>NC_069078.1:37397434-47397434 GCF_025698485.1 Gossypium arboreum | reverse complement strand
AGAAACCTTCTTGGCCGAATACTCTTGGTGCCGCCAATACCCTTCCTAATCGATCAAGCCTAGTGTAAGTGCTTTGTTCTTATAATTGGGTTTTGCTAAGTATTGAGTATACATTCCCTCACTTCTTATGATCGGTTTTGGGTAGGAATAGGCAACGAATCTCAGTCCTTGGATCTCTGCCGATTTGCTCCTCCGGTGAGAGACTTTGGTAAGTGCTCTTAATCTTGGTTGGTCGAATGTTCATAGTTAAGGTAAGGGGACTTGTGTTGGATATGAGTCATCTATTATTCTGGTTTAATAGTTAAGATTAATGCAAATCTAAGGAGTGCGTGATCAAGGAGAAGCTATTTGGGATTTGTGTTCAAGGTAAGGTTAAGGTGAGATTCCGACTTCTAGTAAAGTATTCGATAAGTATGTAAGATTAATCTTTGAGTGATATCGGTTGTTGGTTTGGGCTAAGGAGATTGTATCACGCTTGCTTACCAGGTGCCTACATACACTGCATACACACTATGAACCGGCAAAAGCCGAAATGCCGAAATGCCGAAAAGCCAAAATGCCGAAATGCCAAAATGCCGAAAAGCCAAAAGTCTAGCTATGGTAGTGTTGCGAGTGCGTGAACACTCATAAAGGGGAGACCAATAGGTTGCCTGAGACCCACGAGAGATTCCGTGGGCTTGGGTTGTGATTTGGCCATATGGGCCAGAATGGGCTAAATGGTCCCGATGGGCTGTTTGGCCAATAATAGGCAAAAATTGAATAATGATGCTATGTGATAGGAATTTGTATGTGAGCATGAATATGAATGTGACTGGGCCTAACGGGCCATATAAATGTGATTTGGGCCTAATGGGCCATATACAGGTGGTTTGGGCCTAATGGGCCATATGAATATGATTGGGCTTAATGTACCAGATACAGGTATGTGAATTTTTTTGGGCGTTGTAAGGGGTTTTGGTCCTAGTATATGATAACTACATAAGACTTAATTAATATATTGCGACCGTGGAGAAGTCATAGGGTTAAGGTGTGGCAACGGGTATACGCATGTCTAGGATTGGATCTAGAGAGAGCTTGGTACTTAAGCGGTCTTAATGACCCACCTCCTCTTCTCTGGAATCCTACCTGGTGCATAGTGTTCGTTCATCTTAGCTTACGGGATTTGTTAATGGGTTAAGGTAAGTGAAAACCATACTTAAAGGAAAATTACCGAAATGCCCCTAAGGGCAAAAATGACCAAAATACCCCTAGGTGTTGAATATAAGTTTTATGGATGTGACATGCATACAAATAATGTTCTGCTTAGGTTGCATATGGGGTAGGAACTATGGAACGGAGGAAGTACATGAGGATCGTATGGTTGCCTGACAATCGTGGATCCACCGGTGGCTTTTAAAGCCCAATATGTAAATGAAGGTAGTTCCGCAACCAGGCTACCATTGGTGTGTGGGCTGGATGGGTTGATATTTATATCCTCACATGGTGTGACGAGGGACGGAGCTGGTGTGTAGCGGATGGATAATTTGGATGGGATTGCATTGCATGTTTGATGATTTCTCTTTGAATGCTTGTTTTTCATCGAGGGTTGTACACACTGAGTTTGCGAAAACTCACCCCCTCTTTTATTTTATTTTCAGGTGAAGCTCAGTAGAAGGTTCGATGTTTGGAGGGACTCCAGGTGGCCGGCTAGCAAGATAATTTAGACTTGGTTTTTTTTAAGCATTTAAGTTTTTATTTCTTTTTAAGTGCGTTTAGATCAGATTGTAATAAGGTTTTCATTATGTTATTATTACTTGAATTATTTGGTTTATTATTTTTATGCGATGTAATTATAAGAAGTTAAACATGGTTTCTTAAACTATAGTATGTTTTTCTACGCTTCCGCAACTCAATTTTTAAATGACATGTTTTCATAAAAACATATGCTTCAAACAAGTGATGTTAAGGAGTTTTTTTTTAGTTAATTAAGCTTTCTTTTATTTTAAGAAGGGTTTTCATTAAAAACAAGGTTTCAGCTAAAACACTTAAATGTGACACACCAGATTCGACCATAGCATTCGGGCTGAGTTTGGGGTGTTACATGCTATGTGCTACTACTTTGAGATGTGATGTGAATATACTTGTTGCCATGAATGATTAGTGCTATGACATATGTGCTTGATGAATGCGTTATGACCAATCGAAGTGGTCATAGCAATGGAATTAAGGTGTGATATGGTAGTAAGATACTAATGCCTTGAATAAGAATGGTTGATGATTAAGTTGAGATTATTTGCTAAGTTGATAATCATGGTATAAAGGTAAACGTAGTCATCAAAATGACAAGGCTAAATGAATGTGAATTGGTGAGTTTAGATGTGGTATAGTGTGAGTATGTAGAGCACCTAGATGATGACATGTAAATGCTATAATTGTGATAGGGATGTTTAATCCTTAAATTAATGCTATGTTATGTGCCTTTGGTGTGCACAATTGTGTGTCTCAGCCGTGTGAAGGACACGGCCTGGAGACATGGGTGTGTATCCAGAGCGTGTGAAGTCTGCACTTAATTTGCGAGAATTTAATTCGTCACACGGCCTAGCACATAGGCGTGTTGCTTGGCCGTGTGGTTTTGTTTGCTAACATTATAAACAAAGAGTTACACGGCCTGAGGACACGGGCATGTCGAAGGCACATGGGCGTGTCCTTGTGTCCACATGGGAGTGTCCTTGTGTCCACATGGGCGTGTAACCCTGTTTCATGCCAAAATTCTTCAAAGTTCTTGGTTTGTCCTAAACCACTCTCAATGTATGTTATGGGCCTCGTAGGCCGATAATGGGGACACTGTAATTAAATGTTGATGATTTTGAATTGAATGAAATTTTATGGCCCGGCTTTGTATGTTTGCTTGTGTTTAAGCTCGGTAATGCCTCGTACCCTATCCCAGTATATGACATGGGTAAGGGGTGTTACAAGTGATGATGGATTGATAAAATCAATTATGTCTAAAAACAAGCTAGGGCAATAAAATCTGTGGCAATTCTCAAACAATAAGCGGGAAATAATTTGTAATGTTGAATGATAAAGGCTGGAATTACTTTGGTTTATTTCTATAACATAATAATGCCATGGAAAAATCTTGACCATTCTACTGCTAAGGGAATCACTACTGCAGTCTGCTTCTTTTGACAACCAAACTTTGAGCTACCATTCTAAGTTTCTATATGTTTACAGAACTTAAGAATGATATCCAGATTTTTCTCCCTTTCCTTGTACAGATTGCAACTTCTATGTTTAGAGTGCTACAAATATTCTTTCGAATACTTGCTTGTATCAATTGATTATAATCCAATATAATTAATGTTTTCAGAATTAAATCATATCTAATAACATGCTACACAGTCATGTATGTCTAGAGCTTGCATGCATGCATTAAAAATAATCACAAACTAGATGAAGCAGTATTCAACTCAAAATCAAACCTTGGGCATTAAAGCTAATAAAAATTCACCCAAAATAATTCCAACCTAAAGAAAATTAGTTCATGGTTGAACATTAGAATTCATAACAGAACCATTCAACATCATTGATTAAATTCACGAATCACAAGTGCAAATCAGAAAATAAAGGCAAAACTGCAGGAAGCTTTCACTACTCCAGCTTTCACCCTGATAATGAGATTAGATGCAAAACCCAAGGAAGATTTCTCCTCCCCTTCCTTGTGTCTGTAATTCTTCTGCTCTATAAGTTGCTACACCTCCACTCTTTCTCTAAGAATTCACGAGAATATGATACAGAGAGATAAAAACTATTTTTCTCTCTTTTTCTCTCTCTTCAATCCCCTCAATCTCTTTTCTTCTTCCTTCTTTATAGGGTAGGTCCCTCCCTCTCAACACACACATTTTGCTTCCTTTTTTTCAGGGTGATTTATTTGGAATAAGTACAACTAGCTAAGAGTGATGTAGACTGAGTGCTGCGTCATCCTCCTAGAATTGCCATGGCATTCGTGCTGGCAATCTAACCAACATTTTGTCATGGAAATATTTCACTTCCTTCATTTTCCTATCCTTTTTCTCTTCTCTTCTTCATCATGCACCTGCTGCCAACCACAAACAACACCTTTCTTCCGCAATAATAGAAGTAACAAATAATAACATGTATAACACAATCCAACTTTTGTTATGTAATGTTCTAAAAATACCTAAAAATGCAAATATATTTACTTAATTACAAACAATTAATCCAATATAAAGGCTTGAAATATAACTCTTTTCAAGAGTTATCATTTGGTTGCCATTAGAGCCAAAAAGTCGACCCTATATGTAAACTTCCTAGTACCTAAATTTTAAGCCTAATTCCATTTTCTTAATGAACCTCAAATGAAACCATGAGCATAATGCATAAATTCTTGACCTTTTTTTCTCTTTGGTCTCAATATGAATTTAGAGGTCGGGCTATTAATATTGAGGGTTAGGTAGATACATCATGGAGGTTTGAAAATAATTGAGAGTGAGAATTAAGGGATAGTATAGTATAGTGAGTATAAAATTCTTACAAATTTGTACGTAAATGAAGAAAAATCAAGTGTAAAAAAACTTTGAAAAGGCCAAAGCTAAGTGAGAAAATATTGAATGAACAAAAACAAAGTGAGTAAAAAAGGAAAAAGAAAGAAATAGAAAGAAAATACTTAGTTTTATGCAAAAGACTTGCTAAGATGATTGTACTCGCGAATACTATATTGTACCTGGGGAATGGGAGAGAAAAGGAACGTAAGAAAAGTAGATATAAGGTGGTGAGCTAAGGGATATCATTAGGGTAACATTCGAGTTAATATAATGTGCCAAACTATTTTCGTGCTTAAGCCATTTTGTAAAGTCAATTATTCAATTTCGAACCAACCTAAACCGCAAAAATTTACAAGGCAAAATGTTCCATGTGACCTAAGTGATACAATTCATGAATGCAAATTAAACTGAATGTTAACAATTTTTGTAACAGTCTAGTTTTAGTCAAATCAAAACAGTAGTTTCGGGACCACAAATTCAAAGTCAAAATATTTATTTTATTATTATTTTAATGCTTACGGCATGAAAATATGATTGTGTGAAATTTTCGTTAAGAAATTTTATAGTTTGAATGTTTAATTTGATAAAAAGGACTAAATCGCATAAAGTGTAAAAGTTATGTTCTATTAGCTAAAGGTGTCTCATAGCTATAGAACCTTAAAGTTAAGGTCCTTAAATGGTAATTGGACCATTTGGACAATTATGGGCATATATTAAGTTATTTTGATGGTAATTAAATAAGGTTAAATAAGTAATTTAGTAATAAAATTAAAATTTAGTAAAACAAATGACATTTTCTATTCATTCATCTTCTCCATTGATTTTGCTAAAGAGAAAACAACATTTTGGAGCTCTTGAACATTCGGCCTATCTCTCTTGTGCATGTAAGTCCATTTTTGTTCAGTTTTTAATGATTTTTATGTTTTTGAGATCGTTACAATTAGGTCTAGCTAGCCCAGGGACTATTTTGCAAAATTGTTAAAGATTTTAGATGTTTCCATTGATGAATACATGAGTATTTTGATGCTTGATGATGGATTATGAATATTTGATGATAGTTATACAAGTTTTGTTAAGTGACTTTTTGTGAAAATACAAATTAGGGATTAAATTGTGAAATGTGGAAACTTTGTAGTTAAAATGTGAAATAAATGGAAAATATGAGCTGCTAGGGACCTAATTGTAATTCGGCTAGCATGGTTATGGTTAAATTGCATGAATTTATGTTTTAATGAAATAAGGACTAAATTGTAAAAATATGAAACACGAGGGGTAAATGTGTAAAAATGCCTTAAAGTGAATTTTGGATTAAATTGAATTGAGTGATGATTAAATAAGTTAATTTTGATTACATTTAGATCAAGAACAATGAAACTCGGATCTAAATCGAGGGAAAGACAAAGTTTTCGACTAATCGATCAATTTTAGTTGTTTTTACATCCGAGTAAGTTTGTATGTAATAAGTTTCATTGTGAATATATTTTAAAAGTTTTGATATCGAATAAACTGTGAATACGAGACTATGGATATATTCGACAATGATTCAAAGACGATTCGGCATTAGAAATCTCAGTTGAACCTTAGGAATAAATGAGGATACGAATGACATGTCATTAGGAGCTTCATTGATTAGGCTTCGGGCTATGATATTAGCACTTCAGGTGCGAGCTTCATTTATTTGAATTTGGGCCATGATATTGGCACTTTGGGTATGAACTTCATTGATTTGGCTTCGGGCCATGATATTAGCACTTTGGGTGCAAGCTTCATTGATTTGGCTTCGAGCCATGATATTAGCACTTCGGGTGCGAGATTCATTTATTTGGGTTTGGGCCATGATATTAGCACTTCGGGTGCGAGCTTCATTGATTTGGCTTTGGGCCATAATATTATCACTTCAAGGGTGACCTTCATTGATTTGGCTTCGGGCCATGATATTGGCACCTTGGGTGCAAGACCTCCGAGTATCTGACTTTAATTCTGAATGGTTCAACGGGTAAATTGAAGATGTGAAATGGTGAGAAATAGATACGTATCAGTATAGGTATGTTCAGAAATATATATGAGCAATGAATCAATGGAAGTTGTGAGTTTATGATCAAGTATGTGATTAAGTTCATGTTAGTTTGAGATTATTGTATTGTTGCATATTATGTCATTTAAATTGAATTGATAAATGAATGGTGATATTTGCTTATTATTGTCATACGAGCTTACTAAGCTATAAAGCTTACTTTATTTATTTTACTATGTTTTATAGTGATTTCAAAGTTAGCTCGGATTCGGGGATCGTTGGAGACATCGTCACACTATCCTACTATCATTTTCGTACCTTTTGAGTTTATGTTTGAGTATATGTCATGTATAGGGACTTTGGTCATTTTGGTATATTTGGTAATGTGTTGTGCCATTTGAATTGGCTTGTAAATGCTTATGTTTTGGTTTGTATATATAACCATTAGAGTTGGCTTAGTTTGGTTGTGTTTGTGATGCTTATTGATAGTAAATGTTGTGGTTGTCAAATGATAGAAATTAGAGAAGATATATGCTTGTGAAATTGAGCATAATGATGTATGCTTAGAAATGTTTACCTAGTTGAATGGTATAAGTGAAGTTTGGTCTGAATTGGATAGTACATTTTGTATTGATATGTTTTGTATTGGTTGTGTTTGAAATGGTATAAATGATGCTTGATTAAGAGTAGTTAAATGCCTATATGTGCCATGTTTTGTGCCAAATGGGTTAATGTCGATAAATGAATATTTGGGTGGCAAAATGGCTTGGTAAATAGTCTATTTTTGTCCGCACGGGTAGAGGCACGGGCATGTGTCTTAGCCATGTGTGACATAGTTAAGTTACACGAACGTGTGTCCCCTGGTGTTGAAATTAAAATCAAGTTAGTATGCTTCACACTGCCTCACACACAAGCGTGTGATTTGGCCATGTGGCATAAGTCAGTATACCCTGCAGGTTTGGCATAGCCTAGAACATGGTCAAGCACACGGTCAGACACACGGGCGTGTATGGCCATTTTTAGGGCACATGGGCTAGCCACACAAGCGTCTGTGTTGGCCGTGTGACCCAAGTCAGAGAGTTACACGGGGTCAGATATAGGCTGGGACACGACCATGTGCTCCCATTTCGAATGTTGACATGGCCTGTGACACGGGTGTGTTTGTTGGCCGTGTGAGACACACGACTGGGCCACACGAGCGTGTGTCCACTATTTTGAGAAAAAAATTTCTAAGTGTGCTAAGAGTTTCCAAAGTTATCGGTTTAATCCCGAACCACTACCAATGCATGTTTTGGCCATCATAGGCTCGTATTAGGGACAAAATGATTGGTTATGAATGAATTGTATTTGAATTGAATAATTGTATGAGAAATGTATGTTTAAATGTGTTATAAGTCTAGTAATGCTTTGTAACCCTATTCATGCGTTGAATACCGGTGGAGGGTGTTAGAATTTTGACCACTTTTATTCTTCGAACATAAATGTGTATTTGCGTACTTCTTTAGTTGGAACAATATGCTTAGCATTCTTGAATTTGTTTACTTTGTAACCTAGTGAACTAACGTGTTTGATATTGAAAATCGATAGTCAATTATATATCATTTTAGAATTTTATGTTTAGTTACATTGTCTTGTTTATAATTTTCCGAACTAGTCTCGTGTATGAAGTATGCTTTAGCACTATTAGTTGTTTTTATTTTCGTATTTTGTGTGATATTTTTTTCTTAAGAGAGTTTGATCTGATTACAATCTTTTTGGAACTTAATGAGGTTGTTTTTAGCAGTTTTATTTTTTTTATTACATTTTAAGTATTATTAGCTTAGATTTATTTTAGTGCAAAAAAATGTTTTTACGCATTTTATGGTGTTTTAATGACTCGTTAGGGCAACTTAGGCCCTAGGAATGACTAATAGGCTATTTAAGTGTGTAAGGTGTCAACTTAGGCCCAAGAATACAAGGAAAGAAGACTGTGTCGTGACACCAGCATGCAACATCGAGACGTTGAACATTGGAGCTGCCAGGGTTGAAAAAAGGACATTGCTACGTGGCCTTCTTGATGTCGCAATGATGCAACTAAATCATGCAAAAAATGGTTGTTTTCCTTAGATGAAAATTTTGGATTATTTCCTTATTTAGACCCTAGGCATTCAATAATATATTATATTAGTTAGAATTAAAGGGTATCTAGGGTTGTGAGGGAACCAAGCAATATTTAGCCTATATAAGTCGATTTCAACTCAACTGAGAACCAGTTAAACATAGTAGACCTAGAATTAGACAATTTTATTCACTTCTTTTCCTTTTAGTTTTATTTTTATGTTCACTTTCTATTCCGATGTGAAGACGATTGTGAGCAGGGATTGTTTTGGAACCGCACTTCAATGATTTATTGATGAGCAATTTCCTTATCTCTTTCAATTCTACAGTCTAATAGAATATACTTATTGCCTATTTTTTATATTATATATATTTTTATTATTTTTTTACTATTTACCCGTATGGGCCCGTAAGCCCATTGGGCCCAATTTTAGCATACCGAGGCCCAATTATCGAATTGCATGAAACTTCACATACGACTAGCTTACCACTTACGATTTCAGATATAATGATTTCTAACCACTCGCACACTCACAAGCCCACGAAATGTCAGAATTTCGGTATTTCGGCTTTTACCGAATTAAACTATGAGAGGGTGTTCGATACACACCTGTTTCACAATGACTGCTACTGAGATCCCTTATGATGTCCTACAATTGATTACCACAATTCTTAGATTGCAACCCACAACAACCAATCCCAATATTCAGCAACCCATATTCAAACCATGCCCCTAAAGCCTTTAGAATCTTACCTTTTTGCCGAAAACTGATGACTAGATCTAAGTCTAGTTGTTCCAAAGATCCAAGCCTTCGATCAAACCTCTAGAAGACACTAATCACCAAAAGAAATCATCGGTTAAAAACCCTTAAAGCCCTATGCCCAAATCGACAGCCTCCCTAGATTTTAGTGACTTCGGCTTTTCTAAATTGTAAAATAAGACTAGATCTGAGGTGATGAGCACTTACCACTTATTCCTCTTTGATTTCTACGTAGATCTGATGCAGATCTATCCTCTAAATGATAGTAGAACTCGAATCCAGGAGATCTAAAGTTTCGGCTATAAGTCCCTACATCTATGGTATTTCGGCTTTTTAAGTGATGAAGAAGATGACGATTTTAGGCTATAACTTTAAAGTAACGTTGCCGACAGATACTAAGGGTTTAGAGAAGATGAAAGTTGATCAAAAAGAACAAAAATAACTGAAGGATTTTGGCTTGGAATAATCGGCACAAGAAGTGAGTTTTCGAGATTTCGGCTTTTATGGCAATCGGCTATGGAGGTTTTGTGGAGGATAGGATTGACAAAGGAGGTGAGTAAGGTGATCAGAAGGTTTCGGCTGGAAGAAAAAGAAAAAAGGAAGAAAGAAAATGTAGGAAAAAGAGAGGAAGAAGAAATCGGCACCAAGGAGAAGGAATTTGCGTTTTCGGCTTTTGTGAAAACTCAGAAAGGATGAATGACAGTGAAAGCTTTCAGGTGGCTAACCCTAATTCTCCAAGACAAAAAAAGAAAAGAACCTAACCTTAATATCAACTAAAACAATCAGCCCAACCTCCCTAAGGCCCTTGGCGAAATTCACTTAAGTGATCACATGCCCGGCACATGCCTAAAATTAAAAAGTAACAATATGCCTACCTTGCAACTTGAACCCTGGACCTTTAATTCCTTCCCAGACGCCATTTTTTTAGGAACTTAGTGGCGCCACCTTGCCACTTTACCAAGGCCTTATTTGTGTCGTAATTTACGAAGTTCTTCTTAAAAGCCCACTTAACCAAGTCTCCTATTCACTTAAAATCCAATCTTGATATTTTACCGTGTTTAACTTAGGCTTGGGCTTCTAAAGGCCCACTAACACATTTAAACACAATTCCAATATTCAGAACACCAAAATTTTAAAACTTACCAAAAATCACAGAAACCCAGAAAATCCCGAAAATCAGGGCGTTACAAGGATAAAATCATGCGCTTTCTTTTTATCTGGCATGTTTTAGTTATAAAACTGTTTAATTGATTAAGTAGTTTAATGAGTGGATGTGTGCATAATTAGAAGATTCACAAGGGTTTCTTCTACGAATTAGTTGGTATAATTTCATGTGTGTTTAAACCCTAGGATTGACAACCCTATGAAGCAATATAGGTAAACATATTGAGATATGAGGTTACAGAGTAAATCGTGGATTTATCCCAGTCAGGAAGGTGAGGTTGAGAAGTAAGCGTGTACTGGTCAGTAAGGAAATAGAGGCTAAAAGGTAATAATGTCTAGTTAATAATTAATTCATCATTAAAACTCAAGTTCTCTTGCTAATTACAACCATTGAAGCAAGTTAATCTTCTACCTGTTAATTGGACATAGGCTGAAGCTCACATCGTTGGCACTAGGAATAGGAAATTCCATTAGGCTAATTTAGCCTTAAAAATTTAATTTGGATTCACACTACTATCTTGTAAATCAATTAGACTAGTAATTATTTTCTGTAATTAATTTAATAGTAAAAATTCTCCACTCTGCAATCCCTTGGGTATGATCCTCGAAATACTTACCAATGTTCCATTGTAACACTTTTATATTACAATTTGACCTATTCGCTTACAGATACCACGCTAATTTTATATCTATTTATTTGCATGATTTTTTACTTTAAACATTTGCACATTTAGAGGCAATCAGACAGTTCGTGTACCCGTCCAAGTCTGAGTCTAATTAATAGGGGTTATACATTGTAAGTTTGATAAATGAAACCGAAATGAAATTATATGATGCTATGAAATCAAATATGTACATATGTGAATTGTGATAGAGAAAGCATATAACCTATTATGCAAATCAATTGAAAATGAGCCTTAAGGGGCAACACAAATGTGAATAAGTCAATTAACTCCAGACAAAGATTTGAATTATTAGTAAATAGTTAATTGATGTGGAATTGGGTGTCATATTGCTAAAGATATAAATGCTTGATTTATGATTAGTGTTGATTGTTAAAAAGGCTTCAAGATAGGTGTTTGGAAAGCAATTGAAATTGGTCACTTTTATTACAATGTTAAATGAATTGGATTTCCATTTGATATATGTAAAGTTACATATATGTATGATTATGGAATTTATTGGCATTACAAGACAAAAAATGGTTAGATGTTGAGTATATATGCATTGTGATATGTTACTAATGTTTATGTTACATCACCTTGAATCATGAAAGTACCACTGAGCTTTATCATTTAGCGTACAATTTGTTTATTCTATGCATAGGTATAGGTAATTCTCAAAGCCCTAGGAGGTGAAGTTGGCATCCAGGTCGTAGCTTTCGACTCAACTAAGCTTGTATATCTCTCTCATTTATCAAATGGCATGTACCTAGGATTATCTAGTTCTAAGTTGGAAATGGTTAAATTGTTGTAAATGAGTTGTGGATATATGGGAACAAAATGGCCAAGCATAAATATGGTTTTGATAACTTGAAGGTTGTATATTAAGCTTGCCATGTATGTCAAATGGTCAATATGAGACCTACGATTAACTATTGATTGTTGAATGCAGGTTGAAAACCAAAAGAAATTGAATTGGTGTATACTATCGAGGAAGCCACGAATCCACCCCTTGGATGTCACAACATCAATGTTGGAAAAAATCTAGTTCATAAACGATTTTCTTGCACAGTGAAAATTTAAAATTTTAAAAATCGACCCGGTTTGTGATATTTATAGTAATAAACCTGTCTCAGACAAAAATATTCGAGTGATGTGCAAGTGTAAACAATCATTGACAATTAATAAAGTAGTAAGTATAGAGTATCGTCTCCACAAAGATTGTATAGATAAATCTTGAACTTAGTAAACTGGAAGTGAAAATGATTAAAGGTGAATTAAACTAACTAATTTGATTAACAAAAAATTACGTACGTAAAATTAAAAAAAAGGAAAGCACAAAAAAAACAACAATTCACAAAAACAAATCTCAATGACATAAATGTGTTAGATTACTTATCTTCTTTAATTATGAATTATTAAAACCTAGTAATGATGTTATCGAAAAACTCCATGGCAACTTGGCTTTTTATTAACCCATGAAATCATACTTATTAAATTATTAAATTTTTTTAACACAAGTATATGAGCAGTCATTCATATTTAGTGAGGTAACAAAATATTTCTATATTGAAACAGTTATAATAAATTTATTTCAATATTATTACTAAATTTCACCTAATTTTATCATAAATAATATCAAACATGCACCAATCATAAATTGTATCAATTTATTACAATCTAGGTCTAATTAAATAATCAATTCAATTGAATCCATATATTCACAATGCACATATAACATGTCATTGTTTTTATCTGATTGAATGAACAACCAAGGCACACAACATCATTAACAAGATTTTAAAAAATCTAAGCTAAAGAACATAATCAATCTAACAACAAAAAATTGAAGTTATTATGATTAAGTTGAAAACAGAAAAATATTCGACAATCATGTTCGTCAATGCAGAATAAAATAAAAGTAAAAAGAGGAAGAATAAGAAAACAAATCTAGTGTTTTTCTGCTCATGCTCCCTTCTTTTTATTTTCTTTCTGTCTTACTTTCTTGCATAAATATCCTTAGGCATGCCGAAATTTTGCTACTCAACTAGCTTTTGAACTATTTCTCTCAAATGAGAAGTATGAGAATGGAAGATAGGAGAAGAGATGGTGAGTGAGGGATGAGTGAAATGGAAGATCAAATAAGGCCTATTTATACATGAGGAGAGTGGCTATTTTTAGCTAATTAAAGCTTTGAAAATTACTTCCCCAAAGGTCGCCCCTTGCTTTCAGGAAAGGGTGTTGATGGCTTTGCTAAATTTAGCTAGATGCATGCATGATTCATGAGAGAGGAAGCTTGAAAGGGGGAGGGGAGTTGAACGGTCATGTGATGAGATTTTTTGTCTGATTTTGATTGTTTTAATTAGCCTTGGATAGCTAATTTGATCACATGCATGGACGGTTAGGCATCTCTTCCGTAATGGACAATTCGGGCTCTTTTCTCCTTAGCAGATTGTCTAGTTTTTTGCTCAATTTCTGAGTTGGGTCAAGTATGTCACATGAACTAAAAATTAATTGATTGGGGCATCCAAAGTTGATTAATAATTATCCCTTATTTTCATGGTGAGTTCTTTGGTGAAGCTGCAACATTTGAGCTCCAAAAGGTGACCTTCAAGATTGCCTTTTTTCTTCTAATGCACCAAATTGCTTTAAATTGGAAAAATTATGATAATTTAGCATATAAATAATTAAAAATAGAGATATGTATTTAATTTTATCCAGCTTAGATTTTTTATAATAAAAAGTAAATTATCTAATAACAAACACTCGAAATTTGCATGAATTATTGCTAAAAAAAGCTTTAAAAGTCTATATATTTTGGAGTTATAAAAACCCTAGACTAAAATCGTACCTGTGTTTTCAAATAAACGGATCCTCTTCATTCCTAGATTTCAACCAAATGATCTTCTCTTCTATTCTCATACCATGAATTTCTTTGAGTGTGGGCTTGAACAAATCGAATCAAACACATAAACTAGAAATAATTTTCTCTTCTTTTGGGTGAAAACAAAAATTCTCTTATCAAAATAGAAACCGACAGAATTGTTATTCTGGAAAAATATATTTAATAATTGAAAATAAATTCTCTATATTTTTTTTAACAGAGAAATAATATCTTCTCGTTGGGTAAATGGGCTACTAGTGTCATCTATTTATAGGAAGAAAAGGTAGAACTGTTGTTAAATTATAGAAGTTTATTTCAACTAAATAATAAAGGACTTTTGGGGGCAACAACCCTAGTTAATAATACTAGGGTTTGACATCCCCCATTATTACATAAAGGGTTTTTGGGCCTCATTTGTATCGGGTCAAATTACAAGTACTTCCCGGGCTTTTAATCTAATACTTTATAATTTGATCAAACCCAATATTTGTCTTTTCTATTTCCCAAAAATAAACTTCAATATATTTCCAATTAAATAATTTTCTCAACCCAATCCGTTAAAATCATGACAACTTAACCATAAAAGAATCTATAGGAAAATATATTTAAGACTTCCACATTCAACAGTTTACTATGACCAAATGATTTATTTCCATTTTTGAACTTCATTTAACTCAGAAAAACATAAATTCATTTTTTTAGGTTATTTTCATGTTTTATTTCTCATTTTCATTTTCATTTTGGAGAAAACCATATTCATTTCCAAAGTATTCCATTTCTTGATTTTTAGTTTGGACAAAACCATAATCATTTCCAAATGTTTCATATTTCTCCATTTCATCATTCCTATTCATTTTAGTTCATTTGATTCAACATGCAATTCATTTTTGGTTTCAACGAGCTAGCGAAGAGACCGATTACATATATGCAAGCGAGTCTCAAATGATTTATAATTAAGTTCCAGCTTTTCACCTATTAATTATTAACTCATTTAGTCACAAAGTCAATCCACTATAGTATCGTGACTGAGCTCTCCCATGAAATATCATTACAAAGAAACTAGATTAGTGATCATCAAATGACCTTGCCATAAGTGTGTTACCCTCATAGGAAATCCTTAAACTGTTTGGGATAATATATGTTCTACAAATATGATCCTATTTTATCTCATGGTAACCATTACATATTCTTTCATGAAAAGTCAATTACTATTGAATAGTAATCAATTCATTCATTACAAAGACAAATGACCCATGACCACATTTACTTTTCATCAACCATGTAATTCCATTGAGAGAATATCATTTAGCCATGAATTTCACTGTTTTGAATGACACTACATACTATTAAGTCATATATCCAAGGCACCACCTTTCTATTCCTTATCTATTCGAAATTAGGCTTTTACTTACATCAAAGTGTACGAGTCATGCATACATAGTCTATCATCCACTTAGGATTTAGGCATGTCACACTATGAACCTCACAAGTGAAAAAATCTACAACTAGATTTAGGATCTATACTTCTTAGTTTGAGTCCAATGTATTGTTAATCTAATCAGTCACTTCTATGTCTCTATCTTCTAAGAGTCATTTTCTTTATGCCCAAGACAAAGCATTTATCCAATTGGACTTGATAGACAATATATTAGTCTTTCAACTAGTTTGCTTATTTCTGATTATACTAAGGACATGTGTAACACCCCGTACCCGAGACCGTTTCCGGAGTCGAACACGAGGTGTTAACGGACTTAATTCATTAATTAAACAGCTCATACAATTCATTTTAAAATTTCTAGACAAGCTGGCTAACTGCATCACAGTCGCTTTAAAAATCATATCTCGAGTTACGAAACTCAAATCCAATTCCGTAAATTTTTCCTGAAACTAGACTCATATATATATCTACTAATTTTTTCTAGAATTTTGGTTGGGCCAATTAGTACAGTTTATTAGTTAAAGTCTCCCTGTTTCAGGTTTCAACTACTCTGACCTCTGTGTATTACGAATTAGATATCTCCCTATACAGACCTTCAATGACTATGCCGTTTGTCTCTAATAAAACTAGACTCAATAAGGAATCTGTAAATATAAAGCGTGACTTCTAATTATCTTTGTAAAATTTATGGTGAATTTCCAAAGTCATAACAGGGGATCCAGAAATCGCTCTGGCCCTGTTTCACAAAAATTTAAACATCTCATAAAATATAGCTCATATACCTGTTTCGCTTATTCCATATGAAAATAGACTCATCAAGCTTCGATTCCATAACTTATTAATTATTTAATTCCATTTCTACTATTTTTAGTGATTTTTCAAACTCACGTCACTGCTGCTATCTGAATCTATTTTATGGTAAATTTTACCTATTTCATGGTTTCCATGGATTAGCTAGCAATTTGACATACATAATACCAAATATGATCATGATTAGCCATTCCAATGGCTAATCATTACCAAGCATTTCTATTTCCATACCACTCAATAACCATATCATAAGACCATACATATAAAATGATTATAATGCTATACATGCCATACTCAAAATATACAAGCCATTATGCCAAGATGGTATACGGATAGTGTGAGCGTGCCTCCGACCGTTTCCGATTTCCGAGCTGGCTTGTCAACACTACAAGGAATGAAAAGGAGGGAGTAAGCATAAATGCTTAGTAAGCTCACATGCAAATAGCAAGTAACATAACCATATAAGCAAACATAAAACATCATTTGCATAATCATCACCAAGACATTCATATCGCCTTTTCATTTATCATCTTACCATATTGTTGTTATATTGAATTTTCAACCCGAGGGTTAAGTACATACCTGTTCAAAGTATCCATTTCACAACACTTACCAATACATCCCTTTCATCTTGAGTATTCCTCCATTTGAGTAGAACTTTACCCGTTGAACACATCGAATATAATTGGATACATGGAAAGTTTGCACATAAGTGCCACATATGTAGCCAAGCTACCATGTAACCCGCCCATAAGTGAACTCGGACTCAACTCAACGAGCTCAGGCGTTCGATCCGTAAGTGAACTCGGACTCAACTCAACGAGTTCGGATGCCTAGTTACATCTCACGAACTCGACTCAACTCAACGAGTTCGGACGCTCGCATCCATAAGTGAACTCGGACTCAACTCAACGAGTTCGGATGCCCAAATATCCCAAAGACATGTCACTTGTATCCTAATCCATTCCTAAGGTTCAATGGGACCTTTTTCCCAATCATGTGTCTCAACCATCTTCTACGGAATGCCGATACCGATACTCGGTAGTATTTCACATTTTCCAAGTATATCACATAATTTGACATATTATCAAACAATTATCACAAGTATAATATTTCATAATAATTATCATATCATTTAAAAAAACATTAAAACATTTAAAATAATAACTATGTTACCAACCTTTACATATGAACTTACCTCGTATGCTAAAATGGCTATTTTACCATTTCGTCCACCACTTGGTATTTTCCCCATTTTAGCCCAATTTCAGTTTTCCTTGCTCTATCATTTAAAATATAGTCTAATTAGGACTCACATTATTCAAATTGACCCAAAATCATATTTTGGAAAAATTACAATTTCGCCCTAAACTTTTGCATATTTACACTTTTGCCCCAAAGCTCGTAAATTAAAATTCAGCCTATTTTCTTATGTTTTATGACATGCTGATCATTTTCCTTCTATGGCAACATCAAATTCTCACTCTAAGATGTACTTATGACTATTAGGTATTTTTACCGATTAAGCCCTTTTGCTCGCTTTTCACTTAAAACCGAGTAGCACAAGTTGTCTAACATAATTTAAAACCTCATATTCTATCATAAAACACCAAAATACACAAATTTCACCTATGGGTATTTTTTCCAAATATAAACCCTAGGTTAAATTATTGCTAGCATAAGCTAAATCGAGCTCTAGGGACTCCAAAACGTAAAAATCATTAAAAATGAGGCTAGAACGGACTTACAATCGAGCTTGGAAGCTTGAAAACCCTATCCATGGTTTCTCCTTGCTATATTCGGCCATGGGGTTGAAGATGAGCAAAATTGGCTTTTAATTTTGTATTTTAATTCATTTTACCCTAAATGACCAAAATGCCCTTACTACTAAACTTTCCAAAAATTCCTTCCATGTCCTAATTTTTGTCCATAGACTTAGAAATTGGTAAAATTACTCTTTAAGGACCTCTAATTAATAATCTAATTCAATTTTAAGCAAAATACTTCTAGAACACAAGTTTTGCAATTTATTCAATTTAGTCCCAAATTTCAAATTAAGCACTTTATGCATAAAATTTCTTCACGAAATTTTCACACAATCATGCAATCATATCATAGACCTTAAAATAATCATAAAATAATTATTTCTATATCGGATTTTGTGGTCACAAAACCACTATTCCGACTAGGCCCAAAATCAGGATATTACAACTCTCCCCCCTTCGAGGATTTTCGTCCCCAAAATCTTACCGAAAAAGTGGTCTTCACTTTTAATCTCATATTTGGTGTCAAGAACTTGCACTTAGACTGCACCTCCAATACATCTCTTCAATTTCTCATATGATCTAAAAGCTTACAGCCTCAACTCTCAACTGTTCTTAAATTTTCAACCCTTCTCAATTTCCCATGATATCATGACATAAAACCCGGATCTCAACTTGATTTAATGGAGACCGAATTCCAAGAAATCCAACAATCAAAGAGACTGAAATTCCATGAATCGATGAGTAGGAATTCATTCAATACAGATGTGATTTATAGATCTCGCCAAACATTTAACAATAGGATACATCACATTTTCCTCTTTCCGCCATAGAAATAATTCGATATGGCCTCAAGAATAATCCTTCTCATTTCCATCCCAATATCAACATTGACAAGGATAATTTTGATAGATCCCAATGCTCGCTTTAACCCCTTTAACAACTCCGATTTTATGTAACATCGGATGCTCTAAACTATCACATTACCTCACCGTCTTGAAACACATCACAATTCATACAACAATACATTACTTGAAAGTCGAAGTCATTGCTCAATGTAGACTAGTCTAGTTCAGACGCTTGTTACCAATATTCTCATCTATCCGAACTCTGTCAACATGTAATAAACTTTTCAGCTTTCACAAGATGGAAACCTTATCATTCGTAGTGACTTAAACTAATATTCAACTCTTTCTATTAAATATACACTTCTCGCTCAAACTATTTACTCTTTTATCCGTACAAAATGAAATTCTATTATCGACTTGGGAAAATAATCCGACATAATTGTCACATGAAATCTTTCAAATAAATAATTTACCATACCGACTAAAACTCGCTTTTATCACCTATGCCTTTACGATGTCAAATCCTTACATAGAAATTAGAAAAATCCCAATACTAAAATCACCACATTACCAAGATCAAATTAGAAGTATAGTCATATTTGACATGATTATCATGGGTCAGAACCCACTTGAACATGAGTCGTAATTGACAAATTATGGAACAAAGATAACAAGAAAACCGAATAAAGAAATCCAAGATAGAGAAACCTGAATAAAGAAATCCGAATAAAGAGATCCAGGATAAAGAAACCCAAGATACGATACTATGCCGAGAATCGAAAACCAAATTCATAGAGAAAATACAGAATACCGATAATTCTTCAAAGAAAGAAAGTCCAAAAGAAAACATCATTTAATCCCACTGAAATCAAATATAACAAGATCAATATATCTTCCCATACATATATATCGATGAAGCATCAAGTAGAAGAAAGAATCATAATATCATATGAATTCTCTCATCAATTCTTATCGATTTAAATGAAATAGAATACCCGATAAAATAGAGCAATATAAATTATAAACCAATCAGACTACCAATGCTTTCATCCAACACCGAATTAGAAGACATTCCCATATAACAAGAATTTCTTCGAAGATCAATAGCCATAGAAATATTTACGAGAACGGGTGAACACATAGAACATCTCAAAAGAGATCGCTAAATCATCTCGGTCATAATCATCACACTCAGATAATTCACATTTGAAATATCATTTCCCAACTAGTTCTCAAGCGTTACAAATTTTATATTAAACCATTCACTAAAAAAGGCCAATTCGAATAAATTTCGATTTACACTTTTCTCGACCTTGCACTTGAGTAATTCAATTTACCAAAGAGAATTCCTTCTCTAACTGGACAAAGGCATAATTCCAATAATCTTTATATCAATCCGATACTTTCTGGCTCTGACTTTACTTATCAGCTCATTTTCAATCTCGGATCATACTTATAATTATTCTATCACTGAACTCTTTGGGTTCTCAACCGGAAACTTATTCAATACAAATCTCATGAAATTCCATTATAAGTACCACTTTGGTAAGGGGGAGGGGTTGTAGGACCTCTGACTCGACTTTCTTATACATACACATATGACACAACTTCCATCATCATAGTAACATCATCAAAATCATGCCATTCATTCATGTTGGCTTACACCAATTTTCCTATTGTCCCATTTAGACAATATACTTATGCATACATTCTATGTTTTCTAGACAGCTTTACTTATCCATTCAATTAATTAAATTAATTCATGCTCATGACATTATATAAGGCCAAACAAACATAGATATTTGCATCACAATCACAACTTTCATTTCGTGCATCATCATGTACATATCATTACAATCATATAATTCAGTCCAACAATTTAACATAGATAAGTTCATTTCATTATAATCCTTTACCACATAAAATTATATACCATTAACATTCATCAACATTCGACATCCAATCAAGACAAGGACATTTTCATTCAGATCATAATATTATGACCTTTATTCATACCTCTACTACTTTCTATTTATTCCGTTCATCTTATCAAGTAAGCCACATACACTACATCATATGAGCATTAAGCAAATATGAATATTTATCACAACATGAACTTTCATCTCACATATTATCACATATGTATCATAAACCTTTATTCATACTTTTCTGAACCGAGACTTATCATAATCATAATTTTACTCAAATACCTTTACTTAACATTGAACATGGTTGGCGCAGCTCGGTTGGAGAGTACCTGCCTAAATAAGACGGTACTTATACGCCGTCGGAAGACATCACACTATCACGCATCGCTGGCATGTATAGCTAAACTTTTACACATGCTAGGTTAGTCCGAGAACCGAATAAACCTGCTCGATACCACTAAATGTAACACCCGTGCACGAGACCGCTTTCGAGTCAAACACGAGGTGTTAACGGACTTAATTCATTAATTAAACAGCTCATACAATTCATTTTAAAATTTCTAGACAAGCTGGCTAACTGCATCACAGTCGCTTTAAAAATCATATCTCGAGTTACGAAACTCAAATCCAATTCCGTAAATTTTTCCTGAAACTAGACTCATATATATATCTACTAATTTTTTCTAGAATTTTGGTTGGGCCAATTAGTACAGTTTATTAGTTAAAGTCTCCCTGTTTCAGGTTTCAACTACTCTGACCTCTGTGTATTACGAATTAGATATCTCCCTATACAGACCTTCAATGACTATGCCGTTTGTCTCTAATAAAACTAGACTCAATAAGGAATCTGTAAATATAAAGCGTGACTTCTAATTATCTTTGTAAAATTTATGGTGAATTTCCAAAGTCATAACAGGGATCCAGAAATCGCTCTGGCCCTGTTTCACAAAAATTTAAACATCTCATAAAATATAGCTCATATACCTGTTTTGCTTATTCCATATGAAAATAGACTCATCAAGCTTCGATTCCATAACTTATTAATTATTTAATTCCATTTCTACTATTTTTAGTGATTTTTCAAACTCACGTCACTGCTGCTGTCTGAATCTATTTTATGGTAAATTTTACCTATTTCATGGTTTCCATGGATTAGCTAGCAATTTGACATACATAATACCAAATATGATCATGATTAGCCATTCCAATGGCTAATCATTACCAAGCATTTCTATTTCCATACCACTCAATAACCATATCATAAGACCATACATATAAAATGATTATAATGCTATACATGCCATACTCAAAATATACAAGCCATTATGCCAAGATGGTATACGGATAGTGTGAGCGTGCCTCCGACCGCTTCCGATTTCCGAGCTGGCTTGTCAACACTACAAGGAATGAAAAGGAGGAGTAAGCATAAATGCTTAGTAAGCTCACATGCAAATAGCAAGTAACATAACCATATAAGCAAACATAAAACATCATTTGCATAATCATCACCAAGACATTCATATCACCTTTTCATTTATCATCTTACCATATTGTTGTTATATTGAATTTTCAACCCGAGGGTTAAGTACATACCTGTTCAAAGTATCCATTTCACAACACTTACCAATACGTCCCTTTCATCTTGAGTATTCCTCCATTTGAGTAGAACTTTACCCGTTGAACACATCGAATATAATTCGGATACATGGAAAGTTTGCACATAAGTGCCACATATGTAGCCAAGCTACCATGTAACCCGCCCATAAGTGAACTCGGACTCAACTCAACGAGCTCGGGCGTCAGATCCGTAAGTGAACTCGGACTCAACTCAACGAGTTCGGATGCCTAGTTACATCTCACGAACTCGGACTCAACTCAACGAGTTCGGACGCCGATCCATAAGTGAACTCGGACTCAACTCAACGAGTTCGGATGCCCAAATATCCCAGTGACATGTCACTTGTATCCTAATCCATTCCTAAGGTTCAACGGACCTTTTTCCCAATCATGTGTCTCAACCATCTTCTACGGAATGCCGATACCGATACTCTGTAGTATTTCACATTTTCCAAGTATATCACATAATTTGACATATTATCAAACAATTATCACAAGTATAATATTTCATAATAATTATCATATCATTTAAAAAAACATTAAAACATTTAAAATAATAACTATGTTACCAACCTTTACATATGAACTTACCTCGTATGCTAAAATGGCTATTTTACCATTTCGTCCACCACTTGGTATTTTCCCCATTTTAGCCCAATTTCAGTTTTCCTTGCTCTATCATTTAAAATATAGTCTAATTAGGACTCACATTATTCAAATTGACCCAAAATCATATTTTGGAAAAATTACAATTTCGCCCTAAACTTTTGCATATTTACACTTTTGCCCCAAAGCTCGTAAATTAAAATTCAGCCTATTTTCTTATGTTTTATGACATGCTGATCATTTTCCTTCTATGGCAACATCAAATTCTCACTCTAAGATGTACTTATGACTATTAGGTATTTTTACCGATTAAGCCCTTTTGCTCGTTTTCACTTAAAACCGAGTAGCACAAGTTGTCTAACATAATTTAAAACCTCATATTCTATCATAAAACACCAAAATACACAAATTTCACCTATGGGTATTTTTTCCAAATATAAACCCTAGGTTAAATTATTGCTAGCATAAGCTAAATCGAGCTAAGGGACCCCAAAACGTAAAAATCATTAAAAATGAGGCTAGAACGGACTTACAATCGAGCTTGGAAGCTTGAAAAACCCTATCCATGGTTTCTCCTTGCTATATTCGGCCATGGGGTTGAAGATGAGCAAAATTGGCTTTTAATTTTGTATTTTAATTCATTTTACCCCTAAATGACCAAAATGCCCTTACTACTAAACTTTCCAAAATTCCTTCCATGTCCTAATTTTTGTCCATAGACTTAGAAATTGGTAAAATTACTCTTTAAGGACCTCTAATTAATAATCTAATTCAATTTTAAGCAAAATACTTCTAGAACACAAGTTTTGCAATTTATTCAATTTAGTCCCAAATTTCAAATTAAGCACTTTATGCATAAAATTTCTTCACGAAATTTTCACACAATCATGCAATCATATCATAGACCTTAAAATAATCATAAAATAATTATTTCTATATCGGATTTTGTGGTCACAAAACCACTATTCCGACTAGGCCCAAAATCAGGATATTACAACATGTTAAGGTTCATCTACTAATATAAGTTGTCTTTCTATATTATGATTCAACCATGAAATACTACTTAGTATTAGTTTAAACATTAGAGAACCAATGAGCAACATTTTCTTCCATTTTGCTTTACATGCAGAAACCATATGAGGACAATCATACAAAGCATATTATTTTAATAAATGGATTTGTTTTATTAACCTATCTATTAGGAAAAAAATTACAAGTTTATAACTACACTCAGGGCACTAGATCCAACAGTCAATCCTCCCCATCATGACATCCCCTATTTTTTGTCTCAATATTGACTCTATAATGTTAGAAAACTTTACAATTTGGTCCTCTAGTTGGGAATCTTCCTCACTATGTTCAAGGTCACGACACCCACCTAAGATGTTTTAAAAACTTTGTAGTTTAGTTTTTGTTCAACCCTAAGAGCTTCCGTAAGCTCATATATGACACGTAGATGATTATATATCGTATTTAAAAGTGTAACACTCACATATAAATCTATAAAGATCAAACTTGTGTATAATTGATCGTAGTTGCTCCGGCAATGAATGTGGTATCTTGTAGCTCAAACCTGACAATTGGGTCACATATGGGGTGCTACACAATTGCTTATACAAGTTGTTGATCACGCTTGCCAATATATAGCAGTAGGATATCTCATCAAACTCCCTTCAGCGTTTTCTAGCCTCAGCTTGAGTGCTCGAAGGGCATTTTGTATCAAGGATTGATTTTAGTTTCTCACAGTTCAAGATAGTAATGAGGTTCCTTTTCCAATCCTTATAGTTATTTTCATTTAGTTTGTTCTCAGTACATATGTTTAGTTAGGGAGTAGGTGTCATTCTCGAATTGAAAATAAAATTTTAATTTATTAATTTCATTTTATTAAGCAAATATTTAAAAACTTTGGCAACATTAAATATGCATTAAGATGATGCATGCGTCTTACATTAAACCTTAAAAATATTTGTAAGCCATTGTGATGATAATTCTAACACCCATTGAATTAAGTTACTATAGGGAAATCTTAATAAACTAGTAAGAAAATATATTTCCATCTAATTAACACATGAACCTAATTTATTAGGCATTCACATGTACTAAGAACCATTTAACATTTGGCCATCATTCTAACTTAAGTAGAACTTCGTGGGAAGTTAATTAGCTAGAAAATCATGGGACAATCTCATCGAGTGATATGTTGTGGCTAGTTGTCCTCTTTAAAGTAAAACTTCTTATTATATCCCATGATAATACTTATAATGTGGCCACCTAGCTACCAAACAATTACAAGATAAGTTTTCTTTCTTTTAATAAATCTCCTCACTGAAATCCATATGAAAATCCTACCATAGGGTAGTTAAATTGTCATGCCATTATAAGAGACCATTAATGGAGGCCGTAGGTCTTATTTAGGGACCTTCTCTGTAATGTCCTCGACCCGACCCAATTCATCGGATATGAATCTAAGGTTTTATTACTCAAATACATACTCATACCTAAATCATGCATACAAAATTTTTGAAGAATACATCTATAATAATGACCGACTTATGTCTATGTGTACCAAGGGGACCTACAGACAATAAACATGTCTTTACAATTGGCAGGATCTTACAAACAGTTGTATAGTTAATGACATAGTCCTACTCGAATTGCCTTCAAATTACAACACTGACTATAGTTACATAGTTAGCCCATTTTGTACGTACATCATAGGTTAACAATTAATTCTCTTAATCTGTTACATGGTTCTCAAGGATTGAACATGCCCATGCAAAACTATTTTGTATGCATAAGTTCCCACCTTATCGTTCCCTTAGCGCAACCTTGTCATAGTCCCTCCTGGTGTGACCTTTACTTGAGACATAAAACACGGAGGGGTAAGTTCAACAGAAATTAGTGAGAGAAATCCCCCTCCTACCTGAATACATATTTGGAATTTCTTACTTCGATTTCCCCAAACATATCCTTGGCTTGAGGGTTGCAAGGTCAAATTTGGCCTTTCTTTCATAATTCATTAGGTGTAGTATTTCTCAAAAGATCACCATTCTTCAAAAATTGGTCATGCTTTTCAAATTATCCTATTTGTCATTTCTTTAGAGTCTGCCACAAATGTGTTACCTTCGGATGTGTACCATGTAAGTCTTCAGACCGCGCCATGAAAACGTGCTTTTCCTACAAATGCTACCACAAATGCGGTTCTTTAGATTATGCCATGAAGGCGCTCCTTATCAGATATAGCTAGTGTTGCGTCTGTAAACAATGATAGCCATAGATATGTCCTTAAACAATGATAGCCACAAAAGCTTTCCCATCATTTATGCCACAAAGGCACTATTTACTAATTTTCTACAAAAGCATTTCCTTTACGTCTGCCATAGAGACATCTTTTAACAAAGATGGCCATGAAGGTTTCTAATAATAGAGTTAGCCACGATGGCTTTCTTTAATAGAATTCACCACAAGGTCTTTCCTTTTAACATAGATAGCCACAAAGGTTTCCTTCTAATAGATTTTGTTACAAAGGCCTTCTTACGGAAATTGCCACAAAGGCAGTTCCCTTACAGATTACCACAAATGCATTCATTATCAGAGATTTTCCACAAAGGCACTTCTTACGGAAAAATCACAAAGGCTTACTTTTACAAAAATTAGTGTTTTTGACTATAGGGATTTGCCTAAACTCGTCGTTGTGAGGTTTTCCCTTCATCGCCTAGTACTCGCCCAACTATCATTTACCTCTTCTTCCATATGCTGCCATAACCTTTTGGCTAGGTCTTACATGATATGGTCTTCAATTACCATGGTGATGGACTTGTCCTTATCAAATATTCGTGTTTATTGTCCCAACGAATTTTTTAGACAACTTCCAGAGACAGACACAGGGTCATCATGCAAACTCATACTTGACAGATTCATTCCCTTTAGACTTTTTCATAAAGATGCATTCATGCTTCCAGGCATGTAATACATTCCTTTAAACTCCATGCATAGACCCTTTATGCAGTGATCTACTCATGACAGACACAATCATGCTTTCAGACAGAGTTATACATGCATATACTACATTTCCTTAATAGAATCATGTTATCATGCCTTGTTAGTTTTAGTTTTATGATTAAGTCAGTTAGCACATTTGAAATACAAACATACACATAAGAGTAAGTCTAAAGACTCACTTGACTACCTTAAACCACAGCTTGAATCTTCGATCTAATCATCCTTCCTCGCAATCACAAAGAACATTGCTTAAGGCACAAGGATAACATTTATACTCTCTCATACAAACCCTTCATTCTTATTTGCACCCAAATAATCACCATGCAAAGTCTTACCTTTATATCTTCTACTCATTCATACAAATATGATTACTTTTTCTGAAAATTGAATAAAGGACTAGAATACATACCCAGGGTGAAAACCAACCCTATACATGGACTTAGGCATTTAGTCTTATCATAGCAAGAAAATCCCTGATCAACCTTTATAAGAAGATAAAAATGGTATCTTTAAATAGGAAGGAGAAGATGACTTTCCTTTTTTTGAGAGCTTCCTTGGTAAAAATATTTGCTTTCACCGAAGGGCTTGACACGTGTTATAAATTTTCAAGGCTACTCTTATTACTGAATTATAGTTGTAGGGAAGCGTATACCAAAATCCAATATCTTTTCATATCTTTGATTTGACTGACCATTCAATCTTAACTATCTAGTTAGTACGTAACTTATTCCTTACCTAGACAAACTTGGCATACCTTAGCTGGGTGACTTCACCTACGACCCGGGAACCCTTGATATACTTTCCAATTCCTTCCACCCATACACATATTTTTTGTGGAATATGCCTTGCCCTTAAATTATACCATTGCCTATGTGCCATGCTAATGCGTCGGAGTGCCAATTGGGCGAGTAGGATAACGCCAACCGAATTTCCTTGACCTATACTTCCAAACTCAGGACCCACCAAGTCCGGATGTTACATTTTCTCACTCATTGTTTTACAAGAAAGTTCAAGGTTTTTAATGTTTGGTTTCAATCATGAATGGTCAATAAATGCATATTAAGTACATGTGGCATTCTTTTCCTAAACTATATAGCATGATTATCATAAATATGCATGAACATACTTTTGCAGTCAATTTAAATATCATCATGCCATCATATAAAAGAATAATATTAAATGACTTTGACCAGCCAAAGTTTCCATTACTCCATCCTTGAAAAATAAAAAATAAAATTACAATGGTTACCCCAAAGTATACTTTTCGTCTTCTGCTTGAAAGCCGAATATCCTAATTTTTTGGGCTTTCCCCCAAAACCACTAATGACTTATAAAACATCGAAGGGATCTACTTTTGAATGGCTATGGCCACCATGGAATTCTACTATCATCGTTGTCGAAGTCACCATTTTTGGTTCGTCATCGTTTCCATAATCGGGCTGTTGCCAACCACTGGTAGCCACCACTGCCATCCACCACTATCAGGCAATCAGTGGCCTTTTTTCGGTTGGCTGGATCGGGTTTGCGTTGTCTCAATCAGTCATGGATGCGACTCAATTCTTTGAGATTTGTCAAAAAATTTGGTTACATAATACTTACGTCCATTTCTAGCTACATGAATTATTCATAAAATAAATGAAATAATTCTTACGTGGAGATGATAGTCCCTGATCTAATTACATATCTCAAAAAAGTATTAAAATAACAATTCCAACTACTTTAACTTTTAGGAATCACAACTTTGAGAAAATTACTTTATCATCTAATTAATAAAATAATAAAAATGTATTCATTCATATGCATAAACCAAAACATGCTAATAATTATAAGAATGTCACACCTTATTAAAAAATTAACCAAACATGAAGAAGAGAAAAAATTTCAATATCGATTTATACTATGAACATAGCACAACCTAGCTTTTATACCAATTGTAGGAAAAAATGTGGTTTGAAAATCATTTTCTTGCACAACGAAAAAAATATAAATTTTAAAATCAAGTCGATTTGTGATACTTATAGAAATAAAATTTTCCTGAAAAGTACCTATGCTTTGAGTGAGATAGATCCTAGATATTCCCAGCTTTCTATTGGACAACCTTCTCTGCTATTCTCATATCACGAACTGCTTCAAGTATGGGGTTGAATAACTACGAATAAAACATAGAACTAGAAATAATTTCTTACTTTCAATAGGAAAGCTAATCTCTCTCTCTTATAGAAACCGGTAGAATTGTTATTCCTGAAAAACTGAATTTATACTTAGAAATAAATTCTGACAATTTTTGGGGAGAATAACAATAACTCAAAGTTGTGTGTTCTTAGTCCTACCACTTTCATCTATTTATAGGAGAGGTACTAAAGCCATAGTTGTATCAGTAGAATACAAATAATATTTTTTTAATAGAAAAATAATCCCCTAGTTGAATTAGGAGAGAGAGGGGTGGCTACATTTGTTAGCCACCTCTCATACTTTTTGTGAGAAGGTTTTGAGCCTCTTTTGTATCGGGTCCAATTATGTGTGCTTTGTGAACTTTTAACCTTGAACTTTGCAATTTAATCCAACTCAATACATGTTTTTCTATTTCCCAAAAATAAATATTATTAATCAAATTAATTTAAATTAATTAATTTTCTAATTAAATAATTTTCTCAACTCAATTCTAATTCTGTTAAAATCATGGCAACTTTATCGCTAAAGAATCTATGAAAAAATATAATTAATTTGTACATTAAACGGATTCAAAATGACCAATTAATTTAGATATATTTTTCAAAATTCAATTAATTAAATAATAATTCAAAAAACATAAATTATTTCTTAGGTCATATCCATACTTAGTGAGAAACCACATTCATTTCTGAATGTAACTCATTTCTCCAGCTTTATCATTTTTATCCACTTCTATTCATTTGATTCAACATGCAATTCATTTATGGTTTCAAACAAGCTAGTGGATGGATCAATTGGACATATGTGATTATGGCTCAAGTGATATATAATTAAGTTCTAGCTTTTCATCTATTAATTATAATATCATTTTGTCACGAAGCCATTCCACTATAGCATTGTGAATGAGCTCTCCCTGGTAACATTCCATTACAAAAGCTACTCGATAATGCTCGTTCAATGACCTCGTCATAAGTGTGTTACTGATAACTCTAGAATATAGAGTCATCTTCTCTACTTTTAGACTAATAATTCATGAAAAATTTGAGCAATTGATAACAAATTTTGTAGTTTTTATAATAATTTTGTCATGTCAGCTAGTGTTGGGGAATTTTTTTTATCTAGATTAATTTATATGCTAAAAGCATAATTTTTTCAATTTTGAAGGTAGTTAGTACACTAAATGGAAAGACGAACTTGAAACTCAGCTATTGATGCTCAATGTTGTAGCATCTCTACAACAAAACCCATGTATGATTGAGCTAATGTGGTGCCATCCTTGGATGCCCCAAATAGGCTTACTAGACCTTGGAAACACTATTAACTATTAACCTAATTCTTAAGTTGGGTTCACAAAACTGGGCAACCTACTAAGGAGAAAGGAGCCCAAACTATCCACTAGGGAGGAAGAAGCCAACCACCTATAAAGGTGCCCAAAATCGTCCATAAGGACTTGGTAAACACTTGAAATTCAACAAGGATTTCCCTCTCAACAATTCAAGGTGACTTTCCACCTTCCCTCTAAAATTAAAGCAAACTTATTCCATAATTCAAGCAAGCTTCCTCTACATTTCAAGCTCTCTATCCATGCCATCCACTCCTCTTTCACAAAGCAAAGGTTGACTACCTACCAAGAGGGCTTAAACAACTATAAATAGGGGTATGTTATTGGTTCACTGATCGCTCACTCATCATTCCTTCTCCCATCTTCCACACTTCTCATTTGAGATAGCAACAGATGATTTTAAGATAGCAATTTAGAGGTCCTTTTTTAGCAGTAAAATTCAGCACTTTAAGAGTAATTGTGCATAAGAACGAAGGAGAAGAACGGAAGAAAAGCAACACAAGTTGTGCCACAGAAAAAACACCAAATTCGGCTTTTAGTTTCTTTCCCTTTAATCTTTTAATTTTGTTCAAAGTTGATAAACATGTTTACCAATTATTTTTTTGCTTTTAATTTAATTACATTGACTTAATTCTGTTGATACTAGATTGTTTGTAAATCCTTAGCTTTTATTATTATTTGTTGATGTTGATATGTGCTTTGGTTGTTTATTCATTCAAATAAAATCATGATCATGTTACTTATGCATAATTAATGTAAGGAAGCATATGAACTAATTATTTAATCCAAAAAAATGGTAATTATTAGACACAATACTTGAGTGGTGCATGTTTGATCTACTAATGATTAAATTAGCATTGTTATAAAGAAATAGTGTTACCTTGCTTACCTCATTTATGATGTCTGTTTAATAAACTTTAAAGTTAATTGAACATAGAAGTATGCTAAAGAAACATAAAGGTTTAATAAGTATGAATTCTTAACTTATCAGATATGGGTTAGTAAATAGCCAAATTGCCATGGTTTTTTGTCATAACATCATTAACGTTGCTTTTAATAATTTTAAGTAAAGGGAAGCAATTAATCTAGCTACATCATGTCTAATAGGTGCTAAAAGTAATATGTTTTAATCCCGTTCTTAATGCAGTTTTGGATGATTATTCAATGTGAAATGGTGAATTTTATGCTCCTGGTCCTTTAAATACATGTTTCTATACTTAAGAGAGCATTTGGGAGCAAAATGAGCAAAAAACAGAAAATTAGAGCAAGTTTTAGGAGCCACATGGGCTGGACACATGGCCGTGTGAGCCACACGAGCTACCACACGACCATGTGCTTGGCTATGTTGAAATCACGAATCGCACTACAAAAATGTAGGAAAACACATTTTTTTAGGTTTTTCGAGCATTCTGAAACCTATATATGACAAAAATAAGAAGATCGGAGGGAGCCGTCATAGAATATTCAAGAAAACAACTTGAGAAACATCATTGAAACCGACTCTGAAGTAGATTTTCATCAAGATTGAAGATCTCCTTTTGATTTCTTTAAAGTTTATCATGAGTTTCTGTAATAACCCAATTTAGGTGAAATCGGAATAGTGGTCTCGGGACCACAAATCTGAACCAAAAATTAAAATTTCTTTTTATTTTATTATATGGTCTATATTATGATAGACATGTCATGTGAAAATTTTGATAAGAAAATTTTATCGATCAAGTGTTTAATTAAGGGAAGGACCAAATAGCATAAAATGCAAAAGTTGGATTCTAGTAGCTAGAAGGATCAAATAGCTATGGAATTCAAAACCACTTTTTTGGATTGTCTCTTTTCTTTACTCAATTCCTCAGATTTTTGTGCTCCGTCAGCTAGCGCCGTAAATTCCCTTATTTCGAGAATCCCAATCAATAACTTGATATCTTCATTCAGGCCCTCCTCAAATCGTTTACATATTTCAGCCTCGGTTAAAACCCCTTCCTTAGCATACTTGCTCAACCGAAAAATTCTCGTTTGTATTCAAATACAGTCATGTTTCCTTGTTTAAGTTCTAGAAATTCTTTATTTTTCTGATCCATGAATCTCTAACTAACATACTTCTTCCTGAATTTAGCCTAGAAAAATTCCCATGTAACATTTTCTCTCGATACAACTGAAGTTATGGTATTCCACCAATGATAATTTGTATCTTTCAATAAAGATACCGCACATTTTAGACATTCAGCAGGTTTGCAGGATAGTTCACCAAAAACCTAAATAGTATTTTCCAACCAAAACTCAGCCCTTTCCAGATCATCATCTGCAGTAGCTCTAAATTCTTCCGCCCATGCTTGCGAATTTTATCTATCAGAGGCTTACAAATTCTAAAGGTTCGACACCTTATGGTACCTCAAGAATCGGTTGGGGAGTAGGTAGGGGAGGTCGTTGTACTGCAGGGTTTGTTTTCAGATACTGGGTAAACCATTCATTCATTATTTGAAAGAAGGTTTCTTTTGCCTTGTCACTTCGGCCCTCAGACATGGGTCTTTCACTACCAGATGCAGACGCAACTCTTTGAACCGAAGTTGAAGCATTACTCTCAGCTTCCTTGAATTCAGCTCTAGCTTGGTTGGATGACATTACTATATGAAAAACACATTTAAAATGATCAGGAGTCATCACATTATCACAATTTATATAATGACATGTATAGCTAAACTCATTTTTGCTACGTCAAATCTGAGAATCGACTAAATCGTAGCTCTGATACCACTAAATGTAACAACCTTAACCCGTACCCGTCGCTGAAACAGGGTTTCAAAGCATTACCAAAACATTCTGGACATTTTTCCATTAAACTACATAAATTACTATTCATTTATTGAGGTCATCCATAACGTCCCTTGATCGGGCCCTTGAGGCCCAATACCAGCATTAGAATTGAATTGGGACTTAATCTTTTATCACCATTTCAAGCATGTATTATGTAACAGCCTGATTTTGGCCCTAGTCAGAACAGTGGTTTCGAAACCACTATTCTGGGGCCAAGGAAATTCTTTCTAATGTTTTTTATGTGTTATAGCATGATTATATGAGTGAATGAAAATTTTGGTGAAATAATTTTGTCAATTCCATGCTTAATTGTGAAAAAGAACTAAATCCCATAAAGGGCAAAAGTTTTGTTTTGCTAGCTAAATATGTTAAATAGCTAGAGAACCAAAATTTGGGGTGTTTAAAGTGCAAATAGACCCTAAAAAAAGTGTTTGGCCAGCCATAGAGAGAAAGAAAGTAGAAAGTCAAAATTTGGTGTGGCTGGTGACTTAATTTTGACTAGAAATAGAATAAAATAAAACAAAAGGTATCATCTTTTTACCTATCTTCTTCCCTATCGAAAACGACAGAAAACAAGGGGATTTTAAGAGCTTAAGCTTTCAGCCACTTAGTTCTCTTGCAAGTAAGTTATTTTGATGACTTTTCTTGATGATTTTTACACTTTTGGGACCCTTGTAGCATGAGCTAGCTAATGGAGGGACTAAATGGTTGAAAGTCTAGGGTTTTACCATGAGAGCATTTATGTTGTTTTCTGAATTTTTATGGAAGAAAATGAGTCTTGGTTGTGTAATAAACAACTTTTGTGAAAGAAGTTTGCATGAAAACACCTAAAAAGGGGCAATTTTGTAAAGTTGTAAAATAAGTTGTAAATGTGTGAAATAATTGAAATTTTGCATTGCTATAGTTATAAAAATAATTCAGCTAGGCTTGGTAAAGGAGGAAATTCAATAAAAATCGATTTACGAGCCTAAGGGCAAAGCAGTCATTTTGCTAAATTATGAATTATAGAATGTTTTAATTAATGTGATGATTAAATCAGTGAATTTCATCATGTTAGATCAAGAAAATTGAGATTTGGGCGTAAATCAAAAAGTACGAGGCTATAGACTAAAATATAGTAATTAGTCGAAATTGCATTCAAGGTAAGTCCGTGTGACTAAATAAGCATGTTATCCATATTATTGTTAATATACTTGAAATCTATTTTGCTATGATTGTATTTAATTATATGTTGATGGAATATGACATTCCATTGAAACAAGTAAGTTGTATGTTAATAATGCAACCATATTTTTATGATGTGTGATTGAATTGATATTGCATAAATTGTTTTGATTATGAATATGAGTACGCATGATGAGAAATTAATGTAATAAAGACTCCCGGTTGAACATTAGGAATAGATTTGGATATTCATCCCATGACATTGGGTGGTATGTGTGCTAGTGTAAGACATGTCTGGGACATGCATTGGCCACATCATGAGAGCCAGTGAAAAACATATCTAGGACATGCATCGACATTGAGACGAGAGCTAGTGTAAGACATGTCTGGGACATGCATCAGCCTCGAGATATACAAGCTAGTGTAAAACCTGCCTGGGACATAGCGTCAGCTTATTATGTGTCAGTGTAAGACCTGTTTGGGACATGGCATCGAAGCCGATAAATAAGAGCCAGTATAAGACCTATCTGGGACACAACATCAGCCTCGATATATGACAGTCAATGTAAGACCTGTCTGGGACATGACATCGACTTTGATGTGCTAGCTAGTGTAAGACGATGTCTGGGACATGGCGTCGGCATCTTATTCCATGTTTGGGGCTATTGAATATCCTGTAGTATTCCAAATGGTTCAACAAGAGATGTATGGTTTATACCGAATGATAGAGCTTATAGCTATGTTGTGAGTGGTACAGACACTTACATGAAATTGATGACATGTGAATCTAATTCATGTTGTATTATTGGTAAGGAATGAATATGAGTAAGTATATGAGCATGTTGAGTAACACAGGTATGTATGTCAAACTCATGAGAAATGATTTCGGTTTATGATACACATTTGCTGAGTATGTAAACAGGTAAGTCATGCCTGTGAGAATGATTTTGTGATGGCCTTATGATTATAGGTCTATACTTATGATGTATAAACATGTATTTTTACCAATGTGGTGAAAATGAATTAATAAGGAGTGATAAACTTAGTATCATTAATTTACACTAAAATAGTTTTGGACAGCAGCAGTTGTCTGACTTTGAAAATCTACCAAAAATTGTGGAAATTGAGTTAAGGGTTGAATAAAATATGAAATTAAAACCTAACGAGTCTAGTTTCACATAGAAGAAATGATGTAAACAAAGGAGTTTCATAGTATGAAATATTTAAATTGTTGTGAGAGAGAGTCTGAATGATTTCGAAATCCCCTGTTCTGATTTGAGAAAACCATTGGAAATTGTAAAAAAATTGTTATAGGTTATAATTTATACTTATAGAATTATTAATGAGTCTATTCTCAATAGAAATAGACAAGAACATCATTATGAGATAATTAATTTTTAGTGAGAGGGGTCGAAACTATCAGACAGTGAAAAAGGGGTAACTTTAAGAAATAAATTGTACTTATTGGCTAGACCAAAAATTCTAAAAATTTTATGGTAAGAAGATATGTGAGTCTAGTTTCAAGAAAAATTAGCAGACCTTATTTTGGAGTTTCGTATCTCTAGATATAAATAATTTAGTGACCATGACTTGAGAAAATAGCTTGACTGGAACATAAGTAAAAATGTAAATAGGGTTGTATTGCCTTGAGAAGCAAGTTGATAAATTGCTTATTATTTTCATACAATCTTACTAAGCTATAAAGCTTACCCTCTCCTTTCCATTTCTTTTGTGTTGTCAAGTTAGCTCGGGCTTGGAGATCGTCGGAGGCAGCATCACACTATCAAGCCATCACCTTTGGAGTATTAACATATGTGTATTAACCACCTTCAAGTGAATGGCATGTATAGGGACTTAGTTTTTATGATAGATGTTATTATGATTAGCCAAATGTATTGGATTATATTGATTAATTGTATATAGTCATGAGATGTGGCTTGTAAGCCTAGTTATTCATGATAAGTTCTAATGCTTGCAAAGCAATGATGTTTTTATGCTTGTGGGACATGCATGATTGGTGTTAGGACATTTGTGTATGATAAATGCTCCATGACCAATCAAAATGGTTATAGCCATGAAGTAATTGTATGGTACAGAAATAAGACGATGATGATTGAACATGAATGCTTAATGTTTAAATAAGGTCACTTGACAAGGTCAATGAATATGGATTAATGTGTCTAGACTTGATATTACATGAGTACATGAAACTTGTGAACATAGCATGTTAAAGTTAAGAATACACCTTAGTGAAGCCTGTTAAATATAACTTTGATATGTGTAAAGATGTGAGAGATTAATGGTAACAAAAGGCTTGGAAAATAGCCTAAGTGTTAGCCACACGGGCAAAGACATGACCGTGTGTCTCAGCCGTGTGGATGACACGGCCTAGCACACGGGTGTGTGGTTTGGCCGTGTGGTTAAGTTTTGTTTGCTGACATTATAGTCAGAGAGTTAAACGGCGTGAGGATACGGGCATGTCCCTGTGGCCACACGGCCGTGTGACCCTATTTCATGGAAAGAAATTTTATAAGTTTTCTCAAAACTTTCTAAGGTTCTCGGTTTAGTCCCTAACCACTTTCAATGGATGTGTATGACAAGTTTTGAATTAAAAAGAAATTTTATGACCCAGTTTTTGCATGTATGTGAATGTTTAACTCTGGTAATGCCTCGTACCTTGTCCCAGCATCAGACACGGGTAAAGGGTATTAAGATTCTTATTATAACATTCAACTAATGTACATCAATATAAATCACATTCCATACAACACAACATTCAATTAAACAGATTTACATGCCAGATTAAGTTACACGAACTTACCTCGACACTTGTTCGCGTAAAAATCTACTAATCTGAAATTTTTTCTTTTCCTCAATATAACCTCAAATTAGTATTGTTTGGATCTATATAAATGAATTTAACCATCAATTTCACACGTTTCATATTTAAATGGACTCAATTTACGCTCTAGGCAAAATTACCATTTTGCCCCTAACTTTTCGTAAATTCTGATTGCCCCTAAGCCCAAAAAATGAAACTTCTATAAATTACTCCCTATTCCAAGCCTAACCAAAGCCCCATTACAAATTTTCCAGCACATGTATTCATAAAATTTCAAAATTTTTCATCAAATTTTACAACTTTTCATTTTAGTCCCTAAATCATGTTTTCATCAAAAATCACTTTGTAAAAGTTGTTTATCTATCAATAATCTTTCATTTTCTACCATAAATTTCTAATTTCCAGCATAATACATCCATGAACCATTCTCATAATAACTTTTCAAATTAATCCCTCAAATAGAGAAATTAAGCCATCTTGGTTTCAAAAGTACCAAAATTACTAAAAACGGGACAATAGAACTTACCCAATTAGCCTTGAAAGTTTCTCTTCTCTCCTAAGGTTTCCATAAAATTTTAGGTTGAATATGACAATAATAAGATGATATTTTCTTTTATCATCTTTTAATTAATCAAGTATATTGCTATTTCCAATTTAGTCCTGGCCCTTTTTCTACAATTCCATGGATGAGTCACCAAGAAAAATTGACATACTTATCTTAATGGTCTAATTACCATATAAGGACCTTAAATTTTGAATTCCATAGTTATTTGATACTTATAGCTACTAGAATTCAACTTTTACATTTTATGCGATTTAGTCCTTCTCATAATTAAGCACTAAATCGATAAAATTTTTGTATCCAAATTTTCACATGACATATCTACCATATTATGGACCATATAATAAAATAAAAATAAATCATATTTTTTGGTCAAATTTGTGGTCCCGAAACTATTGTTCCAATTTCACTGAAAAATGGGTTGTTACAAATGATGATTTGACAAACGTGAAAATCCCGGTTGAACCTTAGGAATAGATTAGGATACGAATGACATGTCATTAGGGATTGTTGTGATTATGTGATCCGGGTGCTGGTCCTATACGTCCTACCGGGGGTTGAGTATACTGGCATGTGTTGCGATTACTTGACAGCTTGCGTGAGCAGCACCGTGTAGCCACGTCTTGACTAACAGCTTGGGTGAGCAGGCCCGTTGATAGCTCGAGAATAAGCATATACGTGATATGAGATTGAGATAGCATTGGCTACATATGTGGCACTTTGGTGCGAGTTTCCCGAGTATCAAATAGTGTTCCGAATGGTACAACGGGTAAATGAAAGACGTGGTTGAGAATGATATTGATACAAGATGGTAGAGGTATGTACATGGATTGTATAAGCTTTGAATTGAAGAAATTATGAAATGATACGATCTCGCTTCATGAAATGATCTGAGTCGTTTAAATGCCTGATCGTTAAAATGAGAAGTTCCTTTCTATTTGGAGTTTATATGAAATTTGGCTAAGTGATGGTTTAAACAAAGGGGTTTTCAAAGAGTGTTTAAGATAGGTTAATGGCATATTGGCTAAACAAAAAAATTAAGGTAAAGTTAAGAATAGTATAGATGGAAAATGGGATTAATGACAAGGAAGAACAAATACTATAGAAAGTATTGACCCGAACCTTATAGATGCTTAAGATGGATGAAATATGGAAGATAGGATCTTGACCTGCTATCTAGAAAGATAAGAACTAAAGATATCAATGGGGTGAACGCCACACTCGGTTTAGGAGTGATAAGTTCAAAGAAACAGAATGACACCACTAGCAAGCTAAATAAGTCAAGCTGAGTCTAAAACAAACTAAGAGAGTTGAAAAACTCACAAATGTTATAAACATTCATAAAAGTAGCAAAAAGTCTTTTTTTTCAACCAGCAAATAACAAAATATTTATAGTGAAAGTCTAAGGCTGGTGAAATGGGCAAAAGAGTAGTTAGATGGACATTTGATTTCAGCTTTTAATGAGCTAAAAATTCCAGAATAATTCAAGAAAATTCCAAGAATCTTCTCCAGCCTTTGGGAACGTCATTGGACAGCCACTTGGGGGTTTGAATCAGCTGAATTGTGGTCATTAGATAAAGAGCTGAAATGAGTTGAATTTGCTGGATAGATTCGGCCTAGGTGATTTAATAAGTGTTAATTGAGCTGCCTTGGTTATTTGAAGAGCCATTGAACTTAATGAGTAGCTTAGATCACTTCAATGAACATGGAAGTGTGAAACCGAATTTGAGGAGTCCATTGTGTGTGAAAACACATAACAGAATGAACACAAGTGTGAATGGAATTTTCCAGCAAATGTGAAAGCTTTCATAGCTGGTTAGAGAGCTGGACGGTCACTCTTGGTGGAAAGAAAGCATCAGCTCATTTTGGCATTTGGTGTTTCACGAACAGACACATAGAGAAACTAAAAGCATTAGCTGGAAGTTTAATTCAGCACAAGGTCCATTGAGCTTCACGAACAGCCACATGAAAATGAGTAATCATCAGCTCCTTTAATGTCATTCCATACATGTAGTTGCACATTAAATTCAACAAATTAGTTAGCTTAAGACATATTAAATTGGCGGCAGCTATGACAACTTAAATGAGCTACATTCGACTGGACAAATTAATCTATAACAAGAATTAAATTTGTCTTAAACTTGACACATTAAAAATATGCATTAACTAAGACACATTTAAGCTAAATTAATTGTCTAGAATTTAGACACATTAAAACAAAATTTAATTATTTGAGCTAAACTTTAACTAAATTAAATAACTCAATTAAATAGATAAATTTATTCAGCAGCTTAAAATACATGAAATTAAATAAATTAGAATCAAACTCAATGAGCTGGCATCAAGCCAAATTGAGCTCCATTGAGCTGGGCAAAATCCAAGATTGAGCTCGTTGAGCTGAAATTAAGTTTCATTTTGCACTTGGGGCCCTCGTGTTTAGACCATTCCCAGTGTCATCGATTTAAGTCACAACAGGATGCAGCTGGGGTTGTATCATTCCCTCCCTCTTGAAGATGATTTGTCCTCAAATCAGACTATTTGCTCGTGAGAAATCTTCTAAGGTCATAGCCCCCTTGGTTGATGAAGTTGGCAAAGTTGCTCCCGATAACCTGAAATTTACACACAACTTGAACACAAAACAGATTGTTTGCACGCTCTCCCTCTTTTGGAGGGAACCTTTGCAAAGTGCCACCTACACGAAATTTAGATGGATTAGTGACACCATGGTATATAGGCTCAATAGAACTTACTGAAGTCTTATTCACAAATTGAACATATAAAGCAATGCTGGGATCAAAAAGAGAAGTTGATTTTACCTTGTTCCTTGATAAAAGCAAACCAGAATCATGAAGCATTCAAAAGTTATAGTTTTGGACAACAAAAGTCCATGACTCAATTCCTTTGAACAATATAGAGAATAATGTTCTCCGAGATCAAAAATAATATTGTCACTTACCAATTCTAATTGACTTGAAAACTTCTTGACCGGCATCATAGAAAGATCATAAGGCAAGTTAAAGTCATTATCATGCAACACATGCTCGAGTCTTGTATACCACAATATAGAACAACATCCAGATTCAAAAAGTTGATTCTAAACTTGCAAGCCAACAAGATTCACATGTATTGTTTTAAAACTTAAAGTCAAAGTATCATGTAAGCAAAAATGGTTCACGTATTTATTCACACAAAATTGTAGATGCTTGCCTTCTCTCAATGACATTTCAAAAGAATAAACTCCAGGTTTGAACACACTATTTTGACTACTTGTTCTAAAATGCAGCAAGGGTTTCATTTTTGCCATTAAATCAACATGCCAAACCAAAAGAATTTGTGCATACAAAGATTCAAACAATCAAACCTCTCAACATTCATCCAATCAGATTTTCACAAACTTAAGGATTTCGCATAAGGCAGTAAATGATTCACATAATCACCACAATCAAACAAATTGGGATTTTCACATAAAAATGCTTTGTCACACGTGACCAAGTTTTGTATATGCTGATTTAATCTTACTTCATCAACAAACTTGTCAACGCAACATTCTTTAACAGAGAAACTCTTTAAACCATCGTCCCAAACAAGGTCATTATCAACCAGAAATGGATACTTAGACAAATCAAGGTGGGGAGTTATTTTATTAACTAAGTCTTCAGCAAACTCACCACTATCATGCAAGTGAAATGGTCGAGACTCAATTAACATAGAACCCTTACCTCGTTTACCTTTAAGCATGTGTGGACTAAGGTCACCTATGATCTTACCTTTACTGAACAACTTGAACCACCTCTCTTCAGGAAGATAATGAGGTTGAAGATTGTCAAATAAATCTTTAGAAACCTGAAAAGAAGAAATAACAGAAGGACAACTCATTCGTTGGTTAATTAAAACATTCCTCACTTTTTCTTGCTCTCTCTCTTCTTTTCCACTTGTTTCTTTTTCTAACACATTTTCTTTTCCAAAGTCTCTTTTATTGTTGAGAACTTATTTTCACTCATTATTCTATTTTCTTTTTCAACAACACTCATTTCTCGCTCACTTTCTTTTCTCTCTTTAAACTCACTCTCTTTTTCAACTTTCTTGTCTTGCGCACATGCTTTTTCAATCTCAATCTCGTTTTTCTTTCTCTCACTCTCTTTTTCTTTTTCAATTTCTTTTTCTTTCATTTTTTTATTACAAGAGGAAGATAACAAGAAAGAATCAAAATGAGATCCCTTTCGTTGAGAATAAGAGGAGGGGTCTTCATATAAAAGACGATTATTTCTTCGAGATTGAATATTCATGGATGAGTATCTTGGTGTATGCGAAGAATTACTTGAGCCTTCTCCTTTGTCACCGTAATAGGCTTCAAACTCGAAGCTTGAGTTATTTTGACTCGAAGTCCTTGTTGAATAGGAATCTCGATAGGGATCTCTTCGTAAACAATCGTTGGACACTAAACTCCTTGACAATCTCGTTTTCATCCTTTGGCTTGAAGAAATTCGATCCCGTTGAGCTCTTACTCGTTGGCCCTGCTCTTCAACGTGATCTAATCGTTCTTGTAGGGGTTTTAGTTTTCTAACAAACAACTGGTCCCTCTCTTTCATCAAATCTTGAAATTCAAATTCTGAAAACTCTTCTCGAAACATGATTTATTATTGAAAAGGAAAATAAAAAAGAAAAAAATAATTTTAAAAATAGAAAATGAATACCTCACCAATACAAACCTCATGAATGCACTAAAAAAGAAAAGATTATATGGCACTCCACTCGTGTTTGCACTGACTATTGGCATTTCTTCGCTCTGATGCTCTTACAACTCTAGTGCCTTTTACCACTCAATTCTTCTCTCAAAGTTCGTAGAAGACTCGTTTAGACTTAAAAGCAAGCTCAGGGATCGGTTTCAAAAGGTTAACAAGGATATATGTTCTTTCGGTGTAAGGTAGGCTAAAAGAAAATAATAATAATAATAATAATAATAATAATAATAATAATAATAATAATAATAATAATAATGGTGGTAGTGCGGTGTAATGGGTTAATTTGGCAGAGAAGAACTTGAAGATCGGGAAAAAATTTTGAGTACGTACAAAACTACTTTTTTTTTTGTTTTTATTTCGACACTTTTTTTAATATAAATATAAAGCACACTTTTTTATTTTCACTATTTTGTAATTCTTTTCTTTTTTTACACAATTTTTTTATTTTTTTAAAAAACTTACCTCGGAATTTCACGAATGTCCGTACTTCTCAATTTTAACTAGATCTAATACCAAATGATACGATCTAGCCTCGTGAAATGATTTGAGTTGTTTAGATGCCCGATCATTAAAATGAGAAGTTTCGTTCTATTTGGAGTTTATATGAAATTCGGCTAAGTGATGGTTTAAACAAAAGAGTTTTCAAAGAGTGTTTAAGATAGGTTAATGGCATATTGGCTAAACAAAGAAATAAAGGTAAAGTTAAGATGGATAGTATGGATGGAAAATGGGATTAATGCCAAGAAAGAACCAATACTATAGAAAGTATTGACCCGAACCTTATACGACGCTTAAGATGGATGGAAGATGGAAGATAGGATCTTGACCCGCTATCTAGGAAGATAGAAACCAAAGATATCAATGGGGTGAACGCCACACTCGGTTTAGGAGTGGTAAGTTCAAAGAAAAAGAATGATGCCACTAGCAATGTAACACCCCAAACCCGGCCCAGACGTTATGGCCAAATCTGACGTGCCACATTGGAGTTGAAAACCCACGTTCCGTTTTAGTGTTTTAAAAACCATATATTTTGTTGAGTTAACAAAGTGTATGGAAGCTGGGCACCGTGTAGGTGTCTCGAGACAGAGGAGGTGAGCCATGAAGGTCGCTAAGTACCAAGCTCTTTGATTGGATCCAATCCTAGACATGCCCACAACCATAGCCACACTTTGTTAGATCGAGTTTAAATTTGTTTAAGTGAACGCCTTTGATAAATCAATTAATCGTGGCGTTGAGATATTTTAAAAACAATTATCGCTTTTGAAAACACGCCCTAAGTCTAGCCCAATTGAATAATTATCAACCAATTTTAAAGTTATTAAGAATAAAATAATCTCGAGAAGAAATAAAAGAAAAGTTAAAATGGCCTTATTACAACCCAAAAATAAATAATAATTAAAGGAAATTAAATGAAAACCAACTCTTATTTAAAGGTCCAAAAGCGATCACCGTGGCCACTCAATCCCTCCTACCAAGTCCCCATATTAAGGCTCACCTGCAAGGTTAAGGAAAGGGGGTGAGTTTGGAAACTCAGTGTGCAACAAGCCCCCTTCAGAGCCCAAAACAATAGCAGCCTGTTGGGTCTAAGCCCAAAACTAATCTCAAACATGTACTGGACCATAGCCCTTTTCATATTTCACAATTCATAACACTGGGCCGAAGCCTTTTCATATTTCATATTATCAAGTAAGCCTTTATCAGAAACGGTATGGCCCATAGGCCCATTTCAATATCACATATAATGTCAATGAAAGAATGCAAGCCCATTTCAATATCACATGAAATACCAATGAATGTATGCAAACCCATTTGGGAGACTACTCAACCCACCATCCGCTACTCTCCACCGCATTCAACCAAAGACACCATGTGGGAATTAACTCGACCCACCCCGCCATAACTCTCCATCGGCAAAGATAGTCATTTATCATATAACCGAGGCCTTGCCTCTTTTAATAATCGGGCAAAAGACCTTTAATAATCGGGCGTAAGCCCTTTTGATCATCGGGCATAAGCCTTTTAATAATCGGGGCATAAGCCCTTTTGATAATCGGGGCATAAGCCCTTTTGATAATCGGGGCATAAGCCCTTTAATAATCGGGCATAAGCCCTTTAATAAGCGGGCATAAGCCTTTTTAATAATCGGGGCATAAGCCCTTTTGCACTTCCTCCATCCATATAAAACCCAACCCAATGCATTTATGAACATCTCATGTGCATATCATACATATCATGTGCATATCATACATGTCATGTGCATATCATACATATCATGTTTATTAAAATCCCATGCATTAAGTTCATATATAAACCCTAGGGGTATAATGGTCACTTTTACCTAGGGGCAAAACGGTCATTTTCATGTTATAAGGGTAATCTTGTAATTCTACCAAAAATTAGGGTTTCCATGTTCATTAACGATTACTAACAATTCATGGGTGCAAATAGTGATTCTGGCCCATTTTTAGCGAAATCGAGTTATTGGGCCTAAAACCCCTAATGGGCCCTATTTTGCCAATTTTGTCATCTAGACCCATTTAGCCTATATCCATAATAGTATTAACAGTCTTAACATTCAATTTAACGGATTTTCGTTTTCTACCAATTTTACCCAAATGGGCTCGAAAGCCTATTGGGCCCTATTTCAGCCCCTCGAGGCCCAACTTACCGTGAACGCCAAAAACACATCCTTACCGTTTCCATTGTTCCCGATCATCATCTCATCGATTCTAACTAACTAGTGAATGTTCGCTTGCTCACAAGTCCTCGAAATGCCAGAATTTCGGCATTTCGGCTTTTCGGCATTTATCACTTTAAGCTATGAAAAAGGGTTCGTTACACACTTGATTTGTGATATTCCTTGACGAGATCTCCTATGCGATTTCTCCTATAATCAACCACTTATAGATTAGACCATGTTATTATTAAACCAAATCGAAAACAACCTATTATCATCACTTACACATTCGGCCACCATCCACAATGGCCCTTGGGTTCATACCTTTGCGAAGTTGATAACTAGATTTAGTCACTCGATGATCCAAGCTTTTCACACACCTCGATCGGTAGCCTTTAATCCTCACTAGCACCAACAAACCAAATAACACCAAAACCCTTTTAGCCTTAGTCGACGAGGGTTTTCACTTTTCTTAAACCACAAGATACAAATGGAAAGAAGGTTCAATACTTACCAAGATATCTACTCATTGAAGAACGTTCCAAATACCTTCCTACCCCATATCCGCTAGAATCCAACTTAAACGTGCGTGAAAATAGATCTAAATATTAATTCTAATCACTAAAATATGAAGCTTTCACTTTTCAAAGAAATATTAATCTAAGCTATTAAGAGGTTAGTACACACATTACGGGTTGAAGTTGAAACGCTTCCAAAATCAATCGCCTACGATAACCACCACCGTCACTCAAACTTAACTAATCTAATATCAATATATGTAAATCTTAAGCACATCACCATACGGAACATAAGGGCATATTCGTCATTTTACCATACGTAGGTATTACGGTCCACTTTACCCTACGTGGGCTTTACTATCTTTTACCTTTTAGGGTATTTTAGTCATTTCATCCTACAAGGGTGTTTTGGTAAATCAACAAACCAAAGGTATTTCAAGAATTTTGTAAACCAATGGTATTTCTATAATTTTAGAAAGTCAAGGGTATTTTGTAACTTTGTAAATCGGGGTATTTTGGTAATTTTAAAAATTAAGGGTATTTCGGTAATTTCACAAACCAAGGGTATTTTGGTAATTTTACAAACTAGGGGTATTTTGGTAATTTTACAAACCAAGGGTATTTTAGTAATTTTATAAATCGAGGTAAAACAAGAATTTCAGAAATCAAGGGTAAAACAAGAATTCTATAAATCAAGGGTAAAATAGTAATTCAAGAATCGAGGTAAAACAGTAATTCGTAAGTCGAGGTAAAACGATAATTATGTAAATCGAGGGTAAAACGATAATTATGTAAATTAGGGTAAAACAGTAATTCGTAAGTCGAGGTAAAACGATAATTATGTAAATTAGGGTAAAACGGTAATTATGTAAATTAGGGTAAAACAAGAATTCAGAATCGGGGTACTTTGGTAATTTTACAAGTCGAAGGTATTTCGTGAAATTTAAAAATCGAGGTATTTCAAAGATTTTTACAAACTAAGGGTATTTCGGTAATTTTAGTAAACTAAAGTATTCTAAACAGGGATAACAATACGAATGGGCCTAAAGCCTATTCTCGGCCCAAATGGGCCCACACGCTCGTGTGGCCCTTTTAGCCCAAACCTAGCCACAGATATTCGATTCACCTAGCCTAGTCCAATATTTACTACACAATCAAACAACTTATCCAATTGGGCCCGTAGGCCCATTGGGCCCACATGGCCCCTTTCGGCCCATTGCGGCCCGAAGTTGCCATCCAACAACAAGAGTAGTGATAAATACACACCTGATAGGAGACTGGAGTTAATCCACACTCCGAGCACCCTTAGCCGATGCCCAACCCAAACGAGCACGCCATACAAATGAAAGGGATCACCAAGAAAGGTACATTTACTCTCCTCATGGTTCCTCTATTTAAAGCCGACTTCACAACCACTCTTATATTAGCTTCGATGTGGGATCCTCCAACATTAGAGTTTAAATTCAACACCAACTCTTGCCGCCTGTTAGCAAAATAAATGCTCTTTGCTTGCCATGGGATTCAACCTATGCCTCCCTTAAATGCTCCACACGCTACTTGCCACTAAGCCACAAGGCTTTTTGTGTTATATTTTATCCCCAATTAATTATAAGGTCTAAAGGCCAAAGTCCGTGTTCCTTTAAAAACCCAAAATAAATTGCAAGAGCCAAGGCTTGAACCCAGTGCTCCCATACAACCTTAATGACGCCACAACCACTAGACTACAAGCTTCCTTGTGTCATTTATTTAACACAATAATTTAAAACCCTTATCCAAGCATCCGGTTTTTTTCACTTAATACCAAAATTTTTACTAAAGCCCAAGTTTGAACCCAAGATTTCTCCAACACTTCTCAAAGCCATTAACCACTAAAGCAAACATTTAATTGTGTCCTTTCATTGCACAATTAAATACCTATATAAAACCTCCTTACAAACCCACACTCAAGGCCCAATACTTCTAGGCCCAAATTCAGGGTGTTACAAGCAAGCTAGATACGTCAAGCTGAGTCTAAAATGAATTAAGAGAGTTGAAAAACTCACAAATGTTATAAGCATTCATAAAAGTAGAAAAAAGTCTTTTTTTACAACCAGCAAATAACACAATATTTATAGTGAAAGTCTAAGGCTAGTCGAATGGAAAAAAGAGTAGCTAGATGGATATTCGATTTCAGCTTTTAATGAGCTGAAATTTCTAGAATAATTCAAGAAAATTCCAAAAATCTTCTCCAGCCTTTGGGAACACCATTGGATAGCCACTTGGGGGTTTGAATCAGCTAAATTGTGTTCATTAGATAAAGAAGTAAAATAAGCTGAATTTACTGAACAGATTCAGCCTAGGTGATTTAATATGTGTTAATTGAGTTGCCTTGGTTATTTGAAGAGCCATTGAACTTAATGAGCAGCTTAGATCACTTCAATGGACATGGAAGTGTGAAATCGAATTTGAGGAATCCATTGTGTGTGAAAACACATAACCGAATGGGCACAAGTGTGAATGGAATATGCCAGCATATGTGAAAGCTTTCAGAGTTGGTTGGAGAGCTGGACGGTCATCATGGGGTAAAGAAAGCATCAGCTCTTTTTGGCATTTGGGTTTCACGAACATACACATAGAGAGACTAAAAGCATCAGCTGGAAGTTTAATTTAGCTCAAGGACCCTTAAGCTTCACGAATAGCCGCATGAAAAATCATAATCATCAGCTCCTTTAATGTCGTTCCATGCATGTAGCTCCTTTAATCACCACAATCAAACAAATTGGGAGTTTCACATAAAAATGCTTTGACCTACGTGACCAAGTTTTTTATATGCTGATTTAATCTTACTTCATCAACAAACTTGTAACGCAACATTCTTTAATAGAGAAACTCTTTAAACCATCGCCCAAACAAGGTCATTATCAACCAGAAATGGATACTTAGACAAATCAAGGTGGGGAGTTATTTTATTAACTAAGTCTTCGGCGAACTCACCATTATTATGCAAATGAAATGGTCGAGACTCGATTAACATAGAACCTTTACCTCACTTACCTATAACCGCTAGTGGACTAAGGTCATCTACGATCTTACCTTTGCTGAACAACCTGAACCGCCTCTCTTTAGGAAGATAATGAAGTTGAAGATTGTCAAATAAATCTTTAGAATCCTAAAAAAAATAAATAATACAAGGACAACTCACTCGTTGGTTAATTAAAACATTCCTTACTTTTTCTTGTTCTCTCTCGTCTTTTTCACTTGTTTCTTTTTCTTACACATTTTCTTTTTCCAAAGTCTCTTTTGTTGTTGAGCACTCATTTTCACTCATCATTCTATTTTCTTTTTGAAAAACACTCATTTCTCTCTCACTTTTTTCTCTCTTTAAACTCACTCTCTTTTCCAACTTTCTTTTTTTGCGCACATGCTTTTTCAATCTCAATCTCATTTTTCTTTCTCTCACTCTCTTTTTCTTTTTAAATTTATTTTTCTTTCATTTTTTTCATTACAAGAGGAAGATAGCAAGCAAAAAAAAAATGAGAACCCTTTCGTTGAGAATAAGAGGAGGGCTCTTCATACAAAAACGATTATTTCTTCAAAATTGAATCTTCATGGATGAGTATCTCAGTGTATACGAAGAATTATTTGAACCTTCTCGTTTGTCACCATAATAGGCTTCAAACTCGAAGCTTGAGTTATTTCGACTTGAAGTCCTTGTTGAATAGGAATCTCAATAGGGATCTCTTTGTAAACATTCGTTGGACGTCAAACTCCTTGACAATCTCGTTTTCATCCTTTGGCTTGAAGAAATTATATCCCGTTGATCCCTTGCTCATTGGTCCCGCTTTTCAACATGATCCAATCATTTTTGTAGGGGTTTTAGTTTTCTATCGAATAACCAGTCCATCTCTTTCATCAAATCTTAAAATTCAAATTCTGAAAACTCTTCTCGAAACATGATTTATTATTGAAAAGAAAAAGAAAAAAGAAAAAAATTAAATAGAAAATGAATACCTCACCAATACAAATCTCTCCACTAAAAAAGAAAATATTATATGGCACTCCACTCGTGTTTGCACTCACTATTGGCTTTTCTTCGCTCTAATGCTCTCACAAACTCTCATGCCTTTTACCGCTTGGTTCTCCTCTGAAAGTTCGTAGAAGACTCGTTTAGACTTAAAAGCAATCTTAGGGGTCGGTTTCAAAAGGTTAACAAGGGTATATGTTGTTTCGATGTAGGGTAGGCTAAAAGAAAATAATAATAATAATAATAATGGCTGGTAGTGCGACATAATGGGTTAATTTGGCAGAGAAGAACTTGAAGATCGGGAACAAATTTTGAGTACGTACAAAACTACTTTTTTTTTAATTTCGAAACTCTTTTTTTTTAATATCTATATAAAGAACACTTTTGTATTTTCACTATTTTGTAATTCTTACACAATTTTTTTGAATTTTTTAAAAAAGCTTACCCCGAAACTTCACGAACGTCCGTACTCCTTAGTTTTAACTAGCTCTGATGCCAAATGATACAATCTCACCTCGTGAAATGATTTGAGTTGTTTACATGCCCGATCGTTAAAATAAGAAGTTTTGTTCTATTTGGAGTTTATATGAAATTCAGCTAAGTGATGGTTTAAACAAAGGGGTTTTTAAAGAGTGTTTAAGATAGGTTAATGGCATATTGGCTAAACAAAGAAATTAAGGTAAAATTAAGATTGATAGTATGGATGGAAAATGGGATTAATATCAAGGAAGAACCAATACTATAAAAAGTATTGACCCAAACCTTATACGACGCTTAAGATGGATGGAATATGGAAAATAGGATCTTGACCTGCTACCTAGGAAGATAGGAACCAAAGATATCAATGGGGTGAACCCCACACTCAGTTTAGGAGTGATAAGTTCAAAGAAACAGAATAACGCCACTAGCAAGATAGAAAAGTCAAGCTGAGTCTAAAATGAATTAAAAGAGTTGAAAAACTCACAAATGTTATAAACATTCATAAAAGTAGCAAAAAGTCTTTCTTTTTTTACAACCAGCAAATAACACAATATTTATAATGAATGTCTAATGCTAGCCAAATGGACAAAAGAGTAGCTAGATGGACATTTGATTTCAGCTTTTAATGAGCTGAAAATTCCAGAATAATTCAAGAAAATTCTAGGAATCTTCTCCAGCCTTTGGGAACGTCATTGGACAGCCACTTGGGGGTTTGAATTAGCTAAATTGTGGTCATTAGATAAAGATCTGAAATGAGCTGAATTTGCTGGACAGATTTGGCCTAGGTGATTTAATAAGTGTTAATTGAGTTGCCTTTTTATTTGAAGAGCCATTGAGCTTAATGAGTAGCTTAGATCACTTCAATGGGCATGGAAGTGTGAAACCAAATTTGAGGAGTTCATTGTGTCTGAAAACACATAACCGAATGGCACAAGTGTGAATGGAATTTTCCAGCAAATGTGAAATCTTTCATAGCTGGTTGGAGAGTTGGACAATCAGCTTGGGGGAAAAAAAGCATCAGCTCCTTTTGGCATTTGGTGTTTCACGAACAGACACATAGAGAAACTAAAAGTATTAGCTGGAAGTTTAATTTAGCTCAAAGTCCATTGAGCATCACAAACAGCCACATGAAAAAAAGTAATCATCAGCTCCTTTAATGATGTTCCATGCATGTAGCTGCACATTAAATTCAACAAATTAATCAGCAGGAGCTATGACAACTTAATTGAGCTGCATTCGGCTGGACAAATTAATTAGCAACAAGAATTAAATTTGTCCTAAACTTGACACATTAAAAATATGCATTAACTAAGACACATTTAAGCTAAATTAAAATGTCCAGAATTTAGACACATTAAAACACAATTTAATTATTTGAGCTAAACTTTAACTAAGTTAACTAACTCAATTAAATAGATAAATTTATTCCAGCAGCTTAAAATGCATGAAATTAAATAAATTAGAATCAAACTCAATGAGCTAGCATCAAGCAGAATTGAGCTCTATTGAGCTAGGTAAAAACGAAGATTGAGCTCGTTGTGCTAAAATTAAGTTTCATTTTACACTTGGGGCCCTCGTGTTTAGACCATTCCCGGTGTCGTCGATTTAAGTCACAACAGGATGCGGCCGGGATTACATCATGATGTTTGTATATAATGTTATGATTAAAGATGTGAAAGGTTTGTTAGATAATATGAGCTACATGTTGATATATTCAATTTGTTAAATTGTATATTTATCATTACATTGAGTTTACTTTATACAAGCTTACTAAGCTATAATGCTTAATTTGTTTATTTTACCATGTTTTATAGTGATTTCAAAGCTAGCTCGGATTCAGGAATCATTGGAGACTTTGTCACACTATCCAACTATCACTTTGGTACTTTGTGCTTATGTTTTGGTTATATAGCATGTATAGGATTATGGTTATTTTGGTTATGACTTGATATTGATTTTGGTTATTTGAAATGGTTTGTAAATGTTAAATGTTTTTATTTGTATATAGCCATGAGAGTTGGCTTATTTTGGTTGATGTGGTTATGTATATATCTATGTGCATATGGCTTGGTTATGTGATTAAAGATGAATATGTTATGCTTGTTGATATTTGGCTATTCGGGGTACTAAATGGTTGAGAATTGGAATTGGTATGTTATGAGATTAAGCTAGATGATGCAAATTTGAAAGTGTTAATAATAATGTTTAAGATTAGGGGATTTTATATAAATTGAATGGTACATTATGGTATTGATCTGTTAGTTTTGAAATGGTATTAATGATGCTTGGTTGAGGATGTATGAATGACTATTTATTCTTTGTTTTTGTACTAATTGTTGTGGTGTATGTGTATGCAACTTAGGGTGGCAAAATGGCTTGGTAAATAGCCTATTTTTGTCCACACGGGCAAAGACACAAGCGTGTGTTTCAGCCGTGTGTGATACACGGTTATGTTACACAGCAGTGTGTCCCCTAGTGTTGTAATAGAAACCAAGTTAGTATGCTCTACACGGCCTAGCACACGGGCGTGAGATTGGCCGTGTGACCTAAGTTAGTATACCCTATAGGTTTGGCATGGCCTAGCACACGGCCTGGCACACGAACGTGTATGGTCAGTTTTAGGGCACACAGGCTAGTCATACGAACATGTGTGTTGGCTGTGTGACCCAAGTCAAAGAGTTACACGGGGTCAGACACGGGCTGAGACACGACCATGTGCTCTTATTTCGAATGTCCACACAGCCTGCAACACAAGCGTATCTTTGGCTGTGCGAGACATATGGCCGGGTCATACAGGTGTGTGTCCCCTGTTTTTGGAAAAATTTTCTAATTGTTTCAAAAGTTTCTAAAGTTATCAGTTGAGTCTCGAACTACCCCAAATGCATGTTTTTGACATCGTAGGCTCATATTAGGGATAATATGATTGGTTGTGAATGAATTGTATTTAAATTGACTAATTGTATTAGAAATATATGTTTAAATGTGTGATAAGTTCAGTAATGCTTTGTAGCCCTATTCTGGCATTGAATACGAGTGAGGGGTGTTACATTTATTAGTATCAGAGCTACGATTTAGTCGATTCTAGGACTAGTGTAGCATATGTGAGAGTCTAGCTATACATGCTATATATAACCTGTGATTGTGCGTTGACTCCTGACAATTTAAATTGTGTTTTCATATAGTAAATGGATCTCAATCGAGCTGTAGCTGACAATGTTGAAAGTAATGCACCTGTCTCCGTTCACAGGGTAGCACAATCCAAGTCTAAACCAGTATCGTGTAACCAGGGAAGAGAGGCTAAATAAGCCTTCTTCTAGATAATGAATGAGTGGTTTACGGAGTATGTTCGAAAAAATCCGACTGCTCAACAACCTCCACCCCCACCTAATCTCCAACCGATTCCCGTAGCTCCTTAAGGTATAGATATTTTACGATTGAATAAGCCACCAATTGATAAGATTAAAAAATAGGGAGCCGAAGAGTTCAAAGCTATTGTGGATGATGATCCGAAGAGAGCTGAGTTTTGGCTTGAAAATACTAGTCGGGTGTTTGATGAACTTGCTTGCACACTAGCAGAGTGTTTAAAATGTGCTGTATCACTTCTGAGAGACACTTCATATCAATGGCGGAATACTTTGGTGTCTGTGGTACCGAGAGAAAGAGTTACCTTGGAATTATTTCAAGCTGAGTTCAAGAAGAAATATATCAGTCAACGGTTCATTGATTAGAAATGCAAAGAGTTTTAGAGTTAAAACAGGGTCGTATGTCTGTACAGAGTATAAGCGAAAGTTCGTGAGACTCAGTAAATATGCTCGGGAATGTGTTTCAACTGAGTCCATTATGAGTAATAGATTTAAAGATGGGTTAAATGAAGACATCAGACTATTAGTTGGGATTCTAGAATTAAAAGAATTCGTTGTGTTGGTTGATAGAGCCTATAAAGCCGAAAAACTTGGCAAAGAAAAGAGAAAGGTATATTTTGAAGCTAGAGATTCGAGAAAAAGATTGATGAATAAACAATATCAATCCTCGTCAAAGAAATCACGAGATTCATATAACCGTTCAACTTCCTCGGTGGGATATTCCAACAGAGATCGTGGGAAACAACATTCGAATTCTAAAGCCCAAGCTATGTCAATTGCAAGCATTGGTAATGCTAGGTTCAATAGACTTAAATTTCAACAATGTGGAAAATGACATCCTAGTGAGTGTGGAATGAATGATCGGGTTTGTTTTAGATGTGGCTCTCAAGATCACCTTATCTGGAACTGTCCTTAGTTAAATGAGAAAGATATGCCTCAGAATCAATATCAACCAATACAACTGCTAGAGGAAGACCAACCTAAAACACTGGAAGTATGAGTAGTAATCGTGGTACTACGAGAGATTCTACAGTGAGATCAGAAGTTAGAGCACTTGCTAGAGCTTATGCGATTCGTGCTCGTGAAGGTGCGTCATCACCCGATGTTATCACCGGTACATTTTCTCTTTATAACACTAATGTGATTGCTTTGATAGATCTTGGATCAACTCATTCGTATATTTGTATGAATTTGGTGTCTAATAAGAGTTTGCCTGTTAAGTTTTTTGAGTTTGTGATTAAAGTATCAAACCCCTTAGGAAAGTATGTTCTAGTTCATAAAGTTTGCAAGAACTGTCCTTTAATGATTCGAGGTTACTACTTTTTCGGCTGATCTGATGTTATTACCATTTGATGAGTTCGATGTAATTCTGGGCATGGATTGGTTGTCACTACACGATGCTATTGTGAATTGTAGACGAAAGACTATTGAATTGAAATGTCAGAATAGTGAAATTCTAAGATTGAATCAGATGATTCGAGTGGGTTGCCTATTGTGATTTCCTCTATTTCAGCTCAGAAATGTGTGAGAAAAGGTTGTGAAGCTTATCTTGCTTATGTTTTAGATACAAAAGTGTCTAAATCTAAAATTGAATCAGTGCCAGTTATCTGTGAATATCCGGATGTGATTCTAGAAGAATTACCAAGGTTACCACCGATCAAAGAGGTTGAGTTTTCCGTTGAATTAGTGCTAGGAACATCACCGATATCAATAGCTCCGTATAGAATGGCTCCGAAAAAATTGAAAGAGTTGAAATCTCAGTTGCAAGAGTTAACCGATAGAGGTTTTTCACGACCTAGTTTTTCACCCTGGGGTGCACTAGTGTTGTTCGTAAAAAAGAAAGATGGATCAATGAGAATCTGTATTGATTATTGACAACTAAACAAAGTTACGATAAAGAACAAGTATCCTTTACCAAGAATAGATGACTCGTTTGATCAATTGAAAGGGGCAACAGTATTCTCAAAGATTAATTTGAGATCTGGTTATTATCAATTGCGAGTTAAATTGCCTTCAGAACAAGGTATGGGCATTATGAATTTCTTGTTATGCCTTTCGATTTGACTAATGCTCCTGTAGTTTTTATGAATTTGGTGAATCAGATTTTTAGACTGTATTTAGACAAATTTGTTGTTGTGTTCATTGATGGCATTTTGATCTATTCATGAGATGAGTCTGAGCATGCCAATCATTCGAAGATTGTGCTACAAACCTTAAGAGATAAGCAGTTGTACACCAAATTCAGTAAATGTGAGTTTTGGCTTTGAGAAGTAGGATTTTTGGGACATATTGTTTCAGTTGAAGGCATACGAGTTGATTCGAGCAAGATTTCTACAGTTGTTGACTAGAAACCACCTAGAAATGTATCCAAAGTTAGATGCTTTCTGGGCTTTGCTGGTTATTATCGACATTTTGTTAAAGGATTGCCAATGATTGCTACACTAATGACCAGGCTGCTACAAAAAGATGTGAAATTTGAGTGGTCCAAGAAATGTCAACAGAGTTTCAAATAGTTGAAAGCATTGTTAATCGAGGCACCAGTTTTGGTTCAACGTGAGTCGGGTAAAGAATTTTTGGTTTTTAGCGATGCGTCATTGAATAGTTTGGGTTGTGTTTTGATTCAAGAGGGAAAATTTATAGCTTATGTCTCTAGACAATTGAAGCCGCATGAAAAGAATTATCTGATGCATAATTTAGAGTTGGTTGCTATTGAATTTGCTTTGAAAATTTGGCGACATCATTTGTACGGCGAGAAGTTTCATATCTTTACCGATCACAAGAGCTTGAAATATATAATGACTCAGAAAGATTTGAATTTGCGACAATGAAGATGGCTTGAGTTGTTGAAAGAGTACAAGTTAGTGATTGATTATCATCCAGGGAAAGCGAATGTAGTCGCGGATGCTTTGAGTAGAAAATCATTATTTGCTTTGAGAGCGATTAATACTCAGTTATCTTTGTTTGATGATGGTTTAATCCTAGCAAAGTTCAAAGGTAAACCGGTTTTTCTTCAACAAATTTGTAAAGCTTATAAGTGTGATATTGAGTTGCAAGCTAAAAGAGTGCAATGTAAGTCGACTGGTGATTCAAACTATTATATCAGATTCGATGATTTTTAATGTTCCAAGATAGAATTTTCGTACCAAAGAATTCTGAGCTCATTCAAAAAATTCTGAACGAAGCACACAGTGGCTTTCTATCTGTTCACCCGGGTAGTGCCAGAATGTACAATAACTTGAAATAGTTGTATTGGTGGTCGGGTATGAAACGAAAGATTTTAGAGTTTGTATCAAAATGTTTGGTTTGTTAATAAGTAAAAGCTAAGCATCAGGTGAATACAAGATTACTACAGCCTATGATAATATAGAGTGGAATTGGGATAGAGTTACAATGGATTTCATGTCAGGTTTGCCCCTGTCTCTTGAAAAGAAAGATGTTATTTGGGTTGTCGTTGATTAACTTGTAACACCCCTTACCCGTATCCAAAGCCAGGATAGGGTTCGAGGCATCACCGAACTTTAATACAAGCACACATACAGAACCAGGCCATAAAATTTTCGTTCAAATCAATTTCATTCATATATATGCAAATTGCCCCTTATATGGGCCTATGAGGCCCAAAACATACATCGAAGGTGGTTCGGGATTAAACTGAGAACTTTAGAAAACTTTAGGATAACTTAGAAAAATTTCCTACTTTAAAGAGTCACACGCCCGTACGGGTAGGCCCTATGGTCACACACGCCCGTGTGACTCGGAACACACCCGTGTCCTCAGCCCGCATAACTCTCTGACTATAAGGTAATCAACCAAATAAGGTCACGCGGCCAAGTCACACGCCCGTGTGCTTAGGCCATGTGGCGAATTAAATTCCAAAAATTAAGTGCAGACTACACACAGCCTAGGCACACGCCCATGTCCTAAGGTCGTGTCCTTCACACGGATGAGACACACGACCGTGTCTCTACCCGTGTGTTTACTACTGGGCATTCTGTTTTGCATAATTAGGGTGCAGGGGACACACGGCCGGATTACACGCCCATGGGGCAGACTATGTGTCACACACGGCCTAGACACATGCCCGTGTGTCTAACCGTGTGGACAATTTCTAGGATATTTTCCAATACATTTGCCACCCTTAAACACTCACATACTTACACTCACTTCATGGCATGCAACATGGCACATTTGATTACTCAAGCATTCACATTCATGGTTAAATTATGACTTGGAAATGTCAACATGTCACCTATTCAAACTATCATGCTTTCATATGGCATTCCACACCAATTTCATATTTGTCTATCATCTTTGCTAACCTACTTTCAAGTTACACATTTGCACCACATTCATTGTCTTACACATTAATCATATTTCATATACCAAACATACATGCCATCCACCACACTCATTAACCATAAGCAACCATAAACACATTAAAGCATAAGCACATTTGCATGCATGCACCAATAATTAGGGTTACACCCCAAATAATCAATATGAGTCACCTCTCGTGGCCATATACAAAATAATCATCGTACTTTCATGAGCCAACACATTTGGCTAATCAATATGACACATAACAAAAAGACCAAGTCCCTATACATGTCATACTCAAAATGATTAGACTAGCTACGTGTCATACTCAAAATGATTAGACTAGCTATACCCAAATATTCAGTTGATAATGTGATTGAGTCTCTGACATCTTTAGATCCTCAGGCTAGCTTGGTGACACTATAAAAGATAGAAAGGAAAAGAGTTAAGCATTAAAGCTTAGTAAGTTCACATGCAAATAAAAAACAACTTAAACAAACATTAATCATTCATTTAACATAGTGAACATAATCTTGCATTTTATCAAATCTCTTAAACTTATTCTTCATATTCATATACACATGTTCTTACCACCAGTTCATCATATCTCATGTCATTCTCATGAGTTAAATGTACATGCATGTACCCACTTGCACATAATAACTTCCTTTCTCATCTTTGACGTATTCATCAAGATTACTCATTGAACTTCCTTTAGAACTACTCGTTGAACACTCGGAATACTATCAGATATATCAGAATCTCACACCTAAGTGCGTCGTATGTAGTCAACGCTACCTCATATCACATATCACATGTTACTCACTTTCGAGCTACTCACGGGTCTTCTCACATAGGCTATCAGGTATCCACAACATATGCCAGACTACCCAGCCACTGGTAGAATATGCGAGACCAGTACCCGGACGCTAAAACATGTGCCACATACATCATAAACTCAGACCGCAACTCAATTAGTTTAGATCACATAGTTCCTAGTGACATGTCACTTGTATCCTAAACTATTCCTAAGGTTCAAACGGGATTCTTCGATACCACATTTCTGTTAAGCTTGCTTGTAATGTCAATTTCAATATCCATAGACCCAATCACACACTCATGGAATAATCAAAGCATAATTCATAATAAAATTTAAGCATTAACACATGGTACAACATTACATTAATTATATATGTACTTAGCATACATGCAATATTAAAGCATTTAAAGTATGGTATATATTGCATAATTTGCAAATGAACTTACCCTAGTACAAAATGATAAAAACGAGCTTAATCCTCATAAACCTTGTTTTTCCCCGGATCAAGACCCGAATCACATTTTTCTTGATTATAATGCCAAATTCAAATTGTCCAATACAAACATTGCTCATATCGACCCATAACACATACTTTAGTAAAATTACCTTTTTACCCCTAACTTTTCACTTATTTACACTTTAGTCCCTAGGCTCGTAAAATGAAATGCATGTAATTTCTTGGTTACCCAAGCTTAGTCAATTCGTATTCTAACTCATATCAGCCCACATTTTCCTTTATTTCACATTTCTACTACTCATTTTTACACCTTTTACAAACAAGTCCTTTTTAGGTGTTTTCACTAAAAATCACTTAGCAAAAGCTGTTTATCACACATAAAACATTATATTCCTCCATTAAACATCAAAATACAACCATGTCACACATGGTTCAAATTTCATACATGAACCCTAGCTCAAAATAATGGTAGAAATAGCTACATCAGTTGATGACAACTTAAAAAATGTAAAGAACATTAAAAACGGGACTAGGATGAACTTACTTTTGAGCTTGAAAGATGAACAAGCCCTAGCTATGGTGACCCTTAGAATTTTGGCACAAGTATGAAGAAGATGGACAAATTTTACTTTCTTTTTCCCTTTTTATTCTTTTATTTACCAAATGACAAAAATGCCCTTAAGGCCTTTCTTTCAAATTTTTCCTATTCATGCCCATTTTTGTCCAAAATTTTAGAACTTGGTCAAATTTCTATTTAAGGACCTCTAATTAATAATCCAATGCAATTTCATGCTTGAAGCTTCTAGAACACAAGTTTTACAACTTATTCAATTTAGTCCCTAAGTCAAATTAGGCACTTCAGGCATAAAATTTCATCATGAAAATTTCACACAAGCATGCAATCATATCATGGATCATAAAATAATTATTTCTATTTCTGATTTAAGGTCTCAAAACCACTATTCTGACTAGACCCTAATTCGGGATGTTACATGACTAACGAAATCAGCACATTTTATTTCGGTATGTACAGATTATTCACTTGATAAATTGGCTGAGTTGTACATTACTGAGATAGTTAGCACAGGGTACCAGTTTCGATTATTTTAGATAGAGATCCGAGGTTTACATCACGATTTTGGAAGAAATTGCAAGAAGCTCTAGGTATAAGGTTGAATCTTAGTATCGTTTTTCATCCGCAAACAGACGGTCAGTCTGAAAGAGTAATACAAATTCTTGAAGATATGCTTCGTTGTTGTGTTTTAGAATTCGAAGGAAACTGGGAGAAATATTTACCATTGGTTGATTTTGAATATAATAATAGCTTTCAATCAAGCATAAAGATGGCACTGTATGAAGCCTTGTATGGTCGCAAATGTCAAACTCTATTATATTGGATCGAGTTGAGTGAGAGAAAGATTCATGGAGTTGATTTGATCCGAGAGACTGAAGATAAAGTGAAAGTAATTTGCGATAGTTTGAAAGTAGCTTCAGATCGACAGAAATTGTAAGTGGATTTGAAACAAAAAGACATTGAATTTCAAATAGGTGGCAAAGTATTTCTGAAAGTATCCCCATGGAAGGAAATTCTACGATTTGGTCACAAAGGCAAATTGAGTCTGCGATTTATCGGACCATACGAGATTATTGAACGAATAAGGCCAGTGGCATATCAGCTAGCTTTACCGTCAAAGTTGGAAAGATTCACATTGTATTTCATGTGTCGATGTTACAACGGTATCGATCAGATCCATCACATACCATTTCTCTAACTAAAATAAAAATTCAACCTAATATGACGTATAACGAAGAATCGATCACAATTTTAGCTTGAAAGGTTAAAGAACTAAGAAATAAAAGCATAAATTTAGTGAAAGTGTTGTGGTAATGTCATGAGATCGAAGAGGCTCTGTGGGAGCCCGAAGAAGCTATGAGAAAACAGTACCCTAACCTTTTTTCTGGTAGGATTTTCAGGGACAAAAATCTCTAAGGGGGAGAGTTGTAATAGCTTATTTTTAGTCAAATCAAAGCAGTGATTTTGGGACCACAAATCTGAAGTCAAAATAATTATTTTATTATTATTTTAATGTTTATAGTATGATATTATGATTACGTGAAAATCTCGTTGAGAAATTTTACTGTTTGAGTGGTCAATTTGATAAAAAAGACTAAATCGCATAAAGTGCAAAAGTTATGTTTTATTATTTAAAGGTGTCTAATAGCTATAGAACTTTAAAATAAAGGTCCTTATGTGGATATTAGCCCATTTATAACATAGTGGATGATAGTGGCATGGCATTTGGTGTAATTAATAATTGTTTTAAAGGTTAAATAAGTAAATCGGTAATTAAAGGTAAATTAAATAAAACCAAATGAAATTATTCATTCATTTCATCTTCCCCAAACCGATTCTTCTTGAGAAATAGGGCTAGGGGATTGAATATCTTCAATTCCTTCAATTAGGTATGATTTTTGTCCCGTTTTTAATGATTTCTATGTTTTTGAGATCGTTGTAGCTTATTCTAGCTAGCCCAGAGACTATTTTTCAAAATATTTAAAGGTTTAGGGTTTTTTTATTGATGAATATTGGTGTGTTTTGATGTTTAATGATATATTATGAATGTTTGATGATAGCTATACAAGTTTTGTTAAGTGATTATTAGTGAAAATGCAAATTAGGGACTAAATTGTGAAATGTGGAAATTTTGTTGTTAAAATGTGAAATAAATGAAAAATATGGGCTACTAGGGACCTAATTGAAATTCGAATAGCATGGGTTTGGGTAAAATTGCATGAATTTGCAATTTCACGAAATAAGCACTAAATTGTAGAAGTTGTGAAATACTTGGGGTAAAAGTGTAAAAGTGTCTTAATGTGAGTTTTGGACTAAATTGAATAGAGAGATAATTAAATACGTTAATTTTGATTACATATAGATCAAGAAAAGGGAAATTTGGATCTAGACAGGGGAAAAACAAAGTACTCGACTAATAGACCTATTTCATTGTTTTTACATTCAAGGTAAGTTCGTATGTAATAAGTTTCATTATAAATGTATTTTAACAGCTTTGATATTGCATAAACTGTGAATACAAGACTACGGGCATGTTCGATGATGACTCAACAAACGTGAAAATCCTAGTTGAACCTTAGGAATAGATTAGGATACGAATGACATGTCATTAGGGGTTATTGTAATTATGTGATCTGGGTGCTGGTCCTGTATGTCCTACCAATGGCTGAGTATACCAGCATGTGTTGCAATTACTTGATAGCTTGTGTGAGCATCACTGTGTAGCTACGTCTTGATTGGCAGCTTGTGTGAGCAGGCCCGTTGATAGCTCGAGGGTGAGCATATATGTGATATGAGTTTGAGATAGCATTAGCTATGTATATGGCACTTCGGTGCGAGTTTCTTGAGTATCCGATAGTATTCCGAATGGTTCAATGGGTAAGTGAAAGACATGGTTGAGTATGAGATTGATAGAGATAGTACAGGTATGTGCATAGACCGTATAAACTTTAAATCAAAGAAATTGTGAAGTTTGTATATAATCTTATGATTAAATATATGAAAGGTTTGTTAGATAATATGAGCTACATGTTGATATATTCAATTTGTTAAATTGTATATTTATGTTTAATATGAGCTACATTGAGTTTTGGTTATATGGCATGTATAGGATTATGGTTATTTTGGTTATGACTTGATATTGATTTTGGTCATTTGAAATGGTTTGTAAATGTTAAATGTTTTTGTCTGTATATAGCCATGAGAGCTGGTTTATTTTGGTTGATGTGGTTATGTATATATCTATGTGCATATGGCTTGGTTATGTGATTAAAGATGAATATGTTATGCTATTGACATTTGGCCATTAGGGGTACTAAATGGTTGAGAATTGGATTTCGTATGTTATGAGATTAAGGTAGATGATGCAAATTTGAAAGGGTTCATTTTGATGTTTTAGATTAGAAGATTTGAAATGAATTGAATGGTACATTGTGATATTGATAAGTTTGGTATTTTAGTTTTGAAATGGTATAAATGATGCTTGGTTTAAGAGGTATGATTGATTATTTATGCTTTGTTTTGGTGCCAATTGTTGTGGTGTAGGTGTATGCAACTTTGGATGGTAAAATGGCTTGGTAAATAGCCTATTTTTGTCCAACACGGGTAAAGACACTCGCGTGTGTCTCAGCCATGTGTGATACACGGTTATGTTACATGGCCGTGTGTCCCTTGGTGTTGTAATAGAAACTAAGTCAGTATGCTCTACACGGCCTAGCACACGGGCGTGTGATTAGCCGTGTGGCCTAAGTTAGTATACCCTACAGGTTTGGCATAGCCTAGCAAACGACCTAGCACACAGACATGTATGGTCATTTTTAGGGCACATAGGCTTGTCAAATGGGCATGTGTGTTGACCGTGTGACCCAAGTCAGAGAGTTACACGGGGTCAGACACGGGCTGGGACACTAACATGTGCTCCCATTTTGTATGTCCACACGGCTTGCAACACGGGCGTGTCTTTGGCCGTGTGAGACACACGACCGAGTCAAACGAGCGTGTGTCCCTATTTTTGGAAAAATTTTCTAAATGTTTCAAAAGTTTCTAAAGTTATTAGTTTAGCCCCGAACTACCCCGAATGCATGTTTTGGGCCTCGTAGGCTTGTATTAGGGATGATATGATTGGTTGTGAATGAATTGTATTTAAATTGACTAATTTTATGAGAAATATATGGTTAAATGTGTGATAAGTTTAGAAATGCTCCGTAACCCTATTCCTGCATTGAATACAGGTGAGGGGTGTTACACATGTGGCCAAGCCATGTGACTCACATGGTTGAGACACACGCCCGTGTCTCAGGCCGTGTAACATTTGAAATAGGGACACACGACCGTGTCCCAGCCCGTGTCCATGCCCGTGTAACTCTCTGTGTTGGGTCAGACGGCCAAGCCACAAGCCTGTGTGCCAGGCCGTGTAACCTTCGAAATGGCCTCACGCTCTCGTGTGCTAGGCCATGTAACTTTTAAAAAGAAATCTTTAAAACCTATAGGGACACACGGTCGTATCGTATGGCTATGTGTCCCACAAGGCTGAGATACATGCCCGTGTCTTAAGTCGTGCGGGCAAGAAATAGGCTAAATCCAAGCCATTTCTTTCACCCAAAACATGTTCATACATACAAGTCATTTGCACCTATTTTGAGCATTCAAAAAATGTACCTAAAACAAGCATAATAAAGCTAAATCAATATGGCATTTATCCATACAACCAATATGCCCAAAAGGCACCTCAAAAGCAAGCACTCAACTTAACAACACATATGTATAATTGATCACCTTGCTACCATTTTAAAACATATCATACTTAACTTATACCATGACATTAGAACTTATCATTTGAACCATTGTTTTTATGCATCCCAAATAATTATATATCTAACTTATATATATATATTTGACCATATTTCATCCATATATATCCAGCTTTATTCATATTATACCATAATTGACTACAAACCAAATTCACATTCAAACATACAAAATGGGTCATAATTCAACCAATTATACTTGACTAAATTTCATATCAAATCATGCCCTAAATGATCATTTTGCAAACATGCCAACACTTAGCACTTTAGCTATAAAAACCATGCATCAATTTGATTATATAAACACCAACCATTAAACATTGAAGTCCTAAAATCCAAAATAACATAAGTTTCACAATTTCAAAGCAATATTACATGCCAATATCATCAACTGAACATTAGACATAATCCATTTATACATGCCATTATAACCAAGACCAAAGCATTAAGATCTATCAATAATATCAATGAATAATGTGATGGATCTCCGACTAGCTTCCAACCTGATCGAGCTTTCGATAATCTATAAAGTAAAGGAAAAATAACTACGTAAGCAATGAATGCTTAATAAGCTCGTATAATCTTTAAACATAGCATTCCATTTCAATAATAAACTTTATAGAATAAATATAAACCTATGCCAATGCCATAAGATTCATAAATCTTTATGATCATCAACTTACAAATAAGTAAATTCATTAATTTCATTTATATTTATCATTCATCACATGATAGGATTTTATGGAACTATATAGATAATCGTCAACCTTTCTATAAGATTGACACTTTTTAATTTACTTTCTTTCCATTCCTCTCCAAATGCTTATCCTAAGCCTAAACAACATTATCAATTCTCAACTTAGTGTATTTATCACGATATAAGTATATTCATCCATAATAAACGTAAATTTCTCACATATAGTACATCATTCAAACTCATCATTTCCTTTTCATCAAATTTCATTTCAACTATGAGTTTACCATTTCATTATCTTTCCTCACCCATTTCGTATGCATAACACACAAGTTATAATCATAACATCAACCATGACTACAAGCTAGTGCATTTAAACATAGCTCTTTTGGAATCAACTACATAATCAACCACTGCATAAGAAATTACATACTTTGTTTTATTCCACCTTTTCATGGACATAAGCACGTTACCAATTGAGTACTTACCATTTCAATGTATTTCATCAAGATTAAACATGATATAATTCAGTTATAAACTTGGCACAAGCCTAAGTACCAACAACAACACATTTTAGCATAATTGAATATAATTCATGTGAACCTAACATAGATAACCATTATACTTGAGCATGATCTGATTGGATTTATCATCCTTCATAACATATCATATTTTCCATGTATCACCATTTCAATAAGTTTCATGCACATGTCATGGTTCATATTGAACACTTACCATTTCATTTGCATAGCACAAAAGACATAAACATAACATTTACCAAAGTTACAAGCTAGCGATTAAACACATAAGTTACTAATATCATCACATGGTAAGATATGGTACGTAAACATAGCATCACTTAAATAATATCTTTCATAATCATGAATATTCATACTTTGATCATTGGTACATCATACCTTTCCATATTTGTCGTAGTGAATTCAATCGGACCCCTTACTGGAGCTCAACCAAGTGTGCTAAACGATGGTCGTAACCATCCCTTTTCATATTTGATGGTCGTCACCATCCCTTTTTATATTCGATGGTTGAAATCATCCCTTTTCATTAATCGATGTTTGTCACCATCCCTTTTCATAGTTGATGGTCATCACCATCCCTTTTCACAGTCGATAGTCGAAACTATCTCTTTTCATATTCGATGGTTGTCACCATCCCTTTTCATATTTGATGGTCGTCACCATCCCTTTTCATAGTCGATAGTTGAAACTATCCCGTTTCATATTCAATGGTCATCACCAACCCTTTTCATAGTTGATGGTCGTTACCATCCCTTTTCATAGTCGACAATCAAAGCTATCCCTTTTTTTAATCGATGCTCGTTGATAATTAGTTTGATTTTTCTATTAAGGCATGATATGATAAATTTTTCTATTAAAACACTATTTGAACATACGAAACTTACCTAGCTAAATTGCAGAAATGACAAAGTACAGGGGTATTTTGGTAATTTTCTATTCTCCTCAATTTTTCACTTGATATTGATCTAAATTAATAATTTTCTTCAATTTATTAATTTAGAAAGTAAAAAAATTTATTTTATACAATTCAGTCACTTTTGACATTTTTACAAAATTTCCCCTAAAATTTTACTTTTATTCAATTTAGTCATTGAGCCTAAAACATGCAAATTAACCATCTTTATTGAAAACTCATGCCAATTAAATATTTATAGGTTCCACTTCAGCCTATTTTTGCAACAATTTCACGTCAAGTCCTTGAACTATTACTATTTCAACAATTTAGTGCCTAATCGTTAAATTCATCAAAAATCACTTAACAAAATACTTATAAATAGCAAATAATATTTTAAATTCATCATTTTAACATCTAAAATCTCATATATTCATCAATGGAAACATTCAAAATCTTTAACAGTTTCAAAAATGAAGGTACGGACTAGCTGGATCTAATTGCAACAATATCAAAACCATAGAAATTATAAAAAAACGGATGAAAAATGGCTTACCATGCATCATCCAAAGTAAAACCGAAGCTTGAAGCTTTTCAATTTCCATTTTCATTTCCATGGTGACATTCGGTGGTAGAAAAGAAATGAAAAAGATGGTATTTTTTCTTTACTTATTTCATGTTTAATTTATTATTAATACTATTTTAACTATAAAATTTTAATTTAAATTTCTAAAATAACTCATCTACAGTCCAACATAATATAACATGGCAAAATTTCCATTTAAATCCCTTCCATAAATCTATTTGACTAATTTAGTTAATAAAATTCCACTTTTGCAGGTTTTAAAATTTAGTCCTTTTCAATTATTTAACTATCTAAACATTAAAATTTTTAATAAAAATTTAATACCACCATAATAACACTCCGTAAATATTTATAAGAATATTTACAGCTCGGTTTATAGCAATGAGGTCCTGATACCTCATTTTCTAAAACCACTTGACCTCAGGGTCTTACCACTTGAGCTTAACTAATCATTTGAATAGCATAAATTATTGAATCAAAGACCTTTTTAAAACCATATTTAACTCATAAATATTAGATAATAATATTTTTGAACTTACTCGTCGGATTTGGTGGCCCCGAAACTACTATTTCTGACACCACTGAAAAACAGGTTGTTACACACGTGATTTTGTGAGAGTCCCTAATGAGCGAGATGATACTAATTGTTCTGTTAATATTAGTAATCATGTGGCTCAACATTCTTTGCAGGAAATCCCTCATGAAAACATGTTGGAGCTATATTTTATTCAAAGTGATAGAACTCGAGAGGCAAGTGAAAAGCGAATGGTGCAGCTCAATGAACTAGATGACTGGCGAACGAAGGTTGAAGAGAAATTGAGAAAGAAAAAGGAAGTAACAAAGAAACGCCATGATGTGCATGTAAAGAAAATGAACCAATTCAAAGTTGGGGACAAAATGCTGTTAAACAGATAAGATCCACAAATTTTTCTTTCAAAGTTTAAGTCAAGAGGGTCCGGCCCATGTGTGGTAAAAACCATTTTTCCATACAGAAACATTGAGGTAACACACCCTGATTATGGCACATTCAAGGTAAACAGTCATCATCTCAAACTTTATTTTAGTGGTAATACTAATAACGAGAGAGATGAGCTTCAGCTCCAAGATCTGCCTTAATCGTGAGTTTAAAAAGAGAAGTCGAGTTTAAATTCTAAATAAGCGCTTTTCGGGAGGCAACTCAAATGTTTTTATTTTTACTTATTTATTTTACTTTCATGTTATTTTTTTAAAATGAAAATAAAATTTAAAAAAATCTGAAAAAATTGAAAAAAATAAGTACATTTATTTTTATTACCTTGAATTTTTTTTTCAATTTTCTTTTAAACCACATGGGTATAGAGAGTTACACGGCCTGACGACATAGGCGAGTGTGACACACGACCTGGACACACGGGCGTGTTGTAGGTTGTATGGTTATTGGGCTTATTTTTCTTTATTTTTTAATCACACACGGCCTGCCCACACGGCTATGTGGCTCACATGGCTATGCACATGATCATGTACTTTTGTTTTCTTCTTTTCTTTCCTTTCTACCCCAACCAAAGTCATTTAATTTAGTTTTATATTTTATTTATATTTTATTTATTTTTAATTTTTAATTTTACTTTCACTTTTACTTTTACTTTTACTTTTACTTTTGTTTTTTACTTTTGTCTTTTATTTTTGTTTTTAGTTTTGTTTTTAGTTTTTTAGTTTTTTGTTTTTTGTTTTATTTTATTTTATTTTATTATGCCTTGTACTTTAATTGTTTTGTCGGTTGTTTCTCTATTTTTTATCTCTTTATCTTCTTATTCATTTTTATCTATTTTCTTATTATTTTGCTTAGAAACATGCACTTCATTTAGAATCGCCCACGATTCTGATTTTCAATATTCCAACGAATTCATCTAAATTCAAGGCAATTTCAATTTTCCTCCTCCTTATGATATTGTACTTATTTTGTGATTTTAATTATTTGTACATTGAGGGCAATGTACATTTTAAGTGTGGGAAGGATTTTATATGTTTATGCGATATAGCCTCTGAATTATTGTTTATGTTTAAGTAATTTTCTCGAACCTAACATTGAACTAATTTCTTTTAATTTGGAGTTTTTATTGATTTGGTTTGGAATAATTTGTGGATTTTTGTGCATCGTGTGATTTATACTTTAAGACACGAGAGAGTCAAGCATGATAAGTTGTTTTTCAAAAATTAGAATTTTAGGATGTCTCCCTGAACTGAAAATTTATTTTGAAATTTTAAATTTGCAAGTTTGACATTAAAACCATATTTTATATGAGCTTTTGAACCTATAGAACATATATTTTACTTTGAGCTTATTTTATTTTTGGTTGTGAGTATGTCAACTTGATTTGGAGTTCTAGAAACTTGCTTCGATTATGCATGTTGAGACCATATTATTGATTTGATATTTTGAGATGATAGAGGTACTTAGTTTTAACTCACTTAAACTATAAAAAGCCTACCTATTGAATTAACCTTAGTAAACCCCGTTGATCCTAAAATATTTTTTTCTAACCCATTAATGTTAACCCATAACTCATATCTATGTTATAAAATCAGAAAAAAAAGGCAAAAAAAATAATATATATATGACTTTGATTGAGCTTGAATAATTAGTTTCATATTATGTTGAACCTCTCAGTTCTATTTCTGATTATTCTTATTGATGTAATTTCTTTTAATTGATCAACTGATTTTTTTTTCTAATTTGGTAATTTATGAACTCGATATCGATTATAACCAACTTTTCTTACCTTTTTCATACCCTTAACCTAAGCCTCATTACAACTATGTAAAGACCTTTTGATTGGTGTGTCATCTCATTGTATAGTGTTGGAGATTTGATTTTCAAGCAAGCATATGGTAATAAAATTTCTCGTTCAACTGTTGAGTGCATATTACTTGAACCTTAAACACTTTGAGTGCTTTGAGTGATGTTTAGTGAGGATGTCAATTCTCGTTGAGTTTGAATTTCAAGTAACTATTGAGATAGGGGAGATACCTAATGTTTTTATGCGTTAAGAATGTTTTCTTGGATTGCTTGTATTCTTTAGTGTCAATTTGGTTGAATTTTCAATGCATGATTTTCTATGGATTGTCCTAAAACATGATTGGTGAGAAATATAAATTAAGGGCAATTAACTTGATTGTGGGTTGAGCATTTTGCTTGAGGATAAGCAAATGCTTCAATATGGCGATATCTGACAGGTGCTAAAAGTAACATGTTTTAATCTTGTTCTTAATGCATTTTTGGATGATTATTCAACGTAAAATGGTGAATTTTATGCTCCTACTCCTTTAGATACATGTTTCTATACTTATGAGAGCATTTGGGAGTAAAATGAGCCAAAAATGAGTGAAAATCAAAAAATTGGAGAAAGTTTCAAAAGCCACATGGGCTGGACCATTCCACACGGGCTAGACATACGGCCGTGTGAGCCACATAAGCTGCCACACGACCATGTGCTTGGCCGTGTCGAAATCACAAATCGCACTCCAAACATACGGGAAAATTCATTTTTTTACGTTTTTTGGGCATTCTAAGACCTAAACAAAATAAGAAGATAAGAGGGACTTGTTATAGAATATTCAAGAAAACAACTCGAAAAACACCATTGAAGTTGACTTCGAAGAAGATTTCCATTAAGATTGAAGACCTCCTTTTGATTTCTTTGAATTTTATTATGAGTTTCTTTGTTTCTTGTGGTTATACTGTCTTTGGGATGTTTTTATTTGCTATTATGAACTCATTTTCCAAATACCCAAGGAGATGAACCCTAGGATGGATTGTGTTATTTGATTTCGATTTTTACGCAATAAATATTTGGATCTTGTTCTCAATTATGTGTGCTTAATTATTAGATTAATATTTTTAGACTATTAATCCATGTTTGATGTGCATAAATTAGAGGAATAAACTCTATTTAAGAGTAGATGTAGCGTAATTGAATGGAGTTGCATGCAATCCTAGAAATAGGATGACATAAATCTACCGGATTAGAGTCAAATCTAATAGGAGAATACATAGATCGATTTAATGTGACAATAGGGGTTTTAATTAGAAAGATATTTCAATTAATCAACCTAGAGTCAGTTGCTCTTAGTCTTGAAGAGAGATATTAGTATAATTTAGGGATTTCTACGGATCAAGATACTAAGTGATGAAATTGCGTAATTTAGATTGATAGTGACAAATGAAGTCTAGGTGAATTCTTTCCTAGGTATTGTTTCGCTTCTTGGTTATTATTCAATTATTTTCCTGATTTGTTCTTTATCGTGTTCTATAGTTAATTAATTTAGTTAATTTTAGTTTTAATCAATCACTCCAATTTGTAGGTTCAATAATAGAAAAACAGTAATTACTAGTACTTTTAATCTTCGTGGGAATGATATCTGTAATATCCTGATTTTGGGCCTAGTCGGAATAGTGGTTTCATGACCACAAAATCTGAGATAGAAATAATTATTTTATGATTATTTTGAGGTCTATGATATGATTGCATGATTGTGTGAAAATTTCGTGAAGAAAATTTATGCATAAAGTGCTTAAATTGAAATTAGGGACTAAATCGAATAATTTGTAAAACTTGCATTCTAGAAGTTTCTAGTATGAAATTGTTTTGAAATATTAATTAGGAGGTCTTAAATAGAAATTTTACGAATTTCTAAGTCTATGGACAAAAATTGGACATGGATGGAATTTTTGGAAAGTTTAGTAGTAAGGGCATTTTGGTCATTTAAGGGTAAAATGAATTAAAATACAAAATTAAAAGCCAATTTTGCTCATCTTCAACCCCATGGCCGAATATAGCAAGGAGAAACCATGGCTAGGGTTTTTCAAGCTTCCAAGCTCGCTTGTAAGTCCGTTCTAGCCTCGTTTTTAATGATTTTTACGTTTTTGGAGTCCCGGTAGCTCGATTTAGCTTATGCTAGCAATAATTTAACCTAGGGTTTATATTTGGAAAAATACCCATAGGTGAAATTTGTGTATTTTGGTGTTTTATGATAGAATATGAGGTTTTAAATTATGTTAGACAACTTGTGCTACTCGGTTTTAAGCGAAAACTAGCAAAAGGGCTTAATTGGTAAAAATACCTAATAGTCATAAGTACATGTTAGAGTGAGAATTTGATATTGCCATAGAAGGGGAAAATTATCAGCATGTCATAAAACATAAGAAAATAGGCTGAAGTTTAATTCACGAGCTTTGGGGCAAAAGTGTAAATATGCAAAAGTTTAGGGGCAAAATTGTAATTTTTCCAAAATATGATTTTGGGTCAATTTGAATAATGTGAGTCCTAATTAGACTATATTTTAAATGATAGAGCAAGGAAAACTAAAATTCGGGCTAAAATGGGGAAAATACCAAGTTTTGGACGAAATGGTAAAAGTAGCCATTTTCACATACGAGGTAAGTTCATGTGTAAATGTAGTAACATAATTGTCATTTTAAGCAATTTAATGTTGTTTATATGATATGATGCTGATTATTATCATGAAATATTATGCTTTGTGGTTATTGTTGAATAATATGTAATTATGTGAATTACTTGATGAGTATGAACTATCACCGAAGTATCAATTTCGATATTCCGTGGAAGATGGCAAAGATGTGTGATCGAGGAAAACGCCCGTTTGAACCTTAGGAATAGATTAGGATACAATGACATGTCACTAGGATGTTTGGGCATCCGAACTCGTTGAGTTGAGTTCGAGTTCACTTATGGATGCGAATGTCCGAACTCATTGAGTTGAGTCCGAGTTCGAGAGATGTAACTAGGCATCCGAGCTCATTGAGTTGAGTCCGAGTTCACTTATGGATGCGAACGCCCGAGCTCATTGAGTTGAGTCCGAGTTCACTTATGGGCGGGTTACATGGTAGCTTGGCTACATATGTGGCACTTATGTGCAAACTTTCCATGTATCCGAATTATATTCCGATGTGTTCAATGGGTAAAATTCTACTCAAATGGAGGAATACTCGAGATGAAAGGAATGCATTGGTAAGTATTGTGAAATGAATACTTTGAACAGGTATGTACTTAACCCTCGGGTTGAAAACTCGATATAACAACAATATGGTAAGATGATAAATAAAAATGTGATATGAATGTCTCGGTGATGATTATGCAAATGATGTTTTATGTTTGCTTATATAGTTGTGTTACTTGCTATTTGCATGTGAGCTTACTAAGCATTTATGCTTACTTCCTCCTTTTCATTCCTTGTTGTGTTGACAAGCCAGCTCGGAAATCGGGAACGGTCGGAGGCATGCTCACACTATATCCGTATACCATCTTGGCATAATGGCTTGCATATTTTGAGTATGGCATGTATAGCATTATAATCATTTTGTATATATGGTCTTATGATATGGTTATTGAGTGGTATGGAAATGCTTGGTAATTATTAGCCATTGGAATGGCTAATCATGATCATATTTGGTGTTATGTATGTCAAATTACTAGGTAATCCATGGAAACCATGAAATAGGTAAAATTTACCATAAAATAGATTCAGACAGCAGTAGTGAAATAAATTTGAAAAATCACTAAAAATAGTAGAAATGGAATTAAATAATTAATAAGTTATGGAATCGAAGCTTGATGAGTCTATTTTCATATGGAAGAAGCGAAACAGGTATATGAGCTATATTTTATGAGATGTTTAATTTTTTGTGAAACAGGGCCAGAGCGATTTCTGGATCCCCTGTTCTGACTTTGGAAATTCACCATAAATTGTTCAAAGATAATTAGAAGTCATGATTTATATGTACAGATTCCTTATTGAGTCTAGTTTTATTAGAAACAAATGGCATAGTATTGAAACTCTGTACAGGGAGATATTTGATTCGTAATACACAGAGGTCAGAGCAGTCGAACCCTGAAACAGGGGAGAATTTAACTAATAAACTGTACTAATTGGCTTGACCAAAAATTCTAGAAAAAAAATTATGAAATAGATATATGAGTCTAGTTTCAGGGAAATTTTACGGAATTGGATTTCAAGTTTCGTAACTCGAGATATGAATTTTTAAACGACTATGACGCAGATTGTTAGCTTGACTGAAAATTTTAAAAATAAATTGTTTGAGCTGTTTAAGTAATGAATTAAGTTTGTTAACACCTCGTGTTCGACTCCGACGACGGTCTCGGGTACGGGGTGTTACAATATCTTTGCTCACTGTACTATTAACTAATAGGTGCACTTACCTTAGTTAGATTTTTAGTTGGATTACGGCTGTAATCAATGTCATAGTCAATTAATTTTGTGAATTACTACTGCTTATTATGTGTTACACTTTAATTTGTTTTAAACATAGTAATTTTATTTATTTTATTTAGGGTAATTAGTTAACTCAACTCATTCTTAATTATTTTTTATCCCCAACTTGTTATTTGATAAATTTCACAATATTTGTCTTTCTTAAACAATCCCTATGGAGACGATACTGTATACTCACTACTTTATTATTTGTTGATGACTGTGTACACTTCCATATCATTCAATTGTTTTGCGATAGTTACCTTCATAAGATATTCTTGCTCTCTATGGGATGAATTTTTTCTCCCAATATGATACTATTTTATCTCATGTAATCATTACATAGTCCTTCATGAAAACTCAATTACTATCAAATAGTAATTAAGTCATTCATCACAAATACAAATGGCTCGTGGCTACGTTTACTTTTCATCTATCACATAATTTCAATGAGAAGATACCATTTACCTATGTCTTGGGCTATGAATTCCAGTATTGTGAACGATGCTATATACTGCAGAAGTCGTATACATAATGCACTAGCTTTCGGTTCCTTATCTATTCAAACTCGAGCTTTTACTTAAATCAAAGTATACAAGTTATGCATACATAGTCCATCATCCACTCCAAATTACGGTATGCTATATACTATGAACATCACAAGTGAATAAATACATAAACGGATTCAGGATTTAGGGCTTGTTTAATAGTGCTTAAAAAATAACTTTTGCTCCAGAAGCACTTTTGGAAGAAAAACTATGTTAAATAAGTTGTTTTTTGCTGAAATTTTTTGTTTTTCAAAAGCACTTTTGAAAGCACTTCTAAAGAAGAAAGCTAAATTTTTTTGTTTTTCCTCTCCCAAAAGCACTTTTGGTGCTTAATTACTTTTTCACTGTTCCAATAACCTAATACTTTCCTTTCTTTTCTTTTTTTTTGGTGCTTAATTAAAAATGTGTTAAAATCATTAATTAAAAATAAAAATATATTTTAAAATAATAAAAATGTGTTAATATCTAATTACAAATATTTAATGGTTATATTTAAATATTTAAAATATAGTTTATTTAATCTAATTAAATTTTATAAATTTAATCTAATTAAATTTTATAAATAATTAATATTTATTGGTTAAAAATATTTAAAATTTATATTTCATATTTTAAAATATTAACAAGTTATAATATTTTTTATATTCTTACTAAAATATAATAATATTAACTAATTCAAATATTATTTAAATGCATATTTGTCGCTTGATAATAACATGTGTAAAATGGACATTTTATTTCTCAAAATCACTTTTCCACAGCACTTTTCAAAATCATTGCTAAACTAGCCTTTATTCTCCTTGGGTCCTGTCTGATGTACTGTTATTCTAGTCAGTCACATCTATGTTCTATCTTCTAAGAGTCATCTTCTCCGATGCTGTAACGCCCCAAAAGTTATATTTTTCTTTCTATGAATTTTTGACACAAATTTGTATCTAGTTCAGTGGTTAAGTGTTCTGGGTGTGTGTGTGAGGTCCAAAGTTCTAGCCACAACTTGGGTAAATTTTGGCTTTTTCCTGAATTAAGCTTTAACTTCTAGGCAGCAGGCTTATATTAAACTATTTGTGATTTCATATCAGAATGGGTCTACTGGTCTGGTGGTTAAGTGGAGGGTTGGTGTGATGGATGTCTTGTGTTTGAGTCTCTGTGTAAGCATCGGAATTTATTTTTACCTGGTTGATCGAAAGAGTTTCGGTCAAACAGAAATTCTGAGGGAGTTGTGTAGTGAAAAGTAGTGGAGTGATTTAAGGGATTAGAAAGATATCTGGTAGTTTCTTTCTCAAAAAATTTGGTTCATCTTCTCAAAAAGAAATCTCTGTCATTTTTCTCCTCTTTTCCTCCTTGCTGCCCCTTTTTTTCCTTTTTCTTATTTTGACCATGATTTTTACTTCCTTTTTGTGCATTGTTTCCATCACGATTTCGGTAAGTACATTATGGAAGTTTTCATTATATTTTGATCAAGTAAATAATGAGAGCTTTCATTTTTGCTCTCATATAGGTATTGCTCAAAGGTTTTAAACTGGTATTCTAGTGTGTGTGTGACTACTAGTTATCATTTTCGTCATGGTAAGTTTCCTGAATCGTTGTTGGCTCAGTTGCTAAAATTTTATGGTTGGGAGCCTTGATTGAACATTGAAGTAAGGAATTAATTAAGTTATTTATTGGTCAAATATAGGTTCTAGAGTGATCAAGCTTTGGTATCAAACAGTAACAGGTGTGTATCCAAAAACATATAAAATGAGAATCGGCGAAAGCTGAAAAATGAAACTGTCGACGCCATACGGGCGTGTGGTCGCCCATGTGGTAGGCCGTGTGGCAGTACACGGCCGTGTGAATGACAAGGTCAGGCTGTGCGTGAGGGACATGACCGTGTGATGGCCAGATAAAGCCACATGCGACACACAAGATCGACCACCTGGGTCGTGTGGGTCCACATGGGCGTGTGGGATTCTGAGCCAAGCCGTGTGATCCACACAGCCAAGGCCAATTTGGGTTGTGTAGGCCACACGAGCGTGTGGGCCTACACAAGCAGGCCACATAGGCATGTGAGCCCAATTTTTTAAAATACTCTGAAAGGTTGCTCGGGTCACCCAAGTCGACTGGGACCTACTGTAGGGTCAGTAAGAGTTACTCGACCCCTGATTACGTCATCTGACTATGTGATATGTGTGCTCTAGCATGTTACTCTAAGCATGTAGACCGATTTGTACGTATGATCTGTTAATTGCATATTTGCATGTCATGTTTTGTATGCTGCATTGCATCGGGGTTAGGTTATTGTATATAGAGGAAGTATTCTGAAAGGCTCCTAAGCCTGATATCTAGTAGCACAGCTGCAATTATCTGATTATGTGCCGTACTTTCGTACAGCATGGTGTGTAGGGATGGGTGGGTCGATTTTATCCCCACATGGTGTGTAGGGTTGGACGGAGTTGGTATGTAGAGGCTGGGGGGTAGGATTATTCTACTCTGTTATGCAAGATATATCTGAGATAGGCTAAGGTCCGTTCGTATCTGATTCTGTATTGGAGTGAACTAAGGTTCACACCAGTTCTGTAAAGGGTTCAGGCCCGAGTTATCTGATATTTGGATGTATGCCTGATTTCTACTATCGTGTATACTTTCTGAGGGGATTACACACTGAGTTTATGAAAACTCACCCTTTTCTGTTTAATCTATGTAGCTAAGACCCAGAATTGACGATTCAGTGGAGCAAAGGACTCGACGGTGGCCACACATATTTAGACTATTTTAAATTCAGTTTTGGTATTCATTTCTTTTTAACTATGTTCTGGGTTGGTTGATGTAATTTGGGACTTTATGGACTTTATTTGGATTTTTAAACTATTTATGGGATTTTAGACTAAACTTGGTTTTCCTAAAAGCTAATGTTTTCGTACATGAAACGGTTCCCAAAAATTTTTTGGGTTTTGAAAAGCTTCCACGCAAAAGAAATGTTTTAAATCAAATTAACTAAAACACGTTTCCCGAACTAAGTAAAATTAATTAATTGGGACAATTTTAAGGTCAATGCGTTTTCAAAAACACTCTCATGTGACATCGCCAAATTCGGCCATTTCGTCTAGGCTGAATTTGGGGTGTTACAGATGCTCAAGACAAACCATCTCCCCAATTGGACTTGATAGATGTGATATTAGTCTTTCAATTGGTTTTCTCATTTCTAATTAGACTAAAGACATGTTTAGGTTCATCTACTAAAATAAGTTGTCTTTTCATATTATAATCCAACCACGTAATATTGCTTAGTATTATTTAAACATTAGAAAACCAATGAGCTAATATTTGATTCCATTTTGCTCTGCATGAAAAAACCATTGAGGATAATATGCAAAACATATTAATGTAACTCATGAAGAATTTTATTAAACCAATCTATTTGAAAAAAACTAAAAGTATACAAACAAATATACTTTTTGTGATACGAGAATAGCGAAAAAGGTTGTTCAGTTGAAAGATGGGAATGTCAATAATCTATCTCACTCAAAGCACATGTACTTTTTGAGAAAAGTTTATTGTTATAAATATCATAAATCGGCTCGATTTTCAAATTTTTATTTTTTTGTTGTGTAAAAAAATTATTTTCGAATCGGATTTTTTCCAACACTTTCTAATGAAGATAATGTGCACTTGTTGTTGCAGGAATCAAGGCATTGGATGAGAAAAGACTAGAAGTACAGCAACACTAGGAATGCTACCAAGCTCAATTGTCCAAGGCATATAACAAGGAAGTGAAGTTATGATCATTTCAAGTTGAGGATTTAGTTCTTGTCATGCGAAGACCCATAAAAACTTCATGTCGCATGGGCAACAAGTTTGTGTCAAAATGGGATGGGTCATATGCCGTTCGTAAGGTTTACACCAATGTCATCTATAATATCATTGATCAAGATTCAAAGTTAGGCCAATCAACGAGAAATTTTGAAGCGCTACTATGCATAAAAGTCTTTGCTCCTTAGCATGAGCCTAAACTGGGCAAAAATAAAAAAGCTTATTAACCTTAAAATCCTACATTGGATGGTTTAAGCAAAATTTAGGGAAAAAAAGCTCATTAAGCTAAAAATCCTTCATTTGATGGTTTAAGAAAAAAGTTAGTGAGAGAAAATACTCATTAAGTTGAACATCCTTCATTGGATGGCTTAAGCAAAAGTTAAAGCTGAAAGAAACTCCATTAAGTTAAAGTCTTTCTTTTGGTGACTTAAGAAAAATTTAGGGCCCAAAAAAAAATAGAACAAAAATTGAACTACATTATGACTTTATCCTTCAAACTTGAGGGTATGTAGGCAGCTTGGTTTTATTGTTAAGTTCAGTCAAACAAAAAAATCATTTACTTGAAAATTTATTCTTCATATAATAATTTATTCATGTAAAGTATTTTTTTTACATGTTAAATTTATTTGGATATTTATTTTGTAATTGATACGACACAATCATGGTGATATGTGGATTTGTTTTTCTCCAACCTTGAAATAAAGTGCAATCCTGCAAAGTTTTTCCCAAAATCAAAGAGGATTTTTGAAAACATAAAAAGAACAAAAAGCCTTTATCTAATAGCCTCCAAGTTCATTGAATTTTTTTCCATGTTTTAAAATAAATCAAAGCTTTCAACTTCATCATTCTATTCTAATTGTGAGTCTTGCGGGTTTGACTTCCAAAATTGCACTACTTCAATATTTTGGTCATATCTTGAGCTACAAAATACCATTTTGGGCCTATAATATACCATTTCATAGGGATTCGAAAGATCTAACTCCATTTATGTAACATCCTGATTTTCGGGTTTTTTGCGATTCCTGATATTTTAAGTAAATTTCTAAAATTTGGTATGTGATGATGGAATTCATAATTTGGGTATGTAAATGGGCTTATGGAAGGCCCATGAGTTGGCCAAAACCCGATGGAATTTTTAAATTTTGGACTTAGGAGTTAGGGGTTCTGGCTAGGTGCCCTTATATTAAGTTGTGGGTAAAGTGTATCACAAAAGATCCTCCGGCAAAGTGGCTAAGTGGCGCCACTAGGGAGCTTTAAAGGTGGCGTGTAAGTGTTGGGGAAGACACAGGATCGATTCCTGTGTTGGCAAATAGGAGTATTTATTTTTGTGCAGGAAGGGTAAGTGTTGGAACCTGAGTGGATTCTGTAAGAGGAGAGAGTTGGATCAAGTCAAATGCATAAATTAAGGAGGGATAAGGGGAGAGATTTTAGGGATGTGATAGGGAGATAGAGTTGGCCGAATAAGGGAGATTGGAGAGGGGATTTTCGGCAAAGGGGCATTAGGTTAGTAATTTCGGCATTAGGGTCTTAGTTGTGCCGATTTCTTCTTTGGTGTGTAGCCTTTTTCTCTCTTTTCTTTTCCAGCCGAATCTACCTCCCTCCTATTCATTTTTCTTCCTTTTTCTTCTTTCAAATCAGCCCACTATTTCCCTCCATTCACCATTGTTTCTTTCCCTTATCTCTATTTTTGCCGAAGTGCTGCAAAAAAGCCGAAATCAGTGAAGATAGGGGGTGCCGATTCTTTGTGACCAGCAACCTTTTTCTTCCTTTTCAATAGTTGGCATTCGGTTCCTTTACCTTTTAGACATCCGGATTCAAGAGGAGAAAGACGTGGTAAGTGTTCAAACTCTAAACAATTCCTAGTGTAGCTTTGGCCAAAAGCAAAACTCCAAGTTTAGGAGATGGCGAATATGGGCATAGACTCTATGGGGTCTTCTTTTAATATTTTTGGTTTATTTATTGAAGGAGCAGCAAGGTGTAGTGTCGATTTGGAGTAGCTTGGATCACGGAGTAGCTAGGCCTAGTCATCAATCGCGACAAAGGTAAGGTGCCTAAGGCCATTATGGATGGTGGTAGAATGTGTAAGTGTTAATATTGGAAAGTTCTTGATTTGGTTCAATTATTGCGAGCTGATCTATTTAACAATTGATTATAGGAGAAATCGCATAGGAGATCTCGTCAAGGAATATCGCAAATCGGTGTGTAACGAACCCTTTCATAGCTTAAAGCGATAAAATAGAAAAGTCGAAATGCTGAAATTACGGCATTTCGAGGACTTATGAAACAAGCGAACGCTCACTAGTTAGTTAGAATCGATGAGGCGGTGATCGAGAACGATGGAAACGGTAAGAATGTGATTTTTGGCGTTCTTGGTAAGTTGGGCCTCGAGGGGAAGTGGGGCCCATTGGGCTTCGGGCCCATTTGGGTAAAATTGGAAAACGAAATCGTTATATGGCATGATAAGACTGTTAAAACCATTATGGAATATAGGCTAAATGGGCCTAGATGACGAAATTAGCTAAGTAGGGCCCATTAGGGGTTTTAGGCCCAATAACTCGATTTCGCTAAAATGGGCCGAATCACTGTTTGCACCCATGGATTGTTAGTAATCGTTAATGAACATGGAAACCCTAATTTTGGTAAAATTATGAGATTACCCTTATACCATGAAAATGACCGTTTGCCCCTAGGTAAAAATGACCATTATACCCCTAGGGTTTATGTATGATTTTAATACATGGGATTTTGATAAATATGGTATGTATGATATGCACATGAAATGTATGATATGCACATGATATGTATGATATGCACATGAGGTAATCATAAATGCATTGGGTTGGGTTTTTATATGGATGGAGGAAGTGAAAAAGGGCTTATGCCCCAGTTATCAAAAGGGCTTATGCCCCAGTTATAAAAGGGCTTATGCCCCAGTTATTGAAAGGGCTTTTGCCCCAGTTATTAAAAGAGGCTAGGCCTCCAGTTATATGATAAAGTAGCTATGCTGCCAGTGGAGAGTATGGCGGGGTGGGTCGAGTTAATCCCCACATGGTGTGTTGGTTGGTACGGGTGGAGAGTAGCGGATGGTGGGTTGAGTAGTCTCCCCAAATGGGTTGCATTCTTTCATTGAAATTATATGTGATATTGAAATGGGCCTAAGGGCCATACCGTTTACAGTAAAGGCTTCGGCCCAGTAATATGAAATATGAAAAGGCTTCGGCCCAGTGTTATGGAATATGAAACATGAAAAGGGCTATGGCCCAGTATATGTTGAGATTGGATTTGGGCTTAGACCCAACAGGCTGTTATTGTTTTTGGGCTCTGAAAGGGGCTTGTTGCACACTGAGTTTCCAAACTCACCCCCCCTTTCCTTAACCTTGCAGGTGAGCCTTGATGTGGGGACTTGGGCCGGAGAGGATTCAGAGTGGCCACGGTGATCATCTTTGGGCTTGTAACATCCTAAATTTGGGGCCTAGAAGAGTTGGGTTTTGAGTGCAGGATTGAATAGAAGAAAACACGAATAATTAGGAAGTTTTAAATATTATCGTTTCAGAAAAAAATTATTTTATTAAATTACCACTAGAAAATTTTCTTGTATTTATTATTACGGATATTTTAAATTTTATGAAATTTTAATTAGTATTATGAGATAAAATTATTATTATTAGAAAAATATTCTTGTATGTATGTTTGAAAATTTTATGAAAATTATTATTATTTATTGTATTATTGATATTTGAAATTTTTATTATTAGATATATTTATAAAATTATTATTATTATTGGAAAGGAAAAAAAATATTAGTTATAGCATACGATTTTGGGATTTTTTGGGTTTTGTGATTTTAGTAAATCTTGAAATTTTCATGTTCTAAATATTGAAATTATGTTTAAATGGGTTAGTAGACCTTTAGAAGGCCCAAGACTAAGCTAAACACGATAAAATATCAAGGTGGGATTTTTAAGTGAATAGGAGATTTGGTTAAGTGGGCTTTTAAGAAGAACTGCGTAAGTTATGACACAAATAAGGCCTTGGTGAAGTGGCAAGGTGGCGCCACTAAGTTCCTAAAAAAGTGGCGCTGGGAAGGAATTGGAGGTCCAGGGTTCAAGTTGTAAGGTAGGCATATTGTTTTTCTTTTAATTTTTAGGCATGTACTAGGCATGTGATCACACAAGTAAATTTCGACAAGGGCCTTAGAGATGGGCGATTGCTCTAATTTAATATTAGGGTTAGGTTCTTTTCTTTTCTATCTTGGAGAATTAGGGTTAGCCACCGAAAGCTTTCTTTCATCTTTTACTCAATTCTCACAAAGCCGAAAACACAAGTCTATTTCTCATTGTGCGAATTTTCTTCTTCTCTTTTCCTCCATGTTTTCTCTTCCTTTATGCTTCTCCTTCTAGCGAAACCTCCGACCATCTTATTCACCTTCTTTGTCGATCCCATCTTCCATTAAACCTTCATCACCAATCACCATTAAAAGGCGAAATCACGAAAACTCACTACTTGTGCCGATTTCTCCAAAGCCAAATCCTTCATATTTTTGTTCCTTGTGATCAACATTTATCTTCTCTAAACCCTTAATATCATTCAACAACGTTACTCCAAGGTTATAGCCTCAAACCATCATCTTCTTCATCACCTAAAAGCGAAATACCATAGATTTAGGGACTTATAGCGAAACTTCAGATCTTCTAGATTCGAGTTCTACCATCATTTAGAGGATAAATCGCATCGGATCTGCGTAGAAATCAAAGAGGAACAAGTGGTAAGTGCTCATCACTTGAGATCTAGTCTTATTTTACAACTTGAAAAAGCCAAATCCCTAAAATCTAGGGAGGTCATCGATTTGGGCATATGGCCTTAAGGGATTATAATCGATGTTTTCTTTCGGTGACTAGAGTCTTCTTAAGCGTTGAATTAAAGGCGTGGTTCATTGGAGCAATCAGATTCGGAGCTTACTATCGATTTTGGCAAAAAGGTAAGGTTTCGAAGGCTTTTTAGGGATATGGTTCGATCATAGATAAGTAAGTTTTGGGGGTTTAGTGATTATGGTTTGTAAATAAGAACTATGCTAATCAATTGTAGGACATCGGAAGTGATCTCAAGATAGCGATCGTCATGAATCGGTGTGTCTAGAACACCCTTCTTTAGTTCAATTCGACAAAAGCGAAATGCCAAATTAGGCATTTCATGGTCATGTGAGTATCGAATGCTCTCAAGTCATAGAGTAATTGTTAGATCTGGCACCGCAAGGTAGTAAAACGTTCGCGTGGCGTTTTAGCGTATTTCGAAAAAAGGGGCTCGATGGGCCAAAAGCGGGCCCAATGGGCTTACGGACCAATTCGGGTAAGAGATGGGCAAATTAGCTTTATTAGGTAGATGGTGGAATCAAATTGCATAAATCTGTTAAAATTCTTGAATTAGCTTGTGTAGTAGCGTAGATCACGAAATTACCCTAAAGAGCAAAATTACCAAATTACCCTAAAGAGTAAAATTACCAAATACCCTAGGGTTTTAAATTGGTGAACTGCTTGATTGATTACTCTTGTATTTTGCATGATATGCATTTATTAATATCTGTTGCATGGGATTGGGGTATTAATGGAGGAAATCTTGAAAGTGGTTCATCCACGTCTTGGAGGCTTTGCCTCAATCGATGAAATTGAGCGCTTCTCTTTAAGCTGTGGTGTGTAGAAATTTGGGTGGGTTGAGATATTCCCCACATGGTGTGTAGGGTTGGTGCAGGCGGTGTAGCGGTTGGTGGGTTGAGTAGTCTCCCAGATGGGCTTGCATTCATTATTACCGATGTTACTCATGTTCTTGAAGCGGGCCTATGGGCCACACTTGTTATGTAAAAAGGGCTAAGGCCTTGCTCTTGTGATTCGAAAAGGGCTTGACCCTCTTGTGTCTTGATTATCTGAATAGGGCTTAGGCCCAATGGGCTCGAGTGATTTGGGCTTTGGATGGGTTTCAGATACACTGAGTTTTCCCAAACTCACCCCTTCCTCTTCCATCCTTGCGGTGAGCCCTAGAATTGGTGGACTTGGAGTGGCGGGATTGAGTGGCCATGAAGATTGATTGCCGATTTTAAATAAGTTTAATATTTATTTTGGATTATTTTATTATGCTTAAAGTTGTAATAAGGTCGCTCTTTTTAATTACTTATATTTTGGGATTATTAAACTGGCGGCACTAGGGTTCGTTTTATAAAATCTACTTGTTTTAAAAAGATCACGATGACGCAAAAGTTTCCGCAAGGTAAATGTTTTCCCAAGAAAAATAAATATTTTAAGCAAACGATTTGCAACCTTAATCATTTTCTTAAGTGGTCATAATCAAGCGGTTTTCTCAAAATTATACGAGATGTTAGAGTGTGGCAATGGCGGTGTGCATGTCTAGGATTGGATCCGAAGAGAGCTTGGTACTTAAGCGGTCAACGGACTCACCTCCTCTTCTTCTGGTTTCCTACCCGTGCGCAGACTTCCATTCACTTTAACTTACTTTTAAAAGTGTCTTTACAACACCAACTCAGCTTTTCCAAACTAAGTAATACGGAATGTTTTGAACGCATCAATGTGGCGCATCGATCCGGTCATAACGTCCGGCCGGGTTTGGGGTGTTACATTTAGTGGTATCGAGCTGGTTGCAACAACTCGGTACGTGGATCGGTCCAAAATCTTTTCAAAAACTTGGGCCTAAGAAGGGTATTTTGGAAATAGTAAGTTTTTCAAGATGTTCAAGTTTTTCTATTTGTTAAGCGGGGTTAAATCAATAGTTTTAAAATAAAAGTGTTTTCAAATGATATCTTTTTATTTTCGGTAAACAAAAACATGGTTTTTAATTTTTACATGGACTGATAAGGAAGTGGCACACTGAATCCCCGGCACCAAGTCTGTAAGTATTTTTGTTCCTCATATTGCACTGTATTAAGATATTACTGTAGATAGAACTGAGACCATATCATGACATTATAACTAGGCAACCCTAAAAACTCTAGAATACCGAGACTGTAGCTAGGCTATGATTCTGTGAAAATAGAAACTTTAAAATACTATCTCTGCATAAGACATATGAAAAAAATAGTAAAATTTTGAGATCTTTGTAGTTAATTGATATGTGTCTTGGTAATGTAGAGTATTGATATGGATTACGAGGGTAAGCAAAGTCTACCAACTTGGTAGCGGTAACTTCGGAGCTTGGTATCGAGGCATTGGCCGAGTTAGTAAGGAAAGTGGTAGAGGAAGTATTGGATACCAAAATTAAGGAAATTAGGGAAGCGCTTCAAGCGGGGTGCTTGGAGTGTAAGAAAAGGAAGGATTCTAGTTCTCGAAAACCAAGCCTCGCTACGTGAAACATGTTAAGGCACGACCAAACTATCCAATCAAAAGATCGCAGCGGACGTCATTCGGTGAATGCCATAGGAAGATAGGAGCATGTCGTTGATGTGGGTCCAAGGAGCATCGAGCTCGGGATTGCCAAGTTTGTTTTATTTAAATATATGTTACGAGTTGTATGCGTGCACGATAAACGTTTCTTTATTTGATAATTGGATGTTCGGGTCGTATTAAAATTATTTAGATCGAGTCTTGTATTGATATCATAGTGGCATAGTGGTTTGACTTATATAGTTAATTGATAGTTGGAAATTTCGAGGACGAAATTTTTTAAGGAGGGTAGAGTTGTAACATCCTAAATTTGGGGCCTAGAAGAGTTGGGTTTTGAGTGCAGGATTGAATAGAAGAAAACACGAATAATTAGGAAGTTTTAAATATTATCGTTTGAAAAAAATTATTTTATTAAATTACCACTAGAAAATTTTCTTTGTATTTATTATTACGGATATTTTAAATTTTTATGAAATTTTAATTAGTATTATGAGATAAAATTATTATTATTAGAAAAATATTCTTGTATGTATGTTTGAAAATTTTAATGAAAATTATTATTATTTATCAGTATTATTGATATTTGAAATTTTTATTATTAGATATATTTATAAAATTATTATTATTATTGGAAAGGAAAAAAAATATTAGTTATAGCATACGATTTTGGGATTTTTTGGGTTTTGTGATTTTAGTAAATCTTGAAATTTTCATGTTCTAAATATTGGAATTATGTTTAAATGGGTTAGTAGACCTTTAGAAGGCCCAAGACTAAGCTAAACACGATAAAATATCAAGGTGGGATTTTTAAGTGAATAGGAGATTTGGTTAAGTGGGCTTTTAAGAAGAACTGCGTAAGTTATGACACAAATAAGGCCTTGGTGAAGTGGCAAGGTGGCGCCACTAAGTTCCTAAAAAAAGTGGCGCCTGGGAAGGAATTGGAGGTCCAGGGTTCAAGTTGTAAGGTAGGCATATTGTTTTTCTTTTAATTTTTAGGCATGTACTAGGCATGTGATCACACAAGTAAATTTCGACAAGGGCCTTAGAGATGGGCCGATTGCTCTAATTTAATATTAGGGTTAGGTTCTTTTCTTTTCTATCTTGGAGAATTAGGGTTAGCCACTGAAAGCTTTCTTTCATCTTTTAAATTCTCACAAAAGCCGAAAACACAAGTCTATTTCTCATTGTGCGAATTTTCTTCTTCTCTTTTCCTCCATGTTTTCTCTTCCTTTATGCTTCTCCTTCTAGCGAAACCTTGACCATCTTATTCACCTTCTTTGTCGATCCCATCTTCCATTAAACCTTCATCACCAATCGCCATTAAAAGGTCGAAATCTCGAAAACTCACTACTTGTGCCGATTTCTCCAAAGCCAAATCCTTGATATTTTTGTTCCTTGTGATCAACATTCATCTTCTCTAAACCCTTAATATCTGTCGACAACGTTACTCCAAGGTTATAGCCTCAAACCATCATCTTCTTCATCACCTAAAAAGCGAAATACCATAGATTTAGGGACTTATAGCGAAACTTCAGATCTTCTAGATTCGAGTTCTACCATCGTTTAGAGGATAAATCGCATCGGATCTGCGTAGAAATCAAAGAGGAACAAGTGGTAAGTGCTCATCACTTGAGATCTAGTCTTATTTTACAACTTGAAAAAGCGAAATCCCTAAAATCTAGGGAGGTCATCGATTTGGGCATATGGCCTTAAGGGATTGTAACGATGTTTTCTTTCGGTGACTAGAGTCTTCTTAAGCGTTGAATTAAAGGCGTGGTTCATTGGAGCAATCAGTTAGAGCTTACTATCGATTTTGGCAAAAGGTAAGGTTTGAAGGCTTTTTAGGGATATGGTTCGATCATAGATAAGTAAGTTTTGGGGTTTAGTGATTATGGTTTGTAAATAAGAACTATGCTAATCAATTGTAGGACATCGGAGTGATCTCAATTAGCGATCGTCATGAATCGGTGTGTACGAACACCCTTCTTTAGTTCAATTCGACAAAAGCGAAATGCCAAATTAGGCATTTCATGGTCATGTGAGTATCGAATGCTCTCAAGTCATAGAGTAATTGTTAGATCTGGCACCGCAAGGTAGTAAGAACGTTCGCGTGACGTTTTAGCGTATTTCGGAAAAAAGGGGCTCGATGGGCCAAAACTGGGCCCAATGGGCTTACGGACCAATTCGGGTAAGAGATGGGCAAATTAGCTCATTAGGTAGATGGTGGAATCAAATTGCATAAATCTGTTAAAATTACTGAATTAGCTTGTGTAGTAGCGTAGATCACGAAATTACCCTAAAGAGCAAAATTACCAAATTACCCTAAAGAGTAAAATTACCGAAATACCCCTAGGGTTTTAAATTGGTGAATCGCTTGATTGATTACTCTTGTATTTTGCATGATATGCATTTATTAATATCTGTTGCATGGGATTGGGGTATTAATGGAGGAAATCTTGAAAGTGGTTCATCCACGTCTTGGAGGCTTTGCCTCAATGGATGAAATTGAGTGCGTTCTTTAAACTGTGTGTGTGTGAAATTTGGGTGGGTTGAGATATTCCCACATGGTGTGTAGGGTTGGTGCAGGCGGTGTAGCGGTTGGTGGGTTGAGTAGTCTCCCGGATGGGCTTGCATTCATTATTCTTGATGTTACTCATATTCTTGAATCGGGCCTATGGGCCACACTGTTATGTAAAAGGGGCTAAGGCCTTGCTCTCAGATTCGAAAGGGCTTGACCCTCTTGTGTCTTGTTATCTGAATAGGGCTTAGGCCCAATGGGCTCGAGCTGATTTGGGCTTTGGATGGGTTTACAGTATACATCGAGTTTTCCCAAACTCACCCCTTCCTCTTCCATCCTTGCGGTGAGCCCTAGAATTGGTGGACTTGGAGTGGGCGGGATTCAGAGTGACCATGAAGATTGATTGCCGATTTTAAATAAGTTTAATATTTATTTTGGATTATTTTATTATGCTTAAAGTTGTAATAAGGTCGCTCTTTTTAATTACTTATATTTTGGGATTATTAAACTGGCAAGACTAGGGTTCGTTTTATAAAATCTACTTGTTTTTAAAAGATCACGATGACGCGCAAAAGTTTCCATAAGGTAAATGTTTTCCCAAGAAAAATAAATATTTTAAGCAAGCGATTTGCAACCTTAATCATTTTCTTAAGTGGTCATAATCAAGCGGTTTTCTCAAAATTATACGAGATGTTAGAGTGTGGCAATGGCGGTGTGCATGTCTAGGATTGGATCCAAGAGAGAGCTTGGTACTTAAGCGGTCAAGCGGACTCACCTCCTCTTCTTCCCGGTTTCCTACAGTGCGCACTTCCATTCACTTTAACTTACTTTTAAAAGTGTCTTTTACAACACCAACTCAGCTTTTCCAAACTAAGTAATCTGGAATGTTTTGAACGCATCAATGTGGCGCATCGATCCGGTCATAACGTCCGTGCCGGGTTTGGGGTGTTACAGGCTTTTAAATAAGTGTTGGTTTTCATTTAATTTCCTTTAATTATTATTTATTTTGGGTTGTAATAAGGCCAATTTTAACTTTCCTTTTATTTCTTTTGAATTATTTTAATTTTAATAACTTTAAAATTGGTTAATAATTATTCAAATGGGCTAGACTTAGGGCGTGTTTTCAAAATGATACTTGTTTTCAAAATATCTCAACACCACGATTAATCGATTTATCAAAGACGTCCACTTAAACAAATTTAAACTCGATATAACAAAGTGTGGCTATGGTTGTGGGCATGTCTAGGATTGGATCCAATTAAAGAGCTTGGTACTTAAGCGACCTTCATGGCTCACCTCCTCTGTCTCGAGATACCTACACGGTGCCCGGCTTCCATACACTTTGTTAACTCAAATTAATGTATGGTTTTAAAACACTAAAGCGGGCGTGGGCTTTCAACTCCAATATGGCACGTCGATTCGGCCATAACGTCTGGGCCGGGTTTGGGGTGTTACATTTAGTGGTATCAGAGCCTAGTTTGCAACAACTCGGCTGTGGATCGGGTCCGAAAATCTATTTGAAAACTTAGGCCTAAGAAGGGTATTTTTGGAAATGGTTTCTAAAAAGTTCATTTTAAAGATGTTTTGCAGAAAATATATGTTAAAAAGGTACCAGTCTTTCTGTTTTAATCAAGAGTTCAAAATAAAGGGAGTTTTCAAATCAAAGTTTTCAAATTTCTATTTTCGATAATCAAAAACATGGTTTTTTTTGGAGAAAGAAGTGGCCCACTGAATCCCCGGCACCAAGTCTGTAAGTATATTTTCCTTACAATATATGATATTGATATGATATTATGAATAGTCTTTGAGACCCTACTATGATACCTTAGCTAGGGTAGAGTCGTAAGCAGTAGGAATGACACTTGTAGCTAGGCTATGATGATACGAAAACAATCCTTGAACTGCTATATCTACATAAGACATTTTCTTAATAAGCGGTGGAGCGTTATACTAATTTCATAAAATTAAATAAATCGGATAATTTGATATGAGTACTAGAGTCGCGGAAGGGTGCAAGTGAATCTTCATCCTCGGGGCATAGGCCACCGAGAGCCAGTGTGCCGCAAGCAACGGAGATCGGGTCTTATGATCGAGTGCATGGGATGACGCTTTATCCCAAGCCATGTTAAGGGTTTTAGAAAGAGTGGTGGAGCTAATCTTGGGACGGTGAATAGGGGTCTATATCGAGTGACTCAAGACCAACGGAGCAGAGGTATTTAGGGGTGTATCTGGAGTGGCCCGAATGTGGCGAAATATTGGTGGAGGCAGAGCGGATCATGGGCGACCTAGGCGCTCGGTGGAGCAAAAAGTGAAAGGAGTGTGTTTGCTACGTGACGAGGCATACCGATGGTGGATCACCGTAAGGAGAGTACCCCAATTGAGCAAGTAACACAGGAATTGTTCAAAGCGCCTTTAAAGGGAGGTATGTTGGAGCAAGCTATGTGGATGCTCGTCGAAAGAATTCTTGAATCGACTCAAGGTGATAAGGCATGGCAGTATGAGGCGAATTTTTGAGGTGAGTCGATATGCTAGTGGTATAGTGGTAATTGAATCTGAAGCGATGTCCGCTTCGAGGATGGTCTCCGCGATGAGCTTAGGATATTGATAGCTCCACGAGGGAGCGTGGTTTTGTTGCTTTGGTAGAAAAGGCTAAGATAGCCGAGGAGGTGAAGCCGAGTGAGCGAGAATCGTGAAAAGGATCGACCCAGTTCAAGAGGATTTGGACCCTCGAGTGCCACGAATCGAAGTGTTAAAAGAGCAAGGATGGAGGAACCGTTCGAGTAGTTCGAAAAATACTTATAGACTGCAGGCTTGCGGGGGTGTGGTAGGGTGCATATGGGGAGTCTTTGAAGCGAATCGGAGCATGTTTTCGATGTGGGTCAAAGGAGCATAAGTTCGAGAGAGTGTCCTCGAGGACACTCAAGAGCTAGCGGCGAGCAAAGGGATGTCTAACCATGGCGAGGAGGACCACCACCACGAGAGGGTCGTGGGCAAGGTAGAGGTGGCAATGGTAATGGGCGAGGACGTGGGGCACTGGTAGAGGTCTTGGACATCTTGAAGCTCGACAACCGGCGTTGGTTTATCTTGCACGACGTCGTGAGGAGGGTGGCGCTCGATGTTATAAGCTGATACGTTCTTCATTCATAGCATGCCTTACATTGCTTTGATTGATGTGGGTTCCACCCACTCGTATGTTGCTTGTGATGTATCTGGGGCTTTGGATGTGCTTCCCGAGAAGGCGTGAGTGGGGTATCGATAATAAGTCCATTGGGACAATCGGTTAAGGTAGATAAAATTTTTAGGCGATCAGTTAGTGACACAAGATAAAATCTTTGAAGGAGATTTGATGGAGCCGCCATTTCGGATTTTGATCTTATTTTGGGAATGGATTGGTTAATCAAGCACAAAGCGACGTTGGATTGTCTTTGCAAAGAGGATGGTACTAAGAACTGCCAAGATGAGGAGATAATGGTCATAGGGGAGCGAAGGATTATTTATCCAATGTTGTTTGGCGTTAAGAGCCGAGAAGTTGATCCGGAAAGGTTGTGAGGCGTACTTGGCCTTTGTAAGTCAAACGTGACTTGAGGAGATAACGGTGGAGTCGGTTAGGACTATTAAGGAATTTCAGGATGTATTCCCGGATGAACTTCTGGATTACCCCGACGAGAGAAGTCGAGTTTGGAATCGACTTACTACCTCGAACGACTCTGTGTCCATTGCGCTTATCGGATGGCACCAAAGGAGTTGGTAGAATTGAAAGCTTCGATTCAAGAGCTGCTGGATAGAGGTTTATAAGACCAAGTGTTTCTCCGTGGGGTGCACCGGTGCTGTTCAGTAAAGAAGAAAGATGGGACTATCTGAATGTGTATTGACTATCGGCGGTTGAATAAGTGACTATCAAGAACAAGTATCCGTTACCAAGAATCGATGATCTGCTCGACCAATTAAAAGGAGCCTCGGTGTTTTCTAAGATCGACCTTGATTGGATATCATCAATTAAGAGTTAAAGAGGGGATATTTATAAGGCGGCGTTCAGACTCGTCTGAGACATTACGAGTTTACGGTAATGCCATTTGGGTTGACTAATGCACGGCGGCATTCATGGATTTGATGAATCGGGTATTCCACCATACTTGGATCGGTTCGTAGTCGTTTTTATTGATGATATCTTGGTGTATTGAAACGGAAGAAAGCATGATGAGCATCTTTGTGTATCTGCAAGTGTTAAGGGAGAAGCAACTTTATGCAAAGTTTAGTAAGTGCGAGTTTTGGCTAAAGGAAGTTACCTTCTTGGGGCATGTTGTGTCTGCTGAAGGGATCAAGGTGGACCCTCGAAGATTGAAGCCATTTTGGAATGGAAGCCACGAAGTCGATAATGAAATTGAAGTTTTACGGGGTTGGTGGTTATTATCGGAGATTCGTGGAAGGATTTTACGTGATGGCGACCGTTAATCTAAACTTATAAGGAAGGGAGCACCTTTTGTTTGGACGGATAAGCGAAGAGGCTTTTGAGAAGTTGAAGAAGGTTTTGACTGAGCGCCAGTTTGATTCACCAGAGTCCGGTAAGGATTTCACGATTGTCTGATGATCGTCACATGTAGGTTTGGGCTGCGTGTTGATGCAAGAGGGTAAAGTGGTCGCTTATGCTTCACGACGCCTTAAGCCACATGAGGTGAACTACCCTATGCATGACTTGGAATTGGCGGTAATCTTTGCACTTAAGATATGGAGGCATTACCGTATGGAGAGAAATGCATCATCTATCTGATCACAAGAGTCTTAAGTACTTGCGACTCAAAAGGAGCCGAACCTTAGGCGTGAAGGTGGATAGAGTTGTTAAGGACTATGACTGTTCGATTGAGTGCCACCTGTAAGGCGAATGTCGTGGTGATCGTTAAGTCGAAGGGTCGTAAGCGGAATTAAAAGCGATGTTTGCTCGTCTAAGTTTGTATGACGACGGAGTTTGTTGGCGAGTTACAGGTGAGACCAACTTGGGTAGAAACAGTTAAGAAGCAGTTGGAGGATGAGTCGTTGGTTGCTCGGTTTGACAAGTTGAGAAGGGGAGAATCGACTTTGGGTTAAATAGTGAGGAATTCTTTGTTTTCGAGGGAGAATTTGTATCTCAAAGAACTCCGATTTGAGATTGATGATTTTGAAAGAGGCACATAATGGACCTTGTGCTATGCATCCGGGAGGGAGTAAGTTGTATCGAGACTTGCGAGAGCAATATTGGTGGCCGGGCTTAGCGAAGTGACCGAATTTGTTGGGAGATGTTTGACATGTCAACAAGTGAAGGCCGAGCATCAACTACCTTCGGATTATTACTGGTAGGTAAAGATACCACTTTGGAAGTGGGAAAGGGTAACTATGGACTTTGTAAGTGGGTTGCCATTGACACCTTCTAAGAAGGATTCGGTTTGGGTGATTGTGGATAGACTCACGAAATCGCTCATTTCATACTGTCCGAACCGATTACTCACTTGAAGTTGGCGGTTGTATGTGGCGAAATAGTACGGTTGCATGGTGTGCGATGTCGATAATTTCAGATCGAGACCCAAGGTTTACATCTCGGTTTTGGCGAAGTTGCATGAGGCATTGGGAGCGCGATTGGATTTGATCGACTTTTCACCCTCGATCGGATGGGCGGTCGAGAGGGTTATTGATTTTAGAGGATATGTTGAGGGTTGTGCTATTGAGTTTAAAGGCATTGGGAGGACCATTTGCCCTTAGCGGAGTTCGCGTATAACAAAGACAGCTATCAAGCAAGTATTCAAATGGCTCCATATGAGGCACTATATGGGCGAAGGTGTCGCTTGCCTACTTGTTGGGCGTAATTGGGGAAAGGCAAATACTTGGACCAGAGTTGGTAGCGAATCTCAAGACAAGATTAAGGTAATCGGAAGAGGTTAAAGAGGCGCGCGGATCGACAAAAGTCTTATCCGATCTGAGCGTAAGGATATTGAATATCGGTAGGAGACATGGTCTTTTGAAAGTTTCGCCTTGGAAGAAGATCTTGAGATTTGGTAAGAAGGGTAAGTTGAGCCCACGGTTTATTGGGCCTTACCAATCATTAAGCGGATAGGGCCGGTAGCTTATCGCCTAGAGTTACCTCCGGAATCGGATCGCATTCACGATGTCTTCCATGTGTCCATGCTAAGGCGATATCGTTCGACCCAACTCATATCGTGCCGATTCGAGAAATTGAGGTGCAATCGGTTTGACCTTTGAAGAGGAACACATGCAAATACTTGATCGTGATGTCAAGGTGTTGAGAAAGAGGTCGATCCAGTTGGTGAAGGTACTTTGGAGGAACCATGGCAAGGAAGAAGCTACAGGAGGCCAAAGAGGCAATCGTCGTGATACCCTCAACTGTTTGGACCGGAGTAAATTTCGAGGCGAAATTTCTTTAAGGAGGGTAGAGTTGTAACATCCTGATTTTCGGGTTTTTCGCGATTCCTGATATTACACGCCACTAGGGAGCTTTAAAGGTGGCGTGTAAGTGTTGAGGAAGACACAGGATCGATTCCTGTGTTGGCAAATAGGAGTATTTATTTTTGTGCGGGAAGGGTAAGTGTTGGAACCCGAGTGGATTACGTAAGAGGAGAGAGTTGGATCAAGTCAAATGCATAAATTAAGGAGGGATAAGGGGAGAGATTTTAGGGATGTGATAGGGAGATAGAGTTGGCCGAATAAGGGAGATTGGAGAGGTGATTTTCGGCAAGGGGCATTAGGTTAGTAATTTCAGATTAGGGTCTTAGTTGTGCCGATTTCTTCTTTGGTGTGTAGCCTTTTCTCTCTTTTCTTTTCGGTTAATCTACCTCCCTCCTATTCATTTTTCTTCCTTTTCTTCTTTCAAATCAGCCCACTATTTCCTCCATTCACCATTGTTTCTTTCCTTATCTCTATTTTTGCCAAGTGCAAAAAAGCCAAATCGATGAAGATAGGGGTGCCGATTCTTTGTGACCAGCAACCTTTTCTTCCTTTTCAATAGTTGGCATTCGGTTCCTTTACCTTTTAGACATCCGGATTCAAGAGGAGAAAGACGTGGTAAGTGTTCAAACTCTAAACAATTCCTAGTGTAGCTTTGGCCAAAAGCTCCAAGTTTAGGAGATGGCGAATATGGGCATAGACTCTATGGGGTCTTCTTTTAATAATTTTGGTTTATTTATTGAAGGAGCAGCAAGGTGTAGTGTCGATTTGGAGTAGCTTGGATCGCCGGAGTAGCTAGGCCTAGTCATCAATCGCGACAAAGGTAAGGTGCCTAAGGCCATTATGGATGGTGGTAGAATGTGTAAGTGTTAATATTGGAAAGTTCTTGATTTGGTTCAATTATTACGAGCTAATCTATTTAACAATTGATTATAGGAGAAATCGCATAGGAGATCTCGTCAAGGAATATCGCAAATCGGTGTGTAACGAACCCTTTCATAGCTTAAAGCGATAAAATGCGAAAAGTCGAAATGCCAAATTACGGCATTTCGAGGACTTATGAGCAATGACGCTCACTAGTTAGTTAGAATCGATGAGGCGGTGATCGAGAATGATGGAAACGGTAAGAATGTGATTTTTAGCGTTCTTGGTAAGTTGGGCCTCGAGTAGAAGTGGGGCCCATTGGGCTTTCGGGCCCATTTGGGTAAAATTGGTAGAAAACGAAAATCATTATATGGCATGATAAGACTATTAAAACCGTTATGGAATATAGGCTAAATGGGCCTAGATGACGAAATTGGCTAAGTAGGGCCCATTAGGGTTTTAGGCCCAATAACTCGATTTAGCTAAAATGGGCCGAATCACTGTTTGCACCCATGGATTGTTAGTAATCGTTAATGAACATGGAAACCCTAATTTTGGTAAAATTATGAGATTACCCTTATACCATGAAAATGACCGTTTTGCCCCTAGGTAAAATGACCATTATACCCCTAGGGTTTATGTATGATTTTAATACATGGGATTTTGATAAATATGGTATGGATGATATGCACATGAAATGTATGATATGCACATGATATGTATGATATGCACATGAGGTAATCATAAATGCATTGGGTTGGGTTTTATATGGATGGAGGAAGTGAAAAGGGCTTATGGCCCGATTATCAAAAGGGCTTATGCCCCGATTATAAAAGGGCTTATGCCCCGATTATTGAAAGGGCTTTTGCCCGATTATTAAAGAGGCTAGGCCTCGGTTATATGATAAAGCAACTATCTTGCCGATGGAGAGTATGGCGGGGTGGGTCGAGTTAATCCCACATGGTGTGTTGGTTGGTGCGGGTGGAGAGTAGCGGATGGTGGGTTGAGTAGTCTCCCAAATGGGTTGCATTCTTTCATTGAAATTATATGTGATATTGAAATGGGCCTAAGGGCCATACCGTTTCTGATAAAAGGCTTGACCCAATAATATGAAATATGAAAAGGCTTGACCCAGTGTTATGGAATATGAAACATGAAAAGGGCTATGGCCCAAGATATGTTGAGATTGGATTTGGGCTTAGACCCAACAGTTTTATTGTTTTGGGCTCTGAAAGGGGCTTGTTGCACACTGAGTTTCAAACTCACCCCCTTTCCTTAACCTTGCGGTGAGCCTTGATGTGGGGACTTGGGCGGAGAGGATTGAGTGGCCACGGTGATCATCTTTGGGCTTTTAAATAAGTGTTGGTTTTCATTTAATTTCCTTTAATTATTATTTATTTTGGGTTGTAATAAGGCCAATTTTAACTTTCCTTTTATTTCTTTTGAATTATTTTAATTTTAATAACTTTAAAAATTGGTTAATAATTATTCAAATGGGCTAGACTTAGGGCGTGTTTTCAAAATGATACTTGTTTTCAAAATATCTCAACACCACGATTAATCGATTTATCAAAGACGTCCACTTAAACAAATTTAAACTCGATATAACAAAGTGTGGCTATGGTTGTGGGCATGTCTAGGATTGGATCCAATTAAAGAGCTTGGTACTTAAGCGACCTTCATGGCTCACCTCCTCTCTCGAGATACCTACCGGTGCCCGACTTCCATACACTTTGTTAACTCAAATTAATGTATGGTTTTAAAACACTAAAACGGAACGTGGGTTTTCAACTCCAATGTGGCACGTCAGATTCGGCCATAACGTCTGGGCCGGGTTTGGGGTGTTACAATTTACTTCACAACATAAACCCAAAAAACATGAAGAATGTGCCAAAATAGCTTAAACATTCATTTCACAAATTCGCCAAAAAGGACATGAGGGTGGCAATGTTCTGACCAATGTGGAAGGCAGTCCAATATTAATTTCTCCCAAGTTTTGATGTTGATTTGAGCCCATCAATACTTGATCTTCAGTCTCCTCGAATCTTTGAAATGTTGAGCAAATCTTTCATCCATATTGATGCTTTGAAGTGTTAAAGGAATCTTGCCACCATCTTGAAGCTTTGAAGTGTTGAGCAAATTACCCCCATCATCTTGATGCTACTAGGGATCAATTGGACTTCCCACCATCTCGGTGCTACAAAGATTTGAGAAAATTTCTTCAACTTCTAGAGGCGTTAAATTTGGAATAGACATTCCTTGGTTGCCACAAGCGACAAATGAGCTATCTTTTGTTGTCTAGATGCCTCAAACTCTAGATGGATCATTTTTTATGTCCATGGGCCACCTTTCACCTTCTTATTTCTTTTACGTCTGAGGTTGGATCTTCATTTGAACATGTTTTACCTCTCATCATGTTGAAGTTTCAAATTTCGAGACTACTCTATATGAGTGCCACAAGTTCTATCTTCGACCATGTTAATGTTGTAAAGTTCAAAATGGACCCTCCTTTCACCATGTTGAAGTTACAAAGTTCAGAATTGGTTTTCTCACCATGTTGAAGTTACAAAGGTTCTTCCCGCCATGTTGATGTTACAAATTCGAAATGGGTCCTCTCGCCATGTTGAAGTTGCAAAAGTTTTTCTATAACACCCCTAACTCCTATCTGTCACTGGAACAGGGTCACGGAGCATTACCAGAGTTTACAAATCAATTACAGAAAACTTCATATCATTTACTATTCATATCTAAAATCAATCATATCATCCCTTAATTGGGTCCTCAAGGCCCAAAATACACGTAAGAATCAAATCGAGACTAAATTGAAAACTCAGAAATTTTTTCGAAAAATTTCAAAATTTTTCTTAGGTGTAAGGGACACACTCCTATGTGGTCAAGTCGTGTGGTTCACAAGGCTAGGTGACATGCCTGTGTCTTAGGCTGTGTGGGCATTCGACGTGAGGCATACAACCATGTCCTAGCCCATGTTCAAATTAGGGTAACTACTAACTTGGGTCACACAGCCAGCCACACGCCTATGTGCTAGATCTATGGACAATTTAATTTTTGAAAATTAGGTGCAGGATTTACATGGCCAAGACACACACCCGTGTGTTTGGGCTGTGTGTTTCACATGGCTGAGATGCACACCCGTGTCTCTGCCCCCGTGACCAATTCTGAGCATTGTGTTTCTTAATGTTTAAGATGCAGGGGACACACGGCCAAACCACACACAAGTGTGCATGGCCGTGTGTCACATATGGTTGAAACAGACACCTGTGTGTCTATCCGTATGGACAAAATAAGTGAAACGCCCCAAAAATCCCGAAATCTTGAATTTTTTTTTTGTACTTAGCAATTCCGGTTAAGTGTTAATTACGTTAGGGTAGGTCTTGGTCAAGGTTTGAGTTCGAATTAAGGGGTAGAAGAAATTATAATTTAATTATTAAAAGAATCAGGGTTGGCAAGTTGTTGGGCTTTTAAATAAAGATAGGGGAAAATAACATCAAAAAGCCTTGTGGATGAGTGACTAAGTGACGCCACTTAGAGTGTAGGGAGGTGGTGGTAATAGCTAGCAAGGAGGTCCAAGGTTTGAATCCTAGCTTAGTGTTTTTAGAAGTTTAATTTTGGCCTTTTAGAAGGTTGGAAGTGGCGTGGAAATGGACTCCAGGGGAAGTGTTCAAGAGAGAAATATGAGGAAAAGATCAAGGGGTTATCAAGGAGAAAAACGAAGAGATAAGAAGTGAGGAGCAAGTGGAGTCGAAATGGGAACTTAGACTTGAGGAGTTCGGCCATAAGGGTTATAAATAGGTGCCGAATGCAAGGGTCTGAAGCTAATGTCGAAATCTTTTTCTTACCTTGTTGCCAGAAACCCACTTCCCTAAAAGCCAAAAACCCTTTTTGTTTTCTTCCTTTTCTTTCTGCCGATTTCTCCAAAAGCCGAAAACGCTTGTTCTCCTTTTTATTTTCCTTGTACCGATTTCTTTGTTTCACTTTTGGGTTTAGCCAATTCTTCTTCCTCTCTCTCCCTTGGTGCCGAATAAGCAGTTGTTGCCATTCAAATCTCTAAAGCCGAATACTCTTTAACCGAATCTAGTGTAAGTGTTACTCTTCCAATTTGTTTTCTTTTCTAGGTATTGAATATTGTCCCTCACTCTTTCTAATCAACTGTGGTAGGGAATTAGTATCAGATCTCGGATCTTAGCTGATTACTGAATTACTACTTAGGTGTTGCAGTATTTGTAAGTATCCCTCTCCCATTGGCTAAAGTGGTCAAATGTTCATAGTTAAGGTAAGGGGACTTGTGTTGGATACAAGTCATCTATTATTCTGGTTTTAATGAGTAAGATTACTGCAGATCTAGGGTGTACGTGATCAAGGAAAGCTATTAAGGATTGGTGTTCAAGGTAAGGTTAAGGTGAGGTTTCGGTTTTTGGGTAGTATATGGATTAAACATACGATTAATGGAAGGGTGATATCATTGTAGGTTGGTGACTGAAGGAATCGTGGCACGCTTGCTTAACCAGGTGTGTACATACACTGCACACACACTATGAATCAGTAAAAGCCGAAATGCCGAAATGCCGAAATGCTGAAAAGCAGAAAGTTTGGTTAAGGTAGTCTTGCGAGGGCGCGAACACTCGTAAGGAGGAGACCAATAGGTTGCCTAAGGCCCACGGGCGATTTCATGGAATTGGGTTGTGATTTGGCCATACGGGCCAGAATAGGCTAAATAGGCCCGATAGGCTGTTGGGCCCATAATAGGCAAAAATTGAATATTGATGCTATGTGATAGGAATTTGTATGTGAGCATGAATATGAATGTGACTGGGCCTAACGGGCCATATAAATGTGATTCGAGCCTAATGGGCCATATACAGGTGATTTGGGCCTAATAGGCCATATAAATATGATTGGGCTTAATGGGCCAGATATAGGTATGTGAATTTGTTTGGGCATTGTTAGGGGTTTTGGGCCTAGTATATGATAACTACATAAGACTTAATTAATATATTGCGACCGTGGACAAGTCAAAGGGTTAAGGTGTGGCAACGGGTATATGCATGTCTAGAACTGGGTCTAGGGAGAGCTTGATACTTAAGCGATCTGAATGACCCACCTCATCTTCTCTGGAATCCTACTTGGTGCATAGTGTTCGTTTATCTTAGCTCACGGGACTTGTTAAAGGGTCGTAAGTGAAAACCATAATTAAGGGAAAATTATCGAAATGCCCTTAAGGGTGAAAATGACAAAAATACCCTTAGATGTTGAATGTAAGTTTTATGGATGTGACATGTATACATATGATGTTTTGCTTAGGATGCATATGGGGTGGGAACTTTAGAACGGACCAAGTATATGAGGATCGTATGGTTGCCTGACAATCGTGGATCCACCGACGGCTTTTAAAGCCCAATATGTAATTAAAGGTAGTTCCGCAACCAGGCTACCATTGGTGTGTGGGCTGGGTGGGTCGATATTTATATCCCCACATGGTGTGACGGGGGGCGAAGCTGGTGTGTAGCAGATGGATTATTTGGATGGGATTGCATTGCATGTTTGATGATTTCTCTTTGAATGCTTATTTTTCATCGAGGGTTGTACACACTAAGTTTGCGAAAACTCACCCCCTCATTTATTTTATTTTCAAGTGATGCTCAATAGAAGGTTCGATGATTGGAGGGACTCTGGGTGGCTGGCTAGCAAGATAATTCGGACTTGGTTTTTTTTTAAGCATTTAGGTTTTTATTTCTTTTTAAGTGTGTTCAGATCATATTGTAATAAGGTTTTCATTATGTTATTATTACTCTATTTATTATTTTTATTTTCATTGTAAATACGAGAAGTTGAACATGAATTTCTTAAATTATAGTATGTTTTTTATGTTTCCACAACTAAATTTTTAAGTGACATGTTTTCATCAGATCTTATGTTTCAAACATGTGATCGAAAAGTGTTAATTTTTAAGATATTCTTTTATTTTCAGAAGGGTTTTCAATGAAAGCACGATTTTCGCTAAAACACTTCAATGTGACACGCTGAGTTCGGCCATACTGTCCAGTCCGAGTTTGGGGTGTTATATTTAGTGGTATCAGAGCCCAGGTTACAAAACGAGGGCTAGGAAGTGGGCCTTTTTACATGATTTTTTTTGTGTTTTTAAAAAAATTGGAAAAAGGGGAAGTCTTGCTGAGCGGCACACCAAGCTTCCGATGTCGAACCAAGTAAGTTCTTTTATTCTTAAATTTGTTTAAATTGTTATACAATAGATAGTTAAAGGGCTACTTTTGATGATTTTGTTAGAGTGGAACTGAAGCTCGTAGGATCCTGAAACTGTAGAGGATTTTCGAAAACAATATTCTCTCTAAATACTTTTATAAAACATCGAGTTAAATATTGAAACTAACTAAAACTTCATAAAAATTTTAATCCAGATAATACGTGAATCGATGATGAGTGCTAGAAGAGGTGCAAGAGGCTGTGGTCGAGGCCGTAGAAGTGTTAGGGTTGAATCGTAGGGCATCGGGCCATATGCCCGATGTTGGAGTAGAAGAGGCTCCGGCCTCACCTATGGCTGGGAATAGACAGTACGATCGGACCGCGGGGGATAATGCATTGTCACAGGCAATGCTAAAGATTTTGGAAAGGGCCGCTGGGCCCAACAATGGCACTGGAAATCGAGGGTCCATTCCGGAGCGACTTCGATCGAACGGGGCTGATATATTTAAGGGCGTGGCTGGCGTGGCTCCTAATGTGACAGAATATTGGTTGGCGGTCACTGAAAGGATAATGGAGGACTTGGACTGCTCACCGGAACAAAAACTGAAAGGGGCAATGTCACTGCTTAGGGAAGAAGCCTATCAGTGGTGGTTGACAGTGAAAGAGGGCACCCAACTGGAACGGATCACTTAGGAGTTTTTCAAAGCTGCATTCCAAGGAAAGTATGTAGGTGCAAGCTATGTGGATGCTAGAAGGAAGGAGTTCCTGAACTTGACCCAAGGAAACCAATCGGTGGCAGAATATGAAGCGGAGCTTCTATGCCTTAGTAGATATGCAAGAGTAATTGTAACACCCCGTACCCGAGTCCGTTACCGGAGTCGAACACAAGGTCCACACAGACTTAACTTAATCATTTCACAGTCCTTTTAAAATTTTCCAGACGAGCTGGTTACTGCATCACTGTCACCTTAAAAATCATATCCTGAGTTCCAAAGCTCTAAAATCAGTTTCGTAATTTTTCCCTGAAATTAGACTCATATGTTCATCTACTATAATTTTTATAGAATTTTTGGTAGGGTCAATTAGTACAGTTTATTAGTTAAAGTCTCCCATGTTACAGGGGTCGACTACACTGACCTTTTCGCGTTACAACTTGAATATCTCCCTGTACAGGGCTTCAATACTGATGCCGTTTGTTTCTATAGAAACTAGACTCAAAGAGGAATCTATACATATATGGCCTGACTCCTAATTATCTCTGGTTAATTTACAATGAATTTACAAAGTCGGAACAGGGAATCCAGAAACCGTTCTGGCCCTGTTTCACGAAAACCTAAATATCTCTTAACATACAACTCATATGAGCGTTTCGTTTCTTCCATATGAAAGTAGATTCATCAAGGTTGATTTAAATAATTTATTCTCCATTTAATTCCATTCCTAAAAATTTTAGTGATTTTTCAAATCCACACCACTGCTGCTGTCAGCATCTGTTTTCAAGGTAACTTTACCTATTTCGTGGTTTCCATGGACCAACTAGAGTTTTGTCATACATAGGTCTACCTATGATCATGTTTAACCATTCAAGGGCTGATCATTGCCCAACACTTCCATTCAGTCCATAGTCACATCATGAAACCATATATACGTACATAAACACAAATGGTCTAATGCCATACTCCACTTCTACGAGCCATTTTCGCATGGCCGTACACACATACATCACAAAAGTACTTGAAAAACAACAAAGGGTAGTCCTATACATGCCATATCTAGAGTTCAACTAAAGAGTACCAAAAGGGCTTTGATAGTGTGGATGACTTGACTTGATGATCCCGAATCCGATAGCTAACAAGCAAAATCTATAAAAGAGAGCTAAAACAGCGGAGTAAGCATTTTAATGCTTAGTAAGTCTCAAGTAATGAAATCAGCTTTGACTAAAGTATTACATTCACATAGCTAAATGAATCACTTTATTAATACACATTCTCATAATCATACTTACTTCACACTTCATCAACATATACACACAAGGTATCAACCTATCTAAGAGCCGAAAGTTCGTTAGTCGATCGAACGAACACTATTTCAAACGAATCGACTTTTCCGATGCACATGTAAACATACCTTATCGTATGGGTTTTTCGAGCGTATTAATTGAATTTATTACAGCACCAAAACGCTCACCTTCAACCGAGCTTCTTGAATTTAGCGGATATAACCACAAGCAAAATTGCCTTGGTCTTAACCAGATTTGGTAACTTGCACAAATGCCTTGGTCTTAGCCGGATATAACAACTTCGCACAAATGCCTTGGTCTTAGCCGGATATAATCACTAGCATAAATGCCTTGGGACTTAGCCCGGATATAATCATTAGCATAAATGCCTTGGGACTTAGCCGGGTATCATTCAAATGCTCATGTACACATATATCAATAATCACGACACATCCATATTTCATTCTCGTTACTAAGGCTCAAACACAAAACATTTATTAAACCTTTCCAATTTCGGCTCAATAGCCACACACAAAGAGCATGATTTCAATTGACTTTATAACTTAGTCCCTCGCACATTCGGTGTCCACCATAATAGGACAAATCATTTCAATATAATTCAAGTAGGGTCATTACTCAAGACTTACCTCGGACGTGGTCGAGCGATTTAAACGGACTACTCGACTACTTTTTCCTTCCCTTTATCAGATTTAGCTCCCTTTGCTCTTGAGCTTAATTTAACAAATAAATTGATTTAATCATTTGAGCATCGAAAGAGGAATTCAAGGTACTTAGCCCACATATTTTCATTAGACATTAAAGTCACATATGTACGGCAATCATGAATCAAACTCAACACATTAGTTAGTACTCTCCTTAGCCGAATTTTCTAAGCCAAGAATAGGCATCAATATGCTTGCCTCTAACCGAATGCATGCACACCAATTCCCCTCATGTGGCGAATATGCATGTCCATGTTGAGGCCAATTATACATAATACCACACAAAAACAGCATACATTTTACTAGCTAACGCATTCCATATTGTAACTCAATACGCATCAATCATTTATTTCATAACCGAAACATCATCATATGCAAATATATACCTTGAGATGGTATATATGTCATACCAATACATCATGTGCAAACATGTATATCTATATATATATATGCTAGAGCCGAATCTCAAAGTTGCTTATCCAAATATAAACATATATCCAAAGCTCAAATCTTACCTACCATGCAATATGCATAAATCATACTTATGGATATACCATGGCCGAATACACCACAACACCATCTTGTTTCAATTTGGTCATGGTTAAACAAAGAACTTAGTGTCTCACTCAAAATGCTAAAAGAAAATCCAAGAGTCCTCAATCCCCATCACATGTATCATTATCAAGCTTGATATTTAGCATGCAATGGCATTAACACAACATCCACCTTGGCCGAATATCATTCCCATGACATAGCAAAGATTTGAACCATGGGCTAATAAGAACATCAAGCTAGCAACTAAAAACATGCATGAATCTCATGGCACAACCTCAAACATACCTTAATCTTGATGCAAGTTTAGCCAAACCCCTTCCTAATCCTTTTCCAAACCAAACATGAAGCAAAAATTCCCTCTTCTTCCTTAGAATTTTCGGTCAAGAGAGAATGAAAGGATGAACAAATTTTATTCTTTTCTTTTCTTCAACTCACGGCAATGGGGAGGGGGAGAAGCCTTCACACACATTTTTTTTTCATTTTTTTTATTACCCATACACCTTAGTTTAATGTTTCTCCATAAAGCACCAACAAAACATGTCTATGACATGTTTTGCCCATCCTCCCTTGTCATGGCTGGCCACCACTTATAAAAAGAGGGGTATTTGACATGCAAGACCATTGTTTTGCATGCATGCTTTAATTAGTCATCACACATTTCCCTATCCTACTTTCAAAGTTTACTACTAGGTCCTTTTTAGTGAAATTCACATTTATAATCCTAAATCAAATCATCAAAAATGTCACACACGAATTAACACATATCATAGGCATCAAAATGAACATTAAATTATTTTTATGCCTCGGTTTTGTGGTCCCAAAACCACATTCCGACTAGGGAAATTTTAAGGCTGTCACAGTAATGGTGGCAACGGACTATGAGCGTTGTGTTAGGTTCGAGGACGGACTGAGAGATAGCCTTAGGGTATTGATAACTCCACAAAGGGAGCGAGTTTTCTCGGAGTTGGTGGAGAAGGCAAAGATAGCGAAGGAGGTTAAGCGCACTAAGCGCTTAAATCGGGAAAAAGAAAGGGGTAGAAATAAAAGGGTGGCTGAGACTTTTGGTGTTAGACAGAGGCCTAGGGCTAGGACCAGAGTTAATGGGCCAGTTAGAGCAGCGCCCTCTGCTGCTAATTCAGGGGTGCCACCTTGTACTGACTGTGGTAAGTCCGTTAGGGTAGTCTGTAGAAGTAAATAAGATGTTTAGGGAGGTATCCTTAGTAGTCCAAGGGGTTACCTTTTTAGCCGATTTGATGGAGCTGCCGTTTAGTGAGTTTGACTTAATCTTAGGTATCGATTGGCTGGTGAAGCACCAAGCCACCTTGGATTACGCTGCAAAGCGGATGGTGTTAAGAACGGCGGAGGATAAGGAAGTAGTGGTGATTGGTGAACGCCAGAATTATCTGTCGAACGTAATTTCAGCATTAAGGGCTGAGAAGTTAGTACGGAAGGGATGTGAAACCTTTTTAGCTTACATTAGTAATACGATGGCTAAGAGCCCTGCTGTTGAAGAGTTAAGAACAGTTAGGGAATTTCCAGATGTTTTTCCCAAGGAGCTGCCTGGGTTGCCACCCAGCAAAGAAGTGGAATTTGGAATCGAGTTGTTACCTAGAATAGCTTTGGTGTCCATCGCTTCTTACCGGATGGCACCAAAGGAGTTGGTGGAACTTAAGGCACAGATTCAGGAATTGTTGGATCGAGGATTCATCCGGCCAAGTGTGTCTCCATGGAGAGCACTGGTATTATTCGTGAAGAAGAAGGATGGGTCATTGCGAATGTACATCGACTATCGACTGTTAAACAAGTTAACTGTTAAAAACAAGTACCCTCTGCTGAGAATCAATGATCTCTTTGATCAGTTTAAGGGAGCTTCTATTTTCTCGAAGATTGACCTGCGTTCGAGATATCACCAATTGAGGGTTAAGGAGGCAGATGTTCATAAGACAACTTTCAGAACTCGTTATGGGCACTACAAGTTCTTGGTGATGCCATTTGGGCTAACAAACGCACCTGCTGCTTTCATGGATCTCATGAATTGGGTTTTCCAACCCTACTTGGATCGGTTTGTGGAAGTCTTTATAGATGACATTTTGGTTTACTCAAAAGATGAGGATGAGCATGATGCACACTTAAGGATTGTGTTGCAGACTTTGAGGGAGAAGCAGCTATATGTCAAATTCAGTAAGTGTGAATTTTGGCTAAGGGAGGTTACTTTTCTAGGACATGTGGTGTTAGCTGAGGAGATTAAGGTGGATCTTCAAAAAATTAAAGCAGTGTTAGATTGGAAAACATCCAAGTTAGTATCAAAAATCCAAAGTTTTCTAGGCTTGGCAGGATACTATAGGCGATTTGTGGAAGGCTTTTGAGTAATTACTGCACCCTTAACTAAGTTGTTGAGGAAGGGGGTACCGTTTATTTGGACGGACAAGCAGCAAGAGAGTTTTGGAAAACTTAAGAAATTTTTAACTGAGGCCCCTGTGTTGATTCAGCCAATGCCTTCGAAGGAGTTTACGTTTTATAGGATGCGTCGCAAGTGGGCTTAAGATGTGTATTGATGCAAGAAAGAAAGGTGGTTGCATATGCGTCACGGCAACTTAAGACTCACGAGATGAATTACCCAACCCATGATTTGGGGCTAGCTGTGGTGGTTTTTGCGCTTAAGATATGGAGGCATTACTTATATGGGGAGAAGTGTATAATTTATTCAGACCACAAGAGTTTGAAATACCTCCTTACACAAAAGGAGCTAAATCTTAGGCAGCGTAGGTGGGTGGAATTATTGAAGGATTATGATTGTACGATTGAATACCACCCTGGCAAAGCGAATGTGGTAGCTGACGTATTGAGTCGTAGAGCTAAGTCAGACTTGAGGGCTATGCTCGCCCGATTAAGCTTGTTGGATGATGGTAGCTTGTTAACTGAGCTTCAAGTAAAGCCAATGTGGGTCAGGCAGATAAGGAGTAAGCAGTTGATGGATGAGACCTTGGGTGCTCATCTTAGACAAGTAGAGAATGGAGAGACATCAGACTTTGGGATAAATAGTGAAGGAGTGTTATGTTTCCGTGGGAGAATGTGTATACCTAAGGACAGTGATCTAAGACAGTCTATTCTGCGAGAAGCACATAGCAGCCTTAATGCTATGCAACCTGGCGGAAACAAGATGTATCGGGACTTGCGAGAGCTTTACTTGTGGTCTGGACTTAAGCGCGAGGTTATGGAGTTTGTAAGTAAGTGTTTGGTCTGTCAAAAGGTGGAGGCGGAACATCAGCTGCCTTCGGGATTGCTTCAGCCAGTAAAGATTCCACTCTGGAAGTGGGAGAGGATCACTATGGACTTTGTTAGTGGGCTACCCTTAACGCCTACTAAAAAAGACTCGATATGGGTCATAGTGGATTGGTTAACCAAGTCTGCCCATTTCATACCGGCTCGTACTGACTACTCGTTGAAAAAGATGGCTAGGCTGTATATGGCAGAGATTGTAAGATTGCATGGAGTGTCGACATCCATAATATCTGATAGGGACCCATGTTTCACTTCACGATTTTGAAAGAAGCTTCATGAGGCGTTGGGTACTAGGTTGAACTTCAGTACAGCTTTCCACCCTCAAACTGATGGACAGTCGGAAAGGGTGATCCAAGTGTTGGAAGATATGTTGAGGGGATGCGTGATTGAGTTTCGAGGTAGTTGGAAGGACTATTTACCGTTAGCCGAATTCGCGTACAATAACAGTTATCAAGCAAGCATTGGGATGGCTCCATACGAAGCACTGTATGGGCGAAGGTTTCGATTTCCAACATGTTGGACGGAGTTAGGCGAATGAAGGGTTATAGGCCCTGAGTTAGTAGTCGATACTGAGGATAAGTTAAAATTGATCCGAGATCGGTTGAAGGAGGCCTCGGATAGGCAGAAGTCATATGCTGACCTTAAGTGTCGAGAAATAGAGTTTGCAGTGGGGGACTTAGTTTTCCTTAAGGCCTCTCCTTGGAAGAAAGTATTAAGGTTTGGACGGAAGGGGAAGCTAAGCCTAAGGTTCATTGGGCCATATCAGGTTGTAAGGCGGATTGGGCCAGTCGCTTACCAGTTGGAGTTACTGCTTGAACTGAGCCAGATCCATGATGTGTTTCATGTTTCCATGCTGAGTCAGTATCGCTCAGATCCTTCACATGTCATAGCAGTTAAGGACAAGTCCAGACCTAACCTTCGAGGAAGAGCCTATACAAATAATTGGTCGTGATGTTGAGATACTAAGAAGGAAGTCCGTTCCACTAGTTAAGGTGTTTTGGCATAATCACAAGACTGGGGAGGCTACTTGGGAGCCTGAGGAAGTGATGCAAGGTCAATATCCCCAACTGTTTGAATCATGAAAAATTTCGAGGACGAAATTTCTTTTAGGGGGTAGAGTTGTAACGCACCAAAAATCCTGAAATCCAAAAATTCCGAAATCTAGAATTTTTTTTTGTACTTAGCAATTTCAATTAAGTGTTAATCAAGCAAGGGTAGGTCTTGGTCAAGGTTTGAGTTTTAATTAAGGGGTAGAAGAAATTATAATTTAATTATTAAAAGAATCAGGGTTGTCAAGTAGTTGGGCTTTTAAAAAAAGATAGGGAAAATAACATCAAAAAGCCTTGTGGAGGAGTGGCTAAATGACACCACTTAGAGTGTAGGGAGGTGGCGTTAATAACTAGCAAGGAGGTCCAACGTTCAAATCCTAGCATAATGTTTTCATAGGTTTAATTTTGGCCTTCTAGAAGGTTGGAAGTGGCGTGGAAATGGACTCCAAGGGAAGTGTTCAGGAGAGAAATCTGAGGAAAAGATCAAGGGGTTATCAGGGAGAAAAACGATGAGATAAGAAGTGAGGAGCAAGTGGAGTCAAAATGGGAACTTGGGCTTGAGGAGTTTGGCCATAAGGGTTATAAATAGGTGCCGAATGCAAGGGTATGAGGCTAATGCCAAAATCTTTTTCTCACCTTGTTGCTAGAAACCTTCTTCCCTAAAAGCCAAAAACCCTTTTTGTTTTCTTCCTTTTCTTTCTGCCGATTTCTCCAAAAGTCGAAAACCCTTGTTCTCTTTTTTACTTTCCTTGTGCTGATTTCTTTGTTTCACTTTTGGGTTTCACTGATTCTTCTTCCTCTCTCTCCCTTAGTGCCAATAAATAGTTGTTGCTATTCAAATCTCTAGAGCCGAATACTCTTTGACCAAATCTAGTGTAAATGTTAATCTTCCAATCAGTTTTCTTTACTAAGTATCGAATATTGTCCATCACTCTGTCTAATCAACTGTGGTAGGGAATTAGTATAGGATCTCGGATCTTAACTCATTGCCAAATTACTCCTTAGGTGTTGCGGTATTGGTAAGTATCCCTCTCCCATTGGCTAAAGTGGTCGAATGTTCATAGTTAAGGTAAGGGGACTTGTGTTGGATACAAGTCATCTATTATTCTAGTTTTAATGAGTAAGATTACTGCAGATCTAGGGTGTACGTGATCAAGGAAAGCTATTAAGGATTGGTGTTCAAGGTAAGGTTAAGGTGAGGTTTCAGTTTTTGGGTAGTATATGGATTAAACATACGATTAATGGAAAGGTGATATCATTGTAGGTTGGTGACTAAAGGAATCGTGGCACGCTTACTTAACCAGGTGTGTACATACACTGCGCACACACTATGAATCGGGAAAAGCCGAAATGCCGAAATGCCGATATGCTGAAAAGCTGAAAGTTTGACTACGGTAGTCTTGGGAGGGCACGAACACTCGTAAGGGGAGACCAATAGGTTGCCTGAGACCCACGGGCGATTTCATGGACTTGGGTTGTGATTTGGCCATACGGGCCAGAATGGGCTAAATGGGCCCGAAGGGCTGTTGGGCCCATAATAGGCAAAAACTGAATATTGATGCTATGTGATAGAAATTTGTATGTGAGAATGAATATGAGTGTGACTGGGCCTAACGGGCCATATAAATGTTATTTGGGACTAATGGGCCATATATAGGTGATTTGGGCCTAATGGGCCAGATACAGGTATGTGAATTTGTTTGGGCATTTTAAGGGGTTTTGGGCCTAGTATATGATAACTACATAAGGCTTAATTAATATATTGCGACCGTGGACAAGTTAAAGGGTTAAGGTGTGGCAACGGGTATATGCATGTCTAGAACTGGGTCTAGGGAGAGCTTGGTACTTAAGCAGTCTGAATGACCCACCTCCTCTTCTCTGGAATCCTACTTGGTGCATAGTATTTGTTCATCTTAGCTCACGGGACTTGTTAACAGATCAAGGGAAGTGAAAACCATAATTAAGGGAAAATTATCGAAATTCCCCTAAAGGCGAAAATGACCAAAATACCCTTAGGTGTTGGATGTAAGTTTTATGGATGTGACATGCATACATATGATGTTCAGCTTAGGTTGCATATGGGGTGGGAACTTTGGAATGGAGGAAGTATATGAGGACCGCATGGTTGTCTGACAATCGTGGATCCACTGACGGCATTTAAAGCCCAATATGTAATTGAAGGTAGTTCCGCAACCAGGCTACCATTGGTGTGTGGGCTGGGTGGGTCGATATTTATATTCCCACATGGTGTGACGGGGGGCGGAGCTGGTGTGTAGCGGATGGGTTATTTGGATGGGATTGCATTGCATGTTTGATGATTTCTCTTTGAATGCTTATTTTTCATCGAAGGTTGTACACACTGAGTTTGCGAAAACTCACGCCCTCTTTTATTTTATTTTCAAGTGATGCTCAATAGAAGGTTCAATGTTTGGAGGGACTTTGGGTGGCCGGCTAGCAAGATAATTCGGACTTGGTTTTTTTTTTAAGCATTTAGGTTTTTATTTCTTTTTAAGTGTGTTTAGATCAGATTGTAATAAGGTTTTCATTATGTTATTATTACTCGAATTATTATTATTATTTTCATTGTAAATACGAGAAGTTAAACATAGATTTCTTAAATTATAGTATGTTTTCTACGTTTTTGCAACTAAATTTTTAAGTGACATGTTTTCATCAGATCTTATGTTTCAAACAAGTGATTAAAAGGTGTTAATTTTTAAGATGTTCTTTTATTTTAAGAAGGGTTTTCAATGAAAACACGATTTTCGCTGAAACACTTCAATGTGACACACCGAGTTCAGCCATAACGTCCTGGCTGGGTTTGGGTTGTTACAATAAGGCCATTTCCAAGCCTTATTTCTCACCCAAATTTTGCCTTGTACCTACATTAATAGTTGCATACATATACCAACTATTCAAGACATTAAGATCAAGCCAACATTAACATTATACATGATAAATTATCACATTTATTCAAACTTATCTTTTTGTAAAACATATATGTTTACCATAATTCAATCTAGCCATATTAAGCACACATATATTAACCATATTATAACCTCATATATATATGTTCACTAAACATATCATCACTAGCTATTCTAATGGCTATATTACAATCAACCATTTAAAAGCCAACACTGGCCAAGTTAGCCTATACATGACATTATACCAAAATAAGTTTGTTGTTTATACCAAAATGAGCTGAAGGATAATGTGATAATGCTCTGACCGATTCCAATCTTTACGAGCTTTTGAGTACTATAAAACAGAGGAAAATAAAACAAAGTAAGCATTTAATGCTTAGTAAGTTTGCATAATAGGAATTTAACTTATCGTTTATATTCAATTCATGTAATCATATAAATAACATGCATTCCAAAAATTTTACCAATTGCCTAATCACATGCACTCAATCCAGCAAGTTAGTCATGAATTTCTAAATATTTTTCATGTAATAAAGATGAGCTCATCATGTAATACCTTTCATATACATATACTTTTCTTATCATATTTTTTTATAACATATACATTTCTATGATAAATCATCTCAAGTTCAAATTATGTAACACCCCAAACCCAGCCTGGAAGTTTGGCTCGAATCTAGCATGTCACATTGAAGTGTTTTTCGAAAACCATGTTTCCATTAAAAACCCTTCTTAATAATTAAAAACTTATATCCTTTTTAAACCTTGTCAGAAAACCTCAGCTGAATAACATTCTTAACAACTTTCTAAAAACCTTGGCAGTTGCGGAAGCTTAATTTAAAAATAATTGCGGATACGTTATATTTTGAACAACAGCAGTTACTTTGGAAAACCGTGTTCTAATACTAGCAATTACAACAACAATAAATAAAATTCAAAATTTAAAATCTAGAAAATTACAACGGCTTTACTACAACCCACATAAAAACATTTAAAAGTAATAATAAAAATGTAACATAAGCAGTGTGTGTGGCTTCCTCCGAGCCCTCGCACTCCGATCCGTCTAAAGTGGAAATTACCTGAAAGGTTAATAAACGGGGTGAGTTTACGAAAACTCAGTGTGAAATCTCCTACTATATAAAAGGAACAGTAAGTCATATAAAAGAATTAAAAGTCTAGCCCCAGCCCTACTTACAGTTTCAGTATCAATTGGGCCTTAGCCAATTATAATAGATAGTACCAGATGGGCCTTATCTCATTACAGAATAAGAAACATTATCAGAACTAGAATCAAAATGAGAATCGAAATCGATGTCGTAATGTAACCGTAATCGAATGTGAGCATAATCCCAACCCAATCTAGCGATCACACCACCCGTACCAACCTATCACACCATGTGGGGAATAACTCAACCCACCCAGCCCACACACCAATATGCAGCAAAGCTGCTAATAATAGAATATTATGGCAGAGCCACCAGAATCAGATAATATGGCAAAGGCTGTAATATCCTGATTTTGGGCCTAGTCGGAATAGTGGTTTCGTGACCACAAAATCCGAGATATAAATAATTATTTTATGATTATTTTAAGGTCTATGATATGATTGCATGATTGTGTGAAAATTTCGTGAAGAAATTTTATGCATAAAGTGCTTAATTTGAAATTTGGGACTAAATTGAATAAATTGCAAAACTTGTGTTCTAGAAGTATTTTGCATAAAATTGAATTAGATTATTAATTAGAGGTACTTAAAGAGAAATTTTACCAATTTCTAAGTCTATGGACAAAAATTGGACATGGATGGAATTTTGGAAAGTTTAGTAGTAAGGGCATTTTGGTCATTTAGGGTAAAATGAATTAAAATACAAAATTAAAAGCCAATTTTGCTCATCTTCAACCCCATGGCGAATATAGCAAGGAGAAACCATGGCTAGGGTTTTCAAGCTTCCAAGCTCGATTAGCAAGGAAAACGAAATTCGGGCTAAAATGGGGAAAATACCAAGTTGTGGACGAAATGGTAAAATAGCCATTTTACGCATACGAGGTAAGTTCATATGTAAATGTTGGTAACATAGTTATTATTTTAAATGTTTTAATGTTTTTAAATGATATGATAATTATTATGAAATATTATACTTGTGATAATTGTTTGATAATATGTCAAATTATGTGATATACTTGGAAAATATGAAATACTACCGAGTATCGGTATCGGCATTCCGTAGAAGATGGTTGAGACACATGATTGGGAAAAAGGTCCGTTGAACCTTAGGAATGGATTAGGATACAAGTGACATGTCACTTGGGATATTTGGGCATCCGAACTCGTTGAGTTGAGTCCGAGTTCACTTACGGATCTGACGTCCGAACTCGTTGAGTTGAGTCCGAGTTCGTGAGATGTAACTAGGCATCCGAACTCGTTGAGTTGAGTCCGAGTTCACTTATGGATCGAACGCCGAGCTCGTTGAGTTGTGTCCGAGTTCACTTATGGGCGGGTTACATGGTAGCTTGGCTACATATGTGGCACTTATGTGCAAACTTTCCATGTATCCGAATTATATTCCGATGTGTTCAACGGGTAAAGTTCTACTCAAATGGAGGAATACTCAAGATGAAAGGGACGTATTGGTAAGTGTTGTGAAATGGATACTTTGAACAGTATGTACTTAACCCTCGGGTTGAAAACTCGATATAACAACAATATGGTAAGATGATAAATGAAAAGGTGATATGAATGTCTTGGTGATGATTATGCAAATGATGTTTTATGTTTGCTTATATGGTTATGTTACTTGCTATTTGCATGTGAGCTTACTAAGCATTTATGCTTACTCCTCCTTTTCATTCCTTGTAGTGTTGACAAGCCAGCTCGGAAATCGGAAACGGTCGGAGGCACACTCACACTATCCGTATACCATCTTGGCATAATGGCTTGTATATTTTGAGTATGGCATGTATAGCATTATAATCATTTTATATGTATGGTCTTATGATATGGTTATTGAGTGGTATGGAAATAGAAATGCTTGGTAATGATTAGCCATTGGAATGGCTAATCATGATCATATTTGGTATTATGTATGTCAAATTGCTAGCTAATCCATGGAAACCATGAAATAGGTAAAATTTACCATAAAATAGATTCAGACAACAGCAGTGATGTGAGTTTGAAAAATCACTAAAAATAGTAGAAATGGAATTAAATAATGAATAAGTTATGGAATCGAAGCTTGATGAGTCTATTTTCATATGAAATAAGCAAAACAGGTATATGAGCTATATTTTATGAGATGTTTAAATTTTTGTGAAACAGGGCCAGAGCGATTTCTGGATCCCCTGTTCTGAATTTGGAAATTCACCATAAATTTTACAAAGATAATTAGAAGTCATGCTTTATATGTACAGATTCCTTATTGAGTCTAGTTTTATTAGAGATAAACGGCATAGTCATTGAATCTCTGTACAGGGAGATATCTTATTCGTAATACACAGAGGTCAGAGTAGTTGAACCCTGAAACAGGGGAGACTTTAACTAATAAACTGTACTAATTGGCCCAACCAAAAATTCTAGAAAAAAATTAGTAGATATATATATGAGTCTAGTTTCAGGAAAAATTTACGGAATTAGATTTCGAGTTTCGTAACTCGAGATATGATTTTTAAAGCGACTGTGATGCAGTTAGCCAGCTTGTCTAGAAATTTTAAAATGAATTGTATGAGCTGTTTAATTAATGAATTAAGTCCGTTAACACCTCGTGTTCGACTCCGGCAACGGTCTCGGGTACGGGGTGTTACATTTAGTGGTATCAGAGCAGGTTTAGTCGGTTCTCGGACTAACCTAGCATGTGTAAAAGTTTAGCTATACATGCCACTGATCTGTGATAGTGTGATGTCTTCCGACGCGTATGAGTACCGTCTTATTTAGGCAGGTACTCTCCAACCGAAACTCTACGACCATGTTCAATGTTATGTGAAGGTATTTGAGTAAAATTATGATTATGATAAGTCTCGGTTCAGAAAAGTATGAATAAAAGTTTATGATACATATGTGATAAATATCCATATTTGCTTAATGCTCATATGATGTAGTGTATGTGGCTTACTTGATAAGATGAACGGAATAAATAGAAAGTAGTAGAGGTATGAATAAAGGTCATAATATTATGATACGAATGAAAATGTCCTTGTCTTGATTGGATGTCGAATGTTGATGAATGTTAATGGTATATAATTTTTATGAGGTAAAGGATTATAATGAAATGAACTTATCTATGTTAAATTGTTGGACTGAATTATATGATTGTAATGATATGTACATGATGATGCATGAAATGAAAGTTGTGATTGTGATGCAAATATCTATGTTTGTTTGGCCTTATATAATGTCATGAGCATGAATTAATTTAATTAATTGAATGGATAAGTAAAGCTGTCTAGAAAACATAGAATGTATGCATAAGTATATTGTCTAAATGGGACAATAGGAAAATTGGTGTAAGCCAACATGAATGAATGACATGATTTTGATGATGTTACTATGATGATGGAAGTTGTGTCATATGTGTATGTATAAGAAAGTCGAGTCGAGGTCCTACAACCCTCCCCTTACCAAAGTGGTACTTATAATGGAATTTCATGAGATTTGTATTGAATAAGTTTCTGTTGAAAACCCAAAGAGTTCAAAGATAGAATAATTATAAGTATGATCCGAGATTGAAAATGAGCTGATAAGTAAAGTCGAGCGAAAGTATCGATTGATATAAAGATTATTGGAATTATGCATTGTCCCAGTTAGAGAAGGAATTCTCTTTGGTAAATCGAATTACTCAAGTGCAAGGTCGAGAAAAGTGTAAATCGAAATTTATTCGAACCCACATTCTTTAGTGAATGATTTAATATGAAATTTGTGACGGCAGAACTAGTTGGGGAAATGATATTTCAAATGTGAATTATCTGAGTGTGAGATTATGACCGGACAGATTTAGCGATCTCTTTTGAGATGTTCTATGTGTTCACCCGTTCTCGAAATATTTCTATGGCTATTGATCTTCGAAGAAATTCTTGTTATATGGGAATGTCTTCTAATTTGGTGTTGGATGAAAGCATTGGTAGTCTGATGGGTTTATAATTTATATTGCTCTATTTCATCGGGTATTCTATTTCATTTCAATCGATAAGAATTGATGAGAGAATTCGTATGATATTATGATTCTGCTTTCTTCTACTTGATGCTTCATCTAATATATATGTATGGGAAGATATATTGATCTTGTTATATTTGATTTCAGTGGGATTAAATGATGTTTTCTTCGGACTTTCTTTCTTTGAAGAATTATCGGGTATTCCATATTTTCTCTATGAGTTTGGTTTTCGATTCTCGGCATAGTATCGTATCTTGGGTTTCTTTATCCGGATCTCTTTATTCGGATTTCTTTATTCGGGTTTCTCTATCTTGGATTTCTTTATTCGGTTTTCTTTCCATAATTTGTCAATTATGACTCATGTTTGAAGTATCGTTCTTCACTTCGTGATAATCATGTCAAATATGACTATACTTCTAATTTGATCTTGGTAATGTGGTGATTTTAGTATTGGGATTTTTCTAATTTACGTGTAAGGATTTGACATCGAGAAAGGCATAGGTGATAAAAGCGCGAGTTTTAGTCGGTATGGTAAATTATTTATTTGAAAGATTTCATGTGACAATTATGTCGGGATTATTTTCCCAAGTTTGATAATAGAATTTCATTTTGTACAGATCAAAGAGTAAATAGTTTGAACGAGAAGTCTATATTTATTAGAAAGAGTTGAATATTAGTTTAAGTCACTACGAATGATAAGGTTTCCATCTTGTGAAAGCTGAAAAGTTTATTACATGTTGACAGAGTTCGGATAGATGAGAATATTGGTAACCGAAGCATCTGAACTAGACTAGTCTACATTGAGCAAAGACTTCTTGACTTTCAGTAATGTATTGTTGTATGAATTGTGATGTGTTTCAAGACAGTGAGGTAATGTGATAGTTTAGAGCATCCGATGTTACATAAAATCGGAGTTGTTAAAGGGGTTAAAGCCGAGCATTGGGATCTATCAAAATTATCCTTGTCAATGTTGATATTGGGATGGAAATGAGAAGGATTATTCTTGAGGCCATATCAGAATTATTTCTATGGCGGAAAAAGGAAAATGGGATGTATCCTATTGTTAAATGTTTGGCGAGATCTATAAATCACATCTGTATTGAATGAATTCCTACTCATCGATTCATGGAATTTCGTGTCTCTTTGATTGTCGGATTTCTTGGAATTCGGTCTCCATTAAATCAAGTTGAGATCCGTGTTTTATGTCATGATATCATGGGAAATTGAGAAGGGTTGAAAATTTAAGAACAGTTGAGAGTTGAGACCGTAAGCTTTTAGATCATATGAGAAATTGAAGAGATGTATTGGAGGTACAGTCTAAGTGCAAGTTCTTGGCACCAAATATGAGATTAAAAGTGAAGACCACTTTTCGGTAAGATTTTCTGGGACGAAAATCCACGAAGGGGAGAGTTGTAATATCCTCGATTTTGGGCCTAGTCGGAATAGTGGTTTCGTGACCACAAAATCCGAGATATAAATAATTATTTTATGATTATTTTAAGGTCTATGATATGATTGCATGATTGTGTGAAAATTTCGTGAAGAAATTTTATGCATAAAGTGCTTAATTTGAAATTTGGGACTAAATTGAATAAATTGCAAAACTTGTGTTCTAGAAGTATTTTGCATAAAATTGAATTAGATTATTAATTAGAGGTACTTAAAGAGAAATTTTACCAATTTCTAAGTCTATGGACAAAAATTGGACATGGATGGAATTTTTGGAAAGTTTAGTAGTAAGGGCATTTTGGTCATTTAGGGTAAAATGAATTAAAATACAAAATTAAAAGCCAATTTTGCTCATCTTCAACCCCATGGCGAATATAGCAAGGAGAAACCATGGCTAGGGTTTTCAAGCTTCCAAGCTCGATTAGCAAGGAAAATCAAATTCGGGCTAAAATGGGGAAAATACCAAGTTGTGGACGAAATGGTAAAATAGCCATTTTCGCATACGAGGTAAGTTCATATGTAAATGTTGGTAACATAGTTATTATTTTAAATGTTTTAATGTTTTTAAATGATATGATAATTATTATGAAATATTATACTTGTGATAATTGTTTGATAATATGTCAAATTATGTGATATACTTGGAAAATATGAAATACTACCGAGTATCGGTATCGGCATTCCGTAGAAGATGGTTGAGACACATGATTGGGAAAAGGTCCCGTTGAACCTTAGGAATGGATTAGGATACAAGTGACATGTCACTTGGGATATTTGGGCATCCGAACTCGTTGAGTTGAGTCCGAGTTCACTTACGGATCTGAGCGTCCGAACTCGTTGAGTTGAGTCCGAGTTCGTGAGATGTAACTAGGCATCCGAACTCGTTGAGTTGAGTCCGAGTTCACTTATGGATCGAACGCCCGAGCTCGTTGAGTTGAGTCCGAGTTCACTTATGGGCGGGTTACATGGTAGCTTGGCTACATATGTGGCACTTATGTGCAAACTTTCCTCAGATCCGAATTATATTCCGATGTGTTCAACGGGTAAAGTTCTACTCAAATGGAGGAATACTCAAGATGAAAGGGACGTATTGGTAAGTGTTGTGAAATGGATACTTTGAACAGGTATGTACTTAACCCTCGGGTTGAAAACTCGATATAACAACAATATGGTAAGATGATAAATGAAAAGGTGATATGAATGTCTTGGTGATGATTATGCAAATGATGTTTTATGTTTGCTTATATGGTTATGTTACTTGCTATTTGCATGTGAGCTTACTAAGCATTTATGCTTACTCCTCCTTTTCATTCCTTGTAGTGTTGACAAGCCAGCTCGGAAATCGGAAGCGGTCGGAGGCACACTCACACTATCCGTATACCATCTTGGCATAATGGCTTGTATATTTTGAGTATGGCATGTATAGCATTATAATCATTTTATATGTATGGTCTTATGATATGGTTATTGAGTGGTATGGAAATAGAAATGCTTATAATGATTAGCCATTGGAATGGCTAATCATGATCATATTTGGTATTATGTATGTCAAATTGCTAGCTAATCCATGGAAACCATGAAATAGGTAAAATTTACCATAAAATAGATTCAGACAACAGCAGTTACGTGAGTTTGAAAAATCACTAAAAATAGTAGAAATGGAATTAAATAATGAATAAGTTATGGAATCGAAGCTTGATGAGTCTATTTTCATATGGAATAAGCAAAATAGGTATATGAGCTATATTTTATGAGATGTTTAAATTTTTGTGAAACAGGGCCAGAGCGATTTCTGGATCCCCTGTTCTGAATTTGGAAATTCACCATAAATTTTACAAAGATAATTAGAAGTCATGCTTTATATGTACAGATTCCTTATTGAGTCTAGTTTTATTAGAGATAAACGGCATAGTCATTGAATCTCTGTACAGGGAGATATCTGATTCGTAATACACAGAGGTCAGAGTAGTTGAACCCTGAAACAGGGGAGACTTTAACTAATAAACTGTACTAATTGGCCCAACCAAAATTCTAGAAAAAAATTAGTAGATATATATATGAGTCTAGTTTCAGGAAAAATTTACGGAATTAGATTTCGAGTTTCGTAACTCGAGATATGATTTTTAAAGCGACTGTGATGCAGTTAGCCAGCTTGTCTAGAAATTTTAAAATGAATTGTATGAGCTGTTTAATTAATGAATTAAGTCCGTTAACACCTCGTGTTCGACTCCGGCAACGGTCTCGGGTACGGGGTGTTACAAAGGCACTTAACAGAATACGTGGCACAAAGCCATCGATAACGGGTCTATAATTGGCACGAAGCCCACAATAACGGTACACAGCCTTCGGTAACATGATCGACACTCAGCCATCGATCGGTCCACAGTTATCTTGGGCGACCCGTGTGACCTTATCAAATCAGTACGAATATATGGCTCTTAAGCCTTCGATGGATCCACAGTCGTCAAGCAACCATGCGATCCTAACAGATCAGATCTTCCTCTATACAAAATCCCAACCCATGCAACATGTCATGTATGCAGAATGTCCTGCCCATATTTGAATCAAACAATCACAGCCAAGTCATTCATATCACCAACATATATTCACAATCAAATCTGTCAACCACACAGTCCAAGTCAGTCACTTGCCCACAAGGGCAAAACAGTCATCTAACACCCTAGGGGTAAAATGGTAATTTTACCCCACAAGGGTATCTCGGTAATTCTACCCATAGGGGTATTTTGGTAATTCTACCTTACAAGGGTATTTCGGTAATTCTACCTTATAGGGGTATTTCAGTAATTCTACCCTACAGGGGTATTTTGGTATTTCTACCCTACAAAGGTATTTCAATATTTCTACCCTACAAGGGTATTTCGATAATTCTACCCTATAGGGGTATTTTAGTAATTCTACCCTACAGGGGTATTTCGGTATTTCTACCTACAAAGGTATTTCGGTAATTCTACCCTACAAGGGTATTTTGGTAATTCTACCCTATAATGGTATTTTAGTAATTCTACCCTATAAGGGTATTTCAATAATTTTACAAATTGAGGGTATTTCAGTAATTTTGTAAACTGAGGGTATTTCGGTAATTTTACAAATCGAGGGTATTTCAGTAATTTTACAATCGACGGTATTTCGGTAATTTTATAAACTGGAGGTACTTTGGTAATTTTACAAGTCGAGGGTATTTCAATAATTTTACAATCAACAGTATTTCAGTAATTTTATAAACTGGGGGTACTTTGGTAATTTTACAATTGGGGGTATCTCAATAATTTTAGTAAACTAAAGTATTCTAAACAGGGATAACAATATGAATAGGCCTAAAACCCTTCTCGGCCCAAATGGGCCCACACGCTCGTGTGGCCCTTTTAGCCTAAATCTAGCCACAGATATGAGATTCACCTAGCCTAGTCTAGTATTTACTACACAATCAAACAACTTATCCAATTGGGCCCATAGGCCCATTGGGCCCACATGGCCCCTTTCGGCCCATCGCGGCCCGAAGTAGCCATCCTACAGCTAGAGTAGTGAGAAATACACACCTGATAGGAGACTGGAGTTAATCCACGCTTCGAGCACTCTTAGCCGATGCCCAACCCAAACGAGCATGCTATAAAGCAAAAGGGATCAGCCAAGAAAGGTACCTTTACTCTCCTCATGGTTCTCTCTATTTAAATCTAGCTTCGCATCCACTCTTATATTAGTTTCCCGATGTGGGATCCCTCCATCATTAGAGTTTAAATTCAACACCAACTCTTGCCGCCCCCTGTTAGCAAAATAAATGCTCTTTGATTGCCATGAGTTTCGAACCCTGGACGTCCTTGCCAACTCTATGACGCCACCTTCCTGCCTCTTATGTGGGGCTACTTTGCCACTAGACCACAAGGCTTTTTGTGGCACAATTTCTCCAACAATATTCTTAAGGCCTACCTACTACACCTGTGGTTTGATTCACCTTAAACCAAAATTTTTGCTAGAGTCCGTGTTTGAACCGGGACTTCTCCAACACTTCTCAGCACACTTAACCACTAAAATAAGCCTTCATTAACGAAATTTACATGCACAACAAAATATTATAAGCTACCTTCAACCGCTTCCATGCTCAAGGCCCAAAACTTCTAGGCCCAAATTCAGGCTGTTACAAATTAGCCATGATAGAACTTTGCCCGTTGAATATATTTGAAATATTGATGGATACATATGTAATACACTTGAAGTGTACAACACTATAAACCGTCAACTCATATTCAAGGGTACCCAAATAGGGCACATAACCAATAAGCACTCTCTCGAGCCATATAACCAGGGGCGAAGCCAGAAAATTTTTTAGGGGGGGTCGGATGAAATTTTAATTTTTTATAGTTTATATTTCTATAATTTGTAAAGGATTAAATTGAATTTTTATAATTTTAAGGGGCCCAAAGTGTAATTTTACCTTTACTAATTTAAAATTTTTAAAAATTTTCAAGGGCCTAAAATGAAATTTTCCATTTTAGGGGGGCCGGGGCCCATGCCAGCCCCCTGGCTACGCCTCTGCATATAACAGGATACTCATGTGAGCCATATAACAGGAAGCTTATCCGAGCTATAACAGGAAACTCTTAAGAGTTTAAAATAAGAAACTCATTGAGCTTAACAGGTAACTCTGAAGAGCTATTAACAGGGAGCTCTGGATAGCCATATAATAGAATATTCAAGCGAGCCATATCAGGAAGCTCAAGAAGAACCTATATCAGGACGTTCATAAAGAGCTGAGTTTGTATCCGCAATATATGCAGGATCACAATCAATCATATACCAGAATGCTCACAAAGAGCTGCGATAGTCCGCAACACATGCAGGTTCACCACCAATCAGTATGCTCACAAGAACCATAAAACAGGAAGCTCAAAAGGGCTTATAACAGGATGCTCTTTCAAGTTATGGTGTGTCTGCAACATATACAAGACCACAACCAATCAGGAAATCCTGTATCCATCGAATTCCATCTATTCAAATGGGACTTATACTTATCTAGCAATATCAAGCATGTAATTAATTTTATACATTAAACTTTTATATAATTCATACATATTCAACATTCAATTCCAAACATATTAAAATACATAATCTAGTTATACGAACTTACCTCGATAAGTGTTCGTATATAAGGATCTACTAATCTGACACTTTTTGTTTTCCCCGATCCAGCTCAGTACTAGGTCTTTCTGGATCTATATAAATGAATTTAACATCAATTTCATCCATTTCATACTCAATATAATTCAATTCACACCCTAGGCAAAATTATCATTTTGCCCCCATACTTTCCATAAATGTCGATTTCGTCTCTAGGCTCGGAAAATGAAATTCGTGCAATTTAATTCTTATTCCAAGCCTAACCAATTTTTACATATAACATTTACAGCACATATATTTCATAAAAACTAGAAATTTTCCATGAATTTATATCTTTACAATTTAGCCCCTAAATCACAATTTCATGAAAATTCACTTTACAAATGTTGTTTATCTATTAACAACCTTTCAATTTCTACCATAAATTTCAAAATTTCATCATATTCATCCATGGAAAATTTTTAATACTTTGATAAATTTACAAATTGATCCTCAAAATAGCTAGATTAGGTTATTCCAATCTCAGAAAAATAAAAATTACTAAAAACGAGACATGATTACTTACCTAATTAGGCTTGCTTAATATTCTTTCTCTTTCCTAGGGTTTCCACAAAAAATTTAGGGAAGATGATAATATAAAATGATGATATTAGATATTTATTTTATTTATCATCTTTTATTTATTTTAATTTCCAATTTTGTCATTTTCATTTTCTAATTTTCCGTGGATGAATCATCAAAAATATCTACTAACTTCTCTTAATGATCTAATTGCCATATAAGGACCTCAAGTTTTGAATTCCATAGCTATTTGATACTTAAATCTACTAAAACTCTACTTTTTTCATTTTATGCAATTTGGTCCTTTCCATAATTAAACATAAAATCGATAAAATTTTCTTAACGAAATTTTCATACATCTTCCCTATCATAATGCAGATTATGCAATAAATTAGAATAAATTTTCTTTCTGGCTCAGATTTGTGGTCCCAAAACCACTGTTTTGATTTCACTGAAAACGGGCTGTTACATTTTCACACCATGTTGATATTGGAAAAAGTTTGGAATAGATCCTCCCCTCGCCATATTAAGGTCTCTCACCCTGTTGAAGTTGCAAAAGTTATTCCCACCATGTTGATGTTACAAAGTTCAGAACGGGTCCTCCTTTTGCCATATTGAAATTGCAGAAATTTTGCTCGTTATTTAGGATGGATCCACCTTGGTTATCACGAATGTAGTCCGCCTCACAATATTGGTGGTAAAAAAATTGAAATCGATCTTTGTCTTGCCACGTTGATATTAAAAATATCGAAATCGATCTTCATCTTTCCATGTTGGTGTTAAAAAATTGGATTTGATCTTTTCCTTGCCATGTTTATGTTGAAATTTTTTTTAATATATCTCTACTTTGCCACAACGATGTTGAAAAATTGGAATTGATCTTAACTCGCACATCATATACCTCTATCATCTCCAAAGTTTCAATGGAATTATATATCACATGTGACAGCCTTAAAACGACCCTAGTCGGAATGTGGTTTCGGGACCACAAAACCGAGGCATAAAAATAATTTAATGTTCATTTTGATGCCTATGATATGTGTTAATTCGTGTGTGACATTTTTGATGATTTGATTTAGGATTATAAATGTGAATTTCACTAAAAAGGACCTAGTAGTAAACTTTGAAAGTAGGATAGGGAAATGTGTGATGACTAATTAAAGCATGCATGCAAAACAATGGTCTTGCATGTCAAATACCCCTCTTTTTATAAGTGGTGGCCGGCCATGACAAGGGAGGATGGGCAAAACATGTCATAGACATGTTTTGTTGGTGCTTTATGGAGAAACATTTAACTAAGGTGTATGGGTAATAAAAAAATGAAAAAAAAAATGTGTGTGAAGGCTTCTCCCCCTCCCCATTGCCGTGAGTTGAAGAAAAGAAAAGAAAAAAATATGTTCATCCTTTCATTCTCTCTTGACCGAAAATTCTAAGGAAGAAGAGGGAATTTTTGCTTCATGTTTGGTTTGGAAGAGAATTAGGAAGGGGTTTGGCTATGCTTGCATCAAGATTAAGGTATATTTGAGGTTGTGCCATGAGATTCATGCATGTTTTTAGTTGCTAGCTTGATATTCTTATTAGCCCATGGTTCAAATCTTTGCTATGTCATGGGAATGATATTCGGCCAAGGTGGATGTTGTGTTAATGCCATTGCATGCTAAATATCAAGCTTGATAATGATACATGTGATGGGGGATTGAGGACTCTTGGATTTTCTTTTAGCATTTTTGAGTGAGACACTAAGTTCTTTGTTTAACCATGACCAAATTGAAACTGTATGGTGTTGTGGTGTATTCGGCAATGGTATATCCATAAGTATGATTTATGCATATTGCATGGTAGGTAAGATTTGAGCTTTGGATATATGTTTATATTTGGATAAGCAACTTTGAGATTCTGCTCTAGCATATATATATATATATATACATGTTTGCACATGATGTATTGGTATGACATATATACCATCTCAAGGTATATATTTGCATATGATGATGTTTCGGTTATGAAATAAATGATTGATGCGTATTGAGTTATAATATGGAATCGTTAGTTAGTAAAATGTATGCTGTTTTGTGTGGTATTAAGTGTATAATTGGCCTCAACATGGACATGCATATTCGCCACATGAGGGGAATTGGTGTGCATGCATTCGGTTAGAGGCAAGCATATTGATGCCTATTCTTGGCTTAGAAAATTCGCTAAGGAGAGTACTAACTAATGTGTTGAGTTTGATTCATGATTTCGTACATATGTGACTTTAATGTCTAATGAAAATATGTGGGCTAAGTACCTTGAATTCCTCTTCGATGCTCAAATGATTAAATCAATTTATTTGTTAAATTAAGCTCAAGAGCAAAGGGAGCTAAATCCGATAAAGGGAAGGAAAAAGTAGTCGAGTAGCCGTCGAAATCGCTCGACCACGTCCGAGGTAAGTCTTGATAATGACCCTACTTGAATTATATTGAAATGATTTGTCCTATTATGGCGGACAGCCGAATGTGCGTAGGGACTAAGTTATAAAGTCAATTGAAATCATGCTCTTTGTGTGTGGCTATTGAGCCGAAATTGGAAAGGTTTGATAAATGTTTTGTGTTTGAGCCTTAGTAACGAGAATGAAATATGGATGTGTCGTGATTATTGATATATGTGTACATGAGCATTTGAATGATACCGGCTAAGTCCCAAGGCATTTATGCTAATGATTATATCCGGCTAAGTCCGAAGGCATTTATGCTAGTGATTATATCCGGCTAAGACCAAGGCATTCGTATGAAGTTGTTATATCCGGCTAAGACCAAGGCATTTGTGCAAGTTACCAAATCCGGGTTAAGACCAAGGCAATTGTGCTTGTGGTTATATCCGGCTAAATTCCGAAGAAGCTCGGTTGAAGGTGAGCGTTTTGGTGCTGTAATAAATTCAATTAATACGCTCGAAAAACCCATACGATAAGGTATGTTTACATGTGCATCGGAAAAGTCGATTCGTTTAAAATAGTGTTCGTTCGATCGACTAACGAACTTTCGGCTCTTAGATAGGTTGATACCTTGTGTGTATATGTTGTTGAAGTGTGAAGTAAGTATGATTATGAGAATGTGTATTAATAAAGTGATTCATTTAGCTATGTGAATGTAATACTTTAGTCAAAGCTGATTTCATTACTTGAGACTTACTAAGCATTAAAATGCTTACTCCGTTGTTTTGGCTCTCTGTTTTATAGATTTTGCTCGTTAGCTATCGGATTCGGGATCATCGAAGTCGAAGTCATCCACACTATCAAAGCCCTTTTGGTACTCTTTAGTTGAACTCTAGATATGGCATGTATAGGACTACCCTTTGTTGTTTTTCAAGTACTTTTGTGATGTATGTGTGTACGGCCATGCGAAAATGGCTCGTAGAAGTGGAGTATGGCATTAGACCATTTGTGTTTATGTACGTATATATGGTTTCATGATGTGACTATGGACTGGAATGGAAGTGTTGGGCAATGATCAGCCCTTGGAATGGTTAAACATGATCATAGGTAGACCTATGTATGACAAAACTCTAGTTGGTCCATGGAAACCACGAAATAGGTAAAGTTACCTTGAAAACAGATGCTGACAGCAGCAGTGGTGTGGATTTGAAAAATCACTAAAATTTGTAGGAATGGAATTAAATGGAGAATAAATTATGTAAATGAACCTTGATGAATCTAATTTCATATGGAAGAAACGAAACGGTCATATGAGTTGTATGTTAAGAGATATTTAGGTTTTTGTGAAACAGGGCCAGAACGGTTTCTGGATTCCCTATTCCGAATTTGGAAATTCATTTTAAATTAACCAGAGATAATTAGGAGTCAGGCCATATATGTATAGATTCCTCTTTGAGCCTAGTTTCTATAGAAATAAACGGCATCAGTATTGAAGCCCTGTACAGGGAGATATTCAAGTTGTAACGCGTGAAGGTCAGTGTAGTCAACCCCTGTAACATGGGAGACTTTAACTAATAAACTGTACTAATTGGCCCGACCAAAAATTGTATAAAAATTATAGTAGATGTACATATGAGTCTAATTTCAGGGAAAAATTACGAAACTGATTTTCGAGCTTTGGAACTCAGGATATGATTTTTAAGGTGACAGTGATGCAGTAACCAGCTCGTCTGGAAAATTTTAAAAGGACTGTGAAATGATTAAGTTAAGTCTGTGTGCACCTTGTGTTCGACTCCGGTAACGGACTCGGGTACGGGGTGTTACATCACATCTCCTATCACATCTCCTATCCACTCCTAACATTTTATGATGTCTCCAAAAATCATGAAGTCATATATAGATAAAACTGCAAGGAAAATCAATGACGATGGAAGTGGATTTTCTTTTTCATTTGCCATGTGGATAAGAAAAGGTTGAATTTGGTGGGATTATGTTTTCAATTTTGTAGATCCAACATGTACCTTGGAGTGCACACTTTGAAATTTATTTGTTTATTTATTTATTTTTATTTTATAAATGAAAAAATGTTGAATCAAAATTAAATATATTTTTTAATCATGTAAGGGTAAATCTTCTCAAAGTGATATATAGTTGTCTTAGGGTCGATATAATTTAAATTTCAAGATTAGTTAACTTGCTACACTCTAAAGTTTGTGTTTCTGTTTGAGTTCAAGTCTTGAGGGAATATTTGTAGACAAAGAAAATTTATGGACCAATTATAAAGTGATACGTGTCAAGCTGAAAATATTGTGGATCACGCTAAATTTACCATGGGTGAAAATGATAATTTCATATCTATGCCATAATTATTTTTCACTAGATAATTTAAATTAATTAAAAGATAAATATTAAAATTTTGTATTACAACTAATTAAAAATAAAATAATTAAATGATTATTTTATCTCTAACTAATTAAATTAATGAGAGATAAATAATAAATAAAGAGTTTATGTAACAACCCATACCTCTAACCGCCACCAGATCAGGGTATGAGGCATTACTACACTCTTATACACTTTTTCGATACATACATTTCAATTATATATTAAAACCTTTCATGAGTACCCTCTATGTCCCTATTATGGGCTTTATGAGACCCAAAATAATCATTGAAGTTGTTTCGGAACCAAACCAGAACTTTTCGAACACTTATACATTTTTCACTAAAACACGGGTTGTACACCCGTGTGACATGGGCCACGCCCGTGTGGGCAGGCCGTGTGGTCAACACGCCAGTGATAAAAACATCGAGCATTCTTTTTATGCACCACGGCCAAACCACACGCCCGTCCGGTGACCGTGTCCTAACCCACGGCTGAGAGACACGACCGTGCCTCTAGCCCGTGTGGCACACATTAGGCTATTTTCCAAGCCCTTTTTATGTTCTTAACTCTTTATACTAATATACGATATATCAACCTTTGTCATACTCTTAGTTATATTTATCTTAACCACATCAAGACATTACTCATGTATACATAAAATAGGTTTACTTACTTATAGCCATTATGAGCCATACATCACGGCTTTATACAATGGGACAGTATAAGCCTATACATTTGGCTAAATCATAACATTACATAATACCAAAAACTAAATCTCTATACATGCCACTCACTTATAGATAAATAAGAATTTCCATTATTCCAACCTAACAAATTGATAGTGTGATATACCTCCAACGATCTCCAACCCCAAGCCAATCCTGAAAAACACTAAGAGAAATGGGAAAGTAGTGTAAGTCTTATAACCTAGTAAGTTGGCATATAATAATAAGCAATTTAATTAACAATATTAACCCATTCCTCAATCAGTATGCTCAAGAAAATAGAATCAATATTAACATGATTTCACCTTTTTACTCAAATTCAGTTTAAACTGTTTTCCCGAGTCACGGTCACTAATTTAATTATTTCATAAGCTACAAAATTCAAAATTAAGTTCTGTAAATTTTCCCTAAAATCAGACTCATATACCTTTTTTCCATAAAATTTCCAGAATTTTTTTCTCAGCCAATTAATACAGTTTATTCATTAACATTTCTCCTATTTCACTATTTGACGGTTCTGACATCTCTTCACAAAAACTAAGATATTTCATTATACAGAATTCAAATAATTCTTGTTTGTTCCAATATAAAATAGACTCAATAAGGATTCTAAGCATATAAACCATGCACCACAATTATTTTTATATAATTTATAATGATTTTTCCAAGTCAGAACAGGGGATCACGTAATCATTCTAAACCAGTCTCACAAGAATTTAAATATCTCATAAAGTATAATCCATTTGCTCACTCCGTTTTCTTTCTATGAAAATAGACTCAATGACCTTTAATTTTCTTTCTATGAAAATAGACTCAATGACCTTTAATTTCATATCTCATTCAATTATTAATTCAATTCCTACCATTTTTGGTGATTTTTCAAATGTACATGACTGGTACTGTCCAAATTTGCTTTACTTTTAAAATTCACTATTTCATGCTTTCTCTATAGTTTCATTAATGGTAACACTTACCTCTTATCAACCTTACCAAAGTACAATCATAAAACGAACTTATTGCTCATAGTTTACACATATATACCTGCACTTATTCACAAGATTCATATTCACACTTACACATATAAATGCCTCAAACACAATATTCACTTGCATATTATTATCACATGATTAAAACCTTTTCACATTTAATCACTTTTCATTATATGAATTCAATACCCGTTGAACCCTAAGGAATACTAAAGGATACACGGAATAAGGCACAAAGTGCCACACTGTAATATAGTCGAAGCTAACACGGAATAAGGCACAAAGTGCCACACTGTAATATAGCTAAAGCTATCACTGTAACGTAGTCGAAGCTACCACTGTATTGTAGCCAAAGCTACCACTGTATTGTAGCCGAAGCTACCCCTGAGATGTAGCCAAAGCTACCACTATATTGTAGCTAATAGATTCTTAAGGTTCAATCGGGATTTGTTTCGGTTTAACTCATTAACACTTATTCAACATTCACTTAATCACTTGTCTCGTAACAACACTAATTCACAATTTTTTTATAATATGCATAATCATAGAAATCACATTTAAATACAATATTTCAACGCACTTTCTTGTACCATAGACATATTTTTAAATCGATTTATAAACTTGGCATATTAAACATTTAATTCAACACAATTCAATTAATTCACTAATTTAACTTTCAAATATAAATTACAATGTTATTACATTATTATTATCACACCAACTTACCTCGAATGCCGAAACGACTAATTTCCCCGACTTAGCCCACAACTTTGTTCTTCCCCGATCTTAGTCCAAATTTCATGTTTTCTTGATCTAACATGTCAAATAGCACTCATTTAACACCTTTTATCAACACACTAATCAATTCAATTCACATATCAAATTTTGGAAATTTACAATTTTGCCCCTAACTTTCAAAAATTACACTTTTACCCCTAAGCTCGTAAAATAATTTTTATTAAATTTTCTTATGTTTCATGACATGCTGAACATTTTTCTCTTCTATGGAAACTTCAAATTCTCACTAATTCACACACTTATGACCAATTTATAACTTTTACAATTTAACCCCTTTTATACGATTTCATCGAAAATCATCTAATAAAACTCGTTTCTCTAATCATAGACATGCATAATCTACCATGATTCATCAAAATACACAATTATTCAACATGGGTCAATTTTTAAAATCAAACTCTAACTCAAAATAATGGTAGAAATAGCTAAACCGAGTTACCGAAATTTCAAAAATACGATGAACATTAAAAACGGGGCTCAAATGCACTAACAATTGAGCTTTGAAAAGCTTGAAACCCTAACCATGGCTTCTTGAAAATTTCGACAGCATGGGAAAGAGAATTAGCAGATTTTTGGGTTTTATATTTTGTCTTTTATGCCTTAAAACACCCAAATGACCAAAATGCCCCTTTTTTACTAAACCTTCAATTTTACCCTTCCATGTCTAATTATGTCCATACCAAAATATGATGATCTATTTGCCATTTAAGGACTTCTAGTTTAAACCCCCATTTCAAACAAGTACTTATATTTTAGAACTCATATTTTGCAATTAATGCAAATTAATCCCAATAATAAAATTAGGCACTTTATCGATAAAATTACTTAACAAAATTTGCACACAATCACTCAAACATATCATGGACTCTAAAATAATCATAAAATAAATATTTCTACCTCGAATTTGTGGTGTCGTAACCACTGTTCTGACTAGGCCCTATTTCAAGCTGTTGCAGTTTAAATTCTTATAGAACAATTAAATGAAGCAGTTAAATTCTACAATAACTCTCTTTTATTCAAGTAATTGGCACTATAAAAAGGGGTCATCCCAAGACGTTCTACACATTCACAAGTTTAAGAAGCCTAAAAGATCTTCGTAGAAATCTCTGAAGAAGTCGAAAAACTTGAAGAAATTATAAAAAGCACCTCATCAATTCTGAAGACAAGTCGTATTCTGATCTAGTTCAACCGTGGAGAGTGAGACAAAACCCGTTTCTAAAGAAAGCAACCTTTCGAACCAAATCAGCTAAAGAAAAGAGGTTTGAACCCATTTCAAGAGCAAGTCAACACGACACTTGAAGCAATTCACATCCATCTAAGATCAAGTCAAACAACCCTTGGATCAAAGCCAAATAGAAGAAAAAAATCAAAGGAGAATTTCTTTGTATTCAAGAAATTTCCAGAGAATGTAACTTTTCCTTCCAAATTATCAATAAATTTGACTCCAAATTTTCAAGTTATTTTTTTACTTAAAATTTGTGGATCCACATATGCACCAGAGTATCACACTTGTTATAAGAAGTGTCTTGTTCTGTACCACACTCATCCCGACATACTGTACGAGTGGGAAGTGTTATCAAAGCACATTAACACATAAATCAAAATGTTTTTTTATTAAAACATCATTTAGGGTTATAATAATTTTTTTAAAAAAATCTTAACATTCAAGAAGCTTGAATACCTTTTTTAAAATGATTTTGAAACACTTCATAGAAGTTTAGACATGTCCACAACATAAAATAAATGTTCAATGTTTTATGGCTTAAAACAAACTCGTTTAGATTGAAGAAATTATTGATTTTACCTTGATTTAAAACTTTAAAAAATTTAATAAAATCATAAAAATATTATCACAACATTTTTAAGGCTTTAAAATCAACCTAAAACCATTTATAAACATTTTTCGGGTGATTGGAGGTGCCTGAGGTCATGTATGAGCCTTAAAAAGCTCTAAACGATCAAAACAGTGTAATGTCCCTATCCAGGGGCCTATGTATCGATACCTAAGGTCTAGGTATAGGTACCTAGATCCTTATACTATAGATTTTGGCATTCTACCAAGCTGGAGTGCGATACCTTTGGTAAGGGTACTGGACCCTAGGCCCCTAAAGTTGAAAATCAGCCCAAAACACTTAAAATCATGCCTAAACATGTCTATATCATTTCCATATGTTCCAAAACATAAAATTCCAATGTCTAAATTCATTTTAAGTATAATTCAAGTCATAATCTCATTTAAAGTAAACCATGGAAAATAACTTAATTTAAGACATTTAAAATGCTTGAATTACAACTCAAATTCTACAATTTTATTATCCAAACTAAGTCATTATGTACATGCCAATAATATGATAAAATGATATTTAAATACTTAAATTACAACCATATAGCACTACAGCAAAATAGGTTTTTTGCAGCATTTTCAGCGGCGTTTGTACAAAAAATGCCACTATAGATCAAGCATTGAAAAACGCCGCTATAGATCAAACATTAGCGGTGTTTTTAGAAAAGCGCCACTATAGATTGAGAATTAGTGGCGCTTTTTGAAAAATGCCGCTATAGATCAAGCATTAGTAGCATTTTTTAAAAAACGCCGCAAAATAATTCATCAACACGCTGTCATTTTTTGTTGAGCCTTAGTGGCATTAGCGGCGCTTTTCGGAAAACACAGCTATAAATCGAGCTTTAGCTGCCGCTATAGATCGAGCATGAGCGACGCTTTTTAAAAAATGCCACAAAATAATTCATCAACACGCAGTTGTTTTTTGTTGAGCCATAGTGGCATTAGCGGCGCTTTTTGGAAAACGTCGCTATAGATCGAGCTTTAGCGGCGCTTTATGATAAATGCCACTATAGATAGGGCATTAATGGCGTTTTTTAAAAAACGCCACAAATTAATTCATCAACACGCCATCGTTTTTTATTGAGCCTTAGTGGCATTAGCGGCGCTTTTTGAAAAACGCCGCTATAGATCGAGCTTTAGCTGTGCTTTGTCAAAAATGCCGCAAAAACTATTTTATCTGCTATTTATTATTTAAATGGTTTATTTATATTCATTAAAATGCAATTTATTTTTAATTGAATATTTAAATTCTTCGAAAAAATAATGACACGTAGAAAAAATTTGAAAATAAAAACATATAAAAGTATATGTTAAAAATGAAAAATTAAAATACTATTATTTAAAATAATTTTAAAGCTTTTTGGGTATATGACTGATTGTTTGTCAATTTATATATTAAATAAATTCTTATATAATCGTAAAAGAGATAATATTAATTTTAAAATATTGAATTAATTATCATTATAGTTTAGGGTTATGGTTTAGGGTATATGATTTAGGGTTTATGATTTATGAGTTAATATTTTAAGGTTTATGGATTATGGGTTTAAGGTTTAAGGGTTGGGGTTTAAGGTTTAGGGGTTTATAGTTTATGAGTTAATATTTTAAGGTTTATGGATTATGGGTTTAGGGTTTAAGGGTTGGGGTTTAAGGTTCAGGGGTTTATGGTTTATGAGTTAATATTTTAAGGTTTATGGATTATGGATTATAGGTTTAGGGATTATGGTTTATGGTTTAAAGGTTGGAGTTTAGGGTTTTATGGTTTATGAGTTTAGGGGTTTAGGGGTTAAGGCATTAAGGGGATAGAGGTAAGGGGTTTAGGGTTTAGGGTAACTAGTGTAAAAATATATGTTAAAAATTTGAAATACTATTATTAAAATAATTTTAAAGTTTTTTCGGTATATGACTAATTTTTAAATTTATATATTAAATAATTTAAAATTTAAAAGATTTCAAATTTTCAATAAATTTCAAGATTTCAAATTTTATCTAATTCTTTTAAATATTAGTTAAATTTTAAAAAAAAATATTTATTTAAATGAAAAAAATTAAAATACTATTATTTAAAATAATTTTAAAGTTTTTGGGTATATAACTGATTTTTTAATTTATATTGTTTTTAATTTATATAATAAATAATTTTAATTTTTAAAGGCATTAGTGGTGTTTTTATTATAAACGCCGCAAAAAGTATGCAATTGCGGCTTTTTTTTTTTAGCGGCACTGTGATAAAAACGCCGCAAATGTTAAATTATTTTGGGCAAAACAGCGTTGTTTTACTCTTTTGTTTTTTACCCACATGATAATACTTAAACATTTTCCCCGTTTTCCCCAGTTCATTTCCCCTCTTTTCCCAAGTCCCAAATTCCTAAAGTATTATCACCCCTTTTTCCCTAATTCGACATCCAAAATCCTTAATGTAATAACCCCTTTTTCCCCAATTTGAAATCCCTAAAATTTACCCTTCCCACCAGCCATTGATTTCCCATCTATAGAAAATCAAATTAAGAAAGGCAAGGGTTTTAGAAGTTGGCTTTGGGGTTGAAGAAAATAGTTCAAGGTAAGAATTAGGGTATTTACTGATATTTGTGTATTAGTATTAGTTTTGTTATTGATTTAGCTATTTTTTGGTTGGCTTTTTTAATTTGTTATTGTTTTTGTTACAGAGGAAAGGCTCGCTGAGGCTGCAAGAATTAGGGTAAAATACCCAAATAGAATTCCATTACTGTTGGATGACGTAAGCTTCGATTTTTTGTGTGGCTTGATTGGGTTCTATCAATTTGCATTTTCATATAATGGAGCTTACGGATGTAATTATCCTTGCTACGTGATTGGTAATGTTGTAACAAGGCAGTATTAATGATTAAATACTTCTACTTTGGTTATATTGTAACAAGGCAATATTAATGATTAAATACTTCTACTTTTGATAAAACGAAAATTCGATGATGCATTTAGCTTGACAATATTATATTTCACCTTAACCCAAGACTGCATAGATTGGAAACTCAAGTGCAGCATCAAGGTTCTTAACTACTGTCACACGGGTTTGAATATAAAATGAGATTTTCCGTATGACATCATGATTTACGGTTATTTCTATAATATATGGATCATCATAGAGCAATGATATCTTAATGTTAAAAAATTCCATGAACAATCTTTTCTATCAACTACCCAGTGGTCCAGCAGTGATTACAAATATATAGGATTCTCCCTTTGCTGCATCAAACTAATTCTTAGAGGAAATGGAGAAAAGAAATAGAATAATGGAGAGTTCTTATCAATTCACTACTGCGATACTCCTTGTGGGGTTATATTTTTCACTAGATTTAACATAGCAGAAACTGCTCCAGTTTGGTTGTTTTCTAGAGAATTACTAATATATTTAACTTCTTTTTTCTTGATGAGCAGTTGGATGGCCAAAGACTGAAACCATGTCATGTTGGTAACTTAGTACTGAAAAACTTAACTGCAAATCGTAAGCACAACTTCTTTTTGTTTTGATTTTCTGGTTTTAATTTTATATATGAAATTTATATTTGATTATAAGTAACTAACAACATTATCGATATAATATGTACATAAACAATTATATAAATTTGGTTTTTATCCTTAAATTAAATAAATTATAGCTTTTTGCTTTGGAAAATTCATTAACGGATCATATTTTTAATTCTTATTTATTTCTTGTTTATCCTTGGATTATTTTTTAATTTCATTGTTGTTCATTGCCTGCAGGTGTAATTTAATTTGCTGGAATCGACTTTACCATCCAATTTACAATTTCTAAGAGGTATGTATATTTAATTTGCTAAATCTTTATTTGATGTCTCTCCATTGTACGTATAGTTAAAATTCACAATTCATAAATTCAGAAAAAACATATAGAAAAAAGAATTCATTTTTGTGCCAACAAGTCTATTGATTCTTTTCTAAGTTTGCTCAAAATGAAATATTGAATTTTAACTGTTGACTGCCATGTGCTTTGATCTTTAGATGCACTATCTATTGAAAGAACTTGTAAGGAAGCTGATTACTGAAACACACGAACTCAGGTTTTGATTTTTTCTATATTATATTGATTACGATTTATATAAATTTACTGTTTGGAGTTAAATCTGTTTGGACCAAATGATAGTAGTTAAATCTGTTTGTAGTTTTATTTTGTTAATTGCTACTAATTTCTTAGTCAAGTTGCATGCAAAATGCTTATTTTACCTTACAAAATACTATGTTATAATATTTGTAACTAAAATTAATATTATATTTGTATCTAAAATTTATATTATATTATAAAACATTGTTTATACAATGTTTTGTTTTTTTGAACAAAACTATTTATCCAATGTTTTGTCTCTTATTGTAGGGATATTTTATATTATAGTTAGTTCATTTAATTTCATTTTATATTATAAAATTAAGTTTCACCTCCTCTTGCAATTATTCCAAATATTTCAATCTTATCAATAGCAACATTTAATTAAAATTAGGTTTCTGAATGTATATAATCATAATATATAAAGTTTTCATTGATTTATAGGTTGGGTTTCATTTAATTCATCTTAAAATATTATTATAGTGACTGATTATAATAAAACTTACGCCAAACACATGTAAAGATCCTATACTTTTATTATTAATTTTAAAACGTTAAGATATTTTTAAAATACCATCGACTTTGGTCGGCATTGATCATCGTTGCACAAATTTTATTTTTAATTTTAATATACTTTTAAAAAAAATCAAATTCTTCTATAGAAATTATATATATATATATATATATATATATATATTTGCAATTTTAAAAAATATTTCAAGTTTTCTAGAATTCTTTTTCAATTTTCCAAAGTTAAATCTTTTTCAATTTTTTAAAATTTAACTATTTTTTTCTATTTTATAAATATTTGAAGTTTTTATATACTATTTTGACTTTTCAAAATTTACATTTATATATTTTTAAATTTAAAAAATAAATATACGTTTATTTCAATTATTTATATGTTATATTTTAATTTTTTAATTAATATAATTTACATAATATAAAAATAAAAATAAAGTGATGTGATTCATTTTAATAGCTTCACGTGCTAATTTTTTTCCTGGTCGTATGGATTAAAATATATAATGAAATGATAATTTAAGTATTAAAAAATTAAAATAAAATAAATATTAAAATAAAAGAAGTGTTATTATTTGTGTAAAAAATAAATTTAATTCATAAGAATATATATAAATTCTAAACATATTATAACTAAAACAAAAATATATATCTAAATTTCATAACTTACATAACTTACATAATTTAAATAAATTTAATTTAATATATATAGTTTAAAGTTTAAATTTCATAACTTACATAATTTACATAACTTACATAATACATAAATATATATCATATCATAACTTACATAACTTACATAACTCACATACCTCACATAACTTACATAACTTACATAATACATAAATATATATCATATCATATCATAATTTACATAACTTAATTATACTTATAAATAAACAACTTACTGGTGTAATTTATTGTCAAGTTTAGACTTAAAGAACTACGAAATGGATAGGAGTTGGATGAAATTGTCAAGGGTAAGCAACGACTATCAAAATGGAGTACAAACTTTTCTAAATTTTTCATTTCAAAATGCAAGCCAAGAGAATATGATTCTTTGCTTGTGTAAGAAGTGTGGCAACATCAATTGGCATTTTCGTGAAGTAGTCTACGAACATCTAATTGTTGATGGCTTTATTCGGGGGTATAAAAAATGGATTTTCCATGGAAAGTGTACATCTAGTGGAACTTTTTCAACGATTAATCCGACTTATCCTGATACTGCTTACCATCAGTATGTTAGACAAGATGACATGGAAGGTATGTTGCAGGATACATTTAATATGCACAGTCATGGTGAGCAACCATTTCCACCTGACTTTATTGCATCCGATGATTGTAATATTAGTGGAAATGTTTTTACTGAAACGGGAACAAGTGCACCTGATAAGGAGCCAAATGAAGAAGCGGCGAAGTTCTACAATTTACTTAATGAAATGAACGAAGAACTTTACGAGGGATCAAAATATTCGAAATTGCCCTTCTGCATCCGTCTATTTCACTTAAAATGTTTGGGAGGGTAGACCGGAAACTCTTTTACAATGCTGCTAGAGTTTTTAAGAGATATGTTTTCGTTTGCAAAAATACCTCAATCTTGTCAAGATATGAAGAGACTAATAAAAGATTTAGGCCTTGGGTACGATAAAATTCATAGTTTCCCAAATGACTGCATGTTGTATTGGGGTGATCAGAAAAACCAACAGTCTTGTCATGTTTGCGGTAAATCTCACTGGATGAGTAGGAATACAGAAGATGTGAATGCAGATGAAGGTGGGGCACAGTTAAGAAAGAAGCCAGCCAAGATTTTGCGATATTTTCCCCTAATACCAAGACTGCAAAGGCTTTTTATGTCGTCAAAGACAGCTGATTCTATGAGATGGCATGATGATCAACGAACTAATGATGGATTATTAAGACATCCTGCGGATTCTTTAGCTTGGAAATCGTTTGACAGTAAATTTCCAAGCTTTGCAAGCGATCCTCGGAATGTGAGGCTTGGGCTAGCAGCTAACATCTTTAATCCTTTTAAAATCATGAGCACTTCGTAGAGTACTTGGCTTGTAGTGCTTGTTCCTTACAATTTGCCTCCATGGATTTGCATGAAGCAATCTTCTTTTATATTATCTATGATTATCCCTGGAGAGAAAGGTTCTGGAAATGATATTGGCATTTATTTGCAGGCACTTATTGAAGAGTTAAAACAGTTGCGGTCGGGTGTTGAGACATATGATGTATTGAGAAAGGAGAACTTTAATTTACGTGCAGCTTTGTTGTGGACAATTAATGATTTCTCGGCTGATGCCAATTTATCTGGTTAGAGTACTAAAGGACGTTATGCTTGTCCTTGTTGTGCTGCATAAACTTGTTCGAAGTGGTTGTATAATACGAAGAAGTTCTCTTATATGGGGAATCATCGGTGGTTGATGGAAATCATAAATTTAGATTTCAGAAGACTCTATTTGACGGTACTAAAGAGTACAGAGGAGCTCTTGAGCAGACCATTGGATCTGAAATCTTGTTTATGTTAAAAGATATCAATTTTAATTATGGGAAGATGAATCAACCACCTAACATACAAACAAAGAGAAGATCGATGAATGAATCTAATGAAGAGGATGATCCTAATGAGGCGGACTTGTGGAAAAAAAAAGAGTATTTTTTTTGAGTTGGCTTATTGGGAGCACAACATTTTACTCCACAATCTTGATGTCATGCATATTGAGAAGAATGTTTGTGAGAACATAATTGGGACAATTTTGAATGTCGATGTAAAATCAAAAGACAATCTTCAGAGTCGACTTGATTTAGTTGACATGGGAATTCGGCGTGATCTTTATCCCCAAGTACTTCTGAATGGAAAATATCGGTTGCCGTCTTCTTTTTTTGCAATGTCAAAGGAAGAGAAAGAAGTGTATTGCATGGTGTTAAATGATATAAAGGTCCCAGATGCAGATACATCAAATATATCTCGATGTGTGAGTCTTAAAGATCGAAGACTATATTCATTAAAATCACATGATTATCACATCTTGATGCAAGATTTACTGTCAGTTGCTTTACGGTGTTGTATGTCAAAAAAAGGTGACATCATGTATAATTGAACTATCCAAATAATGAAAGTTATTTATGGCAAAGTTTTGGATGTTGAAGAACTTGAGAAAATACAGGATCGAGCCGCTTTGACTTTATGCAATTTGGAGAAGATCTTTCACCTTCCTTCTTCACTATTATGGTGCACTTGCTAATTCATCTCCCTCATGAAGCAATACTTGGTGGACCAATTTTCTATCAATGGATGTATCCTATAAAAAGGTGCTAATTTATTTGTAAAGTATTCATTCATTCACCTCTATACATTTAGTTACAACTTTTGATAATGTTGTATATCGTGTTTAGGTTCCTAAGCAAATTGAAGTCTTATTGTCATAATAAGCATTATCCAGAAGGATCAATTGCTGAAGGCTACTTGGCAGAGGAGTGTATGACCTTCTGTTCTAGATATTTAGAAGATGTTGAAACACGATTGAATAGACCAAGTAGAAATGCTGGGCTCAATGATCATAACTTGGCCGAAACTTATTTATTCCAAAGTTACAGAGGACCAATCGGCAAAGTCGAAATTGCAGAATTAGATGATATATCTTGGATACAAGCACATCAATATGTTCTTTTTCACCACGATTCAATTGAACCATTATGCAAGTAAGTTCTAAAATTTGATAAATATTCATCTTTTTGATTTGTTTATCTTCTAACCAATTAAAACTTCTTTTTAACATAATGAGTACAAACAAATCTTTATATCTCGTTCACGCTCCCGAAGATTACAACATCGAGAGATTAATAAGTTATTCACAGAATCTTTTCATGAATGGTTAAGCCAAACAGTATGTAATGAAGTTAATAAGTTACACATAATCGCGAAATTTAGTTAATCAAATAATAATGTTTTTACATAATACATTTATAATTACTCAATTTACTTTCAATTCAATAGGTTTGGAGTGGGAAGGACGTCAATGACGAAGTTAAATGGTTTTCCCAAGGTCTGAATAGAGTAGTAAAAATATATAGTGTCTTCCTCATCAATGGATTCACATTTCATACAAAATATCGCGAGAGAATGAGGAGAACTCAAAATTGTGGAATTGTTGTTAATTCTTGAATTACAAGTTATTCTAATGCTAGGGACAATAATCCTGTTGAGGAAAATGTGGAGTATTACGGACTTCTTACTAACATTATTGAGTTGGATTACTATGGCAAATGGAAAGTTGTCTTATTTCGATGTGATTGGGCTGATGTTAATACTGTTCGTAGAATTAAAAAAGATCAATTTGGTTTTACAATGGTTAATTACTCTCCTTTGATTCACATTGGACAAAAATTGATGGACGAGCCATATGTATTTTCTTCTCAAGTGAAACAAGTTTTTTATTTGAAAGATCCAACTGATGAGGGTTGGTACGTTGTACTCCGGAACACCCCTAGAGACTTGTTTGACACGGGCAATGGAAGTAGAGATAACATCTTCAAAAGATCAGAAACTTTGTCTTTTCCAGAACAAAACTTAGATGAAAATATCCCTAGTACTAGTACACAACACCAATGGGTTCGCCATGATGTGGATGAAGATATTTACGAATAATGATGTAGTAAGATTTTATGATTTTTTTAATTATATGTAATATTATAATTTAAATCTTAGTCTTATTAAATATTTCAACTATTTTATATGTACTATTATTATTGTAATTAGTTACTAAAATTTCAACTATTTTATGTGTATTGCAGGAAAAGTGCCTAAAAAAAGATTACGAAATCTAAGTATTGTTCAGAATACTCCAAATTCGGAGCAACAAATAGTGAACAACAGACTGCCATTGGATCTTCAAATGTTCCGGAAACACCTGACGAATCTGCATAAATTCAAAGTAATGTTAAATTTAATTTACATGTGTGTTGACTTTTATTATTGATTTCTTTTTCAAATTCTTATATAATAATATACCATTTTTCAGCTGAAAGTGGTGGGACGCGTAGAGGTCGAGGACGTACACTGCTTAAAGATTTATACGAGTTAACTCTTATCGAGCGTGTCAAAGTATCTAGAAACAATCTTGGTCAGCCTGTTGGATCAAAAGCTCTACTTTTAGCAAGATATTTGCTCATTATAGCACGAAATGCCAATATGTTGCCTATCAACTACGAATCATGGCATCAAATGCCTGATAGTAACAAAAATCAAGCTCTCGATAATATTAAGGTAACAAAACATGAATGTAATTTATAATACTTAGGTTTAAGTTTCATTTATATTTACTTTTTAAACTTGTGTTTTTTTAGGAGAGATTTACTTTGGAGGTCTCAGATACTTATATCAAGAAGGCATTGGGAAAAAAATGGAGAGATCATAAAAGCACTTTAAAGAAAAAATATTTTAAGAAAGATATAAGCCTCAAAGAGAAATTGCTAAATGTCCCGCCGGGGATGCTGAGATACCAATGGGAAGATGCGGTTAGATTCTGGAATTCAAAGAAAGGAGAGGTATTACGTACTTCCAAACTCTTATAATTATATCGGTTTATAGTATTTACTAAATACGTAATAATAATTTCATAATGTAGGACCATGAGCGGGTTGGAACAAGCAGCAGGCAAAAACAAAAATTCATGCATACAGCAGGGTCGAAAAGTTTTGCTTGTGTAGCTGAGGCCAAGGTATTTTGAATTTATTAATTATGTCAAATATTAATTACTTTCTACTAAAAAATATTTTTACTACTATATTTTAGGAACTCTCGTCCTGTCAAAAAGTTGGACACCTGTAGCTTTTTGACATTACACATAGGAAAAAAGATAGATCTCCAATGACTTCAGAAGCTAGAGAAATTATGGTATATTTACTTAATAAATTTTAATTTATTTTAAATATTTATAATGTTTAATTATAATGGTTTAATTCGTCGTTAGTAGTTTTAAATAATGTTAAGTTATGTTGTATTTTTTTATTATATATTTCATTTCTAACTTTTTGATTGATTTATTAGGAGAAACTAAAAAATAAAAAGGCGGAGTATGAAGCGATTGCTTCGAGTGATAGTTTTGTTAATCTTGAGGACATTGATAACAAAATTATTACTGAAGTTTTGGGTCCTAAAAGGTATGGTCGGGTTCGAATTCAAGGATCTGGTGTTAACCCAACCCAATATTTTGGATCCAGCTCGTAGCAATACATGCCTTCGGGGAGTCAAGCTCAAGCTGAAGTTTAGAGGTTAAGAGATCAGATAGCTCAGATGCAAGCAAGCACAATTGATCAAATTGCTCAACTTAAAGTGAAGGCAGTATCACTTAAAGAGGAGGCAGCAGCAAGAGAAGCAGAGCAAAACAGAAAATACAACGAACTCCAGCTACAACTTCAGAATATGATGCAGATGTTTCAGTAGTCCTAGAAGCCACCATCTTAGACGTTTATTTCCTTATTGTAAGAATGTTTTAACAATATAACTTTTAACATTACTGTAAGAATATTTTATTATTTTATTTATAAATATATTTTTCGTTGAATTTTTGAAGTATCATTTAGATTTGCTGTTATTGGTTGGATTTGATGTTGCTTGAAGTATCATTTAGATTTGCTATTATTGGTTGGTTTTGATATTTCAGGAAGGATTGTTTATGGATGAAATTAGGATATTAGAAATCTGCTAAAATTTGTGGCGTTTTTTACCAAAAATGCCGCAAAAGAACATACATTTAGCGGTGTTTCAAAAAAAAAGCGCTGCTAATTCTTTAGCGGCGTTTGCGATAAAAGCGCCGCTAAAGAACGTGACCTTTAGCTGCATTTTGAAGAAAAGCGCCTCTAAAGGTCAGGTTCTTTAGTGGCGTTTGTACAAAAAGAGCTGCTAAAGGTCACATTTTTAGCGGCATTTGTAGAAAAAGCGCCGCTAAAGGTCACGTTTTTTAGCGGCGTTTTCAAGAAAGTGCCGCTAAAAGTCATGTTATTTAGCGGCGTTTTCTTGAAAGTGCCGCTAAAAGTCATGTTCTTTAGCAGCGTTTTTTTACATAAACGCCGCAAAATGTTAGCGGCGTTTTTTTGCTGCGCTAGGCCATAAAAGCCGCTAAAAACCTGTTTTGCTGTAGTGTAGACTTGACAGATGATGCAATGCTCCCAAGCCAACACAATTTCTTCTCGGCAAGTCCACAGCTACATGGTTAACCAACTAACGTGTTCGATGAGGTCAGTAATTAACTATGGATAATCTTACTTCACCATTTCTTATAAATTATGTTAAGTCTTATACCAATTATGAAGTTACACTAATATAGGTTGTTGTTAGCTCGATAAATCAAACCAAAATTACCAAGAGAGGGGTGAATTGGCTTTTTAAAAAATGTAAAAGCTAGAAAGAAAATTGAAAGATGAACACAAATATTTAGAGTGGTTCGGCCCCAATTGTCTACTCCACTACCTTAGCTTTCCACAACTAAGAATTTTCTAAAATTTACTAATTTGATAACTTTTGAGGACAAGATTTAACCTTACAGTTCCCTTAAGATTTTTACCCCAAATCTTAAGGCACAAACCTTCTCAAGGAAATACAAATAAGCAAACAAAGAAATAATCCTAACAAGATCAAAGTGTTTGCAAATTAAGCTCAAATACAATGAAATACACTTGAGAAAAGATTAGAAGTAAAGCTCACAAGTGTGTGTAAGAAGAATATGGAAATAGTAAGCTCAAAGGTTGTTTGATTAATTATTTTAGCTTGAAAGTGATTTCTTGTTGTTGTAGGAACTTTAGAAGTTGGTATTTATACCCCCTAATTGATTTCCAACCATTAAGGTTGTTGGTATAAAAAATAGAGTCGTTGGGGATGTAAAAACCAGAGCATTTAATTCACTTACAACACTGAGTATTGATAACATATAAAAGGGTATCGATATTTCTTACAATAAATGCTAAATTCAGTGGCCATTGGAGATTTGTTATCGATACCAAAACAATTTTTATCAATACTTATAAAAAGGTATTGATCCCGTATCGATACTCTGTAAATTTTGTGAGAAACAGAATGCTATTTCGGTACCATTTTTAAGACGAGGTATCGATATTTCAGAAAATATCAATACTTTACCAAAAGTTGCCGATACTTAATTGGTTTTGTGAAAAACAGAATGTCATTTTGGTATCGCTTTTAAGAAAGGTATCGATAATTCATAAAATATCGGTACTGGGCCAAAAAGGTATTGATACTTTTTGGCCTGGAGCAAATTTGACTTATTTGAAAATTATTTTGACTTGATAAAATGATAAAACACTTTCTTACTTAGTCAAAATTATTTTAACTTAATTTTAAGATTGTTTCAAAAATTTTCTAAGAGTTCAAAGTAGATTTTCAAAATTTTATCTCTTTAGACTTCAATTTTAAACAAATAATTTTGTAAATTTTATTCAATTTTAACTTTTATTCAAAAAATTCAATTTATTATATCAAAACATTTTATCAAATAAAGTTTGGTTTAACAGTTGTTTATCAAAACAAATTAGATACACTTCACTTATAAATTCGGCCTAAAATGTGCAAGTATATTTCCATATGATTAATCACCTTATGCACTTATGTGATATTACCAATACATTAGTTCTCTTTCTCACTTGTTAGGTATTCATTTAAATAATTTTCTAATTTTCTCTTCTTTACTCATTTTTAGGTCCATATGTATTCCATTAATCATTCTTTTCACATTTGACCAAGTTACTTCATACGTGTTTATTTTATTGCATACCATATTTACAATCTTTTCATTCACACAAATAAACACTTAGCACATATCACTTTTGTTTATTATTTAGATATATTATTTGATATTTCATTATTTAGATATTGTATTATTATTTTATTTTGAATTGTGGCATGAGATTTAGGATTTGAGTTTTATATTGCATGGCACTTAATTTTATTTTAGGATAACAAGATAAGTGTATTATTGAGTTACGCATGAATCCCTAGTTTTTATTTAAAAACAACAACTTATCACTTTTTCGCTGCTATATCTTAATTAAGGTTTTGAAGATTAATAAATTGATAATTATCTAAGTTTTCTACTAAATTAAACAAAGGTTTTAAAATGATTGTTTTCAAAACTCCGATAGCTTACTCGGTCACTTAGATGGCTAATGTAATCTTCCAAATTCGGGTCTAACGTCTAGGCTGGGTTGGGGAGGTTACAACCTTAGTGGAGCATTCACTCACTAGCCATGATTTCTCTCACTAAAACCCCATAAAACCCTATCTTGAAAATAAATTTTTCACTTGATATTAGTGAAAAATCAAAGTTTGAAGTTGGATATTAGCTTAGATTTAAGAATAATATTTAAGAATATATGGAAAGGAGAGAAAAGCTCTCCTTTCTTTTCTTTTTTTTTTAAGTAAATGGAGGCCTTTTTACCCATTGATCCAAAATAATTAATTATTTACGAAAAAACCCAAGTCAAAGCTTATGTATGAAAATGACCATTCTCCACAGTGCTCATCGGTGCCACCTGATACACCGATGGCACTACCCTCAAATGATGACCCAATCATTAGCTTTTAAAAAAAATTTAGGTGTTGCCACTTTGTTAAGCTGCACCAGTCTTTACTTTTCAAATTACTCGTTAAAAATACAAGTGTTCAGGGAAAGATAATAAAAAAAAAAGAGAAAAATATATATTTTTAATAGATTCTACTGGTGTATTAGGCGACACTAGTGGGAATTTTTAAAAAAAATAGGCAAAATAGGGGAAAAAAGCTGAAAATAAATCGTTGAAATAGAAAAAAAACCAAAAAAAAAAAAGAGGGAAAACCCATGATTGATACTTCCTTTATAAGTAGTTATTGTATTCTTGGCTTGTTAGTATCACCACCAGTGGATGAAATATTGTTTCAAAAAAATAAATCTTAGATGAGATGAGAATGGGAAAGAAAGAGATGTGGGAGAAAGATAGAGAGACAAGAGAGGAAAAGTGAAATATAGGAAAAGAAAAAGAATAACAACGGTGTAAAATAGTGATATGAAAGGGAATTGAATATTTTATGAAAAATAGAAAATCAAATATATGGGAAAGGAAAGATAATAACAGATATGGAAAATAGATATATAAAATGGAATTTAATATTTTATGAAAATAGAGAATCAAATATGGTAAAGGAAAGAGAATAACATATATGGAAGATAAAGATTCTCTATTTTCCCTATACTCTCTTTTCCTTTCCCATTTGAATTTCCCTTTTTCTTTTCAATTGAAAACCCTAGTCGTCGTATTCAATTATCTTTTTTACTTTTTATTTTATTTATTTTCTTTCCCTTCTTCTTCTCAATTGAAAATGCTAGTCGTTGTACTCAATAGCCACTGATGTTGTCATTTACAGTGGCCTTTCGTGTTGATTTCGACACCAAAGACGAGATTTCCTCTTTCCCTTTGACTTCTACAATTCAGTTCTCCCAGTAGCCTGCTCCAAATCTTCTAAAACAATTACCAAAGCTTCGGACTACTCTTTTTACAATGATTTTTTTTAAAATACCACCAATGCCAATTAACAAGACGGTGACACCTAAAAAATATTTTTTAAAAAAAATTTAACAGGTGTCACCTAACATACTGGTGGCCCCAATTTTTTTTTTTTTGAACTTTCTACAGTGCTGCCAAACAGACCAACAACACCCATTAAAAAATACTTTTTTTTTTCATTTTTTTCTCTTTCTGAATAACCATATTTTTAATGGCTATTTTGAAAATAAAGACTGGTGTTGCCTAACACAGTGACGACACCCAAAAAAATTATTTTTTTTAAAAGCTGATGATTGGGTCATCATTAGGGGTGAGCTTTCAATCGAATCGAATAGAATCAAATGAAAAAAATTCGAGTTAATCGAGTTGACGAATCGTATTCTATCATCCTACTTTGATTTGAAATTTTCTCGAATCGAATCGAGTCAGATGGAATTCGAATCGAATCGAATCAAATTAAATATATTTATTTGAGTTAAATTAAAAAATATATTTTAAGTCCTTATAATCACTGTCACCCACTGTAATCAAATTTGTCCACCGTAATCAAAGTTGTTATTAACTTTCATCCCCTTATAATTTATTTATTAATCTTTCATATACTGGTTAACTTCTTTGCTTGCTTAGTTACTTCAATTATCTTCTGATTCTTGTCACTATATTTTTCAATTAAAAATATATTAAATGTAAAACATGTGATTTTTAATAAAATTTATCTTAAAGATAAAATGTGAAATTAATACCAACATAAAATTTTATGGCATCATCAATAATTCAATTTTAGCAAAAATTTATAAAATTTAATATGATAAAACAATTCAATAATATAAATAGTACAAAATGTGAAATCTATTTTAATAATATAAATAGTAGATATAAATAAAATTATTGTTATTTAGGTTTAGGAAAATTTTTGGATGATTTTAATTTTTATTTAGGGGTAAAGGGTGAGAAGTAAAAGTTTAGGAGGAAATAAAAAGTTTTGGAGGTCGAGGAGTAAAATTTTTTTTTTGGGGGGAGGGGAGGAATAAATGGGAGGAGTAAAATTTTAGGAAGGAAATATTCAAAAAATTGAGGGAGGGGGGGGGGGGGAGGGAATGGCTTTGGTGTAGAAGGGTGTAGGATGGGAGGGAGCAAAATTTATGCCGGGGAGGGAGAGTAAAAGTTTTAGGAGGAAAGTGAAGAGGTTTAAGAGTTTGGAGTAATAATGTAAATTATTAGAGTTTTTTATGCCGGGGGAGGGAGAGTAAAAGTTTTAGGAGGAAAGTGAAGAGGTTTAAGAGTTTGGAGTAATTTATTCGAATTATTCGAGTTATTCGAATTATTCGAGTTATTCGAGTTTAAAAACCAAACTCGATTCGAACTCGAAATTCAAATAACTCAATTCGTTTAACTCGAAATTCGAAATTTTTTTTAAATTTTTTCGAGTCGAATTGAGTTTTGCTCACCCCTAATCATCATTAGGTGCAGTGCCGCTGGTGTGCCAGGTGACATCAGTGGACACTATGGAAAACGAATCATTTTTTTATATAAGTTTTGACTTGAGTTATTTTTGTACATAATTAATTATTTTGCATCAATTGAGTAAAAAAAAAAGCTGTAAATGGGCTTTGACTAGATGTGTGCATGGGCGCCCGAAATGTGAGAGGGTTTGAAAAAAAAATAGGCCCGAAAAATGGGCTTGGACAAAAAAATAAGGCCCGTTTAAAAAATGGGCCAAGCCTCGGGTAAGATATTTTTAGCCCGGGCCCGGCTCGGCCTGGCCCGAAATCACTAAAGGACAAAAAACATCTGCATATTTTTTTATTTTTGAATGTTATTTTCTTGTTGTTTTTTTCATATTTTGCTACCATTTTACTATTATGTTACTATTTTTTTGTTGTTATTGTTTGGATATTATATAAAATTTATTTTATTGTTAATTTTCTTATTATTTTAAAGGCATTTGTTAATTTTTATTATTTTAGAAGCATTTGCTTGTTAAGTTGCATTTATCTTAGTGTTATTTAAGTCTACATATTTTTCAAAATTTATTTTTAATTTATTGAGAAATATTTATTTTGATATTTTTAGTATTTTTGATGTGTTATATATATTTAAAAATAATAAAAAATTAATATGGGCCAGCCGGGCTAGGCTCGGGTTTTAGTATTTTTATTCGGGTCGGGCTTGGGTAAAATTTTAAGCCCATTTTTGGGCCTGACCCGGCCTGAACTCAATAAATGGACATAATTTTTTAATTGAGCCCAACCCGAACTCGACCCAGCCCGACCCATGAACTCCTCTAGCTTTGACCCTTCAATTTATTAAGAAATAGCAACATGAACAACAATCAATGAATGTATCGAATGAGGGTAATCAAACCTGAAAACTTCCTCATCCGCCATACTTGGGTTAATTTTACTCAAATTGTTGCTACATACGAAAATTCTAAATAATCTAAAGACCTAACATTATCTAAGATAGTTCCTGATAAAGATAAATCTAATATGGATTGTTTAAGTTATGTGACAAGAGTGCACAGTTCCACAATCCTTTTTCTCGTGCTAGTTAAATCCCGCGTATATGGGCTTGGGCTTCCGCCCATGTTGGCTCCATGTGGCTCGTTATCCTTGTCGCTAAACTTCCGGGGAAAAATCCGTCCCTTTCCCATTTAGCCGTGTGATTTGGGTAAGGGGATGAGCCTTCTCTGCTCCCCCTCCCCACGTTAAAACTTGTTTGATTTTTTTTCGTTTACGGCCGAATGGCCCTTTAAAGACAAGGAAGCCAATTCGGCTTTCTAAAGCCTAAACGGTCAGGGTGGGGGACACGGCCCGCCACTCATCCATTTACTTTCTCCTTTTTTTTTTTTTTTTTTTGGAACTGTGGCCGATTGGGCCATTCAATATTCAAAGCCTCATTAGGCTTCGCAGACCAAGTTACGCAATGGTGGGGGCCACGGCCCATCAAATTCATATATATTCCATTTTTTTCCAATTTCCAATTTGATTCGTTTTCCGTAATTTGTATTTTTAATCATTTTCACTAATCCTCTTTCATATAAATTTAATTCCAATAATTTAATAACACAAAATATTATAAAAAACACTTATAATATCATGCGAGATTATCAAAATACCCTAAAGTGGTAAATTTATCATTTTGCTCATTTTTCCTCTTTGCTCAATTCCTTCATAATAATTTGTAATCAATCTAAATTCAATAATTCTCATTTAATACTTAGTACGCATCCTTGGATATTGAAAATATAATATTACCCTTCACTTGATAAAATAGTTAAATTTACAATTTAATCTTTATACTCTTAAATTCTTTCAAATTGATATCAAATGTAATTCTCGTTACACCAATATATAATCCAACTCATTCTTATAACAATTAATTAATAACTACTCACATTTCCCTTATGGTCAAATGTGTTCTTTAGTCTTTAAACTTTTCAAAATTTATGATTTAGTCCTTTCATTATATTTTTCACTTTTAAAATACTTTAAATTAATTCTCATACCCAAAATAACTTTATTTTCATAAAATTTCTTTATTTTCATAAAAATTTCTTTATTTGACAAATTACTTAATTTTCTAAAAATTTCATTATATTTACAACTAGAATAGTGCCACCTGTCTAGTAAAAATTTTGAGATATTACACATGCCTTCTAAATTTGACTGTTTGGCATGATGGTTGGATACTCCTTTGTCTCTATGTACTTCCTACATGTGTTACTAGCATTAATTTTAAAATATGAATTTTATTTATTTAATATGAAAATTGACAAATTGTTATTTATTATAAAAAATTGAATTATATTGGTATATTATAGAAAATACTTTCATCGTTATCTTTATATTGTTACAAAAATGTTTTAAGGTTTTTGCTTATTTTTTTTAAAATAACTCGATAAATTATAAACAATGTTGTTATGAAAAGTGTTTTACAGATTTATTTTTACTAACCTTAAAGTTAGAATTTGAAGATCATCATTGAGCTGTTAAAAGCTCAGCGTTCGGATTTTTAATCCTGTGCACAGGTTATAGATAGTTTATGAGTTCGTGACCGTACAATACCGCCAAAGAGCCGTTGGAATCTATATCTCATAAAGATTGTTTTCATTTAGTTTACTTGGTTACTTTTATATCGCTTAATTGTTTAGTTATTTGATTGAGTTGTGTTTAATGATTTTATTGATTTTAATTTTTCTAAGTATATTTTTTTATGAATGACTTATTATTTGTATGTTTAAATTTGATATGAGTCTGATTTTTCTTATTTAGTGATTTGATATGTTTTTATAAAATCTTTGGATAACTTGAGTTTTAAATGCTTTAGTTTTTTATGTTTTAATGTGCATAATTGAACAATAGGTCTAGTCGGTTGTTCCGGCGATCACTATGACACTTCTGATTTGACCTGACTTCTAGGCCAAGTTTAGGGTGTTACATTTTCTATTTTAATTACAAATATTTAGACTTGTTGAATATTGGTATCATATTCAATTGCTTAGGATATTTGTCTTGTCAATTAGAATAATTATATCCATAATTGTTTAATTGATTCTAATGCTTGTGACGAATAACATTATTGGGTATAGGCTACATATGCAATTCATGTTATCTGAACACGTGATCTAATCTAACTAAACCCTGCTCACGTGCGTTTGTTGGTTAGAATTACATCTGTCTCGTTTTTAGTGCTGTCGGTAAGCTAAATCTTAAACGCAAAGTTATAGGGTTGTTTATTAATAAAGGGAATAATTTCAACGAGGTTCCTCTTGTTTATCGACAAGGTAAAGAGAGATTGAATGCTAGTCGAGATGTCAATAACTATAACTAATTTATCAAAAATCACTAAAATTATCTGTGTCGATGATCAGACTTCCATTATATTGACTTTCATATATATTATTTTTCAATTTCTCTTTTATAGGTTTAATTTTAATTTTTAATTTTAAAACCCCTTTCTTTTGATTTTACTTGTTTTATTAAAGAAATAAGATTATTACCAGTTCATCACCCCAACAATCGATCATCTTTCAGATGATCGTCATCTTAAGTTGCGTCTAGATCACTCTCAAAAGGTTAAGTCAGACAATCTAGTACATCAAGAGGCCTTTAAGGATGTCCAATTTATCACTCCAATAATCGATCATCTCTGTTGGCCATCCACAGTTTATCATCTAACAACTATTTCAATTGATCTCATCTCACAATCATCTTAAAGATCATTTGAGACGATTTTTGAGGATATTCCATCTTGGCTCAGTGGCATCCCTTTGCACTTGAAAAACAGCGCTCTCTATGTAGTTGTCTGAGAACATTGCCGCCCTCTACACTAAGAATAAAGAAAATATTGCGTGAAAGGTAAAAGGAGTGTAAGCACAATAAAACCCGAAAAGATATCTTGTCATTTTTATAAACTCATTCCATGAGTTTATCTCTAAAACACATTTGGCTAAAAGATTGACTTAGGAATAGGAGACTGATCGTAGTGCCAACTCTAGCACCATTTAGTTCATCCTCTTACTTTTGTAGATCATACCAAGCCTGTTAAAGCATCACAATAAGCCCAGACTCATACAAGCTTTTAGAGGACCCTCACAATGATATAATTGACTCAAATGCAAAATACCTATCTTATCTCATGTTGTTACAATACCTTAATATTATTTTGGTATTAATAAATATTCAACTTAGATTATAATATAAATATATAAAAATATATATCGTAATTCATTATCAATATTATGATATATGAAATATAAGTTTCAAATACCTTTTATGCAATTGATATAAATCAATTTTTATTTTTAATTTGAATATATCATTTTTATAATTTATTATAAATGAAGGAAAATTTAAAAATAAAATTGATTTCACTTAAAACTTGCTTAACACACCTTGATAGCTACAATTTTGATTAAAAAAGAAAAATAACAAGCTTTACTTACCTATTCTTCTACTTGTTTTTTCAATGCAAACCAAAAAGGCTCTGTCGAATTTGGTCAACGTGAAAGAAAAGAATAAATATTAACAAACAAGCAAAGCAAGTCTTCAATTATTACAAAATTATATCTTATTATGTTTTTTTATTCTTCTTGTTATTTTTTAAGTCCATTGAATTTTCTTATCATTTCTTCTTGTTTTCCTTGCCCGCCATCACCAAACCTTCCTATCCCTCTGTTTTCTGTTCTTAGAGTTATAGGCTTATAGGTATTTTCTATTCTTACATACACAAATATTTTTCTTATATGCGAAAGATGGGTTTCAAGAATAAGAAAGACTTATTGCATTTTCAAACAAATTTATATTTTTTTAAAACAAAATTTCGGATCATCGTAACACAACAATCATTAGAAATGAGGAAAACAACTGGTCTTAGTGACCAAATGAAAAGTTCGATAAAACTAAAGAGAGAAGAGTAAAACAACTCCCCTTAAAAGAAAGCTTTGAACCACCAAGAATAGATCAGCAAATTATCAAAGGGAAAACCAAAACTCGATTGGAGGCAATACATCAAACAAATATATACTTAAAATAAATTGAAAGGTGTGGAATTGCCAAAGAGAAGTTTAATTATATTTGTTTGATTTTGAGGGATTTTATTAAGTATGATCCATTGTCAACATATATATGCATCAAATACATATTATTTTCAAAAAAAGAAATACATGCCATTTTGAAATGCCCTTTATTATACGTATACATCTTGTTATTTTAAAACATAAAAAAAAATCATAAAATTTGTATTTTTACATTCGATAAGTGGGCTTGACACACAAATTAATCTTCCTTGGCAACGAGACACCAAAGTTCTCAGTCATGTCCAGTTCATTCGGCGACATTCCGCTAGGTAGCTCCCAATTGAAACAATGCACCAATTGAGCTAGAATAAGTTTAACTGTGATTAACCCTAATTTCTTCCCTGGGCATAATCTACGGCCTGCACCAAATGGGATGAGTTCAAAATCATGTCCATGAAGGTCTATATTGCTATCAATGAACCTTTCTGGAAAAAACTCTTCAGCGTTGTTGGACCAAATGTTAGGGTCTCTCCCCATGGCCCAAATGTTCACTAAGACCCTTGATTGTTTTGGTATGTAACAGCCATCAATAATTATGTCTTCCACTGACTCACGAGGAACTAGCAAAGGTGCAACAGGATGAAGCCTAAAAATTTCTTTCACAACCATGTCTAGGTACTCCAATTTTGGTAAATCATTTTCCTCTACCATTCTCTTGTTCCCGACAATGCTTTCTAGCTCTTGTTGGAGTTTTAACATTACCCTTGGATGCCTTAGGAGCTCTGATAATGCCCACTCCAATGTGGCAGCTGAAGTGTCCAAGGCACCCACCATCATATCTATTGTTATGGCTTTGATGCTATTCCGATCCATTATATCACCATCATTGTTCATTGGTTGATTTAACTCTTTAAGCAGCGTACCGACGAAATCATCCTGTTTATGTTGTTCATGGTCATCAATGATCATCTCGAGCGCTTTATCAAGTTTTTCGCCGAGTTTCTTTGTACGTGCTTTGATTCCCTACATAGTTGATAATAATCAACACCATTCACTTAGTGGTTGTTTGTAATGTATATGGTTAATTTGTTTTGATATAGTAAATTAAAATACAGAAAAACACAATACCTGTAGGTCGAAAGCACCCAGAAAAGGAACAACATCTGCAAGATTGAAAGCTCCTGCTATGTGAGTAAGCTCATCAATAAGCTCCTTGAGGTTAAATCCCTGATACTTCTTCACATTCCCCAAAACCATTCTCAAAGTCATCTCTTCATTAAGCGCCCCAACCTTCTTACTAATGTTGACCACTTCCTTCGCTGATGCAGCTTCTTTCAAAGATTCAATGAAATGCGCTAGCACCTCCTTCCTCGTTGATGCAAACGATTCAATTTTCGATGCAGTAAAAATTGTCATATTACAAATCTTCCTCACACTACGCCAATATGATCCAAGTTCTGTGAATGCTATGCCCCTTTTGCCATTGTAAATTAATTCTAGGACTTGAAGTCTTGGCCTGCTCGCGAAAACAGCATCATGTGTCTTGAGAAATATCTCGGCGACTTGAGGGGACGAAACGACAACAGTTGGCACAACGCCTAGCCTTATGGACATCATAGGACCATATTTTTTGGCCAAGTGATAAAGGGATTGGTGTGGAAGCATGCCTAACATGTGGAGGTTTCCAATAATTGGCAAGGGTCGCGGACCGGGAATGGCTTTCCCTTTTCCTTTTCCATTTTTGCTTGATGAGATGTAAAATAGAACGTAGAAGAAAGAGCAGAGTACTGCAAGGGCAGTGAGAAGAGTGGCTGCTGAAAGAGCCATTCTTGTTAATTGATTCAACTGAAGGATATGTCTCTACTGTCTATCCCCTCCCCTTTTATTTATACATTTATCTATTAACTATAAAAATATATACATTATTTGTAATCTGCAGATGAGAAGTCGTCCCCCTTCGGCCGTCGTATTTGACCTAGAAAAAATAATTTGGCGTATTTGGGAAGCTGTTTCATATAATATTATGGATTCTTTAATTGCATCCCATTTTATTTACAGATTTATAATCGGTTATTACAAATTATTATATAGATTTTTCTGTATGTTTATTTATGTAGACATAAAAATATGTTACAAGGAGTCGCAACTCTTCGGCCATCATATTTGACACGAAACTTGGCAGTTGGCTGCTTTGACCATAAATTTGTCATAATTAGGCAGCAGTTTAAATATAAAACTGGTTTTAAGCCGGTGTTTTGCACGGATATATTAATTTATAAATATAAAATAATATTTAGTCATAAAAATATAATTAAGATAATATCTATTCAAATTATATTTAAACAATTTTAATATAATATTAAAACATCTATTACACTCATACGCATGAAAATTATATACTTATAACATAGGTATATAATTAAAATAATATATAATAAATAATAAAATATATTGTTTAAAACTAATTAATAATAATGTATACGATATTAAAATAAAAATTAGATTAAATTGTAAATAAAATAAAATTTAAACACATAAATATATTGAATTAAGAATATTTAATGATACAATTGTTCAACATGATATTTTCATCAATCCTAAGTAGGTGTTGAGTTAATTTGTGATACCAACTCAATCAATAACATAATTAATCTATATAATTGATGGAGGTAATAAAATGTGCATATTAAAATAAAAATGTGTGAAAATTTCAAAATAATAACTTTGGTTGAGTGGTAAATTAATTTTTTTAATTTAACTAGCATGGATTCAAATTCCACATTATGCATATTTCTTATTGGTTTTTTAAAATAAGAATATTAAAACACCCTCGAATAATAAAACTTGATTTAATTATGAAATGACATTTCCATAATTTCTCCGACCGAGTTGGTACCTGGTTGAAACGTGACACCAACTCAATCAAGAGTTTAAATAATAGTATAGACAATTCTCTAATTTTTTTGATACAATATTTAGAACTACTCATAACCCATCCCAACCCTTAAATAGGAGGATAAGCTCATTTTAGCACACTCGAACCCGCGTCACATCAATTTTAATATATATAACTTGACAAATGGATCTAAAATGACGAAGGTCTAGAATGATGTGATATATTCTTAAGATATAGTAAAATAAGAATAATATAATATAGGGTAAGCTATAATAATGGTCATTAACCTTTATTGACAATTGTTTTGTCATTTAATTATGAAAATTTATATTTTAGTCACTAACATTATTGACTTATAATGTTTTGACCACTCGTCCATTAATGATCATTACAGTCTTAACGAAAAAATAAGGTGACACATTAATTCAAATGTTAATATTCAATTTGATTCATAGCTAAAACATTCAATTTGGTATTTTTACAATTTTTTAACAATAATTACGTAAAATTATTAAAAATTTTAAAAATATAAAAAAATATCTTAAGAATATTGAAAATCTTTTTTTTTTTTTGAAATTATAAAAATATAGCTATGTAAAAAATTCATAAAATTCTAAAGATTATATAAGGGTTAATTTATAAGAATATGAAACTATGCTGAAATTCTACAAATTTACTGATCTATGTTGTTTTTTAAAGAAAGAAAGGAAAACGCGTCCTACAGTGAGCGTTTTCACTGCTACACATTCGTGTGATCCTACTTAGTGAGTTACACGGGAAAGGACACAAGTTGGGACACGACTGTCTATCCCTTGTTCGAAAGTTACAAGGCCTAGGGTGATGTCACACGACCATGTGACCCCTGTTTTCAATTTTTGCAACTTTTTCTTAAACTTTCATTGTCTCAAATTATTCTCGAATTGCTTCCAAGCTGTTTCTAGGGATGAAATATATGAGAATGAATGGTTTTTAATATATTTAAATTATTGAATGTTATGATGTTTAAATGTTTTCGATTGTACGGTAACACTCCGTAACCCTAATCTGGCGACAAAAACGTGTTAGGGGTGTTACATTTAGTGGTATCAGAGCTACAATTTAGTCGGTTCTATGACTAATGCAGCGGAGTAGAGTTTAGTATATACATGCCACATATACCATGTGATGCTTTTAATTCACTCTAATATTGTATTTTCTTATAGATTCAAAACGTCAGTTAAGCCGAATCGAGCTATAGTTAACGAAGCTGAAAGTAATGCTCAAGCTTCGAACCCTGAAGCAAGTAATAATGCGATTATTCCATAGTCCTTTGTTGATAAAATGAAAAATATGTTCCTCAGAATGATGAACCAATGGTTCAATGAATTCAAGCAAGCAAATCTTGCAACTCCGCCACCTCCACCCCCTACTGTGTCTCTTCCGGTACCTCTGAGTCCTCAAAATCCTGTACTTATGACAGTTACTCAAGTATCCTTAGATAAAATCCGAAAATGTGGAGCGAAAGAATTCAGAGGCAAGATGGATGTTGATCCTGCAAAAGTCGAGTACTGGTTAATGAATACAAAGAGAGTCTTCGCAGAATTGATGTGCACTCTTAAAGATTGTTTGAGATGTGTTGTGTCATTAATACAAGATGAAACGTACCTATGGTGGGACACTTTGATCACAATGACATCAAATAATCGTATTAATTGGGATTTCTTTTAGACTGAATTCAAGAAGAAGTATGTTAGTCGGTTGTTTATTGACAAGAAAAAGAAAAAATTTCTTGAGTTAAAACAAGGGAATAAGACTGTAGCTAAGTATGAACGGGAATTTGTGCAGTTAAGTAAGTATACTCGTAATATAGTGACAAATAAAGAAGAAATGTGTATTAGATTTGAGGACGGGTTGCATGATGATATCCGTATGTCAGTGGCAGTATTAAAGTTACGGGAATTTGTAGAACTTTCGCAACAGGCTCAAAAAAAATTGAAGAAATTTGTTAAAGTAAACAACAATCAGATTCAAAATTTTGAGATTTTAATAAAAGAGGGTCGTTCAATCCTAATCAAATGTCTCAGTCGAAGAAATTTAGAAATGACAGAAGTTAATCGGTTGCCCTTTTAAAGTTTTTATGGTAGAGAGAAACTGAGACAAAGCAATTTCAAGTCTGTTGATTCTCTAGTGGCTAGTGTTGGAAGTGTAAGAAATGTTGAGAGAATTGATCCTGTTTGTGATGATTGCAACAAAAGGCATTTTGGTGAGTGTCGATAAAAGTCGGGAGCTTGTTTTTGTTGTGGATCTACTGATCACTTCCTTCGTGATTGTCTGAAAAGGCAGAGTGATTTTGGAAATCAAACAAACAAGCCTGAAGCAACCTTATAGAGAGGTAGACGATCTGGAAACGCTAGAAACACTACTTCTGGTTAAGGAAAAAATAGCAAGATGAATGAATGATCTGAAGTGAGAACACCAGCTAGAGCGTATGCAATCAGAGCTCATAAGGTAGCTATTGCCCCAGACATTATTGTGGGTACTTTTCCTCTCTTTGATATTAATGTATATGCATGGATTGATTTTGGACCAACTCACTCGTCCATATGTACTGCATTAGTAGATAAAAAGAAATTACCTATTGAGTTCACTGAATACACTGTCAAAGTTACGAATCCACTAGGTCAGTGTGTTTTAGCTTATCAGATATGTAAATCGTGTCCATTGAAAGTTAGGAGTTACGATTTTCCCTCTAGTTTGATGTTGTTACCTTTTGATGATTTTGATATCATTCTGTGAATGGATTTGTTATCTAAGTATGATGCAATAGCGAGCTGTTGAAGGAAGTAGGTTAGTTTGAAGCGTTCGAATGGTGAATTTATTTGTGTTAGAGCAGATAGGGTCAATTGTAATACAAATGTAGTTTTAGTACTGTCAGCTCTGAAATTGATTAAAAAGGGTTGTAAAGCTTATTTAGCTTATGTTCTTGAATCGAAAGTGGCTGAATCAAAAATGGATCAAGCGATGGTAGTTAAAGAGTATGCTGATGTTTTTCCTGAAGAATTGCCCAAGTTGCCACCAACTCGAGAAGTAGAATTTGTGATCGAACTTGTACCTAGAACAACTCCAATTTCGATAACACCGTATAGAATCACCCTTACAGAATTGAAAGTGTTAAAAGTACAGTTGCAAGAGTTGTTAGAACATGGATTTATTTAACCAAGCATGTCACCTTAGGGTGCTCCAGTTTTGTTCTTGAAGAAAAAAGATAGGTCAATGAGACTATGTATAGATTATCGACAGCTAAATAGAGCCACCATCAAGAATAAATACTTGTTACCTTGTATTGATGATTTGTTCGATCAATTAAAAGGAGCTACAGTGTTTTCGAAGATCTACTTGAGATCTGGATATTATTAGCTGTGAGTTAAAGAGAAAGATGCATTGAAAACTACATTCAGAACTAAATATGGTCACTATAAATTTCTGGTGATGCCATTTGGTTTGACTAATGTTCCTACGACATTCATAGACTTGATGAATCGGGTATTTCAATCATATTTAGATCGGTTTGTTGTGGCATTCATTGATGACATACTGATTTATTCACTGAACGAGTCAGAGCATGCTGAACATTTAAAAGTTGTGATGCAAATTATGCGTGAAAAACAACTGTATGTGAAATTCAGTAAATGTGAATTCTGGCTACGAGAAGTTGGTTTTTAGGGACATGTTATATCTATTGATGGAATCAGGGTTGATCCAAATAAAGTATCTCTAATCGTTGATTGGAAAATTCTGAAGAATATATCTATCTGACATTCGAAGTTTCTTGGGATTAGTCGGATACTATCAACAATTCATTAAAAACTTCCCAATCATTGCTTCACCTATGACCAGGTTATTACAGAAAAACATTGAATTTGTTTGGTCTGATAAGTGTCAACAGAGTTTTGATCAACTGAAAAACATGTTAATAAAAGCTTTAGTGTTAACTCAGCCTGAATTTGGAATGGCGTATGTTGTTTATTGTGATGTGTTTCTCAATGGTTTAGGTTTCATGTTAATGCATTCAAGGAAAGTGGTAGCTTATGCTTCTCAACAGTTAAAGTCACATGAAAAGAATAATCCTACTCACGATCTTGAGCTAGCCGCGATTGTCTTCGTTTTGAAGATATAGAGGCATTATTTATGCTGTGAGAAATATCACGTGTATACTAATTAGAAAAGCTTAAAATATTTAATGACCTAGAAAGAACTAAATCTGAGATAGCAACGTTGGTTAGAGATACTGAAAGATTATGATTTGGTTATTGATTATCGTCCGGCAAAGGCTAATATAGTTGCGGAAGCACTCAATGAAAAATCATCATTATTTGCATTTCGAGCGTTGGATGCTCATCTAGCTTTATAAACCAGAGCTAGACCTCTAGACTCAACTTGAGTAGCAATAGTATGAGCAACAACTTACTACCCAACCGGTCTTCCATTACTTCCACCATGACCACGGCCTCTAGTTAACGCAGAAAAAGGTGTCAAACTTTGAGTCTGTGAAACCTCTACTCTATTCAAGAAATCCCTCAGAAAATGTTCCTTAGAACCACACTTAAAACATCCACCTGTCAACTTATAACACTCATCAGGATGTCTGCGCTTACAATGTGGACTAAGCAGCCATCTAGAACCACCCATCAAACCACTAGTACTAACTACAACACTATCTTGCGGCTTAGACTGACTTGGTCGAATCTCATGTAGTGCACTCCTATCAGAACTCTGAGTATCACGCCTTCTCTTAGGCAGTCGGTCGGATACACTATCGAAAGTTCTCTTACCAGATTTAGTAACTACAAAACGAGGCGGTTCAACCAAAGTCTCCTCAGCAGCTTTGGCTTTCTCAACTAACTCATCAAACATCTCCATGTTCTGAGCTACCAAGTAAACATGAATTTCTCGATTAAGCCTAAATCGAAACCTCTTACAGCGGCCTTTCTAAAAAAAAACCATTTCAGGAACATACTGACTAAGTCACACAAACTCAGCCTCATAATCAGCCACTGACAAATTACCTTGAACATGATCTAGAAATTCCCACTTACAACATTCCATGTACTACTCACTCATAAACTCCATTTAAAAACCTCAAGAAAATAATTTCAAGTCAGTCTATCAGAAACAGTACCCCTCCTAATTGTATTCCACCAACTATGAGCCTCACCATCAAGTAAGGACACATCACAACCCAACATTTCCTTATCAAAACAGGATATCTTTTCGACATCCTTTCAAATCCTTCCAACCAATACTCAACTACGGTCGGATCAGTACCTTTTACTCCAAAAAACTCTTTACCGCCCAATGCCCGAAGATATTCAAGTGGTAACCCACGGTTCACAAGTGTAGGATTGGCATGTGTAAGAGTAGGGTTAGCACCAGCAATCTACTGAAATACTCCAATTATCATTTCTATCAGAGGGCCTACACCCTCATCAAGTATATTCACTCTACGCGATAGTATAGGATGTGCGAAAGATGTACGATCCTCTTGAGCACTAGCTCTAACATTAACACGTCTAGGAGGCATATCTAATAATCTAATAATCTAACATACACAAACACATAAAATAACAAATGGTGTGAGTGGTGGGGAGATGATCCAAGTCTCATTCCTGTAAGCAAACTTTAGGATTAAAGGCAGTGTGTTCCTATTCCTACTCTCAATACATCACATCAAGAGACATCTTATGTAATTCAAACATTCAACATAGTTTAATCACTTGGGTTTTCAAGATCAATGGGTTGCGAAATCCCAATTAACACATCAACAACTATCACCAAGGTCCAAGAGTTATTAAACCTGGACTCTGATACCACCAAATGTAACACCCATACTAGCCTGGACGCTAGGCTGAATATTGAGATGGGACGCCACCGTCTCACGTTGATTTCATTGTAATTATCAAATTTGAAATACATGTGGTTTCGTTTTAATTTCATTATTCTAGTATTTATGAGAATATCAAGTCATACAAGCTTAGTTTAGCATTTAATCATACTAATATATAATAAAAAAACATAGGATGTACATGTTTCGAGCATTGGGACCACTTAGCAAATTTTTCCAAAAATGTTACATACGTATCGATACTGCCTCTATGGTATCTATATTTCCTTTAAGTGATATCGATAGCATCTGGATAATCGATACCAAACTAGCATTCTATTTCTCACCAAATTTTAAAATATTGAAAAATATCGATACCTTTCGTAAGGTATCGATAATTACACTACGAGTTTCGATACTCAAGTCAAGGTATTGATACCAAATTGATATTCTGACTTTCTACAGTTTCGAAAATATAGAGGTATCATTCTAAAAGCCTTAATATCAATACATCTGCTTCTAGTTACAAAAATTCAACATATAAAAGCATTTAAATCATTCAAACCTAGTCTCTAAACATCGTGCTTCATTTACCTAGTCACATATGCATCAAAATGTCTAAACAATAAACCAAACACCATGTCCAAGTTCACAAGCTTCCCAAACATACGCAATATACAAATAATCCCCAATTCGTCTTAATAATTCGATATAAATGTCTACCACATTGGCCTATCACATTGCCTTTATTCCCCAAACATAAATAAGCATAGAACACCTACTAATAAAAGCTAAATAATCAGCTTGGATCACTCCCTTGAAGGCCACACCGCCTGCACCACCCACACCGGCACTACTTATCTACAATGGTTAAAAAGGAGTGGGTGAGCTTAATAAGCTCAGCGAATGCTCAGAATAACCACTATGCAAATAAGTCATCGTGCATCAACCAATCAACTTATAGCATTTTTCCAAAACGTTTTTAACTTAGTGAGATAATTTACATATTTAATCATCTTTCATGTATCCCTTTTTCACATTTATATACGAATATTTAGGCATATATTTCGATACATATTATTCATATTTAGTCACATATAATCCCATTTAAATGCAATTTATAATAGTTTGCATAGTATCCATATACTCGTTTAAGCATGCATCACATTATACATATATACATTTTTTTGAGATAATTTGGCACTTGAGCTATGAAACATAAAAATGAGCTCTATCATTACTCATCGGATACACGGATCTCTAACACACCATACATAGACTTGTAGAGTCGAACATATCCCATAAGTGTAGCCTATAGCTAACACTCTCAAACACACCAAGCACACATATCCTGGTGAATGGAGCTTAGCTCGCATTCCCTTATCTCTCCAAAAGCTATCCCTGGGCTTCAATGCCCCAAATATCACAACATTTATAAGTGAGTACTCACAATCCTATAGCATGCCAACTATATCCAATGGTTTCATTAAGTCACAAGGCCAAAATATCCATAATGTCATCAAATATTTCTTATCGATTATCCGTACATATTCACCGCATAATCATATCATTAGCTCATTATACACATTGTCACATAGCATGAATAACATACCCTCACATTTATCGTCACAACAGTCATCACAACATGTTCATATTTTGTCACATCATAACTTTATTTATCACAATTCATGAACATATTATGACATATTTACTATTCATAAAAGAACACTTACACTAGAAATTTAGAGAAGGGGTTAAGGCTACCTCTAAATTCCCGAATACACAACGAATCTCTTATGAACAACTATTCCAAAACACTCACCAAAATTTACACTTTTGTCGAAAACTGAAAACTTAGACAAGTTTTTCTTTGCCTTTATCTCAACTCGTTGAAGGTCCTATTGACTCCGACACTTCAACAAGAGAAACCACACAAACGCACATTCAACAATCAGTCATCAGCTTCATGAAAACAGTCACAAACATAAGTCCATGCTACCTTATCTTTTAACCAAAACTTTCAACATAGAAAATTTTAGATTCGAATAGCTCAGTCTACGTTCAATATTTTTGCATGAAACAAATTTTATTCATCTACATATTCATCTATGGCTAATTTCCAACCTTTAAACTACACAAAACTACACTTTTTAAGGTATCAAAATTTTTCAACAAGTTTTGGCCATTACAACGAAAATTCATTAAAACCCTAGAAATCATTAATGAAACTTCAAAGTTACTTTAGAAAGCTTCTAATCATGTTAAAACAAGTTGAAAAACACTTTCAAATCAAGTTTTTATCCACAGACTTGAAATTCACCATTAATGACCCGATTTTCGGCTTTTATCAAGAACATGCATTTTAACTGCTAAAAATTTAGTTTTAAATACTAGATAACATTAAAAACTCATACAAAATTGAATCGTTACCTTAGATGAAAAAAATCTATGCATTCGATCGAAAACCTAAAAAACTTGAAAGCTTGAAAATGAATGAACTATGGTATTTTTAAGTGTTTTCCTTGGTCTTCTATAGAGGTTTTAAGGTTCAAGGGTGATAGAAATCAAAGAGGATTAGGAATTGGAGTTCAAAATTGATTGAAATAGTAAGAGAGAAGCAAGGGACGTCAAACAAAAATTTTGGGTAGTTATTACGTGAAATAACTTGGTGAAGAGAGGTTATTTAGCTTTGACTTTAAAATCTGGTTAAATTGCTTCATAAGTTAAATTGCTTCATAAGAACTCTCAATTTTGACTCTTTTACAAATCAGTAATATTTTCAAAATTAAAGGTATTTAAAACTCATTTTCAGAAATTGATTTAATTTTCTAAAAATCATAATTGAAAAGATTATCGTTTTGACATGTCACAAAATTTTGAACACTTTAAGGTTAAAATTTCTAAAATACCCCTACAACTCATTTGCCCTATTTTGAGGTGTGATAAGTAATAGGGTTGTCAAGAAAACTTGAATTTTGTCCCTACGTTATTGTCGAAACAAAGGTAATTTGTTAACTTATGTATAGATATAAGGTTTTGGGTGATGAATACCATTTTTTTTACTATTTTCTCAATTTTAAACATGTGGAACTGGTTATTTCATTGGAATAAGCAGATGAGTGGTAGCTCTTATCTATTACAACGGTCAAATTTGTGAGACCGAAATTGGCCCCGTCTTTGTATCAGACAATCCAAAGATCTGGCAATCAACTGGACCATAACATTAAAGGAGCTTCGAACAAGGATTAAGCGCAATGTGAGGATTAAAAGAAGAATTTTGAGCCCTAAAATGTAGATATCTTTTCATTGGAACTCGCTAGATATGTTATTTTTTCATCAAGTGGGACAACAATCTGGAGCAGGTGATCGAATTCCATTTCTCTAGTGGAAATGTTGTGTTGGAGTTGTGTGTCGAATTCGTTGAAGAGGACAAAGATGACCTGAGTTCACTGACACCCTATCTACCAAATATCACAATCGATGAAAAAGTTGAAAGTCCTACTATACGGTTGTGTGCTAGAATGACATTATTGCTACAAAGCTTGTACCAATACCCGCCAGAATCATCACCAATGGTGTGGCATTCATCAATTTTTCCCCTCGATCACTGGGGTAGGGACAATTGGTCACTGGGCTAATGATACATCCGTATAACATTCTGTTAGTGCCTTTGATTTTAATTTCAGTACGCTGATGTTGAACACCAGTAACACTCAGATGAGCACAATCAAGTTACTATGGTGGGTCAAATAAAAATGGCTTTAGGGTTGGCTGGGGGTTTATAAGAATGATTATCTACTCCCAACAACCTCGGCTGATGAAGGCACATCTATCCCTAGATTTGCACAGCGGGTTGATAACAAAGAGGGTGAAGAGGACGAATAAATAGATAACGACCCAATAGAGGAAGCAACGCCTGATGGTGTAGAAATTATGTAATTTCAGAACCAGATCTTATTCCCATTGAACTTGGGGACAGTGGATATGATGGTGAAGCTACAAACATTGCTCGATGGGATGACCTTGGGTTTCACGGCTTACCAACCTCCACCACACATGCAAGCTCTTGATCTTGTTAATGAAGGAGGTTTAGCATTCTCACACTTCCCTCATAAAAGACCAGGGCATGCGTCTTCGTCAACAAATTTTGGTCATTTAGAGGTTGGGATGAAGTTTAACTCCAAAGATGCTTTTGTAGCTACTGTCGAGCGATATAACATACAACTTAGCCTCAACTTCACTATTATGTGCTCTCGGTCTAAGAAATATGAGGCAAAGTGAATAATGCGTGCAACAAGATATCCATGAAAAATCATGGCATCTGTAAGGAAGAAGTTGTTCTAGACAATTCAGAAGTTTATTTTGCCATATATATGTGTTGTAGTTGGTATGTACCATGGTTACCGATATCGACTCGATTTCTGACATTTTTCCCAACATTCTACTATGTATGGTGACCCAATTGATTATTTTTTAGGCATTTCGAACGATCATCCAAAATTGGATTCGGATAAGATATCTAACTTTATTACCTATGGTCAAAGTAAGTTTTAAGATTTTGGTCACTATTTTTGATTGCCCACATTTGCAGCGAGTTCGATTACACCGTGTCCTACCATAAGGCACTGTTAGCAAAGTAGAAGGCATTGGAGAATATGCATAGCGGGTGGGAGAAATCTTACAACGAATTGTAGAAATAGTGTTAAATACTGAAGTAGTACATACCAGGTTCCGTAATCGAGCTGCAAACGGAGCCTATGTATTACGACGGTCGCTTCGTCCCTAGAAAAAGAGTTTTCTACCATTTTTTTAGACTTTCAAGCAATGCGTAACTACATTCCGGTATTGTTAGCCACTTATCCAAACTGATGGCACACTCTTGTAGGGAGATATGAGCATAACTTGTTAATAGCTATTGCACTAGATGGTAGCCGAAAAATCTTGCCAATAGCTTTTGTAATAACTCCACAAGAATCTGATGATGACTAAGATTTCTTTTTAACTAACTTGAGAAGGCATGTTATGTTGTATCCCGATGTGTGCATCATTTTTGATAGGGGCACCAGAATATAGGTCACTTTTGAATGACGTTCAAGTCAATAGGATCATGCACACTATAAGTATTGTGTGCATTACATAGGGTCTAACTACTTGAGTTGATACCATAAGGATACAGAGCAGTGACATGTCATTAACATGGGTACATTGTGCATAAAATTGGTTTCCTGTAAAATAGTTTGACATGTACATTTTGGGTCACTTTTCTTGAATGCGGTGTTGATTGTCATTGACAGGGCACGAACTCATCTAACATTGATTACATCAAAATGTTAGAGATCTACAGGTTGTAAACAAACTAGGTGCGTGGTACCTCAATGGCATACCTCTGGAGCAATGCACGTAGTTGTATAATGAAGGACTAAGATATGGACACATGACCTCGAACATAGTGAAATGCATTAGTTATGTACTGAAGGGGACGCGTCGTTTGTCTGTAACCTCGATGGTCAAGGAAACATATTTTTTATTAGCAGCCTTATTTCCAAAGCGGGCTGAGAAATACATGGGATAGCTAAATGGCAGTCATGTTTGGTGCGAGTCGATGCTGAAAGATATTGGGGAAAATGTAAAAATCACGAACTCAATGATTTCAGTGTGTCACTCGCAACCAAATCTAGTATTTCGGGTTAAGCAGCCCCATAGACCCGAACGTGGAGTTATCATTGGAGTGTACCATGTAGACATCAAACAAATGACATACGACTGTGGGAGATTTCAAGCACTTTGTTATCCATGCGAACTGGCAATTATTGCATGTACCTTGGAACGTATAGATTGCATGACCTATGTTAATGAAGTTTATAGACTTGAACAAGTGTATAATATTTGGAAATTTGAATTCCCACATATCCTTAATGTAAGCATATAACCGCCTACCTCACACGCTTCTTTCAAGTTGATTAATAGATAAGAACTCACGGCACAAGCCGAAAGGTCGGCCGAACTCAACTCAAATACGAGGAAGTATGAAAGTTCAGGAATGGAGAGACATACGGAGGTTATGCACATACTGTAGGAACCCAGGGCATACGAAGCCAACATGTCCACAACCTGGGAGCATCAAAGAGAAGAGCTAATTAAAACATTAATTTACCAACTTATTTGTTTATTCATTAATTTTTTTTTGTAAAGTGTAAGTTATTAGTACTTTTTCAAATAAGATATATTACAATACACAAGCCAATGTTTTAGCAAAAATTGGGATGCTTTGGATCAATTCTTTACTTTGTAAAAATTTTGTACCTAACAAATTGACCGAAAAAAACATGAATGAAAAGTAATAGAAATAAATAGATTTAATAGATTTGTTTGGGGTTACATTGTACATATATGCTGAAAAAGAAAGACAACTGAGAAAGTAGGCTGAAAATTTTAAAATTTACCAATCTATTCCTTAAAACTATTATCATGCCTATCTCAAACATAAATAAAAATAAATCTACAAACTTCTAATTTCCAACCATAAGAAAAAATAAAGAAAAAAAATTTTGGGTAAGTGAGAACATGTGCTATTGGGAGCGTTTCACTACCACATAAGTGAAAACAAGCTACGTAGGTCACGTTTTCTTTTCTCTCTCAGTAAACATCATAAATCAATAAATATGTAAAATTTCAGTATAACTTTTTAAATAATTTTTTTCTTGAAAATGATAATTGTCATTAATCTAAACAAGCATCAAAGTATCTAAACTTAGAACCCTTGAAAGTTGAAACAATCCAATTTGCCATATTTTAATCATCAAACCATGGGGGAAAAAAAGCTTTTTAAGAAGTTTTACTGTAAATATAATTGCCAAGAAAAAGTTGGCCGATGAAGACAATTACGTTTGCTTTGCTTAGAAAATTTTACTTAAAAAAAAAGCTCATGAACTATTGAAGGGAAGCATCAGGACACAAATAAAAATAAAAATTGGATACACTCTAAAATCCCCCATTAATCTAAGAAGTAAACAGGGAGATAGATCCGCCGCCCACACCAACAAAATCACCACACTAGAAGACCATTGCACCGACGATCCTTGTCGCTCCCTCCTCAAAAAAAAGATCGTCCCGCCTTGAAGGGTGAAGAAGCAAAGCAGCTCAAGAAAGCCCCGTTCAAGGGATAAGCGACTCACAGCCTAGGAACGTCTCTAGGCTCCCACCACTAGGATCGCCGATGAGCTCTCCGACCACCATCTCCTCGAAGGAGATTTTATTTGGCCTAAGGATGGAAGAAATCCGTAGAATAGAAAGAAAAATGAAAGAGGTGGTAAGGGACGGCAATCTACAAGGGGCGAAGCGGTCGGCCGCCCCTAGATTATAATCTGGAGTTTTTCCATGCTAGAAGAACGGAAGAATATGCTCGAAGGAACAAAGAGAACTTTAAGGAAGAACGATAGAAAACTAATAGAGGTAATACTCTGTAAAATTAGCTTACTTAAAAATAGTATATACAACTCTTTATATAGAAAAAGATGAAGTCACTTAACAACTCTTCAACAAATACTAACAAACTAACCACCTAACTTATCACTTAACATTCACCCAGCTGCCTCGAGTGGTAACACCCGAAGAAAATTACGGAAACGACTAAACAGAGACACTGATAATGGCTTAGTAAGAACGTCTGCCACTTGGTCACAAGCTGGAACTTCACCAACAACCAAGTCGCCACTAGCCACCTTCTCACGAAAAAAAAACAAGTCAAGCTCAACATGTTTGAACTTGGAGTGAAGAACCGGATTAGCTGCAACAGCCACAGCACTAGAATTATCGTACCAGATGGCCAGTAGATCAACGGACTTGACACACAATTCTGCTAACAGCGAGACGAGCCAAGTAATATCACTAGTGGCTGCCGCAAGACTGCGATATTCAGCTTCAGCCGTAGAGCGAGAAACAACCGATTGCTTTTTAAAACACCATGAAATAGGGGTATGACCAAAATAGACATAGTACCCTGTAGTGGACCTCCGGTCATCAAAATCAAGGCCTCAATTCGCATCAGCATAACTGACTAAAGAGAGGCGATCGGACCGGCGAAAAACCAGCCCATGAGAAAGAATGCCACGTAGATACCGCAAAATCTATTTTAACGCTACCATATGAGAAGTAGTAGGCGCATGCATGAATTGACACACTCGATTAACAGCATACGCGATGTCGGGTCGAGTTAAAACAATATACTGAAGTGCTCCCGCAAGACTGCGATATTCAGTTGGATCAGCCAGAAGGTCACCCTCATCTTTAGACAACATAGAGGAACTCACCATAGGCGTATGAACACTTTTAGCGTTAGACATATGGCCCCAGTCAAGAAGCTCTCGAATGTATTTGCGCTGAGATAAGTGAAGACCACCAAAAGAAGCCTGACTTACTTCAACCCCCAAAAAATAATGGAGTTCACCCATATCTTTTAAAGCGAACTCATTATGTAGCTGCTGATCAAAATAATTAATTTCGTCAGATGAATTGCCAGTGATAACAATGTTATCGACATAGACAAGCACATAAAGTGTAAATTCGGAGGACACTCTGCCAAATAAAGAAGCATCTGACTTAGAAAGAACAAACCCAGCAGACACCAGAAATTGTTGTAACTTGTTAAACCAGGCATGCGGGGCTTGCTGTAGGCCATATAAAGCCTTTTTCAAGCAACACACAAGCCTTTCACCACTCGGACCAGACTGAACAAACCCTGGGGGTTGCTGCATGAAAACTTTTTAAGTTAGATCTCTATTCAAGAAGGCATTATTTACATCAACTTGTCGTAGAGACCACCCGTTAGTCACAGCAATAGACAAAATGATTCGTATTGTAGCTGGTTTCACAATCAGACTAAACGTTTCATTGAAGTCATAACCGAGAACCTGAGAACAGCCCTTGGCTACTAATCGGGCTTTTCGTTGAGCAACAGACCCATCAGGGTTAGTCTTCATCTTAAACAACCATTTGTAACTAATAGCTTTACGACCAGGAGGAAATGTACGAAGTTCTCATGTGGAGTTAGCAAGTAGAGCATCATATTCAGCTTGCACCGCTAGACGCCAGTCTGGATGAGCAAGTGCCTCTTCAACAGAAATTGGCTCAGACCCACTTGTGTCCACCGTCAACACCTTAGGTTTAAACACCCCAGCCTTAGACCGAGTAACCATAGCATGAGTATTAGTAGTTGAAGCAGCAGGAACAGTAGTAACAGAAACTGGGGCAGAAGAAGACGAGGCACTATGAAAGGAGGAAAAATCAGTTCAAGCACTAGACCCCGATGTAGACACTGGGCTGACCGAAGAAGCTGGTAGAGAACCACAAGAATCAGTTCGGACTGGTCACAGCAACCTCAGTGTCAAGAACTCTCCTAGGCTTTGTAGAAGAAACAGAACGCATAACAGGGAGATATGTAGTAGTACACGAAGAACGTAGATCACCGAAAGTCGTAGGGGTAGGAGATAAAAACCTAGACTCGTCAAAGATAACATGTCGAGAGATAACAACCTTACCCTCTGGAGTTAAGCAATAATAGCCTTTATATTGTGAGCTATACCCAAGAAATGTAGATGGTTGTGACCGAAAATCAATTTTGAGTAACAAAAGGTCGTAGAAATGGAAAACAACAACAACCAAATATCCGAAGATGATCATATGTTGGTGTATGACCAAACAGACGTTGATACGGAGAGTGACCCTTTAGAACAGGAGTAGGAAGACGATTGATGAGATGAACTACACTACAGAAACATAACCCCAATAAGCCATAGGTAAATCAGCTTGGGCAAGAAGGGTGAGACGAGTCTCCATAATATGTCGATGTTTACGCTCAGCAACACCATTTTGTTCTGAGGTGTGAGGACAGGTAAGGCGATGAATGATCCCATTATCGGCTAGAACAGAAGCAAAGGCACAAAACTCGCCACCTCAATCACTCTGAAATTTCTTTATAGACTTTCCAAATTGAGTAAGTATCATTTTCTGAAACTGTAGAAAACATTCCATGGCCTGTGATTTCTGTTTTAGCAAATAAACCCAGGTAAAATGACTATGCATATCAATAAACGAGACATAATACAGGTTACCGTCACAAGAAACAGATGCAGGTCCCCACAAATCAGAGACAACTAATTCAAACAATTCAGTATATTCAATGTGAGACTGTGAAAACGGTAACCTATGAGATTTGCCTTTCTAACAAGCTACACAAACATAGTCAATACATTTTTTATTGAAAGGAATCTGATACTGATCAAGAACAGTCTTTACAATAATAGAAGAAGGATGACCAAGTCTTTTATGCCACAACGTAAAAACCTCATCACCCGTGGAGCAATCCTGAACTGCAGCGTTGTAAGCTAACGGACGGAGAGCAACCGATTTTGCTGAAAAATGATAGAGCCCATCACGAACTTGGCCCCGCAGTAAGATTTCCTGTGTCTAGATGTCCTTAACCATACAATAAGAAGGATGAAACTCAAAGAAAACATTGTTCTCAGTTGCAAATTTAGACACAGACAGTAAATTTTTCCGGATGCGTGGAACACATAAGACATTCGACAAATGAAGTAATTTCTTGTGTGTAGGTATTATAGTATCCCCAATAAAGGAAATCTTAGTAGAATTGTCATTACCCATGAGAAGTGATGAATTACCTGAATACGGAGTGGAGGTATAAAGATTGGAGGCATTTTGACACACATGATGAGTAGCGCCAGAATCTGAACACCATGACGTGCTCCCAACTGGCAACGGCACATAGAAATCAGTGGGATTAAAATTCGAACCATAGTCAGTGGCATCAGAGTAGTTAGAAGCACGTAAGTCAGACACCCGAGGGGGTATGCCAACAAATTGAGAGGAGTCGTATTGAGACGAGTCAACATCAAATACACGAGCACGTGGTTTGGTTCGCCACGGAACCTCAGGCGCAGTGGGCGACACACGCGGACCAAGATGAACACAATTAGCATTGGGCCTAGAGGAATAGTGGCCACCATCCAATCGTGGGCGAACAAAATCATTGTGACCAAAATCGTGACCCGCACCAATCGGCCTACGCGCATGAACATTCATGCTCTTGTCACCATCACCAACACACGGCCCTAAAGAAGGAGACCCAAAATGACCACCATTATGCGCATAATGCACACCAACACTTAGCCTAGCACTAGTTGGCCCAAATGGCACATGAAAAGCATGCGGCCCACGTGGAGCCATAGTATCCACTCCAAAATTTAGTTTAAAAGAAGGCAGAGAGCAATTTTGACCACCATTATAATTTTGACTACCATTATAATTTTGACCAGGAAAACAATTTTGACCAAGGCCATGAAACGAACCAGAAACAACTCCTCCTTGAGGCGCCACCACCGGCGACTGTTCATCCCTGTGATACCGATAATAACAACGCTGAGCGAGATACCTGTACCTACTATGGATTTGGCATTGAAGACGAGGACGAAAACTACGTCCACGACCACGGATCGACGAATGGCCACCACGAGCAGATCCGTCTTCTACGAGTGGCGGGGATCCTTCGACATAGTGCGTAGCAACCACAACATTTTGAACCGCTTGACTTTGACAAGTCTCACACTCAAGTAACGCATCAGCAAGTCATTGAAACGAAAACGGAGTCGAAGAAAGGGAGGCCGATGACACGACACCTTCAAAATCAAACGAAAGTCCTGCAAGCAACACCGCCGAGCGCTCAACCTCCGATATCGGGGATCCAGACACTGCAAGGAGAGTACATAAACCTTTAATCTTATCAACATAAGCCCGAACAGATAAACTACCTTTCTTGAGAATGAAGCTCATGCCGGAGTTGAGATTGCTTTGTACTCGTGTCAGCCGCAAACAGACTCGTGGCCATGATCTACACGTCGCTCACAATCCGGACGTCGGTGAAGGAGGACAAGAAGGAAGGATGAATGGTAGAAAGCAGCCATGAAGTAAGAAGGTTGTCTTGTTGAGTAAAGATCGAGGCAGCCGGATTGGAGGACAGAGAGCCATCAGGAGCCTGAACAAATCTCGTCGGAGTAGTCAAAGGACCATCAAGAAATCCAAGTAAATCAAACCAGCAAGAATAAACTGAACTTGTTGTTGCCACTGAACAAATGACCCTTCATCAAGTTTAATAACGTCATGATGAGGGAACAAAGCAATAAGCCGGTCACCAGTGAAGACAGAGCCACCAGGATCAACGGAGTTAGAATCAGCGGAGTGCGTGACAGCCATGCCCGAGAATCACCGAGCGACTGATACCATGCTAGAAGAACGGAAGAATATGCTAGAAGGAACAAAGAGAACTTTAAGGAAGAATGATAGAAAACTAATAGAGGTAATACTCTGTAAAATTTGCTTACTTCAGAATAGTATATACAACTCTTTATATAGAAAAAGATGAAGTCTAACTACTTAACAACTCTTCAACAAATACTAACAAGATAACCACCTAACTTATCACTTAACATTCTAGGAAGCTTTAGTAAAACAAAAGTTGAAAAAGGTCAGAATTTTGGTATTAAAAAAAAAAAAAGAGAGAACACTCTTAGTCACATTCAATATTATGCTCAAATTCAATAAACAAAATAGCTAAAGCCCAAGTGAGAATTAAGAAACTTTTCTGTAGAATCCATTCAAACATTAGAAGGTTATTTTATAAAAAATTCTTGCATTGAATAAATAAACCCATGCAAAAAAGGAAAAAAAATTGAAGGTACTTGAAGAACATGAGAAAAATGCCAAACCATTCAAAAGAAATTATTTTTTTAGATTTTATATAAAATTTAGGGTAAAGTAGTCACTTTTGTTTAACTTAGGTTAGATTTTGTCATTTATGTTTCAAATATTACATTTTAGTCACTTACGTTATCGTATTGTAACATTTTAATCATTGAGCCGTTAATTGTCATTAACGGTATAACAGAAAGCTGACGTGGCCCGCTAAATAATCATTTCAAACGAAAATTTTAGGTTAAATTCTACAATTGATGCTTATATTTTTTTATTTTGAGCAATTTAATTTTTTCTTTTATATTTTTTTAACTTCTTCTTTTTTTTATTCTCTTCTGATTCTCCCTCTGTATTCATCCATTCTTAATTTCTTTTAATGTAGTTTTTTTTTTTTATGTTTTCCATTTGTTAAAACTAGTCTACAAGCTCTCCTCACTCGAAAAATTAAATTGTTCAAAAAAAAATAAAAGTATAAGGACTAGTTTTAACAAATAGAAAACATAAAAAAACTATGTTAAAAAAGCGGAAAAGGGAGGAAATCACTGGGAGAAGCAGAAGAGAATGAAAATTAAAGAAAAAAAAGTTAAAAGAACATAAAAGAAAAAAATTAAATTGCTCAAAATGAAAAAATATGGGGACCGATTGTATAAATTAACCTAAAAATTTTATTTGAAATTATGATTTAATATGTCATGTCAGCTTACTGTTACACCATTAACAACAATTAACGGCTTAGTGACTAAAATGTTATAAGCGATAACCTAAATTACTAAAACGTAATATTTCAAACATAAATGACTAATATATAACATGAGGTAAAAAAAGTGACTATTTTGGTAGTTTACCTAAAATTTTGAAACATTTATGATTTTTTAATTTTCTATAATTATAAATTTCAAATATATTTTATAATTTCAAAAAATAAATAATGATTTTTTTATTTTTTCATGTTTTTAAATTTTTTTCAAAATTATTGTTAAAAGAGTTATAAAAGCAAATGGAATGTTTTAGCTACAATTTATAGATCAAATTGAATACTAACCCTTGAATTCTTGTAACACCCACTTTTACATTAAGGTTATAAAGGTCATTAACGGATGCACTAAAACATTATAACTTGATAAGTTTAGTGGCCAAAATATAACTTTTCATAGTTCAACGAAAAAAAAGTTTACCAAAGGTTAGTGACTAAAGGTTAGTGACTATTGTTATAGTTTACCCTATAATATAAAATATACTTGTAACATTTTAGACCAATTTTGGAGTTTTTTTCTGTCATTGGTAGTGAATATAATAATTATTTTAATACTATTAGATAAAATTAAAAACTATAGATTTTTTCTTAATATGTAACTTTTAATTTGGTACAATTATATAAATAAAATTTTGATTTTTATACATTATTTATCTATTTTCATTTAATTTTGCATATTAAAAAATTTTAGTTATCTTAGATAATATTTTTTGTATATTGCATTAAATAAATATAGAATAATGACACATCAATAACGATATTACAGGTTTATCCCTATTATTATAAATTGGATAAAATGCTAAACAACCAGCCTTTGGATAGAATAAAAATAAGTAGAAAAGAATTAAATCTAAATAAATCAATAAGACTAAAATTTTAGCTTCAGATGCAATTTTCACTCCAGCTTCAAACTGATCTAGAAGAATAATTTTTTTTTCCTCCAATCAATAAGTTAGTTATAGTGATTAATGATCATCCTCTAATCACCTGCCTTTCTGAATGTAAATTAATAGTAAGAACAATCCAACAATTAACCCTTACCAAGTGATAAATCTTGAAATCAGCTTCTATGATTTAATTTCTTGACAACCTTATGAATTAAAAGGACCTGGCTCAAATCAACGGTCTCAATCGTATGAGTCGTTTAAACTTGGTCGTTAATTCCCTTAACAGATCCAAACACTCAATTGATTACATCAAATGGTTCTTCGATGGATCGAATATGACAATTACAGATTGCATCAATTTACCAATTGTATCTTGTCCAACACTGAACTAAGGGACATCCTTCTCGATTTGATGCTAAAGCAATATTTTGAAATGACTGAGTCTATCTCTTAAACCGAAGAATGAACGCATACCGAAGTGGAAAGTGTAAGCGTGATTTTGAATGACTCTCTCCTTTCATTCATTTTTAATGTCTATATATAGAATCAATCCTTTCTATAACAACCTCATTTGTTTGCCAAGATTTTGGCTATTACAGAGAGGTTATAAAGAGATAATTATTGTAAACTTACCATAAAATTCATATCATGAATATAATACCTCAAAAATCTCAAAGTGTCAATAATAGTAATATTTCAAAAGATAGATAACATTTTTTCCAAAAACAAGTAATAGTTTATCAAATGAATAATGATAGTAAAGTCAAATTTTGACATTGGAAAATAAAGTATGAATAGTGAAATTTTAGTGAAGATTAAATTGAAAATTTTGTGATAGATGAACTAAAATGAAAATTTACTATTTTAGAAAAGAGGGCAAAATTTTAAGAAATAATTTTTATAAATGTGGTATGGATATAGATTGATAGGTGGAGTCAGAAATTTGAGATATAGACTAGATTGAAAAGTGGAGAAAAGTATAGGGACCAAAGTGTAATCTTACCATTTTATGAGAAAAGGGTTTAATTGTAATTATACCATGAATAAATAATATCTACGTAAGTAATAATTACTTAGAACACATAAGTATGTCATGTGTGAAATAAAAGAGTAATAAAAAATGGTAAACCCTTATGTCTTAAATATGAGAAGATATTCTTAAAGGGCAATTTGATCATTTTATCATTAAATATTATTTTTGTAATGCCTCAAACTTTTAAGAATTTAATTGTGAGAATTTGGGGTACTTAGAATTTTGTATTTAATGTCTGGAGTACGAGCTACACTGTTAGAAAGTTTTGTGATCATTTTTAAAACAACCTTCAACCATACGTTTGTAGTTAAGTTCAATTCTAGGTAAATCAGTGACTAGAATAAGCTTACCGGTTCACCGGTTAAGTATCTATCCATATTCTATTTGGTTCCGAGTTCAAATTCCATCGAATGCGTTAGGTATATATTTTTGTCAAGTGTCGGAAATCTGTTTGGAAGTTAGGAATTAATTAACGATAGTTTTATTTCCTTTCCTATTCTTCTTTTATTTTCTTTCTTTATCCTCTTTCTTTGTTGTTTCTATCGTTTCTTCTTTTTCGATTGATTGTTGTGTTAATCAAAAGTGGTGAGAGAATATGGATTAATAGAAATTCTATTGATAGTTACTGGTTCGGAGGCTGTCGGTAAGTAACTGTCAATGCAAGCATCTTCGCGATTTTTCCTATGCTTTGTAAATTGCTCGGGACGGAATACTTTTATGTGAATTCGAGAATCTCTTCTTAATGACTGTGTCATTACCTGTCAGGCAAAGCTATTAACACCAAGGAATAGCAACAAGACAATCTCTATGATTGTTGTTGAAGTTCAGTAAGTTTGGAATGTTTGAAGGTTTTGTGTCGAAACTTTCAACGTAGAGTTTAAGCAAGCAATCGAGAAGTTCTATAGATTAATTGGCTAAATTGTGTTACTGAATGCTTGTTTTAGGCTTCAAGAATCTCTAGGATCGTTATCTTTTCGAAATTTTTCTAGGTGCGTATCGGAAACCTTAGTTTTTACAAGTTTCGTCACCGAAAATGGTGGCTGTCGACGCCACACAGCCTGGCACATAGGCATGTGACTAGGCCGTGTGAGCCACACGAGCATGTGGCAGACTGTGTGATCAATCGTGTAACTCACTGTTTGTTGATTTGGGGCTATATGGGCAGGCACATGAGCGTGTGTGACCATATTTGGTGTAGGGTTCACACAGGCAACGGACACGGGCGTGTGTTTGGGCCATGTAACTCACTGTTTGTCGATTGAAACCACATGGCCAGGGACATAAGTGTGTGTCCAGGCTATGTAACTCACTGTTGGGGTATTAAAAGCCACACGGGCAGGGACACGGGTGTGTACCCAGGCCGTGTGAGTCACATGGGCAAGGACACGAGCGTTTGTCTAGGCCATGTAACTCATTGTTTATGCTTGAAAACTATACAGCCAGGGCACACGGGTGTGTGACTTGGCTGTATGACAGATAATTGGCCTGAAAATTGACTTTTAAGGTAAAAAATGTTACTTAACCTTGATATTGTTTTCTGCAACATAAGAACAACATAATTTGGTTATATGAGATCTGTCTAATACACTAAGATTGATTTGTAAGTAACAGTATTATATGCGCACTGTGATATCTACTCTGTTTTGGAACTATCTTAGTTGATTGTATAATGAATTAGAACTACTGAACGTATGATATGGATAATTGCATTCTACATTAACATGTGGTGGGAGATTGTGAAGAGGGAGGGAGTCTGTACTGAAATCGTGGCTATGCCATAATGAGTATCACTCTAATTTTAGTGCTTGTCGCATATTGATCTAGCAATTAAGCTGCGTTTCTGTGAAAGTGTCATTGAACACTCTAAAGGTGTGTAGGGATGGTTGGGAATTAAATGTCCATAGTGGTGTGTTGAGATGACCGAAGTTGGTGTGTAGCAGATGGAAATAGGAACATTGCATCTGAATCGGCTCTAAATTATATTTGAACTGGAATAGTATATGTACATATATGTAACACCTCTGCTCTGAATCTAGATTGAACATGCTTCCATGTGGAACCAAATCTCTGAACTGGAATTTCTTTATAAGCAACCATTGTTGAATTACATTCCTTTTAACGCACTAAGTTCACAACTCACCCTTTTATTGATTGAATTTTAGGTGTAATCGGCCTTGATCGGGTCGGTGTCGTGGAAGCTCGGTCAAACACTTAACTCTCATTTTTAGCAATACTATTTGGGATTTATGTTTTATGATGTTATGGACTTACGAATGTTATATGTTTAAATTATTGTTGTGATGAATATTATGTGACTATTGGTTCAATTTAATTGTGTTATGATAGTATGAATTTTCGTACGGATGATGTAACTCTCTAACTTGGTCTGGATGTCTAGGTCAGGTTTAAGGTGTTACAATTTTTTAATTTTAAATTATAAAAAGAGAGATATTTTGATGAGAAAAATAATAGCCATTTGATTAAAATAATTTGATTAGATGTGAACCATTGATTTAATTAATTAAATAAATAATTATTAAATAAAGAAAAGTCTAGAGATATGAGGAAAATTTTTTTCATTCATTTCAATTTGGTCCTTTTCTTATTCAAGTACATTTCTAACCTAAAATTCTTAGAAATTAAAGTGAGATATCACATCCAATTCTAATTCAAGAGTGTCATTTCCTATGAAACCAACCATGAAGGCTTAAAGATGATGAAAGTGGGAGAAAGCATGGTAAGTTGTTCCAATTATTATGTTATGTTTATTTGAATTTATAATTTGATGTGAAATTATAAGAATTAACTAGATATTTATACAATGGAATTATGAAATCTAATCATTGAAACAAAGTATACTTACTGATTCTTGGCTAAGATATCGAATGCTGTTGACGATGATTCTAAATACCAAGAGAATTTAAACGAACGGGGAATGATCCAGTATGGGAAATAAAAATAATTAACAACACAAAGAAGAAAATAGAGTGTAAGAATAAGAGGAAAGAGGAGAAAAAGAAAAGAAGATGAAGAGCAAATTCTATTAGGTTTTCGAAAGGGGCAAAGTGCAAAGTCTAATTAGGAAAGAAGTGATTAAAATATAAAAGGAAGGAGGCTTGAACTTGGGTCTCTAATATAGTTTCACTAACACTTAACCATTAAGCCAATACTTTCTTATTTAACAAATGCATAATGATAATCTTATAAATCGGGCATGATCACTCTCAGTTTCACAAACCCGATTCTACTAACCTGATTTTTGGAATATGACACTATGAAATAAGCTCAAATGATGGATATAAGTATAAATTTTGATAGAAAATACATAAATGAATTTCAAAAGTTGAAATTGAGTCCAATAATAGTAAATTGTGTAAATGTTATGAAAAGTTATTGAAAATTTTTAAAGTGACACCTCTTATCTAAGTCTATTATCGGATCGGATAATGAGTGTTATAGTGAATTTCCATCAAATGCAAAAGTGAGAATTATGTTCTAAAAAGAAAAAAATGCATGAATCAAATCAACAAAAGTAAAAGACATATAACAAATGCATGCATTTTACTTTTATGCATATTTTATTTAACATTCTTCTACATGATAATTCATAAATTTAATAAGTTCAATTAATCAATCAGGTTATCAAATTAAATTAATTAATTTATCATGAGTCATCAAATTCAAGTAATCAATCTATAAGTTTATAGTGTTCCAAATTTATAATATAATTTTTAATTAAGGAATTTATTAGTTTATTGAATTGATATTTTAAATTTCACTAATTGAATTTTTCATGTGAAATTTAAATATTTTATTGAAATAATATTTTAATTAAGATCATTTTTAATTAATAGGTTATAATTAACATGCTTGCTTATATGATATAGCTATAATTTAACTTAAAATTTTAGACAACATGTGTTATAGAAAACTAATTTAATACTTCATAACCATGGTCACTGTTTTTATAAGTGAAAATTTGTTACAAAAGTTAAAATTAAACATAAAAAAGCAGTTTACTAGAAACTTAAAGATGATAGCAAATACTGTTATAATAGATAATTATTATAGAAAAGGCTGATTGTATGAAAACCTAATTAAAAATGGAAAAGTTTTCCTCCTCTTCTTTCTCAAGCTAAAAAATTAATAACAATTAACATAAAATCCTAAAGTAAATGCCAATATAAAATAAAGAAAGTCGAGCAAAAAGCTTTTACTTACTCCCTAAGATAAATCTAATCTAATCCTAGTTGGTCTCTTAAATCTTCCTTCCCACAAGTCAAATTGTTTACCAACATAGTGGACTTACATAGAAAATTACCAATAAAATGTCAAAATTAATAGACTTTATGTTCAAAATTAATTAAAATAAATAGTAAAATGTATTGATTAAGCACATTATTATGGTGTCTTGAAAATGTAATATATCAAACACAAGATTCACAATGAACATACTAGCAATGATATTTTCTAAACAAAAATAGTAAATTTCTAATCAACACTTAAGAAATTTAAGATTTTAAAGACAATCAATCCTAATTTCTTCAAGGATTTGTATTAATTAACCTCTAAACATTATCAAAATATTAATGGTTTCATACAAAATTAAAATTATTTTGAAATAAAAACTTAATCTATAACAAGCAAAACCACAATTCTAAATTTTTATAGATTAGTTCATAAATATTGAAAAGAAAAAAAAATGTGTTACCAAAGATGCACTTAAAAGTATTGAAAGATTAATTATTTATAGTTTAAAATTCTGAAACATGAAAGAGATTTGAGAGAAAAGTGTTAAATGTTAAAAGATAATAAAAGAGAATGGATTTTTTAGTATTAGTATGTGCAATGAAATTAATTTATTTTTATATAAATTAATTCGTTATCTAAAATTATTTGTTTTAAAATTTTTGAGGCATCATTTTATTATTTATATATAAATTATTTTTCTTTTATAAAGTGATTGTTTCTTAAAAGAATGTGGAGTCAATTGGTCACAAAATTTATAACAAGGCTTCATCATTAATTTTAATTTAATTGACATTATTATTATTATAGTAATTAGAAGGATATGGATTTGAACACAATTAACTATGAGATTTTGGATAAAGTTATGAGTAAAAGTAAAAAGAAAAAAATTAACATAATTTTTCTCTAAATTCAATTACTTTAACAAATTATTCAAAATATAACATGAATTGATATGTTGACACAAACATAATATTTATTTTTCTAAATTAAATTAATATGAAAAATCATATAAAATATAAAGTAAGTTTTTGTTTTGAAGGATAAAATATAAATTAAGTTGAAATCTATATCATTAATAAAATCTTTAATTAATTTAGTGGCACGAGTCAACTAGGCACAAACTCGGTTAGGAAAATTTTAAAAAATATCATTATGTATTTAGAATAAATTATATTATTCAAGAATATTTTAGCCTTTTTAATTAAAAAAGAGCATAAAATTATGAAAATGATAGAATTTAAACCCATGGCAATTACATTAGAAAATCTTCAAATTTACTATTCAACTAAAGCTTTATATTGGTTAATTATACATTTTAATTTTATTATACACAGTTTATTACCTTCATCGGTTGCATATATTGGTAATATTGTTGAATGAGTTAGTGTCATAAGCTAACTCAGTACCAGTTTAAGATTGATGGCAACACCATGATACACGATTGTACTTATTTAGTATTCTTAGTTTGATGCATTTATATGTTTAAATTTTGTTTTACTCACAATTTAATATAAATGTTCTCATTTTAATTTTGTACTTTTTCATGTTCTATTATTAATTTGTTTCAAACTATACGTTTCATTATTTCTTGTATGTTATTTTCAAATGCACATTTGTGTTTTAAATACACGGTTTCCACACATACGTGTGTGGTAGGACTTCTAATATTGATAATATTAATGATTGAGTTAATTTTACAAGTTAACTCGACACCAACTCACAATTGACGGCAACACCATGATAGACAATTGTACTCATTTAATATTTTAATCTGATGCATTTATATATTTAAATTTCGTTTCTCATAATTTAATATAATTTATTTCTATTTTAATATCATACATAATTAATGTGTTATTATTAATTTATTTCAAACCATTTATTTCAAACCATACGTTCATTGTTTATTATATGTTATTTTCAAACATATTTCTATATTTCATATACTTGGTTTCCACATACATATGTAATAGTATTTCTAATATAATATATACACAATATAAAAATAATAATCACAATAACATAATAATTATAACCCAACACTCAATAATTATAATAATAATAAAAAGCATCGCTTAATCTCAAAAATGCTCGGAACAATGAACGTAAAAATAAAAAGTTAAGGTTATTAAAAAAAACTTGGATCTAAAAAAAAAAAGAAAAATAATTTGAATTAAAAACTAATGGTTAATGCCCTAATTACCCATTTTTCCAACACTGAACTGCCCCAAAATCAAATACTTATAATTCAAATTTCCGCAATTCTGTTGCGTTACGAGACGATTTTAAGTATGATATATATTTTTACATATCAAGTATCATAAACTATGATGAAGATTTTCTTTTTCTATATGTTCAGATATAAATGAAAAGAAAAAGTGCACAACTCTTCGCCCATCGTATTTGACCTTCAACCTTTACTACTGACTACCGGGTGTGTGACCATAATTTAGACATTTTAATATAATAAAATATGAGTATTTAGATAGTTGTTTTAATATGATATAATATAATATTATGGATTATTTAAAAGCAGTTTTAATATATATATATATATATATATATATATTTATAACTTGAGGTTTAAAATGTGTGACAAAATGAAAATAAAATATTATAATATATATTTATTATAAATATTTTATTATTAAGTGGATATCTATCAACGTAAAAATAAATTTTAATATACTTTAAATTTTAATAATCATTAGAAGTAGAGTTCTATTTCATCTATACTTTTTATATCTATAAATAAAGACTTTGGAGAAACGTTGTATATAGATTCTCATTGATTAATAAAATACGCTCTCGCTTTTACTCTCTCATCTTCTTTATTTTTTACTCTCTGTATTTTTATTTTATAACATGTTATCAGCAGGATGATTCTTTATCTTTTTTTCACTTCAAAATCTTTCAAAGTCGTCCCACAAATCCAATTTCTCTGTAACACCCCAAACCCGGCCTAAAAGTTATGACTTATTTTGAGGGTTAGGCAAACTACTTAAAACTAAATTGTTTGCTTTTTGAAAACTTCCATTTATTCTTCAGTAAAAGTAATTTCTGAAAACTTGTTCTCATTTGTTAAAACAAACCATTATACAAAATGGGTTTCTTTAAAACATTCGCTCCTTACTACTGAGTTTGAAATAATAGACGTATCGTTAATTTATTTATTTTTTGGAAAACTAGATTGGTCATTTTGCTTTGCAGTGGAAAAACCTTTAACTTGTTTAATTTTGAAAATCAAACATTTGTTCCAATTAACAAAAATTATGCGAAATATTTAAACAACTTAACTCAAAACTCGACAAATCTAAAAACCAAAATAAAAAATCCGCAAATTAGACCGACAATCCAAAAGTCCATAAATTTAATAATTAGTTAAAAATATCTTACGCGAAAAAACCACTCTGAGCTCTCGTGCTCCGTTCGGTTATAAGTTTGTTAATTACCTGAGAAATCAGAAAAATTGGGTGAGCTTACAAAGCTCAGTGTGTAACTTAGCCCATACAAACTGAACAGATAGCATAATTACACAGAAGATAGGAATCAAACAGAATACACGACATGGCATATTATGTAATGCAACATACTAATTAGATCAGATACGGATGACATGACATATCATGCGATGCAACACTTAATACAAAACAGATGTAGATCCTTACCCCATCTGCTACACACCATCTCCATCCATCCCTATACACCAAATAAGGTAATAAATACCCATCCAACCCTACACACCAATAAGTGAGCGTATGTCACTATACAGAATAGTGCAGTTAAAGTTGCTAGAAATAATGTAGTAATCCACTAGAATCAGATAAGTGTGGTCAAGCCACCAAAATTGCAGTCAAGCTGCTAGAATAGATATGTGGTTAAACCCCCAGGTAAGGCAGATCATTAAACTGCCAACACTTCCTCTGTCACATGATTATCTGTAACATCCTATACCCGGCCTAGACGTTACAATTGAATTCTAAGTAATTACAAACGCTCATTTGGAAACCAAAATCTTACAATTTGAAAACGATTCGTAAATCGATACTTGATAATGATGTTTCCAGTTTTAAGGAAAAATTCTTTATTCAGTAAATTCATTTAAATTTTAGAAAAACACTAATAATATTACTTAATTTTGCAACAAAAATCTTAAGTTAAACAAAGTTTTGGAAAATTAAAATTTAGTTTTGAAATTCAACATGTTGCAGTTCAAATTAAAATAATCTAAAAAGTTAAGGCAGTTGAAAACGAGAAATAAAATCCAAAACATAAAACAGTCCCCAAAAGTCCAAAATTAGTCCAATTGAAATCAATGTTTAAACTTAATAAAAGAGTATGAATTAACAATTTAAATAGAGCTCTTATCGCACTGATCCATCCTAAGTTTGCTGATTACCTGAGAGGAAACAGATAGAAAGTGAGCTTACGAGCTCAGTGTGTAACATATCTCAATCAACAAATCAAATACCAATGATTTAACAGACGGTATTTCAGATATATGCTCAGATATGGAATTTTGATGCATTTCATAAACAGATGCATAAACAAATCCTACCCTTATCCGCTACACACCATCTCCGTCCATCCCTACACACCAAATAGGGTATCAAGTACCCATCCAACCCTACACACAAATAAGTGAGTGTATGTCACTTTTCAGAAGTAGTATAGACAAGCTGCCAGATAATAATATGTGATAACTCGCTAGAAACATATATACATGGCTGAGCCACCAGAACAAATATATGTGGTTTTAAACCACCATATAAGCCAAATAATTAGACTGTCAACACTTCCTTCGTCATATCATATCCCAACCCACTGCACATGTACATACTAACAGATATTCAATATACATATTGTTAGACATGCTTTTCAAATGTAGTCATGCTTTTAGAATTATCAGAACACGGATCATACATGTGTAATTCGCATACCTTAAACATAACACATTTAAAGGCATGTTAACAGATATCATGTCAACATATTTCACATACCAAGTCCATATTACTTATAGTAATATACTATAGGATGTCATATTTTCAAGTCCTATTTGTTCAGTATGAACTTTACGGAATAGCTAAATACAAATCACACAACAATTCGGAGCTAAGCAAAATTTTTAGGAAATGGGCCCATATGCCCGTATGGCCCATACGACCAAACTAGCCCAGTCTGTGTGATCCACATAGCCTCAGACATGCTCGTGTGGCCCACACAGCCTACATAGCCTAGACTGTGTAACATCGACAGTAAATTTTTGCATATGTGTATATGTTCCAATTGCTCTATCACAACGCACAAAGATGAGTGAATCCTTATAAATAGCCTAGACCGTGTAACATCGACAGTAAATTTTTGCATATGTGTATATGTTCCAATTGCTCCACCACAACGCAAAAAAATGAGTGAATCCTTAAATAAAGTTAAGAATATATATTAATTACGAGTTTCCTTGTATTCTTAGATGTTTTGAATGTATTGGAGATTCAATTATGACATGATTTGTGATTACTATTTTGATTTGATAGTTTTCTCGATATTAGGGGGAGAGAAGTAATAGCTGAATGAAATCACTTCTTGTAATATGTTATCATTATCTAGATCCTTATAGAGAGTAATTTGAACCAAAAGTTCAAAAAAGATCTCACTTTATTACAAGTTAAAAAAAAAGATCTCACTTTATTGCAAGTTAACTATCAGATGTATTTACAAACTTAATGAGAATAACCAAGCGTTATATACCATCTAATATTTTAATTTGAATCAAAGTCCCAATGGGACAATCAATTAGAATAAATGATAGATTGATCGGTTCCAAAGATGAAAATTCTTTTAAATGGTCATATAGTGGAGGCGAGTGCTCCAAAAGAGACCCAAGACATAACTAAAAACTAAAACTCCAGAAAAGATTTAGGTACCTGAAATTGATGATTAAAATAGTAAAAATAAAGAAATCTCTATAAGTTATATCAATTCGAGAAAATGTGGAACCGATAATAAAAGTGGTCAAAAATGGTTTTGCATACAATATTATTATTTAAATAATGAAATAAAAAGAGAATATTGAATAAATCAATTGAGAAATATAGATATGGAATAGATTGGACAAAATAGAATGACACAACTTAAGTACAATTAAATTCGTGGAGTTTTTGGACTAGTAGTCCAAATATCTAAAGCTATAAAGCCAATGAGGATACAAATGAAGTAGTTTTGTAAAAACGGAATAAAAATATGAAGTTTTTCACTAAATCCTGACATTGATTGTGAAAAGATACAATATTCTTTTGTGGTGGATGCAATAACCTTTAGATATATTATTAAACTAACAGTTGATAAAAGATTTAACTTGCATCTAATGGTTGTTCTTACAACCTTTTATGAATCACTATATAGTAAAGTTTTTATTAAAATCCTTGAAGAATTTAGAATTCTAGAAACATATAGAAATTCTGGAGAAATTGTTCATTGGAATAATTTGAACATATGTGGTAAATTTGATTTAGTGAATAGTAGTTGAAGGAGAATTATAAAATGATCCAAAATACCTATTTATATAGAAGAATCATGATTAAAATTTGCTATGATTATTGTTGAAACTCTTAAAGAGATCAAACTATATTTCCCCAAAGTTTTCCCTCACTCATGACTTTCAAAAGAATGGTGATATAAATGCTTAGCAAATACATTCAAATAGTCCTTTAAAGAATGGTGATGTACTTTAAATTTTAATAGTCATTAGAAGTAGAGTTCTCTTTCATTTATATTTCTCATGTCTATAAATATAGACTTTGAAGAAGCATTATATATAAATTCTTATTGATCAATAAAATATACTCTCTTTTTGCTCTTTCATCTTCTTTGTACTTACTCTTTGTCCTTTTATTTTATAACACTTATAACATTTAAGACCCATTTTAAAGTTTTTTCAGTGATAAAAACATAATAATTATCATAATAAATTTAGATAAAACTCAAAATAATAACTTTTTTTTTTGGAATAAAAATCAATGAGCTTCATTTATAATAGAGAGATGGTACAAAACCAAGTGACAAACACAGGCCCACAGTCATTAAAAATATAAGACAGAGAAAAAAAAAACAGTAAATAAAGAATTAAAAGGTCCCCGTCACAAAAACTCTCTCTAAAACCAACAACTAATCAACAAGTCATTGAAATCTCTCATCTACCTTGACAATAAATTCGCGAAATAGATTCAGTATGTTGATTTTTTTAATTGGTAAAATAGTTTGTTTAAAGATTTAAGAAAATAAATTAATTTTAAAGAGTAAATGTGAAAGTGTATTTAATTAGACGAAATTTTTACTGACATGTTAAAGGAAGTGCGCCCAGTTAGAAACGTTTTTTGAAAATTCGAAAAAGAAAAATATGTCTAGCTGGGCACGCTTTCCTTAACATGTTAGTAGAAAGTTCACCTAGTTAAACAAGTTTTCTTACCAACTATGCAGACACTCTCCTCAAAATCGACATATTTCTTTAAATCTTGACCAATTAAAAATAATTTACATATATTACCTATTTAGCCCAATAAATATTTTTAAGTGATAAATAAATTTTAATTTAATATACTTATATAAATAAAATTTTGATTTTTATATAAAATTTATTTATTTTAATTTAATTGTAATTTAAAAAAATTTATTATAGATATTTTTTTCTGTGTGCCTTAGGTAAATATATAATGGTGAGATGTGAATAACAGAATTAGTGGTTTACCCTTAATATTATAAATTGGACGAAAGTCATGAAATTTACTTTTAATATGTTTTATAATAAAATAAGTAGCAGCTTGGTTTTAAATGATTATATTTTAAATGTAGAAAATATAAAGATCAGATTTTTAAATTAAGTCAAAATTACATCACTATAACAAACTTTATAATTAATTGATATATACTGTTGATACAAGGTGGAAGTGTGGCTGTCAAGCGCCTTAAGGGAGTAACAGAAAATTTGGCCTTCTCTTTTTTTGGTAAAATGAACAAAAGATTCACGAGTATCAGTAGTTGTTTCTATTTCAAGGATCTCTCCAAAGATTACATAAATAAGTTCACGTGCTACCGCCCTACTTTTAGGCAGTATTTATGTAATAAATTATATGTGGATTCTTTTTTCTATGTTTACATAAATCAAATGACTATAGATGATCCAAAAACAACGGCACTACGCTTCCGCCATCATATTTGTCATCACTCTTTATTATAGACCATAAGAAAATGATTGGTCATTTTTAGACAACAATTTTAATGTATAATAATAGTGTTTGACCATAAAAATAAAATAAGGGTCATATTTATACAGCAGTTTTAGTGTAACAATGAGTCTTCAAATATGCAAAATTTTTGGTCATATTAGTTTTAAAATTTATAGTTGTTTTAATTTGGTTTTAAATTTGAATTTTTTAATATATGATAATAGGGTATTTTGAGATTTCATTATATTATTAATTATTTTTTAAAACTTATTTTTTTATAAAATTTTAATCTTGTTCTAGATTTTATGTAATTTTAAAATTTTTAGATAATGGTAGAGTATTGCAACTTCATTACTCCTAAACACAATCTAAGTTTTGAGATTAATGTGGACAAAATCATTATTTGTATCAAATTAAAATCTTTGAATTTTTGGTAAAAAAAACCCCTTGAATTCATTTTTCTGTTGAAACCCCTGACGACTTTAAAGTGCCGATGTGGCAATTGGTGTGGCAAGTTAGTTAGAAAAATGATTGGCGTGGAGGGCTTAATTGATTTTTCATTATTTTACAATGATTTAATTGATTTTTTAGTTATTTTATGAGGACTTAATTTATTATTTAAGTAAAAGAAATTAAAATTATAGAAAATATATAATTTTTAATTTAAATTATAAAATTCATAAAAATTAGAAATTTATAAAGAATTATAAAAATATTAAAAATATAAGAAAAATATAGAAAATTTTTAAATTTTATAAAATTTATATTAAAATACATAAAATTTATTCAAATTATTCAAATACTATGAAACTTATAAAAATTAAAATTACTACACATTTTTGGTTGCTCTCACACACTCTCCTACATCATATATTAACACATCCTTATCAACTTCCTCGCATTATCCTTCCTCAACTAAAATATTACCTATCACTAGAGGTGTTCATGGGTCGGTTTGATCTTAGGTCCGATTTTAAAAGTTTTGTAGGCTCGAGCCCAACTAGACATAGCTCACCAAAATGATTTGTTTCTCTATTTTAAAAATAAGAAAAATATTTTTATTTGAATTTAATTGTTAAAAATATAAAATATTAATATAAACTTATTTTTATATATTTTTATTTTTTGAATAGTAAATTAGATCATTTCATGAACACCTCTACCCAATTACTCACCTTAAATCATCAAGTATTGACCTCATATTCAAACCTCTCACTTGACACCCCACACAAGTCTAGTCATTATTGTAACAGCCTGATTTAGGGCCTAGTCGGAATAGTGGTCTCGGGACCACAAATTCAAAGTTTAAGGAATTATTTTATTATTATTTTAGAGTCATAGCATGTTTATATTAGTACATGAAAAATTTGGAAAGTAAATTTTGCTGTTTGTGAGCCCAATTGCGAAAAAAGACTAAATCGCATAAAGTGTAAAAGTCCTAAATTTATAGCTAAAGGTGTTATTTTGTTAGAGAACCAAAATTGGGGGTCTTTAATGGGAAAATAGACCCTTAATTGATAGCATAGCCATCCAGGAGACATAGGGGAGACAATTTTCAAAATTAGGTGGAAATTTGGTAGCTATTTTAACCAAAAAGAAATAAAATAGAAAAAGTTTTCAATTTCTTTTCTTCTCATCTCTTTCCACCGAAAATATCAGCCATGAAAGGGGGTTTGAAAGCTTAAATTTTTCAGCAACTTGAAGCACTTGCAAGTAAGTGATTTTGATAGTTTCTTTTAAGGATTTTTATACTTTTGGACTCCTTGAAGCATAAGCTTTCAAATGAGGGGTCTATTTTGCAAAATGATTAAGATTTTAGGGTTTTTACATGAATGGATTTGTAGTGTTTTCTGAGTTTTTATGGAAGAAATTAAGTCTTGGTTGTCTTATAAACAACTTTTGTGAAAGGTGTTAGCATGAAAACACCTAAAGGGACTATTTTGCACAAGTTGCAAAATAAGTGATAAGTGTGTGAAATAGAGAGAGTTTGGAGTTAATATAAGAGTAAAAAAGAGTTCAGCTAAGCTTAAGAGGCAAAGAAATTCGATAAAAATCGATTTTCAGGCATAGAGGTAAAATGGTCATTTTGCCAAAATCTAAGGGCAAAATGGTCATTTTACCGAAAATGTAAATTTTCAATTGCCTAATTGTAATTAGTTACTAAACGAGTATATTTTGCTAATATAGATCAAGAATTATCAAATCCAAACCAAGATTGGGGGAAAGCCAAGCAAATCGACTAAACCGACTAGTCGTGTACGTTTTGTAATTCGAGGTAAGTTGTATATAAATAATACAACTACATTGTTAATGTATGTACTGAATTGTACTTGAAACTAACATAGCATGAATTGCTACTGAATTGTACTTGAAACTAACATAGCATGAATTGCTTGATTTTGGAATTGAGAAAGCATGATGATAATAGAGATAGTAGAGTTCCCGTTTGAACCTAGGAAATAAATCGAATATTCATGCCATGACATATGGGTTATTGTGGGCTAGTGTAAGACATGTCTAGGACATGCATTGGCCTCGGTGGTGATAGCCAGTGTAAGACCTGTGTTTGAGGCTTATGGAATATCCGATAGTGTTCCAAATGGTTCAACGGTGAGAGTAGTGATTTTAGCTTAATGAAGAAAAGTATAACCGTGTTGTGAGTGGTACAGGTACCTAATTGATACGTATGAGATATCAACTCTATATACATGATTTGTGGGTTGTATGGACGACAATGAGTAAGTTATACTTATGCCTACCTTGGTATCATGAGCATGGTGATTGTTGATGTATTTTTGTTGTATATATTACTTATATGCAACTTACTAAGTTTTAATGCTTACTCCCTTTCCTTTTCATTTCCTTTTAGTGCCGCCTAATTAGCTCCAGGATTGCCGGAAGTCAGAGATATCGATCACACTATCAGCCGAAGAACTGGTATAGTTGGATTTATATTTTTGAATATGGTATGTAAAGGGCTTAAACTTTATCATTTTGTGTCTTTGAGAATTAGCCAATCGCAATGACTCGGGTTTGGGACCCTTCATTTTGTATTAAGCCTTGAATGGTAGCTAACACTCATTTTGATTTATAAAAGAGGTATTGTCCTGATATTGGTTGGTATTTGCATGGAACTAGGTATATAAGGGTGGCAATGAGTCTTGGTAAATAGCCTTATATTGTCCACACGGGTAGACACACGGGCGTGTGTCTAGGCCGTATGTGACACACGGTTTGCCCCATAGGCGTGTAGTTCGGTCGTGTATCCCTTGCGCGTAAAAATTTCAAGTTAGTATGTATGGTATAAAACAAACAGGCAGAGACATGGCCGTGTGTCTCAGCCGTGTGGAGGACACGGCTTAGTACACGGGCGTGTACCATGGCTGTGTGACATTTTAGGGATGTTGACGTCAGAAACAGAATGTCCAAGTTTTTGCACACGGGTTAGAACACGGGCGTGTCATGGCTGTGTGAGGGACACGGGCCATTGACACTGGCGTGTGTCCGGCCGTGTGAAAACCCCTGTATGTGTAAATTAGAATTTAAATTGGACACGGGCTTGTCCCTAGGTGTCTAGGCTGTGTGAGCCACACGGGCCATCAACACGACTATGTTAAAATGTTTACACGGGCATGTTACCCTTTCACACGGACGTGTGACTTGTTCAAGGATGAAATTTTTATAGTTGGTTTAGGGACCCGGAATGGTCCCGATTAGTTTTCAATGATCGATTTGGGACTCGTAGGCCTATAATAAGAAGTCTAAAGTAGATATAGAAAAAGTTTTAAAATTTGACCGAATTTCGGTGACTTGAGATTGACCGTAAGCATGAGATCAAGTGAGGTAATGCCTTGTACTCTGCCCGACGTGGGTTATCGGTATGGGGTGTTATATTCAATGGTATCAGAGCTATGGTTTAGTCAATTCTAGGACTAACCTAGCGAGAGTACGAGTCTAGCCATACATGCCATAATTGTGTACTGATTGTGTGATGATCTCTGGCGATTATAAATTATGTTTTTATATAGTAAATGGATCCTGATAGAGCCACGGCGGATGACGTGGAAAGTAATGTGCTGGCTCCTGCCGAAGGGACCGCGCAGGTTGAGAGTGACCCGTGACTATGGGCCAAGGCAGAGGGGTTAGAGAAGCCTACCTCCGTATGATGGATGCTTGGTACACGAAATTCGTTCGTGCGAACCCGAACACTCCACCTCCCCCGATTCCTCAGTATGCCTCAGTAGCTCCACAAGGCGCGGACATGTTTAGAAGAGAGAAGCCTCTAGTAGACAAGATCCGAAAATAAGAGGCTGAGGAATTTCGAGCTAGCATAGATGATGATCCGGAGAGAACAAAATTTTGGCTAGAAAATGCCGTTAGGGTATTTGATGAATTATCATGCACACCTGAAGAATGTGTGAAGTGTGCGGTGTCATGTTTACGAGATTCGACATATCAGTGGTGGAATACTCTCGTGTCCATGGTACCGAGAGAAAGAGTAACTTGAGAATTTTTCCAAGAAGAGTTCCGAAAAAAGCATATTAGCCAGAGGTTCATGGATCAGAAAAGGAAAGAAGTTTTAGAGTTGAAGTAAGGTAATAAGATTGTGATGGAGTATGAGTGCGAGTTTGTGAAACTCAGCAAATATGCGCGGGAATGCATATCCACTGAAGCTACCATGTGTAAGAGGTTTGAGGATAGACTTAATGAAGACATCCGAGTGTTTGTTGGCATCTTAGAGATAAGAGAATTTGTAGTACTTGTCGAGAGAGCATGCAAGGCTAACTAGCTAACTAAAGAAAGGACAAAAGCATCTATTGAGTCGTGGGATTCAAAGAAGAGATAGATGAGAAAATTGTATCAGTCCTCGTCTAAAAGATCAAAAGAGTATGCTACCCGATCGAATGTTTAGGTGGGGTTTTCAAATAGAAACAAGAACCGGCAGAACGTAACTTCTAGAGCCCAGACCGCTTCTGTCACGAGTGTCGGTAGTGTTCAGCCAAATAGGCCAGAATGCTCGCAGTGTCGTAGGCATCATTTTGGCTAGTGCCGAGGAAACGACAGGAGTTGCTATAAGTGTGGGTCACTAGACCACTTTATTCGTGATTGCCCTGAGATGGGAGAGAGAAAGAAAGAAGTAAAGGCAAGCAGTGCTCCATTGAGGGTAGACCACAAAAGAACCCGAGGAGCGGGGCTTCTAGCAGAGGTGCACCTAGAGACGCTGCAGTGAGGTCCGAGGGTAGAGCGCCTACAAGGACTTATGCTATTCGAGCTCAAAAAAAGGTAGAGTCTCCTGATGTGATCACGGGTACTTTTTCTATCCATGATATATCTGTTGTTGCATTAATTGACTCAGGATCTATCCACTCTTATATTTGTATTGAATTGGTACCTTGATTTTGTGATCAAAGTGTCTAACCCTTTAGGCAAAAATGTATTAGTGGACCAAGTGTGTAAGGATTGTCTTTTGACAAATAGAGGTCATTGTTTTCTGGCTAACTTGATGTTATTGCCGTTTAATGAATTTGACGTAATCTTTGGGATGGATTGGTTGACTTCTCATAGTGTTGTAGTGGACTGTGGGAGGAAAGTTATTGAACTAAAATGTGAAGACGGGAATGTTCTTCGAGTTGGACCAGATGGATCAAATAATCTGCCTATAGTAATATCGTCTTTAACTACTGAAAAATATTTGAAGAAAGGATATGAGCCTATCTAGCTTTTGTGTTGAATACTCAAGTGTCTGAGTTGAAGATTGAATCGGTACCAATGGTCTGTGAGTATACAAATGTGTTCCCGAAAGAATTACCCAGACTACCTCCAGTGAGGGAAATCGAGTTTAGAATTGAGTTGGTTCCCAGTACGACGCCTATCTCGATTACTCCGTATAGGATGGCTTCAATCGAGTTGAAAGAGTTGAAAGCACAGTTGCAAGAGCTAACAGATAAGGGCTTTGGGAGACCAAGTTTTTCACCATGGGGTGCTTCGGTACTTTTCGTGAAAAAAAAGATGGGTCGATGAGATTATGTATCGACTATAGACAGCTCAATAAGGTGAAGGTGTGTTCGATCAGTTGAAGGGGGCCACTGTATTTTCCAAGATTGATCTAAGATCCGGGTACTACCAGTTGAGAGTGAAAGAGCAAGATGTACCAAAGACTGCTTTCCGGACGAGATATGGGCATTATGATTTCCTCGTTATGCTTTTTGGTTTGACTAATGCCCCGATGGTATTTATGAATTTAATGAACCGTATTTTCAGGCCATATTTGGATAAGTTGGTCGTCGTCTTTATCGATGACATATTGATTTATTCGCGTGATGAGAGTGATCACACAGAGCATCTGAGAGTTGTGTTGCAAACCTTGAGAGATAAGAGATTGTATGCCAAGTTCTGTAAGAGTGAATTTTGGCTTAAGGAGGTCAGTTTTCTAGAACATCTTGTGTTAGGAGACGGGATCCGAGTTGACCCAAGTAAAATCTCAGCTATTGTTGAATGGAAACCTTCGAAGAATGTGACAGAGGTTCGAAGCTTTTTGGGGCTGGCCAGGTACTATAGATGGTTTGTAAACGAATTCTCTATGGTAGCTACGCCGATGACAAGACTACTACAAAAGGATGTCAAATTTGAATAGACAGTAAAGTGCCAACAGAGTTTCGAGAAATTAAAGGCTTTGTTGACCGAAGCCCCAGTGTTAGTGCAACCGGAGTTGGGCAAGGAGTTTGTAGTACATAGTGATGCCTCTTTAAATGGTTTGGGGTACATGCTTATGCAAGAAGGTAAGGTCATAGCTTACGTTTCAAGACAACTTAAGCCACATGAGAAAAACTACCCGACGCATGATTTAGAATTGGCCGCCATCGTGACCGCACTGAAAATTTGGAGACACCATTTGTATGGAGAGAAATGCTGAGTATTCACTGAATATAAGAGCTTGAAGTACTTGATGACTCAAAAGGAATTGAATTTACAGCAACGATAGTGGTTAGAGCTGATAAAAGACTACGAATTGATTATCGACTATCATCCGAGAAAGGCGAACGTTGTCGCTGATACATTAAGTAGAAAATCGCTATTTGCGTTGAAGGAAATGAACACCAATTTGGATTTGTCTGATGATGGTTCGGTTCTAGTAGATTTGAGAGCTAGACTGACATTTCTTCAAGAGATCCGAGAAGCTCAGAAAGGTGATGAGAAATTGCAAGCCAAGAGGACTCAGTGTGAGTCGGGAATTGAATTAGATTTTTGTATTGGTATCGATGGATGTTTAATGTTCAGAGACAGAGTTTGTGTACCCAAGGACAATGAGCTTATTCAGAATATTCTGAGAGAAGCACATAGTGGTTGTTTGTCTGTCCACCCGGGTAGTGTGAAAATGTATTGGTGGTCAGGTATGAAAAGAGATATTTCAGAGTTTGTGTCTAAGTGCCTGGTATGTCAACAAGTAAAGGTTGAACATCAAATGCCTTCGGGTCTACTTCAGCCTATCATGGTTCTAGAGTGGAAGTGGGATTAGATCACTATGGACTTTGTGACGGGTTTGTCGATAACCCCAAAAAAAAGATACTGTTTGGGTTATTGTGGATAGGCTAACAAAGTCGGCACATTTTATACCAGTGCGTACCGATCTCCCTTGAAAGATTAGCCGACTTGTATGTTTCCGAGATTGTGAGACTGCACGAAGTGCCCATATCGATTATTTCAGACAGAGATCTGAAATTTACCTCGAGGTTTTCGAAAAAGTTACAAGAGGATCTGGGAACAAAGTTGAATTTTAGCACAACTTTCCATCCACAAATAGACGGTCAGTCAGAAAAGATGATTCAGATTTTTGAAGATATGTTGCGATGTAGTGTTTTCGAGTTTCAAGGTAGTTGGGAAAGGTACTTGCCATTGGTTGAATTTGCCTACAACAATAGCTACCAGTCAAGTCTGAAAATGGCACCTTATGAGGCTTTGTATGGACGAAAGTGTCGAATGCCCTTGTATTGGACCGAACTCAGAGAGAACCAAATTCACGGGGTCAATTTAGTCAAGGAAACTAAAGAAAAAGTTAAAGTGATTCGTAACTGTTTGAAGGCTACCTTAGATAGGCAAAAATCCTATGTAGATTTGAAATGGAAGGAAATTGAATTTCAAATTAGAGATCGAGCATTTTTAAAAGTATCCCCATGGAGAAAAGTCCTCAGATTTGGTAGAAAAGACAAGTTGAGTCCTCGTTTCATAGGACCTTATGTGATTACCGAGAAAGTAGGGTTAGTTGTCTACCGATTGGATTTACCACCAGAATTGGAAAAGATTCACGATGTGTTTCATTTGTCCATGATATGTTGATATAAATCAGACCCTTCGCATGTGATTGAGCCAACAGAGGTCTAGATTCTTCCGGACATGACGTATGGTGAAGAGCCAGTTAATATTTTAGCCCGGGAAGTCAAACAATTGAGAAATAAGAGTATAGCACTTGTGAAAGTTTTGTGGCACAGATATAGAGTCGAGGAAGCCACAGGGGAACCTAAGGAGTCTATGAGAGAGTAGTACCCGAACTTATTCATCGGTAAGATTTTCGAGGACGAAAATCTCTAAGGAGAAGAAATATAATAGCTCGACTTAGGGCCTAGTCGGAATAGTGGTCTCGGGACCATAAATCTATAGTTTTAGGGATTATTTTATTATTATTTTAGAGTCATAGCATGTTTATATCAGTACATGAAAAATTTGGAAAGTTAATTTTGCCATTTGTGAGCCCAATTACGAAAAAGGACTAAATCGCATAAAGTGTAAAAGTCCTAAATTGATAGCAAAAGGTGTTATTTTGTTAGAGAACCAAAATTGGGGGTCTTTAATGGGAAAATAGACCCTTAATTGATAGTATAGTTGGTCATGAGACATAGGGGAGACAATTTTCAAAATTACGTGGAAATTTGGTAGTTATTTTGACCAAAAAGAAATAAAATAGAAAAAGTTGTCAGTTTCTTTTCTTCTCATCTCTTTCCATTAAAAATATCAGCCAGGAAAGGGGGTTTGAAAGCTTAAATTTTTTAGCAACTTGAATCACTTGCAAGTAAGTGATTTTGATAATTTCTCTTAAGGATTTTTATACTTTTGGACTCCTTGAAGCATAAGCTTTCAAATGAGGGGTCTATTTTGCAAAATTATTAAGAGTTTAGGGTTTTTTCCATGAATGGATTTGTAGTATTTTTTGAGTTTTTATGGAAGAAATTGAGTCAGGGTTGTCTTATAAACAACTTTTGTGAAAGGTGTTTGCATGAAAACACCTAAAGGGACTATTTTGCACAAGTTGCAAAATAAGTGATAAGTGTGTGAAATAGAGAGAATTTGGAGTTGCTACATGAGTAAAAAAGGGTTCAGCTAAGCTTAAGAGGCAAAGAAATTTGATAAAAATTGATTTTTGGGCATAGGGGTAAAATGGTCATTTTGCTAAAGTCTAAGGGCAAAATGGTCATTTTATCGAAAATGTAAATTTTCAATTGCCTAATTGTAATTAGTGACTAAAAGAGTATATTTTGCTAATATAGATCAAGAATTGTCAAATCTGAACCAAGACTAGGGGAAAGCTAAGCAAATCGACTAAACCGACTAGTCGTGTATGTTTTATAATCCGAGGTAAGTTGTATATAAATAATACAACTACATTGTTAATGTATGTACTGAATTATACTTGAAACTAACATAGCATGAATTGCTTGATTTTGGAATTGAGAAAGCCTGATGATAATAGAGATAGTAGAGTTCCCGTTTGAACATAGGAAATAAATTGGATATTCATGCCATGACATATGGATTATTGTGGGCTAGTGTAAGACATGTCTGGGACATGCATCGGCTACATTATGAGAGCCATGTAAGACCATGTCTGGGACATGGCATTGACATTGAGACGAGTGCTAGTGTAAGACGTGTCTGGGACATGTATCGGCCTCGAAACATAAGCTAGTGTAAGACATGTCTGGAACATGCACGGGCTACGAAATGTATCAGTGTAAGAACATGTTTGGGACATGGCGTCGGCACCGATATGTGAGAGCTAGTGTAAGACCATGTCTGAGACATGGCATCACCTCAGTGGTAATAGCCAGTGTAAGACCATGTCTGGGACATGGTATCGGCAACTTGCCCGTGTTTGAGGCTTATGGAATATCCAATAGTGTTCCGAATGGTTCAACAGTGAGAGTAGTGATTTTAGCTTAATGAAGAAAAGTATAACCGTGTTGTGAGTGGTACAGGTACCTAATTGGTACGTATGAGATATAAACTCTATATACATGATTTATGGGTTGTATGGACAGCAATGAGTAAGTTATACTTGTGCCTACTGTGACAGCCTTATTTTGACCCTAGTCAGGAAGTGGTTTCGGGACCGCTAAACCGAGTCACCGAAATATTTGAATATAATATTTGTCTAAAATATGTGTTTATGCATGTGTGAATTTTAAAATGTTTTAATTGTTGCAAATTGATATGAAATTAATTGAAATGGACTTGTGAGAAAATTTTAAGAATGTGTTAGGTAGATTTTGAAATGGCTTTGTATTATGTGACTTTAAAACATAAGGACTTGCATGTTAAATTGACATTTTTATTATGTAGTGGCCGGCCATGTGGAATGATCATTGAAGTGTATGTAATTTATACATATATTTGTATTATAATATAATTATAATAATATATGTTGTTGGTGTTATAATAAAAATAAATAAATAAAAGAGTGAAAGGTGAAAAGATCAAGGTTTAGCTCATCTTTTGTTCTTCATTGCCGAAAATAAGGGGGAAAGCTAGGCTTTCGGTCACACTTGATTTTTGCTTGATTAAGGTAAAATGTCATGTTATTTTCTTTAATTTTTTTTTTAGTGTGGTTGATTGCTAATTATATGACTCAGCCCATTTTGAAATTTTGAATTCTATGGTGATTTTGGGGTATTCGGCCATGATATGGATGGTAAGAAATGGTGGTTGTTTTATGCTTTCATGAGTAAAGGTGGATAAGTGAGGTTTTAACTTGATAGATATGCATAGTAGTGGTTTAGGTGCTTTGGGAATTTTTTGGTTAATATGTTGGTGCTTGCCGAAATTGAGGTTGAGATTTTGAGCATAATTTGTGTAACTTGTGAATGAAATACTTGAAATTATGAATTAAGAACATGAATTTATTTGGATACTCAAGACAAATGTCAAATAATGCTCAAACTTAGTGTTATTTACTTAATTGGTAAATTGAGTTTAGAATAGGTGAATTCATAGGTATGGGGCAAAGAATTTATATTCGGTCATTAGATAGATTTTGTTAAGATTTGGATAATTGAGAATTTAGTCTATGTGCTTAAAAAGAAGTTTTCATGGTTGCCGACTTATAGAGTGAGAGGCTGCTAAGTAAAATTTTTGTTAAAATCAATGAAATTGATTTGGTGATATACATGTTTAAATAATATGTATACAAAGAATGTGTGAAAGAGTGAATTTGGAAAATCACTATAAATTGTGGGAGTTGAGTTAGAAGCTGAATAAATTATGTAATCAAAGCTTGATGAGTCTAGTTTATTATAAAAGAAACTATAAAAGCAAAAGAAATGCCGATAATGAGATAATTGAAGTAATGTGGGATAGAGTCAAAATGACTTCTAGATCCCCTATTCTGGATTTATAAAATCATTATAAAACGTATAAAAATAGTCAAATGATGAAATTTATATGCTTAGACTCTTTAATGAGTCTAGTTTCAAATGAAATAAACAAGGACATGTTTTGAATTCTGTACAATGAGAAATTTATTTTGTAGTGAAGAGTGGTCAGATGAGTCAAACAGTGAAACAAGGGAAACTTTAGGAAAAAATATGGTATTGATTGGCTAAACTAAAAATGATGAAAATTTTATGGACAAAAGATAAATGAGTCTATTTTCAAGGAAAATTTATGGCAATTGATTTGGAGTTTCGTAGCTCTAGTTATAAATAATTTAGTGACTGTTGCTCAGGAAGTCAGCTTATAGTGAAATTGTGATTATATTGTAAACATTGATAAAAATTTGCTAATGAATTGCTTATTGATTTCTTATAAGCTTACAATAATCTGTATGTGTTAAAGTCAAGTATATATGTATTATTTTCTGAAAATAATATTTGAATAGTCGATTAATGATTAGTTTAAAATTTTTGAATTAAAGTCAAGAGCATAAGGGGCAATTTGAATAAGGGAAAAGAGAAAGTAACCGAGTAGCCATTTCAAAACCGTTCAAATATATCCGAGGTAAGTTTTAAGTAGTTTCCTTTAGTATATAATTGACGATGCCACTATAATAGTATAGTAGGTAAATTGTGATCTTTGGCTTGCACTTGGAATTAAGATGTATAATAGATAATGCATGTATATGACTTATAGTTTGATGGCCACTTTGAATTTAAGATTAAATGATGAATAGAATGAGTGATATGAGATATAACCATTGAGCTGAAATGTGAATGATAATGTGCGTATCGAGTTTATATTCGAATGTAATATACGACTATTAAGTGATAAGGTGTCTGACATGTGTTATGATCAAATGTGTATGAGATTGAAAATATCCGGACATGAGGTCCGCAGGCTATATGCTAGAAAAATATTCGAACATAAGGTCCACAGGCTATATGCTGGAAAAATATCTGGACATGAGGTCTGCAGGCTATATGCTAGAAATATATCCGGACTTGAGGTCCGCAGGCTACGTGCTGGAAAAATATTCGGGTTAAAGACCCGCAGGCTTACGCTAGTGATGTATTCCGAGCTCTAAGATTTGATAGAACCTATGCCAGTAAGTTAAATAAGATTTCAACTTCGAATATCAGTGGTAAACATCGTTGCGTAAGTATTATATGTTTTACATGTTAAGGTTCGTGTTATGTGCTTATATTTGAATTGATTTTTTTTAAGTGATTTAATAGCATCAAGGCACGAAATATATATATATATATATATATATATATATATGAATGAATTCGGTATCTGAGGATAAGATAATAATATAATTGGTTAATGTAAGTCACCATATGAAAGAATGTGATTAAAGGTATTAGTATAATCTATGTAAATAGTGAAATATGTGCAAGAAGTCTTGTGTATACATACATTCATATTCGGCCAAGGGGTTTTGTAACTAATGTACTGGTGTATATTTGGTCAAGTGAATTACAATTAGAATACAAGTTTTGTGATACTCAATGTTCAATTTTAATGATAAGCCTTAATAGTATGAATTGCTTAAAACTTACTAAGCCTCGAAAGCTTACTCTGTTTCTTATTTCTTTGTTTAATAGATTGTTGATTTTGGCTATCGACTCGGGGATCATCAGCAGTTCTTCATACTATCGATCTTTTTGGTACAGTTATATTTTGGACTCGATATGGCATGTATAGGTTGGACTGTTGACAAAAAAATATGTTTTGAAATTGTAAATATCTTGGCCGTATGAAAATGGCTCTTATGACTTATAAATCTGTATGTATTCAGTTTGATTTATACTTGTGTGGGTAGATTATGTGATTGAAATTAAATGTTTAGCTTGGTAATACCTCATAGCCTATACCGGCAATCGGACACGGGCTAGGGGTGTTACACCTACCTTGGTATCATGAGCATGGTGATTGTTGATGCATTGTTGTTGTATATTACTTATATGCAACTTACTAAGCTTTAATGCTTACTCCCTTTCCTTTTCATTTCCTTTCAGTGCCACCTAATTAGCTCCAGGATTGCCGGAAGTCAGAGATATCGATCACACTATCAGCCGAAGAACCGGTATAGTTGGATTTATATTTTTGAATATGGCATGTAAAGGGCTTAGAATTTATCATTTTATGTATTTGAGAATTAGCCAATCGCAATGACTTGGGTTTGGGATGCTTCATTTTGTATAAAGCCTTGAATGATGGTTTACAGCCATTTTGATTTATAAAAGAGGTATTGTCCTGATATTGGTTGGTATTTGCATGGAACTACGTATATAAGGATGGCAATGAGGCTTGGTAAATAACCTTATATTGTCTACACGGGTAGACACACGGGCGTGTGTCTAGGCCATGTGTGACACACGGTCTACCCTATAGGCGTGTAGTACGACCGTGTGTCCCCTGCAAGTAAAAATTTCAAGTCAGTATTTATAGTATAAAACACACGGGCAGAGACACGGCCGTATGTCTCAGCCGTGTGGTGGACACAGCCTAGTACAAAGGCGTGTGCCATGGCCGTGACATTTTAGGGATGTTGACGTCTGAAATAGAATGTCAAAGTTTTTGCACACAAGTTAGAACACAGGCATGTCATGCCCGTGTGAGTGACACGGGCCATTGACACGGGCGTGTGTCTGGCCATGTGAAAACCCCCGTAGGTGTGAATTAGAATTTAATTCCAACGGGTATTGGACATGGGCGGGTCCCTAGGTACCTAGGTCGTGTGAGCCACACAGGCCATCAGCACGACCATGTTAAAATGGTTACACGGGCATGTTACCCTTTCACACGGGCGTGTGACCTGTTCAAGGATGAAATTTTCATAGTTGGTTTAGGAACTCGAAATGGTCCCGATTAGTTTTCAATGATCGATTTGGGACTTTTGTATTTTGAATGATGTAATTATCATTTTGATGAGCCATGAGAAAATGGCACATGATCTAGTTTTGTGATCTTATAATGTTAAAATCTTGTTAACTAGCATGCGTATTTATGATATGGATGATATGTTATATTTATATAAGCAAAGTACCTTTGTATGTTTAGTAAATCATATTAGAAACTGAAAGTGCTTCCTTAAGGTTAGTATAATGGTTTGAATGTTGGTTTTTAAGTTTAAATGTGAAATGATTTTATACTTGGTAAGCTCTGTTAATTAAGTTCTATAATGATAAGACTTAGAAATGTTTTATTAGTTGAAGTACTTATTGTGAATGAATGAATCTTATGCTCAATTGGATTCGGCTAAAGGTAAGGTTTATTCCAAATGAATAGTAAAATTTATATTTGCATGATGCTATTCTATGAGATCTTGACTTTATATATGTATATATATACGCATAGTCTAATATATGGCTTATTGGATTTTGGTTGTTAGAATGAATATTTGATTATATTAGGGCTGAATTGATTAAATTTATAATTCCAATTTCTGATTTATATGTATGTGAAATGTTCTAAAGTTGAGTTGTTTTCGTAATGCCTCGTGACCCTACTTTGGTGACGGTTACGGGCATAGGGGTGTTCAGTAATTTAGTCCCGACTTGTTTCTAATGAATATTTAGGGCCTAGAGAGCTCGTATAAGGGGCAATATGTATGATTTGATTTGGTTTTAATATGTTCATTGATATGATATGAAATGTTTGAAATTTTTGTCCGTTTGAATTGTAAACTCTGGTAATGCTCTGTTACCCTATCCTGGCGACAAATACGGGTTCAGGGTACTACATTTATTGGTATTATAGCCACGATTTATTCGATTCTCTACTGAATGTAGTGTGTACGAGTCTAGCTATACATGCCATTATATAACCTTTGATAGTATGATATCTCCTAACTGTTTGACAAATATTTTCATATAGTAATGACATCCAACTGAGCTGACTCTGATGAAGTAGAGAGAACGCATCCTCCGTTCACAGAGTTGCACAGAGCGATACAAGGCCCGTATCTAAGGGTCGGGGAGGAGGGCTAAGGAAGCCTTCTTCCAGGTGATGAACGAATAGTTTACTGAGTTTGTACGGACGAACCCAGCTACTCAACAACCTCCACCCTTTCCTTCTCCCCAACCGGTTCCTATTCTTTCTCAAGGTTTGGAACTTATACGAGTTAGTAAGCTACCTATTGATAAGATTCATAAGTACGGGACTAAAGAATTCTCAGTTACTACTGAAGATGATCTCGAGAGAGCTAAATTCTTGTTAAAGAATACAATTTGGGTTTTTGATGAGCTATCTTTTTCACTGGTCGAGTGTGTTAAGTGCGCAATATCTTTATTGACAGATTAGACTTACCAGTGGTGGAACATGTTAATTTCTGTTGTACTGAGAGAGCAAATCACTTGGGAATTCTTTCAAACTGAGTTTCGAAAGAAATATATTAATCTGAATTTTCTAGATCAGAAATGTAAAGAATTTCTCGAGCTCAAACAGGGTCATATGTCTGTATCAGAATACGAGCAAGAATTTGTTAGACTGAGCAAATATGGTTAGGAATGTATTCCGACTGCGACTGCTATGTGAAAAAGATTCGAAGAAGGGTTAAATAAGGATATTAAGCATATAGTTGGAATTCATGAGCTAAATGAATTTGTTGAACTGGTCGATCGAGTACATAAAGCCGAGAAGTTGAGTAAAGAGAAAAAACATGTTGATTTTGAAGCTAGAGACTTGAGGTAGAGATCGACTGGGAAGTCATATCAGTTAGCATCAAAAAATCTAAAGAATATCACAACCATTCTAGAGCTTCTGTGGGATATTCTAGTAGAGACAGAGGTACTCGACGCTCCAATCCAAAACCTCAAGCTACATCTGTAGCAAGTGTGGGTAGTGTCAGAAATGTTTGGCTCGAGTGCAAGAACTGTAAAGGACCACATTATGGTGAGTGTCAATTAAAGAAGGGAGTGTGTTTCAGGTGTGGTTCATTAGACCACTATCTTAGAGATTGCCCAGAGAAATACGAGAAAGAGAAAGCTGAGACTATGAGACGAGCAATACAGCTGCGAGAGGTAGACCACCTCGTAATTCTAGAAATGTGAGTGGTAGTCGTGGTGTTACAAAAGATTCTACTGTGAGATCAGAAGCACAAGCACCAGCTAGGGCTTATGCTATTCGTGCACGAGAGGATGCTTCTGCACCAGATGTTATTATCAGTACTTTCTCTATTTTTGATACCAATATTATTGCTTTGATTGATCTGGGATCCACTCATTCATATCTGTGCATGAATTTAGTGTCTAGTAAGAATTTATTTGTTGAGTCCATTGAATTCATGGTTAAAGTATTGAACCCCTTAAGTCAGTATGTGCTAGTTGATAAAGTCTACAAGAATTGTCCTTTGAAGATTCGGGACTACAGTTTTCCTGCTGATTTGATGCTATTATCATTTGATGAATTTAATGTAATTTTGGGCATGGATTAGCTAACTTTACATGATGCAGTTGTAAATTGTAGACGTAAGCTTATTTATTAAAATATCATAATGGTGAAATGCTTTGTATTGAATCAGATAGGCTGAGTGGGTTGCCTATGGTTATATCAGCTATATCAGCGCAGAAATATGTGAAAAAGGGTTGCAATACTTACCTTACATACGTGGTGGATACTAAAGCGTCTGAATCGAAGCTTGAAACTATGCCAGTGGTTTGCGAGTATTCTGATGTGTTTTTAGAGGAGTTACCTGGATTACTGTTGATCAAAAAGGTTAAGTTTGCTATTGAACTTGTACTGGGGACATCACCGATATCGATAGCACCTTACAGAATGGCTCCTACCAAGTTGAAAGAGTTGAAAGCACAGTTGCAAGAATTGATAGATAGGGGTTTTGCTCGACCCATTTTTTCACCTTGGGGTGCACCGATTCTGTTTGTTAAGAAAAAGGACATATTGATGAGATTGTCTATAAACTACCGTCAGCTCAACAAGGTTACAACCAAGAACAAATATCCACTGCCTCATATTAACGATCTATTTGATCAATTAAAAGGTGTCACATTATTCTTAAAGATTGATATTCATTCTGGCTATTATAAGCTACGAGTGAAAGATTCAGATGTACCGAAAACTGCATTCAGAACCAGCTATGGAAAGTATGAATTTCTTGTGATGTCATTTTGTTTAACTAATCCACCTGCAGTATTTATGGATTTGATGAAAAGAATCTTTAAATGGTATTTAGACAAATTTGTTATGGTATTTATTGATGACATTCTGATCTATTCTCGAGACTAGTCTGAGCATGCTGAACACTTGAGGATTGTGTTGCAAACTCTGCGAGATAAACAATTGTTTACTAAATTTAGAAAATGTGAGTTTTGGCTTTGAGAAGTCGGTTTTCTGGGACATATAGTATCGGTTGGAGGCATCAGAGTTGACCTGAGTAAAATTTCATCAGTTGTTGATTGGAAACCACCGAGAAACGTATCTGAAGTCAGAAGTTTTCTGGGGTTAGCTGATTATTACAAAAGATTCGTCAAAGGGTTGCTACACCGGTGACGCGACTTTTACAGAAAGATATGAAATTTGAATAGTCTAAGAAATGCCAGCAATGTTTCAATTAGTTGAAAGCACTGTTGACCAAGGCACCAGTTTTGGTTCAGCCAAAATCGAGTAAAGAATTTGTGAATTTTAGTAATGCATCTTTAAATGGTTTAGGCTGTGTTTTGATGTAAGAAGGCAAAGTAATCTCTTATGTTTCTAGACAGTTAAAACCACACGAAAAGAATTATCCGACACATGATTTAGAGTTGGAAACTATTGTATTTTCGTTGAAAATTTGGAGACACCATTTGTTCAGAGAAAAATGTCATATATTTACCAATCATAAAAGTTTGAAGTATCTAATGTCACAGAAAGATTTGAATCTGAGACAACGTAGATGGCTCGATCTGTTAAAAAATTATGAGTTGATTATTGATTATCATTCGGGAAAAGTGAATGTAGTTGATGACGCTCTGAGCTGAAAGGCTTTATTTGCTCTGCTAGCAATGAACACACGACTAACATTATCTGATGATGGTTCGATCTTAGCTGAATTGGAAGCTAGACCGATGTTTTTACAACAGATCTATGAAGATAAAAAATGTGATGTTTAGTTGCTAGCTAAGTGGGCACAGTCTGAGTCGAATTTCAATACAAAATTTCGGATAGGATTCGATGGTTGTTTATTGTTCAGAGGTAAAATTTGTGTATCGAAGATTCTAGAGCTTGTATCTAGATGTACTAGTGGCCGAGAATGAAACGTGAGCTTTTTGACTTTATATTTAGATGTTTAGTATGTCAGCAAGTTAAAGCTGAACATCAGGTACCTTTTGGATTATTGTAGCCTGTCATGATACCGGAGTCAAAATGGGATAGAGTTACTATGGATTTTGTATTGGTTTACCCTATCTTCAAGAAAGAAAGATGTCATTTGGGTTATCTTTAATCATTTGACGAAGTCTACACATTTTATTCTAGTATGTATAGGTTTCTTGCTTGACAAATTAGCTGAGATATATGTTTCTGAAATTGTCAGATTGTAAGGGGTGCCAATTTCTATTATTTCAAATAGAGATCCACGGTTTACATCATGACTCTGGAAAAGTTACAGGAAGCTTTTGGTACACGATTACATTTTAGTACTGCATTTCACCCTCAGACCGATAGTAAGTTCAAACGAGTAAGTCAGATTCTCAAAGACATAAAATTTCAAGTCGCCGATAGAGTGTTTCTGAAATCGGTTTGGTTGCAAAGGAAAGCTAAGTCCATGATTTATCGAGCCGTATGAGATTACTGAAAGAATCTAACTTGTTGCGTATCGATTAGCTTTACCGTCAGAAATAGAAAAGATTCATAATGTCTTTTATGTGTCTATATTGCGATGGTACCGATCTAATCCTTCACATGTTATCTCCCTGACGGATGTTAAGATTCAACCTGATATGTCGTACAGTGAGGGACCGATCAGAATTCTGGCATGAGAGGTGAAAGAATTGAGAAACAAGAGCATAGCTTTAGTAAAATTTCTCTGGCAGCGGCATGAAATAGAATAAGCCACCTGGGAACCCGAGGAAGCTATGAGAAATCAGTACCCGAACCTCATTTCTGGTAAGATTTTTTGGGACAAAAATCTCTTTAGGGAGGGAGAGTTGTAATAACTTATTTTAATCAAATCAAAACAGTGGTTCAAGACCACAAATTTGAAGTCAGAAAATTTATTTTACTATTATTTTATTGCCTATAGCATGATAGTAGTACCGCATAAATATTTTGTTAAGAAATTTTATCGTTTACTCGCTCAATTTGATAAAAAGGATTAAATCGTGTAAAGTGCAAAAGTTGAGCTCTACTAGCTAAAAGTATTAAATAGCTATAGAACTTTAAAATGGAAGTCATTATATGGTAATTAGACCATAAGTAAGATAGCAGAATATGATGGCTTGGCATTTTGTGTAATTTTTAATGTTTTTAAAGGTTAATTATGTAATTTGGTAAATAAAGACAAAATTAATTAAAATAAAAGCCAAGTTATCATGTTTAAGCTTTCTTCAACCGAAATTAGGGCTTCAGCAAGCCATTTTTGAGCTTGAAGTTTTGGCAATCTCATTCTCACCTTTTAGGTATGCATTTTTGTCCTGTTTTTAATGATTTCTATGTTTTCGGGTTCATTGTATCTTAATCTAGCTAGCCCGGGGACAAATTTGTGAAACTATTAAACTATTATGGTTTTACCAATAATGAATATAAATCATTTTTGATGTTTGATGATAGAAAATGAATATTGGTTGTTAGATAAACAACTTTAGTAAAGAGATTTTTTATGAAATTGTCAAATAGGGATTAAATTAAAAAAAATAGAATTTTACATGGTGAAATTGTCAAATAAATGAAATATAGGGCTTGCTTGGGACTTAATTGATATTCAGCAATAGTGGGTTGTGGTGGAATTTCATTAATTTCCATCTTTATGAGTTAGGGACTAAATTGTAAAGAAATTAAAAAAATAAGGGTAAAATGGAAATTTTGCAAAAATATGAATTTGGGTTAAATTGAATGAATTATATATTAAATTGAGTCAAATTTATCCATATAGATCAAGATAGACCTCGTACGAAGTTAGATCGGGGCAAAGGGACAATCTCAAATTAATCGCCTACGTATCTACGTATACTCGTCGAGGTAAGTTCGTGTAATTAAATTGTGTTTATATGTTTTTAATTGAAATATATATATGTTATCAATTGTCATACATAATTACCGAGTGCATATGCAACAACGTTCGACAATTATCGAGCTTCGTTTGAACCTTAGGAATCCGTAGGATACAAATGACAGGTTATTAGGGTTACATGATTTGAGTACTGGTCCTGCACGTCCTACCGATGGCCAAGATTCTGCATGTGTTTCGGATAATCCACAGCCCGTTTTAGCAGCATCGTGTAGCTACATTTTGACCCATAGTGTAACAACTCTAACCTGTATCCGCCGCCAGAATAGGGTTACGAGGCATTACCGATCAATACAACTCATTCACATACACTTATACATTCAATATCAAAATCCATTCATCTCAATCATTTTGTCCCATTTAAGATCCTATGAGACCTTAAAACATGTTTAAGGATGGTTCAAGACTAAACTGATCACATACAAAAATTTTTTGAAACTTAGAAAATTATCTTGCAGTCAAGGGTCACACGCCCGAGTCACGGACCGTGTAAAAACAGGGCATATATACTGACCTGCGCCACACGGCCAACCACACGCCCGTGTGTCAAGCCCGTGTACCTTTCAAAATGGCAACACACACCCATATGCGAAGGATGTGTGAATCACACGGCCACCAAACAGGCCCGTGTGTCTAGGCCGTGCTCAAGACTGACTTAAACTTGAAGGACTACCATTTAAATATCACCATTTAAATACATCTTTAAGCAACCAAAAACATACCAATCCATACTCATATAATGCCATCTATTCACAACCATTTAAAACACTCAATTCCATATTCAAAACATATCAAATCATTATACCGAAACTGTCACAAATTATCTAATTCTAAATGCATTAACCGATCAACTTATTCTCTATTTCAAGTCACTTAATATACCATATCATCTCAAAACAAACCACAATATACCAACTTCTAAGCATTAGCACATCAATTAACAACTAACCAAAATAACTTATACACATCACATATATAACACTTACCAAACACAATTCAAGCCAACTTTAATGGTAATACATACCAACATTTACAAGCCAAATCTCATGGCTAATATCATAGTTCAAAACATACAAAATGACTCTAGCCTATAAATTCCATATACCATATATATAAACCTCCCAAAAGTACCAATGAGATGATCGATAGTGTGATGATAGTTCCCGATAATCCCTGATGTTCGAGCTAGCTTCGATGATCTATAAAACATAAAAAGAACACACAAAGTAAGCTTTAAAAGCTTAGTAAGCCATATACAAATAAAGTCATCATATGAAAATTTGGATATCAATTCAAATATACTAAGCATAACAAATCATATACAAGTTCACAAGCCTTTCACCTTGAACACATATTCTAGATCTTAATCAAATTCATCATTTACTTCACCTTTCAAAACTCATTTAAATCTCATATGTACCTGAGTCATTTAACTCATACACACATTCTTTTTCGACTTGACTTTTCTCGTTAAACCATTTGAAATCTTTAAAGATACTCAAAAATCACATAAGCTCGTACAATGCCATATCTCAGATATGGTCTTACATGTTAACACATATCGATGCCAATGTCCTAGACAGGGTCTTACAAGAAATTGATTAAAGATGCCAATGTCCCAAACATGGTCTTACAGGTAATCTCAATACAGTGCCAATGTCCCATACATGGTCTTGCATGTAATCACATCTCGGTAACCTAATGTCATGACATTCGTATCCTATACTATTCCTAAGGATCGTATGGGACTTTCGGATGTCATAACTTCATCGATTCTTGCTCGTAATCAAAATACATAGCAATTCAATGACAAGTAAACATGCATAATTCAATTTAAAGACATTTATTTGCATATGAACATACCTTGTAGTCAGAAGAGAAGGGTCGAATTGACTACTCAATAACTTTTGACTTCCCTAGATCTAAATCTGATTTCTTTCGTTCTTGATATATATAAATTCAAAATTAACTCATTTATTCATTGATTAATTTAATTTAGTCCAGAAACACATATTTAAGCTAATTTACACTTTGGCCCTAAACTTTTACATTTCTTGCAATTTAGTCATTATTTCACAAATACACAAAATTCACACAATTCAATTTTACCCATGCCTAGGAAATTTATACTTGAGTCCCCATTAGCCCAAAAATTTCATTTATTTCAGATTTCTACCCCCCAATTTATAAATTTCACAAATTAATCCAGAATAAGCATTTTTACTCAAAATCACTTAACTAAACATTAAAATCTATCATCAAGCTTTAATAATTCATCATCAAACATTCAAAAACCCATGAATTCATCAATGGAAACTTTCAAAAAATTAAATAGTTTTGAAAATTAGTCCCTGGAGTAGCTAGTACTCGATACAACGATCACAAAAACATAGAAATCATAAAAAATCGAGCTCAAAACATACCTTAATTTACTCATGCAATTGGCGAAACTTATTCTCCTCTTTTAATGATATATTCGGCCATGGATGTTGAAGAATAAGAAAGATGATAACTTATTCATCTTTTAATTCTTTTACATTTTCTATTATTTATCATTTTATTATAATAACCTTAATGAATAAACATTAAAAACTTATAATGGATGTCCATAAATGTCCATTATCACAATCAATGGTCTAATATCAACAAAAGGTCCTTTCATTTAATGTTTGATAGCAATTGAGCATTCTAACATATAGAATGCCACTTTTACATTTTACGCGATTTAGTCCTTTGTCACATTAAGCTATTAAATGATAAAATTAGCTCACGAAATTTTCACACATATATAATCACATCTATAAACATAAACCATAATATTAAAATAAGTTTACGACCTCAGATTTGTGGTCTCAAAACCACTATTCTAATTTAGTTAAAACCGGGCTATTACAACTCTCTCCCTTAGGGATTTTCGCCTCCGAAAATCTTACCAGTGACAAGGTTCGGATATTGCTCTCTCATAGCATTATCGGGCTCCCACATAGTTTATTCAACTCCGTGTTGATGCCATAAAACTTTCACTAATAAAATTTTCTTATTTCTCAATTCTTGAACCTCGTGATCTAAAAATCAGATCGGTTCTTCTTTGTATGTCATATCGGATTGCATCTCAATCTCAGAGTGGAAAATCACATGCGACGGATTTGATTTGTATCATCAAAACATTGATAGGTGAAAGACATTATGAATATTTTCTAATTCAGGCGGCAACGAAAATTTATAAGCAAGCAGCTCGATACGCTCGATAATCTTTTGCGGCCTGATGAATCTCGGACTTAACTTGCCTCTTTTTGCCAAATCTAAGTATTTTCCTCCACGGAGACATTTTTGAAAACACTCAATCCCTGATCTAAAACTCAATATCTTTTTGTTTCAAATTTGCGTATGATTTCTGACGATCTAGCACTGCTTTCAAATTTTTATGAATCATTTTCACTTTCTGTTGAGTCTCTGGAATCAAATCGACCCCGTGAATCTTATTCTCGCTGAGCTCAGTCCAATACAAAGTTGTTTGGCATTTACGATGTACAATGCTTCGTAAGGTTCCATTTTTATACTCAATTGAAAACTATTATTATACGTAAATTCAATTAATGGCATGTATCGTTCCCACTTACCTTCACACTCAGGAATGCAACATCTCAATATATCTTTGAGTATCTGAATAATCCACTCGGATTGACCATTTGTTTGCAAATGAAAAGTAGTACTAAAGTGTGGCTTTGTACCCAGTGCATCTTGTAATTTCTTCTAGAAACGCGAAGTAAGTCTCAGATCTTTATTCGAAACAATAGAAATAGGTACTCCATGCAATATCACAATTTGAGAGATGTACAACTCAGCATGTTTATCAAGTGAAAAATCCATGCGTACCGGAATGAAATGAGCCGATTTAGCCAGTCTATCAACAATCACCCATATCACATCTTTCTTACTCTAAGATAGGGGCAAACCTGATGCGAAATCTATCATGATTCTGTCCCATTTCCACTCGAGAATCATAATCTGTTGCAGTAATGCAAACGGTACCTAATGCTTAGCTTTGACTTGCTGAGGGATTAAACATTTTGAAACAAATTTAGAGATATCACGCTTCATACCAGACCACCAGTAAAGTTGTTTTAGATCGTTATACATTTTCGTACTTCTCGGATGAACAGACAAACGGCTACTATATGCTTCGCTCAAAATCATCCGAATCAACTCTGAGATTCTCAGAATACATCTTCGACCTCTGAATCTTAAACAATCATTAGCATCAACTCGAAACTCTAAATCAGAATTCAAATCACTTTGAGCTATCAAATTTCTGAGCTTCGCAAATTTGCTGTATAAATAATGGTCTCAATTTCAACTCAGCTACAATCGAGCTGTCATCAAATAGAGCCAACTGAGTATTCATCGTACGTAGAGAAAATAAAGATTTCTGACTTAAAACATCAATAACAACATTGGCCTTTCCCGGATGGTAGTCAATCACTAGCTCGTAATCTTTTAACAATTCTAACCATCTTCTTTGTCGTAGATTTAGATCTTTCTGAGTCATCAAATATTTTAAGCTCTTGTGATCCGAATGAACATGACATGTCTCACCGAACAGATAGTGGCACAATCTTCAACGCGAACACGATAGCTGCTAATTCTAAATCGTACGTCAGATAATTCTTTTCATTCGGCTTTAATTGTCTCGAGGCATAAGCTATGACTTTGCCATCTTGTATCAATACACAACCTAGACCATTCAATAATGCATCACTATAAATTACGAATTCTTTACTCGATTCTGGCTGAGCCAACACTAGAGCTTCGGTCAATAAAGTTTTCAACTGATCAAAACTTTTCTGGCATTTATCTGACCACTAGGACTTAATATCTTTCTGAAGTAATCTCACTAATGGAGTTGTACTCATTGTGTAACACCCTAAACCCGGCCTGGAAGTTTGGCTCGAATCTGGTGTGTCACATTGAAGTGTTTTTTGAAAACCATGTTTCCATTAAAAACCCTTCTTAATAATTAAAAACTTATACCCTTTTTAAACCTTGTTAGAATACCTCAGCTGAATAACATTCTTAACAACTTTGTAAAAATCTTGGCAGTTGCGGAAGCTTAATTTAAAAACAATTGCGAATATGTGATGTTTTGAACAACGATAGTTGCTTTGGAAAACCGTGTTCTAATACTAGCAATTATAAGAACAATAAATAAAATTCCAAATTTGAAATCCAGAAAATTACAACGGCTTTACTACAACCCACATAAAAACATTTAAAAGTAATAATCAAAACTGTAACATAAACAGTGTGTGTGGCTTCCTCCGAGCCCCTCGCAGCTCCGATCCGTCTAAGGCTAGAAATTACCGGAAAGGTTAATAAGCGGGGTGAGTTTACGAAAACTCAGCAGAAATCCCTACTATATAAAAGGAACTGTCATCATATAAAAGAATTAAAAGTCCGCCCCACCCTACTTACTTATTTGCCAGATCAATTGGGCCTTAGCCCACTATAACAGACAAGCACCGGATGGGCCTTAGCCCATTACGAATAAGAAACATTATCATAACTAGAATCAAAATGAGAATCGAAATCGATTCAGTGATGTAATCGTAATCGGTGACGTAATCGAATTAGAATCAAAATCAGAATGTGAATGCAATCCCAACCCAATCCAGTCGTATACACCCCCGTACCAACCTTACACCATGTGGGGAGACAACTCGACCCACCCATCCGCTACACACCATAGAATTTGCAGCATGGCTGCCAGAACAGATATTATGACAGAGTCACCAGATACGGATATTGTGGTAGAGCCACCAGAACAGATATTTGTGGCATAGCCACCAGAATCAGATTGTGGTAAAGCCACTTAACAGAATACGTGGCACAAAGCCATCAATAACTGTAATAACTTCGGCACATAGCCATCAGTGACAGTAATATAACTAGCACACAGCCTTCGGTAAATATGATCGACACAGAGTTGTCAACAAATATGTTAGGCACATAGCCACAGGTAAATACGTTTGGCACGAAACCATTGTCAAGATGGCACAAAGCCATATTTAGTTTGGCACAGAGCCATCGATAACAGGTCAATAATCAGCATGAAGCCCACAATATCGATACGAAGCCCACAATAACGGCACACGTACCGATAACATGATCAAGACTCACCATCGATCGGTCCACGAGGCCTCTCAGGCGACCGTGCGACCTTAACAGATCAGATCTTCCTCCGTACGAAATCCTAACCCATGCAACATGTCATGTATGCAGAATGTCATGCCCATATTTGAATCAAACAATCACAGTCAAGTCATTCATATCACCAACATATATTCACAATCAAATTCGTCAACCACACAATCCAAATTAGTCACTTGCCCACAAGGGCAAAACAGTCATTTAACACCCTAGGGGAAAAATGGTAATTTTGCCCCACGAGGGTATCTCGGTAATTCTACCCTACAGGGGTATTCAGTATTTCTACACTACAAGGGTATTTCGATAATTCTACCCTACGGGGGTATTTCAGTAATTCTACCCTACAGGGGTATTTCGGTAATTCTACCTTACGGGGGTATTTCAGTAATTCTACCCTACAGGGGTATTTCGATAATTCTACTTTACAGGGGTATTTCAATAATTCTACCCTACAGGGGTATTTCAGTAATTCTACCTTATAGGGGTATTTCGGTAATTCTATATTATAGGGATATTTTGGTAATTCTACCTTACAGGGTATTTTAGTAATTTTACCCTACAGAGGTATTTCGGTAATTCTACCTTACAGGGGTATTTCAGTAATTTTACCCTACACGGGTATTTCGGTAATTCTACCTTACAAGGGTATTTTAGTAATTCTACACTACAGGGGTATTTCAGTAATTCTACTTTACAAGGGTATTTTAGTAATTTTACCCTATAAGGGTATTTTGGTAATTCTACCTTACAGGGGTATTTCAGTAATTCTACCATACAGGGGTATTTCGGTAATTCTACCTTACAGGGTTATTTTAGTAATTCTACCCTATAGGGGTATTCCGGTAATTCTACCTTATAGGGGTATTTTGGTAATTCTACCTTACAGGGGTATTTAAGTAATTCTACCTTACAGGGGTATTTCTGTGACAGCCCAAAATTGACCCTAGTCGGGATGTGGTTTCGGGACCACAAAATCGAGGCATAAAAATAATTTAAAAATTTATTTTGATGCCTATGATATGTGTTAATTTGTGTATGACATTTTGATGTTTCGATTTAGTGTTATAAAGGCGAATTTCACTAGAAAGGACTTGTGTGAGAAAACTTAGAAATGAGATAGGCAAATGTTGAAGTGGCCTATTGATGCATACTAGGAAATGTTGTCCTTGCATGTCAAATTTCCCAAATTTGACTATAGTGGCCGGCCAAGGTGGGTATGATGGGCAAGGGAAAACATGTTTCCAACATGTTTGGCTAGTGAGTTATGGATGAAGTAATATAATAAAATTAGCATAAAAAAATGAACAAAAAAAAAAAAAGCCATTGCATGCTAAGTGTGAAGCTTGATGATGATGCATGCAATGATGGATTGTCTACTCTTGAGATTTCTTTGTAGCCATCTTGAGTAAGACTTTGAGTTTTCTTTTTGTTTAACCATGATTGAAGTTGAAAGGGGAATGATTGTGATGTATTCGGCCATGATGCATTCATGAGCATGGTTCATGCTTCTTGCATGTTAGTTAAAAATTTGTGTTTTGGATGGCTATGGACACCTTGAAATTCGGCCATGCTCATATATGTATATATATGTTTGCACATGATGTTTTGGTTATGAAGTAAGTGATGAATATGTTTGTTTAAAGAAGAAAATGTTGAAGAATGTTTGTGAAATTGCAAGCACATTCGGCCTAGCACACATATGAGTGCTTGATGCTATATTATAAGTTTTGAGCTACAATATGCAAAGCATTAACTAGTAAAATGCATGCTGTTTTTGTGTGGTATTAAGTGCATAATTGGCCTTAACATGGACATGTATATTCGGCCTTAGGTAGCCTATGGATGGCCTTAGCTTTTCCTTGATGCTCGAATGAATTGTATTGAATTGCTTGATGTAGTATAAAATGTGCATGACCATTGTGTATTCAAGCTAAAGGGTGGCCATATGACCATTTAAACTCCTTGTCATATTCGGCCATAAGCTAGCACAATGAGGTTTTAATAAATTGAATTTGTTTGAATTAGCTCAAGAGCTTAGAGGGCCACAATTGGACAAGGGAAAGAAAAGTGTTCAACACCGTAAAAGCCGTTCGACAACATCCGAGGTAAGTCCTCAAGAAGTGACCCTACTTGAATTATGTGAAATGAAATATGGATGTGTATTGATTATTGATTTATGTGCGTATGAGTATTTGAATGATACCTGCTAAGGCCCGGCGATTATGCTTGTGATTATATTTGCGTTTGAGCCTTAGTAACGAAAATGAAATATGAATGTCTAATGATTATTGATGCATGTGTGCATGAGCAATTGAATGATATCCGGCTAAGTCCCAAGATGTTATTGCTGGAAATTATATCCGGTTAAGACCAAGGCAATTGTGCTAGTGGCTACATCCGGCTAAGACCAAGGCATTCGTGCGAGTCATTCTATCCGGCTAAGACCAAGGCATTCGTGCACGTGGTTATATACTGTTGTATTCGAAGAAGCTTGGGGCTGGAGGTGAGTGTTGGCTGCTGTAATAAATTCAATTAGTACGCTCGAAAAGCCCAAAGAATAAGGTATGATTATATGTGCATTGGAAAAGTCGACATGCTTGAGCAACATTCGCTCAATCGACTAACAATTTCAGCTATTGAATTGGTTGATACCTTGTGAAAGTATATAATGATGCAAAGGTGAAGTAAGAATGATTATGTGAATGTGTATTAATGAAATGATGCATTTGGCTATGTGAATGTATTGCTTTAATTAAAGCTGATTTTATTCCTTGAGACTTACTAAGCATAAAATGCTTACCCGTTGCTTTGGCTCTCTGTTTTATAGATTTCGCCGATAGCAATCGGATTCGGGATCATTAAAGTCAAGTCATCCACACTATCAACGCCTCTATTTTGGTATAAATTTTGGTTGAACTTTGAAATGGCATGTATAGGACTACCCTTTGTTGGTTTAAATATCTTTGTGATGTATATGTATACGGCCATGCGAAAATGGCTCGTAAAAGTGAAGTACGAACTTAGACTATTTGCGGTTTGTATATATATATATGGTGTCATGATGTGATTATGGATTGGAAGTGGGAATGTTGATCACATGATCAGCCATTGGTATGGTTAAAATGATCATATGTGAACCTATGTATGGCAAGACTAGTTGGTTCATGGAGACTACAAAATAGGTAAGACCTACCTGAAAAACAGATGCTGCCAGATGCAGTGACGTGAATGTGAAAAATCACCAAAATTTGTAGGAATGGTATTAAATAGTGAATACGCTATGTAAATGAACCTTGATGAGTCTATTTTCATATGGAAGAAACGAAATGGTCATAGGAGTTACATGTTAAGAGATATTAAAGCTATTGTGAGACAGGGCCAGAACGGTTTCTGGGTCCCCTATCGCAACTTTAAAAATTTACTATAAATTATCCAGAAAGAATTAGGAGTCATGCCTTATATGTACAGATTCCAATTTGAGTCTAGTTTCATTATAAAGAAACGGCACCAGTATTAAAGCACTGCACAGAGAGATATTCAAGTTGTAACATGCGAAGGTCAAAGCAGTCAATCCCTGTAATATGGGTGACTTTAACTAATAAAATGTACTAATTGGCCTGACCAAAAATTCTAGAAATAAATCCATGGATGTATATATGAGTCTAAATTCAGGGAAAATTTACGAAACCAGTTTCTGAGTTTTGGAACTCGAGATATGATTTTTAAGGCGACGGTGATGCGTTTTCCAGCTGACTGGAAATGTCAAATTAATGGGCAAAATATGTGGACTTGGCTTGTTAACCCTCGTGTCCGACACGGCGATGGTCTCGGGTTCGGGTGTTACAATTTTATTGGTATCGAGCCACGGTTTAGTCGATTCTAGGACTACCGTGATGTGTTTGGGGTCTAGCTATACATGCCATTAAATGATGAATCGATAGTGTGGTGATTTCGACAATTTGACTTTGTGTTTGTTTATAGCAATGGATCCCGATCCCAACCGAGCGATAGCTGATGATGTGGAGAGTGTGGCGCTGCTCCGCGCAAGGGGGCAAAGGCGGACTCTCAACCTATGGCCAACAATCCGAATGATGAGGCTAGGCAAGCCTTTTATAGTGTGATGAATGAATGGTTTAACCAATACATTCGAACTAACACTACTGTTCCACAACCTCCATTCCCGACAAATGCAACCCCGCATCTACAATACCTCCGGTGGATCGACCAAATAAGGTCAAGTAAGCCCCAATCGATAGGATTCAAAACATGGGGCCACCGAATTTAAAGCTACGGATGATGATGATGCCGAAGCGAGCCAAATTTTGGTTGGATAGCACGATTCGGTGCTCGATGAGCTATCTTGTACACCGATGAGTGCTTAAAGTGTACCATCTCCTTGCTACGTGATTCCGCCTACTATTGGTGGAGTACTCGACTTCGTGGTACCTAGAGAGCAAGTGACTTGGGAATTCTTTCAAACCGAAGTTTCAAAAAAGTATATCATCGAGATTCATCGACCAAAAGCGAAGGAATTTCTTGATCTTAAGCAAGGTTCTATGTCGATTCATCGACTATGAACGAAAATTTGTGAGGCTTAGCCGATCTGCGAGAATGCATTTCGCCGAGGCTATTATGTGTAAACGCTCGAGGATGGGCTGAATGATGATATAAGGATGTTCGTTGGCATTCTCGAAATACGAGAGTTCGTAGTACTTGTTGAGCGAGCTTGTAAAGTCAAGAGCTTAGAAAGGAGAAACAAAAGTTGATGTGGGAACCGGAGAATTCGAAAGAGGTCCTCGGAAAGTCTCTTCAACAGCATCGAAGAGATTTCGAGATGATGTGAGCCGGTCTAGAGGCGTTTGGGCTTTTTAGACGAGGACGCGATCGACCCCTGTGACCACACGAGTCACTTGATCGCCATGGTGGAAATGATCGCGAGAGAGGGCGGAGTGTCTACATTGTGGCAAATGGCATTCGGGAGCTGTTGGTTTCGTGATCGCTCCTACTATAAGTGTGGATCACCGACCACTTTATGAAGGATTGCCCGAGGATGCTTGAGCAGAATGTAAGTCGAGTGGAAACCCGGTGCTACCATTGCTCGAGGTAGGCCACTTAGAAATATGGGCAATGTCGATGGCGGTCGAGAGGATCTAGAGATGCTACCATCGATCCGAGGCTCGTGCTCTGCTAGGACTTATGCCATCGCGCACGCCGAGGATGCCGCCTCTCCGGATGTCATTACCGGTACTTTCACTCTTTTCAATACTAATGTGATTGCTTTGATTGACCTGGTTCTACTCATTCTTATATATGTGAAACCTTAGCATCCAAAGAAGACTTTGCCTATTGAGTCTCTTGAGTTTGTAATTCGGTGTCAAACCCTTGGGTCATTACGTGCTTGTCAACAAAGTGTGCAAGAACAAATATCCGTTACCACGTATCGATGACTTGTTCGATCAACTGAAGGGAGCCTCGGTGTTCTCGAAAATAGATTTGAGATCGGGCTATTATCAATTGCGAATCCGAGATTCGGACGTACCCAAGACGCCTTGAGCGAGATATGGTCACTATGAGTTCCTAGTGATGCCGTTTGGGCTCACTAATGCCCTCGCGGTATTTATGGATTTAATGAATCGGATCTTGGACCATATTTGGATCGATTCGTAGTCGTGTTCATTGATGACATCTTGGTCTATTCAAGAAATGAGACCGAACATCTTTGAACACCGCGGTTAGTCTGCAAATTTTACGGGATAAGCAATTATATGCTAAGTTCAGCAAGTGTGAGTTCGGTTAAGAGAGGTTAGCTTCTTGGGTCATGTGGTATCTCATCGGGTATTCGAGTCGACCAATAAAATTTCAGCCATACTTAATTGGAAGCCTCCGAGAAATATTACGAGGTTCAAGCTTTTTGGGGCTTGGGTTATTACCGACGATTTGTAAAGGTTTCTCAACGGTAGTCACGCCGATGACGGCTTACTCCAAAAGGATGTTAAGTTCGAATGGACGAGAAATGTCGAAAAGTTTCGATCAATCGAAAACTTATTTGGTGAAGCCCCAATTCTAGTGCAACCCGAATCGGCAAAGAGTTTGTCATCTATAGTGGCGCCTCCTCCTTGGGTTAGGTTGCGTATTGATGCAAGAAGGTCGAGTTGTGGCCTGTCGTCGAGGCAATTAAAGCCACACGAGAAAAATTATCCGACCCATGATCTCGAATTAGTCGCCATCGTATTCGCCTTAAAGATTTGGCGACATTACTTATTTGGTGAGAAGTGCCATGTGTACTCGGATCACAAAAGTCTCAAATATTTGATGACCCAAAGAGACTTAAATCTGCGACAAAGACGTTGGCTCGAATCTGTTAAAGGATTATGAGCTGGTCATTGACTATCACCGGAAAGGCGAATGTGGTTGCGGATGCCTTGAGTCGTAAATCATTATTCACTTTACGACGATGAATGTGCACTTGTCTGCTCGATCCGACGGTGTGTTTGTGGCTGAATTGAAAGCCAAACCATTATTGACACATCAAATTCGAGAAGCTCGAGAAAGTCGACGACGAGTTGGTCAGTAAACGGGTGAGTGTGTTACGAACAAGGATTCGGAGTTTCAAATCGATGATGACGATTGTTTGAGGTTCAAAAGTCGTCGTGTGTTCCAAAGAATTGAACTCATTTCGATAATTCTAAATGAAGCCCATTGTAGCCGAATGGCAATCCACCCGGGAGTACGAAGATGTACAACGATTTGAAACGTCGATTTTGGTGGCATGGTATGAAACGAGACATCTCAGACTTTGTTTGAGATGTTTAATATGTCAACAAGTGAAAGCGGGCGTCAAGTGCCTTCGGGATTACTTGACCAATCTCGATACCCGAGTGGAAATGGGATCGAGTCACAATGGACTTTGTATCCGGACCGCCATTGTCGACAAGTAAGAAGGATGCGGTTTGGGTCGTGGTAGATAGATTGACTAAGTCGGCTCACTTTGTCCCGTGCGTCACGGATTTTCAATGGACAAATTAGCCGAATTATACGTTTCTCGATTGTGAGATTACACGGGTGCCTATTTCCATCGTGTCGGATAGAGATCCGAGATTTACCTCGCGATTTTGGAAAAAGTTGCAAGAAGCTTTGGGTACCAAGTTGCATTTCAAGACCGCCTTTCACCCCAAACCGATGGTCAATCCGGCGGATAATTCGAGATACTTGAGGATATGTTGAGATGTTGCGTCCTCGAGTTTAGTGGTTCATGGGAGCGGTATTTGCCGTTGATTGAATTCGCTTACAACAACAGCTTTCAATCAAGTATTAAGATGGCACCCTACGAGGCTTTGTGCGGTTGTAAATGCCGTACACCATTGTTTTGGACCGAGCTTGGTGAAAGCAAGATTTTCGGGTGGATTTGATTAGAGATCTTTGAGCAGAAAGTGAAAGTAATCCGTGAAAGTCGAAGATAGCCTTCGATCGTCGAAGTCGACGCGGATCTGAAGCGTAAGGATATCGAGTATCGGTGGGTGATAAAGTGTTTCTCAAGGTATCGCCTTGGAAAAAGATACTCGATTCGACCGTAAGGGCAAGTTGAGCCCGAGGTTCATTGGGCCATATGAGATATCCGGCGAGTCGGTCCAGGTGGCATATCGTTTGATTTTGCCCCTGAACTCGAAAAGGTTCACGATGTCTTTCATGTTTCGATGCTTGACGCTATAGATCCGATCCATCGCACGTGATTAGTCCATCAGAAATTGAAATTCAAGCTAATATGAGTTATGAGGAAGAACCGATTCGTATCCTATCACGGGAAGTGAAAGAGTTGCGAAACAAACGGGTTTCGCTAGTGAAAGTGTTATGGCTCAAGCACGGGATAGAAGAAGCTACTTGGGAGACCGAGAACTCTATGAAAGAGCGATACTCAACCCTATTTACCGGTAAGATTTTCGGGGACGAAAATTTCTTAAGTGGGGGAGAGTTGTGACAGCCCAAAATTGACCCTAGTCGGGATGTGGTTTCGGGACCACAAAATCGAGGCATAAAAATAATTTAAAAATTTATTTTGATGCCTATGATATGTGTTAATTTGTGTACGACATTTTGATGTTTCGATTTAGTGTTATAAAGGCGAATTTCACTAGAAAGGACTTGTGTGAGAAAACTTAGAAATGAGATAGGCAAATGTTGAAGTGGCCTATTGATGCATACTAGGAAATGTTGTCCTTGCATGTCAAATTTCCCAAATTTGACTATAGTGGCCGGCCAAGGTGGGTATGATGGGCAAGGGAAAACATGTTTCCAACATGTTTGGCTAGTGAGTAATGGATGAAGTAATATAATAAAATTAGCATAAAAAAATGAACAAAAAAAAAAAAGAGATGAGCTTGGATGCCCCTTGTTGCCGTGAGTAGAGGAAAAGGGAGGAGAAATTTTTGTTCATCCATTTTCACTTCTTGGCCGAAAATACTAAGGAAAAAGGGGGAGGATTTTTGCTTCATGCTTGGTTTAGAAGAGATCTAGAAGGAGATTTGGCTAAATTTGCATCAAGATTAAGGTATGTATGAGGTTGTGTTAGGAGTTTCATGCATGTTTTGGTTGCTAACTTGATGTGCATGTTAGCCATGGTTTAAATCTTTGTTATGCCATGGAAATGGTATTTGGCCAAAGTTGTTATGGTGATAAAGCCATTGCATGCTAAGTGTGAAGCTTGATGATGATGCATGCAATGATGGATTGTCTACTCTTGAGATTTCTTTGTAGCCATCTTGAGTAAGACTTTGAGTTTTCTTTTGTTTAACCATGATTGAAGTTGAAAGGGAATGATTGTGATGTATTCGCCATGATGCATTCATGAGCATGGTTCATGCTTCTTGCATGTTAGTTAAAAATTTGTGTTTTGGATGGCTATGGACACCTTGAAATTCGGCCATGCTCATATATGTATATATATGTTTGCACATGATGTTTAGGTTATGAAGTAAGTGATGAATATGTTTGTTTAAAGAAGAAAATGTTGAAGAATGTTTGTGAAATTGCAAGCACATTCGGCCTAGCACACATATGAGTGCTTGATGCTATATTATAAGTTTTGAGCTACAATATGCAAAGCATTAACTAGTAAAATGCATGCTGTTTTTGTGTGGTATTAAGTGCATAATTGGCCTTAACATGGACATGTATATTCGACCTTAGGTAGCCTATCGATGGCCTTAGCTTTTCCTTGATGCTCGAATGAATTGTATTGAATTGCTTGATGTAGTATAAAATGTGCATGACCATTGTGTATTCAAGCTAAAGGGTGGCCATATGACCATTTAAACTCCTTGTCATATTCGCCATAAGCTAGCACAATGAGGTTTTAATAAATTGAATTTGTTTGAATTAGCTCAAGAGCTTAGAGGGCCACAATTGGACAAGGGAAAGAAAAGTGTTCGAACAGTAGTAAAAGCCGTTCGACAACATCCGAGGTAAGTCCTCAAGAAGTGACCCTACTTGAATTATGTGAAATGAAATATGGATGTGTATTGATTATTGATTTATGTGTGTATGAGTATTTGAATGATACCCGGGCTAAGTCCCGAAGGCGATTATGCTTGTGATTATATTTGCGTTTGAGCCTTAGTAACGAAAATGAAATATGAATGTCTAATGATTATTGATGCATGTGTGCATGAGCAATTGAATGATATCCGGGCTAAGTCCCGAAGACGTTATTGCTGGAAATTATATCCGGGTTAAGACCCGAAGGCAATTGTGCTAGTGGCTACATCCGGGCTAAGACCCGAAGGCATTCGTGCGAGTCATTCTATCCGGGCTAAGACCCGAAGGCATTCGTGCACGTGGTTATATACGGTTGTATTCCGAAGGAGCTTGGGGCTGGAGGTGAGTGTTGGCTGCTGTAATAAATTCAATTAGTACGCTCGAAAAGCCCAAAGAATAAGGTATGATTATATGTGCATTGGAAAAGTCGACATGCTTGAGCAACATTCGCTCAATCGACTAACGAATTTCAGCTATTGAATTGGTTGATACCTTGTGAAAGTATATAATGATGAAGTGTGAAGTAAGAATGATTATGTGAATGTGTATTAATGAAGTGATGCATTTGGCTATGTGAATGTATTGCTTTAATTAAAGCTGATTTTATTCCTTGAGACTTACTAAGCATAAAAATGCTTACCCCGTTGCTTTGGCTCTCTGTTTTATAGATTTCGCTCGATAGCAATCGGATTCGGGATCATTAAAGTCGAAGTCATCCACACTATCAACGCCTCTATTTTGGTATAAATTTTGGTTGAACTTTGAAATGGCATGTATAGGACTACCCTTTGTTGGTTTAAATATGTTTGTGATGTATATGTGTACGGCCATGCAAAATGGCTCGTAAAAGTGAAGTACGAACTTAGACTATTTGCGGTTTGTATATATATATATATATGGTGTCATGATGTGATTATGGATTGGAAGTGGGAATGTTGGTCACTTGATCAGCCATTGGTATGGTTAAAATGATCATATGTGAACCTATGTATGGCAAGACTAGTTGGTTCATGGAGACTACAAAATAGGTAAGACCTACCTGAAAAACAGATGCTGCCAGATGCAGTGACGTGAATGTGAAAAATCACCAAAATTTGTAGGGATGGTATTAAATAGTGAATAAGCTATGTAAATGAACCTTGATGAGTCTATTTTCATATGGAAGAAACGAAATGGTCATATGAGTTACATGTTAAGAGATATTAAAGCTATTGTGAGACAGGGCCAGAACGGTTTCTGGGTCCCCTGTCGCAACTTTAAAAATTTACTATAAATTATCCAGAAAGATTAGGAGTCATGCCTTATATGTACAGATTCCATTTTGAGTCTAGTTTCATTAGAAACAAACGGCACCAGTATTAAAGCCCTGAACAGAGAGATATTCAAGTTGTAACACGCGAAGGTCAAAGCAGTCAATCCCTGTAATATGGGTGACTTTAACTAATAAACTGTACCAATTGGCCTGACCAAAAATTCTAGAAATAAATCCATGGATGGATATATGAGTCTAAATTCAGGGAAAATTTACGAAACCAGTTTCCAAGTTTTGGAACTCGAGATATGATTTTTAAGGCGACGGTGACGCAGTTTTCCAGCCTGACTGGAAATGTCAAATTGGTGGGCAAAATATGTAGACTTGGCTTGTTAACCCCTCGTGTCCGACACCGGCGATGGTCTCGGGTTCGGGGTGTTACAATTTCGGTAATTCAACCTTCTGGGGGTATTTCGGTAATTCTACCTTATAGGGATATTTCAGTAATTTGGTAAACTAAAGTATTCTAAATAGGGATAACAATATGAATAGGCCTAAAGCCCATTCTCGGCCCAAATGGACCCACACGTTCGTGTGGCCCTTTTAGCCCACATCTAGCCACAGATATGTGATTCACCTAGCCTAGTCCAATATTTACTACACAATCAAACAACTTATCCAATTGGGCCCGTAGCCCTATTGGGCCCACATGGCCCCTTTCGGCCCATCGCGGCCTGAAGTAGCCATCCTACAGCTAGAGTAGTGAGAAATACACACCTGATAGGAGACTGGAGTTAATCCGCGCTCCAAGCACTCTAAGCCGATGCCCAACCCAAACGAGCACGCCATAAAGCGAAAGGGATCAACCAAGAAAGGTACCTTCATGGTTCTCTCTATTTAAAGCCAGCTTCGCATCCACCTTATGTTAGCTTCCCGATGTGGGATCTCTCCATCATCAGAGTTTAAATTCAAGACCAACTCTTACTACCCCCTGTTAGCAAAATAAATGCTCTTTGATTGCCATGAGTTTCAAACCCTAGACCTCCTTGCCAACTCTATGACGCCACCTTCCTGCCTTTTATGTGGCGCTACTTTGCCACTAGACCACAAGGCTTTTTGTGGCACAATTTCTCCAACAATATTCTTAAGGCCTACCTACTACACCCAAGGTTTGATTCACCTTAAACCAAAATTTTTGCTAGAGTCCAGGTTTGAACCCAGGACTTCTCCAACATTTCAGCACACTTAACCACTAAAACAAGCCTTCATTAACGAAATTTACATGCACAATAAAATATTATAAGCTGCCTTCAACCGCTCCCATGCTCAAGGCCCAAAACTTTTAGGCCCAAATTCAGGGTGTTACACATTGAGAAACCTTTTACTTATCGTCTGTAATAACCGGCGAGTCCCGAAACACTTCTGACTTCGGATACATTTCTCGGAGGCTTCCAATCCAATATTGCCGAAATCTTACTCAGATCTACTTGAATACCTGATGCTGACACAATATGCCTCAGAAAACTAATTTCGCGCAACCAGAATTCACATTTACTGAATTTTCTCGAAAAGTCTGTAACACTACTCTCAGATGTTCGGCAGGCTCAGATTCATCACTAGAATATATCAAGATATCATCAATAAACACAATAACAAATTGATCCAAATACGGTCTGAAGATCTGATTCATTAGGTCTATAAAAACAGCAGGTGCATTTGTTAATCCGAAAGGCATAACTAAAAACTCATAATGTCCATACCTCGTACGAAAGGCAGTTTTCGGCACATCAGAGTCTTTAACTCACAACTGATAGTAACCCGATCAAAAACACTTTAGCCCCTTTCAACTGATCAAACAAATAGTCTATTCGTGACAGAGGGTATTTATTCTTGATAGTCACTTTATTGAGCTATCGATAGTCGATACACATTCTCATAGTTCTGTCTTTCTTTTTCACAAACAAAACCAGTGCACCCCAGGGAGAATAACTCGGTTGTGTGAAACTTCTATCTGTCAACTCTTGCAACTGAGCTTTCAACTCTTTTAATTCGGCCGGTGCCATTCTGTACAGAGCTATTGATATCGGAATTGTTCCCAGCACTAACTCAATACCAAAATCAACTTCCCTAATCAGTGGTAAACCTAGTAACTCTTCAGGAAACACATCCGGATATTCACACACAACTGGTATGGATTCAATCTTCTTTTCGGTCACTTTAGTGTTGAGCACATAAGAAAAGTAAGCTTCACACCCCTTTGTCACATATTTCTGAGCTAATATTGAAGAAATCACTGCCATCAAACCATTCAAATCATTAGACTCAATATGAATTATCTCATCATTCTGAGATCTTAGATCAATCACCTTTCATTTATAGTTTACTATCGCATCATGTAGTGTCATCAATCTATACCCAGAATTACATCAAATTCATTGAATGGCAACAACATCAGATCAGCCAGAAAACAGGAATCTCGAATCATCAACGGACAGTTCTTGTATACTTTATCAACCAGGACACACTTGCCTAAGGGGTTCGATACTCTAATCACAAATTTAGTAAACTCTATAGGCAAAGTCTTACTGGATACTAAGTTCATACATATATACGAATGAGTAGATCCAGGATCAATTAATGCAACAACACTAGTATCATAGGGAGTGAAAGTATCGGTAATAACATCAGGAGACGAAGTTTCTTCGCGAGCGAGAGTAGCATAAGCTCTGGCAGGTGCTCAGGCTTCAGATCTCACAGCAGTGTCTTTAATCATTCTCTGGCTACCACTTACATTACTCATGTTACAGGTGGTCTTGCTCGGTCTCATCTACAATAACCAGCAGTAGCCTTTAAAAGGCTAAAATCATCTTGGAACCACTTTGATACCGACTGAAATAGCTTACTCGATGATTTTTTTGTACCTCTCTAGCTTTCGAGTCGGCTTTTCTTTTCTTTTTCCTGAGTTCTTTAGCTTTACACGCTCGTTCAACAAGCACAACAAACTTTTTTATTTCCAGAATCCCGACTAACAAATGGATATCTTCATTCAAACCATCTTTAAATCTCTTACATATAATTACTTCGGTCGAAAAACATTCTTGTGCATATTAACTTAATCTCACAAATTCTCGTTCGTATTCTGTAACCGACATACGACCCTATATCAGTTCAAGAAACTCTTTTCATTTCTGATCTATGAATCTCTGATTGATGTACTTATTTCTAAACTCAATCTGAAAGAACTCCTAAGTGACTCGTTCTTTCAGAACCACAAATATTAATGTTTTCAACCAATGATATGCCATGTCTCTCAGAAGTGAAACAGCACATTTAAGAAATTCATCAGAAGTATATGACATTTCATCAAACACTCGTATCATATTCACGAGCCAAAACTCAGCTCTTTCAGCATCATCATTAGTAATAGCACGAAACTCTTCAGCCCCATATTTTCTAATTGTATCAATCGGAGGATTACTCAATTGAATCGAATTCAAAGCTTGTGGCATGACGGGGACTTGTGGATGATTAGGCGGGGGTGGAGGTTGTGGAGCAGCCAGATTAGTTCTAATATACTGAGTGAACCACTCATTCATCATCTGGAAGAAGGCTTGTTTAGCCTCTCCCTTGTGGCTACTTGTAATCTGCCTAGAATCAGCAAGCGCTACCCATACGGGGGAGCGGGCACATTACTTTCCGTATCATCAGCTACAGCTCGACCGGGAACCATTTACTATACGAAAACACATTTTAACTGTCAGGAATCATCACACTATCGCAGTTTATATATATGCCATTTATACCTAGATTCTCACTCGCTACGTTAGTCCTAGAATTGACTAAACCGTAGCTCTGATACCAATTAAATGTAACACCCCTAACCCATATCCACTACCAGAGTAGGGTTACGAGGCAGTACCGATCAATACACATCATTCACATACATTTATGCATTCAATATCAAAATTCATTCATCTCAATCATTTTGTCCCTTTCAAGATCCTATGAGACCTTAAAACATGCTTAAGGATGGTTTGGGACTAGACCGATTACATACAAAAAATTATTGAAACTTAGAAAATTATCCAGCATTTAAGGGTGACACTCCTGCGTGAACAGGCTGTGTGCCTCACACAGCTACCAGACACGCCCGTGTCACAGGCCGTGTAAAAACAGGGCATACATATTGACTTGGGTCACACGGCCAACCACACGCCCGTGTTTCAAGCTCGTGTACACTTCAAAATTGCGACACACGCCCATGTACCAAGGCTGTGTGAATCACATGGCCACCAAACACGCCCATGTGTCTAGGCCGTGCTCAAGACTGACTTAAACTTGAAGGACTACCCCAGGGGACAAATGCTCGCATGACCGTGTGTCGCACACGGCTAAGACACATGCCTGTGTCTCCGCTTGTGTGAAAAAAAATAGGCCATTTGCAAAGCCAATTTTCCAAAATTTTCTCAAGCATATATAGTAACCAAAAGAGCACCATTTAAATACATCTTTAAGCAACCAAAAATATACAAAATCTCATGTAATACGCATCACATATATAACACTTACCAAGCACAATTCAAGCCAACTTTAATGGTAATACATACCAACATTTACAATCCAAATCTAATGGCTAATATCATAGTTCAAAAAATACAAAATGCTCTAGCCTATAGATGCCATATACCATATATATAAAGCTCCCAAAAGTACCAAGGAGATGATCGATAGTGTGATGATGGTTCCCGATAATCCTCAATGTTCGAGCTAGCTTTGATGATCTATAAAACATAAAAAGAACACACAAAGTAAGCTTTAAAAGCTTAGTAAACCATATACAAATAAAGTCATCACATGAACATTTTCATATCAATTCAAATATGCTAAGCATAACAAATTATATCCAAGTTCACAAGCCTTTCACCTTTAACACATATTCTACATCTTAACCAAATTCATCATTTACTTCACCTTTCAATACTCATATATATCTCATACATACTTGAGTCATTTAACTCATACACACATTCTTTCTCTAGTTGACTTTACCTACTAAACTATTTTAAATGGTTAAGGATACTCAGAAATCACATAAGATCGTACAATGCCATATCCCAGATATAGTCTTACATGTTAACACATATCGATGCCACTATCCCATACAAGGTCTTACACGAAATCAATTAACGATGCCAATGTCCCAGACATGGTCTTACACGTAATCTCAATACAATGCCAATGTCCCAAACATGGTCTTGCATGTAATCACATCTCAGTAACCTAATGTCATGACATTCGTATCCTATACTATTCCTAAGGTTCGTACGGGACTTTCGGATGTCATAACTTTGTCGATTCTTACTCGTAAGTACTCGTTAAACATTCATAGCAATTCAATGACAAGTAAACATGTATAATTCAATTTGAAGACATTCATTTGCATATGAACTTACCTTGTAGTTAGAATAGAGAGGCCGGATCGACTATTCAATAGCTTTCAACTTCCCCCGATCTAAATCTGATTGCTTTTGCTCTTGATCTATATACATTCAAAATTAACTCATTTCTTCATTATTCATTCAATTTAGTCCACAAACACATATTTAAGCTAATTTACACTTTGGCCTAAACTTTTACATTTCCTGCAATTTAGTCCTTATTTCACAAATACACAAAATTCACACAATTCAATTTTACCCATGCTTAGCTAATTTATTTTTGAGTCCCTAATTGCCCAAAACTTTCATGTATTTCACATTTCTACCCCACAATTTATAAATTTCACAAATTAATACATAATAAGCATTTTTACTCAAAATCACTTAACTAAACATTAAAATCTATCATCAAGCTTTAATTATTCATTCAAAAAATTCAAAAACACAAGAATTCATCAATGGAAACTTTTAAAAAATTAATCAGTTTTCCAAATTAGTCCCTGGGCTAGCTAGTACTTGATACAGCGACCACAAAAACATAGAAATCATCAAAAATCAAGCTCAAAACATACCTTAATTTACTCATGCAATTGGTGAAACTTATTCTCCTCTTTTAATGATATATTTGACCTTGGATGTTGAAGAATAAGAAAGATGATAACTTATTCATCTTTTAATTCTTTTACATTTTTCTATTATTTATCATTTTACTATAATAACCTTAGTGAGTAAACATTAAAAACTTATAATGGATGTCCAGAAATGTCCATTATTACAATCAATGGTCTAATATCAACATAAGGACCTTTCATTTAATGCCTGATAGCAATTGAGCACTTCTAACATATAGAATACCACTTTTGCATTTTACGCGATTTAGTCCTTTTCTCAAATTAAGCTATTAAACGATAAAATTAGCTCACAGAATTTTGACACATATATAATCACATGCTATAATGCCAAAAATATTATTAAAATAATTTTATGACCTCAGATTTGTTGTCTCAAAACCATTGTTTCGATTTAACTAAAACCGGGCTGTTACACATTACTCGTGTGAGCATACCGATTTATAGCTCGTGAGAGCATATCGATCTACAGCTCGAGTGAGTATACCAATTTGCAGCTCGTATGAGCATACATGTACATGAATTAACAGATTACAGTTATATGAGCTAGGGCATTGTGTTTGAGCTCTCCCGGGTATCCAACGGTATTCTAAATAGTTCAACGGGCAATACTCTGATACAAAATGGTAAGAGTTCAATACACATGAATTACATTGAAATGTTATTACACGGTATATGGAAACATGAAATGAATGATACATGTATATAGAACTTGATCAATTGTTGTGTTCATCCATGTTTATTGGCTTATATATGTGTTTACATCACTGACATGGTTGGTGTACATGTACTTAGCCATTTGGCCATATTTGTGTTGGGATATGCTTTGTTTACTTACCTTATATGACTAAATTGTAAGTTAAATTCTATGTTATACGAACTTACTATGCTTAAATGCTTACTCTGTGTTATTTTTTGTGTTTTATAGTGAATCGGAAGCTTGTCGGAGCTATATCACACTATCCATCGACTCTATTGGTACTTTTGGATGTTTAATTTTGTTTATAATGGCATGTACAAGTATTTTGACTAATGTTGGCCTATATGTTTTGTTGTAAATATTTCCATTTGATTTGGCTTGTTTTTGGCATATTTTGGTATGTATATACGTAGCATTAACATTGTTAATGTGTGGCTTGTTATGTGATTGAACAATGAAAGGTAAAATGCTAATTAAATGTGTTTTGTCATATGATGATTTTGCGGTTATTTGGTACTATAGTATACATGACTTATATAGTGATTTGGTGCTAGTTCAGAATGGCATATTTGGTACCTATTGAGAAGTTTTGGTAAGTAACTAAATGGCATGAATTAATGCAAATCTAGTTGAAAGTTAGTTGATCATTTTAATCAATACGAATACATGATTATACATGTTTGCATAATGTCATTTGAGGTGCCTAAGGGCATATTTGTTGTATGATATTATATCATATGTACATAACTTGTTTATGGTTGATTTGGATGCCTTGCTACGGCTTGTAAGTATGTGCAATATTGTGTGTAGGTACATGGCAAATTGGGTAAAAAAATGGCTTGTAAAACGACCTAATTTCGTCCATACGGGTAGAGACACGGGCATGTGTGTAACACCCCAACCAGGCCCAGACGTTATGGCTGAATCTGGCGTGCCACATTGAAGTTAAAAGTCACCGTTGTTGTTTTAGTGTTCTAATAAACCGTATTTGTTACGTTTAACCAAGTGAATGGAAGCTGTACACCAGGTAGGTATCCAAAACAGAGGAGGTGAGCCATGAAGGCTGCTTAAGTACCAAGCTCTTCGGTTGGATCCAATTCTCGACATGCCCACAACCATTGCCACACTTGGATATAACGAGTTTAAATTTATTTAAGTGGATATCTTTGATACACCGAAAAATCGTGATGCTGCGTTATTTTGAAAACGAGTATCATTTTGAAAACACGCCCTAAGTCTAGCCCATTTGTATTGTCATCAGTAAAATTTAAAGTTATCGAAAAATAAAATAATCCCAGAAAGAGAATAAAGTTAAAATGGCCTTATTACAACCAAAAAATAAATATCAAATAAGATAACTAGAGAAAACCAGATACTTATTTTAAAGTCCAATAGCGATCACCGTGGCCACTCTGAATCCCCTCCGGCTCCAAGTCCCCAAATCAAGGCTCTCCTGCGAGGTTAAGGAAGGGGATGAGTTTGGAAACTCACAGCAACAAGCCCTTTCGAGCCCAAAACAATATCAGCCTGCTGGGCCTAAGCCCAAATTCAATCTCAGCATATACTGGGCCGAAGCCTTTACATTATTCATACCACTGGGCCAAAGCCTTTTCATTATTCATACCACTGGGCCAAAGCCTTTACTATAAACGGTATGACCCATAGGCCCAAATCAATACCACATGCACTATTAATGGATGTATGCAAGCCCATTTGGGGAGACTACTCAACCCACCATCCGCTACTCTCCACCCGTACCAACCAAGCTCTCCATTGTGGAGAATAACTCAACCCACCCAACCAAACTCTCCACTGGCAGCATAGCTACTTTATAATATAACTGGAGGCCTAGCCTCTTTTAATAACTAGGGCAAAGCCCTTTTTCATAAACTGGGGCAAAGCCCTTTTCGGTAAACTGGGGCATAGCCCTTTAGCACTTCCTCCATTCATATAAAACCCAACCCATGCATATATATATATCATGGCATATCATGTGCATATCATGGCATAATATGGCATATTATGTACAAATCAGTATCATATGCATCTAAATTATAACATAACCCTAGGAGTATAATAGTCATTTTCACCTAGGGGCAAAAAGGTCATTTTCACATTATAAGGGTAATTTCATAATTTTACCAAAATATTAGGGTTTTCCATGTTCGTAACAATTATCAATAACTCCAAGTGTCTAAATAATGATTTTAACGCACTTTATCAAATTCGGGCTTTTGGGCCCAAAACCCCTAATGGGCCCTACGAATGCTGATCTAGCCCTTTAAGCCCTCATAATCCAAAATTTACATCAGATCCACTTGTTTAACAAGCAGTGTATCCAAGTTCCATTTTCTATCAAATTTACCCCAAATGGGCTCGGAAGCCCATTGGGCCCGATTTTAGCCCCTCGAGGCCCAACTTACCATGATGCCGAAAATCGTGCTCTTATCTGTTCCAATGATCCCGATCATCAACTTAGCGAATCTAACTAACCTATGAGCGTTCGCATGCTCACGAGTCCTCGAAATGCCAGAATTTTAGCATTTCGGCTTTTCGGCATATATCGATTTAAGCTACGAAAGAGGGTTCGTTACACACCTGTTTTGTGACGTTCACCAAGGAAGTCTCCCACGGCAACCTACAATTATCCATCTCCATTTTTAGTGTACAAATCATACTTATCAAACCCAAAATCTACCTTACCACATTCGGCCAATGATCCCTAATGGCCATAGTTCACCTACCTTCACAGGGTTTGACGATATGATCCAAGCTTATCCAAATCGACACCCCTCGCCTTGCTGCTCCTCCAACGTAACTATTCCACTATACAAACCATAAAATTCAAATGAAGAAGCCCAATAAGGCTTATATCTCTAATCGTCCACCTCCCTAAGCTATAGGGGTTTCGGCTTTTGTCAACAGTTACTATTGAATCGATTTAGAGTACGAATACTTACCACAGTCTCCCTTCTTGAACCATTTAAAGCTTAGAAGATAAAGGGATTGGCCACCAAAAAGTGAAGGGAAAAAGAGGGTTGCTGGTCAATAAAGAATCGGCACCACCAAGCTTGACAGGTTCAGCTTTTACGGCTTTTCGGCAGAAGTGGAGGTAAGGAAAGAAGTAGTAGATGAACGGAAGGGAGTAGTGAACTGGTTTTGGAAAAAGAAAAGGAAGAAAGATGATGGATGGAAGGGTGGTAGGTCGGCTAGAGAAGAAGAAAGAAAAAGAAAAGACTAATCCTATGGGTTACAAAGATGAAAACGGCACAACAAGCTCCCAAATGCTGAAATACTAACCTAATACCCTTCTGCCAAAATCCCTTCTCTAATCCCCTCTATTTGGCCAACTCTATCTTTCTCTCAAATCCCTAAAATCTCTCCCCTTATCACTCCTCAATCCATGCGTTTGACTGATTCAAACTCTCTCCCACAAAGTTCTATTCGGCTACAACTCCTGTATGCTTAAAGTATAAAAATAACATCACATTTGCCATCACAGGGAATCGAACCCAGGTTTCCCCAACCACTGACACGCCACCTTTTTAGCACCCTAGTGGCGTCACTTAGCTACTCTTCCAAAGGCTTTTTTGTGATACCTTCTACCCACAATTTTTAATAATACCACTTATCCAAAGCCCTAACTTCTTAAGTCCAAAATTCAAAAATTCTACCGGGTTTTGGCCACCACATGGGCCTTCCATAAGCCTATTTACACACTCCAATTATGAATTTCACAACCAAATATCAAATTTTAAAAACTTTATCAAAATCTCAAGAATCACGGAAAAACTCGAAAATCAGGATGTTACAACTCTGCCCACCTTAAAAAAATTTCGGCCTTAAAATTTTACCTGATCCAAACAGTTGAGGGTACTGCTGACACATCGCCTCCTCGGTCTCCCAAGTAGCTTCTTCTTTCCCATGGTTTCTCCAAAGTACCTTCACTAATGGGACTAACTTCCTTCTCAGCACCTTGACTTCGTGATTAAGTATCTGCACAGGTTCTTCTTTGAAGGTCAAATCCAACTGTACTTTGATTTCTGCAACTGGCACGATATGAGTTGGGTCAGAACGATATCAGCTTAACATGGACACATGAAAAACGTCGTGAATACGATCCAGCTTTGGAGGTAACTCCAGCTGATAAGCAACCGGCCCTATCTGCTTAATAATTCGATAAGGCCTAATGAACCGTGGACTCAACTTACCCTTCTTACCAAATCTCAATATCTTCTTCCAAGGCGAAACTTTCAAAAAGACCATGTCCCTAACCGCATATTCAATATCTTTACGCTTCAGATCTGCATAAGACTTTTGTCGATCCGCTGCCTCCTTTAATCGATTCTTGATCACCTTAACCTTGTCTTCAGTATCCGTTACCAACTCTAGCCCAAGTACTTGCCTTTCCCCCAACTCTGCCCAACAAGTAGGTGAACGGCACCTTTGCCCATATAGTGCCTCATAAGGAGCCATCTGAATACTTGCTTGGTAACTGTTGTTATACGCGAACTTCGCCAATGGCAAGTAATCCTCCCAACTGCCCCTAAATTCAATAACACAACCTCTCAACATGTCTTCTAGAATCTGAATGACCCTCTCTGACTGCCCATCCGACTGAGGGTGAAAAGCCGTACTGAAATCCAATCGCATTCCCAACGCCTCATGCAAATTCTGCCAAAACCGAGATGTAAACCTTGGATCTCTGTCAGAAATTATCGATACTGGCACCCCATGCAATCGCACTATCTCCGCCACATGCAACTTAGCCAGCTTCTGAAGTGAGTAATCGGTTCGGACAGGTATGAAATGGGCAGATTTCGTGAGCCTATCCACAATTACCCAAACTGAATGCTTCTTGGAATGTGTCAAAGGAAACCTAGTTACAAAATCCATAGTTACCCTCTCCCACTTCCAAAGTGGTATCTTTACTGGCTGTAAAAATCCTGAAGGCAATTGATGCTCGGCCTTTACTTGTTGACACGTCAAACATTTCCCCACAAATTCGATCACTTCTCGCTTAAGCCCAGGCCACCAATATAGCTCTCGCAAGTCCCGATACAACTTACTCCCTCCCGGATGCATAGCACATGGTCCACTATGTACCTCCCTTAAAATCATCAACCTCAAATCAGCGTCCTTCGGCACACAAATTCTTCCTTGAAAACAAAGAACCCCATCATTATTTAACCCAAAATCTGGATTCTCCCCCTTCTCAACTTGCTGAAACTGAGGAACCAATGACTCATCCTCCAACTGTTGCTTCTTAATCTGCTCCACCCAAGTCGGTCTCACTTGTAACTCTGCCAATAAGCTTCCATCGTCATACAAACTTAAACGAGTAAACATTGCCTTCAATTCCGCCACAGTCCTCCGACTTAACGCATCAGCCACTGCATTTGCCTTACCTGGATGGTACTTAATCGAATAATCATAGTCCTTTAACAATTCTATCCACCTTCATTGTCTAAGATTCAGCTCCTTTTGAGTCAGCAAGTACTTAAGACTCTTATGATCTGTATAAATAATGCATCTCTCCCCATACAAGTAGTGCCTCCATATTTTAAGTGCAAAAATTACCGCTGCCAACTCCAAGTCATGAGTAGGATAGTTTACCTCATAGGGCTTAAGCTGTCATGAAGCATAAGTGACCACTTTACCCTCTTGCATCAACACGTAGCCCAAACCTACATGTGACGCATCGCTGTACACAGTGAAATCCTTACCAGACTCCGGCTGAATCAACACTGGCGCTTCTGTCAGAACCTTCTTTAACTTCTCAAAAGCCTCTTGCTGTTTATTTGTCCAAACAAATGGTGCTCCCTTCCTTATGAGTTTAGTTAACGGTGCTGCCAACACAGAAAATCCTTCCACAAATCTTCGATAATAACTTGCCAATCCCAAAAAACTGCGGATTTCTGTTACTGACCTCGGTGGCTTCCATTCCAGAATTGCCTCAATCTTTCGAGGGTTCACCTTGATCCCCTCAGCAGACACAACATGCCCCAAGAAAGTTACTTCCTTCAGCCAAAACTCACACTTACTAAACTTTGCATAAAGTTGCTTTTCCCTTAGCACTTGCAGCACAATACGAAGATGCTCATCATGCTTCTCTTCCGTTTTTGATTACACCAAGATATCATCGATCAAAATGACTACGAAACGATTCGAGTACGGCTGAAACACCCGATTCATTAAATCCATGAATGCTACCAGTGCATTAGTCAAACCAAAGGGCATAACCAGAAACTCGTAATGACCATATCGAGTTCTGAATGCTGTCTTATGAATATCCAGTTCTTTGACTCTCAACTGATGATATCCTGATTAAAGTCGATCTTAGAAAATACCGAGGCTCCTCATAGTTGGTCGAACAGATCGTCGATTCTTGGCAGAGGATACTTGTTCTTGATCGTCAGTTTGTTCAACTGCCGATAGTCAATGCACATCCGCATGGTCCCATCTTTCTTCTTTACGAACAATACTGGTGCGCCTCACGAGGAAACACTTGGTCTTATAAACCCCCTATCCAACAGTTCCTAAATCTGAGCTTTCAATTCTACCAACTCCTTTGGTACCATCCTATAAGGCGCAATGGACACTGGAGCTGTTCCAGGTAACAAGTTGATTCCGAACTCTACTTCTCTGTTTGGAGGTAATCTAGGAAGTTCCTCCGGAAATACATCTTGAAATTCTTTAATGATCTTAACCGATTCCACAGTTATCCCCTCAAGTTCAGTTTGACTTACAAATTCCAAGAACGCCTCACAACCTTTTCGAATCAACTTCTCAGCCCTTAAAGCCGAGACAACATTGGACAAATAGTTCCTTCGCTCCCCTATGACCATTATCTCCTCATCCTTGGCAGTTCTTAGTACCATTCTCTTAGCAGCACAATCCAATGTCGCCCTATGCTTAGTTAGCCAGTCCATTCCCAAGATAAGATCAAAATCCCCAAATGGCAGCTCCATGAAATCTCCTACAAATATCTTATCTTGTATCTCTAAAGGCACTGCCCTAAAAAGTTTATCTACCTTAACCGAGTGTCCTAAAGGGCTTATCACTGATACCCCACTCACAGTCTCCTCAGGAAGCACACCCAATGCCCCAGATACATCACAAGCAACATACGAGTGAGTGGAACCCACATCAATCAAAGCAGTGTAAGGAATGTTATAAATGAAGAACGTACCGGTTATAACATCAGGAGCGTCACCCTCCTCACGACGCCGTGCAGCATAAACTAACGCTGGCTGTCGAGCTTTAACATTTCCAGCACCCTGCTAGGTGCCCCACGTCCACGTCCATTACCATTGCCACCTCTACTTTGCCCATAGCCTCTCTGTGGTGGTGGTCCTCCTCGCTGTAGTTGGACACCTCTTTGCTCCGCAGCTAGTTCCTGAGCTGCTCTCCGAGGACATTCTCTGAACTTATGCTCCTTTGACCCACATCGAAAACATGCTCCAGTTTGTTTCCAGCACTCCCCCATATGTACCCTGCCACAGTCCCTGCAAGCCTGCGGTCTAAAGGTATTCACTGGAACTGCTCGAACCGGTTCCTCTATTCTAGCTCTTTTAACATTCCTATTTGTAGCACTCGAGGGTCCAGAATCCCTCCTAAATCTGGGTCGATCCTTCTCACGGTTCTGCCTTTCAGTCTGTTTTACTTCCTCGGCTATCTTAGCCTTCTCTACCAACGCAGTGAAATCACACTCCCTCTGTGGAGCTATCAGTATCCTAAGCTCATCGCGAAGGCCATCATCAAATCAAACACTACGCTCATATTCAGTTGTAACTATCCTGCTGGCATATCGACTCAGCCTCAAGAATTCCACCTCATACTCCGCAACAGCCTTATTACCTTGAGTCAGATTCAAAAATTCCTTTCGATGGGCATCCACAAAACTAGCTCCAACATACCTCCCCTTAAAAGCAGTCTTGAACAATTCCCAGGTTACTCGTTCAATCGGGGTACTCTCCCTTACAATGATCCATCACCAGTATGCCTCATCTCGTAGCAACAACACAGCCCCCTTCAGCTTTTGCTCGACAGAGCAATCTAAATCGTCCATAATCCACTCTGTTGCCTCTAGCCAATATTCAGCCACATTTGGGGCTACTCCAGATACGCCCCTAAAAACTTCTGCTCCATTAGCCCGGAGTCGTTCCGAGATGGATCCCCTATTTACTATCCCAGTGCTAGCTCCAGCAACTCTTTCTAAAACCCTTAACATTGCTTGGGACAAAGCATCATCCCACAGAGTCTGATCATATGACCCGATCTCGATGCTTTGTGGCACGAATGCCTCCTCAGCTGGCCTATGCCCTGAAGATGAATGTGACAGCCTTAAAATGACCCTAGTCGGAATGTGGTTTCGGGACCACAAAACCGAGGCATAAAAATAATTTGATATTTATTTTGATGCCTATAATATGTGTTAACTCATGTGTGACATTTTAATGCTTTAATTTAGAGTTATAAATGTGAATTTCACTAGAAAGGACCCAGTAGAAAACTTTGAAAGTATGATGGGGAAATGTATGATGACTAATTAAAGCATGCATGCAAAACAATGGCCTTGCATGTCAAATACCCCTTTTTACAAGTGATGGCCGGCCATGACAAGGAGTATGGGCTAAACATGTCATGAAACATGTTTTGTTGGTGCATTAGGGAAACAATAAACAAATAAGCATGGGTAGTAAAGAAAGAAAAAAAAATGTGTGTGTGAGTGAAACCCCCATTGCCGTACATGGAAGAAAAGAAAAGAAAAATTTTGCTCATCCATTTCATTCTCTCTTGACCGAAAATACTAGAGGGAAGGGAGGAATTTTGCTTCATGCTTGGGTTGGAAGAGGATTAGGAAGAGGTTTGGCTATATTTGCATCAAGATTAAGGTATGTTTGATGTTGTGCCATGAGATTCATGCATGTTTTTGGTTGCTAACTTGATGTTCTTATTAGCCCATGGTTCAAATCTTTGTTATATCATGGGGATGGTATTTGGCCAAGGTGGATTTTGAGTTAATGCCATTGCATGTTAAATATGAAGCTTGATGATGATACATGTGATGGTGGATTGAGGACTCTTAGATTTTCTTTGAGCATTTTGAATGATATACTAAGTTCTTTGTGTAATCGTGACCAAAATTATGGTGTTGTGATGTATTCGCCATGGTACATCCCCAAGTGTGATTTATGCTCTTTGCATGGAGAGTAAGATTTGTGTTTCAAATCACGTTCATGTTTAGTTACAATCAACTTGAGATTCGGCTCTAGCATACATATATGTATATATGTTTGAGCATGATGTATTGGTATGACGTATATACTATCTTAAGGTATATACTTACTTATGATGATGTTTTGGTTATGAAGGAAATGATAGATGTGTATTGAGTTACAATATGGAAAGGTATTAGTTAGTAAAATCTATGCTGTTTTTGTGTGGTAATAAGTGCATAAATGACCTCAACATGGACATGCATATTCGGACACATAAAGGGAAATTGGTGTGCATGTATTTGGTTAGAGGCAACCATATTGAAGCCTTATCTTGGCTTAGATTGTTGACTAAATGGGTAATAAGTGAGGATGGTTGCCGAATATACAAACATACATATGCATGTGTAATTGAATTATGAATGTTTAGCAAGATGGTTAAACTAGTTGATTTATTGATTAAGCTCAAGGAGTTAAAGAAGGAGAATCAAGCAAGGGAAAGGCGAAGGTCATCGAGTAGCCGACTTGGACTATTTTTACCCAACACATGGTAAGTCATTAAGCATATATTTGATATTGCTTAAATGATTGTAATATCTATGCAATTGTGTTTAATGAGATGAAATATATACAAATGTATGTGTATGAAAAGATGAAAATGTTGAACGTAAAAGAGATAGTGAAATGTGTAGGAAGTTTGCTTCGCACTAAGTGTGCGAGAAATAGATGTGTACGGTGATTTAGATTGGCAATCGAGTGTGCGAGCTTGTAATGTACGGCACTAAGTGTGCGAGTTTGGACTATATGGCACTATGTGTGCGGGCTTGAATCACGTGGCACTAAGTGTGCGTGATTGAGTATTAAGCACTATGTGTGCGAACTCTACATATATCTCCGATTGAATATTTATATGGAGGTGTGACTCTATCGAGATGAGTATGGACAGCGGAAAGAGTAAGTACCTTGAGTTCATGGCTAATAGATGCTATGTTCATGCTCGGGGTGGAGTTGGTAAGATTTAAATCTATGTGATGATTTCAATTGCATGATTGTTGCGGTAATGAGATGATGTATGGAAATTGCTTCAAATATCCTATTGAATAGTATATGAAATGTAAATGTATGACTTGGTATGAGATTGATCCGAAGGATCTAAGGAACTATGGTATAGTTCGATGCACTAGAACACTTGGCCTTGTTTCATTATTTCATTTTATGGTAATGTTATTAATGGATAGTTGTGGAATGCTTATGACTTACTGAGTTATAAACTCACTCGGTGTTTTCTTGTCACCCATTTTAGGTTCCTTGGGCTCGTCTCCTTTTGGGTGTTCAGAATCACAACTAAGCCATCACACCCGTGAGCAATTTTTGGTATTGTCTTCTTAGTCGACTTAGGAGAACATTTGGAATGTATGAGCTATTTTGTTTTGTTAAATTTTGGGTTGTAAACTTTAAGCCATGTGAAAATGGCCTATGTGGTCGTTGAGTGGGATGCTAGAATCTATAGCCACGAGTCTTAGAAACCTTAATTTTGATAAGGTGGCCATAATTTGTGTCACGTATGATGGATGAGTAGTAAGGCTAAGGAAGGATTCATGAAATTGGCATAGTTCATCTGCAAAGAATCGCTATTGCGGACAGCAGCAGTGATATGAGATCGAAAAATCACTAAAAATAGTAGAAGTGGAATTAATAGCTAAAAAAAATTACGTACTCGAAGCTTGATGGGTCTATTTTCATATGGATGAAACGAAATGACCATATGAGCTGTATTTTAAGAGATATTAAAGTTCTCGTGAAATAGGGCCAGAACGGTTTCTGGATCCCCTGTTCCGACTTTGGAAAATCATTGTAAATTAACCAGAGATAATTATGAGTCATGCCATATATTTGTAGATTCCTCTCTGAGTCTAGTTTCTATAGAAACAAATGGAATCATTATTGAAGCGCTGTACAGGGATATATCCAATTCGTAACGCACAAAGGTCAGTGTAGTCGATCCCTGCAACAGGGGAGACTTTAACTAATAAACTGTACTAATTGTCTTGACCAAAAATTCTAGAAAAAAATCTGTAGATGGACATATGAGTCTAGTTTCAGGGAAAAATTACGAAACTGATTTTCAAGTTGTAAAACTCAAGTTATGATTTTTGAAGCGACTAGTACACAGATTGGCAGCTTGTCTGGGAAATTCTCAATAAGTGGTTTGAAGTCTGTTAACACCTCGTGTTCGACTTCGACGACGGTCTCGGGTTTGGGGTGTTACAATTTTATTGGTATCGAGCTATGGTTTAGTCGGTTCTAGGACTATGTGAGCGTGTGAGTCTAGCTATACATGCCAATGTGTTATTGCTTAAAAATGTGATGACTTGACGGTTGAAATTTTTGTTTTGATTAGCAAATGGAACCCGGTAGAGACCCTTGGCGGATGACGTTGAAAGTGTAGCGGCTGCTCTGTGCAAGGGACACCGCTGTTGAGCCTCGATCATCCGCGAATAATCAAGATGAAGGGCAAAACAAGCCTTCTTCACCATGATGAACGAGTGGGTCGCGCAATATGCCCGAACCAATCCGGCTGTCCAACCATTCCCAAATATAAATAATCCACCCCAAGAGCCCGTAATGCCATCGATTGTTGATCCCGTGAGGTGAGTAAACCACTGTGGACTTGATTAGGAAGCGTGGGGCGAGGAGTTTAAGGCCATAGTTACCGATGATGCCGAAAGGGCTGAGTTACGGCTTGATAACACAATTAGAGTGTTTGATGAACTGTCATGCACACCGATGAATGTCTTAAGTGTGCTATATCCTTGTTATGAGACTTAGCCTACTATTGGTGGAGGACCTTAATTTCCATAGTCCCAAAGGAACAAGTTACTTGGGATTTCTTCCAAACGAATTTCGGAAGAAATACATTAGTCAACAGTTCATCGATCAAAAGCGTAAGGAATTCTTGGAGCTCAAGCAAGGTCGTATGACGGATCTCAATACAAACATGAGTTCGTAAGACTTAGTCAAGATGCTCGGGAGTGTGTGGCTGATGAGGTCGCTATGTGCAAAAGATTTGAAGAGGGATTGAATGAAGAGTTAAAGCTCTTGGTGGGTATTTTGGAGATAAAAGAATTTGTAACACTAGTTGAACGAGCCCGCAAGGCGGAAGAGCTCGGAAGGAGAAGAGGAAGGCTGAATTTGAAGCTAGAGATTATCGTAAAAGATCGACGGGCAAGGCTCCATTTTCTACTGTAAAGAAGTTCGAGAGGACACAAATAAGTCGAGGCGCATCGGGGATTTCCATTAGAGCACGACCATCGATGGACTCACGAGCTACCTCGGTAGCTAGTGTGGGCAATAATCGTCAAGAAAAGCCGAATGCCCCCAATGTGGAAGACGACACATAGGTGAATGTTGGGGTAAGTCCATTAATAGGGCTGTTATGGATGCGGTTCGAGGACCACTTCATTAGAGATTGTACGGAGCTAGATGAGAAGAATAAGATGCAAGGTGCAAGATCTAGTGGGACGATGGCTAGAGGTAGACCCCGAGGATTTCGAGGAGGTAGGGGTGGTAATCGAGAGGGTCTCGATACGGTTGTTCGATCCGAGACTCGTGCTCTGCTAGAGCATATGCTATTCACAGACGAGAGGAGGCATCCCTTACGACGTTATCACCGGTACTTTCACTCTCTTTGATACTAGTGTGATTGCATTGATTGACCCCGGCTCTACTCATTCATATGTATGTGAAACCTTAGCATCCAAGAAGACTCTACCGTTGAGTCTCTTCGAGTTCGTAATTCGGTGTCAAATCCTTGGGTCGTTACGTCTTTGTCGACAAAGTGTGTAAGAAATGCCCCTAGTCATTCGAGGTTCTTGTTTTCCGGCGGACTTGATGCTTTTGCCGTTCGATGAATTTGATTTTATTCTTGGGTTGGATTGGTTGACCGTGCATGATGCGGTTGTGAATTGCAAAAGCAAGACTATTGATTTGAGATGCGCAAATAACGAGATGATCCGAGTTGAGTCTACGGACTTGAAGGGGTTGCCAGCTATAATATCATCAATGTTGGCCCAGAAATATGTAAGAAAAGGGTGCGAAGCATACCTTGCGTATGTACTTGATGATAAGGAGTTAGAAATAAAACCCGAATCTGTGCCGGTGGTTTGTGAATACCCGGATGTTTTTCCCGAAGAATTATCGGGTTTGCCACCTGTTCGGGAGATAGAGTTTGGTATTGAGCTTGTACAGGACCACATCGATTTCGATAGCTCCGTGTCGTATGGCACCAACGAATTAAAGGAGTTGAAAGCTCGGTTGCAAGAGTTGGTGGATAGAGGTTTTGCTCGCCTTGAGTTTTTCACCTTGGGGTGCACCGGTGTTGTTTGTGAAAAGAAGGACGGAACCATGAGGTTGTGCATCGACTATCGTCAACTTAATAAAGTGACAATAAAGAACAAATATCCGTTATCAGCGATCGATAATTTGTTCGATCAACTAAAGGAGCCTCGGTGTTTTCAAAAATAGATTTGAGATCGGGCTATTATCGATTCATGAATCCGAGATTCGGATATACCCAAAACGCCTTGAGCGAGATATGGTCACTACGAATTCTTAGTGATGCCGTTTGGGCTCACTAATGCCCCTACGGTATTTATGGATTTGATGAATCGGATCTTCAGATCATATTTGGATCGGTTCGTAGTGGTGTTCATTGACGACATCTTGGTCTATTCAAGAGATGAGACCGAACATGCGGAGCACCTGAGATTAGTGTTGCAAATTTTACGGGATAAGCAGTTATATGCTAAGTTCAGCAAGTGTGAGTTCTGGTTAAGAGAGGTTAGCTTCTTGGGTCATGTGGTATCTGCATCGGGTATTCGAGTCGACCCGAGTAAAATTTCAACTATACTTAACTGGAAGCCTCAGAAATATTACGAGGTTCGAGCTTTTTGGGACTTGCTTACACTACCGACGGTTTGTAAAAGGATTCTCGATGATAGCCACACCCATGACGAAACCGCTTGAAAGGATGTCAAGTTTGAATGGACGGAAAAGTGTCGAAAAGTTTCGATCAATTGAAAACTCATTTAACGGAAGCTCCAGCTTTTAGTGCAACCGAATCGGCAAAGAGTTTGTCATTTATAGTGACGCCTCCCTACTTGGGTTAGGTTGCGTATTAATGCAAGAAGGTCGAGTTGTGGCCTCACGCGTCGCGACAATTAAAGCCACATGAGAAAAATTATCCGACCCATGATCTCGAATTGGTCGCCATCGTATTCGCCTTAAAGATATGGCGACATTACTTATTTGGTGAGAAGTGCCATGTGTATTCGGATCATAAAAGTCTCAAATATTTGATGACTCAAAGAGACTTAAATCTGCGACAAAGACGTTGGCTCGAGTTGTTAAAAGATTATGAGCTTGTCATTGATTATCACCCGGAAAGGCTAATGTGGTTGCGGACGCCTTAAGCCGAAATCACTTTGCTTTACGAGCAATGAATGTACACTTGTCTATTCTACCCGAAAATGTGTTAGTAGCGAATTAAAGGCCAAACCATTGTTGATTCATCAAATTCGTGAAGCTCGAAAGTTGATGATGAGTTGGTTGCAAAAGCAATGAGTGTGTTCGAACAAGGAATCGGAGTTTCATATTGGTGATGACGATTGTCCGAGGTTCGAAGTCGTCATGTGTTCCAAAGAATTGAACCTATTTCAATGATTCTGAACGAAGCGCATTGTAGCCGAATGGCAATCCCGGGAGTACGAAGATGTCTGACGATTTGAAACGTCGGTTTTGGTGGCATGGTATGAAACGAGACATCTCGACTTTGTTTGAGATGTTTAATATGTCAACAAGTGAAAGCGGAACATCAAGTGCTTCAGATTACTTGACCGATTACGATACCCGAGTGGAAATGGGATCGAGTCACAATGGACTTTGTGTCCGGACTGCCATTGTCAGCGAGCAAGAAGGATGCGATTTGGGTTGTTGTTGATAGACTGACTAAGTTGGCTCACTTTATCCCCGTGCGTATGGATTTTTCATTGGATAAACTAGCTGAATTGTATGTTTCTCAGATTGTGAGATTACACGGGGTACCGATTTCTGTGGTGTCGGATAGAGATCCGAGGTTCACCTCGCGATTTTGGAAGAGATTGAAGCTTTAGGTTCCAAGTTGCATTTCAGCACCGCCTTTCACCCCCAAACCGATGGTCAATCCGAGCGGATAATTCAGATACTTGAGGATATGTTGAGATGTTGCATCCTTGAGTTCAGTGGTTCATGGGAACGGTACTTACCTTTGATTGAATTCGCTTACAACAATAGTTTTCAATCAAGTGTTAAGATGGCGCCTTACGAGGCCTTGTACGGGCGTAAAACCATTGTTTTGGACCGAGCTCGGTGAGAACAAAATTTTTGGAGTGGATTTGATTAAAGATGCTGAACAGAAAGTAAAAGTAATCCGTGAAAATCTGAAGATAGCCTCCAATCGTCAGAAGTCGTACGCGGATCTGAAACGAAAAGACATTGAGTATCAAGTGGGAGATAAAGTGTTTCTTAAAGTTTCGCCTTAGAAAAAGATACTCAGATTTGGCCGCAAAGGTAAATTGAGCCCGAGGTTCATCGGGCCATATGAGATATCCGAACGAGTCGGTCTAGTTGCGTATCGTTTGATTTTGCCCCCTGAACTTGAAAAGATTCACGACGTCTTTCATGTTTCGATGCTTCGACGCTATAGGTCTGATCCGTCGCACGTAATTAGTCCATCAGAGGTTAAAATTCAAGCCGATATGAGTTATGAAGAAGAACCGATTCGTATCCTAGCTCGTGAAGTGAAGGAGTTGCGAAACAAAAGGGTTCCGTTAGTAAAAGTGTTATGGCTCAAACACGGGATGGAAGAAGCTACTTGGGAACCTGAGAACTCTATGAAGGAGCGTTACCCAAACCTATTTACCGATAAGATTTTCGGGGACGAAAATTTCTTAAGTGGGGGAGAGTTGTGACAGCCTTAAAACGACCCTAGTCGGAATATGGTTTCGGGACCACAAAACCGAGGCATAAAAATAATTTGATATTTATTTTGATGCCTATAATATGTGTTAACTCATGTGTGACATTTTGATGCTTTAATTTAGAGTTATAAATGTGAATTTCACTAGAAAGGACCTAGTAGAAAACTTTGAAAGTATGATGGGGAAATGTATGATGACTAATTAAAGCATGCATGCAAAACAATGGCCTTGCATGTCAAATACCCTTTTACAAGTGATGGCCGCCATGACAAGGAGTATGGGCTAAACATGTCATGAAACATGTTTTGTTGGTGCATTAGGGGGAAACAATAAACAAATAAGCATGGGTAGTAAAGAAAGAAAAAAAAACGTGTGTGTGAGTGAAACCCCCCCCATTGTCGTACATGGAAGAAAAGAAAAGAAAAAAATTTTGCTCATCCATTTCATTCTCTCTTGACCGAAAATACTAGAGGGGAAGGGAGGAATTTTGCTTCATGCTTGGGTTGGAAGAGGATTAGGAAGAGGTTTGGCTATATTTGCATCAAGATTAAGGTATGTTTGATGTTGTGCCATGAGATTCATGCATGTTTTGGTTGCTAACTTGATGTTCTTATTAGCCCATGGTTCAAATCTTTGTTATATCATGGGGATGGTATTTGGCCAAGGTGGATTTTGAGTTAATGCCATTGCATGTTAAATATGAAGCTTGATGATGATACATGTGATGGTGGATTGAGGACTCTTAGATTTTCTTTGAGCATTTTTGAATGATATACTAAGTTCTTTGTGTAATCGTGACCAAAATTATGGTGTTGTGATGTATTCGCCATGGTACATCCCCAAGTGTGATTTATGCTCTTTGCATGGAGAGTAAGATTTGTGTTTCAAATCACGTTCATGTTTAGTTACAATCAACTTGAGATTCGGCTCCAGCATACATATATGTATATATGTTTGAGCATGATGTATTGGTATGACGTATATACTATCTTAAGGTATATACTTACTTATGATGATGTTTTGGTTATGAAGGAAATGATAGATGTGTATTGAGTTACAATATGGAAAGGTATTAGTTAGTAAAATCTATGCTATTTTTGTGTGGTAATAAGTGCATAAATGGCCTCAACATGGACATGCATATTCGGCCACATGAAGGGAAATTGGTGTGCATGTATTCGGTTAGAGGCAACCATATTGAAGCCTTATCTTGGCTTAGATTGTTGACTAAATGGGTAATAAGTGAGGATGGTTGCCGAATATACAAACATACATATGCATGTGTAATTGAATTATGAATGTTTAGCAAGATGGTTAAACTAGTTGATTTATTGATTAAGCTCAAGGAGTTAAAGAAGGAGAATCAAGCAAGGGAAAGGCGAAGGTCATCGAGTAGCCGACTTGGACTATTTTTACCCAACACATGGTAAGTCATTAAGCATATATTTGATATTGCTTAAATGATTGTAATATCTATGCAATTGTGTTTAATGAGATGAAATATATACAAATGTATGTGTATGAAAAGATGATAATGTTGAACGTAAAAGAGATAGTGAAATGTGTAGGAAGTTTGCTTCGGCACTAAGTGTGCGAGAAATAGATGTGTACGGTGACGAGATTGGCACTGAGTGTGCGAGCTTGTAATGTACGGCACTAAGTGTGCGAGTTTGGACTATATGGCACTATGTGTGCGGGCTTGAATCACGTGGCACTAAGTGTGCGTGATTGAGTATTAAGCACTATGTGTGCGAACTCTACATATATCTCCGATTGAATATTTATATGGAGGTGTGACTCTATCGAGATGAGTATGGACAGCGGAAAGAGTAAGTACCTTGAGTTCATGGCTAATAGATGCTATGTTCATGCTCGGGGTGGAGTTGGTAAGATTTAAATCTATGTGATGATTTCAATTGCATGATTGTTGCGGAAATGAGATGATGTATGGAAATTGCTTCAAATATCCTATTGAATAGTATATGAAATGTAAATGTATGACTTGGTATGAGATGATCCGAAGGATCTAAGGAACTATGGTATAGTTCGGTACGGCTAGAACACTTGGCCTTGTTTCATTATTTCATTTTATGATAATGTTATTAATGGATGGTTGTGGAATGCTTATGACTTACTGAGTTATAAACTCACTCGGTGTTTTCTTGTCACCCATTTTAGGTTCCTTGGGCTCGTCTCCTTTTGGGTGTTCGTAACCGTCAACGAAGTCATCACATCGGCGAGCAATTTTTGGTATTGTCTTCTTAGTCGACTTAGGAGAACATTTGGCATGTATGAGCTATTTTGTTTTGTTAAATTTTGGGTTGTAAACTTTAAGCCATGTGAAAATGGCCTATGTGGTCGTTTGAGTGGGATGCTAGAATCTATAGCCACGAGTCTTAGAAACCTTAATTTTGATAAGGTGGCCATAATTTGTGTCACGTATGATGGATGAGTAGTAAGGCTAAGGAAGGATTCATGAAATTGGCATAGTCTACTGCAGTAACTGTTGCGGACAGCAGCAGTGATATGAGATCGAAAAATTACTAAAAATAGTAGAAGTGGAATTAATAGCTAAAAAAAATTACGTACTCGAAGCTTGATGGGTCTATTTTCATATGGATGAAACAAAACGACCATATGAGCTGTATTTTAAGAGATATTAAAGTTCTCGTGAAACAGGGCCAGAACGGTTTCTGGATCCCCTGTTCCAACTTTGGAAAATCATTTTAAATTAACCAGAGATAATTAGGAGTCATGCCATATATGTGTAGATTCCTCTCTGAGTCTAGTTTCTATAGAAACAAACGGCATCAGTATTGAAGCCCTGTACAGGGATATATCCAATTCGAAACGCACAAAGGTCAGTGTAGTCGATCCCTGCAACAGGGGAGACTTTAACTAATAAACTGTACTAATTGGCTCGACCAAAAATTCTAGAAAAAAATCTGTAGATGGAAATATGAGTCTAGTTTCAGGGAAAAATTACAAAACTGATTTTTGAGTTGTAAAACTCAAGTTATGATTTTTGAAGCGACTAGTACACAGATTGGCAGCTTGTCTGGGAAATTCTCAATAAGTGGTTTGAAGTCTGTTAACACCTCGTGTTCGACTCCGGCGACGGTCTCGGGTTCGGGGTGTTACAATGAAGATTTAGCTTGCACCCTTCCGCGATCACGTCCGCAGCCTCGTCCACGAGTTCCTCTTGTACTCATATTGAATTATCTGATTACGAATTTTATTACATTAGTTTAATATTTCAATTATTTATTACGAGATGTCTTATGGAAATATAGCAGTTTAAGGATTGTTTTTGCAACGTTGTAGCTTAGCTACAGTCTCATTTCTACCATTTTATAGCTCTACCCTATCTAAAGTATCATAGTAGGGTCTCAATTCTATTCATATCAATATCACATAACGTAAAAGAGAGTATACTTACAGACTTGGTGCTAGGGATTCAGTGTGTCACTTCTTTCTCCAAACCATTTAAAATCGAAAACCATGTATTTGGTCCCAGAAAATAGAAATTCTTAAAATTTGATTTAAAATACCTTGGTTTTGAAACTCTTGATTTTAGACCCGTTTAAAAGCCCACAGTCGAGTTGTTGCAATCGGGCTCTGATACCAGTAAATGTAACACCTCAAACCTGGCGCAGAAGTTATGGCCGAATCCGGTGTGCCACATTGAAGTTAAAAGTCCCCGTTTTTGTTTTAGTGTTCTAATAAACCGTATTTGTTACGTTTAACCAAGTGAATGGAAGCTGTGCAACAGGTAGGTATCCAAAACAGTGGAGGTGAGCCATAAAGGCTGTAACGCCCCGTACCCGAGACCATCGTCGGAGTCGAACACGAGGTGTTAACAAACTTAATTCATTACTTAAACAGCTCAAACAATTTATTTTTAAAATTTCCAGTCAAGCTAGCAATCTGCGTCACAGTCTCTTAAAAATTCATATCTCGAGTTCCGAAACTTGAAATCCAATTCCGTAAATTTTCCCTGAAACTAGACTCATATATATATTTACTAATTCTTTTCTAGAATTTTTGGTCAAGACAATTTATTAGTTAAAGTCTCCCCTGTTTCAGGGTTCGACTGCTCTGACCTCTGTATATTACGAATCATATATCTCTCTGTACTGAATTTCAATGACTATGAAGTTTATTTCTTTTAAAACTAGACTCAATAAGGAATATTTACATTTAAATTATGACTTCTAATTATATTTTTACAATTTATGATGAATTTTTAAAGTCAGAATAGGGGATCCAGAAATCACTCTGGCCCTGTTTCACAAAAATTCAAATATCTCATAAAATACAATTTATATACCTGTTTTGTTCAATCCATATGAAAATAGACTCATTAAGCTTAAATTTCATAACTTACTCATCATTTAATTCCATTTCTACTATTTTTAGTGATTTTTCATATTTACATCACTGCTGTTGTCAGATTCTGTTTTATGGCAAATTTCACTTTGCTAAGGATTTTCATGGACTAAATAGCATTTTAAACATACATAACATCAAATATGACTTAGATTGGCCATTCCAATGGCTAATCATTTACAAACCCTTTTCTTACCAAACCATAGCCATATCATAAGATCAATTACACAAAGTGAGTGTTTTGCCATACATGCCACATTCAAAATACACAAGCCATTTTACCAATTTAAGCCTTTGGATAGTGTGAACGAGTCTTCGACCTACCCCGATTCTCAAGCCAGCTTGTCAAAACTACAATGAAAGAAAAGGAGGGAGTAAGCAGAAGTGCTTATTAAGTTCACATGCAAATAGCAAGTAACATAATCACACAATCCCACATAAAACATCATTTGCATAAACAACACCAAGACATTCATGTTTTATTTGTATTTAATATCTTTCTACGATTTCATCATACCAAGTTTTCAACCTGAGGGTTTAAGCACATACCTGTCAAATTTTCTCATTTACCACACTTACCAACATGTCACCTTCATTTTAGGCCTTCTTCTTATTCACTTAAGATTCACCCATTGAACACATCGGAATATAATTCGAATACACGGATTTCATGAATGTAAGTGTCATACCCGCAGCTAGACAAACTCAATAGCCTGCGGAACTTATGTAGCCAAGCTACCATGTATCCCGCCCATAAGTGAACTCGGACTCAACTCAACGAGCTCGGGCATTCGCATCCATAAGTGAACTCGGACTCAACTCAATGAGCTTGGATGCCTAGTTATATCTCACGAACTCGGACTCAACTCAACGAGTTCGGAACTCAACCATCCTAGTGACATGTCACTTGTATTCTAATCTATTCCCAAGGTTCAAACGGGATTCTTTTCAATTACACATTTCGATCGCCTTCTTCGGAATATAGAAATCGATACTTGCTAACATCTCATACTTATCAAGTTGTTCACATAATTTGCATATCACCAAATAATAATTTACAAAACATCATATTTCATGATAATAAGTATCATATCATATAAATAACATTAAATCACTTAAAATAAAAATTATGTTACCTTATTTACACATGAACTTACCTCGGTATAAAATTATTAGCAATCGAGCCTATTCTTCGTAAACTTTCTTTTTCCCTCGATCGCGACTTGAATCTCGTTTCTCTTGGTCTATAATGCCAAATTAATCTTATTTAATACATACATTCATCAAACCAGCATTTAATACAAACTTTGGCAAAATTACATTTTTGCCCCTAAACTTTTGCATAATTACACTTTTGTCCCTAGGCTCGGGAATTAAACTTCATCCCTTATTCTTATGTTTTATGACATGCTAATCATTTTTCCCTTCTATGGCAACATCAAATTCACACTCTAACATGTACTTATGACTATTAGTTATTTTTACCGATTAAGCCCTTTTACTCGTTTTCACTTAAAACCGAGTAGTACAGGTTGTCTAACATAATTTAAAACCTCATATTCTATCATAAAACACCAAAATACACAAATTTCACCTATGGGTATTTTCCAAATATGAACTCTAGGTTGAATTATTGCTAGCATAAGCTTAATCGAGCTACCGGGATTCCAAAAACGTAAAGAACATTAAAAATGGGGCTTGGAATCACTTACTATGGAGCTTGGAAGCTTGAAACAAACCCTAACTATGGAGAACCCTTGAAATTTCGGCCTAATGAAGAAGATGGACCAAAATTGGCTTTTAATTTTGTTTTTAATTCATTTTAATAACTAAATGACCAAAATGCCCTTACTACTAAACTTTCCAAAAATTCCATCCACGTCCAATTTTTGTCCATAGACTTAGAAATTGGTAAAATTGCTATTTAATACCTCCTCATTAATATTCCAAAACAATTTCATACTAAAAACTCCTAGAATGCAAGTTTTGCAAATTATTCAATTTAGTCCCTAATTTCAATTTAAGCACTTTAGCCATAGGATTTCATCACGAAATTTTCACACAATCATGCAATAATATCATAAACATCAAAATAATTATAAAATAATTATTTCTATCTCGGATTTGTGGTCAAGAAACCACTATTTCGATTAGGCCCTAATTCGGGATATTACAAAGGCTGCTTAAGTACCAAGCTCTTTGGTTGGATCCAATCCTAGACATGCCCACAACCATTGCCACACTTGGATATAACGAGTTGAAATTTATTTGAGTGGATATCTTTGATAAACCGAAAAATCGTGATGTTGTGTTATTTTGAAAATGAGTATCATTTTGAAAACGCGCCCTAAGTCTAGCCCATTTGTATTGTCATCAGTAAAATTTAAAGTTATCGAAAAATAAAATAATCCCAGAAAGAGAATAAAGTTAAAATGGCCTTATTACAACCAAAAAATAAATATCAAATAAGATAACTAGAGAAAACTAGATACTTATTTTAAAGTCCAATAGCGATCACCGTGGCCACTCTAAATCCCCTCCGACTCCAAGTCCCCAAATCAAGGCTCACCTGCAAGGTTAAGGAAGAGGATGAGTTTGGAAACTCAGTGTGCAACAAGCCCTTTTCAGAGCCCAAAACAGTATCAGCCTGCTAGGCCTAAGCCCAAATTTAATCTTAGCATATACTAGGCCGATGCTTTTACATTATTCATACCACTGGGCCGAAGCCTTTTCATTATTCATACAACTGGGCCGAAGCCTTTACTGTAAATGGTATAGCCATAGGCCCAAATCAATACCACATGCACTATTAATGGATGTATGCAAGCCCATTTGGGGAGACTACTCAACCCACCATCCGCTACTCTCCACCCGTACCAACCAAGCTCTCCATGTGGGGAATAACTCAACCCACCCCACCAAACTCTCCACTGGCAAAGATAGTCGCTTTATCATATAACTGAGGCCTAGCCTCTTTTAATAACTGGGTAAAGCCCTTTTTGATAAACTGGGGCAAAGCCCTTTTCGGTAAACTGGGGCATAGCCCTTTAGCACTTCCTCCATTCATATAAAACCCAACCCATGCATATATATATATATATATATATATATATCATGGCATATCATGTGTATATCATGGCATATTATGGCATATTATGTAGAAATCAGTATCACATGCATCTCAATTATAACATAACCCTAGGGGTATAATAGTCATTTTCACCTAGGGGCAAAAAGGTCATTTTCACATTATAAGGGTAATTTCATAATTTTACCAAAACATTAGGGTTTTCCATGTTCATAACAATTATCAATAACTCCAAGTGTTTAAACAATGTTTTTAACGCACTTTATCAAATTTAGGCTTTTGGGCTCAAAACCCCTAATGGGCCCTACGAATGCTGATCTAGCCCTTTAAGCCCTCATAATCCAAATTTTACATCAGATCCACTCATTTAACAAGCAGTATATCCAAGTTCCATTTTCTATCAAATTTACCCCAAATGGGCCCGGAAGCCTATTGGGCCGATTTTAGCCCCTCGAGGCCCAACTTACCGTGATGCCGAAAATCGTGCTCTTACCTGTTCCAATGATCCCGATCATCAACTTAGTGAATCTAACTAACCGATGAGCATTCGCATGCTCATGAGTCCTCGAAATGCCAGAATTTCTGCATTTCGGCTTTTCGACATATATCGATTTAAGCTATAAAAGAGGGTTCGTTACACACTTGTTTTGTGATGTTCACCAACAAAGTCTCCCACGGCAACCTACAATTATCCATCTCCATTTTTAGTGTACATATCATACTTATCAAACCCAAAATCTACCTTACCACATTCGTCCAATGATCTCTCATGGCCATAGTTCACTTACCTTCACAGGGTCTAACGATATGGTCCAAGCTTATCCAAATTGATACCCCTCGCCTTGCTGCTCCTCCAATGTAACTATTCCACTATACAAACCATAAAAATCAAATGAAGATGCCCAATAAGGCCTATATCTCTAATTGGCCACCTCCCTAAACTATAGGGGTTTCGGCTTTTGTCAACAGTTACTACTGAATCGATTTAGAGTACTAATACTTACCACAGTCTCCCTTCTTGAACCATTTAAAGCTTAGAAGATAAAGGGATTGGCCACCAAAAACTGAAGGGAAAAAAAGGGTTGCTGGTCAATAAAGAATTGGCACCACCAAGCTTCACAGGTTCAGCTTTTACGGCTTTTCGGCAGAAGTGGAGGTAAGGAAAGAAGTAGTAGATGAACGGAAGGGAGTAGTGAACTGGTTTTGGAAAAAGAAAAGGAAGAAAGATGATGGATGGAAGGGTGGTAGGTCGGCTAGAGAAGAAGAAAGAAAAAGAAAAGACTAATCCTATGGTTTACAAAGATGAAAACGGCACAACAAGCTCCCAAATGCCGAAATACTAACCTAATACCCTTCTGCCGAAATCCCTTCTCTAATCCCCTCTATTTGGTCAACTCTATCTCTCTCTCAAATCCCTAAAATCTCTCCCTTTATCACTCCTCAATCCATGCGTTTGACTGATTCAAACTCTCTCCCACAGAGTTCCATTCGGCTACAACTCTTGCATGCTCAAAGCATAAAAATAACATCACATTTGCCATCACAGGGAATCGAACCCAGGTTTTCCCCCAACCACTTACACGCCGCCTTTTTAGCACCCTAGTGGCATCACTTAGCCACTCTGCCAGAGGCTCTTTTGTGATACATTCTACCCACAATTTTTAATAAGACCACCTATCTAAAGCCCCTAACTTCTTAAGTCCAAAATTCAAAAATTCTACCGGGTTTTGGCCACCACATGGGCCTTCCATAAGCCCATTTACACACTCCAACTATGAATTTCACAACAAAATATCAAATTTTAAAAACTTTACCAAAATCTCGAGAATCACAGAAAAACCCGAAAATCAGGATGTTACAATGTGTCTCAGCCGTGTGTGATACACGGCTAGGTGACACGGTCGTGTGTCCCCTATAGCTTTCAAAGGCTTGCAAGTCAGGCTGTTACACGGCTTGGCACACGGCTTGACACATGGGTCTGTGGGGTTATTTCAAACGGTACACAGCCTGGCACGGGGGCATGTGACTTGGCTATGTGACCCAAGTCAGTGAGTTACATGGGCACGGACATGGTCGTGTGTCCCTACTTCGAATACTGACACGGTTTAAGACACGGGCAGTGTTGAAAATTTTCCTTGTTTCCTAAAAAATTCTCTGAGTTTTTTTATTTAGTCTTGACTTGTTTCTAATGCATATTTAGGGCCTCAAGAGCTCACATAAGGGACCAAATGTATAATTTTATTTGGTTTTAATATGTTCATTAATATGATATGAAATTTTTAAAATTTCTTTCTGTTTGAATTGTAAACTTTGGGAATGCTCCGTAACCCTGTTCTACCGACAGATACGGGTTAGGGGTGTTATATTCAACTTCTAGATAGAATCGAGGGAGAAATGTAGTCAATGAGAACAGATGTAAAGTAGGTGTTGTCTGAGTGCACCAACTCAATAAGAACATTAACTAGAATTGAAGATCAAATGAGCCAAATGATGAGCCTGATGGGTGACATCAAAAGACAAATTGGCACAAATATTCCAAATAATACAGAAAATAATCCTCGGAGGGAGAGTAAGGAGCACGTGAAAGCCATAGCACTCCTATTGGGAAAAGTACTAGGTAGCCCAGAAAGCCCTACTCTAGAAGTAATTATTGAGAATGCTGATGATCCTCAAGATAAATCCCTAGAGATTGAAGAAGAACCAGAATCAGAGGAGGTAATCATACCAGTAATTGAGCCAAAAAAAAACAAAAGATGCTACTGTTGCAAAGATCCTATTCCCATCAATATTAAAAGAAAAATAAAAATGGGACGAAAATGAGTTTGTAAGTTTCTTAAACTTTTTCAAAACAATCAATGTTAACTTGCCTTTAATAGATTTAATTGAGAAAGTTTCGAAGTATGCCAAGTTATTAAAAGAAATTATGTCTAGTGTAAACCTAAAAATATATAGGATTTTTCCTATGCAATTTATCACATTTTTACTTATATTCATTGTTAAAACTAAGTAATTGTTTAATAAATTAATGAAATATGTGAAAATAAGAAATGAGGACATAGAAATTATTAAAATGTGATTTTATGCTTTATTATATAGTTTTCATTCATAAAATGACTTATTTTATATTTATTTGAACATATTATATTTTTAAGACATAAAATGGGTCACGATGATTAAATTAAATAATAAAATATAAAATTATATTTAATAATTCATTTTAAAATATTTCATTAATAATTTGGGTTTTAATTAATTAATTATTTATTTATTTGGTCTTTTAATTTATTGATTTATTTTGGACAAGTCGGATAGCTTTGTTAGATTACAAAAAATGTCCAAATTGAAGACGAAGTCAACCCAATTTCAACTACACATGGCTGTCCACATAAATGAATTTTTGGTTTAATTACACAAGGTCTTCACAATTTTGAAGAAATTAGAGATTTGCACGAAGATTTACATTTGACTTAGTCTCAGTCTTGAGTTGTTATGGCATTTTAATTACTTAAAAATCAACAAAAATTCAAATCAAAATCCAGTAATCATAGCCGGCCACTCATTGAAGAAGCTTGAAGAGACTGAACCTCTCTATTTTTAGCAAACTACTCTCCTCTCTTCACCTATAAATAAGACTTCATTTCACCATTCCTAATCATCCCTCATCCCTTATCCCTCATCATTTTCTCTTTTCTCTCAATTCTCTTTAGCATTTTCCATTTCCCATGCCTAGCATCATCTCTTCATAGAGATTTTAGCAATTAAGCCTCTTAAAGAGCCCTTGGTCAGCCACCTTGGAGAGCCATCAGCAAATGAGCAAAGTGAAGGAGCGAATGAGCCTCATCGGTCAGAGTCTTGGGTGACAACCACTTTTATTTGGGTTTAATTACAACCATTTTTATTTGGGTTTGTTGTCTCAAAATCACTGTTTCGATTTAACTAAAACCGGGCTGTTACACATTACTCGTGTGAGCATACCTTTTTATAGCTCATGAGAGCATACCGATCTACAGCTCAAGTGAGTATACCAATTCACAGATCGTATCAGCATACATGTACATGAATTAACGGATTATAGTTATATGAGCTAGGACATTATGTTTGAGCTCTCTCGGGTATCCAACGGTATTCTAAATAGTTCAACGGGCAATACTCTGATACGAAATGGTAAGAGTTCAATACACATGAATTACATTGAAATGTTATTACATGGTATATGGAAACATGAAATGAATGATACATGTATATAGAACTTGATCAATTTTTGTGTTCATCCATGTTTATTGGCTTATATGTGTATTTACATCACTGACATGGTTGGTGTACATGTGCTTAGCCATTTGGCCATATTTGTGTTGGGATATGCTTTGTTTACTTACCTTATATGACTAAATTGTAAGTTAAATTCTATGTTATACGAACTTACTATGCTTAACTGCTTACTCTATGTTATTTTTTGTGTTTTATAGTGAATCGGAAGCTTGTTAGAGCTATATCACAATATCCATCGACTCTATTGGTACTTTTGGATGTTTAATTTTGTTTATAATGGCATGTACAAGTATTTTGACTAATGTTGGACTATATGTTTTGTTGTAAATATTTCCATTTGATTTGGCTTGTCTTTGGCATATTTTGGTATGTATATACGTAGCATTAACATGGTTAATGTGTGGCTTGTTATGTGATTGAACAATGAAAGGTAAAATGCTAATTAAATGTGTTTTGTCATATGATGATTTTGCGGTTATTTGGTACTATAGTATACATGACTTATATAGTGATTAGGTGCTAGTTTAGAATGGCATATTTGGTACAAATTGAGAAGTTTTGGTAAGTAACTAAATGGCATGAATTAATTCAAATCTAGTTGAAAGTTAGTTGATCATTTTAACCAATACGAATACATGATTATAAATTTTTGCATAATGTCATTTGAGGTGCCTAAGGGCATATTTGTTGTATGATATTATATCATATGTATATGACTTGTTTATGCTTGATTTGGATGCCTTGTTACGACTTGTAAGTATATGCAATATTGTGTGTAGGTACATGGCAAATTGGGTAAAAAAATGGCTTGTAAAATGACCTATTTTTGTCCACACGGGTAGAGACACGGGCATGTGTCTCAGCCGTGTGTGATACATGGCTAGATGACATGGCCGTGTGTCCCCTATAGCGTTCAAAGGGTTGCAAGTCAGGCTGTTACACGGCTTGGCACACGGCCTAACACATGGGTCTGTAGGGTTATTTCGAAGGGTACACAGCCTGGCACAGGGGCATGTGACTTGGCTGTGTGACCCAAGTCAGTGAGTTACATGGGCACGGACATGGTCATGTGTCCTTACTTCGAATGCTGACACGGCTTAAGACACGGGCATGTCTCTGGGCCATGTGAGCCTTGCAATGTTGAAAATTTTCCTTGTTTCCTAAAAAATTCTCTGAGTTTTTTTATTTAGTCTTGACTTGTTTCTAACTCATATTTAGGGCCTCAAGAGCTCATATAAGGGACCAAATGTATGATTTTATTTGGTTTTAATATGTTCATTAATATAATATGAAATGTTTGAAATTTCTTTCTGTTTAAATTGTAAACTTTGGTAATACTCCGTAACCCTGTTCCACCGACAGATACGGGTTAGGGGTGTTATATTCAACGTCTGGATAGAATTGAGGGAGAAATGTAGTCAATAAGAACAGATGTAAAGTAGTTGTTGTCTGAGTGCACCAACTCAACAAGAACATTAACTAGAATTGAAGATCAAATGAGCCAAATGATGAGCTTGATGGGTGACATCGAAAGACAAATTGGCACAATTATTCCAAACAATACAGAAAATAATCCTAGGAGGGAGAGTAAGGAGCACGTGAAAGCCATAGCACTCCTATTCGGAAAAGTACTAGGTAAAGCCATAGCACTCCTATTCGGAAAAGTACTAGGTAGCCCAGAAAACCCTACTCTAGAAGTAATTATTGAGAATGCTGATGATCCTCAAGATAAATCCCTAGAGACTGAAGAAGAACCAGAATTGGAGGAGGTAATCATACCAGTAATTGAGCCAAAAAAAAAAAAAACTAAAGATGCTACTGTTGCAAAGATCATATTCCCATCAATATTAAAAGAAAAATAAAAATGGGACGAAGATGAGTTTGTAAGTTTCTTAAACTTTTTCAAAACAATCAATGTTAACTTGCCTTTAATAGATTTAATTGAGAAAGTTTTGAAGTATGCCAAGTTATTAAAAGAAATTATGTCTAGTGTAAACTGAAAAATATATAGGATTTTTCCTATGCAATTTATCACCTTTTTATTTATATTCGTTGTTAAAATTAAGTAATTGTTTAATAAATTAATGAAATATGTGAAAATAAGAAATTAGGACATAGAAATTATTAAAATGTGATTTTATGCTTTATTATATAGTTTTCATGCATAAAATGGCTTATTTTATATTTATTTGAACATATTATATTTTTAAGACATAAAATGGGTCACGATGATTAAATTAAATAATAAAATATAAAATTATATTTAATAATTCATTTTAAAATATTTCTTTGATAATTTGGTTTTAATTATTTATTTATTTTATTATTTGGTCTTTTAATTTATTGATTTATTTTGGACAAGTCTGATAGCTTTGTTAGATTACAAAAAAACGTCCAAATTGAATACCAAGTCAACCCAATTTCAGCTACACATGGCTGTCCACATAAACGAATTTTTTGTTTAATTACACAAGGTCTTTGCAATTTTGAAGAAATTAGAGATTTGCCCGAAGATTTACATTTGACTTAGTCTTAGTCTTGAGTTGTTATGGCATTTTAACTACTTAAAAATCAAGCAAAATTCAACTCAAAATCCACTAATCATGGCCGACCACTCATTGAAGAAGCTTGAAGAGACTGAACCTCTCTATTTTTAGGAAACTACTCTCCTCTCTTCACCTATAAATAAGACTTCATTTCACCATTCCTAATCATCCCTCATCCCTTATCCTTCATCATTTTCTCTTTTCTCTCAATTCTCTTTAGCATTTTCCATTCCCCATGCCTAGCATCATCTCTTCATAGAGATTTTAGCAATTAAGCCTTTTAAAGAGCCCTTGGTCAGCCACCTTGGAGAGCCATCAGCAAAGGAGAAAAGTGAAGGAGCGAATGAGCCTTATCGGTCAGAGTCTTGGGTGACAACCACTTTTATTTGGGTTTAATCTTTCTTTTCTTTCATTTAATCTGAAAATGTTTGTTATATGTTCTTTGTTCTTGTTACAACAATATTAGCTTAATTTTATTTAAGCTAGGGTGATTGCTTTGATTAAATAATATTTATTTGATTCATGCTTATAATTTTGTGCCTCAATCGATCAAGTTTTCAATTAAAATCAAGTCTGTAATTCGTTCGCACGTGATTGAAATGCACCTGAATTAGCTGAATGATCCTAACCAGACGACGGCTAGTGGACACATAATTGAAATGTGCATGCTCAATTTAGATCCTAACCCGATTAAATTGCAGGTTGCATAACAACTCCAACAAAGCTCTGTTATCTGCATAGTCGTTAGATTTGTGTGATTAAACTATTTCAAACCTAACACGTCCTTGTTACCTCACACGAATGCTAAGAAACCCTTAGTAAATAACGATCAGTAAAATGCATATTTACTAAGTAAAGAATTCCGAAAGGACCTAATGTGGTTTCCAAACTCATGAAAGATTGAGTTTCCGTGGAATGTTTTTCTGAATGTTATTAAGCATGTTGATAATAAATTGAGTTTAATTAAAGTAATTGTCCTAGTTTATTTATGTTATAGTTGTTGTAAATTGTGTTTAATTTTACTAAAATCTATTTCATTCATATAGTTTGCATATTTATGATAATTTGTATTGGGGATCATTGCATTTAGTTTAATATATTTAATTTTAATCATCACTTCTAAATCATATTGTGTTTTTATTTACCAAGTTGCTAATATAATTTTACAATGAAGTGATTTAACATAAATACAATCCCTGTTGAGGCGATAACTCAATACTTACTTATTACTTGATAATGACTGTGTACACTTGCACAAACCTACGCGTTAAAAGTTTTTGGTGCCTTTGGCGGGGATTGGTAACTTGTAACACCCCTTACCCATGTTTTAAGTCGGAACAGGGTACGAGACATTACCAGAACATAATACATGCAAATGTACGAAATCATGACATAGAATTTAAAAAAAAAAACATACATTTTCATGTCCTATAATCTGAACAATATTAGTTAACATCAACGGGCATATACAAAATGAACTATTAAATTTTGAAGACCAACATTTTAGGCCAATTTAATTATGACATATAACAAAAATAACCAAGTCATCTGTACATGCCATAACTCTAAAATAATGTTTACAAAATACAAAAAAGTATTGAAAGTGCAGATGGATCTTCGACAATCTTCGACTCCCGAGCTGGCCTAGTGACACTCAGTGCAAAATATAGAAATGTTGCAATGTAGCCCGAAATCTTTTGTTTTCCCCGATCAAGGTCGATTCCACGTCTTTCTTAATTATGGAGCTTGGAAGCTTGAAACAAACCCTAGCTATGGAGAACCTTTTAAATTTTGGCTTTATGAAGAAGATGAGCAAATTTTTGCTTGATTTTTCCCTTTTTAATTCATTTATTAACTAAATGACCAAAATGCCCTTTTTACTAAATTTCAATTTTTATCCATGTAAGCCCATTTTTGTCCAAAATCATAGAAATTGGTAAAATTGATATTTAAGGACTTATAATTAATATTCTAAAGCAATTTCATGCTAAAAGATTTTAGAATGCAAGTTTTGCAACTTATTCAATTTTGTCCCTAATTTCGAATTGGACACTTTAGGCATAAAATTTCTTCACGAAATTTTCACACAATCATACAACCACATCATAGACCTCAAAATAATTATAAAATAATTAGTTCTATCTCAGATTTGTGGTTTTAAAACCACTATTCTATTTAGGTCCTAAATCGGGTTGTCACATAACTATTATGGTAGTCTTTTTTTTTTTTTGAGAAATTATTTAATTCCAATTTGGTTTATTTCTAACATTACTAACTTATTCTTTTTTATTTTGTGAATTTCTTTTCAGGTGTTTATGAGCATAGATCGGATTATTGATTTACTCCCTGTAGACAAGTCGAGATGGACCTTGGAAATTAGAATCAAGACCAAGGTAATGAAGCCGATCATGTAAAAAATACCATCCTCATTGCCAATGATAGGGATTGATGCATCAGACAATATGCTGTGCCACTTTTCAGTGAGTTAAATCTAGGAATTAGAAGGCCAAATATTGAGGCAACTGTAACACCCCTAACTCGTGACCGACGCCGGTGTCGGACACGAGGGGTTAACGGCCAAACCCTCTCAAGATACCAACCAATTTGACATTACCAGTCAAATTTGGAAAACTGCGTCACCGTCGCCTTAAAAATCATATCTCGAGTTTCAAAACTCGGAAACTGGTTTTGTAAATTTTCCCTGAATTTAGACTCATATACCCATCCATGGATTTATTTTTAGAATTTTTGGTTGGGCCAATTGGTATAGTTTATTAGTTAAAGTCACCCATGTTACAGGGACCGACTGCTCTGACCTTCGCGCGTTACAACTTGAATATCTCTCTGTACAGGGCTTTAATACTGGTGCCGTTTGTTTCTAATGAAACTAGACTCAAAATGGAATCTTTACATATAAGGCATGACTCCTAATTCTTTCTGGATAATTTATGGTAAATTTTCAAAGTCGCGACAGGGGACCCAGAAACCGTTCTGGCCCTGTCTCACGAGAACCTTAATATTTCTCAGTATACTGCTCATATGGTCGTATTGTTTGCGTGATCGGGACCGTCGTTGAAGTCATCACACCGGCTGAAATCTTGTGGTATTGTTTTTGTTGTTGAAGAACATTTGGCATGTATAGGCTATTATATTTTGTCGAATTGTGGGTTGTAAACTTTAAGCCATGTGAAAATGGTGGGCCAAATTAGTGGTATACCCACAGAAGATCCACATATCCACCTTCGATTGTTTATGGAGGTAAGTGATTCATTTAAGATAGCCAGTGTAAATGAAGACGCATTGAGGTTGATGTTATTTTCGTACTTGTTGTAAGATCGAACACGAGCGTGGCTCAATTTATTGCACCAAGTTCCATATCTACATGGAAAGAATTAGCAGAGAGATTTTTTGTTAAGTATTTCCCGCCTAGCAAAAATGCTAAGTTGAGGAATGAGATAACAACTTTCTAAAAATTGGATGACGAGTCTTTATATGAGGCTTGGGAGTGATTCAAGGAGTTACTTTGTGTCCTCATCGTGGGATTCCTCATTGTATCTAGTTTGAGACATTCTATAATAGTCTCAATGCATATACAAGATTGATGGTAGATGCTTCTGCGAAAGGTGTAATTTTGTCTAAGTCTTATAATGAGGCTTATAAGATCATCAAGAGGATTACAAGTAATAACTATCAATGGTCAACAAATCGAACAACTTCAAGAAGATGTATAGCCAGAGTTCATGAAGTTGACGCCCTCACTTCTTTATCAGCTCAAGTATCGTCTATTTCTTTTTTGTTAAAATAGTTTACCGTTAATAGTGCTAATAATTTTACAGCTCAGCCACCAAGTCTGTTTAAAGTGGTTTTCTGTGTGTATTGTGGGGAAGGTCATTCTTTTGAGAATTGTCCATTAAATCCTGAGTCAGTGTACTTTGTAGGGAGCCAACATCAAGATAGGAGTGGACAAGGACCCCAATCCAACTTCTACAATCCTTCATGGCATAATCATCCTAATTTTTCTTAGAGCAACCAAGGAAATGGACCGAACAACAACTTATTGTAGCATTGACCCAACCAATCTCAAGAGTTTAATCAGCAAGCTCCAAAACCACATCAAGCTGAGGTATCAAATAGTTTGGAAAACATGTTGAAAGTGTACATGGAAAAGAATGACGCTTTGATCCAAAGCCAAGTAGCAACATTGAAAATTTTGGAAAACCAAATGGGTCAATTAGCTACGGAGCTTCGTAAAGACCGCAAGGAACCTTGCCAAGCAATACTGAGAATCCAAGAAATTTGGGTAAAGAACATATCAAGGCAGTGGCATTACGAAGTGGTAAAATTCTAGAACCCCAATTAATTAATGTCGAAGATAAGCCCATTGAATTCGTACACCAAAAGAGTCAGAATCTGTAAAGACTGGCAAGGAAAATCCTAACTTAGTGAATTCAGATACTTTAACATCTTCTTTTGATACAGATTTACCTACTTGGAAGAGTTATTCAATTCAACCGAGAGTTCCATCAGCTTTATATCCGCAAATATTGTAGCAACACAAGTAGAAACATGAGGTGCAATTCAAGAAGTTTTTGGATGTTCTGAAGCAGTTATACATCAATATTTTGTTGGTGGAGGCTTTAGAACAAATGCCAAATTATGTGAAGTTTGTGAAGGACATATTGCCCAAGAAGAAATGACTGAGTGAGTATGAGACTGTTGCCTTGACAAATGAGTGCAGCGCGTTCTTGCAGAACAAACTGCCACAGAAATTAAAAGACCCAGGAAGCTTTACTATACCCTGTAACATTAGTGAATCTTAGTGTGGGAAAGCTTTGTGTGATTTAGGAGCGAGTATCAACTTGATGCCTAAGTCTATTTTCAAAATGCTAGGGATAGATGAAGTAAGACCTACAACTGTGACGCTTCAGCTAGCGAATTGATCTTCAGCATATCCCAATGGAAAGATCGAGGATGTTGTGGTAAGAGTCAATAAATTTATTTTTCTTGCCTATTTCATTATTTTATATTTTGAAGTAGATAAGGAAGTGCCAGTCATCCTTGAAAGACCTTTCTTAGCCACGGGAAGAATGTTAATTGATGTGCAGAAAGGTGAACTCACCATGCGAGTTCAAGATGATCAAGTAACCTTTAACATTCTTAAAGCAATGAAATTTTTGGATCCAACAGAAGAGTGTTCAGTTATGAAAGGGATAGAAACCATGGTTTCTACAGAAAGCAATTTTGAAGAAGATCCATTGGAGAAAGTCTTAAATCTTGACCCTATAAAGGATGAAAAAGGTGAAGAAAACATGGCTTTGATGGAAGCCAATCCGAGAAATTTTATTCAATCCACATGGTTTGAACTATTGGAGCTAGAAGTTAGAGAATTTGTGCAACCCAAGTTGCCAATTGAAGAACCATTAAAGGTACTACCTTCCCATTTGAAATATGTTTATTCACATGACTGTTCCACTTTTCTTGTGATTATTTCAGTAGAACTGACGAAAGATCAAGAGGAGCAAGTACTTGATGTTTTAAAGAAATTTAAGATAGCAATTGGTTGGACCATAGCTGATATTCGAAAGATAAGTCCTTTTTACATGCATAAAATTATTTTAGAAGAAGGTGAAAAAGAGGCTCAATCCTATTATGAAAGAAGTTGTGAGAAAGGAAGTGATCAAATGGCTAGAGGCAGGAATCATCTATCCTATTTTAGATAGTTCATGGGTAAGTCTAGTGCAGTGTGTGCCGAAGAAAGGTGGAATCACGATTGTTGAAAATGAGCATAACAAGTTGATTCCAACGAGAACTGTTATTGATTGGATAATTTGTATTGATTATAAGAAGTTGAATAAAGCCACTCGGAAGGACCATTCTCTATTGCCTTTTATGGATCAGATGTTAGATCGACTGGCAATTAATGAATTCTATTTTTTTTAGATGGCTATTCGGGATATAACCAAATAGTTGTAGCTCCGAAGGACCAACATAATGTAACATCCCTTACTGTATTCAATGCTGGAACGGGGTACAAGGCGTTATTGGACTCATATGTAAGCAAACATACAAAATCGAGACATAAATTTCCATCCAAATTTAAAAATTTTCACATACATCCATGTCGTCCCTATTATAAGCTTACGAGGCCCAAAACATACATCGAAAGTGGTTTGGGACTAAACCGAGAACTTTTGAAACTTTTAGAAAATATTAGGAAATTTTCATGAAAATAGAGCCACACGCTCGTGTGGACCAAAGCACACGCCAGTGTAGCAAGGGACACGCCCGTGTTCCTAGCCCGTTTAACTCTCTGTTTATGATGTCATGAACAAATTGAGGTCATACGGCCAAGGCACAGGCCCGTGTGCTTAGACTATGTGGTCGATTAAATTTTTATAATTTTTCATAAAATAGGTGTAGACTTCACACGGCCAGGGCACACACCCATGCTACAGGCCGTGTCGTTCACACGGCTGAGACACACGGCGGTGTCTCTACCCGTGTGCTCGCTACTGGGCATTCTATTTTGCAACAATTAAGGTGCAAGGGATACATGGCCGGAAGACACGCACGTGTGTCTACCTGTGTCGACAAAAATAAGCCTACTTACCAAGCCATGTTGTCACCCTTCCATGCACATACCTACACAAACAAAACATAGCACCAATCCAAACATATACATTCAACCAAATTAGCCACAAGCAAGACATCCACACATCATTCACATGCTACCATCTATCACATACGAACATCACATACGAACCAACTCAAACCATGCAAATTCCCATATCTATGAAAGACATCATCATATGTTACCAATATTAGCCAACTTCAAATCGCCATTTACAAAATGAATTATCAACCATTATAAGCTAACACATTTTGTAACAGCCTAGTTTAGATCCTAGTCAGAATAGTGGTTTCGGGACCATGATTTGACATTGAAAAATTTATTTTGTTATTATTTTAATAATTACGGTATGATATTAGAATCGTGTGAAAAATTCGTGAAGAAAATTTACCGTTTGAATCGTTAATTCGGTAAAAATGATTAAATCGCGTAAAGCGTAAAAGTTCCATGCTATTAGTTAAAGGTGTTAATTGACCTTGGATTTTTAATATAATGGCCTTAAATGGTAAATAGCCCATTTATGAGATAGTGGGATTTAGTGGCACGACATTTGGAGTAGTTTTTAATGGAATTAATGGTTAAAAATGGAAATTGATTAATAAATGTTATATTAAATAAAACAAAGCATAAAAAAATTATGGATGTTCATCTTATTTGGCCGAAAGTACAAAGGAAAAAGAAAGAAAAAGAGACTTAAGGGTTCGGCACTAATCTTGGAAAATTGAGGTATGATTTTTTATCCGTTTTTGATAATTTTAATGTTTTTGAGATCGTTGCTTCGAATACTAGCTGACCCATTCTTGAATTTTTGAATTGGTTGTGTATTTTTTGATTTTCCATTGATAAGAACTTGTTGTTTTTGTGATCTGATGATGAAAAATAATTACATGTTGATAGCTTATCTTGTTTAATTAAGTGATTTTTAGTAAAAATGCCTACTTGGGATTAAATTGTGAAAATGATATTTTGAGGGACTAAAATGTGAAATAAATGAAAGAAATGGGCTGCTAAGGACCTTAGTGAAATTTGGCCAAGCATGAGTGTGGTCAACTTTTGAATATTTTCTGTTTTGTGAAATAGGGACTAAATTGCGAAAATGTGAAATGTCAGGGGAAAAAGTGTAATTAACCCTTTTATGTGTTTTTAGATGAATTTGGTTGAATATATGATTAAATAAGTTAAATTTGTATTGAATTAGATCAAGAAATGAGGAAATCAAATTTGGATCGGGAAAAGTTGAAAAAATTATCGAATAGTCGTTTCAGTCCGTTCGTGTTAGTACGAGGTAAGTTCATAAGTATATAAATGTTGTTAAATTGAAATGTGTGTGCATTATATATATGCTGAATTGAGTTGTAAAAAAAATATGGTTGTGAGATTGAAATATGTAATATGTAAATTGGATTTGATGCACTAAGTGTGCGATAAAAGTAATAGATACGACATTTAAAATGGCACTTGGTGTGTGAGATTGTAATAGCATTGGCTGAGAAAATGGCACTATGTGGGTGACACCAATATAAGTTCAGTTTAATATAATGACACTAAGTGTACGATACAATTATAGCTTCGGCTAATTAATTGGCACTAACAGTGCAATACAATTATAGCTTCAGCTAATTAATTGGCACTAAGTGTGCGATACAATTATAGCTTTGGTTAATTAATTAGCACTATGTGTGTGAGTTCGTTGAATGTTCAAGGTTGATCGAATGAATTAATGTTTCGAGCATTGAAATGATAAGCGTGACAGATAATAAGGTAATGGTACAGTTATGTACGAAATCTATGTGGTGGATGATGTTAAGTATGAAGTAGATGAAAAATTATGTAAATGAATGGTGAAATGAGTTGGATTGAATGTGCATTATTAATGCTATTAATAAGATTAAAGATGTGAAATGAAAGTAAGATATGACTTTGAATAAAGATGAGTAGTGTGATGTATTATATATACTCGCTATATGAAATTGTGATGCTTTGTTTAGGATATGAGATTTACGAAACATGAAACATGACTGTGATGTATGATTTCTTGGTTTAAAAACTGGAACAGGTATTGAAATTAAAATGGTGAGTTGGATATATGATTTATATATGCAATTTGGTTTAGGTGAATAAGGAAGTTATAGATGTTCGAGTTTGGATGGGTTTAAAAAGAAGTTGATATAACTTTATGTATGATTTGTAATAAATGACCATGGTTAGGTTGGCGATGAAATGAATATGTGCGAGCTTGATTTATATGATAAGCTAATGGTTGTTAGTCGATTTTGAAAGTATGGTTATATGTTCATTGATAAGCAAGATAAATGGAGTTATTTAATGTGGTTTTATGAATTTATAAGTATAATGAATGTACATGTGATTGAGATTTGTTAAATTCAGTTTAATGATATTGATTTATAAATATCATTAAAATGAATTATTTGCTTATGACTTACTAAGCTTTCAAAGCTTACTCTGTGTATTATCCTGTGTCTATAGAGTTTCAGAGACTTGCTCGGGTTGGATGTTAGAGGAGACATTGTCACACTATCCAGTTATCATTTCGGTAAATAAAAGCTTTAAGTTTTGGTAATGTGGCGTGTATAGGCTAGTTTTGAGATGGTTCATTTTGACTTATGTATTTATATGTGGCCATGTGAAAATGGATTGCTAAAGATGTTAATGTTTGTGTATATTTGGGCATAGTATGAGTTCAGTTTGAGAAGTATGTTTTATGGTATGTATGTAAGGTATAATCTTGGTATGAGATTGACATGGTAATTTGAGATGTTGATCATGTATGAGTAAATGAATTTCTCATGTGAAATTGGTATGTTTTGGTATAGAAAGTGAACATGAAATTGATGGATGACATTATAGATTGAGTGATACTTGTTTGGAGTTGAATTTGGCTAAAAATGTAGTATATTGATGCTTGAATGATGCTTGTAGGGAGGACTCAAATTGGGTGGCAAATTGGCTATTCAAATGGCCTATTTTTGTCCACATGGGCAGAGACGCGGGTGTGTGTCTCAGCCGTGTGAGAGATACAGTCAAGTTACACTGCCGTGTGTCCCTTGAGGCAGTCCTACAATTTAAAGTCAGTCTTGAGCACGGACTTGACACACGGGCATGTGGTCAATCGTGAGACTTAAGTCAGTTTCGACCACGGCCAAGGCACACGGGCGTGTCTTGTGGCCGTGTGTATAAGTCAGTATGTATGCTTTGTTTTGTCTCGGCCTAGACACACGGCCATGTCTAATGCCGTGTGAGGCACACGGCCTGTTCACACGAGCATGGGAGCTTTATAACTAAGAAAAATTGTTAAGTTTTGGAAAATAAAGATTTTTTATGTGTTTGATTTAGTCCTGACCTCTTCTTAATGCATGTTTATGGTCTCATTGACCTAAGAAAGGGACTTAATGTTTATGTTTGACTATAATATGACGATGCTTGATTTTTTGATTGTGAAATGATTGCAAAATATTCTGATATGTTTGATAATACCTTTTAACCCTAGTCCGGCGATAGATACGAGTTTGGGGTGTTATATTTTATTGGTATCAGAGCTATGGTTTAGTCAGTTCTAGGACTACCAAAGCGTATGTGATTCTAGTTATACATGCCACATTTAACCTGTGATAGTGTGATATCTTCCAACTCTAACAAAAATTGTTTTGATGAGACAAATAAGTTTTCTAACCGAGCAAATTCTGATAGTATGGAATGTGTACTCAAATGTTTGAGTGAAAATGTGTTGATGATGAGTTGAGACTCATAGAGGTATGAAATTATATGAAATTTGGAAATGAAAAGTATGCATGTATATGATTAATTGTTATGTGAGTTATTTGAAAATGTGATGAGTTTATAAGCCAGTGACTATGAATATTTGGGCCATATGAGAAACATGAAATTTCTTTTGTATTGTGGCATTATTCATATGAATGAAATGATATGAGTATATGAGTTGTGATATGTGGCATGTGATTGCTATATGAATGTTTTGATTGTGAATTAGCAATTTGAGTTGGCATATGAACTATGTGTTAAACAAAAAGTGATTAAAAGCAAATGTTTATTAAATGTTTTGAGAATGTGAAATTAAAAATGAATTGGCTATTGGTGATAGCATGTGTTAGGTGCATTTATATGCGGGTTAAATTTGAGGCTTTACTACCCTTACCCCCTTATCAGTGAAATGATACAATGAAATCTGTAAGATTTGGGTTGAACAAGTTGTCAAGTGTAGAGTTACAGAAGTCCGTGTTCGGAAGATTAATAATGTAGTCAGAAAAGAGAACGAATTAGCAAATAAAGACAGTATTAAAAAAGATATTGGATAGTTCTGAAGATTATTCAGATTATGTAATGTCACTACTACTGAAGAAGTTAGCTCTGATCAATTGATTTATTCATGTATGTTATCTAAAGAAAATATTAGTTAGAAGCTTTTCTGAATTGACTTCTGTTAGTGAAAGGATAATGTGAAAATTTCTAATGGTAGAATTAGATAGTTGAAATGATGATTGAATTGTATTAATGGCTGAATGCAATTCTCAAAAGTATATGTGACTGTTTAGTTTAGAAAGAATCCTTATCTTATGACAACGTTAGCTAAACCTACTAATAGATGAAGGTATGATTGGTTTGTTTAGATTATGTTCGATATTGCTAGGTCCATCTTTGGTATTTATTCCTTTGAGTGAATATGAACATCGACGGTAAAGTCTGTATGAGGCTAATACTCTGCTTCTATTGATTATTGTTCTGATGAAAATATGTGAAGATTATATTGCTTCTGTTACTGTGGATTTTAATATTTATGAGTGACATTGTTCTTTCAGGACATTTTCTGGGATATCATCAGATTTGATATCATTCTATATGGGTTGTAATTTTCCTATATTCAGTGTAGCTTCAGATGCTGAAAATTTCGCTATTTTGGTTTTCTTATGATTTTATGTGATCATCTACAAGAGATATCTATTTGAAAGAAATGGTTATAGCTATTATAATCATAATTTTTGTTCTGAATTTTGGAAGTATGGCAGTACCATTATCAGAGTTATAAAAGTTGTGTTTTTGCATTGGTTGCTGTTCAAATCATATTTGGTTTTCTCTTATGTTCAAATGCTTTCTTAATAGCCGGGATATTATCTGTGGTTATGGGTAAGACGTCGGTCTTATTATGACATTACGATTACTATGTGATGATTGTGGCATCTGTACAATGATATGCCTGGGACTATTCTTCTAAGGAGAAGAAAAGATTTCTTCGAAAAGACTGATTCAGTGATTTAGTCTGACTAGAATTATGTGATTAAAAAGATCATTGAGATACATGTGTTTGAATTTATTCACCGTATTGGAAATAAACTTTGAACGTACATGTGTGAATTCAAGATAGTTTGAAAGAAGAATTCATATTCTTGAAGACTTGATACAAAATTTTATCCATCGGAACAGTTCTATATGAGAAATGGTGGTAAATTAAAGTTAATTCGAATGTTGAAGCTTTCTTTTGCCTGAAAACATTAACAACCAAAATTTCAGTTCTGGCTTTATCTGAGTTAAATATAGAGTTATGTGATCTATATGACGACTAGAAGAGTTTAAAATGTTTACTGTCAGAGAAAGATCCAAACTTGGCTCAGCAAAGTTAGTTTGAATCGTTGAAAAACTTTTGAATTTGTAAGTGATTCTTATTCGAGGGAAATGATTATAGTTTCGGATGTTTTGAATGGGAAACATTTGTGTGCTTTTTGAGCGGTAAATACGTGATGGATTTTATCAGGTAATGAATAGTTGTAAGCTATGAAATTCAGAAATGTGTAAGCAAATTTTAAGTTAAAAAGGGGTTTAGCATAAATTGATTTCTGATTCAGAACCTCAGATGTGGTACCGATGATTATTTGTTATTTCGAGATAAAGTGTGTATACTAAAAAGCTATACAAATATACAAAAATTGCTACAAGAAACTCTCAGTGATAGTTTATCTATTCATGTTGGATTAACAAGATGCACAACAGTCCGAGACATAATATCAATGATTGAGTGTGAAATGTGATAATCTTGACTTTGTTAATTATAGAAATAGAGTATGGATGCATTCTGTATTGGAATTATCTTTGTTATTAGAAAAGATAGAGTTATTTGAAACATTGTTAGCCGTCTGAAGAAATCTCTCGGTATGTATGGATTTCCTCTTTTGATTAAACAGCTGAGTTATCCGTTTCTATGATGGCAAGTCTGCTTATGGTGCTAGTCATTATTGTTTCGAATTAATATCTGGAGCTCATGTGATAATTTTGATTGAAATTATGGTAATCTGTGAGTATGAAATTATAGTGAAATCGAGGAACGCAAATCAAATTCTTGAAATATTTATGTATCACTATGGTTTAAAGTTTCAAAGCAACTAAGAAAGATTGTTGTTGTTTGATAACAGTCAGGTGGGAATAAAAGTGACACTGTATAAGGTATTGTATGGTGACAGTCACTTAACTCTGTTGTTTAAGATCGAGCTTTGTGAGTAAATGATTCAAGAGATATCATCAGCGTAATAAAGTAAAAAATAAAGGTAACTCAATACAGTTAGAAGCAGATTTAGTTTGATAAGATGCATAGTGGAAAACAAATCAGAATCTTAATTATGAGATTAAAGAGATATGAAGTCTGAAGATATATGTGAATTTGAAATGTACTATGGGAAAGCAAATTCTTATTTTTACTTTCTAATAAGATTTTTGGGGACGAAAATCCCTAAGGGGGGGAGAGTTGTAACAACCCAGTTTAGACCCTAGTCAGAATAGTGGTTTCGGGACCACGATTCGACCTTGAAATTTTTTTTTTATTATTATTTTAATATTTACAGCATGATATTAGAATCGTGTGAAAATTTCGTGAAGAAAAATTACCATTTGAATGGTTAATTTGGTAAAAAGGATTAAATTGCGAAAGCGTAAATGTTCCATGCTATTAGTTAAAGGTGTTAATTGACCTTGGCTTTTTAATATAATGGTCTTAAATGGTATATAACCCATTTATGAGATAGTGGGATTTAGTGGCATGGCATTTGGAGTAGTTTTTAATGGAATTAAAGGATAAAAATGGAAATTGATTAATAAATGTTATATTAAATAAAACAAAGCATAAAAAAATTATGGATTTTCATCTTATTTGGCCAAAAGTACAATGGAAAAAGAAATAAAAAGAGACTCAAGGGTTTGGCACTAATCTTGGAAAATTGAGGTATGATTTTTTATCCGTTTTCGATAATTTTAATGTTTTTGAGATCGTTGCTTCGAATACTAGCTGACCCATGCTTGAATTTTTGAATTGGTTGTGTATTTTGTGATTTTCCATTGATGAGAACTTGTTGTTTTTGTGGTTTGATGATGAAAAATAATTACATGTTGATAGATTATCTTGTTTAATTAAGTGATTTTTAGTAAAAATGCCTATTTGGGATTAACTTGTGAAAATGGTATTTTGAGGGACTAAAATGTGAAATAAATGAAAGAAATGGGCTGCTAAGGACCTTACTGAAATTCGACCAAGCATGAGTGTGGTCAACTTTTGAATATTTTCTGTTTTGTGAAATAGGGACCAAATTGTGAAAAATGTGAAATGTTAGGGGAAAAAGTGTAATTAACCCATTTATGCGTTTTTAGATGAATTTGATTGAATATATGATTAAATAAGTTAAATTTGTATTGAATTAGATCAAGAAATGAGGAAATCAAATTTGATCGGGAAAAGTTGAAAAAATTATCGAATAGTCGTTTCCGTCCGTTCGTGTTAGTACGAGGTAAGTTCATAAGTATATAAATGTTGTTAAATTGAAATGTGTGTGCATTATATATGCTGAATTGAGTTGTAAAAAAAATATGGTTGTGAGATTGAAATATGTAATATGTGAATTGGATTTGATGCACTAAGTGTGCGATAAAAGCAATAGCTACGACATTTAAAATGGCACTTGGTGTGTGAGATTGTAATAGCATTGGCTGAGATAATGGCACTATGTGGGTGACACCGATATAAGTTCAGTTTAATATAATGACACTAAGTGTGCGATACAATTATAGCTTCGGCTAATTAATTAGCACTAACAGTGCAATACAATTATAGCTTCAGCTAATTAATCGGCACTAAGTGTGCGATACAATTATAGCTTTGGTTAATTAATTAGCACTAAATGTGCGAGTTCGTTGAATGTTCAAGGATGATCGAATGAATTAATGTTTCGAGCATTGAAATGATAAGTGTGAAAGATAAGAAGGTAATGGTACAGGTATGTACGAAATCTATGTGGTGGATGAAGTTAAGTATGAAATAGATGAAAAATTATGTAAATGAATGGTGAAATGAGTTGGATTGAATGGCATTATTAATTCTATTCATAAGATTAAAGATGTGAAATGAAAGTAAGATATGACTTTGAATAAAGATAAGCAGTGTGATGTATTATATATACTTGCTATATGAAATTGTGGTGCTTTATTTAGGATATGAGATTTACGAAACATGAAACATGACTGTGATGTATGATTTCTTGGTTCAAAAACTGGAACAGGTATTGAAATTAAAATGGTGAGTTGGATATATGATTTATATATGCAAATTGGTTTAGGTGAATAAGGAAATTATAGATGTTCGAGTTTGGAAGGGTTTAAAAAGAAGTTGATATAACTTTATGTATGATTCGTAATAAATGACCATGGCTAGGTTGGCGATGAAATGATTATGTGCGAGCTTGATTTATATGATGAGCTAATGGTTGTTATTCGAATTTGAAAGTATGGTTATATGTTCATTGATAAGCAAGATAAGTGGAGTTATTTAATGTGGTTCTATGAATGTTTAAGTATAATGAATGTACATGTGACTGAGATTTGTTAAATTTGGTTTAATGATATAAATCGAGTTATTTAATGTGGTTCTATGAATTTATAAGTATAATGAATGTACATGTGATTGAGATTTGTTAAATTTGGTTTAATGATATTGATTTATAAATATCATTGAAATTAATTATTTGCTTATGACATACTAAGCTTTCAAAGCTTACTCCATGTATTATCCTATGTCTATAGAGTTTCAGAGACTTGCTCGGGGACGTTGTCACACTATCTGGTTATCATTTCGGTAAATAAAAGATTTAAGTTTTGTGTAATATGGCATGTATAGGCTAGTTTTGAGATGGTTCATTTTGACTTGTGTATTTATATGTAGCCATGTGAAAATGGATTGTTAAATATGCTAATGTTTGTGTATATTCGGGCATAGTATGAGTTCAATTTAAGAAGTATGTTTTATGGTATGTATGTAAGGTATAATCTTGGTATAAGATTAAAATGGTATTTTGAGATGTTGTTCATGTATGAGTAAATGAATTTTGCATGTGAAATTAGTATGTTTTGGTATAGAAAGTGAACATGAAATTGATGGATGACATTATAGATTTAGTGATACTTGTTTGGAGTTGAATTTGGCTGAAAATGTAGTATATTGATGCTTGAATGATGCTTGTAGGGAGGACTCAAATTGGGTGGCAAACTGGCTATTCAAATGGCCTATTTTTGTCTACACGGGCGATGACATGGGTGTGTGTCTTAGCCGTGTGCGACACACGGTCAAGTTACACGGCTGTGTGTCCCTTGAGGTAATCCGACAATTTAAATTCAGTCTTGAGCACGGGCTTGACACACGAGTGTGTAGTCTGCCATGAGATTTAAGTCAGTTTTGACCACGGCTAAGGCACACGGGCGTGTCTTGTGGCCGTGTGTATAAGTCAGTATGTATGCTCTATTTTTTCACGGCCTAGACATACAGGTGTGTCTAATGCCGTGTGTAACATCCCTTACCCGTATCCACGGCCGAAATAGGGTATGAGGCATTACCAGACTTAACCATACACATAGATGAAAACCGAGCCATAAAATTTCATTTAATTCAAAACTTTTCGAACACATGCATAGACTCATATTTAAAGACATATAACGTGGCATAAATGAGCACTTACACATCCATAATCATGCAATAACATGTCATTCACTTTAAACATATTTTCTTACCATCCTGTATATAATATACATTCTTGCATTAACTAGAACTAGACATGCTAAATCTTATTCTCATTTTATACCATCATGATGTAGTTACCAATTTGTCCATTAAACATCAATATTCAAGGCAACATTACTCATTTCCATTTAATTCATGATCCACTGGCCTACATTTAACTTACCTGATGTATTACCAATCATGCATAACAAGCAAAGCTAACTATATCATCACATCAAAACATAGGACATGTCATGATTAATTAAACTTACAAACCATAATGGATAAGGACCACATCTCATGATCATATACGATAACTCAATGCAGACTGATACGTATGGTCAAATTTATAATAATAATAATACATATCACAAACCAACTTCCTATACATGCCACTCAGTTGATATTTCTAACATTTGAATTAATTCTCCCAAAAATGATAACTTAATAGTGTGATTTTGCCTCCGACAATCTCCAACCCCAAGCCGACCTGTCAAAACTGAAGAAGTAGAGAAGAGGGGTAAGCTTGACGCTTAGTAAGCCCATATGAAGTTAATCAGCAATTACCCACATGTTTTTTTTGTTAAGGTAAAACATCATAATTGTACAATTTACTCTTGTTCAAGTTAAGCTATTTTACCGAGTTACAGTTACTAATTCATTTATATCTGGAGCTACAAGACTTCAAATTAAGTTTTGTTAATTTTCCTTGAAACTAGGCTCATATACCTTTCTCCCATAAAATTTCCAGAATTTTTGGTTTATCCAATTAGTACAGTTTATTCATTAAAATTTTCCCTATTTTGCTGTCCAACAGTTCTGACCTCTCTTCACTAAAAATTATTTTTCTCATAGTACAGAATTTGGATAATGCTCTTATCTATCTTTATAGAGAATAGACTCATTAAGGATTTTAATAATATATATTAAAACCCATAATTATTTTTATACAATTTTTAATGATTTTCTCAAATTGAAACAGGGGATCACGAAGATATTCAGACTCTGTCTCACAAAAATTTAAACATCTCATAATATAAATTTCGATTGCATATATCGTTTCCTCTACGTGAAGCTAGACTCATTGGTATTTAAGTTCATATTTATTCAGTCCCTAATTCAATTTTCATAATTTATGGTGAATTTCCAAAGTTGCACCACTGCAGTAACCCAAAACTGCCAAGGCTAAATTTACTCATTCATTACTATTATTCACCAAATCCATACAATATCATTTCATTCATAATGGTAAGAACACATAATTATGCCTTATAAGCATAAATCCATAATCTCAATGTCATCAAGTATCAAGGACTTATTCCAAATCATGTCATTTTCATAATATTCACCAAATACTATATGCATCATAGATCATCACATGTCAAGACATCACACATAAGTTTAGTGTACATACCTGTACAACTTGTAACATAACTCAAAGTGTAACGCCCCGAATTTTGGGCCTAGATGGGCTTTGGGCTTTAGGTTTCATAAAATTTTTAAGTGAGCAAGAAAATGACAAAAGACATGTTGGCTTTAAGGGTTTAAGGAATTTGAAGTTTCTAGGTTTGTTGGAGAAGTTCTGAGTTCGAGTTTTGTGGTGGAGGAATTTTAATTTAATTATTAAAAGAATCAGGGTTGAGAGTAGTTGGGCTTTTAAATAAAGATAGGGACAAATGGCATAAAAAAGCCTTGTGGAAGAGTGGCTAAATGACACTACTTAGAGTGTAGGGAGGTGGCGTTAGTGGCTAGCAAGGAGATCCAAGGTTCGAATCCTAGTTTAGTACTTTTAGAAGTTTAATTTTGGCCTTTTAGAAGGATGGAAGTGGCGTGAAGATGGACTCCAAGGGAAGTGATCAGAAGAGAAAATTTAGGAAATAGATTGGGGAGTTATCAAGGAGAAAAACGAGGAGATGAGAAGGGGAATGTAACACCCTATAATTTAGGGTTTGTAATTTTGCCGGGTTTAATGCTAATCATGTGTTGTTGGGGCGTTTTGATGTTGTGGGTGTGCTTGGGGGTGTTTGGGAAGGACTGGGTCTGAGCTCTGGCCTTTGCGAAATTTTGGTTTTCTCTTTGAAGGAACTTGGGCGTTGGCACTTAGGCCTCTTAAATAAATGAGGCGTTTTTCCAACACAAGAAAGCCTTATGGCTTGGTGGCTTGTGGCATGTTATGGCTTCAAGTGGAACGGGGTTCGAATCCCATGTGCTGCATGAGAGCGTCATTTTGCTACTTGGGGGTGGCAAGAGTTTGTGGCGAATTCAAACTCTGCCGTGTGTGAGGTTGAATTGGTCTGGGTTGTTGGGAGAAGATTGTGGAGAGATAAGGGGAGGGTTATGTGGAGAAAATCATGGAGATGGTCATGGAGTTTGAATTGGGGAGGGAGGTTGTTGCCGAATGGATCGGTGTGGGAGTACAAATTCGGTCAAGGGGTTTAGTTTGTATTTTTGGCAAGTGGATAGAGAGAGTAAAAGCCGAAATCTTCTTTTGGGTTATTACTTTCTCCTTTCTTTTTTTGGTCATTTGAGGTACCATTCTCCTTGCCGTTTTCTTTGTGTGCCTTTTTGGAGGAGCCGAAACCTTTGCTCTTTTCTTTTTGTTGTTGTGCCGATTGGTAAATCTTTTTCATTATTTTGGTTCTCTCTTCTAAGCCCCTGATCGAACACTACCTCAGCATTCACCCACCACAGTGCCGAAACATTCTCCTTCTTTTTCTTCATCTCAAACCCTTTTGCTATCACATCTCTGTTGCAATTTTACCATTAGGACTTTGGCCGAATATCCTTGTTCATCTAGATCGTCTCTAAATTGGGTTACTTCTGGGTTAGTCACATATCTCTTTTCTCTATCTGTTAAACCCTTGCCAATTTCTTTAGTCACTTTCTAAATCTCAGTGATACCTGGTTGGTTGATTGAGTGGGTTCAGTGCCCCTCTGCTAGTGGTAAGATTATCGTGTAGCAATGGCTAACATTGTTTCTTTTGTTACTTACTCTAAGCCGAAATGTTCCCTTTCTTAGTTCTCTATGTTTAACGTGTGGAGCCTTTTTTTTTTATGATGTATGTTCGCGGGGTTTAGCCATCGCTGAGGAGCCAGTGGTGCAAAACGTGCTTGAGCCATCGGAACCCTGACTTCCAACATTTGGGTAGGCCGATTATCCCTTATTTTAAGAATGTTATGTTTTGGGGTTTTAGGCTATTTTTCATCAATTAGTTGAGTCTGCTAAACTATTATTTGCGCAGTTGGGGGTCAAGATACGCGGCGTCGATCCTAGTAAGTCTAGACACTGTTGATCGCCTTCCCTTCGATCGAAGCTTTGGGTTCGTGGTTGTTTTAGTCGCTTTTGCAAAACCAGGTGTGTAGCCGTACACCGCTGTTAATACTGCCCAAAATTCGAAAGGTGTGTTCCCACACATCTATTTTACTGTAGACCGGTGAAAGCCGAAAAGCTGAACTTTAGAATTCGTGGACTCACGAGCGCGCGAACGCTCATGTGGTGAACCAAGCCCCAAGTCATGGGCTAGGGTTATTGTGGGTCTTGTTGGGCCGAGTAATAGGCCTTAGGCCCACTAGTATGGTTTTGGCCGTAAGGGCATTATGAGCTATTCAAGACAATTGTAGATCCACAGGAGGGTCGTAATCTATTTAAAGACCCTAAAATCGAGTAAATGACCGAAATACCCCTGAGGAGAAAGATTACTGTTTTACCCCCTAACTGATACGATAACCGACACTACGTTAGGGGTAGGTGAGTTGATGTATGTACGATATATAAATGAATGATTTGAGTATGCCATACCGCATGTACGTATTATTTATGACACGATATCTACATGGGGTTGGGTTTATGATATGGAGGAAGTACCGTACTGGTGACTATGTCACATTTATTATTACTGGTGGCTTGCCACGCCTACTGTTACTGGCAGCTATGCTACATTATATTTACTGGCAGCTTTGCTGCGATATTGGTTTGCTGGTTGGGTGGGTTGATTTATATCCCCACATGGTGTGTTGGTTGGTACGGGTGGTGTGTTGGATGGCTTTAGGTTGGGTTACATTTTGTACTATGATGAGACTGTATTGGGCTTAGGTCCATATTGTTATTGCTTATGGGCTAAAGCCCGGATTGTATTGATACTGTATTAGGGCTCAGGCCCGGACTGCTACCGCATGCACTATTTCCTGTAGTCTGTTAGGGGACTATACACTGAGTTTCGTAAACTCACCCCTTTTTCTTACTGTGTAGGTAATCCTTAAGCTTAGATGGTTTGGTGCTGCGAGGGACTCGAAGATGGCCACACTATTATTTCTATTTCTTTTGCTGTTATTAGATTTCATTTTGAGTTTTAAATTATGTAATAAGGCTGTTGGTGGGTTTTAAGTTTAAATTTGGTTTGTGATTTCTTATACTAAACTGCTAGTCTAGGAAAAACACGAGTTTTCAAGATATTATGATTTTCTAAAGAACACGAGCTTTCAAAATCTAAGTTTTTAAAATGTTTTCGCGTTTTAAATTTAAGTAATATACCAAAGGCAAACAAATTGGTAAATATTTTGACGAGAACTTTTATTAAATATTAATAAAAGGATTTAGATCCAGTGATGGGTTCTTCTGAAAAGATCAAATTTTTTTTAAAATACTTTGATGTGACACACCAGATTCGGCCATAACGTCTAGGCCGGGCTTGGGGTGTTATAGGGGAAGTGATGGAACTGAATTGGGAATTGAGGGTCAGGCAATTTGGCTAGAGGTTATAAATATGTGCTGAGTTGGGATCCTAGGCTAATGCCAAATTCTTCATTTTTTTTAGTGCCGATTGGCTTTTCCATCTTTGCTAGCTGATTCTTTTGACATTCTTTCTCTCATTAAATCTCTTTTGATTTACCCATTGGGTTAGCCGATTCCTTTTCTACCTTTCCTCTTTAATTTGTGCCAAAAAAACCTTATTCATCATATTAGTTTGAAAGCCGAAAAGCCGAATCTCCCTTGGGCTGATTACTCTTTTGGGGTAAGTACCTTATCTCTTTTTTCGGCTAGTATTGTAAATACCGATTACTCCCCTCCTTCACTTTTTTTAATCAACTTTGGTAGGGAATTAGTATCAAATCTAGGATCTTAGCTCATTTCTGAATTGCTCCTTAGGTGTTGCGGTATTGGTAAGTATCCCTCTCCTAGTGGCAAAGGTGGCCGAATGTTCATAGTTAAGGTAAGGGGACTTGTGTTGGATACGAGTCATCTATTATACTGGTTTTAATGAGTAAGATTAATGCAGATCTAGGGAGTACGTGATCAAGGAAAGCTATTAAGGATTGGTGTTGAAGGTAAGGTTAAGGTGAGGTTTCGGTTTTTGGGTAGAATATGGATCAAGCATACGATTAATGGAAAGGTGATATCGTTGTAGGTTGGTGACTAAGGGAATCCTGGCATGCTTTCTTACCAGGTGTGTACATACACTGCAGACACACTATGGATCGACAAAGGCTGAAATGTCGAAATGCCAAAAAGCCGAAAAACCAAAAAGCTAAAAGTTTGGCTACGGGAGTCTTGCGAGTGCGCGAACATTCGCAAGGGGGAGACCGATAGGTTGCCTGAGACCCACAGGCAATTCCATGGACTTGGGTTGTGATTTGGCCATACGGGCCAGAATGGGCTAAATGGGCTATTGGGCCCCTAATAAAAAAAACTGAATATTGATGCTATGTGATAGGAATTTGTATGTGAGAATGAATATGAATGTGACTGGGCCTAACGGGCCATATAAATGTGATTTGGGCCTAATGGGCCATATACAGGTGATTTGGGCCTAATGGGCCATATGAATGTGATTGGGCTTAATGGGCCATATGCAGGCATGTGAATTCGTTTGGGCATTGTAAGGGTTTTGGGCCTAGTATATGATAACTACATAAGACTTAATTAATATACTGCAACCGTGGACAAGTCAAAGGGTTAAGGTGTGACAACGGGTATATGCATGTCTAGGACTAGATCTAGGGAGAGCTTGGTACTTAAGCGGTCTTAATGACCCACCTCCTCCTCTCTGGAATTGAACCTGGTGCATAGTATTCATTCAACTTAGCTTGCGCGACTTGTTAACAGGTCAAGGTAAGTGAAAAACCATAATTAAGGAAAAATTACCAAAATGCCCCTAAGGGAAAAAATGACCAAAATACCCCTAGGTGTTGAATGTACATTTTATGGATGTGACATGTATACATATAATGTTCTGCCTAGGTTGCATATGGCGTGGGAACTATGGAACGGAAGAAGTATGTGAGGATTGCATGGTTGCCTGACAATCGTGGATCCACCGACGACTTTTAAAGCCCAATATGTAAATGAAGGTAGTTTCGCAACTAGGCTACCATTGGTGTGTGGGCTAAGTGGGTCGATATTTATATCCCCACATGGTGTGACAGGGGACGGAGCTGGTGTGTAGCGGATGCATAATTTGGATGGGATTGCATTGCATGTTTGATGATTTATCTCTAAATCCTTGTTTCTCATCGAGGGTTGTACACACTGAGTTTGCGAAAACTCACCCCCTCTTTTATTTTATTTTCAGGTGATGCTCAGTAGAAGGTTCGATGTTTGGAGGGACTCTGGGTGGCCGGCTAGCAAGATAATTCGGGCTTGGTTTTTTTTAAGCATTTAAGTTTTTATTTCTTTTTAAATGTGTTCAGATCAGATTGTAATAAGGATTTCATTATGTTATTATTACTTGAATTATTATTATTATTTTTTACGAGAAGTTGAACATGGATTTCTTAAATTATAGTATGTTTCCTACGTTTCTGCAACTAAGTATTTTTTTAAATCAAATGTTTTAAACAAGGCTATCGTAACTGAAAGGTATTTTTTTAGTTAATTAAGGTTTCTCATTTTAAGAAGGGTTTTCAATAAAAATAAGGTTTTTGTTAAAACACTTCAATGTGACACACCAGATTCGGCCATAACGTTTGGGCCGGGTTTGGAGTGTTACATTTAGTGGTATCAGAGCCTAGGTTGCAAAACTCGGGCTTTGAAGTGGGTCTTATTCTTTTTGTTTTGTTTTTAAAAAAATTTGGATCACAATGTTTTGGAAAAAAATTCTTGCTGTGCGGCACACCGAGCCTCTGACGCCGAACCAAGTAAGTACCTTTATTCTTAAGTCTGTTTAATTTGATATACAGTATATAGTTAGTTGGCTACTTTAGATAATTACACTGAGGATTAGTTAAAGTGAAACTGAAGCCCGTAGGACCTTGGAATTGTAGAGGATTTACGAAAACAACCTTCTTTTTAATACTTCCATAAAAAATTGATTTAATTATTGAAACTAACTAAAACTTCATAAAATTTCTAATCCAGATAATATGTGAATCGGTGATGAGTGCTAGAAGTGGTGCGAGAGGCGTGGCCGAGGCCGCGAAAGTGTGAGGGCTGAATTGTCGGCATCGGGCCATATGTCCCAAGTTAAAGTAGAAGAGGCTCCGGCCTCACCCGTGGCTGAGAATGGACAGTACAATCGGGCCGCAGGGGATGATGCATTGTCGCAGGCAATGCTGAAGATTTTGGAAAGGGTCATCGGGCCCAATATTGGTATGGGAAATCTGGGGTCTATTCCGGAGTGACTTCGATCAAATGGGTCTAAGATTTTTAAAGGCGTGGCTGGTGTGGCTCCTAACGTGGCAGAATATTGGTTGGATGCCACTGAAAGGATAATGGAGGACCTAGACTACTCAACTGAGCAAAAGTTGAAAGGAGCAGTGTCACTGCTTAGGGAAGAAGCCTACCAGTGGTGGTTGACTGTGAAAGAGGGCACCCAACTGGAGCGAGTCACTTGGGAGTTGTTCAAAGCTGCATTCCAAGGGAAGTATGTAGGAGCGAGTTATGTAGATGCTAGAAGGAAGGAGTTCTTGAACTTGACCCAGGGAAACAAATCGGTGGCGGAGTATGAGGTGGAATTTCTGCGCCTTAGTAGGTATGTAAGAGTTATGATGGCAACGGACTATGAGCGTTGCGTTAGGCTTGAGGATGGACTAAGAGATAGCCTTAGGGTATTGATAGCTCCACAAAGGGAGCGAGTTTTCTCAGAGTTGGTGGAGAAAGCAAAGATAGTGGAGGAGGTAAAGCGCAAGGAGTGCCTAAATCGAGAAAAAGAAAGGGGTAAGAGTAAAGGGAGGCTAAGGCTCCTGGTGTCGAAGAGAGGCCTAGTGCTAGGGCCAGAGATAATAGGCCAGTTAGAGCAGGGCACCCTGCTGTTAATCCAGGGGTGCCACCTTATGCTGATTGTGGGAAAGGTCATGTAGGCGAGTGTTGGAAGAGGACAAGAGCCTGTCTAGCTTGTGGATCTATGGAGCATAGGATCAAGAATTGCCCTAGAATGCCAGGTCAGGTGCCAGTTGCGAGCTGAGGTGATGTATAACCACCGAGAGGTGGTCAGCAACCACCTAGAGGCCATGGTCAGGCTACAGGTGGAAACGGTTTGGGTCGTGGAGCATCGGGCAAAGGTACTAGTCATGCTGAGGCGAGACAGCCAGTGTTGGTCTATGCAACACGTTGTCGAGAGGATGGAGACGCTCTAGAGGCAGATATTGGTACATACTTTATCCATAATGAGCTATTTACTTAGTTTGGAATTAGAACGCGCAACAAGAGCGTAGTGTGGTAGTCTATGCTATGCGACTCTACTAATAGTTGGGAATTTCCAGGATGAAATTTCTTTTAGGGGGTAGAGTTGTAACGCCCCGAATTTTGAGCCTAGATGAATTGGGCTTTGGGCTTTGGGTTTCATAAAAATTTTAAGTGAGCAAGAAAATGACAAAAGACATGTTGGTTTTAAGTGTTTAAGGAATTTGAGGTGTTTAGGTTTGTTGGAGAAGTTCTGAGTTCGAGTTTTGTGGTGGAGGAATTTTAATTTAATTATTAAAAGAATCGGGTTGGGAGTAGTTGGGCTTTTAAATAAAGATAGGGAAAAATGACATCAAAAAGCCTTGTGGAAGAGTGGCTAGGTGACTTCACTTAGAGTGTAGGGAGGTGGCGTTAGTGGCTAGCAAGGAGATCCAAGGTTTGAATCCTAGTTTAGTGCTTTTAGAAGTTTAATTTTGGCCTTCTAGAAGGATGGAAGTGGCGTGAAGATGGACTCCAAGGGGAGTGATCAGAAGAGAAAATTTAGGAAATAGATTGGGGAGTTATCAGGGAGAAAAACGAGGAGATGAGAAGGGGGAAGTGATGGACCTGAATTGGGAATTGAGGGTCAGGCAATTTGGCTAGAGGCTATAAATATGTGTTGAGTTTGGGATCCTAGGCTAATGCCAAATTCTTCATTTTTCTTTTTTAGTGTCGATTGGCTTTTCCATCTTTGCTAGCTGATTCTTTTACCATTCTTTCTCTCCTTAGATCTCTTTTGATTTACCCTTTGGGTTAGTCGATTCCTTCTTCTACCCTTCTTCTTTAATTTGTGCCAAATAAACCCTATTCACCATATTAGTTTGAAAGTCGAACAGTCGAATCTCCCTTGGGCCAATTACCCTTTTGAGGTAAGTACCTTATCTCTTTTTCGGCTAGTATTGTTAATACCGATTACCCCCCTCCCTCACTCTTTTTAATCAACGTTGGTAGGGAGTTAGTATCGGATCTTGGATCTTAGCTCATTGCCGAGTTGCTTCTTAGGTGTTGCGGTATTGGGAAGTATTCCTCTCCCATTGGCTAAGGTGGCCGAATGTTCAAAGTTAAGGTAAGGGGACTTGTGTTGGACATGATTCATCTATTATACTAGTTTTAATGAGTAAGATTAATGCAGATCTAGGGAGTACGTGATCAAGGAAAGCTATTAAAGATTGGTGTTCAAGGTAAGGTTAAGGTAAGGTTTCAGTTTTTGGGTAGAATATGGATTAAGCATACAATTAATGGAAGGGTGATATTGTTGTAGGTTGGTGACTAAGGGAATCACGGCACGCTTGCTTACTAGGTGTGTACATAAACTGCAGACACACTATGGATCGGCAAAATCTGAAATGTCGAAATGCCGAAAAGCTAAAATGCCGAAAAGCCGAAAGTTTAGCTACGGTAGTCTTGCGAGTGCGCGAGCACTCGTAAGGTGGAGACCAATAGGTTTCCTGAGACCCACGGGCGATTCCAAGGACTTGGGTTGTGATTTTTCCATATGGGCCAGAATGGGCTAAATGGGCTCAATGGGTCGATGGGCTGTTGGGCCCCTAATAAAAAAAAACTGAATATTGATGCTATGTGATAGGAATTTGTATGTGAGCATGAATATGAATGTGACTGTGCCTAACGGGCCATATAAATGTGATTTGGGCCTAATGGGCCATATACAGGTGATTTGGGCCTAATGGGCCATATGAATATGATTGGGCTTAATGGGCCAGATACAGGTATGTGAATTCGTTTGGGCGTTGTAAGGGGTTTTGGGCCTAGTATATGATAACCACATAAGACTTAATTAATATATTGTGATCGTGGACAAGTCAAAAGGTTAAGGTGTGGCAACGAGTATATGCATGTCTAGGACTGGATCTAGGGAGAGCTTTGTACTTAAGCTGTCTTAATGACCTACCTCCACTTCTCTGCAATCCTACTTGGTGCATAGTATTCATTCATCTTAGCTCGTGAGACTTGTTAACGGGTCAAGGTAAGTGAAAACCATAATTAAGGAAAAATTACCGAAATGCCCCTAGGGGCGAAAATGACCAAAATACTCCTAGGTGTTGAATGTACGTTTTATGGATGTGACATGCATGCATATGATGTTCTGCTTATGTTGCATATGGGGTGGGAACTATGGAACGGAGGAAGTATATGAGGATTGCATGGTTGCCTAACAATCGTGGATCCACCAACGTCTTTTAAAGCCCAACATGTAAATAAAGGTAGTTCCGCAACCGGGCTACCATTGGTGTGTGGGCTTGGTGGGTCAATATTTATATCCCCACATAGTCTGACAGGGGACGGAGCTGGTGTGTAGCGGATGGATAATTTGGATAGGATTGCATTAAATGTTTGATGATTTCTCTCTGAATGCTTGTTTCTCATCGAGGGTTGTACACACTGAGTTTGCGAAAACTCACCCCCTCTTTTATTTTATTTTCAGGTGATGCTCAGTAGAAGGTTCGATGTTTGGAGGGACTCTGGGTGGCCGACTAGCAAGATAATTCGGACTTGGTTTTTTTTAAGCATTTAAGTTTTTATTTCTTTTTAAGTGTGTTTAGATCAGATTGTAATAAGGTTTTCATTATGTTATTATTACTTGAATTATTATTATTTTTTACGAGAAGTTGAACATGGATTTCTTAAATTTTAGTATGTTTCCTACGTTTCCGCAACTAAGTTTTTTTTAAAAAAAATCAAATATTTTAAACAAGGCTTTCGTAACTGAAAGGTATTATTTTAGTTAATTAAGGAATCTTAATTTAAGAAGGCTTTCAATGAAAACAAGGTTTTCGCTAAAACACTTCAATGTGACACACTAGATTCGGCCATAACGTCCGGGCCGGGTTTGGGGTGTTACACAAAGACATACTCACCAATGGCTTATCTCATTGGGATCATCAACGAATACTTTGCCATATTACCCGTTAAACACTCGGAATATAATCGGATACGCGAAATGCATGCACATAAGTGCCATGCCCACAGCTAGACAAACTCAATAGCCTGTGGAATATATGTGTAGCCAAGCTACCATGTAACCCACCCATAAGTGAACTCGGACCCAACTTAACGAGCTTGGGTGTGCGCATCCATAAGTGAACTCGGACTCAACTCAACGAGTTCAGATGCCTAGTTTCATCTCACGAACTCAAACTCAACTCAACGAGTTTGGAACTCAAATATCCTAGTGACATGCCACTTGTATCCTAATCTATTCCTAAGGTTCAAACGGGATTTTCCTTGATCACACATCTTTGTCGTCTTCCACAGAATGTTGGAACCGATACTTGGTAGCATTTCATATTTATCAAATAGCTCACATAATTTGCATATTACTCAATAATAACCACAAAGCATAATATTTCATGATAGTAATCATCATATCATATAAATATCATTAAATTACTTAAAATAACAATTATGTTACCACATTTCACATGAACTTACATCTCATTTAATATCAAGTCAATAACATTAAATTACACATTGCATTATTAAAAATCATATGAACTTACCTTGTATGCGAAAATGACCATTTTTACCATTTTGTCCACAACTTGATATTTTCTGATTTTAGCCCGAATTTTGATTTTTCCTTGCTCTATAATTTCAAATATAGCCTAATTAGGACTCAAATTATTCAAATTAACCCAAAATCATATTTTAGCAAAATTACAATTTTGTCCCTAAACTTTGTCAAAATTACATTTTTCCCCTAGGCTCGTAAATTAAACTTCATCCTATTCCTTTATGTTTTAGGACATGATGATCATTTTGCCCTTCTATAGCAACATTAAATTCACACTCTAACATGTACTTATGAATATTAGGTATTTTTACCGATTATGTCGTTTTACTCGTTTTCACATAAAATCGCTTAGTAAAAGTTGTTTAACACAATTTTGAGCTTAATATTCTACAATAAAACATCAAAATAAACACATTTCACCTATGGGTATTTTTCCAAATATAAACCCTAGATTAAATTATTGCTAGAATAAGCTTAACCAAGTTACTGGGATTTCAAAAATGTAAAGAACTTTAAAAATGGGGCTAGGGAGCACTTACAATCGAGCTTTGGAGTTTAAAAAAACCTTAACCATCGCTGCTTCTGGTAGAAATGGTTGAATGAAGAAGATGATAGCTAATTTGGCTTATTTCCCTTTTTAATTCTTTTAATTATTAGTTTACTAAAATACCCCTAATTTTAAAATATTTTATTACACCCATTTCAGGTCTATTTTTGTCCAGCAATTAACCAATGGTCTAATTACCATTTAAGGACCCTCAATTTAAAATTTCATAATAATTGGACATCTCTAGTATGTAGAACACAACTTTTGCACTTTTTTACGATTTAGTCCTTTTGACTAAATTAAGTGCCCGAACGTCAAAATTTTCGAACAAAATTTTCACGAAATTATTCTGTGAAATCGTAGACAATAAAAATATAATAAATAAAATAAAATTTTTATCATCAGATTTGTGGTCCTGAAACCACTATTTCGACTAGGCCCAAAATCAGGGTGTTACAACGTCTGAGGCACACGGCCTGTTCACACAGGCCTGTGACCTTTATAACTAAGAAAAATTGTTAAGTTTTTGAAAATAAAGATTTTGTATGTGTTCAATTTAGTCCCGACCTCTTCCTAATGCATGTTTATGGTCTCGTTGACCTAAGAAAGGGACTTAATGTTTATGTTTGACTATAATATGACGATGCTTGATTTTTTTATTGTGAAATGATTGCGAAATGTCCTGATATGTCCGGTAATGCATCTTAACCCTAGTCCGACGATGGATATGGGTTTGGGGTGTTACACATTTGGCCAAATCAATTATGACACATAACAAAATGACCAAGTACCTATACATGCCATAACTCAAAACGTTAAAATCATTGGTACCAAAATAGTAAGTTGATAGTGTGAATGGATATCTGAAAACCTCCGATCCCCGAGTTGGCTTGGTGACACTATAAATTAAGGGAAAAGAAAGGGGAGTAAGTTGCATAGCTTAGTTCTTATGAAAATAATAGGCATTATAATCACACATGTAACATACAAACAATCATGATAAACTTGGCAAAAATAACATTTAGGTATTCTAACTATAACTTACTCATTCATAACCTTACAGAGGGTTCATCACATATCGAGCTCATTATTCAATGAGTTTTACGTACATTACTGTACCAAGTCGCACATAACCATAACCCTTCAAAACTTTGGTATTCTCGTTGAATTTCCCATTGAACCACTTGGAATACTGGAATCTCGCACACATAATACCATACCAATTCCATATCCCAGATATGGTCTTACATGGTCTCTTATCGATGCCAATAGCCCAGCTATGGTCTTACACTAAGTCTCATATCGATGCCATATCCCAGATATGGTCGTACACGTAATCTCAATAACCCTAATGTCATGACATTTGTATCTTATCTATTCCTAAGGTTCAATCGAGATTTCTCGCTTGTCAAACTTTGTCAATTTCGTTCAAGGAGTCGATCATAATTCATACAATATTAAAAAATTTAAAACATAAATAAAATAATGCATTATTCATATACGAACTTACTTTGGTACAAAAATAGTAGAAATGGGACCTAACCGTTAAATACTTTATTTTTCCCACGATCTAGGTTCGAACCTCATTTCTCTTGGTCTATAATAGTAAATTTAACTCATTTATCATTCACATTATTCAATTCAGTCCAAAAATCACATTAGGGCAAAATTACATTTTTTCCCCTAAACTTTGACATATTTACAATTTGGTCCCTAGGCTCGTAAAATGAAATCTATTGAATTTCAAGATGCAAGCCTAGTCGAACCACTTTTATGCTTATAACAGCCAACATTTTCCATTAAATCACACTTTTACTACATATTTTATAGCTTTTACAAATAGTGTAACACCCCAAACCCGGCCCAGACGTTATGGCCGAATATGACGTGCCACATTGGAGTTGAAAACCCACGTTCCATTTTAGTGTTTTAAAACCATACATTTTATTGAGTTAACAAAGTGTATGGAAGTGGGCACCGTGTAGGTATCTGAGATGAGGAGGTGAGCCATGAAGGTCGCTAAGTACCAAGCTCTTTAATTGGATCCAATCCTAGACATGCCCACAACGATAGCCACACTTTGTTATATCGAGTTTAAATTTGTTTAAGTGGACGTCTTTGATAAATCGATTAATCGTGGTGTTGAGATATTTTGAAAACAAGTATCATTTTGAAAACACATCCTAAGTCTAGCCCATTTGAATAATTATTAACCAATTTTTAAAGTTATTAAAATTAAAATAATTCCGAAAAGAAATAAAAGGAAAGTTAAAATTGGCCTTATTACAACCCAAAAATAAATAATAATTAAAGGAAATTAAATGAAAACCAACACTTATTTAAAAGCCCAAAGATGATCACCGTGGCCACTCTGAATCCTCTCCGGCCCAAGTCCCCACATCAAGGCTCACCGCAAGGTTAAGGAAAGGGGGTGAGTTTGGAAACTCGATGTGCAACAAGCCCCTTTCAGAGCCCAAAACAATAACAGCCTGTTGGGTCTAAGCCCAAATCCAATCTCAACATATACTGGGCCATAGCCCTTTTCATGTTTCATATTCCATAACACTGGGCCGAAGCCTTTTCATATTTCATATTCTTGGGCAAGCCTTTATCAGAAAGCAGTATGGCCCTTAGGCCCATTTCAATATCACATATAATTTCAATGAAAGAATGCAACCCATTTGGGGAGACTACTCAACCCACCATCCGCTACTCTCCACCCGTACCAACCAACACACCCCGCCATATTCTCCATCGGCAAGATAGTCATCTTTATCATATAACCGAGGCCTAGCCTCTTTTAATAATCGGGCAAAAGCCCTTTCAATAAGCGGGGCATAAGCCCTTTCAATAACGGGGCATAAGCCCTTTTGATAATCAGGGCATAAGCCCTTTTGATAACAGGGGCATAAGCCCTTTTCACTTCCTCCATCCATATAAAACCCAACCCAATGCGTTATGATTACATCATGTGCATATCATACATATCATGTGCATATCATACATGTCATGTGCATCTCATACATACCATATTTATCAAAATCCCATGTATTAAAATCATACATAAACCCTAGGGGTATAATGGTCATTTTACCTAGGGGCAAAACGGTCATTTTCATGGTATAAGGGTAATCTCATAATTTTACCAAAATTAGGGTTTCCATGTTCATTAACGATTACTAACAATCCATGGGTGCAAACAAGTGATTCGGCCCATTTTTAGCAAAATCGAGTTATTGGGCCTAAAACCCTAATGGGCCCTACTTAGCCAATTTCGTCATCTAGGCCCATTTAGCCTATATTCCATAACGGTTTTAACGGTCTTATCATGCCATATAACAGATTTGCTTTTCTACCAATTTTACCCAAATGGGCCCGAAAGCCCAATGGGCCCCACTTCTACCCTCGAGGCCCAACTTACCAAGAACGCCAAAATCACATTCTTACCGCTTCCATCGTTCTCGATCACCGTCTCATCGATTCTAACTAACTAGTGAGCATTCGCTGCTCACAAGTCCTTGAAATGCCGAATTTGGCATTTGACTTTTCGACATTTTATCGCTTTAAGCTATGAAAGGGTTCGTTACACACGATTTGCGATATTCCTTGACGAGATCTCCTATGCGATTTCTCCTATAATCAATTGTTAAATATATCAGCTCGCAATAATTGAACCAAATCAAGAACTTTCCAATATTAACACTTACACATTCTACCACCATCCATAATGGCCTTAGGCACCTTACCTTTGTCGCGATTGATGACTAGGCCTAGCTACTCCGTGATCCAAGCTACTCCAAATCGACACTACACCTTGCTGCTCATTCAATAAATAAACCAAAAATATTAAAAGAAGACCCCATAGAGTCTATGCCCATATTCGCCATCTCTAAACTTGGAGTTTGACTTTTGGCCAAAGCTACACTAGGAATTGTTTAGAGTTTGAACACTTACCACGTCTTTCTCCTCTTAAATCCGGATGTCTAAAAGGTAAAGGAACCGAATGCCAACTATTGAAAAGGAAGAAAAGGTTGCTGGTCACAAAGAATCGGCACCCCTATCTTTCTCGATTTGGCTTTTTGCGGCACTTGGCAAAAATAGAGATAAGGGAAAGAAACAATGGTGAATGGAGGAAATAGTGGGCTGATTTGAAAGAAGAAAAGGAAGAAAAATGAATAGGAGGGAGGTAGATTCGGCTGGAAAAGAAAAGAGAGAAAATGCTACACACCAAAGAAGAAATCGGCACAACTAAGACCCTAATGCCAAATTACTAACCTAATACCCCTTGCCGAAAATCCCTCTCCGCCTCCCTTATTCGCCAACTCTATCTCCCTATCACATCCCTAAAATCTCTCCCTTATCCCTCCTTAATTTATGCATTTGACTTGATCCAACTCTCCTCTTACAGAATCCACTTAAGTTCCAACACTTACCCTTCCCGCACACAAGAATAAATACTCTTATTTGCCAACACAGGAATCGAACCTGTGTCTTCCTCTATGCCCACACGCCACCTTTTTAGGAGCTTAGTGGCGCCACCCTTACCACTCTACCAAAGCTCTTTTGTGATACACTTTACCCACAACTTAATATAAGGGCACCTAGCCGTAACCCCTAACTCCTAAGTCCAAAATTAAAAAAATTCTACCGGGTTTTGGCCAACTCATGGGCCTTCCATAAGCCCATTTACATACCCAAATTATGAATTCCATCATCACATACCAAATTTTAGAAATTTACTTAAAATATCAGGAATCGCGAAAAACCCGAAAATCAGGATGTTACAAATAGGTCTTTTTAAGCATTTTAATAAAAAATCACTTAGTAAAAGTGTTTATCTAACACCAAACATTCATTTTCCACCATTAGACATCAAAATTCACAAATGTCTAAGATGGGTAAAACCCTAGACCTTGATTATTCCTCAAATTAATGGTAGAAATAGATAGATCGAGTGATAACGGCTTCAAAAATGTAAAGAGCATTACAAACGGGACAGGAACGGACATACAATCGAGCTTGAAAGCTTGACAAACCCTAGCTATGTCTCCCTCTTATAAATTTCGGCCAAGGGGTTGAAGATGAGCAAAAATTGGCTTTTAATTTGATTATTAATTCATTTACTAAGCCAAATGACCAAAATGCCCCTAACTTAAAACATAAAAATTCTCTTACTTTATGTCTGTTTTTGTCCAACTTAAAGTAAAATAGTCTAATTACCATCTAAGGACCTTCAATTTAAAACCTCATAGCAATTAGACACCTCTAGCATGTAGAACTAAACTTTTTCATTTTTTTTACAATTTAGTCCTTTTGACTAAATTCAGTGCCCAAACGTCAAAAATTTCAAACAAAATTTTCACAAAATCATTCTTTGAAACTGTAGAGCATAAAAATATAATAAAAAATGAATTTTACTACATAATATTTGTGGTCCCAAAACCACTGTTCCGACTAGGCCTAAAATTAGGCTATTACAACTCTGCCCCCTTAAGGATTTTCGTCCCGGAAAATCTTACCAGAAAATAGGTTTGGGCACTGTTTTCTCATAGCCTCCTCAGGTTTCCATGTAGCTTCTTCCACACAGTGTCTTTGCCACATGTCATTCACTAGGGCTATGCTTTTATTTCTCAACTGTTTAACTTCCTGAGCTAACACTTTGATCGGTTCCTCTCCATATGTCATATCTGGTCGTATCTCAATCTTTGTCGGAGAAATCACATGTGAAGGATCAGAACAATATCGTTGCAACATTGATACATGAAACACATTATGGATTCTTTCCAACTCTGTAAGCAAAGCTAATCGATATGCCACTGGCCCTATTCTTTCAATAACTTTATACGGCCCAATGAAACTTGGACTTAACTTGCCTTTACTGCCAAACCTCAGAATCTTCTTCCATGGAGATACTTTCAAAAATACTATCACTGACCTAAAATTCAATCTTTTTTCTTTTCAAATCCATATATGACTTTTGTCGATCTAAAGTGGCTTTCAAACAGTCACGAATTACCTTTACTTTTTCTTCGGTTTCTCTAACAAAATCAACCCCGTGAATCTGTTTCTCACTAAGCTCGAGTAACACAAAGGTGTTCGACACTTGCGACCATGCAATGCCTCATAAGGTACGATCTGTATACTTGGCTAGAAACTGTTGTTATAAGCAAATTCGACTAATGGTAGATTTTTTTCCCAACTACCTTCAAATTATAGAACACAACATCGGAGCATATCTTCAAGAATCTGAATCGTTCTTTTGGATTGACCATCGGTTTGCGAATGAAACACGGTACTAAAATCTAACTTAGTACCCAAAGCCTATTGTAACTTCTTCCAAAATCTTGAAGTAAACCTCGGATCTCTATCTAAAATAATAGAAATGGGCACCCCGTGCAATCTTACAATCTCAGAAATGTAAAATTCAGCGAACTTATCTAGTGAATAGTCAGTACTTATCGGTATAAAGTGAGCTGATTTCATCAATCTGTCAACTACAACCCATACGGCATCTTTCTTTTTTGGAGTCAAAGGCAAACCCATTACAAAGTCCATCGTAATCCTATCCAATTTCCACTCGGGCACCATCACTGGTTGAAGTGAACCTGAAGTCACTTGGTGTTCGGCTTTTACTTGTTAACAAACCAAACATCTCGAAACAAACTTTGAAATATCTATTTTCATACTTGACCACCAATACAATTTCTTCAAATCGTTATACATTTTCGTACTACCCGGATGCATAGACAAGCAACCATTATGTGCTTCATGAAGAATTTTCTGAATAAGTTCATCATTTTTTGGTACACAAATTCTACCTCAGAACATCAAACAATCATCGGATCTGATATGAAAATATGAATCATTACTTGGTTCACAATGAACTCTCTTGACTTGTAAATCACAGTCACATTTCTAAGCTTCACAAATCTATTGAAGGAACATCAGTCTAGCTCTCAATTCAGCTAGGATCGAACCATTATTGGACAAAGTCAACCATGTATTCATCACTCTCAAAGTGAACAAAAACTTTCTACTCAATACATCTACAACTACATTTGCCTTACCGAGATGGTAGTCAATCACTAGCTCATAATCTTTTAGTAGCTTGAGCCATCTCCATTGCTGCAAATTCAGATCTTTCTAAGTCATCAAATACTTCAAACACTTATGATAAGTAAAAACATAACATTTCTCACCGTACAAATGATGTCTCCAAATCTTCAAAGTATACATAATAGCAGCTAGTTCCAAATCATGCGTCGGATAATTCTTCTCATGTGGTTTCAACTGCCTCGAGGCATAGGCTATCACTTTGCCCTCTGGCAATTAGTACACATCCTAATCCGTTAAATGATGCATCACTATAAATCATAAAGTCTTGTCTCGGTTCAGATTTCACTAAAACTGATGCCTCGATCAATAATGCTTTCAACTTCTCAAAACATTGTTGGCATTTCTCAGACCATTCAAACTTAACATCTTTTTGTAACAACTTGGTCATAGGAGTAGCAATCATCGAAAACCCTTTGACAAAATGTCAGTAATAATCGGCTAAGCCCAAAAAGCTTCTAACCTCGGATACATTCTTTAGCGGTTTTCAATAAAAAATTTCTGAAATCTTACTTCGATCAACTCGAATACCATCTCCTGAAACAATGTGTCCCAAGAATCCGACTTCTTAGAGCCAAAACTTACTTTTACTGAATTTAGAAAATAATTTCTTATCTCTCAAAGTCTGCAATAGAGTTCTTAAGTGTTCCATATGCTCTGTCTCATCTCGTGAGTAAATCAAAATGTCATCAATAAATACCACCACAAACTTATCCAAATAAGGTTGGAAGATTCGATTCATCAAGTCCATAAAAATAGCAGGTGCATTAGTTAACCCAAACGGCATAACAAGGAACTCATAGTGTCCATACCTTTTCCTGAAGGTAGGTTTTGGTACATCCGACTCTTTAACTCTCAACTGATAGTAGCCAGATCTCAAATCATTTTCAAGAATACTGTTGCTCGTTTCAATTGCTTGTTTTTTACAGTTACCTTATTGAGCTACTGGTAGTCTATACAAGTCTCATAAACCCGTCTTTCTTCTTTATGAACAATACTGGAGCACCCTAGAGAGAATAATTCAGTCTCGCAAAACCCTTATCCGTCAACTCTTGCAACTGAGCTTTCAATTCTTTCAATTCAGTCGGGGCCATCCTATATGGACCAATGGATATCAGCGAGGTCCCCGATGCTAAATCAATACCAAATCGACTTCTCTAACTGGTGGTAACCCTGGTAATTTTTTCAGGAACACATCCGAATATTTACAAACTATCGCACTGATTCAATTTTCAATTTAGACTCTTTTGTATTCAACACATAAGCAAGATAAGCTTCACAGCATTTCCTTACATATTTTTAGGTAGACATCAAAGAAATTACAATGGGTAACTCACCCGGTTCATCTGAATCAATTCGAAGAATTTCACCGTTTTCACATTTCAGTTCAATAATCTTTCTTTTACAGTTCACCGTAGCATCATGCAGTGTTAACCAATCCATACCCAAAATAACATCAAATTCATCAAATGCTAATAGCATTAAATTAGCTAGAAAACAGTGACTTTGAATCATCAAAGGAAAATTCTTGCAAACTCTATCAACTAGTACATGTTTGCCTAAGGCGTTTGACACTCTAATCACAAATTCAGTAAATTCAACAAGCAAGCTCTTACTAGCTAATTTCACACAAACATAAGAATAAGTTGATCCAGGATCAATTAATGCAACTACATTAGTATCATAGAGAGAAAAAGTACCAGTGATAACATTGGGGGATGTTGCTTCTTCACGAGCACGGATGGCATAGGCTCTAGCAGGTGCTCAAGCTTCAGATCTCATGGTTGTATCTTTCATCACACCTTTACTACTAGCTCCATTTCTGATATTTCCTAATGGTCTACCCTTATTAGTAGTATTACTCAACCTTCCACTCTGAAATTTTTCTTTCTCAACCATTTCAGGGCAATCTCAGAAAAATGCTCTTGAGAACCACACTTGTAACAACCCCAGTCATTCATCCTACACTCACGGGGATGTCTTCTTCCACAATACTGACATTCAGGTCTATAAGACCTTACATTACCCATACATTCCATTGAAGTAGCTTGGGATTTAGAACCCGAGTATTGCTTCCCACGATCTCTGTGTGAATACCCCGCCGAAACATTTGAACGGGAATACATTTCTTTAGATTTTTTTGACTGAAATGGAAATGACTTACTCATAGGTCTTTTCCTTAAATCTCTAGCTTCAAGGTCAAGTTTCTTCTTCTCTTTATTCAACCCTTCAGCCTTACAAGCTCGTTCAACCAATACCACAAATTCTTTTAGCTCTAAGATTCCCATTAACACACGAATATCCTCATTCAAACCATCCTCTAATCTCTTGCAGATGATAGCCTCGGTGGATACACACTCTCAGGCATACTTACTAAGTCTGACAAATTCTTGCTCATACTCTGTTACTGTTATGCGACCCTATTTCAGCTCAAGAAATTCCTTACGTTTCTGATCGATGAACCGCTGACTAATGTATTTCTTTCGAAACTCCTCTTGAAAGAATTCTCATGTAACCCTTTCTCTTGGTACCACCGATACTAGTGTATTCCACTAGTGATATGTAGAATCTCTCAGAAGTGAGATGGCACACTTTAGACATTCATCCGATGTGCAAGACAGTTTATCGAATAGCCTGATAAAATTCTCAAGCCAAAATTTTTGCCCTCTCCGGATCATCGTCAACATTTGCTCTAAAATCTTCAGCCCCATGCTTTTCAATCTTATCAACCGGAGGCTTATTTAACCTTACAAATTTTATGCTTTATGGAGCTAGGGGAACCAGACGAGGAGTATGTGGTGGTGAAGGGGGCTGGGTATTCGGATTTGTTCGAACAAGTTCCGTATACCACTCATTCATCATGTGGAGGAAGGCTTCCTTAGCCTCTTTTCCTCTTCACTACGCAGGAGATCTACTATCAGACGGTGCTGCCCCTTGAGTGGGTGTCGGCTCATTACTTTCAACATCTTATCCTTAGCTCATTTGGGATCCATTACTATACGGAAAACACAATTTCAAATTGTTAGGAGTCATCACACTATCACAGTTCATTTATGGCATGTATAGCTAGACTCTTACACACGCTATGTTAGTACGAGAATCGATTAAATCGTAGCTCTGATACCATTAAATGTAATACCTCTTACCCATATTCAATTCCAAAACAGGGTATGAGGCGTTACTGTACTCATAAGCAAGTAAACATACAAAATCAAGACGTAAATTTCCATCCAAATTTAAAACTTTTCACATTCATCCATATCGTCCCTATTACGAGCCTACGAGGCCCGAAACATACATCGGAAGTGGTTCAGGACTAAACTAAGAACTTTGAAAACTTTTGGAAAAACATTAGGAAATTTTCATGGAAACAGAACCACATGCCCATGTGGACCAAGGCACATGCCCGTGTAGCAAGGGACACACCCGTGTCCCTAGCCCGTGTAACTCTCTGTTTATGATTTCATGAACAAATTGAGGTCACACAATGCTTAGACTGTATGGTCGATTGAATTTTCATATTTTTTTATAAAATAGGTGCAGACTTCACACGGCCAAGGCATACGCCCATGCTAAAGGCCGTGCCATTCAGACGGCTGAGACACACGCCTGTATCTCTGCCCGTGTACTTGCTACTGGGCATTCTATTTTGCAACAATTAAGGACACATGGCTAGAACACATGCCCATAAGGCAAGCCATGTGTCACAGACGGCCTAGACACACGCTATGTGTCTACCCGTGCGGACAAAAATAAGCCTATTTCCAAGCCATTTTGTCACCCTTCCATGCACATACCTACCCAACAAAACATAGCACTAATCCAAATATATACATTCAACCAAATCAACCACAACCAAGACATCCACACATCATTCACATGCTACCATGTATCACATACGAACATCACATACTTAACAACTCAAACCATGCAAATTCCCACATATATGAAAGACATCATCATATGTATATACTTATACCAATATTAGCTAACTTCAAATGGCCATTTACAAAATGAATTATCAACCATTATAAGCCAACACATTTGGCCAAATCAATTATGACACATAACAAAATGACCAAGTCCCTATACATGCCATAGCACAAAACGTTAAAATCATTGGTACCAAAAAAGTAAGTTGATAGTGTGAATGGATCTCTGACTGCCTCTGATCCCCGAGTTGGCATGGTGATAGTATAAATCAATGGAAAAGAAAGGGGAGTAAGGTACATAGCTTAGTAAGTTTCAATGTAAATATTAGGCATTATAATCACACATGTAACATACTAATAATCATGATAAACTTGGCAAAAATAGCATTTAGGTCTTCTAACCATAACTTACTCATTCATAACCTTACCGAGGGTTCATCACATATCTAGCTCATTATTCAATGAGTTTTACATACATACCTGTACCAATTCACACATAGCCATAAACCTTCATAACTTTGACATTCTTGTTGAATTTCCCGTTGAACCACTTGGAATACTAAAGGGTACTGGAGAATCTCGCATACATAATACCATATCAATGCCATATCCTAAATATGCCCTTACATGGGATCTCTTATCGATGCCAATAGCCCAGCTATGGTCTTACACGAAGTCTCAAATCGATACCAAATTCCAGATATCGTCTTACATGTAACGCCCCAAATCCCGAAAAACCTGTTTAAATTATTTTTGTGTGTTTGTGACATGGATGTATGCCTGAATTAGTGATTAAATGCTCTAGGAGTGTCTGAGTAGTTGTGGATTCAAGTCCCGGCTTGAGCAAAATTTTGGTTTTATTTGAATAAACCCTTGTATGCTGCTAGAAGAATTTTAAATTAATGTGAGTAGAACATGACAAAGTGAGCGTGCTGATCTAGTGGTTGAGGGCGTGTGGAGTGTTCTAGGAGATCTGGAGTTCGAGGCTTGGCAACTTAGTAGAATAGTTTATTTTGCTTTGCTATTGGTGTTGGGGAAGTGTTGTAGCTGGACTAAAATTGGGTGTTGAGGAGTGTATGGAGTGTGGCTGAATTCTAGGGAGTTGTTGGAGCATATTTTGGCTGTTAAGGATTTAGATAGGTGATAAACCGTCATTTATACATATTTTTATTCCATTCTTAGCATATTTTATGGATGATTTTTCCTTAAAATTGGTGAATTCGATACTCCTAATGCCTTAATTTCATATTTTATACCTAGGTGAGCATAAGAGAGTGAAAGGAACGAGAAACGGGCCAAAAACGGAGAAAATGGGCAAACGTACAAAATCAACATGGCCTGGACCTCCTCACATGGGCAGACCACATGGCCGTGTCAATTTGGTAGAATCGAAGCACGACTCACATGGATGGACCACACGCCCGTGCCTCTTTAACAGGCTTGACCACGGCCTGAAGTAATCGCACACGGGCGTGTCACTGTCGAGCCGAAGTTGAGTCCAATTCAGAAAAGGCCAATTTTGAAGTTTCTTAGGCATTCCAAAGCCTATAAATACACCCTAAAGGAGGAGGAAAAGGGGGGCAGAGAGGATGAGGCAGGGAATTGCTCAAGGAAAGCCGATTGATCCATCTCAAAGGCAGGATTCATCATCAAGACTGAAGATCTCCCCTTAATTTCCCTTCAGGAGTTTTGGGTTTTTCTTTATGTTTTGTATTCATTATTCTTCTGAGATGTTTACTTTTTTAGTTATGAACTAAAACCCCTAAATACCTAAGGGGAATGAAACCTAAGATAGATCTTGTTATTATTATCTGAATTGTATGATAAATATTTGGCTTGTTCTTAATTATGTGTTCTTAAGTCTTGTCTTGATTTTCCAGGATATTAATTCAAGTTAAGCTCTTATTCAGAGGAGAAATAGACCCTGTCTAAGAGTACATTTGTCACAATTAAGTGGAGTTGATTGCGCACCTAGAGATAGGGTGACAAGATTTTGCTAGATTTGGGTGAAACCTAATAAGAGGATCCATAGAGCGGTGTTAATGCAACCCTAGGAAGTTAATTAGCAAGAGATTTCAATTATTCAACCTAGGGTTAGACATTGTTAGTCTCAAGAGGGATAATAATATAACTTAGGGATTTCTACGGATCAAGTTAAATGAATAAATCGTCCGATTCAGAGTCAAATAACAAGTGAAGTCTAGGTGGATTTTTACTTAGGTATTGTCTTAATTCAATCATCTTAATTCAATCATTTTTCCAAAAGTAATTCCCTAAATTCTATTTTTCTATGATTTCTTCGTTTAGTTAATTAGTTAGCTAAAACAAACCCCATTATTCTTAGGCTAGATAATAAAAAGACGTCATTACTAGTACTTTTAGTTCCATTGGGTTTGACAATTCGGTCTTGCTAAAACTATACTACTATTCAATAGGTACACTTGCCTTCATCGTGATAATAGTTAGTTTCAAGAATGATTCATTATAATTATTTAAACCTGTCACGAATATCACGCATCAATAGATAGGATATGCTTGAGGGATTTTAGGAGTGATAAGGGGAGAGAAGTTAGGAGTTTGAAGGGAGTGGAAGAGGGTGTGCCGATTATGGACTCTCTCTATTTGGAATTTTTGGTTTTGTTCAGATATTGAGAGTTGGGTTATTCTTTTTTATTCTTTCTCCTTCGTGCTGAATTCCCATATGTTGGTATTGACTGTGTTTGTGTTCAATTGAGGGATGGTTTGGTATCATTTAGGGGTTCTAATTATATTGGTCTTTTGGGTTGTTCTTCTCCAACATTTTTGTCCACCATGTACCTTTGCTTTTCTTTTCTCTGGCACTAAGTCACTTTGGCCGAATACCTCACCAACCCTTTCCATTTTTTTTGTTTTGGTTTGGCAAGTGTGCAATGATTCTTTTTTTCTCTCACTCAACCCTTCCTTTTCTAAACTCTTTTCACTTTGTAGTTTGGCTGCACACTGCATCTTACCCTTTACTCAATCGTCCTTCCTTTGGCTGAACATTTTAGGTAAGCCTCTGCCCTATTTGTTCTCCTTTCAGTTTGTAATTATCTGTGCACTGTTTCCTCCTTTTATCTTCTTGAACCACTACTCCCTATCTTCTATTTTGGAATAAATTTCATTCTTCCAAATTTCCTGTTCTTAGACGAATTGGTTCAGTACTTCGTAATTTGAAGTGGTAAGTCTTTGGTAGGGATAGAAGCTTTGCTTCAATCGGTTGGAAGTGTTGGGTTATATTTATTTGTTCTTTCTTCAGTTCCTAATATTCGGTTTTATCAAATGGGGTTTTGGCAGCTATTAATCATATCAACCGGGTTTAACTTTGGAGTGGTAGATTACGTCCATTTGAAGCAGTAAGGTATTAGCATTTCTGTAAATTGATTGTTTTGAGTTAGGTTCAACCGTATCTAACATTAGTTGTGGAATGGCCATTGCCTATAGGTGTAGTTCGTTACGAGAGGGGTTGTGCATTCAGAATCCAAACAAGTGTGTATACTCACACTACAAATACTGTTGAACGGAAAAAGCCAGAAAACAGAGAAGTGCACCGTCGACTTCACACGGGCATGTGACCGCCTGTGTGGTAGGCCTAGTAGCAAAACAAGGCCGTGGTGTCGATGAAATGGCCATGAGCGATTTCATGGGCTGAATCGGTATTAGGCCATTCTAGGCCGAACTAGGCCGTGTGGGCCTAATGGGCTTGTCGGCCCCATGAGGAAAAATTGCACAAAAGTTGGTAAATTGTGAACTCGGTTGACTGAACTATACGGTTGAGGCTATTTTTGGGTTATGTGGGCCATACGAGAGTGTGGGCCCAGATGGGCCCACAATATGGGCTAAAGACCCATTGGCACTGATTGACTGATAAGGTTGCACGGGTCGCTGAAGACGACTGTGGATCTACTGTAGGGTCGGTAAGTACACCTAGACCCCTTACTGATGAAATGACCATTATACCCCTATGAGGTAAATTGACTGTAAAACCCCTGTATTATGTATGACTATTCTTGAGCATGACATTTCTGCATACACGTATGATATTATTTTGCATTACATGGGGTGGGATATATGTTTTGGAGGAAGTGTACTGAAAGGCTATAAGCCTATTACTAGCAGCTCTGATGGAAATACTGCTTAGTAACGAATACGGTATGTTTTAGTGTGTAGGGCTGGGTGGGTCGACTTTGTCCCCACATAGTGTGTAGGGCTGGTACAGAGTTGGCGTGTAGTGGATAGATTAGGTAGGATTCTTTGTTTGCATACTGTACTGATATGGGCTAGGCCCCAGACTGCTACTGTTATTGAAAAGGGGCCAATGCCCTAACTGAAACTAAAAGGGCTTAGGCCCATATTGTGCTTACTCTGATTGTTTACTATAATGGGATTTCACACAATGAGTTATTGTAAACTCAACCATCTGTTGTCTGTGTAGGAAATCTCCAGGCTTAGATGGATCGAGGCGACAGAGGACTCAGAGGTGGTCATTCGACGTATTTAATTTATTTAAAAATACTATAATTTAGATTTTATTCAATATCGGGTTTTTTATTTTGTAATAAGGCCTTTAAAGGTTTGTTTTTAATTTGGGGATTTATTAGCTTTAAATTCTTTTTATCTGTCAGAAATAGGACTCATATTTTGAAGAAAACACAAACAAATGTTTTCTGAAAACATCACGCTTACGCAACATGTTTTAAAAGCTTCCATATCAAACATAGTTTTAAAGTTTAATAACAAACTGGTATACTTGATATTTTACTTAAACAACTTAAATTTTCTCAATAAATTGGGCCTCCTAACCATTTGTTAAGAACCTGAAGAAGTTGTTTTAAAGAATGGACTTTTCATCAAATAGTATTTTCGAAAAACCTCTCCAATGTGTCATCACAGATTCGGCCATAATGTCCAAGCTGGGTTTGGGGTGTTACATTTAGTGATATCAAAGTCAAGTTGCAAAACTCAACTATGGATTTGGGTTTGTCAAAAATGTGGAAATTTCAACAATGTTGTTTTAAAATGGTTTAAAGAGATTATTTGGGTTTATACTTACTAAAGGAGTGGTACACCGAGTCTCCGTGTCGATCCTGTAAGTCTTCTGTTTGTTATTTCTGAAAGAATAATATTGAAATGTTATTACTGAAACTACATTGGGTAGTAAACTGTGTTGAAACTCTTTAGTGTAATCTATGAACATAGTAAGACTGTGAACCGCAAAAATCGACTCTGATATAATATTGTTCATAACACATCTGTAATAAATACTAAACAATAAACTGATTGGCATAAAACTTTTAATACAGATAAAAGCGTGATTGGATAATGAGCACTAGGGGTACTCGTGGAAGAGGCTGCGACAGAAGCCGTGGAGGTGCTCGGGCTAGGTCTTCGTCTTCTGGACACTAGCCTAATGAGGAAGTTACAGAGGCACCAGCTTCACCTATGGATCAGACAGGGTCTCAAAATTGAGCAGCTAGGGACGACGCACTGTCTTAAGCAATGTCGAGGATTCTGGAATGGGTCGCTGGGCCTGGTACTGTAATTTGGGCTGAGGGTCAGTTACGGAACAACTCAGGTCTAATGAGGTAGAGATAGTCACGGGTATTTCTGGAGTTGCCCCTAATGTGGCTGAGTACTGGATAGAGGCCACAGAAAGGATCATGGATGACCTTGACTGCACCCTTAAGTAGAAGCTAAAAGGTGTAGTATCTCTACTGAGGGACGAAGCCTATCAGTGGTGGCTTACTGTCAAAGAGGGAGCTCAAGCTGATCGTTTGACTTGGGAGTTTTTCAAGACTACCTTCCAGACTAAATATGTGGGTGCTAGCTATGTAGATGCCACTAGGAGGGAATTTTTGAACTTAACTCAGGGAGATAGGACAGTGGCTAAATATGAGGCTGATTTTTTACTACTAAGCCGCTATGCATGTGTGATGGTGGAAATAGAATACGAGCGGTGTGTTCAGTTTGAGGATGGCCTCAAAGATGGTTTAAGGGTTCTAATAGCTCTTAGAGGGAGCAAGATTTCGCAGCAGTAGTTGGCGGGGCAAAAATCGCTAAGCATGTGATGCGCGCTGAACACCAGAACAGAGAGAAAGGCAGAGGTAAGAGGGACGCTGAGCCCTTAAATTCTTTTCAGAGGTATAAGAAAAAACCCATAACTGATGGGCCAACCGAAGTAGGGACCCCTGCTGCTACTATTTCTAGACCACAGTTTTGTGCTGATTATGGAAAATGCCATCAAGGCGATGTTGGAAAAAGATGGGTGCATGCCTGAGATACGGATCTTTAGAGCACCGTGTCAAGGATTGTCCATGAAAGCCCGAGCTAGTGCAAGCTATTGGTTTTGGTAATGTTCAGTGGGGTGGTCAGCAGCCACTGAGAGGCCGAAGTCAGGCCAAGGGTGGAAATGGTATGGGCTGTAGTCGTGGAGCATCGGGCAGAGGTGCTAGTTATACTGAAGCGAGGCAGTTGGCACTGGTTTACGCTGCACATCACTAAGAGAATAGAGACGCTCCAGATGTCATTACTGGTACGTTCTTTATCTATAATGTACCTTATATTGTAATGATTGATGTTGGGTCTACACATTCATACGTAGCATGCTCTATGTCTAAGATATTAGATATTATGGCTGAAAACACTATGAGTGAGGTTACTGTTCTAAGTCCACTGGGGCAGTCCATTCGAATAAATAAGATGTTTAGAGATGTTCCCTTAAAGATGCAAGGAGTTGTTTTTCTGGCCGATCTTATGGAGTTCCCTTTCGGAGAGTTTGACCTAATACTGGGCATGGATTGGTTAGTTAAACATTGGGTAAGCTTAGATTGTGCCACTAAACGGGTTGTATTGAGAACTGAGGCAAATGAGGAGGTAGTGGTAATTGGGGAATGATGGAACTATTTGAGTAATGTAATCTCTGCAATAAAGGCCGAGAAGTTGGTTCGCAAGGGTTGTGAAGCATACTTGGCCTATGTTAGTGTTTCAGATGTTGGGGACTCTTCGGTAAGGGATATCAGAACTGTTAAGGATTTTTCAGACGTCTTTCTTGAACAATTATCGAGGTTCCTCCAAAGCGTAAAGTGGAGTTTGGGATTGAGCTCCTTCCTAGTACAACTCTGGTGTCCACTGCCCCTTACAGAATGACATTGAAAGAGCTAGTGGAGCTTAAGTGCCAGATTCAAGAGTTATTGGACCGTGGGTTTATCCGACCTAGTGTGTCTCCGTGGGGAGCTCCAGTCTTATTTTTGAAAAAGAAGGACGGATCCATACGTATATGCATCGACTACATACAACTGAATAAGCTAATCGTTAAGAATAAATATCCTCTGCCGAGAATTGACGATTTGTTCAACCAACTGCAAGGATCATCGATTTTCTCTAAAATAAATCTTTGATCGGGGTATCACCAATTGAGAGTTAAAGACGCTGATGTGCACAAGATGGCATTTAGGACTCGTTATGGTCATTACGAGTTCCTAGTAATGCCTTTTGGTATGACAAATGCACCGGCAGCTTTTATGGATCTGATGAACAGAGTGTTTCAACCCTATCTAGATCAGTTTATGGTAGCATTTATCGATGATATACTAGTGTATTCAAGGACTGTGAATGAACATGATGAACATCTACAAGTAGTTCTACAAATCTTAAGAAAGAAACAACTGTATGCCAAGTTCAGCAAGTGTGAATTTTGGTTACGTGAGGTAACGTTTCTTGGTCATGTGGTATCTGCTGAGGGAATTAGGGTTGATCCTCAGAAAATTGAGGCTATTGTAGATTGGAAGTAGCCTAATACTGTGTCAAAAATTTGCAGTTTTCTAGGTCTAGCTAGGTATTATCGAAGATTTGTAGAGGGGTTTTCACTAATTGTCGCACCTTTAACTAAGCTGCTACGTAAGGGCGTACCTTTTAACTGGACTGATGCGCAGCAAGAGAGCTTTGAAAAGCTCAAAAAAGTTCTGACTGAGGCCTCTATCTTGATTCAGCCGGAGTTTGGGAAGGAATTTACTTTCTACAACGATGCATCATACGTTGGTTTAGGTTGTATGTTGATGCAAGAGGGTAAGCTGGTAGCTTATGCGTCTCGTCAGCTTAAGACGCATGAGACGAATTACCGAACACATGACTTGGAGTTGGTCGCAGTGGTATTTGCATTGAAAATTTTGAGGCATTACTTATAAGGTGAGAAGTGTATCATTTACATGGATCACAAGAGCCTCAAGTATCTCCCCACTCAGAAGAAGTTAAATCTTAGGCAGTATAGGTGGATTGAGTTGCTTAAGGATTATGATTATTCGATTGAATACCACCCTAGAAAGGCTAATGTGGTGGCCGACGCATTAAGCCGTAGGGCTATGACTGATCTAAGAGCAATGTTTGCTTGTCTTAGCTTATTTGAGGATGGTAGCTTGTTGGCTGAGCTTCAAGTTAAACCAGTGTAGATGGAACAGATTAAAAGTAAACAGTTGGAAGATGAGTCATTGGGTCTTCGGTTTCGTCAGATCGAAAATGGTAATACTGTGGATTTTGGGCTAAACAGTGATGGGGTACTCTATTTCTGAGGCAGCATTTGTGTACCTAAGGATATTGATTTAAGATAGACTTTGCTGTGAGAGGCGCATAGTAGCCCCTATGCTATGCACCCAGGTGGAAATAGGATGTACAGGGATCTCCGTGAGATTTATTGGTGGCCGGGTCTTAAGCGAGAGATTACTGACTTTGTGGGGAAATATCTGACATGCCAACTGTAACACCCCTTACCCATATCCAAGGCCGGAACAGAGTACGAGGCATTACCAGACTTAACAATACACATAGACGAAAATGGGGCCATAAAATTTCATTTAATTCAAAACTTTTTGAACACATGCATAACAAACAAAGCTAACTATATCATCACATCAAAACGTAGGACATGGCACGATTAATTAAACTTATAAACCATAATGGATAAGGACCACATCTCATGATCATATACGATAACTCAATGTAGACTAATATGTAAGGTCAAAATCATAATAAAAATACATATCACAAACCAGCTTCCTATACATGCCACTCACTTGATATTTCTAATATTTGAATTAATTTTCCCAAAAATGATAGTTTGATAGTGTGATTTTGCCTCCGACAATCTCTAACCCCGAGCCGACCTACCAATGCTAAAGAAATTGAGAGGATGGGTAAGCTTTACGCTTAGTAAGTTCATATGAAAATAATAAGCAATTACTACCATGCTTTTCAAGATAAAACATTATAATTGTACAATTACACATATTCAGGTTAAGATGTGTTATCTAGTTACAGTTACTAAATCATTCATATCTGAAGCTACAAAACTCAAAATTTAGTTTCATTAATTTTCCTTGAAACTAGATTCATATATATTTCTCCCATAAAATTTCCAGAATTTTTTGTTTAGTCAATTAGTACAGTTTATTAGTTAAAGTCTCCCATGTTTCAGAGTATGACTACTCTGACCTCTGTGCACTACAAACCAAATTTCTCCATATACAGAATTCCAACGACCATGCAGTTTATTTTTCTTAAAAATAGACTCAATAAGGAATCCATCCATGTAAGTTATGACTATTAATAATTTTTTTACAATTTATGGTGAATTTATAAAGTCAGAAAAGGGAATCTCGAATTCATTCAGACCCTGTTTCACAAGAATTCAAATCTCACACAATATAGAAATCTTTTGCTTCCCTTGTTTCTTTCATGTGAAAATAGACTCATTAAGCTTTATTTTCATATATCATTTTCATTTTTATTCAACTTCCAAAATTTTTAGTGAATTTTCAAAGTCATGCAACTGCTGCTGTCCAACACTGTTTTACCACTAAAATTCATTCTTACATAATTCCACTTAATCCATTTTGTCTTATCGAAATTCACCCAATTATCGAGCACATTGCTATAATTTTTCATAAACATATACCTACACTTATTCATCATATAATCATGTTCAATTGTATTTTTACTTAATCGATTTTCCCGTTGAACTCTTGAATAATAAGCGATACTCAATTGCCTACACATATTTTCACACTTGTAGCCAAAGCTATCTGCTACGCATAGTAGCCTGCACATAGTACTACACATGCGACCAATTATCTGGTACACGTAGTAGCCTGCACTTAGTACTACACACGTGACCAATTATCTGGTACACGTAGTAGCCTGCACTTAGTACTACACACGTGACCTAACCATCTGATACACGTACTAGCCTGCACTTAGTACTACACACGTGATCACAGTTTTCAGGTACGCATAGTAGCCTGCACTTAGTGCTACACATGCGACCTCACAATAGATCATTCAGATCATTTTTATTCAAGGTTCAATCGGAAATTCTCACTTTTCAACATTTTACTAAATTGTGCGTAATCAATTTAAATTCATAATTTACATCAAATAACCATTTGATAGGCGACCACATTTCATATGATATCAAAATATAATAACATAAAAAGAATCGATAGATTATTTATGTACAATTTACTCAAGTGTCGATCTCACTATCCATAGTACCAATTGTCCATTCATAGTATAATAAGACACAACTCAAATATCAAATCAGCTTTTAAGAATTTACATAACATATATCACATATTTCATATATCACTTGTCATGTATCTTCATTTTCTTGCATTTCATGTAACATTCTTTCATGTCATATTTCCACATCATAAACACCATTCCATCAACTTTTCCAATATATTAAATCATAAAATATATGCAATAATAGTAAGAAATATAATTCAAACATAACATTACATTATTATTATCATACGAACTTACCTCGATCCGAAACAACAATTTACCATTTTAGTCCATAACCTTGTATTTTCCGATTTAAGCCCGAATCTCGATTTCCTTCATCTATAATATCACATTTAGCCTAATAAATAGTCACACTATTCATACGGGTCCAAAAATCATATTTTAAAAATTTTAATTTTGACCCTAAACTTTGCATATTTTCACTTTTGCCCCAAGGTTAGGAAATTAATCTTCATCCTATTTTCTTATGTTTTATGACATGTTGATCATTTTTCCTTCTATGGCAACATCAAATTATCACTCTAACATGTACTTATGACTATTATGTATTTTTCTGGAATTAAGCCCTTTTGCTCGTTTTCACTTAAAAGCAAGTAGCACAAGTTGTCTAACATAATTTAAAACCTCATATTCTATCATAAAACACAAAAATACACAAATTTCACCTATGGTTATTTTTCAAAATATGAACCCTAGGTTGAATTATTGCTAGCATAAGCTAAATCAAGTTCTGGGACTCAAAGCGTAAAATCATTAAAAGCGAGGGTAGAAACAGACTTACAATCGAGCTTGGAAGCTTGGAAACCCTAGCCATGGAGTCTCCTTGGTATACACGTCCATGGTGAAGAAGATGAGCAAAATTGGCTTTTAATTTTGTATTTTAATTCATTTACCCTAAATGACCAAAATGCCCTTACTACTAAACATTCCAAAATTCCATTCATGTCCAATATTTGTCCATAAACTTTGAAATTGGTCAAATTTCTATTTAAGACCTCCTAATTAATATTTCAAAGCAATTTCATACTAGAAATGTAATATCCTGATTTTGGGCCTAGTCGGAATAGTGGTTTCGTGACCACAAAATCCGAGATAGAAATAATTATTTTATGATTATTTTAAGGTCTATGATATGATTGCATGATTGTGTGAAAATTTCGTGAAGAAATTTTATGCATAAAGTGCTTAATTTGAAATTTGGGACTAAATTGAATAAATTGCAAAACTTGTGTTCTAGAAGTATTTTGCATAAAATTGAATTAGATTATTAATTAGAGGTCCTTAAAGAGTAATTTTACCAATTTCTAAGTCTATGGACAAAATTAGGACATGGAAGGAATTTTTGGAAAGTTTAGTAGTAAGGGCATTTTGGTCATTTAGGGTAAAATGAATTAAAATACAAAATTAAAAGCCAATTTTGCTCATCTTCAACCCCATGGCCGAATATAGCAAGGAGAAACCATGGCTAGGGTTTTTCAAGCTTCCAAGCTCGATTGTAAGTCCGTTTCTAGCCTCGCTTTTAATGATTTTTACGCTTTTGGAGTCTCTAGAGTTCGATTTAGCTTATGCTAGCAATAATTTAACCTAGGGTTTATATTTGGAAAAATACCCATAGGTGAAATTTGTGTATTTTGGTGTTTTATGATAGAATGTGAGGTTTTAAATTATGTTAGACAACTTGTGCTACTCTTGCTTTTAAGTGAAAACGAGCAAAAGGGCTTAATCCAGAAAAATACCTAATAGTCATAAGTACATGTTAGAGTGAGAATTTGATGTTGCCATAGAAGGGAAAAATGATCAGCATGTCATAAAACATAAGAAAATAGGCTGAATTTTAATTTACGAGCTTTGGGGCAAAAGTGTAAATATGCAAAAGTTTAGGGCAAATTGTAATTTTTCCAAAATATGATTTTGGGTCAATTTGAATAATGTGAGTCCTAATTAGACTATATTTTAAATGATAGAGCAAGGAAAACTGAAATTGGGCTAAAATGGGGAAAATACTGTTGTGGACTAAATGGTAAAATAGCCATTTTCGCATACGAGGTAAGTTCATATGTAAATGTTGGTAACATAGTTATTATTTTAAATGTTTTAATGTTTTTTAAATGATATGATAATTATTATGAAATATTATACTTGTGATAAATGTTTGATAATATGTAATTATGTGAATTACTTGATGAGTATGAACTATCACCGAAGTATCGATTTCGATATTCCGTGGAAGATGGCAAAGATGTGAGATCGAGGAAAAAATCCCGTTTGAACCTTAGGAATAGATTAGGATACAAGTGACATGTCACTAGGATGGTTGAGCATCCGAACTCGTTGAGTTGAGTCCGAGTTCACTTATGGGCGGGTTACATGGTAGCTTGGCTACATATGTGGCACTTATGTGCAAACTTTCCATGTATCCGAATTATATTCCGATGTGTTCAACGGGTAAAGTTCTACTCAAATGGAGGAATACTCAAGATGAAAGGGACGTATTGGTAAGTGTTGTGAAATGGATACTTTGAACAGGTATGTACTTAACCCTCGGGTTGAAAACTCGATATAACAACAATATGGTAAGATGATAAATGAAAAGGTGATATGAATGTCTTGGTGATGATTATGCAAATGATGTTTTATGTTTGCTTATATGGTTATGTTACTTGCTATTTGCATGTGAGCTTACTAATCATTTATGCTTACTCCTCCTTTTCATTCCTTGTAGTGTTGACAAGCCAGCTCGAAATCGAAGCGGTCGGAGGCACGCTCACACTATCCGTATACCATCTTGGCATAATGGCTTGTATATTTTGAGTATGGCATGTATAGCATTATAATCATTTTATATGTATGGTCTTATGATATGGTTATTGAGTGGTATGGAAATAGAAATGCTTGGTAATGATTAGCCATTGGAATGGCTAATCATGATCATATTTGGTATTATGTATGTCAAATTGCTAGCTAATCCATGGAAACCATGAAATAGGTAAAATTTACCATAAAATAGATTCAGACAACAGCAGTGACGTGAGTTTGAAAAATCACTAAAAAAAGTAGAAATGGAATTAAATAATGAATAAGTTATGGAATCGAAGCTTGATGAGTCTATTTTCATATGGAATAAGCGAAACAGGTAATAGAGCTATATTTTATGAGATGTTTAAATTTTTGTGAAACAGGGCCAGAGCGATTTCTGGATCCCCTGTTCTGACTTTGGAAATTCACCATAAATTTTAGAAAGATAATTAGAAATCACTCTTTATATGTACAGATTCCTTATTGAGTCTAGTTTTATTAGAGACAAACGGCATAGTCATTGAAGGTCTGTATGGGGAGATATCTGATTCGTAATACACAGAGGTCAGAGTAGTTGAACCCTGAAATAGGGGAGACTTTAACTAATAAACTGTACTAATTGGCCCAACCAAAAATTCTAGGAAAAAATTAGTAGATATATATATGAGTCTAGTTTCAGGAAAAATTTACGGAATTGGATTTCAAGTTTCGTAACTCGAGATATGATTTTTAAAGCGACTGTGATGCAGTTAGCCAGCTTGTCTGGAAATTTTAAAATGAATTGTATGAGCTGTTTAATTAATGAATTAAGTCCGTTAACACCTCGTGTTCGACTCTGGCAACGGTATCGGGTATGGGGTGTTACATTTAGTGGTATCAGAGCAGGTTTAGTCGGTTCTCGGACTAACCTAGCATGTGTAAAAGTTTAGCTATACATGCCAGCGATCGTGATAGTGTGATGTCTTCCGACGCGTATAAGTACCGTCTTATTTAGACAGGTACTCTCCAACCGAAATGTGCCAACCATGTTCAATGTTAAGTAAAGGTATTTGAGTAAAATTATGATTATGATAAGTCTCGGTTCAGAAAAGTATGAATAAAGGTTTATGATACATATGTGATAATATGTGAGATGAAAGTTCATGTTGTGATAAATATTCATATTTGCTTAATGCTCATATGATGTAGTGTATGTGGCTTACTTGATAAGATGAACGGAATAAATAGAAAGTAGTAGAGGTATGATAAAGGTCATAATATTATGATACGAATGAAAATGTCCTTGTCTTGATTGGATGTCGAATGTTGATGAATGTTAATGATATACAAATTTTTATGAGATAAAGGATTATAATGAAATGAACTTATCTATGTTAAATTGTTGGACTGAATTGTATGATTGTAATGATATGTACATGATGATGCACGAAATGAAAGTTGTGATTGTGATGCAAATATCTATGTTTGTTTGGCCTTATATAATGCCATGAGCATGAATTAATTTAATTAAATGAATGGATAAGTAAAGCTGTCTAGAAAACATAGAATGTATGCATAAGTATATTGTCTAAATGGGACAATAGGAAAATTGGTGTAAGCCAACATGAATGAATGACATGATTTTGATGATGTTACTATGATGATGGAAGTTGTGTCATATGTGTATGTATAAGAGAGTCGAGTCAGAGGTCCTACAACCCTTCCCCCTTACCAAAGTGGTACTTATAATGGAATTTCATGAGATTTGTATTGAATAAGTTTTGGTTGAGAACCCAAAGAGTTCAAGATAGAATAATTATAAGTATGATCCGAGATTGAAAATGAGCTGATAAGTAAAGTCGAGCGAAAAGTATCGGATTGATATAAAGATTATTGGAATTATGCCTTGTCCCGATTAGAGAAGGAATTCTCTTTGGTAAATCGAATTACTCAAGTGCAAGGTCGAGAAAAGTGTAAATCGAAATTTATTCAGAATTAGCCTTTTTAGTGAATGGTTTAATATAAAATTTGTGACGCAGAACTAGTTGGGGAAATTATATTTCAAATGTGAATTATCCGAGTGTGACAGTTATGACCGGACAGATTTAGCGATCTCTTTTGAGATGTTCTATGTGTTCACCCGTTCTCGAAATATTTCTATGGCTATTGATCTTCGAAGAAATTCTTGTTATATGGGAATGTCTTCTAATTCGGTGTTGGATGAAAGCATTGGTAGTCTGACTGGTTTATAATTTATATTGCTCTATTTTATCGGTATTCTATTTCATTTAAATCGATAAGAATTGATGAGAGAATTCATATGATATTATGATTCTGTTTCTTCTACTTGATGCTTCATCGATATATATGTATGGGAAGATATATTGATCTTGTTATATTTGATTTCATGGGATTAAATGATGTTTTCTTTTGGACTTTCTTTCTTTGAAGAATTATCGAGGTATTCTGTATTTTCTCTATGAATTTGGTTTTCGATTCTCGGCATAGTATCGTATCTTGGGTTTCTTTATCCTGGATCTCTTTATTCGGATTTCTTTATTCGGGTTTCTCTATCTTGGATTTCTTTTTCTTGTTATCTTTGTTCCATAATTTGTCAATTATGACTCATGTTCAAGTCGTTCTTCACTCGTGATAATCATGTCAAATATGACTATACTTCTAATTTGATCTTGGTAATGTGGTGATTTTAGTATTGGGATTTTTCTAATTTTTGTGTAAGGATTTGACATCGAGAAAGGCATAGGTGATAAAAGCGCGAGTTTTAGTCGGTATGGTAAATTATTTATTTGAAAGATTTCATGTGACAATTATGTCGGATTATTTTCCCAAGTCGATAATAGAATTTCATTTTGTACGTATAAAAGAGTAAATAGTTTGAGCGAGAAGTGTATATTTATTAGAAAGAGTTGAATATTAGTTTAAGTCACTACTGAATGATAAGGTTTCCATCTTGTGAAAGCTAAAAAGTTTATTACATGTTGTGAGAGTTCGGATAGATGAGAATATTGGTAACAAGGCGTCGAACTAGACTAGTCTACATTGAGCAAAGACTTCGACTTTCAAGAATGTATTGTTGTATGAATTGTGATGTGTTTCAAGACAGTGAGGTAATGTGATAGTTTAGAGCATCCGATGTTACATAAAATTGGAGTTGTTAAAGGGGTTAAAGCCGAGCATTGGGATCTATCAAAATTATCCTTGTCAATGTTGATATTGGGATGGAAATGAGAAGGATTATTCTTGAGGCCATATCAGAATTATTTCTATGGCGGAAAGAGGAAAATGTGATGTATCCTATTGTTAAATGTTTGGCGAGATCTATAAATCACATCTGTATTGAATGAATTCCTACTCATCAGATTCATGGAATTTCAGGTCTCTTTGATTGTTGGATTTCTTGGAATTCTGGTCTCCATTAAATCAAGTTGAGATCCGGGTTTTATGTCATGATATCATGGGAAATTGAGAAGGGTTGAAAATTTAAGAACAGTTGAGAGTTGAGACTGTAAGCTTTTAGATCATATGAGAAATTGAAGAGATGTATTGGAGGTACAGTCTAAGTGCAAGTTCTTCGGCACCAAATATGAGATTAAAAGTGAAGACCACTTTTCTGGTAAGATTTTCGGGGACGAACAACGAAGGGGAGAGTTGTAATATCGATTTTGGGCCTAGTCGGAATAGTGGTTTCGTGACCACAAAATCCGAGATAGAAATAATTATTTTATGATTATTTTAAGGTCTATGATATGATTGCATGATTGTGTGAAAATTTCGTGAAGAAATTTTATGCATAAAGTGCTTAATTTGAAATTTGGGACTAAATTGAATAAATTGTAAAACTTGTGTTCTAGAAGTATTTTGCATAAAATTGAATTAGATTATTAATTAGAGGTCCTTAAAGAGTAATTTTACCAATTTCTAAGTCTATGGACAAAAATTAGGACATGGAAGGAATTTTTGAAAGTTTAGTAGTAAGGGCATTTTGGTCATTTAGGGTAAAATGAATTAAAATACAAAATTAAAAGCCAATTTTGCTCATCTTTAACCCCATGGCCGAATATAGCAAGGAGAAACCATGGCTAGGGTTTTCAAGCTTCCAAGCTCGATTGTAAGTCCGTTCTAGCCTCGTTTTAATGATTTTTACGTTTTTGAGTCCCTAGCTCGATTTAGCTTACGCTAGCAATAATTTAACCTAGGGTTTATATTTGGAAAAATACCCATAGGTGAAATTTGTGTATTTTAGTGTTTTATGATAGAATGTGAGGTTTTAAATTATGTTAGACAACTTGTGCTACTCGGTTTTAAGTGAAAACGAGCAAAATGGCTTAATCGGTAAAAATACCTAATAGTCATAAGTACATGTTAGAGTGAGAATTTGATGTTGCCATAGAAGGAAAAATGATCAGCATGTCATAAAACATAAGAAAATAGGCTGAATTTTAATTTACGAGCTTTGGGGCAAAAGTGTAAATATGCAAAAGTTTAGGGGCAAAATTGTAATTTTTCCAAAATATGATTTTGGGTCAATTTGAATAATGTGAGTCCTAATTAGACTATATTTTAAATGATAGAGCAAGGAAAACTGAAATTGGGTTAAATGGGGAAAATACCAAGTTGTGGGCGAAATGGTAAAATAGCCATTTTCGCATACGAGGTAAGTTCATATGTAAATGTTGGTAACATAGTTATTATTTTAAATGTTTTAATGTTTTTAAATGATATGATAATTATTACGAAATATTATACTTGTGATAATTGTTTGATAATATGTAATTATGTGAATTACTTGATGAGTATGAACTATCACCGAAGTATCGATTGCGATATTCCGTGGAAGACGGCAAAGATGTGAGATCGAGGAAAAAAGCCCGTTTGAACCTTAGGAATAGATTAGGATACAAGTGACATGTCACTAGGATGGTTGAGCATTCGAACTCGTTGAGTTGAGTCCGAGTTCACTTATGGATGCGAACGCCCGAGCTCGTTGAGTTGAGTCCGAGTTCACTTATGGGCGGGTTACATGGTAGCTTGGCTACATATGTGGCACTTATGTGCAAACTTTCCATGTATCCTAATTATATTCCGATGTGTTCAACGGGTAAAGTTCTACTCAAATGGAGGAATACTCAAGATGAAAGGGACGTATTGGTAAGTGTTGTGAAATGGATACTTTGAACAGGTATGTACTTAACCCTCGGGTTGAAAACTCGATATAACAACAATATGGTAAGATGATAAATGAAAAGGTGATATGAATGTCTTGGTGATGATTATGCAAATGATGTTTTATGTTTAATTATATGGTTATGTTACTTGCTATTTGCATGTGAGCTTACTAAGCATTATGCTTACTCCCTCCTTTTCATTCCTTGTAGTGTTGACAAGCCAGCTCGGAAATCGGAAACGGTCGGAGGCACGCTCACACTATCCGTATACCATCTTGGCATAATGGCTTGTATATTTTGAGTATGGCATGTATAGCATTATAATCATTTTATATGTATGGTCTTATGATATGGTTATTGAGTGGTATGGAAATAGAAATTCTTGGTAATGATTAGCCATTGGAATGGCTAATCATGATCATATTTGGTATTATGTATGTCAAATTGCTAGCTAATCCATGGAAACCATGAAATAGGTAAAATTTACCATAAAATAGATTCAGACAACAGCAGTGATGTGAGTTTGAAAAATCACTAAAAATAGTAGAAATGGAATTAAATAATGAATAAGTTATGGAATCGAAGCTTGATGAGTCTATTTTCATATGGAATAAGAGAAACAGGTATATGAGCTATATTTTATGAGATGTTTAAATTTTTGTGAAACAGGGCCAGAGCGATTTCTGGATCCCATGTTCTGACTTTGGAAATTCACCATAAATTTTACAAAGATAATTAGAAATCAAGCTTTATATGTAAAGATTCCTTATTGAGTCTAGTTTTATTAGAGACAAACGGCATAGTCATTGAAGGTCTGTATAGGGAGATATCTGATTTGTAATACACAGAGGTCAGAGTAGTTGAACCCTGAAACAGGGGAGACTTTAGCTAATAAACTGTACTAATTGGCCCAACCAAAAATTCTAGAAAAAAATTAGTAAATATATATATGAGTCTAGTTTCAGGAAAAATTTACGGAATTGGATTTCGAGTTTCGTAACTCGAGATATGATTTTTAAAGCGACTGTGATGCAGTTAGCCAGCTTGTCTGGAAATTTTAAAATGAATTGTATGAGCTGTTTAATTAATGAATTAAGTCCGTTAACACCTCGTGTTCGACTCTCGCAACGGTATCGGGTATGGGGTGTTACAAGAAACTTCTAGAATGCAAGTTTTACAACTTATTCAATTTAGTCCCTAACTTCAAATTAAGCACTTTATGCATAGAATTTCTTCATGAAATTTTCACCCAATCATGCAATCATATCATAGACCTCAAAATAATCATAAAATAATTATTTCTATCTCGAATTTGTGGTCACAAAACCACTATTCCGATTAGGCCCTAATTCGGGATATTACACCAACAGGTTAAAGTGGAACACTAGTTGCCTTCTGGGTTGCTTCAATTAGTTAAGATTCCACTATGGAAATGGGAAAAGGTAACTATGGACTTTGTAAGTGGGCTAGCCCTAACGCCTTCTAAGAAAGATTTAGTGTGGGTCATCGTAGATCGGTTGACCAAAACTGCTCATGTCATATCGGTTCGCACAAATTATTCACTGTAGAAATTGGCTAAGCTATATGTACCCGAGATAGTGAGACTACATGGAGTACCAATTTCCATAATTTCAAACAAAGATCCTTGCTTCACGTCTCAGTTTTGAAAGAAGTTACATGAAGCTCTGGGCACACGGTTGGACTTCAGTACTGCGTTCCATCCTCAGAAAGATGGTCAGTCCGAGAGGGTGATTCAGATACTGGAGGACATTTTAAGGAGTTGTGTAATTGACTTCCGAGAGTACTTGTCGCTAGTAAAGTTTGCTTATAATAATAGTTACCAGTCTAGCATACAGATGGGACCTTACGAAGCACTATATGGTTGTAGGTGTCGCACTCCATCATGTTGGACTGAGTTGGACGAGCCGTGTGCTCTGGGTCCTGGTTAGTATCAGATACTGAGGATAAGGTCAGATTAATTCGGGATCGTCTGAAGGCAGCATCGGATAGACAAAAGTCATATGCAAATATGAAGCGTGAAGAAATTGAGTATGCTATGGGACATTTTGTCTTTCTAAAGGTCTCGCCGTGGAAGAAGGTATTGAGATTTGGGCGTAAGGGCAAGTTGAGCCCAAGGTTTGTTGGGCCTTACTGCATATTGAGACTAGTAGGACTGATTGCTTATCAGTTAGAGTTACCTCCAGAATTAGAGCAAATTCACGATGTGTTTCATGTCTCGATGCTGAGACGCTGCTGCTCTGATCATATGTATGTGGTACCGGTTGAGGAGATTGAAGTAAGACCAGACCTGACTTTGGAGGAAGAACCAGTCCAGATTTTGGATCAAAAGGTGAAATTCTTGAGAAAGAAGTCAATCCCATTAGTAAAAGTTCTTTGGCGGAATCACAGTTCTGAGAAGGTTACGCGGGAACCTGAGGAGGCGATGTGACAACAATACCCTCACCTATTCTGACATGGTAAATTTCGAAGCCAAAATTTTCTTTAAGAAGGGTAGAATTGTAATGCCCCAAATCCCGAAAACCCTATTTAAATTATTTTTGTATGTTTGTAGCATGGATGTTTGTCTGACATTAATGCTCTGGGAGTGTCTAAGTAGTTGTGGGTTCAAGTCCTGGCTTGAGCAAATTTTTTTTTATTTGAATAAACCCTTGTCTGCTGCTAGAAGACTTTTAAATTAATGTGAGTAGAATATGACAAAGTAAGCATGCTGATCTAGTGGTTGAAGGCGTGTGGAGTGTTCTAGGAGATCTAGAGTTTGAAGCTTGGCAACATAGTAGAATATTTTATTTTGCTTTGCTATTGGCACTGGGGAAGTGTTGTAGTTGGACTGAAACTGGGGTATTGAGGAGTGTATGGAGTGTCACCGAATTCTAGGGAGTGTTGGAGGGGTTTTCGGCTGTTAAGGATTTGGATAGGTGGGATATCTTGAGGGATTTTAGGAGTGATAAGGGGAGAGAAGTTAGGAGTTTGAAGGGAGTGGAAGACGGTGTGCCGATTATGGACTCTCTCTATTGGCAATTTTCAGTTTTGGTTAGTTATTGAGAGTTTGGTCATTCTTTTTTATTCTTTCTCCTTGGTACCGAATTCTCATATGTTAGTTTTGACTGTGTTTGTGTTCAATTGATGGACGGTTTGGTATCATTTATGGGCTCTAATTATTTTGGTCTTTTGGGTTGTTCTTTTCCAACATTTTCATCCACCATATACCTTTGCTTTTCTTTGCTCTGGCACTAAGCCACTTTGGCCGAATACCTCACCAACCCTTTCCATGTTTCTTTGTTTCAGATTGGCAAGTGCGTAGTGATTCTCTTTTTCTCTCACTCAACCCTTCCTTTTCTAAACTCTTTTCACTATGTAGTTTGGCCGCACACTGCATCTTTCCCTTCACTCAATCGTCTTTCCTCTGGCTGAGCATTTCAGGTAAGCCTCTGCCCTATTTGTTCTCCTTTCAGTTTGTAATTATCTGTGCATAGTTTCCTCTTTTTCTATTCTTAAACCACTACTTCCTACCTTCTATTTTTAGATATTTCCTTCTTCCTACCAATTTCCTGTTCTTAGACGGATTGGTTTAGTCCTTCTCAGTTTGAAATGGTAAGTATTTAGTAGGGATGGAAGCTTTGCTTCAATTGGTTGGAAGTCTTGGGTTATAATTATTTGTTCTTTCATCAGTTCCTAATATTCTGTTTTATCAAATAGGGTTTTGGCTGCTATTAATCATATCAAGCGGGGTTTATCTTCGGAGTGGTAGATTACGTCCGTTTGGAGCAGTAAGGTATTAGCATTTCTATAAATCGATTGTTTTAAGTTAGGTTCAACTATATCTAACATTAGTTGTAGAATGGTCATTAGTTTTAGGTGCAGTTCGTTACGTGAGGGGTTGCGCATTCAGAATCCAAACAGGTGTGTGTACTCCCACTACAAACACTGTTGAACGAAAAAAGCCAGAAAATCAAGAAGTGCACCGCCGACTTCACGCAGGCATGTGACTGCTCGTGTGGCAGGCCTAGTAGCAAAATGAGACCGTAGTGTCGACAAAATAGACATGAGAGATTTCATGGGCCGAATCGGTATTGGGCCATTCTGGGCTGAACTGGGCCATGTGGGCCCAATAAGCTTGTGGGCCCCACGCAGATAAATCACATAAAAGGTGGTAAATTATGGGCCCAGTTGTGTGAACTACACGGCTGAGGCCATTTTTGGGCTATTTGGGCCTAGATAGGTCCGCAATATGGGCTAAAGGCCCATTAGCACTGATTGACTGAAAAGGTTGCACGAGTCGCTCAAGACCACTGTGGACCTACTGTAGGGTTGGTAAGTACACCTAGATGCTATACTGATGAAATGACCATTATACCCCTATGAGGTAAATTGACTATAATACCCCTGTATTATGTATGATTATTTTTGAGCATGACATTTTTGTATACACGTAGGATATTATGTTGCATTACATGGGGTGGGATATATGTTTTGGAGGAAGTGTACTGAATGGCTATAAGCCTATTACTAGCAGCTCTATTGCAAATACTCATTAGTATCAAATACGATACATTTTGATGTGTAGGGCTAGGTGGGTCGACTTTGTCCCCACATGGTGTGTAGGGCTAGTACGAAGTTGGTGTGTAGTGGATGGATTGGGTAGGATTCTTTGTCTACATACAGTACTGATATAGGCTAAGGCCCAGACTACTTTTATCACTGAAATGGGCTAAGGCCCAGACTGCTACCGTTACTGAAAAGGGGCCAATGTCCTAACTAAAACAAAAAGGGCTTAGGCCTAGATTGCGCTTACTCTGATTGTTTGCTATAACGAGATTTCACACACTGAGTTTTCGTAAACTCACCCATCTGTTGTCGGTGCAGAAAATCCCTAGGATTATATGGATCGAGGAAACGGAGGACTCAAAGGTGGCCACTTGACGTAGTTAATTTATTTAAAAATACGATAATTTAGATTTTATTCGATATCGGGTTTCTATTTTGTAATAAGGCCTTTAAAGTTTTGTTTTTAAGTTGGGGATTATTAGCTTTAAATTCTTTTATCTATTAGAAAAAGGACTCGTATTTTCAGGAAAATATAAACAAATGTTTTTCTGAAAACAACACACTTACGCAACACATTTTAAAAGCTTCCGTATCAAACATGGTCTTAAAGTTTAATAATAAACTGGCATACTTACTATTTTACTTAAACAACTTGAGTTTTCTTAATAAACTGGGCCTCCTAACCACTTGTTAAGAACCTAAAGAAGTTATTTTACAGAATGGACTTTTCATGAAATAGTGTTTTCGAAAAACCTCTCCAATGTGACATCACAGATTCGGCCATAATGTCTAGGCCGGGTTTGGAGTGTTACATTACACGTAATCTCAATAACCCTAATGTCATGACATTTGTATCTTATCTATTCCTAAGATTCAACCGGGATTTCTCACTTGTCAACCTTTTTTGTTTTCATTCAAGGAGTCGATCATAATTCATACATATTAAACCATTTAAAACATAAATATAACAATGCATTATTTACATACGAACTTACCTCGGTACAAAAATAGTATAAATGGGACCTAATCGTCAAATACTTTTTTTTCCGCGATCTAGGTCCGAACCTCATTTCTCTTGATCTATAATAACAAATTTAACTTATTTATCATTCACATTATTCAATTCAGTCCAAAAATCACGTTAGGGAAAAATTACATTTTACCCCTAAACTTTGACATATTTACAATTTGGTTCCTAGGCTCGTAGAATGAAATCTATTAAATTTGAAGATCCAAGCCTAGCCGAACCTCTTTTATGCTTATAACAACCAACATTTTCCATTAAATCACACTTTTACTACATATTTTATAGCTTTTACAAATAGGTCATTTTAAGTATTTTCCTCAAAAATCACTTAGTAAAAGTTGTTTATCTAACACCAAACATTCATTTTCTACCATTAGACATCAAAATACACAAATTTCTAACATGGTTAAAACCCTAGACCTTTATTATTTCTCAAATTAATGGTAGAAATAGATAAAGCGAGTGATAACGACTTCAAAAATGCAAAGAGCATTAAAATAGGGCAAGAACGGACTTACAATCATGCTTGAAAGCTTGAAAAACCCTAGCTATGTCTCCCTCTTGTAAATTTCAGCCAAGGGGTTGAAGATGAGCAAAAATTGGCTTTTAATTTGATTATTAATTCATTTATTAAGCCAAATAACCAAAATACCCCTAACTTAAAACATAAAAATTCTCTTACTTCTCGTCTATTTTGGTCCAACTTAAATTAAAATGGTCTAATTACCATCTAAGGACCTTCAATTTAATATCCAATAGCAATTAGACACCTCTAGCATGTAAAACTCAACTTTTGCATTTTTTTTACAATTTAGTCCTTTTCACTAAATTAAGTGCCCAAACGTCAAAATTTCGAACGAAATTTTCAGGAAATGATTCTGTGAAACTGTAGAGCATAAAAATATAATAAAAATGAATTTTACTACGTCGAATTTGTGGTCCCGAAACCACTATTCTGACTAGGCTTAAAATCGGGCTGTTACACATAAAACAACCTTTACTTGTCTATACAGTACGTTTGCTTTTAGGCGAACCTTTTGGTTTATGCAATGCACCTAAAACATTTCAATGATGGGTGATGGCAATATTCACTAATATGGTTGAAAATTTTGTTGAGGTTTTCATGGATGATTTTTTTTTTTTGTTTTTGGTAACACTTATGATATTTGTTTTAGTAATTTGGCTAAGGTACTGAAGAGTTGCGAAGAGACGAATCTTGTCCTTAATTGGGAAAAAGGTCATTTTATGGTTAAAGAAGGGATTGTCTTAGGGCATAAAATCTCAAAGAGAGGAATTAAAGTCGATAAAGAAAAGGTAGACGTAATTTAAAGATTATCGGGCCCAATTAATGTGAAAGGAGTCAAAAATTTCTTAGGCCATGCTGGTTTTTATCGAAGGTTTATCAAAGATTCTCAAAAATTTCTAAATTGTTGTGTTTGATGTTAGAGAAAGATACAGTGTTTGATTTCAACAAAACATGTTTGGAAGCTTTTGAAGATCTAAAAAAAAAGGGGTTAATCTCAGCCTCAATAATCGTTACACCTGATTGGAGCTCACCTTTTGAGTTGATGTGTGATGCAAGTGATTAGGTCATTGGAGCTGTGATGGGTAAAAAAGAAAAAAAGTGTTTCACCATATTTACTATGCAAGTAGAACTTTGACGGGATCCCAACTCAATTATACGGTAACTGAAAAGGAACTCTTTGCTATAGATTTTGCTTTTGACAAATTCTGCTCATGCTTATAGGTATCAAAGTTACAGTATTTACTGACCATGCGGCCATTAAATACTTGCTCACGAAGAAAGATGTGAAACTGAGGCTAATTCATTGGACACTTTTACTCCAAGAATTTGACCTTGAGATCCAATATAGAAAAGGTGTCGAAAATCAAATAGATGATCATCTGTCGAGGTTGGAGTAAGATGAGGTAACTCAATCATGTGTGGCTATTAATGAGAATTTCCTAGATGAACACTTATTTGAGGTAAGTTGAATTCATGAAACACCTTGGTTTGCTAATTTTGCCAATTATCTTGCATGTGGAATAATTCCTTGAGAAATGACATACCAACAAAGGAAAAAAATTCTTACATGATATTTAGTATTATTTTTGGGAAGATCTATTTTTGTTTAAACAGTGTGCATATAATATAATCCAAAAGTGTATAGTTGAAAGTAAGATTGTTGAGATCTTGTATCATTACCATTCATCTCCAAGTGGGGGACACTTTGGTGGTTCATGTACTGTAGCAAAGATTTTGCAAGCAGGTGTCTTTTGGCCTACACTATTTAAAGATGCTTATTCTTATGTGAAGAACTATGATAAATGACAAAGGATTAGAAATATATTAAAGAGGAATGAGATGCCCTTAACAAACCTTTTGGAGATTGATTTATTCGACGTATGGGGCATTGAATTCCTAGGCTATTTCCTTCTTCATATGGGAACAAATAGATCTTAGTTGTTGTGGACTATGTATCCAAGTGGGTTGAAGCTGAAGCATACCCTACAAATGATGCTAAGGTAGTCATGTGATTCCTACATAAGTATATGTTTACACGATTTGGGACACCAAAATCTATTATTAGTGATAAAGGTTCTCACTTTGTGAACAAATGGCTTAAGTGGTTACTTGAAAAATATGATGTGAAGCACAAGATTTCTACTGCCTATCACCCCCGATCTAATGGGCAAGTTGAAAGAGTGAATCGTGAAATCAAAGGTATCCTTGAAAGGGTAGTACACCTTAACAGAAAAGATTGGTCTCGAAGGCTCGATGATGCATTATGGGCCTATCAAACAGCATTTAAGACACCGTTAGGAATGACTCCTTATCGGTTAGTCTTTGGAAAGGCTTGTCATTTTCCATTAGATTTGGAGAATAGAGCTCACTGGGCTTTGAAGCAGTTGAACTTTGATCATAAGCAAGCCGCTGAGAGAAGGATGTTACAACTTGATGAATTGGAAGAGCTGAGGTTGTTTTCCTATGAAAATTTCGAAAATGTGTAAAGAAAGGTCAAAGAGATGACATGATAGTCATATACAACCTCGCGAGTTTAAAGAAGGTCAGAAGGTTTTGTTGTTTAATTCAAGGTTGAAGTTATTTCTTGGCAAGTTTAAATCTCGATAGAAAGTACCCTATATCATCAACCGAGTTTATCCTTATAGAGCTATTGAATTATATGAAAATTATGGAGGTACATTTACAGTTAATGGTCAATGTCTCAAACACTACTAGGATAGTGAAGTTGAACGAGTTGACTCCTCGTTCAAATTAACAGACCCTTGATTTTTCATGAACTCGTTTTGTAAATAAATAAATAATTAAAACTTATTTTCTTAACTTATTATATTTAATTAATTTTGTCTAAGGATATTGGAACTTAAGCGGGACCACTGTGACCCCTCCAACCTTTCCTGGGAATTAATTTAATGTAATTTTTTAAGAAGAAATTTTCTAATTAAGATTTAAAATTTTTAAGTTTCATTTGTTTTGTTTAAATTTTAAATTTTTATGTTAATAAAGGAGGTCAAATTTGGCCGAAGTACTAATCGGTTTTTTTTCTTGAGTAAGTTTATAAATATAGTCTGAGTTTAAGGCGCAAGACAACAAAAAGGAGGGAAAAATCCATACTTTATCCCCACTCCCATTACTTGCCACCAAGTAACCCTAATGTAGCTAAATTTTTGCTACATGTTGCCCTAATTCTTCCCTATATAAACTCCTCTTCATTCTATTTCATGTATCTCAAAACAATTTGCTTAACCCTAAAAATCTCTAAATCTCCCTCTTGTGCCGCTAGCCTCAAATCCCAAAAGAAACCCTAGTCTCTTTTCCCTTTTTTCTAAAATCACCTATTGCTACCACAAGAAGATTGTTGCTACCGCAGATTGCTGTTGCTACCGCCGCATACCATTGTTGTTGTTGCATACTGTCGTTACTGTCGCACCATCCTTGCCTTCGCAAGATTTTCGTCGTAGCAAGTCCTTACCCACCTTGCCGATTTCTCTTTTCTCCCTTGTGCAGAAAGTTTTCCAAATTCTCAAGAAAAGATACCATGTCTCACAAAAGAACTAGATCTTCAAAGACTACTTCTGAAAACCTAATTTTAATCGAGGAAGAAGTGAAAGAGAGATTTGATTCAATCTTCAAGCATTAACCTATGATGTCGGAAAAAGGTTTTAACTTGAAGATTCATAGTTTGATGGTACCGATTAGAAAGAAAATCAATGCTCTCAAGTAGGAACGATTTTGTAATGCTTGTTCACTTCCCGATGATGAACTAGTTCGAGAATTCTATGCTAGTTTGACTATGCAAGATGCTACTAAGGTCATCGTTTGAAAGAAAAAAGTACCTCTTACTTCTAAGTCCATTAATGATTTGTTTAACTTACGTGATTTTGAAGAAGATGAGTACTACCCTATGATGAAAAATATCAATTGGGATTTTCTTCAACAAGTGCTTGATGTTGTGACAAATCCCGAATCCCAATGGATTATAAGAAAGTTTGGGAGCCATTCTTGCTAAAGGGAATACCTAAAACCAGTAGCAAAGGTATGGTTTTATTTTGTTTGCTACAGTTTTATGCCTATCTCACATAGTTCCATCATCTCGATGGAACGGATATGAAATTTTGACAAAACAATCCATTAATGTTGGAAAATTATTCTCAATGAGATTCATGACTGTGCTAAAAAGAAGACAGGAAGTGCTTATTTCCTATTATTAATCACTTCACTTTGCTTAAGGGCCCATGTTAAAACACAAGCAAATCTATAGGGGCAATATGTTCAATGGTGTACTACAAATCATGATCTTGAAAGGTTAGTAAAGAAGGTGCATGAGCTGAATCAAGGCGAGCAAGAAGAGCCAAGTGAGCTAGATACCGAGGAGTCAACAAATGAAACTGGAACTGAAGCTAATTCAGTTACAAACACTAAAGAAGAATTTGATAAGGAACTGAACAGTCCTAAACCAGTTGAAGGATCTACAAACCCTAAACCAAAGGTTAAGCCAGAAGAAGAAACAATCAAGATAAGTGTTGAACCTGAATCTACAACTCCAATGCTAGCTTCTACAAGTACTTCAAAGAAATCAGAGTTGTCAATTATGATGGATATGTGCAAGTTCATGCACAATCAACAACAAACTTACTAGAAATATGCAAAAATTAGAGATGGATCAATTCGAAATTCTTTTAAGAATATCTCTAATACTTTTGTTCCTGAATTCCCAGATGCTATCCTTGAGACATGGACGGAAGATACTGACTATGCAAGTAGAGATGGAGCTGGTAAAGATAAGGGGAATGAAAAAAGGGGGATTCTTGTCTTGTTATTTATTTAATTATTTTTAGGTCTTTCGGAATTTATTTCTTTTGTAATTAGGATTGAATTTCTACAGAATAAAACATAACAAGAATGAATAAACTTAACACTTCTTTAGAAAGAAAAAGACAAAGTGATGTGGTACTGGGAATGAACATGTCTAGATTGGGTTATTAAGAAAGACTTGGTATTTAAGCAGTCTTAATGACTCACCTCTCTTACTCACCTCTCTTTCTTTACAACCTACCTGGTGTTCAGTATTCGTTCATTACTTGTTCTTGCAATGAGGACATTGCTTCTTTCTTAAGGGGGTAAGGTAAATAAATTGCTCAAATTTTTAAAATTTTCAAGTATGTTTCAATTATTTCTTTCATAAGTATGTTTTAATAAATGAATGTTTAGAGACATTTTTTTTGTTAATGAGATAGTTTGTATGCAAGTATGAATGATGATTCTATCTGAGTGAATGTATGTTATAATGAAGAATGGAATGCTTGTATGAGCTTAGTCTCAGTAATGTTTTCCATGAAAACTTAGTTTTCCTTGAGATTAGAAGGTTTATATCTTTAGAATTGACTTAGTAACTTTCTTGAGGCGAAATCCTAGAAGACATAAAAATCTAAAATGATATAGGCACTATTTATTTTGATCATTTGAGCCTTTTCGAGCCAACCTTATGATATTAAACCCTTGAAACTGTAATTTTAAGCTTAAAGGCCTGTTTACTGCAATGAATCTACATTATAAGCCACATTACCATCTTTTTAAGTTATCCTAATTTTGTGCACCCATCTTAACTAAAGTGTCTTGGTAATCAACATTTGAGGAAATTTTCAAAAAGATGTATGTGCTCATGCTTAAAAAAAAAGAGACAAAGAAAGAGCGAAGAAAGGTTTGCTCAGTCTCCAAAAAGAAAAATGTATGAGCATGAGTTCAAAATAAGTTTGGGGGTGTTCCAAAGGTTCACTTAAAGAAAAAGGCTGAATTTTGAGAAATCTAAGACAAAGTTAAAGGTTAAGATTTTGAAACCGAAATGTCTCATCTCTTTAAATCCCTACCTTTAACCAAGCCCCATTATTACCTTATAGAAGACCTATTGATTTGATGATTATGACACCTACATTAGTGGAGATGAAGTACTAATGAAGATCATAAATAAGCCTTATGATTGTTTGCTTGATTGATAAGAAATTATGTTGAATGAAGAATGTTATCAGTGGTTGTGACATGCATACAAACTATGATTCATGTTGGCATATTTTGAAACTTAGTATAAAATTCTAAAAATGTTTGCACATTAATTACTTGTTAATAAAGGAGATCTATGAACATGAAGTTATTAATGCATGATTATGGGACAATGATTGATGTTGCTTACACAGTTAGCAATTTTGCCTTAGCAAGACCTTTTTCTGTGCATAAACATTACTTGGGACGAGCAATGATTTAGGTTTAGGGGGTGTGTAAACTAAAAAATGTATAGGATTTTTCCTATGCAATTTATCACCTTTTCTTAAATTAGTTGTTAAAACTAAGTAATTTTTAATAAATTAATGAAATATGTGAGAATATAAAATTAGGACATAGAAATTATTAAAATGTGATTTTATGCTTCATTATATAGTTTTCATGCATAAAATGGCTTATTTTATATTTATTTGAACATATTATATTTTTAAGACATAAAATAGGCCATACATGATTAAATTAAATAATAAAATATAAAATTATATTTAATAATTCAGTTTAAAATATTTTATTAATAATTTGGGTTTTATGTGGTTATTTATTTTATTCTTTGGTCCTTTAATTTATTAATTTTTTTTGGACAGGTCTAATAGCTTTGTTGGATTACAAAAACCGTCCAAATTCAAGACCAAGTCAACCTAATATCGGCTACACATGGTTGTCCACATAAACCACTTTTTGGTTTAATTACACAAGATTCTTGCAATGTTGAAGAAATTAGAGATTTACCCGAAGATTTACATTCGATTGAGTCTCAATCCTGAGTTGTTATGGCATTTAAATTACTTAAAAATCAAGCAAAATTCAACTCAAAATCCACTAATCATGGCCAACAACTCGTTGAAGAAGCTTGAATAGATTAAACCTCTCTATTTTTAGCAAACTACTCTCCTCTCTTCACCTATAAATAAGACTTCATTTCACCATTCCTAATCATCCTTCATCCATCATCATTCTCTCTTTTCTCGCAATTCCCTTTAGTATTTTCCATTCCCCACACCTAGCATCATCTCTTCATAGAGATTTTAGCAATTAAGCCTCTTAAAGAGCCCTTGGTTGGCCAGCTTGGAGAGCCATCAGCCAAGGAGCAAAGCAAAGGAGTGAATGAGCCTCATCGATCAGAGTCTTGGGCGACAGCCACTTTGATTTGGGTTTAATCTTTCTTTTATTTGATTTAATCTGAAAATGTTTGCTATGTGTTCTTTGTTTTTGTTACAAAAATGTTAGCTTAATTTTATTTAAGCTAGGATGATTGCTTTGATTAAATAATATTTATTTGATTCATGCTTATAATGTTTGTGCCTCAATCAATCATGTTTTCAATTAAAATCAAGTCTGTATTTTGTTCATACGTGACTGAAATGAACTTGAATTAGTTGAACGATCCTAACCAGACGACTACTAGTGGACACATAATTGAAATGTGCATGCTCAATTTAGATCCTAACCCGATTAAATTGCAGGTTGCATAACAACTCTACCCAAGCTTTGTTATCTGCATAGTTGTTAGATTTGTGTGATTAAACTGTTTCAAACCTAACAAGTCCTGTTACCTCGTACGAATGCTAAGAAACCCTTAGTAAATAAGGATTAGTAAAATGCATATTTACTAAGTAAAGGATTCCGAAAGGACCTAATGTGGTTTCCAAACTCATGAAAGATTGAGTTGCCATGGAATGTTTTTCTGAATGTTATTAAGCATGTTGATAATAAATTGAGATTAATTAAAGTAATTGTCCTAGTTTATTTTTGTTATAATTGTTGCAAATTGTATTTAATTTTGCTAAAATCTATTTCATTCATATAGTTTGCATATTTAGGATAATTTTCATTGGGGGTCATTGCATTTAGTTTAATATATTTAATTCTAATCATCACTTCTCAATCACATTTTGCTTTTATTTACCAAGCTGTTAATATAATTTTACAAGTGATTTAACATAAATACAATCCCTGTGGAGATGATAGCTAGATACTTACTTATTTCTTGATAATGATTGTGTACACTTGTACAAACCTACGTGTTACATCTAGGCGTAGGAAGATTAATGTAGGTGAACAAGTTAGTATAAGCACCTCTTGTAGTGCTATTTCCTCAAGACATGTTCCCTAAAAATTAAAAGACCTGAGATGATTTACTATTCCTATAGAGATAGGGAGCATTCATTTTAATAGAGCTCTATGTGACTTTAGAGCTAGTATTAACTTAATGCCTTTATCTATTTTTGAAAAACTCAAGTTAGAGGACCTCAAGACTATGGAGATAACACTACAGTTGGTTGACAGGTCTTCACTACATCCAAAAGGTGTTTTGGAAGATGTGTTAGTAAAAGTACTCAGCTTCATTATCCCAGCAGATTTTGTGGCTCTAGATTTTGAGGAAGATAATGAGATACCGATCATGTTAGCCAGACCTTTTCTAGCCACTTCTAAGTTCACCATTGATTTAGAAAGGAATGAATTAACCATGAAAATCAAAGGGGAAACTGAAATTTTAAAACGTGGCAATCAACTGAACGAAGAAAAAGGTAGGAGGAAGTTACGGGGGTAGTGCAAGGGATTATTTATTTCTAACACTCCCAAGTCAAGGGATACACTTCCTCTAATGCATTTAAGTAAAAAAATAGGTTTAAGGAAAGGGATAATCGGGTGAAGGTGGAATGGAACAACTGGAAATGAACTAATATTGATAGAATTTAAGTGTCCTTATATGCATCAATGGAGCTATTGGATGAATCCAATAGTAAAACTTGACAATCTCAATTAACCTATAATTTTATGTAAATTATTGTATATTTAACTAACTATTTACTGTAGATTCTAACTTATATAATGTTTTATATGAATTGAGACATTCTGGAATTGGAAATTTGGGAAAAAAATAGAGATGGTGTCGCAACATGGCAACCCCGTGTTGCAACACCAAGGTCAGAATTGAAGAAATCAAGAAAACCGACACGATGTCGTAGCACATAATCCGTGTGTCACAAACTCAAAGAAACTATACCCAAAATTCAAAAATTTTAGAGTGTGTCATGATATCGAACCCTGATGTTACGACAATGACAAACTGCTATGGGTGTCGCGTCGTGTCGTGACATCGCTGCAATTTTCTTTTGGGTTGACCTGAATTGATTGCGCAACCTGCCATTGTTTCCCTCATTCTACCTAGATTTTAACCTTGAAACCCTTTTTTAATTCCTAAAACACTCTTTTAACCAAACCTTAACTCTTTTAGATTCTAAACACTCTAAAATCATCTTAAAAACCTTCAAAACCTAACCACTTCATTTTTTCTCTTCTATTTTGTTGCAATACTTTCTTGTTTTGGTACAGGTGTGAGTAAGGGAAGTCGTCACAATATTCGTGAAAGGAATATCAAAACTCCAAAGTCAGGGTTAAAAGTTCCAAAACTTTAAAATTTATTGTTCCATTGCTCTTGAAACATTATCTGTTATTTTTAGTATTATTAGCAAACAATATAACAACTATGCCTCATAGAAAAACCAATGTGCAAGAACCACAGATGATTTCAAATCCCTTAAAATTTTTAAACCAAAATGCTGAGAAGTATTATTTGGAACTTCAAGGCAAAACTTTTATCCAAGAAAGGGGATTGAAACCATCAATGGTTCTTTGTAATGAAATATGGTCTTTAGTATGGTATCATATATGGGAGTGATTTTGTGCCACTCCCAAAGAAACTGCTATTACTCCACTAGTACAAGAATTTTATATCGCTCTTAAAGATGAGGAAACTCAGTGACCTCGTGAATAAATGTTGGAAACAGTAACGGTAAGAGGTAAGGATGTACCATTCTCTCCCAAAAAAGATTTGTAAATATTATGATGCTCTATACTATGAATATGATTATTTACAAAATATTGATTTAATGGAATTTGAAGACATAGATATGGAAAGCATCATAAAATATTTAACTAAAACCGAGGAGAATGGAATGTCTAACAAGATACCAGACTATTGACTAATTTCAATCAAGCTATAATGTTTCAATAACTAAAATAAGGATGCAACTTATTGGCACCAGAATTACACCTACCCTTAACGTTTCAAATGTTAATACATTCTGAGCCATTTCGTTGTATGGCATTTCACATAAAAAGCATATATGCATAGGACAATGGATCCATCAAAATATGAAGTGTTGCATCAGTGGCTAGAAGGTTGGGATTTACTTTCCCCATCTTGTGATGGCACTTTGTAAAAGTGCAGAGGTTCCGATTTATGAAAATGAGCAATCCATGAGGCCAACATGAAGCATAATTAGAGATTCATTATATACAAAACATATTGAGCTTTAGAGAGACCAAATTATTGATTGGAACCAGAAAAGGAAAGAAAACATGGGCATTTTAGCATCACTCAAACAGAAAGAGCAATCTAAAGCTCAAAGAGGGGCAAGTGAGAGCACTGAAGAAAAACTTGGTGGGATGATCAAGTGGATGCAAGAGACAGGTCTGGACTCCAAAAATTCACCTGACTGAATAAGTTGAGAGCCCCAAATTATTTTCCAAATATGTTTTTGTAACACCCAAAAATAGGTCTTAGGAGTTTTAGGGGTATTTTAGAAATTTTGGCCTATATGAGCTCGAAATTTCCAATGGTTGGTACTCGATAAAGTTTTCGTCTATGGCATATTAGCTGTCAAATCAATTTTTGAAAAAGTATTCTAAAAACCCTTAATTTTAGAGAAAGAACTCATTTGTAACAGAGTCAAAATAGTGAGCATTTATGTGGCAATTAAACCAGTTTTTAGAATTGAACCTAAAACCCCTACTTTTAGCCTAAAGTCATGATAGTTGTTCTTCAAGTTTGTGCTTTTCGCCCCTTGTTCTTTTCCACAACATTCCATTGATTTTTCATTGTCAAACCATAATACTTTGATTTCCTATCATTCCAAAGTTATTTACCATCCTTAATCTTCAAGAAAAACACCCAAAACTCCATAGATTTTATCATCTTCTCCAAACATGAGTTTTTTGAAGTTGTGTCAAAACTCGTCAAATCTCATATCAAAGGTGAAATTTCGAATTACCATGAGTTTTTCATGATATCTAGCCATTAAAACTGAATTATTAGCCCTCAAATCGCATGTTTTAAGTAAAAGTTGAAAATCGAGCCATTAACGGTGGATTTCAATATTTTGAGTCAAAATTTGGTTTCCAAGTGTTTTTCAACTTATATTAGCATTATTAGAAGGTTTTTAAACTTACCTTCAAGTTTCGTTAATGATTTCTCATGTTTTAATGCATTTTGTGAAAATTTCCTAAAAGATATCAAAAAATGTCAATGCCATCAATTGAGTAGATTTGTCTAGCTTGAAGGTTACAAATTAGGTGTAGATGAATATTTAGATGAAATAAACTAATTTTAGGAAAAAATGAGATATTAGTATTTAAAGTTTGTTAAGTTAATAGTTTATGTTACATGGGAACTTTGTTTAAAGCTTGTGTTTAGTTACTTTAAGTGCATTTTTTGTCGATATTTGACTATGGTTAATGTATGATTTATGTGTGTAAAGCTTTAGATTCGTTAGAACTTGCCATGAGCTAGGAAGCATTAGTTGAGCTTTCCGCAAAAGCATGAAGTGGTGAGTGTATGAAATTGCTACTCATAAACACGAGTCATAGTTATTCGGGAATTTAGATGTAGCCTAAACCCCTACTCTAAGTTCCAAGTGTAAGTTTCCCTGAATCCATAAGTATCTTATGATATTTTGGTTATATATTGTGTATGAAAAGTGGTATGTGAATATAGTGACTATTTTGTAAAGTGAAATCATATACATGAAATGAATGTGTAATATATATGCTATATGACTATGTTAGTTGTAACATCCTGATTTTCGGGTTTTTCGCGATTCTTGATATTTTAAGTAAGTTTCTAAAATTTGGTATGTGATTATGGAATTCATAATTTGGGTATGTAAATGGGCTTATGGAAGGCTCATGAGTTGGCCAAAACCCGGTAGAATTTTTAAATTTTGGACTTAAGAGTTAGGGGTCCTGGCTAGGTGACCTTATGTAAAGTTGTAGGAGAAATGTAACACAAAAAAAGCTCTGGTAAAGTGGCAAGGGTGACGCCACTAAGCTCCTAAAAAGGTGGCATGTGGAGCATAGAGGAAGACCTGGGATCGATTCCTTGTGTTGGCAAATAGGGGTATTTATTTTTATGTGCAGGAAGGGTAAGTGTTGGAACCCAAGTGGATTCTGTAAGAGGAGAGTTTGGATCAAGTCAAATGCATGGATTAAGGAGGGATAAGGGGAGAGATTTTAGGGATTTGATATGAAGATAGAGTTGGCCGAATAAGGGAGATTGGAGGGGGGATTTTCGGCAGAGGGGTTTAGTTAGGGATTTTCAGCACTTAGGTATTTGTGTACCGTTTTCTCCCTAGAGGATTAGTCTTTTTCTCTCTTTTTCTTTTGCAGCCGAATCTACCATCTCTTCTTCCATCTTTTCTTCCTTCTCCTTCTTTCAAACCAGCCCACTATTTCCCTCCATTCACCCATTGTTTCTTTCCTCTATCTCTACTTCTGCCGAAATACCGCAAAAAGCCGAAATCAGTGAAGATAGGGGGTGCTGATTCTTTGTGACCAAAAACCTTTTCTTTCCTTTTCAATTATTGACGTTCAATTCCTTTACCTTTTAGGCGTATGGATTCAAGAGAAGAAAGACTGTGGTAAGTGCTCAAACTCTATATGACTCCAAGAATAACTATTGGCAAAAGCCGAAACCCTATAATTTAGGGAGGTGGCCGAATATGGGTATAGGTTTTTGGGGGTTCTTCTATTAATATTTTTATGGTTTCTATAGTGGAGGAGCAGCAAGGCGTAGTGTCGACTTGAATCAACTTGGATCTTCAGAGTGGCTAGATCTAGTAAATCAATATCGGCAAGGTAAGGTCCTTAAGGCCATTTTGGATGGTGGCCGAATGTGTAAGTACTAGTGTAAGATGGTTCTTGTTTTGAGTCAATTAATGGAAGCTGATTTATTAACGGTGGAATATAGGAGAAATCGTGTAGGAGATCTCATCGAGGAATATTGCCAAACAGGTGTGTAACGAACCCTCTTTCATAAGCTTAAAAGCGATAAGTGCCAAAAAGCCGAAATGCCTAAATTCGGGCATTTCGAGGACTCGTGAGCAAGCGAACGCTCATTAGTTAGTTAGATTCGTTGAGATGATGATCAGGAACATTGGAAACGGTAAGAACGTGATTTTTGGCATTCACGGTAAGTTGGGCCTCGAGGGGCTGCAATAGGGCCCAATAGGCTTTCGGGCCCATTTGCGAAAATTTTGGTAAAAAACAGAAATCTGTTAAATTGGATGTTGAGACTGTTAATACTGTTATGGATATAGGTTAAATGGGCCTAGATGACAAAATCGGCTAAGTAGGGCCCATTAAAGGTTTTAGGCCCAATAATTCAGTTTCGCTAAAAGCAGGCCAGAAACGCGGTTTAAACAAATGAATAGTTAGTAATTGATGATGAACATGGAAAAATCCCTAATTTTTGGTAAAATTACGATATTACCCTTATAATATGAAAATGACTGTTTTTGGCCCCTACGTAAAAATGACCATTATACCCCTAGGATTTAAATGTGAATTTTGATACATGGGATTTTAGTAAACATGGTATGTATGATATGCACATGACATGTATGCTATGCACATGATATGTATGATATGCACATGATGTATTCATAAATGCATTGGGTTGGGCTTTTATATGGATGGAGGAAGTGCAAAAGGGATTATGCCTCAGTGATTAAAGGGCTTATGCCCCAGTTATTAAAAGGGCTTATGCCCCAATTATTAAAGGGCTTATGCCCCAGTTATTAAAGGGCTTATGCCCCAGTTATTAAAAGGGCTTATGCCCCAGTTATTAAAGGGCTTATGCCCTAGTTATTAAAAGGGCTTTTGCCCCAGTTATTAAAAGAGGCTAGGCCTCCAGTTATACGAAAGCAACTATGCTTCCAGTGGTGTGTTGGTTGGGTGGGTTGAGTTATTCCCCACATGGTGTGTTGGTTGGTACGGGTGGAGAGTAGCGGATGGTGGGTCGAGTAGTCTCCCCAAATGGGTTTCCATTCTTTCATTGACATTACACGTGATATTGAAATGGGCCTATGGGCCATACCGTTTACAGTAAAGGCTTCGGCCCAGTAATATGAAATATAAAACGGCTTCGACCCAGTGTTATGAAATATGAAATATGAAAAGGGCTACGGCCCAGTACATGTTGAGATTGGATTTGGGCTTAGGTCCAACAGGCTGTTATTGTTTTGGGCTCTGAAAGGGGCTTGTTGCAGACTGAGTTTCCAAACTCACCCCCTTTTCTTAACCTCGCGGTGAGCTTTGATGTGGGGACTTGGGCCGGAGGGGATTCAGAGTAGCCACGGTGATCGTCTTTGGGCTTTTAAATAAGCATTGGTTTTCATTAAATTTCTTTTAATTATTATTTATTTTTGGGTTGTAATAAGGCCATTTTAACTTTCCTTTTATTTCTTTTCTGGATTATTTTATTTTTAATAACTTTAAATCTGGTTGATAATTATTCAAATGGGCTAGACTTAGGATGTGTTTTCAAAACGATACTTGTTTTCAAAATACCTCAACGCCACGATTAATCGATTTATCAAAGACATCCACTTACACAAATTTAAACACGATATAACAAAGTGTGGCTATGGTTGTAGGCATGTCTAGGATTGGATCCAATCAAAGAGCTTGGTACTTAAGCAGCCTTCATGGCTCACCTCCTCTATCTCGGATACCTACCTGGTGCCCAGCTTCCATACACGTTGTTAACTCAACAAAATATATGGTTTTTAAAACACTAAAATGGAACGTAGGTTTTCAACTCCAATGTGGCACGTCAGATTTGGCCGTAACATCTGGGCTGGGTTTGGGGTGTTACATTTAGTGGTATTAGAGCCAGGTTGCAACAACTCAGCTGTGGATCGGGTTCAAAAATTTTTCGAAAACTTAGGCTTAAGAAGGGTATTTTTGGAAATAATTTTTGAAAATTCTTTTCAAAGATGTTTTACAGAGTATAATGTTAAAATGGTCCGAGTTTTTCTGTTTTAAATCAAGAGTTCAAAATAAAGGGTGTTTTCAAATCAAAGTTTTCAAATTTCTATTTTAGGTGATCAAAAACATGGTTTCAAGTTTTGGATTGGAGAAAGAAGTGGCGCACTGAATCCCCGGCACCAAGTCTGTAAGTATATTTTCTTTACGATATATGATATGATATTATGAATAGTGCTGAGACTCTACTATGATACTGTAGATAGGGTAAAACTATGAAACGGTAGAAACGAGACTGTAGCTAGACTATGACGATACTAAAACAATTCTTGAACTGCTACATTTCCATAAGTCATTTTCTTAATAAACAGTGGAACATTATACTAATTTCATAAAATTTGTAAATCAGATAAGTCGATATGAGTACAAGAGGAGTTCGTGGACGAGGCCACGGACGTGGTCGTGGAAGGGTGCAAGCTGAATCTTTATCCTCAGGGCATAGGCCAACTGAGGAGGCATCTGTGCCACAAGCAACGAAGACTGGGTCTTATGATCGGGCTGTGGGGGATGATGCTTTGTCCCAAGCCATGTTAAGGGTTTTAGAAAGAGTTGCTGGAGCTAGTACTGGGTAAGTGAATAGGGGGTCTATATCGGAGCGACTCCGGGCCAATGGAGCAGAAGTATTTAAGGGTGTATCTGGAGTAGCCCCAAATATGGCAGAATATTGGCTAGAGGCAACAGAACGGATCATGGACGATCTAGACTGTTCAGTGGAGCAAAAGCTGAAAGGAGCTGTGTCGCTGCTACGTGACGAGGCATACCGATGGTGGATCGCTGTAAGGGAGAGTACTCCAATTGAGCAGGTAACTTGGGAATTGTTCAAAACTGCTTTTAAGGGGAGGTATGTTGGAGCTAGTTATGTGGATGCCCGTCGGAAGGAATTCTTGAATCTGACTCAAGCTGATAAGACTGTAGCAGAGTATGAGGCAGAATTTTTAAGGTTGAGTCGATATGCTAGTGGGATAGTGGCAACTGAATATGAGCGCAGTGTCCGATTTGAGGATGGTCTCCGCGATGAGCTTAGGATATTGATAGCTCCACAGAGGGAGCGTGGTTTTGCTGCATTGGTAGAGAAGGCTAAGATAGCCAAGGAGGTGAAGCCGTGAGCGCTGCAATTGTGAGAAGGATCGACCAGTTCAAGAGGATTTTAGACCCTCAAGTGCCACGAATCGAAATGTTAAAAGAGCAAGGATGGAGGAATCGGTTCGAGCAGTTCCAGTAAATACTTATAGACCGCAGGCTTGCAGGGACTGTGGTAAGGTGCATATGGGGGAGTGCTGGAAACGAACTGGAGCATGTTTTCAATGTGGGTCTAAGGAGCATAAGTTCAGAGAGTGTCCTCGGAGGACAGCTCAGGAGCTAGCTGCAGAGCAAAAGGATGTCCAACCACGGCGAGGAGGACCACCACCACAGAGAGGTCGTGGGCAAGGTAGAGGTGGCAATGGTAATGAAAGAGGACGTGGGGCACCTGGCAGAGGTGCTGGAGATGCCGAAGCCCGACAGCCAGCATTGGTTTATGCTGCACGACGTCGTGAGAAGGGTGACACTCTTGATGTTATAACTGGTACGTTCTTCATTCATAGCATGCCTTACACTGCTTTGATTGATGTGGGTTCTATTCACTCGTATGTAGCTTGGGATGTGCTTCCTGCGGAGACTGTGAGTGGGGTATCAGTGATAAGTCCATTAGGACATTCGGTTAAGGTAGATAAACTTTTTAGGGCAGTACCGTTAGTGACACGAGATAAAATCTTTGAAGGAGATTTGATGGAGCTGCCATTTGGGGATTTTGATCTTATCTTGGGAATGGACTAGTTAACTAAGCACAAGGCAACGTTGGATTGTGCTGCAAAGAGGATGGTACTACGAACTGCTAAAGATAAGGAGATAATGGTCATAGGGGAACGAAGGGATTATTTGTCCAATGTTGTTTCGGATTTAAGAGCCGAGAAGTTGATTCGGAAAGGTTGTGAGGCGTACTTGGCCCTTGTAAGTCAAACTGAACTTGAAGAGATAACGGTAGAGTCGGTTAGGACCATTAAGGAATTTCAGGATGTATTCCTAGATGAACTTCCTGGATTACCCCCGAACAGAGAAGTCGAGTTTGGAATCGACTTATTACCTGGAACAGCTCCTGTGTCCATTGCACCTTATCGGATGGCACCAAAGGAGTTGGTAGAACTGAAAGCTCAGATACAGGAGTTGTTGGCTAGAGGGTTTATAAGACCAAGTGTTTCCCTGTGGGGCGCACCGGTACTATTTGTAAAGAAGAAAGATGGGACTATGCGTATGTGTATTGACTATCGGCAGTTGAATAAACTGACTATCAAAAACAAGTACCCATTACCAAGAATCGACGATCTGTTCGACCAATTAAAAGGAGCCTCGGTATTTTCTAAGATCGACCTTCGGTCAGGGTACCATCAATTAAGAGTTAAAGAGGGGGATATTTATAAGACGGCGTTCAGGACTCGATACGGTCATTACGAGTTTCTGGTAATGCCTTTTGGGTTGACTAATGCACCGGCAGTATTCATGGATTTGATGAATTGGGTATTCCAACCATACTTGGATCAGTTCGTAGTCTTTTTTATTGACGATATCTTGGTGTATTCGGAAACGGAAGAGAAGCATGATGAGCATCTTCGTGTAGTGCTGCAAGTGTTAAGAGAAAGGCAACTTTATGCAAAGTTTAGTAAGTGCGAGTTTTGGCTGAAAGAAGTTACCTTCTTGGGACATGTTATGTCGGCTGAGGGGATCAAGGTGGACCCTCGAAAGATTGAGGCAATTTTGGAATGGAAGCCACCGAAGTCGGTAACAGAGATCTGAAGTTTTCTGGGGTTGGCAGGTTATTATCGGAGATTCGTGGAAGGATTTTCTGTGTTGGCAGCACCGTTAACGAAACTTATAAGGAAGGGAGCACCTTTTGTTTGGACAAATAAACAACAAGAGGCTTTTGAGAAGTTGAAGAAGGTTTTGACGGAAGCGCCAGTGTTGATTCAGCCAGAGTCTGGTAAGGATTTCACTGTGTACAGCGATGCGTCACATATAGGTTTGGTCTACGTGTTGATGCAGGAGAGTAAAGTGGTCGCTTCTGCTTCACGACAGCTTAAGCCGCACGAGGTGAACTACCCTACGCATGACTTGGAGTTGACAGCGGTAATCTTTGCACTTAAGATATGGAGGCATTACTTGTATGGGGAGAAATGCATCATCTATACGGATCACAAGAGTTTTAAGTACTTACTGACTCAAAAGGAGTTGAATCTGAGGCAACGAAGGTGGATAGAGTTGTTAAAAGACTATGACTGTTCGATTGAGTACCATCCAGGTAAGGTAAATGTCGTGGCTGATGCGCTAAGTCGAAGGGCTGTGAAAGAGTTGAAGGCGATATTTGTTCGTCTAAGTTTGTATGACGACGGAAGTTTATTGGCTGAGTTGCAAGTAAGACCGACTTGGGTAGAACAGATTAAGAAGCAACAGTTAGAGGACGAGTCGTTGGTTTCTCGGTTTCAGCAAGTTGAGAAGGGGGAGAATCCGGACTTCGGGTTAAATAGTGAGGGAGCTCTTTGTTTTCGAGGAAGAATTTGTATGCCGAAAGACTCAGACTTGAGATTGATGATTTTGAAAGAGGCACATAATGGACCTTGTGCTATGCATCCAGGAGGGAGTAAGTTGTATCGACATTTGTGAGAGCAATATTGGTGGCCTGGGCTTAAGCGAGAAGTGACCGAATTTGTAGGGAGATATTTGACATGTCAACAAGTGAAGGCCGAGCATCAACTACCTTTGGGATTGTTACAGCCGGTAAAGATACCACTTTGGAAGAGGGAAAGGGTAACTATGGACTTTGTAAGTGGGTTGCCGTTGACACCTTCTAAGAATGATTTGGTTTGGGTGATTGTGGATAGACTTACGGAATATGCTCATTTCATACCTTTCCGAACCGATTACTCACTTTAGAAGTTGGCCAAATTGTATGTGGCGGAGATAGTACGGTTGCATGGTGTGCCAGCATCAATAATTTCGGACCGAGACCCAAGGTTTACATCTCAGTTTTGGCAGAAGTTGCATGAGGCATTGGGAACGCGATTGGGTTTCAATACGGCTTTTCACCCTCAGTCGGATGGGCAGTCAGAGAGGGTTATTCAGATTCTAGAGGATATGTTGAGGAGTTGTGCTATTGAGCTTAGAGGCAGCTGGGAGGACCATTTGCCATTGGCGGAGTTCGCGTATAAAAACAGTTACCAAGCAAGTATTCAGATGGCTCCATATGAGGAACTGTATGGGCGAAGGTATCATTCGCCTACTTGTTGGGCAGAATTGGGGGAAAGGCAAATACTTGGACTAGAGTTGGTAGCAGATACTGAAGACAAGATTAAGGTGATCAGGAATCGATTAAAGGAGGCAGCAGATCGACAAAAGTCTTATGCCGATCTGAAACGTAAGGATATTGGATATGCTGTAGGGGACATGGTCTTTTTGAAAGTTTCGCCTTGGAAGAAGATATTGAGATTTAGTAAGAAGGGTAAGTTAAGCCCACAGTTTATTGAGCCTTACCGAATCATTAAGTGGATAGGGCCGGTGGCGTATCAGCTAGAGTTACCTCCAGAACTGGATCGTATTCACGACATTTTCCATGTGTCCATTCTAAGGCGATATCGTTCTGACCCAACTCATATCGTGCCAGTTGCAAAAATCGAGGTATGGTCCGATTTGACCTTTGAAGAGGAACCTATGCAAATACTTGATCGCAATGTCAAGGTGTTGAGAAGGAGGTCAGTTCCATTAGTGAAGGTACTTTGGAGGAACTATGGCAAGGAAGAAGCTACTTAGGAGACCGAAGAGGCAATGCGTCAACAACACCCTCAACTGTTTGGATCAGGTAAATTTCGAGGCCGAAATTTCTTTAAAGAGGGTAGAGTTGTAACATCCTGATTTTCGGGTTTTTCGCGATTCGTTATATTTTAAGTAAGTTTCTAAAATTTGGTATGTGATTATGGAATTCATAATTTGGGTATGTAAATGGGCTTATGGAAGGCCCATGAGTTGGCCAAAACCCAGTAGAATTTTAAATTTTGGACTTAGGAGTTAGGGGTCTGGCTAGGTGACCTTATGTAAAGTTGTCGAGAAATGTAACACAAAAGAGCTCTGTAAAGTGGCAGGGTGATGCCCTAAGCTCCTAAAAAGGTGGCGTGTGGAGCATAGAGGAAGACACAGGATCGATTCCTGTGTTGGCAAATAGGGTATTTATTTTTATGTGCGGGAAGGGTAAGTGTTGGAACCCAAGTGGATTACTGTAGAGGAGAGTTTGGATCAAGTCAAATGCATGGATTAAGGAGGGATAAGGGGAGAGATTTTAGGGATTTGATATGAAGATAGAGTTGGCCGAATAAGGGAGATTGGAGGGGGGATTTTCGGCAGAGGGGTTTAGTTAGGGATTTTCGGCACTTAGGTATTTGTGTGCCGTTTTCTCCCTAGAGGATTAGTCTTTTTCTCTCTTTTTCTTTTGCAATCGAATCTACCATCTCGTTTTCCATCTTTTCTTCCTTCTCCTTCTTTCAAACCAGCCCACTATTTCCCTCCATTCACCCATTGTTTCTTTCCTCTATCTCTACTTCTGCCGAAATACCGCAAAAAGCCGAAATCAGTGAAGATAGGGGGGGTGCCGATTCTTTGTGACCAGCAACCTTTTCTTTCCTTTTCAATTGTTGACGTTCAATTCCTTTACCTTTTAGGCATACGGATTCAAGAGAAGAAAGACTTTGGTAAGTGCTCAAACTCTAAATGACTCCTAGAGTAACTGTTGGCAAAAGCTGAAACCCTATAATTTAGGGAGGTGGCCGAATATGGGTATAGGTTTTTGGGGGTTCTTCTTTTAATGTTTTTATGGTTTCTATAGTGGAGGACCAGCAAGGCATAGTGTCGACTTGAATCAGCTTGGATCTTTGGAATGGCTAGATCCAGTAAATCAATATCGGCAAGGTAAGGTCCTTAAGGCCATTTTGGATGATGGCCGAATGTGTAAGTACTAATATAAGATGGTTCTTGTTTTGATTCAATTAATGGAAGTTGATTTATTAATGATGGAATATAGGAGAAATCGTGTAGGAGATCTCGTCGAGGAATATCACCAAACAGGTGTGTAACGAACCCTCTTTCATAAGCTTAAAAGCGATAAGTGCTGAAAAGCCGAAATGCCGAAATTCGAGCATTTCGAGGACTCGTGAGCAAGTGAACGCTCATTAGTTAGTGAGATTCGTTGAGATGATGATCAGGAACATTGGAAATGGTAAGAATGTGATTTTTGGCATTCACGGTAAGTTGGGCCTCGAGGGGCTACAATAGGGCCCAATAGGCTTTCGGGCCCATTTGGGAAAAATTTGGTAGAAAACAGAAATCTATTAAATTGCATGTTGAGACTATTAATACTGTTATGGATATAGGTTAAATGGGCCTAGATGACAAAATTGGCTAAGTAGGGCCCATTAGGGGTTTTAGGCCCAATAATTCGGTTTCCCTAAAAGTGGGCCAGAAACGCGGTTTAAACAAATGAATAGTTAGTAATTGATGATGAACATGGAAAAATCCCTAATTTTTGGTAAAATTATGATATTACCCTTATAATATGAAAATAACTATTTTTGGCCCCTAAGTAAAAATGACCATTATACCCCTAGGGTTTAAATGTGAATTTTGATACATGGGATTTTAGTAAACATGGTATGTATGATATGCACATGATGTATTCATAAATGCATTGGGTTGGGCTTTTATATGGATAGAGGAAGTGCAAAAGGGCTTATGCCCCAGTTATTAAAGGGCTTATACCCCAGTTATTAAAAGGGCAAAAGGGCTTATGCCCCAGTTATTAAAGGGCTTATGCCCCAGTTATTAAAAGGGCTTATGCCCCAGTTATTAAAGGGCTTATTCCCCAGTTATTAAAAGGGCTTTTGCCCGATTATTAAAAGAGGCTAAGCCTCGATTATCTGGCACTATCTTGCCGGTGGTGTGTTGGTTGGGTGGGTTGAGTTATTCCCCACATGGTGTGTTGGTTGGTACGGGTGGAGAGTAGCAGATGGTGGGTCGAGTAGTCTCCCGAATGGGTTTGCATTCTTTCATTGACATTACACGTGATATTGAAATGGGCCTATGGGCCATACCGTTTACAGTAAAGGCTTCGGCCTAGTAATATGAAATATAAAAAGGCTTCGGCCCAGTGTTATGAAATATGAAATATGAAAAGGGCTACGGCCCAGTACATGTTGAGATTGGATTTGGGCTTAAGTCCAACAGGCTGTTATTGTTTTGGGCTCTGAAAGGGGCTTATTGCACACTGAGTTTCCAAACTCACCCCCTTTTCCTTAACCTCGCAGGTGAGCTTTGATGTGGGGACTTGAGCCGGAGGGGATTCAGAGTAGCCATGGTGATCGTCTTTGGGCTTTTAAATAAGCATTGGTTTTCATTAAATTTCCTTTAATTATTATTTATTTTTGGGTTGTAATAAGGCCATTTTAACTTTCCTTTTATTTCTTTTCGGGATTATTTTATTTTTAATAACTTTAAACCTGGTTGATAATTTTTCAAATGGGCTAGACTTAGGACGTGTTTTCAAAACGATACTTGTTTTCAAAATATCTCAACGCCACGATTAATCGATTTATCAAAGACGTCCACTTACACAAATTTAAACACGATATAACAAAGTGTGGCTATGGTTGTGGGCATGTCTAGGATTGGATCTAATCAAAGAGCTTGGTACTTAAGCAGCCTTCATGGCTCACCTCCTCTGTCTCGGATACCTACCTGGTGCCCAGCTTCCATACACGTTGTTAACTCAACAAAATATATGGTTTTTAAAACACTAAAACGGAACGTGGGTTTTCAACTCCAATGTGGCACGTCAGATTTGGCCATAACGTCTGGGCCGGGTTTGGGGTGTTAAACTAGTGTTTTGCAAAAGATGCTAATCTGCAGTGATAGTGCAGGGATAATCGGTAAGTAATATGTGTTGTTTTTGAATATTTTGGCCATGCAATCTTGAAACCATTGGATATAGTTGGCACGCCATAAGATTGTGAGTAGTCACTTATATGTATAGTGGTTTTGGGATTAAGGCCCTGGGACATGTTTGGAGCGATAAAGGAATGAGAGCTAAGCTTCATTCAATGAGACATGTAAGGGGAAATAAGGAGAGTGTTAGCTGTATGCTTCACTTTTGGGAATTTTTTGACTTGATGAGTCTATGTGGTTGTGTAGAATATGTTCTATGTTTGAGTGAGAATGTATGCGTTATGAGAATGACCTATTAGATGATGCATGATTTAATATGACGTGGTGCTAGACTTAAGAATGACGTACATGCAAGTAAATGATTAGTTGTGTTGCATGAGGACATGTTTGCATTGTGGAAATTCATTGCACTTACTGAGCTTGTTAAAGCTCACCCACTCATTTCAACATATGTAGATTAGTGACATCATGGTGTGGGCGGTGTGGTTTCTGAAAGAGTGATCCAAGGAAGACTGGTTATTCTTCATAGGTGAACTATTTTTTTTATTCATATTGGGGAATTAGGCAATGTGGTAGAACTATTTGGGTCATTGATTTTCAACTATTTTGATTTGAATTTTAAGAATATCATGTTATTTATTACTTAAGATTGTAGACATTGATGTTGGCATGATAATATTTGTGAGTTTACAGACGTGTTCCCGGAAGAATTACCTGGACTACCTCCAGTGAGGGAAATTGAGTTTGGAATTGAGTTGGTTCCCGGTACAACGCCCATTTCGATTGCTCCATATAGGATGACTCCAACCGAGTTGAAAGAGTTGTAAGCACAGTTGCAAGAGCTAACGGATAAGAGCTTTGTGAGACCAAGTTTTTCACCATGGGGTGCTTCAGTACTTTTTGTGAAAAAGAAAGATAGGTCGATGAGATTATATATTGACTATAGATAGCTCAATAAGGTGACAGTGAAGAACAAATATCCTTTGCCAAGAATTGATGATTTCTTCGATAAGTTGAGAGTAAAAGAGCAAGATGTACCAAAAACTACTTTTCGGACGAGATATGGGCATTAATTCGTTGTTATGTCTTTTGGTTTGACTAATGCCCTGGCGGTATTTACAGATCTGATAAATCACATTTTTAGGCCATATTTGGATAAGTTTTTCGTCGTCTTTATCGATGACATATTGATTTATTCGCGTGATGAAATCGAGCATGTAGAGCATTTGAGAGTTGTGTTGCAAACCTTGAGACACAAGAGATTGTATGCCAAGTTCAGTACGAGTGAATTTTGGCTTAAGGAGGTCAGTTTTCTAGGACATCTTGTGTTAGGAGACGGGTTTTGAGTTGGCCCAACTAAGACTTCGACTATTGTTGAATGGAAAGCTCTGAAGAATGTAACAGAGGTTCGAAGTTTTGGAGTTGGCCAGGTACTATAGGCGGTTTGTAAATGGATTCTCTATGATAGCTATGCTGGTGACGAGACTACTACAAAAGGGTGCCAAATTTGAAAGGACAGAAACGTGGCAAAAGAGTTTCGAGAAATTATAGCTTTGTTGATCGAAGCCCCAGTGTTAGTGCAACCAGAGTCCGGCAAGAAGTTAGTAGTATATAGTGACGCCTCCTTAAATGGTTTAGGGTGCGTGCTTATGGAAGAAGGTAAGGTCATAGCTTATGCCTCAAGACAACTGAAGCCACATAAGAAAAACTATCCGACACATGATTTAGAGCTGGCCACCATTGTGTTCGCACTGAAAATTAGGAGACACAATTTGTATGGGGGAAAATGTCGGGTAGTCATCGACCATAAGAGATTAAAGTACTAGATGAATCAAAAGGAATTGAATTTATGGCAACGACAGTGGTTAGAGCTAATAAAGGACTATGAATTGATTATCGACTACCATCCGGGAAAGGCAAATGTAGTCACCGACGCTTTAAGTAGAAAATCATTATTTGCGGTGAGAGCAATGAATGTCAATATGACATTGTCTGGTGATGGTACAATTCTAACAGAGATGAGAGCTAGACTGACATTTCTTCAAGAGATCCGAGAAGCTCAGAAAGGTGCATAGAAATTACAAGCTAAGAGAATTCAGTGTGAGTCACGAATTGAATTAGATTTTTGTATTGGTACCGATAGATGTTTAATGTTCAGAGACGAAGTTTGTGTACCCAAGGACAATGAGCTTATTCAAAAGATTCTGAGAGAAGCACATAGTGGTTGTTTGTCCGTCCACCCGGGCAGTGTGAAAATGTACAACGACCTTAAAAAAATGTATTGGTGATCGGGTATGAAAAGTGATATTTTAAAGTTTGTGTCTAAGTGCCTGGTATTGTAATATCCTGATTTTGGGCCTAGTCGGAATAGCGTTTTTGTGACCACAAAATTCGAGATAGAAATAATTATTTTATGATTATTTTGAGGTATATGATATGATTGCATGATTGTGTGAAAATTTCGTGAAGAAATTTTATGCATAAAGTGCTTAAATTGAAATTAGGGACTAAATCGAATAATTTGTAAAACTTGTATTATAGAAGTTTCTAGTATGAAATTGTTTTGAAATATTAATTAGAAGGTCTTAAATAGAAATTTTACCAATTTCTAAGTCTATGGACAAAAATTGGACATGGATGGAATTTTTGGAAAGTTTAGTAGTAAGGGCATTTTGGTCATTTAGGGTAAAATGAATTAAAATACAAAATTAAAGCCAATTTTGCTCATCTTCAACCCCATGGCTGAATATAGCAAGGAGAAACCATGGCTAGGGTTTTCAAGCTTCCAAGCTCGATTGTAAGTCCGTTCTAGCGTGCTTTTAATGATCTTTACGTTTTTGGAGTCCCTAGCTCGATTTAGCTTATGCTAGCAATAATTTAACCTAGGGTTTATATTTGGAAAAATACCCATAGGTGAAATTTGTGTATTTTGGTGTTTTATGATAGAATATGAGGTTTTAAATTATGTTAGACAACTTGTGCTACTCGATTTTAAGTGAAAACGAGCAAAAGGGCTTAATCGGTAAAAATACCTAATAGTCATAAGTACATGTTAGAGTGAGATTTTGATGTTGCCATAGAAGGGAAAATGATCAGCATGTCATAAAACATAAGAAAATAGGCTGAAGTTTAATTTACGAGCTTTGGGGAAAAAGTGTAAATATGCAAAAGCTTAGGGGCAAAACTTTAATTTTTCCAAAATATGATTTTGGGTCAATTTGAATAATGTGAGTCCTAATGAGACTATATTTTAAATGATAGAGCAAGGAAAACTAAAATTCAGGCTAAAATGGGGAAAATACCAAGTTGTGGACGAAATGGTAAAAGTAGCTATTTTCGCATACGAGGTAAGTTCATGTGTAAATGTAGTAACATAATTGTCATTTTAAGCAATTTAATGTTGTTTATATGATATGATGCTGATTATTATCATGAAATATTATGCTTTGTGGTTATTGTTGAATAATATGTAATTATGTGAATTACTTGATGAGTATGAACTATCACCGAAGTATCAATTTCGATATTCCGTGGAAGATGGCAAAGATGTGTGATCGAGGAAAACGCCTGCTTGAACCTTAGGAATAGATTAGGATACAAGTGACATGTCACTAGGATGTTTGGGCATCCGAACTCGTTGAGTTGAGTCCGAGTTCACTTATGGATGCGAATGTCGAACTCGTTGAGTTGAGTCCGGAGTTCGAGAGATGTAACTAGGCATCCGAGCTCATTGAGTTGAGTCCGAGTTCACTTATGGATGCGAACAATCGAACTCGTTGAGTTGAGTCCGAGTTCACTTATGGGCGGGTTACATGGTAGCTTGGCTACATATGTGGCACTTATGTGCAAACTTTCCATGTATCCGAATTATATTCGATGTGTTCAACGGGTAAAATTCTACTCAAATGGAGGAATACTTGAGATGAAAGGGACGTATTGGTAAGTGTTGTGAAATGAATACTTTGAACAGGTATGTACTTAACCCTCGGGTTGAAAACTCGATATAACAACAATATGGTAAGATGATAAATGAAAATGTGATATGAATGTCTCGGTGATGATTATGCAAATGATGTTTTATGTTTGCTTATATAGTTGTGTTACTTGCTATTTGCATGTGAGCTTACTAAGCATTTATGCTTACTTCCTCATTTTCATTCCTTATAATGTTGACAAGCTAGCTCAGAAATCGGTAACGGTCGGAGGCATGCTCACTCTATATCCGTATACCATCTTGGCATAATGGCTTGCATATTTTGAGTATGGCATGTATAGCATTATAATAATTTTGTATATATGGTCTTATGATATGGTTATTGAGTGGTATGGAAATGCTTGGTAATGATTAGCCATTGGAATGACTAATCATGATCATATTTGGTGTTATGTATACTAAATTGCTAGCTAATCCATGGAAACCATGAAATAGGTAAAATTTACCATAAAATAGATTCAGATAGCAGTAGTGACGTGAGTTTGAAAAATCATTAAAAATAGTATAGATAAAATTAGATGGTGAATAAAATATGGAATTGAAGAATTATGAGTCTATTTTCATATGGATGGAACAAAACAGGTATATGAGTTATATTTTATGAGATGTTTAAATTTTTGTGAAACAGGGCTAGAACGATTTCTGGATCCCCTGTTATGACTTTGGAAATTCACCATAAATTTTACAAAGATAATTAGAAGTCATGCTTTATATTTACAGATTCCTTATTGAGTCCAGTTTTATTAGAGACAAACGTAATAGTCATTGAAGCTCTGTACAGGGAGATATCTGATTCGTAATACACAGAGGTTAGAGTAGTCGAACCCTGAAATAGGGGAGACTTTAACTAATAAACTGTACTAATTGGCCCAACCAAAAATTCTAGAAAAGAATTATTAGATAGATATATGAGTCTAGTTTCAGGAAAAATTTGCGGAATTGTATTTCGAGTTTCGAAAATTGAGATATGATTTTTAAAGCGACTGTGATGCTGTTAGCCAGCTTGTCTAGAAATTTTAAAATGAATTGTATGAGCTGTTTAAGTAATGAATTAAGTCTGTTAACACCTCGTGTTCGACTCTGGCGATAGTCTCGGGTACGGGGCGTTACAGGTATGTCAACAAGTAAAGGCTGGACATCAATTGCCTTCAGGTCTACTTCAGCCTAACATGGTCCCCGAGTGGAAGTGGGATCAAATCACTATGGACTTTGTGACGGGTTTGTCGGTAACCTCGAAGAAAAAGGATGTTTTTTGGATTCTTGTGGATAGGCTAACAAATTCGACACATTTTATACCCGTGCGTACCAATTACTCTCTTGAGAGATTAGCCGACTTGTATGTTTCCGAGATAGTGAGACTACACGGAGTGCCCATATCGATTATTTCAGACAGAGACCTGAGATTTACCTCGAGGTTTTTGAAAAAGTTACAAGAGGCTCTGGGAACAGAGTTGAATTTTAGCACAGCTTTCCATCCACAAATCGACAGTCAGTTAGAGAGAGTAATTTAAATATTAGAGGACGTGTTGTGGTGTTGCGTCCTTGAGTTCCAAGGTAGTTGGGAAAAGTATCTATTGTTGGTTGAATTTTCCTATAATAACAATTATTAGACAAATCTGAAAATGGTGCCTTATGAGGCATTATATGGGCGAAAGTGGTGAATGCCCTTATATTGGACCGAGTTTAAAGTGGGTCAGATTCACAGGGTCGAATTAATTAAGGAGATTGAAAAGAAAGTTAGAGTGATTTGTGATTGCTTGAGGGCTGCCTCGGATAGACAGAAATCTTACGCAGACTTGAAATGAAAGGAAATTGAGTTTCAAGTCGGTGAAAAGGTATTTTTAAAAGCATCTCCGTGGAGGAAAGTCCTCAGATTTGGTAGAAAAGGCAAGTTGAGTCATTGTTTCATAGGACATTATGTAGTTACCAAGAAAGTAGGGCCAGTTGCCTACCGATTAGGTTTGCCATCGGAATTGGAAAAGATTCACGACGTGTTTCATGTGTCCATGCTACGTCGATATAGATTAGTCCCTTCTCATGTGATTAAGCCGACAGTGGTTGAAATTCTTCTGGACATGACTTATGGCGAGAAGCCGATCAAGATTTTGGCTCGGGAAGTCAAACAGTTGAGAAATAAGAATTAATACTTGTGATGGTTTTGTGGCATAGACATAGAGTCGATGAAGCCACATAGGAACTCGAGGAGACTATGAGAGATCAGTACCCGAACTTATTCGCTGGTAAGATTTTCGAGGACGAAACTCCCTAAGGGAGGAGAAATGTAACAGCCTGATTTAGAGCCTAGTCAGAATAGTGGTCTCGAGACCATAAATCTGAAGTTAGAGAAATTATTTTATTATTATTTTGGAGTCATAGCATGTTTATATTAGTACATGAAAGTTTTGGTGAGTTAATTTTGACGTTTGTGAGCCTAATTATGAAAAATGACTAAATTGTATAAAGTGTAAAAGTCTTAAATTGATAGCTAAAGGTGTTAAATAGTTACAGAACCTAAATTGGGGGCCTTTAAACGGAAATTAGACCCCTAGAAATAGGGTGGCAGGCCTTAGGAGACATGTATGGTAAAAATTTTCAATTTTTGGTGGGATTAGGTGACCAATTTTGACTAAAATAAAAAATAGAAAAAGAAAATGATATCACCCTATTTCCCATTTTCTTCTTAGCTGAAAATATCAGCCATTGTTGGGGTTTTAAGCTTCAAAAATTTGCAGCAGCTTGAAGCATTCACAAGTAAGTGATCCTAATGGCTTTTCTAAAATATTTTTGTACTTTTGAGACCCTTGAAGCATGAGTTTTCAAATGGGGGTGTTATCTAGCAAAATGATCAAGAGTTTAGGGTTTTTCCGTGAAAGAATTTGTTTTTTTTTTATTTTGTATGGAAGAAAATGAGTCTTGGTTGTCTTATAAACAACTTTTGTGAAAGGTGTTAGCATGAAAACACCTAAAGAGACTATTTTGCATAAGTTGCACAACAAGTGATAAGTGTGTGAAATAGTGGGAATTTTAGGTTGCTACAAGAGTAAAAATAGTTCAGATAAGCTTAAGAGGTGAAGAAATTCAATAAAAAATGATTTTCGGGCATAGGGGTAAAATGGTCATTCTGCCAAAGTCTAGGGACAAAATGGTCATTTTACCGAAAATGTGAATTTTCAATTGCCTAATAGTAATTAGTGACTAAACGAGTGTATTTTGCTAATATAGATCAAGAATTTTCAAATTCGAACCAAGATCGGGGGAAAGCCAAGCAAATCGACTAAGCCGTATAGTCACTACATTTTGAAAAATTGAGGTAAGTTGTATGTAAATAATATAGCTACATTGCTACTATCCGTATTTAAATTGTCATTGAATAGATATGGCATGAATTGCTTGATTTCGAGATTGAGAATGTGTAATGATCATTGAGATAGTAGAATTCCCGTTGGGACTTTAAGAAGTAAACTGGATATTCATGACGTATCACTTGGGTCATTTGTGTGAGCTAGTGTAAGACATGTCTGGGACATGCATCGACCACATTATGAGAGCCAGTGTAAGACCATGTCTAGGACATGGCATCGGCATTGAGATAAGTTCTAGTGTAAGACATGTCTGGGACATGCATTAGTCTCGGGATGTAAGCCAGTATAAGACATGTCTGGGACATGCATTGGCTACGAGATGTGTCAGTGTAAGACCATGTCTGGTACATGGCATCAGACTCGTAGATGATAGCCAGTGTAAGACCATGTCTAGGACATGGCATCGAGACTTTACCCATGATTGAGGCCTATGAAATATCCGATAGTGTTCTGAATGGTTCAACGGCGAGAGTTATAAATTTAAGTTAACGAGAAAAGTATAACCGTATTGTGAGTATTACAGTTACTTAAGTGATACATATGTATAAGATGTGAACTCATTTTATATGCTATGTGATTTGTATGAAGTAAAGGGTAAGTCATGCTTATGCCCACTTTGGTATCATAAGTTGTTGGTAAATTGTAGACTTGTTGTATATTTATTTATATGCAACTTACTAAGCTTTATGCTTACTCCCTTTTCTTTCCATTTCTTTCAGTGTCGCCTAACTAGCTCAAGGATCACCGAAAGTTAGGGATATCGATAACACTATCAGCTGAAACATTCGGTATAGTTGGATTTATATTTTTGAATATGGCATGTATAGGATTAGAACTTATCATTTTGAGTCTTGGAGATTTGGCCAAATGTGTTGGCTTGGGATAGATCCCACACTTAGTATTAAGCCATGAATGATGGCTAATATTTATTTTGAGTTTATAAAAGTTGTATCTACATGGTTGAATGAATGTCTATTGTGGCTGATTTGATTTTGAAAATTATGCTTGTTTTGGTATTAGCTGGTATTTGCGTGAAAATAGGTATGCAAGGGTGGCAATGAGGTTTGGTAAATAGCCTTATATTGCCCACACGGGTAGACACACGGGCGCGGACCTAGGTCGTGTGTGACACACGGTTAGCCCTATGGGCGTATTGTCCGGCCATGAGACCCTTTTACTTAAAAATTTCAAGTTAGTATGCATGATAATATAAACACACGGGCAGAGACACGACCATGTGGAGGACACGGCCTAGTACACGGGCGTGTGCCTTGGCCGTGTGATAATTTAGGAATGCTGATGTCAGAAACAGAATATCCAGGTTTTTGCACACAGATTAAGGCACAGGCGTGTCATGGCCGTGTAAGGGACACGGGACATTGACACGGGCGTGTGTCTGGCTGTGTGAAAACCCCTGTAGGTGTGAATTAGAATTTAATTCCACAGGGTGTGGGACACGGACGTGTCCCAAGGTACTTAGGCTGTTTGAGCCACACAGACCACTAGCACGACCACGTCGAAATGGTCACACGGGCGTGTTACCCTTCCACATGGGCGTATGCCTTATTTTAAGGCAAATTTATTAAGGTTGGTTTAAGGACTAGAACGGTTACGAATAGATTTTAACAGTTGATTTAGGGCTCGTAGGCCCATAATAAGAAGTTTAAAGTAGAAAAAAGTTTTAATTTGGACCAAGTCTCGATGACTTGAGACTCTTTGTATGCATGAGATAAAGTTAGGTAATGCCTCGTACTCTGACCCGGCGTGGGTTACGGGTATAGGGTGTTACAAATTTCAAGTTGGTGACGTAGTCCTTACTAAACTACATTTGCTTTACGACATAATGGCTTGCATAAGGGACTTGTGTGATGGTGTGGGAGACCCTTTCAAGTTTTGAATAGAGTATGCAAGGTGACCTACAAGCTTGAGTTGTCGACAAAACTCAGAGCCCACCCAGTGTTTCATGTGAGTATGCTCAAGCCATTCCATGAGGACCAAGATTATCCAAATTGAGGCAAGTCAGAACGAGCACCAATGGGGGTAAAGGTCTCCTACGATCATGAAGTTGAAAGTATTGAGGCAGACCATGTGATCAGACTAAAGTACTATAGGTTGAAGCATGAGTACTTAGCGTGATGGAAGGGACTTCTTGACAATGAAGCAAATTGGGAACCTGTCGAGGCCTTATGGCAGTTCCAAGGCAAGATAGACTAGTTCCACGCAGAGGATGCGGTGAGGGTGTCACTAAAACAGGTGGGGGAGAATGTCATGGGCTGTGCATGGTGTGATCCATCATGTTCAAGGGAGGTTATTTGGCCCAACCAAACTGGTCCATTGCTTAGAGAGATTGAAGGCTTATCTACAAAGTAAGACCAAGTCAAAGATACTCAATTCTAAAGATAACTTGTAATCTTAGAAGATATTATAAATGTAATATTAGAGATATGGTACTTTTTAATCCTAGCCATTGATGCCCTTTAATCTGTGTCGCTAATTTTAGGGAGGCTCAACTATAAATAAATGCCTCTCCCTCTCATTGTAAATAATCCATTGGGTAATAGAATTCCTAGCAACATTCTCTTAAAAGTCTCTCTTGTGTTCTTAGCTCTTCTATTGCTTTGTTATTATATTTCAAATTCATTGATCTTCGTTCTTCGTTGACACCTTAGAAGAATTCTATTTAATCTTCAATTCTTAGGAGTTAGGCTGACTTAGGTATTTTTGGAGGAAGAAAACCCCTAAGGCTGCACGGATTGTGAGGCAAAAATCTAAGTTTGTGACATTAAAACTTTTGGAGAATTATAAATATTCAACTTACCTCTCCCATATAAGTAAAATCATTTATTAATAGTAGAGTAATATAATTGGAAGTCCTTCAATGATCCTTGAAGTCCTGTAATAAATAAACACCATTAAACAAATTTGAGTTAGTGTCAGTTAAAACATAATCATTCCTTACTTGTATGGGTATTTTCTTGCTTTGATATTCTTTTTCCACTTTAGAACTCCCCAATTTTACCTTGTATGGATTTTCATTCACCAAAATTGGACCATCAACTAGAATTTTATCACTCAAGGTCTCTTTTCTCTCGGTCTTTTCATGATTCTTCCTCACTTTCCATATCCCCCTTACAAGCATTATGAATATTCAATTCAGTACAATACATCTCAGTAGGAGAACATGACGTTTCTATCTCATCAACTTTATAGATTTGAGGAAAAAATTCTCATGATCATCTTTTTCCAGTTTAGAAAGTTCGCCATCACAAATCTCTTTTCCACTAATGTAAGAATAAAACAAGGTACAAATTCGTACTTACTTTATTCTCGAGTTGGATATTTAATTAGAGTTTGGAAACCCTTATGGCCTTTTGAACTACACTAATAACATTACACAAAATATGATAACCCAATTGTATTCTCTCTATTTTGATATTTAATTAGACATTTAAAACCCTTATGATATTTTGAACTACACCAATAAATTGCAAAAAAGGTAATAGCTCAATCATTTTCCTCATTTCGTTTGGCCATCTCCCATAGAATTGTCAAACTAATTTGTGGCCACCTTTCCCATCACAATAAGTCTTTTGGTTATTTTTTCCATGAAATTGTGGAATTATGAACTTTGATTTAGCTAAAGAATGTTGCCCATGATCATTATTAATCAAAATCTCATTATTTGCACGTTGGACACATTAAGCATTATTTGCAGGAAGATGAGGCTGATCAACCTTATCTCCCCAATTATGATTCCAACGCTCAATTTTGGTACTTAGATTTTCCAATTTTTTGCTGATCTTGTCTAAAATAGTGTCATGTTGTTGATCTCAAGCATTTCGATTCTCTTTTCTCCTTTGCAAGTTTCCAATCATAGTATCACGAATCATTATAAAAGTATAAAAAGAACTGTAACACCCCAAACCCGGCCCAGACGTTATGGCCAAATCGACGTGCTACATCGGAGTTAAAAAGCTGTGTCTCGTTTTAGTGTTTTAAAAGCCATATATTTTGCCGAGTTAACAAAGTGTATGGAAGCTAGGCACCGTGTAGGTATCCGAGGCGAGGAGGTGAGCCATGAAGGTCGCTAAGTACCAAGCTCTTTGATTGGATCCAATCCTAGACATGCCCACAACCATAGCCACACTTTGTTATACCGAGTTTAAATTTGTTTAAGTGGACGTCTTTGATAAATCAATTAATCGTGGCGTTGAGATATTTTAAAAATAATTATCGCTTTTGAAAACACGCCCTAAGTCTAGCCCATTTGAATAATTATCAACCAATTTTAAAGTTATTAAAATTAAAATAATCCGAAAAGAAATAAAAGAAAAGTTAAAATTGGCCTTATTACAACCCCAAAATAAATAATAATTAAAGGAAATTAAATGAAAACCAACACTTATTTAAAAGCCCAAAGACGATCACCGTGGCCACTCAATCCCTCCGCCCAAGTCCCCACATCAAGGCTCACCAAGGTTAAGGAAAGGGGGGTGAGTTTGGAAACTCAGTGTGCAACAAGCCTCTTTCAGAGCCCAAAACAATAACAGCCTGTTGGGCCTGAGCCCAAATCCAATCTCAACATGTACTGGGCCATAGCCCTTTTTCATATTTCATAACACTGGGCCGAAGCCTTTTCATATTTCATATTCTCGGGCAAGCCTTTCATCAGAAACGGTATGGCCCGTAGGCCCATTTCAATATCACATGTAATGTCAAATGAGAGAATGCAAGCCCAATTGGGGAGACTACTCAACCCACCATCCGCTACTCTCCACCGCATTCAACCAACACACCATGTGGGATTAACTCGACCCACCCCGCCATAACTCTCCACCGGCAAGATAGTTGCTTTATCATATAACCGAGGCCTAGCCTCTTTTTAATAATCGGGCAAAGCCCTTTTAACAAGCGGGGCATAAGCCCTTTATCATAATCGGGCCATAAGCCCTTTAATAACTGGGCATAAGCCCTTTAATAATCGGGGCATAAGCCCTTTTGCACTTCCTCCATCCATATAAAAACCCAACCCAATGCATTTATAAACATCTCGTGTGCATATCATACATATCATGTGCATATCATACATGTCATGTGCATATCATACATATCATGTGCATACCATACATATCATGTTTATCAAAATCCCATGCATTAAGTTCATGTATAAACCCTAGGGGTATAATGGTCATTTTACCTAGGGGCAAAACGGTCATTTTCATATTATAAGGGTAATCTTGTAATTTTACCAAAATTAGGGTTTCCATGTTCATTAACGATTACAAACAATTCATGGTGCAAACAGTGATTACGGCCCATTTTAGCAAAACGAGTTATTGGGCCAAAAACCCTAATGGGCCTACTCAACTGATTTTGTCATCTAGGCCCATTTAGCCTATATCCATAACAGTATTAATAGTGTTAACATGCAATTTAACATATTTCCGTTCTCTACCAATTTTACCCAAATGGGCTCGAAAGCCCAATGGGCCCCACTTCGGCCCCTCGAGGCCCAACTTACCAAGAACGCCAAGAATCACATTCTTACCGTTTCCATCGTTCTCGATCATCGTCTCATCAATTCTAACTAACTAGTGAGCGTTCGCTTGCTCACAAGTCCTTGAAATGCCAGGATTTCGGCATTTTGGCTTTTCAGCATTTTATCGCTTTAAGCTATGAAAAAGGGTTCGTTACACACCTGTTTTCCGATATTCCTTGACGAGATCTCCTATGCGATTTCTCCTATAATCAACCACTTAAAGATTAGACCATGTTAATATTAAACCAAATCGAAAACTTCCTATTATCGTCACTTACACATTCGGCCACCATCCATAATGGCCTTAGGAATCTTACCTTTGTCGCGATTGATGACTAGGTCTAGCCACTCCGGTGATCCAAGCTACTCCAAGTCGACACTACACCTTGCTGCTCCTCCACTAAATAAACCACAAAAATATTAAAAGAAGACCCCATAAGTCTATACCCATATTCGGCCATCTCCCTAAATTTGGGGTTTCGACTTTTGGCCAAAGTTACACTAGGAATTGTTTAGAGTTTGAACACTTACCATAGTCTTTCTCCTCTTGAATCCGGATGCCTAAAAGGTAAAGGAATCGAACGCCAACTATTGAAAAGAAAAGAAAAGGTTGCTGGTCACAAAGAATCGGCACCCCCTATCTTCACTGATTTCGGCTTTTTACGGCACTTCGGCAGAAATAGAGATAAAGGAAAGAAATAATAAATGAGTGGAGGAAAGTAATGGGCTGGTTTTTGAAAAAGAAACGGGAGAAAAGATGAGAGGAAAGATGGTAGATTCGGCTAGGGAAGAAAAGAAGAGAAGAAAAGAAGAAAAATAAAACTAAAACAAAGGAGAAAACAGCACGACTAATACCCTTCAATAAAATTACTAACCTAATACCCTTCCGCCAATTCCCTCTCTAACCCCTTCCAAACGGCTAAGCTCTATCCTTCTCTCAAATCCCTAAAATATCTCCCCTTATCCCTCCTTAATTTATGCATTTGACTTGATCCAACTCTCCTCTTACAGAATCCATTTAGGTTCCAACACTTACCCTTCCTGAACATAAAAATAAATACTCTTATTTGCCAACACAGGGAATCGAACCCAGGTCTTCCTCTAGGCTTCACACGCCACCTTTTTAGGAGCTTAGTGGCGTCACCCTTGCCACTTTACCAAAGCTCTTTTTGTGATACATTTTACCCACAACTTAATATAAGGGCACCTAGCCAGAACCCCTAACTCCTAAGTCCAAAATTTAAAAATTCTACCGGGTTTTGGCCAACTCATGGGCCTTCCATAAGCCCATTTACATACCCAAATTATGAATTCCATAATCACATGCCAAATTTTAGAAATTTACTTAAAATATCAAGAATCGCGAAAAACCCGAAAATCAGGATGTTACAACTCTACCCTCCTTAAAGAAATTTCGCCTCGAAATTTACTCGATCCAAACAGTTGAGGGTATCACGACGCATTGCCTCTTCGGTCTCCCGTAGCTTCTTCCTTGCCATGGTTCCTCCAAAGTACCTTCACTAACGGAACTGACCTCCTTCTCAACACCTTGACATCATGATCAAGTATTTACACAGTTCCTCTTCAAAGGTCAAATCCGATTGTACCTCAATTTACGCAATCGGCACGATATGAGTTGGGTCGAACGATATCGCCTTAGCATGGACACATGGAAGACATCGTGAATGCGATCCGATTCTCGAGGTAACTCTAGTCGATAAGCCACCGCCCTATCCGCTTAATGATTCGGTAAGGCCCAATAAACCGTGGGCTCAACTTACCCTTCTTACCAAATCTCAAAATCTTCTTCCAAGGCGAAACTTTCAAAAAGACCATGTCCCCTACCGCATATTCAATATCCTTACGCTTCAGATCGGTATAAGACTTTTGTCGATCCGCAGCCTCTTTTAACCGCTTCCTGATCACCTTAATCTTGTCTTCAGTATCTGCTACCAACTCTGGTCCAAGTATTTGCCTTTCCCCTAATTCTACCCAACAAGTAGGCGAACGACACCTTCGCCCATATAGTGCCTCATATGGAGCCATCTGAATACTTGCTTGGTAACTCTTGTTATACGCGAACTCCGCTAATGGCAAATGGTCCTCCCAGTTGCCTCTAAACTCAATAGCACAACCCCTCAACATATCCTCTAAAATCTGAATAACCTTCTCTGACTGCCCATCCGATCGAGGGTGAAAAGCCGTACTGAAATCCAATCGCGTCCCAATGCCTCATGCAACTTCGCCAAAACCGAGATGTAAACCTTGGGTCTCGGTCTGAAATTATCGATCTTGGCACACCATGCAACAGTACTATTTTCGCCACATACAATCCGCCAACTTCAAGTGAGTAATCGGTTCGGACAGTATGAAATGAGCGATTTCGAGAGTCTATCCACAATCACCCAAACCGAATCCTTCTTAGAAGGTGTCAACGCAACCCACTCACAAAGTCCATAGTTACCCTTTCCCACTTCCAAAGTGGTATCTTTACCGGTTGTAACAATCCCGAAGGTAGTTGATGCTCACCTTCACTTGTTGACATGTCAAACATCTCCTACAAATTCATCACTTCTCGCTAAGCCCAAAGCCACCAATATTGCTCTCGCAAGTCTCGATACAACTTACTCCCTCCGGATGCATAGCACAAGGTCCATTATGTGCCTCTTTCAAAATCATCAATCTCAAGTCGGAGTCTTTTGGCATACAAATTCTTCCTCGAAAACAAATAACTCCCTCACTATTTAACCCAAAGTCAGGATTCTCCCCCTTCTCAACTTGCTGAAGCCGAGAAACCAACGACTCGTCCTCTAACTGTTGCTTCTTATTCTGTTCTACCCAAGTCGGTCTTACTTGCAACTCCGCCAATAAACTTCCGTCGTCATACAAACTTAGACGAGTAAACATCGCCTTTAATTCCGCCACAGCCCTTCGACTTAGCGCATCAGCCACGACATTCACCTTACCTGGATGATACTCAATCGAACAGTCATAGTCCTTTAACAACTCTATCCACCTTCACTACCTAATATTCAGCTCCTTTTGGGTCAGCAAGTATTTAAGACTCTTGTGATCCGTATAGATGATGCATTTCTCTCCATACAGGTAATGCCTCCATATCTTAAGTGCAAAGATTACTGCTGCCAATTCCAAGTCATGCGTAGGGTAGTTCACCTCATGTGGCTTAAGCTGTCGTGAAGCATAAGCGACCACTTTACCTTCTTGCATCAACACGCAGCCCAAACCTACATGTGACACATCGCTGTACACAGTGAAATCCTTACCAGACTCTGGCTGAATCAAAACTGGCGCTTCCGTCAAAACCTTCTTCAACCTCTCAAAAGCCTCTTGCTGCTTATTTTTCCAAACAAAAGGAGCTCCCTTCCTTATAAGTTTCGTTAACGGTGCTGCCAACACAGAAAATCCTTCCACGAATCTCCGATAATAACCTGCCAACCCCAGAAAACTTCGAATCTCTGTTACCGACTTCGGTGGCTTCCATTCCAAAATTGCTTCAATCTTCCGAAGGTCCACCTTAATCCCCTCGGCAGACAAAACATGCCCCAAAAAGGTAACTTCCTTCAGCCAAAACTCGCACTTACTAAACTTTGCATAAAGTTGCTTCTCCCTTAACACTTGCAGCACTACACGAAGATGCTCATCATGCTTCTCTTCCGTTTCCGAATACACCAAGATATCGTCAATAAAAACGACTACGAACCGATCCAAGTATGGTTGGAACACCCGATTCATCAAATCCATGAATGCCGCTGGTGAATTAGTCAACCCAAATGGCATTACTAGAAACTTGTAATGACCGTATCGAGTCCTGAACGCCGTCTTATAAATATCCCCCTCTTTAACTCTTAATTGATGATATCCAATCAAGGTCGATCTTAGAAAACACCGAGGCTCCTTTTAATTGGTCGAACAGATCATCGATTCTTGGTAACGGATACTTGTTCTTGATAGTCAGCTTATTCAACTGCCGATAGTCAATACACATTCGCATAGTCCCATCTTTCTTCTTTACGAGCAGTACCGGTGTACCCCACGGAGAAACACTTGGTCTTATAAACCCTCTATCCAACAGCTCTTGAATCTGAGCTTTCAATTCTACCAACTCCTTTGGTGCCATCCGATAAGGCGCAATGGACACAGGAGTTGTTCCAGGTAGTAAGTCGATTCCAAACTCGACTTCTCTGTTCGGGGGTAATCCAGGAAGTTCATCTGAGAATACATCCTGAAATTCTTTAATAGTCCTAACCGACTCTACCGTTATCTCCTCAAGTCCCGTTTGACTTACAAGGGCCAAGTACGCCTCACAACCTTTCCGAATCATCCTCTCGGCTCTTAAAGCCGAAACAACATTGGACAAATAATCCCTTCGTTCCCCTATGACCATTACCTCCTCATCTTCGGCAGTTCTTAGTACCATCCTATTTGCCGCACAATCCAACGTCGCCTTGTGCTTAGTTAACCAGTCCATTCCCAAGATAAGATCAAAATCCCAAAATGGCAGCTCCATCAAATCTCCTTCAAAGATTTTATCTTGTGTAACTAACGGTACTGCCCTAAAAATTTTATCTACCTTAACCGAATGTCCCAATGGACTTATCACTGATACCCCACTCACAGTCTTCTCAGGAAACACATCCAAAGCCCCAGATACATCACAAACAACATACGAGTGGGTAGAACCCACATCAATCAAAGCAGTATAAGGCATGCTATGAATGAAGAATGTACCAGTTATAACATCAGGAGCGTCACCCTCCTCACGACGTCGTGCAACATAAACCAACGCCGGTTGTCGAGCTTGAAGATGTCCAAGACCTCCGCCAGTGCCCCACGCCCTCGCCCATTACCATTGCCACCTCTACCTTGCCCACGACCCTCTCGTGGTGGTGGTCCTCCTCGCCGTGGTTGGACATCCCTTGCTCGCCACTAGCTCCTCGAGCTGTCCTCCGAGGACACTCTCTCAACTTATGCTCCTTAGACCCACATCGAAAACATGCTCCAGTTCATTTCAAGACTCCTCCATATGCACCTTACCACAGTCCCTCGCAAACTCTGCGGTCTATAAGTATTTATCGAACCGCTCAACTGCTTCCTCCATCCTTGCTCTTTTAACATTTCGATTCGCGGCACTTGAGGTCTAAAATCCTCTTGAATCAGGTCGATCCTTCTCACGATTCATCGCTCGATCGACTTCACCTCCTCGGCTATTTTGCCTTTTCTACCAATGCGGCAAAACCACGCTCCTCTCGTGGAGCTATTAATATCCTAAGCTCGTCGCGGAGACCATCCTCAAATCGGACATCATACTCATATTCGATTGCCACTATGCCACTAGCATATCGACTCACCTCAAAATTTCGCCTCATACTCTGCTACGATCGATTCAAGAATTCCTTCCGACGAGCATCCACATAGCTTGCTCCAACATACCTCCCTTTAAAAGCCGTTTTGAACAATTCCTGTGTTACTTGCTCAATTGGGGTACTCTCCTTACGGTGATCCACCAACGGTATGCCTCGTCCCATAGCAAATGACACGACTCCTTTCACTTTTGATCCACCGAGCGCCTAAATCGTCCATGATCCGCTCATGCCTTTAGCCAATATTCGCCACATTTGGGGCTACTCGAGATACACCCCTAAATACTTACGCTCTAATGCGAGTCGCTCCGATATAGACCCCTATTCACCGTCCCAAGATTAGCTCCACCACTCTTTCTAAAACCCTTAACATGGCTTAGGATAAAGCGTCATCCCCGCAGCCCGATCATAAGACCCAGCCTCCGCTGCTTGTGGCACGATGGTTCCTCACCGGCCTATGCCCCGAGGATGAAGATTCACTTGCACCCTTCCGCGACCACGTCCGCGCCCTCGTCCACGAGCTCCTCTTGTACTCATATCGAATTTTCTGTTTGGCGATTTTTATGAAATTAGTATAACGTTCCACTGTTTATTAAGAAAATGTCTTATGAAGATATAGCAGTTCAAGGATTGTTTTCGTATCATCGTAGCCTAGGTACAGTCTCATTCCTACCGTTTACAGCTCTACCCTAGCTAAAGTATCATAATAGGGTCTCAGCACTATTCATAATATCATGTCATTATCATATATCGTAAAGAAAATATACTTACAGACTTGGTGCCGGGGATTCAATGCGCCACTTCTTTCTCCAATCCATTTAGAACTTAAAAACCATGTTTTTTATCATCGAAAATAGAAATTTGAAAACTTTGATTTGAAAACGCTTTATTTTGAACTCTTGATTTAAAATGTAAAAATGGTACCTTTTAACATATATTCTCCGCAAAACATCTTTAAAATGAACTTTTCAAAAACCATTTCCAAAAATACCCTTCTTAGGCCTAATCTTTCGAAAAAATTTTTTGGACCCGATCCACAGCCGAGTTGTTGCAACTTAGCTCTAATACCACTAAATGTAACACCCCAAACCCGGCCCAGACGTTATGGCCAAATCTGACGTGCCACATCGGAGTTAAAAATCCGTGTCTCGTTTTAGTGTTTTAAAAGCCATATATTTTGCTGAGTTAACAAAGTGTATGGAAGCTAGGCACCAGGTAGGTATCCGAGGCAGAGGAGGTGAGCCATGAAGGCTGCTTAAGTACCAAGCTCTTTGATTGGATGACATGCCCACAACCATAGCCACACTTTGTTATACTGAGTTTAAATTTGTTTAAGTGGACGTCTTTGATAAATCAATTAATCGTGGCGTTGAGATATTTTAAAAACAATTATCGTTTTGAAAACACGTCCTAAGTCTAGCCCATTTGAATAATTATCAACCAATTTTAAAGTTATTAAAATTAAAATAATCCCGAAAAGAAATAAAAGAAAAGTTAAAATTGGCCTTATTACAACCCAAAAATAAATAATAATTAAAGGAAATTAAATGAAAACCAACACTTATTTAAAAGCCCAAAGACGATCACCGTGGCCACTCTGAATCCCCTCCGGCCCAAGTCCCCACATCAAGGCTCACCGCAAGGTTAAGGAAAGGGGTGAGTTTGGAAACTCGAGTGCAACAAGCCCCTTCGAGCCCAAAACAATAACAGCCTATTGGGCCTGAGCCCAAATCCAATCTCAACATGTACTGGGCCATAGCCCTTTTTCATATTTCATAACACTGGGCCGAAGCCTTTTCATATTTCATATTACTGGGCCGAAGCCTTTACTGTAAACGGTATGGCCCGTAGGCCCATTTCAATATCACATATAATGTCAAATGAGAGAATGCAAGCCCAATTGGGGAGACTACTCAACCCACCATCCGCTACTCTCCACCCGTACCAACCAACACACCATGTGGGGATTAACTCGACCCACCCCGCCATAACTCTCCACTGGCAGCATAGTTGCTTTATCATATAACTGGAGGCCTAGCCTCTTTTAATAACTGGGGTAAAGCCCTTTTAACAACTGGAGCATAAGCCCTTTATCATAACTGAGCCATAAGCCCTTTAATAACTGGGGCATAAGCCCTTTAATAACTAGGGCATAAGCCCTTTTGCACTTCCTCCATCCATATAAAAACCCAACCCAATGCATTTATGAACATCTCGTGTGCATATCATACATATCATGTGCATATCATACATGTCATGTGCATATCATACATATCATGTGCATACCATACATATCATGTTTATCAAAATCCCATGCATTAAGTTCATGTATAAACCCTAGGGGTATAATGGTCATTTTTACCTAGGGGCAAAACGGTCATTTTCATATTATAAGGGTAATCTTGTAATTTTACCAAAAATTAGGGTTTCCATGTTCATTAACGGTTACAAACAATTCATGGGTGCAACAAGTGATTCGGCCCATTTTAGCAAAACGAGTTATTGGGCCAAAAACCCCTAATGGGCCCTACTCAGCTGATTTTGTCATCTAGGCCCATTTAGCCTATATCCATAACAGTATTAATAGTGTTAACATGCAATTTAACATATTTCCGTTCTCTACCAATTTTACCCAAATGGGCCCGAAAACCCAATGGGCCCCACTTCGGCCCCTCGAGGCCCAACTTACCAAGAACGCCAAAAATCACATTCTTACTTTTTCCATCATTCTCGATCATCGTCTCATCGATTCTAACTAACTAGTGAGCATTCGCTTGCTCATAAGTCCTCGAAATGCCGTGATTTCAGATTTCGCTTTTCGCATTTTATCGCTTTAAGCTATGAAAAGGGTTCGTTACACACCTGTTTTGCGATATTCCTTGACGAGATCTCCTATGCGATTTCTCCTATAATCAAACACTTAAAGATTAGACCATGTTAATATTAAACCAAATCGAAAACTTCCTATTATCGTCACTTACACATTCGCCACCATCCATAATGGCCTTAGGAATCTTACCTTTGTCGCGATTGATGACTAGGTCTAGCCACTCTATGATCCAAGCTACTCCAAGTCGACATTACACCTTGCTGCTCCTCCACTAAATAAACCACAAAAATATTAAAAGAAGACCCCATAATTCTATACCCATATTCGCCATCTCCCTAAATTTGGGGTTTGACTTTTGCCAAAGTTACACTAGGAATTGTTTAGAGTTTGAACACTTACCACGTCTTTCTCCTCTTGAACTGGATGCCTAAAAGGTAAAGTAATCGAACGCCAACTATTGAAAAGAAAAGAAAAGGTTGCTGGTCACAAAGAATCGGCACCCCTATCTTCACCGATTTGGCTTTTTGGCACTTCTAGAAATAGAGATAAGGGAAAGAAATAATAAATGAGTGGAGGAAAGTAATGGGCTGGTGTTTGAAAAAGAAATGGGAGAAAAGATGAGAGGAAAGATGGTAGATTCGGCTAGGGAAGAAAAAGAAGAGAAGAAAAGAAGAAAAATAAAACTAAAACAAAGGAGAAAACGGCACATCTAATACCCTTCTGCCGAAATTACTAACCTAATACCCTTCTGCTGAATTCCCCTCTCTAACCCCTTCCAAATGGCTAAGCTCTATCCTTCTCTCAAATCCCTAAAATCTCTCCCCTTATCCCTCCTTAATTTATGCATTTGACTTGATCCAACTCTCCTCTTACAGAATCCACTTAGGTTCCAACACTTACCCTTCCTGCACATAAAAATAAATACTCTTATTTGCCAACACAGGGAATCGAACCCAGGTCTTCCTCTATGCTTCACACGCCACCTTTTTAGGAGCTTAGTGGCGTCACCCTTGCCACTTTACCAAAGCTCTTTTTGTGATACATTTTACCCACAACTTAATATAAGGGCACCTAGCCAGAACCCCTAACTCCTAAGTCCAAAATTTAAAAATTCTATCGGGTTTTGGCCAACTCATGGGCCTTCCATAAGCCCATTTACATACCCAAATTATGAATTCCATAATCACATACCAAATTTTAGAAATTTACTTAAAATATCAAGAATCGCGAAAAACCCGAAAATCAGGATGTTACAAGAACACAACACTTAAGAAAAGAAACATTAAGAAAACATCACTGTTATGTACTAAAAAATAAAAATCAAATTCTCAATGAGGTAAGGATTAATCTTATGAGTCTTTTAAAAGTGTTTATATCAATTAATTAGAACGTATTAGAATTAAACTAACAAAGCAAACCTAGTAGCACTAGGAGTCCAAAATCGGCTAAACACCAAAAAAATGTGTTGCACGGAGGAAGGAATGTGCAACATGCTTTAACCTACTAACACAAGAAACAATAAAGTGTTAGAATATGTAAAGGAACAATAAAAAGGAAAAAAATGACAACTTAAGGCTAAGAGTCAATGAAAATCCCTGAAACACGAAAACTTGAAAAATTGCGAAGCAACTTGAAATACTTTATTTGAGGTGTTCCCTACTTCCAAAAATCACGAAATTTAAACCCAAGCTTTCTCAAATAATATATATTTGATCTGGAAATTTTTGGCACTAAATTCAACCAAAAAAATAATTTTTCTTTGTTTTCTTTTTTTCTCATATTTTCCTTTTTTCCGCTTTTTATCACTCTTTTGTGGAAAATATTTTTAATATCCCAAAAAAGTGCCAAGAATCAATATGTAAAATTTGGGATCGTTTGAAAAATGTTTACCCACTGAAAAATATTTTTCTAAAAACTTTCTAGTTAAAAAAATTGTTTTGAGCTTGTGATACAGAATGAATGCGGAGGAAGCAGAAGATGGATTGAATTCAAATTGCTCGACTCGAAAAAGAAAGATTTGGATCTGATCTGAAAAGAAAAAATTAATAAATTTAGTAATAAAGAAGTCAAAAACAGTAAAAGAAGAAATTTGTAAACAAAGAACAAAGAACAAAGAACAAAGAACAAATAAAAATAATAAATAAAAAAATAGACGATTTTTAGAAGTGGAAGATGGATTGAGTAAACCGATGACTATGATATATCGAAGGATAAATATCCAATTGAATCCTTTGAAATATAAATCCTAGCAAACTCAATTAATGGCTCTAATCAACCCTCCAAGAAATAATCCTTGGCAAATTAAAGGGTGAACAATGAATTCACACGACTCCTTAAAGAAAATCTGGCAGAAAAGTACTTTTAAAAATTACAAGAAAGAAATCTTGCTCAAAGAAACAAACTTCCAGAGTTGAAAACTTTATTAATGAAAATAATTGTGTCCTTAATGAACAATGAAGAAGCCTTTATATAGGCTAGCTAAGTACATTCAAATAAAACTCTAAAGTATACTAAAATTCTAATTAATTTAAACAAGAAGTAGTTTTAAACAAAACTTTCTTATTGACATAAAGCTCCTAAATAACTTAAACTACTTAATAATTATTAAAGCTCCAGAATAATAAAATAATAAGAGCTGACAAATATAGTATTGGAATCATATATAATAAGAATTAAGCCTAAAACGTAACCCAATAAGATTTAAACTCAAGCTAAAAGCCTGAAACTCAGAATTCCCGTCATAATCCTGTCCAGAAATTCTGCCTGCACAATCTTCATTAAAAAGGCCATAACGTGAGCTCCCAGACTATAAATCAGTGATTCAAAGTGTGTTTAAAAGCTAAGAGATAGATATTCGAACATCATGAAGACATCTCAATCTATAAATGTCTGGATCCTATCCAAAAAGTCATCGGAAGTTGACAAATTTTTTCATTTTAAAAATTGGCAGCTTGGTTTAATTGAGTTCAATAAATATCATCCAATCTATGCATGTATCGTTCCCTCTTTCCACGAAAAGATTCATCCTTGAATCTTTTCTTTGATCAAATATTGGTTTGATTTGCTTAGCCTTTGAGATAATGTGAGCCCATCACATCCATGGCTCTAAATTTGGGCCTTGAGACTTGCATCATTCCCCCTTCCTGAAGAACATTTGTCCTCGAATCTTTAACTGCACAAAAAGAAAATGGATTAGAATAACTAACAATAAAATGAAAAAATACTTACCTAAGCTTTCTTCTGCACCAAATCCATCTTCGGGATCAAAGACATTATTTTGATCCTTTAAATCAGCTTTGATCATATATGTCTCCTATAAAAACAATGTTTCAACACTAAACAAAGAAGTGTTAGGTACATGAGTCTTCAAGTAAAAAGTAACATGTAACTTTTTTTGAATATGCATGGTCATCCATAAGAATTTCCAATGATGAGTCAATAATTTCACATAATTATAAAAATCAAGAAGTTTAATATTATTATGTAAAAAATTATATTTAAAGTCTAAGGTAGAAAATTTTGTTGCAAGATAAAATGCATAAAGCTCTGTAATAAATCTATCGAATACAAAAAAAGTAACCTTGACATACCTAGATAAACCCATAAAATCAATTGAACTTTTAGACCAAGGTTTAATAAAATTTGACGGATGAGAAAACATGTTATGAGGAAATATTTTACAAATAAAATCAATAGCATACATATAAAAAAACATTCAAGGTATGCCTACATGTTTCAATTTCCAATGTATCCTTACTTTTCTTACATTATAGCACTTGTGTAGAATTATCAATGTTCAACTTACCTCTCTCACACAATTAAAATTGTCTATCAATGGTAGAGTAATGTAATTGTCGTTAGTGGATCCTTGAAATCTTGTAATAAAGAAATATCACTAAACAAATTCGAGTTATGGTTAGTTAAAACATAATCATTCCTCACTTTTGCATGGATATTTTATTTGTTTTCATTTTCATTCTCCATTTGATAACTCTCCATTTTTACCTCAAATTTATTTTCACTCACTGAAAGTGGACCATCAAGTAGACTTTTATCACCCAAGGTATCTTTCCTCTGTATCTTTTCAATTTTTCTCTCCCCTTAACCATCTCATAGAATTTCATCATTTTCAATTAATCCTTATACATTTTTTTGGGTTCCAAAGGGGCTAAAGTGTATTTTTTTCCTTTAAACATAAGGGAGTAACAGTTCAATTTACCATGGTGTACCATATCATGATCATATTTCCATGGTCTTCCAAGAGGCAAACGAGCATCATACATGAGAACTACATGACACCAAACCTTATCAGAATAATTCCCAAATTTGAATGCAATTAAATACTGTTTAATTACCTTAGGTTCTAAACTTCCGTTAAGCCATTGTAATTGATATGGCTTAGGATGATTTTGACAAGGTAAAGATAAAGTATCCACTAAAAAACTACTCAACACTTTGGCACAACTACCACTATCAACAATAAAAGAGCACAACTTTCCTTGAATCAAGCACCTCAAATGGATGATGTTATTCTTTTGCACTTAGTCAGAATTGTCCTTGACCTGAATGCTAAGGGATTGTCGCACTACAAGACAATTAGACTCAAGCAAATTATCTCCATCAGTAGGATATTCCAAAACCTCTTCCATACTATGTCTGTGTATCATTATTAGAGGCTAAAAAGAAAAACTAAAAAAATGATCAAAGAAAATTAAACATCACCGTTATACACTCGCAATAAAAAAACTATAAGAGAGAAAGAAAAGAGTTAAGATTTTTGTGCTTGTAACTTTTAAAGAGTAATCAAACTCAATAATTTTCAAAAAGATGTAGGATAACTCACTAACAAAGTCGACCTAAGGCTCTAAAAAGCCAAAGAAAAATTCGACTTCAAAGGGAGTAAGTTATGTGGAGAAAGAAGAGGCAACTCTTTTTGGACCTGTTAACATAAGACACGGAAATGTGTAGAATGCATAATAGAATAAGAAAAGCTAAAACAAAAGAAACCCTAATGATAGAATCAAATAAAATAAACTACCCAATCGAAAACCTAAGATAATGGAAAATAACTTGAATTTTTTGTTCGAGGTGTTCCCGGTTTCCAAAAATCACGAAATTTAAATTGGAATCTCCTCAAATAATGTAGATCTAATCTAGAAAATATTGGCATAAAATTCAACCTCCATAATATTTTCTTATTTTTTCATATTTTTTTCTGTATTTTTTTGACCATTTTTTTGTGTGAAATATTTTTTATACTCTAAAATAGTGCCAATAAATAGTATGTAAAATTTTAGATCATTTGAAAATGTTTACAAACTAAAAATATTTTTTTCCAAAAAACTTTCTAGGTAAAAAGAAAAAAAATTGTTTTGAGATTGTTTGCTGGAAATCAATTTATAAGGACACAAAGAACACCTAAAACACCCGAATCTAATACCAAATGATATGGAATGAAGGCGAAAGAAGCGGAAGAAAGATCGTATTCAAGTTGTTCGACTTGGAAAGGAAAGATTTGGATCTGATCTGAAAAGAAGAAATAAATAAATTTAGTAATAAAGAAGTCAAAAACAGTAAAAGAAGAAATTTGAGAATAAAGAACAAATAAAAATAATAATATAGAAATAAATATATGAAATTTAAAAGTATAAGATGGATTGAATAAACCGATGACTATGATGGATAGAAGGATAAATGTCCAATTGAACCCTTTGAGATATAAATCCCAACAAACTCAATTAATGGCTTTAATCAACCCTCTAAAAATAATCCTTGGAAAATTGAAGGGTGAAGAATGAATTCTCACGTCTCCATGAAGAAAATCGAGAAGGAAACTACTTCTAAAAATTATAAGAAAGAAATCTTGCTCAATGAAACAAACTCTCAGAGTTAAAAATTTTATTAATGAAAACAACTATGTCCTTAATGAACAATGAAGAAGCCTTTATATAGGCTAGCTAAGTACATCCAAATAAAACTCTAAAGTATACTAAAACTCTAATTAATCTAAACAAGAAGTAGTTTTAAAAAAAACTTTCTTGTTGGCATAAAACTCCTAAATAACTTAAACTACTTAATAATTATTAAAATTTAGGAATAATAAAATAATAAGAGCTGATAAATAAAATATTGGAATCATATATAATATGAATTAAGCCCAAAACCGAATCCAATATGATTGAAACCTATCATAATCCTGTCCAAAAATTTTGCTCGCGTAGTCTTCACTAAAACGATCATAATTTGAGGTCTTGGACTGGAAATCGAGTGATTCAAAGTGCGTTTCGAAGCTAAGAGGTAGATCCTCAAACATCATGAGGACATATGAACCCAGAAATGCTTGGATCCCATTGAAAATGTCATCGTAAGTCGACAAATCTTTTCATTTTAAAAATTGCCAGCTTGGTTGAATTAACTTTAATAAATACCATCCCATCTGTGCATGTATTATTCCCACTTTCCTTGAAAAGATTCATCCTTGACTCTTGTCTTTGACCAAATCTTGGTTTGATTTGCTTGGCCTTGAGTAGTGTGAGCCTATCACACTTATGGGTCTGAAATTGGGCTTTGAGACTTGCATCAGGCTATTTGCTGAAAATTAATTTATAAGAACAAAAAATAACATCTAAAATACCCAAATTTGATACCAAAGTGTAAAAAAATGAGGCGGATGATTGTGGAAGAGGATCGTAAAGTTTTTCCAAGTTGTGAATTTAACTTAAGGCTCTAGGCGTTCAGAAAGAAACTTGGATTTTGTCACAACCTAAAGGCATTCGAATCCAAGTTAGATAAAAAGTTAAAGAAAAATAATTGAAATAAATAACTACGATAAATAAAATAGAACAATAAACCAAAGGTTAGAGCAATAACGAAGAAAAATAAAGAAGATGGATGGAAAAGATATAATGTGGTGTGTGGAAGTCCTAAGGATCCCTGGAAACAAGAAGAATCCATAACCCCCTTCAAGAGGCTCTAATTTCCCCTCCAAGAAAGAAAATTTTGCAAAAAAAAAAAATGTTTCAAGATGATCCCCACAATATGAGAAGATTGTTAAAACTCAAGAAAAATTCTTGAAAAGGAAAACTCAAAGAGAATTTATTAACTTAAAAGATAAGTTTGTTGAATAATAATGAATTTATTCCATTGTGTACAATGCAAAGGCCTTTATATAGCCTAGCTAAATAAATCTAAAAAGAACTCTTACGTATACTAGAACTCTAATTAACCTAAACAAGAAGTAGTTTTAAACTAAACTTTTTGTTAACATAAAACTCCTAAATAACTTAAAATATTTAATAATTATAAAAAATTCAGAATAAAATAATAATAATATAATAAGAGTTGATAAATACAATATTGGGTTTTGACTGTCTCTGGATGTGCTAATGTCCAGAGTAGAAATCTTGCATAAAAGATGTGAAAAGCGGTATCTACAGGTATACGAGTTAGGTTGTAATATAGTTACAACCGAGTAGGTAAGTTCTTCGAGGATCATGCCCAAGCGAAGCGTACACTAAATTAAATCTAATCTAAACATAAATAGATCTAATTAGTACTTTAATTAAATTATAGTACAAATATTTAAAAGAAGGATTCTGATAAACTATACTAAAAATAATAAGAAAGGAAATAAAAGTGTAACAGCCCAAATTTGACCGGGCTTAAATAAAGAAAAAGAAAATAGATAAATAAATAAATATTTATTTATTAAATAGTCCATTAAAAGTCTAGGAAACAAAGCCCAAACAGTTGGGGCCCAATGTCTAAGCATAATGGACTGACCCGTGTAACCCAAATACATCCGAAGCCCAACACATACACCAAACCCAATAACTCTATCAGCCCCTAAAACCCCTAGCCCGATCACAAAACTAAAGTGGCCCAACTGGCCCAAACCATTACACCAAGGTAGGAAACCCTAGGGTTTCTGCCTTCTTTCTCCTCGAGCCGTCACCGCTTTTGGAAAGTTCGGGGAGCGTCTGTCCAGCTCCCGAATCGAGGCCACCATTCAAGGCACTTTCTCAGGGTCTATCAACGTCCCATCAGCACCCCACCGTCTCCACGAATCCTCACCACCGGATTTCATGCCTCCGTCAACGCTAGCAGCCCTCGAATCACCGAGATTCTCGCTGTCACCTGCAAGAAAAGGAAATAAATCAAAGCAAGATTGCAGTAAATGGATTAGAACAGAGTTTGGAAAGAAATCTTTCGATTTCTTTCCAAAATAGGCAGTAAACCAAGGCTATAAATCCTTTTCTCAAATCTGTAAAAGGGGCAAACATACAGAGAGAATAATACTAGAAATACGCCACAAAACTATTGTACACCAGAGATTTTTAATAATATACCAGAAAGATTTCATGAGAACGAAGGTGATTTATTATTCTCTTTCTACTTTTATTTCATTTTTTGTCGCAAGCAATCGGTATACAATATATTAATAGACGGAGGAAGAAAATACCTTGAGATTCGCCCCGAAAAGCGAAGCTTTTCAGGTCCCGACCGTCGTGTGCTGCGGAGTTGATGATGGCGCGTGAAGCTGAGCGCGGAGGTCCGATGAATGGAGCAGACCGGCCTAGGGCCAGAGCTCAGAGGGCTGGGGGACTTTTCAGAGGATTTCTCTCATTTTTTTTTCGAACCAGGGGCTAAATGATTGTTTAGGTAAAAGTTTGGCCTATATAGTCTTAACAGAACGACGTCGTTTTAGCTTAGTCAGATAAGCTTAAAACGACGACGTTTTAAGGCCACCAGAATCCGCGCGTTGACCCGATTACCCGGGGAGGATCCGCGTGTTTTTGAGGATTGGGTTAATTACCCCATTAATCCTTCCACATTTTTTATGTTTACAATTTTGTTTTATTTTATTTATGATCGAGCCTTGATATTTTGTTTCCGTTTTAATTTAGTCCTTGCAGTAACTGTTTTAAGTCCTAGATTAAAACAATGCCGTTTAGGGACAAGGGAAAATTTCCCGATGAGTCCCTAGGGTTTTAATGGCCATTTCAATTAGGCCCGATCTCAGTTATTTTCTTATTAGCCACTGACTTTAATTTATGTTCAATTTAGTCCTTTTTATCCCTTTTAATCTATTTATAATCTATTTTTAACTTTATACATATGCTATTATATTATTTTACATTTTAACAATATATTATTTCATATTATTATTATTTATTTTACATATATACATTTTCATATTATAAATTATAATTATTTTATACTTTATACCGTTATATATTTTTGTCTATATATTATTATCATTAAAGGTTTTAACTTGTATTATATACGTATCTTTATTTATATGTTAATAGTTACTTTACTCATATTCTATTATTACACATTTTGAAGATATTATAATATTATAATTTACATAATATGTATATTTCATCATTAATTACTTACTTCATATTATTCTAAACTTATACTTATATATGTTATAGTTATTATATTATAAATATAAATTCTTTTACACATTTGATATTTTATATACCAATATATTTTATATTTTATATAATTATTATTCTTATAAATATATTTTTATTATTTATTATATTTTAAATCATTATTAAATATCACATTTTTTATATAGGCTCATTCTATTTATCAATTATTTATATTATACATATATTTTTAAAACTTATGTTTTTATTATACAATATTTGCTTTTACTTTAGAATTAATATATTATTGCTATGTTAGGTATTTTATATGTTATGTAATATCTTAGACTTTTTATAATTTATTTTAAAATGCATATTATATATATATATATATATGTGTCAAAATTGTATATCATGCATCATTTATATGTTTAAATATATGTTGAATTACATGTTTATGGGTTTTTACCTATTCTTCTTAAATATATGTCGCGTTTTATGTATATTTTTCTTTTTAAAATTTGTTTTGTTTTATTTCCTATATGTTAATTAGTGTATGATATTTATGCTGTTGTGCTTTTATTTACCTATTATTATAACATGTTATCTCGTATGTTATGTTAATATGCTTCTTCATGCATCGGTTTTAAAAACGAGACTTCAAAGTTTTCAAAAATAAAAAGGCAATGCTTGGTGTTTGGAAGCTTCGAGAAAAGTAGTGCCCTAACTTATTGGGTTGCAACTTTTCTCGTTGAGTTCGAATAGTCAAGTACCCTTTTAAGTTTTTTAAGATTTTCAAAAAACAAGCAACTATCGTGGAATTTCAAAGCGTTGTGTCCTAACTTACTAGATGTGGCGTTTTGTCGTTTCGAGATAGGGATTTCCAAAAAGGCTAACTTATTATCAATATTTTGATACAAGTGAATCCCAATTTTGAAGATCAAAATATTTTAAAGAGGATTGTTTCTTAAAATTTTTAAATTTCCAACCTTAAAGACATTTGATAATTAATTAGGTACCAATTTTTGGGCGTTACGAGGGTGCTAATCCTTCCTTGTATGTAACCGACTCCCAAACCTGTTCTTTTTATTACATAGGCCAAAGCTAATTATTTTAAAACAAAATGTTTTAAAGGTGATCCAATCACACCTAAAAAGATGGTGGCGACTCCCGTTTTCGTTTTTAAAGTTGATTCCCATTTTCCAAAACTCGATTTAAAAATAGTTTCGGCAACTTGGCGACTCCACTGGGGAGTAATAAGAGAGTCAAGCCGTGTAATTGATTATCTCTTGCCTTAACGTCGGAAATTAAAAATTTTAAAATTTAATCCTCTTTGCACTAAATGTGTTTGTATTATTGCATGTGTTGCTATATTCTGATACGCATTGCATTTGCATGACCATTGTGGTCACACCCTTAAGTGGGAGTGAGAAACTACGCCTTCGTGAGGTTTTCGTCTCTGTGCAGGATAGTGGATCACTTTTAGGATATATCCGTACCTGTGTTTTCGTGAGATTTTGTAACACCCCGAACCCGAGACCATCGCCGGTGTCGGACACGAGGGGTTAACAAACCAAGTTCACTTGTTTTGCCCACCAATTTGACATTTCCAGTCAGGCTGGAAAACTGCCTCACCGTCGCCTTAAAAATCATATCTCGAGTTTCAAAACTCGGAAACTGGTTTCGTAAATTTTCCCTGAATTTAGACTCATGTATCCATCCATGGATTTATTTCTAGAATTTTTGGTCTGGCCAATTGGTACAGTTTATTAGTTAAAGTCACCCATGTTACAGGGATCGACTGCTCTGACCTTCGCGCGTTACAACTTGAATATCTCACTTTAAAGAACTTTAATACTGGTGCCGTTTGTTTCTAATGAAACTAGACTCAAAATGGAATCCGTACATATAAGGCATTACTCCTAATTCTTTCTGGATAATTTATAGTAAATTTTTAAAGTTGCGACAGGGGACCCAGAAACCATTCTGGCCCTGTCTCACAATAGCTTTAATATCTCTTAACAAGTAACTCCTATGACCATTTCGTTTCTTCCATATGAAAATAGACTCATCAAGGTTCATTTACATAGCTGATTCACTATTTAATACCATTCCTACAAATTTTGGTGATTTTTCACATTCACGTTACTGCAGCTGGCAGCATCTGTTTTAAGGTAGGTCTTACCTTTTGGTAGTCTCCATGAACCAACTAGTCTTGCCATACATAGGTTCATATATGATCATTTTAACCATGCCAAAGGCTGATCATGTGACCAACATTCCCATTTCCAATTCATAGTCACATCATAACACCATATATATATATATACAAACCGCAAATAGTCCAAGTTCATTCTTCACTTTTACGAGCCGTTTTCGCATGGCCGTACACATATACATCACCACATTTTAAACCAACAAGGGTAGTCCTATACATGCCATTTCAAAGTTCAACCAAAATTTATACCAAAATAGAGGCGTTGATAGTGTGGATGACTTCGACTTTAATGATCCTGAATCCGATTGCTATCGAGCAAAATCTATAAGACAGAGAGCCAAAGCAACGGGGTAAGCATTTTTATGCTTAGTAAGTCTCAAGGAATAAAATCAGCTTTAATTAAAGCATTACATTCACATAACCAAATACATCATTTCACTAATACACATTCACATAATCATACTTACTTCACCATCCCAACTCTTAGGTTCATACACAAATAACGGCTTGCGTTAAGGCCGATAACTCGTTCCATCAAAGGAGCGGATATGCATATGCTCTTACTCCTAGCGCAAAGCACACACACACACTTACCTTGTTATTGGGAAATTTCACAAGTGTATTAGCTGAAATTTTCCAGCAAGCTTATAATTTTCAAATCACATACCTTCGAGCTTAAGCGGATATAGCTACTGTTCAAACGCCTTCGGACATAGCCGGATATGGTAACCCGCACCAAGGCCTACGGGACTTAACCCGGATATCACGATTGCACAAATGCCTTTGGGTCTTAGCCCGGATAGAATGACTCGCACGAATGCCTTCGGGTCTTAGCCCGGATATAGCCACTAGCACCATTGCCTTCGGGTCTTAACCCGGTTATAATTTCCAGCATAATTGTCTTCGGGGCTTAGCCCGGATATCATTCAATTTCTCATGCACACATACATTAATAATCATTGGACATACATATTTCATTTTCGTTACTAAGGCTCAAACACAATTATAATCATTAGCATAATCGCCTTCGGACTTAGCCCGGTATCATTCAATACTCATACACACATAAATCAATAATCAATACATCCATATTTCATTCCACATAATTCAATTAAGGTCACTTCTTGAGGACTTACCTCGGATGTTGTCGAACGGCTTTTACGGCTATTCGATCACTTTTTCCTTCCCCTTGTCCAATTGTGGCCCTCTTAGCTCTTGAGCTAATTCAAACAAATTCAATCTATTAAAACCTCATTGTGCTAGCTTATGGCGAATATGACAAGGAGTTTAAATGGTCATATGGCCACTCTTTAGCTTGAATACACAATGGTCATGCACATTTTATACTACATCAAGCAATTCAATACAATTTATTCGAGCATCAAGGAAAAGCTAAGGCCTTCAATAGGCTACCCAAGGCCGAATATTCATGTCCATGTTGAGGCCAATTATGCACTTAATACCTCACAAAAACAGCATGCATTTTACTAGTTAATGCTTTGCATATTGTAGCTCAAAACTTATATTATAGCATCAAGCACTCATATGTGTGCTAGGCCGAATGTGCTTGCAATTTCACAATCATTCTTCAACATCTTCTTCTTTAAACAAACATATTCATCACTTAGTTCACAACCAAAACATCATGTGCAAACATATATATACATATATGAGCATGGCGAATTTCAAGGTGTCCATAGCCATCCAAAACACAAATTTTAACTAACATGCAAGAAGCATGAACCATGCTCATGAATGCATCATGGCGAATATGACAATCATGCCCTTTTCAACTTCAATCATGGTTAAACAAAAGAAAACTCAAAATCTTACTCATGAGTAGACAATCCATCATTGCATGCATCATCATCAAGCTTTACACTTAGCATGCAATGGCTTTATCACCATAACAACTTTGGCCAAATACCATTTCCATGGCATAACAAAGATTTGAGCCATGGCTAACATGCACATCAAGTTAGCAACCAAAACATGCATGAAACTCCTAACACAACCTCATACATACCTTAATCTTGATGCAAACTTAGCCAAATCTCCTTCTAGATCTCTTCTAAACCAAGCATGAAGCAAAAATCCTCTTTCTTCCTCCTTATGATTTTCGGCCAAAAAGATGAGAAAGGATGAACACAACAAATTTTTTTCTTCCTTCTTTCTCAACTCACGGCAAGGGGGGGATTACCACACTCACACACATTTTTTTTTCATTCTTTTCTTACCCATGCTTATTTGTTTATTATTTCTCCCTAATGCCCAACAAAACATGTTTCATGACATGTTTAGCCCATATCTCTTTGTCATGGCCGGCCATCACTTGTACAAAGGGGAATTTGACATGCAAGTCCATTATTTTGCATGCATGCTTTAATTAGTCATCACACATTTCCCCATCATACTTTCAAAGTTCACTACTAGGTCCTTTCTAGTGAAATTCACCTTTATAACACTAAATCAATCATCAAAAAAATGTCATACATGAGTACACACATATTATAGGCATCGAAATAAATTTTAAATTATTTTTATGCCTCGGTTTTGTGGTCCCGAGACCACCTTCCGACTAGGGTCAATTTTGGGCTGTCACAACTCTCCCCCACTTAAGAAATTTTCGTCCCCGAAAATCTTACCGGTAAATAGGTTTGGATATCGCTCGAAAATTTTCGTCCCCGACAATACCCCATATTTCTAGGTGGCCTACCTCGAGCAGTGGTAGCACCCGGGTTTCCACTCTGACTCACATTTTGTTCAAGCATCCTCGGGCAATCCTTCATAAAGTGGTCGGCCGATCCACACTTATAGCAGGAGTGATCACGAAACCAACAGCTCCCCGAATGCCATTTGCCACAATGTTGACACTCCGCCCTCTCTCGCGATCATTTCCACCATCGGCGATCAAGTGACTCGTGTGGTCACAGGGGGTCGATCGCGTCCTCGTCTAGAAAAGCCCAAAGCGCCTCTAGACCGGTTCACATCATCTCGAAATCTCTTCGATGCCTGTTGAAGAGACTATCCCGAGGACCTCTTTCGGAATTCTCCAGTTCCCACATCAGCTTTTTGTTTCTCCTTTCTAAGCTCTTCGGCTTTACAAGCTCGCTCAACAAGTACTACGATCTCTCGTATTTCGAGAATGCCAACGAACATCCTTATATCATCATTCAGCCCATCCTCGAAGCGTTTACACATAATAGCTTCGCATTTAAATGCATTCTCGCGATCGGCTAAGCCTCACAAATTTTCGTTCATAGTCGGTAACCGACATAGAACCTTGCTTAAGATCAAGAAATTCCTTCGCTTTTGGTCGATGAATCTCGATCGATATACTTTTTGAACTCGGTTTGAAAGAATTCCCAAGTCACTTGCTCTCTAGGCACCACAAGTCGAGTACTCCACCAATAGTAGGCGGAATCATGTAGCAAGGAGATGGTACACTTTAAGCACTCATCGGTGTACAAGATAGCTCATCGAGCACCCGGATAGTGTTGTCCAACCAAAATTCAGCTCGCTCGCATCATCATCATCCGTAGCTTTAAATTCAATGGCCCCATGTTTTCGAATCCTATCGATGGGGCTTACTTGACCTTATTTGGTCAGCCATCGGAGGTATTGTAGGTGCGGGGTTGCATTTGTCGGAATGGAGGTTGTGGAACAATCGTGTTAGTTCAAATGTATTGGTTAAACCATTCGTTCATCACACTATAAAAGGCTTGCCTAGCCTCATCATTCGGATTGCTGCCCATAGGTTGAGAGTTCACTGGCGCTGTCCCTTGTCGGGAGCAGCGCCACACTCTCCCATCATCAGCTATTGCTCGGTTGGGATCGGGATCCATTGCTATAAACAAACTCAAAGTCAAATTGTCAGAAATCACCACACTATCGATTCATCATTTAATGGCATGTATAGCTAGACCCCAAACACCTCACGGTAGTCCTAGAATCAACTAAACCGTGGCTCTGATACCAATAAAATTGTAACACCCCGAACCCGAGACCATCGCCGGTGTCGGACACGAGGGGTTAACAAACCAAGTTCACTTGTTTTGCCCACCAATTTGACATTTCCAGTCAGGCTGGAAAACTGCGTCACCGTCGCCTTAAAAATCATATCTCGAGTTTCAAAACTCGGAAACTGGTTTCGTAAATTTTCCCTGAATTTAGACTCATGTATCCATCCATGGATTTATTTTTAGAATTTTTGGTCTGGCCAATTGGTACAGTTTATTAGTTAAAGTCACCCATGTTACAGGGATCGACTGCTCTGACCTTCGCGCGTTACAACTTGAATATCTCACTTTAAAGAACTTTAATACTGGTGCCGTTTGTTTCTAATGAAACTAGACTCAAAATGGAATCCGTACATATAAGGCATTACTCCTAATTCTTTCTGGATAATTTATAGTAAATTTTTAAAGTTGCGACAGGGGACCCAGAAACCATTCTGGCCCTGTCTCACAATAGCTTTAATATCTCTTAACAAGTAACTCCTATGACCATTTCGTTTCTTCCATATGAAAATAGACTCATCAAGGTTCATTTACATAGCTGATTCACTATTTAATACCATTCCTACAAATTTTGGTGATTTTTCACATTCACGTTACTGCAGCTGGCAGCATCTGTTTTAAGGTAGGTCTTACCTTTTGGTAGTCTCCATGAACCAACTAGTCTTGCCATACATAGGTTCATATATGATCATTTTAACCATGCCAAAGGCTGATCATGTGACCAACATTCCCATTTCCAATTCATAGTCACATCATAACACCATATATATATATATACAAACCAAAATAGTCCAAGTTCATTCTTCACTTTTACGAGCCGTTTTAGCATGGCCGTACACATATACATCACCACATTTTTAAACCAACAAGGGTAGTCCTATACATGCCATTTCAAAGTTCAACCAAAATTTATACCAAAATAGAGGCGTTGATAGTGTGGATGACTTCGACTTTAATGATCCTGAATCCGATTGCTATCGAGCAAAATCTATAAGACAGAGAGCCAAAGCAACGGGTAAGCATTTTTATGCTTAGTAAGTCTCAAGGAATAAAATCAGCTTTAATTAAAGCATTACATTCACATAACCAAATACATCATTTCACTAATACACATTCACATAATCATACTTACTTCACCATCCCAACTCTTAGGTTCATACACAAATAACGGCTTCATAGGCGATAACTCGTTCCATCATAGGAGCGGATATGCATATGCTTTACTCCTAGCGCAGCAGCACACACCACACTTACCTTGTTATTGGGAAATTTCACAAGTGTATTAGCTGAAATTTTCCAGCAAGCTTATAATTTTCAAATCACATACCTTCGAGCTTAAGCGGATATAGCTACTCGCTCAAACGCCTTCGACATAGCCCGGATATGGTAACCCGCACCAAGGCCTCACGGGACTTAACCCGGATATCACGATTGCACAAATGCCTTCGGTCTTAGCCCGGATAGAATGACTCGCACGAATGCCTTCGGTCTTAGCCCTGATATAGCCACTAGCACCATTGCCTTCGGTCTTAACCCGGTTATAATTTCCAGCATAATTGTCTTCGGGCTTAGCCCGGATATCATTCAGCTTCTCATGCACACATACATTAATAATCATTGGACATACATATTTCATTTTCGTTACTAAGGCTCAAACACAATTATAATCATTAGCATAATCGCCTTCGGACTTAGCCCGTATCATTCAATACTCATACACACATAAATCAATAATCAATACATCCATATTTCATTCCACATAATTCAATTAAGGTCACTTCTTGAGGACTTACCTCGGATGTTGTCGAACGGCTTTTACGGCTATTCGATCACTTTTTCCTTCCCTTATCCAATTGTGGCCCTCTTAGCTCTTGAGCTAATTCAAACAAATTCAATCTATTAAAACCTCATTGTGCTAGCTTATGGCGAATATGACAAGGAGTTTAAATGGTCATATGGCCACTCTTTAGCTTGAATACACAATGGTCATGCACATTTTATACTACATCAAGCAATTCAATACAATTTATTCGAGCATCAAGGAAAAGCTAAGGCCTTCAATAGGCTACCCAAGGCGAATATTGATGTCCATGTTGAGGCCAATTATGCACTTAATACCTCACGTAAACAGCATGCATTTTACTAGTTAATGCTTTGCATATTGTAGCTCAAAACTTATATTATAGCATCAAGCACTCATATGTGTGCTAGGCCTAATGTGCTTGCAATTTCACAATCATTCTTCAACATCTTCTTCTTTAAACAAACATATTCATCACTTAGTTCACAACCAAAACATCATGTGCAAACATATATATACATATATGAGCATGGCGAATTTCAAGGTGTCCATAGCCATCCAAAACACAAATTTTAACTAACATGCAAGAAGCATGAGCCATGCTCATGAATGCATCATGGCCAATATGACAATCATGCCCTTTTCAACTTCAATCATGGTTAAACAAAAGAAAACTCAAAATCTTACTCATGAGTAGACAATCCATCATTGCATGCATCATCATCAAGCTTTACACTTAGCATGCAATGGCTTTATCACCATAACAACTTTGGCCAAATACCATTTCCATGGCATAACAAAGATTTGAGCCATGGCTAACATGCACATCAAGTTAGCAACCAAAACATGCATGAAACTCCTAACACAACCTCATACATACCTTAATCTTGATGCAAACTTAGCCAAATCTCCTTCTAGATCTCTTCTAAACCAAGCATGAAGCAAAAATCCTCTTTCTTCCTCCTTATGATTTTCGGCCAAAAAGATGAGAAAGGATGAACACAACAAATTTTTTTCTTCCTTCTTTCTCAACTCACGATAAGGGGGGGGGGATTACCACACTCACACACATTTTTTTTTCATTCTTTTCTTACCCATGCTTATTTGTTTATTATTTCTCCCTAATGCCCAACAAAACATGTTTCATGACATGTTTAGCCCATATCTCTTTGTCATGGACGGTCATCACTTGTACAAAGGGGAATTTGACATGCAAGTCCATTATTTTGCATGCATGCTTTAATTAGTCATCACACATTTCCCATCATACTTTCAAAGTTCACTACTAGGTCCTTTCTAGTGAAATTCACCTTTATAACACTAAATCAATCATCAAAAATGTCATACATGAGTACACACATATTATAGGCATCGAAATAAATTTTAAATTATTTTTATGTTTCGGTTTTGTGGTCCCGAGACCACCTTCCTACTAGGGTCAATTTTGGGTGTCACAACTCTCCCCACTTAAGAAATTTTCGTCCCCAAAAATCTTACCGTAAATAGGTTTGGATATCGCTCTTTCATAGAGTTCTCGGTCTCCCAAGTAGCTTCTTCTATCCCGTGCTTGAGCCATAACACTTTTACTAGCGGAACCCGCTTGTTTCGCAACTCTTTCACTTCTCGTGATAGGATACGAATCGGTTCTTCCTCATAACTCATATTAGCTTGAATTTCAATTTCGATGGACTAATCACGTGCGATGGATCGGATCTATAGCGTCAAGCATCGAAACGTGAAAGACATCGTGAACCTTTTCGAGTTCGGGGGCAAAATCAAACGATATGCCACCGGACCGACTCCTCGGATATCTCATATGGCCCAACGAACCTCGGCTCAACTTGCCCTTACTACCGAATCGAGTATCTTTTTCCAAGGCGATACCTTGAGAAACACTTTATCACCCACCGATACTCGATATCCTTACGCTTCAGTCCGCGTGACGACTTCGACGATCGGAGGCTATCTTCGACTTTCACGGATTACTTTCACTTTCTCTCAAAGATCTCTAATCAAATCCACCCGAAAATCTTGCTTTCACCAAGCTCACCAAATCAATGGTGTACGGCATTTACGAATCGCACAAGGCCTCGTAGGTGCCATCTTAATACTTGATTGAAAGTTGTTGTTGTGTTTAATTCAATCAACGGCAAATACCGCTCCCATGAACCACTAAACTCGAGGATGCAACATCTTAACATATCCTAAAGTATCTGAATTATCCACCGGATTGACTATCGGTTTGGGGTGAAAGGCGGTCTTGAAATGCAACTTGGTACCCAAAACTTCTTGCAACTTTTTCCAAAATCGCGAGGTAAATCTCAGATCTCTATTTGACACGATGGAAATAGGCACCCGTGTAATCTCACAAACTGAGAAACGTCACGATTCGGCTAATTTGTCCATTGAAAATCCGTGCGTCGGGACAAAGTGAGCAGACTTAGTCGATCTACCACGACCCAAACCACATCCTTCTTACCACCGACAATGGCGGTCGGATACAAAGTCCATTGTGACTCGATCCCATTTCCACTCGTATCGTGATTGGTCAAGTAATCTCAAGGCACCGATGTTCCGCTTTCACTTGTTGACATATTAAACATCTCAAACAAATTCGAGATGTCTCGCTTCATACCATGCCACCAAAACCGACGTTTCAAATCATTGTACATCTTCGCACTCTCGTGGATTGCCATTCGGCTACAATGGGCTTCATTCAGAATTATCGAAATGAGTTCAATTCTTTGGAACACACAGATGACTTTTGAACCTCCAACAATCGTCATCATCAATTTGAAATTCCGAGTCCTTGTTCGAACACACTCACCCGCTTTGCGCCCAACTCGTCGTCGACTTTCTCGAGCTTCTCGAATTTGAGGTATCAATAGTGGTTGGCTTTCAATTCAGCTACTAACACACTATCGGATCGAATGCATAAGTGCATCGCTCATCGCCGTAAAAGCGAATAATGATTTACGACTCAAGGCATCCGCAACCACATTCGCCTTTCCGGTGATAGTCAATGACCACTCATAATCCTTTAACAGCTCAAGCCAACGCCTTTGTCGCAGATTTAAGTCTCTTTGGGTCATCAAATATTTGAGACTTTTGTGATCCGAGTACACATGGCACCTTTCACCAAATAAGTAATGTCGCCAAATCTTTAAGGCGAACACGATGGCGCCAATTCGAGATCATGGGTCGGATAATTTTTTCTCGATGGCTTCAATTGCCTCGACGATAGGCCACAACTCGACCTTCTTGCATCAATACGCAACCTAACCCAAGGAGGGAGGCGCCACTATAGATGACAAACTCTTTGCCGATTCGGTTGCACTAGAATTGGGGCTTTAGTCAAATAAGTCTTCATTGATCGAAACCTTTTGGCATTTCTCCGTCCATTCGAACTTAACATCCTTTTGGAGTAAGCCACATCGGCATGGCTATCGTTGAGAAACCTTTTACAAATCGTCGGTAATAACCTAAGAAGCCCCAAAAAGCTCCGAACCTCAATAATATTTCTGAGGCTTCCAATTAAGTATGGCTGAAATTTTATTCGGTCGACTCGAATACGATGCGCATACCACATGACCCAAGAAGCTAACCTCTCTTAACGAACTCACACTTGCTGAACTTAGCATGTAATTGCTTATCCCGTAAAATTTGCAAAGACTAACCGCAGTGTTCAAGATGTTCGATCTCATTTCTTGAATAGACCAAGATGTCATCAATGAACACGACTACGAATCGATCCAAATATGGTCTCAAGATCCGATTCATTAAATCTATAAATACCGCAGGGCATTAGTGAGCCCAAACGGCATCACTAGGAACTCATAGTGACCATATCTCGCTCAAGGCGCCTTGGGTACGTCCAATCTCGATTCGCAATTGATAATAGCCCGATCTCAAATCTATTTTCGAGAACACCGAGGCTCTTCAGCTTGATCGAACAAGTCATCGATACGTGGTAACGGATATTTGTTCTTTATCGTCACTTTATTAAGTCGACGATAGTCGATGCACAACCGCATGGTTCCATCCTTCTTCTTCACGAACAACACCGGCGCACCCTAAGGCGAGAAACTCAAGCGAGCAAAACCTCTATCCACCAATTCTTGCAACCGAGCTTTCAACTCCTTTAATTACATTGGTGCCATACGATCGGAGCTATCGAAATTGGAGTGGTACCGGTACCAATTCGATGCCAAATTCTATTTCTCGACAGTGGTAAACCCGACAATTCTTCGTGGAAAACATCCGGTATTCACAAACCACGCGCGAGATTCGGGTTTCTTTTCCGATTCCTTGTCATCGAGCACATACGTAAGGTACGCTTCGCACCCTTTTCTTACATATTTCGGGCCAACATTGCGATATTACATACCGGCAACCCTTTAAGTCCGTAGACTCGACCAATTATCTCGTTATTCGCGACCTCAAATCGATAGTCTTGCTTTTGCAATTTACGACCGCATCGTGCATGGTCAACCCATCCAAACCAAGAATAATGTCGAATTCATCGAACGGCAAAAGCATCAAGTCCGCCGGAAACAAGAACCTCGAACACTAGGGACTTTTCTTGCACACTTTGTTGACAAGCACGTAATGACCCAAGGGTTTGACACCGAATTACAAACTCAAGAGACTCAATAGGCAAAGTCTTATCGGATGCTAAGGTTTCACATATATAAGATTGAGTAGAACCGTGGTCAATCAAAGCAATCACATTAGTATTGAAAAGAGTGAAAGCACCGTAATGACATCCGGAGAGGCAAGATCGCGTGCGCGCAGATGGCATAAGTCCTCGCAGAGCACGAGCCTCGATCCGATGGTAGCATCTCTAGATCCTCTCGACCGCCAATCGAAATTGCCCATATTTCTAGGTGGCCTACCTCGAGCGATGGTAGCACCCGGTTTCCACTCGACTCACATTTTGTTCAAGCATCCTCGGCAATCCTTCATAAAGTGGTCGGCCGATCCACACTTATAGCGGAGTGATCACGAAACCAACAGCTCCCCGAATGCCATTTGCCACAATGTTGACACTCCGCCTCTCTCGGCGATCATTTCCACCATCGGCGATCGAAGTGACTCGTGTGGTCACAGGGGTCGATCGCGTCCTCGCCTAGAAAAGCCCAAAGCGCCTCTAGACCGGTTCACATCATCTCGAAATCTCTTCGATGCTGTTGAAGAGACTATCCCGAGGACCTCTTTCGAATTCTCCGCCCCACATCACTTTTTGTTTCTCCTTTCTAAGCTCTTGACTTTACAAGCTCGCTCAACAAGTACTACGATCTCTCGATTTCGAGAATGCCAACGAACATCCTTATATCATCATTCAGCCCATCCTCGGCGCCACACATAATAGCTTCGCATTTAAATGCATTCTCGCAGATCGGCTAAGCCTCACAAATTTTCGTTCATAGTCAGAACCGACATAGAACCTTGCTTAAGATCAAGAAATTCCTTCGCTTTTGGTCGATGAATCTCGATCGATATACTTTTTTCTAACTCGGTTTGAAAGAATTCCCAAGTCACTTGCTCTCTAGGCACCACGAAGTCGAGTACTCCACCAATAGTAGGCGGAATCATGTAGCAAGGAGATGGTACACTTTAAGCACTCATCGGTGTACAAGATAGCTCATCGAGCACCCGATAGTGTTGTCCAACCAAAATTCAGCTCGTTCGGCATCATCATCATCCGTAGCTTTAAATTCAATGGCCCCATGTTTTCGAATCCTATCGATCGGGGCTTACTTGACCTTATTTGGTCGATTCGGAGGTATTGTAGGTGCGGGGTTGCATTTGTCGGGAATGGAGGTTGTGGAACAATGTGTTAGTTCAAATGTATTGGTTAAACCATTCGTTCATCACACTATAAAAGGCTTGCCTAGCCTCATCATTCGGATTGCTGCCCATAGGTTGAGAGTTCGCTGGCGCTGTCCCTTGTGCGGGAGCAGGCGCCACACTCTCCCCATCATCAGCTATTGCTCGGTTGGGATCGGGATCCATTGCTATAAACAAACTCAAAGTCAAATTGTCAGAAATCACCACACTATCGATTCATCATTTAATGGCATGTATAGCTAGACCCCAAACACCTCACGGTAGTCCTAGAATCAACTAAACCGTGGCTCGATACCAATAAAATTGTAACACCCGAACCCGAGACCATCGCCGTGTTTGGACACGAGGGGTTAACAAACCAAGTTCACTTGTTTTGCCCACCAATTTGACATTTCCAGTCAGGCTGGAAAACTGCGTCACCGTCGCCTTAAAAATCATATCTCGAGTTTCAAAACTCGGAAACTGGTTTCGTAAATTTTCCCTGAATTTAGACTCATGTATCCATCCATGGATTTATTTTTAGAATTTTTGGTCTGGCCAATTGGTACAGTTTATTAGTTAAAGTCACCCATGTTACAGGGATCGACTGCTCTGACCTTCGCGCGTTACAACTTGAATATCTCACTTTAAAGAACTTTAATACTGGTGCCGTTTGTTTCTAATGAAACTAGACTCAAAATGGAATCCGTACATATAAGGCATTACTCCTAATTCTTTCTGGATAATTTATAGTAAATTTTTAAAGTTGCGACAGGGGACCCAGAAACCATTCTGGCCCTGTCTCACAATAGCTTTAATATCTCTTAACAAGTAACTCCTATGACCATTTCGTTTCTTCCATATGAAAATAGACTCATCAAGGTTCATTTACATAGCTGATTCACTATTTAATACCATTCCTACAAATTTTGGTGATTTTTCACATTCACGTTACTGCAGCTGGCAGCATCTGTTTTTAAGGTAGGTCTTACCTTTTTGGTAGTCTCCATGAACCAACTAGTCTTGCCATACATAGGTTCATATATGATCATTTTAACCATGCCAAAGGCTGATCATGTGACCAACATTCCCATTTCCAATTCATAGTCACATCATAACACCATATATATATATATACAAACCGCAAATAGTCCAAGTTCATTCTTCACTTTTACGAGCCGTTTTCGCATGGCCGTACACATATACATCACCACATTTTTAAACCAACAAGGGGTAGTCCTATACATGCCATTTCAAAGTTCAACCAAAATTTATACCAAAATAGAGGCGTTGATAGTGTGGATGACTTCGACTTTAATGATCCTGAATCCGATTGCTATCGAGCAAAATCTATAAGACAGAGAGCCAAAGCAACGGGTAAGCATTTTATGCTTAGTAAGTCTCAAGGAATAAAATCAGCTTTAATTAAAGCATTACATTCACATAACCAAATACATCATTTCACTAATACACATTCACATAATCATACTTACTTCACCATCCCAACTCTTAGGTTCATACACAAATAACGGCTTCATTAAGGCCGATAACTCGTTCCATCAAAGGAGCGGATATGCATATGTTTACTCCTAGCGCAAAAAGCACACACCACACTTACCTTGTTATTGGGAAATTTCACAAGTGTATTAGCTGAAATTTTCCAGCAAGCTTATAATTTTCAAATCACATACCTTCGAGCTTAAGCGGATATAGCTACTCGTTCAAACGCCTTCGACATAGCCGGATATGGTAACCCGCACCAAGGCCTCACGGACTTAACCCGGATATCACGATTGCACAAATGCCTTTGGGTCTTAGCCCGGATAGAATGACTCGCATCGAATGCCTTCGGTCTTAGCCCGATATAGCCACTAGCACCATTGCCTTCGGTCTTAACCCGGTTATAATTTCCAGCATAATTGTCTTCGGCTTAGCCCGATATCATTCAATTTCTCATGCACACATACATTAATAATCATTGGACATACATATTTCATTTTCGTTACTAAGGCTCAAACACAATTATAATCATTAGCATAATCGCCTTCGGACTTAGCCCGGTATCATTCAATACTCATACACACATAAATCAATAATCAATACATCCATATTTCATTCCACATAATTCAATTAAGGTCACTTCTTGAGGACTTACCTCGGATGTTGTCGAACGGCTTTTACGGCTATTCGATCACTTTTTCCTTCCCTTGTCCAATTGTGGCCCTCTTAGCTCTTGAGCTAATTCAAACAAATTCAATCTATTAAAACCTCATTGTGCTAGCTTATGGCCGAATATGACAAGGAGTTTAAATGGTCATATGGCCACTCTTTAGCTTGAATACACAATGGTCATGCACATTTTATACTACATCAAGCAATTCAATACAATTTATTCGAGCATCAAGGAAAAGCTAAGGCCTTCAATAGGCTACCCAAGGCGAATATTCATGTCCATGTTGAGGCCAATTATGCACTTAATACCTCACAAAAACAGCATGCATTTTACTAGTTAATGCTTTGCATATTGTAGCTCAAAACTTATATTATAGCATCAAGCACTCATATGTGTGCTAGGTAGAATGTGCTTGCAATTTCACAATCATTCTTCAACATCTTCTTCTTTAAACAAACATATTCATCACTTAGTTCACAACCAAAACATCATGTGCAAACATATATATACATATATGAGCATGGCGAATTTCAAGGTGTCCATAGCCATCCAAAACACAAATTTTAACTAACATGCAAGAAGCATGAACCATGCTCATGAATGCATCATGGCCGAATATGACAATCATGCCCCTTTTCAACTTCAATCATGGTTAAACAAAAAGAAAACTCAAAATCTTACTCATGAGTAGACAATCCATCATTGCATGCATCATCATCAAGCTTTACACTTAGCATGCAATGGCTTTATCACCATAACAACTTTGGCCAAATACCATTTCCATGGCATAACAAAGATTTGAGCCATGGCTAACATGCACATCAAGTTAGCAACCAAAACATGCATGAAACTCCTAACACAACCTCATACATACCTTAATCTTGATGCAAACTTAGCCAAATCTCCTTCTAGATCTCTTCTAAACCAAGCATGAAGCAAAAATCCTCTTTCTTCCTCCTTATGATTTTCGGCCAAAAAGATGAGAAAGGATGAACACAACAAATTTTTTTCTTCCTTCTTTCTCAACTCACGGCAAGGGGGGATTACCACACTCACACACATTTTTTTTCATTCTTTTCTTACCCATGCTTATTTGTTTATTATTTCTCCCTAATGCCCAACAAAACATGTTTCATGACATGTTTAGCCCATATCTCTTTGTCATGGCCGGCCATCACTTGTACAAAGGGGAATTTGACATGCAAGTCCATTATTTTGCATGCATGCTTTAATTAGTCATCACACATTTCCCCATCATACTTTCAAAGTTCACTACTAGGTCCTTTCTAGTGAAATTCACCTTTATAACACTAAATCAATCATCAAAAAATGTCATACATGAGTACACACATATTATAGGCATCGAAATAAATTTTAAATTATTTTTATGCCTCGGTTTTGTGGTCCCGAGACCACCTTCCGACTAGGGTCAATTTTGGGCTGTCACAGATTTTCATCTCCGTGTAGCCATAGGAAAATGTGTTCCCCTTAACTGAACTCTATTCAAATGAGCCTATAATGGGTGAGAATCGAGGAATCTGCTGGTTCGGGTACCTCAAACTTTAGAACCACACTCATATAGAAAAACCGTAAGAACCCAACTCAGTCAGAGTTGAACTTTAGATATTACCCTTATAAAGTATCGTTGAGAATTATTGATATCATGTGATGCTGACTATTTATTTTCTTTTGTTTGCATGTCATTTTGCATTTACAAAGGTATCGATTCACGGTCAGTTTCTAAGTTAGGAAGTTTTATTATGGAGAACGAACTTCTTGATAGAGTGGAGGGCAACACCGATGTTCATAGATGGTCAGAGCAAACTCAACTAGAAAAGGGAGACAGTATAACTATGGGATATGTGTCGGAGCTGCCAGATTATACTCGTATAAGTGTCACACAGAATAATCTCCAAGAGCTTAAGAAAATTTGGGATCAATGGGGCAATGAGACCAAGCAGTTATTCTACGATAATTACGGAGATTTACCTTACTTGCTCGATATTCAGGTAAATGAGCACTTATTCTGAGCCCTTGCTCAGTTTTGGAACCCGATGTACAGTTGTTTCACCTTTGGGGAAGTAGACTTGGTACCTACCGTAGAGGAGTACACCGCCTTACTTCGTTGTCCTAGGTTTCAGAGTGATAGGATCTATTCTCGAGCTGCTTGTGTCCCTACCTTTTGGAAGAAATTAATGGCCATTACGGGGATGAACGAACAGTGGATCACGGCCAAAATTAAAGAGAAGGGTGAGTGCAAGTGCATTTCGTGGGACGCTTTGAAAGATTTGATTTTGACACACCCTGATGAGAAGAAGAAGGTAGACATTTTTGCTTTAAGTTTGTATGGACTGATGGTTTTCCCTAGGGCTTTGAGATATGTGGACGAAGCAACCACGGATCTTTTTCATCGACTCAACAAAAGGGTCACTTCCGTCCCTGCGATTTTGGCAGAAACATTCAGGTCCTTAGGTGCATGTAAGAAGGTCAAAAAGCGTGTTTATAGGATGTGCTCAGTTACTTTTGGCTTGGTTCTACAGTCACTTCCAGTTGATTGATAGGATTGTTTGTCGAGTTTTCTTTGAGAACTACTCCCTAGTGAAAGATATAATTGCCTCGTTTAGAAAAATGGATGTACCAGTAGAGAATTGGATAGCATTACTTCGTAATTTTCAGTCAGAGGATGTTGAGTGGAGAGCTCTGTGGATGGTTCCTGGTGAGATACTTTATCGATGTGGCAGCTTTGATTGGTTTCCCCTGTTATGAATTTGGGGTGCCATTGGTTATGCCCTTTTGCTCGTGTTGAGGCAGCATGGATTGAGACAGTTCGTACCAGTGACCTAGGGGTTAGCTCAAAGTGAGTTTATATACAGAGGAGCCGATTATAAGAGGAAGGTTAGCGAAGTTTCAAGTGCTTGGAACAAGACTTATCGGTTGAAAGGAGTGGCCATTAATCCTGCTACGACACCAGAATATGTCGAGTGGAGGAGTAGAAGGATTAACGATAATGTCCCTATAAAAAAAATGGAAAAAGTTCGACCAATGGAGGAATATCTACAAGTGATACCCTTGGAGCTTGATATCATGAAGCAAGAATTTAAGAGAAAGAATTTGGAACTCGAAAAGAAGATAGAAAAGCTCGAGGAGGAGAAAATGTACCTGAGTCTAGATTTCGACCTGCAAAAGAAGGAGGTTGGAAAGGTTAGGAAGGAAAAGAGGAAGGTTGAGGAAGACCGAGATGATTTAAAAGAGGAGTATAAGAAGGCACAAATATCTTTAAAGCGAGTGGGGTTAGGAAGGTCTTCGGAACAGTGGCAGAAAGAAGTTCAAGAGGAAAAAGCTAGAGTCGAGTACTGGGAGAAGAAGTGCCAAGAGATACGGTCGCAGAATTTGGCATTAGAGAAAGAAAATAAAGGGTTGAAAACTAAAGTAACTGAGCTTGGAAGATCCCTTCGTTGGCACCAAAACCATGATCCTACGGTCGAGTTAGAAGAGCTAAAATGTAAGGTTGAAGATTTGGAAGTGGCATTGCATGATGGTGAACTTCGAATTGAGCAGCTCAAGGCACAAGAAGATTGTCTCAAAGAAGAGCTCCATCAAGTTAAAGGTCAAGTCAGAGATAGGGATTACATTATTGGGGAGGCTATAGCCCAGATCCGAGAGGTTGCTAAATATGTCCGAGACTTAGCAGTACGAGCTAATGCTTTGAGTATGATGTATGAGTCAGCATCTGATAAAGGTCGAGAGTTAGCCCTTTTATTAGATAAAGTTAGAATTTTGGGCCTTAAGGCAAGGGGTATATGTAATCCATTTATATGTAAAGATATTCTTTTTCTAAATAAAGTTATCTAAATGAGATTGAATTAGAATCGATGCCTTTTTGCATTCATGCATTTGCATTACACCACATCATATACATTCAAAGTTATAGAAAAACCCTAATTAGTTAAAGTTTACTTCCAGAGTGGTAGAAAAGAAAATCTGGAAATCACACAACCTTACGGCACTCGCACTAAAACTAAGAGTATGGATCAAAGGTTCGAACAATTGCAAAAGGATATGCAAGACCAATTGCAAGAGCAGTTGGCCAAAATATAGAATGACATGAGGGAGCAAATGCTAGAGGCTCAGAGGAATATGATGGCTGAAATGGCTCAGCTGTTAAGGGCCACTAATAAAGGAAAAGCTCCCATGGTAATCACTAAAGAGGACAATGAGGGTCCTCCTCCGGGTTTTACTCCGCCTCATGTGCCACTGCAAATCGAGGCACCGCCTAAAAGGCCATCTGTCACTGTGAGACCTTAACATGGGCCGGTTGATGCTGGAATCCCTATGAATTTCCTATCTGGGTTGGGAAATAATTTAGGCATAACTCATCAACCCTATCACTCATGATCTGGATCTGATGGAGAAGGAAAGAATGGCGACCGAATCCTCAAAACAGTTGGAAGATCGTTGCAAGTGGTTGGAGGAGAAGTTTAGGGTTTTAGAAGACACTGGCAATCATCACGGGATTGATGCCAAAGACTTAAGTTTGGTTTCAGACTTGGTACTTCCTCACAAATTCAAGATGCCAGAGTTTGAAAAGTACAATGGGACTACTTGCCCAAAGGCACACATAACAATGTTTTGTAGGAGAATAACTGGGTATGTGAACAATGATCAACTATTGATCCATTTTTTCAAGATAGCTTAATAGGAGCAGCGGCTAGTTGGTACAATCAGTTGAGCCGTGCAAGAATCGGTTCATGGAGAGATCTTGCACAAGCCTTCATGCAGCAGTACAACCATGTGACTGATATGATGCCAGACAGGATCACTCTCCAAAACATGGAGAAAAAGCCTAATGAAAGCTTTAGGCAATACGCACAACGATGGAGGGAGGTGGCAATGCAAGTGTAACCACCACTGTTAGAAAAGAAGGCCACTATGTTATTTATCAACACTTTGAAGGCGTCGTTCATCACTCACATGATTGGAAGCACCCAAAAAGCTTCGCAGATATAGTTATGGCAGGAGAGATGATTGAGAATGCCATAAGGGGCGGTAAAATTGAGGGGGAAACGGCAAAAAGATCAGCCCCAAGGAGAAAGGACAATGAGGTGAATATTCTTAACTCGAGGGCAATCACAGTTGGTCAACCTAAAGCAGCTGTGGTCGAGCAACAAGGTACTCAAAGACAGGAATCAGGCACAAGACAAAATTCAGAAAGGATGCAATTCACGACTATCCCTGTGTCGTATCGTGAGCTTTATCAAAGCTTATACGATGCACATGCCATTGCTCCATTTCACCTAAAACCACTACAGCCACCGTACCCCAAATGGTATGATGCAAATGCTAAATGCGAATATCATGCGGGAATACTAGGGCATTCGATTGAAAACTGCACCGGATTCAAGAAGGCCGTGGAGAGGCTTATCAAGATGGGGGTTGTGAGGTTCGACAATACCCCTAATGCTGAAAATCCATTACTAGATCATGGCAATCAAGGAGTGAATGCCATTGATGAAACCATGGAAGAAAGAATCAAGGAAGATGTTGCTAAGGTGAAGACACCCATGAAAGTAATATGGGAGGAGATGGTAAAGAGAGGTATGTTGACCTCTGAAAAAGGTAGAGAAAGAATAGGGAACTATTGTGAATTCCATAGAGAGATGGGTCATATGATCCAAAATTGTGAGGAGTTCAAGGCCATGGTGCAAGGCCTTATGGTTAACAAAGAGCTACAGATTTTTTATGGTAGTTCTTGCAAAAGACAAATATGTGTGCTGGAAAATGAACAATAAGGAACCAGTTGACCAAGAATTGTTATTTCCTTGGCAGGGAATAATGAAGTGGGGGCGCAAACCAGGCCCAAGGTCGTCATCCATAAACCTACTCCTTTCCCTTACAAAGTTGACAAGAGGGTGCCATGGAGCTATGACTGTAGTGTAACAGTACCTGAGGGGGAGAGCATAGCCAGTGCGTCTAGGAGCGAGCAAAATGAAGGTTTCCATACGCGAAGTGGGAAGCGTTATGATGGGGGAGGCATTAGAGTGGAGCCCACGAAAGTAAAAGATGTTGACATTGAGAAGAAGAAAGAGGCTGAAGTGCCTGTCAAAAAGTCGGTAAAGGAAGAGGAGGCTAAGGAGTTTCTAAAATTCCTTAAGCACAGCGAGTACAGTGTGGTCGATCAGTTGCGTAGGCAACCGGCGCGTATATCAGTATTAGCCCTACTTCTGAGTTCTGAGGTACATCGGGATGCAATATTGAAGGTTCTTAACGAAACATACGTCACCCATGACATATCCGTTAACAAGTTGGATCGGTTGGTGAATAACATCAGTGCTGACCATTTCATCTACTTCAATGATGATGAAATTCCACCTGGAGGCATAAGGTCAACCAAGGCCTTGCATATCACTACTCGGTGCAAGGGATACACGCTGCCAAGCGTACTCGTTGATAATCGGTCGGCTTTGAACGTCCTTCCATTATCTACATTAAATAGATTACCCATTAACAGTTTGCATATGACAACATGTCACAACGTGGTAAGAGCTTTTTATGGAACTGAAAGGAAAGTGATGGGACGAATCGACATCCCTTTGGAAATTGGGCCAAATACATATGAAGTTGATTTCTTGGTGATGGACATCAAGCCCTCTTATAATTGTTTATTGGGAAGACCATGGATACACTCGGCAGGAGCGGTGCCCTCCTCATTGCACCAAAAATTGAAGTTAGTGACAGACGAACGGTTAATAACCATCAATGCGGAGGAGGATATTATAGCAGCAGTCACTAGCAATACCCCTTACGTCAAGACAAATAAAGAGGCTATTGAGTGTTCTTTCCGCTCTTTAGAAATCATCAATGCAACCTTCATTTTGGAAGGAAGTGAGGTGCCAGTACCCAAAATGTCTAGAGCCACAAGGATGGCCCTACAAATGATGATGGGGAAGGGAGCATTGCCAAGAAAATGACTAGGAAGACAGTTGCAAGGAGGGGTTCAGATCCCAAAAATGATTGAGAAGAAAGATCGCTTTGGTTTGGGTTTCAAGCCAAACCATAAGCACAAGAGGCAAGAGATTTTGAAGCACCAAGCGAGAAGAAAGACGCGTTTGAATGGAGGAGAAGTGGAGTGTGAACCGATGACATTCCCACCTATATCCAAATCCTTTAAGTCAGGTGGATTACTGGTAGAGGAAAGTCATCAAATTAATGCTGTACAGGATGAGAGAGTGGAGCAAGGAAGCCTCGAGGGCATTCGCCCTTACGAACCGGGGAGCTCTCTAAACAATTAGACTGCGGAGGACCTTCCTGTAGTATTTAGGAATTTTTCAGAGTAATTCTTGAAACATGTCTGTTGCTCTAGGGCCTAGGAGTAGTAAGATTACATTTGTGAAAATAGGCTTATGTTCATCTATTATTATTTAAATAAAACATAACTTTTATCGATTTAAACGAGTGTTGTTTCATTTTTACCAACCGATATTCCTTTAAATTGTGACAATTCTTATTCTTTTATTCATAGCACATAAACAATCATTCTTAGATTCATTCATTCCTTGTATATTCTTTCATACCCCCACAGGTCCCTAGATATCAATGATATGAGCACGATACTGCAGCTCCTGATTTCTCTTGCGAGCAAGACATGTGTTGAGAGGAATCTCAGGATTTTGAGGATGTTCAAGATTGTGACATATCACTTGATCTGTTAAGAATGGTAAAGTAGGAGGAGAAACAAATCATGCCACATGAGAAAGAGGCAATAGAGAATATAGCCCTAGAGGAGGGGAAGGAGTTGAAAATTGGAACACTGATTACCAAGGACACAAGACATGGTCTGGTCGAATTGCTTCGAGAGTTCAAGGATATCTTCACCTGGTCATATCAGGATATACCCGGATTGAGTACTGACATTGTAGCACATCGTCTTCCAATAAGACAGGATTGTAAGCTAGTCCAACAGAAGTTGCGGAGAATGTGGCTAGACATTGTTCTGAAAATAAAGGATGAAGTCAAGAAGCAGTTCGATGCAGGATTCTTGCAAGAAGCGAAGTAGTCCGAATGGGTAGCTAACATTGTGCCTATTCCTAAGAAGGATGGGAAGGTACGAATGTGTGTTGATTACAGAGATTTGAATAAAGCTAGCCCAAAAGACAACTTTCCTTTGCCGCACATCGACACTTTGGTAGACAACACAGCAGGATATTCGTTGTTTTCCTTCATGGATGGTTTCTTAGGATACAATTAGATTAAGATGCATCCAGAGGACATGGATAAAACCACCTTCATAACCTTGTGGGGCACCTTTTGTTACAAAGTAATGCCATTTGGACTGAAGAACGCAGGGGCAACATACCAACGAGCCATGGTAAACTTATTCCACGACATGATGTATAAGGATATTAAGGTATACATTGATGATATGATTGCCAAGTCGCGAACAGAGAAAGAGCATATTGAGGTCTTGAGAAGATTGTTCTTGAGATTGAGAAAATTTCAATTGAAGCTCAATCCAACAAAGTGTACCTTTGGAGCTAGATCAGGAAAACTATTGGGTTTCGTAGTCAGTGAAAAGGGAATAGAAGTGGATTTAGATAAAGTCAGGGCAATACAAGATTTACCTCTACCACGTACTCAAAAGGAAGTTCGAGGATTCTTAGGAAGGTTGAATTACATCGCTCGGTTCATTTCACAACTGACCGAGAAATGCGATCCTATCTTTCGCCTCCTCAGAAAGCACAATCAAGGTACTTGGGATGAGGAGTGTCAGAATGCTTTTGAAAAGGTCAAGCAGTATTTGTTGAATGCTCCGGTATTATCTCCACCAAACCCAGATAAACTGCAGATACTATACTTGTCAGTGTTCAGTAATTCTATGGGATGTGTGCTTGGTCAGCATGACGAGTCAGGGAAAAAGGAGAGGGCAATTTATTATCTCAGGAAGAAATTCACTGACTGTGAAATGAGATATCCACCAATTGAAAAGTTGTGCTGTGCGCTGATTTGGACAACACGAAGATTAAGACAGTATATGCTATACCATACCACTAGGCTCATCTTAAAGCTTGATCCATTAAAATACATGATGGAGTCAACAGCTCTAAACGGGAGAATGGCAAGATGGAAAATTTTGCTTTTAGAGTTTGATATAGTCTACATAAGTCAGAAGGCTATAAAAGAAAGTGTGGTAGTAGACTTCTTGGCCAGTAGGGCTCTAGAGGATCATGAGCCATTGAACTTTGATTTTCCAAATGATGAGTTAATGTGTATAGCAAAGTCTGAAGATTCTCCTTGGAAGCTAAATTTTGATAGGGCTTCTAATGCGGTCGGAAATGGAATTGGGGCAGTTTTGGTATCCCCGAATGGCAATCATTACCCGTTCACGTGCAAGTTAGATTTTGATGGCACGAACAATATGGCTGAGTATGAAGCATGCATATGGTACTTCAAGTAGCTATAGAGCGAGATATAAAAACCCTAGAAGTATACGGAGATTCTGTGTTTGTAATTTATCAGCTTAGAGGTGAATGGGAGACAAGGGACCCTAAATTGATCAATTATCGAAAGGTAGTTTTGGGGTTACTTGAGAAGTTTGATGACATCACCTTCAATTATCTCCCACGAGATGAAAATCAGATGGCAGATGCTTTAGCAACCTTGGCCTCAATGATTAAGGTGAATAAAGAGGAAGAGATAAGACCAATTCAAATAAGCGTTTATGAGGCTCCAGCTCATTGTTGCAACATTGAGAAAGAAGAAAAGGATGAAAACCCTTGGTATCAGGATATATTACGATATGTAAGATATCATAAATACCCTGAATAGGCCAATGAAGATGACAAACGAACTTTGAGAAGGTTAGCTTGCGACTATGTCTTGGACAGGGATATCCTATACAAGAGAAGGAAAGGCTAAGTACTTTTGAGATGCGCCAATGTTGGGGAAGCTAAGCTTATTTTAGAAGAAGTTCATGAAGGAGTATGTGGGACGCATGCAAATGGGTTCACGATGGCAAGGCAAATCATGAGGTTTGGCTATTATTGGGCCACTATGGAAGGGGACTATATCAACTATACCAAGAAATGCCATAAGTGTCAGATTTATGGGGACAAAATTCATATACCACCTTTACCTTTGCATGTTATGACTTCTCCATGGCCCTTTTCCATGTGGGGCATGGATGTCATTGGACCAATATCACCGAAAGCTTCGAATGGACATCGATTTATCTTCATGGTAATTGACTACTTTACAAAATGGGTAGAGGCCGCTTTTTACGCGAATGTTACTAAGTCAGCTGTGAGTCGATTCTTAAAGAAAGAGATCATTTGTTGGTATGGAATACCTAAAAGGATCATATCCGACAATGCATTGAACTTGAACAACAAAACAATAGCAGATGTTTACAACCAGTTCAAGATCAAGCATCACAATTCTTCTCCTTATCGTCCAAAAATGAATGGGGCAGTGGAGGCCGCCAACAAGAACATTAAGAAAATAGTGGGGAAGATGACTGAGACCTATAGAGATTGGCATGAGAAGTTACCGTTTGCACTCCTAGCCTATCAAACAACTGTCAGAACCTCTACTGGGGCAACCCCATTCTCGTTAGTTTATGGGATGGAAGCAGTGTTACCTATTGAAGTAGAAATACCTTCTCTTCAAATTTTGACGAAGATAAGGTTAGATGAAGCTGAATGGGTTCAATCGCGATATGATCAGTTGAATTTGATTGAGGAGAAGAGGCTAAAAGCCATTCGACATGGTCAGATGTATCAGAAGCGAATGATGCGAGCTTATGATAAGAAAGTTCGACCAAGAGAATTCCACGAGGGAGACCTTGTACTAAAAAAGATCCTTCCTATTCAAAAAGACTTTAGGGGGAAATGGATGCCTAATTGGGAGGGGTCGTATGTCGTGAAGAAAGCTTTCTCTGGCGGTGCATTGATCTTAATAGAAATGGATGGGAAAAGTTTACCCAATCCAGTGAACTCAGACTCAGTTAAAAATACTTTGTCTAAAGGAGAAGAGAATCCAAGGTGAAAACCCGCAAAGGGTGCCTTGAGATTTAAAAAATAAAAAATAAAATAAATGGAGAGGCCAAGGTGAAAACTCGCAAAGGGCACCTTGTGACCAAAGGGGTTTTGAGTTGAAAACCCGAAAGGGCAGCTCAAATTTTGAAGAGTACACAGTGATCTTGCTATATTTGATTCAATAAAGAGCGAAGCAGGTTGCATATTGGGGCGTCTACAAAGTACTTTGGATCTGTTAAACACATGTTGAACTCAAGAAAGACTTCATGGGTCTGGTGTATAGACACTCAAGCGGCAATATCTAGGGCATCTAATTTTTGGCCTATTTGCTATCTTTAAATTCTTTTTTCTTCTCAAGGATAAGCTATCAGATTAATTTCTTTTGTATCTTTTTGATAATTCATTCAAATCCAATTATTCTTAAAAGTTTATTCATCTTCCATTATTCTTTAAGTATGTTGCATTGAAATAATGATGGATGAATTAAATATGTTCACAAACGAAGTTTTGTGCATTATTCTGGAATTTCTAGATAATACAAGAAATTAAAATAGGACAATTGTTTGACAAATTCACGTAAGTAAGGGGTGAAGGAACTCGAGGGATTTCTTTCTTCCAGCCTAAAAGGAAAATGGACAAAACTAACGACTCAACTTTAAGGAAAGATTGTCTTACAGACATCCTCAGTGGATTGTAGCATTGGAGGAAGGGAACAGGCCTATAGACTGAGCAAGAATGATACTTTGAAAAAACAAAAGAAGGAATAAGTGATGACGTTTAGGATAGGGGTCATATTCACAAAATTTTGCATCATAACATGTTTAATTAGGAACATTCGACTCACTTCGATCATAGCATCCTAATTATCAGGCATAATCATTCTACAGGTTATCAAAGATGGCGCACCATAATCCCCTAAGCAGTAGGGTAATAGGTTGCAGCATAGTAGATCTCACCTTCAGATGTTTATACTGAAGAAGATCCAATATGATTTGGCATCCTTGTGCTTACAAGGAGTGAATCGAAGACATAGCTGATTTGGCTTTCATGTGTTTACGATGAAGCAAATCTAAGATGATTTGGCATCTCTGTATTCTCAGAGAACAAATCGAAGTCTAGCATCTCCACTTCGACGGGGAGCAGATACATAGCAAATCTCACCTCTAGATGTTTATACTGAAGGAGATCCAAGATGATTTGGCATCCTTGTGCTTACAAGGAGCGAATCGAAGACATAACTGATTTGGCTTTCACGTGTTTACGATGAAGCAAATCTAAGATGATTTGGCCTCTCTGTATTGTCGAGAACAAATCGAAGTCTGGTATCTCCACTTCGATGGGCAGCAGATACATAGCAGATCTCACCTTCAGATAATTTCACTGAAGCAAGATCCAAGATGATTTGGCATTCTTGTGCTTAAAAGGAACAAATCGAAGACATAGCTGATTTGGCTTTCACGTGCTGATGATGAAGCAAATCTAAGATGATTTGGCATCTCTGTAATGTCAGAGAACAAATCGAAGAAGCAGATTTGGCGTCTCTGTGTTCGGCGGAGAGCAAATCGAAGATATCAACATGACAATCTTGAGTTTACATTAAGCAGATTAAGAACCATTATTTGATAAGACCGGTCAAATTTGGTCTTTCTATGAGTCTTTGCTCGATTCCCCTTACACATCAATGAGCAAAGAGGGGCAGCTGTAAAAGCCCAAATTTGACCGGGCTTAAATAAAGAAAAAGAATATAGATAAATAAATAAATATTTATTTATTAAACAGTCCATTAAAAGTCCAGGTTACAAAGCCCAAACAGTTGGGGCCCAATGTCTAAGCATAATGGACTGACCTGTGTAACCCAAATACACCCGAAGCCCAACATATACACCAAACCCAATAACTCTATCAGCCCCTAAAACCCCTAGCCCGATCACAAAACTAAAGTGGCCCAACTGGCCCAAACCATTACACCAAGGCAAGAAACCCTAGGGTTTCTACCTTCTTTCTACTAGAGCAGTCACCGCTTTTGGAAAGTTCGGGGAGCGTCTGTCCAGCTCTCAAATCGAGGCCACCATTCAAGGCACTGTCTCAGGGTCTGTAAACGTCCCATCAGTACCCCACCGTCTCAACGAATCCTCACCACCGGACTTCATGCCTCCGTCAACGCCAGCAGCCCTCGAATCACAGAGATTCTCGCAGTCACCTGCAAGAAAAGGAAATAAATCAAAGCAAGATTGCAGTAAATAGATTAGAACAGAGTTTGGAAAGAAATCTTTCGATTTCTTTCCAAAATAGGCAGTAAACCAAGGCTATAAAGCCTTTTCTCAAATCTATAAAAGGGGCAAACATACAGAGAGAATAATACTAGAAATACGCCACAAAACTATTGTACACCAGAGATTTTTAATAATATACCAGAAAGATTTCACGAGGACGAAGGTGATTTATTATTCTCTTTCTTCTTTTATTTCATTTTTTGTCGCAAGCAATCTGTATACAATATATTAATAGACGGATGAAGAAAATACCTTGAGATTCGCCCCAGAAAGCGAAGCTTTTCAGGTCCCGACCATCGTGTGTTGCAGAGTTGATGACGGTGCGTGGAGCTGAGCGCGGAGGTTCAATGAACAGAGCAGACCGGCCTAGGGCCGGAGCTCAGAGGGCTGGGGGACTTTTCAGAGGATTTCTCTCATTTTTTTTTCGAACCAGGGGCTAAATGATTTTTTAGGTAAAAGTTTGGCTTATATAGTCTTAACAGAACGACACCGTTTTAGCTTAGTCTGATAAGCTTAAAACGACGAAGTTTTAAGGCCACTAGGATCCGCGCATTGACCCGATTACCCGGGGAGGATCCGCGTGTTTTTGAGGATTGGGTTAATTACCCCATTAGTCCTTCCACCTTTTTTATGTTTACAATTTTGTTTTATTTTATTTATGATCGAGCCCTGATATTTTGTTTCCGTTTTAATTTAGTCCTTGCAGTAACTATTTTAAGTCCTAGATTAAAACGATGTCGTTTAGGGACATGGGAAAATTTCCCGATGAGTCCCTAGGGTTTTAATGGCCGTTTCAATTAGGCCCGATCTCAGTTATTTTCTTATTAGCCACTGACTTTAATTTATGTTCAATTTAGTCCCTTTTATCCCTTTTAATCTATTTATAATCTATTTTTAACTTTATACATATGCTATTATATTGTTTTACATTTTAACAATATATTATTTCATATTATTATTATTTATTTTTACATATATACATTTTCATATTATAAATTATAATTATTTTATACTTTATATCTTTATATATTTTTGTCTATATATTATTATTATTAAAGGTTTTAACTTGTATTATATACATATCTTTATTTATATGTTAATGTTACTTTACTCATATTCTATTATTACACATTTTGAAGATATTATAATATTATAATTTACATAATATGTATATTTCATCATTAATTACTTACTTCATATTATTCTAAACTTATACTTATATATATATATATATATATATTATAGTTATTATATTATAAATATTAATTCTTTTACACATTTGATATTTTATATACCAATATATTTTATATTTTATATAATTATTATTCTTATAAATATATTTTTATTAGTTATTATATTTTAAATCATTATTAAATATCACATTTTTTTATATAGGCTCATTCTATTTATCAATTATTTATATTATACATATATTTTAAAACTTATGTTTTTATTATACAATATTTGCTTTTACTTTAGAATTAATATATTATTGCTATGTTAGGTATTTTATATGTTATGTAATATCTTAGACTTTTATAATTTATTTTAAAATGCATATTTTATATATATATATATATATATGTGTGTGTGTCAAAATTGTATATCATGCATCATTTATATGTTTAAATATATATTGAATTACATGTTTATGGGTTTTACCTATTCTTCTTAAATATATGTCGCGTTTTATGTATATTTTTCTTTTTAAAATTTGTTCTTTTATTTCCTATATGTTAATTAGTGTATGATATTTATGTTGTTGTGCTTTTATTTACCTATTATTATAACATGTTATCTCGTATGTTATGTTAATATGCTTCTTCATGCATCAGTTTTAAAAACGAGACTTCAAAGTTTTCAAAAATAAAAAGGCAATGCTTGGTGTTTGGAAGCTTCGAGAAAAGTAGTGCCCTAACTTATTGGGTTGCAACTTTTCTCGTTGAGTTCGAATAGTCAAGTACCCTTCTAAGTTTTTTAAGATTTTCAAAAAACGAGCAATTGTCTTGGAATTTCAAAGCATTGTGTCCTAACTTACTGGATGTGGCGTTTTGTCGTTTCGAGATAGGGATTTCCAAAAAGGCTAACTTACTATCAATATTTTGATACAAGTGAATCCCAATTTTTAAGATCAAAATATTTTAAAGAGGATTGTATCTTAAAATTTTTAAATTTCCGACCTTAAAGACATTTGATAATTAATTAGGTACCAATTTTTGGGCGTTACGAGGGTGCTAATCCTTCCTTGTACGTAATCGACTCCCGAACCCGTTCTTTTTATTACGTAGGCCAAAACAAATGATTTTAAAACAAAATGTTTTAAAGGTGATCCAATCACACCTAAAAAGATTGGTGGCGACTCCCGTTTTCGTTTTTAAAGTCGATTCCCATTTTCCAAAACTCGATTTAAAAATGGTTTCGACAAAAAGAAATGTAAATAAATGAAAAATGAGAAATCGAATAATCAAATATGTATCAAACCTGGGCACGGGTGATTAGATAATCAATTGTCGTCTTTGGTTTTCTTGTTCAATCAACTAGTCAATACCTCAGTAGGATCTTCTGTTTCCTCTACTAAAATATTGAGTTGGCAAGAGCTACTTAGCTTCTGACCTCACAGTCCAAATTGGTTTAGGGTTAAGGTGTTCACTGATAGGCCATACCAAATTTGGGTTAATTCCCACCTTGATGACTTCTAGGGCCGTCAGGCCTTGGGGTTAGATTCTTCCTTTCTTGAACAACTGATCCGTTAAGAACTCCTTACAAAACAGATAATTATTCATACCTCCACTTACTAATCCCCACAGGAGGATTAGTTCTTCATAGATCTAATAAATGATATAAACTTGATGGAAAGAATGAATATAAAGAACAATTCCAAGAATATAATTTAGAAGAAGCCTGATTTGTATTGAAATTAAGCACAGAAACCTTACAAAGTTGATAGTAATTCTAAAATTTGATTTCCCCACAAAGGTAAATAACAAGAACAAAAATAAAATCTAAAAAATAAGAAAAGAAAAAAACTAAAGTGTAACTCCTCAAACTGGGCCTAGACATTACGACCCGATCTAAGTGATTACATGGGCCATTGTTATGGCGAAATATTTAGTTAAAACGCGTTTGTTCATTTTTGAAAACACGTACTATTATTTCACTTAAAAACGATGAGGATAATTTCGAAAACTTGTTAAAAATCAACTTAGAAATTCTTTTAAATTAAGATTTATTATATTGAATTTGTGAAAATAGTTTTATTAGGAAAATGTTCAATTTATTCAATCCAAGTATAATTCATTTAAAAAGTCCAAATGTTTAGAGTCTAAAAATCTCATGCCCCAGTTCTATAGTCTAACATAAAATAAAATCCCAAACATTACTAAAGTCCATAAAAGTCTGAAACATAATAAAAATAAATATTTATATAAAACCATTCCTGAGAGCCTCACCAATGATCGCATTTGAGTCTTGACCACAAAGATTATCTGAAGCACATAAGTAATGTGGGTGAGCTTTAAAAGACCTAGTGTGAGATCAAAACAGATAAAACCACATACAAATCAAAATTCAAAAATCATATTAATCATAAGTACTAATACTAAAACTTATGGATGAACATGTCGATGCATACTTTAAAACAATGTACATTTTATAAAATTTACTACCCATCTCCGCTACACACCATATTCGAGTTCCTCGAAACTCATCCATCTGAATCATCATTTGTGGACAAGCCACCACTGATTTGCAGATAAACTACCACTTACTTCCACCTTACATAAAATCCCACCACATGCATGTGATATGAAAATTTCGCTTTTTAACACATATGAATCACTTTTACACTTAGACATGTAGACATGCTCACATATCACTTAGAAATCACTTTAACATGTTTAACATGCTTTTCACATTACACCACAGATCTCAATATTAACGTACTCATTTGTAGATATCACATGTTTAAATCATCCGAGTATCACATAAGCCATGTATTACATATCATGAGGATAAGATCTACACATACTTCATTATCATAGTAATAATCACATCACATATCATGCGTTTCATATAATGTACTCGGTTAGAGTCACTTACTTGGGTACCTTTTGATGAGTTTTTCAACTCCATTTTGAATACTTAATACTCACAGTTAATTATAATTAAATAATTAATATAACAAAAATAAACACATCACACACAATTAATCGTATTGAACCCACACCTTTTTCACAGATCCAAAATGCCACAATCCTCTAATATTGATTTCGCTTGGATCTAAACTCGAAAGATGCATCTAAAAACACAAATGATCTTTATTGGTTAGAATTCGTAGAAAAATATTTATTATTAAAAGATTGATCACTAAAAATCCCAACATAACACTTACCCCGTGGTTTGCACACTCGAATCTACGATTTCTAATCCAAAGTAAACAATTTCTTCTATCATTATCAATTAGACATTCAAAGAGTGTAAATGATAGTATTAATACATAAATAATTAAATAAGAATAATATATTTGGCCACTATACCATTCAACCAAGAGAGGAAATCACCAAGAGGAGTTTATGATCAAATAACCCACACTTACACACTTGATCAATTCAAGAAAAATGGTGGATTGATATAGGCATGAGATTAGAAAGTTGGGTGGTCTAAAAGAGTTATTAAACAAATAGGGTATAAGATTAATCAAAATAAAGAGAATGGTAAAGAAATGAGGGGAAAAAGAGAAGAAACTCAACCCCTGGTGGCGACGGTTCGGCAACAAGTGAAGCAACGGTCCTACAAAGGGTGTAATAAAAAGAAATGGTGGAGGTTTGACAAAAAAAAAAAAGGTGAAACATTGCAATGAAAGGAAGAGGGATGGAGGAGAAAAGAATCTGTGGTGCCTTGTAGTGATGTTCACGACGTGATGGGCAACAACAAGGAAAAGAAAGAGGAGGAGAAATAGTGGCTACGAGGCACGGTGGTTAGTGGTGAAGGGTTCGGTAATTGTGACAACCCTAATTAGACCTTAGTCGGAATGTGGTTTCAGGACCACAAAACCGAGTCACAAAAAAATTTATTTTAATTTCAATTGCATATATTTATGTGAATTTTCTTGAAAGGACTTAGTTGAGAACTTAGAAAAATATGTTAGGTAAATATGTAAGGACCAAATAATATTAAAGTAGGAAAGTTTGGGTTGGCATGTCAAATTGCCAAATTTATACTAAGTGGCCGGCCAAGCAATGATGTTCTTCCATTATGTTTAAATTAATTATAATATTTTATTTGCAAGTGATTAAAATATTCAAAATAAAGATGAATAAAAGAAGAAATTGAAGAGAGTGTTCATCTTCTTTTTCTCATTGCCAAAAACCGAAACAAAAAATAAATAAATAGGGAAATTTACACTAAGACAATTCGGCAACCCTTTTTGCTAGTTGGAGGTAAGTTTTGAAATGTTGTTTAAACTTTTGTTTATATATGTTAAGCTAATTGTTAAATAAATTTTAGCAATGTTAAGAAAATCAAACTTTTATGGAGGTTTAGGCACTAAGCCGTATATCAAGAGATAGGAGTAGAGGTTGTTTTCATGTTATATTGAATAAGTAGAGGTTATTATGAGGTTGAATTCGTTGAATTATTAGTTGGGTAACAATTGGTGCATTCGGCCATATGGGGTAAAATGGAATGTTCATTTTATTTGTTATTTCATTTTTATGAGAAATGGGTCAAGGTTAAAGCCGAATGAATCATGATGGATAAGAAAGTGCAAAATTCATGTTATGTGGTAATATGAGTAGTTGACCGAGACATGGAAGAAGGAAATAGATTGATATTTTTATGTTTTGGGAGTGAAAGGCATAATGAAAACATAGTAAGTTTAAGTGCATATTTTAGTTTAAGTGATAAGTAGAATTTGGTTAAAATAGCTTGATATATGTGTGTTTGTCGATTTTAAATCTAAATAGTTTGAGTGACTTAATTGATATATTTGAAATTATTTGAGTAATTACAATGGGCATTAAGATGTTGAACTCATGAAATTAGAAGAATATGAGCTTGATAGATTTTAAATGAATTAAAAATGATATTATATTTGATATTGTATATTCGGTTATCTAATTAAGTACATAGGTGATGTTGAATTTAATCTTGCACATTCGGCTATATAGGTATGCACATTTGTGATATTATCTTTGATTGTATATAATCGACTAAATGAGTGATGTTGGCTTATAAGTTGAGTTTGATTCATGATTATATATATTTGAATGTAAACATATTTGAGATAATGTTATGTTGGGAAGTGATGATGCATTCGGCCTTGAGGTAATAGATGAATATTTGTTGAAGTTTTAATGTCTTGAACAATTACGGTTGTAAAATGTAATGAAAATTATTAGACTATATATGTGAGTAATTAGCAAGGGTGGTTGCCATATATACAAATATATATATATGTGTTATATATGTATGTGTAATTGAAATATTGATTGGATTATTGATAGTAATGTGATATTATGTGGTTATTAGCCGAATAGCTCAAAAGCATAAGGTAGAAAGATCAAATTTTACCATGTGTTCTTTATGATATAAAATCATTAATATTTGGATACAAATAACTAGCAAGGCGGTTAAACTAGTTAATTTATTTGATTAAGCTCAAGAACTTAAAGGAGGGGAATCAAGCAAGGGCAAAGCGAGGAGCATCGAGTAGCCGATTTGGAACCGTTTTATCCAACACAAGGTAAGTCCATAAGCATTTGTAAGGTTGATTAATTTATACATAAATGACTCTAGCGTATCATGAGAGAATTTCTTTTGTTAGGTATTCTTTTGGAGTGACATACATATTTATAATTGTGGCAGTATATGCTAATTGAATTAAGTAAATTGTCTTATTATAATGGGTCAACATTGGCACTAAGTGTGCGGATTTGAATGGCACTATGTGTGCAAAATTGAATGGCACTATGTGTGCTAATTTGAATGTCAATACATTAGTGAATCTTCAAGGCACTATGTGTGTGGTGTAGTATGGCACTATGTGTGTGAACTTGTTTAGCACTATGTGTGTGAAATCGGTTGATGATATAAGAAGTATAGGTAAAGAATAAAGTGCTAGAGCTATTACCTGAAATATCGAATTTGAGACATGAAACGTATATGCATGGATACATCTAGTTCATCATTGTTTCATACTTTGAGAAAAGGATTTAAACCATTTGGTTGTTTGATAGTTGATTGGATAGCAAGATTTGGCTTGTGGTTGGATCGATAATCTAGGTAATTGTAGCATAGATCGGTATGGCTGAAATAGTTGATCTTACATCATTTTTCTTATGATCTCATTTTAATGGTCTGTATTATATTGCTTATGACATACTAAGTTGAATACTCATTTGGTGTGTTTTCCTGTCTTTTATTTAGATTTCTTTGACGCATTTTGCGTGCTTGGGACCATCGTCGAAGTCATACACCAGCTTGCAACATTTTGGTACCCTCTTCTTAGTTGATCTAAGTGAACATTACGGCATGTATAGGCTAATATGTATTTTGTTTGAACTTTGATATGTATACTTCCAGCCATGCGACTATGGCTTAAATACTAAGTTTGAATTTGGTTATGTTTAATCATGGTATAATTCGTCTTGGTTATAATGTGTAATGATATTAATGAATGATATATATATATATATATAAATCTATACATATATTTGAGTGTTGAAAATGCTAAGAAATATTGATTATGTGTTTTTGGGGTGGTTTGATTATGACACATTTATATAGGTGATTAATTGTAATTTGGCTATTGTATTTGATCTTAGTATTTAATTTGAGATAGCATAATGGGTCGTCTGGTTATGTTTGAACATAACATAAAATCGTATGATATGGTTGTTATAGGATGTAAACTTATGTGATGGTTTTGATTGAACTTGATAATGATTAATTATGTGTTCCGGCTATACATGAATAAGGAATATATATGGTGGCATAATGAATTATGCGTTATTAAAGATGAACTTAACGAAATGAAGATGATAGAAGTAGATGCATGAAAATTTTCAAATAAGTATTCGGTTCGGTAATATCTCGTAACCCATTCCAGCGATGGAAATGGGTTAAGGGTGTTACAGTCATGGTAGAGGAAGGAAACAAATATGAAAAGGGAAAAGGGTGGTGGTCTTGCAAAAATAGAGAGAAAATAAGTGAGAATAGAAGAGGAACAAAAGAAATGAGAGAGGGAGGAGGGGACGACAATGAGAGGTGGGTGAGTAAGAGGAGAGGTTGGTCAAATTGGTCTAGGTTCAGTGAACGTCTTTTATAGCAAGGGTGAGATGAAATGGCAAGAGAGAGAGGGATAGAGTAAAAACGGGTATCATGTTCCCTTAACTTATGGTAAGACACTTAATGGAGGAAAGGAATCCTTTTAAACATGAAAGCCATAGGGTGGATGACAAGCTTAATAAAGACATGGGAAAAATGTTAAAAAATTTAAATGAAAAGGTGTGAACAAGAGGACTTGAACTTAGGACCACTAGGATAGCTAAAGAGTATTAAACCACTAGACCACTTCCTTCCTTGTTCTCATTCTTGCTGTAACAATAATAAAATGTGAGATGTGACAAAACTACCCTTCTTAAAAAAAATTCATCCTTGAAATTTACTTGATGGAAAAATGTTAGGATATTCTTGTCACATCGAATCTTCTAGATCCCAAGTGACCTTATTACAGCAATGATTCGTCCACAAAACCTTCACAAGTGGAATCTATTTCCTCTGTAAAACTTTAACCTAACGATCAAGTATCTGTACCAGTTCCTCATCAAATGAAAAAGCCGGACGAACCTCAATCTCCTAAACCAGAACTATATGTGAAGGGTCAAATCGGTAGCATCTCAACATGGACATGTGGAAAACGTCGTGGATACAAACCAACTCTAGAGGTAACTCTAGCAAATATGACACTTTCCTAACTCTCTTAATGATACGATAAGGTCTAATGAATCTCAAACTCAATTTCCCCTTGCGACCAAACCTCAACATGTTTTTCCATGGCAAAACCTTAAGGAGGACTCGATCACAAGCATTGACTTCTATATCCTTCCTCTTCAAATCAGAATATGACTTTTGTCAATTTGATGTCACTCTCAAACAATCCAGAATAATTCTCACAGTATTCTTAGCTTTTTGCACTAAATTCGGTCCTAACGCTTTCTTCTCCCCCAAATCAGTCCAACATAAAGGTGTCCTACACTTGCATTCATAAAGAGCTGCATAAGGAGCCATCTAAATGCTCAACTGAAAGCTATTATTATATGTGAATTCAACAAGAAACAAATGTTCCTCCCAACTGCCTTACAAATCAATCACGCAACCTCTCAATATATTTTTGAGATTCTAGATAACCCTCTTAGACTGCCCATCAGACTGTGGATGAAAAGTTGTACTAAAGTTCAACTTTGTACCTAGAGCTTCAAGTAGCTTCATCCAAAATCTAGACGTGAAATGATGATCCCAATTAGAAATGATAGAAACTAGTACCCCATAAAGTCTCATATTTTTAGAGATATACAATCTCACGAACCTCGATAATGAGTAGTCGGTATGCGATGGCAAAAAATGGGCAGACTTGTCAATTGGTCAATAGTCACCTAGATAGAGTCTTTCTTAGAAGGCATCAAAGGTAGCCCACTAACAAAGTCCATGGTGACACACTCCAATTCCACTAAAGAATCTACATAGGTTGGAGCAAACCAAAACAAAATTATTGCTCGGCCTTGACTTGTTGGCATGTCAAGCATCTTGCCACAAAGTTAGTCACATCACTTTTAAATCTTGGCTACCAATACTGCTCACAAAAATCTTGATACATTTTACTTTCTCCAGGATGCATAGCATTAGGACTGCTATACACTTCCCTCAAAATGGACTTCATCAACTAAAAATATGGAGGTACACAATATCTCTCATGATAGCACAAAACTCCCTCAGAATTAAAAGTGAAATTTGAAGTCTTACCTTCTCCGATGAGTTTCACATGAGGTGCTAAAGATGTATTTGATAACTGTTTCAATGTAATCTCCTCTGATAGAGTAGGTTACAGTTGTAATTCCACAAGTAAGCCTCCATCCTCAAATAAAATTAATCTAGATATAACACCCCAAAATAGGGCCTAGGAGGTTTAGGGGTATTTTAGAAATTTCGTAAGGTTGGTACTTGATGTTGTTTTCGTCTATGGTATCTTAACTATCAAATAAATTTTTGAAAAAGTGTTCAAGAAACCCTTAATTTTGAAAAAAGGACTGATTTGTAACAAAGTCAAAATAGTGAGCAGTTATGTGGCAATTTAACTAGTTTTTAAAATTGAACCTAAAAGCCACCCCTACCTACAGTTTTTACGTTTTCTTCATTCCTTTCAAGCTCGTGCCGCTCCTTGGTTTTCCCTAACTATTTCTATTGATTTTTGATTATCAAATCTCAATACCTTGACTTTCTACCATTCCTAAGTTATTTACCATAAACCTTCAAGAAAAACACCCAAAAACACCATAGATTTCATCATCTTCTTCAAGCATGGAGTTTTCAGATTTTTCTCAAAACATGTTCATTTTTCCACCAAAGGTAATCATTTTTATATTCATAAGTTTTTAATGCTATTTTGACTCTAGAATTGAATTATAAGCCCTCAAATCACATATTTTAAATAAAAGATGAAAATCGAGCCATTAATGGTGGATTTCGAGATTTTGCATAAAAACTTTGTTTCAAACTGTTTATCAACTTGTTTTAGCATGATTAAAAGGTTTTCAAACTTATCCTAAAGTTTCGTTAATGATATCTCATGTTTTAATAAATTTTACGAAAATTGCCTAAAAGATGTCGAAAAATATCGATACCATAAATTGAGTAGGTTTGTCTAGTTTGAAGGTTGTGAATTAGAAGTAGATGAATAATTAGATGAGCGGAAGTAATTTTAAGCAAAAAAGGTTTGAGTATAGATTGAGATTTTAGTATATAAAGTTTGTTGTGTTAATAGTTTAAGTTACATGGGGACTTGGCTTAAAGCTTGTGTTTTAGTTAATTTGAGTGAATATTTGGTTGATATTTGACTGTGGTTATTGTGTGATTATATCTGTTAAGCTTCAGATTCATTAGAGATTGCTACGAGCTAGAGAACGTTAGTTGAGCTTTTGATTTTCGACAAAAGCATAAAGTGGTAAGTGCATGGAATTGCTATTCGTAAACAAGAGTCACGTCTTATTCGGAATTTAGATGTAGCCTAAATCCCTACTCTATATTCCGAGTGTAAGTTTCCTTGAACTATGCTTGTCTTATGCTTATATAATATGCATGATATGTGAAATGTTGATATGGTTCTTATTGTGTAAAGCGTAGTAATATACATGTAATAATTGTACGTTATATATATTATATGACTATGCAGTGTTTTGCAAAAAATGCTAATATGCAGTGATAGTGCATGGATAATCGGTAAGTATGTGTTTTCTTTCGGATATAATGGCCTTGTGATCTGGGAACCATTGGATATAGTTGGTATGCCATAGGATTGTGAGTACTCACTTATATGTATAGAGGTTTTGGGAGTTAAGGCCCTGGGACATGTTTTGAGGGGTAAAGGAATGTGTGCTAAAGCTTCATTCAACAGGGCATGTGGGGGGGATAAGGAGAGTGTTAGCTATAAGCTTCACTTTTAGGGCATGTTTAACTCTACGAGTCTATGTTGTTTAAGGAGATCTGTGCATTCGATGTGTAACACCCCGAACCCGAGACCGTTGCCGGTGTCGGACACGAGGGGTTAACAAGCCAAAACCACTTATGGCACCGACCAATTTGACATTCCCAGGCAAGCTGGAAAACTGCATCGCTGTAGCCTTAAAAAGCATATCTCGAGTTTCACAACTTGGAAACTGATTCTGTAAATTTTCCCTGAATTTAGACTCATATATCCATCCATGGATTTATTTCTAGAATTTTTGGTCGGGCCAATTAGTACAGTTTATTAGTTAAAGTCACCCGTGTTGCAGGGGTCGACTACACTGACCTTCGCGTGTTACAACTTGAATATCTCTCTGTACAGGGCTTAAATACTGATTCCGTTTGTTTCTAATGAAAATAGACTCAAAAAGGAATCTGCACATATAAGGAATGACTTCTAATTCATTCTGGATAATTTATGGTAAATTTTCAAAGTCGCGACAGGGGACCCAGAAACCGTTCTAGCCCTGTCTCACAAGAACTTTAATATCTCTCGGTATACTGTTCATATGATCGTTTCGTTACTTTCATATGAAAATAGACTCGTCAAGGTTCGATCACATAATTTATTCACTATTTAACACCGTTTCTACAAATTTTGGTGATTTTCCACATACACGTCACTGCAGCTGGCAGCATCTGTTTTTAAGGTAGGCTTTACCTATATTGTAGTTCCCATGAACCAACTATAGTCTAGTCATACTTAGGTCCACATATGATCATATTTAGCCATTCCAATGGCTGATCATGTGACCAACTCTCTCATTCCAAACCATAATCACATCATGAAACCAAATATAATTACAAACCACAAATGGTCTAATTCCATACTCCACTATTACGAACAATTTTCGCATGGCCGTACACATATACATCACAAGTACTTAAAAACAACTGAGGGTAGTCCTATACATGCCATATCCAAAACTCAACTAAAGGAGTACCAAAAAGGGCTTTGATAGTGTGGTTGACTTCAACTTCTATGATCCCGAATCCGATCGCTAACGAGCAAAATCTATAAACAGAGAAATAAAGAAACGGAGTAAGCAATTTATGCTTAGTAAGTTTCGAGCCATAATATACACACAACCAAAGCATAGCATTCAAGTAGCTAAACAATAATTCATATGCACAATTTCTCAAAGACATGCTTACTTCACAATCCCAACTCTTATATTCATACACAAATAACGGCCTAGTTAATGCCGATAGCTCATTTATCATTAGAGCGAATATTCAATGCGCATTTACTCATAGTGTGCAAAGCACACACAAAACATACCTTGTTGTTGGGAATTTCACAAGTGCAATAACTGAAAACTTTCCAGCAGCTTATAAATTTCAATTCACATACCTTCGAGTTTATCCGGATATAGCTACTCGTTCAAAACACCTTGGGACATAGCCGGTTATGGTAACCCTTTAAATGCCTTCGGACTTAACCCGGATATCACAACTCGCACAATTGCCTTTGGGCTTAGCCCGGTATCATAGCTCGCACAATTGCCTTCAGCTTAGCCCGGTATCATAGCTCGCACATTGCCTTGGGCTTAGCCGGATATCACTCGAACATTCATACACATCTTTGTTTCATTTTCACAACAAAACTTTTATGCACAATTCACTTAACAAAAATATCATTTCGGCTCAATGGCCATATACAAAGGCGAATTTGATTGCTTATTACTTCATTCAATCTAATCAAAATCTAAGTTTCGATACTCAAAACTTACCTCGGATGTTGTCGAACGATTCCGATGGCTATTCGACTACTTTTTCCTTCCCTTTATCGGATTTGGTCCCCCTTTGCTCTTGAGCTTAATTTAGCAAATAAATTGATTCAATCATTTGAGTATCAAAAAGAGGAACTCAAGGCACTTAGCCCACATATATTCACTAGACATTAAAGTCACATAAGTACGGAATTCATGAATCGACTCAACACACAAAGCCTTCAACATGCTTACTCATGGCCGAACAACACAACCTCTTAGGCACTCATTCATGGCCGATTATGCATGTTGATGTTGAGGCCAATTACATGTTTAACACCACACATGAATGGCACACATTTTACTAGTTAATGCTTTACATATTGTAGCTCAATACTTATAATATAGCATCAAGCACTCATATGGCCGAATGTACTAGGCCAATAAATTCCAAGATTTTCACATCATATGTGTACTAGGCCAAATGTACTTGCAATTTCACAACCATTCTTCAACATTTTTTTCTTTAAACAAACATTTTTATCACTCACTTCATAACCAAAACATCATGTGCAAACATATACACACATATAGGTGCAAGGTCAATCTCAAGGGTTCATACCCATCCAAACACAAATTTTACCAATCAAGTAACAAGCATAAATCATGCTCATGAATGCACCATGGCGAATACATCACAACCATACCCTTTTAACTTTGGTCATGGTTAAACAAAGAATTCAATGTCCTACTCAAGAATACTAAAAGAAATTTCAAGAGTAGTCAATCCTTCATTACATGCATCATCAACAAGCTTCACATTTAGCATGCAATGGCTTTAACACAATATCAACCTTGGCCAAACACCATTTTCATGGCATAACAAGGATTTGAACCATGGCTAACATGCACATCAAGTTAGCAACCAAAACAAGCATGAATCTCATGACACAACCTCAAACATACCTTAATCTTGATGCAAGTATGACCAAATCTCCTTCTAGTTCTCTTCCAAGCCAAGCATGAAGCAAAACTCCTATCTTCTCCCTTAGTATTTTCGGTCAAGAAGGAAAGAACAAGGATGAACAATTTTTTTTTTCTTGTTTTTCTTTCACATACACGGCAATGGGGGGGGAAATGCCACACTCACACACACATTTTTTTTTTCTTCTCTTCCCACAATTTAATTATTAAATCATTTCCCTCATCATCCATTAACAAAACATGTTTCAACATGTTTTCTTTGCCCATAACCCTTGTCATGGCCGGCCACTAAGCTTCCTTTTGGGGAAATTTGACATGCAAATCCCTTATTTTTGCATGCATGATTAACTAGTCATCACACATTTCCCCATCATACTTTCAAAGTTTACTACTAGGTCCTTTCTAGTGAAATTCACCTTTATAACACTAAATCGAATCATCAAAAATGCCACACACAAATTAACACATATCATAGGCATCAAAATAAATTTTAAATTATTTTTATGCCTCGATTTTGTGGTCCCGAAACCACATCCTGACTAGGGTCAATTTTGGGCTGTCACAACTCTCCCCCACTTAAGAAATTTTCGTCTCCGAAAATCTTACCGGTAAATAGGTTTGGGTAACGCTCTTTCAGAGGGCTCTTGGGTTCCCAAGTAGCTTCTTCCATCCCGTGTTTGAGCCATAACACTTTTACTAACGGAACCCTTTTGTTTCGCAACTCCTTCACTTCACGAGCTAGGATACGAATCGGTTCTTCTTCATAACTCACATCGGATTGAATTTCAACCTCTGATAGACTAATTACATGTGACGGATCAGATCTATAGCGTCGAAGCATCGAAACATGAAAGACATCGTGAATCTTTTCAAGTTCAGGGGGCAAAAATCAAACGATATGCAACTGGACCGACTCGCTCGGATATCTCATATGGCCCAATGAACCTCGGGCTCAACTTGCCCTTACGGCCGAATCTGAGTATCTTTTTCCAAGGCGAAACCTTGAGAAACACTTTATCTCCCACCTGATGCTCGATGTCTTTACGCTTCAGATCCGCGTACGACTTCTGACGATCGGAGGCTATCTTCAGATTTTCACGGATCACTATCACTTTCTGTTCAGCATCTTTAATCAAGTCCACCCCGAAAATTTTGCTTTCACCGAGCTCTGTCCAACACAATGGTGTATGGCATTTACGCCCGTACAAGGCCTCGTAAGGTGCCATCTTAATACTTGATTGAAAACTATTGTTGTACGTGAATTCAATAAAAGGCAAATACCATTCCCATGAACCACTGAACTCGAGGATGCAACATCTTAACATATCCTCAAGTATCTGAATCATCCGCTCGGATTGACCATCGGTTTGGGGTGAAAGGCGGTCTGAAATGCAACTGCATTCCAGAGCCTCTCGCAACTTCTTCCAAAATCGCGAGGTAAATCTCGGATCTCTATCCGACACGATGGAAATAGGCACCCCGTGTAATCTCACAATCCGAGAAACGTACAATTCGGCTAGTTTGTCCATTGAAAAATCCGTACGTACGGGGACAAAGTGAGCCGACTTAATCAATCTATCTACAACGACCCAAATCGCATCTTTCTTACTCACGACAATGGCGGTTCGGATACAAAGTCCATTGTGACTCGATCCCATTTCCACTCGGGTATCGTGATCGGCTGAAGTAATCCTGAAGGCACTTGATGTTCCGCTTTCACTTGTTGACATATTAAACACCTCGAAACGACGTCGGAGATGTCTCGTTTCATACCATGCCACCAAAATCGACGTTTCAAATCATTGTACATTTCCGTACTTCCCGGGTGGATTGCCATTCGGCTACAATGGGCTTCTTTCAGAATTATCGAAATATGTTCCAAATTCTTTGGAACACACAGACGATTTCTCAACCTCAAACAATCGTCATCATCGATTTGAAACTCCGATTCCTTGTTCGGAACACACTCAGCCCGTTTTGCAACCAGCTCATCGTCGACCTTCTGAGCTTCACAAATTTGATGTATCAACAATGGTTTGGCTTTCAATTCAGCTACTAACACGTTGTCGGATCGAACGGACAAGTGCACATTCATCGCTCATAAAGCGAATAATGATTTACGACTCAAGGCATCCGCAACCACATTCGCCTTTCTCGGGTGATAGTCAATGACCAGCTCATAATCCTTTAACAGCTCGAGCCAACGTCTTTGTCGCAGATTTAAGTCTCTTTGAGTCATCAAATATTTGAGACTTTTGTGATCCGAATACACATGGCACTTCTCACCAAATAAGTAATGTCGCCAAATCCATTTTCGAGAACACTGAGGCTCCCTTCAGTTGATCGAACAAATCATCGCTACGCGGTAACGGATATTTGTTCTTTATCGTCGCTTTATTAAGCTGACGATAGTCGATGCACAGCCTTATGGTTCCACCCTTCTTTTTCACAAACAACACTGGTGCACCCCAAGGTGAAAAACTCGGGCGAGCAAAACCTCTATTCACCAATTCTTGCAACTGAGCTTTCAACTCCTTTAATTCCGTTGGTGCCATACGATACGGAGCTATCGAAATTGGAGTGGTACCAGGTACCAATTCAATGCCAAACTCTATTTCCCGAACAGGTGGTAAACCCGGCAATTCTTCAGGGAAAACATCCGGGTATTCACAAACCACTGACACAGATTCGGGTTTCTTTTCTAACTCCTTGTCATCTAGAACATACGCAAGGTATGCTTCGCACCCCTTTCTTACGTATTTCTGGGCCAACATTGCTGATATTACAGCTGGCAACCCCTTTAAGTCCGTAGACTCATCCCGAATTATCTCGTTATTTGCGCACCTCAGATCAATAGTCTTGCTTTTGCAATTTACAACCGCATCGTGCATGGTCAACCAATCCAAACCAAGAATAACGTCGAATTCGTCGAATGGCAAAAGCATCAAGTCCGCCGGAAAACAAGAACCTCGAAATACTAGGGGACTTTTCTTACACACTGTGTTGACAAGCACGTAATGACCCAAGGGTTTAACACCGAATTACAAACTCGATGAGACTCAATGGGCAAAGTCTTCTTGGATGCTAAGGTTTCGTATATATAAGAATGAGTAGGACCAGGGGTCAATCAAAGCAATCACATTAGTGTAAAGGAGAGTAAGAGTACCGGTAATAACATCCGGCGAGGAAGCATCCTCACGTCGGCGTATGGCATAAGTCTTAGCAGGAGCGAAGCCTCGGATCGATGGTAGCATCTCTAGATCCTCTCGATCGCCACTAGCATTGCCCATATTTCTAGGTGGCCTACCTCGAGTTGTGGTAGCACCGGGTTCCCACTTTGATTTACGTTTTGTTCAGATAAACTCGGGCAATCCTTAATGAAATGATCGACTGATCTGCACTTGTAACAGGAGCGGTCACGGAATCTACAACTCCTAGAATGCCACTTGCCACAATATTGGCACTCCTACGTCTCGACGATCATTGCCAACACCGGCGATCGAAGTGACTCGCGTGCCCATAGGGGGTCGATCGCGGTCTCGTCTAGAAAAGGCCTAAATGTCTCTAGACCGCCTAAGCCATCTCTAAATTTCTTTGATGACTGTGGGAAGGGCTTCCCAAGACCTCTTCTGAAACTCCTTGCTCCCACTTCACCTTTCTTTTCTCCATCTTGAGCTCCTCGGCTTTGCATGCTCGCTCGACAGAGCCACAAACTCTCAATTTCCAAAATGCCAACATACAACTTATATCATCGTTCACCACTCTTGAAGCGTTTACACATCACACTTCAAGAAATGCATTCAGCAGCGTCTGGCTAAGCCTCACAAATTTTCGTTCGTAGTCGGTAACCGACATGGAACCTTGCTTAAGATCAAGGAATTCCTTTCATTTTTGGTCCATAAATCTCTGACTGATATACTTCTTTCGGAATTTAGTTTGGAAGAACTCCCAAGTTACTTGCTCTCTAGACACCACAGAAGTCAGAGTACTCCACCAATAGTAGGCGGAATCGCGTAGCAAGGAGATAGTACACTTTAAGCATTCATTGGGTGTACATGATAACTCATCGAGCACCCGGATAGTGTTGTCCAACCAAAATTCAGCTTGCTCGGCATCGTCGCTATCCGTAGCTTTAAATTCAGTAGCCCCATGTTTTCAATTACGTCATTGGGGCTTACTTGACCTTACTTGGTCGATTCTGGGAGGTATTGTAGGTCTTGGGGTTGCATTAGTCGGGAATGGAGGTTGTGGAGCAGTCGTGTTAGTTCGAATGTATTGGTTAAACCAATCATTCATCACACTATAAAAGGCTTGCTTAGCCTCATCATTCGGATTGTCGACAATAGGTTGAGAGTCCGCCATGTCTGTCCCTTGCGGGAGCAGGTGCCACACTCTCCACATCATCAGCTATTGCTCGGTTGGGATCGGGATCCATTGCTATAAACAAACACAACCTCAAATTGTCAGAAATCACCACACTATCAATTTATCACTTAATGGCATGTATAGCTAGACCCCAAACATATCACGGTAGTCCTAGGATCGACTAAACCGTGGCTCTGATACCAATAAAATTGTAACACCCCGAACCCGAGACCGTTGCCGGTGTCGGACATGAGGGGTTAACAAGCCAAAACCACTTATGGCACCGACCAATTTGACATTCCCAGGCAAGCTGGAAAACTGCATCGCTGTCGCCTTAAAAAGTATATCTCGAGTTTCACAACTCGGAAACTGATTCCGTAAATTTTTCCTGAATTTAGACTCATATATCCATCCATGAATTTATTTCTATAATTTTTGGTCGGGCCAATTGGTACAGTTTATTAGTTAAAGTCACCCATGTTGCAGGGGTCGACTACACTGACCTTCGCGCGTTACAACTTGAATATCTCTCTGTACAGGGTTTCAATGCTGATGCTGTTTGTTTCTAATGAAACTATACTGAAAAAGGAATCTTCACATATAAGGCATGACTTCTAATTAATTCTGTATAATTTATGGTAAATTTTCAAAGTCGCAACAGGGGACCCAGAAACCGTTCTGGCCCTGTCTCACGAGAACTTTAATATCTCTCGGTATACTGTTCATATGATCGTTTTGTTACTTTCATATGAAAATAGACTCGTCAAGGTTCGATCACATAATTTATTCACTATTTAACACGGTTCCTACAAATTTTGGTGATTTTCCACATACACGTCACTGCAGCTGGCAGCATCTGTTTTTAAGGTAGGCTTTACCTATACTGTAGTTCCCATGAACCAACTATAGTCTAGTCATACTTAGGTCCACATATGATCATATTTAGCCATTCCAATGGCTGATCATGTGACCAACTCTCTCATTCCAAATCATAATCACATCATGAAACCAAATATAATTACAAACCACAAATGGTCTAATTCCATACTCCACTATTACGAACCATTTTCGCATGGCCGTACACATATACATCACAAGTACTTAAAAACAACCGAGGGTAGTCCTATACATGCCATGTTCAAAACTCAACTAAAGGAGTACCAAAAAGGGCTTTGATAGTGTGGTTGACTTCAACTTCTATGATCCCGAATCCGATCGCTAACGAGCAAAATCTATAAACAGAGAAACAAAGAAACGGAGTAAGCAATTTATGCTTAGTAAGTTTCGAGCCATAATATACACACAACCAAAGCATAGCATTCAAGTAGCTAAACAATAATTCATATGCACAATTTCTCAAAGACATGCTTACTTCACAATCCCAACTCTTATATTCATACACAAATAACGGCCTAGTTAATGCCGATAGCTCATTTATCATTAGAGCGAATATTCGTACGCATTTACTCATAGTGTGCAAAGCACACACAAAACATACCTTGTTGTTGGGAAGTTCACAAGTGCAATAACTGAAAATTTTCCAGCAGCTTATAAATTTCAATTCACATACCTTCGGAGTTTATCCGGATATAGCTACTCGTTCAAAACACCTTCGGGACATAGCCCGGTTATGGTAACCCGCACAAATGCCTTCGGGACTTAACCCGGATATCACAACTCGCACAATTGCCTTCGGGCTTAGCCCGGGTATCATAGCTCGCACAATTGCCTTCGGGCTTAGCCCGAGTATCATAGCTCGCACAATTGCCGTCGGGCTTAGCCCGGATATCACTCGAACATTCATACACATCTTTGTTTCATTTTCACAACAAAACTTTTATGCACAATTCACTTAACAAAAATATCATTTCGGCTCAATGGCCATATACAAGGGCAGAATTTCGATTGCTTATTACTTCATTCAATCGAATCAAAATCTAAGTTTCGATACTCGAAAACTTACCTCGGATGTTGTCGAACGATTCCATTGGCTATTCGACTACTTTTTCCTTGCCTTTATCGAATTTGGTCCCCCTTTGCTCTTGAGCTTAATTTAGCAAATAAATTGATTCAATCATTTGAGTATCAAAAAGAGGAACTCAAGGCACTTAGCCCACATATATTCACTAGACATTAAAGTAACATAAGTATGGAATTCATGAATCGACTCAACACACAAAGCCTTCAACATGCTTACTCATGGCCGAACAACACAACCTCTTAGGCACTCATTCATGGCCGATTATGCATGTTGATGTTGAGGCCAATTACATGTTTAACACCACACATGAATGGCACACATTTTACTAGTTAATGCTTTACATATTGTAGCTCAATACTTATAATATAGCATCAAGCACTCATATGGCCGATTATACTTAGTCATTCTTGCACCAAATCAACAATAAATTCCAAGATTTTCACATCATATGTGTCCTAGGCGAATGTACTTGCAATTTCACAACCATTCTTCAACATTTTCTTCTTTAAACAAACATTTTATCACTCACTTCATAACCAAAACATCATGTGCAAACATATACACACATATAGGTGCAAGGTCAATCTCAAGGGGTTCATACCCATCCAAACACAAATTTTACCAATCAAGTAACAAGCATAAATCATGCTCATGAATGCACCATGGCGAATACATCACAACCATACCCTTTTAACTTTGGTCATGGTTAAACAAAGAATTCAATGTCCTACTCAAGAATACTAAAAGAAATTTCAAGAGTAGTCAATCCTTCATTACATGCATCATCAACAAGCTTCACATTTAGCATGCAATGGCTTTAACACAATATCAACCTTGGCCAAACACCATTTTCATGGCATAACAAGGATTTGAACCATGGCTAACATGCACATCAAGTTAGCAACCAAAACAAGCATGAATCTCATGACACAACCTCAAACATACCTTAATCTTGATGCAAGTATGACCAAATCTCCTTCTAGTTCTCTTCCAAGCCAAGCATGAAGCAAAACTCCTATCTTCTCCCTTAGTATTTTCGGCCAAGAAGGAAAGAACAAGGATGAACAATTTTTTTTCTTGTTTTTCTTTCACATACACGGCAATGGGGGGGGGGGGAAATGCCACACTCACACACACATTTTTTTTTTCTTCTCTTCCCACAACTTAATTATTAAATCATTTCCCTCATCATCCATTAACAAAACATGTTTCAACATGTTTTCTTTGCCCATAACCCTTGTCATGGCCGGCCACTAAGCTTTCTTTTGGGGAAATTTGACATGCAAATCCCTTATTTTTGCATGCATGATTAACTAGTCATCACACATTTCCCCATCATACTTTCAAAGTTTACTACTAGGTCCTTTCTAGTGAAATTCACCTTTATAACACTAAATCAAATCATCAAAAATGCCACACACAAATTAACACATATCATAGGCATCAAAATAAATTTTAAATTATTTTTATGCCTCGATTTTGTGGTCCCGAAACCACATCCCGACTAGGGTCAATTTTGGGCTGTCACACGATGTGTGATGATAGAGATCACTACTTGTTTCATAATCCAAGTACCATCATATATCATCTTATCTTATGTTATATAATTGTCTGAAATATGTTCTATGCTTGAATCATTTTGTATATGTGCTATGAAAAGAATTTTAAACTATGCATGTTTTAATATTAGATGATGCTAGACTTAAGAATGTGCTATTTGTTGATGAATGACTGGTTGTGTTGCATGATGATATGTTTATGCTGTAGTGATTCTATTCATTCATTGAGCTTGCAAAAGCTCATTCCCTCATTTCATCATTTGCATATTAGTAACGTTACGGTGTGGGCGGTGTGGTTTCCAAGGGAGTGATCCAATGAGGCATTGTGATTCTTCGTATGTGTTTTATTATTCTTATTTGTTTGAGGAGATAGGCAATGTGGTAGAATATATTTGACTTGTTGGTTTTTGAACACTTGAGCTTGCCTATGTGAACTTCATGTTATTAAAATGTTAGAATACTTGGTCATTGAGCTTGGTATTGAGTTTGGTATTGAGCTTGTACCTGGGACTACGCCAATTTCGATAGCTCCGTATCGTATGGCACCAACCGAGTTAAAGGAGTTGAAAGCTCAGTTGCAAGAATTGACGGATAGAGGTTTCGCTCGACCAAGTTTCTCACCTTGGGGTGCACCAGTATTGTTTGTGAAAAAGAAGGACGGAACCATGAGGTTGTGTATTGACTATCGTCAGCTGAATAAAGTGACGATAAAGAACAAATATCCGTTACCGCGTATTGATGATTTGTTTGATCAACTAAAGGGAGCCTCAGTGTTTTCAAAGATAGATTTGAGATCGGGTTATTATCAGTTGCGGATTCGAGATTCGGACGTACCCAAAACTGCTTTCAGAACGAGGTACGGTCACTACGAGTTCTTAGTGATGCCGTTCGGGCTCACTAATGCCCCTGTGGTATTTATGGATTTGATGAATCGGATCTTGAGACGATTTGGACCGGTTCATAGTTGTGTTCATTGATGACATCTTGGTCTATTCAAGAGATGAGACCGAACATCTTGAACACGAGATTAGTGTTGCAAATTTTACGGGATAGCGGTTATATGCTAAGTTCAAGAAGTGTGAGTTACGGTTAAGAGGTTAGCTTCTTGGGTCATGTGGTATCTCGTGATCGGTATTCGAGTCGACCGAGCAAAATTTCAGCCATACTTAACTGGAAGCCTCAGAAATATTACCGAGGTTCGGAGCTTTTGGGACTTGCGGTTACTACCGACGGTTTGTAAAAGGATTCTCGATGATAGCCACACCCATGACGGCTACTTCAAAAGATGTTAAGTTGAATGGATGGAAAAATGTCGAAAAGTTTTGATCAACGAAAACTTATTTGATGGAAGCTCAATTTTAGTGCGGCCGAATCGGGCAAAGAGTTTGTCATCTATAGCGACGCCTCCCTACTTGGGTTAGGTTGCGTATTGATGCAAGAGGGTCGAGTTGTGGCCTATCGTCGAGACAATGAAAGCCACATGAGAAGAATTATCCGACCCATGATCTCGAATTAGCTGCCATCGTATTCGCCTTGAAAATATGGCGACATTACTTATTTGGTGAGAAGTGCCATGTATTTTCGGATCACAAAAGTCTCAAATATTTGATGACTCAAAGAGACTTGAATCTACGACAAAGGCGTTGGCTTGAGTTGTTGAAAGATTATAAGCTGGTCATTGATTATCACCCGGGAAAGGCTAATGTGGTTGCAGACGCCTTAAGCCGGAAATCATTGTTTGCTTTGCGAGCGATGAATGTACACTTGTCTGTTCTACCCGACAATGTGTTAGTAGCTGAATTAAAAGCCAAACCATTATTGATTCATCAAATTCGTGAAGCTCAAAAAGTCGATGATGAATTGGTTGCAAAACGGGCTGAGTCGGTTCCGAACAAGGAATCGGAGTTTCAAATTGATGATGATGATTGTTTGAGGTTCAGAAGTCATTTGTGTGTTCCAAGGAATTCGGAACTCATTTCGATGATTCTGAACGAAGCCCATTGTAGCCGAATGTCAATTCACCCGGGGAGTACGAAGATGTACAACGATTTGAAACGTCGATTTTGGTGGCATGGCATGAAACGAGACATCTCCGACCTTGTTTCGAGATGTTTAATATGTCAACAAGTGAAAGCGGAACATCAAGTGCCTTCAGGAATACTTTAGCCGATCAAGATACCCGAGTGGAAATGGGATCGAGTCACAATGGACTTTGTGTCCGGACTGCCATTGTCCGCAAGTAAGAAGGATGCGACTTGGGTTGTTGTTGATAGACTGACTAAGTCCGCTCACTTTATCCCCGTGCGTACGGATTTTCCATTGGATAAACTCGCTGAATTGTACGTTTCTCAGATTGTGAGATTACACGGGGTACCAATTTCTGTTGTGTCGGATAGAGATCCGAGATTCACCTTGCGATTTTGGAAGAAATTGCAAGAAGCTTTGGGTACCAAGCTGCATTTTAGCACCGCTTTTCATCCACAAATCGATGGTCAATCCGAGCGGATAATTCAGATACTTGAGGATATGTTGAGATGTTGCATCCTCGAGTTCAGTGGTTCATGGGAACGGTATTTACCTTTGATTGAATTCACTTACAACAACAGTTTTCAATCAAGAATTAAGATGGCACCTTACGAAGCTTTGTACGGTCGTAAATGCCGCACACCATTGTTTTGGACCGAGCTCGGTGAAAGCAAAATTTTCGGAGTGGATTTGATTAAAGATGCTGAAAGAAAGTAAAAGTAATCCGTGAAAATCTGAAGATAGCCTCCGATCGTCAGAAATCCTACGCGGATCTGAAACGAAAAGACATTGAGTATCAGGTGGGAGATAAAGTGTTTCTTAAAGTTTCGCCTTGGAAAAAGATACTCAGATTTGGCCGTAAAGGCAAATTGAGTCCGAGGTTCATCGGGCCATATGAAGTATCCGAGCGAGTCGGTCCAGTTGCATACCGATTGATTTTGCCCCCTGAACTTGAAAAGATTCACGACGTCTTTCATGTTTCGATGCTTCGACGTTATAGATCTGATCCATCCCACGTAATTAGTCCATCAGAGGTTGAAATTCAAGCCAATATGAGTTATGAGGAAGAACCGATTCGTATCCTAGCACGTGAAGTGAAAGAGTTGCGAAACAAGAGGGTTCCGCTAGTGAAAGTGTTATGGCTCAAACACGGGATAGAAGAAGCTACTTGGGAACCCGAGAACTCTATGAAAGAGCGATACCCAAACCTATTTACTGGTAAGATTTTCGGGGACGAAAATTTCTTAAGTGGGTGAGAGTTGTGACAGCCTTAAAACGACCCTAGTCGGAATGTGGTTTCGGGACCACAAAACCGAGGCATAAAAATAATGTAAAATTTATTTTGATGCCTATAATGTGTGTTAACTCATGTGTGACATTTTTGATGTTTTGATTTAGAGTTATAAATGTGAATTTCACTAGAAAGGACCTAGTAGTAAACTTTAAAAGTATGATGGGGAAATGTGTGATGACTAGTTGATCATGCATGCAAAAAAATGAGGGGTTTGCATGTCAAATTTCCCCATTTAAGAACTAGTGGCCAGCCATGACAAAGGGGGATGGGCAAAACATGTCATGAAACATGTTTTGTAAGTGGGTTATGTTGGAATAAATAAAATAAGGAGTATGGAAAAAAAAATGTGTGTGATGGCTTCTCCTGTAACACCCCTAACTCGTGACCGACGCCAGTGTCGGACACGAGGGGTTAACGGCCAAACCCTCTCAAGATACCAACCAATTTGACATTACCAGTCAGGCTGGAAAACTGCGTCACCGTCGCCTTAAAAATCATATCTCGAGTTTCACAACTCGGAAACTGGTTTCGTAAATTTTCCCTGAATTTAGACTCATATACCCATCCATGGATTTATTTTTAGAATTTTTGGTTGGGGCAATTGGTACAGTTTATTAGTTAAAGTCACCCATGTTACAGGGACCGACTGCTCTGACCTTCGCGCATTACAACTTGAATATCTCTCTGTACAGGGCTTTAATACTGGTGCCGTTTGTTCTAATGAAACTAGACTCAAAATGGAATCTTTACATATAAGGCATGACTCCTAATTCTTTCTGGATAATTTATGGTAAATTTTCAAAGTCGCGACAGGGGACCCAGAAACAGTTCTGGCCCTGTCTCACGAGAACTTTAATATTTCCCAGTATACTGCTCATATGGTCGTTTCGTTTCGTCCATATAAAATAGATTCATCAAGGTTCAGTTCCATAATTTACTCACTATTTAATTCTACTTCTACTATTTTTAGTGATTTTTCAATCTCATCTCACTGCTGCTGTCCGCAACAGTTACTGCAGTAGACTATGCCAATTTCATGAATTTTTCCTTGGCCTTAATCATCCATCATACATGACACAAATTATGGCCACCTTATCAAAATTTGAGTTTCTAAGACTCGTGGCTATAGGTTCTAGCATCCCACTCGACGACCACATAGGCCATTTTCACATGGCTTAAAGTTTACAACCCACAATTCGACAAAATATAATAGCCTATACATGCCAAATGTTCTTCAACAACAAAAAACAATACCACAAGATTTCAGCGGTGTGATGACTTCAACGACGGTTCCGAGCACGCAAACAATCGAGTCCAAGAGACCTAAAATGGGTGACAAGAAAACACCGAGTGAGTTTACAACTCAGAAGTCATAAGCATTCGTCAATCCACGATAAAGTTACTACTACATGTACAACAAATGAGGCTAGGTACTCGTCCATATCGAATCTATACCATAATACCTCGAACCCTTCGGTCCAATCTCGTACCAATTCATACATCCACATTTCATATTCTACACAACAAGATAATTGAAGCATTTTTTTTACACATTAACTCATTTTCCAGCACAACCATACAATTTCAATCATCACATAGATTTAAGGCTTACCAAATTCAACCCCAAGCATGAACGTATTCTCTATTCGTCATGAGCTCGAGGTACTTACCCGATCCGCTGTCCGGGATTAGCTCGATAAATGTCGCACACTCAAGTGCCAATTGTAATGCAAGAGCATATAGTGAATCCGCACACTTAGTGCTATATGTATTCAACTCGCACACTTAGTGCTATATAATCAAACTCGCACACTTACTGCTGTACAATTTTAAACCCGCACACTTAGTGCCAATCTTGTCACCGTGTCCATTTATACCCGCACACTTAGTGCGAGACCAATACCTTATGTATTTTGCTGCCTTTATACATTCAACAATGGCATCATTCCATACACATACATTTCCATTTACACACCAACTCATTTAAACACATTTGCATATATATATTGATCATTTAAATCAACACCAAATATACGCTTAATGACTTACCTTGTGTTGGGTAAAAGCAGGTCCAAGTCGGCTACTCGATGACCTTCGTCTTTCCCTTGCTTGATTCTCCTTCTTTAACTCCTTGAGCTTAATCAATAAATCAACTAGTTTAACCCTCTTGCTAAACATTCATAATTCAATTACACATGCATATGTATGTTTGTATATTCGCAACCATCCTCACTTATTACCCATTTGGTCAACAATCTAAGCCAAGATAAGGCTTCAATATGGTTGCCTCTAACCGAATACATGCACACCAATCTACTTCATTTGGCGAATATGCATGTCTATGTGGAGGCTAATTTTACACTTAATACTACACAAAAAAAACAGCATACATTTTCCTAATTAACGCATTACATATTGTAGTTCTATACACATCTCTCATTTATTTCATAACCAGAAACAACATCACAAGCAAATAGACACCTTAAAATAGTATACATGTCATACCAATTCATCATGTGCAAACATATATTCATGTAGGTGCAATGGCGAATTCTCAAGTGGCTTATATCCAAATATACACACATATCCAAAGCTTAAATCTTACTTACCATGCAACATGCATGAATCATACTTATGGATACAACATGGCGAATACCACAACACCATACCGTTTCAATTTGGTCATGGTTAAACAAAGAACTTAGTATCTCATTCAAAATGCTAAAAGAAAATCTAAGAATCCTCAATCCACCATCACATGAATCATTATCAAGCTTGATATTTAGCATGCAATGGCATTAACACCATATTCACTTTGGCGAATTTCATTCCCATGACATAACAAAGATTTGAACCATGGGCTAACAAGAACATCAAGCTAGCAACTAAAATATACATGAATCTCATGGCAAAACATCAAACTTACCTTAATCTAGGTACAAGTATGGCCAAACCTCCTCCTAAACCTCTTCCAAACCAACATGAAACAAGAATTCCTTCCTTCTTCCTTAGAATTTTCAGCCCAAAGGAAATGAAAATGATGAACAAAATTCTTCTTTCTTTCTCCACACTCACAAAGAATGGGCATGCATGAGACCATTTTTTCTTTTTTTTTGTTCCTTTCATTATTAAATTCCCATGCTCACTATTTTATTTTTTCTTACATACACCATTGTTCCAACATGTTTTATGACATGTTTTACCCATAATCTCTTGTCATGGCCGGCCACTAACTATTAGGGGGAAATTTGACATGCAAGTCCTCCCCTTTGGCTACATGCACTATTAGGTCCTTATAGATTAGCCTATCACTTTTCAAAAGTGTCACACAAGTCCTACTAACTGAATTCACATGCTATCGGCTAAATCGAAGCTTGAAATTTTCACACATTCATAATTACATATTCTAGACAATAAATATTATGTTCAAACATTTTGGTGACTCGGTTTAGCGGTCCGAAACCACTTCCCGACTAGGGTCAATTTTGGGTGTCACAACTCTCCCCACTTAAGAAATTTTCGTCCCGAAAATCTTACCGTAAATAGGTTTGGGTAACGCTCTTTCATAGAGTTCTCGGGTTCCCAAGTAGCTTCTTCCATCCCGTGTTTGAGCCATAACACTTTTACTAATGGAACTCTTTTGTTTCGCAACTCCTTCACTTCACGAGCTAGGATACTGAATCGGTTCTTCTTCATAACTCATATCGGCTTGAATTTCAACCTCGATGGACTAATTACGTGTGACGGGTCGATCTATAACGTCGAAGCATCGAAACATGGAAGACGTTGTGAATCCTTTCAAGTTCGGGGGCAAAATCAAACGATACGCGATCGACCGACTCGTTCAGATATTTCATATGGCCCGATGAACCTCGGGCTCAATTTTCCTTACGGCCAAATCTAAGCACCTTCTTCCAAGGTGAAACTTTGAGAAAGACCTTGTCTCCAACCCGATATTCAATATCTTTTCTTTTCAAAGCCGCATACGACTTTTGGCGATCCGGCGACTTTCAAACTTTCACGAATTACTCGAACTCTTTGCTCAAGATCCTTAACCAAATCAACCTCAAGAATTTACCTTCACTAAGTTCGACCAGAATAATGGGGTGCGGCATTTACGACCGTATAAAGCCTCGTAAGGCGCCATCTTAATACTTGATTGAAAGCTATTGTTGTGCGAATTCAATCAAAGGCGATACTGCTTCCCATGAACCACTAAACTCAAGGATACAACATCTCAACATATCTTCGAGTATTTGAATTATCCGTTCGGATTGACCATCGGTTTGGGGGTGAAAGGCGGTCTTGAAATGCAACTTGGTACCCAAAGCTTCTTGAAATTTCTTCCAAAATCGCGAGGTAAATCTCGGATCTCTATCCGACACAATAGAAATCGGTACCGTGTAATCTCACAATCCGAGAAACGTACAATTCGGCTAGTTTATCCAATGAAAATCCATACGCACGGGGATAAAGTGAGCCGACTTAGTCAGTCTATCAACAACAACCCAAATCGCATCCTTCTTACTAGCTGACAATGGCAGCCCGGACACAAAGTCCATTGTGACTCGATCCCATTTCCACTCGGGTATCGTGATCGGCTGAAGCAATCCTGAAGGCACTTGATGTTCCGCTTTCACTTGTTGACATATTAAACATCTCGAAACAAAGTCGGAGATGTCCCGTTTCATACCATGCCACCAAAACCGACGTTTCAAATCGTTGTACATCTTCGTACTCCCCGGGTGGATTGCCATTCGGCTACAATGGGCTTCGTTCAAAATTATTGGAATAAGTTCCGAATTCTTTGGGACACACAGACGACTTCTGAACCTCAAACAATCGTCATCATCGATTTGAAATTCCGAGTCCTTGTTCGGAACACACTCATCCCATTTTGCAACCAACTCATCGTCGACTTTCTGAGCTTCACGAATTTGACGTATCAATAATGGTTTGGCTTTCAATTCAGCTACTAACACATTGTCGGGTAGGATAGACAAGTGTACATTCATCGCTCGCAAGGCAAATAGTGATTTCCGGCTTAAGGCATCCGCAACCACATTAGCCCTTCCCGGGTGATAATCAATGACGAGCTCATAATCTTTTAACAACTCGAGCCATCGCTTTTGTCGCAGATTTAAGTCTCTTTGGGTCATCAAATATTTGAGACTTTTGTGATCCGAATACACATGGCACTTCTCACCAAATAAGTAATGTCGCCATATCTTTAAGACGAATACGATGGCAGCCAATTCGAGATCATGGGTTGGATAATTTTTCTCATGTGGCTTTAATTGCCTCGACGATAGGCCACAACTCGCCTTCTTGCATCAATACGCAACCCAACCCAAGTAGGGATGCGTCACTATAAATGACAAACTCTTTGCCCGATTCGGGTTGCACTAGAATTGGGGCTTCATCAAATAAGCTTTCAGTTGATCGAAACTTTTCGACATTTCTCCGTCCATTCGAACTTAACATCCTTTTGGAGTAAGCCGTCATTGGCGTGGCTATTGTCGAGAAACCTTTACAAATCGTCGGTAATAACCGCAAGCCCCAAAAGCTCCTAACTTCGGTAACATTCCTTGGTGGTTTCCTATCGACTATGGCGAAATTTTGTTCGGGTCCACCACGACACCGTCACGGACACCACGTGCCCCAAAAGCTAACCTCTTTCAACCAAAATTCACATTTATGAACTTTGCGTATAATCGCTTATCTCGTAAGATTTGCAACACTAGCCTCGGTGTTCAAGATGCTCGGTTTCATCTCTCGAATAGACCAAAATGTCATCGATAAATACAACTACGAACCGATCTAAGTATGGCCTGAAAATTCTATTCATTAAATCCATAAACACCGCAGGGGCATTAGTGAGCCCAAACGGCATCACCAAGAATTCGTAGTGACCGTACCCGTTCTAAAAGCGGTTTTGGTATGTCCGATTCTCGGACCCTCAACCGATAGTACCCGACCTCAAATCTATCTTTGAAAACACCGAGGCTCCCTTTAATTGATCAAACAAATCGTCAATTCGTGGCAATGGATATTTATTCTTTATCGTCACTTTATTGAGTTGACGATAGTCGATGCACAACCTCATGGTTCCGTCCTTCTTCTTCAAAAACAATACAAAGCGCCCCATGGAGAAAAACTCGGTCGAGCGAAACCTCTATCCGTCAATTCTTGCAATTGAACCTTCAATTCCTTTAATTCCGTTAATGCCATACGATCGGGCTATTGAAATCAGCGTAGTACCGGTACAACCGATGCGAATTCCACTTCTTGAACCGGTGGCAATCCGGTAACTCCTCGGGAAAACATCTGAATACTCACAAACCACTGTACCGATTCGAGTTTCCTTTCCGTCTCTTTACTTCCAAACACATACGCAAGGTATGTTTCACACCCCTTTTTCACATACCTCCGAGTGGTCATAGAAGATATTATCACTGGCGCTCCTTTTAAATCAGTAGACTTGACTCAGACTACCTCATTATTTGCACTCCTCAAATCAATGGTTTTCCTTTTGCAGTCCACCATTGCATCATGTACGATCACCAATCCATACCAAGAATAACATCAATTCATGAAACGGTAGAAGCATCGGATCGGTAGGAAAACAGATTCTCGAATTATTAGGGGCATCTCTTACACACTTTATCAACAAGCACGTATTGACCCAAAGGGTTTGACACTCGAATTACGAACTCGAGAGACTCAACGGTAGAGTCTTCTTGGATGCTAAGGTTTCACATACATATGAGTGAGTAGAGCCGGGTCAATCAATGCAATCACAATAGTATCAAAGAGAGTAAAAGTACCAAGTGATAACGTCGGGGAGGATGCCTCCTCTCGTGCGCGGATGGCATATGCTCTAGCAGGAGCACGGGTCTCGGATCGGACGGCCGTATTAGAGGCTCCTCTCTGATTACCACCCCTACCTCCAGAGATTCTCGGGGGCCTACCTCCAGCCGTCGTTCCACTAGGTCTTGCACCTTGCGTCTTATTCCTCTCATCTAGCTCCGTGCAATCTCTAATGAAGTGGTCCTTCGAACCGCATCCATAACAGGCCCTATTAATGACTTACCCCAACATTCACCTAGGTGTCGTCTTCCACATTGGGGCATTCGGTCTCTCTTGACGATTATTGCCCACACTAGCTACTGAAGTAGCTCGAGTCCGTCAATGGTGGGGCTCTAATGGAAATTCCCGCGGTCGTCCTCGACTTACTGGTGTCCTCCCTGAACCTCTTTACAGCCGAGAACGGAGCTTTACTCGTCGATCTTTTACGGTAATCTCTTGCTTCAAATTCAGCCTTCTTCTTCTCCTTCCCAAGTTCTTCCGCCTTGCAGGCTCGTTCGACTAGTGTCACGAACTCCTTTATCTCCAAAATTCCCACTAGTAACTTTAACTCTTCATTCAATCCTTCTTCAAATCTTTTGCACATCGCAACCTCATCAGCCACACACTCCCGAGCATACCGACTAAGTCTTACAAACTCATATTCGTATTCAGATACGGTCATCCGGCCTTGCTTGAGTTCCAAAAATTCCTTACGCTTCTGATCGATGAACCGTTGACTAATGTATTTCTTTCGAAATTCGGATTGAAATAAATCCCAAGTAACTCGTTCATTTGGGACTATGGAAATTAAAGTCCTCCACCAATAGTAAGATGAGTCTCGTAACAAGGATATAGCACACTTAAGACATTCATCGGTGTGCATGACAGTTCATCTAACACTCTAATGGTGTTATCGAGCGAACTTCGGCCTTTTCGGCATCATCAAGAACTATGGCCTTGAACTCCTCGGCCCCGCTTCCTAATCAAGTCCACAGGTGGTTTACTCAGCCTCACGGGATCAATAACTGGAGGCATTGCGGGATCTTGGGGTGGAGTATTTAAATTCGGGAATGGTTGGACAGCCGGGTTGGTTCGGGCATATTCGCGACCCACTCATTCATCATAGTGAAGAAGGCTTGTTTCGCCCTTCATTTTGATTATTCGCGGATGACTGAGGCTCAACAGCGGTGTCCCTTGCGCGGAGCAACCGCTACACTTTCAACGTCATCCGCCAAGGGTCTCTCTACCCGGGTTCCATTTACTAATCAAAACAAAAATTTCAACCGTCGAAGTCATCACATTTTAAGCACTAACAATTTGGCATGTATAGCAAGACTCACACGCTATGGTAGTCCTAGAATCGACTAAACCATAGCTCGATACCAATAAAATTGTAACACCCTAACTTCGTGACCGACGCCGTTGTCGGACACGAGGGTTAACGACCAAACCTCTCAAGATACCAACCAATTTGACATTACCAGTCAGGCTGGAAAACTGCATCACCGTTGCCTTAAAAATCATATCTCGAGTTTCAAAACTCGGAAACTGGTTTCGTAAATTTTCCTGAATTTAGACTCATATACCCATCCATGGATTTATTTTTAGAATTTTGGTTGGGCCAATTGGTACAGTTTATTAGTTAAAGTCACCCATGTTACAGGGACCGACTGCTCTGACCTTCGCGTTACAACTTGAATATCTCTCTGTACAGGGCTTTAATACTGGTTCCGTTTGTTCTAATGAAACTAGACTCAAAATGGAATCTTTACATATAAGGCATGACTCCTAATTCTTTCTGGATAATTTATGGTAAATTTTCAAAGTCGCGACAGGGGACCCAGAAACCGTTCTGGCCCTGTCTCACGAGAACTTTAATATTTCCCAGTATACTGCTCATATGGTCGTTTCGTTTCGTCCATATAAAATAGATTCATCAAGGTTCAGTTCCATAATTTACTCACTATTTAATTCTACTTCTACTATTTTTAGTGATTTTCAATCTCATCTCACTGCTGCTGTCCGCAACAGTTACTGCAGTGACTATGCCAATTTCATGAATTTTTCCTTGGCCTTAATCATCCATCATACATGACACAAATTATGGCCACCTTATCAAAATTTGAGTTTCTAAGACTCGTGGCTATAGGTTCTAGCATCCCACTCGACGACCACATAGGCCATTTTCACATGGCTTAAAGTTTACAACCCACAATTCGACAAAATATAATAGCCTATACATGCCAAATGTTCTTCAACAACAAAAAACAATACCACAAGATTTCAGCCGGTGTGATGACTTCAACGACGGTTCGAAACACGCAACAATACGAGTCCAAGAGACCTAAAATGGGCGACAAGAAAACACCGAGTGAGTTTACAACTCAGTAAGTCATAAGCATTCGTCAATCCACTGATAAAGTTACTACTACATGTACAACAAATGAGGCTAGGTACTCGTCCATATCGAATCTATACCATAATACCTCGAACCCTTCGGTCCAATCTCGTACCAATTCATACATCCACATTTCATATTCTACACAACAAGATAATCAAGCATTTTTTTACACATTAACTCATTTTCCAGCACAACCATACAATTTCAATCATCACATAGATTTAAGGCTTACCAAATTCAACCCCAAGCATGAACGTATTCTCTATTCGTCATGAGCTCGAGGTACTTACCCGATCCGCTGTCCGGGATTAGCTCGATAAATGTCGCACACTCAGTGCCAATTGTAATGCAAGAGCATATAGTGAATCCGCACACTTAGTGCTATATGTATTCAACTCGCACACTTAGTGCTATATAATCAAACTCGCACACTTAGTGCTGTACAATTTAAACCCGCACACTTAGTGCCAATCTTGTCACCGTGTCCATTTATACCCGCACACTTAGTGCCGAGACCAATACCTTATGTATTTTGCTGCCTTTATACATTCAACAATGGCATCATTCCATACACATACATTTCCATTTACACACCAACTCATTTAAACACATTTGCATATATATATATTGATCATTTAAATCAACACCAAATATACGCTTAATGACTTACCTTGTGTTGGGTAAAACAGTCCAAGTCGGCTACTCGATGACCTTCGTCTTTCCCTTGCTTGATTCTCCTTCTTTAACTCCTTGAGCTTAATCAATAAATCAACTAGTTTAACCCTCTTGCTAAACATTCATAATTCAATTACACATGCATATGTATGTTTGTATATTCGCAACCATCCTCACTTATTACCCATTTGGTCAACAATCTAAGCCAAGATAAGGCTTCAATATGGTTGCCTCTAACCGAATACATGCACACCAATCTACTTCCTTTGGCCGAATATGCATGTCTATGTGGAGGCTAATTTTACACTTAATACTACACAAAAAAAAACAGCATACATTTTCCTAATTAACGCCTTACATATTGTAGTTCTATACACATCTCTCATTTATTTCATAACTGAAACAACATCACAAGCAAATAGACACCTTAAAATAGTATACATGTCATACCAATTCATCATGTGCAAACATATATTCATGTAGGTGCAATGGCCGAATTCTCAAGTGGCTTATATCCAAATATACACACATATCCAAAGCTTAAATCTTACTTACCATGCAACATGCATGAATCATACTTATGGATACAACATGGCTTAATACCACAACACCATACCGTTTCAATTTGGTCATGGTTAAACAAAGAACTTAGTATCTCATTCAAAAATGCTAAAAGAAAATCTAAGAATCCTCAATCCACCATCACATGAATCATTATCAAGCTTGATATTTAGCATGCAATGGCATTAACACCATATTCACTTTGGCCGAATTTCATTCCCATGACATAACAAAGATTTGAACCATGGGCTAACAAGAACATCAAGCTAGCAACTAAAATATACATGAATCTCATGGCAAAACATCAAACTTACCTTAATCTAGGTACAAGTATGGCCAAACCTCCTCCTAAACCTCTTCCAAACCAACATGAAACAAGAATTCCTTCCTTCTTCCTTAGAATTTTCAGCCCAAAGGAAATGAAAATGATGAACAAAATTCTTCTTTCTTTCTCCACACTCACAACAATGGGCATGCATGAGACCATTTTTTTTTTTTGTTCCTTTCATTATTAAATTCCCATGCTCACTATTTTATTTTTTCTTACATACACCATTGTTCCAACATGTTTTATGACATGTTTTACCCATAATCTCTTGTCATGGCGGCCACTAACTATTAGGGGAAATTTGACATGCAAGTCCTCCCTTTGGCTACATGCACTATTAGGTCCTTATAGATTAGCCTATCACTTTTCAAAAGTGTCACACAAGTCCTACTAACTGAATTCACATGCTATCGGCTAAATCGAAGCTTGAAATTTTCACACATTCATAATTACATATTCTAGACAATAAATATTACGTTCAAACATTTTGGTGACTCGGTTTAGCGGTCCCGAAACCACTTTCCGACTAGGGTCAATTTTGGGCTGTCACATCTCCCCCCTCCCCATTGCCGTGAAGGTAAGAAAGAAAACAAAAAAAAAAGTGTTCATCTTTTGAACATCTTTGGCTGAAAAATTGAAGGAAAAAGGGAAGAAGGGAGTGAAGCATTCGGCTATCCTAGGTCACTATTAAGGTAAGTTTGATGTTGTGCCATGAGATTCAAGCATGTTTTAGTAGTTAGCTTGAGTTCTAACTAGCCCATGGTTCAAATCTTCACTATGTCATGGAGATAATGTTCGGCTAAGGTGGATTTGTGGATGTCATTTGCATGCTAAAAGTAAAGCTTGTAATGATGCATGGTATGGTGTTGTATGGCATTCGGCCATGGTTGGAAGTAAAAGAAAACTATGGTCGTTGTTCATGTTATTTGAATGAGAAATGGTAGTAAGGTGAGGTACAAATGTTAGTGTTTGATTTACTAGTGTATATGTGTGTATTAGCCTAGTTTTGAACTTGAAACAAAATGGTGTTTAGTCGATACAAGTGACCATACTTGTAGAATGCATCAAGTGTTGCAATCGGCCTCAACATAGACATGTATGTTCGGCCACATGAATGAGTACGTAAGTTGATGTGTATGCTCGGCTATAGGTAGCCTATTGATGGCTTTAGCTTGGCTTAGAAAATTCGGCTAAAGGGAAATATTAACTAGTATGTTGAATTCGATTCGTGATTTCATACCCATGTGACTCTAATGTCTAATGTATATATGGGCTAAGTACCTTGAGCTTCTCTTTGATGTTCGAATGAATTGTATTGAATTGCTTGATGTGATTAAAAATGTGCATGACTATTGTGTATTTGAGCTAAAGGGTGGCCATATGACCTTTTAAACTCCTTGTCATATTCGGCCATAAGCTAGCATAATGAGACTTTAATAAGTTAAATCAGTGTGAATTAGCTCAAGAGTGAGAGGACCACATTTGGATAAGGGAAGGAAAAGTGATCGAATAGTCGTCGAAATCGCTCGACCACATCCAAGTAAGTCTTGAGTAATGACCCTACTTGAATTATATTGAAATGATTTGTCATATTATGGCGGATAGCGAATGTGCGTAGGGACTACGTTGTAAAGTCAATTGAAATCATGCTCTTTGTGTGTGGCTATTGAGCCGAAATTGGAAAGGTTTGATAAATGTTTTGTGTTTGAGCCTTAGTAACGAAAGTGAAATATGGATGTGTCGTGATTATTGATATATGTGTGCATGAGCATATGAATGATACCCGGGCTAAGCCCCGAAGGCATTTATGCTAGTGATTATATCCGGGCTAAGACCCGAAGGCATTTGTGCTAGTTGTTATATCCGGGTTAAGACCCGAAGGCATTTGTACGAGTGGTTATATCCGGGCTAAGACCCGAAGGCATTTGTACGAGTTGCTATACCCGGGTTAAGACCCGAAGGCAATTGTGATTGTGGTTATATCCGGCTAAATTCCGAAGAAACTTGGTTTGAAGGTGAGCGTTTTGTGCTGCAATAAATTCAATTATTACGCTCGAAAAACCCAAACGATAAGGTATGTTTGCATGTGCATCGAAAAAGTTGATTCGTTTGAAATAGTATTCGTTCAATCGACTAACGAACTTTCAGCTCTTAGATAGGTTGATACCTTGTGTGTGTATATGTTGATGAAGTGTGAAGTAAGTATGATTATGAGAATGTGTATTACTAAAGTGATCCATTTAGCTATGTGCATGTAATACTTTAGTCAAAGCTGATTTCATTACTTGAGACTTACTAAGCATTAAAATGCTTACCCCCGTTGCTTTGGCTCTCTGTTTTATAGATTTTGCTCGTTAGCTATCGGATTTGGGATCATCGAAGTCGAAGTCATCCACACTATCAAAGCCCTTTTGGTACTCTTTTAGTTGAACTCTGGATATGGCATGTATAGGACTACCCTTTGCTATTTTTTTTTCAAGTACGTTTTGTGATGTATGTGTATGCTGACCATGCGAAAATGGCTCGTAAAAGTGGAGTATGGCATTAGACCATTTGTGTTTATGTATATATGTATGGTTTCATGATGTGACTATGGACTGGAATGGAAGTGTTGGGCAAATGATCAGCCATTGGAATGGCTAAATATGATTATATGTGGACCTATGTATGACAAACCTCTAGTTGGTCCATGGAAACCACGAAATAGGTAAAGTTTACCTTGAAAGCAGATCTTGACAAAGCAGAAATGGTGTGGATTTGAAAATCACTAAAATTGTAGGAATGGAATTAAATAGTGAATAAATTATGTAAATGAACCTTGATGAATCTACTTTCATATGGAAGAAACAAAACGGTCATATCAGTTATATGTTAAGAGATATTAAAGTTCTCGTGAAACAGGGCGAAACGGTTTCGGATCCCTGTTCGACTTTGGAAATTCATTATAAATTAACCATTTGGGTAAAATTGGTAGAGAACGGAAATATGTTAAATTGCATGTTAAGACTATTAATACTGTTATGGATATAGGCTAAATGGGCCTAGATGACAAAATCAACTGAGTAGGGCCCATTAGGGGTTTTTGGCCCAATAACTCGTTTTCGCTAAAAATGGGCCGAATCACTTTGCTTGCACCCATGAATTGTTTGTAACCGTTAATGAACATGGAAACCCTAATTTTGGTAAAATTACAAGATTACCCTTATAATATGAAAATGACCGTTTGCCCCTAGGTAAAATGACCATTATACCCCTAGGGTTTATACATGAACTTAATGCATGGGATTTTGATAAACATGATATGTATGGTATGCACATGATATGTATGATATGCACATGACATGTATGATATGCACATGATATGTATGATATGCACATGAGATGTTCATAAATGCATTCGGTTGGGTTTTTATATGAATGGAGGAAGTGAAAAAGGGCTTATGCCCCAGTTATTAAAGGGCTTATGCCCCAGTTATTAAAGGGCTTATGCCCCAGTTATTAAAAAGGGCTTTGCCCCAGTTATTAAAAGAGGCTAGGCCTCCAGTTATATGATAAAGCAGCTATGCTACCAGTGGAGAGTTATGGCGGGGTGGGTCGAGTTAATCCCCACATGGTGTTTTGGTTGGTACGGGTGGAGAGTAGCGGATGGTGGGTTGAGTAGTCTCCCCAAATGGGTTGCATTCTTTCATTGAAATTACATGTGTTATAAAATTGGGCTTTTGGGCCACAACGTTTACAGTAAAGGCTTCGGCCCAGTAATATGAAATATGGAAAGGCTTCAGCCCAGTGTTATGACATATGAAATATGAAAAGGGCTATGGCCCAGTACATGTTTGAGATTGGATTTGGGCTTAGACCCAACAGGCTGCTATTGTTTTGGGCTCTGAAAAGGGCTTGTTGCACACTGAGTTTCCAAACTCACCCCCTTTCCTTAACCTTGCAGGTGAGCCTTGATGTGGGGACTTGGGTCGGAGGGGATTCAGAGTGGCCACGGTGATCGTCTTTGGGCTTTTAAATAAGTGTTGGTTTTCATTTAATTTCCTTTAATTATTATTTATTTTTGGGTTGTAATAAGGCCAATTTTAACTTTTCTTTTATTTCTTTTGGGATTATTTTAATTTTAATAACTTTAAAATTGGTTAATAATTATTCAAATGGGCTAGACTTAGGGCGTGTTTTCAAAACGATAATTGTTTTTAAAATATCTCAACGCCACGATTAATTGATTTATCAAAGACGTCCACTTAATCAAATTTAAACTCAGATAACAAAGTGTGGCTATGGTTGTGGGCATGTCTAGGATTGGATCCAATCAAAGAGCTTGGTACTTAAGCGACCTTCATGGCTCACCTCTTACGCCTCGGATACCTACCGGTGCCTAGCTTCCATACACTTTGTTAACTCAAAGAAAATATATGGCTTTTAAAACACTAAAATGAAACACGGATTTTTAACTCCAATGTGGCACGTCAGATTTGGCCATAACGTCTGGGCCGGGTTTGGGGTGTTACACCATTAACCTAATATCAATTAACTAAGCACTTTAACAAATTTTCTTTAACTATACACACATTCGGCAATGACAAAGACAATTTGACAAACCTTAAATTCAACTTATACATCATGGCATTTAACATCACTTCATCATAATTTTACATCATGGCCGAATGCTCCTTTTAAACCATTTACCCTCACAAAGCATAAATTTCAGCATCAAACTTACAAGCTTATAATCCCATGAATTTTAACATCATAATATCTATCCAACTCTCACTCATTAACTTCTATCATAAATCTCAAATTCTATAGTTTTTCTACCCATGACAATTTAACAATATATACTCAATATTCAAAGCATTTAACATCACTTCATCATAATTTTACATCATGGCCGAATGCTCCTTTTAAACCATTTACCCTCACAAAGCATAAATTTCTCCATCAAACTTACAAGCTTATAATCCCATGAATTTTAACATCATAATATCTATCCAACTCTCACTCATTAACTTCTATCATAAATCTCAAAATCTATAGTTTTTCTACCCATGATCGAGACCTCCAACAACACCAAAAATAAAAAATATACTTCATGGGTTTAAGGTAGAACCAAGAAAGGAACTCGTAAACACCAGGATATAAGCAAACTACCATGAACTTACCTTGGATTTTTTTTTATCTACAGTGACCGAACAATAAGCTTTCTTTTTCTTTCTTTGAGTTTCGGCTAAGCTAAGGAAGAAGATAAACAAAACACTTTATTTTTCTTTTTATCATCTTTTCTTATTTTAGTTAATTTTTTTATTTCATGATTTAAGCTATTAACTATTATAATATTAATATAAAATGTATATATGGCTAATCAACCATCATCATGGCTGGCCACTTACTTAAAAATGGGGAATTTGAAATGCAAATCCCTATATTTTAAGCCATGCAATATTTGGCCACTACACTTCAACCAATCACATTTTCAAAGTTTCTCACATAAGTCCTTTTTAATTAATTTCACATCTAAATGACAAAAATCAAAGCATGAAATTTTCACACATACACTTTCACTTATAATAGGCATAGAATATAACATTTAGTTATTTTCGTGACTCGGTTTTGTGGTCCCGAAACCACTTCCCGACTAGGGTCAAATTAAGGCTGTCACATCTAACAGCTGTATCTTTTATCCCTCTCTAACTGCCACTTACATTTCCCATATTTCTGGGAGGTCTACACGAGAAGCATTTCCACTCGGTCTCGAATCTTGCCCACTTTCTTCCTCTACAGATTCAGGGTAATCACGGATAAAATGGTCTAATGATCCACATCTAGAACAAGCCCGGTCATACAATCTACAATTACCAAGATGTCTTTTACCACAATGCTTACACTCAGGGCTATCAGATTTAACATTTCTGACACTAGCAATAGATGTAGCTGAAGTTTTGAAGTTCGAATGCGATTTAGCACGATCTCTATTCGAATATCCCATATTAACCTTTGAACGACTACTATCATCTCTAAACTTCTTTGATGCAGATTCAAATGACTTGGCCGATGATCTCGTTCGCACTTCTTTAACTTCATAATCGACTTTTCTTTTCTCTTTCCCAAGATCTTTTGCTTTACATGCTCGTTCAACAAGCACAACAAATTCTTTAATCTCAAAAACCCCAACTAGCAAAAAAATATCTTTGTTTAAGCCATCCTCGAATCTTGTGCACATTATTGCCTTGAAAGATACACATTCATTACCATACTGACTCAGTCTTACAAATTCTCGCTCATATTCTGTAACAGACATACGACCTTGTTTAAGTTCGAGAAACTCTTTACGTTTCTGATCAATGAATCTCTGACTGATGTATTTCTTTCGAAATTCGACTTGAAAGAAATCTCAAGTGACTCACTCACTCGGAACTACCAATATAAAAGTTTTCCACTAGTGGTAGGCCGTATCTCATAGAAGTGAAACGACACATTTTATACATTCCTCAAGATTCAAAGACAATTCATCAAACACTCTGATCGTGTTCTCTAACCAGAACTTGGCCTTTTCAGCATCATCATTCGTTGTAGCTCGGAACTCTTCAGCCTCACACTTTCTAATCTTATCTACCGGAGGCTTACTTATTTGAACAAGATTCACTGATGGCATAACAGGAGCTTGTAGCGAATTAATCGGGGTGGAGGTTGTTGAACAGCCCGATTAGTTCTAATATGGCTAAACCAATCACTCATCATCTGATAGAAGGCTTGTTTAGCCTCACCTTCACGGCTACTTGTAGCCAATCTAGAATCAGATGGCGCTGTCCCTTGCGCGGGAGCAGGCGCATTGATTTCGACATCATCCTCTATTGCTCTTTCGAGATCCATTTTCTATATAAAAGCACATTTCAATGTCAAGATTCAACACACTATCGCAGTTCATAAATATGGCATGTATAGCTAGACTTACATACGCTATAGTAGTCGTAGAACTGACTAAACCATAGCTCTGATACCAGTAAAATGTAACACCTCTAACCCATATCCATTGCCGAACTAGGGTTAAAGGCATTACCGAACAAAATTAGAACATTAACATCCATTTCTTAAGCATCAAAGCATTTAAGATCAATCATCAATATAGAGTCCCTTATATAAGTCATCGGGACCTTAAACAGCTATTAGAAAAGGATAGGGACTAAACCAAACACATACAAAATTTTTCCAAAATTAAACATTTTTCCAAAAAATACAGGTCACACGCCCGTGTGAACAGGTCGTGTGCCTCACACGGCTCTAGACACCCCCGTGTGTCTAGACCATGTCAAAACAGGGCATATAAACTGACTTGTTCACACGGCCACAAGACACGTTCGTATGCTTTGGCCGTGGTCAAATCTGACTTGGGCTACATGGCTAGCCACACGCCCGTGTGCTTTGGCCGTGCTCAAGCCTGACTTACAATTGTAGGGTACCCCAGGGGACACACAGCCATGCAACATAGCTGTGTGTCGCACATGGCTGATGCACATGCCTGTGTCCCTACCCTTGTGGACAAAAATATGCCATTTGATAGCCAATTTTCCACCCCAATTTAGGTCACCCTACAAGCAGAGAAACAAGCATAATTGCACAACCATTTCAGCCAAAATCCATACTAATCCATACAACATTTATGCCATAACGTTATCAATCATTTTCATGCTTATAAACTCAACTCAATTGTGCCAAAACATAAGACCAAATCATATCAAAACATATGGCTTCATAATCTCTAAACTCATGAACAAATCTCATACCAAAAAATTGCCAAACTTACCATTTTTCTAAGCCATACATGAACACATCAAATAGAACATTTTGCAACACATTTCATATACCAAAATCAAAACATAAACACAACCATATCAAGCCATATCACTTGGCTAAATATAACATTACAAAACCTATCCAAAATACTTCTAGCCTATACATGCCATACTTTACTAAATACATTTTCAAAAGGTACCAAAATGAGATTCGATAGTATGGTGATGATTCTCGATGATTCCGAGTTCACAGTAGCTTCGATATCTATAAAACAATGTAAACACACACAAAGTAAGCTTTCAAAAGCCTAGTAATCCATATACAAATAAACATATCTTCAAAGCAATTAAACATCGTCAAATAATTTATACTTTGAAGACAAATTCTAACTCAAATTTCATATTCATACACTTACTTTTCATTCTCAAATAAGCTATACAAAGCAAACATACCTTAGTCGGATATAACATTTCACATAGTTATTCATTATCTCGGAATGCCCGTTTGAACCGTTTGGAAACATAAGGATACACGGATAAATCAGAAATCATATACAATGCCAATGTCCCAGACATGGTCTTACACGTAAAACAGAAGTCAATACCAATGTCTCAGACGTGGTCTTATACAATAACTCATATTAGAATCCTATGTCATGACTTATGTATCCTAACTATTCCTAAGGTTCGCACGGGGCTTTAATACGTCGAAACTTTGTCGATACTTTCACGGATAGCACATATTTAGCTCAGACATTCATTCATCACAATTCAATATCAAATGAATAATAATTTAATTCAAACAAGCTTATTTGTATATCAAAATTCAATATCAAATGATTAATAATTTAATTCAAACAAGCTTATTTGTATATCAACTTACTTCATAGGGATTCGGATAGATGGAATTGGTTACTCAACGACTTTTGACTTTCCCCGATCTAATTTTGTATTTTTTAGTTTCCGATCTAAATCAATTAAAATTTAACTTATTCAATCACACATTCATTCAAAACAATCCACAAACACACATTTAGGCCATTTTGCAAACTAGCCCTTACATTTTCACATTTTGACACTTTAGTTCCTAATTCACAAAATCACAAAATACACATAATTTGCTTATATACAAGCTTAGCCGATTTTTCATAGCTCTCATACAAGTCTATATATTTCATTTATTTCATATTTTAGTCCCTCAAAATAACATTTTTACAACTTAACCCAAATTGCTCAAATTTATCAAAAATCCACAGACAAAACATGTAAACCAAACATCAAACTTTCATATTTCAACATATAACATCACAAAGCTTATGAATTCATCCATGGCACATTTCAAAATCATTAAAAAAATCAGAAATTGAGGCATGGGTTCGATAGTTTACGAAGCAACGATTACAAAAATGTAGAAATTATCAAAAACTGAGTCAAAACCATACATAGATCAACAATTTGCTTGGCCAAACCCTAGCTATTCTTTTTATTCTTCTTTCTTTAAAGTTTCGGCAAGATAAGCATGAAATGAGCTTATTATCAGGCTTTTGTTGATTATAATTACTTTAATATTCATTTTACCATTTTGCCCATAATTAATAAATATTCTAAACATTAACATATAAGGTCAATATTGTCCACTTACCATATAAATGGTATATTAACAATATAAGGACTCGTCATTTAAGAAGACATAGCAATTAGGCACTTTCAACAAGTAGCAGACAACTTTTACAATTTGCGCGATTAAGTCCTTTTTACAAATTAAACACATAAACGATTAAATTTTCATACCAGACTTTCACACATGCTAATTCACAATTCATAAACATGGAAAAATATTATTTAAATATTTTTTGACTCGGATATGTGGTCCCGAAACCACTATTCTTACTAGGGTCTAAACCAGACTGTTACATACGATCTCAGGACATGGGCGTGTGCCCAGGCCGTGTGAAGTCTACACCGGATTTTTGGAATTTAATTCACCACACGACCTAAGGACAAGGGTGTGTTCCTTGGCCACGTGACCACTTTTGTGCATGACGTCATAAACAGAGAGCTCCACGGGCTAAGGGCATGGGCGTGTGTGACCACACGGCCCACCCACACAGGCGTGTGCCAAACCATACGAGCGTGAGGCCCTGTTTCATGACGAAAATTTTCTAGGTTTCCCAAATATTCTAAAAGTTCTCGGTTTAGTCCCGAACCATCCCCAATGTATGTTTTGGGCCTTGTAGGCCCATAATAGGGACAATAATAGTGTAAATGAAAAGTTTTAAATTTGAGTGGAAATTCATGTCTCAGTTTTGTGTGAATGCTTGTATCCATGTCTAGTAATGCCTCGTACCCTGTTTCGACGTCGAATAGGGGTAAGAGACTATTAAAACAAAATGGGACTGAAAGGAAACCTTGTTACACGTCCGTTCTGTAACACCCCTTACCCGTATTAAATGTCAAAATAGGGTTACGGAGCATTACCAGACGTACAAAACATTTAATCATACTTTTCACATATATTTAAACCAATTCATACATTCATCATTCAATCTCAATCAATTTTTCCTTTATACGAGCCTACAAGTCCCTAAACATACTTTGGGAATGGTTCAGGACTAAACCGATGTCTCAAGAAACTTTCACAAAAATTTGAAAACTTAGCTCAAAACAAGGACACAAGCCCCTGTGCCAGGCCATGTGTCTCACACAACCACCAAACATGCCGGTATCACCAGTCGTGTGGACATTCAAAATGGAAGCACATGGTCGAGTCCCAGTGTAACAACCCAGTTTTAGCTAAATCAAAGTAGTGGTTTCAGAACCACAAATCCAAGGTCGTGAAATTATCTTAATATTATTTTTGATGCTTACAGTATGTGATTATATATGTAGGAAAGTTTCGTGAAATAATTCTATCATTTAAGTGGTTAATTTGAAAAAAAGGACTTAATCGCGAAAAAATGTAAAAGTTGTATGTAATTAGTTAAAGGTGTCAAATTACCTTGCCTTTTAAATATCATGGCCTTAAATGGTAATTAAACCATTTTAAATGATAGTGGGCAATTATGGACGACTATTACATGTTTTTAATGTTTATTCATTAAGGGTAAATTAGTAATTTTGTAATTATGTTAATTAAAATACAACAAAACATGAATTTTGTCCATCTTTCTTGTTTTTGGCTGAATATTGAAGTAGAAAAGAAGCCATTTTTGGTGTTTTAGGGTTCGGCTAGGAGATAGCTTGATTAAGGTATGTTTTGAGCTCGGTTTTTTATGATTTCTATGTTTTTGTGATCATTGCTTTGAGTACTAGCTAGCCCATGTCCCAATTTTTGAAAGTGTTGATGACTTTAGAAGTTGCCATTGATGAATCTATGAGATTATGATGTTTGATGATGAATAATGCAAGCTTGGTTATTGGTATACATGTTTTGTAAAGTGATTTTTGATAAAAAATGTCAATTAGGGATTAAATTGAGAAAAGTATATATTGTGGGGTTAAATTGTGAAATAAATGAAAAATATGGGTTGCTAGTGACCTATAGAGAATTTAGCTAAACATGGATCACGTTGAATTTGTGAATTCTGGGTATTTATGAAATAGGGACTAAATTGAATAAATATGTAACTTTATGGGCTAAAGTGTAAAAATGCCCAAATATGTGTTTATAAATTTTGCTTAGTGCTTGATACTAAAGTGACAAAAAATAAAATTGAGTCAATACCAGTTGTGTGTGAATATCCAGATGTGTTTCCCAAAGAATTACCGGGTTTACCATCGATCCGAGAGGTTGAGTTAATGTTAGGTACAACGCCGATATTGATAGCTCCATACAGATTGGCTCTGACAGAGTTAAATGAATTGAAATCTTAGTTGCAAGAGATGACTGACAAAGGGTTTGCAAGATTGAGTTTTTCACCTTAGGGTGTTCCCGTATTGTTTGTGAAAAAGAAAGATGGTACTATGAGAATGTGTATAGATTATAGATAGCTCAACAAAGTAACAATCAAGAACAAATATCCTCTACCACAAATAGATGATTTGTTTGATCAATTAAAAGGGGCTACAGTGTTTTCGAAGATAGATTTGAGATTGAATTATTACCAGTTGCGAGTTAAGGACTCTAAGGTACCAAAGACTGCTTTTAGAATGAGGTACGAACATTATGAGTTTTTAGTTATGCCTTTCGAATTAACAAGCACCCATTGTTTTTATGGACTTAATGAACCACATTTTTAGACCACACCTAGATTGATTTGTTGTTGTATTCATTAATGACATTTTGATTTATTCACATGATGAAATTGAGCATGCCAAGCATCTGAGAATTGTATTGCAAACTCTTCATGACAAACTGTTATATGAAAAGTTCAGTACATGTGAATTTTGGTTGCGTGAGGTTGGTTTTCTGGGACATATTGTGTCAGCATTGGGTATTCGAGTTGATCTGAACAATATTTCTGCAATAATGGATTGGAAGCCTCTGAGAAATGTATCAGAAGTCTGCAGTTTTTTGGGACTAGCTGGCTATTACCGATGGTTTGTGAAAGGCTTTTCAATGATTGTGACTCTGTTAATGAGATTGCTTCAGAAAGATGCAAAGTTTGAATGGTCTAAGAAATGTTAGAAAATTTTTGATTAGTTGAAAGCTCTTTTGACTGAAGCTCCAGTGTTAGTACAACCAAAATCAGATAAAGAATTTGTAATCTATAGTGATGCATCATTGAATGGTTTGGGCTGTGTTTTGATGCAGGAAGGCAAAGTTATAGCTTTTTCCTCAAGACAGTTAAAGCCGCATGAAAAGAATTATCCGACTCATGATTTTGAGTTAGCAGCCATTGTGTTTACGTTGAAGATTTGGTGCCATTATCTGTTCGTTGAGAAATGCCATGTTTATTCAGATCACAAGAGTTTAAAATATTTGATGACTCAGAAATATTTGAATTTACGACAGCGGCGATGGCTAGAATTGCTAAAAGATTATGAGCTAGTGATTGACTACCATCCGGGAAAAGCAAATGTTGTTGCCAATGTATTAAGCCAAAAATCTTTGTATGCTCTATGTGCAATGAATACTCAGTTGAATTTATCTAAAGATGGCTCGATTTTAGCTGAGTTGAAAGCAAAATTATTGTTTTTACAGTAGATTTGTAAAGCTCAGAAAGTTGATAATGAAATGTTAGCACAATGAGCTCAATGTGATTCAAACCCTAATTCAGAATTTAAAGTTGATATAGATGATTGTTTAAGATTCAAAGGCCGATTATGTGTTCTAAGAAATTCAGAGTTGATTTAGATGATTTTGACTGAAGCACATAATAGTCTTTATCTGTTCATCTGGGAAGTACGAAAATGTATAACGATTTGAAACAACTCTATTGGTGGCATGGCATGAAACGAGATATCTCAGAGTTTGTTTCTAAATGTTTGATTTGTCAGCAAGTTAAAGCTAAGCATCAGGTACCGTCTGGTTTGTTGCAGCCGATTATGATTCCAGAGTGGAAATAGGATAGAATGACTATGGATTTTGTATCGGGTTTGCCCCTATCTCCGAGTAAGAAAGATGTGATTTGGGTTGTTGTTCTCAGGTTGAAAAAATCGACTCATTTCATTCCTGTACGAACAGAATAGTCGCTTCACAAGCTTGCTGAGTTGTACATTTCAGAGATTGTTCGATTACACGGGGTACCTATTTCTATTGGTTCAGATAGAGATTCGAGGTTTACATCACAAATTTGGAAGAAACTTCAAGATACACTAGGTACAAAGTTACATTTTAGCACCGCGTTTCACCTGCAAAAGGATGGTCAATCCCAACAAGTTATTTAGATACTCGAGGATATGTTGAGATGTTGTGTTCTTGAGTTCAAAGGTATGTAGGAAAAATATTTTTCGTTGATTGAATTTGTGTATAATAATAGTTTTCAATCGAGCATTAAAATGGCACCGTATGAAGCTCCAAACGATTGTAAATGTCAAACACCGTTGTATTGGACTGAGCTAAGCGAGAATAAGATTCACGAGGGTTGATATAATTAGTGAAACAGAAGAGAAAGTGAAAATGATCTGCGATAGTTTTAAAGCAGCGTCAGATCATTAGAAATCATACGTAGACTTGAAACGGAAAGATATTGAGTTTTAGATCAGAGATAGAGTGTTCTTGAAAGTATCTCCGTGGAAGAAAATACTTCTATTTGGTAATCAAGGCAAATTGAGTCCGCAATTCATCGGACCGTGCGAGATTATCGAGGGAATTGGGCCAGTGGCTTATCGACTATAATTGCCGGCTGGATTAGAAAAGATTCATAATGTATTGCATGTATCAATGCTTCAACGATACTGATCTGACCCTTCACATGTCATTTCCCTGACTGAAGTTGAGATCCAGTCAGATTTATCATACAGTGAAGAACCGATCCAAATTCTGACTCGTGAGATCAAAGAGCTGAGAAATAAAAGAATAGCGTTAGTAAAAGTCTTATGGCATCGACACTGGGTAGAAGAAGCTACATGGGAACCCGAGGATGCTATGAGAAAGCAATATCCAAACCTATTTGCTGGTAAGATTTTTGGGGACGAAAATCCCTAAGGGGGGAGAGTTGCAACAGCCCGGTTTTAGCTAAATTAGAATAGTGGCTTCGAAATCACAAATCTAAGGTCGTAAAATTATTTTAATATTATTTTTGGTGCTTACAGTATGTGATTATATATGTATGAAAATTTTGTGAAATAATTTTATCATTTAAGTGGTTAATTTTAAAAAAAGGACTTAATCGCGAAAAATGTAAAAGTTGTATGTTATTAGTTAAAGGTGTCAAATTGCCTTGGCTTTTAAATATGATGGCCTTAAATGGTAATTAAACCATTTTCAATGATAGTGGGCAATTATGGACAACTATTACATGTTTTTAATGTTTATTCATTAATGTTAAATTAGTAATTTTGTAATTATGTTAATTAAAATACAACAAAACATGAATTTTGTCCATCTTTCTTGTTGTTGGCCGAATATTGAAGTATAAAAGAAGCCATTTTTTGTGTTTTAGGGTTCAGCTAGGAGATAGCTTGATTAAGGGATGTTTTGAGCTCGGTTTTTGATGATTTGTATGTTTTTGTGATTGTTGCATTGAGTACTAGCTAGCCCATGTCTCAATTTTTGAAAGTGTTGATGATTTTGGAAGTTTCCATTGATGAATCTGTGAAATTTATGATGTTTGATGATGAATTATGCAAGCTTTTTGTTTGATATACATGTTTTGTAAAGTAATTTTTGATAAAAATTTCAATTAGGGATTAAATTGAGAAAAGTGTAAATTGAGGGGTTAAATTGTGAAATAAATGAAAAATATGGGCTGCTAGGGACATATAGAGAATTTGGCTAAGCATGGATCACATTGAATTTGTGAATTTTGTGTATTTATGAAATTAGGACTAAATTGAATAAATGTGTAACTTTAGGGGCTAAAGTATAAAAATGCCCAAATATGTGTTTATGGACTAAATTGAATGAATTGGTGATTAAATGGGTTAATTTTGAATACATATAGATCAAGAAAGAAAGAATTCAAATTTAGATCGAGGAAAATCGAAGATTATCGAGTAATCGATTCGATTCGTCAATTCCGAGTACGAGGTAAGCTCGTACGTGATAAATATTGTTACAATTATGTTTCAAATGATTTAATATCGCATAAATTATATACATGAGACTACAGTTGAGTATGACGACAAATTGACTATGTTTGGCACTTAGTGTGAGTTTCGAGATAGCTTCGACTATATATATAGCACTTAGTATGTGAATTGTAATAGCTTCAACTATATGTGGCACTAAGTGTGCGATACTGAGATAGCTTCGGTTTAATGTGATGGCTCTAAGTGTGATATCGTTATAGCTTCAGCTAATTATTTTTGCACTAAGTGTGCGGGTTTCTTGAGTATTGAAAGAATTCTGGAGGGAGTAACGTATTGAACAAAGAGGTGAAAATGTAATAAATAAATATGAGAGAGTATAGGTATGTACGATACCTATGTGGTAGTTGATACTATCTGTATGAAACTTGATGGATTTTGTATATATGTAACACCCTGTACCCGAGTCTGTTACCGGAGTCGAACACAAGGTGCACACAGACTTAACTTAATTGTTTTCACAGTCCATAAAAAAAATTTCCAGACTAGCTGGTTACTGCATCACTGTCGCCTTAAAAATAATATCTTGAGTTTTAAAGCTCAAAAATCAGTTTCATAATTTTTCCCTGAAACTAGACTCATATATCCATCAACATATTTTTTTCTAGAATTTTTGGTCAGGCCAATTAGTACAGTTTATTAGTTAAATTCTCCCTTAATCCAGGGTTCGACTACACTGACCTTCACGCATTACGAATTGGATATCTCCCTGTACAGGGCTTCAATACTGATTCCGTTTGTTTCTGTAGAAACTAGACTCAGATAGAAATCTACACATATATGGCATGACTCCTAATTGTCTCTGGCTAATTTATAATGAATTTCCAAAGTCGGAACAGGGGATCCAGAAACCGTTCTGGCCCTGTTTCACGAGAACTTTAATATATCTTAACATATAACTCATATGACCGTTTTGTTTCTTCCATATGAAAGAAGATTCATCAAGGTTCATTTAAATAATTTATTCACTATTTAATTCCATTCCTACAATTTTTAGTGATTTTTTAAATCCACACCACTGCTGCTGTCAGCATCTGTTTTCAAGGTGAACTTTACCTATTTCGTGGTTTCCAGGGACCAACTAGAGTTTTGTCATACATAGGTCCACATATAATCATATTTAGCCATTCCAATGGCCGATCATTTGCCCAACACTTCCATTTTAGTCCATAGTCACATCATGAAACCATACATATATACATAAACACAAATGGTCTAATGACATACTCCACTTTTACGAGCCATTTTCGCATGGCTGTACACACATACATCACCAAACGTACTCGAAGAACAGCAAAGGGTAGTCCTATACATTGACCAAAATATCCTCTCACTACTAGTCTATTCTATACATGCCATCAGATATTCCAAAACGTAGCAGTACCAAACAGTGGGTAGCGATAGTGTGACTAGTTGCTAACGATCCCCGAGCCTGTAGCTTCCAAATGAGATCTATAAAACAGAGGAAACAAAGTACATGGAATAAGCATTAAAATGCTTACTAAGTTTCAAGCAGTGTCAACAGATAACAATCAACTTATAACATAATTGTTCGTATTTTTACTTCACTCTTCCTTCGGGCATACCAACCCTTTTTCCGAATATGCACGTCTCATCATATGTAATAGGTAGATAAATTCTCGCTTGATGGTGACCTCTTATGATCATAGGTACATTACCTATTTTTACCTGACTTTCCACATTGACCAAATGCACAATAATCATAGAACAGTCTTATTGCTTTACTCACATGTGCATCACATAACGACCTTGTGATTTAGTCTAAGTCAAACTTAAATATAATCTCAAATACATACCTGACCAACTTAACACATTGAACGTATTTATTACTAATTGTCACTGTGAAGTCGCATAATCTTACGCTTTACTTGAATCTTCAGCAAAACCTTTAGTTCGGGGCTTACCCGGACAAAATCTCCACACGTAGTCATCGGGTCATTAGAGCTCGGATGTAGTACGAGCACGAAGCCTACGGTCATTAATCAGTGATAATATTCTCGCATAAAGCCTGCAGGGTTTTAACCCGGATATAGTACTGACATAAATGCCCTTCGGGACTTATCACATTTATACACTTCCACATCCATCACTTTGGCCACTCGGCCCTATCACATATATACACTTTCACATTCATCACATTGGCCATTAGGCCTTATCACATATATATACACTTTCACATTCATCACATCGGCCATTAGGCCTTATCACATATATACACACTTTCACATTCATCACATCGGCCATTAGGCCTTATCACATATATATATACAGTTTCACATTCATCACATCGGCCATTAGGCCTTATCACATATATGCACACTTTCACATTCATCACATCGGCCATTAGGCCTTATCACATATATACACACACTTTCACATTCATCACATCGGCCATTAGGCCTTATCACATATATATATACACTTTCACATTCATCACATCGGCCATTAGGCCTTATCACATATATACACACTTTCACATTCATCACATCGGCCATTAGGCCTTATCACATATATACACACTTTCACATTCATCACATCGACCATTAGGCCTTATCACATATATACACACTTTCACATTCATCACATCGGCCATTAGGCCTTATTACATATATATACACTTTCACATTCATCACATCGGCCATTAGGCCTTATCACATATATACACACTTTCACATTCATCACATCGGCCATTAGGCCTTATCACATATATATATCTCATACATATTTCATATTTTTCTTGTACATCAATTTCAGCAATAGCTTATAAGCAACTCAAATAGTTTCATCAAAGTTCACAACAAAATCACATATTCACTACAAGTAGTTTTCCTGAGCAACAGTCACTAAATTGTTTATAACTGGAGCTACAAAACTCAAAATCAATTGCCGTTAATTTTCCCCGAATATAGACTCATGTATCTTTCATCCAAAAAATTTTCAGAATTTTAGGTGTGGCCAATCAATACCAGATTTTTCTTAAATTTCCCCTGTTTCACTGTTTGACTAACCTGACCAGTCTTCACTACGAATCAAGATTCTTATTGCACAGAATTCAAAGTATGTTCTACTTGATTTCATTTGAAACTAGACTCATTAAGGAGTCTAAGCATATAAATTTTATCTTGTAACCATTTTTGTACAAATTATAGTGATTTTCTTAAAACCAAACAGGGGATTTCAGAGTCATTCTGACACCGTCTCACACAACTTTAAATATCTCTTTATAGGAAATTTCCTTACTTACACGGTCTCTTTTATAAGAAACTAGACTAATTAAGCTTTGATTTCATATTTTATTCAGCCTATAATTCCACTCCAAACATTTATAGTGATTTTCTAAAATCACGTTACTGCTGCTGTCTTGAGCAAATTATTACAATTTACTCTTAAATTTCCATGTCCAAACACTTAGGAACTTACCATTTGAGTTTAAGACATATCATGGCCACATCATATCTTATTAAATCAACTCATTATATCCTATTATAGTTGAATTTACTCGACATTTAATCACTTAAAACTTACCTCGGAAGTTGCCGAACGATTACGACGGCTATTCGATCACCTCTTTCTTTCCCTTATCCAACTTTGATCCTCTAGGCTCTTGAGCTAGATCAAACAATTTACTTTCCAAATTAAACATAGTCATACAACATCCATATTCATTTTATACTAGCCGAAATGTACCATCAAGATATACTTTACTCAAATAATTTACATTGGCCGATCATGTATAATGTTTTGTAACTTAATAAACTTATCATACATTATGTATTCATAATATTTGTGCAGCCAATTATCCATGGTCATACACACACAATCAAAAATAAATACCAAATTTTCATATCCTTTAGGCCCTAAGCGAATACACTTGTCATGTTCACCTACATTTTCAAGTACAACATTCTCATATTCGCATTAGTATCAAGCATAATAGCTAATTCTTCCCACCATTTCATCAATGCAATCATACCATCATAAATCAACTTAAAATAACCATATCTAATAATCAAATACCTATACCATTGCACATTTATCACATAGCAAGTACAACTAAATTCATTATTAATATATATATATCTAAACACTTAACTACAAGATTTAATCACCATTATCAAATCATAAAACAGCTTATAACCATCATCTATATTTACTTCACATAAACCAAATAACCATTACATCATCTTTAAAACACTTAGCATTTTACCCATTTAATCAAGCCAACTCTCAAGACCATTCCATCACCCAAATTATACCATAAATCATACTTACAATTTCAGTTAATGCATGACCGAAACTCACCATCATTAACATCATTATCAAACCAAAACCAAAACACATCTATCATCCGTATACCAAGCTTACCAAAACAAACTACTATGAGTTTCAAGCTTATTGACCGAATCTCAACCCTCAAAATTCTAAGTTTAATCTATGGGATGAGTAGAGTTTGAACTAATCATCTCAAACATGCATAGATTTTCAAGAATCATTCAATACATACCTCATTCTAGCCATCTTCTAAGCCAAAAATCAAGGCAACCAACTTTCTTCTTTCTTTCCTTTTTCGATCAAGAGGAACAAAGAGGATGAAGCCTCTTTTTTTTTTCTTCTAGGTACGGCAAGATGGGGGAGAAGAAGGATGAAACACTTTGTTTCTATCACTCTCCCATTCTTTTAATTATTCTTTCTTCCATACTATAAAGCCATTAACTATTGTCATGCTAAAATAAAATGCATATAATATCTATCAACCATCATTATGGCCGGCCACTAAATTAAAAGTGGTCCATTTGACATGCAAGTCCCTCATGTCAATAACTCATGCATTATTTGGCCACTTTAAATTTCACCTATCACATTTTCAAGTCCTATCACATGGGTCCTTTCTTATAAATTAGCACCTAATTGATAAAATCAAGGCACGAAATATTCACACATACAAATTCCACATACAATAAGCACAGAATATAACATCTAATTATTTTTGTGACTCGGTTTTGTGGTCTCGAAACCACTTTCCGACTGGGGTCACATTAGGGGTGTCACAATATATATGATAAATGGTTATGGGTTAGAATTGAGTAATGATATGAGATTTATTAAGTGTTTATTAATTGATGATTTGAATATTATGAACTGTTGATTTTATTAGTACGAACTTACTAAGCTAAGAAGCATACTGTGTGTTATTTGTCTATGTTTTATAGAGAATCAAAGCTAGCTTGGATTCGGGGATCATCGGGAACATCATCGCACTATCAAACACCTAAGTTGGTACTTTTGAGATATGTATATATGGTATATGGCATGTATAGGCTAGTGTCAATTTGGTATGTTCTAAGTTGTGATTATAGCCATGAGATTTGGCTTGTAAATTTTAGAATATGCCCATTCAAGTTGGCTTGGATTATATGTTTGATAAATGAGATATGTTATGTATATAATGCCTTATATGTTGGCTTATTTGGTATGGTTATGTGTTGGTTATTTTGGATAGTTGTAAATTAGTGTATTAAAGCTTGCAAGATTGGCATATTGTGATTTGATTTTGAGATGATGATATGGTGCAAATTGTATCATGATATAGATGATAATTTAAAGAGTAAATGCATTTGGTAGCTATGTAAATTGTGAATATTTTGGCTTAATGATTTGGTATGTTTTTGTTAAGGAATTGACTAGTTGAATTGGTTGTGAATAAATGACATGATATGCTTATGAATTAGCATGTTTTTGGTTGTTTAAAAATGTATAGAAATGGTGCTATTTTGGTTGCTATGTGTGCTTGTGAAAAGGGTGGCAAATTGGCTTTGCAAATGGCCTATTTTTATCCACAGAGGAAGATACATGGGTTTGTGTCTCAGGAATGTGCGATACACAGTCATGTTACACGGCCATGTGTCCCCTGGTGAATAATTCAAAATTCAAGTCAGTCTTGAGCATGGCTTAGACACACGGTCGTGTCTAATGGCTGTGTGAGTCACATAGCCTTGGCATATGGGCGTATGTGGCTATTTCTAAGAGCACAAAGGTTTGACACGTGGGTGTGTGGTCGATTGTGTGGTTAAGTCAGTAACCTCCCTAATTTTCCCATGGCCATGGCACATGGGTGGGTCCTCGGCCGTGTGGTGTAAGTCAGTATGTAACCCTATTTTCACAGAGTCTGTGACACGGACGTGTCTAGTCTCACACGGCTTATTCACACGGGTGTGTGACCCTTAAATGTTGGAAAATTTTCTAAGTTTCCCAAAGTTTTCATATGTAATCGGTTTAGTCTCGAACCACTTCTAAGTATGTTTTAAGGTCTCATAGGACCTTTGAAGGGACAATATGATTGAGATGAATGGTTTTGATATTGAATGCATGAATGTATGTGAATGATGTGTATTGGTTGGTAATACATCGTAACCCTATTCCGATGACGGATACAGGTTAGGGGTGTTACACCCATCCCATGTCTAACCTGTGTAACTCTCTGACTTGGGTCACATGGATAACACACACGTCCGTGTGCCCTAAAAATGGGTACACACACCCGTCTTCCAAGCCGTGTGCTAAGCTGTGCCAATCCTATAGGGTATACTGACTTATGCTACACGGACAAGTCACACGCCCGTGTGTGAGGCCGTGTGGAGCATACTGACTTGATTTCTAAAACCACACCAGGGGACACATGACCGTGTAACATGACCGTGTGTTACACACGACTGAGACACATGCCCGTATGGACAAAAATAGGCTATCTACCAAGCCATTTTGCCACCTCATTTGGTATACACTTTCACCTATACATATGGCACAAAAACAAAGCAAAATAGGCAATCCAAAACATCTAAATCAAGCCTAAATATTTCCATTTCAATACTAACCAAATCAAGGCACAAAAGTACCACAATATATCATCTAAATTTGTAGAAATCCTTGTAATCTCTAATCCTCTAAATGATCACTACCAAAAATGCATTATTTGGCCTAACTTCACAAACATACCAATAACAACAACTTATCAATCAAACACTTATAATAACCTATTATCATTAATCATCACACAACCATCTACCAACTCAATTCACAAAACTTATTCATACACATATATATATGGTTCAATTATACCATATAGACCAAAGTAAGCCATCACTCATGGCTATATATATATACATACCAAAATATATACATTTACAAGCCAATTCAATTGGCCAAAATCATTACCAAAACATAATTAACATGACTCAAAGTCCATATACATGCCATATGACCCAAAACATAGTTTCAAAAGTACCAAAGTGTCAGTGGATAGTTTGATGTAGTCTCCGACGATCCCCGAGTCTGAGCTAGCTTTGAAATCACTATAAAACATGGAAAAGCAGCAAAGTAAGCTATAAAGCTTAGTAAGATCGTATGTTAACAATAAGCAACTATCACCATTCATTAATCATTCAAATAATAGAAAACAATATACCACAATTCTATTAAATCTCAAAGATATGAAATGATCATTCACATAACTTACCAAAGACTTATCAATTCCATAGTTTCACAAACTCAACTCATTATCACACGTACCTGTACCATCTCGTACCAACCTCATACTCAACCACATCTTTCATTTACCCGTTGAACTGTTCAGAATAGAAGTCGATAATCAAGGTCTCATACGATAAGTACCTATACCATGTCCTGAAGCCAAATTAAGGTAACTTATCCAAAATTCTAATATCATGGCCCAAAGCCAAATTGGTATATCTCGCACCCGAAGTGCTAATAACATGGCTTGAAGCCAACTCAAAGTATACCTAATGACATGTCACTAGCATCCTAAACTATTCTTAAGGTTCAACCGTGACTCCAATTGTCGAATCATCGAAAATCATTTCCAAACTCCTCATAACCACATAATCAAAATTCATGCTATATCGAAGCATATAAAATACATTTGAAACAAAATTATAACATACAAACTTACCTTGGATGTTAAAACGGCGAATCGAGTCAATTAGTCGATAACTTTATCTATTCCCCAATCAAAATCTGTATTTCTCCTTTCTTGATCTAAATATATTTAGAACTAACTTATTTAATCATCTATTCATTCAATTTAATCCAAAACACACTTTAAAACACATTTACACTTTTGCCCCACATATTTCACATTTTTACAATTTAGTCCTTATTTCATAAAATCACAAATTAATGAAATTCACAATAAACCCATGCTAGAAAAATTACCATAATGCCCCTAGCAGCCCATATTTTTCATTTATTTCACATTTTAACCACTAACTTAACATATTTCTCAATTTAATCCCTATTTTGCATTTTCACTAAAAATCACTTAACAAAACTTATTTAACTATCAACAACTATTCAAAATATATCATCAAATGTAACAGCCTGATTTAGACACTAATCGAATGGTGGTTTCGGGACAACAAATCCGAGTCAGAAAAATATTTTAAAATTTATTTTGTGTTTATTATGTGTGAATTTTTTGTTTGAATTTTTTGTGCTTTAATTTTGTCATTTGAGTGTCCAATTAAATAAAAGGCTTTAATCACGTAAAATGAAAATTTGGTGGTTATTTTTAGAAGGGCCGGATAATGGTTGTTCTTTTAATATGGAGAATTTATGTTGCAATTAGCCCATCATTTAAATGAATGGGCGGCATTAGGCATATATTATATGGTTTTGTTATAAACTTATTAAGGTTAAACATGTAAATTAAACATTAAGTTAATATAAGTTATAATATATCATAAAACATAAAAAAAATAAAGCCATTATATGTGTTCATATTTGTGTTCTTGCCAAAACAAAAGAAAAGAGAAAGAAAACCTAGGTTTGGTCGTTCTCAAGCTTGATTCAAGGTATGTTCTAGCTCAGTTTTTGATAATTTTTACGTTTCTGAGATAGTTGCTAAGTTCTCTACATAACCCATGCTTGAATTTTTGGTATTGATGAATATTTTGAGTTATGCCATTGTTGAAAGCTTCTGATTTTTTTTGTTTGATGATGAAGTATGAAAGATATGTTTTGGATTAACATTTTTTGTATTGGAGTTTTTGATGATTTTGAGTAATTAGGACTAAATTGAAAAAATAATAATTTGAGGGACTAAAATGTGAAATAAATGAAATATATGGACTTGTTTGAACACTAGGAACATTCAGCCTAACATGGGTATGTTGAGATTTTGCATACTTTGTGTTTTGTGCAATAGGGACTAAATTGTAAAAAGTGTAAAATGTCAAGGGTAAAATGGTAATTTGCCTATTTATGTGTTTTGGTCTAAATTGAATGAAAATATGTTTGAATGAGTTTAATTTGAATATGTTTAGATCAAGAACAAAAGAAATCGAATTTGGATCGGGGGAAAACTAAAGTTGTCGATTAGTCGTCCTGTTCCGTTTTACATCGTTCGAGGTAAGTTTATAAGCAAATAGACGTTGTTAATTTTAATTAAATGTGAACTATATATATGCTGGAATGAAATATGTGAACATATATTTATAATAGCTGAATGTATACGAGCTTGGCAACTATATTTTGTGAGTTTGATTCGACCGAGATACGACGTTCGAAAGTCCTGTATGAACCTTAGGAATAGCCAGGATACATATGTCATGACATAGGATTCAAATATGTGATGTACGAGTAAGACCATGGCATCGATATATGTGTGTGAGTAAGCCTACGTTTATACGTTGGCATCGATATGTGAATCCGATATATGTGTGCAAGTAAGACCCTATCTGGGACACTGGCATCAATATGTGATTACATGTAAGACCACGCCTGGGACGTTGGCGTTGTACGATATGTGTGATTATCCGAGTGTCCATCCAATTCTGAATGGTTCATCGGGCAACGATAAGTTATGATCGAATGTGTAAAATGAGCTAAATGACCAGGTATGAGTTAGCTTAATACCTATTTAAAATAAGGTAAGTAAGTGTAACACCCTGAATTTGGGCCTAGAAGTTTTGGGCCTTGAGCATGGGAGCGGTTGAAGGCAGCTTTTAATATTTTTTTGTGCATGTAAATTTTGTTAATGAAGGCTTATTTTAGTGGTTAAGTGTACTGAGAAGTGTTGGAGAAGTCTTGGGTTCAAACCTGGACTCTAGTAAAAATTTAAGGTAGATCAAACCCTGGGTGTAGTAGGTAGGCCTTAAGAATATTGTTGGAGAAATTGTGACACAAAAAGAGCTTTAGTAAAGTGGCAAGGGTGACGCCACTAAGCTCCTAAAAAGGTGGCGTGTGGAGAATAGGGGAAGACATGGGATCGATTCCCTTTGTTGGCAAATAGATGCATTTATTTTTTTAAGTGCAGGAGGGGTAAGTGTTGGAGTTCAGATGGATTCTGCTAGAGGAGAGTTGGATCAGTTTAAATGCTTGGATTAAGGAGTGATAAGGGGAGAGATTTAAGGGATTGGGATGAGGCTAGGAGTTAGCCGAATGGTGGGAATAGAAGAGGGAAAATCGGCAGGGGGATTATGAGGTTAGTATTTCGGCACTTAGGGTATTGTTGGTGCGTTTTCTTCTGCTTTTACACCTTAGGATTGTTCTTTTCTCTCTTTTTCCTCTCTAGCCGAAACTACCACCTCCCCTACTCTTCTTCTTCTATTTTTTCTTCTTCAAACTATTCATCATACCTACTATTCATCAACACTTTTGCCGAATCCATAAAAGCCGAAATCCTGTGATCACTGCTTGTGCCGATTTCTTCAAAGCCAGGTTCTCCTATATTCTTTTGCTTTTATTAATTTACAATTATCTTTTCTTAATCCTAGATTCCTGACCGCAATTCTACTTCAATGTTGTAGCCCCACATTATCATCTTCTTCATCACACAAAAGCCGAAAAAAACCATAGATTTGGGGGCTTATAGCCGCAACTACAAGACTTTGGGGAATCGAGTTCTACCGTCGTTTGATAGATAAATCTACACTAGATTGCGTGGAAATCAAGTGGGAGTAAGGGGTAAGTACGTATCATCTCAGATCTGTTCTTATTTTGCAAAGTTAAGAAAAGCCGAAGTCCCTAAAATTAGGGAGGCTGTCGATTTGGGCATGTGGCTCTAAAGGTTTTTAACGGTTGTTTTCTTTCATTGGTTAGTGCCTTCTTAAGTGTTGGATTGGAAGCGTGAATCATTGGAGCAATCGGATTCGGAGCTAGCTGTCGATTTTGGCAAAAAGGTAAAGTTTCAAAGACTTTTAGGGACATGGTTCGATCATGGGTGTGTAAGTTTTGGAAGTTAGTGATATAGTTTGTAAATAAGCGTTGTGCTAATCAATTGTAGGATATCGAAAGAGATCTGAGTAGCAGTTGTCGCGAAATAGGTGTGTACCGAACACCCTTTCTTAGTTCAATTCGGCAAAAGCCGAAATGCCGAAATTCCGGCATTTCATGGTCATGTGAGTATGCGAATGCTCTCAAGGCATAGAGTAATTGTTAGATCTGGCACCGCAAGGTGGTAAGCACGTTCACGTGACGTTTTAGCGTATTTCGAAAAAAGGGGCTCGATGGGCCGAAACTGGGCCCAATGGGCTTACGGACCAACATGGGTAAGAGATGGGAAAATTAGCCTGTTAGGTAGATGGTGGAGTCAAATTGCATAAAACCGAAAAATTACTGAATTAGCTTGTGTAGTAGCATAGATCACGTAATTACCCCTAAAGAGCAAAATTACCGATATACCCCTAGGGTTTTAAATTGGTTGAACTGCTTGATTGATTACTACTGTATTTTGCATGATATGCATTTATTAATATCTGTTGCATGGGATTGGGGTATTAATGGAGGAAGTACTGAAAGTGGTTCATCCACGTCTTGGAGGCTTTGCCTCAATCGATGAATTTGAGTGCGTTCTTTCGCAACTGTGTGTGTAGGGTGGGTGGGTTGAGATATTCCCCACATGGTGTGTAGGGTTGGTACGGGCGATGTAGCGGTTGGTGGGTTGAGTAGTCTCCCGGATGGGCTTGCATTCATTATTACTTGTTGTTACTCATGCTACTAAACGCAGGGCCTATGGGCCACATCGTTATGTAAAAAGGGCTAAGGCCTTGCTACGTGATTCGAAAAGGGCTTCGGTCCACTTGTAATCGTTATCCGAATAGGGCTTAGGCCCAATGGGCTCGAGCTGATTTGGGCTTTGGATGGGTTTTTGTATACACCGAGTTTTCCCAAATGACCCCTTCCTCTTCTATCCTTGCGGTGAGCCCTAGTTGGTGGACTTGGACCAAGCGGGATTCAGAGTGGCCATGAAGATTGATTGTTGATTTTAAATAAGTTTAGCATTTAATTTGGATTATTTTTATTATGATTAAAGTTGTAATAAGGTCGCTCTTTTTAATTAATTTTATTTTGGGGATTATTAAACTGGTTAGCACTAGGGTTCGTTTTATAAAAACTACTTGTTTTTTTAAAAGATCACGATGACGCGCAAAGTTTCCGCAAAGTAATATTTTTTCCAAGAAAATAAATATTTTAAACGAACATTTTCAAACTTAATCATTTTCTTAAGACGGGCATAACCAAACGGTTTTCTCAAAATTATACGAGATGATAAAGTGTGGTAATGGATGTGTGCATGTCTAGGATTGAATCCGAGAAGAGCTTGGTACTTAAGCAGTCCGACGGACTCACCTCCTCTTTTTCCTGGTTTCCTACCAGTGCAGCTTCCATTCACTTTAACTTACTTTTAAAAGTGTCTTTCACAACACCAACTCATTTTCCAAACTAAGTGTTTTGAACGCATCAATGTGGCGATCGATCCGGTCATAACATCTAGGCCGGGTTTAGGTGTTACATTTAGTGGTATCGAGCTCGTTACAACAACTCTACGTGGATCGGTCCGAAAATCTTTAAAAAAAAGTTTTTTCCTATAGGTTTTTCAAAATGTTCAAAGTTTTTCTATTGAACGAGGTTAAATCAATAGTTTTAAAAAAAGTGTTTTCAAATGAAATCTTTTTATTTTCTGAAACAAAAACATGGGTTTTATAGATGATAAAGAAGTGGCACATCGAATCCCGGCACCAAGTCTGTAAGTATTTCATTCCTCATATTACATCGTATTAAGATATTATTGTAGATAGAACTGAGACCATATCATGACATTATAACTAGGGCAACCCTAAAACTCTAGAATACCGAGACTGTAGCTAGGCTATGATTCTGTGAAAATAGAAACTTGAAAATACTATCTCTGCATAAGACATGTGAATAAATAGTAAAATTTTTGAGATCTTTGTAGTTAATTGATATGTGTACTGGTAATGTAGAGTATTGATATGGATTTTGAGGGTAAGAAAAGTCCGCCAACTTCGGGTAGCGGTAACTCAGAGCTTGGTACTGAGGCAATGGCCGAGTTAGTAAGGAAAGTGGTAGAGGAAGTATTGGAGACCAAGGTTAAGGAAATTAGGGAAATGTTTCAAACGGGGTGCTTATAGTGTAAGAAGAGAAAGGATTCTAGTTCTCAGAAGACCAAGCTTCGTTCTGTGAAACATGTTAAGGCACGACCAAACTTTCCAACTTGCAAAGACTACAACGGGCGTCATACTGGTGAATGCCTTAGGAAGATGGGAGGATGCTTTAGATGTGGGTCCAAGGAGCATCGAGCTCGGGATTGCCAAGTTTATCCTATTTAAGTGTGTGTTACGAATTGAATGCGTGCTTGATAAACGTTTCTTTATTTCGGTAATTAGATGTTCTGCGTCGTATTAAAATTATTTAGATCGAGTCTTGCAATGATAGCGTAGTGGGGTAGATGTTAGATGACTACCTGTTAAATGGAAATTTCGAGGACAAAATTTCTTTAAGGGAGGTAGAGTTGTAACACCTCAATTTGGGCCTAGAAGTTTTGGGCCTTGAGCATGGGAGCGGTTGAAGGCGCTTTTAATATTTTGTTGTGCATGTAAATTTTGTTAATGAAGGCTTATTTTAGTGGTTAAGTGTCTTGAGAAGTGTTGGAGAAGTCTTGGGTTCAAACACGGACTCTAGTAAAAATTTAAGGTAGATCAAACCCAGGTGTAGTAGGTAGGCCTTAAGAATATTGTTGGAGAAATTGTGACACAAAAGAGCTTTAGTAAAGTGGCAAGGGTGACGCCACTAAGCTCCTAAAAAGTGGCGTGTGGGGAATAGGGAAGACATGGGATCGATTCCTTTGTTGGCAAATAGATGCATTTATTTTTTAAGTGCGGGAGGGGTAAGTGTTGGAGTTCGGTGGATTCGCTAGAGGAGAGTTGGATCGGTTTAAATGCTTGGATTAAGGAGTGATAAGGGAGAGATTTAAGGATTGGGATGAGGCTAGGAGTTAGCCGAATGGTGGGAATAGAAGAGGAAAATCGGCGGGGATTATGAGGTTAGTATTTCGCACTTAGGGTATTGTTGGTGCGTTTTCTTCTGCTTTTACACCTTAGGATTGTTCTTTTCTCTCTTTTTCCTCTCTAGCCGAAACTACCACCTCCCCTACTCTTCTTCGTCTATTTTTTCTTCTTCAAACTATTCATCATACCTACTATTCATCAACACTTTTGCCGAATCCATAAAAGCCTTAATCCTGTGATCACTGCTTGTGCCGATTTCTTCAAAGCCAGGTTCTCCTATATTCTTTTGCTTTTATTAATTTACAATTATCTTTTCTTAATCCTAGATTCCTGACCGCAATTCTACTTCAATGTTGTAGCCCCACATTATCATCTTCTTCATCACACAAAAGCTGAAAAAAACCATAGATTTGGGGGCTTATAGCCGCAACTACAAGACTTTGGGGAATCGAGTTATACCGTCGTTTGATAGATAAATCTACACTAGATTGCGTGGAAATCAAGTGGGAGTAAGGGGTAAGTACGTATCATCTCAGATCTGTTCTTATTTTGCAAAGTTAAGAAAAGCCGAAGTCCCTAAAATTAGGGAGGCTGTCGATTTGGGCATGTGGCTCTAAAGGTTTTTAACGGTTGTTTTCTTTCATTGGTTAGTGCCTTCTTAAGTGTTGGATTGGAAGCGTGAATCATTGGAGCAATCGGATTCGGAGCTAGCTGTCGATTTTGGCAAAAGGGTAAAGTTTCAAAGACTTTTAGGGACATGGTTCGATCATGGGTGTGTAAGTTTTGGAAGTTAGTGATATAGTTTGTAAATAAGCGTTGTGCTAATCAATTGTAGGATATCGAAAGAGATCTCAGTAGCAGTTGTCGCGAAACAGGTGTGTACCGAACACCCTTTCTTAGTTCAATTCGGCAAAAGCCGAAATGCCGAAATTCCGGCATTTCATGGTCATGTGAGTATGTGAATGCTCTCAAGGCATAGAGTAATTGTTAGATCTGGCACCGCAAGGTGGTAAGCACGTTCGCGTGACGTTTTAGCGTATTTCGGAAAAAGGGGCTCGATGGGCCAAAACTGGGCCCAATGGGCTTACGGACCAACATGGGTAAGAGATGGGAAAATTAGCCTGTTAGGTAGATGGTGGAGTCAAATTGCATAAAACCGATAAAAATTACTGAATTAGCTTGTGTAGTAGCATAGATCATGTAATTACCCCTAAAGAGCAAAATTACCGATATACCCCTAGGGTTTTAAATTGGTCAATCGCTTGATTGATTACTACGTATTTTGCATGATATGCATTTATTAATATCTGCTTGCATGGGATTGGGGTATTAATGGAGGAAGTATCGAAAGTGGTTCATCCACGTACTGGAGGCTTTGCCTCAACTGACTGAAATTTGAGCAGCGTTGCTGCAACTGTGTGTGTGTAGGGGTGGGTTGAGATATTCCCCACATGGTGTGTAGGGTTGGTACGGGGCAGTGTAGCGGTTGGTGGGTTGAGTAGTCTCCCCAGATGGGCTTGCATTCATTATTACTGTTGTTACTCATGCTACTAAACGGGGCCTATGGGCCACACTGTTATGTAAAAAGGGGCTAAGGCCTTGCTACTGTATTCTGAAAAGGGCTTCGGTCCACTGTGTACTGTTATCTGAATAGGGCTTAGGCCCAATGGGCTCGAGCTGATTTGGGCTTTGGATGGGTTTTATATACACTGAGTTTTCCCAAACTGACCCCCTTCCTCTTCTATCCTTGCAGGTGAGCCCTAGTTGGTGGACTTGGACACAAGGGGATTCGAGTGGCCATGAAGATTGATTGTTGATTTTAAATAAGTTTAGCATTTAATTTGGATTATTTTTATTATGCTTAAAGTTGTAATAAGGTCGCTCTTTTTAATTAATTTTATTTTGGGGATTATTAAACTGGTTAGCACTAGGGTTCGTTTTATAAAAACTACTTGTTTTTTTAAAAGATCACGATGACGCGCAAAGTTTCCGCAAAGTAATGTTTTTTTCCAAGAAAATAAATATTTTAAACGAACATTTTCAAACTTAATCATTTTCTTAAGACGGGCATAACCGAACGGTTTTCTCAAAATTATACGAGATGATAAAGTGTGGTAATGGATGTGTGCATGTCTAGGATTGAATCCGGGAAGAGCTTGGTACTTAAGCAGTCCGACGGACTCACCTCCTCTTTTTCCTGGTTTCCTACATGGTGGGCAGCTTCCATTCACTTTAACTTACTTTTAAAAGTGTCTTTTACAACACCAACTCAGCTTTTCCAAACTAAGTGTTTTGAACGCATCAATGTGGCGCATCAGATCCGGTCATAACATCTAGGCCGGGTTTGGGGTGTTACAGTAAGTACTTGGTATTTGTTACAAATCACTTATGAGATAAATAAAGAATGTATGTGAATTTGAACGTGTATTCGGCCTTTGAAATGTACATTGTAAATATCTTTGAGATAATGCTTGAATAAGTGTAAATGGGGTAATGTATATTCGACCCATGTGAAATTGTAAATGGAAGTTATGTTTTATATGAAATTATGATCTTGTTAATAATTGTGAATATGATAGTATAAATTAGTTAGTTAAGTTCAGTTAATGTTAACATTGAATTATTTATATGTTTATAACTTACTAAGCTACGATAGCTTACTGTATGTGTTTATGTTTGCCTCTATTTTATAGGTTTTGGAAGTTGGTTACGAGCTCGGGGATCTTCAGTAAAGCCTATCACACTATCGACTGTCTTCGGTATTTTATAAGCTGGATATTCGAACCTATGGCATTTATAGGCTAGATTATATTTGAAATGTTAAATTTTGGTTTTGTATAATTTAAGCCATGCGAAAATGGCTTAAGTTCTATGCTTGAGTTCGATTTTGGTTTAATTATGGTTTAAGTCCATTTTGGTTATTATGCTATGTGCCATGGATGATTAGAATTTGTGATATGTGTTTGTGTATTGAGGTTGGGTGATGGTTTCGGATGTGGTAAGAATGAATTAGTTATGATGTATATTTGGTCTTGGTTTGAGCTTATATTGAGATTGTATCCAAGAAATATGATGTTTGTGAAGTTTGTTATGTGTTTCGGTCATATAGTATATAATGGTTGTTAATCGAGCTAAGATATATCAAATATTAGCTAGATAAAAATCAAGATATATGCATGGGGTAAATTCGGTGTTCACTTATGGACTATATTAATGATATGTATAATACTTGATTTATTGTTATGGTAAGTTGGACATATTGGGACTTAATTTATATAAGGAGATTGGATTAATGACTAAAGGATATGTGTGCTTTGGTATTTGATTATGATATGTTAGTTGAGCTTTTATATGTTTTTACATGTATATATATGTGCTTATATTATGGTTGATATGAATATGTGTATGGCTATATAAATTCGTTAGTTATTTGTAAGCTTACGAATATGTACAAATGAATTGTGTCAGCCGTATAGATAAGGAAATGAAATGGGTTTTATATATAACCTTCGGTAATCTTGGTTTTGCTTATGAATTTGGATTATTAATTTGTATAGGTATGACATGAATTATTTGAGTGTAATAATACTGATTAATTAAATAATGTAACTTGTTAGATTCATAGTTATAATTTCGAATACCATAGTTATTAAATAACTATATGAATTGATTGTTGGTAATTATAGAACATGCACAATTTGTTGTTAAAGTGTACAAGAGCATTAGTTATAAAATTGTTTTGCTACTCAGATAATAAGTGAGTTGGTTGATATATGCTCGATATATGATATGTATTTCAGATTAATAATTTGAAATTTTAAATAAGATGAGAGTATTCATGTGATTGATTTACGAAGTATAAATTGTTTAATTTTTTAATTTATATTGCGTTTGATTAGTAATGCCTGGTAACCCTAATCTGGTGATGGATACAGTTAGGGGTATTACAATTGATTGGTATTAGAGCTATGGTTTAGTCGATTCTAGGACTAACGTAGCGCGTGTGAGTCTAGCTATACATGCCATATTATATACTGCAATAGTGTGATGACTTCTAACATTTGAAAATGTGTTTTCGTATAGTAAATGGATCCGGACAGATTTGTAGCTGATGATGTCGAGAGTATAGCGCTTGCTCCCGCGTAAGGGACAATGCCGGTTGACTCTCGACTAACTTCGAGTAATCAAGAAGGAGAGGCTAAACAGGCCTTTTATCAAATGATGAACGACTAGTTTACTCAATATATCCAGACTAATTCGCTGCACAACAACCTCCACCCCCGATTAATCCATGTTCGATACCTGCTATACCTCAACTAAGTGATCCCTTAAGATTGCTTAAGCCTCCTGTTGATAAAATCAGAAAATGCGGGCCTAAAGAATTCAGAGCCACTGATGATGATGATGATGAGCGAGCTGAATTCTGGCTTGATAATACTATTCGTGTGTTTGGTGAACTATCTTGTACCCCGGATGAATGTTTGAAATGTGCCATATCTTTGCTTCGAGACACCGCATATCACTGGTGGAATATCGGTGTTCTGAAAGAGCAGTGACCTGGGAATTCTTTCAGACTGAGTTTCGTAAGAAATACATCAGCCAGAGATTTATCGACCAAAACGCAAAGAATTTCTGGAGTTGAAATAGGGTCGGATGACCGTGATAGAGTATGAGCGAAAATTTGTGAGACTTAATCGGTATGCTCGAGAGTGTGTTTCAACCGAAGCCATAATGTGTAAAAGATTTGAAGATGGGTTGAATAAAGACATTAAACTAATTGTTGGCATACTTAAGATAAAAGAGTTCGTAGTACTGGTTGAGCGAGCATGCAAAGTCAAGAGCTTGGGAAAGAGAAAAGAAAAGTTGACTTTGAAGCTAGAGATTCACGTAAGAGATCGTTGAATAAATCATTTCAGTCGGCATCAAAGAAGTTCTGAGATGATTTTAGTTGTTCTAAGGCTACTTCAGGTTATTCATGATGGGATCGGGATAGACCCCTTGTGAGCTCGAGAGCTACCTTAGTAACTAGTGTGGGTAATGTCAGATCAAATCAACTCGAGTGTAAACATTGTGGTAAAGGACATCCTAGCAGTTGTAGATTGCATGATCGAGCTTGTTTTAAATGTGGATCGATGGATCATTATATTCGTGAATGCCCACAGTTAGCTGAAGAAAATCCAGTACAGAATACGAGATTGGGTAACACTACAGCTTGAGGTAGACCACCCAGAAATATGGGTAATGTGAGTAGTAGTCAGAGAGGGACTAAAGATACAATAGTTAGATCTGAGGCTCGAGCATCCGCCAGAGCTTATGCTATCCACGCACGCGAGGAGGCCCCATCCCCAGATGTTATTACTGGTACATTCACTCTTTATGATACTAGAGTAATTGCATTATTAATCCTGGTTCGACTCATTCTAATGTGTGTGAGACTTTTGTATTCGGTAAAACTTTGCTTGTTGAGTCTACTGAGTTTGTGATTAGAGTATCGAACCCCGTGGGCCGATGTGTTTTGGTTGATAAAGTGTGTAAGAATTGTCCATTGATGATTTGAGATTCATGTTTTCTGATCGATTTGATGTTATTGCCATTCAACGAGTTTGACATAATTCTGGGTATGGATTGGTTGTCTTTGCATAATGTTGTTGTAAACTGCAAAAGAAAGTCTGTTGATTTACGGTGCCAGAATGATGAGATTATTCGGATTGAATCTAATGATCTAAATGGTTTACCAACAGTGATTTCTTCGATGTTAGCTTAGAAATATGTGAGAAAAGGTTGTGAAGCTTATTTTGCCTATGTACTTGATAGTAAAGTGGCTGAAAGAAATATTGAATTAGTACATATTGTGTGCGAGTATCCGGATGTGTTTCTTGAAGAATTATCGAGTTTGCCACCTATACAGGAGGTAGAGTTTGGTATTGAGTTAGTGTCGGAACAACTCCAATATCGATAGCTCCGTACAGAATGGCACCTACTAAATTATAAGAATTGAAAGCTCAGTTGTAAGAGTTGATAGATAGAGGTTTCGCACGACCGAGTTTCTTTCCCTGAGGTGCACTAGTTTTATTTATGAAAAAGAAAGATAAAACTATAAGAATGTGCATCGATTATAGGCAGCTCAATAAGGTGACTATAAAGAATAAGTATCCATTGCCACGATTGAAGATCTGTTTGATCAATTGAAAGGGACTATAGTGTTTTCGAAGATAGATTTGAGGTTAGGCTACTATCAGTTGTGAGTTAAAGACTCCAATGTGCCAAAGACGCTTTTGGGCGAGGTACGGACACTATGAGTTTTTGGTTATGCCTTTTGGACTTACTAATGTACCTATTGTTTTCATGGATTTGATGAATCGGATCTTCAGATAGTATCTAGATCAGTTTGTGGTTGTTTTCATAGATGACATTTTTATCTACTTCGTGATGAAACTGAGCATGCCGAACATCTGAGACTTGTGTTACAGACTTTGCAAGATAAATAGTTGTATGCAAAGTTCAGCAAATGTGAGTTCTGGTTACGTGAAGTCAGTTTTCTGGGTCATGTTGTATCAGTTTTCTGGGCCATATTGTATCAGCATCGGGTATTCGGGTTGATCCGAGTAAAATTTCGGCTATACTTGATTAGAAACCTCCTAGAAATGTTTCTAAAGTCCAAAGTTTTCTAGGATTTATTGGTTACTATAGGCGGTTTGTAAAAGGTTTCTCTATGATTGAAACTCTGATGAAAAAGCTATTACAGAAAGAAGTTAAGTTCGAATGGTCAGAAAAGTGCCAGAAAAGTTTTGATCAGTTGAAAGCTCTTCTGACCGAAGCTCCAGTGCTAGTTCAGCTATAATTGGGTAAAGAATTTGTTATTTATAGTGATGTATCTTTAAATGGTTTAGACTGTGTTTTGATGCAGGAAGGCAAAGTTATAGCTTATGCCTCGAGATAGTTAAGCATGAAAAGAACTATTCGACACACGACCTAGAATTGGCTTCTATTGTGTTTACATTGAAGATATGGCATCACTATCTAGTTGGTGAAAAATGTCATGTTTATTCTGGTCACAAAAGCTTGAAATACTTAATGACTCAGAATGATCTGAATTTGAGACAGTGACGATGGTTAGTGTTGTTAAAAGACTACGAGCTTGTGATTGATTACCATCCGTGAAAGGCTAATGTTGTTGCTGATGCTCTAAGTCAAAAATTACTGTTTGCTTTGCATGCAATGAATGCGTGTATGGCTATGTCTGATGATGGTTTGATAATAGCTGAATTAAAAGCAAGACCGTTATTTGTTCAACAAATTTGTGATGCTTAGAAAGTTGATAACGATTTGTTAGCAAAGTGAGCTTAATGTAAGTGAAATGTTGAATCCGAGTTTCGATTTGATACTGATGGTTGTTTGAGGTTTAGAAGCTAAATATCTGTTCTGAGAAATTCAAAGTTGATTCAGATGATTTTGAACGAAGCTCATAATAGTTGGTTATCTATTCACCCGTAGTACAGAAATGTATAATGGTCTGAAACAACTTTATTGGTGGCATGGTATGAAACGAGACATTTCTGACTTTGTTTCGAAATGTTTAGTCTGTCAGCAAGTAAAAGCCGAACATTAGGTACCTTCTGGATTGCTTCAACCGATCATGATACCTAAGTGGAAATAAGACAGAGTCACGATGGATTTTGTATCTGGTTTACCGTTGACACTGAGCAAGAAAGATGCAATCTGGGTTATTGTGGATAGATTGAGAAAATCAGCTCACTTTATTCCAGTTTGTACAGATTATTCGCTTAACAAGCTTGCTGAGTTACATGTTTCTCAGATTGTGAGATTACACGGTGTGCCTATTTCTATTGTTTCGGATAAAGATCCGAGGTTTGCATCGCTGTTTTGGAAGAACTGCAAGATGCATTTGGTACGAAATTACATTTCAGCACAGCTTTCCATCCGTAAACAGATGGTCAGTTCGAACAAGTCATTCAGATACTTGAAGATATGTTGAGATGTTGCATTCCTGAGTTCGAAGGTACGTGGGAACGATACTTACCTCTGATTGAATTTGCATACAATAATAGCTTTCAATCGAGTATCAAAATGGCACCTTACGAGGATTTGTATGGTCGTAAATGTCGTACACCATTGTATTGGACTAAGCTAAGTGAAAACAAGATATACGGGTCGATTTGATTAGAGAGACTAAACAGAAAGTGAAAATAATTCGTGAAAGTTTGAAAACAGCATCAAATCATCAGAAATCGCATGCGGACTTGAAATGAAAAGATATAGAGTTTCAAATCGGAGATAAAGTCTTTTTGAAAGTTTCACCGTGGAAGAAAATACTTAGATTCGGTCGTAAAGGCAAATTGAGTCTGAGATTCATTGGACCTTATGAGATTATAGAGCGTATCAGACCAGTTGCTTATAGAAGGGCTGAATAGTGGTTGTTCTTTTAATGTAGAGGATTAATGTTACAATTATCCCATTGATTAAATGAATGGACAGCATTAGTCATATATTATATGGTTTTGTTACAAATTTATTAAGGTTAAACATGTAAATTAAACATTAAGTTAATATAAGTTATAATATATCATAAAACATAAAAAAAATAAAGCCATTATATGTGCTTATATTTGTGTTCTTGCCGAAACAAAAGAAAAGAGAAAGAAAAACTAGGTTCTGTCATTCTCAAGCTCGATTCAGGGTAAGTTCTAGCTCGGTTTTTGACAATTTTACATTTTTTAGATCGTTGCTAAGTTATCTACATAACCCATGCTTAAATTTTTGGTATAGATGAATATTTTGAGTTATGCCATTGTTGAAAGCTTGTGATTTTTGTTGTTTGATAATGAAATATGAAAGATATGTTTTGGATTAACATGTTTTCTATTGGAGTTTTTGATGATTTTGAGTAATTAGGACTAAATTGAAAAAATAATAATTTGAGGGACTAAAATGTAAAATAAATGAAATATATGGACTTGTATGAACACTAGGAACATTCGGCCTAACATGGGTATGTTGAGATTTTTGCATTCTTTGTGTTTTGTGCAATAAGGACTAAATCGTAAAAAGGTGTAAATGTCAGGAGTAAAATGGTAATTTATCCATTTATGTGTTTTTGGACTAAATTGAATGAAAATATGTTTGAATGAGTTTAATTTGAATATGTTTAGGTCAAGAACCAAAGAAATCGATTTGGATCGGGGGAAAACTAAAGTTGTCGACTAGTCGTCTTGTTCCGTGTTACATCGTCCGAGGTAAGTTTATAAGCTAATAGACATTGTTGATTTTAATTAAATGAAAACTATATATATGCTGGAATGAAATATGTGAACATATATTTATAATAGCCGAATGTATACAAGCTTAAGAACTATGTTTATGAGTTCAATTCGACCGAGATACATCATCCGAAAGTCCCGTATGAACCTTAGGAATAGCTAGTATACATATGTCATGACATAGGATTCGGATATGTGATGTGAGAGTAAGACCATGGCATCGATATATGTGTACGAGTAAGACCCTGTCTGGGACAGTGGCATCGATATGTGACAACATGTAAGACCACTTCTGGGACGTTGGCATTGTACGATATGTGTGATTATCCGAGTGTCCTATCCAATTCTGAATGGTTCATCGGGCAATGATAAGTTATGATCAAATGTGTAAAACGAGCTAAATGAGCAGGTATGAGTTAGCTTAATATGTAACGCCCCAATTTTCGGGAATTTTAAAAATGTTGGAAAAATTTAAAAATTCTGTGTCCTGTTTGTTTGTCGTAGGATTAAGTACGTTAGTGGGCCTCTAGAAGGCCTAAGCTTAAGGTAAAACCCGGTAGTTTTAATTAATTTTAATTCCATAAGAAAAAGGGGTTCTGGTTAATTGGGCTTTTAGGTATTAATTGTGTAAAATAAATCACAAGGAAGCATGTGGTAAAGTGGCTAAGTGACGCCACTGGGAATGCTATAAGTGGCGTGTGGATGATTGGGAGGACCCAGGTTCAAGTCACAATGATAGCAAATAAGGGATTAATTTTTATGAATGGAAAAGGTAAGTAGTGGAACTGAAGTGAAAGGCTGTTAGGAAGAGTTGGAGTTACTCAGGAGATTGAGTAAGGAGGGGATAAGGGAGAGAATTTAGGAGCTGATTAGGGAGAGCTGTGTTGGCCGAATAGTGGACTCTTGAGGAGCAAGAGTTGGCCGACCAAGGGGAGCTTTAGGGAGGCAAAATTCGGCTAGGGTTAAGGTCAGTATAAATTCGGCATTAAGGGGAAGTTGGGCCGTTTGCTGACCATTTCCCTCTTTATTTTTCTCCCCTCTCTTCATCAACCTTTTTCTTATTCTCCTTTCTCCTTCATAGCCGAACCCTTCTAACCTCTTGTTCATCTCCATCCTTCCCTTCAGATGTTTCAAAACCTTCATAGCCTTTGGCCATAAAAAGTCAAAATCCTGAAAGCTACACTTTCTTCTATGCCGATTTTTCCTAGCAAAATTCTCTCATTTTGCTTATCATCTTTGGCCGATTCTTTCCTCCTTGAAACCTCAAGTTTTTGTCGACAAGACCACAGTAAAACCCTATTAATTCATCTTTTTTTACACAGTTGCAAAACTGCCGAAAACCCCACTTTCATAGGGACTTAGCCGAATATTGAAAACACTGAAGGCTTGACTTTGGTGATCATTTGAGGGTAGAGCGGCATTGGATTTAAGTAGGCATCAATTGGAAACATTTGTCGAAGGAATTGGTGGTAAGTAGTTTCAAAACATAGTCTTTCTTTCGTATTTTAGGAAAGGCCGAAATCCTTAAATGTTAGGGAGGCTGTCGATTTGGACTTGTAGCCCTAAGAGGTTGTAATAACTGCTCCTTTGGTAAATGGTGTGATTTAGAGGTCACTGATCAAGGGCTTGGACAAGTGGAACGATCGGATCTTTGGATTTAAGACATAGTTCGGCAACAAGGTAAGAGCAAGAAGGTTCTAAGCATGTTTGGCCGAATATGGTAAGGGGCTATTTACTCATATTAATTCGATATCTAGAGCAATATGTTAGTGATTTGATTGTAGGCAGTTCGTGCGTGGATCTTGACAACGAATCATCGCAAAACAGGTGTGTAACTGAAACCCTCTCATAGACTAGATCGGTAAAAGCCGAAAAGCCGAAATGCCAGAAAGTTGGTATTTTGGGAATTTGTGAGTGTACGAATGCTTGTAAGATAGTTGGTTTTGCATGTTTGGTATTCTGAAGGTAATAAACTGCAGTACATGCGATTTCGTACAATTTGATAATGTGGGCTTAATGGGCCAAAAAATCGGGCTCATGGGCCAACGGGCTCAATTTGGTAAGTATGCGCGGTAAGTATTCTGATAGTACATAAATGGATAGGATATGCATGAAAACCCTAGAAGTAGCTAAATCACTATAATACCCTTATGTATGGAAAATTACCATGATACCCCTAGGTGTAAATGACCAATATGCCCCTAGGGTTAATTTTGTCTGAAAAGCATGATTGATTTAAATCTGTATGATGTATGCCATGAATGAATATTTGTTGCATGGGGACTTGGGTTATATTTTGGAGGAAGCGTCCTGGTGTCTATGCCACAATTATCTGATCTGGTGGCTCTGCCACATATATCTGTTCTGGTGGTTCTGCCACGATTACCTGTATCTGGTGACTCTGTCACATTATCTGTTTTGGCAGCCATGCTGCATAATTCTGTGGCGTGTAGCAGTTGGATGGGTCGAGTAGTCTCCCCACATGGTGAAAGGTTGGTACGGGGGTGTATGTGGTTGGTTATGTGTTGGGTTTTGCATATACATGAAATATCTGATCTGATCTGTTATGGGCCTATGGGCTTAATTCTGTATTATGTTCTGGGCTAAGGCCAATTTATTCTATTTCTGTGGTTTGAGCTGATATGGGCTATGGTTGGGTTAATTTTACACACTGAGTTTCCCCAAACTCATCCCCTATTTTCATCCATGCAGGTAATCCCCAGCCATAGTGGGCCTGGAGCTGCGAGGGATTCAGAGTAGCCACTCGTTCTGCAATATGGATTTCTTCTGGTGATTTGGACTTCAATTTCATTTACTTTGATGATTTGGGTTTTGTTATGTAATAAGGCCGCTTATGATTATTTTTAATTGGGTTTCGATTTATAACTTATCATGATGACCTTAAATTATATTAACTATCAAAATGGGCTAGATCTAGGGTTCGTTTTCCAAAAACATAAACTGATTTTGAAGTAACACGATTACAAACAAGGCTTCTGCTATGATAACATTTTACAAACTTAAATATGTTTTATTCTAAAATAGACATAATTTCAATGGTAACCTAAAAATATACGCGATGTTAGAGTGTGGCAATAGCAGTGTGCATGTCTAGGATTGGATCCGAAAGAGCTTGGTACTTAAGTAGTCCGATGGACTCACCTCCTTTTTCCGGTTTCGTACCTGGTGCGCAGCTTCCATTCACTTTAACCCTCAATGAATTAATCCTTTGAACATCAAGTACGATTTCCTGAACTTAGAATGAAAAAATGTTTTAACGTTTTGATGTGGCACGTCGGATCCGGTCATAACGTCTAGGTTAGGTTTGGGGTGTTACATTTTGTGGTATCAAAGCCAAGTTGCAACAACTCGGCTGTGGAATGGGTTTACAAAAAATGAAGATTTCAAAAAAAAATTTCTGTTTTTAAAATCTGGACTTCTAAAGGTGGTATTCCGAATATCCGGTCCAAGCCTGTAAGTATTCTGAATATTTCTGAATTTATTCTGAATTATCTGTCCGTACTGAAACTTTACTAGAATACTCTAGATAGGATGCTACTGAAATCCTAGAAAAGCTTGCTAAAAGACTGAAACTATAGTTAGACATCGATTCTGCGAAAACCAACTCTGAATTACTGTCTGAATCATAAAACATCTGTAATAAACATTGGAATGATATTAATGCATAAAATTCATAATCTGATAATACGATATGAGTACAAGAGCCACTCGTGGAAGAGGCCGTGGACGTGGCCGAGGAAGGGCTTGAGCAGTATCTTCATCTTCGGGACATATGTTGGCGACAGATGCACCGGTACCATCGGCAATAGAAGTGGAGTCTCATGATCGTGGTGCCGGGGATGACGCCCTGTCACAGGCTATGCATCGAGTTCTGGAAAGGGTTGCCGGGGCAATTTTGGGCAACAGAATTCGAGGATCGATTTCTGAACGGCTCCGAGCTAACGGAGCGGAGATCTTTAGGGGCGTATCTGGTGTAGCCCCGAATGTGGCGGAATATTGGTTGGAGGCCACAGAACGAATTATGGATGACTTGGACTGCTCAGTGGAGCGAAGTGAAGAAATGTATATCGCTGCGAGATGAGGCTTATCAGTGGTGGCTCACCGTGAGGGATGGAACCCCAGCTGATAGGATTACTTGGGAGCTGTTTAAGACAGCCTTTAAAGGAAAGTACGTCGGGGCAAGTTATGTGGATGCCCGCAGGAAGGAATTCCTGAATCTGGTCCAAGGATGTAAAACTGTTGCTGAGTATGAGGTGAGTTTCTGAGGCTAAGCCGATATCTTTGTGGGGATAGTCGCTACGGAGTATGAGCGTAGCGTTCGCTTTGAGGATGGACTCAGAGATGACCTTAAGGTGCTGATTGCTCCGTAGAGGGAGCGGGATTTCGTGGTTCTGGTGGAAAAAGCTAAGATAGCTGAGAAGGTAAAGCGTACTGAGAGGTAGAACCGTGAGAAAGATCGGAACCGTTTCCGGAGGGATTTTGGACCTTCGGGTGGAGCAAATAAGAATGTAAAAAGGGCGAGAGTGGAGGAGCCAGTTCGAGTAGCTCCGGTGAATTAGGTTAGACCGCCAATTTGTGGAGACTGTGGAAAGGTACATTTGGGTGAGTGTAGGAAACGTTCCGGTGCTTGTTTCTGATGCGGATCTATGGAGCATAGAGTTAAGGACTACCCACAGAGAGCTGATCAGGCTCAGGTTGCTGTACAGAGGGTTGTTCAAGCCGCGAGAGGTGGACCACAACCACCGAGAGGACATGGACAAGATAGGGGCGGAAATGGTAATGGAAATGGTCGAGGTCGAGGGGCGCCTAGCAGGGGTGCCAGAAATACTGAGGCTCGACAGCCAGCGTTGGTGTTTGCGGCTCGTCGTCGAGAGGAGGGCGACGCACCTGACGTCATAATTGGTACGTTTTTGGTTTCTAGCATGCCGTATACTGCTTTGGTGGATATTGTATCTACTCATTCCTATGTTGCATGTGCCATATTTGGGTCATTGGGAGTGCATTCTAAAAAGATAGTGAGTGGGGTCTCTGTGTTAAGTCCTTTAGGCCACCCGGTTAGGGTAGACAAATTGTATAGGGATGTACCCCTAGAAACTCAAGGTAGGATCTTTCCTGGAGATCTAATGGAGTTGCCGTTCAGAGAGTTTGACCTCATTCTGGGAATGGACTGGCTTGTTAAGCATAGGGCGACTTTGGATTGTGCTACAAAACGAATGGTGTTTAGGACCACGGAGGGTGAGAAGGTTATGATGATAAGTGAGCGAAGGGATTATTTGTCTAATGTGGTGTCGGCATTGAGGGCCGAAAAGTGGATTCGAAAAGGTTGTGAGGCCTATTTGGCATTCGTAAGCCAGTCAGAAGAGAAAGGATTGACAGTGGATAAGGTCAGAACCGTAAAGGAGTTTCAAGATGTTTTTTCGGAGGAGCTTCCGGGATTACCTCCAAACCAAGAAGTGGAGTTTGGAATCGACTTGTTGCCTGGAACGGTGCCAGTGTCTATCGCACCGTATAGAATGGCACCGAAGGAGTTTGTAACACCCCTTACCCGTTACCGTCGCCGGAACAGGATACAAGGTATTACCAGAACATAATACATACCATTAAACATAATCGAAATATAAATATGTCTTGAACAATATTAGCCAACTTTAATGGCTTGTACAAATTAGCTGGTTGAGTACTGTAACTAATATTTTAAACCTAGACAAATATGACACGTAACAAAATAATTAAGCCTACTATACATGCCATAATTCAAAACGTTTAGTTCAAATACCTAAAGTAGGATAGTGCGGATAGATCTTCACGATCCTTAACTCCCGAAACAAGCCGGAGAACACTATAAGACAAAAGAGAGAAACAAAGTAAGCTTATAGCTTAGTAAGTAAGTATGTAAATACTAATTAAAAAAATCTAACATGTTTACACAACAATTCAAGTACATCTACTTTAACTTCACTATTCATTCCACTTTGATTAAGCTGTCTCTGCTGCGTCATATTCACTAAATAAATCATAACTCGAGTTACCAAACTCGAAATTCAAATCCGTAAAATTTCCTGAATCTAGACTCATAAAGCTTTTTGGTAATTTTTTCTATAATTTTGGTTCAGCCGATTAGTACAGTTTATTAGTTAAAGTTTCCCTGTTACACAGCTCGACTGATCTGACCTCTGTTCACTACAAATTGAATTTCTCTCAGTACACAATTCAAACAACCTGAAGTCTGTTTCATTTAAAATAGTCTCAATAAGGAATTTAGGCATGTAAACTATATTTCTTAATTTTCTTTGTACAATTTTAATGATTTTTCAAAGTTGGAACAGGGGATCACGTATTCATCCTGAGCAAGTCACATACAATTGTAAATATCTCAAAATATAGAATTCCTTTGCTTGCTCTGTTTCTTTTATATGAAAGTAGACTCATTAAAATTTAATTTCACATCTCATTCAACCTCTAATTATATTCCTCCTATTTTTGGTGATTTTTCAAAATCACGTCACTGCTACCATCTAAAAATAGTTTTAATGCTAATTTCACTCTTTCACAAATTTTTATGCTAACCTCATTTTATCTTATATTTGTATATACCACAAATCATTTTCACCACATTTCATTCACCATAAGTGTAGGTCCAAACCACAATGTCACCACAAAACCATCCCGTTGAACAATTCGGATCAATCCTCGATATTTAATGGTTTCACTTTTACACCACCATCATACTTCGTTTAGTTCGGCTCTCTTGTACACATGGTGAACACTTAGTACCACTCATGCGACCCAGCCGATTTGTCTCGTAGCTCTCTTGTCTACATGGTGTCCGTCACTTGGAATCACGCATGCGACCCAGCTACATTTATCTTTCACGTAGCTCTCTTGTCTACATGGTGTCCTTCACTTGGAATCACGCATGCGACCTAGCTACATTTATCTTTCACGTAGCTCTCTTGTCTACATGGGATACATCTCGTATCACACATGTGACCTAGCTACTACAGGGTGTCTCGTAGCTTTCTTGTACACATGATGTGCACTCGGCATCATACATGTGACCTAGCTACGCTCCATCTATTTTATTCGATTTTTCCGAATGTTCAACCGGGATCTCTCTCTATTATTTATTTCCATTCTTCCAATAGTCGATTTATACTTCAACATCAGCTAGTATATACATATAATAGGCTGAAATATAAGAATGTACATGAAATTATTGTAGTATTTACATACAAACTTACCTTGGTGCAAAATGTGGAAATTTTGCAATTTAGTCCAAAACTTTTTCCTTCCCCCGTTCAAGATCAATTCGCGTCTTTCTTGATCTATAATAACACATTTAGCTCATTTAATACTCATACTATTTATTTCAATCCAAAAATCACATCATGGAAAAATTACATTTTGCCCCTAACTTTACAAAATTACTTTTTGCCCCTAGGCTCGGAATTAATTTCAGCCCTTATTCTTATGTTTTATGATATGCTGAACATTTTTCTTCTACAACCACATCAAATTCTCACTCTATCATATAGTTATGAACAATAGGTATTTTTACCGATTATCTTGCTTTTACTCGTTTTCACTTAAAACCGAGTAGCACAAGTTATTTAACATAATTTAAAACCTCATATTCTATCATAAAACATCAAAATACACAAATTTCACCTATGGGTATTTTTCCAAATATGAACCCTAGGTTAAATTATTACTAGCATAAGCTTAATCAAGCTTAGGGATTCCAAAAGCGTAAAGAACATTAAAAACGGGGCTTGGAATCACTTACTATGGAGCTTGAAAATTGAAGAAACCCTAGCTATGGAGAGAGGGAGAATTCGGCAGCAACTAAGGAGGATGATGACCAATTTTGTGTTATTTTTCCCATTTTATTTCATTTAATATCCAAATGACCAAAATGCCCTCCTTACTAAACTTTCAAAATTCCTTCCATGTCCTAATTTTGTCCATGAACTTAAAATTTGTCAAATTGCTATTTAAGACCTCCTAATTAATATTCCAAAACAATTTCATACTAAAACTTCGGGATGCAAATTTTGCAACTTATTCGATTTAGTCCCTACTTTCAATTTAAGCACTTTAGGCATAGAATTTCATCACGAAATTTTCACACAATCATGCAATCATATCATAAACCCCAAAATAATTATAAAAAAATTATTTCTATCTCGGATTTGTGGTCACGAAACCACTATTCCGATTAGGCCCTAATTCGGGTTGTCACAGAGTTGGTGGAGCTAAAGGCACAAATTCAAGAGTTGTTGTATAGGGCCTTTATTAGGCCAAGCATGTCTCCATGGGGAGCACCGGTGTTATTCATGAAGAAGAAGGATGGTACAATGCGGATGTGCATTAACTATCACCAGTTGAACAAACTGACCATTAAGAATAAGTATCCACTGCCAAGGATTGACGATCTGTTTGACCAGCTTAAGGGGGCTTCTATATTTCCTAAGATCGACCTTAGATCGGGATATCATCAGTTAAGGTTCAAGGAGACGAATATCCATAAGACGGCATTCAGGTCTCGGTATGGTCATTACGAATTTCTGGTTATGCCATTTGGGCTAACGAACGCTCCTGCAGCATTTATGGATCTGATGAATCGGGTGTTTCAACCATTTCTAGATCAATTCGCAGTCATCTTTATTGACGATATTCTGGTAGATTCTGAAACAAAAGCAAAGCATGATGAGCATCAATTACCTTCTGGACTGTTGCAGCCGGTAAAGATACCACTTTGGAAGTGGGAGAGGGTAACCATGGACTTTGTGAGTGGGTTGCCGTTGACATCATCGAAGAAAGACTCGGTATGGGTGATTGTAGATAGGTTGACCAAATCGGCCCATTTTATACCAGTACGTACCGACTTTTCACTTCAAAAGTTAGCCAAACTGTATGTGGCGGAGATTGTGCGACTTCATGGAGTCCCAGTTTCGATTATCTCTGACCGGGATCCCAGATTCACATCTCGGTTTTGGCAAAAGTTGCATGAGGCATTGGGGACGCAGTTGAACTTCAGTACGGCTTTCCATCCCCAAACTGATGGTCAGTCAGAAAGGGTCATTCAGATTCTGAGGACATGTTAAGGGGATGCGTGATTGACTTTCGAGGTAGTTGGGAGGACTACTTACCGTTGGCAGAATTTGCGTACAATAACAGTTGTCAGGTGAGTATTCGAATGGCACCGTATGAAGCACTGTATGGTCGAAGGTGTCGTACACCTAGTTGTTAGACGGAGTAGGGGAGCGACAAGTTCTTGGACTGGAATTGGTGGCTGATACTGAGGCTAAGGTCAGAATAATTAGGGACCATTTGAAAGAAGCATCTGATAGGCAAAAATCGTATGCAGTGTTGAAGTGTAAGGAGATTGAGTACTCAGTAGGGGATATGGTCTTTTTAAAGGTTTCTCCTTGGAAGAAGATATTGAGGTTTGGTAAGAAAGGCAAGTTGAGCCCGCGGTTCATTGGGCCTTATCGGGTTTTGAAGAGAGTAGGCCTAAAAGCTTATCAGTTGGAATTACCTCCAGAGTTGGACAGGATTCACGATGTTTTCCACGTCTCCATGTTAAGGCGTTATCGTTCTGACCCTACTCATGTCGTGCCGGTTGCAGAAATTGAGGTGCAAACTGATTTGACTTTTGAGGAGGAGCCTGTGCAAATTTTGGATCGAGATGTTAAGATTCTGAGAAGGAAATCTGTCCCATTAGTAAAGGTGCTGATACGATCCGCCTCAGGGTGAGTCGAGTCGTATGTGAGTTTGCCCGATCGTCTACGAAGAAGTAGCGTTAGATTTGTTCAAAAGGATGTTTTAACAAAGTTTTTGTAGGTTTGGTTATAATGAAACAAAAAGATGGATTGGAATGGAAATGAAAATGATCTCAAAATGATACGAACCAATATTAGAAAATATTGACCCAAATGTTTATAAGTTTTCAAGGTGGTCGAATGGAGAATATGAGAACCTCGACCCGCTACTTAGCAAAGTAGGAACCTTGGTATGTTTGAACGCCACACTACGAGTAGTGATAAGTTCAGTTTTCAAAAAAGAAAATGGATGACACAACTAGAACACTAGGTAGCCAACAAGTCTTTGAACCAAAACAGAGAAAAGTTTGCCTCACAAATTTGGCAGAATATCATTCAAAAATTTCCAAAAAGTAGTCCCCAAAAGGCTTGGTTACAAGAATTTATAAGGCTAAAATGAGCTAGCCGAATGGTCACATAGCAAAGTGCTATTAAAGGGCTAATTATAAATCAAAGACTTTTGAAATTCTAGAGTCAATAACTCCTCTCTTTAACTAGCTGAATTAATGTCCTTAAAGGCTTGAAAAATGAGTCTTGATTTTCCCTTTGGCTAGTTGAATAGACTCTACCCACTTTAATGAAATTTGCAATGGATAAATTGTCCATTAAGTAGCAAAAAAAACGTTGGGGTATTTGAACAAGCTGCTACCAGATTTTAAAGGACATGAAATGCTCCTTTAAACTCTCTTTTAATGATGCTTAATGCTTCCTTTATAACAGCCCCCTCTTTTGTAACCAAAATAACTTGAAAATTCTCCTTTATTGAATGTGTAACAGCCTTTGTGAATTGAAAAGTCACCTGCAATTAAAACATATGTAACCGTCACATTTATTCAATTATTAAACTTTAAACAAATTAACAACTACATAAATAAATGAACACACACTTATGTATCATTTATTCCAACAACTAGTTAATTAAAAGAAGTATTTAATGAACTTTAACTCATGCACCAATAAATTAACCTAGTAACTAGATTAATTAAAGAAGCAACTCATTAAATTAAATTCATTAAATAAACTCATTTAATTAAACTAAGATGAGTTGTATTAATGACCAGCAACTCATTTATTAAACTAAGAGGCTTAAATGGAAGTATTAAAATGCAAACTAAATGCAAAGCTAAAAGAAATAAATAAAAGTTCAATTTAGTTGGAACGGGTTCAAGGAGTGGAAATTAAGCTAAAATTAGTTTGCAAAATGTTGCAAGGACACTTTATTAAGCTGGTCCCAACTCGATCTATTTCTCCAACCAAAGCCTCGCCCCACACTTGAATAACTAAGGCCGAAACGGCCTCCTTGAATTGCTTAGCTCGAGCTCGTGTAATTGGTCCTTGAGGCAGCACCATTGAGTCCTTGCTCGAACTTGATGCACTCCAGGTCGCGATCGTATCATTCCCCCCTCTTTGAAATGACTTGTCCTCAAGTCAAAATCTGTATCAAAAGGGGTTAAATCTGACACATTAAAAGTTGCACTAACGTTAAATTCATCAGGCAAATAGAGTTTGTAAGAGTTTTCATTTATGCGCTCAATAATTTGGAAAGGACCGTCTCCTCTAGGTAATAATTTTGATTTTCGTTGAGCTGGAAAACGCTCCTTGCGCATGTGAACCCAAACCCACTCTCCAGGTTCGAAGACCACTCGCTTTCGTCCCTTGTTAGCATTACGCACGTAAGACTCGGTTCTTGCCTCAATATTAGCTCGTACCTTTTGATGTAATTCCTTGACAAAATCAACCTTTTTCTTTGCATCTGCATGAACCAGTCGATCAGTAGGCAAAGGTAATAAATCTAAAGGTGTCAATGGATTGAAACCATATACAATTTCAAAAGGCGAATATTTCGTAGCAGAATGGACGGAGCGGTTGTAAGCAAACTCGATATGTACTAAGCAATCTTCCCAAGACTTCAAATTTTTACGGATGATGGCCCGTAGTAATGTAGACAATACTCTATTGATGACTTTCATTTGACCATCGGTCTGGGGGTGGCTGGTGGTAGAGAATAATAATTTGGTTCCTAATTTTCCCCACAAAGACCTCCAAAAGTGGCTCAAAAATTTTGCATCATGATCCGACACAATAGTACGAGGAATACCATGAAGTCGTACAATGTCTCTAAAAAACAAATTTGCAACATGAACAGCTTCATCAGTTTTAGTGCAAGCAATAAAATGAGACATTTTTGAAAAACGATCAACAACCACAAAGATAGAATCCTTCCCCGTTTTTGTGCGCGGTAGTCCAAGAACAAAGTCCATGGAGATATCAACCCACGGGGCTTCAGGAATAGGTAATGGAGTATATATAAACCATGGGGTTGAACCTTTAATTTAGCCTTTTTATAAGCTATACACCTCTTGCAAACTTGATCCACATATTTGCGCATTCGCGGCCAATAGAAGTGTTCTTGAAGTGTTGCAAGCGTCTTGTTGACTCCAAAGTGTCCCATAAGTCCGCCGCTATGGGCTTCATGCACTAATAAATCTCGAACAGAGGCACAAGGAACACAGAGTTTACTTTCTTTGAAAAGAAAGCCTTCATACCTATAAAAGTTTTCAAACACACCATTCTTGCACGCTACAAAGATCTCACCAAAATCAGAATCGTTAGCATAAGAGTCTTTTATCAAAGCAAAACCAAGAATTTTGGAGTCCAAATATGTCAAAAGAGTATACCTTCTAGAAAGTGTATCAGCCACTATGTTATCTTTACCTTTTTTGTATTTTATAACATAAGGAAATGATTCAAGAAACTCCACCCATTTTGTATGACGTCGGTTTAATTTGTGCTGGCCTTTGATGTAACACCCCAAACCTGGCCCAGACGTTATGGCCGAATCTGACGTGCCACATTGGAGTTGAAAACCCACGTTCCGTTTTAGTGTTTTAAAACCATACATTTTATTGAGTTAACAAAGTGTATGGAAGTGGGCACCGGTAGGTATCCGAGACAGAGGTGAGCCATGAAGGTCGCTTAAGTACCAAGCTCTTTGATTGGATCCAATCCTAGACATGCCCACAACCATAGCCACACTTTGTTATATCAAGTTTAAATTTGTTTAAGTGGGCGTCTTTGATAAATCGATTAATCGTGGTGTTGAGATATTTTGAAAACAAGTATCATTTTGAAAACACGTCCTAAGTCTAGCCCATTTGAATAATTATTAACCAATTTTTAAAGTTATTAAAATTAAAATAATTCAAAAGAAACAAAAGGAAAGTTAAAATTGGCCTTATTACAACCCAAAAATAAATAATAATTAAAGGAAATTAAATGAAAACCAACACTTATTTAAAAGTCCAAAGACAATCACCGTGGCCACTGAATCCTCTCCTACCAAGTCCCCATATTAAGGTTCACCGCAAGGTTAAGAAAAGGGGAGAGTTTGGAAACTCAGTGTGCAACAAGCCCCTTTTAGAGCCCAAAACAATAACGGCCTGTTGGGTCTAAGCCCAAATCCAATCTCAATCATGCACTGGGCCGTAGCCCTTTTCATATTTCATATTTCATAATACTAGGCCTGTGACAGCCCAAAATTGACCCTAGTCGGAAGGTGGTCTCGGGACCACAAAACCGAGGCATAAAAATAATTTAAAATTTATTTCGATGCCTATAATATGTGTGTATTCATGTATGACATTTTTGATGATTGGTTTAGTGTTATAAAGGTGAATTTCACTAGAAAGGACCTAGTAGTGAACTTTGAAAGTATAATGGGAAATGTGTGATGACTAATTAAAGCATACATGCAAAATAAAGGACTTGCATGTCAAATTCCCCTTTTTAGGTGGTGGCCGCCATGACAAGGAGGATGGGCTAAACATGTCATGAAACATGTTTTGTTGGTGCATTAGGGTGAAATAATAAACAAAGGTGTATGGGTGATAAAAAATGAAAAAAAATGTGTGTGAGTGTGGTAATCCCCCCTTGCCGTGAGTTGAGAAAGAGGGAAGAAAAAATTTGGTTGTGTTCATCCTTTCTCATCCTTTTGGCCGAAAATCATAAGGGGAAGAAAGAGGATTTTGCTTCATGCTTGGTTTAGAAGAGATCTAGAAGGTGATTTGGCTAAATTGGCATCAAGATTAATGTATGTATGAGGTTGTGTTAGGAGTTTCATGCATGTTTTGGTTGCTAACTTGATGTGCATGTTAGCCATGGCTCAAATCTTTGTTATGCCATGGAAATGGTATTTGGCCAAAGTTGTTATGGTGATAAAGCCATTGCATGCTAAGTGTGAAGCTTGATGATGATGCATGCAATGATGGATTGTCTACTCTTGAGTAAGATTTTGAGTTTTCTTTTGTGTTTAACCATGATTGAAGTTGAATGGAGCATGATTTTCATATTCGCCATGATGCATCCTTGAACATGGTTCATGCCTCTTGCATGTTAGTTAAAATTTGTATTTTGGATGGCTATGGACATCTTGAAATTGACCATGCTCATATTGTATATATATGTTTACACATGATGTTTTGGCTATGAAGTAAGTGATGAATATATTGGTTTAAAGAAGAAGATGTGGAAGAATGCTTGTGAAATTTCAAGCACAATTCGGCCTAGCACACATATAAGTGCTTGATGCTATATTATAAGTTTTGGGCCACAATGTGCAAAGCATTAACTAGTAAATGCATGCTGTTTTTGTGAGGTATTAAGTGCAAAATTGGCCTCAACATGTACATGAATATTCGGCCTTGGGTAGCCTATTGAAGGCCTTAGCCTTTCCTTGATGCTCAAATAAATTGTATTGAATTGCTTGATGTAGTATAAAATGTGCATGACCATTGTGTATTCAAGCTAAAGAGTGGCCATATGACCATTTAAACTCCTTGTCATATTCGGCCATAAGCAAGCACAATGAGGTTTTAATAAATTGAATTTGTTTGAATTAGCTCAAGAGCTAAGAGGGCCACAATTGGACAAGGGGAAGGAAAAGGTGATCGAATAGCCGAAAAAGCCGTTCGACAACATCCGAGGTAAGTCCTCAAGAAGTGACCCTACTTGAATTATGCTGAAATAAAGTATGGATGTGTATTGATTATTGATGTATGTATGAGCATTTGAATTCTACCCGCTAAGTCCCAAGGCGAATATGCTTGTGATTATATTTGCGTTTGAGCCTTAGTAACTAAAAATGAAATATGTATGTCCAATGATTATTGATGTATGTGTACATGAGAAATTGAATGATATCCGGGCTAAGCCCTCAAGGCAATTATGCTGGAAATTATATCCGGGTTAAGACCAAGGCAATTGTGCTAGTGGCTATATCCTGGCTAAGACCAAGGCATTCGTGAAGTTATTCTATCCGGGCTAAGACCGAAGGCATTTGTGCACGTGATTATATCCGGTTATATTCAAAGAATCTTGGGCTGGAGGTGAGTGTTGGTTGCTGTAATGAATTCAATTAGTACACTCGAAAAGCCCAAAGGATAAGGTACGTTATATGTGCATTGGAAAGTCGACATGTTTGAGCAACATTCGCTCAATCGACTAATGAATTTCAGTTATTGAATTGATTGATATTTTGTGAAATTATATAATGATGAAGTGTGAAGTAAGAATGTGTATTAATGAAATGATGCATTTGGCTATGTGAATGTATTGCTGTAATTAGAGTTGATTATATTCCTTGAGACTTACTAAGCATAAAAAAAATTGCTTACCACGTTGCTTTGGCTCTCAGTTTTCGAGATTTCGCTCGAAGCAATCGGATTTGGGATCGTTGAAGTCGAAGTCATCCACACTATCAAGCCTCCATTTTGGTATAAATTTTGGTTGAACTTGAAATGGCATGTATAGGACTACCCCATGTTGGTTAAATATGTTGTGATGTATATATATACGGCCATGCGAAAATGGCTCAAAAAGGAAGCATGAACTTAGACAAATTGTGGTTTGTATGTATATATTTGGTGTCATGATGTAGCTATGGCTTGGAAATGGGAATGTTGGTCATATGATCAGCCATTGGCATGGTTAAAATGATCATATATGAAGCTAGGTATGGCAAGACTAGTTGGTTCATGGAGACTACCAAATAGGTAAGACCTACCTTAAAACAGATGCTGCCAGCTGCAGTGACGTGAATGTGAAAAATCACCAAAATTCGTAGGAATGGAATTAAATAGTGAATAAGCTATGTAAATGAACCTTGATGAGTCTATTTTCATATGGAAGAAACGAAATGGTCATAGGAGTTACATGTTAAGAGATATTAAAGCTATTGTGAGACAGGGCCAGAATGGTTTCTGGGTTCCCTGTCGCAACTTTAAAAATTCACTATAAATTATCCAAAAATAATTAGGAGACATAACTTATATTTACAGATTCCATTTTGAGTCTAGTTTCATTAGAAACAAACGGCACCAGCATTAAAGCCCTGTACAGAGAGATATTCAAGTTATACCATGCGAAGGTCAGAGCAGTCGATCCCTGTAAAATGGGTGACTTTAACTAATAAACTCTACCAATTGGCCTGACAAAAAATTCTAGAAATAAATCCATGGATGGATATATGAGTCTAAATTCAGGAAAAATTTACGAAACCAGTTTCTCAGTTTTGAAACTCGAGATATGATTTTTAAGGCGACAGTGACGCAGTTTTCCAGCCTGACTGGAAATGTCAAATGGATGGGCAAAACAAGTGAACTTGGCTTGTTAACCCCTCGTGTCCGACACCGGCGATGGTCTCGGGTTCGGGGTGTTACAATTTTATTGGTATCAGAGCCACGGTTTAGTCGATTCTAGGACTACCGTGATGTGTTTGGGGTCTAGCTATACATGCCATTAAATGATGAATCGATAGTGTGGTGATTTCTGACAATTTGACTTTGTGTTTGTTTATAGCAATGGATCCCGATCCCAACCGAGCGATAGTGATGATGTGGAGAGTGTGGCACCTGCTCCGCGACAAGGGACAGCGTAGCGGACTCTCAACCTATGGCCAGCAATCCTAATGACGAGGCTAGGCAAGCCTTTTATAGTGTGATGAGCGAATGGTTTAATCAATACATTCAACCAACACTACTGTTCCACAACCTCCATTCCCGACAAATGCAACCCCAAGACCTACAATACCTCCGTGGATGACCAAATAAGGTCAAGTAAGCCCCAATCGATAGGATTCAAAACATGGGGCCACTGAATTTAAGGCTACGGATGATGATGATGCCGAAGCGAGCTGAATTTTGGTTAGATAACACTATCCGGTGCTTGATGAGCTATCCTGTACACCGATGAGTGCTTAAAGTGTACCATCTCCTTGCTTACGAGTCCGCCTACTATTGGTGGAGTACTCGACTTACGTGGTGCCTAGAGAGCAAGTGACTTGGGAATTCTTTCAAACCGAGTTCAAAAAGTATATCGATCGAGATTCATCGACCAAAAGCGGAGGAATTCCTTGATCTTAAGCAAGGTTCGATGTCGATTCGACTCTGAACGAAAATTTGTGAGGCTTAGCCAGATGCAGCGAGAGTGCATTTCGTCCGAAGCTATTATGTGTAAACGCTTGAGGATGGGCTGAATGATGATATAAGGATGTTTGTTGGCATCCTCGAGATACGAGAGTTCGTAGTACTTGTTGAGCGAGCTTGTAAAGTCAAGAACTTAGAAAGGAGAAACAAAAAGCTGATGTGGGAACCGGAGAATTCGAAAGAGGTTCTCGGAAAGTCTCTTCAACAAGCATCGAAGAGATTTCGAGATGATGTGAGCCGGTCTAGAGCGTTTGGGCTTTTCTAGACGAGACGCGATCGACCCTGTGACCACACGAGTCACCTCGATCACGGTGGTGGAAATGATCGCCGATAGAGGGCGGAGTGTCCACATTGTGGCAAATGGCATTCGGGAGCTGTTGGTTTCGTGATCGCCTCTGCTATAAGTGTGGATCGGCCGACCACTTTATGAAGGATTGCCCAAGATGCGTGAATGAATGTAAGTCGAGTGCAAACCGGGTGCTACCATCGCCGAGGTAGGCCACCTAGAAATATGGGCAATGTCGTTGGCGGTCGAGAGGATCTAGAGATGCTACCATCGATCTCGAGGCTCGTGCTCTGCTAGGACTTATGCCATCGCCGCACGCCGAGGATCTTGCCTCTCCGGATGTTATTACCGTACTTTCACTCTTTTCAATACAAATGTGATTGCTTTGATTGACCCCGGTTCTAGTCATTCATATATATGTGAAACCTTAGCATCCAAAGAAGACTTTGCCCATTGAGTCTCTCGAGTTTGTAATTCGGTGTCAAACCCTTGGGTCATTACGTGCTTGTCAACAAAGTGTGCAAGAAAAGTCCCCTAGTGTTCCGAGGTTCTTGTTTTCCGCGGACTTGATGCTTTTGCCGTTCGATGAGTTCGACGTTATTCTTGGTTTGGATTGGTTGACCATGCACGATGCGGTTGTAAATTGCAAGAGCAAGACTATCGATTTGAGGTCTTGTGAATAATGAAATAATTCGGGTTGAGTCTACTGGACTTAAAGGGTTGCCGGTTGTAATATCGTGATGTTGGCCCGAAAATATGTAAGAAAAGGGTGCGAAGCGTACCTTGCGTCGTGCTTTCGATGACAAGGAATCGAAAAGAAACCGAATCTGTGCCGTGGTTTGTGAATACCGGATGTTTTCCCAAGAATTGCCGGGTTTACCACTGTTCGGGAAATAGAATTTGGCATCGAATTGGTACCTGGTACCACTCCAATTTCGATAGCTCCGTATCGTATGGCACCAACGGAATTAAAGGAGTTGAAAGCTCAGTTGCAAGAATTGGTGAATAGAGGTTTTGCTCGCCCGAGTTTTTCGCCTTGGGGTGCGCCAGTATTGTTCGTGAAGAAGAAGGATGGAACCATGCGGCTGTGCATCGACTATCGTCAACTTAATAAAGCGACGATAAAGAACAAATATCCGTTGCCACGTATTGATGACTTGTTTGATCAACTGAAGGGAGCCTCGGTGTTCTCGAAAATAGATTTGAGATCGGGCTATTATCAATTGCGAATCCGAGATTCGGACGTACCCAAGATTGCCTTCAGAACGAGATATGGTCACTATGAGTTCCTAGTGATGCCATTTGGGCTCACTAATTCCCTAGATTTATGGATTTAATGAATCGGATCTTTAGACCATATTTGGATCGATTAAGTAGTCGTGTTCATTGATGACATCTTGGTCTATTCAAGAAATGAGACCGAACATGCTTGAACACCGCGGTTAGTGCCGCAAATTTTACGGATAAGCAATTATATGCTAAGTTCAACAAGTGTGAGTTCGGTTAAGAGGTTAGCTTCTTGGGTCATGTGGTATCGCATCGGGATTCGAGTCGACCGAATAAAATTTTAGCCATACTTAATTGGAAGCCTCCGAGAAATATTATTGAGGTTCTGAGTTTTGGGGCTCATGGGTTATTACCGACGATTTGTAAAAGGCTTCTCAACGATAGCCACGCCGATGACGGCTACTCCAAAAGGATGTTAAGTTCGAATGGATTTGAGAAATGCCAAAAAGTTTCGATCAATCGAAAACTTATTTGACCTGAAGCCCCAATTCTAGTGCAACCCGAGTCCCAAGGAGTTTGTCATCTATAGCGACGCCTCTACTTGGGTTAGGTTGCGATTAATGGAAGAAGGTCGAATTGTGGCCTATCGTCGAGGCAATTAAAGCCACATGAGAAAAATTATCCGACTCATGATCTCGAATTGGCGCCATCGTATTCGCCTTTAAAGATTTGGCGACATTACTTATTTGGTGAAAGGTGCCATGTATACTCGGATCACAAAAGTCTCAAATATTTGATGACCCAAAGAGACTTAAATCTGCGACAAAGACGTTGGCTCGAGCTGTTAAAGGATTATGAGCTGATCATTGACTATCACCCGGAAAGGCGAATGTGGTTGCGGATGCCTTGAGTCATAAATCGTTATTCACTTTACAAGCGATGAATGTGCACTTGTGCATCCGATCCGACGCGGTGTTAGTGGCTGAATTGAAAGCCAAACCATTATTGACACACCAAATTCGAGAAGCTCAGAAAGTCGACGACGAGTTGGTTGCAAAACGGGCTGCGTGTGTTCCAAACAAGGACTCGGAGTTTCAAATCGACGATGATGATTGTTTGAGGTTCAAAGGTCGTCTGTGTGTCCCAAAGAATTCGGAACTCATTTCGATAATTCAATGAAGCCCATTGTAGCCGAATGGCAATCCACCCGGAGTATGAAGATGTACAATGATTTGAAACGTCGGTTTTGGTGGCATGGTATGAAGCGAGACATCTCCGACTTTGTTTGAGATGTTTAATATGTCAACAAGTGAAAGCGGAACATCGGTGCCTTGAGTTACTTCACCAATCACGATACCCGAGTGGAAATGGGATCGAGTCACAATGGACTTTGTATCCGGACCGCCATTGTCGACAAGTAAGAAGGATGCGGTTTGGGTCGTGGTAAATCGATTGACTAATTCGCCCACTTTGTCCCCCACGTCGGGATTTTTCAATGGACAAATTAAGCGGAATTGTACGCTTCTCGATTGTGAGATTACACGGGTGCCTATTTCCATCGTCTCGGATAGAGATCCGAGATTTACCTCGCGATTTTGGAAAAAGTTGCAAGAAGCTTTGGGTACCAAGTTGCATTTCAAGACCGCCTTTCACCCCCAAACCGATGGTCAATCCGGCGGATAATTCGGATACTTGAGGATATGTTAAGATGTTGCGTCCTCGAGTTTAGTGGTTCATGGGAGCGGTATTTGTCGTTGATTGAATTTGCTTACAACAATAGCTTTCAATCAAGTATTAAGATGGCACCCTACGAGGCCTTATCACGGTTAAGTAAATGCCGTACACCATTGTTTTGGTGAGCTCGGTGAAAGCAAGATTTTCGGTGGATTTGATTAGGGATCTTTGAGCAGAAAGTGAAAGTAATCCGTGAAAGTCGAAGATAGCCTCCGATCGCGAGTAAGTCGTCACGCGGATCCGAGCGTAAGGATATCGAGTATCGTGGGCGATAAAGTGTTTCTCAAGGTATCGCCTTGGAAAAAGATACTCGAGTTCTACCGTAAGGGCAAGTTGAGCCCGAGGTTCATTGGGCCATATGAGATATCGAGCGAGTCGATCCGTGGCATATCGTTTGATTTTGCCCCCGAACTCAAAAGGTTCACGATGTCTTTCACGTTTCGATGCTTCGACGCTATAGATCCGATCCATCGCACGTGATTAGTCCATCGAAATTGAAATTCAAGCTAATATGAGTTATGAGGAAGAACCGATTCGTATCCTATCACGAGAAGTGAAAGAGTTGCGAAACAAGCGGGTTCCGCTAGTGAAAGTGTTATGGCTCAAGCACGGGATAGAAGAAGCTACTTGGGGACCGAGAACTCTATGAAAGAGCGATATCCAAGCCTATTTACGGTAAGATTTTCTGGGACGAAAATTTCTTAAGTGGGGAGAGTTGTGACACCTAAAATTGACCCTAGTCGGAAGGTGGTCTCGGGACCACAAAACCGAGGCATAAAAATAATGTAAAATTTATTTGATGCCTATAATATGTGTGTATTCATGTATGACATTTTGATGATTGGTTTAGTGTTATAAAGGTGAATTTCACTAGAAAGGACCTAGTAGTGAACTTTGAAAGTATAATGGGAAATGTGTGATGACTAATTAAAGCATACATGCAAAATAAAGGACTTGCATGTCAAATTCCCCTTTTTAGGTGGTGGCCGGCCATGACAAGGAGCATGGGCTAAACATGTCATGAAACATGTTTTGTTGGTGCATTAGGGTGAAATAATAAACAAAGGTGTATGGGTGATAAAAAATGAAAAAAAAATGTGTGTGAGTGTGGTAATCCCCCTTGCCGTGAGTTGAGAAAGAGGGAAGAAAAAATTTGGTTGTGTTCATCCTTTCTCATCCTTTTGGCCGAAAATCATAAGGGAAGAAAGAGGATTTTTGCTTCATGCTTGGTTTAGAAGAGATCTAGAAGGTGATTTGGCTAAATTGGCATCAAGATTAAGGTATGTATGAGGTTGTGTTAGGAGTTTCATGCATGTTTTGGTTGCTAACTTGATGTGCATGTTAGCCATGGCTCAAATCTTTGTTATGCCATGGAAATGGTATTTGGCCAAAGTTGTTATGGTGATAAAGCCATTGCATGCTAAGTGTGAAGCTTGATGATGATGCATGCAATGATGGATTGTCTACTCTTGAGTAAGATTTTGAGTTTTCTTTTGTGTTTAACCATGATTGAAGTTGAATGGAGCATGATTTTCATATTCGCCATGATGCATCCTTGAACATGGTTCATGCCTCTTGCATGTTAGTTAAAATTTGTATTTTGGATGGCTATGGACATCTTGAAATTGACCATGCTCATATTGTATATATATGTTTACACATGATGTTTTGGCTATGAAGTAAGTGATGAATATATTGGTTTAAAGAAGAAGATGTGGAAGAATGCTTGTGAAATTGCAAGCACAATTATTCTAGCACACATATAAGTGCTTGATGCTATATTATAAGTTTTGGGCCACAATGTGCAAAGCATTAACTAGTAAATGCATGCTGTTTTTGTGAGGTATTAAGTGCAAAATTGGCCTCAACATGTACATGAATATTCGCCTTGGGTAGCCTATTGAAGGCCTTAGCCTTTCCTTGATGCTCAAATAAATTGTATTGAATTGCTTGATGTAGTATAAAATGTGCATGACCATTGTGTATTCAAGCTAAAGAGTGGCCATATGACCATTTAAACTCCTTGTCATATTCGCCATAAGCAAGCACAATGAGGTTTTAATAAATTGAATTTGTTTGAATTAGCTCAAGAGCTAAGAGGGCCACAATTGGACAAGGGGAAGGAAAAGGTGATCGAATAGCCGAAAAAGCCATTCGACAACATCCGAGGTAAGTCCTCAAGAAGTGACCCTACTTGAATTATGCGAAATAAAGTATGGATGTGTATTGATTATTGATTATGTATGTATGAGCATTTGAATTCTACCCGGGCTAAGTCCCGAAGGCGAATATGCTTGTGATTATATTTGCGTTTGAGCCTTAGTAACGAAAATGAAATATGTATGTCCAATGATTATTGATGTATGTGTACATGAGAAATTGAATGATATCCGGGCTAAGCCCCGAAGGCAATTATGCTGGAAATTATATCCGGGTTAAGACCCGAAGGCAATTGTGCTAGTGGCTATATCCGGGCTAAGACCAAGGCATTCGTATGAGTTATTCTATCCGAGCTAAGACCAAGGCATTTGTGCACGTGATTATATCCGGTTATATTCCGAAGAATCTTGGGCTGGAGGTGAGTGTTGGTTGCTGTAATGAATTCAATTAGTACACTCGAAAAGCCCAAAGGATAAGGTACGTTATATGTGCATTGGAAAGTCGACATGTTTGAGCAACATTAGCTCAATCGACTAATTTCAGTTATTGAATTGATTGATATTTTGTGAAATTATATAATGATGAAGTGTGAAGTAAGAATGTGTATTAATGAAATGATGCATTTGGCTATGTGAATGTATTGCTGTAATTAGAGTTGATTATATTCCTTGAGACTTACTAAGCATAAAAAAAATGCTTACCCCGTTGCTTTGGCTCTCAGTTTTCGAGATTTCGCTCGAAGCAATCGGATTTGGGATCGTTGAAGTCGAAGTCATCCACACTATCAAGCCTCCATTTTGGTATAAATTTTTGGTTGAACTTGAAATGGCATGTATAGGACTACCCCATGTTGGTTAAATATGTTGTGATGTATATATGTACGGCCATGCGAAAATGGCTCGAAAAAGGAAGCATGAACTTAGACAAATTGTGGTTTGTATGTATATATTTGGTGTCATGATGTGGCTATGGCTTGGAAATGGGAATGTTGGTCATATGATCAGCCATTGGCATGGTTAAAATGATCATATATGAAGCTAGGTTTGGCAAGACTAGTTGGTTCATGGAGACTACCAAATAGGTAAGACCTACCTTAAAAACAGATGCTGCCAGCTGCAGTGGCGTGAATGTGAAAAATCACCAAAATTCGTAGGAATGGAATTAAATAGTGAATAAGCTATGTAAATGAACCCTGATGAGTCTATTTTCATATGGAAGAAACAAAATAGTCATAGGAGTTACATGTTAAGAGATATTAATGCTATTGTGAGACAGGGCCAGAATGGTTTCTGGGTTCCCTGTCGCAACTTTAAAAATTCACTATAAATTATCCAAAAATAATTAGGAGACATACCTTATATGTACAGATTCCATTTTGAGTCTAGTTTCATTAGAAACAAACGACACCAGCATTAAAGCCCTGTACAGAGAGATATTCAAGTTATAACACGCGAAGGTCAGAGCAGTCGATCCCTGTAACATGGGTGATTTTAACTAATAAACTGTACCAATTGGCCCGACCAAAAATTCTAGAAATAAATCCATGGATGGATATATGAGTCTAAATTAAGGGAAAATTTACGAAACCAGTTTCTGAGTTTTGAAACTCGAGATATGATTTTTAAGGCGATAGTGACGCAGTTTTCCAGCCTGACTGGAAATGTCAAATGGATGGGCAAAACAAGTGAACTTGGCTTGTTAACCCCTCGTGTCCGACACCGGCGATGGTCTCGGGTTCGGGGTGTTACAGGGCCGAAGCCTTTTCATGTTTCATATTTCATAATACTGGGCCGAAGCCTTTTCATATTTCATATTACTGGGCCGAAGCCTTTTACTGTAAACGGTATGGCCCTTAGGCCCATTTCAATGGCACATATAATTTCAATGAAGAATGCAACCCATTTGGGGAGACTACTCAACCCACCATCCGCTACTCTCCACCCGTACCAACCAACACACCATGTGGGGATTAACTCGACCCACCCCGCCAAACTCTCCACTTGGCAAAGATAGCTTTATCATATAACTTGGAGGCCTAGCCTCTTTTAATAATCAGGGCCAAAGCCCTTTCAATAACTGGGGCATAAGCCCTTCTATAACTGGGGCATAAGCCCTTTCGATAACTGGGGCATAAGCCCTTTTTCACTTCCTCCATCCACATAATAACCCAACCCAATGCATTTATGATTACCTCATGTGCATATCATACATATCATGTGCATATCATACATTTCATGTGCATATCATACATACCATATTTATCAAAATCCCATGTATTAAAAACATACATAAACCCTAGGGGTATAATGGTCATTTTTACCTAGGGGCAAAACGGTCATTTTCATGGTATAAGGGTAATCTTGTAGTTTTACCACAAATTAGGGTTTCCACATTCATTAACGATTACTAACAATTCATGGGTGCAAATAGTGATTCTGGCCCATTTTTAGCGAAATCGAGTTATTGGGCCTAAAACCCCTAATGGGCCCTACTTAGCCAATTTCGTCATCTAGGCCCATTTAGCCTATATTCCATAACGGTTTTAATAGTCTTATCACGCAATTTAACATTTACTTTTCTACCAATTTTACCCAAATGGGCAAAGCCCAATGGGCCCCACTTGACCCCTCGAGGCCCAACTTACCAAGAACGCCAAAAATCACATTCTTACCGTTTCCATCATTCTCGATCATCATCTCATCGATTCTAACCAACTAGTGAGCGTTAAGCTTGCTCACAAGTCCTCGAAATGCCGAAATTTGACATTTGACTTTTCACATTTTATCGCTTTAAGCTATGAAAGGGTTCGTTTACACACGATTTGCGATTTTCCTTGACGAGATCTCCTATGCGATTTCTCCTATAATCAATTGTTAACTAGATCAGCTCGCAATAATTGAACCAAAATAAGAACTTTCAAATACTAACACTTACACATTCTACCACCATCCATAATGGCCTTAGGCACCTTACCTTTGTCGCGATTGATGACTAGGCCTAGCTACTCCGTGATCCAAGCTACTCCAAAACGACACTACACCTTGCTGCTCCTTCAATAAATAAACCAAAAAATATTAAAAGAAGACCCCATAAAGTCTATGCCCATATTCGCCATCTCCTAAATTAGAGAGGTTTCGGCTTTTCTTAAACTCCCTAATATTGAATTGATTAAAGCTACGAGCACTTACCAAGGTTCACTTACCCAAACGGTTTCAATCCCGTGTTAACTCCGATTCAACGCAGTCGCAACTCTAAAACACTAGCAGAACCCGTACCACAAGGATCCTACGAATCGGCCACCAAGTTACCCAAGGGTGCTGTGCTTTTGGCTTTTGGGTCACTGAAGAAAAAGTGGTTATGGACCAAAAAGGGTGTTGACACAAGAGTTGAAAGGCTTTTTAAAATAACAAGAATCGGCTAAAAAGAAAAAGAACAAGTGTATACCTTTATAAAGCAATCGACTTCCTTTGACTCCTTCGGGATTTGGCTTGTTGATATTCGGTTAGCAATGAAAAGAATGATAGGTTCGACTTTTACTATAAACGAAAGAGAGGAAGAATAAGATGTAGACAGTTTGTGGAAGAAATAACGAAAGAGAAAAGAGAGGGATTAGCTTAAGAACAATCGGCAAGAGGAGAAAGAAAAGAGAAGAAGGCTACATACCAAAGAAGAAATCGGCACACTCGGACCCTAATGCCAAATTAACTAGCCTAATACCCTTCTCGCCGAAAATCCCTCTCAAATCTCCCTTCCAAACGGCTAAGCTCTATCCTTCTCTCAAATCCTAAAATCTCTCCCTTATCCCTCCTTAATTTATGCATTTGACTTGATCCAACTCTCCTCTTACAAAATCCACTTAGGTTCCAACACTTACCCTTCCCGCACATAAAAATAAATCCTCTTATTTGCCAACACAGGAATTGAACCGGGACTTCCCTAATGCTCCACACGCCACCTTTTTAGGAGCTTAGTGGCGTCACCCTTGCCACTTTACCAAAGCTCTTTGTGTGATGCCTTTACCCACAACTTAATATAAGGGCACCTAGCAGAACCCCTAACTCCTAAGTCCAAAATTTAAAAATTCTACCGGGTTTGGCCAACTCATGGGCCTTCCATAAGCCCATTAACATACCCAAATTATGAATTCTATAATCACATACCAAATTTTAAAATTTACTTAAAATATCAAGAATCGCTGAAAAACCCGAAAATCGGATGTTACAACTCTACCCTCCTTAAAGAAATTTCGCCTCGAAATTTACAGTCCAAACAGTTGAGGGTATCACGACGATTGCCTCTTGGTCTCCCAAGTAGCTTCTTCCTTGCCATGGTTCCTCCAAAGTACCTTCACCAACGGATGACCTCCTTCTCAACACCTTGACATCACGATCAAGTATTTGCAGGTTCCTCTTCAAAGGTCAAATCCGATCAGTACCTCAATTTACGCAGCAATCGCACGATATGAGTTGGGTCGAACGATATCGCCTTAGCATGGACACATGGAAGACATCGTGAATGCGATCCGATTCGAGGTAACTCTAGTGATAAGCCACCGCCTATCCGCTTAATGATTGAGTGGGCCCAATAAACCGTGGGCTCAACTTACCCTTCTTACCAAATCTCAAGATCTTCTTCCAAGGCGAAACTTTCAAAAGACCATGTCTCCTACCGCATATTCAATATCCTTACGCTTCAGATCGGCATAAGACTTTTGTCGATCCGCCGCCTCTTTAACCTCTTCCCGATTACCTTAATCTTGTCTTGATGTCTGCTACCAACTCTGGTCCAAGTATTTGCCTTTCCCCAATTACGCCCAACAAGTAGGCGGCGACACCTTCGCCCATATAGTGCCTCATATGGAGCCATCTGAATACTTGCTTGGTAATCGTTGTTATCTGTGAACTCCGCTAAGGGCAAATGGTCCTCCAAATGCCTTTAAACTCAATAGCACAACCCTCAACATATCCTTTAAAATCTGAATAACCCTCTCATTGCCCATCCATCGAGGGTGAAAAGCCGTCTTGAAATCCAATCGCGTTCCCAATGCCTCATGCAACTTCGCCAAAACCGAGATGTAAACCTTGGGTCTCGGTCTGAAATGATCGATACTGGCACACCATGCAATCGCACTATTTTCGCCACATACAATCTGGCCAACTTCTGAAGTGAGTAATCGGTTTGGACAGGTATGAAATGAGCAAATTTCGTGAGTCTATCCACAATCACCCAAACCGAATCCTTCCTAGAAGGTGTCAACGACAACCCACTTACAAAGTCCATAGTTACCCTTTCCCACTTCCAAAGTGGTATCTTTACCGATCGTAACAATCCGAAGGTAGTTGATGCTCGGCCTTCACTTGTTGACATGTCAAACATCTCCCAACAAATTCGGTCACTTCGCTTAAGCCCAGCCACCAATATTGCTCTCGCAAGTCTCGATACAACTTACTCCCTCACGGATGCATAGCACAAGGTCCATTATGTGCCTCTTTCAAAATCATCAATCTCAAGTCGAGTCTTTAAGCATACAAATTCTTCCTCGAAAACAAAGAACTCCTCACTATTTAACCCAAAGTCGAGATTCTCCCCTTCTCAACTTGCGAACCCGAGCAACCAACGACTCGCCCTCCAACTGTTGCTTCTTAATCTGTTTCTACCCAAGTCGGTCTTACCTGTAATTCCGCCAATAAACTTCCGTCGTCATACAAACTTAGACGAGCAAACATCGCCTTTAATTCTGCCACCGTCCTTCGACTTAGCGCATCAGCCACGACATTCGCCTTACCTGGATGATACTCGATCGAACAGTCATAGTCCTTTAACAACTCTATCCACCTTCGCTGCCTAAGATTCAGCTCCTTTTGAGTCAGCAAGTACTTAAGACTCTTGTGATCCGTATAGATGATGCATTTCTCCCCATACAGGTAATGCCTCCATATCTTAAGTGCAAAGATTACTGCTGCCAATTCCAAGTCATGAGTAGGGTAGTTCACCTCATGTGGCTTAAGGCGTAAATGAAGCATAGCGACCACTTTACCCTCTTGCATCAACACGCACCCAAACCTACATGTGACGCATCATTTACACAGTGAAATCCTTACCGGACTCTGGTGAATCAAAACTGGCGCTTAGTCAAAACCTTCTTGATCTCTCAAAAGCCTCTTGTCGCTTATTTGTCCAAACAAAAGGTGCTCCCTTCCTTATAAGTTTAGATTAGCGGTCTTGCCAACACGAAAATCCTTCCACGAATCTTCGATAATAACACGCCAACCCGAAAAACTTGAATCTCCGTTACCGACTTGGTGGCTTCTATTCCGAATTGCTTCAATCTTCGAGGTCCACCTTGATCCCCTCGGCAGACACAACATGCCCCAAGAAGGTAACTTCCTTCACCAAAACTCGCACTTACTAAACTTTGCATAAAGTTGCTTCTCCTTAACACTTGCAACACTACACGAAGATGCTCATCATGCTTCTCTTAGTTTCCGAATATACCAAGATATCATCAATAAAAGCGACTACTGAACCGATCCAAGTATGGTGGAATACCCGATTCATCAAATCCATGAATGCCGCCGGTGCATTAGTCAACCCAAATGGCATTACGAAACTCGTAATGTCCGTGTCGAGTCTGAACGCCGTCTTATAAATATCCCCTCTTTAACTCTTAATTGATGATATCCGACCGAAGGTCGATTTTAGAAAACACCGAGGCTCCTTTTAGTTGGTCGAACGGATCATCAATTCTTGGTAACGGATACTTGTTCTTGATAGTTAGCTTATTCAAGCTGCGATAGTCAATGCACATTCGCATAGTCCCATCTTTCTTCTTCTGAGACGATGCAATTGCACCCAGGAAACACTTGGTCTTATAAACCCTCTATCCAATAGCTCTTGAATCGAGCTTTCAATTCTACCAACTCCTTTGGTGCCATCCGATAAGGCGCAATAGACACGGGAGTCGTTCCGTAGTAAGTCGATTCCAAACTCGACTTCTCTATTCGGGGTAATCCAGAAGTTCATCAGGAATACATCCCGAAATTCCCTAATAGTCCTAACCGATTCCACCGTTATCTCCTCAAGTCCCGTTTGACTCACAAAGGCCAAGTCGCCTCACAACCTTTCCGGATCAACTTCTCGCTCTTAACGCAAAACAACATTGGATAAATAATCCCTTCGTTCCCCATGACCATTATCTCCTCATCTTGGTAGTTCTTAGTACCATCCTCTTTGCAAGACAATCCAACGTGCATACAGTGCTTAATTAACCAATCCATTCCCGAATAAGATCAAAATCCCGAAATGGCGGCTCCATCAAATCTCCTTCAAAATTTTATCTTGTGTCACTAATTGATGCTTCCCTAAAAATTTTATCTACCTTAACCGAATGTCCTAATGGACTTATTACTGATACCCTACTCACAGTCTTCTCAGGAAGCACATCCAAAGCCCCCGATACATCACAAGCAACATACGAGTGGGTGGAACCCACATCAATCAAAGCAGTGTAAGGCATGCTATGAATGAAGAACGTACCAGTTATAACATCAGGAGCGTCACCCTCCTCACGACGTCGTGCAGCATAAACCAACGCCGGTTGTCGAGCTTCAGCATGTCCAGCACCTCTGCCAGGTGCCCCACGTCCTCGTCCGTTACCATTTCCACCTCTACCTTGCCCCCGACCCCTCTGTGGTGGTGGTCCTCCTCGCCGTGGTTGGACATCCCTTTGCTCTGCCGCTAGCTCCTGAGATGTCCTCCGAGGGCACTCTCTGAACTTATGCTCCTTTGACCCACATCGAAAACATGCTCCAGTTCGTTTCCAACACTCCCCCATATGCACCCTACCACAGTCCCTGCAAGCCTGCGGTCTATAAGTATTTATCGGGCCGCCGAACCGGTTCCTCCATCCTTGCTCTTTTAACACTTGATTTGTGGCACTTGAGGTGTCTCAAATCCCTCTTGAATCTGGTCGATCCTTCTCACGATTCTGCCGCTCACTCGGCTTCACCTCCTCGGCTATCTTAGCCTTTTCTACCAACGCAGCAAAACCACGCTCCCTGTGGAGCTATCAATATCCTAAGCTCATCGCGAGACCATCCTCAAAGCGGACACTGCGCTCATATTCGGTTGCCACTATACCACTAGCATATCGACTCGGCCTCAAAAATTCGCCTCATACTGCCTTTGGTCTTATCACCTTGAGTCAGATTCAAGAATTCCTTTTGACGAGCATCCACATAGCTTACTCCAACATACCTCCCTTTAAAGGCAGTTTTGAACAATTCCCAAGTTACTTGCTCAATTGGGGTACTCTCCCTACGGTGATCCACCATCGGTATGCCTCAAATCACGTGGCAAACACACGGCTCCTCTCGACTTTTGCTCCTTTGAGCGGTCTAGGTCGCCCATGATCCGCTCTGCCCTCCAGCCAATATTCTCGCCACATTCGGGGCCACTCCAGATACACCCTAAATACCTCCGCTCCGTTGGCTTGAGTCGCTCTGATATAGACCCTTATTCACCGTCCCATTACTAGCTCCAGCCACTCTTTCTAAAACCCTTAACATGGCTTGGGATAAAGCGTCATCCCCGTAGTCTGATCATAAGACCTAGTCTCCGTTGCTGCACACTGGCTCCTCGGTGGCCTATGCCCCGAGGATGAAGATTCACTTGAACCCTTCATGACTACATCCGCGGCCTCGTCCACGAGCTCCTCTAGTACTCATATCGAATTATCGATTCATGAATTTTATGCAATTAGTATAACGTTCCAATTTTTTATTAAGAAAATGTCTTATGTAGATATAGCAGTTCAAGGATTTTTCGTATCATCGTAGCCTAGCTACAGCCTCATTCCTACTGTTTACGACTTTACCCTAGCTAAAGTCTCATAGTAGGGTCTCAAAGACTATTCATAATATCAATATCATATATTGTAAGGAAGATATACTTACAGACTTGGTGCCGGGATTCGATATGCCACTTCTTTCTCCAATCCATTTAGAAAAACATGTTTTGATTATCGAAAATAGAAATTGAAAATTTTGATTTGAGAACTCCTTTATTTTGAACTCTTGATTTAAAATGTAAAAATTGGTACCCTTTTTACCTATATTTCTCATAACCATATTTAAAATGAACTTTTCAAAACTATTTTCCAAAAATACCCTTCTTAGGCCTAAGTTTTGAAAACATTTTGGACCCGATCCATAGCCGAGTTGTTGCAACCTAGGCTCGATACCACTAAATGTAACACCCCAAACCCGGCCAGACGTTATAGCCGAATCGGCGTGCCACATTGGAGTTGAAAACCCACGTTCCGTTTTAGTGTTTTAAAACCATACATTTTATTCATTAACAAAGTGTATGGAAGCCGGGCACCGTAGGTATCCGAGACAGAGGAGGTGAGCCATGAAGGTCGCTAAGTACCAAGCTCTTTGATTGGATCCAATCCTAGACATGCCCACAACCATAGCCACACTTTGTTATATCGAGTTTAAATTTGTTTAAGTGGACGTCTTTGATAAATCGATTAATCGTGGTGTTGAGATATTTTGAAAACAAGTATCATTTTGAAAACACGTCCTAAGTCTAGCCCATTTGAATAATTATTAACCAATTTTAAAGTTATTAAAATTAAAATAATTCAAAAGAAATAAAAGGAAAGTTAAAATTGGCTTTATTACAACCCAAAAATAAATAATAATTAAAGGAAATTAAATGAAAACCAACACTTATTTAAAAGTCCAAAGACAATCACCGTAGCCACTCTGAATCCTCTCCGCCCAAGTCCCCATATTAAGGTTCACCGCAAGGTTAAGGAAAGGGGTGAGTTTGGAAACTCAGATGTGCAACAAGCCCCTTCGAGCCCAAAACAATAACGGCTGTTGGGTCTAAGCCCAAATCAATCTCAATCATGCATTTGGGCAGTAGCCCTTTTCATATTTCATATTTCATAATATGGGCAAGCCTTTTCATGTTTCATATTTCATAATCTTGGGTCAAGCCTTTTCATATTTCATATTCTTGGGCAAGCCTTTTCTCAGAAACAGTATGGCCCTTAGGCCCATTTAATGTCACATATAATTTCAATGAAGAATGCAACCCATTTGGGGAGACTACTCAACCCACCATCCGCTACTCTCCACCCGTACCAACCAACACACCATGTGGGGATTAACTCGACCCACCCCACCAAACTATCCACTGGCAGCATAGCTGCTTTATCATATAACTGGAGGCCTAGCCTCTTTTAATAACTGGGGCCAAAGCCCTTTCAATAACTGGGGCATAAGCCCTTTTATAGTTGGGGCATAAGCCCTTTCGATAACTGGGGCATAAGCCCTTTTTCACTTCCTCCATCCACATAATAACCCAACCCAATGCATTTATGATTACCTCATGTGCATATCATACATATCATGTGCATATCATACATTTCATGTGCATATCATACATACCATATTTATCAAAATCCCATGTATTAAAAACATACATAAACCCTAGGGGTATAATGGTCATTTTTACCTAGGGGCAAAACGGTCATTTTCATGGTATAAGGGTAATCTTGTAATTTTACCACAAATTAGGGTTTCCACATTCATTAACGATTACTAACAATTCATGGGTGCAAACAGTGATTCTGGCCCATTTTTAACGAAATCGAGTTATTGGGCCTAAAACCCCTAATGGGCCCTACTTAGCCAATTTCGTCATCTAGGCCCATTTAGCCTATATTCCATAACGGTTTTAACAGTCTTATCACGCAATTTAACAGATTTCGTTTTCTACCAATTTTACCCAAATGGGCCCGAAGCCCAATGGGCCCCACTTGACCCCTCGAGGCCCAACTTACCAAGAACGCCAAAATCACATTCTTACCGTTTCCATCGTTCTCGATCATCGTCTCATCGATTCTAACCAACTAGTGAGCGTTCTCTTGCTCACAAGTCCTCGAAATGCCAGAATTCCGGCATTTCGGCTTTTCGGCATTTTATCGCTTTAAGCTATGAAAGGGTTCATTTACACACCTGATTTGCGATTTTCCTTGACGAGATCTCCTATGTGATTTCTCTTATAATCAGTTGTTAACTAGATCAGCTCGCAATAATTGAACCAAAATAAGAACTTTCCAATATTAACACTTACACATTCGACCACCATCCATAATGGCCTTAGGCACCTTACCTTTGTCGCGATTGATGACTAGGCCTAGCTACTCCGGTGATCCAAGCTACTCCAAAACGACACTACACCTTGCTGCTCCTTCAATAAATAAACCAAAAAATATTAAAAGAAGACTCCATAAAGTCTATGCCCATATTCGCCATCTCCCAAAATTAGAGAGGTTTGGCTTTTCTTAAACTCCCTAATATTGAATTGATTAAAGCTACGAGCACTTACCAAGGTTCACTTACCCAAACGGTTTCAATCCCGTGTTAACTCCGATTCAACGCAGTCGCAACTCTAAAACACTAGCAGAACCCGTACCACAAGGATCCTACTGAATCGCCACCAAGTTACCCAAGGGTCTTTGTGCTTTTGGCTTTTGGGTCACTGAAGAAAAAGTGGTTATGGACCAAAAAGGGTGTTGACACAAGAGTTGAAAGGCTTTTTAAAATAACAAGAATCGGCTAAAAAGAAAAAGAACAAGTGTATACCTTTATAAAGCAATCGACTTCCTTTGACTTCTTCGGGATTTGGCTTGTTGATATTCGGTTAGCAATGAAAAGAATGATAGGTTCGGCTTTTACTATAAACGAAAGAGAGGAAGAATAAGATGTAGAGAGTTTGTGGAAGAAATAACGAAAGAGAAAAGAGAGGGATTAGCTTAAGAACAATCGGCAAGAGGAGAAAGAAAAGAGAAGAAGGCTACATACCAAAGAAGAAATCGGCACACTCAGACCCTAATGCCGAAATTAACTAGCCTAATACCCTTCCTCGAAAATCCCTCTCAAATCTCCTTCCAAACGGCTAAGCTCTATCCTTCTCTCAAATCCTAAAATCTCTCCTTATCCCTCCTTAATTTATGCATTTGACTTGATCCAATTCTCCTCTTCTGAGAATCCACTTAGGTTCCAACACTTACCCTTCCCGCACATAAAAATAAATCCTCTTATTTTCCAACACGGAATCGAACCTGGACTTCCCTAATGCTCCACACGCCACCTTTTTAGGAGCTTAGTGGCGTCACCCTTGCCACTTTACCAAAGCTCTTTGTGTGATGCCTTTTACCCACAACTTAATATAAGGGCACCTAGCCGTAACCCCTAACTCCTAAGTCCAAAATTTAAAAATTCTCTAGGGTTTTGGCCAGCTCATGGGCCTTCCATAAGCCCATTAACATACCCAAATTATGAATTCTATAATCACATACCAAATTTTAGAAATTTACTTAAAATATCAAGAATCGCGAAAAACCCGAAAATCAGGATGTTACATTTGATGTGCTTTAAAGCTTCATGATCGGAGTGTATAACAAACTCCTTTGGCCATAAATAATGTTGCCATGTCTCAAGAGCTCGTATGAGCGCATACATCTCTTTATCATATACAGGATAGTTGAGTACATCTCCACTAATCTTTTCACTAAAATAAGCCACAGGTCGTCCTTCTTGTTTTAAAACAGCACCTATTCCAACGCCTGAGGCATCACACTCAATCTCGAAAATCTTCAAAAAATCTGGAAGAGCAAGTAAAGGAGCGTTAGTAAGAAAATTCTTAATTTTGACAAACGACTTTTCTTGCTCATCATTCCAAAAGAAAGTAGAGTTCTTCTTAATGACGTTCGTAAGAGGAGCAGCAATGGTGCTGAAATTAGGAACAAATCATCGGTAGAAACTTGCTAGGCCATGAAAACTCCGGACTTGCGTAATACTAGTTGGCCTTGGCCAATCTTGAATGGCCTTGATCTTTTCTTGGTCTACTTCGAGACCTTCCGCGCTAACCACAAAGCCTAAAAAGACAACTTTATCAGAACAGAAAGAACACTTTTTAAGGTTAGCATATAATGTTTCTTTACGTAAAACGTCTAAAACAGATTCAAGATGCCTTACATGATCTTTGATGGATTTGCTATATATCAATATGTCGTCAAAATACACAACACAAAACTTACCGATAAAAGACCTTAACACGTAATTCATTAGCCTCATAAATGTGCTAGGGCATTGGTTAGTCAAAAGGCATGACCAACCATTCAGACAGCCCATGCTTGGTCTTAAATGCCGTTTTCCACTCATCACCTTCTCACATCCGAATCTGGTGGTAGCCACTTTTAGGTCAATTTTGAAAATACCTTAGCTCCACCGAGTTCATCAAGCATATCATCAAGGCGAGGAATTGGATGATGGTATTTGATGGTGATCTTATTTACTGACTCGACAATCTACGCACATTCGCCATGTTCCATCTTTTGTCAAGACTAGTAAAAGCAGTACAACACAAGGACTAAGACTCTCTAACGTAACCTTTTAGAATGGATCATTGACTTGCCGTTGCAATTCTTTAGTCTCTTCTGGATTGGCTCGATAAGCGGGACGGTTTGGGATAGCAGCTCCCGGTATAAAATCTATTTGATGTTCAATTCCACGAAGCGGTGGTAAACCATTTGGGACTTCCTCCGGGAAAACATCTTTAAAATCCTGCAACAAAGACAAAACAGAAGAAGGTAGAATGTCGGGTAATTTGTTAGTAGAAAACAAGGTTTCTTTGTACATGAGTACAAGAACGGGATGATTCATTACTGACGCTTTTCGAATATCACTAACTTTTGCAAAGACACTCATTTTTCAATTTCCTTCTCTTTTTTCTTTTTCTTTCTTGATTTTCTTTTCACTCTCTTTTGTTTTCTTTTTCCGATTTTTTCCTCTTTTATTTTTTACAATCTTCTTTTCTTTCTCTCTCATTTGTTCGATGGATGCTTTCAACTTCAATTGATCATCGTAAACTATTTTGGGAGTTAACGGTGCCAATGTAACATTCTTTCCCATAAACTTGAAAATATCTTGATTGGTATACCGTGTAGCACTTTCGCCGATCAAACGCCACGGACGTCCAAGGAGTAGATGGCCCGCATGCATTGGAACAACGTCACATGACACTTCGTCCAAGTACTTTCCAATGGTGAAAGAAACTAGTACTTGCTTGGTCATTTTAAGTTCTCCACCGTCATTGAGCCACTGAAGTTTGTAGGGGCTCGGATGCTTAGTAGTTGGCAAACTGAGTTTTTCAACCATCATCGTACTTGCTACGTTTGTACAACTACCATCGTCGATGATGACACAACAGACTTTTCCTCCAACCAAGCATCGGGTATGAAATATGTTCTCCCGTTGTAGCTCATTATCCATGCCTTGAAGACTAAGACTCCTTTTGACAACGAGTACTTCACCTTCCACAGGTTGTTCTAAGTCCTCCTCAGTTTCAGAAACCGATTCAGACTCCTTTTCTTTTTCATCCTCCGTCTCAATTTCACCATCGGCACGAATCACCATAGTTCTTCGATTTGGGCACTGACTGGCTATGTGTCCCCTTCCTAGACATTTGAAACATTTAACGTCACGATTACGATTGATAGAAACCTCGGGTGCCTTACCTTTGTTTGTTTCGATATTAGGCTTGTTTGGTTTCGAAAGTGCCATAGAATCCTTTCCTTGAGATGTTGAAAAACCTCTACTTAAACTTTGGCCCCACTTGGATGTGTTAGAAGTGGAAAAACCTTGATTTGAGCCTTTACGCTTAAGTTGCTTTTCTACCTTGATAGCCATATGAACCATGTCCACCACTTCAAGATAGCGTTGAAGCTCGACGACATTCGCAATGTCTCGGTTTAATTCGGCCAAAAATCATGCCATAGTTGCTTCAGAATCCTCTTGAACATCTGCCCGAATCATTGCAATTTCCATCTCCTTGTAGTAGTCTTGACGCTTTTGGTCCCTTGTGTAAGATTTTGAAGTTTTGGTGCAACTCCGTTGGTAGTAAGAAGGATAAATCGTCGCCTCGATCGCCTTCATCTCGGTCCATGTAGAGATCGGTTGTTCTCCATTACGTCTCCGGCTAGTAGTTAGTTAATCCCACCAAATCATGGCATAATCCGAAAATTCAATTCTTGCTAACTTCACCTTTTGTTTTCGAATAGTTATGACAATCAAACACCAACTCGATCTTCTTTTCCCACTCAAGATAGGCCTTCGGATCTGATCTACCTTGGAACGGTGGTATAGAAAGTTTGATGTTCTTAAGATCATCATCTTCACGTCTCCGATCTCGGTGTCGTGGTTCCCTCCGGCGATTACTTGCATTCGAATCTTGACCACTTTCAAGATCACTATGATCATTTACAGCATCATCTTGATCTCTTCGTCTTTCCCGTTGTTGATTTGCCCTCTCCCGTCTAGGTCGGACAACTTCAGGAGTTCTTTCGCGTTGCTCTCTTGCTTCGACTTGGAATAGACGATCTTCAAGGGGATTTAATCTTCTATCTAAAAGTCTTTCTATTTCTCGTAATAATGCTTGCATGTTCAAATCTGGGGCGTTATGAGCGGGTTGTCGTGCGTGATGATCTTCCATGTTAGGATCGATTCTTGTGACATTGAGTTTAGTAAAGAACCTCACAACAAAAAACCTCACTAGTCACTCACAAGAAAATTTTATTGGCACTCACACTCGTGTTTTACGCTCGAGAATAGGCTTTTATCTACACTCAATTGCGCTCACAACTCTCGTGCCTTTTACCTTTCTTTACCTTTCTCGTGATTTCGTAAGCAGATTCGCCAAGGCTTAACCTTAGTCTAGGTGGTCGGTTTCAAATGGGTAATAAAGGATGATGTGATTTAAAACTGGGTAGGCTTACAAGAAAGAAATTAATTTGGGTATAGTGTGGCGAAGAGGTTAAGGATGGAAGTGGATGAGAGGGTAAAAGTTTCAGGATTGAAAAATGGAGAAGGAGTAAAACTATGTTCAAATTTTCAGATTTTGTTTTTTTTTTCAATTTTTTTTTGAATTTTTTGAATTTTTTTGAATTTTTTTTTGAAACTTACTTAATGAGTCACAGACTATTCCTGGAGTAATTTTGAATGCTCGTACTCCTTATTTTTGCAGCTCTGATACTAAATGATACGATCCACCTCAGGGTGAGTCGAGTCGTATTTGAGTTTGCCCGATCGTCTACGAAAAGTAGCGTTAGATTTGTTCAAAAGGATGTTTTAACAAAGTTTTTGTAGGTTTGGTTATAATGAAACAAAAAGATGGATTGGAATGGAAATGAAAATGATCTCAAAATGACCACGAACCAATATTAGAAAATATTGACCCAAATGTTTATAAGTTTTCAAGGTGGTCGAATGGAGAATATGAGAACCTCGACCCGCTACTTAGCAAAGTAGGAACCTTGGTATGTTTGAACGCCACCCTACGAGTAGTGATAAGTTCAGTTTTCCACAAAGAAAATGGATGACACAACTAGAACACTAGGTAGCCAATAAATCTTTGAACAAAACAGAGAAAAGTTTGCCTCACAAATTTGGCGAATATCATTCAAAATGTCCAAAAGTAGTGTCCCCAAAAGGCTTGGTTACAAGAATTTATAAGGCTAAAATGAGCTAGCGAATGGTCACATAGTAAAGTGCTATTAAAGGGCTAATTATAAATCAAAGACTTTTGAAATTCTAGAGTCAATAACTCCTCTCTTTAACTAGTGAATTAATGTCCTTAAAGGCTTGAAAATGACTCTTGATTTTCCCTTTGGCTTGAATAGACTCCACCACTTTAATGAAATTTGCAATGCATAAATTGTCCATTAAGTAGCAAAAAAATGTTGGGGTATTTGAACAAGCTGCTACCAGATTTTAAAGGACATGAAATGCTCCTTTAAACTCTCTTTAATGATGCTTAATGCTTCCTTTATAACCCCCTCTTTTGTAACCAAAATAACTTGAAAAGTCTCCTTTATTGAATGCGTAATGACCTTTGTGAATTGAAAAGTCACCTGCAATTAAAACATATGTAAGCTGTCACATTTATTCAATTATTAAACTTTAAACAAATTAACAACTACATAAATAAATGAACACACACTTATGCATCATTTATTCCAACAACTAGTTAATTAAAAGAAGTATTTAATGAACTTTAACTCATGCACCAATAAATTAACCTAGTAACTAGATTAATTAAAGAAGCAACTCATTAAATTAAATTCATTAAATAAACTCATTTAATTAAACTAAGATGAGTTGTGTTAATGACCAGCAACTCATTTATTAAACTAAGATGAGTTGTATTAATGACCAGCAACTCATTTATTAAACTGAGAGGCTTAAATGTAAGTATTAAAATGCAAACTAAATGCAAAGCTAAAAGAAATAAATAAAAGTTCAATTTAGTTGGAACGAGTTTAAGGAGCGAAAATTGAGCTGAAATTAGTTTGCAAAATGTTGCAAGGACACTTTATTAAGCTGGTCCCAACTCGATCTATTTCTCCAACCAAAGCCTCGCCCCACACTTGATTAACTAAGGCTGAAATGGCCTCCTTGAATTGCTTAGCTCGAGCTCGCGTAATTGGTCCTTGAGGCAGCACCATTGAGTCCTTGCTCGAACTTGATGCACTCCAGGTCACGATCGTATCAGGTGCTTTGGCGTAATCATGGCAGAGAGAAAGCTACTTGGGAGCCAGAGGCGGCGATGCAGCAACAATACCCTCATCTGTTCAGACCAGGTAAATTTCGAGGACGAAATTTCTTTAAGGAGGGTAGAGTTGTAACGCCCCAATTTTCGGGAATTTTAAAAATATTGGAAAAATTTAAAAATTCTATGTCCTATTTGTTTGTCATAGGATTAAGTACGTTAGTGGGCCTCTAGAAGGCCTAAGCTTAAGGTAAAACCCGGTAGTTTTAATTAATTTTAATTCCATAAGAAAAAGGGGTTCTGGTTAAATGGGCTTTTAGGTATTAATTGTGTAAAATAAATCACAAGGAAGCATGTGGTAAGGTGGCTAAGTGACGCCACTGGGAATGCTATAAGTGGCGCATGGATGATTGGGAGGACCCAGGTTTAAGTCACAATGACAGCAAATAAGGGATTAATTTTTATGAATGGAAAAGGTAAGTAGTGGAACCGAAGTGAAAGACTATTAGGAAGAGTTGGAGTTGCTCAGGAGATTGAGTAAGGAGGGGATAAGGGAGAGAATTTAGGAGTTGATTAGGGAAAGCAGTGTTGGCCGAATAATGGACTCTTGAAGAGTAAGAGTTGGCCGGACAAGGGGAGCTTTAGGGAGGCAAAATTCGGCTAGGGTTAAGGTCAGTATAAATTCAGCATTAAGGGGAAGTTGGGCCGTTTGCTGACCATTTCCCTCTTCATTTTTCTCCCATCTCTTCATCAACCTTTTTCTTATTCTCCTTTCTCCTTCATAGCTGCACCCTTCTAACCTCTTGCTCATCTCCATCCTTCCCTTCAGACGTTTCAAAACCTTCATAGCCTTTGGCCATAAAAAGTCGAAATCCCGAAAGCTACACTTTCTTCTGTGCCGATTTTTCCTAGCAAAATTCTCTCATTTTGCTTATCATATTTGGCCGATTCTTTCCTCCTTTAAACCTCAAGTTTTTGTCGACAAGACCACAGTAAAACCCTAGTAATTCATCTTTTTTTACACAGTTACAAAAAGGCCGAAAACCCCACTTTCATAGGGACTTAGCCGAATATTGAAAACACTGAAGGCTTGACTTTGGTGATCGTTTGAGGGTAGAGTGGCATTGGATTTAAGTAGGCATCAATTGGAAACATTGGTCGAAGGAATCAGTGGTAAGTAGTTTCCAAACATAGTCTTTCTTTCGTATTTTAGGAAAGGCCGAAATCCCTAAATGTTAGGGAGGCTGTCGATTTGGACTTGTAGCCCTAAGGGGTTGTAATAATTGTTCTGCTTTGGTAAATGGTGTGATTTAGAGGCTGCTGATCAAGGGCTTGGACAAGTGGAACGATCAGATCTTTGGATTTAAGACATAGTTCGGCAACAAGGTAAGAGCGAAAAGGTTCTAAGCATGTTTGGCCGAATATGGTAAGGGGCTATTTACTCAGTATTAATTCGATATCTAGAGCAATATGTTAGTGATTTAATTGTGGGCAGTTCGTGCGTAGATCTCGACAACGAATCATCGCAAAACAGGTGTGTAACTAACACCCTCTCATAGACTAGATCAGCAAAAGCCGAAAAGCCGAAATGCCGGAAAGTTGGTATTTTGGGAATTTGCGAGTGTGCGAATGCTCGTAAGATAGTTGGGTTTGCATGTTTGGTATTCTGAAGGTAATAAACTGCAGTACGTGCGATTTCGTACATTTTGATAATGTGGGCTAATAGGCCAAAAAATCGGGTTCATGGGCCAATGGGCTCAATTTGGTAAGTATGCGCTGTAACGCCCCGTACCCGAGACTGTTGCTGGAGTTGAACACGAGGTGTTGACCGACTTAATTCATTACTTAAACAGCTCATACAATTCATTTTAAAATTTCCAGACAAGCTGGCTAACTGCATCACAGTCTCTTTAAAAATCATATCTCGAGTTCCAAAACTCGAAATCCAATTCCGTAAATTTTTGCTAAAACTAGACTCATATATCTATCTATTAATTTTTTTTTAGATTTTTTGGTCGGGCCAATTAGTACAGTTTATTAGTTATAGTCTCCCCTATTTCAGGGTTTGACTACTCTGACCTCTGTGTATTACAAATCAGATATCTCAATGTACAGAACTTCAATAACTATGCTGTTTGTCTCTAATAAAACTAGACTCAATAATGAATCTGTACATATAAAGCATGACATCTAATTATCTTTGTAAAATTTATGGTGAATTTCAAAATTTAGAACAGGGGATCGAGAAATCGCTCTGGTCCGGTTTCACAAAAATTTAAACATCTCATAAAATATAGCTCATATACCTGTTTCGCTTCTCCCATATGAAAATAGACTCATCAAGCTTCTATTCCATAACTTATTAATTATTTAATTCCATTTCTACTATTTTTAGTGATTTTTCAAATTCATGTCACTACTGCTGTCTGAATCTATTTTATGGTAAATTTTACCTATTTCATGGTTTCCATGGATTAGCTAGTAATTTGACATACATAACACCAAATATGATCATGATTAGCCATTCCAATGGCTAATCATTACCAAGAATTTCCATACCACTCAATAACCATATCATAAGACCATATATACAAAATGATTATAATGCTATACATGCCATACTCAAAATATACAAGCCATTATGCCAAGATGGTATACGGATAGTGTGAGCGAGCCTCCGACCGTTCCCGATTTCCAAGCTGGCTTGTCAAAACTACAAGGAATGAAAAAGAGGGAGTAAGCATAAATGCTTAATAAGTTCACATGCAAATAGCAAGTAACATAACCATATAAGCAAACATAAAACATTATTTGCATAATCATCACCAAGACATTCATATCACATTTTCATTTATCATCTTACCATATTGTTGTTATATCGATTTTTCAACCCGAGGGTTAAGTACATACCTGTTCAAAGTACACATTTCACAACACTAACTAATACGTCCCTTTCATCTTGAGTATTCCTCCATTTCAGTAGAACTTTACCCGTTGAACACATCAGAATATAATTCGGATACATGGAAAGTTTGCACATAAGTGCCACATATGTAGCCAAGCTAGCATGTAACCCGCCCATAAGCGAACTCAGACTCAACTCAACGAGCTCGGGCATTTGCATCCATAAGTGAACTCGGACTCAACTCAACGAGCTCGGATGCCTAGTTACATCTCACGAACTCGGACTCAACTCAACGAGTTCGGACGCTCGCATCCATAAGTGAACTCGGACTCAACTCAATGAGTTCGGATGCCCAAATACCCCAGTGACATGTCACTTGTATCCTCATCCATTCCTAAGGTTCAACGGGACATTTTTCCTAATCATATGTCTCAACCATCTTCTATGGAATGTCGATACCAATACTCGGTAGTATTTTACATTTTCCAAGTATATCACATAATTTGACATATTATCAAACAATTGTCACAAGTATGATATTTCATAATAATTATCATATCATTTAAATAACATTAAAAAATTTAAAACAATAACTATGTTACCAACATTTACATATGAACTTACCTCGTATGCGAAAATGGCTACTTTTACCATTTCGTCCACAACTTGGTATTTTCCCCATTTTAGCCCGAATTTCAGTTTTCCTTGCTTTACAATCGAGCTTGGAAGCTTGAAAAACCCTACCCATGGTTTCTCCTTGCTATATTCGGCCATGGGGTTGAAAATGAGCAAAATTGGCTTTTAATTTTGTATTTTAATTCATTTTACCCCTAAATGACCAAAATGCCCTTACTACTAAACTTTCCAAAAATTCCATCCATGTCCAATTTTTGTCCATAGACTTAGAAATTGGAAAAATTCTATTTAAGACCTCCTAATTAATATTTCAAAACAATTTCATACTAGAAACTTCTAGAATGCAAGTTTTGCAAATTATTCGATTTAGTCCCTAATTTCAATTTAAGCACTTTATGCATAAAATTCCTTCACGAAATTTTCACACAATCATGTAATCATATCATAGACCTTAAAATAATCATAAAATAATTATTTCTATCTCGAATTTTGTGGTCACGAAACCACTATTCCGACTAGGCCCAAAATCAGGATATTACATGCGCGGTAAGTATTCTGATAGTACGTAAATGGATAGGATATGCATGAAAACCCTAGAAGTAGCTAAATCACTACAATACCCTTATGTATGGAAAATTACCATGATACCCCTAGGTGTAAATGACCAATATGCCCCTAGGGTTAATTTTGTCTGAAAAGCATGATTGATTTAAATCTGTATGATGTATGCCATGAATGAATATTTGTTGCATGGGGACATGGGTTATATTTTGGAGGAAGCGTCCTGGTGGCTATGCCACAATTATCTGATCTGGTGCCTATGCCACATATATCTGTTCTGGTGGTTCTGCCACGATTATTCATGTCTGTGACTCTGTCACATTATTCGCTCAGCGACCATGCCGCATAATTCGTGGCGTGTAGCGGTTGGGTGGGTCGAGTAGTCTCCCACATGGTGAAAGGTTGGTACGGGGGTGTATGTGGTTGGTTATGTGTTGGGTTTTGCATATACATGAAATATCTGATCTGATCTGTTATGGGCCTATGGGCTTAATTCTGTATTTTTTCTGGGCTAAGGCCAATTTATTTTGTTTCTGTGGTTTGAGCTGATATGGGCTATGGTTGGGTTAATTTTACACATGAGTTTCCCCAAACTCATCCCTATTTTCATCCATGCGGTAATCCCCAACCGTAGTGGGCTTGAGTCATGAGGATTCGAGTGGCCACTGCTTACGTAATATGGATTTCTTCGGTGATTTGGACTTCAATTTTCTTTACTTTGATGATTTGGGTTTTGTTATGTAATAAGGCCGCTTATGATTATTTTTAATTGGGTTTCGATTTATAACTTATCATGATGACCTTAAATTATATTAACTATCAAAATGGGCTAGATCTAGGGTTCGTTTTCCAAAAACATAAACTGATTTCGAAGTAACATGATTACAAACAAGGCTTCTGCTATGATAATGTTTTACAAACTTAAATACGTTTTATTCTAAAATAGACATAATTTCAATGGTAACCTAAAAATATACGCGATGTTAGAGTGTGGCAATGGCGGTGTGCATGACTAGGATTGGATCCGAAAGAGCTTGGTACTTAAGTAGTCCGATGGACTCACCTCCTTTTTCTGGTTTCCTACCTAGTGCACAGCTTCCATTCACTTTAACCCTCAATGAATTAATCCTTTGAACATCAAGGACGATTTCCTAGACTTAGAATGAAAAAATGTTTTAACGTTTTGATGTGGCACGTCGGATCCAGTCATAACGTCTAGGCCGGGTTTGGGGTGTTACATAATACCTACTTGAAATAAGGTAAGTAAGTACTTGATATTTGTTACAAATCACTTATGAGATAAATAAAGAATGTATGTGAATTTGAAAGTGTATTCGGCCTTTGAATGTTTTTGTAAATATCTTTGAGATGATGCTTGAAAAAGTGTAAATGGGGTAATGTATATTCGGCCATGTGAAATTGTTAATGGATGTTATGTTTTATATGAAATTATGACCTTGTTAATAAATGTGAATATGATAGTATAAATTAGTTAGTTAAGTTCAGTTAATGTTAACATTGAATTATTTGTTTTTTTATAACTTACTAAGCTATGATAGCTTACTGTATGTGTTTATGTTTTCCTCTATTTTATATATTTTGGAAGTTGGTTACGAGCTCGGGGATCTTCAGCAAAGTCTATCACACTATCGACTGTCTTCGCTATTTTATAAGCTGAATATTCGAACCTATGGCATGTATAGGCTAGATTATAGTTAAAATGTTGAATTATGGCTTAACTTCTATTCTTGAGTCTAGTTTTGGTTTAATTATGGTTTAGGTCCATTTTGGTTATTATTTTGGTTATTATGCTATGTACCATGGATGATTAGAATTTGTGATATATGTTTGTGTATTGAGGTTGGTTGATGATTTCGGATGTGGTAAGAATGAATTGGTTATGATGTATATTTGGTCTTGGTTTGAGCTTATATTGAGAGTATATCCAAGAGATATGATGTTTGTGAATTTTGTTATGTGTTTCAGTCATATAGTATATAATGGTTGTTAATCGTGTAATAGCCCAAAATTGGGTCTAGTTGGAACAGAGGTTTCGGGACCACAAAATTTGAGATATAAATAATTATTTTATGATTATTTTGAGGTCTATGATATGATTGCATGATTGTGTGAAAATTTCGTGAAGAAATTCTATGCATAAAGTGCTTAATTCGAAGTTAGGGACTAAATTGAATAAGTTGCAAAACATGCATTCTAGAAGTTTCTAGTATGAAATTGATTTGAAATATTAGTTAGGAGGTCTTAAATAGAAATTTCTAAGTTATGGACAAAATTGGACATGGATGGAATTTTGAAAAGTTTAGTAGTAAGTGTATTTTGGTCATTTAGGGTAAAATGAATTAAAATACAAAATTAAAAGCCAATTTTGCTCATCTTCTTCGCCATGGACGTGTATACCAAGGAGACTCCATGGCTAGGGTTTTCAAGCTTCCCAAGCTCAATTGTAAGTCCGTTCTAACCCGTTTTCAAGTTCTTTACGTTTTGGAGTCCGGTAACTTGATTTAGCTTATGCTAGCAATAATTCAACCTAGGGTTCATATTTGGAAAAATACCCATAGGTAAAATTTGTGTATTCTGGTGTTTTATGATACAATATGAGGTTTTAAATTTTTTTAGAGAACTTGTGCTACTCGGTTTTAAGTGAAAACGAGCAAAATGGCTTAATCGGTAAAAATACCTAATAGTCATAAATATATGTTAAAGTGAGAATTTGATGTTGCCATAGAAGGGAAAAGTGATCATCATGTCATAAAACATAAGAATAAGGGATGAAGTTTAATTCCCGAGCCTAGAGGCAAAAGTGTAAATATGCAAAAGTTAAGGGCAAAATTATAATTTTTCCAAAGTTTGAGTTAAGGACTGTTTTGAATAGTACATTAATTAAATAAGTAAAATATGATGATTTAGATCCCGAAAACTAGATTTGAACCTAGAATGAGAGAAAATCGAAAATTGGGAAAGTTGGTAAAATGGCCGTTTTAATATAAAGGTAAGTTCATATGTATAATAAGCATTAATTTATGCATGTTTCAATGTAAAATTGATATATTTACTATGATCTCCGAGGTGTTGAAAATATGTAAGTTGGTATGATAATAATACAATAATAATCTTGTAATTTATATTTGAAAGTTAAATTTAGTGAATTAATTGAATTATGTTAAATTAAATGATTATGGTGCCAAGTTTATGAATTGATTTAAAAATATGTCTATGGTACATGAAGTGCATTGAATTATCATACATAAATGTGATTTCTATGATTATGGATATTATGGGAAATTGTAAGTTCATATGATTTTTAATAAGACAATGTGTAATTTAATGTTATTGCGTTGATATTAAATGAGATGTAAGTTTATATGTAAGTAATACATCACTATTACTTGTATTATGATATTTTATAAAAATATTGGAAATATGTTTGTGGATAATTACTTGATTGGTGAAATTGTTGGAAAAGAAAGAGAAATTCCGGTTGAACCTTTGAAAAGATTGGATAATACAGATGGTATGTAGCTAGGTCACATGTATAGTGCTGAGTGCACATCATATGTACAAGAGAGCTACAAGACATTATGATGTAGCTAGGTCGCATGGGTGATACTATGTGTACACCATGTAGACAAGAGAGCTACGGGATATATGTAGCTAGGTCGCATGCGTGGTTCCAAGTGAAGGACACCATGTAGACAAGAGAGCTACGAGATAAACTGGCTAGGTCACATGGGTGGTATTAAGTATTAAGTGTTCACCATGTGTACAAGAGAGCCGAACTATATGATGGGTGGAGCTATGTGCTGAAACCACCAAGTATCGAGGATTGATCCGAAGTGTTCAACGGGAGACTATATATTGCTTTGTGAGTTTTGTGATGAATATGTGCAGGAACTTGGTTATGTGAATGATATGTTCATTAAGTGACCAGGATGTGGTAAGGTTATAAACAAGTAAGTTATACATGAGGATGATTTTATGGTGATCTTGTGATCATGGGCCTATACTTGTGATGTATGAAATGTGGTGAAAATGATTTGTGATATAAATGTTAAAATGAGGTTAACACAAAGAAAGTGTGAAAGAGTGAATTAGCAATAAAACTGTTTTGGATAGTAGCAGTGACGTGATTTTGAAAAATCACCAAAAATATTATAAATTGAATCAGAGACTGAATGAGATTTAAAATTAAAGCTTAATGAGTCTATTTTCATATAAAAGAAACATAGAAAGAAAAGGAATTCTATATTTTGAGATATTTATGTTTTCGTGAGACTGATTTAGAATGATTACGTGATCCCCTGTTCTGACTTTGGAAAATCACAAAAATTTGGAGAAAAATAATTGGAGGCTCAAAATTATATTTTTAAAATCCATAATGAGTCTATTTTCAAGATAAATCAATAAGAACATTATCTGAGTTCTGTACTATGAGATAATTATTTTTTAGTGAAGAGAGGTCAGAACTGTCAGAAAGTGAAACAGGGGAAATTTTAATGAATAAACTGTACTAATTGGATAAACCAAAAATTATGACAATTTTATGGTGGAACGATATGTGAGTCTAGTTTCAGGGGAAATTTACGGATCTTAATTTGGAGCTTTGTAGCTCGAATTATAAATAATTAAGTGACTATGACTCGTGTAGACAGTTTGATGTGAACATTTATTAGTAAATTGTGAAATCGTACTTACAAGAATGCTATATACATTAAGGATGTGGAATGGAGAGGAGGAGGAGGAAAATAAATATATGTGGAATACATGGAAACTATGGTATATGAAATATTGATATAATGAAATAAATGATATGTGTTTATAAGAAAACAAAAGAGAATGTTATGTATCATCACATGTATATATATATATATATATATATATATGACTAGTCTCAATGTAATGCTTGTTGGGTATGGAATTGAATTGAAATGTTTCAGACAAACATGTTATTCTGCACATCTGAATCGTGGTATTTTATAAAGATATGATCTAGCTTTAAATATGAATGCTTGATGATTAAGCTGAACATATTTGGTAAGATGATATTCTTGGTATAAATGTATAAGTGGTACTATAATAAATAAGGTAAAATGAGTATGAGAGGCACATGTATGATGACATACAAATTCTATGTTTGTAGTTTAATTGAGGATGTTTAATCATTAAATGAATACCATGTTATATGCTTTTGATTTTGTATAAGTGTGTAAGAGATCAAGGTTGACCAAAGCTTGGAAAATAGCCTATGTATATTCCACACAAGCAGAGACACGACCATGTGTCTCAGCCGTGTATGGAGCACGACTTTGGGACACGAGCGTGTGGAGCCTTAAAGCATGAAATTTCCAAGATTTTCGTAAGTTCTCGGTTTAGTCCCAAACCCTTTCTAAAGTATGTTTTGGGCTCCGTAGACTCAAATAAGGGACTATGTGTAAGAGAATGAACGCTTTGAAATATGAATAAAATTTTATGGCTCGTATTTTAGTTTAATGTTTGTATGTTTGTCTGGTAACGCCTCGGATACGGGTAAGGGGTGTTTCATTTAGTGGTATCAGAGCAGTTTTAGTCGATTCTCGGACTAACATAGCAAGTGTAAGAGTTTAGTTATACATGCCACAAATATGTGATAGTGTGATGTCTCCCGACACTAATAAGGACTATTTTATTTAAAATGAAATATTCTCCAACCGAGCTACATTTGACCATTTGATAGCGATATTGAAGTATTTGAATAAAGTGTAGCTATGATGTGTTAAACTTGGAAAGGTATGAATAAGAATTCGTGATATATATATATATGTGATAATATGTGAGATGAAAGTTTATATAGTGATAAATTTATTCATATTTGTTTGGCCTTCATATGCTGTTGCATGCTTGACTAAATTAATTAGTAAATGTGATGATTAAAGTTATTCAAAATTCATAGAATGTATAAGTGAGTGCACTTGTTTGAAATGAGATAATTGGGAATTTTATGTAAGACAGGTATGAATAATAAATTGTTTGAAGTGGATAGTATGATTATAATGACATATGTGGATAATGAAAAAAATGTGTCATATAGATATATGTCAGAATGAGTTAGAGACTGTACGACCTCACCCCCTTACCGATGAGGTCTATATAACGGAAATTCATGAGAATCATGTTGACTATGTTCCTAAGTGTGGAATCAAAGAGTTCAGTGATAAAATAATTATAGATATGACCAGAGTCTGAGAATGGTTGACAAGTGAAGGACGAGTTAGAGAAATATCGAGTTCTTGAGTTATCTTGGGATTCAAATTGATGACAGAGTGTTTCTGAACGTATCGTCTTGAAAAAAATTAGTTAGTAATGCTGGAAATTATGAGAAAGATACTAAACCTCACTCCGGTAAGATTTTCGAGGACGAAAATCTCTGAAGGGGGGAGAGTTGTAATAGCCCAAAATTGGGTCTAGTTGGAACAGAGGTTTCGGGACCACAAAATTTGAGATATAAATAATTATTTTATGATTATTTTGAGGTCTATGATATGATTGCATGATTGTGTGAAAATTTCGTGAAGAAATTCTATGCATAAAGTGCTTAATTCGAAGTTAGGGACTAAATTGAATAAGTTGCAAAACATGCATTCTAGAAGTTTCTAGTATGAAATTGATTTGAAATATTAATTAGGAGGTCTTAAATAGAAATTTCTAAGTTATGGACAAAAATTGGACATGGATGGAATTTTTGAAAAGTTTAGTAGTAAGTGTATTTTGGTCATTTAGGGGTAAAATGAATTAAAATACAAAATTAAAAGCCAATTTTGCTCATCTTCTTCACCATGGACGTGTATACCAAGGGAGACTCCATGGCTAGGGTTTTCAAGCTTCCCAAGCTCAATTGTAAGTCCGTTCTAACCCCGTTTTTCAAGTTCTTTACGTTTTTGGAGTCCCGGTAACTTGATTTAGCTTATGCTAGCAATAATTCAACCTAGGGTTCATATTTGGAAAAATACCCATAGGTAAAATTTGTGTATTCTGGTGTTTTATGATACAATATGAGGTTTTAAATTTTTTTAGAGAACTTGTGCTACTCGGTTTTAAGTGAAAACGAGCAAAATGGCTTAATCGGTAAAAATACCTAATAGTCATAAATATATGTTAAAGTGAGAATTTGATGTTGCCATAGAAGGGAAAAGTGATCATCATGTCATAAAACATAAGAATAAGGGATGAAGTTTAATTCCCGAGCCTAGAGGCAAAAGTGTAAATATGCAAAAGTTAAGGGGCAAAATTATAATTTTTCCAAAGTTTGAGTTAAGGACTGTTTTGAATAGTACATTAATTAAATAAGTAAAATATGATGATTTAGATCCCGGAAAACGAGATTTGAACCTAGAATGAGAGAAAAATCGAAAATTAGGAAAGTTGGTAAAATGGCCGTTTTAATATAAAGGTAAGTTCATATGTATAATAAGCATTAATTTATGCATGTTTCAATGTAAAATTGATATATTTACTATGATCTCCGAGGTGTTGAAAATATGTAAGTTGGTATGATAATAATACAATAATAATGCTGTAATTTATATTTGAAAGTTAAATTTAGTGAATTAATTGAATTATGTTAAATTAAATGATTATGGTGCCAAGTTTATGAATTGATTTAAAAATATGTCTATGGTACATGAAGTGCATTGAATTATCATACATAAATGTGATTTCTATGATTATGGATATTATGGGAAATTGTAAGTTCATATGATTTTAATAAGACAATGTGTAATTTAATGTTATTGCGTTGATATTAAATGAGATGTAAGTTTATATGTAAGTAATACATCACTATTACTTGTATTATGATATTTTATAAAATATTGGAAATATGTTTGTGGATAATTACTTGATTGGTGAAATTGTTGGAAAAGAAAGAGAAATTCGGTTGAACCTTGAAAAGATTGGATAATCTGATGGTATGTAGCTAGGTCACATGTATAGTGCTGAGTGCACATCATATGTACAAGAGAGCTACAAGACATTATGATGTAGCTAGGTCGCATGGGTGATACTATGTGTACACCATGTAGACAAGAGAGCTACGGATATATGTAGCTAGGTCGCATGCGTGGTTCCAAGTGAAGGACACCATGTAGACAAGAGAGCTACGAGATAAACTGGCTAGGTCACATGGGTGGTATTAAGTATTAAGTGTTCACCATGTGTACAAGAGAGCCGAACTATATGATGGGTGGAGCTATGTGTTGAAACCACCAAGTATCGAGGATTGATCCGAAGTGTTCAACGGGAGACTATATATTGCTTTGTGAGTTTTGTGATGAATATGTGCAGGAACTTGGTTATGTGAATGATGTGTTCATTAAGTGACCAGGATGTGGTAAGGTTATAAACAAGTAAGTTATACATGAGGATGATTTTATGGTGATCTTGTGATCATGGGCCTATACTTGTGATGTATGAAATGTGGTGAAAATGATTTGTGATATAAATGTTAAAATGAGGTTAACACAAAGAAAGTGTGAAAGAGTGAATTAGCAATAAAACTGTTTTGGACAGTAGCAGTGACGTGATTTTGAAAAATCACCAAAAATATTATAAATTGAATCAGAGACTGAATGAGATTTAAAATTAAAGCTTAATGAGTCTATTTTCATATAAAATAAACATAGAAAGAAAAGGAATTCTATATTTTGAGATATTTATGTTTTCGTGAGACTGATTCAGAATGATTACGTGATCCCCTGTTCTGACTTTGGAAAATCACAAAATTTGGAGAAAAATAATTAGAGGCTCAAAATTATATTTTAAAATCCATAATGAGTCTATTTTCAAGATAAATTAATAAGAACATTATCTGAGTTCTGTACTATGAGATAATTATTTTTTAGTGAAGAGAGGTCAGAACTGTCAGAAAGTGAAACAGGGGAAATTTTAATGAATAAACTGTACTAATTGGATAAACCAAAAATTATGAAAATTTTATGGTGGAACGATATGTGAGTCTAGTTTCAGGGGAAATTGACGGATCTTAATTTGGAGCTCTGTAGCTCGAATTATAAATAATTAAGTGACTATGACTCGTGTAGACAGTTTGATGTGAACATTTATTAGTAAATTGTGAAATCGTACTTACAAGAATGCTATATACATTAAGGATGTGGAATGGAGAGGAGGAGGAGGAAAATAAATATATGTGGAATACATGGAAACTATGGTATATGAAATATTGATATAATGAAATAAATGATATGTGTTTATAAGAAAACAAAAAGAGAATGTTATGTATCATCACATGTATATATATATATATATATATGACTAGTCTCAATGTAATGCTTGTTGGGTATGGAATTGAATTGAAATGTTTCAGACAAACATGTTATTCTGCACATCTGAATCGTGGTATTTTATAAAGATATGATCTAGCTTTAAATATGAATGCTTGATGATTAAGCTGAAGATATTTGGTAAGATGATAATCTTGGTATAAATGTATAAGTGGTACTATAATAAATAAGGTAAAATGAGTATGAGAGGCACATGTATGATGACATACAAATGCTATGTTTGTGGTTTAATTGAGGATGTTTAATCATTAAATGAATACCATGTTATATGCTTTTGATTTTGTATAAGTGTGTTAGAGATCAAGGTTGACCAAAGCTTGGAAAATAGCCTATGTATATTCCACACGTGCAGAGACACGACCATGTGTCTCACCTGTATGGAACATTCGACTTTGGGACACGGCGTGTGGAGCCTTAAAGCATGAAATTTCCAAGATTTTCGTAAGTTCTCGGTTTAGTCCCAAACCCTTTCTAAAGTATGTTTTGGGCTCCGTAGACTCAAATAAGGGACTATGTGTAAGAGAATGAACGCTTTGAAATATGAATAAAATTTTATGGCTCGTATTTTAGTTTAATGTTTGTATGTTTGTCTGGTAACGCCTCGGATAAGGGTAAGGGGTGTTTCAAATCGAGCTAAGATATATAAAATATTAGCTAGATAAAAATAAAGATATATGCATGGAGTAAATTTGGTGCACTTATGGACGATATTAATGGTATGTATGATACTTGATTTGTTGTTATGGTAAGTTCGACATATTGGGACTTAGATTTATATAAGGAGATTGGATTAATGACTAAAGGATATGTGTGCTTTGGTATTTCGTTATGATATGTTAGTTGAGCTCTTATATGTTTTTACATGTAAATATATGCACTTATATTATGGTTGATATGTATATGTGTATGGCTATATAAATTCGTTAGTTATTTGTAAGCTTGCAAATATGTGCAAATGAATTGTGTCAGTCATATAGATATGGAAATGAAATGGGTTTTATATATAACCTTCGGTAATGTTGGTTTTGCTTATGAATTTGGGTTATTAATTTGTACAGATATGACATGAATTATTTGAGTGTAATGATACTAATTAATTAAATAAGGTAACTTGTTTGATTCATAGTTATAATTTCGAATACCATAGTTATTAAATAACTATATGAGTTGATTGTTGGTAATTATGGAGCATGCGCAATTTGTTGTTAAAGTGTACATGAGCATTAGTTATAAAATTGTTTTGATACTGAAATAATAAGTGAGTTGGTTGATATATGCTCGGTATATGATATGTATTTCAGATTAATAATTTGAAATTTTAAATAAGATGAGAGTATTCATGTGATTGATTTACGAAGTATAAATTGTTTAATTGTCTGTTTTGAGTTGTTGTTTGATCAGTAATGCGTCATAACCTTAATCTGGTGACGGATACGGGTTAGGGGTGTTACATCAAACTTCAAAAATCATACATAGTCATCAATGGCATCATTCAAAATCTTTAACAGTTTTGCAAAATAGTCCCTAGGCTGGCTAGTACTAGATGCAACGATCACAAAAACATATAAATCATTAAAAACAAAGTCAAAATGACTTACCAATTTAGCTTTCAAATGACCGAACCCTAGGTGAAACAATATGGCTTCTTCTCTTTTGATAATCGGTTGAAGATGAAATATGGACACATTTTATTATTTTGTTTTTATTTATTTTAACTTATTTCAGAATTTACTAAACTAACCTTGGTTTAAAACATTAAAATTCACTTGTTTTATGTCCATAAATTTCCATTACCTATAAATTAATTACAACATAAGGACCTCTAAATTAATATTCTATAGCTATTGAATACCTTTAGCTAATGGAACTCCACTTTTACACTTTATGCGATTTAGTCCTTTTTAACAAATTAGCCAATCAAACGATAAAATTTCTTAACGAAACTTTCACACATACATGCTATCATGCTATAAACAATTAAAATAATATTAAAATAATATTTCAACCTCAGATTCATGGTTCCAAAACTACTATTTTAATTTGGCTAAAAACGAGCTATTACACGTTCGTTAGTCCCAGATTAACCGGTGAGATTGGAAGATAAACCAAACCTAATTCGTCTAAGTCGGTTAAATTGACATTGGAAGATAAAATGGATCCACTTGGTAATTTACGCGACTTATGTCCCTAGTCTGATATTTGGAGAACCACATCAAGTCAACCAACCACTATTAGCCACTTGCTAGATTGTCCTTCTAGTTTACATTTCTTGCAATTTAGTCCCTAGAGTACGATATTTAATTTTCTTGGAAATTTATGTTTTATAAATAGTCATAATATAAAATTGTATTAGTGGCCACTTAGCCTCTATTGTGTATACTAGTTATTGCTCAATGGTCTCTTCCTTTAGGTTCGGTCCTTGGAATACTTTGGTGTTTCATTGTAAAACTATAAATATTACAACTAACTTGTATGCTTGCAGTAAAACTAAACATTAAAAATTGTTTCATAAATTAGCTATTTTAATGCACACGCGCGCACTCGGTCACTGTGCCTCAATTGTTATTCGATTGTTTCTTCAATTTTTGTAGAAGATAAATTTATGCAGGGAGACAAATAAGTAGACAAGATGCTTAATATTAATTCTTGTATGATAGGTTAGTCCACATTCAAGTATGATTTTTTATTTATGTCAAGTATTTTTATGTTAAGTAAATTATGAGATGAATGATGATTTTGTTAAGCATGTGTAAATTCACCATAATTGTTTTATATTCCTTAGAAATTAAAAATGCATGAGGATTGAGTCTCTTGAATTGGTTTGGTACTTTCCTTGAGGCGAAATGCTAGGTAGCATAGCATGTTTAAAAAATTATTTAGGCATATTTTCTTTGGATTGATTGAGCCTTTCAAGCCTACCTATTAATTGAATCCCTTTAAAACCACCTTTTGAGTTGTATGGCCAATATTTTTATAAGATAACCCATGAAAGAAGTAGCTCTTCCCAAATAATTGTTTCTTTGACCTTTTAAACCAGTGAATCTTTGCCTAGCTTACTTTGAAAGTTTTTGAAGTTTATGCTTGAGAATCTAAGAGAAATATTGGGTGTATACTATAAAGCACCTAAAGATGTGTTACATACAAAGATGTGCTCTAAAAGGTACATTTTAAAAAAAGGAGGTACCGCTGGGCACATGCGCTGAAAAGAGTTGGTTTTTTGGTGGATAGTTACAATGTTTGAAGGCCAAGGTAAACTAAGTTTAGGTTTATTGAACATACCTTAACCCTAGCCCCATTACAACCTTATCAAGAACTATTGATTTAAACTGCTAAGCTAACTACATTAGTTGAGAAGGATGAGCTATATAAAGACATGTTTTAAATCCGAGGAATGATTAAATTAGGGAATTAATCTTTTATGGGATTGAACTTACTCTACTCTTAAAATTAGCTATTCAAATCATGATATATATATATATATATATATATTTTGCATTTAGCTACTTGAATAAATATTGGATGATATGTTGTATATGAACTACATATTTATAGAATTGATTTGAGGTTATACATTTTTTCTTCTTCATGACTGCTTGGTTGAATAAAATCTACATTATGACATGTTTTTAGCATTACTCTGGACGAACAATGATTTATGTTTAGGGGTGCGTGGACACTAAAATATATAGATATTTCAACACTCTTTTATATAAAATTTATGTAGATTTTGAGTAAAGAAAAAATACTTTATGTGGGTTTTCACTCAATTTCACAATAATTTATTATTTCTATGGGAATGTGTTAAGTTTGTGAATTTTATGTTTAATGCATGTTATTTTGATAATTTTTGGTAATAATTGGGCTAAGGGAAAGGATAGCAAAATTTTGGTCATATTTGGGTCTTAGATAGGTAAATGTTGAAAGTTTCACAATGTAGTCACATGGGCTTCAAAATGGTCTTCATTCAGAGATAATTCCAAGGAGACCCAATATTGTCCAAATTGGAGGCCAAAAGCATTCCACTTACCCACTTTACCATGAAATGAAATAGCAACATCCACTGTTAAAATTAGCAGTCCCTAATCAACCATTCATGTGACAGCCCAAAATTGACCCTAGTCGGAATGTGGTTTCGGGACCACAAAACTGAGGCATAAAAATAATTAAAAATTTATTTTGATGCCTATAATATGTGTGTGCTCATGTATGACATTTTATGATGATTGATTTAGTGTTATAAAGGTGAATTCCACTAGAAAGGACTTAGTAGTGAACTTTGAAAGTACGATAGGGAAATGTGTGATGACTAATTAAAGCATGCATGCAAAATAATGGACTTGCATGTCAAATTCCCCCTTTTATAGGTGGTGGCCGGCCATGACAAGGGAGTATGGGCTAAACATGTCATGAAACATGTTTTGTTGGTGCATTAGGGTGAAATAATAAACAAAGGTGTATGGGTGATAAAAGAATGAAAAAAAATGTGTGTGAGTGTGGTAATCCCCCCCTTGCCGTGAGTTGAGAAAGAAGGAAGAAAAAAATTGTTGTGTTCATCCTTTCTCATCTTTTTGGCCGAAAATCATGAGGAAGAAAGGGATTTTTGCTCCATTTTTTTGGTTTAGAAGAGAACTAGAAGGAGATTTGGCCATACTTGTACCAAGATTAAGGTATGTATGAGGTTGTGTCATGAGATTCATGCATGTTTAGTTGCCAACTTGATGTTCATGTTAGCCATGGTTCAAATCCTTGTTATGACATGGAAGTGGTATTTGGTCAAAAGTTGGTATTGTGATAAAGCCATTGCATGCTAAGTGTGAAGCTTGATGATGATGCATGCAATGATGGATTGTCTACTCTTGAAATTCCTTTGTAGCCATCTTGAGTAAGACTTTGAGTTTTCTTTTTTGTTTAACCATGATTGAAGTTGAAAGGGGCATGATTGTGATGTATTCGGCCATGATGCATTCATGAGCATGGTTCATGCTTCTTGCATGTTAGTTAAAAATTTGTGTTTTGGATGGCTATGGACACCTTGAAATTCGGCCATGCTCATATATGTATATATATGTTTGCACATGATGTTTTGGTTATGAAGTAAGTGATGAATATGTTTGTTTAAAGAAGAAGATGTTGAAGAATGTTTGTAAAATTGCAAGCACATTCGGCCTAGCACACATATGAGTGCTTGATGCTATATTATAAGTTTTGAGCTACAATATGCAAAGCATTAACTAGTAAAATGCATGCTGTTTTTGTGTGGTATTAAGTGCATAATTGGCCTCAACATGGACATGTATATTCAGCCTTAGGTAGCCTATTGATGGCCTTAGCTTTTCCATGATGCTCGAATGAATTGTATTGAATTGCTTGATGTAGTATAAAATGTGCATGACCATTGTGTATTCAAGCTAAAGGGTGGCCATATGACCATTTAAACTCCTTGTCATATTCGGCCATAAGCTAGCACAATGAGGTTTTAATAAATTAAATTTGTTTGAATTAGCTCAAGAGCTTAGAGGGCCACAATTGGACAAGGGGAAGGAAAAAGTGATCGAATAGCCGTAAAAGCTGTTCGACAACATCCGAGGTAAGTCCTCAAGAAGTGACCCTACTTGAATTATGTGGAATGAAATATGGATGTGTATTGATTATTGATTTATGTGTGTATGAGTATTTGAATGATACCCGGGCTAAGTCCCGAAGGCGATTATGCTAGTGATTACCTTTGTGTTTGAGCCTTGGTAACGAGAATGAAACATGAATGTCTAATGATTATTGATGTATGTGTGCATGAGAAATTGAATGATATCCGGGCTAAGTCCCGAAGACATTTATGCTGGAAATTATATCCGGGTTAAGACCCGAAGGCAATTGTGCTAGTGGCTACATCCGGCTAAGACCAAGGCATTCGTATGAAGTCGTTCTATCCGGGCTAAGACCCGAAGGCATTTGTGCACGTGGTTATATACGGTTGTATTCCGAAGAAGCTTGGGCTGGTAGTGAGTGTTGGTTGCTGTAATAAATTCAATTAGTACGCTCGAAAGGCCCAAAGAATAAGGTATGTTTATATGTGCATTGGAAAGTCGACATGTTTGAGCAACATTCGCTCAATCGACTAACGAATTTCAGCTATTGAATAGGTTGATACCTTGTGAAAGTATATAATGATGAAGTGGGAAGTAAGAATGATTATGTGAATGTGTATTAATGAAATGATGCATTTGGCTATGTGAATGTATTGCTTTAATTAAAGCTGATTTTATTCCTTGAGACTTACTAAGCATAAAAATGCTTACCCCGTTGCTTTGGCTCTCTGTTTTATAGATTTTGCTCGATTGCAATCGGATTCGGGATCATTAAAGTTGAAGTCATCCACACTATCAACGCCTCCATTTTGGTATAAATTTTTGGTTGAACTTTGAAATGGCATGTATAGGACTACCCCTTGTTGGATTAAATATGTGGTGATGTATTTGTGTACGGCCATGCGAAAATGGCTCGTAAAAGTGAAGTACGAACTTAGACTATTTGCGGTTTGTATATATATATATATGGTGTCATGATGTGATTATGGATTGGAAATGGGAATGTTGGTCACATGATCAACCATTGGTATGGTTAAAATGATCATATGTGAACCTATGTATGGCAAGACTAGTTGGTTCATGGAGACTACAAAATAGGTAAGACCTACCTTAAAAACAGATGCTGCCAGCTGCAGTGACGTGAATGTGAAAAATCACCAAAATTTGTAGAAATGGTATTAAATAGTGAATAAGCTATGTAAATGAACCTTGTTGAGTCTATTTTCATATGGAAGAAACGAAATGGTCATAGGAGTTACATGTTAAGAGAGATTAAAGCTATTGTGAGACAGGGCCAGAATGGTTTCTGGGTCCCCTGTCGCAACTTCAAAAATTTACTATAAATTATCCAGAAATAATTAGGAGTCATGACTTATATGTACAGATTCCATTTTGAGTCTAGTTTCATTAGAAACAAACGGCACCAGTATTAAAGCCCTGTACAGAGAGATATTCAAGTTGTGACGCGCGAAGGTCAAAGCAGTCGATCCCTGTAACATGGGTGACTTTAACTAATAAACTGTACCAATTGGCCCGACCAAAAATTCTAGAAATAAATCCATGGATGGATATATGAGTCTAAATTTAGGGAAAATTTACGAAACCAGGTTCCGAGTTTTGAAACTCGAGATATGATTTTTAAGGCGACGGTGACGCAGTTTTCCAGCCTGACTGGAAATGTCAAATTGGTGGGCAAAATATGGGGACTTGACTTGTTAACCCTCGTGTCCGACACGGAGATGGTCTCGAGTTCGGGTGTTACAATTTTATTGGTATCGAGCCACGGTTTAGTCGATTCTAGGACTACCGTGATGTGTTTGGGGTCTAGCTATACATGCCATTAAATGATGAATCGATAGTGTGGTGATTTCGACAATTTGACTTTGTGTTTGTTTATAGCAATGGATCCCGATCCCAACCGAAAGCGATAGCTGATGATGTAGAGAGTGTGGCGCTTGCTCCGCGCAGAAGGGACAGCGCCGGCGGACTCTCAACCTATGGCCAGCAATCCGAATGATGAGGCTAGGCAAGCCTTTTATAGTGTGATGAACGAATGGTTTAACCAATACATTCGAACTAACACGGTGTTCCACAACCTCCATTCCCGACAAATGCAACCCCGCACCTACAATACCTCCGGTGATGACCAAATAAGGTCAAGTAAGCCCCAATCGATAGGATTCGAAAACATGGGGCCACTGAATTTAAAGCTACGGATGATGATGATGCTTTGAGCGAGCGAATTTTGGTTGGATAACATGATCCGGTGCTCGATGAGCTATCTTGTACACCGATGAGTGCTTAAAGTGTACCATCTCCTTGCTACGTGATTTCGCCTACTATTGGTGGAGTACTCGACTTGTGGTACCTAGAGAGCAAGTGACTTGGGAATTCTTTCAAACCGAGTTCAAAAAAGTATATCGATCGAGATTCATCGACCAAAAGCGAAGGAATTTCTTGATCTTAAGCAAGGTTCTATGTCGATTCTGACTATGAACGAAAATTTGTGAGGCTTAGCCGATCTGCGAGAATGCATTTCGTCCGAGGCTATTATGTAAAAACGCTTGAGGATGGGCTGAATGATGATATAAGGATGTTCGTTGGCATTCTCGAAATACGAGAGTTCATAGTCTTGGTTGAGCGAGCTTGTAAAGTCAAGAGCTTAGAAAGGAGAAACAAAAGTTGATGTGGGAACCGGAGAATTCGAAGAGGTCCTCGGAAAGTCTCTTCAACAGCATCGAAGAGATTTCGAGATGATGTGAGCCGGTCTAGAGGCGTTTGGGCTTTTCTAGACAAGGACGCGATCGACCCCTGTGACCACACGAGTCACTTGATCGCCAGATGGTGGAAATGATCGTCGAGAGAGGACGGAGTGTCTACATTGTGGCAAATGGCATTCGGGAGCTGTTGGTTTTGTGATCGCTCTGCTATAAGTGTGGATCGGCCGACCACTTTATGAAGGATTGCCCGAGGATGCTTGAGCAGAATGTAAGTCGAGTGGAAACCCGGTGCTACCATTTGCGAGGCGAGCCACCTAGAAATATGGGCAATGTCGTTGGCGGTCGAGAGGATCTAGAGATGCTACCATCGATCCGAGGCTCGTGCTCTGCTAGGACTTATGCCATCTGCGCAGACGCCGAGGATCTTGCCTCCGGATGTCATTACGGTACTTTCACTCTTTTCAATACTAATGTGATTGCTTTGATTGACCCTGGTTCTACTCATTCTTATATATGTGAAACCTTAGCATCCAAGAAGACTTTGCCTATTGAGTCTCATGAGTTTGTAATTCGGTGTCAAACCCTTGGGTCATTACGTGCTTGTCAACAAAGTGTGCAAGAAAAGTCCCCTAGTGTTCCGAGGTTCTTGTTTTCTGGCGGACTTGATGCTTTTGCCGTTCGATGAATTGACGTTATTCTTGGTTTGGATTGGTTGACCATGCACGATGCGGTTGTAAATTGCAAAAGCAAGACTATCGATTTGAGGTGCGCGAATAATGAGATAATTCGGGTTGAGTCTACGGACTTAAAGGGGTTGCCACCGTATAATATCGCAATGTTGGCCCGAAAATATGTAAGAAAAGGGTGCGAAGCGTACCTTGCGTCGTGCTCGATGACAAGGAATCGAAAAGAAACCCGAATCTGTGCGTGGTTTGTGAATACCGGATGTTTTCCTCGAAGAATTGCCAGTTTACCACCGTTCGGAAATAGAATTTGGCATCAAATTGGTACCGTACCACTCAATTTCGTAGCTCCGTATCGTATGGCACCAACGGAATTAAAGGAGTTGAAAGCTCGATTGCAAGAATTGGTGGATAGAGGTTTTGCTCGCCGAGTTTTTCGCCTTAAGGTGCGCCGGTGTTGTTCGTGAAAAGAAGGATGGAACTATGCGGTGTAGATCGACTATCGTCGACAATAAGCGACGATAAAGAACAAATATCCGTTACCACGTATCGATGACTTGTTCGATCAACTGAAGGGAGCCTCGGTGTTCTCGAAAATAGATTTGAGATCGGGCTATTATCAATTGCGAATCCGAGATTCGGACGTACCCAAGACGCCTTGAGCGAGATATGGTCACTATGAGTTCCTAGTGATGCCGTTTGGGCTCACTAATGCCCTACGGTATTTATGGATTTAATGAATCGGATCTTCGACCATATTTGGATCGATTCGTAGTCGTGTTCATTGATGACATCTTGGTCTATTCAAGAAATGAGACCGAACATCTGAACACTGCGGTTAGTGCTACAAATTTTACGGGATAAGCAATTATATGCTAAGTTCAGCAAGTGTGAGTTACGGTTAAGAGAGGTTAGCTTCTTGGGTCATGTGGTATCTGCATCGGGTATTCGAGTCGACCGAATAAAATTTCAGCCATACTTAATTGGAAGCCTCAGAAATATTACGAGGTTCGAGCTTTTTGGGGCTTGCCGGTTATTACCGACGATTTGTAAAGGTTTTTCAACGATAGCCACGCCGATGACGGCTACTCCAAAAGGATGTTAAGTTCGAATGGACGGAGAAATGTCGAAAAAGTTTCGATCAATGAAAACTTATTTGATGAAGCCCCAATTCTAGTGCAACCGAATCGGCAAAGAGTTTGTCATCTATAGTGACGCCTCCTCCTTGGGTTAGGTTGCGTATTGATGCAAGAAGGTCGAGTTGTGGCCTATCGTCGAGGCAATTAAAGCCACACGAGAAAAATTATCCACCCATGATCTCGAATTAGCGCCATTGTATTCGCCTTAAAGATTTGGCGACATTACTTATTTGGTGAGAAGTGCCATGTGTACTCGGATCACAAAAGTCTCAAATATTTGATGACCCAAAGAGACTTAAATCTGCGACAAAGACGTTGGCTCGAATCGTTAAAGGATTATGAGCTGGTCATTGACTATCACCCGGAAAGGCGAATGTGGTTGCGGATGCCTTGAGTCGTAAATCATTATTCACTTTACGAGTGATGAATGTGCACTTGTCTGTTCGATCCGACAGTGTGTTAGTGGCTGAATTGAAAGCCAAACCATTATTGACACATCAAATTCGAGAAGCTCAGAAAGTCGACAACGAGTTGGCTGCAAAACGGCTGAGTGTGTTCGAACAAGGACTCGGAGTTTCAAATCGATGATGACGATTGTTTGAGGTTCAAAAGTCGTCTGTGTGTTCCAAAGAATTGAACTCATTTCGATAATTCGAATGAAGCCCATTGTAGCCGAATGGCAATCCACCCGGGAGTACGAAGATGTACAACGATTTGAAACGTCGATTTTGGTGGCATGGTATGAAACGAGACATCTCGACTTTGTTTCGAGATGTTTAATATGTCAACAAGTGAAAGCGGAACATCAAGTGCCTTGAGATTACTTCACCAATCACGATACCCAAGTGGAAATGGGATCGAGTCACAATGGACTTTGTATCCGGACCGCCATTGTCGCAAGTAAGAAGGATGCGGTTTGGGTCGTGGTAGATAGATTGACTAAGTCGGCTCACTTTGTCCCCGTGCGTCACGGATTTTCAATGGACAAATTAGCCGAATTGTACGTTCTCGATTGTGAGATTACACGGTGCCTATTTCCATCGTGTGGGATAGAGATCCGAGATTTACCTCACGATTTTGGAAAAGTTGCAAGAAGCTTTGGGTACCAAGTTGCATTTCAGCACCGCCTTTCACCCCAAACCGATAGTCAATCCGAGCGGATAATTCGGATACTTGAGGATATGTTGAGATGTTGCGTCCTCGAGTTTAATGGTTCATGGGAACGGTATTTGCCGTTGATTGAATTCGCTTACAACAACGACTTTCAATCAAGTATTAAGATGGCACCCTACGAGGCTTTGTACGGTCGTAAATGCCGTACACCATTGTTTTGGACCGAGCTTGGTGAAAGCAAGATTTTCGGTGGATTTGATTAGAGATGCTGAGCAAAGTGAAAGTAATCCGTGAAAGTCTCAAGATAGCCTCCGATCGTCGAAGTCGTGCGCGGATCTGAAGCGTAAGGATATCGAGTATCGGTGGGTGATAAAGTGTTTCTCAAGGTATCGCCTTGGAAAAAGATACTCGAGATTGGCCGTAAGGGCAAGTTGAGCCCGAGGTTCATTGGGCCATATGAGATATCCGGCGAGTCGGTCCGGTGGCATATCGTTTGATTTTGCCCCCGAACTCAAAAGGTTCACGATGTCTTTCATGTTTCGATGCTTGACGCTATAGATCCGATCCATCGCACGTGATTAGTCCATCGAAATTGAAATTCAAGCTAATATGAGTTATGAGGAAGAACCGATTCGTATCCTATCACGAGAAGTGAAAGAGTTGCGAAACAAGCGGGTTCCGCTAGTGAAAGTGTTATGGCTCAAGCACGGGATAGAAGAAGCTACATGGGAGACCGAGAACTCTATGAAAGAGCGATATCCAAACCTATTTACCGGTAAGATTTTCGGGGACGAAAATTTCTTAAGGGGGGGAGAGTTGTGACAGCCCAAAATTGACCCTAGTCGGAATGTGGTTTGGGACCACAAAACCGAGGCATAAAAATAATTAAAATTTATTTTGATGCCTATAATATGTGTGCTCATGTATGACATTTTATGATGATTGATTTAGTGTTATAAAGGTGAATTCCACTAGAAAGGACTTAGTAGTGAACTTTGAAAGTACGATAGGGAAATGTGTGATGACTAATTAAAGCATGCATGCAAAATAATGGACTTGCATGTCAAATTCCCCTTTTATAGGTGGTGGCGGCCATGAAAAGGATTATGGGCTAAACATGTCATGAAACATGTTTTGTTGGTGCATTAGGGTGAAATAATAAACAAAGGTGTATGGGTGATAAAAGAATGAAAAAACAATGTGTGTGAGTGTGGTAATCCCCCTTGCCGTGAGTTGAGAAAGAAGGAAGAAAAAAATTGTTGTGTTCATCCTTTCTCATCTTTTGGCCGAAAATCATAAGGAGGAAGAAAGGGATTTTGCTCCATTTTTTTGGTTTAGAAGAGAACTAGAAGGAGATTTGGCCATACTTGTACCAAGATTAAGGTATGTATGAGGTTGTGTCATGAGATTCATGCATGTTTAGTTGCCAACTTGATGTTCATGTTAGCCATGGTTCAAATCCTTGTTATGACATGGAAGTGGTATTTGGTCAAAAGTTGGTATTGTGATAAAGCCATTGCATGCTAAGTGTGAAGCTTGATGATGATGCATGCAATGATGGATTGTCTACTCTTGAAATTTCTTTGTAGCCATCTTGAGTAAGACTTTGAGTTTTCTTTTTGTTTAACCATGATTGAAGTTGAAAGGGCATGATTGTGATGTATTCGGCCATGATGCATTCATGAGCATGGTTCATGCTTCTTGCATGTTAGTTAAAATTTGTGTTTTGGATGGCTATGGACACCTTGAAATTTGGCCATGCTCATATATGTATATATATGTTTGCACATGATGTTTTGGTTATGAAGTAAGTGATGAATATGTTTGTTTAAAGAAGAAGATGTTGAAGAATGTTTGTGAAATTGCAAGCACATTACCCTAGCACACATATGAGTGCTTGATGCTATATTATAAGTTTTGAGCTACAATATGCAAAGTATTAACTAGTAAAATGCATGCTGTTTTTGTGTGGTATTAAGTGCATAATTGGCCTCAACATGGACATGTATATTCGGCCTTAGGTAGCCTATTGATGGCCTTAGCTTTTCCATGATGCTCGAATGAATTGTATTGAATTGCTTGATGTAGTATAAAATGTGCATGACCATTGTGTATTCAAGCTAAAGGGTGGCCATATGACCATTTAAACTCCTTGTCATATTCGCCATAAGCTAGCACAATGAGGTTTTAATAAATTAAATTTGTTTGAATTAGCTCAAGAGCTTAGAGGGCCACAATTGGACAAGGGGAAGGAAAAAGTGATCGAATAGCCGTAAAAGCCGTTCGACAACATCCGAGGTAAGTCCTCAAGAAGTGACCCTACTTGAATTATGTGGAATGAAATATGGATGTGTATTGATTATTGATTTATGTGTGTATGAGTATTTGAATGATACCCGGGCTAAGTCCCGAAGGCGATTATGCTAGTGATTACCTTTGTGTTTGAGCCTTGGTAACGAGAATGAAACATGAATGTCTAATGATTATTGATGTATGTGTGCATGAGAAATTGAATGATATCCAGGCTAAGTCCCGAAGACATTTATGCTGGAAATTATATCCGAGTTAAGAGCCGAAGGCAATTGTGCTAGTGGCTACATCCGGGCTAAGACCCGAAGGCATTCGTGCGAGTCGTTCTATCCGGGCTAAGACCCGAAGGCATTTGTGCACGTGGTTATATCCGGTTGTATTCCGAAGAAGCTTGGGCTGGTTGTGAGTGTTGGTTGCTGTAATAAATTCAATTAGTACGCTCGAAAGGCCCAAAGAATAAGGTATGTTTATATGTGCATTGGAAAGTCGACATGTTTGAGCAACATTCGCTCAATCGACTAACGAATTTCAGCTATTGAATAGGTTGATACCTTGTGAAAGTATATAATGATGAAGTGGGAAGTAAGAATGATTATGTGAATGTGTATTAATGAAATGATGCATTTGGCTATGTGAATGTATTGCTTTAATTAAAGCTGATTTTATTCCTTGAGACTTACTAAGCATAAAAATGCTTACCCCGTTGCTTTGGCTCTCTGTTTTATAGATTTTGCTCGATTGCAATCGGATTCGGGATCATTAAAGTCGAAGTCATCCACACTATCAACGCCTCCATTTTGGTATAAATTTTTGGTTGAACTTTGAAATGGCATGTATAGGACTACCCCTTGTTGGATTAAATATGTGGTGATGTATTTGTGTACGGCCATGCGAAAATGGCTCGTAAAAGTGAAGTACGAACTTAGACTATTTGCGGTTTGTATATATATATATGGTGTCATGATGTGATTATGGATTGGAAATGGGAATGTTGGTCACATGATCAACCATTGGTATGGTTAAAATGATCATATGTGAACCTATGTATGGCAAGACTAGTTGGTTCATGGAGACTACAAAATAGGTAAGACCTACCTTAAAAACAGATGCTGCCAGCTGCAGTGACGTGAATATGAAAAATCACCAAAATTTGTAGGAATGGTATTAAATAGTGAATAAGCTATGTAAATGAACCTTGATGAGTCTATTTTCATATGGAAGAAACGAAATGGTCATAGGAGTTACATGTTAAGAGATATTAAAGCTATTGTGAGACAGGGCCAGAATGGTTTCTGGGTCCCCTGTCGCAACTTCAAAAATTTACTATAAATTATCCAGAAAGAATTAGGAGTCATTCCTTATATGTACAGATTCCATTTTGAGTCTAGTTTCATTAGAAACAAACGGCACCAGTATTAAAGCCCTGTACAGAGAGATATTCAAGTTGTAACGCGCGAAGGTCAAAGCAGTCGATCCCTGTAACATGGGTGACTTTAACTAATAAACTGTACCAATTGGCCTGACCAAAAATTCTAGAAATAAATCCATGGATGGATATATGAGTCTAAATTTAGGGAAAATTTACGAAACCAGGTTCCGAGTTTTGAAACTCGAGATATGATTTTTAAGGCGACGGTGATGCAGTTTTCCAGCCTGACTGGAAATGTCAAATTGGTGGGCAAAATATGGGGACTTGACTTGTTAACCCCTCGTGTCCGACACCGGCGATGGTCTCGGGTTCGGGGTGTTACAATTCAACTCCCAAATTTAATAGATTTGGTCCTAATATGCACCAAATAAAATCAACATATTTTTCCTTGGATTAAGCATTCAACTGTCCACCTGCTAAAAATAGCATTAAAAAACCCACCATGTTTTGACCATTTATTGGCCGACCACATAAGAAGGATATTAAGCTAACTTCCCTGCTAAAATTAGCAAGGAAGCAACCACTCCTCCACCATACAAGGGATGGAACAAAAAGGGGAGGAACTCAAGGAACCATCCACCCACTTCTCCCTTAATCAAGGGATGGCACACTCATAGAGATTTTAGGGGAATTAGTTGTTATTTTTAGTGTGGGAGATTAAGCACCGTCAAGTATAAATAGGGCAAGCATTACACCAAATTTTGTCCATGGCTTGCTAAACATTTGATTTCCACAAAATAAGGCAAACTTGCTAATATAAGAGTATGTAGGAGGATGAATTGGAGACGTCTAGATGATTTTAGCATAAAAGATATGGAGGAGAGCCACTACGGAAAGCTGTAAGGAGCTGCCGCTAACAACCTCTATAGTCAATTTTTTCTTGTGTCGAGAGATAAGATTGCATCTCATCTTCATGTTTTCAGTTCGATATGTCATGACTTAATTTTGTTTATTCAAAATGGATATGAATCTTTGTTTGAATTACTTTGTTTTTTTTTTCTGAATATTTTGTACAAATATGATTATTTCATTCATTTACATTTAATTCATGATTATACTTATAAATTTATAGCCAACATTTGTAGGTTAATGAATTAATTGTTTAATCTGAAAAGTGGTAATGGTTAATTGACAAAATACCTGAATGGTACATATTATGTCGATATCAAAAGATGATTTTTGTATATATAAACTATGTAAATGCCCGAGAGGGTGGTTTTTAGGTTAGTTTTTGACATAGGCGTATGTTAATTAACTTAGGGACATAATAGGACTTCTAAAGAAACCTATGCCTTAAATAAAATGGGTTTAATGAATTTTCATATTTCTAGGATCTTCTGTTATATTCTTTTTATAAACACCAATAAATTCTTATTAAGTGACATATTTATTTTAGTCTATTCATGTTGTGTTATATTAAATCTTTATTTCATTTCTTGTGATTATTTTCTGTAAGGTATGTTGTTTCTTTTATGGGTCTTTCAACTCTAGTTACATTTCTTAATTTAATTTTGCAACACTTATTAATAATATTCTCTTTTATTTATTCATTCAAAATTGATTAAACTTGACATTGAAAATAATTCACACAATAATTTCTGGAAACAATAATCTTTACTTACTACTTATTATTTGTACAACCGTATACACTTTCATGTAATCACACGACATAATAGGATAAGCAAATTTCTAAAACACTCCATATGACTCAAGGAGTTGAACACTATCTCCATGTAAGTGTAGCACGAATGTTCACACTCTTCACAAATACCACACTATCTACAGTGGATAGAGCTATGCTCAACATTCTCATATCTCTCCAACACTATCTCCGAGGTACAATGCCATAACATAGAGTAGAAAGGGTGAGTAATCACAATCATATGGCATGCCATTGATATCTAGTTGTTTCAATCATTCACAATGCCAACATATCATTTTTTTCATCACATTCACAATACACAGTATAATAAGGCTCACAATACAATAGAGGTTGCAAAAACATGGGTTAACTTATATCATATGGGTTTACACATAATGTGTGGTTTCTCACAGAATAAAGTTTGCACAAAATGTATGTGGTTTGTACATGAATATAGTCTCGCATAGTAATTTTAGGCTAGCATAAAACATTTAAGCTTGTATAAAACATTTGGCTCTTATAAAATAGTTAAGTTCACATGAAACAATTAAGCTCACATAAAACATTTGAAAGCAGGATTTGCATTTATCACAAGTGAGCTTGCACAATATATAGGCCCGCACGATACTGGTGTTCGCATGACATATATAATCTCGCACACTTATAAGCTCACTCACTTTTATAGAGTTCGTACAATACTTTTATTGGGTTCACACAATACTTTTATTAGGATTGCATATTATAGGCTCACACAAAATATGTAAAGCTCACACACATTGTAACAAGGTTCGTAGATCATAACTCAAGGCTTGCATAACATATAGCAGGGCTCCCATGAAATTATAACAAGGTTCACATGCAAACCAGTGTTTAAGTGAGTTATGCGAGAACACTCATGTAACACCCTAAACCCGATTTTTGTCTCCAGAATAGTGTTATAGAGCATTACCATAAAAACATAACTTTAAAAACTTACATTTCATACCTCAACATAAACATAGCATAAATCATTCATCTACATGCATATTGTCCCTTAATTGAGCCTTTGAGGCCTTAAAAAGCCACTTTAGAAACAATTCGGGACTAAAATGGAATCATTCAAAAGTTCAAGAAAAAGTTAGAAAATCTGAAGTGCAATGGTCACACGGTCGTGTGACTCACATAGTTGAGACGCACGCTTGTGTCTTAGGCGTGTAACAATCGAAATAGGGACACATGACTGTGTCCTAGCCCATGTCTGTGTCTGTGTAACTCTCTGAGTTGAGTCACACGGCCAAGCCACACACCCATGTGCCAGGCTATGTAATAGCCTGACTTGTATGCATTAAAACTTATAGGGGACACATGGTTGAGTCACACGCCCGTGTCTCAGTCGTGTGGACATGGAATTGACCAAATTCAAGTCGTTCCCAACATCGATTCATGCATCTACCTGAAAAATTTTAGTGCACATTATCAAAGAATCAAAACCTTTTCAAAACTTACATATAATGACCAATTTAATGATCCCAAATCAATCAACCAATATGCCAATCAAGGCACCTCAAATGCAAATATTTAAACTTACCTAAACATGCATTTATTTGATCTCATTTCTATCCTTGAACCTAATTCAACTTCTAAAAATAAAACATCAAATTTGACCATTACTATTCCAATACAAAACATGCCATTTAAGCCATTTAGAACATATAGCATGATATAGTCACAATGACACAAATTAACAATGTGTCAAATTTACCAACATAGTTAACTTACATAATGTATACTTACCAAATCACCTTCTATCATTTTCAAACATTATAACCTAGTTCAATTATGAACTAAAACATGTCACAAGTAACCATTTTCAATCTATCACTAACATGCCGAATGAATCATATCAATAAGCATTTTAAAGTAATCAACAACGCATAATTGGGTAAGGTGTTGAGATGTACCAAGCCAATATAGCTTTCCAAATCTTACTTTGCACATGCACTATAATACCATTACAACCATCCTATACATGCCATTATAAACCATAACCAAATTACTCAAAAACTACCAATTTGTTCATTGGAAAGTGTGATAGATCTCTAACAAACTTCCAACCGATCGAGCTTCTAATAATATGTAAAGTAAAGGAAAATAACTACGTAAGCAATGAATGCTTAGCAAGCTCGTATAAGCTTTAAATATAACATTCCATTTCAATAATGAACATTATAGGATAAATAATAAGCTATGGAAATGCCATAAGATTTATAAAACTACATTACCATCAACTTACAAATGTGTAAGTCCATCAACATCATATATATTTTTCATTCATAAGATAATAAGATTTTATAAGATATATTACGAAATCATCAATCTTTTCATAAGATTATGAACCTTTCTATTTACTTACATTCCATTTCATTCCAAATGCTTAACATAAGCCTAAAAACATTATCAGTTCACGAGTTATTGTATTTATTCATGACATGAGTAAATTCATCCATAACATAAGTATACTTCTCACATATAAATATGTCATTTAAATTATCAATCATTTTATTTCATCATATTACATCCTAATTATGAACTTACCATTTCATTACCTTTTCTTACGAATCATTTGCATAATACAAGACATAAGTATAAACATCGACCAATTACATAAGCTTGACACAAGCCTAAGCACCAACAACAACACATGTTAGCATATTCAAACATAATCCAGATGAGTTTAACATAGGTAAGGCATTACACATGAACATAATTCATTTGAATTCATATTTTTCCTTAACATATCATACTTTTAATGAAACTTATCATTTCAACCCTTTTCATAAATACATGATATGGTTCATTTTGAACACTTACCATTCCTTTCCTTTTCATGCCCATTGAACCGTTTAGAATATCATTGGATACGCGGGATAGCTCACACGAAGTGTGCTAACATATAACTGTAACATTTCCTTTCCTTTACATCATAGCTCACACGAGCTGTGAAATGGGCCTGCTCACACGAGTTATGGGTCAGAATATAAGCTATACAATGCTGCTCACACGAGCTATGGAGTATCTGTAACAAATGCAGGACCTCAGCCATCAGTAGGACATTCAAGACTAGCACCTGGAACATGAAAACCCTAATGACATGTAATTTGTACCCTACTAATTCCTAAGGTTCAAATGGGGCTCGATAATCGTTGTGACTTCGTTGGATTTCCATCATTTCTTTACTTGATAATTGCATAATAATATATATATTGTTTCATTTACATTAGAATAACACATTAAACATTCAATTTAATCAGCATTTAAGTGATTATAGTTCATACGAACTTACTTGGCTAAATTGCAACAATGATTAAGTACAGGGGCTATTTGGTAATTTTTCTTCTCCTCGATTTTCTCCTCGTTCTTGATCTAAATTAATAATTTCATTCAATTCATTAATTTAGATAGTAAAGCCAATTTATTTTACTTGATTTAGTAATTTTTGACATTTTTACAAAATTACCCTCAACTTTTCATTTTTATTCAATTTAGTCCCAATGTCCTAATCATGAAACTAAACCAATTTTATTGAAAATTCATACATCTGAATGTTAATAGCATGCACTACAGCCCACTTTTGCAACAATTTCAGACAAAGTCCTATTTTATTATTTCAACAATTCAATCCCTAATCATCAAATTCACCAAAATCACTTAACAAAATACTTATAAAAAATAACTTAGACTTCAAATTCATCATTTAACATCTAAAATCACAAAGATTCATCAATGAAAACATTTAAAATCTTTAACAATTTTAAAAACGAAGGTAGGAACTAGCTAGACCTAATTGCAATAATCTCGAAACATAAAATTAAAAGAAACAGGTGAAAAATGACTTACCATGCATAAGTTGAAGCATGGTCGAACCTTGGTTCTTCTTGCCATGGTGTTTCGGTGATGAACGAAGCAATTGAAGAAGAATTATGCTTTGTTATTTTTATTTACCTTTTTACTTTATTTTAATAATAAAAAATAACATATAAACATATAAAATTAAAGAATTTAAAGCTTACACCGTCCACCATCATAAGAATGGGAAATTTATCCATTAAGGTCCTCCAATTATGTTTCTTTAATTAATTAACACCTTTAAACCAATAGCGATTGACTTTTTCAACTACCACGATTTAATCCTTTTTGCTTAATTAACTATCTAAACATCAAAATTTCTTAACGAAACTTTAATACAACCTTAATAACATTCCATAAATATTTATAAAAATATTTATGGCTTGGTTTATAGAAACGAGGTCTCGATACCTCATTTTCTAAAATCACTTGACTTTAGGGTTTTACCACTTGAACTTAATTGTTCATTCGAGTAGCATAAATTGTAAATTAAAAATTTATTTTAATACCATATTTAACTTATAAATATTAAATAATAATATTTATGAACTTACTCGACTGTTTTGTGGCCCCAAAACCACTATTTCCGACACCAGTAAAAAATGAGCTTGTTACAACTCAACTGCGTTTCGCCGCTGATTGTTGAGCCTACACCACCTTCTATTTGCCCTTATCGTTGCTCATGGATGCTCCCTCACGAACAAAGGCTTCACACATAACATAATACGTGAGGCTATTATAAAATAGCTATCCTAGAACAAAACAGCAATTCACCACTCCCTTAAATTGGCAAACTCACTTCGCGCAACTCTAAACTACAAATTACTTCATTTTAACTTAGTCAAATCCTCAATTTTCAATTCCTAACATCAAATCTAATGATTAATTACATATCTAAGCCATTAGTTTTACTCAATTTCACTAATTAACATTTTCAAAAATCACATTCGTCTTCAATCTCATGGAAGAAAGATCATTTGATTAATGTAATCTCAATGATTTGTTAAATCAGGTTACTAAACCTCTTAATTATTGTAAAATGAGCTAAAAATCATTTTAAAACCATCACCTAGCTTATTATTATGAAATCCACCATTTTTATGCAAAATCAAGTTTTAAAACAATATATCCTAGGATTTATTGGTTAGATCTATAAGAACACAAATTGAAATCACATATTAAACGTTTAAACCATAAGAAATCAGAAGGTTTACCTTCAATTCAAAGATCACCATGAAATTAGATAATTTTGAGCAAAAAGAAGCAAAGTGTTAATAGAAAATGGAAAGAGAAAGAGCGAATTTCTTTTGAAATTAAGGAGAAAAAAGGTGTTTGGATGCTAAGAAAATAAAAAGGATGAAGGGAATTTTGAGAGAATTCTCTTGATTTGATTTCTAACCAATTTTTGAAATGGTTTGTATGAAGGGAAGGGATAGTGAATGGTCTTATATAGCCACCCAATTTTTAAATTTTGGGCTACTTACCCTTAAGCTCCCTCCTACTTTCTCCCTTGTTCTAGCAGCTCCCATATCAATTAAATTTCATAATTTACACATTAGACCTCTACTTTAAAGATTACTCCAATTTAACCCTCGCTAATATAAATTTATTAATTTAATTACTATTGCCTAATTACTTATTTTATTTTAATTTCTACGACACTAACATCATATTTCACTTGAGCCCACGATTTAATTACCTGGTTTTTTAGGTGTGACAAGAAAATTATTTGCAAAATCAATTATTAATCCGTGAAAAAATTGTGATTTCCCTTAGATTAATATTTATCAATCCTTGTATTCTTTTAAAATTTACTATTTTGACTGCATTCTTTGTCATTTGTTTTTATTTCAGTTTGAACTATAGAAACCCCTCAATTTTATTTTCTCATTTATTTTTAAGAATTATTCTAATCCCACTTCATGTGAATTCGACCTTGCTCACCACTCTACAAAAGTTTGTTTTTCTTTCTTTTTGGTCAATATATATTTTTGGGTGGTCTTGACAGCCTGCCAACAACTTCGGTTCATGTGGAAATTCCACAGCCATACTTATGTCCGCATTGGAATCATTATCCTTAAATCTCATTTTCTTCATGTTTAGATCTTTAGTAGAACGTGACTCACCATCATCATTGTAAAAAAGAGAGCTAGTCATAGGTTTTGCCAAAAAGCTTTTAATCAATTTATATTCACATCAAATGATATTTAAAATAAATCATATATTTGAACTTAATAAAATGATCATAATTATAAATTCATTGAAAGCATTTTATACCTAATGCAATAATTTGGACATATAGACATTTAAAACACCTTTTGACTAACAATTCATACACATTATGAGTATTTTGATAACAAATTTTGTAATTTTATTACAAATTTATAAAGTAGGACAAAATTAAAGATAAATTTGTAACCTTACTTATTTACATGCTACTTTGACATATTTTTGTCGATTTGACGTAGTTTGGTGCAATAGAAGAAAAGTTAGTCTTGAAGCTCACCTATTCGATATTTGATTTTGTAGCATTCCTATAGTAGAGGCCATGCAGATGTAGGTTGATGGTTGATCAACATGGATGTCCTAAATTCGTCTGTTGGACTCTCAAATTAATTTTGACCCAGCTTGCAATTGGATCACTGAAGTGGAGAAGCCTACTGCCAAATTTGAAGCCCAAACTATCCATTAAGGAGTAAAGAGCCCAATATGGTTGTCGGAAGTCCAATCATACATAAAAATAATTAATTTAGGCAACAAAGACTTGGTAAAATGTGACAAATCCACTACAAAAATTTTTCCATGTGACCATTCAACTTCTTCTTAAGAATCAAGCATGAGCTATCTAAATTTAGTAAAGTTATCCACCTTCCTTCCTCAACATAAGGGGTCAGCCATGCATGAGAGAAAAAAAAGGGGGATTATCATGCTAAAATTAACAAACTCAAAGGGTTCCTCACTAGTCAAATAGTGAGGCATTTGCTCTCCATTTCACAAGGGGTCGACTATGTTTGAGAGAAAAAAGGGGGATTATCATGCTTAAAATAGCAAACTCAAAGAGCTCCTCACTAGTATAAATAAAGAGGCATTTGTTCTCCATTTCACTCATCCCTCACTCACCATCTCTTATCTCATTCTCTCTCCTTTCACTTCCATTTGAGAGAGTATTTGCAAGGTTTTGAGAGTAGCCACTTTAGGCAATCTTGAGAGCTTTTAAGCTTGGCAGTCACGACAAGAAGAAAAGAACAATGGAGGAGCAAAGTGAGCTGTGCCACAGAGATCCACTAGAAACGACTTAATAATTCTCTTTCCCTTCAATCTTTTTTTTTTTTTCAATTCAAGAAATATGATTGCAACTAAGTTTTCTTCTTTTAATATAATCATGATTGCTTAATTTTGTTGGTTTTAGAATGATTTAATTTTTGTAGTTTTAATTATTTAATTCTACTAAAAATGTTTTGTGCATTTGATCTATTTACTTATGTAAGTAAAATCATGAATATGTTTCTCATGCATTATGAATGAAGGAAAATAACTAAATTAGTTAATTCATCCGAACAAGATTTTAATTAATTGACACAATACTTGTATAGTGTATGTTTAATCATTTAGGATTAAATTAGTAGTAATACCAAAATATTATTACCTTACATAACTTGTATGATTTTTGCTTATGAAATTATTAGTTTATTAAACATAGAAATATGCTAGATAGACTTATTAATTCTCAATTTGCCACAGAATTTTCATAAAATCTCTTAATAGTTTCTAAATAATTTTATGTTAGGAAGGAAAATTATTCTAACATATGCATGCTATTGTGATTAACTCTTAAAACTTGCATACTTATTTCTTCCGTGTTTATTTTAATTTTGAGTATATTTAAGTTAATTTCAGTGTAATTAAAAATTCATGATTTTGATACTTGAATGAATCAAAGATTTCACGTAATTTCCAAATGTCATTAATTAAAAAAAACTATACTTGAAGAACCCAACACAAATTTTAATTTTAAACATGCAATGAACTTTAAATATGTAACATAAAATAGAGATTAAAGATACCAGAAAATTTAAAGACACAACATAATTTCTATCAAAATTCTCTATTGCATGCTTATAAAAATGTATTTTCTATCAAAATTTTATTTTTTAAAGAAATCTAAGAATTCTTCTTCTTCTTTTTTAACAAAGATTGAGTTCTGAAAATATTTTTAAAATTTTGAATTTATTTTCAACATATTATATTTAATTTTTAATAAAGTTGTGAAAATATAAAAAAACTGAAAATGAACAACTCATAACATACACGATAAATTTTGAGAAATAAAAATAGAAGGAATAAATTTGTATAATAAATACAAAAATATTATTTTAATTTAATTTTTAAAATTAAAATCGTCAAATTTAAATTTAGTATAATAAAAATCTTAAAATTAATAAATAAAAATTATTTTGTTGGCATGAGAGTTTGGATTCAACCTCTAATAATCTAATTCTATCCCCAGTTATAAAAATTGGTTTAAATGGTAAAATTTTGAAATTCAAAATAAAATATCAACATACCGAGATAAATTGCAAGCAGTTTGAATGCAATTTGTTTTTCTTTATTTTTGAAAGTATGTTAGTAAATATATAATTATATTTTTATTCAAGTAAATAAATAAGGTTAGAATATGCTATAAGTCTATACTTTTGAAAATTTGAAATTTAATTTATGTACTTTTCTTTAGAAATATAATTTCTCTACTTTTCAAATATCATAATTTATATTGAATTGTTAACACTGTTAAAATTGTTATTGTTTTGAAATAAAAAATAATAATCACGTAATAACCATGTAACTAAAAAAATAACATTGTAATGAAGTTGAATTTACCAAAAAATTAGCAGTATTAATAGTTGGACTTGAATTTTGAAATATAAAAAAATTAGAATGACTAAATTCTAAAATTTTGAAGAGTACAAGGACTTATGACATATTTTAAACAATAAATAATTTAAATGTATCTTTTGCTCAAAATATGCATGCCAATTAATCATGGTTATTAGATCGAGAACCAACAAGTATAACGGCTCAATCACACTCATCAAACTGGAAATTAAACGAACAGTTAAGAACCGTTTAAACTAGTGTAGATTTATGAGTTGAAATTTTGGTGTATTCCTTCCATCAAAATCACTTTGGTTCTTCTTTGAGCCTTGAACAACTTTGGAGTGAGTCACTACTGAGCCCTCAAATGCACAAGAAGAGAGATTTGGAGAAAATAACTTAATAACAATAAAGAAGAAGCAATAAAAGAATTGAATGGTTGAGTATTAACAAGAAGAAAACGCTTTTAAGTTTTTCGATTATGTTGTATAAAAGGTAAAGAAAACTAGAGGAGAAAAAACAACAAATAAAAAAATAAAAGGAAAAAAAATTCAACCATCGAATGGACGAGGATAGGGATAGACAAAAAAGAAAAAAAATTAAAACAGAGATTTGAGAAAGAAAAACTTAGTTGAATGACTTCATTGAAAGAAAACTTAGTTATTGGTTCGATCTCGAAGGGGAAGGAAAGCAAGCTAAGAAGAAAAAATTCAAGGTTTCGTGTTATAGTCTATTTTTTAGTGGTGTCGAAAATAGTAAAGGGACCAAAATGGTGATTCAACCATGGTCAAAAAGTCCAAGCGGTGGTGGATGTTAATCATTCCACAAACTTTTAGATTATTTGTTCATTTAGTCCTAATTAGTTCAAGGATAAATTGTAAATAAGTTTTTTTAATTGGAATTTAATATAATTGAAGGACCAAATATATAATTGGACCCTCCTTAAATGGCCTAATAATAGAAATGATGTGGAATTCTCTAGATTGTGGTAAATTACAATTAAATCCTAATTAAATAAGGATTTACTAATTAGTATGTTTTACAATATGATCGAAAATGGTAGTTTCGGGGCTACATCTCCGATTGGTTTAGCCGTAAATATTACTTATTTAATATTTATGAGGTCATTAGTGTTGGACTAAAATTTTCTTATCAAATTTTAACGTTTGGATGGTTAATTAAGTAAAATGACTAAATTGTAAATATGGAAAAATATGGATTTGTCAGCTAAAAAGATAAATTAAAGGGGTTTTGTCACATCCTCAAAACCCCCTTGGTCGTAAATAATATGCAATAAAATTTTAGTGAAATAAGGTTTAAAATCAAAGAAAATGAAAGCTGCAATATATCAAAAGAGAGTTAAATCAAGAAGCATGACATGATATATAATTGATTTCTCGATAAAATGAGAAAATGATATAAAGATGATAAAAGAGAATATTGAGGAGTATTAAAAAATAATAATAATTAAGAAGTAGGCTTTAGTATATTGATTTAAAGTAAGGACTAAATCATAAATATGTGAAGAGTTTTTGGCTCAAGTGTAAATATTCAAAATTTAAGGGATCAAAGTGTAAAAATAAGAAAGTTGAAGGACCAAAAGTGAAAGTAATCCAATTTACTATGATATGGAATTGGCATGCAGGGACCAAATTGAATATGTGAAGAATTATGAGGGACTAAATCGTATTTTTACCAAATTAAGTGATGATTCAATGATGAAATTTTAAAAGATCATAAAAGGCAAAATGATCAATTAGAAAGAAAGAGAACTCTAGAAGGCAATGATGATGTTGGAGATATTTTGATGATATTTTATAATTATTTAATTACATAAAATATTACTTTATTAATATTTTAATGAGATATTTTATTAATATTTTATTATAAATAGCTAGTATAAAAGAAGAGGAAGATGAAAAAGAAAAGAAAAAAGAAAAGAGAGAGGATCCTCCCATCTTTCCAACATGAGTGAGGGGGAGAGAAGAAGAAAACTTTGTTATCTTTACAATTTGGTCATTCCACCAAAAATCCACCATTTTCACCAACAATTTCAAAATTTTCACCAATAGAGAAAAGTGATAAGGAGACTAAGGAGAACAAAAAAATCACATTGGATTCAAGAAAATGGAAGTTGGAGGAGAGAGAAAATCAAGTTAAAGATTGAAATCAAGAGGATAAGGTAAGAACATCAATATTTCAATATATTTTTAAGTTTGATATTATTGAAAAAGCATGAAAATGATGTTAAAGTAGAGTTTTATTATATAAGGTTTTATGTTCTTGATATGTTAGTAAAGGGAAAAAAGAGAAATTGATGGAAAATATTGTAGAGAAAGGAAAATGAGGGTGTTATAAACTTGGTTATCAATATTTTGCACTAAAATAGTTTTGGATAGTAGCAATAGTTTGACTTTGAAACTTCACCAAAAATTATCGAAATGAAATTGGAGGTTAATTAAAGTATTAAATTAAAGCCTATTGGGTTGGTACGTGATATTCGCGACAGGTTTTAAATATTTATAATTAATCGCTCTTGAAACCAACTATTATCACGATGAAGGCAAGTGTACCTATCGAACAGTAGTATAGTTCAGCAAGACCGGATTATCAAACCCAAAGGAACTACGAGTACTAGTATTTATTTCTTTTTATTATCTAGCCTAAAAATTAAGAGGTTTGATTATCTAAACTAATTACTAAACTAAGAATGCACAGAGAGAAATTGGGGAAAAGCTTTTGGAAAATTTTGATTGATTAAGACAATACCCAAGGAAAAATCCACCTAGACTTCACTTGTTATTTGACTCTGAATCAGACGATTTATTCATTTGACTTGATCCGTAGAAATCCTTAAGTTATACTATTATCTCTCTCAAGACTAATAACGTTTAACCCTAAGTTGATTAATTGAAATCTCTTTCTAATTAACACTTAGTGTTGCATTAACTCGATCTATGGATCACCTTATTAGGTTTCACCCTAATCCGGCAGAATCTTATCACCCTATCTCTAGGCGTGCAATCAAATTCGCTTAATTATGACAAATTTACTCTTAGACAAGGTCTATTCCTCCTCTGAATAAGAGCGTTAACTCGAATCAATATCTTGGAATATTAAAACAAGAATTAAGAACACATAATTAAGAACAAGTCAAATATTTATCATACAATTCAAATAATAATAACAAGATCCGTTTTAGGTTTCATTCCTCTTTGGTATTTAGGGGGTTTAGCTCATGATTATAGAAGAAAACATCTCAAAAGAATAAAGATAACAAAACATAAGAAAACCTAAAACTCCTGAAGGAACTTGAAGGGAGATCTTGAATTTTAATGATGAATCCGGCTTCTGAGATGGATCAATCGAATTTCTTTGAGTAATTCCTTGCTTCCTACTCTACGTCTCCCTTCCTAAGTGCCTCCTCCGGTGTTTAAATAGGCTTTAAAATACCTAAGAGCCCTCAAAATTGGCCTTTTCCGAATAGGGTTATACTTGGGCTTGGCAGGGACACACCCATGTGACACGCCCGTGCACGATTACTCTAGCCCGTGGTTAAGGCTGTTGAATAGGCACGGGCATGTAGTCTACCCGTGTAAGTCATGCTTCGATCCTGTCAAAGGGACACGGCCGTATGACACGCCCGTGTAAGGAAGTCTAGGCCGTGTTGATTTCCCATGTGGGTCCATTTTCTTCGTTTTCGGCCCGTTTCTCGCTCTTTTTACTCTCTTGTGTCACCTAAGTATAAAACATGAAATTAAAGGATTAGTAGCATCGAATCCACCAAATCTAAGGAGAAGCCATCCATAAATGTGCTAAGCATGGGATAAAAACATGTATAAATTACGGTTTATCAAATACCCCCACACTTAAGCGTTTGCTTATCCTCAAGCAAAATCCTCAACTCACAATCAAAATAAATTCTTCTCAATTTATAATCCCTATCAATAATATTTCAAAATAATCCATAAGTATTCATATATTGAAAATTCAACTAAAAGTACATCAAAGTTTCAAACATTCCAAGTTGAGTATTTTATCATGAAAACATAGGTGTCTCCCTTATCTAAGTGATTACCTTTGATCAAAATATCATAGAGTTTAACATCCTCACTAAAGATTCACTCAAATCACTCAAAGTGTTTAAGGACATCAATTAAAGCACTCATTAGTCAATATGAAAAGCTATTGCTATAGACTTGCTTGAAAATCAAATCTCCACCATTATAAATTGAGCTGATACATCAATCAAAAAGGTCTTTTAGAGGGTTCTAATGTGGCTTTGGTTAGGGGGTGTGGTCACAAGTTGAAAGAAAAGGTTAGAATCGAGATTAAATTGAAAAATTAAGATTAAATTGAAAAATTACCTAGCTAGAAAAATGGCCAGTCATCAGTTGAATACAAGTGAGCTTCTTCTCAGAATATAGAATTAACACTCAAGCTCAAAAAATGATGAATTACTACTAATATGTGTTGAAGTATATATATATTTCAAGAACAAGTCAAATACATAGAAGAGCAAAACATAGCTAAGTAATTAGTTCAAATCAAATCTCGACAAAAATAGGGAACAAATTAGGGGATTTCAACAATAATGGGTTATGGCTTAATATTTAGGGTAAATCAATTAATGGTTTGTTAGGCTTAAAGGGGTTCACTAAGGGTCAATTATGAAGGTAGGCTTTTGTGGAGTGAGTGGGTTAAACCTATGTGCTTTTATCATCTCGACATATCAAATCAAATGGTTTGGTCTTGACATGCATAATCAAGCAAGTTCTAGAATAACAAATCAATACTGACGCACTCATAATAAATGTGAGCATGAAAGAAATAAAATATGCTCTAAAGGCTCAAGATCACACAAAAATTATGGCTTTTTGATGTTTAAACTTGTGAATTTCAACTCACGATAATTCCTAAACTTAGGGAAATAACCTAAAAGTTTATAATTCTTCAAAAATCAACTTATCATGCTTGATTCCCTAATGTCTTAAAGTTTAAACAATCAATGCATAAATGCCTATGTTTTAATTCAAGACATATCAATAAAAATCATAAATTAATTAAAATTCATTCTAATAGTGATATGAGTGATTCACGTGAGAATAAGACAAAATTTAGGGATTTCCAATGATGATATAAAAGACCCCCCACACTTAAGATGTACATTTCCCTCAATGTACAAAGATAGATATATTGAAATAGATAGATATATAATCATAAGATAGGGAGAGAAGTGAAACTTCCTGAATGATGAATGAACTCCTTGAATTAGAGTTATGGAGAATAATCGGCCAAGGCAATGATGAGAGTGGAGGAGGATACTCCGGTGGTGGTAGAGGTTCATTAGTCCATAAGTCCTACGCCAAAAGAATATTATATCTGGTGGTAGCTATAGTCGTGGTTGAGCAGGACATGGCAGTTGTGGAGAACCTTTCCCAATAGAGTTTTTGGTTCCTATGCGATGATGAGCTTTGGAGCTCTTTATAATTGTGATAGAATCAAGAACTTTTTAGGGAATATAATGAAGCATAATTACTCATAATGAAATAGCCAAAACTATAAATTATTCAATAAAAATTATAAAAACTAAAATTAAAATTATATTAAAGGAAAATGAAATAAAAAGTACTTAATTAAGATAAATAAAGATAAAAGTGAGAATAAAAATAAAAAATAAAAAGTTTTTAAACATCGTCATCGCCGAATGGTTCGCGAGGTGGTGGTGGCGATGAGATGTGGAAGTGCTGACAAATCTAATGTAGAGTCGCATCAATATGATCAACGACTGAAAACATTGTTGCTCAAATCATGTAAGGCGCTCAGAGATGTCAGAATATGAAGCCGCAACATGAACTCGACGATGGATGGGTGGTGGCTCAGACGGTGGGTCCTCATGACGTGGAGGGACATTATTAGTAATGTCTTCTGGGTCCTCCTTCTCGGTGGATTGGACGAGGTGGTACTGAGGAGGGTAGGTGCCATGTCGTTTCTCGATCATCCTCATACTTAGCATGCTCGAGATGCCCTGTGGGGACATCTAGCCAATGAGAGTGAGGGAGGATGATTGTGCTGCTGTATTGAGGAGCCCGAAGTGCCGAGCCAATCGAGTCACATAGGGCCCGATAGAGATGACCCCTCTCCTATGTCGCTCCGTCTGATGGCGGATGGCGAGGGCGATAAAGTAAGCAAGGTCGAGGATGTGCCAGTTCGCCATGCTCCATAAGAAATAGGCGTCGTAGGTGGTGACGACGCTGGTGCTCTCTCGTCGTCCCATTAGAGCGTGGGCTAAAATGGCATGTAGGTATCGTAGGGATGGGGCAAGGGTCGATGCCTTAGAGCGGCTAGGATCATAGGTGCCCGTGGGAGGGAGGAGATCCCTCGAGCATTTTGAAGGGGAGACTATATGTGGCGGTTGAGGGTGTCGAGTTTATTGTCATCCATGAACTCCTCCGTGTATAGACCTAGTGCAATCCCGAACTCGGGTATGCTTAACTGGCGTACTAGACTACCAAGGCAGAACTGGACCGTTCCAGGATCGTCGAAGTTGGTCATGACGGTCTGAAGATGGAACGTCGAGTAGAGTTCCAATGTGAACTCGAGATACATCGGCTCGACGATCTCAAAGAAGAGCCTCCACGGGTCAGTCGTTAGGAGGGCTCGAACCGCGTCAGCCAAATGAATCTGTTCAAGTGTGGCCCAGTCAATACAGCAGCCCACACCTAGGGGTCGAGCTCTGTAACACCCCTAACCCGTACCCGTCACCGGAGGGTTAAGGAGTATTACCATACAAGCACGAAATTCCATTTAAATTTATTCGAATACCTCCCGTTGGCACACTTATAAAACCGAATTCCAACATGTTTTTTTTTTCAATTATACAATATACAAAAGAGTCATCTCAAGTTAATGGGTGCATTGATTCATTTTTAAGTTCAATTCACATCAAAACATGGAAAACATTAAACGAATATCAGCCACACATTCACATTAACTAAGTGGAACACATATAGTAACTTAACAAGCCATTTTCGCATGGCTATACATATATACATCATCAAAAAGATACTTATTTAACATCAAAAAGTCAAGCCTATACATGCCATTATCAAAGTTTAGCTACTAGTGTATCGAATGGGCTTAGATAGTGTGGACGACTTCGACTTTGAGATTCCCGAGACTGTAGCTAATGAACGAGATCTATAAAACAGAGAATTAAGGAGAACAGAGTAAGCATTTCTATGCTTAGTAAGTTTTAAGCAATGAAATCATTTAAAATTAAAGCATAGCATTCATAAGGCTTATCATCTTTTCTTTGACCGAATGTAACCATGACTAAAAGATACCACTATTGTTCATGCATGTCATTTTAAATTTTTCCTTAAACAGAAATTCATATCACGTAGATAACTTCTTTTTATCCAACCAACTTCATCATTTGGCCGAATACATCTAATTCAATTACAAGGCTAAATAAATACATATACGCATATTCACATATTCATGTTAATTCACACTTCAACCAATATACTCACATGCTCAGAGCCAATCTTAACATATTTCCACTTGAATCAAAATTCATGTATCCTGAATAAGCTATAGACTTCATACAACCCTAAGCAATGGCAGGAAGAGCACTATCCAAATGAATAATCACAATTTAAACCAAATCAAATTTTACAATGTATATACGGTACATACCTGACCATCTTAGGGTTGTGAGCACATTAATTGGAATTATTACAGCAAGATCACACATTTCCAACACAAATGCCTTCGGGATTTAGCCCGGATATAACACCTGCACGAATACCTTCGGGACTTAGCCCGGATATAACACCAACACGAATGCCTTCGGGACTTAGCCCAGACATAACACCATCACGAATACCTTCGAGACTTAGCCTGGATATAACACTAGTACGAATGCCTTCAGGACGTAGCCCGGATATAAATCTCACACAAGGCCTGCGGGTCTTAGCCCGGTTATAATCCTCAATTATCATGCACATATATATATCATAACACATTAGCATTTCATTTACATTACTAGAACACAAGCACAACAAGCCTATCTACCATTCCACTTTCGGCTCAATAGCCACATACAAAGAACACAATTTCGTTTCGCTATCCAACATGATTTCTATAACTATTCGGCTACAAGTCATATGCACAAATTATTTATCTCACTACGTAATTCAAGTAGAACCATTCGGTCACAATTTATTTATTATGCTTATATATCATGACTTTATCAAATCATAAGCTAAGTTCCATTACTCAAAGACTTACCTTGTATCTTTCTGAACAAATTTTGGGTTGGCTATTTCGTGACTTTAGCTTTTCCCTTATCCGATGTTGCCTCTCTATGCTCTTGAGCTATGTTAAACAAGTTTAATTATATTAAACCTTATTCATACCTCTCATTCAATAATTACACTTACATTCCAATACGACACACACACACACACACAATTTTCCTTTACATACACATTCGGCCAAATACAACTATGTTACAAGTCACAACTAAATTATTGATTTGATCAAGTTTACATAATCTTTTAATCAAACTCATTATTCATGACATAATAATCATCAAGAGCCGAATATGTGATCACTTAGTAAGCTTAAATTCATGTGAACTTAAGTGTCAAAAATGTCTATGAAATATTTACTCACTATCTTCTATCTTTAACTCAATTTCCTAGCTCCCAATCGGCACACTAGGACCATCTTAATTCATTTCTCATCTTGTTACCATAAACATGGCAAAGTTAATTCCCATAAACAGTTATCATCAATTCATTCATTCTCTAAGGACAAAACCGAATGTTCAATAAGCAAATAAGGCACACAAAGCATGACTTCTTCAATTAAACCTACAATTCTCTATTTCATTGATTTTAACAGCAATTTCACTTAACAACTTCTCACTTTACAATTCGGCAACCATGAAAGCTTATTTTTAAGCATATTGACTAAATTCTCAATTATCCAAATCTTAACAAAATCTAGCTAATGGCCGAATATAAATACTTTTCCCCATACCCACGAATTCACCCATTCTAAGCTCAATTTGCCAATGAAGTAAATAACACTAATGTTGAGTATTATTTGACAATTTGCCTTAAGCAGCCGACTAAATTCATGTTCCTAATTCATAATTTCAAGTATTTCATTCACAAGTTACACAAATTATGCTCAAAACCTCAAATTTAATTTCGGTAAGCACAAACATGTTAGCCAAAATTCCCCAAAGCACCTAAACCACTACTATGCATATCTAACAAGTTTAAACCTCACTTATCCACCTTTACTCATAAGAGCATAAAACAACCACCATTTCTTACCATCCATATCATGGCCAAATGCCCAAACCACCATAGAATTCAAAATTTCAAAATGGGCTAAGTCAAATACTTAGCTATCAACCACACTTAAAAAATTTCAAAGGAAATAACATGAAATTTTTACCTTAATCAAGCAAAAATCAAAGAGTGACCGAAAGCCTAGCTTTCCCTCCTATATTCGGCAAATGAAGAACAAAAGATGAACTAAGCCTTGTTCTTTTCACCTTTCACTGTTTTATTTATCTTATTTTAGCACCAATAATATATATAATTATAATTATATTATAATACAAGTATATGTATAAAATACATACATTTCAATGATTATTCCACATGGCCGGCCACTATAAAAAAAAACATGTCAATTTGACATGCAAGTCCTTGTGTTTTAAAGTCACATAATACAAGGCCATTTCAAAATTTACCTAACACATTTTCAAAATTTTCACACAAGTCCATTTTCAATTAATTTCACATCAATTTGCAAAAATTAAAGCATTTAAAAATTCACACAGGCATAAACACATATTTTAGACATAAAATATTATATTCAAATATTTCGGTGACTCGGTTTAGCAGTCTCGAAACCACTTCCCGACTAGGGTCAAAATAGGCCTGTCACAACTCTCCCCCCTTTAGGGATTTTCATCCCCGGAAATCTTACCAGTAAATAGATTTGGGTATCATTCTTTCATAGAGTTCTCGGGTTCCCAAATAGCTTCTTCGATCCCGTGCTTGAGCCATAACACCTTTACTAATGGAACCTTTTTGTTTCGCAACTCTTTCACCTCGCGAGCTAGGATACGAATCGGTTCTTCTTCATAACTCAAATCGAACTGAATTTCAATTTCTGACGGACTAATTACATGAGAAGGATCGGATCTATAACGACGGAGCATTGATACATGAAAAACGTTGTGAATCTTTTCAAGATCAGGGGGCAGAATTAGTCTATAAGCAACCGGCCCAATCCTCTTTGAAATCTCATACGGTCCGATAAATCTCGGACTCAATGTAATATCCTGATTTTGGGCCTAGTCGGAATAGTGGTTTCGTGACCAAAAAATCCGAGATATAAATAATTATTTTATTATTATTTTAAGGTCTATGATATGATTGCATGATTGTGTGAAAATTTCGTGAAGAAATTTTATGCATAAAGTGCTTAATTTGAAATTTTGGACTAAATTGAATAAATTGCAAAACTTGTGTTCTAGAAGTATTTTGCATAAAATTGAATTAGATTATTAATTAGAGGTCCTTAAAGAGTAATTTTACCAATTTCTAAGTCTATGGACAAAAATTGGACATGGATGGAATTTTGGAAAGTTTAGTAGTAAGGGCATTTTGGTCATTTAGGGTAAAATGAATTAAAATACAAAATTAAAAGCCAATTTTGCTCATCTTCAACCCCATGGCCGAATATAGCAAGGAGAAACCATGGATAGGGTTTTCAAGCTTCCAAGCTCGATTGTAAGTCCGTTCTAGCCTCGTTTTTAATGATTTTTACGTTTTTGGAGTCCCTAGCTCGATTTAGCTTATGCTAGCAATAATTTAACCTAGGGTTTATATTTGGAAAAATACCCATAGGTGAAATTTGTGTATTTTGGTGTTTTATGATAGAATATGAAGTTTTAAATTATGTTAGACAACTTGTGCTACTCGGTTTTAAGTGAAAACGAGCAAAAGGGCTTAATCGGTAAAAATACCTAATAGTCATAAGTACATGTTAGAGTGAGAATTTGATGTTGCCATAGAAGGAAAAATGATCAGCATGTCATAAAACATAAGAAAATAGGCTGAATTTTAATTTACGAGCTTTGGGGCAAAAGTGTAAATATGCAAAAGTTTAGGGGCAAAATTGTAATTTTTCCAAAATATGATTTTGGGTCAATTTGAATAATGTGAGTCCTAATTAGACTATATTTTAAATGATAGAGCAAGGAAAACTGAAATTCGGGCTAAAATGGGGAAAATACCAAGTTGTGGACGAAATGGTAAAAATAGCCATTTTAGCATACGAGGTAAGTTCATATGTAAATGTTGGTAACATAGTTATTATTTTAAATGTTTTAATGTTTTTAAATGATCTGATAATTATTATGAAATATTATACTTGTGATAATTATTTGATAATATGTCAAATTATGTGATATACTTGGAAAATGTGAAATACTACCGAGTATCGATATCGGCATTCCGTAGAAGATGGTTGAGACACATGATTGGGAAAAGGTCTCGTTGAACCTCGGGAATGGATTAGGATACAAGTGACATGTCACTGGGATATTTGGGCATCCGAACTCGTTGAGTTGAGTCCGAGTTCACTTATGGATGCGAATGTCCGAACTCGTTGAGTTGAGTCCGAGTTCGTGAGATGTAACTAGGCATCCGAACTCGTTGAGTTGAGTCCGAGTTCACTTATGGATGCTGACGCCCGAGCTCGTTGAGTTGAGTCCGAGTTCGCTTATGGGCGGGTTACATGATTGCTTGATTGAATATGTGGCACTTATGTGCAAGTTATCCATGTATCCGAATTATATTTCGATGTGTTCAACGGTAAAGTTCTACTCAAATGGAGGAATACTCAAGATGAAAGGGACGTATTGGTAAGTGTTGTGAAATGGATACTTTGAACAGGTATGTACTTAACCCTCGGGTTGAAAACTCGATATAACAACAATATGGTAAGATGATAAATGAAAAGGTGATATGAATGTCTTGGTGACGACTATGCAAATGATGTTTTATGTTTGCTTATATGGTTATGTTACTTGCTATTTGCATGTGAGCTTACTAAGCATTTATGCTTACTCCCTCCTTTTCATTCCTTGTAGTGTTGACAAGCCAGCTCGGAAATCGGAAGCGGTCGGAGGCACGCTCACACTATCCGTATACCATCTTGGCATAATGGCTTGTATATTTTGAGTATGGCATGTATAGCATTATAATCATTTTGTATATATGGTCTTATGATATGGTTATTGAGTGGTATGGAAATAGAAATGCTTGGTAATGATTAGCCATTGGAATGGCTAATCATGATCATATTTGGTATTATGTATGTCAAATTGCTAGCTAATCCATGGAAACCATGAAATAGGTAAAATTTACCATAAAATAGATTCAGACAGCAGCAGTGACGTGAGTTTAAAAATCACTAAAAATAGTAGAAATGGAATTAAATAATGAATAAGTTATGGAATCGAAGTTTGATGAGTCTATTTTCATATGGAATAAGCGAAACAGGTATATGAGCTATATTTTATGAGATGTTTAAATTTTTGTGAAACAGGGCCAGAGCGATTTCTGGATCCCCTGTTCTGAATTTGGAAATTCACCATAAATTTTACAAAGATAATTAGAAGTCATGCTTTATATGTACAGATTCCTTATTGAGTCTAGTTTTATTAGAGATAAACAGCATAGTCATTGAAGCTCTGTACAGGAGATATCTGATTCGTAATACACAGAGGTCAGAGTAGTTGAACCCTGAAACAGGGGAGACTTTAACTAATAAACTGTACTAATTGGCCCAACCAAAATTCTAGAAAAAATTAGTAGATATATATATGAGTCTAGTTTCAGGAAAAATTTACGAATTGGATTTCGAGTTTCGAAACTCGAGATATGATTTTTAAAGCGACTGTGATGCAGTTAGCCAGCTTGTCTGGAAATTTTAAAATGAATTGTATGAGCTGTTTAATTAATGAATTAAGTCCGTTAACACATCGTGTTCGACTCCGGCAACGGTATCGGGTACGGGGTGTTACATTTAGTGGTATTAGAGCCAGGTTTAGTCGGTTCTCGGACTAACCTAGCATGTGTAAAAGTTTAGCTATACATGCCAGCGATGCGTGATAGTGTGATGTCTTCCGACGCATATAAGTACCGTCTTATTTAGGCAGGTACTCTCCAACCGAGCTGCGCCAACCATGTTCAATGTTAAGTAAAGGTATTTGAGTAAAATTATGATTATGATAAGTCTCGGTTCAGAAAAGTATGAATAAAGGTTTATGATACATATGTGATAATATGTGAGATGAAAGTTCATGTTGTGATAAATATTCATATTTGCTTAATGCTCATATGATGTAGTGTATGTGGCTTACTTGATAAGATGAACGGAATATATAGAAAGTAGTAGAGGTATGAATAAAGGTCATAATATTATGATCTGAATGAAAATGTCCTTGTCTTGATTGGATGTCGAATGTTGATGAATGTTAATGGTATATAATTTTATGAGATAAAGGATTATAATGAAATGAACTTATCTATGTTAAATTGTTGGACTGAATTGTATGATTGTAATGATATGTACATGATGATGCACGAAATGAAAGTTGTGATTGTGATGCAAATATTTATGTTTGTTTGGCCTTATATAATGTCATGAGCATGAATTAATTTAATTAATTGAATGGATAAGTAAAGCTGTCTAGAAAACATAGAATGTATGCATAAGTATATTGTCTAAATGGGACAATAGGAAAATTGGTGTAAGCCAACATGAATGAATGACATGATTTTGATGATGTTACTATGATGATGGAAGTTGTGTCATATGTGTATGTATAAGAAAGTCGAGTCGAGAGGTCCTACAACCTCCCCTTACCAAAGTGGTACTTATAATGGAATTTCATGAGATTTGTATTGAATAAGTTTCTGTTGAAAACCCAAAGAGTTCAAAGATAGAATAATTATAAGTATGATCCGAGATTGAAAATGAGCTGATAAGTAAAGTCGAGCCGAAAGTATCGATTGATATAAAATTATTGGAGTTATGCATTGTCCTAGTTAGAAAAGGAATTCTCCTTGGTAAATCGAATTACTCAAGTGCAAGGTCGAGAAAAGTGTAAATCGAAATTTATTCGAATTGGCCTTTTTAGTGAATGATTTAATATGAAATTTGTGACGGCAGAACTAGTTGGGAAATGATATTTCAAATGTGAATTATCCGAGTGTGACATTATGACCGGACAGATTTAGCGATCTCTTTTGAGATGTTCTATGTGTTCACCCGTTCTCGAAAATATTTCTATGGCTATTGATCTTCGAAGAAATTCTTGTTATATGGGAATGTCTTCTAATTCGGTGTTGGATGAAAGCATTGGTAGTCCGATTGGTTTATAATTTATATTGCTCTATTTTATCGGGTATTCTATTTCATTTCGTCGATAAGAATTGATGAGAGAATTCATATGATATTATGATTCTGCTTTCTTCTACTTGATGCTTCATCGATATATATGTATGGGAAGATATATTGATCTTGTTATATTTGATTTCATGGGATTAAATGATGTTTTCTTTTGGACTTTCTTTCTTTGAAGAATTATCGGGGTATTCTCATATTTTCTCTATGAATTTGGTTTTCGATTCTCCCATAGTATCGTATCTTGGGTTTCTTTATCCTGGATCTCTTTATTCGGATTTCTTTATTCGGGTTTCTCTATCTTGGATTTCTTTATTCGGTTTTCTTATTATCTTTGTTCCATAATTTGTCAATTATGACTCATGTTCAAGTCGTTCTTCACTCGTGATAATCATGTCAAATATGACTATACTTCTAATTTGATCTTGGTAATGTGGTGATTTTAGTATTGGGATTTTTCTAATTTACGTAAGGATTTGACATCGGTAAAGGCATAGGTGATAAAAGCGAGTTTTAGTCGATCAAAGAGTAAATAGTTTGAACGAGAAGTCTATATTTATTAGAAAGAGTTGAATATTAGTTTAAGTCACTACGAATGATAAGGTTTCCATCTTGTGAAAGCTGAAAAGTTTATTACATGTTGACAGAGTTCGGATAGATGAGAATATTGGTAACCGAAGCGTCTGAACTAGACTAGTCTACATTGAGCAATGACTTCCTGACTTTCAGTAATGTATTGTTGTATGAATTGTGATGTGTTTCAAGACAGTGAGGTAATGTGATAGTTTAGAGCATCCGATGTTACATAAAATCGGAGTTGTTAAAGGGGTTAAAGCCGAGCATTGGGATCTATCAAAATTATCCTTGTCAATGTTGATATTGGGATGGAAATGAGAAGGATTATTCTTGAGGCCATATCAGAATTATTTCTATGGCGGAAAAAGGAAAATGTGATGTATCTTATTGTTAAATTTTTGGCGAGATCTATAAATCACATCGTATTGAATGAATTCCTACTCATCGATTCATGGAATTTCAGGTCTCTTTGATTGTCGGATTCTTGGAATTCGGTCTCCATTAAATCAAGTTGAGATCCGGGTTTTATGTCATGATATCATGGGAAATTAAGAAGGGTTGAAAATTTAAGAACAGTTGAGAGTTGAGACTGTAAGCTTTTAGATCATATGAGAAATTGAAGAGATGTATTGGAGGTACAGGTCTAAGTGCAAGTTCTTGACACCAAATATGAGATTAAAAGTGAAGACCACTTTTCGGTAAGATTTTCTGGGACGAAAATCCTCGAAGGGGAAGAGTTGTAATATCCCGATTTTGGGCCTAGTCGGAATAGTGGTTTCATGACCACGAAATCCGAGATATAGATAATTATTTTATGATTATTTTAAGGTCTATGATATGATTGCATGATTGTGTGAAAATTTCGTGAAGAAATTTTATGCATAAAGTGCTTAATTTGAAATTTTGGACTAAATTGAATAAATTGCAAAACTTGTGTTCTAGAAGTATTTTGCATAAAATTGAATTAGATTATTAATTAGAGGTCCTTAAAGAGTAATTTTACCAATTTCTAAGTCTATGGACAAAATTGGACATGGATGGAATTTTGGAAAGTTTAGTAGTAAGGGCATTTTGGTCATTTAGGGGTAAAATGAATTAAAATACAAAATTAAAAGCCAATTTTGCTCATCTTCAACCCCATGGCCGAATATAGCAAGGAGAAACCATGGATAGGGTTTTTCAAGCTTCCAAGCTCGATTGTAAGTCCGTTCTAGCCTCGTTTTTAATGATTTTTACGTTTTGGAGTCCCTAGCTCGATTTAGCTTATGCTAGCAATAATTTAACCTAGGGTTTATATTTGGAAAAATACCCATAGGTGAAATTTGTGTATTTTGGTGTTTTATGATAGAATATGAAGTTTTAAATTATGTTAGACAACTTGTGCTACTCGGTTTTAAGTGAAAACGAGCAAAAGGGCTTAATCGGTAAAAATACCTAATAGTCATAAGTACATGTTAGAGTGAGAATTTGATGTTGCCATAGAAGGGAAAAATGATCAGCATGTCATAAAACATAAGAAAATAGGCTGAATTTTAATTTACGAGCTTTGGGGCAAAAGTGTAAATATGCAAAAGTTTAGGGGCAAAATTGTAATTTTTCCAAAATATGATTTTGGGTCAATTTGAATAATGTGAGTCCTAATTAGACTATATTTTAAATGATAGAGCAAGGAAAACTGAAATTGGGCTAAAATGGGGAAAATACCAAGTTGTGGACGAAATGGTAAAAATAGCCATTTTCGCATACGAGGTAAGTTCATATGTAAATGTTGGTAACATAGTTATTATTTTAAATGTTTTAATGTTTTTAAATGATCTGATAATTATTATGAAATATTATACTTGTGATAATTATTTGATAATATGTCAAATTATGTGATATACTTGGAAAATGTGAAATACTACCGAGTATCGATATCGGCATTCCGTAGAAGATGGTTGAGACACATGATTGGGAAAAAGGTCCGTTGAACCTCGTGAATGGATTAGGATACAAGTGACATGTCACTGGGATATTTGGGCATCCGAACTCGTTGAGTTGAGTCCGAGTTCACTTATGGATGCGAATGTCCGAACTCGTTGAGTTGAGTCCGAGTTCGTGAGATGTAACTAGGCATCCGAACTCGTTGAGTTGAGTCCGAGTTCGTGAGATGTAACTAGGCATCCGAACTCGTTGAGTTGAGTCCGAGTTCACTTATGGATGCGAACGCCCGAGCTCGTTGAGTTGAGTCCGAGTTCGCTTATGGGCGGGTTACATGATTGCTTGATTGAATATGTGGCACTTATGTGCAAGTTATCCATGTATCCGAATTATATTCCGATGTGTTCAACGGGTAAAGTTCTACTCAAATGGAGGAATACTCAAGATGAAAGGGACGATTGGTAAGTGTTGTGAAATGGATACTTTGAACAGGTATGTACTTAACCCTCGGGTTGAAAACTCGATATAACAACAATATGGTAAGATGATAAATGAAAAGGTGATATGAATGTCTTGGTGACGACTATGCAAATGATGTTTTATGTTTGCTTATATGGTTATGTTACTTGCTATTTGCATGTGAGCTTACTAAGCATTTATGCTTACTCCCTCCTTTTCATTCCTTGTAGTGTTGACAAGCCAGCTCGGAAATCGGAAACGGTCGGAGGCACGCTCACACTATCCGTATACCATCTTGGCATAATGGCTTGTATATTTTGAGTATGGCATGTATAGCATTATAATCATTTTGTATATATGGTCTTATGATATGGTTATTGAGTGGTATGGAAATAGAAATGCTTGGTAATGATTAGCCATTGGAATGGCTAATCATGATCATATTTGGTATTATGTATGTCAAATTGCTAGCTAATCCATGGAAACCATGAAATAGGTAAAATTTACCATAAAATAGATTCAGACAGCAGCAGTGACGTGAGTTTAAAAAATCACTAAAAATAGTATAAATGGAATTAAATAATGAATAAGTTATGGAATTGAAGTTTGATGAGTCTATTTTCATATGGAATAAGCGAAACAGGTATATGAGCTATATTTTATGAGATGTTTAAATTTTTGTGAAACAGGGCCAGAGCGATTTCTGGATCCCCTGTTCTGAATTTGGAAATTCACCATAAATTTTACAAAGATAATTAGAAGTCATGCTTTATATGTACAGATTCCTTATTGAGTCTAGTTTTATTGGAGATAAACAGCATAGTCATTGAAGCTCTGTACAGGAGATATCTGATTCGTAATACACAGAGGTCAGAGTAGTTGAACCCTGAAACAGGGAGACTTTAACTAATAAACTGTACTAATTGGCCCAACCAAAATTATAGAAAAAATTAGTAGATATATATATGAGTCTAGTTTCAGGAAAAATTTACAGAATTGGATTTCGAGTTTCGAAACTCGAGATATGATTTTTAAAGCGACTGTGATGCAGTTAGCCAGCTTGTCTGGAAATTTTAAAATGAATTGTATGAGCTGTTTAATTAATGAATTAAGTCCGTTAACACATCGTGTTCGACTCCGGCAACGGTATCGGGTACGGGGTGTTACACTCAATTTTCCGTTACGGCCAAAACGGAGTATATTTTTCCATGGCGAGACTTTCAGAAAATCTTTTTCTCCAATCTGAAATTCCATATTTTTACGCTTTAAGTCCGCGTATGATTTCTGACGATCCGATGCTGCTTTCAAGCTATCACGAATTATTTTCACTTGCTGTTTGGCTTCTTTAATTAAATCCACCCCATATAACTTATTCTCGCTGAGCTCGGTCCAAAACAAAGGTGTATGACATTTACGTCCGTATAAGGCCTCGTAAGGTGCCATCTTGATACTCGTTTGAAAGCTATTATTATAGGCAAATTCAATCAACGGTACGTATTTCTCCCACGAGCTACTAAACTCGAGAATACAACATCTCAACATATCCTCGAGTATTAGAATCGTTCTTTTGGACTGACCATCGGTCTGGGGATGAAAGGCAGTGCTAAAATGGTGCTTGGTACCCAACGCCTCATGCAATTTCCTCCAAAATCGTGAAGTAAATCGGGGATCTCTGTCTGAAACAATAGAAGTCGGCACCCCGTGCAATCGTACAATCTGAGAGACGTATAATTCTGCTAGCTTATCAAGTGAAAAGTCCGTACGGACAGGGATGAAATGAGCTGACTTCGTTAATCTATCCACAATAACCCAAATGGACTCTTTCTTGCTCAGTGTCAGCGGTAAACCAGACACAAAGTCTATTGTAACTCGATCTCATTTCCACTTGGGTATCATGATCGGCTGAAGTAACCCCAAAGGCATTTGATGTTCTGCTTTCACTTGTTAACATATTAAACATCTTGATAGAAAATCAGATATGTCACGTTTCATACAATGCCACCAATACTGACATTTTATATCATTATACATTTTTGTGCTACCAGGATGGACCGACATTCGGCTACTATAAGCCTCGCTCAAAATCATCGAAATAAGCTCTAAGTTTCTTGGAACACACACACGATCCCTGAACCTCAAACAATCATTATCGTCAATTCGAAACTCTGAATCCACACTTGATTCACATTGAACTCACCTAGCAACCAACTCATCGTCGACTATCTGAGCTTCACAAATTTGTCGTATTAACACTGGTCTTTCTTTTAACTCGGCTATCAACACATCATCTGCTGACAACGATAATTGTACGTTCATAGCTCACAAGGAAAATAATGATTTTCAGCTAAGAGCGTCCGCAACTACATTAGCTTTTCCCGGGTGGTAGTCAATGACAAGCTCGTAGTCTTTAAGTAACTCCAACCATCGTCTTTGTCTCAAATTCAAATCTCTTTGAGTTATTAAATATTTGAGACTTTTATGATCAGAAAAGACATGGCATTTCTCACTGAACAGATAGTGACGCCAAATCTTCAGAGCGAAAACAATAGTAGCTAGGTCTAGATCATGAGTCAGATAGCTCCGCTCGTGAGGCTTTAACTGCCTCGAAGCATATGTGACGACTCGACCCCCTTGCATCAAAACGTAGCCCAGACTGTTCAGTGATGCATCACTATAAATCACAAACTCCTTGCCGGATTCTGGCTGAACTAACACTGGGGCTTCCGTCAAAAGCATTTTTAGCTGGTTGAAACTTTTCTGACACTTTTCAGACCACTCAAATTTGACGTCTTTTTGCAGCAATTTTGTCAAAGGTGTCGTGATCATCAAAAAACCTTTTACGAATCGTCGGTAGTAACCGGTAAGTCCCAAGAAGCTCCGAACTTTCGAAACATTTCTAAAAGGTTTCCAGTCGATAATGGCTGAAATCTTGTTTGGATCGACTCGAATACCCGAAGCAGACACTATATGTCCCAAAAAGCTGACCTCGCGCAACTAGAACTCTCATTTACTAAATTTCGCGTACAATTGATTATCACGTAAAGTTTGAAGCACGAGTCTCAAATGCTCGACATTCTCGATCTCATCGCGAGAGTAAATCAAGATGTCATCAATGAACACCACCACAAATCGATCCAGATACTGATTAAACACCTGATTCATCAAGTCCATGAAAATTGCGACATCACTAAAAATTCGCAGTGTCCGTATCTTGTTTTGAAAGCAGTCTTTGGCACGTCGGAATCTCTAACTCTCAACTGGTAATAACTGGATCGCAGATCAATCTTTGAAAACACTGAAGCTCCTTTCAACTGATCAAACAGGTCGTCGATTCGGGGCAACGGATATTTATTCTTTATAGTGGCTTTATTCAATTGTCTATAGTCGACACACATTCTCATAGTCTCGTCTTTCTTTTTCACAAACAAAACTGGTGCACCACATGGTGAGAAACTCGGTCGTACGAAACCTCTATCCGTCAACTCTTGCAACTGAGCTTTCATTTCCTTCAATTCGGTTGGTGCCATACGATATGGAGCTATCGAAATTGGTGTAGTCCTAGGTACAAGTTCAATGCCAAACTCTACTTCACGAATAGGTGGTAATCTCGGCAACTCTTCGGGAAACACATCAGAATACTCACAAACCACAGGTACAGTCTCAATCTCTTGTTCGAATACTTTGTTGTCTAACATATAGGCTAGATACGCTTTACAGCCCTTCCTCACATATTTCTGAGCTGACATGGAAGTTAATACGACTGATAGCCCGTTTAAATCAATGGATGCAACCCGAATTATCTCATTATTCGAACATCGCAAATCAATAGTCTTTCACTTGCAATTCACTACAGCATCGTGCATAGTCAACCAATCCATTCTGAGAATAATGTCAAACTCGTCGAAGGGTAAAAGCATCAAGTCGGCTGGGAAACAGAAATCTCAAACCATTAGGGGGCATTTCCTGCACACTTTGTCGACTAGCACATATCGACCCAAGGGATTCGATACTCGAATCACGAACTCAGTAGACTCAACAGGTAGAGTCTTACTGGATGCTAAAGTCTCACATACATATGAATGAGTAGAACCAGGGTCAATCAAAGCAATCACATCAGTATCAAAGAGAGTGAAAGTACCGGTAATAACATCAGGCGAAGAAGAATCCTCGCGTGCACGTATAGCATAAGCTCTAGCAGGAGAACGAGCCTTGATTGTAGCATCTCTAGACCCTCTCTGCCCGTCCTATCATTTGTAACACCCCAAACCCGTGACCGTCACCGGATTTGACCACGTGGTGTTACCGGGCTTACTTCCCTTATTTCTCTCTTTGAAATAATTGATTTCTTGTTCCAGGCAGGCTAGCTAACTGCGTCACTGTCACCTTAAAATCATATCTCGAGTTCCAGAACTCGAAAATCAGTTCCGTAAATTTTCCCTAAAACTAGACTCATATATCCATCCCTGGATTTATTTCTAGAATTTTTGGTCAGGCCAATTGGTACAGTTTATTAGTTAAAGTCGCCCATGTTACAGGGGTCGACTACACTGACCTTTGCGCATTACGACCTGGATATCTTCTCGTACAGGGCTTCAATGCTCATGTAGTTTGTTTCTAATGAAACTAGACTCAAAGGGGAATCTTCAAATATAAGGAACGACTTCTAATTCCTTCTGGATAATTTATGGTAAATTTTCAAAGTTGAGACAGGGGATCCAGAAACCGTTCTGGCCCTGTTTCACGAGAACTTTAATATCTCTCAGTATACTGCTCATATGGTCGTTCAGTTTCGTCCATATGAAAATAGATTCATCAAGGTTCAATCTCATAATTTATTCACTATTTAATTCTACTTCTACTATTTTTAGTGATTTTTCAATCTCATATCACTGCTGCTGTCCGCAACAGTTACTGCAGTAGACTATGCCAATTTCATGAATCTTTCCTTGGCCTTACTAATCATCCATCATACATGACACAAATTATGGCCACCTTATCAAAATTAAAGTTTCTAAGACTCGTGGCTATAGGTTCTAGCATCCCACTCAACGACCACATAGGCCATTTTCACATGGCTTAAAGTTTACAACCCACAATTCAACAAAACATAATAGCCTATACATGCCAAATGTTCTCCTAGTTCAACTACAAAGACAATACCAAAAAATTTCCAGCCGGTGTGATGACTTCAACGACGGTTCCAAGCACGCAGCAATACGAGTCCAAGAGACCTAAAATGGGTGACAAGAAAACACCGAGTGAGTTTATAACTCAGTAAGTCATAAGCACTCATCAACCACCCATTAATAAAATTTTCACAACATCAAACAATAAACGAGGCTAGGTACTTCATCCATATCGAAACTATACCATAATTCCTCGGACCTTTCGGTTCAATCTCATACCAAGTCGTACATCCACATTTCATATTCTATACAATAAGATATTTGAGGCATTTTTTTACACACCAACTCATTCACACCACAATCATACAATTGCAATCATCACATAGATTTAAAGCTTACCAAGCTCAACCCCGAGCATGAACATATTGCCTATTCGTCATGAGCTCAAGGTACTTACCCGATCCGCTGTCCGGGATTAGCTCGATGATGTCGCACACTCAGTGCCAATTGTAATGCAAGAGCATATAGTGAATCCGCACACTTAGTGCTATATGTATTCAACTCGCACACTTAGTGCTATATAATCAAACTCGCACACTTAGTGCTGTACAATTTTAAACCCGCACACTTAGTGACATACCCTTCGAGCTCTCACACCCAGTGCCGTATATTTCCAGCATCCACACTTAGTGCCATATATTTCCAGCATGCACACTTAGTGCCATATATTTTCAGCATGCACACTTAGTGCCAATCTCGTCACCGCACACACGTATTGCCCAAGACACTTAGTGCCGAAAGCAACTTTCGCACATTTCACTATTTCTTTTACATTCAACAAATGTCATCACTCCATACACATACATTTCATTTATATATATATATCATCCCATTTAACACAATTGCATAGATTTTTACAATCATTTAAGCACTATCAAATATATGCTTAATGACTTACCTTATATTGGATGAAACGATTTCCAATCGACTACTCGATTATCTTTGTTTTGCCTTTGTTTGATTCTCCCCTTTTGATGTCTTGATCTCCTAGTATAAATACATTTAGTAGTTAAATTTCTTGCTGGATAGTTATGTGTATAATTTAATGGTTTTCACTCCATTCACAACTATCCTTGTTCAAAATATCAAAACCTTAGCCAACATTCAATTAATGCATCAAGGCCGAATGTATTATCACTATTAAGGTAATCTAGTCTCAAGTATTTTCAATTCTAATGTACAACATCTCAAATTCCCATGACCGATCACACCTATTCTTACTTTCCAATATTTGAAATATTCAAAATCACATCCTAAACACAATAGTCATGGACAATGCCGAATCCTCAAGTGTTTGAACATAAATTATTTTACTAATATAAACATTCACGAATCATATTCATAGGAAGACCAATTTCTTTCCATAGCACATTCATCATCCATACTTAGATGAAACAACCAAAATCCCTTCCTTTATACCCTAGCCGAATGCTCCAATCATCCATACAAATTACAAATTTTTGCATGGCTAAGTAGGAGCCATTTAACATGCAAGAAAAATAATCATAGGAGAAGAATTTATCATTCTAAGTAAGCTCCTATCTCCAACACTTAATCATTTGGCATTTTGCCTAGACACACACAAGAAATCTCAACTTCCTTGACCTTACCAAGAGTGCATCCACCATTCAACTTAGCATATTACAAAACCAAATCATCAAATTCAATGCTTACCTCCTAGTAGCCAAAGATACTTGCCGAATTGACCTAGGTAATCTTCCTTCCTTTCACTTTTTTTTTTTTCAAGAACAACCAAAAGAATGAACAATGAATGAACAAAACCTTTTTTTTTTTTTCTTTTCTTTCTCTCTAGCTACGGCACAATGGGGGGCATCCATGCTCATTTTCATTTTTTTTTTCATTTCTTTAATGCTAGTTTTTATTTTATGGCTTCCTACATACACCACTAGCAAAACATGTTGGAAACATGTTTCCTTTGCCCATAATCTTGTCATGGCCGACCACTCACCTTAGGAAAGGGGGTTATTTGACATGCAAGGACAACCATTTTCCCACATGTATTAATAGGCCACCTTACATTTGCCTAGCACATTTTTAAATTTTCTCACATAAGTCCTATTTGATAAAATTCACTTACAATTAACAAAATCCAAACATTCAATTTTTCACACATTCATATTCACATATTCTAGACAATAAATATTACGTTAGAACATTTCGGTGACTCGGTTTAGCGGTCCCGAAATCACTTCCCGACTAGGGTCAATTTTGGGCTGTCACATCATTCCCCGTATTCCTAGGTAGTCTACCTCGTGCTGTAGTAGTACTCGGTTTCCCACTCTGGTTCACATTTTGTTCAGATAATCTCGGGCAGTCTTTGATAAAATGGTCGGCTGATCTGCATCTATAATAGGAGCAGTCATGAAATCTACAACTCCCCGAATGCCATTTTCCACAATACTTGCACTCGGTCCTATCCCGTCGATCATTTCCAACGTGTACTCACAGGGGGTCGATCGCGGTCTCGCCTGGAAAAACCTGAAGTGTTCTTTGATCGGCCTGAATCATCTCAAAATTTCTTTGATGATTGCTGAAAAGAATTTCCTGAAGATCTTTTACGAAATTCTCCAGCTCCGACATCAGCTTTTCTTTTCTCCTTACTAAGTTCTTTAGCTTTGCAAGCTCACTCGCCAAGTACTACGAACTCTCGTATTTCAAGAATGCCAACAAACATTTTTATATCTTCATTCAGCCCATCTTTAAAACGTTTACACATAATAGCCTCAGACGATACACATTCCTGAGCATATCTACTAAGTCTGACAAACTTCCGTTCAGAATCAGTAACTGACATGGAACCCTGTTTAAGCTTAAGAAATTCTTTTCGTTTCTGATCGATGAACCTCTGACTGATATACTTTTTTCGAAACTCAGTCTGGAAGAATTCCCACGTCACTCGTTCTTTGGGCACAAAAGAAACCAATGTATTCCACCAATAATAGGCAGAATCATGTAGCAGAGATATGGCACATTTCAGGCATTCAGCAAGTGTGCAAGATAGTTCATCGAATAATCCGATAGTATTGTCCAACCAAAACTCAGCTTGCTCGACATCATCACTATCTGTAGCTTTAAATTCAATAGCCCCATGCTTTCTAATTCTGTCTACCGGGGGCTTATTCAACCTCATGTGATCAATCACTAGAGGTATCATAGGTGCAGGGGGTGTATTTGTTGGAAGTGGGGGTTGTGGAGCAGCCGTATTTGTCCAAATGTATTAGTTGAACCAATCATTCTTCACATTATAAAAGGCTTGTCTAGCCTCATCATTTTGATTGCTTGCATTAGGTTGAGAGTCTATCGGCGCGGTCCCGTGTGCGGGAGCAGGTGCTACACTCTCAACATCATCAGCTATCGCTTGATTAGGATCGGGATCCATTACTATACAAAAAAAAATGATTTTAACTGTCAGAAATCATCACACTATCGTATTAACACTTAATGGCATGTATAGCTAGATTCATACGTGCTACGTTAGTTCTAGAATCGACTAAACTGTAGCTCTGATACCAATAAAATTTAACACCCCTAACCCGTACTCGTCATCGGAGGGTTAAGGAGTATTACCATACAAGCACGAAATTCCATTTAACTTTATTCGAATAACTCCCGTTGGCACACTTATAAAACTGAATTCCAATTTGTTTTTTTTTTCAATTATACAATATACAAAAGAGTCATCTCAAGTTAATGGGTACATTGATTCATTCTTAAGTTCATTTCACATCAAAACATGGAAAACATTAATCGAATATCAACCACACATTCACATTAAATATGTGGAACACATATAGTAACATAACAAGCCATTTTCGCATGGCTATACATATATACATCATCAAAAAGATACTTATTTAACATCAAAAAGTCAAGCCTATACATGCCATTATCAAAGCTTAGCTACTAGAGTACCGAATGGGCTTAGATAGTGTGACAACTTCGACTTTGAGATTCCCGAGACTGTAGCTAACGAACGAGATCTATAAAACAGAGAATTAAGGAGAACAGAGTAAGCATTTCTATGCTTAGTAAGTTTTAAGCAATGAAGTCATTTAAAATTAAAGTATAGCAATCATAAGGCTTATCATCTTTTCTTTGACCGAATGTAACCATGACTAAAATATACCACCATTGTTCATGCATGTCATTTTAAATTTTTCCTTAAACACAAATTCATATCACGTAGATAACTTCTTTTTATCCAACCAACTTCATCATTTGGCCGAATACATCTAATTCAATTACGAGGCTAAATAAATACATATAATCATATTCACATATTCATGTTAATTCACACTTCAACCAATATACTCACATGCTCAGAGCCAATCTTAACATATTTCCACTTGAATCAAAATTCATGTATTCTGAATAAGCTATAGACTTCATACAACCCTAAGTAATGGCCAGAAGAGCACTATCCAAATGAATAATCACAATTTAAACCAAATCAAATTTTACAACGTATATACGGTACATACCTGACCATCTTAGGGTTGTGAGCACATTAATTGGAATTATTACAGCAAGATCACACATTTCCAACACAAATGCCTTCGGGACTTAGCCCGGATATAACACCAGCATGAATTCCTTCAGGACTTAGCCCGGACATAACACCAGCACCAATACCTTCGGGACTTAGCCTGGATATAACACCAGCATGAATGCCTTCAGGACTTAGCCCGGATATAAATCTCACACAAGGCCTGCAGGTCTTAGCCCGGTTATAATCCTCAATTATCATGCACATATATATATATATATATATATATATCATAACACATTAGCATTTCATTTACATTACTAGAACACAAGCACAACATGCTTATCAACCATTCCACCTTCAGCTCAATAGCCACATACAAAGAACATGATTTCGTTTCGCTATCCAACATGATTTCTATAACCATTCGGCTACAAGTCATATGCACAAATTATTTATCTCACTACGTAATTCAAGTAGAACCATTAGGTCACAATTTATTTATTATGCTTATATATCATGATTTTATCAAATCATAAGCTAAGTTCCATTACTCAAAGACTTACCTTGTATCTTTCTGAACAAATTTTGGGTTGGCTATTCCATGACTTTAACTTTTCCCTTATCCGATGTTGCCCCTCTATGCTCTTGAGCTGTGTTAAACAAGTTTAATTATATTAAACCTTATTCATACCTCTTATTCAATAATTACACTTACATTCCAATATGACACACACACACACACAAAAAAAATTTTCCTTTACATACACATTCGGCCAAATATAACTATGTTACAAGTCACAACTAAATTATTGATTTGATCAAGTTTACATAATCTTTTAATCAAACTCATTATTCATGACATAATAATTATCAAGAGTTGAATATGTGATCACTTAGTAAGCTTAAATTCATGTCAACTTAAGTGTCAAAAATGTCTATGAAATATTTACTCACTATCTTCTATCTTTAACTCAATTTCCTAGCTCCCAATCGGCACACTAGGACCATCTTAATTCATTTCTCATCTTGTTAATATAAACATGGCAAAATTAATTCCCATAAATAATTATCATCAATTCATTCATTCTCTAGGGACAAAGTTGAATGTTCAATAAGCAAATAAGGCACACAAAGCATGACGTCTTCAATTAAACCTACCATTCTCTATTTCATTGATTTTAACATCAATTTTACTTAGCAACTTCTTACTTTACAATTCGGCAACCATGAAAGCTTCTTTTTGAGCATATTGTCTAAATTCTCAATTATCCAAATCTTAACAAAATCTAGCTAATGGCCGAATATAAATACTTTGTCCCATACCTACGAATTCACCCATTCTAAGCTCAGTTTGCCAATTAAGTAAATAACACTAATGTTGAGCATTATTTGACAATTTGCCTTAAGCAGCCGGCTAAATTCATGTTCCTAATTCATAATTTCAAGTATTTCATTCACAAGTTACATAAATTATACTCAAAACCTCAAATTCAATTTCGGTAAGCACAAACATGTTAGCCAAAATTCCCCAAAGCACTTAAACCACTACTATGCATATCTAACAAGTTTAAACCTCACTTATCCACCTTTACTCATAAGAGCATAAAACAACCACCATTTCTTACCATCCATATCATGGCCGAATGCCCAAATCACCATAGAATTCAAAATTTCAAAATGGGCTAAGTCAAATACTTAGCTATCAACCACACTTAAAAATTTTCAAAGGAAATAACATGAAATTTTTACCTTAATCAAGCAAAAATCAAAGAGTGACCGAAAGCCTAGCTTTCCCTCCTATATTCGGCAAATGAAGAACAAAAGATGAACTAAGCCTTGTTCTTTTCACCTTTCACTATTTTATTTATTTTATTTTAACACCAATAACATATATAATTATAATTATATTATAATACAAATATATGTATAAAATACATACATTTCAATGATTATTCCACATGGCTGACCACTATAAAAAAACGTAAATTTGACATGCAAGTCCTTGTGTTTTAAAGTCACATAATACAAGGCTATTTCAAAATTTACCTAACACATTCTCAAAATTTTCAGACAAGTCCATTTTCAATTAATTTCACATCAATTTGCAAAAATTAAAGCATTTAAAAATTCATACGGGCATAAACACATATTTTAGACATAAAATATTATATTCAAATATTTTAGAGACTCGGTTTAGCGATCCCGAAACCACTTCCCGACTAGGGTCAAAATAGGGTTGTCACAAGCTCGTAATATCTGATATAATTCCTCCTAGGGTCCCAAGGGAACCTGGAGGAACGGGTACCTAATCTCCGTGGTAGGACCCGAGGATGACGCTGCTCCTTTCTGTTTCTTTGAGGAGGGAACAACGGTCTTCTTACCACGTGAGGATGACATTGTATATCTGCATTTGAAAAGTCAAAGTTCAACCGATATGTCCCAAGAATAGCATGGAAAAACAAAACTAAATAGGAATATTTCATGAGACTCACGTACTAGATGAAGTAAAACAAAAATAAAACAACTAAAGTAAATATATTAAGTTATTAAAATAAGACTATGAAAATAATGCTACGGGAAGATCTAATGCATGAGTGCATGTGAGTAAGCATAAGTATTATTATTCTACTATGAATATTCACTTAAGATAGTCAAATGGATCAGAGAAATCATGAAATAGGCAAAAAATTTAAAGAAAATAGAGAGAAAAGAGTAAACAAACGCAAAAGGGAAAAGCTTGGGTTGGTCGAGACAGTGTTGTAGGCAGTGCACAGGCGTAGCAGGTAGGGCGTGTAGAGTTGCAGTGGCTAGGGTTAGGGATTTTTTAGGGAATCAGAGATGAATAGTGAGGGGTTTATATAGATTTTAGGGCACACGACCGTGGGGCACGCTTGTGTGCCCTAATTTTTGCCTGTGTGTTTCGCGCTTTTTAAATTTGGACGGTCTGACATTCAGCCCACACTCGTGTTCCTTGGGCGTGTGGGTGAACACTACCGTGTCTTGCTTCATTCACTTCTCCCACACTCGTGTTCTTTTTGATAGTGTCAACCACGGATGAATGACACGGGAGTGTCACATGCCCGTGTTAAATTCTCAGTTTCAACCATGGTTTCAAGGCACAGGCGTGTCTCACGCCTGTTTTGTTTTGGCAGTTTCACCCATGGCCATGTCGCACTACTGTGGCAAATTATCGTATCCCATGTTGGGGAAAATTTTTTTCCCTATTTTCACAAGGCCGTATCGCACAGCCGTGTCTCCTCTTGTGGTGTGAACACGGCCTAAGGCACGCCCATGTATCTAGTCGTGTGGATGGGAAAACCCTGTGTTTCAAGACTCAGTTAGTAGGTTAGATGTGAAAAACTAGAATTCAAATAAAGCATGACTGTTAGTGCTCGAGTTGCCTCCCGAGAAGCGCTTATTTATAGTCTAAGCTTGACTTACCTCTCTGGTGTGTGATCATGGTGGCTTGAGGAGTTTACACTCCTCATCCCTGCTATCAACTTTATCAATATAAGGTTTAAGACGAGTATTGTTTACCTTAAAAGTTCCAAATTTGGGATGGATTACCTCTCATATGGGAAAATATTGAGTACCGTGAGATGAATTTCTCCATTAGGTTTAAAAGTGGCAATGCGAGGGTCTGCGCATCTAGTAGTACTTTGTCTCCAACCTTAAGTTGATTTGGTGCATCATTGAGCTCGTCATGGCGTGGTTTTGGTTTATCTATGTCCTTAGTCTATGTGTCTACCATTCATCCAGTTCCTCAATTTGTAGCCTTCGTTCTTCATAGATAGGTCCTTTGTTGTTTTCGAACATGACTCATATACATTCTTCGAAACTATTTCCTGCACAGAGGGTTTAACCACATGATCAGTACTAGTAGAATGATTTATACAACCACCTTTAATTTTTGATGTGTTACTCAAATTAGAAGGGTAATTGTTTCGTCTCCCACACGAAGTGTGAGTTCACCTGTACCAACATCAATAACGGTTCTAGCAGTCGCTAAAAAGGGTCATCCTAAAATCAAAGGTGCGTTACTATCCTCTTCCATGTCTAGAACAACAAAGTCTACTAGGTATATAAATTTATCAATCTTAACAAGAACATCTTCAATGATACCCCTAAGAAATCTAATTGTTTTATCAGCCAATTGAATGCTTATCCTAGTTTATTTGGGTTTCCCAAGACCTAGCTATTTAAACATTTTATAAGGCATAACATTAATGCTTGCCCCTAAGTCAGCCAATGCATTATGAACATCTAAACTACCAATTAAACAAGGACTCATAAAACTCCCTGGATCTTTCAATTTGTTAGGCAGCTTATTCTATAAAATGGTTGAGTAAGCTGCATTCAACTCCACATGCAACGCCTTATCCAAATTTCATTTGTTTTCTAGAAGATCCCTTAAAAATTTGACTGCGTTTGCAACTTAGAGAGAGCTTCGATAAACTATAAGTTAATATGTAATTTCTTTAATAGTTTAAGGAATTTACTGAATTGTTCATCTGTACGGTCTTTCCTTGTCACATTAGGGTATAGCACCTCTGGTTTGTACTATTTACTTACCATTTTCTGGTTATTGTGGTCCACCTCACCCTTACCTTTACTTACTACAGTTTCTTGCCTAAGTTCTGGTTCAGGTGAAACTAACCCTTCCTTGTCATGAGTGGTAATCACATTGAGTTGTTCCCTTGGGTTAGATTCCGTGTTACTCAGCAAACTACCGTGTGGTCGTTCAGAAATCAGTTTGGCGAGCTGGCCTATCTGAGTTTTAAGCTCTTGGATTGATACTTGTTGATTCTTAAAGGCTGTCTCGGTATTCTGGAAACAAGTTTCTGACACCAAGATGAATTTTGTTAGCATCTCCTCAAGGTTCAACTTTTTCTCTAGTTGGTAGAGTGGTTGTAAGTATTACTATAAGAATTATTTTGAGATCGAGAATTATTACCCATGTAATTTAACTGCTCGTTCTCCATGTTGTGGCCATAGGGTGGGTATTCTGAATTGCTTGATCCACCTCCACTTGCTTCGCACTGCATCACTCGGTGAACCTATAAAGAACTAAGAAAACCATTAATTTTCTTATTCAACAGTTCTACCTGATTAGAGAGCAGGGTGACCAAATTGACGTTATAAAAGCCGGTTATTTTTTTTTTGGTTTTATCCTCATGACTTGCCACTGATAATTATTCAGTGACATCTCTTCTATAAATTCATAAGCATCTTCAGGTGTCTTATTATTGATGGTTTCGCCAGCGACTTCGTCAACGATTTGTTAAGACGAAGGATTCAGGCCATTATGAAACGTTTAAACTTGTAGCCAAAGTGGTAACCCATGGTGAGGGCATCTTCTTAGGAGGTCATTGTATCTCTCCCATGCATCGTAAAGTGTTTCTAAATCCATCTGCACAAAAGAAGAGATATCATTACATAATTTAGCCGTTTTAGCTGGTGGAAAATATTTTAACAAAAACTTTTCAGTCATTTGTTCCCAAGTAGTGATTGACCCTCGTGGTAACGAGTTTAACCATTGTTTAGCCTTATTCCTCAATGAAAAAGAAAACAACTGAAGGGAATGGCGTCATCAGAAATGCTATTGATTTTAAAAGTGTCGCAAAATTCTAAGAAATTTGCCAAGTGAGCGTTGGGATCCTCGTCCTGCAAACTATCAAACTGAACAAACTGTTGGATCATTTGAAAGGTGTTAGGTTTCAGTTCAAAATTATTGGCAACAACAGCAGGCTTAACTATGCTCGATTCAGTTCCTGTTAAAGAATGTTTAGCATAATCATACGTAGTATGCGGAGCAGGATTCTGATTAACAGCAATCGCAGGAGGTAGCAAAATTTCTTGGTTTTCAACCATTTCCTCAGTTGTGGTGGAAGTATTGTCCTCTTGCTCTTCCTCTGTGTATCGTAAGCTTCGCCTTATTTCTCTTCGGTTTCTGCAAACTATGCGATCGATCTCACTGTCAAAAAGTAATGGTGCTAATGGGTTTCTTCTGGTCATAAACTAGAAAAACCTGTCAGAAGAGAATAAATGAAGAATTTGAAAAGAAAATAAAAATTTAAATTTCAATAAAAGTAAAATGGCTAAAGTAATAAATATCGAGTGTTCATAATATCCTAGTTCCCCGACAATGGCACCAAAAACTTGGTACGTGATATTCGCGACAGGTTTTAAATATTTATAATTAATCATTCTTGAAACTAACTATTATCACGACGAAGGCAAGTGTACCTATCGAACAGTAGTATAGATCAGCAAGACCGAATTATCAACCCAAAGGAACCACAAGTACTAGTATTTACTTCCTTTTTATTATCTACCCTAAAAATTAAAAGGTTTGGTTATCTAAACTAATTACTAAACTAAGAATGCACAGAGAGAAATTGGGGAAAAGCTTTTGGGAAAATTCGATTGATTAAGACAATACCCAAGGAAAAATCCACCTAGACTTCACTTGTTATTTGACTCTGAATCAGACGATTTATTCATTTGACTTGATCCGTAGAAATCCCTAAGTTATACTATTATCTCTCTCGAGACTAATAACGTCTAACCCTAGGTTGATTAATTGAAATCTCTTTCTAATTAAGACTTAGTGTTGCATTAACTCAATCTATGGATCCCCTTATTAGTTTTCACCCTAATCTGGCAAAATCTTATCACCCTATCTCTAGGCGTACAATCAACTCCACTTAATTATGACAAATTTACTCTTAGACAGGGTCTACTCTTCTTCTAAATAAGAGCGTTAAGTCAAATCAATATCTTGGAATATTAAAACAAGAATTAAGAACACATAATTAAGAACAAGTCAAATATTTATCATACAATTTAGATAATAATAACAAGACCCGTCTTAGGTTTCATTCCCCTTTGGTATTTAGGGGTTTAGTTCATGATTATAGACGAAAACATCTCAAAAGCGTAAAGATAACAAATCATAAGAAAACCCAAAACTCTTGAAGGAACTTGAAGGGAGATCTTCAGTCTTGATGATGAATCCGGCTTCTGAGATGGATCAATCGACTTTCCTTGAGTAATTCATTGGTTCCTACTCAGCGTCTCCCTTCCTAAGTGCCTCTTTCGGTGTTTAAATAGGCTTTAGAATGCCTAAGAGCCCTCAAAATTAGCATTTTCCGAATAGGGTTATACTCGGGATCTGTAGAGACACGCCCGTGTTCGATTACTCCAGCCAGTGGTCAAGGTTGTTGAATAGACAGGGCGTGTAGTCTACCAGTGTAAGTCGTGCTTCGATCCTGTCAAAGGGACACGACTGTGTGACACGCCCGTGTGAGGAAGTCTAGGCCGTGTTGATTTTCCATGTGGGTCCATTTTCACTATTTTCAGCCTGTTTCTTGCTCTTTTTACTCTCCTATGCTCACCTAAGTATAAAATATGAAATTAAAGTATTAAGAGCATCGAATTCACCAAATCTAAGGAGAAATCATCCATAAATGTGCTAAGCATGAGATAAAAACATGTATAAATTACTGTTTATCATGAGTCTAGTTTTACATGGAAGAAATGGTGTAAGCAAAAGAATTTCATATTATGATATATATGAATTTTATGAAACAATGTCAGATTGATTTAGGGTCCCTATTCTGACTTTGGAAAACCATAAAAAATTGTAAAAAAATAATTAGAGGTTTAAACTTATATGTTTAAATTCTTAATGATTCTATTTTCAAGAGAAACAAATGGAAACGTCATCCAAATCCCGTACTAAGTGATAATTAATATTTAGTAAAGAAAGGTCAAAGTTGTCAAACAGAAGAACAAGGAAAAATTTGAAGATTTTACTGTACTTATTGGCTAAATTATAAATTTTGAAATTTTTATGGTAGAAAGATATTTTAGTCTAGTTTAAAAAATATCAAGAGGATCTTAATTTATAATTCTTTAGCTGAAGATATAAATAATTTAGTTACTATGACTCAAGTGGACAGCTTTGATATGACCACATAAGTAAATAGTGGAACTATAGATAATGTTACATATAAGCATGTTATATACTAAAAGCTAAAGATTATAACAAATATATATACATAAAGGATATGGAATGGAGATGTAACGCCCCAAACCCGGCCCAGACGTTATGGCCGAATCTGACGTGCCACATTGGAGTTGAAAACCCACGTTCCGTTTTAGTGTTTTAAAACCATACATTTTATTGAGTTAACAAAGTGTATGGAAGTCAAGCAGTGTAGGTATCCGAGACAGAGGAGGTGAGCCATGAAGGCCGCTAAGTACCAAGCTCTTTAATTGGATCCAATCCTAGACATGCCCACAACCATAGCCACACTTTGTTATATCGAGTTTAAATTTGTTTAAGTGGACGTCTTTGATAAATTGATTAATCGTGGTGTTGAGATATTTTGAAAATAAGTATCATTTTGAAAACACGTCCTAAGTCTAGCCCATTTGAATAATTCTTAACCAATTTTTAAAGTTATTAAAATTAAAATAATTCAAAAGAAATAAAAGGAAAGTTAAAATTGGCCTTATTACAACCCAAAAATAAATAATAATTAAAGGAAATTAAATAAAACCAACACTTATTTAAAAGCCCAAGGATGATCACCGTGGCCACTCAATCCTCTCCTACCCAAGTCCCCACATCAAGGCTCACTGCAAGGTTAAGGAAAGGGGTGAGTTTGGAAACTCGATGTGCAACAAGCCCTTTCGAGCCCAAAAACAATAACGACTGTTGGGTCTAAGCCCAAATCCAATCTCAACATATCTTGGGCCATAGCCCTTTTCATGTTTCATATTCCATAACACCGGGTCAAGCCTTTTCATATTTCATATTCTTGGGCGAAGCCTTTCTCAGAAACAGGTATGGCCCTTAGGCCCATTTCAATATCACATATAATTTCAATGAAAGAATGTAACCCATTTGGGAGACTACTCAACCCACCATCCGCTACTCTCCACCGTACCAACCAACACACCATGTGGGATTAACTCGACCCACCCCGCCATACTCTCCATTTGGCAAGCATAGTGCTTTATCATATAACCGAGGCCTAGCCTCTTTTAATAATCGGGCAAAAGCCCTTTCAATAATCAGGGCATAAGCCCTTTTATAATCGGGCATAAGCCCTTTTGATAAGCAGGGCATAAGCCCTTTTGATAAGCAGGGCATAAGCCCTTTTTCACTTCCTCCATCCATATAAAAACCCAACCCAATGCGTTATGATTACATCATGTGCATATCATACATGTCATGTGCATCTCATACATACCATATTTATCAAAATCCCATGTATTAAAATCATACATAAACCCTAGGGGTATAATGGTCATTTTACCTAGGGCAAAACGGTCATTTTCATGGTATAAGGGTAATCTCATAATTTTACCAAAATTAGGGTTTCCATGTTCATTAACGATTACTAACAATCCATTAGTGCAAACAAGTGATTCGGCCCATTTTAGCGAAATCGAGTTATTGGGCCTAAAACCCTAATGGGCCCTACTTAGCCAATTTCGTCATCTAGGCCCATTTAGCCTATATTCCATAACGGTTTTAACGGTCTTATCATGCCATATAACGATTTCCGTTTTCTACCAATTTTACCCAAATGGGCCCGCAGCCCAATGGGCCCCACTTGACCCCTCGAGGCCCAACTTACCAAGAATGCCAAAATCACATTCTTACCGCTTTCCATCGTTCTCAATCACCGTCTCATCGATTCTAACTAACTAGTGAGCGTCATTGTTCACAAGTCCTCGAAATGCCGAATTTCACATTTTTCGACTTTTCGACATTTTATCGCTTTAAGCTATGAAAGGGTTCATTACACACGATTTGCGATATTCCTTGACGAGATCTCCTATGCGATTTCTCCTATAATCAATTGTTAAATAGATCAGCTCGCAATAATTGAACCAAATCAAGAACTTTCCAATATTAACACTTACACATTCGCCACCATCCATAATGGCCTTAGGCACCTTACCTTTGTCGCGATTGATGACTAGGCCTAGCTACTCCGTGATCCAAGCTACTCCAAATCGACACTACACCTTGCTGCTCCTTCAATAAATAAACCAAAAATATTAAAAGAAGACCCCATAGAGTCTATGCCCATATTCGCCATCTCCTAAACTTGGAGTTTGACTTTTGGCCAAAGCTACACTAGGAATCGTTTAGAGTTTGAACACTTACCACAGTCTTTCTCCTCATGAATTCGGATGTCTAAAAGGTAAAGGAACCGAACGCCAACTATTGAAAAGGAAGAAAAAAGGTTGCTGGTCACAAAGAATCGGCACCCCCTATCTTCATCGATTTGACTTTTTGCGGACTTCGGCAAAAATAGAGATAAGGAAAGAAACAATGATGAATGGAGGAAATAGTGGGCTGATTTGAAAGAAGAAAAGGAAGAAAATGAATAGGAGGGAGGTAGATTCGGCTGGAAAAGAAAAGAGAGAAAAGGCTACACACCAAAGAAGAAATCGGCACAACTAAGACCCTAATGCCAAATTACTAACCTAATGCCCTTTACCGAAAATCCCTCTCCAATCTCCTTATTCGCCAACTCTATCTCCCTATCACATCCCTAAAATCTCTCCCTTATCCCTCCTTAATTTATGCATTTGACTTGATCCAACTCTCCTCTTACGTAATCCACTTAAGTTCCAACACTTACCCTTCCTGCACACAAAAATAAATACTCTTATTTGCCAACACAGAGAATCGAACCTGTGTCTTCCTCTATGCCCACACGCCACCTTTTTAGGAGCTTAGTGGCGTCACCCTTGCCACTCTACTGAAAGCTCTTTTTGTGATACACTTTACCCACAACTTAATATAAGGGCACCTAGCCGTAACCCCTAACTCCTAAGTCCAAAATTTAAAAATTCTCTTGGGTTTTGGCCAACTCATGGGCCTTCCATAAGCCCATTTACATACCCAAATTATGAATTCCATCATCACATACCAAATTTTAGAAATTTACTTAAAATATCGAATCGCAAAAACCCGAAAATCGGGATGTTACAACTCTACCCTCCTTAAAGAAATTTCGGCCTCGAAATTTACTCGTCCAAACAGTTGAGGGTATCACGACGATTGCCTCTTTGGTCTCCTGTAGCTTCTTCCTTGCCATGGTTCCTCCAAAGTACCTTCACCAACGGATCGACCTCTTTCTCAACACCTTGACATCACGATCAAGTATTTGCAGTGTTCCTCTTCAAAGGTCAAATCGATTGCATTCTCAATTTTTGCAAGCGGCACGATATGAGTTGGGTCGAACGATATCGCCTTAGCATGGACACATGGAAGACATCGTGAATACGATCCGCTTCGAGGTAACTCTAGTTGATAAGCCACCGCCCTATCCGCTTAATGATTCGATAAGGTCCAATAAACCGTGGGCTCAACTTACCCTTCTTACCAAATCTCAAGATCTTCTTCCAAGGCGAAACTTTCAAAAAGACCATGTCTCCTACCGCATATTCAATATCCTTACGCTTCAGATTGGCATAAGACTTTTGTCGATCCGCCGCCTCTTTTAACCTCTTCCTGATTACCTTAATCTTGTCTTTAGTATCTGCTACCAACTCTGGTCCAAGTATTTGCCTTTCCCCCAATTCTGCCCAACAAGTAGGCGAGCGACACCTTCGCCCATATAGTGCCTCATATGGAGCCATCTGAATACTTGCTTGATAACTGTTGTTATACGCGAACTCCACTAAGGGCAAATGGTCCTCCCAGCTGCCTTTAAACTCAATAGCACAACCCCTCAACATATCCTCTAAAATCCGAATAACCCTCTCTGACTGCCCATCCGACTGAGGGTGAAAAGCCGTACTGAAATCCAATCGCGTTCCCAACGCCTCATGCAACTTCGCCAAAACCGAGATGTAAACCTTGGGTCTCGCTCGAAATTATCGATCTTGGCACACCATGCAACCAGTATTATTTCCGCCACATACAATCCGCCAACTTCAAGTGAGTAATCGGTTTGGACAGTATGAAATGAGCGATTTCATGAGTCTATCCACAATCACCCAAACCGAATCTTTCTTAGAAGGTGTCAACGGCAACCCACTTACAAAGTCCATAGTTACCCTTTCCTACTTCCAAAGTGGTATCTTTACCGGCTGTAACAATCCCGAAGGTAGTTGATGCTCGGCCTTCACTTGTTTGACATGTCAAACATCTCCCAACAAATTCGGTCACTTCTCGCTTAAGCCCAGGCCACCAATATTGCTCTTGCAAGTCACAATACAACTTACTCCCTCCTGGATGCATAGCACAAGGTCCATTATGTTCCTCTTTCAAAATCATCAGTCTCAAGTCGGAGTCTTTTGGCATACAAATTCTTCCTCGAAAACAAAGAACTCCCTCACTATATAACCCAAAGTCAGGATTCTCCCCCTTCTCAACTTGCTGAAACCGAGCAACTAACGACTCGTCCTTCAACTGTTGCTTCTTAATCTGTTCTACCCAAGTCGGTCTCACCTGTAACTCTGCCAACAAACTCCGTCGTCATACAAACTTAGACGAGCAAACATCGCTTTTAATTTCGCCACGCTTCTTCGACTTAGCGCATCACCACAACATTCGCCTTACAGGTGGTACTCAATCGAACAGTCATAGTCCTTTAACAACTCTATCCACCTTCACGCTTAAGATTCAGCTCCTTTTGAGTCGCAAGTACTTAAGACTCTTATGATCCGTATAGATGATGCATTTCTCTCCATACGTAATGCCTCCATATCTTAAGTGCAAAGATTACCGCCAATTCCAAGTCATGCGTAGGGTAGTTCACCTCATATGGCTTAAGCCGTCGTGAAGCATAGCGACCACTTTACCCTCTTGCATCAACACGCAGCCAAACCTACATGTGACGCATCGTCAGTACACGTTGAAATCCTTACCGACTCGGTGAATCAAAAGCGGCGCTTAGTCAAAACCTTCTTCAACTTCTCAAAAGCCTCTTGCGCTTATCTGTCCAAACAAAAGGTGCTCCCTTCCTTATAAGTTTTGTTAACTGGTCGCCAACACGTAAAATCCTTCCACGAATCTCCGATAATAACCCGCCAACCCCGTAAAACTTGAATCTCATATCGACTTGGTGGCTTCCATTCCAAGATTGCTTCAATCTTCGAGGGTCCACCTTGATCCCTTCAGCAGACACAACATGCCCCAAGAAGGTAACTTCCTTCACCAAAACTCGCACTTACTAAACTTTGCATAAAGTTGCTTCTCCTTAACACTTGCGATTACTACGAAGATGCTCATCATGCTTCTCTTCCGCTTCCAAATACACCAAGATATCATCAATAAAATGACTACAAACCGATCCAAGTATGGTTGGAATACCCGATTCATCAAATCCATGAATCTTTGCGGTGCATTAGTCAACCCAAATGGCATTACCGAAACTCGTAATGACCGTGACGAGTCTTGAACGCCGTCTTATAAATATCCCCTCTTTAACTCTTAATTGATGATATCCAATCAAGGTCGATCTTAGAAAACACCGAGGCTCCTTTTAATTGGTTGAACAGATCATCGATTCTTGGTAACGGATACTTGTTCTTGATAGTCGACTTATTCAACCGCCGATAGTCAATACACATTCGATAGTCCCATCTTTCTTCTTCTGAACGAAGACTTGCACCCCACGGAGAAACACTTGGTCTTATAAACCTCTATCCAACAGCTCTTGAATCGAGCTTTCAATTCTACCAACTCCTTTGGTGCCATCCGATAAGGTTCAATGGACACAGAGTCGTTCCGGTGTAGTAAGTCGATTCCAAACTCGACTTTTCGTTGAGGGTAATCCAGAAGTTCATCCGGGAATACATCCCGAAATTCCTTAATAGTCCTAACGACTCCACCGTTATCTCCTCAAGTCTCGTTTGACTTACAAAGGCCAAGCACGCCTTACAACCTTTCGGATCAACTTCTCGGCTCTTAACGCCAAACAACATTGGATAAATAATCCTTCGCTCCCTATGACCATTATCTCCTCATCTTCGACGCTTCTTAGTACCATCCTCTTTGCAAAGACAATCCAACGTCGCCTTGTGCCTAGCTAACCAATCCATTCCCAAAATAAGATCAAAATCCCGAAATGGCGGCTCCATCAAATCTCCTTCAAAGATTTTATCCTCGTGTCACTAATCAGATCGCCTAAAAATTTTATCTACCTTAACCGAATGTCCCAATGGACTCATTACTGATACCCCACTCACAGTCTTCTCAGGAAGCACATCCAAAGCCCCAGATACATCACAAGCAACATACGAGTGGGTGGAACCCACATCAATCAAAGCAGTGTAAGGCATGCTATGAATGAAGAACGTACCATTATAACATCAGGAGCGTCACCCTCCTCACGACGTCGTGTAGCATAAACCAACGCCGGTTGTCGAGCTTCAGCATGACCAGCACCTCTGCCAGGTGCCCCACGTCCTCGTCCATTACCATTGCCACCTCTACCTTGCCCACGACCCCTCTGTGGTGGTGGTCCTCCTCGCCGTGGTTGGACATCCCTTTGCTCTGCCGCTAGCTCCTGAGCGGTCCTTTGAGGACACTCTCGAACTTATGCTCCTTTGACCCACATCGAAAACATGCTCCAGCCTCGCTTCAAAGACTCCCCATATGCACCCTACCACAGTCCCTCGCAAGCTGCGGTCTATAAGTATTTATCGAACCGCTCGAACCGGTTCCTCCATCCTTACTCTTTTAACACTTGATTCGTGGCACTCGAGGGTCCGAAATCCCTCTTGAATCTGGTCGATCCTTCTCACGATTCTGCGCTCACTCACTTCACCTCCTCACCTATCTTAGCCTTTTCTACCAAAGCAAAAACCACGCTCCTCCGTGGAGCTATCAATATCCTAAGCTCATCGCGGAGACCATCCTCGGCGGACACTACGCTTCGATTCGCCACCACTATACCACTAGCATATCGACTCAAATTTCAAAATTCGCCTCATACTTTGCTACGGTCTTATCACCTTGAGTCGATTCAAGAATTCCTTTCGACGAGCATCCACATAGCTTGCTCCAACATACCTCCCTTTAAAGGCAATTTTGAACAATTCCCAGTGTTACTTGCTCAATTGGGGTACTCTCCTTACGGTGATCCACCATCGGTATGCTTCACACGTAGCAAATGACACGCTCCTTTCACTTTTTTGCTCCACCGAGCGCCTAGATCGTCCATGATCGCTTCTATAGCCTCCACCAATATTCGCCACATTCGGGCCACTCCAGATACACCCCTAAATACCTCTGCTCCGTTGGCTTGAGTCGCTCGATATAGACCCCTATTCGCCGTCCCAAGATTAGCTCCACCACTCTTTCTAAAACCCTTAACATGGCTTGGGATAAAGCGCCATCCCCGCACCTCGATCATAAGACCAGCCTCCGTTGCTTGCGGCACATTGGCTCCTCACCGGCCTATGCCCAAGATGAAGATTCACTTGCACCTTCCGCGGCCTCGTCCACGAGCTCCTCTAGTACTCATATCGAATTATCGATTTACTTAATTTTATGAAATTAGTATAACGCTCCACCGCTTATTAAGAAAATATCTTATGTAGATATAGCGGTTCAAGGATTGTTTTCAGATCATCATAGCCTAGCTACGCCTCATTCCTACTGCTTACGTACTCTACCTAGCTAAGGTATCATAGTAGGGTCTCAAAGACTATTCATAATATCATATCAATATCATATATTGTAAGGAAAATATACTTACGACTTGGTGTCAGGATTCAAGTGCCACTTCTTTCTCTAAAAAAACCATGTTTTTGATTATCGAAAATAGAAATTAAAAACTTTGATTTGAAAACTCCTTTTATTTTGAACTCTTGATTAAAACAGAAAGACTGGTACCTTTTTAACATATATTTTCCATAAAACATCTTTAAAATGAACTTTTCGTAAACCATTTCCAAAAATACCCTTCTTAGGCCTAAGTTTTCAAATAGATTATCGGACTCGATCCACAAATAGAGTTGTTGCAACCTAGGCTCTGATACCACTAAATGTAACACCCCAAACCCGGCCCAGACGTTATGGCCGAATCTGACGTGCCACATTGGAGTTGAAAACCCACGTTCCGTTTTAGTGTTTTAAAACCATACATTTTATTGAGTTAACAAAGTGTATGGAAGTCGGGCACCGTAGGTATCCGAGAGAGGAGGTGAGCCATGAAGGTCGCTTAAGTACCAAGCTCTTTAATTGGATCCAATCCTAGACATGCCCACAACCATAGCCACACTTTGTTATATCGAGTTTAAATTTGTTTAAGTGGGCGTCTTTGATAAATCGATTAATCGTGGTGTTTAGATATTTTGAAAACACGTCCTAAGTCTAGCCCATTTGAATAATTCTTAACCAATTTTTAAAGTTATTAAAATTAAAATAATTTCGAAAAGAAATAAAAGAAAAGTTAAAATTGGCCTTATTACAACCCAAAAATAAATAATAATTAAAGGAAATTAAATGAAAACCAACACTTATTTAAAAGCCCAAAGATGATCACCGTGGCCACTCTGAATCCTCTCCGGGCTCACCTGCAAGGTTAAGGAAAGGGGGGTGAGTTTGGAAACTCAGTGTGCAACAAGCCCCTTTTAGAGCCCAAAAACAATAACAGCCTGTTGGGTCTAAGCCCAAATCCAATCTCAACATATACTGGGCCATAGCCCTTTTCATGTTTCATATTCCATAACATTGGGTCGAAGCCTTTTCATATTTCATATTACTGGGCCGAAGCCTTTACTGTAAACGGTATGGCCCTTAGGCCCATTTCAATATCACATATAATTTCAATGAAAGAATGTAACCCATTTGGGGAGACTACTCAACCCACCATCCGCTACTCTCCACCCGCACCAACCAACACACCATGTGGGATTAACTCGACCCACCCCGCCATATTCTCCATCGGCAAGATAGTTGCTTTATCATATAACCGAGGCCTAGCCTCTTTTAATAATCGGGAAAAAGCCCTTTCAATAATCGGGGCATAAGCCCTTTTATAATCGGGGCATAAGCCCTTTTGATAATCGGGCATAAGCCCTTTTGATTATTGGGGCATAAGCCCTTTTCACTTCCTCCATCCATATAAAACCCAACCCAATGCGCTTATGATTACATCATGTGCATATCATACATATCATGTGCATATCATACATGTCATGTGCATCTCATACATACCATATTTATCAAAATCCCATGTATTAAAATCATACATAAACCCTAGGGGTATAATGGTCATTTTACCTAGGGGCAAAACGGTCATTTTCATGGTATAAGGGTAATCTCATAATTTTACCAAAATTAGGGTTTCCATGTTCATTAACGATTACTAACAATCCATTAGTGCAAACAAGATTCGGCCCATTTTAGCGAAATCGAGTTATTGGGCCTAAAACCCTAATGGGCCCTACTTAGCCAATTTCGTCATCTAGGCCCATTTAGCCTATATTCCATAACGGTTTTAATAGTCTTATCATGCCATATAATGATTTTCGTTTTCTACCAATTTTACCCAAATGGGCCCGAAGCCCAATGGGCCCCACTTCCCCTCGAGGCCCAACTTACCAAGAACGCCAAAAATCACATTCTTACAGCTTCCATCATTCTCGATCACCGCCTCATCGATTCTAACTAACTAGTGAGCGTCATTGCTCATAAGTCCTCGAAATGCCGAAATTTGGATTTCGCTTTTCGCATTTTATCGCTTTAAGCTATGAAAGGGTTCGTTACACACCTGATTTGCGATATTCCTTGACGAGATCTCCTATGCGATTTCTCCTATAATCAATTGTTAAATAGATCAGCTCGCAATAATTGAACCAAATCAAGAACTTTCCAATATTAACACTTACACATTCGGCCACCATCCATAATGGCCTTAGGCACCTTACCTTTGTCGCAATTGATGACTAGGCCTAGCTACTCCGTGATCCAAGCTACTCCAAATCAACACTACACCTTGCTGCTCCTTCAATAAATAAACCAAAATATTAAAAGAAGACCCCATAGAGTCTATGCCCATATTCGGCCATCTCCCTAAACTTGGAGTTTCGGCTTTTGGCCAAAGCTACACTAGGAATCGTTTAGAGTTTGAACACTTACCACAGTCTTTCTCCTCTTGAATCCGGATGTCTAAAAGGTAAAGGAACCGAACGCCAACTATTGAAAAGGAAGAAAAAGGTTGCTGGTCACAAAGAATCGGCACCCCCTATCTTCACTGATTTCGGCTTTTTTTGCACTTCGGCAAAAATAGAGATAAGGAAAGAAACAATGATGAATGGAGGGAAATAGTGGGCTGATTTGAAAGAAGAAAAAGGAAGAAAAATGAATAGGAGGGAGGTAGATTCGGCTGGAAAAGAAAAGAAAGAAAAAGGCTACACACCAAAGAAGAAATCGGCACAACTAAGACCCTAATGCCGAAATTACTAACCTAATGCCCCTTTGCCGAAAATCCCCTCTCCAATCTCCCTTATTCGGCCAACTCTATCTCCCTATCACATCCCTAAAATCTCTCCCCTTATCCCTCCTTAATTTATGCATTTGACTTGATCCAACTCTCCTCTTACAGAATCCACTTAAGTTCCAACACTTACCCTTCCCGCACACAAAAATAAATACTCTTATTTGCCAACACAGGAATCGAACCTGTGTCTTCCTCTATGCCCACACCCTACCTTTTTAGGAGCTTAGTGGCGTCACCCTTGCCGCCTCTCTGAAGCTCTTTTTGTGATACACTTTACCCACAACTTAATATAAGGGCACCTAGCCGTAACCCCTAACTCCTAAGTCCAAAATTTAAAAATTCTACTGGTTTTGGCCAACTCATGGGCCTTCCATAAGCCCATTTACATACCCAAATTATGAATTCCATCATCACATACCAAATTTTAGAAATTTACTTAAAATATCAGGAATCGCAAAAAACCCGAAAATCAGGATGTTACAGGAGAGGAGGAAGAGGAAAAATATATGAATATATATATATATATATATATAGTAAATGAATTTGAGATGTTTTGAAATGGTTGTAGGTGATGGAATGATTGATACATATGAGTATGTTTAAACGGATTGATAACATAATCAGCGAATAATTGTTTATTGATGTGAATTCTTTGTTAAAATTTTTTGAAGAATTAAATTGATTGGAACAATTTAGAAAAAAAATATAAAATATACATGAAGTGGGTAAACTAATTTTGCAAGTGCAAGTCCTCCAATGGTCTTATTTGTAAAATTTTAATATTTGTGTTAATTTTATAAACTTTGTTATATTTAATTGAATATCATGTTTTTATAAGGACTTCAGATTAGAAATAGATGTAAGTGGATGATATGTAAAATGAAGTGGTGGTTATGATATCTGAATACGGTTCAGGTAATGATATAAAATAAAAAATAAAAATAAAGCGTCAAACTTATAGGAAATAGAGATGACGTTGCGGTGACAAGTTCGCCATGTTACGACGTGGAAATCCCCAATGTCGCGACGATAATTCAAAAATTTTTATGAACTTTACAAATTAGCCTTTGATCAATTGTGGATGTTTTAATAAGCCACTTTAACTCAAAATTAGTTCTATCAGAATTCAATTATTACTAAAATTAGTTAATGATCTACATTAATTAAATAATAAGATAAATTGATCTAAAATTTTCAGAATTTCTTCGAAACAATGTGACATACTGATGTCTTGACTCAGTGATCAGGTTGGGTATGTGGGAACTACAGTGTTTGGATGGTAAACCACCATTACTCGTAGTGGACGATTTTGGGATGTTAAACACATGAAATTGGATAAATTTTATAAGGGTAAATTTGTAATTAAGTAAAACATAATGTAATTAAAATAAATAAAAGGCATAAAAGAGTTATCTTCAACTTAGGTTCTTAGGAAGAAACCAAAACTCCATGGATAGGGCTTTAAGCATTTGGCCAAGCTTGCTTTTCAAATTGGTAAGTGGATTTTAATCGGTTTGTTGTAATTTGTACGTTTTTCAGATCATTACAACTAAATCCAACTAACTTGTATCTCCGTTTTGAAAGCTTAAAGATTATGAAGTATTCCATTGATAAGTTTGGATATTCTTGAAGTTTTATGGTAGATTATTAAGCTTGGTTGTTAAATATGACTATTTTTGGTAATTTTAATGTTTAAGGACTAAAATGTTAAAGTGATAAAATTAAGAGGATTAAAATGTCAAAAAAACCTAATTACATAAAACGAGTGATTTTGTTGTTAAAATTATTTAATTGAATGAAATTATTATTCTAGATCGAGAACAAGATGATAATCGCGGGAAGGAAAAAAATTATTGAATTGTAACACCCCAAACCCGGCCTAGACGTTAGGGTCGAATATGGCGATATTACATGATAGTGTTTGAAACTAATATTGACTCCAAAATTGTTACTTATTTTTTCACTCGTTTCAACACATTTCATTGTGGAAGCTTTTAAAAGTCGTTTTGTGTAAATTGTTTGTATAGAGAAAACTTTGCCTCTTTGAAAAGACTGAGTTTTTTAAACGTCTAGCAGTTATAAATCCCTAAAAATAAATAATAACCCAATTTAAGTAAAAGTCTTAGAAAGTCTGCAATTTACATCAAAACAAACCAATAATCATAGTATGGGATAAAACCATGAAAGTTCAAAACCATGGTCACCACCGGGTCCTCCACCGCACCAATCCGTCTAAGTCTGGGGATTACCTGACACATTAAAAAAATGGCTGAGTTTAAGTAAACTCAATGTGTAATCCCACAGAAAACATACAATAGCCAATCATGGTGCACAGTCAAAACAGTTCTGGGCCTAATCCCTTTCTAGTATCAGTAAAAGTTTGGGCATTAGCCCATCTTAATATAGTATTCAGTAAGTAGTAGGGCCTAAGCCCATTACAGTATCAAAAGCAACCATGCAATATTCAATAACAAAATCCTACCTAACCATCCTCTACATACCATCTCCATCTAACCCTACACTCCATGTGGGGATATGATCAAGCCACCCATCCCTACACTCTAAAAAGTACCAAATGCGACACTAAATAGTGGTTTGTAGCTGAGCTGCCAGTAAATTAGGCCCAAGGCCTTTCAGTACAGTTCCTCCGAATAATACCAACCCCCATCCCAATGCAATGCAACATACAGTAATGACATGATATATCGTGGCAACAGTGCATGCAATATCAATTCATTTAAATATCACTATGCCTGATAACATGCAAATATATATATATCAGTCATACAGTCATTTTAGTCAATTAGGGGTTTAAGTAGTGCTTACCGACCGACCCTATAGTAGGTTCACAGTCGACTTGGGCGACCCATGCAACCTTAGAAAACATTTTAGTAAAATGGGCTCACATGCCAATGTGGCTTGCCCTTGTGGCCCACACGGCCCAAATTGGCCCTGGCCGTGTGGATCACACGACCTGGCCTAGAATCCCACACGCCCGTGTGCCCACACGGCCCAAATTGGTCGAGCCCGTGTGTCATACACGGCCGACCTGGCCATCACACTACCATGTCAGAAGTGCACGGCCTGGCTCATCGATCACACGCCCGTGTTCCATCACATGGCCTACCAAATGGGTGACCACACACCTGTGGTGTCGACTAGTAAGCTTTTTTGACTTTTTATCGAGCTTTATTTTCTGTGTTTCAGGTACACACCTGGTATCAGTTTGATGCGAAACCACTCTCGAGACCTATAATTCTTATATTAGACAACAATTGATCATATTATTCACTTAAAACATACGGTTAAACTGAACCATATCAAGAATACGCAACCTCTAAACGCCCAAAATCCTTACTTTAGGACGAGCAACAACAATTCACGCAATTAAAGCGTCAATTGGAAAACCCAAGCACATAGAACCTCTCCTAAACAAAAAGAACGCATCCATTAACCTCTAACTCAAAAACCACAATAAGAATTGCATAAACTAAACTTACCGGTAACACACAAGAAGTACCAAAATTAAAAAAATTAAGCTAGGGTAGTAAAAGAAAACAGAGGGGACGGCAACAAAAAGGAACAAAAGAAAAGAAATGGAAAAAGAAAATAGTGAAGGAAAAAAATGAGAAAAGTTTTGACGTTTGGGAATTTAGGAGGAGAGAGAATAGATAACCACAACCCAAAAATTAATCTCTCAAATCCCTAAATCTACTCATCCCTTAACCCACTACTCAGATTTTGTGTTTAACCGAAACTCTATCCACTAACAAAACTAAAAATATAACCCTATTTGCTGAAGTAAGGATTTGAACACCTAACCATCAACAAACTTACACTCCACCTAACCATCAAACCCGCAGGCCAGTTCTGATATGAGAATACAAGTAATTGCTGCTAAACTAGTATCAGGCTTAATTGAGGAAAAAACCAAAATTTTCCCAAGACAAGGCTTGTACTTGGGACCTCTGACACACACTCAGAACACTTAACCACTAAAGCAGATACACAATAGTGTCATATTTTAATAGAACATAAATATTAAATTTTTGGGCGCTACAACTCTACCCCGTAAAAGAAAATTTTGCCCTCGAAATTTACCTGATCAGAACGGATGAGGATACTGCTGACATATTGCATCTTCAGGCTCGCATGTAGCCTTCACAGTGCTATGATTATGCCATAGAACCTTAACCAGTGGAATGGATTTTCTCCTCAGAATCTTTACGTCGTGATCTAATATCTAAACGGCTCCTCCTCAAAGGTCAGATTTGGCCAAAACTCAATTTCCTCAACTAGAACAATGTGCGTTGGATCAGAGCGGTAGCACATCAACATCGAGACGTGGAACACATCGTGGTACGGTCTAACTCTAGAGGTAGCTCCAACTAATAATCGACCGGTCCCACTTGTTTCTAATCTGGTACGGTCCAATAAATCTACGGCTCAACTTGCTCTTACGACCAAACCTCAGTACCTTCTTCCATTGCGAGACCTTCAGAAACATGAAGTCCCCTACAGAGTACTCGATCTCACGTCTCTTCAGATCAGCATAAGATTTTTACTGTCAAAAGATGTTTTCAGTCGATCCCTAATCAATCGAACCTTATCTTCAGTCTCAGAAACCAACTCAGGACCCAAAACTCATCGCTCGCCCAACTCAGTCCGGCATAAAGGAGTGTGACACTTACAACCATAAAGTGCCTCGTAAGGTGCCATCTGTATACTAGACTAGTAACTATTATTGTAAGCGAACTCTACCAACGACAAATACTCCTCCCAACTACCTCAGAAGTCAATCACACAGCTCCTCAACATATCCTCCAGTGTCTGAATCACCCTCTTAGATTGACCATCTGCCTAAGGATGGAAAGCAGTATTGAAGTCCAACCTTGTACCCAAAGCTTCATGTAGCTTCTTGCAGTACTGAAACATGAAGCGAGGATTCCTATCAAATATGATCGAAATCGGTACCACATGCAGTCTCACGATCTCAGACACATACAATTTAACCAGCTTCTGTAGCGAGTAGTCAGTACAAACAGGTATGAAATGGGTGAACTTGGTCAATCGATCCACGATAACCCATACAGAATCCTTCTTAGTGGGTGTGAGGGGTACCCTCTAACGAAGTCCATAGTCACTCGCTCCTACTTCCAAAGTGGAATCTTAACTAGCTACAACAACCTGAAGGTAACTGATGCTCAGCCTTAACCTGCTGGCAAGTCAGACATTTACCCACAAAATCGATAACCTCTCGTTTAGGTCCTGGCCACCATTATAACTCACGAAAGTCTCAGTACATCTTACTTCCACCAAGATGCATAGTATATGGGCTACTATGCGCCTCGCTCAGTATCGACTGTCTTAATTCAGTGTTTTTTGGTACACAGATTCTCCCACGGAAATAAAGTACCCCTTTGCTATTCAGTCAAAAGTCCTCGGTATGCCCACTCTCAATCTGTCAGAAACGAAGAGCCAAAGATTTATCCTCCAACTGCATACCCTTAATCTGCTCAATCCATGTAGGCTTAACCTGAAGCTCAGCTAACAAACTTTCATCATCAAATAAACCGAAGCAAGCAAACATCACCCTCAAATTAGTCATAACCTTACGGTTCAGTGCGCCGACCACCATATTGGCCTTACCAGGTAGTATTCAATTGTACAGTCATAGTCCTTAAGTAGCTCAATCCATCTATGGTGCCTAAGATTTAGCTCCTTCTGAGTGAGGAGATACTTGAGGCTCTTGTGATCCATGTAGATGATACACTTTTCACCACATAAGTAATGCCTCCAGATTTTCAGTGTGAATACCACCGCGGCCAACTCTAAGTCATGCGTCGGATAATTCACCTCATGAGGCTTAAGTTGACAAGATACATATGCTACAACCTTTCCCTCATGCATCAACACACATCCCAACCGACATATGATGCATCACTGTAAACAGTAAACTTTTTTCTAGACTCCGACTATATTAGAATAGGGGCCTCCTTTAGTACTGTCATGAGCTTCTCAAAGCTCTCTTACTGTGAATCAGTCCAGTTAAATGGTACACCCTTACGTGGCATCTTAGTCAAGGGTGCCGCAATTAGTGAAAACCCTTCCACAAAACGTCGATAATACCCTACCAGTCCCAGAAAACTATGGATCTCAGATACAATCTTAGGCTGCTTCTAATCCAAGAACGCCTCAATTTTTTGAGGATCGACCCTAATCCCTTCAACAGAAACCACATGGCCCAGAAATGTTACTTTCCGTAAACAAAACTCACATTTATTGAACTTGGCGTACAATTGTTCCTCTCGTAAAATCTACAGAACCACTCTAAGGTGTTCATCATGTTCGTCCTCAGTCCTCAAATACACCAGTATGTCGTCAATATATACCACTACGAATCAATCCAGATAGGGTTGGAACACTCGATTCATTGGATCCATGAAAGCTACTGGTGCATTCGTCAGTCCAAATGGCATTACAAGGAACTTGTATTGACTGTATTGAGTCCTAAATGATGTCTTGTGTACATCTGTGACAGCCCAAAATTGACCCTAGTCGGAATGTGGTTTCGGGACCACAAAACCGAGGCATAAAAATAATTTAAAATTTATTTTGATGCCTATAATATGTGTGTGCTCATGTGTGACATTTTTTGATGATTGATTTAGTGTTATAAAGGTGAATTTCACTAGAAGGGACTTAGTAGTGAACTTTGAAAGTACGATAGGGAAATGTGTGATGACTAATTAAAGCATGCATGCAAAACAATGGACTTGCATGTCAAATTCCCCCTTTTTATAGGTGGTGGCCGGCCATAGCAAGGAATTATGGGCAAAGAAAACATGTTATGACATGTTTTGTTAATGCATGATGTATTAAGTGATAAAATAATTAGATGTGGGAAGAGAAACAAAAAAAAAATGTGTGTAGCATTCTTTCCCCCCCATTGCCGTGTAACTAAGAAAGAAAAACAAAAAAATTGTTCATCTTTTCCCTCCTTCTTTTGGCCGAAAATTCTAAGAGGAAGAAGAGATTTTTGCTTCATTTTCTTTGTTTAGAAGAGATCTAGAAGGAGATTTGGCCAAACTTGCATCAAGATTAAGGTATGTATGAGGTTGTGTTATGAGTTTCATGCATGTTTTAGTTGCTAACTTTGTTCATGTTAGCCATGGTTCAAATCCTTGTTATGCCATGGAAATGGTATTTGGCCAAAGTTGTTATTGTGTTAAAGCCATTGCATGCTAAATGTGAAGCTTGCTAATGATGCATGCAATGATGGATTGTCTACTCTTGAAATTTCTTTGTAGCAATCTTGAGTAAGACATTGAGTTTTCTTTTTGTTTAACCATGACCGAAGTTGAAAGGGGCATGATTGTGATGTATTCGGCCATGAAGCATTCATGAGCATGGTTTATGCTTCTTGCATGTTAGTTAAAATTTGTGCTTTGGATGGTTATGGACACCTTGAAATTGCCTTGCACCTATATGTGTATATATGTTTGCACATGATATTTTGGTGATGAAGAAAGTGATAAATATGTTTGTTTAAAGAAGAAATTTGTTGAAGAATGTTGTGAAATTTGCATGTACATTCGGCCTAGTACATGTATAGGGTGAAAAACCTTGAAATTATTTTTGATTTTGTGTATTTATGACCATGTATAATCGGCCACATGAGTAATTTGAGCACTTGATGTTATGTTAAAATTCTTGAGCTTAAATATATGGATGTATGTATATGTGGCCATATAATGGCGATTTGGTTCAAAGGTTGAATGATAAATTATAATAAAGTGAGATGATATGAGATGCGAATGTGATTGACTAGTAAACATTATTGAGAAAAATATTGAATACTTCTACTTGTATTCGTTAAGCTCAAGAGCAAAGGGAGCTAAATCCGATAAAGGGAAGGAAAAAGTGATCGAATAGCCGTTGAAGCCATTCGACAACATCCAAGTAAGTCCTCAAGAAATGACCCTACACTAATTATGTGAAATGAAATATGGATGTGTAATGATAATTGATTTATGTGTTTATGAGTATTTGAATGATACCCGCTAAGTCCCGAAGGCGATTATGCTAGTGATATGTTTGTGTTTGAGCCTTAGTAACGAAAATGAAACATGGATGTGTAATGATTATTGATGTATGTGTGCATGAGCAATTGAATGATATCCTGCTAAGTCCCAAGACATTTATGCTAGTAATTATATCTGGGTTAAGACCGAAGGCAATTGTGCTAGTGACTACATCCGGCTAAGACCAAGGCATTCGTGCAAGTTGTTAAATCCGGGCTAATACCCAAGGCATTTGTGCAAGTCGTTATATCCTGCTAAGACCAAGGCATTCGTGCATGTGGTTATATCCGGTTGTATTCAAGAAGCTTGGGCTGGAGGTGAGCGTTGGTTGCTATAATAAATTTAACTAGTACGCTCGAAAAGCCCAAAGGATAAGGTATGTTTATATGTGCATTGGAAAAGTCGATATGTTTGAGTAACATTCGCTCAATCGACTAACGAGTTTTCAGCTATTGAATTGGTTGATATCTTGTGAAAGTATATAATGATGAAGTGTGAAGTAAGTATGATTATGTGAATGTGTATTAATGAAATGATTCATTTGGCTATGTGAATGTAATGCTTTAGTTAAAGCTGATTTTATTGCTTGAGACTTACTAAGCATAAAATGCTTACCCGTTGCTTTGGCTCTGTTTTATAGATTTTGCTCGTTAGCGATCGGATTCGGGATCATTAAATTCGAAGTCATCTACACTATCAAAGCCTCCATTTTGGTATAATTTTGGTTGAACTTTGAAATGGCATATATAGGACTACCCTATTGTTGAAGGTCATGTACCTTTCGGTTTTGTGTAAGCTTGGATAGCCATGCGAAAATGGCTTATATAATGCTTTTAGTATGATTCTATAATCGTTTGTATGATGATCATTATGGAGTATGGAATTGTTTTGAAAAGATTAGCCATTGGAATGGTTAATCATGATCACACTTTATGCTATGTATGCAAAAAGGGCCAATTGAATCGTGGAAATCATGAAATAGGTAAAGGTTACCTTGAAAACAGATGCTGGCAGCAGCAGTGGTGTGGTTTTGAAAAATCACCAAAATTTTTACGAATGGTATTAAATAGTGAATAAGTTATGTAATTGAACCTTGATGAGTCTACTTTCATAAGGAAGAAACGAAACGGTCATAGAAGTTACATGTTAAGAGATATTAAAGTTAGTGTGAGACAGGGCCAGAACGGTTTCTGGGTCCCCTGTCGCGACTTTAAAAATTTACTATAAATTATCCAGAAATAATTAGAAGTCATTCCTTATATGTTCAGATTCCATTTTGAGTCTAGTTTCATTAGAAACAAACTCCACCAGTATTAAAACCCTGTACAGAGAGATATTGAAGTTGTAACACGCGAAGGTCAGAGCAGTCGATCCCTGTAACATGGGTGACTTTAGCTAATAAACTGTACCAATTGGCCCGACCAAAAATTCTAGAAATAAATCCATGGAAGGATATATGAGTCTAAATTCAGGAAAATTTACGGAATCAGTTTCGAGTTTTGAAACTCGAGATAGGATTTTTAAGGAGACAAGGACGCAGTTTTCCAGCTGTCTGAAATGCCAAATTGGTCGGTGCTTTAAGAGGATTTAGCTCGTTAACCCCTCGCGTCCGACACCGGCGATGGTCTCGGGCTCGGGGTGTTACAACATCAGTCTCCTTAACCCTCAACTGATGATATCCTGATCAGAGGTCAATTTTGGAGAAAATTGAAGCCCTCGGAACTGGTCAAACAGATCATCTATCCTCGGTAAGAGATACTTATTATTGATTGTCAACTTGTTCAATTGTCGATAGTTAATACACATACGCATGATCCATCCTTCTTTTTCACCAACAGAACTGGTGCTCCCATAGAGACACAATAGGGTGGATGAACCCACGATCCAGTAGCTCTTGAATCTGAGCCTTAAGCTCTACAAGTTCTTTCGGTGTCTTTCTATAGGGAGCGATGAACACCGGAGCTGTACTAGAAAGGAGCTCAATCCTGAACTCTACCTTATGATTTGGAGGTAACTCAGGTAGCTCTTCAGGAAAAACATCCAGAAAGTCCTTAACCATCCTAATATCCTTAACCGAAGAATCCCCAGAATTTGAAACACTGATGTAGGCCAGATACGCCTCACATCACTTACGAACCAACTTTTCTTCTGACGTTCTCCAATTACGACTACCTCACTATCCTCTTCAGTTCTCAGTTATGGGACAATCTAAGTGCACTCTGTGTTTAACCAACCAGTCCATTCCCAGTATCAGATCAAACTCTCTAAAAGGCAACTCCAACAGATCAGCTAGAAAAATAGCCCTTTGAACCTCTAAAGGAACGTCTTTAAGCAACTTATTTACCCTTACTAATTGTCCCAGCGAACTCAGTACAGTCACCTCACTTGCAATGCTCTCAACCAAGATACCCAAGTTCTCGGACACAGTACAAGCTATATAGGAGTGAGTGGATCCTATATCTATCAGTGCAGTATAAGGTACATTATAAATAAAGAACATACCCTGAAAACGTCCGGAGCATCTCCATCCTCTTGGCGACTTGTAGCATAAACTAGAGTCAGCTGCCTCGCCTCAGTATGACCAGTACCTTTGCCCAGTGCTCTCTAACCACGACTAAACCCATTACCACCTCTGGCCTGACCATGGCCTCTCAGTGCCTGCTGAACTAGTTTCAGTGGTGGTGCAGTACCAGTACCCAGAGCTTGCATCTAATCAGACCTCCGCGGACACTCTCTAATATAGTGCTCTAATGAACCGCACCTCAAACAAGCCTCAGTTCTTTTCCAACACTTGCCCTGATGGTGTCTACCACAATCAGTACACGGCGGCTGTCCAGTAGCAGCAATAGGAGCCCCAACTCTGATCAGCCCATCAACTCTAGCCTTTTTCTTAGACCTCTGAATGGAACTTGAGGGCTTTGAATCCCTCTTGCCCCTACCCCTCTCTCAGTTTTGGCACTCAGCGTGCTTCACTTCCTCGGTGATCATCGCCTTATCAACCAATGCAGAAATCTCTCTTACTCTACGGAGCTATCAGAACCCTCAGATTATCCCTGAGGCCATCCTCGAAGCGTACACACCCCTCATACTCAGTCGCCACCATACCTCGCGCATAGCTACTCAGTCTCAAAAATTTAGCCTCATACTTGGCCACCGATCTATCTCCTTAAGTCAAGTTTAGGAACTCCCTCCTATGGGCATCCATATAATTGGCCCCCACATACTTCCTCTAGAAAGTAGTCTTAAAGAACTCCCAGGCCAGTCGGTCGGGGTGAGTGCCCTCCTTAACAGTGAGCCACCACTAATATGCCTCATCATATAGCAGTGATACAACTCCCTTTAATTTTTGCTTGAGAGTGCAGTCTAGATCGTCCATAATCCTCTTTGTGTCCTCTATCCAGTACTCAGCCACATCAGGGAAACTCCAGCAATACCCCCTAAAAGCTCAGCTCCATTAGACCAGAGTCATTCTAAACCGACCCGCGCCCTCAGCTCCAGTATTGAGCCCAACGTCCCTCTCTAAAATCCCCAACATGGCCTGGGACAGTGTGGCGTCCCCAACCGCTCGATCATGAAACCCAGTCTCAGTCACAAGTGAAGCCGGTGTCTCACTAGTATCCAAATTAGATAGATTGCCAGATGACGAAGACCCAGCTCAAGCACCTCTACGGCCTCTACCACGGCCTCTTATACCCTGTCCGCGAGTACCTCTAGTGGTCATTATCTAATTACGTTTTATCTGTATTAACAATATGCATCAGTTTACAGTTCTAGTGTTTATTAATAGATATCTTATGAAAACAGTATCAGAAGTGTAAAGTTTGTTTCGTACATCCTAGTGTCAATCAATGTTTATCAATTTTACTACAATCTCGCTATACCCTATTTTGGGTGTTTTCAGTAAGTCTATCTATAGTAGTTTCAGTATGTACTACCTATAGTAGTTTCAGGATATACTATCAATAACAGTTTTAGTTTCAGTTTAAATAATTCACAATTTTAGAAAACTTATTGGATCAGTGCTGGAGACTCGGTGTACCACACATTCAGTAAAAACATTTAGAAATTAGTTCTCAGAAATCACGTCTTAAAAACCCATATCCACAGCCAAGTTTTACAACTAGGCTCTGATACCACTAAATGTAATACCCCAAACCCGGCTTAAACATTAGGGATGAATCTGGCGATATTACATGATAGCATTTGAAACTAATGTTGACTCCAAAATCATTACTTATTTAGTCACTCGTTTTAACACATTTCGTTGCGGAAGCTTTTAAAAGTCATTTTCTGTAAATCGTGTGTATAGAGGAAACTTTACCTTTTGACAAAATTGAGTTTTTCAAACGTCTAGCAGTTATAAATCCCTAAAAATAAATAATAATCCAATTTAAGTAAAAGTTTCAGAAAGTCCGCAATTTACATCAAAATAAACCAATAATCGTAGTATGAGATAAAACCATGAGAGTCCAAAATTGTAGTCACCACCGGGTCCTCGCTGCACCGATCTATCTAAGCTTGGGGATTACCTATGCACATTAAACAAATGGGTAAGTTTACGTAAACTCAGTGTGTAATCCGACGAAAAAATATAATAGCCAAACATGGTGCACAGTCAAAACAGTCTTGGGCCTAAAAGTTTGGGCCTTCGCCCATCTCAGTACAGTATTTAATAAATCGTAGGGCCTAAGCCCATCACAGTATCAGAAGCAGTCATGCATATTCAGTAACAAAATCCTACCCAACCATCCTCTACACACCATCTCCGTCCAACTCTACGCTCCATGTAGGGATATAATCAACCCATCCATCCCTACACTCCAAAAAGTATCGAATACGACACTAAACAGTGGTTTGCAGTTGAGCTGCCAGCAAATTAGGCTTGAGGCCTTTCAGTACACTTCCTCCGAATAATACCAACCCCCATTCCAATGCAATGCAACATACAGTAATGACATGCTTTATCATGACAACAGTGCATGCAATATCAATTCATTTAAATATCATTATGCTCGATAACATGCAAATATATATATATATTAGTCATACAGTCATTTCAGTCAATTAAGGGTCTCAGTAGTGCTTATCGACCCTATAATAGGTTCACAGTTAATTTGGGCAACCCGTGTAACCTTAGAAAACATTTTAGTAAAATGGGCTCACACGCCCATATGGGCCCACACGCCTGTGAGCCCTCACGGCCCAATTTGGCCTTGGCCGTGTGGTTTACCTGTGTGGGACCACACACCCACACACCCGTGTGGTCTACATGCCCAAATCGGTCGAGCCTATGTGTCACACACGGCACACTTGGCCATCACACAGTCGTGTCTCAAGTGCACGACCTGGCTCGTCGATCACACGCCCATGTTCCATCACACGGCCTACCATACAGGCGACCAGACACCCGTGTGGCGTCGACAGTAAGCTTTTTGGCTTTTCATCGAATCTCATTTTCTGCTTTCAACTACACACTTGGTATCTATTCGATGTGAAACCACTCCCGAGACCAACAATTCCTATATTAACCAACATGATCAGATTAGTCGGTTAAAACATGCGGTTAAATCGAACCATATCAAGAATACGCAACCCCTAACTGCCCAAAATCCTTACCTTAAGGCGAGAAATGACAATTCGAGCGATTAAAGCGTCAATTGGAAAATCCCAACACCTAGAACCTCTCCTAAATTAAAAAAAAAATGCATTTATTAGCCTCTAACTCAGAAACCACAATAAGAATTGCATCAATTAAACTTACCAGTAACGCACAATAAGTACCAAAATAACAAAACTGAGCTATGGTAGCAAAATAGAACAGAGGGGACAGCGATAAGAAGGAACAAAAGAAAAGAAATGGAAAAAGAAAATAGTGAAGAAAGAAGAGGTGAAAAGTTTTGACGTTTGGGAATTTAAGAGGAGAGAGAATAGATAACCATAACCCAAAAATTAAGCTCCCAAATTCCTAAACTTACTTATCCCCTAAGCCACTACTCAGATTTTCAATTTAACCGAAACTCTATCCACTAACAGAACTAAAAATATAGCCCCATTTGCTGAAGTAGGGATTCAAACACCTAACCATCAGCAAACTTACACTCCACCTAACCACCAGACCAGCAGGCCTATTCTAATATAAGAATACAAGTAATTGAATGTAAGCCTAATGAACTAGTATCAGGCTTAATTCAGGAAAAAGCCAAAATTTTCCTAGGACAAGGCTTGAACTTGGGACCTCTCACACACACTCAGAACACTTAACCACTAAAGCATATACACAGTAGTGTCATATTTTAATAGAACATAAATATGAATTTTTTTGGGCATGAATAGTCCCTAAACTTCTATTATTGCTGCAGTTAGTTTGGTAAGTTTGTTCGATTTAATTTTAGTACATTTTAAATTTTATTATATGAACCTAATTGCATAATGTTGGATTATATTGATATGTGTAATTGAAAATGGAAATAATGAATTGATATAGTGTTGATTACTGGTTTAGATACTCTAATCGTTACTGCAAATCGATCCTGTAAGTTCGTTTATATAAGTATGTTATAGGTAATTTCCTTAATACTTGTTTTACTTTAGTAAGGGTAGTGTTTTATGATTATTTGAACGTTTGATTTAATGGAGGTCAATAGTGAAATTGAAATGTATTGAGTGTATTGAATGGGGCCTTGAGCCTAGCAGACCTTTATGCCGGTGAACTGTAATGTATCAGACCTTGTTCCTAGCAGGATTCGCGCCGATGTAATTATCGAGCTTAATGCATAATAGGCTTTGTGTTGGTGTAATTATCGAGCTTAATGCCTAATAGGCTTCAGGTTAGTGTAGCAATTGTGTTGGATATTGGTGATTGGAGATCTTACTAAATGATAATTTGGAATATGATTTGAATTAATGTGTTGTAAATACTCACATGTTGTGAGCTATGATTGACAAGAATTCTGATAAGTACCTTGTGAGAGGAACTCTATTCTTTAATCTTGTTATTTGATTTATTGAGTTTAAATTCGGTAAGATTTATCGTTCAATCGACAAACTTACTAAGCTTTATGAAATCTTACTCGTGTTATCTGTCTTATTTATTATAGATACATTTTATGGATTGGGAGATTAGATCATCTCAAAGAATCACACTATCTAGGAAACATTTGGTAGTTTTTGAATATAGCTTGTCTTATATGGCATGTAATAAGATTATTTGGTTATGTTTTCTAATGTTACATAAGTACTAGTGGGTGTTGTTGTTAATGTGCATATGATGATGTGGTATAAGTAGTTAAGTGAGATGTAAATACCTGGTTCTATGGTAAAGTATAAGAGGTTGGGCATGAGATGGTAAGTTTGACTAGAATTTTGGTATAGCATTTTCAAATAGAAAGTAAGTTATGGGAAAGTGCTTGTAACTTGTGTACGTAGTTAAGGAAATAAATTGTGTAAGTATTTTGAAATGTGAAATGTGGTGTCATTTTAAAGTCTTGTAATCATATGTTAAGAATTGGTTTAGGTACCTAAGCATTTAAATATGAATTAAGTATGTTTTGGGTACACATTGTTAGGTGTAGTTTTCACACGGTCTGTGAGTGACCCAAGTCAAAGAGTTGCACGGTCCATGCATACAGGCATGTGATGTAACACCCCGAATTTGGGCCTAGAAGTATTGGGCCTTGAGTGGGGGTCCGTAAGGAGGTTGTATATAGGTATTTAATTGTGCAATGAAATGAAACAATTAAATGTTTGCTATTAGTGGTTAATGGCTTTGAGAAGTGTTGGAGAAATCTTGGGTTCAAACTTGGGCTTTAGCAAAATTTTGGTATTAAGTGAAAAAACCGGATGCTTGGATGAGGGTTTTAAATTATTGTGTTAAATAAATGACACAAGGAAGCTTGTAGTTTAGTGGTTGTGGTGTCATTAAGGTTGTATGGGAGCCTGGGTTCAAGCCTTGGCTCTTGCAATTTATTTTGTTTTTTTAAAGGAACACGGACTTTGGCCTTTAGACCTTATAATTAATTGGGGATAAAATATGACACAAAAAGCCTTGTGGCTTAGTGGCAAGTAGCGTGTGGAGCATTTAAGGGAGGCATAGGTTCGAATCCCATGGCAAGCAAAGAGCATTTATTTTGCTAACAGGGGCAAGAGTTGGTGTTGAATTTAAACTCTAATGTTGGAGGATCCCACATCGAAGCTAATATAAGAGTGGTTGTGAAGTCGGCTTTAAATAGAGGAACCATGAAGAGAGTAAATGTACCTTTCTTGGTGATCCCTTTCATTTGTATGGCGTGTTTCGTTTGGGTAAGGCGTCGGCTAAGAGTGCTCGAGCGTGGATTAACTCTAGTCTCCTATCAGGTGTGTATTTATCACTACTCTTGTTGTTGGATGGCTACTTCGGGCCGAAAAGGGCCATGTGGGCCCAATGGGCCTACGGGCCCAATTGGATAAGTTGTTTGATTGTGTAGTAAATATTGGACTAGGCTAGGTGAATCGCATATCTGTGGCTAGGTTTGGGCTAAAAGGGTCACACGAGCGTGTGGGCCCATTTGGGCCAAGAATAGGCTTTAGGCCCATTCGTATTGTTATCCATGTTTAGAATACTTTAGTTTACCAATTACTGAAATGCCCTCGACTTGTAAAATTACCAAAGTACTCTCGATTCTGTAATTACCGTTTTACCCTCAGTTTACAGAATTACTATTTTACCCTAGATTTACAGAATTACCGTTTTACCCTCAGTTTACAGAATTATTGTTTTACCCTTGATTTACAGAATTACTGTTTTACCCTTGATTTATAGAATTACCGTTTTACCCTCGATTTGTAAAATTACCGTTTTACCCTCGATTTACAGAATTATCGTTTTACCCTCAGTTTATAGAATTACTATTTTACCCTCGATTTACAGAATTACCGTTTTACCCCCAATTTACATAATTACCGTTTTACCCCCGATTTACATAATTATCATTTTACCTCGATTTACTGAAATTCTGCTTTTACCCTCGATTTACGTAATTACCATTTTACCTCGATTTATAGAATTACTGCTTTTACCCTTGATTTACGTAATTACTTTTTACCCTCGATTTACAAAATTACTAAAATACCCTTGGTTTGTGAAATTACCACAATACCCTCAATTTGTAAAACTACCAAAATACCCTGTATGGTAAAATGACGAATATGCCCTTATGTTCCGTATGATTGATGTGCTTAGGATTTACATATATTGATATTGGATTAGTTAAGTTTGAGTGATGGTGGTGGTTATCGAGGCGATTGATTTTGGAAACGTTTCAACTTCAACCCATAACAGTGTGTACTAACCCTCTAATAGCGTGTGATTGTTAATATTTAGATCTATTTTCACGCATGTTTAAGTTGGATTCACAACGGATATGGGGTAGGAAGGTATTTGGAAATGAGTAGATCTCCTTGTAAGTATTCGAACCTTCTTTCCATTTGTATCTTGTGGTTTAAGAAAAGTCCCTCATCGACTAAGGCTAAAAAGGTTTTTGGTGTTATTTGGTTTGTTGGTGATAGTGAGGATTAAAGGCTAGCGATCGAGGAGTGTGTGAAAAGCTTGGATCATCGGAGTGACTAAATCTAGTCATCAACTTGGAGGAACCCAAGGGCCATTGTGGATGGTGGCGAATGTGTAAGTGATGATAATAGGTAGTTTTCGATTTGGTTTAATAATAACATGGTCTAATCTATAAGTGGTTGATTATAGGAGAAATCATATCGCAAATCGTGTGTAACGAACCCTTTTTCATAGCTTAAAGTGATAAATGGAAATTCGGCATTTCGAGGACTTGTGAGCAAGCTTCAATGAGATAATGATCGGGAACAATGGAAATGGTAAGGACGTGTTTTTGGCGTTCACGGTAAGTTGGGCCTCGAGGGGCTGAAATAGGGCCCAATAGGCTTTCGAGCCCATTTGGGTAAAATTGGTAGAGAACGAAAATATGTTAAATTGCATGTTAAGACTGTTAATACTGTTATGGATATAGGCTAAATGGGCCTAGATGACAAAATCAGCTGAGTAGGGCCCATCAGGGGTTTTTTGGCCCAATAACTCAATTTCGCTAAAAATGGGCCAGAATCACTGTTTGCACCCATGAATTGTTTGTAACTGTTAATGAACATGGAAACCCTAATTTTTGGTAAAATTACAAGATTACCCTTATAATATGAAAATGATCGTTTTGCCCCTAGGTAAAAATAACCATTATACCCCTAGGGTTTATATATGAACTTAACGCATGGGATTTTGATAAACATGATATGTATGATATGCACATGATATGTATGATATGCACATGACATGTATGATATGTACATGATATGTATGATATGCACACGAGATGTTCATAAATGCATTGGGTTGGGGTTTTTATATGAATGGAGGAAGTGAAAAAGGGCTTATGCCCTAGTTATTAAAGGGCTTATGCCCCAGTTATTAAAGGGCTTATGCCCCAGTTATCAAAAGGGCTTGTGCCCCAGTTATCAAAAGGGCTTACGCCCCAGTTATTAAAGGGCTTATGCCCCAGTTATAAAAGGGCTTTTGCCCCAGTTATTAAAAGAGGCTAGGCCTCCAGTTATATGATAAAGCAGCTAAGCTGCCAGTAGAGAGTTATGGCAGGTGGGTCGAGTTAATCCCCACATGGTGTGTTGGTTGGTACGGGTGGAGAGTAGCGGATGGTGGGTTGAGTAGTCTCCCCAGATGGGTTTGCATTCTTTCATTGACATTATATGTGATATTGAAATGGGCCTATGGGCCATACCGTTCTTCGTAAAGGCTTCGCCCATAATATGAAATATGAAAAGGCTTCGCCCAAAGTTATGAATTATGAAATATGAAAAGGGCTATGGCTCAAGACATGTATGAGATTGGTTTTGGGCTTAGACCCAACAGTCGTTATTGTTTTGGGCTCGAAAGGGCTTGTTGCACTGTGAGTTTCCAAACTCACCCCCTTTAATCTTGCAGGTGAGCTTAGATGTGGGGACTTGGGAGGAGGGATTCAGAGTGGCTACGAGGGGATTCAGTGATTGTCTTTGGACTTTTAAATAAGCGTTGGTTTTCTTTAAATTTCCTTTAAATATTATTTATTTTTGGGTTGTAATAAGGCCATTTTAACTTTCCTTTTATTTCTTTTCGGTTACTTTAATCTTAATAACTTTAAACCTGTTGATAATTATTCAAATGGGCTAGACTTAGGACGTGTTTTCAAAATGATACTTGTTTTCAAAATATCTCAACACCACGATTAATCGATTTATCAAAGACGCCCACTTAAACAAATTTAAACTCGATATGACAAAGTGTGGCTATGGTTGTGGGCATGTCTAGTGACCCAAGTCAAAAGTTGCTCACCTCCTCTATCTCGGTCCATGCATACGGGTTTTAAAACATGTGAGGTCACATAACGTCTGGGCGGGTTTGGGGTGTTACATGTGTGTAATATTGCCACACAATCATTCTAGAGCCACACGATCTAGGCTCCGCCACAAGCTTGGACACATGATCGTGTAATCCTTGTTTTGAAAATTTTCTTTTTTGTCCTAATTCTCCTATTTTGTTTCAAATTAGTCTTGATTGTTCCTAAACTAATTTTAAGGCCTCATAGGCTCGATGTTATATCCGTAAATACATGTATCACTTCAATCTAAATTATTTATGAAAATTCTATTGATTAATTTGGTAAACTTGCTACTATCTATTAGTGATTGTTTTGGATTGTATGGGAATACGCCATAACCATAATTCAGAGATTGGTACGAGTAATGGGTGTTACACTTCAGGTCAACCAAAAGTGGATAAGAAGAAGACTAAGAAGCCTAAAGACTTATAAAAGTCTATTTTTTTCTTCTATAGTAAGAAAGGACACTTCAAGGCTAACTGCAAATAGTGAAAGGACTACCTAGCCTCAAATGGTAAAGGTATGGAGGTCACACCTGGTTTCCTTTAAGTCCTAAAATTAGGAATAAGTAGGGGTTAAATTGAAAGGAACTATAAGTTGGTAGCCTCTATTGAAAAATCAGGAAAAGTTAGTGACTGATTGGAAATGGTTAAGATCAAATTCTAGTTTGGTTGGATAAAACCAACTAGTTCCTCAGTAGGAGACAAAATGATTACCAACCGATGGTTTCTATAGGGTTCATAACTGAGTGCGAAGGACTTTAAATAGCTCAGAAATGACTTCTCAAGGAAAACTCTCCTCATCTCTAAACCTTTTTTTTTCTTTATCCTCATCTTGGGTTTCTCTAAAGAAGAGATAGTTATAGGAAGCCCTGCATGGAGAAGTGACCATAATGTTTGAATTGAAAAAGTAGAAAATCGAGTAAACTGGAAAGGTTCTAAGTCTTTCAATATACATAAAATTAAGGAAATGAAGTTAAGGACTTTCCAGAACATTTTAGTGGTTTTATCAAAATTGCATTGCCATAATCATGTACATAAAAGTTGTAATTTTGTATATTGTGTATTTTTTATTGATATTTAATTTATTATAAAATTCCCACTGATCTTTTTAGCTCACTCTTTAGTTTTCATAAACTTTTCAGATGACTCACGAGCGTAGAACTTGGATTCAACATATGGAGAGGTCTTACGGATGAAGTATTTTATAAAATGGTTAATAAACTTTTTAGGTTGTTATTTTGACATTGGACATTAGACTATTTATGGGTTGTTTTGACTTGTAATTTATAAACTGCCATTCATGCATGATAGATGAGCTTATAAGTATTTTAAATTGTTGTTATAAAATATTTTAATGATTTTATCTAATTTTTAATATACTTATAAATTTAAGTTTTATTCTTAAGTGTTTTCAAAGTCTGCTATGAAATATTTTACCAAAATCATTTTTAAGAAATATTTAAAATTGATGTTGCAAATTCTTTATTTTTGTAACACCCTTTACCCGTATCCAATGCCGAAATAGGGTTAAAGGCTTTACCGGACTAAAACATAAACATTCATACGAAACTGGGCCATAAAATTTATTCAAATTAAAATCAACCAATTGCATGCAAATCATCCCTTATATGGATCTACGAAGCCCAAAACATACAACGAGAGCGGTTCGGGACTAAATTGAGAACTTACAAAGCTTCTTGGAAAAACTTAGAAAATTTCCATGGAACAGGGCACACGCTCTTGTGGACACAAGGACATGCCCATGTGCCTTCGACACGCCCGTGTCCTCAAGCTATGTAACTCTCTGTTTATGACATCAGCAAACAAAATGAACCACATGTCCAAGCCGCACGCCCGTGTGCTAGGCCGTGTGATGGATTTAAATTCTCGTAAAAATGCTACAGACTTCACATGCCCATGCCTCTTGACCGTGTCCTTCACATGGCTGAGACACACAGTCGTGTCTCTGCCTGTGTGGCCAATACTTAGTCTATTTTCCAAGCCTTTTGTTACCCTTAATCCCAACAATACTTATACACATCAAAGGCACATAACATAGCATCAATTCAATGCTTAAAAATCCTCAATTAAGGCACAATTATAGCATTTACATGCCATCATCCATGTGTTCCACATACTCATATTATACCACATCTAAACACACCAATTCACATTCATTTTGCCTTGTCGTTATGATTATTACTCATACCTTAATACCATGATTATCAACATGCCAACTAATCTCAAGTTAAACATCAAACATTCACATTCAAGGTTAAATCATATCTTTGTAAGATGCCAACCTTTCACATTTGTAGAACAACATGCTTGCCTAAGACATTCCATACCAATTTCGTATGCAAGCATTATTTACATATTACCATTTTAATACACTTATTCCATAGTTATAACCACTTCAATTAAGCGTAAGGCATTCATTCAAGCATATATATATACCATGACACTATCATTCATAGCAAGCAAGTATGATTATATCACACAGAGTCTTGGCTCATGCATGCACATAACCACGTCTCAAGGCATTAACACATTGCACGGATAACTAGGCTTACGATCCCATAACCAAACATAAGCCACACCTTAAGGCCATATACAAGTGAATTAATATAAGCCAGTACATTTGGTCAAATCATAAGAACACATAAGACTAGATCTCTATACATGCCACTTACTTAAAAACACTTAGGATTTATCGATACCCCAAATTGATAATTCAATAGTGTGATGCTGTCTCTCGACGATCTCCAAGCCAACCTGACAACATTAAGAGAAATGGAAAGGAGGGAGTAAGCTTTAAAGCATAGTAAGCCCGTATGAAAATAATAAGCATTTCATGCCATTTCTTTACTTAGATCAATAATGTAAACACAATATAACATAAATCACAAGTATTTCATGGATATATCTACATACTTTCCATTCACAACTCTTACCACCTATTTACCCTCCCATGTTGCAGCTTATGAACACATAACTTATATTATACCTCATACCCATCACTTGTTCAAACATAATTCACCACAAGGTCATCAAGTATCTTAAACATATTGTAAATCATATCATTAGCATAGTGTACAATAAAGTCTTATAATCATGATTCATTCATTTACAACTCATCAAGATCTTATAATCATAACTTTCTCATGTACAATGTTACCACTTGTTCATCACATACTAAGCTCATTACTCATGAGTTTCGAGTACGTACCTGTGCCCACTTGTACATAATAACTTACTTTTTCGTCTTTGATGTATTCAATAATATTACCCATTGAACTTCTCTTTGGACTATGAACACTTGAAATACCATTGGATACATCAGAATCTCGCACCTAAGTGCCCTATATGTAGCCAACGCTACCTCGTATCACATATCACATGTTGCTCATTTTCAAGCTACTCATGGGTTTGCTCACACAAGCTGATGGTCAGGATGTAGCTACACGGGCTGCTCACACAAGCTGTCAGGTATCTGCAACACATGCTGGACTACCCAGCCACCGGTAGAACATACATGACCAGCACTCAGAACCCCATAACATGTGTCACATATATCATGAACTCAAACCACAACTCATGAGCTCAGATCACATAGTTCCTAGTTTATCCTAAACTACTCCTAAGGTTCAAATAGGATTTCCATACTTATCGCATCACTGTTGGACTAGTTCGTAATGTCAATCTCAATGTACATAGTATCAATCACTTTCTCATGAAAAAATCAAGGCATACTCATAACAACAATAAAGCGTTTAAATTTCCAAAATAACAAAGCATTGAACTTAATACATATTGCATTATTCACATATGAACTTACTCGAAAAATCTTTTTTATAACGCATAGAACTGATCATAGTATAAGCTTCATTTCATTTCACTTTTTCACAATCTATTCAATTCAATAAAATATCATGTTCCATCAAATTTCCAATATATCCAACCATCATATAGCACGTTATAGACACTTGGACTATCGAAGATTTCATGGGGTACGTTACTATCACATATATATTATCATAAACATATAATTCATCATAGCCAAATTAACATACCAATTTAGGTTTCAAGCATAAACAACAATAACATTAACAACATGCTTATTTTATCATACGAACTTACCTCGAATGCAAAAACAACTATTTATTCTGATTTAACCTATAACCTCGTTTTTTCTAGATCTAAGCCCAAATTTCATTTTTCTTGATCTATCATATCAAATAATACTTATTTAACACTCATATTACTCAAATCAGTCCAAAAATCACACTTTGGAAAATTTACATTTTTGCCCGTAAAGATTCACATATTTACACTTTAGTCCCTAGGCTCGTAAAGTGAAATGCATGCATTTTCTTGATTACCCAAGCCTAGTCGATTCATATTCCTTCTCATAGCAACCCGTATTTTTCTTTATTTCACATTTCTACTACCCACTCTTACATCTTTTTCAATTCGGTCCTTTTTAGGTGTTTTCATCCAAAATCACTTAGTAAAAGATGTTAAACACACATCAAACTTTCATGTTCTTCCTTTAAACATCAAAACACAAGCATGTCATACATCGGTAAAATTTTAAACATGAATCCTATTTCAAAATATGGGTATATCATGCTATGACGACTTCAATAATGCAAAGAATATAAAAAATGGGGCTTAGATGCACTTACTATTGAGCTTGGAAGCTTGAAAACCCTCGCCATGGTGTCATCCTTGGTTCACACAGCAATAGGGTAGAATATGGAAAAATTTTGTCTTTTAGTTTGTCTTTTAGTTCATTTAACTACTAAATGACCAAAATACCCCTAAAGCTTTTCTTTAAAATTTTAGCCATCTAAACCCATTTTTGTCCAAACTTTTAGAACTTGGTTAAATTTCTATTTAAAGACCTCTAATTAAAATTTCAAAGCAATTCCATACTAAAAGCTTCTAGAACTCATATTTTGCAACTTATTCAATTCGGTCCTTGAAGTCAAATCGGACACTTTTCACATAAAATCTCTTCATGAAATTTTCACACAAGTATGCAAACTTATCATAGGTCTTATAATAGTCATAAAATAATTATTTCTATTTTGGATTTGTGGTCTCAAAACCTGTAATATCCAGATTTTGGGCCTAGTCAGAATAGTGGTTTCGTGACCATAAAATCTGAGATAAAAATAATTATTTTATGATTATTTTAAGGTCTATGATATGATTGCATGATTTTGTGAAAATTTCGTGAAGAAATTTTATGCATAAAGTGCTTAAATTGAAATTAGGGACTAAATCGAATAATTTACAAAACTTGCATTCTAGAAGTTTCTAGTATAAAATTGTTTTAAAATATTAATTAGGAGGTCTTAAATAGAAATTTTACTAATTTATAAGTCTATGGACAAAAATTGGACATAGATGGAATTTTTGGAAAGTTTAGTAGTAATGGCATTTTGGTCATTTAGGGGCAAAATGAATTAAAATACAAAATTAAAAGCCAATTTTGCTCATCTTCAACCCCATGCCCGAATATATCAAGGAGAAACCATGGATAGGGTTTTTCAAGCTTCCAAGCTCGATTGTAAGTCTGTTCTAGCCTCGTTTTTAATGATTTTTACGTTTTTAGAGTCTCGGTAGCTCGATTTAGCTTATGCTAGCAATAATTTAACCTAGGGTTTATATTTAGAAAAATACCCATAGGTGAAATTTGTGTATTTTGGTATTTTATGATAGAATATGAGGTTTTAAATTATGTTAGACAACTTGTGCTACTCGGTTTTAAGCGAAAACTAGCAAAAGGGCTTAATCGATAAAAATACCTAATAGTCATAAGTACATGTTAGAGTGAGAATTTAATGTTTCCATAGAAGGGAAAAATGATTAGCATGTCATAAAACATAAGAAAATAGGCTGAAGTTTAATTTACGAGCTTTAGGGCAAAAGTGTAAATATGCAAAAGTTTAAGGGCAAAATTGTAATTTTTCCAAAATATGATTTTGGGACAATTTGAATAATGTGAGTCCTAATTATACTATATTTTAAATGATAGAGCAAGGAAAACTGAAATTCGAGCTAAAATGGGGAAAATACCAAGTTGTGGACGAAATGGTAAAAGTAGCAATTTTCGCATACGAGGTAAGTTCATGTGTAAATGTAGTAACATAATTGTTGTTTTAAGGAATTTAATGTTGTTTATATGATAGTGCTTATTATTATCATGAAATGTTATGTTTTGTGGTTATTGTTGAATAATATGTAATTATGTGAATTACATGATGAGTATGAACTATCACCGAGTATCGGTTCTGATATTCCGTGGAAGAAGACAAAGATGTGAGATCGAGGAAAAAAGCCCGTTTGAACCTTAGGAATAGATTAGGATACAAGTCACATGTCACTAGGATGGTTGAGCATCCGAACTCGTTGAGTTGAGTCCGAGTTCACTTATGGATTCGAACGCCCAAGCTCGTTGAGTTGAGTCCGAGTTCGCCTATGGACGGGTTACATGGTAGCTTAGCTACATATGTGGCACTTATGTGCAAACTTTCCATGTATCCGAATTATATTCCGATGTGTTCAACGGGTAAAGTTCTACTAAAATGGAGGAATACTCAAGATGAAAGGGATGTATTGGTAAGTGTTGTGAAATGGGTACTTTGAACAGGTATGTACTTAACCCTCGGGTTGAAAAATCGATATAACAACAATATGGTAAGATGATAAATGAAAATGTGATATGAATGTCTTGGTGATGATTATGAAAATGATGTTTTATGTTTGCTTATATGGTTATGTTACTTTCTATTTGCATGTGAACTTATTAAGCATTTATGCTTACTCCTTCTTTTCATTCCTTGTAGTTTTGACAAGCCATTTCGAAATCGTGAAAGGTCGGAGGCTCGCTCACACTATCCGTATACCATCTTGGCATAATGGCTTGTATATTTTGAGTATGGCATGTATAGCATTATAATCATTTTGTATATATGGTCTTATGATATGGTTATTGAGTGGTATGGAAATGCTTGGTAATGATTAGCCATTGGAATGGCTAATAATGATCATATTTGGTGTTATGTATGTCAAATTGCTAGCTAATCCATGGAAACCATGAAATAGGTAAAATTTACCATAAAATAGATTCGACACAGAGTAGTGATGTGAATTTGAAAATAACTAAAAATAGTAGAAATGGAATTAAATAATGAATAAGTTATGGAATCGAATCTTGATGAGTCTATTTTCATATGGAAGAAGCAAATAAGGTATATGAGATATATTTTATGAGATGTTTAAATTTTTGTGAAACAGGGCCAGAGCAATTTCTGGATCCCTGTTCGACTTTGGAAATTCACCATAAATTTTATAAAGATAATTAGAAGTCATGCTTTATATGTACAGATCCCTTATTGAGTCTAGTTTTATTAGAGACAAACAGCATAGTCATTGAAGCTCTGTACAGGGACATATATGATTCGTAATACACAGAGGTCAGAGTAGTCGAACCCTGAAACAGGGGAGACTTTAACTAATAAACTGTACTAATTAGCCTAACAAAAAATTATAAAAAAACATTAGTAGATAGATATATGAGTCTAGTTTCATGAAAAATTTACAGAATTGAATTTCGAGTTTCAAAACTCGAGATATGATTTTAAAGCGATCTGTGATGCGTTAGCCACTTTGTCTGAAATTTTAAAATTAATTGTATGAGCTGTTTAAGTAATGAATTAAGTCTATTAACACCTCGTGTTCAACTCCGGCGACGGTCTCGGGTACGGGGCATTACAAAACCACTATTCTGACTAGGCCCTAATTCGGGATGTTACAACTCTCCCCTTTTTAGGGATTTTCGTCCTCGAAAATCTTACTGGAAAAGAGGTTTAGTTTTCACATAAACTCCTCTATCCCATAATCATTGCTAAAGGACTTTCACTCAGGCTGTGCTTTTAATACTTAGCTATTTAAATCTCTCATACTAGATTCATGATTAGTTCTTCACTATATAACACGTAAATCTGAATTTTAACCTCTATCGGAGAGTTTATGTACCCAAAGGGTCTGATCTATACTGTCATAACACATATACACATAACATACTTGAATCTGTCAAATCCAAATGGTGAAGCTAGCTAGTTCATCATGGCCTTACACTCTCTATAATTCATATGGCCTGATAGTTTGCTTATTAAATTTCAAAGCTTCCTTTATCTTTCTCAATAAATCACTACAAAAAACTCGAATATTAATTCGATCAATGAAGACTAGCATTCTAAGAAATTTGACAACCTCTAAAAAACACAATTCCATCAATTTATTAAGCGAGAATTTAGTACATACAGAAATGATTTGCAGATTTCACCAAACGTTTAACAACAAGCCATATAACATTTTTCTTCCTTAGAGACGGGACAATCCTAATATGAATTCTATAGTGATTCTTTCTCATTTCCATTCTAGTGTCAACACTGGCGAAAATAATTCTGATGACACTTGATATTTAGCTTTAACCCTGATGCAATTCAAGTATTTATACCCAAAGATCAAAAATGTCGAGTTCCAAACTCGATCACTAATACATTATTCATGTGAGTTTTCTTGCAGAATTTCAGATAGGTTCTGGATTTTCTATCCGAACACTTGTAACCGCATTTTCTTTTCTCAAAGATCATACAATAACTAACATCGTCATCTTTTAATAACTCAAGTCATCTACGCTATCTCAAACTCAGATCTTTCTATGACATCAGATACTTTAATTCTTAAAATTAGGGAATAAGTGACACTTTTCGTCAAATAACGATATCACCAAATTTTCAATACGGACATAAAAATGACCATCTCTAAATCACTGGTCGAACGATTCTTTACATTCTAGTAATAAAACACATTCCCAATCCATTCAATAGTGCATCACTGAAAAATCATAAATTCATTACTCAATTCAAACTGAGCTTAGAACCAGAGCTTCGATTAATAAAATCTTCAACTCTTTTCAACTATGCTAACTTGCACAGACCATTCAAATTTTCATAAATGTGATAACCATATTATTCAGAATAGCTTTAACTTATAACAATGTCTTCTAAAAATATACATTCTTCATTCAGTCTATTCATCATTTATCCGTAGAGAGATTGTAACACCCCTAACCCGTATTCAACGTCGGAATAGGGTTACGAGGCATTACCGAATAACACATTTCATTCACATACATTTATGAAATCATAACAATATTCATTCAAATTATTCACATTGTCCTTTATAAGGTCCTACTAGACCTTAAAACATGCTTAAAAGTGGTTCGAGACTAAACCGATAACATTTGAAAACTTTGGGAAACTTAGAAAATTTTCAAACATATAAGGGTCACATGCCCGTGTGAACAGTCCGTGTGCCTCACATAGTCACCAGACACACTCATATCACAGGCCATGTGAAAACAAGGCATACATACTGACTTTCACCACATGGCCGAAGACACGCCAATGTGCCATGGCCGTGGGAAAACTTGGGCGTTCTTGACTTGGGTTACACTATCGGCCACACACCCATGTGCCAAATTGTGTCATAGGCGTCCATGAGACACCCTCGTGTGTCTAGGCCATGTCAAAACTGTAGGGTATACTGCCTTTAATTCGAAAGGTACCCCAGGGGACAAACGGCTGTGTAACATGATCGTCTGTCACACACGGCTTACACGCACGCCGTGTCTCTACCCGTGTGGACAAAAATAGGCCATTTGAAAAGCCAATTTTCCACCCTTTCCATAAGCACACCTAGCAACCAAAATAGCATCATTTCAATATATTTTTAAGTAACCAAAATCATGCTAATTCATACTCATATCAAGCCATTTATTTACAACATTTTCAACCACTCAATTCCATATTCAAAACATACCAAATCCTTATGCCAAAACTATGACAATTTACCTAATTACCAAATGCATTAACTCATCAACTTATCCTCTATTTCAAGTCACTTAATATACCATATCATCATCTAAAGTCAAACCACAATATAACAACTTCCAAGCAATAGCACATCAATTAACAATTAACCAAAATAGCCAACACATAACCACACCAAATAAGCCAACTTATAAGTCATTACATACATCACATATATAACATTCACCAAAAACATTTCAAGCCAAATTTAATGGTAATACATACAAACATTTACGAGCCAAATCTCATGGCTAATATCATAGTTCAAAACATACCAAAATGACACTAGCCTATACATGCATATACATATATTATATATACAAAGCTCCCAAAAGTACCAATGAGATGAATTAAACACATTTAACATATAGAATGCCACTTTTGCATTTTACGCGATTTAGTCCTTTTTCTCAAATTAAGCTATTAAATGATAAAATTAGCTCACGAAATTTTCACACATATATATTCTCATTCTATAAACACCAAAAATAATATTAAAATAATTTTTTGACCTCAGATTTATGGTCTTAAAACCACTGTTCCGATTTAGCTAAAACTGGGCTGTTACAGAGATGAAATTTTATTTTCAGACCTGGGAATAGACCCGAACACAAATGTCACATTTACTCTTTCAAAAAAATAACCCGTACAGATTGAACAACTGAGTCGATCTTAATGATCAATTAAGAAAACTTCAAGAAATCCTTTCTTCTAGTTGATAGAACGATTCAAACATACAATATTTCATAATTCACTTATCATGAAATTCAAAGACCTCGATAGTGTGATTACGTTTCCTAACGATCCCCGAGTCCAAGCTAGCTTCAAAATCTATAAAACATGGAAAGAACACACAAAGTAAACTTCAAAAGCTTAGTAAGCCATATACAAATAAATTTACCGCATGAATCACAACATTTTTATCAAGAAGCCAAATACAAGTAAACACATATAGATACACAAACCTTTCTCAATGAATGTATATTCAAATACACTTGTAATTTCATCAACCACTTCTTTTCAAATTCTCTATGAATCTTATGCATGCACTGTGTCATTTAATTAGAGACTGATTGAGATATCAAATTAAAGATTAATGAGTCTATTTTCATATAAAAGAAACAAAGCAAGAAAAGGAGTTCTATATTTTGAGATATTTATGTTTTTGTGAGATGGTTTAGAATGATTATGTGATCCCTGTTCTAACTTTGGAAAATCACAAAATTTGGATAAAAATAATTAGAGACTTAAACTTATATTTTTAAAATCCCTAATGAGTATATTTTCAATATAAATCAACAAGAACATTATCCGTGTTCTATACTGTGAGATAATTAATTTTTAGTGAAGAGAGGTTAGAACTGTCAGAATGTGAAATAGGGGAAACTTTAATGAATAAACTGTACTAATTGACTAAACTAAAAATTATGAAAAATTTAAGGTGGAAAGATATGTGAGTCTAGTTTCAGGAGAAATTTACGAATCTTAATTTGGAGCTCAGAGCTCGAATTATAAATAAGTAAGTGACTATGACTCATGTGGATAGTTTGATGTGAGCATTTATTAGTAAATTGTGAAATCGTACTTACAAGAATGCTATATACATTAAGGATGTGGAATGGAGAGGAGGAGGGAAAATAAATATATGTGGAATACATGGAAACTATGGTATATGAAATATTGATATAATGAAATAAATATTAAGGTTGACCAAAGCTTGGAAAATAGCCTAGGTATATTCCACAGCAGAGACACGACCATGTGTCTCGATGGTGTATGGAACACGACTTTGGGACACTGGACGTGTGGAGCCTTAAAGCATGAAATTTCCAAGATTTTTGTAAGTTCTCAGTTTAGTCCTGAACCCTTTCTAAAGTATGTTTTGGGCTTCGTAGACTCAAATAAGGGACTATGTGTATGTGAATGAACGTTTTGAAATATAAATGAAATTTTATGGCCCGTATTTTAGTTTAATGTTTGTATGTTTGTCGGGTAACGCCTCGTACCTTATCCTAGCCTCGGGTACGGGTAAGGGGTGTTACATTATTCCTTCAACTATTTCTGCCATCACTAATTCGACATTATTTATTTCACTAAAGAAAATCAGTTCCGAAGAAATTCCAATTAGTACATTCTTTCAACATCGTGCCTGAATAGGTCAATTTATTTAGTTAATCTCTTCTCTAACTGTGATATTGCGTAAACCGAATAATCTTTAGATCAATATGATACCTTTCTAGCTCTATCTTTACTTGCTAACCCATCCTCAATCTTTGATCATATTTATAATTATTCTACCACCAAACTCTTTGGTTTCACACTTGGGAACTTATTCAACATAGTTCTCATAAAATTTCGTTATAAAACACCTCATTGGTAAGAAGGAGGTGAGGTCATAAGGCCTTTAACTCGACTCTTTTATACACACATATGACACAACTTTCATCATCATCATCATAATATCATCACAGTTATACAATTCATTTCAAGCAAGTTCCCACACATATCTATGTTTCACAGTTTTTCGAATTATTTTATTTAAACAAGTGCACTCATGCATACATTTTATGAATTTTGAGTGACTTTACTCATCAGATTCACTTAATCAAACAAGTCGAGCACAATACATCATACAAATATCAAGCAAACATGGATGAGCTTATTAGAACATAAACTTTCATAACATACCTCATTATATCATATCATGAACTCTTATTCATACTTTTCCTATTTTTGACTCATCATAACTGCACTTTACTCAAATACTTCAGTACCACTATCAACATGGTCAGGTGTAGCTCGGTTGGAGTGTACCTCTGTCTAAACAAGATAGTTCTCATTCGCGTCGAGAGACATTACACTATCACAGATTTGTGGCATGTATTGCTAGACTCTCACACATGCTAGGTTAGCCCGAAACCGACTAAACCATAGCTTTGATGCCATTAAATGTAGCACCCCTTACCCATATCCAACGTCAAAATAGGGTTCGAGGCGTTACTAGACTTAAACATAAAAATTAATACGAAACCGGGCCATAAAATTTTGTTCAAATTAAAATCAACCAATCACGTGCAAATTGTCCCTTATATGTGTAATACCCCACACCCGGCCTGGAAGTTTAGCTTGAATCTGGCGTGTCACATTGAAGTGTTTTTCGAAAACCATGTTTCCATTAAAAACCCTTCTTAATAATTAAAAACTTATACCCTTTTTAAACCTTGTTAGAAAACCTAAGTGAATATCATTCTTAACAACTTTGTAAAAATCTTGGCGATTATGAAGCTTAATTTAAAAACAATTACGAATACGTGATGTTTTGAACAACAGTAGTTGCTTTGGAAAACCGTGTTCTAATACTAGAAATTATAAGAACAATAAATAAAATTCCAAATTTGAAATCCAGAAAATTACAACAGCTTTAGTACAACCCACATAAAACATTTAAAAGTAATAATCAAAATTGTAACATAAACAGTGTGTGTGGCTTCCTCCAAGCCCCTCGCAGCTTCGATCCATCTAAGGCTGGAAATTACTTGAAAGGTTAATAAACGGGGTGAGTTTATGAAAAATCAGTGTGAAATCCCCTACTATATAAAAGGAACAATCAGTCATATAAAAGAATTAAAAGTCTGGCCCCAACCCTACTTACAGTTTCAGTAACAATTGGGCCTTAACCCATTATAACAGACAGTACCAGATGAGCCTTAGCCCATTACAAAATAAGAAACATTTTAGAACTAGAATCAAAATAAGAATCAGAATCAGGTGACAGGATCAGAATCAGAATGTGAATGCAATCCCAACCCAATCCATCTGTATACACCCCCGTACCAACCTTACACCATGTGGGGAAACAACTCAACCCACCCATCCGCTACACACTACAGAATTTGCAGCATGGCTGCCAGAACAGATATTGTGACAGAGTCACTAGATACAGATATTGTGGCAGAGCCACCAGAATAGATATTTGTGGCATAGTCACCATAATCAGATAATGAGGCAAAGCCACTTAACAGAATACTTGGCACAAAGCCATCGATAACTGTAATAACTTTGGCACATAGCCATCAGTGACGGTAATATAACTAGCACACAGCATTCGGTAAATATGATTGACACAGAGTCGTCAACAAGTATGTTAGGCACATAGCCACAGGTAAATACGTTTGGCACAAAGCCATAGTCAAGATGGCATAAAGCCATATTTAGGATGCCACAGAGCCATCGATAACGGGTCTATAATCGGCACGAAGCCCACAATATCGATACGAAGCCCACAGTATCAGCACACAGCCTTCGGTAACATGATCGACACTCAGCCATCGATCGGTCCACTGTCGTCTCGGGTGAGCCGTGCGACCTTAACAGATCAGATCTTCCTCCGTACGAAATCCCAACCCATGCAACATGTCATGTATGCAGAAAGTCAAGCCCATATTTGAATCAAACAATCACAATCAAGTCATTCATATCACCAACATATATTCACAATCAAATCCATCAACCACACAATCCAAGTCAGTCACTTGCCCACAAGGGCAAAACAGTCATTTAACACCCTAGGGGAAAAATGGTAAATTTACCCCACAAGGGTATCTCGATAATTCTACCCTACAGGGGTATTTCGGTATTTCTACCCTACAGGGGTATTTCGGTAATTCTACCCTACAGGGGTATTTCAGTAATTCTACCCTACAGGGGTATTTCGGTAATTCTACCTTATAGGGGTATTTCAGTAATTCTACCTTACAGGGATATTTCGGTAATTTTACCCTATAGGGGTATTTCAGTAATTCTACCCTACAGGGTATTTCGATAATTCTACATTACAGGGGTATTTTAGTTATTTTACTCTACAGGGGTATTTCGGTAATTCTACCCTACAGGGGTATTTCGGTAATTCTATTCTAGAGGGGTATGTCGTTAATTCTACCTTACAGGGGTATTTCAGTAATTCTACCCTACAGCGGTATTTCGGTATTTCTACCCTACAAGGGTATTTCGGTAATTCTACCCTACAGGGGTATTTCAGTAATTCTACCCTACAAGGGTATTTCGGTAATTCTACCCTACAAGAGTATTTCAGTAATTTGGTAAACTAAAGTATTCTAAACAGGGATAATAATACGAATGGGCCTAAAGCCCATTCTTGGCCCAAATGGGCCCACACGCTCGTGTGGACCTTTTTGCCCAAATCTAGCCACAGATATGTGATTCACCTAGCCTAATCCAATATTTACTACACAATCAAACAACTTATCCAATTGGGCCTGTAGGCCCATTGGGCCCACATGGCCCCTTTCGGCCCATCGCGACCCGAAGTAGCCATCCTACAGCTAGAGTAGTGAGAAATACACACCTGATAGGAGACTGGAGTTAATCCGCGCTCCGAGCACTCTTAGCTGACACCCAACCCAAACGAGCACGCCATAAAGCGAAAGGGATCAGCCAAGAAAGGTACCTTTACTCTCCTCATGGTTCTCTCTACTTAAAGCCAGCTTCGCATCCACTCTTATGTTAGCTTCCCGATGTGGGATCTCTCTATCATCAGAGTTTAAATTCAACACCAACTCTTGCCGCCCCCTATTAGCAAAATAAATGCTCTTTGATTGCCATGAGTTTCAAACCCTGGACCTCCTGCCTCTTATGTGGCGCTACTTTGCACTAGACCACAAGGCTTTTTGTGGCATAATTTCTCCAACAATATTCTTAAGGCCTACCTACTACACCCAGGGTTTGGTTCACCTTAAACCAAAATTTTTGCTAGAGTCCAGGTTTGAACCTAGGACTTCTCCAACACTGCTCAGCACACTTAACGACTAAAACAAGCCTTAATTAACAAAATTTACATGTACAACAAAATATTATAAGTTGCCTTCAATTGCTCCCATGCTCAAGGCCCAAAACTTCTAGGCTCAAATTCAGGGTGTTACAATATGGATCTACGAAGCCCAAAACATACAACGGGAGCAGTTTGGGACTAAACTCAGAAGTTACGAAGCTTTTGAAAAAAACTTAAAAAATTTCCATGGAACAGGGGAACACGCCAGTGTCCTCAGGTCATGTAACTCTCTATTTATGACGTTAACAAACAAAATGAACCATATGGCCAAGCCACACGCCCGTGTGCGAGGCCGTGTAATGAATTTAAATTCTCGTAAAAAAGCTACAGACTTCACACGATTGAGACACACGCCCATGCCTCCTGACCGTGTCGTTCACATGGCTAAGACACATAGTCGTTTCTCTGCCGGTCTGGCAAATACTTAGGCTATTTTCAAAGCCTTTTGTTACCCTTAATCCCAACCATACTTATACACATCAAAGGCACATAACATAGCATCAATATAATGATTAAACATATGCAATTAAGGGCCAATTATGGCATTTACATGCCATCATCCGTGTGTTCCACATACTCATATTATACCACATCTAAACACACCAATTCACATTCATTTTGCCTTGTTGTTATGATTATTACACATACCTTAATACCATGATTATCAACATACCAATTAATCTCAAGTTAAACATCAAACATTCACATTCAAGCCTAAATCATATCTTTGTAAGATGCCACCCTTTCACATTCGTAGAACAATATGCTTGCCTAAGACATTCCACAGCAATTTCGTATGCAAGCATTATTTACTTATTACCATTTTACACTCTTATTCCAAAGTTATAACCACTTCAATTAAACATAAGGCATTCATTCAAGCATATATATATATACCATGACACTATCATTCATATCAAGCAAGTATGATCATATCACACAGGGTCTTGGCTCATGCATGCACATAACCACATCTCAAGGCATTAACACTTTGCATGGATAAACAGGCTTACAATCCCATAACCAAATATGAGCCACACCTCATAGCTATATACAAGTGAATCAATATAAGCCAATACATTTGGCCAAATCATAAGAATACATATCACAAAAGACTAGATCTTTATACATGCCACTCATTCGAAAACACTTAGGATTTATTGATACCCCAAATTGATAATTCGATAGTGTGATGCTGTCTCCGACGATCTCCAACTCCGAGACAACTTGACAACACTAAAAGAAATGGAAATGAGGGAGTAAGCTTTAAGCCTTAGTAAGCCCGTATGAAAATAATAAGCATTTCATGCCATTTCTTTACTTAGATCAATAATGTAAACACAATATAACATAAATCACAAGTATTTCATGGATATATCTACATACTTTCTATTCACAAATCTTACCACCTATTTACCCCCATGTTGTAGCTTATGAACACATAACTTACATTATACCTCATACTTATCACTCGTTCAAACATAATTCACCACAAGGTCATCAAGTATATTAAACATATTATAAATCATATCATTAGCATAGTGTACAATAAAGTCTTATAATCATGATTCATTCATTTACATCTCATCAAGATCTTATAATTATAATTTTCTCATGTACAACGTTACCAATTGTTCATTACATACTAAGCTCATTGCTCGTGAGTTTCGAGTACGTACCTGTGCCCACTTGCACATAATAACTTACTTTTTCATCTTTGACGTATTCATTAAGATTACCCATTGAACTTCACTTTGGACTACCCGTTGAACACCTAAAATACCATTGGATACATCAGAATCTCGCACCTAAGTGCCCTACATGTAGCCAACGGTACCTTATATCACATATCACATGTGCTCATTTTTTAGCTACTCACGGGTCTGCTCACACAATCTAACAGTCAGGATGTAGCTACACAGGCTGCTCAGACAAGTTGTCAGGTATCTGCAACACATGGCGAACTACCTAGCCACCGGTAGAACATACAAGGCCAGCACTGAACCCCATAACATGTGTCACATATATCATGAACCTAGACCACAACTCATGAGCTTAGATCACATAGTTCCTAGTTTATCCTAAACTATTCCTAAGGTTCAAACAGGATTTCCATACTTATCGCATTACTGTCAAAATTGTTCGTAATGTCAGTCTCAATGTACATGGATTGATTTAATCCAAGAATTTGTTTTTAAGTATTTTTTTATATTTTTCTTTCACTTCTTGATTGTCAACGATGATATCTCGCTAGTTATTAAAGGATTTTGCAAATCCGAGCACATCCAGCTTATCAAACTAATCAATTTCTATCGTTTGCTCGTTTTAATTTAATTTGTGTGTTTTGCATGATTAATTTAATTATGATGAAGATGGTAAGTGAATTGATGAGTGGCTAAGTCTTTTAGGGTAATTAATGAGCAGATGTGGGAGTGATTAATGGAAAATGAGGGCTTTCCATACGAATTGGTTGGTATAAATTATGTATGCTTGAACCTTATAACTGAAGACCCTAGGAAGTAATCCAGGATAAACAAGGTCAAAAGATAAGTTTACCAAGCAAATCATAGTTTATCATAATATGATTTTTTGTGATTGTTGTTTAGACTTATTATTGTAAAATAATTTTAAACTTAATCCATCCTTCATTAGGTATGATCCTCGAATACTTACCGTTGTTCTGTTATAACACTCATATATTACAATTTGTAACATCCCGATTTAGGGTCTAGTTAGAATAGTGGTTTCGAGACCACAAATTTGAAATAGAAATAATTATTTTGTGATTATTATGAAGTCTATGATATGATTGCATGCTTGTGTGAAAATTTCATGAAGAAATTTTATGCCTAAAGTGTCCAATTTGAGGTTAGGGACTAAATAGAATAAGTTGCAAAATACATGTTCTAGAAGCTTTAAGCATGAAATTGCATTGGATTATTAATTAAAGGTCTCTAAATAGAAGTTTGACCAAGTTCTAAAATTTTGGACAAAAATAGGCATGAATATGAAAATTAGAAGGAAAGGCCTTAAGGGCATTTTTGTCTTTTGGTTAATAAAAGAATAAAAGGGAAAAATAAGTCAAAATTGGCTCACCTTCTCCATGTACCAGCCAAAAATCTCTAAGAGCCATAGCTAGGGATTTTCCAACTTTCCAAGCTCAAAAGTAAGTGCATCCTAGTCCTGTTTTTGATGTGCTTTCCATTTTTGAAGTCCTTAAAGCATGATCTACCCATTTCTAGCCATATTTTGAGCTAGGGTTCATGTATGAAATTTGAACCATGTGTGACATGTTTGTATTTTGATGTTTAATGGTAGATTATGAAAGTTTGATGTGTGTTTAACATCTTTTACTAACTGATTTTTGATGAAAATGTATAAAAAGGACTTATTTGTAAAAGATGTAAAATGAGTAGTAAGATGTATGATTTGATGAGAAATGTCGGCTGCTATGAGCATGTTATAAGTTTGGTTAGGCTTGGGTAACAAAGACAATGAACACATTTCATTTTACGAGACTAAGGACTAAGTTATAAATAAGTGAAAAGTTAGGGGTAAAAAGGTAATTTTACCAAAGTATGTGTTATGGGTCGGTTTAACAATGTGTGTATTGAATAAGATAAATTTGGTATTATAGAGCAAGAAAAATGAGGAACAGGCATTGATCGGGGGAAAAACAAGGTGTACGACGATTAGACTCGTTTTTCTATTTTTGTACCGAGGTAAGTTTGTGTGTAAATAATTCAACATTATGTTATCATGTATTTAATGCTTTGAATTTTTCATGAATTCTAATTTTCATATCTAAATGTGAGTACCATTATTGTTATCATTACATGAAACTATGTGCTCATTCACTATCATGAGTTACGTGGTTGGCCATATAGATGAGTTTGTCGAAGATTTGTTATTGAGAAAATACCATTCGAACCTTAGGAATAGAATAGGATACAATGTGACATGTCACTAGGAACTATGTAATTATGAGCTCATGTGTATATGTGATATGTGTTTATGTGAATCCGGGTGCTAGTCTTGTATGTTCTACCAGTGGCTGGGTAGCCCTGCATGTGTTACAGGTACCTGTCATCTTGTGTGAGTAGCCTGGATAGTTGCGTTCTGACTGTCAGCTTGTATGAGCAGGCCCATGATTAGCTCGAGAACAAGCAAATATGTAATATGTGATATGAGGTAGCATATGGCTACATATGAAGCATTATGTGCAAGTTTTCTGTGCATCCGATAATGTTCCAAGTGTTCAACAGGTAAGTTAGTGGGTTATTCGACGAATAAGTCAATTATGAGGAAATATAAGATTATGCTATGAATTGGTATAGGTATGTACTTAAACTCATGAGTAAAGAACTCAATATGCTATGTACATATGGTAAGAGTTTATGTAAGAAAGTTAAGTTTATAAGACTTGATAACATATATGAAACTTTGTCTTATGTTAATTGTATGAGTTATGTTGCTTATTATATACATGTGAACTTTCTAAGGTTTATGCTTACTCCCCTTTTCTTTCCACTTCTTATAGAGTTGTCAAGCTAGTTTGGGAATCAAAGGACGTTGGAATTTGATTCACACTATCAACATAATCTTTGGGTATAGTGAATCTAAGCATTTTGTATATGGCATGTATAGGAACTTGGTCTTTTTGTTATATATCATATTGATTTAGCCAAATGTGTTGACTTATAATGATATTTGATTCATTTTTTGTAAAGCCATAAGATGTGGCTTATAATGTTTATTGGGTTGTAAACCTATTTATTTAAGCATGCATGTGCCTATGCAATTATGATGTGGTTGTGTGCATGTGATGAGATGTGTTGTGGTTATGTTTGTGTGATGATAACTATGTTTTAAATGAGAATTGGTAAGTTGGGCTTAACAAAGTATAACATCTTGTGTATTAAATAAGCTAAAATGATAATGCCATAATCATGATTTGCTTGAAAAGTTTCAAGCGTTTAACTATGTTATGTTAACTGTCTTTGAGGTCATGTATGTGTTTGTGCAATTAAGGGTGGCAATTGGCTTAGAAAATAGCCTCAAGGTTGTCCACATGGGTAGACACACGAGCATGTGTCTAGGCTGTGTGAGACACACGATCTGCCCCATGGGTGTGTGGTCAGACCGTGTGTCTCAATCGTGTGGAGGACACAACCGTAGGACATGGGCTTGTGCCCAGGCCTTGTAAAGTCTGCACTAAAATTTCAGAATTTAATTTGCCACATGGCCTAAGGACACGAGCGTGTGCCTTGGCTGCGTGCACCTAATTTGGTGATGACATTATAAATAAAGAGCTCCACGGGCTAGGGACACGAATGTGTCCCAAGCCTACGGGCATGTGAGACCACACGACCTATCTACACGGGCGTGTGACTCTCCAAATCATGAAAACAATTTTATGTGGCGTAAGAGTTCCGAAATTTCTCGATTTAGTCCCAAACTACCTTCAATGTATGTTTTGGGCCTCGTAGGCCCATAAAAGGGATGATATGAATGTGAACAAAAAGTTTTAATTTTGAGTGGAAATTCATGACTAGGTTTTGTATGAATGACTATGTTTATGTCCAGTAACGCTTTGTACCTTGTTTCAGCATCGAATATGGGTAATGGGTGTTACACAATTTGACATGTTCACTTGTAAATACCACACTTTAATTATATATTTTATTTTCATGATTTTTACTCTAAACGTTTGCACGTTTGGAGGCGGTCAGAAGGTAAATTTATTAAGTGGTCTTTTAATGCAAAAGGTACAAAGGTCATTCAATCATTAAAACTTGTGCAGGTTGATGTATGTCATCCTATGAAAATTAATGCACAAGGTGGTTATGATTATTACATAACTTTTATATATGATTATTCCAAATATGAGTATGAGTACCTAATGCTCTACAAGAGAAAAACCTTCAATAAATTGGTAGAGTTTAGTATGAAAGTTGAAAAATAGTTAGGTTTACCCATAAAGACATTTCAATTTGACGAAGATGCAAATATTTATTAAATGAGTACCTAGGTTACCTTAATGAATGAGATCTTATACCAATTAATTGCGCTAGGCACTTTACAAGAAAATGGTGTGGCAGAGGAAGCAACAAAACCTTACTAGACATGGTTTGTTCAATGTTGATTTATTCACAACTACCCACATGTTTTTGGTGATATGCATTGAAAAAACTTGCTACATTCTAAATGAAATACCAACTAAGAACGCACCAAAAACTCCATAGGATTTGCTGCATGGGAGGAAGCCAAGCCTAAATCACTTTAATATTTAGGGATATCCAACCTATGTACCGATAAAGATACAGAAGTTCGATTCATGATTGTAATTGTACATGTTTGTTGGCTATTAGAAAGTAATGAACAGTAAAATACTTATTGAAATGGCATCGTAGAGTAACACTAAATTAATTTAAATGATATTCAAATTTGTTAATATTATTATATATGAACTATAAATTTTAAATTCTTTTGGGCAATTAATACAATTTATCTATAAAATTTAATTTGGATATATAAATAATATTTTAAATATTAAATTGTATATAAATCTAACCCATATAAATTTAAAAGATTTCATAAATGATGAGATAATTTATTTAAATGTAAAGTACCTTTCATTTCTCGTGTCTTTACAGTTATTATTATCATGATGTCATGTTGTCATGTTTGAATTTTTTATATTAACAAATATTCCAATTAGATTATCATGAAAATATAAAAAATGATAAATCATTGGTAATATTACGATATATGGAATATAAATTTTAAGTACTTTTATGTAATTAATATAATCATTTTTATAAATTTTGTTAGAATTGAGTGACCCGAATCCTTATTAAAATAAAATACAGTGATAAAATAAAATAAAAGTAAAATCTATATATAAAATAAGCCTACTGGTTCAGTGGTTGAATGAGTGTTAGTCTATCATTGGGTCTCGAGTTCAAGTCCTCACGTGTGTTATTTTAGTTTTGGTTTAAGTCTAATTTTGTTTTAAAGGTTAATTATTTATTTACTTTTAATTTGAAAATAGGAAGTGTTCCCTTAAAAATTTCCACGTTTTATTTTCTGCTCACATTAGTTTTTTTTCCTTTTCTCCCTTACACGTTGGCTTCCTCTTTCTTATTATTATTATTTTTTCTTTTCCACTTTTGATTTTTGGTTGATTTTTGGCCATTTTATGTTTGTTCTTCAAATTAATTCTAGGTTTTATCATCGGCATTGTTGGTTGTTGGTCATAGGGGTTCTTTGCGTTGTCAAGTGTTGATTTGGGTAAGTATGTGTGTTGGTTTCTTACTATTTGGTTCTTGGTTAAATCGATTTTCTTAAAAATTTAGTACTTTTTTATATCAGTGTTTTAGATTGATTGATTTGAGTTATTTTGGATGATCGTTGGTGCTTCTAGGAACGTCAATCAGGTGTGTTTCTGAACTATATTGTTTGTGGGTCGATTTAGTGATCAAAATTCGTGATTTTAGCCTGTCTCGGTGTGGTTTTGTCACCACACAGGTGGTGACACAGGCGTGTCGGCACATGGGCATCTACATGGCCATGTGACATTGGGAAATTAGGGTTTTTGATGATTTTTGGTGCCACACGGGCGTGTGAGTTTTCCATACGGCCGTGTCTACTCTGCTCCTTAATTTGTCACTTTTGAACAATGAGTTACATGGGCTGCACACATGGCCATGTAACTCGGACACAATAACAGCCATGTCAATCTTTATATGACCTAGACCCTTCCACACGACCACGTGGCCATGTTTTGTAGATTTTTTATCTATATAATGATTTGGCTCGTTTTGTGTTTCTATATGTTTCAACTCTCGGTTAGGCCTCTGTAAGTGTGTTGGGACTCTGTTCTTAGCTTAGATTCGAGTGTGAATTTATAATTATAGGATTTAAGTAACTGTTTTTCATGCATTAGCGAGATGTGATAAATGGATATGAGATATTTTTGTTATCGTTACTTATTTGTATACATGTGATATTGACTCTAAAATTGGTCCACTGAATATGTATTTTTGTTGTGCGAGTTTGTTAGCAAATTGAGTGCACTACTGCATTTGAATCAGAATTTCGATATATTGCTTGTGAAGAGAGAGAAGACTAAATTGCCAGTTTAACTACATCATTTTAGTACAGCGGTTTACTGCACTATTTTATATATATTAGCACAGCTACATATCATTATTTGGGTGCCTAAGTTCTAGTATCATGGTGTGTAGGGTTGTAACAACCCATTTTTCAGTGAAATTGGATCAGTGGTTTCGGGACTACAAATCTGATCCAAAAATAAGGTTTATTTTTATTTCATTATATGGTCCTATTACAATAAGCATGTCATGTGAAAATGTTGATACGAAAATTTTATCGGTTAAGTGTTTAATTACGAGAACGACTAAATCGCATAAAATTTGAAAGTTGAATTCTTGTAATGCCCCAAAATCTAAGCATTTATTTTTGTTGTTGTGTTGCATAAATATTTGTCTGCTTCAAAGGTTATATGTTCTAGGAGTGTCTGAGAAGTCCTGAGTTCAAGGCTTGGCTTGTACTAAGTTTTGTTTTTACTTGATTAAACCCTGTCTCTAGTTAGTAGGCTCTTAAATAAAAGTTAGTAAAACATGTCATAAAAAGCATGATGATCTAAGGGATAGTGGCGTGTTATTGTTACTAAGAGACTGGAGTTCGAGTCCTTCTTGGCGCAAGGTGTGTTTTATTTTGCAAGTTTCCGTGTGAGAGGTTGTATGTCAATGGAACTCTGTGGCTTGGACAGTTGGAGTATTTGAGGGTGTAGGGAATTGTGTAGCCGAAATTAGGAGGAGAAAGGGGGATTTGGATAGTGATCAGTTTGAGGATGTTGTGGAGAGATTTTAGGAGAGGATCAAGGGGTTTGAAGTGGAGGGAGTGTTGGTGTCGAAATGGGATTGTAGGCAACCAATGCATTTGGTTTGGGGTAGAATTCGACTGAGGGTGAGCTTTAGTTTTGGTCGCTGTGCATTTTTGTTGCTTTTTCTCCTCACGTTTGATTTCTAATGAGTGCTTTTCGGGTTCTTTGTTACATTTCACAATAACCGAATTCACATTAGGGGACCATTTGGGTACTTTCATTTGGACTATTTTGGTTTTGTTCTCCTCTCTCTACTCTCTGACAACCGTACTTCCTTTGATACCTTTGTGACTGAATACTTTTATTTCTTCCTCTAAAGATTTATTCATTCTTGGTGAACCGACTCTCTTCCTCCTCTTTTCCTTTCAAATTGGGTTTTCATTGATCTATTGCCTCTCTTTCTCTGGCTTCTCCAATCAGTTGTGCTTGGCCGAATACCATTCTTTCTTTTCCCTCTATGCTGACTCTTCTCTCTTCTTTTTTATCGACTTTGGTGGTAATACAATTATTCGGTTAGGTTTTTTCTCTTCCTTTCTCCCTCTTTATCTTTTGTAGTCTTACACCTAACTCTACCTATGTTGCTGTTTTGAGATAGGGGTACAATTGTTCCATTTGACTCCAACATATTGTGTACTTTCGGCTCTTTTGTGGTGATAGACCGATTGTCCTTTACCTCTAACCTTGACCCTACATTTTCGGTAAGTGATTATTCTTTTAGTTCAAACTGTTCTTTTGTCTAATGGTTGACAAGGCTCGGTTGTACTACAGGCAATCCCTAAGGCCTAGGGATTATGTAACACCCCTTACCCATGTCCGACGCCTGAACAGGGCACGAAGCATTACCGGACATAAACATACAAATTCATGCAAAAACCAAGCCATAAAATCTCTTTTAATTCAAAACCTTTCAAACACATGAATGCGTCCCTTATTTGGGTCTACGAAGCCCAAAACATTCATCAAAATCGATTCGGGACTAAATCGAGAACTTTAAAAAGTTTTAGGAACAGTTAGAAAATTTTCCCATGAAACAGGGTCACACACCCTTGTGCACGTAGGGACATGCCCGTGTGCCTTTGGCACGCCCGTGTCCTCAGGCCGTGTCCCTCACACAGTTGAGATACACGGCCGTGTTCAGCCCGTGTGGTTAACACTTAGGCTATTTTCCAAGCTTTCATGTTACCCATAATCTTTTACAACCTTATGCACATCAAAATCGCAAATCATGGCATCATTTTAGTGATTAAACACTCTTTATTAAGACACATCCTTAACATTAACATGTCCTCTTAAAAGTAATGCATCAACTCTTACAATACCAAGTCTAGACTCCTTATTTCACATTCATAAGACTTGTCATTTTGATGACCACTTTTATCATTATACTATGGTTACCAACTTATTCATCAAGCACTCATGTTCAATCATTATCACATTGTGTTTACAACGTGCAATTACTATATGGCTATGACTACCTCAGTTGGTCATAGAGCATACATCCAACACACATGTCATATTATTAACCATGCATGGCAAACAAACATAATCACATTATAAACATTAGACATGACATGAATAGCTAGGCTTACAAGCCATAATCAATATGAGGCACATCTCATGGCCATATACATATAAATCAATATAAGCCAACACATTTAGCCAAAGCAAAATAATACATGCCAATCAACTAGATCCTTATACATGCCACTCACTTGAAATTTCTAATATATGCTTCATTATTCCAAACATAGCGACTTGATAGTGTGATGCTGCCTCCAATGATCTCCAACCCCGAGCTAACCTGACAAGCTAAGAGAAATGGAAAGGAGGGAGTAAGCTTTACGCTTAGTAAATCTATATGAAAATAATAAGCAATTTATCAATATGCTTTCACCAATTCTTACAACATGATCTCAAGGAAATATTGTCATTATTGCCTTTTTACCTATGTTCAGGTCAAGCTGTTTTCTCATGTCATAGACACTAAATTATTTATATCTAGAGTTATGGAACTCCAAATTAAGATCCGTTAATTTTTCCTGAAACTAGACTCACATATATTCTTACCATAAAATTTTCAAAATTTTTGGTTTATCCAATTAGTACAGTTTACTCTTTAAAGTCACCCCTGATTCACTGCCCAATAGCTTCAACCAGTCTTTACTAAAAACTAATTATCTTCTCATACGAAACTCGAATGATGTTCCCATTTATTTATCCTAAAAAAAGAATCATTAAGGAATCTAGGGATATAAATTATAACCCATAATTATTTATGTACAATTTTTGATGATTTTCCCAAATTAGAACAGGGGATTTCAAAATCGTTCTGACTATGTCTCACCCAATTTCAAATATCTCATAATATGAAACTCTTTTGCTTACATCGTTTTTTCTATGTGCAAACTTTCCATGTATCCGAATTATATTCCGATGTGTTCAACGGGTAAAGTTCTACTGAAATGGAGGAATACTCAAGATGAAAGGGACGTATTGGTAAGTGTTGTGAAATGGGTACTTTGAACAGGTATGTACTTAACCCTCGGGTTGAAAAATCGATATAACAACAATATGGTAAGATGATAAATGAAAATGTGATATGAATGTCTTGGTGATGATTATGAAAATGATGTTTTATGTTTGCTTATATGGTTATGTTACTTTCTATTTGCATGTGAACTTATTAAGCATTTATGCTTACTCCCTTCTTTTCATTCCTTGTAGTTTTGACAAGCCAGCTCGGAAATCGGGAAAGGTCGGAGGCTCGCTCACACTATCCGTATACCATCTTGGCATAATGGCTTGTATATTTTGAGTATGGCATGTATAGCATTATAATCATTTTGTATATATGGTCTTATGATATGGTTATTGAGTGGTATGGAAATGCTTGGTAATGATTAGCCATTGGAATGGCTAATAATGATCATATTTGGTGTTATGTATGTCAAATTGCTAGCTAATCCATGGAAACCATGAAATAGGTAAAATTTACCATAAAATAGATTCAGACAGTAGTAGTGACGTGAATTTGAAAAATAACTAAAAATAGTAGAAATGGAATTAAATAATGAATAAGTTATGGAATCGAATCTTGATGAGTCTATTTTCATATGGAAGAAGCGAATAAGGTATATGAGATATATTTTATGAGATGTTTAAATTTTTGTGAAACAGGGCCAGAGCAATTTCTGGATCCCCTGTTCTGACTTTGGAAATTCACCATAAATTTTATAAAGATAATTAGAAGTCATGCTTTATATGTACAGATCCCTTATTGAGTCTAGTTTTATTAGAGACAAACAGCATAGTCATTGAAGCTCTGTACAGGGAGATATATGATTCGTAATACACAGAGGTCAGAGTAGTCGAACCCTGAAACAGGGGAGACTTTAACTAATAAACTGTACTAATTAGCCTAACAAAAAATTATAAAAAAACATTAGTAGATAGATATATGAGTCTAGTTTCATGAAAAATTTACAGAATTGAATTTCGAGTTTCAAAACTCGAGATATGATTTTTAAAGCGACTGTGATGCAGTTAGCCAACTTGTCTGGAAATTTTAAAATTAATTGTATGAGCTGTTTAAGTAATGAATTAAGTCTATTAACACCTCGTGTTCAACTCCGGCGACGGTCTCGGGTACGGGGCATTACAAAACCACTATTTTGACTAGGCCCTAATTCGGGATGTTACAACTCTCCCCTTTTTAGGGATTTTCGTCCTCGAAAATCTTACTGGAAAAGAGGTTTAGTTTTCACATAAACTCCTCTATCCCATAATCATTGCTAAAGGACTTTCACTCAGGCTGTGCTTTTAATACTTAGCTATTTAAATCTCTCATACTAGATTCATGATTAGTTCTTCACTATATAACACGTAAATCTGAATTTTAACCTCTATCGGAGAGTTTATGTACCCAAAGGGTCTGATCTATACTGTCATAACACATATACACATAACATACTTGAATCTGTCAAATCCAAATGGTGAAGCTAGCTAGTTCATCATGGCCTTACACTCTCTATAATTCATATGGCCTGATAGTTTGCTTTTTAAATTTCAAAGCTTCCTTTATCTTTCTCAATAAATCACTACATAAAACCCGAATATTAATTCGATCAATGAAGACTAGCATTCTAAGAAATTTGACAACCTCTAAAAAACACAATTCCATCAATTTATTAAGCGAGAATTTAGTACATACAGAAATGATTTGCAGATTTCACCAAACGTTTAACAACAAGCCATATAACATTTTTCTTCTTTAGAGACGGGGACAATCCTAATATGAATTCTATAGTGATTCTTTCTCATTTCCATTCTAGTGTCAACACTGGCGAAAATAATTCTGATGACACTTGATATTTAACTTTAACCCTGATGCAATTCAAGTATTTATACCCAAAGATCAAAAATGTCGAGTTCCAAACTCGATCACTAATACATTATTCATGTGAGTTTTCTTGCGAATTTACGATAGGTTCGGATTTTCTATCCCAACACTTGTAACCGCATTTTCTTTTCTCAAAGATCATACAATAACTAACATCGTCATCTTTTAATAACTCAAGTCATCTACGCTATCTCAAACTCAGATCTTTCTATGACATCAGATACTTTAATTCTTAAAATCAGGGAATAAGTGACACTTTTCGTCAAATAACGATATCACCAAATTTTCAATACGGACATAAAAATGACCATCTCTAAATCACTGGTCGAACGATTCTTTACATTCTAGTAATAAAACACATTCCCAATCCATTCAATAGTGCATCAACGAAAATCATAAATTCATTACTCAATTCAAATCGAACTTAGAACCGAGCTTGATTAATAAAATCTTCAACTCTTTTCAACTATGCTAACTTGCACAGACCATTCAAATTTTCATAAATGTGATAACCATATTATTCAGAATAGCTTTAACTTATAACAATGTCTTCTAAAAATATACATTCTTCATTCAGTCTATTCATCATTTATCCAGAGAGATTGTAACACCCCAACCCGTATTCAACGTCGGAATAGGGTTACGAGGCATTACCGAATAACACATTTCATTCACATACATTTATGAAATCATAACAATATTCATTCAAATTATTCACATTGTCCTTTATAAGGTCCTACTAGACCTTAAAACATGCTTAAAAGTGGTTCGAGACTAAACCGATAACATTTGAAAACTTTGGGAAACTTAGAAAATTTTCAAACATATAAGGGTCACATGCCCGTGTGAACAGGCTGTGTGCCTCACATAGTCACCAGACACACTCGTATCACAGGCCGTGTGAAAACAAGGCATACATACTGACTTGCACCACATGGCCGAAGACACGCCAATGTGCCATGGCCGTGGGAAAACTTGGGCGGTTGCTGACTTGGGTTACACTATCGGCCACACACCCATGTGCCAGCCCGTGTGTCATAGACGTCCAGTAGACACCCTCGTGTGTCTAGGCCATGTCAAAACTGTAGGGTATACTGCCTTTAATTTGAAAGGTACCCCAGGGGACAAACGGCTGTGCAACATGACCGTGTGTCACACACGGCTTAGACACATGCCGTGTCTCTGCCCGTGTGGACAAAAATAGGCCATTTGAAAAGCGAATTTGCCACCCTTTCCATAAGCACACCTAGCAACCAAAATAGCATCATTTCAATATATTTTTAAGTAACCAAAATCATGCTAATTCATACTCATATCAAGCCATTTATTTACAACATTTTCAACCACTCAATTCCATATTCAAAACATACCAAATCCTTATGCCAAAACTATGACAATTTACCTAATTACCAAATGCATTAACTCATCAACTTATCCTCTATTTCAAGTCACTTAATATACCATATCATCATCTTAAGTCAAACCACAATATAACAACTTCCAAGCAATAGCACATCAATTAACAACTAACCAAAATAGCCAACACATAAACACACCAAATAAGCCAACTTATAAGTCATTACATACATCACATATATAACATTTAGCAAACACAATTCAAGCCAACTTTAATGGTAATACATACCAACATTTACGAGCCAAATCTCATGGCTAATATCATAGTTCAAAACATACCAAAATGACACTAGCCTATACATGCCATATATTATATATACAAAGCTCCCAAAAGTACCAATGAGATGATCGATAGTGTGATTACGTTTCCTAACGATCCCCGAGTCCAAGCTAGCTTCGAAAATCTATAAAACATGGAAAGAACACACAAAGTAAACTTCAAAAGCTTAGTAAGCCATATACAAATAAATTTACCGCATGAATCACAACATTTTTATCAAGAAGCCAAATACAAGTAAACACATATAGATACACAAACCTTTCTCAATGAATGTATATTCAAATACACTTGTAATTTCATCAACCACTTCTTTTTCAAATTCTCTATGAATCTTGTACGTACCTGTGTCATTTAATTAGAGACTGATTGAGATATCAAATTAAAGATTAATGAGTCTATTTTCATATAAAAGAAACAAAGCAAGAAAAGGAGTTCTATATTTTGAGCTATTTATGTTTTTGTGAGACTGGTTTAGAATGATTATGTGATCCCCTGTTCTAACTTTGGAAAATCACAAAAATTTGGATAAAAATAATTAGAGACTTAAACTTATATTTTTAAAATCCCTAATGAGTATATTTTCAATATAAATCAACAAGAACATTATCCGTGTTCTATACTGTGAGATAATTAATTTTTAGTGAAGAGAGGTTAGAACTGTCAGAATGTGAAATAGGGGAAACTTTAATGAATAAACTGTACTAATTGACTAAACTAAAAATTATGAAAAATTTAAGGTGGAAAGATATGTGAGTCTAGTTTCAGGAGAAATTTACGAATCTTAATTTGGAGCTCTGTAGCTCGAATTATAAATAAGTAAGTGACTATGACTCGTGTGGATAGTTTGATGTGAGCATTTATTAGTAAATTGTGAAATCGTACTTACAAGAATGCTATATACATTAAGGATGTGGAATGGAGAGGAGGAGGGGGAAAATAAATATATGTGGAATACATGGAAACTATGGTATATGAAATATTGATATAATGAAATAAATATTAAGGTTGACCAAAGCTTGGAAAATAGCCTAGGTATATTCCACACAGGCAGAGACACGACCATGTGTCTCAGTCGTGTATGGAACACGACTTTGGGACACGGGCGTGTGGAGCCTTAAAGCATGAAATTTCCAAGATTTTTGTAAGTTCTCAGTTTAGTCCTGAACCCTTTCTAAAGTATGTTTTGGGCTTCGTAGACTCAAATAAGGGACTATGTGTATGTGAATGAACGTTTTGAAATATAAATGAAATTTTATGGCTCGTATTTTAGTTTAATGTTTGTATGTTTGTCGGGTAACGCCTCGTACCTTATCCCAGCCTCAGGTACGGGTAAGGGGTGTTACATTATTCCTTCAACTATTTCTGCCATCACTAATTCTGCATTATTTATTTCACTAAAGAAAATCAGTTCAGAAGAAATTCCAATTAATACATTCTTTCAACAACGTGCCTGAATAGGTCAATTTATTTAGTTAATCTCTTCTCTAACTGTGATATTGCGTAAATCGAATAATCTTTAGATCAACCTGATACCTTTCTAGCTCTATCTTTACTTGCTAACCCATCCTCAATCTCTGATCATATTTATAATTATTCTACCACCAAACTCTTTGGTTTCACACTTGGGAACTTATTCAACATAGTTCTCATAAAATTTTGTTATAAAACACCTTATTGGTAAGAAGGAGGTGAGGTCGTAAGGCCTTTAACTCGACTCTCTTATACACACATATGACACAACTTTCATCATCATCATCATAATATCATCACAGTTATACAATTCATTTCAAGCAAGTTCCCACACATATCTATGTTTCACAGTTTTTCGAATTATTTTATTTAAACAAGTGCACTCATGCATACATTTTATGAATTTTGAGTGACTTTACTCATCAGATTCACTTAATCAAACAAGTCGAGCACAATACATCATACAAATATCAAGCAAACATGGATGAGCTTATTAGAACATAAACTTTCATAACATACCTCATTATATCATATCATGAACTCTTATTCATACTTTTCCTATTTTTGACTCATCATAACTGCACTTCACTCAAATACTTCAGTACCACTATCAACATGGTCAGGTGTAGCTCGGTTGGTGTGTACCTCTGTCTAAACAAGATAGTTCTCATTCGCGTCGAGAGACATTACACTATCACAAATTTGTGGCATGTATTGCTAGACTCTCACACATGCTAGGTTAGCCCGAAAACTGACTAAACCATAGCTTTGATGCCATTAAATGTAGCACCCCTTACCCATATCCAACGTCAAAATAGGGTTCGAGGCGTTACTAGACTTAAACATAAAAATTAATACGAAACCGGGCCATAAAATTTTGTTCAAATTAAAATCAACCAATCACGTGCAAATCGTCCCTTATATGTGTAATACCCGACACCCGGCCTGGAAGTTTAGCTTGAATCTGGCGTGTCACATTGAAGTGTTTTTTGAAAACCATGTTTCCATTAAAAACCCTTCTTAATAATTAAAAACTTATACCCTTTTTAAACCTTGTTAGAAAACCTAAGCTGAATATCATTCTTAACAACTTTGTAAAAATCTTGGCAGTTGCGGAAGCTTAATTTAAAAACAATTACGAATACGTGATGTTTTGAACAACAGTAGTTGCTTTGGAAAACCGTGTTCTAATACTAGAAATTATAAGAACAATAAATAAAATTCCAAATTTGAAATCCAGAAAATTACAACAGCTTTAGTACAACCCACATAAAACATTTAAAAGTAATAATCAAAATTGTAACATAAACAGTGTGTGTGGCTTCCTCCGAGCCCCTCGCAGCTTCGATCCATCTAAGGCTGGAAATTACCTGAAAGGTTAATAAACGGGGTGAGTTTATGAAAAATCAGTGTGAAATCCCCTACTATATAAAAGGAACAATCAGTCATATAAAAGAATTAAAAGTCCGCCCCAACCCTACTTACGGTTTGGAATAATTGGGCCTTAACCCATTATAACGAGCGATACGAGATGAGCCTTAGCCTATTACAAAATAAGAAACATTATCAGAACTAGAATCAAAATAAGAATCAGAATCAGGTGACAGGATCAGAATCAGAATGTGAATGCAATCCCAACCCAATCCATCCGTATACACCCCCGTACCAACCTTACACCATGTGGGGAAACAACTCAACCCACCCATCCGCTACACACTACAGAATTTGCAGTATGGCTGCCAGAACAGATATTGTGATAGAGTCACCAGATACAGATATTGTGGCAGAGCCACCAGAATAGATATTTGTGGCATAGTCACCATAATCAGATAATGAGGCAAAGCCACTTAACAGAATACTTGGCACAAAGCCATCGATAACTGTAATAACTTTGGCACATAGCCATCAGTGACGGTAATATAACTAGCACACAGCCTTCGGTAAATATGATTGACACAGAGTCGTCAACAAGTATGTTAGGCACATAGCCACAGGTAAATACGTTTGGCACAAAGCCATAGTCAAGATGGCATAAAGCCATATTTAGGATGGCACAGAGCCATCGATAACGGGTCTATAATAGGCACGAAGCCCACAATATCAATACGAAGCCCACAGTATCAGCACACAGCCTTCGGTAACATGATCGACACTCAGCCATCGATCGGTCCACTGTCGTCTCGGGTGAGCCGTGCGACCTTAACAGATCAGATCTTCCTCCGTACGAAATCCCAACCCATGCAACATGTCATGTATGCAGAAAGTCAAGCCCATATTTGAATCAAACAATCACAATCAAGTCATTCATATCACCAACATATATTCACAATCAAATCCATCAACCACACAATCCAAGTCAGTCACTTGCCCACAAGGGCAAAACAGTCATTTAACACCCTAGGGGAAAAATGGTAAATTTACCCCACAAGGGTATCTCGATAATTCTACCCTACAGGGGTATTTCGGTATTTCTACCCTACAGGGGTATTTCGGTAATTCTACCCTACAAGGGTATTTCACTAATTCTACCCTACAGGGGTATTTCGGTAATTCTACCTTACAGGGGTATTTCAGTAATTCTACCTTACAGGGATATTTCGGTAATTTTACCCTATAGGGGTATTTCAGTAATTCTACCCTACAGGGTATTTCGATAATTCTACATTACAGGGGTATTTTAGTTATTTTACTCTACAGGGGTATTTCGGTAATTCTACCCTACAGGGGTATTTCGGTAATTCTACTCTAGAGGGGTATGTCGTTAATTTTACCTTACAGGGGTATTTCAGTAATTCTACCCTACAGGGGTATTTCGGTATTTCTACCCTACAAGGGTATTTCGGTAATTCTACCCTATAGGGGTATTTCAGTAATTCTACCCTACAAGGGTATTTCGGTAATTCTACCCTACAAGAGTATTTCAGTAATTTGGTAAACTAAAGTATTCTAAACAGGGATAATAATACGAATGGGCCTAAAGCCCATTCTTGGCCCAAATGGGCCCACACGCTCGTGTGGACCTTTTTGCCCAAATCTAGCCACAGATATGTGATTCACCTAGCCTAATCCAATATTTAGTACACAATCAAACAACTTATCCAATTGGGCCTGTAGGCCCATTGGGCCCACATGGCCCCTTTCGGCCCATCGCGACCCGAAGTAGCCATCCTACAGCTAGAGTAGTGAGAAATACACACCTGATAGGAGACTGGAGTTAATCCGCGCTCCGAGCACTCTTAGCTGACACCCAACCCAAACGAGCACGCCATAAAGCGAAAGGGATCACCAAGAAAGGTACCTTTACTCTCCTCATGGTTCTCTCTATTTAAAGCCGACCAGATCCACTCTTATGTTAGCTTCCCGATGTGGGATCTCTCCATCATCAGAGTTTAAATTCAACACCAACTCTTGCCGCCCCCTATTAGCAAAATAAATGCTCTTTGATTGCCATGAGTTTCGAACCCTGGACCCCCTGCCTCTTATGTGGCGCTACTTTGCACTAGACCACAAGGCTTTTTGTGGCACAATTTCTCCAACAATATTCTTAAGGCCTACCTACTACACCCAGGGTTTGGTTCACCTTAAACTAAAATTTTTGCTAGAGTCCAGGTTTGAACCTAGGACTTCTCCAACACTGCTCAGCACACTTAACGACTAAAACAAGCCTTAATTAACAAAATTTACATGTACAACAAAATATTATAAGCTGCCTTCAACTGCTCCCATGCTCAAGGCCCAAAACTTCTAGGCTCAAATTCAGGGTGTTACAATATGGATCTACGAAGCCCAAAACATACAACGGGAGCAGTTTGGGACTAAACTCAGAAGTTACGAAGCTTTTGGAAAAAACTTAAAAAATTTCCATGGAACAGGGGAACACGCCAGTGTCCTCAGGTCATGTAACTCTCTATTTATGACGTTAACAAACAAAATGAACCATATGGCCAAGCCACACGCCCGTGTGCGAGGCCGTGTAATGAATTTAAATTCTCGTAAAAAAGCTACAGACTTCACACGATTGAGACACACGCCCATGCCTCCTGACCGTGTCGTTCACATGGCTAAGACACATAGTCATTTCTCTGCCGGTCTGGCAAATACTTAGGCTATTTTCAAAGCCTTTTGTTACCCTTAATCCCAACCATACTTATACACATCAAAGGCACATAACATAGCATCAATATAATCATTAAACATACGCCATTAAGGGCCAATTATGGCATTTACATGCCATCATCCGTGTGTTCCACATACTCATATTATACCACATCTAAACACACCAATTCACATTCATTTTGCCTTGTTGTTATGATTATTACACATACCTTAATACCATGATTATCAACATACCAATTAATCTCAAGTTAAACATCAAACATTCACATTCAAGCCTAAATCATATCTTTGTAAGATGCCACCCTTTCACATTCGTAGAACAATATGCTTGCCTAAGACATTCCACAGCAATTTCGTATGCAAGCATTATTTACTTATTACCATTTTACACTCTTATTCCAAAGTTATAACCACTTCAATTAAACATAAGGCATTCATTCAAGCATATATATATATACCATGACACTATCATTCATATCAAGCAAGTATGATCATATCACACAGGGTCTTGGCTCATGCATGCACATAACCACATCTCAAGGCATTAACACTTTGCATGGATAAACAGGCTTACAATCCCATAACCAAATATGAGCCACACCTCATAGCCATATACAAGTGAATCAATAGAAGCCAATACATTTGGCCAAATCATAAGAACACATATCACAAAAGACTAGATCTTTATACATGCCACTCATTCGAAAACACTTAGGATTTATTGATACCCCAAATTGATAATTCGATAGTGTGATGCTGTCTCCGACGATCTCCAACTCCGAGCCAACTTGACAACACTAAAAGAAATGGAAATGAGGGAGTAAGCTTTAAGCCTTAGTAAGCCCGTATGAAAATAATAAGCATTTCATGCCATTTCTTTACTTAGATCAATAATGTAAACACAATATAACATAAATCACAGGTATTTCATGGATATATCTACATACTTTCTATTCACAAATCTTACCACCTATTTACCCCCATGTTGCAGCTTATGAACACATAACTTACATTATACCTCATACTTATCACTTGTTCAAACATAATTCACCACAAGGTCATCAAGTATATTAAACATATTATAAATCATATCATTAGCATAGTGTACAATAAAGTCTTATAATCATGATTCATTCATTTACATCTCATCAAGATCTTATAATTATAATTTTCTCATGTACAACGTTACCAATTGTTCATTACATACTAAGCTCATTGCTGGTGAGTTTCGAGTACGTACCTGTGCCCACTTGCACATAATAACTTACTTTTTCATCTTTGACGTATTCATTAAGATTACCCATTGAACTTCACTTTGGACTACCCGTTGAACACCTAAAATACCATTGGATACATCAGAATCTCGCACCTAAGTGCCCTACATGTAGCCAACGGTACCTTATATCACATATCACATGTGCTCATTTTTTAGCTACTCACGGGTCTGCTCACACAAGCTAACAGTCAGGATGTAGCTACACAGGCTGCTCAGACAAGTTGTCAGGTATCTGCAACACATGGCGAACTACCTAGCCACCGGTAGAACATACAAGGCCAGCACCTAGAACCCCATAACATGTGTCACATATATCATGAACCTAGACCACAACTCATGAGCTTAGATCACATAGTTCCTAGTTTATCCTAAACTATTCCTAAGGTTCAAACAGGATTTCCATACTTATCGCATTACTGTCAGAATTGTTCGTAATGTCAATCTCAATGTACATGGATTGATTTAATCCAAGAATTTGTTTTTAAGTATTTTTTTATATTTTTCTTTCACTTCTTGATTGTCAACGATGATATCTCGCTAGTTATTAAAGGATTTTGCAAATCCGAGCACATCCAGCTTATCAAACTAATCAATTTCTATCGTTTGCTCGTTTTAATTTAATTTGTGTGTTTTGCATGATTAATTTAATTATGATGAAGATGGTAAGTGAATTGATGAGTGGCTAAGTCTTTTAGGGTAATTAATGAGCAGATGTGGGAGTGATTAATGGAAAATGAGGGCTTTCCATACGAATTGGTTGGTATAAATTATGTATGCTTGAACCTTATAACTGAAGACCCTAGGAAGTAATCCAGGATAAACAAGGTCAAAAGATAAGTTTACCAAGCAAATCATAGTTTATCATAATATGATTTTTTGTGATTGTTGTTTAGACTTATTGTTGTAAAAATAATTTTAAACTTAATCCATCCTTCATTAGGTATGATCCTCGGAATACTTACCAGTGTTCTGTTATAACACTCATATATTACAATTTGTAACATCCTGATTTAGGGTCTAGTTAGAATAGTGGTTTCGAGACCACAAATTTGAAATATAAATAATTATTTTGTGATTATTATGAAGTCTATGATATGATTGCATGCTTGTGTGAAAATTTCATGAAGAAATTTTATGCCTAAAGTGTCCAATTTGAGGTTAGGGACTAAATAGAATAAGTTGCAAAATACATGTTCTAGAAGCTTTAAGCATGAAATTGCATTGGATTATTAATTAAAGGTCTCTAAATAGAAGTTTGACCAAGTTCTAAAATTTTGGACAAAAATAGGCATGAATATGAAAAATTAGAAGGAAAGGCCTTAAGAGCATTTTTGTCTTTTGGTTAATAAAAGAATAAAAAGGGAAAAATAAGTCAAAATTGGCTCACCTTCTCCATGTACCAGCCAAAAATCTCTAAGAGCCATAGCTAGGGATTTTCCAACTTTCCAAGCTCACAAGTAAGTGCATCCTAGTCCTGTTTTTGATGTTCTTTCCATTTTTGAAGTCCTTAAAGCATGATCTACCCATTTCTAGCCATATTTTGAGCTAGGGTTCATGTATGAAATTTGAACCATGTGTGACATGTTTGTATTTTGATGTTTAATGGTAGATTATGAAAGTTTGATGTGTGTTTAACATCTTTTACTAACTGATTTTTGATGAAAATGTATAAAAAGGACTTATTTGTAAAAGATGTAAAATGAGTAGTAAGATGTATGATTTGATGAGAAATGTCGGCTGCTATGAGCATGTTATAAGTTCGGTTAGGCTTGGGTAACAAAGACAATGAACACATTTCATTTTACGAGACTAAGGACTAAGTTATAAATAAGTGAAAAGTTAGGGGTAAAAAGGTAATTTTACCAAAGTATGTGTTATGGGTCGGTTTAACAATGTGTGTATTGAATAAGATAAATTTGGTATTATAGAGCAAGAAAAATGAGGAACAGGCACTGATCGGGGGAAAAACAAGGTGTACAACGATTAGACTCGTTTTTCTATTTTTGTACCGAGGTAAGTTTGTGTGTAAATAATTCAACATTATGTTATCATGTATTTAATGCTTTGAATTTTTCATGAATTCTAATTTTCATATCTAAATGTGAGTACCATTATTGTTATCATTACATGAAACTATGTGCTCATTCACTATCATGAGTTACGTGGTTGGCCATATAGATGAGTTTGTCGAAGATTTGTTATTGAGAAAATACCATTCGAACCTTAGGAATAGAATAGGATACAATGTGACATGTCACTAGGAACTATGTAATTATGAGCTCATGTGTATATGTGATATGTGTTTATGTGAATCCGGGTGCTAGTCTTGTATGTTCTACCGGTGGCTGGGTAGCCCTGCATGTGTTACAGGTACCTGTCATCTTGTGTGAGTAGCCTGGATAGTTGCGTTACATTGTCGACTTGTATGAGCAGGCCCATGATTAGCTCGAGAACAAGCAAATATGTAATATGTGATATGAGGTAGCATATGGCTACGTATGAAGCATTATGTGCAAGTTTTCTGTGCATCCGATAATATTCCAAGTGTTCAACAGGTAAGTTAGTGGGTTATTCGGCGAATAAGTCAATTATGAGGAAATATAAGATTATGCTATGAATTGGTATAGGTATGTACTTAAACTCATGAGTAAAGAACTCAATATGCTATGTACATATGGTAAGAGTTTATGTAAGAAAGTTAAGTTTATAAGACTTGATAACATATATGAAACTTTGTCTTATGTTAATTGTATGAGTTATGTTGCTTATTATATGCATGTGAACTTTCTAAGGTTTATGCTTACTCCCCTTTTCTTTCCACTTCTTATAGAGTTGTCAAGCTAGTTTGGGAATCAAAGGACGTTGGAGTTTGATTCACACTATCAACATAATCTTTGGGTATAGTGAATCTAAGCATTTTGTATATGGCATGTATAGGAACTTGGTCTTTTTGTTATATATCATATTGGTTTAGCCAAATGTGTTGACTTATAATGATATTTGATTCATTTTTTGTAAAGCCATGAGATGTGGCTTATAATGTTTATTGGGTTGTAAACCTATTTATTTAAGCATGCATGTGCCTATGCAATTATGATGTGGTTGTGTGCATGTGATGAGATGTGTTGTGGTTATGTTTGTGTGATGATAACTATGTTTTAAATGAGAATTGGTAAGTTGGGCTTAACAAAGTATAACATCTTGTGTATTAAATAAGTTAAAATGATAATGCCATAATCATGATTTGCTTGAAAAGTTTCAAGCGTTTAACTATGTTATGTTAACTGTCTTTGAGGTCATGTATGTGCTTGTGCAATTAAGGGTGGCAATTGGCTTAGAAAATAGCCTCAAGGTTGTCCACATGGGTAGACACACGAGCATGTGTCTAGGCTGTGTGAGACACACGATCTGCCCCATGGGTGTGTGGTCAGACCGTGTGTCTCAATCGTGTGGAGTGTAACACCCCAAACCCGGCCTGGATGTTATGACCGGATCTGATGCGCCACATTGGTGCGTTCAAAACACTTAGTTTGGAAAAGCTGAGTTGGTGTTGTAAAGATACTTTTAAAAGAAGGTTAAAGTGAATGGAAGTCATGCACCGTAGGAAACCGGAAAAAGAGGAGGTGAGTCCGTCGGACCGCTTAAGTACCAAGCTCTCTTGGATCCAATCCTAGACATGCACACCGCCATTGCCACACTCTAACATCTTGTATAATTTTGAGAAAACCATTTGATTATGACCATCTTAAGAAAATGATTAAGGTTGCAAAACGTTTGCTTAAATTATTTATTTTTCTTGGGAAAACATTTACTTTATGGAAACTTTATGCGTCATCGTGATCTTTTAAAAACAAGTAGATTTTATAAAATGAACCCTAGTGCTAGCCAGTTTAATAATCCCCAAAATAAAATTAATTAAAAATAGCGGCCTTATTACAACTTTAAGCATAATAAAATAAAATAATCCAAATTAAAGGCTAAACTTATTTAAAATCGTCAATCAATCTTCATGGCCACTCTGAATCCCGCCACTCCAAGTCCACCAACTAGGGCTCACCGCAAGGAGGGAAGAGGAAGGGGGTGAGTTTGGGAAAACTCGGTGTATACTGAAACCCATCCAAAGCCCAATTCAGCTCGAGCCCATTGGGCCTAAGCCCTATTCAGATAACAAGACACAGAGGTCAAGCCCTTTTGTATCTGATAGCAAGGCCTTAGCCCTTTTAACATAACAGTGTGGCCCATAGGCCCGGTTCAATAACATGAGTAACAACAGTAATAATGAATGCAAGCCCATCCGGGAGACTACTCAACCCACCAACCGCTACACCGCCTGCATCAGCCCTACACACCTTGTGGGAATATCTCAACCCACCCACCTACACACACACACACAGTTGCTTGCAGAACGGCACTCAAATTCAGTCGATTGAGGCAAAGCCTCCGAGACGTGGATGAACCACTTTCAGACTTCCTCCATTAATACCCCAATCCCATGCAACAGATATTAATAAATGCATATCATGCAAAATACAGTAGTAATCAATCAAGCGATTCACCAACTTAAAACCCTAGGGTATATCGGTAATTTTGCTCTTTAGGGGTAATTTCGGTAATTTTGCTCTTTAGGGGTAATTTCGTGATCTACGCTACTGCACAAGCTAATTCAGTAATTTTTATCAGTTTTATGCAATTTGATTCCACCATCTACCTAACAGGCTAATTTGCCCATCTCTTACCCATATTGGTCCGTAAGCCCATTGGTAGCGCTTTTGCCCATCGAGCCCTTTTTCGAAATATGCTAAACGTCACGCGAACGTGCTTACCACCTTGCGGTGCCAGATCTAACAATTACTCTATGACTTGAGAGCATTCGCATACTCACATGACCATGAAATGCCGGAATTTCGGCATTTCGGCTTTTGCCGAATTGAACTAAGAAAGGGTGTTCGGTACACACCTGATTTGCGACGACTGCTACTGAGATCTCTTCCGATATCCTACAATTGATTAGCACAGTGCTTATTTACAAACCATAATCACTAAACTCCAAAACTTAACTCACCCATGATCGAACCATGTCCCTACAAGCCTTTGAAATCTTACCTTTTGCCAAAATCGATAGCTAGCTCCGAATCCGATTGCTCCAATGATTCACGCTTTCAATCCAACACTTAAGAAGACACTAATCATTGACAGAAAACGTCAGTTAAAAACCTTTAGAGCCACATGCCCAATTCGACAGCCTCTCTATATTTTAGGGACTTCGGCTTTTCCTAACTTTGTAAAATATAACCAGATCTGAGATGATGAACACTTACCCCTTACTCCTTTTTGATCTCCACGCAATCTGGTGCAGATTTATCTTTCAAACGATGGTAAAAACTCGACTCCCGGAGTTCTGAAGTTTCGGCTATAAGCCCCCAATTCTATGGTTTTTCGGCTTTTGTGTGATGAAGGAGATGATAATGCGGGGCTACAACCTTGAAGTAGAATTGCGGTCAGGAATCCAGGATTAAGAAAAGATAATTTGTAAATTAATAAAAGTAAAAGAATATAGGAGAACCTGGCTTTGAAGAAATCGGCACAAGTAGTGATCACAGGATTTGGCTTTTATGGATTCGGCAAAGATATTGATGAATAGTAGGTATGATGAATAGTTTGAAGAAGAAAAATAGAAGAAGAAGAGTAGGGAGGTGGTAGTTTTGCTAGAGAGGAAAAGAGAAAAGAACAATCCTAAGGTGTAAAAGGAAGAAAACGGCACCAACAATACCCTAAGTGCGAAATACTACCCTCATAATCCCCCGCCGATTTTCCCTCTTCAATTCCCCATTCGGCTAACTCCTAGCCTCATCCCAATCCTTAAATCTCTCCCTTATCACTCCTTAATCCAAGCAGTTAAACCGATCCAACTCTCCTCTAGCAGAATCCACGAACTCCAACACTTACCCCTCCCGCACTAAAAAATAAATGCACCTATTTGCCAACAAAGGGAATCGAACCTGTGTCTTCCCCAAAGACTTACACGCCACCTTCATAGCTCCCTAGTGGCGTCCTTAGCCACTTTACCAAAGGCTCATTTGTGTCATAACTTACGCAGTTCTTTTTAAAAGCCCACTTAACCAAATCTCCTATTCACTTAAAAATCCCACCTTGATATTTTACCGTGTTTAGCTTAGTCTTGGGCCTTCTAAAGGTCTACTAACACATTTAAACATAATTCCAATATTTAGAACATGAAAATTTCAAGATTTACTAAAATCACAAAAACCCAAAAAATCCCAAAATCGTATGCTACAACTAATATTTTTTTTCCTTTCCAATAATAATAATAATTTTATAAATATATCTAATAATAAAAATTTCAAATATCAATAATACATAAATAATAATAATTTTCATAAAATTTTCAAACATACATACAATAATATTTTTCTAATAATAATAATTTTATCTCATAATACTAATTAAAATTTCATAAAATTTAAAATATCCGTAATAATAAATACAAGAAAAATTTTCTAGTGGTAATTTAATAAAATAATTTTTTTCGAAACGATAATATTTAAAACTTCCTAATTATTCAGGTTTTCTTCTATTCGAATCCCAGACTCAAAACCCAACTCTTCTAGGCCCCAAATTTAGGATGTTACATGGAGGACACAACCGTAGGACATGGGCTTGTGCCCAGGCCTTGTAAAGTCTGCACTAAAATTTTAGAATTTAATTTGCCACATGGCCTAAGGACACGAGCGTGTGCCTTGGCTGCGTGCACCTAATTTCGTGATGACATTATAAATAAAGAGCTCCACGGGCTAGGGACACGAATGTGTCCCAAGCCTACGGGCATGTGAGACAACACGGCCTATCTACACGGGCGTGTGACTCTCCAAATCATGAAAACAATTTTATGTGGCGTAAGAGTTCCGAAATTTCTCGATTTAGTCCCTAACTACCTTCAATGTATGTTTTGGGCCTCGTAGGCCCATAAAAGGGATGATATGAATGTGAACAAAAAGTTTTAATTTTGAGTGGAAATTCATGACTAGGTTTTGTATGAATGACTATGTTTATGTCCAGTAACGCTTTGTACCTTGTTTCAGCATCGAATATGGGTAATGGGTGTTACACAATTTGACATGTTCACTTGTAAATACCACACTTTAATTATATATTTTATTTTCATGATTTTTACTCTAAACGTTTGCACGTTTGGAGGCGGTCAGAAGGTAAATTTATTAAGTGGTCTTTTAATGCAAAAGGTACAAAGGTCATTCAATCATTAAAACTTGTGCAGGTTGATGTATGTCATCCTATGAAAATTAATGCACAAGGTGGTTATGATTATTACATAACTTTTATATATGATTATTCCAAATATGAGTATGAGTACCTAATGCTCTACAAGAGAAATACCTTCAATAAATTGGTAGAGTTTAGTATGAAAGTTGAAAAATAGTTAGGTTTACCCATAAAGACATTTCAATTTGACGAAGATGCAAATATTTATTAAATGAGTACCTAGGTTACCTTAACAGAATGAGATCTTATACCAATTAATTGCGCTAGGCACTTTACAAGAAAATGGTGTGGCAGAGGGAAGCAACAAAACCTTACTAGACATGGTTTGTTCAATGTTGATTTATTCACAACTACCCACATGTTTTTGGTGATATGCATTGAAAAAAACTTGCTACATTCTAAATGAAATACCAACTAAGAACGCACCAAAAACTCCATAGGATTTGCTGCATGGGAGGAAGCCAAGCCTAAATCACTTTAATATTTAGGGATATCCAACCTATGTACCGATAAAGATACAGAGAAGTTCGATTCATGATTGTAATTGTACATGTTTGTTGGCTATTAGAAAGTAATGAACAGTAAAATACTTATTGAAATGGCATCGTAGAGTAACACTAAATTAATTTAAATGATATTCAAATTTGTTAATATTATTATATATGAACTATAAATTTTAAATTCTTTTGGGCAATTAATACAATTTACCTATAAAATTTAATTTGGATATATAAATAATATTTTAAATATTAAATTGTATATAAATCTAACCCATATAAATTTAAAAGATTTCATAAATGATGAGATAATTTATTTAAATGTAAAGTACCTTTCATTTCTCGTGTCTTTACAGTTATTATTATCATGATGTCATGTTGTCATGTTTGAATTTTTTATATTAACAAATATTCCAATTAGATTATCATGAAAATATAAAAAATGATAAATCATTGGTAATATTACGATATATGGAATATAAATTTTAAGTACTTTTATGTAATTAATATAATCATTTTATAAATTTTGTTAGAATTGAGTGACCGAATCCTTATTAAAATAAAATACGTTGATAAAATAAAATAAAAGTAAAATCTATATATAAAATAAGCCTACTGGTTCGGTGGTTGAATGAGTGTTAGTCTATCATTGGGTCTCGAGTTCAAGTCCTCACGTGTGTTATTTTAGTTTTGGTTTAAGTCTAATTTTGTTTTAAAGGTTAATTATTTATTTACTTTTAATTTGAAAATAGGAAGTGTTCCCTTAAAAATTTCCACGTTTTATTTTCTCGCTCACATTAGTTTTTTTTCCTTTTCTCCCTTACACGTTGGCTTCCTCTTTCTTATTATTATTATTTTTCTTTTCCACTTTTGATTTTGGTTGATTTTTGGCCATTTTATGTTTGTTCTTCAAATTAATTCGGGTTTTATCATCGGCATTGTTGGTTGTTGGTCATAGGGGTTCTTTGCGTTGTCAAGTGTTGATTTGGGTAAGTATGTGTGTTGGTTTCTTACTATTTGGTTCTTGGTTAAATCGATTTTCTTAAAATTTAGTACTTTTTATATCGTTGTTTTAGATTGATTGATTTGAGTTATTTTGACGATCGTTGGTGCTTCTAGGAACGTCAATCAGGTGTGTTTCTGAACTATATTGTTTGTGGGTCGATTTAGTGATCAAAATTCATGATTTTAGCCTGTCTCCGTGTGGTTTTGTCACCACACAGGTGGTGACACAGGCGTGTCGGCACATGGGCATCTACATGGCCATGTGACATTGGGAAATTAGGGTTTTTGATGATTTTTGGTGCCACACGGGCGTGTGAGTTTTCCATACGGCCGTGTCTACTCTGCTCCTTAATTTGTCACTTTTGAACAATGAGTTACATGGGCTACACACATGGCCATGTAACTCGGACACAATAACAGCCATGTCAATCTTTATATGACCTAGACCCTTCCACACGACCACGTGGCCATGTTTTGTAGATTTTTTATCTATATAATGATTTGGCTCGTTTTGTGTTTCTATATGTTTCAACTCTCGGTTAGGCCTCTGTAAGTGTGTTGGGACTCTGTTCTTAGCTTAGATTCGAGTGTGAATTTATAATTATAGGATTTAAGTAACTGTTTTTTCATGCATTAAGCAGATGTGATAAATGGATATGAGATATTTTTGTTATCGTTACTTATTTGTATACATGTGATATTGACTCTAAAATTGGTCCACTGAATATGTATTTTTGTTGTGCGAGTTTGTTAGCAAATTGAGTGCACTACTGCATTTGAATCAGAATTTCGGGATATTGCTTGTGAAGAGAGAGAAGACTAAATTGCCAGTTTAACTACATCGTTTTAGTACAGCGGTTTACTGCACTATTTTATATATATTAGCACAGCTACATATCATTATTTGGGTGCCTAAGTTCTAGTATCGTGGTGTGTAGGGTTGTAACAACCCATTTTTCAGTGAAATTGGATCAGTGGTTTCGGGACTACAAATCTGATCCAAAAATAAGGTTTATTTTTATTTCATTATATGGTCCTATTACAATAAGCATGTCATGTGAAAATGTTGATACGGAAATTTTATCGGTTAAGTGTTTAATTACGAGAAGGACTAAATCGCATAAAATTTGAAAGTTGAATTCTTGTAATGCCCCAAAATCTAAGCATTTATTTTTGTTGTTGTGTTGCATAAATATTTATGCGCTTCAAAGGTTATATGTTCTAGGAGTGTCTCGAGAAGTCCCGAGTTCAAGGCTTGGCTTGTACTAAGTTTTGTTTTACTTGATTAAACCTGTCTCTAGTTAGTAGGCTCTTAAATAAAAGTTGGTAAAACATGTCATAAAAAGCATGATGGTCTAAGGGATAGTGGCGTGTTATTGTTACTAAGAGACTGGAGTTCGAGTCCTTCTTGGCGCAAGGTGTGTTTTATTTTGCAAGTTGCCGTGTGAGAGGTTGTATGTCAATGGAACTCTGTGGCTTGGACAGTTGGAGTATTTGAGGGTGTAGGGAATTGTGTAGCCGAAATTAGGAGGAGAAAGGGGGATTTGGATAGTGATCGGTTTGAGGATGTTGTGGAGAGATTTTAGGAGAGGATCAAGGGGTTTGAAGTGGAGGGAGTGTTGGTGTCGAAATGGGATTGTAGGCAACCAATGCATTTGGTTTGGGGTAGAATTCGACTGAGGGTGAGCTTTAGTTTTGGTCGCTGTGCATTTTTTTTGCTTTTTCTCCTCACGTTTGATTTCTAATGAGTGCTTTTCAGGTTCTTTGTTACATTTCACAATAACCGAATTCACATTAGAGGACCATTTGGGTACTTTCATTTGGACTATTTTGGTTTTTGTTCTCCTCTCTCTACTCTCTGACAACCGTACTTCCTTTGATACCTTTGTGACCGAATACTTTTATTTCTTCCTCTAAAGATTTATTCATTCTTGGTGAACCGACTCTCTTCCTCCTCTTTTCCTTTCAAATTGGGTTTTCATTGATCTATTGCCTCTCTTTCTCTGGCTTCTCCAATCAGTTGTGCTTGGCCGAATACCATTCTTTCTTTTCCCTCTATGCTGACTCTTCTCTCTTCTTTTTTATCGACTTTGGTGGTAATACAATTATTCGGTTAGGCTTTTTCTCTTCCTTTCTCCCTCTTTATCTTTTGTAGTCTTACACCTAAATCTACCTATGTTGCTGTTTTGAGATAGGGGTACAATTGTTCCATTTGACTCCAACATATTGTGTACTTTCGGCTCTTTTGTGGTGATAGACCGATTGTCCTTTACCTCTAACCTTGACCCTACATTTTCGGTAAGTGATTATTCTTTTAGTTCAAACTGTTCTTTTGTCTAATAGTTGACAAGGCTCGGTTGTACTATAGGCAATCCCTAAGGCCTAGGGATTATGTAACACCCCTTACCCATGTCCGACGCCTGAACAGGGCACGAAGCATTACCGGACATAAACATACAAATTCATGCAAAAACCAAGCCATAAAATCTCTTTTAATTCAAAACCTTTCAAACACATGAATGCGTCCCTTATTTGGGTCTACGAAGCCCAAAACATTCATCAAAATCGATTCGGGACTAAATCGAGAACTTTAAAAAGTTTTAGGAAAAGTTAGAAATTTTTCCCATGAAACAGGGTCACACACCCTTGTGCACGTAGGGACATGCCCGTGTGCCTTTGGCACGCCCGTGTCCTCAGGCCGTGTCCCTCACACAGTTGAGATACACGGCCGTGTTCAGCCCGTGTGGTTAACACTTAGGCTATTTTCCAAGCTTTCATGTTACCCATAATCTTTTACAACCTTATGCACATCAAAATCGCAAATCATGGCATCATTTTAGTGATTAAACACTCTTTATTAAGACACATCCTTAACATTAACATGTCCTCTTAAAAGTAATGCATCAACTCTTACAATACCAAGTCTAGACTCCTTATTTCACATTCATAAGACTTGTCATTTTGATGACCACTTTTATCATTATACTATGGTTACCAACTTATTCATCAAGCACTCATGTTCAATCATTATCACATTGTGTTTACAACGTGCAATTACTATATGGCTATGACTACCTCAGTTGGTCATAGAGCATACATCCAACACACATGTCATATTATTAACCATGCATGGCAAACAAACATAATCACATTATAAACATTAGACATGACATGAATAGCTAGGCTTACAAGCCATAATCAATATGAGGCACATCTCATGGCCATATACATATAAATCAATATAAGCCAACACATTTAGCCAAAGCAAAATAATACATGCCAATCAACTAGATTCTTATACATGCCACTCACTTGAAATTTCTAATATATGCTTCATTATTCCAAACATAGCGACTTGATAGTGTGATGCTGCCTCCAATGATCTCCAACCCCGAGCTAACCTGACAAGCTAAGAGAAATGGAAAGGAGGGAGTAAGCTTTACGCTTAGTAAATCTATATGAAAATAATAAGCAATTTATCAATATGCTTTCACCAATTCTTACAACATGATCTCAAGGAAATATTGTCATTATTGCCTTTTTACCTATGTTCAGGTCAAGCTGTTTTCTCATGTCATAGACACTAAATTATTTATATCTAGAGTTATGGAACTCCAAATTAAGATCCGTTAATTTTTCCTGAAACTAGACTCACATATATTCTTACCATAAAATTGTCAAAATTTTTGGTTTATCCAATTAGTACAGTTTACTCTTTAAAGTCACCCCTGATTCACTTCCCAATAGCTTCAACCAGTCTTTACTAAAAACTAATTATCTTCTCATACGAAACTCGAATGATGTTCCCATTTATTTATCCTAAAAAAAGAATCATTAAGGAATCTAGGGATATAAATTATAACCCATAATTATTTATGTACAATTTTTGATGATTTTCCCAAATTAGAACAGGGGATTTCAAAATCGTTCTGACTATGTCTCACCCAATTTCAAATATCTCATAATATGAAACTCTTTTGCTTACATCGTTTTTTCTATGTGCAAATAGACTCAATAATATTAAATTTCATATATTATCGAGCCTCTAATTCACTTTATACTATTTTTGGTGTATTTTCAAATTCGGACTACTGCTGCTGTCCGAAACTGTTTTATTACTATATTTCACTCTTTCATGATTTTTTTTAAATGGCCATTCATACTAATTCATTTCTCCTTTCATGTTCATTAGGCCACCAAGTAAAGGAATATACATTTCATATCTCAATTTAATGTGGCCTCAAAGCCTCACACATAATCATTAATCACATTTCAACCATCATGGTAAGAATACATATATGTACATCATAAACATAAAACCATAATCACAAGGTCACCACAATTTCATTTTCATAGGCATAACTTACTTATTTGTATCCTTATGAAAGGTGCATTGTTTCATGTTCGCAATAGCATTTAAGCTTCGAATATATACTTGTACCTTTTTAGCATGCTCAATTATTTACCTTCTTGCTTTCATCGCAAGCTTTGAACTATCCGTTGAACCACATGGAATACCAGAGGATAATCGGGAAATCTTACACATATCGATGCCGATACCATATCCCAGATATGCTCTTACACCGGCGCTCACACATCCGTGCTGATGCAAGTCCCAGGCATGTCTTACACTAGCAGATCTCGTAGCTGATGCATGTTCCAGACATGTCTTATACTGGCTTACATCTCGAGGCCGATGCATGTCCCAGACATATCTTACACTGGCACTCGTCTTAATGCCTATGCCATGTCCTAGACATGGTCTTACACAGGCTTTCATAATATGGCTGATGCATGTCCCAGACATGTCTGACAATGGCTCACATAACAGCAGTGTCTTGATGCCTGTATCCTAGGTATTTCCAAAGGTTCAACAGGGATTACTCAAGAGTCACATCATAGCCAAGCTCGTTCGAAGAATTGATCATACAATTCACAAGGTTCGTCACCATAAGAACTTTCAGTTCATTTCATCATTCTATAATTTGTTCATCTTAGCAAGATATCATATTTCATAAATTTCCAATATTTCATAAATACACAAAGTGAAATCGACATATTAAGCTTGCGATTATTTCATAGGGTATAATATTTTCTCATACACCCTAGCAATAACACATAATTCAATACAATAATAACAAGGAGATTTTCAAGTATAACAATAATAACATTAATAGCATGCTTATTAAATCACACAGACTTACCTCGAATGCAATTTCGGCTAATTATGCCATTTTAGTCCACAACCTTATACTTTCCAATTTAAGCCCAAATCTCGATTTTCTTGATCTATCATGATGAAATTCACTCATTTAATAATTAAATTAATTAAAACATTCTTTAATGCACAATTTGGCAGAATTACCTTTTTGCCCTTAGACTTTATAAAAATTACAATTTTGCCCTTAGGCTCGTAAATCAATTTTTATCGAATTTCCTCCTTTACCAAGCCTAGCCAAATTATTTTTATACTTATAGCAACACAAAATTTCAATTATTACACACATTTACACCCTATTTTACAAACCGTACAAAATAGTCTAATTTAGGTGTTTTTCATGAATACCATTTCACAAAAGTTGTTTATTTAACAACCAAAATTCATTTTCTTCCATAAAAATTTGGCAAAAAACATAAATATTCACATGAAAAACCCTAGACTTTCAACCATTTTGCAAAATAATCCCCCCATTAGATAGCTCATGTTACAAAGATTCAAAAAATATAAAAATTATCAAGAATGACTAAGAAAATCACTTACTTGGAAAGGGTTTAAGTTGCTGAAAATTTGAGCTTCGAAACCCCATTCTCTTGTGTTTTTCGGTGGAGAAAAGATGGAGAAAAAAATGATATCTTTTCTCTTTATTTTATTTTATTCTTAGTCAAATAAGTCACCAAACTTACCTAACAATTTTGACTTTTTAATATCCTTGTCTCATTGCCGACCATCACTTATTTAATGGCCTATTTGCACTTTAAAAACCCCCAATTTTAATTCTCTAAATATGTAACACATTTGGGTACTAAAATAAAACTTTTACCTTTTATGCGATTTAGTCCTTTTTCGCAATTAAGCATGCAATCGCTAAAATTATTTCACCAAAATTTTCATGCACTCATATAATCATGCCACAACACATAAAATAATAATAAAATAATTCTATGACTCCTGATTTGTGGTCTCGAAACCACTATTCTGTCTAGGCCCAAAATCGAGATGTTACATTTCTTCCCCCTTAGGGATTTTCGTCCCTGAAAATCTTACCGGAAAAGTAGTTTTGATATTCACATAAACTTCTATTTCCCATAATCATTGTTAAAAAACTTTCACTCGACTGTGTTTCTAATACTTATCTCTTTACCTTCCCATATCAGTATCATAAGTGGTTCATTACTATACCGTACCTCGGCTGAATTTCAACCTCTACCTGAGAGTTCATATACACAAAGGTCCCATTTATGCCATCATATCACATATACACACATACTTGAATCTTTTCAAATTTGAATAGTAAAACTAGCCTGTTAATCTCGGTCTCATACTCTCTATAATTTCACACAATCCAAATTTTTATTTTTTTTCCAATTCAACACTCAGCTACCTTTAATTCCAAAGCCTCTTCTCACTTTCCCAAGAATTCATGATATAGAACCAGGATCCTCAATCTGGTTAATGGAGACTAAAATTTTAAAATATCCAACAATCATAAAGACACGAAATTCCTTGAACCTAATGAGCGAAAATTCAGTACATACTAGCATGAATTACATATCTCATGAGATATTTAACAATAAGCCACATAACATTTTTCTCTTTCAGAGACAGTAATAAATCAGGCATGAAATCCATAGTAGCTTCTTCTCATTTCCATTCCATTTCCAACATAGGCGAAGATAATTCTGATGACACTTAATATACATTTCTTAAACTTTCAACATTTCATGTATTCATACCCAAAGATCAACGATGTCGAGTTCTAGACTCGATCGCTAATACATTACTCCTGTAAGTTTTCTTGCAAAATCTCTGTATAAGTTCTGAATTTTCTACCCAAATGTTTACCATTGCATTTTGCTCTTCTCAAAGATCGTACAATAACTATCACTAAAAATCAAGAAGTCTTTGTCCAATGCATACTAAATCAATTCAAATGCTTAGGTTAACAATATTTCCATCTGTCCAAACTTTGCTAATGTTCAATCCTCATACGGAAATTTGAGAACTCAATTTACTAAGATCATCCAATTACCATAATCAAATCAGAAACACAATCATACTTGATATATATATATACTGCAACCTAAAGGTCATACTTTAACTATAAGCCATGTTCGACAAGTGACGAGATAAAGATGACCAAGAATTCACGATAAGGAAATCCATAACGGAGAAATCCAGAATATAAAAATCCAATATAAAGAAATCCAAAACAAGAAAATCCAATCACGATACCGTATCAAAAGATCAAGGATAAAATTCATAAGAAAATATGAGAGACCTCAATGGTTCCTTAGAGAAAAGAAATCCAGAAGAAAATATCATTGTGACCACCAAATATAGATGTAACAAGAATGGCATACCTTCCCATATACATATTGGACAAATTAACTATTAGCAGAAGCCGAATCATAGCATCATACGTACCCCTTTTTATCAATTCCCAATAGACGAAAGGTAACAGAATACCAAAAAGAAATAGGATCATGTAGATTATGTACCAATTAGACTTTCAATGCCTTTGTCTATCATCAAGATCAGGGAACATTTCCGTATTACAAAAATTCATCGAAAAATAGATAGTCTCAATAACCTCTCCGCAGACAATTGATTTCATACTATATTTCAAGAGAGGCAGTCATAATCTGCTCACTATAATTATCGTACGCGGACATTTCATATTTCAAATAATATTTCCCGACATTTTTCAGAATAGATTGATTTCTGAAGTTAACCTTTTTACTAACTATGATATTGTCAAAAATTAAATAATCTTTCAATCAATCCAATATCTTTCTAGCTCTATCTGTACTTATCAACCCATTCTCAATTACTAATCGTGCTTATAACCATTCTATAACTAAATTCTTTTGTTTCTCATCCGAAAACTTGTTCATCACAAATCTCATCCGAACACCATTTTGGTAAGGGGGAGGGGGTCGAAGGGCCTCTGACTCGACTCTCATATACATATGCATGTAACACATTTTTCATCATCATGGCAATATCAGCACAATCATGTTATTCATTTTGGGTAGACTAACATTCATATTGATTTTACGCTCACTTTCCAATTATCTCATTTAAACAAGTATACTTATGCATGCATTCCATGTTTTCTGGATAACTTTACTAATCTATTCATTTGATCATACAAGTCATGCACATGATATCATACAAGGGCCAACAAACATGGTTAAGTTTATCAAAATCTATACTTTTACCTCGTACACTTCCATTTAGACATATCATTACAATCATGTAAATCAGTCCAAACAATTTAACTCAGACTATGTGAATTTGCGAACCATATTCATTCAAATAAGTATAAATGAACATTATTTCTACCTGTATTTTTAGTAAGTTATCTAAACGCATGTATTCACTCGAACAAATCAATCATGTACACTATGGGGATATCAATCAATCATAGATAAGCTCATTATACCATGTACATATACATTTCACAAATTCTTGTTCGTACCTTTCCGAGTTTTAACTCTTCATAACTCCACTTTATTGAATACTTTAGCATCATTATCTACGTGATCAGGTGTAGCTCAGTTGGAGAGTACCTTACCCACACAAGATAGTTCTCATTCGTGCCAGGAGACATCACACTATCACAAACTTGTGGCATGTATAGTTAGACTCTTACACGTGCTAGGTTAGTCTGAAAACCGACTAAACCATGCTCTGATACCATTAAATGTAACACCTCTTACTCATGTCTGACGCCTAAACAAGGTACAAGGCATTACCGGAGTTAAACATACACATTCATGCAAAAACCAAGCCATAAAATCTCTTTTAATTCAAAACCTTTCAAACACATGCATATCATCCCTTATTTGGGTATACGAAGCCCAAAACATTCATCAAAATAGATTCGAGACTAAATTGAGAACTTTAAGAAGTTTTAGGAAAACTTAGAAAATTTTCCAACGAAATAGGGTCAAACGCCCGTGTGGACGTAGGGACATGCCCGTGTGCCTTTGGCACGTTCGTATCCTCAGGTCGTGTAACTCTCTATTTATGACGTCAGTATGCACATCGAACCACACGGTCGGGCCACATACCTGTGTCTCCAGGCCGTGTCCCTCACACGGTTGAGACACATGGCCGTGTCTCAGCCCGTGTGGTTAACAGTTAGGCTATTTTCCAAGCCTTCATGTTACCCACAATCTTTTAGAACCTTATGCACATCAAAATTGCAAATCATGACATCATTTTAGTGATTAAACACTCTTTCTTAAGACACATCCTTAACATTAACATGTCCTCTTACAAGTAATGCATCTACTCATGCAATACCAAGTCTAGACTCCTTATTTCACATTCATAAGACCTGTCATTTTGATGACCACTTTTATCATTATCCTATGGTTACCAACTTATTCATCAAGCACTCATGTTCAATCATTATCACATTGTGTTTACAACGTGCAATTACTATATGGCTATGACTACCTCAGTTGGTCATAGAGTATACATAAAACACACATGTCATATTACTAACCATGCATGGCAAACAAACATAATCACATTATAAACATTAGACATGACGTGAATAGCTAGGCTTACAAGCCATAATCAATATGAGCCACATCTCATGGCCATATACATATAATTCAATATAAGCCAACACATTTGGCCAAAGCAAAATAATACATGTTAATCAACTAGATCTCTATACATGCCACTCACTTGAAATTTCTAGTATATGCTTCATTATTCCAAAGATAGCGACTTGATAGACGATCTCTAATCCCAAGCTAACCTGGCAAGCTAAGAGAAATGGAAAGAAGGGAGTAAGCTTCAAGCTTAGTAAATCCATATAAAAATAATAAGCAATTTATCAATATGCTTTCACCAATTCTTACAATATGATCTCAAGGAAATATTGTCATTATTGCCTTTTTACCTATGTTTGGGTCAAGCTGTTTGTTCGAGTCACAGTCACTAAATTATTTATATCTAGAGTTACAAAACTCCAAATTAAGATCCATTAATTTCCCTAAACCTATACTCATATATATTCTTACCATAAAATTTTTAGAATTTTTGGTTTAGTCAATTACTACAGTTTATTCCGTAAAGTCATCCCTGATTTGCTTGCCAATAGCTTCGACCAGTCTTTACTAAAAATTAATTATCTCCTCATATGGAACTCGAATGATGTTACGATTAATTTATCCTATAAATAGACTCATTAAGAAATCTAGGCATATAAATTATTACCCATAATTATTTTTTTACAATTGTTGATGATTTTCCCAAATCAGAACAGGGGATTTCGAAATAGTTTTGACTATGTCTCTCCCAATTTCAAATATCTCATAATATGAAACTCTTTTACTTACACCGTTTCTTCTATGTGCAACTAGACTCAATAATATTCAATTTCATATATTATCCAGTCTCTAATTCACTTTCTACTATATTTGGTATATTTTCAAAGTCAGACTACTGCTGCTGTCCGAAACTATTTTATTACTATATTCACTCTTTCATGATTATTTTAAATGGGCATTTATACTAATCCATTTCTCCTTTCATGTTCATTAGGCCACCAAGTAAAGGAATATATAGTTCATGTCTCAATTTAATGTGGCCTCAAAGCCTCACACATAATCATTAATCACATTTCAACCATCATGGTAAGAATACATATATGTACATCATAAACATAAAACCATAATCACAAGGTCACCACAATTTCATTTTCATAGGCATAACTTACTTATTTGTATCCCTACCAAAGGTGCATTGTTTCATGTTTGCAATAGTATTTAAGCTTCGAATACATACTTGTACCTTTTTAGCATGCTCAAATATTTACCTTCTCGCTTTCATCGCAAGCTTTGAACTATCCATTGAACCACTTGGAATACTAGAGGATAATTAGGAGATCTTACACATATCGATGTCGATGCCATATCCTAGATATGGTCTTACACCGGCTCTCACACATCTGTGTCGATGCATGTCCCAGACATGTCTTACACTAGCACATCTCGTAGTTGATGCATGTCCCGGACATGTCTTACACTGGCTTACATCTCGAGGCTGATGCATGTCCCAGATATATCTTACACTGGCACTCGTCTCAATACCGATGCCATGTCCCACACATGGTCTTACATTGGCTTTCGTAATATGGCTAACGCATGTCCCAGACATGTCTTACACTGGCTCACATAACAGTAGTGTCTCGATGCCCATATCCTAGGTATTTCTGAAGGTCCAACCGGGATTTCTCAAGGGTCACATCATAGCCAAGCTCGTTCGAAGAATTGATCATACAATTCACAAGGTTCGTCACCATAAGAACTTTCAGTTCATTTCATCATTCTATAATTTTTTCATCTCAACAAGATATCATATTTCATAAATTTCCAATATTTCATAAATACACAAAGTGAAATCGACATATTAAGCTTTCGATTATTTCATAGGGTATAATATTTTCTCATACACCCTAGCACTAACACATAATTCAATAGAATAATAGCAAGGAGATTTTCAAGTATAACAATAATAACAATAATAACATGCTTATTAAATCACACGGACTTACCTCAAATGCAATTTCGGCTAATTATGCCATTTTAGTCCATAACCTGGTACTTTCCAATTTAAGCCCAAATCTTGATTTTCTTGAGCTATCATGATCAAATTCACTCATTTAATCATTAAATTAATTAAAACATTCTTTAATTCATAATTTGGCAAAATGACCGTTTTTCCCTTAGACTTTACAAAAATTATAATTTTGCCCTTAGGCTCGTAAATCAATTTTTATCGAATTTCCTCCTTTACCAAGCCTAGACAAATTTTTTTAATACTTATAGCAACTTAAAATTTCAATTATTATACACATTTACACCCTATTTTACAAACTTTACAAAATGGTCTAATTTAGGTGTTTTTCATGCTTACCCTTCCACAAAAGTTGTTTATTTAACAACCAAGATTCATTTTCTTCCATAAAAATTCAGCAAAAAACATAAATATTCACATGGAAAACCCTATAATTTCAACCATTTTGCAAACTAATCCTCCCATTAGATAGCTCATGCTACAAGGATTCCAAAAATAAAAAAATTATCATGAATGACTAAGAAAATCACTTACTTGCAAAGGGTTAAAGTTGCCAAAAAATTGAGCTTCAAAACCCCATTTTCACTTGTTTTTTCAGGTGGAGAAAAGATGGAGAAAAAAGGTGATATCTTTTCTCTTTATTTTATTTTATCCTTAGTCAAATAAGTCACCAAACTCACCTAACAATTTTGACTTTTTAATATCCTTGTCTCATGGCCGGCCATCATTTATTTAATGACCTATTTGCACTTTAAAACCCCTCAATTTTAATTCTCTAAGTATTAACACATTTGGGTACTAAAACAAAACTTTTACCCTTTATGCGATTTAGTCCATTTTCGCAATTAAGCATGCAATCGCTAAAATTATTTTACCAAAATTTTCATGCACTCATATAATCATGCCACAACACATAAAATAATAATAAAATAATTCTATAACTCTGGATTTGTGGTCTCAAAACCACTGTTCTGTCTAGGCCCAAAATCGAGATGTTACAGATTAGGTTCTTGTAGCGAAGTAAGTGGGCAAGCTTGGATCGACCGATCTAGTAAGTGAAAGGTAATCTTATGATTAAGGGTTTGATTAAGGGTCATTTCAACTCAGTTGTTAGTCTGCTAACTAAAGCTTTTTTTGAAATAGGTTAGAGTGCTTGTGGTCTAGTTGTATTTTCGCAATTAGGTGTGTAACCACACTGCCATTTTCTCAAATCGGTAAAAACCGACAATTGTGACTGTTTGTGCTACACGGGCGTGCGCTCGCTCATGTGGTAAACCGAACACATAAATGTGGACATTTGATCGTAGAGGCCACCACGAGCGATTTCGTAAGCTTAGGCTACTTTGGGCCATTTGGGCCGAAATGGGCCATGTAGGCCCCACGGGCTCGTGGGCCCCATATGGGTAAACCACACAGACGTGTGGCGATTATTATACTAGGCTATGTAGTCCACACGGACAAGGCTATTTTTGGGTTTCGTGGGCCCACGAGCGTAAAGGCCCACATGGGCCGTATTGCGGGCCTTGGGCCCATTTTCATTGATTGACAGTTAAGGTCGCACAGGTCGCCCGAGACGACTATGGACCTATTATTGGGTCAGTAAGTATACCTAGACCCCAATTTGATGAAATGACTATTTTGCCCCTATGAGGTAAAATGACGGATATGCCCCTATGTTGTGTACTATATTGAGCATGCCATTTTATATATGTTGCATACATGTAGGATATTATGATGTGATGCATGGGATTGGGTTATTATGATTGAAGGAAGTGTACTACTTTGGTAGCTCTACTGCAATTTCTGTTTAGTGCCACCACCGGTGCTATTTTTGGTGTGTAGGTATGGGTGGGTTTATTTTATCCCCACATGGTGTGTAGGGTTGGACGGAGTGTTGTGTAGAGGCTAGCTGGGTAGGATTTCTGTTTGCATATCTTTACTGTTACCGCAACTGAATTGGGCTAAGGCCCACACTGATTCTAATACTGTAATGGGCAAAGGCCCTATCTGAGATTAAATTGTTATTTAAGTGGGCTTAGGCCTAGACTGTAAATGCCTACTGTATGACTGACTATTGTTAAGCGGCTACACACTGAGTTTTTATAAACTCACCCTTCTGTTTTCTGCATAGGTAATCCTTAAGTAGGTCGGTGCTGCGAGGGACTCAAAGGTGCCCACACAACTGCATGGACTTTTTATTAAAATTTCACTTTATAATTTAATTTGGGTATTTGGTTATGTAATAAGGCATGTTAAATTTTTAACTTTTAATTTGGGATTTGTTTATTATGATTCATATCTGTTAGTGGTGGGACACGAGTTTCCAAAATGATAAATGCTTTTCAAAACACCACAAGTACGCATCCTATTTCAAAAAGCTTCCGCAAACATATAATGATTTAAAAAGATAACTACGATTTAATCGATTAAACATTTTGCTAAAACAACTTGGGTTTTAACACTGAACAAGATGACTTAAATACTAGCTAAGATTACAAAGAGGGTTAATACAGAATGGGGTTTTTCAAACGAAATTTTATTTTACGAAAAAAACTTTCATGTGACACTGCCAGATTCGGGCATAACGTCTAGGCCGGGTTTGAGGTGTTACAATTCTAGTAGCTATAAGGATTAATTAACTATGGAATTCAAATCTAGATGTCCTTATTGCAACACCCTTAACCCGTATCCGTTGCCGAAACAGAATTTCAGAGCATTACCAGAACATCTAGAAAATTTTTAATTAGTTTACGTAAATTACTATTCGTTTGCTAAGATCATTCATAATGTCCCTTTATTAGGCCCTCGAGACCCAATACTAACATTAGAATCGAGTCGGGACTTAATCGAGACCTTTAGGAATTTTTCACAACTTTTCAAAATTTTTCCAAGGTGCAGGCCTCACAGGCCCGTATGGTCCGAGGGACACGTCCATGTGGCCCTAGAACATGCCTGTGTTGGAGACCGTGTTCAACCCCGTGTAACTCTCTAACTTGCACACACGGCCATGCCACACACCTGTATGCTAGGCCGTATGGTTAATTAATTCAATTCAAAATTAGATGAAGGTGTAACACCCCGAACCCGAGACCGTTGCCGGTGTCGGACACGAGGGGTTAACAAGCCAAAACCACTTATGGCACCGACCAATTTGACATTCCCAGGCAAGCTGGAAAACTGCGTCGCTGTCGCCTTAAAAAGCATATCTCGAGTTTCACAACTCAGAAACTGATTCCGTAAATTTTACCTGAATTTATACTCATATATCCATCCATGGATTTATTTCTAGAATTTTTGGTTGGGCCAATTGGTACAGTTTATTAGTTAAAGTCGCCCATGTTACAGGGGTCGACTACACTGACCTTCGCGAGTTACAACTTGAATATCTCTCTGTACAGGGTTTCAATACTGATACCGTTTGTTTCCAATGAAACTAGACTCAAAAAGGAATCTGGAAATATAAGGCATGACTTCTAATTCATTCTGGATAATTTATGGTAAATTTTCAAAGTCGCGACAGGGGACCCAGAAACTGTTCTGGCCCTGTCTCACGAGAACTTTAATATCTCTCAGTATACTGTTTATATGATCGTTTCGTTACTTTCATATGAAAATAGACTCGTCAAGGTTCGATCACATAATTTATTCACTATTTAACACCATTCCTAAAAATTTTGGTAATTTTTCACATCCACGTCACTGCAGCTGGCAGCCTCTGTTTTTAAGGTAGGCTTTACCTATATTGTAGTTCCCATGGACCAACTATAGTCTAGTCATACTTAGGTCCACATATGATCATATTTAGCCATTCCAATGGCTGATCATGTGACCAACACTCTCATTCCAAACCATAATCACATCATGAAACCAAATATAATTACAAACCACATATGGTCAAATTCCATACTCCACTTTTACGAACCATTTTCGCATGGCACACATATACATCACAAAGTACTTAAAACAGCCGAGGGTGGTCCTATACATGCCATATCCAAAACTCAACTAAAGGAGTACCAAAAGGGCTTTGATAGTGTGGTTGACTTCAACTTCTATGATCCCGAATCCGATCGCTAACGAGCAAAATCTATAAACAGAGAAACAAAGAAACGGAGTAAGCAATTTATGCTTAGTAAGTTTGAGCCATAATATACACACAACCAAAGCATAGCATTCAAGTAGCTAAACAATAATTCATATGCACAATTTCTCAAAGACATGCTTACTTCACAATCCCAACTCTTATATTCATACACAAATAACGGCCTAGTTAATGCCGATAGCTCATTTATCATTAGAGCGAATATTCATACGACTTACTCATAGTGTGCTGCACACACAAAACATACCTTGTTGTTGGGAATTTCACAAGTGCATTAACTGAAAATTTTCCAGCAAGTTCAAAGTTCTCGAATCACATACCTTCGGAGTTTATCCGGATATAGCTACTCGTTCAAACGCCTTCGGGACATAGCCCGGTTATGGTAACCCGCACAAAGGCCTTCGGGACTTAACCCGGATATCACAATTTGCACAATTGCCTTCGGGCTTAGCCCGGATATCATAACTCGCCCAATTGCCTTCGGGCTTAGCCCGGATATCATAACTCGCACAATTGCCTTCGGGCTTAGCCCGGATATCACTCGAACATTCATACACATCTTTGTTTCAATTTCATAACACAACTTTTATGCACAATTCACTTAGCAAAAATATCATTTCGGCTCAATGGCCACATACAAAGGCACAATTTCGATTGCTTATTACTTCATTAAATCGAATCAAAATCTAAGTTTCGATACTCGAAAACTTACCTCGGACGTGGTCGAACGATTTCGACGGCTATTCGACGACTTTTTCCTTCCCCTTATCGGATTTAGCTCCCCTTTGCTCTTGAGCTTAATTTAACAAATAAATTGGTTTTATCATTTGAGCATCGAAGAGGAATTCAAGATACCTAGCCAATATATATGCTCATTAGGCATCAAAGTCGCATATGTACGAAATCACGAATCGAACTCAACACATTAGTTAATATTCCTCTTAGCGAATTTTCTAAGCCAAGAATAGGCATCAATATGCTTGCCTCTAACCGAATGCATGCACACCAATTTCCCTCATGTGGCGAATATGCATGTCCATGTTGAGGCCAATTATGCACTAATACCACACAAAAACAGCATGCATTTTACTAACTAACGATTACATATTGTAGCTCAATACACATCTCTCATGTACTTCATAACCAAAACATCATCACAAGCAAATATATACCTTGAAATAGTATATATGTCATGCCAATACATCATGTGCAAACATGTATACACATATAGGTGCAAGGTCAATCTTAAGGGGTTCATACCCATCCAAACACAATTTTTACCAATCAAGTAACAAGCATAAATCATGCTCATGAATGCACCATGGCGAATACATCACAACCATACTCTTTCAACTTCGGTCATGGTTAAACAAAGAATTCAATGTCCTACTCAAGAATACTAAAAGAAATTTCAAGAGTAGTCAATCCATCATTACATGCATCATCAACAAGCTTCACATTTAGCATGCAATGGCTTTAACACAATATCAACCTTGGCCAAATACCATTTTTCATGGCATAGCAAGGATTTGAACCATGGCTAACATGCACATCAAGTTAGCAACCAAAACAAGCATGAATCTCATGACACAACCTCAACATACCTTAATCTTGATGCAAGTATAGCCAAATCTCCTTCTAGATCTCTTCTAAACTAAAAATGGAGCAAAATTTCCTTCCTTCTTAGAATTTTCAGCCCAAAGAAAATGAGAATGGATGAACCAAATTTTTCTTTTCCTTTCTCTCAACTCACGGCCAAGGGGGAAGCATGGATGAGACCATTTTTTTCTTTCTTTGCCCATGCTCTTTATTTTATTATTTCACCCTAATGCACCAACAAAACATGTTTCATGACATGTTTTGCCCATCCACTCTTGCCATGGCCGCCACTTCATGTTGGGGGAAATTGACATGCTGAATCCTTTATTTTTGCATGCATGTTCAACTAGTCATCACACCTTTCCCCATCATACTTTCAAAGTTTACTACTAGGTCCTTTCTAATGAAATTCACATTTATAACTCTAAATTGAAACATCAAAATGTCACACATGAATTAACACATATTATAGGCATCAAAATAAATTATAAATTATTTTTATGCCTCGGTTTTGTGGTCCCGAAACCACCTCCCGACTAGGGTCAATTTTGGGCTGTCACAGAAGGTTTCACATGGCCAAGAGATACACCGTGTTCTAGGCCTTGTGGCACACACGGTTGAGACACACGCCTGTGTCTCTACCCGTGTGCCCAATTTTGAGCATTCTGTTTCTCAAAATTAAGGTGCAGGGGACACACAGCCTAACCACTTGCTTGTTTTACTAGGTCGTGTGTCACACATGGTCCAGACACATGCTCGTGTGTCTGCCCGTGTGGATAATGAAGCCATTTCTAGCTTCATGTTTCACCCAAAATTTCACCCAATACTTGCACTTGAGACACAGATACAATACCAACCAATTCAAGCATTCAAAATAGGCAAATTCATCATTTAACAAGGCATACCATTACATGCATAAGTGGTTATAAACTTATGTTGGATTAACTTAGGCAATAGCAACCTTTGATAACATTTTCATAACATCACACGTGTGTATATATATCATAATAATCTACTTAGTCATACCAAAATGAACCATTACTAGCCATTCCAATGGCTAGGTTACAAAATAACATTTTCAAGCCACTATTGGCCAAGTTGTCCTATAAATGTCATTATACAAAAATGATTGCTACTAAGTATACCCAAAATGACTAGTTGATAGTGTGACGATGCTTCAATAATCTTCCAACCTTCACGAGCTTTCGAGCACTGTAAAATAGGGAAAACATAAAATGGATTAAGCATTACATGCTTAGTAAGTTCGTATAATAGAAACTAAACTTACCAATCTTGTTTACTAAAATCTAGTCGTACAATATTATGTTTCCATCCATTTGGCTAAATTGCCTAATCACATACATTCCATCAAACATGTTAGTCACCAAAATATTCATATCAATCAAGTAACATAGATGAGCTCATCAAGCAATATTCTTTCAAGTCATTATCAAGTCATTATCAATTCATCTCAAAGTTCTTGTGCCATGTCAAGAGTTTTATATCTGTTGAATTATTGAATTCCGATGGATGCTTAAGTAGTACACTCGTAGTGTACGATTCAATAATTTGTCAATTCCTTATTCAGAGGTACCCATTAGGGCATTTAACCAAGAAACACTCTCTCCAGCCACATATCGTATAATAGGATTACCAGTCCAGGCAATATCCTTTATATAACATATGCTCAGAGGAGCTCGATTAGGATTACCTGTCTAGGCTAAACCCTAATCACAACGTATGCTCGAGAGCTATTAAATCGAGATTACCTATCCGGGCTAAATCCTTTCTGTAACAAGGTCAATGGGATTACTCATCCAAGCTAAATCTGGTTTGCAACAAATGCAAGACTTTGTTAGTTTCAGGAATGTGCATATAATCATCAGAATTCACATTCAATTAGGACTTAACCTTTTATAACCATTTCAAGCATGTATCAATTTTCCATCATAGCATACAAGCAAAGCACATCATCATAAACCACATTACCTACAGACACAACATTCAATTAACATAATTACATGCCCGTTTAAGTTACACGAACTTACCTCGACACTTGTTCCCGTAAAAGTCTACTAATCTGAAATCTTTTCTTTTCTTCAATCTATATAAATGGATTTAACCATCAATTTCACACATTTAATATTTAAATGGACTCAATTTATGTCCTAGGAAAAATTACCATTTTCCCCTAACTTTTCCATAAATTATGATTTTGTCCGTAGGCCCGGAAAATGAAACTAATGCAAATTACTCCCTATTCCAAGCCTAACCAAAGCTCCATTACAAATTTTCAAGCACATGTTTCCATAAAATTTTAGAATTTTTCATCAAATTTTTTAACTTTTCATTTTAGTCTCTAAATCACATTTTCATCAAAAATCACATTGTAAAAGTTGTTTATCTATAAATAATCTTTCATTCTCTACCATACATTTCTAATTTCCAGCATAATACATCCATGACCCATTTTCACACTTTGATAACTTTTCAAATTAATCCCTCAAATAGAGAGATTAAGCTGTCCCAATTTCAAAAATATCAAAATTACTAAAAAGGGAACAAGGAAACTTACCCAATTAGGCCTTAAAAGCTGCTTTTCTCTCACCTAAGGTTTCCATGAGTTTTAGGTTGAAGATGACATAAAATAAGAAGATATCTTTTATCATCTTTTTAATTAATTAACTATTTTGCTATTTCCAATTTAGTCCTTGCCCTTTTTCTATAATTCCATGGATGAGTCACCAAGAAAAATCTACATACTTTTCTTAATGGTCTAGTTACCATACAAGGATAATAATTTTTGAATTCCATAGCTATTTGATCCTTATAGCTACTAGAATTCAACGTTCGCATTATGCAATTTAGTCCTTCTTGTAATTAAGTACTAAATCGATAAAATTTTCGTATCAAAATTTTCACACGACATATCTACAATATTACAGACCATATAATAAAATAAAAATAAATCATATTTTTGGGTTAGATTTGTAGTCTCGAAACCACTGTTCTGATTTCACTAAAAAATAGGTTATTACAACTCTCCCCCTTTTAGGGATTTTCGTCCTCGAAAATCTTACCAGTAAAAAGATACGGGTATTGCTTCCTCATAGTTTCCTCCGACTCCCAGGTAGCCTTTTCAATACCGTGTCGTTGTCAAAGAACTTTTACTAGAGCTACCTTTTTATTTCTTAACTCTTTTGTTTCTCGAGCTAAGATTTTGATTGGTTCTTCACCATATGTCATATCAGGCTGAATCTCTACCTCTGTCGGAGAGATAACATGTAAAGGATCAGATCAATACCACCATAGCATATGTAACACCCTGTACCCGAGACCGTTGCCGGAGTCGAACACGAGGTGCTAACCGACTTAATTCATTTACTCTCACAGTCCATTTAAAAATTTTCCAGACGATGGCTGACTGCGTCACTGTCACTTTAAAAAATCATAACTTGAGTTCCACAACTCGAAAATCAGTTTTGAAATTTTTTGCCGAAACTAGACTCATATATCCATCTACATATTTTTTTCTAGAATTTTTGGTCCGGCCAATTAGTACAGTTTATTAGTTAAAGCCTCCCCGGTTACAGGGTGCTACTACACTGACCTTGATGTATTACGATTTGGATATCTCCCTGTACAGGGCTTCAATACTGATGCCGTTTGTTTCTATAGAAACTAGACTCAAAAAGGAATCTATACATATATGGTATGACTTCTAAATGTCTCTGGTTAATTTATAATGAATTTCGAAAGTCAGATCAGGGGATCCAGAAACCGTTCTGGCCCTGTCTCACGAAAACTTTAACATCTCATAATATACTGTTCATATGAACGTTTCGTTACTTTCCTATGAAAATAGATTCATCAAGGTTAGATTACATAATTTATTCGCTATTTAATTCCATTCCTACAAGTTTTAGATATTTTTCACATCCACATCACTGCTGCTGCCAGCATCTATTTTTAAGGTAAACTTTACCTATTTCATGATCCTCCATGGATCAACTAGAGTTTGTCATACATATACCAAAAGTGATCATGAATAACCATTCCCATGACTAACCGTTACCAACATTTCCATACCTCTCGACGGTCGACATACAAAACGATTATAATGCTATGATCAAAGTATACTTAAGCCATTTTCGCATGGCTATCCAAATTTACACAAAACCGAAAGGTACATGACCTACAACAAAAGGGTAGTCCTATACATTAACCAAAATATCCTCTCACTACTAGTCTATTCTATACATGCCATAAGATATTCCAAAACGTAGCAGTACCAAACAGGTGGATGGTGATAATGTGACTAGTTGTTGACGATCCCCGAGCCCAGTAGCTTCCAAATGAGATCTATAAAACAGAGGAAACAAAGTACACGGAGTAAGCATTACAATGCTTAGTAAGTTTCAAGCGGTGTCAACAGATAACAATCAAATTATAACATAGTTGTTCGTATTTTTATTTCACTCTTCCTTCGGGCATACCATCCCTTTTCCGAATATGCACGTCTCATCATATGTAATAGGCGGATAAATTCTCACTTGATGGTGACCTCTTATGATCATAGGTATATTACATATTTTTACGACTTTCCACATTGACCAAATGCACAATAATCATAGAACGATCTTATTGCTTTACTCACATGTGCATCACATAACGACCTTGTGATTTAGTCTAAATCAAACTTAAATATAATCTCAAATACATACGACCAACTTAACGCATTGAACGTATTTATTACTAATTGTCACCGTAAAGTCGTATAATCTTACGCTTTACTTGAATCTTCAACAAAACCTTTAGTTCGGGCTTACCGGACAAAATCTCCACGTAGTCATCGGGTCATTAGAGCTCGGATATAGTACGAGCACGAAGCCTCTGGTCATTAATCGATGATAATATTCTCGCATAAGGCTGCGGGGTTTTAACCGGATATAGTATCGACACAAATGCCCTTCGGGACTTATCACATTTATACACTTTCACATCCATCACGTTGGCCACTCGGCCCTATCACATATATACACTTTCACATTCATCACATTGGCCATTCGGCCTTATCACATATATACACCTTCACATTCATCACATCGGCCATTAGGCCTTATCACTTATATACACTTTCACATTCATCACATCGCCATTAGGCCTTATCACATATATATACACTTTCACATCCATCACATCGGCCATTAGGCCTTATCACATATATACACTTTCACATTCATCACATCGGCCATTAGGCCTTATCACATATATATACACTTTCACATTCATCACATCGGCCATTAGGCCTTATCACATATATATACACTTTCACATTCATCACGTTAAAATCTTAAATCAAAATATAAATTTTCATGTATTCACATCACAATTATTCAAATATACTTCACATACCACATATACTATCATGTACAGACTTGGTCTTGGCCGAATCTACATCAATCATTTTCCAATGAATAATTCAATTTCACGCCATACTATCATTTCATATTCGAATACTCATAAACTTACAATTTCACAAATTTTAATATCAAAGATCCATCTAACACTCATATATCATTTTACAATATCACGAATTAGAATTCAAGTATGGGTTTAATCAATAGCTTATGAGCAACTAAAACAAGTTTTATCCATGTTTACAACAAAATCACATATTCACTACAAGCTGTTTTCCGAGAAATGGTCACTAAATTATTTATAACCGAGCTACAAGGCTCCAAATCACTTGCCGTTAATTTTCCTGAATATAGACTCGTATATCTTCCATCCATAAATTTTTCAGAATTTTAGGTTTGGCCAATCAATACCATATTTTTCTTAAAGTTTCCCCTGCTTCACTGTTTGACTAACCTGACCAGTCTTCACTACGAATCAAAATTCTCATTGTACAGAATTCAAAGTATGTTCTATTTGATTTCATTTGAAACTAGACTCATTAAGGAGTCTAAGCATATAAATTTTATCTTGTAACCATTTTTGTACAAATTATAGTGATTTTCTTAAAACAGATCAGGGGATTTCAAGTCATTCTGACCCTGTCCCACACAACTTTAAATATCTCTTTATAGGAAATTTCTTTGCTTCCACGGTCTCTTTTATAGGAAACTAGACCAACTAAGCTTTGGTTACATATTTTATTCAGCCTATAATTCCACACCAACAATTTATAGTGATTTTCTAAAATCACATTACTGCTGCTGTCCAAGCAAATTATTACAATTTGCTCTTAAATTTCCAAGTCCAAACACATATGAACTTACCATTTGAGTTTAAGACATATCATGGCCACATCATATCTTATTAAATCAACTCATTATGTCCTATTATGGTTGAATTTACTCAACGTTTAATCGCTTAAAACTTACCTCGGAAGTGGTCGATGATTAGATGTCCACGGCTATTCGTTTACTTCCTCTTTTCTCCTATCCGACTTTGATCCTCTTTGCTCTTAAGCTAATTCAAACAAATTTAACTTATTAAAGTCTCATTATGCTAGCTTATGGCCGAATATGACAAGGAGTTTGATAGGTCATATGGCCACCTTTAGCTCAAACACAAAATGGTCATACGCATTTTTAATCACATTGAGCAATTTAATACAATTAATCTAACATTTCCTCATGTGCACCTTTATGACCGAATACATGCAACACCAAGCTATCTATTCATTCATGTGTGCATCTTATTTAAGCATGTATATCCACAATCGAATTCATCATATAAATATCTATGATTTCACTCAAATAATCTCATTACAACACATGGTGCTCCAACCATTATTTAAATTCAAAGCTCGGCTAGTACACATATATACACTAGCAATCCATTACTAACATTTGCACTTCATCTTAATAGCTAGCTTAGCAAACCTTAATTTAACACATAATTCATACATATCACATTCCAAGCATTCACTCAATTCTATCACTTAAAACACACACATTACTCAATAACTTCATAGTTCAAATTCTGCAACTACACCACTAATATTCAAAATCATATTCGGCCTTAGTACTCCCTTGTTAGCCGATTTTTCTTCATTTAGCAACTAAAATATAATAAACCACAACATTTAAATTCATCTCATTCTTCTCCCATTTGACCGAATGAACATTTATCAAATGAAAATTCAACTAAACAACAACATCTTTCTTTCTAAAATGTATATACACTCACACGGCAACTTTCAATTTATACTTTTCAACCATGAACTCTACTCATTCAAACATCATTTAAGCCACTTAACAATTAATTAACATCTTTCAAAAAAAACTTATCAAAATGACACCAATTTAGCACTTGCCGAATGGACATTTGTCTATTGATGCATGAAATTAAACCATGGGCTAAATAAGTTATGCACTTATCAATCTAATCTCATAGTCAATTAAAAAGAAAATCACAATGCATACCTTAAACTAGGATAGCCATGGCCGACTACCTTGGTTTTTCCTCTTCAATATTCCCTTTCCCACATTCGGCAATCAAGAAGAAGGATGAGCATGCATTTTTTTTGTTTCCTTTTTGTTATCTTTCTTCAACCCACGGCAATGGAGGGGGGGAGAACATGGATGAGACAACTTTGTTTTCATCACCCTCCTTTTTATTTCTTTATTACTAACCTTTTTTTCTTTTATTGTTTCCTACATACCCCATTATCACAAAGTGTTTATAATATGGTTAATCCCATAGCATGGCCGGCCACTAGTTCATCTTTTGGGTATTTTGACATGCAAGGACAACATTTTCTAAGATGCATCAATAGGCCACTTTAACATTTGCCTAGCACATTTCTAAATTTTCTCACACAAATCTTATTTAGCAAAATTCACTTACAATTAACAAAATTCAAACATGAAATTTTCACACATGCCTATATACATATAATAAGCATCAAATATAATGGTTAATTATTTTTATGACTCGGTTTTGTGGTCCCGAAACCACTTTCCGACTGGGTCACTTTAGGGGTGTCACAGCATAAACACATGAAAAACATTATGAATTCAATCAAGCTCTGGATAAAGCTAACCGATATGCGACCGGTCCAATTGTCTCTATAACCTCATATCATCTAATGAACCGCAGACTCAGCTTTCCTTTATGTCCAAGCCGGAGAACTTTCTTCCAAGGCGACACTTTCAAGAATACTTTTTCACCAACTTGAGATTCTATTTCTTTTCGTTTCAAATCAGCATAAGACTTTTGACGATCAGAGGTTGCTCTCAAGTTGTCTCGAATTATCTTCACTTTTTTTCGATCTCTCGAACAAATTCAATTCCATGTAACTTTTTCTCACTGAGTTTTGTCCAATACAATGGAGTTCTATATTTGCGTCCATACAATGCTTCATACGGTGCCATTTTGATACTTGTAACAATCTGATTTAGACCCTAGTCAAAATAGTGGTTTCGGGATCACAAATTTGAGTCAAAAAATATTTTAATATTATTTTCTGTGTTTACAGTATGTGAACTAGTATGTGTGAAAATTTCATATAAAAATTTAATCGTTTATGAGCTCAATTTGATAAAAGGACCTAATCGTATAAAGTGTAAAAGTGGCCTACTATTTGAATAATGGCTTCATTGATGTGTCTTCTTAGATGTGAGTTCCTTATGATGCAAATAGACTATGGTTATAATTAAATGACACTGATGGACATTAGTTGATGGAATTTTAAATGATAATAATAAGGTTATTATGGTAAACTAATTAATAATGTTAATAAAAATAAAAAAATAAAAAAAAGGCCATTAACACTTTGTTTAGCCTAAAATCAAAGGAAAAAAGAAACAAAAAGATTCAACTGGGGTTCGGCCATTGATTTCTTTGATCTAGGTATGAGTTTTGTTCTGTTTTTGATAATTTCTATGTTTTTATGATCGTTACTTAGTGTTCTATCAAGCCCATGTCTCAATTTCTAATTTTTTTGATGATTTTGAGTTGAACCATTGATGAAACTTTGATTTTTATGAAGTTTGGTGATAGTATGTGAAAGCTTGATGTTGGGTTAATATGTTTTATCCTTGAAATTTTGATGAATTTGAGTAATTTGGGCTAAATTATAAAAATGATATTTTGAGGTACTAAAATGTGAAATAAATGAAATGTGTGGGCTTATATGGACACTCTAAAAATTCGGCTAAGCATGTGTATATGGAAATTTTGTGTATTTTATAATTTTTTGAATTAGGGACTAAAATGTCAAAATGTGAAAATGAGAGGGCTAATTTGTAAAATCCCTAAATATGTGTTTTTGGATTGATTTGAATGATTTTTTTATTAAAAGGGTTAAATTTGAATTTATTTAGATCAAGAACCAAAGAAAACTGAATTAAATCGAGGAAAGTCAAAAGTCGTTGAGTAGCCGATTTCGTACGTTCGAATTCGTACGAAGTAAGTCTATATACAAATAAATGTATTTGAAATGGTTTATTTATGCTTATATGCTATTGAACAATGATGAATGGCTTTATGCCTTGAATATGAGATATCTGAGAAAGTATCGACAAAATTTCGACGTCAGAAAAGCCCCGTACGAACCGTATGAATAGTTAGGATACATATGTCATGACATAGGATTTCTGATATGTGAAATTGTGTAAGACCACGTCTGGGACATTGCCATCAATTTGGTTTTTACGTGTAAGACCACGTCTAGGATGTTGGCTTTGTATTTGCTTTCGTGTAAGACCCTATCTGGGACAGTGGCATCAATATTTGATTACTTGTAAGACCACGGCTGGGACGTTGGCATTGTATGAGCTTTCTGAAATATCCGCGTATCCTTTTGATTCCAAACGGTTCAACGGGCATCCCGAGAAAATGAATGACTATGTGAATGTGTATCCAATTTAGGTACATTTGAATAGTATATTATCTTTGAGAATGAAAGGTAAGTATATGTACTTTTGTGAAAATATGATATAAGTTTGAGAAAATATGATATATGTACAAATGAATTGGGAAATATGTAGTGTATATGAACCATGTGGTTGATGATAGTATTTGGCTGTGGAATATATGTAATTTGATGATACTTATATCCTTATAAAGTTAAGTTTATTTGTATATGGCTTACTAAGCTTTGGAAAGCTTACCTTGTTTGTTTATCATATATTTTTTATAAATATCGAAGCTCCCGAAAGGTCGGGAATCGTCGAGGATCAACACCGCACTATCAAACTCTTTTTGGTACCTTTTGAAAATGTGAATATTAAAGTATGGCATGTATAGGCTAGAAGTACTTTGATTATGTGTTGCGATGTATCTATTTAGCCATGTGATTTGGCTTGGGTTTGGTTGTGATTATGGTTTGATTTTGGTATGTGAAATGTGTTGCAATATGATCAATATGATGTGTTTTTGAATGTCCAAGAGATTTGGTAAGTTTGGTAAGTTTTTGATATGTACTTAATTGTGGTTTTGGTAAGAATGTGATATGAAAATTAATGAAGTAAAGTAAAGTTACAAGACAAATGTTTTGGTTTGATTATGACTCATGATATAGTGTGTTTTGGTATGGATGTTATGTATGAAATTTGTTGATAAAGAAATGACATGAAGGATGTATGTTTTGTTGTGAAATAGTTGAGAATTTGGTATAAAATGATGTGGTTTTGATGCTTGTAGGTTTGACTCAAAATGGGTGGCAAATTGGCTTTTCAAATAGCATATTTTTTTCCACACGGGCAGAGACACAGGCATGTGTCTTAGCCGTGTGCCACACATGGTCATGTTGCACGGTCATGTGTCCCCTGGGGTAGTCCTACAATTTAAAGTCAGTCTCTGATAAATCGTAAATTATACATAATTCTATCCCATGCTTAGCACATTTTATGGATGAGTTTTTCTTAAAATTCGTGAATTCGATGCTCCTAATGCTTTAATTTCATATTTTATACTTAGGTGAGCATAGGAGAGTGAAAGGAATGAGAAACAGGCCAAAAATGGAGAAAATGGGCCAACGTACGAAATCAACACAGCCTGGATGGACCTCCTCACAGGGCAGACCACACGACTGTGTCAATTTGGCAGAATCGAAACACGACTCACAAAGGTGGACCACACGCTCATGCCTATTTAATAGGCTTAACCACGGCCTGAAGTAATCACACACGGGCGTGTCACTACCGAGCCCAAGTTTAGTCCAATTCAGAAAAGGCCAATTTTGAGGATTCTTAGGCATTCTAAAGCCTATAAATACACCCTAGAGGAGGAGAAAAGAAAACACATAGAGAAGGAGGCATGGAACTACTCAAGAAAAGCCGATTGATCCATCTTAGAAGCCGGAATCATCATCAAGACTGAAGATCTCCCCTCAATTTCCCTTCAGGAGTTTTGGTTTTTTCTTTATGTTTTGTATTCATTATTCTTCTGAGATGTTTACCTTTTTAGTTATGAACTAAAATCCCTAAATACCTAAGGGGAATGAAACCTAAGACAGATCTTGTTATTATTGTCTGAATTGTATGATAAATATTTGGCTTGTTCTTAATTATGTGTTCTTAATTCTTGTCTTGATATTCCAGGATATTGATTCAAGTTAAGCTCTTATTCAGAGGAGGAATAGACTCTATCTAAGAGTACATTTGTCATAATTAAGCGAAGTTGATTGCACGCCTAGAGATAGGGTGACAAGATTTTGCCAGATTAGGGTGAAACCTAATAAGGGGATCCATAGATCGAGTTAATGCAACTCTAGGAAGTTAATTAGAAAGAGATTTGAATTATTCAACCTAGGGTTAGACGTTGTTAGTCTCGAGAGGGACAATAATATAACTTAGGGATTTCTACGGATCAAGTCAAATAAATAAATCGTCCGATTTAGAGTCAAATAACAAGTGAAGTCTAAGTGGATTTTTCCTTAGTTATTGTCTCAATTCAATCATTTTTCCAAAAGTAATTCCCCAATTCTATTTTCTATGATTTCTTAGTTTAATTATTTAGTTAGATAAACAAAACCCTTTTATTTTTAGGCTAGATAATAAAAAGAAAGTTAATACTAGTACTTTTAGTTCCTTTGGGTTCGATAATCCGGTCTTACTAAAACTATACTACTGTTCAATAGGTACACTTGCCTTCATCATGAAAATAGTTAGTTTCAAGAATGATTCATTATAAATATTTAAAACTTGTCACGAATATCACGTATCAGTCTCGAGCATAGCCAAGGCACACCAGCGTGTGGCTAGCCGTGTGTCCCAAGTCAATTTCGACCATAGCTTGGCACACGGGCGTGTCATGTGGCCGTGTGGACAAGTTAGTATGTATGCCTTGTTTTGCCACGGCCTAGACACACAGGTGTGTCCAATAATGTGTGAAGCACACGGCCTGCTTACACAGGCATATGACCTGTATAATTTTGAAAAATGTTTAAGTTTCGAAAAATTTTGTATGAGCTTGGTTTAGTCTGGACCCTTTCTAAAGCATGTTTTAGGTCTCGTTGACCTATGTAAGGGAATTCATAATGATGCGTGACTATGATGCTTTGATGATTATGAATTGAATACTAAATTTTCCGATATGTTCGGTAATGGCTCTTAACCTTAGTCCAGCGACGGATATGGGCTAAAGGTGTTACATTTAGCTGGTATCAGAGCTATAATTTAGTAGATTCTAGGACTACTATAGCATATGTGAGTCTAGCTATACATGTCATAGTAATGAACTGCGATAGTGTGATGAATCCTGACAATGAAAATGTGTTTTTATATAGTAAATGGATCCCGAACGACCATAGCTGATGATGTGGAAAGCGAGGAACCTACTCTCGCGCAAGGGACAGTGCCATCCAACTCTAGACCTACTACCAATAGTCATGATAGAGAGGCTAAATAAGCCTTCTATCAAATGATGAACAATTGGTTCACCCAATATATCTGAACTAATCCAGCTGTGCCACAACCTCTACCCCCGATAAATCCTCCGCAAGTCCCTGTTATGCCACAAGCTAAACCGATTCAATTGAATAAGCCTCCTGTTGAAAAAATTAAAAAAATATGGGGCCAAAGAATTTCGTGCTACTGCTAATGATGATGCCGAAAAAGCTAAATTCTGGTTAGAGAATACATACGAGTGTTTGATGAATTATCATTGACTCCAAATGAATGCATAAAATGTAATGTGTCACTTCTGATAGATACGACGTATCATTCGTGGAAGACGTTAATATCCATAGTTTAGAGAGAATGAGTTACTTGGGATTTCTTTGAAGCTGACTTCGGGAAGAAATACATCAGTCAAAGATTCATCGATCAGAAACGCAAAGAGTTTCTTAAGTTGAAACAAGGTCATATGTCTGTTATAGAATACGAGCGAGAATTTGTGAGACTGAGCCAGTATGCACGAGAATGTGTCTCAACTGAAGCAATTACGTGCAAGAGATTCGAGGATGGTTTTAATGAAGACATCAAATTGTTAATCGGGATTCTAGAGATAAAAGAGTTTGTTATGCTTGTTGAAAAAGCGTGTAAAGTTGAAGAACTTGGGAAAGAGAAAAGAAAAGTCGGTTCAGAAGCTAGAGAAGTATGGAAAAGATCATCCAGCAAGTCATTCAGCATCAAAGAAATTCTGAGATGATAATAGCCGTTCAAAGGCTAATGTGGGGCATTCCAGTAGAGATCGTGCTAGATCGTATTCGAGCTTCAAAGCTCCAGCTACTTCTATTGCTAGTGTTGGAAATGCTAGATCCGATCGACCTAAGCGTAAACATTGTGGTTAAAGACATCCTAGCAATTGTAGATTGTATGATCCAGCTTGTTTCAAATGTAGATCTTTAGATCATTTTATACGTGATTATTCTGAGTTTGTTGAGCAAGAAATTGTGCAAAATTCAAGACCGAGTAACACTTCCTCAGCTAGAGGTAGACCTCCCAAAAATACAGGAAATGTAAGCGATAGTCAAAGAGGGACTAAAGGCACTGCTATTCGATCCAAGGCTAGAACACCTACCAGAGCCTATTCTATTCGAGCTCGTGAGGAAGCTTCGTCTCTAGATGTGTTACGGGTACATTTACTCTTTATAATACTTCTATGATTGCTTTGATAGATCCTAGATCAACACATTTATATGTATGCAAGAATTTAGTGAACAATAAGACTTTGCCTGTAAAGTCTTCTGAATTTGTGATTAGAGTATTAAACCCCTTAGACAGATGTGTTTTGGTTGATAAAGTTTGCAAGAATTGTCCATTAATGTTTCAAGACATTTGTTTTTTGGCTAATCTAATGTTATTACCTTTTTATGAGTTTGGTATAATTCTAGGTATGGATTGGCTAACTTTGCGTGATGCTGTTGTGAACTACAAATGAAAAACTATTGATTTGAGATGCAAGAATGGTGAAATAGTTCGAATTGAATCTAGTGATTTGAATGGGGTACTGGCTATGATTTCTTCAATAAAAGCTCTGAGTATTGTGAAAAAGGGTTGCAAAGCTTACTTTGCTTATTTTATTGATTTGAAAGTAGCTAAAAAGAAAGTGGAATCAATGTCTGTTGTCTATGAATTCCTTGATGTGTTTCCTGAAGAACTTTCGGGATTACCTTCGATTCGAGAAGTTGAATTTGGTATTGAATTAGTGCCCGGGATTACTCCGATTTTGATAGTTCTGTATAGAATGGCTCTGACCAAGTTAAAAGTATTAAAGTCTCAATTGCAAGAATTGACTGATAGAGGATTCGCAAGACCGAGTTTCTCACCTTGAGGTGCTCCTGTTTTGTTTGTGAAAAAGAAAGACGGCACAATGAGAATATGTTTTGATTATCGTCAGTTGAAAAAAATGACTATTAAGAACAAATATCCTCTGCCTTGAATTGACGATTTGTTTGATCAGTTGAAAGGAAAAACCATATTTTCGAAGATAAATCTCAGGTCGGGTTATTATCAGTTGAGAGTAAAAGATTCAGACATTCTGAAAACTACTTTCTGAATGAGGTATGGACACTATGAATTCTTAGTTAGGCTTTTCAGATTAAAAAATGCACCAGCTATCTTTAAGGACTTGATGAACATAATTTTTAGACCATATTTAGATCAATTTGTCATTGTATTCATTGATGATATTTTAATTTATTCGCATGATGAAACTGAGCATGCGAAACATCTGAGAATAGTGCTTCAGATTTTGCGAGATAAGCAGCTATATGCGAAGTTTAGTAAATGTGAATTATGGTTGCGTGACGTTGGTTTTCTAGGACATATTGTGTCAGTATTAGGTATCCGAGTTGATCCGAGCAAGATTTCATCTATTTTAGATTGGAAGCCTCCAAGAAATGTATCTGAAGTCCACAGTTTCCTGGGACTTGCTGGTTATTTTTGGCGTTTTGTAAAAGGCTTTTCGATTATTGTGACTCCATTGATGAAACTGTTTCAAAAAGATGTGAAATTGGATTGGTTTGAAAAGTGTCAGAAAAGCTTTGATCAGTTGAAAACTCTATTGACTGAGGCTCCGGTGTTAGTACAACCAGAACCGGGTAAAGAATTTGTGATCTACAGTGATCCTTTGTTGAACAGTCTGGGTTGCATTTTGATGCAAGAAGGAAAAGTTATAGGTTATGGTTCGAGACGATTAAATCCTCACGAAAAGAACTATCCAACACATGATGTAGAATTGGAGGCTATTGTGTTTGCTTTGAAGATTTGGCGCCATTATCTGTTTGGTGAGAAATGTCACATTTATTCTGATCATAAAAGTTTGAAATATCTGATGAATTAGAAAGATTTGAATCTGCGTTAGAGAATATGGCTAGAATTCCTAAAAGACTATGAGCTTGTTATCGATTATCATCCAGGAAAAGCAAATTTGTTGCTGATGCTTTGAGTCAGAAATCATTGTTTGCATTACGTACTATGAATGCTCTGTTGTGTATGTTTGATGATGTTTCGATTTTAGCCAAATTGAATGCGAGACCGTTGTTTTTACAACAGATTATTGATGCTCAAAAAGTTGATAATGAGATAATAGCAAAACGAGCTTAGTGTGCTTTGAATTCTGATTCTGAATTTCGAGTTGATAATGACGATTGTTTGAGATTCCAAGATCGGATTTGTGTTCCGAGCAATCTAGAATTGATTCAAATGATTTTGAATGAAACCCACAATAGTCGTTTATCTATGCATCCGAGTAGTACAAAATTGTATAATAATTTGAAACAGCATTACTGGTGGTATGGAATAAAAAGAGATATCTCTAACTTTATTTCGAAATATTTAATCTGTCAGCAAGTTAAAGCTGAACATCAAGTGCCTCTGGTTTGTTACAGGTGATTATGATTTCGAAATGGAAATAAGATAGAGTGACGTTGGATTTTGTTTCGGGTTTGCCCCTATCTGCATGAAAGAAAGATACTATCTGGGTTGTAGTTGACTGTTTGACCAAATCAGCTCATTTTATTCCAGTACAATCTGATTACTCGCTTGATAAATTAGCTAAGTAATACATTTCTGAAATTGTGAGATAGCACATTGTGCCATTATCTATTGTGTCAGATAGAGATCCGAGATTCACTTCACGATTTTGGAAGAAACTACAAGCGGTATTAGGTACGAAATTGCATTTTAGTACTGCTTTTCACCCGTAGACGGATGGTCAATCCGAACGGATTATTCAGATTCTCGAAGATATGTTGAGATGTTGCATTCTTGAGTTTGAAGGTGCGTGGGAACAGTATTTACCATTGATTGAATTTGCATAAAATAATAGTTTTCAACCGAGTATTAAAATGACACCGTATGAAGCCTTATATGGTAGAAAATGTCGTACACCTTTGTATTGGTCAGAACTCAGTGAAAATAAAATACATGAAGTTGACTTGATAAAAGAGATTGAACAAAAAGTAAAAGTCATGTAAAATAGTTTGAAAGTAGCTTTTGATTGTTAGAAATCTGACACAGATTTGAAAAGAAAAGATATTGAATTCGAGATCAATGAAAAATCTGAAAGTGTCCCCGTGGAAGAAAGTACTTCGATTTGGCAGAAAAGGCAAATTGAGTCTGAGGTTCATCGGGCCATATGAGATTACTGAACGTATTGGGCCGATTGCTTATAGATTGTTGTTGCCACCAGAGCTAGAAAAGATTCATAATGTGTTTCACGTATCGATGCTTCAACAATACAGATCTGCTCTCTCACATGTGTTTCTCCGTCTGAGATTGAGATTCAGTCTAATATAACCTACGATGAAGAACTAATTCGTATCTTGGCACACGAGGTTAAAAAATAGAGAAATAAGAAAACTTCGTTAGTAAAAGTGATGTGGCATATACACAGTGTTCAAGAGGCTATGTGGGAGCCCGAAGACGCTATGAGACAACAATATCTGAATCTGTTCAACGGTAAGATTTTCGGGGACAAAAATCCATAAGGGGGGAGTATTGTAACAACCTGGTTTAGACCCTAATCAGAATAGTGGTTTCAGGATCATAAATCTGAGCTAGAAAAAAATTATTTTAATATCATTTTCAATGTTTACATTATGTGAATTAGTATGTATGAAAATTTCATATGAAAATTTAATCGTTTTGTGTGCTCAAGTTGATAAAAGGACCTAATCGTATAAAGTGTAAAAGTGGCCAACTAATTGAATAATGGCTTAATTGATGTGTCTTCTTAGATGTGAGGTCTTTATGATGCAAATAGACCATGGTTATAATTAAATGACATTGATGGACATTAGTAGATGGAATTTTAAATGATAATAATAAGGTTATTATGGTAAACTAATTAATAATGTTAATAAAAATAAAACACAAATGAAAGTAAGGCCATTAACACTTTTTTTAGCCAAAAATCAAAGGAAAAAAGAAAGAAAAAGATTCACCTAGGGTTCGACCATTGATTTCTTTGATTAAGGAATGAGTTTTGTTTTGTTTTTGATAATTTCTATGTTTTTGTGATTCTTAATTAGTGCTCTATCAAGCCCATGTCTCAATTTCTGATTTTGTTGATGATTTTGAGTTGAGCCATTGATGACACTATGAGTTTTATGAAGTTTGGTGATAGTATGTGAAAACTTGATGTTGGGTTAATATGTTGTCTTTGAAATTTTGATGAATTTGAGTATTTTAGGCTAAATTGTAAAAATGAGATTTTGAGGGACTAAAATGTGAAAGAAATGAAATGTGTTGGCTTATATGAACACTATGAAAATTCAACTAAGCATGTGTATGTGGAAATTTTGTGTATTTTATGATTTTCTGAATTAGGGACTAAAATGTCAAAATGTGAAAATGTGAGGGTTAATTTGTAAAATCCCTAAATATTTGTTTTTGGATTGATTTGAATGATTTGTTGAATAAAAGGGTTAAAGTTAAATTTATTTAGATCAAGAACCAAAGAAAACTGAATTAGATCGGGGAAAGTCAAAAGTCCTTGAGTAGCCGATTTTGGTATATTCGAATCCGTACGAGGTAAGTCTATATACAAATAAATGTATTTGAAATGGTTTATTTATGCTTATATGCTATTCAACAATGATGAATGACTTTATGTCTTGAATATGAGATATCCTAGAAAGTATCGACAAAATTCCGACGTCCAAAAAGCCCCATACGAACCATATGAATAGTTAAGATACATATGTTATGACATAGGATTTCTGATATGTGAAATAGTGTAAGACCACGTCTGGGACATTGCCATCGATTTTTTTTTATGTGTAGGACCACGTCTGGGACGTTCGCTTCATATTTGATTTCGTGTAAGGCCCTGTTTGGGACAGTGGCATCAATATTTGATTACTTGTAAGACCACGGCTGGGACGTTGGCATTGTATGAGATTTCTGAGATATCCGCGTATCCTTATGATTCCAAACGGTTCAACGAGCATTCTGAGAAAATGAATGAATATGTGTATGTGTATTCGATTCAAGTACCTTTCAATTGTATAGTATGTTTGAGAATGAAAGGTAAGAATATGTACTTTTGTGAACATATGGTATAAGTATGAGAAAATATGATATATGTACAAATGAATTGGGAAATATGTAGTGTATATGAACCATGTGGTTGATGATAGTATTTGGCTATAGAATATATGTAATTTGATGATGTTTATATGCTTATAAAGTTAAGTTTATTTTTATATGGCTTACTAAGTTTTGGAAAGCTTACTTTGTGTGTTTATCATCTACTTTTTTTTATAGATATCGAAGCTACTAAAAGCTCGGAGATCATCGAGGATCATTATCGCACTATCGAACTTCTTTTTGGTACCTTTTGAAAATGTGAATATCAAAGTATGGCATGTATAGGCCAGAAGTACTTTGATTATGTTTTGCAATGTATATATTTAGCCATGTGATTTGGCTTGGGTTTGATTGTGATTATGGTTTGATTTTGGTATATGAAATGTGATGCAATATGATCAATATGATGTGTTTTTGAATGGCCAAGAGATTTGGTAAGTTTGGTAAGTTTTTTATATGTACTTAATTGTGGTTTTGGTAAGAATGTGGTATGAAAATTAATGAAGTAAATTAAAGTTATAAGGCAAATGTTTTGGTTTGATTATGACTTATGATATAGTATGTTTTGGTATGAATGTTATGTATGAAATTTGTTGATAATGAAATGACATGAAAGATGTATGTTTTGGTTGTGGAATAGTTGAGAATTTGGTATAAAATGATGTGGTTTTAATGCTTGTAGGTATGACCCAAAATGGGTAGCAAATTGGTTTTTCAAATAGCTTATTTTTGTCCACATGGGCAGAGACACAAGCATGTGTCTCAGTCGTGTGTCCCATGGAGTAGTCCTACAATTTAAAGTCAGTCACGAGCACGGGCAAGGCACATGGGCGTGTGGCTAGCCGTGTGTCCCAAGTCAGTTTTGACCACGGCCTGGCACACGGGCATGTCATGTGGCCGTGTGGACAAGTCAGTATGTATGCCCTGTTTTGCCACGGCCTAAACACACAAACGTGTCCAATGCTGTGTGAGGCACACGACCTGCTTACACGGGCGTGTGACCTGTATAACTTTGAAAAATGTTTAAGTTTTGAAAAAAATTTGTATGAGTTCGGTTTAGTCCCAATCCCTTTCTAAAGCATGTTTTAGGTCTCGTTGACTTATATAAGAGACTTCGTAATGATGTGTGACTATGATTCTTTGATGATTATGAATTGAATTCTAAATGTTCTGATATGTTTAGTAATTCCTCTTACCCTTAGTCTAGTGAAGGATATGGGTTAGGGGTGTTACAATACTAGACTGATAATTGTTAATATAAGCAAATTCAGCCAAAGGCAATTACCTTTCCCAGTTACCTTTAAACTCAAGTACACAACATCGAAACATGTTTTCCAAGATCTGAATTACCCATTTAGATTTACCATCTATCTAAGGATGAAATGTAGTACTAAAGTGTAACTGAGTTCTCAGAGCTTCTTATAATTTGCATTAGAATCAAGATGTAAAATGAAGATCTCTATCTGAAATAATGGAGACAGGAACTCCACGCAATCTGACAATCTCAGAAACATATAATTCAGCCAATCTATCTAAAGAGTAATCCATATATACCAGAATAAAGTTTGTAGACTTTGTCAATCGATCAACAATTACCCAAATGGCATCTTTCTTCCTTGGACACAAGGGTAATCCCGTTACAAAGTCTATGGTAATTCTTTCCCATTTCCATTTTGGTATCGTAACTGGCTGTAATAGCCCATAAGGCAACTGATGTTCAGCTTTTACTTGCTGACATATCAAACACTTAGATACGAATTCTAAAATATCTCGTTTCATTCCCGGCCACCAGTACATCTTTTTTAGATCATTATACATTTTATTACTACTAGGATGTATAGACATGTTACAATTGTGAGCTTCATTCAAAATCTTCTGTATCAATTCTGAACCTTTTGGTACACATATTCTGCCTTTGAATAACAAACAACCATTAGTCCCTATTTGAAATTCTGAGTAAGGAGTCAATTCACTCTGTGCCCATTTTGCTTGCGACTTACTATCATTTTTCTGAGCTTCAGAGATCTATGGCAAAAAAATTGGTCTAGCTTTTAACTCAGCTATGATTTAACCATCTTCGGACAACAACAATTGGGTATTCATTGCTCATAGACAATACAGAGATTTTCTGCTCAAAGCATCCGCCACTACATTAGCTTTTCCTAGATGGTAGTCAATAACAAGATCATAATATTTCAATAACTCAAGCCATCTACAATGTCTTAAATTCAAATCTTTCTTTGACATCAAGTATTTCAGACTTTTATGGTTAGTGAATATGTGACATTTTTCACCGAATAAGTAATGCCGCTAGATTTTCAATGCAAACACTATGGTCGCTAATTCAAGATCGTGTGTCAGGTAGTTCTTTTCATGTGGCTTTAGCTGTCGTGAAGCATAGGCTACTACCTTACCATCTTGCATTAAAACATAGCCTAAACCATTCAATGACGCATCACTGTAAACTGTAAATTCCTTACCTGATTCTGGCTAGACTAACACAGGTGCTTCTGTCAATAAAGCCTTTAATCTGTCAAAACTCTGCTGACATTTATCAGTTCACTCAAATTTTATATCTTTCTATAGCAAATGAGTCATCGAGAAAGCTATCATTGAAAAACTTTTTACAATCTCTTATAATAACCAGCTAGTCCCAAAAAAATTTGGACTTCAGACACATTCTTCAATGGCTTCCAATTAACAATGGCTAAAATTTTATTTAGGTCTAGCCTGACACTTCAGCAGACACAATATGCTCAAGGAAACTAACCTCACATAGCCAAACTTCACATTTACTAAATTCGGCGTATAATTGTTTCTCTCATAGGGTTTGCAACACTATCCTCAAATGTTCAGCATGTTCATTTTCATCTCGAGAGTAAACCAAAATATCGTCTATAAATACCATCAAAAATTTGTCTAAATACGGGCTGAAAATTTTGTTCATCAAATCCATTAACACTGCAGGTGCATTTGTCAAGCCGAATGGCATTACAAGAAACTCATAGTGTCCATACTTGGTTCTAAAAGTTGTCTTTGGCACATCCGATTCTTTTACCAGTAGTTGATAGTAATCAGAATGGAGATCAATCTTTGAAAATACAACCAGTCAAACAGGTTATCAATACGAGGCAATGGGTACTTGTTCTTTATCATAACTTTGTTGAGCTGTCTGTAATCAATACACAACCTCAACAATCCATCTTCTTCATTACAAATAGAATCGATGCATCCCAAAGTGAGGAACTAGTTCAAGCAAAACCTCTGTCAATCAACTTTTGTAAATAATCTTTTAGCTCTTTCAGTTTAGTAGGAGCCATTCTGTAAGATGTTATGGATATAGGTGTTGTACCCGGAACAAGATCTATAGAGAATTCTATTTCTCTGTCCAGTGGTAAACTAGGTAATTCTTTTGGGAATACATTAGGAAATTCACATAAACCAGCACTGATTGAATCTTTGACTCAGATACTTTAGTATCCAACACATATGCGAGAGAAACATCATAACCTTTTCTAACATATTTCTGTGCTGACATTACTGAAATTACATTAGGTAGTCCATCTAGTTTATCAGATTCAACATGAAGCAATTCACCATTTTGACATTTCAATACAATATATTTTTGTTTACAATTCATCACTGCATCATATTGGGTTAACTAATCCATTCCCAAAATCACATCAAATTCATCAAATGGCAATAACATCAAGTCAGCCGAAAATGATAACCTTTTACCATCAATGGATAGTTCTTACAAACTTTATCCACCATAACACACTAGCCTAGGGGGTTTGAAACTTTAACCTCAATTTCAATGAATTCACCAGGTAAATTTTTAATAGACACTAGATTCGTGCATATGTATGAATGTGTGGAACTAAGATCAATCAAAGTAGTAATATCGGTATCAATAAGAGAAAATGTACCAATAATGACGTCGGTGCAAAGGCATCTTCTCTAGCAAAAATAACATATGTCCTTGCAGGTGCTCATGCCTCTGATCTAATTGTTGTATCCTTGGTAATACCTCGACTGCCGCTAACATTGTCGGGATGGCGGGGTGGTCTACCCCTCGAGACAGGATTACTCGACTTCGGAGATGGTTCTATCTCCTTTTCAACCTTTTCAAGACAATTCCTAAGAAAATGGTCAAGTGAACCACATCTGAAACAAGCTCAACTTCTAGACTGACATTCCTTATGATGGAATTTGTTACAATATTTACACTTCAATTTGGGATTACCAACACTACCCACACTAGTCACAGATGGAGATGAAGACCTCGAATTAGAATGTTGAGAGCCCCACTCTTTTCCAGAATTTCCCGTAGAGGTGGTCACACGATCATAATACTTCTTTAATTTCTTAGAAGCAAATGATTGTGACTTACTCATAGTTCGTTTTCAAGAAACCCAAGCCTCTCATTTGGCTTGTTTTTTTTCCTTACTCAGTTCCTCAGCTTTGTGTGCTCGGCCGGCTAGCATCTCAAATTCCCTTATTTCGAGAATCTCAATCAACAACTTGATATCTTCATTTAGGCCCTCTTCAAAATGTTTACACATTTCAGCCTCAGTTAGAACCCATTCTCTGGCATAATTACTCAATCGAACAAACTCCTGTTCATATTTGGATACGATCATGTTTCCTTGTTTAAGCTCTAGAAATTCTTGTTCTTTCTGATCCATAAATCTCTAACTCACATATTTTTTCCTGAATTCAGCTTGGAAGAATTCCCATGTGACATTCTCCTTCAGTACTACAGAAGTTATGGTATTCCACAAACAATAAGTTGTATCTTTCAGTAGAGATACTGAACATATTAGACATTTGGCAGGTGTACAAGACAATTCATCAAAAACCTGGATAGTGTTCTCTAGCCAAAGCACAACCCTTTCCGGATCATCATTTGCGGTAGCTCTAAATTATTCCACCCCATGTTTGCGGATTTTATCTATCGGAGGCTTACCAATTCTAACAGGTTCGACACTCTATGGTACCTCAGGAATTGGTTAGGGAGCAGGTGGGGGAGGTCGTAGTACAATAGGGTTTGTTCTCAAGCATTGGGTAAACCATTCATTCATCATTTGAAAGAAGGCTTGTTTTGCCTCCTCACTTTGGCCCTCAGACACGAGACTTTCACTACCAGACACAGACACAACTCTTTGAACCGAAGCTGACGCATTGCTCTCAGCTTCCTTGGATTCAGCTCTAGCTCGGTTGGATGACATGACTATATGAAAAACACATTTAAAATGATCAAGAGTCATCACACTATCACAATTTATATAATAACATGTATAGCTAAACTCGTGTTTGTTATGTCAAATTTGAGAATCGGTTAAACTGTAGTTCTGGTACCACTAAATGTATCACCCCTAACTCGTATCCGTCGCTGAAACAGAGTTTTGGAGCATTAATAGAACATTCAGAACAATTTTTAATTAATTTATGTAAATTACTATTCATTTACTAAGATCATTCATAACATCCCTTGATCGGGTCCTCGAGACTCAATACGAGCATTAGAATCGAGTTGAGACTTAATCGAGACCTCTAGGGATTTTTCGCAACTTTTAAAAAAATTTTCAAGGTGTAGGGCTCTCACGCCCGTGTGGTCCGAGGGACACACCGGTGTAACCCTGGAACACGCCCATGTTGGAGGCCGTGTTCGACCCCGTGAAACTCTCTAACTTGCACACACGGCCACACCACATGCCATGTGCTAGGCCACATGGTTAATTAATTCAATTCAAAATTAGGTGCAGGTTTCACACGGCCAAGACACACGCCCGTGTTCTAGGCTGTGTGGCACACTCAGTTCAGACACACGCTCGTGTCTCTACCCGTGTGCCCAATTCTAAGCATTCTATTTCTCAAAATTAAGGTGCAGGGGACACACGGCCAAACCATACGCCCGTGTTACCAGGCATGTGTCACACACGGTCTAGACACACGCCTGTGTGTCCACCCGTGTGGACAAAATGAAGCTATTTCTAGCTTCATTTCACGACCAAAATTTCACCCAAGACCTGTACTTTAAACACGGATACAATAGCAACCATTTCAAGCATTAAAAATAGGCAAATTCATTATTTAACAAGGCATACCATTACATGCATAGGTGGTTATAAACATACCTTGGATTAACTTAGGCAATAGAAACCTTTGATAACATTTTCATAACATCACACATGTGTATATATATCTCATAATAATCTACTTTGCTATACCAAAATGAGCCATTACTAGCCATTTCAATGGCTAGGTTACAAAATAACATTTTTAAGCCACTATTGGCTAAGTTGTCCTATAAATGCCATTATACCAAAATGATTGCTACTAAGTATACCTAAAATAACTAGTTGATAGTATGATGATGCTCCAATGATCTTCCAACCTTCATGAGCTTCCGAGCACTATTAACAAGGAAAGAATAAAAAGGAGTGGCATTACGTGCTTAGTAAGTTCGTATAACGGAAACTAAGCTTACTAATCTTGTTTATTAAAATCTAGGCATACAATGTTATGTTTCCATCCATTTGGTTAAATTTCCTAATCACATACATTCCATCAAACATGTTAGCCATCAAAATATTCATATCAGTCAAGTAACATAGATGAGCTCATCAAGCAATATTCTTTCAAGTCATTATCAATTCATCTCAAAGTTCTTGTGCCATGTCAAGAGTTTTATGTCCATTGAATCATTGAATTCCGATGGATGCTTAAGTCGTATACTCAAAGTGTACGATTTAATAATCCATCAATTCCTTATTCAAGGGTACCCATTAGGGCACTTAACCAAGAAACACTCTCTCCAGCCATATATCGTACAACAGGATTACCAGTCCAGGCTAAATCCTTTATATAACGTATGCTCAGAGGAGCTTGATTAGGATTACCAGTCCAGGCTAAACCATAATCATAACGTATGCTCGAGAGGTATTATTTCAGGATTACCTGTCTGGGCTAAATCCTTTCTATAACAACGTCAATGGTGTAACACCCCAAACCCGGCCGTATACACTCCCGTACCAACCTTACACCATGTGGGGAGACAACTCGACCCACCCATCCACTACACACCACAGAATTTGCAGTGAGGCTGCCAGATATTGTGACGAAGTCACCAGATCTGAATATTGTGGCTAGGCCACCGAACAAATATATATGTGGCGAAGCCACCGGATTGCAAAATGAGGTGCCGGATATTGTGACGAAGTCACGGAATCGAATATATGTGGCGAGGCCACCAGATTGCGATGAGGCCGCCGAATGCTTCCTCCATCAATATAACCCATATCCCATGCAATAGATATACATGTCATGGTATACAACATACTGAATCGAATATCATGTCCATATTTGAATCAAACAATCACAGTCAAGTCATTCATATCACCAACATATATTCACAATCAAATCCACAACCACACAAATCCAAGTCGGTCCACTTGCCCACAAAGGCAAAAGGTCATTTAACACCCTAGGGGTAAATGGTAATTTTACCCCATGAGGGTATCTCGGTAATTCTACCCTACGGGGTATTTCAAGAATTTTACCCTACTGGGGGTATTTCTAAGATTTCTACCCTACAAGGGTATTTTGGTAATTCTACCTTACAGGGGTATTTTAGTAATTCTACCCTACAGGGGTATTTCGGTATATCTACCCTACAGGGGTATTTCGGTATTTCTACCTTACAAGGGTATTTCGTCATTTCTACCCTACAAGGGTATTTCGGTAATTTTATAAATCGAGGGTAAAACGATAATTCTGTAAATCAAGAGTACTTTGGTAACTTTACAAGTCGAGGGTATTTCAATAATTTTACAGGTCGAGGGTATTTCAGTAATTTCACAAATCAGGGATATTTTGGTAATTTTACAAACTAGGGGTATTTTGATAATTTTACAAACCAGGGGTATTTTGGTAATTTGGTAAACTAAAGTATTCTAAACAAGGATAACAATACGAATGGCCCTAAAGCCTATCCTCGGCCCAAATGGGCCCACATGCTCGTGTGGCCCTTTTAGCCCAAATCTAGCCACGGATATGAGATTCACCTAGCCTAGTCCAATATTTACTACACATTCAAACAACTTATCCAATTGAGCCTGTAGGCCCATTGGGCCCACATGGCCCCTTTCGGCCTATCGCGGCCCGAAGTAGCCATCCTACAACTAGAGTAGTGAGAAATACACACCTGATAGGAGACTGGAGTTAATCCGCGCTCCGAGCACTCTTAGCCGACGCCCAACCCAAACGAGCACGCCATAAACCGAAAGGGATCAGCCAAGAAAGGTACCTTTACTCTCCTCATTGTTCTCTCTATTTAAAGCCATCTTCGCATCCACTCTTATGTTAGCTCCCCGATGTGGGATCCCTCCATCATCAGAGTTTAAATTCAACACCAACTCTTGTCGCCCCCTGTTAGCAAAATAAATGCTCTTTGCTTGCCATGGGATCCGAACCCATGCCTCCCCTTAAATGCTCCATACGCTACTTGCCACTAAGCCACAAGGCTTTTTGTGTCATAATTTCTCCAACAATATTCTTAAGGCCTACCTACTACACCCAGGGTTTGATTCACCTTAAACCAAAATTTTTGCTAGAGTCCAAGTTTGAACCCAGGACTTCTCCAACACTTCTCAGCACACTTAACCACTAAAACAAGCCTTCTTTAACGAAATTTACATGCACAATAGAATATTATAAGCTACCTTCAACCGCTCCCATGCTCAAGGCCCAAAACTTCTAGGCCCAAATCCAGGGTGTTACAAATGGATTACTTGTCCGAGCTAAATCCCGTCCGGAACAAATATAGGACCTTATTAGTTTCGGGAAAGGCTCATATAATCATCGAAATTCATATTCAATCGGGACTTAACCCTTTATCACCATTTCAAGCATGTATCAATTTTCCATCATAGCATACAATTAAAGCACATCATCATAAACCACATTACCTACAGATACAACATTGAATTAACATAATTACATGCCCGTTTACGTTACACGAACTTACCTCAACACTTGTTCGCGTGAAAGTGTACTAATCAGAAATCTTTTCATTTCCTTGATCTAACCCCGAATTAGGGTTGTTCAGATCTATATAAATGAATTTAACCATCAATTTCACATACTTCATATTTAAATGCACTCAATTTACGTCCTAGGCAAAATTACCATTTTGCCCCTAACTTTTCCATGAATTCTAATTTTGTCCTTAGGCCCAGAAAATGAAACTAATGCAAATTACTCCCTATTCCAAGCTTAACCAAAGCGCCATTACAATTTTCCAGCACATGTATGCATAAAATTTTAGAATTTTTCATCAAATTTTACAACTTTTCATTTTAGTCCCTAAATCATGTTTTCATCAAAAACCACATTGTAAAAGTTATTTATATATCAATAATCTTTCATTTTCTACTATAAATCTCTAATTTCCAGCATAATACATCCATGAACCATTTTCATACCTTGATAACTTTTCAAATTAATCCCTCAAATAAAGGGATTAAGATATTCCGGTGTCAAAAATACCAAAATAACTAAAAATGGGAAAAGGAAACTTACCCAATTTGGCATTGAAAGCTTCTTTTCTCTCACCTAGTGTGACAGCCCTAAATTGACCCTAGTCGAAAAGTGGTTTCAGGACCACTAAATCGAGTCATAAAAATAATTAACCGTCATAGTTGATGCTCATTATATGTACATATGCATGTGTGAAAATTTCATGTTCGGATTTTGTTACTTGTAAGTGAATTTTATCAAATAGGACTTATGTGAGAAAATGTAGAAATGTGCTAGGCAAATGTAAGGTGGCCTATAAATTCATGTTGTGAAAATGCTGGGTTTGCATGTCAATTTACCCAAAATTTAAGCATAGTGGCCGGCCATGCTATGAATGGAAACATGTTGCAAACATGTTTAGTTAGTGGTTATGTTAGAAAGAATAAATAATGAAAAAGGAATATGATGAAAACAAAGAAAAGAAAAAAAAGTGTCCATCCTTTCACATTTTGTTGGCTTGGCCGAATGTTCTAAGAAGAAGGGGGGGAAGAGCTTGAGAAAATCAGCCATGGGAGGTTGCTAGACTAAGGTATGTTTGATGTTGTCCATGAGATTCATGCATGTTTTTAGTTGTTAGTTTGAGTTCTACCTAGCCCATGGTTTAAATCTTTGCTATGAGATGGGGATGATATTCGCCATGGGTGTTGTCTTCTTGGTTGATGTTTGATGTTTGATGTTGTGGTGATGAGGCATGAAGATGAGTTAAGTTTCGCTAAGGTGGATTTATGTTGATGTCATTTGCATGCTAAGTGTGAAGCTTTGTAATGATACATGTGTATGGTGCTTTTGATGTTGTGAATGGAAGTAGAGGAAAAGTAAAAGAAAATTTATGTAGAAATGTGATATATGTGGATTTATAGGATGTTACAAATATATGTGAAGCCATGCTAGATTAGGAAAAATTTAGTCAAGTGTTCATGAGATGAAATTTTGTGTTTAGGTGAATTAAAGATGATAGTATAGTTGATATTATATATATATATATATATATATATGTATGCATATTCGGCCATCAAATTAAGAGCATAGGTGATGATGAGTCTAAGCTTTGTACATTCGGCCATATATATATATATATGCATATGTGATTGGATTATTGATAGTAGGGCGATAGCATATGGTTATTAGCCGAATAGCTAAGAGCATAAGGTAGCAAGATAAAAATTTTACCATGCCGTTCGTTTGTCATAAAATCATTAAAATGTGAATACCAATATATGTAGCAAAGCGGTTGAATGAGTTAATTTATTTGTTTAAGCTCAAGATCCTAAAGGAGAGCGTCCAACAAGGGAAATCGAAGGTCATCGAGTAGCCGACTTGGAATTATTTTACCCAACACAAGGTAAGTCATTAAGCATATAGTTGGTATTGATTTAAATGATCGTAATACCTATGCAATTGTGTTTAATGAGATGAAATGTATACAAATGTATATGTATGTAGAGATGAAATTGTCGAATGTAAAAAGGAAGTGAAGCGTATATAGTGGCTGGTTTTCGGCACTAAGTGTGCGGACAATAAGTGTTCACGGTTGAGAGAATGGCACTAAGTGTGCGGGCTTGAAATGCATGGCACTAAGTGTGCGAGTTTAAAGTACATGGCACTAAGTGTGCGTGGTTGATTATTAAGCACTATGTGTGCGAACCCACTATATAAATATATATATATTTTTTTCTATCAATTATTTATATTAAGGGTGCGACCTTACGAATCGATTTGAACAGCGGAAAGGGTAAGTACCTTGAGTTCATGGCTAATAGGTGCTATGTTTATATATGGAGTTGAGCGTGGTAAGTTTTGAACCTATGTGATGATTATAATTGAAGTCACGTACATAAGGTTCATCGTGGAATAGGTGAAAGTTCGTTTAGTTGTATGATTGTAACGAAAATAAAATGATGTATGGAAATGCCTCAATTATCCTATTGAATAGCGTATGAAATGTCAATGTAGGACTTGGAATGAGATTGAATCGTAAGGTCTAAGAAACTATGGCATAGTTCGGTATGGATGGAGTACTTAGCCTCATTTCGTTGTTTCCTCTTGTGAAAATTTTATTAATGGATGGTAGTGTAATGCTTATGACTTCTTGAGTTATATACTCATTCGGTGTTTGCTTGTCACCCATTTTAGGTTTCTTGGACTCGACTTTTTGCGTATTCGGGACCGTCATCAAGTCATCACACCAGCTTGCAACTTTTGGTATCTTCTTCTTAGTTGGTCTAAGAGAACATTTCGCATGTATAGGCTATTATGTTTGTTTGAACTTTGGTATGTAAAACTTTGGATAGCCATGCGAAAATGGCTTATATACGTTTTTAGCATAGTACTATAATCGTTTGTATGTTGATCACTAAGAGGTATGGAAATGATTGGAAACGATTAGCCATTGGAATGGTTAATCATGATTATACTTTGTGCTATGTATGCAAAAAGGGCTAATTGAATCATGGAAACTATGAAATAGGTAAAGTCCACCTTAAAGGCAGATGCTGACAGCAGCAGCGATGTGGATGTGAAAAATCACTAAAAATAGTAGGAATGGAATTAAATAGTGAATAATTTATGTAAACGAACCTTAATGAATCTACTTTCATATGGAAGAAACAAAATGGTCATATGAGTTGTATGTTAAGAGATATTTAGGTTTTCGTGAAACAGGGCCAGAACGGTTTCTGGATTCCCTGTTCCGACTTTGGAAATTCATTATAAATTAACCCGAGATATTTAGAAGTCATTCCATATATGTATAGATTCCTTTTTGAGTCTAGTTTCTATAGAAAAAAACGGCATCAGTATTGAAGCCCTGTACAGGGAGATATCCAGGTCGTAATGCATGAAGGTCAGTGTAGTCGCACCCTGGAACAGGGGAGATTTTAACTAATAAACTGTAATAATTGGCCCGACCAAAAATTCTAGAAAAAAATTTGTAGATGGATATATGAGTCTAGTTTCAGGGAAAAATCACGAAACTGATTTTTGAGTTGTAGAACTCAAGATATGATTTTTAAGGTGACAGTGACACAGTTAGCCAGCTGTCTGGAAATTTTTTTTTATGAACGGTGAAATTAAGTGAACGAAGTCTGTTAACCCCTCGTGTCCGACCCCGGCGACGGTCTCGGGTACGGGGTGTTACACCTAGGGTTTTCATGTGTTTTAGGTTGAAGATGACATAAAATAAGATGATATCTTTTATCATCTTTTTAATTAATTAAGTATTTTGCTATTTTCAATTTAGTCCTTGCCCTTTTTCTACAATTCCATGGATGAGTCACCAAGAAAAATCTACATACTTTTCTTAATGGTCTAGTTACCATATAAGGACCTTAAGTTTTGAATTCCATAGCTATTTGATCCTTATAGCTGCTAGAATTCAACTTTCGCATTTTATGCGATTTAGTCCTCGTAATTAAGCACTAAATTGATAAAATTTTCGTATCAAAATTTTCAGTCGACATATCTACCTTATAACAGACCATATAATGAATAAAAATAAATCATATTTTTGGGTCAGATTTTAGGTCCTGAAATCACTATTCCAATTTCACTGAAAAATGGGTTGTTACACTTATATGGTAATTAGACCATTAAAGAAGTATGTAGATTTTCTTTGATGACTCATCCATGGAAATATATAAAAAGAGCAAGGACTAAATTGGAAATTTTTAAATACTTAATTAATTAAAAGATGAAAAGAAAATATCATCTTATTTTTGACATTTTTAACCTAAAATTCTATGAAAACCATAGGAAAGAGAGGGGAAAATTTCAAGGCTTAATTAAGTAAGTTTTCTTGTCCTGTTCTTAGTAATTTTGATATTTTTGAAACTAGGGTAACTTAATCTCTCTATTTGAGAGATTAATTTGAAGAGTTATCACAATTTGGAAAATGGGTCAAGGATGTATATGTTGAAAGTTTGAAATTTATGGTAGAAAATGAAAGGTTGTTGATAGGTAAACAACTTTATAAAGTGATTTTTGATGGAAACATGATTTAGGGACTAAAATGTAAACTTGTGAAATTGAATAAAAAAATTCTGAAATTTTATGAATACATGTGTTGAAAAATTTGTAATGGGATTTTGGATAGGCTTGGAATAGGGAGTAAATTGCACAAGTTTCATTTTCTGAGCCTAGGGAGAAATCAGAATTTATGGAAAAGTTAGAGGCAAAATGGTAATTTTACCTAGGATGTAGATTAAGTCCATTTAATTATGAAATGTGTGAAATTGATGGTTAAATTCATTTATATAGATCGAGACAACACTAATTTGAGGTTAGATCGAGGAAAAGAAAAGGTTTCAGTTTTGTAGATTTCTAACGCGAATAAGTGTCGAGGTAAGTTCATGTAACTTAATCGAGCATGTAAATATGTTTAATTGAATGTTGTGATTGTATGAAATGTTATTATCATTTTATATGAAATATTTGATTGCTATGAAGAAAAATTGAATACAAGCTTGAAATGATGAAAAAGGATTAAGTCTCGATTCAATATTGAATTCTAATGAATATATGCGCTTTCCTGAAACGAATGAGGTCCTGCATTTGTTGCGGATGGGATTTAGCTCGAATGAGTAATCCTATTTGTAACGCCCCGTACCCGAGACCGTTGCCTGAGTCGAACACGAGGTGTTAACGGACTTAATTCATTTACTTACACAGTTCATTTTTAAATTTCCAGACAAGCTGGTTAACTGCATCACAGTCACTTTAAAAATCATATCTCGAGTTCCGAAGCTCGAAATCTGGTTCTGTAAATTTTTCCTGAAACTAGACTCATACATCTATCTTCAAATTTTTTTCTAGAATTTTTGGTCAGGCCAATTAGTACAGTTTATTAGTTAAAGTCTCCCCTGTTTCAGGGTTTGACTACTCTGACCTTCATGCATTACGACTTAGATATATCCCTGTACAGGGATTCAATACTTATACCGTTTGTTTCTAAAGAAACTAGACTCTAAAAGGAATCTGTACATATAGGGCATGACTTCTAATTATCTCTGATTAATTTATAGTGAATTTTCAAAGTCAGAACAGGGGATCCAGAAATCGTTCTGGCCCTGTTTCACGAAAACTTAAACATCTCATAAAATACGACTCATATGATCGTTTCGTTACTTTCATATGAAATTAGATTCATCAAGGTTCAATTACATAATTTATTCACTATTTAATTCTATTCCTACTATTTTTAACGATTTTTCAAATCCACATCAGTGCTGCTGTCAGCATCTTTTTCTTTTTAAGGTAAACTTTACCTATTTCATGGTTTTCCATGGATCAACTAGAATTTTGTCATACATAGCACCAAAATGATCGTGATTAACCATTCCAATGGCTAATCATTACCAAACATTACCATACCACTCAATGAACAACATACAAAATGATTATAATGCTATGCTCAATATATATATAAGCCATTTTCGCATGGCTATCCAAATATATACATTACCAAAGGTACTTGACTAACAACAAAAGGCAGTCCTATACATGCCATTATCAGAGTTTAACTAAAAGAGTACCAAAAGGGCTTCGATAGTGTGGACGACTTCGACTTTGACAATCCCGAGTTCGATAGCTGACGAGCAAAATCTATAAAACGGAGAATCAAAGCAACGGAATAAGCATTTAATGCTTAGTAAGTTTCAGTAATGAAATTAGTTTTGACTAAAGTATAACATTCATATGGCTAAATGAATAACTTCATACATGCACATTCTCATAATCATACTTACTTCACGCTTCAATCAACATATTCATACACAAGGTATCAAACCTAACTAAAGGCCGAAAGTTCGTTAATCAATTGAACGAATTCTATTTAAAACGAATCGACTCTTCTGATGCATATACGAAACATACCTTATCGTTTGGATTTTATGAGCGTATTAATTGAAATTATTACAGCAAGATCGCTCACTTCCAAACCCAAGTATCTTCGGGATTTAGCCGGATATAACAACTTGCACAAATGCCTTTGGGTCTTAGCCCAGATATAGCAACTCGCACAAATGCCTTCGGGTCTTAGCCCGGATATAATCACTAGCATAAATACCTTCGGGACATAGCCCGGATATAGCAACTTGCACGAATGCCTTCGGATCTTAGTCCAGTTATCATCCGAATAATCATGCACATGTGTCCACAAATCATAACACATCTTTATTTCGTTTTCATTACTGGAACTCAGACACAAGGCACTTATCTACCATTACCATTTTCGGCACAATAACCACATACAAAGAGCATGGTTTTGATTCGCTATATAACATGATCTAATCGAATCATAATCTAAGTTCCATTACTCGAAAACTTACCTCGGATGTTGTCGAACGGTTTCATTGACTATTCGATCACCTTTTCCTTTCCTTTATCGGATTTAGTTCCCCTTTGCTCTTGAGCTTAATTTAACAAATAAATTGATTTAATCATTTTGAACATCAAAGAGAAATTCAAGGTACTTAGCCCATATATATTAGGCATTAGAGTCATATATGTATGAAATCATGAATCAAATTCAACATATTAGCCAATATTCTCCTTTAGCCGATTTTCTAAGTCAAGATAAAGCCATCAATATGCTTACCTATAGCCGAACGTACAACATCAATCTATGTATTCATTCATGTGGCCGAATATGCATGTCTATGTTGAGGCCAAGTATATACTTAATACATTCTACAAATATGGTTACTTGTATTGACTAAATACCATTTTGTTTCAAGTTCAAAACTCGGCTAATACACATATATACACTAGTAATCAAATACTAACATTTGCACTTCACCTTAATAGCTAGCTTAGCAAACCTTAATTTAACATATAATTGTTCATAACACAATTAAAGCATCCTCTCCATTCCATCAATTCAAAACACATACATTACTCAATAATATTCAAAATCATATTCGGCCTTAGTACACACTTGTTAGCCGATTTTTCTCCCTTTAGCAACTAATGCACATATGTGCTCATTTGCTAGACTCTACTTCACCTAACTACCATTTCTCATCCAAATAACATGAACAACATTTACTCATGACATCAAGCATTCTTTAATTCGGCTATTACTAATATAAGCTTTAACCATTCATATTTTTAGAAAGACCAAGTTCTTTCCTCAATACATTCATCATCAAAATTCAAGTAAAACAATCAAAATTCCTTCCTTTATAACCATAGCCGAAGGCTCCATTCACCCATCATTAGTGAAAATTTTAGCATGGGCTAAGCAAGAACCATGATAATTTACCTAAAACAAGTAAACATTTCACAAATTTAACACAATATACTAACCTCCCTAAGGATTCAAGTGACTGAAATTCTTCCCCTCCTTTGTTTCTTCTATTCGCCAAGTTGAACAACAAAGGAGAACTTTGTTTTCATCACCAATTTCCTTTTCATTACTTTATTACTAACCTTTTATTTTATTATTTCTAACATAAAACACTAACACAAAATGTTTATAATAGGCTTTAACCCATAGCATGGCCGGCCACCATCTTGGTTTTTGGTTAATTTGACATGCAAGTACAATTATTTGCAACATGCATAAATAGGCCACTTTACATTTGCCTAGCACATTTCTAAATTTTCTCACATAAGTCCTATTTAATAAAATTCACTTACAATTAACAAAATTCAAACATGAAATTTTTACACATGCATATATACATATAATAAGCATCAAATATGACAGTCAATTATTTTTATGACTCGGTTTAGTGGTCCCGAAACCACTTTCCGACTAGGGTCAATTTAGCGCTGTCACACTATTGACCTTGTTATAGAAAGGATTTAGCCTGGATGGGTAATCCTAATATAATACCTCTCGAGTATGCGTTACGATTAGGGTCCTAATCGAGCTCTTCAAGCATACGTTATATAAAGGATTTAACCTGGACTTTAATCCTGTTATACGATATGTGACTCGAGAGTGTGTTCCTTGGTTAAGTTCCCTAAGAAGTACCCTTGAATAGGGAATTGACAGATTATTGAATCGTACACCCCGAGTATACCACTTGAGTATTCATCGGAATTTCAATGATTCAACGGATATAAAAATCTTGACATGGTATGAGAATTATGAGTTGAAATGTTAATGTCTTGAAAGAGTATTGCATGATAAGCTCATCTATTCTTACTTGATATATATGTAAACTTTGTGACTAACATGTTTGTTTGGATGCATGTGTTTAGGCAATTTAGCTAAATGGATAGAAAACTTGTTATTGTATGCTTAGATTTAATAAATGGGATTGGTAAGTTTAGTTGCCGTTATACAAACTTACTAAGCATGTAATGCTTACTCCATTTTATTTTTCCCTATTTTATAGTGCTCGGAAGCTCGCGAGGGTTGGAGATCACTGGAGCATTGTCACACTATCAACTAGTCATTTTGGTTATACTTAGTAAAATCATTTTGGTATAATGGCCTGTATAGGACAACTTGACCATTGGTAGCTTAATAATGATGTTTTGTAACCTAGCCATTGAAATGGCTAGTAATAGCTTATTTTGGTATGATTAAGTAGGTTATTTTAATATATATATATATACATGTGTTAAGTTGAGTATACGTTATGAAAGGTTGTTATTGTGTAATAGCCCGATTTTAGGCTTAGTCAGAACAGTGGTTTCAGGACCACAAATCTGAGGGTCAAGAAAATATTTTTAATATTATTTTGTTGTTATAGCATGATTATATGGGTACATGAAAATTTCAGTGAATTAATTTTAGTGTTTGTGAGCTTAATTGAGAAAATGACTAAATAGCATAAAGGGCAAAAGTTTTATTTTGCTAGCTAAATATGTTAAGTAGCTAGAGAACCAAAATTTGGGGTTTTTAAAGAGTAAATAGGCCTTTAATAATGAGGTGGCCGAACATAGGGACAAAGATGAGTAGAAAAGTCAAAATTTGGTGAAGTTGGTAGCTTATTTTGATAGTAAAATAATAAAATAAAGAAAAAAAAAAGGTATCATCTTTCATCTTTCTCCTTCCCCACTGAAAATACCAGCAAAGAAGGGGTTTTGAAAGCTCAAAAATATCAGCAACTTATATCCCTTAGAAGTAAGTGATTTTGATGGCTTTTCTTGATGATTTTTGTACTTTTGGGACCCTTGTAGCATAGGCTAGCTAATGAGGGGACTATTTTGCAAAATGGTTGAAAGTTTAGGGTTTTCCATGAGATTATTTATGTTTTTAGCTGAATCTTTATGGACGAAAATGAGTCATGGTTGTAAAATAAACAACTTTTGTGAAAGGATTTCCATGAAAACACCTAATATGGACCATTTTGTAAAGTTTGTTAAATGAATGGGAATTGTGTGAAATAATTGGAATTTTGAGTTGCTACAAGAGTGATAAAGGTTGGGCTAGGCTTGGTTTATGAGGAAATTTGATAAAAATCATTTTGTGAGCCTAGAGGCAAAATTGTAATTTTTATGAAAGTCTAGGGGCAAAATGGTTATTTTTTCAAAGTATGAATTCTGGAACGCTTAATTTAATTTCATGATTACTTGAGTAAATTTTATTATTATAGATCAAGAAAATCGAGATCCGGGCTTAAATCGAGAAAGTACATGGTTTAGGTGAAAGAGGGAATAATTGGCCAAAATTTGCATTCGAGGTAAGTCCGTGTGACTAAATAAGCATATTTTCCATGTTATTGTTAATATAATTGAAATCTATCTTGCTATGATTGTATTGAATTATATGTTGGTGATATTGAGTATGAGAAAGTGATGCCAAATGTTAATAACATTTATGTGATGATTAAATACAGTGGAAATTTGATGGAATATGATATTCCATTGAAATGAGTAAGATGCACATAAATATTACAACTTTATCATTATTATGCATTTAATGATTGATTTTGCATAAAATGTTTGAATGTGGCTATGAGTAATGTATGATGAGATTATACGGGAAATCCTCGGTTGAACCGTAGGAATAGATCGAATATACATGCCATGATGCTAGGGATATATGAGAGCTAGTGTAAGACCATGTTTGGGACATGGCATCAGCCTTAAGATATGAGAGCTAGTGTAAAACCATGTCTGGGACATGGCATGGGCCTCGAGATATGAGAGCTAATGTAAGACCATGTTTGGGACATGGCATGGGCTTGATATGTGTCAGTGTAAGACCATGTTTGGGACATGGGATCGACCTCGATATACGAGATTCAGTGTAAGACTATGTCTGGGACATGGCATCGACTTTGATGTGTGAGTCAGTGTAAGACCATATCCGGGACATGGCATTGGCACCTTACCCTATGCTTGAGGGTTATTGAATATCCTGTAGTATTCCAAATGATTTAATGGGATATTTACAGTTTATGTCAGAATAAGAGAGTTTATGATCATGTTGTGAGTGGTACAGGTACTTACATGAAATTCATAAAATGCATGCTCAATTTATGTTGTATGATTACTAAGGAATGAAAATGAGCAAGCTATGTTTATGATCATGTTGAAAGGGTACAGGTATATACTAAAAATTCATGAGTGATGACCTCGATGTATATTGGACTTTTGGTAAGAATGTAAATGAGTAAGTCATACCTATGAGAATGACTTTGTGACGACCTTCTAAATAGTAGGTCGATACCTATGGTGTATAATTATGTGGTAAATTTGATGGATGATTATGTGTGAGGATTTTAAGTGGAATTAAATTGGGACATAATATGTTTATCCCTTCACCTTGTAGCCTAATGAATATGAAAAGAGAAATTGATTGGCATAAAAGCCTATTTAAAGTTAATTTTGAAAGGAAAAAAAATTATCATTGAAACAGTTTTGGACAGCAGCAGCAGTTCGACTTTGAAAATCCACCAAAAATTGTGGAAATCGAATTAGAGGTTGAATGAAATATGAAATTAAATCTTATTTAGTCTAGTTTCACACAGAAGAAACAGTGTAAGCAAAAGAAGTTCATATTATGAGATATTTGAATTGTTGTGAGACAGAGTCAGAATTATTTTGAAATCCCCTGTTCCGATTTGGGAAAATCACTAGAAATGGTACAAAAATAATTATTGGTTATAATTTATATGTTTAGGATCCTAAACATCATCTAAATCCCGTATGAGGAGATAATTAATTTTTAGTGAAGAGGGGTCGAAACTATCAGATAGCGAAACAGGGGTGACTTTAAAGAATAAAATGTTATTATTGGCTAAACCAAAAATTCTAAAAATTTTATGGTAAGAATACATATGAGTCTCGTTTCAAGGAAATTTAGCGAATCTTAATTTGGAGTTCCGTATCTCAAGATATAAATAATTTAATTACTGTGACTTGAGAAAGCAACTTGACCTGAACATAAGTAAAAGTGCAAATATAGTTGTATTACCATGGGAAGCAAGTTGATAAATTGCTTATTATTTTCATACAGTCTTATTAAGCTATAAAGCTTACTCCTTTCCTTTCCTTTTCTTTAGTGTTCTTAGGTTAGCTCAGGATTGGAGATCGTCAGAGACAACACCACACTATCAAGCCCTCACCTTTGATATATTGATATATATATTAAACGTTTTCAAGTAAGTGGCATGTATAGGGGCTCGGTTTTTATAATATATGTAATTACGAATAGCTGAATGTATTGGCCTATATTGAGTTATTTGTATATAGCCAAGAGGTGTGGCTCATATGGGTTATTATTGTGAACTTATCTATCTATTCCATGATCTAATGCTTGTGAATGTGTCCTAATATGGGATGTTAAATCATTGAAATGATGTTATGATATGTGTCCTTGGTGTGTATATAGATGTGAATGATTAAGGGTAACATAAGGGCTTGGAAAATAGCCTAAGTGTTGCCCACACAGGCTAAGACACGGCTGTGTGTCTCAACCGTGTGGGGAAAACGGCCTTAGCACACGGGCGTCTGGCTTGGCCATTTGGTTCAATTTGTTTGCTAACGTCATAAACAAAGAGTTACACGGCCTGAGGACATAGGCCTGTCAAAAGGCACACGAGCGTGCCCCTATGTCCACACGGGCATGTGACCCTATTTGCTTTAAATTTTAGAAAGTTTTCTAGAGTGCACAGTTTAGTCCCGAATCAATTTCAATGTGTGTTTGGAGCCTCGTAAGCTTATAGTAGGGACATTAAGGGGGATTGTGAAAAGTTTTAACTTGGAACGAAATTTTATGACCCAAAAATGTTTGTAAGTATGTGTTCAACCCCAGTAATACCTCGTATCCTGTTCCGGTGTCGAACTTTGGGTAAGTGGCATTACATATTGCCTAAGTTAATCCAAGGTAAGTTTATAACCGCCTATGCATGTAATGATATGCCTTGTTGAATGGAAAAGTTTATTTAATTTGAATGCTTGGAATGACTGGTATTGGTTGTGTGTTTCAAGTGCAGGTTTTGGGTGAAATTTTGGTTGAGAAATGAAGCTAGGAATGGCTTCATTTTGTCCACACGGGCGTGTGTCTAGAACGTGTGTGACAGACGGCCTGGTAACATGGGCATGTGGTTAGGCCGTGTGTCCCCCGCACCTTAATTTTGAGAAACAGAATATTCAAAATTGGGCACACGGGCAGAGACACGGGCGTGTGTCTTAGCTGTGTGGTTGGCACGGCCTTAGACACGGGTGTGTTCCACGGTCGTGTGAAAACTGCACCTAAATTTTGAAAATTAAATTTTCCACATGGCCTAGCACAAGGGCGTGTGACCTGGCAATGTGACTTCAATTTCTTCATGCCTTAAAAGTCAGAAAGTTACACGGGTTAGGGACACGGTGTGTGTAGTACACGGCCTGGCCTCACGGGCGTGTCCCTAGACCACACGGGCATGTGAACCTTGCAACTTGGAAAATTTTTTAAATGTCGCGAAAAATTCTTAGAGGTTCCAATTAAGTCCAGACTCGACTCTAATGATCATAGTGGGCCTCTAGGGTCCAATTAAGGGACGTTTTGAAATATCTCAGTAAATGAATAGTAACTTACACACATTGTTTATAAAATGTTTCTGAAAGTTCTAGTAATGCTCTAAACCCTATTCTGTTGACGGATATGGGTTAGGCGTGTTACAAGGGTGGGTGGGCTTGCCAAAGTTCTTATAGTGTGCAGGGTGGATGGGTCTTTTATGTCCCAATTGTGGTGTGTAGAGGGGTCAAAGTGGCGTTTGGTTAGATGGGCTAGATTTTAATTGTTGCATTCAGTTTGCATTAGTGATAATGTGTCCTTTTAGCTAATTTTTAAATTGGTTGCGAAATAAGTAATTTGATTTAGTGTGTAAGTGCTTCTATATGTATAAAGCCATGTATGTGATACTTTGAATGGCTTATGGCAATATGTTCGTACTTCTTACTGCTAAATCAAGATTTTCTATTTTAAACTGTGTGCTCTTATCTGGGATTTTGCTTGAACCTTTCCAATTTCCTTTTGTTTTGGATTTCGTACTCACACTGAGCTCACGTAGCTCAACCCCTTAGTGTTTCATTTTTTTCAGGTATTTTGTGAGACTAAGCTATGGACTAGGCACATCGAAAATCTCAAAAATTTTGGTTGGATTCGGTTTAGTTAAAATTTTTATAAGTTTTATATGGTTGGTTTTAAGATTATTTGTAAAGCAATTACATAAACTTTGGTATGGGTTAGGGTTTGAACTTTTCGTTAAACTACGCGATTTTGGTTTTGAACAACATTTCAAAAGTTTTGCGCACAAGTTTTAATTGGGTCTTTGCTATTGTTGCAAAGTTCACACACTTTTGAGAAAACAACATATTTTTCGCACAATTTCTAATATGAAATTTCAAGTTACAATTAGCAAAAATGATGCATTTTGAAATTATAAAAGAAACGTTAATTTGATTTATTTCCAGCCGTTTTTAACACTAATTAGTTTTTGTTTCAAAAGGTTAAATATGTTTTATCTAATTTCCTAAAGATAAAGCAAACAAAAAGGTTTCTTGGTTTTAATCGGAGTTTTTATTTCTGCCACATTTTGTAGCCAATGTAACCTTCGAAAATCAATCAAAACTTCTAGGCCTAGTTTTTGAGTGTTACATTTTTAACCTTACTACACTCTTTCTATTAGAATATGGTTTTACAAGCCTATAAATAGACATAGTCTACTTCTCTTGTAATTATTAGAATTCAACATAGTGAATTATCTTCTCCTCTACCCGTTGTTTTTTTTAACGAAAGGGTTTCCACATAAAATCTGTGTGTTTTTTTGTTTGTCTTTCTCTTTTCTTTCCGATACATTGTCATTATTGACGTTTTATTTTTCACAAATTGGTATATGAGCTTTCCGGGTGGCTTATCTCAATCGCGGTAATGGCATTGCTGAAGTATGAAACTCCGCTATTGGATTGCAACACCAGATTCATGTTGTGGTAGATTAAGATGCAGGCAGTTCTTGCGCAGATGGATCTAGAAGATGCCGTACTAGGGATAGATAAGATGTCTTCGACATTGACGGATGAAGAAAAGAAGCGTAAGGATAAAAAGGATTTGACGTAATTACATTTACATTTGTCTAGAGAAAATTTGCAGGATGTGTTGAAGGAAAAGACCACCGTTGCATTATGGAAGAGGCTGGACCACCGTTGCATATGTTAGAGTATCGATGGAAAATTTTTATAAATAGCATGCTTAATTTGCCTACCATGGCTTAATTGCAAAAGTTGATAAATATGAGTTTTAGATGCTAAAGAATTAAATTGAAGAGTATAATTGAAGTAGAGGTACTTAAATGGTAATTAGACCATTAGGTTTTCATGGACAAAAATGGACATACATAGATAAAAATAACTAAAGTTTTAATGAAGGGTATTTTAGTCATTTGGTAATTAAAAGATTGAAAAAGGGAAAAAGATGGCAAAATGTGCCCATCTTCTTCATTAGGCCGAAATTTCAAGGGTTCTTCATAGCTAGGGTTTTGTCAAGCTTCCAAGCTTCATAGTAAGTGATTCCAAGCCCTGTTTTCCCGATAACTTGATTTAGCTTATTCTAGTAATAATTTAACCTAGGGTTCATATTTGGAAAAATACCCATAGGTGAAATGTGTTTATTTTGATGTTTGATGATAGAATATGAAGCATGAAATTATGTTAAACGACTTGAGCTAAGCGATTTTAAGCAAAAACAAGTAAAAAGACATAATCGGTAAAAATAGCTAATGGTTATAAGTACATGTTAGAGCAGGAATTTGATGTTGTTGTAGGTAAATAAATGATCAGCATGTCATAAAACATAAGAATTAGGGATAAAGTTTTATTTCTGAGCCTTGGGGCAAAAGTGTAAATATGTAAAAGTTTAGGGGTAAAATTGTAATTTTGCCAAAACTAGAGTTAAGGACTGTTTTGATAAATGTTAATAATAAATAAGTTAAATTTGCTATTCTAGATCATGAATGAAATTCGGGGTTAGACCAAGGAAAGAAAAAGGTTGAGGACTAAATCAAAATATATGATTGTATTTTGTATCGAGGTAAGTTTGCGGTAAATAAATGCAATGTTTAATGATGTTATTTTTCAGCATCTATATATTTATTTTGTAAATTTATTCCATGATGATTCAAGTAAGAATTGACAGAGAAATGATACTTAAAATTCCCGGTTGAACATTAGGAATGTGTAGGATACAAATGTCATGACATTAGGGTGTAAGGATACCAAGTAAGACCATGCCAAGGCATGGTATTGGTAAGTTTTACAAGGCAAGGAAACATGTAAGATCATGTCAAGACATGGCATTGATAAACTACTATAAGGCAAAGATCCCATGTAAGACCATGCCAAGGCATGACAATGGTGAGTTCATAAGGCAAGGATACCACGTAAGACCATGTCAAGACGTGGCAATGGTAAGTTTAAAAAGGAAAGGTACCCATGTATTCTTAGTATTCCAAATGGTTCAATGAAAATATCAAAGAGTGTACCAAAGGGAAGGTAAGATAAGTCCATGTTCGAAAGGTTCAGGTTATCTTGATAATTCGTTTAGAATGTTGTTATTTATTTACATGCAAACTTTCTAAGCTTTATGCTTACTCCCTTTCTTTTCTCTCTTTTTTATAGTATCGCAAAGCCGACTTAGAAAATCGTAAGGACGTCGGAGATAGCCTAACACTATCAATGAGTTATCTTGGTATTTTGTGACTAGAAATACTTTAAGTTATGGCATGTATAGGGACTTGGCTATTTTGTGTGTATGTCCTTATGACATGATTAAAGAATGGCATGCGAATACTTGGTAATGATTGGCTTATGATATAGCTAAATAAGAACATGTTTTGGTATTATGTATGCCTAAATGAGGTTTGATGCAAAGAATTTATGAAGGAGTAAGAGTTGGCCATGGAACAGTTAGGAAACAGCAGCAGTGACGTGGATGTGAAAAATCACTAAAAATTATAGAAATGGAATTAAATGGTTAATGATATATATAATTAAATCTTATTAAGTCTATTTTCATTAGAAACAAATAGAAACGTTATCCGATTTCGGTATAATGAGATAATTAATTTTTAGTGAAGAAAGGTCAGGGCCACTGAACTGCGAAATAGGGGAACCTTTAATGAATAAATTGTACTAATTGGCCAAACCAAAAATTCTATAAAAATTATGGTAATAAGATATATGAGTCTAGTTTCAGGGAAAATTTACGGATTTAAATTTCAAGTTTCATAACTCGAGTTATAATTAATTTAGTGACTATTATGCAGATGAACAGTTTTGTTATGAATAGTGAAAATAAATTGTTTTGATTTGTGTAAGTAATCGAAAAATTTATAATGTTCCCAGTTTGGTCCTGAACCATTCAAATTACACATTTTAGGGCCTCAAGGGCCCTTTTTAGGGATTTATTGGATGAAAGTGAGCGAAGTAATTTTTTTTATGCCCCGAACAAGTAAGATAAGTCTGGTAACGCCTCGTGCTCGACTCCGGTGACGGTCTCAGGTAAGGGGTGTTAAATTCATTTGTATCAGAGCAAGATTTTAGTCAGTTCTTGTGATATTCAGTATGAGTAAGAGTCTAGCTATACATGCCATACTTATATTTTGATAGTGTGACGACTCTTAACGATTTTAAAATGTTTTTCTTTTATAGTTATGGATTCTGAACGAGTTGGTGCAGATGGTATAGAAAGTAACGCATCCGCTCCCAAAGAAGGGACGGTGCCACCGGATAGTAGTGAAAGGCCCGTTATAGTTAGTCCGGGAGGAGGGGGCTCGAGAAGCATTCTTCCAAGCTATGAATGAATGGTTTGCCGAGTTCGTTCATACGAATCTGGTCGTTAGACCTCTACCCCCTCATGATCCTCAAACTACTCATGTCGCTTCCCCAGTCACAGGTACAGTCAGAAGAGAGAAGCCATCAGTTGATAAAATTAGAAAACAAGGGGCCGAAGAGTTTCGGGCTACTAAAAATGATGATGCAGAGAAAGCTAAATTTTGGCTCGAGAATACTATCAGGGTCTTTGATGAGTTATCCTGCACAGCTGAAAAGTGCATGAAGTGTGTTGTATCACTTTTACGAGACTCGGCCTACCATTGGTGGAAGACACTTGTGTCAGAAGTACCGAAAGAGAGGGTTACTTGGGATTTCTTTTAGGAGGAGTTCCATAAGAAATACATTAGTCAGAGTTTCATCGATCAGAAAAGAAAAGAATTCCTTGAACTAAAGCAAGGTAAGATGACAGTGACTGAATATGAACGTGAATTTGTCAAACTCAGTAATTATGCTCGAGAGTGTGTGTCTACTGAAGCTATTATGTGCAAGAGATTTGAAGATGGGCTCAATGATGATATTCGACTGTCAGTTCGGTGTTTTAGAAATAAAAAAGTTTGTCATTTTAGTTGAAAGAGCTTGTAAGGCATAGGAGTTGCTAAAAGGAAAGGGTAAAGTTGAAATTGAGATGCAAGACACGAAGAAAAGACAGATGAGCAAGTCATTTCAGTCTACATCCAAGAGGCTTAGAGAGTTCTCTACGAGATTTAATTTTTCAGCAAGGTATTCTAGCCGAAATAGAGGTAGAAGATTTATGGGTCATAAAGCTCAGACCACTTCAATTGCGAGTGTTGGCAGTATTTAGCCTGATAGACTCGAGTGTCCTCAATATGGTCGACGTCATCCAGGTCAATGTCGAGCAACTGAGACTGCTTGGTTTTGATGTGGTGCATCATATCATTTCATTCGAGAGTGTCCTGAGATGGTTAAAGGAGAAGTAATATCGAGTGTAAGATCAGGCAATGCCCTCGTTAGAGGTAGACCTCAGAAAAGTTCAGGAATAGAAGCAAGTAGAGGTGCATCTAGAGATTCAGCAGCGAGACCAGATGTTAGAGCACCTGCAAGGACCTATGCTATCCGTGCTCGTGAAGAGGCATCCTCCCTCGATGTAATTAGGGGTACATTTTCTCTTTATGATGTTAATGTTATTGCTTTGATTGTTCCGGGTTCGACCCATTCCTATGTTTGCATGAAATTGATGCCTAGTATGAACATGTCCATAGAGTCTACGGGATTTGTGATTAAAGTATCGAATCCATTGGGTCAATATGTATTAGTAGACAAAGTATGTAAAAATTGCCCTTTGATGATTAGAGGTTACTATTTTTCGGCTGATTTCATGCTATTGCCATTTGATGAGTTTGATGTGATTCTTGTTATGGATTGGTTGACTGCGCATGACGTGATAGTGAATTGTGGAAAGAAATTTATTGAGTTGAAATGCAAAAATGGTGAAATTCTTCGGGTTAATTTAGATGAGTTAGATAGTTCAATTGCCATGATTTCTGTTATGTTTGCTCAGAAATTCTTGAGAAAAGGATATGAAGCTTATCTTGCTTTTTGGTTGAATACTAAAGATCCAGAGTTGAAAATTGAATCAGTGCCTATAGTATGTGAGTGCTTAACAAGGTGACTATTAAGAACAAGTATCCACTACCTAGAATTGACGATTTGTTTGATCAATTTAAGGGAGCTACTATGTTCTCCAAGATAGATTTGAGATCTAGATATTATCAGTTGTAAGTTAAAGAGTCAGATGTTTCGAACACTGCTTTCCAGACTAGGTATGGCCATTATGAGTTCATTGTGATGTCATTTGGCTTGACTAATGCTCCTGCCATTTTCATGAACTTAATGAATCTAAATTTCAGACCTTACTTGGATAAATTTGTAGTTGTGTTCATTGATGGTATATTGATTTATTCTCATGATAAGACTGAGCATTCAGAGCATTTGAGAACTATTTTACAGAATTTGAGAGATAACCAGCTTTATGTCAAGTTTAGCAAAAGTGAGTTCTGGTTATGGGAAGTTGGTTTTCTTGGACATATAGTCTCAGGTGAAGGTATTAGAGTTGATCCAAGCAAGATTTCAACCATTGTTGATTGGAAGCCTTCAGGAATGTATCAGAGGTCAGAAGTTTTCTTGGTCTCGCCAGTTGTTATAGACGATTTGTAGAGGGATTTTCCATGATAGCTACTCCATTGACAAGATTGCTACAGAAAGATGTCAAGTTTGAATGGATTGAAAAGTGTTAGTAGAGTTTTAACAAGTTAAATGTAATAGCTCGATTTAAGGCCTAGTCAGAATAGTGGTCTCGGGACCATAAATCTGGAACCGAATAAATTATTTTATTATTATTTTGATGTTATATTATGTTTTTAGGAATGCATTAAAAATTTGGTAAGTTAACTTTGACGTTTGCAAGCTCAATTGCGAAAAAGGACTAAATCGCGTAAAATGCAAAAGTACTAATTTGGTAGCTAAAGATGTTAAATAGCTAGAGAACCAAAATTGAGGGTCTTTAAAGGGAAATCATACCCTTAGATAATAGCTTGACCGGCCATGGGAGACAAATTGGAGAGAAGGTTAAAATTAGGTGAAGCTTAGGTCACCAATTTTGACTAGTTGTATTTTTAATAAAACAAAAAAGAAAAGTTACCAAATTTTCTCTCTTCTTAGTCAAAAATATCAGCCATTGTAGGGGTTTGAAAGCTTCAAAAATTTCAACAACTTTGAGCCCTCTCAAGTTAATGATTTTGATAGTTTCTCTTAATAATTTTTACATTTTTTAGACCCTAGAAGCATGAGCTTTCAAATGAGGGGTGTAACATCCTGATTTTCGGGTTTTTCGCGATTCTTGATATTTTAAGTAAATTTCTAAAATTTGGTATGTGATTATGGAATTCATAATTTGGGTATGAAAATGGGCTTATGAAAGGCCCATGAATTGGCCAAAACCCGGTAGAATTTTTAAATTTTGGACTTAGGAGTTAGGGGTTCTGGCTAGGTGCCCTTATATTAAGTTGTGGGAAAAATGTATCACAAAAAGAGCTTTGGTAAAGTGGCAAGGGTGACGCCACTAAGCTCCTAAAAAGGTGGCATGTGGAGCATAGAGGAAGACCTGGGTTCGATTCCCTGTGTTGGCAAATAAGAGTATTTATTTTTATGTGCAGGAAGGGTAAGTGTTGGAACCTAAGTGGATTCTGTAAGAGGAGAGTTGGATCAAGTCAAATGCATAAATTAAGGAGGGATAAGGGGAGAGATTTTAGGGATTTGAGAGAAGGATAGAGCTTAGCCGTTTGGAAGGGGTTAGAGAGGGGAATTCGGTAGAAGGGTATTAGGTTAGTAATTTCGGCATTAGGGTATTAGCTGTGCCGTTTTCTCCTTTGTTTTAGTTTTCTCTTCTTTCTTCTTCCTGGCCGAATCTACCATCTTCCTCTCATCTTTTCTCCTTTTCTTATTCAAAACCAGCCCATTACTTTCCTCTACTCATTTATTGTTCTTTCCTTAATCTTTACTTCTACCAAATACCGCAAAAAGCGAAATCGGTGAAGATAGGGGGTGCCGATTCTTTGTGACCAGCAACCTTTTCTGTTCTTTTTAATTGTTGGCATCCAATTCTTTTACCTTTTAGGCATCCGGATTCAAGAGGAGAAAGACTGTGGTAAGTGCTCAAACTCTAAACAATTCCTAGGGTAACTTTTGGCCAAAAACCGAAACCCCTCTAGTTTAGGGAGGTGGCCGAATGTGGGTGTAGGCCTTATGGGGTCTCCTTTTAATATTTTTGTGGTTTATTTAGTGGAGGAGCAGCAAGGTGTAGTGTCGACTTGGAGTTGCTTGGATCACCGGAGTGGCTAGACCTAGTCATCAATCGCGACAAAGGTAAGATTCCTAAGGCCATTATGGATGGTGGCCGAATGTGTAAGTATTAGTATTAGATGATTTTTGGTTTGGTTCAATTATGGGAAGCTGATTATTAACGATGGATTATAGGAGAAATCGTGTAGGAGATCTCGTCCAGGAATATTGCCAAACAGGTGTGTAACGAACCCTTTTTCATATCTTAAAGCGATAAAATGCCGAAAAGCCGAAATGCCGAAATCCTGGCATTTCGAGGACTTGTGAGCAACCGAACGCTCACTAGTTAGTTAGAATCGATGAGACGATGATCGAGAACGGTGGAAACGGTAAGAATGTGACTTTTGGCGTTCTTGGTAAGTTGGGCCTCGAGGGGCTAAAGTGGGGCCCATTGGGCTTTCGGGCCCGTTTGAGTAAAATTGGTAGAAAATGGAAATATGTTAAATTGCATGTTAAGACTGTTAATACTGTTATGGATATAGGCTAAATGGGCCTAGATGACAAAATCAGCTGAGTAGGGCCCATTAGGGGTTTTTGGCCTAATAACTCGTTTTCGCTAAAAATGGGCCAGACTCACTGTTTGCACCCATGAATTGTTTGTAACCGTTAATGAACGTGGAAACCCTAATTTTGGTAAAATTACAAGATTACCCTATAACATGAAAATGACCGTTTGCCCCTAGGTAAAATGACCATTATACCCCTAGGGTTTATGTATGATTTTAATACATGGGATTTTGATAAACATGTTATGTATGATATGCACATGACATGTATGATATGCACATGATATGTATGATATGCACATGATGTAATCATAAATGCATTGGGTTGGGTTTTATATGAATGGAGGAAGTGAAAAAGGGCTTATGCCCCAGTTATTAAAAGGGCTTTTGCCCTGATTATTAAAAGAGGCTAGGCCTCAGGATATATGATAATGACTATCTTTGCCGAAGGAGAGTTATGGCGGGGTGGGTCGAGTTAATCGCCACATGGTGTCTGGTTGGTATGGGTGGAGAGTAGCGGAAGGTGGGTTGAGTAGTCTCCCAAATGGGTTGCATTCTTTCATTGACATTACATGTGTTATAAAAATGGGCCTTTGGGCCTAACGTTCTGATAAAGGCTTGCCCAATAATATGAAATATGGAAAGGCTTGACCCGATGTTATGAAATATGAAATATGAAAAAGGCTATGGCCCAAGACATGTTGAGATTGGATGTGGGCTTAGGCCCAACAGTGTTATTGTTTTGGGCTCTGAAGGGGCTTGTTGCACATGAGTTTCCAAACTCACCCTTTCCTTAACCTTGCAGTGAGCCTTGATGTGGGGACTTGGGTAGGAGGATTGAGTGGCCACGGTGGTTGTCTTTGGACTTTTAAATAAGCGATTGGTTTTCTTTAAATTTCCTTTAAATATTATTTATTTTTGGGTTGTAATAAGGCCATTTTAACTTTCCTTTTATTTCTTTTCGGATTATTTTAATTTTAATAACTTTAAACACAGTTGATAATTATTCAAATGGGCTAGACTTAGGGCGTGTTTTCAAAACGATACTTGTTTTCAAAATATCTCAACACCACGATTAATCGATTTATCAAAGACGTCCACTTAAACAAATTTAAACTCGATCTGACAAAGTGTGGCTATGGTTGTGGGCATGTCTAGGATTGGATCCAATGAAAGAGCTTGGTACTTAAGCAGCCTTCATGGCTCACCTCCTCTATCTCGGATACCTACCTGGTGCCCAGCTTCCATACACTTCGTATGTATAACAAAATATATGGTTTTAAAACACAAAAAAATGGAATGTGGGTTTCAACTCCAATGTGGCACGTCAAATTCGGCCATAACATCTGAGCCGGGTTTGGGGTGTTACATTTAGTGGTATCAGAGCCTAGGTTGCCACAACTCGGCTGTGGATCGGGTCCAAAAATGTTTTCGGAAACTTAGGCCTAAAAAGGGTATTTTTGAAAATGGTTTTTTTTTTGAGATGTTTTGTGGGGAATATGTGTTAAAAAGGTACAAGTTTTCTGTTTTAAATCAAGAGTTCAAAATAAAGGGAGTTTTCAAACCAAAGTTTTTAAATTTCTATTTTTGGTGATTAAAAACATGGTTTTCAAGTTCGATTGAAGAAAGAAGTGGCGCACTGAATCCCCGGCACCAAGTCTGTAAGTGTATTTTCTTTATGATATATGATATTATGAATAGTATTGAGACCCTACTATGATACTTTAGCTAGGATAGAGCTGTAAACGGTAGGAATGAGACTGTAGCTAGGCTACGATGATACGAAAACAATCCTTGAACTGCTATACCTCCATAAGACATTTTCTTAATAAACAGTGGAACGTTATACTAATTTCATAAAAATCGCCAAACAAAAAATTTGATATGAGTACAATAAGAGCTCGTGGACGAGGTCGCGGACGTGGTCGCGGAAGGGTGCAAGCTGAATCTTCATCCTCAGGGCATAAGCCAGCTGAGGAGCCATCTGTGCCACAAGGAACGAAGACTGGGTCTTATGATCGGGCTGCAAGGGATGACGCTTTATCCCAAGCCATGTTAAGGGTTTTAGAAAGAGTGGCTGGAGCTAGTACTGGGACGGTGAATAGGAGGTCTATATCGGAGCGACTCCGGGCCAACGGAGCAGAAGTATTTAGGGGTGTATCAGGAGTAGCCCCAAATGTGGCAGAATATTGGCTAGAGGCAACAGAACGGATCATGGACGATCTAGACTGCTCAGTAGAGCAAAAGCTGAAAGGAGCTGTGTCGCTGCTACGGGACGAGGCATACCGTTGGTGGATCACCATAAGGGAGAGTACCCCAATTGAGCAAGTAACCTGGGAATTGTTCAAAACTGCTTTTAAAGGGAGGTATGTTGGAGCAAGCTATGTGGATGCTCGTCGGAAGGAATTCTTGAATTTGACTCATGGTGATAAGATTGTAGCAGAGTATGAGGCAGAATTTTTGAGGCTGAGTCGATATGCTAGTGGCATAGTGGCAACTGAATATGAGCGCAGTGTCCGCTTCGAGGATGGTCTCTGCGATGAGCTTAGGATATTGATAGCTCCACGGAGGAGCGTGGTTTTGCTTTGCATTGGTAGAAAAGGCTAAGATAGCCGAGGAGGTGAAGCCGAGTGAGCGACAGAATCGTGAGAAGGATCGACCCAGATTCAAGAGGGATTTTAGACCCTCAAGTGCCACGACTCAAAATGTTAAAAGAGCAAGGATGGAGGAACCGGTTCGGCAGGTTCAGAGAAATACTTATAGACCGCAAGCTTGCAGGGATTGTGGTAAGGTGCATGTGGGGGAGTCTTGAAGCGAATGGAGCATGTTTTCGATGTGGGTCTAAGGAGCATAAGTTCAGAGAGTGTCCTCGGAGGACAGCTCAGAAGCTAGCGGCAGAGCAAAGGGATGTCCAACCACGGCGAGGAGGACCACCACCATAGAGAGGTCGTGGGCAAGGTAGAGGTGGCAATGGTAATGGACGAGGACGTGGGGCACCTGGCAGAGGTGCTGGACATGCTGAAGCTCGACAACCGGCGTTGGTTTATGCTTGCACGACGTCGTGAGGAGGAGACGCCCGATGTTATAACGGTGCGTTCTTCATTCATAGCATGCCTTACATTTGCTTTGACCGATGTGGGTTCCACTCACTCGTATGTTTCTTGTGATGTATCGGGGCTTTGGATGTGCGTTACGAGGAGACGTGAGTGGGGTATTGGTGATAAGCCCATTGGGACATTCGCTAAGGTAGATAAAATTTTTAGGGCGATCTGTTAGTGACACAAGATAAAATCTTTGAAGGAGATTTGATGGAGCTGCCATTTGGGGATTTTGATCTTATCTTGGGAATGGACTGGTTAACTAAGCACAAGTCAACGTTGGATTGTGCTGCAAAGAGGATGGTACTAAGAACTGCATAAGATGAGGAGATAATGGTCATAGGGGAACGAAGGGATTATTTATCCATTGTTGTTTCGGCGTTAAGAGCCGAGAAGTTGATTCGGAAAGGTTGTGAGGCGTACTTGGCCTTTGTAAGTCAAACGGGACTTGAGGAGATAACGGTGGAGTCGGTTAGGACTATTAAGGAATTTCAGGATGTATTCCCAGATGAACTTTTTGGATTACCCCCGAACGGAGAAGTCGAGTTTGGAATCGACTTACTACCTGGAACAGCTCCTGTGTCCATTGCGCCTTATCGGATGGCACCAAAGGAGTTGGTAGAATTGAAAGCTCAGATTCAAGAGATGTTGGATAGAGGGTTTATAAGACCAAGTGTTTCTCCGTGGGGTGCACTGGTACTGTTCATAAAGAAGAAAGATGGGACTATGCGAATGTGTATTGACTATCGGCAGTTGAATAAGCTGACTATCAAGAACAAGTATCCGTTACCAAGAATCGATGATCTGTTCGACCAATTAAAAGGAGCCTCGGTGTTTTCTAAGATCAACCTTCGGTCAGGATATCATCAATTAAGAGTTAAAGAGGGGGATATTTATAAGACGGCGTTCAGGACTTGATACGGTCATTACGAGTTTCTGGTAATGCCATTTGGGTTGACTAATGCACCAGCGGAATTCATGGATTTGATGAATCGGGTGTTCCAACCATACTTGGATCGGTTCGTAGTCATTTTTATTGACGATATCTTGGTGTATTCGGAAACGGAAGAGAAGCATGATGAGCATCTTAGTGTAGTCTTGCAAGTGTTAAGGGAGAAGCAACTTTATGCAAAGTTTAGTAAGTGCGAGTTTTGGTGAAGGAAGTTACCTTCTTGGGGTATGTTGTGTCTGCCGAGGGATCAAGGTGGACCCTCAAAAGATTGAAGCAATTTTGGAATGGAAGCCACCAAGTCGATATGAGATTCAAGTTTTACGGGGTTGGCGGGTTATTATCGGAGATTCGTAGAAGGATTTTACGTGTTGGCAAGACCGATTAATCTAAACTTATAAGGAAGGGAGCACCTTTTGTTTGGACAAATAAGCGAAAGAGGCTTTTGAGAAGTTGAAGAAGGTTTTGACGGACGCGCCAATTTTGATTCACCAGTGTCGGTAAGGATTTCACCTGTACAAGATGTCGTCACATGTAGGTTTGGGCTGCGTGTTGATGCAAGAGGGTAAAGTGGTCGCTATGCTTCACGACGACTTAAGCCGCACGAGGTGAACTACCCTACTCATGACTTGGAATTGGCGCGTAATCTTTGCACTTAAGATATGGAGGCATTACCGTATGGACAGAAATGCATCATCTATACGGATCACAAGAGTCTTAAGTACTTGCGACTCAAAAGGAGCTGAATCTTAGGCGTGAAGGTGGATAGAGTTGTTAAAGGACTATGACTGCTTCAATTGAGTACCATCCGTGGAAAGCGAATGTCGTGGTGATGCGCTAAGTCGAAGGGTAAGGCGTAATTAAAGGCGATGTTTGCTCGTCTAAGTTTGTATGATGACGGAAGTTTATTGGCGGAGTTGCAAGTAAGACCGACTTGGGTAGAACAGTTAAAGCAGCAGTTGGAGGATGAGTCGTTGGTTTCTCGGCTTGACAAGTTGAGAAGGGGAGAATCGACTTTGGGTTAAATAGTGAGGAGTTCTTTGTTTTCGAGGAAGAATTTGTATGCCGAAAGACTCGACTTGAGATTGATGATTTTGAAAGAGGCACATAATGGACCTTGTGCTATGCATCCAGGAGGGAGTAAGTTGTATCGAGACTTGCGAGAGCAATATTGGTGGCCTGGGCTTAAGCGAGAAGTGACCGAATTTGTAGGAAGATGTTTGACATGTCAACAAGTGAAGGTCGAGCATCAACTACCTTCGGGATTGTTACAACCGGTAAAGATACCACTTTGGAAGTGGGAAAGGGTAACTATGGACTTTGTGAGTGGGTTACCGTTGACACCTTCTAAGAAGGATTCGGTTTGGGTGATTGTGGATAGACTCACGAAGTCTGCTTATTTCATACCTGTCCGAACTGATTACTCACTTCAGAAGTTGGCCAGATTGTATGTGGCGGAAATAGTGCGGTTGCATGGTGTGCCAGTATCGATAATTTTAGACTGAGACCCAAGGTTTACATCTCGGTTTTGGCAGAAGTTGCATGAGGCATTGGGAACGCGATTGGATTTCAAGATCGACTTTTCACTCTCGATCGGATGGGCGATCGAGAGGGTTATTGATTTTAGAGGATATGTTGAGGGGTTGTGCTATTGAGTTTAGAGGCAGTTGGGAGGACCATTTGCCATTAGTGGAGTTCGCGTATAACAACAGTTACCAAGCAAGTATTCAGATGACTCCATATGAGGCACTATATGGGCGAAGGTGTCGTTCGCCTACTTGTTGGGCAGAATTGGGGGAAGGGAAAATACTTGGACCAGAGTTGGTAGCAGATACTGAAGACAAGATTAAGGTGATCAGGAAGAGGTTAAAAGAGGCGGCAGATCGACAAAAGTCTTATGCCGATCTGAAGCGTAAGGATATTGAATATGCGGTAGGAGACATAGTCTTTTTGAAGGTTTCGCCTTGGAAGAAGATTTTGAGATTTGGTAAGAAGGGTAAGTTGAGCCCACGGTTTATTGGGCCTTACCGAATCACTAAACGGATAGGGCCGGTGGCTTATCAGCTAGAGTTACATCCAGAACTGGATCTCATTCACGATGTCTTCCACGTGTCCATGCTAAGGCGATATCGTTCTGACCCAACTCATATCGTGCCAGTTGCAAAAATTGAAGTACAGTCGGATTTGACCTTTGAAGAGGAACCTGTGCAAATACTTGATCGTGATGTCAAGGTGTTGAGAAGGAGGTCAGTCCCATTAGTGAAGGTACTTTGGAGGAACCATGGCAAGGAAGAAGCTACCTAGGAGACCGAGGAGGCAATGCGTCAGCAGTACCCTCAACTGTTTGGATCAGGTAAATTTCAAGGCCGAAATTTCTTTAAGGAGGGTAGAGTTGTAACATCCTGATTTTCGGGTTTTTCGCGATTCTTGATATTTTAAGTTAATTTCTAAAATTTGGTATGTGATTATGGAATTCATAATTTGGGTATGAAAATGGGCTTATGGAAGGCCCATGAGTTGGCCAAAACCCGGTAGAATTTTTAAATTTTGGACTTAGGAGTTAGGGGTTCTGGCTAGGTGCCCTTATATTAAGTTGTGGGAAAAATGTATCACAAAAAGAGCTTTGGTAAAGTGGCCAGGGTGACGCCACTAAGCTCCTAAAAAGGTGGCGTGTGGAGCATAGAGGAAGACACAGGTTCGATTCCTGTGTTGGCAAATAAGAGTATTTATTTTTATGTGCGGGAAGGGTAAGTGTTGGAACCTAAGTGGATTACAGAAGAGGAGAGTTGGATCAAGTCAAATGCATAAATTAAGGAGGGATAAGGGGAGAGATTTTAGGGATTTGAGAGAAGGATAGAGCTTAGCCGTTTGAAAGGGGTTAGAGAGGGGAATTCGGCAGAAGGGTATTAGGTTAGTAATTTCGGCATTAGGGTATTAGCTGTGCCGTTTTCTCCTTTGTTTTAGTTTTTCTCTTCTTTCTTCTTCCCTGGCCGAATCTACCATCTTTCCTCTCATCTTTTCTCCCTTTTCTTATTCAAAAACCAGCCCATTACTTTCCTCTACTCATTTATTGTTCTTTCCTTAATCTCTACTTCTACCGAAATACCGCAAAAAAGACGAAATTAGTGAAGATAGGGGGTGCCGATTCTTTGTGACCAGCAACCTTTTCTTTTCTTTTTAATTGTTGGTGTCCAATTCCTTTACCTTTTAGGCATCCGGATTCAAGAGGAGAAAGACTGTGGTAAGTGCTCAAACTCTAAACAATTCCTAGGGTAACTTTTGGCCAAACAGTGAAAGAGCTTGGTACTTAAGTAGCCTTCATGGCTCACCTCCTCTATCTCGGATACCTACCTGGTGCCCAGCTTCCATACACTTCGTATGTATAACAAAATATATGGTTTTAAAACACAAAAAAATGGAACGTGGGTTTCAACTCCAATGTGGCACGTCAGATTCGGCCATAACATCTGAGCCGGGTTTGGGGTGTTACATTTAGTGGTATCAGAGCCTAGGTTGCCACAACTCGGTACATGGATCGGGTCCAAAAATGTTTTCGGAAACTTAGGCCTAAAAAGGGTATTTTTGAAAATGGTTTTTTTTTTGAGATGTTTTGTGGGGAATATGTGTTAAAAAGGTACAAGTTTTCTGTTTTAAATCAAGAGTTCAAAATAAAGGGAGTTTTCAAACCAAAGTTTTTAAATTTCTATTTTTGGTGATTAAAAACATGGTTTTTCAAGTTCTGGATTGAAGAAAGAAGTGGCGCACTGAATCCCCGGCACCAAGTCTGTAAGTGTATTTTCTTTATGATATATGATATTATGAATAGTATTGAGACCCTATTAGGAATAGATTCGGCGATAACATCTGGGCCGGGTTTGGGGTGTTACAAGGGGTCTATTTTGCAAAATGGTTAAGGGTTTGGAGTTTTTCGATGAAAGGGTTCGTGATATTTGCTGAGTTTTTATGGAAGAATATGAGTCTTAGTAGTGTAATGATAACTTTTGTGAAAGGTGTTAGCATGAAAACACCTAAAAGGACTATTTTGCTCAAGTTGTAAAATAGTTGATAAATGTGTGAAAGATAATGAATTTGGAGTTGCTATAAGAGTAAAAAGAGTTTAGCTAGGCTTGAGATGTAAAGCAATTTGATAAAAATCAATTTTCGAGCATAGGGATAAAATAGTTATTTTTGCCAAAGTCTAGGGGCAAAATGGTTATTTTACTGAAGATGTGAGTTTTGATTTGCCTAATTGAATTTAGTGAATAAATGAATGTACTTTGCTAATATAGATCAAGAATTTTCAAATCCTAACCTAAACCGGGAGAAAGCCAAACAAATCGACTAAACCGACTAGTCGTATATGTTTTGTAATCCGAGGTAAGTTGTATGTAAATAATACAACTACATTGCTACTATATGTGTTTAAATTGTCATTGAATAGTTTTGACATGTATAAGACTTAGGCTTTAGTATTTTGTTTCATTGAGGATTGGCTATATGTATTGGCTTGGGTCGGAAACCCTTCAATTTATATTAAGCCTTGAATGATGGCTAACATTCATTTTGAATTTATAAGAGATGCATTATCATGGTTAAATGAATGTCTATTGTGGCTAATTTGGTTATAGGAATTATGCTTGTTTTGGTATTGGTTGGTACTTGCATGGAACTAGGTATGTAAGGGTGGCAATGAGGCTTGGTAAATATCCTTATATTGTCCACACTGGTAGACACACAGGCGTGTGTCTAGGCTGTGTGTGACACACGGTCTGCCCCATGGGCGTGTAGTCTAGTCGTGTGTCCCTTACACGTAAAAATTTCAAGTCAGTATGCATGGTAATAAACACACGGGCAGAGACATGGCCGTGTGTCTCAACCGTGTAGAGGATACGGCCTAGTACATGGGCATGTGCCATGGTCGTGTGTCATTTTAGGAATGCTGACGTCGAAAATAGAATACCCAGGTTTTTGCACACGGGCTAAGAGACCGGCGTGTCCTGGCTATGTGAGGGACACTGGCCATCAACACGGACGTGTGTCTGGCCGTGTGAAAACCCCTATAGGTGTGAATTAGAAATTAATTTCACACAGGTAAAGGACACGGGCGTGTCCCTAGATATGTAGGACGTGTGAGTCAAATGGGCCATCAGCACGACTATGTCAAGTTGGTCACACGGGCGTATTGCCCTTCCACACAGGCTTGTGCCCTGTTTTAAGGACAAAATTTTCATAGTTGGTTTAAGGACCCGATATAGTTTCGATTAGCTTCCAATGGTCGATTTGGCGCTTGTAGGCCCATAATAAGAAGATTAAAGTAGAAATTGAAAAAGATTTAAATTGGACTGAGTCTGGGTGACTCGAGATTATTTGTGTACATGAGATCACGTTAGGTAATGCCTTGTACTCCACCTCGGCGTGGGTTACGGGTACGAGGTGTTACATTAAAGGCATTGTTGACTGAAACTCCTATCTTAATACAACCAGAACCGAGTAAAGAGTTCGTGATTTACAATGATGCGTCCTTGAATGGACTAGGCTGTGTACTTATGCAAGAAGGAAAGGTAATTGCTTATGCCTCTAGACAGCTAAAGCCACATGAGAGAAATTATCCGATACATGATTTAGAACTAGCTGCCATTGTATTTTCACTGAAAATCTGGAGACATCACTTGTATGGTGAGAAGTGTCGAATATTTGCTGATCATAAAAGTTTGAAATACTTGATGACTCAAAAAGATTTGAACTTGAGGCAAAGAAGATAGCTAGAGTTGATTAAAGATTATGAACTAGTGATCAATTATCACCCGGGTAAGGCAAACGTAGTTGCTGATTCTTTGAGTAGAAAATCTTTATTTGCATTAAGAGCTTTGAACACTAGTTTAACCTTATCGGATGATGGTTCTATATTAGCCGAATTAAGAGCTAAGCCAATGTTTTATGAAGAATTTTGTGAAGTTTAGAAAGATGACAGTGAGTTGCAAGCCAAAAGAGCTCAATGTGAGTCGGGTATAGAGTCAGATTTTTAGATCAATTCTGACGGTTGTTTAATGTTCAAAAATCAGATATGTGTACCAAAAATGATGAGCTTATTCGAAATATTTTAGAGGAAGCACATAGTAGTTCTTTGTCTATTCATCCAGGTAGTACAAAGATGTATAATGATTTGAAGAAAATGTATTGGTGGGTCGGAATGAAAAGAGATATCTCAGAGTTTGTTTCTAGATGCTTGATCTATCAGCAGGTAAAAGCTGAACATTAGGTACCTTCAGATTTATTGCAGTCTGTGTTAGTTCTTGAGTGGAAATGGGACCAAGTTGCCATGGATTTTGTAACAGGAATGTCGTTGACACCGAGAAAGAAAGATACAGTATGATTGATAAGTTAACGAAGTCGACTCATTTTATTCCAGTTCGTATGGATTATTCACTTGACAAGTTGGCTGAGTTGTATATTTCAGAGATAATCAGACTATATGGAGTACCGTTATCGATTATTTCAGATAGAGACCCGAGATTCACTTTGTTGTTTTGGAAGAAGTTACAGGAAGCTTTAGGCACAAAGTTGAGTTTTAGTACAGCTTTTCATCCTCAGACCGATGGTCAGACAGAGAGAGTTATTTAGATACTTGAGGATATGCTTAGATGTTGTATCTTAGAATTTCAAGGTAGTTGGGAGAAATATTTGTCGTTGGTAGAGTTTGCTTATAATAATAGTTACTAGTCGAGTTTGAAAATGGCACCTTATGAAGCTTTGTATGGACGTAAATGTCGCACACCTTTGTATTGGACAGAGCTTAACGAAAATTAGATTTACGGGGTTGATTTAGTTAAAGAAACTGAAGAGAAAGTGAAAGTTATCAAATATTACTTGAAAGTAGCTTTAGATAGACAAAAGTCTTATACATACTTGAAAAGAAAAGAGATTGTGTAGGTGACAAAGTGTTCTTGAAAGTATCCCTGTGGAAGAAAATCTTTAGATTTGGCAAGAAAGGAAAACTAAGTCCACGTTTTATTGGACCGTTTGAGGTGACTGAAAGAGTTGGACCATTAGTATATCGGTTAGCTTTGCCGCCAGAGTTAGAAAAGATTCATGATGTGTTCCATGTGTCCATGTTACGTCGTTACCGTTCTGATCCTTCACATGTGATTTCACAGACAGAGATTGAGATTCAGCAAGATATGACTTATGGTGAAGAACCGGTAAAGATTTTAGCTGGAGAGGTCAAGCAACTGAGGAACAAAAGTATTACACTTGTGAAATTATTATGGAATAGGCATGGGGTAGACGAGGCTACATGGGAGTCTGAAGAGGTTATGCGAAAACAGTATCCAAATCTTTCCACAGGTAAGATTTTTGAGGAGAAAATCCCTAAAGGGGGAGAAATGTAACATCCCAAAATAGGGCCTAAATAAAATAGTGGTTGCGAAACCACGAATTCGAGATAGAAAAGTTTAATCCAATTAATTTTTCTAATTTACCAAGTGATTAGATGCATGTGTTAGAGTATCGATGGAAACGTTTATAAATAGCATGCTTAACTTGCCTACTAGAGCTTAATTGCAAAAGTTGATAAATATGAGTTTTAGATGCTAAACGATTAAATTGAAGAGTATAATTGAAGTAGAGGTCCTTAAATGGTAATTAAACAATTAGGTTTTCTGTGACAGCCCTAATGTGACCCTAGTCGGAAAGTGGTTTCGGGACCACAAAACCGAGTCATAAAAATAATTAACTGTTATTTTCTATTTTTATTGTGCATGAACATACATATGTGAAAATTTCATACTTTAATTTTGTCAATTATATATGAAATTATTAAATAGGACTTGTGTGAGAAAAATGAAAAGTGGTAGGCAAATTTTTAAGATGGTATATAATGAAAGTATTAAAAGGAAGGGTTTTGCATGTCAAATTAACCATTTTTTTATTAGTGGCCGGCCATGTTGTGACAGCCCAAAATTGACCCTAGTCGGAATGTGGTTTCGGGACCACAAAACTGAGGCATAAAAATAATTAAAAATTTATTTTGATGCCTATAATATGTGTGTGCTCATGTATGACATTTTATGATGATTGATTTAGTGTTATAAAGGTGAATTCCACTAGAAAGGACTTAGTAGTGAACTTTGAAAGTACGATAGGGAAATGTGTGATGACTAATTAAAGCATGCATGCAAAATAATGGACTTGCATGTCAAATTCCCTTTTACAAGTGATGGCCGCCATGACAAAGAGATATGGGCTAAACATGTCATGAAACATGTTTTGTTGGGCATTAGGGAGAAATAATAAACAAATAAGCATGGGTAAGAAAAGAATGAAAAAAATGTGTGTGAGAGAGTAGCATTCCCCCATTGCCGTGCAACCAAGAAGAGAAAACAAAAAAATTTGTTCATCCTTGTTCTCTCCTTTTGGCCGAAAATACTAAGAGGGAGAAGAGATTTTGCTTCATTTCCTTTGTTTAGAAGAGATCTAGAAGGATATTTGGCTAAACTTGCATCAAGATTGAGGTATGTATGAGGTTGTGTCATGAGATTCATGCATGTTTTAGTTGCCAACTTGATGTTCATGTTAGCCATGGTTCAAATCCTTGTTATGCCATGGAAGTGGTATTTGGTCAAGGTTGGTATTGTGATAAAGCCATTGCATGTTAAGTGTGAAGCTTGATGATGATGCATGCAATGATGGATTGTCTACTCTTGAAATTTCTTTGTAGCCATCTTGAGTAAGACTTTGAGTTTTCTTTTTGTTTAACCATGATTGAAGATGAAAGGGCATGATTGTGATGTATTCGGCCATGATGCATTCATGAGCATGGTTCATGCTTCTTGCATGTTAGTTAAAATTTGTGTTTTGGATGGCTATGGACACCTTGAAATTGCCATGCTCATATATGTATATATATGTTTGCACATGATGTTTTGGTTATGAAGTAAGTGATGAATATGTTTGTTTAAAGAAGAAGATGTTGAAGAATGTTTGTGAAATTGCAAGCACATTCGGCCTAGCACACATATGAGTGCTTGATGCTATATTATAAGTTTTGAGCTACAATATGCAAAGCATTAACTAGTAAAATGCATGCTGTTTTGTGTGGTATTAAGTGCATAATTGGCCTCAACATGGACATGTATATTCGGCCTTAGGGAGCCTATTGATGGCCTTAGCTTTTCCTTGATGCTCGAATGAATTGTATTGAATTGCTTGATGTAGTATAAAATGTGCATGACCATTGTGTATTCAAGCTAAAGGGTGGCCATATGACCATTTAAACTCCTTGTCATATTCGGCCACAAGCTAGCACAATGAGGTTTTAATAAATTGAATTTGTTTGAATTAGCTCAAGAGCTTAGAGGGCCACAATTGGACAAGGGGAAGGAAAAAGTGATCGAATAGCCGTAAAAGCCGTTCGACAACATTCGAGGTAAGTCCTCAAGAAGTGACCCTACTTGAATTATGTGTGTATGAGTATTTGAATGATACCCGGGCTAAGTCCCGAAGGCGATTATGCTTGTGATTATATTTGCGTTTGAGCCTTAGTAACGAAAATGAAATATGAATGTCTAATGATTATTGATGCATGTGTGCATGAGCAATTGAATGATATCCGGGCTAAGTCCCGAAGACGTTATTGCTGGAAATTATATCCGGTTAAGACCAAGGCAATTGTGCTAGTGGCTACATCCGGCTAAGACCAAGGCATTCGTGAAGTCATTCTATCCGGGCTAAGACCAAGGCATTCGTGCGTGGTTATATCCGGTTGTATTCGAAGAAGCTTGGGCTGGAGGTGAGTGTTGGTTGCTGTAATAAATTCAATTAGTACGCTCGAAAAGCCCAAAGAATAAGGTACGTTTATATGTGCATTGGGAAGTCGGCATGTTTGAGCAACATTCGCTCAATCGACTAACGAATTTCAGCTATTGAATTGGTTGATACTTTGTGAAAGTATATAATGATGAAGTGTGAAGTAAGAATGATTATGAGAATGTGTATTAATGAAATGATGCATTTGGTTATGTGAATGTATTGCCTTAATTAAAGCTGATTTTATTCCTTGAGACTTACTAAGCATAAAATGCTTACCCGCTGCTTTTGCTCTCTGTTTTATAGATTTAAGCTCGATAGCAATCGGATTCGGGATCATTAAAGTCGAAGTCATCCACACTATCAACGCCTCTATTTTGGTATAAATTTTGGTTGAATTTTGAAATGGCATGTATAGGACTACCCTTTGTTGGTTTAAATATGTCAGTGATGTATATGTGTACGGCCATGCGAAAATGGCTCGTAAAAGTGAAGTACTGAACTTAGACTATTTGCGGTTTGTATATATATATATGGTGTCATGATGTGATTATGGATTGGAAGTGGGAATGTTGGTCACATGATCAGCCATTGGTATGGTTAAAATGATCATATGTGAACCTATGTATGGCAAGACTAGTTGGTTCATGGAGACTACAAAATAGGTAAGACCTACCTTCAAAACAGATGCTGCCAGCTGCAGTGACGTGAATGTGAAAAATCACCAAAATTTGTAGGGATGGTATTAAATAGTGAATAAGCTATGTAAATGAACTTTGATGAGTCTATTTTCATATGGAAGAAACGAAATGGCCATAGGAGTTACATGTTAAGAGATATTAAAGCTATTGTGAGACAGCGCCAGAACGGTTTCTGGGTCCCCTGTCGCAACTTTAAAAATTTACTATAAATTATCCAGAAAGAATTAGGAGTCATGCCTTATATTTACAGATTCCATTTTGAGTCTAGTTTCATTAGAAATAAACGGCACCAGTATTAAAGCCCTGTACAGAGAGATATTCAAGTTGTAACGCGCGAAGGTCAAAGCAGTCGATCCCTGTAACATGGGTAACTTTAACTAATAAACTGTACCAATTGGCCTGACCAAAAATTCTAGAAATAAATCCATGGATGGATATATGAGTCTAAATTCAGGGAAAATTTACGAAACCAGTTTCTGAATTTTGGAACTCGAGATATGATTTTTAAGGTGACGGTGACGCAGTTTTCCAGCCTGACTGGAAATGTCAAATTGGTGGGCAAAATATGTGGACTTGGCTTGTTAACCCCTCGTGTCCGACACGGCGATGGTCTCGAGTTCGGGTGTTACAATTTTATTGGTATCGAGCCACGGTTTAGTCGATTCTAGGACTACCGTGATGTGTTTGGGGTCTAGCTATACATGCCATTAAATGATGAATCGATAGTGTGGTGATTTCGACAATTTGACTTTGTGTTTGTTTATAGCAATGGATCCCGATCCCAACCGAAGCGATAGCTGATGATGTGGAGAGTGTGGCACCTGCTCCCGCCAAGGGACAGCGCCATGGACTCTCAACGTATGGCCAACAATCCGAATGATGAGGCTAGGCAAGCCTTTTATAGTGTGATGAATGAATGGTTTAACCAATACATTCGAACTAACACTACTGTTCCACAACCTCCATTCCCGACAAATGCAACCCCGCACCTACAATACCTCCGTGATGACCAAATAAGGTCAAGTAAGCCCCCAGTCGATAGGATTCGAAAACATGGGGCCACTGAATTTAAAGCTACGGATGATGATGATGCCGAGCGAGCCGAATTTTGGTTGGATAACACGATCCGGGTGCTCGATGAGCTATCTTGTACACCCGATGAGTGCTTAAAGTGTACCATCTCCTTGCTACGTGATTCCGCCTACTATTGGTGGAGTACTCTGACTTCTGTGGTACCTAGAGAGCAAGTGACTTGGGAATTCTTTCAAACCGAGTTCCGAAAAAAGTATATCAGTCAGATATTCATCGACCAAAAGTGAAGGGAATTTCTTGATCTTAAGCAAGGTTCTATGTCAGTTACCGACTATGAACGAAAATTTGTGAGGCTTAGCCGATACGCGCGAGAATGCATTTCGTCTGAGGCTATTATGTGTAAACGCTTCGAGGATGGGCTGAATGATGATATAAGGATGTTCGTTGGCATTCTCGAAATACGAGAGTTTGTAGTGCTTGTTGAGCGAGCTTGTAAAGCCGAAGAGCTTAGAAAGGAGAAACAAAAAGTTGATGTGGGAACCGGAGAATTCCGAAAGAGGTCCTCGGAAAAGTCTCTTCAACAGGCATCGAAGAGATTTCGAGATGATGTGAGCCGGTCTAGAGGCGTTTCGGGCTTTTCTAGACGAGGACGCGATCGACCCCCTGTGACCACACGAGTCACTTCGATCGCCAGTGGTGGAAATGATCGCCGAGAGAGGGCGGAGTGTCTACATTGTGGCAAATGGCATTCGGGGAGCTGTTGGTTTCGTGATCGCTCCTGCTATAAGTGTGGATCGGCCGACCACTTTATGAAGGATTGCCCGAGGATGCTTGAACAGAATGTAAGTCAGAGTGGAAACCCGGTGCTACCATTGCCGAGGTAGGCCACCTAGAAATATGGGCAATGTCGTTGGCGGTCGAGAGGATCTAGAGATGCTACCATCGATCTGAGGCCCGTGCTCTGCTAGGACTTATGCCATCGCCGCACGCCGAGGATGCCGCCTCTCGGATGTCATTACCGGTACTTTCACTCTTTTCAATACTAATGTGATTGCTTTGATTGACCCCGGTTCTACTCATTCTTATATATGTGAAACCTTAGCATCCAAGAAGACTTTGCCTATTGAGTCTCTTGAGTTTGTAATTCGGTGTCAAACCCTTGGGTCATTACGTGCTTGTCAACAAAGTGTGCAAGAAAAGCCCCTAGTGTTCCGAGGTTCTTGTTTTCCGGCGGACTTGATGCTTTTGCCGCTCGATGAATTCGACGTTATTCTTGGTTTGGATTGGTTGACCATGCACGATGCGGTTGTAAATTGCAAAAGCAAGACTATCGATTTGAGGTCGCGAATAATGAGATAATTCGGGTTGAGTCTACGGACTTAAAGGGGTTGCCACCGTAATATCGCAATGTTGGCCCAAAATATGTAAGAAAAGAGTGCGGCGTACCTTGCATACGTGCTCGATGACAAGGAATCGAAAAAGAAACCCGAATTTGTGCCCGTGGTTTGTGAATACCGATGTTTTCACCAAGAATTGCCGGGTTTACCATCTGTTCGGAAATAGAATTTGGCATCGAATTGGTACCGGTACCACTCAATTTCGATAGCTCCGTGTCGTATGGCACCAACGAATTACTGAGTTGAAAGCTCGGTTGCAAGAATTGGTGGATAGAGGTTTTGCTCGCCCGAGTTTTTCGCCTTAGGGTGCGCCGGTGTTGTTCGTGAAAAGAAGGATGGAACCATGCGGTTGTGCATCGACTATCGTCGACTTAATAAAGCGACGATAAAGAACAAATATCCGTTACCACGTATCGATGACTTGTTCGATCAACTGAAGGAGCCTCGGTGTTCTCGAAAATAGATTTGAGATCGGGCTATTATCAATTGCGAATTCGAGATTCGGACGCACCCAAGACCGCCTTCGAATCGAGATATGGTCACTATGAGTTCCTAGTGATGCCGTTTGGGCTCACTAATGCCCTCGGTATTTATGGATTTAATGAATCGGATCTTCGCACCATATTTGGATCGATTCGTAGTCGTGTTCATTGATGACATCTTGGTCTATTCAAGAAATGAGACCGAACATCTTGAACACCGCGGTTAGTGCTGCAAATTTTACCGGATAAGCAATTATATGCTAAGTTCAGAAGTGTGAGTTCGGTTAAGAGAGGTTAGCTTCTTGGGTCATGTGGTATCTGATCGGTATTCGAGTCGACCGAATAAAATTTCAGCCATACTTAATTGGAAGCCTCAGAAATATTACTGAGGTTCAAGCTTTTTGGGGCTTGCTTGTTATTACCGACGATTTGTAAAGGTTTCTCAACGATAGCCACGCCGATGACGGCTACTCCAAAAGGATGTTAAGTTCGAATGGACGGAGAAATGTCGAAAAGTTTCGATCAATTGAAAACTTATTTGACCGAAGCCCCAATTCTAGTGCAACCCGAATCGGCAAAGAGTTTGTCATCTATAGTGACGCCTCCTCCCTTGGGTTAGGTTGCGTATTGATGCAAGAAGGTCGAGTTGTGGCCTATCGTCGAGACAATTAAAGCCACACGAGAAAAATTATCCGACCCATGATCTCGAATTAGTCGCCATCGTATTCGCCTTAAAGATTTGGCGACATTACTTATTTGGTGAGAAGTGCCATGTGTACTCGGATCACAAAAGTCTCAAATATTTGATGACCCAAAGAGACTTAAATCTCGACAAAGACGTTGGCTCGAATCATTAAAGGATTATGAGCTGGTCATTGACTATCACCCGGAAAGGCGAATGTGGTTGCGGATGCCTTGAGTCGTAAATCATTATTCACTTTACGAGCGATGAATGTGCACTTGTGTCTGCTCGATCCGACAGGTGTGTTAGTGGCTGAATTGGAAGCCAAACCATTATTGACACATCAAATTCGAGAAGCTCGGAAAGTCGACGATGAGTTGGCTGCAAAACGGCCGAGTGTATTCGAACAAGGATTCGGAGTTTCAAATCGATGATGACGATTGTTTGAGGTTCAAAAGTCGTCATGTGTTCCAAAGAATTCAAACTCATTTCGATAATTCGAATGAAGCCCATTGTAGCCGAATGGCAATCCACCCGGAGTACGAAGATGTACAACGATTTGAAACGTCGATTTTGGTGGCATGGTATGAAATGAGACATCTCCGACTTTGTTTGAGATGTTTAATATGTCAACAAGTGAAAGCGGAACATCAAGTGCCTTGAGATTACTTCACCAATCACGATACCCGAGTGGAAATGGGATCGAGTCACAATGGACTTTGTATCCGAACCGCCATTGTCGACAAGTAAGAGGATGCGGTTTGGGTCGTGGTAGATAGATTGACTAAGTCGGCTCACTTTGTCCCCGTCGTCACGGATTTTTCAATGGACAAATTAGCCGAATTGTACGCTTCTCAGTTGTGAGATTACACGGGTGCCTATTTCCATCGTGTCGGATAGAGATCCGAGATTTACCTCGCGATTTTGGAAAAAGTTGCAAGAAGCTTTGGGTACCAAGTTGCATTTCAAAGACCGCCTTTCACCCCCAAACCGATGGTCAATCCGAGCGGATAATTCAGATACTTGAGGATATGTTGAGATGTTGCGTCCTCGAGTTTAGTGGTTCATGGGAAAGGTATTTGCCGTTGATTGAATTCGCTTACAACAACAGCTTTCAATCAAGTATTAAGATGGCACCCTACGAGGCTTTGTACGGTCGTAAATGCCGTACACCATTGTTTTGGACTGAGCTCGGTGAAGGCAAAATTTTCGGGGTGGATTTGATTAGAGATGCTGAAGATAGCCTCCGATCGTCAGAAGTCGTACGCGGATCTGAAGCGTAAGGATATCGAGTATCAGGTGGGAGATAAAGTGTTTCTCAAGGTATCGCCTTGGAAAAAGATACTCAGATTTGGCCGTAAGGGCAAGTTGAGCCCGAGGTTCATTGGGCCATATGAGATATCCGAGCGAGTCGGTCCAAAGGCATATCGTTTGATTTTACCCCGAACTCGAAAAGGTTCACGATGTCTTTCATGTTTCGATGCTTCGACGCTATAGATCCGATCCATCGCACGTGATTAGTCCATCGAAATTGAAATTCAAGCCAATATGAGTTATGAGGAAGAACCGATTCGTATCCTATCACGGAAGTGAAAGAGTTGCGAAACAAGCGGGTTCGCTAGTGAAAGTGTTATGGCTCAAGCACGGATAGAAGAAGCTACTTAGGAGACCGAGAACTCTATGAAAGAGCGATATCCAAACCTATTTACGGTAAGATTTTCGGGACGAAAATTTCTTAAGTGGGGAGAGTTGTGACACCAAAATTGACCCTAGTCGGAATGTGGTTTCGGGACCACAAAACCGAGGCATAAAATAATTAAAATTTATTTTTATGCCTATAATATGTGTGTGCTCATGTATGACATTTTATGATGATTGATTTAGTGTTATAAAGGTGAATTCCACTAGAAAGGACTTAGTAGTGAACTTTGAAAGTACGATAGGGAAATGTGTGATGACTAATTAAAGCATGCATGCAAAATAATGGACTTGCATGTCAAATTCCCCTTTTTACAAGTGATGGTCGGCCATGACAAAGAGATATGGGCTAAACATGTCATGAAACATGTTTTGTTGGGCATTAGGGAGAAATAATAATCCAATAAGCATGGGTAAGAAAAGACTGAAAAAAAAATGTATGTGAGAGAGTAGCATTCCCCCCCCATTGCCGTGCAACCAAGAAGAGAAAACAAAAAAATTTGTTCATCCTTGTTCTCTCCTTTTCGGCCGAAAATACTAAGAGGGAGAAGAGATTTTTGCTTCATTTCCTTTGTTTAGAAGAGATCTAGAAGGATATTTGGCTAAACTTGCATCAAGATTGAGGTATGTATGAGGTTGTGTCATGAGATTCATGCATGTTTTAGTTGCCAACTTGATGTTCATGTTAGCCATGGTTCAAATCCTTGTTATGCCATGGAAGTGGTATTTGGTCAAGGTTGGTATTGTGATAAAGCCATTGCATGTTAAGTGTGAAGCTTGATGATGATGCATGCAATGATGGATTGTCTACTCTTGAAATTTCTTTGTAGCCATCTTGAGTAAGACTTTGAGTTTTCTTTTGTTTAACCATGATTGAAGATGAAAGGGGCATGATTGTGATGTATTCGCCATGATGCACTCATGAGCATGGTTCATGCTTCTTGCATGTTAGTTAAAATTTGTGTTTTGGATGGCTATGGACACCTTGAAATTCGCCATGCTCATATATGTATATATATGTTTGCACATGATGTTTTGGTTATAAAGTAAGTGATGAATATGTTTGTTTAAAGAAGAAGATGTTGAAGAATGTTTGTGAAATTGCAAGCACATTCGGCCTAGCACACATATGAGTGCTTGATGCTATATTATAAGTTTTGAGCTACAATATGCAAAGCATTAACTAGTAAAATGCATGCTGTTTTGTGTGGTATTAAGTGCATAATTGGCCTCAACATGGACATGTATATTCGGCCTTAGGGAGCCTATTGATGGCCTTAGCTTTTCCTTGATGCTCGAATGAATTGTATTGAATTGCTTGATGTAGTATAAAATGTGCATGACCATTGTGTATTCAAGCTAAAGGGTGGCCATATGACCATTTAAACTCCTTGTCATATTCGCCATAAGCTAGCACAATGAGGTTTTAATAAATTGAATTTGTTTGAATTAGCTCAAGAGCTTAGAGGGCCACAATTGGACAAGGGGAAGGAAAAAGTGATCGAATAGCCGTAAAAGCCGTTCGACAACATTCGAGGTAAGTCCTCAAGAAGTGACCCTACTTGAATTATGTGTGTATGAGTATTTGAATGATACCCGGGCTAAGTCCCGAAGGCGATTATGCTTGTGATTATATTTGCGTTTGAGCCTTAGTAATGAAAATGAAATATGAATGTCTAATGATTATTGATGCATGTGTGCATGAGCAATTGAATGATATCCGGCTAAGTCCCAAGACGTTATTGCTGGAAATTATATCCGGTTAAGACCAAGGCAATTGTGCTAGTGGCTACATCCGGCTAAGACCAAGGCATTCGTGCGAGTCATTCTATCCGGGCTAAGACCCGAAGGCATTCGTGCACGTGGTTATATCCGGTTGTATTCCGAAGAAGCTTGGGCTGGAGGTGAGTGTTGGTTGCTGTAATAAATTCAATTAGTACGCTCGAAAAGCCCAAAGAATAAGGTACGTTTATATGTGCATTGGGAAGTCGGCATGTTTGAGCAACATTCGCTCAATCGACTAACGAATTTCAGCTATTGAATTGGTTGATACTTTGTGAAAGTATATAATGATGAAGTGTGAAGTAAGAATGATTATGAGAATGTGTATTAATGAAATGATGCATTTGGTTATGTGAATGTATTGCCTTAATTAAAGCTGATTTTATTCCTTGAGACTTACTAAGCATAAAAATGCTTACCCCGTTGCTTTGGCTCTCTGTTTTATAGATTTCGCCGATAGCAATCGGATTCGGGATCATTAAAGTCAAGTCATCCACACTATCAACGCCTCTATTTTGGTATAAATTTTGGTTGAACTTTGAAATGGCATGTATAGGACTACCCTTTGTTGGTTTAAATATGCTGTGATGTATATGTGTACGGCCATGCGAAAATGGCTCGTAAAAGTGAAGTACTAACTTAGACTATTTGCGGTTTGTATATATATATATATGGTGTCATGATGTGATTATGGATTGAAGTGGAATGTTGGTCACATGATCAGCCATTGGTATGGTTAAAATGATCATATGTGAACCTATGTATGGCAAGACTAGTTGGTTCATGGAGACTACAAAATAGGTAAGACCTACCTTCAAAACAGATGCTGCCAGCTGCAGTGACGTGAATGTGAAAATCACCAAAATTTGTAGGGATGGTATTAAATAGTTAATAAGCTATGTAAATTAACTTTGATGAGTCTATTTTCATATGGAAGAAACGAAATGGCCATAGGAGTTACATGTTAAGAGATATTAAAGCTATTGTGAGACAGGGCCAGAACGGTTTCTGGGTCCCCTGTGGCAACTTTAAAAATTTACTATAAATTATCCAGAAAGAATTAGGAGTCATGCCTTATATATACAGATTCCATTTTGAGTCTAGTTTCATTAGAAACAAACGGCACCAGCATTAAAGCCCTGTACAGAGAGATATTCAAGTTGTAACGCGCGAAGGTCAAAGCAGTCGATCCCTGTAACATGGGTAACTTTAACTAATAAACTGTACCAATTGGCCCGACCAAAAATTCTAGAAATAAATCCATGGATGGATATATGAGTCTAAATTCAGGGAAAATTTACGAAACCAATTTCCGAGTTTTGGAACTCGAGATATGATTTTTAAGGCGACGGTGACGCAGCTTTCCAGCCTGACTGGAAATGTCAAATTGGTGGGCAAAATATGTGGACTTGGCTTGTTAACCCCTCGTGTCCGACACCGGCGATGGTCTCGGGTTCGGGGTGTTACACATGTTGTAAGTTAGTATAATATTAATGAATTTTATTTTAGCATTTTCCATTATTAAATGGCTTTAAAATATAGAATAATAATAGTTAAAGGAAGGAAATGGGTGAAAGAAACAAAGTCTTTATTCTTGTTTCTTCTTGGCCGATTCTAAGGGGGAAAAAGGGAGAAACCATTTGGTGATTCTAAGCCATAAATAAGGTGAGAAATTCATGTGAATTCTTGAAATTTTAGATAAATTTGAACTAGTTAGGTAACCCATGTTAGAAATTTTGATTTTGGGATGACTAGAACTTTCGACCATAGTAGTTATTGAGGATTAAGGTTTTTGTTTCATGTTAAATTGGATGAATCTTGGTGTATGGGTGTTTGAACTAAACTAATGATCAAATAGATGCATAGATACAAAGTGAGAAGAATCGGCTATTATGTTTGATACTATTGCCGAATATGAAAATGTTATACTTGAATAATGTATGTGGTTGGAGTTGATAATATGAAAAGAATGCTTAAATGTGTTATAATTGATTAGGCGTTAAATTAAAAGCTGCTAAAATTTTCATTGTTTTAGTCGAATATGTGTTTGTTTAAAGAAGGAATTGTTGAAGAATGTATGTGAACTTGGCAAGTGTATTCGGCTTAGTACATAAATGATGTGAAAATTTTGGAATTTATTTTTGATTATGTGTATGTATGACCAAGTATAATCGCCCACATGAGTAAAATGAGTACTTGATGTTATATTATAATTATTGAGCTTAAGTATATGGATGTATGTATATGTGGTCATATAATGGCGTTTTGGTTTGAAAGTTGAATGATGAATTGTTATTTAAATTATATGAACATTCGGCAAAAGTAGCCATGGTGTATTAAATTGTATTATTTATGAAATTTGTAAGTTTAAAATAAATTGTGGAAATGATAAATTATAATAAAATGAGTTTGATATGTGATTGCCGAATGTGATTAACAAGTAAACATTATTGGTAAAAATATTGAATACTTCTACTTGTATTCATTAAGCTCAAGGGCAAGGGGAATCAAAGTTGGATCGGGGAAAAGAGAAAGCAATAGAGTAATCAATCCACAACCGTTCCAATATACCGAGGTAAGTCTTTGAGTAACGGAACTTAGTTTATGATTTTATAGGTATCATATAAAAGCATAGTAGATAAGTTGTGATCTTATGGTTCTATATAAATTACATAGTGAAACAAATGATTTTTATTTTATATGACTTGGAGCTGAATGGTTAAAGAATTCATGTGGAATAACAAAATGAAATCGTATTACGTGTATGTAGCTATTGAGCCGTAAGAGTAAGGGTTGATAAGCATGTTGAACTTGTTTTCTAGTAATGCTAATGAGTTATGATATATATATGTGCATAGCATTCGTGCGGGTTATTATAATCGGGTTAAGTCCCGAAGGCATTCGTGCGGGTTATTATAACCGGGTTAAGTCCCGAAGGCATTCGTGCGGGTTATTATAACCGGGTTAAGTCCCGAAGGCATTCGTGCGGGTTATTATAACCGGGTTAAGTCCCGAAGGCATTCGTGAGGGTTATTATAACCGGGTTAAGTCCCGAAGGCATTCGTGCTGGTTGTTACATCCGAGCCAAATTCCGAAAGTATTTATGTTTGGAAAGGTGCGATTCTGTCGTAATAATTTCGATTAATGTGCTCATAATCCCTAATACAGGTATGGATCGTATATACATTGGAAAAATTTTGTACAGTATAAGTTGTGATTATGTAATCGAATAATGCTCTCCCGGCCATTCCTTAGGGTTATATGAAGTCTATAGCTCACTCGAGTTACATGAAATTGATTCAAATGAAATTTAGTTAAGTTTGACTTCGAATGTGTAAACATATTGATAGAAGTGTAAATTAAAATGAATATGTGATCTTGTGCATAGACATTTATTTATCCTTATGAATGCTATTTCTTTTGTGTTTTGTTTCAAATGATTTCCTTACTTCTAAGCTTACTAAGCATCAAACGCTTACTCTGTTGCTTAAATTCTCGTATTATAGATTTTGTTCGTCAGCTATCGGACTCGGAAGTGTCAAAGTTGAAGTCATCCACACTATCTAAGCCCCTTTTTTGTACTCTTTTAGTTGAACTTTGATAATGGCATGTATAGGACTGACCTTTGTTGTTAATCAAGTATCTTTTGGTAATGTATATTCGTATAGCCATGCAAAAATGGCTTGTATATTTTGAGTATAGCATTATAATCATTTTATATATATGGTCTTATGATATGTTTATTGAGTGGTATGGAAATGCTTGGTAATGATTAGCCATTGGAATGGCTAATCATGATCATATTTGGTGCTATGTATGTCAAATTGCTAGCTAATCCATGGAAACCATGAAATAGGTAAAATTTACCACAAAATAGATTCAGACAGTAGTAGCGACGTGAATTTGAAAAATCACTAAAAATAGTAGAAATGGAATTAAATAATGAATAAGTTATGGAATCTAAGCCTGATGAGTCTATTTTCATATGGAAGAAGCAAAACAGGTATATGAGCTATATTTTATGAGATGTTTAATTTTTTGTGAAATAGGGCCAGAGCAATTTCTGGATCCCCTGTTATGAATTTGGAAATTCACCATAAATTTTACAAAGATAATTATAAGTCATGATTTATATGTACAGATTCAGTATTGAGTCTAGTTTTATTAGAGACAAACGGCATAGTCATTGAAGCTCTGTACAGGGAGATATCTGATTCGTAATACACAGAGTTTAGAGTAGTTGAACCCTGAAACAGGGGAGACTTTAACTAATAAATTGAACTAATTGGCCAGACCAAAAATTCTGAAAAAAAATTAGTAGATAGATGTATGAGTCTAGTTTCAGGAAAAATTTACGGAACTGGATTTCGAGTTTTGGAACTCAAGATATGATTTTTAAAGAAACTGTGATGCAATTAGCCAGCTTGTCTAGAAATTTTAAAATGAATTGTATGAGCTATTTAAGAAATGAATTAAGTCCGTTAACACCTCGTGTTCGACTCCGGCAACGGTCTCGGGTACGGGGCGTTACATTTTATAAAATTCTGAAAAAGAATTAGTAGATAGATGTATGAGTCTAGTTTCAGGAAAATTTTACGGAACTGGATTTCGAGTTTTGGAACTCTAGATATGATTTTTAAAGCGACTGTGATGCAGTTAGCCAGCTTGTCTAGAAATTTTAAAATGAATTGTATGAGCTGTTTAAGAAATGAATTAAGTCCGTTAACACCTCGTGTTCGACTCCAGCAATGGTCTCGGGTACGGGGCGTTACATTTTATTGGTATCAGAGCCACGGTTTAGTCGATTCTAGGACTACCGTAATACGTTTGGATCTAGCTATACATGCCATTATCGTTTATTTGATAGTGTGGTGATTTCGACGCTTAAAATGTGTTTATTTATAGTAATGGATCCCATCCCAACCGAAGCGGTAGTTGATGATGTTGAGAGTGTAGCGCTTGCTCTCGCACATGGGGATGGCCGGTGGACTCTCAACCTATTGCTAGTAATCGAATGATGAAGCTAGGCGTGCTTTTATAGCGTGATGAATGATTGGTTCAATCAAGATATTCGAACTAATACGGCTGTTCCACAACCCCACCCCGATTAATACACCCCGCCCGATACCTCCGGTGATTGATCGATGAGGTTAAATAAGCCCCCGGTAGATAGAATTCGGAAACACGGGGCTACTGAATTTAAAGCTACAGACAGCGATGATGCGGAGCAAGCTGAATTTTGGTTGGACAACACTTTTCGGGTTTTTGATGAACCATCTTGCACACCCGATGAATGCCTGAAGTGTGCTATATCTTTGCTACGTGATTCTGCCTATTATTGGTGGAATACTTTGGTTTCCGTCGTGCCGAGAGAATGGGTTACTTGGGAATTCTTTCAAACCGAGTTCCGCAAGAAATATATCAGTCAAAGATTCATCGATCAGAAACGGAAATAATTTCTTGAGCTTAAGCAGGGTTCTATGTCGATTCGATTATGAGCGAAAGTTTGTCAGACTTAGTAGATACGCTCGGGAATGTGTTTCGTCCGAGGCTATCATGTGTAAACGCTTCGAGGACGGGTTGAACGAAGATATAAAACTGTATGTTGGCATTCTTGAAATTAGAGAATTTGTAGTACTTTTCGAGCGAGCTTGCAAAGCCGAAGAGCTCGGTAAGGAGAAAAGAAAAGCTGAAGTGGAAGCAAGAGAGTTTCGTAAGAGATCTTCGGGAAAGCCTTTCAACAATCATCGAAGAAATTTAGAAATGATCCAGGCTGATCTAAAGACACTTCGGGCTTTTCCAGACGAGATCGTGATCGACCCCCTGTGAGTACACGAGTCACTTCGGTTGCCAGTGTTGGAAATGATCGTCGGGACAGGACAGAGTGCCAGTATTGCGATAAATGGCATTCGGGGAGTTGTAGATTCCATGACCACTCCTGTTATAAGTGCGGATCAGTTGACCACTTTATCAAAGATTGTCCGAGACTGTCTGAACAGAATGTAAATCAGAGTGGGAAACTGGGTGCTACTACTGTAACACCCCAAATTTGGGCCTAGAAGTACTGGGCCTTGAGTGTGGGTTTGTAAGGAGGTTTTATATAGGTATTTAATTGTCCATTGAAAGGACACAATTAAATGTTTGCTTTAGTGGTTAATGGCTTTGAGAAGTGTTGGAGAAATCTTGGGTTCAAACTTGGGCTTTAGCAAAATTTTGGTATTAAGTGAAAAAAACACGGATTCTTGGATGAGGGTTTTTAAATTATTGTGTTAAATAAATGACACAAGGAAGCTTGTAGTCTAATGGTTGTGGCATCATTAAGGTTGTATGGGAGCCTGGGTTCAAGCCTTGGCTCTTGCAATTTATTTTGGGTTTTTAAAGGGAACCAGGACTTTGGCCTTTAGACCTTATAATTAATTGGGGATAAAATATAACACAAAAAGCCTTGTGGCTTAGTGGCAAGTAGCGTGTGGAGCATTTAAGGGAGGCATAGGTTCGAATCCCATGGCAAGCAAAGAGCATTTATTTTGCTAACAGGGGGCAAGAGTTGGTGTTGAATTTAAACTCTAATGTTGGAGGATCCCACATCGAAAGCTAATATAAGAGTGGTTGTGAAGTGGCTTTAAATAGAGGAACCATGAGGAGAGTAAATGTACCTTTCTTGGTCGATCCCTTTCACAGTATGGCGTGCTCGTTTGGGTTGGGCGTCGGCTAAGGGTGCTCGGAGTGTGGATTAACTCAGCCTCCTATCGTGTGTATTTCTTACTACTCTAGGCATAGGATGGCTACTTGGCCGCGATGGGCGAAAGGGGTCATGTGGGCCTAATGGGCCTACAGGCCCAATTGGATAGTTATTAGATTGTGTAGTAAATATTGGGCTAGGCTAGGTGAATCTCATATTTGTAGCTAGATTTGGGCTAAAAGGGCCACACGAGCGTGTGGGCCCATTTGGGCCGAGAATAGGCTTTAGGCCCATTCGTATTATTATCCCTGTTTAGAATACTTTAGTTTACTAAAATTACCGAAATACCCTTAGTTTGTAAAAATACTGAAATACCCTCGATTTGTAAATTTACCGAAATACCTTCGACTTGTAAAATTACCAAAGTACCCTCGATTTACAGAATTACCGTTTTACCCCTAATTTACATAATTACCGTTTTACCCCTGATTTACATAATTATCGTTTTACCCTCGACTTATAGAATTACTGTTTTACCCCTAATTTACATAATTACCGTTTTACCCTTGATTTACATAATTATCATTTTACCCTCGACTTACAGAATTACTGTTTTACCCCTAATTTACATAATTACCATTTTACCCCTGATTTACATAATTATCGTTTTACCCTCGACTTACAGAATTACCGTTTTACCCTCGATTTATTGCATTATTGTTTTACCCTTGATTTACAAAATTACTAAAATACCCTTGGTTTGTGAAATTACCGAAAAACCCTCAATTTGTAAAATTACCAAAATACCCTTAATTTACAAAGTTACAGAAATACCCTTGACTTTCTAAAAATTATAGAAATACCATTGGTTTACAAAATTACTAAAATACCTTTGGTTTGTTGATTTACCAAAACACCCTTGTAGGATGAAATGACTAAAATACCCTTAAAAGGTAAAAAGACCGTAAAGCCCCTGTAGGGTAAAGTGATCGTAATACCCCTGTATGGTAAAATGACGAATATGCCCTTATGTTCCGTATGACTGATGTGCTTAGGATTTACATATATTGATATTGGATTAGTTAAGTTTGAGTGACAGGTGGTGGTTATCGTAGGCGATTGATTTTGGAAACGTTTCAACTTCAACCCGTAACAGGTGTGTACTAAACCTCTTAATAGCTTAGATTAATATTTGCTGAAAAGCTGAAAGCTTCGTATTTTAGTGATTCGAGATTTAATATTTAGATCTATTTCTACGCATGTTTAAGTTGGATTCACAACGGATATGGGGTAGGAAGGTATTTGGAACGTTCTTCAACGAGTAGATATCTTGTGAGGATTAAAGGCTACCGATCGAGGAGTGTGTGAAAAGCTTGGATCATCGGAGTGACTAAATCTAGTCATCAACTTCAAAGGTATGAACCCAAGGGCCATTGTGGATGGTGGCGAATGTGTAAGTGATGATAATAGGTTGTTTTCGATTTGGTTTAATAATAACATGGTCTAATCTATAAGTGGTTGATTATAGGAGAAATCGCATAGGAGATCTCGTCAAGGAATATCGCAAATCGTGTGTAACTAACCCTTTTCATAGTTTACGATGAATGCCGAAAAGTCAAATCCGAAATTCGGCATTTCGAGGACTTGTGAGCAAGCTAACGCTCACTAGTTAGTTAGAATCGATGAGATTATGATCGGGAACATTGGAAACAGTAAGAACGTGATTTTGGCATTCACGGTAAGTTGGGCCTCGAGGGTCGCAATAGGGCCCAATAGGCTTTCGCCCATTTGGGTAAAATTGGTAGAAAACGAAAATCAGTTAAATTGCCTGTTAAGACTATTAACACTATTACGGATATAGGCTAAATGGGCCTAGATGACAAAATCGGCTAAGTAGGGCCCATTAGGGGTTTTAGGCCCAATAACTCGGTTTCGTTAAAAGTGGGCTAGAAACGCGGTTTACACAAATGAATAGTTAGTAACTGATGATGAACATGGAACAATCCCTAATTTTTGGTAAAATTACGATATTACCCTTATAATATGAAAATGACCATTTTGCCCCTAGGTAAAAATGACCATTATACCCCTAGGGTTTATATATGAACTTAATGCATGGGATTTTGATAAACATGATATGTATGATATGCACATGACATGTATGATATGCACATGATATGTATGATATGCACATGAGATGTTCATAAATGCATTGGGTTGGGTTTTTATATGGATGGAGGAAGTGCAAAAGGGCTTATGCCCCAGTTATTAAAGGGCTTATGCCCCAGTTATTAAAGGGCTTATGCCCCAGTTATCAAAAGGGCTTATGCCCCAGTTATTAAAGGGCTTATGCCCCAGTGATCGAAAGGGCTTACGCCCCAGTTATTAAAGGGCTTTTGCCCCAGTTATTAAAAGAGGCAAGGCCTCCAGTTATATGATAAAGTAGCTATGCTGCCAGTGGAGAGTTATGGCGGGGTGGGTCGAGTTAATCCCCACATGGTGTGCTGGTTGGTACGGGTGGAGAGTAGCGGATGGTGGGTTGAGTAGTCTCCCCAAATGGGTTTGCATACATTCATTGGTATTTCATGTGATATTGAAATGGGCTTGCATTCTTTCATTGACATTATATGTGATATTGAAATGGGCCTATGGGCCATACCGTTTACAGTAAAGGCTTCGGCCCAGTAATATGAAATATGAAAAGGCTTCGCCCGATGTTATGAATTGTGAAATATGAAAAGGGCTATGGTCCAGTACATGTTTGAGATTGGTTTTGGGCTTAGACCCAACAGGCTGCTATTGTTTTGGGCTCTAAAGAGGGCTTGTTGCACACTGAGTTTCCAAACTAACCCCCTTTCCTTAACCTTGCAGGTGAGCCTTAATATGGGGACTTGGGCCGGAGGGGATTCAGAGTGGCCACGGTGATCACTTTTGGACCTTTAAATAAGCGTTGGTTTTCATTTAATTTCCTTTAATTATTATTTATTTTTGGGTTGTAATAAGGCCATTTTTAACTTTTCTTTTATTTCTTCTCGAGATTATTTTATTCTTAATAACATTAAAATTGGTTGATAATTATTCAATTGGGCTAGACTTAGGACGTGTTTTCAAAACGATAATTGTTTTTAAAATATCTCAACGCCACGATTAATTGATTTATCAAAGACGTTCACTTAAACAAATTTAAACTCGATATAACAAAGTGTGGCTATGGTTGTGGGCATGTCTAGGATTGGTGTGACATCCCTAAATCGACCCTAGTCGGAAAGTGGTTTCGGGACCACCAAACCGAGTCATAATAATAATTAACCATCATAATTGATGCTCATTATATGTATATATGCATGTGTGAAAATTTCGTGTTTGGATTTTGTTAATAGTAAGTGAATTTTTATCAAATAGGACTTATGTGAGAAAATTTAGAAATGTGCTAGGCAATTGTAAGGTGGCCTATTAATACATGTGGGAAAATAGTTGTCCTTGCATGTCAAATAACCCACTTCCTAAGGTGAGTGGCCAGCCATGACAAGAATATGGGCAAGGAACATGTTTCCAACATGTTTAGTTAGTGGATTATGTAGAAAAAATAAAGAAATGAAAAAAAATGAGCATGGATGCCCCCCTTTGTTGCCGTGAGTAGAGGAAAAAGAAAGGAAAAAATTGTTCATCCATTCTCAAAATCTTGGCTGAAAATACTAAGGGAAAAAGGAAGGATTTTTGCTTCATGCTTGGTTTAGAAGAGAACTAGAAGGAGATTTGGTCATACTTGTGTCAAGATTAAGGTATGTTTGAGGTTGTGTCATGAGATTCATGCATGTTTTAGTTGCTAACTTGATGTTCATGTTAGCCCATGGTTCAAATCCTTGTTATGCCATGGAAATGGTATTTGGCCAAGGTTGATATTGTGTTAAAGCCATTGCATGCTAAATGTGAAGCTTGTTGATGATACATGTAATGATGGATTGACTACTCTTGAAATTTCTTTTAGCATTCTTGAGTAAGACATGGAGTTTTCTTTGTTTAACCATGACCAAAAATTGAAAGGGGATGGTGTGGGATGTATTCGCCATGGCATGCTCATAAGTGCGATTTATGCTTGTTGCATGATAGGTAAAAATTTGTGTTTTGATATATGTGTATATGTGTTTGTACATGATGTTACAAATGGATGTGAAAATATGCTAGATTGGGAAAATTTGATTAAATGTTCATGAGATGAAATTAGGTGATTAAAAGATGTTAGTTGACATTGTACATATATATATATATTCGCCATTAAAGTGAGTATGTAGGTAATGTTGAATCAAGTTTTTGGTGCATATTCGGTTAGGTGTATAATCGACCAAATGGACGATTAGTAAGAATGGTTGCCGAATATACAAGCATACATATGCATGTGTAGTTGAATTATGAATGTTTAGCAAGATGGTTAAACTAGTGATTTATTGATTAAGCTCAAGGAGTTAAAGAAGGAGAATCAAGCAAGGAAAGACGAAGGTCATCGAGTAGCCGACTTGGAACTATTTTACCCAACACGAGGTAAGTCATTAAGCACGTATTTGATATTGCTTAAATGATTGTAAAATTTATGCAATTGTGTTTAATGGGATGATATATATATATAAATGAAAATGTATGTGTATGGAGTGATGACAATTGTTGAATGTAAAAGAAATAGTGAAATGTGTAGAAAGTTTGCTTTCGGCACTAAGTGTCTTGGGCAATACGTGTATACGGTGACGAGATTGGCACTAAGTGTGCATGCTGGAAATATATGGCACTAAGTGTGCGAGCTCGAAGGGCATGGCACTGTGTGTGCGGGCCTAAATCGCATGGCACTAAGTGTGCGAAATCGAGTATTAAGCACTGTGTGTGCGCATTCTATATATATATAAATATCTCCAATCGAACAATTATATGGAGGGTGTGTCTCCATCGAGTGAGTATGGACAGCGGATCGGGTAAGTACCTTGAGCTCATGACGAATAGGTAATACGTTCATGCTTGGGGTTGAATTTGGTAAGCCTTAAATCTATGTGATGATTGAAATTGTATGGTTGTGCTGGAAAATGAGTTAATGTGTAAAATGCTTCGATTATCTTGTTGTGTAGAATATGAAATGTGGATGTATGAATTGGTATTTAGATTGGACCAAAAGGTCCGAGGTATTATGGTATAGATTCGATATGGACGAGTACCTAGCCTCATTTGTTGTACATGTAGTAGTAACTTTATCGCTGGATTGACGAATGCTTATGACTTACTGAGTTGTAAACTCACTCGGTGTTTTCTTGTCACCCATTTTAGGTCTCTTGGACTCGTATTGTTATGTGCTCGAACCGTCGTTGAAGTCATCACACCGCTGAAATCTTGTGGTATTGTTTTTTGTTGTTGAAGAACATTTGGCATGTATAGGCTATTATATTTTGTCGAATTGTGGGTTGTAAACTTTAAGCCATGTGAAAATGGCCTATGTGGTCGTCGAGTGGGATGCTAGAACCTATAGCCACGAGTCTTAGAAACTCAAATTTTGTTAAGGTGGCCATAATTTGTGTCATGTATGATGGATGATTAAGGCCAAGGAAAAATTCATGAAATTGGCATAGTCTACTGCAGTAACTGTTGCGGACAGCAGCAGTGAGATGAGATTGAAAAATCACTAAAAATAGTATAAGTAGAATTAAATAGTGAGTAAATTATGGAACTGATCCTTGATGAATCTATTTTATATGGACGAAACGAAACGACCATATGAGCAGTATACTGGGAGATATTAAAGTTCTCGTGAGACAGGGCCAGAACGATTTCTGGGTCCCCTGTCGTGACTTTGAAAATTTACCATAAATTATCCAGAAAGAATTAGGAGTCATGCCTTATATGTACAGATTCCATTTCGAGTCTAGTTTCATTAGAAACAAACGGCACCAGTATTAAAGCCCTGTACAGAAAGATATTCAAGTTGTAACGCGCGGAGGTCAGAGCAGTCGATCCCTGTAACATGGGTGACTTTAACTAATAAACTGTACCAATTGGCCCAACCAAAAATTCTAAAAATAAATCCATGGATGGATATATGAGTCTAAATTCAGGGAAAATTTACGAAACCAGTTTCCAAGTTTTGGAACTCGAGATATGATTTTTAAGGCGACGGTGACGCAGTTTTCCAGCCTGTCCAGAAATGCCAAATTGGTCGGTACTTTAAGAGGATTTGTCTCGTTAACCCCTCGTGTCCGACAATCGGCGTCGGTCACGAAGTTAGGGTGTTACAATTTTATTGGTATCAGAGCTATGGTTTAGTCGGTTCTAGGACTACCATAGCGCGTGTGAGTCTAGCTATACATGCCAAATTGATAGTGCTTAATAATGTGATGACTTCTGACGGTTGAAATTTTTGTTTTGATTAGCGATGGAACCCGGTAGAGAGACCCTTGGCGGATGACGTTGAAAGTGTAGCGGCTGCTCCTGCGCAAGGGACACCGCTGTTGAGCCTCACCATCCGCGAATAATCAAAATGAAGGGGCGAAACATGCCTTCTTCACTATGATGAATGAGTGGGTCGCGAATATGCCCGAACCAACCCGGCTGTCCAACCATTCCCGAATTTAAATACTCCACCCCAAGACTCGCAATGCCTCCGATTCTCGATCCTGTGAGGCTGAGTAAACCACCGTGGACTTGATTAGGAAGCGTGGGGAGGAGTTCAAGGCCATAGTTACCGATGATGCCGAAAAGGCCGAAGTTCGCTCGATAACACCATTAGAGTGTTAGATGAATCATCATGCACACCGACGAATGTCTTAAGTGTGCTATATCCTTGTTAAGAGACTCACTTACTATTGGTGGAGGACTTTAATTTCCATAGTCCCAAATGAACGAGTTACTTGGGATTTCTTCCAATCCAATTTCGAAAGAAATACATTAGTCAACGGTTCATCGATCGAAGCGTAAGGAATTCTTGAACTCAAGCAAGGCCGGATGATCAGATCTCGAATACTGAACATGAGTTCGTAAGACTTAGTCGGTATGCTCGGGAGTGTGTGGCTGATGAGGTTGCGATGTGCAAAAGATTTGAAGAAGGATTGAATGAAGAGTTAAAGTTACTAGTGGGAATTTTGGAGATAAAGGAGTTCGTGACACTAGTCGAACGAGCACGCAAGGCGGAAGAACTTGGGAGGAGAAGAAGAAGGCTGAATTTGAAGCAAGAGATTACCGTAAAAGATCGACGAGTAAAGCTCCGTTCTCGGCTGTAAAGAGGTTCGTGGAGGACACCAAGAAGTCGAGGACGATCAAGGAATTTCCATTAGAGCCCGACCATTGACGGACTCCCGAGCTACTTCAGTAGCTAGTGTGGGCAATAATCGTCAAGAGAGACCCAATGCCCCAATGTGGAAGACGACACCTAGGTGAATGTTGGGGTAAGTCTTAATAGGGCTGTTATGGATGCGGTTCAAGGACCACTTCATTAGAGATTGCACGAGCTAGATGAGAGGAATAAGACGCAAGGTGCAAGACCTAGTGGAACGACGGTGGAGGTAGGCCCCGAGAATCTCTGGAGGTAGGGTGGTAATCGAGAGGAGCCTCTAATACTGGCCGTCCGATCCGAGACCCGTGCTCTGCTAGAGCATATGCCATCCGCGCATGCGAGAGGAGGCATCCTCCCCGACGTTATCACCGGTACTTTTACTCTCTTTGATACTATTGTGATTGCATTGATTGACCCCGCTCTACTCACTCATATGTATGTGAAACCTTAGCATCCAAAGAAGACTCTACCGTTGAGTCTACTGAGTTCGTAATTGAGTGTCAAACCCTTTGGGTCAATACGTGCTTGTTGATAAAGTGTGCAAGAGATGCCCCTAATAATTCGAGAATCCTGCTTTCCTACCGATCCGATGCTTCTACCATTTCATGAATTCGATGTTATTCTTGGTATGGATTGGTGACCGTACATGATGCAAAGGTGGACTGCAAAGGAAAACCATTAATTTGAGGAGTGCAAATAATGAGGTAGTCCGAGTCGAGTCTCATCGATTTAAAGGAGTGCAAAGAATAATATCTTCTATGACCGTCAAGATATGTGAAAAGGGTGTGAAACATACCTTGCGTATGTGTTTGGGAGTAAAGAGACGGAAAGGAAACTCGAATCGGTACCAGTGGTTTGTGAGTATTCAGATGTTTTTCCCGAGGAGTTACCGGATTGCCACCGGTTCGAGAAGTGGAATTCGACATCGGTTGTACCGGTACTACGCCGATTTCAATAGCCCCGTGTCGTATGGCATTAACGGAATTAAAGGAATTGAAGGTTCAATTGCAAGAATTGACGGATAGAGGTTTCGCTCGACCGAAGTTTTTCTCCATGGGGCGACTTGTATTGTTTGTGAAGAAGAAGGACGGAACCATGAGGTTGTGCATCGACTATCGTCAACTCAATAAAGTGACGATAAAGAATAAATATCCATTGCCACGAATTGACGATTTGTTTGATCAATTAAAGGGAGCCTCGGTGTTTTCAAAGATAGATTTGAGGTCGGGTACTATCGGTTGAGGGTCCGAGAATCGGACATACCCAAAACCGCTTTTAGAACGAGGTACGGTCACTACTGAATTCTTGGTGATGCCGTTTGGGCTCACTAATGCCCTCGCGGTGTTTATGGATTTAATGAATAGAATTTTCAGGCCATACTTGGATCGGTTCGTAGTTGTATTTATCGATGACATTTTGGTCTATTCGAGATGAAACCGAACATGCCGAACACCGAGGCTAGTGTTGCAAATCTTACGAGATAAGCGCTTATACGCAAAGTTCAAGAAATGTGAATTTTGGTTGAAAGAGGTTAGCTTTTGGGGCACGTGATGTCCGTGACGGTGTCGTGGTGGACCGAACAAAATTTCGCCATAGTCGATTGGAAACCACCAAGGAATGTTACCGTTAGAGCTTTTGGGGCTTGCCGGTTATTACCGACGATTTGTAAAGGTTTCTCGATGATAGCCACGCCAATGACGGCTTACTCCAAAAGGATGTTAAGTTCGAATGGACGGAGAAATGTCGAAAAGTTTCGATCAACTGAAAGCTTATTTGATCAAGCCCCAATTCTAGTGCAACCCGAATCGGGCAAAGAGTTTGTCATTTATAGTGACGCATCCCTACTTGGGTTGGGTTGCGTATTGATGCAAGAAGGGCGAGTTGTGGCCTATGCGTCGAGACAATTAAAGCCACATGAGAAAAATTATCCGACCCATGATCTCGAATTGGTCGCCATCGATTCGCCTTTAAAGATATGGCGACATTACTTATTTGGTGAGAAGTGCCATGTGTATTCGGATCACAAAAGTCTCAAATATTTGATGACTCAAAGAGACTTAAATCTGCGACAAAGACGATGGCTCGAGTTGTTAAAAGATTATGAACTCGTTATTGATTATCACCGGAAAGGCCAATGTGGTTGCGGATGCCTTAAGTCGAAAATCACTTTTGTTTTATTTACTGACGATGAATGTACACTTGTCTATTCTACCCGACAATGTGTTAGTAGCGAATTGAAGGCCAAACCATTGTTGGCTCATCAAATTCGGAAGCTCGAAAAGTTGATGAGGAGTTGCTTGCAAAACGGGCTGAGTGTGTTCTGAGCAAGGAATCAGAGTTTCAAATTGATGATGACGATTGTTTAAGGTTTAGAAGTCGTCTGTGTGTTCCAAAGAATTCGGAACTTATTTCGATAATTCTAAATGAAGCCCATTGTAGTCGAATGTCAATCCACCCGGGTAGTACTAAAATGTACAATGACCAGAAACGCCAATTTTGGTGGCCGTGTATGAAACGAGACATTTCTGAATTTGTTTCAAGGTGTCTGATATGTCAACAAGTGAAAGCGGAACATCAAGTGCCATCGGGATTACTTCAGCCGATCATGATACCCGAATGGAAATGGGATCGAGTCACAATGGACTTTGTATCCGGACTGCCATTGTCAGTGAGTAAGAAGGATGCGATTTGGGTCGTTGTCGATAGACTAACTAAGTCGGCTCACTTTATCCCCGTACGCACGGATTTTTCAATGGACAAATTAGCGGAATTGTACGTTTCTCGATTGTGAGATTACACGGGTGCCTATTTCTATCGTGGTCGGATAGAGACCCAAGATTTACGTCGCGATTTTGGAAGAAATTGCAAGATGCTTTGGGTACCAAGCTGCATTTTAGCACCGCTTTTCATCCCCAAACCGATGGTCAATCCGAACGGATAATTCAAATACTCGAGGATATGTTGAGATGTTGCATCCTTGAGTTTAGTGGTTCATGGAACGGTATTTACCTTTGATTGAATTCGCCTACAACAATAGCTTTCAATCAAGTATTAAGATGGCGCCTTACGAGGCTTTATACGGTCGTAAATGCCGCACCCATTATTCTGGTGAACTTAGTGAAGGTAAATTCTTCGGGTTGATTTGGTTAAGGATGCCGAGCAAAAGTTCGAGTAATTCGTGAAAGTTTGAAAGTCGCCGGATCGCCAAAAGTCGTATGCGGATTTGAAAAGAAAAGATATTGAATATCGGGTTGGAGACAAGGTCTTTCTCAAAGTTTCACCTTGGAAGAAGGTGCTTAGATTTGGTCGTAAGGGCAAATTGAGTCCGAGGTTTATCGGGCCATATGAAGTATCCGAACGAGTTGGGCCAGTCGCATATCGATTAATTTTGCCCCTTGAGCTCGAAAGGATTCACAACGTTTTTCATGTCTCGATGCTTGACGATATAGGTCGATCCATCGCACGTAATTGCTCCATCTCGAGATTGAGATTCAGCCTAATTTGAGCTATGAAGAGGAACCGGTTCGCATTATGAGGCGTGAAGTAAAAGAGTTGCGCAATAGGAAAATCCCGTTAGTGAAGGTGTTGTGGCATAAACACGGAATGGAAGAAGCCACTTGGGAACTTGAGGACTCTATGAAAGAGCGATACCCGAGCCTATTTACGGTAAGATTTTCGGGACGAAAATTTCTAAGTGGGGAGAGTTGTGACATCCCTAAATCGACCCTAGTCGGAAAGTGGTTTCGGGACCACCAAACCGAGTCATAATAATAATTAACCATCATAATTGATGCTCATTATATGTATATATGCATGTGTGAAAATTTCGTGTTTGGATTTTGTTAATAGTAAGTGAATTTTTATCAAATAGGACTTATGTGAGAAAATTTAGAAATGTGCTAGGCAATTGTAAGGTGGCCTATTAATACATGTGGGAAAATAGTTGTCCTTGCATGTCAAATAACCCACTTCCTAAGGTGAGTGGCCAGCCATGACAAGAATATGGGCAAGGGAACATGTTTCCAACATGTTTAGTTAGTGGATTATGTAGAAAAATAAAGAAATGAAAAAAAATGAGCATGGATGCCCCCCTTTGTTGCCGTGAGTAGAGGAAAAGAAAGGAAAAAAATTGTTCATCCATTCTCAAAATCTTGGCTGAAAATACTAAGGGAAAAAGGAAGGATTTTTGCTTCATGCTTGGTTTAGAAGAGAACTAGAAGGAGATTTGGTCATACTTGTGTCAAGATTAAGGTATGTTTGAGGTTGTGTCATGAGATTCATGCATGTTTTAGTTGCTAACTTGATGTTCATGTTAGCCCATGGTTCAAATCCTTGTTATGCCATGGAAATGGTATTTGGCCAAGGTTGATATTGTGTTAAAGCCATTGCATGCTAAATGTGAAGCTTGTTGATGATACATGTAATGATGGATTGACTACTCTTGAAATTTCTTTTAGCATTCTTGAGTAAGACATGGAGTTTTCTTTGTTTAACCATGACCAAAAATTGAAAGGGGATGGTGTGGGATGTATTCGCCATGGCATGCTCATAAGTGCGATTTATGCTTGTTGCATGATAGGTAAAATTTGTGTTTTGATATATGTGTATATGTGTTTGTACATGATGTTACAAATGGATGTGAAAATATGCTAGATTGGGAAAATTTGATTAAATGTTCATGAGATGAAATTAGGTGATTAAAAGATGTTAGTTGACATTGTACATATATATATATATTCGCCATTAAAGTGAGTATGTAGGTAATGTTGAATCAAGTTTTTGGTGCATATTCGGTTAGGTGTATAATCGACCAAATGGACGATTAGTAAGAATGGTTGCCGAATATACAAGCATACATATGCATGTGTAGTTGAATTATGAATGTTTAGCAAGATGGTTAAACTAGTGATTTATTGATTAAGCTCAAGGAGTTAAAGAAGGAGAATCAAGCAAGGGAAAGACGAAGGTCATCGAGTAGCCGACTTGGAACTATTTTACCCAACACGAGGTAAGTCATTAAGCACGTATTTGATATTGCTTAAATGATTGTAAAATTTATGCAATTGTGTTTAATGGGATGATATATATATATAAATGAAAATGTATGTGTATGGAGTGATGACAATTGTTGAATGTAAAAGAAATAGTGAAATGTGTAGAAAGTTTGCTTTCGGCACTAAGTGTGCGGGCAATACGTGTGTACGGTGACGAGATTGGCACTAAGTGTGCATGCTGGAAATATATGGCACTAAGTGTGCGAGCTCGAAGGGCATGGCACTGTGTGTGCGGGCCTAAATCGCATGGCACTAAGTGTGCGAAATCGAGTATTAAGCAATCGTGTGTGCGTACTCTATATATATATAAATATCTCCAATCGAACAATTATATGGAGGGTGTGTCTCCATCGAGTGAGTATGGACAGCGGATCGGGTAAGTACCTTGAGCTCATGACGAATAGGTAATACGTTCATGCTTGGGGTTGAATTTGGTAAGCCTTAAATCTATGTGATGATTGAAATTGTATGGTTGTGCTGGAAAATGAGTTAATGTGTAAAAATGCTTCGATTATCTTGTTGTGTAGAATATGAAATGTGGATGTATGAATTGGTACGAGATTGGACCAAAAGGTCCGAGGTATTATGGTATAGATTCGATATGGACGAGTACCTAGCCTCATTTGTTGTACATGTAGTAGTAACTTTATCAGTGGATTGACGAATGCTTATGACTTACTGAGTTGTAAACTCACTCGGTGTTTTCTTGTCACCCATTTTAGGTCTCTTGGACTCGTATTGTTGCGTGCTCGGAACCGTCGTTGAAGTCATCACACCGGCTGAAATCTTGTGGTATTGTTTTTTGTTGTTGAAGAACATTTGGCATGTATAGGCTATTATATTTTGTCGAATTGTGGGTTGTAAACTTTAAGCCATGTGAAAATGGCCTATGTGGTCGTCGAGTGGGATGCTAGAACCTATAGCCACGAGTCTTAGAAACTCAAATTTTGTTAAGGTGGCCATAATTTGTGTCATGTATGATGGATGATTAAGGCCAAGGAAAAATTCATGAAATTGGCATAGTCTACTGCAGTAACTGTTGCGGACAGCAGCAGTGAGATGAGATTGAAAAATCACTAAAAATAGTATAAGTAGAATTAAATAGTGAGTAAATTATGGAACTGATCCTTGATGAATCTATTTTATATGGACGAAACGAAACGACCATATGAGCAGTATACTGGGAGATATTAAAGTTCTCGTGAGACAGGGCCAGAACGATTTCTGGGTCCCCTGTCGTGACTTTGAAAATTTACCATAAATTATCCAGAAAGAATTAGGAGTCATGCCTTATATGTACAGATTCCATTTCGAGTCTAGTTTCATTAGAAACAAACGGCACCAGTATTAAAGCCCTGTACAGAAAGATATTCAAGTTGTAACGCGCGGAGGTCAGAGCAGTCGATCCCTGTAACATGGGTGACTTTAACTAATAAACTGTACCAATTGGCCCAACCAAAATTCTAAAAATAAATCCATGGATGGATATATGAGTCTAAATTCAGGGAAAATTTACGAAACCAGTTTCCGAGTTTTGGAACTCGAGATATGATTTTTAAGGCGACGGTGACGCAGTTTTCCAGCCTGTCCAGAAATGCCAAATTGGTCGGTACTTTAAGAGGATTTGTCTCGTTAACCCCTCGTGTCCGACACCGGCGTCGGTCACGAGTTAGGGGTGTTACAATTGGATCCAATCAAAGAGCTTGGTACTTAAGCAGCCTTCATGGCTCACCTCCTCTATCTCGGATACCTACCTGGTGCCTAGCTTACATACACTTTGTTAACTCAACAAAATATATGGTTTTTAAAACACTAAAACGGAACGTGGGTTTTCAACTCCAATGTGGCATGTCAGATTCGGCCATAACATCTGGGCCGGGTTTGGGGTGTTACATTTAGTGGTATCAGAGCCTAGGTTGCAACAGCTCGGCTGTGGATCGGGTTCGAAAATCTTTTTGAAAACTTAGGCCTAAGAAGGGTATTTTTGGAAATGGTTTTTGAAAAGTTCATTTTAAAGATGCTTTACGGAGTATATATGTTAAAATGGTACAAGTTTTTCTGTTTTAAACAAGAGTTTCAAAATAAGGGTGCTTTCAAATCAAAATTTTTAAATTTCTACCCTCTATAAGCAAAAATATGGCTTTTTGAGTTTTAAATGGATTGGACAAAGAAGTGGAGCACTGAATCCCCGGTACCAAGTCTGTGAGTATACTATCTTTTACGTTATGTATATGATGCTATGAATAGAACTGAGACCCTACTATGATACTCTAGATAGGGTAGAGCTGTAAAACCCTAGAATACTGAGACTATAGCTAGGCTTTGATTCTATGAAAATAGAAACTTTAAAATACTATCTCTGCATAAGACATATGAATAAATAGTAAAATTTTTGAGATCTTGGTAGTTATTTGATATGTGTACTGGTAATGTAGAGTATTGATATGGATTCTGAGGGTAAGCAAAGTCTTCCAACTTTGGGTAGTGGTAACTCGGAGCTTCGTACTGAGGCACTGGCCGAGTTAGTAAGGAAAGTGGTAGAGGAAGTATTGGATACCAAAATTAAGGAAATTAGGGAAATGCTTCAAGCAGGGTGCTTGGAGTGTAAGAAAAGGAAGGATTCTAGTTCTTAGAAAACCAAGCCTCGTTCTGTGAAACATGTTAAGGCATGACCAAACTATCCAATCTGCAAAGACTGCAACGGGCATCATACGGGTGAATGCCATAGGAAGACAGGAGCATGTCTTAGATGTGGGTCCACGGAGCATCGAGCTCGGGATCGCCAAGTTTATTTTATTTAAATATGTGTTACGAATTGTATGCGTACTTGATAAATGTTTCTTTACTTTAGTAATTAGATGTTCTGGGTCGTACTAAGAATTATTTTTAATTAGAGTGCGTAGCGGAAGCATAGAGGTTTGACTTGAGTAATACGGTTAGTTGATAGTTGGAAATTTCGAGGACGAAATTTCTTTAAGGGGAGTAGAATTGTAACACCCCAAATTTGGGCCTAGAAGTATTGGGCCTTGAGTGTGGGTTTGTAAGGAGGTTTTATATAGGTATTTAATTGTCCATTGAAAGGACACAATTAAATGTTTGCTTTAGTGGTTAATGGCTTTGAGAAGTGTTGGAGAAATCTTGGGTTCAAACTTGGGCTTTAGCAAAATTTTGGTATTAAGTGAAAAAACCTGGATTCTTGGATGAGGGTTTTAAATTATTGTGTTAAATAAATGACACAAGGAAGCTTGTAGTCTAGTGGTTGTGGCGTCATTAAGGTTGTATGGGAGCCTGGGTTCAAGCCTTGGCTCTTGCAATTTATTTTGGGTTTTTTAAAGGGAACCTGGACTTTGGCCTTTAGACCTTATAATTAATTGGGGATAAAATATAACACAAAAAGCCTTGTGGCTTAGTGGCAAGTAGCGTGTGGAGCATTTAAGGGGAGGCATAGGTTCGAATCCCATGGCAAGCAAAGTGCATTTATTTTGCTAACAGGGGGCGGCAAGAGTTGGTGTTGAATTTAAACTCTAATGTTGGAGGATCCCACATCGAAGCTAATATAAGAGTGGTTGTGAAGCTGGCTTTAAATAGAGGGAGCCATGAGGAGAGTAAATGTACCTTTCTTGGCTGATCCCTTTCGTTTTATGGCGTGCTCGTTTGGGTTGGGCGTCGGCTAAGGGTGCTCGGAGTGTGGATTAACTCCAGTCTCCTATTAGGTGTGTATTTCTTACTACTCTAGCTGTAGGATGGCTACTTGACGCGCGATGGGCGAAAGGGGTTATGGGGCCTAATGGGCCTCACAGCCCAATTGGATAGTTATTTGATTGTGTAGTAAATATTGGGTTAGGCTAGGTGAATCTCATATTTGTGGCTAGATTTGGGCTAAAAGGGCTACACGAGCGCAGGGCCCATTTGGTAGAGAATAGGCTTTAGGCCCATTCGTATTATTATCCTGTTTAGAATACTTTAGTTTACTAAAGTTACCAAATACCCTTAATTTGTAAAAATCTTTGAAATACCCTCGATTTGTAAATTTACCAAATACCTTCGACTTGTAAAATTACCAAAGTACCCTCGATTTACGTAATTACTGCTTACGCCTAATTTACATAATTACCATTTTACCTCGATTTACATAATTATCGTTTTACCTCGACTTATAGAATTACCGTTTTACCCCTAATTTACATAATTACTGTTTTACCCTCGATTTACATAATTATCATTTTACCTCGACTTACGTAATTCTTGTTTTACCCTAATTTACATAATTACCGTTTTACCCTGATTTACATAATTATCGTTTTACCCTCGACTTACGTAATTACCGCTTTTACCTCGATTTATTGAATTACTTGTTTTACCCTTGATTTACAAAATTACTAAAATACCCTTGGTTTGTGAAATTACCGAAAAACCCTCAATTTGTAAAATTACCAAAATACCCTAATTTACAAAGTTATAGAAATACCCTTGACTTTCTAAAATTATAGAAATACCATTGGTTTACAAAATTACTTGAAATACCTTTGGTTTGTTGATTTACCAAAACACCCTTGTAGGATGAAATGACTAAAATACCCCTAAAAGGTAAAAAGACCGTAAAGCCCTGTAGGGTAAAGTGACCGTAATACCCTCGTATGGTAAAATGACGAATATGCCCTTATGTTCCGTATGACCGATGTGCTTAGGATTTACATATATTGATATTGGATTAGTTAAGTTTGAGTGATGTGGTGGTTATCGTAGGCGATTGATTTTGGAAACGTTTCAACTTCAACCCGTAATGTGTGTACTAACCCTCGTAATAGCTTAGATTAATATTTGCTTTGAAAAGTCAAAGCTTCAGATTTTAGTGATTCGAGAATTAATATTTAGATCTATTTTCTCACGTTTAAGTTGGATTCACAACGGATATGGGGTAGGAAGGTATTTGGAACGTTCTTCAACGAGTAGATATCTTGTGAGGATTAAAGGCTACCGATCGAGGAGTGTGTGAAAAGCTTGGATCATCGGAGTGACTAAATCTAGTCATCAACATCGGCAAAGGTATGAACCCAAGGGCCATTGTGGATGGTGGCCGAATGTGTAAGTGATGATAATAGGTTGTTTTCGATTTGGTTTAATAATAACATGGTCTAATCTATAAGTGGTTGATTATAGGAGAAATCGCATAGGAGATCTCGTCAAGGAATATCGCAAATCAGGTGTGTAACGAACCATTTTCATAGTTTACGACGATGAATGCGAAAAGCGAAATGCCAAATTCGGCATTTCGAGGACTTGTGAGCAAGCTTAACGCTCACTAGTTAGTTAGAATCGATGAGATTATGATCGGAACATTGGAAGCAGTAAGAACGTGATTTTTGGCATTCACGGTAAGTTGGGCCTCGAGGGGCTGCAATAGGGCCCAATAGGCTTTCGGGCCCATTTGGGTAAAATTGGTAGAAAACGAAAATCATTAAATTGCCTGTTAAGACTATTAACACTATTATGGATATAGGATAAATGGGCCTAGATGACAAAATCGGCTAAGTAGGGCCCATTAGGGTTTTAGGCCCAATAACTCGGTTTAGTTAAAGTGGGCTAGAAACGCGGTTTACACAAATGAATAGTTAGTAATCGATGATGAACATGGAACAATCCCTAATTTTTGGTAAAATTACGATATTACCCTTATAATATGAAAATGACCATTTTGCCCTAGGTAAAATGACCATTATACCCCTAGGGTTTATATATGAACTTAATGCATGGGATTTTGATAAACATGATATGTATGATATGCACATGACATGTATGATATGCACATGATATGTATGATATGCACATGAGATGTTCATAAATGCATTGGGTTGGGTTTTATATGGATGGAGGAAGTGCAATAGGGCTTATGCCCCGCTTATTAAAGGGCTTATGCCCCGATTATTAAAGGGCTTATGCCCCTGATTATCAAAAGGGCTTATGCCCCGCTTATTAAAGGGCTTATGCCCTGATGATCAAAAGGGCTTACGCCCAGCTTATTAAAGGGCTTTTGCCCTGAGTTATTAAAAGAGGCAAGGCCTCGGTTATATGATAAAGTAGCTATGCTTGCCAAAGGAGAGTTATGGCGGGTGGGTCGAGTTAATCCCACATGGTGTGTTTGGTTGGTACGGGTGGAGAGTAGCGGATGGTGGGTTGAGTAGTCTCCCAAATGGGTTTGCATACATTCATTGGTATTTCATGTGATATTGAAATGGGCTTGCATTCTTTCATTGACATTATATGTGATATTGAAATGGGCCTATGGGCCATACCGTTTACAGTAAAGGCTTCGGCCCAGTAATATGAAATATGAAAAGGCTTCGGCCCAGTGTTATGAATTGTGAAATATGAAAAGGGCTATGGTCCAGTACATGTTTGAGATTGGTTTTGGGCTTAGACCCAACAGGCTGCTATTGTTTTGGGCTCTAAAGGGGGCTTGTTGCACACTGAGTTTCCAAACTCACCCCCTTTCCTTAACCTTGCAGGTGAGCCTTAATATGGGGACTTGGGCCGGAGGGGATTCAGAGTGGCCACGGTGATCACTTTTGGACCTTTAAATAAGCGTTGGTTTTCATTTAATTTCCTTTAATTATTATTTATTTTTGGGTTGTAATAAGGCCATTTTTAACTTTTCTTTTATTTCTTCTCGAGATTATTTTATTCTTAATAACTTTAAAATTGGTTGATAATTATTCAATTGGGCTAGACTTAGGACGTGTTTTCAAAACGATAATTGTTTTAAAATATCTCAACGCCATACGACTAATTGATTTATCAAAGACGTTCACTTAAACAAATTTAAACTCGATATAACAAAGTGTGGCTACGGTTGTGGGCATGTCTAGGATTGGCTCCAATCAAAGAGCTTGGTACTTAAGCAGCCTTCATGGCTCACCTCCTCTATCTCGGATACCTACCTGGTGCCTAGCTTACATACACTTTGTTAACTCAACAAAATATATGGTTTTTAAAACACTAAAACGGAACGTGGGTTTTCAACTCCAATGTGGCACGTCAGATTCGGCCATAACATCTGGGCCGGGTTTGGGGTGTTACATTTAGTGGTATCAGAGCCTAGGTTGCAACAACTCGGTCTACCGTGGATCGGGTTCAAAATCTTTTTGAAAACTTAGGCCTAAGAAGGGTATTTTTGGAAATGGTTTTGAAAAGTTCATTTTAAAGATGCTTTATGAGTATATATGTTAAAATGGTACAAGTTTTTCTGTTTTAAACAAGAGTTTCAAAATAAAGGTGCTTTCAAATCAAAATTTTTAAATTTCTACCCTCTATAAGCAAAAATATGGCTTTTTGAGTTTTAAATGGATTGGACAAAGAAGTGGCGCACTGAATCCCCGCTACCAAGTCTGTGAGTATACTATCTTTTACGTTATGTATATGATGCTATGAATAGAACTGAGACCCTACTATGATACTCTAGATAGGGTAGAGTCAGTAAAACCCTAGAATCTGAGACTATAGCTAGGCTTTGATTCTATGAAAATAGAAACTTTAAAATACTATCTCTGCATAAGACATATGAATAAATAGTAAAATTTTTGAGATCTTGGTAGTTATTTGATATGTGTACCGGTAATGTAGAGTATTGATATGGATTCGAGGGTAAGCAAAGTCTTCCAACTTTGGGTAGTGGTAACTCGAGCTTCGTCTTGAGGCAATCGGCCGAGTTAGTAAGGAAAGTGGTAGAGGAAGTATTGGATACCAAAATTAAGGAAATTAGGGAAACGCTTCAAGCGTGGTGCTTGGAGTGTAAGAAAAGGAAGGATTCTAGTTCTTAGAAAACCAAGCCTCGCTTCGTGAAACATGTTAAGGCATGACCAAACTATCCAATCAGAAGATCGCAGCAGGCGTCATACGGGTGAATGCCATAGGAAGACAGGAGCATGTCTTAGATGTGGGTCCACAGACATCGAGCTCGGGATCGCCAAGTTTATTTTATTTAAATATGTGTTACTGAATTGTATGCGTATTTGATAAATGTTTCTTTACTTTAGTAATTAGATGTTCGAGTCGTACTAAGAATTATTTTTAATTAGAGTGCGTAAGCGAAGCATAGAGGTTTGACTTGAGTAATACGGTTAGTTGATAGTTGGAAATTTCGAGGACGAAATTTCTTTAAGGGGAGTATAATTGTAACACCCCAAATTTGGGCCTAGAAGTATTGGGCCTTGAGTGTGGGTTTGTAAGGAGGTTTTATATAGGTATTAATTGTCCATTGAAAGGACACAATTAAATGTTTGCTTTAGTGGTTAATGGCTTTGAGAAGTGTTGGAGAAATCTTGGGTTCAAACTTGGGCTTTAGCAAAAATTTTGGTATTAAGTGAAAAAAAACCTGGATTCTTGGATGAGGGTTTTAAATTATTGTGTTAAATAAATGACACAAGGAAGCTTGTAGTCTAGTGGTTGTGGCGTCATTAAGGTTGTATGGGAGCTTGGGTTCAAGCCTTGGCTCTTGCAATTTATTTTGGGTTTTTAAAGGGAACCAGGACTTTGGCCTTTAGACCTTATAATTAATTAGGGATAAAATATAACACAAAAAGCCTTGTGGCTTAGTGGCAAGTAGCGTGTGGAGCATTTAAGGGGAGGCATAGGTTCGAATCCCATGGCAAGCAAAGAGCATTTATTTTGCTAACAGGGGCGGCAAGAGTTGGTGTTGAATTTAAACTCTAATGTTGGAGGATCCCACATCGAAGCTAATATAAGAGTGGTTGTGAAGTCGGCTTTCAATAGAGGAACCATGAGGAGAGTAAATGTCCTTTCTTGGTGATCCCTTTATTGTATGGCGTGCTCGTTTGGGTTGGGCGTCGGCTCAGGGTGCTCGGAGTGTGGATTAACTCCAGTCTCCTATCAGGTGTGTATTTCTTACTACTCTAGTGTAGGATGGCTACTTGACCGCTGATGGGCGAAAGGGGTCATGTGGGCCTAATGGGCCTACAGGCCCAATTGGATAGTTATTTGATTGTGTAGTAAATATTGGGCTAGGCTAGGTGAATCTCATATTTGTGGCTAGATTTGGGCTAAAAGGGCTACACGAGCGTGTGGGCCCATTTGGGTCGAGAATAGGCTTTAGGCCCATTCGTATTGTTATCCCTGTTTAGAATACTTTAGTTTACTAAAATTACCGAAATACCCTTAGTTTGTAAAAATCTTGAAATACCTCGATTTGTAAATTTACCAAATACCTTCGACTTGTAAAATTACCAAAGTACCCTCGATTTACAGAATTATCGTTTTACCCCTAATTTACATAATTACCATTTTACCACTGATTTACATAATTATCGTTTTACCCTCGACTTATAGAATTACCGTTTTACCCCTAATTTACATAATTACCGTTTTACCCCTGATTTACATAATTATCATTTTACCCTCGACTTACAGAATTACTGTTTTACCCTTAATTTACATAATTACCGTTTTACCCCTGATTTACATAATTATCGTTTTACCCTCGACTTACAGAATTACCGTTTTACCCTCGATTTATTGAATTACTATTTTACCCTTGATTTATAAAATTACTAAAATACCCTTGGTTTGTGAAATTACCGAAAACCTCAATTTGTAAAATTACCAAAATACCCCTAATTTACAAAGTTACGAAATACCCTTGACTTTCTAAAATTATAGAAATACCATTGGTTTACAAAATTACTTGAAATACCTTTGGTTTGTTGATTTACCAAAACACCCTTGTAGGATGAAATGACTAAAATACCCTAAAAGGTAAAAAGACCGTAAAGCCCTCAGTAGGGTAAAGTGACCGTAATACCTCGTATGGTAAAATGACGAATATGCCCTTATGTTCCGTATGACTGATGTGCTTAGGATTTACATATATTGATATTGGATTAGTTAAGTTTGAGTGATAGGTGGTGGTTATCGTAGGCGATTGATTTTGGAAAAGTTTCAACTTCAACCCGTAATGTGTGTACTAACCTCGTAATAGCTTAGATTAATATTTCTTTGAAAAGTTGAAAGCTTCAGATTTTAGTGATTCGAGAATTAATATTTAGATCTATTTTCTACGCACGTTTAAGTTGGATTCACAACGGATATGGGGTAGGAAGGTATTTGGAACGTTCTTCAACGAGTAGATATCTTGTGAGGATTAAAGGCTACCGATCGAGGAGTTTGTGAAAAGCTTGGATCATCGGAGTGACTAAATCTAGTCATCAACCTCGGCAAAGGTATGAACCCAAGGGCCATTGTGGATGGTGGTCGAATGTGTAAGTGATGATAATAGGTTGTTTTCGATTTGGTTTAATAATAACATGGTCTAATCTATAAGTGGTTGATTATAGGAGAAATCGCATAGGAGATCTCGTCAAGGAATATCGCAAATTAGGTGTGTAACGAACCCTTTTCATAGTTTACAGCGATGAATGCCGAAAAGCCGAAATGTCGAAATTCTGGCATTTCGAGGACTTGTGAGCAAGCGAACGCTCACTAGTTAGTTAGAATCGATGAGATTATGATCGGGAACATTGGAAACGGTAAGAACGTGATTTTTGGCATTCACGGTAAGTTGGGCCTCGAGGGGCTGCAATAGGGCCCAATAGGCTTTCGGGCCCATTTGGGTAAAATTGGTAGAAAACGAAAATCTGTTAAATTGCCTGTTAAGACTATTAACACTATTATGGATATAGGCTAAATGGGCCTAGATGACAAAATCGGCTAAGTAGGGCCCATTAGGGGTTTTAGGCCCAATAACTCGGTTTTGTTAAAAGTGGGCTAGAAACGCGGTTTACACAAATGAATAGTTAGTAACTGATGATGAACATGGAACAATCCCTAATTTTTGGTAAAATTACGATATTACCCTTATAATATGAAAATGACCATTTTGCCCCTAGGTAAAAATGACCATTATACCCCTAGGGTTTATATATGAACTTAATGCATGGGATTTTGATAAACATGATATGTATGATATGCACATGACATGTATGATATGCACATGAGATGTTCATAAATGCATTGGGTTGGGTTTTTATATGGATGGAAGAAGTGCAAAAGGGCTTATGCCCCAGTTATTAAAGGGCTTATGCCCCAGTTATTAAAGGGCTTATGCCCTAGTTATCAAAAGGGCTTATGCCCCAGTTATTAAAGGGCTTATGCCCCAGTGATCAAAAGGGCTTACGCCCCAGTTATTAAAGGGCTTTTGCCCCAGTTATTAAAAGAGGCAAGGCCTCCAGTTATATGATAAAGTAGCTATGCTGCCAGTGGAGAGTTATGGCGGGGTGGGTCGAGTTAATCCCACATGGTGTCTGGTTGAATACGGGTGGAGAGTAGCGGATGGTGGGTTGAGTAGTCTCCCAAATGGGTTTGCATACATTCATTGGTATTTCATGTGATATTGAAATGGGCTTGCATTCTTTCATTAACATTATATGTGATATTGAAATGGGCCTATGGGCCATACCGTTTACAGTAAAGGCTTCGGCCCAGTAATATGAAATATGAAAAGGCTTCGGCCCAGTGTTATGAATTGTGAAATATGAAAAGGGCTATGGTCCAGTACATGTTTGAGATTGGTTTTGGGCTTAGACCCAACAGGCTGCTATTGTTTTGGGGTTTGAAGGGGGCTTGTTGCACATTGAGTTTCCAAACTCACCCCCTTTCCTTAACCTTGCAGGTGAGCCTTAATGTGGGGACTTGGGACGGAGGGGATTCAGAGTGGCCACGGTGATCGCTTTTGGACCTTTAAATAAGCGTTGGTTTTCATTTAATTTCCTTTAATTATTATTTATTTTTGGGTTGTAATAAGGCCATTTTTAATTTTTCTTTTATTTCTTCTCGAGATTATTTTATTCTTAATAACTTTAAAATTGGTTGATAATTATTCAATTGGGCTAGACTTAGGACGTGTTTTCAAAACGATAATTGTTTTTAAAATATCTCAACGCCACAATTAATTGATTTATCAAAGACGTTCACTTAAACAAATTTAAACTTGATATAACAAAGTGTTGCTATGGTTGTGGGCATGTCTAGGATTGGATCCAATCAAAGAGCTTGGTACTTAAGCAGCCTTCATGGCTCACCTCCTCTATCTCGGATACCTACCTGGTGCCTAGCTTACATACACTTTGTTAACTCAACAAAATATATGGTTTTTAAAACACTAAAACGGAACGTGGGTTTTCAACTCCAATGTGGCACGTCAGATTCAGCCATAACGTCTGGGCCGGGTTTGGGGTGTTACAACTACAGCACGAGGTAGGCCACCTAGGAATACGGGGAACGCTAGCAGCGGTCAGAGAGGGTCTAAAGATGTTACCACCAGATCTGAGGCTCGTGCTCCTGCTAGAGCTTATGCTATACGTGCACGTGAGGATGCTTCTTCGCCTGATGTTATTACCAGTACTTTCACTCTCTTTGATACTGATGTGATTGCTTTGATTGACCCTGGATCTACTCATTCTTATGTATGTGAGACTTTAGCATCCAGTAAGACTTTACTTGTTGAGTCTACTGAGTTCGTTATTAGAGTGTCGAATCCCTTGGGTCGTTATGTGCTTGTCGACAAGGTGTGTAAGAAATGCCCCTTAATAATCCGAGGCTCCTGTTTTTCGGCCTACTTGATGCTTTTACCATTTGATGAATTTTATGTTATTCTCGGTTTGGATTGGTTGACCGTACATGATGCAGTTGTGAATTGCAAAAGTAAGACTATTAATTTGAGGTGTGCAAATAATGAGATAATCCAAGTTGAGTCTACTGTTTTGAATGGATTGCCAACAATAATATCCTCGATGTTAGCTAAAAAATATGTGAAAAAGGGGTGTGAAGCGTATCTTGCATACGTACTTGATATTAAAGAATCAGAAAAGAAACTTGAATCGGTACCAGTGGTTTGTGAATATCCGGATGTTTTTCTCGAAGAATTACCGGGGTTACCACCTGTTCGAGAGGTAGCGTTTGGCATCGAACTTGTACCTGGGACTACACCGATTTCGATGGCTCCGTATCGTATGGCACCAACGGAATTGAAAGAATTGAAAACTCAGTTGCAAGAATGGACGGATAGAGGTTTTGCTCGACCGAGTTTTTCACCTTGCGGTGCACCAGTATTGTTTGTGAAAAAGAAGGACGGAACCATGAGGTTGTGCATCGACTATCGTCAGCTGAATAAAGTGACAATAAAGAATAAATATCCGTTACCGTGTATTGATGATTTGTTTGATCAACTAAAAGGGGCCTCAGTGTTTTCAAAGATAGATTTGAGATCGGGTTATTATCAGTTGCGAGTTCGAAATTCAGATATACCCAAAACTGCTTTTAGAATGAGATACGGTCACTACGAGTTCTTAGTGATGCCGTTTGGACTCACTAATGTCCCTGCGGTATTTATGGATTTGATGAATCGGACTTTCAGACAGTATTTGGATCGGTTTGTAGTTGTGTTTATTGATGACATTTTGGTCTATTCGAGAGATGAAACCAAACATGCTGAGCACCTGAGATTAGTGTTGCAGATTTTACAGGATAAGCAGTTATATGCTAAGTTCAGTAAATGTGAGTTCTGGTTGAGAGAAGTTAGCTTTTTGGGTCATGTGGTATCTGCATCGGGTATTCCAGTTGATCCGAGCAAAATTTCAGCCATACTTAATTGGAAGCCTTCGAGAAATATTACTGAGGTTCGGAGTTTTTTGGGACTTGCCGGTTACTACAGACGGTTTATAAAGGGTTTCTCGATGATAGCCACACCAATGACGAAACTACTTTAGAAAGATGTTAAGTTTGAATGGTCAAAAAAATGTCAGAAAAGTTTCAATCAACTAAAAACTTATTTGACTGAAGCTCCAGTGCTAGTGCAGCCTGAATCAGGCAAAGAGTTTGTCATTTACAGTGACGCATCCTTACTTGGGTTGGGTTGCGTATTGATGCAAGAAGGTCGAGTTGTAGCTTATGCGTCGAGGCAATTGAAGCCACATGAGAAAAATTATCCAACCCATGATCTCGAATTAGCTGCCATCGTATTCGCTTTGAAAATATGGCGACATTACTTATTTGGTGAGAGGTGCCATATATTTTCGGATCACAAAAGTCTCAAATATTTGATGACTCAAAGAGATTTGAATCTGCGACAAAGACGTTGGCTAGAGTTATTAAAAGATTATGAGCTTGTCATTGACTATCACCCGGGAGACGATAATATGGTTGCGGATGCTTTAAGTCGTAAATCACTGTTTGCTTTAGGAGCGATGAATGTACACTTGTCTGTTCTATCCGATAATGTGTTAGTAGCAGAATTAAAGGCCAAACCACTGTTGATTCATCAAATTAGTGAAGCTTAGAAAGTCGATGATGAATTGGTTGCAAAACGGGCTGAATGTGTTTCGGATATGGAATCAGAGTTTCAAATTGATGATGACGATTGTTTGAGGCTCAGAAGTCGCTTGTGTATTCCAAGAAATTCAGAACTTATTTTGATGATTCTGAACGAAGCTCATTGTAGCCGAATGTCAATTCACCCGGGGAGTACGAAAATGTACAACGATCTGAGACGTCAGTTTTGGTGGCATGGTATGAAACGAGACATTTCCGATTTTGTTTCGAAGTGTTTAATATGTCAACAAGTGAAAGCGGAACATCAAGTGCCTACAGGTTTACTTCAGCCAATCATGATACCTGAATGGAAATGGGATCGAGTCACGATGGATTTTGTATCTGGGTTGCCATTGTCGGCAAGTAAGAAAGATGCGATTTGGGTTGTTGTTGATAGACTGACTAAGTCGACTCATTTTATTCCCGTACGTACGGATTATTCACTGGATAAACTAGCTGAATTGTATGTTTCTCAGATTGTAAGATTACATGGGGTACCTATTTCTATTGTGTCGGATAGAGATCCGAGATTCACCTCGCGATTTTGGAAGAAATTGCAAGAAGCTTTGGGTACCAAGTTGCATTTTAGCACCGCTTTTCATCCCTAGACTGATGGTCAATCCGAACGAATAATTCAGATACTTGAGGATATGTTGAGATGTTGCATCCTTGAGTTTAGTGGTTCGTGGGAACGGTATTTACCTTTGATTGAATTTGCTTACAACAATAGTTTTCAATCAAGCATTAGGATGGCACCTTACGAGGCTTTGTACGGTCGTAAATGCCGTACACCGTTGTTTTGGACCGAGCTCGGTGAAAGTAAAATTTTCAGAGTTGATTTGATTAAAGATGCTGAGCAGAAAGTAAAAATAATTCGTGAAAGTCTGAAGACAGCTTCAGATCGTCAGAAGTCGTACGCAGATTTGAAACGAAAAGACATTGAGTATCAGGTGGGAGATAAAGTGTTTCTTAAAGTTTCACCTTGGAAAAAGATACTCAGATTTGGCCGTAAGGGCAAATTGAGTCCGAGGTTCATTGGGCCGTATGAAATATCCGAACGAGTTGGTCCGCTTGTATATAGATTGATTTTACCCCGAACTTGAAAAGATTCACAATGTTTTCATGTTTCGATGCTTGACGTTATAGATCGATCCTTCGCACATAATTAATCTATCGAGGTTGAAATTCAATCCGATATGAGTTATGAAGAAGAACCGATTCAGTATCCTAGCTCGTGAAGTGAAAGAATTACGAAACAAAAAGGTTCCTTTAGTAAAAGTGTTATGGCACAAGCACGGGATGGAAGAAGCTACTTGGGCACCCGAGAACTCTATGAAAGAACGATATCCTAACTTGTTCACTGGTAAGATTTTCGGGGACGAAAATTTCTTATGTGGGGGAGAGTTGTGACAGCCCTAATGTGACCCTAGTTGGAAAGTGGTTTCGGGACCACAAAACCGAGTCATAAAAATAATCAACTGTTATTTTCTATGTTTATTGTGCATGAACATACATATGTGAAAATTTCATACTTTAATTTTGTCAATTATATATGAAATTATTAAATAGGACTTGTGTGAGAAAAATGAAAAGTGGTAGGCAAATTTTTAAGATGGTATATAATGAAAGTATTAAAAGGAAGGGTTTTGCATGTCAAATTAACCATTTTGTTATTAGTGGCCGGCCATGTTGTAAGTTAGTATAAAATATATGAATTTTATTTTAGCATTTTCCATTATTAAATGGCTTTACAATATAGAATAATAATTTTGAAGGAAGGAAATGGGTGAAAGAAACAAAGTCTTTATTCTTGTTTCTTCTTGGCCGATTCTAAGGGGGAAAAAGGAAGCAACCATTTGGTGATTCTAAGCCATAAATAAGGTGAGAAATTCATGTGAATTCTTGAAATTTTAGATAAATTTGAGCTAGTTAGGTAACCCATGTTAGAAATTTTGATTTTGGGATGACTAGAACTTTCGGCCATAGTAGTTATTGAGGATTAAGGTTTTTGTTTCATGTTAAATTGGATGAATCTTGGTGTATGGGTGTTTGAACTAAACTAATGATCAAATAGATGCATAGATACAAAGTGAGAAGAATCGGCTATTATGTTTGATACTATTGCCGAATATGAAAATGTTATACTTGAATAATGTATGTGGTTGGAGTTGATAATATGAAAAGAATGCTTAAATGTGTTATAATTGATTAGGCGTTAAATTAAAAGCTGCTAAAATTTTCATTGTTTTAGCCGAATATGTGTTTGTTTAAAGAAGGAATTGTTGACGAATGTATGTGAACTTGGCAAGTGTATTCGGCTTAGTACATAAATGATGTGAAAATTTTGGAATTTATTTTTGATTATGTGTATGTATGACCAAGTATAATCAGCCACATGAGTAAAATGAGTACTAGATGTTATATTATAATTATTGAGCTTAAGTATATGGATGTATGTATATGTGGTCATATAATGGCGTTTTGGTTTGAAAGTTGAATGATGAATTGTTATTTAAATTATATGAACATTTGGCAAAAGTAGCCATGGTGTATAAAATTGTATTATTTATGAAATTTGTAAGTTTAAAATAAATTGTGGAAATGATAAATTATAATAAAATGAATTCGATATGTGATTGCCGAATGTGATTAACAAGTAAACATTATTGGTAAAAATATTGAATACTTCTACTTGTATTCATTAAGCTCAAGGGCAAGGGGAATCAAAGTTGGATTGGGGAAAAGAGAAAGCGATAGAGTAATCAATCCACAACCATTCCAATATATCGAGGTAAGTCTTTGAGTAACGGAACTTAGTTTATGATTTTATAGGTATCATATAAAAGCATAGTAGATAAGTTGTGATCTTATGGTTCTATATAAATTACATAGTGAAACAAATGATTTTTATTTTATATGACTTGGAGCTGAATGGTTAAAGAATTCATGTGGAATAACGAAATGAAATCATATTACGTGTATGTAGCTATTGAGCCGTAAGAGTAAGGGTTGATAAGCATGTTGAACTTGTTTTCTAGTAATGCTAATGAGTTATGATATATATATGTGCATAGCATTTGTGCGGGTTATTATAACCGGGTTAAGTCCCGAAGGCATTCGTGCAGGTTATTATAACCGGGTTAAGTCCCGAAGGCATTCGTACGGGTTATTATAACCGGGTTAAGTCCCGAAGGCATCCGTGCTGGTTGTTACATCCGAGCCAAATTCCGAAAGTATTTATGTTTGGAAAGGTGCGATTCTGTTGTAATAATTCCGATTAATGTGCTCATAATCAATAATATGACCAGGTATGGATCGTATATACATTGGAAAAATTTTGTACAGTATAAGTTGTGATTATGTAATCGAATAATGCTCTCCCGGCCATTCCTTAGGGTTATATGAAGTCTATAGCTCACTCGAGTTACATGAAATTGATTCAAATGAAATTTAGTTAAGTTTGACTTCGAATGTGTAAACATATTGATAGAAGTGTAAATTAAAATGAATATGTGATCTTGTGCATAGACATTTATTTATCCTTATGAAGTTATTTCTTTTGTGTTTTTGTTTCAAATGATTTCCTTACTTATAAGCTTACTAAGCATCGAAACGCTTACTCTGTTGCTTAAATTCTCTGTATTATAGATTTTGTTCGTCAGCTATCGGACTCAGAAGTGTCAAATTCGAAGTCATCCACACTATCTAAGCCCCTTTTTGGTACTCTTTTAGTTGAACTTTGATAATGCCATGTATAGGACTGACCTTTGTTGTTAATTAAGCATCTTTTGGTAATGTATATTCGTATAGCCATGCGAAAATGGCTTGTATATTTTGAGTATAGCATTATAATCATTTTATATATATGGTCTTATGATATGTTTATTGAGTGGTATGGAAATGCTTGGTAATTATTAGCCATTGGAATGGCTAATCATGATCATATTTGGTGCTATGTATGTCAAATTGCTAGCTAATCCATGGAAACCATGAAATAGGTAAAATTTACCAAAAAATAGATTCAGACAGCAGTAGTGATGTGAATTTGAAAAATCACTAAAAATAGTAGAAATGGAATTAAATAATGAATAAGTTATGGAATCGAAGCCTGATGAGTCTATTTTCATATGGAAGAAGCAAAACAGGTATATGAGCTATATTTTATGAGATGTTTAAATTTTTGTGAAACAGGGCCAGAGCGATTTCTGGATCCCCTATTATGACTTTGGAAATTCACCATAAATTTTACAAAGATAATTATAAGTCATGATTTATATTTACAGATTCAGTATTGAGTCTAGTTTTATTAGAGACAAACGGTATAGTCATTGAAACTCTGTACAGGGAGATATCTGATTCGTAATACACGGAGGTCAGAGTAGTCGAACCCTGAAATAGGGGAGACTTTAACTAATAAAATGTACTAATTGGCCCAACAAAAAATTATGAAAAACAATTAGTAGATATATGTATGAGTCTAGTTTCAGGAAAAATTTACGGAACTAGATTTCGAGTTTTGGAACTTGAGATATGATTTTTAAAGCGACTGTGATGCAGTTAGCCAGCTTGTCTGGAAATTTTAAAATGAATTGTATGAGCTGTTTAAGAAATGAATTAAGTCCGTTAACACCTCGTGTTCGACTCCGAAAACAGTCTCGGGTACGGGGCGTTACATTTTCATGGACAAAAATGGACATACATAGATAAAAATAACTAAAGTTTTAATGAAGAATATTTTATTCATTTGGTAATTAAAAGATTAAAAAAGGGAAAAAGATGGCAAAATGAGCCCATCTTCTTCATTAGGCCGAAATTTCAAGGTTTCTTCATAGCTAGGGTTTTGTCAAGCTTCCAAGCTTCATAGTAAGTGATTCCAAGCCCCATTTTTAATGTTCATTACGTTTTTAAAGTTCTGGTAACTTGATTTAGCTTATTCTAGCAATAATTTAACCTAAGGTTCATATTTGGAAAAATACCCATAGGTGCAATGTGTTTATTTTGATGTTTTATGGTAAAATATGAAGCTTGAAATTATGTTAAATGACTTGAGCTAAGCGATTTTAAGCGAACACGAGTAAAACCGCACAATCGGTAAAAATACCTAATGGTCATAAGTACATGTTAGAATGGGAATTTGATGTTGCCGTAGGTAAATAAATGATCAACATGTCATAAAACATAAGAATTAGGGATAAAGTTTCATTTCCGAGCCTTGGGGAAAAAGTGTAAATATGCAAAAGTTTAGGGGCAAAATCATAATTTTACCAAAGTTAGAGTTAAGGACTGTTTTGATAAATGTAAATATTAAATAAGTTAAATTTTCTATTATAGATCAAGAAGAACAAAATTTGGGGTTAGACTAAGGAAAGAAAAAGGTTGAGGACTAAATCAAAATATATGATCGTATTTTGTATCAAGGTAAGTTTGCGGTAAATAAATGCAATGTTTTATTATTTATAATTAATGATATTATTTTTCAGCATCTATATATTTATTTTGTAAATTTATTCCTTGATGATTCTAGTAAGAATTGACGGAGAAATGATACTTAAAAGTCTCGGTTGAACATTAGGAATGTGTAGGACACAAATGTCATGACATTACGGTTTAAGGATACCAAGTAAGACCATGCCAAGGCATGATATTGGTAAGTTTTACAAGGCAAGGAAATTATGCAAGACCATGTCAAGACATGGCATTGATAAACTACTATAAGGCAAAGATCCCATGTAAGACCATGCCAAGGCATGGCAATGGAGAGTTCATAAGGCAAGGATACCACGTAAGACCATGTCAAGACATGAAAATGGTAAGTTTAAGAGGGAAAGGTACCCGTGTATCATTAGTATTCCAAATGGTTCAATGGAAAATTCAAAGAGTGTACCAAAGGGAAGGTAAGATAAGTCCATGTTCGAAAGGTTTAGGTTATCTTGATAATTCATTTAGAATGTTGTTATTTATTTACATGAAAACTTTTTAAGCTTTATGCTTACTCCCTTTATTTTCTCTCTTTTTTATAGTATTGCAAAGCCAACTCGGAAAATCATAAGGACGTCGAAGATTGCCTCACACTATCAACGAGTTATCTCGGTATTTTGTGACTAGAAATACTTTACGTTATGGCATGTATAGGGACTTGGCTATTTTGTGTGTATGTCCTTATGACATGATTAAAGAATGGAATGCAAATACTTGGTAATTATTAGCTTATGATATAGCTAAATAAGAACATGTTTTGGTATTATGTATGCCTAAATGAGGTTTGATGCAAAGAATTTATGAAAGAGTAAGAGTTGGCCATGGAACAGTTAGGAAACAACAATAGTGATGTGGATTTGAAAAATCACTAAAAATTATAAAAATAGAATTAAATGGTTAATGATATATATAATTAAATCCTATTGAGTCTATTTTCATTAGAAACAAATAGAAACGTTATCCGATTTCGGTATAATGAGATAATTAATTTTTAGTGAAGAGAGGTTAGGTCCGCTAAACTACAAAACAGGTGAACCTTTAATGAATAAAATATACTAATTGGCCAAACCAAAAATTCTAGAAAAATTATGGTAAGAAGATATATGAGTCTAGTTTTAGGGAAAATTTACGGATCCAAATTTCAAGTTTCGTAACTTGAGTTATAATTAATTTAGTGACTATTACGCAGATGGATAGTTTTATTATGAATAGTGAAATAAATTGTTTTGAATTATGTAAGTAATCGAAAAATTTTTAATGTTCCGATTTGGTCCCAAACTGTTCCAATTGCACATTTTGGGGCCTCGAGGGCCCTTTTTAGGGAATTATTGGATGAAAGTGAGTGAAGTAAATTTTTTTATGCCCCGAACAAGTAAGATAAGTCTGGTAACGCCTCGTGCTCGACTCCGGTGATGGTCTCGGGTAAGGGGTGTTACATGTATGATAAGATGAAGCATCTTGTGGTTAAACCCGACTCTCAGAGAGAGGGTCTCATTGCTTGTGGGTAACAATATCGAAATGTTGATGATGATCGTGGAAGGACATAAGAATGGAATCCTCGCGGTAAATCTAAGGGAAGATCAAAGTCTTGAAACAAAGGTAAAACTTGTAACTTCTGTAAGAAGAAGGGGCACATTAAATCTGAGTGTTTTAAGCTGTAAAACAAGATCAAAAGGGAGGCTGCAAATCAAAAGAGCAAACAACTAGAAAAATCTTGTGAAGCAAATATTGTAGAAGACTATAGCGATGGTGAACTTCTTGCCGCTTTTGTCAACAATTCTAAAGTGAGCAAGAAGTGGATCCTTGATTAGGGTTTTACCTTCCACATGAGTCCCAATTGGTATTGGCTTACAACTTACGAAATAATGTCTGAAAGTGTTGTTTTGATGGGAATAATGCTTTATGTAAAATCGCAAGTGTTGGAATGATTAAAAGTTAAGATGTTTGATGGAGTTGTCAGAACACTTAGTGACGTATGACATGTTCCGAATTGAAGAAAAATTTTATTTCGTTGAGCACTTTTGATTCAAAAGAGTACAAATACACAGCTGAAAGTAGGTTTTAAAGATTTTCAAAGGTTCCCTTGTTGTGATGAAATGGCAGAGAAAAACTGCCAAGTTATATGTTTTACAGGGTTCTACAGTTACTGCTGATACAACTGTTACTTCCTCTTCCTTATCTAATGATGATGTTTCTAGAATTTGGCATATGCGCCTAGGGCATATGAGTGAGAAAGGCATGGCAGAATTGAGCAAAAGAAGACTTCTTGATGGGCAAGGAATTTGCAAACTGAAGTTTTGTTAGCACTGCATTTTTGGGAAACAAAAAAGAGTTTGATTCTTCAAAGGAATCCATAACACGGAGGGAACATTGAGTATATTCATTCATATCTATGGGGGCCATCCAGAGTGCCTTCGAGAGGTGGAGCTAATTATATGCTAACACTAATTGATGATTTTTCCAGAAAAGTTTGGGCATTCTTCTTGAAGCAGAAAAGTGATGTGTTTTATGCATTCAAGTCTTGGAAAACTATGATTGAAAAATAGACAGGAAAACAAATAAAATACCTCCACATAGACAATGGCTTAGAGTTATTTTTTGATGAGTTTAATGAACTGTGCAAGTCAGAAAGGATCGTGAGACACTTAACAGTTCGTCATACTCTACAGCAAAATAGTTTTGCAGAATGAATGAATAGAATGATCATGGAGAAGGTTCGATGTATGTTGTCGAATGCCAACTTACCAAAGTTGTTTTGGGCTGAAACACCCTCTACTGCATTTTTTTTATCAATCGATCTCCATTCATTGCCATTGAGAAAAAGACTCCACAAGAGGTATGGTCTGGTAATCTTGTTAATTATTCTAATTTAAAGATCTTTAGCTGTCCTGCGTATACTCATGTTGATAACGAAAAATTGGAATTGAGATCTATTAAATGTGTTTTTCATGGTTATAAAGCTAGTGTAAAAGGATATAAGTTATTGCGTCCTGAAAATAGAAAAGTTGTGGTTAGCAGAGATGTTGTTTATTATGAAACTGCTATGCTACCAACTTATCTCTAAAAGACTCTTCCAATAAGGAACAAAAAAAACAGGTGGAGCATCAGATTAATCCAGAATCTACAATAGAGTCGACTTCTCGAACCAGTACAGAAATTCAGAATAGAGTTACTTCTTCACCACTGTAACGCCCCGTACCCGAGACCATCGCCAGAGTCGAGCACGAGGTGTTAACGGACTTAATTCATTAATTAAACAGCTCAAACAATTTATTTTTAAAACTTCTAGAGAAGCTGGCAATCTGTGTCATAGTCGCTTAAAAATTCATATCTCGAGTTACGAAACTCGAAATCCAATTCCATAAATTTTTCCTGAAACTAGACTCATATATCTATCAACTAATTTTTTTCTAGAATTTTTGGTTAGGCCAAATGCTACAGTTTATTAGTTAAATCTCCCCTATTTCAGGGTTTGACTGCTCTGACCTCTGTGTATTCGAATCAAATATCTCCCTATACAGAGTTCAAATTACCATGAATTTTATTTATCATAAAACTAGAGTCAATAAGGAATATTTACATGTAAATAATTACTTCTAATTATCTTTGTAAAATTTTTGGTGAATTTCCAAAGTCAAAACAGGGGATCCAGAAATCGCTCTGGCCCTATTTCACAAAAATTTAAATATCTCATAAAATATATCTCATTTACCTATTTTTTTTTCTTCCATTTGAAAATAGACATAATAATCTTTGATTTCATAACTTATTCATCATTTAATTCCATTTCTACTATTTTTAGTGATTTTTCAAATTCACATCACTGTTACTGTCTGATTGTGCTAATTTCACCTTTTTCATAATTTCCATGGAATAACTAGCATTTAGGCATACATAACACCAAACATGTCTTTGATTAGCCATTCCAACAGCTAATCATTATCAAGCATTTACATACCAATCATTAGCCATATCATAAGATCATACACACAAAATGGCTACGATGCTATACATGCCATACTCAAAATGAAATGTCTAGCTATACCAAAACCATCCTAGTGATAGTGTGCCCGACCTCCGACGCGTTTTTACGATCCCGAGTTAGCTTGACAAAACTATAAAAGAAGGAAAATAAAGGGGTAAGCATTAAGCTTAGTAAGTTTGCATGCAAATAAATAACAACATTCATAAGAACTATCTTACTACTTGGCATGATACTACATAATGCAACTTCATTAATTGTCATAGACATATTTTAAACTTCTTCACTTACTCACTTACTTAAATACTTACTTACTTAATCAAATTTATTAATACATTTTACTTACCTTTTTCCTTATCAAGCATACATGAACATTATGTACTTACCTTTACTCTTCTAGCATGAACTTGTCTTACCTTTTTAGTATAACTCGTCTTACCTTACCTTACCTTGATATTCTCTTTAAATTTTCCCGTTGAACCACTTGGAATACTAAGGATACACGGGTACCTTACCATTTCCATGACTTGTCATGGTCTTACGTGGTATCCTTTTGAAACTTACCATTGCCATGTCTTGACATGGTCTTACATGGTAGCCTTGCCTTATGAACTCACCAATGTCATGCCTTGGCATGGTCTTACATGGGACCTTTGCCTTATAGTAACTTATCAATGCCATGTCTTCACATGGTCTTACATGATTTCCTTGCCTTAGAAACCTTACCAATTGCCATGCCTTGGCATGGTCTTACACGGTATCCTTAAACCCTAATGTCATGACATTTGTATCCTACACATTCCTAAGGTTCAACCGGGACTTTCTGAAATTTCTTCTCCGTTAATTCATCTTAAGTCTTCTTTGAATAATTTCATAAAATAAATATACGCATGCTGGAAATTAACAAAATTAACATAAAATAATAGAATATTGCATTTATTTACTGCAAACTTACCTCGAAACAAAATACGATCAACTATATCGATTTAGTCCATTATCTTTTTCTTTCCCCGGTCTAACTCCAGATTTTGTTATTCTTGATCTATAATAAAAAATTTAGCTTATTTAATACTCAAATTTATTAAAACAGTCCTTGACCCAAACTTTGGCAAAATTACATTTTTGCCCCTAAACTTTCACATATTTTCACTTTTTCCCCAAGGCTCATAATTTAAACTTCATCCTATTTTCTTATGTTTTATGACATGCTGATCATTTTTCCCTTCTATGACAACATCAAATTCACACTCTAACATGTACTTATGACTATTAGGTATTTTTACCAATTAAGCCCTTTTACTCGTTTTCACTTAAAACCGAGTAGCACAAGTTGTCTAACATAATTTAAAACCTCATATTCTATCATAAAACACCAAAATACACAAATTTCACCTATGGATATTTTTCCAAATATGAACCCTAGGTTGAATTATTACTAGAATAAGCTTAATCAAGTTATTGAGACTCCAAAAACGTAAAGATCATGAAAAATGGGGCTTGGAATCACTTACTATGGAGCTTGAAAGCTTGAAATAAACCCTAGCTATGGAGAACCCTTGAAATTTCAGCCTAATGAAGAAGATGGACAAAAATTGGCTTTTAATTTTGTTTTTAATTCATTTTAATAACAAAATGACCAAAATGCCCTTACTACTAAACTTTCCAAAAATTCCATCCATGTCCAATTTTTGTCCATAGACTTAAAAATTGGTCAAATTGCTATTTAAGACCTCCTCATTAATATTCCAAAGCAATTTCATACTAAAAACTTCTAGAATGCAAGTTTTACAAATTATTCGATTTAGTCCCTAATCTCAACTTAAGCACTTTATGCATAGAATTTCATCACGAAATTTTCACACAATCATGCAATCATATCATAAACCTCAAAATAATAATAAAATAAAATTTTCTACCTTGAATTTGTGGTTTCGCAACCATTGTTCCGTTTAGGCCCTATTTCGGGATGTTACAACCACAATACTCTATCACCAAAAAAAAACTAGAAGAGAGATTAAACCTTGAAAGAAGTATGCCGAGGTTGATCTAGTTGCTTATGCTTTAAATATTGTCGAAGATATAGATGCAAAACCAAGAGCCATCTAATTATTCTGTGGTTAGCTGTGAAGACTCAGAAAAGTGTATGTTTGTTATGCAAGAGGAGATGGGATCACTCCACAAAACCAGAACATAGGATCTTGTGAAACTTCCTAAAGAAAAAAAGGTTATTCATTATAAATGGATTTTTAAAAAGAAAAAAGTGACTCCAAGAGTTGAAGAACCCAGCTATAAAGCAAGGCTTGTTGCAAAGGGTTACAATCAAATTCTAAGAGTGGACTTCACATATGTGTTCTCCCCAGTTGTGAAGTATAGTTCAGTTCGAGCTTTGCTTGGTATTGTGGCCATGCATGATTTGGAGCTTGAGAAGTTAGATGTAAAAACTACATTTTTGCATAGAGAACTTGAGAAGGATATTTACATGCAATAACCAGAGGGTTTTACAGTCTCAGAAAAAGATAACTATGTTTGCTTACTGAAAAAGTCCCTTTACGGTTTGAAATTGTCACCAATATAGTGGTACAAGAGGTTTGACTCTTTTATAACTTCTCATGATTTCAAAAGAAGTAGCTTTGAAAATTGTGTTTACTTTAAGAAAAAATAGTGATGGTTCTTTTGTGTATCTAGTCATTTATGTTGATGACATGTTGATAGCAGTGAAAGATAAAGGAGAGATGAGAAATGTCAAAGCCCAACTAAGTGAAGAATTTGAGATGAAAGATTTGGGACCAGTAAAGAAGATACTTGGTATGGAGATTCTCAGAGATAGAAAAGTAAGTAAGTTGTACCTAAGTCAGAAGGGGTACATTGAGAAAGTTCTTTGCAAGTTCAATATGCAGAGTGCTAAACCTATTAATACTCCTTTAGCAGCCCATTTCAGACTTTCATCGGCTTTGTCTCCACAATTAGATGATGAGATTGAGTACATGTCCCATGTTCCATATTCTAGTGCAGTGAGATCTCTCATGTATGCTATGGTTTGTTCACATCCAGATTTATCATATGTAGTTAGTACAGTTAGCAGATACATGATGAATCCCAGTAAATAACACTAGAAAATAGTTTAGTAGATTTTATAATACTTACGAGGTACTATTGAAGTTTGCTTAAAGTTTGGAAAAACTAGAGATGGAGTCATTGGGTATATTGATGTTGATTTTGCTGGAGATCTTGATAGAAGAAGATCTCTCACAGGTTATGTCTTTACAATCAAAAGTTGTACAATCTGTTGGAAAGCCACTTTGCAAACTACAGTCACTTTGTCTACCACTAAAGCTAAGTACATGGTGATTACTGAGACTTGTAAAGAAGCCATTTGGTTGAAGGGACTTTTTAGTGAACTCAATGAAGTCCTTCAAATCAGTATAGTATTTTGTGACAGTCAAAGTGACATCTTCCTTACAAAAGATCAAATGTTTCATGAGAGAACAAAGCACATTGATGTCAATATCATTTTATTCATGATATTATTGCTCGTGGTGATATTCTTGTAAGCAAAATTAGTACTCATGAAAATCCTGCAGATATAATGACTAAGTCACTTCCCATAACCAAGTTTGCGCATTGCTTAGACTTGGTTGGTGTTCATTTTTGAGGTTAAACCTCTAAGGGGTTCTATAGAAAAGGTAGAGAACTTGTTCATTAAGAGTTCGCGATGAAGAACTTGTTCATTGAGAATTCATATCAAGGTGGAGATTTTTAGAATTGAGTGACCCGAATCCTTATTAAAATAAAATAAAGTGGTAAAATAAAATAAAAGTAAAATCCAATAGAACTGCACTTTTTTTTTTAGAATAAGGTTTTTAAACCTTATTACATTCATCTACTTGATATTGATTAGAATAAGGTGTTTCAACCTTACTACACTCCTTCTATTAGAAGATGGTTTTACAAGCCTATAAATGGACATAGTCTACTCCTCTTGTAATCATTCCAATTCAACATAGTGAATTATCTTCTGCACTACCCGTGGTATTTCCTGAAAGGGTTTTCACGTAAAATTTGTATGTTCTTTATTTTTCTCTCTTTTCTTTATGATACATTGTCATTATCGACATTCTATTTTTTCACAAATTTTAATTTGAATATAAATTATATATACACTTTATTATTATAAATGAAGGGAGAATTAAAAAAAATGGTTTAATTTGTAAGATGGTTTTGGTACACAATACTTAACAGACGTTGATAGCTACATTCTTTATTAAGAAAATGGAAATAACAAAATTTTAGCTAGATATTCCTCTACTTTTGTTTTTTTCAATGCAAAGCCAAAAATGCTCAATTAGGTTTGATCAAAGTGAAAGGAAAAATAATTAGGTTAAGATTATGTCACTACTCTCGGTATTTTTAGTAAATTTAGAATTTAAATTTATATTTTTTTATAATTTTAGAATTTAGTCTTCTGTAAATTTAAAAAGTATATAGATTAAATTTCAAGAAATAGATGTGTAGAAATTCTAAATTTATGAAAAATATAAGGACTTATAACCATTTTAACCAAATAAATATAAACAAACAAATAAATAAATAGACCAAAGTCTTTTATTACTACAAAATTATTTTTATCCTTCTTTTGTCTCTTTCTTCTTGTTTTTTTTTTTGTTCCATTGAATCTTCTTACCTATTTTATTTTAATTTTCCTTTCCTACCATAATTGATCATTTTGCTTCACTTACCCTCTTTTTAATTCTTAGTGTAATCTATTTAAAGTTTTTTTTTGAACAAGTAATCTACTTAAAGTTATTTTCTATTATTAGTACTCTAATATTTTTCGTGTCTATCTTTTATTGGGAAAACAAGTTGGGAAAAGTTTCAAGAATAATAAAACAAGCTAAGAGAAGAAGTTAAATTGCTAGCAACTTATGAATGATTTATTACATTATTGTATTTCCAAACAAATTCATATTTAATGCATTATTATTGGTGTATAAATTTATATGCACACAATAACTTAAGTAATGCAATGTGTTAGAAATTTTAGTTAATTACTAAAAAATTAATTGTATTACCAAAAAAGTTTGATTATATTTATTCAATTTTGAGAGATTTTATTAATTGTGATGTGTTGCCAATATATTTGTTGTGATAATGTATAAAATACATACAATTTTCAAAACGCCCCAACTTTATTATACGGATACATCCTGTTATATTACAATAGAAATATTATCTTGAAATTTGCATTTCTACATACGATAAATAGGCTTGGCACAAAGATTAGTCTTCCTTGGCAATGAAGAACCAAAGTTCTCGGTCATGTCCAATTCATTTGGCGACATTCCAGTAGGCAGCTCCCAATCAAAACAATGCACCAATTGAGCTAGAATGAGTTTAACTGTGATTAACCCTAGTTTCTTTCCTGGGCATACTCTACGGCCTGAACCAAATGGGATGAGTTCAAAATCATGTCCATGAAGTTCTATATTGCTATTAATGAACCTTTCAGGAAAAAAATCTTCAACATTATTGGACCACACATTAGGATCTCTCCCAATTGCCCAAACGTTCACTAAAACCCTTGACTTTTTTGGTATGTAACAACCATCAATAACTATGTCCTCCATTGACTCACGAGGAACTAGTAAAGGTGCAACAGGATGAAGCCTTAAAGTTTCTCTCACAACCATATCTAGGTACTCCAATTTTGGTAAATCATTTTCTTCCACCATTCTCTTCCCGATAACACTTTCTAACTCTTGCTGGAATTTCAGCATTACCCTAGGATGCCTTATGAGCTCTGATAATGCCCACTCCAATGTTGCAGCTGAAGTGTCCAAGGAACCCACAATCATATCTATTGTTATGGCTTTGATGCTATTTCGATCCATTATATCACCATCGGGATTCATTTGCTTATTTAATTCTGTAAGCATTGTACCAACAAAATCATCTTGCTTTTGTTGCTGATGGTCGTTAATAATCGTCTCAAGGGCTTCGTCAAGTTTTTCACCAAGTGTCCTTGTACGGGATTTGAGTCCCTACATGGTTGAAAATAATCAACACAATTCACTCAGTGGTTGTTCGTAATGTGTATTGTTAATTTGTTTTGATATAGTATATTAAAATACACACAAACACAATACCTGTAAGTCAAAAGCACCCAAAAAAGGCACAAAATCTGCAAGATTGAAAGCTCCTGCCAAGTTAGTAAGCTCTTCAATAAGCTCCTTAAGGTTAAATTCCTCATACTTCTTCACAGACCCCAAAATCATTTTCAAATTCATCTTTTCATTAAGATCCCCCACCTTTTTACTAATGTTAACCACTTCTTTTTCTACTGCGGCTTCTTTCAAAAATTCAATGAAATGCGCTAACACCTCTTTCCTTGATGGTGCAAATGATTCAATTTTCGATGCATTAAAAAGTTGTTGATTACAAAACTTCCTCACACTGCGCCAATATGGTCCATGTTCTGTGAATGCTATTCCCTTTTTGCCATTGTAAATTGATTGTAGCACTTGGACTTTTGGTCTACTTGCAAAAACAACATCATGTGTCTTAAGAAACATCTCGGCTACTGGAGGGGATGAAACGACAACAGTTGGCACAGAGCCTAGCCTTATGGACATTATAGGACCATGTTTTTTGGCCAAGTGGTAAAGGGATCGGTGTGGAAGCATGCCTAATATATGGAGGTTCCCAATGATTGGCAAGGGTCGAGGACCAGGAAGGGCTTTCCCTTTTCCTTTGCCTTGTTTCAAGATGTAAAATAGAATGTAAAAGGAGAAAAAAATCACAAGGAGTGTAAGAAGAGTTTCCACTGAAGGATCCATTATTGTTAATCAATTAACCTAATTGATATGTCTCTAGTGCATATCCCTATTTATTTATACATTTATATATCAACTATAACGTTTTTTATTCTTTTTTATAGATAGTTTCTATATTTTTTAATATAAATGGAGAAAAAAGGGCACAACTCCCCCGCCATCATATTTGATTTGAATCTTTACTTCTGACTATCAAAAATTATTTCTAAAATTTTTATCACTTAAGTCATACCCCTAACCAATTAAAATAATTTAAGAGTTTTTATTTTTAGGTCATACTTTTCTCTCAACACACACAATATTTTTTAACATATCAATGTTTTAGACTATTGGTAATGAAATTGAACAAAGGTATGATAAGAGACTAAAACAATCCATGAACGTAGAATTTCTTTACATGACCCGTAATAAATGACCCATGTATATTTATAAAAACTATTTTTGGGTACACTAAAACAATCTTGGATGTTGAGTGTTCCACCATAAAAATATAAATTAAATTTATACATTAATTTAATTTTAATATGCAATTTGATATATAAATTTTTGTGTATTTATAAATATAAAATTAATATTATATTTTATATATTTTATTTTATTCAATTGTACACATTTAAATAAATAGATGTATACATTTATTTTCATATTGTATTAATACGATTGTTTATGTATATAATATTAAACGTAAAACGATGCTAATTTAAAGATATTATTAATTATTTTTAAAATCAAATTAAAACTTTGTTCATCAAATTATACAAAATTAAAGATAATGTATAACATTACATATTAAATTAAAAATTAAAATTTATGATAATATCATGGATAATTAATTAAGGTAAATGATATGCGTCTAATGTCTGTCGCCTCCCCATTTTATTTATAGATTTATATATCAATTATAACAAATAACTATATAGATTTTTTTCCTGTATATTTTATATATAAATGGACAGAAAAAAGAAGGCACAACAAGTCAACAACTCTTCGGAGATCGTATTTAACACAAACCTAGGACGTTGGCTGTTTGGCCATAAATTTATAATATTTAGACAGCAGATTATACATATATATATATATATATATATATATATATATAATACGTATGTAGAAAAATTAAACAATGAAGTTGATTGCTATTAACTATAAAGTTTTGCTTTTAAAATGTAGAAAAGCTCCAAATATAACATGTTAAATATTATAAATAATGATTAAAAGATATATCGAATTGTAAAATTATAATATTAAAAAAATTGTTTCTTAATGTTAGGAGTATAAGGAAGGTTCTCTATTTAGTCTTCTGTTACTCTGTTAGTTGTTATACATAAGTTGTCAAGTTGTTATGCAGCTAGTGATTCTTTAGTATGCCTCAGTAGCTCCGCAAGGCGCAGACTTAATTAGGAGAGAGAAACCTCCGGTAGACAAGATTTGAAAACAAGGGGTTGAGGAATTCTAGGCTAACTTAGATGACGACCTAGAGAAAGCAGAGTTTTGGCTAGAAAATACCATCAGAGTATTTGATGAACTGTTTTGCATGCCTAAAGAATGCATTAAGTGTGCAGTATCGCTCTTGAGAGATTCGGCCTACCAGTGGTGGAACACTTTCGTGTCTGTAGTGCCGAGAGAGAGTAACTTGGGAATTCTTCCAGGGAGAGTTCCGAAAGAAGTATATTAGCCAAAGGTTCATAGATCAAAAGAGGGATGAATTTCTAGAGCTAAAGCAAGGCCGAATGTCAGTGACGGAATACGAATGTGAATTTGTGAGGCTCAGTAAGTATGCGCGAGAGTGCGTGTCTTCAGAAGCCACTATGTGTAAAGGGTTTGAGGATGGTCTTAATGAAGATATCTGAGTATTTGTTGGTATCTTAGAACTAAGAGAATTTGTGGTGCTCATTGAGAGAGCATGCAAGACAGAGGAGCTGGTAAAACAGAGGAGGAAAGCGGCTTTTGAGTCGCAAGATTCAAAGAAGAAACAGATGGGAAAGTCACATCAGTCCTCATCTAAGAGATCGAAGGAAGTCACTACGCGATCAAATGCTTCAGTGGGGTTTTCAAATAGAAATAAGAACCAGCAGAACACAACTTCTTGTGCCCAAACCACTTCTGTAGCGAGCGTCAGTAGTGCTCGGCCAAATAGGCCAGAATGTTCGCAATGTGGTAGGCGTCACTTCGGTGAGTGCCGGGGGAATGAAAGGGCCTATTTTAAGTGTGGATCATTAGAACATTTCACCCGAGACTGTCCTAAAACGGAAGAGATAGAGAAAAAGCAAGATTCGAAGGCAAGTAATGCTCCTTCGAAGGGTAGACCTCAAAAGAACTCTGGAAGTGCCACTACTAGCAGAGGTGCACCCAAAGATGCTACAGTGAGGTCCGAGGGCAAAGTGCCTGTAAGGACTTACGCTATTCGTGCCCTTGAAAAGGCAGAATCTCTCGACGTGATCATGGGTACTTTTTCTATCCATGGAATATTTGTTGTTGCTTTAATTGACCCGGGGCCTACCAACTCTTATATTTGTATTGGAATTGATACCTCGTATGAACATGATAGTAGAGTCCACTGAGTTTGTAAGGAAATTGTCTAACCCTTTAGGTAGACATGTGCTAGTGGACCAAGTATTTAGAAATTGTCCTTTGACAATTAGAGGCCATTGTTTTCCAGTTAACCTGATGTTATTACCATTTAATGAATTTGATGTAATCCTTAGGATGGATTGGTTGACTTTTCATAGTGTTGTAGTGGACTATGAGAGAAAGGTTATTGAATTGAAATGTGAAGACGAAAACGTTCTTCGGGGTTGGGCCAGATGAATCAGATAATTTGCCTGCAATAGTATCATCTTTGACTGTTGAGTAATATTTGAGGAAAAGATATGAGGCTTATCTCGCTTTTGTGCTAAATACTCAAGTGTATGAGTTGAAGATAGAATCGATACAAGCGGTTTGTAAGTTTACAGACGTGTTTTCAGAGGAACCCGGATTACCTCTAGTGAGGGAAGTAGAGTTTGGAATCAAGTTGATACTGGGCACGACACCTATCTCGATTGCTCCGTATAGGATGGCTCCTATGAAGTTAAAGAATTTGAAAGCTCAACTACAAGAGTTAGTGGACAAGGGCTTTGCGAGACCAAGCTTTTCCCCGTAGAGTGCTCTGGTGCTCTTTGTGAAAAAGAAGGATGGTCGATGAGGTTATGCATCGAATATAGACAGCTCAATAAGGTAACAGTGAAGAACAAGTATCCTTTTCCAAGGATCGATGACCAATTTGATCACTTAAAGGGAGCCATTGTATTTTCCAAGATTGACCTGAGGTCAGGATACTACCAGCTAAGGGTGAAAGAACAAGATGTACCGAAGACTGCATTTTAGACAAGATACGGGCATTATGAGTTCCTTGCCATGCCCTTTGGTTTGACTAATGCCCTGACGGTGTTTATGGATTTGATGAACTGCATTTTTTGATCATATTTGGATAAATTCGTGGTGGTCTTTATCGATGACATACTGATTTACTCGCGTGATGAGAGTGAGCATGCGAAGCATTTAAGGACTGTATTACAGACCCTGAGAGACAAACAATTGTACGCCAAGTTCAGTAAGAGTGAATTCTAGCTTAAAGAGGTTGGATTTCTAGGACACATTGTGTCAGCTGACAGGATTAGAGTTGACCCAAGCAAAGTCTCAGCTATTGTTGAATGGAAACCACCGAAGAATGTGACAGAGGTCCGTAGCTTTTTGGGTTTGGCCGGATATTGTAGAAGGTATCTTCAAAGGTTCTCTATGATAGTTACCCCGATGACAAGATTGCTGGAAAAAGATGTCAAGTTCGAATGGACAGAAAAGTGCCAACAGAGTTTGGAGCAATTAAAAGATTTGCTGACTGAAGCCCCAATGTTAGTGCAACCGGAGTCGGGTAAGGAATTTGTGATTTATAGCAAAGCCTCCTTAAATGGTTTGGGGCATGTGCTCATGCAAGAAGTTAAGGTTATAGCCTATGCCTCAGGACAACTAAAGCTACATGAGAAAAATTACCCAACGCACGATCTAGAGTTGGCTACCATCATGTTTGCATTGAAGATTTAGAGGCACCATTTGTATAGAGAGAAATGTTGAGTATTCACTAACCACAAAAGTCTCAAGTATTTGATGACTCAAAAGGAGTTGAAACTGCAACAACGAAGGTGGCTAGATCTAATAAAGGACTACGAGTTGGTGATTGACTATCACCCGGAAAAGGCGAATGTAGTCGCCGACGCCTTGAGTAGAAAGTCATTGTTTGCTTTGAGAGCAATGAATACTCAGTTTTCTATGTCTAGTGATGGTTCGATCCTAGCAGAGTTGAGAGCTAGACCAACATTTCTACAAGAGATCCGCGAAGCTTAGAAAAGTAGTAAGGAGTTGCAAGCTAAAATGGCTCACTGTAAGACAAAAAATAAATCTGAGTTTCATGTTGGTGTCGATGAGTGTTTGATGTTCAAAGATAGAGCTTGTGTACCTAAGAACAATGAGTTGATTTGGAAAATTTTAGATAAGGCACATAGCAGGTGTTTTTCCGTCACCTAGGCAGTGTAAAAATGTACAACAACCTGAAGAAAATGTACTGGTGGTCAGGGATGAAAAGAGATATTTCGGAGTTTGTTTCCAAGTGTTTTGTGTGTCAGCAAGTGAAGGATGAATACCAAGTACCTTCAGGTCTACTTGAGCCTATCATGGTCCCTGAGTGAAAGTGGGATAGGATCACTATGGATTTTGTGACGGGTTTTCCGGTAACTTCGAAGAAAAAGGATATTGTTTGGGTTCTTTGGATAAGCTAACAAAGTCGGCACATTTTAAACAAGTGCATATTGATTATCTTTTGAGAAACTGGCCGACTTGTACGTCTCTAAGATTGTGAACATACATAGAGTGCTTTTGTCGATTGTTTCAGATAGGGACCCAAGATTTATCTCGAGGTTTTGGAAAAAGTTACAAAAGGCTTTGGGAACAAAGTTGAGTTTTAGCACAGCATTTCACTCGCAAACAGACGGCCAGTTAGAAAGAGTGATACAGATTTTAGAAGATATTTTGTGGTGTTGTGTTCTCGAGTTTCAAGGTAGTTAGGAAAGGTATTTGCCATTGGTTGAATTCACCTACACAACAATTATCAGAAAGGTTTGAAGATGACGCTTTATGAGGCTTTGTATAGGCGAAAGTGTCAAAAGTTATCGAGGGAGTAGGACCGGTTGCCTATCATTTGGCTTTGCCATCAAAATTGGAAAAGATTCACGACATGTTTCATGTGTCCCTGTTACGTTGATATAGATCAAACCCTTCGCATGTGATTAAGCCAATAAAGGTTGAGATTCTTCCATATATGACTTATGGCGAAGAGCCAATCAAGATATTGGCTCGGGAAGTCAAACAGTTAAGAAATAAGAGTATTGCACTCGTGAAGGTTTTGTGGCGTAGACATGGAGTTGAGGAAACCACATGGGAACCCGAGGAGACTATGAGAGATCAGTACCCAAACTTATTCGCCAGTAAGATTTTTGAGGACAAAAATCCCTAAGGGGGGAGAAATGTAACAGCCCGAGTTTGGGGCTAGTCAGAATAGTGGTCTCGGAGCCACAAATCCAAAGTAAAATAAATTATTTTATTATTATTTTAGAGTCATTGCATGTTTATATTAGTGTATGAAAATTTTGGTGGGTTAATTTGACGTTCGTGAGCTCAATTGGGAAAAAGGACTAAATCGCATAAAATGCAAAAGTCCTAAATTGATAGCTAAAGGTGCCAAATAGCTAGAAAATAAAAATTGGAAGTATTTAAAGGGCAATTAGACCCTATTGTGATAGTTTGGCCAGCCATAGGAGGTAAAAATGTTGAAAAGTCAACATTAGGTATGTTGATGACATAAGGTGTAATATAATAATACCCTAAGTGCCTAGCCTTCATCTTTTTCATCTATTCTTCCTTCTCGAACAAATTTTTCAGCAAGAAATGGGGTTTTAAGAGCTTGAAATTTCATTAACTTTAAGCCTTCACAAGTAAGTGATTTTTATGGCTTTTCTTGAATATTTTTGTACTTTTGAGACCCTTGAAGCATAAGCTTTCAAATGAGAGTACTATTCTACAAAATGATTAAGTGTTTAGGGTTTTTCCATGAAAGGATTTGTAATGTTTGCTGAGTTTTTATGGAAGAAAATGAGTCTTGGGTATTGTGAAAGATGTTAGTATGAAAACACCTAAAAGGACTATATTGCGTAAGTTATAAAATAGATGATAAGTGTGTGAAATAGTGGGTATTTGGAGTTGCTATAAGAGTAGAAAAGGTTTGGCTAGGCTTAAAGTGTGAAGAAATTCAATAAAAATCGATTCTGGGTCTAGGGACAAAATGGTCATTTTACCAAAGTTATAAATTTTCGATTTGTCTAGTTTTAATTGGTGACTAAATAAGTCCATTTTGCTATTATAGATAATTAAATATCGAATTAAAACCTAAACTGGGGGAAAACCATGCAAATTAACTAAATTGACTAGTTGCCACATTTTGTAATTCGAGGTAAGTTGTATGTACATAATACAACTACAATGCTAATGTATGTGTTGAATTGTACTTAAGATTAATATAGCATGAATTCCTTGATTGTGGAATAGAGAAAGCATGATGGTAATAAAGATAATAGAGTTCCCGTTTGAACCTAGAAAATAAATCGGATATTCATGGCATAACATATAGGTTATTGTGAGCTAGTGTAAGACATGTCTGGGACATGCATCGGCCACATTATAAGAGCCAGTATAAGACCCTGTCTGGGACATAGCATCGGCATTGAAACGAGTGCTAGTGTAAGACATGTCTGGGACATGCATCTGCCTCGAGACGTAAGCCAGTGTAAGACGTGTCTGGGACATGTATTGGCTATAAGAGGTGTCAGTGTAAGACCATGTCTGGGATATGGCATCGACACAGATATGCTAGAGCTTGTGTAAGATCATGTCTGGGACATGGCATTAGCACCTACACCAATGTTTGTGGCTAAATGAGTATTCGATAATGTTCCAAAATAGTTCAACGGTAAAAGTATGATTTCAAGTTAACAAGAAAAGTATAACCTTGTTGTGAGTGACACAGGTACCTATTTGGTATGTATGAAAGGTAAGCTCAATATATGCTATATGAGATGTATTAACTATTGATAAGTAAGTTTTGCTTATGCCACTTTTATATTATGATACTTGTTGATGAATGGAAAAGTTATGTTGTATAATTATTTATGTGCAACTTACTAAGCTTTATGCTTACTCCCTCTCCCTTTCCATTTTCTTATAGTGCCGCCTATATAGCTCAAGGATCAATGGACGTCAGAGATATCAATCACACTATCAATCAAAGCTTTCAGTATAGTTTGATTTATATTTTTGAATATGGCATGTATAGGGAACTAGACTTATGTTTTGTGTCTTTATAAGTTTGGCCCAAATGCGCTGGTTTGGAATAAATCCCTCATTTTGTATTAAGCCTTGAATGATAGCTAACATTCATTTTGATTTATATACAAAGATGTTATTTTCATAGATGAGTAAAATGCACACATGGAATGTTATTTATTGGGGCTGAATTGGTTGCACTAGATAGCCTTGTATTGGTTTTGATTCTAATGTGTAGGCAGTGTAAATAAGGGTGGAAAAGAGGCTTGGTAAATAGCCTTATATTGTCCACATGGGTAGGCACACGGGCGTGTGTCTAGGTCGTGTGTGACACATAGTTTGCCCTATGGGCGTGTGGTCCGGCTGTGTGTCCCCTACACGTAAAGATTTCAAGTCAGCATGCATGATAATAAACACACGGGAAGAGACACGGCCGTGTGTCCCAGCCGTGTGATGGACAAAGCCTAGAACATGGGCTTGTGCCTTGGCCGTGTGACATTTTGGGAATGCTGACGTCAGAAACAGCATGTCCATGTTTTTGCACACAGGCTAAGACACGAACGTGTCATGGCCACGTGAAGGACACGGGCCAGGGACACGGACATGTGCCAGGCCGTGTGAAAACCTCTTTAGGTGTGCATTTAGAATTAATTCAACATGGGTGGAGGACACAGGCATGTCCATGAATTGCTTAGGCCATGTGAGCCACACAGGCCCTCAGCACGACCATGTCGAATTAGTCACACAGGCGTGTTGCCCCTCCCACACGGGTATGTGCCCTTGTAACTAGTAATGTTTTTCAAAGTTTGTAGGAAGATCCAAATCATTACTGAACGGTTTTAAATGACGGTTGGAACCTCATAGGCCTTTGTTATAAAGTCCTTGATAAAGAATAGGAAAAGTTTTAAATTCGACTAAATTATCATGACAAAAAAAGGGTGTTTGTATGCGACCAATCTAGGTAACACCTCGTATTCTGTCCCGGCGTAGGGTACGGGTGTAGGCTGTTACATGGCAAATGGCTTGGTAAATAGCCTTTATTTTGTCCACACAGAGCTTGCCCCATGGGCATGTGTTTCAGTCGTTTGTTTTCTGCACCTTAATTTTGATAAATAGAATGCTCAGAATTGAGCACAAGGGAAAAGACACGGGTGTGTGTCTCAACCGTGTGGATAGCACGGCCTCAAACACGGGCGTGTGCCCTGGCCATGTAAAGTCTGCACCTATTTTATAAAAAATTAATTTTTCACATGGCCTAGCATAAGGGCGTGTGACTTGTCTATGTGATCTCAATTTGTTCATGAGTTACAAGTTAGAGAGTTACACGAGGTTGGGACACGAGTGTGTGTGACCACACGGCCTGCCTACACGGGTGTGTCCCATATCCACATGGGCGTGTACCCTTGTTTAGTGGAAAATTTTTTAAGTTTTGTGAAAATTTCTAAAGTTCTTGGTTTAGTCCCAAACCACTTCCAAAGCATTTTTTAGGCCTCGTAGGCTCGTATTAGGGGCTTTATGATTAATTTCAATTGGTTTTAATTTGGACGCAAAATTTACGACTCAAAATTGTATAATTCTTTGTGTGATAAGTTCGGTAATACCTCGTGCCTTATTTCGGTGTCGAATACGGGTAAGGGGTGTTACACTATTGAGGTTGTTGAGCCCCACACTATTAAAGAGGCTTTTTCTACCGCGGAATGGCGTGCTGCAGCTCAGGTAGAATTTGATGCTCTCATTAATAATTCCACCTAGGATATCATATCGTTACGACCTAATCGTAAGGTAATCAGATGTATATGGCTTTTCAAAGTCAAGAACAATCCTGATGGCACTATCGCTCGTCGAAAGGCTCGATTAGTCGCAAAAGGATGTTCTCAAGTACCTGGGTATGATTTCAAGGAAAACTTTAGTCCGATAGTAAAACCTACTACTATTCAAGTAATCCTGTAACACCCCTAGCCTGAGTCCGATTGTCGGTTTAGGCTATGAGGTATTACCGAGCTAAACCTTTAATTTCAATCACATAATTATACAACAAAAGCAGAAATCAAACTGAATGCATACAGATTTATAAGTTATAGAATGCCATTTTCATACGGCCAAGATATTTACAATTACAAAACGTATTTTGTCAACAGTCCAAACTATACATGCCATATCGAGACCAAAATATAACTGTACCAACAAGATTGATAGTACAATGAACTGCTGACGATCCCCAAGTCGGTGGCCAAAATCAACAATCTATAAAACAGAGAGATAAGAAACAGAGTAAGCTTTTGAGGCTTAGTAGTTTTAAGCATTTCAACAATTTAAAACATTTCATTTAAATCAAACAATGAATATGACCAAATTCATATTCTAATTACAATCATTTGGCCAAATATGCACAAGTATACCACACATAAAGACTATTGGCCTAATATAATACACAAAGAAATTTTTAGCACATGCCTCACTTTACTATATGGCTCATACAATTAATTTAATTCACATATTTTCATACAATGACAGACATCGATCGAATAGGTCATTTCTCTATTTCATAGATATATTAATCATTCACATAATTATATCGTTGTTTGATACTAATGACTCACTTTGCAATCAATTCACATAACGGTATATAATACGTACCTGGTCATTACCATGTATCATACATATTCGATAATAGTTTACTTTGAACATTTGAGTTTGTAATCTCATTCGAATCACCGGCGTTAAGCCTGCTAGGTTTCAAAACCCGAATCCAGTTACTAGCTCAAAGCCTGCGGAACTCTAAGTCTGGATATAGTACCAGCACTAAGCCTGCAGGATTTAACCCGGATATATATATTACCAAAGACGAAGCTCATGGATTTAACCGGATATATATTACCAAAGACGAAGCTGCGCAGGATTTAACCCGGATATATATTATATCGAGAGCTAAGCATATTTACCTACATGATAATTCGACTCATATAACATATCACTTTTGTACTTCACTTTCTTTATTCGAGTATGAGCACACAACTAAAACATACTTTCAATATAACATAGGTTCAACGCTTATACGCAAGAACACATAACCATCTCTTTGTCTCAGCTTAACTTCTACTATCCATTCGATTATATTCCATATAGTCAATCTATTTATCATACTTATTTCATTATATCAATTATCTAATAATTGTAATTACTCAAAACTTACCTCGGATATTTTTGAATAGTTATGAATAGGCTATTTGACTGCTTTCTCCTTTCCCTTATCGGATCTAACTCCTCTTTGCTCTTGAGCTTAATTTAAACCAATAAATTTGTTTAATCATTTCGAACATCAAAGGTAATTTAAAGCACTTAACCCTTATACGCAATAATGAAACCAAACCGTATACCTAATTATTTTAACACATCACCTCCAATGCATATATTCACTAACATATACCCAATCCACATGCCAAGTTACCATGAATAAAAATTACATATATATATATATAAATTATAAGTTGGTTCTGCACATAGCCCATTCTTATCGATAATTTACGATGGTTTTACCCTTACTCACATATATGACATAGGCATTTTTACCTATTCTTCTCAATTCACATTCATGATTCAATTCCAATCGATTTAACATGCATAAGTACATATCGCATACCTGACCAACTTAATGTATTGAACGAAATCAATTGTCGTTTTAACACAAGGTCTCATAGTTGAACATAAACATGAAACCATTTCTTATATTTTTGATTCACATCAATCATCAAATTCATTTAATTCACATGTACTTAATTAGGTTATTCGTATCTGAATAATTTACTTTACGGAATGAATCCACATATCGTATTAGCCCATAGTCTCAAAGCACCACACTTTTAATAGTTTACCTCATCGAAGTTCACATTTAATCACTTTAGTGCCAAGCCATATTTGGCTACCACAAAGGACTAATAATGATAATTTTATACACATCATGGTTTCCTTTAGATATTTAATAATCACAAATCATGATATCTTTACCAACACATATACGGCATAGTTTACTCATTGTAACACTCATTTAGTGCATCAAATTTCCAAATCCAATTCAACTTAAGCATAATAGCCATAATTGGGTTATAGCCTTAAATCATTACATATTCGGCATATTAACTAAATAAAATTTACATTCTCTTTGCCATATTAATTTAACTCTTAGGCATATAAAAAGGAATCAAGCTTAAACACTTAAGAACTTACCTCGAATGTTGCCAAACAATTACAACGGCTATTCGATTACTTTCTCTTTTCCCTTATCCGAATTTGTCCCTCTATGCTCTTGAGCTTAAATTCAAAAATTTTAAACTAGTCATTATTCGACTATTCAAGCATCACTTTATAAATATAATATATATATATATATATATTCGACTTTCACACTTACTGATCATAGTAAGCTTATAAGAAATCAATAAGCAACTCATTAACAAATTTTTGTCAATGTTTACCACATAATCATAATTTCACTGCAAGCTGTCTTCCTGAACAACAGTTACTAAATCATTTATAACTAGAGCTACGAAACTCCAAATAAAGTGCCGTTAATTTTTCCTGAAAATAGACTCAGATATCTTTTATCCATTAAATTTTCAGAATTTTTGGTTTGGCAAATCAATACCAGATTTTTCTTAAATTTTTCCCTTGTTTCACTGTTTGACTAATCTGACCACTCTTCACTACGAATCAAAATTCTCATTGTACAGAATTCAAAATATGTTCTCGTTTATTTCATTTGAAACTAGACTCATTAAGGAGTCTAAGAATATAAACTTCATCTTATAACCATTTTTGTACAATTTATAATGATTTTATAAAAACAAAACAGGGGATCTAGAAGTCATTTTGACCCTGTCCCACATCACTTCAAATATCTTATTATTGGAAATTCTTTTGCTTACACGGTTTCTTTTATAACAAACTAGACTCATTAAGATTTAATTACATAATCTATGCAGTTTCTAAATCATCTCCCACAATTTATGGTGATTTTCCAAAATCACGTTACTGCTGCTGTCCCAAGCAAATTTATTACCAATTCACTCTTCCACACATAACTTGCATTCATATTATTTAAACATGTATATCACCAATCAATTTCATTACAATTTCACTTAAGCATAATCTCAATACAATACATCATGCTCAAATCATTAGTCAAGTTCAAATTTGGCTAGCACACATATACATACTAGCAACTAAGTATTAACATTGCATTTCATACTATAACCGAATGTATAGCTCATCGAAATATATTTATTCATGTTCCCTTAACACATATTGGTCAACTAGATCATGCATTATTCTTTGGCACATTTGGTCATTAAAGCAATCACCTATATAACTTTCAAGCATTTTTATACTAACATTTCTCCCAAGGCCGAATTCATATACAACCTTTAGTACTCATTTAAAGTTTATATTTTAAGTAATTTATATACACAACATTAACCAAATATCCATTTACTAAGCATTTTAACAAATTTTTCTTCAACTATCCACACATTCAACAATCACATAATCAAACACTAAACCTTAACTTCCAAGCCAAAACAACTAGCAAACTCAACACATCCAACATAAATTTCCATGCTAATGACATCAAAACAACTACTAAGAATTTCAAGCTCCTTGGCCGAATTTCAATCTTCCAAAATAACAAAAATTTGAACCATGAAATAGGTAGAATTCAAACTAACCATTCAATTTATGCATGAATTTCCAAGAGTAGCATTGTACATACCTTAATCTAGCAATCTCCTTAGCCGAAAATTTTAACAACAAAAGGAAATTTCTTCTCCACCCTTTCCTAGCTACGGCAATGGAGGAATAAACCAACTTTGGTTTCTCCTCCTACTAACACATTATTTTTATTGCCCATACTCTTTTATTCATCTTTAATTCATTTAATACATTTTTTTATTACATATTTTATTACCACTAATAAATATAATAATATTAAACCATGCATATAATGCCCATACTTATGAGCTTGGCCTGCCACTAGCATTAAAAGTGGCAAATTGGCATGCAAACCCACTTATTTGCATCATTCAATAATTAATCACTTAAAATAAGCCACACATATATTCAAAGCTTCTCACATAAGTCCTTTTTATTTAGAAAAACATTCAAATTGACAAAAATCAAAGCATTCAAATTTCACACATGCATGATCACATATTTTAGACATAAAATATTATATTCAATTATTTCTGCGACTCGGTTTAGCGGTCCCGAAACCACTTCCCGACTAGGGTCAGAATAGGGCTGTCACAGCTTTTCCACCAAAGGGTGACAAATAGTACTCTTAATTTTGTGGTTGAAAAAGTTCGGGGGAAGCTTCATAGTTGGGATTCCAAAAAGCTTTCAATTGCAGGTCGAGTTACTCTTGCTCAGTCAGTCCTTTTAACCATCCCTAGCTATTTTATGCAATCTATGATGATTCCTAGGAAGATTAGCGATGAGATTGAAACTCTGGTGAAGCAATTTATTTGGGGTTCGTCGAACAACAAAAGGAAGATGTCGCTCGTGGGGTGGAACACAATTTGCCAACCTAAGTGGTGTGGTAATCTCGGGTTGAGGAAACTTCATGATCAAAATACATTCTTTCTTTTGAAGCTGGGTTTTAATATTACTTCAAACAAGGATGTATTATGGGTTCGTGTTCTTCGGTCAAAGTATCATTTGAAGGAGGAAGTGCCAGATTGTATTGCTCGAGACAGAAGTTCGTTTCTGTGGAAATCTCTTTCTAATATTTGGCCATTACTTCGTGAGAATCTCTTTTGGTCAGTTGGAGATGGAAATAAAATCCGTTGCTGGAAGGATAATTGGATTCCGAATGTGGGGCCTCTAATTCGTTATATTCCACATAATGTTATACAAGACTCGGATGGTCTTCTTAATGAGATGGTTAATGAAGATGGTTCGTGGAACATTGATCTGTTTCAGGTTTTGGCTTTCGGATGATGTGATTCAATGTATTAAAGGCATTCCGCCTCCCTATCCATCTGCTGGCGTTGATAAAATTTCTTGGAGCCACACTTCGAATGGAGGTTTTTCAGTCAAATCAGCTTATAGAATGTTAAACGAAGGTGATTGGAAGCCGAAAGATGAGAAATGGAAGAGTGTTTGGAAGCTGCTAGGTCCTCAACGCGTTCGGTTTTTCATTCGGACTGCATTACAAGGAAGTCTCCTTAGTAATGTGGAACGGGTCAGACAGGGCCTTGCAGCTGATTCGTCTTGCTCTTTCTGTGGTTTCCATTCAGAGGATATTCTTCATATTTTGAGGGATTGTGCTGTTGCTAAGGAAGTCTGGAATCAAGTTCTCCCAGGTAATTATTTATCGACTTTTTTATCTACTAATTCTCAAGACTGGTTTCTTGCTAATTTGCAGGATAATAGCATGGTTTGTGAAGAAGGACCCAGTTGGGCTTGCCTTTTTGGACTTCTTTTTGGCGCCTATGAAAGAACCGTAACCTTTTCATTTTTCAAGGAAAATCTTGGAGCGCGAGAGAGATTATTCAAGTTTTTTTAAGTTGGGCGAAACAACTCTTTTCAGTTCTTAAAGTAGATGCTAAGAGAAGTTTTAATTGTACCATTGAAGAGGAACCTTTTGAAGACCCGATTTTTCTTACCACAGATGGGGCAGTGCAAATTGAAACTGGAAATGGTGCTGCCAGTGGTATTATTCGTAATGCCAATGGAGATTGGATCCTTGGGTACAATCGCCACCTTGGAAAATGTTCTATCTTTAACGCGAAATTATGGGGCATTTTGGAGGGTCTCAGGTTAATTCAACGAAGGGGACACGATGAAGTCATCATTCAATCGATAGTTTGGAAGTTGCCAATGCTATTCTTGATAGAAATTCTAATGGGGATAATTCCATGTTAATTAGGCGTATCCAAAGTATTTTATCTCCAGAAAAACGGTGGTGCTTGCGGTATATTCCAAGAGATCAAAATCAAGTTGCAGATTGTCTTGCTAAACAAGCTTTGTCCAGACCTGATATCTTGCAAGTGTTCGATTCTCCTCATCCGATGACCCACAAGTTAATAGATTTGGATAAGATGAAGAATATTTTTTCTTTTCAGAATAATACTTTGTAATTAGTTCTGTTTTTTTATCACCAAAAAAAAAATTAGTAAGAATACCAAAAATATTATTACCTTATATAACCTTGTATGATGTTTGCTTATGAAATTATCAGTTTATTAAACATAAACATATGCTAGATAGACTTAGTAATTAAATAAGCTTAACATTATAACTAAATTAAATAAGGTTAGTAAATTATCAATTTGTCACGAAATTTCCGTAAAATCTCTTAACAATGTTTAAATAATTTTATGTTAGAAAGGAAAATTATTCTAACACATATATGCTATTGTGATTAACTCTTAAAAACTTGCATGCTTATCTCTTCGTGTTTATTTTAATTTTGAGCATACTTAGGTTAGTTTTAGTGTAATTAGAAAATTCATCACACTTTAATTTATATCATCACCATCTAATTTGTTAAGTATTAATTTTGTAATTTTTATTCAGTATAAACAATCTCTGTGGAGATGATAACTCTTACTTATTACTTTATTACTTGTCAATAATTGTGTATATTTACATGTCAATCAAATTATTTTGATACACATTTGTAATTTAATTTTCTAAAAATTAATATTTTTCAAGAGGATTGTCTTTAATTAAACATTTTAATTAATGAAACAATATTTTCAATTATTATAACTATTTAATAAATATACATTAATTTTTTTTTTTTGGAAGAAAGTGCTAAAAGCCCCATCGAAGAACATGCAAAAAGATACAGGGAAGAAAGCGTCTTGCTTAACTGCTGTCTTTCTAAACCGTTTATATTCCTAATTATATTAACATTTTAAAATAAAAACGCTTAAATTTAGTCACTAAAATCCAAGTGCTTGTGAAAGGGAAGGCCACATTTCAATTTTGGGAGGCTGACTAAATATTTAGTATAATTAAAAGAACTAAAACTAATAAATGAAAATCGTTTTGATGTGAAAAAAAGTCAAATTCAGATAAAATACCAAAGATTGCAGGATAAAACTGCAGTCGCCAAGTTTGAATGCACTTTCGTCTTATAAATATATGTCCTTTTTTTATACAAGTAAATAAATAACTTATATGTCTCTATCTTTTGCTGTAAATCGCATGTCGATTAATGGTCAAGACTGCTTAAGTAGACAAGTTTGAAACTTAGGGAAGGATTTTAGGTAATATTATAATTTTGTATTTAATTTGTAAATTATTTTTTATTCATGATTCTTACCCTTTTCACGTAATTTCCAAATGGCATTAATTTAAAAATAAAACTATAGTTGAAGAACCCAACACAGATTTTATTTTTAAACACAATATTATTAAAAAAATTACCATGACCTTTAAATCTGGAACATAAAATAGAGATTAAACATACTAAAAATTTAAAGACACAACATAACTTCAAAATAGATTTTCTCTATTGCATGCTTATAAAAATGTATTTTCTATCAAAATTTATTTTTAAAGAAATTTAGGAATTTTTTATTTTGTTTGTTTAACAAAGATTGAGTTTTGAAAACATTTTTAAAATTTTGAATTTATTTTCAACATATTATATTTATCTTTTTAATAAAGTTGTGAAAAAATAACAGAAAAACTGAAAATGAAAAACTTATAAAATACATGATGAATTTTGAGAAATAAAAATAGAAGGATTAAATTTGCATAATAAATACAAAAAAATATTCTTTGAATTTATTTTTTAAATTAAAATTGTCAAATTTAGATTTAGTATAATTAAAAGATGATTAAAATTAATAAATAAAAATCGTTTTGATGGCATGAGAGTTTGGGTTCAACTCCTAACAATTTAATTCTATCCCCAATTATAAAAAAATAGTTTAAATGGTAAAAATTTGAAATTCAAAATAAAAATATCAAGATACCGAGATAAATAAGTAATCCTTGAAGTTTGAATGCAATTTGTTTTTCTTTTATTTTTGAAAGTAATTTTGAATGAAGATGGTAAATATATAATCATATTTTTATTCAAGTAAATAAATAAGGTTAGAATATGCTATAATTCTATACTTTTTGAAATTTTAAAATTTAACTTATGTACATTTTTTAAAAATGCAATTTCTCTACTTTTCAAATTTTATAATTTTATGTTCAATTGTTAACATTACAAAATTTGTTTTTGTTTTGAAATGAAAAAAGAAACTCACTTAGTAGCTATGAAACTAAAAATATGATGTTGTAATGAAGTTGAATTTAACAAAAAATTAGCAGTATTAATAGTTAGACAGGGATAGACAAAAAAGAAAAAAAATTTGAAACAACGATTTGAGAAAAATATTTGAGTAGTTGAATGAATTCATTGAAAGAAAACTTAGTTATTGGTCCGTTCTCTAAAAGGAACGAAAGCAAGCTAAGAAGAAAAATTTTAATGCTTCGGGCCCACCAAAAGTGGATAGGAAGAAGGCTAGGAAGCCTAAAAACTAATAAAAGTCTAATTTTTTCTTCTATAGTAAGAAAGGACACTTCAAGGCTAACTGCAAATAGTGGAAGGACTACCTAGCCTTAAACGGTAAAGGTATGGATGTCACACTTGGTTTCCTTTAAGTCTTGAAATTAGGAATAAGTGGGGGTTAAATTGAAAGGAACCATAAGTTAGAGGCCTCTATTGAAAAATTAGGAAAAGTTAGTGATTAATTGAACATGTTGAGATCTAATTCTGCTTCGGTTGGATTAAAACCAACTAGTTCTTTAGTGGGAGACAAAATGATTACCAACGGATGGTTTCTATAGGGTTGATAACTGAACGCAAAAGACTATAAATAGCTCAAAAAAGACTTCCCGGGGAAAAACTCTCTTCATCTCTTATTCATTTTCTTCTTTTTTAATCCTTGTCATGGGTTGCTCCAAATAAAAGATAGTTACGGGAAGCCCAGCATAGAGAATTGACCATGAGGCTTGAGTCGAAAAAGTAAAGAATCTAGTAAGCTAAGAGGGTTCTAAGTCCTTCAGTATATGTAAGATTAAGGAAAGGAAGTTTAGGATTTTCTAAAACTTTTTAAGGGTTTTACATGTTTCTAGAAACTGAGTTTTTAAGCAGGAATACTAGGTTTAACTAATGAATTTCATTATAATACTTAGCTTCCAAGAGAATGGAAGCTCTACTGCTCGAAAAAGCTAAGCTGAGGAGATAAAGAGGCATCAGATGAGTTAATATACTCCATTTATAGGATTGATACGAACTCGCCTCGGTGATGATTCGAGTCGCTTATGTTGCCAGATTGTAAAATGGAGAAGTATTGTTATTGAAGAGAGTATTGGTTGAATTCAGCTAAGTAAGGTTTTAAACAAAGGGGTATGTGGTAGTTTAAGATAATTAAGGGATATGGTTTGGTTTAACAAAGAAAATGGGATAACTTGGAAGTGGATGTTTCAAAAGGATGGAATGGGTTTAAGATGGAAATATGTTTTCAGCTAGCAAGGGATGTAAATTGAAGGATAAAAGGGATGGAAGCATTAGGCTTAAGGTCTAAGAGACAACCAATACTATATAACAGTATTGACCTGAATCTTATATTGACGCTTAAGGTGGATAGAAGGATAGATAAACCATGACCCACTATCAGTATAAAGGTGAACGCCACACTCGAAATGAGTGATAAGTTCAAAAAGAAATAATATGATGCCACTAGCAAGCTAGATAAGTTAAGCTGAGTCTAAAATGAAATAAGAGAGTTGAAAAACTCACAAAATTTTATAAACATTATTCAAAGGAGAAAAAGTTCTTTACAAAATGAAATAAGCTAAATATTTATAGCTAGAAACCTAGGCTAGCCTAATGGTCACAAAAAGGAACTAAATAGGCACTTTAAATTCAGCTTAATGAGCTGAAGTTTCTTGGAAATTTCTTGGCAGCTTCTTCGAATGTTCCAGCAGCTTTGAGGATGCCAATGGGCAGTCTCTTGGTGTTTTCCAATCAGCTGAATTATTGTCATTAAGTAAAGAGTTGAAATAAGCTGAATTGTCTTAATTAGGTTAGGCCAGAAAGAATGAATGAAGTTTAATGTGCAACCTTGATTATTTGGAGAGTCATGAACTTAAATGAGCAACTTGGGTAATTTAATAGCCTCCCAAATGATTCAACCGAATGGTGGTTGCATCAGACATGCATCACCTTAATGGGAGCTTTAATTGATTCTTGAACAATGAATGACCAATAGCCGAATGCGAGCAGCCTCCAAACTTACTAGCTGAAGGAATTATTGTAGGCAACTATTGGCCTTTAATCTCCACGAAAAGGCACCTAAGGAAGCTCAAAATAGCAGTTTGGATCTTTCAATTCAGCTCTTTGTCCATTGGTCTTCACAAATGGTCACCTGAGAAAAAAGAGAAGTCAGCAGCTCTTTCATGCCATCCCATGCATGGAAAAAGAGAAATCCGTAGCTCATTTAATGTCATCCCATGCGTGCTTGTCTTCAATATTTCCTATGCTACTAAACTAGCTGATTAAACTAAATTAATTACCTAAAAACTCCAATTAAATTCGGTCAAAGACATATTTAACACACGTTAAAATCAACAGTAGAAAAGACAAATTTAAGGCATGTTTGAGCTAAGACACATTAATACCTGTTCATTAATTCAGTTAGAACATATTAAAAATATGTAATAGACTAAGACACATTAAAATTATGTACTAACTATGACATATTTAAAACATACATTAAAATTAAACACATTTAACACTAAATTAATAAGACTTTATGAACTGAAATTAAATTGACTAAATTAATTAAACAGCTAAGTTTATTCTAGCAACTTAAAAATGCATGAAATTAAATAAAAAATAGAATCAAGCTCAATAAGCTATCATCAAGTCGAATTGAGCTCCATTGAGCTAGATCAAGCTAGATCAGCTTGCAAGAAGTTTCCATGCATGCTTAGTGAGCTGAATGAGTTTTTAATTAAGCTTCATTTTGCACTTAAGTTCCTTGAGTTTAGGTCAATCTTGATGACGTCGAGTTGTGACATAACATGATGCGACCGGGTTTGCATCAAGGATGTTGTATGGCTAGCATGAATCTATGTTGAGTCCCAAATGAATTCTATGATGATTTAGGATATTTTTTGTTTGAGAATACTATGTATGCACAAGGTAGAGTAAGTAATTGAGTAGCTGCAACAGTTTTGGTATGCATAGAGTGGTTATGGTAATATTCATCGAAGTTTGGCGTACTCCATATCATTATGTTTATGTGATCATATGTTTGTGCTTGCATGCATATAAATTGTAGAGTACGAAGAGAAGTATTGACGGTTTAGATGAAGTTAGGATTGGGCAGATGCTTCGAGAACTATAGTTTCCGTTTATCACCATTTGGGATTTGCTGGGTGCAAACTGTGATGTGCAAAGCTGCAAGCATTGCAAATGGACACTATGATGTTCAAGCATTAAGGTTAGAAATGGCGAAAAGGAGGAATAGGTGGATGGATAGGGAAATGGAATTTTTGTTAGATTTTGCAATCTTATGTTGCTGAGTGCAAACCGTGATATACAAAGCTCTGGACCTTACAAGGGGACACTATGATGTTCGAGCATCAAGGTTAAGTATGAAACAGAATGATATCGATTGCTCCTTCAGGGAAACACCGACATGATAATAATTAGGTTCCATAAAGTAACACTGAGATGGTAATCAGTAGGCACTATAAGGCGACACCATGATAACGTTAAGGTCTTTCGGGGCAACATCGTGGAAATAGATTTAAGGCCCTTTGAGGCAACAACTCAAAGAGGTTTAAGGTGTTAGACCATAACTCAGTTGTGGTAAATAGCACAGCCCGCTAGGACATTAAACATGGTGTTATATTGTGTAAGACTATAGCTTGACTATGGAAGTATATAGAGTCTTTTGGGTAATAAACACGGGGTAGTCTGCAAGGATATTAAACATGAGATTATATTGTGTAAGATTGTAGTTTGACTATGGAAGCATATGGAGTCTGTCGGGACAATAAACATGGAGTAGTTCACCAGGATGTTAAATATGGGGTTAAGTTGTGAAAGGCCACAACCTTACTATGACAAAGTATGGTAGTTGATTGTGACAATAAATACGGGGTAGTCTGTCGAGATAGTATATATGAGGTGCATCGCCAGGATAGAAATCATGAAAAATCATGCAAACCAGGAAAAAAAGTTGGAAGAAAAATGTAAGTGTTAACAAGCGATATCTAGCGAGCGGGTTTGAAGAGTTTGCCAATAATGGCAAAAGTAATTGAAATGAGAAAAAGTAAGTCGAAATAGTAATCATGAAAGCCAGTAGGGTACACAAGTGGTAACTGAGCAATATCCAGATATGGGAATGACGTACCAGTAATGCAGAGGATATAGGCAAATAAAAGAATATTTATTTTGGGATCATAGAGACAAATCCACAATTAAGAACCGCCAAAGAAGTCCTGATAAGAAATATGTGAATGAAAAATATGTCTGTCAAAACTATTCCTATTTGAGAGGAATCCATTGCGAGTGTAACCACCATAATGTTAGTTTCGAAGGGAACCATCATATAAAAAAAATGGTAAATTTGAATTGTTGTTGAGAAAATAGTCTGTTGGATGCTATAGACCAGACAATTCTCCACAGATGGACATGTCTCTCCTTGAAAATTAAGAATCATAATTAGGGTGGATTACAAGGGAGTGATCCAACCAACATTTTAGCTTGAGTTTAGGCAACGAAAGAAAGGTGAAGCAAGATAAAGTCTGCCAGTGTAGCATGGATCATTAAGGGTAGCCACATTTGAGTAATGGTAATAAATGTACCAGACCTATTATGTGATAAGAGAATAAAAAAACAACACAATGTAATGGGAAATCTATTGAGGATAAAGCGTACGGTCGGACCTACACTTAGGTATGAAGATGGGAGTAACATCTCGACAAGTTTTAAGATTTAGAAATATTGATACAAGTTACATGAAAATGATGGCTCATTTCCAAAAACGTGTAGGTAAAGTAAGAATCCACCGAGACTTATAGTATTATCGGTCGAACCGCTAATAAAGAAAGGTGTAAGTTGTAAAGGAGCCTGCCATACCAAATAATGCATGATCACCTAAGTGAAATAGGGTGTAGCATGTTTGTGTCATTTCTCTTTAAAACCTCAGTACGAAGGGTTTTAGCTATATGTATATGTACTACGCAAGAAACTATTTGAGTGAACTTACAAAAGTTTTGGCCTATGTTGTAAGACTATTTGAGTGAACAAGGCGTCCGAGGAAAGATTAAGCCAAACCCTATCGAATCAGGGAAGATCGTTAGTTAAGTTTCAAGCAGATAGAATGGGGTACCTTTAGAGGCTTTACCTCGAGGTCGAATATATTCTATTTAAATAGTTTCCTTAAAATTTGAAATTTTGAATTAGTAAACTTTTATTTTTAATTTGGGGTAGTTAGTAAACTTTTATTTTTAATTTGAGGTTCCTCTCGTAGGAAATATTTATTATTAAGTGCTAAATTCTGTATTTTAAGTTTTTGACTTAAAATTTTAGTGTTTAACCCAAATTGGTCCATTTTTGGCACTCCATACTTAGGTTTAATGAACAGGTTGGGTGAGGGTGTTACAATATTAGTGATATCAGAGTACGGTTTAGTCAATCCTCTACACTAGTAATTAGAAATAGTACCCTTTATGTCCATTATGTTTGATCTGGCTAGGTCCCTCGAGTCTTTATTTTTATTATGTTATTATGCGATGTATGTAGGTATATTCGCTTAAGTTGGTAGACAAAAACAAAAAGTAAAAAAAAACAAATTAGGAAAGAAGATACAAAAAAATGATAAATAAGTAAAGTAATTGAAAGTACAAGTGATGTTGAAGGAAAAAATTATTTCATTAGAGAAAAAATACAAAGAAAAATAAAGCATTTTTATCTAGAGAATGAGTTGTTGCCTCAATAGTGTTTTCGCTTTGTTTTGGCTAATCTTTTAAAAAAAGTAGAAATGATCAAGTTTGATTCTTGAAAATAAGAAAGCCGTTAAATTCCTTCTGTCAATCTCCTCATAGGAATTAAAGGAGTGGAAATGCTGAATTCAAGGATGACACTAGTAAGTCTACGTATATGATTAGAGTTGTGAGATTCACATAGAAAGACCTATGGCAGCAGTTATACGTAGTTGCGAGTTTGAAATTTCACAAGGAAGACCTTTGTGTCAGGTTTGAATGGGGATTAGATGAGAAAGTTGAGAAGGAAGGCATGCTTACATGTTGAACTTGGTATCTTTCTGGGGCTACATGTCTCCCCATTTTGCAACTGCACCTTTTCATTGGGTGCAACTTCCACCAACTTTTTTTCTTTCGCAAACCTTTAAAGCGTTTGAATTTAGGCCCCCAAGTAGGGAAAGCATAGATAAACCCTCAAATTTGGTCGAAAGATGTTATAGTAGAAGGTGAGTGATGCTAACATGGTCTCCCCATAATGTCAAAGTAGGAGTTGTAATGAGTAGGTCCAAGAAAGGAAAAGGCAGATTAAGGAAAATGATTCCCTAAATTCTTAAGGTAGATTCTTGCCATGTCTTTGCTTATCTTAGGCGGAGAAGATGCATATTCTGTGACATCCCAAAATTGACCCTAGTCGGGATGTGGTTTCGGGACCACAAAACTGAGGCATAAAAATAATTTATAATTTATTTTGATGCCTATAATATGTGTTAATTCATGTGTGACATTTTTGATGTTTCGATTTAGAGTTATAAATGTGAATTTCACTAGAAAGGGCCTAGTAGTAAACATTGAAAGTATGATGGGGAAATGTGGGATGACTAGTTTATAATGCATGCAAAAATAAGGGATTTGCATGTCAAATTTCCCCTAACATGAAGTGGCCGCCATGACAAGGAATCATGGGCTAAACATGTCATGAAACATGTTTTGTTGGTGCACTAGGGAGAAACAATAAACAAATGAGTATGGGTAATAAAGAAAGAAAAAAAAATGTGTGTGTGTGAGTGAAACCCCCCTTGCCGTGCATTGTGGAAGAGAAAAGAAAAATTTTGTTCATCCATTTTCTCTTCTTTGGCCGAAAATACTAAGGAAAAGGGAGGATTTTTGCTTCATGCTTGGTTTAGAAGAGAACTAGAAGGAGATTTGGCTATACTTGCATCAAGATTAAGGTATGTTTGAGGTTGTGTCATGAGATTCATGCTTGTTTTGGTTGCTAACTTGATGTGCATGTTAGCCATGGTTCAAATCCTTGTTATGCCATGGAAATGGTATTTGGCCAAGGTGGATTTTGTGTTAATGCCATTGCATGTTAAATATGAAGCTTGTTAATGGTGTATGTGATGGGGATTGATGGCTCTTGGACTTTCTTTTTAGTATTTTGAGTGAGACATTAAGTTCTTTGCTTAATCATGACCAAAATGATGGTGTTGTGATGTATTCGGTCATGGTATATCCACAAGTATGATTCATGCATGTTGCATGGTAGGTAAGATTTGAGCTTTGAATATGTGTTTGCACATGATGAATTGGTATGACATATATACTATTTCAAGGTATATATTTGCTTGGGATGATGTTTTCGGTTATGTAGTACATGAGAGATGTGTATTGAGCTACAATATGTAATGCGTTAGTTAGTAAAATGCATGCTGTTTTGTGTGGTATTAAGTGCATAATCGGCCTCAACATGGGCATGCATATTCGCCACATGAGGGAAATTGGTGTGCATGCATTCGGTTAGAGGCAAGCATATTGATGCCTATTCTTGGCTTAGAAAATTCGCTAAGAGGAATACTAACTAAGGTGTTGAGTTCGATTCATGATTTTGTACATATGCGACTTTGATGCCTAATGAGTAGATATTTATATATTGGCTAGGCATCTTGAATTCCTCTTCCGATGCTCAAATGATAAAACCAATTTATTTGTTAAATTTAGCCCAAGAAGCTAGAGGTGGAGAATCAAGCAAAGGCAAAGGAAAGATAATCGAGTAGTCGATTGGAAATCGTTTCATCCAATATAAGGTAAGTCATAAAGCATATATTTGGCATTGATTTAAATGATCATAATATATATATGCAATTGTGTTTAATGAATTGATGTGTAAGTGGAAATGTATGTGTATGGAATGATGCCATTGTTGAATGTATAAAGGTAGTAAAATGCATAACGTATTGGTCTTGGCACTAAGTGTGCGGGTATAAATGGACACGGTGACAAGATTGGCACTAAGTGTGCGGATTTAAAATTTGTACAGCACTAAGTGTGCGAATTTGATTATATAGCACTATGTGTGCGAGCTGATTATATAGCACTAAGTGTGCGGACTTATTATATGCTTTTGCATCACTATTGGCACTGAGTGTGCGATATTATCGAGTTGATCACGGACAGCGGATCGGGTAAGTACCTCGAGCTCATGATGAATAGAAAATACGTCCATGCTTGGGGTTGAATTGGTAAGCCTTAAATCTATGTGATGATTGAAATTGTATGGTTGTGCTGGAAAATGAGTTAATGTGTGAAAAATACTTCGATTATCTTGTTGTGTAGATTATGAAATGTGGATGTATGACTTGGTGCGAGATTGGACCGAAAGGTCCGAGGTATTATGGTATAGATTCGATATGGATGAGTACCTAGCCTCGTTTTTGTACATGTTGTAGTGACTTTATTAGTGGATTGATAAATGCTTATGACTTACTGAGTTGTAAACTCACTCGGTGTTTTCTTGTCACCCATTTTAGGTCACTTGGGACTCGTCTTGTTGTGTGCTCGGAACCGTCGTTGAAGTCATCACACCGGCTGAAATCTTGTGGTATTGTTTTTTTGTTGTTGAAGAACATTTGGCATGTATAGGCTATTATATTTTGTCGAATTGTGGGTTGTAAACTTTAAGCCATGTGAAAATGGCCTATGTGGTCGTCGAGTGGGATGCTAGAACCTATAGCCACGAGTCTTAGAAACTCAAATTTTGTTAAGGTGGCCATAATTTGTGTCATGTATGATGGATGATTAAGGCCAAGGAAAAATTCATGAAATTGGCATAAGTCTACTGCAGTAACTGTTGCGGACAGCAGCAGTGAGATGAGATTGAAAAATCACTAAAAATAGTATAAGTAGAATTAAATAGTGAGTAAATTATGGAACTGATCCTTGATGAATTTATTTTTATATGGACGAAACGAAACGACCATATGAGCAGTATACTGGGAGATATTAAAGTTCTCGTGAGACAGGGCCAGAACGATTTCTGGGTCCCCTGTCGTGACTTTGAAAATTTACCATAAATTATCCAGAAAGAATTAGGAGTCATGCCTTATATGTACAGATTCCATTTTGAGTCTAGTTTCATTAGAAACAAACGGCACTAGTATTAAAGCCCTGTACAGAAAGATATTCAAGTTGTAACGCGCGGAGGTCAGAGCAGTCGATCCCTGTAACATGGGTGACTTTAACTAATAAACTGTACCAATTGGCCCAACCAAAATTCTAAAAATAAATCCATGGATGGATATATGAGTCTAAATTCAGGAAAATTTACGAAACCAGTTTCTGAGTTTTGGAACTCGAGATATGATTTTTAAGGCGACGGTGACGCAGTTTTCCAGCCTGTCCAGAAATGCCAAATTGGTCGGTACTTTAAGAGGATTTGTCTCGTTAACCCCTCGTGTCCGACACGGCGTCGGTCACGAGTTAGGGTGTTACAATTTTATTGGTATCAGAGCTATGGTTTAGTCGGTTCTAGGACTACCATAGCGCGTGTGAGTCTAGCTATACATGCCAAATTGATAGTGCTTAATAATGTGATGACTTGACGGTTGAAATTTTTGTTTTGATTAGCGATGGAACCCGGGTAGAGAGACCCTTGGCGGATGACGTTGAAAGTGTAGCGGCTGCTCTGCGCAAGGGACACCGCTGTTGAGCCTCGGTCATCCGCGAATAATCAAAATGAAGGCGAAACAAGCCTTCTTCACTATGATGAATGAGTGGGTCGCGCAATATGCCCGAACCAACCCGGCTGTCCAACCATTCTCGAATTTAAATACTCCACCCCAAGACTCCGCAATGCCTCCGATTCATGATCCTGTGAGGCTGAGTAAACCACCGTGGACTTGATTAGGAAGCGTGGGGCCGAGGAGTTCAAGGCCATAGTTACTTGATGATGCCGAAAAGGCCGAGTTCGCTCGATAACACCATTAGAGTGTTAGATGAGCTGTCATGCACACCGACGAATGTCTTAAGTGTGCTATATCCTTGTTATGAGACTCGACTTACTATTGGTGGAGGACTTTAATTTCCATAGTCCCAAATGAACGAGTTACTTGGGATTTCTTCCAATCCAATTTCGAAAGAAATACATTAGTCAACAGTTCATCGATCGAAGCGTAAGGAATTCTTGGAACTCAAGCAAGGCGGATGATCAGATCTCGAATCTGAACATGAGTTCGTAAGACTTAGTCGGTATGCTCGGGAGTGTGTGGCTGATGAGGTTGCGATGTGCAAAAGATTTGAAGAAGGATTGAATGAAGAGTTAAAGTTACTAGTGGGAATTTTGGAGATAAAGGAGTTCGTGACACTAGTCGAACGAGCACTGCAAGGCGGAAGAACTTGGGAGGAGAAGAAGAAGGCTGAATTTGAAGCAAGAGATTACCGTAAAAGATCGACGAGTAAAGCTCCGTTCTCGGCTGTAAAGAGGTTCGGGGAGGACACCATGAAGTCGAGGACGATCGGGAATTTCCATTAGAGCCCGACCATTGGCGGACTCCGAGCTACTTCAGTAGCTAGTGTGGGCAATAATCGTCAAGAGAGACCTGAATGCCCCAATGTGGAATCGACACCTAGGTGAATGTTGGGGTAAGTCATTAATAGGGCTGTTATGGATGCGGTTCAAGGACCACTTCATTAGAGATTGCACGGAGCTAGATGAGAGGAATAAGACGCAAGGTGCAAGACCTAGTGGAACGACGGTGGAGGTAGGCCCCGAGAATCTCTGGAGGTAGGGGTGGTAATCGAGAGGAGCCTCTAATCTGTCCGTCCGATCCGAGACCCGTGCTCTGCTAGAGCATATGCCATCCGCACGAGAGGAGGCATCCTCCCCGACGTTATCACCGGTACTTTTACTCTCTTTGATACTATTGTGATTGCATTGATTGACCCCGCTCTACTCACTCATATGTATGTGAAACCTTAGCATCCAAAGAAGACTCTACCGTTGAGTCTCTTGAGTTCGTAATTCGAGTGTCAAACCCTTTGGGTCAATACGTGCTTGTTGATAAAGTGTGCAAGAGATGCCCCTAATAATTCGAGAATCTGTTTTCCGGCCGATCGATGCTTCTACCATTTCATGAATTGATGTTATTCTTGGTATGGATTGGTGACCGTACATGATGCACGATGGTGGACTGCAAAAGGAAAACCATTAATTTGAGGAGTGCAAATAATGAGGTAGTCCGAGTCGAGTCTCTTGATTTAAAGGGAGTGCCGACAATAATATCTTCTATGACCGTCGAAGATATGTGAAAAGGGTGTGAAACATACCTTGCGTATGTGTTTGGGAGTAAAGAGACGGAAAGGAAACTCGAATCGGTACCAGTGGTTTGTGAGTATTCGATGTTTTTCCGAGGAGTTACCGGATTGCCACCGGTTCGAGAAGTGGAATTCGCATCGGTTGTACCGGTACTACGCCGATTTCAATAGCCCCGTGTCGTATGGCATTAACGGAATTAAAGGAATTGAAGGTTCAATTGCAAGAATTGACGGATAGAGGTTTCGCTCGACCGAGTTTTTCTCCATGGGGCGCTTTGTATTGTTTGTGAAGAAGAAGGACGGAACCATGAGGTTGTGCATCGACTATCGTCAACTCAATAAAGTGACGATAAAGAATAAATATCCATTGCCACGAATTGACGATTTGTTTGATCAATTAAAGGGAGCCTCGGTGTTTTCAAAGATAGATTTGAGGTCGGGTACTATCGGTTGAGGGTCCGAGAATCGGACATACCCAAAACCGCTTTTAGAGCGAGGTATGGTCACTACGAATTCTTGGTGATGCCGTTTGGGCTCACTAATGCCCTACGGTGTTTATGGATTTAATGAATAGAATTTTCAGGCCATACTTGGATCGGTTCGTAGTTGTATTTATCGATGACATTTTGGTCTATTCGAGAGATGAAACGAGCATCTTGAACACCGAGGCTAGTGTTGCAAATCTTACGAGATAAGCGATTATACATAAAGTTCAAGAAATGTGAATTTTGGTTGAAAGAGGTTAGCTTTTTGGGGCACGTGGTGTCCGCGATCGGTGTCGGGGTGGACCCGAACAAAATTTCGACCATAGTCGATTGGAAACCACCAAGGAATGTTACCGAAGTTAGGAGCTTTTTGGGGCTTGCGGTTATTACCGACGATTTGTAAAGGTTTCTCGACGATAGCCACGCCAATGACGGCTACTCCAAAAGGATGTTAAGTTCGAATGGACGGAGAAATGTCGAAAAGTTTCGATCAACTGAAAGCTTATTTGATGAAGCCCCAATTCTAGTGCAACCCGAATCGGGCAAAGAGTTTGTCATTTATAGTGACGCATCCCTACTTGGGTTGGGTTGCGTATTGATGCAAGAAGGGCGAGTTGTGGCCTATCGTCGAGACAATTAAAGCCACATGAGAAAAATTATCCGACCCATGATCTCGAATTGGTCGCCATCGTATTCGCCTTAAAGATATGGCGACATTACTTATTTGGTGAGAAGTGCCATGTGTATTCGGATCACAAAAGTCTCAAATATTTGATGACTCAAAGAGACTTAAATCTGCGACAAAGACGATGGCTCGAGTTGTTAAAAGATTATGAACTCGTTATTGATTATCACCCGGAAAGGCCAATGTGGTTGCGGATGCCTTAAGTCGAAATCACCGCTTGCTTTACTGACGATGAATGTACACTTGTCTATTCTACCCGACAATGTGTTAGTAGCCAATTGAAGGCCAAACCATTGTTGGCTCATCAAATTCGGAAGCTCGAAAGTTGATGAGGAGTTGCTTGCAAAACGGGTGAGTGTGTTACGAGCAAGGAATCGAGTTTCAAATTGATGATGACGATTGTTTAAGGTTTAGAAGTCGTCTGTGTTCCAAAGAATTGAACTTATTTCGATGATTCTAAATGAAGCCCATTGTAGTCGAATGTCAATCCACCCGGGTAGTACTAAAATGTACAATGACCAAACGCCAATTTTGGTGGCCCGGTGAAACGAGACATTTCGAATTTGTTTCAAGGTGTCGATATGTCAACAAGTGAAAGCGGAACATCAAGTGCCATCGGGATTACTTGACCGATCATGATACCCGAATGGAAATGGGATCGAGTCACAATGGACTTTGTATCCGGACCGCCATTGTCGGTGAGTAAGAAGGATGCGATTTGGGTCGTTGTCGATAGACTAACTAAGTCGGCTCACTTTATCCCGTCGTCGGATTTTTCAATGGACAAATTAGCGGAATTGTATGCGTTTCTCGATTGTGAGATTACACGGGGTGCCTATTTCTATCGTGTCGGATAGAGACCCAAGATTCACGTCGCGATTTTGGAAGAAATTGCAAGATGCTTTGGGTACCAAGCTGCATTTTAGCACCGCTTTTCATCCCCAAACCGATGGTCAATCCGAACGGATAATTCAAATACTCGAGGATATGTTGAGATGTTGCATCCTTGAGTTTAGTGGTTCATGGGAACGGTATTTACCTTTGATTGAATTCGCCTACAACAATAGCTTTCAATCAAGCATTAAGATGGCGCCTTACGAGGCTTTATACGGTCGTAAATGCCGTACCCCATTATTCGGATGAACTTAGTGAAGGTAAATTCTTGAGGTTGATTTGGTTAAGGATGCCGAGCAAAAGTTCGAGTAATTCGTGAAAGTTTGAAAGTCGCCGGATCGCCAAAAGTCGTATGCGGATTTGAAAAGAAAAGATATTGAATATCGGGTTGGAGACAAGGTCTTTCTCAAAGTTTCACCTTGGAAGAAGGTGCTTAGATTTGGTCGTAAGGGCAAATTGAGTCCGAGGTTTATCGGGCCATATGAAGTATCCGAACGAGTTGGGCGATCGCATATCGATTAATTTTGCCCCGAGCTCGAAAGGATTCTAGCGTTTTCATGTCTCGATGCTTTGACGATATAGGTCTGATCCATCGCACGTAATTGCTCCATCCGAGATTGAGATTCACCTAATTTGAGCTATGAAGAGGAACCGGTTCGCATTATGATGCGTGAAGTAAAAGAGTTACGCAATAAGAAAATCCTGTTGGTGAAGGTGTTGTGGCATAAACACGAATTGAAGAAGCCACTTGGGAACTTGAGGACTCTATGAAAGAGCGATACCGAGCCTATTTACCGTAAGATTTTCGGGACGAAAATTTCTTAAGTGGGGAGAGTTGTGACATCCCAAAATTGACCCTAGTCGGGATGTGGTTTCGGGACCACAAAACCGAGGCATAAAAATAATTTATAATTTATTTTGATGCCTATAATATGTGTTAATTCATGTGTGACATTTTGATGTTTCGATTTAGAGTTATAAATGTGAATTTCACTAGAAAGGGCCTAGTAGTAAACATTGAAAGTATGATGGGGAAATGTGGGATGACTAGTTTATAATGCATGCAAAAATAAGGGATTTGCATGTCAAATTTCCCCTAACATGAAGTGGCCGCCATGACAAGGAATCATGGGCTAAACATGTCATGAAACATGTTTTGTTGGTGCACTAGGGAGAAACAATAAACAAATGAGTATGGGTAATAAAGAAAGAAAAAAAAAATGTGTGTGTGTGGTGAAACCCCCCTTGCCGTGCATTGTGGAAGAGAAAAGAAAATTTTGTTCATCCATTTTTCTCTTCTTTGGTAAAAATACTAAGGAAAAGGGAGGATTTTTGCTTCATGCTTGGTTTAGAAGAGAACTAGAAGGAGATTTGGCTATACTTGCATCAAGATTAAGGTATGTTTGAGGTTGTGTCATGAGATTCATGCTTGTTTTGGTTGCTAACTTGATGTGCATGTTAGCCATGGTTCAAATCCTTGTTATGCCATGGAAATGGTATTTGGCCAAGGTGGATTTTGTGTTAATGCCATTGCATGTTAAATATGAAGCTTGTTAATGGTGTATGTGATGGGGATTGATGGCTCTTGGACTTTCTTTTTAGTATTTTTGAGTGAGACATTAAGTTCTTTGCTTAATCATGACCAAAATGATGGTGTTGTGATGTATTCGGTCATGGTATATCCACAAGTATGATTCATGCATGTTGCATGGTAGGTAAGATTTGAGCTTTGAATATGTGTTTGCACATGATGAATTGGTATGACATATATACTATTTCAAGGTATATATTTGCTTGGGATGATGTTTTCGGTTATGTAGTACATGAGAGATGTGTATTGAGCTACAATATGTAATCGTTAGTTAGTAAAATGCATGCTGTTTTGTGTGGTATTAAGTGCATAATCGGCCTCAACATGGGCATGCATATTCGGCCACATGAGGGGAAATTGGTGTGCATGCATTCGGTTAGAGGCAAGCATATTGATGCCTATTCTTGGCTTAGAAAATTCGCTAAGAGGAATACTAACTAAGGTGTTGAGTTCGATTCATGATTTTGTACATATGCGACTTTGATGCCTAATGAGTAGATATTTATATATTGGCTAGGCATCTTGAATTCCTCTTCCGATGCTCAAATGATAAAACCAATTTATTTGTTAAATTTAGCCCAAGAAGCTAGAGGTGGAGAATCAAGCAAAGGCAAAGGAAAGATAATCGAGTAGTCGATTGGAAATCGTTTCATCAATATAAGGTAAGTCATAAAGCATATATTTGGCATTGATTTAAATGATCATAATATATATATGCAATTGTGTTTAATGAATTGATGTGTAAGTGGAAATGTATGTGTATGGAATGATGCCATTGTTGAATGTATAAAGGTAGTAAAATGCATAACGTATTGGTCTTGGCACTAAGTGTGCGGGTATAAATGGACACGGTGACAAGATTGGCACTAAGTGTCGGATTTAAAATTTGTACAGCACTAAGTGTGCGAATTTGATTATATAGCACTATGTGTGCGAGCTGATTATATAGCACTAAGTGTGCGGACTTATTATATGCTTTTGCATCACTATTGGCACTGAGTGTGCGATATTATCGAGTTGATCACGGACAGCGGATCGGGTAAGTACCTCGAGCTCATGATGAATAGAAAATACGTCCATGCTTGGGGTTGAATTGGTAAGCCTTAAATCTATGTGATGATTGAAATTGTATGGTTGTGCTGGAAAATGAGTTAATGTGTGAAAAATACTTCGATTATCTTGTTGTGTAGATTATGAAATGTGGATGTATGACTTGGTACGAGATTGGACCGAAAGGTCCGAGGTATTATGGTATAGATTCGATATGGATGAGTACCTAGCCTCGTTTGCTGTACATGTTGTAGTGACTTTATTAGTGGATTGATAAATGCTTATGACTTACTGAGTTGTAAACTCACTCAGTGTTTCTTGTCACCCATTTTAGGTCACTGGGACTCGTACTGTTGTGTGCTCGAACCGTCGTTGAAGTCATCACACCGCTGAAATCTTGTGGTATTGTTTTTTGTTGTTGAAGAACATTTGGCATGTATAGGCTATTATATTTTGTCGAATTGTGGGTTGTAAACTTTAAGCCATGTGAAAATGGCCTATGTGGTCGTCGAGTGGGATGCTAGAACCTATAGCCACGAGTCTTAGAAACTCAAATTTTGTTAAGGTGGCCATAATTTGTGTCATGTATGATGGATGATTAAGGCCAAGGAAAAATTCATGAAATTGGCATAAGTCTACTGCAGTAACTGTTGCGGACAGCAGCAGTGAGATGAGATTGAAAAATCACTAAAAATAGTATAAGTAGAATTAAATAGTGAGTAAATTATGGAACTGATCCTTGATGAATCTATTTTTATATGGACGAAACGAAACGACCATATGAGCAGTATACTGGGAGATATTAAAGTTCTCGTGAGACAGGGCCAGAACGATTTCTGGGTCCCCTGTCGTGACTTTGAAAATTTACCATAAATTATCCAGAAAGAATTAGGAGTCATGCCTTATATGTACAGATTCCATTTTGAGTCTAGTTTCATTAGAAACAAACGGCACTAGTATTAAAGCCCTGTACAGAAAGATATTCAAGTTGTAACGCGCGGAGGTCAGAGCAGTCGATCCCTGTAACATGGGTGACTTTAACTAATAAACTGTACCAATTGGCCCAACCAAAATTCTAAAAATAAATCCATGGATGGATATATGAGTCTAAATTCAGGGAAAATTTACGAAACCAGTTTCCGAGTTTTGGAACTCGAGATATGATTTTTAAGGCGACGGTGACGCAGTTTTCCAGCCTGTCCAGAAATGCCAAATTGGTCGGTACTTTAAGAGGATTTGTCTCGTTAACCCCTCGTGTCCGACACCGGCGTCGGTCACGAGTTAGGGGTGTTACATATTCTTCCACTTTAAACCATCTTCTCAAAGAGAAGGAAAGACCCATCTTATCCAAAGGAAGGGTATGGTAAGATATGAGAGGGATGGTAGCAAAGAAAGATACCCCAAAAAGGGTTATAGTGTAGTCAGTTATGTCGCCTAGCCGATATCCCTCTCAAACCACCCTAAAAGTAAAAGCAAGATAAGGTAACCAGATTTCGTAGATATTTAGGGTATCCACCATATCATGTTTGGTGAATGTGCCCTTGTAAGTTAAGGTCCCTCACCCTACATGTGCCATTTGTTTAATTTTACCTAGTGAATAAGAAGGTAGAGGAATAGAGAGAGTTTATCTTTGAAATTTTGGTAATGAGAGTACAAGGGAACGATACCCATTATTTTAATTAGATGAGAAAAATAAGGATAGGAAGAAGAAAAGTTAGGAATGATAAATGAATTGATCAAGATAAGGGTCTATAGACTTATGTACTTCCCTTTTGATGTTGGTTTTTTTATAACCAGGAGTGTGTGGTGGGAGTTATGTAAAATTTAATGAATGTAAGAAATTTTTGATGTCCTTCAATGCATGTAGGACACCTATTAGTATCGGGAAAATTTAATGAATGTTCCAACTACTACCCATTAGAGTGTAATCATCAGGAAAGTAGAGCAAGTCCTACGTCTATTTAGTGACGACCCTTTTGAGTAGGGCTGATAAGCCTTTGTTACCATTGAAGTAGAACTCCAAAATCATAGTGGTGACTCTGGTACATCGCCAAGGTAGTAGTGAAAATATTTCTTGGGCAAGTTTAGCTACTTTGTGATAAGAAGGAATTGACCCATTAGTTGTGCAAAGTTAGCATATAAACAAATCTAGGAATTGTGGGATTATCCATTAGGATTAAAATCAAGAGGATACTGGTTAGGTGATAATCGCCTTAGAGCGTCCGCAAAATTAAAATTATGAAGAGAATCTACAGATTTGAGTGTATCCAACAAAGGAAAGGTCAGGTTCCCTCTAACGAGTTGGTATCTATATTTTGTTATGTATTGAGGGATCCATAAGTCAGGCGGAGTAGGTAAAATGTGAATGTATGAAAGTTGATTACCTTTTGAACCATGTAAGGGTAAAATAGGAAAGAGTTTCCCTGAGTCTGCCTCTCAGGTTGAGTGTGAAAGGAAATTTTGAAGACATAAATTATTTTAGGGTAAGAGAGTTGTCACACTCGATTTTCTCTAAGTCTAAAAATTAGGAATAAGTAGGGTTAAATTGAATGAAACTGTAAGTTTGCAGCCTCTACTGAAAAATCAATAAAAGTTAGTGACTGACTGTACATGGTGAAGATCCAATTCTAGTTCTTTTGGATTAAAACCAGCTAGATCTTTATTGGGAGACAGTGATTATCAATTGATGGTTTCTATAGGGTTGATAACCAAGTGCAAAGGGCTATAAATAGTTGGGAAATGACTTTCGAGGGAAAAAATTCTTCTCATCTCTAATTCATTGCCTTCTTTTCTTCATCATTTCTTGGGTTGCTCCAAAAAGAGATAGTTACGAGAAGCTCTGCATGGAGCGATGATAATGGCTTTTGAGTCAGAAAGTAAATAATGCAATAAATTGGTAAGTTTTAAGTCCTTCGATATATGCAAGATTAATGAAATAAAGTTAAGGAATTTTAGAAACCTTTTAAGCGGTTCTTCATGTTTCTAGAAACTCATTTTTTAAGTTGGAATGCTAGTTTTAACTTATGAATTTGGTTATAATGCTTAGCTACCAGGAGAATGAAAGCTCTAGCATTTAGAAATGCTAAGTTGATGAGGCAAAGAAGCATCAAGTGAGTTTCTATACTCCATTTTTGGGATGTTATATGGCTGGCATGAATCTGTGTTAAGTCCTAAATGAATTTTATGATATATGATCTCCATTATTTGAGAATACTATGTATATAGAAAGTTGAGTAAGTAATTTAATATCTGCAAGTGTGTCAATATGCATAGAATGGTTGTGGTAATATACATCTATGTTCGGTGTGCTTCATGTTATTATGTTTATGTTGTCATACACATGTGCTTGCGTGCTTATAAATTATGGAGTACGGAGGGAAAAGTATTGACTGGTTAGATGAAGTTAGGATTGGGTGGATGGTATGAGAAATGTAGTTTCTGTTTATCACCATTCGGGATTTGTTGGGTGCAAACTATGATGTGTGAAGATTCAAGCCTTACGGAAAACACACTGTGGAGTTCAAGCGTCAAGGTTAGAAATGGTTAAATAGAGGAATGGATGGATGGATAAGGTAATGGAGTTTCTGTTAAATTCTGCAATCTGGTGTTGTTGAGTACAAACCTTGATGTGTGATGTTCCGGTCCTTGCAAAATGGACACTACAATATTCGAGCATCAAGGTTATGTGTGAAACAAAATTGTATTAGCTAGTCCTTTGTGGTGACACCATGACGACGATAGTTAAATTCCATAGAGCAACACCGTGATGATAGTCAACATTCTCTATGAGGCAACACAACTATAGCGATAAAGTCATTCGTGGTAACTGTATGGAAACAATCATAAGGTCATTCAGGGCAACACTTTAAAAAGTTTTAAGGTGTAAGACCACAACTCGACTATGAAAACTATTAAAGTCTGCCAGGACTTTAAACATGGGGTTTGTGTAAGACCATAGCTCGATTATGGCAGCATATGAAGTCGATCGGGACAATGAGCATGGGATAGTCTGCCAGGACGTTAATCATGGAGTTATATTGTGTAAGACCATATCTTGATTATGGCAGCATATGGAGTCCATTGGGACAATAAACACGGGGTAGCCTGCAAGGACATTAAACATAGGGTTATATTGTGTAAGACCATAGCTCGACTATGGCAGCATATGAATTTTGTCGGGACAATAAACACGAGGAATTTTGCTAGGATTTAAACATGGGTTTACGTTGCAAAAGTCCACAACTCAGCCATTGCAGAGTATGGTAGTCCACTGGATCAATAAATAAAGTTAGTCCGTTGGGACAGGAAATAGAGGGTTGATCGCCATGATAGAAATCGTGGAAAATCAAGCAAACCAGGAAAAAGGGTTGGAAGAAAAATGTTAGTGTTGGCAAGTGATATCTAGTAGTAGGTTTGAGGAGTTCACAAAGAATGACAAAAGTAACTAAAACGATAAAAGGTCTACCAAAATAGTAACCATAGAAGTGGATAAGGTACAAGGGTGGTAACCCAACAAGATTTAGATGTGGGAATGACTTGCCAATAAGGCCTAAGATATAAACAAACAAAAGAATATTTATTTAGGGATCATAGATACGAATCCGCCATTAAGAACCACCAAAGAGATACTAATAATAAATATACGAATGATAGATATTTTTGTCAAGACTATTCCTCTTTGAAAGGAATCCATTGCAAGTGTAACCACCATAATGTTAGTTTTGAAAGGAACTGTCATAAAAGGGAAATGGTAAACTTAAATGGTTGTTGAAATAGCAGTCTACTGGATGCTATAGACCAAAACAATTATCCATAGACAGACATGTCTCTCCTTGAAAAGCAAGGTATCATAATTAGGGTGGATTACAAGGAAGTGATCCAACCAACATTTTAGCTTGAGTGTAGGCAATGAAAGGAAGGTGAAGCAAGATAAAATCTGCCAGTGTAGCATGGGTCATTAAGGGTAGCCACATTTGAGGAATGGCAATAAATGTACCAAACCTATTATGTGATAAGAGAATAAAAAAACAACACAATGTAATGGGAAATCTATTGAGGATAAAGCGTACGGTCGGACCTACACTTAGGTATGAAGATGGGAGTAACATCTCGACAAGTTTTAAGATTTAGAAATATTGATACAAGTTACATGAAAATGATGGCTCATTTCCAAAAACGTGTAGGTAAAGTAAGAATCCACCGAGACTTATAGTATTATCTGTCGAACCGCTAATAAAGAAATGTGTAAGTTGTAAAGGAGCCTGCCATACCAAATAAGGCATGATCACCTAAGTAAAATAGCGTGTAACATGTTTGTGTCCTTTCTATTTAAAACCTCAGTATGAGAGGGCTTAGTTATATGTATATGAACTATGCAAGAAACTCACTAAGTTCCTTTGAACTTACAAAAGTTTTGGCCCATGTTGCAAGACTATTTGGGTGAACAAAGAGCTCGAAGAAGGAATAAGCCAAACCCCATTGAACTAGGGAATATCATCAATTAGGTGTCATGTACATAGAAGAGGGTACCTTTAGAGGCTTTGCCTCGATATCGATTATATTGTATTTAAATATTTTCCTTAGAATTTGAAAAAATGAGTTAGTAAACTTTATTTTTAATTTGATGTTCCTATTGTAGGAAATATTTATATTAAGTCGTAAAGTTTGTATTTTAAATTTCTAATTTAAAATTTGGGTGTTTAACCTATGTTGGTCCATTTGAAGCACTCCATACCAAGATTCAACGAACAGCTCAGGTTACAGTGTGACAATGGAACTCTTGGTCATTGAAGATTGTTTAGTGGAAGAGTCAATAGACTAATGGATCATTGATTCTGGAATCACTAATCATGTTTGTGTTTCTATGCAAGGGTTCAAGGAAATGAAAGATCCTAGGTATAAGAATCTCTCATTATGAACTGGAGATGGGAGCAATGTGCAGACAGGAGCAATGGGAGAAGTATATTTTTATAATGATACTTTTATGAAGACTATTTTGAAAGAAATTTTCTATGTATCAAACTTAATCTCTATTGCATGTTTATTTAAAGACAATTTTACCATGACTTTCAATAGAACTATTGGGATTTATAGAAATCAATCTCTTATCTCTAATGAATAGATGCAAAATAATATTTATTTCATCAAACCAAAGATATACTCACTGCTATAAACAGAATTTATGAATAAGAAACCCAAAACTTCTCACTCGAATGAGACGTACTTATGGCATTTAAAACATGGTTGTATTAACCAAGACAAAATCAATAAACTTGTGAAAGGTGACACTTTAAGTTCGCTTAAGGAAGTACATCTCCCACAATGTAAATCTTGCTTGGAAGGTGACCTGCCACAAATTGTAGTGGCAATTTAGTTATATTTCGGCACTTAACGAGATTTTTTTTTAAGTTGTTTCATGTAATTATTGCATTTTCAGTTTTATTATCTTAGAGTTAAATTATCACAAAAGAAGCATTTTTACGCATGTTTTTTTAATTAGTTGACCTATTGGGCCAATATCAGCCTTAATGTAATTTTAACGAGTTAATTGAGTGTGCAAGACATTTATTTTTAAGCCTCAAAGCATCAAGAACAACAACTGTTACATCTCAAAATTCTAGTTGTTGTTGTTATTTCATTAATAAGCAATTGAAGTGGTCTAATGGTTAAGTCTAATGGTTAAGCACCTTAAGTAACTACTAAGTAAACTAAGTTCAAGTCCCCATGTTCTCTTTTTAATAAAAAAAATTATTTAAATGATGGTCAACTAAGCCATGCAAACCATGCATGGATGCAACTCATTTTTCAATTTTGTAATGTCTTTTATTTTTTTCAAAGTTATTCATATCATGTCTTGAAACTCCCATGTCTATTCCATCATCAATTCATTCTAACTCCCTTGTCTCCTCACGAATGAGATGTTAGGAGTTTGAATTTTGATTTTGAATTAGGTAGCTAGTGTTGCCATCCCATAGTAAGCATTTTGGCTAAAAATATTTTTTATTTGCCATTAAATTCTCTTTTTTTCTCCTCCATATCCACCACCGTGAGCCATGCTCCTTTGGAAGTTCTCCACCATATTTGTTTCATTTTACTATTTTTGTTTGTTGTTCAACTCTTCTCCTCCACCATTCCACCATCTTCGGTCGCCCATAACCACCATATCACCACCACGAGAACCACATTGTGCCATCACTCTTCTTCATCTTTCATTTTCTATAACCACCTTGTTCATATTTCTTTCTCTTCTCCCTTTTTGATTTAATTATTTGGTTATTATTATTCTTCTATTTAATATCATTTCGAATCTTCTCCATAAACAACCACCGTGCACCATCGTTTGTCGTTTTTGACCATAGCAGAAACTACTGTATTTTTTCTATTACTTCTCTTTTATCTTTTTCTTTCACCTTATTATTTCTTGTTAATCTCTACTTCTTTTGATTTATTCATTCTTTTCTTTTAATGTTTATAGCCTCACACAAATCTAGATCATCAACATTTGTAGTAAATCTTCTCTTACTATTGGAAATAAAAGAGTAAGTGTTGATGTAAGTTTGTTTCAACTTTACAAAGATTTGATTGATGGAGAAAAGTTGAATAATCTTTTAATCAAGTATTTGTTTTGGATTGAAGGTTTGATTCGAGAATCATAGTCCTTTTGGTGTTCTAAAAGAGTGTTTTGGTTAAAGGAAATTAAGGGTAAGTGTTGTTACAAGTATGAAGAGCAAGTTAATTTGTAGTCAATTTCTCCTTTGGGTTATAAGTGATTTCTAATTTTCAATATCATTTCATTAGTTAATAAACAAGTTCTTATTCATTGGATCTAAAGAATTCAAAATCAATTTAGGATTTATGATTTGGACAATTTAAGGTGTGCATTTATACAAGTTAAATATGTAAGGAATTGACTATAAATTATCGATCTATTATACAAATGAAAACATAAATGATTTTGTTTTTTCAAGTAAGTGACTTTGTGGTTAAAAGGTAAGTTATTCTTACTTGAGTTTTTATGATATTTTATGTATTGAAAAATACTTTCTAATATCATATTGTGGCAAAATCATGGCTATTTGATTATCGTGATAACATAGATTACCATGGATATTGAAACTTATATGTACATGAAAGCATGGTTATCATGCCTACTGATTTGCTATGTGATTTGTTTTCCATGATGCATTACATGGGGTTAGGACATGTGTAAGGAGGAAGATGTGGCAGTAATAATCTGCAAATTTAGTGGTTTATCCCCAACCTAATTTGGTGGTTTATCCACAACCTACATTTTTTGGCAGCTTGTCTACAAATTTGGTAGCTTCATTCCACATATATGTTGGTGTTTTTTGGATGGATGAGTTCTAGGGAACTCCTTTTGGTGTGTAGCGATGATGGGTAGGATGTTTGAAAATAAATTGCATACTGGTTTTGTCAAAATTGCATTGCCATAATCATGTGCATAAAAGCTGTAATTCTATATATTGTGTATATGTTTATTGATATTTAATTTGTTATAAAATTCACGTTGAGCTTTTTAGCTCACTCTTTAGTTTTCATAAACTTTTAAGAGATTCACGAGAGTAAGACTTGGATTCAGCATATGGAGGGGTATCTCGGATGAAATATTTTATAAAATGGTTAATAAACCTTTTGGGTTGTTATTTTGACATTGGACATTAGACTATTTATGGGCTGTTTTTACTAATAATTTATAAACTGTCATTCATGCATGACAAATAAACTTATAACTATTTTAAATTGTTGTTATCAAATATTTTAATGATTTTATCTAATTTTTAATAAACTTATAAATTTAAGTTTTTTCTTAAGTATTTTCAAAGTCCGTTATGAAATATTTTTCCAAAATCATTTTAAGAAATAATTAAAATTGATGTTGTAAATTTTTTTTAATGATATAAGATGATAGCTCGATAAAATAATGAACTTTTCAATATTTATGTTTTAATAAATATTTTTCAAAAACTAAATTATTTAGTATTTAAATTTTAAGTTTTCACAATGACTTTAATAGAGATGTTTTTAACAAGTAAAAGTCCGGGTTTGGGGTTACAACAGCAGAGTCATAACATAGTAGAACCAACTCTAGAATTCACATTCGAAGTTGAGAATCACAACACACACTAGCCTATGTCGCGACATAAGTCTGACGGAGGGCAAAAATTCATTAAGGGTGTTTTTGTCTGCACAACCCATATTTAGATTAATTAAGGTTACAATTAACCTAATTGAACAGCTAACTTTGCCTTTAAGTAGCAAGCTTATGCTAAACTTTAGGGGTCACCGTTTTGGAGGTCACAAATTAGGATTTAGGAGTAGATTTAGTTTCAGTTAGATTTTAAATTAGGTTTCTTTTCCTTTTCAAAACATTTTATTTTCGTGTTTTTCTACTTGGATTCGATTTGATCCAAGACTTTGTTTTTAAGTATTTTTTGTATTTTTCTTTCACTTCTTGATTGTCAACGATGATATCTCGCTAGTTGTTAAAGGTTTTTGTAGATCCGAGCACATCCAGTTTATCAAACTAATCCATTTCTATCCTTCTGACGTTTAATTTAATTTGTGTGTTTTGCATGATTAATTTAATTATGATGAAGATGGTAATTGAGTCGATAAGTAGTTAAGTCCTTTAGGGTGATTAACGAACGGATGTGGGAGTGATTAATGGAAAATGAGGGTTTTCATACGAATTAGTTGGTATAAATTATGTATGCTTGAACCCTAGAATTGACTATCATAGGAAGTAATCTAGGATAAATGAGGTCAAAAGATAAGTTTACCGAGCAAATTGTAATTTATCTCGATCAAGAAAGTGAGGTTGGAAGATAAGTGAGTACTGGTCGATTAATTAATTAATAGAGACAAAAAGGTAATACTGGTTAGTTAATAACTAATTCATTAAACACACTCGAGGTTTGATGTTAAGTACAACCACGGAAGCGAGTTAATCTTTTGTTTGTTAATTGAGATTTTCTTTATTGATTTATTTCTTCCTAGTTATTTTTTTATTTCATAATATTAATTTTAATATTCTTGTTTATCGTAATATGATTTTTTATTACTTTTTAGACCTATTATTGTAGAAATAATTTTAATTTTAGTCCATCCTTCATTGGGTACGATCCTCGGAATAATTACCGGTGTTTTGTTGTATCACTTTTATATTACAATTTGACATATTCACTTGCAAATACCACACTTTAATTTTATATTTTATTTGCACGATTTTTACTCTAAACGTTTGCACGTTTGGAGACTGTCAGAAGGTAAAATTATTAAGTGGTATTATAATGCAAAAGGTACAAAGGTCATTCAATCATTAGAACTTGTGCGCATTGACATATGTCATCGTATGAACATTAATGCGCAAGGTGGTTACGCACAAACACAATACCTGTAGGTCGAAAGCACCCAAAAAAGGCACAAAATCTGCAAGATTGAAAGCTTCTGCCAAGTTAGTAAGCTCTTCAATAAGCTCCTTGCAGTTAAATTCCTCATACACATTCACAGGCCCCAAAATCATTTTCAGAGTCATCTTTTCAATAAGATCCCCACCTTCTTACTAATGTTAACCACTTCCTTTGCTACTGCAACTTCTTTCAAAGATTCAATGAAATGCGTTAGCGCCTCCTTCCTCGATGGTGCAAATGAATCAATTTTTGATGCATTAAAAAGTTGTTGATTACATAACTTCCTCACATTATGCCAATATGGTCTAGGTTCTGTGAAACCTATTCCTTTTTTGTCATTGTAAGTTGATTGTAGCACTTGAAGTTTTGGTCTACTTCATGTGTCTTAATAAACATCTCAGCAATTGGAGGGGATGAAACAACAATAGTTGGCACAAAGCCTAGCCTTATGGACATTATAGTACCATGTTTTTTGGCCAAATGGTAAAGGGATCAGTGTGCAACCATGCCTAATCTGCAGAGGTTCCCAATGATTGGCTAGGGTCGAGGACCAAGAAGGCTTTCCATTTTCCTTTGCCTTGTTTCGAGATGTAAAATAGAATGTAAAATGAGCAACAAAATTGCAAGGACTGTGAGAAAGTTTCTACTAAAGGATCCATTCTTATTAATCAATTAACCTAATTGATATGCCTTTATTGGATATCCCTATTTGTTTATACATTTAAATATCGGGAATAACTTACATTAGGATGATCCTAAAAGTAAGGTTTTTACGCACCAATAGAATTTTGTCACATCATCAAATTTTAAAGAAATTAAATTATTATTATACTCTCATATATCGAGAATTTATATTGTGGATCCTTCCCGCCACATTATTTATAATCCCTTTCAACAATTTTTTTCCTTGTCATTGACACGTAATTTTGATAATTTTTTACTCTAAATCCTGAATCTAGAATCTTGAATCCCAAACTCGAACTCGTAATCCTAAATCCTTAAACACTAAATCCAAACCCCAAACTCTTCAACCTTGAACTCAAGCTCTAAACATTGAATCCTTAAACCCTCAACATGAACCTTGAATCCCAAATCCAAAACTCAAAACCCAAAACTAAACCTCAAACTTTAAATTTCGAACTCAAACCCTGAACCTCAAGGTTCAAGGTTTGGGGTTTAAGATTCAAGGTAAAATAATTACCAAAATTATGTGGTAATGACATGAGAAAAATTGCACAAAAATTACTATTTTCTTAAAACAATTGATTGCACATAAATAAAAGATATTAACTTACGAAAAAAAATGAGTAAGATTTGTTAAAAAAGTTTATTTATAATTTAAAAATTAATTATTTTAAATAATTTAAATAAATTTAAATTAAGATGGAGAAGATATTAAATATACATGAGTGTATAATAATACTTTATTATTTTTAAAATTTAATGACGTGGCATTATTTTATTAGTACCTAAAAACTATACTTTTAAGATCATCATAATATAATTTATTCCTTTATATTTCAACTATAACATTTTTTATTGTTTTTATAGATATTTTCTATATGTTTAAATATAAATGGAGAAAAAATGGCACAACTCCACCGCCATCATATTTGATTTGAATCTTTACTGCTGACTATCATAAATTATTTTATAAAAAATATCACTTAAGTCATACCCTAACAATTAAAATAATTTAAGACTATTTATTTTTAGGTTATACTTTTCTCGCAACACACCCAATATTTTTTAACATATCAATGTTTTTGACTTTTGGTAATGAAATTGAAGAAAAAGGTATGATAAGAGACAATAAAAAATTCCATGACATGACCCGTAATCAATTACCCATTTATATTTATAAAAATACTATTCTTGGGTACCCTAAAACAATCTTGGATGTTGAGTGTTTCACCGTAAAAATAAAAATAAAAATTATACATTAATTTAATTTTAATGTATAATTTGATACATAATTTTTAGAAATATAAAAATAAAACTAATATTATATTACATATATTACATATATTTAATTTTTAATTTATTATAATGTATTTAAATAAATAGATATATATATTTATTTTTATATTAGATTAATACGATTGTTTATATGTATAATATGTAACGTAAAATAGTGCTAATTTAACGATATTATTAGTTATTTTTAAAACCAAATCAAAGTTTTATACATAAAATTATACAAAATTAAAAATAATATATAACATCACTTATTAAATTAAAATTAAAATTCACATACAATTTTATAATATTATGGATAATTAATTAAGGTAAATGATATGCGTCATTTTATTTATAGATTTATATATTAATTATAACAAATAACTATATAGATTTTTTCCTGTATATTTTATATATAAATGGACAGAAAAAAGAAGGCACAATAAGTCAACAACTCTTTGGCGATCGTATTTAACACAAACCTAGGACCTTGGCTGTTTGACCATAAATTTGTCATATTTAGACTGCAGATTATATATATATATATATATATATATATATATATATATATATATATATATATATATACGTATGTAGAAAAAATTAAACAGTGAAGTTGATAGCTATTCACTATAAAGTTTTGCTTTGAAAATGTAGAAAAGCTCCAAATATAACATGTTAAATATTATAAATAATGATTAAAAAGATATATCGAATTGTAAAATTATAATATTGAAAAAATTGTTACTTAATGAAAAATGAAGCCAAATAAAATAAAATATTTTAAAAATAATTAATTATTGAGATAGCTAATTTTGTAAGTTGTACATTTTTTCTATTTTTTTATCGAAAGCGATGAACGAAGCATATTACAACAGTCTTATCCTTTCAACTATCCTACCCTCGGTATCATACTCTAAGATCTGTTCCAAAGCTATCGGTGAGCCTCAATTGCTTGACAACCGAACACGAGATTCGTTGCTAGATGCGCTAAACAATCATTCGCTCGATTTCCCTATTTAAAGATGTGCTTATTTTTTACCAACCATGCTCGGTTCAACAATCTAATGTCACGGGCCAGAGTTCAAAGCCCGTGACCATCGAACCAAATGCATCCGATGGAGGTCTATTACTTAGATGGGGATCATTTGGCCCACGTGAGCTGGCCCGATTCAAGGAACTGTTGGAGAAGCTTGTTAGATTAAAGTCTGGTTGGCCCAATCGAACTGGCACGTAGCTTGAAGAGATTGAAGGTCCATCTACAAATATGGAAACATGATCTTAAAAGATATGATATTATAATCTTAGAGATCTTAGATATGATATGGAATCTTATAAGATATTATTTTATAAGATTACATATCTTATCTAAGATATGTAATCTTAGAAGATATGATATTATATTCTTAGAGATTTGATGGTAGGTACCCTTTAATCTCGTCCGTCGATGTAATTGTATCTTGACCGTCGGTTTTGGGGGAGCTCAAGTATAAATAGAGAGCCTCCCCCTCATTTGTACTCACTTCATTCATTGTTTCATTATTCTTTGTGAATAAGAGAATAGAGAGCATTTACTCAAACACTTTGTGTGCGTCCCTTTCTGTTGTTTTTTATAAGCTTTTTTTTTTAGCATAAGTCTTCCGCTGTACGAATTGGTGCCTTGGAGGAGTTCTTAAGGAATCCTCATTCGAGTAAAGGCTGACTTGGGCGAGTTGGGACGAGCGAATCGCCTAAGGCCGCACGGATTGCGAGATGAAAGGTCTAGCCCCGTGACAAGTGGTACCAGAGCTAGAGTTCGAACCAAGAAGTATCCGAGCTGTTGGTTCAAAGGCACTGTTGGGATGTCGAAAGAAGAGTTCGAACAAATATGGGCGAGAAAGTCTTTGAGGGAGATGCTGTCGGCAGTAGAGGTACGCGTGGGTAAACTTGAGGAGTCCATGGAAGACGTTAAAGAGTCTGACAATGCTCGTGGGGAAAACATTGAAGACATGAAGGAGCAGTTCAGAGACTTTGTGACCACGTGTCTAACTTCCCAAAGGGATCACGTGCAAGAGTTGCTAGATTCCCAAAGGAAGAAGCTGACAGAAATGAACAATGCTCTCGAAGCCATGGTGAAGGCTTTGAAGGAGGAAACAATGGCCACGACACTGACTTTAAGCACAAGAATAGAGGAGCTCGAGAGAAAGCTGGCCTTGTGTCGAGTAGCGGTGGAAGAAGGAGTGTCGAGTGCAGCACTCAGTAGCGAGTGTGTCCCGGAACCGAAAAAGTTTGTGGGGACAAGGTCTGCAGGTGATGTGGACAATTTCTTGTGGAGGATGGAAAACTACTTCCGTGCCAAAGGCATCGTGGATGATGCGGATAAGGTACAAACTGCTTCATTATTTCTTATTGATATTGCGGTTTTATGGTGGCGAGGTAGGACCACAGATAAAAGGCAATGTGAGATTGGAACATGGGAGAAGTTCCAATGCGAGTTGAAGGGACAGTTTTACCCGGAGTTTGCCGAGGAAGAAGCTCGGGCAAAGTTGCAAGGAATAACGCAACGGGGCACAGTGGGGGAGTATGTTCGTGAGTTCAAGGAACTCATGCTCCAAGTTTCGAATGTGACCGAGAGAGAAGCAATGCTTGCTTTTCAAGAGGGATTGAAGCCGTGGGTCAGACAAGAGGTGGAACAAAAAGGTGTCCAAAAGCTGTCGGAAGCCATGAAGGTAGCGGTATCCGTGGTTAAGCTTGGTCTAGGGAAAGACAAGCTTGGATCTTCCAAGTCCGAGGAAAGAGGTGTATGTGAAGAGGATCATGAGGAAGATACGGATGAGCATGGCAATGACAACGGTGACAATTGTGGTAATGGGAAACCACGAGTTGGGAAGAAAAAACCCAAGAAGAAAAGGGACAAGCTGAAATGCTTTCTCTGCGACGGTCCACACATGCTAAAGAAATGTCCGATGAAACCCGCGCTTAGGAAGAAGCCGGTGGGTAAGGCCTTGGGACTTGGTTTGAGCACAACGAGTCTTGAAGCCAAGGAGGCCGAATGCGAGAAGAAGCTAGTCGAGTGCTTCTTATGTCATGGTCTGCATAGGTTGCGGAAGTGTCCGAGGAAGTCTGTTATCGATGGGAATGATCGAGCAGGTACGGAGCCCAAGAAGCTTGGTTCGAGCAAGGGAAAAGTCGAAGCCAAGAGGGCAAAGAGGAGCAAGTCTGTCATCGAAGGGAACGATGGAGCAGACAAAGAGCCCAAGAAGCTTGGTTCGAGCAAGGGTAAAGCCGAAGCCAAGAGGGCTAAGAGGAGCAAAAAGAAGCGAGTAAAGTGCTTCTTGTGCCGTGGTCCGCATGAGTTACGGAACTGTCCAAAGCAAGTCGTAGTCAAAGGAAAGGCAACGTCCGAGCATAGAGAGTCGTCGGAGGGGCTTCCACCCAAGGGAGAGGTGAGTTTGTCATCGAACTTAGAGGAAGAAGTTGCGATGAAAATAGTGAAACTAGGAATAATGAGGCTCGAATCGAGTGAAGCGTCGGAGTTGGCCGAGTCATCGACAAGGCTTCCACCTATGGGAGAGGTGGGTGGTGCATCGGACTTCAAGGAAAAAGAAGTGATGCATGTGGGACAGTTGACCCTAGTAAATGCAAAGGTACATTCGAAACACTCTGATAGTGTTTTGCATTCTAACTTGTGTACTTGGCAAGAACGTAGGGGCCCTTTCGAAGTTCTTGAGCAAGGAGGCCGAGAGACTGTGGGCAAAGCGAAGCCAAGTGTAGTGAATCATGAGGATTCTGTTCGAGGGAAGTTAGAATGTGGGCAAGAGAGTGACATAACTCCTTGTCGTCGAGATGTACAAACGAGTAGGACGGCTCGAGTTAGGAAGCGACGGAAGCCGAGGCAAAAGTCCCAAAGAAAGGAAAGAGCTAAGACAACGAGTGGGGTCCAAGGCGAATCAAGTCAGTGCCATTCAAAAGTTGCAACGAGGACGTTGCGAGAATGGGTGGGGGAGAATGTCACGGGCCAGAGTTCAAAGCCCGTGACCATCGAACCAAATGCATCCGATGGAGGTCTATTACTTAGATGGGGATCATTTGGCCCACGTGAGCTGGCCCGATTCAAGGAACTGTTGGAGAAGCTTGTCAGATTAAAGTCTGGTTGGCCCAATCGGACTGGCCCGTTGCTTGAAGAGATTGAAGGTCCATCTACAAATATGGAAACATGATCTTAAAAGATATGATATTATAATCTTAGAGATCTTAGATATGATATGGAATCTTATAAGATATTATTTTATAAGATTACATATCTTATCTAAGATATGTAATCTTAGAAGATATGATATTATATTCTTAGAGATTTGATGGTAGGTACCCTTTAATCTCGTCCGTCGATGTAATTGTATCTTGACCGTCGGTTTTGGGGGAGCTCAAGTATAAATAGAGAGCCTCCCCCTCATTTGTACTCACTCCATTCATTGTTTCATTATTCTTTGTGAATAAGAGAATAGAGAGCATTTACTCAAACACTTTGTGTGCGTCCCTTTCTGTTGTTCTTTATAAGCTTTTTTTTTTGGCATAAGTCTTCCGCTGTACGAATTGGTTCCTTGGAGGAGTTCTTAAGGAATCCTCATTCGAGTAAAGGCTGACTTGGGCGAGTTTGGACGAGCGAATCACCTAAGGCAGCACGGATTGCGAGACGAAAGGTCTAGCCCCGTGACACTAGCCACTACTCTACCAATTTCACTAGCGATACCAAGTTCATTGTTCTCCCTCAAGGCCTTGACAACAGATAAACTATCATATTCCAAAATAATTCTGCGGTATCCTAACAACTAAGTCATCTCCAAAATAATTTTGTGGTAGCCTAACAACTAGGCCATCTCCAAACCGTCATGAATCCCCCACCATTCTACTCCTTCCACCGTGGTGCATCCAATACTTTGAGTTAATCCAACCAACAAGTTGCCATGATGATCATGCAACAAATCACTTGCACTAGTATAGCTAGTACACCTACTCACAGCTCCATCTGTATATTGTGTCATCCAACCCATTGAAGGCGGAAACCATTTTATCATTCTTCCTTTAGTATGGTTGTCTGATGTTAACTTCTAAGATAAATTTCTAACTATTGAGAAATAGAGTGAACAAAGTACTGTTGAGTATAGAAAGAGTTTATTGAGTATTTGAAAGAAATATTTTTTATTTAAACTTATATCCTATCATTGTACGGTATGTAGATAGTATTTATAGAGTACAAATAGTAACTACTATGGCTAACAACCTAACTAATTTAGTAATAGACTAACAGCTAGAATACTAGCTCAATTCAACAGAGTAAACTATACTCTTAACATTCACCCATCTTTCCCACAGGTAAAACCCGAAGAAGATTTCGAAATCTAAAAAAAAAAAAGGAGATAAAAAGTGGCTTGGTTAGAATGTCAGCGACTTCATCACACGCAGAAACCTCACCAACAATAATAAAGCCATTAGCGACTTTTTCTTGAACAAAAAATAGATCAAGCTCAACATGTTTGAACTTGGAATGTAAAACAGGATTAGCAGCTACGGCAATTGCACTAGAATTGTCACACCAAATAGTTGGTGGATCAACATTTTTGAGGTGCAACTCCTTGAGTAACGAGACTAGCCAAGTAACATCACTAGTAGCTGTAGCAAGACTTTGGTATTCAACCTCGACCTTAGATCATGAAGCCACTGACTGCTTTTTGGAACACCAAGAAACATGTGTGTGACCAAAGTACACACAGTAGCCCGTCGTAGAGCGACGATCGTCAAAATCTAGCCCCTAGTTAACGTTCGTATAAGCAACTAAAGAAAGCCGATCGGATGGCTAAAAAACAATCCCATAATCAAGTGTACCACATAAATACCTCAGAATTCTTTTTAAGGCGATCAAGTGAACAGAAATGGGTGCATGCATGAACTAGCAAATACGATTCACCGCATAAGCAATATCCGGACGAGTCAAGACTATGTATTGTAAAACACAGCAAAACTTCTGTACTCAGTAGCATCAGTGAGACGATCCCTGTCATCCTTAGATAGAGCAAACGAGCTAACCATTGGAGTATAGACACTCTTAGCATAAGACATAGAACTCCGTTCAAGTAATTCACGGATGTATTTTTTCTGACAAAGATGAATACACCCTGTGGATGAACGAGTAACCTCAATCCTGAGAAAATAGTAGAGATCACCCATATTTTTAAGGGAGAATTTTTCATTTAGCTGTTGAACAAAGCTATTTATACAGGTAGGTACACTTTCGGTAACAATAATGTCATCCACATATACAAGCCCATAGAGAACGGAGTTAGTTGTAATTCGAACAAACAACGAAGCATCAAACATAGACATGACAAAACCAATAGAAATAAGAAAAGACTTCAATTTATCAAACCAAGCACGCGAGCCTGACGGAGACCATAAAAAGCTTTCTTCAAACGACAGACTAACGGTTTGCCCTTTGACCCATATTGAACATATCCCGGACGTTGTTTCATGAACACCTCATCAGCAAGATCGCCATTTAAAAATGGCATTGTTCACATCAACTTGACGAAGCTGCCACCCTCGAGAGATTGTAACAGACAGGATTTGTGACAACCCTAATTTGACCCTAGTCGAAAAGTGGTTTCGAGACCACAAAATCGAGTCTTAAAAATAATTAACCGTCATATTCTATGTTTATTATATGTGAATATGCATGTGTGATAGTTTCATACTTTAATTTTGTCATTTGTAAGTGAAATTTATTAGTTGGAACTTATGTGAGACAATTGTGAAATGTGATAGGCAAATGTAAAAGTGGCCTATTAATGCATGTTGTTAAAAAAATGGACTTGCATGTCTAATTAACCATTTAGAGATAGTGGCCGGCAATAATAATGATTAACTCATATAATATGCATTTTCTTTTAATTTGTTTATTAACATTTTAGTATACAAAATGAATTAATGAATAAAGAAATAAGTGAAAATTTGGGTGAAGAAAACAAAGCTTTATCTTTGTCTTCTTGGCTGAATTGAAAGGAAGAAATGGGGCAAAAACATTCGGTCACTTGGAGCTTGAAGAAGGTTAGTAAATTATGTTAGTTTTTGAAATTTTAAGCTTAGTTTAAGTTAATTAACTAGTTTCATATTTAGCCCATTTGAAAACTTTGAAATTTGGATGTTGGTTTGAGCTTTCGGTTGTGGTTGTCAAGGGAGGAGATGAGATTTTGTTTGTCTTGAACAATTGTTTGATATATAAGTGTTAAATGTGAGCAAATGCCGTTTGGGTGATTGAAATAAATAATTAGAGGTTTAATTATCAAAAGGTCCGGCTATGTATATGATTTTTAAGGTATAATTTTGAATAATATAAGTAATGTTATGCATAGGTTTCGGCTTGATATTATCTTTATAAGTATAATTAATTCATTTTGATAATAAAGTATGAGGTGATAGGTAAATTTTTTATGGTGGCTTAAGTTTAATGACATTCGGCTATAGAGTATAAGTGTTAGCTAATTCGGCATAAGAGTATAAGTGTTCATTTCTTTGTATTTGAAGTCTTGAAAAATAGGTTTTGGTTAATTAAAGTGATGAAGGTTAAATCTTTAAGTTTGGTTAAATTAGGCATTCGGCATTTCTTATGACATTAGATATAAGTGTATGAAAGGTTAAGTTTAAGTAGTTGGTGCGTTAAAATGTTAGTGATTTGGGTGCTACCTATGGTTGATTTAGGTACGGTCTTTGCATGAGTAAAAATATACTTATGGAGATGGTTATTATATTTTACTAAAGTATCAGTATATGCATTTATATTAAGGAATATTCAGCTATGTTATATATATATATATTGAAATGATTATAATGGATAATATGTAAGAGTAGTTTCGGTTTGTCAAATATGTGATATGTGTATGGCAAATTGTATAACTATGATGCATTGAAGTTACCTTATATGATCGAGTACATAATTTTAAAGGTTGTGTGTGAATCGGTGAGCAATATGTATATAGTTAGGTGAATTGTGGCCTTTTGGTTCTACTTGAATTAAGTTGTGCGATAAATAATTTATGTATATGATTTATAGTCGAATGGTCAATGGATATGTGATATTTATGTATGACTTTTGAACCGAAATGTAAATGATGGTGTTCATATGGAGCTTATATCCGAATGTAGCAAATGACTACTAATGTGATATGTTGAATGAGATGTGTTAATACATGATCAAATATGCATGATATTTGATGTGTATCCGGGCTTAAAGACCCGTAGGCTTTATGCTAGAATTATATCCGGGTTAAATCCCGCAGGCTTCGTGCTGGTATTATATCCGGGTTAAATCTCGCAGGCCTAGTGCTGGTATTATATCTGAGTTTAAAGTCCCGTAGGCTTCATGCTGGTGTTATGTTCGGGTTTTATACCTCGCAGGCCAAGTGTTAGTGAATTTGATAAAGTATATGACTACGAGATCCTATGCTAAGATGATAAATTGAACTCGTATTACACATTAAGTGATTCAGGTATGTGATATATATATTATATGTGAGATTGATCTGACGGGAATTAAGAATGTGTATTGAGAAGCATATGAAAAGATGTTGTAAATTCATATGTATATTTGTATATGTGTGCATTCAGTTATTATGCAAAGTTACAAGATAGTTTTCGATATGCTATTTAACTATGAATGTTGAAAGTAAGTGTGGGTAAGAAATGATACACTAGTGAAATTTGAAAGAATTAAAGTTAATCCGGAAGCTTGTAAATACTATGTTTATATGAGTTTGAGTATAAACGGAGTAAAATGATACGTGTTGTGCATAATTGGCCAAATAGTATTGTACTCAGAAAGTGTTATGTGATTTCGAACATTTGGTTTGTTTTTAAGTTCAACTATTTAAATTGCTTAAGACTTACTAAGCTTATGAAAGCTTACTTTGAATGTTATGTTTCTCTGTTTATTTTGTAGATCGTTGACTCTTACTATTAGCTCGGGATCGTCAAGACTTCGTCACACTATCTACTATTGTAGTAATCATGTGATTTGGACTTAGCTTATGGCATGTATAGGATAGACTATAAGTAGAATGATATTTTGACTATTGTATATAAGCCATGCGAATATGGCATCTTATGGAAGTTTACTTTTATAAGTTTTAAATTCGACCTTTGTTTGTGTCTATTAGCTATATAAATAAATGATCTTATAGAAAAGGTTCAAAATTTTACTGTTCTAATCTGATTCCTAATTTCTGGTAACTTCTCGTTTTATTCTAGTGACGGTTACGGGATAGGGGTGTTACATTTTTATTGGTATCAGAGCTATGGTTTAGTCGATTCTCGGACTAACCTAGCGTATGTGAGTCTAGCTATACATGCCATAAAGTGATAAAATGATAGTGTGATGATTTCTGACAGTTAAAATGTGTTTTTTGTAATATAATGAATTTCAATCCCGATCAAGCTGTAGCAGATGGTATTGAGAGGATTGAAACATGCTTATGATATATCAAAATTGAGAAAGGTATGAATAGAAGTATGATATACATTTGAAGTATTGAAATGCAAAGTAATTTTGCTGAATGTGTTATGAAATAAATATGGAAAAGTATATTAGGATAATAGTGATGTATATTGTATGCATGAGAAGTTATATTTTGGTTCAGGATTTTATGTAAATGGGCGAAATATATACATATATATGTCATCTATTAGAAATGGAATTGCTGTGTAGTTTATGCTTTGTTAATGTTATATATGATGTTATGTTTTAAATATGTGAATGAGAACTTTGAAGAGAAAATAATGTATTTGGAATGAGCCTACATGTAAATGATGTCTATGATATAATGTCAAGGTGTATATGATATGTATATATTGAAACGAAGTAAGTGAATTACAAATATGATATGCTATATGAAATGTATTAAAATGTGAATAAATATGCATGAAACTCGGTGATGTGTACTCGGGTCTTCGTGCCTAGCAGGCTTAATGCCGGTGATTCGAGTAAGGTTTAAGTGTTCATTACTATATGAATTCAAAGTTAAATGAAAGAATACGTTTAAAGTGTACATATATGATGTTTTATAGACTTAGTTAAGTCATTTCAATGTGTAATAACAAATGAATATGGGCATTATGTGTGCGAATGATTAGAGGCACTGTGTGTGCAAATTCTTTTAACCGAGCACTATGTGTGCGAAATCGGTAATTGAGGCACTGTGTGTGCGAGTTCTTCAACCGAGCACTATGTGTGCAAGATCGGTCAGTGGGCACTAAGTGTGTGAAATGAGATTCATGTAAGACCTCGTCTGGGATGAAGGCATTGATTTGAGATGTTGTGTAAGACCATGTCTAGGACATGGCATTGACTCGATATGTGATAACATGTAAGACCATGGTTGGACTATGGCTTTAAGTAAATGACATACTCAGACAAGTACGTCGCTCTTTAAATTGACAAATGTTAAAAAATAGAATTGAAGTTAGATGTTGAATTTTAATTAGAGAATGATATTCGGTATTTGAGTTTGAATTGGGGATTAATAGATATAAATTGACGATTGATTAGTGTTTCGACTGTAATTTTGTTATAAGTGGATACATGAAAAAAAAATGGTGGATATGTTGTTAAGGAATGGATTTATGTTATATGTACACTTAAGTGCTTAGTTAAAAATGTGTTATGGATTTAGTCTATGAGATTCTCGGTATATGAAGTTATATGTGCTATTGCTAAATGGACACTATTTTGTTAATCTTGTTCAAGAAATTATTTTGATTAAGTTTCGACATTGAAAGTTTGAAAGAATTTTGATGAATGCTGATAATTTTAGATATACGAGTTATGCGCTAGAATAAATCTCATGCCGTTGTATTATATTAGGCTTTATGCCTATTCGATCAGATACTGAGTAACGTTAACTATGATTGAATGTGCTAAATGAACTAAATGTTCGTGCGTGGAAGTTGACTTTTCTTTTGGAAATGAGTTAAGTTGAATATTGAGATGTGATAAAGTTATAAAGGATATTCATTGGGATGTTTGAGAATATGTATACTTTCGGCCAGGTTACAGCTTATACATGAATGAAAATGTGGGTTATGAATATGTGAGTTGATGTTATGTATTATACATGTTAATATGTGATTTATATGTGTTTGAAATGCAAGTATAAATTCAATTAAGTGATTATTGCTTAAGAAATCAAGAAAATGAGATGCATGTGTATACTTGTAGAAATGTTTATGTATTTGTTTTAAGATAAGAAAGTGATTTTATAGATCAATGTGAAAGCAGTAATGAATTACAATTGTTATTGATGTGCTAATGTTTATATGGACATAATTCAATAAGAGGACATTATCCTAACCTAGTCGCTACTAAGATTTTCGGGGACGAAAATCCCTAAGGGGGGAGAGTTGTGACAGCCCTATTCAGACCCTAGTCGGGAAGTGGTTTCGGGACCGCTAAATCAAGTCGCAGAAATAATTGAATATAATATTTTATGTCTAAAATATGTGATCATGCATGTGTGAAATTTGAATGCTTTGATTTTTGTCAATTTGAATGTGTTTCTAAATAAAAAGGACTTATGTGAGAAGCATTGAATATATGTGTGGCTTATTTTAAGTGATTAATTATTGAATGATGCAAATAAGTGGGTTTGCATGCCAATTTGCCACTTTTAATGCTAGTGGCCGGCCAAGCTCATAAGTATGGGCATTATATGCATGGTTTAATATTATTATATTTATTAGTGGTGAGAAATATGTAATAAAAAATGTATTAAATGAATTAAAGATGAATAAAAGAGTATGAGTAATAAAAATAATGTGTTAGTGGGAGGAGAAACCAAAGTTGGTTTATTCCTCCATTGCCGTAGCTAGGAAAGGGTGGAGAAGAAATTTCCTTTTGTTGTTAAAATTTTCGGCTAAGGAGATTGCTAGATTAAGGTATGTACAATGCTACTCGTGGAAATTCATGCATAAATTGAATAGTTAGTTTGAATTCTACCTATTTCATGGTTCAAATTTTTGTTATTTGGGAAGATTGAAATTCGGCCAAGAAGCTTGAAATTCTTAGTAGTTGTTTTGATGTCATTAGCATGGAAATTTATGTTGGATGTGTTGAGTTTGCTAGTTGTTTTGGCTTGGAAGTTAAGGTTTAGTGTTTGATTATGTGATTGCCGAATGTGTGGATAATTGAAGAAAAATTTGTTAAAATGCTTAGTAAATGGATATTTGGTTAATGTTGTGTATATAAATTACTTAAAATATAAACTTTAAATGAGTACTAAAGGTTGTATATGAATTCGACCTTGGGAGAAATGTTAGTATAAAAATGCTTGAAAGTTAAATAGGTGATTGCTTTAATGACCAAATGTGCCAAAGAATAATGCATGATCTAGTTGACCAATATCTCATTAAGGAACATGAATAAATATATTTCGATGAGCTATACATTCGGTTATAGTATGAAATGCAATGTTAATACTTAGTTGCTAGTATGTATATGTGTGCTAGCTGAATTTGAACTTGAATAATGATTTGAGCACGATGTATTGTATTGAGATTATGCTTAAGTGAAATTGTGATGAAATTGACTGGTGATATACATGTTTAAATAATATGAATGCAAGTTATGTGTAAAAAAGTGAATTGGTAATAAATTTGCTTGGGATAGCAGCAGTAACGTGATTTTGGAAAATCACCATAAATTGTGGGAGATGATTTAATAACTGATTAGATTATGTAATTAAATCTTAATGAGTCTAGTTTCTTATAAAAGAAACCGTGTAAGAAAAAGAATTGCCGATAGTAAGATATTTGAAGTGATGTGGGACAGGGTCAAAATGACTTCTAGATCCCCTGTTCTATTTTGATAAAATCATTATAAATTGTACAAAAATGGTTGTAAGATGAAGTTTATATGCTTAGACTCCTTAATGAGTCTAGTTTCAAATGAAATAAACGAGAACATATTTTGAATTCTGTACAATGAGAATTTTGATTCGTAGTGAAGAGTGGCCAGATTAGTCAAACAGTGAAACAAGGGAAAAATTTAAGAAAAATATGGTATTGATTTACCAAACAAAAAATTCTGAAAATTTTATGGATAAAATATATATGAGTCTATTTTCAGGAAAAATTAACGGCACTTGATTTGGAGTTTTGTAACTCCAGTTATAAATGATTTAGTTACTGTTGCTCAGGAAGACAGCTTGCAGTGAAATTATGATTATGTGGTAAACATTGACAAAATTTTGTTAATGAGTTGCTTATTGATTTCTTATAAGCTTACTATGATCAGTAAGTGTGAAAGTCGAATATATATATATATATATATATATATATATTATATTTATAAAGTGATGCTTGAGTAGTCGAATAATGACTAGTTTAAAATCTTTGAATTTAAGCTCAAGAGCATAGAGGGACATATTCGGATAAGGGAAAAGAGAAAGTAATCGAATAGACGTTGTAATCGTTCGACAACATTCGAGGTAAGTTCTTAAGTGTTTAAGCTTGATTCCTTTTTATATGCCTAAGAGTTAAATTAATATGGCAAAGAGAATGTAAATTTTATTTAGTTAATGTGCCGAATATGTAATGATTTAAGGCTATAACCCAATTATGGCTATTATGCTTAAGTTGAATTGGATTTGGAAATTTGATGCACTAAATGAGTGTTACAATGAGTAAACTATGCCGTATATGTGTTGGTAGAGATATCACGATTTGTGATTATTAAATATCTAAAGGAAACCATGATGTGTATAAAATTATTATTATTAGTCATTTGTGGTAGCCAAATATGGCTTGGCACTAAAGTGATTAAATGTGAACTTCGATGAGGTAAACTATTAAAAGTGTGGTGCTTTGAGACTATGGGCTAATACGATATGTGGATTCATTCCGTAAAGTAAATTATTCAGATACGAATAACCTAATTAAGTACATGTGAATTAAATGAATTTGATGATTGATGTGAATCAAAAATATAAGAAATGGTTTCATGTTTATGTTCAACTATGAGACCTTGTGTTAAATCGACAATCGATTTCATTCAATACATTAAGTTGGTCAGGTATGCGATATGTACTTATGCATGTTAAATCGATTGGAATTGTATCATGAATGTGAATTGAGAAGAATAAGTAAAAATGCCTATGTCATATATGTGAGTAAGGGTAAAACCATCGTAAATTATTGATAAGAATGGGCTATGTGCGGAACCAACTTATAAATGCTAATTTGAAAGGTTGTGTGTGAATCGGTGAGCAATATGTATATAGTAAGTGAATTGTGACCTTTTGGTTCTACTTGAATTAAGTTGTGCGATAAATAATTTATGTATATGATTTATAGTCGAATGGTCACTGTGGGTTATGTTTGAATGGTGAAATGGATATGTGATATTTTTGTATGAATTTTGAACCGAAATGTAAATAATGGTGTTCATATGGAGCTTATATCCGAATGTAGCAAATGACTACTAATGTGATATGTTGAATGAGATGTGTTAATATATGATCAAATATGCATGATATTTGATGTGTATCCGCTTAAAGACTGTAGGCTTTATGTTGGAATTATATCCGGTTAAATCCATGCAGCTTCGGCTTGGTATTATATCCGGTTAAATCTCGCAGCCTAGTGTTGGTATTATATCTGAGTTTAAATTCCCGTAGGCTTCGTGCTGGTGTTATGTTCGGGTTTTATACCTCGCAGGCCAAGTGTTAGTGAATTTGATAAAGTATATGACTACGAGATCCTATGCTAAGATGATAAATTAAACTCGTATTACACATTAAGTGATTCAGGTATGTGATATATATATTATATGTGAGATTGATCTGACGGGAGTTAAGAATGTGAATTGAGAAGCCTATTAAAAGATGTTGTAAATTCATATGTATATTTGTATATGTGTGCATTCAGTTATTATGCAAAGTTACAAGATAGTTTTCGATATGCTATTTAACTATGAATGTTGAAAGTAAGTGTGGGTAAGAAATGATACACTAGTGAAATTTGAAAGAATTAAAGTTAATCCAGAAGCTTGTAAATACTATGTTTATATGAGTTTGAGTATAAACGAAGTAAAATGATATGTGTTGTGCATAATCGGCCAAAGAGTATTGTACTCAAAAAGTGTTATGTGATTTCGAACATTTGGTTTGTTTTTAAGTTCAACTATTTAAATTGCTTAAGACTTACTAAGCTTATGAAAGCTTACTTTGAATATTATGTTTCTCTGTTTATTTTTGTAGATCGTTGACTCTTACTATTAGCTCGGGGATCGTCAGCACTTCGTCACACTATCTACTATTGTAGTAATCATGTGATTTGGACTTAGCTTATGGCATGTATAGGATAGACTATAAGTAGAATGATATTTTGACTATTGTATATAAGCCATGCGAATATGGCATTTTATGGAAGTTTACTTTTATAAGTTTTAAATTCGACCTTTGTTTGTGTCTATTAGTTATATAAATAAATGATCTTATATTTAAGAAAAGGTTCAAAATTTTACTGTTCTGATCCGATTCCTAATTTCTGGTAATGTCTCGTCCTATTACGGTGATGGTTACGGGATAGGGGTGTTACAAAAGCGATATCCCAAGGTAACGACCAAGGTCGCTAACTTTTTGAAAACCAAATAAGAAACTGATCGTATTAACTAAAAAAGCCTCCACCCCTCTAGAGAAGAAAATGTTAGTCTTCCTTGCATTAATGAGATGACCAGAGAAACCACAGAAACGATCTAAGATATCCTTAATGATCCTACCATGCACCAAATCCGCTTTGCTAAAAATAACGAGGTCATCCGCAAAGAACAAATGACAAATAGGAGCCCCTGTCGAGAAAGTCGTATTGGCCTCCATTGACCGTCCAAAATAGCTGAGTGAATCAAATGGCCAAGCCATTCCATGCAGAGCACAAAAAGATATGGGGAGAGTGGACATCCTTGTCTAATACCTCTAGACCGTCTAAATTTAGACATGGGTACACCATTCCATATAACCTGCATAGTAGAGTTCGAAATATACGACATAATAACTCTAATGAGATACAAAGGAATACCTACGGCATGGAGGGAAGCAGGAATAAAGTCCCATCTCACTCTACATAAGCTTTCTCCAAGTCGATTTTGATCGTCATCCATTTCCTATTTTTCTGGCACCTCATGGAATGAATTACCTCTTGGGCGATGATAATGTTATCAGTTATGTTTCGACCTACAATAAAACCGGCTTGCTCATGTGCAATAATTTTTGGAAAAACATGCTTAAAACGATTAGCAATTACCTTCATTACTAACTTATAAAGGACAAAATAGAGGCTTATTGGACGAAACTGTCCAAAGCCTTCTGGATTCGCCACCTTAGGAATGAGAACAGTTCCCCATTGAACACCTTCCTGACCCAATCACAAACAGCCCCTCCAATTCTATTCCATTGCTTTTGGAAAAAGAGGGCATGAAAACCGTCACTTCCTGGGGCTTTAAGATGAGCCATATCAAAAAGGGCGATATTAATCTCTTCGTTAGTCACAGGCTTCCCCAAAAAATTAACATCATCATCCTCCAGCTGAGGAAAATTACTAGGAGGAAAATCATCGATAGAGTCAGGGCCTTCCTCATAAAGCTTTTGGAAAAAAAAATTCGCCTCAGCCTCAATAGCCTCTGGGTCAAAAATCCATTCCCCATCATTATTTCGAATCGCAGTAATGCGATTACTTTTCCTTCTTTGTAGGGTTTGAGAATGGAAAAACCTTTTATTTCGATCTCCCAAGTGCAACCAGTCATACCTCGCTTTTTGCTTCCAAAGGAGTTCTTCATGATGTGGAACATTCTCGAGCTCCTGTCTAAGACTCAAGTCCTCCTGTGCAAACTGATTCGAACCAGAGACATCCATTTTACTCTGGACATTAGCTATTTTATGAACAAGATGTCTCTTTTTGGAAGTGATATGCCCATAAACTTGCTTATTCCACTCTTTTAAATTAAGAGTTAGCTTGGATAAGGAATCAGCCATGTCTCTAGTAAAATCCCATTTATCATTTATAAAATCATCAAAAGCTGGGTGCTCAATCCAACCGGCCAAAAACCTAAAGAGTCTTCCTCTAGGCAGAAAAACCTCCAAGTTCTGATTAAGAAGAAGGGGACGGTGATCCGATTTTATCTTAGGTAAATGAGTGACCAAACTATTTGGGAATTTGCAAATCCAGGCACCATTACCCAAAACACGATCCAACCTTTCAGAGAGCGCACCTCTATGCCAAGTAAAAGGAGATCCTCTAAAACCCAAGTCATGCAACTCGGCTTCCTCCACAAAATTTCCAAACTGAAGGCATCTCCTTCCTTTAGTACGGCCACTAAACATTTCAGAAGAAGATAAGATTGCATTAAAATCACCAATAACAATCCATGGACTATGAATAGGCGGATTCGAAGATCTCAAATCATCCCAAAGAACTGTACATTTTTGCCGATTAAGACTAGCATAAACAAAAGAGATAAAAACCGGATGTGGAGAAGACATTTGCCAAACTTTGGTCAGAATAAACTGAGGATGACTACGTACCACCTCAACTTGGATGGAGTCCTTCCATCCAATCTAGATACCTCCAGAGTAACTATAACACCCCGTACCCGAGACCGTTGCCGGAGTCGAACACGAGATGTTAACAGACTTATTTCATTGATTTACACAGTTCATTTTAAAATTTCCAGACAAGTTGGTTAACTGCATCACAGTCACTTTAAAAGTCATATCTCGAGTTCCAAAACTCGAAAACTGATTCCGTAAATTTTTCCTGAAACTAGACTCATATATCCATCTATAATTTTTTTTTCTAGAATTTTTGGTCAGGCCAATTAGTACAGTTTATTAGTTAAAGTCTCCCCTGTTACAGGGTTCGACTACTCTAACCTTCATGCATTACGACTTAGATATCTCCCTTTACAGGGCTTCAATACTTATTCCGTTTGTTTCTAACGAAACTAGACTCCAAAAGGAATCTGTACATATATAGAATGACTTCTAACTATTTCTAGTTAATTTATGGTAAATTTCCGAAGTTAGAACAGGGGATCCAGTAACCATTCTGGCCCTGTTTCACGAAAACTTAAACATCTCAAAAAAATATGGATCATATGGTCGTTTTGCTTCTTCCATATGAAAATAGACTCATCAAGGTTCAATTAAATAATTTATTCAGTATTTAATTACATTCCTACTATTTTTAGTGAATTTTCAAACTCACATCACTGCTGCTGTCAGCATCTATTTTAAGGTAAATTTCACCTATTTCATAGTTTCCATGATTCAACTAGCCATTGACATACATAGCACCAAATATGATCGTGATTAACCATTCCAATGGCTAGTCATTTCCAAGCATTTCCACACCTCTCGATAACCATATATATACAAAATGATTTTAATACTATGCTCAAAATATTTAAGCCATTTTCGCATGGCTATCCGAATATATACACATTACCAAAGGTACTTGACTAACAACAAAGGGCGGTCCTATACATGCCATTATCAAGGTTCAACCAAAAGAGTACCAAAAGGGCTTTGATAGTGTGGGCGACTTTGACCTTGACTCTCCCGAGTCCGATAGCTGACGAACCAAAATCTATAAAACAGAGAATCAAATAAACGGAATAAGCATTTAATGCTTAGTAAGTTTGAGTAATGAAATCATGCACAACTGAAGTATAGCATTCATATGACTAAACGAATAATTTCATATACACATATTCTCAAAATCACACCTACTTCACATTTCCAACTCTTATATTCATACATAAGGAATCAACTTGGCTAAAGGCCGGAAGCTTGTTAATCCATTGAGCGAATACTATTTTAAAAGGAATCAACTATTCCAATGCATATACGAAACATATCTCATCGTTTGGATTTTACGAGCGTATTAATTGAAATTATTACAGCAAGATCGCTCACTTCCAAACCCAAGTACCTTCGGGATTTAGCCAGATATAGCAACTCACACAAATGCCTTCGGGTCTTAGCCCGGATATAGTCACTAGCACAAATGCCTTCGGGACTTAGCCCGGATATAGTCACTAGCACAAATGCCTTCGGGACTTAGCCCGGATATAGTCACTAGCACAAATGCCTTCGGGACTTAGCCCGGATATCATTCGAATAATCATGCACATATATCAATAAATCATGACACATCCATATTTCATTTTCATTACTAAAGCTCAAACACAAGACACTTATCAAACCTTACCAATTTCGGCTCAATAGCCACATACAAGGAACATGATTTTGATTGGCTTTATAGCATGATCTCTAAACACATTTGGCTACTCGTCATAGGTATAAACTAATCACCTCAAAATATCATCCAAGTAGAATCATTATATCTCCGTTTATTCGTTATGCTTATATGTCATGACTTAATCAAATCATAAACTAAGTTTCATTACTCAAAGACTTACCTCGGATGTTGTCAAACGACCTCAATGGCTATTCAATTACTTTTTCCTTTCCTTTATCGGATTTAGTTCCCCTTTGCTCTTGAGCTTAATTTAACAAATAAATTGATTTAATCATTTCGAACATCAAAGAGAAATTCAAGGTACTTAGCTCATATATATATTAGGCATTAGAGTCATATATATATGAAATCATGAATCAAATTCAACATATTAGCCAATGTTCTCCTTTAGCCGATTATCTAAGTCAAGATAAAGCCATCAATATGCTTACCTATAGCTGAACGTACAACATCAATCTATGTATTCATTCATGTGGCCGAATATGCATATTCCAATATGTTATCATTTCCATTTCATCTAACACTTAACATTTACCACATATCAATTAACCAACCTTTTTTTTTTATAATTACAAGACTCTTCATCTATTCATGCTCTCATATTCGGTCATCCATGCCAATACTAACCATATAACCAAAAATTCTAAGTTTAAACACAATACAACATTTTAGCACCATGGCCGAACACTTCATGAAGTTGCTAAGACCTACCCATTTCAAATTCTCACACATACTCACCTCCAATCCTTTTTATTAAGCACTCAAACTCAATCATTTTCATACCTCATCATTTCAATCACTCACACGGCATGTGTTCAACTCATTAGACAAATCTATGTTTGGCCATTGTACCCACGAGCATTAAAATTTATAATTTGACTAACTTAAACCCTTTTCTTCAACAATTCTTCCTAAAACCTAAAGGCTATAACCCAATCTCATCCTTTAATAACTAAAACCGAATGCTCAAACCATCACCAAGATTTCAAAATTTTGACATGGGTTATGTAAGAAATTAGCTAATCAACTAGAAACAAGCTTAAAATTAAAAAAAAATCTAACACAACTTACTAACCTCCCTTAAGCTTAAAGTGACCGAAACCTTCTCTTCTTTCTTTCTTCAATTCGGCCAAGAAGAATCAAAAAGGATGAAGCTTTTTTTTTCTTCTAGTTACGGCAAAATGGGGGAGCAAGGATGAAACAACTTTGGTTTCTCTTCCCACTCCCCTCATATTTTATTGTTCTTAATACAACATGTTATCACAAAATGTTTATAATATGTTTTACCCATCACATTTTGTCTATCCTCATTGTCATGGCCGGCCACTACTATCAAAGTGGGGAAATTGACATGCAAGTCCACCCTTTTGATTACATGCACTAATAGATCCTTATAGATTAACCTATCACATTTCAAAAGTGTCACACATAAGTCCTATTAACTAAATTCACATGCAATTAACTAAATCGAAGCTTAAAACTTTCACACACTCATATTCACATATTTTAGACAATAAATATTATACTCAAATACTTCGGTGACTCGGTTTAGCGGTCCCGAAACCACTTTCCGACCAGGGTCAATTTAGGGCTGTCACAGTAACCAATTGCCTCTACCAGATGAGAGTACTGGAAACCTAACTTAGCAATAATGCAATCGGCTTTGGCACCAATGACTCTAGTTTCAAGTAAACAAACTATATCTGGATTGTGTTCTATGTTATACTCCCGAAAAATTTGGGGAAACTTAACACTTGCACAGCCCTGGCAGTTCCAAGAAAAAATAGTTAAATTCATAATAAAGACACAAAGGCAAGAAAACATACCATTACTTCGGAAGGACTGAATCCCCATCAATGGTTGTGCCTGCAGATCCTGAATCATCCCTACTGTAAGGGCTAGAATTTCGAGTAGAAAGCATATTCGCCATCACCTCCATGGAATCTGCTAAAGGGACTCGAGTACTACTAGAAGATTTAAAGCGACTCCCATGTCCTCGAAGAATGTTAGAGATTTTATGGCTACCACGATTTTTATTCAATTTAAAGTCATCCTTTCTATTAAAAATATCAGACTTATCCACCTTCAAAGTCAAACCTTGTGACAACCCGAATTAGGGCCTAATCAGAATAGTGGTTTCGTGACCACAAATCTGAGATAGAAATAATTGTTTTATAATTATTTTGGGGTTTATGATATGATTTCATGATTTCGTGAAAATTTCGTGATGAAATTCTGTGCATTGCGCGCTTAAGTTGAGATTAGGGACTAAATCGAATAAATTGTAAAACTCGTGTTTTAGATGTTTTTAGTATGAAATTGCTTTGGGATATTAACTAGGAGATCTTAAATAGAAATTTGACCCATTCCTAAGTTATGGACAAAAGTTAGACATGGAGGGAATTTTTTTGAAAGTTTAGTAGTAAGGGCATTTTGGTCATTTGTATATTAAATGAAATAAAATGGGAAAAATAACACAAAATTGGTTATCATCTTCATTAGTTGCTGCCAAAAATTGCTCTCCTCCATAGCTAGGGTTTCTTCAACTTTCAAGCTTCATAGTAAGTGATTTCAAGCCCCGTTTTTAATGTTCTTTTCATTTTTGAAATCCTCGTAGCTCGGTCTACCTATTTCTACCATTATTTCGAGTTAAAATTTATGTTTAAAAATTTACCCATGAATGATATGCATGTATTTTAGTGTTTGATGGTAGAATATGAATGTTTGAAGTTAGGAGAACGATATTTTCTAAGCGATTTTTAGCAAAAACGAGTAAAACAGCATAATCGGTAAAAATACCTATTGTTCATAACTATGTGTTAGAGTGAAAATTTGATGTTTCCATAGAAGGGAAAATTGACCAGCATGTCATAGAACATAAGAATAAGGGCTGAAATTAAATTTCCGAGCCTAGGGGAAAAATCGTAATTTTGTAAAAGTTAGGGGGCAAAAATGTAATTTTTCCATAATGTGACTTTTGGATTGAAATAAATAGTTTGAATGTTAAATGGGCTAAATGTGTCGTTATAGATCAAGAAAGGCGTGGAATCGACCTCGAACGGGGGAAAGAAAAAGTTTTGGACTAAATTGCAAAATTCTCATATTTTGCACCGAGGTAAGTTTGTATGTAAATAAACATTAACTTCATTTACATTTTTATATTTCAGCCTATTATATATATTCTAGCTGATATTGTAGCATAAATCGACTATTGGAAGAATAGAAATAAATAATAAAGAGAGGAATCCCGGTTGAACATTCGGAAAGATTGAATAAAATTGATGGAGCGTAGCTAGGTCACATGTATGGTGTTGAGTGCCCATCATGTGTACAAGAGAGCTACGAGATACTATGTAGTAGCTAGGTCACATGTGTGATACGGGACGTATCCCATGTAGACAAGAGAGCTACGTGAGAGATAAATGTAGCTAGGTCGCATGCGTGATTCCAAGTGAAGGACACCATGTAGACAAGAGAGCTACGAGAGACATCGGCTAGGTCACATGAGTGGTACTAAGTGTTCACCATGTGTACAAGAGAGCCGAATTAAATGAAATATGATGGTGGGGCTGTGTGCTGAAACCATCAAGTATCGAGGATTAATCCGAATTGTTCAACGGGATGGCTTTGTGGTGACATTGTAGTCATGGACCTACACTTGTGATGTATTAAATGTGGTGAAAATGATTTGTGGTATATATATATGTAAGTTAAAATGAGGTTAGTGCAAAGAATGGGTGAAAGAGTGAAATTAGCATTAAAACTGTTTTGGACAGTAGCAGTGATGTGATTTTGAAAAATCACCAAAAATAGAAAGAATTTAATTAGAGGTTGAATGAGATGTGAAATTAAATCTTAATGAGTCTATTTTCATATAAAAGAAACATAGAAAGTAAAGGAATTCTATAGTTTTAGATATTTACAATTGTGTGTGACTTTCTCAGGATGACTATGTGGTCCCCTATTCCAACTTTCAAAAATCATTAAAAATTGTACAAAACGAATTAAGAAATATAGTTTATATGCATAAATTCCTTATTGAGTATAGTTTTAAATGAAATAGGTTTCATTGTTATTTGAATTGTGTACTGAGAGAAATTCAATTCGTAGTGAACAAAGGTCAGATCAGTTGAGCTGTGTAACAGGGGAAACTTTAACTAATAAACTGTACTAATTGGCTGAACCAAAAATTCTAGAAAAAAATTAGTAAAAATTTTTATGAGTCTATATTTAGGGAAATTTTACAGATTTGAATTTTGAGTTTCGTAACTCGAGTTATGATTTATTTAGTGATCATGATGCAGGAGGGAACACTTGATCAAATTGGAGTAAATAGTAAAATTTAAAAATATGATATAATTGAGTTATGTTGTAAACATATTAGATTCCTTATTTGTTATTTATATACTTACTTACTAAGCTATAAGCTTACTTTCTTTTCTCTCCTTTGTCTTATAGTGTCATCCAGCTAGCAGAGGAGTTAGAGATCGTAGAAGATCCGCCCGCACTATCAATACTCTGGGTATCTGAACTCAACATTTTGAAATATGGCATGTATAGTAGACTTAGTTATTTTGTTACGTGTCATAATTGTCTAGGTTTAAATTACTAGTTATAGTATCAAACTAATCATTTTGGACGAAGCCTTTGAAATTGGTTTGTATTGTTAATGGCATATGTTATAATGATGATCAAATTGCACGCCATATTTTTGTTGGGTTTTATTTCATAGTATATACTATAATTTGTTAATACCTCGTACCCTGTTTCGGTGATGAACACGGGTAAGGGATGTTACATTTAGTGGTATTAGAGCTATGGTTTAGTCGGTTCTCGGACTAATAAAGTGTGTGTAAAAGTCTAGCTATACATGCCATAAATATATTGTGATAGTGTGGTGACTCCTGATTATTCTAAACTGTGTTTTATTTTAATATAATAATGGATCCTCACGGAACTGTGGCTGATGATGCTGCTAGTAATGCGTCGGCTCCCTTTGAGGGACCGCGCATGTGGAAAGTAGACCGAGACATTAAGACAGGAGATGAGGCTCGGATGCCTTTCTCCAAATGATGAACAATTGGTATATCAATTTATTCGAGCAAATGCAAATGCTCAACCTCCTCCACCCTCTCCTATACCTCGACGATTCTCAGAGTGCCAAGGCATAGATTTGGTAAGAATGAACAAGCCTCCGATTGACAAGATTCGAAAACAAGGGGTCAAGAGTTTAGAGCAAAGATCGATGATGATCTTGAGAAAGCGGAATTCGCTTGAAAATTCTACCCGTATTTGATGAGCTCTCATGTACACCCGAGGAGTGCTTAAAGTGTCTCAGATCACTTTTGAGAGATTCGCCTACCACTGGTGGAAGACTTTGGTAGCAGTGGTGCCAAAAGAAAGGGTTACTTGGGATTTCTTCCAGGAAGAATTCAGAAAGAAATACATAAGTGAACGATTTATTGATCAGAAACGGAAGGAGTTCCTTGAACTAAAACAGGGCAAGATGTCTGTGGCAGAGTATGAACGTGAATTTGTAAGACTCAGTAAGTATGCCCAGGAATGTGTGTCCACCGAAGCTATTATGTGTAAGAGATTTGAGGACGGGCTAAATGAGGACATTAAAGTGCTTGTGGGAATTTTGGAGCTGAAAGAATTTGTAGTATTGGTTGATCGAGCTCTTAAAGCCGAAGAATTGAACAAAGAAAGAAGAAAAGCTGCTATTGAGGCTCGAGATGCCAGAAAAAGGCCGATAAGCAAGCCATTTCAATCTCAATCAAAGAGGTCCAAAGAGACAAACCTCGAATGACAGCTTAACTGGGATTCACACAGAGATTGTGGTAGAGCATATTCGGGGTCTAAATCTCAAGCTACTTCGGTGGCAAGTGTGGGTAATGTGCAACCTAGAAAGCCCGAGTGTCAGCAATGTGGTAAGCAACATTATGGTGAGTGTTGGGGAACCGAGCGAGCTTGCTTCAGGTGCTATTTTCACGAGCATTTTATTAGAGACTGTCTGGAGAAAGTTAAAGAAGAAAGATTTTAGAGTGCTAGACAGAATACCACCACTAGTAGAGGTAGACCACCGAGAAATACTGGAGGTGGGACTAGCAGTAAAACTGCGATGAAAGATTCAGCGGCGAGATCAGAAGCTAGAGCACCTGCTAGAGCTTATGCTATACGTGCCCGAGAAGATGCATCATCTCCCGATGTCATTACTGGTACATTTTCTCTTTATGATACTATTGTTATTGCATTGATTGATCCCGAGTCCACTCATTCCTATATTTGCATGAATTTTAGTATCTAATAAAAGTTGCTGTTGAGTTTATCGAGTTTACGATTAAAGTGTCGAACCCTTTAGGCCAATATGTGCTAGTTGACAAGGTTTGCAAGAATTGCCCATTAATGATTCAAGGTCACTTTTTTCCGCTAATTTGATGTCATACCATTTGATGAGTTTGACGTTATCTTGGGAATGGACCGGTTGACATTGTATGATGCCAAGGTAGATTGTAAACAAAAACACTAGAGTTGAAATATGAAAATGGAGAAATTCGTGGGTTGAAACAGATGAATCAAATAAATTGCCTATGTTGATTTCGCACATGTCTCGCACGTAAATACATAAGGAAAGGGTGTGAAGCTTATCCGCTTATGTAATGAATAATGAGTTGCCTCAATCAAGTTTGGATCAAGACTGATAGTTTGTGAGTTTCGGATGTATTTCGGAGGAATTGCAGGTTGCCTCCGAACGTAGATATAGAGTTTGCCATTGATTTGTTAATGGCATCGCACCGATCTCGATTGCTCTATATAGAATGGCTCAATCAATTAAAAGAATTGAAGGCTCAGTTGCAAGAGTTAACAGACAAGGGATTTGTGAGACCGAGTTTCTCTCCCTAGGGTGCTCCTATATTGTTTGTAAAGAAGAAGGATGGCTCAATGAGACTTTGCATTGATTACCGTCAGCTTAATAAGGTGACTATAAAGAACAAGTACCCATTGCCGAGGATTGATGATTTATTCGATCAGTTAAAGGGGGCCACAGTGTTTTCAAAGATCGATTTGAGGTCTGGTTACTACCAGTTGAGAGTTAAGGAGTCGGATGTATCGAAAACCGCCTTTAGGACAAGGTATGGACATTATGAGTATCTTGTGATGCCTTTCGGCTTAACAAATGCTCCAGCTATATTTATGGACTTGATGAATCAAATCTTTCGGCCATATTTGGATAAGTTTGTAGTAGTGTTCATAGATGACATTCTAATTTATTCTCGGGATAAGTCTGAACATGCCGAACACTTGAGAACCATATTGCAAATCTTGAGAGAAAAGAAACTGTTTGCTAAGTTTAGTAAAAGTGAGTTCTAGCTTCGTGAAGTCGGATTTTTGGGACATATAGTCTCAGGTGATGGTATTCGGGTGGATCCAAGCAAGATTTCTGCGATCGTTGATTGGAAACCGCCAAAGAATGTATCCGAGGTTAGAAGCTTTTAGGATTGGCCGTATTATAGACGTTTTGTTGAGGATTTTCGATGATTGCCTCTCCTATGACTAAGTTGTTGCAAAAGAATGTTAAGTTTGAATGGACTGATAAATGTCAGCAAAGTTTTGAAAATTTGAAAGCACGATTGACTGAAGCACCAATTTTAGTACAGCCCGAGCCAGGAAAGGAGTTCGTAATTTATAGTGATGCATCATTGACAGGTCTTGGATGTGTGTTGATGCAAGAGGGTAAAGTGGTAGCTTATGCTTCGAGATAGTTAAAACCGCATGAGAAGAACTATCCAACACATGATTTGGAATTGGCCGCTATTGTCTTTGCCTTGAAGATTTGGCAACATTATTTGTATGGTGAAAAATGCCGAATTTTTACTGATCACAAAAGTTTGAAGTATTTGATGAATCAAAAGGATTTGAATCTGCGACAGCAGATGTGGCTTGAATTATTGAAGGATTATGAACTAGTGATTGATTATCATCCGGGAAAAGCATATATAGTTGCTGACGCCTTGAGCAGGAAATCTCTTTTTACTTTAAGAGCCATGAATATGGGGTTAGCATTGTCTGATGATGGGTCAATCTTAGCAGAAATGAGGGTTAAGCCGTTATTTCTCCAGCTGATTTGTGATGCTCAAAAGAACGATAGTGAGTTGCGAACCAAGAGAACTCAGTGCGAATCAGGTTACGACTCAGATTTTCGAGTTGGACCATATGACTGTTTGATGTTTCGAGACAGGGTATGTGTTCAAAAATGATGAATTGATTCGAAAATATTACATGAGGCGATAGTGGTCGCTTTCTCGCTTCACCTTGGTAGCACAAAATGTATAATGATTTAAAGAAATTATATTGGTGGCGTGCATGAAAAGGACATTTCAATTTGTAACCAAGTGTTTGATCATCAACAAGTAAAAGCTGAGCATCAAGTGCCTTCGTGATTACTCCAACTCGTAATGATACCTGAATGGAAATGGGATAGGATTACCATGGATTTTGTAACTGGTTTGCCTTTGACTCCTAAAAAGAAGGATGATGTCTAGGTAGTGGTTGATAGATTAACAAAGTCATTACTTTATACCAAGACGCACTCGATTACTCACTTGATAAATTAGTGAATTATATATTGTTGAAATTGTGAGGTTGCACGGGGTACCTATGTCTATAATATCAGATAGAGATCCGAGGTTTACCTCGAGATTCTGGAAAAAGTTACAAGAAGCTTTGGGCACAAAATTGAACTTTAGTACCGCATTTCATCCACAAACAGATGGTCAGTCGGAAAGAGTAATCCAGGTACTCGAAGATATGCTTAGATGCTGTGTTTTAGAATTTGGAGGCAATTAGGAGAAATATCTATCTTTGGTTGAATTTGGGTACAATAACAGTTTTCAGTCAAGTATATAGATGGCACCGTACGAAGCCTTGTATGGTCGCAAGTGTCGGACTTCTTTATATTGGACCGAACTTAGTGAGAAACAGATTCACGGAGTTGATCTAGTTAAAGAAACTGAAGAGAAAATAAAAGTAATTCGGGATTGCTTGAAAGCTACTTCAGATCGACAAAAGTCATATGCAGATTTAAAAAGAAAAGAGATTGAATTTCAGGTGGGTGATAAAGTGTTCTTGAAGGTGTCACCATGGAAAAAGATTCTGAGATTTAGCCGAAAAGGCAAGTTGAGTCCGCGTTTTATTGGGCCGTACGAGATTACTGAGAGGATTGGACCAGTGGCATATCGGTTGGCCTTACCAGCAGAGTTAGAAAGAATTCATAACGTGTTTCATGTATCAATGTTACGACGTTATCGTTCTGATCCTTCACATGTGATTTCTCCAACAGAAATTGAGATTCGACTGGATATAAACTACGAGGAGGAACCAATAAAGATTTTGGCTCGAGAAATTAAACAGTTAAGAAATAAAAGTATAGCCTTAGTGAAAGTATTGTGGCACGACATGGGATAGAAGAGGCTACGGGGAACTTGAGGAAGCTATGAGGAAACAAAGACCCAAACCTCTTTAATGATAAGATTTTCGAGGACGAAAATCTCTAAAGGGGGAGAATTGTGACAACCCTAATTAGGGCCTAACCTAATAGTGGTTTCGTGACCACAAATCTGAGATAAAAATAATTTTTTATAATTATTTTGGGGTTTATGATATGATTTCATGATTTCGTGAAAATTTCGTGATGAAATTACATGCATTCATGCGCTTAAGTTGAGATTAAGGACTAAATCGAATAAATTGTAAAACTCGTGTTTTAGAAGTTTTTAGTATGAAATTGCTTTGGGATATTAGCTAGGAGGTCTTAAATAGCAATTTGACCCATTCCTAAGTTATGGACAAAAGTTGGACATGGAGGGAATTTTTTTGAAAGTTTAGTAGTAAGGGCATTTTGGTCATTTGTATATTAAATGAAATAAAATGGGAAAAATAACACAAAATTGGTTATCATCTTCATTAGTTGCTGCTAAAAATTTCTCTCCTCCATAGCTAAGGTTTCTTCAACTTTCAAGCTTCATAGTAAGTGATTTCAAGCCCCGTTTATAATGTTCTTTACATTTTTGAAATCCTCGTAGCTCGGTCTACCTATTTCTACCATTATTTCGAGTTAGAATTTATGTTTAAAAATTTACCCATGAATGATATGCATGTATTTTAGTGTTTTATGGTAGAATATGAATGTTTGAAGTTAGGAGAACGATATTTTCTAAGCGATTTTTAGCAAAAACGAGTAAAACGGCAAGATAATCCAGAAAATACCTATTGTTCATAACTATGTGTTAGAGTAAAAATTTGATGTTGCCATAGAAGGGAAAATTGACCAGCACGTCATAGAACATAAGAATAAGGGCTGAAATTAAATTTCCGAGCCTAGGGGAAAAATCGTAATTTTGTAAAAGTTAAGGGGCAAAAATGTAATTTTTCCATAATATGACTTTTGGATTGAAATAAATAGTTTGAATGTTAAATGGACTAAATGTGTCGTTATAGATCAAGAAAGGCGTGGAATCGACCTCGAACGGGGGAAGGAAAAAGTTTTGGACTAAATTGCAAAATTCTCATATTTTGCACCGAGGTAAGTTTGTATGTAAATAAACATTAACTTCATTTACATTTTTATATTTCAGCCTATTATATATATTCTAGCTGATATTGTAGCATAAATCGACTATTGGAAGAATAGAAATAAATAATAAAGAGAGGAATCCCGGTTGAACATTCGGAAAGATTGAATAAAATTGATGGAGCGTAGCTAGGTCACATGTATGGTGTTGAGTGCCCATCATGTGTACAAGAGAGCTACGAGATACTATGTAGTAGCTAGGTCACATGTGTGATACGGGACGTATCCCATGTAGACAAGAGAGCTACGTGAGAGATAAATGTAGCTAGGTCGCATGCGTGATTCCAAGTGAAGGACACCATGTAGACAAGAGAGCTACGAGAGACATCGGCTAGGTCGCATGAGTGGTACTAAGTGTTCACCATGTGTACAAGAGAGCCAATTAAATGAAATATGATGGTGGGGCGTGTCTTTGAAACCATCAAGTATCGAGGATTAATCCAATTGTTCAACGGGATGGCTTTGTGGTGACATTGTAGTCATGGACCTACACTTGTGATGTATTAAATGTGGTGAAAATGATTTGTGGTATATATATATGTAAGTTAAAATGAGGTTAGTGCAAAGAATGGGTGAAAGAGTGAAATTAGCATTAAAACTGTTTTGGACAGTAGCAGTGATGTGATTTTGAAAAATCACCAAAAATCTAATGAATTTAATTAGAGGTTGAATAAGATGTGAAATTAAATCTTAATGAGTCTATTTTCATATAAAAGAAACAGAGCAAGTAAAGGAATTCTATATTTTGAGATATTTACAATTGTGTGTGACTTGCTCAGGATGACTATGTGGTCCCCTGTTCCAACTTTGAAAAATCATTAAAAATTGTACAAAACGAATTAAGAAATATTGTTTATATGAATAAATTCCTTATTGAGTCTAGTTTTAAATGAAATAGATTTCATGGTTATTTTAATTTTTTACTGAGATAAACTCAATTCTTAGTGAACAGAGGTCAGATCAGTTGAGCTGTGTAACAGGGGAAACTTTAACTAATAAACTGTACTAATTGGATGAACCAAAAATTATAGAAAAAAATTAGTAAATATTTTTATGAGTCTAGATTTAGGGAAATTTTACAGATTTGAATTTCGAATTTCGTAACTCGAGTTATGATTTATTTAGTGATCATGGCGCAGGAGGGACAGCTTGATCAAATTGGAGTAAATAGTAAAATTTAAAAATATGATATAATTGAGTTATGTTGTAAACATATTAATTCCTTATTTGTTATTTATATACTTACTTACTAAGCTATAAGCTTACTTTCTTTTCTCTCCTTTGTCTTATAGTGTCATCCACTAGCACGGAGTTAGGGATCGTAGAAGATCCGCCTCGCACTATCAATACTCGGGTATCTCGAACTCAACATTTTGAAATATGGCATGTATAGTAGACTTAGTTATTTTGTTACGTGTCATAATTGTCTAGGTTTAAATTACTACTTATAGTATCAAACTAATCATTTTGGACGAAGCCTTTGAAATTGGTTTGTATTGTTAATGGCATATGTTATAATGATTCATGATCAAATTGCACGCCATATTTTTGTTGGGTTTTATTTAATAGTATATACTATAATTTGTTAATATCTCGTACCCTGTTCCGGCGACGGACACGGGTAAGGGGTGTTACAAACCTGAATCCAAACCCGGTTTCTCTACTGATCGATTAGCAGATTTAACTTGTTGTTCAGAATTATTATTGACCTTGAAGGACACTGTTTAATGTTTCCCAGGTTCGAGAACACCCTCAAAAATTTCGATCTCAACTCCTTCAGACACTTCAAAAGCAGGATTACAGTGAGCCTTCACACTCTCTAAATTACTAGAAATAATATTATCAGAATCATCAAAATTTAAAGAGTTTTGGCATCCTCCTTCCATGCCCATTCCAATGCTTTTAGAAGAAACCTGCTCAGTACCTGCGTGATTGCAAGAGAAAGAAACATTAGTAATAGAATTAAAAAATGGGACTTCCTTACTTTTCTCATTAGCCGCCAATTCAATAGGCCTTTTGCCCATATATTTATCCAACCCAACATTTGAATTTTGTCCCAACTCCATAGATTTCAAGCTATCAGACACCAAATTCTTAGTAGGCCCTAACCGAATTCCTTGGCCCAATTCGCTCCCACGCCCAGCTCCAATATTAGACCCATTACCCTTTTTGATCCCAACAGTATCCCTAGTCTTAAAATTCCCAACACCGACAGTCCCTTTTCCTCTCAGATTTTCCTGCAAAAAACCTCCATTAATCACCCCCAAATTACTCCTCAAATCTCCCTCCTAATTAAGCGCCAAATATCTAGAACCCAAAGGAAAGTTTCCAAATTTTTCAACGGCATTAGACTGAGGGGCGCGTTGGCCACGCTATACCTTGCATTCAACCAGCATCCACGGCCTGAATTTGGGCCTCTTATCTCCATCGGATCTACCATCGGCGCCTTCTTGTGCCTCCATCTTCGCGTTCGCCATTTGCTCCTGTGATTGAACCACCTTGACCATCGGGCAGAGCTCCTTGACATGGCCGTATTTACCACATGAGAAACACATTGTCGGTAGGGCCTCATACTCAACGTTTTGGACAGAGCCATCTACCCACACCTCTGAAATCAACGGTTTGTCAAGGTTAATAAAAACAGCCAAACGTGCGAAGTAACCTCTAGTTCCATTATCAGTTTGAAAATCTAGCTTAACTACTTTCCCAATGAGTCCTCCAATTGCTTCTATGATTTTTCGATTATACAGGTACCCTGGAAGTCCTGGCAGTAAGATCCACGCTAATACCACACTGGGGTATGGCTGCTGAAGGTTGAAATCCTTTGTCCACGGTTGGACGGTAAGGTATTATCCGTAGATAATCCAAGGACCCTGTAGCACCCCAAACCCGGCCCAGAAGTAGGGCCGGATCCGGCATGCCACATCAAAAACGTTAAAAAAAAAAATTTCCATTCTAAGTCCAGAAAATCGTACTTGATGTTCAAAAGATTAATTCATTAAGGGTTAAAGTGAATGGAAGCTATGCACCAGGTAGGAAACCGGAAAAGAGGTGGTGAGTCCATCGGATCCGCTATACCAAGCTCCTTCGGATCCAATCCTAGACATGCATACCACCATTGCCACACCTTAACGTCATGGATATTTCTAGAAACCGATTTGATTAAGTCATTTTAGGAAAAATGATTAATTTTGGAAAATACTTTCATTATGGAAGCTTTGCTTGTTGTCGTGTTATTTTGAAACCAATTGTTGTTTTTTGAAAACGCGCCTAAAGCTATCCAATTTCAACAGTTAAAATAAGTAATACCTATCTTAGTAATACATATTAAAACCATCAAAAATAATTAAGCGGCCTTATTACATTTAAAACCCAAACCTCAACGTAAATAATAGGATGTCCAGTTCACCGAAGAAAACCAAACTTTCGAATCGGTGGCCACTCCGAATTCCCTCAGACTTCAAGCCCACTATGGTTGGGGATTTCTTGCATGGATGAAAATAAAAAGTGTGAGTTTGGGGAAACTCAGTGTGTAAGGAAAACCCATTCAAAGCCCAAGTCACTTAAGCCTATTAGGCCTAAGCCCATTCAGTAATAAAGTGGTATCGGACCAAAGCCCTTTTCAGACATAATAACCGGGCCTTAGCCCTTATTCAAATAATAGTATGGCCCATAGGCCCATTTCAAAATACATGCAACATCAATAACATATGCAAGCCCATTTGGGAGACTACTTAACCCACCAACCACTACACTCCACCCGTACCACCATACACTCCATGTGGGAATAGCTCAACCCACCCAAATTTAACACTCCACAGTTTGCCTTGTCTTTCGATTAACGATAAATTGAGGTAAAGCCTCCAAAGACGTGGACAAGCCACTTTCAGATACTTCCTCCGTCAATATCCCAACAAGATGCATCGATAATAACAACATGGCATGCAAGAAATAACAACAATCAAACATGCATTTAGGTCAATTTAACCTAAGGGTATTTCGTAATTTATCTCCTAGGGGTAAAAGCGTAAATTTTCCACTTTTAAAGGTATTTCAATAATTTATCTATTTTAGGGTTTTTCATGCATATTCCTACCTTTCACGTACTAATGTAATCACTACCGAGGGTTCTTACCGAATTGGGCCTGCTGGCCCATCATTCCAATTTTGGCCCATTAAGCCCAAAAATATCGAGGGCACAAAATCATGTACTTTGCAAATCCAAACATTGCAGCTTACCAAAAACATTAATCGATTTACCTCACGAGCATTCGACATCAGAAATCTACAAAATACCGGTTTTCGCATTTTGGCTTTTCGACTTTTGCCTATCTAGACTAAGAAAGAGGGCGTTAGTTACACACCTGTTTGCGACGATATGCTGACGAGATCCACACACTAACCGCCTACAATTGGATTACTAACACGTTAATCTAACTATTCAAATACAAACTACGTATTAACCCCTTACAATATTCGGGCAACCACACCTACAGATCATAGTAAGCTTATAAGAAAACAATAAGCAACTCATTAACAAATTTTTGTCAATGTTTACCACATAATCATAATTTCACTGCAAGCTGTCTTCCTGAGCAACAATCACTAAATCATTTATAACTGGAGCTACGAAACTCCAAATCAAGTTCCGTTAATTTTCCTTGAAAATAGACTCATATATCTTCTATCCATAAAATTTTCAGAATTTTTGGTTTAGCCAATCAATACCAGATTTTTCTCAAAGTTTCCCATGTTTCACTGTTTGACTAATCTGACCACTATTCATTACGAATCAAATTTCTCATTGTACAGAATTAAAAATATGTTCTTGTTTATTTCATTAGAAACTAGACTCAATAAGCTTTAATTATATAATTTATTCACCTTCTAATTCATCTCCCACAATTTATGGTGATTTTCCAAAGTCATGTTACTGCTGCTGTCCCAAGCAGATTTATTACCAAATCACTCTTTCATACACCTATCTTGCATGCATGTTATTTAAACATGTATAGCACCAATCAATCATCACATATCTATGATTTTTACTTAAGCATAATCTCCATTTCATCATTTCAAAGCACAACATGTTAGCCGATTTTTCCCTTTAGCATCTAAGGCACATGCATGCTCATTTGTTTGGCTCAACTTCACATATCTTCCATTTTTCATCAAAAGAACATGAAACAACAACCATTTCCTTCATTTTAATTCTTGACCAAATGCTCACAACACAACTAAAAATCAAAATATACTTCAAGAGTTAAGGTAGAATCAAGAAGAACTCATGAACCTCAAAATAGAAACAAGGTACCAAGAACTTACCTTCAATTTTCCTCCTCCTAATGACTGAATATTCAAGAGCTTTCTCCTCTCCTTTCTCTTCTCTAACTTTCAGCTATGATCAACAAAGATAGACAAAACTTTGTTCTTTTCACCCCTTTTTCTTTTAATAAAACTTCATATTTCATCCATTTAATTATTTAATACAAAAGACATGAAATTCTTATCATGAAACAATTACCTAACCCATTATCATGAAACATTTACCTAACCCATTATCATGAAACATTTACCTAACCCATTATCATGGAACATTTACCTAACCTATTATCATGGAACATTTACCTAACCTATTATCAATTTGTATCAATTTGTACCATAAATTATGGATATCAAGTGTACATTTTGTCTACAATAACATGATGGCTAGCCACTTCATGTAAAATGGGAGGTTTGTCATGCAAATCCTCCTATTTTGCACTCCTATTTATTTGGCCACGTCAATTTAGCCTATAGCATTTTCAAACATTTTCACATAGGTCCTATTTCATAATTTCACTCACAAATGACAAAATCAAAGCATGAAATTTTGCCATCATTCACAGAATTCCCGAAAATTGGGGCGTTACAACTCTACCCTCCTTAAAGAAATTTCATCCTCGAAATTTACCTAATCCAAACAGATGAGGGTATTGCTGTTGCATCGTCTCTTCTGGCTTCCAAACTCAGAAGTTTCCCCTTCCTTAACTTGTTGAAAGCGAGAGACCAAAGACTCAACTTTCAACTGTTTTTCCTTAATCTGATCCACCCAGGTTGGCCTCACTTGCAACTCAGCCAACAGACTTCCATCATCATACAGACTCAGACGAGCAAACATTACTTTCAGATCAGATACAGCTCTACGACTTAGAGCATCAGCTACCACATTAGCCTTGCTTGGGTGATACTCGATCGAACAGTCATAATCCTTAAGCAACTCAATCCATTTCCTTTTCCTAAGGTTCAGCTCCTTCTAAGTCAACAAATACTTAAGACTCTTATGGTCAGTGTATATAATACACCTTTCTCCGTACAAGTAATGTCTCCAAATCTTAAGTGCAAATATCACTGCTGCCAACTCTAAATCATGAGTCAAATAGTTTCCCTTATGAGGCTTAAGCTATCGTGATACATATGCAACCACCTTACCCTCTTGCATTAACACGCAGCCCAAACCTACGTGTGATGCGTCACTGTACACACTAAAATCCTTCCCAAACTCCGGTTGAATTAACACAGGTGCTTCAGTCAGAACTTTCTTCAACTTCTCAAAAGCTCCCTGCTGCTTCTCAGTCCATACAAACGGTTCTCCTTTCCTTATGAGTTTTGTCAGGGGTGCTGCCATAATAGAAAAACCTTCCACAAACCTTCTGTAGTATCCTGCCAACCCTAGGAAACTTCGAATTTCTAACACTAACCTAGGCAGCTTCCACTCCAAAATCGCTTCAATTTTTCGAGGGTCCACCTTAATCCCCTCAGCGGAGACCGCATGTCCTAAGAAGGTTACCTCCCTCAACCAAAGTTCAGACTTGCTGAACTTCACAAAGAGTTCCTTCTCCCTTAACACTTGCAGTACTATACGGAGATGCTCATCATGTTTCACTTCAGTTTCAGAATATACCAGGATATCGTTAATAAAGACGACTACGAACTGATCCAAAAATGGTTGGAACACACGATTCATCAGATCCATAAATGCTGTAGGAGCGTTCGTCAGTCCAAATGGCATAACCAGAAACTCGTAATGACCATACCGAGTTCTGAATGCTGTCTTATGGATATCTGCCTTATTGACCCTTAACTGATGATATCCAGATCGAAGGTCGATCTTGGAAAATACAAAAGCACCTCTAAGTTGGTCAACCAGATTGTCAATCCTTAGCAGTGGATACTTATTCTTAATCGTCAGTTTGTTCAACTAGAGATAATCAATGCACATCTGCATCGTACCATCCTTCTTTTTCACGAATAGCACCGGTGCTCCTCATGGAGACACGCTTGGCCTAATGAAGCCCCTATCCAACAACTCTTGAATTTGAGTCTTTAATTCCACTAACTCCTTCGATGCCATCCTATACGATGCGGTGGACACGGGCACCGTTCCAAGCAACAAATCTTTTCCAAACTCAACTTTTTAGTTCGGAGGCAATCCTGGAAGCTCCTCTAGAAAAATATCTTGGAACTCCTTTATGGTCCTAACCTTATCCACTATCAGTCCCTCCTCTTCTGACTGACTTACAAATGCCAAATAGGCCTTACAACCTTTCCGAATCCACTTTTCGGCTCTTAATGCCGACACCACATTGGACAAATAATCCCTTCACTCACCTATCACCATAACCTCCTCATCCTTTGTGGTCCTTAACACCATTCATATAGCAGCACAATCCGGAGTCGCCTTATGCTTAACAAGCCAGTCCATTCCCAAAATGAGATCAAACTCTCTGAATGGTAACTCCATCAGATCTCCAGGGAAAATCTTACCTTGAGTTTCTAAGGGTACATTCCTATACAGTTTGTCTACCCTAACCGAGTAACCCAAGGGACTTAGTACAGATACCCCATTCACAATCTCCTCAGAGCAGTCCAAGTCGTCCATAATCCGTTCTGTGGCCTCCAACCAATATTTCGCCACATTCGGGGCTATACCAGACACGCCCTTAAAGTTCTCCGTTCTGTTAGTCCCGAAGTCATTCAGAAATTGATCCCTGAATTTCGTTGCCCGAACTTGCTCCGACAACCCTTTCCAGAACATGAAGCATTGCCTGTGACAAGGCATCATCCTCGGCGGCCCTATCATACGGCCCATTCTCATCCGTCGGTGGTGGTCGTGCTACTCCAGTGGGTATGTGTTCAGAAGACGAAGATCCACTCGAGCACTTCCTCGGCTCCGTCTATGGACTATTGTACTCATATCGTATTATCTTGATTACGAATTTTTATGCATCAATTAATATTTCAGTGTTTATTACGATGTTTTATGAATCGATAAAGAGTTCGAGTTTGTTTTTGCGAAATCAAGTCTAGCTACGCTTTCAATCTCTTATTAGATTTTCCTATGGTTTCAAGATCATCCTATCTAGAGTGTCCTAGTAGGGTTTCAAGATGAGATAGATAATTCAGAAAATATTCAGAAAAATTTAGAATACTTACAGACTTGAGCCGGAGATTCAGAATGCCACCTTCTAAAGATCTAAATTTTGAAAATCAAGTTTTTCGCATTCTTTATAAAATTTTCGATTTCAAAAATCTTTGTTTTTGTAAACCCATTCCACAGTCGAGTTATTGTAACCTAGGCTCTGATACCACTAAATGTAGCACCCCAAACCCGGCCCAGAAGTTATGGCCGGATCCGGCATGCACATCAAAAACGTTAAAAAAAATTTCCATTCTAAGTCCAGAAAATCGTACTTGATGTTTAAAAGATTAATTCATTAAGGGTTAAAGTGAATGGAAGTCATGCACTAGGTAGGAAACCGAAAAGAGGTGGTGAGTCCATCGGATTGCTAAGTACCAAGCTCCTTCGGATCCAATCCTGACATGCATACCACCATTGCCACACCTTAACGTCATGGATATTTCTAGGAAACCGATTTGATTAAGTCATTTTTAGGAAAAATGATTAATTTTGGAAAATACTTTCATTGCGGAAGCTTTGCTTGTTGTCGTGTTATTTTGAAATCAATTGTTGTTTTTTTGAAAACGCGCCCTAAAGCTATCCAATTTCAACAGTTAAAATAAGTAATACCTATCTTAGTAATACATATTAAAACCATCAAAAATAATTAAGCGGCCTTATTAAATTTAAAAACCCAAACCTCAACGTAAATAATAGGATGTCCAGTTCACCAGAAGAAAACCAAACTTTCAGAACGGGTGGCCACTCCGAATTCCCTCACAGCTCCAAGCCCACTATGGTTGGGGATTTCCTGCGTGGATGAAAATAAAAAGTGTGAGTTTGGGGAAACTCAGTGTGTAAGGAAAACCCATTCAAAGCCCAAGTCAGCTTAAGCCTATTAGGCCTAAGCCCATTCAGGTAACAGTGGTACTGGACCAAAGCCCTTTTCAGATTACAATAAACTGGGCCTTAGCCCCTTATTCAGATAATAGTATGGCCCATAGGCCCATTTCAAAATACATGCAACATCAATAACATATGCAAGCCCATTTGGGAGACTACTCAACCCACCAACCACTACACTCCACCCGCACCACCATACACTCCATGTGGGAATAGCTCAACCCACCCAAATTTAACACTCCACAATTCTTGACCTTGTTGCTCGCTTAACGATAAATTGAGGTAAAGCCTCCAAGACGTGGACAAGCCACTTTCAAGATCCTCGTCAATATCCCATCGATGCATCGATAATAACAACATGGCATGCGAGAAATAACAACGATCAAACATGCATTTAGGTCAATTTAACCCTAGGGGTATTTTAATTTATCTCCTAGGGGTAAAACTATAAATTTTCCACTTTTAAAGGTATTTCAGTAATTTATCTATTTTAAGGTTTTCATGCATATTCCTACCTTTCACGTACTAATGTAATCACTACCGAGGGTTCTTACCGAATTGGGCCCGCTGGCCCATCATTCCAATTTTGGCCCATTAAGCCCAAAAATATCGAGGGCACGTAAATCATGTACTTTGCGGTCCAAACATTGCAGCTTACCAAAAACATTAATTGATTTGTCTCACGAGCATTCGCACACTCAAAATCTACAAAATACCGGTTTTCGCATTTTGGCTTTTCGACTTTGCCGATCTAGACTAAGAAAGAGGCGTTAGTTACACACATGTTTGCGACGATATGCTTGTGAGATCCACACACGAACCGCCTACAATTGGATTACTAACACGTTAATCTAACTATTCAAATACAAACTACGTATTAACCCCTTACAATATTCGGCCAACCACACCTACAGATCATAGTAAGCTTATAAGAAAACAATAAGCAACTCATTAACAAATTTTTGTCAATGTTTACCACATAATCATAATTTCACTGCAAGCTGTCTTCCTGAGCAACAATCACTAAATCATTTATAACTGGAGCTACGAAACTCCAAATCAAGTTCTGTTAATTTTCCTTGAAAATAGACTCATATATCTTCTACCCATAAAATTTTCAGAATTTTTGGTTTAGCCAATCAATACCAGACTTTTCTCAAAGTTTCGCATGTTTCACTGTTTGACTAATCTGACCACTCTTCATTACGAATCAAATTTCTCATTGTACAGAATTCAAAATATGTTCTTGTTTATTTCATCAGAAACTAGACTCAATAAGCTTTAATTATATAATTTATTCACCTTCTAATTCATCTCCCACAATTTATGGTGATTTTCCAAAGTCATGTTACTGCTGCTGTCCCAAGCAGATTTATTACCAAATCATTCTTTCATACACCTATCTTGCATGCATGTTATTTAAACATGTATATCACCAATCAATCATCACATATCTATGATTTTTACTTAAGCATAATCTCCATTTCATCATTTCAAAGCACAACATGTTAGCCGATTTTTCCCTTTAGCATCTAAGGCACATGCATGCTCATTTGTTTGGCTCAACTTCACATATCTTCCATTTTTCATCAAAAGAACATGAAACAACAACCATTTCCTTCATTTTAATTCATGACCAAATGCTCACAACACAACTAAAAATCAAAATATACTTCAAGAGTTATGGTAGAATCAAGAAGAACTCATGAACCTCAAAATAGAAACAAGGTACCAAGAACTTACCTTCAATTTTCCTCCTCCTAATGATTTGAATACTCAAGAGCTTTCTCCTCTCCTTTCTCTTCTCTAACTTTCAGCTATGATCAACAAAGATGGACAAAACTTTGTTCTTTTCACCCCTTTTTCTTTTAATAAAACTTCATATTTCATCCATTTAATTATTTAATACAAAAGACATGAAATTCTTATCATGAAACATTTACCTAACCCATTATCATGAAACATTTACCTAACCCATTATCATGGAACATTTACCTAACCTATTATCATGGAACATTTACCTAACCTATTATCAATTTGTATCAATTTGTACCATAAATTATGGATATCAAGTGTACATTTTGTCTACAATAACATGATGGCTAGCCACTTCATGTAAAATGGGAGGTTTGTCATGCAACTCCTCCTATTTTGCACTCCTATTTATTTGGCCACGTCAATTTAGCCTATAGCATTTTCAAACATTTTCACATAGATCCTATTTCATAATTTCACTCACAAATGACAAAATCAAAGCATGAAATTTTGCCATCATTCACAGAATTCCCGAAAATTGGGGCGTTACAGACCCTGTGTTAAGACTTTGTTATAGTCTCCTATATTCTGAAACTTAATCAGAAAATACCCATTGACAGTATCCATAAGGTGAAAAGGTTTAGCAGGTTTCCAAAGGCTAAGTATACGATTATGTAATGCGTTATAGCCTATATTACGCCCTAAGAGTTTGAGAGCGATCGTCAATTCCATTTCTTTGAAAAGAATGTTTCTAATACGATCCGAGAAGGCAATAGTAGGCATCCCGTCTACCATGGTAGTATTCACATCTCCATCAAGTAGATCAAAATCATTATCAGGTCCCTCGTTTAAACCATTTCGATCAGATGCGGAGTACGAAGCTTCACCCAAAAGCATGTCCTTCCACGATAATTTTGGAAACGGAACTGAATCGGCAGCCATCGCAATAGATTCCTCATCCGTTCCCTCTATAAATCTCACTTTTTTGTGTTCTGATTCCCACCTAAGCAAAGAACTCCATCGCCATTGAGACCAGATTCATCCATCCCTCCAAATATATTTCTTTCAGTTTGAGATATATGGCGGCTTTGTATTCTTACTAATTTAATCCTTGAATGATTAAACATACACCATGCAAGTACTATGTCAAATAATTAAAATCGTGTTCAGATTAATTAATTAATTCAGTTGTTTTCCTTCATTCATAATGCATGAGAAACATATTCATGATTTTACTTGCATGAGTAAATAGATCAAACGCACAAAACATATTTAGCATAATTAAATAATTAAAACAATGAAAATTAAATCATTCTAAAACCAACAAAATTAAGCAATCATGATTATATTAAAAACAGAAAACTTAATTTCAATCATGTTTCTTGAATTGAAAAAAAAAATAAAGATTGAAGGGAAAGAGAATTACTAAGCCATTTCTGGTGGATCTCCGTGGCAAAGCTTACTTTACTCCTCCATTGTTTTATTCTTCTTGTCATGACTGCTAAGCTTAAAAGCTCTCAATATTGCCTACAGTGGCTACTCTCAAAACCTTGCAAATACTCTCTCAAATGGAAGTGAAACAAGAGAGAATGAGAGAAGAGATGGTGAGTGAGGGATGAGTGAAAAGGAGAACAAATGTCTCTTTATTTATACTAGTGAGGAGCTCATTGAGTTTGATATTTTTAGCATGATAATCCCTTATTTTTTCTCTCATGCATGGTCAACCCTTGTGAAATAGAGAGCGAATGCCTCTCTATTTGACTAGTGAGGAGCCCTTTGAGTTTGATAATTTTAGCATGATAATCCGCATTTTTTCTCTCATTAATGGTTGACCCCTTGTGTTAAGGAAGGAATGAGAAGAAGTTGAAGGGTCACATGGCAGAATTGTTGTGGCGGATTAGTGACATTTTACCAAGTCTTTGGTTTCTAATTAAAAATTTTTTATGTACGGTTGGACTTCCCATAGCCGAATTGGGCTCTTTACTCATTAGTGGATGGTTTGGGCTTTAAATTTGGCAGCAGGCTTCTCCACTTCAGTGGTCCAATTGCAAGCTGGGTCAAAATTAATCTGAGAGTCCAACAGATGAATTTAGGACGTCCATGTTGTTCAACCATCAACCCACATGTGCTTGGCCTCTACTATAGGAATGCTACAACATTGAGTATCGAATAGGTGAGCTTCAAGACTATCTTTTTTTCTATTGCACGAAACTGCATCAAATCGACAAAAATATGTTAAATTAGCATGTAAATAAGTAAGATTACAAATTTATCGTTAATTTTGTCCTACTTTACAAATTTGTAAAAAAACTAAAACATTTATTGTCAAAATAGTCATAATTTGCATGAATTGTTAGTCAGAAGGTGTTGTAAATATCTATATAATTTCAAGTTGTCAAAATGATTTCATTAGGTATAAAATGCTTTCAATGTAATTATAATTATGATCATTTTATTATGTTTAAATATATGGTTTATTTTAAATATCATTTGATGTGAATAATTGATTAAAAGCTTTTTGACAAAACTTATGGCTAACTCTCTTTGTGATAGTGATGACAGTGAGTCATGTTCTACTGAAGATCTAAATACGAACAAAATGAGGTTTAAGGATAATGACGACAATGTGAACTGTAACACCCCTTACTTGTATCCGATGCCGGAATAGGGTATGAGACATTACCGAACTTAAACTTAAACAAACATTCAAAACCGAGACATGAATTTCCACTCAAATTTAAAACTTTTCATAAACATTCATATAGTCCCTAAAACGAGCCTACGAGGCCCAAAACATGCATTAGGAGTGGTATGGGACTAAACTGAGAACTTTAGAAAACCTTTCAACACTTAGAAAATTTTTCATCAATACAAGGGTCACACGCCCGTGTGGCTAGACCATGTGGTCACACATGCCCGTGTGGCTTGGGACACGCTCGTGTCCTCAGCCCGTGTAACTCTCTGTTTATGACGTCATCAACAAATTGAAGTCACACGGCCAAGTCACATGCCCATGTACTAAGCCGTGTGGGCAATTTAATTTTTATAATTTTTTTCCTAAAATAGGTGCAGACTTCACTCGGCCTTGACACATGACCATGTCCTATGGTCGACCTCTCACACGGCTGAGACACACGACCGTGTCTCGTGCCCGTGTACTTGCTATTGGGCATTCTGTTTCTCAAAACGATGGTGCAAGGGACACACGGCCGGATCACATGTCCATGGGGTAGACCGTTGTCACACACGGCCTAGACACATGCCCGTGTGTCTACCCGTGTGGACAACTTTGAAGCTATTTTCAAGCCAATTGCCACCCTTATTTTCACAAACACATACAAGACTCCAAAGGCGCTTAACATGACATAATTAAGTACTTAGACACAATCAAACAAGTCATGATCATGACAATATCATATCAACTAATACATACACAAGACACCACACTTTGTCAAGCCTAAGCCTACAAATTCTCATGCATTAAAAATTATAAGTTTACTTTTATTTTACATATTGGGACCTCAGTTATCGTCGTATCAACACATCTCAATTAAATTAACAAGCATTCATAACCATTAACATAACCCATCATATACACAATCACAAACCACATCTCAAAGGCATAGGCACATGCATGCATGTATAAATAGGCTTACAACCCAATAATCAATATAAGCCATATCTCATGGCCATATACAAAATGAATCATCAAATCATTATAAGCCAACACACTTGGCCAAATTAATATGACACATAAACAAAAGGAACAATTCCCCTATACATGCCATACTCAAAATATGAAATCATGAATACCGAAAGGAGTAATTTGATAGTGTGAACTGAGCTCCAACGTCCTTCAATTCTCGAGCTAGCTTGGTGATACTAAATGAAAATGGAAAGGAAAGGGAGTAAGCATAAAGCTTAGTAAGTTTACATGCAATAATAAACAATATTAAGCAACATTTAGCATGAATACCATACAATTTAACTTAACATAAATTACATATTTATCATCATAGTTTCATAAGCATAACTTTATCATTCTAAATCTTACCAAAAGCTCATTCTTATGAGTTTTTCGTACATATCTATTCCAACTCGTGACTTAACATACTCTTTCTCGTTTTTGACATACCCATTGAACACTTGGACTACTAAACGGATACAAGGAAGGTCTTTGCACACAAGTGCCACATATGTCGCCAAAGCTACCTCATATTTCATATCAAATAAAGGCTCGCTCTCGAGCTAATCACGGGTCTGCTCACAAAAGCTGACGATCAAGACGTAGCTACACGGGCTACTCACACAAGCTATCAGGTATCCGAAACACATGCCTGACTACCTAGCCACCGGTAGGATGTACATGACCAGCACCCGAATCACATAATCATATACATCACATGGGGTTCAAGTGACATGTCACTCGTATTCTATTCTATTCTATTCCAAAGGTTCAAACGGGATTTTCTCTCTCTTGCTGGAACTTGTCGAATGTTTTCATCGAATCAATTATACAATTCATACAATATTAATGCATTAAAAATATGATCATAATATTGCATTATTTACACATGAACTTACCTCGGTACAAAATATGACTAACTAATTCGATTTAGTCCACAACCTTGTTCCTTCCCTGGTCTAGATCCAAACTTCATTTTTCTTGATCTATAATAGCAAATTTAGCTCATTTAATTACTACATTGTTCAAATCAGTCCAAAAACCATACTTTGGAAAAATTATAGTTTTGCTCTAAACTTTTACATATTTACAAATTAGTCCTTAGACTCATAAAATGAAATGCATTCAATTTCTTTGTTACTCGAGCCTAGTCGACCCACACACATGGTCATATCAGCCTACATTTTTCATCAAATCAGATTTTTACTACACATTTTATAACTTTTACAAATAGGTCCTTTTTATGTGTTTTCATGAAAAATCACTTAGTAAAAGTTGTTTATCACACATCAAACTTTCATAATCTACCATGAACCATTAAAATACATGCATGTCACACATGGGTCAAATCCTAGACATCAAACCTAGCTCAAATAAATGGTATAAATGGCTAGATCGGTTGATAACAACTTTAAAAATGTAAAGAACATTAAAAACGGGGCTAGGATGCACTTACAATCAAGCTTGAAAGTGACAAAACCCTAGCTATGGAGTCCCTTATGAAATTCGGCCAAGGGTTGAAGAAAATGAAAATTTTTGGCTTTGTTTTCCCATTTTATTCTTTTATTTACCAAATGACCAAAATGTCATTTTTATTAAACTTTGAAATTTTACCTATTCATGTCCATTTTTGTCCATAAAAATAGAAATTGGTCAAATTGCTATTTAAGGACCTCTAATTAATAATCCATAGCTATTTCATGCTTAAAGCTTCTAGAATCACATATTTTGCAACTTTTGCAATTTAGTCCTAAAAATCAAATTGGACACTCTATCAACAAAATTTCTTAATGAAACTTTCATACAATCATGCAAACATATCATGGACCTCAACACATTCATAAAATAATTATTTTTAATTTAAATTTGTGGTCTCAAAACCACTATTCTGACTAGGCCCAAAATCGGGATGTTATAATTTTCCCCTCTTAGGGAATTTCGTCCCCGAAAATCTTACCGGTAAAAAGGTTTGGGTACTATTTTCTCATGGCCTCTTCAGGTTCCTATGTAGACTCTTCAACCCCACGTCTTTGCCACAAAATTTTCACAAAGGGCAATACTTTTATTTCTCAATTGTTTGACTTTCCGAGCCAAAATCTTAACTAGCTCTTCTCCATAAGTCATATCCATTCGAATCTCAACCTCTGTCGGTGAAATCACATGTGAAGGGTTTGATCGGTATCGACGCAACATAAACACATGGAACACATCGTGAATCCTTTCCAACTAAGATGGAAAAGCTAATCGATATGCTACCAGCCCTATCCTTTTGGTAATCTCATACGGTCCAATAAAACATAGACACAACTTGCCCTTCCTACCAAATTTAAGAACTTTCTTCCATGGAGACACTTTTAGGAATATTTATCACCGAACTGAAACTCAATCTCTTTTCGTTTCAAATCAGCGTAGGATTTTTGTCTATCCGAATCTGCTTTCACAATCAAGAATTATCTTCACTTTTTCTTTGGTTTCTCTGACTAAATCGACCCCGTGAATTTGATTCTCTCTAAGTTTAGTGAAATACAATAGTGTCTGATACTTACGACCGTACAATGTCTCATAAGGTGCCATTTTCAAACTCGACTGAAAATTGTTGTTGTAGGCAAATTCTACCAAAGGTAGATATTTTTCCCAACTACCCTCGAATTCAAGAATACAACATCGGAGTATATCCTCAAGAATCTAAATTACTCACTCAGACTAACCGTTAGTTTGCGAGTGAAAAGCGGTACTAAAGTTTAACTTTGTACTTAAAGCTTCTTGCAACTTTTTCCAAAACCGAGAAGTGAACATCAGATCTCTATCCGATATAATCGAGATAGGCACTCCATGCAATCTAAAAATTTTACCAATGTACAAATCAGCTAACTTATCAAGTGAGTAATCGGTACGTACCAAAATAAAATAAGCTGACTTCGTTAGCCTATCAACCACAACCCAAATGGCATCTTTCTTTTTCGGTGTCAAGGGCAAACCCATCACAAAGTCCATAGTGATTCTATCCCATTTCCATTCGAGAACCATCATAGGCTGAAGTAAACCTGAAGGTACTTGGTGTTCAGCTTTTACTTACTGGCAAATCACACACCACGAAACAAACTCAGAAATATATCTTTTCATACCCAGCCACCAATACAATTTCTTTAAGTCATTATACATTTTCGTACTATTGGGGTGAACTGACAAATAACCACTGTGTGCCTTATGCAAAATCTTCTGAATCAACTAGGTATCTTTGGGAACACAAATCCTATCTCGGAACATCAAACACTTAATAGAACCAATCCAAAAATCTAATTCAATACCCGATTCACACTAGAGTCTTTTAGCTTGTAAATCACTATCACATTTCTGAGCTTCACAAATCTGTTGAAGAAAACTCAGCTAGAATCAAATCATCATCGATTAAAGTCAACTGGGTGTTCCTAGCCCTTAAAGCAAATAACGACTTCCTACTCAAAGCATTGACGACCACATTCACCTTTCTCGGATGATAGTCAATCACTAACTCATAATCTTTTAACAATTCCAACCATCTCATTTGCCTTAAATTCAAATCTTTTTGCGTCATTAAGTACTTTAAACTTTTATGATCAGTGTAAACATGATATTTCTCACCATACAAATGATGTCTCCAAATCTTCAACGCAAACACAATGGCAGCTAGTGAATCAAACCGACAGCCAACCCAAGAGAGTAATTCAAACCTTGGAAGACATGTTGAGATGTTGTGTTCTAGAATTCCAAGGTAGTTGGGAAAAGTACTTACCCTTGGTTGATTTTGCCTATAATAATAGTTTTCAAACGAGTTTAAAAATGGCACCCTATGAAGCGTTGTACGGTTAGAAGTGTCGAACTCCCTTGAATTGGATATAACTCAAGGAAAATCAAATGCACGAGGTTGACTTGGTCAAGGAAACCAAGGACAAAGTAAAAGTAATTAAAGATTGCTTAAGAGCGGCATCGGATAGAAAAAATTCTTATGGGGATTTGAAAAGAAAAGAAATTGAGCATCAAGTGGGAGATAAAGTATTTTTGAAAGTATCCCCATGAAGAAAGGTTCTGAGATTTGGTAGGAAAGGTAAGTTGAGTCCAAATTTCATAGGCCTTTATGAAATCACCGAAAGGATAGGACCGGTAGCTTATCAGTTGGCTTTACCGCCTGAATTGTAAAAGATCCATGATGTATTCCATGTGTTTATGTTGTGCCATTATAGATCAGACCCTTCACATGTGATTTCACCAACAGAGGTTGAGATTCAACCGAACATGACTTATGCTAAAGAGCTGGTCAAGATTTTGGCTCGAAAAGTCAAACAGTTGAGAAACAAGAATATTGCCTTAGTAAAGGTGTTATGGCATGGGCATGGATTAGAGGAGGCTACGTGGGAGACTGAGGAGGCTATGAGAAACCAATATCCACCCTTGTTTACCGGTAAGATTTTCGGGGATGAAAATCCCTAAGGGGGAGAATTGTAACATCCCAAATTAGGGCCTAACCAGAAAAGTGCTTTTGAAACCACAAATTTGAGGTAGAAATATTTATATTAATGAATTTTTAAGGTCTACTATGTGATTTAATAACTGTTTGAAAATATCAACGAGAAATTTTACCGATGAGGTGTCCAATTGAGTTATTAAGACTAAATTGCAATAAGTGAAAACCATGTGTTCTAGCTGACTGATAGGGCTTAAATGTGATGGGATTTGAAATTTGAAGTCCTTATTTAGTAATTATACCATTATATGTCATTATGGACAAAAATGGACATAGGAGGGATAAAATATCAAAGTTTTGATGGAAGGGCATTTTGGTCTATTGGTTATTAAAAGAATTAAAAGGGAAAAATAGTTAAAAATCATGTCCATCTTCATCCTCCTAGGCTGAAATTTTCAAGAAGCCATAGCTAGGGTTTCTTTCATCTTTCAAGCTAAAAAGTAAGTGCATCCTAGCCCCGTTTTTAATATTCTTTATATTTTTGAAATCCTCGTAGCTCGATTTAGCTATTTCTACCCTTAATTTGAGCTAGGGTTCATGTTCAGAAATATACCCATGGATGACATGCTTGTGATTTGATGTCTAATGGAAGAATATAGAGGTTTGATGTGTAATAAACAACTTTTACTAGGTGGTTTTTGGTGGAATTGATAAAAAGGACCTAATTGTAAAAGTTGTAGAAACTATGTAAATGTGTGAATAAATTAAAAATGTGGGTTGCTAAAGGAGATAAAATGATTTGGCTAGGCTTGAATAATAAGAAAAATGGGTACTTTTCCTTTTACGAGCCTAGTGGCAATTTTGTAATTTTGTGAAATTTAGGGACAAAATTGTAATATTTTCATATTGTGATTTTTGGACTGAATTGAATAGTGCGTGTATTAAATGAGCTAAATGTGCTATTATATATCAAGAGGGATGAGGGCTAGACCTCAATACGGGAAAAGGCAAGGTTGTGGATTAAAGCGCAAATTGTCACATTTTGCACCAAGGTAAGTTGTGTGTAAGTAATTCAACAATTCCATTATTATGCGCTTAATAATTGATATTCTATGATATATATATATGTATGCCTTAATGAAATTGGCTTGTGACAATTTAATGAAAGTTTGGTGAGAGCTTTATATCTCGGAAGTCTATGGTGACCCTGAGGAATGCTTAGGATTCGGATATCATGACACCACGATTAATGAGATCACATGTAAAACCATGTCTGGGACATGGAAACAGTATCTGAGATGAGAGCTAATGTAAGACCATGTTTGGGACATGGCATCGGTGTTGGTATGTGTGCCAGTGTAAGACCATGTCTAGGACATGGCATCAGTGTTGATATGTGTGCCAGTGTAAGACCATATTTGGAATATGGCATCAGCATCGGTATATAATTTCAAGTAAGATCATATCTGTGATATGGCATTGATATGAGATTTTGTATAAGACCATGTCTGGGACATGGCATCGATATGAGACCTCATGTAAGACCATGTCAGGGACATGGCATCGGCACCGACATGAGACTTCATATAAGACCATATCTGGGATATGACATTGATATGTAGACCCATGTAAGACCATGTTTGGGACATGGCTTTGGCATTTTATTTGGTCTGTGATGATTCCGAATGTCCTTTAGTATTCCGGGTAATTCAACTAGCCAGTTAAGATTATGATTATGAAGTAGGGTAGAATGAGTAAGAATGTATGGTACATGTATGTACGTAAACCTCATGAGTGTTGGACTCGATTCATATTGGGAAATTTGGTATGGGTATGAAAGAGTAAGATAAGTATGATGTTCAATGGCATTTATTATCAATTCTGAATATGTTCATTATGTGTAATATGATATTGTAGTGGTAATGGATGGCATGTTTATTCTCTGAGTTTCATGATCTATGTTGTTTATTATTTGCACACGACTTGCTAAGCTTTATGCTTTCTCCTCTCTCTTTTCCTTTTTCTTTTTGCATCGGCAAGCTAGCTCGGGGTTCGTAAACGTCGGAGCTCGAGTAGCACTATCAACAAATCTTTTGGGGTATAATTGGTTTATTACATTTAAGTATGGCTTGTATAAAGGACTTAGTATTTTCTTAAATGTGTCATATTTGTTAGCCAAAGTGATGGCTCATTTTAGTATATTATTGCATTTTGTATATGGCCATGAAATATGGCTCATATTGATTATGGGGTTGAAATCCTTAAATATTGATACATGCAAGAAATGTGTTATTATCCTTGTGGTGTGTGCCAAATTGGTTGTTAGCAATGGATGATAAAATATGGAATTTATGCTTGACAGATAAAGGGTGTTAATTGGCATGGTCAGAATATGAATAAAGGAAAAGAGATGTATTGAATGAGCCTAACAAGTCATGGAGTCCCAAATTATGTATACAAGACATAAATTTATCATGCATGAGTTAAAGTTATGGATGACTAAGTAGCCCATTTATTCCATGATAATCACTACTGTCACATGAGTGTGTGTATGGGTTATTGAGGGTGACAGGAGGGCTTGGAAAATAGCCTCCAAGTTGTCCACACGGGTAGACGCACGGGTGTGTGTCTAGGCCGTGTGTGACACATGGTCAGCCCCATGGGCGTGTGGTCCGACCGTGTGTCCCCTGTAACCTAGTTTTATGAATCAGTATGTATGGTAGTAAACACACAGATAGAGACACGACCACGTGTCTTAGCCGTGTGGAAGGCACAGCATCAGGACATGGGCATCTGCCCAAGCCGTGTGAAGTCTGCACCTTAAATGCGAAAATTAAATTTGCCACATGGCCTAGTACACGAGCGTGTGACTTGGCTGTGTGATCTTAAATTGATGCTGACCTCATAAACAGAGAGTTACACGCCCGTGTGACCTTATTTTATGAAAAATTTTCTAAAGTTCACGGTTTAGTCCCAAACCACCCCCGATGTATGCTTTAGGTCTTGCAGGCTCGTAATAAGGACGAGTCATATGTGTATATTCAGTTTGTATTCAAAAGGAATTTTATGGCTTAGTTCTGTATGTATGTTTACATTTTAGTCCGATAATGCCCTGTATCTGTCCCGGCGTTGGACACAGGTAAGGGGTGTTACATGTTCCCGTAGCTCCTCAAGGTGTAGAGTTTTTACTATTGAATAAGTCACTAGTTGATAAGATTTGGAAACATGGAGCCGAAGAGTTTAGAGCTAATGTTGACGACAATCCCGAGAGAGTCGAGTTTTGGCTTGAAAACACTATCAGAGTATTTGATGAACTTTCTTGCACACCGGTAGAATGTTTAAAATGTGTCGTATCACTTCTGAGGGACACTGCGTATCAATGGTGGAATACTTTGGTGTCTGTGGTATCGAGAGAAAGAGTGACCTGAGAATTCTTTCAAGCTGAGTTCAAAAAGAAATACATCAGCCAACTGTTCATTGATCAGAAACGCAAAGAGTTTTTGGAGCTGAAACAGGGCCGTATGTCTGTGACAGAACACGAGCTAGAGTTTGTTAGACTCAGTAAGTATGCTCGGGAGGGTGTTTCAACTGAGGCTATTATGTGTAAAATATTCAAAGATGGGTTGAACGGCGATATTAGATTACTAGTCGAGATTTTAGAATTGAAAGAATTCGTGGTGCTAGTTAACAGAACCTGTAAAGCCGAAGAACATAGTAAAGAAAAGAGAAAGGCGAATTTCGAAACTAGAGATTCGAGGAAAAGAATGATGAATAAGCCTTATCAATCTTCGTTAAAGCAATCAAGAGATTTGTATACTCGGTCAAATGCTTGAACTGGATATCCAAATAGAGATCATGGAAAGCAATACTCAAGTCATAAAGCTTAAGCTACATTAGTATCAAGTGTTGGCAGTGTGAGAAACAATAAACCTGAGTGTCAACAATGTGGTCGATGACATTTTGGTGAGTGCTGGATGAATAATAAAGGCTTTTTCAAATGTGGTTCTCAAGATCATTTAATTCGAGATTGTCCTGAGTTAGCCGAGAAAGATAAATTCCAGAATGCAAGACCGAGCAACACAACTAATAGAGGGAGGCTGCCTAGAAATGTGGGGAATGTGACTACTAGTAGAGGAACAAAAAAAAGACTCTACTGTGAGATTTGAAGTCAAAGCACCTGGTAGAGCTTACGCGATTTGCGCTCGCGAAGAAGCGTCGTCACCCGATGTTATCATGGGTACATTTTCTCCCTATGACACTAATGTTATTGCATTGATTCATCCTGGATCGACTCATTTGTATATCTGCATGAATTTAGTGTCCAGTAAGAGTTTACCAGTTGAGTCTACCGAGTTTGTCGTTAAACTATCGAACCCCTTAGGTAAATATGTTCTAGTTGATAAAGTTTTCAAGAATTGTCCTTTAATGACTCGAGGTTATTGTTTTTCAGTTGATTTGATGCTTTTTCCATTTGATGAGTTCGATGTAATTCTGGGAATGGATTGGTTGACGCTACATGATGCCGTTGTGCATTGTAGACGAAAAACTATTGAATTGAAATGCCAGAACAGTGAAATTCTTCGAATTGAATCAGATGAGTCGAGTGAATTGCTTATTGTAATTTCATCCATGTTAGCTCAGAGATATGTGAGGAAGGGTTGTGAAGCTTATCTTGCTTATGTTTTTGATAAAAACGTGTCTGAATCAAAAATTGAATCTGTGCCAGTAGTCTGTGAATATGCGGATGTGTTTCCAGAAGAATTATCGGGGTTATCACTGATCAGAGAGTTGAGTTTGCCATTGAATTAGTGCCAGGAACATCACTGATATATATAGCTCCATATAGAATGACTCCGAAAAAATTGAAAGAATTGAAAGCTCAGTTATAAGAATTAATAGATAGAGGTTTTGCACGACCTAGTTTCTCCCTCTGGGGTGCACTAGTGTTATTCGTAAAAAGGAAATACAGATTAATGAGACTTTTCATCAGCTCAACAAGGTTACGATAAAGAATAAGTATTTGTTGCTGAGAATCGATGATTTGTTTGATCAGTTAAAGGGGAAACAGTATTCTCAAAGATTGATTTGAGATCGGGCTACTATTAATTATGAGCTAAGGAAGAGCTAAGGATTTAGATGTGTCGAAAACTGCATTCAGAACAAGGTACGAGTGTAATAGCCATTTTTTAGTGAAATCAGAAGAGTGGTTTTCGGACCAAAAATCCGATCCGAAAATAAGGTTTATTTTTATTTCATTATATGGTTAGTATTATAATAGGCATGTCGTGTGAAAATGTTGATACGAAAATTTTATCGATTAAGTGTTTAATTACGAGAAGGACTAAATCACATAAAATGTGAAAGTTGAATTCTAGTAGCTATAAGGATCAAATAGCTATAGAATTCAAAGCTAGAGGCCCTTATATAGTAATTAGACCATTAAAGGAAAGTATGTAGATTCTTGGTGACTCATCCTCGGAAATATAGAAAAAGGGCAATGACTAAATTGGACATTACAAAATACTTAATTAATTAAAAGATGAAAAGAAAATATCATCTTATTTTTGTCATCTTCAACCTAAAAACACATAGAAACCCTAGGAGAGAGAGAGAGGAGACTTTTCAAGGCATAATTGGGTAAGTTTTCTTGTCCCGTTTTTAGTAATTTTGATTTTTTTGAAACCGAGATAACTTAATCTCTCTATTTGAGGGATTAATTTGAAAAGTTATCAAAGTATGGAAAATAGGTCAAGGATGTATATGTTGAAAATTAGAAATTTATGGTAGAAAATGAAAGGTTGTTGATAGATAAACAACTTTTACGAAGTGATTTTTGATGAAATCATGATTTAGGGACTAAAATGTAAACTTGAGAACTGGAGAAAAATTCTAAATTTTTATGCATAAATGTGCTGGAAAATTTGTAATGGGATTTTGGTTAGGCTTGGAATAGGGAGTAAATTGCACAAGTTTCATTTTTCGAGCCTAGGGACAAAATCAAAATTTATGGAAAAGTTAGGGACCAAATGGTAATTTTTCCTAGGATGTAAATTGAGTCCATTTAAATATGAAATGTGTGAAATTGGTTAGATCGAGGTTAGATCGAGGAAAAGAAAAGGTTTCGGAGTAGTAGATTTCTAACACGAACAAGTGTCAAGGTAAATTCGTGTAACTAAATTGGGCATGTAATATGTTTAATTGAATGTTGTATTGTATGGAATGTGATTTATATTGATGTACATTACTTGAATGCTAATATGAGAGAATTAATACGTACTTGATGTGGTAAAAAAGGGTTAAGTCCCGATTGAATATTGAATTCCAATGAATATATGCACCTACCCGAAATGAATAAGGTCCTACATTTGTTGCAGATGAGATTTAGCTTGGACGAGTAATCCAATTGACCTTGTTATAGAAAGGATTTATCCCGGACGGGTAATCCTGATTTAATACCTCTTGAGTATATGTTACAATTAAGGTTTAGCCTGTACTGGTAATCTTAATCGAAGTCTTTGAGCATATGTTATATAAAGGATTTAGCTTGGATTGGTAATATTGTTATATGATATGTGGCTCAAGAATGTTTTCCTTGATATGATATGTGGCTTGAGAGTGTTTTCCTTGATTAAGTGCCCTAATGGGTACTATTGAATAAGAATTGATGGATTATGGAATCGTACACCTCGAGTGTACTACTTGAGCATCCATCAGAATTTCCATGATTTAACGGATCTAAAACTCTTGGCATGGCATGAGAATTATGAGATGAAATGTTAATGACTTGAAAGAATAATGCATGATGAGCTCATCTATTCTTACTTGATGTATATGTGTACTTTGTGACTAACATGTTTGATTGGATGCATGTGTTTAGACAATTTAGCCAAATGGATGGAACACTTGTTATTGTATGATTAGATTTAATAAACGAGATTGGTAAGTTTAGTTTCCGTTATATGAACTTACTAAGCATGTAATGCTTACTCTGGTTTATAGTGCTCGGAAGCTCACGAGGGTTGGAGATCACTGGAGCATTGTCACTGTAACACCCCATACCCGAGACCGTTACCGGAGTCGAACACGAGGTGCTAACCGACTAATTCATTTACTCTCACAGTCCAATTAAAAATTTTCCAGACGACTGGCTAACTGCATCACTGTCACCTTAAAAATCATGACTTGAGTTCCACAACTCGAAAATCAGATTCGTAATTTTTCCCCAAAACTAGACTCATATTTCCATCTACATATTTTTTTCTTTGAATTTTTGGTGTGGCCAATTAGTACAGTTTATTAGTTAAAGTCTCCCCTATTCCAGGGTTCGACTACACTGACCTTCATACATTACTAATTAGATATCTCCCTGTACAGGGATTCAATACTGATGTTGTTTGTTTCTATAGAAACTAGACTCAAAAAGGAATCTATACATATATGGCATGACTTCTAAATGTCTCTGGTTAATTTATAATGAATTTCCAAATTCAGATCAGGGGATCCAGAAACCGTTCTGGCCCTGTCTCATGAAAACTTTAACATCTCATAATATAATGTTCATATGAACGTTTCATTACTTTCCTATGAAAATAGATTCATCAAGGTTCGATTACATAATTTATTCGCTATTTAATTCCATTCCTACTATTTTTAGAGATTTTTCACATTGACATCACTGCTGCTGCCAGCATTTATTTTTAAGGTAAACTTTACCTATTTCATGATCCTCCATGGATCAACTAGAGTTTGTCATACATATACCAAAAGTGATCATGAATAACCATTCCCATGACTAACCGTTACCAACATTTCCATACCTCTCGATGGACGACATACAAAATGATTACAATGCTATGATCAAAGTATACTTAAAGCCATTTTCGCATGGCTTATATACATTAACCAAAATATCCTCCCGCTACTAGTCTATTCTATACATGCCATAAGATAATCCAAAACATAGCAGATACCAAACAAAGGATGGTGATAGTGTGACTAGTTGCTGACGATCCCGAGCCTATAGCTTCCAAATGAGATCTATAAAACAGAGGAAACAAAGTAAACGGAGTAAGCATTACAATGCTTAGTAAGTTTTAAGCAAGGCCAACAGATAACAACCAAATTATAACATAGTTGTTCGTATTTTTATTTCACTCTTCTTTCGGCATACCATCCCTTTACCGAATATGCACATCTCAACATATACAGTAGGAAAATAAACTTTCACATAAAAGTGAGCTCATGTGACATAGATATATTGTATGATTTCACATAACCTCTCACACTGATCCGATGTCACATACTCATAGGAATAGTCTCATGGATTGCTCTCGATGCATCACATAACTACCTTATGATTTAGTTCAAATCAAGCTCACATATAAACTTGGAGTACATACTGTTTAACCTTTCGCACCTTGAATATATATTTATAAGCAATTCTTATTACGAAGTCTTATAGCTTTAACCTCTACTCGGATTATCGGCGAGACCTTTAGCTCAGACGAAATCTCCACACGAAGTCATCGGGTCTTACCCGGACATACTCTCCACACGTAGTCATCGGGTCATTAGAGCTCGGATATAGTACGAGCACGAAGCCTACGGTCATTAATCGGTGATAATATTCTCGCATAAAGCCTGCGGGGTTTTAACCCGGATATAGTACTAACACAATTGCCCTTCGGGACTTATCACATTTATACACTTCCACATCATCACGTTGGCCACTAGGCCTTATCACATATATACACACTTTCACATTCATCACATCGGCCATTAGGCCTTATCACATATATACACACTTTCACATTCATCACATCGGCCATTAGGCCTTATCACATATATACACACTTTCTCATTCATCACATCGGCCATTAGGCCTTATCACATATATACACACTTTCACATTCATCACATCGGCCATTAGGCCTTATCACATATATATATCTCATACATATTTCATATTTTTCTTGTACATCAATTTCAGCAATAGCTTATAAGCAACTCAAATAGTTTCATCAAAGTTTACAACAAAATCACATATTCACTACATGCAGTTTTCCTGAGCAACAGTCACTAAATTGTTTATAACTGGAGCTACAAAACTCAAAATCAATTGCCGTTAATTTTCCCCGAATGTAGACTCACGTATCTTTCATCCATAAAATTTTCAGAATTTTAGGTGTGGCCAATCAATACCAGGATTTTCTTAAAGTTTCCCCTGTTTCACTGTTTGACTAATCTGACCACTCTTCACTACAAATCAAATTTCTCATTGTACAGAATTCAAAATGTGTTCTATTTAATTTCATTTAAAACTAGACTCATTAAGGAGTCTAATCATATAAATCTTATCTTATAACCATTTTTGTACAAATTATAATGATTTTCCAAAAATAGAACAGGGGATTTCGGAGTCATTCTGACACTGTCCCACACAACTTTAAATATCTCTTTATAGGAAATTTCTTTGCTTCCACGGTCTCTTTTATAAGAAACTAGACCAACTAAGCTTTGATTACATGTTTTATTCAGCCTATAATTCCACACCAACAATTTATAGTGATTTTCTAAAATCACATTACTGCTGCTGTCCAAGCAAATTATCACAATTTGCTCTTAAATTTCCAAGTCCAAACACTTATGAACTTACCATTTGGGTTTAAGACATATCATGGCCACATCATATCTTATTAAATCAACTCATTAAGTTCTATTATGATTGAATTTACTCAATGATTAATCGCTTAAAACTTACCTCGGAAGGGGTTGACGACTAGATATCCACGGCTATTCGTTTACTTTCTCTTTTCCCTTATCCGACTTTGATCCTCTAGGCTCTTGAGCTAAATCAAACAATTTACTTCCCAATCAAACACAATCACACGGCATCCATATACATTTTAGAACCATTCTTAACATATTTACTACTCAAGCATGTAACTTAACAACTTAACCATTAGTTGCCGAACCACAAACAAAACATATTCATACGTCAATATCTCAAAACCTTACCATAACAACCACTATGCAAGATATCACATATTCATAACTTAGCTTATGAGAACATATGTATTGCATCATAAACACATCTTTTACCAATTACCTCTCTTAAGCCAAATTTTTATAATCAACCACAAAGAAAAATATACCACAAATCACACTTCCAAAATGAGCTACCTCCATGGCCGATTATACTTCATCATTAACATATCTCATTTTCGAATCATATAATCAACATTTGTTCAAGACATCAAACCTCTTTAATTTCGGCTATTACTAATATAAACATTCACAAATCATATTCTTAGGAAGACCGATTTCTTTCCATAACACATTCATCATCAATACATAGATGAAACAATCAAAATCCTTCCTTTATACCCTAGCCAAATGCTCCAATCATCCATCAAAATTACAAATTTTAGCATGGGCTAAGTAAGAACCATGATTATTTACCTAAAACAAGTTAAAATTTCACCATTTGACATAATATACTAACCTTCTTAATGACTCAAGTGACCAAAAATTCTTCCCCTCCTTTGTTTCTTCTATTCGGCCATGTTGAACAACCAAGAAAGAATTTTGTTTCTCCTCCCCTTTCTCTAGTCACGGCAATGGGGGAAACATGGATGAGACAACTTTGTTCTCATCACCCTCCCATCCATTTCTTTATTACTAACCCTTTGTTTTATTCTTTCTCCCATAACACACTAACACAACATGTTTCCAACATGTTTCACCCCATAACATTTTGTCCATCCTCATGCTCATGGCCGGCCACTACATATTAGGGGGAAAATTTGACATGCAAGTCCTCCCTTTTGACTACATGCACTATTAGATCCTTGTAGATTAGCCTATCACATTTCAAAAGTGTCATACAAGTCCTTTTGACTAAATTCACATGCAATTTACTAAACCGAAGCTTAAAATTTTTGCACATTCATATTCACATATTTTAGACCATAAATATCACATCCAAATAATTTGGTGACTCGATTTAGCGGTCCCGAAACCGCTTTCCGACTAGGGTCACTTTAGGGCTGTCACAGTCACACTATCAACTAGTCATTTTGGGTATATATAGTAAAATCATTTTGGTATAATGGCATGAATAGGACAACATGACCATTAGTAGCTTGAATGATGTTTTGCAACCTAGCAATTGGAATGGCTAGTAATGGCTTATTTTGGTATGATTAAGTAGGTTATAATGATATATTTATATGTGATATGTTATGTATATGTGATTAAATGTTTTTAATGCATAAGTTAATCCAAGGTAAGTTTATAAACACATATGCGTGTAATGGTATGCTATGTCAAATGATGGAAATTACCTGAATTGAATGCTTGAAATGGTTGGAATGTGTTTGAATGTTTTGCTACAGGAAAATGGTGATTTTTGGGTGGCATATGAGGCCAAGAAATGGCCTTATTTTGTCCATATGGGCAAACACACGGGCGTGTGTCTTGGCCGCATGTGACACACGGTTTGTCCCATGGCCATGTGGTTCGATCGTGTGTCCCCTACATCTTAAAAAATAAGGAATAGAATGCTCAGCATTAGGCACATGGGCAGAGACACGGGCATGTGTCTCATCTGTGTGGTTAACACGGCCTTAGACACGGGCGTGTTACACGACCTTGTGAAAACTACACCTAAATTTTGAAAATTAAATTTGCCACACAGCTTAGCACACGAGCGTGTGACTTGGCCGTTTGACTTTAATTTCTTCATACCTTAAAAGTAAGAGAGTTACACGGGCGTGTGTATTACATGGCCTGACCACACGGGCGTGTAAGCCCTGCTACTTTGGAAATTTTTTGAAATGTCGTGAAGAATTTCATGAGTTTCCGATTAAGTCCTGACTTGATTCTAATGCTTGTATTGAACCTCGAGGATCCATTTAATGGATGTTTTGAATGATCTTGGTAAATAAATAGTAATTTATAAGAATTATCTGTAAAATGTTTTGAATGTTTTGGTAATACTCTTAAACCCTATTCCGATGATGGGTACTGGTTAGGGGTGTTACAACGGGCACTATGAATTTCTTGTTATGCCTTTTGGATTAACTAACGCTCCTGCAGTTTTTATGGATTTGATGAATCGAATATTTAGACCATATTTAGATAGATTTGTGGTTGTATTTATTGAAGACATTCTAATCTATTAACAAGATGAATCTAAGGATGCCGCACATTTGAGGATTTGTTTCAAACCTTGAGAGATAAGCAATTGTTTGCTAAATTCAGCAAATGTGAGTTTTGGCTCCGAGAAGTTGGATTTTTAGGACATATTGTTTCAGCTGAAGGCATATTAGTTGATCCGAGCAAGATTTCTGCAGTTGTTGATTGGAAACCACCAAGAAATGTATCCAAAGTTAGAAGCTTTCTGGGGTCAGCTGGTTATTATAAACATTTTCTTAAAGGGTTCTCGATGATTGCTACACCTATGACTAGATTTCTACAAAAAGATGTGAGGTTTGAGTGGCTGAGAAGCGTCAATAGAGTTTTGAATAGTTGAAAGCATTGTTAATTGAGGCACTAGTTTTGGTTCAACCTGAGTCGGGTAAAGAATTCGTGATTTTTAACGACGCGTCATTGAACAGTTTGGGTTGTGTTTTGATGCAAGAGGGTAAAGTGATAGTTTATGCCTTTAGACATTTGAAACCGTATGAATAGAATTATCTAACGCACGCCTTAGAGTTGGCAGCTATTGTGTTTGCATTGAAAATTTGGTGACATCATTTATACAGTGAAAAGTGCCACATCTTTACCAATCACAAGAGCTTGAAGTATATAATGACTCAGAAAGATTTAAATTTGCGACAACGAAGATGGCTCGAGTTGTTGAAAGACTATGAGTTGGTAATTGATTATCATCCGGGGAAAGCAAATGTAGTTGTAGATGCCTTGAGTAGAAAATCATTATTTACTTTAAGAGCGAAGTATACTCAATTAACCTTGTCTGATGATGGTTCGATTTTAGCAGAGTTAAAAGCTAAACTAGTATTTCTTCAACAAATTTGTGAAGCTCAAAAGTGTGACAATGAGTTGCAAGCTAAAAGAGTGCAATGTGAGTCAACTAGTGATTCAGACTATCAGATTGGATCCGATGATTGTTTAATGTTCTGAGGTAGAATTTGTGTACTAAAGAATTTCAAGCTCATTCAAAAAATTTTACACGAAGCACACGCAGGTTGTTTATTTGTTCACCCGGGAAGTACTAAAATGTACAATGATTTGAAAAAATTGTATTGGTGGTCGGGTATGAAACGAGATATTTCAGAGTTTGTATCAAGATGTTTGGTTTGTCAGCACGTTAAAACTGAACATCAGGTACCTTCGGGATTACTACAGCCTGTGATGATACCAGAGTAGAAATGGGATAGAGTTACGATGGAATTCGTATTGAGATTGCCATTGTCTTTGAAAAAGAAAGATTTTATTTAGGTTGTCATTGATCGATTAACGAAATCGACACATTTTATTCTGGTACGTATTGACTATCCGCCTGATAAATTGGCTGAATTGTACAATTCTGAGATAGCTAGATTGCATGGAGTTCTATTTTGGATTATATCGGATAGAGATCCGAGGTTTACATCGCGATTTTAGAAGAAATTGCAAGAAGCTCTGGGTACGAGGTTGAAATTTAGTACTGCATTTCATCCGCAAATCGACGGTCAATCTGAAAAAGTAATTTAGATTCTCAAAGATATGCTTCATTGTTGTGTTTTAGAATTTGATGGCAATTGGGAGAGATATTTGTTGTTGGTTGAATTTGTGTATAATAACAACTTTCAATTGTGCATAAAGATGGCACCGTATGAAGCTTTGTATGGTCGTAAATGCCAAACTCCATTGTACTGGACCGAGCTTAGAGAGAAATAGATTCACGGGGTTGATTTGATCAAAGAGACTGAAGAGAAAGTAAAAGTAATTCACGATAGTCTGAAAGCAGCTTCAATTCGATAGAAATCGTACGTGAATTTGAAATGAAAAGACATTGAATTTTAAATTGGTGACAAAGTATTTTTGAAAGTATTTCCGTGGAAGAAAATCCTTCGTTTTGGTTGTAAAGGCAAATTAAGCCCGCGATTTATTGAGCCGTATTGGACATCGAGAGAATAGGACCAATGACATATCGGCTAGTGTTAAGATGCACAATGTATTTCATGTGTCGATGTTACGACGGTATCCATTAGATCCATCACATATCATTTCTCCAACTGAAATAGAAATTCAACCTAATATGATGTATAGCGAAGAACTGATCAGAATTTTAGCTCGAGAAGTTAAATAGTTGAAAAATAAAAACATAGATTTAGTGAAAGTTCTTTGGCAACGGCACGGTGTCGAATGTGGGAGCCCGAGGAAGCTATGAGAAAACAGTACCCTAACCTCTTTTTCGGTAAGATTTTCGGGGACGAAAATTTCTTAAGGGGGAGAGTTGTAACAGCCCGTTTTTAGTCAAATCAAAACAGTGGTTTTAGGACCACAAATCCTAAGTCAAAATAATTATTTTATTATTAATTTGAGGTCTACAGTATGATAATATAATTTTGTGAAAATTTCATTCAGAAATTTTATCGTTTGAGTGCTTAATTTAATAAAAAGTGACTAAATAGCGTAAAGTGTAAAAGTAATATTCTATTAGTTAAAGGTGTCTAATAGCTATAAAATTTTAAAATAAAGGTCCTTATGTGGTAAATAACCTAATAACATGATAGTGAATGACATTGGTTTGGCCTGGTAGCAGCAAGTGGTTGCCTGGTAGCGTGTTTTTGTTTTTTTCTCCAAGATTCGGACGATTTGCTTTCTTGTTTTTTCGTTTGTGCGTCTGCCTTATTCTTTTGAATATCATGGCAGTTTTGAGGATTCTGAGTGCGTTTATTTTGGGATGAATAATGTTTTGTTTTGTTTTTCTTTTATCTTTGTCTGATCGGTTGAGGTACAATGTTTTTATGTTGATGTGAAAGGTTCTGGTTGTGATTAACACTGGATTTGACATTTCCTGCAGTGCTTTCGATTGATTTTCACGGTGAATTTTGTCCTCTTTGTTTTTCTCTTTCGGTTCTTGAGGTGTTGGGGGTTTTTTTTTTCTTTGTTTGACGTGTGATGCTGCATGTTCTTGGGACGGGTCAATAATGCTTTGTGGCGGGCCCCATGATGGTTAAGAAAATTACGGTGCCTTTGACTTTTCTACGTTTCTTTTCTCCTCGTTTCTGCTTGGTTATAGGGTTATTTTAAAACCCTATCATTTTTTTTTGTTGTCCTGCATGCATGCATGGTTTTCTTGCACTTTCTTTTACCCAGGTCTCGTCTAAGCTCTGTTTGTTTCATCTCTATTATCGCCGATGTGAGTTTTTCTTTTGCTTTACTAGGTTTCTTTTTGCTTTGGGATTGTTACTCAGTTTTATTATCTAAGCTTTGTGTGTCTCGTTTGTTTTTTTTTTTTTGCCTGCCGTGTTTCTTTCATAGCATTATGCTAGGGTTTTTGTCTTGTTGTCTTTCTATTAAGGTTTTTGTTTTCTTAGGGTTTGCATTAGTTTGTCGAGTTTTTTTTGTTTTTTGTTTTTTGTTTGTTTCAAATTTTGGTTTTCTTTGGTTGTGGCTATTTGTCTTTGCTTTGTTTCGCGGGGTCCTGGTTTGTGGGTGCGGTTCTTGGTGTTTTTTCCACCTCCTTCGTTCAGCCTGTTGGGTTGTGTTCTTGGGCTTTTTTCTATGGCAGAAGGGGTAGAGAACGAGTCGACAATGTTGATGGAGGAGATTAATGAGCTATTAGAGAAGTTGAAATTCTCAGAGGACAAGTCTGTGCAAGTTATTAGCATGAATGGCGATAATAATATGCAAGGGTTTGAGTCTTGGGCAGTTGGAAAAATAATGGTGACTGAGATCCCAAACAGAGAAGCGATGTACAGGGTTTTTTGTTCGCTTTGGTACACGAAGGAGGAAGTTGACTTTGTAGCCCTGAAAGAAGGAGTCGTGATCGTTAAGTTTGGGTGCTTGGTGGACTGAAGTCGAATCTTAAACCTGTCACCTTGGCTTTTTGATCGATGTCTTTTCTTAATGTTGCCTTTTGAAAAAGGGAAAGGGTTTTGGGTTGTATGATTTTAGGATGTCGCCGTTCTGGCTAAGAGTTTATAACTTGCCTTAAGAGTTTATGGATCGTCAAATGGCGGTTGATGTTGGGAATGCTCTAGGGGAGCTGGTGGCAATTGACTGGAAGGATCGATTTGGTGGATGGACCGAATTCATAAGGATTAAAGTCACGATCGATATCTTAAAACCCTTGAGGAGAGTGGTGAGAATTGCTGATAAAGATGGAGGGGAAAAGATAGGGGTTATAAAGTATGAAAGGCTTCCAAATTTCTGCTATGTTTGCGGGTTGATAGGTCATACTCTTAAAACGTGTAATAACAATAAGGGAGGTATGGAGCTGAATGACTCAAATCTTCAGTATGAAAGCTGGATGAGGGCACCTATAGTGACTTCAAACCAAGAGAAGTGTCTGAGATGAAACGGGGTGGAAGCAGTAAGATCAAAACCCCAAGTGAATGAAAAGAACGAGGAGAGCTTGACTAACTCAAGGGAAGAATGTGAGCAGCATGGTGCCAAGCGGAAGGAGAAAGCTTGCGAAGAGGAGTCAATGTCTACCTCCCCCTTGGAAAGAAAAGTCCATAAGACCGTAAGGGATGGGCTAGGGAGATTTAAGATCAAATGAAAACGACACAAGGGATCAAACGGTGAACATATGGATGAAAGTCTTATTAGAATTGTTAAGAGGAAGCTGTTGGAAAATGCTTCATCTTTTAAAGCGGTGGCTGGCGACCAGCCCCGCCGAGAGCCATGAAAATCTTTAGTTGGAACTTTCGTGGGGTTGGGAACTCGGCAACAGTTTGTGAGTTAAAGTAACTCCTCGTTGCTAATGTTCCTAACATGGTTTTTCTTTGTGAGACAAAAATTCATTCTAATAGTTTTCAACGTATTCGCACTATTTGCAGGATGGAGGGTTGTTTAGTTGTTAGTGCGGAGGGGAAAAGTGGTGGCTTGGCTCTGCTTTGGAGGGAGGGTGCGAACATTGCGGTGTAAAGCTACTCTAAATACCACATCAATTCGGTGGTTAGCATGGATGATGGTGAAACGTTGAGGTTCACGGGCTTTTATGGCCAAACTGAACCTAGCTCAAGGCAACAAGCCTGGGATATGCTGGAAGGGTGAAGAGTAGGGTTAATGAAGCTTCGATTGTGGGAGGTGATTTTAATGTTATTTTGAATAATTCTGAGAAGGAGGGTGGTCGCAGGAAGCCTAAGATCCAGATGGATGAGTTTAGTGATTTCATGGAGGAGTTAAACATAACCGATGTCAAGACTTGCAACGGCTGGTTCACTTGGACTAATAACGGAGATGGCTAGGCTTGTTAAGAAGAGGTTGGATCATTTTGCTATATCCGAGGTTGTTATGGAAAAGATGCCTTTCCTTTTGTCTCATATTGTGCGCCAGTCTAAGTCCGATCATGAAGCTATTCTTATGGACACGAAAGGAAGTAAACCTAAGGACAAGGGTGTTGATCATCGTGTGTGGTTTAGATATGACACATGCTGGGGTAAGGAGGATGGGGCTAAAGATTTCATCAATAGCATTTGGTCTGATGGGGGGTGCAATGCGTTGGAAAAGATAGAGCTCATCTGGGACAAACTGGGCTTGTGGCAATATAAACAGTATAGAGGGATGAAGCATAATATTAAAATTCTAGAGAAGGAGATCAACGAGATTATGGATGGCCCCACGAATGAGGGGTCCATGAGCCTTCTTAAAAGCGCACGGGGAAAACTGGGCAGTTTTTATGATATGGAGGAAAAATATTGGGCGTATAGGGCGCGTTCCCAGTGGCTAAAGAAAGGGGATAGAAACACGCGCTTCTTCCACGTTCGGGCTTCGGGGCACAGAAAAAAGAATAGCATTGAGAGGCTTAAAGATGCGCATGGTGTTTGGCATGACGATCAACTAGAGATATGCCATATCGCTTGGAGTTACTTTTATGACCTTTTCAAGACCTCTATTACTAGGGATATTGAGAGTGATCTTCTTTATGTTCTTGTTTGCATCAATGAGGATATGAATAGGAGGTTGAACAGAGAGTTTACGAATGAGGAGATCTTGATGGCTTTCAAGCAGATGAACCCTCATAAGGCTCTGGGGATTGACGAGCTTTCAGGGAGTTTCTTTAAGGAACATTGGCCTATGGTGGGGGTGATGTTCTTAGTTTGTGTCATGATATTTTGAAGGGCACTAAAAGTGTCGAGTGTATCAATGAGACTTTGATTGTATTGATTCCTAAATTATGAACCTGTGTGACATGGCTAACTTTCGTCCGATTAGTCTTTGCAGGGTGATTTACAAGATGGTTTCTAAGACCCTGGCGAATAGGCTTAAAGAGGTCCTGCCCATGTGCATTAGCCAAAACCAGAGTGCCTTTGTTCCCAACCAGATGATCCATGACAATATTTTACTCCCATGAGCTTATGCACTATCTCCGCAGCTCAAAAAATGGTCCAAACAAGGGTTGTGTGGTCAAGCTCGATATGAGCAAGGCCTATGATCGAGTGGAGTGGAGTTTTCTTGAGAAAGTGATGACTAAAATGGGTTTTTCTAATGTCTGGATCTCTAGAATTATGGACTGTGTGTGCACTGTCCAGTATAGAGTTAAATGTGATACGAATCTGTCCGATGTTATTATCCCAGAGAGGGGTCTTCGACAAGGGGACCCGTTGTCCCCCTATTTGTTTTTGTTTTGTGTGGATGCTTTATCTCGTATGTTGCTCTATGCCCAAGAGCTTAAAAAAATTAAAGGCATTCGGGTTAGTAGGCAGGGTCCTAGGATTAATCATCTAATTTTTCCTGATGACGCGCTCTTGTTTGTCAGGAACAATCAAAATGAGGTGGAGGCGTTCACTAAAATTTTGGAATCTTTTGAGAGAATGTCGGGCCAAAGTAACAATTTGGAGAAATCCATGGTTTATTTTAGTCCCAACACCCCTACTTCTCAACAAGCGACTTTGAGTGGTTTGCTAAAGATGAAGGTGGTGTCTAAATTGGATGGTTATCTTGGTCTGCCCATCCCGATTGGAAAGAAGAAGTCAGCAGCTTTTCAGGGCATTCTTGATCGAGTGGCTAAAAGGATTAATAGTTGGTCAAAAAGGTTATTGTCTAACGGTGGCAAGGAAATTTTTATCAAGTCCATCCTTCAATCTATTCCTACTTATGCGTTCTCGGTGTTTTATGCTCATGGTGGTGTCCTTGAGGAGATCCAAACTTTGATCAGGCGCGTTTGGTAGGAGGAAAGGATAATAACAGGGGTTGGAACATGATAGCTTGGGACTGGTTGTGCCATCCAAGAGGAATGGGGGGTCTTGGCTTTAGGGACCTACGGCTGTTCAATGTGGCTCTCCTTGGTCGGCAAGTCTGGCGTCTTATCAACTGCAAAGAGACTCTATGCTTCAAAGTACTGAGTGCAAAGTATTTCCCCGACGGTGATGTTTTTAATCCCAAGAGCATGGACAAGCCCTCCTATACGTGGCAAAGTATTGCTAAGGCAACTAGCATGTTGCATGCGGGCTTTGAGTGGAATGTTGGTAATGGCAGGAGTATAAAAATTTGGCATTACAAATGGGGCTTTGTGGGGCTGGCAGGTGACTCCATTCGTCTTGATAAGAGGTGGGTCCAGGAGAATAATGTGAGTGAGCTGTTGAATGGGAGCAGGGACGGCTGGGAGGAGACAAGGGTCAAGGAGATTTACGGCGATTACTTAGGGGACTAGATTTGTAAAACTCCCGTTATCCATAATGGTCTGGATGATAGGCTTATTTGGTTTCATAACCCTAACGGCTCTTTCACGACAAAGTCTGCCTATTCGTGGTTGACTCTCAAGCACATCGGGTTATGGTCCTCACCGGGTCTTTTGGCGGCTTACGTGGAAGCTTCAAACCCTCCTTAAGATAAGGATATTTTGCTGGCACTTGGGTCACGAGCTCCTCCCCACGAACGAGAAAGTAGCTAGCATTCGGAGTGGCTATGATAGTACGTGCTCGATGTGTGGTTTGGAGAAGGAGACTCTGATTCATGCTTTAAAAAACTGTCGATGGCTCGAGCGGTGTTAGAGCATGGTGGTCTTAACAATAACCTATTGGAGGGAGACTATATTCGGTGCAGTGACTGGATTGAAGGAGTGGCGCGCCTACTGGATAAGAAGGCTCTGTCCGACTTTATTACTGTCTTGTGGAATATATGGAACATCAGGAATAATTGTATTTTTCGTGGTGTGGAGGAGGTGGCCAAGACGACTTGGGAGAGAGTTGCTTCGTTGAGCCACGACTACCGTATTTTCAACCTACCGGAAGAGCCGTGTTACCGCAGAAGCTTAAGGATAAAGTATGGAGAAAACCTGCACAAGGTTGGGTCAAAATCAATTTCGATGCTTCTGCTAAGGGGAAAAAATGTATTTTGGTTTGGTGGCAAGGGACTCTGACGGTTTTGTTCAGAGTGGGCGGATGGGCGTGGTGGATAAGGAGGGGCGAAGTGAATGGGTGGAGTTGATGGCGCTGGAAGAGAGTATCTATTTTGCCCGGTCAAAGAGATGGAACAAGGTGGATTTAAAGACTGATTACGTCAGCCTTGTTAACCATTTTATCAACAGGGACATTGACTTGACTACGTTCGGCCACCGTATGCGAGAGATCCACATGGAGCTGAATTCGTTTTTTTTATTTTTCTTTTATGTGGGCTCCGCGTTGTTGTAATAAAATTGCGGACAAGCTTTGTAATTTGGCTTTGACAATACTTGTACAGAGACTTTTAACATGGATTATCCAGAGGATATTCATGATTTAGTTTAAAAGGATGCAATAAAATAAGGTTGACCTTTAGGTCATTTTTTATCAAAAAAAAAAAAGAATGACATTGGTTTGGATTATTGAAACTTTGAATTAATGATAAGGTTAATTTTGGTATTTAGTAAATATAGTTAATTAAATTAAAACAAAATGAATTTATGCTTTCATATCATCCTTTACAATTGAATTTTTAGGGCTTGAGAAGCCATTTTTATACTTTCAAGTTCGGCAACTTCAATTCTTGCAATTAGGTATGTATTTTGTCCCGTTTTTAATGATTTCTATGTTTTCGAGATCGTTGAAACTAGGTCTAGCTAGCCCAGGGATTAATTTGCAAAATTGTTAAAGGTTTAGGACGTTTCCATTGATGAATATGTATGAGATTTAATGATTGATGATAGATTATGAATGTTTGATGATAGTTATACAAGTTTTGTTAAGTGATTTTTAATGAAAATGCAAATTAGGGATTAAATTGTGAAATGTGGAAACTTTGTGGTTAAAATGTGAAATAAATGAAAAATATGGGCTACTAGGGATGTAATTGAACATAGGCTAGCATGGGTTGTGGTTGAATTGAATGAATTTAAAATTTTATGAAATAAGGACTAAATTGTAAAAATGTGAAACATTAGGGGAAAATGTGTGAAGATGTTTTAAAGTGTATTTTGGATTAAATTGAATAGAGAGATTATTAAATAAGCTAAATTTGATATTATATAGATTAAGAAAAGTGAAATACAGACTTAGATTAGGGGAAAAACAAAGTACCAGATTAATCGACTTAGTTCGTTGTTTTTTACACTCGAGGGAAGTTCATATATAATGAGTTTTATTTTAATTATATTTTAAATGCTTTAATATTGCATAAATTGTGAATACGACATTGCAGACTTATTCAACAAAGATTCAACATTGGAAATCCCGATTGAACCTTAGGAATAGATTAAGATACGAATGACATGTCATTAGGGGATATTATTGTTTTGGGTGCTGGTCTGTACATCCTACCGATGGCTGAGTTATCCAACATGTGTTGCAGATTCTCGTCAGCTTGAGTGAGCAGCACCGTGTAGCTACGTCACGCCGTTAGCTTGTGTGAGCAGACCTGTTGATAGCTCGTGAGTGAGCATTATTGATATATGATATTGAGATAGCTTCGACTATATATTTATTGGCACTTAGGGTGCAAGATCCCCGAGTATCCTGTATTATTCAAAATGGTTCAACGGGTATATCGAAAATATGAAATGGTGAGATTTTATACATAACAATACAGGTATGTACGGAAACTATGTGAGCATCAAATTTATGGAAGTTAAGTTCATGGTTATATTTGTGATTGAATACAAGTTAACACTTTAATTTGAAGGTTTTGTAGCATATTATGTTTATATTACTTGATTGTGAATAAATGGTTAGATTTGCTTATTATTTTCATACGAGCTTACTATGCTATATAGCTTACTGTTTTTTTATTTTTCGTGTTTTATAGTGAAATCAAAGCTAGCTCAGATTTGGGATTGTCGGAGACTTCATCACACGATCCTACTATCACTTTGGGACTTTTGAACTTAAGTATTTTGAGTATATGGCATGTATAGGAGTTTGGTCATTTTGGTACATATATGTTAACTATGAATTTAGCCATTTGAGTTAGTTTGTAAATGTTAATATTTGGTTTTGTATATAGCCATGTAAGTTGGCTTAATTTCCTTGGTTTGGTTGTGTCTATAATTGTGCATATGCCTTGTGTGTGAACTTGATGATGGATATATGTGATGCTTGTTGATAATAGGTATTGTGGATGTCAGTTGGTTGATGAATTAAGAATAAGTATACTTGTGAGTTTAGACAAATTGATGCATGTTTGAAAGTGGATATGTAGTTGAATTGGGAATGTGAATTTGGTATAAAATGTATTAGCATTTTATGATACATGTGAGACTTGTGGTTTTTGGTATTGAAATGGTATATTTTATGCTTGATTATATTGGATGAGTGCCTACGCATGCTATGTTTTGGTGCCAAATGTGTTGGTTTAGGTGTGTCCAAATTGGGTGGCGAATTGGCTTGGTAAATAGCCTATTTTTGGCCACACGGGTAGAGACATTGGTTTGTGTCTCAGCCATGTGTGACACATGGTCAAGTTGCATGGCTGTGTGTCCCCTAGTGTTGAAATTGAAATCAAGTCAGTATGCTCTATACAGCCCAGCACACGTGCGTGTGTCTTGGCCATGTGGCATAAGTTAGTATACCCTATAGGTTTGGCACGGCTTAGCACACGGCCTGGCACACAAGCGTGTGTGGCCATTTTTAGGGCACACGAGCTAGCCACATGGGCACGTGTGTTGGCCGTGTAACCCAAGTCAGAGAGTTACACGTGGTCAGACACGGGCTAGGACACGGCCATGTGATCCCATTTCAAATGTCCACATGGCCTGTGACATCGGTGTGTCTTTGGAAAATTTTCTAAGTGTTTCAAAAATTTCATAAGTTACCGGTTTAGTCCTGAACCACCCTGAATGCATGATTTGGGCCTCGTAGGCTTGTATTAGGGATAGTGTGATTGATGTTTATTGATGATTATATGATATTTGAATATGTATATGAAATGTATTGTTTAATTGTTTTAAAATGTTCGGTAATGCTCTGTAACCCTATTCCAGCATTGAATTTGGGTGAGGGGTGTTACAGATAATGGAAGAGTTTCGTGGAGTAACAACGATAGATTAAGTTCGCGTTAATGTTTTCAGTGAATTGCATCGAGAGTAATGAAGAGAATGTCGATTATCTCGCATAATGATTGGTAGTATAACTCTATTGTTTATAATGGTGGTTTAACCAGAACGAGCGCACCTCGAAATGTTTGGAGTTTGGTATACGTGTTCTGGGGAACTCATGGAGTGTAGCGAGTGGTTAGGTAGGAACCATTTTTGCATTGTATTATGTCCATGGCATATTCGAATGATAACGTTTTATGCTACGTATTGTGTTGCATTAATTTGTTGATTGTTATTTCTATGAATAATTGAGTTTTCTTACTGTTTTAGAGTCACACCGAGCTAGTTAGGTCAACCCTTAGTTTTAAACATCTTATGTAATGCTTGAGACTAGGACTGGACCTGGCGTACAGACATACAATGGACTTCGGGCTAAACATTTATTTTGCTTAAAATTTGATTAAGGTTTATTTGGTTTTTTGGACTGTAAAATTATTTGGTCTGTTGTTTGGGTTTTTCTTCATTTTGGGGTTGTATGCAAGCATACTCATTTCATTGATTGCATTTAAAGATGTGTTTTGAAATCGGACAATGCATAATACTTGACTTAACTAAACTTTGTCATAAACTAAGTTTTCCGTTGCAACAAAAGTTGTTAGAATTTTGTTGGATGAAATGATGCTAACCTATTTTTCCAAAACCTTGCTATCTCTAAGAAAATAACTTAAGAATGATTGACTTATAAAACTAATAGTTTCCAAATTAACACAAGAGCAAACTACGATTTTTCTTAAAAGAGAGTAACTAATGTATCGTAAGGTTATTTAGTCACACTAGTGGCTTATGTGGTCTTCACAATTCGACTATAATGTCTAGGTCAAGTTGGGAATGTTAAATTTAGTAGTATAAGAACCTAGGTTAAAAACCTTGGACTGAATTCTATTCTTTTTAAAAACAAGTCTGCATGCATGCATATGAAAATGGGGTATTTTGGGGAAAAATAAACCACAATGTTTTGAATAATGCTTTTACAAAAGAAGTGACAAATTTCGATGTTTTGACGTCGTGGCCATATAAATAAACTGAAACTTTAGAGAAACACTAGAGATTATTACATAAAACTTTAAATAAAAGAACTATAATAAAATGTTTGAAGAAATTTAACACATAAGAAAATTGAAAACTCTCTACCTTTGAATTTTAGATCTCATAAAAATTCATAATAAACACTCATGGGATGTTAACTCGTGGTATGAAAGGCTGTAGAGGGCGACCTTTATTTGCTCCAGTGGAGTCGTCTGCGTTTCAAGAGCCCGCGCAAAATAATGAACTCAATGAGACTGAAAGTGAACCCACTGCTGAGGGTGGGAATGTGGATAATCGAATCTATGATTGTAATATCCTGTTTTTAGTCAAATTGGAACAGTGGTTTTGGGACCACAAATCTGAGGTCAAAATAATTATTTTGTTATTATTTTAATGCTTACAGTATGAATATATGATTGTGTGAAATTTTTGTTAAGAAATTTTATCATTTCAGTGCTTAATTCAAAATAAAGGATTAAGTCGCGTAAAGTGCAAAAGTTATGTTCTAATAGTTAAAGGTGTCTAGGAGCTATGGAATCTTAAAGTTAAGGTCCTTAAGTGGTAATTAGACCATTATAAATGTTAGTGGACATTCTTGGACATATATTAAGTGTTTTAAATGATTAATTAATAAGGCTAATTTTGTAATTTAGTAAATAATGGTAATTAAAACAAATAAACAAAGTACCATCTTTTCTTCTTCATGTTTCATTCGACCAAGGCATTTGTGCTCAATTAGGTATCGTTTTTGTCCCATTTTTAATTATTTTTACGTTTTTGAGATCATTGCAGCTTAGTCTAGCTAGCCCAGGGACTATTTTGCAAAACTCTTAAAGGTTTAGAGTTTTGCCATTGATGAATCTATGTGTGTTTTGACGTTTGATGATAGAAAATGCATGTTCGTTGTTAGATAGACAACATTTGTTAAGTGATTTTTAGTAAAATGTCCAAATAAGGATTAATTTGTGAAATGTTGAAATTTGGCGATTAAATTGTGAAATAAATGAAAAATATGGACTTCTAGGGACCTAATTGAAATTCAGCTAGCATGGGTTTTAATTGAATTTCATGAATTTTTGATTTTATGAAATAAGAACTAAATTGTAAAAATGTTGAAATATTAGGGGCAATAGTGTAAAGTGGCTTTAAAGTGTATTTTGGACTAAATTGAATAGAGATATTATTAAATAAGCTAAATTGGATATTATATAGATCAAGAAAACCGAAATACAGGCTTAGATCGGGGAAAGAACAAGGTTTTGGATTAATCGACTCATTTTGCCATTTTTGCATCCGAGATAAGTTCATATGTAATAAGCATTGTTATAATTATATTTTAAATGCTTTGATATTGCATAAATTGTTAATACGACCTTACAGACACGTTCAATGACAATTCAGAAAGTGTAAAGTACCGGTTGAACCTTAGGAATAGTTTAGGATATAAATGACATGTCATTACGGATTACATTGTGATTGGTGCTGGTCCGTACGTCCTACCAGTGGCTGAGTTATCCATCATGTATTGCAGATACTCGTCAGCTTGTGTAAGCAGCACCATGTAGCTTCGTCATAAGCGTCAGCTTGTGTGAGCAAACTCGTTGATAGCTATAGTGTGAGTATTATATGTGATACGAGATTGAGATAGCTTTGGCTATATATGTGGCACTTAGGGTGCGAGATTCCCGAGTATCTGATAGTATTTCGAATGGTTCAACAGGTATATCAAAGAATGAAATGGTGAGAATAGATACGTATCAGTACAGGTATGTACGGAAACTGTATATGCATTGAACATATAAAAGAATTGAGCTCATGGTTATATAGATGATTGAATGCATATTAACATTGTGCTTAAATATTTTGTGGTATGTTGTATACATATTTTGAATGGTAAATTAAATGATGAGTTTTGTTTAATATTTTCATACGAGCTCACTAAGCTTTATATCTTGCTTTGTTTACTTTTTCGTGTTTTATAGTGAAATCAAAACTAGCTCAGATTCGGTATTGTCGGAAACTTCATCATACTATCCAACTATCACTTTGTTACTTTTGAACTTAAGTATTTTGAGTATATGGCATGTATAAGAACTTTGGTCATGTTGATGTATGTGTTGTTAATGAACTTAGCCATTTGAAATGGCTTGTAAATGTTAATGTTTTGGTTTTGTATATAGCAATTTTTGTATATAGCAATGGGAGTTGGCTTATTTTGGTATAGTTGATCATGTATATATATGTGCTTATGGTTTGTAGGATGTGTTGGATGACAGTTATTTGTTGTTTAATGATAGTAAGTATTATGGATGGCAAATGGTTGAAAATTGAATTTGTACGTTTATGAGATTAGACTAAATGATGCAAAATTGGAAGTGTTTATATTGACGATTTGAGATTAGGAATTTTGGTATGAAAATGAATGGTATATTGATGTATTGTTGTGATTTGAATTGGTTGGTATTAAAATGACATGAATTGTGTTGGATGAAGTTAGTAGAATGCCTATTTTTATGCCATGAATTGTGCCATTTGAGTTTGATGTAGGTACATGCAAATTGGGTGGCAAAATGGCTTGGTAGATAGCCCATTTTTGTCCACAATGGTAGAGACACGGGCGTATGTCTCAGCCATGTGTGACACACGATTAAGTTACACGACCGTGTGTCCCCTGGTGTTGAAATTGAAATCAACTCTGTATGCTCCACACGGCCCAACATACAGGCGTGTGTCTTGGCCGTGTGGTATAAGTCAGTATACCCTACAAGTTTGGCACGGCCTTGCACGCGACCTAGCACAAAGGCATGTGTGGCCATTTTGAGGGCACACGAACGTGTGTTGGCCATGCGATCCAAGTCAGAGAGTTACACGGGGTCGGACATGGCCATGTGCTTTGATTTTGAATGTCCACATGGCATGTGGCACGAGCATGTGTCTCCTGTATTTTGGAAAATTTTCTAAGTTTCATAAAAAATTCCTGAGTTGTCGGTTTAGTCCCGAACCTTCTCGCATGCATGTTTTGGGCCTCTAGGCTTGTATTAGGGACAATGTGAATGATTTTGAATGATGACTTATTGAATATGAGAAATGTATGTGAAATGTATTTTTTTATGCTATAAGTTCGGTAATGCTCTGTAACCCTATTCCGACGTTGAATATAGGTGACAGATGTTACAATGATAATGAACATGTTGAGGATGATGTAGTAATTCTGGCTTTGATAAGGGCCTTACAGAGGGTTACTGGAGGGCCCAAATTTGTTATGTCGTGGGTCGATTTCTGAGAGGCTCCACTCAAATAGGGTAGAGTTTGTCAAAGGTATTACTGGAACTACGCCTACAATGGCTAAGTAATTATTGGAGACCACTGAGAGTATATTGGATGATTTAGACTCCACCCTCAAGAAGAAATTTAAGGGTGTTGTATCCTTGTTGAGGGATGAGGCATACAACTGGTGCTAATTAATGGTTAGGGATATGCTGCCAGAGCGTATAGATTGGGTACATTTTTATGATGCTTCCTAGAGTAAGTTTGTGGGTACTCGTTATGTTAAGACATGAAGTTTAGAGTTTATAGAACTAATTCAAGGTGACATGACAGTTTCTGAATATGAGGTGGAGTTTTTTAGGTTGACCCGCTATAGACCTAGTATAGTGGTATCCAAACAGGATAAGAACTTTTGTTTTCAAGAGGGTCTGAGGTATGACCTTAAGGTTCAGGTGGCTCCACATCAAGAGAGAGTATTTGAGGCTCTGGTCGAGAAGACCAAGATTATTAAGGAGATTAAGCATGTTGAGCATGAAAAGAAGGGTAAATAGAAATATTAGCCTAAGAGAGAGGTTGGCTCTATTGGCCCAAATCCGCATCCTATTAAGTGGGCCATAAAGGCTAGGCCACTACAGAACATGGTAGCAGTGGGCCCTAGAGATAGACATATTTAGGTATGTCAGTACTTTGAGAGGTGCCACCCAGGTGAATGTTGTAGAAGAATGGGTGCCTGCTTGATTTGTTGCTTGAAGGAGCATAGAAGTGAGGATTGTATTCATCAGGTTGATCAGATGAAAGCTCTGGTTCAAAATTAGGGATCGACTAGGGGAAAAAATCAAAGGGGTAATCATGTTGTTCAAAAGGGCCATAATCAAAATCGAAACGGGAATGATATTCAGGGATAAATAACACCGGTTTAAGGTGTGAATCGGGTCAAAGCTAGACATCTTGCTTGTAACCTCCTAAACTGGCCTAGACATTATGGCCGAAACTTGAAGATCATATTGCCCATATTGATAGCGCAGAAAATCATTTAGCTAGTTTCTCTTAAAAATTATCGTTGCTAAAAATGTCCTTGTTGAGAAAACCAAATTTTGTTTAAAATTTTTTATCATGGATTTCCTTCATTATTTGATTCGCCTCTTCTGTGTTGGCACATCTCAACAGGGTTTGGTCACGTCCTCTTTTGTACAAAAATTCACCGTACAAGAAGAAACCCATAGCCAACCTCCTAATTATTCATTTATCATTTACTGAGGTGCAATCTTGGTATTGCTTATTGCAGATACCACCAAATGTCAACATACCAAGGTTTCCCATCCATCCCCGATTTTACTCCAGTGTAGTGGGACGCCGAGTGATTGACCCTTAGCTGTATAGGTTGCACTTCTATTTTGGATCTTACTTTGAACATGGCGGCTAGAGTAGCTAATGCATCTGCTAACTAGTTTTCTTCTTTTAACAAATGATAAGATTGGACATCATCAAACTATTTGATCAATCCATACACATATGTTTGATAGTGAATCAATTTCGAATCATTTGTTTCCCATTGTCCTCTTAATTGGTAAACAACTAACACTAAGTCACCAAAAACTTTTAAAACCCTAATCTTTTTCTCATTGGTGATCTAAAGTGCCAAAATGTATGCCTCGTATTTAGTTATATAGGTGAACATCAGTTTAGCTGTAGCGGGAAAATAGTGGCCACTTGGGGAGATTAGTACTACTCCAATCCCATGCCCAATCATGTAGGATGTTCCATTGAAATACACCCTTCAAATTTCTTCTTCGTACTTCGAAATTGACATGATCTCTACATCTGAGAAATCAAAACTCATGGGCTAGTATTCCTCTTTTGTACAATCCGCTAGAAATTCCGTGACTATGCTTACTTTTATATCTTTTTCAGACACGTAGACGATGTCATACTCGAAAAATACCACTTGCCAAAGAGCAACTCTTCCTGACAATGATAGGGTCTCAAAAATGTACTTCAGAGGGTCCAACTTTATGATGAGGAAGGTGTTGTAATACAACATGTATTGCCTTAGTTGATACCCGGCCCATCCTAAAGCATAACACATGTTTTCCATATGGGAATACTTGGCTTCATATTCTGTGAACTTCTTGCTCAAATATTAGATTGCGTGCTCTTTTTAGTTTGAATCATCTCATTGCCCTAGAACACAACCAATAGAATTATCCAACACTACCAAATACAAAATAAAAGGTCTTCCTGACAACGAAGGAATCAAAATTTCTGGCTTAGCCAAATACTCTTTTACTTTCTCGAACGTTTTTTGACAATTTTCAATCCATTCACCATCATTATCCTTACGTAAGAGTTTGAAGATGGGATAACATTTATCCACCAACTGTGAGATGAAACGAGACACGTAATTTAACCATCCCAAAAGACCTCTTACCTCCTTTTGAGTTTTGGGGGGGTCAAATCTTGACTTGCTCGAACCTTGTTTGGATCTATTTCAATTCCTCGTTCACTCACTACAAAACCCAACAACTTCCTCGACTTTACCCCAAAAGTACATTTTGCTGGATTCAATCTCAATTTATGTTTCCTCAATCTTTTAAATAGTTTGTAGAGGTTTTCCACATGACTTTCCTCTCTAGCGGACTTTGTTATCATATCGTCAACATAAACTTCAATTCCTTTATGCATCATGTCATGAAACAGTGTCGTGTCACCATTGCTCGTTGATACGTGGCCCCAGCATGTTTCAGACCAAACGGCATGACCTTGTAACAAAAAGATCCCCTAGTCATGATGAATGTGGTCTTTCCTATGTCCTCCCTTGCCATTTTGATTTGATTATACCCCAAGATCCATCCGTGAAAGAGAAAACACAGTGTTTCGCAGTGTTATCCACCAGTGTGTCTATATGAGGTAACAAAAAATTATCCTTGGGGCTGGCTCAGTTTAAATCTCTAAAATCGACACACATTTTGACTTTCCCATCCTTTTTAGGCACTGGTACAATATTCGCCACCCACTCTGGGCATTTAGCTACTTCAAGAAATCTCGCATCAAATTGTTTCTTAACCTCTTCTTTAATCTTCAACAGTATCTCAGTTTTCATCCTTCTCAACTTCTAGTGTACGAGCTTGCAATCTGACTTAAAAGGTAGCCTATGTTCCACGATATTGTTACCCAAACCCAACATATCTTGGTATGACCATGCAAACACATCTGAGAACACAATGAGTAGATCCTTCAATAATTGACTTTGCTCTGGAATAAGAGTGGTTCCAATTCTAATTTCCTTTCTTACCTCATCATCACCCAGACTGATTAATTTTTTTTCCCTCTAAGTGGGGTTCTATAAGCTTCTTTCCTTGTTCAACTAGCCTTAAAAACTACTATGGTACACTATCCTCCTCTTCCGTCCCATGATCATTATAATGAGCATAATTATGAGAATTTGATTCAAAGATGTCATTTGGATCATTGATCAACTCATGATGTATATCTTTGAAATAATTATGAGTACGCATATTGGTGTATAAATGAAAATGATTGAATGAAAAAAAGTGACTAAGGGTGTAACAACCCGTTTTTGGTTAAATCGAAATAGTGGTTTAGGACCACAAATCAAAGGTTAATATATTTATTTTATTATTATTTTAATGTTTATAGCATGATTGAATGATTGTGTGAAAATTTCGTTAAGAAATTTTATCGTTTGGTTGGTTAATTTAGCAAAAAGGAATAAATTGCGTAAAGTGTAAAAGTGGAGTTCTATTAGCTAAAAGTATCTAATAACTAGAGAACCTTAAACTAAAGGTCCTTATGTTGTAATTAGACCATTAATAGCATGAGTGGACATATATGGACATATATTAAGGTGTTTTAATGGTTATTAATTAAGGTTAAAATGTAAATTAATAAATAAAGGTTACTTAAATAAAACAAAACAAAAATTATTCTCATTATTATCTTCCTTGGCCGAAAAAAGCATGAAGAAAAGCCATTTTAGGGCATGAAAATTTTGGCTACTTCAAGGTTCAATTGTGAGTCCGTTTTTGCTCCGTTTTTAATGATTTTTATATTTTTGTGATCGTTGCAACTAGTACTAGCTAGCACAAGGACTATTTTTGTAACACCCCTAACTTGTATCCATCACTGGAATAGGGTTTCAGAGCATTACCAAAGCTTTCTAAACATTTTACAACCAATTTATGTAAATTACTATTTATTTACCGAGATCATAAACGTCCCTTAGTTGGACCTTCGAGGTCCAATATAAGCATTAGAATCGAGTCGGGGCTAAATCGGGAGCTCTAAGAATTTTTCGCAAAATTACAAAAAAATTTCCAAAGTGCAGGGCTCACACGCCCGTGCTAGAGGCTCCCGTGTAACTCTCTGACTTGTGCACACGGCCATGCCACACGCCGTGTGCTAGGTCGTGTGGTTAATTAATTCAATTCAAAATTAGGTGCAGGTTACACGGCCAAGACATGCCCGTGTTCTAGGCCATGTAGCACACACGGCTGAGACACACGTCTCTATCTCTACCCATGTGCTCAATTCTGAGCATTCTGTTTCTCAAAATTAAGGTGCAGGGGACACACGGCCTAACCACATGCCCATGTTACCAAGCCGTGTGTCATACACGGTCTAGACACACACCCGTGTATTTGCCCGTATAAACAAAATGGATCCATCTCTAGCTTCATTTCTCACTCAAAATATCACCTAAGACCTGCACTTGAAACACACATCCAATACCAACCATTTCAAGCATTCAAATTAGGCAATTTCCATCATTCAACATGGCATACCATTACATGCATATGTGGTTATAAACTTTCTTGGATTAACTTAAGCATTAACATCATTTGAACACATATACATAACATATCACATATGAAAATATCATCATAACCTACTTAATCTTACCAAAATAAGTTAATCTTACTAAAATAAGTCATTTATAGCCATTCCAATGGTTAGGTTACAAAAAATCATTTTCCAACCACTATAGGTCAAGTTGTCCTATACATGACATTATACCAAATGGTTTTACTAAGTATACCCAAAATGACTAGTTGATAGTGTGACGATGCTCCAGTGATCTCCAACCCTTGTGAGCTTCCGAGCCCTATAAAATAGGGGAAAAATAAAATGTAGTAAGCATTACATGTTTAGTAAGTTTGTATAACGGAAACTAAACTTACCAATCTCGTTTATTAAATCTAAGCATATGATAACAAGTTCTCCATCCATTTGGAAAATTTGCCTAAACACATGCATCCAATCAAACATGTTAGTCACAAAGTTTACATGTACATCAAGGAAGGATAGATGAGCTCATCATACATTATTCTTTCAAGACATTATCATTTCATCTCATAATTCTCATGCCATGTCAAGAGTTTTATGTTCGTTGAATCATTTAAATTCTGATTAATACTCAAGTGGTACACTCGGGGTGTAATTTAATAATCTGTCAATTCTTATTCAAAGGTACCCCTTAGGGCACTTAATGAAGGAACACACTCTCGAGTCACATATCGTATAATAGGATTACCAGCCCAGGCTAAATCCTTTATATAACGCATGCTCAAATAGCTCAATTAGGATTACCAGTCCAAGCTAAACCCTAATCGTAACATACACTCAAGAAGTATTATATCAAAATTACCCGTCCAGGCTAAATCCTTTATATAACAAGGCCAATGGGATTACTCGTCTAAGCTAAATCTCATCCGCAACAAATGTAGGACCTTATTAGTTTTGGGAAAACACATATAATAATCAGAATTCAATATTCAATCGGGACTTAACATTTTTTCACCTTATCAAGCATGTATTAAATATTTCATTATAACAATCAAATAATGTACATCAATGTAAGTCACATTCCATACAAACACAACATTCAATTAAAGATATTTACATGCTCAATTAGGTTACATGAACTTACCTTGACACTTGTTCGCGTATAAAATTTACTAATCCGAAACCTTTTCTTTTCCTCAGTCTAACCTTGAATTTGTGTTGTCAGGATCTATATAGATAGTTTTAATCATCAATTTCATATATTTCATATTTATTTGGACTCAATTTACGTCCTAGGCAAAATAACCATTTTGCTCCTAACTTTTCCATAAATTCCAATTTCGTCCCTAGGCTCAAAAAATGAAACTTGTGCAATTTACTTCCTATTTCAAGCCTAATCAAAATCCCATTATAAATTTTACAGCACATGTAGTCATAAAATTTCAGAATTTTTCATCAATTTCACAAGTTTACATTCTAATCCCTAAATCATGTTTTCATCAAAATTCACTTTGTAAAAGTTGTTTATCTACCAACAACCTTTCATTTTCTACCATAAATTTCTAATTTTTAGCATATAAATCCATGACCCATTTTCCATACTTTTCTAACTTTTCAAATTAATCCCCAAATAGATAGATTCAACTATCCCGGTTTAAAAAATATCAAAATTACTAAAAATGAAACTAGGAAACTTACCCAATTAAGCCTTAAAAGTTTCTTCTCTCTCTCCTAAGGTTTCCATAGAATTTTGGGGTTGAAGATGACAAAATAAGATGATATTTTCTTTTATCATCTTTCAGTTAATTAATTATTTTAATTTCCAATTTAGTCCCTACTCTTTTCTAATTTTTCCATGGATGAGTCACCAAAAATCTACATACTTTTCTTTAATGGTCTAGAACCATATAAGGACATATAGTTTTAAATTCCACAGTTATTTAATCCTTATAGCTACTAGAATTCAACTTCGTATTTTATGCAATTTAGTCCTTCTCGTAATTAAACACTTAATTGATAAAATTTTCGTATCAAAATTTTCACCTGACATGTGTATCATAATACGGACCATCTAATAAAATAAAAATAAATCTTATTTTTGGGTCAGATTTGTGGTCTTGAAACCAATGTTCTGATTTCACTGAAAAATGTGCTATTACAATTTTGCAAAACTGTTAAAGATTTTTAATGATGCCATTGATGAATACATGTGTATTTTAAAATTTCTTGATAGATTATGAATGCTTGTTGACAGATATACAAGTTTTGTTAAGTGATTTCTAGTGAAAATGAAAAAATTGAGAAATGTTAAAACTTTGCGGTTAAAATGTGAAATAAATGAAAAATATGGGTTGTTAGGGGTATAATGGTAATTCAGCTAAGCATGGGTGTTTTGAAATTTGCATGATTTTGTGTAATAAGGACTAAATTGTAAAAATGTAAAATTTTAGAGGCTAATGTGTATGTAACACCCCGTACCCGAGTCCGCTGCCGGAGTCGGACACGAGGGGTTAACGGCTTAAACCATTCACTTTCACAGTCCATTTTAAAAAAATTTTCCAGGCAGTTGGCTAACTGCGTCACTGTCACTTTAAAAATCATATCTTGAGTTCCAAGACTCGAAAACCAGTTCCGTAATTTTTCCCTGAAACTAGACTCATATATGCATCTACAAATTTTTTTCTAGAATTATTGGTCAGGCCAATTAGTACAGTTTATTAGTTAAAGTCTCCCCTGTTACAGGGTGCGACTACACTGACCTTCATACATTACAACCCGGATATCTCCCTGTACAGGGCTTCAATACTGATGTCGTTTGTTTCTATAGAAACTAGACTCAAAGAGGAATCTATACATATATGGCATGACTCCGAATTATCTCTGGTTGATTTACAATGAATTTCCAAAGTCGGAATATGGAATCCAGAAACCGTTCTGGCCCTGTCTCACGAAAACTTAAATATCTCTTAACATACTGTTCATATGATTGTTTCGTTACTTTCCTATGAAAATAGATTCACCAAGGTTCGACTACATAATTTATTCACTATTTAATTCCATTTCTACTATTTTTAGTGATTTTTCACATTCACATCACTGCTGCTACCAACATCTATTTTTAAGGTAAACTTTACCTATTTCATGATCCTCCATGGATCAGCTAGAGTTTGTCATACATATACCAAAAGTGATCATGAATGACCATTCCCATGGCTAACCGTTACCAACATTTCCATACCTCTTGACAAACAACATACAAACGATTATAAAGCTATGATCAAAGTATATCTAAGCCATTTTCGCATGGCTATCCAAATTTACACAAAACCGAAGGGTACATGACCTAAAACAAAAGGGTAGTCCTATACATTAACCAAGATATCCTCTCACTACTAGTCTATTCTATACATGCCATAAGATATTCCAAAACATAGCAGTACCAAACAGTGGATAGTGATAGTGTAACTAGTTGCTGACGATCCCCGAGCCTGTAGCTTCCAAATGAGATCTATAAAACAGAGGAAACAAAGTACACAGAGTAAGCATTACAATGCTTAGTAAGTTTCAAGCAGTGTCAACAGATAACAATCAAGTTATAACATAGTTGTTCGTATTTTTATTTCACCCTTCCTTCGGGTATACCACCCCTTTATCCGAATATGCACATCTCATCATAATCATAGGAATAGTCTCATAGATTGCTCTCGTATACATCACATAACTACCTTATGGTTTAGTTTAAATCAAGCTCACATATAAACTTGGAGTACATACCTGTTTAACCTTTCGCATTGCGTATATTTATAAGCAATTCTTATTACGAAGTCTTACCCGGACATAATCTCCACACGTAGTCATCGGGTCTTACCCGGTCATAATCTCCACACGTAGTCATCGGGTCTCACCCGGAACATATTCCAAGTTTCATGTACATTTAATCACATGTTACAACATTCACATTAGCCATTCGACTTTACCACATATGCATATCACACATATATTTTACATTAACCATTAGGCCTTATCACATATATATACACTTTCACATTCACCACATCGGCCATTAAGCCTTATCACATATACATACACTTTCACATTCACCACATCGGCCATTAGGCCTTATCACATATACATACACTTTCACATTCACCACATCGGCCATTAGGCCTTATCACATATACATACACTTTCACATTCATCACATCGGCCATTAGGCCTTATCACATATATACACTTTCACATTCATCACATTGGCCATACGGCCTTATCACACATGCACTTTCACATTCATCGCATTGGCCATTCGGCCTTATCACACATATATGTATATCATACATATTTCATATTTTTCTTGTACATCAATTTCAGCAATAGCTTGTAAGCAACTCAAATAGTTTCATCGAAGTTTACAACAAAATCACATATTCACTACAAGCAGTTTTCCTGACCAACAGTCACTAAGTTGTTTATAACTGGAGCTACAAAACTCAAAATCAATTGCCGTTAATTTTCCCCGAATGTAGACTCATGTATCTTTCACCCATAAAATTTTAAGAATTTTAGGTTTGGCCAATCAATACCAGATTTTTCTTAAAGTTTCCCCTGTTTCACTATTTGACTAATCTGGCCACTCTTCGCTACGAATCAAATTTTTCATTGTACAGAATTCATAATGTGTTCTATTTGATTCCATTTGAAACTAGACTCATTAAGGAGTCTAAGCATATAAATCTTATATTATAACCATTTTTGTACAAATTATAATGATTTTCCAAAAACAGAACAGGGATTCGGAGTCATTCCGACACTGTCCCATACACTTTAAATATCTCTTTATAGAAAATTTCTTTGCTTCCACGGTCTCTTTTATAAGAAACTAGACCAACTAAGCTTCAATTACATATCTTGTTCAGCCTATAATTCCACACCAACAATTTATAGTGATTTTATAAAATCACGTTACTGCTGCTGTCCAAAGCAAATTATTACAATTTGCTCTTAAATTTCCAAGTCCAAACACCTATGAACTTACCATTTGAGTTTAAGACATATCATGGCCACATCATATCTTATCAAATCAACTCATTATGTCCTATTATGATTGAATTTACTCAATGATTAATCGCTTAAAACTTACTTCGGAAGTGGTCGACGATTAGATGTCCACGGCTATTCGTTTACTTTCTCTTTTCCCCTATCCGACTTTGATCCTCTTTGCTCTTAAGCTTAAGTAAAACAATAGATTGCTTAAGTACTTAACTAATATTATTCACTTAACAATCACATTTGGCAATCACCATTCAAATTCAACTCAATCACAACATGGCGAATACACACTTCTCCTACTTCCATTCTAAATAAAAGTTTATCGAGCTTCCATCTTCATTTAACTATGTACCATTTAGAACTATCAATACTTTACACCCTTTAACAAATTATAATCAATTGCCAAATGCATCTTTGATAATTTAAACCACACAACTCAATTTCTTACAATTTAAGCTTAGAAATTTCTATTCATGAAAATTTTAGCAACATGGAGTCCATTAAACACTCCAAAATTTCATTTGAACAACAATTGTTCAACCTTCTAGCAAAATTTCAATCTGGACAGCAAGCATTATTTTCTTTTATTTCAAGCATGCAGCAGACCAATTTCTCCACATTTTACAGCACATTCAAATCAGCATTTACATGCTGGAACAATTTGTTTTCAAGCTGAAATTTCCAGCAGTCATTTATGCATTTAATTGTCAAATGGTTACGTCACTACTAACAATTGAAACTTAGTAAGATTAATATAATATTTTAGCTATTAAACTCAATTTATCAACCCCTAATCGGCATGAAAATAAAACCATTAATTTGTTCAATTTTTGGACAGCATAACGAAGGCACAAAATTGGACGGTAGTAATTTTTTTTACAACTAATCTAAGAGCTTTTCTTTTCTACATCCCACATTCATGCCTTCCAACCACAATCCATCATCATTTTTCTTTAAAACAAGGTTAAAGATAGAAGAGAGCTTGGAAAACTTACCAACTTAGGATACAACTCCTAAACAAGCTAAATCTTTAGTTTCCTTCAACATGCAAGCTGTCTCCATTTTTCTTTTTGTTGCAGCCCTCTTCTTCTTCTTCGATGGATTACCGAGTTACTTGAAATTTCTGCTACCTAACTAGCTAAAATCATAGTTTTTCCTCCTTCTTGCCATCTTCTAAGCTAAAAATTAAAGTAACCCAACTTTCTTCTCCCTCCCCCAAGTCACGGCAATGGAGGAGCAAGGTGAGACAAATTTTTTTTTTTTTTCATCACCCCTCTCTTCTCATTTCTTTAATACTAACCTCTTATTTTATTCTTTCTAACATAACACACTAACACAACATGTTTCCAACATGTTTCCACCCATAGCATGGCCGGCCACTATGCTTAATTTTGGGTAATTTGCCATGCAAACCCATCTTTTTCACAACATGCATTATTAGGCCACTTTACATTTGCCTAGCACATTTCTAAATTTTCTCACATAAGTCCTATTTGATAAAATTCACTTACAATTAACAAAATTCAAACATGAAATTTTCACACATGCATATGTACATATAATGAGCATCAACTATAATGGTTAATTATTTTTATGACTCGGTTTTGTGGTCCCGAAACCACTTTCCGACTAGGGTCACTTTAGGGGTGTCACAGTGTAAAATAACTGAAATGTATATTTTGGATTGAATTGAATAAATAGATGATTAAATAAGTTAATTTTGAATATATTTAGATCAAGAAAGGAGAAATACAGATCTAGATCGGGGAAAAACTAAAGTTATCGATTAAACGACTTATTTCGTCGTTTCCATATTTGAGGTAAGTTTATATGTGATAAATTTCATTTTAAACGTATATTAAATGCTTTGATATTGTATATGTTGTGAATATGAGATTACGGATAAGTTCGAAAACGACTCGATGATAGTTCAGCATTCGGAATCCCGGTTGAACCTTATGAATAGTTTGGGATACTAGTGACATTTCATTAGGGGATACATTGAGTTGGCTTCGGTCCATGATATTAGCACCTCTGGTGCGAGTTATACTGATTTGGCTTTGGGCTATGAATATCGACTGATTTGGCTTCAGGCCATGATACCAGTACTTCGCATATAAGTTACTTTGATTTGGCTTTGGGCCATGGTATAGGTACTTATTGTGTAACATTCCTGAGTATCTGACTTCTATTCTGAATGGTTCAATTGGTAAACAAAGGAGGTGGATGAATATGAGATTGATGTTTAATGATATAGGTACGTACATGAATTATATAAGTTTCAAATTGAAGAAACTTGTGAAGGTAGTGTATAATCTCATAATTGAGTATTTGAAAGGTTTGTTAGCTAATGTAATCTATATATTGGTGTATTCAAATTATTGAATTATATTTATTTGATTGCATTAAGTTTATTTCATATGAGCTTACTAAGCTTTATAGCTTACTTTTTTTATTTTTCCCGTGTTTTATAGTGTTATCAAAGCTAGCTTGAATACGAGAATCGTCGAAGATTGCTTCACACTATCCACCTATCTCTTGGTACCTATGAACTTGGTATTTTAAGTATATGGCATGTATAGGGACTTTGAGTCATTTTGGTATTATAGCATGATTTGGCCATTTGTGTTAAGTTGCATATATTAAATGTTTGGTGGTATGTTAGCCATGTAAATTGGCTTATTTTGGAAATTATGTGATGTAAATATACATGTGTTAATGCCTCTTAGTGATGTGGTCCATGTTTGCTTGGAATTGGCTTGTTTAATACAACTCTTAAGGTAGGTAATGGTTGATGAATTGAGAATGGTTATGCTTGTGAATTGGTGCAAAATTATGTATGTTCGGTAAAGGTTTAGTTAGTTTATTTGTATATGTGTTTTTGGTATGTTTTGAATGAGTAAAACAAGAGCTTATTAGCATGTTGATTGTTAGGATTGGAAATTGTATGATTTAGTCTTTTTTATGGTTAAAATAGATGTTCATTTATGTTATGAACTTGTACCATTTGAGTTGTGTAGGTAGATACAAATTTGGGTGGCAAATTTGCTTGGTAAATAGCCTATTTTTGTCTACATGGGCAGAGACTTGGGCGTATGTCTCAGCTGTATGTGACACACGGTTATGTTACACAGTCGGGTGTCCCTTTGTATGGTTTTAGAAATTAGTCAGAATACTCCACACGACCTCACACACGAGCATCTGACTTGGCCATGTGGCATAAGTCAGTATACCTTACAGGTTTGGCACGGCCTGGTACACGAGCATGTATGGCCATTTTTAGGGCAAACGGGCTAGCCACACGGGTGTGTGTGTTGGCCGTGTGACCCAAGTCAGAGAGTTACACAGGGTAGGACACAGGTTGGGACACGGCCATGTGCTTCCATTTCAAATGTCCACACGACCTGTGATACAGTCATGTTTGGTGGCCGTGTTAGACACATGGCCTAGCCATACGGGCGTGTGTCCCCTATTTTGAGAAAAGTTTTCGAAGCTTTGTGAGAATTTCATAAGTTATCAGTTTAGTCCTGAACCACTCCCAAAGCATGTTTAGGGCCTAGTAGGCTCGTATTAGGGACAAATTGATTGAGATTGAATGATGATTGTATGAATTAATTAAATGTATGTGAAAAGTATGTATAAGTGTGTTGTAAGTTCGGTAATGCTCTGTAACCCTATTTTGGTTTTGAATACAAGTGAGGGGTGTTACAAAGGGGATGATCCAAATCTGATTTCATTAAAGAGAAAACAATTTTACATAGATTTTTGAAGGAAATTAAATTAACTTAACAATATTAAACTTTTATATAAAAACTCTTAAAAATGATTACATCTCGGAGGAGTCAAGGATAGCAGGTAACGGTATGAGCTGGTAGTTGTCCAAGGCAGAAGGGTCGTATCGAACCCAGTCACTTGACATTGGCATCCTATCGCTAATCAAGTTTAGATCCACTCCATCTCTATTAGTCATTAACTTGACTGGGGTCCTTTCCTGGTGCTCGAATCCCACTGAATAAAAGGTCTCAAATAGTGGAGGACAAATAAAAGGAGGTTCTGCCACCTTCTTTCCAGCCATTCGGGCCAACCGCTTTGCTCTCTGCTCTTTACACATCCTCTTGACATCCTCCCTCGTGGGCTTATATCCCAACCCTCTTGTATCCTTGTAAGTGGGAACAAAAATGGTTCTGAAATACCTTGTAGGTCTTTTCCCAAACCTAAGTGGATTTTCCAACCCTTCCTTAATGTCTGAGCAAATAAATATTCATTGTTCCTGGCACGTAAGGTTTGCTATGATGACTTAATCCGACCTACTGCAATTTTAGAGAGACAAGGATTTGTGGTTTCATTGGTTCGTTATGCCGCTCTCTGGGGGACATGACCTGTAGAATCAATTTTATGGGCCTATACTTATGCCGAATGATTAAGATGCTTTGATCAGAATGAATCGAATGCTCCTAACTAGGTGTGTATGATGTTTGCATAAATGCATAATGTCATGAGAATGATCTATTTCAATATTTAGGATTTTCATTGCTCGTTGTTCATCAAGGTTCTGCCACTGATGTGTTATCCTATCTTCTTTACTCGGCTGGTATCTTTGGCAGAAAATCACTATTTGTTCAACTAGTTTTCTCTACTGCATCTTTAGAGAGACAAGATCCTGCAGTTTCTTCTATCCACCCCACTGTAACTCAAGGGTGTAGGATTTGAACTTTCCTCATCAATTTGGTCTGTTACACCATTCCTCAGGTTTCATGGCCAGACGTGTATGCCAGATGAATGTAAAGTATCATTTCTTCAAGAGTGACCTCCTTTTATACTGATCATTTCTCATCGAGATTGTATCATTGACGCAATATCTCGTCTTTTGTTCAATCATTGTTTTGGACCAAAAATCCAAAGAGATAGTCTCAACTTAAACCATTCCCACTCAGATATTTCCTTAAGCTTGGTGAGTTCTAAATAACAGTTCTGTTTTAGATTCTTGTATTATTTAGAAGCTTTCCAAAGTAACATGCGAAACTCCTTTTGTGAAAGTATTATTAGTCCATTAATCATGATTTCAATGCAACATGCTTGCAACAAATCATAGCAATGGACAAGAATGGAATTTAATTATGGCATAACTTGAAATAACTAAATTATCGAAGATAAAAATGAAAGTCTATTGGGGATGCATATCTTGAAAAGAAAAATATTTCAAAGATAGCTAATTTATCATAAATAAGGTGAAGACTAGATGCCCCTGATATCGTAGTCTGAGTTTCTCTGTATGAACTTCCTGCAGACCAATTTAGACTTGGCATGTGTTTAGGAGATCAGAGGCACTTTGTCAAAGCCCCAAGATGTGGCATACCCCCTCCCTTGTCAATTTAGGTATAGCAAGATCATCGCCTTCCCCATATTTGATCAACATTTGAGCCACCCTTTTTTAGGTTTTCAACTCAAATCCCCTTTGGTCTCAAGGCGCCTTTTGTGGGTTTTCACCTTGGCCTTTCCTTTTCTTCTTCTTCTTTTTTTAAGGAAGGTCTCAAAGTGCCCTTTACGAGTTTTCACTTTGGCCTCTTTCCCTCTTTAAGTTTAATACTTTTTGACTAAATCTGAATTCACTAGATTAGATAATTTTTTTCCATCCATTTCGGCTAGGATTAATGCTCCTCCAGAGAAAGCTTTCTTCACCACATAAGGCCCCTCCCAATTGGGCATCCATTTTCCTCTAAAATCCTTTTGTATAGGAAGGATCATTTTCAGAACTAGATCTCCCTCATGAAACTCTCTTGGGCAAACCTTTTTGTCATAAGCCCGCATCATTCTTTTTGGATACATTTGACCATGCTGAATAGCTCTTAGCCTCTTCTCCTCAATCAAGTTCAACTGATCATATCGAGACTGTATCCATTCTGCTTCATCTAACTTCAACTCTGAAAAAACTCTGAGTGAAGGTGTCTCCACCTCTATGGGTAGAACTACTTCCATTCCATAGACCAATGAGAAAGGCGTTGCCCCAGTAGAAGTTTTGACAGATGTTCGATAAGCATAAAGAGCGAATGGCAACTTCTCATGCCAATCTCTGTAAGTTTCGGTCATTTTTCCCACAATCCTCTTGATATTTTTACTAGTTGCTTCTACTGCCCCATTCATTTTTGGGCGATATGGTGATGAATTATGGTGTCTGATCTTAAACTGCCTGCAGACCTCTGCTATTGTGCTATTGTTCAAATTCAATGCATTGTCAGATATGATCCTTTTAGGCATCCCATATCAACATATGATCTCATTTTTCAAGAATTTGCTCATAGTCGATTTTGTAACATTGGCATATGAGGCCGCCTCTACCCACTTGGTGAAATAGTCAATGACCACAAAGATGAACCGATGTCCATTTAAAGCCTTCGGTGAGATTGGCCCTATGACATCCATGCCCCACATGGAAAACGGCCATGGGGAAGTCATAATATGCAAAGGCGAAGGCGTTACATGAATTTTATCACCATAAGTTTGACATTTGTGACACTTCTTGGCATAATTAATACAGTCTCCTTCCATGGTAGACCAATAATATCCAAATCTCATAATTTGTCTAGCCATTGTGAAGCCATTGCCATGTGTTCCACAAACACCTTCGTGAACTTCTTCTAAAATTTTTCTGTCTTCCACAGCATTCACGCACCTCAATAGTACTTGATCATTTCTTCTTTTATACAGTATTTTCCCATTTAAGACATAATCACAGGCTACCTTCTCAATGTCCTTTTATCATTCTCAGTTGCCTGATCGGGGTACTCACTATTTCTCATGTATCACAATATATCTTGATACCAAGGGTGATCATCTCTCTCCTTTTCCTCCATGTTGTAACAATAAGATGGGGCTTTACAAATACTCATCTGAATGGGTTTTACATCTTCTTGTTTGCTCACATTGATCATGGAAGTCAAAGTAGCCAAAGGATCTACCATCTGGTTCTCATCTCGTGGGAGATAATTGAAAGTAATATCATCAAACTCCTCAATTAACCCCGACATTATGCCTCGATAATTAATCAATTTGGAGTCTCTTGTCTCCCATTCACCTTTAAGCTGGTAGATCACTCAACACCTTGATCTTGCATTCTATGGCTGCGCAAAGTCCCATAATGCATGCTTCATATTCTGCCATATTATTTGTGCAATCAAAATCCAATTTACATGTGAATGGCTAATGATCTCCATTTGGGGATACCAAAACTGCTCTGATTCCGTTACCCACAGCATTTGAGGCTCCATCAAAGTTCAATTTCCATGGGTGACCTTTTGTAACGTCCTCTTCAGTAGCCGCTACATACGTTAATTCTTCGTTGGGGAAATCAAAATTCAAGGGCTCATAATATTCTAGAGCTCTACTGGCCAGAAATTCTACTATTGCGCTCCCTTTCATGGCTTTTTAACTCACATAGACTATGTTAAATTCAGAAAACAAAATTTGCCACCTAACCATCCTTCCGCTCAAGGCGTTTGACTCCATCATATATTTTAGGGGGTCCAACTTCGAGATTAACCAGGTCGTATGGTATAACATGTATTGCCTCAACCTCTGAGCTGTCCAGATCAAAGCGCAACACAATTTCTCGATTGGTGAATATCTCAACTCACATTCAGTGAATTTCTTACTGAGGTAATATATCACCTTTTCTTTTCTTCCTGACTCATTATGTTGACCAAGTACACATCCCATAGAGTTATCAAACACTGTTAAATACAGTATTAGCGGTCTATCTAAGCTTGGAGGTGACAGCACTGGAGGACTTGACAAGTACTTTTTAACCTTATCAAAAGCTCTCTGGCATTCATCATCCCATTCTCCCGGGTTATGCTTTTTAAGAAGATGAAATATGGGGTCGCATTTCTCAGTTAATTGTGAAATGAACCGAGCAATGTAATTTAGTCTTCTTAAGAAGCCTTATGGAGACAATTCTTGTATAGCCCGAACTTTGTCTGAGTCAATGTCAATTCCCCTTTCACTGACTACAAAGCCTAGTAGCTTTCCTAATCTAGCTCCAAAAGTACATTTCGCTGGATTAAGTTTTAGCTGAAATTTTCTCAATCTCAAGAACAACTTTCTCAACACTTTGATGTACTCCTCTTCAGTTCGGGATTTGACAATCATATCATCTACATAAACTTCAATCTCTTTATGTATCATATCATAAAATAAGGTCACCATGGCTCTCTGATATGTCACTCCAGCACTCTTCAGCCCAAACGGCATCACCTTATAACAGAACGTGCCCTAAAAGGTTATGAAGGTAGTCTTTCCAATATCCTTAGGATGCATCTTTATCTGATTGTATCTCGAGAAGCCATCCATGAAGGAGAACAATGAGTAACCCGCCGTGCTATCCACTAGAGTATCAATGTGAGGCAAGGGGAAGTTGTCTTTCGGGCTAGCCTTATATAGGTCTCTATAATCAACACACATTTGTACTTTTCCATCTTTTTTAGGAATAGATACAATGTTGGCTACCCATTCTGAGTATTTGACCACCAGCAGGAATCCAGCATCAATTTGTTTCTTAACTTCCTCATTTATCTTAGCACAATGTCTGGCCTCATCCTTCAAAGTTTCTGCTAAATCGGCTTGCAATCTTCTTTTATAGGAAGACGATATACTACAATATCGGTGTTCAACCCAGGCATATCCTAGTAGGACCATGCAAAGACATCTTTAAATTCTTGAAGCAGCCCAACAAGGTCTCATTTCGTTTTTTTGGTTATGTACGTTCTGATTCTTACAACTTTTCCTTCTTCCAAAGTCACCACCTCCACTGTCTCTTTATGCGGCAGAATTTACTTTTCCTCTTATTCTACCATCCTTAACAAGCCTAGAGATAAGTCACAATCTCCATCACCTTCAAATTCCTGAGATCCCTCTAAAAACATGTCTTGCTTAAAAAGTGATTCTAAGCCAGTAGCAGCATCACTCGTGACATTGATATCCAGGGACCTATTATAGGTACAAAAATATATAAAGAATGAATGAATTTAAGAATTTTTTGCATGGTATGATTATGAAGGAATGATTGATGAAAGTCTAAAAGGACCAAGAGTAGTTACTCCGATGGAAAGAATAAAACAATTGCTTGTGGAAAGAATGAAAGAATATTTGCTCAAAATGATAGCAGAAATTTACTTCATTAAAATAATGATGTTTGAACATGAGCCTATTTTACAAAGAATTTCTTATTGCCTCTAGGCTTAAAGCAACAAGATTGTTTCGAACATTACTCTGAGTAAGCTCTAAATACTACAGGAATGTCTTCTGTAGTCCAGTTGTCTAGAACACTCCCAGGTTCAGAATGACGAATATCTGACAAGGTCCCCTCTTCAGTTGCTTCTTCGAATATGGCATTGATGTGCATATCCTTCAACATTTCTTCGATGTCTTTTTTCTCCGACGTCCTTCATTCGGGATGAATAATCCCTCCCGATAAAAAAGTCTTCGATATGTGAAGGATTACCATGGGTTCCCACTTGATTTCTTCACCACTCAATAGTGCATTTCTTCTCTCCTGCCTTTTTTCTAATTCTTTCTTCCTTTGTCTTGCATCTGGCCTGAACCCCAAACCAAAACAGTCACATTTTTCTTTCAACATCGGAACTTCAATTCTTCCCGCCCCTTTCTTGGTAAAACTCCTTTCCCTACCATCAACTGTAGACCCATCCTCATAGTTTTGGATATTTTCAGTGCTGGAATCTTGCTCCCTTTAGTGATGAATGCTGCATTTACAAACTCCAAGGACCGAAAAGAACATTCGATTGCTTCATCATCTATCTCCAAATATGGTGCATCACTGCTTACAGCTGTAATGATATCCTCTTTAGCATTTATCGTTATCAACTAGCCCTCTGATACTAACTTCAACTTTTGATGTAACGATGAAGGCACTGCCCCTGCTAAATGTATCCAAGGTCTTCCTAAGAGGCAGTTGTATGAGGGTTTGATATCCATAACCAAAAAGTCCACCTCATATGTTGTTGGGCCAATCAACAAAGGTATTTCTATTCTCCCCATGACTCTTCTTTCTGTGCCATCGAATGACCGCACTATATTCTGACACCCCTTCATGTGCGAGCTATCCACAGGTAATCCATTTAATGTAGACAAGGGCAATACATTCAATGCCGACCCATTGTCTATCAAGACTCCCGGCAATATGTATCCTTTGCATCTGGTAGTGATGTACAGAGATTTAGTGGACCCCATACCTCCTGGCGGTATTCCGTCAGCATTTATGTTATTAACCAGCCGATCCAACTTATTGACAGAGATATCATTAGTCACGTACGTCTCATTTAGCACTTTCATCAATGTATTTCAGTGGACCTTTGAACTTAGGAGCAAAGCTAGTATAGATATGCGAGCTGGTTGTTTATGCAACTGTTCCACCACGCTATATTCAATATGTTTCAGAAATTTCAGGAATTCCTTAGCTTCGTCCTCTTTCACTGGTTCGTTAACGGGCAACTCGGACTCAACAGCTTTTCCTTGCTTTTGTTCCACTATCAGAGCTTTTCCTTTTACTAGTTTTGTTTGGGCATTCAGCAAATCATAGCGTCTTCCACTACGCGTGTGAGAACCTATACTTTGATCCTCCTTAACTGAACTCTCCTTCCCCCGGATTGTCACATTACAATCATAATTCCAAGGGACCCTTTTGTTGTCCTCGTAAGAGAAAGCTATTGGTTTTTAAATTATAACCTTTGGTGCCATTTAAACTCCCGCTTCATTTTTCGGGCACGTAATGATGACCACAGTATAATTGACTTTTGGGCCCTTCGACGTTGATTCTGACGTGCATATACACTCCTCCTTTTTAGCCTCTCATAAAATTCTATCTCCTTGTTGTCCATCAGGCCCTGGACCAAAGCTCTGAACTCTTCACATTCTTGAATTTCGTACCCCTCTTCATGATGGAATTCGTAGTAGCTCCTCATCTCTTTGTTGCTCCTTTCTGGATCCGAAATAACTAATCCCCTTTTTGCCATCTCCTTCCAAACCCATTTCAAAAAAGTTTTTACTTCTATAATGTTTGCCTTGACCTTTCTCCCCATATTTTCACTTATTGCGTTTACCCCACCATCAACATGATTAGGTAATAGATTTTCTGCACTGGGTGCATTATCAAACTTCACAATGCCCACTTTAATAAGTCTTTCAACTACTTTCTTAAAGGCAGTGCAGTTTTCTATTGAATGTCCCAGAATTCTTGCATGGTAGTCACATTAAGCGTTTGAGTCGTACCATCTAGGGTATCGGGGTTGTAATGGCTTTAAGTAAAAAGGGGCCACCACATGTGCATCGAATAAACTTTGATGCAACTCCTTATATGACATTGGGATAGACATAAATTGAAGTTTCTCAGTATTTTGCTTCGTGCTAGATTCTTGTCTTAACGAAACCTTGACTCCCAATAGTCACTGCTCTCGGCTGATTAACGGTAAACAATTTTGAGTACCCTATGTTCGTATTATTCACCTCGTTTTCCTTTTTCTTCGGGGTTGGCCTTTTGGTATTCTCTCCTACCTCTATCCTTCCACTTCTTATTGCATTCTCGATCATTTATCCAATCATTACCATGTTTGAGAAGCTTTTTGTGGCGCTTCCCAGCATGTGTGTAATGAACGAGGCCTTCAAAGTGTTGATAAAGAGCATCGTGGTTTCTTTTTCTAAAAGCGGTGGCTGAACTTGCATGGCAACTTCTGTTCATCTTTGCGTATATTGTCTGAAACTTTCATTTGGTTTCTTCTCCATATTCTGCAGAGTAATCCTGTCAGGAGTCATATCCATCACTGGCTGTACTGCTTCTTGAACGCTTGCACCAAATCTTTCCATGAGCTAATCCCGGTACGACTCAGCTGATTGTACCAGTTAAATGCTACCCCCAATAAACTGTCTTAGAAGCAATGGATCAGTAGCTGATCGTTGTTAACATACACAGTCATTCTTCTGTAAAACATGGTAATATGAGCTTCAGGGCAGCTCGTTCCATTGTACTTCTCAAATTCCGGCATTTTAAACTTGGGGGGAAGGACTAAGTTTGGGCCCAAACTCAGATCTTTAGCATCAATTCCATGATGACTATCAGCGCTTTCCATTGCTCTGAATTTTTCGTCCAGCCATTTACACCGTTCCTCTAATTTTCTGCAACTTCATCCAAATCAGAAACAAGTGAATAATTCAAGTTATTAATAGGGCTAGAGCCTGAGCCAGCTTGGAAATTCATTGGTATCAAAGCTCCAGCATGAATCTGTTGAGGCCTGATCGTAACAGATGGTCTCTACAGATTAATCTCAGGTTGTGTCGGTACATGTGTTAGAGTGAAGCCAGTAGGATATTGAGGGTCTTCATTATTTTCCCCAACATTATCCATAGACCCTTTCCCTTATCCATTCTTCCCATCAGCAATTAGGACTACTGACTCATCATCTCTCTTTGGGATTCCATCATTTGATCTTTCATCTCTTACTGAATCTTGGCTAGTTGCTCTTGCATCTATGACTGCATTTGTTCCTGCATGTCCTTTTGCATTTGCTCCAATTTTTCAAGTCTTTTGTCCATTGACTTGTTATTTTTCCTTGTACCGTAGAGATGCGTACTTGGTTGGTTTTCGTTGGTTTCCAGATTACTGAAATAATTTTTAATTAATTGGAATCTTTTTATAGCCTTTAATGCATATGATGTAATGTAATGCAAATGCATGAATGCAAAGGAGGCATCAATTTTGATTCAATTCCATTTAGAAAACTTTACTAGGAAATAAAATTCTTTACATAAAACTAAGTTAAAAATAAGACTTCGCCCTAATGCTCAGAGCCTTAATTTTCCTAAGCAACAAGGCTAGCTCCTGCTTCCGATCTGACTCCAACTCGTACTTCACGCTCAGTATGTCTGCTTGTACCGCTAAAGCTTGCAAGTAATCGGCTACCTTCCAAATCTGGGTTACGACTTCTCCCATCATGTAATCCTTGTTTCTAATTTGGTCTTACGCATGGTGAAGTTGTTCCTTCCAATGCTCCTCACTTGCTTCAAAAAACTCAATCTGCATCTCACAGCTTTGTAATGACGCTTCTAATTCTTCTACTTTTCCTTTCATTTCTTCTACCTTACTCAAGCTTGCTCTCAACTCCATTGCGAAATTACGGCTTCGGTATAGATAAAGAACCTTCTCGAGTTCTGCCACTCTAGCCTTTAACTCACCTCGTTCATTTCTACTTTCTGACAGACTCTTCTCTAAATCCTCATTTCGTGCCTGAGCCTCTCGTAATTTCCCTTCCCATGGGTTGCCTTTGGTATTTTCCTCTCGAATTTCCTGGCGCCATTGTTCTGAAGTTTTACCTAACCCAGCAGTCCTCATAGACAGGCGTAACTTCTTATAAGCTGTCTTCAAACTGTCCAGATCCTCTTCGGCCTTACTTTTCTCTTTTCTCAACTTCTCAGCCTCTGACCTCTGAACATCTACGTCTAATCTTAGATGCATCTTTTCTTCCTCCAACTATTCAATCTTATTCCCAAGCTCAAAACTCTTCTTCTCAAAATCCTGTTTTATAATTTCCAACTCTGATGGGGCAACTTGTAATTGTTCTTCCACAGGTCGAGTATCTTCTAAACTTGGCCTAGGAATATTATCATTGACCCTTTTCCTAAACCATCCATTATATCCAGGTGTCACCAAGGAACCGACAGTGAACCTCTTCATCCAGCGATTTTACTTCCAAGCATCAGACAGTTCCCAAACCTTCTTCTTGTAGTGGTCACCTTTATATGAGAATTCACACTGAGCAGGCCCATAAGTCATGGGTACAAACTGCCTCGATTTATACTGCCTTAATTCCAACAAAGGAGTATATCTAGTGGATCCCCAAATTCCTGACAATGGTACCCAATCAAATTTCCCACATCAATACAGGATCTCATCATGAACCATCCAAAAAGCTCTCCACTCTATATCCCCCTCCTTAAGGTTTTGAAGAATTTCCATCCACTTTTTCTCTGAGATATCATCTCTCCTTTGCATGGCTGTCTCCTTCTTTAATAGGGAGTAACTTTTAGAGAAGACTCGGTAAGAAACCTTATTTACCTTCCAAAAGTGACCATGAAACCACACCAACAACAGCTGTGCACATCCAATAAATCTCCCTTCGCTTGCTTTTCGACACATGCTCAAGGATCTAAACGTCTAGGCCAGTATTGCAGGTACAGGTATGATTCCCTTCTCTAGACAATCGAATAAGTTAGTGACTGCCTCATCCATATGCCTTAAAGCTTTAGGAAAAATTACCAATCCATAGATGCTTAAGGCGAAGATAGCGACCCTCTTCCTTTCATCCGAATATGTTAAAACCAAATCTCTCAAATTCTCCCAAGGAATACATTTACTGTCTCATTTTTGTTGAATTCGAGCAGTGACCCAAGGCTCGCTCATCCCCGAAATAGTCATCAATTTCTTCACAAAATTTGGACCATTAAAAACCTTAGCATAAGCTTTTCTAACTTGAACTTTTGGACACCTCAGCAGGGTAGTATATTCCTCCACGGTAGGCACCAAATCCACTTCCGCAAAAGAGAAACAATTGTAAGTAGAATTCCAAAACTGAGCCATGACTCGGAATAGATGCTTGTCCACCTTAATATCAAGCAAGTAGGCTATATCACTATAGCTCTTATAAAACAACTGTTTAGTTCCCTCATCCCAATGAGCCCATATATCTCTCAACTCTTGCAACTCATTCTGCGATACATTGATACAAGTGAATTTCTGCAACACTGATGTATATCCATCTGCCAGGCTATCCCATTTCTCTGATTGTAACTTCTCTGACCATGCACGGACGACCACATTATCCTCAACTTTATCAAGAAATTCATTATCCATGTTAAATCTTCTAACTTAGTAATCGAATATGAATCAACACCTCCTTTAGTATGCAATGTTATGCAAAACACAACACAACAAGTCAGTATCAAATATTAATAATAAAATACAAGCAAAATAAAGATAATCAAAGTATATGTATGGGCAACTACTAAAGCTTAACCTTGCTCCACCTAAAGAAGGCTCTTAGGGTTCACTATATGTGGTTTGGTTCTAAAGTAAAGGTGCCTGAACTAGCAGATTCCTCAATCCTCACCCATTATAGGCTCATATGGATCGAGTTCGGTTCAGGGGAATACATTCCCCTATGACCATGCGAAGATGAAAATCTCACGAAATCATAGGTACAGATGTATCCCGGAAGCAATCCACTAGCCCATGCGGAGGCGAAAACCTCACGAAAGCATAGTTTCTTACTCCCACTTAAAGGTATAACCACAACGGTCATGCAATGCAATGCAATATTATTCTACAAGACCTGAACCATAACAATCAAACCAACAAATGCAATCAAAAGAATCATGATTTTCAAAACAAACTTTCAATTCTTTGACAAAAAGACAACAAATAATCAATTTGATGGCTTGACTCTCTTGTTCAGTCCTCAATGGAGTCGCCAAGCTATCGAAACCATTTTTTATTTTGAAAGCAAATGGTTTGACTTTTAAAATCAAATGTGGATTCATCACCAATCTTTTTGTTTTAGGTGTGATTGGGTCACCTAATAAAACATTTTGTTTCATTTAAATCAATTTTGGTCTACGTAAGTTTAAAAATGGGTTTGGGAGTCGATTACGTGTGAGGAATGGTTAGCACCCTCACTACACCCAAAAACTGGTACCAGATTGATTAATTGCTGTCCTTATGTCTAGGGTTTTTTCAAAAAATTTGAAATATGATTCCTTTTAAAGCTTTTGAGTGGTTTAAGCTGGTTGTCAAAACTTTCTCGTTTCAAAGGTATAAAGCATCACATCCAGCACGATAGGACATGATCCTTTATACTTTTGAGAACATGATTGAGTTTTGACTTCCAAAAGCTTTTAGGTCAAAAATTATAAAAGGATGTTCAAATATTTAGTCCAACGAAAAATCAGAACCCAGCACAGTAGGGAACGATTTCTCAAATTTCTAAATATTGAACATTGCCTTGTTTGAAAGAAATTTTAAATAAATGATTATAAACTAGCTCAAAAAAATTTAATTTTATTTGAAATAAAATGAAATAATTGATTTTAACGAGTTGAAAATTTGTAAAGCAATATTTGTAAACCAAAAGAAAAATAATAATCATGAGATAATATACATGCATAAAATACAACACTTGGTAAATGACGATAACATAACCTTATTTAATCAATCTAATTAAACAATTAAATTCAACTAATCTGAGCAAAATGAAACCAATTTTCCAAGCATGTATGAAGAACAAATGATAAAACAATAAGGGAAAAAAAATATACAACAATGATCCATGACTTAATATAACACAATTAAGATAAAATGTACAAAACAAAATGGAGATTAGGAACCAATGTTGCGTAAGGCAATTTTAAAATCTTGTTGAATTAATAAACACATAATATATAATACATGAATTGGTGAATTTGAAAATACTTGTGAAAACAAATTAGAGGTATATATGTAATCATTAAAATATGTATTAAAGAATGAAGATTTTAAATAAAAATATACAAAGTGTTTAAAATATTTGTTTAAAATACCTAATAAAATATAATATTAAAAACAAATTATGTACACAATAGATTTAAAAAACATATACATATATATATAAATGAATTTAGACGCAATCATATGTAAAAAATAACTTGGGAATAATAATGCGTATAAGATTAAATTAATTTTGCTATAAACTATATATGTACAAATATATATTAAAGCATTTAAATATGATACTAGATAAATTTCAAAAATATATAATATATAAAGAAGAATTCAAATAATAATTCTAAACACAAAATGAAGTTTTTGTTTAAAATGGCTTAATACATACATAAAAATATTAAGTAAGTTTTAAAACAATAGGTATTTTGAATAGAAAACTCCATAAGTATAAATATACACAAAATATTTAAACAAAATTTTATATGAATGGTTAAAACAATATAATGTAAAATAGCTTCCAAATAATGATTATATAAAGTAAAGATACCAAAATAATTTAATATACATATATAAAAATAACTAAATGAATTCTCAAAATTATAATGAATAGAGGACTTGATTTAAATAATATAGGTACAAGTATAGAAAAAGATTTGAGTTAAATACTATGCAAAGTATTAAAATTTTATAATATAAAAAAACTACAACCTAATTACAAATAAAAACACGAAAAAAGAAAATAATAACATAGATCAATAAAAATATTAAATGAATTTTAAATAATAAGCATTTTTAATTAAAACCTCAATCAAAACAATACATGTACAAATACATATAGAACATTTAAAAAATATTGTACAAATATTAAAATGGATCGACACATGTACAAACGTTAAATGTATTTTAAAATGGTAGGCTATACAAATAGAAAACTAAATTAAAATTGAGCTAAAATAAGAAGGATAATTTAAAAATAAACTATTAGAATCAAAATAGGGTCTCGTGCGCCATGCTTGCAAATGCATAGGGACTAGTACTGGAAATAATCCATGTTCCAAAACGCTGAGCTTAGACGTGGATCGAATTGGAGCAGTGCGCAAATCTTTGGGAAAAATTAAAAAAACTCAAGAAGTCTAGAATAAACTCAATCAGATGCTAGTACAAAAGGAAGGGACTAAAAGCACAAATTGCCCTTTTACCACAGCAAACATGCGGGTCCCGACGGCACTGGATCGGGTCATCAGGCATGGTTTCTAAACGGTGTCGTTTGAGACCATTGTAATTGCTCTAAACGGTGTCATTTCTAGTCCCCTAAAACCTCAACCAAACACCCCATTCGGCTAAACCACCATCCTTTCTTTCTTCCTAACCAAACCCTAAATTCCCTCTTAAACCATCGATTCTCCTTTCCCAAACAGCAACAAACACACTTAGACTTGATAGAATGATTTTTCCAGCCTTGTAATCTCCTCTTGGCTTCGATTTCAATTAAGCAAAAGAAGATCTATGGCGTATTTTCAAGGTAAGTCCCTCATTTTTTTCATTTTTATTTTTGCCTTCAAATAGAAAAAAACAACAAATCCAAAAGAATGAAGCCGAAAAAAAATAAAATACCCAGATATTTGAATCGGAAATCACCTTTCGATTTTGATAGCCTTTTGTGTATTTTAGTACGCGTAGTGTGCGTAAAAAAATTACAATGGATTGTTCATGGCTTTATAGCCGAATGTTCAAAAGAATAAAAATACAATTTTTTTCTTTGTTCTTCATATTTGTTGTTGCTCTGCTGCTGTTTGCTTGTTTTTTTTTTTCGCAGGTACAGAGCGTGTGCTAGCACTAGGCGTGAGGCGTCTGAGGCGCGTGGCGGTTGTCTGATCTTGAAGGTCAGGCTTAGGCTGCGGCATAAGGGGAGAAACCTTAGGGTTTCTGTTTCTAAAGTATTTTGGGCCATTTGGGCCTCGAATTTTGGGTTGTAATTGGGTTCTTTTGTAATGGGGTTTGGGTCTATTTGGACTGTTTAAAAGATTTAGATTTTATATTTATTTAGTTTATGTTTGTACGGGCCCCAGGCAGATTTGGGCCTATACATACCTTATAAAAAATTAATATATTCAATTATTCCTTTTTCGAGAAAAATTATTAAATTTATATTTTCTTTTTCTTTTTACTAATTTTAACTATTCAAACAAAATCATATATCTTTTTCTATTCACGTTATTAATTCAAAGAAAACATTAGTTAATTACAACGTGAGGATGAATACAAACTTTTAAAAGATAAATTAAAGATCGAATTTTAAATTTTTCATATAATTTATGTATATTTCGTAAAACTAGAATTATGTAATTTTTAAAAAAATAATTATTAAACATCAATTAATCAATTCCACAAAAACACATTCTTTTCTTTTCTTACTTTTTTTTTCTCTTTTTTGGGTGATTGATAAAGAAATGAATTTCAAGTTTTTTACTTACAAAGGTAGTTGTGATTTCTATTTTGTGTTTTGTAAAGATTCTTATTGTTTTTTTTTTTTGACAATGTGTTATTGCTTCCTCTTCTTCTTTGGCTTGCTTCATTGCTTCCTACACCCACAGTTGAGCGTCTTGTATTCATTGAATCACTGTAAGTTCTTTAGCAATTAAATTATTTGATTTTGTTTTACTATTATTGAAATTAGTATTGAAGAAATGTGACCCTATTACTATGATTTGAAAATATGTAACACTTTAATATCTTACAGTAATGGCCCGTCTACCTTTAATAGTACAAAATGAGAGGCGTAAAAGAATTGGTCTTGCATTGAAAGTATGGTTGCAAATGTGTACAGTTGCAAGTTGGTTCTTAGTTACATTGGGTGTCATCCATAGCCTATATACTTATAGACCAAGGATTAGATCATATATTTTAGATTTTTATGCAAAATGAGATTATGTGAAGAGACTTGTATATGCTAGTGAAGAGACATGTATTGAACACGTTAGGATGAATAGAATTACCTTTTTTAAACTATGTGAGATGTTATAAACTTTAGGGGGATTGAAGTCGTTAAGGAACATGCTTGTTGATGAGCAAGTGGCAATGTTTTTACATATCATTTCTCATCACCTTAAAAATCGAGTTACCAAGCATCACTTTAATAAGTTTGGGAAAATCGTTAGCAGATCATTTCAAAATGTTTTAAATGTTTTCATATGCTTACAAGATGTGTTATTTAAAAAGGCAGAGCCAATTACAGCTAATTCTACAGACCCAAGATGGAAATGGTTCAAGGTATTGGAATGAGTTCTATATATAGCTCATACATTATTTAGTTGATTTAGATTTAAATATAGTGTCCTAACCTAAGGTTTTATACATATGATGTAGAATTGCTTAGGTTCTTTAGATGGAATCCACATCAAGATTAGGGTTCCAATAGTTGATAAACCTAGATATCAAAAGCAAAAAGGTGACATAGTAACAAATATGTTAGGTGTTTGTACACCTTATATACATTTTGTTTATGTTCTTCCTGGTTGGAAAGGTTCTGTTGCTGATGGATGGGTTCTTTGAGATGCCATTAGTAGGATACATGGACTAAAAGTTCCTCATGATAAAGTCCAAAATTAGAGGAATTTGAATTAATTTTTAATATCATACTTTTTTGGGAAGTTAATCATGATAAATAGTTTTTTTATAGGTTGTTATTATCTAATTGATGCTGGATACACAAATTATGAGGAATTTCTTGCACCTTTTAGAGGACAAAGATATCATTTGAATGAGTGGCGTCGGGGTTACCAACCAAGTACTTCAGAAGAATTTTACAATATGAAACATGCTTCAGCATGTAATGTTATTGAAAGATGCTTTGAGTTATCAAAACTTAGATGGGGAATACTTAGGAGTCTATCATTCTATCCTGTGAGGGTGCATAATAGAATCATTATTGCATGTTGTTTGCTCCATAATCTTATTCGAATCTATATGAGTCTTGATCTTATTGAAATAGAGTTAAGAGAAAGATTACCTAGTACTATGATAGATGACGATGAACCGAATATCGTAAATATTCATATATCCGATGCATGCGCTACTTGGAGGATGGAACTAGCCAACCAACTGTTCGATGAATGGCAAGCATCTAGAAATTAGTTAGGTTTAGGGTAAAAATAGTAAACGTTACTTTGTTTATGTTATTTCATGTATCTATTTTATGAAACTTTGGTGGTGTTTGAATTGTTTTTTGTATTGTACTAGACTTGTTGAATTACAATTTATTTTCTTTTGATTCATCATGTGTTATAATTTTATAAAGTGTTGACCTTTTGATTCATAATATTAAACTTAATTTTAATTTTTGTTTTTTCTTAAGATAGTTATGTCATGTTTTTCACAATCAAGTGTTTCTTTCCAAAATTCTTGAGGAACCAAAAGGAAATGGGATCCAGAAGAAGATGCTAAGTTGGTTGCCTGTATGGTCTACTTGCACAATGTTGGAACCTTTAATGCAGATATGGGATTCAAAGCCGGTTATTTAAATGAGTTGGAAAAAATGTTAGAAAAAGTTTTACTCCATGCGATGTTGAAGGCTAAACCTAATCTTGAATTGAGGATTAGAACATTGAAAATGGATTGGTCAATTGTTTATGACATGCTTAATGGAAAAAACAATAGCGGCCTTTGTTGGGATGAGCATAGGCAGTTTGTTGTTGCTAAAGATGTTGTGTGGAACTCATATATAAATGTAAGAATTATTTCCAGTCTTTATTATCTTGTTTTGACCAAACTTATATCTAATATGAATTCCTCATTTTTATAGAGTCAAAAAGAAGCTGGTCTATTCAAACATCATAGTTTCCCTTATTATGACCAACTTTCTGCCATCTGCGCAAAAGATCAAGCCACTAGGAGAAATGGTCAAACAACTGCTGATATTATTGAAGAAATAGATGTTGAAGATGTAGCTACTACAAATACTCATGAAGAAAGAAATGATTTCTATGGATGAGAAGCTGATGTTTCTTTGGATGACATGGATCTTTCAACTACACAATCGCAACCACCTAGAAACCAAGGTGATTACACATTTTCGAAGAAGAGAAAAAAGATTTCTAATGTAAGTGATCATATTTCTTCTCCTTCATTTATTGTTTTTGCCACTTTATTGGCGGAAAACATACAGTCCGTTGGCCTTGAAATCAGTAGGAGTAAAACACCCCTTACCCGTATTCAATGCCGAAACAGGATACGAGGCATTACTGGACTTACATCGCAAGCAACATACAAATCGAGACACAAATTTCCATCTAAATTAAAACCATTTCTATTCAATCGTAAAGTCCCTAATACGAGCCTACGAGGCCCCAAACATGATTTGTAAGTGGTTCAGGACTAAACCGACAACTCGGGAAATTTTTACAAAACTTAGAAAATTTTTGCTATGAATAGGGGTCACACACTCGTGTAGTTTGGGACATGCCCGTGTGGTCAGGCTGTGTGGTCACACACGCCCATGTCCCTAACCCCTGTAACTCTCTGTTTTGCAATGCATGAACAAATTAAGATCACACGGCCAAGTCACACGCCCGTGTGTTAGTCGGTTTGGTTAATTTAATTTTCATAAAATAAGTGCAGACTTCACACACCTAGACACACACCAGTGCCTGAGGCCGTGTCCCTCACATGGTTGAGACACATGCCCGTGTCTCTGCCTATGTGCTTAATTCTGAGCATTCTATTTCTCAAATTTAAGGCGCATAGGACACACGGCTAGAACACATGCCCATGGGGCAAGCTGTGTGTCTACCCGTGTGGACAAAATAAAGGCTATTTAACAAGCCATTTGTCACCCTCATTTACACCTACACACACACACAGGTTCAATGGCATAAATCATGGCATACTTAGGCAACCAAAAATCCATAATCAAGGTTAGAACATACCATCTTATTATCTCACATAACATGCTGACAACATTATATTCTACAAACCAAATCAAACCAAACTCACATCCTCAAGTACTAACACAAATAATTTATCTTGTATAATTCTTCATAAATCTCATAGCACACCAATGAGCCAATCTCAACTATTCAACAACAAACCATTAAGTCACATGCGACCATTCACCAAGCATTTATAAACCACATCACACAAGAGATAATTGCAAATGCTTACATATATATATAAGCTTACAACCAATTCAACCAAAATGAGCCAAGTTACATGGCCAAATACCACATCAAGCCTTTGACAATTACACGCTAATACATTTGGCCAAACTCATAATGACACATATAACAAAATGACCAAGTCCCTATACATGTCACATTCTCAAAATGATTCAAATCATTGGTACCCAAAATAATAGTGTGATAGTGTGATGCGATCTCCAATGATCTCCAATTCGAGTTAGCTTGGTGACACTATAAAACATGGAAAATAAAATGGAGTGAGCTATATAGCTTAATAAGCTCGTATGAAAGAAATAAGCAACATTGCCATACATTTATCATGCAAGTAATATAACATAAGATAACATAATTTACCATAATCTCATGATCGTAATTCACTTTCATCGCAACTTACCTTGAAATCGTCATTTCACGAATTAATAATCATAAGCTATGAGTACATACCTGTACCATCTCGTAATAATTTCATACTTAGTCTCATCGTTTTCATACCCAATGAACCACTCAGAATAATAATATTGGATACATGGGAAACCTTGTACATAAGGTGCCACATATGTAGCTATTGCTACCTTTATCTCATAACACATATATGCTTGCACTCGAGCTATCAGCGGGCCTACTCACACAAGCTGTCAGTCGAAACGTAGCTACACGGTGCTGCTTACACAAGCTGTCAAGTAACCGTAACATATGTCTATATATTCATCCATTGGTAGGAACTACAGAACCAGCACCCAGAATCGCATAAAATAAAACCCAAGTGACATGTCATTTGTATCCTAATTTATTCTTAAGGTTCGATTGGGATTTTTCACTTGCCAAATCGTCGTCAAATGTGTCCGTAAGGTCAATTACACTATTCATACATAAATTAAAGCATTCAAAGTACATTTAAAGTAAAGCTTATTTAACATGTGAACTTACCTCAGTTACAAAAAAGGCAAAAGGATCTATTCGTCAATTATTTTAGTTTTCCACCAATCTAGACCCGAACTTTGTTTTTCTTGATCAAAAATACCACATTTAACTTATTTAATCATCACATTATTCAATTCAGCCCAAAAACACATTATGGAAAATTTACATTTTTGCCCCTAACATTTCAACATTTTATAATTTAGTCCCTAGGCTCATAAAATGAATTTCATTCAATTTCATCACAACCCAAGCCTAGCCGATTGTTATTTGTACTCATAACAGCCTACATTTTTCATTTATTTACACTTTTCTACACATTTTATAGACTTTTACAAATAAGTCTCTATTTAACGTTTTTATCGGAAATCACTTTACAAAAGTCGTTTAACAAACAACAAACATGAATTTTCTACCATCAAACATCAAAATACAAACATAGTCATCATGGGTCAAATTTTAAACTTTAATCCTTCTTCAAGTTAGTCCTTGGAAAGGGTATATTAGGTCGAGACAACTTCAAAAACATAAAAATCATTAAAAACGGGGCAAGAACGAACTTACAATCGAATTTGAAAGTGGCCAAAACCTAGCGATGGACCCTCTTGAAATTTCAGCTATGAGGATGAAGATGAATGAAAATTTTGACTTTATTTTAGCTTATTAAATAATTTAATTACTAGTTTACCAAAATACCCTTAATGCAAAACTTTGGAAATTCACCTAACCATGCTTATTTTTGTCCACAAAAAAGTATAATGGTCTAATTATCATTTAAGGACCTCCAATTTAAAGTTTCATAGCAATTAAACACCTTTAGCTAAGGGAACTCAAGTTTGGCACCTATTGTAATTTAGTCCTTCAAGACAAATTGAGCACTTAATCGATAAAATTTCTTAATGAAATTTTCACACAATCATTCTATCATGCTGTAGATCTTAAAGAAATAATAAAATAAATATTCGTACTTCAGATTTGTGTTCCCAAAACCACTATTCTGATTTGGCCCAAAAACGGGCTGTTACAACTCTCCCCCTTTAGGGATTTTCTTGCCCGAAAATCTTACTAGAAAAGAGGTTAAGGTACTATTTTCTCATAGCTTCTTTGGGTTCCCACGTAGCCTTTTCGACCCCGTGTCGTTGCCACAAAACTTTCACTAGAGCTATGCTTTTATTTCTCAACTGTTTAACCTCTCAAGCTAACACTTTGATTGGTTCTTCACCATATATCATATTAGGTCGAATCTCAACCTCTGTCAGTGAGATTACATGTGATGGATCTGATCGATATCGTCGCAACATCAACACATGAAATACATTATGGATCCTCTATAATTCTGAAAGCAAAGCTAGTCGATATGCCACTGGCCCTATTCTTTCAATAATCTTATACGGCCCAATGAAACGCTGACTCAACTTGCCTTTGCAACCAAATCTAAGAATTTTCTAACACGGTGATACTTTCAAAAACACTTTATCACCTACCTAAAATTCAATGTCCTTTCGTTTCAAATCCGTGTATGATTTCTATCGATCCGAAGCTATATTCAAACAATCATGATTTTCTTTCACTTTCTCTTCAGTTTCTCTGACCAAATCAACCCTTTGAATCAGTTACTCACTTAGCTCAGTCCAATACAACGGAGTTCGACACTTGCGGCCATATAATGCTCCATACGGTGCCGTCATAATACTCGATTGAAAACTGCTGTTATAAGAAAATTTGACTAAAGGTAGATATTTCTCCCAACTACCCTTGAATTCTAAAACACAATAGTAAGGCATATCTTCGAGAATTTGAATCACTCTCTCAGATTGACCATCAATTTGCAGATGGAATGCGGTACTAAAATTCAAATTTGTACCCAACGCTTCTTACAATTTCTTCCAAAATTGCAACGTGAACCTCGGATCTCTATTTGAAATAATAGAACTAGGCACTCCGTGCAATCTAAAAATCTCAGCAATGTACAATTCAGCTAGCTTATCAAGTGAGTAATTAGTACATACCGGAATGAAATGAGTCGATTTCGTTAATCTATCAACAACGACCCATACAACATTTTTCTTCTTCGGAGTCAGAGGTAACCCCAATATGAAATCCATCGTCTCTATCCCATTTCCACTCGGGTATAGTCACAAGCTGAAGTAAACCCCAAAGGCACTTGATTTTCTGTTTTCACTTGTTGACAAATTAGACATCTTGTTACAAACTCTGAAATGTCTCCTTTCATGCCTGACACCAATACAATTTCTTCAAATCATTATACATCTTCGTACTTCCAGGATGGATAGATAGACAACCATTATGTGCCTCGTGAAGAATTTTTTAAATCAGTTCAATATCTCTCGGTATACAAATCGTATCTCGAAACCTCAAACAATCATCGGGTCTAATCTGATATTCTGAATCACTATTTGATTCGTATTGAACTCTTTTATCTTGCAACTCATTATCACTTTTCTGAGCTTCGCAAATTTACTAAACAAATACCGGTCTAGCTTTTAACTCATCCAAAATTGATCCATCATCAGATAAAGCTAACCGTGTATTCATCTCCCTTAAAGCAAAAAAAAATACTTTCTGCTTAAAGCATCTGCAACTACGTTTGCTTTCCCCAGTTGATAGTCAATCACTAACTCATAATCTATCAATAGTTTGAGCCATCTTCGTTGTCGCAAATTCATATCTTTCTGAGTCATCAAATACTTTAAACTCTTGTGATCAGTAAAGATATCGCATTTCTCACTGAATAAATGGTATCTCTAAATTTTTAAAGCAACCACAGTAGCAGTTAATTCTAATTCGTGCATCAAATAATTTTTTTCGTGCGATTTTAACTGTCTCGAGGCATAGGCTATCACTTTAACCTCTTGCATCAATACACAACCAAGACCATTCAATTACGCATCGCTGAAAATCACAAACTCTTTCTGTAACACCCCAAACCTGACCCAGACGTTACGACCGAATCCGGCGTGTCACATTGAAGCGTTACTAGAAAAGTCACGTTTCATCAAAAGTCTTTCTTAGTGTTTAAAGAATATCTTCGTTATAGATTAAAGTGAATGGAAGCTGTGTACCAGGTAGGATGCTAGAAAAGAGGAGGTGAGTCAATTAGACCGCTTAAGTACCCAGCTCTTCACGGATCCAATCCTAGACATGCACACAACCATTGCCACACTTTAACCGAATGATTGTTAATGGAAAACCAATTCGTTTAAAACCATTTGAAAAGGGTTATTAATTTTGAAAACATTTTCGTTGCGGAAGCTTGGATTTGTTATTGCGATATTTTGAATTCAAGTAACCTTTTTAAAACGCGCCCTAGAGCTATTAAGTTTCAAACAATTAAAACAATATAATATCTACGCTATCAAAACATACTAAAAACAATTAAAAATAATTTAAGCGGCCTTCTTACAAATTAAAACCCGACAACATAAAGGAAATAATCTAGAATAAAAGTGAAGGCATAAACACTTATTTTAAACAATCCACATGGCCATTCTGAATCCCTTCAGCTCCAAGTCCATCGATCTAAGGCTCACCTGCAAAGATGGGAAAAAGAGGGGTTGAGTTTGGAAAACTCAGTGTGTAAAGTATCCCAACCAAAGCCCAAATCAGTTCAAGCTTTACTGGGCTTAAGCCCTATTTAGAAATCAATGTTAACTAGGCCTTAGCCCATATCCATATTGATCTAGGCCATAGCCCCTTACAGTATCAGAGTATACTGGGCCTAGCCTATATCAATATCAATCTGGGTCGTAGCCCTATAACAAGTCAAGATATATTGGGCCTTGCCCATATAACACAGTTGGGCCCATAACAAAACATTCTCATATGATTAATGCATGATAACCCCCTCCAACCCTGCACTTGCCTCCGTCCATCCCTACACTTCCTGTGGGGAATAAATCACCCACGCCATCCCTACACTTACAGTGTTAGCACCGATTGCGGCACTAACTATAATCCGCAGCAAAGCTGCTTATATCAGAATATGTGGCACAGCCACCAGAACGGGTTCTTCCTCCATAACAAAACCCAACCCCATGCAGTATGACATGTATGTAGAATATATATATATCATTAACAAGGCATGCTTCAGAAAGACAGTCAGATTATAGCGTAAGAACAGTTATTTACCCCCGAGGGGCATAATCGTAAACTTACCCCTTCAGGGGTATTACGGTAATTCTACCTTACAGAGGTATTTCAGTAATTTTATCAGTCTTTTTAAGGTTTCATGCTCATTATAGTTACTAACGTATTAACAGAAACACTTACCGAGCATTTTTACCGAGTTTGGCCCGTTGGCCCATTAACCCGATTTCGGCCCATTAATCCCAAATATACCGAAGTGTACGAAATTGCGCACTCTGCAATCTTACCATTGAAGTTACCAAAATTATCAATACAAATAATCTCACGAGCGTTCACACGCTCGCAAGTTCTCGAAATGCCAGCTTTTCAGCATTTCGACATTTCAGCTTTTGCCGATCTAGTCTACTAGTGGGTGTCGTTTACACACCTGATCTGTAACGATAAGCTGACGAGATCCACACACGCGTTGCCTACAATCGAGTTACTAAACGTCAGTCTACATATCAAAAACAACTACATACTAGTCCCCTTACCATATTCGGCCAATATTGCCTTAGACCCTAAAGTTCTTACCTTTCTGCCGAAATATGGACTAGATCTAGATGTCCAACCGAGTTAGCCTTCAAGCCCTTCACTGTACACCCTCTTGTCCATGCAATCATTGTTCTGCCCAAGAGAGTGCTCTTATCTATGATAATAATCCCGATCTATCATAGTCAGAAGAGACAGGTTCAAGTAGCCAAAGATTCGGCTTCCTACACCACAGGTATGAAGGTTTCGGCTTTTTAAAGAAAAAGGGAAAGAGGTTTGGCTATAGCAAGATTCGACCTCCTAGATGTAAGGAAAACAAATGAAGAGAAGAAGAGAAGGAAAGGGATGGTATATTCGGCCACTTGAGGAATCAATGGAGAAAAGAAATTCACGTAAGAAGCAAAAGAGGGGAGAGTATAGGTTCGGCTATGAGAGCAAAAGAAAAAAAGAAAAGATGAATGAAAGATAGGGGAGAAGGGAAATAATATTCGACAAGGGAAAAAAATGGCACATAGACCTAGCCAAATTGCCTATAAACTAAAGACCCTTGGCCGGCCTACTCTTGCCCCTCAAGAGTCCAACATTCGGCCAACACCAAGCTCCTTGATCAGCTCCTAAATTTCCTCCCTTATCTCATCCTTACCCAATCCCCTGATCAGCTCAAACTCTTCCACTGATTAGCAGCATCCTTATCCACCCCTTGCACTACTTCAGCATGCTGCCAGGAGAGTCTGGATCAGACTCCAACTCCTTCCCTACGTGACCAGCAAAAACCCAAACCTTCTGTGCACGAGGTAAGACTCGAACCCTAGACCTCTATCAACCCTTGTGCCTTCGCCCCTGTTGTTGGCCAGTGCACCATGCTTCATTCTTTACTAATATAGGGTCACAATTAATTATAAACCTGCCCCTGTTGTTGGCCAGTGCTCCATGCTTCATTCTTTACTAATATAGGGTCACAATTAATTATAAACCTTACCTACTGAAGCTTCGGTTACTTACGAAATAAAAAGGAAATTTTTGCCTGCTGTACATCTCGAACCTGCGACCTTCTAAACACACACATACGCTGCTTGCCACTGCACTAAAGTTCCTTTCATGACATAATCCTCTCTCAATTAATCTATAACCCTTACCTACTACAGTTCTAGCCCGCTTTAAAAATAAAACGGAGTTTGCCCACGCAAGGACTCGAACCCGCGCCCTCTCCGAGTGCCCAGTACGCTGCTGCCATTACGCCACGGCACCCCTTGCGTTAGATTATGCTCGCAACTCCTCTTAACCCCTATTCCAATCGCAACTTGTATACTAAAAAAAAACACCCAATTTGTGCGCGCCGTGCCTTGAACCCAGACACCTCCCACGCCCTCCTAGCGTCCTTAGCCACTGGGCCAGGTGCCTGCTTATGCTAAAATTCAGCCCAAATTATTAATAAGTCCTACAGCCCAGATTCCCCTAAGAGGCAAAATCTAAGAATTTTGCCAAAGCTATGGGTCGAGCCCCGGACTTTTTCCCACACCATAAACCCTTCGTAATTTATTTAATTACTAAACTAAGCATACTAAATAATAATAATAATAATAATAATAGCAATAACATCCAAATTATTCGAGCCGTCTTCTACCCGAACCTAGACTCAAGGCCCAATACTTCCAAGCCCAAAAATCGGGGCGTTACAACTCTACTCCCCTTAAAGAAATTTCGTCCTCGAAATTTCAAACTATCAACTAACTGTATTACTCAAGTCAAACCACTATGCTTCTACTGCGCACTCTAGCTCTAATTGTAAATTAAGTAAATAATACACCATGAGAGAAGTACGTACCAGCATCTACTTCCGGAGCGTCTCCGTCCCCACGGTGACATGCTACATAGACCAAAGCTGGCTGTCTCGCCTCAGCATGTCCCATACCCTTGTCTGGTGCTCCACGACCATGGCCCATTCCATTGCTACGGCCTATTGCTGGCTGCTGACATTGTATATTACCCGTACTAGTAGTTTGTCCATAATCTGGTCTCTGAGGGCACTCTATGAAACGATGCTCCATCGATCCACATCTTAAACAGGCTCCAATCCTTTTCCAGCATTCACCATAATGGCTTTTCCCACAATCAACACAACGTTGTAAGCTAACAGCAGCAACGGGGGCTTCAGCTCGGACTGGCCCATCTACCCTAGCACTTTTCCTATGCCTCTGATCAGAATTGGAGGGCTTTAAATCTATTTTGTTTCTACTCCTTTTCTTTTCCTAGCTTTGGCGCTCAGCGCGCTTCACATCCTCAGCTATCTTAGCTTTCTCTACCAATGTATGTAACACCCCAAACCTGGCCCAGACGTTACGACCGAATCTGGCACGTCACATTGAAGCGTTACTAGAAATGTCATGTTTCATCAAAAGTCTTTCTTAGTGTTTAAAGAATATCTTCATTATAGATTAAAGTGAATGGAAGCTATGCACCAGGTAGGATGCTAGAAAAGAGGAGGTGAATCAATTAGACCGCTTAAGTACCCAGCTCTCCACGGATCCAATCCTAGACATGCACACAACCATTGCTACACTTTAACGAATGATTGTTCATGGAAAACCAATTCGTTTAAAACCATTTGAAAAGGGTTATTAATTTTGAAAACGTTTTCGTTGCGGAAGCTTGGCTTTGTTATCGCGATATTTTGAATTCAAGTAACCTTTTTAAAATGCGCCCTAGAGCTATTCAGTTTCAAACAATTAAAACAATATCATATCTAAGCTATCAAAACATACTAAAAAAAATAAAAATAATTTAAGCGGTCTTATTACAAATTAAAACCCGAAAACATAAAGGAAATAATTTAGAATAAAAGTGAAGGCATAAACACTTATTTTAAACAGTCCACATGGCCACTCTGAATCCCTCTAGCTCCAAGTCCAATGATCTAATGCTCACCTACAAATATGGGAAAAAGGGGGGTGAGTTTGGAAAACTCAGTGTGTAAAGTATCCCAACTAGAGCCTAAATCAGTTCAAGCTTTACTGGGCCTAAGCCCTATTCAGAAATCAGAGTTAACTGGGCCTTAGCCCATATCCATATTAATCTAGGCCATAGCCCCTTACAGTATTAGAGTATACTGGGCCTAGCCTATATTAGTATCAATCTGGGTCATAGCCCTATTACAAGTCAAGATATATTGGGCCTTGCCCATATTAACACAGTTGGGCCCATAACAAAACAGTCTCATATGATTAATGTATGATAACCCCCTCCAACCCTGCACTTGCCTCCGTCCATCCCTACACTTCCTGTGGGGAATAAATCACTCACGCCATCCCTACACTTACATTGTTAGCACCGATTGTGGCACTAACTATAATCCGCAGCAAAGCTGCTTATATCAGAATATGTGGCACAGCCACCAGAACGGGTTTTTCCTCCATAACAAAACCCAACCCCATGCAGTATGACATGTATGAAGAATATATATATCATTAACAAGGCATGCTTCAGAAAGACAATCAGATTATAGCGTAAGAACAGTTATTTAGCCCCGAGGGGCATAATCGTAAACTTACCCCTTCAGGGGTATTACGGTAATTCTACCTTACAGAAGTATTTCAGCAATTTTATTAGTCTTTTTAGGGTTTCATCCTCATTACAGTTATTAAAGTATTAACAGAAACACTTACTGAGTGTTTTTACTGAGTTAGGCCCGTTGGCCCATTAACCCAATTTTGGCCCATTAAGCCCAAATATACCGAAGTGCACGAAATTGCGCACTCTGCAATCTTACCATTGAAGTTACCAAAATTATCAATACAAAAAATCTCACGAGCGTTCACACGCTCGTAAGTTCTCGAAATGCTGGCTTTTCGGTATTTCGGCATTTCGGCTTTTGCCGATCTAGTCTACTAGTGGGTGTCGTTTACACACCTGATCTATAACGATACGCTGTCGAAATCCACACACACGTTGCCTACAATCAAGTTACTAAACGTCAGTGTACATATCAAAAACAACTACGTACTAGTCCCCTTACCATATTCGGCCAACATTGCCTTAGACCCTAAAGTTCTTACATTTCTGCTGAAATATGGACTAGATCTAGATGTCCAACTGAGTTAGCCTTCAAGCCCTTCACTGTACGCCCCCTTGTCCACGCAATCGTTGTTCTGCCCAAGAGAGTGCTCTTATCTATGATACTAATCATGATCTACAGTAGTCAGAAGAGACAAGTTCAAGTAGCCAAAGATTCGGGTTCTTACACCACAAGTATGAAGGTTTCGGCTTTTTAAAGAAAAAAGGGAAAGGGGTTTGACTATAGCAAGATTCAACCTCCTAGATGTAAGGAAAACAAATGAAGAGAAGAAGAGAAGGAAAGGGATGGTAGATTCGGCCGCTTGAGGAATCAATGGAGAAAAAAAATTGACGCAATAAGCAAAAGAGGGGAGAGTATAGGATCGGCTATGAGAGAAAAAGAAAAAAAGAAAAGATGAATTAAAGAGAGGGGAGAAGGGAAATAATATTCGACAAGGGAAAAAAATGGCACATAGACCTAGCTGAATTTGCCTATATACTAAAGACCCTTGGCCGGCCAACTCTTGCCCCTCAAGAGTCCAACATTCGGCCAACACCAAGCTCATTGATCAACTCCTAAATTTCCTCCTTTACCTCATCCTTACCCAATCCCCTGATCAGCTCAAACTCATCCACCGATTAACAGCATCCTTATCCACCCCTTGCACCGCTTCAGCATGCTGCTAGGAGAGTCCGGATCAGACTCCAACTCCTTCCCCACGCGAGCAGCAAAAACGCAAACCTTCCGTGCGCGAGGTGAGACTCGAACCCTAGAACTCCGTCCGCCCTTATGCCTTCGCCCGTGCTGCTGGCCACTGCACCACGCTTCCTTCTTTACTAATATAGGGTTACAATTAATTATAAACCTTACTTGCTGAAGCTTCGGTTACTTGCAAAATAAAAAGGAAATTTTTTCCTGCTGTACATCTCGAACTGCGACCTTCTAAACACACACATACGCTACTTGCCACTGCACCGAAGTTTCTTTCATGACATAATCCTCTCTCAATTAATTTATAACCTTTACCTGCTTCAGTTCTGGCCCGCTTTAAAAATAAAACGGAGTTCGCCCACGCAAGGACTCGAACCCGCGCCCTCTCCGCGTGCCTAGCACACTACTGCCACTGTGCCACAGCGTCCCTTGTGTTAGATTATGCCTGCAACTTCTCTTAACCCCTATTCCAACCGTAACCTGTATACAAAAAAAAAACACCCAATTTGCGCGCGCCGTGCCTTGAACCCAGGCACCTCCCACGCCCTCCTAGCGTCCTTAGCCACTGGGCCAGGTGCCTGCTTGTGCTAAAACTCAGCCCAAATTATTAATAAGGCGTACTGCCCAGATTCCCCTAAGAGGGCAAATTTAAGAATTTTGCTAAAGCTATGGGCCGAGCCCTCGACTTTTTCCCACACCATAAACCCTTCGTAATTTATTTAATTACTAAACTAAACATACTAAATAATAATAATAATAATAATAATAATAGTAATAACATCCAAATTATTCGGGTCATCTTCTACCGGACCCAGACTCAAGGCCCAATACTTCCAAGCCCAAAAATCGGGGCGTTACACTTTCCCCGACTCAGGTTGCACTAACACTAGTGCCTCAGTCAATAACGCTTTCAACTGTTCAAAACTCTTTTGACATTTCTCAGACCATTCGAATTTTACATCCTTTAGTATCAATTTGGTCATAGGTGTAGCAATCATCGAAAATATTTTAACAAAATGTCGATAATAACAAGCCAAACCTAAAAATCATCTAACTTAGAATACATTACTCGGTGGTTTCAAATCAACAACTGCTGAAATCTTACTCAGATCAACCCATATGCCTTCCGCTGAAACAATGTGTCCCAAAATTCTGACTTTTCGAAGCCAAAACTCACTTTTGCTGAACTTAGCAAACAATTTCTTATTTCTCAAAGTCTGTAATACAATTCTTAAATGTTTGGCATGCTCAAACTCATCTCGGGAATAAATTAGAATGTCATCAATAAATACAACCACAAACTTATCTAAATACAGTTGAAAAATTCAATTCATCAAGTCCATAAAAACAACAGGAGCATTAGTTAATCCAAAAGGCATAACAAGAAATTCATAATGCCCATACCTCGTTCTAAACGCAGTTTTTGGCATATCCTAATCTTTGACTCTCAACTGGTAATAGTCTGATCTCAAGTCTATCTTCGAGAACACTATTGCCCCTTTCAATTGAATGAACAAATATCAATTCTCGGTAAAGGATACTTGTTCTTTATCGTAACCTTGTTAAGTTGATGATAATCAATACAAAGTCTCATAGATCCATCTTTCTTCTTGACGAATAACACTAGTGCACCCTAAGGAGAAAAACTTGGTCTCGCATAACCTTTATCTGTCAGCTCTTGCAACTGAGATTTCAATTCTTTTAGTTCGGTTGAACCATTCTATATGGAGCTATCGATATCAGTGAAGTTTTCGGTACTAAATTAATAGTAAACTTAACCTCTCTGATCGGTGGTAATCCAAGCAATTCTTCTGGGAATACATCCGGATATTCATAAACTACCGGTACAGATTCAATCTTCAATTCAAACACTTTCGTATTTAGTATGTACGCAAGTTAAGCACCTTTTCTTACATGCCTTTAAGCCGACATCGACGAAATCACAATAGGCAACTCACTCGACTCATCTGATTCAATCCAAAAAATTTCATTATTTTGACATTTCAATTCAATAATGTTTCGTCTACAATTCACTACGACATCATGTAGAGTCAACCAATCCATTCCAAGAATTACATCGAACTCATCAAACGTAAAAGCATTAAGTCAGTCGAAAATTAGTGACCACGAATCATTAAAGGACAATTATTGCAATCAGTCGAAAATTAGTGACCACGAATCATTAAAGGACAATTATTGCAAACTTTATCAACTAGAACATATTTGCCTAAGGGGTTCGACACTTTAATCATATACTCAGTAGACTCAACAGGTAAATTCTTACTAGATACCGGATTCATGCAAATATAAGAATGAGTCAATCCAGGACAAATCAATGCAACTATATTAGTATCATAGAGAGAAAATGTACTAGTGATAACATCAGGGGATGATGCATCTTCGCGAGCGCAAATAACGTAAGTTCTAGCAGGTGCTTTGACCTATGATCTCGCAGTTAACTCTTTCATCACACCTCTACTACTATTCCCACTTCCAGTATTTCTTTGCGACCTCCCTCTAGTGGCAGTGTTACTTGGTCTTGCATTCTGAAAACTATCTTTCTCAACCATTTTAGGGCAATCTCGAATGAAGTGATCTTGGGAGCCACATTTAAAGCAAGTCCAGTTATTCATCCTAAATTCATCGGGATGTCGTCTACCATAGTGTTGACATTCAGGTCTATTAGATCTAGCATTACCAATGCTCGCTATTGATGTTGTTTGGGCTTTAGAACCCGAATACTGCTTTCCACGATCTCTATTGGGATACCCAGCCGAAACATTGGAACGAGTATACAAATCACTCGATTTCTTTGACAGAGATTGAAATGACTTATTTATCAGCCTTTTTCTTGAGTCTCTAGCCTCAAACTCAGCCTTTCTCTTTTCTTTACTCAACTCTTCGGCTTTGCAAGCTCGGTCGACCAGCACGACAAATTCTTTTAACTCTAAAATCTCGACTAGCAGTCTGATATCTTCATTCAACCCATCTTCAAATCTCTTGCACATGATAGCCTCGATGGAAACACATTCCTGAGCATACTTACTGAGCCTAACAAACTCTCACTCATATTCATTCACAGACATGCGACCCTGTTTCAGCTCTAAAAACTCTTTGCGTTTCTGATCAATAAACCGTTGACTGATATATTTCTTTCTGAACTCATCTTGAAAGAATTTCCAGGTAACCCTTTCTCTTAGTACCATTGATACAAGAGTATTCCACCACCGATATTTCGAGTCCCTCAGAAGTGATATAGCACATTTCAAACACTCATTCAGTGTGTAAGAAAGCTCATCAAATACCTTGATAGAGTTCTCAAGCCAAAACTCAGCTCTCTTAGGGTCATCGTCAGCATTGGCTATAAATTCTTTAACCCCTTGTTTTCAAATCTTCTCAATTGGAGGCTTGTTTAGTCTTAACAATTCCATAGCTTGGGAAGCTACGGGAATCGATTAGGGGTTAGGTGGGGGTGGAGGATGTTGGGCAGCCAGATTTGTTCGAACAAATACAGCAAACCACTCATTCATCCTTTGAAAGAAGGCTTCTCTAGCCTCTCCTCCCTAAATAACCGTTACTGGTCTACTTTCAGATGGCACTATCCTTTCAGCGGGAACTGGCGTATTACTTTCAACATCGTCAGCCACCTCCCGGTTGGGATCCATTTACTAGATGAAAACACAATTTAAATTCTCAAGAGTCGTCACACTATCACAAATTAAATATTGCATGTATAGCTAGACTCTTACACACGCTATGTTAGTCTGAGAATTGATTGAACCATAGCTCTGATACCACTAAATGTAACACCTTTCACCCGTATTCAATGTCAGAACAAGATACGAGGCATTATCGAACTTACATCACAAGTAACATACAAATCAAGACACAAATTTCCATCCAAATTAAAACCATTTGTATTCAATCATAAAGTCCCTAATACGAGCCTACGAGGCCCCAAACATGCTTTGAAAGTGGTTTGAGACTAAACCGACAACTCAAAATTTTTTTACAAAACTTAGAAACTTTTTGCTATGAAAAGAGGTCACACGTCTGTGTAGTCAGGCCGTGAGGTCACACGCGCCCGTGTCCTTAACCCATGTAACTCTCTATTTTGAATTGCATAAACAAATTGAGATCACATAGCCAAGTCACACGCCCTTATGAAAGGCCGTGTGGTTAATTCAATTTTCATAAAATAAGTGTAGACTACACACACCCGGGACATACGCCCGTGCCTGAGGCTGTGTCCCTCACATGGCTGAGACACACGCCCATGTCTCTGCCCATGTGCTCAATTCTGAGCATTCTATTTCTCAAAATTAAGATGCAGGTAACACACGGCCGGAACATACCATCTCATTATCTCACATAACATGCTTACATTGTACAAACCAAATCAAACCAAACTCACATCCATAATTACCAACACAAATACTTTATCATGTATAATTCTTCATACATCTCATAGCACACCAATGAGCCAATCTTAACTATTCAACAACAAACCATTAAGTCACATTCGACCATTCACCAAGCATTTATAAACCACATCACACAAGAGATAATTGCACATGCTTACATATATATATATAAGCTTACAACCAATTCAACCTGTGACAACCCGAATTAGGGCCTAATCGGAATAGTGGTTTCGTGACCACAAATCCGAGATAGAAATAATTGTTTTATAATTATTTTGGGGTTTATGATATGATTGCATGATTGTGTGAAAATTTCGTGATGAAATTCTATGCCTAAAGTGCTTAAATTGAAAGTAGGGACTAAATCGAATAAGTCGCAAAATTTGCATCCGGAAGTTTTAGTATGAAATTGTTTTGGAATATTAATTAGGAGGTCTTAAATAGCAATTTGACCAATTTTAAGTTCATGGAAAAATTAGGACATGGAAGGAATTTTGAAAGTTTAGTAAGGAGGGCATTTTGGTCATTTGGATATTAAATGAAATAAAATGGGAAAAATAACACAAAATTGATCATCATCCTCCTTAGTTGCTGCCGAATTCTCCCTCTCTCCATAGCTAGGGTTTCTTCAATTTTCAAGCTCCATAGTAAGTGATTTCAAGCCCGCTTTTAATGTTCATTACGTTTTGGAATCCGGAAGCTCGATTAAGCTTATGCTAGTAATAATTTAACCTAGGGTTCATATTGGGAAAAATACCCATAGGTGAAATTTGTGTATTTTGATGTTTTATGATAGAATATGAGGTTCTAAATTATGTTAAATAACTTGTGCTACTCGGTTTTAAGTGAAAACGAGTAAAAGCAGCATAATCGGTAAAAATACCTATTGTTCATAACTATATGATAGAGTGAGAATTTGATGTTGTTGTAGAAGAGAAAATGTTCAGCATATCATAAAACATAAGAATAAGGGCTGAAATTAAATTCCGAGCCTAGGGACAAAATTGTAATTTTGTAAAGTTAGGGGCAAAATGTAATTTTTCCATGATGTGATTTTTGGATTGAAATAAATAGTATGAGTATTAAATGAGCTAAATGTGTTATTATAGATCAAGAAAGATGGAATTGATCTCGAGCGGGGAAGGAAAAAGTTTTGGACTAAATTGCAAAATTTCCACATTTTGCACCAAGGTAAGTTTGTATGTAAATATTACAATAATTTCATGTACATTCTTATATTTCAGCCTATTATATAAATATACTAGCTGATGCTAAAATATAAATCGACTATTGGAAGAATGGAAATAAATATAGAGAGAGATCTCGGTTGAACATTGGAGAGATCGAATGAAATAGAGGGCGTAGCTAGGTCACATGTATGATGCTTGAGTGCACATCATGTGTACAAGAAAGCTACGAGACACCTCAGTAGTAGCTAGGTCACATGTGTGATACGAGATGTATCCCATGTAGACAAGAGAGCTACGTGAAAGATAAATGTAGCTAGGTCGCATGCGTGATTCCAAGTGAAGGACACCATGTAGACAAGAGAGCTACGAGACAAATCGGCTAGGTCGCATGAGTGGTACTAAGTGTTCACCATGTGTACAAGAGAGCCGAACTAAATGAAGTATGATGGTGGGGATGTGTCTTGAAACCATTAAATATCGAGGATTGATCCGAATTGTTCAACGGGATGGTTTTGTGGTGATATTGTGGTTTGGACCTACACTTTTGGTGAATGAAATGTGGTGAAAATGATTTGTGGTATATACATATATAAGATAAAATGAGGTTAGCATAAAGAATGTGTGAAAGAGTGAAATTAGCATTAAAACTGTTTTTAGATGGTAGCAGTGACGTGATTTTGAAAAATCACCAAAAATAGGAGGAATATAATTAGAAGTTGAATGAGATGTGAAATTAAAGTTTAATGAGTCTACTTTCATGTAAAAGAAACAGAGCAAGCAAAGAAATTCTATATTTTGAGATATTTACAATTGTATGTGACTTGCTCAGGATGAATATGTGATCCCCTGTTCCAAATTTGAAAAATCATTAAAAATTGTACAAAGAAAATTAAGAAATATAGTTTACATGCCTAAATTCCTTATTGAGACTAGTTTTAAATGAAACAGACTTCAGGGTTTTTTGAACTGTGTACTGAGAGAAATTCAATTCGTAGTGAATAGAGGTCAGATCAGTCGAGCTGTGTAACAGGGGAAACTTTAACTAATAAACTGTACTAATCGGCTGAACCAAAAATTATAGAAAAAAATTAGCAAAAAGCTTTATGAGTCTAGATTCAGGGAAATTTTATGGATTTGAATTTCGAGTTTTGTAACTCGAGTTATGATTTATTTAGTGAATATGACGCAACAGAGACAGCTTAATCAAAGTGGAATGAATAGTGAAGTTAAAGTAGATATACTTGAATTGTTGTATAAACATGTTAGATTCTTTAATTAGTATTTACATACTTACTTACTAAGCTATAAGCTTACTTTGTTTCTCTCTTTTGTCTTATAGTGTCCTCCGCTTGCTCGGGAGTTAAGGATCGTGAAGATCTACCCGCACTATCATACTTTAGAGTATTTGAACTAAACGTTTTGAATTATGGCATGTATAGTAGGCTTAATTATTTTGTTACGTGTCATATTTGTCTAGGTTTAAAATATTAGTTACAGATTCGACCAGCTACTTTGTACAAGCCATTAAAGTTGGCTAATATTGTTCAAGACATATGTTATACGATGCACTATCAAATTGGATGACATATTTATATCTCGGTTATGTTTAATGGTATGTGTTATGTTCTGGTAATACCTTGTATCCTGTTCCGGCGACGGTAACGGGTAAGGGGTGTTACACAACCAAAATGAGCCAAGTTACATGGCCAAATACCACATCAAGCCTTTGACAATTACATGCTAATACATTTGGACAAACTCATAATGACACATATAACAACATGACCAAGTCCCTATACATGTCACATTCTCAAAATGTTTCAAATCATTAGTACCCAAAATAATAGTTTGATAGTGTGATGCGATCTCCGATGATCTCCAATTCGAGTTAGCTTGGTGACACTATAAAACATGGAAAATAAAATGGAGTGAGCTATATAGCTTAATAAACTCGTATGAAAGAAATAAGCAACATTGCCATACATTTATCATGCAAGTAATATAACATAAGATAACATAATTTACCATAATCTCATGATCGTAATTCACTTTCATCGCAACTTACCTTGAAATCGTCATTTCATGAATTAATAATCATAAGCTATGAGTACATACCTGTACCATCTCGTAATAATTTCATACTTGTCTCATCGTTTTCATACCCAATGAACCACTCAGAATAATAATATCGGATACATGGGCAGCCTTGCACATAAGGTGCCACATATGTAGCTATTGCTACCTTTATCTCATAACACATATATGCTTGCTCTCGAGCTATCAGCGGGCCTGCTCACACAAGCTGTCAGTCGAGACGTAGCTATACGGTGTTGCTTACACAAGCTGTCAAGCAACCGTAACATATGTCTATATATTCAACCATTGGTAAGAACTACAGAACCAGCACCCAGAATCGCATAAAATAAAATCCAAGTGACATGTCACTTGTATCCTAATTTATTCTTAAAGTTCAATTGGGATTTTTCGCTTGCCAAATCATCGTCAAATGTGTCCGTAAAGTCGATTACACTATTCATACATAAATTAAAGCATTCAAAGTACATTTAAAGTAAAGTTTATTTAACATGCGAACTTACCTCAGTTACAAAAAGGGCAAAAGGATCTATTCGTCAATTATTTTAGTTTTCCACCAATCTAGACCTGAACTTTGTTTTTCTTGATAAAAAATACCACATTTAACTTATTTAATCATCACATTATTCAATTCAGCCCAAAAACACATTATGGAAAAATTTACATTTTTGCCCCTAACTTTTCAACATTTCACAATTTAGTACGTAGGCTCGTAAAATGAATTTCATTCAATTTCATCACAACCCAAGCCTAGCAGATTGTTATTTGTACTCAAAAAATCCCACATTTTTCATTTATTCACACTTTTCTACACATTTTATAGACTTTTACAAATAAGTCCTTATTTAATTTTTTTATCGAAAATCACTTTACAAAAGTCGTTTAACAAACAACATACGTGCATTTTCTACCGTCAAACATCAAAATACACACATATGCATCTTTTGTCAAATTTTAAACTTTAATCCTTCTTCAAATTAGTCCTTGCAAAGGCTAGATTAGGTCGAGACAACTTTAAAAACATAAAAATCATTAAAAACGGGGCAAGAACGGACTTACAATCGAGCTTGAAAGTGGCCAAAAGCCTAGCTATAGACTCCTTTGAAATTTTGGCTATGAGGATGAAGATGAATAAAAATTTTGACTTTATTTTAGCTTATTAAATCATTTAATTACTAGTTTCCCAAAATGCCCTTAATGCAAAACTTTGGAAATTCACCTAACCATGTTCATTTTTGTCCACTAAGAAGTATAATGGTCTAATTACCATTTAAGGACCTCCAATTTAAAGTTTCATAGCAATTAAACACCTTTAGCTAAGGGAACTCAAGTTTGGCACCTATTGCAATTTAGTCCTTCAAGACAAATTGAGCACTCAATCGATAAAATTTCTTAACGAAATTTTCACACAATCATTCTATCATGCTGTAGATCTTAAAAAAATAATAAAATAAATATTTCTACTTCAGATTTGTAGTCTTGAAACCACTATTCTGATTTGACCCAAAATCGGGTTGTTACAAGGAGTATTGCCTCCAAAGTTCTAATTCAACAAAAGTTAGAAATGACCATTCAAGAAACTGATCAAAATTTATATCGAACATTATGTGAACTAGAAGGTTTAACTGAGGATGATAGCTATCGCGCGTTGAGCAAAATTCCATATCATCCAACACAAATGCTCATTTTCTTTAGTTTACATTCTTCTGTGCGATTGGAATAGGTCAAAGGATTTCTGGCTGACCATTAAAAATCATGGTTGTGTTGATGATATTTTGGTAAAATTTTGTGTTTGTAATATTTGGATGGCATAATGACATAATAAAATGTCATTACAATGTTGTAACTTTTGATGTTGTAAAATTCTATAATATATGGATTATGACATATAAACTAATGAAATCATGTAACTTTTGTTAATATATGAATATTATGTTTAGATGTGAAATATAATTCTCAAGCTATTTATTACTTCTAATATTTTTTGTAGAATAATTAAATTATTTGTTTCACTAATAATATTTTAGCACATTAAATATGTGTTACAGCTTTAAAAATAATAAAGTAGGTTATATATTATTTTGATAATATTATATATTATGATTTTTTAATTCATATAATAATTATATTAAGAATGTTATTAAATTATATATTATTTTATTAAATTGTATTTAATAATAATTATGCTAAAATATGATTAAATTATTTATTATTTTTAATAAAATATATTTAACAATAATTTCATTAAAATTTAATAACAATAACAATAATCATCTACCTAAAAAAAATTTTTGCTAAGGTTACTTTGGTCATTTAAGCCTTTTTCTTTATCCTATTACAACATCTATTCCATTCAGCCAAACAGAAGAATACTATTATAGCTCTATTTCATTCCATTCAACCAAATAGTTAAATTACTGATTACAGCTCTATTCCATTACAACTCTATTCAATTACAGCTCTATTCCATTACAGTAAACCAAACGTGCTCTAAATGTAACACCCCAAACTCGGCCTAAAAGTTAAAACCAAATATGGAGGAGTTACATCAAAACATCAAAAACTGGTTGCATTAAGTATCCAAAACGTTCAAAGTTTACTCGACTACTAGCGAAAAATCTTTTCAGAGTTTTATTTTGAAAACTGAAATCCATTTTTGTCGACTTGAGTGATTTTGTAGTTTCACATTAAAAAATATCAACTATTGATGAATTTAGCAAAACCCAAACAAGCTCAAAGACAATTACAACCCACAAGATCAAACATTTCTACATTATTGTAAAACAATCCAAGCTCCCACACGTCGTCCAGTCCTTAGTCAAAGGCTTACCTGAACACACAAAGATAAAACCAAAAGGTGAGCTAAAAAGCCCAGTGTGTAACAAACACCAATTATAGTTAACGAACATAGTATATAAATTAGTGTAAACACATCAAACTTAATAGCAAGTGTAATATAACAGAACAACACAACCCAACCAGAATAGGACAGAGCAAAACATAACAGAATAGAATAGAGTAAAACTAAACAGAACTGAGCAGTATAGAACGAAACTGAACAAAACAGAACAAAGCAGAGCAGAACAGAACCAAGCAGAACTAAACAGAATAGAAAATGTATGTCTATGTCGTTACAATATTTTTCAAAACCATTCAAAATGTGATTTATCAGAAAACATCCTACCCAACTCCGCTACACACTAAAATAGAGTTCCCTAGAACTCGTCCAACCAAATCACAAAAACAGATAACTGTAGACAGTGCCACCTGAATTTGCAGTTAAAACTACCAAATCATATACATCTGGTCAAGCCGCAATATTGCAGTCAAGTTGTCATAACAGAATTGTGGATAAACCGCCAGATAATGTAGATCATTGATTTGCCAGAAACTTCCTCTTTCACATCATCCCAAATCTCATGCAGTATGTCATGGTATGCATATACGAGTCAATATAATAAGCATGTAGATCATGCAATCAAACCATAATAGAAAATTAGTAGGCATTGGAGTCCTTGCTTTGTAAAACAAGTTTATTACAGCTCAACAAATTGCATCAAATTGTCATGAAGTCACATGCATGGTTATTTATATATGAATCAATACCAATCGATTCAACATATTAAGATATCACAATTTCTTAATCAACAGCGTGACGTAGAGGTGTATCATCAAACTTAATAAAATACAAATCCTGCCTAGATAGTTCGCATGCATTAACCAAGAGCACATTATGTTTTGACAGACCCTACTTACTTAGGTTCAAAAATAGCATATATACGTACAGATCACAAGTTTTTAATAATAAAATCATCAGATATCAAGTTATATAGCCTAATTCAGATCATACAGACCCTATAGTAGGTCGGCATTCATTTTGAAAGATGTTTGCGACTCGAGGGGAAACTTTCAAATATTGGTCCACATACCCGTGTGGTTTCACACGACTTGGATAGTTGGCTCGTGTGTCCTACGCTGCCTGACACCAACCCGTGTCACCTGCCTGTGTGGTCCTAATCAGTAATCAGTGAGTTACACAGATTTGACACACGTCCATGTCATTGGCTCATGTGAACCCTGCATAACACGTAACCACACACGGCCTAGGCACACGTCCGTGTGCCTCTAATTTTCATGAACAATAAGTTGGTACACGCTCGTGTGGCTCATACAATGTAACACCCCTCACCCGTATCTAACATCGGGATAGGGTTCGAGGCATTAACAGACTTAAACATTCACAGCAACACATAACATATTACCAACCATGCATGGAAAACAAGCATATGCACATCACCAATATCAAACATAACATAAATAGCTAGATTTATAAGTCAGAATCATTAGCTCACTGAAGACCAATATATTCGGCCAAATTATAATAACACATGTTATAAAATTAGGTCCCTATACATGCCACTCACTTGATAATTCTAGCATATGTGTTTATACTGTCAAGGTGTTGGCTTGATAGTGTGATGCTGCCTCCGACAATCTCCAACCCTGAGCTAACCTGACAACACTAAAAGAAATGGAAAGGAGGGGGTAAGCTTTACGCTTAGTAAGCTCACATGAAATAATAATAAGCAATTTACTAACATGCTTTCCACATTAAAACTAACCTAATTGTACATTTACACATGTTCTGGTTAAGCTGCTTTCTTGAGTCACAGTCACTAAATCATTTATATTTGGAGTTACGGAACTCCAAATTAATATCCGTAAATTTTTCCAGAAACTACACTCATATATCTTTCCACCATAAAATTTTCAAATTTTTTTGTCTAGAAAATAAGTACTATAACATCCTGATTTTCGGGTTTTTCGCGATTTCTGATATTTTAAGTAATTTTCTAAAATTTGGTATGTGATTATGGAATTCATAATTTGGGTGTGTAAATGGGCTTATGGAAGGCTTATGAGTTAGCCAAAACCCGGTTGAATTTTTAAATTTTGGACTTAGGAGCTAGGGGTTCTGGCTAGGTGCCCTTATATTAAGTTGTGGGTAAAGTGTATCACAAAAAGAGCTTTGGTAGAGTGGCAAGGGTGACGCCACTAAGCTCCTAAAAGGTGGCGTGTGGAGCATAAGGGAAGACACAGGATCGATTCCTGTGGTGGCAAATAAGAGTATTTATTTTTATGTGCAGGAAGGGTAAGTGTTGGAACCTAAGTGGATTCTGTAAGAGGAGAGTTGGATCAAGTCAAACGCATGGATTAAGGAGGGATAAGGAGAGAGATTTTAGGGATTTGAGAGAAGGATAGAGCTTAGCCGTTTGGAAGGGGTTAGAGAGGGGAATTCGGCAGAAGGGTATTAGGTTAGTAATTTCGGCATTAGGGTCTTAGCTGTGCCGTTTTCTCCTTTGTTTTAGTTTTTCTTTTCTTTCTTCTTCCCTGGCCAAATGTACCATCTTTCCTCTCATCTTTTCTCTCTTTTCTTATTCAAAAACCAGCCCATTACTTTCCTCTACTCATTTATTGTTCTTTCCTTATCTCTATTTCTGCCGAAGTACCGCAAAAAGCCGAAATCATTGAAGATAGGGGGTGCCGATTCTTTGTGACCAGCAACCTTTTCTTTCCTTTTCAATTGTTGGCGTTCAATTCCTTTACCTTTTAGGCATCCGGATTCAAGAGGAGAGAGACTGTGGTAAGTGTTCAAACTCTAAACAATTCCTAGTGTAACTTTGGCCAAAAGCCGAAACCCCTCTAGTTTAGGGGGTGGCCGAATGTGGGTGTAGGCCTTATGGGGTCTCCTTTTAATATTTTTATGGTTTATTTAGTGGAGGAGCAGCAAGGTGTAGTGTCGACTTGGAGTAGCTTGGATCACCGGAGTGGCTAGACCTAGTCATCAATCGCGACAAAGGTAAGATTCCAGAGGCCATTATGGATGGTGGCCGAATGTGTAAGTATTAGTATTAGATGATTTTTGGTTTGGTTCAATTATGGGAAGCTGATTATTAACGATGGATTATAGGAGAAATCGTAGGAGATCTCGTCGAGGAATATCGCCAAACAGTGTGTAAACGAACCCTTTTCATAGCTTAAAGCGATACAATCTTTGAAAAGTCAAATGCCGAAATCCGGCATTTCGAGGACTTGTGAGCAAGCGAACGCTCACTAGTTAGTTAGAATCAATGAGACAATGATCGAGAACGATGGAAACGGTAAGAATGTGACTTTTGGCGTTCTTGGTAAGTTGGGCCTCGAGGGGCTGAAGTGGGGCCCATTGGGCTTTTGGGCCCATTTGAGTAAAATTGGTAGAAAATGGAAATATGTTAAATTGCATGTTAAGACTGTTAATACTGTTATGGATATAGGCTAAATGGGCCTAGATGACAAAATCAGCTGAGTAGGGCCCATTAGGGGCTTTTGGCCCAATAACTCGTTTTCGCTAAAAATGGGCCAGACTCACTGTTTGCACCCATGAATTGTTTGTAACCGTTAATGAACGTGGAAACCCTAATTTTTGGTAAAATTACAAGATTACCCTTACAATATGAAAATGACCGTTTTGCCCCTAGGTAAAAATGACCATTATACCCCTAGGGTTTATACATGAACTTAATGCATGTGATTTTGATAAACATGATATGTATGATATGCACATGATATGTATGATATGCACATGACATGTATGATATGCACACGAGATGTTCATAAATGCATTGGGTTGGGTTTTTATATGGATGGAGGAAGTGCAAAAGGGCTTATGCCCCAGTTATTAAAGGGCTTATGCCCTAGTTATTAAAGGGCTTATGCCCCAGTTATTAAAAAGGGCTTTGCCCCAGTTATTAAAAAGGGCTTTGCCCCAGTTATTAAAAGAGGCTAGGCCTCCAGATATATGATAAAGCAGCTATGCTGCCAGTGGAGAGTTATGGTGGGGTGGGTCGAGTTAATCCCCACATGGTGTGTTGGTTGGTACGGGTGGAGAGTAGCGGATGGTGGGTTGAGTAGTCTCCCCAAATGGGTTGCATTCTTTCATTTGACATTACATGTGATATTGAAATGGGCCTATGGGCCATACTGCTTTACCATAAAGGCTTGACCAAGAATATGAAATTTGAAAAGGCTTGACCCGGTGTTATGAAATATGAAATATGAAAAGGGCTATGGCCCAAGACATGTTTGAGATTGCATTTGGGCTTAGACCCAACAGTCATTATTGTTTTGGGCTCTGAAGGGGCTTGTTGCACACTGAGTTTCCAAACTCACCCCTTTCCTTAACCTTGCAGTGATCCTTGATGTGGGGACTTGGTAGGAAGGATTGAGTGGCCACGGTGGTTGTCTTTGGACTTTTAAATAGCGATTGGTTTTCTTTAAATTTCCTTTAAATATTATTTATTTTGGGTTGTAATAAGGCCATTTTAACTTTCCTTTTATTTCTTTTTGGGATTATTTTAATTTTAATAACTTTAAAATTGGTTGATAATTATTCAAATGGGCTAGACTTAGGGCGTGTTTTCAAAACGATAATTGTTTTTAAAATATCTCAACGCCACGATTAATTGATTTATCAAAGACGTCCACTTAAGCAAATTTAAACTCAGTATAACAAAGTGTGGCTATGGTTGTGGGCATGTCTAGGATTGGATCCAATCAAAGAGCTTGGTACTTAAGCAGCCTTCATGGCTCACCTCCTCTGCCTCGGATACCTACCTGGTGCCTAGCTTCTATACACTTTGTTAACTCAGCAAAATATATGGCTTTTAAAACACTAAAACGAAACACGGATTTTTAACTCCAATGTGGCACGTCAGATTTGGCCATAATGTCTGGGCCGGGTTTGGGGTGTTACAAGTACAGTTTATTATTCAAATTCTCCCCTGTTTCACTATTTGACAGCTTCAACCTTTCTTCACTAAAATTCATTTATCTCATAGTATGAGATCCCGTTTGTTTCTATTAAAAGTAGACTATCAAAGATTCTAATCATATAAATTATAACTCATAATTATTTTTCTACAATTTTTAACAATTTTTTCAATTCAAAACAGAGGATCTCAAATTCATTCTAACACTGTCTCAAAAAAATTAGACTATCACATAATATACAACTCTTTTGCTCCCCCTATTTCCTTTATATGAAAATATACTCATTAAGATTTAATTCCATAATTTATTTGTAATTTAATTCAACTTACACAATTTTTGGTGAATTTTCAAAGTCAGACAACTGATGCTGTCCAACATTGTTTTATTACTAAAATTCACTCTTACATAATTTCATTTAATCCATTTTGTCTTATCGAAGTTCACTCAAATATCAAGCATATTGCTCAAAATTTTCTTAAATATATACCTGCACTTATTCATCATATAATCATGTTCACATGTATTTTTACTTAATCGATTTTTCAGTTGAACTCTTTGGAATAATAACTCATACTCAATTGCCTGCACATATTTTCACACTTGTAGCCAAAGCTATTTGGTATGCATAGTAGCCTGCACTTAGTACTACACATGCGACCAATTATCCAATACACATAGTAGCCTGCACTTAGTACTACACACGTGATCGAAGTTATCGGGTACGCATAGTAGCCTGCACTTAGTACTACACATGAGACCAATTATCCAGTACACGTAGTATCCTGCACTTAGTACTACACATGTGACCTCACAATAGATCATTCATATCGTTCTATTCCGAAGCTCAACCGGGAAATTCCTCACTTTCTAACATGTTACAATTTATTCATAGTCCTTTTTCAATTTGCAATTTACAAAAAATAATCATTCTATAGGCAACCACATTGCATATGATAACAAAATATAATAAAATAAAAAGAATCAATAAATTATTTACGTACAAACTTACCTCGGGTCCAGAAATGGCAATTTACCATTCTAGTCCATAACCTTGTATTTTCCCGATTTAAGCCCAAATTTCAATTTCCTTGATCTATAATATCACATTTAGCCTACTAATTAGTCACACTATTCATATGGGTCTAAAAAACATATTTTTACAAATTTTCATTTTGACCCCTAAACTTTTGCATATTTGCACTTTTGCCCCAAGGTTCAGAAATTAAAATTCTTCCTATTTTCTTATGTTTTATGACATGCTGATCATTTTTCCCTTCTATGGAAACATCAAATTCTCACTCTAACATATACTTATGAACACTAGGTATTTTTACTGATTATACTGTTTTACCCGTTTTCACGTAAAATTGCTTAGCAAAAGTTGTTTAACACAATTTCAAGCTTCATATTCTACCATTAAACATCAAAATACATGCATATCATTCATGGGTAAATTTTTAAACATAAATCCTAGCTCAAAATAATGGTAGAAATGAGCAGATCATGTTACCGGAATTTCAAAAATACATAGAACATTAAAAATAGAGCTCGTGATCACTTACTATTAAGCTTGGAAGCTTGGCCAAACCATAACCATAGATGCTATTGGTACATTCTGTTGTAGCAAGAAGAAAGGGACACATTTGGAGTTTAAAAATTGTCTTTTAATTCATTTTACCCCTAAATGACCAAAATGCCCTTTTTACTATTCTTTCAAATTTTACCCAATCAAGGCCATTTTTGTCCAACAAGTTATACAATGGTTTAATTATCATTTAAGGACCTCCCATTTAAAATTTCATAACAATTTGATACCTCTCACATGTAGAACTCAACTTTTGCACTTTTTACAATTTAGTCATTTTTACTAAATTGAGTGCCCAAACGTCGAAATTTTCGAACAAAATTTTCACGAAATCATTTCGTGAAATCGTAGACCATAAAAATATAATAAAAATGAAATTTTCCTCATCAGATTTGTGGTCCCGAAACCAATGTTCCGACTAAGCCCAAAATCAGGATGTTACACACAACCTACTACACGTGGCTTCAACAGTCCCTTTTTTGACGATTGAAATTTGAAGAAGGGTTTTTAGTACCCACCTGATACGGATTCAAAGTAGAAGCAACAAGGATGAGTTCCCGTCCCTAAATGACAATCAATTGTCCAACAAATGATTAACTCGTAGTCAAGTTACTAAAAACTAACATTCTAAAATCAAAGTTACCTCGAAGAACTTTCGACGCCAAAACTTTAAAATCGAATGTATGTACCAACGAATTTAACTAGAAGGAGAAGTTAGACCCCTTACAGAATCAATGCAATGTCAAGTAATAAAAAGAAAGGTCACTTTATAAGTAAAAAACTAAAACAAAGAAACTAAAGAACAGGAAAGGAATGAAAGAAAAACCTAGTAGAAAAAAAAAACAAAATGAAAAAAATAATCACCGGAGGTTTCTGAAAGGTTTTAAATAATCAACTGAAACTAACTACCACACAAAGAAATTAAAAAATAAAACATTCCCTATTACTTTCGTCAAGATTCAAACACAAGACCAAAGAATATACAAAAGCTTAGCCATTGAGCCAGCAGGCTCATTCTTGACATCAATTGACTGAGTTTGACATATAAACCAATGTTTAAAGGTAAGGGTTTAAGTAAAATAAAAAAATTTCCAGAAATAGGATTTGAACCCAAAACCTCACACACATACCCAAAACACTTAACCACTGAACTAGATCAATTTACTTGTCAAAAATTTTTAAAGTCTAAACTCAAACTGAAGGATGACCACTTTTGGTTTAAAAACTGAATTTCTTCTAACCTAGTTTTAGGGATGTTACAGGTGTTGTACTAGTGTGCTATCCTTGGTCCTTTTTCAAATGGAATTTATTTCCAAAGTTAGAAAATTATTTGGATTTGTCATAAAAAAATGTTTTTCTTTTCTTTTTTTCAGACAATGTTTCTGATTAAACAAATGAGTGAATGAGTGAATGAATGAATGGATGGATGATTGAAATTTGGGCACATTATCATAAATATACTCGAATATAAACATTTTGTTTCATAGAAGGTTTGAAAACTATTCGGATTACAATTTTTTTTTTCATTTTTTATTCACACTTAAAGAAAATCCTATTCGATCCTATTACCATAGGGCAAATCACTACTCATCGTTCTTCTTCTTCCTCCTCATGAGCTTGATGAACTTTTGGTAATGTGCTTGGGCCACCTCCAAAAGTTTCATAGTAGGCTCGTTCCTGGTCGCATAGATTCTTTTTTGAGTTCTTCAATCTGTTCACATATGTCTTTGGTTTGCTGAGTGAAAACCTGACCTTTCCTGTGCATTGTTGCAAACACCTCTTATCGGCTTACTGTCGTTTGTTCCACCGCGATAAAACGCTCCACAAGCTTTGTATATTCTTTTGTAACCTCTTGTTTTTCTCTTCTTTTGTCTTTACTTCTTTACTCAAATGAAAATTTTCCACCTGCAACACCTCCATTTCAGCATTTTCTCATTAGACACCCTCCTCCAAGTTCGCTCTTATTCTCGCGCTTTCTGGAGTTCATCAACCCGCAAACTTGGATCTGCCTCCAACCTCTAAATCTTAACGAACAAGTCAGATCTTTCTCATTGACGTCATTCTAACTGTATTTGTAGTTCTTCCTCTATTCCCTTCATATTTCAACTACGACTTCTAGAATAGGATTCAGCCCTTTTCAATCTGAAACAAAAAATCAGCTAGCTCCACACTTACATATTCTAGAGCTTTTGGGAAAACAATCAACCTATATATGGCAAACACGAACAATATCAAATGTCTATCACCGCTGGCCTTTCTCATAGCATCCCTAATGTTAGAGTAGGAAATGTAGTGACCATTTTTGTCTTTTAATCTTACTTTCACCATATCTACAGGGTCCTGTAAGGGTCCTGTATAAGGGTCCTGTAACAGCCCAATTTTAGTTAAATCAGAATAGTGGTTTCGGAACCACAAATCCAAGGTAATAAAATTATTTTAATATTATTTTTGATGTTTTCATCATGTGATTATTTATGTTTGAAGGTTTTGTGAAATAATTTTGGTGTTTGAGTGCTTAATTTGAAAAAAAGACTTAATCGCGTAAAATGCAAAAGTTGCATTCTATATGTTAAAGGTGTCAAATTACTATAGCTTATTAAATGAAAGGTCCTCATGTTGTAATTAGACCATTTATTGTGATAATGGACATTTTTGGACATCCATTACAAGTTTTTAATGTTTATTCATTAAGGTTATAATAGTAATTTATGATTTAAGTTTAATTAAAATAAAACAAACATGAAAATTAGTCCATTATCATCATTTTTTGCACCAAATTTGAAGAAAAAAAAGAAGCTTGAATCTGTTTAGGGTTTTGGCAAGTAATTGGCTTAATTGAGGTATGTTTTGAGCTCGATTTTTGATGATTTCTATGTTTTTGTGATCGTTGCTTCGTGTTCGAACTAGCCCATGCTTCAATTTTTGAAAGTTTTGATGATTTTGAAAGTTTCCATTGATGAATGCTTGAGTTCTTGAATTTTTGATGATGAAAAATGAGTATTTGTTGATAGATTATCATGTTTTGTAAAGTGATTTTTAGTGAAATTGCATAAAATGGGTTAATTTGTGAAAATGTGAAAATGTGTGGTTAAATGTGTGAAATAAATGAAAATATGGACTGATATGAAGCTATATGAAATTCAGCTAACATGAAATTAGAAAGAAATTGTGTAATTTGTGATTTTGTGAAATAAGGACTAAATTGTAAAAAATGTGAAATGATAGGGGTTAATGTGTGAAATGACCCAAATTGTGTGCTTTGGATGAAATTGAATGAGTTGATGAATAAAAGAGTTAATTTTGAATTTATATAGATCGAGAAAGAAAGGAATCAGATTTAGATCGAGGAAAATCGAAGGTTATCGAGTAATCGATTTGATTCGTCAATTACGAGTAAGAGGTAAGTTCGTATGTATAATTTCATTTATAAATGAATGTTATATGCTTTGATATTGCATAAAATGTGTTTATGAGATTGCGAATAATGTTTAAATTGTGAATACGATTATACGGAAGTGTTCGATGATGAAATTGACAAGTGAAACTTCCTGGTTGAATCTTAAGTACAGTTATGATGATAATAAAATGTCATTAAGTTATTGCATTGGCTTCGGGCCATGATATCAGCACTTCTAGTGTGAATAATACATTGATTTGGCTACAGGCCATGACATAGGTATTTTGAGAGGAGTTACCTTGATTTGGCTACGGGCCATGGTATAGGTACTCCGGGATAAGTTACCTTGATTTGGCTACGGGCCATGGTATAGGTACTCCAGGAAAAGTTACCTTGATTTGGCTACGGACTAGGGTATAGGTACTTCTCGATTGTGAATCTTGAGTATCTGATTTCTATCCCTATTGGTTCAACGGATAAATGAATGTCATGGATGAGAAAGAGGTTAGTACAAGGTAATACGGGTATGTACAGAACCTATTCAAGTACTACATTAAGAAAGTTTAATGAAATGGTATTTAATCATGTTTGAGACATGAATAAGGTTTGTGTTAACGTAATGTTGATTTCGTAATGTGCAAATGGTTGAATTATATTTTTTGATGAACTGAATTGCTTAACTATGAACTTACTAAGTTATGAAGCTTAATTTGTGTGTTCTTTCTATGTTTTATAGATTATCGAAGCTAGTTCGGACTCGTGGATCATCGGGAATACATCATCACACTATCGATCATCTCTTTAGTACTTTTGAAGCTTAGTATATATGGTATTGTAGTATGTTTTGAGACTTGATTATAGCCATGAGATTTGGCTTGTAAATGTTGGAATATGGTCATTTAAGTTGGCTTGAATTAGATGTTTGATAAATGATATATGTGATGTTTATAATGCCCTAAGTGTTGGCTTGTTTGAATGGTTGTATGGATTCTCTTTTGGTTAGTTATTAGTTGATACATTATTGTTTGGAATTTGGCATGATATATGTATGAATTGCAATGTGTTGGGTGCCTATCTATGTGTTGAATTAGTACCAATTTGGGTTGCTTTGTGTACATGAAAGTAGGCTGGCAAATTGGCTTTTCAAATGGCCTATTTTTGTCCACACGGGTAGAGACACGAGCGTGTGTCTCAACCGTGTGTGACACATGGTCATGTTACACCGCCGTGTGTCCCCTGGGGTACCTTTCGAATTAAATTCAATATACCCTACAGTTTTGACACGGCCTAGACACACGGGTGTGTCTATTGACCGTGTGTGGCACACGGGCTGGCACATAGGCATGTGGTCAGCTGTCTAACCCAAGTCAGTAACTCCCTTAGATTTCACATGGCCTGGCACACGGACGTGTCCCCGATCGTGTGGTACAAGTCAGTATGTGTGCCCTATTTTCACACAGCTTGTGACATAGGCGTGTCTCACACGGCTTGTTCACAAGGGCGTGTGACCCTGGAATGTTTGAAAATTTTTTATGTTTTCCAAAGTTTTCAATTGTTATTGGTTTAGTCCCGAACCTCTTTTAAGCATGTTTTAACGTCTCGCAGACCTAAATTGGAACACCCCTTACCAGTATCCAATGCTGGGATAGGGTACGAGGCATTACCAAACTTAAGCAAAACCAAACATATAGAACCGGACCATAAAATTTCATTCAAACTAAAACTGATCAATTAAAGTCAATTTGTCCCTATTATGGACCTACGAAGCCCAAAACATACATCATTAGTGGTCCGGGACTAAACTGAGAACTCACAGAAATTCTAAGAAAATTTCTAGGTTAAAGCCTCACACGGCCTTGTGGAGGCAATGCACACGCCTGTGTGCTTGGGGACATGCCCATGTCCCACACCCGTGTGGAATTATTGGATTTATTTTCCAATTTGAACTTACAGGGATTTCACAGAGCTGAGCACACGCCCGTGTCCTTGGCCCATGTTCCTCACACAACTTGGGACACGCCCGTGCCGTATCCTATTTGATTTTAGTGAGTATTCTGTTTATGACGTCATCATAAAAATTTGAGGCACACGGCCAAGCACACACCTGTGGCCAGAGGCCGTGTCCTCCACACGGTTGAGACACATGGCCGTGTCTCTGCCCGTGTGTTTACTACCATGCATGTTAACCTAAAATTCAATGTGCAGGGGACACACGACCGAACAACACACCCATGGGGCTAACCGTGTGTCACACACGGTCTAGACACTTGCTCGTGTGTCTACCCATGTGGACCATTTGGAGGCTACTCTCCAAGCTATTGGTCACCCTTAAACAATCATACACTTCCATATGTTCAATGGCATATCCCATGATATATTTGGACACTTAAACATGTAACATCATAGCATCGCTATGACCTTTTTTCATACTAGTCAATTAGTATTCACGCAACCTTATCTTTTAGTCATTCCACACCAATTTCATGGTTTACCATATTCATTATTATCAATCCATTATGAGTGCTAAATCATGCAACCATATACTAGCAAATAAATAGTCATCCATCAATCCAACACATACACATCTTAGTACGCATGTAAAGGTAAACTTAGGGACACATCCAAATCATTAATATGGGCCAAATCACATGGCCATATACAAAATAATTAATGCCTAAATGAGCCATTACACTTGGCTACTTCAACATGACACATATACACAAAATAGACAAGTTTCCTATGTCATGACCAAAATAATTGAACCCTTTTATACCCAAAATCTTTGAAGATAGTGTGATCCGAGCTCCGACGTCTCCCGATCCTTTAAGCTAGCTTGACGTATCTAAAAAGAAGGGAAAAGAGAGGAGGGTAAGCTATAAGCTTATTAAGTACACATACAAATAATCTACATTTTTACAATTATTGATAATCTACGCATAATCACTTATCCAAATACATATCTTTCCATAATATCATCATATACTAAGTCCTCATAGGGTTTTAGTACATAACTGTGCCATCTTGCACACATATGGCTTACTTAAATTTTACTTTCGGAATTCATATTACGTTATTCGTTGAACACTTGGAATATAATTCGGACACACGGAAGAAATGCACAGAAGTGCCTAAACATAGCCTTGGCTACCTGACAGAAAGTACACCGAAGTGCCTCATATCACAGAATCACATGCTGCTCTCAACGGGGCTACTCAAAGAGCTAAGAGAGTATCCGAACACAACTCAGGATACCCAGCACCCGGACCCTAGCATGTATCACATATTAAATGAGCTCATAACACACATGACTATCCTAGTGACACGCCACTTGTATCCTCAACTATTCTTAAGGTTCAAAAGGGATTTTAGACTTCCAGACCTTTACCGAACGTACTCACATAAATGGTTTCTTTCACGTGGCCAACGTCTCATAATCATATAGTAAAGCATCAAAATATGTTATATTATCAACATAGCCAAATAAGCATATTAAGCATACAAATATCAATAAATCATTTAATAACAATAATTAATGTATTTATTTGCATATGTACTTACCTTGGTACAAAATATTAGAAATCGAGCCTAAACCTTGTAAAGCTTGCTCTTTCCCCAATCAAGGCCCGTATCTCGATTCTCTTGATCTATAATATCAAATTTAGCTTGTTTAATACATACATTACTCAAAACAACCCAAAATTCATACTTGGGTAAAATTACTATTTACCCTTATACTTTCATATATTTGCAATTTAGTCCCTAGGCTCAGATAATACAATGTATGGGATTTCTTAGTTACCCAAGCCTAGCTGAACATTTTTCATGTTCATAACAACCCACATTTTCCTTCCTATCACATTTTTCTACCCTTTTCTACAACTTTTACAAAATAGTCCTTAAGGCCATTTTCATGAAAATCTACTCAGTAAAAGTGGTTTACCATCCTTCAAACTCTCATATCCTTCCATAAATCATCAAAACATAAGCTTCTCATGCAGGGGTAAATTTCTAAACATGAACCCTAGCATGAAATATGGGTACAAAAAGAGAGAGCAAGTTATCGGGATTTCAAAAATACGAAGAACATTAAAAACGGGGCTTAAGAGCACTTACTATAGAGCTTGGAAAGCTTGAAAACCCTAGCTATGGAGAACCCTAAAATTTCGGCAGCAACATGGAGAGAATGAGTTGATTTTTGACTTATTTTCCCTTTTTATTTCATTAATATACCAAAAAACCAAAATGCCCCTAATGTCTTTCCTTCAAATTTTCTCATACAAGCCCTTTTTTGTCCAAAAAATTAGAAATTGGGCAAATTTCTCTTTAAACCCTCCTAATTAATAATCCAAAGCAATTTCATACAAATTGCTTCTAAAAAAAATTTTACAGCTTATTCAATTTGGTCCCTAGTTTCTAATTGAACACCTTGTACTTAGAATTTCTTCATGAAACTTTAACACATGAATATATTCATATTCTAAACCTCATAAAAATCATAAAATCGATATTTTAATGTTAGATTTGTGGTCTCAAAACCACTATTCTGACTAGGCCCTATTTTGGGATGTTACATTTCTCCCCCTTAGGGACTTTCGTCCTCGAAAGTCTTACCAGTAAACAGGTTCTGATATTGACTTCTCATAGTCGCCTCTAGTTCCCAAGTGGCTTCTTCAAACCGATGTCTATGCCATAATACCTTCACAATGGCAATACTTTTGTTCCTCAGTTTCTTAACTTCCCTAGCCAAAATCTTAACCGGTTCCTCACTGTAAGTCATGTCTGGTTGAATTTCAACTTCTGTCAGGGTAATCACATGCGAGTGGTTCGATCTATATCGACGTAACATGGATACATGGGACACGTCATGGATCCTTTCCAACTCTGATGGTAGAGCTAAGCAATAGGCAACCGGTCCTATTCTCTCGGCAATCTCATAAGGCCCAATAAAAGGAGGACTTAATTTGCCTTTCTACCGAATCTTAAAACCTTTCTCCAGGGTGATACCTTCAAGAATACTTTGTCACCCACTTGATACTCAATTTCTTTTCTTTTCAAATCCGCATACGATTTCTATCTATCCGACGTTGCTTTCAAACAATCTTGAATCACCTTAACTTTATCCTCGATTTCTTTGATCAAATTAACTCTGAAAATTTTACTTTCCTTAAGCTCTATCCAATACAAAGAAGTTCGACACTTTCGGCCATATAATTCCTCATAAGGTGCCATCCTTAAACTAGACCTTGAAACTCAAGGACACAACATCTAAGCATATATTCAAGTGTCTGAATTATTCTCTCGGATTGTCCATCAGTTTGTGGGTGGAAAGCAGTACTAAAATTTAGTTTCATTCCCAAAGTCGCTTGCAACTTTTTCCAAAATCGCGTCGTAAATCTCGGATCTCTATCCGAAATAATCGACAATGGCACACCATGAAGTCTAACAATCTTTGAAATGTATAAATCGGCTAACTTATCTAGAGAATAACCTGTGCGTACTGGTATAAAATGAGCAGATTTAGTCAATCTATCGATTATCACCCAAATAGCATCTCTCTTTCTTGGAGTCACTGGAAACCCTGTCATGAAATCCATAATGATCCAATCCCATTTCCACTCAGGGACCACAATAGGCTAGAGTAAATCGGAGGGTACTTGATGTTCAGCTTTAACCTATTGACAAATCAAACATCTTGTTACAAATTCTGAGATATCTCTTTTCATGCCGTTCCACCAATAAACTTTCTTCAAGTCATTGTACATCTTGGTACTTCCCAGATGAACTGACATACGACTGTTATGTGCCTCGTGTAAAATAGTCTGGATCAACTCGGCATTCTTAGGAACACAGATTCTTCTCTAAAATCTCAAGCATCCATCGGAGTCAATCTAAAAGTCGGGTTCACTGGTTGCTTCACACTGAACTTTCTTAACGTGCAATTCCTCATCGGATTTTTGAGTTTAACAAATCTGATGGAGAAGAGTCGGCCTAGCTCTCAATTTAGCTAAAATGGAACCATCGTCATATAAGGTCATCTGTGTATTCATTGCCCTTAATGCGAATAGAGACTTTCTGCTCAAAGCATCGGCGACCACGTTCGCCTTTCCCGGATGGTAATCAATTATAAGCTCATAATCTTTTAACATTTCCAACCACCTTCGTTGTCTTAAATTAAAATCTTTTTTAGTCATCAAATCTTGAGGCTCTTATGATCAGTATAAACATAACATTTTTCCCCGAACAAATAATGACACCAAATCTTCAAGGCAAACACTATGGCAGCCAATTCCAAATCATGAGTTGGATAATTCTTCTCATGAGGTTTCAGCTGTCTCAAAGCATAGGCTACAAATTTTCCTTCTTGCATAAGCACACATCCTAGTCTATTCAAGGACACATCGCTGTAGATTACAAATTCTTTCCCTAGTTCCAGTTGTACTAGCACTGGCGCCTCAGTCAATAGCATTTTCAACATTTCAAAGCTTTTTTGGCACTTTTCTATCCATTCAAACTTAACATCCTTTTGTAGCAGTCTCGTCATAGGAATAGCTATCATAGAAAATCCTTTTACAAACCTTCGGTAATAATTGGCTAAGCCCAAAAAGCTCCTAACTTCGGTTACATTCCTAGGAGGCTTCTGTTCAACAATGGCAGAAATTTTACTAAGATCAACCCGAATACCATTACTGGAAACAATGTGGCCTAAGAATCCAACTTCCTGAAGCCAAAACTCACTTTTACTGAACATGGCATATAATTTCTTATCCCTTAAAGTCTGCAAAACAATCCTCAGATGTTCGGCATGTTCTGTCTCATCTCTAGAGTAAATTAAAATGTCATCTATGAACACTACAACAAGCTTATCCAAGTATGGACGAAATATTCTATTCATCAAATCCATAAACACAACCGGAGCATTCGTCAATCCAAAAGGCATAACAAGGAATTCAAAGTGACCATACCTTGCTCTAAAAGCAGTCTTAGGTACGTCTGTCTCTTTAACTCGCAACTGGTAATAACCGGACCTCAAGTCTATCTTGGAAAACCATGTTGCTCCCTTTAGCTGGTCGAACAAATCATCAATTCTTGGCAATAGATATTTGTTCTTAACCGTTACTTTATTAAGTTGCCAGTAATCAATACATAAACTCATGGAATCATCTTTCTTCTTTACAAATAACACAAGAGCACCCCAAGGTGAGAAACAGGGTCTCGTAAAGCCTTTGTCAACCAATCCATACCCAAAATAACATGAATTCATCAAACAGCAACAACATCAAGTCAACCAAAAAATAAATACCTCTAATCATCAAAGGGCACTTCTTGCATGCTTTATCGACTAAGACATGTTTGCCTAACGGGTTTGACACTCTAATCACAAATTTTGTAGACTCCAGGGATAAATTCAAGCTAGATGCCAATTTCATGCATGCATACGAATGTGTAGATCCTGGATCTATCAAAGCAATAACAGCAGTGTCATAAAGAGAAAATGTACCAGTGATCACATCAGGCGATGATGCTTCTTCATGTGCTCGTATGGCATAGGCTCTAACCAGAGCCCTAACCTCAGATTGTACTGTCGTCTCTCGTGTTGTATTTTTTCTACTAGCTTCAGTACCGACCCTTTTCGGGGGTCTCGCTTTTAAAGCCGAACCACTCTGTCTTGCATTCTGAAATCTCTCGTCCGTCTCGGGACAATCCTTAATAAAGTGGTCTTGAGAACCACATCTATTACACGTCCCATCATTCCTCCTACATGATCCCGGATGATGTCTTCTATACTATTCACACTCAGGTCTACAAGTTTTAGCGTCTCCTACGCTAGCTACAAATGTAGCCTAAGTCCGGAAACCTAAACTTTGCTTCTTACAATTTCCATGGGAGCATCCTGCCGATGCATAAGAATGAGAATACACATCTTTAGATTTCTTAGACTGAATGGGGGTCGATCTGTTCATCATTCTCTTTCACATATCTCTAGCTTCTGACTCAGCTTTCTTCTTCTCCCTTGTCAACTCTTCAGCCTTACATGCCCGTTCAATGAGCACAAGAAATTCCTTTAGTTCAAGGATGCCCACTAACACCCTGATATCCTCATTAAGTCCATCCTCAAATGTAACACCCCGTACCTGAGACCGTTGCTGGAGTCGGACACGGGGGTTAACGGGCTTAATCCCCTTACTTTCACAGTCCAATTTAAAAATTTCTAGGCAGTTGGCTAACTGCATCACTGTCACCTTAAAAATCATATCTTGAGTTCCAAAACTCGAAAATCAGTTTCGTAATTTTTCTCTGAAACTAGACTCATATGTACATCTACATATTTTTTTCTAGAATTTTTGGTCGGGCCAATTAGTACAGTTTATTAGTTAAAGTCTCCCCTGTTACAGGGTACGACTACACTGACCTTCATGCATTACGATTTGGATATCTCCCTGTACAGGGCTTCAATTCTGATGCCGTTTGTTTCTATAGAAACTAAACTCGAAACGGAATCTGTAAATATATGGCATGACTTCTAATTATCTCTGGTCAATTTATAATGAATTTCCAAAGTCGGAATAGGGACTCCGAAACCGTTCGCCCTGCCTCTCTAAAACTTAAATATCTCTTAACATACTGTTCATATGATCGTTTTGTTACTCTCCTATGAAAATAGACTCGTCAAGGTTCGTTTACATAATTTATTCCCTATTTAATTCCATTCCTAATATTTTTAGTGATTTTTCACATCCACGTCACTACAGCTATCAGCATCTGTCTTTAAGGTAGGCTTTACCTATTTCATAGTTTCCATGATTCAACTAGCCCTTTAACATAATAAATAGCACAAAATATGATCATGATTAACCATCCCAATGGCTAATCGTTTCCAAACATTTCCATACCTCTTAATGAACAACATACAATGATTATAATACCATGCCCAAAGTATACTTAAGCCATTTTCGCATGGCTATCCAAATTTACACAAAACCGAAAGGTACATGACCTACAACAAAAGGGTAGTCCTATACATGCCATTTCAAAGTTCAACCAAAAATATACCAAAAGGAGCTTTGATAGTGTGGGCAACTTCGACTTCAACAATCCCGAGTCCGATAGCTGGCAAACCAAAATCTATAAAACAGAAAATCAAAGAAAACGGAGTAAGCATTTAATGCTTAGTAAGTTTGAGCCATGAATTTAAACACAACCAAAGTAAAGCATTCATGTAGCTAACAGATAATTTCATATGCACAAATTCTCAATATCATACTTACTTCACATTACCAACCCTTATATTCATACACAAAGATCAACTTAGCCAAAGGCCGGTAGCTCATTTATCAACTGAGCGAATACTTACTTCTAAGAGCTCAACTAATTCAAGCACATACGAAACATACCTCATTGTTGGGATTTCACAAGCGTATTAACTGAAATTTTTACAGCAAGTTCATTCATTCCCGAATCACGTACCTTCGGAGTTTAACCGGATATAGCTACTGGTTCAAATGCCTTCGGGACATAGCTCGGTTATAGTAACTCGCACAAATGCCTTCGGGACTTAACCCGGATTTAGTAACTTGCATAAATGCCTTCGGATCTTAGTCCGGATTTAGTAACTCGCACGAATGCCTTTGGATCTTAGTCCGGATATAGTCACTTAGCACAAAGCCTTCGGGACTTAGCCTGGACATCATTCGAATAACCATGCACATTTATCAATAAATCATGACACATTCGTATTTCATTTTCATTAGCAAAACTCAAACACAAGGCACTTTTCACACTTGCAATTTCGGCTCAATAGCCACACACAAAGAGCATGATTTTGATTTGCTTAAAACATGATCTAATCAAATCATAATCTAAGTTCCATTACTCGAAAACTTACCTCTGATGTTGTCGAACGATTTCGATGGCTATTCAACCACTTTTTCCTTCCCTTTATCGGATTTAGTTCCCCTTTGCTCTTGAGCTTAAATTGACAAATAAATTGATTTAATCATTTAAGTATCAAAAAGAGGAACTCAAGGTACTTAGCCCATTTATATTCATTAGACATTAAAGTCACATATGTACGAAATCATGAATCTAACTCAACACAATAGTCCACACTCTCTTTTAGCTGATTATCTAAGCCAAGATAAGGCATCAATATGCTTGCCTCTAACCGAATGCATGCACACCAATCCACCTCATGTGGCCGAATATGCATGTCTATGTTGAGGCCAATTATATACTTAATACCACACATAAATGGCATACATTTTACTAACTAACGCATTACATATTGTAACTCAATAAGCATCAATCATTCACTTCATAACCGAAACATCATCATATGTAAATATATACCTTGAGATAGTATATATGTCATACCAATACATCATGTGCAAACATATATATATTTATATATGTGCAAGAGCCGAATCACAAGTTGATTATAACCAAATATAAACATATATTCAAAACACAAATCTTACCTATCATGCAATAAGCATAAATCATGCTTATGGATATACCATGGCCGATACTTCCAACAACACCAAATAAAAATATACTTCATGGAACTAAGGTAGACCCAAGAAAGGAACTCAAAATCATCAAGATTTAGCATGAAACACAACCATCACCCTTATTAATCTCCATAGTCGAAAACCTTACTTATTCCAAAAATCACAATTTCAACATGGGTTACCAACAATAACTTGATATCTCACCAACACAACATCAACACCAAGCAAGAATGATGCATCCATGGCCGAATGTCATTTCCATCACATAGCAAGATTTAGACCATGGGCTAGGTAGAACTCAAGCTAACAACTAAAACATGCATGCATCTCATGGAACATCATCAAACATACCTTAGCCTAGTTACATGCATGGCCAAACCTCTTCAACCTTTCTCCTTCCTTCCTCCTTAAAATTTTCGGCCAAGGATGAACCAAAGGATGAACACTTTTTTTTTTTGTTTTTCTTTCCTTCAACTCACGGCAATGGGGGGCATGGATGAGACCATTTTTTTTCTTTCATCACTCCTCCCTTTCATTATTTAATTACCATGCTTATTATTTTATTTTTCCTTACATAATGCATTAAGCCAACATGTCTATGACATGTTTTTTTTAGCCATAACACTTTGTCCACCCATGCTCATGGCCGGCCACTACATATTAGGGGGGAAATTGACATGCAAGTCCTCCCTTTTGATTACATGCACTATTAGATCCTTGTAGATTAGCCTATCACATTTCAAAAGTGTCACACAAGTCCTTTTGACTAAATTCACATGCAATTTTCTAAATCGAAGCTTAAAATTTTCGCACATTCATATTCACATATTTTAGACCATAAATATCACATTCAAATAATTTGGTGACTCAGTTTAGCGGTCCCGAAACCGCTTTCCTACTAGGGTCACTTTAGGGCTGTCACATCAAACCTCATGCACATCTTAGCCTCAGTGGGCACACATTCTCAGCCATACTTACTAAGTCGGACGAACTCTCGCTCATATTCAGTAATCGACATGCGACCCTACTTAAGTTTAAGAAATTCCTTACGTTTTTGGTCAATAAACCTCTCGCTAATATACTTCTTCCAGAATTCCTCCAGAAAGAAGTCCCAAGTAACTGCCTCCTTAGGCACAACCAAAATCAAAGTCTTCCACTAATGATAGGCATCATCCCCCAACAACAAAATAGCACACTTCAAACACTCTTCAGGTGTACAAGACAGATCATCGAACACCCAAATAGAATTCCCGAGCCAAAACTCGACTCTCTCAGCATCATCCTCAGTGTTAACTCTAAACTTCTCTGCTCCTTGTTTTTGAATATTATCTACAGAAGTTTAGAAAATCTTATAAAATCTATACCTCAGAGCATCACAGTGCAGTGAGGTTCGGAGGGGTGGAAGAGGTTATGTCTAAGTGGTCGGGTTCGCATTTTACGAACTCAGCGTACCAATCATTCATCATTTGGAAGAAGGTCTCTCTAGCCTCCCCCCTTGGCTCACAGTTACGGGTTTACTTTCTTCAGGCATCGTCCCATGAGCGGGGCTGGTGCATTGCTTTCTACGTCATCTGCTATAGCTCAGTCGGGATCCATTACTATATGAAAAACACAGTTTAATATGGTCAGGAGTCATCACACTATCACAATTTACGATGGCATGTATAGCTAGACACAAACACATGCTATGTAGTCTAAGAACCGACTAAACCGTAGCTTTGATACCAATAAATGTAACACCCCTTACCTGTATCCAATACCAGGACAAGGTACAAGGCATTACCGAACTTAAATAGAACCAAACATACAAAACCGGGCCACAAAATTTCATTCAAACTAAAACCAATCAATTAAAGTCAATTTGTCCATATTATGGACCTACGAGGCCCAAAACATACATCATTAGTGGTCCGGGACTAAACTGAGAACTCACAGAAATTCTAAGAAAATTTCTAGGTTAAAACCTCACATGCCCGTATGAAGGCAATACACACGCCCATATACTTAGGGACACGCCCATGTCCCACACCTGTGTGGAATTATTGGATTTATTTTCCAATTCGAACCTACAGGGGTTTTCACACGTCTGAGCACATGCCCGTGTCCTTCGCCCATGTTCCTCACATGACCTGGGACATGCCCGTGTAGTATCCTATGTGATTTTAGTGAGCATTTTGTTTATGACGTCATCATACAAATTTGAGGCACACGGCCAAGCACACGCCCATGGCCAAAGGTCGTGTCCTCCACACGGTTGAGACACACGGCTGTGTCTCTGCCCGTGTGTTTACTACCATGCATGTTAACCTAAAATTCAAGGTGTAAGGGACACACGGCCGAATGACACGCCCATGGGACTAACCGTGTGTCACACACGGTCTAGACACATGCCCGTATGTCTACCCATGTAGACCATTTGGAGGCTACTATCCAAGCCATTGGTTACCCTTGAACAATCATACACTTCCATATGTTGAATGGCATATCCCATGATATATTTGGACACCTAAACATGCAACATTATAGCATCACTATGACCCCTTTTCATACTAGTCCATTAGTATTCACGCAACCTTATCTTTTAGTCATTCCACACCAATTTCATGGTTTGCCATATTCCTTATTGTCAATCCATTATGAATGCTAAATCATGCAACCACATACTAGCAAATAAATAGTCATCCATTAAACCAACACATACATATCTTAGTATGCATGTAAAGGTAAACTTAAGGATACATTCGAATCATTAATATGGACCAAATCACATGGCCACATACAAAAAAATCAATGCCCAAATGAGCCATTACACTTGGCTACTTTAACATGACACATATACAAAAAATAGACAAGTTTCCTATACATGCGATGATTAAAATAATTGAACCCTTTTATACCCAAAATCCTTGAAGATAGTGTGATCCGAGCTCCGACGTCTCCCGATCCTTTGAGCTAGCTTGACGTATCTAAAGAGAAGGGAAAAGAGAGGACGGTAAGCTATAAGCTTAGTAAGTACACATACAAATAATCTACATTTTTGCCATTATTGATAATCTACGCATAATTACTTATCCAAATACATATCTTTCCATAATATCATCATATACTAAGTCCTCATAGGGTTTTAGTACATAACTGTGCCATCTTGCACACATATGGCTTACTTAAATTTTACTTTCGGAATTCATATTACGTTATCCGTTGAACACTTGGAATATGATTCAGACACATGAAAGAAATGCACAGAAGTGCCTCAACGTAGTCTTGGCAACCTGACAGAAAGTGCACCGAAGTGCCTCATATCATAGAATCACATGCCACTCTCAACGGGGCTACTCAAAGAGCTAAGAGAGTATCCAAACACAACTCAGGATACCCAGCACCCGGACCCTAGCATGTATCACATATTAAATGAGCTCATAACACTCATGACTATCCTAATGACATGTCACTTGTATCCTCAACTATTCCTAAGGTTCAAACGGGATTTTAGACTTCCAAATCTCTACCGAACGTATTCACATAAATGGTTTCTTTCTCATGGTCAACATCTCATAATCATATAGCAAAGCATCAAAACATGTTATATTATCAATATAGCCAAACAAGCATATTAAGCATACAAATATCAATAAATCATTTAATAACAATAATTAATGTATTTATTTGCATATGTACTTACCTGGTACAAAATATTAGAAATCGAGCTTAAACCTCGTAAACCTTATTCTTTCCCCGATCAAGGCCCGTATCTTGATTCTTTTGATCTATAATGCCAAATTTAGCTTGTTTAATACATACATTACTCAAAAGAACCCAAAATTCACACTTGGGTAAAATTACTATTTTATCCCTATACTTTCATATATTTGCAATTTAGTTCCTAGGCTCGGATAATACAATGTATGGGGTTCTTAGTTACCCAAACCTAGCCGAACATTTTTCATCTCCATAACAGCCCACATTTTCCTTCCTTTCACATTTTTCTACCCTTTTCTACAACTTTTACAAAATAGTCCTTAAAGCCCTTTTCATGAAAATCTACTTAGTAAAAGTTGTTTACCATCCTTTAAACTCTCATATCATTCCATAAATCATCAAAACATAAGCTTCTCATGCATGGTAAATTTCTAAACATGAACCCTAGCATGAAATATGGGTTCAAAAAGAGAGAGCAAGTTACCGGGATTTCAAAAATACGAAGAATATTAAAAACAGGGCTTGAGAGCACTTACTATAGAGCTTGGAAAGCTTGAAAACCCTAGCTATGGAGAACCCTAAAATTTTGGCAGCAACATGGAGAGAATGAGCTGATTTTTTACTTATTTTCCCTTTTCCTTCAAATTTTCCCATTCAAGCCAATTTTTGTCCAAAAACTTAGAAATTGGGAAAATTGCTCTTTAAGACCTCCTAATTAGTAATCCAAAGCAATTTCATACAAAATGCTTCTAAAACACAAATTTTGCAACTTATTCAATTTGGTCCCTAATTTCCAATTGAACACCTTGCACTTAGAATTTCTTCATGGAACTTTAACACATACATATATTCATATTCTAAATCTCATAACAATTATAAAATCAATATTTTAACGTCAGATTTGTGGTCTCGAAACTACTATTTCGACTAGGCCCTATTTTGGGATGTTACATAAATAAGGGACGTTGTGAATGATTCGTATGGACTTGATCATGATTTGCTTAAATGGATGTGTATGACGTGAATTATCTAGCAATGACTCGTAACCCTATTTTGGCAACGGATACGTATTAGGGGTGTTACAGGTCTCCAAAAATCGACGTTCTGCTTCCAATATATCCTAAGCGGATCTCTAAAATCATATTGGAGAAAGGTAGAATATTCCTCAATAGCCAGTACCATATCCACCTCATTGAATGTAAATCACCTATAAGTGGGATCCCAAAAATGTACCATGGCCTTCAATATGGCATCATCTGATTTAACGAACAGAAGTTGTGCTATATCTCCATACTTGTCCCAAAAGTGCATTTTCTTAGCATCATCCCATGATTGTCATATTCCCTTTAACTCATCTTCACAATTCCTCCTACAATCCATGCAGACACTATGCTCTTTCTCTACTCTGAGTCAAAACTAGCTATCTGGCAATTGTCTTCTCTACTCTGAGTATCCTTTGACATTCTCACTATTATCCCTATATTTTCTACCCCATGCCGAACAACTGAATCTTCTCGAAGTGTGTTCATGTCGAACATAGATGCAACACTGTGCCTTAAGTATTTAAATGATGCATGAATTATACCATGGAAAGACACAGACACAAAAAAAAAAAACAAAGTCAATAAAAAAACAATAAAGACAAATGAAAAAAATACGAAATTAAATCATAAAACATTGCGAACAAATTCAAACACAAAACATATGAATAAATGCTCATGAGGTCCTATAGGGTATTATTACGAGGGGTAAGGTACAACTCTTATGTCTAGGCTTCACATTTAAAATGGTCATTACATGCTAGCTTATGGCTAACTCTAATGCACAAGGAACCCAAGGCTTAAATACGGTATCCATAGGGATGTGTTCCCCTATAAAAAAAGGTTGTCCCTTGGGTGGTAAGATTTCCATAGCATACATGGTAGCATTTGCTACACAAACATCTATGTATATCTTAACCATGGAGTACTCCTTAAACTTATGTGGTGACATATTGTCACACGAAAGCCTAAGGCTACTCCTCCTAAATGGGATGGGCCTGAGCATAGGACCGAAAGCAATATGCAACATGAATGACAATTATAGCTGCCCTACGTCGGTAGAGTCGACATACACATTAATTAATTTCATCGATAAAAGAATAATCAAACACATTGGCATACATATCAAAATGGGATAAGTAAATGAAATGAACAAATAAATTAATATTTAGTAGATATTCAACAATTTAAAATGGCATTAGACAATTAAATAAATTAATGCATGAATAACTAAATCTAATATGCACAAATACTAAAAAACCTAGCTCTCAAACCTAAGTAAGTTGACTCACTAACGTCCCCAACGGAGTCATTAAGTTGTCATAACATTGCCTACATAAGAGTACGAGGGCCTAGTATGCAAAACTAGACATTGAAGGCCTAAATTAACGTAGAGTCGCCACTAACCAACTAGGGCTAGGTTGGTTAGTCACCTATTATCTAAAAGTCTAGAATTAATACTATGAAAATATCCTAAAAGTCTAGACTCGATTTCATCACCAAATTTTGACTTTGAGGGTACAGTTACGTGTGGGGAAGGTTATAGCACCCCCACAACACCTATTCGGGGATAGTCCTATAGAATCTCAGGAGCTAAGGTTTTTTTTTTTATTTAAGCATATTAATATCTTAATCTAGGCTAAAATCTTATGGAAATCTTAAATAAAAGCTCTAAAGAAAATGTCTCCTGTTTACTTGTAACTTGATTAAGATGTGTTTACCAAACTTATCTATTTTGAAACTTAAATTAGAGATTTTACTTTTAACAAGAACCCTAAAGGATACCTAAAAATTCTAGTAAAATACCTTCAATTCCTAAAATTAATTCTATTTTAGAATTCTAAAAACCTAGAAATTACCAATAAATTAAAAGAAATATTAAAATCCATCTACAACTTATTCGATCTTTTATTATTATTTAAAAGATTTAATTAATAACGTTGAACCTATCAAGATCTTATGAAAGTATCCTAAATCGGGTTTATGATTTGTTTTACTTTAAAATTCTTGATCTAAGTTTTAAATTCGTCAAAATCCTAAAATAATATATCTTAAATAACATTTATTAGCTTTCTTAAAAGTTTCTAAAATAAAATACTTAGAAAGACCTAGTCATGATTTACAATTCACCTACAAAAATCTTTAGTTTTAATCTTGAACAACGTCCTAAAGAATATTTACATATTAATTTAAGATTCTAAAGAGAAATCCTATACGATATTTAAAATTAGTTTAAAACCCTAAAAATCCTACATATTATTTATAGTTTTTTAGGGTAAATGGTAGATAAGATTAAAAGACCAACCTAAATTCTAATGTAAAACCTTATGGTTTCATTAAAATGTAACATCTACTTAATTAACTTCATGTCAACATTTATAGGATGGAAAATGACCTAAAGTTCCTCTTTTAAAACAAATAGTAATAAAATGGGAAAATTAATTAAATTGGCTAAAATTAATGAAAAGTTAAAACTCTTTCAAAAGGGCAATAATAAAAGAAAATTTAAATAAATGAAATAAATAAGACCTTAACATGATGATGATAATAATAACAATAATACACCTTATTCATAATACAATAAAAGAATCAAAGTAGCATAAATAAATAATATTAAAATGTATGAAAGGGAAATGTAAAGAAACATAAATATAAATAGACATGAAAATAAATAAAGACGAAATAAGAATAAATAAAATTATACAAGTGTGAATAAATATAAAATATTAAAATAAAGTGTAAATAATTTATTAAAGATGAAAACAAAATGATAGCTTGATTTTGGGATTAAAAGATAAAAATGTGGAAGATAGAGGACTTCTGTAGCAATTAATTTTCTTTTAATTTTGAAATTTCAAATTAAATCGAAGGTTTAAATAAACGAAAGGGTTATGGGTGTAAATAGGCCAGAGAGTAAGGGCGGCACTGCAAAAAACTGGGTATTTTTTGTAAATATAAAAAGTAAGGGGTGGGAATAAACTATCCATTTTGGCATCTATAAATAGGAAAAATCTATTAATTGTTTCATTTTAACCTCGTTTTTTCTTCAAAAAGAAAATTTTCATCCTCTATATTGGTCATGGCTCCATCACCGGAGAGTCCGACGGCTATTTGGCTTCAGTGGTGGAGCTATCGCATACAGTGGCTGGAAGTTATTTTTTTTGCAAAATTAAAATTTTCTTTAAAAAATCACAACTTTTCTTAAAAATCAAAGCTTTATTTCGAAATAGTTTAAAAAGATCAAAACTTTGTTTTAAAAATCTTAACTTTTCTTTTAAAATGACTAAAATATATTTTTATTTTTAAAATCTAAATTTTTTTAAAAAATCACTATTTTTCTTAAAAATCAAAACTTTATTTTGAAGTAGTTGAAAAAGATCAAAACTTTGTTTTAAAAAAATTAAACTTTTTCTTTAAAATGACTAAAAATATTTTTTATTTTTAAAATCTAAACTTTCTTTTTAAAAAAATCAAAACTTTTCCCAAGATCAAGTCTTTTTTAAAAAAATCTTTATTTTAGAAAGGGAAGGGAAAAACGAGATTTTGGGCTCCTAGGGCGGAGGACCGACGGTCCAACGCCCCTTCATCAAAGCCCAAAACCCGATTCCTCATGACATGTCTATGGCAAAAAGAAAAGAAAAAGATATAGCATGCTTGTTGTTGTTGTTGTTGTTTTTTTTAAACTTTTTAAGAAAAACAGAATATGAAAAGCCTCTCCTTTTTTTTCTTTCATTTCATGTATATATAATATTTTTTTTAATCTTGTTTATTTGTAAAAAAAAAGATAATAATAATATTTACCAGTAGTAGTAGTAATGGTAATAATAATAATTTGGGTCCTTGGCAGGCCCAAAAAGGAAAGAAAAAGAAAAGTAAAACAAAGGCATCCAATTGACCAAAATCAAATGAGCTTAGATCAGGCTCAAGAGAAAACAAAAATTTAAAGGAAACAAATGAGCCTCTATTTGAGCTCGGACAAAATTGGATGTCTACACTATGAAAGTGCAAATTTACTATATTATAATTATGTGAGTAGTTCAGTTGCCTTTTAAAAAAAATGAATTGATTCAATTTAAATATCGTATTTAAAATTCTAGAATAAATTTATGATGTACTTCTAATTTTCAAGCAACTAGAAAATATAAATTAAAACAACTTCAAAATGAAATTCTGAAAATAATATAGTTGGATAAAAGCAACCAAGAAACTATATCATAAGAATCTATAACCTAAGGCCTTTCTTGCGAGGGTATTTTTTTTTCTTGACAATGGTTAAGTTTCATTTTTTATACTTTTACTTTTTTTAGATATATAATAATAGTCAAATTTTAGTTTTTATCCCTATATACTTTATTTCTTCTGTAAATTGCTATCTAAACTTTTATAATATAAAGCCTTCTTTATATGACACGCATTTAAACTTCATTTATCATCGAGGTTGAAAAGTGTTTTTCAATCCAAATCATGATTTTAAATCAACAGTAGTGGCAAATAAGTAGCTTTTCAAACCAATTCATGTTTTTAGATTTTAAGTCGAGCCAAAAAAACTAAAAAGTTTAGCCTTTGTGTTTTTGGCTGAAATTAATTTCTCATTCTTATTAAAGAAGTCTAGCATATCTTCTACTTTACAATACATGTCTAAAATAGAGATATATCTAAAATAGACTCTCTCTTTTTCAAAAGTACTTTTTAATAACAATAATACATACCGTCAAACGTTTATAAATTACTTCTCGAAAATATTTTTCCACAACACTTTTCTAAAGTACTTTTAACCTAATGCTTAATTAGTACTAGGTCTTTTTTTATATTATAAGATAATTGTTAAATTTTAGTTTCGATCCCTCCACTTGTTTTTTAAGATTATAAAACAATGGCCAGATTTCAATTTCAGCCGTTATATTACACTCAAGTTTGAGATTAATCTCTATAATTTAATTTTAACATAATTTGATAACTCAACTTTTACAATGTCATTAATTATTCTAATAAAATGTTAATCTGAACATTAAGAGTTGTTAACATCGTTAAATATTTTTGTTAAATTTAGTCCTTTGTAATGTCCTTTATTATTATTTTTTGTTAATGACTACCAAGTATTTAAAAAATCAATATGGCATATAATCGAATTTAATAGAAAAGTTTTAAATATATTAATAGTTAGACTTGAATTTTAGATTAAAAAAGAGAGACTAAATTCAAAAAATAAAAATATGAAGATTAAATTTAAAATATATGAAAAATAGCTAAAAATTTTTAATCCAATGCCAAACTAGTTGAAAACTAATAGATAAAGAGTCAAGAATCGGTTACTAGCAGTCGTATAATAATATTTGGTTTTTATTATTAATTAATTTGTTACTATTTTTTTCAATTCCACCTAGGGTGGCTATTAAGTTTTAATCAAATGATCAACAAAACAAAACAAAACAAAACAAAAAAAAAATTGTGTTTTGAAAGCTCAAAAAACAGAAACAAATCAGATGAATATTTGAGAGAACAAGTTGGCAACTTTCATTACTTTAATAAGTAATATTACATGAACATAAATAGTTAAGTTACATTGGGAGAAATAAAAACTTGCTTGTGCAAGTAACTAAGCTGTTAAATCAGCATAATGAGTACCTAAAAGCTACCAAATCAGCTAAGTATCTAACTAATCCTTCGCAAATACAAAAGTTACAATGAAAATAACAAAATTCAACTATCACATGAACTAATCACTCGAATTACATAGTGGACAAAAGCATGCTGCTATTCCATTGCTTGGTCACTTGTTGGCTCGTGCATGGTTGCATGGTAGCTTGCATATTGCTGCTATTGTTGCCATCTTTCAACACTCCTCATTGGCTACAAGGCAGCAAACACAAATTTCCTTTTTCAAACACTCGAATCTTTTAGGAGCCAATGGCTTGGTCAAAATATTAGCAAGTTGATCTCTCGAACAACAATGGACCAAGCTAATTTCCTTAGTCAATTTACTTCCCTCACAAAGTGGTATCTAATCTTGAAATGCTCTGTTTTGCCATGGAACATAGGGTTCTTGGCAATAGAAACAGCTGACTGATTGTCAACCTTGATCTCAATTGCCTCCACTTGACTAGCATTCAAGTCATCCAATAGCTTTCTAAGCCAAATGCCTTGATTAACAGTAGTAGCAGCTGCAATATACTCAGCTTCTGTAGTGGATTGAGCTATTGTCTGTTGCTTCTTTGAACTCTAACTAAAGACACCTGAACCTAGAGTGAAGAAGTAGCCTGATGTGCTCTTCATGTCATCAACTGAACTAGCCCAATCACTGTCTGAATAACCAACAAGCTTTAGCTCCATTATTCTTCCAAACTTCAGACCAAAGTTCAAGGTTCATTTGACATATCTTAGGACCCTTTTTGCAACTTTAAAATGTGCAACATTGCAGCAATGCATGAACCTCGAGAGAAGGTTAACTGCATATATGATATCTGGCCTTGTTGTTATCAAATAGATTAGGCAACCAACCAAACGCCTGTACCCCTTTTCATCCACTCGATCATGCTCACTGGTGCTTGACAGTTTCTCTCCTAGTGCAACAAGGGTGCTAGCAGGCTTGCACTTTGACATGCTAAATTTGCTTAGAACTTTTAGTGCAAATGCTTGCTGGCTTATGAAAATGCCTTACTCTTCCTGATTTACCTCCATACCAAGGAAGTATGTCATCAAACCAAGATTAGTCATCTCAAAAATGTCTTGCATCTACTTCTTAAATTCTTTAATTAGCTCACCTTTACTGCTAGTGACTAGCAAGTCATCAATATACAAGGACACAATCAGCAAAATCTCTCATCCAGCTTTTTTGACATAAATAGTAGGTTCACTTATGCTCTTTGTGAACCCTTGTGAACCTAGGCCTTGACAAATAGGCATCTATCCTGACATATCAGGCCCTTGGAGCCTGTTTTAGGCCATACAATGCCTTTTTGAGCCTGTAGACTTTGAATTCCTCACCAGGGACCTTGAAACCTTCAGGCTGTTCAATAAAGATTTTTTTCTTAAGAAATCCATTCAGAAATGCTGATTTGACATCTAATTGATGCACTTTCCACTGTTTCTGAGCTACCAAGGCAAATAATAGCCTTATGGTGTCCAACCTTTCAACGGGTGCAAAGGTTTCAAAGAAATCGACTCCTTGCTACTGACTGTATCCCTTTACAACTAACCTAGCCTTGTGCTTATTTAGTGACCCATCTGCATTGTTCTTTGTCCTGACCACCCATTTGACACCAATAACCTTTCTATTTGCTGGCCTATTAACCAACTCCCAAGTGTCATTCTTGTGAATCATTCTCAATTCAGCTTCCATAGCTTCTTGCCAGTAGTTATCTTTTGTAGCTTTATCATAGTAAGAGGGCTCAACCATGGTCACAGCACACCTTTCATATATGTCTGTTAGAGTCCTAGTACCTCTAACAAGTGCATCATCATAATCATCTTCAGCTTCAGCTTTAATCTCAGCATGCTGGAGGTCAATGTCATTATGGTCTTCCTCAAGCAGACTTGGATCAACTCCATCCTATTTAAAACAGCTTGCTTCATTAAAGTTCACATCATTGCTTACCATAAACTTCTTGGTCGATGGATCAAAGATTCTATAACCCTTCTTCACAATGCTATAGCCAACAAACACTCCTGGCATGGACCACTTTTCCATCTTAGTTCTCTTCTCTGCTGGCACTAGTGCATAGCATAAACAGCCAAACACCTTCAAGTGTAAGACGGTTGGTTTCTATCCAAACCAGGCTTCAAATGGTGTTTTGCCCCTAACTGCATTAGTTGGCAACCTATTCAACAAGTAGACAGATGTGTTTACAGCCTTAGCCCAAAAGTCATTTGGCATTTTGGCCTCAATAGGCACCTAGCCATATCAAGAATTATCCTATTCTTCCTCTCACAAATAACATTCTATTGTAGTGTGTAAATAGTAGTCAGTTGGTGTTGAATCCCAGCTTCATTACATATCTTTTGGAACCTTTGAGACATATACTCGGTTCCATTATCTAATCTTAAGCATTTCAGCTTGCAACTTGCTTGGTTCTCAGCCAATGCCTTGAATTTGCAAAAGAAGTCATCCACATCTAACTTTTCTTTCAAGAAGTTTACCTAACAAAACCTGGTGCAGTCATCAATGAACAATGCAAAATACCTGCTGCCATTCAAGGAGAAGGTTTTTATAGGTCCACAAATGTCTGTGTGGACCAATTGGAGCCTTTCTTGGGCTCTCAAGCTTTGTTGAGTGGAAAAGGCAGTCTGGTCTGCTTGCCAAACTGGCAAATCTCACACACATCCCCCTTCGGCTCGATCTTGGACATGTCTTTAACCAAACTCATTTTGTGTAGCAAACCAAGTGACTTGTAGTTCACATGCCCCAGCCTCTTATGCCACAAACTTAATTCATCAACCTGAGCTGCATGTGCCCTTAACTCTAGCCAATTCACATCCAAAATGAAGGTTCAATCATTCATGGCTATTGCTGCTAACACTTGGTCAACAATATCTTTAATCACACAAGTTTTGCCTTCAAAAAAAGAAGATAGTAGCCCTTCTCCAATAGCTGACAACACTTAGCAAATTTTAGTCAATGTTAGGAAGATAAAAAACTTCAAAAATGGTTTTGTTACCTGGGTTGGTGCCAATCACAGCCTTGCCCTTGCCCTTGCCTTTGGCCTCGAGGAGCTCGCCATTCCCAAATTCTGACTTTGGACACAAAGGTAATGTCTAGCTCCTTGAACATGTTTTTGTCTAAATCCATGTGGTGAGTACAGCCACTATCAATTAGCCACATCTTGTTGACCTTGCTCGAGCTTGCAAAATAAGAGGCTGTGAAGGCATGCTCTTCCTCTGCTTTAACATCCTCAGCAGCCTGAGCTTGATTTTGATGTTGTGATTGTGCTTTTGGCTTGTTTTTGCACATTTTTTCAATATGGCCAAGCTGTTTGCAGCCTCTACACTGAATGTCTGGCCTGTACCAACAGTATTTTTCAGGGTAAGTAGTCTTCTTGCAATGAGCACAAGGTAGAAACTTCTTCTTGGCAGCATCTTTCTTGCCTTTCTCTTTCTTTTCTGTCCAGGGTTTCTTGCCTTTGAAAATTGAGCTTGAGCTCGAGCTCGAGCTTTCTCTACCTCTGGACTGAAAAGCTCCCTCAGAGTGCTCCTCCATTCTGTTTCCTCTTCTTTGCTCTTGTGCATAGAGAGCATTTATCAGCTCTGTCAAGGGAATGGCTGAAAGGTCCCTCGAGTCCTCCAAAGAAAATTTTTTTGACTCATACTTCTCTGGTAAGGTTGTTATAACTTTCTCAACTTGTCACTAAACTCATCTCCAAGCAGCCTTATGTTGTTAACTGTGGCCATGATCCTGTCAGCATACTGCTAGATGGTTTCTGACTCCTTCATTCTCAAATTCTCAAAGTCCCTTTTCAAGTTGATCAGTTTCTACTGCTTGGTCTTGTCTAACCCTTGAAACTCCTCTTTGAGTTTGTCCCAGGCCTATTTTAGAGTGTCACAGACCATTATCCTTATGAAAATCACATCCGTAACTCCACTTTGAAGGCATGACATGGCCTTATGCTTCTTAGCACAGTCTTCATTATACTACCCGATCTGAGCTATGGTTGGATTTGCTCTCAAGGGAGGTGGCTTTGTGTCATTTTGAATAATATTCCATAGGTCATGTGCCTGTAGGTATTTCTTCATTTTCACAGCCCAAATGTTGTAGTTTTCACCAACAAAAATAGGTGAAGGAGGTGGTGAAAAGCTCATCTTTGCAGCAACCAAATAAACCAACAAAAATAGCTCCTGCTTCTCTTCTTTCAAACACGAGTCAGTCATAAAACAATGCACAACCAAGACCCTCAAAGGCAATAGGCTCTTGATACCATTTGTTAAGTTTTAGTCAAATGATCAACAAAACAAAACAAAGAAATTTTTGTGTTTTGAAAGCTCAAAAAACAAAAGCAAATCGAATGAACAATTGAGAGAACAAGTTGGCAACTCTCATTACTTTAATAAGTAACATTACATTAACGTAAATAGTTAAGTTACATTGGGTGAAATAAAAACTTGCTTGTGCAAGTAACTAAGCTGTTAAATCAGTATAATGAGTACATAAAAGCTACCAAATCAATTAAGTATCTAACTAATCCTTAGAAAATACAAAAGTTGCAATAAAAATAACAAAAGTCAACTATCACATGAACTAATCACTCGAATTACATAGTAGACAAAAGCATGTTGCTATTCCATTGCTTGGTCACTTGTTGCTCATGCATGGTTACATGGTAGCTTGCATATTGCTGTTGTAGTTGCCATCTTTCAACAGTGGCTAATCAATTAAGGAAAAATTAACTTCTCTGAAACTATATAGAACTTGACCTTCAATTTTAATTTTAATGTGATAATCTACAAGATGAAAATTATGGTATACATATAGAAGATAAATCAATAGATATACCTGAAGATCAAATGGAACAAGGAACGTCACATAATCTGCTATGTTGAAATGTCTCGATAACTTGAGGCTCTCTTGAATAAGTGGTTTCAAGTCGAATTTAACATCTTTACTTCGGCCTATGATCATTCTATACATGATATTCTCCATCAATTCAATTGCCTTAGCACTAAGATCCACCACTTGGCCACTTGTCGCTGCCCTCTTTATTCGATCCACCAATGACTCCACCTCCTTCCTCCTAATCGGCTCAAACAATTCTACTTTCGATGAACTAAGAAGTTACAGTGTGCACCATTTCCTCATTGTGCGCCAGTATGACCCGTATGGTGCAAAAACCAAGCCTTTGTTACAATAGGAGATGTAATCAGCAAATTGGAGTTTTGGCCTACTGGCGAAAACAACATTGTGGGTCTCTAAAAATAGCTTTACCGCTTCAGGTGATGACACCACAATTGTTGGGACATTGCCTAGCTTTATTGACATTATTGACCCATATTTTCTTGCTAAGTTGCTAAGGCTTCGGTGTGGGAGCTGGCCTAGCATGTAGAGGTTGTCGATAATTGATAGGGTCTTGGGTCTAGGGGGAAGCTTCTTTCCATTTTTAAACTTCTGTTTTGGCCGCGAGGTGATGAAAAAGAAAGAAATCAGAGTTGTGAAGAAAGCTAAGAGAAAGGCATATGTTGGGATTGAAGATGCCATTATAGCTCCAGAAAAAAGACGATGGGAGTTGAGAGAAGGGAGTGTGGTAAGCTTTATATTGCTATGTTGTGGGGCTTGAGAGGTGGGACTCGTAAGTTTTATATTGTTATTTTATTACCTAATTGGATATGTCCCTTATAAATTAAATATTAAAGATTTAAATTTATTTTTTAATTCTATTAGTTATAAAATTTAAAAGTTATTAAAAGATCATAAATAAAATTAAAAGGTTATAAAATTTTTAAAATCATAAATATTTTATTAAAAATAACAATACCGACCAAATAAAAGTATATGGGTCAAATTTTTTATAAATCTTATAACCATTAGATTTTAGTGGGTAAGTATTTTTATTTTTAATATAATTTTATAGTTTTATAATATTTATAATATTTTTATAATTTTATGGTTTTTAAAATAATTTGGGTAAACTATCTAGCTGGTCACCTAATTTTTAGGGTGTTTTCATTTTAATCACTTAAACATTAAATCTCTAATGATGTTAATTGTACACGCCATATCATATTTTGCACTTTCATTTTAGATCGCTAATTTACCCAATTTTCAGTAGATGAGCTAAAATGAAATCTAAAGTATAGTACAAGAATCAAGTATTGGAATTTAGTTTGATTTAGGGAGAAAGCAGGGAAAAAATGAAAATGGCCATTTGGCCGAGCGACTTGGGGTAGGGAATTAACTTCCCTTTTGGCTCTCCCCTACTCCTGTTAGAAATATATAGAGTTGGCAAACGGGTAGACTCATACAAGTTCAAATTGAGTTTACTTCAAACTAGGATTTATTCGAACTCGAATTTTTTGGGCTCGAATCAGTTCGAGTGTATGATCTACTACAGGCTCAGATTTTTTAGATTCGAGCTTAAATTGAACTAAGCAGACTCTAATGAATTAAAATTGTTTTGAATTTTATCAGTGATAAATATTTTAATTTCAAGGTAATAATTCATTTTACTTTTATACGATGGCAATGCAATCCAAATTTATCTTATAAAAAGCATAAATTTTATATATTTAATAGAGTTTTTTATATAAAATAATTAAAGTGTTATTGTTTGTAAAATTTATTATCAATGATACTATATGAATTATTGAAAATATATTTTATTGTTTATTATTATATTATATTGATGATTGAATAACTTTTTATCTTTCTTATTAAATTATAAAACTAATGCTCATATTTTAAAATATTTATTCCAATTAATCAAAAATATTTATTCCAAAATGCAAATATATTATACTAAGCCCAAATCCAAATAATATACACGTTATTAAACTAATTATAGCCCAAATCTAAAGTCCAAAATAAAAAGAAATTAAACAAAATACTCAAATATAATTTGTAAAAGTTAAACCCCAAATCAAAATCAAATTCAATAAAGATAATATTTTATTAAAATATTAAATTTTTAATAATATTTTATGTATTGTTAGTTATAATTGTAAACATGTATTTTAATAATATAACTATTGATGCTATACCTTTTATTATAATCTATAATATAATAATAGTTATATATATATATATATATAATACTTATAAAATATATTATTTTATTATATACTACTTGATCACATACCATAATAGTATAGTAATACATAATATATTAATTATTATAATATATTATTATGTATTATTATGCTAGTTGAAATATGCACTAATTCTCTATAGTTTTGTACATTTAAATGTTAGTCATTCTACTATATTATGTAATGCTATATCATGGAATATAATATTAATTATATATGTATTAATAGTTTTAGTAATAGTTATACACTATAAATTTTAATAGTTATTAATTTTATATCTAATTATTTATTAAGTTTTTACTGAGTTGATGTCACCCATCAACTAGGTCTCACTTCGATTCTGTAAATTATAAAATATCATTCTGAAATTAAAATAAGTTGTATTATTTAAGGGTAGTTTAGTCTTTTTATTTTAATAAAACCAATAAAATATACATATGATGGGATTTGAACTCAAACCAATTAGATTAATAAAATCTTAAATTTACCACTAAACTAAAGCTTCATTTTAATATTTTTATATGTTTTAGTGCACAATTTATTATCTCATTAGTTGTATATATCTATACTATTTATTAAGCATTTGACTGAGTTGGTATTACCCATCAATAGGTCTCAACTTAGTTAGGGAATCACTAAAAGATCATTTCATTTGAAAAGTAAGTTATATGATTATACGGGTATTTTCATTTTTATATTTTTATAAATTAATAAAATTTATCCATAATGATATTTGAACTAGGGACACCATACATATAAAAAATTTCATTTATGGTTTGAACTAAAGCAATTTTAGTTTTTATTTGAAACTTTAACAAGTATATTTGTATTCTAAGTTTTATATATTTGTGTATATCTATAATGCTGTTGATTGGGTTAGTGCCATAAATGAACACAACACAAACTCATGATTGATGACAAAATATTGATAAACAATTGTATTCATATAGTATTCTTAATCTGATGTGTTTTTGTGTTTAAATTTTATTTTACTCACAATTTAATCTAAGTTTTTATTTTAATATTGTGCATAATTCATATGTTATTATTAATTAGTTCCAAATCATAGTTTTATTGTTTCTTTTTAAACACACATTTGTGTTTTAAATACGTGAATTTCACACACATATGTGTGATAAAATTTCTAGTATTTGTTATACATATAGTTATAAAATTAAAAATATTTTATATTAAATTAATATTTTAAAAATTGTTTCGATTTATAATTTAACATAAAAATTATTATCAATTACCTTTTCAATAGAATTTCAATATAAATATGTGATGCCTATGAATAAATTTTAATAAAATAAAGAATTATTATTTTTTATTATTTTATTTTAAGTAATAACATAAAATATATTAATTATTAATATGTATTATAATTGTTTAGTTATGAATTTGAATTTTGAGTTAGATTTATCCCGAATTCGGACTATATTGATTTCAAATTCGAATTCCTATAAACTCAAAGTTTTTCTCAAGCTCAAATTCTATTTAACTTAATTTTTTTCAAGATCAAACTTTCTTAAGCTAAAATCTATTATAATCTGAACCCTTCTCGAGCTCAACTCTATTTTTCCAGCTCTATAAATATATAAAATTTATTTATTTTCCTTATGGCGGACATGCAACTAAATTTATTTATTTTACTTTTTGAACATGTTATGTTTTGTTTTTAAGATATAATAATTAAAAGAAGAAGAAAAAGTTGTTCACAATTTATCTTTCACTAAAAGAAAAGGAATATATAATCTTTTGCAAAAAGTTTAAAATATTTATTCATAAAATATTTGTACTTTTATGTCTTCGTATTTTTCTTCGGTTTTTCATAATTTTGTATTCTCGATTCTTCTCACTAATTTTGTATTCACTAATTCTTGGAACAATGTTATTTACTATACTGAAAATTTTGAGATATTACATATATTTTATTAAATGATTCTTTTCTGTCTTGTTTAATAAATTTTGTATGTGTCAATTATATATCATATAATATTTTCTCTTATTAAAATAATTAAATTCAAAAATACCTAAAATGAAATGTATTGAGTTATCTCAATTATTATATCCAAAAATTAAATTTGCGAAGACACATTTTCTAGAATGTGTATTCATTTAAATTTTTAATTACTATCAAATTTAAAATTTAAAAATAAAATATTAATATTATTAAATTTGTGAAGACACAATATTTGAACTTATTATCTAAGGGTAAACTAAAACCTTACCACTAAACCAATAAACCCATTCTTACCAATAACTCACGGAAAATTAAAGATAACCTTAACGCGATGAGCTAGGTGAAGAAATAAAAATACCCAAAATTCAAGAAAAAAGATTTGAACACAAGATTTCAATCACACACTTAAAACTCTTAACCACTAAATCAAATTAATCACTAAATACAAATACAAACCTAGAAATTAAAGAATTTTGGGGGGTTACAGTAAGTAACCAAATGCCCTAATTTTAAGGCTGATTTATATTCGCCAGACTTTGATCGATTTCTCTAAGAGAGAGCAAGGGTCAAATGCCTTAGGTCGGGTTTGTGGGGTGGTTACTAATGAGGTTAGATTGTTGTTGTGTGCAGAGTTTAAATTGTTGATGTAGTGTTGACATTTTCGGAGCAATTCGGTGTGTGTCCTAACCATACATTATCAGTGTGTATGGTGATAACCGAATGTATTTGTGCCCTAATTGTAACTATTCGATTGTGATTTGTGGTATTTTTTGGTGGAGGTCGAATGTAAGAGTCCCCTAACTGTGATGTCCTCTATTAGCCAAATGTTTTTTTTTTTTTGGTGGAGGTCGAATGTAAGAATCCCCTAACATTGATTCCCTAATTGTAACTTGACAACTTTTTTTTCTATTGAGGCCTAAACTCTTTTTTCATTTTACTTAGGCCATGAATTTGACAATTCTCACTTTGGGGGCCTAAACTAGATAACTGTTCCTACATTGGGGCTTGAACTATTTTTTTTGTCAAAATTAATCCTTAAACTTAATAATTGTTCCAATATTAGGATATGAACTTGACAATTGTTCTCACAAAAAATTGAAATTCCAATTAAGAACAATTGTCAAGTTTAAAGCTTAACTTTAATAAAAAGAATTTAAGCCCATGTGAAAAAAAATATCAAATTCAAAGCCTAACTTAGATAAAAAATATAGGCCTCAATTGAAAAATATTACCATATTCAACCCAAAAAATAATTTAACCTATAAAAAACTACCATAAATTCCAAAAAAAAACCAACGTGTGAGTGATGGTTTGTCATTTCTTATTTTCTAATTTCGCATTGAAATTCCACACCACGTTTCGTTGATAAAAACAAATATATATATTATTCTAAATATTTTAACGTTAACATCCATCACATGCCTCACGTCGCACATCTTCCGTTAAAAATTAATTTATGTAAAAATATATTAGATAAAAGATTTTTTAAGGTTTTTTTATCTAAATAATATAAAAATAAAAATAATAACTGAAATGATATGCTCATAAAATTATTTATCAAAATAGTAAATTTTACTGATGCCAAAATGTAATTATTTAAAGTATTCAAGACTTGGTATGCAATTTTTCCATTTAAAATGGCCGCTGAAAAAAAGAAGGAAAAGAGTACCGCCTTACAGTGTCTGGTGACACAAAACTTTAAATATAGCTAATTACCTTGTAAGCCCTCATTATTTATTATTTTTCTTTTATTCCCCTTCAACTCACTATATTATGTTTAAACAAGCCCTTAACCTATTTTTACAGTTAAATAAGCCCTTAACTTATGATTTTTACTCATAAAAGCCCTTTATTTTAATATTAAAGTAAATATATATATTTTTGAATTTCAATCTCTTATCTTAATTTTTATTGATGTAATAAAATTATATACACTTTAACATCAACATAAAATCTAAAAAGTCATCAAAAATTTCAAAAGAGCGTTAAAAATATCATGTATATAAGCACTCTCAAGAAATTTAAAATTTTATTTTTTATTTAATAAATTATTCTCATCAAATTCAAATCAATATAAAATTTGAATTAATTTATATTTTTAAATAGCTTTACTTTAAGTAAAATATATTACTTTAATATAAAATAAATAATTTTATGAGAAAAACCATAAGTTATAAGCATACCATTTTAGTTATTAACTTTATTTTTTTATATTATTTAGGTAAAAAACCCTTTTTAAATACAAAATTAAAGAGTTTAATTGTTTCTTTAGTTATAAGTATAATAAAATTTATAAAAGGTAACTATCAATATTATAGATGGAGTTTGATATAATTTGTAATGTTATACATTAATTTTAATTTGATGTATTAATATAATTAAATTTTAATTTTAAGTTAATTTTTACATTTCACTACCTCATTATTTACGTGACATAATTTTTTGTTATGTACAAATTGTATCAAAATTTATGTATAATTTTAATATTTATCCAAAATTCTAAATATAAATAGTATATATATATATATATATATTTAAAGGTACTTATTTGATACATTCGCCTATAGAGTTTTATAAATTCTACAATTGAGTTGAGGGTGTGATAAGTGATATATATATATATATATATAAAAGGAATGTGTACACCAGTTTACAAGGGAGAAATTAAAAATAATTGTTGGGGTTTGAGTTGAAAGTACTTTTGACAAAAGTCAAAAGTTGATAAAAAGTGCTTATGGGTTGATTAAACAAGTACTTTTTACATCAAAAGGGTTTTCCATAAACAATAAGAAACACTGTCTTTGTGGAGAAGATTCATCTTGTTCGTCATTTTTCACTAATGGTTAAAAAACAAATTATGGCATTTGATTATTCTATTTTAATAAGATTAATTAAATAATTGTTATATATATATATATATATGAATGTCGTGGGAGAGAGATGGTTAAAAGAACAGCTTCATCACAGGGAAAGTGAAAGAAAGGAAAACTTTTTAGGATTTTGCCAGCATTACCGTCCATCATACAAGGGGTCAGGAGAGCTTTCTCCTTTTATTTTTGCTGAACTATTAGTCTAAGATTTTATATTAATATAGATATGAAAATTGTTTAGGAAAAGGCTGATTTGATGGAATTACCTATTTAAAACTTGATCTTGAATCAATGATGTTCGCTTCAAGGTTCATTGAGGCTTAATCTTTAGAATGAATTTGGATGGTTAAGTCTTCTTTAGGGTCTTTGAGAGTATATTTTGAAAATATGCATTATCTTTTTTGTGTTGATGCAATTGGATTAGAGAAAGCTTTGATCCAAGAATCGTCTAGACGTTATCTTAAGTGGAAGGATGATTTTGATTCAAGAGCCTTCTAAGTTTAATCTTGAAAAAAGGGTTTAGCCTCTTTTTTATCAATTAAACAAGATTGAGGAGCAGCTTTCGTTATAACTGATGCGACATTCTTTAGAATTTTTACGAGTTATTCAAATTCTTCAGAGATTTCTTGAGATTTTAGAAACTTCTAGTCTTCGAGATGTTCTCCCCAAACTTCGATTTCTAAACTTCTAGAATTTTAAACTTTTTGAGTTCTGTCATCAAAATAAAAAGTGTAAAACCCATTTTATCCACCTATGCAAACTTCAATTTGATTTTTTTCCATAAATTTGCAATTGGTCAAGAATGGGTTGGAGGTAATTCATTTTATAATGTCATTTAATCAAGTAAAAGAGAGATTTTGTGAAATGTAAACTCTTCGTTTGAAATTATCCACAAAGATTAATCTCTTTTATTTATTATTTATCTCAGATTAATTTAATTACTAGAGATAAAATAATTAATTATTATATTGATTTATTTAGTAATAATACAATTTTATATTATTTATCTCATAATTAATTTAAATTAATTTAAAAATAATTATTATAGAACATGTGATGTCACAATTTTTCCATGGTAATTTTCGTTTGACTCATTATAATTTGGCCTTGACAAATGATTGTTTATAATTGTTCCAAAAGTTTCTTTGTCTGCAATCATAATTTTATCCTTTCCATTGCTATTCGAATTTTACTCTAAAGTTACACTTACTTAGGATCATAATGTATAGACCACAGCTTTCAACTTCAATTTTGTTTTATGCTTTTCTTTTTTTTTTAACATGTGTTGCTAAACTTTTCATTCTAGTAAAAAAAAAAAAAATCGAAGTTTTGATTCTTTAAATTCGTGAGATCTAATTGATTATTCTTTTTCTTTATTTTTGGTATGTACATATATTCTTCTTTAATTGCAAATATTTAAGATTATTAAATATATACTTGTATTTGGTAAGTTAGAATATTTGTCTTGTTAATTAGAATTGTTAAATTCATAATCATTTAATTATTCTAATTAAGGGTGTTCAGTCGGTTAACCAACTCGAAAAACCACTAACCGAATTAACCGATCTTGTAAAATCCTTAACCGTTAATTGAACTGAATTTGTTTTAAAATAATTAACCGAATCGATTTTTTTGGTTAATTCGGTTATTTTTTATTTAAAGAAATATAAAATTAACCGAATTAAAGTATTAAATCACTATATAATTAAAAACACTACATAAGTCTTGAAATTAACACATAATTGAAATGTAAGTATTTAATATTTTCTATTTGTATCCATTTCTTCTCTCCAAAAGATCTCCATTTGTATTATACCTACAAAAATATGTGTAAAAAATGAGCATATAATAGAAATATATGCATTTAAAAAATCAAATAATATAAACAAATGAATAAATTGTAAGTTAACAAGAATAAGATAGTAAGCATACCCTTCAACTTACGAAAGCTCATAAATTTAAGGTAGACTCTGATGCATTCCAAGAAAAGTCTAGACATTGAATCGATTAAATAAGTAGGAGTGATATGGTAAAAAAATTGAAATTATTAAAATAAAACAATAAATATATCATTTTCAATCTTGTCGAGCTCTTGGATTTGTTCTTCAATCTTTTTGATGTCTTCTTGTGATGGTGATTTTTTAATCCAATCTTGAGTACACACAAGAGCTTGTACAATTTTAGGAGTTAAAGAACTCCTATATTGATTAAGCATAAGTCCCTCGGTGCTAAATGTAGACTCTGAAGCAACCGTAGAAACCGGTATAGCTAACGCATCTCTTGCCATTTTTGAAAGATTGGGAAATCTAGGGCGAATATGTAACACCCCTAACCCATATCCGTGGCTGGAATAGGGTTACAAAGCATTATCGGAGTTTACAGAACAAATACAATTAATTTATATCATTTACTATTCATATCCAGAATCAATCATATTGTCCCTTGATTGGACCCTCAAGGTAGATTAGAAACAAGTCGAGACTAAATCGAAAACTCATAGAATTTTTCGTGAAATTTTAAAAATTTTCATAGATGCAGGGGACACACGCCCGTGTGACCAATTATGAGCATTATGTTTCTCAAATTTTAAGATGCAGGGGACACACGGCCAAACCACACGCTTGTACGTATGGCCGTGTATAACATACGGCAAAGACAACGCCCATGTATCTACCCGTGTGGACAAAATAAGGTCATTTTTAAGCCTTATTTTTCACCCAAATTTTGCCTTGTACATACATTAACATTTTAACACATTTTCAAACTAATTCAAGACATTTAAATCAAGCCAACATTAACATTATACATGATATATCATCACATGTATTCAAACTTATCTTTTGAAAGACATATATGTTTACCATAATTCAATCTAACCATACCAAGCACACATATATTAACCATATTATAACCTCAAGTATATATTCACTAAATATACCATTACTAGCCATTTCAATGGCTAGATTACAAACAACCATTTACATGCCAACACTGGTCAAGTTAGCCTATACACGCCATTATGCCAAAATAAGTTTGCTAATTATGCCAAAACGTGCTGAAGGATAGTGTGATGATGCTCCGATCGATTCCAACCTTCATAAGCTTCCGTGCACTTTAAAACAGAGAAAAGAAAATAAAGTAAGCATTTAATGCTTAGTAAGTTTGCATAACAGGAATTTAACTTACCGTGTATATTCAATTTAAGTAATCATGCAAATAACATGCATCCCAACAAATTGACCAATTTCCTAATCACATACACTTAATCAAGCAAGTTAGTCATGAAATTCTAAATTCTTTTCAAGTAATAAAGATGAGCTCATCATGGAATAACTTTCATACACATATACTTTTCTTAACATATTTTCGTATAATATGTTAGAATTAAGTGACTTGAATCATTATTTAAGTAAAATACAGTGGTAAAATAAAATAAAAGAAGAATCCATATAGAATTACACTTCTTTTATTTTATTTTAAAATAAGGTTTTTTAAACCTTATTAAATTCTATCTATTTGATATTGATTAGAATAAGGTGTTTCAGTCTTACTAGAATATGGCTTTACAAGCCTATAAATAGACATAGTCTATTTCTCTTGTAAAGGATTCGAATTCGACATAGTGAATTTTCTTTTCCTCTGCCCGTGGTTTTTTCCCGAAAGGGTTTCCACGTAAAATCTGTGTGTTTTTTATTTTTATTTTTTTCACAAACTAGTATTCGAGCTTCCAGGTTGTTCATCTCGATCACGGTAATGGCATTTTTGAAGTATGAAATTCCGCTGTTGGATTGCAACACCAGATTTGCGTTGTGGCAAATTAAAATGCAAGCAGTTCTTGCACAGATGGATCTGGAGGATGCCCTACTAGGGATAGATAAGATGCCTTCGACATTAACAGATGAAGAGAAGAAGCGTAAGGATCGAAAGGCATTAACACAATAACATCTACATTTGTCCAACAAATTTTACAGGATGTGACGAAAAAGAAGACCGCCGCTGCATTATGGAAGAGGCTAGAACAATTATGTATGTCGAAAACTCTAACAAGCAAGTTGCATATGAAGGAACGTCTTTATGCTCATCGTTTGGAGGAAGGTGCGTCTGTACACAAACACTTAACAGTGTTTAAAAAAATTCTCTCAAACTTGGAGGCCATGGAGGTTCAATATGATAAGGAAGATCTAGGGTTGATTCTACTTTATTCGTTGCCCCCTTCTTATTCAACCTTTAGAGACACGATTTTATATAGCCGCAAGTCTCTCACAGTTGATGAGGTTTATGATTCTTTGACCTCGTATGATAAAATAAAGCACCTTGTGGTTAAACCTGACTCTCAGGGAGAGAATCTCATTGTTCGTGGGAGACAAGATCGAAATACTGATGATGATCGTGGAAGGACACAGGAACGGAATCCTCGCGGTAAATCTAAGGGTAGATCAAAGTTTTCAAACAGAGGTAAAACTTGCAACTTCTGCAAGAAGAAAGGGCATATTAAATCTGAGTGCTACAAGCTACATAATAAGATTAAAAGGGAGGCTGCGAATCAAAAGGGAAAACAACCAGAAAATTTCGGTGAAGCTGATGTTGTAGAAGACTACAGCAATGATGAACTTCTAGTCGCTTCTGTCAATGATTCTAAAGTAAGCGAGGAGTGGATACTTGATTCAGGCTGCACCTTCCATATGAGTCCCAATCGTGATTGGTTTACAACTTACAAAACAGTGTCTGAATGTGTTGTTTTGATGAGAAATAATGCTTCGTGTAAAATCGCAGGTGTTGGAACAATTAAAGTTAAGATGTTTGATGGAGATGTCAGAGCACTTAGTGACGTATGACATGTTCCAGAATTGAAAAGAAATTTAATTTTGTTGAGTACTCCTGATTCAAAAGGGTACAGATACACAGCTGAAAGTGGGGTTTTAAAGATTTCCAAACGGTCCCTTGTTTTGATGAAAGGGCAGAGAAAGATTGCCAAGTTATATGTTTTGTAGGGTTCTACTATTACTGGTGATGCAGCTGTCGCTTCCTCTTCCTTGTCAGATGATGATATTACTAAACTTTGGCATATGTGCCTAGGGCATATGAGTGAGAATGGCATGGCAGAATTGAGTAAAAGAGGACTTCTTGATGGGCAAGGAATTTGCAAACTGAATTTCTGTGAGCATTGTGTTTTTGGGAAGCAAAAAAGAGTTCGATTCACTAGAGGAATCCATAACACGAAGGGAACGTTAGAGTATATTCATTCTAATCTGTGGGGGCTATCCAGAGTGCCTTCGAGAGGTGGAGCTAATTATATGCTAACCTTTATTGATGATTTTTCCAGAAAAGTTTGGGCGTTCTTCCCGAAGCAGAAAGCGATGTGTTTTTCGTAATTAAATCTTGGAAAATTATGATTGAAAAATAGACGGGAAAATAGATAAAATACCTCCGCACAGACAATGGCTTAGAGTTATGTTCTGATGAGTTTAATAGATTGTGCAAGTCAAAAGAGATCATGAGACACTTGACAGTTCGTCATACTCCACAGCAAAACGGCGTTGCAGAACAAATGAACAGAACGATCATGGAGAAGGTTCGATGTATGTTGTCAAATGCCAACTTACCGAAGTCATTTTGGGCAAAAGCAGCCTCTATTGCATGTTTTTCGATCAACTGATCTCCATCCGTTGCCATTGAGAAAAATACTCCACAAGAGGTATGGTCTGGTAATCTTGCTAATTATTCTAATTTAAAGATTTTTGGGTGTCCTGCGTATGCTCATGTTGATAATGGAAAATTGGAACCAAGATCCATTAAATGAGTTTTTCTTGGTTATAAAGCTGGTGTAAAAGGGTATAAGTTATGGTGTCCTGAAAATAGAAAAGTTGTGATTAGCAGAGATGTTTTTGATGAAACTGCTATGCTACCTAACTTATCTCTTAAAGACTCTTCCAATAAAGAAAATCAAAAGCAGGTGGAGCATAAGATTAATACAGAGTCAACTCCTCAAGCCAGAACAAAAATTTAGAATAGAGTTGCTTCTTCACCACAAAACTCTATTGCCAAAAACAGAACTAGAAGAGAAATTAAACCTCCAAAGAAGTATGCCGAGGCTGATCTAGTTGCTTATGCTTTAAATGTGGCTAAAGATATAGATGTGAATCAAGAGCAATCTAATTATTCTGAGGCGGTTAGCTGTGAAGACTCAGAAAAGTGGATGTTTGCTATGCAAGAAGAGATGGAATCACTCTACAAAAACAGAATATGGGACCTTGTGAAACTTTCTAAAGGTAAAAAGGTTGTTTGTTGTAAATGGGTGTTTAAAAAGAAAGAAGGGACTCCAGAAGTTGAAGAACCCAGATATAAAGCAAGGCTTGTTGCAAAGGACTATGTTTGCTTGCTAAAAAAGTCCTTTTACGATTTGAAACAGTCACCAAGATATTGATACAAGAGGTTTGATTCCTTTATGACTCCTCATGATTTCAAAAGAAGTAGTTTTGACAGTTGTGTTTACTTTAAGAAAAACAGTGATGGTTCTTTTGTGTATCTACTTCTTTATGTTGATGACATGTTGATAGCAACAAAAGATAAATGAGAGATAAGAAAGGTCAAAACCCAACTAAGTAAAGAATTTAAGATGAAAGATTTAGGACCAGCAAAGAAGATACTTGGAATGAAGATTCTTAGAGATAGAAAAACAAGTAAATTGTACCTAAGTGAGAAGGGGTACATTGAGAAAGTTCTTTGCAGGTTCAATATGTAGAGTGCTAAGCCTGTTAGTACTCCTTTAGCAGCCCATTTCAGATTTTCATCGGTTTTGTCTCCACAATCAGATGATGAGATTGAGTACATGTCACATGTTTCATACTCTAGTGTAGTAGGATCTCTCATGTATGCTACGGTTTGTTCACGTCCAGATTTATCATATGCAGTCAGTACAGTTAGTAGATACATGGCGAATCCCGGTAAAGAACACTGGAAAGCAGTTCAGTGGATTCTAAGATACTTACGAGGTACTACTGATGTTTGCTTACAGTTTGGAAGAACTAGAGATGGAGCCATTAGGTATGTTGATGTTGATTTTGCTGGAGACCTTGATAAAAGAAGATCTCTCACAGGTTATGTCTTTACAATCGGAGGTTGTGCAATTAGTTGGAAAGCCACTTTGCAAACTACAGTTGCTTTGTCTACCACTGAAGCTGAGTACATGGCGATTACTGAGGCTTGTAAAGAAGCTATTTGGATGAAGGGACTCTTTAGTGAACTCAATGAAGACCTTCAAATTAGCACAGTATTCTGCGACAATCAGAGTGTCATCTTTCTTACAAAAGATCAAATATTTCATGAGAGAACAAAACACATTGATGTTTGGTATCATTTTGTTCGTGATATTATTGCTCGTGGTGATATTGTTGTGAGCAAAAGTAGTACTCATGAAAATCCTGCAGATATGATGACAAAGTCACTTCCTATAACCAAGTTTGAGCATTGCTTAGACTTGGTTGGTGTTTATTGTTGAAGTTAAACCCCTAAGGGGTTTTGTGGAAGAGGTGGAGAACTTGTTCGTTGAGAGTTCGCAATGAAGAACTTGTTCATTGAGAATTCGTGTCAAGGTGGAGATTGTTAGAATTAAGTGACTCGAATCCTTATTTAAGTAAAATACAGTGGTAAAATAAAATAAAAGAAGAATCCATATAGAATTATACTTCTTTTATTTTATTTTAGAATAAGGTTTTTTAAACCTTATTAAATTCTGTCTATTTGATATTGATTAAAATAAGGTGTTTCAGTCTTACTAGAAGATAGCTTTACAAGCCTATAAATAGACATAGTCTATTCCTCTTATAAAGGATTCGAATTCGATATAGTGAATTTTCTTCTCCTCTGCCCGTGGTTTTTTTCCCGAAAGGGTTTCCACATAAAAATCTGTGTTTTTTATTTTTATTTTATTTTATTTTTTTCACATAATATATATACATTTCTATGATAAATCATTTCAAGTTTAGATTAGCCATAACAGAACTTTGCTCGTTGAATTTATTTGAAATATCGATGGATACACATGTAGTACACTTGTGTACACTGTAAACTATCAACTCATACTCAGGGGTACCCAATTAGGGCACAAAATCAGGAAGCACTCTCTCGAGCCATATAACAGGATGCTCAATTGAGCTATGTAACAAGAAGCTTATCCAGGGTATAACAGAAAACTCATAAGAGTTTAGAACAGGAAATTCATTAAGCTTAACAGGTAACTCCGAAGAGCTATTATCAGGGAACTCCGGATAGCCATAGAACAATATGTTCAAATGAGCCATATCAAGAAGCTCACAAAGAGCCTATATCAGGACGCTCATAAATAGATGCGTTTGTGTCCGCAATATATGCAGGATCACAACCGATCATATAATGGGACGCTCACAAAGAGCTGCGGTAGTCTGCAACACATGAAGGATCATTACTGATCAGGATGCTCGCAAGAACCATATAACGGGAAGCTTGAGAAGGCTTACAATAGAATGCTCGTAAGAGTTATGGTGTGTCCGCAACTTATGCAAGACCACAACCAATACGAGAAATGCAGTATCCATCAAATTTCCATCTATTCAAACAGGACTTATACTTATCGAACAATATCAGACATGTAATTAATTTTGTACATTAAACATTTATACAATTCACACATATTCAACATTCAATTCCCAACATATTAATATATATAATCCAGTTACACGAACTTACCTCGATAAACGTTCGTATACAAGGATATTCTAATCCGATACTTTTTGTTTTCCTTAACATCAATTTAATCCATTTCATACTCAATTTAATTCAATTCACACTCTAGGAAAAAGTACCATTTTGCCCCTATACTTTTCATAAATGACGATTTCGTCCCCAGGCTCGGAAAATAAAATTTGTGCAATTTAATCCTTACTCCAAGCCTAATCAATTTTTACATATAACATTTACAGCACATATATTTCATAAAAATAAGAAAATTTCCATGAATTTTACATCTTTACAATTTAGTCCCTAAATCAAAATTTCATGAAAATTCACTTTACAAAAGTTGTTTTTCTATCAACAAACTTTCATTTTCTACCATAAATTTCAAATTTTTAGCATATTCATCCATGGAAAAATTTCAATACTTTAATATCTTTACAAATTGATCCCCAAAATAGATAGATTAGGTTATTCTAATCTCAAAAATATGAAAATTACTAAAAACGGGACAAGATTACTTACCCAATTAGGCTTGCTTGATTTTCTTTCTCTTTCCTAGGGTTTACATAGAATTTTGGGAAAGATGATGATATGAAATTATTTTTATTGATTTAATTAACTTATCATCCATTAATTTTTCAACTTTCCAATTTAATCATTTTCTTTTTCTAATTTTCCATGGATGAATCATCATAAATATCTACTAACTTTTCTTAATGGTATAATTACCATATAAGGACCTCAAGTTTTGAATTCCATAGCTATTTGATCCTTCTAGCTACTATAATTCAACTTTTTCATTTCATGCAATTTGGCCCTTTCTATAATTAAACATGTAATCGGTAAAATTTTCTTATCGAAATTTTCATACATTTTTCCTATCATGATGCAGACCATGTAATAATTTTAAAATAAATTTTCTTTCTGACTCGAATTTGTGGTCCCGAAACCACTATTTTGATTTCACTGAAAACAAGTTGTTACATATTCACTTTCCACTACAATAAAATATCAAAATCTTTAACAAAATCCTCATTAGCCTCAACTAGATATCTATCCAATTCAGATGTTTTGTCCTCACCACCATTTTCGAACTCAAGTTTTCTATACAAAGCTTGCATTTGCCTTTTCATTTTTTGTTGTGGTTCATTGAAAGAACATGTGTTGGAACACTCGATTGGCTACAAGTACTATGAAGTGGAGGCTTATACTCATCAAACAATTCATACAAAGATTCCTTCAATTTTTGCATCATTTCACAAGCTTTTTCAAAACTAGACATGTAACACCCCACACTCGAGCTCTATGTCGGGACAGAATACGAGGTGTTACCATACTTAATCACATGCATACAATCATTGTGATGTCATTAAGACTCGGTCAAATCAAAACTTTTTCGAACTTTGTCTACACACCTTAATATGGGCCTACGAGGCCTCAAACATCCATTGGAAGCCATTCAGAACCAACTCAGGTCCTTAAATCGACTTTATAAAAATGAACCTTGAAACAGGGCACACGCCCTTGTGGCCACTATGACATGGCCGTGCTGATGGCCCATGCGGTTCACACGGCCTAAGCACCAGAGGACACGCCCGTGTCCCAAGCCCGTGCAAATTAAATTCTAAATTCAAACCTACAGGGGTTTTTACACGGCTTGACACACACCCGTGTCCATTACCCGTGTCCTTCACATGGCCATGACATGCCCATGTCTTAGCCCATGTCTAAAAACCTTGACATTCTATTTCTAATGTCAGCATCCAATTTAGGGCACACGGCCAAGGCACACGCCCGTGGCCAGAGGCCGTGTCCTCCACATGGTGGAGACACACGGCTGTGTTTCTGCCCGTGTGTTTATTACCATGCATACCGACTTGTCAAATCAACGTGCAGGGGACACAAGGCTGGATAACACGCCCATGGGGCTAACCGTGTGTCACACACGGCCTAGACACATACCTGTGTGTCTACCCGTGTGGACAAAATAACGCTATTTACCAAGCCTTTTTGCCACCCTTACTTGCACTAACCTACGTAACCTCTAACCTGACAAATCCCCACAACAATACAAGGTCTAATAAGCAACACAGGCATTATCTCATTCATGCAATTTACTCATCCATGAAAATATCATCATTTGCATATATAAATAATGAACATTAGCCATTATCCAAGGCTTTATACAAAATGAAGGGATTCATCCCAAGGCAACACATTTGGCCAAAATAACATTGACACAAAACTCAAAAGTCTAAGGCCTATACATGCCATATTCAAAATAATAAAACCAACTATACCAAGTGCTTTAGTTGATAATGTGATCAATGCCTCCGACGTCTGATGATCCTCGAGCTAATTAGGCGACACTATAAGAAAATGAAAAGGAGAGGGAGTAAGCATAAAGCTTAGTATGTTGCATTCAAATAAATATAACAACAACTTTACCATTCATCATCATGCTCATAATACAAAAGTAAGCATAAGCACAACTTACTCATCACTATCCAATACAATTCACATAGCATATATTGAGCTCACATCTCATACATTTCAAATAGGTACTTGTACCACTCACAACATGGTTATACTTTTCTCGTGTAACTTAAACTGTAACTCTCATTGTTGAACCATTTGGAATGCTATCAGATATTCACTAAGCCTCAAACATAGGGTATAATACCGATGCCATGTCCCAGACATGGTCTTACACTGACTATCAAACTTGAGGCCAACGCCATGTCCCAAACATGGTCTTACACTAGCTCTCACATATTTGTGCTGATGCCATGTCCCGGACATGGTCTTACACTGACACATCTCATAGCCGATGCATGTCCCAAACATGTCTTACACTTACATCTCGAGGCCAATGTATGTCCTAGATATGTCTTACACTAGCTCTCGTCTCAATGCTGATGCCATGTCCCCGACATGGTCTTACACTAGCTCTTATAATGTGGCTAATGCATGTCCCAGACATGTCTTACACTAGCACACAATTAACCCGAATGTCATGCCATGAATATCCGATTTATTTCCTAATTCCTAAGGTTCAAACGGGAATTCTACTATCTCAATATTCATCATACATAATCATTTCCGTAAACAAGTAATTTATGCTATATCAATTCAAACACATATAATAACAATGTAGTTGTATTATTTACATACAACTTACCTCGGTACTTAAAATGTGGTGACTAGTTGATTTAATCAACTTGGTTGGCCTTCCCAGGTCTAGGTTCGGATTTTGTATTTCTTGATCTAAAATGACAACATTTAGTCATTTAATCATCAATTAAATCTAAACGCTTAATAACTTATGATTTGGGCAAAATTACCATTTTGCCCTTAGACTTTCACAAAATGACCATTTTAACCTTAGGTCCAGAAATCGATTTTTATCGAGTTTCCTTATTAGTCAAGCCTAACCAACCATTTATCTCTCTTATAAAACCCCAAATTTCTAATATTTTTCAAAATTACTTTCAACCATTTAACAAAATAGTCCTCTTTTTAGAAAGCTCATGCTACAAGGGTTCTAAAAATGTAAAAATTTTCAAGAAAAGCCATTAAAGTCACTTGTAGAGATATTAAGTGGCTGAAAATTTTCAAGCTTCAAAACCCTCTTATGGATGATATTTTAGGTGGGAACAAGATGAGAGAAAATATGATATAATTCTCTATTTGTTTTATTTTATTCAAAGCCAATTTACTCACCAAATCTACCTAATCTTTGACCTTTTGACCATTCTTGTCTCTATGGCCGGCCAGCCTATGTATTAGGGGTCTAATTACTCTTTAAAGACTCCCAATTTTAGTTCTCTAGCTATTTGACACTCTTAGCTATCAAAATAGGACTTTTTCACTTTATGCGATTTAGTCCTTTTTCACAATTAAGCACAAAATCGCTAAAATTAATTCACCAAAATTTTCATACTCTCATATAATCATGCCACAACATATAAAATAATATTAAAAACAATTTCTTCATCCTAGGATTAATGGTCCAAAAACCACTGTTCCGATTGTACCCAAAATCGGGCTGTTACAAGACATTTCACTAAGTGTAAATTCAAGATACTTTAGTTTTGTCTAGGATCTAAAACACAAGCAATAAACATAAGCAAATTCATCTTATCAATGTCACCCCAATGCTTATCATACTTAACTTTCATCTTGATGGCCATAACATTGAAATCAACATTAATACTGAACTGAGCATCTTATAAAAGAATATCAATTTCAGAAAGCTCGTCTAAAAAATTATTGGACGTGACATATGAAGTGCCAAATATACGCAATGTGATTTCATAAAAGTGTTCCAAGAAATCCCTCAGGTTTCTAACACTAGCCCAATCATCCACACTAGGCCAACCTTCTCCCCTTTCAAGTTCAGCCCTAAAGTTTTTATCTTGCTCCTCAAATCTCTCAAAAGCTCTCTCAAAGTTCTGAGTAGTGTCTAACATTAAGTAGGTATCTTCTTACACTCCATCTTTTCCACCACAACACACTCCTTAAACTTTTATAATCTAGCTGGAGATTGTCTCACACATCTAACAGCCCTCCTAACATGTTCAACAGATTTATTCATTTCCTTTAATCCTTCAACAACAATCAAATTCACAATGTGTGTCATGCATCTCATATGAAGATATTTACCATTTTGAACTAAACCCCCTTGAGGGTTAAATTTCTTTCTCAAATAACCAATAATAAAATTATTAGAACTTGCATTATCAACAGTAACAATAAACAACTTATCAATCCCCCAATTTAACAAGTATTTCTTAATCACCCTCCCAATGTACTCACCCTTATGACTAGAAATTGGACAAAAGTTTAAAATCTTTTTGTTCAATTTCCAATTGTTATCAATAAAGTAAGTAGTGATACACAAATAATTAACTCTTTGCAAAGAAGTTCATGTTTCAGTAGTTAAGGAAACTTTAAACAAGAACTTCTCAAAAGTTGTTTTATCTTGACCTTTTCATCTAAATACAATTGATAAACATCCCTAGTCATAGTAGTTCATGAAGGAATAGTAAACCTAAGACATACCACGAACATAAATTTCTTAAAGCCTTCACTTTCAACAAAGTTGAAAGGTAATTCATCAATCACAATCATTTGTTCTAATCCTTTCCTACATGCTTCTTGATCAAATCTCTAAGTTGAAAGATGCCCTTCCCCCCTTTAACTCCCTTTCTAGGTAAAACTAGTTGTCCTTGGCTAGTATCAACAACATTAGTAGGATTTTTCTTACATGAACCAATATGATATTTCAATGACCCTGTACCATTTTTTTTCATATTACAACAAAATTCCTTTTGACAATAATTGCATTTAGCCTTACTTGCACCCCACTATTAATAATCTTAGTGTAGTGAGACCAAACTTTTGACTTTTGAGGAGTGAATTTTCTTTTCCCAGTAGCCCCCTTTGTTTGACGTGAAGCTCCAACTCCCATAATTTCAAAATCTATCGAAGTAGGAGGTGTAGCACTACCCTCAATAGATGTTGGTTCGGTGGACATTCTGCAAAAAAAAATGCATAATAAATTAAAATACATTTATAATATTAAAAATATTTTGATGTTGAGTTTTGGAGAAATAAAATACTGTTTGTTTTTTTATGTTGAGTTCAACATATATTATTACATATTTTGTTTGGCTTATTTTCATTCATTTAATTTGGCTTGTTTATGCATAAAATCATACATAAATCAATTTTAATTGGATTAACACCATTTATAGACAAGTGTTAAATTTATGTGGGCGAGGAAAAAAATCCCTTGAAATCACATTCAAATTATAAACAAGTGTTAAGAAAGTATGTTCTTTCCTTGCCTACGGGACTAACAACCATCTATTATATATAAAAAAGAAAAAGAATATAATAGTAAAATAAAATTGAATAGCAGACATTTCAAATTTAATATGATTATGGGATATGCAAGTATACTATAAATCTATACTTTCATATCCCATAATCATATTAAATTTGAAATGTCTCCTTTTTTTTTACTGTTATATTCTTTTTCTTTAATAAAAAGATTGTTAAGTTGTATCGAATTGGTGTCGATTTAATTTTCAATTTAATTGTCGATGTAATCTTTTTACAGTTATGGTGTCAATTTAATTGTCGAATTGAGGAGTGAATGTTATGGTGTTTTTTTTTTGTTCAAATCTCATTAAGATTTCATAAATAATAAATTATAAAACCAAAAGCAAAACAAAAGCAAAAGCAATATTAAGTTGTTAACCTACAAAACAAACAAGAGCACAAAGCCCAATCCAAAATAAACCAAAAAATAAAAACCAACCCAAAAACAAAACAAAATTCATAAAGCGGAAACAACTAAACTAAAAACAAAAAACATGAAACACCAAAAGCAGTAGCAATGCTTGAAGAACAAATCATCATAAATCAGATTTTATGATGAACAAGAAACAAAAAACAAATTAACCAGATTCATCATAAACCAGATTCATAAACTAGATGTTTTCTTAAAGAACAAATCCTGATAAACTAATGTCCAAACTAATGTCTTCTTATTGATTTATCATAAACTAATTTTTCGAAAATCATCATCACAAGAAAACATCAAAAAGATTAAAGAACAAAAAACATGAAACAGCAAAAGCAATAGCAGTGCTTGAAGAACAAATCATCATAAACCAGATTTTATGATGAAGAAGAAACAAATTAACTAGATTCATCATAAACCAGATGTTTTCTTGAAGAACAAATTAACCAGACGTCTTCTTGAAGAACAAATCATCATAAACCAAATTCATAAAGGGTCTTAGTGCTACTGTAGCACTCCTCCTCTAGTCAGCAAATTAATCGGCAGCCACTCCTTAGAAATTATCCCACCCTCGAAACTTGTCGATACTAGTTCCTAAAACCAACATCCTTCTATAAACCAGCCCATTTACTATTTTTTCTTCTCTCCAAACCTTATCTCATCTTCTACTGTCAATCCATTCCTTCCTTATCCATCCCCATAACCCATCATCAACTTTAACACTCCAAACCCAGCCTAGGCGTCGTGGCCAAATCTTGTAGAAGTCACAGAGAATGGTTTAGTTATGTAAAATCATTTTAGTTATTTAACTTGTATACTTTATATCCATTTTCGAAAACGATAGTTAAGTTTGTTTGTTTGCCAAAACCTACTTTACAACAGAAATTCAATAAATTGATACGTTTTTGAAACCCAATTAGTACTTTTAGAAAATCCTTGTTTGTGTAAAACTCGTCTGTAACACCCCTAACCCGTATCCGTCGTCGGAACAGGGTTTCAGAGTATTACCAAAATCTTCAGAAATATTTACAGATAAATCATGCAAGTTACAATTCAAATTCTGAAATCATTCATAATGTCCATTAAATGGATCCTCGAGGTCCAATATGAGCATTAGAATCGAGTCAAGACTTAATCGGAACCTCTAAGATTTTTTTCGTGACATTTCAAAATTTTTCCAAGATGCAGGGCTCACACACCCGTGTGGTCTAAGGGACATGCCTGTGTAACTCTAGGACACGCCCGTGTTGGAGGTCGTGTTTGACCCCATGTAACTCTCTGACTTGTGCACACGGCCGTGTCATATGCTTGTGTGCTAGGCTGTGTGGTTAATTAATTCATTTCGAATTTAGGTTTAGGTTTTACACGGCCAAGATACACGTTCATGTTCTAGGCCGTGTAGCACGCACGGCTAAGACATACACCCGTGTCTCTGCCTGTGTGCTTAATTTCGAGCATTTTGTTTCTCAAAAATTAAGGTACAGGGGACACACGGCCTAACTACACCCCCATGTACCCAGCCGTGTGTCACACACTGTCTAGACACACGCCCGTGTGTCTGCCAGTGTGGACAAAATAAAGCCATTCCTAGCTTCACTTCTCACCCAAAATCACACCCATTGCCTGCACTTGAATCACACTTCCAACTACCAACCATTTCATGCATTCAAATCAAGAAAATTCCATCATTCATCATGGCATATCATTTCATGCATACATGTCTACAATCTTACCTTAGTTCAATCGATGTATTAAACATGATTTGATCAACTACTTAACATATATGTAGCTACCATAGTTTGACGTTACAAGTTTATTTAAACAAACCATTACTAGCCATTCCCATGGCTAGATTACAAGCATCATTTACATTTACATGCCAATATGGCCAATATATCCTATACATGCCATTACAACCATAATTGATTTGCCATATTGTACCGACATGGGCCGATGGATAGTGTGAGTGATCTCCGCCGAGCTTCCAATCCAACGAGCTTCTGATTTACTCTAAAACAGGGAAATAAAACTAAGTAAGCATAAGATACTTAGTAAGTTCGTATAACATGATACTTAACTTACCATTCATTCTATTTTGAGGTAACTATGTAAGGCATAATCAATCAGTTTGATCTCAAGCCCTACACCCATTCTCATTGCCCTTGTTAGTCATATATTCCATAATAACATCAAATCATATATGGCTCAACAACAATCGAGTTTCCAAGAAGATATGCTTTCCACAACATGTACTCATTCAACATGCATAATTCATCTCATTATTTCAAGTATAATTTCATAATAGTTCATTTCGAGTTTAGATAATTTCATATCAGAACTTTACTCATATTACCCGGAATATCAAGGTCACAATTAGCACACTCAAGGTGTACAAGTCTATAATCAAGAATGAAAACATATTCATCAATTAAAATCCATGTAAAAATATCATTCTCTCATGTTTTCATATATAATTTGTCATGTATCATCATTTACTTGTATTTCAGACGGATACATGTAATAACTCATTTTATCATTCATAAATTCTCATGTCTAGAATTGTCACCCGTTGAATTTATTTGAAATATCGATGGATACGCAGTTAGTACACTCGGGGTGTATGAATCAAAATCCATCAATTCATATCCAATGGTACCCATAGGGTACTATATCAAAGAGTACACTCTTGAGCTACACATGTATACGACAGGATTACCAGTATAGGCTAAATCCTTTTATGGCATATGCTTTAAAAAGCTTGATCTGTATTACCCGTCCAAGCTAAATCCAATCCATAACATATGCTTCAGAGGACTTATATCAGGATTACCCGTCTGAGCTAAATCCCATCCGCAACAAATGTAGGACCTCATTCATTTCGGGGAATCACATATCCATCGAATTTTCCAATTATTCAAACGAAATTTAGCATCTTTCAAGCATTATAAAGCATGTGGTCAATCTCATATATTTATGTATTTATGCAATTCAAATGTTCAGATCCAACTCAAGCATAAATTTTAACATTTTTATCATTTATCATTTGCCGGACATTATAATTAATCGGGCACTTTCATTTATCAGGCTTTAACGAGTATGTGATCATTTCACATATTTATGACATTTATACAATTCACAAACACAATATTTAATTCAAGCATAAAAACATATACAATTTAGTTACACGAACTTACCTCAACAATTGTTCGTGTACGAAAAATCTACTAATCCGACTTTTTCCTCTTTTCCTTGTTCTAGCTCTGAATTTGGTCTATCAGGATCTATACGAGTAAATTTGACATCAATTTATCATATTTTATACTCAAGCGGACTCTATTTTTATCTTAGGAAAAATTACCATTTTGCCCCTAACTTTTCCATAAATTCCCATTTTTCCCTAGGCTCGGAAAATGAAATTTATGCAATTTACTCCCTATTCTAAGCCTAACCGAAATTTATATACTACATTTACAGCACATACATTTCACAATTTTCAGAATTTTCCATGGGTTTTATCACTTTTTCATTTTAGTCTCTAAATCAAGTTTCCAACAAAAATTGCTTTGTAAAAGTTGTATATCTATCAACAACCTTTCATTTTCTACCATAACTTTATAATTTTCAACATATACATCCATGACCCATTTTCCATACTTTGATAACTTCTCAAATTGATCCCCTAAATAGATAGATTAGACTATCCCGGCTTTAAAAAAATAAAAATTACTAAAAATGATGCTTGATTACTTACCCAAATAAGCTTGACAAGTCTTCTTCCTCTCTCCTAGGGTTTCCATGGAAATATTTGGGGAAGATGATATGAAATTTTTTCTTTTTCATTTAATTAAATTGTCATTTAATAACTTTTCATCTTTCCAATTTAGTCCTTAGCCTTTTTTTATTTTTCCATGGATAAGTCATACCAAAATACCTACATACTTTATTTAATGGTCTAATTACAATATAAGGACCTCTAGTTTTGAATTTCATAGTTATTTAATCCTTATAGCTGCTAGAATCCAACTTTTTCATTTTATTCGATTTGATCCTTCCCCTAATTAAGCACATAATCAATAAAATTTTCTTATCAAAATTTTCACATGACATGTTTATCATAATACAGATCATATAATAAAATAAAAATAAATTTTATTTTTGGCTCAGATTTGTGGTCCCAAAACCAATGTCTCGATTTCACCAAAATTTAGGCTGTCATATCGTCAACTTCATAAAATAGTTTATCATGGTATGCAAATTACTAACAAACCAAAAACCAAAGTTAAAAATCATAAAGTCTAGAGAGTCCCAGAAATTACAAACTCTCAGAATATAACCCAAAATTGTAAATAAAACCATAATTTAATAACTTAAACAGTTTTACGAAAGAGTGGTACCGTTGAGTCTTGCTGCACCGATCCGCCTAAAACTGTGGATTACCTGACCGTATAGACAAACAAAGGTGAATTTATGTAAACTCAGTGTTTAACCCAACAGAAATAGACATGCAATACAAATAGAATCATATGCACAATCGACATCTGAATCTGATTTGGGCTCATGGCCATTTCAGAATCTGATAAATGAATCGAGATAATCAGAATCCTACCCACATCCTCTACATACCATCTCCGACCATCCCAACACACCATGTGGAGTTAAAAACACCCACCCATCCCTACACACCATGTTGTGCCGTTACGGTACATATCAGATATAGTGCAGCTAAGTTGCCAGATAATAGGCGATGATCGCCATACAAAACACTTCCTTTGCATATCAATAACAAGCCCACCCCAAAATAGATACAGGGAACATATACAAAATTAAGAGATAAAATATGTTTAACATACTTATATATACAGATATCAGATATGCATCTAGCGTATTAAGCAGACATACATAACATAACCACACTTAGAATAGTATTTTAGGCTAACAAATTACATGGTTTTAGGGTTTAACTGGCCCTTACCGACCCTACGGTAGGCCCACAGTCGAACGGAACAACCTGTGCGACCTTAAGGAAAATTTCAATATAATGGGCCCACATGCACGTGTTGGCCGTATGCCCCACACGCATAGATTGGCCTTGCCCGTGTGACCCACACGGCCTATCCCAAAATCCACACTCCCATGTGATATGTCTGTGTGGGAAAACATGCCTAGTTTGGCCTTTGCCCATGTGGCCATATGGCCACACTCAAGCTACCACACAGTCGTGTCTTGTGCAGGGTCATGCCTTCGTCGACCACATGATCGTGTCTCCCACACGGCCATCCATACGGTTAGCCACACGCCTGTGTGGCATCGACAGTGGTCGTTTTTGGCTTTTGTCGAAACCTCGATTTCTGTGTCTTGGGTACACACCTGGTATCAATTTGATGCAAAACTACTCCCTAGCCTCACAAAACCTAAAAACAGAGTATCCCACACATTTTTAGCAACCAATTTACAAGTCTAACACATCATCCACTAAAGCGAAAATCGACTTACCACCCACCAGACACGACCCCAACCTCAACTAAGTCGTTGACGTGAATATCGATGGTTCACCATCTTCACCTAAGCAATAGAATTCATTGATTACTCACCAATATCAGTTATCATAACATTTCCCAAAACTCAAAGTCTAATGTAAACAAAAGCCAAGTCTTTACTTACCAACCCAATTGAAGAATCCATATAGTAAAAGCAATAATTGATTAAGAAAACATCAACAATAGAAGAGTGAAATGAAAATGGAATGAAAAAAAACAATGTAGGAGGGAACAAAGAAAACGTTAGAGAGAAGGAAATTGAGCGATAGGAAATTTGGGGATTTTTGAAAGAGAGAGAAAAAAATAAAATTAAAATAAAATAAAATAATTAAAAACAACATGATAATCCAAATCCCTCAAATCTGTCCCATTAACCCCACTACCGAACCACCTACTCAGAATTTCAGTTCAAACGAAATACTAACAGACGACAACTGAGCAAAAATAATACCCATGCTTGCGCCAGGATTCGAATACAAGACCTCCAACACACCAATTCCCTTATCACTCGAACTAGTAGACTTATTCTGATATGAAATTACTAGCAAATAAATATAAGCCCGCTGAATAAGGATAAGACTTAATTCCAAAAATAACATAATTTGCTAAAGGTAAGGCTTGAACTTAGGACCTCTTACACATACCCAGAACACTTAACCACTGAAGCAGATACACAGTTGTGTCAGATATTTACAGAAAAAAAACAATTTATTCAAGGCGTTACAACTCTACCCCTAAAAGAAATTTTGACCTCAAAATTTACCTGATCAAAATAGATAAGGATATTGCTGATGCATCAAGTCCTCAGGTTCCCATGTGGCTTCTTCAATGCCATGATTCCGCCATAGAACCTTCTCTAACGATATGGACTTCCTCTTCAAAACCTTAATATTGCGATCTAGAATTTGAACCGGCTCCTCCTCGAAAGTCAAATCTGACCTAACCTCGATCTCCTCAACAGAAATAACATGAGAAGGATCAGACCGATACCGCCTCAACATCAAAACATGGAAGACATTGTGGATATAGTCTAACACTGGAGGTAGCTCTAACTGATAAGCGACCTGTCCCACACACTTTAGAATTCGGTACGACCCTATAAACCTAGGGCTCAACTTGCCCTTACGACTGAATCTCAGAACTTTCTTCCATGGAGAAACCTTATGAAAAATGAAGTCCCCCATAGAGTACTCAATATCATGCCTCTTCAAATTTACATAAGACTTCTATCTATTAGAAGCCACTTTTAGACGATCCCGAATCAATCGAACCTTATCCTCAGTCTCAGAAACCAACTTAGGACCCAAAACCTGACGTTCACCTAACTGAGTCCAACACAATGGCGTACGACACTTATGACCATATAACGCCTCGTAAGGTGTCATCTGAATGCTAGACTAAAAGCTGTTATTGTAGGCAAACTAGCTAGTGGCAGATAATCCTCCCAACTACCTCAGAAATCAATCATGCAACTTCGAAGCATGTCCTCTAGTATCTGAATCACCCTCTCAGATTGACCATCGGTCTGAGGATGGAATGCAGTACTGAAGTCCAATCTCGATCCCAGAGCCTCATACAACTTCTTCCAAAATCAAGATGTGAAGTAAGAATCTCTATCAGAAATAATCGACACAAGAACCTCATGTAGTCTAACTACGGAAATATAAAGCTTCGCTAACTTTTGTAGAGAATAATCAGTCTGAATTGGAATAAAGTGAGAGACTTGGTCAACCGATCCACGATGACCCAAACAGAATCCTTCTTAGTGGGTGTCAAGGGAAACCCACTAACGAATTCCATCGTCACACATTCCCATTTCTATAAGGGAATCTTAACTGGCTATAACGACTCCGAAGGCAACTAGTGCTCAGCCTTAACCTGTTGGCATATTAGACAACGAGCTACGAAATTTGTACCTCACGTTTCAAACTTGGCCACCAATACAACTCACGGAGATCACGGTACATCTTATTACCACCGGGATACATAGCATAAGGGCTACTATGTGCCTCCCTCAGAATTGACTGCCTCAAATCAGTATCATTCGGCACATAGATTCGACCTTGAAAACACAAAACCCCATAATCATTCAGCCCAAAATCTGAAGTAATACCACTTTCAATCTGGCGAAACGCATACCTAAAGAATCATCCCCCAACTGCTTATCTCAAATCTGACCAATCCAAGTTAGCTTAACTTGCAACTCAGCTAATAGACTCCCATCATCCAATAGACTAAGATGAGCGAACATCACACACAAATCAATTATCGCTCTACGGCTTAGAGTATCAACCACCATATTGGCCTTACCGGAGTGATACTCTATTGTGCCATCATAATCTTTGAGTAGTTAATCCATTGGCCCTGCCTAAGATTCGACTCCTTCTAAGTAAGGAGATAATTGAGGTTCTTGTGATCAGTGTAGATGATACACCTCTCACCATATAGATAGTGCCTTTAGATTTTCAATGCAAAGACTATTACAGCCAACTCGAGATCGTATGTCGGATAGTTCCCTTCGTGAGTCTTAAGCTAATGGGACACATAAGCCACAACCTTACCATCCTGCATCAGAACACAATCCAAACCAACGTGCGATGCATCATTGTATACCACAAACTCCTTACCAGATTCAAGCTGTATCAGAACAGGTGTCTATGTCAGAACAAACTTGAGCTTCTCAAAGCTCACTTGCTACTCATAAGGCTAAACAAAAGGAACTCTCTTGCACAGAAGCTTAGTAAACGGAGCTGCAATCAAAGAGAACCCCTCGAAAAACCGCCAGTAATAACCTGAATGACCTAGAAAACTATGAATCTCAGACATGTTCTTGGGCTTTTCCAATCAAGCACAACCTCAATCTTTCTAGGATCAACTCAGATCCTCTCAGGAAAAACCACATGCCCTAGAAAAGTTACCTCTCGTAACCAGAACTTACACTTATTCAACTTAGCGTAGAGCTATTTTTCACGAAGAATCTGAAGTAACACTTTGAGATGCTCATTGTGCTCGTCCTCACTCTTGGAGTAAACCAGAATATCGTCGATAAACACCACAATGAACTGATCTAAATATGGATAAAAAACTCAGTTCATCAAATCCATGAATGTCGTCAGAGCATTCGTCAAACCAAAGACATTACTAGGAACTCGTAATGTCCATAATGAGTCCTAAGTGCAGTCTTATGAACATTCACCTCTTTGACCCTCAATTAATGATAGCTAGAACAAAGATCAATATTTGAGAACACTAAAGCCCCTCAGAACTGATCAAACAAGTCATCGATCCTCAGAAGTGGATATTTATTCTTCACAGTCAACTTATTCAACTGTCGATAATCGATACACATTCTTATGGTCTCATCTTTATGGTCCTATCATTCTCTTCAACAAAAAGAACTAGCGCTCCCTACGGAGACACACTAGGACGGATGAAGCAACGATCCAGAAGCTCTTGTAGTTGAGCCTTAAGCTCAGTCAGCTCCTTCGGTGTCACACGATATGGAACGATGGACATTGGAGCTATATTAGGTAGAAGCTCAATTCCGAACTGGACTTCTTGATTTGAAGGTAAACCTCGCAACTCCTTAGGAAAAACATTTGGAAAGTCCCTCACCGTTCTTATATCCCTTGTAACATCATGATTTTGGGCCTAGTTAGAACAGTGGTTTCGAGACCACTAATCTGATGAGGAAAATTTTATTTTTATTATATTTTTATGGTCTAAAATTTCACGGAATAATTTCATGAAAATCTTGTTCGAAAATTTTGACGTTTGGACACTCAATTTGGTCAAAAGGACTAAATTGTAAAAAGTGAAAAAGTTGAGTTCTACATATTAGAAGTGTCTAATTGTTATGATTTTTTAAATTAAAGGTACTTAAATGGCAATTATACCATTTTGAAGTTTGTGGACAAAAATGGACATGGTATGATAGGTTTTTAAAAGTTTTTCATTAAGGGCATTTAGTAAATTGGTAATTAAATGAATTAAAAATGCCAAAATAAGCCAAATTTTCTCATCTTCTTCCTCATGGCCGAATGTCTCGTGAAAAACACCATGGCTAGGGTTTTCAAGCTTTCCAAGCTCATTTTTAAGTGATCCCGAGCCTCGTTTTTAATGTTCTTTACATTTTTGAAGTCCCGGTAACATATTCTAGCTATTTCTACCATTTATTTGAGCCAGGGTTGTGTTTAAAAATTTATCCATGATTTATATGCATGTATTTTTATGTTTAATGATAGAATATGAAGCTTGAAATTGTGTTAAACAACTTTTGCTAAGCGATTTTACGTGAAAACGAGTAAAATTACATAATCGGTAAAAATACCTAATGTTCATAAGGACATGTTAGAGTAAGAATTTGATGTGGCCATAGAAGGGAAAAATGATCAGCATGTCATAAAACATAAGAAAATATGATGATGTTTAATTTTCGAGCCTTGGGGAAAAAGCATAAATATGCAAAAGTTTAGGGGTCAAAATGAAAATTTGAAAAAATATGATTTTTGCACCCGTATGAATAATGTGACTAATTAGTAGGCTAAATGTGATATTATAGATCAAGGAAATCGAGATTCAGGCTTAAATCAGGAAATATAAGGTTGTGGACTAAAATGGTAAATTGTCGTTTCTGGATCGAGGTAAGTTCATGTGTTAATAATAATGCAATACCATGCATGAATTGTAATTCTCTATTGATATGGCATAAATTGTATGATTTAATATGTTTAAGAGAAGTTGAGGGATGGTGTGTATGATATGGAAAAATGTAATGCTTGTTGTGTCATGTGAAATTGAATGACAAATTATTATTTAACCTGGGTTGTATGAATTGCTACATGGTTGTACTTGACAAGATTTTGTCAAGTAAGTTCGGATAACTTAAAGTAAACTCTTAATATGTCTAATTATATGATTTGTTAATGAATAATGTTTGCATTTATTGATGACATAAAAATTTCATGAAATGCATCTTTGATAATGATTTGTTGAAAATGTCTCGGTTGAGGTTTAAAAAGGGAATTCGATGGATAAACCATGATTTACAAGTGAATTGAGATCCTGCATGTGTTGCAAAAAGGATTTAGCCTGGACGGGTAATCCGTTGATCTCAATTATGAAAAGGATCTAGCCCGGACAGGTGTTCCTTTGGATGATCGAGCCTCTCAAAAAATATATGTGCATTGGATTTAGCTCGGACAGGTAATCCAATTAGGGTCTAAATTTAGCCTGGACTGGCAATTTAGATCCGCACTCAGTAAAGGTGTTTGTCGTAATAAGGGATTTAGCCTAGACTGGTAATCCCGGCATTAAATTATGAGTTTACGATACAGAGGGATTTCACCTGGACTGGTAATCCCGCTGTAAGATGTGAGGTTCATGGGAGTGCATACATGAAATGATCATTCTTATGAATTGACGGTAAATGGATAATCTATCGGAATTTTCTAGAAACTCAACAGGATTAATATGATGTATATCAATGTAATGATAAATGATGAGCTCTTCTAAAACAAATTTACATGGTGCATTGTCATAAGACTAATTTGATGATTGAGTGCATATGATAGGGAATTATCCTATACTTGGAATGTATGACTAAGTGTGCCCATGAGAAATAATAACTTTTATATTGAGTTCCGTTGTGAAAAAATGAGTAAGGGATCCATGAAATGGTATGTTCATGATAGTTGGAAATGATCTTATGATAGTGATCATTATATTGTACCAAAACAGATTTGGACAACAGCATTGTTCCAACTTTGAAAATCCACCAAAAATAGTGAAAATTGAGTTATAAGCTTAATAAGCTTAATAAAATATAAAATTAAATATTAATGAGTCTAGTTTTATATAGAGGAAATGGTGAAAGCAAAAGAATTCTGTATCATGAGATATTTGAATTCTTGTGAGACAGAGTTGAATATCTCAACTTTGGAAAATCACTAGAAATTGTAAAAAATAATTATGAGTTAAAATTTATATGAATGAAATCCTTAATGAGTCTAACTTCAGGAGAAAGAGACGGGAACATTATCTGAGTCTCGTACTATGAGATAAATAAATTTTAGTGAAGAAAAGTCAAAACTGTCAAATAGTGAAACAGGGGAGAATTTGAATAATAAACTGTACTTATTGGCTAAACAAAAAATTATGAAAATTTTATGATAAGAAGAGATATGAGTCTACTTTCTGGGAAAATTAAAGTATCTTAATTTGGAGTTCTGTAGCTCTGGATATAAATAATTTAATAACTGTGACTCGGGAAAATAGCTTAGCTAGAATTTGAATAAATAGAAAAAAAATGAAAATAGCATGTTATCGCATTGCTTATTATTTTCATGCAAGCTTACTAAGTGTAAAGCTTACTCCATCCTTTCTATTTCTTTTAGTTTTTTCAGGTCAGCTCGGGGTTGGAGATCGTCAGAGGCAACATTACACTATCGAGCCATTATCTGTGGAGTATTGATACGTGTATGTTAAATGTTTTCAAATGAGTGGCATGTATAGGGACTTAGTTTTTCTATGATGACTATTGTTGTGATTAGCCAAAGGTATTGGTTTATATTGATTTGTTGTTTATAGACATGAGATATGGCTTATAATGATTTTGGCTTGTAAGCCTATTTATCCATGATATGTGTTAATGTCTTGTGATGTGGTTATGTGATTGTGCTTGCTCACTATGTATGAGAAGTATATGGCATATGTACATGATGAATGCCATTGAAATCGTGTATGTATATGTATGTAAAGATGACAAAAGGCTTGAAAATTAGCCTAAGTCTTGACCACACGGGTAGAGACATTGCCGTGTGTCTCAGCCGTGTGGAGGACACGAGCTCTGGCCACGGGTGTGTGCCTTGGCCATGTGCCCTTAAACGGTTGCTGACGTCATAAACAGAGAGTTACACGGGCTGAGGACACGAGTGTGTCCCAAGCCACACGGACGTGTGCGACCACATGGCCCAACCCACACGAGTGTGTGACTCTCCAAAGTTAGAAAATTGTCCGAACCACCCCGATGTATGTTATAGGCTTCGAAGGCCTGTATAAAGGACAATATGCATGTGTTTGAAAAGTTTTAATTTTGGACAAAATTTGGTAACCCAGTTTTGTATGTTTGTGGATGTTTAAGTCTAGTAACGCCTCGAACCCTATCCCGAAGTTGGATACAGGTGAGGGGTGTTACATCCCTAACAGAAGAGTCCCTAGAATCGGAAACACTAACATAATACAAGTATGATTCACACCCTTTTCGAACCAGTTTTGCGGCTACAAGAGCAGAGATCACGTTGGACAAATAATCTATATGCTCACCAATAACAAACCACATCCAAGTCATCCTTAGTCTTCAAAACGATCTTCTTAGTTGCACAGTCCAAACTAACTATGTGCTCAACCAACCAGTCCATCCCTAAAATTAAATCAAACTCCCCAAACAAAAGCTTCATTAGATTTTCCAGAAAGACAACCCCTTGTACCACTAACAGAACATCCCTACAGAGTTTACTTACCCAAATAGATTGCCCCAACGGGCTCAGTACAGTAACCTCACTAGAAGTGCTCTTAACAGTAATCCCCATAGTTTTAGATACAATACTAGCTATGTAGGAATGTGTAGAATGTAACACCCCAAACTCGTGACCGTCACCGGATTCGACCACGAGGTGTTACCGGGCTTACTTCCCTTATTTCCCTCTTGGAAATTATGAAATTTTTGTTTCAGGCAGGCTAGCTAACTGCGTCACTGTTACCTTAAAAATCATATCTCGAGTTCCAGAACTCGAAAACCAATTCCATAAATTTTCCCTGAAACTATACTCATATATCCATCCATGGATTTATTTCTAGAATTTTTGGTCGGGCAAATTGGTACAGTTTATTAGTTAAAGTCACCCATGTTACAGGGGTCGACTACACTGACCTTCGCGTGTTACAACTTGAATATCTCTCTGTACAGGGCTTTAATACTGGTGCCGTTTGTTTCTAATGAAACTAGACTCAAAATGGAATCTTAAAATATAAGGCATGACTTCTAATTATTTCTGGATAATTTATAGTAAATTTTCAAAGTCGAGATAGGGGATCCAGAAACCGTTCTGGCCCTGTCTCACGAGAACTTTAATATCTCTCAGTATACTGCTCATATGGTCGTTTCGTTTCGTCCATATGAAAATAGATTCATCAAGGTTCAATTTCATAATTTATTCACTATTTAATTCTACTTCTACTATTTTTAGTGATTTTTCAATCTCATATCACTGCTGCTGTCCGCAACAGTTACTGCAGTAGACTATGCCAATTTCATGAATCTTTCCTTGACCTTACTAATCATCCATCATACATGACACAAATTATGGCCACCTTATCAAAATTAAAGTTTCTAAGACTCGTGGCTATAGGTTCTAGCATCCCACTCAACGACCGCATAGGCCATTTTCACATGGCTTAAAGTTTACAACCCATAATTCAACAAAACATAATAGCCTATACATGCCAAATGTTCTCCTAGTTCAACTACGAAGACAATACCAAAAGATTTCCAGCCGGTGTGATGACTTCAACGACGGTTCCGAGCACATAAACAATACGAGTCCAAGAGACCTAAAAGGGGTGACAAGAAAACACCGAGTGAGTTTATAACTCAGTAAGTCATAAGCATTCAACCACCATCCATTAATAAAGTTATCACAACATGAAACAATAAACGAGGCTAGGTACTCATCCATACCGAAACTATGCCATAATTCCTCGGACCTTTCGGTTCAATCTCATACCAAGTCATACATCTACATTTCATATTCTACACAATAAGATATTTGAGGCATTTTCACACACTAACTCATTTTCACCACAATCACACAATTGCAATCATCACATAGATTTAAAGCTTACCAAGCTCAACCCCGAGCATGAACATATTGCCTATTCGTCATGAGCTCAAGGTACTTACCCGATCCGCTGTCCGGGATTAACTTGATAATGTCGCACACTCAGTGCCAATTGTAATGCAAGAGCATATAGTGAATCCGCACACTTAGTGCTATAAAATCAGCTCGCACACATAGTGCTATATAATCAAATTCGCACACTTAGTGCTGTACAATTTTAAACCCGCACACGTAGTGCCAATCTTGTCACCGTGTCCATTTATACCCGCACACTTAGTGCCAATCTTGTCACCGTGTCCATTTATACCTGCACACTTAGTGCCGAGACCAATACTTTATGCAATTTACCACCTTTATACATTCAACGATGGCATCATTCCATACACATACATTTCCATTTACACATCAATTCATTAAACACAATTGCATATATATTATGATCATTTAAATCAATACCAAATATATGCTTAATGACTTACCTCGGATGTTGTCGAATGTCTTCAACGGCTATTCAATTGCTTTTCTTTCCCTTGTCCAACTTGATCCTCTAAGCTCTTGGGCTTAATTCAAACAAATTTATCTTATTAAAGTCCCATCATGCTAGCTTATGGCGAATACCCATATCAAATAAGCAATTTACCTTAACTCGTAACCCACATAGCCAAGTTACACATATAACCCTTATGACCGAATATGAATATCACCAAAATCTCTATGACTTAACCTTCAGCCTTCATAGCGAATATATATATAGCTTATCAAATAGACATTTATTCACCTTCCCTTAACACATATTAATCAATTAGTCCATGCATTATCCCTTGACACACCGGTCATTAAAGCAATAACCTATTAACATCCAAGCATATTATACTAAAATTTCTTCTAAGGCCAATTCATGTACCATCCTTAATACTCATACAATTATTTTATTTTAAATAATTTACACACACCATTTACCTAACATCAATTAACTAGACACTTTAAGGGTTTCTTCTTTGACTATACACACATTCGGCAACTATCCATACTCACACAAGCCGATTTTTTTCCTATCACCCAAACCATCTACATGAACACTTAACTAACTCAAACTTCACCCATCCACAAATACTCATTACAACACAAAGACAACAATCCTTTTTCCTCAATTTCTTCCATGGCCGATTACCCAATATTACCACACAACCAAGATTTTGACATGGCTAAGTAGGAAATTTTAGTAGCTAGCTTAAAGAATGCTAACCTTTCAAGAACCAACATGAACTCACTTACCTAAATTCAAGCTCAAGGGTGACCAAACCTTCTCTTGCTTTCTTCTTCAATTCGGCCAAGCATGTTCAAAGATGAACACTTTTTTTTCTTTTCTTTGTTCACTTCACGGCAAATGGGGGGGGAGGCATCCACACACTTTTTTTGCTATCATCATTTTCCTTTTTTTTTTCCCTTTCTTTATTACTAGCTTTTATTCTATTGTTTTCTACATACCCCACTAACATAACATGTTGGAAACATGTTTCCTTGCCCATAATTTTGTCATGGCCGGCCACTATCCTTGTCAAAAGGATTATTTGACATGCAAATCCATTTATTTTACTTCATTCCTTTATTAACCTCTTAAAATTAGCCACATATAATTGAATCCTTTCACATGAGTCCCTTTTCTTTCAATTCACATTCAAATTAACTAAATCAAAGAATTAAAAATTCACACATGCATTTTCACATATTTAGACAGTAACTATCATACTCAAATGATTTAGTGATTCAGTTTAGCGGTTCCGAAACCGCTTTCCGACTAGGGTCACTTTAGGGATGTCACATAGAACCTATGTCTATCAAAGCTGTATAAGGTACATCAAATATGAAGAACATAATAGTGATGACATCAAGAGCATCTCTATCCTTTTGGCGTCGAGTAGCATAAACAAGTGCATGCTGCCTCACCTCAGTCTGACCAGTAGCTCTGCCCGGTGCTCTCTGCCTATGACCCATACCGTTACCACCTCTAGCTTGTCTACGACCCCTAGGTGGCTACTGAACTACCCATTGTGGCTACGTAGAACCCATTATCGAAGCTTGCATTTGATCAGCCCTCTGAGGACACTCCTTAATACGGTCTTCTAGAGACCCACACTTCAGACAATCCCCTATCCTCCTCCAACACTCGCCCGAATGGTGCCTACCATAATCGCTGTACGACTGCAACCTAGTAGGAGCAACAGGGGCCCCCACTCTAATAGGCCCATCAAGTCTGGCCTTTTTCTTAGGCCTCTGAACAGAACTAGAGGGTTCTGACTCCCTCTTATTCCTACCTCTCTCACGGTCCCTATTTTGGCACTCCACGCGCTTAACATCCTCGGCAATCTTCGCCTTCTCAACCAAAATCATGAACTCCCGCTCTGTGGAGCAATCAGAACTCTCAAGTTGTCCCTCAAACCGTCCTCGAAGCGGATACACCTCTCATATTTAGTCGCCACCATGCCTCGAGCGTAGCAGCTCAGCCTCAGAAACTCAGCCTTATACTCGGCCACAGATATATCGCCTTGCGTGAGATTCATGAACTTACACCTACGAACATCAACATAGCTCGCCCCCATGTACTTACTCTAGAAGGTGGTCTTAAAGAAGTCCCAACTTAGACGATCAGGCTGAGACCCCCTCAACTGTCAACCACCACTGATAAGCCTCATCACGAAGCATTAAGATTGCACCTTTCAGTTTCTGCTCAGGAGTGCAGTCCAAATCGCTCATAATCCTCTCAGTGGTTTCCACCCAATACTCAACCACATTAGGGGCGACCCTAGTGACACCCCTAAACAACTCAGCACCATTAGACCGGAGCCGCTCAGTTACCGATCCCTAGCCCTCAGCTCCAGAATGGGGTCTAGTGACCCTCTCCAAGATCTTCAGCATGGTTTGGGACAGCGCGCTGTCGCCAGCCGAGCAACTCTGAAACCTAGTCCTAGTAATAGGCAATATTGGTGTCTCACTCGTATCCAGATTCAGCATGCTGTACAGAGAGGAAGACTCAGCTCGAGCCCCCTACGACCTCTACCACGGCCTCTAATATCACATCTGCGAGTTTCACTAGCACTTATCGTAAACTTGGGTTTTAATCTACTTTAAAATTTTAATGCATCAGTTTCAATATTTATTAGCAAATGTTTTATGCATAAATTATTAGAAATTTAGGTTTGTTTCCAAAGGTTTCAGTCTCTAACTACTCAGTACAGTTTTAGAGAGTACTAACTTCAGTATTTTCTATCAAAATTTTGAAATACTTACAGAATCAGCGCCGAAAGCTCAATGTACCATAGACTTCCCAATTTATCAGAACTATTCGTAAACCAATTCTTTCTGAAATAAAATTATAAAACCCAAAATTCATAGCTCGAGTTTTGTAACCTAGTTCTGATACCACTAAATGTAACACCCTAAACCCGGCCTAGGCGTCATGGCTGAATCTTGGAAAACTCATAGAGAATGGGTTTAGTTACATAAAATCATTTTAGTTATTTAACTTGTATACTTTATATCCATTTTCGAAAACGATAGTTAAGTTGGTTTGTTTACCAAAACCTACTTTACAGCGGAAGCTCAATAAATCGATACGTTTTTTAAACCCGATTTGTACTTTTAGAAAAACCTTGTTTGCATAAAAATCGTTGACTTCATAAAATAGTTTATCATGGTATGCAAATTACTAACAAACCAAAAACCAAAGTTAAAAATCATAAAGTCTAGAGAGTCTCAGAAATTACAAACTCTCAGAATATAACCCAAAATCGTAAATAAAACCATAATTTAATAACTTAAATAGTTTTACGGAAGAGTGGTCACCGTTGAGTCCCTGCTACACCGATCCACCTAAGATTGTGGATTACCAGACAATACAAACAAACAAAGGTGAGTTTATGTAAACTCAATGTGTAACCCAATAGAAATAGACATGAAATACAAAAAAAATCATATGCAGTGGTCGGATCTGATCTGATTTGGGCTTAGGCCCATTTGAATCTGATAAACAAAATCAGATAATCAGAATCCTACCCCCATCCTCTACACACCATCTCCAACCATCCCAACACACTATGTGAGGTAAAAAACACCCACCCATCCCTACAAACCATATTGTGCCGTTACGACACGTATCAGATATAGTGAAGCTAAACTACCAGATAATAGACGATGATCGCCGTATAGAACACTTCCTTTGCATATAAATACCAAGCCCACCCCAAAACAGATACAGAGCACATATACAGAATTAACAAATAAAACATGTTTAACATGCTTATATATACAGATATCAGATATGCATCTAGCGTATTATGTAGACATACACAACATAACCACATTCAAAACAGTATTTCAAACTAACAAATCACATGGTTTTAGGGTTTAACTGGCCCTTACCAACCATACAATAGGCCCACAGTCGAACGGAATGACCTGTATGACCCTAGGGAAATTTTCAGTATAATGGGCCCACATGCCCGTATAGGCCCACACGCCCAGATTGGCCTTGCCTATGTGGCCCACACAGCCTGACCCAAAATTTGCACGCCCGTGTTACATGTCTGTGTAGGCCCACACGCCTAGTTTTGCCTTTGCTCGTGTGGCCCTCATGGCCACACTCAAGCCACCACACGGCCATGTCTTACGCATGACCATGCTTTTGTAGACCACATGGTAGTGTCTCAACACGGTCATCTATACGGCCAGCCACACCCTCGTGTGGTGTCGACAGTGGCCATTTTTGGCTTTTGCTAAACCCCGATTTCTATGTTTTGGGTACACACTTGATATCGGTTTGATGCAAAACCACTCCCGAGCCTTACAAAACCTAAAAACAGAGTATCCCACACTTTTTTATCAACCAATTTACAAGTCTATCACGTCATCCACTAAAGCAAAAATTGACTTACCGCCCACTAAAAATGACCCCAACCTCAACTAAGTCGTTGACGTGAAAATCGATGCTTCACCACCTTCACCTAAGCAACAAAATTCAACGATTACTCACCAATATCGGTTATCATAACATTGACTAAAACTCAAAGTCAAATGTAAAAAAAAGCCAAGTATTTACTTACCAACCCAATTGAAGAATCCAAATGTAAAAGTAATAATTAATCAAGAAAACGACAGCAACAGAAGAGGAAAATGAAAATTGAATGAAAATAATAATGTAGGTGGGAAGAAAGAAAAATGTCAGAGAGAAAGAAATTGACGATAGGAAATTTGGGGATTTTTGAAAGAGAGAGAAAATAAAATAAAATAATTTAAAAAATGATAATCCAAATCCCTTAAATCTCTCCCATTAACTCCACTACCAAACCACCTACTCAGAATTTCAGTTCAAACGAAATACAAACAGACAACCAAGCAAAAATAATACTCATGCTTGCGCCAGTATTTGAACACAAGACCTCCAACACACCAATTCCCTTACCACTCGAACCAGTAGACTCATTCTGATATGAAATTACAAACAACTAAATATAAGCCCACTGAACAAGGATAAAGCTTAATTCCAAAAATAACATAATTTGTTAAAGGTAAGGCTTGAACTTAGGACCTCTCACACATACCCTGAACACTTAACCACTAAAGTAGATACAAAATTGTGTCAGATATTTACAGAAACAAAAACAATTTATTCAGCGTGTTACATCAACAACCACCGGCACACTTCCACTCAGGTAACTCTCCCTTTCATTTTTTTAGGCAATCAATGGCTAAATTATGTGAAAAGATATTGCCAAATCTTTTTATTGGATCAAAATAACAAAGTAACCTAGTAGATATGTTCTTCTTAAGCAGACCTGCAAACTTGACAACAACTATAAGCATGAGAGGGAAAGCCTACCTCAACTCACCGGTGATGGTGACCTGGTAGTCACCGGTCGGTGTCACTGGTGGATGCCGGACGGTTCACGAAGGTAACTGGCAATGACAATAGAGAGATTTTAGGAGATTTCATATTAGGGATTTTAAATTTTGAGGGTTTGGGTCTTACTTAGGGATTTCTTGTTTCTATCGTGCTTTTTAGTTTTATACTTTTAGTTTTAGGGTTTTTATTTTTATTTATTAAATTATTTGTAATTTTTATGATTGGGTTGGGTTGGGTTGGGTACTTGGGTTTATATATATTAGATTGAGTTTATATTGGATTGGGCCTGGGTGGATAGTGAGCTATTTATGTATTATAATTATATTTATTAAAATTTTCGGTTAAACTGAAAAAATTCGGTTAACTGACCGGTTTCGAGCTAAATTAACTGTTAATCGAAAACCTCCAAAATTATTAACTAACCCCCGACCAAATTAATTCGGTTAACTGACCGATTAACTGAATTCGATCGTTAACTGAATTTTTTTAGTTTTACTTGAATTTTGCACACCCCTAATTCTAATATTTGTTAGAAAAAACATGGTTGTTTATAAGTTAGATACGCAATTTATGTTGTGGGGCTTGTAATATAATTTGAATGAACCTAATATGTGTGTGTTTGTTTGATATAATCATGTCTCTCTAATTTTTAATGTTATAGATAAATTTAATCCTAGATAATTCTTTTTAAGGTTGTTTGTTAATAAGTAAATAATTAACATGTTTCATCTTGATTATCTGAAGGTAATAAGAGTTTAGTTGCTAAATGCTTCATCAAACTACAACCAATTTATTAAAGACTATTGAGATATATGTTTGCATCAATGATATAACCAATCATTATTGAGATTTTGTTTTGATTAGAATCTAATCATGTTGATTTATTATATTTTATTCATGTTTAATGTTTTTCCATTTGATCTTTAATTTTAATTTTTAGTTTCAAAACATCTCTTTTGAATTTTGGTTTACTTTATTTATTGAAGGAATATAATTTTTATCAATATTATTGGATACACCTGCATCGTGCTCATTATATCTACAAAACTTTATATTTTTAGTAAAATTTTATGTTTTATTGAATTCTAACACCATTATAAATCCTCTTTTATTATTAATAAATAGATCGATCAAGGAAAAAAAGTAATTTTGAGATTATAAAACATAAATAAAAAGAGTACATTCCTTAAGATAGTTTGATGCCATGTTGTCCCCATTATTACGCACTTTATTAGTCTTGTAGATGATATATTGGTATAGCAAGCAAGTGCTTGGCCCTTGGGGCCGTAAGGCCAAGCTTCTCACTCATGCTCAAGTCACTAGGCAACATGCCATCAGGTAACTCCCATTCAAAGCAGTGCACCAACTGAGCCAAAACAAGGCGAACATTCGTTAACCCCATTTGCATTCCTAGACATCCTCTACGACCTGATCCAAATCTAAAAATTATGTCCTCGAATGTCTATGTTGCTATTGACAAATCTTTCAGGAAAAAAATCGTTGGCATTATCAAACTACACATTCGAATCTCGACCAATTGACCATGTATTTATCAAGATACGAGACTTTTTTGGAATATAATATTCATTTATCGTAATATCCTCCAGTGATTCGTGAGGTATTAGGAGTGGTGCCACTGGATGCAACCTTAAGCATTCTTTCAAAACCATATCTAAGTAGGTTAATTTTGGTAAATCTCTCTCTTCGACCATTCTAGCCATCCCAACAACACCTTCTAACACTTTTTGGAGATGTGTTTTGACTCGTGGGTACTTTAAAATTTCAGAAAATGCCCACTCAATCACCACTATTGATGTGTCAAGTGCACTTGTAATCGTGTCGAGTATTATAGCTTTGATATTTGTTTGATTAATGATGTATAGTTGTGATTCATTATTTGGATTCATAGGTTGATCCAAATGTGAAAGCATCACATCAATGAAATCATGATGTTGTTTTTTCTGCCCTTTATGTTTATCTTGTTGATGCTCATCGATTATCTCCTCCAAAAAATTGTCACAACCCTCTCTTATTGCTCAAACTGTGGTATCAGATATTGGCTCAAGTATATATTAGATTTGTTAGTTGGTTGAACTTCATTTCATATGATCTAAAATAAATGGGAGGCAAAAACTACAATGTCCTTGTCATGAAAGTGGTTGTGTTTTCCGTCTCATATACACTTCCACTTTTTTTCTCAGTTTCAAATTGATTCAAGCAATACTATGAAAGTGCAAATTTACTGTATTATAGTTATGTGAGTAGTTCAGTTATCTTTTTTTTTTAAAATAATTTGTTCAAATTTAATCATATTTACAATTCTGAAATAAAGTTATGATGTACATCTAATTTAAAGCAACGAGAAAATATAAATTAAAAGAACTTCAAAAGAAATTTTTTAAATTATATAGTAGGATAAAAGCAACCATGAAACTGTATCATGAGAAACTAAGGTCCTAAAAAAACCTAAGGCCCTAATGCCTTTTTTATGAGGGTATTTTTTCTTAACAATGGTTAAATTTCATTTTTGATACTTTTACTTTTTTTAGATATACAATAATAGTTAAATTTTAGTTTTCATCCCTATATGCTTTATTTCTTATATAAATTGTTATATAAATTTTTATCATGTAAAGCATTTCTTATATAACGCGCATCTAAACTTCATTTACCATCAAGGTTGAAAAGTATTTTTCAATTCAAATCATGATTTCAAATAAAAAATAGAGGTAAACAAGTAGCTTTCGAAATCAATTCATGTCTTTAAACTAAGATTTTAAGCTGAGCAAAAAAGCTAAAAAGTTCAGCCTTTTGCTTTTATAAAAGTGTTTTTGGCTGAAATTAATTTCTCATTCTCATTAAAAAACTCCAACATATCTTCTACTTTACAATACATGTCTAAAATAGAGATATATCTAAAATAGACTCTCTTGTTTTTTCAAAAACACTTTTTGACAGCAATAGTATATACTGTCAAACTTTTATAAATCACTTCTCAAAAATATATTTCGACGACACTTTTTAAAATCACTTTTTAACCTAAATGCTCAATTAGTCATAACTCTTTTTTTTATATTATAAGATAATTGTTAAATTTTAATTTTGACCCCTCCACTTGTTTTTTCAGATTATATAACAATGGTCAAATTTCAATTTTAACCCCTATATTACACTTAAGTTTGAGATTAATCTCTATATTTTAATTTTTGCATAATTTGCTAACTCAACTATTAGAATGTTATTAGTTAGTCTAAATGTATTATTCTAATAAAAAATATTAATATGAAATTTAAGAGTTTTTAACATCATTAAATCTTTTGTTAAATTTAGGTCCATTGCAATGTCCTTTTTGTTAATGGCTACCAAGTATTTTTTTAAGAATCAAGATGGCATATAATAAAATTTAATGAAACTTTTGAAATGTTTTAACAATTAGACTTGGATTTTTAAATTAAGAAAAATAAGAGAGACTAAATTCTAAAAAATAAAATATGAAAATTAAGTTTCAAATATATGAAAAATTAGCTAATTTTTTTAATCCAATGTCAAACTAGTTGAAAACTAATAGATAAAGAGTCAGGAATCGGTTATAGACGGTTGTCTAATAATATTAGGTTTTCATCATTAATTAATTTGTTACTTTTTTTTTTTTGAAATCCACTAAGGGTCGCTAATCAATTAAGGAAAAATTAACTTCTCTTAAACTGTATAGAACCTGATCTTCAATTTTAATTTTAATGCGATAATATGCAAGATGAAAATTATGTTATGCATATAGAAGACAGATGAATAGAGATACCTGAAGATCAAGTGGAGCAAGGAACGACACATAATCTGCTATGTTGAAATGTCCTGATAACCTAAGGCTCTCTTGAATAAGCGGTTTCAAGTCGAATTTATCATCTTTACTTCGGCCTATGATCATTCTATACATGATATTCTCCATCAATTCAACTGCCTTGGCACTAATATCCACCACTTGGCCACTTGCCGCTGCCCTCTTTATCCAATCCACCAACGACTCCACCTCCCTCCTCCTAATCGACTCGAACAATTCTACTTTTGATGAACTAAGAAGTTGCAGGGTGCGCCATTTCCTCACTGTGCGCCAGTACGACCCGTATGGTGCAAAAGCCAAGCCTTTGTTACCGTAGGAGACGTAATCAGCGAATTGGAGTTTAGGCCTACTGGCAAAAACAACGTCGTGGATTTTTAGAAAGAGCTCCGCTGCTTCAGGTGATGACACCACAATTGTTGGGACATTGCCTAGCCTTATTGACATTATTGACCCATATTTTTTGGCTAAGTTGCTAAGGCTTCAGTGTCGGAGCTGGCCTAGCATGTGGAGGTTTCCGATGACTGCGAGGTGATGATAAAGAAAGAAATCAGAGTTGTGAAGAAGGTTAAGAGAAGGGCATATGTTGAGATTGAAGATGCCATTATAGCTCCAGAAAAGAGATGATGGGACTTCAGAGAAGGGTTTGTAGTAAGATTTATATTGCTATGTTGTGGGGCTTGAGAGGTGGGATTGGTAAGCTTTTATATTGCTATTTTATTACCTAACTGGACATGTCCTTATAAATTAAATATTAAAAATTTAAATTTATTTTTTAATTCCGTTAATTATAAAATTTAAAAATTATTAAAAAATCATACATAAAATTAGGGGCGAGCATTCGATCGAATCGAATGAAAAAATTTTGAGTTAATCGAGTTGATGAATCATATTTTATCATCCTAATTTGATTTGAAATTTTCTCGAATCGAGTCGAGTGAGATGGAATTCGAATCGAATCGAATCGAATATATTTGTTCGAGTTAAATTTTAAAAAATAATTTTGGGTCCTTGTAACCACTGTCACCCATAGTAATAAAATTTGCCCACCTTAATTAAAATTTTTATTAACTTTCATCACCTCATAATTTATTTATTAATCTTTTATATATGGGTTAGCTTATTTGCTTGCTTAGTTGTTTTAATTATCTTGATTCTTGTCACTATGTATTTTGGAATTAAAAATATATTAAATGTAAAAATGTGATTTTTAATAAAATTATTTTAAAGATAAAATGTGAAATTGATACCAATATAAAATTTTAACATAAATATTTAATGGCATAATTAATAATTCAATTTTAATATAAATATTCAATATGACTAAGCAATTCAATAATATAAATAATATAATATGTGAAATTTAATTTAATAATATAAATAGTAGATATAAATAAAATTATTACTATTTATGTTTAGTGATTTTTTAGATAATTTTGATTTTTTATTTTAGAGTAAAGGGTGAGAAGTAAAATTTAGGGAAAAATAAAAAGTTTTGGGGATAAAAGTTTGAGGAAAGTAAATAGGGGAATAAAATTTTAGAGGAAAATATTAAAAAAAATTGGGGGAGGGGAGGAATGTATTTGGTGTAGATTGGAGGTGGGATTGAAAGGTTTTTAAGGGAAAAGTGGGAGGAGTAAAAATTATGGGGAAAATAAAAGCTTTTGAGGGTTTTTGAGAGTAAAATTTTGAGAAAAAGTAAATGGGAGAGTAAAATTTTGGTGGGAAAATTTTGGTGAGAAATAGATTTTGGGTAGATTGGGGGTTGGGATGGAAGGGGTAAAAGTTTTGGGGAAGTGGGAAGGAGTAAAAGTTTTAAGGGAAAAGTAGAAATGTTTGGGAGTTTGGGGTAAAAATATAAAATATTATAGTTTGATATTCGAATTATTCGAATTATTTGAGTTATTCGAATTCGAAAACTTAACTCGATTCGAACTGGAAATTTGAAAAAAAATCGAGTTGACTCGAGTAACTTGATTAACTCGAATAACTTGATTCGTTTAACTCGAAATTCAATTTTTTTTCGATTTTTTAGAGTCAAATCGAGTTTTGTTCACCCTTACATAAAATTAAAAGGTTATACAATTTTAAAATTATAAATATTTATTAAAAATAACAATACCGAACTAACAAAAGAGTAGGGTAAATTTTTTAAAAATCTTATAACTATTAGAATTTAATGGATAAATATTTATATTTTTAATAAAATTTTATAACTTTATAAGTTTTGTTTATAATTTTATGATTTTTAAAATAATTTGGATAAACTTCCTAGTTGGTCACCTAATTTTTAGGGTATTTTCATTTTAGTCACCTAAACATTAATTCTCTAATGATGTTAACTATACACGCCACTTCATATTTGCACTTTCATTTCAGGTCACTAATTTACTCAATTTTCAAAAAATAAACTAAAATGAAATCTAAAATATAGTACAGAGTTTTGCGGTACTTTTGCCAGCTACTCTCTAACATCCACAAATATGAAAAATTATTAGGTAAATCATTCTTATCCAGTAATATATTATTATGTAAAAACATTTTACATATCACTAAAACTTCTTCAAGCTCACTCACCTTCAATTTTGGCTTATTGTTTTTTTTTCTCTTCCAGCGATTCTTCCTGCAACTTTCATTTCTCATATTTCGAATGATGATGGAAACATTTAAGCTTATATTTGTTTTCTTCATCTCTTCAAAGCCTCGACTTTTTTTTCTTGTCAAATCCTAGATTTTTCACATTTAACCATAAATGTTTTCATAGTTTCTCTAATTTCTAGATTTTTTAAAATGTAATTAATTTTTCTACTACAAATACCTTCATTTTTCGCCAATGACTCCATTTTCTTCCGATCCCTACATTTTCTTTTATTATTTTGAAACCCATGGAATAATTACAACAATATTCTTCACTTGAAAAATATATTTAATCAATTGATAATAAATAAATTCGATTCAAAATTAGAAAAAGCTTACCGGCTTTTTGAACAATTTATCGAAATAAATTGCAATAATTATATATATGCAATTTTGAACAATCTTCTTTACATTTCTAGAAAAAAATTAGTTGAAGCAATTATTTATAAAATAAAAAGAAATTAGATAAAATTGAGATAAAAAATCAAGTTTAAATTATAGTATAGAAAATGAATTAAAAAATGAAAACAAATTTCTGTTCTTTAAATTGAATATAACCTTTATTAAGCTACACATATTAAACGCGAAAGTAGCATAATTGCTCCGGTAAAACGTACCAAACTATTAGGCAAAATTATGCGCTGCATTGCACTTAATTGCAAGTGAATCGTCAATTCCTAGTATGTATTTGGTACCAAAAAAGCATTTCTAATTGCACGGTCAACGAATCTATGCACATATTTCCTGACATTGGTTCATTTGCAGCCTTACAAATATGCTTGCAACTATTAACATCAAAATGGAAAAAACTTTTCAAACCCTGTCGAAACATTTTTTAAGAGGTTTTAAAAATCGGGGTTCGACTTTAAAAACGAAAACAAGAATCGCCACCAATATTTTTAAGTGTGATTGGATCACCTTTAAAACATTTTGTTTTAAAATCATTAGTTTTGGTCTACGAAATCAGAAAATGGGTTCGAGAGCCGGTTACGTACGAGGAAAGGTTAGCACCCTTGTAACGCCCAAAAATTGGTACCTAATTGATTATCAAATTGTCCTTAATGTCGAAAATTTAACAAAAATTTAAGATGTAATCCTCTTTACAATATTTTGATTTTGAAAATTAGGGTTCACTTGTATCAAATGAATCAAAATATTACATCCAATAAATTAGGACGCACTATTTTAAGACATTCGAGACTAAGCTAACCATTTTTGAAAATCCCTATCTTGAGACGTCAAAACGTCATATCCAGTAAGTTTGGACACAACGCTTTGAAATTTCAAGACAAATGCTCGTATTTTGAAATCCTTTAAAAAGTTTTAGAAAGGTGCTTGACTATTTGAACTCAACGAGAAAAGTGGCAACCCAGTAAGTTAGGGCACTACCTTTCTCGAAGTTTCCAAACATTAAGCATTGCTTTTATTTTTATAAAACTTTTAAATATTGTTTTAAATGATCTTTTAGAGTGACAATTCTGTATTACAAAACATAGATATTCAACTAACGTATATTGCAAAATATTATAACACTTTATACAAATGCAATCACTATATATAAAGGGCAAAATAGAATAATAAAAATAATCATGCTAAGCAAATAGGAATATACCCAAAAGAAAACATAATAAATGCACTAATTATATACAATATATCATAAATAAAATATTAAATAATATAAAAAACATGGTCAATATTAATGTGTAAAATATGTATGAGTAAAAATAGATGACATGCATAGAAAATGGATAAATAGAATCTACATAAAATATAAAATATATAATCCAATAATTTAATGTACACATGAATGGATTAATAAATGAAATGATGCATATAATACAATATATCAATGTACATATATAAAAATATGCATCTGAAAATAAATTATAAAAGTCTAAGATATTACATAACATATAAAATACATAACATAACAATAATACATTAATTCTAAAGTAAAAACAAATATTGTATAATAATTGTAGAAGCCCAAATTGCCCGAGCCCGATTATATCAAAACCCAACCAAACCTCTAAACCCACTAAAACCCTTAACCCATGACCCATTTACATCTACCCAAACCCATTACAAAACCTAAATATTAAACCCAATTCAAAAGCCCATTAAGCCCTCCCAAAAAAAAAACCTAACCAAAAAAAAAAAAAGAAAAAAACCTAACCCAAAAAAAAAAAAAACCTAACCCCCCCAAAAAAAACCAAGAAACCCTAGCCACCTAACCACTTTCCCACTTGCCCCATTTTTCCTCCCATTTTTGATATCCATTGTCTACCACTACCACCTACAAAATAGAAAAAGAAATAATAGAAAATCATGTAAAAGATGGCTATAAAAAGCCATTCAAAAATCATGTAAGGAGGATTTTTACAAAGATTGAAAAAAAAAAAACATAAAAATCCCTTCAAATTTTGAACACAAAAGAAACATCAATAAAAAGGTTGCATCTTTTTCTTTTTTCCTCTTCTTTCGAATTTTTTTTTCTTTTTTTTGTGTTGTTTTTGTTTTCTTTCTTTATATATACATATATTGTTAAAAATTTTACCTTTTCCGCCACAGTGTGGCGGTGTTGCAATGATGTGACGACGGCGACGACCGACGATCGATCGTGACCGCCCCCCTTGGCGAATTTCCTTTCCCCCTCCTTCTCTCTTCTTTCCCCTTCTTTTTTAGGTATTTTATATATATTATGTATATATTCTTAAATACTATTATATACATATATATATATTTTAAATACCATATTGTGTATATATTATTATTACAAATTATTACTATTGCTAGTATTATTATAACTATTATTATATTAGTGTATATTTTATGTACATATGTATATATATATATATATTTTTTTTTTTGCACATATCATTATTTTATATTATTGTTGTAAATTTTTATGTATATATTTTTTATGTACGTTTCCTAATATTTTCTTTTATTGTAGATATTATTATTATTATTATTATTATTATTACATACTTTTATTATATGCATATATATATATATATATGTATTTTTATGTACATATTATTATTTTATATTATTATTACCAAATATATCATTTTTCCTATTTTATTATTAGTACATGATTTGTTTTTATTTTGTAAATATCATTATTATTGTTATTCTAATATTCTAGTATTCCATGTTAATATTTTCATTAATTATATTATTTTTTTGCGTCCTTTATCTATTTTAATTTCTCACTTTAGGAATATTTTTTCTCATGTTTTAATTAATTTCAAAAATAAGGCAATGTACCGATTTAATATTAAGCCATCGATTTCATCGCTATGTTGGGTGAAATTAAATGGCTTGTGTTAAAAAACAGGACACCCTTTCTAAAAAAATCGAAAACTAAAATTCTCATTTTTCAATCGGATCACGATTAAATATTATATTGAACTCGTATTTTGAAAATCAAGTCAACACATGTTTATGAGATACCAATTTTGGGCGTTGAGAGTGCTAATACCTTCCTCACGCAGAATCGACTCCGAACCCCAATTTTTCTCTGGACTTTCATGTAGACCTAAATTTGGCCTTCTTTTTGTTTTAAAATAATTTTATTAGGTGTCCGATCACACCTATAAAAAAGGATCGTGGCGACTCCTTTGTTAATAAAATCGAAAGTTGGTTTTCAAATGTTTAATAAATCGCCACAATTAGCGACCAAGCGAAACTAAATTTTTTTTACGTCGCTACAATAATAAAAAACATAAGTTTTAAAAATATATGTATAATATAAACAATTGATAAATAGAATGAGCATATAATAAAAAATGTGATATTTAATAATAAATTTAAAATATAATATATAATAAAAATATATTTATAAGAATAATAATTATATAAAAAATAAAATATATTGGTTTAGAAAAATAATGTATAAAATATCAAATATGTAAAAGAATTTATATTTATAATGAAATAATTATATAATATAATAAATATAAGTTTAGAAAAATATAAAATAAGTAATTAATGATGAAATATACGTATTATACAAATTATAATATTATAATATCTTCAAAATGTGTAATAATAGAATATAAATAAAGTAATTATTAACATATAAATAAAAATAAGTATATAATATAAGTTAAAACCTTTAATAATAATAATACATAGATAAAATGTATAATAATATAAAAAATGACATAATAATATATAATAAAATAATTATAATATATAATATAAAAGTATATATGTAAAAATAATATATAAAATATATAAATAATTAATAAATATATAATACAAGTAAAAATATAATAATAATATATAAATAATAATGGAAAATAATAATAATTTGTGAAAAATAATATATAATAAATAATAATAATATAAATAATATATAATAAATAATAATAATATAATATATAATATAAAAATAAGGTTAAAAATAAAACAAATAACAATATAAAAAATATATATATAATAATTAAAATAAATATATAGGGTTAGATTTGAAGTTCAATAAAATTACAGGGCGAATTTTAAAAAATAAAGCTGAATTAAGGTCCTAATTAAAACACGCGTAAAACGAAAGGGACTCATTAGGCAAAACGCCCTATTCCCAAAACGGCAGCGTTTTAATTCTGTGTTTAAAAGGGTCGGGGATCAAATTGAAACCAAAATAAAAATAGTGGGCAAAAATTAAAAATTGCAATAAACTTAATTTAAAAGATGAAAAGACGGAAGGACTAAAGGGATAAATATCCCATTTTCTTAAAACACGGGGACCCTCCGGGTCGAATCGGGTCGGATCCTGGGCCCTATATAAGTTAAATTTTAATTTTAAATTTCATTTCTAACACCCCGTTTAAAAAAAAACCAAAAAAACTCTGAAATCCTCTCCTCCGTCCTCTGGCCTGAGTTCCAACAACGGCAGATGGCCACCGCTCCAGGTGCCTACGCACCGCCGTGCACGGCGGTCGGAAGGCCAAAAATCCTTCCTCTTGCAGCCGAAACACAGGTAGTACTTCTCCTCTTTATTTTAAAAAGTATTTTTGTGTATTACAACTTAAAAAAATGAATTGTTTTCCCTTTGATTTTCAAATCTGTTTTTGGATCTCTGTTATATTAAAAATACATGTATATATATAAATAAAAAACAGAAGGAAATAATAGAGAATAAAAACAATAAAACCTTTGAATCTGCCGTGAGTTTTTATTTCTTCTATACTGTTTGTACATGTGTGTTTAAAACCAAAAAAAAAATCTCCCCCCCATTACAATGTTTAGATCCGGGCTTTATAGCCACTGTTGACCGATACAAATTTGGTATAAAAATCTTTCCTTTTTCTTACCGTGTTTTGCTTCTTTCCTTTGCTGTTTTCTCTTCCTTTTTTTGTAGGTAATCACAAGATCTCCGGCGGAGATAAAGGGGACCTTCGTTTGGTGCTTGCGGCGCGAGGAGAGAGCTAGGGTTTCTAACCCTAGCCGAATGCTTCTAAATTTTGGGCCTCTGAGAGTTTGGGTCTGTAACGGGTAGGGATGGTTTAGATCTGTTAGGTCGGGTTAGGTATTGGGTTAAGTTTGGCTGATGGATCTATGTATTTGGGCTACGGGACTGCTTTGGGGTTTTGGGTAGTAACAATGGGCCTACTGGATAGGGTCACGGTTTGTTGGGTCACGGGTCTTATAATGGGTAGGTTTAGGTGGGTTATTGGGTTTTAACATTTGTAAAAGGACTGTTAAAAAAAACTTTTATTATTATTTTTTTTGATATTTTGGACTATGCCATGGCTTCCAATGGGCCGGGCAAATTTGAGGTATTACACCAACAATGCAAAATAACACAATGTGACATAGATAATATCCATTCGTGAATCTTAAAAAGGATGGTTGGAAAGGTCAACAGATTATCCTTCACACACTTTGTACTATTACCTTACCAAACTTTAAGTAGAGTTCAAATTAGAAAGTGGATCTAGAATAAGATGTTGGCATGCCTTATGTGTAGATTAGAAGGAAAAAACGGGATAAGTTTGAGATTTTGGATGTAGTTATTCTTTTAGGATCCTTTCTCTTTTTATATTTCCTTTTTAATTGTCCTTTATTTTTATTTTTAAGGAAACAAATATGGAATAGAATTTGATGTAGTATCTGTTGTATAAGCCTTAAGCACCATCAATGAATAATAACATGACACATTATTACTAGATTAAACAAAAAATATGGAGCACATGTAAATAAATCCTAATAATTTTATGTCATTATTGCAATGATAATTCCTACATCCATTGATTTATGTTATCATGGGACAATCTCAACAATAATCATATATGACTATTTGTCCTCTCAAATGGAACCACATCCAGTGAACCCATATGATAATATTTACCGTAGGATGAAGCCAGGCTAAAATCAGCCCAAAATATTTGTTGGAAAAATTATTTAAGAAAATAGTGTTTGTAGCACAATAGAAGTTTACATATTTTCTTAAAACCTAGTCTTATGATATTTATAGTAATAAACCCTAGATCAAATTAGGACTTGTTGATAATATTCTAAAATGACATACTTCTATGTGTTAAATACATATATATATATATATTGAGTACGATCCTACTAATTTGGGTTGTTTATGATTTTTTATCTTGTAGGGGTTAAATTGAAGAAAATTTGGGGGCAAAAAGTGTGAATTTAAAGACAAAACATGTCAGCATGCGAAATAGAGAAGAAGTGGTGCCGCAAATACAAAGTGTGGAAGGCTTGGGACAAAATTTCAAAGAAGAGATTTATGGACATAAAACTTTGTTTAAGATTGAAATTCTATTTTTTTTAGGATTATTGTTAGGATTATTATTATATTGTTTAGATTTAATTTTAATTTCTTAAACATTATCATCTAGAGTTTGAATAGGAACCAACTAGGGCTTTTCATGTACTATAAATAGGGGATGGAGTGGCATGAATATTCACTAATCACTTCTGTAAAAAACTCATTCCCTCTAAGGCTCTTAGCCTTTTGTTTCTTTTTCAATAAAATTCCATTTCATTAAAACATGTTTTTTTTCCCTAAAAGCATGAGCAACTAAACTCATCTAGCCAAAGGTTATCAAGACTCCTTCAAAAGAGTTTATAAGGCTTAGAATTCGCACTTAGTCATTCTCAAATGACTATTCATCATTTCTCCACATTATGGGACTGACGCTTTCGTCCATGTCCTTCCAAAAGTAATCTTTTCATCTTGTGCAAAGACGACCATTTTGTATGTTTTAGGAAGGTTGCACAATCGATTCGCTAACTTACTGTGTTAGAGGTTGTCGAGCCCAAGAGATGAAATAGTGTGGCATTCTCTATTAAGAAACAATGATCTAGTGTAAGACGGTCCCACAAAAGTGACAATTGGCTAGAGTCAGGTTCCTCTAGATCGTAAGGCTATAACCTAAGTGAAGCTGGTGGTCGTAGGCATCCTCTTCCACTATAATTGGCTTAACTTGCTAACACGTCAGTTATCGAGCCACCAAATCATTCACTTCAAGCATCAAATTGGGCCACCAATACAACTCCCTGAGATCACAGTACATCTTATTTCTGTCGGGATGGATAGTATAGAGGCTACTATGTGTTTCTTGCAGAATAGACTGCCTCAGCTCTCTATCATTCAGCATACAAACTCGACCCCGGAAATAAAAAATACGCTTATTGTTAAACCTAAAACCCAAAGTCTTACCTAGCCAACAACTCAGCTCTCAAACAGACTTAGGCGAGGAAACATTAGTCTCAACTCAGTCATCAATCTCGGACTAAGAGCATCGACCATAACATTGGACTTACTAGGATGGTACTCTATCTTGCAACCGTAATCCTTAAGTAGCTTAATGCATCACCACTGTCTTAAATTCAGCTCCTTATTGGTAAGGAGATGTTGGAAAAAAAAGGGTTTGGAAAATGTAACAAAAAAGAAATTTAAGGAAAAACCAGAGTTATAAAAAATTTTCCAAAACAAGATCTTGGTTGTGATATAAGTAGTAAACACTTAATCAAAATTATACATTTTCGATTCATCTAGGATGAGCATTTCGACCTAGTAGTCTTCTCCACTATCATCAAGCTCACGTCTGCTGAGTGTAGACTCGTCTCAAATTAGAAAAATTTTTCACAAAAATTACCAGTGGGGTAATTTCACAATTTCTCTAAAATTTTGAGTCAAGTTGTAAATCGGAAAGTATCTCAAGAAATTTTTTGAAATAATCTCTTTAGAGAATTTTCTCTCTACAACTTTCTCTTGAATTTAAGTGTGTGTAAAATAATGACCTAAGATTCTCATTATATAGTGAGAGTTTAGATAGTTCAACTATGATTAAACTTAAAAACTTTAATATTAAATTAATATAATATTTATCAAGATAACGATTAGATTAAACTTAATATTAAATGTAACAACCCAAAATTCAGCCTAGAAGTTTTGACCGGATCTCGAAGGTTACATTGACCACCGAAGTGATTTAAAAGGAATTTACAAACAAAGGCTTGTTTAAAACTCATTTACAAAATAGTTTGCTAAAACTGTACTGGATCGTTTAACAATTTAGGATTTAACTTTGGCGTATCAATTTATGAAAGCCCAAAATTAAATTTTACCACAATTCTTATCATTAATAATAGTCCAAAATAGTTCACGAATTAAGATTTGAAGAATCATTTTATTTGATTAATTCAAATCTAACCCATCTGAGGCCTCTATCTGGCTAGTCCAGCTACAGAACACGAGAGTACCTAAAAAGGAGAAAACTAAGGAGTGAGCTACACGAGCTTTAGTGTGAGTCAGAAATCAAAACAAAAGCAGATGACAAGGAGTGAAGCAAATAATTCCTAGACGTGCATACAAACAGAGAACATACAACTTTTATCAAATAATTAGTCCAACAACAAACTTAACATGTAGCTAATATCCGAAAACACGCCAGTACAGAAACATGCCAAACTATTCACATTATGATGCAATTAACCACACAATCATACAAACAGACTTATAATCAAATGCAATAAATACAGCAAAATAAAACCCACCCCAACCATCCAAACACCAATTCTACCACCTTGCACACCACATATGAGCTGTATCTAGCTCATTCACCCTGCACACCACATAGGACCGTGATAGGTCCATCCACCCTACACACCACGATATGTGGAACCAAGCCACTTTGATCATAAGAATATGCAGCTAAGCTGTCATATGTATAACATAGTGCAGTAAACCACTGTACCAGAGTATTGTAGTTAAATTGCCAAATAGTCTTCCTTCTCTTCGTTAACAAATCCTAGAACTTAATGCAAATGCAAAAATGTCCACGATGTACAACAAACAAACAAAGGAGAAACAGACGTTTTATAACACCCTGACTTATTTATTTCTATTTATGTGAATTTTGACACAACTGTGTATTTGCTTCAGTGGTTAAGTGTTTTGGGTGTGTGTGTGAGGTCTTGGGTTCAAGTCCCATGTTTGCAAATTTTGTTATTTTTTTATGCAAGTCTTACCCTTGTGGGTGGGCTTAAATAAAATTGTTTGCTAATTCATATCAAAATGAGCCTACTGGTTCGAGTGGTAAGGAGTTTGTGTGCTAGGGGTCCTGTGTTTGAATCCTTAAGCTAGCAAGGGCGTTAATTTTTGCTTCTGGCATCGGTTAGAGGTTGGAAGTAACCGAGGTTCTGAGGTCATTATGAGTTAGTGGGATAATAGGAGAAAAATAAGGGATATGGGGATATTATTTTATTTTCTTTTCTTTTTTGCTAAAATTTTCTCTTACCTCCAAAGAATTATGACGTCAAAAATTCTTCGATTTTTCCCCTTTTTGACTTTCCTTTTGTCCATCTCTGCAACCCTTTATTTTGGTTTTCATTTCGGCTCGTGAATCCATTGTTCGATCGTGTTGTTTGGATTGCCAGGTTTTCCTTTTGATTGTGGAGCAGAGAATTGCACTATGACGGTTTAGTACACGTTAGAGGTGGTTTATCGTCGGCAGTTTTAGAAGGCTCGGGAGTGGTTTTCCATCAAATAGATACTAAGTGTGTAACTAAAATGTAGAAAAATGAGCTTCAGCAAAAGCCGAAAAACCCCACTTGTGACAGCCTTAAAACGACCCTAGTCGGAATGTGGTTTCAGGACCACAAAACCAAGGCATAAAAATAATTTAAAATTTATTTTGATGCCTATAATGTGTGTTAACTCATGTGTGACATTTTTGATGTTTTGATTTAGAGTTATAAATGTGAATTTCACTAGAAAGGACCTAGTAGTAAACTTTGAAAGTATGATGGGGAAATGTGTGATGACTAGTTGATCATGCATGCAAAAATGAGGGTTTGCATGTCAAATTTCCCCATTTAAGAACTAGTGGCCGGCCATGACAAGGGGATGGGCAAAACATGTCATGAAACATGTTTTGTAAGTGGTTTATGTTGGAATAAATAAAATAAGGAGTATGGAAAAAAAATGTGTGTGATGGCTTCTCCCCCCTCCCCATTGCCGTGAAGGTAAGAAAGAAAACAAAAAAAAAAGTGTTCATCTTTTGAACATCTTTGGCTGAAAAATTGAAGGAAAAAGGGAAGAAGGGAGTGAAGCATTCGGCTATCCTATATCACTATTAAGGTAAATTTGATGTTGTGCCATGAGATTCAAGCATGTTTTAGTAGTTAGCTTGAGTTCTAACTAGCCCATGGTTCAAATCTTCACTATGTCATGGAGATAATGTTCGGCTAAGGTGGATTTGTGGATGTCATTTGCATGCTAAAAGTAAAGCTTGTAATGATGCATGGTATGGTGTTGTATGGCATTCGGCCATGGTAGGAAGTAAAAGAAAACTATGGTCGTTGTTCATGTTATTTGAATGAGAAATGGTAGTAAGGTGAGGTACAAATGTTAGTGTTTGATTTACTAGTGTATATGTGTGTATTAGCCTAGTTTTGAACTTGAAACAAAATGGTGTTTAGTCGATACAAGTGACCATACTTGTAGAATGCATCAAGTGTTGCAATCAGCCTCAACATAGACATGTATGTTCGGCCACATGAATGAGTACGTAAGTTGGTGTGTATGCTCGGCTATAGGTAGCCTATTGATGGCTTTAGCTTGACTTAGAAAATTCGGCTAAAGGGAAATATTAACTAGTATGTTGAATTCGATTCGTGATTTCGTACCCATGTGACTCTAATGTCTAATGTATATATGGGCTAAGTACCTTGAGCTTCTCTTTGATGTTGAATGAATTGTATTGAATTGCTTGATGTGATTAAAATGTGCATGACCATTGTGTATTTGAGCTAAAGGGTGGCCATATGACCTTTTAAACTCCTTGTCATATTCGCCATAAGCTAGCATAATGAGACTTTAATAAGTTAAATTTGTGTGAATTAGCTCAAGAGCCGAGAGGACCACATTTGGATAAGGGAAGGAAAAGTGATCGAATAGCCGTCGAAATCGCTCGACCACATCCAAGTAAGTCTTGAGTAATGACCCTACTTGAATTATATTGAAATGATTTGTCATATTATGGCGGATAGCCGAATGTGCGTAGGGACTACGTTGTAAAGTCAATTGAAATCATGCTCTTTGTGTGTGGCTATTGAGCCGAAATTGGAAAGGTTTGATAAATGTTTTGTGTTTGAGCCTTAGTAACGAAAGTGGAATATGGATGTGTCGTGATTATTGATATATGTGTGCATGAGCATTTGAATGATACCCGGGCTAAGCCCCAAAGGCATTTATGCTAGTGATTATATCCAGGCTAAGACCCGAAGGCATTTGTCCGAGTTGTTATATCCGGGTTAAGACCTGAAGGCATTTGTGCGAGTGGTTATATCCGGGCTAAGACCCGAAGGCATTTGTGCGAGTTGCTATACCCGGGTTAAGACCCGAAGGCAATTGTGCTTGTGGTTATATCCGGCTAAATTCCGAAGAAACTTGGTTTGAAGGTGAGCGTTTTGTGCTGCAATAAATTCAATTAATACGCTCGAAAAACCCAAACGATAAGGTATGTTTGCATGTGCATCGGAAAAGTTGATTCGTTTGAAATAGTATTCGTTCAATCGACTAACGAACTTTCGGCTCTTAGATAGGTTGATGCCTTGTGTGTGTATATGTTTATGAAGTGTGAAGTAAGTATGATTATGAGAATGTGTATTACTAAAGTGATCCATTTAGCTATGTGAATGTAATACTTTAGTCAAAGCTGATTTCATTACTTGAGACTTACTAAGCATTAAAATGCTTACCCCGTTGCTTTGGCTCTCTGTTTTATAGATTTTGCTCGTTAGCTATCGGATTCGGGATCATCAAAGTCGAAGTCATCCACACTATCAAAGCCCTTTTGGTACTCTTTTAGTTGAACTCTGGATATGGCATGTATAGGACTACCCTTTGCTGTTTTTTTTCAAGTACGTTTTGTGATGTATGTGTGTACAGCCATGCGAAAATGGCTCGTAAAAGTGGAGTATGGCATTAGACCATTTGTGTTTATGTATATATGTATGGTTTCATGATGTGACTATGGACTGGAATGGAAGTGTTGGGCAAATGATCAGGCATTGGAATGGCTAAATATGATTATATGTGGACCTATGTATGACAAAACTCTAGTTGGTCCATGGAAACCACGAAATAGGTAAAGTTTACCTTGAAAACAGATGCTGACAGCAGCAGTGGTGTGGATTTGAAAAATCACTAAAAATTGTAGGAATGGAATTAACTAGTGAATAAATATGTAAATGAACCTTGATGAATCTACTTTCATATGGAAGAAACGAAACGGTCATATGAGTTATATGTTAAGAGATATTAAAGTTCTCGTGAAACAGGGCCAGAACGGTTTCTGGATCCCCCTGTTCCGACTTTGTAAATTCATTATAAATTAACCAGAGATAATTAGGAGTCATTCTATATATGTATAGATTCCTCTTTGAGTCTAGTTTCTATAGAAACAAACGCTATCAATATTGAAGCCCTGTACAGGGAGATATCCAAGTCGTAATGCGCGAAGGTCAGTGTAGTCGATCCCTGTAACAGGGGAGACTTTAACTAATAAACTGTACTAATTGGCCCAACCAAAAATTCTAGAAAAAAATAGGTAGATGGACATATGAGTCTAATTTCAGGGAAAAATGACAAAACTGATTTTCTTGCTTTGAAACTCAAGATATGATTTTTAAGGCGATAGTGATGCAGTAACCAGCTTGTCTGGAAATTTTTAAATGGACTGTGAAAATAATTAAGTTAAGTCTGTGTGCACCTTGTGTTCGACTCCGGTAACGGACTCAGGTACGGGGTGTTACACCACTATTGACGCCACATGGGCGTGTGCCTGGTCATGTGGTTGGCCATGTGGTGTAGTGTGTGTGGCCATGTGGGCCACACGGGCTTGCCCTAAATTGGTGTGTGGGCCCACACGGGCGTGTGGGTTCTGGGCCAGGCCATGTGGGCCACATGGGTGAGGCCAATCTGGGCGTGTGGGACAACACGGGTGTAACGCTCGGGTTTGTGCAAGTGTACACAGTCCTTATCAAAGAATAAGTAAGTATCGAGTTATCGTCTCCATGGAGATTGTATTTGTGCTAAGTCACTTAATTTGTAAAAGTGTATTAACAATTTGATAAATAAAAACAATATAATTGAGAAGTGATGAAAAATTAAGTATATGAAACTAAATGCAATGATCCCTAATGCTATTTATCCTAAGTATGCAAACTATATGAATGAGAGATTTTAGTAGAATTAACACAATAAGCAACAATTATAACATAAATAAGCTAGGACAATTACTTTAATTAAACTCAAATTATTATCAACATGCTTATCAGTATTCGGGAAAACATTCCATGGCAACTCGATCTTTCATGAGTTTGGAAACCATGTTAGGTCCATTCAGAATCTTTTAATTAGTAAATACGCATTTTACTGACCCTTATTTACTAAAGGTTTCTTAGTATTCATACGAGGTAACAGGGACGTGTTAGGTTTGAAATAGTTTAATCACACAAATCTAAAAACTATGCAGATAACAGAGCCTGGTTAGGGATGTTATGCAACCTGCAATTTAATCGGGTTAGGATCTAAATTGAGCATGCACATTTCAATTATGCGTCCATTAGCCGTCATTTGGTTAGGATCGCTCAGCTAATTCAGGTCCTTTTCAATCACGTATGAATGAAATACAAACTTGATTTTAATTGAAAACATGATCGATTGAGGCACAAATATTATAAGCATGAATCAAATAATTATTATTAAATCAAAGCAATCATCCTAGCTTAAATAAAATTAAGCTATCATTGTTGTAAATGAGAACAAAGAACACATAACAAACATTCTTGATTTAAATTAAAGTAGGAAAGATTAAACCCAATTCAAAGTGGCTGTCACCCAAGACTCTGACTGATGAGGTCTCATTCGTTCCTTCGCTTTGCTCCTTTGCTGATGGCTCTCCAAGGTAGCCGACCAAGGGTTCTTTAAGAGGCTAATTTTCTCAGAATATTTATGCAAAGATACTGATAGGTGTGAGGGCTGAGAGAGTTGAGAGAGGAGAGAATGATGAATGAGTAAGGGATGAATAAGGGATGAGGGATGATTCAAAAAGTGAGAAAGCGCCTCTTATTTATAGGTGAGGCATGGGAGCTAGTTTGCTAAAAATAGGAGTGTCCATCTTTCAAAACTCCTTTCAAGGGTGGCCAGCCATGAATTGAGGGAATGTGGCTGATTTTGCTTGATTCTTGGTCAATTTGAGTGCCACAACAACTCAGGACTAAAACTCGGTCACCAACAAATCTTCGGGCAAATCTCTGATTTCTTTAACTCTTCAAGGACCTTGTGTAATTAAACCAAAAGATGGTTTATGAACCTCTATATTTAACCGAATTTTGGTTGACTTGTCCCTCCATTTGGACTGTTTTGAAATCAAATTAAAGCTCTCAGACCTGTCAAAAATAAATCAATAAGTTAGAGAACCAAAGAATTAAATTTTACCAACTTAATTAAATTAATTAAAACCCAAATTATTAATGAAATATTTTAAAATGAATTATTAAATATAATTTTATATTTTATTATTTAATTTAATCATACATGGCCCACTTTATGTCATAAAATATTATATATTAAATTTAATATAAAATAAGTCATTTTATGCATGAAAACTATATAATAAAGCATAAAATCACATTTTAATAATTTCTATGTCTTGTTTTCATATTTTCACATATTTCATTAATTTATTAAAAATTACTTGGTTTTAACAAAAATTTAAGTAAAAGATGATAATTTATATGGGAAAAATCCTATATATTTTTAAGTTTATACACCCCCAAACTTAAATCATTGCTCGTCCCGAGTAATGTTCATGCACAACACAAGGTCTCGCTAAAGCAAAATTGCTAAAAGTGTAAGCAGCATCAATCATTGCCCCATAATCATGTATTAATAAATTCATGCTCATTGATCTTCTTCATTAACAAGTAATTCATATGCAGCCATTTTGAAAATTTTATATTAAGTTTCAAGGTATGCCAACATGAATCATAGTATGTATATACGTCACAGCCATAGATAATATTCTTTCATTCAACATAATTTCTCATCAATCAAGCAAAACAATCATAAGGCTTATTTATAATCTTCTATGTTGAACTTAGGACTTCCTCTCCACTAATGTAGGTGACATAATCATCAAATCAATAGGCCTTTTATAAGGTTGTAATGGGGCTCGGTCAAAGGTAAGGATTTTAAGAGATGAAATATTTCGGTTTCAAGATCTTAACCTTTAACTTTGTCTTGGTTTTCTCGTAATACAAACTTTTTCTTTAAGTGAACCTTTGGAACACCCCCAAACTTATTTTGAACTTAAGCTCATACATTTTTTTCCTTTTTGAAGACTGAGCAAACTTTTTTTCGCCCTTTCTTTTCTTTTTTTTTTATATAAGAATGAGCACAAACATCTTTATGAAAATTTCCTCAAATGTTGATTACCAAGACAACTTAAGTTAAGATAGGTGCACAAAATTAGGATAACTTACAAAGATGGTAATGTGACTTGTAATGTAGGTTCATTGCAATAAACAGGCCTTTAAGCTCAAAATTATAGTTACAAGGGTCTAATATCATAAGGTGGGCTTGAAAAGGCTCAAACAATCCAAAGAAAATGGTGCCTATATCATTTTAGATTTTTATGTCTCCTATGATTTCGCCTCAAGAAAGTTACTAAGTCAATTCTAAAGATATAAACCTTCATGCATGTCTAATCTCAAAAGAAACTAAGTTTTCATGGCAAACATTACCGAAGACTAAGATCATACAATCATTTTGTTTTTCATGATAACACACAGTCATTTGGATAAAATCATCATTCATGTTTGCATACAAGCTATCTTATTAACAAAGAATTTCTCTAAACATTCATTTATTAAAACATACTCATGAAAGAAATAATTGAAACATACTTGAAAATCATTTTGTTTGCCTTACCCCTTTTTTAAAAAAAAAGCAATGTCCTCATTGCAAGAACAAGGTAATGAATGAAAACTGAACACCAGGTAGGGTTAAAAAGAAAGGGAGGTGAGTCATTAAGACTACTTAAATACCAAGTCTTTCCTTATAATCCAATCCTAGACATGTTCATTCCCATTACCACATCAATTAGTCTTTTTCTTTCTAAAGGAGGTATTTATTCATGCTTACTATGTTTTATTTTGTAGAAATTAAACTCTAGTTACTAAAGAAACAAATTCCTAAATACCTAAAATAAATAAATAAATAAAAAGACAAGAATCCCCCATTTTATTCTTTTGACTTATTCCGCTTGTCTTCTTTAGCTCCTTCTCCATTTGTATAATCAGTATCGTCCATCCATGTCTTAAAGATAGCATGTGGGAACTCAGGAACAAAAGTGTTAGAGATATTCTTAAAAGTATTTCGAATCGAATCATCTCTAATTTTTGCATATTTCCAGTAAGTTTGTTGTTGATTGTGCATGAACTTGCACATATCCATCAACATTGACAACTCTGATTTCCTTGAAGTACTTGCAAAAGTTGGCAAGGGAGTTCTATATTCAGGTTCAACACTTAGCATGATTGGTTCTTCTTCTAGCTTAACCCTTGGTTCAGGTTCTTCAACTGGTTCCTTATTAGATTCTTCTTCTTCAGTATTTGAAACTGATTCAGTTTCAGTTTCATTCATTGACTCCTCAGTACCTGGCTTAGTTGGTTCTTCTTGCTCACCTTGATTCATCTCATGCACCTTCTTTATTAACCTTTCTAGATCATGACTTGTAATGCACCCTTGGACATATTGCCCGTTCAAATTCGCTTATGTTTTAATACGAGCCCCTAAGCAAAGTGAAGTGATTAATGATGAGAAGTAAGCACTTCTTGTCTTCTTTTTAGCACAGTCATAAATCTCCTTGAGAATAATTTTCCCAACATTAATGGACTTTTTTTTCAAGATTGCATATAACAAGAGCATTCGTTCCATCGAGATGGTGGAACTATGTGAGATAGGCATAAAACTGTAGCAAACAAAATAAAACCATACCTTTGCTACTGGTTTTAGGTATTCCCTTCGGCAAGAATGGCTCCCATACTTTCTTATAATCCATTGGGATCCCAGATTTTTTACAACATCAAGCACTTGTTGAAGAAAATCCCAATTGATGTTGTTCATCAAAGGGTCGTACTCATCTTCTTCAAAATCAGGTAAGTTAAACAAATCATTGATGGACTTAGAGGTAAGAGGTACCTTTTTCTTTTGAGCGATGACCTCAGTAGCATCTTGTGTGGTCAAACTTGCATAGAACTCTCGAACTAGTTCATCATCAGAAAGTGAATGAGTATTACAAAATTGTTCCCACTTGAGAGCATTGATTGTCTTTCTAATTGGCACATGGAGAACCATCAAATCATTACTATTTAAGTTAAAACCTTTTTCCGGCATCATAGGTTGATGCTTGAAAATTGAATCAAATATCTCTTTCACTTCTTCATCGATGACAATCGGGTTTTTAGGAGTAGTCTTTAACGATCTAGTTCTTTTGCGAGACATGGTATTTTCCAGAAAATTCAACAAAGTTCTACTAATAGGGGAAGAAAAGCAATCGGCAAGTGGGTAGGACTTGCTCGACAAACCTTGCGATGGCGAAGAGGTTGCAGTGGCTAAGAGGTTGCAGCAACGACAACAATGGTGGTGTGCGGTGGCGATAACGGCTACGTGCGATAGTGACGTTGATGCCCCGATGATTTCTTTGCAGCGACAATAAGAGATTTTGGCAAAGGGGAAAATAACTTGGTTTACTTGGGCAGCAAGCAATGGAAGTGGCGGCAATAGGTGTGGAATTTTACCTCTTTTTTCTATCTTGGGCCTTAAATTCAGACTGTATCTTACTAAAGAAACAGATTAGTACTTGGGCCAAATTTGACCTCCCTTTATTAACATAAAAATTTAAAATTTAAACAAAACAAATGAAACTGAAAGAAATTTCAAATCTTAATTAGAAAATTTCTTCTCAATAAATTACATTAAATTAATTCCCAAGAAAGGTTAGAGGGGTTATAGCGGTCCCGCTTAAGTTCCAATCTCCTTAGACAAAATTAATTAAATGTACTAAATTAAGAAAATAAATATAATTATTTATTTATTTACAAAACAAGTTTGTGAAAAATCAAGGGTCTGTTAATTTGAACGAGGATTCAACTCGCTCAACTTCACCATCCCAATAATGTTTGAAACGTTGACCATTAACTTTAAACGTACCTCTGTTATTGTCGTATAATTTAACAACTCCATAAAGATAAACTCGATAAATGGTATAAGGTCCTTTCCATTGGGATTTTAGCTTCTCAGGAAATACCTTCAACCTTGAATTGAACAATAAAACCTTCTGACCTTCTTAAACTCGCGAGGTCGTATATGACTATCATGCCATCTTTTTGATCTTTCTTTTATAGATTTTGGCAGTCTCATAGGAAAACAACCTCAACTCTTCCAACTCATCCAGTTGTAACATCCTTCTCTCACCGGCTTGCTTAAGATCAAAGTTCAATTTCTTCAAAGCCCATTGAGCTCTATTCTCCAACTCTAATGGCAAATGACATGCCTTCCCAAAAACCAACCTATAAGGAGTCATTCCTAACGATTTCTTAAAAGCTGTTCGATAGGCCTGTAATACATCATCGAGCCTTCGAAACCAATCTCTTCTGCTAGGGCATACTACCTTTTTAAGGACACCTTTGATCTCATGGTTCACTCTTTCAACTTGCCTATTAGACCGAGGGTGATAAGCAGTAGCAATCTTGTGTTTCACATCATATTTTTCAAGCTACCACTTAAGCCATTTGTTTACAAAGTGAGAACCTTCATCACTAATAATTGCTCTTGGTGTCCCAAATCGTGTAAACACATGCTTATGTAGGAATCACATGACTACCTTAGCATCATTTGTAGGGTATGCTTTAGCTTCAACCCACTTGGACACATAATCCACAGTAACTAAGATGTATTTGTTCCCACATGAAGAAGGAAATGGTCCTAAGAAGTCAATGCCCCATACATCGAATAATTCAATCTCCAAAATGTTTGGTAAGGGCATCTCATTCTTCTATGATATGTTTCTGCTCCTTTGGCATCTATCACAGTTCTTCACATAAGCATAAGCATCTTTAAATAGTGTAGGCCAAAAGAAACCTGCTTGCAAAATCTTTTCTGCGGTACGTGCACCACCAAAGTATCCCCCACTTGGAGATGAATGGCAATGATGTAAGATCTCAACAATCTCATTTTCAGCTACACACTTTTGGATTATATTATCTGTACACTGTTTAAATAAGAACGGGTCCTCCTAGAAATAATACCGACTATCACGAAGGAATTTCTTCCTTTGTTGGTATGTCAATTCTCGAGGAATTATTCCACATGCAAGATAATTAGCAAAATCAGCAAACCACAGTGTTTCATGAATTCGACTCACCTGAAATAAGTGCTCATCTGGGAAATTCTTGTTGATAGGCACATGTGATCGAGTTACCTTATCTTGCTCCAACCTCGACAGACGATCAGCTACTTGATTTTCAACACCTTTTTTGTCTTGGATCTCAAGGTCAAACTCTTGGAGTAAAAGTACCCAACGAATTAGCCTCAGTTTCATATCTTTCTTCGTAAGCAAGTATTTAATGGCCGCATGGTCAGTAAATACTGTAACTTTGGTACCTATAAGATATGAGCGGAATTTGTCAAAAGCAAAAACTATAGCAAATAGTTCATTTTCAGTTACCATATAATTGAGTTGGGCTCCCATCAAGGTTCTACTTGCATTGTAAATGGGGTGGAACACTTTATTCCTTCTTTGATCCATTACAGCTCCAATAGCGTAATCACTTGCATCGCACATCAACTCAAAAGGTGTGCTCCAATTGGGGTGTAATGCTTATTGGGGCTGAGATTAACCGTTTTTCAGCTCTTCAAAAGCTTCTAAACATGCTTTGTTGAAATCGAACACTATATCTTTCTCTAACAACGAACACAGTGGTTTAGAAATTTTTGAAAAATCTTTGATAAACCTTCAATAAAACCCGGCATGGCCTAAGAAACTTCTGACTCTTTTCACATTTATTGGGGCCGATAATCTTTCAATTAAGTCTACCTTTGCTTTGTCGACTTCAATTCCTTTCTTTGAAATTCTATGCCCTAAGACAATCCCTTCCCTAACCATAAAATGACATTTCTCCCAGTTAAGGACTAGATTCGTCTCTTCCCATCTCTTCAGTACCTTAGCTAAATTACTCAAACAAATATCATAAGTGTTACCAAAAACAGAAAAATCATCCATGAAAACCTCAACAAAATTTTAAACCATATCAGTGAATATTACCATCATGCATCGTTGGGATGTTGCAGGTGCATTGTATAAACCAAAAGGCATTTGCCTAAAAGCAAATGTACCTTACGAACAGGTGAAAGTTGTTTTATGTTGGTCTTTCGGAGCGACGGCTATTTGGTTATATCTCGAACAACCATCTAAAAAATAATAGAATTCATTACTTGACAGTCGATCTAACATCTGATCCATAAAAGGCAACGGAAAATGGTTTTATTGTCAACACAAATTCTCCAACCAGTAACAGTTCTTGTTGGGATCAATTCGTTACACTCATTCTCAACAATCGTAATTTCACCTTTCTTCGGCACACACTGTACCAGACTTACCCACGGACTATCTGAAATAGGATAGATGATTCCTGCATCTAGCTATTTGATCACTTCCTTTCTCTCAACTTCTTTCATAATAGGATTAAGCCTCCTTTGCCCATTAATTCGAGCTTTTTCACCTTCCTCTAAAATAATTTTGCACATGCAAAATGAAGGGCTTATACCTCGAATATCAGCGATAGTCCAACCAATTGCTTTCTTAAATTTATTTAGAACATAAATTAATTGCTACTCTTGATCTTTTGTCAGTTCAGCTGAAATAATCACAGGCAAAGTAGAACAATTACCTAAATAAATGTATTTGAAATGGGAAGTACCTTTAGTTCGAGTGTAGGTGGTTCTTCGATTGACAATTTGGGTTGCACAAATTCTCTGACTTCCAACTCTAACGGTTCAAACCATGTGGATTGAATAAAATTCCTTGGGTTGGCTTTTATCACAGCCATGTTTTCTTCACCTTCTTCATCCTCCAAAGGGTCAAACCCTAAGGCTTTCTCCAATGGATCTTCTTCAAGATGGCTTTCCATAGAAATCAAGGTTTCTATTTCTTTCATAACTGAGCACTCTTCTATCGGATCAGGAAATTTCATCGCTTTAAGAATGTTAAAAGTTACCTGATCATCTTGAACTCGCATGGTGAGCTCGCCTTTTTGCACATCAATTAACATCCTTCCCGTGGCTAGGAAAGGTCTCCTAAGGATAATTGACACTTCCTTATCTGCTTCAAAATCTAAAATAATGAAATTAGTAGGAAAAATAAATTTATCGACTTTTCCAAAACATCCTCGATTTTTCCTTTGGGATATGCTAAAGATCGATCTACTAGTTGGAGTGCCACAGTTGTAGGTCTTACTTCTCCTATCCCTAGCATCTTGAAAATAAACTTAGGCATCAAGTTGATACTTTCTCCTAAGTCACACAAAGCTTTACCACAATAAGGTTCACCAATGTTATAGGGAAGCTTCCTGGATCCTTCAATTTCGGTGGCAGCTTGTTCTACAGGAACGCACTGCACTTCTTTGTCAGAGCGACAGTCTCATACTCCCTCAGTCGTTTCTTATTGGATAGTACATCCTTTATAAACTTCACATAATTCAATATTTGTTCTAAAGCCTCCACCAATGGAATATTGATGTGTAATTGCTTCAGAACATCCCAAAACTTCTTGAATTGCACCTCTTATTTCTACTTGTGTTGCTACAATCTTTGCGGATATGGAGGTGATGGAACTTTCAGTTGAACCGGACAACTCTTCTGAGTAGGTAAATCTGCATCAAAAGAAGATGTTAAAATATCTGAATTCATTAAGTTAGGATTTACCTTGTCAGTCTTTGCAGATTCTGACTCTTTTTGTGTAGGGACTTCAACAGCTCGTTGAATTTCCCCCTTTTCAATAGGCTCGTCCTCAATATCAATCAATCCGGGTTCCAAAATTTTACCACTTCGTAGTGCCACTACCTTGATATGGTTTTTACCCAAATTTCTTGGATTCTCAGTATCGCTTGGCAAGGTTCCTTATGGTCTATTACGAAGCTCCATAAGCTAACTGACCCATTTGGTTTTCCAAATTTTTCAGTGTTGCTGCTTGAGTCTGGATCAAAGCGTCATTCTTTGCCATGTATGCTTTCAAAAAGTTCTTCAAACTATTCGATGATTCAGCTTGAGGTGATTTTGGAGCTTGTTGATTAAACCCTTGAGATTGGTGGGGTCTATGCTGCATAAAGTTGTTGTTTGGTCCATTTCCTTGGTTGCTCTAAGAAAAGTTGGGGTGATTACACCATGAAGGATTATAGAAGTTGGATTGGGGTCCTTGTCCACTCCTATTTTGATGTTGGTTCCCCACATAGTATACTGACTCAAGATTCAATGGGCAATTCTCGAAAGAATGACCTTCCCCACAGTACACACAGGAAACTACTTCAAACGGACTTGGTGGCTGAGCTAAAAAATTATTAGCACCGTTAGCGGTAAACTACTTTAACATAGAGGAAATAGACGATACTTGAGCTGATGACGAAGTGAGGGCATCAACACATCTTCCTGAAGCTGTTCAATTTGTTGGCCATTGATAGTTGTTGCTCGGGATCCTCTCGATGATCTAATAAGCCTCATTATAAGACTTAGACAAAATTACACCATTCGCAGAAGCATCTACCATCAATGTTGTATGTGCATTAAGACCATTATAGAATGTCTCCAACTAGATACAATGAGGAATCCCATGACGAAGACACTTACGAAGTAACTCCTTGAATCGCTCCCAAGCCTCATACAAAGACTCATCATCCAATTGTTGGAAAGTTGTGATCTCATTCCACAACTTAGTATTTTTCTAGGCGGGAAATACTTAACCAAAAATCTCTCTGCTAATTCTTGCCATGTAGATATAGAACTTGGTGGCAATAAATTGAGCCATGCTTGTGCTTGATCTTGCAACGAGTACAGAAAAAACTTCAATTTCAGTGCGTCTTTAGTCACACTGGCTATCTTGAATGAGTCACTAACCTCCATAAGCAATCGAAGGTGGAGATATGGATCTTCTGTAGTCATACCACTAAATTGGCCCACTATTTGTAGCATTTGAAACTTCAATGGTTTCAATTCGAATTGGGTTGCCTCAATATCTAGCCTTCAAATTCCTAGATTTAACTCATTGAAAAGTGGCACAACATATTTTCTGATGCATCGATCCCTATCATTGACAATGAGGATTGGATTTTGTACATGTTCGGCTTTATTACTTTAGTCTTAATTTTGATTTCCAAGGTCCATCTTTCTGTCTCTGGGCTATTCGTTCACGTCTTCTTTGTCTAAAAGTTTGCTCAATTTTAGGGTCTACTGGGAGTAAATCGATAATCTGATCTATGCTTATAAAGACTTGGAAAGAAAATTACAAAATTAAAAAGAATAAGTTAGTATTGTTAGAAATAACCAAATTGAAAATGAATAATTTCACAAAAAATGACTATGGCAACAGTTGACAATCCCCGGCAACGACGCCAAAAACTTGTAACGCTCAGGTTTGTGCAAGTGTACATTATCGTTATCAAGTAATACGTAAGTATCGAGTTATCGTCTCCACAGGGATTTTATTTGTGCTAAGTCACTTAATTTGTAAAATTGTATTAACAATTTGATAAATAAAAACAATATAATTGAGAAGTGATGAAAAATTAAGTATATGAAACTAAATGCAATGATCCCTAATGCAATTTATCCTAAGTATGCAAACTATACGAATGAGATAGATTTTAGCAAAATTAACACAATAAGCAACAATTATAACATAAATAAGCTAGGAAAATTGTATTAATTAAACTCAAATTATTATCAACATGCTTATCAATATTCAGAAAAACATTCCATAGGAACTCGATCTTTCATGAGTTTGAAAACCACGCTAGGTCCTTTTGGAATCCTTTACTTAGTAAATACACATTTTACTGATCCTTATTTACTAAGGGCTTCTTAGTATTCATGCGAGGTAACAGGGACGTGTTAGGTTTGAAACAATTTAATCACACAAATCTAAAAACTATGCAGATAACAGAGCCTGGTTAGGGATGTTATGCATCCTGCAATTTAATCGGGTTAGGATCTAAATTGAGCATGCACATTTCAATTATGCGTCCATTAGCCGTCGTCTGGTTAGGATCGCTCAGCTACTTCAGGTGCATTTCAATCACGTAAGAACGAAATACAGACTTGATTTTAATTGAAAACATGATCGATTGAGGCACAAATATTATAAACATGAATCAAATAATTATTATTAAATCAAAGCAATCATCCTAGCTTAAATAAAATTAAGCTATCATTGTAGTAAACAAGAACAAAGAACACATAGCAAACATTCTTGAATCAAATTAAAGTAATAAATATTAAACCCAATTCAAAGTGGTTGTCACCCAAGACTTTGACTGATGAGAGCTCATTCGTTCCTTCACTTTGCTCCTTTATTGATGGTTCTCCAAGGTGGCTGACCAAAGGTTCTTTAAGAGGATAATTTGTTCAAAATATTTATGCATAGATGATGATAGGTGCGAGGGCTAAGAGAGTTGAGAGAGGAGGGAATGATGAATGACTGAGGGATGAATGAAGGATGAGGGATGAGGGATGATTCAAAAAGTGAGAAAGGGGCTCTTATTTATAGGTGAGGAGTGGGAGCTAGTTTGCTAAATATTGGAGTGTCCATCTTTCAAAACTCCTTCCAAGGGTGGCCGCCCATGAATTGAGGGAATGTGGCTGATTTTGCTTGATTCTTGGTCAAATTGAGTGCCACAACAACTCAGGACTAAGACTCGGTCACCAGCAAATCTTCGGGCAAATCTCTGATTTCTTCAATTCTTTAAGGACCTTGTGTAATTAAACCAAAAGATGGTTTATGAACCTCCATATTCAGCTGAATTTTGGGTTGACTTGGCCCTCCATTTGGATAGTTTTGTAATCAAATTAAAGCTCTCAGACCTGTCAAAAAATAAATCAATAAGTTAGAGGACCAAAGAATTAAATTTTACCAAATTAATTAAATTAATTAAAACCCAAATTATTAATGAAATATTTTAAAATGAATTATTAAATATAATTTTATATTTTATTATTTAATTTAATCATGCATGGCCCACTTTATGTCATAAAAATATAATATGCTCAATTTAATATAAAATAAGCCATTTTATCATGAAAACTATATAATAAAGCATAAAATCACATTTTAATAATTTCTTGTTTTCATATTTTCACATATTTCATTAATTTATTAAACAATTACTTGGTTTTAACATCAAATTTAATTAAAAGGTGATAATTTTATAGGAAAAATCCTATATATTATTCAGGTTTACAATAGGCATGTGGGCCCATATTTCGAAATTTTCCTTAGGGTCGCACGGGTCGTTCCGACCTACTATGATCCTACTGTAGGGTCGGTAAAAGCTAACTAAACCCTAGATTATGTGATTTATTATTCTGATAGTATGCTCTGAGTAGGACATTGTTATACATGTCCGATTATTCTGCTATATGTATATCTGACATCTGTACACAAACATGATAAGCATTTTATATATGTATTTGTATCTGTATTCTATATCTGTTTTGGGGCAGGATTTATATATGTGGAGGAAATGTTCTATATGGCCGCCTATATTTTGGTAGCTTGGCTGCACTTTATCTGATATGTGTCATAATGGCATGACACGACGTGTAGGGATGGGTAGGTGTTTTTAACCTTACATGGTGTGTTGGGATGGTCGGAGCTAGTGTGTAGAGGATGGGGATAGTTCTGTATATTCTGATATGTATATCTGATTCTGTTGACTGTATCTAAAATAGGCATGAGCCTGAATCTATATCTGATTAAATATGAGATCTCTGTATGTTTCTCTGCTTAATTCTATTGAGTTACACACTGAGTTTACGAAAACTCACATTTGTTTGTCTATTCTGTTTAGGTAATCCATAAGCTTAGGCAGATCGGTGCAACGGAGCCTTTCGGTGACAATGAGTTTGTAAACTGGTTAAGTTTAAGGTTTTATTTTAATTTTAGTATTATTTCTGGAGTTTTGTAATAATTGGACTTTCTGGACTTTTTGGTTTGATTTTGAGATTTGGATTTCCGTTTTAGTACCTTATTTGTGACGGTATCTAAAAACCATGGTTTTTACACAAACAAAAGTTTTCCTGAAAATACAAACTAGATTTTCGAAATAAAACAATTTTTATACACTTCCGCTGTAAACCACGATTTGACAAAATAATTAATTAAATAAGGCTTTGATAATAGATATAAGCGATTACGAGTTGAAAAATTGAAATGATTTTATTGTGTTGACTTCGTTTTCAAAACCCTTCTTTGTGACATATCGGATTTAGCCATAACGTATAGGCCATGTCTGGGGTGTTACACAACAAATTAACTTACATTCATATACAAACGCTTGATCACAGAACCTCAAATAGATATACCAAATGCATACTCATCCAACCAAATAAAATCACAACTCATTTACACTTAAATAAACCATTAATTTAATCCCACAATTATGAATAAATGCATGAGTCTGAACTGATCAGAGTCCCAAACATCCTAACTAAGGCCTAACTCAGGGTCAGAATACACAAAGGCATTAAACGAGTCAATTATGACACAACACAAAAATTTTACGAAATAGGGCCACACGACTGTATGTAGGTTGCACACTCCCATGTGTAGGCTATACATGCCCGTGTGACCCAATTACATGGCCATGTAAGCAGCTCGTGTAACTCTGTTCAAAATTGATAAAATAGGGTACAGAGTAGACGCGACCATGTGGAAATCTCATATGCTAGTGTGGCTAAGGGACATGACCGTGTGTCCAAGGCACACACCCGTGCAGAAATCGACAGAATCCCCAAAGTCAACCATATGGCCGTGTGGCACAAAAAATTGCTCAAAAACCCTAATTCCCAAATTCACACGGCCGTGTGGACCGTCTGTGTGTAGCACACGCCCATGTGGTCAAGAAACCACACTAAAATAGCCTGAAATTTTTGTTTTTCATTAGCAAATCAATCCCTAACATCGACAACACTGAGACACACACCGAAGCCAATTTGAGATCATGCATTTCGCTATCAGTTCAACCCCTAACCACTTAATTCTAGAAACATACAAAAATTGTCGAATTCTACAAAATCCATTCAGCAATTCGATGTCAAAATTTGAACAGTTCAAAACACACACCTGATAAGAGCTTCCAACGCACAACAAACGACCGATGCCTCAACTATCCTTTTGAAAAACTCTACTCGATTCCGATTGAAATGAGAACAAAAAACCATGCTATCTCCAACAAGACAAAAACAACCTATAGAAACAAAGCAGAAAAAGAAAATCTAGAAATTTTGGAAACAAAAGAAAAAAGAAGTAGAAAATGGAAAAGAACATAAAAAGAACGTGGGAAAGACTTTTGATAAAATAAATAAAAAAAATATTTTAAAACTTAAGAAAAACAAATCTAAAAGAAAACTACTCAAATCACACATGAGGATTCGAACCTAGAACCCAGAGGTAAACTAACACATATCCAACCACTGAACCAAGAAGCTCATTCTGACACTACAATGTGAAAACAAACACAATAGTTCAACCTACTAGCTGACCCTTACTTGAAACCTCAAAACTTCTAACCCCAAAAGCTGGGGTGTTACATTAAATCTTATTAAAATAATAGAATATTTATCTATAAGATAATCATTAAACTAAATTTAATATTAAATTAATAAAATACTATTAAGATAAATATTAAATTTAATTTAATATTAAACTTTTAAAATAATATTATTTTGGAATAGGTAATCTAAAATCAAATTCTCTGGTAGAGTCCTAGTAGGAGTGTAACTCTTGCACTACTCAACCACCGAAAACCAACTATCGCTGGCCACTGGGAAGCTGCCATTGCAATTGCTGGCACCATCGTATCCGACGATGTAGGTGCAACACCCTTATGACACCCCGAGCCGATTCGATTACTGTCAATTCGGTTTGGGTCAATGACAACCCAACCGGTCTAGTCTAGCCAATAGTTGGGTTGTTGGCCCAGTTTCACATACAGGGCTTGATTCGACCAATTTTTGGGTCTTGGTCTCAATTTTTGGTTCTCAAGCCCAATTTACACTCTCATATCCAATTTTCAAGTTCAACTAGCCATTGAGCTAATTGTTTGACTTGAAAATTAATTTCCAAAAATATCATATTAATTTTAATTAATTTGATTAATTTAGCTTTACTTGATCAAAATTAATTTTTCCAAAAATCACTTAGATTTTCCCAATGAATTTTTCAAGAAAATTCTTTAATCAATTCTCTAGTTGAATAATTCTCACAACCATCTAATTTAATACCACATCGAATAAATAGACTTAATAAAATTATTTCCAAAGTCGTAGAATTTTCTTCTAATTCAAATGTAGTCTGATCGAGCTTTTGTTGGGCTAACAGAGGGACCAATCGGACATATACAATTAGACTCTAGTAATTGTAATTATGTCCAGAAGCATCGTTCTAATAATTTACAATTACTTAATCATGGAGCTTTTGTTGGGCTAACAGAGGGACCAATCGGACATATACAATTAGACTCTAGTAATTGTAATTATGTCCAGAAACATCGTTCTAATAATTTACAATTACTTAATCATGGAGTCTGTCCACAAGAAGTACCATGATTGAAAACTTCTTATTGTATACCATTGAAGAAAGCAATTCATCTAACTGCTTTGTCCAATAACCTCGTCATGTGTGTGTTACCCTCATATGATATCCTTGATTCCTTTGAGTTAATTTTGTTCACTCAATACAATCCCATTTTATCTTATTTTCACCATTGCGTTTGCTTAATGATTAATATGATCACTGTTAACAAATGACAGTGATAAATTGCTCATTCGAGAACCAACAACTCGTGGCCACTCTTCATATTTATCAATCCACACAATACCAATGAGAGGATATCATTAACTCTTTAATTGAGTTACAAATTCCACTATCGATAGTAAAGCCATGCCATACACAAGTAATGTACCCAACATACCTACTATAGGCTCGATTATCTTTAAAGCATAAGCCTCCACTTATATCAAAGTAGATGAGTTCCATATGCATGGTTAGTGACTAACTCAAGATTTAGGTAAATCACACCATGAAAGTCACAAGTGAGTCAATTCACAAATAGATTTAGAATTAATTCATCTTGGGTCTAGTCCAATGTATCATTGAATACATCTATGTCTTTACCCGTGGAGTCAACTGGTTTGATTGCCAAGACTAGCCATCCCCCAATTGGAATTGTAGACGACATAATAATCCTTCTCAGTATTTGAATCAAATGTTCACTTCGATTCTTTTATGGGATTACGAGCTTATTTAGATTATCTATTGAAGTAAGTTATCTTTCTTACAATGTAAACGTTCTTATAATGCCACTTATCTTCAGTTTGAACTTAGACAATCAATGAGCTAATATTTTCTCGTCACAATTTCACTATGCCTGCAAAATATAAAAGACAGAAATACAAAAGACATAATAGTAAAATGTGAAATTAACTTTATTTATTTTTTCATTGTTCAAATAAATAGAAAACAATTACATATTTACTACAATATGGGTACATTTCCCGACAATCTGGCACTTGCCCTAATGAAGTAAATGTGTCATGTTTTGGATTCCCATATCTTCGACATGTTTGTTAAAACTCCTAGTTACAATAGTCTTAGTAAACTGATCCGCAAGGTTATCTTCAGAAGCTACTTTCATCACATCTACAATTCCTTTGACTATTGCCTCTTGTATCAAGTGATACTTTCGATCAATGTGATTCGTTCTCTTGTAAATTCTCATTTCGTTGGTATTGGCTATTACAGCACTGTTATCACAATAAAATGTTATAGCTTTTTCCATATCAGGAATGACTTAAAGATCAGTTAAGAACTTTCAAAGCCATATTGCTTCTTTCGTTCCCTTAGACGCAGCCACATACTCGGCCTCCATAGTAGAGTAAGTAGTGTAAGTTTGTTTTACACTTCTTCATACTATAACTCTATTGCCTAGAACAAATACATTTCCCGAAGTCGATTTCATTGAATATTTACAGGTTTGGAAGTGTGAGTCTGTGTTAGAAGTAGGGTTCTCCCTAGAATATACAAGCATATAATCCCTAGTTCTTTTAAGATACCTTAATATATGCTTTACAACTTGCTAATGCCTGAGACCTGGATTCGCTTGATATCGACTAACCATTCCTACTGCGAAATAGATATTTAGATGTGTGTAAAGCATCGCATACGTAAGGCTTCCAATTGTTGAAGCATATGGAACCTTACTCATATGCTCTATTTCTTCTATTGTCTTAGGATAGTCGTTTAAAGTAAGATGAAAACCTAATGCAGTTAGCTGAACATCTGGCTTTGCATCAGTTTAATCGATGATAATTCTCCTACATCATTTTCGATAAGTAGAATATCATCAACATATAAAATGAGAAAGATCACTTTTTTTCCTTTATATTCTTATAAAGACAAGGTTCACAAGCATTTTGCTTAAATCCAAAAGTCTTGATCGTTTGATAAAATCTTTTATTCCATGACGGGATGCTTGCTTAAGTTCATAAATGTATCTTAGCAGTTTGTAAACTTTCTACTCCTTTCCATTGACAACATAGCAAGTGGGTTGAGCCATGTAAATGGTCTCATCAAGATAACCATTCAAGAATGTTGTCCTGACATCCATTTGCTAGATCTCATAATCGAGAGTAGTGAAAATGGATAAGAGTATGCGGATAGACTTGAGCATGGCTACTGAAAAGAAGGTCTCATCGTAATCGATGTCTTCTTTATATGTATAGCATTTCCTTACAAATATAGTTTTATGTGTTTCACTTCGCTCTTCCACATTTCTCTTCTTCTTGTATATCCATTTACACCCTGTGGGTTTAATCCCTTCCAAGAAGTCTACAAGTTCCCAAACCGTATTGGATTTCATAGAATCCATCTAGGCATCCATGGCCTATTTCCAAAGCTTGGAATTAACATCCTACGTAGCCTTCTCACAAGTAAGTGGATCATCATCCTCATGATTGGCTTCCATATTACAAGTGCTACCATCATAAATGACGAAGTCCGATTTCTTAGAAACTCTCCCACTACTTTGGATTCCCCATACCATTGATCGTTTCTAGGTCTTTTATAACTTTCTCGAGAATTGAACTTTGTGATTTTTTACCACTCTAGAAAGTTTCTTAAGTACCACTTTAGTTCAAGGTTTAGAGTTATCCATGTAGCTTTCCTTGATGAATTTGAGGAAAGTAGCATGAGTAAAAAATTTAATCATATTATCTTTTGGATTGTAGAATATTCCTCCCTTTTTTTCTTTTGGATATCCTACAAACATGCACAATTTTGTTTGTGCATCCAACTTTTTTGCATCCTTATCTAGAACATATGCTAGATAACCACTTATTCTAAAGTGATTTAGAGCGAGTTTCTTTCCATGCCACAGTTCATAAGGTTTCTTACAAGCAACATTGGTTGTCACATCATTTAGAATATAACAAGTTGTTTGTATTGCATATCCCTAAAAGGAAGTATGAAGTTGTGATTTGCTTGACATTGAACAAACCATGTTAAGCAAGGTTCTATTCCTTCTCTCAGCTCTGTCATTCTGCTCTAGAGTGTCTGACGCAGTCAACTGGGATAAAATCCCATTCTCTATGAGGTATCCTAAGAACTCATCAGATAAGTATTCCTCCCTCGGTCAGACCAAAGATTTGTTATGGATAAACCTAATTGCTTTTAACTTTCACAAAAAACTCTCGAAGTTTATCAAAGGTTTCACTTTTGCGGTGCATTAGATACTCATATCCATATCAAGAATAGTCATCGATAAAAGTCACGTAATAATCATCACTTTCTCGGGCCCTAATGCTCATGGGACCACATACATCAATGTGCACAAGTTCTAAAGGTTGGTTGACCTTTGTACCTTTTGCATTAAAAGACCTCTTAGTCATTTTACCTTCGAAGCAAGACTCATATTGTGGAAGACTAACTTCCTTAAGCATACTTAAGGGACCATTTTTCACAAGTCTAGTGATTCTTTCTTGGTTAATATAACTAAGTCTTAAGTTCCATAGGTACCCTTCATTAGAGTGAGAAGATTTAAGGTTTTTATTCACTATTTTAGTTTGAAGCATCAAATACTTATTTGGTTTGATAAAATAAAGATTGTTTTCTATCCATCCATCAATTACAGATTAAAAAATAATTTCTATGAATAACAATCCATTTATTAAATGTCACGATATAATCGTCATAAAATAAACATATTACAGAAATTAACTTCCTCTTAAAATGAGGTACATAAAATACATTCTTTAAAACAAACCTCCTAAATTATCGAGGTGTAAAATAACTTCTCCCACTACTTTGGCTAAAACATCATTCCCATCTCCGGTCCACAATGAGAGGCTCTTGTCACACAGACTTCTTGCTTCATTGAACCATTGTAAAGAAACACACACATGATTAGTGGCTCTAAAATCAATAACCCAGATGTCAATTGATTCTTCCACTAAGCAAGCTTCAACCACAAAGAATTCCATACCTTTTCCCTTTTTGGCTAGGTAATCCAAATACTCCTTGTAGTTTGATTTTAAATGCCCTTTCCTGTTGCAGAAAAAACATTTGATCTTTTTAGGAAATTTTGACTCCTTAGCCTTCTTCCACACGATGTGGAACTGAACACTTATTCGGTTTCTTCTTTCCCTTAACTTTCTACTTCCCTTTAGAGGACGAGGGGCCTACAGCTAAGTTTGCTTCAAGTTTCTCCTGAACTGACTTACTACATTTAACATCAACTCATAGGATTGTAATTCCTTTATGAGCTGATTCAAGGTAAGTGCCTTATTCCCTAAGTTGTAAGTAGCCCTAAAACCAAAAAACTCATTGGTTAAAGATTTGAAGACTATTTCAATTTGAGTGTTCACGTGTAGTTTAGCCCCATTATCCTCTGCTCAACAAAGAAACCCATAAGCTTAAGCATATATTCTTTGACCGAAGTTTCGATTTTCTATTGAGAATTTAACAAATTTTTAATAGCGGATTATCTAGCCAATACGACTTAGCCTCCAAGCAAATTCTCCAAATTTTTCATGATCTCTTTGGCAGTACAAAAATTCTCATGTTGCTATTACAACACTCTACTCATGCTCACTAACATATAACATCGAACAATTGAATAAAATCTCTCCAACAGTTTCTCACTTTGATCTAAGATTCAAGAGGGCACGATTCGTTAAGAATGAATTTTTGTTTCTCACAACTAAGAACTATACGCAAGTTTTGTTTCTATTCTCGAAAGTTACCCCCATTTAATTTATACTCAGTAAGAATGCTAATAAGATAAGTAGGAGACATATTTGAACTAAAAAAAGATTCACTAATTACAATCTTTGTATTAAACAAATATTTTTCATTTTAGCAATATATCAATAATGTAGTATGATGCATGTGTCTTGTATTAAAACCTTGAAAAAGTATTTTTTTGTTGCTATGATCATTCTCACACCCATCAACCATGTTGCCTTGAGGTCCCATGATTAACTAGTAAAAACATAGATTACATCCAATCAATTTTTGAAACTTAATTCTTAAGACTCTAGATGAACTAACGACCATTTAACGTTTAAATATCATCTCTAGCTTAAATATCATTTCTTGGGAAACTATTTAATAAGAGATGACCTTGAATGTGTAACCATTGACTCAACAACCATCATGAACATGCTTTCATTTTTTAGTCATATTGGGACAATCTCTCTAAAAGTCATGCATGACTAATTGTCCTTAAAAGGAAATCTCATCTAGTGAACCCACACGACAAAGTTTACCTTGGGGTACAGCTAATGTAGGAACTGACTCGAAACTTTATCATGTTATCACTTAGGGACTATCAATGGAGGCCATTGGTCTTGTTCAAGGACCTTCTCCCAATCAATATTTTAAAAAAACATGCAAGACTTTTTATCCCATATTTCGAGAATAAACATACAATAGTCCTAGTGGCATTCTTACCTAATCTGAATGACATGCTTCCAATATATGCATGGCATGCTATGACAATTTTATAATATTCACATTCATCCAAAAGAATCAATCAATCACAAAAACAAACAATTTTGATTCTCTACAATTTTTCTTTTAAGGGAAAAAAATCAAAGAATTGAATGTGAACCGTGCACCAAGTAAGGTCCCAGGAAAAGGGAGGTGAGTCAAATTTGACCGCTTAAAAATCAAGCCTTTCCTAGCTAGAGCCAATCCTAGACATGCACCTTCTCATTACCACACTTCTCATAGTTATCGAATAACCTAAAGAAGTGAATACAACACATGTATTTTCTCATTACCACACTTTTTATTTTTAAACGTTAATAGTGGATCATCTAATATATATATCACAATTATAACATTATATAATATAAATATTATAAAGAATTATAAAACAAAAATATAATGAGATAGATAATTAAAATAAAATTACCAACCAAAGTTTCCATTGTTCTATTTCTAGAAAATAAATGAAAAAAAAGAAGATTACATAATTTTTCGCTGCAAGGCATATTGGGTCTTCAACCACTGTTACATCTTTTCCTCGTCATGTACTCCTTTTGGAAAAATTATATTTAAGTCTTATGTCCGTTTCCGACTCACAAGAATTCTATGAATATTTAAAAAAATAGCCCTATATAGAGATGATAGTCCACGGTCTAGTTCTTAAGAACCACAACTTCGACAATAAAAAAAAATTATATAACAAATACATAATATCCAATCCATTCCCATATATAACTCAAAACATGCATAAGATCTAAAGAATTCCACTTTATATGTAATCAAATCATTCAAGAAGAAGAGAAATTTATTTTGATTATCTATTTATACTTATAGATAGACAAAACTTGGCTTATGATATGAATTGTTGGAAAAAATGGGTTTGAAAAATGCAGTGGAAAATAAATTTACGGAAAAACCAGAGTTTTAAAAGTTTTTCTAAAACAAGATCTTGGTTGTGATATCTAAAGTAATAAATCTTTAATCAAAATTGTACCTTTTCGATTCGTCTAGGATGAGCGCTTCGACCGAGTAGTCTTCTGCACTATCTTCAAGCTCACATATGCCGAGTGTGGGCTCGTTTCAAATCAAAAAAAAATTCCACAAAAATTACCAGTGGGGTAATTTCACAATTTCTCTAAACTTTTGGGTCAAGTTGTAAATCAGAAAAATATCTCTAGAAATTTTCTAAACTGATCTTCGTAAAATTTTCTCTCTATAACTTTCTCTTGAATTCAAGTGTGTGTAAAATAATGACCCAATGCTCTCTTTATATAGTGAGAGTTTAGAGTTCAACTATGATTAAACTTAATCATTTTAACATTAAATTAATATAATATTTATCAAGATAAATATTAAATTAAATTTAATATTAAATCTTATTAAAATAATAGAATGTTTATCTATAAGATAAACAAGAAAGTAAATTTAATATTAAGATAATCACCTTAATATTAAATCAATAAAATACTATTAAGATCAGTATTAAATTAAATTTAATATTAAGCTATTAAAATAATATTATTTTTGGAATAGTTAATCTAAATTCAAATTCTCTAGTAGAGTCCTTGTAACACCCCTATAACCCGTATCCATCGCCAGAATGGGTTATGAAGTGTTACCAACCCAAAATACCACATTTGTACAATCACATTGATATTAGAACATTAACTTTTATATGCATTCAAAAAAAAAAAAAACTTTATACAAACATTCAAAAGATGCCATTTTCGCATGGCTTATATACATCAACATTTCAAAATATCATTACATCAACATTTCAAAATATCATTCACTTAAGTCTATTCTATACATGCCATACTAGCTCCAAAATATAGTAGTACCAAAAGACAAATAATGTGACGAGTTGCTGACAATCCCCTTTCCGAGTAGGTAACTGGAATCAACAATCTATAAAACAAAGAAATATAACAAACAGAGTAAGCTTTCATAAGCTTAGTAAGTTTTAAGCAATGCAACAATTAAACTCAATTATACATCAATTATCAAATTTCTCAAAAGGTCATTTCCTATATAAATATTACCATTTGGCCGAACATACACAATCATATAATGCACAATTAGCATTCTAATTTCACTTAATCTGAATTCGTATGGCATAAATAAATCAAACATTTTCACATACTTTCACACCTTGACCGAATGTATCATAACCATAGATATAAATATATCATGTATTCACATATGTATCAAATTATACTCTTATGATTCAATTCAAATCATACTCACATATAAATACATAATACGTACCTGGCCAACTTAACGTATTGAATGTATTCATTTGTCGTTCTAACACAAGGTATCTTAGTTTTAGACTTTTATCAAATCACCGGCATTCAGCCTGCTAGGTTTAAAAACCCGAATTCATTCACCGGCATTTCGCCTGCTAGGCTCGAGGCCCGAATAGTGTCTCACCGGCATTATAGCCTGCTAGGCTCAAGGCCCGAATAATATCTTACCGAAATTATAGCCTGCTAGGCTCAAAGGCCCGAATAATATCTCACCGGCATTATAGCCTGCTAGGCTCAAGGCCCGAATAGTACTGTATAATATTCAAATCAACAAGTTTTATATAACACAATCACACCAATTTAGGTACAAGCATCATTCGAATGTATCATCCTACATTTCATTCACTTTTATCTCATTTCATCACTCACATTTAAGTACATAATAGTTTACATGTAAAATCTTACTCATTTTCATCTAACACTATCATTTGATCATGAAAACATATCACTTTTTACTTCCAATACAAATTGCCATTCGGCCATGTACATATATGAAAAGTAACACTTAATTCTCATAATCTTTCATGTCATTTTTGAATATTATATATATTTAACTACTTAAAACTTACCTCGAATATTTTCAAACAGTCTCGGATTGGCTATTCAACTACTTTCTCTTTTCCCTTATCCGAATTTGCCCCTCTATGCTCTTGAGCTTAAATTCAACAATTTTAAACTAGTCATTATTCGACTATTCAAGCATTACTTCAAAAATATAATATATATTCGACTTTCACACATATAGATCATAGTAAGTTTATAAGAAAACAATAAGCAACTCATTAACAAATTTTTATCAATGTTTACCACATAATCTGTAACACCCCGTACCCGAGACCGTTGCCGGAGTCGGACACGAGGGCTTAACGGGCTTAATCCACTTACTTGCACAGTTCATTTTAAAAATTTCCAGACAGCACACTAACTGTGTCACTGTCACCTTAAAAATCATATCTTGAGTTCCACAACTCGAAAATCAGTTTCGTGATTTTTCCCTGAAACTAGACTCATATATCCATCTACAAATTTTTTTCTAGAATTTTTGGTCGGGCCAATTAGTACAGTTTATTAGTTAAAGTCCCCCATTTTACAGGGATCGACTACACTGACCTTTGCGCATTACAACTTGGATATCTCCCTGTACAGGGCTTCAATACTGATGCCGTTTGTTTCTACAGAAACTAGACTCGAAAAGGAATCTGTAAATATATAGCATGGCTTCTATTTATCTTTGGTCAATTTATAATGAATTTCCAAAGTCGGAACAGGGACTCCAGAAACCGTTCTGGCCCTGTCTCACGAAAACTTAAATATCTCTTAACATACTGTTCATATGATCGTTTCGTTATTTTCTATGAAAATAGACTCGTCAAGGTTCGTTTACATAATTTATTCACTATTTAATTCCATTCCTACTATTTTTAGTGATTTTTCACATCCACGTCACTGCAGCTGTCAGCATCTGTCTTTAAGGTAGGCTTTACCTATTTCATAGTTTCCATGATTCAACTAGCCCTTTAACATAAATAGCACAAAATATGATCATGATTAACCATCCCAATGGCTAATCGTTTCCAAACATTTCCATACCTCTTAATGAACAACATACAATGATTATAATACCATGCCCAAAGTATACTTAAGCCATTTTCGCATGGCTATCCAAATTTACACAAAACCGAAAGGTACATGACCTACAACAAAAGGGTAGTCCTATACATGCCATTTCAAAGTTCAACCAAAAATATACCAAAAGGAGCTTTGATAGTGTGGGCGACTTCGACTTCAAAAATCCCGAGTCCGATAGCTGAAGAACCAAAATCTATAAAACAGAGAATCAAAGAAACGGAGTAAGCATTTAATGCTTAGTAAGTTTGAGTCATGAATTTAGACACAACCAAAGTATAGTATTTATGGAGCTAAACAGATAATTTCATTTGCACAAATTCTCAATATCATACTTACTTCACATTACCAACCCTTATATTCATACACAAAGATCAACTTAGCCAAAGGCCGGTAGCTCATTTATCAACTGAGCGAATACTTATTTGTAAGGGCTCAACTAATTCAAAGCACATACGAAACATACCTCATTGTTGGGATTTCACAAGCGTATTAACTGAAATTTTTACAGCAAGTTCATTCATTCCCGAATCACGTACCTTCGGAGTTTAACCGGATATAGCTACTCGTTCAAATGCCTTCGGGACATAGCCCGGTTATAGTAACTCGCACAAATGCCTTCGGGACTTAACCCGGATTTAGTAACTCGTACAAATGCCTTCGGGACTTAACGCGGATTTAGTAACTCGCACAAATGCCTTTGGATCTTAGTCCGGATATAGTCACTTAGCACAAAGCCTTCGGGACTTAGCCCGGACATCATTCGAATAACCAAGCACAATTATCAATAAATCATGACACATTCGTATTTCATTTTCATTAGCAAAACTCAAACACAAGACACTTATCACACTTGCAATTTCGGCTCAATAGCCACACACAAAGAGCATGATTTTGATTTGCTTAAAACATGATCTAATCAAATCATAATCCAAGTTCTATTACTTGAAAACTTACCTCGGATGTTGTCGAACGGCTTCAACGGCTATTCGATCACTTTTTCCTTTCCCTTATCCAACTGTGGTCCCCTAAGCTCTTGAGCTAATTCAAACAAATTTAACTTATTAAAGTCTCATTTTACTAGCTTATGGCCGAATATGACAAGGAGTTTGATAGGTCATATGGCCACCTTTTAGCTCAAATACACAATGATCATACACATTTTTAATCACATCAAGCAATTTAATACAATTCATTCGAACATCAAAAGAGAAGCTCAAGGTACTTAGCCCATATATACATTAGACATTAGAGTCACATATGTATGAAATCATGAATCTAACTCAACACAATAGTCCACACTCTCTTTTAGCCGATTATCTAAGCCAAGAATAGGCATCAATATGCTTGCCTCTAACCGAATGCATGCACACCAATCCACCTCATATGGCCGAATATGCATGTCTATGTTGAGGCCAATTATATACTTAATACCACACATAAATGACATACATTTTACTAACTAACGCATTACGTATTGTAACTCAATACGCATCAATCATTTACTTCATAACCGAAACATCATCATATGTAAATATATACCTTGAGATAGTATATATGTCATACCAATACATCATGTGCAAACATATATATATATATACATGTGCAAGAGTCGAATCACAAGTTGATTATAACCAAATATAAACATATATCCAAAACACAAATCTTACCTATCATGCAATAAGCATAAATCATGCTTATGGATATACCATGGCCGATACTTCCAACAACACCAAATAAAAATATACTTCATGGATCTAAGGTAGACCCAAGAAAGGAACTCATAATCATCAAGATTTAGCATGAAACACGACCATCACCCTTATTAATCTCCATAGCCGAAAACCTTACTTATTCCAAAATCACAATTTCAACATGGGTTACCAACAATAACTTGATATCTCACTCAAAATCAACTAGGATTTCAAGAACTAGTATCAACTTCCTTACCTTAATATCGACCTAAGATGACCGATTGCTTCACTCCTTTCTTCCCCCTCTCAAATCGGCCAAGAAGAACCAAAGAACACAACTTGTTTTCTTTCTTCCTTAGAATTTTCAGCCAAAAGAAGTGAAAAATGATGGGCACTTTTTTTTTTCTTCTTTCCCTCAACTCACGGTAATGGGGGGGGGGGGAACACTCACACCATTCTTTTTTTTTTCCATTTCTTTATTACCCATACTCCTTATTTTATTTTTCCTAACATACACCATTGTCACAACATGTTTTATGACATGTTTTGCCCATCACCCTTTGTCATGGCCGGCCACTAGCAATAAAAAAGGGGGAAATTGACATGCAAGTCCACCCCTTTGATTACATGCACTAATAGATCCTTATAGATTTACCTATCACATTTCAAAAGTGTCACACATAAGTCCTATTGACTAATTTCACATGCAATTTACTAAATCGAAGCTTAAAACCTTCACACATTCATAATCACATATTTTAGACAATAGATATCATATTCAAATAATTTGGTGACTTCGGTTTAGCGGTCCCAAACCGCTTCCGACTAGGGTCACTTTAGGGCTGTCACAACTCTCCCCACTTAAGAAATTTTCGTCCCGAAAATCTTACCGGTAAATAGGTTTGGGTATCACTCTTTCATAGAGTTCTCGGGTTCCCAAGTAGCTTCTTCTATCCCGTGTTTGAGCCATAACACTTTTACTAACGGAACCCTTTTGTTTCGCAACTCCTTCACTTCACGAGCTAGGATACGAATCGGTTCTTCTTCATAACTCATATCGGCTTGAATTTCGACCTCTGGTGGACTAATTATGTGCAATGGATCAGATCTATAGCGTCGAAGCATCGAAACATGAAAGACGTCGTGAATCTTTTCAAGTTCAGGGGGCAAGATCAATTGATACGCAACTGGACCGACTCGTTCGGATATTTCATATGGTTCGATGAACCTCGGACTCAATTTGCCCTTACGCCCAAATCTGAGTATCTTTTTCCAAGGTGAAACTTTAAAAAACACTTTGTCTCCCACCTGATACTCAATGTCTTTTTGTTTCAGATCCGCGTACGACTTCTGGCGATCTGTGGCTGCCTTCAGACTTTCACGGATTATTTTTACTTTCCGTTCAGCATCTTTAATCAAATCAACTCCGAAAATTTTACTTTCACCGAGCTCGGTCCAAAACAATGGCGTACGGCATTTTCGACTGTACAAAGCCTCGTAAGGTGCCATCTTAATACTTGACTGAAAACTATTTTTGTAAGCGAATTCAATCAAAGGTAAATACCGTTCCCACGAACCACTAAACTCGAGGATGCAACATCTCAACATATCCTCAAGTATCCGAATTATCCGCCGGATTGACCATCTGTTTGTGGATGAAAAGCGGTGCTAAAATGCACTTGGTACCCAAAGCTTCTTGCAATTTCTTCCAAAATCGCGAGGTGAATCTCGGATCTCTATCCGACACGATAGAAATAGGTACCCCGTGTAATCTCACAATCTGAGAAACATACAATTCAGCTAATTTATCCATTGAAAAATCCGTGCGTACGGGGATAAAGTGAGCCGACTTAGTCAATCTATCCACAACGACCCAAATCGCATCTTTCTTATTTGCCGACACAGGCAGGCCAGATACAAAATCCATCGTTACTCGATCCCATTTCCATTCAGGTATCATGATCGGTTGGAGCAAACCCGTAGGCACTTGATGTTTCGCCTTCACTTGCTGACATACTAAGCACTTCGAGACAAAATCGGAAATGTCTCGTTTCATACCATGCCACCAAAACTGACGTCTTAGATCGTTGTACATTTTCGTACTCCCCGGGTGAATCGACATTCGGGTACAATGAGCCTCGTTCAGAATCATCGAAATGAGTTCTGAATTTCTTGGAACACACAAACGACTTCTGAACCTCAAACAATCGTCATTATCAATTTGAAACTTTAATTCCATATTCGGAACACATTCAGCCCGTTTGGCAACCAATTCATCATCGACTTTCTGAGCTTCACGAATTTGATGAATCAATAATGGTTTGGCCTTTAATTCCACCACTAACACATTGTCGGATAGAACAGACAAGTGTACATTCATCGCTCATAAGGCAAACAGTGATTTACGACTTAAGGCATCCACAACCACATTAGCCTTTCCCGGGTGATAGTCAATGACAAGCTCATAATCTTTCAACAACTCGAGCCAATGTCTTTGTCGCAGATTCAAGTCTCTTTGAGTCATCAAATATTTGAGACTTTTGTGATCCGAATACACATGGCACTTCTCGCCAAGTAAATAATGTCGCCATATTTTCAAAGCAAATACGATGGCAGCTAGTTCGAGACCATGGGTCGGATAATTTTTCTCATGTGGCTTTAATTGTCTCGACGATAGGCCACAAATGACCTTCTTGCATCAATACGCAACCTAACCCAAGTAGGAGGCGTCACTATAGATGACAAACTCTTTGCCCGATTCGGTCTGCACTAAAATTGAGTCACAAATAAGTTTTCAATTGATCAAAACTTTTCGACATTTTTCCGTCCATTCAACTTAACATCTTTTGAAGTAGCTTCGTCATGAGTGTGGCTATCATCGAGAAACCTTTACAAACCGTCGGTAGTAACCGCAAGTCCCAAAAGCTCCGAACCTCGAGAATATTTCTCGAGGCTTCCAGTTAAGTATGGCTGAAATTTTGCTCGGGTCAACTCGAATACCCGATCACGGATACCACGTGACCCAAGAAGCTAACCTCTCTTAACCGTAACTCACACTTCATCGAACTTAGCATATAACCGCTTATCCCGTAAAATTTGCAACACTAATCTCGGTGCTCAAAGATGTTCGGTCTCATCTCTTAAATAGACCAAGATGTCGTCAATGAACACAACTACGAACCGGTCCAAATCGTCTCAAGATCCGATTCATCAAATCCATAAATACCGCAGGGCATTAGTGAGCCCAAACGGCATCACTAAGAACTCGTAGTGGCCGTATCTAGTTTTGAAAGCGCTTTTGGGTATATCGAATCTCGAATTCATAGAATCGGTAATACCCGATCTCAAATCTATCTTTGAAAACACCGAGGCTCCTTTAGTTGATCAAACAAATCATCAATACGCTGTAACGGATATTTATTCTTTATCGTCACTTTATTCGGTGACGATAGTCAATGCACATCCTCATGGTTCCGTCCTTCTTTTCACAAACAATACTTGTGCGCCCCAAGGTGAGAAACTTGGTCGAGCGAAACCTCTATCCGTCAACTCTTGCAACCGAGCTTTCAATTCTTTTAACTCGGTTGGTGCCATACGATCTGAGCTATCGAAATTGGCGTAGTCCTAGGTACAAGCTCAATACCAAACTCTACTTCCCGACAGTGGTAAACCCGTAATTCTTCGAAAAACATCCGGGTATTCACAAACCACCGACACAGATTCGAGTTTCTTTTCCAATTCCTTGTCATCAACATACGCAAGGTATGCTTTCGCACCCCTTTCTTACATATTTCTGGGCCAACATTGCTGATATTACAGCTGGCAACCCCTTTAAGTCCGTGGACTCAACTCGGATTATCTCGTTATTTGTGCACCTCAAATCAATAGTCTTGCTTTTGCAATTCACAACCGCATCATGCACGGTCAACCAATCCAAACCAAGAATAACATCAAATTCATCGAACGGCAAAAGCATCAAGTTCGCCGGAAAATAGGAACCTCGAATTACTAGGGGGCCTTTCTTACACACTTTTTCAACAAGCACGAACGACCCAAGGATTTGACACCGAATTACGAACTCAGTAGACTCAATAGGTAGAGTCTTACTGGATGCTAAGGTTTCGCATATATAAGAATGAGTAGAACCAGGGTTCAATCAAAGCAATCACATTAGTATCAAAGAGAGTGAAAGTACGGTAATAACATCTGGCGAGGAAGCATCCTCGCGTCTGCGTATGGCATAAGCCCTAGCAGGAGCACGAGCCTTAGATCCGGTGGTAGCATCTCTAGATCCTCTCTGACCGCCGCTAGCATTGCCCGTATTCCTAGATGGTCTACCCCAAGCAGTGGTAGCACCCGGTTTCCCACTCTAATTTACATTCTGCTCGCACAATCTCGGGCAATCTTTGATAAAGTGGTCGGTGACCCACACTTGTAACAGAGCGGTCATGGAACCTACAACTCCCCAATGCCATTTACCACAATCTCGGCATTCCGCTCATCTCGACGGTCATTTCCAACATCGGCGATCGAAGTGACTCGTGTGCTCACAGGGGTCGATCGCGATCTCGTCTAGAAAAGCCCGGTGTCCTAGACCGCCCAAGCCATCTCTAAATTTCTTCGATGATCGTGGGAAGGGCTTCCCAAGACCTCTTCTGAAACTCCCTTACTCCCACCTCACTTTTCTTTTCTCCATACTGAGCTCCTCGGCCTTGCAAGCTCGCTCAACAAGTACTACAAATTCTCGGATTTTCAAGATGCCAACATACGACTTTATATCATCATTTAGTCCATCCTCGAACGCTTTACACATTACGGCTTCGAGGAAATGCATTCTCGTCATGCATCGCTAAGCCTCACAAATTTTCATTCATAGTCGGTAACCGACATGGAACCTTGTTTGAGTTCAAGAAATTCCTTCCGTTTTTGGTCAATGAATCTCCGACTGATATACTTCTTTCGAAACTCGGTTTGGAAGAACTCCCAAGTTACTTGCTCTCTAGGCACAACAGAAGTCAATGTATTCCACCAATAGTAGGCAGAATCATGTAGCAAGGAGATAGTACACTTTAGGCACTCATCGGGTGTGCAAGATAGCTCATCGAGTACCCGAATAGTGTTGTCCAACCAAAATTCAGCTTGCTCGGCATCATCGCTATCCGTAGCCTTAAATTCAGTAGCCCCGTGTTTTCGGATTCTATAACTGGGGGCTTATTTGACCTTATTTGGTCAGTTACCGGAGGCATTGTAGGTGCGGGGGTGGTATTTGTCGGGAATGGAGGTTGTGGAACAGCCATATTAGTTTGAATGTATTGGTTGAACCAATCATTCATCACGCTATAAAAAGCTTGCCTAGCCTCATCATTCGGATTGCTAGCAATAGGTTGAGAGTCTGCCGCTGTCCCTTGCGCGAGCAGCGCTACACTCTCAAGATCATCACTACCGCTTCGGTGGGATCGGGATCCATTACTATAAATAAACACATTTGCAAATGTCAGAAATCACCACACTATCAAATAATCACATAAAATGGCATGTATAGCTAGACCCAAACGCATTACGATAGTCCTAGAATCGACTAAACCGTAGCTCTGATACCAATAAAACTGCAACACCCCGTACCCGAGACCGTTTCCGGAGTCGGACACGAGGGCTTAACGGGCTTAATCCACTTACTTGCACAGTTCATTTTAAAAATTTCCAGACAGTCGGCTAACTGTGTCACTGTCACCTTAAAAATCATATCTTGAGTTCCACAACTCGAAAATCAGTTTTGTGATTTTTCCCTAAAACTAGACTCATATATGCATCTACAAATTTTTTTCTAGAATTTTTGGTCGGGCCAATTAGTACAGTTTATTAGTTAAAGTCCCCCATGTTACAGGGATCGACTACACTGACCTTTACGCATTACGACTTGGATATCTCCCTGTACAGGGCTTCAATACTGATTCCGTTTGTTTCTACAGAAACTAGACTCGAAAAGGAATCTGTACATATATGGCATGGCTTCTATTTATCTTTGGTCAATTTATAATGAATTTCCAAAGTCGGAACAGGGACTCCAGAAACCGTTCTGGCCCTGTCTCACGAAAACTTAAATATCTCTTAACATACTGTTCATATGATCGTTTCGTTATTTTCTATGAAAATAGACTCGTCAAGGTTCGTTTACATAATTTATTCACTATTTAATTCCATTCCTACTATTTTTAGTGATTTTTCACATCCACGTCACTGAGCTGTCAGCATCTGTCTTTAAGGTAGGCTTTACCTATTTCATAGTTTCCATGATTCAACTAGCCCTTTAACATAAATAGCACAAAATATGATCATGATTAACCATCCCAATGGCTAATCGTTTCCAAACATTTCCATACCTCTTAATGAACAACATACAATGATTATAATACCATGCCCAAAGTATACTTAAGCCATTTTCGCATGGCTATCCAAATTTACACAAAACCGAAAGGTACATGACCTACAACAAAAGGGTAGTCCTATACATGCCATTTCAAAGTTCAACCAAAAATATACCAAAAGGAGCTTTGATAGTGTGGGCGACTTCGACTTCAAAAATCCCGAGTCCGATAGCTGAAGAACCAAAATCTATAAAACAGAGAATCAAAGAAACGGAGTAAGCATTTAATGCTTAGTAAGTTTGAGTCATGAATTTAGACACAACCAAAGTATAGTATTTATGGAGCTAAACAGATAATTTCATTTGCACAAATTCTCAATATCATACTTACTTCACATTACCAACCCTTATATTCATACACAAAGATCAACTTAGCCAAAGGCCGGTAGCTCATTTATCAACTGAGCGAATACTTATTTGTAAGGGCTCAACTAATTCAAAGCACATACGAAACATACCTCATTGTTGGGATTTCACAAGCGTATTAACTGAAATTTTTACAGCAAGTTCATTCATTCCCGAATCAAGTACCTTCGGAGTTTAACCGGATATAGCTACTCGTTCAAATGCCTTCGGGACATAGCCCGGTTATAGTAACTCGTTCAAATGCCTTCGGGACATAGCCCGGTTATAGTAACTCGCACAAATGCCTTCGGGACTTAACCCGGATTTAGTAACTCGCACAAATGCCTTCGGATCTTAGTCCGGATATAGTCACTTAGCACAAAGCCTTCGGGACTTAGCCCGGACATCATTCGAATAACCAAGCACAATTATCAACAAATCATGACACATTCGTATTTCATTTTCATTAGCAAAACTCAAACACAAGACACTTATCACACTTGCAATTTCGGCTCAATAGCCACACACAAAGAGCATGATTTTGATTTGCTTAAAACATGATCTAATCAAATCATAATCCAAGTTCCATTACTCGAAAACTTACCTCGGATGTTGTCGAACGGCTTCAACGGCTATTCGATCACTTTTTCCTTTCCCTTATCCAACTGTGGTCCCCTAAGCTCTTGAGCTAATTCAAACAAATTTAACTTATTAAAGTCTCATTTTGCTAGCTTATGGCCGAATATGACAAGGAGTTTGATAGGTCATATGGCCACCTTTTAGCTCAAATACACAATGATCATACACATTTTTAATCACATCAAGCAATTTAATACAATTCATTCGAACATCAAAAGAGAAGCTCAAGGTACTTAGCCCATATATACATTAGACATTAGAGTCACATATGTACGAAATCATGAATCTAACTCAACACAATAGTCCACACTCTCTTTTAGCCGATTATCTAAGCCAAGAATAGGCATCAATATGCTTGCCTCTAACCGAATGCATGCACACCAATCCACCTCATGTGGCCGAATATGCATGTCTATGTTGAGGCCAATTATATACTTAATACCACACATAAATGGCATACATTTTACTAACTAACGCATTACGTATTGTAACTCAAAACGCATCAATCATTTACTTCATAACCGAAACATCATCATATGTAAATATATACCTTGAGATAGTATATATGTCATACCAATACATCATGTGCAAACATATATATATATATGTGCAAGAGTCGAATCACAAGTTGATTATAACCAAATATAAACATATATCCAAAACACAAATCTTACCTATCATGCAATAAGCATAAATCATGCTTATGGATATACCATGGCCGATACTTCCAACAACACCAAATAAAAATATACTTCATGGATCTAAGGTAGACCCAAGAAAGGAACTCATAATCATCAAGATTTAGCATGAAACACAACCGTCACCCTTATTAATCTCCATAGCCGAAAACCTTACTTATTCCAAAATCACAATTTCAACATGGGTTACCAACAATAACTTGATATCTCACTCAAAATCAACTAGGATTTCAAGAACTAGTATCAACTTCCTTACCTTAATATCGACCTAAGATGACCGATTGCTTCACTCCTTTCTTCCCCTCTCAAATCGCCAAGAAGAACCAAAGAACACAACTTGTTTTCTTTCTTCCTTAGAATTTTCAGCCAAAAGAAGTGAAAAATGATGGACACTTTTTTTCTTCTTTCCTCAACTCACGGCAAGGGGGGAACACTCACACCATTGTTTTTTTTTTCCATTTCTTTATTACCCATACTCCTTATTTTATTTTTCCTAACATACACCATTGTCACAACATGTTTTATGACATGTTTTGCCCATCACCCTTTGTCATGGCCGGCCACTAGCAATAAAAAAGGGGGAAATTGACATGCAAGTCCACCCCTTTGATTACATGCACTAATAGATCCTTATAGATTTACCTATCACATTTCAAAAGTGTCACACATAAGTCCTATCGACTAATTTCACATGCAATTTACTAAATCAAGCTTAAAACCTTCACACATTCATAATCACATATTTTAGACAATAGATATCATATTCAAATAATTTGGTGACTCGGTTTAGCGGTCCCGAAACCGCTTTTCGACTAGGGTCACTTTAGGGCTGTCACATAATCACAAATTCACTATAATCTATCTTCCTGAGCAACAGTCACTAAATTATTTATAACTGGAGCTACGAAACTCCAAATCAATTGCCGTAAATTTTCCCTGAAAATAGACTCATATATATTTTATCCATAAAATTTTCAGAATTTTTGGTTTAGCCAATAAATACCAGATTTTTCTTAAAATTTCTCCTGTTTCACTGTTTGACTAATCTGACCACTCTTTACTACGAATCAAATTTCTCATTGTACAGAATTCAAAATATGTTCTCGTTGATTTAATTTGAAACTAGACTCATTAATATTTAATTACATAATTTATTCTTCTTCTAACTCCACTCTCACAATTTATGGTGATTTTCCAAAATCACGTTACTGCTGCTGTCCCAAGCAGATTTATTACCAATTTACTCTTTCACACATTCTTTGCATTCATGTTATTTAAACATGTATATCACCAATCAATTTCATCACATATCTATAATTTCAATTAAGCATAATCTCCATTTCATCATTTTAAAACATAAATATTACTCAAATATTGTTTAAGTTCACATTCGGCAATTTCACAAATACACATGCCGATTTCATCTTCTCATCAAATGCAACTATATGAATATTTAACTAGCTCAACTTCACCTATCTACCATTATTCATAAAAAGAACATGAAACAACAACCATTTCCTTCATTTCAATTCATGACCGAATGCTCACAACACAACCAAAAATCAAAAATATACTTCATGGGTTAAGGTAAAATCAAGAAAGGGACTCATAACATCAAGATATAAGCAAACTACCATGAACTTACCTTCAATTTTCTTCCCCCTAGTGACCGAATATTCAAGAACTTCTCTTATCCTATTTGCTCTCTTAAGTTTTGGCTAAGTGATAGAAGAGAATGAATAAAACTCACTTTGTTTTGATCACCCCATTTTATGATATAAAATAGCATATATTGATTTGCACCATAACTTTAAGTTATAAATTATTAATATTTAGTGCACTTGTTGCTTATCATCAACGTGATGGTCGGCCACTACACATACTTTGACATACAAATCCTCCTATTTTGCACTACAATTTATTTGGCAACTACAAATTAACCTATAGCATTTTCAAAAATTTTCACATAAGTCCTATTTAATAAATTTCACATACAAATGACAAAATCAAAGCATGAAATTTTCACACATGCACTTTCACATATATTAAGCACATAATATAACATCTAATTATTTTTTGTGACTCGGTTTTGTGGTCCCGAAACCACTTTCCGACTAGGGCCAAAATTAGGGCTGTTACAGTCCTAATAGGAATGAAACTATTCCACTCCTCAACCACCGAAGACCAACTGTCGCCAGCCACTAGGACACTGTTGGCACCACTGTGTTCGGTGATATAGGTGCAATACCCTTATGACACCCCGAGTCAGTTCAGTCTGGTTTGGGCTCTTAGACCCAATTTACGATCTTAAGTCCAATTACCCATTGGGTCAATTGTTTGACTTAAAAATTAATTTACAAAAATATCATATTAATTTTAATTAATTTGATTAATTTAACTTGATCAAAATTAATTTTTCTAAAAATCACTTAGATTTTCCAAATTAATTTTTCAAGAAAATTCTTTAATCAAAATTCTCTAGTTGAACAATTCCCACGACCACTTAATTTAATTCCACATCGAATAAATCAACTCAATTAAATTATTTCCAAAGTCGTAGAATTTTCATCTGATTCAAAAGCAGTATGATTGAGCTTTTTTTGAGCTAGCGGAGGGACTAATTGAACATATATAAGTAGACTTTAGTAATTGCAATTATGTGCAGAAGTACCGTTTCGATAATTCGCAACTATTTCTAGAAGCATAAGCCACTACTTTACCTTCTTGCATTAGAGCACATCTCAAACGAGTTTGTTATGTGTCCCTATACATAACATACTCCTTTTCAGACTCAGGCTGTATCAGAATTGGTGCTTGAGTCAACACTGCCTTAAGCTTCTCAAAACTAACCCGCTGCTCGTTTGCCCACTTGAAAGGAGCATTCTTACGCAATAACTTAGTCCAAGATGCAATAATCAAAGAAAACCCTTTCATAAATCTTTGATAATAACCTGCTAGACCGAGAAAAATTCGAATCTCAAAAACATTCCTAAGTTGCTTCCACTCTAGAATAACTTCTATCTTTTTCAGGTCCACTTGGATACCTTCGACAAACACCACATCACCCAAAAACGTAACTGAGAAAACTCCAAATCTTAGAAACATTCCTAGGTTGCTTCCACTCCAGAATAACCTCTATCTTTTTCAGGTCCACCTGGATACCTTCGGCAAACAGCATGTAACGCCCCGAGCCCGAGACCGTTGCCGGAGTCGAACACGAGGTGTTAACAGACTTATTTCATTGTAAAACACAGTTTATTTAAAATTTCCAGACAAGCTGGCTAACTGCATCACTGTCACCTTAAAAATCATATCTCGAGTTCCAAAACTCGAAAACAAGTTCCGTAAATTTTTCCTGAAACTAGACTCATATGTCCATCTACAAATTGTTTTCTAGAATTTTTGGTCAGGCCAATTAGTACAGTTTATTAGTTAAAGTCTCCCCTGTTACAGGGTTCGACTACTCTGACCTTCATGCATTACGACTCAGATATCTTCCTGTACAGGGCTTCAATACTTATGCCATTTGTTTCTAAAGAAACTAGACTCGAAAAGGAATCTGTACATATAGGGCATGACTTCTAATTATCTCTGGTTAATTTATAGTTAATTTCCAAAGTCAGAACAGGGGATCCAGAAATGACTCTGGCCCTGTTTCACGAAAACTTAAACATCTCATAAACTACGGCTCATATGATCGTTTCGTTACTTTCATATGAAAATAGGTTCATCAAGGTTCGATTACATAATTTATTCATTATTTAATTCTATTCCTACTAGTTTTAGTGATTTTTTCATTTTCATTACCAAAGCTCAAACACAAGACACTTATCACACTTACTAATTTCGGCTCAATAGCCACATACAAAGAGCACGATTTTGATTGGCTTTGTAACATGATCTCTATACACATTCGGCTACCCGTCATAGGTATAAACTAATCACCTCAATATATAATTCAAGTAGAATCATTATATCACCGTTTATTTGTCATACCTATATGTCATGACCTAATCGAATCATAATCTAAGTTCCATTACTCGAAAACTTACCTCGGATGTTGTCGACCGATTTCAACGTCTATTCGATCACCTTTTCCTTTCCTTTGTCAGATTTAGTTCCCCTTTGCTCTTGAGCTTAATTTAACAAATAAATTGATTTAATCATTTTGAACATCAAGGAGAAATTCAAGGTACTTAGCCCATGTATATTAGGCATTAGAGTCATATATGTATGAAATCATGAATCAAATTCAACATATTAGCCAATATTCTCCTTTAGCCGATTTTCTAAGTCAAGATAAAGCCATCAATATGCTTACCTATAGCCGAACGTACAACATCAATCTATGTATTTATTCATGTGGCCGAATATGCATGTCTATGGTGAGGCCGATTGTATACTTAATACATTCTACAAATATGGTCACTTGTATTGACTAATTACCATTTTGTTTCAAGTTCAAAGCTCGGCTAAAACACATATATACACTAGTAATCAAATACTAACATTTGCACTTCACCTTAATAGCTAACTTAGCAACCCTTAATTTAACATATAATTGTTCATAACAAAATTAAAGCATCCTCTCCATTCCATCAATTCAAAACACATACATTACTCAATAATATTCAAAGTCACATTCGGCCTTATCACACAACTTCTCTACTTCATCTAACATGAACAACAACTATATTTCTCTTCTACTTCCTACCATGGCCGAATGCTTCATGAAGTTGCTAAGACCTACCTTTTTCAAATTCTCACACACACTCACATCCAATCCTTTTTGTTGAGCACTCAAACTCTATCCTCTTCATACCTCATCAACACAACATCAAACACCAACCAAGAAGACAACACCCATGGCCGAGTATCATCTCCCTCACATAGCAAAGATTTAAACCATGGGCTAGGTAGAACTCAAGCTAATAACTAAAATATACATGAATCTCATGGAGCAACATCAAACATACCTTAGCCTAGTTACATGCATGGCGAACCTCTTCAACCTTTCTTCTTCCTTCCTCCTTAGAATTTTCGCCAAAGATGTTAAAGGATGAACATTTTTTTTTCTTTTCTTTGTTTTCATCACTCTTCATCCCCTTATTTTATTACTAACTCTTTTATTTTATTCTTTCCAACATGAAACATTAACACACCATGTTTATAATATGCTATGACCCATAGCATGGCGACCACTAGCTCAATTTTTGGGTAATTTGACATGCAAACCCATCATTTCTATAACATGCATTAATAGGCCACTTTACATTTGCCTAGCACATTTCTAAATTTTCTCACATAAGTCCTATTTACTAAAATTCACCTACAATTAACAAAATTCAAATATGAAATTTTCACACATGCATATATACATATAATAAGCATCAAATATGACAGTTAATTATTTTTATGACTCGGTTTTGTGGTCTCGAAACCACTTCCTGACTAGGGTCACATTAGGGCTGTCACAACTCTCCCCCACTTAAGAAATTTTCGTCCCAGAAAATCTTACCGGTAAATAGGTTTGGGTATCGTTCTCTCATAGAGTTCTCGGTTTCCCAAGTAGCTTCTTCGATTTCGTGTTTGAGCCATAACACCTTTACTAACGGAACCCTTTTGTTTCGCAACTCTTTCACTTTACGAGCTAGGATACGAATCAGTTCTTCTTCATAACTCAAGTCAGATTGAATTTCATCCTCTGATGGACTAATTATGTGCGAAGGATCAGATCTGTAATGTCGAAGCATCGAAACATGAAAAACGTTGTGAATCCTTTCAAGTTCAGGGGGTAACAGCAACCTATATGCAACTGGACCAACTCGTTCGGAGATTTCATACGGCCCAATGAATCTCGGACTCAGTTTGCCCTTACGGCCATATCTGAGTATCTTTTTCCAAGGTGAAACCTTAAGAAACACTTTGTCTCCTACCTGATACTCAATATCTCTTCGTTTTAAATCCGCGTACGACTTCTGATGATCGGATGCCGCCTTCAGACTTTCACGAATTATTCTTACTTTCTTTCAGCATCTTTAATCAAATCAACTCAGAAAATCTTACTTTCACGAGCTCGGTCCAAAACAATGTCAGTACGGCATTTACGACCGTACAAAGCCTCGTAAGGTGCCATCTTAATACTTGATTGAAAACTATTGTTGTAAGCGAATTCAATCAAAGGTACATACCGTTCCCATGAACCACTAAACTCAAGGATGCAACATCTTAACATATCCTCGAGTATCTGAATTATCCGCTCGGATTGACCATCGGTTTGGGGATGAAAAGCGGTGCTAAAATGCAACTTGGTACCCAAAGCTTCTTGCAATTTCTTCCAAAATCGCGAGGTGAATCTCGGATCTCTATCCGACACAATAGAAATGGGTACCCCATGTAATCTCACAATCTGAGAAACATACAACTCAGCTAGTTTATCCAATGAAAAATCCGTGCGTACGGGGATAAAGTGAGCCAACTTAGTCAGTCTATCAACAACAACCCAAATCGCATCTTTCTTACTTGCCGACATTGGCAACCCAGATACAAAATCCATCGTGACTCGATCCCATTTCCATTCAGGTATCATGATCGGCTGAAGTAAACCCGTAGGCACTTGATGTTCCGCCTTCACTTGCTGACATACTAAGCACTTCGAAACAAAATCGGAAATGTCTCGTTTCATACCATGCCACCAAAACTGACGTCTCAGATCGTTGTACATTTTCGTACTCCCCGGGTGAATTGACATTCGGCTACAATGAGCTTCATTCAGAATCATCGAAATAAGTTCTGAATTTCTTGGAACACACAAATGACTTCTGAACCTCCAACAATCGTCATCATCAATTTGAAACTCTGATTCCATATTCGAAACACATTCAGCCCATTCTGCAAACAGTTCATCATCGACTTTTTGAGCTTCACGAATTTGATGGATTAACAATGGTTTGGCCTTTAATTCTGCCACTAACACATTGTCGGATAGAACAGACAAGTGTACATTCATCGCTCGTAAAGCAAACAGTGATTTACGACTTAAGGCATCCACAACCACATTAGCCTTTCCCGGGTGATAGTCAATGACAAGCTCATAATCTTTCAACAACTCGAGCCAACGTCTTTGTCGCAGATTCAAGTCTCTTTGAGTCATCAAATATTTGAGACTTTTGTGATCCGAATATACATGGCACTTCTCACCAAATAAGTAATGTCGCCATATTTTCAAAGCGAACACGATGGCAGCTGGTTCAAGATCATGGGTCGGATAAATTTTCTCATGTGGCTTCAGTTGTCTCGACGCATAAGCTACAACTCGACCCTCTTGCATCAATACGCAGCCCAACCCAAGTAGGGATGCATCACTATAAATGACAAACTCTTTGCCTGATTCGGGCTGCACTAGTACTGGAGCTTCAGTTAAACAAGTTTTCAGTTGATCGAAATTTTTCTGACACTTTTCTGTCCATTCAAACTTAACATCTTTCTGAAGTAGTTTCGCCATTGGTGTGGCTATCATCGAGAATCCTTTTACAAACCGTCTGTGGTAATTGGCAAGTCCCAAAAAGCTCCGAACTTCAGTAATATTTCTCAGAGGCTTCTAGTTAAGTATGGCCGAAATTTTGTTCGGATCAACTCGAATACCGATCGCAGATACCACATGACCCAAGAAGCTAACCTCTTAACCGAACTCACACTTCTTGAACTTAGCATATAATTGCTTATCCCGTAAAATTTGCAACACTAATCCCAGGTGTTCAGCATGATCGGTTTCATTTCTCGAATAGACCAAAATATCATCGATAAACACAACTACAAACCGATCCAAATACGGTCTGAAGATCCGATTCATCAAATCCATAAATACCGCGGGGGCATTAGTGAGCCCAAACGGCATCACTAAGAATTCGTAGTGACTGTATCTTGTTCTGAAAGCAGTTTTAGGTATATCCGAATCTCGAATTCGCAACTGATAATAACCCGATCTCAAATCTATCTTTGAAAACACCGAGGCTCTCTTTAGTTGATCAAACAAATCATCAATACGCGGTAACGGATATTTATTCTTTATTGTCACTTTATTCAGCTGACGATAGTCGATGCACAACCTCATGGTTCCGTCCTTCTTTTTCACAAACAATACTGGTGCACCCCAAGGTGAGAAACTTGGTCGAGCGAAACCTCTATCCGTCAACTCTTGCAACTGAGCTTTCAACTCTTTTAACTCGGTTGGTGCCATACGATACGGAGCTATCGAAATCAGTGTAGTCCCAGGTACAAGCTCAATACCAAACTCTACCTCCCGAACAGGTGGTAAACCCGGTAATTCTTCGGGAAAAAACTTCCGGCTATTCACAAACCACTGGCACAGATTCAGGCTTCTTTTCTAACTCTTTGTCATCAAGTACATACGCAAGGTATGCTTCACACCCCTTTCTTACATATTTCTGAGCCAACATCGATGGTATTACAGCTAGCAACCTATTCAAGTCAGTGGACTCAACTCGGATTATCTCGTTATTTACACACTTTAAATCGATGGTTTTTCTTTTGAAATTTACAATTGCATCATGTACGGTCAACCAATCCATACCGAGGATAACATCAAATTCGTCAAACGGTAAAAGCATCAAATCGGCCAGAAAACAGGAACCTCGGATTATTAGGGGACATTTCTTGCAACTTTGTCGACAAGCACGTAACGACCCAAAGGATTTGACACCCGAATTACAAACTCAGTAGACTCAACAGGTAGAGTCTTACTGGATGTTAAGGTTTCACATATATAAGAATGAGTAGAACTAGGGTCAATCAAAGCAATCACATTAGTATCAAAGAGAGTAAAAGTATTGGTAATAACATCTGGCGAGGAAGCATCCTCGCGTGCGCGTATAGCGTAAGCTCTAGCAGGAGCACGAGCCTCAAATCTGGTTGTAGCATCTCTAGATCCTTTCTGACCGCCAATAGCATTGCCCGTATTTCTAGATGGTCTACCCCGAGCAGTAGTAGCACCAGGTTTCCCACTCTGATTTACGTTCTGTTTAGACAATCTCGGGCAATCTTTAATAAAGTGGTCAGCTGATCCGCACTTGTAACAGGAGCGGTCATGGAATCTACAACTCCCCGAATGCCATTTACCACAATCGACACTCAGCTCGTCTCGACGATCATTTCCAACACTGGCAACTGAAGTGACTCGTGCACTCACAGGGGGTCGATCACGATCTCGTCTAGAAAAACCCGAAGTGTCTCTAGATCGGCCTAAATCATCTCTGAATTTCTTCGATGACTGTTGAAATGGCCTCCCCGAAGACCTCTTACGAAACTCCTTTGCTCCCATATCAGCTTTTCTTTTCTCCATACTGAGCTCCTCGGCTTTGCAAGCTCGCTCGACAAGTACCACAAATTCTTGGATTTCTAAAATGCCAACATACAGCTTTATATCATCATTCAGTCCATCCTCGAAACGTTTACACATCACTGCTTCCAAAGAAATGCATTCTCGAGCGTACCGGCTAAGCCTTACAAACTTTCATTCATAATCGGTAACCAACATGGAACCTTGTTTAAGTTCAAGAAATTCCTTCCGTTTTTGATCCATGAATCTGTGACTGATATACTTTTTCCGAAACTCGGTTTGGAAAAACTCCCAAGTTACTTGCTCTCTGGGCACAATAGAAGTTAACGTATTCCACCAATAGTAGGCAGAATCACGTAGCAAGGAGATAGTACACTTTAGGCACTCATCGGGTGTGCAAGATAGCTCATCAAGTACCCGAATAGTGTTGTCCAACCAAAATTCAGCTTGCTCGGCATCATCATTGTCTGTAGCTTTAAATTCAGAGCCCGTGTTTTCGGATTCATCAATCTGGGGCTTATTTGACCTTATTTGGTCGATTCTTGGAGGTATTGTAGGTCTGAGGTGGTATTAGTCGGGAATGGAGGTTGTGGAACAGTAGTATTAGTTCGAATGTATTGGTTGAACCAATCATTCTTCACGCTATAAAAAGCTTGTCTAGCTTCATCATTCGGATTACTAGCAATAGGTTGAGAGTCCGCGTTGTCCCTTATCTGCGAGAGCGCGCTACACTCTCAAGATCATCACTACCGCTCGGTTGGATCGGGATCCATTACTATAAATAAACACATTTTCAATTGTCAGAAATCACCACACTATCAAATAATCACATAATGGCATGTATAGCTAGACCCAAACGTATTACGGTAGTCCTAGAATCGACTAAACCGTAGCTCTGATACCAATAAAATTGTAACGCCCCGAGCCCGAGACCGTTGCCGGAGTCGAACACGAGGTGTTAACAGACTTATTTCATTGTAAAACACAGTTCATTTAAAATTTCCAGACAAGCTGGCTAACTGCGTCACTGTCACCTTAAAAATCATATCTCGAGTTCCAAAACTCGAAAACAAGTTCCGTAAATTTTTCCTGAAACTAGACTCATATGTACATCTACAAATTTTTTTCTAGAATTTTTGGTCAGGACAATTAGTACAGTTTATTAGTTAAAGTCTCCCCTGTTACAGGGTTCGACTACTCTGACCTTCATGCATTACGACTCAGATATCTTCCTGTACAGGGCTTCAATACTTATGTCGTTTGTTTCTAAAGAAACTAGACTCGAAAAGGAATCTGCAAATATAGGGCATGACTTCTAATTATCTCTGGTTAATTTATAGTGAATTTCCAAAGTCAGAATAGGGGATCCAGAAATCGCTCTGGCCTTGTTTCACGAAAACTTAAACATCTCATAAACTACGGCTCATATGATCGTTTCGTTACTTTCATATGAAAATAGGTTCATCAAGGTTCGATTACATAATTTATTCATTATTTAATTCTATTCCTACTAGTTTTAGTGATTTTTTCATTTTCATTACCAAAGCTCAAACACAAGACACTTATCACACTTACTAATTTCAGCTCAATAGCCACATACAAAGAACACGATTTTGATTGGCTTTATAACATGATCTCTATACACATTCGGCTACCCGTCATAGGTATAAACTAATCACCTCAATATATAATTCAAGTAGAATCATTATATCACCGTTTATTTGTCATACCTATATGTCATGACCTAATCGAATCATAATCTAAGTTCCATTACTCGAAAACTTACCTCGGATGTTGTCAAACGATTTCAACGTCTATTCGATCACCTTTTCCTTTCCTTTGTCGGATTTAGTTCCCCTTTGCTCTTGAGCTTAATTTAACAAATAAATTGATTTTAGCCCATGTATATTAGGCATTAGAGTCATATATGTATGAAATCATGAATCAAATTCAACATATTAGCCAATATTCTCCTTTAGCCGATTTTCTAAGTCAAGATAAAGCCATCAATATGCTTACCTATAGCCGAACGTACAACATCAATCTATGTATTTATTCATGTGGCCGAATATGCATGTCTATGGTGAGGCCGATTGTATACTTAATATGTAACACCCCGAACCCGAGACCATCGCCGGTGTCGGACACGAGGGGTTAACAAGCCAAATCCACATATTGCACCCACCAATTTGACATTTCCAGACAGGCTGGAAATCTGCGTCACTGTCGCCTTAAAAATCATATCTCGAGTTTCAAAACTCAGAAACTGATTCCGTAAATTTTCCCTGAATTTAGACTCATATATCCATCCATGGATTTATTTTTAGAATTTGTGGTCGGGCCAATTGGTACAGTTTATTAGTAAAAGTCACCCATGTTACAGGGATTGACTGCTCTGACCTTCGCGCTTTACAACTTGAATATCTCCCTGTACAGGGCTTTAATACTGGTGCCGTTTGTTTCTAATGAAACTAGACTCAAAATGAAATCTGCACATATAAGGAATGACTTCTAATTCTTTCTGGATAATTTATAGTAAATTTTTAAAGTCGCGACAGGGGACCCAGAAACCGTTCTGGCCCTGTCTCACAATAGCTTTAATATCTCTTAACATGTAACTCCTATGACCGTTTCGTTTCTTCCATATGAAAGTAGACTCATCAAGGTTCATTTACATAACTTATTCACTATTTAATACCATTCCTACAAAGTTTTGTGATTTTTCAAAACCACACCACTGCTGCTGCCAGCATCTGTTTTCAAGGTAACCATTACCTATTTCATGATTTCCACGATTCAATTGGCCCTTTTTGCATACATAGCACAAAGTGTGATCACGATTAACCATTCCAATGGCTAATCTTTTCAAACAATTCCATACCCCATAATGATCATCATACAAACGATTATAGAATCATACTAAAACGTATATAAGCCATTTTGCATGGCTATCCAAGCTTACACAAAACCGAAAGGTACATGACCTTCAACAATAGGGTAGTCCTATACATGCCATTTCAAAGTTCAACCAAAATTATACCAAAATGGAGGCTTTGATAGTGTAGATGACTTGACTTTAATGATCCCGAATCCGATCGCTAACGAGCAAAATCTATAAAACAGAGCCAAAGCAGCGGGGTAAGCATTTTTTATGCTTAGTAAGTCTCAAGCAATAAAATCAGCTTTAACTAAAGCATTACATTCACATAGCCAAATGAATCATTTCATTAATACACATTCACATAATCATACTTACTTCACACTTCATCATTATACACTTTCACAAGATATCAACCAATTCAATAGCTGAAAACTCTTTAGTCGATTGAGCGAATGTTACTCAAACATATCGACTTTTCCAATGCACATATAAACATACCTTATTCTTTGGGCTTTTCGAGCGTACTAATTAAATTTATTACAGCAACCAACGCTCACCTCCAGCCCAAGCTTCTTGAATACAACCGGATATAACCACATGCACGAATGCCTTGGTCTTAGCCGGATAGAACGACTTGCACAAATGCCTTCGGTATTAGCCCGGATTTAACAACTTGCACGAATGCCTTGGTCTTAGCCGGATGTAGTCACTAGCACAATTGCCTTGGTCTTAACCGGATATAATTACTAGCATAAATGTCTTGGGACTTAGCCGGATATCATTCAATTGCTCATGCACACATATACATCAATAATCATTACACATCCATATTTCATTTTCGTTACTAAGGCTCAAACACAAACATATCACTAGCATAATCGCCTTGGGACTTAGCCGGGTATCATTCAAATACTCATACACACATAAATCAATAATCATTACACATCCATATTTCATTTCACATAATTGAGTAGGGTCATTTCTTGAGGACTTACCTCGGATGTCGTCGGACGGCTTCAACGGCTATTCGACCACTTTTTCCTTCCCTTTATCGGATTTAGCTCCCCTTTGCTCTTGAGCTTAACGAATACAAGTAGAAGTATTCAATATTTTTATCAATAATGTTTACTTGTCAATCACATTCGGCATCTCATATCATCTCGCTTTATTATAATTTATCATTCAACCTTTAAACCAAAACGCCATTATATGACCACATATACATACATCCATATATTTAAGCTCAAGAATTTTAAATATAACATCAAGTGCTCAAATTACTCATGTGGCCGATTATACATGGTCATAATACACAAAATCAAAAATAAATTCCAAGACTTTCACATCATATATGTACTAAGCCGAATCGTTGGCCAAGTTCACATACATTCTTCAACAATTCCTTCTTTAAACAAACACATCTAAGCCTTCCTTTCATATTATCAACTCCAACCATATACATTATTCAAGTATAACATTTTCATATTCGGCAATAGTATTACACATAATAGCCGATTCTTCTTACTTTGTATTTATGCATCTACTTGATCATTCGTTTAGTTCAAGCACCCATACACCAAGATTCATCAAGTTTAGCATGAAACATAACCTTAATCCTCAATAACCATTATGGCGAAAGTTCTAGTCACCCCAAAATCACAATTTCTAACATGGGTCACCTAAAAAAATACTTGGTAACTAGCTCAATTTCATCTAAAATTTCAAGGATTCATATGAATTTCTCACCTTATTTATGGCTTAGAAACCAAATGGTTGCTCTCTTTTCTCCCTTAGAATCGGCCAAGAAGAATCAAGAACAAAGACTTGTTTCTTTCACCCATTTCTAATTATTCCTTAAATCATAAAGGCAACAACCATTTCCCTAAACATCTTCCATGGCGAACACTTGTATTACTACCACCTTCAAAATTTTTGACATGGGCAAGTAAAGGACTTAGTAACTAGCTTCATATATGCAAAGATTTCAAAGACTAACATGGATTCCATACCTTAGTTCAAGCTCAAGTGACCGAATGCTAACTCTTCCCTTTTCTTCTTGAAGGATCGGCTAAGCTAGGAGGAAAGTGAACCAAACTTTTTTTTTTTCTTTGCTCAATACACGGCAATGGGGAGGGGGCAACCACATATACCCATTTTTTTTTTCTTTTCTTCCTACTAACACCAATATAATAACCATTCTAACATCAACCATTAGCAAAACATGTTGGAAACATGTTCCCTTTGCCCATAATTTGTCATGGCCGGCCACTAACCTTAGGAAATGGGATAATTGACATGCAACTCCATTTATTTCACTTCATGCATTATTAGGCCACTTAAAAATTCACCTATCACATTTTCAAGTCCTAACACATGGGTCCTTTCTTATAAATTAGCACCTAATTAATAAAAATCAAGACACGAAATATTTACGCATACAAATTCCACATACAATAAGCACAGAATATAACACCTAATTATTCTTGTGACTCGGTTTTGTGGTCCCGAAACCACTCTCTGACTAGGGTCACATTAGGGGGTCACATAATACATTCTACAAATATGGTCACTTGTATTGACTAATTACCATTTTGTTTCAAGTTCAAAGCTCGGCTAAAACACATATATACACTAGTAATCAAATACTAACATTTGCACTTCACCTTAATAGCTAACTTAGCAACCCTTAATTTAACATATAATTGTTCATAACAAAATTAAAGCATCCTCTCCATTCCATCAATTCAAAACACATACATTACTCAATAATATTCAAAGTCACATTCGCCTTAGCACACAACTTCTACTTCATCTAACATGAACAACAACTATATTTCTCTTCTACTTCCTACCATGGCGAATGCTTCATGAAGTTGCTAAGACCTACCTTTTCAAATTCTCACACACACTCACATCCAATCCTTTTTGTTGAGCACTCAAACTCTATCCTCTTCATACCTCATCAACACAACATCAAACACCAACCAAGAAGACAACACCCATGGCCGAGTATCATCTCCCTCACATAGCAAAGATTTAAACCATGGGCTAGGTAGAACTCAAGCTAATAACTAAAAATATACATGAATCTCATGGAGCAACATCAAACATACCTTAGCCTAGTTACATGCATGGCCGAACCTCTTCAACCTTTCTTCTTCCTTCCTCCTTAGAATTTTCGGCCAAAGATGTTAAAGGATGAACATTTTTTTTTCTTTTCTTTGTTTTCATCACTCTTCATCCCCTTATTTTATTACTAGCTCTTTTATTTTATTCTTTCCAACATGAAACATTAACACACCATGTTTATAATATGCTATGACCCATAGCATGGCCGGCCACTAGCTCAATTTTTGGGTAATTTGACATGCAAACCCATCATTTCTATAACATGCATTAATAGGCCACTTTACATTTGCCTAGCACATTTCTAAATTTTCTCACATAAGTCCTATTTACTAAAATTCACCTACAATTAACAAAATTCAAATATGAAATTTTCACACATGCATATATACATATAATAAGCATCAAATATGAAAGTTAATTATTTTTATGACTCGGTTTTGTGGTCCCGAAACCACTTCCCGACTAGGGTCACATCAGGGCTGTCACACAACACGACCCAAAAACGTAACGTCGTTCAGTCGAAACTCATACTTGCTCAGCTTAGCATGCAGTTCCTTCTCATAGAGGATTTGCAAAATCACTCTAAGATGTTCATCATGCTCAATCTTAAACTTAGAATATACTAGAATATCATTAATGAAATCCACGATGAATCGATCCAGATATGAATAAAAAATCCTATTCATGAGATCCATTAATGTGGCGGGAGCATTAGGCAGACCAAAGGCATAACTAGGAACTCGTAATGACCAGAACAAGTCCTAAAGGTAGTCTTGGGTAGACCAAATTCTTTCACCTTCAACTAATAGTATCTAGATCTCAAATCGATCGTAAAGAATATTAATGCTCCTCGAAATTGATCAAGCAAGTCGTCGATCCTCAACAACGGATACTTATTCTTTAGTATTAACTTATTCAATTGTCGATAATATACAGACATTCTCATGGTACCATCCTTCTTTTTGACAAATAACACAGGTGCTCCCCAAGGTGATACATTGGGTCTAATAAAACCCCATTCACTAAGCTCTTTTGGTGCCATGCGGTAGGGAGCAATGGACATCGAACGTGTCCCTAACAAAACCTCAATACAAAATTTTACCTCCATATCTGGTGGTAACCCAGGCAATTTCTTAGGAAAGACATTCGACCAATCCTTAACTGTATGCATACTCTCCACCACTGAACCAACAACACTTGTGTCTACACATAGACCAAATATGCCTTACACCCTTCCCAAACCAATTTCTCATCTTCCATAGTAGAGATTACTTTAGATAGATAATCTCGACTCTCTCCAACCGTCACAATCTACTCGCCATCCGTAGTTTTCAAAGTCACCCTCTTTGAAGTACAATCCAGACTAACTTGATGCTCTACAAGCCAATCTATGCCTAGAATCGAATCGAAGTCCCGAAAAGGTAATTCCATCAAATCAATCAAAAACACAAACCCCTGTATCTCAAGTAGACACCTCCTATAGACCTTATTAACCCGCATCAACTGTCCCAATAGACTAATTATTGAAACCTCACTAATAATATCCTTAACAATAATCCTCAAATTACCCGAGACACAGTTAGGAACATATAAATGCATAGAATTGATATCAATCAAAGATAAAATATAGATGAGAATGGATAGAAAGTGTACCTGCTATCACATTGGTCGCATCTCTATCCTTGCGCACTGCATAAACCAAAGGAGGTTGCCTGCCTCAGTCTGATTCGTACCCTGACCTAGTGCCCTCTATCCTTGGTCCATTCAATTACTAGCTCTAACCCATCCTTGAACCCTCAGAGGTTGCTGAACAACCCTCTGTAGTTGCACTCTGTTTTGAACCGGAGCTCATGACAGCTCAAATCAACACAAACACTTACTAATACGATGCTCTGTAGACCACACCTAAATCTTACCTCTATCTTTCTCCAACACTCGCCCGGATGGTGCCTATCATAGTATGCATAGATCAAAGCTCGACCAACCCAATAACTACCTTAACCTGTTGAGGTCTATCTACTTTGGTCATAGAGTTGAATAAGGACCCAATTCTCTCTTATTCTTAATGAAATTGATGGATATTTTAATGAAGATATTATTGAAATTGGTGGATATTTTATTAAACCAATTTGTTCAAAAAATACAAGTACATATAGATGAAAATACTACACTAATGGCATTACATCCAGTCGATCCAAGGGTAGTCTAAAGTTTATCTTGAAAGGATGCGATTTTCTTGGCAATAAGTTTGGCCTTGAGAATTTGATTTGATTGGATTCATTGAGAATGAATTTGGAGATATTTTGGATCTAGGGGACTTTAAGTCTTGATCTTGGATGGTTACGTCTACTTTAAGGTCCTTTGAGAGTTTATCTTGAAAATATGCTTTATCTTCTTTGTGTTGATGCAATTGGATTAGGGAAAGCTTTGATCCAAAAGTCGTCTAGACTTAACCTTGATTGGAAGGATGATTCTTCTTCAAGAGCCTTCTAGGCGTAATAATGAAAAATGGGTTTAGCCTTCCTTTTGTCAATTGAACAAGATTTAAGAGCAGTTTTCGTCATAACTGATGTCATGTTTTTCAAAATTTCTTCAAGTTATTCAAATTCTCTAGAGAATTTTTGAGATTTTGGAAAATTCTAGTCTTCAAAATATTCTCCTCAAAATTTGATTTTTGAACTTCTAGACTTTTAAACTTGTCAAGTTTTGTCAAATGGGTTGGAGGTGGTCCATTCTATAATGTCAGTCAATCAAAGAAAAAAAGTTCTTATGGAACCTCCCCTCTTTAAAAAGAATTTCGTCCTCGAAATTCCTATTGTCAAGCCAATCACTTATTCACAAATTTCCTAAATTTTCTTTCTATAACCACCATGCTTTCATTGCGCAACTCTGATTCTAATGTAGTTCTAATACTTCACCATAAATCTCCAATAGATTTCTTATATACTAAAACTTTGTCTCTTTATTTCCTGCAAAACTAAAGCTTGAATCGGAAAACATGTAAATTATAATTTATATTCTCTTCCTAGTAGTGTTATTGTTAAAAAAATCTGTGTGAGCTCATTTTGATGAAAGTCTTGTTTTATTAATTACTTAAAAACAAGCCAAACCATTTTTCCTACTTGATTCGTAAAACGAAATTTTCAAACTCAAAACTTTTTAGTGGAAAAATGCTTTAGAGCTATTGTTTTTGACAAATATAGAGTTTCATAGTTTATATCGTCTTGTTAAAAAGAAACTCTCAATTAAATATATGTATTTATATTAGCAAAACCAAAATCAAAACCAAAATATATGTCCCGAAAACTAAATAAATAGTTCAAAAGTCTATAAAGTCCGAAAAAAGTCCAAATACACTTAAAGTTTTAATCAATTGAATCGAGCTCCAGAATCAATTCCAAATCCTAACTTTGAGGATTACCTGAAAGGTAGCAAAACAAGTGAAGTGAGCTAGAAGCCTTGTGTATGCCTTGGCCCACATACAAAATTAATCTTAACATGATCATATACAATTATTAGATTAAACAGAACAAAATTTTCACATATCAGAAGCATATATTGTAATAGAATAAATCCTACTCCTATCCGCTACACAGCAACTCTGACCAACAAATCACGCCGAATAGGACTACAAGAGTCCATCCATTCAATCACACCGGTTCGTGGTGGTATGCCACTCAAAAAGTTAAAGCTAAGCTACTAGACTGATATTGTGGTTTAAATGCTAGACTAGAATACACTTCTTCTATCACATATCAAACCCCACACCGATGCACATACATAAACATACTAACACATGTTCATACCAAATAAGAAATATGACATGCATACGTTATTGTCATATTCATAGATTATATCATATAGCTTACTGAGTTTATTAAACCGAATCATACTTTCTATATACAAACACTTAAATTTACCAATTTTATGGTTTCACATGCTCAAAATTAATTTCAAATTCGATTTCAGAATCTTATATCCAACCCAAATTGGGCTTACAAGCCATTGTGGCCCACATGGCCCAGCAGGCTACACCATGAGGCCCACACACCCTACATTTTTTTTATATGAGCACGCCCCAGAGCTCATTAAGCTCTGACAATGAGCTCCTCAAGCTACTTGAAGTTCTAATAAGCCAATTGCAATATAAACGTTTCCTAAAAGCTGTTTTAGCTTCTAATGCAAAATCTTGGTTTGAAATAAGGGCCAGTGCTCACAAAATTAGCTCAAAGCAACTATCTAAAGTATCGTGCATTGTTGGCAAGCTGATCCTAGCTCATTTCCAGCTCCTCGAGCTCCGTCTAGCTCAATTCAGCTCATTTGAGTTTGTTTCAGCTCGTTTGAGCTCAAAAGAGCTTACTTTCAGCTCATTCTTTATGTCAATAAATTAAGCTAAGTTTTAGTTTTATATTAATTAGTTTTCTATAGCTCATTAATGAAAATCCTAGCTCAAATAAGTTCATTAAATGTTTTCACTCAGTTTGAGCTAGCCAAACTTAATGCTACTAGCTAGTCTTTAATTATTGTGTTTAGTTTAGCTTAGCATGATATTTATGATGTCTAGTTCGTGTTCTTAACATGTTCAGCCGAATATACATTGGGATTTAATGTGTTCATGTTTCTTGTAGGTTCAGCTGAATGTATTGAGTGCATTTAATGAGATTCATGCACGGCTAGGTACATGGATTATAAGAGTTCATGCATGAACGAATTTATGCATGGTGGGTTGGCTATTGGTGATCCCTAAGAAACCTTTTGGCCAAGAGTTAAGTTCCTCAAGGTGACCAAATGCATGAAGGAGGAATTAATGCAAGTACATGCATGGTTTAATACATCGTATGGAAGGATGCATACACAACTAATGTTCAATGGATGGCATTTGAAGGAATTCATGTATTGGGGACGTTCATGCAAGTGGGGGCTATTTTATGTACGTGTAATTGAAGATTCATGGACCGTAATTAAGGAAGAACATACATTGGGACATTTTATGCATGTTTCATGCATATCTAAGATGTCCATTCAAGTATTCAAGGTACATTCAAGCTTCATTCGAAAAAGGGAGATGTAAGAGCATCAAAGGGCTGCACATTCATGAAATATGGCTATCCTTCATTACCAAGCATGCATGAATACATCAAGGAAACAACATGATGGTTCGGTCATTCATTCACCATCTTCCAAGCATTTTTTGCTTGTTCAAGAATCTGACTATTGAAGCTCCATTCAGTCGAATGTGGACTTAGTCTTTTAATGATTTGTTCTAGAATATTCAAGTGAATTCATAGCCGAATTACTTAGCCTTTAAGCTAGTTATTTTGTCCATTCGGTTATCATATGTTAGGCTATAAATACTTAGCATTTTTCAATTGTAAGGGACTTTTGCCAAATTCTTGAATGAACATTTTTTCTTGTGAGGTTAATTTCCTCTCTAATTTCGTACGAGTCTCTAGTGACTTATCTACTCGCTAATGGTGCCAACCCGAACTATTTCTAAACTTATCACTAAGCATTGGTGTGGATTTCAACTATCCCTCTACCATCCATCTTTATCACCTTAAACAATATAGGAACCGGGGTGACACTCTTTAGTGTTGAATCGCTCCTGAAGTTTAAATTTGTTTATCCATTTCCATTTTCATTCTTTGTTTATCCCATTATCTTAAAACCGACCCTTCCACATATCTTTTAACTTTGTTTCTATCTAGTCGAACCTACTATATTATACCTAGCCACTCTGAACCCATTTCATTAATATCCATCCTCTTAAGACGTTACAAACAAACTGATAATTTTGTGAACAACTCTTCTCATCGACGATCGGGCAACAACGTGAATTCGACTCCATCTTCTCGAGCCGAATCACATCAGTTTTGGATGTTTAATCACACACGCCCATATGCTCTACGTAGCCGACCACATGCCCATGTGTTGCACACGGCCAACCACACGACCGTGTGATGCATTACAGTTTCGAAAATAGCCTACATTTTTCAATTCTAATCGATGTTTCAGGTTAGAATCACACACCTGATGTCTTTCCTGATTAACCACACTAAAAAGCACTCTCGAGTCCTACATACGACATCAAATCATACCAATTAACCACTAAGAAATAAAATCGATACATAAATTGATAATCTCCCTTACTAAAAAATCAGCCCCCAAAACTGACATTTGAGCACTTACCCCGTAAAAACAGTGTCCAAAATAGTAACTAAACCATCAAAGGATCATGTATCTCGCATCGTTCACCTAAGTAAAGATCATAGAAAAATTAAAAGCAATGAAGGACTAGAATTAAACATCGTTACAACTCCTACCTTGCTCAAGAAAAGAATTAAAAATTAAATAACAAAAGATGGTTCAATGATACTTACACAACGCTTGGACTATGATCAATGAAATGAACACCACACACATTCACAAAAGAAAACAAGATGGAAACAAACAAGAATTCGATAGAAAGAAGAAAAAGAAAGAAAGCACAAAAAAGAAAGAGGAGAAACGAAGAAAAGAAATGTGAAAAAGAGGAGTAGGGTAAGGGACGATAATGCTGGTGAGAGAATTTAAGGATGTTTCATAAGTCAAAGTAAAATTAAATAAAATAATTTCAAAAAAGATCCTAACCCACCCTATTATTTAAAATTCGAATCTAACTCAAATTCGAACACACGACAAAGAAACAAAAAGAATTTTCTTATGCACACAACAAGGCTCGAACTCAAGACCCCTGGGTAAGTTGAAGCTATACAGCTGAACCAACAGGCTCATTTTTATCAGCAACTCACAAATTCAAAGTTAAGCCCTAAGACCCAAGTTTAACATAATTCCAAAATTAATGGGAAAATTCCAAAATAAGAGAATTGAACTCAGGATCCAAGGCACACATCCAAAGCACTTAACTACCCTACTAAATAAATTTATTTAACATAATTTAACAATCCAAACCTAAGAAAATTGGGCGTTACAAATACAGGATAAATAATAAATAAAAAATTTTTTATTTAGATAATATTTTGCTCATTTGATAATAAATAAATATCAATTATAATGATTAAGTAATACTGAAGCTATCCTTAATGATCTGAGTTCGAATCCCTTCGCTCTATTTAATTTCTACTTTGTGCAAATTTGTTTCAAACCTCTAGCAAATGTTATCCTATATTTTTATTTCTTATTTGCACAAGTTTGAACACAAGGAAGTGCTATGGCTTAGTGGAAAGAAGGTCATTAACTATTCTAGAATCCTTAGTTCCAACCGCCATGTTCTCATTTGTTTTGATTAATTTTTTGCACACAATTGGCATGTGAATTCAAGCCTTGCCATCCATCCCCTTGTTGCCATATGTAGAGGATTCCTTTCCTCGTTTAGCAAGTCAAACTTTCCTTATGTTGTGAGACACATTCCCTTTTTCACTCCCTTTCCAAAACCTCCACTCTTGTCATAGGATTGTGATACAATGAACCTGGTCATTTTTGAACACGCTACACATACCCCTTGTGCCGTCCACCACTCTCATTTACATCTTAATCTCCATTTTTTTTTCATTTTCTTCATCTTCTTTTTCTCCCAAAACAAAATAGAACCACCACCACCTCCTTTTAACTTTTGTTCTCCAAACACCACAACTGAGCCTTCAACCACCATCAAAGACCTCCTAACCACTGTAGACACTGACCCTTTTCACTCGTCCTCCCTTCCACCGCCGTGATCACCACCACGAACCACCATAGGTTTCCTCATCCTCTACTTATTTTCTCTTATTTTTCTCTTTTCTTCTTTCATCCAATTGTAGTGACCAAAGCCTCCTCCTTGTAATATTTTCTCACCAACGTCGGACGACCGCTCTTCCATACCTAGACCACTATTGAGCCACCGTCGATGACCAAAATTTTCCCTTTTGCTTCTTTCTTTTGCTAATTCCTTAGTGACTAAAAATCATATTTTATTTCACTTATTCAATTATTTATTTCTAGATCATTCAAACATCGATCTCATTCCATTCTTGATCCATCACTCATCTTGTATTAAATCAAGTAGAAGTAATGTTGTTCGATTCGTAAAATTCTTCATTTTAGAAATACCATGGTTTGGCCGAATGTATAAGGTGATAATATCATCAAGTTATTTTACTATTGGTTTAACATAAGTACTAATATGATTTCACATCAACTTGAAGGACCAAACAACACTGACCAAGAGATCCTTAGTGTGATAACAAAGACAACTAATCTAAGTCTTGATTTAAGGGTAAGTGAAGGTGAGAACTATTTCAAAAGATTAAAACTTTAAGTGTTAAAAATCAAATCCGATAGATCTAACTAAAATACATGTTTGATGCGATATATTTATCTACTGACTCAGATCCAAGTGAAATCTCCTATATTAGGATTATGGCAATCGGATCTACGATTTAAGGTGTGGGATCTAACTTTCATTTTAAATGAAATATAATGTTATTTAATTAATTAATTTTTTAGTACATTAAGTAGTCGAGTGGAGTTGAAAAACTTAATCAAAGAGGAATCCAAGTAAGTGTCCCAAACTACTAAGTGTTGTGAAAATCCATGATTTGTGATATGTGATGTATCTAATGTTCATCTTAACTCTATGTTATGTGATTTATGGCTAGATTGATATGTGATGATCTAAACATGTGTGTATGTTAAGATCCATGATTTAATAAATATGCATATTAAAGCATGCTAAAGGGAAAACTATGTGATTTGTGAAAATGTGAGCATGATACATGCATTTGTGTAAAAATCGAGAAATATGAGTTACAAGCATGAATATGTGAAAAATATGAAAAGTGAAACATATGTGTTAAAATGGCTATATCACATGTATGGGGTGGGATTGTGAAAGGAGAAAGCTATGTGGCAGTTTAACTGTGATTATGTGGCTGTTATCGACAATTATATGGTGGCTTGTCCACGATGTGTTTTGTGACCGTTTATCGGTAATTTATGTGATGGCTTGTCCACAAAAGGTGTGTTATTGGATGGACGAGTTCTAGGGAACTCGATGTATGGTGTGTAGTGGAGATGGGTAGGAAATTTTATAAAATATGCATCATTTTTAAAGTATGCATCGACATGTTCATGCTTAAGTAAAAGTATTAGAACTTGTGATTATTATGATGGTTGATATGATGAGATTTATATTTTGATATGTATGTGATTATATTTGTGTTGATCTCACATTGGGCTTTTAAAGTTCACCACTTTTTAATTCTAACTTTCCAGATAATAATCGAGGTTAGGACAGGCTCGGCTTACGGAGGTGCTCTCGGTCATTTTCAGAAAAATATATTATTTTGGTACTCGATATTTTGGGGATGTGTTTTTATTACTATAGACTTTTACTTGGGATTTTCTTTTGGACTTCGGATTTTTCTGCGTGATTTAGGTTTTAAAATTATCATTTAAAAGATTTTGAAATTGACAATTTATGATGGATTTTTCATAATTAAGTCAAACAAGGCCCAACAAGGGTGTTTTCAAAATTCAATACTTTGTTTTCGAAACTCAACACTAACTACTCATAAAATTGATATTTTATGAGATATATAATAAATCAACTTTTTGAAAATGACAAACGAGTTTTAGATATGCAAATTATCTGCTGCGATGTTTTAATTGAAGCATGACATTTTCTGAAAAAAATATCAAAACATGAGTTTTCTAAAGATAAATAATTTCAAACAAAATTCGGTTTTCTCAACAAGGAAGTTTTTAGCAACAACAATTTTTAAGAGAAATTAGTAAATGATTTTCTGCGCCATCAATATGGCCAATGTGATCTTCAAGATTCAGCCATAACATCTAGGCCGAATTTAAGGGGTTACAGTAATAGTTGATCGATTTTCAAAGAGTGCGCATTTCTTGGTTGTGCGCACCAATTATTCTTTGCTGAAGTTGGCAGAGTTGTATATTGCTAAAATTTTCATCTTTATGGAGTTCCAATTTCTATTATTTCTAATAGAGATCTGCAATTTAGTTCAAGATTTTGGAAGATTTTGCATAAGGCTTTGGGTTAAAGTTTAGTTTCAGTATGGCTTGCCATCCTCAACTGATAATCAATTCGAAAGGGTAATTCAAGTTTTAGAGGATATGTTGCCATGTTGTGTTATTGAGTTTAGTGGTAGCTGGGAGCAATATTTTCCCTTAGCAGATTTTGTTTACAACAATAGTTTTCAAGCGAGTATTCGTATGACACCGTTTGAAGAGTTGTATGGTAGGAAGTGTAGAACTCCTTTGTGTTGGAAAAAATTGGATGAGAAGCGTGTTGTTGGACCAGATTTAATTTGTGAGACTAAAGTGAAAGTAAGGTTTGTAACATCCCAATCCCGGCCTAGACGTTATGACCGAATCTGGCGATGTTACATGATAGTGCTTTCAAAAACTAAATCGTTGATAAGTCCTTTTTATTACCTTAACTAATCTCTAAATCCAGTTATTTGTTTCCAAAACATGAGCCATTTATTTACACGTGGTTATAAATTGCGGAAGCTCTTGAAACAATTTACGTAGTGGTAAGTGTTTTGAAAGAAAACATTTGTAACTTTTGAAAACCCATGTTTCCCTACCACTAGTAATTACGAAGCAACGATCAACAAATCCTAAATTAAAGTAAAAATCCATAAAGGCCTTATTACAGTAAAAATAACCCAAATAATAATACTTATAATCATAATCAAATACAAAAATAGATGCGGTTCTGTGGCCGCTTTGAGTCCCCTGCTGCACCGATCCACCTATGTCTGGGAATTACCTACACTGTCAAGCAAAAGGGGTGAGTTTACAAAAACTTAGTGTGTAATCCCCATGCGCAAAAATAGATAATATACAGATAATCACAGTTTAGGCATAAGCCCTTTTTTAGTAACAGTGCCGGTCAAGTTTGGGCCTTAGCCCATCTCAGTACAGTACAATCACACATATATGTAGTCACAAGATTCCTACCTGTTCGGCCTCTACACTCCATCTTGATCCAACCCTTCACTCCATGTGAGGATATAATCAACCCACCCAACCCTACACTCCAAGTAGTACCGAATGTGACACTTGACACTAATATGTAGCTGAGCTGCCAGTAAATCAGGCTTGAGGCCTTTCAATGCACTTACTCCGAATAATATAACCCCCAACCCAATGCAATGCAATATACAACATATCGTACCATATCATGGTATCATACATGTAATTTGTACAGTTTTAGCAGCATGCCTAATATACAGTCAATAAGATGTCTATATTACATAAGGGTATAACAGTTATTTTCAAGGGTCTAAGTACACTTACCGACCCTACAGTAGGTTCACAGTTGTCTCGGGAGACCCATGTAACCTTAGTATTTTAACAGTGAAAATGGGCTCGCAAGCCCATGTTGTTTGCCCGTGTGGGCTTACACGACCTAAATCGGTCCGGCCCGTGTACCACACACGACCAGCCTCGTCAACCACACGCCCGTGTTCGCTCACTTGACCTACCACACGAGCAATCGTACGCCCGTGTGGAGTTGACGATTCACATTTCCAGCTTTTTGCCGGCTTCAGTTTGCGTGGTTGTGTTTACACATTTGGCTACAAAAAATGCGTACACAGTTCTTGAGCACTCCAAATCTATTTCCAATTATTATACACAATTAATCACTTAACAATTGGATTAAAATGATCCCTCAACAACACTTGTCTAAAAGATTGATTGCCACTTGCCTTGTTTGAACAACTAAGGCTTTGCACACTCAAACCGTTGTAAAAGACTGATTACCAGCTCCTTAGTGATTACATGCATTCGAACCGAATCGAATCCTATTAACAATTACTTACACGAATAGTTTGAACCAAATGAATATCAAACTTACCTAAAATGCAGAACCGAGTAAAGAAGATAGGTCAATTGAAAGCTAAAACCGAAAAGGAAAGAGACCAAGGTAACCACAATTTGGCATAGAGCAAAACTCAAGGTTCTGTAGCAATGAAGAAAGAAAAGAATCAGCAAAAGATGGGAAAGAACGTCTGTCGTGGGGAGAGACAAGGCCGAAGGGAACAAAAGATATAGCAACCACAAACCTAGCGATATTTGACAGAGGTTTTCGAGATTAACAAAATACAAACGAAACACTGGGGATGGAAAACAGAAAGTCAGCGAAAATAGGGAGAGAAGGAAATTTTGGAGAATAGACCAATTCGACAGAGAGAACTAGAAGGGTGAAAATCGGAAGGAAAGCAACCAAGATGAAAAGCAAGAAAATGACCAAAACTGGAAGAATTGAAAGATAGAGTGGAAGAGTGTTCCACTAAAGAAAGCAAGAAAGGGACGTTTACTAGAGGAGTAGAAGAAAACAACATCAGAATAGAAGAAGAAAAAAAAGAAATATATTCGAATGCACCCAAAGAAATAATCGGCCTCCAAGAGAGAAAATAGCTGACACAACAGAAATAGAGAGAAAGTACCATCCAAAATCGAAATTTTGAGAAACAACAGTTCAAATTTGGCTCCAACACTCCGACTATCCTCAAATTCCCATATTTTCCTCCCCAAATCCCTCAAAACCATCCACTTCTCTGTCAACCACCTAATTCAAATTCCAATACAACTCTTCGATAGTTTTGTTTGACTAAAACACCCAGACGATACTAGCAGCAAAATAAAACACTCCACTGTGCCCACCAAGACTCGAACTTAAGTCCCCCAGCACTTTGCCACACTGCTTAACCACCAGACAAGCAGGCCCATTCTGTCATGTTATACCCATATTTATTTATAAACCTATTGACTAAATACAATGGTTTATTCACTTAAAACAAAAATTTTGCACAAGCCAAGGCTTGAACCCAAGACTTCTCAGACACCCCCAAAACACATAACCACTGAAGCAGATACACATTTGTGTCACAACATAAATAAATAAACATTAAAGATTTTTGGAGCGTTACAAGGTTGATTTGTGATCGTTTGAAAGTTGTGCCTGGTAGGCAGAAATCTTATGCATATTTGAAAAGTTGAGATATCAAGTTTCAATTTGGCGATAAGGTGTTCTTGAAAGTTTTGCCTTGGAAGAAATTTTTGAGGTTTGGAATGAAGGGTAAATTGAGTTTAAAGTATATTGGACCTTATGAAGTTGTTGAGAGGATTGGTTCGGTAGCTTATCATCTAAAGTTGTCGCCAGAACTTGAACAAATTCATGATGTATTCCAAGTGTCTATATTGCGAAAGTATCGTTCAGATCCATTGCACATTGTGCTAGTAGAGGATATTAAGGCTTAAACTGATTTAATGTATGAGGAAGAGCCAGTTGGAATTCTAGCTCGTGAAGAAAAGATTTTGTGTAATAAGAAGTTCCTATTAGTTAAGGTTTTGTGGCACAACCGCAAGATAAAATAGGCTATTTGGGAAGCTGAAGTGTAACACCCTTAACCTATATCCATCGCCGGAATAGGGTTACAGAGCATTACCATAAAACAATAACTCAAATCATTCATTTTTAAATTTTCATAATCATTGCAAAATCCAATCAAACATATGCATACCGTCCCCAATTCGAGCCCTCGAGGCCTTAGAAAAACTTTAGAAATGATTCAGGACTAAATCAAAAACATTTAAAACTTCATGGAAAATGATGGAAAAATTAACATTGTAGGGGTGATACGACCGTGTGGCCAGGTTGTGTGACTCACACGGTTGAGACACATGCCCGTCTCATAGGCTGTATGGATGTCCAAAGTACTGATACATGGCCGTGTCCCAGCCCGTGTCTATTCCCGTGTAACTCACTGACTTGGTTAACACAGCCAAGTCACACACCCGTGTGCTAGGCCATGTAACTCTCGAAATGCAATCTTTAACAACCTATACGGGACACACGACCGTGTCTCATGGCTGTGTGTCACACACGGCTAAGTCACACGCTTGTGTCTTAGGCCATCTGAACAAGAAATAAGCCATTTTCAAGCTATTTCTCTCACCCAATTCATGCCCAGACATTCAAGCCATTTGCACCTATTTCAAGAACATACACAAAACATACATTTTAAGACCAATTCAATAGGTCATTTATACATACAACCAATATGCCAAAAGGCACCTCATACATAAATAATAAAGTCAACCTAAACATGGGCACATTTACCATTTATCAATTAATTTGCTTCCATGCTAAAACATATCACAATTGATACATATCAACCATGCCATATTAGATTCAAGCCATATAAAAATAACTTACCTTTTTGACCATTCCTCACATGCATCATCAATCAACCTAAATGACACAAACCAACCATTTCCAAATGGTACCAAACAACAGACATTTATATACCATATTTAAATCATGCATATCTAGTTCAATACATTTCAAAAGTAAACCATATTCCATCCATATATATATGTAGCTTAATTCCATAACAAGTTATGCCATGATTGACCATAAGCCAAATTCACATTCAAACATACCAAATGGTTCATAATTCAACCAATTATGCTTAAATTATATATCATTTCAGGCCCTGAATAATCATTTTGAAAACATGCCAACACCTACCTCTTTGGCCATAAAAACCATGCATCAATTTGATCATATAAACACCAACCATTAAGCATCAAAGTGTCAAAAGCACACCAACCATCAAGGCATCAAAATAACATAAGTCTCACAAATTCATAGCAATATTACATGCCAATAACGTCAACTAATCATTAGACATAGTCCACTTGCCATTATAACCACAATCAAATCATTAAAATCTACAGATAAAATCAATAGATAGTCTGATGGCTTCCCGACTAGCTTCCAATCTGATTGAGCTTTCGGTAATTTGTAAAGTAAAGGAAAATAACTACGTAAGCAATGAATTCTTAGTAAGCTCATATAACCTTTAAGCATAATTTTCCATTTCAATAATGAAATTTATAAGTTAAAAATAAACTTATGCCAATGTCTCAAGACTTATCATACCATAATCATCAACTTATAATTGAATAAGTTCATTAATGTCACATATTTATTGACCATTCATAACATGATAGGATTTCATAAGACATAATATATAATCATCAACCTTTTATTAAAATTATATATATCTTTTATTTACTTACTCTCCATTCCATTCCTAATGGTTATTATAAGCCTAAACAACAATATTAATTCCCGATTCAGTGTATTTATCCATGACATAGGTAGACTCATCCACATCATAAACAATTTGCTCACATACAATTACCTCATTTATCACATTTAACCTTTTATAACATCATAATACATCCCAATTGCATACTTACCATTTCATTCTCCTTTTCTTACCCATTTCATATGCATAGTACAAGCATAATCATAAACATCATTCATATCCACAAGTTTGGCATAAAACTAAGCACATCAACAACACATGTTAGTTCAGTTAAACATGATTCATATGAATTTGACATGGATAACCAAAATATTTGAGTATGATTCAATTGGATTTATCATCCATCTCAACATAACATATTTTTCATGTAGCTCACTATTTAAAGTCTTTCATACATACATGTCTTGGTTCATATTGAACACTTACCATTTCATTTCCATAACACATAACATTAATCATAGGCATAAGCTAGTGACTAAACACATAAATTAGCAAGATCATCTTATGGTAAGGTATGGTATATAAACATAACATCACTTAAATCATACTTTTCATAATTATGAATATACATACTTCATACCTTTCCATAATGTCAAAGTGAATTTCATCGAACCCTTACCGAAGCTTACACAAAGTGTGCTAAACGATGGTCGAAACCATCCCTTTTCATATTCGATGGTCAAAACCATCCCTTTTCATTAATTGATGGTCATCACCAACCCTTTCCATTAATCGATGGTCGTCACCATCCCTTTCCATTAATCGATGGTCGTCACCATCCCTTTACATAATCGATAGCCGAAGCTATCTCTTTTCATATTCGATGATCATCGTTACGCCGTTGGATTTTTCCACCGAGACATAATTTGGTAGCATAAAATGATAGCATTTAAAACATAATTTAAAACACTATTTAAACATACAAACTTAGTGGCTAAATTGTAGAAATGAGAAAATACAGGGGCATTTTGGTAATTTTCTATTCTTTTTGATTTTCCACTCGATCTTGATCTAAATTAATATTTTGATTCAACTTATTAATTTAGAGAGTAAAAAAATGTATTTTATTCAATTTAGTCATTTTTTACATTTTACAAAATTGCCTCTAACATTTTACTTTTATTTAATTTAGTCCTTAGGCCTAAAACATGCAAATTAACCATTTTTAATGCCAATTCATATTAGACGAATACTCATGGCACACAAAAAAGCCCCCATTTGCAATAATTTCACATCAAATCCTTGTACTTTTATAATTTCAATAATTTAGTCCCTAATCAGAAAATTCATCAAAATCGCTTAACAAAATGCTTTTCAATATCAACCAACATTTCAAATTCATCATTTAATAACTAAAATTACATAGATTCATCAATGGAAACATTCAAAATCTTTAACAGTTTCAAAATCGAAGGTACGAGCTAGCTGGGCCTAGTTGCAATGATCTCACAAACATAAAAACTATTAAAAACGGGGTAAAATCACATACCAATTTAGAATCAAACTTGCCGAAACCTCCATGCATCAGAAATGGATTTTTCCTCCATTAACAATCGGTGGAAAAAGATGGTAAAAGATTATAAAGCATTTTGATTTTATTTAATTTCATTTAATTGACTAATTACCATTTTACTCTTAAAAACTCAACCAAATTTCACCAATTGTAACACCCCAAACCCGGCCCAGACATTATGGCTGAATCTGACATGCCACATTGGAGTTGAAAACCCATGTTCCGTTTTAGTGTTTAAAAACCATATATTTTGTTGAGTTAACAAAGTGAATGGAAGCTGGGCAGTAGGTAGGTATCCGAGACAGAGGAGGTGAGCCATGAACTCTGCTTAAGTACCAAGCTCTTCGATTGGATCCAATCCTAGACATGCCCACAACCATTGCCACACTTTGCCATATCGAATTTCAATTTGTTTAAGTGGACCTCTTTGATAAATTGAATAATCGTGGTGTTGTGATATTTTGAAATCAAGCATCGTTTTGAAATCACATCCTAAGTCTAGCCCATTTGAATAATTATCAACCAGTTTTAAAGTTATTAAAAATAAAATAACCTTGAAAAGAAATAAAAGAAAAGTTAGAATGGCCTTATTACAACCCAAGAATAAATAATAATTAAAGGAAATTTAAAGAAAACCAACGCTTATTTAAAAGCCCAAAGGCGATCACGGTGGCCACTCTGAATCCCCTCCAGCTCCAAGTCCCCACATCAAGGCTCACCTGCGATGTTAAGGAAAGGGGGTGAGTTTGGAAACTCAGTGTGCAACAAGCCCCTTTCAGAGCCCCAAACAATATCAACCTGCTGGGCCTTAGCCCAAGTCCAATCTCAATATGTATATACTGGGCCGTAGCCTTTTCATATTTTATACTTCATAACACTGGGCCAAAGCCTTTTTCTGTAAACGATATGGCCTATAGGCCCATTTCAATATCACATGTATCGTCAATGAAAAAACAAATGAATGCAAGCCCATTTGGGGAGACTACTCGACCCACTATCCGCTACTCTCCACCCGTACCAACCAACACACCATGTGGGGAATAACTCAACCCACCCAACCATAACTCTCCACTGGCAGCATAGCTGCTTTATCATATAATTGGAGGCCTACCCTCTTTTAATAACTGGGGCAAAAGCCCTTTTAATAACTGGGGCATAAGCCCTTTTAATAACTAGGGCATAAGCCCTTTTGATAGCTGGGGCATAAGCCCTTTTGATAGCTGGGGCATAAGCCCTTTTGATAGCTGGGGCATAAGCCCTTTTGATAACTGGGGCATAAGCCCTTTTGCACTTCCTCCATCCATATAAAAACCCAACCCAATGCATTTATGAATACATCATGTGCATATCATACATATCATGTGCATATCATACATGTCATGTGCATATCATACATACCATGTTTATCAAAATCCCATGTATTAAATTCATATTTAAACCCTAGGGGTATAATGGTCATTTTTACCTAGGGGCAAAATAGTCATTTTCATATTATAAGGGTAATTTTGTAATTTTACCGAAAATTAGGGTTTTCATGTTCATTAACGGTTACTAACAATTCATGTGTGCAAATAGTGATTCTAGCCCATTTTTAGCGAAATTGAGTTATTAAGCCTAAAACCCTTAATGGGCCCTACATAGCCGATTTTGTCATCTAGGCCCATTTAGCCTATATTCCATAATGGTTTTATCAGTCTCAATGCAAAATTTAACAGGTTTTCATTTTCCACCAATTTTACCCAAATGGGCCCGAAAGCCCATTGGGCCCTATTTTAGCCCATCGAGGCCCAATTTACCGTGAAAGACAAAAATCACGCTCTTACCGTTTCAATGTTTCTAATTATCATCTCAACGAATCTACCTAACTAATGAGCGTTTGCTTGCTCACACGTTCTCGAAAGGGTTCGTTACACACCTGTTTTGTGATATTCCTCAACGAGATCTCCTACACGATTTCTCCTATAATCAACTATTAAATAGATCAACTCGCAATAATTGAACCAAATCAAGAACCATCCAATATTAACACTTACACATTCGGCCACCATCCATAATGGCCTTAGACACCTTACCTTTGCCGAGATTTGTGACGAGATCTAGCCACTCCGGTGATCCAAGCTAATCCAAGTCGACACTACGCCTTGCTGCTCCTCCACTATAGAAACCATAAAAATATTAAAAGAAGAACCCCATAAAGCCTATACCCATATTCAGCCACCTCCCTAAACTAGAGGGGTTTTGGCTTTTCTTAACCTCCCTAATACCGAATTGATTAAAGCTACGATCACTTACCAAGGTTCACCTACCCAAACGGTTCCAATCCCGTGTTAACTCCAATTCAACGCAGTCCCAGGTCCAAAACACTAGCATAAATCGCACCACAAGGATCCTAAGAATCAGCCACCAAGTTACCCAAGGATGCTGTGCTTTCGGCTTTTGGACCACTTTATGGAGAAATTGACTTCCTGTGCTTCCTTCGGGATTTGGCTTGTTGCTATTCGGTTAGCAACGAAAAGAAGGATAAGTTCGGCTTTTACTATAAATGAAAGAGAGGAAGAATGGGGGCAAAGAGTTTATGGATGAAATAATGGAAGAGAAAAGAGAGGAATTGCTTACGAAAAAAATCAGCACAAGTGGGAAAAAAGAAAGAAAACAAAAGAGGAAAATGCCACCCTAAAACCCAATAGCCGAATTTACACTAACCTTCCCCCTTGGCCGGCCATCACTTCCCCCATTTCAAATCTCCTAAAATCTCTCCTAGATACTCTCCCCCTTATCTCTCCATCATCCCTAAAATCTCTCCCCTTATCACTCCTTAATCCATGCACTTGACTAATTCAAACTCCTCCAACAGAATCCACTTGGGTTCCATCACTTACCCTTCCTGCTCATAAAAATAAATAACCTTATTTGCCAACACAGGGAATCGATCCCATGTCTTCCCCTATGCTCCACACGCCACCTTTTTAGGAGCTTAGTGGCGTCACCCTTGCCACTTTACTAAAACTCTTTTTGTGATACATTTCCCCCACAACTTTACATAAGGTCACCTAGCCAGAACCCCTAACTCTTTAGTCCAAATTTTGAAAATTCTACCGGGTTTTGGCCAACACATGGGCCTTCCATAAGCCTATTTACGTACTCAAATTATGAATTCCATAATCACATACCAAATTTTAGAAACTTACTTAAAATATCAAGAATCGCGAAAACCCGAAAATCAGGATGTTACACCAATTGCCAAGCCATGTTCATCCACTATCCTCTAAATTGGTTGAATTACTACTTTAGGCCTTCATTTCATGCTTTTATATCCATTAGTTACAAATAATGCTATAATTATTAAATTTTACATCTTTTACAATTTAGTCTTTTTTAATTAATTAACTATCAAAACGTTCCAATTTTTCAATGAAAATTTAATACCACCTTAATGACACTCTGTAAAAATTTATAAAAAAATATTTACGGCTCAAATTATAGAAACAAGGTCTCAATACCTCATTTTCTAAAACCATTGACTTTAGGGTCTTACCACTTGAACATTATAAATCGCTTAAATAACATAATTTATCAAATCAAAAACTTTTTTAAAACCATATTTGACTCGTAAATATTAAATAATAATATTTACAAACTTATTCATCAGATTTGGTGGCCTCAAAACCACTGTTTTCGACACCACTAAAAAAGGGGCTGTTACAACTCTCCCTGTACTAAAATTTCGCCCTCGAAATTTCTCACCTGATAAAAGTCATCACATCAAATCTTTCTTTCATCTTTTTAAAGTAGTCCAAAAATAAATGAATCATAACTCATCTCGATTCAAAAAATCATATCAGAACTCATATTAGAACTTGATACTATACCCCAACTTAACTAAATAGCTGTGATGTTCTCCTGTTATATCTTTACCATTAGCAGGACATTTACCGAGAAATTTCCAAAAATAATATGTCGAAACATAACCGAAAAAAGCCCAGATTATTATATTTCAGTCACATTAGATAATTCATAGTGTTTAGCTAAAGTTTGAAAATTTCACAACAGACTCTAACCGATATTTTCAACGCATCTGCATCTGTAACTTTTAACTGATGACATTCTATTTCATGAAAATATTCAAACAGTTTCATCAAAATACAAGTATATTAATTGTTTCAATCAAGAAGATTTTAATCCATAATAACATTTCCCGATTATAACTAATCTGATAGATATATTTTTGTATCATGTTTTCTAGAATATGAATCCCTCATTCTGACTGTCCGTCAATTTACCCGTGAATGCACAAAATTTATTCCCAGACCTGAGAATAAACTCAAATGCATATAACTCAATTAACGTTTCAAATGAATAACCCGTTCTGATTAAAACAAATGAGTCAATCTTATCTATCGGATAATAACATTTCAGAATAATTCTTTCTTCTTGTTGTCAAGACAATCCGACATACAATCTATCGTACTTCCCTCAGAGTGCTAATCAAAGGTGTGACACCCCGAATGTGACCCTAGTCGGAGAGTGGTTTCGGGACCACGAAACCGAGTCACAAGAATAATTAAGTGTTATATTCCGTACTTATTGTATGTGGAATTGGTATGCGTAAATATTTCGTGTCTCGATTTTTATTAATTAGGTGCTAAATTATAAGAAAGGACTTAGTAGTGAACTTTGAAAGTACGATAGGAAATAGGTGATGACTAATTAAAGCATGCATGCAAAATAATGGACTTGCATGTCAAATTCCCCTTTCTACAAGTAATGGCCGGCCATGACAAAGAATATGGGTCAAACATGTCATGAAACATGTTTTGTTGGGCATTAGGGAGAAATAGTAAACAAATAAGCATGGGTAAGAAAAGAATGAAAAAAAATGTGTGTGAGAGAGTGGCATACCCCATTGCCGTGAGTTGTAGAGAAGGAAAGAAAAAATTTTGTTCATCCTTTCTTTGAGCCAAAACTAAGGAAGAAGGAGGATTTTTGCTTCATGCTTGGTTTGGAAGAGATCTAGAAGGAGATTTGGCTAAGTTTGCATCAAGATTAAGGTATGTATGAGGTTGTGTTGGGAGTTTCATGCATGTTTTGGTTGCTAACTTGATGTGCATGTTAGCCATGGCTCAAATCTTTGGTATGCCATGGAAATGGTATTTGGCCAAAGTTGTTATAGTGATAAAGCCATTGCATGCTAAGTGTGAAGCTTGATGATGATGCATGCAATGATGGATTTTCTACTCATGAGTAAGATTTTGAGTTTTCTCTTTGTTTTATCATGATTAAAGTTGAAAAGGAGCATGATTGTCATACTTGGCCATGATGCATTCTTGAGCATGATTCATGCTTCTTGCATGTTAGTTAAAAGTTTGTGTTTTGGATGGCTATGGACACCTTGAAAATTCGGCCATGCTCATATATGCATATATATGATTGCACATTATGTTTGGTTATGAACTAAGTGATGAATATATTGATTTAAAGAAGAAAATGTGGAAGAATGCTTGTGAAATTGCAAGCACAATTGCCTAGCACACATATAAGTGCTTGATGCTATATTATAAGTTTTGGGCCACAATGTGCAAAGCATAAATTAGTAGATTGCATGCTGTTTTTGTGAGGTATTAAGTGCAAAATTGACCTCAACATGTACATGAATATTCGGCCTTGGGTGGCCTATTGAAGGCCTTAGCATTTCCTTGATGCTCAAATAAATTGTATTGAATTGCTTGATGTAGTATAAAATGTGCATGACCATTGTGTATTCAAGCTAAAGAGTGGCCATATGACCATTTAAAATCCTTGTCATATTCGCCATAAGCAAGCACAATGAGGTTTTAATAAATTGAATTTGTTTGAATTAGCTCAAGAGCTAAGAGGGCCACAATTGGACAAGGGAAGGAAAAGGTGACCGAATAGCCAAAAAGCCGTTCGACAACATCCGAGGTAAGTCCTCAAGAAGTGACCTTACTTGAATTATGTGAGATGAAATATGGATGTGTATGATTATTGATTATGTGTGTATGAGTATTTGAATTCCACCGGCTAAGTCCCGGCGAATATGCTAATGATATTAATTGTGTTTGAGCCTTAGTAACGAAAATGAAATATGTATGTCCAATGATTATTGATGTATGTGTGCATGAGAAATTGAATGATATCCGGGCTAAGCCGAAGACAATTATGCTGGAAATTATATCCGGTTAAGACCAAGGCAATTGTGCTAGTGGTTATATCCGGGCTAAGGCCCAAGGCATTCGTGAAGTTATTCTATCCGGCTAAGACCGAAGGCATTTGTGCACGTGATTATATCCGGTTATATTCAAGAATCATGGGCTGGAGGTGAGTGTTGGTTGCTGAAATGAATTTAATTAGTACACTCGGACAGCCCAAAGGATAAGGTACGTTATATGTGCATTGGAAAGTCGACGTGTTTGAGCAACATTCGCTCAATCGACTAATGAATTTCAGTTATTGAATTGATTGATGCTTTGCGAACTTATACAATGATGAAGTATGAAGTAAGAATGTGTATTAATGAAATGATGCATTTGGCTATGTGAATGTATTGCTGTAAATTATAGTTCATTATATTCCTTGAGACTTACTAAGCATAAAAATGCTTACCCGTTGCTTTGGCTCTTAGTTTTCTAGATTTCGCTCGAGGCAATCGGATTTGGGATCGTTGAAGTCGAAGTCATCCACACTATCAAGCCTCCATTTTGGTATAAATTTTGGTTGAACTTGAGATGGCATGTATAGGACTACCTCTTGTTTGTTAAATACGTTGTAATGTAAGTTTGTATGGCCATGCGAAAATGGCTCAAAAGGGAGCATGAACTTAGACTTATTGTGGGTTGTATGTATATATATTTGGGGTCATGATGTGGCTATGGTTTGGAAATGGGAATGTTGGTCATATGATCAGCCATTGGCATGGTTAAAATGATCATATATGAACCTATGTATGGCAAGATTAGTTGAATCATGGAGACTACCAAATAGGTAAGTCCTACCTTAAAACAGATGCTGCCAGCTGCAGTGGCGTGAATGTGAAAAATCACCATAATTCATAGGAATGGAATCAAATAGTGAATAAGCTATGTAAATGAACCTTGATGAGTCTATTTTCATATGGAAGAAACGAAACGGTCATAGGAGTTACAGGTTAAGAGATATTAAAGCTATTGTGAGACAGGGCCAGAATGGTTTCTGGGTTCCCTGTCGCAACTTTAAAATTCACTATAAATTATCCAAAAAGAATTAGGGATATACCTTATATGTACAGATTCCATTTTGAGTCTAGTTTCATTAGAAACAAACGACACCAGCATTAAAGCCCTGTGCAGAGAGATATTCAAGTTATACCGCGCGAAGGTCAGAGCAGTCGATCCCTGTAACTTGGGTAACTTTAACTAATAAACTGTACCAATTGGCCCGACCAAAATCCTAGAAATAAATCCATGGATGTATATATGAGTCTAAATTCAGGAAAATTTACGAAACCAGTTTCCGAGTTTTGAAACTCGAGATATGATTTTAAGGCGACAGTGACGCAGTTTTCCAGCCTGACTGGAAATGTCAAATTGGTGGGCAAAACATGTGAACTTGGTTTGTTAACCCTCGGGTCCGACACCGGCAATGGTCTCGGGTTTGGGGTGTTACAATTTTATTGGTATCAGAGCCACGGTTTAGTCGATTCTAGGACTACCGTGATGTGTTTGGGGTCTAGCTATACATGCCATTAAATGATGAATCGATAGTGTGATGAATTCGACAATTTGACTTCATGTTTGTTTATAGCAATGGATCCCGATCCCAACCGAGCGATAGCTGATGATGTGGAGAGTGTGGCGCCTGCTCCCGCGCAAGGGACAGCGCCGGCGGACTCTCAACCTATGGCTAGCAATCCTAATGACGAGGCTAAGCAAGCCTTTTATAGTGTGATGAACGAATGGTTTAATCAATACATTCGAACCAACACGGCTGTTCCACCACCTCCATTCCCGATTTAATGCAACCCCAGACCTACAATACCTCCGGTGGCCGACCCAATAAGGTCGTAAGCCCCAATCGATAGGATTCAAAACATGGGGCCACTTGAATTTAAGGCTACGGATGATGATGATGCCGAAGCGAGCTGAATTATGGTTAGATAACACTATCCGGGTGCTTGATGAGCTATCCTGTACACCCGATGAGTGCTTAAAGTGTACCATCTCCTTGCTACGCGAGTCCGCCTACTATTGGTGGAGTACTCTGACTTCTGTGGTGCCTAGAGAGCAAGTGACTTGGGAATTCTTTCTAACCGAGTTCGAAAAAAGTATATCATCGAGATTCATCGACCAAAAGCGGAGGGAGTTCCTTGATCTTAAGCAAGGTTCTATGTCCGTTACCGACTCGAACGAAAGTTTGTGAGGCTTAGCCGACTGCTGAATGCATTTCGTCCGAAGCTATTATGTGCAAACGCTTGAGGATGGGCTGAATGATGATATAAGGATGTTTGTTGGCATTCTCGAGATACGAGAGTTCGTAGTACTTGTTGAGCGAGCTTGTAAAGCGAAGAGCTTAGAAAGGAGAAACAAAAAGCTGATGTGGGGATTGGAGAATTCGAAGAGGTCCTCGGAAAGTCTCTTCAACAAGCATCGAAGAGATTTCGAGATGATGCGAGCCGGTCTAGAGGCGTTTGGGATTTTCTAGACGAGGACGCGATCGACCCCTGTGACCACACGAGTCACCTCGATTGCGGTGGGCGGAAATGATCGCCGAGAGAGGACGGAGTGTCCACATTGTGGCAAATGGCATTCGGGAGCTGTTGGTTTCGTGATCGCTCTCGCTATAAGTGTGGATCGGCCGACCATTTTATGAAGGATTGCCCGAGGATGCATGAGCAGAATGCAAGTCGAGTGCAAACCCGGTGCTACCATTTGCCGAGGTAGGCCACCTAGAAATATGGGCAATGTCGTTGGCGGTCGAGAGGATCTAGAGATGCTACCATCAGATCTCGAGGCTCGTGCTCTGCTAGGACTTATGCCATCGCGCACGCCGAGGATCTTGCCTCTCCGGATGTTATTACCGGTACTTTCACTCTTTTCAATACAAATGTAATTGCTTTGATTGACCACGGTTCTACTCATTCTTATATATGTGAAACCTTAGCATCCAAAAAGACTTTGCCCATTGAGTCTCTTCGAGTTTGTAATTCGGTGTCAAACCCTTGGGTCATTACGTGCTTGTTAACAAAGTGTGCAAGAAAAGTCCCCTAGTGTTCCGAGGTTCTTGTTTTCCGGCGGACTTAATGCTTTTGCCATTCGATGAGTTCGATGTTATTCTTGGTTTGGATTGGTTGACCATGCACGATGCGGTTGTAAATTGCAAGAGCAAGACTATCGATTTGAGGTGCGAGAATAATGAAATAATTCGGGTTGAGTCCACGGACTTAAAGGGTTGCCACCGTAATATCGCCGATGTTGGCCCGAAATATGTAAGAAAAGGGTGCGGCGTACCTTGCGTCGTGCTCGATGACAAGGAATCGAGAAGAAACCCGAATCGTGCCCGTGGTTTGTGAATACCGGATGTTTTCCCAAAGAATTGCCGGTTTACCACTTGCTCGAGAAATAGAATTTGGCATCGAATTGGTACCGGTACCACCCCAATTTCGATAGCTCCGTATCGTATGGCACCAACGGAATTGAAGGAGTTGAAAACTCGGTTGCAAGAATTGGTGGATAGAGGTTTTGCTCGCCGAGTTTTTCGCCTTGGGTGCGCCGGTGTTGTTCGTGAAGAAGAAGGATGGAACCATGCGACTATGCATCGACTATCGTCGACTTAACAAAGCGACGATAAAGAACAAATATCCGTTGCCACGTATTGATGACTTGTTCGATCAATCAAGGGAGCCTCGGTGTTCTCGAAAATAGATTTGAGATCGGGCTACTATCAATTGCGAATCCGAGATTCAGACGTGCCCAAGACGCCTTGAGCGAGATATGGTCACTATGAGTTCTGGTGATGCCGTTTGGGCTCACTAATGCCCTGCGGTATTTATGGATTTAATGAATCGAATCTTTAGACCATATTTGGATCGATTAAGTAGTCGTGTTCATTGATGACATCTTGGTCTATTCAAGAAATGAGACCGAACATCTTGAACACTGCGGTTAGTGCTGCAAATTTTACGGGACAAGCAATTATATGCTAAGTTCAGCAAGTGTGAGTTACGTTAAGAGAGGTAAGCTTCTTGGGTCATGTGGTATCTCATCGGTATTCGAGTCGACCAATAAAATTTCAGCCATACTAAATTGGAAGCCTCAGAAATATTCTTGAGGTTCAAGCTTTTTGGGGCTTGCTTGGTTACTTACCGACGATTTGTAAAGGCTTCTCAACGATAGCCACGCCGATGACGGCTACTCCAAAAGGATGTTAAGTTCGAATGGACGGAGAAATGCCAAAAAGCTTCGATCAACTGAAAACTTATTTGATGAAGCCCCAATTCTAGTGCAACCCGAGTCCCAAGGAGTTTGTCATCTATAGCGACGCCTCTCTACTTGGGTTAGGTTGCGTATTAATGCAAGAAGGTCGAGTTGTGGCCTATCGTCGAGGCAATTAAAGCCACATGAGAAAAATTATCCGACTCATGATCTCGAATTGGCCGCCATCGTATTCGCCTTTAAAGATTTGGCGACATTACTTATTTGGTGAAAGGTGCCATGTATACTCGGATCACAAAAGTCTCAAGTATTTGATGACCCAACGAGACTTAAATCTGCGACAAAGACGTTGGCTCGAGTGTTAAAGGATTATGAGTGATCATTGACTATCACCCGGAAAGGCGAATGTAGTTGCGGATGCCTTGAGTCGTAAATCGTTATTCACTTTACTGACGATGAATGTGCACTTGTCTATCCGATCCGACAAAGTGTGTTAGTGGCTGAAATGAAAGCCAAACCATTATTGACACACCAAATTCGAGAAGCTCGAAAAGTCGATGACGAGTTGGTTGCAAAAGCGGGCTGCGTGTGTTCGAACAAGGACTCGGAGTTTCAAATCGACGATGATGATTGTTTGAGGTTCAAAAGTCGTCTGTGTGTCCCAAAGAATTGGAACTCATTTCGATAATTCAATGAAGCCCATTGTAGCCGAATGGCAATCCACCCGGGAGTACGAAGATGTACAATGATTTGAAACGTCGATTTTGGTGGCATGGTATGAAGCGAGACATCTCGACTTTGTTTCAAGATGTTTAATATGTCAACAAGTGAAAGCGGAACATCGGTGCCTTGAGGATTACTTGACCAATCACGATACCCGAGTGGAAATGGGATCGAGTCACAATGGACTTTGTATCCGGACCGCCATTGTCGCAAGTAAGAAGGATGCGGTTTGGGTCGTGGTAGATCGATTGACTAAGTCGGCCCACTTTGTCCCCGTCGTCACGGATTTTTCAATGGACAAATTAGCGGAATTGTACGTTTCTCGATTGTGAAATTACACGGGTGCCTATTTCTATCGTGTCGGATAGAGATCCGAGATTTACCTCGCGGTTTTGGAAAAAGTTGCAAGAAGCTTTGGGTACCAAGTTGCATTTCAAGACCGCCTTCCACCCCCAAACCGATGGTCAATCCGGCGGGTAATTCGATACTTGAGGATATGTTAAGATGTTGCGTCCTCGAGTTTAGTGGTTCATGGGAACGGTATTTGCCGTTGATTGAATTCGCTTACAACAACGACTTTCAATCGAGTATTAAGATGGCACCCTACGAGGCTTTGTGCGGCGTAAATGCCGTACACCATTGTTTTGGACCGAGCTTGGTGAAAGCAAGATTTTGAAATGGATTTGATTAGGGATGCGAATGAAAGTGAAAGTAATCCGTGAAAGTTTGAAGATAGCCTTCGATCGTCGAAGTCGTGCGCGGATATGAAGCGTAAGGATATCGAGTATCGGTGGGTGATAAAGTGTTCCTCAAGGTATCGCCTTGGAAAAAATACTCGTGTTCTAGTAAGGGCAAGTTGAGCCCGAGGTTCATTGGGCCATATGAGATATCGAGGCGAGTCGGTCCAGTGGCATATCGTTTGATTTTGCCCCGAACTCAAAAGGTTCACGATGTCTTCCACGTTTCGATGCTTGACGTTATAGATCCGATCCATCGCACGTGATTAGTCCATCGAAATTGAAATTCAAGCTAATATGAGTTATGAGGAAGAACCAATTCGTATCCTATCACGAGAAGTGAAAGAGTTGCGAAACAAGCGGGTTCCGCTAGTGAAAGTGTTATGGCTCAAGCACGGGATAGAAGAAGCTACTTGGGAGACCGAGAACTCAATGAGAGAGCGATATCCGAACCTATTTACGGTAAGCTTTTAGGGACGAAAATCTCTTGAGTGGGGAGAGTTGTGACACCCGAATGTGACCCTAGTCGGAGAGTGGTTTGGGACCACGAAACCGAGTCACAAGAATAATTAAGTGTTATATTCCGTACTTATTGTATGTGGAATTGGTATGCGTAAATATTTCGTGTCTCGATTTTTATTAATTAGGTGCTAAATTATAAGAAAGGACTTAGTAGTGAACTTTGAAAGTACGATAGGAAATAGGTGATGACTAATTAAAGCATGCATGCAAAATAATGGACTTGCATGTCAAATTCCCCTTTCTACAAGTAATGGCCGCCATGACAAAGAATATGGGTCAAACATGTCATGAAACATGTTTTGTTGGGCATTAGGGAGAAATAGTAAACAAATAAGCATGGGTAAGAAAAGAATGAAAAAAAAATGTGTGTGAGAGAGTGGCATACCCCATTGCCGTGAGTTGTAGAGAAGGAAAGAAAAAATTTTGTTCATCCTTTCTTTGAGCCAAAACTAAGGAAGAAGGAGGATTTTTGCTTCATGCTTGGTTTGGAAGAGATCTAGAAGGAGATTTGGCTAAGTTTGCATCAAGATTAAGGTATGTATGAGGTTGTGTTGGGAGTTTCATGCATGTTTTGGTTGCTAACTTGATGTGCATGTTAGCCATGGCTCAAATCTTTGGTATGCCATGGAAATGGTATTTGGCCAAAGTTGTTATAGTGATAAAGCCATTGCATGCTAAGTGTGAAGCTTGATGATGATGCATGCAATGATGGATTTTCTACTCATGAGTAAGATTTTGAGTTTTCTCTTTGTTTTATCATGATTAAAGTTGAAAAGGAGCATGATTGTCATACTTGGCCATGATGCATTCTTGAGCATGATTCATGCTTCTTGCATGTTAGTTAAAAGTTTGTGTTTTGGATGGCTATGGACACCTTGAAAATTCGCCATGCTCATATATGCATATATATGATTGCACATTATGTTTGGTTATGAACTAAGTGATGAATATATTGATTTAAAGAAGAAAATGTGGAAGAATGCTTGTGAAATTGCAAGCACAATTCGCCTAGCACACATATAAGTGCTTGATGCTATATTATAAGTTTTGGGCCACAATGTGCAAAGCATAAATTAGTAGATTGCATGCTGTTTTTGTGAGGTATTAAGTGCAAAATTGACCTCAACATGTACATGAATATTCGCCTTGGGTGGCCTATTGAAGGCCTTAGCATTTCCTTGATGCTCAAATAAATTGTATTGAATTGCTTGATGTAGTATAAAATGTGCATGACCATTGTGTATTCAAGCTAAAGAGTGGCCATATGACCATTTAAAATCCTTGTCATATTCGGCCATAAGCAAGCACAATGAGGTTTTAATAAATTGAATTTGTTTGAATTAGCTCAAGAGCTAAGAGGGCCACAATTGGACAAGGGGAAGGAAAAGGTGACCGAATAGCCGAAAAAGCCGTTCGACAACATCCGAGGTAAGTCCTCAAGAAGTGACCTTACTTGAATTATGTGAGATGAAATATGGATGTGTATGATTATTGATTATGTGTGTATGAGTATTTGAATTCCACCGGGCTAAGTCCCGGCGAATATGCTAATGATATTAATTGTGTTTGAGCCTTAGTAACGAAAATGAAATATGTATGTCCAATGATTATTGATGTATGTGTGCATGAGAAATTGAATGATATCCGGGCTAAGCCCGAAGACAATTATGCTGGAAATTATATCCGGGTTAAGACCCGAAGGCAATTGTGCTAGTGGTTATATCCGGGCTAAGGCCCGAAGGCATTCGTGCGAGTTATTCTATCCGGGCTAAGACCCGAAGGCATTTGTGCACGTGATTATATCCGGTTATATTCCGAAGAATCTTGGGCTGGAGGTGAGTGTTGGTTGCTGAAATGAATTTAATTAGTACACTCGGACAGCCCAAAGGATAAGGTACGTTATATGTGCATTGGAAAGTCGACGTGTTTGAGCAACATTCGCTCAATCGACTAATGAATTTCAGTTATTGAATTGATTGATGCTTTGCGAACTTATACAATGATGAAGTATGAAGTAAGAATGTGTATTAATGAAATGATGCATTTGGCTATGTGAATGTATTGCTGTAAATTATAGTTCATTATATTCCTTGAGACTTACTAAGCATAAAAATGCTTACCCGTTGCTTTGGCTCTTAGTTTTCTAGATTTCGCTCGAGGCAATCGGATTTGGGATCGTTGAAGTCAAGTCATCCACACTATCAAGCCTCCATTTTGGTATAAATTTTGGTTGAACTTGAGATGGCATGTATAGGACTACCTCTTGTTTGTTAAATACGTTGTAATGTAAGTTTGTATGGCCATGCGAAAATGGCTCGAAAAGGGAGCATGAACTTAGACTTATTGTGGGTTGTATGTATATATATTTGGGGTCATGATGTGGCTATGGTTTGGAAATGGGAATGTTGGTCATATGATCAGCCATTGGCATGGTTAAAATGATCATATATGAACCTATGTATGGCAAGATTAGTTGAATCATGGAGACTACCAAATAGGTAAGTCCTACCTTAAAACAGATGCTGCCAGCTGCAGTGGCGTGAATGTGAAAAATCACCATAATTCATAGGAATGGAATCAAATAGTGAATAAGCTATTTAAATGAACCTTGATGAGTCTATTTTCATATGGAAGAAACGAAACGGTCATAGGAGTTACAGGTTAAGAGATATTAAAGCTATTGTGAGACAGGGCCAGAATGGTTTCTGGGTTCCCTGTCGCAACTTTAAAAATTCACTATAAATTATCCAAAAGAATTAGGGATATACCTTATATGTACAGATTCCATTTTGAGTCTAGTTTCATTAGAAACAAACGACACCAGCATTAAAGCCCTGTGCAGAGAGATATTCAAGTTATACCGCGCGAAGGTCAGAGCAGTCGATCCCTGTAACTTGGGTAACTTTAACTAATAAACTGTACCAATTGGCCCGACCAAAATCCTAGAAATAAATCCATGGATGTATATATGAGTCTAAATTCAGGAAAATTTACGAAACCAGTTTCCGAGTTTTGAAACTCGAGATATTATTTTTAAGGCGACAGTGACGCAGTTTTCCAGCCTGACTGGAAATGTCAAATTGGTGGGCAAAAACATGTGAACTTGGTTTGTTAACCCTCGGGTCCGACACCGGCAATGGTCTCGAGTTTGGGGTGTTACAAAAGGTCACCACAATTACATTAATTAAAATGAAACATGACATCTCACTTTGACTCGTTGACATAATTCGAGATTACCTGAATAATAAGAACTAATATACAAGTTTAAGCTCGATCTTCCACCATCTACACTTTTTCCATTACTCATCCCTTTCATGAAAGCTAGAAATGGGATATATAATGATACAATATCAATTATTAACATTGAAACTTTAAATCATACCAAATCCACAACCATCAAATGCATTAAAATCACAGTGCTATAATAAGACTGACGTTACAACCGTATAGATAGAACAATACCTCAAATATCAATAGTGCAATCTGAGACAAAAGAGAAAAACTGAATGTAGTCCCAAACAACCAGTGTAGTAGTACAGCCTCTAAAATATGAGATCTATATCACCGTGCTCCCATGATCGAACCAAAAATTATAACTGAAATAGATGTAATTATCTCTAGCAAATGAATATCCCCTACAAATGAATCATGTTTAATAGATTAAACAATAAGAACAAGAAGAGATGTAATGCCCTAAATAATTTAATTTTGTTTCTATGAATTCTAGCATAAATATGTATCTGCTTCAATAGTTAAGTGATTTAAGGGTGTGTTTGAGGTATTTGGTTCAGGTTTGGCATTTGGAAACTTTTTCCATTTTGATCCTAGCCTATCCCTTGATAGTTCGGCTTATATTCTATTATTAGTCAGATCATATTAAAATGAGCCTGCAGGTTCAGTGGTAAGGTGTTAGCTTATCCTAGGGTCCTGTGTTTGAATCCCTGAGTAAACAATTAGCAATATTTTTGTTTCGATGTGTGTCAATTATGTTGTAGAGGTTTGATGGGATTGCAATTTTATGGGAGTTGGAGGAGGATTTTAAGGGATTAGGTGGTTAGTGAGGTTAGTTGATGTTGTGGGCATTATCCAAGAGAAGAAATATTTTTTTCAAAAATTTTCCCGAAAAACAAATATCTTCTATTCTTCATGTTTCACTTTTTCCTCTTTCCCATTCTTTCTGTTTTTTTTCACCTTCTTCTCTACTTCTTTTATAATTCAAACAAAATTCAAGCTTTATTTGGGAATCTCGGTTGTCGAATTCGATTGCTGTCGTTTAGTAAGTGTGTGGTTTGGCTTAAGTTTCGTTATGGAATTGATGACTGATTGGTGGGTTTTTGATGGTGTTGAAGGGTTACTCTTTTTAACTATTTCCTTTGGTTTGTGTTTACTGAAATCTAGGAGAGAATCGTGCGTCAGTTGGTGCTCTTTTGGCAGAGTGATTGTGTGGATCGCTATTTCGAGGGTAAGTGGTTCTATCTATTTAGCGTAGTTATTGATGTTGGGTTTTCGACATGTTAGGAATATTAAAGTCATTTGTTTTCAAAATTCAAGAGTTAGCGGGGAATTAATTTTTTTGAATTATGTTGATTATAGGTGCTGGGAATTTCATCGTTTAAGTTCCTTCGATAAGCAAATCAGGTGTGTAATGAAAACACGACAAAATAAAATTTGGCGAAAGCTAAAAAAATGGCCTGTCGACGCCACACAAGCGTATGCCCAGCCTTGTGCGACACACGGCCGTGTGACGGGAGTATGTGCGGACATATGGGCCCACACAAGCATGCCACAAGGGTGTGTAGGCCATGGGCCAAGCCAAGTAAGCCACACAGGAAAGGCCAATTTAGGCGTGTGGGCCATACAAGCGTGTGGGCCCAAAATTCTAAATTTTTTCCCTAGGGTCGTGCACATCTTTTCAATCAACTGTGGGCCTTCTGTAGGGTTGGTAAGGGCAAAACAAACCCTAATGCATGATAGCTACTATTCTGATAGTCTAATTTGAGTACTAAGGAAACTAATATGTATGATTTGACTGTATTGTATAAATATATATGATATCTGTATATAAACAAGCAAGACATATTAATTCTATTATATCTACTTTTTTTTTTCTGTATCTGTATACGGGATGGGATTTGTATATGTGGAGGAAGTGTTATATAAGGCGATATTTCGTCGATATACTGGCAACTTGGTTTCAAACTATTCTGATAAGTGTCGTAAAGACACTATGTGGTGTGTAGGGATGGGTGCGTGTTTTATACCCCACATAGTGTGTTGGGACGGTCGGAGATGGTATGTAGAAGATGGGAGTTGTACTTTGCATATCTATATGTTTATGATAATCTGATTCTAATATTATCTTATTCTATTAAGGACTTATGTCCGTATCTGATCTACTACATGAGAAATCTGAGTTTATGTGCATGCATGTCTCTGTTAAGTTACCCATTGAGCTTATGAAAACTCATATCTGTTTGTCTGTTCTATTCAGGTAATCCTCAGATATAGTCGGTTCGGTGCAACGAAGGCTCAGCAGTGACCACTAGTCCAGAATTTATTTTTATTTTGTAATTTATTTAATTTTCTGGGTTTCTTCGAGAGTTTTGTAATTTTGGGGTTCTCTAGACTGTTTGTTTTTAATTTTTGGATTTGGACGCGTTTTTATTTTTGTACTGTGACGTTTGAAAAAACCACTATTTTATACAAAGAAATGTTTTTTTTTTAAATACAAGCTCGGTTTTCAAGTTCAATGATTTTCAAACTTCTGCTGCAAAATTATGTTTTTTTCTAAAAGAGCAAACTATAAATGGTTACATTAATTAATATAACAATTAACAGGTTTTATAAATGTTCTCTTTCTTTAGTAATAATATACTTGGGTTTCTAACATGATAAGATTGTTTTCAAAACCTTTCTAAGTAATATTTCAAGATTTGGCCATAACGACTAGGCCGAGTTTAGGGTGTTACAAGAAAACTGAGATAATGAAATCCAAGATGTAGAGCTATACTGAATTTCCAAGAATACAACCCATATTGAATGATAAAGAGATTGGTGATACCCTAGAGAAAATCCAGAAGAATAATATCACTCATACACACTGGAATCAGTTGTGACTGAGACAACATGAATTGCATATACATATTTTAGAGCATCAACCAGTAGAAGAAATAAAATAACATCATATAAGTCTTATCACCGAGTCTTCTACCAAACATAATAGAATAAAATGTCAAAGAAAAATAGAGCAATGTTGATCCTTAATCAACCAAACCAATAATACCTACGTCTAACGTTATGGTTAGCCAACATTCTCATATGAATAGAATCACATCTGAAGATAAACAATTGCATATACCTTTGAGGATAAAAGAACATGTAGAATACCTAGAAAAGACCTTCATAGAATACTCGACTATATCCATTGCATTCAAATATAATTGCAATTCAAATACTAACTCACTGACTACTAAAGTCATCAAGGATCCCAGATTATCCCATTCACTAAAGAAATCAATTCAGAAGAAATTCTGGTTAATTCGTTCTTTAGATACCATGCCTGAATATATCGATTATCCGTGAATAACTTCTTATTTAACAATGACTTTGCGTATCCCGAATGATCTTCAGAAAAATCTAATATCTCTTCTAGAACTCTCTTTACTTACAACCCATTCTAGGCTCTGACTGCATTATTATTCATTCAACCAATGAACTTTTTAATTTCATACTTGTGGGCTTAATCAACATAAATCTTGTGAATTCCGTTGTATAAGATTTTGAGGGTGAGGGGGTAGAGATCGTAAAGCCTCTAAATTAGGATCTTATATAAATACACATAACATAACATTCATGAGCAACTTTATTTTTTTTACTTATACACATGAATATCACTCCCAGCATGATCAAAATTAGCTCAGTTGGAAAGCATCTCTATCTAAAATGAAACAAATCTCATCAACGTCAGGAGATATCACATTACCACAGGTTATATAATGGCATATATTTCTAAACTTCATACATATTACGTTCAGCCTGAGAACCGACTAAATCGTAGCTCTAATACCACTAAATGTAACACCCTTATCCTATATTCGTCACTGGAATAGGGTTATGGAGCATTACAGTAAAAATATAACTCAAATTATTCATTCTTAACTTTTCATAATCATTACAAAATACAATCAAACATATGCATAATGTCCTTAATTTTAGCCCTCGAGGCCTTAAAAATGCTTTAAAAATGATTCAGGACTAAATAGGAAACATTTAAAACATCATGGAAAAAGATGGAAAAATTCATATTGTAGGGGTCACACGGTTGAGACACATGCTCATGTCTCAGGCCGTGTGGACATTCAAAGTAGTGACACACGACCGTGTCCTATCCCGTGTCCATGCCCGTGTAACTCATTGACTTGGTTCATACAACCAAGCCACACACCCGTGTGCTAGGCCGTGTAACTCTCCAAATGCAACCTTTAAAAACATACATGGGACACACGACCATGTCACATGGCTGTGTGTCACACACGGCTAAGTCACATGCCCGTGTCTTAGGCGTGTGGACAAGAAATAGGCCATTTTCAAGCTATTTCTTTCACCCAATTCATGCCCACACATTCAAGCCATTTGTACCTATTTCAAGCATCAAAACATACCCAAAACATGCATTTTATGACCAATTAAATAGCTCATTTATCCATACAACCAATATACCAAAAGGCACCTCAAACATAAATAATTAAATCAACCTAAACATGGGCACATTTACCATTTATCAACTAATTTGCTTCCATTGTAAAACATATCATAATTGATACATATCAACCATACCATATTAGATTCATGTCAAATCAAAATAACCTTACCCCTTCCTCACATGCATCATCAATCCACCTAAATGACGCAAACCAACCATTTCCATATGGTACAAAACAATCGACATTTATAGACCATATTTACATCATGCACATCTAGTTCAATACCTTTCCAAAGTAAACCATATTCCATCCATATATATTTTTAGCTTAATTCCATAACAAGTTATGCCATAATTGACCATAAACCAAATTCACATTCAAACATACCAAACGGTTCATAATTCAACCAATTATGTTTCACTAAATTCCATATCAATTTATAACCTAAATGATCATTTTGCAAACATGCCAACACTTACCTCTTTGGTAATAAAAACCATGCATCAATTTGATCATATAAACACCAACCATTACGCATCAAAATGTCAAAAGCACACCAACCATCAAGGCATCAAAATAACATAAGTTTCACAAATTCATAGCAATATTACATGCCAATATCATCAACTAATCATTAGACATAGTCCTCATATACTTTCATTATAACCACAACCAAAGCATTAAAATCTACCGGTAAAATCGATGGATAGCCTGATGGCTCTCTGACTTGCTTCCAACTTGATCGAGCTTTCGATAATCTGTAAAGTAAAGGAAAATAACTACGTAAGCAATGAATGCTTAGTAAGCTCGTATAAACTTTAAGCATAATTTTCCATTTCAATAATGAAATTTATAGGTTAAAAATAAACTTATACCAATGTCTCAAGACTTATCATACCATAATCATCAACTCACAATTGAATAAGTTCATTACTGTCGCATATTTATTGACCACTCATAACATGATAGGATTTCATGAGACATGATATATAATCATCAAACTTTTTATAATATTATATATCTTTTTATTTGCTTACTTTCCATTCTGTTCTCAATGCTTATCATAAGCCTAAACAACATTATTAATTCTTGATTCAGTGTATTTATCCATGACATAGGTAGATTCATCCGTAGCATAAACAATTTGCTCATAGACAATTACCTCATTTATCACATTTAACCTTTTATAACATCATAACACATCCCAATTACATACTTACCATTTCATTTTCCTTTTCTTACCCATTTCATATGCATAGTACAAGCATAATCATAAACATCATTCATATCCACAAGCTTGGCATAAGCCTAAGCACATCAACAACACATGTTAGTTCATTTAAACATGATTCATATGAATTTGACATGGATAACCAATATACTTGAGCATGATTCAATTGGATTTATCATCCATCTCAACATAATATATTTTTCATGTAGCTCACCATTTCAAAGTCTTTCATACATACATGTCTTGGTTCATATTGAACACTTACCATTTCATTTACATAACACATAACATTAACCATAGCCACAAGCTAGTGATTAATCACATAAATTAGCAAGATCATCATATCGTAAGGTATGGTACATAAACATAACATCACTTAAATCATATATTTCATAACATAACATCACTTAAATCATACATTTCATAATTATGAATATACATACTTCATACCTTTCCATAATATCAAAGTGAATTTCATCGAACAATTATCGAAGCTTACACAAAATGTGTTGAATGATGGTTGAAACCATCCCTTTTCATATCCGATGGTCGTCATCATCCCTTTTCATATTTGATGGTCAAAACCATCCCTTTTCATTATTGATGGTCTTCACCATCCTTTTTCATAATCAATAGCCAAACCTATCCCTTTTCATAATCGATAGCCAAAGCTATCCCTTTTCATAATCGATGGTCGTCACCATCCCTTTTCATAGTTGATGGTCATCACCATCCCTTTTCATAATCGATAGACGAAACTATCCCTTTTCATATTCGATGATCATCGTTACACCGTTGGATTTTTTTTGAGACATAATTTGATATTATAAAATGATAGCATTTAAAAAATAATTTAAAATTCTATTTAAACGTAAAACTTACTTGGCTAAATTGTAGACAAGGCAAAGTATATGGCCATTTTGGTAATTATCCATTCTCCACGATTTTCCACTCGATCTTGATCTAAATTAATCATTTCATTCAATTTATTAATTTAGAGAGTAAAACAATGTATTTTATGGAATTTATTCATTTTTGAAATTTTTACAAAATTGCCCCTAACATTTATCTTTTATTCAATTTAGTCATTGAGCCTCAAACATGCAAATTAACCATTTTTAATGCTAATTCACATCAACTGAATATTAATGGCACACAAAATGGCCCAAATTTGTAATAATTTCACATCAAATCCTTGTACTTTTATAATTTCAACAATTTAGTCCCTAATCAAAAAATTCATCAAAATCAGTTAACAAAATACTTTTAAATATCGACCAACATTTCAAATTCATCATTTAATAACTAAAATCACATATATTCATCAGTGGAAACCTTCAAAATCTTTAATAGTTTCAAAATCGAAGGTATAGGATAGTTGGACCTAGTTGATTGATCTCATAAACATAAAAATTATTAATAACAGGGCTAATATCACATACCAATTTAGAATTGAACTTGCCGAAACCTCCATGCATAAAAATGGCTTCTTCCTCCATTAACAATTGTGGAGAAAGATGGTAAAAGATGATAAAGCATTTTGATTTTATTTAATTTCATTTAATTAACTAATTACCATTTTACCCTTAAAAACTCAACCAAATTTCACCAAATGCCAAGCCATGTTCATCCATTATCCTCTAAATTGGTTGAATTACTACTTTAGGCCCTCATTCCTTGCTTTTATATCCATTAGATACAAATAATGCTATAACCATTAAATTTTACATCTTTTATGATATAGTCCTTTTTAATTAATTAACTATTGAAACATTTTAATTTTTCAACGAAACTTTAATACTACCTTAATGACACTCCGTAAATGTTTATAAAAAATATTTATGACTCGGTTTATAGAAATGAGGTCTCAATACCTCATTTTCTAAAACCACTTGACTTTAGGGTCTTACCACTTAAACTTTATAAATATATAACATAAATTATCAAGTCAAAACTTTTTAAAACCATATTTGACTCATAAATATTAAATAATAATATTTATGAACTTACTCATAGGATTTGGTGACCTCGAAACAATTATTTCTTACTCCACTAAAAAACGGGCTGTTATATGAAGAGGCAATGAGATAGCAATATCCTTTTTTGTTTAGCTCAAGTAATTTCGAGGACGAAATTCTTTTTTGAGGGGGAGAATTGTAAAACCCTAAAATAGGGTCTAGGAATTTTAAGGGTATTTTAGCGATTTTAGCTGTAGAATGTTCGGAATTTTGTGGCATGGTGAACTGAAAATGTTTTTTACTATGGTTTTTAGAAAATCAAATCAATTTTTGAAAACGTATCTTGAAAATCAAATCAATTTTTGAAAAAAGTATCTTAGAGATCTTTAATTTTGAAAATAGGACTGATTAGTAAAATAGTCAAAACTGAGAGTTTTTAAGAGGTAATTAGACCATATTTTAATTACAGCTTATTTTCAACTTAGTTTTCTCTCCTTTGCAAGTTTGTGTCGTCCCTTGCTCTCCCAGCCTCTCCTCTTCGATTTTATTTATTAAATATTCATCCTTTTGATTCCTATCATCACCCAAGTCATTAATCTACATAATATTTCAAGAAAACAACCCAAAATCTCATTAATTTCATCATCTTCCTCACTTCTAGGTTTTCTCGAATTTGCATCGAAAGCTCGATTTTCTTTCACTAAAGGTAACCATTAACTTGCTTATTAGTTCTTAGTGTTATTGGATCCTCAAAACTAAGTTTTTAACCATTAAATCGTAAATTTTGAATAAAATTTGAAAATTGGGTCATTAATGGTGAATTTCTGGTTTTTGAGTAAAAAATTGATTTTAAAGTGCTTTTCAATTAGTTTTGATGTAGTTAGAAGGTTTCTAAATTTACTTTGAAGTTTTATGAAAGAATTCTTGAGTTTAAATGAATTTTTGGAAAATTGCCATAAACATGTTTTAAAAGTCGATACGATGAATTGAGTAGTTTAGCGTATATTGAAGGTTGAGAATTAGTCGTTGGTCAATTATAAGATGAGCGTAATTGGTTTTAGGCTAAAATATTAAGTGTAGACTGAGTTATTTAGATTTCAAGTTGGATATGTTAAAGGTTTCGGTTATATGAAAACATAGCTTAGGCTTATGTCTTTGATTGCTTGTGGTGAGTCCTTAGCTGATTCTTGAATGTATTGTTCTGTGATTTATTATGTTGAAGCTTCGACTCTGCTAGGATCGTCTACGAGTTAGAAAACGCTAATTTGAGCTTTTGGCATTTCAGCAAAAGAGAATTTGGTGAGTTTTTGGGATAATTAGTCATGGAAACAATTCATTGAGCTAATTGGGAATGTAGAAATAGCCTAAAACCCTACTCTAAATTTCGAGTGTAAGCTTTCTCGTACTCTTAAGTTAATGTGTGCTTGTTGATTGTAAAATTGTGAATCAAGATGAGATGCTATATTATATGACATGTATTCATGAATTCCATTAAGAAAGTGTAAACATAAGCATGTTATACATGCTAGATGACAATGATAATGTTGTGTTATAATGTGATATTTGTAGTGAATAAGTACAGTGAATGGTAAGTAACATATGTGTGTTAGTAACAGATATTTTGGCCTTGTGATTCTTGAGACTGTCGGATATAGTTGGGATGACATAGCATTGTGAGTAATCACTTATATGTTATATGATTTGGGCATTGAGGCCCTAGGACAAGTTTGGAGAGATAAGGGAATGTGAGCTAAGCTCTATTCAACGGGACATGTTTGGTGTGTTAGAGTGTAACAGCCCAATTTTAGCTAAACCGGAACAATAGTTTTGGAACCACAAATTTGATGTCATAAAATTATTTTAATATTATTTTTGGTATTTACAGTATAATAGTATGTATGTGTGAAAATTTCGTGAGCTAATTTTATCATTTAATTACTCAATTTGGGAAAAATGACTAAACCTCGTAAAGTGCAAAAGTGTTGTTCTATTAGCTAAAGGTGTCTAATAGCTATAAAACTTTAAATTGAAAGTCTTTATGAGGTAAATAGCCCTATTGTGAGTTAGTGGATGATATTTGGTTTGGCATTATTGAAATATTGAATTAATTTTAAGGTTCAATTGGTAATTTGTTAATTAAATGATAATTAAAGTAAAAAAAATCAAATGTTCATCTTTATTCATCTTTTTGACCAAAACTAAGGAAAGAAATAAGGTTTAGGAGAGCTTTTAGGGTTTGGCAAGTATTTGGCTTGATTAAGGTATGATTCTAGCTCTGTCTTTTATGATTTCTACGTTTTTGTGATAGTTGCTTCGTGTTCTAGCTAACCCAGGCCTCAATTTTTGAAAGCGTTGATGATTTTGAAAGTTGCCATTAATGAATTCATGTGTTTTTGGATGTTTGATGATTAAATATGAAAGCTTGGTGTTTGATATACATGTTTTGTAAAATGATTTTAACTAAAAATGCATATTAAGGATTAAATTAAGAAAAGTGTAAATTGAGGGGTTAAATTGTGAATTAAATGAAAAATATAGGCTGCTAAGGACCTATAGAGAATTCGGCCAAGCATGGGTCTTATTGAATTTTGAGTAATGAGTGTTTTTATGAAATAGGGACTAAATTTAAAAAATGTGAAGGTTTAGGGCCAAAGTGCAAATTAGCTAAACTTATGTGTTTGTGGATTAAATTGAATGAAGTGGTGATTAAATGGGTTAATTTTGAAAACATATAGATCAAAAAAGAAAGAATTCAGATTTAGATCAGGGAAAATCAAATGTTATCAAGTAATCGATTCGATTTGTCAATTCTGAGTATGAGGTAAGTTCGTACGTGATAAACATTGTTACAATTATGTTTTTAATGCTTTAATAATGCATAAATTGTATATATGCGACTACGAATACATACGACAATAAATTGATTATATTTAGCACTTAGTGTGCGTTTCAAGATAGCTTCGGCTATATATAGCACTTAGTATGCGAATTGGAATAGTTTCGGCTTTATGTGGCACTAAGTGTTCGATATCGAGATAGCTTCAGTTTAATATGATGGCACTAAGTGTGCGATATCATTGTAGCTTCGGCTAAACATTTATGCACTAAGTGTGCGAGTTCTTAAAGCATTGAAAGATTTCCGAACAATTTAATGTATTGAACAAAGAGGTGAGAATGAGATAAATAAATACGGGAAAGTACAGGTACGTACTATACCTATGTGGTAGTTGATACTATGTGTATGAAGCTGATGAATTTGTATATACATGATAAATGGTCATGAATTAGAATTGAATGATGATATGAGAATTACTAAGTGTTTATTAATAGATGATTTGTATTTTATGATCTGTTGAGTATTGATGGTACGAACTTACTAAGCTATAAAGCTTACTGTGTGTTATTTGTCTTTGTTTTATAGATTATCGAAGCTAGCTCGAACTCAAGGATCATCGAGAATACGTAATCACACTATCGATCATCTTGTTGGTACTTTTGGATGCTTGTAAATATGGTATATGGCATGTATAGGCTAGTGAGTTGATGATATGTTTTGAATTATGATTTAAGCTATGAGATTTGGCTTACTTTTGGTTGTAAATGTTGGTATATTTTTGATCATTTAAGTAGGCCTAAATGATGTGTTTGATAAGTAAGTTATATGATGTATATAATGTTTATATGATGGCTTGATTATGGGATTTTAAAATGGTAAGTCTCGTGGTTTAAAATAGATGATAAGATCATTATGATGAAATGTATTTAGAAGTTATGCAAGTTTTATTGTTTTGGCATGATTGTGGTTGAGAATTTAAGAAGTGAAATGGTTGATTATGAAATGATATGAATTATATGTGATTTGGTATGTTTTGGCTTCCCATATATGTAATGAATTGATACCATTTTGATGGCTTGGTGAACATGAGAAAAGGGTGGCAAATTGGCTTTGCAAAGGGCCTATTTTTGTCCACAAGGGTAGAGACATAAGCGTGTGTCTCTGTCGTGTACAACACACGATCATGTTACACGGCCGTGTGTCCCCTGGGGTACCTTTCGAATTAAATTCAGCATACCCTATAGTTTTGACACGGCCTAGACACATGGGCGTGTCTACTAGTCGTGTGTGGCACACAGGATAGCACGTGGGCGTGTGTTTGGCCGTGTGACCCAAGTATGTAACCCCCTTTAGATTTCACACGGCCTGGCACACGTGCGTGTCCTCGCCCGTGTGGTGCAAGTCAGTATGTATGCCCTGTTTTCACATGGCCTGTGACACGGGCGTGTCTAATAACCGTGTGAGGCACACGTCTTGTTCACACGGGCATGTGACCCTTTAAATGTTGAAAAATTTCTAAGTTTCCTAAAGTTTGTAAATGTCATCGGTTTAGTCCCAAACCTCTTCTAAACATGTTTTAAGGCCTCGTAGGCCCTCTTAAGGGACAATGTGATTATGTATGATTGATGTTTATATGGAAATACGTAATGCATGTTGAATGTATGCTTTTGTGTTGTGATTGATCGGTAATACCTCATAGCCCTACTCCGGTGATGGATATGGGTTAGGGTGTTAATATGGAGAGTGTTAGATTTATGCTTCAATTTTGGGACATGTTTTTCTCTATGAGTCTATGTGGTGTGTTGGAGATCCATATATCCAATGAGTGGTGATAGTGCCCACTTTTACGTTTCACAGTTCAAGTGTCAAATTATCTATAAATATGTTTGTGTATTGTGATGTATTCATGAATGTGTATGTCTTGACTCTATGAATAACCTATGGAATATGCATGGGAAGTAAAATACGTCAAATAAGTTGACGCTGCTATAATTATGCTACTTATATGTTTCATTAATGCTTGATGACATGTTTGCATAGTAGTTGTTCGAGGCATTGGAAACTCAAAATTATATAGGATTTTCCTAGTAATTTTACTACCTTTTACTTAAAAATAATATTAATTTTGATTATTTTTAATTAATTAATTAATTAAGTGAATTTTGCTTAAATGTTAATAATGGACATAAATTTATAAAGTATGCAAATTTGTGCTTTTTATATGATTTTGTGCATAAAATTAAAGTATTTCATGTTATTTATAAATATGTAAAATTTACTTATGCAAAGGGACCATAGAGTTGAGTTTATTATAATGTTTCATGGACATGAGCTATGATTCTTATGTGTTGGACGACAAGACCAAGCTTAATGGGTCATCAAGATGCCACCTTTACCCAATAAAAAAAAGATGATACATGTTGGTCAAGTCTAAAAGCTAGTCGGGTAATTAACCGTCTAGTTCAAGAGAAGAGAGGCCCAATTTGGCAACCACAATTGGGTAAACAAGAAATCAATTTTGGGACAATTATTTGAAGGTCCTCACACTTGGAAGAACATTTGAAATCAGCACACAAGATTTGCTTGAGAAACCGTCCACCCCTTTACATGATTCAAGCATGATTTCATGCTTGAATGAAGCAATAAAACCACCTTCTCCTCTACATATCATGGTCAACCATAGGAGGGAGAAATCCAAGGGATTCTTGCTGCTATTTTTAGTAAACTCTCCCACCTGCTTCAAGTATAAATACTACACTTATCTCACTCTTACAGTCATCCCTTACTCCGCACTTCATCCCTCATTTTCAATACATTATTCATTGCCTCTCTTCCTCTCTTCATCCACCATGCCTATCATTCAATTTTTCCCTTAGTTTTTAGCCAGCAAAAGTCTTGAAGAGATAATCTCTTGGTCGGCCACCTTTAGGAGTCATTAGCAAAGGTGCAATAGGAGGAGTAGAGGAAAACACCTTCAATCAGAGTCCGCAAGATTGTCGACTTGAAATAGAGTTTATTCTTCCCTTACTTGTTGTTTTAAATTAATTATGTTTGCAATGTGTTTTGTGATCTTTACATCTACAATGGTAGCTTAAATCTATTTAGCTAGGTTATTACATTAATTTAATAAGATTTGTTTGATTCATGTTTAAAGTGTTTGTGCCTCAATCGATCATGTTTTCAATTAAATTCAAGTATGTATTTCATTCATACGTAATTGGATCCATGACAATTAGCTGAGCAATCCTAACTAGGCGATGGCTAGTGGACACAATAATTGAAAAGTGCATGCTTAATTTGAATCCTAACCCGATCAAATTGAAGGTTCATAATAACTTAAACAAGCTTTATTATCTTGGATAGTTTTTAGGTTTATGTGATTAAACTTTTTCAATCCTAACATGTCCCTACTACTTCACATAAATACTAAGAAACCCTTATTTTAATATGATTAGTAAAATGCATGTTTCACTAAGTAAAAGATTTCGAAAGGATTTAAATTGGTTTCCAAACTAATTAATGATCGAGTTCCCATAGAATGTTTTCCGAACATTGTTGAGCATGATGAAAATGAGTCAAATTGATTAATGTAGTTATCCTAGCCTATTCATGTTATTGATTGTTGAAGTTGTGTTTCTACTGCTAAATTCATTCATACATTTAGATAATTTGTATACTTAGAAAAATTGCATTAGGGATCAATTTTGCATCTAGTTAAATCATCACCACTCAAATTATTGTGTTTTTATCACCAAATTATTAACTTATAATTTTACAATTAATCGATTAACATACACAGTCCCTCTCGAAACGATAACTCATTTACTTACTTATTACTTGAACGGCTGTGTACATTTGCACAAACTGAGCATTACAAGCTTTTGGCGCCATTGTCGGGGACTGTTGGCTATATCATTCTTTGTGAAATTAATTTTCCAATTTGGTTTTTATCTAACTTCTAACTCTAATAAATTATTCTTCGAATTTTTTGTGATTTATTTTCAGGTGTTTATGAGCATAGATCGAATCATCGATTTATTACCTGTAGACCCTAAAATCAAATGAACATTTAGATAGAGAAGACGTGAGAGATCAGCTCAAACACAAGCCAAGATGGACCTAGGAAATCAAAATGATGGACAAGGTAATAGAGCTGATTATATGCACAATCCAATTCTTATTGCTGATGATAGGTATCATGCCAAAAGACAATACGATGTGCCGCTTTTTAATGAATTAAATTTGAGAGTTAGGAAGCTGGATATTGAAGCACTGCAATTTGAATTGAAATTGGTGATCTTTCAAATGCTTCAAATGGTGGACCAGTTCAGTGATTTACCACAGAAGATCCACATCTTCACATTCGATTACTCATAGAGGTGAGTGATTCATTTAAAATAGTCGGTGATACTAAAAACGCATTGAGGTTGAAGTTGTTTCCATACTCGTTGCGAGATCAAGCATGAGCACGGTTGAATTCGTTGCCACCAAGTTCAATATCGACTTGGCAAGAAATAGCAGAAAGGTTTTTTCTTAAGTATTTTCCACCGAGTAAGACCGCCAAGTTGCCAAATGAGATAACCATTTTTTTCACAATTAGATGATGAAGCGATAAGATTTTGGAACCCAAATAGGTTGTGATTAAAGATGAGCCAATTGAGAAGGAGGAAAGTTAACCAATAGTGGAAGTTCCTACACTAGAAAATCCAGATGATGAGAAATCTAAAGAGCTAAAATCTAAACTATAAAATCCAGATGATGAGAAATCTAAAGAGCTAAAATCTAAACTAGTGCATTTTGATAAGCCAACACCTTCTACAGATTTGCCTCCTTAGAAAAGTTGTTCGATTCAACCTAGAGTTCCATCACCTCCATATCCTCAAGGACTTCAGCAGAATAAGTAGAAACAAGGGTTGCAATTCAAAATGTTCTTGGATGTTCTAAAGCAACTTCACATCAACATCCCGTTGGTGGAGGCTTTAGAGCAAATGCTCAACTATGTGAAGTTTATGAAAGATATTTTATCCAATAAAAAAAGACTTTTGACTATGAGATAATAGCATTAATGAAGGAGTGTAGTGTATTCCTACAGAACAAGCTACCTCTGAAACTGAAGGAGTTTTGAAGCTTTATTATACCCTATAATATCGGAGAATCTTACTGCGGTAAAGTTTTGTGCAACTTAGAAGCAAGCATCAATTTGATGCCCAAATCTATTTTCAAGCTATTGGGAATAGGTGAAGTAAGACCCACTACTGTGAGACTTTAAATAGCGGATCGATCCTTAGCATATCCAGAGGGAAAAAGGGATGATGTTTTGGTAAGAGTTGAAAAGTTTATTTATCCTACTTATTTTATTGTGTTAGATTTTGAAGTAGATAAAGAAGTACCGATCATCCTTGGGAGAACTTTCCTACCTACGGAAAGAACATTAATAGATGTGTAAAAAGGAGAACTCATAATAAGAGCTCAAGACGATCAGGTAACATTTAATGTTCTGAAAGCAATGAAATTCCTCAATTCGATGGAGGAATGTTTAGTGATAGAGGAATTAGAAACCTTAGTTTCTATGGAATGGGAAAGCAATTTTGAGAAAGACTCATTATCACCTTAGGGTTTGAACAATTGGGTGATGAAAAAGGTGATGAAGGTTTGGCTTTGATGGAAGCCAATCCGAGGAGTTATGTTCAACTAGCACAGATTGAACCTCTAGAATTGGAAGTTCAGAAATTTACACAATCCAAGTTGTCAATTGATGAACAGCCTAAACTCTAACTAAAGGTACTTCCTACCCATTTGAGATATGTTTATTTAGGTGACTGTTCTACCTTTCCTATGATTTTCAGCAAAATTAACAGAACACCAAGAGGCGGCATTGATTTCTATTTTAAATAAATTTAAAAATGTAATTAGTTGGACCATAGTTGACATTCAAGGTATAAGAACTTCCTTCTGTATGCAACAAGGTTATTTTAGAGGAAGGTGAGTGAGTTAAAATTGATAGGAAAAGGATATTTAATCCAATCGTGAAAGAGGTAGTGCAAAAGGAAGTGATCAAATGGTTAGATGCAAGAATTATCTACCCCATCTCAAATAATTAATTGGTAGGTCAGGTACAATGTGTACCAAAGAAAGGTGGAATCACGATTTTCAAGAATGAAGGTAAAGAGTTAATCTTGACAAGAACTATCACGAGTTGGAGAATTTGTATTAACTACAGAAAGTTGAACAAAGCCCCTCGAAAGGATCATTTTTCGTTTCCTTTCATGGATCAGATATTAGATCGACTGGCAAGTAACGAATTTTATTACTTTTTAGATGGATATTTGGGATAGTTGTAGCCTAGGAAGACCAATATAAAACCACTTTTACTTACCCGTACGTTACATTTTCTTTTAGGCAAATGCCTTTCAGGTTATGTAATGCACCTGCCACATTTCAACGATGTATGATGACAATTTTCACTAATATGGTGGAAAATTTTATTGAAGTTTTCATGGATGATTTTTGTTTTTTTTTTGGTAACACTTATGATGTTTGTTTGGGTGATTTGGCTAAGGTACTAAAAAGATGCGATGAGACAAATCTTGTCATTAACTGGGAGAAATGTCATTTTATGGTTAAGGAGGGAATTATCTTAGGACATAAAATTTCCAAAAACTGGATCAAAGTTGATAAAGCGAAGGTGGACGTAATTGAGAAATTACCACCATCAGTTAGTGTCCAAGGAGTTTGGAATTTCTTAGGCCATGCTAGTTTTTATCAAAGTTTTATTAAAGATATTTCAAAAATTTCTAAACCTTTGTGTATGCTTTTAGAAAAAGATATTATTTTTTTATTTTAAAAAAGCATGTTTAGAAGCTTTTGAGGAATTGAAAAATCGGTTAATCTCAGCCCCAATAGTTATTACACCTGACTGGAACTCTCCTTTTGAATTGATGTGTAACGCAAGTGACTTTGCCTTTGGAGCTGTGATAGGTCAAAGAAGAAACAAAGTGCTTCACCCTATCTATTATTCAAGTAGAACTTTGAGAGGAGCCCAACTCAATTACACGGTAACTGAGAAAGAACTCTTTGCTATATTTTTTTCTTTTAGCAAGTTCCTTTCATATCTCATAGGTACTAAAGTTACAGTATTTACTGACCATGTGACCGTTAAGTACGTACTCATGAAGAAAGATGCTAAACCGAGATTAATTCGATGGATACTTTTACTCCAAGAATTTGACCTTGAAATCCAAGACAGAAAATGTGTTGAAAACCAAGTAGCTGACCATCTATCAAGGTTGGAACAAAATGAGGTAACCCCTTTAGTTGTTCCAATTAATAAAAAATTTTTTGATGAGCATATCTTCGAAGTAAGTCGAATTCATGAAACACTTTGGTTTGTTGATATTTCAAATTATTTAGCATGTGCAATAATTCCTCGAGAAATGACATGCCAACAAAGGAAGAAATTCCTTCATGATAGTTAATATTATTTCTAGGAGGATCCATTTTTGTTTAAATAATGTGCAGATAACATAATCAGAAAGTGCATAGCTGAAAGTGAAATTGTTGAGATTTTGTACCATTACCATTCATCTCCGAGTGGGGGACACTTTGGTGGTTCCTGTACTGCAGCAAAGATTTTACAAGCAAGATTCTTTTGGCCAACAGTGTTTAAGGATACGTATGCATATGTGAAAACCTACGATAGATGCCAAAGGACGGGAAACAATCAAGGAGGAACGAGATGCCCTTGACAAACATTTTAGAGGTTGCATAATTCGATGTATAGGGCATTGATTTTCTAGGCCCGTTTCTTTCTTCTTATGGGAACAAGTATATTTTGGTAGCTATGGATTATGTTTCCAAGTGGGTTGAAGTCTAGGCATACCCAACAAATGATGCTAAGGTAGTTAAGTGATTCCTACTTACATATGTTTACCCAGTTTGGGACTCTGAGAGCTATAATTAGCAATGAAAGATCTCACTTCATAAACAAATGGCTTAAGTGGTTGCTTGACAAGTATGATGTGAAACATAAAATTGCTATTGCCTATCACCCACAGTCAAATGGGAAAGTTGAAAGGGTGAATCATGAAATTAAAGGTATTCTTGAGAGGGTAGTGCACCCTAACAGAAAAGATTGGTCTCGAAGGCTTGATGATACTTTAAGGGCCAATCGAACTGCATTTAAGACACCATAAGGAATGACTCCTTATCGATTAGTATTTGCAAAGGTGTGTCATTTGGCACTTGAATTGGAGAATAAAGCTCACTAGGCTTTGAAATATTAAAATTTGGATCTTAAGCAAGCTGATGAGAGAAAAGTGTTATAGCTTGATGAGTTAGAGGAGTTGATGTTATTTTTATACGAGAATGCCAAGATGTATAATGAAAAGACTAAGGCATGTCATGACAATCGTGTACAACCTCATGAATTCAGAGAATGTCAAAAAGTGTTGTTGTTTAATTCGAGGCTAAGGTTATTTCTTGGGAAGCTCAAGTCCCGATGGAAAGGACCTTATACCATCTATAAAGTTTATCCATATAGAGCTGTAGAATGGTATAACAACCAGGGAGGTACGTTTAAAGTTAATGGTCAATGTCTCAAATACTATTGGGATGGTGAAGTTGAGCGAATGAAAACTCCATTCAATTTAATAGACCCTTAATTTTTCATGTTTTTACTTTTTAATAAATAGTTAGAAATTATTTTCTCGAATTCGTACATTTAATTAATTCTGCCTAAGGAGATTAGAACTTAACCAAGACCATTTGTGACCCCTCCAACCTTTCTTGGGAATTAATTTAATATAATTTTTTTAGAATAAATTTTCTAATTAACTTCAAAATTTTTATTTTCGTTTTAATTGTGTTTTTAATGTTAATTTTATTTGTTTATGTTTAATAATGGGGTCAAATTAACCCAAGTACTAATCAATTTAGTTTATTTTAAGTAGTCCAGTTTGTAAATACAATTTGGGCTCAAGGCATGAAACAACAAAGCGGAGAAAACTTACCCCACATTGTTGTCTAAAGGGTTCCCAAAACCGTATTGTTGCTACCATTTTCTTTTCCATCTTACCTTGCTGCCCAAGCCACCCTTGTAGCTAATTTTTTGCTACAAGCTTGCCCTAATTTTCTACTATATAAACCCCTCTTTACCACCATAATTTTCACAACTATTCACGCAATTAGCTTAAATCCTAGCCACTTTTTCCCTCTTAGCTATTAGCCTTAAATCCCGAAGAATCTTCCTAATTTCCTTCCCTTGTCACAAAACCCTCCTTATTCTCGCCGCAAGTATTTTGTCGAAGCCTTACTATTGTTGTCACATAGCTCTTCCCAGAGAAATCTTATCTCCGCTGCAAGCCTTTCACCATTACGATCCCATTGCTGTCACAAGCCTATCGCAGCCACAAACCTCTTGCTATCATCTATTTTAGATTGATTTTCCTTTCCTTTTGCAAAATTTCTGCCTATTTTTTTGTGAAAAATCACCATGTCTTGCAAAAGAGCTAGATCTTCCAGGGCCTCTATAAAAAATCTGATCATGATTTAAGATGAGGAAGTGAAAGAAAGGCTTGATTCTATATTCAAAAATCAACCCATGATACTAGAAGAAGGTTTCAATTTGGAAAGCAATGACAAGTTGGTAATGCCCCTGCCAATTCAAAAAACAATTAAAGCCTCCAATTAGAACTATTTTTATGGTGCACGATCACTGCCTGAAGAAGAGTTAGTTCAAGAATTCTATATCAACTTAATCGTGCCAGATGCTACTGAAGTTCTTGTTCGCAAAAAGAAGGCACCCCTTACTTTTAATCCCATTAATGATTTGTTTAATCTATTTGATGTTTAAGAAGATGAGCACTTTTCCATGATGAAAAATATAAATTGGGATTTTCTTTAACAAGTGCTTAATGTTGTTACAAATCTGGGATCCCAATGGATTATAAGAAAGTATGGTAGTCATTCTTGTTGAAGGAAATATCTAAAATCGATGGCTAAGGTATGGTTTTACTTTATTCGATACAACTTCATGCCTATCTCACATAGTTCTACCATCTCAATGGAATGAATGCCTTTTTGTATGCAATTATGATGAAAGGTCTATCAATGTTGGAAAATTTACCCTCAAGGAAATCCACGATTGCGCTAGAAAGAAGGTAGGAAGTTCCTACTTCACATCATTGATTACTTCACTTTGCTTAAGGGCCCAAGTTAAATCAAAAGAAAACTTGAGGGGCCACTATGTTCAAGGTGGCATCACAACCCATGATCTTGAAAGGTTAGTGGAGAACGTCCATAAGTTGAACCCAATTGAACCGAATGAAACAACTGAACTGAAAATTGACGAGTAGTCCAATAAATCTGAATCGAAAGATGAATCAGTTGAGAAGACAAAATAAGCAGAATTTGAAGAGGAACTAAGCAAACCTGAACCGAGGGTGGAACCTAATGTTGCTGAACCAGTAGAGCCGAGTTTTAGTCTTGAATTGGCCATGCCAATGCCTACTTCTTCAAATACTATGAAGAAATCAGATTTTTCAACTATCATTGATATGTGGAAATTGATGCATAACCAACAACAAGCCTATTGTAGATATGCAAAAATTAGAGATGATTCTATTTAAAATACTTTTATAAATATCTCTAACACTTTTGTTCCTGAATTCCTAGATCATATCTTCGAGACATGGCTAGAAGAGCTTGTGGGATCAAGTGCAACTAAGAAGGGAAAGGACAAAGATAGACGATTTGAATTAAAAAAAGGGGGGAAATTTCTCTTTCTTAGTAGTTTTAGTTATTTACTTCTGCAATTAGTATTTTGTTTTCGCACAATAAAATTGCAAACATGAATAAAATAAAATTCAATGCCTCTACTCTAATAATTAAAATAAAAAAAAAAAGCTAGGTAGTGTGGTAATGTAGATGAACATGTCTAGGATTGGATTGTTGAGAAAGACTTGATACTTAAGTAGTCTTCATGACTCACCTCCCTTTCTTGCTATCCTACTTGTTGTTCAGTTCTCATTCATTACTTTTCCTTACACAATAAGGACATTGTTTCTTTTTAAGGTAGAGGTAGGGCAATATTAGCATGAAATTTATTTAGAATAGCAGGTAGCATGAATTTTTTTTCTTAAATATGTTTCAATGATTACTTAAAAGTATGCTGAAATAAAATGATGTTCAGGGAAAATTTTTGTTCAGAAGTTACCTCAAATGCAAGTGATTTCTAATTTTATTTGATTTCTTTATGTTATCTTGAGTTATGAAATGCTTGTATGTTCTTAGGTCGTATGTAGCCTTTTGCCAGGAAAATTGAAATTCTTTTGTAATACACTTGCATCAAGGTTTAATCCTTAGAATTGACTTAATAACTTTCTTGAGGCGAAATCCTAAGAGGCATAAGAATCTAAACATGATTTAGGCACATTTTCTTTGGATTGTTTGAGCCTTTTGAGCCTACCATATGAATGTGACCCTTGAAACCTTAATTTGAGCCTTAAAGCCTTTTTTTTTTTACCTACAGAATAAGCCATGTTACCATCTTTTTAAAGTTTATCTTATTCTTGCACCTATCTTAACTATACTTGTCTTGGTGAGCAAAGATCGAGGAAAAATTCAAACAGATGTACATGTTCTTCATATGTTCAAAGGTGTTTAAAAAAAAGAGAGAAAGAGAGAGCTCTACTCGAATGTCAAGAGAAAGAACAAAATAAAGAGCCCAAAGTATTAAGAAATATCGGGCATGTGCTTCAAAATTAAGTTTGGGGGGTAAAGAACCAATTAGTTGGAGAGATGTACCTCGAATTGATCCAAGGCAAAGCTAGGGTTAAGATTATTATACCTAAAAATTCACATCTCTTTTATCTTTGCAATAGCCTATTTTTCAGTGGTGTCGGGAACAATGGTTTCGGGGCCACAAATCTAACAAGTGAGTCTGTAAATATTATTATTTAATTTTATGAGTCAATTATAGTATAAAATAAATTTTGAATTATCAAATTATGTTATTTGAATGAACAATTAGGTTCAAATGGTGTGACCCTAAAGTCAAATGATTTTGTAAAATGAGGTATCGGGACCTTATTTCTATAAATCAAGCTGCAAATATTTTTATAAATATTTAAGGATTGTTATTAAGGTTGTCTAAAAGTTTCGCTAAGAAATTTTATCGTTTTGGTAGTTAATTAAAGAAAAAGGACAAAATTGTAAAAGGTACAAAACTTGCTAATTAAAGCAATTAGGTGATCAAATGGCTCAATTAGTAATTGAGGGAGGATCTATTTAATAAATAAGCCATAATAAATGTGTGGGACGCCAATTAGAATTAAAAGTGATAGAAAGTTTCATGTTAATGGCATAATGGTAAATAAATTAAAATTAAACAAAAACAAATTGGAAAGTTAGAAAATTTCCTATTCATTTTCCTCAACCTTGCTGAAACCATCTTTGGGAAAGAACTTCAAGCTTCGATTCCTTCATCCTTATGCATGTGAGCTCAATTCTCATCTTATTTCTTGTAATTTTTATGTTTTTTATATCATTTCAACTAGGTCTAGCTAGCTCGTACCTTAGTTTTTGAAACTGTTAAAGAATTTGAATGTTTCCATTGATGAATCTTCGTGATTTTAGATGTTAAATTATGAATTTGAGGCATTGGTTGTTATTTACAAGTATTTTGTTAAGTGATTTTGATGAATTTAACGATTAGGGATTAAATTGTTGAAATAGTAAAAGTACAAGGACTTAATGTGAAATTGTTAAAAATGTGGGCTATAATGGATGCTGTTAACATTCAGCTTGTATGAATTTTCAATAAAAATGGTTAATTTACATGTTTTAGGCTCAGGGGATAAATTGAATAAAAGTAAAATGTGGGGGCAATTTTGTAAAATTATCAAAAAAGACTAAATTGCATAAAATGAATTGGTTTTGCTATCCAAATTAATGAACTAAATAAAATTATTATTTTAGATCAAGAACGAGTGGAAAATCAAGGAGAAAGGAAAATTACCAAAATGCCCCTATACTTAGTCATTTCTGTTATTTAGTCGGGTAAGTTCATAATGTTTCAATACATAAATAAATTTCTACTTGCATTTTTATAAATTAGTTCTTTAATTAAATGTCCATAGCTAATTATTGAATGATGGCACTTACGTGCCCTTATTTGTACTTTGGTACCACTGATTGCACTTACGTGCCCCTATTTGTATTTCAATACCCCTAATTGTACTTACATGCCCCTGTTTGTACTTCAATTCCCCTTATTGCACTTACATGCCCCTCTTTGTACTTCGATACCCTTGAATGCACATAAGTGCCCCTGTTTGCAGTTCAGTGCCCCTGATCGTACAATCGTGCTCCTGATTGCACTTTGTTGCCCTTGTTATGCATCTATGATGCCCCTGGTATGGTGTGGTTACTCGAGTATCCGAGTCAAGTTACTAGTTCAATGGGCATGAAAGGCAAAGGAACGGTAAATGTTCAAATGACTTATGTCATGAATTTATGAAAAGAATTGAAAAGGAAATGTTCAATGAAAGTATACTTATGTTCATGAAATTAATGGTTTCAAAATGAAATTGTTCATGGACAATGATTTACCTTATGTTATTTCAAGTGAATTATGTGTATAGGAAATAACATGTGTAGTTGGTAATGCTTAGGCTTGTGCCAAACTTATGGTTGGATTATATAATGCTTAATGGTAATACTATACATTGAAATGGTAAGTGTCCAAATGGAAATATGCTTATGTTCATGAAAAGGTGATATGAATCAAAAGATGTGTTTTCTAATGAAATGGTTTATCATGTGGTTGGTTCCAAAAGAGTTATGTACAAATGCACTAACTTTTGTATTGATGATGATGTTTAGGCTTGTGTCAACCTTGTGGTTATGGTTGATATCTATGCTTACATCTTGAATTTTGCAAATGAAACAGGTAAGAAAAGGAAATGAAACGGTAAGTTCATTATTGAGAGGTAATGTGATGATAAAAGGACTGATGAGTTGAATGACGTACTTATATGTGAGAAATTTTCTTACGCTATAAATAAATTTAACAATGTCATGAATAAATACACTAATTTTTGAATCGATGACGTTATTTAAGTTTATGTTGAGTAAATGGAATGTAAAGTAAGTAAATGGAATGGAAAGTAAGTAGATAAAATGGTTCATAGTTTTATGAAATAGTTAATGATTATGTAATATTTTTTATAAAATCCTATTATATTAGGAATGAAAAATAAGTGATGTTGATAGACTTTCTCATTTGTGAGTTGGTAGTTAAGTAGTTGATAAATCATGAGGCATTGATATAGTTTTTTTTTAACCTATAAAGTTTATTGTTGAAATGGAATGTATTATTTAAAGTATTTACGAGCTTACTAAGAATTCATTGCTTACATAATTACTTTCCTTTACTTTCTAGATTATCGGAAGCACAATCAGTTTGGAAGCTCGTCAAAGATTTATCACACTATCCAGCATAAATTTCGGTAGAGCTTGATGTTTTGGTCATGGTTATAATGGCATGTATAGGTGAATTATGTTTGATGATCTAGTTGTTATGTTTGGCTTGTAAATATGGTAATAGTTGGTGTGTTTTTGGTACTTTGGTGCCTTAAGGGTTGGTGTGGATGTGGCGAAATGAATGTATGTTTTGAATTACCAAATTGGTATGTTTATATGTGATTTAGCATATGGTCAATTGTGCTATGGCTTGGTATAAAAATGGGTAGTTTTGTTTAGGTTGATTTGATGATTTGTGATTGAGGTGCCTTTTGACATATTGGTTGTATGGATAAATGGTGTAATGATTTAGTCATTGTTATGCATGTTTTAAGTATGTTTTCATGGCTTGAATGTATGTGTAATTGGTTCATGTGTTCATGCTTGATTAGGGTGAAGGAAATGGCATGAAATTGGCCTATTTCTTATCTACATGGCCAAAGACACGAACGTGTGTCTCATCTGTGTGTCACATACGGTCATACAACACGGCCGTGTCCCCTGTAGGTTTCAAAAGGTTGCAAATCAGGAAGTTACATGGCCTAGCACACTGTCTGGCACATGGGCATGTGAGGCCATTTGGAGAGTTACATGACCTAACACATGAGTGTGTGCCTTGGCCGTGTGACCCAAGTCAGAGAGTTATACAGGCATAGACACTGTAACACCCCTTACCCGTATTCGACACCGGAACAACATACGACGTATTACCAGAATTAAACTTAAACAAACATTCAAAATCGACACATGAATTTCCACTCAAATTTAAAATTTTTCAAAAAAACTCATATCGTCCCTTAAACTAGCCTACGAGGCCCAAAACATGCATTAGAAGTGGTTCGGGACTAAACCGAGTACTCAGGAAAATTTTTACGAAACTTAGAAAATTTCTCATGTTACAGGACCACACACCCGTGTGGGTTACGACATGCCCGTGTGGGCAGGCCGTGTGGTCACACACGCCCGTGTACCTAACCCGTGTAATTCTCTATTTGTCACCCAAAAACAAATTGAAGACACATGGCTAAGACACACGCCTATGTCCCAAGGCTGTGTCTTTCACACGGCTGAGACACATGCTCGTGTGCTCGATACTGAGCATTATATTTTGCAACAATTTAGATATAGGGGACATATGGCCGAATCACACCCCCATAGGGCTAACCATATGTCACGCTCGGCCTAGACACACGCCCGTGTGTCCACCCGTATGGACAAAAACAAGGCTATTTACCAAGTCATTTTGCCACCCTCACTTGCACACATCTACAAAACTTTAATAACATAATTCATAATACAAACAAGTAGCCAATACCATCATAACTAAAGCTTAAACATGTCATTTAAAAGCCAACATCTATCATGCTTAAAACATCATACTTTGCCAAACTCAAACATACCATAAGCACATCCATAATCAAGACAATAACATGACATCATCATGCCATTATTTATCATGCTTAGAATATCAACCTTTCCATACCAAATCATGCAAAATTTCACATTCGCAAATGGCAATAATATATGAATATACTCATAACCAATATTAGCCAACTTCCATGGCTATATACAAAAATGAACTAAACATCATTGCAAGCCAACATATATGGCCAAATTAACAATGACACATATAACCAAAATACCAAATTCCTATACATGCCATAAACTCAAAATACTTGAATTCACCAATACCCGAAGTGATAGTTGGATAGTGTGATAAGGTCTCCAACGATCTCCAACCCGAGCTAGCTTATGAACCCTATAAGACATGGGAAAGGAAGGGGGTAAGCTATATTATATAGCTTAGTAAGTCCATATGAAAATAACAAGCAACTCTTACCAATCATTTACCAAGTTTAATAATATAAACACAAGGTAATATAAATTTCTATAATCCTCACAATTATAATTTATTCAATCACATAATTTACTCTATTAATTTGAAAACATAGTTTAACATGTTTTGACATTAGCCTAACAGCTGTAATCTCTCCGTTAACACAGATATCCATAATCAACCAATCATTTCAAACCTTATAATAAACATGCGCAACACTCATTAGTATTCATCTTTCAAGTATATATTTTAATGTCTTTCAATGTTTAAAACTTATATCTCCTCAAACTTCTATAAAGCATCTATGCCAATCCTTTCTTTTTCTCATATTCGATAAATCACATATTGTGCGAATAAAACATAATTTGTCATAACTTAATTTTGTCCCGAAAGCCAATTACACAATTGCCAACCGAATTTACCATGAACTCACAATATCACGAAACCAATGCTTATAAACTTATGTATATACCTGTACAAATTCGTAACATAGTCACATACTTTGTCATCTTTGACATACTCTTCGGATTACCCATTGAACACTTGGAATACTATTGGATACACAAAAAATGTTGCACATAAGTGTCACATATGTAGCCAATGCTACCTCATATCTCATAACACATAGGGCTCGAACACGAGCTAATCACGAGCCTGCTCACACAAGCTGTCAGTCAAGACGTAGCTACATGGGCTACTCACACAAGCTGTCAGGTATCCGCAACACATGCCAGACTACCTAGCCACCGGTGTGACATACATGACTAGCACTCGGATTTAGATAGATCACATAACACATGGTATCCTAATGACATGTCACTTGTATCCTAATCTATTCCTAAGCTTCAAACAGGATTTATCACTGTACCGAATCTCTATCGGTCATTTACGTAGTACTGTACTCAATAATATTCACATTTCATTTCAATAATATAGCATTTATCACAAATATAATAATTAAGCATTATTACATATATAATTTAATGCTTATTAAACATACGAACTTACCTCGACATAAAAATAGCGAAAAAGACCTAATCGCCAAATACTCGTTTTTCCCCCGTTCTAGGTCTGAACCTTGTTTTTCTTAATCTATAATATCACATTTAACTTATTCAATCATTATACTATTCAAAACAGCCCAAAATCATATTATGGCAACTTTTGCCCCTAAAGTTTCACATTTTTACAATTTAAACCCTAAGCTCGTAAAATGATTTTTATCAAATTTCTTCATTACCCAAGCCTAGCTGAATCTTATTCATGCTTATAGTAGCCCACATTTTCCTTTTATTCACGAATTTACACACATTTTCATAACTTTTAGAAACAAGTCATTTTTTACATTTTTACCGAAACTCACTTAGCAAAAGTCGTTTATCTAACATCTAACATGTATTTTCTACCATAAAACATCAAAATACACAAATATCCATCATGGGAAAAAATTTAAACTTTGATTATATCTAAAATTAGTAGTAGAAATAGATAGATTAGGTTACGATGATCTCAAAAAAGTAAAAATCAATAAAAACGGGGCTAGGATGGACTTACAATCAAACTTAGAAGCTTGAAAAACCCTATCCATGGTTTCTTCATGGTAATTTTTGCCATAGCTTGAATATGGACAAAGATTGGCTTTTAATTTGGCTTTTAATTCATTTAATAACCAAATTAGTAAAATTCCCTTCACTTAAAACTTTTAAATTTTATCTCACCATGTCCATTTTTGTCCATACTAAATTATAATGGTCTAATTACCATCTAAGGACTTCCAATTTAAAATTTCATAACAATTAGACACCTCTAGCATGTAGAACTCAACTTTTTCACTTTTTACAATTTAGTCCTTTTGACCAAATTGAGTGGCCAATCGTTAAAATTTTTGAACGAAATTTTCACAAAATCATTCCATAAAATTGCAGACTATAAAAATATAATAAAAATGAATTTTTTTGCGTTGGATTTGTGGTCTCGAAACCACTGTTCTGACTAGACCCAAAATGAGGCTGTTACAGACACGGGCTAGCACACGGGCGTGTGAGGCTATTTCGTGTGCCCAACTTTTTCAACTATTTCCCTATTATTTCAAATGATTCTGATTTAGTCCTGAATCGCTCCTAAAGTGATTCTAAGGCCTCGAAGGCGATATGCATGTGTTTGAATGGGCTATGATATGATTATGAAATGTTTTGAAATGATAAATTTTAAGTTATGTTTTTACGGTACTGCTTTGTAACCCTATTTCGATGATGGATATGGGTTAGGGGTGTTACATTTACTGGTATCAGAGCTACGGTTTAGTCAGTTCTTGGACTGAACGTAGCATGTGTGTAGTCTAGAAATAAATGTCATTATATAACCAGTGATAGTGCGATATCTCCTGACTCAAGTAAATTATGTTATCATATAGATAAAGATGTCTTCCAATCGAGTTACGTCTAATGATGTTGATTCAAGTCTCAGAACAAAAGGTTGCTAATGATGAGAAAAATCTATAAAGGTTAAATTAAATATTTATAATGTTTATGATATTAATGAATGTTATGTTATATGAATTCTGGAGAATCAAATTTTGCGGCATTACAATCTCCACCCCCTTATTCTTAAAATTTTATATCACGGCACAAATGTGAAGCTGAAGAGTTCAACGATTAATTAAAAAATAATATGGTCAAAACTAAGAGTTGGTTAGCAAGTTAAGAGAGTTCTAGATAAGATATTAGATTTCATTTTCTGAAGATTATTCGAGATGAGCAACGTCGCTGTTAAAGAAGAAGTTATTCACTACTAATCGACTTTAACTGCTAACGTATCTAAAGAACAAGTGAACCGAGATTTCTTTTAAATTGATTTATCTAGTAGAACTGGATAATGTGGGATCATTGAAGACTTTAGTAGTTAGTGGGATAGTGTCAAACTATAAACATGTAATACCCCTTACCCGTGTCTGACGCCGGGATAGGATACGAGGCATTACCGGACTTAATCACAATCATACTTACAAAACTGGGCCCTAAAATTTCATTCAATTTAGAACATTTCATTCACATGCATATCGTCCCTTAAGCAGCTTAGGAGGCCCAAAACATACATCGAGAGTGGTTCGGGATTAAACCGACAACCTTGGAAGCTTTTTGGAGACTTAGGAAATTTACCCATAAATCAGGGTCACACGCCCGTGTGGATAGGCGACATGCCCGTGTGACATATTGGCATGGCCATGTTAAAGGCCCGTGTAGCTCACATGGCCTGAGCCTATCAGGATACGCCCGTGTCCCTAACCCGTGTGCAATTATTTTCAATTCGAACCTACAAGGATTTTCCCACGGCCTGGCACATGTCCGTGTCCATGGCCTGTCTCCATCACACGGCGTTGACACGCCCAAGTCTCAGCCCATGTCCAAAACCCTAGACATTCTGTTTCTGACGTCAGCAATCCTTAAGGGTCACACGGCTAAGGCACACACCCTTGTCCTAAGTCGTGCCCCTCACACGGTTGAGACACACGGTCGTGTCTCTGCCCGTGTGTTTACTACCATGCATAATGACTTGTAAATTTAATGTGCAGTGGGCACACGGTCGTGCAACACGCCCATAGGGCTAGCATTGTGTCATACACGGTCTAGACACACGCCCGTGGGTCTACCCATGTGGGTAAAAATAAGGCTATCTTTCAAGCCTTTATGCCACCCTTACAAGCACCAACCAACACCATCATCTAACATGACCAATCCACCAACAATACATAGTCTAATCAGCCACAATAGGCATTAGTTCATTCATGTAATTTACTTATCCATGAAAATATCATCATATGCATATATCAATAATGAATATTAGCCATTATCCAAGGCTTTATACAAAATGAAGGGTTTCATCCCAAGCCAACACATCTGACCAATTCAACAATGACACAAAACACAAAAGTGTAAGTCCCCATACATGCCATACTCAAAATAGAAAAGAGGTTAACTATACCAAGTGATTCAATTGATAGTGTGACCGATATCTCTGACGTCCGCTGATCCACGAGCTAATCAGGCGGCACTATAAGAAAATGGAAAAGAGAGAGGGTAAGCATAAGGCTTAGTAAGTTGCATGTAACTATAAAACAACAATTTACCATACTACAACATGTTTACAACATTTCATAATTTGTTCATAATATAGAAATGAACATAAACACAACTTACTCATCACTAACCCATATAATTGACATAGCATATATCGAGCTCACATCTCATACGTTTCAAATAGGTACTTGTACCACTCACAACATGGTTATAACCTTTCTCATTTAGCTTAAACTAGAAACCTCACCGTTGAACTATTCGGAATACTAAAGGGTATTCGATAAGCCTCAACCATAGGGTAGAATGCTGATGCCATGTCTCAAACATGGTCTTACACTGGCTCATCCATCAAGTCTATGCCATGTCCCAGACATGGTCTTACACTAACTATCGTAATTGAGGCCGACGCCATGTCCCAAACATGGTCTTAAACTGGGTTACATCTCGAGGTCGATGCATGTCCCAGACATGTCTCACACTAGATCTCATCTCAATGCCGATGCCATGTCCCTACATGATCTTACACTGGCTCTCATAATGTGGTCGTTGCATGTCCCAGACATGTCTTACACTAGCATACAAATGACCCAAATGTCATGGCATGCATATCGATTTATTCCTAAGGTTCAACCAGGAGTTTCTACTACATCAATTCTCATCATACATATTCATATTCACAATCAGCCAATTTATGCTATAACAATTCATTCACACATGATAACAATGTAGTTGCATTATTTACACACAACTTACCTCGATATACAAAAAGTAAACGACTATTTCGGCTTAGTCCACTAGCTTGGCTTTTCCCCGGTCTAGGCCCAGATTTTGTGATTCTTGATCTAAAATGATAAAAAATCACTAATTTAATCATTATATAAATCTAGGTACTCAACAATTTATAATTGGGCAAAATGACCATTTTACCCCTAGGCCCGAAAATTGATTTTTATCGAATTTCCTCATTGACCAAGCCTAGCTAAATTCTTTTTATACTAGAAGCAACCCACAACCCAAATATTTCACACATTTACCACATAATTTATAACCAATGCAAAATGATCCCAAGTTAGGGTTTTCATGAAAACTACTTCACAAAAGTTATTTATTTCACAACTATGATTCATTTCCTTTCACCATGTTTTAAAAAAATTTACAAATGCTCTCATGGAAAAACACTACACTTTCAACCATTTTGTAAAATAGTCCTCTCATTAGCTAGCTCATGCTACAATGGTCCCAAAAGTGCAAAAATTATCAAAAATGACCATTAAAAACACTTACTTGTGAGGGTGAAGAGTGGCTGAAAATATTCAAGCTTTCAAACCCCTATTATGTTGGTATTTTCAGTGGAGAAGAAGATAGGAAAAAGATGATATCTTTTTCTCTTTATTTTATTTTTATTCTAGTCAAAATAGGTCACCAACTCACCTAAGTTTTTTTACAATTTCAATTTCTTGTCCCCTATGGCCGGCTATCAAAATTTTAAGGGACTATTTGCTCTTAAAAGACCCCCACTTTTGCCTTTTAAGCCCACAAACGCTAAAATTAATTCACCAAAATTTTCATGCACTCATATACTCATGCTATAACAAATAAAATAATATTAAAATAATTTATTAACCTCAGATTTGTGCTTCTGAAACCACTGTTCTGACTAGGCCCAAAAGCGGGCTGTTACAAAACATATATGAATGCAATTGTTATTGCTGAGTATCTTACAATAATCTCCTCTGGGTATCCTATATGTTCTTTTATCCTTAGAGATATATGCTAACATTTTATATGTTCTTTTATCCTCAATGATATATGCTAATGTTTTATCTCTAGTGGTTCTCTTTATAAGGGGATGTTGGATAGTTCTGATGGTAAGCAAAGGTATTGTTAATATGACTGGTTAATGATCAATATTGCTCTATTTTTGGAATTTTATTCAATTCTATATTAGTAGAAGATTCAGCGACAAAACTCACATGATGCTATTTTCCTACTTCTATTGGTTGTTGCTCTGCTTTATGCATATGGAATTTATGTTGTTTATGTTACAACTAGTTCAGTGCGTTTGAGTGATATTCTTTTTTTGGATTTTCATCGAAGAATCATCGATCTCTTTATCAATCAATATGAGTTATATTCTCAGAAATTTGGTAGAACTTTACATCTGGGATTTCTTTATATTGGCTTTCTTATTGTTCTTATTATCTATCTTATCATATGTGGTCTATCTGCAAAGAATACATTGACTTGGGTTTCTCTCATTGCTTCGGGGTGCATTATTGGTACTTGAGGCGTTTATCTTATTATAACACTGTGCTTAGTTTGGAATAAGGTTTTTATAGAAAGGAGCAAAATAATCCTTCTAATTGATTTGATGTTGTGACTCAGGTATGGTTTAAAGCTTCAATGTTAATTGTTGAAATAGTTTCATTATGTATCCAACTTCTAGCTTTCAAAAAGGGATAAATAGTGGTAAGAGTATAGACGGTGGAAGATCAAGCTTAGTATCGTACATCAGTTCTCATAACTTCAATGATATTGAATTATGTCAACAAATCAAGACTGGATGTCATAATTCATATGGCCTAATACAGTTGTTGTGAATTTTTGATTGGTACTATGACGAATCAAGATAGATTTTATGTTTGAATTTCTTATGGACAAGAAGTAATCATTGATTTGAAACCTTAATATCAAATTGATAAAATCAATTCATTTGGTTTAGTTAGAACAGATTATTCACTTGAAAAGTTAATTGAGTACTATGTATTTGAGTTCATCTCTAGATTCCAGAAGAAACTTTGTGAATTCACGGGTAAATACATGGACGGTCAGAATGGGAAATTTTTATTCTAGAAGATATAATACAAGGATATATCAATTAGATCAGATATAATCAGGAAATATTATTATAGGTTAAAATCATATCGACAGAGCAGCTATCACAATTGTATTTAAATGATACTATTTAAAGCTTTTCATGAAAGGGAATGTTTGTCAGTTGAAAGTTACAGATGCAAATGGGTCAGAAACATCAGTTAAAGTCTGCTATGAAAATTACAAACTTTAGCTAAATGCTATGAATTATCCAATGTGTCTGGAAACTGATAATCTAAGTTTTTTCGATTATGTTTCGACAGATGATTGCTGAGAATTTTTTGGTAGTTGTACTACTAATGATAAAGTTATGACAGGAAAGCATCAAAGTTGTTCAGTTAAGTCAAGTACCTATTTCAGTCTCACCCGGAGAAGAATTTGTTGTTTATAGTAAAGTTTCATTCAAACGACTTGAATTAAGATGGGTTTAATATTATCAAGATGAGAGTACAACCGTTAATTCTTTAAAAAATTTTGAGTTGTAGGGAAAAACATTTGAATATGGGCACTAAATAATTATGGGATTTCATAGTCTATTTGATTTAAATCAGGCAGCGACAAATGTGTATAACGTTTTGAGACAAGCCTACTGGTACGCAAGATTACAACAGGAAATTGCAAAGTTAATTTTGAAATGTCTATTATGTTTATAAGTCAACGTATAGTATCAAGTTCGAAGATAAGTTCTGATTGAGAAGGAAAAATTTGAACTGAAAAGTTGTTATCAAATAAGAAATTTTAAGGACAAAATTTTCGTAAGGGGGAAGAATTGTAATAACTCATTTTTCAGTGGCATCGGAAACAGTGGTTTCAGGGCCACAAATCCAACAAGTGAGTCTGTAAATATTAAATATTATTTAATATTTACGAGTCAATTATAATATTAAAATAAATTTTGAATTGCCAATTTATGTTTTTTGAATGAGCAATTAGGTTCAAGTGGTATTACCTTAAAGTCAAGTGGTTTTAGAAAATGAGGTATTGGGACTTCGTTTCTATAAATTGAGCCGTAAATATTTTGATAAATATTTAAGGAGTTTTATTAAGGTTGTATAAAAGTTTCGTTAAGAAATTTTATCGTTTTGGTAGTTAATTAAAGAAAAAGGACTAAATTGTAAAAGGTGTAAAAATTGCTAATTAAAGCAATTAGGTGATCAAATGACTCAATTAGTAATTTAGGGAGGATCTATTTAATTAATAAGCCATAATAAATGTGTGGGACGGCAATTAGAATTAAAAGTGATAGAAAATTTCATGTTAATGGCATAATGGTAAATAAATTAAAATTAAACAAAAACAAATTGGAAAGTTAGAAAATTTCCTATTCATTTTCTTCAACCTTGTTGAAACCATCTTTGGGAGAAAACTTCAAGCTTCGGTTCCTTCATCCTTATACATGTGAGCTCAATTCTCATCTTTTTCTCTTAATTTTTATGTTTTTTATATCGTTGCAACTAGGTCCAGCTAGCCCGTACCTTCATTTTTGAAATTGTTAAAGATTTTGAATGTTGTCATTGATGAATATTTTTAATTTTAGATGTTAAATAATGAATTCGAGGTATTGGTTGTTATTTATTTTATCAAGTGATTTTGATGAATTTAACGATTAGGGATTAAATTGTTGAAATAGTAAAAGTAAAAGTACAAGGACTTAGTGTGAAATTCTTACAAATGTGTGCTGTAGTGGACGCTGTTAACATTCGGTTGGTAGGAATTTTCAATAAAAATGGTTAAATTTCATGTTTTAGGCTCAAGGACTAAATTGAAAAAAGTTAAAATGTTAGGGGCAATTTTGTAAAAATATTAAAAAGAACTAAATTGCATAAAATGAATTGGTTTTTCTATCCAACTTAATGAATTAAATAAAATTATTATTTTAGAGAAAATCAATGAGAAAGGAAAATTACCATATAGCCCCTATACTTAGTCATTTTTGCAATTTAGCCGAGTAAGTTCATAGTGTTTCAATACATAAATAAATTTCTACTTGCATTTTTATAATATAGTTTTTTAATTAAATGTTTATAGCTAATTATTGAATTATTGCACTTATGTGCCCCTGTTTGTACTTTGGTACCCCTGATTGCAATTACATGCCCCTCTTTGTACTTCGGTACCCTTAAATGCACATCTGTAACACCCCTTACCCGTACCCGAGGCCGGGATAAGGTAAGGGGTGTTACATTTAGTGGAATCAGAGCAGGTTTAGTCGATTTTCGGATTAACATAGCAAGTGTGAGAGTTTAGTTATACATGCCACAAATATGTGATAGTGTGATGTCTCCCGACACTAATGAGGACCATTTTGTTTAAAATTAAGTATTCTTCAACCGAGCTACATCTAACCATTTGATAGTAATATTGAAGTATTTGAATAAAGTGTAGCTATGATGTGTTAAACTCGGGAAGGTATGAATAAGAATTCGTGATATATGTATATGTGATAATATGTGAGATGAAAGTTTATATAGTGATATATTTATTCATATTTGTTTGGCCTACATATGCTATTGCATGCTTGACTAAATTAATTAGTAAACGTGATGACTAAAGTTATTTAAAATTCATAGAATGTATGAGTGAATGCACTTGTTTGAAACGAGATAATTGGAAATTTTATGTAAAACAGATATGAATAATAAATTGTTTGAAGTGGATAGTATGATTATAATGACATATGTGGAAAATGAAAAAAAATGTGTCATATAGATATATGCCAGAATCGAGTTAGAGACTGTACGACCTCACCCCCTTACTGATGAGGTGTATATAATGGAAATTCATTAGAATCATGTTGACTAAGTTCCTAAGTGTGGAATCAAAGAGTTCAGTGATAAAATAATTATAGATATGACCAGAGACTGAGAATGGTTGACAAGTGAAAGACAGAGTTAGAGAAATATCAGAGTTGACTGAGTTATCTTAGGATTCAAATTGATGACAGAGTGTTTCTGAAAGTATCGTCTTGAAAACAATTAGTTAGTAATGCTGGAAATTATGAGAAAGATACTAAACTTCACTCTGGTAAGATTTTCGAGGACGAAAATCTCTAAAGGGGGGAGAGTTATAATAGCCCAAAATTGGGTCTAGTTGGAACAGAGGTTTCGGGACCACAAAATTCGAGATAGAAATAATTATTTTATGATTATTTTGAGGTCTATGATATGATTGCATGATTGTGTGAAAATTTTGTGAAGAAATTCTATGCATAAATTGCTCAATTTGAAGTTAGGGACTAAATTGAATAAGTTGCAAAACTTGCATTCTAGAAGTTTCTAGTATGAAATTGCTTTGAAATATTAATTAGGAGGTCTTAAATAGAAATTTGACCAATTTCTAAGTTATGGACAAAAATTGGACATGGATGAAATTTTTGAAAGTTTAGTAAGGAAGGGCATTTTGGTCATTTGGTAATTAAAAGAAATAAAAAGGGAAAATAAAGCCAAAATTGACTCATCTTTTTCATGGAGGCCGAAATTAGTATAGGGGAAGCCATGGCTAGGGTTTTCAAGCTTTCCAAGCTCAATAGTAAGTTCGTTCTAACCCCGTTTTTCAAGTTCTTTACGTTTTTGGAATCCCGGTAAATTGATTAAGCTTTTTCTAGCAATAATTTAAGCTATGGTTCATATTTGGAAAAATACCCATAGGTGAAATGTGTTTATTTTGCTGTTTTATGATAGAATATGAGGTTTTAAATTATGTTAGACAACTTTTGCTACTCGGTTTTGAGTGAAAACGAGTAAAAGGGCTTAATCAGTAAAAATACCTAATAGTCATAAGTATATGTTAGAGTGAGAATTTGATGTTGCCATAGAAGGGAAAAGTGATCAGCATGTCATAAAACATAAGAATAATAGATGAAGTTTAATTCCCGAGCCTAGGGGCAAAAGTGTAAATATGCAAAAGTTTAGGGGCAAAATTGTAATTTTTCAAAAGTTTGAGTTAAGGACTATTTTGAATATTAAATTAATTAAAAAAGTAAAATATGATGCTTTAGATCCCGAAAAATGAGATTTGAACCTAGAATGAGAGAAAAATCAAAAGTTGGGAAAGTTGGTAAAATGGCTGTTTTAATATCGAGGTAAGTTCATATGTATAATAAGCATTAATTTATGCATGTTTCAATGTAAAATTGATATATTTATTATAATCTCCGAGGTGTTGAAAGTATGTAAGTTGGTATGATAATAATACAGCAATAATGTGTAAGTTGGTATGATAATAATACAGCAATAATGCTGTAATTTTTATTTGAAAGTTAAATTTAGTGCATTAATTGAATTATGTTAAATTAAATGATTATGGTGCTAAGTTTATGAATTGATTTAAAAATATGTCTATGGTACATGAAGTGCATTGAATTATCATACATAATTGTGATTTCTATGATTATGGATATTATGGGAAATTGTAAGTTCATATGATTTTTAATAAGGCAATGTGTAATTTAATGTTATTGCCTTGATATTAAATGAGATGTAAGTTTATATGTAAGTAATACATCAATTTTACTTGTATTATGATATTTTATAATAATATTGGAAATATGTTTGTTGATAATTACTTGATTGGTGAAATTGTTGGAAAAGAGAGAAATCCAGTTGAACCTTGAAAGATTGGATGATCTGAGATGGTATGTAGCTAGTTCACATGTATGGTGCTGAGTGCACATCATGTGTACAAGAGAGCTACAAGACATTATGATGTATCTAGGTCGCATGGGTGATACTATGTGTACACCATGTAGACAAGAGAGCTATGGGATATATGTAGCTAGGTCGCATGCCTGGTTCCAGGTGAAAGACACCATGTAGACAAGAGAGCTACGAGATAAATTGGCTAGGTCACATGGGTGGTACTGAGTGTTCACCATATGTACAAGAGAGCCGAACTATATGATAGGTGGAGCTATGTGCTGAAACCACCAAGTATCGAGGATTGATCCGAAATGTTCAACGGGAGACTCTCTATGTATTACTTTGTGAGTTTTGTGATGAATAAGTGCAGGAACTTGGTTATGTGAATGATGTGTTCATTAAGTGACCAGGATGTGGTAAGGTTATAAACAAGTAATTTATATATGAGGATGATTTTATGGTGACCTTGTGATCATGGGCCTATACTTGTGATGTATGAAATGCAGTGAAAATGATTTGTGATATGTATGTTAAAATGAGGTTAATACAAAGAAAGTGTGAAAGAGTGAATTAGCAATAAAACTGTTTTGGACAGTAGCAGTGACGTGATTTTGGAAAATCACAAAAATTTGGAGAAAAATAATTAGAGGCTTAAAATTATATTTTTAAAATCCCTAACGAGTCTATTTTCAAGATAAATCAACAAGAACATTATCCGAGTTCTATACTGTGAGATAATTAATTTTTAGTGAAGAGAGGTTAGAACTGTCAGAAAGTGAAATAGGGGAAAATTTAATGAATAAACTGTACTAATTGGATAAACCAAAAATTATGAAAATTTTATTGTGGAAAGATATGTGAGTCTAGTTTCAGGGGAAATTTATGGATCTTAATTTGGAGCTCTGTAGCTCGAATTATAAATAAGTAAGTGACTATGACTCGTGTCGACAGTTTGACTATGACTCGTGTCGATAGTTTGATGTGAGCATTTATTAGTAAATTGTGAAATCGTACTTACAAGAATGCTATATACATTAAGGATGTGGAATGGAGAGGAGGAGGAGGAAAATAAATATATGTGAAATACATGGAAACTATGGTATATGAAATATTGATATAATGAAATAAATGATATGTGTTTATAAGAAAATAGAAAGAGAATGATATGTATCATGACATGTGTATATATATATATGACTAGTCTCAATGTAATGCTTGTTGGGTATGGAGTTCAATTGAAATGTTTCAGGCAAACATGTTAGTCTGCGCATCTGAATTGTGGTATTTTATAAAGATATGATCTAGCTTTAAATATGAATGCTTGATGATTAAGATGAAGATATTTGGTAAGATGATAATCTTGGTATCAATGTATAAGTGTGTAAGAGATTAAGGTTGACCAAAGCTTGGAAAATAGCCTAGGTATATTCGACACAGGCAGAGACACGACCATGTGTCTCAGCCGTGTATGGAACACGACTTTGGGACACGGGCGTGTGGAGCCTTAAAGCATGAAATTTCCAAGATTTTCGTAAGTTCTCGGTTTAGTCTGAAACCCTTCTAAAGGATGTTTTGGGCCTTCGTAGACTCAAATAAGGGACTATGTGTAAGTGAATGAACGTTTTGAAATATGAATGAAATTTTATGGCCCGTATTTTAGTTTAATGTTTGTATGTTTGTCCGGTAACGCCTCGTACCTTATCCCGGCCTCGGGTACGGGTAAGGGGTGTTACAACATCTGTGCCCCTGTTTACACTTCGATACCCCTGATCACACTTTTATGCTCCTGATTGCACTTTGGTGCCCCTGTTATGCATCTATGATGCCCCTGGTATGGTGTGGTTACCCGAGTATCTGAGTCAAGTCACTAGTTCAATGGGCATGAAAAGGAAAGGAACGGTAAGTATTCAAATGACTTATGTCATTAATCTATGAAAAGAACTTAAAAGGTCATGTTCAATGAAAGGTACTTATGTTCAAGAAATTAATGATTTCAAAATGAAGTTGTTCATGTACAATGATTCACCTTATGATATTTCAAGTGAATTATGTGTATAGGCAATAACATATGTAGTTGGAAATGCTTAGGCTTGTGCCAAGCTTATGGTTGGATTATATCATGCTTAATAGTAATATTATACATTAAAATGGAAATATGCTTATGTTCATGAAAATGTGGTATGAAGCAAAAGATGTGTTTTCTAATGAAATGGTTTATCATGTGGTTGATTCCAAAAGAGTTATGTACAAATGCACTAACTTGTGTATTGATGATGATGTTTAGGCTTGTGTCAACTTGTGGTTATGGTTGATATTTATGCTTATGTCTTGTATTATGCAAATGAAACAGGTAAGAAAAGGTAATGAAACGGTAAGTTCATAATTGAGATGTAATGTGATGATAAAAGGACTAATGGGTTGAATGACGTACTTATATGTGAGAAATTTTCTTATGCTATGAATGAATTTACCAATGTCGTGAATAAACACACTAATTCATGAATCAATGATTTTATTTAAGTTTATGTTGAGTAAATGGAATGTAATGTAAGTAAATAGAATAGAAAGTAAATAGATGGAATGGTTCATAGTCTTATGAAATAGTTAATGATTATGTAATATGTTTTATAAAATCCTATTATTTTACGAATGAAAAATAAGTGATGTTGATAGACTTTCTCATTTGTGAGTTGGTGGTTAAGTAGTTGATAAATCATAAGGCATTGGTATAGTGTTTTTTTTATTTAACCTATAAATTTCATTTTGAAATGGAATGTATTATTTAAAGTTTTTACGAACTTACTAAGCATTCATTACTTATGTAATTACTTTCCTTTACTTTTCAGATTATTGGAAGCTCAATCTATTTGGAAGCTCGTCAGAGATTTATCCCACTATCCAGCATAAATTTCGGTAGAGTTTGATGTTTTGGTCATGATTATAATGGCATGTATAGATGAATTATGTTTGATGATATAATTGTTATGTTTGGCTTGTGAATATGGTCATATGGTTGGTGTGTTTTTGGTACTTTGGTGTCTTAATGGTTGGTATGGATGTGGCTAAATGAATTTTTGTTTTGAATTACCAAATCGGTATGTTTAGATGTAATTTGGCATATGGTCAATTGTGTTATGGCTTGGTATAAAAATAGGTAGTTTTGTTTAGGTTGATTTGATGATTTGTGATTAAGGTGCCTTTTGGCATATTGGTTGCTTGGATAAATGGTGTAATGATTTAGTCATTTTTATGCATGTTTTAAGTATGTTTTCAAGGCTTGAATGTAGTGTAATTGGTTCATGGGTTCATACTTGATTAGGGTGAAGGAAATGGCTTGAAATTGGCCTATTTCTTGTCCACATGGCCAAAGACACAAGCGTGTGTCTCAGCTGTGTGTAATATATGGCCATACGACACGGCCGTGTCCCCTATAGGTTTAAAAGGGTTGCAAATCAATAAGTTACATGGCCTAGCGCACGGCCTGGCAAACGAGCTTGTGAGACCATTTCGAGAGTTACACGACCTAACACACAGGCATGTGCCTTGGCCATGTGACCCAAGTCAGAAAGTTACACAGCGCGGACACTGGCTAGCACACGGGCATGTGAGGCTATTTCGAGAGTCACATGGCCTGAGACACAGGCGTGTGTCTTAGCCATGTGAGTCACACAACCTGGCCACAAGGCCGCGTGACCCTTGCAGTCCAATTTTTCCAAGTTTTTCCCTATTGTTTCAAATGATTCCAATTTAGTCCTGAATCATTCCTAAAGTGATTATAAGGCCTTAAGGGCTCGAATAGGGGACAATATGCATGTGTTTGAATGGGCTATGATATGATTTATGAAACATTTTGCAATGATAGATTTTAAGTTACATTTTTACGGTAATGCTTCGTAACCGTATTCCAGTTATGGGTGAGCAAAACTCGATTCGACTAGAAAAAATCGAAAAAAATTTGAATTTCGAGTTAAACGAATCGAGTTATTCGAGTTAATCGAGTTATTCGAGTCAACTTGATTTTTTTTTCGAATTTCGAATTCGAATCAAGTTGAGTTTTCGAATTTCAATAAATCGAATAATTCGAATAATTCGAATATTAAACTATAATATTTTACATTTTTACCCAAACTCTCAAACCTTTTTACTTTCCTTCAAAACTTTTACCCCTTCTCACTTTCCCCCCAAAACTTTTACTCCCCTTCCATCCCAACCCCCCAATCTACCCAAAATCCATTTCCCACCAAAATTTTACTCTCCCATTTACTTTTCTCAAAATTTTACTCCTAAAACCCTTAAAACTTTTTATTTTCTCCCAAAATTTTACTCCTCCCACTTTTCCCTAAAATTTTACTTCCTTCATCCCACCTCCTATCTACCCCAAACTAATCCCCCATTTTTTTAAATATTTTCCTCCAAAATTTTACTTCCCTATTTACTTTCCCTCAAACTTTTATTGCCCAAAACTTTTTATTTTTCCCTAAACTTTTACTTCTCACCCTTTACTCTCACATAAAAATTCAAAATTATCCAAAAAAATCACTAAAATAAATAGTAAAAATTTTATTTATATCTACTATTTATATTATTAAATTAAATTTCACATTTTATATTATTTATATTATTAAATTGTTAAATCATATTGAATATTTATATTAAAATTGAATTATTAATTATGCCATTAAATATTCATGTTAAAATTTTATATTGGTATCAATTTCACATTTTATCTTTGAAATAACTTTTATTAAAAATAACATTTTACATTTAATATATTTTTTAATTCCAAAATACATAGTGACAAGAATCAAGATAATTGAAACAACTAAGTAAGCAAAGAAGCTAACCCGTATATAAAAAATTAATTAATAAATTATGAGGTGATGAAAGTTAATAAAAATGTTGGTTAAGGTGGAAAAATTTTATTACGATGGGTGACAATGGTTATAAGGACCCAAAATTATTTTTTAAAATTTAACTCGAACAAATATATTCGATTCAATTCGATTCGAATTCCATCTCACTCGACTCAATTCGAGAAAATTTCAAATCAAATTAGGATGATAAAATATGATTCGTCAACTTGATTAACTCAAAATGTTTTCATTCGATTCGATTTGGTTCGATTCGATCGAACGCTCACCCCTAATTCTAGTGATGGATACGGGTTAGGAATGTTACAATCTTTACCTTGAGCCTAGCCCCATTACAACCGTATAAAAGACCTTTTGATTTTGATGATTATGTTGAGAACATTAGTGGAGAGGAATTGTTGAATTAAACATATGAGGACCATTAATTAAACCTTATGATTGTTCTGTTTGATTGATAAGAAATTTTGATTGAATCGTGAATGGCATGTATGATCTTGAAAAGCATGCACTCTATGACTTATGCTAGCATATTTCTGCATTTAGAATAAAAATTTTGAAATAATGTTTGCATATGAGTGATTTATCAATAAAAAGAGTTTGTGAGTATGATTTTGTTGATGCATGATTATGTGCAAAGATTGATGCTGCTCAATCATATTGCAAAATTTCCTTAACAAATTTTTTTGATGTGCCAGAACATTACTCGAGATGATCAATAGTTTAAGTTTGGGGATGTGTAAACTCGAAATTATATAGGATTTTTATAGTAATTTTTACCACCTTTTTACATAAAAATAATATTAATCATGAGTATTTGTCTCTATTTATCTCTATTTATCTTCTATTTATCTCTCGTAAACTTCAAAACTCATTTCCTCGTTAATTTGATTCGTTTAAAAGCGTATTCTATAGCAGAAGCTTTTTAAAAATGTGTTATTTAAAGAAAATCGTCCGTGTTTAAGAAAGTATAGTGTATTATAAAATGAGTTTTCATGGCAGTTCAAAAGTTCATGAAAATAGTGAAAAATCCAAATCGAAAGCAATCAGTCCAAAATTCCAATTTACATAAAAAAACCCGGAAGATAAATAAGAAATAAATACCACAATTGAAATTAAAATAATTCAAAAATCATATGGTCATCGTCGAGTCCTCCACCGCACCGAACCGTCTAAGTCTGGGGATTACCTGTACAGATAAAACAAAAAGGGGTGATTTTACGTAAACTCAGTATGTAATCCCCACAGAAAACATGCATACATTCAAACAACAAACAGTCATATGCAGTCTAGGCCTAAGCTCATTCCAGTTTTAGTAGCAGTTCGGCCCTTAGCCCATTTCAATTTCAGTATCAAATATGCATTAGGGCCTCAGCCCATCACAATAATAGTACCAGATATACATTAATCAGTAAACAGAGTCCTACCTAACCAGCCTCTACACACCATCTCCGTCCATCCTTACAGTCCATATGGGGTTTAAAACACCCACCCGTCCGTACACTCCAAGTAGTACCGAATGCGGCACATATTTAGTATATTGCAGCTGAGCTGCCAGATAATAGGCTTAAAGCCTTTCAGTACACTTCCTCCAAATATCATCATCCTAACCCAATGCAATGCAAACATACAATATTTCATAATTTTATGCAACCATCAGTCATACGTATACATATATATAAGTAATCATGCATAATCTATCATGCATCACATACACTCAGATCATACATCTAGGGGTCTAAGTATCGCTTACCGACCCTAAAGTAGGTTCACAGTCGACTTGGGCGACCCCTGCAACCCTAGGAATCATTTCAGATAAATGGGCTCACCCGCCCATGTAGCTTGCCCATGTGGGCCAACACGCCCGTGTGGCCCACATGACCTAAATTGGCCTTGGCCATATGGATTACACGGCCTGGTCCAAAATCCCACACACCCATGTGGGCCCACATGACCCAAATTAGTCTAGCCCGTGTGTCGCACACGGCCTGCCTGGCCATCACATGGTAGTGTCCTGTGCGTACGGCCTGGCCTCATCGATCACACACCCGTGTTATGGCACACGGCCTACCACACGGGCGTCCACAAGCTCGTGTGGCGTCGACAGTGAGGTTTTCGACTTTCACTGAAACCCCACGTTCTGCATTTTCGGGTACACATCTGGTACTGTTTCAATGTAAAAACCACTCCCGATATCACCAACACCTAAGATTGACTAACAAATCACTCAATTAGTCGTTTTAAAACCAAACTAAACCAAACTCGAATCGAGTTATTCATCCATAGAACAACTAAACCTTACCTTAGACCAAACAACAGTACTTCCCATAAAACTAAGTCTCTATCAGCGAGTCCAAGCCTCCAAAACTTCACCAATTCAAAACGTAATCAAAAGTTGCAAAAGAGAGAAATAAGTTTGGAAGGAAAAACGAGCAGGGAGAAAGAGAAAAGGCAGAAATTGCATAAAGGAAATAGAATAAGAGCATTTTGCAGAAAAATGTAAAAAACTGAGTTGCAAATTCGGTAGGAGAGAGAATTTCAGAAAAAGAATAAAATCAAAAAGATAATTTCAACATCTCCCACATCCCTCAAATCTCTCCACTAAACCTACTACCCAGACTCTCAGTTTAACCGAAACTCTATCCACTAATAGAGCCAAAAATATAACACACTTGCTAAAGTAGGGATTCAAACACCTACCCATCAGCAAACTAACACTCCATTTAACCACTAGACTAGCAGGCCTATTCTGATATGATTTTACAAATAACTTAATATAAGCCTATTGCATAGAAGTAGGGCTTAATTCCAAAAATAATCAAAATTTGCTAAAGCCAATGCTTGAACTTGGGGCCTCTCACGCACACCCAGAACACTTAACCACTGAAGCAGATACACAATTATGTCAATTATTTACAGAAACAAAAACAAATATTTTGAGGTGTTACAACTCTACCCCCCAAAAAAAATTCGGCCTTGAAATTTAGCTGATCAGAATAGATGAGGATACTATTGACGCATCGCATCCTAAGGCTCCCACGTGGCCTCTTCAGTGCTATGATTCTGCCACAGCACCTTCACTAATAGAATAGACTTCCTCCGAAAAACCTTTACATAGCGATCCGGAATCTGAACCGGCCCCTCCTCAAAGGTCAAATCTGGCCTAACCTCAATCTCCTCAACAGGGACAATATAAGTAGGGTCAGAGTGGTAACGCCTCAACACCGAGACGTGGAATACATCATGAATACAGTCTAGCTCTAGAGGTAACTCCAACTGATAAGCGGCCCAATAAACTTAGGGCTTAACTTGCCCTTACGACCGAACCTTAGAACCTTCTTTCATGGCGAGACCTTAAGAAACTTGAAGTCCCCCACAGAATACTCAATCTCACGTCTCTTTAGATCAGCATAAGACTTTTGTCTATCAGAAGCCACTTTCAGACGATCCCTAATCAGTCGAACCTTATCCTCAGTCTTGGAAACCAACTCAGGACCCAATACACGTCGCTCACCTAACTCAGTCCAACATAAAGGAGTACGACACTTACGATCATATAATGCTTCATAAGGTGCCATCTGAATACTAGCTTGGAAACTATTATTGTAAGCGAACTCAGCTAGTGGTAGATAATCCTCCCAACACCCTCAGAAATCAATAACACAACTCCTCAACATATCCTCCAATATCTGAATCAACCTCTCAGATTGACCATCGGTCTGAGGATGGAACACAGTACTGAAGTTCAATCTCAAACCTAGAGTCTCATGCAACTTTTTCCTAAACCGAGACGTGAAGCAAGGATCCCTATCAAAAATAATTGAGACCAGAACCCCATGCAGTCTGACTATCTCAGAAATGTACAACTTCGCTAGCTTCTGCATAGAACAATTAGTCCGAACCATTATGAAATGAGCAGACTTGGTCAATCGATCCACGATAACCTAAACAGAATCCTTCTTAATGGGTGTCAAGGGCAACCCACTAACAAAGTCCATCGTCACCCGTTCCCACTTCCATAGGGGAATCTTAATCGGTTGTAACAAACCCTAAGGCAACTGATGCTCAGCCTTAACCTGCTGGCATGTTAGACATCTAGTCACAAAATCAGTAACCTCTCGCTTCAATCTTGGCCACCAATACAACACTTAAAGATCTCTGTACATCTTATTCCCACCAGGGTGCATAGTGTAAGGCTACTATGTGCCTCTCTCAGTGTAGACTGTCTGAAATCAGAATCATTCGGCACATATATCCGACCTCGGAAACACAACACACCCTCAGAGTTCAACCCAAAGTCCGTAGTGCTACCACTCTCAATCTGTTGGAACCGAAGACCCAAAAACTCATCCTCCAGCTGTTTACCCTTAATATGCTCAATCCAAGTTGGTTTGACTTGCAGCTTAGCTAACAAACTCTCATCGTCGAACAAGCTAAGTTGAGTGAACATCGGTCTCAGATCTGTCATCGCCCTATAGCTCAACGCATAAGCCACTACATTGGTGTAACACCCCGTACCCGAGACCGTTGCCGGAGTCGAACACGAGGTGTTAACGGACTTAATTCATTAATTAAACAGCTCATACAATTCATTTTAAAATTTCTAGACAAGCTGGCTAACTGCATCACAGTCGCTTTAAAAATCATATCTCGAGTTACGAAACTCGAAATCCAATTCCGTAAATTTTTCCTGAAACTAGACTCATATATATATCTACTAATTTTTTTCTAGAATTTTTGGTTGGGCCAATTAGTACAGTTTATTAGTTAAAGTCTCCCCTGTTTCAGGATTCAACTACTCTGACCTTAGTGTATTACGAATCAGATATCTCCCTGTACAGAGCTTCAATGACTATACCGTTTATCTCTAATAAAACTAGACTCAATAAGGAATCTGTACATATAAAGCATGACTTCTAATTATCTTTGTAAAATTTATGGTGAATTTCCAAAGTCAGAACAGGGGATCCAGAAATCGCTCTGGCCCTGTTTCACAAAAATTTAAACATCTCATAAAATATAGCTCATATACCTGTTTCGCTTATTCCATATGAAAATAGACTCATCAAGCTTCGATTCCATAACTTATTCATTATTTAATTCCATTTCTACTATTTTTAGTGATTTTTAAACTCACGTCACTGCTGCTGTCTGAATCTATTTTATGGTAAATTTTACCTATTTCATGGTTTCCATGGATTAGCTAGCAATTTGACATACATAATACCAAATATGATCATGATTAGCCATTCCAATGGCTAATCATTACCAAGCATTTCTATTTCCATACCACTCAATAACCATATCATAAGACCATATATACAAAATGATTATAATGCTATACATGCCATACTCAAAATATACAAGCCATTATGTCAAGATGGTATACGGATAGTGTGGCGTGCCTCCGACCGTTTCCGATTTCGAGCTGGCTTGTCAACACTACAAGGAATGAAAAGGAGGAGTAAGCATAAATGCTTAGTAAGCTCACATGCAAATAGCAAGTAACATAACCATATAAGCAAACATAAAACATCATTTGCATAATCATCACCAAGACATTCATATCACCTTTTCATTTATCATCTTACCATATTGTTGTTATATCGAGTTTTCAACCCGAGGGTTTAAGTACATACCTGTTCAAAGTATCCATTTCACAACACTTACCAATCGTCCCTTTCATCTTGAGTATTCCTCCATTTGAGTAGAACTTTACCCGTTGAACACATCGAATATAATTGGATACATGGATAACTTGCACATAAGTGCCACATATGTAGCCAAGCTACCATGTAACCCGCCCATAAGTGAACTCGGACTCAACTCAACGAGCTCAGGCGTTAGCATCCATAAGTGAACTCGGACTCAACTCAACGAGTTCGGATGCCTAGTTACATCTCACGAACTCGGACTCAACTCAACGAGTTCGGACATTCGCATCCATAAGTGAACTCGGACTCAACTCAACGAGTTCGGATGCCCAAATATCCCAGTGACATGTCACTTGTATCCTAATCCATTCACGAGGTTCAACGGACCTTTTTCCCAATCATGTGTCTCAACCATCTTTTACGGAATGCCGATACTGATACTCGGTAGTATTTCACATTTTCCAAGTATATCACATAATTTAACATATTATCAAACAATTATCACAAGTATAATATTTCATAATAATTATCATATCATTTAAAAAAACATTAAAACATTTAAAATAATAACTATGTTACCAACATTTACATATGAACTTACCTCGTATGCGAAAATGGCTATTTTACCATTTAAGTCCACAACTTGGTATTTTCCCATTTTAGCCCGAATTTCAGTTTTCCTTGCTCTATCATTTAAAATATAGTCTAATTAGGACTCACATTATTCAAATTGACCCAAAATCATATTTTTAAAAATTACAATTTTGCCCTAAACTTTTGCATATTTACACTTTTACCCCAAAGCTCGTAAATTAAAATTTAGCCTATTTTCTTATGTTTTATGACATGCTGATCATTTTTCCTTCTATGGCAACATCAAATTCTCACTCTAACATGTACTTATGACTATTAGGTATTTTTACCGATTAAGCCCTTTTGCTCGTTTTCACTTAAAACCGAGTAGCACAAGTTGTCTAACATAATTTAAAACCTCATATTCTATCATAAAACACCAAAATACACAAATTTCACCTATGGGTATTTTTCCAAATATAAACCCTAGGTTAAATTATTGCTAGCATAAGCTAAATCGAGCTAGGGACTCCAAAACGTAAAAATCATTAAAAGCGAGGCTAGAAACGGACTTACAATCGAGCTTGGAAGCTTGAAAAACCCTAGCCATGGTTTCTCCTTGCTATATTCGGCCATGGGGTTGAAGATGAGCAAAATTGGCTTTTAATCTTGTATTTTAATTCATTTTACCCCTAAATGACCAAAATGCCCTTACTACTAAACTTTCCAAAAATTCCATCCATGTCCAATTTTTGTCCATAGACTTAGAAATTGGTAAAATTACTCTTTAAGGACCTCTAATTAATAATCTAATTCAATTTTATGCAAAATACTTCTAGAACACAAGTTTTGCAATTTATTCAATTTAGTCCCAAATTTCAAATTAAGCACTTTATGCATAAAATTTCTTCACGAAATTTTCACACAATCATGCAATCATATCATAGACCTTAAAATAATCATAAAATAATTATTTCTATCTCGGATTTTGTGGTCACGAAACCACTATTCCGACTAGGCCCAAAATCAGGATATTACAATTGGCCTTGCCAGGATGGTACTCAATAGTACAGTCATAATCCTTGAGCAGCTCAATCCAATGACACTGCCTAAGGTTCAACTCCTTCTGAATGAGGAGATACTTGAGGCTCTTGTGATCAGTGTAGATGATACACCTCTCACTATACAGATAGTGCCTCTAGATTTTCAGAGCAAAAATAATTGCTGCCAACTCAAGATCATGCGTCAGATAATTTGCCTTATGCGTCTTAAGCTGACTGCATCAGAACACACCCCAAATCGACGTGCGACGCATCACTATACACTACAAACTCATTTCCAGTTTCAGGCTGTATCAGAACGGGAACCTGAGTCAAAGCAGACTTGATCTTCTCAATGCCCAATTGCTGCGCATCAGTCCAGACAAAAGCAACACCCTTGCGCAGAAGCTTAGTAAGAGGAGTTGCAATCAAAGAGAACCCCTCCACGAAATGTCGATAGTAACTCGCCAGACCCAGAAAAATACGAATTTCGAACACATTCATAGGTTGTTTCCAATCCAATACAGCCTCAATCTTTCTAGGATAGACTCGGGTCCCCTCAGTAGAAACCACATGACCCAGAAAAGTTACTTCACATAACCAGAACTCTCACTTGCTGAACTTAGCATAGAGCTGCTTTTCCCTTAAAGTCTGAAGAACCACTCTGAGTTGCTCATCATGCTCATCCTCAATCCTTGAAAAAACCAATATATCATCGATGAACACCATCACAAACCGATCTACATAAGGCTAAAGAACTTAGTTCATCATATCCATGAAAGCTGCCGGTGCATTAGTCATCCAATTGGCATCATGAGGAACTCGTAGTGACCATAACGAGTCCTAAACGCTATCTTATGTACGTCAGCCTTCTTAACCCTCAAATGGTACCCAAATTAGAGATCAATATTAGAGAATACTAAAGCTCCATGAAACTGGTCAAACAAGTCATCAATTCTCGGTAACGGATACTTGTTCTTGAGGGTCAGTTTATTTAGTTGTCGGTAGTCAAGACATCCTCATGGATCCATATTTCTTCTTAACAAATAGTACCAGTGCTCCCCACAGAGACACACTAGGGCAAATGAACCCACGATCCAACAACTCTTTTTGAGCCTCAAGCTTTACAAGCTCTTTCAATGCCATTCGATATGGAGCAATACACACCAAAGCTGTACCAGGGAAAAGCTCAATCCCAAACTCCACTTTTCGATTCAGAGGTAAACTTGGTAGCTCCTCAGGAAAAACGTTCAAAAAAATCCCTTACAGCACGGATATCTTTTACAGTAAAGTCCTCAAAAGTGGAAACACTTACATAGGCCATGTACACCTCACATCCTTTGCGAACTAGTTTCTTAGCTACCAGTGCAGAGATCACGTTAGCCAAGTAGTTTTGACACTCTCCAATCACAACTACCTCATTATCCTCCTCATTTCTCAAGACGACCCTCTTAGACACACAATCCAAGCTTACACAATGCTTGATCAACCAGTCCATCCCCAGAATCAGATCGAACTCCTCAAATGAAAGCTCCATTAAATCAGCCAAAAAGATTGCCCCTTGCACCTCCAACGGTACATATCTGAATAACTTATTAACTCTTATAAACTGCCTCAATGGACTCAGTACAGTAACATCATTAGATGTACTCTCAACCAGAATCCCCAAGTTTTCGGACACAGTGCTAGCTATATAGGAATGTGTAGAACCTATGTATATCAAAGTAAAGTAAGGTATATCATAGATGAAGAACGTATCTTTGATAACGTTCAAAGCATATCTGTCCTCTCGGTGACATGCAGCATAAACAAGAGCAGGCTGTCTCACCTCAGTCTGTCAACACCTCTGCCCAGTGCTCTCTGACCACAGCCCGTACCAATACCACCCCTAGCGTGACCACGGCCTCTCGGTGGCTACTGTGCTACCCTCTATGGCTGTGCAGTACCAGTATCCTGAGCTTGCATCTGATCGGTCCTTAACGGACACTCCCTGATACGGTGATCCAATAATCCACACCTCAGGCACGCCCCAGTCCTCCTTTAACACTAACCCTGGTAGCGTCTACCACAATCTACACACGACTCCAGTTTAGTGGCAATAACAGTGGGCCTAGCTCTAACTAGCCCATCGGATCTGGCCTTTTTCTTAGGCCTCTGTACAGAACTCGATGGTCTGAATCCCTTTTGTTCTTACCCTTCTCTCTATCTTTATTTTGGCGCTCAATGTGCTTAACATCCTCGGCGATCTTCGCCTTCTCAACCAGAACAGAAAAATCTTGCTCCCTCTACGAAGCTATTAGAACTCTCAAATTATTTCTGAGGCAATCCTCAAATCGGACACACCTCTCATATTCATCTGCCACCATGCCTCGAGCATAGCGGCTCAGCCTCAGGAATTCAACCTCAGACTCGGCCACAAATCAGTCTCCTTGAGTGAGGTTCAGAAACTCACGTCTCCTAGCATCAAAATAACTAGCTCCCACATATTTACTCTGAAACGCGGTCTTAAAGAACCCCCAAGTCACACGGTCAGGCTAAGTACCCTCCTATACAGTCAACCACCACTAGTAAGCTTCATCTCGTAACACCGCACCCTTCAGTTTCTGCTCAGGGGTACAATCCAGGTCATCCATAATCTGCTCTTTTGCCTCAATCTAGTACTCAGCCACATTAAAGGCACCTCTAGTGACACCCCTAAAAAGTTCAGCTCCATTGGACTTATGTCATTCTGTAACCAACCCACAGCCCCTAGATCCAGTATTAGGACAACGACCCTCTCCAATATCCTTAACATAGCCTGGGACAATGCGTTGTCCCCAACCATGCGATCTTGAGACCCAGTCTCAGTAGCAGATGACACTGGCATCTCACTCGTGTCTAGATTTGGCATACTACCCAGTGAAGAAGACTCAGCTCGAGCCCCTCTATGGCCTCTACCTCGGCCTCTGGTACCTCATCTACGGATACCTCGTGCGCTCATGTCTAGTCGAATTTATATGTATGACAAATTTTATAAATCAGTTACGGTTTCAGTATTTATTAGTAGATATTTTACGTAAACAGTTTCAGTAATTCAGAGCGACTTCGTGAATCGTAGTCTCTATCAGTTTTACTACAGTCTCAGTTTTACTACAGTTTTAGTATACACTATCTAGAGTGTTTTCGCAGTATAATACCTACAATAGTTTCAGGATGTACTATCTACAGTATTTTTAGTTTAAACTTATCATAGTTTCAGAATACTTACAATATCGGTGCCGGAGACTCGGTGTACCACATACTAAGTCAAATCATTTCAAATAATTTAGAGATTAATTCTTTAAAAACAAATTTTTGAAACCCAAAATCCACAGCAGAGTTTTACAACGAAGCTCTGATACAACTAAATGTAACACCCCAAACTCGGCCCAGACGTTATGGCCGAATCTGGATAGTTCACATGGAATGGAATTTGAAATTGAACTTATCGAGTAAAAATCGTCTCCAATTATTATCTTCTATTTATCTCTTGTAAACTTCAAAACTCATTTCCTCGTTAATTTGATTTGTTTAAAAACGTATTCTGTAGTGGAAGATTTTTAAAAACGTGTTATTTAGAGAAAATCATTCGTGTTTAAGAAAGCGTAGTGTATTATAAAACCGAGTTTCTGTGGCAGTTCAAAAGTTTATGAAAATAGTGAAAAATCCAAAACGAAAGCAATCAGTCCAAAAGTTTAATTTGCATAAAAAAATCCCGAAAGATAAATAGGAAATAAATACCATAACTGAAATTAAAATAATTCAAAAATTATGTGGTCACCGTCGAGTCTTTCGTCTCACCGAACCATCTAAATCTGGGGATTAATGTACAGATAAAACAAAAAGGGGTGAGTTTATGTAAACTCATTGTGTAATCCTCACAGAAAACATGCATACAGTCAAACAACAAACAGTCATATGCAGTCTAGGCCTAAGCCCATTCCAATTTCAGTAGCAGTTCGGGCCTTAGCCCATTTCAGTTTCAGTATCATATAAGCATTAAGGCATCAACCCATCACAATAAAAGTACCAAATATACATTAATCAGTAAACAGAGTCCTACCTAACCAGCCTCTACACACCATCTTGGTCTATCCCTACACTCCATGTAGGGTTTAAAACACCCACCCATCCCTACACTCCAAGTAGTACCGAATGCAGTACATATTCAGTACGTTGCAGCTGAGCTTCCAGATAATAGGCTTAACGCCTTTCAGTACACTTCCTCCAAATATCATTATCCTAACCCAATGCAATGTAAACATACAATTTGTCATGCTTTTATGCAACCATCAATCATACGTATACATATATATCAGTAATCATGCATAATTTATCATGCATCACATACACTCTAATCATACATTTAGGGGTCTAGGTATCGCTTACCAACCCTAAAGTAGGTTCACAGTTGACTTGGGTAACCCGTGCAACCGTAGGAATCATTTTAGATAAATGGGCTCACTCGTCCATGTGGCTTACCCGTGTGGGCCCACACAGACCAAATTGGCCTTGGCCGTGTGGATTACACGGCTTGGCCCAAAATCCCACACGTCCATGTGGACTACCCTTTGGCCCACACGCCCGTGGGGCCCACACGGCTCAAATCAGTCTAGCCTATGTGTCGCACACAGCAGTTTCTTGTGCGCACGGCCTGGCCTCGTCGATCACACGCCCGTCTTATGGCACATTATAATGGCCTAAATTCAAAATTATTGGAACAGTGGTTTCGTAACCACAAATCCGATTTAAAGAGAAATTTATTTCAATATTTTTGCATGAAAATTGATATGATAGGAAAATCGTATGAAAATATTGATAGAAAAATTTTACCGATTTAATGATTAGATAGAAAAAGAAATTATTGAAGAAATTGGGTAAAAACAAGGATCAAGACCTCTATCTCGTAAAACCGAGTCAAAAATAATTTTATAAATATTTATGAAATGTTATTAATGTGGTATTAAAATTTCGTTAGGAAATTTTAATGTTTGGGTAGTCAATTAAATGAAAAGGACAAAATTGTAATAGGTGTAAAAGTTGCTAGAATGATTAAATAGCTCAAAAGTTTAATGAGAAAGGATTTAAAAGGCAATTAGACCCAAAATTTATTTGGGCTGGACGGCAAGGGTATGAAATCAGCAGAAAAATTGATAAGTTAAGGGTAAAATTGGAATATTGCAAAATTAACTAAATAAAACTAGGACTAAATAGGAAATATCTAGATTTCTCTTCATTTCTCTTCAATTCCATTGCTAAAAACACCATAGGAGGGTTCTCTAAGCTGGTATTTCATAATTTTGCACCAAGTGAGTTAATCCTTGCCTTTTCTTGTAATTTTGTGTTTCTAAGACTTTTCAACTAGGTCCTACTATTAAATTCATTAGTTTTTGATTTCATGGATGAAATTGAAAGTCACCATGGTTGAGTGTTGTAAGTTTATGATGAAATAGAATGAAATTAAAGCTTTAATTTGTTTATGAGATGATTTTATTAGGTAATTTCAATAGAAATTGATTTTTAGGACCTAATTGTGAAAATGCTTGGAATTAAAGTCTATTGCTGAAATTCTGATTCCTAAAGGTTAAAATGTTAATTGAGAAAAATCAGCTCAATTTAGAGTCTAATTGAGTAGGGACGAAATTATCATTTATTAAAAGCTTAGGGGAAAAAGGGTAATAAACAGCTTGCACAAAAACAGTTGTAGTTGAATCGAGATTTCCTTGGTCTTCTTTGACCCTCGAGTTGAATAAGCTCTTCTTCCTCAAGCTTTTAGCTTGGAACAAGAATGGATAGAGTTGACTCAGCTGCGATTGCTCTTGTTCTCTTTGCTCTTTATAAAATGGTTTCTGTGAACAAGGAAGAGGGGCTGCTTTACTCTAGATCGAATGCGACTGGAGATTTTGATTTCCCAGCAGTAGACTAACTTTGAAAAATCACCATAAATTTTATAAATCGAATTAGAAGATGAAAAAATATGGAATTAAATCTTATGAGTCTAGTTTCTCATAGAAGAAATAGTGTAAGCAATGGATTTGTAAATTTTGAGATATAATGAATTTTGTGAGACAAGGTTAGAATGAATTCGGGTTCCCCTGTTTTGAATTTGAAAAATCATAAAAAATTTAAGAAAAACAATTATGGGCTTGAATTTATATGTCTAGAATCCTTAATACGTCTATTTTTAAGAGAAATAAACGAGAACATTATTTGATTTCTATATGAAGAGATAATTATTTTTTAGTAAAGAAGGGTCAGAACTGTCGACAGCAGAACAGAGGTGATTTTAAAGAATAAACTGTACTTATTGGATAAACCAAAAATTCTGAAAATTTTATGGTAAACAGATATATTAGTGTAGTTTCAGGTAAAATTAACGTATCTTAATTTGGAGTTCCGTAGCTTAAGTTATAAATAATTTAGTGACTATGACTCAAGTAGACAGCTTTGAATAAACTATAAATAATAGTTGAATTATAGAGAATGTTGCATATGAACATGAAATGTATTAAATTGATAATTAAATTTATTTATTTAGATCCTGAAGATTCAAATACGAAGCTAGATCGAGGAAAGGAAAAAGTTCGGGATTAGTAGATTTTTATTGTTTACAAACAAGTATCAAGGTAAGTTCGTGTAACTTGAATTATATTCTTAAATGTTTGAGATTGTATGTTATTGATGTGAATATGATTTGAGTGTTCATTGTATGAAAATTAATGAAACATTGATATATTTGATAAAATGGGAAGAAATCCGTTTGAATGAAAGGAAAATTCAATGGATCTCGAAAAGGAATTGACGGTAAAAGGATCTAGCAGGACGGGTGATCCTATCTGATATAGCCCTCTCGAAGAATATGTGTAAAATGGATTTATCCCAGACGGTAATCCGAATTAGGGTCTGAATTTAGCTTTGGTGGTAATTGGATCCAATCTCATTAGAGTAATTGTCGTTGAGGATTTAGCCTGACCGGTAATCCCGACAATACTCTATGAGTTTATATTGCGAGGATTTAGCTTTGACCGGTAATCCTTATAAGGTTGAGGTTCGCAGAGTGTGCTCTCGAAATGGAAATGTCGCACATGAATATGAATTGATTGGGCTGAATTGTACACTAAAAGTGTACCTCTGAAAATCCATCGAAATTCCGATAAATTCAACGGGATAAGTATAAAAAAATAACAAGGAAATGGAAATTATGATATTGATGAGCTCATCAATCATGGTATGTATTATTGGTACATGGAAATTATTGTACTAACTTGAATGTTGAGTTTGGGCATATTAGGGTAATAATGCATTGAATGGATATATGGATGTTTATTGTATTGTATTGAAAATATTAGGTAAGTATAATTCTTGTTACATGAGCTTACTAAGCACGAAGTGCTTACCCCGTTTCCTTTTTCCCTGTTTTGTAGTGTTAAGAGCTCGAAGGTCGGATTTGGTCGGAGACACATCACACTGTCAACCTCAGGATTTCGGTATATAAAGAAACTTTATTTTGGAAATCAATGGCATGTACAAAGTAAATGTTAACGTAAAATGAATGTAAAGTTAGCCATTAGTATGGTTAACAAACCTGGTTTTAGATATGTGATGACGTTATCTTATAAATATGCATGAATTTATGTTGAAAATATGTTGAATTGATTTGGTTGATGTGGATTGGTCTCGATTTAATATTGCGGGAAGGTTAGATATTTATAAAGGGCTATATTGAATATAAAAAAATTAATTAAATAAACTCGGTAATGCCTCGTACCTATTTCGACAATGAATACGGGTAGGGTATTACATTTATTGGTATCGAGCTACGATTTAGCGGTTCTAGGACCGATGTAGCAAATACTGGGATTAGCTATACATGCCATTTAAATTATTATTGATAGTGTGATATCTCGACCATTTAAAATGTGTTTTTCTTATAGTAATGTCATCCGACCGAGCTCAATCTGAGGAAGCCGGGAGTCATGCTCCGCTTCAAAGACAAAGAGAAGAAACTAGCAAGAGAAGGCCCGAGACAGAGGGTCGAGGGAGGAGGCAAAACAGCCTTCTTTCAAATGATGAATGAATGGTTTAATCAATATTTAAGAACTAACCACAGAGTGCAGACAAGTTCAAGCTCCCCTCCCTCTTCACGGTTCCCGAGATCCCACAGGTGCAGTCTTGAATTTGTCAAAAAAGGAAAAGCTCCAGTAGATAAAATTCGAAAATATGGGGCCGAAGAATTTCGAGCAGCAGTTGATGATGATTCTGAACGGGCTGAATTCTGGTTAGAAAACACTACCCCGGTTCTAGAAGAATTATCTTGTACACTAGAAGAATGTCTAAAATGTGTCGTCTCACTGCTAAAAGACACAGCTTACCATTGGTGGAATACTAAAGCTTCAGTTGTTCCGAAAGAAGAAATTACATGGGAATTCTTTTAGACCGAGTTCAGAAAAAAATATATCAGCCAGAGGTTTCTCGATCAGAAAAGAAAAGAATTTCTTGAGTTGAAACAGGGTAACGGATCAGTATCTGAATATGAAAGAGAATTTGTTCGATTGAGTAAATATGCTCGAGAATGGGTACAGTCAGAAGCTAAAATGTGCAAATGATTCGAAGAAGGGTTAAATGAAGACATTAAACTCTTGATCGAATTCTTGAAATTCGAGTTTGCTACATTGGCGAGAGAGCTTATAAAGCAGAAGAATTGAGCAAAGAAAAGAAACAGGCTGAGAGGGAAGCTCGAATTTTTAGTAAAAGACCGATGGGAAAATCCCAGTTTTCTGCTTCAAAGAAATTGAAGAAGTATTAGGATCGCTCTACTTCATCCATTGGGTATTCGGGCAGAGAGCGAGGTTCTCAACCCACTAATCCAAGACCTTCTACTCCATCAGTGACCAGTGTTGGTAGTGTTGGCACTCCTAAGCCGAGATGCCAGTACTGTAATAAAACTCATTTGGTGAATGTCGATTAAAGAGCGGGGCTTGTTACCAATGTAGTTCTTTTGACCATTTCCTCAGAGATTGTCCAGAAAGAGGTGAAAAAGAAGCTGAACAGATATCGAAGCTGAGTAATCCAGTTTCAAGAGGTAGACCACCTCGACCATATGGTAATGTCAGTGGTAGCCGAGGAGCTACGAAAGATATTGCAGGTAGGTCTGAAGCACGAGCACTTTCTAGGACATATGCCATTCGTGCCAGAGAAGATGCCTCAGCACCTGATATTATTACTGGTACATTTTCTTTACTTGATACTGATATTACTGCATTAATTGATCCTGGTTCTACGCATTCATATATAAGTGTTAAACTTGCAATTGTTAAAAATTTACCTGTTGAACCTACTGAATTTGTGGTTAAAGTCTCGAACCCCCTAGGCCAGTCTGTGTTGGTGGATAAAATTTGTAAAAATTGTCCACTGATGGTAAGAGGTTATTGTTTCCCGGCTGATTTGATGTTACTGCCATTTGATGAATTGACATGATATTGGGCATGGATTGGTGAACCCAGCATGATGCGGTAGTAAATTGTAGACAAAAATATATTGTGCTAAAATGTCAGAATGGTGAGTTGCTCCGGGTTAAATCTGATCAGACAGAGGGGTTATTTGATGTGATTTTAGTAATGGCAGCACAAAGGTATGTCAAAAAAAGGTATGATGCTTACTTGGCTTATGTACTCGACACCAAGGTATCTGAGTCAAAGATACAGGCAGTTCCAGTGGTATGTGAATTTTCTGATGTGTTTCCAGAGGAATTACCAGGATTGCCACCAGAAAGAGAAGTGGAATTTTCTATAGATTTGATTCCGGGAACTACTCCGATCTCCATAGCTCTATATCGTATGGCTCCTACAGAATTAAAGGAGTTAAAGACACAGTTGCAAGAACTTGTTGACACGGGTTTTGTCCGACCGAGTCATTCACCTTGGGGTGCTCCGGTTCTGTTTGTGAAAAAGAAAGATGGGTCTTTGAGATTGTGTATCGACTACTAGCAGCTTAATAAAGTAACCATAAAAAATAAGTACCCGTTACCCCGAATTGATGATTTATTTGATCAGCTGAAAGGTGTTACTGTGTTTTCAAAGATTGATCTTCGATCGGGTTATTATTAGTTACGGGTAAAGGAGTCAGATGTGCCAAAAATAGCCTTTAGAACCAGGTACGGGCATTATGAGTTTCTAGTTATGCCGTTTGGGCTAACTAATGCACCTGCAGTATTCATGGATTTGATGAACCGGATATTCAGACCGTACTTAGACAGATTTGTAGTAGTATTCATTGATGATATTTTGGTTTATTCTCGGGATGAAGAAGAACATGTAGAACATTTGAGAATTGTGTTGCAAATTCTGCGAGAGAAGCAGTTATATGCTAAATTCAGTAAATGTGAATTTTGGCTTCGAGAAGTGGGTTTTCTAGGACATATTGTATCTGCTGAAGGCATCAGGATAGATCCAAGTAAAATCTCAGCTATTGTCAATTGGAGTCTACCGAAGAATGTATCTGAAGTTAGAATTTTCTTGGGTTTAGCTAGTTATTATTGGAGATTTGTACAGGGATTCTCTATGATAGCTTCTCCAATGACTCGATTATTGTAGAAAGATGTAAAGTTCGAGTAGACTGATGAATGTCAACAAAGTTTCAACCGATTGAAAGACCTATTAACGAAAACACCTGTATTAGTGCAGCCTGAACCGGGTAAGGAATTTGTTATTTATAGTGATGCCTCATTAAATGGTTTAGGTTGTGTTTTGATGCAAGAAGGTAAAGTAATAGCCTATGATTCAAGACAACTTAAACCCTATGAAAGAAATTACCCAGTACATGATCTTAAATTAGCTGCTATTGTATTTACGCTGAAGATATGGCAGCATTACTTGTACGATGAGAAATGTCATATTTATACTGATCATAAAAGCTTGAAATATTTCATGACACAGAAAGATTTGAATTTGAGACAGCGCAGGTGGCTTGAACTGATAAAGGACTATGATTTGATTATTAATTACCATCCGAGTAAGGCTAATGTTGTAGCTGATGCTTTGAGCCGAAAATCTCTGTTTGCTTTACGAGCTATGAATACCGATTATCATTGATTGATGATGGTTCAATCCTAGCGAAATTAAGAGCTAAACCGACATTTTTACAAACAAATATGTGAAGCTCGGAAGAATGATGAGAAGTTACAAGTTAAACGGCACAGTGTGAGTCGGTAATGATTACGAATTTGATTGGTTCGATGGTTGTTTATTATTCGAGGTAGGGTATGTGTACCTCGAATTCGAGCTCATATAGAAGATTTTACGCGAGGCTCACAAAGATACTATGTCTCAGATATCCGGGAGTAATAAAATGTATAATGATCTGAAAAAGATGTACCGGTGGTCGGAATGAAACGTGATATCTCCGAGTTTGTATCAAGTCGTTTAATATGTCGCAAGTTAAAGTGAACATCGGTACCTGCGGGTTACTTGACCAATTACTATACCGGAATGGAAATGGGAAAGAATCACTATGGATTTTGTATCGGGGTTACCTTTGTCTCCGAGGAAAAAGATGCTATTTGGGTGATTGTAGACCGATTGACAAAGTCAGCTCACTTTATTCCGGTACGTATGGATTATTCTTTAGATAAACTAGCTGAACTGTACATATCTGAGATTGTCAGGCTACATAGAGTGCCTGTCTACATTATATCAGATAGAGATCCCTGATTTATGTCTCGTTTCTGGGACAAATTGCAAGAAGTCTTGGGTACTCGGTTGTATTTCAAAGATCGCATTTCATCCTCGATGGATGGTCAATCGGCGTGTAATTCAAGTATTGGAAGATATGCTCTGATGTTGTATACTAAAGTTTGAAGGTAATTGGGAGAGGTATCTACCTTTGATTGAATTTGCTTACAATAACAGTTATCAGTCCAGTATTAAAATGGCTCCTTATGAAGCTTTGTATGGTAGAAAATGTAGAACACCATTATATTGGACAGAGCTTAGTGAAAGGAAGATACATGGGATTGATTTGATCCGAGAAACAGAAGAAAAAGCAAAGGTTATTCGAGATAGTCTAAAAACAGCTTCCGATCGTCAAAAATCATATGCCGACCTTAAACGAAAAGTGATTGAATTTCAAGTCGGTGACAAGGTATTCCTGAAAGTGTCTCCTTGGAAGAAAGTCCTCCGATTTGGTCAAAAGGGTAAACTGAGTCCAAGATTTATCGGGCCATATGAAATCATAGAAAGAATTGGACCAGTCGCTTATTGATTGGCATTATCACCGGAACTTGATAGAATCCATAATGTTTTTCATGTATCTATGTTACGACGATATCGATCAGATCCTTCACTGTGACAGCCCAAAATTGACCCTAGTCGGGAAGTGGTTTCGGGAACACTAAACCGAGTCACCGAAATGTTTGAACGTAATATTTATTGTCTAGAATATGTAATTATGAATGTGTGAAAATTTCAAGCTTGATTTAGTCGATTGCATGTGAATTCAGTTAGTAGGACTTGTGTGACACTTTTGAAATGTGATAGGCTAATCTATAAGGATCTAATAGTGCATGTAATCAAAAGGGAGGACTTGCATGTCAAATTTCCCCCCCTAATTAGTAGTGGTCGGCCATGCTATGAGTGGAAACATGTCACAAACATGTTATGTTAGTGAGGTATGTTAGGAAAAATAAAATAAGGAGTATGGGTAATAAAGAAATGGAAAAAAAAGAAAGAATGTGTGTGAGTGTTTCCCCCATTGCCGTGAGTTGAAGAAAAGAGAAAAATTTGTTCATCCTTTTTCATTTCTTTTGGCCGAAAATTCTAAGGAAGAAGGAAGGAGTTCTTGCTCATGTTTGGTTTGGAAGAGGATTAGGAAGAGGTTTGGCCATACTTGTATCTAGATTAAGGTATGTTTGAGGTTGTGCCATGAGATTCATGCATGTTTTTAGTTGCTAGCTTGAGTTCTAATTAGCCCATGGTTCAAATCTTTGCTATCTCATGGGGATGATATTCGGCCAAGGTGGATTTTGTGTTAATGCCATTGCATGCTAAATATGAAGCTTGATAATGATACATGTGATGGTGGATTGATACTCTTGGATTTTCTTTTTAGCATTTTTGAGTGAGACATTAAGTTCTTTGTTTAACCATGACCAAAATTGAAATGGTATGGTGTTGTGATGTATTCGGCCATGGTATATCCATAAGTATGATTTATGCTTATTGCATGGTAGGTAAGATTTGTGTTTTGGATTTATGTTCATGTTTAGTTATAATCAACTTTGAGATTCGGCTTTTGCACATATATATATATATATATATGTTTGCACATGACGTATTGGTATGACATATACAATATCTCAAGGTATATACTTACATATGATGGTGTTTCGGTTATGGAGTACATGATGGATGCGTATTGAGTTTTAATATGTAATGCATTAGTTAGTAAAAGGTATGCCATTTGTGCGTGGTATTGAGTATATAATTGGCCTCAACATAGACATGCATAATCGGCCACATGAATGAGTACCTAGGTTGATGTGTTATTCGGCCATAGGTAAGCATATTGAAGGCTTTATCTTGACTTAGAAAATTCGGCTAAGGAGAGTATTAACTAATGTGTTGAGTTTGATTCATGATTCCGTACATATGTGACTTTAATGTCTAATGAATATATGTGGGCTAAGTACCTTGAGTTCCTCTTTTCGATGCTCAAATGATTAAATCAATTTATTTGTTAAATTAAGCTCAAGAGCAAAGGGAACTAAATCCGATAAAGGGAAGGAAAAAGTGGTCGAATAGCCATCGAATCGTTCGACAACATCCGAGGTAAGTTTTCGAGTAATGGAACTTAAATTATGATTCGGTTAGATTATGTCTTAAGTAAATCAAAATCATGCTCTTGTATGTGGCTATTGAGCCGAAATTGTAAATGTGATAAGTGTCTTGTGTTTGAGCTTTGGTAATGAAAATGAAATATGAATGTGTCATGATTTATTGATATATGTGCATGGTTACTCGAATGATATCCGGGCTAAGTCCCGAAGGCTTTTGTGCTAAGCGACTACATCCGGACTAAGATCCCAAGGCATTTGTGCTAGCGACTATATCCGGGCTAAGTCCCGAAGGCATTTATGCTAGTGACTATATCCGGGCTAAGTCCCGAAGGCATTTATGCTAGTGACCATATCCGGGCTAAGACCCGAAGGCTTTGTGCGAGTGGTTATATCCGGCTAAACCCCGAAGATGCTTGATTTTGGAATGAGCAATCTTGCTGTAAAAATTTAAATTAATATGCTCGTAAAATCCCAGTGATGAGGTATGTTTCGTGTGTGCTTGAATTAGTTGATCCCTCACAAATCTGTATTCGCTCGATCGATAAATGAGCTACCGCCTTTGGCTAAGTTGATCTTTTGTGTATGAACATAAGGGTTGGTAATGTGAAGTAAGTATGATATTGAGAATTTGTGCATATGAAATTATCTGTTTAGCTATATGAATGCTATGCTTTTGTTGTGCTGGAATCCTTGCTCAAAACTTACTAAGCATAAATTGCTTACTCCGTTTCTTTGTTTCTCTGTTTTATAGATTTTGGCTCGTCACCATCGGACTCGGGATTTTGGAAGTCAAGTCTCCCACACTATCAAAGCCCCTTTTGGTACAATTTTGGTTGAACTTTGAAATGGCATGTATAGGACTACCCTTTTGTTGTTGGTCATGTACCCATGGATTTTGTGTAAAATTGGATAGCCATGCGAAAATGGCTTATATACGTTTTTAGCATAGTACTATAATCGTTTTGTATGTTGATCACTAAGAGGTATGGAAATGTTTGGAAACGATTAGCCATTGGAATGGTTAATCATGATTATACTTTGTGCTATGTATGCAAAAAGGGCTAATTGAATCATGGAAACTATGAAATAGGTACAGTCTACCTTAAAGGCAGATGCTGACAGCAGCAGCGATGTGGATGTGAAAAATCACTAAAAATAGTAGGAATGGAATTAAATAGTGAATAAATTATGTAAATGAATCTTGATGAATCTACTTTCATATGGAAGAAACAAAACGGTCATATGAGTTGTATGTTAAGAGATATTTAGGTTTTCGTGAAACAGGGCCAGAACGGTTTCTGGATTCCCTGTTCAGACTTTGGAAATTCATTATAAATTAACCAGAGATAATTAGGAGTCATTCCATATATGTATAGATTCCTATTTGAGTCTAGTTTCTATAGAAATAAACGGCATCAGTATTGAAGCCCTGTACAGGGAGATATCCAAGTCGTAATACGTGAAGGTCAGTGTAGTCGATCCCTGTAACATGGGAGACTTTAACTAATAAACTGTACTAATTGGCCTGACCAAAAATTCTAGAAAACAATTTGTAGATGCATATATGAGTCTAGTTTCAGGAAAAAATCACGAAACTGATTTTTGAATTGTGGAACTCAAGATATGATTTTTAAGGTGACAGTGACACAGTTAGCCAGCTGTCTAGAAATTTTTAAATGGACTGTGAAAATAAATATATTATGTCTGTTAGCACCTCGTGTTCGACTCCGGCCACGGTCTTGGGTACGGGGTGTTACATTCACATGTTATTTCTCCGACAGAAGTGGAGATTCAACCGGATATGACTTACAGTGAAGAACCGGTCAAGATATTAGCACGAGAGACAAAAGAGCTTAAAAATAAAAAGATAAATTTGGTGAAAGTATTGTGGCAAAAGCACGGGATTGAGGAAGCGACATGGGAACCGGAGGAGGCAATGAGGAAACAATACCCAAATCTCTTTACTGGTAAGATTTTCGAGGATGAAAATCCTTAAAGAGGGGAGAGTTGTAATGGCCTAAATTCAAAATTATCGGAACAGTGGTTTCGTAACCACAAATCCGATTTAAAGAGAAATTTATTTCAATATTTTTGCATGAAAATTGATATGATAGGAAAATCGTATGAAAATATTGATAGAAAAATTTTACCGATTTAGTGATTAGATAGAAAAAGAAATTATTGAAGAAATTGGGTAAAAACAAGGATCGAGACCTCTATCTAGTAAAACCGAGTCAAAATAATTTTATAAATATTTATGAAATGTTATTAATGTGGTATTAAAATTTCATTAGGAAATTTTAATGTTTGGGTAGTCAATTAAATGAAAAGGACTAAATTGTAATAGGTGTAAAAGTTGCTAGAATAATTAAATAGCTTAAAAGTCTAATGAAAAAGAATTTAAAAGGCAATTAGACCCAAAAGTTATTTGGGCTGGACGGCAAGGGTATGAAATCAGCAGAAAAATTGATAAATTAAGGGTAAAATTGGAATATTGCAAAATTAACTAAATAAAACTAGGACTAAATAGGAAATATCTAGATTTCTCTTCATTTCTCTTCAATTCCAGCAGCTAAAAACACCATAGGAGGGTTCTCTAAGCTGGTATTTCATAATTTTTGCACCAAGTGAGTTAATCCTTGCCTTTTTCTTGTAATTTTTGTGTTTCTAAGACTTTTTCAACTAGGTCCTACTATTAAATTCATTAGTTTTTGATTTCATGGATGAAATTGAAAGTCACCATGGTTGAGTGCTGTAATTTTATGATGAAATAGAATGAAATTAAAGCTTTAATTTGTTTATGAGATGATTTTATTAGGTAATTTCAATAGAAATTGATTTTTAGGACCTATTGTGAAAATGCTTGGAATTAAAGTCTATTACTGAAATTCTGATTCCTAAAGGTTGTAAACTAGTTTAAGGTGATAGAATAAAATGTTAATTGAGAAAAATCAACTCAATTGAGAGGCTAATTGAGTAGGGACGAAATTATCATTTATTAAAAGCTTGGGGGAAAAATGGTAATAAACAGCTTGCACAAAAATAATTTGGACAGCAGCAGTAGACTAACTTTGAAAAATCACCATAAATTGTATAAATCGAATTAAAAAATGGAAAAACTATGGCATTAAAGCTTATTGAGTCTAGTTTCTCATAGAGAAATAGTGTAAGCAATGGATTTGTAAATTTTTAGATATAATGAATTTTGTGAGACAAGGTCAGAATGAATTTGGGTTCCCCTGTTCTGACTTTGAAAAATAATAAAAAATTGAAGAAAAACAATTATGGGCTTAAATTTATATGTCTAGAATACTTAATGAGTCTATTTTTAAGAGAAACAAACGAGAATATTATTTGAATTCTGTATGAAGAGATAATTAATTTTTAGTGAAGAAGGGTCAGAACTGTCGATAGCAGAACAGGGGTGACTTTAAAGAATAAACTGTACTTATTGGATAAACCAAAAATTCTGAAAATTTTATGGTAAAAGGATATATTAGTCTAGCTTCAGGTAAAATTAACGGATCTTAATTTGGAGTTCCATAACTCAAGTTATAAATAATTTAGTGACTATGAATCAAGTAGACAGCTTTGAATGAACTATAAATAATAGTTGAATTATAGAGAATGTTGCATATGAACATGAAATGTAACGCCCCGTACCCGAGACCGTTCCCGGAGTCGAACACGAGGTGTTAACGGACTTAATTCATTTACTTACACAGTTCATTTTAAAATTTTCAGACCAGCTGGCTAACTGCATCACAGTCACTGTAAAAATCATATCTCGAGTTCCAAAACTCGAAAACCGATTTCGTAAATTTTTCCTGAAACTAGACTCATATATCCATCTACAAATTGTTTTCTAGAATTTTTGGTAGGGCTAATTAGTACAGTTTATTAGTTAAAGTCTCCCCTATTTCAGGGTTCGACTACTCTGACCTTCATGCATTACGACTTAGATATCTCCCTGTACAGAGCTTCAATACTTATGCTGTTTGTTTCTAATGAAACTAGACTCAAAAAGGAATCTGTACATATAAAGGATGACTTCTAATTGTCTCTGGTTAATTTATGGTAAATTTTCAAAATCAGAACAGGGGATCCAGAAAATGCTCTGGCCCTATTTCACAAAAACTTAAAAATCTCATAAAATACGGCTCATATGGTTGTTTCGTCTCTTTCATATGAAAATAGACTCATCAAGATTCGATTACATAATTTATTCACTATTTAATTCCATTCCTACTATTTTTAGTGATTTTTTAAATTCACATCACTACTACTGTCAGCATCTATTTTAAGGTAAATTTTACCTATTTCATAATTTTTCCATGAATCAATTAGTAAATTGACATACATTATTTTCAAGTATAATCACGATTAGCCATGACGTACGTAGCACCAATAGGACCATGATTGGCCATTCCAATGGCTAATCATTACCAAACATTTCCACACCACTTAATAACCATATCATAAGACCATATATACAAAATGACCATAATATTATACTCAAAATATACAAGCCATTTTCGCATGGCTATACGAATATACATTACCCAACTTAATTAACAACAAGAGTCAGCCCTATACATGCCATTATCAAGTTCAACTGAAGAGTACCAAAAAGTGGCTTAGATAGTGTGGATGACTTCGACTTTGACACTCCCGAGTCCGATAGTTGACGAACAAAATCTATAAAACAGAGAATTAAAGCAGAGAATAAGCATTTCGATGCTTAGTAAGTTTTAAGTAATGAAATCATTTAAAAGAATGGCATAATAATATCAAGTTTGTTTGTTTCATCCCTTGGCCGAATAGAAACATAACCGAGATATCACTTTTATCATTAATATCACAAAGGTGAAACCAATTTATCCAGCTAAATCCAATCTGTAACCGAATGCGCTCATCTCAAATGTCCATGTCAATTTCATGCATATACACATACATTTCATAACTATGACATTGAACTCTCTAATTCGGAACTCACACATCATAATCAGATCATAATTTGCTAATGTGCTAAGCATTCCCATCAAATTTCAAAGTCATAATTGAAGTATATTCATATTTTCAACAAGAGTAAATTACTTACTTGGTTATCTTACAGTAAGTAGCACATATGATTAAAATTATTCCAACATGTATTATATGATTTCTCGTACGAACACTTATGGGTTTTCATCCTCAAATATTATGCTGGCACAAACATCCTTCGGAATCAAGCCTGATTCTTAGCACTGGCTCAAAAGCCCTTCGAGACCAAGCTCGGATTAGACCACTGGCTTGAAGGCCCTTCGGAACTAAGTCCGGTTATGACACTGGCTCTAAAGCCCTTCGAAACTAAGTTCGGTTATTAGCACTGGCTCAAAAGCCCTTCGAGACCAAGCTCGGATTTAGACCCCGATTAGCATTCACACATATATGCATATATATATATATCATATCACATCTGGATATCATTCCTGATACTCGAATACAATTACAGCCTGTTTACTAACCATACATCGTTCGATTCATTTATCCTAAACAAATAACATGATCCCGTTTTGTTAATCCACAAGATTTCCATAACCATTCGGCTACAAGTAAATACCTTACTTATTTATTTTATCATGTAATTCAAGTAGAATCGTCAGGTCACAAGTTAATTATTATGCTCATAGACAAATAATTGCCTTATTAAATCACAAGCTAAATTTCATTACTCAAAGACTTACCTCGGATGTTGTCGAACGATTTCAACGGCTATTCGATCACTTTTTCCTTTCCTTTATCAGATTTAGTTCCCCTTTGCTCTTGAGCTTAATTTAACAAATAAATTGATTTAATCATTTTGAACATCAAAGAGAAATTCAAGGTACTTAACCCTTATTTTTAATAATGAAACCAACTATATACCTAATTATATTAGACATTAGAGTCATCACATGGGTACAAAACATAGCCGAAAAATTCTTTAGCATAAATACCTATAATAACATCCAAATCATTAATTATTTTAACACACGCATAACACATAAAGTTAACTAAAGCTACATTCACTTATAAGGTAGTATCCCTAATGAGCTCATACCATGACTATACCCAACCGAATTCAAGTAGGGAATTTAGTACAATCACACATTTTCACTAATGTATAATTCTAGCATGCTTTAATATCTTATATACCTCATTCGGCCCTAACCGCTCAACTTAGCTTATATATACAATTTCCATCTCGAAATTAAAAGTAGCAAACTACAATTAGGTTACCATAATGCCCATCAATGACCGAATCACTCAATCACATCTATAACCGACTTTCTATCTTGTTCATGTTAAGGTCATAATTCATTTAAAAAAATAATAATCTCTAATCTTTCATACTTTCATAGCCAATATCAAATATTAATGCCGAATGCTTAAGCACAACTAAACTAAAAATTTACCCAACATCATTTTAATTTGCCATTTCCTACTCTTCAAATTATCAAATACAAGGTGATTTACATCTATATATATTAAACCAAACTTGCTAGCACACAAACTTCCTTAACCGAATGTTATAAACCCAAGTCACACATATTGTTCATCAAGGCCCTTCAATGACCACATTCGGCACCTCCTTAAGAACAAACCAATTTCAATCTTCAAGAAAGAAAAAAAAATATATGTACTAAGAGCTTCAAACTACTTGGCCGAATATCAATCCTCCAAACAACCAAAACTTAATCCATGGAATGAATAGAACTTGAACTAACCACCTTATTTATACATAAATTTCCAAGAATTTCAAAGTACTTACCTCTTCCTAATTATCATCCAAGCCGAACATGAAGCAAGAGAACTCCTTTCTTCTTCCTCCCTCAAGTTACGGCAAAATGGAGGAGCAAGGGTGAAACAACTTTGGTTTCTCCTCCCACTCCCCTCATATTTTATTATTCTTAATTCATTAACTCATTTTATAATCTAAAAATGTTAATAGAAAAATACACATTATCATTAATAACCCATACCATGGCCGGCCACTATCCATACTTTGGCTAATTTGACATGCAAGTACACTTTTTTTTGACATCATGCACTATTAGCTCACTTTTACATTAGTCTAACACACTTCACAATTGTCTCACATAAGTCCCTAATAATAAATTTCACATATACTGACCAAATTAAAGTATGAAACTTTCACACATTCATATTCACATATAATAAGCATCGAATAGGACTGTTAATTATTTTTTTTATGACTCGGTTTCGTGGTCCCGAAACCACTTTTCGACTAAGGTCAATTTAGGGCTGTCACATGAAATGTATTAAATTGATAATTAAATTTATTTATTTAGATCCAGAAGATTCAAATACGAAGCTAGATCGAGGAAAGGAAAAAGTTCGGGATTAGTCGATTTTTATTGTTTACAAACAAGTATCAAGGTAAGTTCGTGTAACTTGAATTATATTCTTAAATGCTTGAGATTGTATGTTATTGATGTGAATATGATTTGAGTGTTCATTGTATGAAAATTAATGAAACATTGATATATTTGATAAAATGGGAAGAAATCTGGTTGAATGAAAGGAAAATTCGATGGATCTCGAAAAGGAATTGACGGTAAAAGGATCTAGCCCGACGGGTGATCCTATCTGATATAGTCTTCCGAAGAATATGTGTAAAATGGATTTAGCCGGACGGGTAATCCGAATTAGGGTCTGAATTTAGCCTGGACTGGTAATCCAGATCCAATCTCATTAGAGTAATTGTCGTTGAGATTTAGCTTTGACCGGTAATCCCGACAATACTCTATGAGTTTATATTACTGTGATTTAGCTTTGGACCGGTAATCCCGCCGCAAGGTTGAGGTTCGCGAGTGTGCTCTCTCAAATGGAAACGTCGCACATGAATATGAATTGACGGACCCGTAATTGTAAACTAAAAGTGTACCTCGAAAATCCATCGAAATTCGATAAATTCAACGGGATAAGTATAAAAAATAACAAGGAAATGGAAATTATGATATTGATGAGCTCATCAATCATGGTATATATTATTGGTACATGGAAATTATTGTACTAACTTGAATGTTGAGTTTGTGCATATTAGGGTAATAATGCATTGAATGGATATATGGATGTTTATTGTATTGTATTGAAAATATTAGGTAAGTATAATTCTTGTTACATGATCTTACTAAGCACGAAGTGCTTACCCGCTTCCTTTTCCCTATTTTGTAGTGTTAAGAGCTCGGAGGTCGGATTTGGTGGGAGACACATCACATTTATCAACCTCGTGATTTCGGTATATAAAGAAACTTTATTTTGGAAATCAATGGCATGTATAAGCTAACAAAGTAAATGTTAACGTGAAATGAATGTAAAGTTAGCCATTAGTATGGTTAACAAACCTAGTTTTAGATATGTGATGACATTATCTTATAAATATGCATGAATTTATGTTGAAAATATGTTGAATTGATTTGGTTGATGTGGATTGGTCTCGATTTAATATTGTAGGGAAGGTCAGATATTTATAAAGGGGCTATATTGAATATAAAAAAAAATTTAATTCGTAAACTCCGGTAATGCCTCGTACCCTATTCCGGCAATGAATATGGGTAGGGGTATTACACACATAGCCTAGAACACGGTCAACCACATGCCCGTGTGGTGTCGACAATGGGGTTTTTGGCTTTCATCGAAACCCCGCTTTCTGCTTTTTCAAGTACACACCTAGTACTGTTTCAATGTAAAAACCACTCCCAAGATCACCAGCACTTAAGATTGACCAACAAATCACTCAATTAGCCATTTTAACACCAAACTAAACTGAAATCGAATCGAGTTATTCATCCATAGAACAACTAAGCCTTACCTTCGATTGAATAACAGTACTTCCCACAGAACTAAGTCTTTATCAGTGATTTCGAACCTCTGAAACTTCACCGATTCAAAATGTAATCAAAAGTTGCACAAGAGAGAAACGAGTTTAGAAGGAAAAACGAGCAGGAAAAAAGAAAAGGTAGAAATTGCAGAAAGGAAACAAAATAAGAGCTTTTTGTAGAAAAACGTAAAAAGTTGAGTAGCAAATTCGGCAGGGGAGAGAATTTCAGAAAAAGAAAAAAACAAAAAGATAATTTCAACATCTCCCACATTCCTTAAATATCTCCACTAAACCCATTACCCAGACCGAAACTCCATCCACTAACAGAGCCAAAAATATAACACACTTGCTAAAATAGTTATTTGAACACCTGCCCATCAGCAAACTAACACTCCACTTAACCAGTAGACCAGCAGGTCTATTCTGAAATGTTTTTACAAATAACTTAATATAAGCCCATTGCATAGAGGTAGGGCTTAATTCCAAAAATAATCAAAATTTGCTAAAGCTAAGTCTTGAACTTGGGACCTCACACACACACCCAGAACACTTAACCACTGAAGCAGATACACAATTGTGTCGATTATTTATAGAAATAGAAACAATATTTTGGGGCATTACAGGTCATTAATTGTCTAGTTCAAGAAAAGAGAGGCCCAATTTAGCAACCACAATTGGGCAACCAAGAAATCAATTTTAGGATAATTATTTTAAGGTCCTCACATTTGGAAGAACATTGGAAATCAACACGCAAGATTTGCTTGAGAAATTGTCCACCCCTTGCATGATTCAAGCATGATTTGATGCCTAAACAAGCAACCAAACCACCTTCTCCTCCACATATCATGGCCGGCCATAAGAAGGAGAAATCCAAGGTATTTTTTCTACTATTTTTTGTAAACTCTCCAACCTACTTCAAGTATAAATACCACACCTACACCTATCTCACATTTACAATCATCCCTTACTCATCCCTTCAGCCCTCATTTTCACAATATTCTTCATTCTCTCTCTTGCTCTCTTCATCCACCACACCTATCATTCCATTTTTCCCTTAGTTTTTAACCAACAAACACCTTGAAGAAATCATCTCTTGGCCGGCCACCTTTAAGAGCCATTAGTAAAGGTACAACAAGAGGAGCGGAGGAAAACACCTTCGATCAGAGTCTACGAGACTGCCGACTTGAAATAGATTTATTCTTCCCTAATTTTTTGTTTAAAATTAATTATGTTTGCAATGTGTTTTGTGATCTTAACATCAACAATGGTAGCTTAAATTTGTTTAGCTATGTTAATTGCATTAATTCAATGAGATTTGTTTGATTCATGTTTAAAGTATTTATGCTTCAATTAATCATGTTTTCAATTAAATTCAAGTATACATTTCATTCATACATTATTGGATGCAGTAGAATTAGCTGAGCGATCCTAATCAGACGACGGTTACTAGATGCAATAATTGAAAAGTGCATGCTTAATTTAGATCCTATCCCAACTAAATTGAAGGTTCGTAATAACTTTAACAAGCTCTATTATCTTACATGGTTTTTAGGTTTGTGTGATTAAACTGTTTCAAACCTAACTCCTCCTTGTTACTTCACATAAATACTAAGAAACCCTTAGTTTGGTATCCAAACTCATGAAAGATCGAGTTGCCATAGAATGTTTTCTAAACATTGTTAAGCATGATGAAAATGAGTCAAGTTGATTAATGTAGTTATCATATCCTATTCATGTTATTGATTGTTGAAGTTTTGTTTTCTGTTGCTAAATCCATTCATACATTTAAATAATTTGCTTACTTAGATTAAAATTGCATTAGGGATCAATTTTGCATCTAGTTAAATTAATCTAGTTTAATCATCACCACTCAATTGTGTTTTTATCAGCAAATTGTTAACTTATAATTTTACAATTAACCGATTAACATGCACAGTCCCTATGGAGATGATAACTCATTTACTTACTTATTACTTGAACGACTATGTAAACTAGCACAAACTGAGCATTACAGGCATTCACTAAGCTTGTTAAGCTCACCCACTCTTTTTAAAACCCTTGCAAATTAGTTGTGTGCCGATGTGAGTGGTGTGGTTTCGAGGGGTGATCCAAGCAAGCCCATTTCCATTTTTCGTAGGTGTTATTGTTATTTGTTTACATTTTGGGAACAATGCAATAAGGTAGAATTTTATTGGTATTTGTCATGATGTTTTTGGATGCTTCCATAGACTATTCATTCTTAGGATAATGAGATTTGCGTCGTATTATTTTGATTATTACTTACACCTAATTTTGATGTTTGAAACCATTATTATGAACGATTTGGTGTTCATTCGATATAGTAATTGATGCATGTTGAATAAATTTTGTGTTGGAATGGTCGGTAGGCTTATATGTAATTTATTTTTGAGGTCTAGAGCAGAGGTATCTGCATTCGTGTGTTAAAAATGGTACCTCTATGATTTTGAAATGTGCAGGAAGTCAGAATCGTGATATGGTACCATATCACGAGTATAGATACTTGGGGTAATTTTTACTGATATTTTTGAAAAGTACTGATATTTTCTTGAGTTTTGATTTTAGCCGACAAATAGAATGTTGATTTGGTACTGATTTTTCATATCGATACTGTGTAAGGAAAATATTGATACCCATATTCCACTATCGATACCTACGTGTGTTAAAAATGGTACCTCTATGATTTTGAAATGTGCAGGAAGTCAGAATCGTGATATGGTACCATATCACGAGTATAGATACTTGGGGTAATTTTTACTGATATTTTTGAAAAGTACTGATATTTTCTTGAGTTTTGATTTTAGCCGAGAAATAGAATGTTGATTTGGTACTGATTTTTCATATCGATACTGTGTAAGGAAAATATTGATACCCATATTCCACTATCGATACCTACTGTGACAACCCGAATTAGGGCCTAATCGAAATAGTGGTTTCGTGACCACAAATCCGAGATAGAAATAATTGTTTTATAATTATTTTGGGGTTTATGATATGATTGCATGATTGTGTGAAAATTTCGTGATGAAATTCTATGCCTAAAGTGCTTAAATTGAAAGTAGGGACTAAATCGAATAAGTTGCAAAATTTGCATCCCGAAGTTTTAGTATGAAATTGTTTTGGAATATTAATTAGGAGGTCTTAAATAGCAATTTGACCAATTTTAAGTTCATGGACAAAATTAGGACATGGAAGGAATTTTTGAAAGTTTAGTAAGGAGGGCATTTTGGTCATTTGGATATTAAATGAAATAAAATGGGAAAAATAACACAAAATTGGTCATCATCCTCCTTAGTTGCTGCGAATTCTCCCTCTCTCCATAGCTAGGGTTTCTTCAATTTTCAAGCTCCATAATCAAGAAAGACGCGAATTGATCTTGAACGGGGAAGGAAAAAGTTTTGGACTAAATTGCAAAATTTCCACATTTTGCACCAAGGTAAGTTTGTATGTAAATACTACAATAATTTCATGTACATTCTTATATTTCAGCCTATTATATGTATATACTAGCTGATGTTGAAGTATAAATCGACTATTGGAAGAATGGAAATAAATAATAGAGAGAGATCCGGTTGAACATTCGAAAAATCGAATAAAATAGATGGAGCGTAGCTAGGTCACATGTATGATGCCGAGTGCACATCATGTGTACAAGAAAGCTACGAGACACCTCAGTAGTAGCTAGGTCACATGTGTGATACGAGATGTATCCCATGTAGACAAGAGAGCTACGTGAAAGATAAATGTAGCTGGGTGCATGCGTGATTCCAAGTGACGGACACCATGTAGACAAGAGAGCTACGAGACAAATCGGCTGGGTCGCATGAGTGGTACTAAGTGTTCACCATGTGTACAAGAGAGCCGAACTAAACGAAGTATGATGGTGGGGTGTGTCTTTGAAACCATTAAATATCGAGGATTGATCCGAATTGTTCAACGGGATGGTTTTGTGGTGACATTGTGGTTTGGACCTACACTTATGGTGAATGAAATGTGGTGAAAATGATTTGTGGTATATACAAATATAAGATAAAATGAGGTTAGCATAAAGAATTTGTGAAAGAATGAAATTAGCATTAAAACTGTTTTTAGATGGTAGCAGTGACGTGATTTTGAAAAATCACCAAAAATAGGAGGAATATAATTAGAGGTTGAATGAGATGTGAAATTAAAGTTTAATGAGTCTACTTTCATATAAAAGAAACAAAGCAAGCAAAGGAATTCTATATTTTGAGATATTTACAATTGTATGTGACTTGCTCAGGATGAATACGTGATCCCCTGTTCCAACTTTGAAAAATCATTAAAAATTGTACAAAGCAAATTAAGAAATATAGTTTACATGCCTAAATTCCTTATTGAGACTATTTTTAAATGAAACAGACTTCAGGGTTGTTTGAATTGTGTACTGAGAGAAATTCAATTTGTAGTGAACAGAGGTCAGATCAGTCGAGCTGTGTAACAGGGGAAACTTTAACTAATAAACTGTACTAATCGGCTGAACCAAAATTATAGAAAAAATTAGCAAAAAGCTTTATGAGTCTAGATTCAGGAAATTTTACGGATTTGAATTTCGAGTTTGGTAACTCGAGTTATGATTTATTTAGTGAATATGACGCAGCAGAGACAGCTTAATCAAAGTGGAATGAATAGTGAAGTTAAAGTAGATGTACTTGAATTGTTGTGTAAACATGTTAGATTTTTTTTAATTAGTATTTACATACTTACTTACTAAGCTATAAGCTTACTTTGTTTCTCTCTTTTGTCTTATAGTGTTCTCCGGCTTGCTCAGGAGTTAAGGATCGTGAAGATCTATCCGCACTATCCTACTTTAGGGTATTTGAACTAAACGTTTTGAATTATGGCATGTATAGTAGGCTTAATTATTTTGTTACGTGTCATATTTGTCTAGGTTTAAAATATTAGTTACAGTACTCAACCAGCTAATTTGTACAAGCCATTAAAGTTGGCTAATATTGTTCAAGACATATTTATATTTCGATTATGTTTAATGGTATGTATTATGTTCTGGTAATACCTTGTATCCTGTTCCGGCGACGGTAACGGGTAAGGGGTGTTACACCTACGTACTTGTTTTGGAAATTTTTCTAAATGGAGCCTATGCATGTTTAATTATTATTATAAGACCATTGAATGCATGTTTAGCATGTACTAATGATTAAAAAGTTTGATTGACGTAAAACCTATACAAATGTTAAAATGGAAGATGTACCCTTAATAATGAGTTCATTTGTATTATGTGTGACATGAGACGATGGTGTGGCATCCTCTATTCAGGCTCGGCGACCGAGCCGAGTATAGGGTGTTACATTAATGGTTAACATTTTTCCATTTAATCCTTTAATTGATCTTATCAATATCCTATAACATGCATACTAACATATCAATTATATCATATACAAGAAAAATGTAAAGTAGTAAATAAATACGATGGTTATAGCCCATAAAACTAATGTGGTTCCTCCCAAGCCAATGGCAGAACCGTAGGGAATCCTAGGGGTTTATGTCGCTTCTCAAGCTTATTTTCCACTTTAGGTATCCCAACCTTCTTTTCCTCTAGTCCATAACAACTCGTACAATTTACAATTGTAGAAACTCGATTTACATACAAAGTATAAGATGTGAAGAGAAATACAAGAGAAATACAAGAGAAATATAGAAAGGCACGACACGCAGGTAGTATTTATAAAATTACAACCTTTGTAAATAATAAATTAAATGGGCTATCGGGCTATAACCATGCATTTCCAAACACCGTGCATATTAAACGTAGTACACAACATATATCTCATACAATCATATCAACCAATAGATTTAATCTTGAATCTGTATCGTACAAGTGGCTCTAATACCACTGTTGGATCATTGGTACGCCCCGTGGCGTAGTTGAAAAATTATTCCGGCGATCATCAACCACGAATCCATGTACAAGGAATGAATCAAGTTGAAATAGCGTTGAAAATATACCTTATTGACTAAAAATTTTGAAAGGATGTTGTTGATTCAATGTCAATTCCAAGTCACAACGAAAACACCCGACCATTATGTAGCCCACCTCGTAAAAAAGGAACAGTCACTTTCTCTTGATCTTTTCAGAGAGAATTAAAAACAGTTGGTAGATTGTTTAAATTATTAAGTTGGTAACCTTAACACACAAAGGGATTATCATCCTTTTATCCTATTTGATATCACATATCAAAAAAGAAATTCATGATTATTTCCTTATTAATAGAGAAGGCAAATGGAAAGTTAGAAAAATAAATTATATTATTTTCAAAAGAATACAAGATTATTCCCTTATTAATAGAGAAGGCAAATGGAAAGTTAGAAAATTGAATTATATTCTTTTCAAAATAATATTAATTTTCATGTCTTTTATATTTTGACCGAAATTAATTAATATAATTGTTTATATTAATAAAATTCAGTAAAATATATACAATTAATATTTTGTATGAATCAAATTCATATATTAATTATACTCTTTCCAAAAGAATATTAATTTCCATGCCATTTATATTTTGACTGAAATTAACTAATATAATTGTTTATATTAATAAATTCAGTAAAATATATACAATTAATATTTTGTATGAATCAAATTCATATATTAATTATATTCTTTCCAAAAGAATATTAATTTCCATGTCTTTTATATTTTGACCAAAATTAATTAATATAATTCTTTATATTAATAAATTCGTAAAATATATACAATTAATATTTTGTATAAATCAAGTTCATATATTAATTATATTCTTTCCAAAAAATATTAATTTCTATATCTTTTATCTTTTGACGGAAATTAATTAAAATAACGGTTTATATTAATAAATTCAATAAAATATATCCAATTAATATTTTGTATGAATCAAATTCATATATTAATTATATCTATGTTTTCTATTTGTGTACAACAAGTTTGTACATAAATTGTGTTTAATATTTAACTATCAAATTAAATTAATCCAACAATTAATTTAATTCATGTGACAACTAAATACAATACCAAATTGTATTTGGATTCTGTTCATTTCAACTATAGGGTATGACCCTGTAGGCTCGTGTAATGTTGGTAGTAATACTAGAGCGTTTCTAACATTAGAAGCAACAAGTGGCATCTAGCAATGTATCATTTTCATCCAAGTTAGAAGAAGTCATGATTCGACATAACCTTTTTGTGTTAATCTTTTTATGTATTATATCTTTTTTACCCTTAATACCTAGATTGGACACAAGTCATGGAATAGTCACACTTGTATAGTCCAATCTCATATTTCTTGATTTTCTGAGCAGATTATAATAAAAAAATAAGTTTGATATCTCATATCAACTTATTTGAACATGGTCATGCATTTATAGTCTCACTTTATCAAGAGGCCTAAGATATTACTCCCATTATGTAGGAGGGATAAATCCTATCTTGATCAACCATATCCCACAACATATCCTACTACATGGATTGTGGTATATCCAACATCTGTCTTTATAGTATAACCTGTTACGATAGACATTTTGACTGTATCAAAATATACGACTCACGATGTTGGGACAATGATAATCTCAAGTTTGAGGATCATATACATAGTTATCACTATTAGTAATATTGTGACTGTTACATAATAATCTAATAAACATACTCATAGAGGGTCAGTCCAATATGTTGTTCTCTAACACATACTCATGTATGGATTTTAACATCCCTATGTCAATGACAACTTTTTATTATCAATCAATTACACATTAGTCTCAATGCATTATTGTTGTCCAAGCCTATAATAATACTTGACTAAGGATCTTTTAAAGCTAATAATATTTTCTTAGGACTTTATTACAATTTAGTTTATTTATATATATAGAAAAAAAAACTACAATAATAATGGCAATGGCTTATATTAATAAACAAGATAAAACGAGTATGTGATTACAATCGTCTCATGATTAGTCTTTGGGCATACTCTTCTATCATTCAAATATGTTTTCTTTTTCATTCCAATTATGGCTTAATGATGGGCGATTGTTGGTGGAAAAAAAATGGTGGTGCCACCAACCCTTGTTCCTTCACCTCTCGGCATTGTTCACTTCATATCATTTTAGAAAATAATGTCATAATAATACCATTTTGGTATTTAATTATTTTTATTATCTAGATAAAAAGACCCTTATGTGTATATATATATATATATATATATACATATATCATTTTATTGCACTAATTTTAGGGTGAGTTTGGATAGGCGGTGAGGTGCGTGCGTTTAGCTTACTTTTTATATCTTGTTACAGCTTCTAATCTCACCCCATCACTGTTTTTACACTAACCACAGTTTAACGTACCACCTATCCAAACACACCCTTAATCAGATAAGATTTCTTTACCGAAATATTTGAGTTGCTTTGTATCTTAACGAACCTAAAAATCACATGGGATGTCGTTTGCAAACCAAAACCCACTTTGTCCGCCTCATTATCATCCCTAAGTATAGTTGCTTTAGACGTTTCTTTTTGGGATGTCGTCATCCATTATGTCCTTGTTTTTCCTCTTACAAATTTTAGTCAGATCACAAGGACTTTTTGTCTTGTATTTGTTAAATGAGGTTTTCCTCATATGTCCTTCCAAAATTCTTTTAATATTAAATTTTATTTTTAAATTTATTAAATTGAAATATTTTTTGAGAAATTTATTTTGATGTACAGAAACCTAGTAAATTAATATATGATCTTTAAGATATATTTAAAAACATATTATTTTATATGTATTATGTAATACTTTCAAATCGACTTGAGAGTTTTGGCTAAGTTGAAGGCGTTACATTCGATCACCAAAGTGATCTATAAAATCATTCTTTATATTGAGTTGATTCATAGGAAAATCACTCTTTTGTTTTTAGAAAAAAAAACATTCATTCATTAAACCCGCTTTACCTAATAATTCATTTAAAATATTGTTAATGTGAAGTTTTGAAAACGATTTAGGGTTTTTAAGAAAAGACTTATGAACACTTTGAATATTCTATAAAGCAACAAAAAACATTAATTAAGAATATAAGTTTTCTAAACCATATAGCATGCATTTATCAGAGAGATAATTAATTGTCATGCTTTTAAAATAAATAAGCTAAACAAATCCTAAACTTAAGTTATAAAAGTGAGAAAATACTTAATAATTACAAACCCAAAAAAAACTATTAAGGAAACTTTAAAGAAACTTCGAAAAGAAAAATAAGCAGCATAATTCGAGGATCTTTCGATGCCATTCTGAGTTCTAGTTTTCTATGCTACCTGAAAGGAAAAGGAAGGAGGAATGAGCTTACAATGACTCATTGTAAGATTAACTTAAACCATTATAAATAATCATTCAAACAATAAAGTATTTAGTTCATAGCATAATAGCATAATAAGCATAATGTAAGTAACATATAAAAAATCAATGAGTATACAGAATTTATTTATGATGCAATGCAAATGCAAATTTCTCACTCGTCCATCATAACTGCCCTTGAGCATTGCTCGACACACCAAAAACACATATAAAAAATTGACCATCCTAGATTTGTTTTTTTCGATGATGATGGTCGCTCACTTGTCATCTGCGATGATGACTTTTACTACAATAACTTACCATCCCGGCTGTCTGATTTTTATGGCTTTTTACTATACTAAATTATCATCCGGTTGACCCGATTTTGATGGCTTTTTAAATTACTATCTTGGCTTATTCAGTTTTGATGACATTGTTGCTTACTTCGTGCAGTACTAACTTTCGGTGTGGACATATACTCATCATATCATACTCATTATCAACATTTGATACTATTCTTAACCAGCACATTTATTATCATGTCATGTTTTCATGTTTTTATTCACATCAATTTCGCATATACTAGTAATTTAAGCAAACTAAAAATAATTTCACATAAATAGTATCTTCATGTGATTTAATATGCTTAGTTTGGCTGACACAGACATAAGTAGGGTTCACACATACAAGGTTCGCATAAAGGGGCTTGTAGATACAAAATTCACAAGGGGTTTGCTCATAGTGTTCACTTCTATAAGGTTAGCACGTAGGGTTCACCTACAAGGTTCACACATAGGGGCTCGCTCATAGGCTCGTTCATAGGGGTTCACGCTCAGGGTTTCGTACACAGGGCTCACCTATAGAGGTTCCCATACAAGCTCGCTTATAGAGGTTCACACACCTAGGGTTCGCTCATCTAGGTTCACACATTTAGGTCCGCACATAAGGGTTTGCACTTATAGGTTTTCGCATAAGGGTTTGCATACCTAGGGCTCGCTTATTTAGGTTCACACATCTAGGGATCGTACGCTTGGGTTTGCACTACATGGGGGTTGCATACCCTGGGGGTCATATAAATATAGGGTTCACATAAGTAAGACTTGTAAGGTTCGCGTAACTAAACTTATAAGGTTTGCAGGATGTTTTCTACAAGTTCGCATAATAATTTCTATAGGCTCGCATGATGTATAAAGCTTGCAAATAGTCACTAAGGGGGTTCACATATCCTTCACTAAGGGTTCGCATAATAAATCATGTACTATATTCATGGGAGTTCGCATAAGGGCTCATTTATAAACTAAGGTTCGTATACAATCCTCTTATGGTTCGCCTAGTATTGTTAAGTGTTCGCATATATATATATATATATATATATATATACTTACTCGCAGGTTTGCATACATGTATTAAGGTTTCGCATTATAGAATATCTTACTTCCTACTTCCTCAATTGATTAATAATACATGATGATTTAGGTTAGATCCCACACTTGATTTGAAGATACAAAAAACCTTAATTTGGAAGAAGAGATTGGAGATCCACTTGAATGAGAGGGATGATTTTGAAACTTTGACTCCTTTTGTTTTGAAAATTGATTTGGAAAGAAAAGAGCTTGAGGGTGTTTTTCTTGAAAATTTGTTAGGTAAAAATTCTAAGGTTTGATTAAAATTGGTTATTTATAATACTTTCTTTCCCTAATTGAAATTGGTTTTAACAATTCATATAGAAATGAGACTCTTTTAAATAAAAGACTAAATAGAAAATAATTTTTTTGGCTGGACTAGTTTGAAAATTCTACATTTTAATGGGGTAAAAATAAGAAAATAAAACATTTTGACTAATTTCTCACAAGATGTCTTAAACTCGAGATATAAGGGTAAATTAAGGTCTTACCACTTAAACCAGCAAGCTCATTCTTATTAATTTTTTAACAAAAAAATTTTTAAAAGCACACTAAATGCTCTTACCCTTTGTTTTTTAAAAAATAAAATCTAATTTTTATCTCTAATTCTTCTAAACTCATTTTTGAAATGTGACATCTTGTATATGAAATGTCTAACTAAGTTAATATCATGGGTTAACTAGACACCAATTGAAAAATAATTAAAAATGAAAAATAATTAAAAGTTCATTCTTTCACAAAGAAATAAATATTATTTTGAGCATAAATTTATTTTTTTGTATAAATCTCTGAAAATAAACATTTAATACATAAAAGATTTGAACACAAGTCATCATTATTTTAAAACCTCGACTTCAACAATTCAATCAAATTTTCTTTTATTTTTATATGAAATTTTATAAATATATTTAGTAGATAACTTTTTCACCCATATTTTAATATGTTTTAATTAAATTTTTTTCAAGCTCCCAAAAGAAAAAAATATCTGCAAATAAAGACGAAGACATTTATAATCTATAATCTAGGCACGGTGGATTTGGTTCGCCCTCAACATCTGTTTTTTTTTTTTTTTCCTTCTTTTTTGTCTTCTATGATTCCGCATGTGGGTGATTGGAAAAGAGGAAAGGGAAAGCCTTGAAAGAAAAAGAATTGCATATTTGGTTCTTGTATTTTATTGATTTCTTTAAATATGACACGTTTACTTTATAAATATCTATTTTAGTACTTAAAACTTTTATTCTGTTTATCATGACGTGTGTCCCAATTGTAGGGTGGTTTTTTTGTCACTTTTTGTTAGAATTTTTTTTATTTCAAATAATAGAAGGGACTTCAAACTAAATAACACAAAACTATTTAAACAAAAAGAAATAAAACAAATAGTGGATGACAACATGAATAGATTCCAAGCTTGAAGGGATCTATAAAAAAAAAATCCTGCGAAATTCTGTCTAATATCATGGTTTCCTTCTATTAAAAATTCATGACTTTTTTAACTTATTATTCCATATAATATATACTTGTAGAGGTGATCATGAATTGTTTCGAATCGAACCTCAATAAAATTTTAAGTCTATTTTCTAAATTCGGGTTTGATTTGACTTAAAATGAGTTAAAAATTTTATTCAAGTTCAATCCGTTAAAAATTTATATAAAATAAATTTAAAAATATAATACATCAAATACACTAAAAAATTAAAATAAATGTTTCCCAACAAATTAGAAATAAATTAAAAAAATTATTTTTACTTAAATAACACTAAAATATGTGCAACTTAGTAAGCAAATACTTTTAAAATAGTAGCAAAATTAACAACAAAACAAAAGTTATACAATATTCAAACAATAACGACAAAATAGTAGTAATATAATAACGATACGACACCAAAATAGTGACAAAGCAGTAGCAAAAACAATAAAAACAACAGCAAAAAACGGCTATCTTTTTTTTACAAATTCGGGTCAACCCAGGCCAGGCCGAAAAAGGCTTACCCGAGGTCCGACTCATTTAGAAAACTAGCCTTGTTTTTTTGCTCAAATCTATTTTTCAAGTTTATATTTCTATCCGGACCCTCCCATTTTTCGAACGAACCTTTGGACCGGGTGACCAAAATTAGTTCTACTTACTTATCATAGTTATATTTATGCCAAGCAATTTAGTTTAATGACGTGTATATTTTAATTAAGTTTTAAAAACCAAGCCAAAAGTTAATCATGTTGAAGTAGTTTACATTGAGTGAGCAATTAAGGGCTAGAATTTATGCAATTTTAGCAAAATAAGTGGCAACTAATTTTTCTAAAGTACATTATAATAAACTAATATAAGTCAAAAGCATTGCTATCTGTATCAGATTGCAATATATGCATGAGCTCCCCAGGATCTTTCTCAAAGATCTAGACGTTATGGTTCTTGTCAAATTCCATTTTAGTTAGTAAGTCCCTAACTCTATTTTCTTTATTTGGAGAATGTTTAATTCTCTAAAATTCAATTAATTATAATAATTGAGAAATCCTCCTAATTAAAGCTGAAGACGAATTTACCGAAAAGTTAACTATAAATAGATTTTTTCCAAACAATTTTAATGACTTATCACATGTGACTCAATTATTCTTAAATTTTAAATTTATTGTTATAGTTTGTATAACTTGCTCATGCGTTAAAAACTCATAATTTTATCTCCAAATATATAAATATAATTCTTTTTAAAAATTATACATATTCTTTTTTAACCTTTTCGTGTTATTTCTTTCTATTCCTTTGAGAAATTTAAAACGAATTTAGTAAGTTATGTTAATTTTTTTTAAAATTTAAGAAAATATGTCTATTTTAAAGAGAAAATGAAAATATCTTCTACAAGAAATATTTTCATCTCACGTCAATTAAAAACACTTTCTACAAGAGACGTTTTAGCTTTTCTCTTATCACATCAGCATAACAGTTTTGGCTTTGTTTTTATTTTAAAATATTTAATCTTTGAATTCTAACTAAAGCATCAAATTTAATATTTAAAATTTGTTAAAAAATATATTTACTTGCTTATATAACTCTAGTTCAACCCTTTATTTTCATCATTTTTAGTTTTATAAAGTATTTTAGCAAAAACAATGAATTTATTTAATTATTTTCTAAATTTTATATGTAGTTATTTTTCAAGAATCATCTTTAAAATTTTCAATTAAACATTTTTTATAATTTTCATTTTCTAAATAAATAAAAATTATATTTGTTGGTTGAAAACTGGAAATATTTGTAGTTTTTCAAAATCGAATTGAATATTGTAAATAATTAAATTATTTTGAATTAAATTTAATAAGTTTAAGCTTTTTTCAAAATCAACTTAAATATGTTCGGTTTATTTTTTTAAAAAAGAATATCTCTTTTCTTATAATAATAAAATGAATATCTCTTATATCATAAAAGTTAATAATTAAAAATAACATCTAATTTAGAATTCAAATAAATTTTATGCTAGAAGCATTCATAAACCTAATTAGATTGCGATTTGATTTTTCTAAATAAAATTGTATCAAGAATCCAATCTATTCAAATGATTTGTTTAAAAATGGAAGAAATATTAAATTTATACATTAACTTCAAATCAATGTGCAATTTGATACATAACTTTAATTTGTTATAATATATTAACGTAAAATGATGATAACTCAATAACGGTGTTAGTGATCTATGAAAACTGAACCAAATCAAAATTTCATGTATATAATTGCACAAAATCAAAGTTCATGTATGACATTACACACTGGATCAAAGTTCATTTATAATTTTGATATTTATCGCTTTAAAAATTAATCAAAAATTTAAATTAAAAAAATCAAAACAGTTATGATGATGTGGTAGGATATAGAAGTTTGTTGTAAAACTCGTTGTCGAACTTGATTAATCGCTCTTTGATGTTTAAAATAAATGTTTTCATTTTTACAATTTTCTAATTGTTCCAAAATCTTATAAGTTGAATTAATCAAATTCAATTTTTATTGTTCTATCTTAGAGTATCCATTCACTTGAAACTGATCCATCTCCATTTCTATTTTCTATAAGTGAGCCCAGGCCTTTTCTAACCGTTCAATAGCCCCTAGTTCTTCTGAATTTCAAATAGTATTCAATATTCTCTCTTTTCAATTATCTAATAAATCACTTATGAAAGTAGATTATCTTTCCATTCATTTTTTTTATTTAAAAAAATTCCATGATCCCTTCTCGAACGAAACATGAACCTTTCGATTCATTTGGCTCTCACGCTTAATTATTTTTTATTTATTGAGAATTAATTCCTAGTATATTTTTTTCTAATGTAATGAGCTTACCCTTTCCATCTCATCTCTTTTCATATTTCAAAATAGCGAAATTGATTACTAATCCAAAACTAAAATATTCAGAGGATTCTTTTCACCAAAATAGAAAAAATATATAAAAACTAAAAGTATAATAAATAAATAAATAATAATAATTTTACATATAATTTGGAATTTCTAGTTGCACTTAGAATGGCATGTTTTTAGCTGAGATAAAAACACTTTTTGCAGGATGTATTTTTAATTTCTTTCTTCAAAATCTTTTAAATTTGAAAAATAACGACCTAAATTATTAAATTCATTTTAGAAATGGCATATATGCCCAATTTAAAAAAAAAAAAAAAAGCCCACTGAATCTCAATTTGACCTCTCTCCAACAAATTGTGTTACTTTTTTATCTTATTTATTTTCTTGTTTGAGAATAGTATAAATTCACTTTCTCCCTGTAGGCGTTGATTTTTCATTGACTTCAGATAGTAACAACCGAGATTAGTTTATATTTGTCAAAAGTTTGCCAGGGAAGAGGGCGGTTTGAAGTGACCTCTCATTTAATTTTTTATCTATATATTCTAATTAGGTTTCGAGGTTTCTTTTTGTTCATTAACTAGAGTAGCTTTCGAGGTTTCTTTTTGGGATGTTGTCGTCTTTCACTATGTCCTTGTTTAGTTCTTAGAGGATAGGATTCTTTTGTCTTGTATTTTTTAAATGAGGTGTCCTTCCAAAAAATATATTACTAAAATTCATTATTTTCGATTTATTAGATGAAAATATTTATTGAACAAAAAGATAAAAATATATGATTTAAAAGTATAAAAATCTTCAAATTTTAAAAAAATAATTAAACTCTTTTTTTCACTTAATTTGGTACGTAAATTATCACAAAAGATTATTTAATCATTAACTTTAAAAGTGGACCACTAAAGTTAATTATCCCTAATTTTTCAGTTAAAGCTATCTGTTTCATAACCATAACGTAACATGTAGCAAAAGCATTATAAAAATAAAATCAATAAAATTTATAAAATATTAAATTTTAATAAAATATTTAAAATTTATTAAAATTAGAAAAAAATATAAAAATCGTAAAAATATATAAAAATTTGTAAAATTTTATAAAAATCATAAAATACAAAATTTTATAAAGTCATAAGAAAATTATAAAAATGTAAAGAAATATAAAAGTCGTAAAAAATTGATAAAATTATCGTACTAAAGAAAACATTTTATAATTTTTCTATAGTTTTATCGATTTTATTTTTATCATTTTTGCCACATGTCACGCCATGTTGTGGCACGTGATGGTTTTAACTAAAAAGCTAGGGTCATTAACTTTAATAGTCAACTGTTAAAGGGCCTTTTTGATACATTTTATAACTTTTTTTTATGATTTTCATAAAATTTTATAAATATTTATTTTTTTCAAGATTTTTATAATTTTTTTCTAATTTTAATAAAATTTAAATGTTTTTATATTTTTGTTAAAATTTAAATAATTTTATAAATTTTATTGATTTTTATTTTTTTATAATTTTTTGCCACATGTCATACTATGGTCGTGACACGGGTGGCTTTAATTGAAAAAATTAGGGGTAGTTAACTTGAAGGGTCAATTATTAAAGTTAAATCTTAAAGGGCCTTTTTAATGAATTTTGACAGTTCAAATATCCAATTCAATGCAAAAAAAAAAAAAGGCTTAATTGGTTTTCTTTTTTATAAAAAAGTTTTAGAGCCTTTTTTATGCATTTTATAACACCCTAAACCTGGCCTAGACGTTATGGTCGAATCCAGAGGTGTCACAAGGTAGGGTTTTGAAAATAGAGTCATCTCGTCAAATCATTCACGTTTCATAATTCATATTCATTTATGTAAAGTTTTGAAAGTGTTACTTAATCCATTTATTTGTCAAAATGTGATTTACAGTGGAAGCCTTTAAACCGTGATATTTTAAAAAGTGCAGTTCGTATTTTTAGAAAACTTTTGTTTTAGTAAAAACCATGGTTTTTAGATATTAGTAGCAAATAAAGTACTAAAACGAAAAATCCAAATCCAAAAATCAACAAAAAAAAAGTTTAGAGAGTCCAGTTATTACAAAACTTCAAAATTAATCCTTAGATCAAAATAAAAACCATAAACTTAATCAATTTACAAACTCGTGATCACCGAGAGGCTTTGTCGCACCGATCCGCCTAAGTTTGTGGATTACCTGAACAAAACAGACAAACAGATGTGAGTTTTTTGTAAACTAAGTGTGTAACCCAACAGAATTAAGCATGCACACATATAGAGATCTCATATACAATTAGATACAGATTCGGGCTCTTGCCCATTTCAGGTACAGTCAATAGAATCAGATATATAAATCAAATGTGCAGAATCCTACCCTCATCCTCTACACACAATTTCCGACCGTCCCAACACACCATGTGGGATTAAAAACACCTACCCATCCCTACACACTATATTGTGCCATTACGACACATATTAGATAATATGTAGCCAAGCTACCAAAATATAGGCGAGAGTCGCCTCTCAGAACACTTCCTCCACATATATCCAATCCCACCCCAAAACAGATGCAAAAACAACATATTAAACATGCTCAACATGCTTAAATACAGATAATAGATATACTTCTAATAGAATAATCAGACATGCATAATAGTATCATACTCAAAATAGAATATCAGACTATCAGATTCCATAGTTTTAGGGTTTGATTAGCCCTTACTGACCCTACAGTAGACCCAGAGTCGATCAGAACGACCCGTGTGAACCTAGGGAGAATTCTAAAAATTTGGGCTCACATGCCCGTGTGGCCCACAGGGCCTGGCCCAAAAACCACACGCTTATGTGGGCCTACACGCCCAACTCGACCTAGCCCGTGTTGCCCGCACGGCCACACTCAAACCACTACATGGTCGTGTCTTGCGCACGGCTGCACCTTCTTTAAACACATGGTCGTGTCTCGCACACTACCAACCACACAGGTGACCACACGCCCGTGTGGCATTGACAGTAGGCAATTTTAGCTTTCACTGAAACCTCATTTTTTATGATTTGAGAACACATCTGTTTCGGTTTTGATGCTACCACAACCACGAGCCCTCCAGAACTTAAGAATCGACATACCAATGCTCAAAATTAGTCTTAAAACATGATTAAGCCGAAACTCAAAACTGAAAATAGTTGAAATCAAGCGTCTATTGCTTACCCCAACACTCCAAACGATTGACTATGATTCTGCAAGAGTAGAGTCACGATCTTCTCAATTCGCTGCTGCAAAAACAACAATATAATCCCAATCAGCGTTTTGAAGAACACAAATTACAAAATAGCATAGCCTCACTTACCAGAATCGTGCAACGAACACCAAAATAATGAGAACAAAGGTACGACAGCAGACAGAAAGGAAACAGAACCAAAGGATAGAATAGGAAAAAGAAAATGGCAAGGAAATAGGGAACTAACTTCAGTTGATTTTTGGAAAAAAGAGAAAATAATTGGAAATTTAAAAAAGAAAAAGAAAAAAAAGATATGACACATATCCCTTGATTTTCTCCCACTAACCGACTATCTCAACCTTCTCAGACTTTTAGTTCAACTGAGACTCTCTAAGTCAACTAAGAAAAAATTAATACCCACGCTCGCGTAGGGATTCAAACAGAAGACCTTCAACATACTAACCCCCTTACCACTTGAACTAGCAGGCTTATTCTGATATGGATTAATAGACAATTTTAAATAAGCCCACTCAACAAGGGTAAGGCTTGGATCAAAAATAAGAAAATTTGCTAACATGGGACTTAAACCCAAAACTTTTCTTACACACCCAGAACACTTAACCACTGAAGCAGATACACATTTGTGTTAGATATTGAAAGAAACAGAAACAAATTTGTTAGGGTGTTACAACTCTACCCCCTAAAAGAAATTTCGACCTCTAAATTTACCTGATCAGAAAAGATGAGGGTACTGCTGATGCATCGAGTCCTAAAGTTCCCACGTAGCTTCCTCAGTGCCATGATTTCACACAGAACCTTTACTAACTGAATGGACTTCCTTTTCAGAACCTTAATATCACAATCCAAAATCTAAATCGGCTCATCCTTAAAATTCAAATCTGGTCTAACCTCGATCTCCTTAACAGAGACAACGTGAGATGGGTCAGACAGATACCGCTTCAGCATCGAGATGTGAAACACATCGTGGATATGGTCTAACCCTAGAGGTAGCTCCAACTGATAAGCAACTACACCCCTAACTTGAATCCATCGTCGAAACAGGGTTTTAGAGTATTACCGAAACTTTCAGAACATTTTACAAATAATTTATATAATTTCTTTTCATTAACCGAGATCATTGAAAACGTCCCTTAATTGGACCCTCGAGGCCCAATACGAGCATTAGAATAGAGTCGAGACTTAATCGGGAACTCTAAGAACTTTTTGTGACATTTCAAAAATTTTCCAAGGTGTAGAACTCATACGCCCATGTGGTCCAAGGGACACACCCGTGTGACCTTGGGACACGCCCGTGCTACATGCCGTGTTAGACCCTGTGTAACTCTCTAACATGTGCACAGGGCCATGCCACCTGCCCGTGTGCTAGGCCGTGTGGCTAATTAATTCAATTCAAAATTAGGCGTAAGTTTCACACGACCAAGACACACGCCCGTATTCTAGGTCGTGTAGCACACACGGCTGAGACACATGCTCGTGTCTTTGCCCGTGTACTCAATTTTAAGCATTCTGTTTCTCAAAATTAAGGTGCAGGGGGCACACGGCCTAAACACACGTTCGTGTACAATTTCATATGCCTCTGAGAATAACAGAACTTATAAAGTACCCAAAAGAGATTGCTGTAATATACTCAATGATAACAGTTGTATTCAAATATCTTTACAATTTCATCACTAATCCACTGACTAATAAAGTCATCAATAATCTTATATTATTCAGTTCACTGAAAGAGTTAATTTAAAAGAATTTTCAGCTAATCCATTTTGTAAATATCATATCTGGATAAGTAGATTACTCATGAATAACTTCTTCCTTAACAATGACATTGCATATTCAGAATAATCTTCAGAAAAATATGACATCTCTTTTAGTACCGTCTCTCAATTCTGACTACATCATTAATCATTCAACCTTTGAACTATTTAGTTCCACATTCATGAGCTTAATCCATATAAATCCTGTGAATTTCATTGTATAACACTATACTGGTAAAGGGGTGGAGATCGTAAGCCTCAAAATTCAACTTTCATAAATACACACATATCACTTAACATTTATCATTAACATGTCCGTTATAAAGCATTTATTTCATACCTTTATAAGTACCCTTTTATCATACGCAACATTTTTACTCGAGCATTGTGAGTATCACTTGCTCAGTATCGGAATTAACTCAGTTGGAAAGTATCTCTATCTATTTGTAAGACAATTTTCATCAGAGTTGGGAGATATCACACTATCACGTGTCATATAATAGCATGTATTTCTAGACTCCACATATGCTACGTTCAGTCCGAGAACCGACTAAATTGTACTAAATGTAACACCTTTAATCTGTATCTGTCGTCAGAACAGGGTTTCAGAGTATTACTGAAACTTTCAGAACATTTTACAAATAATTTATGTAATTATTTTTCATTAACTGAGATCATTCAAAACGTCACTTAATTGAACCCTCAAGGCCCAATAAGAGCATTAGAATCGAGTTGGGACTTAATCGAGAACTCTAAGAACTTTTCATGACATTTCAAAAATTTTCCAAGGTGCAGGGCTCACACCTCAGTGTGGTCCAAGGGACACGCCTGTGCTACAGGCCGTGTTCGACCTCGTGTAACTCTCTGAATTGTGGATATGGCTATGCCACACTCCCGTGTGGTTAATTAATTCAATTCGAAATTAGGTGCAGGTTTTATACGGCCAAGACACATGCTCGTGTCTCTGCCTGTGTACTCAATTCTGAGCATTCTGTTTCTCAAAATTAAGGTGCAGTGGACACACGGCCTAACCACACTTCCGTTTACCAGGCCGTGTGTCATACACGGTCTAGACACATGCCCCTGTACCAGGCCGTGTGTCACATACGGTCTAGACACACGCCCGTGTGTCTGCCAGTGTGGACAAAATAAAGCCATTCCTAGCTTTATTTCTCACCCAAAATCACACTCATGACCTGCACCTGAATCACACATCCAAATACCAACCATTTCAAGCATTTAAATCAAGTAAATTCAATTATTCATCATGGCATATCATTTCATGCATACATGTCTATAATCTTACTTTAGTTAAGTCCTCAAGTTAGACGTAGTTTGATCAACTACTTAACATATATGTAGCTACCGTATTTTGACATTACAATTATATTAAAACAAATCTTACTAGCCATTCCAGTGGCTAGATTACAAACATCATTTACATTTACATGCCAATATGGCAAATATATCCTATACATGCCATTATAACCATAATTGATCTACCATATTGTACCGACATGGGCCGATGTATAGTGTGAGTGATCTCCCCAAGCTTTCAATCCAACGAGCTTCTGATTTACTCTAAAATAGGGAAATAAAACTAAGTAAGCATAAAATGCTTAGTAAGTTTGTATAACATGTACTTAACTTACCATTCATTCTATTTTGAGATAACTATGTAAGGCATATTCAATCAATTTGACCTCAAGCCCTACACACACATCCTCATTACCCTTGTTAGTCATATAATCCATAATAACATCAAAAACATGTATGGGATCAATAACAATCAAGTTTCCACGCACATATGATTTCCACAACATGTATAATTCACATTGCTATATCTCAAATATATTTTCATATAACACATCTCGAGTTCAGATTATTTCATATCAAAACTTTACACATTTTACTCGAAATATCAATGTCACACGAGTAGTAGTACACTCAAAGTGTACAAGTCTATAACCAAGGATGAACATACTCATCAAATAAATTTTATGTACATTATCATCATTTCATATTTCCATATATCAATTACCATGTATTTTCATTTTCATGTATTTCAGGCAGATATGTGTAATAACTCATTTCTTATTCATATCTTCTCATATCAAGAACTTTTACCTTTTGAATTTATCTAAAATATCGATGGATACGCAGGTGGTACACTCGAGGTGTACGAATCAAGATCCATCAATTCATGTCTAATGGTACCCATAGGGTACCATATTAGAAAGTACACTCTCGAGCCACACATGTATACAACAGGATTACCAGTCCAGACTAAATCCTTTTTATGACGTATGCTCTAAAGAGCTTGATCTGGATTACTCGTCCGGGCTAAATCCAATCCATAACATATGCTTGAGAGGTCTTATATCAGGATTATCGTCCGGGCTAAATCCTTTCTATAATGAGGTCAATAGGATTACTCGTCCGAGCTTAATCCCGTCTGCAACAAATGCATGACCTTATTCATTTCGAGAAATTACAAATCCATCAAATTTTCCATTTATTCAAACGGAATTTAGCATCTTTCAAGCATTATCAAGCATGTGGTCAATCTCATATGTTTATGCAATTATGCAATTCAAATGTTCACATTCAACTCAAGCATAAAATTAACATTTTTATCATTTATCATTTGTCGGGCATTATAATTGATTAGACACTTTCATTTATTGGGCTTTAACGAGTATGTGATTATTTCACATATTTATAGCATTTATAGAATTCACAACACAACATTTAATTCAAGCATAAAAACATATATAATTTAGTTACACGAACTTACCTCGACAATGTTCGTGTACGAAAAATCTACTAATCCGACATTTTTTTCTTTCCTCGTTCTAGCCTCAAATTTGTTCTATCTAGATCTATACAAGTAAATTTGACATCAATTTATCATATTTCATATTCAAGTGGACTTAATTTTCATCCTAGGCAAAATTACCATTTTGCCCCTAACTTTTCTATAAATTCCCATTTCGTCCCTAGGCTCGAAAATAAATTTGTGCAATTTACTCCCTATTCCAAGCCTAACCAAAATGCCATTACAAAATTTAAAGAACATGCATTTCACAAATTTCATAATTTTCCATGGGTTTTATCACTTTTTCATTTTAGTCCCTAAATCAAGTTTCCATCAAAAATTGCTTTGTAAAAGTTGTTTATCTATCAACAACCTTTCATTTTCTACCATAAATTTTATATTTCCAGCATATTCATCCATGATCCAAATTTCATACTGTGATAACTTTTCAAATTAATCCCCCAAATTGATATATTAGACTATCCCGGTTTCAAAAATATAAAAATTACTAAAAACGGGGATTGATTACTTACCCAAATAAGCTTGATAAGTCTTCTTCCTCTGTCTTAGGGTTTCCATAGAAATATTTGGGGAAGATGATATGAAATTGTTTTCTTTTTCATTTAGTTAAATTGTCATTTAATAACTTTTCATCTTTTCAATTTAGTCCTTAGCCTTTTTTTATTTTTCCATGGATGAGTCATACCAAAATATCTACATACTTTCTTTTGTGGTCTAATTACCATATAAGGACCTCAAGTTTTGAATTCCATAGCTATTTTAGGCTTCTAGCTACTAGAATCCAACTTTTGCATTTTATGTGATTTGGTCCTTCCCGTAATTAAACACTTAATCGATAAAATTTTCTTATTAAAATTTTTCACATGACATGTCTATCATATTACGAACCATATAATAAAATAAAAATAATTTTTTTTGGCTCTAATTTGTGATCCCGAGACCACTATTCCGATTTCACCGGAATTGTGCTATTACACAACTGGTCTCACACGCTTCAGAATCCGATACGGCCTAATAAACATAGGGCTCAACTTGCCCTTTTGACCGAATATCAAAACTTTCTTCCACGGAAAGACCTTAAGGAAGACGAAATTCCACACAAAATACTCAATATCTCTCTTCTTCATATCCGCATAGGACTTTTGACAATCAGAAGCCGCCTTCAGATGATCTTGAATTAGTTTAACATTATCCTCAATCTCAGAAACCAACTCAGGACCCAAAACCCAATGCTCGCCCAACTCAGTCCAACATAACTAAGTACAACACTTATGACCATATAAAGCCTCATAGGGTGCCATCTGGATGCTAGCTTAGAAACTGTTATTGTAGGCGGCTCAACTAGCAGCAGATAATCCTCCCAACTACCTTAGAAATCTATTACACAACTCTGAAACATATCCTCCAGTATCTGAATCACCCTCTCAAATTGACCATCGATCTGAGGATGGAACACAGTATTGAAATCCAATTTAGAACCCAGAGCCTTGTGTAATTTCTTCCAGATCTGAAATAATCGAAACAGGAACCCCATGCAGCCTTATAATCTTAGAGATATAAAGCTTCGCTAACTTCTGCAGAGAGTAGTCCATTGTAACACCACTAACCCGTATACATCGCCAGTCTTGGGTTACGAGGTATTACCGATCATGACACAGTTCATACTTTTAAGCATTTCATTTTAGCAATTCAAAATTTTAAACACATCATTCCTCGCGAAATTAACAAATATCAAACCTTAAAAATTCGTATCACTTATATGATAACATATTTAAAACATAATTCAACATATAATATAACAAATTATATTTTTGTTTATGAATAGGACATGTAAAAACCCAACAACTTCGTTAAAGGAATGTCAATCTAATTTTTATAAAAAGCCCTGCACAGTAAATGTTGTACTACCTATGAAACAAATTTCAATATCAAAACTTGGCATTCGTTTGTACATCATTACCATATCAATCAATGTGAATTTCATATTTTATGCATTAGTATAATTTACTACATCCATTCGGTCATATGTATATATGTAATTAAAGGCATTTAACAAATCTAAATAAAACTTTATAGTAAGTCATGTTTACGATTTAATAAACAACCAACGTATAAGAGATACAACATATGTCACCGAGCTTAAACACATTTTACCATTAAACCTAAATCATTTTCAAACCGTAATAATAATTTAATACCATTTCATGCATAATTCACTAAATCATCAAATTGCCATTTAATCACAAATATCAACCTCTGCTCACGCTCATAAATAAATTAGTAGAAATCATAGTACATAATTTAATAAGCAACCATATGTGCATTATTGGTGCAATTTAACATGGCCGTACATGCTATTAATACATGTATATACCTAGTGCGCATTTACCCACAATTTAAAGCCACACTTAACATGTGAATACATGCCAGATAATTGACCAAACAATAATGAAACCTATTCAATACTTGTTACCCTTCACCACCGAATTATAATACCTAAATCTAAGTTCATTAAACATTATATCTAAGAACATACGAGATTATGTCAAAGCATATTAGGCAATTTCACATATATATACACTTTATCTTAGTATGAAACACCTTCAAACTAACTAAATATGCTTATGACTTGTAACGCCCCATACCCGAGACCGTCGCAGGAGTCGAACACGAGGTGTTAACAGACTTAATTCATTACTTAAACAGCTCAAACAATTTATTTTTAAAATTTCCAGTCAAGCTAGTAATCTGCGTCATAGTCGCTTAAAAATTCATATCTCGAGTTTCGAAACTCAAAATATAATTCCGTAAATTTTCCATGAAAATAGACTCATATATATATTTACTAATTTGTTTCTAGAATTTTTGGTCAAACCAATTAGTACAGTTTATTAGTTAAAGTCTCCCCTATTTCAGGGTTCGACTGCTCTGACCGCTGTGTATTTCGAATCAGATATCTCTCTGTAAATAATTTCAATGTCTATGAAGTTTGTTTCTATTAAAACTAGACTCAATAAGGAATCTTTACATATAAATAATGACTTATAATTATATTTGTACAATTTATGATGAATTTTAAAGTCATAATAGGGATCCAGAAATCACTCTGGCCCTGTTTCACAAAAATTCAAATATCTCATAAAATATAATTTATATACCTGTTTTGTTCAATCCATATAAAAATAGACTCATTAAGATTCAATTTAATAACTTACTCATCATTTAATTCCATTTCTACTATTTTTAGTGATTTTTCAAATTTACATCACTTTCTGCTGTCGATTCTGTTTTATGGCAAATTTCACTTTACTAAGGATTTTCATGGACTAAATAGCATTTTAAACATACATAACATCAAATATGACTTAGATTGGCCATTCCAATGGCTAATCATTTACAAAACCCTTTTCTTGCCAAACCATAGCCATATCATAAGATCATTTACACAAAGTGAGTATTTTGCCATACATGCCACATTCAAAACACACAAGCCATTTTACCAATTTAGGCCTTCGGATAGTGTGAACGAGTCTTCGACCTATCTCGATTCTCAAGCCAGCTTGTCAAAACTACAATGAAAGAAAAGGAGGGAGTAAGCACAAATGCTTATTAAGTTCACATGCAAATAGCAAGTAACATAATCACACAATCCCACGTAAAACATCATTTGCATAAACAACACCAAGACATTCATGTTTCATTTGTATTTAATATCTTTCTACGATTTCATCATACCAAGTTTTCAACCTGAGGGTTTAAGCACATACCTGTCAAATTTTCTCATTTACCACACTTACCAACATGTCACCTTCGTTTTAGGCCTTCTTCTTATTCACTTAAGATTCACCTGTTGAACACATTGGAATATAATTCGAATACGCGGATCTCATAAACATAAGAGCCATACCCGCAGCTAGACAAACTCAATAGCCTGCAGAACTTATGTAGCCAAGCTACCATGTAACCCGCCCATAAGTGAACTTGGACTCAACTCAACGAGCTCGGATGCCTAGTTACATCTCACGAACTCGAACTCAATTCAACGAGTTCGGAACTCAAATATCCTAGTGACATGTCACTTGTATTCTAATCTATTCCCAAGGTTCAAACGAGCTTTTTCCTCGATCACACATCTTTACTGTCTTCCACGGAATATTGAAACCGATACTCAACAAGTAATATTCAAACGGGCAATTCATATTTAACAAGTAATAAACATAATTTGCATATTACTCAACAATAACCACAAAGCATAATATTTCATAATAATAATCATCATATCATATAAATACATCATATCATATAAATATCATTAAGTTACTTAAAATGACAATTATGTTACTACATTTACACATGAACTTACCTCGGTACAAAACTATTAGCAATCGAGCCTATTCTTCGTAAACTTTGTTTTTCCCTCGAGCGCAACTTGAATCTCGTTTCTCTTGATCTATAATGCCAAATTAATCTTATTTAATACATACATTCATCAAAACAACATTTAATATGAACTTTGGAAAAATTACATTTTTGCCCCTAGGCTCGGGAATTAAACTTCATCCCTTATTCTTATGTTTTATGACATGCTGATCATTTTTCCCTTCTATGGCAACATCAAATTCACACTCTAACATGTATTTATGACTATTAGGTATTTTTACCAATTAAGCCATTTTACTCGTTTTCGCTTAAAACCGAGTAGTACAAGTTGTCTAACATAATTTAAAACCTCATATTCTATCATAAAACACCAAAATACACAAATTTCACCTATGGGTATTTTTCCAAATATGAACCCTAGGTTCAGTTATTGCTAGCATAAGCTTAATCGAGCTACCGTGATTCCAAAAATGTAAAGAACATTAAAAACGGGGCTTGGAATCACTTACTATGGAGCTTGAAAGGTTGAAACAAACCCTAACCATGGAGAACCCTTGAAATTTCAGCCTAATGAAGAAGATGGACAAAAATTGGCTTTTAATTTTGTTTTTAATTCATTTTAATAACTAAATGACCAAAATGCCCTTACTACTAAACTTTCCAAAAATTCCATCCGTGTCCAATTTTTGTCCATAGACTTAGAAATTGGTCAAATTTCTATTTAAGACCTCCTCATTAATATTCCCAAACAATTTCATACTAAAAACTCCTAGAATGCAAGTTTTGCAAATTATTCAATTTAGTCCCTAATTTCAATTTAAGCACTTTAGGCATAGGATTTCATCACGAAATTTTCACACAATCATGAAATCATATCATAAACATCAAAATAATTATAAAATAATTATTTCTATCTTGGATTTGTGGTCACGAAACCACTATTCCGATTAGGCCCTAATTCGGGATATTACAACTCTCCCCCCCTTTAATGATTTTCGTCCTCGAAAATCTTACCGGTAAACAGGTGTGGGTATTGGTTTCTTATAGTTTCTTTAGGTTCCCATGTAGTCTCTTCTACCCTGTGCTTTTGCCACAATACTTTCACGAGAGCGACACTTTTATTTCTTAGTTGTTTGACTTCTCGAACTAAAATCTTAATTGGTTCTTCTTCGTAAGTCATATCCGGTCGTAGTTCAATTTCTGTCGGTGAAATTATATGTGAAGGATCTGAACGATACCGACGTAACATAGATACGTGGAACACATCATGAATCTTCTCTAATTCAGGTGGTAATGCTAGCCGATATGCTACCGGTCTAACTTTTTCAATTATTTCATATGGTCCAATAAAACGCGGACTTAACTTGCCCTTCCGTCCAAATCACAGGACTTTCTTCCATGGAGACACTTTCAAAAATACCTTATCACCAACTTGAAACTCGATTTCCCTTCGTTTCAAATCCGCATAAGATTTCTATCTATTTGAAGCAGCTTTCAAACAATCTCGAATCACTTTCACCTTTTCTTCGGTTTCTTTTATTAGATCAACTCCATAAATCTGATTTTCCTTGAGTTCAGTCCAATACAATGGCATCCGACATTTACGACCATACAATGCTTCATAAGGTGCCATCTTCAAACTCGTCTGATAACTATTATTATAAGCAAATTCTACCAACGGTAAGTACCTTTCCCAACTACCTTGAAATTCCAATACGCAACATCTGAGCATGTCTTCAAGAATCTAAATTACTCTCTCTGATTTTCCATCAGTTTGTGGATGAAAGGTAGTGCTGAAATTTAACTTTGTACCTAATGCCTCTTGCAACTTTTGCCAAAACCATGAAGTAAATCTCGGATCTTTATCCAAAATGATTGACAAAGGTATTCAATGAAGTCTAACAATCTCACGGATATACAATTCAGCCAAATTATTAAGAGAATAATCCGTACGTACTGGAATAAAATGAGTTGATTTAGTCAGTCTGTCAACTATTACCCAGATGGCATTTTTCTTCCCCGAAGTTAACGGCAACCCTGATATAAAATCCATAGTAATCCGATCCCATTTCCATTCAAGAACCATGATAGGCTGGAGTAATCCCGAAGGTACTTGGTGTTCAGCTTTCACTTGTTAACAAACTAAGCACTTTGATACAAACTCGAAAATATCTCTTTTCATTCCACTCTACCAGTACATTTTCTTCTAGTCATTATACATTTTCGTACTGCCCGGATGAACCGCCAAACAACCATTATGTGCTTCATGCAAAATCTTTTGAATCAACTCATCATTTTTCGGTACACAAATCCGATTTTTAAACATCAAGCAACCATCAGAACTGATTCTAAAATCTGATCCCGTATCAGCTTCACACTGCTTTCTCTTGGCTTGCAAATCTTGATCATTATTCTGAGCTTCAGAAATCTCTTGTAAAAACATCGGTCTTGCTCTTAACTCTGCTAGAATCAATCCATCATTTAATATCTTTAACCGAGTGTTCATAGCTCTCAAATCAAATAGCAATTTTCTGCTTAAAGCATCGGCAACCACATTCGCTTTTCCTGGATGGTAATCAATAACAAGCTCGTAATCTTTCAATAACTCCAACCATCTTCGCTGTCTCAAATTTAAGTCTTTTTGTGACATCAAGTACTTAAGACTTTTGTGGTCGGTATATACTCGGCACTTTTCACCATACAAATAATGTCGCCAAATCTTCAAAGCAAACACTATAGCAACCAATTCCAAATCATGAGTCGGATAATTTCTTTTGTGAGATTTTAACTGCCTCGAAGCATAAGCCACCACTTTTCCTTCTTGCATAAGTACACATCCTAAGCCATTTCGAGAAGCATCATTATACACCACAAATTCTTTACCTGATTCGGGTTGTACCAACACCGGTGCTTCAGCTTAATAACTTTTCAATTCTTCAAAACTCATTGACATTCTTCCGTCCATTCAAATTTAACATTCTTTCTGAGTAGTCTAGTCATAGGAGCAAGAATTATAGAAAATCCATTTACAAATCACCGGTAATACCCACTAGCCCCAAGAAACTTCTAACCTCGGTTACATTTTTCGGTGGTTTCAATCAACAATGGCTGAAATCTTACTAGGATCAACCCGTATACCATCACCAAACAATATGACCCAAAAATCCAACTTCCGGAGCCAAAATTCACTTTTACTAAACTTAGCATACAAATGCTTATCTTTCAAAGTTTACAAAACTATCCTCAAATGCTCAAAGATGCTCTGTCTCTTCTTTTGAATAAATTAAAATATCATCTATAAACACCACAACAAATTTGTCCAAGTATGGCCGAAATATGCGATTCATTAAATCCATAAACACAGCAGGAGCATTTGTCAACCCGAATGACATAACTAAAAATTCATAATGACCGTACCTTGTTCTAAAAGCAGTTTTAGGCACATCCGACTCTTTTACTCGTAGCTGGTAGTACCCAGATCTCAAGTCAATCTTTGAAAACCATGTCGCTCCTTTTAGCTGATCAAATAAATCATCAATTCTTGGCAGCGGATACTTGTTTTTGATTTTCATCTTGTTTAACTGCCGATAGTCAACACACAACCTCATAGAACCATCCTTCTTTTTCACAAATAACACGGGAGCACCCCAAGGTGAAAAACTCGGTCTCACAAAGCCTTTATTAGTCAACTCTTGCAACTGTGACTTTAATTCTTTCAACTCTGCTGGTGCCATTCTATATGGAGCAATCGAGATCGAAACTGTTCCCGGTATCAAATCAATACCAAATTCTGCTTTCCTGACTGGAGGCAAACCCTACAATTCTTCTGGAAATACGTCCGCAAATTCACACACAACTGGCACTGATTCAACTTTCTTTTCAAATTCTTTTGTATTAATTACATACGCCAAATAAGCTTCATAACCCTTTCTCAAATATCTCTGAGCCGACATCGAAGAAATCATACTAGATAGTGCCTCTGATTTGTCTGGTTTAACCCGCAGAATTTCACCACTTTCACACTTTAATTCTATAACCTTTTCTTTGCAATTTATTATAGCATCATGCAATGTCAACCAATCCATACCCAAAATAACATCAAATTCATCGAACGGCAACAACATCAAGTCGGCCGGAAAGTAATGAACCTGAATCATTAAAGGGCATTTCTTGCATACTTTATCAACTATCACACATTTGCCTAACGGATTCGACACTCTAATCATAAATTCTGTGTTCTCAACAGGTATATTCATACTAGACACCAGTTTCATGCATACATATGAATGAGTAGAACCGGGATCAATCAAAGCAATAACATTAACATCATAAAGAGAAAATATGCCAGTAATCACATCGGGTGATGAAGCATCTTCACGTGCCTTTATAGCATAAGTTCTAGCTAGAGCCCTTGCTTCAGATTTAGCTGTTGAATCTCTGGCTACATTTTTGCTGCTTGCTTCATTTCCAGCTTTTCTCGAATATCTTCCCCTCAAGTCTGCATCACTAGCTTTTACATTCTGAAAGTTTTCTTTCTCAGCTCTCTCTGGGCAGTCTCTAATAAAATGATCCGGAGAACCACACCAAAAACATTCATTCGCTCTACATGGGCCAAAATGATTTCTGCCACACCGCTGGCACTCGGTTTAACAAATCTCGTATTTCCTACACTAGCCGCAGAAGTAGTCTGAGATTTAGGACCCACATTTTGCTTCTTGAAATTTCCATATGATTGTCCAGCCTAAACCTGTGAACAAGGATTCATATTTCTAGATTTTCTGGATTGCTGTGAGAATGAACTGCTCGTCGGTCTTTTCTTCCAATTTCTAGTCTCAGCCTCTACCGTTTTCTTCTCTTTAAATAGTTCTTCAGCCTTGCAAGCTCGATCAACCAGTACTACCATTTCTTTTAATTCAAGAATCCCAACAAATACTTTGATGTCTTTATTGAGTCCGTCTTCAAATCGTCTGCACATTTTAGCTTCTGTAGGAATATATTCTCTAACATACTTACTCAACCTGACAAACTCCTTTTCGTATTTAGTAACTGTCATGTTCCCCTGCTTTAATTTAAGAAACTCTTTACGCTTCTGATCAATAAATCTTTCACTGATATATTTCTTCCGAAATTCTTCTTGAAAGAACTCCCAAGTTACTTTCTCCTTCGATACTATTGAAATCAATGTCTTCCACCAATGATAAGTTGAATCCCTCAACAATGATATAGCATATTTCAAGCATTCCTCAGGTGTACAAGACAATTCATCAAATACTCGAATAGAATTCTCGAGCCAAAACTCTGCTTTCTCGGCATCATCATCAATATTTGCCCTGAATTCTTCGGCCCTTTGTTTACGAATTCTGTCAACTGGAGTTCTGTGAAATTTCATCAGATCTACACCTTGAGGCATCGGGGGTACAGGTTGAGGAATCAGGGGAGGTGGGGGAGGTTGTGCATTCGGGTTCGTACGAACGAACTCAGTATACCAGGCACTCATCATCTGCAGAAAGGCTTCTCGAGCCCCTTCTCCTCCTCCTTGACCAACAGTAGGAGGTGGATTTTCAGTTGGCACCGCCCCTTCAGTCAAAATTGGTGCATTACTCTCTACATCATCAGCCGCAACTGGATCGGGATCCATTTACTATAAAAAAATCATTTAAAAGGTTAGAAGTCGTCACACTATCACAATATATATATATGGCATGTATAGCAAAACCCGTACATACAACACATTAGTTCGAGAACCGACTAAACCTGCTTTGATACCACCAAATGTAACACCCTGTACCCGAGACCATCGCCGGAGTCGAACACGAGGTGTTAACAGACTTAATTCATTACTTAAACAGCTCAAACAATTTATTTTTAAAATTTCCAGTCAAGCTAGCAATCTGCGTCATAGTCTCTTAAAAATTCATATCTCGAGTTTCGAAACTCAAAATCTAATTCCGTAAATTTTCCATGAAAATAGACTCATATATCTATTTACTAAATTTTTTCTAGAATTTTTGGTCAAACCAATTAGTACAGTTTATTAGTTAAATTCTCCCCTGTTTCAAGGTTTGACTGCTCTGACCTCTGTGTATTTCGAATTAGATATCTCTCTATACAGAATTTCAATGTCTATGAAGTTTGTTTCTATTAAAACTAGACTCAATAAGGAATCTGTACATATAAAGAATGACTTATAATTATATTTTTACAATTTATGATGAACTTTTAAAGTCATAATAGGGGATCCAGAAATCACTCTAGCCCTGTTTCACAAAAATTCAAATATCTCATAAAATATAATTTATATACCTGTTTTGTTCAATCCATATAAAAATAGACTCATTAAGATTCAATTTAATAACTTACTCATCATTTAATTCCATTTCTACTATTTTTAGTGATTTTTCAAATTTACATCACTGCTGTTGTCAGATTCTGTTTTATGGCAAATTTCACTTTACTAAGGATTTTCATGGACTAAATAGCATTTTAAACATACATAACATCAAATATGACTTAGATTGGCCATTCCAATAGCTAATCATTTACAAAACCCTTTTCTTGCCAAACCATAGCCATATCATAAGATCATTTACACAAAGTGAGTATTTTGCCATACATGCCACATTCAAAACACACAAGCCATTTTACCAATTTAGGCCTTCGGATAGTGTGAACGAGTCTTCGACCTATCTCAATTCTCAAGCCGGCTTGTCAAAACTACAATGAAAGAAAAGGAGGGAGTAAGCACAAATGCTTAGTAAGTTCACATGCAAATAGCAAGTAACATAATCACACAATCCCACATAAAACATCATTTGCATAAACAACACCAAGACATTCATGTTTCATTTGTATTTAATATCTTTCTACGATTTCATCATACCAAGTTTTCAACCTGAGGGTTTAAGCACATACCTGTCAAATTTTCTCATTTACCACACTTACCAACATGTCACCTTCGTTTTAGGCCTTCTTCTTATTCACTTAAGATTCACCCGTTGAACACATCGAATATAATTCAATCGCGGATCTCATGAACATAAGAGCCATACCCGCAGCTAGACAAACTCAATAGCCTGCAGAACTTATGTAGCCAAGCTACCATGTAACCCGCCCATAAGTGAACTCGGACTCAACTCAACGAGTTCGGAACTCAAATATCCTAGTGACATGTCACTTGTATTCTAATCTATTCCCAAGGTTCAAACGGGCTTTTTCCTCTATCACACATCTTTACCGTCTTCCACGGAATATTGAAACCGATACTCGGTAGCAATTCATATTTAACAAGTAATAAACATAATTTGCATATTACTCAACAATAACCACAAAGCATAATATTTCATAATAATAATCATCATATCATATAAATACATCATATCATATAAATATCATTAAGTTACTTAAAATGACAATTATGTTACTACATTTACACATGAACTTACCTCGGTACAAAACTATTAGCAATCGAGCCTATTCTTCGTAAACTTTGTTTTTCCCTCGAAATAACTTGAATCTCGTTTCTCTTGATCTATAATGCCAAATTAATCTTATTTAATACATACATTCATCAAAACAACATTTAATATGAACTTTGGAAAAATTACATTTTTGCCCCTAAACTTTTGCATAATTACACTTTTGCCCCTAGGCTCGGGAATTAAACTTCATCCCTTATTCTTATGTTTTATGACATGCTGATCATTTTTCCCTTCTATGGAAACATCAAATTCACACTCTAACATGTACTTATGACTATTAGGTATTTTTACCGATTAAGCCCTTTTACTCGTTTTCGCTTAAAATCGAGTAGTACAAGTTGTGTACCATAATTTAAAACCTAATATTCTATCATAAAACACCAAAATACACAAATTTCACCTATGGGTATTTTTCCAAATATGAACCCTAGGTTGAATTATTGCTAGCATAAGCTTAATTGAGCTACCGGGATTCCAAAAACGTAAAGAACATTAAAAACGGGGCTTGGAATCACTTACTATGGAGCTTGAAAGGTTGAAACAAACCCTAACTATGGAGAACCCTTGAAATTTTGGCCTAATGAAGGAGATGGACAAAAATTGGCTTTTAATTTTGTTTTTAATTCATTTTAATAACTAAATGACCAAAATGCCCTTACTACTAAAATTTTCAAAAATTCCATCCATGTCCAATTTTTGTCCATAGACTTAAAAATTGGTCAAATTTCTATTTAAGACCTCCTCATTAATATTCCCAAACAATTTCATACTAAAAACTCCTGGAATGCAAGTTTTGCAAATTATTCGATTTAGTCCCTAATTTCAATTTAAGCACTTTAGGCATAGGATTTCATCACGAACTTTTCACACAATCATGCAATCATATCATAAACATCAAAATAATGATAAAATAATTATTTCTATCTTGGATTTGTGGTCACGAAACCACTATTCCGATTAGGCTCTAATTCAGGATATTAAATGACCGATTCAATCATGCCACATACAAAGTCATAAAACAACCTTAATGTACCATCACATAATAAAATTTATAATTATTCATAGCACACGACATCATAACCAAAATAGACTTAAACCATAACTAAACCAAAACCAAAATCAAGCAAGGTAGTTAAGCCATTTTCGCATGGCCAATATACATACATTTTCAGAATAACTAACTGCAAAGCCAACCTATACATGGCATAATTTGAGTTTAGCTTATAAGGTACCAAAATAATAGATAGTGTGATGAACTTGCTGTCGATCCCTGAGCTTGTAACTTGATCCCAAATCTATAAAACAAAAACACACATATACATAGAGTAAGCTTTTTGTAGCTTAGTAAGCCATAAGCAAATAAACAATTCAACGATGTTATTAACTTGATTAAACTGGACCACATTATATTATCATTATACATTTAAATCCAAGCACATATAGGTTCATATTACATATATATTCATTATAAATATCACCTTAACCGAATGTCTATTAAGCCAAATTAACATATTAGCCTTTAATTTCCAAAGTCAAATAGTCATTACAAATCTAATTCACATACACACAATTACATAAGCTCACGTGTCACAATATAATTTCATATACATATATTGATTATGTGACCAAATACATAAATTCCCATGCATATAATTAAGACTCATTCGAATAATATTCACAAGGTTGAATATACATACCTAGTTCACATATAGTCCTCATTTGTAGTACACAATATTTGTAATGAGTATCAAATTACACACTTACCTTATTTTAAGTAAACATCAAGCTAATTCATAAATGGTCATTTAGCTCGTTTACACACTCGAATACAACTTATCTTTGTCCAACGAACCATTCGAAATTGGATAGGACACTCAAATAATCACATAGATATATATTGTACAATGCCAATGTCCCAAACGTGGTCTTACATGTAATCACAGATCGATGCCACTATCCGAGACAGGTTCTTACTCGTACACATATATCAGAGTCACATATCGATGCCATGGTCTTACTCGCACACATAAATCGGAATCCTATGTCATGACTTATGTATCCTAACTTTTCCTAAGGTTCATACGGGGCTTTCGGATGTCGTAACTCGGTCGAAACGGATTTGGAAATATAGCAGCCAAACTTATTCACATTCAGCCATAGCATACATAATTTCATATATTTCATTCCAGCATGTATACTTAGCATTTAATTTAAATTTAGTACACCTTTTTGCTTATTAACTTACCTGGGACGATACAGAACGGAACAGGGCAGTTAGTTGACAACTTTCGTTTTCCCCCGATCCAAATCCGATTTCTTTTGTTCTTGATCTAAACATATTCAAATTAAGCTCATTCAAACATATTTTCATTCAATTTAGTCCAAAAACACATAAATGGGCAAATTACCATTTTACCCCTGACATTTACACTTTTTACAATTTAGTCCCTATTGCACAAAACACAAAATATACAAAATTTCAATATACCCAAGTTGGGCCGAATTTTACCCATACCCATATAAATCCATATATTTCATTTGTTTCACATTTTAGTCCCTCAAATTGTTATTGTTGCAATTTAGTTTTAATTACTCAAAATCATCAAAAACTCTAATACACAACATGTTAATCTAAAACATACATTTTATATTTCATCATCAAACAACAAAAACCACAAGCTCTCAACAATGGCATAACTCAAAATATTCACCAAAATCAAAAATTCAAGCATGGGTTTTATAGTACTCAAAGCAACGATCTCAAAAACGTAAAAATTATCAAAAACCGAACAAAAATGAACCTTGATTGAGCTTGAGTAAGTGCCGAACCCTAACCTTCTTTTCTCTTTTCTTTTGTTTTAGTTTCAGCAGATGAAGAACATTATGAAACCATATTATAATTTCTTTATGTTTTATTATTACATATGTTTTTAACCATTTTACAACTTTACCCTTTAAAAATAAATAAGCATAACACATATTTCTAAGGTCATTGTTGTCCATCAAATGCAACTATGGTCTAATTTGAACTTAAAGGCTTCCATTTAAAAAGCCAATAGCATTTTGGCCCTTTATGCAAATAACCATTAAATTTTTATTTTACACGATTAAGTCCTTTTTTTTAATCGGACAATCAAACGATAAAATTAAATCACGAAAATTTCAAAGATATAAATTCACAAAAAATAAACACGAAAAATAATTTTAAAATATTTTTTTGACTCAGATTCGTGGTCCCGAAACCACCGTTCCTACTAGGGTCTAAATCGGGTTGTTACTACTCTCCCCCTTAGGGATTTTCGTCCCCAAAAATCTTACCGGTGAATAGGTTCGGGTAACGTTCTCTCATTGTATCCTCTGGCTCTCACGTTGCTTTCTGAACTCCGTGTTTATGCCAAAGTACTTTAACTAATGGAATTTTCTTATTTCGCAACTCTTTAATCTTGTGAGCCAGAATACGAATCGATTTTTCCTCGTACGTCATATCGGGCTTAATCTCAACCTTAGCCGGACTAATCACATTTGAAGGATCAGATCGATATCTACGAAGCATCAAAACATGGAATACTCTAGCTCAGATGGCAATAACAGTCTGTAAGCAACTAGCCCGATGCGTTCTATTACCTCATACGACCCAATAAACCTCAGACTCAATTTGCTTTTGCGACCAAATCTGAGTATATTCTTCCACGGTGAGACTTTCAAAAATACTTTATCTCTGATCTGAAACTCTATATCTTTACGTTTCAAGTCCGCATATGATTTCTGACGGTCTGATGCTGCTTTTAGACTTTCACGGATCACTTTCACTTTCTGTTCAGTTTCTCTAATCAAGTCAACCCCGTGTATCTTATTTTCAGTAAGCTCAATCCAATACAATGGTGTATGACATTTATGACCGTACAAAGCCTCATAAAGTGCCATTTTGATACTCAATTGGAAGCTGTTATTATATACAAATTCAATCAGAGGTAGGTATCATTCCCATGTACCTTCAAACTCGAGAATGCATCATCTCAACATATCCTCAAGTATCTAAATAATTCGCTCAGACTGACCATCTATTTGTGGATGGAAAGCAATACTGAAATGTAATTTCGTACCTAGAGCTTCTTGCAGTTTCTTCGAAAATCGTGATGTGAACCTCGGATCTCTATCTGAAATAATAGATATAGGCACACCATGTAATTTCACAATCTAAGAAACATACAATCCAGCTAGCTTATCAAGCGAGTAGTTTGTAAGTATTGGAACAAAATGAGCCGACTTAGTCAATCTATTCACAATAACCCAGATTACATCTTTCTTGCTCGATGTCAACGGTAAACTAGATACAAAATCCATAGTAACTCTGTCCCATTTCCACTCAGGTATCATAATCGGTTGGAGCAATCTAGAAGGTACATGATACTCAGCTTTTACTTGTTGGCAGATTAAGCATTTTAAAACAAATTCAGAAATGTCTCGTTTCTTACCATGCCACCAGTAAAGCTATTTCAGATTATTATACATCTTCTTACTACCTGGGTGAACAGATAACCGACTGCTGTGAGCTTCATTCAAAATCATCTGAATCAACTCTGAATTCCTCCGAATGCATATTCAGTTTTTGAATCTCAAACAGTCATCGGCATTAACTCAAAACTCTGAACCAACATTTGAATCACATTGAGATCGTTTTGCTATTAAATCATTATCAACCTTCTGGGCATCACAAATTTGTTTAACAAATAATGGTGTTTCTTTTAATTCAGCTATTATCAAACCGTCCTTGGACATAGCCATATGCGAATTCATTGCACACAAAGAAACAATGATTTCTGGCTTAGAGCATCAGCAACAACATTAGCCTTTCCCAGGTGGTAGTCAATTACAAGCTCGTGGTCTTTTAGTAACTCTAACCATCAACGTTGTCTCAAATTCAGATCTTTCTAAGTCATCAAGTATTTTTAGCTTTTGTGATCAGAATAAACATGACATTTCTCACCGAACAGATAATGGCACCATATCTTCAATGCAAACACAATAGCTGCCAATTCTAAATCGTGTGTCAGATAGTTCTTTCCATGTGGCTTCAATTGTCTTGAGGCATAAGCTATAACTTTGCCTTTCTGTATCAAAACTTAGCCCAAACCATTTAAAGATGCATCACTATAGATAACAAATTCTTTACCCGATTCTGGCTGAACTAGCACTGGAGCTTTGGTCAAAAGGGCTTTCAACTGATCAAAGCTTTTCTGGCACTTTTCTGACCACTCGAACTTAACATCTTTGTGCAATAGCTTTGTCATTAGGGCCGCAATCATAGAGAAACCTTTCATGAACCATCTATAATAACCAGAAAGTCCCAGAAAACTTCAGACTTCAGAAACATTCTTAGGAGGTTTCCAATTAAGTGTAGCTGAAATTTTACTTGTATCAACCTGAATACCCGATGCTGATACAACATGACCTAGAAAACTGACTTTGCTTAACTAGAATTCACATTAACTGAACTTTGCATACAACTGTTTATCTCGCAAAGTCTGTAACACAAGTCTCAGATGTTTGGCATGTTCGGTTTCATCACGAGAGTAGATCAAAATGTCATCTATAAACACAATCACAAACCGATTCAAGTACTGTCTGAAAATCCGATTCATCAAATCCATAAAAATAGTAGGTACATTAGTAAGTCCGAAAGGCATAACCAAAAACTCATAGTGTTCTACCTCATTTGAAAAGCAGCCTTTGGCAAGTCAGAATCTTTAACTCGCAACTGATAGTAGCCAGATCTCAAGTCTATCTTTGAAAACACTATAGCCCATTTCAGCTAATCAAACAAATCATCAATTTGCGGCAACGGATATTTATTCTTTATAGTCACTTTATTGAGCTGTCTATAATCAATACACATTCTCATAGTTCCTTCTTTCTTTTTCACAAATAGTACTGGTGCACCCCAAGGAGAGAAACTCGGTTGCGCGAAACCTCTATCTGTCAACTCTTGCAACTGAGCTTTCAATTCTTTTAATTATGTAGGTGCCATTCTGTATGGAGCTATGGATATTAGAGTCGTCCCAGGCATTAACTCAATACCAAACTCTACCTCCCGAATAGGTGGCAAACCCGGTAATTTCTCAAGAAACACATCTAGATATTTGCACACAATAGGTACTGATTCAATGTTTCTTTCGCCCACTTTACTATCAAGCACATATGCAAAGTAAGCTTCGTAGCCTTTTCCATATATTTCTGAGCTAACATTGAAGAAATCACTACTGATAACCCATTCAGATCATTAGATTCAATCCTAATAATCTCATCATTTTGGCACCGTAAATCAATAGTCTTTCTTTTGCAGTTTACAACAGAATCATGCAAAGTCAACCAGTCCATACCCAAAATTATGTCGAGCTCATCAAATGGCAACAACATCAATCAGCTGGAAAGTACAAATCTTGAATCATCAAGGGACAATTCTTACACACTTTTTCAACCATAACACACTGGCCCAAGGGGTTTGACACTCTAATCAGAAACTCAGTAGACTCAACAGATAAAGTTTTACTGAATAATAATGTCTCACACGCATAAGAATGAGTAGAACTAGGATCAATCAATGATTTTACATTAGTATCATAAAGAGTGAATGTACCAGTAATGACATCTGGGGATGAAGCCTCCTCTCGTGAGCGAATAGCATAGGCTCTGGCAGGTGCATGAGCCTTAGATCTGACTGCTGTATCTTTAGTCCCTCTCTGACTGCAACTCGCATTACCCATATTTCAGAGTGGTCTACCTCGAGCTGCAGTATTACCCGATCTCGTATTCTGCACTGGATTTTCTTTAGCTAACACTGGGAAATCACGGATATAATGATCCATCGATCCACATTTAAAACAAGCCCAATCATGCAACCTGCAACTGTCGGGATGTCGTTTGCCGCAATGTTTACACTCGGGTTGATTTGATCTGCCATTCCCACACTAGATACTGAAGTAGCTCTCGAGCTCATAGGTGGTCTACTCTGATCCAGTTTAGAATAACCCGAAGTGGCTTTGGAACGGCTGAAATCATCTCGGAACTTCTTTGGTGCTGACTGGAATGACTTACCAGATGTTCTTTTACGTGCATCTCTAGCTTAAAACTCAGCTTTTCTTTTCTCTTTCCCAAGCTTTTCAGCTTTGCAGGCTTGCTCAACCAGTACTACGAACTCTCTCAAGTATGACAACTAACAGTTTAATGTCTTCGTTCAGCCCATCTTCAAATCTTTTACCCATTATGGCTTCGGTAGAAACACACTCTCGGGCATACCAACTGAGTCTGACAAATTTTCGCTCATATTCTATCACGGTCATTAGACCCTGTTTCAGCTCCAAAAATTATTTGCGCTTCTGGTAAATAAATCTCTGGTTGATATATTTCTTATGGAACTCAGTCTAAAAGAATTCTCAGGTCATCCGCTCCTTCGGAACCACTGATACTAGAGTATTCCACCAATGATATGCTGTGTCCCGAAGCAAAGATATGGCACATTTCAAACACTCATCCAAGGCACAAGACAACTTATCAAACACACAGATAGTATTATCAAGCCAAAACTCAGCCCGATCAGCATCATCATCATTAGTAGCTTTAATCACTTTAGCCCTATATTTTCTGATTTTATCAAAGGGTGGCTTATATAATCTCAGCGGATCACTTACTTGAGGTACAATAGGCATCGAAGATGGATTAGTCGGGGGTGGAGGTTGTTGTGCAGCCGGGTTAGTCCGGATATATTGTGTAAACTAGTCATTCATCATTTGGTAGAAGGCTTGTCTAGCCTCTCCTTCCTGGTTACTTGAAATCGGTCGAGAATCACCAGATCGTCCCTTGCCCGGAGCAAAGCGCCATGATCTTGACATCATCACCACTGACTCTATCGGGATCCATTTACTATATGAAGCACATTTTCAAATGTTAGAAGTCATCACACTATCACAGTATATAATATGACATGTATAGCTAGACTCACATACCTTACGTTAGTTTTAGAACCGACTAAACCGTAGCCCTAATACCAACAAAATGTAACACCCTTAACCCATATCCGTTGCCGGTCTTGGGTTACGAGGTATTACCGATCATGACACAGTTCATACTTTTAAGCATTTCACTTTAGCAATTTAAAATTTTAAACACATCATTGTTCGCGAAATTAAAAAATATCAAACCTTAAAAATTCATATCATTTATATGATAACATATTTAAAACATAATTCAGCATACAATATAACAAATTATATTTTTGTTTATGAATAGGACATGTAACAACCCAACAACTTCGTTCAAGGAATGTCAATCCAATTTTTATAAAAAGCCCTGCACACGTACCTGTTGTACTACCTATGAAACAAATTTCAATATCAAAACTTGGCATTCATTTGTACATCATTTTCATATTTCATGCATTAGTATAATTTACTACATCCATTCGGTCATATGTATATATACAATTAAAGGCATTTAACAAATCTGAATAAAACTTTATAGCAAGTCATGTTTACGATTTAATAAACAACCAACGTATAAGAGATACAATATATGTCACCGAGCTCAAACACATTTTACCATTAAACCTAATCATTTTCAAACCCTAATAATAATTTAATACCATTTCATGCATAATTCACTAAATCATCAAGTTGCCATTTAATCACAAATATCGACCTCTGCTCACGCTCATAAATAAATTAGTAGAAATAATAGTACATAATTTAATAAGCAATCATATGTGCATCATTGGTGCAATTTAACATGGCCGTACATGCTATTAACACATGTATATACCTAGTGCGCATTTACCCAAAATTTAAAGCCACACTTAACATGTGAATACATGCCAGACAGTTGACCAAACAATCATGAAACCTATTCAATACTTGTTACCCTTCACCACCGAATTATAATACTTAAATCTAAGTTCATTAAACATTATATCTCAGAACATACGAGATTAAGTCAAAGCATATTAAGCAATTCCACATATATATATATACTTTATCTTAGTATGGAACACCTTCAAACTAACTAAACATGCTTATGACCGATTCAATCATGCCAAATACAAAGTCATAAAACAACCTTAATGTACCATCACTTAATACAATTTATAATTATTCATAGCACACGACATCACAACCAAAATAGACTTAAACCATAACTAAACCAAAACCAAAATCAAGCAAGGTAGTTAAGCCATTTTCGCATGGCCAATATACATACATTTTCAGAGTAACTAACTCCAAAGCCAACCTATACATTGCATAATTTGAGTTTAGCTTATAAGGTACCAAAATAATAGATAGTGTGATAAACTTGCTACTGATCCCCAAGCTTGTAACTTGATCCCAAATCTATAAAACAAAAACACACATATACATAGAGTAAGCTTTTTGTAGCTTAGTAAGCCATAAGCAAATAAACAATTCAACGATGTTATTAACTTGATTAAACTAGACCACATTATATTATCATTATACATTTAAATCCAAGCACATATAGGTTCATATTACATATATATATTCATTATAAATATCATCTTAACCGAATGTCTATTAAGCCAAATTAACATATTAGCCTTTAATTTCCAAAGTCAAATAGTCATTACAAATCTAATTCACATACACACAATTACATAAGCTCACGTGTCACAATATAATTTCATATACATATATTGATTATGTGACTAAATACATAAATTCCCATACATATAATTAAGACTAATTCCAATAATATTCACAAGGTTGAATACACATACCTAGTTCACATATAATCCTCATTTGCAGTACACACAATTTGTAATGAGTATCAAATTACACATTTACCTTATTTTAAGTAAACATCAAGCTAATTCATACTTTTCATTTAGCCCGTTTACACACTCGAACACAACTTATCTTTGCCTGATGAACTGTTCAGAATTGGATAGGACACTCGGATAATCACATATATATCGTACAATGCCAACGTCCCAAACGTGGTCTTACATGTAATCACAGATCGATGCCACTGTCCCAAACAGGGTCTTACTCATACACATATATCGAAGTCACATATCGATTCAATGGTCTTACTCGCACACATAAATAGGAATCCTATGTCATGACATATGTATCTTAACTATTCCTAAGGTTTATACTGGGCTTTCGGACGTCGTAACTAGGTCGAAATGAATTCGGAAATATAGTAGCCAAACTTCTTCACATTCGGCCATAGCATACATAATTTCATATATCTCATTCCAGCATGTATACTAGGCAGTTAATTTAAATTTAGTACACCTATTTGCTTATTAACTTACCTCAGACAATACAGAACGGACCAAGGTAGCTAGTCGACAATTTTCATTTTCCCCTGATCCAAATCTGATTTCTTTGGTTCTTGATCTAAACATATTCAAATTAAGCTCATTCAAACATATTTTCATTCAATTTAGTCCAAAAACACATAAATGGACAAATTACCATTTTACCCCTAACATTTATACTTTTTACAATTTAGTCCCTATGCACAAAACACAAAATATACAAAATTTCAATATACCCAGGTTGGGCAGAATTTCGCCCATACCTATAAAAATCCATATGTTTCATTTTTTTCACATTTTAGTCACTCAAATTGTTATTTTTGCAATTTAGTCCTAGTTACTCAAAATCATCAAAAACTCCAATACAGAACATGTTAATCTAAAAACATATATTTCATATTTCATCATCAAACAGAAAAAATCACAAGCTCTCAACAATGGCATAACTCAAAATATTCACCAAAATAAAAAAAATTCAAGCATGGGTTTTATAGTACTCGAAGCAACGATCTCAAAAACGTAAAAATTATCAAAAAGCGAACAAAAATGAACATTCATTAAGCTTGAGTAAGCGCCGAACCCTAACCTTCTTTTCTCATTTCTTTTGTTTTAGTTTTAGTGGATGAAGAACATTATGAAACCATATTATAATTTCTTTGTGTTTTATTATTACATATGTTTTTAACCATTTTACAACTTTACCCTTTAAAAATAAATAAACATAACACATATTTCTAAGGTCATTGCCCTCCATCACATGCAACTATGGTCTAATTTCAACTAAAAGGCTTCCATTTAATAAGCAAATAGCATTTCGGCCCTTTATACAAATAACCATTAAATTTTTATTTTACGCAATTAAGTCCTTTTATTTAATCAGACACTCAAACGATAAAATTAAATTACGAAAATTTCACAGATATAAATTCACACAAAATAAACACGGAAAATAATTTTTGAAATATTTTTTTGACTCAGATTCGTGGTCCCGAAACTACCGTTCTGACTAGGGTCTAAATCGGGTTGTTACATCCATCAAAACTAGAATAAAATGAGCAGATTTGGTCAATCGAATCACGATGACCCAAACAGAATCCTTCTTAGTGGGTGTCAAGGGAAACCCACTAACAAAGTCCACTCTTACTCGTTCCCATTTCCATAAGGGAATCTTAATGGGTTGGAGCAAACCCGAAGGCAACTGGTGCTCAGCCTTAACTTGCTGGCACGTCAGACAACAAGTAACAAAATTTGTAAACTCATGTTTCAGACTCAGCCACTAGTACAATTCACGAAGATCACGATACATCTTATTACCACCGGGATGCATAGCATAAGGTGTAACACCCCAAACCCAGCCCAGACGTTATGGCCAGATCTGACGTGTCACATGGACTTACAACTTAGTATGCATTCGTTGGTTTACGTGATTGGGGTGGTCTTTATGAAAACAATGGTTGAATTAAAAGCCAGTTTATCAATCTTTAGGCTATCCATTTGTTGTGCTTGTTGAGTCTTGGAAAACGTTCATTAATTTTGAAAATCCGCGAAGCCTAAACTAGCAGTTTCGACATAGTATAAATATAATCAGAAAATAAAACCATAGCAGAAAAAGAAATTTAAATAGTGGCCTTATTACAACTTAAAACCCAAAATTAAATCGTAATATAAAATAATAAAATAAACTAACTTAGAAAAACCAACTTTGCGATGATGTGGCCACTCAAATCCTCACAGCTCCAAGCCCACTCGTTGGGGATTTCCTACAGAGATGAAAATAAAGGGTGAGTTCGTAAACTCAAGTGTAACATAACCCAACCATAGCCCAAAACAGATCAAACCTTAGAGTCGACTTATCGGGCCTTGGCCCAAGATGTAAATCGAAATGAAACCCATAGGCCTATAGCAGATACTGAACAAATATATCATGAATGTAGAAATCCCAACCCAGAGCCATCCATAACACCCCCGTACCAGCCTTACACCATGTGGGGAGACTACCGACCCACCCAACCGCTACACACCACGTAAATTGCAACGAGACTTCGGATATTGTGACAAAGTCACCAGATATAGATATTGTGGCTAGGCCACGAGCAGATATATATATATATATATATATATATATATATATATATATATGGTGGCCACCAGATTGCAAATGAGGTCGCCGGATATTGTGACGAAGTCACGAACAAATATATGTGGCGAGGCCACTGATTGCAAATGAGGTCGCTAGAACACTTCCTCCATCAATATAAACCCATGTCCCATGCAATAGAAATAATATGTCATAGCATACGTATACAGAAACAGAACATCATGCTTCAGAAAAAAATAACCCTAGGGGTAAAATCGTAATTTTACATACATAAGGGTATTTCAGTAATTATTACCTATTGCTAAGGTTTCATGCTCATTCTAACGTTTACCAAGTAATCAGAAGTACTTACCTCGTCTTTTTACCAAAGTGGGCTCGTTGGCCCATTGGCCCGTTTTCGGCCTATTAAGCCCAAAAATACCGTTGTGCACGAAAATGTACATTCTGCACTCTAATCATCCAAATGCACCATATTCATTAACAACTGTCTCACGAGTGCTCGCACGCTCGCGAGTTCACAAAATACCAACGTTTTGGTATTTCGGCTTTTACCGATTCAGTCTAAACGAGGGTGTCGTTTACACACCTGGTTGATGACGATTGATGACAATATCTCCCACGCGATAATCCTACAATCGATCATTAACACATTAGACTTACGAATTAACGATAACTAACATAAATCCACGTCAACTAACCCAATCATCACACAAGTTAGTCATTTACGCTCGAGGGGCAAAATAGTCATTTTACCCTCCAGGGGTAAATCAGTAGTCCTACCCTATAGGGGTATTTTAGTAATTCTACAACTTATCCACTTGGGCCTACGGACCCATTGGGACCACATGTCCCATTTCAGCCTATCGCGGCCCGAAATAGCCGTCCTACTGCTAGAGTAATGAGAAATACACACCTGTTAGGAGACTGCAGTTAATCCGCACTCCAAACACTCTTAGCTGACGCCTAACCCAAACGAGCATGTCACAAAGCGAAAGGGATCAGCCAAGAAGGGTATGCCTACTCTCCTCATGGTTTACTTTATTTAAAGCCAGTTCTCTATCTACTCTTATGTTAGCTTCCCGATGTGGGATCCCTCCATCACCAGAGTTTAAAACCAACACCAACTCTTGCCATCCCAATATAGCAAAATAATCAACCTTTGCGTGCCAAGGGATTCGAACCAAAGTCCTCTCACATGCCAACTTACGCCACCAGCACAAGGCCATCAACTCATTTGTGTCATAAATCCAACACATTTAACTTTAAAGCGCACCTACTTGCTTCCAGATTTATTGAAAAGAAAAACCAAAATAAATTGCAAGAGCCAAGGCTTGAACCTTGGACCCCTTGCTTCCTCTATGGTGTCACTTCCTTGTCCCCTAAGTGGCGCCACCTTGCCACTACACGACACTCCTTTTTGTGTCATCTTTTACCCCTTTACTCTTAAAAGCCCAAACGTCAATTGCATCACCTGTTCATAAAATTAAAATTCCGAAGACAACCACGGACTTAACTTAAGTTTGGGCCTTCCAAAGGCCCAATAACCTACTAAAATATATTTATTAACCAACCAAAACACACACAAATTTTAAAAATCATAAAAACACAGGAAATCTGAAAATTGGGGCGTTACAACTCTACCCTCCTTAAAGAAATTTTGTCCTCAAAATTTTACTTGAATCACACAGATGAGGATATTGTTGACGAATCGCCACTTCTGGCTCCCAAGTAGCTTTCTCTTTGCCATGATTACGCCACAGCACATTTACTAGCGGAACTGATTTCCTCATCAAAATCTTAACATCTCGATCCAAAATCTGTACAGGCTCTTCCTCAAAAGTCAAGTCTGTTTGGACCTCGATCTCTGTAACCGGCACAACATGAGTAGGGTTAGAACGATAACGCCTTAACATGGAGACGTGAAAGACATCATGAATCCTATCCAACTCTGGAGGTAGCTCCAACTGATAAGCCACTGGACCCACTCTCTTAAGAATCCTATAAGGCCCAATGAATCGTGGACTTAACTTGCCTTTCCTCCCAAACCTTAATATTTTCTTCCAAGGTGAAACCTTCAAGAAGACTATATCACCCACAGAGTACTCAATTTCCTTGCGCTTCTAATCTGCATATGACTTCTGTCTATCAGATGCTTCCTTCAACCGATCTCTAATAAACTTGACCTTATCCTCGATTCGCCACCAACTCAGTCCAAGAACACGCTGCTCACCCAACTCGGTCCAACAACTAGGTGTACGACATCTTCGCCGATCTGATTGCCTCATAAGGAGCCATTCAATACTTTCTCGATAATCGTTGTTGTATGCAAACTCTGCCAACAGTAAGTAATCCTCCCAACTGCCTTGAAAGTCGATAACGCATCCCCTCAACATGTCTTCCAGAATCTGAATAACCTTTTCCGATCGACCATCGACCGAGGATGAAAGGTCAGACTAAAGTTCAACCGCGTGCACTCAACGCCTCATGCAACTTTTGCCAAAACTGAGATGTGAATCTAGGATCTCGATCAGAAATAATCGACACTGGCACTCCGTGAAGTCGTACTATTTTTGCCACATACAATTTGGCTAACTTCTAAAGTGAATAATCAGTGCGGACAGGTATGAAATGAGCAGATTTGGTCAACCTATCTACAATTACCCAAATTGAGTCCTTCTTCGACGGTGTCAAGAGTAACCCACTCACAAACTCCATAGTTACCCTCTCCCACTTTCAAAGTGGTACTTTCACTGGCTGCAAAAGTCCAGAAGTAATTGATGTTCAGCTTTCACTTGCTGACAAGTCAGACATTTTCCCACAACTTTCGTTACCTCTTGCTTCAATCCAGGCCACCAATACAACCTCCTTTAAGTTGCGATACATTTTACTCCCTCCAAGATGCATAGCGCACAGACCTCCATGAGCATCTTTTAGAATTGCTTGCCTCAAGTCAGAGTCCTTCGGAATACAAACTCTACCTCGATAACACAGAACTCCCTCACTGTTCAGTCCGAACTCAGAAGTATCCCCATTCTTAACTCCGCCAAAATCGAGAAACCAGGACTCATCCTCGATTGCTTTTTCCTTAATCTCATCCACCAGTGCGCTTAACTTGCGCTTACGCTAATGACAAGCTTCATCATACAGACTCAAACGAGCAAACATGGCTCTCGGATCGACATCTGATTCTACGACTTAGGGCATCAGCCACCATATTAGCTTTGACTGGGTGATACTCAATCGCGCAGTCATAATCCTTAAGCAACTCTATCCATCTCCGTTGCCTAAGGTTCTGTTCCTTCTGAGTCAGCAAGTACTTAAGACTCTTATGATCTGTGTATATAATACACCTTTCTCCGTATAGGTAATGTCTCTATATCTTAAGCGCAAAGATTACCGCTGCCAACTCCAGATCATGAGTAGGATAGTTAACTTCATGTGGTTTAAGCTATCGCGATACATAAGCAACCACTTTACCCTCTTGTATCAGCACACAGCCTAACCCTACATGTGATGCATCACTGCATAGGGTAAAATCTTTTCCAGACTCTGGCTGAATCAGTACAGGTGCCTCGGTCAGAACTTTCTTCAGCTTCTCAAAAGATTCCTATTGTTTCTCAGTCCAAACAAACGGTACTCCCTTCTTTATAAGCTTTGTCAAAGGTGCTGCCATCATAGAAAATCCTTCTACAAACCTTCTATAGTACCCAGCTAAACCCAGAAAACTTTGAATGTCTGACACTGACCTCGGTGGCTTTCATTCCAGAATCACTTCAATCTTTCGAGGGTCCACCTTGATCCCTTCAGCAGAGACAACATGCCCCAAGAAAGTTACCTCTCTCAACCAGAACTCACACTTACTGAATTTCGCATGAAGCTTCTTCTCCCTCAGCACTTGCAGCAAAATACGAAGGTGCTCATCATGTTTCTCCTCAGTTTCAGATTAAACCAGAATATCATCGATAAAGACGACCATGAATCGATCCAAGTATAGCTAGAACACTCGATTCATCAGATCCATAAATGTCGCAGGTGCGTTCGTCAACCCAAATGGCATAACCAAGAACTCATAGTGACCATACCGAGTTCTGAATGCCGTCTTGTGAATATCCACCTTCTTAACCCTCAACTGATGATACCCAGATCGAAGGTCAATCTTGGAAAATACTGAAGCTCCTCTAAGTTGGTCGAATAAATCATCGATTCTTGGCAGTGGGTACTTATTCTTAATCGTCAGTTTGTTCAACTGCCGATAATCGATGCACATTCGCATTGACCCATCTTTCTTCTTTACGAACAACACTGGTACTCCCCATAGAGACATACTTGGTCTAATGAAACCTCTATCCAATAACTCTTGAATTTGGGCTTTTAGCTCCACCAACTCCTTCGGTGCCATCCTATAAGGTGCAATGGACATCGGTGCCGTTCCAGGCAACAAGTCGATTCCAAACTCAACCTCTCGATTCGGGGGCAAACCCAGAAGCTCCTCTGGAAAAACATCTTGAAAATCCTTGACGGTTCTAATTTTATCCACCGCCGATCCTCGCCGATTGGCTTACAAATGCCAAATAAGCCTTACATCCCTTTCGAATCCACTTCTCGGCTTTCAATGCCGACACCACATTAGACAGATAATCCTTACGCTCGCCTATCACCAAAACCTCTTCATCCTTTGTGGTCTTTAACATTATTCGCTTAGCAGCACAATCCAGAGTAGCCCTATGCTTAACAAGCCAATCCATTCCCAAAATGAGATCGAATTCTCCGAAAGGTAGCTCCATCAGATCTCTAGAGAAAACTTTTCCTTGAGTTTTTATAGGCACATCTCTATACATTTTATCTACTCTAACTAAGTGACCCAAAGGACTTAGTACATATACCCCACTCACGGTCTCCTCAGAGTGCACACCCAGCGACCCAGATATAGCACATGCAACATATGAATAGGTAGATCAAACATCTATCAACGTAATGTATGGCATACTGGAAATCAGAAACGTACTAGTTATGATGTCAGGTACATCACCCTTCTCTCGGCGACAAGCTGCATACACCAACGCCGGCTGACGAGCCTCAACAAATCCAGACCCCTGCCAGGCGCTCCTCTTCCTCGACCGTTTCCATTACCACCACTGCCTTGCCCACGTCCTCTCAGAAACAGTGGTCCACCCCTCACTGGTTGAGCAACCCTCTGCTCTAAAACTTGAACCTGACCTGGTTCTTGGGGACAATCCTTAACCCTATGCTCTATAGATCTGCATTGAAAACAAGCACCATAACATTTTCGACACTCACCCATATGCATCTTCCCACATTTCTTACAACCCTGCAGTCTAACAGCATTCATCGACACTGCTCGAACTGGCTCCATTACCCTTGCTCTCTTAACATTCCTGTTCATACCACTTGAAAGTCCTAAATCTCTCCTAAAACGGTTCCGATCTTTCTCACGATTCTGTCTTTCTGTATGCTTCACTTCCTCAGCTATCTTAGCCTTTTCTTCTAAAGCAGCGAAGTTACGCTCCCTCTGCAGAGCAATCAGCACCCTAAGTTCATCTTTGACCATCTTCGAAGCATACGCTACGCTCATACCCTATAGCGACAATCCCAGAAGCATACCGGCTCAGTCTCAGAAACTTAGACTCATACTCAGCCACTGACTTACTCCCTTGGACCAGGTTCAGAAATTATTTCCTGAAGCGCCCACGAATCGCCCCAACATACTTTCCTTTGAAGGTCGTCTTAAATAGCTCCCAAGTCACACTGTCAGCAGGAGTTCCATCTCTCACCGTGAGCCACCACTGATAAGCCTCATCCTTGAGTAACGATATGGCTCCCTTCAGCTTCTGCTCCACAGAGCAGTCCAAATCATCCATAATCTGCTCTGTGGCTTCTAACCAATACTCAGCCACATTCGGAGCTCACCAGATACGCCCCTAAATATCTTTGCTCCATTGGCCTAGAGCCGCCGTAAATAGACCCCAATTACATTTCAGACTTGCCCCAAAGAACCCTTTCTAAAACTCAGAGCATTGCCTGGGACAGAACATTGTCCCCGGTACCTCGATCATGAGACTCTACCTCTGTTGCCAGTGGTACCGGTGCATCTGCTGTCGGCACATGCCCTGAAGACGAAGATTCAGCTTGAGCATTACCTCGGCCACGTCCACGGCCTCTTCCACGAGCTGCTCGTGTACTCATTTCGTATTATCTGATTAAGAATTTTATGAATCAGTTTAATATTTCAATGTTTATTACAGATGTCTTATGAATAACAGTAATTCAGAGTTTGAGTTTGTTTCCTTTTGCGGTAGCCTAGCTACAGTCTCAGTCTACTTATCAGAGTTTCTACAGTTCCAGTGTTACCTTAACTAAAGTACCATGATAAGGTTTTGTACAAACATATAACAGATATTTCAAAAACAATCAGAAAGGCTCAGAAAACTTACAGACTTGGGCCAGAGATTCGGTGTGCCACCTTCTAAAAAAAACCTAATTTTAGAAAATCGATTTTAATCTTTAAAATCATCTATTTGTAAAGAGAAAATATTGGAAAAATTCTCGAAAACAATTTATAATCAAGTTAAAAAAAATGATTTTCGAAAACCTTTATTCAGTGTTTCTTTACAAACTCCCGTTTTTAGACCTGTTCCACAGTCGAGTTGTTGCAACTTGGCTTTGATACCACTAAATGTAGCACCCCAAACCCGGCCCAGACGTTATAGCCAGATCTGACGTGTCACATGGACTTACGACTTAGTATGCATTCGTTGGTTTACGTGATTGGGGTGGTTATTGTGAAAGCAGCGGTTGAATGAAAAGCCGGTTTATCAATCTTTAGGCTATCCATTTGTTGTGCTTGTTGAGTCTTGGAAAACGTTCATTAATTTTGAAAACCCGCGTAGCCTAGCACTAGCAGTTTCAACATAGTATAAATATAATCAGAAAATAAAACCATAGTGGAAAAAGAAATTTAAATGGTGGCCTTATTCCAACTTAAAACCCAAAATTAAATCAGAATATAAAATAATAAAATAAACTAACTTAGAAAAACCAACTTTGCGATGATGTGGCCACTCAATCCCTCACAGCTCCAAGCCCACCTTGGTTGGGGATTTCTGCAGAGATGAAAATAAAGGTGAGTTCAAGAACTGTGATGTACCCAAAATTGACCCTAGTCGGAAGGTGGTCTCGGGACCACAAAACCGAGGCATAAAAATAATTAAAATTTATTTTGATGCCTATAATATGTGTGCTCATGTATGACATTTTATGATGATTGATTTAGTGTTATAAGGGTGAATTCCACAAGAAAGGACTTAGTAATGAACTTTGAAAGTATGATAGGAAATGTGTGATGACTAATTAAAGCATGCATGCAAAATAATGGACTTGCATGTCAAATTCCCCTTTATAGGTGGTGGCCGGCCATGACAAGGAGGATGGGCTAAACATGTCATGAAACATGTTTTGTTGGTGCATTAGGGTGAAATAATAAACAAAGGTGTATGGGTGATAAAAAATGAAAAAAAAATGTGTGTGAGTGTGGTAATCCCCCCATTGCCGTGAGTTGTAGAGAAGGAAAGAAAAAATTTTGTTCATCCTTTCTTGAGCCAAAACTAAGGAAGAAGGAGGATTTTTGCTTCATGCTTGGTTTGGAAGAGATCTAGAAGGAGATTTGGCTAAGTTTGCATCAAGATTAAGGTATGTATGAGGTTGTGTTAGGAGTTTCATGCATGTTTTGGTTGCTAACTTGATGTGCATGTTAGCCATGGCTCAAATCTTTGTTAAGCCATGGAAATGGTATTTGGCCAAAGTTGTTATGGTGATAAAGCCATTGCATGCTAAGTGTGAAGCTTGATGATGATGCATGCAATGATGGATTGTCTACTCTTGAGTAAGATTTTGAGCTTTCTTTTGTTTTATCATGATTGAAGTTGAAAAGGAGCATGATTGTCATATTCGCCATGATGCATTCATGAGCATGGTTCATGCTTCTTGCATGTTAGTTAAAATTTGTGTTTTGGATGGCTATGGACACCTTGAAATTCGCCATGCTCATATATGTATATATATGTTTGCACATGATGTTTTGGTTATGAAGGAAGTGATGAATAAGTTTGTTTAAAGAAGAAGATGTTGAAGAATAATTGTGAAATTGTAAGCACATTCTGCCTAGCACACATATGAGTGCTTGATGCTATATTGTAAGTTTTGAGCTACAATATGCAAAGCATTAACTAGTAAAATGCATGCTGTTTTGTGTGGTATTAAGTGCATAATTGGCCTCAACATGGACAAGTATATTCGCCTTGGGTAGCCTATTAAAGGCCTTAGCTTTTCCTTGATGCTCGAATAAATTGTATTGAATTGCTTGATGTAGTATAAAATGTGCATGACCATTGTGTATTCAAGCTAAAGGGTGGCCATATGACCATTTAAATTCCTTGTCATATTCGCCATAAGCTAGCACAATGAGGTTTTGATAAATTGAATTTGTTTGAATTAGCTCAAGAGCTAAGAGGGCCACAATTGGACAAGGGAAGGAAAAGTAATCGAATAGCCGTAAAAGCCGTTCGACAACATCCGAGGTAAGTCCTCAAGAAGTGACCTTACTTGAATTATGTGGAATGAAATATGGATGTATTGATTATTGATTTATGTGTGTATGAGTATTCGAATGATACCCGGCTAAGTCCCGAAGGCGATTATGTTAGTGATTATAATTGCGTTTGAGCCTTAGTAACGAAAATAAATATGTATGTCCAATGATTATTGATGTATGTGTGCATGAGAAATTGAATGATATCCGGCTAAGCCCAAGACAATTATGCTGGAAATTATAACCGGGTTAAGACCAAAGGCAATTGTGCTAGTGGCTACATCCGGGCTAAGACCAAGGCATTCGTGCGAAGTCATTCTATCCGGCTAAGACCAAGGCATTTGTACAAATCGTGATATCCGGGTTAAGTCCCGTAGGCCTTGGTGCGGGTTACCATAACCGGGCTATGTCCCGGCGATTGATCGAGTAGCGACATCCGGTTAAACTCCAAGGTATGTGATTTGAAAATTATAAGCTTGCTGGAAAATTTCAGCTAATGCACTTGTGAAATTTCCCAATGACAAGGTAAGTGCGGTGTGTGCTTTGCTGCTAGGAGTAAGAGCGTGAATATCCGCTCCTATGATGGAACGAGTTATCGACCTTAATGAAGCCGTTATTTGTGTATGAACATAAGAGTTGGGATGGTGAAGTAAGTATGATTATGTGAATGTGCATTAATGAAATGATGCATTTAACTATGTGAATGTATTGCTGTAATTAGAGTTGATTATATTCCTTGAGACTTACTAAGCATAAAAATGCTTACTCACCGCTTTGGCTCTCGGTTTTCTAGATTTCGCCGATAGCAATCGGATTCGGGATCGTTGAAGTCAAGTCATCCACACTATCAAGCCCCATTTTGGTATAAATTCTTGGTTGAACTTGAAATGGCATGTATAGGACTACCCTTGTTGGTTTAAATATGTTATGTTGTATATGTATGCGGCCATGCGAAAATGGCTCGTAATAGTGAAGTATCAACTTAAACTAATTGCGGTTTGTATATATATATATGGTGTCATGATGTGACTATGAATTGGAAATGGGAATGTTGGTCACATGATGAGCCATTGGCATGGTTAAAATGATCATATGTGGACCTATGTAAGGCAAGACTAGTTGGTTCATGGAGACTACAAAATAGGTAAGACCTACCTTAAAAACAGATGCTGCCAGCTGCAGTAACGTGAATGTGAAAAATCACCAAAATTTGTAGGAATGGTATTAAATAGTGAATCAGCTATGTAAATGAACATTGATGAGTCTATTTTCATATGGAAGAAACGAAATGGTCATAGGAGTTACATGTTAAGAGATATTAAAGCTATTGTGAGACAGGGCCAGAACGGTTTCTGGGTTCCCTGTTGCAACTTTAAAAATTTACTATAAATTATCCAGAAAGACTTAGGAGACATACCTTATATGTACAGATTCCATTTTGAGTCTAGTTTCATTAGAAACAAACGGCACCAGCATTAAAGCCCTGTACAGAGAGATATTCAAGTTATACCGCGCGAAGGTCAGATCAGTCGATCCCTGTAACATGGGTGACTTTAACTAATAAACTGTACTAATTGGCCCAACCAAAAATTCTAGAAATAAATCCATGGATGGATATATGAGTCTAAATTCAGGGAAAATTTACGAAACCAGTTTCCGAGTTTTGAAACTCGAGATATGATTTTTAAGGCGACAGTGACGCAGTTTTTCCAGCCTGACTGGAAATGTCCAATGGATGGGCAAAACAAGTGAACTTGGCTTGCTAACCCTCGTGTCCGACACCGGCGATGGTCTCGGGTTCGGGGTGTTACAATTTTATTGGTATCAGAGCCACGGTTTAGTCGATTCTAGGACTACCGTGAGGTGTTTGGGGTCTAGCTATACATGCCATTAAATGATGAATCGATAGTGTGGTGATTTCTGACAATTTGACTTTGAGTTTGTTTATAGCAATGGATCCCGATCCCAACCGAGCAATAGCTGATGATGTGGAGAGTGTGGCGCTGCTCCCGACAAGGGACAGCGCCATGGACTCTCAACCTATGGCCAGCAATCCGAATGATGAGGCTAGGCAAGCCTTTTATAGTGTGATGAACGAATGGTTTAATCAATACATTCGAACTAACACGGCTGTCCCACAACCTCCATTCCCGACAAATGCAACCCCAGACCTACAATACCTCCGTGATCCGACCAAATAAGGTCAAGTAAGCCCCGATCGATAGGATTCAAAACATGGGGCCACTGAATTTAAAGCTACGGATGATGATGATGCGAACGAGCTGAATTTTGGTTGGACAACACTATCCGGTGCTCGATGAGCTATCTTGTACACCGATGAGTGCTTAAAGTGTACCATCTCCTTGCTACGTGATTCCACCTACTATTGGTGGAGTACTCGACTTCGTGGTACCTAGAGAGCAAGTGACTTGGGAATTCTTTCAAACCAAGTTCAAAAAAAAAAAAAAGTAAAGTATATCGATCGAGATTCATCGACCAAAAGCGAAGGGAATTTCTTGATCTTAAGAAAGGTTCTATGTCGGTTACCGACTATGAACGAAAATTTGTGAGGCTTAGCCGATACACGCGAGAATGCATTTCGTCCGAAGCTATTATGTAAACGCCGAGGATGGGCTGAATGATGATATAAGGATGTTCGTTGGCATTCTCGAAATACGAGATCGTAGTACTTGTTGAGCGAGCTTGTAAAGTCGAAGAGCTTAGAAAGGAGAAACAAAAAGCTGATGTGGGAACCGGAGAATTCGAAGAGGTCCTCGGAAAGTCTCTTCAACAGCAATCAAGAGATTTCGAGATGATGTGAACCGATCTAGAGGCGCTTTGGGCTTTTCTAGACGAGGACGCGATCGACCCCTGTGACCACACGAGTCACTTGATCGCCATGGTAGAAATGATCGCCGAGAGAGGGCGAGTGTCAACATTGTGGCAAATGGCATTCGGGAGCTGTTGGTTTCGTGATCGCTCTGCTATAAGTGTGGATCACCGACCACTTTAGGAAGGATTGCCCGAGGATGCTTGAACAGAATGTGAGTCGAGTGGAAACTCGGGTGCTACCATCGCCGAGGTAGGCCACCTAGAAATATGGGCAATGTCGGTGGCGGTCGAGAGGATCTAGAGATGCTACCATCGGATCTAAGGCTCGTGCTCTGCGAGGACTTATGCCATACGCGCCGCGAGGATGCCGCCTCTCCGGATGTCATTACGGTGCTTTCACTCTTTTCAATACTAATGTGATTGCTTTGATTGACCTTGGTTCTACTCAATCTTATATATGTGAAACCTTAGCATCCAAAGAAGACTTTGCCTATTGAGTCTCTCGAGTTTGTAATTCGGTGTCAAACCCTTGGGTCATTACGTGCTTGTCAACAAAGTGTGCAAGAAAAGTCCCCTAGTGTTCTGAGGTTCTTGTTTCCCGGCGGACTTGATGCTTTTGCCGTTCGATGAATTCGACGTTATTCTTGGTTTGGATGGGTTGACCATGCACGATGCGGTCGTAAATTGCAAAAGCAAGACTATCGATTTGAGGTGCGCGAATAACGAGATAATTTGGGTTAAGTCTACGGACTTAAAGGGGTTGCCAGCTGTAATATCAGCAATGTTGGCCCGAAAATATGTAAGAAAAGAGTGCGAAGCGTACCTTGCGTACGTGCTCGATGACGAGGAATCAGAAAAGAAACCCGAATCTGTGCCCGTGGTTTGTGAATACCCGGATGTTTTCCCTGAAGAATTGCCGGGTTTACCACCTGTTCGGGAAATAGAATTTGGCATCGAATTGGTACCTGGTACCACTCCAATTTCGATAGCTCCGTATCGTATGGCACCAACGGAATTAAAGGAGTTGGAAGCTCAGTTGCAAGAATTGGTGGATAGAGGTTTTGCTCGCCCGAGTTTTTCGCCTTGGGGTGCGCCAGTGTTGTTCGTGAAAAAGAAGGATGGAACCATGCGACTGTGCATCGATTATCGTCAGCTTAATAAAGCGACAATAAAGAACAAATATCCGTTGCCACGTATCGATGACTTGTTCGATCAACTAAAGGGAGCCTCAGTGTTCTCGAAAATAGATTTGAGATCGGGCTATTATCAATTGCGAATCCGAGATTCGGACGTACCCAAGACTGCCTTCAGAACGAGATATGGTCACTATGAGTTCCTAGTGATGTCGTTTGGGCTCACTAATGCCCCTGCGGTATTTATGGATTTAATGAATTGGATCTTTAGACCATATTTGGATTGATTCGTAGTCGTGTTCATTGATGACATCTTGGTCTATTCAAGAAATGAGACCGAACATCTTGAACACCTGCGGTTAGTCTTTGCAAATTTTACGGGATAAGCAATTATATGCTAAGTTCAACAAGTGTGAGTTCGGTTAAGAGAGGTTAGCTTCTTGGGTCATGTGGTATCGCATCGGGTATTCGAGTCGAATTCAATAAAATTTCAGCCATACTTAATTGGAAGCCTCAGAAATATTCTGAGGTTCGAGCTTGTTGGGGCTTGCCGATTATTACCGACGATTTGTAAAAGGCTTCTCAACGATAGCCACGCCGATGACGGTTACTCCAAAAGGATGTTAAGTTCGAATGGACGAGAAATGCCAAAAAGTTTCGATCAATCGAAAACTTATTTGATGAAGCCCTAATTCTAGTGCAACCCGAATCCGCAAAGAGTTTGTCATCTATAGCGACGCCTCTCTACTTGGGTTAGGTTGCGTATTAATGCAAGAAGGTCGAGTTGTGGCCTATCGTCGAGGCAATTAAAGCCACATGAGAAAAATTATCCGACTCATGATCTCGAATTGGCCGCCATCGTATTCGCTTTAAAGATTTGGCGACATTACTTATTTGGTGAAAGGTGCCATGTATACTCGGATCACAAAAGTCGTCGTGTGTTCCAAAGAATTGAACTCATTTCGATAATTCGAATGAAGCCTATTGTAGCCGAATGGCAATCCACCCGGGAGTAATGAAGATGTACAATGATTTGAAATGTCGGTTTTGGTGGCATGGTATGAAGCGAGACATCTCCGACTTTGTTTCGAGATGTTTAATATGTCAACAAGTGAAAGCGGAACATCAGTGCCTTCAGATTACTTCACCAATCACGATACCCGAGTGGAAATGGGATCGAGTCACAATGGACTTTGTATCCGGACCGCCATTGTCGACAAGTAAGAAGGATGCGGTTTGGGTCGTGGTAGATCGATTGACTAAGTCGGCCCACTTTGTCCCCGTGACGTCGGATTTTCAATTGACAAATTAGTGAATGGTACGCTTTCTCGATTGTGAGATTACACGGGTGCCTATTTCCATCGTGTCGGATAGAGATCCGAGATTTACCTCGCGATTTTGGAAAAAGTTGCAAGAAGCTTTGGGTACCAAGTTGCATTTCAGCACCGCCTTTCACCCCCAAACCGATGGTCAATCCGAGCGGATAATTCAGATACTTGAGGATATGTTAAGATGTTGCGTCCTCGAGTTTAGTGGTTTATGGGAACGGTATTTGCCGTTGATTGAATTCGCTTACAATAACAGCTTTCAATCAAGTATTAAGATGGCACCCTACGAGGCCTTGTACGGTCGTAAATGCCGTACACCATTGTTTTGGACTGAGCTCGGTGAAAGCAAGATTTTCGGGGTGGATTTGATTAGGGATGCTGAACAGAAAGTGAAAGTAATCCGTGAAAGTTTGAAGATAGCCTCCGATCGTCAGAAGTCGTATGCGGACCTGAAGCGTAAGGATATCGAGTATCAGGTGGGTGATAAAGTGTTTCTCAAGGTATCGCCTTGGAAAAAGATACTCGATTCTACCGTAAGGGCAAGTTGAGCCCGAGGTTCGTTGGGCCATATGAGATATCCGAATGAGTCGATCCAGTGGCATATCGTTTGATTTTGCCCCCTGAACTCGAAAAGGTTCACGATGTCTTTCACGTTTCGATGCTTCGACGCTATAGATCCGATCCATCGCACGTGATTAGTCCATCAGAAATTGAAATTCAAGCTAATATGAGTTATGAGGAAGAACCGATTCGTATCCTATCACGAAGTGAAAGAGTTGTGAAACAAGCGGGTTCCACTAGTAAAAGTGTTATGGCTCAAGCACGGGATAGAAGAAGCTACTTGGGAGACCGAGAACTCTATGAAAGAGCGATATCCAAACCTATTTACGGTAAGATTTTCGGGACGAAAATTTCTTAAGTGGGGAGAGTTGTGACAGCCCAAAATTGACCCTAGTCGGAAGGTGGTCTCGGGACCACAAAACCGAGGCATAAAAATAATTAAAAATTTATTTTGATGCCTATAATATGTGTGTGCTCATGTATGACATTTTATGATGATTGATTTAGTGTTATAAGGGTGAATTCCACAAGAAAGGACTTAGTAATGAACTTTGAAAGTATGATAGGGAAATGTGTGATGACTAATTAAAGCATGCATGCAAAATAATGGACTTGCATGTCAAATTCCCCTTTATAGGTGGTGGCCGCCATGACAAGGGAGGATGGGCTAAACATGTCATGAAACATGTTTTGTTGGTGCATTAGGGTGAAATAATAAACAAAGGTGTATGGGTGATAAAAAAATGAAAAAAAATGTGTGTGAGTGTGGTAATCCCCCCCATTGCCGTGAGTTGTAGAGAAGGAAAGAAAAAAATTTTGTTCATCCTTTCTTGAGCCAAAACTAAGGAAGAAGGAGGATTTTTGCTTCATGCTTGGTTTGGAAGAGATCTAGAAGGAGATTTGGCTAAGTTTGCATCAAGATTAAGGTATGTATGAGGTTGTGTTAGGAGTTTCATGCATGTTTTGGTTGCTAACTTGATGTGCATGTTAGCCATGGCTCAAATCTTTGTTAAGCCATGGAAATGGTATTTGGCCAAAGTTGTTATGGTGATAAAGCCATTGCATGCTAAGTGTGAAGCTTGATGATGATGCATGCAATGATGGATTGTCTACTCTTGAGTAAGATTTTGAGCTTTCTTTTTGTTTTATCATGATTGAAGTTGAAAAGGAGCATGATTGTCATATTCGCCATGATGCATTCATGAGCATGGTTCATGCTTCTTGCATGTTAGTTAAAATTTGTGTTTTGGATGGCTATGGACACCTTGAAATTGCCATGCTCATATATGTATATATATGTTTGCACATGATGTTTTGGTTATGAAGGAAGTGATGAATAAGTTTGTTTAAAGAAGAAGATGTTGAAGAATAATTGTGAAATTGTAAGCACATTCGGCCTAGCACACATATGAGTGCTTGATGCTATATTGTAAGTTTTGAGCTACAATATGCAAAGCATTAACTAGTAAAATGCATGCTGTTTTTGTGTGGTATTAAGTGCATAATTGGCCTCAACATGGACAAGTATATTCGCCTTGGGTAGCCTATTAAAGGCCTTAGCTTTTCCTTGATGCTCGAATAAATTGTATTGAATTGCTTGATGTAGTATAAAATGTGCATGACCATTGTGTATTCAAGCTAAAGGGTGGCCATATGACCATTTAAATTCCTTGTCATATTCGCCATAAGCTAGCACAATGAGGTTTTGATAAATTGAATTTGTTTGAATTAGCTCAAGAGCTAAGAGGGCCACAATTGGACAAGGGAAGGAAAAAGTAATCGAATAGCCGTAAAAGCCGTTCGACAACATCCGAGGTAAGTCCTCAAGAAGTGACCTTACTTGAATTATGTGGAATGAAATATGGATGTATTGATTATTGATTTATGTGTGTATGAGTATTCGAATGATACCCGGCTAAGTCCCGAAGGCGATTATGTTAGTGATTATAATTGCGTTTGAGCCTTAGTAACGAAAATAAATATGTATGTCCAATGATTATTGATGTATGTGTGCATGAGAAATTGAATGATATCCGGGCTAAGCCCGAAGACAATTATGCTGGAAATTATAACCGGTTAAGACCAAGGCAATTGTGCTAGTGGCTACATCCGGCTAAGACCAAGGCATTCGTGCGAGTCATTCTATCCGGCTAAGACCAAGGCATTTGTACAAATCGTGATATCCGGGTTAAGTCCGTGAGGCCTTGGTGCGGGTTACCATAACCGGGCTATGTCCCAAGGCGATTGATCGAGTAGCGACATCCGGTTAAACTCAAGGTATGTGATTTGAAAATTATAAGCTTGCTGGAAAATTTCAGCTAATGCACTTGTGAAATTTCCCAATGACAAGGTAAGTGCGGTGTGTGCTTTGCGCGCTAGGAGTAAGAGTGTGAATATCCGCTCCTATGATGGAACGAGTTATCGGCCTTAATGAAGCCGTTATTTGTGTATGAACATAAGAGTTGGGATGGTGAAGTAAGTATGATTATGTGAATGTGCATTAATGAAATGATGCATTTAACTATGTGAATGTATTGCTGTAATTAGAGTTGATTATATTCCTTGAGACTTACTAAGCATAAAAATGCTTACTCCGCTGCTTTGGCTCTCAGTTTTCTAGATTTCGCTCGATAGCAATCGGATTCGGGATCGTTGAAGTCGAAGTCATCCACACTATCAAGCCCCCATTTTGGTATAAATTCTTGGTTGAACTTGAAATGGCATGTATAGGACTACCCCTTGTTGGTTTAAATATGTTATGTTGTATATGTGTACGGCCATGCGAAAATGGCTCGTAATAGTGAAGTATCAACTTAAACTAATTGCGGTTTGTATATATATATATGGTGTCATGATGTGACTATGAATTGGAAATGGGAATGTTGGTCACATGATGAGCCATTGGCATGGTTAAAATGATCATATGTGGACCTATGTAAGGCAAGACTAGTTGGTTCATGGAGACTACAAAATAGGTAAGACCTACCTTAAAACAGATGCTGCCAGCTGCAGTAACGTGAATGTGAAAAATCACCAAAATTTGTAGGAATGGTATTAAATAGTGAATCAGCTATGTAAATGAACATTGATGAGTCTATTTTCATATGGAAGAAACGAAATGGTCATAGGAGTTACATGTTAAGAGATATTAAAGCTATTGTGAGACAGGGCCAGAACGGTTTCTGGGTTCCCTGTTGCAACTTTAAAAATTTACTATAAATTATCCAGAAAGACTTAGGAGACATACCTTATATGTACAGATTCCATTTTGAGTCTAGTTTCATTAGAAACAAACGGCACCAGCATTAAAGCCCTGTACAGAGAGATATTCAAGTTATACCGCGCGAAGGTCAGATCAGTCGATCCCTGTAACATGGGTGACTTTAACTAATAAACTGTACTAATTGGCCCAACCAAAAATTCTAGAAATAAATCCATGGATGGATATATGAGTCTAAATTCAGGGAAAATTTACGAAACCAGTTTCCGAGTTTTGAAACTCGAGATATGATTTTTAAGGCGACAGTGACGCAGTTTTTCCAGCCTGACTGGAAATGTCCAATGGATGGGCAAAACAAGTGAACTTGGCTTGCTAACCCCTCGTGTCCGACACCGGCGATGGTCTCGGGTTCGGGGTGTTACATAAACTCAGTGTGTAACATAACCCAACCATAGCCCAAAACAGATCAAACCTTAAAGTCAGACTTATTTGGGCTTTGGCCCAGTACAGAAATCAGAATAAAACCCATAGGCCCATAGCAGATACAGAACAAATATATCATGAATGCAGAAATCCCAACCCAGAGCCATCCATAACACCCCCGTACCAGCCTTACACCATGTGGGGAGACTACTCGACCCACCCAACCGCTACACACCACAGAAATTGCAACGAGACTGCCAGATATTGTGACAAAGTCACCAGATATAGATATTGTGGCTAGGCCACCAGAATATATATATATATATATATATATATGTGGCGAAGCCACCAGATTGCAGCGAGGCTGCCAGATATTGTGACGAAGTCACCAGAACAAATATATGTGGCGAGGCCACCAAATTGCAGCGAGGCTGCTAGAACGCTTCCTCCATCAATATAAACCCATGTCCCATGCAACATAAATAATATGTCATAGCATACGTATACAGAAACAGAACATCATGCTTCAGAAAAAAAATAACCCTAGGGGTAAAATCGTAATTTTGCATCCATAATGGTATTTCAATAATTATTACCTATTGCTAAGGTTTCATGCTCATTCTAACGTTTACCAAGTAATCAGAAGTACTTACCTCGTCTTTTTACCAAAGTAGGCTCATTGGCCCATTGGCCCATTAGCCCATTTTCGGCTTATTAAGCCCAAAAATACCGTTGTGCACGAAAATGCACACTCTGCACTCTAATCATCCAAATGCACCATATTCATTAACAACTGTCTCACGAGTGCTCGCACGCTCACGAGTTCACAAAATACCAACGTTTCGATATTTCGAATTTTACCGATTCAGTCTAAGGGAGGGTGTCGTTTACACACCTGGTTGATGACGATTGATGACGATATCTCCCACGCGATAATCCTACAATCGATCACTAACACATTAGACTTACGAATTAACGATAACTATCATAAATCCATGTCAACTAACCCAATCATCACACAAGTTAGTCATTTACGCTCGAGGGGCAAAATAGTCATTTTACCCTCCAGGGGTAAATCAGTAGTCCTACCCTACAGGGGTATTTTAGTAATTCTACAACTTATCCACTTGGTCCTACGGACCCATTGGGACCATATGGCCCATTTCAGCCCATCGCGGCCAAAATAGCCATCTACTGCTAGAGTAATGAGAAATACACACCTGTTAGGAGACTGCAGTTAATCCGCGCTCCAAACACTCTTAGCTGACGCCCAACCCAAACGAGCACATCACAAAGCGAAAGGGATCAGGCAAGAAGGGTATGCCTACTCCTTATGGTTTACTCTATTTAAAGCTAGCTCTCCATCTACTCTTATGTTAGCTTCCCGATGTGGGATCCTTCCATCACCAGAGTTTAAAACCAACACCAACTCTTGCCGTCCCAACATAGCAAAATAATCAACCTTTGCGTGCCAAGGGATTCGAACCAAAGTCCTCTCACATGCCAACTCACGCCACCAGCACAAGGCCATCAACTCATTTGTGTCATAAATCCAACACATTTAACTTTAAAGCTCACCTACTTGCTTCCAGATTTATTGAAAAGAAAAACTAAAATATATTGCAAGAGCCAAGACTTGAACCTTGGACACCTTGCTTCCTCTATGGCGTCACTTCCTTGTCCCCTAAGTGACGCCACCTTGCCACTACACCACACTCCTTTTTGTGTCATTTTTTACCCCTTTACTCTTAAAAGCGCAAACGCCAATTGCATCACCTGTTCATAAAATTAAAATTCCGAAGACTACCACGGATTTAACTTAAGTTTGGGCCTTCTAAAGGCCTACTAACCTACTAAAAAAATATATATATTAACCAACCAGAACACACACAAATTTTAAAAATCACAAAACACAGAAAACCCGAAAATTGGGACGTTACATAAGGGCTACTATGCGACTCCCTCAGAATCAACTGCCTCAAATTAGAATCATTCGGTATACATACCCAACCTAAAAAAAACACAGAACCCCATCATTATTTAGCCCAAAGTTTGAAGTACTGCCACTCTCAATCTGATGAAACTGCAAACCTAGAGACTCATCCCCCAGCTGTTTATCCCGAATATGATCAATCCAAGTCGGCTTAACTTGCAACTCGGCTAACAGACTCCTATCATCAAATAGACTAAGACGGGCAAATAACACCCTCAAATTAGTTATCATTCTCTGACTGAGAGCATCAGCCACCACATTGGCTTTACTAGGATGATAGTCTATCGTGCAGTCATAATATTTGAGCAGCTCAATCCATCGATGCTGTCTAGGATTCAACTCCTTCTGAGTAAAGAGGTACTTGAGACTTTTGTGGTCAGTGTAGATAGTGCACCTCTCACTATACAAATAGTGCCTCTAGATTTTCAACTCAAAAACCTTCACAGCCAATTTGAGATCATGCATCGGATAATTCCCCTTGTGTGTTTTAAGCTAATGTGACGCATAAGCCACAACCTTACCATCTTGCATCAGAACACAACCCAAACCAGCATGCGACACATCACTGTATACCACAAATTCTTTCCCAGATTCAGGCTGTATCAGAACAGGATCTTGAGTCATAATAGACTTGAGCTTTTCAAAGCTCGATTGCTGCACATCCGTCCAGACAAAAGGAACACTCGTACGCAAAAGCTTAGTCAAAGGAGCTGCAATCAAAGAGAACCACTCGAAAAATCACCGATAATAACTCACTAGATTTAAAAAAATATGGATTTCACAAACAGAACCGATGCCCCCCATGGAGACACACTAACGCGAATGAAACCACGATCCAGAAGCTTTTGAAGTTGGGCTTTAAGCTCTATAAGCTCTTTCGGTGCCATTCAATAGGGCACGATGGACACCAGAGCTGTACCCAAAAGAAGCTGAATGCCGAACTCAACTTCTCGATTTGGAGGTAAACTCGGTAACTCCTTAGGGAAAACATCAGAAAAATCCCTCACTATTCTGATATCCCCGATAGAAGAGTCCCGAGAAACAAAAACACTAACATAAGCCAAGTAAGCCTCACAGCCTTTCCGAAACAGTTTCTTAGCCACAAGAGCGGAGATCAAATTGGACAAATAATCTCAACGCTCTGGAAACACGAAAATATACACACTTTTTCATGCCTTTTTTAACTCAAATTCATTCAAGTTCAGTAAAATTCTTATCGAAAAATATATAATTATTATAAAATAATTATTTTGTAATTAAATTATTAACATAATGAATTTTAATTAATTTTATAATTGCTTTTGATTATTTTCGACAGATTTACACAAAGGGCGAAAAATGGCTCGGCAGACACTGCTAGAAGCGCAAAACCGATAAACAATTTTGAAACATCAAGTCGAATTAATTTTTCAGCCTAAGACAGTCCAAATTATGTGTATTAGTTCATAATATAATTAATTTTAATTTATATCCAATTTAATTTGGGTTAAATAAAATATTATTAATTAATTATGAAAAGTGGCCAGTTGAGCTGAATTGAGAAAATCGAACCAACCGAGTACTGGGCAGCCCAAAACCGTCCCACATGATGACCCAATAAGCTTTCTTGGCTGATTAATTAGCTTGAAAAATGGCCCTTGAAGACTTTTTCAAATTGCAAACAAACCTCTCCACTATTTGTGCCTTTTTAGATTTGTCCCTACCTTAATATAGCAAGTTTGAAAACTTCAAACTAGCCACATGTATGGCTGGCCATGGGAGGGATCTTTGGCTGCTGATTTTGGATATTTTTAACAGCCCTCTCAACCTATAAAAACCCCTATTGGCTGCTCATTTTAAACACACCTCAAATTTCTCATCTTTTCTCTTCTCTCTCAATTTTCTTTCTTCATTTCCTATCCATTTTTCTTTATTCTCTTGCTGATTTCACCTCTTGAAAAAGATTCATTCATCCGCCATTTGGAGGAGCATTAAAGTGTTCATAGCAGCCTCGTTTCGACAAGAACAAGTGGAGAAGGAAGAGTGGAGCAAACCAGTCAAGCTACGGAGAAACACCGGATTTGATTCTTTCTCCCTATCCTTTTAATTTTTGTTGTTGTTATGATGAACATGTCTATGAATATTTATGATGTTGAAATGTTTAATTTAATTAATATGGATTAAATTTAATTAGTGTTAGATTCATTGCGTTTCATCTACTTAATTTATTAAAATTGTGTTTATGTTGTTATAGGCCTCAGTAAGATGTTTGATTAAGTAAAATCATGACTAAGTTATTCTTGCATTACAATTGCAAGGTAACTAATGAATTAATTATTTAAACGGATTGAAATTGTAATTAATTGATACGATACTTAATCAATGCATGTTTAATCATCTAAGGGAGCCGAGGGTTAAATTAGCAATGGTATCTAGCGATACATTTTCCTTGCATAACTTGCAAGATTATTGGGATTAACCTGTTTCAAGGTAGAAATACATTGTTACCTCACGTAATCTTTTATGTGCCTGTGAGATTGAATTAATTGTTTGAATTGACTTAGAGATATGTACAAGAGATTATTTTAATTTCATAAGTATCTACGTGCATTAACACTTTTTTTTTTTATTAAAATCTGTTTAATAGGTTGAATTGACATAGAGATATGATCAAGAGATAAATAGATTTTGGTAGGTAAGTATGTTCATAAGTTAGCAAATTACCGAGTTACCGTGAATTTATTCAGAACAACATAAACATGAGTTTTATAATCCTAAGTTAAGAAATGTAATTAATCTAACACAATTATGTCATCTTGATTAAAATCATCTTTCGGAATCGTGCATTGGAACTTTATTTTATTTTATTTATTTTATTATGTTTTCTAGTTTTTAATCACCTCTTCAAAACAAAATATTTTTCTTCACCAAAGTGTTTTAAATTGCATTCATAAATTAATTCTTGTCACAGTCCCTGTGAGTACGATAACTCAACATTTACTTGTCACTTTATTACTTGTTGCGATTGTGTACACTTGCACGTTTTCATCGTTCCATGTTTTTGGTGCCATTACCGGGGACTATTTTAAAAAATTATTTGTGAATTTGTTCATCTTGCATTTTGTTTTTTTTTTCAATTTTAACTAAATTAATTTTTTTGTGATTATTTCAGGTGTTCATGAGTATTGACCGAATTATTGATTTACTCCATGTAGACCTTGAGATTGAACGGAATTTTTGATAACACAGAAGACAAGCAAGTCAGAGAAGGACCGAAGAGATGAACCTGGAAAATTTGAATCAAGAAAACAGAGCAAACCCTGCTCAAAATCCTATCCTTATTACTAATGAAAGGGATAGAGTACTAAGACAGTATGTCGTGCCAGTGTTTCATGATCTTAATCCAAGTATTAAGAGACCCGAAATCGAGATACAACAATTCGAGTTGAAGCCAATCATGTTCCAGAAACTTTAGACAGTGGGCCAATTCAGTGGAATGCCTACTAAGGATCCTCATTTGCACTTAAAGACTGTTTATGGAGGTGAATGATTCTTTCAAGTTAGTCGGAATACCTAAAGATGCATTACAATTGAAGTTGTTCCCATATTCGCTAAGGGATAGAGCTCGAGCTTGGTTAAACTCATTTCCACCAAATTCAATTTCCATATGGCAAGAGTTAGCAGAAAGATTCCTTATGAAGTATTTCCCGCCGAGTAAGAATGCTAAGTTGAGGAATGAGATCACTGCTTTCCAAAAAATGGATGATGAGTCCTTGTATGAGGCATGAGAAAGGTACAAAGAATTATTATGGAAATGCCCTCATCACGGAATCCCACATTGCATCCAACTTGAGATTTTTTATAATTGTAATAGCCCAGTTTTAGCTAAATCAGAACAGTGGTTTTGGAACCACAAATCTGAGGCTGGAAAATTATTTTAATATTATTTTTGGTTTTTACAGCATGATAGCATGTATGTGTGAAACTTTCGTGAGCTAATTTTATCGTTTAATTGCTCAATTTGAGAAAAAGGACTAAATCACGTAAAATGCAAAAGTGCCATTCTATTAGCAAAAGTATTTAATAGCTATAGAACCTTAAAGTTAAGGTCCTTAAGTTGTAAATAGACCATTAATATGATAGTGGATGATAGTGGCATGCTATTTGGTGTAATTATGGAATATTGTTAAGGTTAATTATGGTAATTTGTAAATAATGTTAAAATAAGTAAAATAAAACACAAATTTCATCCATTATCATCTTGTTGAACCAAATTAAAAAAAGAAAAAGAGTAACTAGGGTTCTCCATTCAGCTAGGAATAATTCAAGCAATTAGGTATGTTTTGAGCTCGGTTTTTGATGATTTTTACGTTTTTTGAGATCGTTGCTTCATATTCTAGCTAGCCCATACCTTAGATTTCAAAATTTTTAAAGATTTGAGAGTTTCCATTATTGAATACATGAGTTCTTTGATGTTTAGTGTTGAAATATGAAAGCTTGATGATAGTTTTACATGTTTTGTTAAGTGATTTTTGATGAAAATGCATAATAGGGATTAATTTATGAAATATGCAAATTGAGTAGTTGAAATGTGAAATAAATGAAATTTTTGGCCTGTTAAGGACTTATATGGTATTTGGCCAAGCTTGGGTTTAATGAAATTTTGTGAATTTTGTGTATTTGTAAAAAGGGACTAAATTGATTAAATGTGAAAGTTTTAGGGGCTAAAGTGCAAATAGGCCTAAATATATGTTTTGGACTAAATTGAATGAGTGCTTGATGAAAGAAGTTAATTTTGAATATATTTAGATCAAGAAAAGAGGACTCAGAATTAGATCGGGGGAAAGGTAAGATTATCGAGTAATTGACTCATTTTGCCGTTTTCAAACCTGAGGTGAGTTCGTATGTGACAATTTCATTATAAAAGGATGTTAAATGCTTTGATATTGCCTAAACTGTGATTATGAGATTTGCATTAATGTATGAATTATAAATACGACTCTACAAAAATATTCAAAGATGGAATCGACAAACTAAAAATCTCGGTTGAACCTTAGGAATAGATTTGGATACTTGTGATATGTTATAAGGTGATATACTAATTTGGCTTCGGGCTATGCATATTGGGTGAGTTGGCTTCAGGCCATGATATTAGCACTTTAGGTGCGAGTTATATCAATTTGGCTTCGGGTCATGGATATCGGATGTTTTGGCTTCGAGCCATGAAAATAGTTCTTTGGATAAGTTACCTTGATTTGGCTACGGGTCATGCTATAGGTACTTATCGTACGAGACTTATGAGTATCTAATTTCTATTCCGAATGGTTCAACGGGTAAATGAATGAGATGGTTAAGAAAGAGATTAGTACGATATGGTATTTAATCTTGTTTTAAGACATGGGAAAGGTTTGTAATTAATGTGAAGTTGGTTGGTTTACACCTATTCAATGATTTAAGTTATTTATATAAGAGCTTCTAAGCTATGAAGCTTAATTCATGTTATTTTTCTATGTTTTATAGTGAATCAAGGCTAGCTCAGATCCGAAAGTCGTCGGAAACATCATCACACTATTGGACATCTAATTGGTACTTTTGAGTTGTATAAATATGGTATATGGCATGTATAGGCTACTTATGGTAATTTGGTTATGATTATAGCCATGAGAGTTGGCTTGTAAATGATGTTAATATTGATATGTGTTTAGCTATTAGAAATGGCTTGTAAATGTATATGTTTTGGTTGTGTTTATAGCTATGAGTGATGGCTAATTGTGGCATGTTTGGTATGAATATGGTTATGGTTATATAGTTGCAAATGGGTAATTAATTTATGGTGTATAATGCTTGAGAAATGCAATGATGAAGTATGATTTTGAAAGTTAAGAAGTATGATTTTGAAAGTTAAGTTGATAAGTATTTGAATAGGTAATTAGTATTGAATTGAGTATTGAAAATTCTGCATTAAGTTGATGATTTTGGCTACCTAATTGAATGATAAATGGTACCATTTTGATTGTTTAGGTGTGCCTGAATAAGGGTGGCAAATTGGCCTTACAAATGACATATTTTTGTCCACACGGGTAGAGACATGAGCGTGTGTCTTAGCATTGTGTGACACACGGTCATGTTACACGGCCTTGTGTCCCTTGGTGTTGTTATCTAAATGAAGTCAGTATGTTCCACACGGTCTCACACATGAGTGTGTGACTGGCCGTGTGCTACAAGTTAGTATACCCCCTAATTGGCACACAGCCTCGCACACGGGCGTGTGACTTAGCCGTGTTGCATAAGTCAGTATACCCTATAGTTTTGGCACGGTCTAGTACACAGCCTAGCACATGGGCATGTGTGGCCACTTCGAAGTGTACACAAGCTAGACACACGGGCATGTAGTTGGCCGTGTGATACAAGTTAGTATGTATGTCCTATTTTCACACGGCCTGAGACACGGGCGTGTCTGGAGCCGTGTGAGGCATACAACCTGTTCACATGGGCGTGTGACCCTGTATGTTTGAAATTTTTCTAAGTTTCCAAAATTTTTGAATGGTATCGATTTAGTCTTGAGCCACTTCTAAAGCATGTTTAAGGTCTCGTAGGCCTTTATAAGGGACTATGTGGTTAAATGTATGTATGCAAATGACTGCTTAATGTTGTTAAATGTATGCTATATATTGCGTATTGATTGGTAATACCTCTTAATTTTATTCCGTCGATGGATACGGGTTAGGGGTGTTACATTTTATTGGTATCAGAGCTACGATTTAGTCGATTCTAAGACTAATGTAGCGTGTGTGAGAGTTTAGCTATACATGTCATATATACTCTGTGATAGTGTGATGATTCCTAACAGCTTAAATTGTGTTTTCATACAGTAATGGATCCCAAAAGAGCTATAGCCGATGATGTAGAGATTAATACGCTCGCTCTTGCTTAAGGGGCAGTGCCATCAGAATTTAAACCTGTAACGAGTAGCCATAAGGGAGATGCTAAACAAGCATTTTTCCAAATGATGAGCGAGTGGTTCACAGAGTTCGTTCGAATGAATTCAGCTGCTCAACAACCTCCACCCCCACCTATTCCTCAACAAATCCTTGTTGTTCCTTAAGTTGTAGATCCGATACGATGGAATAACCCACCATTAGATAAAATCTGTAAACGCGGGGCTGAAGAGTTTCGGGCTACTGCTGATGATGATGTTGAGAGAGTTGAATTCTGGCTCGAAAACATGATTCAAGTATTCGATGAATTGTCTTGTACTCCTGATGTGTAACACCCCGTACCCGAGACCGTGGCCGGAGTCGAACACGAGGTGCTAACAGACATAATATATTTATTTTCACTGTCCATTTAAAATTTCCAGACGGTGGCTAATCGTGTCACCGTCACCTTAAAAATCATATCTTGAGTTCCACAACTCGAAAATCAGTTTCGTGATTTTTCCTGAAACTAGACTCATATATGCATCTACAAATTGTTTTCTAGAATTTTTGGTTGGGCCAATTAGTACAGTTTATTAGTTAAAGTCTCCCATGTTACAGGGATCGACTACACTGACCTTTGCGCATTACGACTTGGATATCTCCCTGTACAGGGCTTCAATACTGATGCCGTTTGTTTCTATAGAAACTATACTCAAAGAGGAATCTATAAATATATGGCATGACTCCTAATTATCTCTGGTTAATTTATAATGAATTTCCAAAGTCGGAATAGGGAATCCGAAGCCGTTCGGCCCTGCTTTCACTAAAACCTAAATATCTCTTAACATACAACTCATATGACCGTTTCGTTTCTTCCATATGAAAGTAGATTCATCAAGGTGCATTTAAATAATTTATTCACTATTTAATTCCATTCCTACTATTTTTAGTGATTTTTCACATCCACATCGCTGCTGCTGTTTGCATCTGCCTTTAAGGTAGACTTTACCTATTTCATAGTTTCCATGATTCAATTAGCCCTTTTTGCATACATAGCACAAAGTATAATCATGATTAACCATTCCAATGGCTAATCGTTTCCAAACATTTCCATACCTCTTAGTCATCAACATACAAAACGATTATAGTACTATGCTAAAACGATATAAGCCATTTTCGCATGGCTATCCAAATTTACACAAAATCCATGGGTACATGACCAACAACAAAAAGGGTAGTCCTATACATGCCATTTCAAAGTTCAACCAAAATTGTACGAAAAGGGGGATTTGATAGTGTGGGAGACTTCGACTTCCAAAATCCCGAGTCCGATAGTGACGAGCCAAAATCTATAAAACAGAGAAACAAAGAAACGGAGTAAGAAATTTATGCTTACTAAGTTTTGAGCAAGGATTCCAAAGACAACAAAAGCATAGCATTCATATAGCTAAACGGATAATTTCATATGCACAAATTCTCAATATCATACTTACTTCACATTACCAACCCTTATGTTCATACACAAAGATCAACTTAGCTAAAGGCCGGTAGCTCGTTTATCAACCGAGCGAATACTTATTTGTAAGGGCTCAACTAATTCAAAGCACATACTGAAACATACCTCATTGTTGGGATTTCACAAGCGTATTAACTGGAATTTTTACAGCAAGTTCATTCATTCCCGAATCACGTACCTTCGAGTTTAACCGGATATAGCTACTGTTCAAATACCTTCGGACATAGCCCGGTTATAGTAGCTCGCACAAATGCCTTCGGACTTAACCCGGATTTAGTAACTCTCACAAATGCCTTCGGATCTTAGTCCGGATTTAGTAACTCGCACAAATGCCTTCTTGGATCTTAGTCCGGATTTAGTAACTCGCACAAATGCCTTGGATCTTAGTCCGGATTTAGTCACTTAGCACAAAGCCTTCGGGACTTAGCCGGACATCATTCAAGAACCATGCACACATATATCAATAAATCATGACACATCCATATTTCATTTTCATTACCAAAGCTCAACACAAGACACTTATCATATTTACAATTTCGGCTCAATAGCCACATACAAAGAGCATGATTTTGATTTACTTAAGATATAATCTAATCGAATCATAATTTAAGTTCCATTACTCAAAACTTACCTCGGATGTTGTCGAACGGCTTCAACGGCTATTCGATCACTTTTTCCTTTCCGTATCCAACTGTGGTCCCTAAGCTCTTGAGCTAATTCAAACAAATTTAACTTATCAAAGTCTCATTTTGCTAGCTTATGGCCGGATATGACAAGGAGTTTGATAGGTCATATGGCCACCTTTTAGCTCAAATACACAAGATCATAATGCATTTTAATCACATCAACAATTTAATACAATTCATTCAACATCAAAAGAGAAGCTCAAGGTACTTAGCCCAATATACATTAGACATAAGAGTCACATATGTACGAAATCACGAATCGAATTCAACATACTAGCTAATATTTCCCCTTAGCCGAATTTTCTAAGTCAAGCTAAAGCCATCAATAGGCTACCAATGGCCGAACTTACACATCTATGCTAAGGCCGATTGCAACACTTAATACATTCTACAAGTATGGTCACTTGTGTTGACTAAACACCATTTGTTTCAAGTTCAAAACTTGGCTAATACACATATAAACACTATTAAAGCATCCCCCCCCTTTACACTAATTCAACACATGCATTACCCATAATATACCAAATTACATTCGGCCTTAGCACAAAACTTTCTAGCCGATTCTTCTCCATCTAGCAACTAATGCACATACGAGCTCATTTGTTAGACTCTACTTCATCTAACAACAACCTTATTTCTCTTCTGTATCCTACCTTGGTCGAATGCATCACAACACCTTACCATTTCAATTTTGGTCATGGTTGAACAAGGAACTTAATGTCTCACTCAAGGATGCTAAAAAGGAGATTCAAGAGTTATCAATCCACCATTACATGCATCATTAACAAGCTTCACATTTAGCATGCAATGATATCAACACAAAATCCACCTTGGCCGAATACCATCCCCATGACATAGCAAAGATTTGAACCATGGGCTAATAAGAACATCAAGCTAGCAACTAAAAAAAACATGCATGAATCTCATGGCACAACATCAAACATACCTTAATCTTGATACAAGTATGGCCGAACCTCCTCCTAATCCTCTTCTAAACCAAACATGGAGCAAGAACTCCTTCTTTCTTCCTTAGAATTTTCGCCAAAAGAAATGAAAAGGATGAACACACTTTTTTTTGTTTCCTTTCCCTCAACTCACGGCAGGGGGGGATCACACCTTCTTTCCTTTTTCCATTTCTTTATTACCCATACTCCTTATTTTATTTATTCCAACATAACCCATTTACACAACATGTTTTATGACGTGTTTTGCCCATCACCCTTTGTCATGGCCGGCCACTAGGCTTTAATTTAGGGAAATTTGACATGCAAGCCCATCATTTTCACAACATGCATTAACAAAGCCACTTTACATTTGCCTAGCACATTTCTAAATTTTCTCACATAAGTCCTATTTGATAAAATTCACTTACAATTAACAAAATTCAAACATGAAATTTTCACACATGCATATGTACATATAATGAGCATCCACTATGACAGCTAATTATTTTTATGACTCGGTTTAGTGGTCCCGAAACCACTTTCTGACTATGGTCAATTTAGGCTGTCACAACTCTCCCCCACTTAAGAAATTTTCATCCCCGAAAATCTTACCGGTAAATAGGTTTGGGTATCGTTCTTTCATAGAGTTCTCGGGTTCCCAAGTAGCTTCTTCTATCCCGTGTTTGAGCCATAACACTTTCACTAGCGGAACCCTTTTGTTTCGCAACTCCTTCACTTCACGAGCTAGGATACGAATCGGTTCTTCTTCATAACTCATATCGGCTTGAATTTCGACCTCTGATGGACTAATTATGTGCGATGGATCAGATCTATAGCGTCGAAGCATCGAAACATGAAAGACGTCGTGAATCTTTTCAAGTTCAGGGGTAAAATCAATCGATACGCAACTGGACCGACTCGTTCGGATATTTCATATGGCCCGATGAACCTCGGACTCAATTTTCCCTTACGCCCAAATCTGAGTATCTTTTTCCAAGGTGAAACTTTAAGAAACACTTTGTCTCCCACCTGATACTCAATGTCTTTTCGTTTCAGATCCGCGTACTACTTTTGGCGATCTGTGGCTGCCTTCAGACTTTCACGGATTACTTTTACTTTCCGTTCAGCATCTTTAATCAAATCAACTCCGAAAATTTTACTTTCACCGAGCTCGATCCAAAACAATGGTGTACGTCATTTACGCCTGCACAAGGCCTCGTAAGGTGCCATCTTAATACTTGATTGAAAACTATTGTTGTGTTTAATTCAATCAAAGGTAAATACCACTCCCACGAACCGCGAACTCGAGGATGCAACATCTCAACATATCCTCAAGTATCCGAATTATCCGCACGGATTGACCATCGGTTTGGGGTGAAAAGCGGTGCTAAAATGCAACTTGGTACCCAAAGCTTCTTGCAATTTCTTCCAAAATCGTGAGGTGAATCTCGGATCTCTATCCCACACGATAGAAATAGGTACCCGTGTAATCTCACAACTGAGAAACATACAATTCAGCTAATTTATCCATTGAAAAATCCGTGCGTGACGGGGATAAAGTGAGCCGACTTAGTCAATCTATCAACAACGACCCAAATCGCATCTTTCTTACTTGCCGACCTTTGGCAGCCCGATACAAAATCCATCGTTGCTCGATCCCATTTCCATTCAGGTATCATGATCGGCTGAAGTAAACCCGAAGGCACTTGATGTTCCGCTTTCACTTGCTGACATATTAAACACTTCGAAACAAAATCGAAAATGTCTCGTTTCATACCATGCCACCAAAACCGACGTCTCAGATCGTTGTACATTTTCGTACTCCCGGTGAATTGACATTCGGCTACAATGAGCTTCGTTCGAATCATCGAAATGAGTTCTGAATTTCTTGGAACACACAACCGATTTCTGTACCTCAAACAATCGTCATCATCAATTTGAAACTCTGATTCCACATTCGGAACACATTCAACCCGTTTTGCAACCAACTCATCGTCGACTTTCTGAGCTTCACGAATTTGATGAATCAATAATGGTTTGGCCTTTAATTCAGCTATTAACACATTGTCGGGTAGAACAGACAAGTGTACATTCATCGCTCGTAAAGCAAACAGTGACTTCCGGCTTAAGGCGTCCGCAACCACATTAGCCTTTCCCGGGTGATAATCAATGACCAGCTCATAATCTTTCAACAACTCAAGCCAACACCTTTGTCGTAGATTCAAGTCTCTTTGAGTCATCAAATATTTGAGACTTTTGTGATCCGAAAATACATGGCACTTCTCACCAAATAAGAAATGTCGCCATATTTTCAAGGCGAATACGATGGTAGCTAATTCGAGATCATGGGTCGGATAATTTTTCTCATGTGGCTTTAATTGTCTCGACGCATAGGCCACAACTCGACCTTCCTGCATCAATATGCAACCTAACCCAAGTAGGGAGGCGTCACTTTAGATGACAAACTCACTCGATTCGGGCTGCACTAAAATTGAGCTTCACAAATAAGTTTTCAGTTGATCAAAACTTTTCGACATTTTTCCGTCCATTCGAACTTAACATCTTTTGAAGTAGCTTCGTCATGGGTGTGGCTATCATCGAGAAACCTTTACAAACCGTCGGTAGTAACCGCAAGTCCCAAAAGCTCGAACCTCGAGAATATTTCTGAGGCTTCCAGCTAAGTATGGCTGAAATTTTGCTTGGATCGACTCGAATACCTGATGCAGATACCACATGACCCAAGAAGCTAACCTCTCTTAACCGAAACTCACACTTGCAGAACTTAGCATATAACTACTTATCCCGTAAAATTTGCAACACTAATCTCAGGTGTTCAGCATGTCCGGTCTCATCTCTTGAATAGACCAAGATGTCATCAATGAACACAACTATGAACCGGTCCAAATACTGTTTGAAGATCCGATTCATCAAATTCATAAATACCGCAGGGGAATTAGTGAGCCCGAACGGCATCACTAAGAACTCGTAGTGACCGTACCTCGTTCTGAAAGCAGTTTTGGGTACATCCGAATCTCGAATCCGCAACTGATAATAACTCGATCTCAAATCTATCTTTGAAAACACTGAGGCTCCCTTTACTTGATCAAACAAATCATCAATACGCGGTAACGGATATTTATTCTTTATCGTCAATTTATTCAGCTGACGATAGTCAATGCACAACCTCATGGTTCCGTCCTTCTTTTTCACAAACAACACTGGTGCACCCCAAGGCGAGAAACTTGGTCGAGCGAAACCTCTATCCGTCAATTCTTGCAACTGAGCTTTTAACTCTTTTAACTCGGTTGGTGCCATACGGTACAGAGCTATCGAAATCGGCGTAGTCCCAGGTACAAGCTCAATACCAAACTCTATCTCCCGAACAGGTGGCAAACCCGGTAATTCTTCGGGAAAAACATCCGAGTATTCACAAACCACCGGCACAAATTCAGGTTTTATTTCTAACTCCTTATCATCATACATACGCAAGGTATGCTTCGCACCCTTTCTTACATATTTCGGGCCAACATTGATGATATTACAAATGAGAACCCTTTAATTCAGAGACTCAACTCGGATCATCTCATTATTTGCGCACCTCAAATCCATAGTCTTGCTTTTGCAATTCACAACCGCATCATGCACGGTCAACCAATCCAAACCAAGAATAACATCAAATTCATCGAACGGCAAAAGCATCAAGTCCGCGGAAACAGAACCTCGAATTACTAGGGGCATTTCTTACACACTTTGTCAACAAGCACGAACGACCCAAGGGATTTGACACCGAATTACGAACTCAAGAGACTCAATAGGTAAAGTCTTCTACGGATGCTAAGGTTTTGCATATATAAGAATGAGTAGAACCAGGTCAATCAAAGCAATCACATTAGTATCAAAGAGAGTAAAAGTACCGGTAATAACATCTGGCGAGGAAGCATCCTCGCGTGCGCGTATAGCATAAGCCCTAGCAGGAGTACGAGCCTCAGATCTGGTCGCAGCATCTCTAGATCCTCTCTGACCGCCGCTAGCATTGCCCGTATTCCTAGATGGTCTACCCCGAGCAGTGATAGCACCCGGTTTCCCACTCTGATTTACATTCTGTTCAGACAATCTCGGGCAATCTTTGATAAAGTGGTCGGCTGACCCGCACTTGTAACAGGAGTGGTCATGGAACCTACAACTCCCCGAGTGCCATTTACCACAATACTGGCATTCCGCTCAGTCTCGAGGGTCATTTCCAACACTGGCAATCGAAGTGACTCGTGTGCTCACAGGGGTTCGATCGCAATCTCGTCTAGAAAAGCCCCAAGTGTCCCTAGACCGGCCCAAGCCATCTCTAAATTTCTTCGATGATTGTGGGAAGGGCTTCCCCAAAGACCTCTTACGCAACTCCCTTGCTCCCAACTCAGCTTTTCTTTTCTCCATACTGAGCTCCTCGGCCTTGCAAGCTCGCTCAACAAGTACTACAAATTCTCGGTTTTCCAAGATGCCAACATACAGCTTTATATCATCATTTAGTCCATCCTCGAAACGTTTACACATTACGGCTTCTGAGGAAATGCATTCTCGTCGTCTGGCTAAGCCTCACAAATTTTCGCTCATAGTCGATAACCGACATGGAACCTTGTTTGAGTTCAAGAAATTCCTTCCGTTTTTGGTCAATGAATCTCGATCGATATACGTCTTTCAAACTTCGGTTTGGAAGAACTCCCAAGTTACTTGCTCTCTGGCACAACAGAAGTCAACGTATTCCACCAAAAGTAGGCGTAATCACGTAGCAAGGAGATAGTACACTTTAGGCACTCATCGGTGTGCAAGATAGTTCATCGAGTACCGAATAGTGTTGTCCAACCAAAATTCAGCTTGCTCGGCATCATCACTATCCGTAGCCTTAAATTCAGTAGCCCGTGTTTTGGATTCTATCAATTGGGGCTTATTTGACCTTATTTGGTCGATTCTTCGGAGGCATTGTAGGTGCGGGGGTTGTGTTTGATGGGAATGGAGGTTGTGGAGCAGCCATATTAGTTCGAATGTATTGGTTGAACCAATCATTCATCACGCTATAGAAAGCTTGTCTAGCTTCATCATTTGGATTACGAGCATTAGGTTGAGAGTCCGCCGCGCAGCCTCTCTGTAAGGGAGCAGCGCTACACTCTCAAGATCATCACTACCGCTTCGGTCGGGACCGGATCCATTACTATAAATAAACACATTTGCAAATGTCGAAATCACCACACTATCAAATAATAACATAAAATGGCATGTATAGCTAGACCCAAACGCATTACGGTAGTCCTAGAATCGACTAAACCGTAGCTCGATACCAATTTAATTGTAACACCCGCACTTTAGACCGTGGTCGAGTCGAACACGAGGTGCTAATGGACATAATATATTTATTTTCACAGTCCATTTAAAAATTTCCAGACAATGGCTAAGCGTGTCACCGTCACCTTAAAATCATATCTTGAGTTCCACAACTCGAAAATCAGTTTCGTGATTTTTCCCTGAAACTAGACTCATATAGGCATCTACAAATGTTTTTCTAGAATTTTTGGTCGGGCCAATTAGTACAGTTTATTAGTTAAAGTCTCCCATGTTACAGGGATTGACTACACTAACCTTCACGCATTACGACTTGGATATCTCCCTGTACAGGGCTTCAATACTGATGCCGTTTGTTTCTATAGAACCTAGACTCAAATAGGAATCTATACATATATGGCATGACTCCTAATTATCTCTGGTTAATTTATAATGAATTTCCAAAGTCAGAACAGGGAATCCAGAAGCCGTTCTGGCCCTGTTTCACGAAAACCTAAATATCTCTTAACATACAACTCATATGACCGTTTCGTTTCTTCCATATGAAAGCAGATTCATCAAGGTTAATTTAAATACTTTATTCACTATTTAATTCCATTCCTACTATTTTTAGTGATTTTTCACATCCACATCGCTGCTGCTGTCAGCATCTGCCTTTAAGGTAGACTTTACCTATTTCATTGTTTCCATGATTCAATTAGCCCTTTTTGCATACATAGCACAAAGTATAATCATGATTAACCATTCCAATGGCTAATCGTTTCCAAACATTTCCATACCTCTTAGTCATCAACATACAAAACGATTATAGTACTATGCTAAAAACATATATAAGCCATTTTCGCATGGCTATCCAAATTTACACAAAATCCATGGGTACATGACCAACAACAAAAGGGTAGTCCTATACATGCCATTTCAAAGTTCAACCAAAATTGTACCAAAAGGGGGCTTTGATAGTGTGGGAGACTTCGACTTCCAAAAATCCCGAGTCCGGTAGCTGACGAGCCAAAATCTATAAAACAGAGAAACAAAGAAACGGAGTAAGCAATTTATGCTTAGTAAGTTTTGAGCAAGGGATTCCAGCACAACAAAAGCATAGCATTCATATAGCTAAACGGATAATTTCATATGCACAAATTCTCAATATCATACTTACTTCACATTACCAACCCTTATGTTCATACACAAAGATCAACTTAGCCAAAGGCCGGTAGCTCGTTTATCAACTGAGCGAATACTTATTTGTAAGGGCTCAACTAATTCAAAGCACATACGAAACATACCTCATTGTTGGGATTTCACAAGCGTATTAACTGGAATTTTTACAGCAAGTTCATTCATTCCCGAATCACGTACCTTCGGAGTTTAACCGGATATAGCTACTCGTTCAAATACCTTCGGGAGATAGCCCGGTTATAGTAGCTCGCACAAATGCCTTCGGGACTTAACTCGGATTTAGTAACTCGCACAAATGCCTTCGGATCTTAGTCCGGATTTAGTAACTAGCACAAATGCCTTCGGATCTTAGTCCGGATTTAGTCACTTAGCACAAAGCCTTCGGGACTGAGCCCGGACATCATTCGAAGAACCATGCACACATATATCAATAAATCATGACACATCCATATTTCATTTTCATTACCAAAGCTCAACACAAGACACTTATCATATTTACAATTTCGGCTCAATAGCCACATACAAAGAGCATGATTTTGATTTACTTAAGACATAATCTAATCGAATCATAATTTAAGTTCCATTACTCAAAACTTAACTCGGATGTTGTCGAACGGCTTCAACGGCTATTCGATCACTTTTTCCTTTCCTTATCCAACTGTGGTCCCCTAAGCTCTTGAGCTAATTCAAACAAATTTAACTTATCAAAGTCTCATTTTGCTAGCTTATGGCCGAATATGACAAGGAGTTTGATAGGTCATATGGCCACCTTTTAGCTCAAATACACAAAGATCATACGCATTTTAATCACATCAACAATTTAATACAATTCATTCGAACATCAAAAGAGAAGCTCAAGGTACTTAGCCCATATATACATTAGACATTAGAGTCACATATGTACGAAATCACGAATCGAATTCAACATACTAGCTAATATTTCCCCTTAGCCGAATTTTCTAAGTCAAGCTAAAGCCATCAATAGGCTACCAATGGCCGAACTTACACATCTATGCTAAGGCCGATTGCAACACTTAATACATTCTACAAGTATGGTCACTTGTGTTGACTAAACACCATTTGTTTCAAGTTCAAAACTTGGCTAATACACATATATACACTATTAAAGCATCCTCCCCCTTTACACTAATTCAACACATGCATTACCCATAATATACCAAATTACATTCGGCCTTAGCACAAAACTTGCTAGCCGATTCTTCTCCATCTAGCAACTAATGCACATACGAGCTCATTTGTTAGACTCTACTTCATCTAACAACAACCTTATTTCTCTTCTATATCCTACCATGGCCGAATGCATCACTACACCTTACCATTTCAATTTTGGTCATGGTTGAACAAGGAACTTAATGTCTCACTCAAGGATGCTAAAAAGGAGATTCAAGAGTTATCAATCCACCATCACATGCATCATTAACAAGCTTCACATTTAGCATGCAATGATATCAACACAAAATCCACCTTGGCGAATACCATCCCCATGACATAGCAAAGATTTGAACCATGGGCTAATAAGAACATCAAGCTAGCAACTAGAAAAACATGCATGAATCTCATGGCGTAACATCAAACATACCTTAATCTTGATACAAGTATGGCCGAACCTCCTCCTAATCCTCTTCTAAACCAAACATGGAGCAAGAACTCCTTCTTTCTTCCTTAGAATTTTCGGCCAAAAGAAATGAAAAGGATGAACACACATTTTTTGTTTCCTTTCCTCAACTCACGGCAATGGGGGATCACACACTTCTTTCCTTTTTCCATTTCTTTATTACCCATACTCCTTATTTTATTTATTCCAACATAACCCATTTACACAACATGTTTTATGACGTGTTTTGCCCATCACCCTTTGTCATGGCCGCCACTAGGCTTTAATTTAGGGAAATTTGACATGCAAGCCCATCATTTACACAACATGCATTAACAGCAACTTTACATTTGCCTAGCACATTTCTAAATTTTCTCACATAAGTCCTATTTGATAAAATTCACTTACAATTAACAAAATTCAAACATGAAATTTTCACACATGCATATGTACATATAATGAGCATCCACTATGACGGCTAATTATTTTATGACTCGGTTTAGTGGTCCCAAACCACTTTCCGACTATGGTCAATTTAGGCTGTCACAACTCTCCCCCACTTAAGAAATTTTCGTCCCCGAAAATCTTACCGGTAAATAGGTTTGGGTATCGCTCTTTCATAGAGTTCTCGGGTTCCCAAGTAGCTTCTTCTATCCCGTGTTTGAGCCATAACACTTTCACTAGCGGAACCCTTTTGTTTCGCAACTCCTTCACTTCACGAGCTAGGATACTGAATCGGTTCTTCTTCATAACTCATATCGGCTTGAATTTCAACCTCGATGGACTAATTATGTGCGATGGATCGATCTATAGCGTCAAGCATCGAAACATGAAAGACGTCGTGAATCTTTTCAAGTTCGGAGGGTAAAATCAATCGATCATAGCTGGACCGACTCGTTCGGATATTTCATATGGCCCGATGAACCTCGGACTCAATTTTCCCTTACGCCCAAATCTGAGTATCTTTTTCCAAGGTGAAACTTTAAGAAACACTTTGTCTCCCACCTGATACTCAATGTCTTTTCGTTTCAGATCAGCGTACGACTTTTGGCGATCTGTGGCTGCCTTCAGACTTTCACGGATTACTTTTACTTTCCGTTCAGCATCTTTAATCAAATCAACTCCGAAAATTTTACTTTCACCGAGCTCGGTCCAAAACAATGGTGTACGGCATTTACGCCCGTACAAGGCCTCGTAAGGTGCCATCTTAATACTTGATTGAAAACTATTGTTGTAAGTGAATTCAATCAAAGGTAAATACCGCTCCCACGAACCGCTGAACTCGAGGATGCAACATCTCAACATATCCTCAAGTATCTGAATTATCCGCTCGGATTGACCATCGGTTTGGGGGTGAAAAGCGGTGCTAAAATGCAATTTGGTACCCAAAGCTTCTTGCAATTTCTTCCAAAATCGTGAGGTGAATCTCGGATCTCTATCCAACACGATAGAAATAGGTACCCCGTGTAATCTCACAATCTGAGAAACATACAATTCAGCTAATTTATCCATTGAAAAATCCGTGCGTACGGGGATAAAGTGAGCCGACTTAGTCAATCTATCAACAACGACCCAAATCGCATCTTTCTTACTTGCCGACACTGGCAGCCCAGATACAAAATCCATTGTTGCTCGATCCCATTTCCATTCAGGTATCATGATCAGCTGAAGTAAACCCGAAGGCACTTGATGTTCCGCTTTCACTTGCTGACATATTAAACACTTCGAAACAAAATCGGAAATGTCTCGTTTCATACCATGCCACCAAAATCGACGTCTCAGATCGTTGTACATTTTCGTACTCCCCGGGTGAATTGACATTCGGCTACAATGAGCTTCGTTCAGAATCATCGAAATGAGTTCTGAATTTCTTGGAACACACAACCGATTTCTGTATCTCAAACAATCGTCATCATCAATTTGAAACTCCGATTCCACATTCGGAACACATTCAGCCCGTTTTGCAACCAACTCATCGTCGACTTTCTGAGCTTCACGAATTTGATGAATCAATAATGGTTTGGCCTTTAATTCAGCTATTAACACATTGTCGGGTAGAAACGCACAAGTGTACATTCATCGTCAGAAGCAACAAAGACTTCCGCTTAAGGCGTCCGCAACCACATTAGCCTTTCCCGGTGATAATCAATGACCAGCTCATAATCTTTCAACAACTCAAGCCAACACCTTTGTCGTAGATTCAAGTCTTTTTGAGTCATCAAATATTTGAGACATTTGTGATCCGAAAATACATGGCACTTCTCACCAAATAAGTAATGTCGCCATATTTTCAAGGCGAATACGATGGCAGCTAATTCGAGATCATGGGTCGGATAATTTTTCTCATGTGGCTTTAATTGTCGCGACGCATAGGCCACAACTCGACCTTCCTGCATCAATACGCAACCTAACCCAAGTAGGGAGACGTCACTATAGATGACAAACTCTTTGCCCGATTCAGTTTGCACTAAAATTGAGCTTCATCAAATAAGTTTTCGTTGATCAAAACTTTTCGACATTTTTCGTCCATTCGAACTTAACATCTTTTGAAGTAGCTTCGTCATGGGTGTGGCTATCATCGAGAAACCTTTACAAACCGTCGGTAGTAACCGCAAGTCTCAAAAAGTCGAACCTCAAGAATATTTCTGAGGCTTCCAGCTAAGTATGGCTGAAATTTTGCTCGGTCGACTCGAATACCGTCGCAGATACCACATGACCTAAGAAGCTAACCTCTTTAACCTAACTCACACTTGTGAACTTAGCATATAACCGCTTATCTCGTAAAATTTGCAACACTAATCTCGGTGTTCAGATGTTAGGTCTCATCTCTTGAATAGACCAAGATATCATCAATGAACACAACTACGAACCGGTCCAAATACTGTCGAAGATCCGATTCATCAAATCCATAAATACCGCAGGGCATTAGTGAGCCCGAACGGCATCATTAAGAACTCGTAGTGACCGTACCTCGCTCGAAGCGCTTTTGGGTACATCCGAATCTCGAATCCATGAATCGATAATAACCCGATCTCAAATCTATCTTTGAAAACACCGAGGCTCCCTTTAGTTGATCAAACAAATCATCAATACGCTGTAACGGATTTTTATTCTTTATCGTCACTTTATTCACCGACGATAGTCAATGCACAACCTCATGGTTCCGTCCTTCTTTTCACAAACAACACCGGTGCACCCAAGGCGAGAAACTTGGTCGAGCGAAACCTCTATCCGTCAATTCTTGCAACTGAGCTTTCAACTCTTTTAACTCGGTTGGTGCCATATGATACTGAGCTATCGAAATCGGCGTAGTCCGTGTACAAGCTCAATACCAAACTCTATCTCCGAACAGTGGCAAACCCAGTAATTCTTGAAAAAACATCCGGTATTCACAAACCACCGCAGCAGATTCGGTTTTATTTCTAACTCCTTATCATCAAGTACATACGCAAGGTATGCTTCACACCCTTTCTTACATATTTACGGGCCAACATTGATGATATTACAGCTGGCAATCCCTTTAAGTCTGTAGACTCAACTCGGATCATCTCGTTATTTGCGCACCTCAAATCCATAGTCTTGCTTTTGCAATTCACAACCGCATCATGCACGGTCAACCAATCCAAACCAAGAATAACATCAAATTCATCGAATGGCAAAAGCATCAAGTCCACCGGAAAACAGGAACCTCGAATTACTAGGGGGTATTTCTTACACACTTTGTCAACAAGCACGTAACGACCCAAGGGATTTGACACCCGAATTATGAACTCGATGAGACTCAATAGGTAAAGTCTTCTTTGGATGCTAAGGTTTTGCATATATAAGAATGAGTAGAACCGGGGTCAATCAAAGCAATCACTTTAGTATCAAAGAGAGTAAAAGTACCAAGAATAACATCCGGCGAGGAAGCATCCTCGCGTCTGGCAGATAGCATAAGCCCTAGCAGGAGCACGAGCCTCGATCTGGTCGCAAAGATCTCTAGATCCTCTCGACCGCCGCTAGCATTGCCCGTATTCCTAGATGGTCTACCCCGAGCAGTGGTAGCACCCGGTTCCCACTCTGATTTACATTCTGTTCAGACAATCTCGGGCAATCTTTGATAAAGTGGTCGACTGACCTGCACTTGTAACAGGAGCGGTCATGGAACCTACAACTCCCCGAGTGCCATTTACCATAATACTGGCATTCCGCTCTGTCTCGACGGTCATTTCCAACATTGGCGATCGAAGTGACTCGTGTGCTCACAAGGGGTCGATCACAATCTAGTCTAGAAAAGCCCGAAGTGTCCCTAGACCGGCCCAAGCCATCTCTAAATTTCTTCGATGATATGGGAAGGGCTTCCTCAAGACCTCTTCTGAAACTCCCTTGCTCCCACCTCACTTTTCTTTTCTCCATCTTGAGCTCCTCGGCCTTGCAAGCTCGCTCAACAAGTACTACAAATTCTCGTATTTCCAAGATGCCAACATACAGCTTTATATCATCATTTAGTCCATCCTCAAACGCTTACACATTACGGCTTCGAGGAAATGCATTCTCGTCATGCATCGGCTAAGCCTCACAAATTTTCGCTCATAGTCGATAACCGACATGGAACCTTGTTTGAGTTCAAGAAATTCCTTCCGTTTTTGGTCAATGAATCTCTAACTGATATACTTCTTTCGAAACTCAGTTTGGAAAAACTCCCAAGTTACTTGCTCTCTAGGCACAACAGAAGTTAACGTATTCCACCAATAGTAGGCAGAATCACGTAGCAAGGAGATAGTACACTTTAGGCACTCATCGGTGTGCAAGATAGTTCATCGAGTACCGAATAGTGTTGTCCAACCAAAATTCAGCTTGCTCGGCATCATCACTATCCGTAGCCTTAAATTCAAGAGCCCGTGTTTTGGATTCTATCAACTGGGGCTTATTTGACCTTATTTGGTCGATTCACGGAGGCATTGTAGGTCGGGGTTGTGTTTGTTGGGAATGGAGGTTGTGGAACAACCATATTAGTTCGAATGTATTGGTTGAACCAATCATTCATCACGCTATAGAAAGCTTGTCTAGCTTCATCATTTGGATTACTAGCATTAGGTTGAGAGTCCGCCGGCCATCCCTCTCTTGGGAGCAAAGCGCTACACTCTCAAGATCATCACCTGACTTGGTCGGGACCGGATCAATTACTATAAATAAACACATTTGCAAATGTCAGAAATCACCACACTATCAAATAATCATATAAAATGGCATGTATAGCTAGACCCAAACGCATTACGGTAGTCCTAGAATCGACTAAACCGTAGCTCTGATACCAATTTAATTGTAACACCCGTGCACTCGAGACCGTGGCGAGTCGAACACGAGGTGCTAACGGACATAATATATTTATTTTCACATCCCATTTAAAAATTTCCAGACACCGGCTAATCGTGTCACTGTCACCTTAAAAATCATATCTTGAGTCCCACAACTCGAAAATCAGTTTCGTGATTTTTCCCTAAAACTAGACTCATATATGCATCTACAAATGTTTTTCTAGAATTTTTGGTTAGGCCAATTAGTACAGTTTATTAGTTAAAGTCTCCCATGTTACAGGGATTGACTACACTGACCTTCACGCATTACGACTTGGATATCTCCCTGTACAGGACTTCAATACTGATGCCGTTTGTTTCTATAGAACCTAGACTCAAATAGGAATCTATAAATATATGGCATGACTCCTAATTATCTCTGGTTAATTTATAATTAATTTCCAAAGTCGGAAAAGGGAATCCAGAAGCCGTTCTGGCCCTATTTCACGAAAACCTAAATATCTCTTAACATACAACTCATATGACCGTTTCGTTTCTTCCATATGAAAGCAGATTCATCAAGGTTAATTTACATACTTTATTCACTATTTAATTCCATTCGTACTATTTTTAGTGATTTTTCACATCCACATCGCTGCTGCTGTCAGCATCTGCCTTTAAGGTAGACTTTACCTATTTCATTGTTTCCATGATTCAATTAGCCCTTTTTGCATACATAGCACAAAGTATAATCATGATTAACCATTCCAATGGCTAATCGTTTCCAAACATTTCCATACCTCTTAGTCATCAACATACAAAACGATTATAGTACTATGCTAAAACGATATAAGCCATTTTCGCATGGCTATCCAAATTTACACAAAATCCATGGGTATATGACCAACAACAAAAGGGTAGTCCTATACATGCCATTTCAAAGTTCAACCAAAATTGTACCAAAAGGGGGCTTTGATAGTGTGGGAGTCTTCGACTTCCAAAAATCCCGAGTCCGATAGCTGACGAGCCAAAATCTATAAAACAGAGAAACAAAGAAACGGAGTAAGCAATTTATGCTTAGTAAGTTTTGAGCAAGGGATTCCAGCACAACAAAAGCATAGCATTCATATAGCTAAACGGATAATTTCATATGCACAAATTCTCAATATCATACTTACTTCACATTACCAACCCTTATATTCATACACAAAGATCAACTTAGCTAAAGGCCTAGTAGCTCGTTTATCAACCGAAATAATACTTATTTGTAAGGGCTCAACTAATTCAAAGCACATACGAAACATACCTCATTGTTGGGATTTCACAAGCGTATTAACTGGAATTTTTACAGCAAGTTCATTCATTCCCGAATCACGTACCTTCGGATTTTAACCGGATATAGCTACTCGTTCAAATACCTTCGGGACATAGCCCGGTTATAGTAGCTCGCACAAATGCCTTCGGGACTTAACCCGGATTTAGTAACTCGCACAAATGCCTTCGGATCTTAGTCTGGATTTAGTAACTCGCACAAATGCCTTCGGATCTTAGTCCGGATTTAGTCACTTAGCACAAAGCCTTCGGGACTTAGCCCCGACATCATTCGAAGAACCATGCACACATATATCAATAAATCATGACACATCCATATTTCATTTTCATTACCAAAGCTCAACACAAGACACTTATCATATTTACAATTTCGGCTCAATAGCCACATACAAAGAGCATGATTGTGATTTACTTAAGACATAATCTAATCGAATCATAATTTAAGTTCCATTACTCGAAAACTTACCTCGGATGTTGTCGAACGGCTTCAACGGCTATTCGATCACTTTTTCCTTTCCCTTATCCAACTGTGGTCCCCTAAGCTCTTGAGCTAATTCAAACAAATCTAACTTATCAAAGTCTCATTTTGCTAGCTTATGGCCGAATATGACAAGGAGTTTGATAGGTCATATGGCCACCTTTTAGCTCAAATACACAATGATCATAATGCATTTTAATCACATCAACAATTTAATACAATTCATTCGAACATCAAAAGAAAAGCTCAAGGTACTTAGCCCATATATACATTAGACATTAGAGTCACATATGTACGAAATCACGAATCAATTCAACATACTAGCTAATATTTCCCTTAGCGAATTTTCTAAGTCAAGCTAAAGCCATCAATAGGCTACCAATGGCCGAACTTACACATCTATGCTAAGGCCGATTGCAACACTTAATACATTCTACAAGTATGGTCACTTGTGTTGACTAAACACCATTTTTTTCAAGTTCAAAACTTGGCTAATACACATATATACACTATTAAAGCATCCTCTCCCTTTACACTAATTCAACACATGCATTACCCATAATATACCAAATTACATTCGGCCTTAGCACAAAACTTGCTAGCCGATTCTTCTCCATCTAGCAACTAATGCACATACGAGCTCATTTGTTAGACTCTACTTCATCTAACAACAATCTTATTTCTCTTCTATATCCTACCATGGCCGAATGCATCACAACACCTTACCATTTCAATTTTGGCCATGGTTGAACAAGGAACTTAATGTCTCACTCAAGGATGCTAAAAAGGAGATTCAAGAGTTATCAATCCACCATCACATGCATCATTAACAAGCTTCACATTTAGCATGCAATGATATCAACACAAAATCCACCTTGGCCGAATACCATCCCCATGACATAGCAAAGATTTGAACCATGGGCTAATAAGAACATCAAGCTAGCAACTAAAAAAACATGCATGAATCTCATGGCACAACATCAAACATACCTTAATCTTGATACAAGTATGGCCGAACCTCCTCCTAATCCTCTTCTAAACCAAACATGGAGCAAGAACTCCTTCTTTCTTCCTTAGAATTTTCGGCCAAAAGAAATGAAAAGGATGAACACACTTTTCTTTTTGTTTCCTTTCCCTCAACTCACGGCAATGGGGCGGTGATCACACACCTTCTTTCCTTTTTTCATTTCTTTATTACCCATACTCCTTATTTTATTTATTCCAACATAACCCATTTACACAACATGTTTTATGACGTGTTTTGCCCATCACCCTTTGTCATGGCCGGCCACTAGGCTTTAATTTAGGGAAATTTGACATGCAAGCCCATCATTTTCACAACATGCATTAACAGGCCACTTTACATTTGCCTAGCACATTTCTAAATTTTCTCACATAAGTCCTATTTGATAAAATTCACTTACAATTAACAAAATTCAAACATGAAATTTTCACACATGCATATGTACATATAATGAGCATCCACTATGACGGCTAATTATTTTTATGACTCGGTTTAGTGGTCCCGAAACCACTTTTCGACTAGGGTCAATTGAGGCTGTCACATGATGAGTGTATTAAATGTGTTGTGTCTTTGCTGAAAGACACCGCGTATCAATGGTGAAACATGCTAATATCTGTGGCTATGAGAGAACAGGTTACCTGGGAATTCTTTCAGACAGAGTTTTGAAAGAAATATATAAGTTAGCGATTCCTTGATCAACAGCATAAAGAGCTTCTAGAGTTAAAACAAGGCAGAATGACTGTTACTGGGTATGAAAGAGAATTCGTATGATTAAGCAAGTATGCTCGAGAGTATGTGTCTACTGAAGAAAGAACGTGCAAGCAGTTTGTTGATGGGCTGAACGAAAATATAAAACTTCTAGTCGGAATTCTAGAATTGAAAGATTTGTCATTCTAGTTGAAAGAGCTTGTAAAGCCGAGGATCTTAGCAAAGAAAAGAGAAATGTGGATTCAGAAGCTAGAGACTAGAGAAAAAGATCAATGAGTAAGCCGTATCAATCTTCATCAAAGAAATTCAAAGATTTGTACACTCGCCCAAATGTTTCTAATGAATATTCGAACAGAGATCGTAGAAAACAATACTCCGATTCTAAAGCTCAAGCTACATCAGTGTTGAGTGTTGGCAATGTGCGAGACAAAGAACTCGAATGTCAGTAGTGTGGGAGACGACATTTTGGAGAATGCTGGAATAAAAATAATAAAGCTTGTTACAAATGTGGTTCGATAGAACATTTCATATGAGATTGCCCTGAGCTGGATGAGAAAAGTAAAGTTCAGAATGTGAGACCAAGTAACACGTCAAATAGAGGTAGACCTCCTAGAGTTACCGAAAATGTAAGTGGTAGTAGAGGGGCAACAAAGGATTCAACAGCAATATTAGAGGCCAGAGCACCTGCCAGAGCCTACGCTGTTCGCGCTAGTGAAGAAGCATCATCTCTAGATGTTATCATCGATACTTTCACTCTCTACTATACTAATGTTATTGCATTGATAGATCTAGATCAACTCATTCTTATATATGTATGAATTTAGTAACCTGTAAGACTTTGATTGTAGAGTCTATTGAATTTGTGATTAGAGTATCGAACCTCTTAGGCAAATGTGTTTTGGTTGACAAAGTCTGCAAGAATGTCTATTAATGCATTAGGATTTCTATTTTCCAGGTAATCTAATGTTGTTGCCATTCGATGAATTTGATGTGATTTTGGGTATGGATTGGCTAACAATGCATGAGGCTATAGTGAATTGTAGATGAAAGACAATTGAACTGAAATGTTAGAATAATGAGACTATTAGAATTAAATCTGATGATCTGAATAGTTTACCAGTTGTGATCTCATCTATGTTAGCTCAGATATTTGTGAGAAAGGGGTGTGAAGCTTATCTTGCTTATGTACTTGATACGAAAGTGACAGAAACAAAGATTGAAATAGTACCAGTTGTGTGCGAGTATCCAGATGTATTTCCCGAAGAGTTGCCGAGTTTACCACCTATTAGAGAGGTTGAGTTTGGTATTAAATTAGTACCAAGAACAATACCGATATCGATAGCTCCATACAGAATGGCTCTAACAGAGTTAAAAGAATTGAAAGCCCTGTTGCAAGAGTTGACAGATAAAGGTTTTACTAGACTGAGTTTCTCTCTCTGGGGTGCACCGATATTATTTGTGAAAAAGAAAGATGGCACGATGAAAATATGTATAGACTATCGACAGCTCAACAAAGTGATGATTAAGAATAAATACCCAGTGCCACAAATAGATGATTTATTTGATCAGTTAAAAGGGGCAACAATGTTTTTGAAAATTGATTTGAGATCGAGTTATTACTAGTTGCGAGTTAAAGACTCAGATGTGCCAAATACTGCATTTAGAACAAGGTACGGACATTATGAATTTCTTATTATACCTTTCAGACTAACAAATGCACCTGCTATTTTTATGGACTTGATGAACTGGATTTTCAAGCCGTACTTAGACCGATTCGTAGTTGTGTTTATTGATGACATTTTAATTTACTCTTGGGATGAATCTAAGTATGCTGAGCATTTGAGAATCATGCTACAAACTTTGAGAGATAAATAGTTGTTTGCAAAATTCAGTAAATGTGAGTTTTGGCTACAAGAGGTTGGTTTTCTGGGACATATAGTTTCAGCCCTAGGTATCTGAGTTGACCCGAGCAAAATTTTTTCGATTATAGATTGGAAGCCTCCGAGAAATGTATCCGAAGGCTGTAGTGTTTTGGGACTAGCCGGTTATTATAGACGATTTGTGAAAGGCTTCTCGATGATTGTGACTCTAATTACAAGATTGCTTCAAAAAGATGTTAAATTTGAGTGGTCAGAAAAGTGTCAGTAGAGCTTCGAACAGTTGAAAGCATTATTGACGAAGGCACCAGTGTTAGTTCAGCCTGAGTCAGGTAAAGAATTTATAGTTTTCAATGATGCATCGTTAAATGGCTTGGGTTATGTCTTGATGCAAGAAGGCAAATTTGTAGCTTATGCCTCGAGACAGTTGAAGCTGCACAAAAAGAATTATCTGACGCACGATCTAGAGTTAGCCGCGATAGTTTTTGATTGAAAATTTGGTGTCATTATTTGTTCGGTGAGAAATGCCATATTTATACCGACCACAAAAGCTTGAAATATTTGATGACTCAGAAAGATTTGAATTTGAGACAGTGGAGATAGTAAGAATTGTTAAAAGACTATGAATTAGTGATTGACTATCATCCGGGGAAAGCGAACGTAGTTGCTAATGCTTTGAATTGAAAATCCTTATTTGCTTAACGTGCTTTGAACACACAGTTAGCTTTGTTTGACAATGGTTTGATTGTAGCCGAGTTGAAAGTGAGACCATTATTTTTACAGCAGATTTGTGAGGCTAAAAAATTTTATAATGAGTTGCAAGCAAAACGAGCTCAGTGTCAATCGACTTCTGATTCAGAGTTTCGAATAGGGCCTGATAACTGTTTGATTTTTCATGATAGGATATGTGTACCAAGAAATTTAGAGCTCATTCAGAATATTTTAAACAAAGCACACAGTAGTTGTTTATCAATACATCTAGGAAGTACGAAAATGTATAATGATTTGAAACATCTTTATTGGTGGCACGGCATGAAACGTGATATCTCAGAATTTGTTTCGAAATGTTTGATTTGTCAGCAAGTCAAAGCTCAGCATCAAGTGTCGTCAGGTTTGTTATAGCCTATTATGATTCTGAGTGGAAGTGGGATAGAGTAACAGTGGACTTTGTATCGGGTTTTCCCTTGTCTCTAAAAAAGAAAGATGAGATCTGGGCTGTTGTTGACAGATTGAAAAAATGAGCTCATTTCATTCCAGTACGTATAGATTTCTCGTTTGATAAATTGGCTGAGTTGTATATTTCAGAAATTATTCGATTGCATGGAGTACCACTATCTATTGTTTCAGACAGAGATCCGAGATTTACTTCACGATTTTGGAAGAAATTACAAGAAGCCTTAGGTACAAAGCTACATTTTAGCACCGTGTTTCACCCGCAAATGAATGGTCAATCCGAACGAATTATTCAGATACTTGAGGATATGTTGTGATGCTGCATTCTTAAATTTGAAGGTAACTTGGAGAAATATCTACCCTTGATTGAATTTGCTTATAATAATAGCTTCCAATCAAGTATAAAGATGGCACTGTATGAAGCTCTATACGATCGTAAGTGTCGATTACTGTTGTACTGGATTGAGCTCAGCGAGAATATGATTCACGGGGTTGATCTGATTAGAGAGACTAAAGAAAAAGTGAAAGTAATTCGCAATAGTTTGAAAGCAGCATCAGATCAACAGAAATTGTACACAGACTTAAAACGAAAAGATATTGAGTTTCAGATCGGGATAAAGTGTTCTTGAAAGTGTCGCCGTCGAAAAAGATATTACGGTTTGGTCGGAAAGGAAAATTGAGTCGGCAATTCATTGGACCGCACGAGGTTATCGAGAGAATTGGGCCAATGGCATATCGGTTGGCTTTACCGTCTGAGTTAGAAAAGATACATAATGTGTTTCATGTATCAATGCTTCAACAATACCGATCTGACCCATCATATGTCATCTCGCCAACCGAAGTTGAAATTCAGTTAGATTTATCATATAGTGAAGAACCAATTCAAATTTTAGCTCGTGAGATTAAAGAGTTGAGAAATAAGAAAACTGCATTAGTAAACAATACCTGAACCTATTCACTGGTAAGATATTCGGGGATGAAAATCCCTAAGGGGGGAGAGTTGTAACAGCTGGTTTTAGCTAAATCAGAATAGTGATTTCAAAACCACAAATGCAATATTGGAAAATTATTTTAATATTATTTTTGGTGTTTACAGCCTGAAAGCATGTATGTGTGAAAATTTCGTGAGATAATTTTATCGTTTAATTACTCATGAGAAAAAAAGACTAAATCGCTAAAATGCAAAAGTGCCGTTCTATTAGCAAAAGGTATTTAATAGCTATAGAACCTTAAAGTTAAGGTCCTTAAGTGGTAAATAGACCATTAGTATGATAGTGGATGATAGTGGCATGGTATTTGGTGTAATTATGGAATATTTTTAAGGTTAATTATGGTAATTTGTAAATAATGTTAAAATAAGTAAAATAAAACACAAATTTCATCCATTATCATCTTGGTGAGCCGAAATTAAAAGAAGTATAAGAGGAACCAGGGTTTTCATTCGGCTAGGTATAATTCAAACAATTAAGTATGTTTTGAACTCAGTTGTTGATGAGTTTTACGTTTTTGAGTCGTTGCTTCGTATTCTAGCTAGCCTGTACCTTAGATTTCAAAATTGTTAAAGTTTTTGAGAGTTGCCATTGTTGAATATATGAGTTCTCTGATGTTTGATGTTGAAATATGAAAGCTTGATGATAATTTTACATGTTTTGTTAAGTAATTTTTTATGAAAATGCGTAATAGGGATTAATTTGTGAAATATGCAAATTGAGTGGTTGAAATGTGAAATAAATGAAAGTTTTGGGCTACTAGGGACTTATATGTAATTCAGCCAAGCTTGGGTTTAATGAAATTTTATGAATTTTGTGTATTTGTGAAATAGGGACTAAATTGATTAAATGTGAAAGTTTAGGGGCTAAAGTGCAAATAGGCCTAAATATATGTTTTGGACTAAATTGAATGAGTGGTTGATTAAATAAATTAATTTTGAATATATTTAGATCAAGAAAAGAGGAATCCGAAATTAGATCAGGGGAAAGGCAAGATTATCGAGTAATTCACTCATTTCGCCTTTTTCATACTTGAGGTAAGTTTGTATGTGACGATTTCATTATAAATGTATGTTAAATGCTTTGGTATTTCCTAAATTGTGATTATGAGATTTGCATTAATGTGAATTGTAGATACGACTCTACGGAAATATTTGAAGATGGAATCGACAAACTAGAAATCCCGGTTGAACCTTAGAAATTGATTTGGATACTTGTGATATGTTATAAGGTGATATAACAATTTGGCTTCAGGCCATGTATATCGGATGAGTTGGCTTCAGGCCATGATATTAGCACTTCAGGTACGAGTTATACCGATCTGGCTTCGGGTCATGCATATCGGATGTTTTGGCTTCGGGCTATGAAAATAGTTCTTTAGATAAGTTACCTTGATTTGGCTACGGGCCATGGTATAGGTACTTATCGTACAAGACTTATGAGTATCTAATTTCTATTTTGAATGGGTCAACAGGTACACGAATGAGATGGTTGATAAGGAGGTTAGTACGAGGCAATATAGGTATGTACAGAACCTATTCGAGTATTAAATAAAGAAAGTTCAATGAGATGATATTTAATCATGTTTTCAGACATGAGAAAGGCTTGTAGTTAATGTAAAATTGGTTGATTTACACTTATTCAATGATGTAAGTTAGTTACATACGATCTTACTAAGCTATGAAGCTTATTTCATGTTATTTTTCTATGTTTTATAGTGAATCAAGGCGGATTCGGCCGGGGAAATGTCGGGGGGAAAGTTGTTGAGGTCAAGATCTGGAATTACCTTGGGCCCCGCGCATAAAGCGACAGCAGGGCTAAGAAGTCATCGGAAACATCATCGCACTATCGAACATCTAATTGGTACTTTTGAGTTGTATAAATATGGTATATGGCATGTAAGGCTACTTATGGTATTTTGGTTGATTATAGCCATGAGAGTTGGCTTGAAAATGATGTTAATATTGATATGTGTTTAGCTATTAGAAATGGCTTGTAAATGTATATGTTTTGGTTGTATATATAGCCATGAGTGATGGCTTATTTTGGCATGTTTGGTATGAATATGGTTATGGTTATATAGTTGCAAATGGTTAATTGATTTATGATGTATAATGCTTGAGAAATGCTTTGATGAAGTATGATTTTGAAAGTTGAGTTGATAAGTATTTGAATAGGTAATTAGTATTGAATTGAGTATTGAAATTGGTTGAAATGGATATGGTATGAATTGTGCATTTGGTTGATGATTTTGGCTTCCTAATTGAATGATGAAATGGTACCATTTTGATTGTTTAGGTGTGCATGAATAAGGGTGGCAAATTGGCCTTACAAATGACATATTTTTGTCCACACGGGTAGAGACATGGGCGTGTGTCTTAGCCGTGTGTGACACACGGTCATGTTACACAGCCTTGTGTCCCTTGGTGTTGTTATTCAAATGAAGTCAGTATGCTCCACACGGTCTCACACACGAGCGTGTGACTGGCCGTATGGTACAAGTTAGTATACCCCCTAATTGGCACACGGCCTAGCACATGGGCGTGTGACTTGGTCTTGTTGCATAAGTCAGTATACCCTACAGTTTTGGCATGGCCTAGTTCACAGCTTGGCACACGAGCATGTGTGGCCACTTCGAAGGGCACACGGGCTAGACACACGGGCGTGTGGTTGGCCGTGTGACCCAAGTCAGTATGTATGCCTGATTTTCACACGGCTTAAGACACGGACGTGTCTGGAGCCGTGTGAGGCACATGACCTGTTCACATGGCTATGTGAGCCCTTGTATGTTTAAAATTTTTCTAAGTTTCCAAAATTTTCATATGATATCGGTTTTGTCTCGAACCACTTCTAAAGCATGTTTAAGGTCTCGTAGGCCTTTATAAGGGACTATGTGGTTGTATTGAATCATGTATGGAAATGAATGCTTAATGTTGTTAAATGTATGCTTTAAACTGTGTATTGATTGGTAATATCTCTTAATTCTATTTCGGCAACGGATACGGGTTAGTGGTGTTACAATAATGGTTTTAATAGTGTTGTAGCTCAGCCACCAAATCAAGTTGAAAATGTAGCCTGTGTCTATTGTGGGGAAGGACATTTGCTCAAATAATGTCCATCGAACCTAGAATCTATGTGGTACATGGGTAACCAGAACCAAAATTGAGGAAGGCAAAGACTGCAATCCAATTTCTATAACCCATCCTGGAGAAACCACCCGAATTTTTCTTGGAGTAACCAATGAGCAGGAACCAATAACACTTACGACCAACCTAGACCGACCCAACCACATCGTTTTCCCCAACAAGTTTAGAAACCAACCCAAGCTGAACCATCGAATAGCTTAGAGAATCTATTGAAGGCATACATGGCAAAAAATGACGCCACTCTAAGGAATTTGGAGAATCAAGAGGGCCATCTTGCAACTAAACTCAGAAACCGACCACAAGGTGCTTTACCTAGTGATACGGAGAATCTAAGGAATCCAGCGAAGGAGCATTGTAAAGCATTTATATTGAGAAGCAGAAAGACATTAGAGCCCAACATCATCAAAGTTGAAAAGGAGCTAGATGATGCTCAAGACTCAGAGGAAGTTCAATCGAGTGTTGAAATTTCGGTTTCATCGGAACTTGAATCTTCCAAATCTGACAAGGTAACTTCAGAACCAGCTAATTCTGATCAACTAACAACTTCGTTAGATGTAGAATTGGCACAGAAGACAAATCAACTAGTTCCAGTAAAGAAGCCACCACCACCCTACCCTTAAAGACTTCAGAAGCAGAAGCAGGAAATTCAAGTCAAGAAGTTCCTAGACGTACTCAATCAACTTCATATCAACATCCCGTTGGTTGAAGCACTTGAAAAAATGCCAAACTACGTCAAATTCATAAAGGATATCTTCTCAAAAAAATGAAGACTTGGAGAATTTGAGACGGTAGCCCTAATAAAGGAATACAGTGCATATCTTCAAGACAAACTACCCCCAAAAGTTGAAAGATCTTGGATGTTTTACCATACCTTGCAACATTGGAGCAACATATTATGGTAAGGCATTATGTGACTTGGGTGCGAGTATAAACTTGATGCCTATGTCAATATTTAGAAAGTTGGGGAGAGGTGAAGGTAGACCTACTATAGTTACACTTCAATTAGCAGATTGATCCTTAGCACATCCAGAAGGAAAAATTGAGGACGTATTGGTATGTGTAGACAAATTTATTTTTCCTACTGACTTTGTGGTTCTAGACTTTGAAGCAGACAAATAAGTGCCAATCATCCTAGGAAGGCTTTTCCTACCAATCAGAAGGACCTTTATTGATGTGCAAAAGGGCGAGCTCACTAAGTGTGTTCAGGATGATCAGGTAACATTTAATGTTTTTAAGTCCATGTGATTTCTTGACACAATTGATAATTGTTCCACAGTATCTGATTTAAAGGGTTTGATCATAGAAAAGGAACTCAACTATGTTGAGGACCCATTGGAACAAATTCTGACATCAGACCCTCCAAATGATGAAGAGGAGGATGAATACTTAGCTTTGCTAGAAGCTAATCAAAGGGGATTTAATTGGCAATCCCATTTTGAATCTTTAGAGTTAGAGAACAGGGATTATGCCTAACCAAAAGCGTCAATCGAGGAGCCACCTAAATTAGAACTCAAGGTACTTCCTTTACATTTAAAATATGTTTATTTAGGTAACGCTTCTACTCTGCCTATGATTGTTTCAGCAAAATTAACTATTGAACAAGAAGAGAAACTTATCGTAGTATTGAAACAATTCAAGAAGGCTATCAAGTGGACCATAGTCGATATTCACTGTATTAGTCCATCTGTATGCATCCACAAGATTATCCTGGAAGATGGCAAAAAAGGGACGATTGATGGACAACAAAGACTGAACCCTGTCATGAAGGACGTGGTGAAAAAAGAAATCATCAAGTGGTTAGATGCGACAGTTCATGGGTAAGTTCGGTCCAGTACGTGCCAAAGAAAGAAGGTATTACAATCACTGAGAACGAGAATAACGAGTTGATACCGACTAGAACGGTTACGAGATGGAGATTTGCTACCGAAAGTTGAACAAGGTGACTAGAAAATATCACTTTCCTTTGCCATTTTTGGACTAGATGCTGGATAGACTCGCGGGGCGAGAGTATTACTATTTTCTTGATGGATGCTCAGGGTATAACCAGATTACAGTAGCACCGGAAGATCAACACAAGACAACATTCACCTACCCGTACGATACATTTGCATTTAGATGCATGCCATTTAGTTTATGTAATGCTCCTGCTACATTTCAAAGATGTATGATGTCTATTTTTACTAATATGGTTGAGAAGTACTTGGAAGCCTTTATGGATGATTTTTAAGTATTTTGAGATACATATGATGATTGTCTAGCCAATCTAGCCAAGGTACTAAGGCGATGCGAAGAAACAAACCTTGTACTCAACTGGGAAAAGTGCCATTTCATGGTACGAGAAGGTATTGTTCTAGAGCATCAGATAATGAGACATGGAATCGAGGTAGATAAAGCAAAGGTAGATGTTATTGAGAAATTCCCACTTCCAACATTTGTAAAAGGTGTTAGAGCTTTTTCGGCCACACCGATTTCTATCGAAGATTTATCAAGGGCTTCTCCAAATTGCTAAACCTTTATGCAAATTATTGGAAAAGGACACGACATTCAAATTTGATAAGGAGTGCTTAAGAGCTTTCAACGATTTGAAGAGTCAACTAGTTTCGGCACCCATAATCGTCACACTAAACTGGGATTTGCCATTTGAATTGATGTGTGACACAAGTGACTTCGCGATAGGAGCTGTCATAGGCCAGCTAAGGAACAAAGTTTTTCATCCTGTCTACTATGCAAGTCAGAGTCTGACAGGAGCTCAACTAAATTACACGGTAACAAAGAAAGAGTTACTCACTATTGTGTTTGCTTTTGACAAGTTTTGATCTTATCTTGTAGGTACCAAGGTGACTGCCTATACGGACCACTTGGCAATTAAGTATTTACTTGCTAAGAAAGACTTTAAGTCGAGACTGATCCGATGTGTACTTCTACTTCAAGAGTTCGATTTAAAAATTCAAGATCGAAAGGGAGTAGAAAATCAAGTAGCAGACCACTTGTCCAGATTGGAGCCGCAAGAAGGGAATTCTCCTCTTATACCAATTCAGGATACATTTCCAGATGGATACATACTGAAGGTAAATCATGTCCATAATACCCCTTGGTTTGCTATTATTGCTAACTATTTAGCTTGTGGTTTGATGCTGATTGATAAGACATATCATCGAAAGAAAAAGTTTCTTCACGATGTGAAGTACTATTTTTGGGAAGAGCCATGTAACAGCCCGTTTTTAGTCAAACCGAAACAGTAGTTTTGGGACCACAAATTCAAGGTCAAAATAATAATTTTATTATTATTTTAATGTTTACAGTATGATATTATGTTGGTGTGAAAATTTCGTTAAGAAATTTTATCATTTGATTGGTCAATTTGATAAAATGGACTAAATCGCGTAAAATGCAAAAGTGATGTTCTATTAGCTAAAGGTGTCTAATAGTTGTAGAAAATTAAATTTAAGGTCCTTATGTTGTAATTGGACCATTTTACTTGTAAGTGGACAAAGATGGGCATGTATTATATGGTTTTTAATGAATTATAACTAAGGTTAATTTAGTAATTTGGTTAATTAATAAGTTTAAAATAAAATAACATAATATCATCATCTTCCTTAAGTGATTAGCAATGAAAATTAGGGCTAGAGAAAGTTGTGTTTTGCTCGGTTTTTAATGATTTCTATGTTTTTGTGATCGTTGCAACTAGTACTAGCTAGCCCAGGGACTATTTTGTAAAACTGTTAAAGATTTTGAATGATTCCATTGATGAATACATGTGAATTTTGAATTTCTTGATAGATTATGAATGCTTGTTGATAGATATACAAGTTTTGTTAAGTGATTTTTGAGAAAAATGCAAAATAGGGATTAAACTAAGAAATGCGTAAATTAGGTGGTAGAAATGTGAAATAAATGAAAAATATGGATTGCTAGGGATATAATGGTAATTCGGCTAGCATGTGTTAGTCTTGAATTTCATGAATTTGTTATTTTGTTTAATAAGGACTAAATTGTAAAAAATGTGAAATTTAGGGGCTAATGTGTAAAATAGCTTAATTACATATTTTGGATTAAATTGAATAAATAGAGGAATAAATAAGCCAATTTTGATTACTTATAGATTAAGAAAAGAGGAATTCAGACTTAGATTGGGGAAAAAGCAAAGTAATTGAATAGTCATTTTGTTCCGTCATTCCGTAAACAAGGTAAGTTCGTATAATTGAATTTAAATGCATATTTATTTAATTGATGGATTGAATTGAGATTTTATTTATCCTATTAGTTAATTTGGAGATCTTAAATTAAATGTACGGTTAAATAAGACGAGTTGTTGAATAAGACCATAGCTAGGCTATGGCAATCAGAAAATAAAACCATAACTGGGTTATGGCATGTGAATGTAAGCCCACGGCAGGGCCATGGCAATGTATGTGTAAGACCATAGTTGGACTATGGCATCGAAAAATTGATGTACTCGTACCGTAAGCATTTATAAGCCCGTAGTAATTTGGTAGGAGAATTGGTGAGAAATAGATACGTATCGATACAGGTATGTACGGAAAACTGCTCAAGTAACGAGATAAAAGAAGTTTAGAACTTATGAGTTATTATGTGGTTAAACTTTGCGTTAACTCATTGAATGATGTTTAAAATGCAATTTATGTTAACTATTTTGAAATGCTAATGAATAATGAGATTATTTCATAATTAAATACGAACTTACTAAGCTCTATAGCTTACTTTGTTTATTTTTCTATGTTTTATAGTATTTCGAAGCTAGCTCGGATTTCGGGGATCATCAGAGACTTCATTGCACTATCGGACATCTATTTTGGTACTTTTGAGTTGTGTATATATGGTATATGGCATGTATAGACTTTGGTCATTTTGGTGTGTTTGATGGAAATGTATTTTGGCCATTAGAGGTAGTTTATGAAAGTTATGTAGTTTGTTATAAATATTGTCATGTGATATGGTTGATGTTGAATTATGATACTCAAATGTTTATTATCGTATGAGGTATTATTTTGTTGAGATATATTTGTTGTGGATTGGTTTTGGAAGATGTATTAGATGAATTATGGTACATGATATATATATATATGTGAGTTATGTCTAGTAAAGCAAGTTGAGCTGATAGGTAATTGAATAGGTAAATGGTATTGAAATGAGTATTGAAATGGTTGAAATAGATATAGTATGATTTGTATATTGGTTGATGAATTTTGGTTGCATATTTGTGTCTTGAAATGGTACCATTTGAGTTATGTACATGCAAATTTGGGTGACAAATTGGCTTAGTAAATAGCCTATTTTTGTCCATATGGGTAGAGACACAAGCGCGTGTCTTAGCCATTTGTGACACACGATCTTGTTACACGGCCGTGTGTCCTCTGGTGAGTATGCTTCACACGGCCTTACACACGGCCGTGTGACTTGGCCATGTGGCATAAGTCAGTATACCCTACAGGATTGACACGGCCTAACCCACGACCTAGTACATGGAGCATGTACGGCCATTTTTAGGGCACAAAGGCTAGCCACACAGGTGTGTGTATTGGCTGTGTGACCCAAGTTAGAGAGTTATACGGGTTGGACACAGGCTGGGACACAGCCATGTGCTCCCATTCTGAATGTTCATACGGCCTGTGACACAGGTGTGTCTGGTCACATGGGCGTGTGTCCTCAGTTTTGAGAAAATTTTCAAAGTTACGTGAAATTTCTTAAGTTATCAGTTTAGTCCCGAACCATTTACAAAGCATGTTTAGGGCCCCGTAGGCTCATTTTAGGGACAAATGGATTGAGATTTAATGATGAATGCTTGAATTGAGAAAATGTATGCTAAATGGATGTTTAATTGTTTTGTAAGTCTGGTAATGCTCTGTAACCCTATTACGGTGTTGAATACGGATGAGAGATGTTACAAGCCATATTTGTTTAAAAAGTGTACAGATCAAATGATCAGGAGATGCATTGCAGAAGATGAAGTACATAAGATTCTATACCATTGCCACTCAGCTCCAAGAAGGGACACTTCGAAGGTGCATGTACTGTGGCCAAGGTATTGCAAGCCAGATTCTTTTGGCCAACATTATTCAAAGACGCATATGCATACATAAAGAGTTGTGATCGATGTCAAAGGGTTGGAAATGTCACCAACAGAAATGAGATGCCTCGAACAAACATCATTGAGGTAGAATTATTCAAAGTTTTGGGTATTGACTTTCTTGGTCCTTTTCCTCCGTCTATTGGTCATAAGCGCATATTGGTAGCAGTAGAATAAGTGTCTAAGTAGGTTGAGGCTGAGGCATATCCGAAAAATGATGCTAAGGTTGTGATGAAATTTTTGTAGAAGCATGTGTTCACGAGGTTTGGAACCCCAAGAGCCATCATCAGTGATGAAGGGTCCCATTTTGTGAACAAGTGGTTGAAGTGGTTACTCGAAAAACATGGAGTGAAGCACAAGGTTGCCACAGCTTACCATCCGCAGATGAATGGGCAAGCTAAACTGGCAAAGAAAGAGATCAAAAGCATACTTGAGAAGGTAGTTTGCTCGAACTGACGAGATTGGTCCAAAAGATTGGATGATGCTTTATGGGCCTATAGGACAGCATACAAGAAACCTTTAGGGATGTCACCCTATAAGTTGGTCTTTAGGAAAGCCTGTCATCTGTCTTTGGAGTTAGAGCACAAAGCTTACTAGGCTCTTCAACAACTCAACTCGGATCTTAAGCTTGTTAAAAAGAAATGGATGCTCCAGCTCAACGAGTTAGAATAATTCCGAATGTTCTATATGAAAATGCTAAATTACTCAAGGAAAGACTTAAGAAATGGCATGACAAGCACATTCAAGTTCGAGAATTTGAAGCAGGTCAGCAAGTCTTGTTATTCAATTCCAGATTAAGGTTCTTCCCAAGTAAGTTAAAATCACGTTGGCCCTACCCATTTATGATTCACTGAGTTTATCCATACGAATTTGTCGAACTTCGAAGTAAGAGAGGTAAGTTTCGAGTTAATGCTTAATGTTTAAAACATTAATAGGGAGATAAAATAGAACGGGATCAAATCTCATTCATTTTATCGAATGATTAGTTTTTCTTGTTTTCTTATTTTTTTAAAATGATTTAGGGTATATTTTCGAGATTAGTATGTTTAAATAAATTCTGTCTAGGAGATTAGAACTTAAGCGGGATCACTTGGACCCCTCCATTCTTTCCTAGCAATTGATTTTAACTTAATTTTCCGAGAAATTATTCCTTAAATGGCAAAATAAATTTTTAGTGTTTCAAATAAAAGGGTTAATTTTGATCCAAGTTTTAAATTGCAACTCAATTTCAAATTTTCTTTAAGTCTAGGTACTTAATTAAATTATTTCCAAAATTTGGTTTCTCTTTTGTAAATATTAAAATTAGATGCCTCTTTTGTAAATATTTCAAAAGGCATCTAGAATAAAAATTTTAGTTTAATTAAAAAAAGATGATAATCATTAATATATAATTATATCCATTATAATATATATTAATTATTATCAACTTTACATAGAGTTAGGATTAGTTTAAATTTAATCATATTTTATTTAATAAATTTTTATTTTAATAAATAAATAGCAAATAATAATTTAATATGCATTATATTAATTATTAATTGTTGTTAACTTTGTATAGGATGAGAACTTAGAAAAATTTAATTATTAAATTGTTCTAAGAATTCTACTTTAACTCTTACTCTTCTCATTATAAATTCCACTAACCTTTACCATTGTTCATCATTCAAACTCCATTCCCACCAAATACCAAATCACCTAAGTGCCGCAAGCCCCCAACTGCCTAGCTACTCGACACTATCACCCATTTGTCTAGCAGCCCCCGCCCACCGTGCGCACCTAGTAGCCTACTCCGTGGTGCCGCACGCCACACGTCCAGCTCCAGCAGCGCCTGCAAGGATCTACACACCTCGTGTTACCCCTAGCTCCAGTTCATGCGCGCCTATGCTGCTGCCCACTCGGTGTTGCTGCTTACAGCCCTCATAGCTACCCACGCTGCTGCCTGCTCTCACGCACATCCATGCAACACACCAGCCTCGCACCAACATCTATAGCCGACAACCTTCCAACCTATCCTAAATTGACCTATTTTGATTTATAATTATTTTTTTAAGAGTTCTTATTTTTTATACAAAGCGTGGTAAGACAAATTTTTCTTCTAAATTTTAATTTTAATTTTAATTAATTATTTAATTTTTCAATTATTGAATTATTAATAATTTATATTAGTTAAATTTTTGAGAAAATAATTGTTTCCATCTTATGTTCAGGTTAATCATGTCTCGCAAGAGAACTCGTGCCTCTGCCCAAATTAATGAATCACGAAATAAATTCCATTGTGAAGAAGCCAAGGCGAGATACAAAAGTATTTTCAAGAATCAAAAGATGCATCCAGAGAAAGGCTTTACATTGAAAGAAAGCAATTATATTGATTTCATGGTGTGCATTCGTTAGCTTGTTGAAGCTCTCAATTGGAAGTTCTTTTATGAGAAAGGACCCAATATAGATGAGGAATTAGTTCGTGAATTTTATGCGAATTTAATCTCAAGCAAGTTGACGGAAGTTTTAGTTCGCGGAATCAATGTACCGATAACCTCAAACGCTATTAATGAATTCTTTGAATTACTTGATTTTGAAAACGATGAATATTCTTCTTTGATGAGCAATATTTAGTCTAAAAGTCTGCAAGAAATTATCGAGGAACTTACAGTTCTAGGTTCTAAATGGACCGTGTCAAAACAAGGAATTCACACTTGTCAAAGAGAATATTTGACACCAGTCACAAAGGAATGGTTCTATTTCATCCGATTCAGCCTTATGCCTATTTCACATGGGACTACAATTTCATTAAATCAAATGGTCTTATTATATTCGATTTTAACTACAAAGACCATTGATGTGGGAAAATCATCCTGAGAGAAATGCAGAATTGTGTCATTAGACGTTCTGGCCCAGCTTACTTTCCCTTTACCATAATAATTTTATGCTTGAAAGCTAAAATTCTTGCAAACGTAAAGAAGATAGGGTATAGCCAGGGCACAATCACAGATTGGGACCTCTACCGAATAACTGTAGACTCTGTTCTACAGGAACGAATTGAAGAAAGTGAGGATCCCGAAGAAGAAGAAGAAGATCCCACAGAGATCGAACTGATGCAATCAGCTAAAATCCCTGATAAGGCAGAACCAATGGAACTAAAAGCCGAACTTGATGTCGAAACTTCAATTTCAGAACTCAATCACCTCGCCCAGATCTTTGAGATGAGCAGTCAAAGTCGATGTACATAATGCAACATATGCAGTGGCAACAACAAGCTTACTGAAGATATTCAAAAATAAGAGATGACTCAATGAGAAGAGCTCTTACGAAAATATACAATGACCTATTTATTTTTGTGCTTGAGTTTCCAGATTTCATATTTGAACCATGAAGTCCACTATCGAAGAAGGAGTGAAGCGATTCATGCAAAAACAAAGATGATGGAGCAAAAGATGAGTCGAATTCAAAAGGATCTGTAAATAAATAAAAAAAGGGGGATATTGATTTTATTTTATTTATGTTCTTAGGTTATTTTAGGATTAAGTTTAATTAGAAATTTTTATTTCGCATAAAAACAAGAGGTGGAAATCATTAATAAAATTGAACCCTCACAATATCCCATCACTTCTCTTTGAACCCTCGCAATATTTAGCCATCACTTCTCTTTTAATTATCTTTAAATTATCCCAAACACTAGACTCAGCACTATTCAGAATATTCTTTGAAAATAAATTTTGGGGAGTTGAAGAAAAAGTATCGAATGCTCAAAATTTTGTAGTACATACAACAAAATGCTCATAAAAATAAAAGAGCATGTGTACTTGAAAGAAAGTAGATGTACAAAAGAGCATGTAAAAGCAAGTTGGTGTAATGAAGGTAAATATTTCTAAGGTCAGATTGAAGCTGAGTCTAGGGTTTTTAGCCTAAATTTATATTTTAACTACCCCTAGCCTAGCCATGTTACAACCTTGTTAAAGACTCATTGATTCAAGTTTCTATGCTACCTACATTAGTGGAGAGAAATTGTTATGTTCAACATATGAAGGCATAAGTTAAACTTAATGATTGCAGCTTAATCTTGAATAAGGGAATAGAATAAAATTGGTAGGGATTAACATGTCTTTATTAGGAAGCAGTTAGTCTAATTTTTGCTATCATAAGAATGATTGAGATTAATTTGAATGATATGTACACATAAGTAGCATAAATATCAAATTTTTTGTTCTTGAGTATAAGTATACCAAATTCATGATTGTTGGAAAGTGTTGTTCTGAATGAATTTTTCAAAAAAATTTTTGAGAAATTATTTTTAAATTTGTGCATTACTCGGGATGAGCAATGAATTAAGTTTAGGGGTGTGGAAACACGAAAATATACACAGTTTTTCATGCTTTTTTAACCCAAATTCATGTAAGTTTGGTAAAATTCTTGTCAAAAAATATATAATTATTATAAAATAATTATTTTGAACTTAAATTATTACCATAATTAATTTTTATTAATTTTGATTATTTTCGACAGATTTGCACAAAGGGCGAAAAACAGCTCGGCAGACACTGCTAGAAGCGCAAAATCGAGAAACAATTTTGAAGCATCAAGGCGAATTAATTTTTCAGCCTAATAAGGTCCAAATTATGTGTATTAGTTCATAATATAATTAATTTTAATTTATTCCCAATTTAATTTGGGTTAAATAAAATATTATTAATTAATTATGAAAAGTGGCCCAATTGAGCTGAACCGAGAAAATTGAACCGACTGAGTACTGGGCAGCCCAAATTTGTCCCACATGCTGGCCCAATCAGCTTTCTTGGCTGATTAATTAGCTTGCAAAATGGCCCTTGAATACTTTCAAATTGCAAAAATACCCCTCCACTATTTGTGTCTTTCTAGATTTGTCCCTACCTTAATATAGCAAGTTTGAAAACTTCAAACTTGCCACATGTGTGGCCGGCAATGGGAGGGCTCTTTGGCTGCTGATTTTGGCTATTTTTAGTAGCCCTCTCAACCTATAAAAACCCCCATTGGCTGCTCATTTCAAACACACCTCAACTTTCTCATCTCTTCTACTCTCTCTCAATTTTTTCTCTTCATTTCCCATCCATTTTTCTTTATTCTCTTTTCGATTTCACCTCTTGAAAAAGAGTTATTCATCCACCATTTGAAGCAGCATTAAAGTTTTTGTAGCAGCCTCAGTTTGACAATAACAAGCGAAGAAGGAAGAGTGGAGAAAACCAGTCAAGCCATGAAGAAACACCAGATTTGATTCTTGTTCCCTATCCTTTTAATTTTTGTTGTTGTTATGATGAACAAGTCTATGAATATTTATGATGTTGAAATGTTTAATTTAATTAATATGGCTTAAATTTAATTCATGTTAGGTTGATTTCATTTCATCTACTTAATTTATTAAAATTGTGTTTGTGTTGTTATAGGCCTCGGTAAGATGTTTGATTAAATAAAATCATGACTAAGTTATTCTTGCATTACAATTGTAAGATAACTAATGAATTAATTATTTAAACGGATTGAAATTGTAATTAATTGACACGATACTTAATCAATGCATGTTTAATCATCTAAGGTAGCTGAGGGTTAAATTAGCAACGGTATCTAGTGATATATTTGCCTTGCATAACTTCAAAGATTATTGTGATTAATCTATTTTAAGGTAGAAATACATTGTTACCTCACGTAATCTTTTATGTGCTTATGAGAGTGAATTAATTTTTTGAATTGGCATAGAGATATGTACAAGAGATTATTTTAATTTCATAAGTATCTATGTGTATTAACACTTTTTTTTATTAAAATCTGTTTAATCGGTTGAATTGACATAGAGATATAGTCAATAGATAAATGGATTTTGGTAGGTAAGTATGTTCATAAGTTAGCAAATCACAGAGTTGTCATGAATTTATTCATAATAGCATAAACATTAGTTTTATAATCCTAAGTTAAGAAATGTAATTAATCTAACACAATTATGTCATCTTGATTAAAATCATCTTTTGAAATTGTGCATTGGAACTTTATTTTATTATGTTTTCTAGTTTTTAATCACCTTTTCAAAACACAATATTTTTCTTCACAAAAGTGTTTTAAATTGCATTCATAAAGAATTCTTTTCACAGTCCCTATGGGTACGATAACTCGACATTTACTTGTCACTTTATTACTTGTTGCGATTGTGTACACTTACACATTTTCATTTTTCCACACTCGCCGATCACAACCACCTCCTTACCATCTTCAGTCCTCAAAATGACCCTCTTAGTTGCGCAATCCAAACTAACTCAGTGCTCAACCAACTAATCCATACCAAGAATCAGATCAAACTCCCCAACCGATAACTCCATCAGATTTTCTAGAAATATAGCCCCTTGCAGCTCTAACGGAACATCTCTATAAAGTTTACTAACCCAAAAAGATTGTCCCAACAGACTTAGTACTGTGATCTAACTAGAAGTTCTCTCAACAAAAATCCCCAGGTTCTCAGAAACAGAACTGGCTATATAGGAGTGTGTAGAACCTATGTCTATCAGAGCAGTATAAGGTACATCAAAAGGAAGGAACGTACCAGTAATGACATCTGGAGCATCTCTATCCTCTCGGGGTCGAGAGCATAAACCAGTGCAAGCTGCCTCGCCTCTGCTTAACTAGCACTTCTGCTCGGTGCTCTCTATCCATGGCCCATACCATTTTCACCCCTAGCCAGTCCACGGCCCCTAGGTGGCTGCTGAACCACCCTCTGAGGCTGTATAGTACTTGATCCCACAACTTGCATTTGATCTGCCCGCTGCGGACACTCTTTAATATGGTACTCTAAAGACCCACACCTCAAACAAGCCCTAACCTCCTCCAACATTCGTTCGAATGGTGCCTACCATAATCATCGCATGGCTAAATCCTAGTAGGAGCAACAGGAACCCCCACTTTAACCGGCCCATCAGGTCTAGCCTTTTTCTTAGGCCTCTGAACAGAACTAGAGGGCCCCGAATCCCTCTTATTCTTGCCTCTCACATGGTCCCTATTCTACACACTTAACCTATTCGAAGATCTTCGCCTTATCAACTAGAACCGAAAACTCTCGCTCTCTTTGTGGAGCAATCAGAACCTTCAGACTATCTTTTAAATCGTCCTCAAAATGGACACATTTCTCATACTCAGATGCCGCCATGCCTCGAGCGTAGTGGCTTAACCTTAGAAACTCGGCCTCATACTCAGCCACTAATCTATCGTCTTGCATGGGATTCATGAACTCACACCTATGAGCATCCACATAGCTTGCCCTCACGTACTTACCCTAGAAGGTGATCTTAAAGAAATCACAGTTCAGACGATCAGGCTGGGTACCCTTCTCAACCGTTAACCACCACTGATATGCCTCGTCGCGAAGCAAAGACACTGCACCCTTTAGTTTCTGCTCGGGAGTATAGTCTAAAACATTCATGATCCTCTCAGTGGCCTCTAACCAATACTCGGCCATAGTAGGGCAACTTCAGTGACACCCCTAAACAGCTCAGCGACAGTACACCAGAGTTGTTCAATTACCAACCCACGGCCCTAAAATCCAGAATGGGGTCCAGCGACCCTCTCTAGTATCCTCAACAAGGCTTGGGACAATGCATCATCCCTAGCCGAGCAGCTTTGAGACCTAGTCTCAGTAGCAGGTGAAACTAGTGTCTCACTCGTATCTAAATATGACATACTACCCAAAGAGGAAGACATAGCTCGAGCCCCCTACGACCTCTACCACGGCCACGAATACCACGTTCGCAAGTTCTGCAAGTGCTCATTGTAAATTTCGAATCTTTATCTACATTATAAAATTTTATGCATCAGTTCTAGTGTTTATTAGCAGATATATTATGCATAAATTATCAGAAGTTCAGAAATGTTTTCAGAGGCTTCAGTCTCTAACTATTTCAGTACAGTTTCAAAAAGTATTATCTAAAGTGCTTTCAGAATATACTATTTAAGTTTCAGAAATACTTACAGGATCGACGCCAGAGACTCAATGTACCACATACTTTCTCAAATGATCCAAACTATTTGAAAACCAATCCCTTTTTAAACACAATTTTGGAACCCAAAATTCACAGCTCGAGTTTTACAACCTGACTCTGAGACCACTAAATGTAACACCCTAAACCTGGCCTAGACGTTATGGTCGAATCCGAAGGTGTCATAAGGTAGGTTTCTGAATATAGAGTGGTCTCGTCAAATCATTCATGTTTCATAATTCATATTCATTTATGTAAATTTTCGACAGTGTTACTTAATCCATTTATTTGCCAAAAAGTGATTTGCAGCAGAAGTCTTTAAACTGTGATATTTTAAAAACTGCAGTTCATATTTTTAGAAAACCTTTGTTTTAGTAAAAATCATGGTTTTTAGATATTAGTCGCAAATAAAGTACTAAAATGAAAAATCCAAATCCAAAAATCAACCAAAAAAAAGGTTCGGAGAGTCCAATTATTACAAAACTCTAAAATTAATCCTTCAATTAAAATAAAAACCATAAACTTAATCAATTTACGAACTCGTGGTCACCGAGAGGCTTCGTCGCAGTGATTCGCCTAAGTCTTCAGATTACTTGAACAAAATAGACAAAGAGATGTGAGTTTTCATAAACTCAGTGTGTAACCCAACAAAATTAAGCATGCACACATACAGAGATCTCATATACAATCAGATAAAAATTTAGGCTCCTGCCCATTTTAGGTATAGTCAACAGAATCAGATATACAAATCAGATATGTAGAATCTTACCCCCATCCTCTACACACCATCTCCGACCATCCCAACACACTATGTGGGGTCAAAAGCACCCACCCATCCCTACACACCATATGATGCCATTACGACACGTGTTGGATAATATGCAATTAAGCTGCCAGAATATGCAGCCAAGCTACCAAAATATATCCAATCCCACTCCAAAATAGATATAGAAAACAGATACAGAAATAGCAGATTAAACATGCTCAACATGCTTAAATACAGATAATAGATATACGTCTAACAGAATAATCAAACATGCATAACAGTATCATACTCAAAACAGAATATTACACTATCAAATTCCAAAGTTTAAAGGTTTTATTAGCCTTACCGACCCTACAGCAAGCCCACAGTTGATTGGAATGACCCGTGAGACCGTAGGGAGAATTCTAGAAATTTAGGGGCAAGCCCGTGTGGGCCCATACGCCTGGTTTGGTCTTGCCCGTATGGCCCACACGGCCTGACCCAAAATCTACACGCCATTAGGAAATTTTAGCTTTCGTCGAAACCTCATTTTTTGTAATTCAGGAGCACACCTATTTCAGTTTTGATTCTACCACAACCAGGAGCCCTCCAGAACCTAAGAATCGACATACCATTGCTCAAAATTAGTCTTAAAACATGATTAAATCGAAACTCAAAACTAACAATAGTTCAAATCAAGCGTTCATCGCTTACCCCAACACTCCGAATGATTGACTACGATTCTACAAGAGTAGAGTCACGATCTTCTCGATTTGTTGCTGCCAAAACAACAGTATAATCCCAATCAGTGTTTTGGAGAACAAAAATTACATAATAACATAGCCTCACTTACCAGAATAGTGCAAGAACACCGCAATAACAAGAACATAGGTACGACAACAGACAAAAAGGACGGAACCAAATGAGAGAATAGGAAAAAGAAAATGACAAGGAAATAAGGAAATAACGCAGTTGATTTTTAGAAGAAAAGAAACTAATTGGAAATTTGAAAAAAAGAAAAAGAAAAAACAAAGATACGACACATATCCCTTCATTTTCTCCCGCTAACCCACTATCTCAACCTCCTCAAACTTTCAGTTCAACCAAGACTCTCCAATTTAACTGAGCAAAAATTAATACCTACGCTTGCGCAGGGATTCAAACACAAGACCTTCAACATACTAACCCCCTTACCACTCGAACCAACAAGCTTATTATGATATGGATTAACAGACAATTTTAAATAAGCCCACTCAACAAGGGTAAGGCTTGGATAAAAAATAACAAAATTTGCGAACATGGGACTTGAATCCAAGACCTTTCACATGCACCCAAAACACTTTAACCCCTAAAGTAGATACACATTTGTGTTAGATATTTACAGAAACATAAACAAATTTATCAGGGCATTACACATTTTGAAAGTTTAAGTACCCAATTGAGTGCAAAAAAAAAAAAGTAAGAACTTAATTGCTTTTTTTTTTTTGAAAAATTTTAAGGACTTTTTACACCCTTAAGCCAAAATATTTTATTTAAAACAAACTAGTAAAACAATATGTCATTATCTATACTATATATAAAATGTATGATTAAGCTAATGTTACGAGTTAACCAAACATCAATTCAGTTAGAAAATAATTAAAATTTTTCTTGTTTCGCAAACTAATAATGTAACACCCCAAACCCGGCCCAGACGTTATGGCCAAATTTGATGTGCCACATCGGAGTTAAAAATCTGAGTTTCGTTTTAGAGTTTTTAAAAGCCATATGTTTTGCTGAGTTAACAAAGTGTATGGAAGCTAAGCACTAGGTAGGTATCCGAGGCAGAGGAGGTGAGCCATGAAGGTCGCTAAGTACCAAGCTCTTTAATTGGATCCAATCCTAGACATGCCCACAACCATAGCCACACTTTGTCATTTCGAGTTTAAATTCGTTTAAGTGGACGTCTTTGATTAACCGATGAATCGTGGTGTTGAGATAATTTGAAAACAAGTATCATTTTGAAAACACGTCCTAAGTCTAGCCCATTTGAATAATAATTAACCAATTTTAAAGTTATTAAAATTAAAATAATCCCAAACGAAATAAAAGAAAAGTTAAAATTGGCCTTATTACAACCCAAAAATAAATAATAGTTAAAGGAAATTAAATGAAAACCAACACTTATTTAAAAGCCCAAAGATGATCACCGTGGCCACTCAATCCCCTCCGCCCAAGTCCCCACATCAAGGCTCACCGCAAGGTTAAGGAAAGGGGTGAGTTTGGAAACTCGAGTGCAACAAGCCCTTTCGAGCCCAAAACAATAACGGCTGTTGGGTCTAAGCCCAAATCCAATCTCAATCATGCATCTTTGGGTCGTAGCCCTTTTCATTTTCATATTTCATAATCTTGGGCGAAGCCTTTTCATATTTCTTATTATTGGGCGAAGCCTTTTCATATTTCATATTCTTGGGCGAAGCCTTTCTCAGAAAGCAGTATGGCCCTTAGGCCCATTTCAATGTCACATATAATTTCAATGAAAGAATGCAACCCATTTGGGAGACTACCCAACCCACCATCCGCTACTCTCCACCGTACCAACCAACACACCATGTGGGGATTAACTCGACCGACCCCGCCAAACTCTCCAATTGGCAAAGATAGTCGCTTTATCATATAACCGAGGCCTAGCCTCTTTTAATAATCGGGCAAAAGCCCTTTCAATAATCGGGCATAAGCCCTTTTATAAGCGGGGCATAAGCCCTTTTGATAACTGGGGCATAAGCCCTTTTCACTTCCTCCATCCATATAAAACCCAACCCAATGCATTTATGATTACCTCATGTGCATATCATACATATCATGTGCATATCATACATTTCATGTGCATATCATACATACCATATTTATCAAAATCCCATGTATTAAAATCATACATAAACCCTAGGGGTATAATGGTCATTTTACCTAGGGGCAAACGGTCATTTTCATATTATAAGGGTAATCTCGTAATTTTACCAAAAATTAGGGTTTCTATGTTCATTAACGATTACTAACAATCCATGGGTGCAAACCGTGATTCTGGCCCATTTTTAGCGAAATCGAGTTATTGGGCCTAAAACCTCTAATGGGCCCTACTTAGCCAATTCTGTCGTCTAGACCCACTTAGCCTATATTCCATAACAGTTTTAACAGTCTTATCATGCAATTTAACAGATTTCCGTTTTCTACCAATTTTACCCAAATGGCCCGAAAGCCCAATGGGCCCCACTTCGGCCCCTCGAGGCCCAACTTACCAAGAACTCCAAAAATCACATTCTTACCGTTTCCATTGTTCTTGATCATCGTCTCATCGATTCTAACTAACTAGTGAGCGTTCGCTTGCTCACAAGTCCTCGAAATGCCAGAATTTCGGTATTTCGGCTTTTCGGCATTTTATCGCTTTAAGCTATGAAAGGGTTCGTTACACACCTGATTTGCGATATTCCTTGACGAGATCTCCTACACGATTTCTCCTATAATCAATTGTTAAATAGATCAGCTCGCAATAATTGAACCAAATTAAGAACTTTCCAATATTAACACTTACACATTCGGCCACCATCCATAATGGCCTTAGGCACCTTACCTTTGTCGCGATTGATGACTAGGCCTAGCTACTCCGGCGATCCAAGCTACTCCAAATCGACACTACACCTTGCTGCTCCTTCAATAAATAAACCAAAAATATTAAAAGTAGAGTCTATGCCCATATTCGGCCATCTCCCTAAACTTGGAGTTTCGGCTTTTGACCAAAGCTACACTAGGAATTGTTTAGAGTTTGAACACTTACCACAGTCTATCTCCTCTTGAATCCGGATGCCTAAAAGGTAAGGGAATCGAACGCCAACTATTGAGAAGGAAGAAAAGGTTGCTGGTCACAAAGAATCGGCACCCCTATCTTCATCGATTCGGCTTTTTGCGGCACTTGGCAAAAATAGAGATAAGCGAAAACAATGGTGAATGAAAGGAAATAGTGGGCTGATTTGAAAGAAAGAAAAGGAAGAAAATTGAGTAGAAGGGAGGTAGATTCGGCTGGAAAGAAAGAGAAAAAGCTACACACCAAAGAACAAAATCGGCACAACTAAGACCCTAATGCCAAATTACTAACCTAATACCCTCTCAGAAAATCCCTCTCCAAACTCCCTTATTCGGCCAACTCTATCTCCATATCACATCCCTAAAATCTCTCCCCTTATCCCTCCTTAATTTATGCATTTGACTTGATCCAACTCTCTCCTCTTACAGAATCCACTCAGGTTCCAACACTTACCCTTCCTGCACAAAAATAAATACTCCTATTTGCCAACACAGGGAATCGATCCCAGGTCTTCCCCCAACACTTACACGCCACCTCTAAAGCTCCCTAGTGGCGTCACTTAGCCACTTTGCCAGAGGATCTTTTTGTGATACACTTTACCCACAACTTAATATAAGGGCACCTAGCCAGAACCCCTAACTCCTAAGTCCAAAATTTAAAAATTCCACCGGGTTTTGGCCAACTCATGGGCCTTCCATAAGCCCATTTACACACCCAAATTATGAATTCCATCATCACCTCCCAAATTTTAGAAATTTACTTAAAATATCAAGAATCGCGAAAAACCCGAAAATCAGGATGTTACAAATAAATATTAGTTTAAGAGTATTTTTGACCTTTTTAAATTTTATAAAAACAACTTAAATTAATGTATGATCTGAAGACAGTCCATAATTATTTTCAAAACATTAACTTTTTTCAATTTAATTAAACTCTCATTTGTTTTAATATAAAACTTTATAAATTTAGTTGTATAAAATTTTCACCCATATTTTAATATCTCATAATTTAGTATATTTTAATGGCTAAGCTACACCAATTGTCACTTAACTTCAAAAAGTTACAAAATAGTCGTCAAATTATTCAAAAGTTCTCATTTAAGTCACTAGGTTGTTAAAATCATTGTTATATGGCCTACTTTGTTTTTAAAAGTGTTCATTCCCCTTCTCTTCCACAATTCAATGTTTTTTCACGAAATAGTTTTGAACATCATGAATCTATGGACTAAAATCCAAACAACTTTTTTTTCAATCTTTGACACTGACCGTTAGACCAACTTGGATCTAAAGTATGTTGTTATACTAATAGTTTAATGATATTAAATATAATTTACCCTATTTTAATTAGATAAGTTTGTTCAAACTACATAAAGAAAAATATATGCAAGTAACATGCCAAAGACAATAACATCTATAACACATAAAAATAACATACACTAAAGGCATTGTAGATGTTTAGCCCTCAATGTTTGATAGTCAATTTGTTTTAATGATTTGGTACATTAGTGATTGGGGAGGAAGAAACCAAATCTTGAAAAGAAAAATAATACTTCTATAATGGTTCCTATATTTTATAATATTAAAATACATCTATTTTGAAAATATCTATTTCAATATTTCAATATTTAATTTATTTATCAATGTGGTATATTATCAGAGCATATGGTCCAATTGTAAAAAGTTATATATCGCTTTTTGTTAAAAAAATATTTCAAATAATGTAAGGGACCTTAAACCAAATAACCCAAAGTTTCAAATAAAACAAATAAAGAATAAGAACACAAATAGATTCCAAGCTTGAAAGGATCAATAAAAAATCGTACGAAATGGTGTCTGTGTTGACAATATGCACACCACGTTAAGTGTTTTGTTTGGTCTATTATTGTTGGTTCTTGCTTTTAGGAAGTCAGACAATTTAAAATAGGTTGTTTAGTCTTTCGTGGGATTATTCTGTTTCTCATTGGTCAGTTAGTGGGTCTTATGTCCACGTTTTCCCTTCTATGTAAGACTGTATAAAGGCTTAGCTACTGAAGTTATTTTTTGAATGAATTTATCAAGTTTATCTTCATCTTCTCTATGTTAAGTATTCTCTTCTAGCTTGTATAAGTGGTACCAGAGCTAGATTGATAAAGCATTTTGTACAATCTATTCCAGATACAATGTTGCATGATTATTGGAGCATGCTGATGGAAAATTTCTTGAGGTTAAAAGAATATTGGTCAATATTTGAAGGTGGGATTCAGGAGCCAGAAGCTAGAACCTATTTTTCAGAAGCACAAAAGGCAGAGATGGAAGCACAGAAGCTAAAAAACTTGAAGGGCAAGAACTATTTATTCCAAGCAATTGACCGTTCAATCCTTGAGACGATTCTTTGCAAGGATACGACAAAACATATTCAGGATTCCATGAAGAAGAAGTATCAAGGTAATGTAAGGAAAAGTGTACACTGCTTCAGACTCTATGAGGTGATTTTGAGGCGTTGCGTATGAAGCCAAGAGAGACTATGTAATGCCCCAAACCCGATCCTTAAGGAGGACCCAGGATTGGTGCATCATTGACTTAATGTTTTTTTCCTTTAAACTTATACATGACTGGTCCCCATAAAAACACAATTCAAACAAATGTGATTTGTTAATTTCTTACGAAATCAAAGATAAATAAGGATATAAATTTCCAAGGAAAAATGAATAACAATGAGGCTCCATTAGAAGCTATTAAAACCATGTTTAGCATAACCCATATTTGACTACGGTGTCATAAACATACACATATAATTAGATTGACAATAATCATTCAACATAAATAATTCGTTACTTCACAAGAAAATGTGATCCCTTCGTTGAGGTTTCATTAAGCTAACAATTTCTAAAGAGTAGCTTTAAAATACAAAAAATTAGTCTTTCACTGACACCATCTTGGCACCACTCCCTATGTCATGCATAATACAAAATACTTAGAAGTCTCACAGAATAGATGTCCTCTAGTGTATTCTTTGAGAAGGTCTTTACGTCGTCAGCGATAACTACATAAGTTCAGAGAACTTAGTGAGTCCCATAGCAAATATATCAATAGCTATATATACAATATCAATAAACCTTTCCAACTCAACAAATCATATAATTCACTCGTTGGCGAATACCATTCACAAGTAGACTTTACTACATACACTCTTACTTTGGTGCATACACTGCGTCCATGCAACCATGTAAACATCGTCCTTCATGCTAGCCACACCCAAATCTGTGATCAAGCCTTTGTATTCATTTCATTCTTTTCATCATGATTTTCCAATCTCGTTTGCATTCACACGTGCCCTACCGGAGGCTACATGATCCTTTTTTATGCATTGCGATCTACCAATTCAATGTTTATTTCATTGAAGGCATCAAAATGATTTCATTTTCATAGTTCAGTTCACATTGTTTATTCCAGAAACAATGGACGATGGCTTAAGCACGAAGAAAGGCCCTTACTCCATTTACACCGGCAGCTAACTTAGACTTGTAACCACGTATTTTTTATTACTCACGCACAAACACATCATCTCAAGGATAAGAGTTCCTACCTCAATCGACAAAAATGAAAACATAATATACACACATGTAAACAAGAAGGAACTCATTAGAAATTGTAGTAAAATAGACAACAAGACTCTTGCTCTTATCATGAGGGTTTTCAAAAGTTTCTCAAGTGGGTACCAAATGACGATGGAGTTGGTTGAGTACGACAACCCTAAGTCTTCAAGAAAATCCTAAGTCTAGAGTTTTTTGAGAGAAAACATTACAGAAAAAGCTTGAAAAGAAAATGTGATTGCCAAAGAAAGCAAAAACCTTGCTTGAGAAGTCAAAGTTTACTTTATACAGATATATACAGAAGTAAAAATTTAGTGGATAAGTTTGATTTTCCTTCAAACCCCTCATTCCTTCTGATTAAGCACTCCTCTCTCTTCATAATTGCAGGTCTAACAGGTTACGGAAACTTAGTCCTATACTAACCAAATTCTCTTTTGTCTAACCAGATTCAACCAGGATATTAAAATAATAATAAAGCATAAAATTCTTTCAAAATAAGGTCTTAACGCTAATGGCTTAATGTTTCATCTAACAGTTGGGGTAGTGTATACTCTTTAAAATAGTTCAAAATACCACCAGGCTCTCCCTTTGTAGACTTCGCTCGAAGGCGTACTCAAAGAATTCTTATACTTAGTCAAATTTAATACCTACCTACTCTGAACTTACTCTATATACCTTACTTCTATAAACAATGTTCGAACATTAAGGCTTCGTTAGGCGGGATGTTACAACTCTCCCCCTCTTAGGGAATTTTGTCTTCAAAATACATACCTAAAAATAACTGAGGGTATTGATCTTTCATTAATCTCTCTCTTTCCCAAGTAGCTTTTTTAGTGCCATGATTCTTCTATAACACCTTAACTAAGGGAATTTTTTTCTTTCTCAACTCCTTAATTTCTCTAGCTAGAATCCAAATAGGTTCTTCCTCGTAAGACATGTTCAACTCAACTTCAAGTTCTTCAACATGTATCACATGATCAAGCTTGGATCTTTATCTTCTTGACATTGATACAAGGAATACATTGTGGATCTTTATAACTCAAGAGGTAAACCCAACCTATACACCATTGGTCCAACCCATTTCCAAAAGCTCATACGACGCTATAAACCTCAGACTCAATTTTTCTTTTTTATCCAAAATGGATTATTTGTTTCCATGCAGAGACCTTCAAAACTACTTTATCTTATACTTCAAAAGAGATTTCTTTCCTTTTTAAATCTGCATACAATTTCTATCAGTCTTGTGTTGCTTTTAAGTGACTACGAATGATGACAATCTTCTCTTTTATTTCACATACCAAGTCTAGACCCACGATCTTTCTCTTGTTAAATTCCATCCAACAAGTAGGTGTCCTACACATTCTAACATACAAGGGCTCGAATGGAGACATCATCAAGTTGGCGTTGTAGCTGTTATTATAGGCAAATTTGACCAGAGAGACATATTTCTCCCAGTTTATTCCAAAATCAATCACACAAAAACGCATCTTATCCTCTAATATCTAAATAACTCTCTCAAATTGGCTATTAGTTTAAGGGTGAAACACAATGCTAAATTTCAGCTTAGTTCCTAACGATTGCTGTAACTGATGCAAGAACCTTGATGTAAACCTTAGATCTCTGTTAGAAACTATGAAAGAAGATACCCCATGCAGGTATACTATCTCAGCAATATACAGTTCAACTAATTTCCCCAATGAATAGGTGGTATTTACTGGAAGAAAATGAGCTGACTTGGCAAGCCTATAAATTACTACCCAGGCAACATTCTTCTTTGAAAAACTGAGAGGTAGCCCTGAAACAAAACGCATGGTGACCCTATCCCACTTCAATTCAAGAACTTCCAAAGGGTAAAGCTTTCTAGAAGGAATTTGATGTTCCACCTTAATCTTCTAACAAGTTAGACAAGTTGAGACATACTCCAAAATTTCCTTCTTTATACCCGGCCACCAAAAGGAGTCCCTCAGATCTCTGTACATCTTAATGCTACTAGTGTGGAGTGAAAAAGGTCCCTTAACAACTCTTTTCTTAGCCCATATCCTACTAGAACAAGTAACCTGCTCCTAAACCTAAGCTAGCCATCATTGCCTACACTGAAGTTTAATGCTTTATTGGACAACATCATTTGTTTAAACCTATCACACTGGGCATCTTTCATTTGTTCTTCCATTATTAAGGGGAGATAAGATGGTTTCAAATTAAGCTCCACCACCAAGGCTCTATCACCAGGCATGGTCACCTTAGCTTGAAAGGACAACAAGGTCACAATAGTCTTTTTGCTTAAAGCGTCTACTACAACATTTGCTTTCCCAGGGTGATACTTAATGATTAGATCGTAGTCCTTCAAAAATTCCAGACATCTTCTTTGACATAGATTCAAATCATTCTGTGTCATCAAGTATTTTAGAATTTTATGATCAGAAAATATGTGGCATCTTTCCCCATACAAAAAATGCCTCTAGAGTTTGAGTGCCAAGATTATTGCTATTAATTCCAGATCATGCGTAGGGTAATTTTTCTCATGAGGTTTCAGTTGGCGTGATGCATAAGCTATGGCCCTTCCTTTCTGCATAAGGACACATCCTAACCCATTCAAATAGGCATCCATCACTACATACAAATTTTCTTTCTTTCTTAACAACTTGGTCAGAAGCGATGCTATTATCGAGAAACCTTTTACAAACCTCCTTTTGTGTCCAACCAACCCCAGGAAGTTGTGAACTTCAGATACATTCTTGGGCTAGTTCCATTCCAAAACTGCCTTTACCTTAACAGGGTCTACCATAATACCATTCGCAAATATAACATGTCTCAAGAAGTGCACCTCTTTCATCTAGAACTCACATTTATTGAACTTTGCATATAACTTATGTTCATGTAAGATCCTCAACACAATTCCTAAATGCTTCTCATGATCCCTTTCATTCCTAGAATAAACAAGTATATCATCAATGAAGACTTCAACAATTTGGTCCAAGCAAGGCTGGAATACCCTGCTCATTAGGTCTATGAACATTGTTGAGGCATTCGTCAACCCAAATGGCATCACCAAAAGCTCATAGTGACCATATCTATACCGGAAGTTTGTTTTTGGCACATCATCACCCTTGATTTTTATCTAATAATACCGTAACCTTAAATCAATCTTGGAGAAAACTAAAACCCCACTTAACTAATCAAACAAGTTTTCAATCTTGGGCAACAGGTACTTGTTCTTTATTATGACCTTGTTCAACAGTTGTTAATCTATACATGGAACGACAGAAATGTGCAAGTGTACACAATAGCAACAAGTAATAAAGTGACAAGTAAATGTCGAGTTATAGTACCCACAGGGACTGTGAAAAGGATTATTTATGAATGCAATTAAAAACACTTTGGTTAAGAAAATTATTTTGATTTGAGGAGTTGATTAAAAAACTAAGATTTTAACTAAGTAAAATAAATAAAAATAAAATAAAAGTTCCAATGCATGATTTCAAAAGATGATTTTAATCAATATGACATAATTATGTTTTTCTTAACTTAGAATTATTAAACTCATGTTTATGTTGTTACGAATAAATTCACGGCGACTCGATAATTTTTTAACTTATGAACATACTTACCTACCAAAATCCATTTATCTCTTGACTATATCTATATGTTAATTCAACCGATTAAACAAATTTTAGTAAGTAAATGTGTCAATGCACATACATACTTATGAAATTAAAAGAATCTCTTGTACATATCTTTATGCCAATTCAAACAATTAATTCAATCTCATAAGCATATAAAAGATTACGTGAAGTAACAATGTATTTCTACCTTGAAATAATTTAATCACAATAATCTTGCAAGTTATGCAAGGCTAATGTATCGCTAGATACCGTTGCTAATTTAACCCTCAGCTATCTTAGATGATTAAACATGCACTGATTAAGTATTGTGTCAATTAATTACAATTTCAATCCGTTTAAATAATTAATTCATTAGTTACCTTACAATTGTAATGTAAGAATAACTTAGTCATGGTTTTACTTAATCAAACATCTTGTTGAGACCTATAACAACACAAATACAATTTTAATAACTCAAGTAGACGAAATGCAATCAACCTAACACGAATTAAATTTAAGCCATATTAATTAAATTAAACATATCAACATCGCAAATACTCATAAACTTGTTCATAACAACAATAATAAAATTAAAAGGATAAGGAACAAGAATCAAATCCAGTGTTTCTCTGAGGCTTGCCTAGTTTGCTCCATTCCTCCTTCTCCGCTTGTTCTTGATAAACTGAGGCTTGCACGAACACTTGAATGCTGTCCAAATGGTGGTTGAATGACTCTTTTTCAAGAGGTGAAATCGGCAAGGGAAACGGGAAGAAAATGAAGAACAATGGAAGGGAATGAAGAGAAAAAAGTAAGAGAGAAGTGAAGAAATGAATGGGTTTGAGATTTGTTTGAAGTGAGCAGCCATACTTAACTGGAAGCCTCCAAGAAATATTACTCAGGTTCAGAGCTTTTTGGGACTCGCCGGTTACTACCGACGGTTTGTGAAAGGTTTCTCGATGATAGCCACACCCATGAAGAAGCTACTTCAAAAAGATGTTAAATTCGAATGGACGGAAAAATGTCAGAAAAGTTTTGATCAACTGAAAACTTATTTGATTGAAGCTCAATTTTAGTGCAAACGAATCGTGCAAAGAGTTTGTCATCTATAGTGACGACTCCTACTTGGGTTAGGTTGCATATTGATGCAAGAAGGTCGAGTTGTGGCCTATGCGTCGAGACAATTAAAGCCACATGAGGAAAATTATCCGACCCATGATCTCGAATTAGCTGCCATCGTATTCGCCTTGAAAATATGGCGACATTACTTATTTGGTGAGAAGTGCCATGTATTTTCGGATCACAAAAGTCTCAAATATTTGATGACTCAAAGAGACTTGAATCTGCGACAAAGGCATTGGCTTGAGTTGTTGAAAGATTATGAGCTGGTCATTGATTATCACCCGGGAAAGGCTAATGTGGTTGCGGACGCCTTAAGCCGGAAATCACTGTTTGCTTTACGAGCAATGAATGTACACTTGTCTGTTCTACCCGACAATGTGTTAGTAGCTGAATTAAAGGCCAAACCATTATTGATTCATCAAATTCGTGAAGCTCAGAAAGTCGACGATGAATTGGTTGCAAAACGGGCTGAATGTGTTCCGAATATGGAATCCAAATTTCAAATTGATGATGACGATTGTTTGAGGTTCAGAAGTCGGTTGTGTGTTCCAAGAAATTCAGAACTCATTTCGACGATTCTGAACGAAGCTCATTGTAGCCGAATGTCAATTCACCCGGGGAGTACGAAAATGTACAATGATCTGAGACGCCAGTTTTGGTGGCATGGTATGAAACGAGACATTTCCGATTTTGTTTCGAAGTGTTTAATATGTCAGCAAGTAAAGGCGGAACATCAAGTGCCTACGGGATTACTTCAGCCGATCATGATACCTGAATGGAAATGGGATCGAGTCACGATGGATTTTGTATCTGGGTTGCCAGTGTCGGCAAGTAAGAAGGATACGATTTGGGTTGTTGTCGATAGACTGACTAAGTCGACTCATTTTATCCCCATGCGTACGGATTTTTCATTGGATAAACTAGCTGAATTGTATATTTCTCAGATTGTGAGATTACACGGGGTACCTATTTCTATCGTGTCGGATAGAGATCCGAGATTCACCTCGCGATTTTGGAAGAAATTGCAAGAAGCTTTGGGTACCAAGCTGCATTTTAGCACCGCTTTTCATCCACAAACCGATGGTCAATCCGAGCGGATAATTCAGATACTTGAGGACATGTTGAGATGTTGCATCCTCGAGTTTAGTGGTTCGTGGGAGCGGTATTTACCTTTGATTGAATTCGCTTACAACAATAGTTTTCAATCAAGTATTAAGATGGCACCTTACGAGGCTTTGTATGGGCGTAAATGCCGTACGCCATTGTTTTGGACCGAGCTCGGTGAGAGTAAAATTTTCGGAGTGGATTTGATTAAAGATGCTGAACAGAAAGTAAGAATAATTCGTGAAAGTTTGAAGGCAGCATCAGATCGTCAGAAGTCGTATGCGGATTTAAAACGAAGAGATATTGCGTATCAGGTGGGAGACAAAGTGTTTCTTAAGGTCTCACCTTGGAAAAAGATACTCAGATTTGGCCGTAAGGGCAAACTGAGTCCAAGGTTCATCGGGCCCTATGAGATATCCGAACGAGTCGGTCCAGTTGCGTATAGATTGATTTTGCCCCCTGAACTTGAAAAGATTCACGACGTCTTTCATGTTTCGATGCTTCGACATTATAGATCTGATCCATCACACGTAATTAATCCATCAGAGGTTGAAATTCAACCCGATATGAGTTATGAAGAAGAACCGATTCGCATTCTAGCTCGTAAAGTGAAAGAGTTGCGAAACAAAAGGGTTCCGTTAGTAAAAGTGTTATGGCTCAAACATGGAATCGAAGAAGCTACTTGGGAACCCGAGAACTCTATGAAAGAGCGATACCCAAACCTATTTACCGGTAAGATTTTCGGGGATGAAAATTTCTTAAGTGGGGGAGAGTTGTGACAGCCCTATAGTGACCCTAGTCGGAAAGCAGTTTCGGGACTGCTAAACCGAGACACCAAATTATTTGAATGTGATATTTATGGTCTAAAATATGTGAATATGAATGTGCGAAAATTTTAAGCGTCGATTTAGTTAATTGCATGTGAATTTTAGTAAATAGGACTTATGTGAGAAAATTTAGAAATGTGCTAGGCAAATGTAAAGTGGCCTATTAATGCATGTTATAGAAATGGTGGGTTTGCATGTCAAATTGCCCAATATTTAAGCTAGTGCCCGACCATGCTATGAGTGGAAACATGTCACAAACATGTTATGTTAGTGATGTATGTTAGGAACAATAAAATAAGGAGTATGGGTAATAAAGAAATGGAAAAAGGAAAGAATGTGTGTGATTGTTTCTCCCCCTCCCCATTGCCGTGAATGTAAGAAAGAAAACAAAAAAAAAAGTGTCCATCTTTCTTCATTTCTCTTGGCCGAATGTTCTAAGGAAGAAAGAAAAACAAGTTGTGTTCTTTGGTTCTTCTTGGCGAATCGAAAGGAAGAAGAAGGAGTGAAGCAATCGGTCATCTTAGGTCACTATTAAGGTAAGGAAGTTTGTACTAGCTCTTGAAATTTTAGTTGATATTGAGTGAGATATCAAGTGATTTTTGTAAACCATGTTGAAATTTTGATTTTGGGGTGAGTATGGTTTTCGGCTATAAAAGATTAATAAGGGTGATGGTTGTGTTTCATGCTAAACTTAGATGAATAATGGTAGTTTGCTTACATCTTGATATCTATGAGTTCCTTTCTTGGTTCTACCATAGACCCACGAAGTATATGTTTATTTGGTGTTGTTGGAGGTTTATGATAGAAGCTAATGAGTGAGAGTTTGATAGATACTATGAGGTTAAACTTCATGAGATTGTAAGCTTGTAAGTTGGATGATGAAATTCATGCTTTGTGAAGGTAAATGGTGTAGAAGGAGCATTCGCCATGAAAAAAAAAAAAGAAAATTTATGATGAATTAAGTTGGACGCTATTATAATGTACTTGTGCATTCGGGTATGGGATGAAAATATATGAGATGGTTATAATCAGCCTTGTGATTCGACTCTTGCATATATATATATATATATATTTGCACATGATGTATTGGTATGACATATATATATATATATATATATATATATATATATATCATCTCAAGGTATATGTTTATATATGGTGGTGTTTTAGTTATGGAGTAAATGATGGATGCGTATTGAGTTATAATATGTAATGCATTAGTTAGTAAAATGTATGTCATTTATATGTGGTACTAAGTATATAAATGGCCTCAACGTGAACATGCATATTCGCCACATGAGATGGATTGGCGTTGCATGTATTCGGTTAGAGGCAAGCATATTGATGCTTTTATCTTGGCTTAGACAATCGGCTAAAAGGAAGTGTGGGATAATATGTTGAGTTGATTCATGATTTCATATGTATGTGACTTTAATGTCTAATGAATATATATGGGCTAAGTACCTTGAGTTCCTCTTTTCGATGCTCAAATGATTAAATCAATTTATTTGTTAAAATTAAGCTCAAGAGCAAAGGGGAACTAGATCCGATAAAGGGAAGGAAAAAGTGGTCGAATAGCCATCGAAATCGTTCGACGACATCCGAGGTAAGTTTTCGAGTAATGGATGTGACAGCCCAAAATTGACCCTAGTCGGGATGTGGTTTCGGGACCACAAAACCGAGGCATAAAAATAATTTAAAATTTATTTTGATGCCTATGATATGTGTGACATTTTTGATGTTTCGATTTAGTGTTATAAATGTGAATTTCACTAGAAAGGACTTAGTAGTGAACTTTGAAAGTATGAAGGGGAAATGTGTGATGACTAATTAAAGCATGCATGCAAAACAATGGACTTACATGTCAAATTCCCCTTTTTATAGGTGGTGGCCGCCATGACAAAGAAATATGGGCTAAACATGTCATGAAACATGTTTTGTTGGGCATTAGGGAGATATAATAAACAAATAAGCATGGGTAAGAAAAGAATGAAAAAAAAATGTGTGTGAGTGTGGTATCTCCCCATTGCCGTGAGTTGTAAAGGAAGAAAGAAAAATTTGTTCATCCTTTCTTTGAGCCAAAACTAAGGAAGAAGGAGGATTTTGCTCCATTTTTTGGTTTAGAAGAGATCTAGAAGGAGATTTGGCTATACTTGCATCAAGATTAAGGTATGTTAAGGTTGTGTCATGAGATTCATGCTTGTTTTGGTTACTAACTTGATGTGCATGTTAGCCATGGTTCAAATCCTTACTATGCCATGAAAAATGGTATTTGGCCAAGGTTGATATTGTGTTAAAGCCATTGCATGCTAAATGTGAAGCTTGATGATGATGCATGCAATGATGGATTGTCTACTCTTGAAATTTCTTTGTAGCCATCTTGAGTAAGACTTTGAGTTTTCTTTTGTTTAACCATGATTGAAGTTAAAAGGGCATGATTGTGGTGTATTCGCCATGATGCATTCATGAGCATGGTTCATGCTTCTTGCATGTTAGTTAAGATTTGTGTTTTGGATGGCTATGGACACCTTGAAATTCGGCCATGCACATATATGTATATATATGTTTGCACATGATGTTTTGGTTATGAAGTAAGTGATGAATATGTTTGTTTAAAGAAGAAAATGTTGAAGAATGTTTGTGAAATTGCAAGTACATTCGGCCTAGAATACCTATGATGTGGAAATCTTTGAATTTTTTGTTGATTTGGTGCAAGTATGACTAAGTATAATCGGCCATATGAGTGCTCGATGATGTATTTTAAGTATTGAGCCACAATATGTAAAGCATTAACTAGTAAAATGCATGCTGTTTTTGTGTGGTGTTAAGTGTATAATTGGCCTCAAATTGGACATGTATGTTCGGCCTTAGGTAGCCGATTGATGGCCTTAGCTTTTCCTTGATGCTTGAATGAATTGTATTGAATTGCTTGATGTAGTATAAAATGTGCATGACCATTGTGTACTCAAGCTAAAGGGTGGCCATATGACCATTTAGACTCCTTGTCATATTTGGCCATAAGCTAGCATAATGAGGTTTTAATAAATTAAATTTGTTTGAATTAGCTCAAGAGCTTAGAGGGCCACAATTGGACAAGGGGAAGGAAAAAGTGATCGAATAGCCGTAAAAGCCGTTCGACAACATCCGAGGTAAGTCCTCAAGAAGTGACCCTACTTGAATTATGTGAAATGAAATATGGATGTGTATTGATTATTGATTTATGTGTGTATGAGTATTTGAATGATACCCGGCTAAGTCCCAAGGCGATTATGCTAGTGATTATATTTGTGTTTGAGCCTTAGTAACTAAGATGAAATATGAATGTCTAATGATTATTGATGTATGTGTGCATGAGCAATTGAATGATATCCGGCTAAGTCCCAAGACGTTATTGCTGAAATTATATCCGGTTAAGACCAAGGCAATTGTGCTAGTGGATACATCCGGCTAAGACCAAGGCATTCGTGCGAGTCGTTCTATCCGGCTAAGACCAAGGCATTCGTGCACGTGGTTATATCCGGTTGTATTCAGAAGAAGCTTGGGCTGGAGGTGAGTGTTGGTTGCTGTAATGAATTCAATTAGTACGCTCGAAAGGCCCAAAGAATAAGGTATGTTTATATGTGCATTGGAAAGTCGACATGTTTGAGCAACATTCGCTCAATCGACTAACGAAATTCAGCTATTGAATTGGTTGATACCTTGTGAAAGTATATAATGATGAAGTGAGAAGTAAGAATGATTTTGTGAATGTGTATTAATGAAATGATGCATTTGGCTATGTGAATGTATTGCTTTAATTAAAGCTGATTTTATTCCTTGAGACTTACTAAGCATAAAAATGCTTACCCCGTTGCTTTGGCTCTCTGTCTTATAGATTTTGCTCGATAGCAATCGGATTCGGGATCATTAAAGTCGAAGTCATCCACACTATCAAAGCCTCCATTTTGGTATAAATTTTTGGTTGAACTTTGAAATGGCATGTATAGGACTACCCCTTGCTGGTTTAAATATGTTGTGATGTATATGTGTACGGCCATGCGAAAATGGCTCGTAAAAGTGAAGTACGAACTTAGACTATTTGCGGTTTGTATATATATATATATGGTGTCATGATGTGATTATGGATTGAAATGGGAATGTTGGTCACATGATCAGCCATTGGTATGGTTAAAATGATCATATGTGAACCTATGTATGGCAAGACTAGTTGGTTCATGGAGACTACAAACTAGGTAAGACCTACCTTAAAACAGATGCTGCCAGCTGCAGTGACGTGAATGTGAAAAATCACCAAAATTTGTAGGAATGGTATTAAATAGTGAATAAGCTATGTAAATGAACCTTGATGAGTCTATTTTCATATGGAAGAAACGAAACGGTCATAGGAGTTACTTGTTAAGAGATATTAAAGCTATTGTGAGACAGGGCCAGAACGGTTTCTGGGTCCCCTGTCGCAACTTTAAAATTTACTATAAATTATCCAGAAATAATTAGGAGTCATTTCTTATATGTACAGATTCCATTTTAGTCTAGTTTCATTAGAAACAAACGGCACCAGTATTAAAGCCCTGTACAGAGAGATATTCAAGTTGTACCCTGTAACATGGGTGACTTTAACTAATAAACTGTACCAATTGGCCTGACCAAAAATTCTAGAAATAAATCCATGGATGGATATATGAGTCTAAATTCAGGGAAAATTTACGAAACCAGTTTCCGAGTTTTGAAACTCGAGATATGATTTTTAAGGCGACGGTGACGCAGTTTTCCAGCCTGACTGGAAATGTCAAATTAGTGGGCAAAATATGTGGACTTGGCTTGTTAACCCCTCGTGTCCGACACCGGCGATGGTCTCGGGTTCGGGGTGTTACAATGGAACTTAGATTATGATTTGATTAGATCATGTTTTAAGCAAAACAAAATCATGCTCTTTGTATGTGGCTATTAAGCCGAAATTGCAAGTGTGATAAGTGTCTTGTGCTTGAGCTTTGGTAATGAAAATGAAATACGGATGTGTCATGATTTATTAATAAATGTGCATGGTTATTGAATGATGTCCGGCTAAGTCCCAAGGCTTTGTGCTAAGTGACTATATCCGGACTAAGATCCAAGGCATTTGTGCGAGTTACTAATTCGGCTAAGCCCAAGGCATTTGTGCGAGTTACTAAATCCGGGTTAAGTCCCGAAGGGATTTATGCGAGTTACTATAACCGGCTATGTCCCGAAGGCATTTGAACGAGTAGCTATATCCGGTTAAATTCCGAAGGTACGTGATTCGGGAATGAGCAATCTTGCTGTAAAATTTCAGTTAATACGCTTGTAAAATCCCAACAATGAGGTATGTTTCAGATGTGCATTGGAATAGTTGATTCCTTGAATAATATTCGCTCAGTCGAGTAATGAGCTTCCGGTATTTGGCTAAGATGATCCCTTATGTATGAATATAGGGGTTGGAATGTGAAGTAGGAATGATTTGAGAATATGTATATATATATGGAATTATCCGTTTAGTTATATGAATGCTATACTTCTGATGTGCTTAAATTCTTAGCTCAAAACTTACTAAGCATTTAATGCTTACTCCGTTTCTTTGATTTTCTGTTTTATAGATTTTGGTTCTTCAGCTATCGGACTCGAGATTTTGAAGTCGAAGTCGCCCACACTATCAAAGCTCCTTTTTGGTATACTTTTGGTTGAACTTTGAAATGGCATGTATAGGACCACCCTTTTGTTGTTGGTCATGAACCCTTCGGTTTTGTGTAAATTTGGATAGCCATGCGAAAATGGCTTAAATATACTTTGATCATAGCATTATAATTGTTTTGTATGTTGTTCGTCGAGAGGTATGGAAATGTTGGTAACGGTTAGCCATGGGAATGGTCATTCAGGATCACTTTTGGTATATGTATGACAAACTCTAGTTGATGTATGGAGGATCATGAAATAGGTAAAGTTTACCTTAAAAATAGATGATGGCAGCAGCAGTGATGTGGATGTGAAAAATCACTAAAAATAGTAGAAATGGAATTAAATAGTGAATAAATTATGTAATCGAACCTTGATGAATCTATTTTCATAGGAAAGTAACGAAACATTCATATGAACAGTATATTATGAGATGTTAAAGTTTTTGTGAGATAGGGCCAGAACGGTTTCTGGATTCCCTGATCTGACTTTGGAAATTCTCTATAAATTAACCAGAGACAATTAGAAGTCATACCATATATGTATAGATTCCTTTTTGAGTCTAGTTTCATTAGAAACAAATGGCATAAGTATTGAAGCCCTGTACAAGGAGTTATCTAAGTCGCAATGCAAGAAGGTCAGTGTAGTTGAACCCTGTAACAGGGGAGACTTTAACTAATAAACTGTACTAATTGGCCCAACCAAAAATTCTAGAAAAAAATATTTAAATGGAAATATGAGTCTAGTTTCAGGGAAAAATTACGAAACTGATTTTCGAGTTTTGGAACTCAAGATATGATTTTTAAGGTGACAGTGACGCAGTTAGCCAACTGCCTGGAAAAATTTAAAATGGACTGTGCAAATAAGTGATTTAAGTCTGCGAACCCCTCGTGTCTGACTCCGGCGACGGTCTCGGGTACGGGGTGTTACATTGATGCTTTAAAATTTCTTCTCAATTTTACGCTTCTAGTAGTGTCTGCGGAGCCGTTTTTCGCCCTTTTTACAAATTTGTTGAAAATAATCAAAAATAATCAAAACGTGATATAAAATTAATTAAAGTTCAACATGTTCATAATTTAATCTCAATTTAATTATTTTATAATAATTATATATTTTTCAACAAGAATTTTACCGAAACTGCATGAATTTGAGTTAAAAGGGGCACGAAAAAGTGTGTATATTCTGCTTGCAATACACAAGCGAATAGATCTATCATTTTTTTTAACAAACAAAATCCGCGCACCCGAAGGTGACACGTTGGGCCTAATAAAACCCTTACTCAACAAGTCTTGCAAATGTTCCTTTAACTCCCTAAGCTCCAACGACATCATTCTATAGGGCTTGCACAATTTAGGAGCTTTCCCTGGTTCTAACTCTAACAAGAACTCTATCTCTCTTTCAGGGGGTTACCAGATAGTTCAACTAGAAACACATCCAGAAATTCCCTCACTATAGGTTCTTGGCTGATTTCACTTCTAGACTCTAGCATATCCAAGATATACGCCAAATCGACATCTATGCCTTGAACAATCAGTTTTTTGGTAGACACCACAAAAACAATTCTATCCGCTAATTCTGGCTGTTTACCTGACAACAATATTTCTTTACCCTCTGCACTTGCAAGGCATATAGCTCTAGTTCGACAGTCAACCAAAGCATTAAGCCTAGTCAACCAATCTAATCCCAAAATAACGTCAAACTCGTGGAAACTAAGCAATAGCAAGTCCGCCAAAAACACATGCTCGCCAACAAACGAAGGACAATTTTTTATTAACTTATCCACTATTGTACTCTGACCCAAAGGATTTTTTATTAGTACATTATCTCAGAATACTCTACCTTAAGACTAAGACCCTCTATGACTTTAGTATATATGTAAGAATCAGTAAACCCAGGGTCAATCAAAGCATAAATATTATTGTCGAGAAAAGAAAAGTTACTAGTTATAACTTCAGGTAAGTTGCCATCTTCCTTGGCATTCATCACATAGGCGGGAGCTAAGGTGTCAGAACTTGTCTTACTATAGTTCTTTCTCTACGAACCCTTCACTGAGCTAGACTTGGCCGCCATCTTTGATTTGCTCTTATTTTGGAACTTCTGTGGGATCCTAATAGATTGCTCCATACTAAACCCATGCTTAGATGGGCAATTTTTAACCAAATGATCTCTACATCCACAACTGAAATAAGCCCCCAATGTAACACCCTATACCCGGCCTGGCCACCAAGCCCGAATATCCGGATGCCACACCACTGTCTCATGTCATACACAACAAGTAAAAGCTCATTGTAAATGATACATTTTTCATATTATCATTCGTATAGTTTCTTGACCAAACATATTCTTATTTATTGATTATACATGCTGAACATACATCAGAAGGTCTTAAAATAATAATTAAACATTCATAAGGTCCATTTAAGAAAATCTCAAAACTATCACATAGGTATCGATACTGTGACAGCCCAAAATTGACCCTAGTCGGAATGTGGTTTCGGGACCACAAAACCGAGGCATAAAAATAATTAAAAATTTATTTTGATGCCTATAATATGTGTGTGCTCATGTATGACATTTTATGATGATTGATTTAGTGTTATAAAGGTGAATTCCACTAGAAAGGACTTAGTAGTGAACTTAGAAAGTATGATAGGGAAATGTGTGATGACTAATTAAAGCATGCATGCAAAATAATGGACTTGCATGTCAAATTCCCCTTTTTACAAGTGATGGCCGGCCATGACAAAGAGATATGGGCTAAACATGTCATGAAACATGTTTTGTTGGGCATTAGGGAGAAATAATAAACAAATAAGCATGGGTAAGAAAAGAATGAAAAAAAATGTGTGAGAGAGTAGCATTCCCCCATGCCGTGCAACCAAGAAGAGAAAACAAAAAATTTGTTCATCCTTGTTCTCTCCTTTTGGCCGAAAATACTAAGAGGAGAAGAGATTTTGCTTCATTTCCTTTGTTTAGAAGAGATCTAGAAGGATATTTGGCTAAACTTGCATCAAGATTGAGGTATGTATGAGGTTGTGTCATGAGATTCATGCATGTTTTAGTTGCCAACTTGATGTTCATGTTAGCCATGGTTCAAATCCTTGTTATGCCATGGAAGTGGTATTTGGTCAAGGTTGGTATTGTGATAAAGCCATTGCATGTTAAGTGTGAAGCTTGATGATGATGCATGCAATGATGGATTGTCTACTCTTGAAATTTCTTTGTAGCCATCTTGAGTAAGACTTTGAGTTTTCTTTTGTTTAACCATGATTGAAGATGAAAGGGGCATGATTGTGATGTATTCGCCATGATGCATTCATGAGCATGGTTCATGCTTCTTGCATGTTAGTTAAAATTTGTGTTTTGGATGGCTATGGACACCTTGAAATTCGCCATGCTCATATATGTATATATATGTTTGCACATGATGTTTTGGTTATGAAGTAAGTGATGAATATGTTTGTTTAAAGAAGAAGATGTTGAAGAATGTTTGTGAAATTGCAAGCACATTCGCCTAGCACACATATGAGTGCTTGATGCTATATTATAAGTTTAGAGCTACAATATGCAAAGCATTAACTAGTAAAATGCATGCTGTTTTTGTGTGGTATTAAGTGCATAATTGGCCTCAACATGGACATGTATATTCGGCCTTAGGGAGCCTATTGATGGCCTTAGCTTTTCCTTGATGCTCGAATGAATTGTATTGAATTGCTTGATGTAGTATAAAATGTGCATGACCATTGTGTATTCAAGCTAAAGGGTGGCCATATGACCATTTAAACTCCTTGTCATATTCGGCCATAAGCTAGCACAATGAGGTTTTAATAAATTGAATTTGTTTGAATTAGCTCAAGAGCTTAGAGGGCAACAATTGGACAAGGGGAAGGAAAAAGTGATCGAATAGCCGTAAAAGTCGTTCGACAACATTCGAGGTAAGTCCTCAAGAAGTGACCCTACTTGAATTATGTGTGTATGAGTATTTGAATGATACCCTGGCTAAGTCCCGAAGGCGATTATGCTTGTGATTATATTTGCGTTTGAGCCTGAGTAACGAAAATGAAATATGAATGTCTAATGATTATTGATGCATGTGTGCATGAGCAATTGAATGATATCCGGGCTAAGTCCCGAAGACGTTATTGCTGGAAATTATATCCGGTTAAGACCAAGGCAATTGTGCTAGTGGCTACATCCGGCTAAGACCAAGGCATTCGTGCGAGTCATTCTATCCGGCTAAGACCAAGGCATTCGTGCGCGTGGTTATATCCGGTTGTATTCCGAAGAAGCTTGGGCTGGTGGTGAGTGTTGGTTGCTGTAATAAATTCAATTAGTACGCTCGAAAAGCCCAAAGAATAAGGTACGTTTATATGTGCATTGGGAAGTCGACATGTTTGAGCAACATTCGCTCAATCGACTAACGAATTTCAGCTATTGAATTGGTTGATACTTTGTGAAAGTATATAATGATGAAGTGTGAAGTAAGAATGATTATGAGAATGTGTATTAATGAAATGATGCATTTGGTTATGTGAATGTATTGCTTTAATTAAAGCTGATTTTATTCCTCGAGACTTACTAAGCATAAAAATGCTTACCCGTTGCTTTGGCTCTCTGTTTATAGATTTCGCCGATAGCAATCGGATTCGAGATCATTAAAGTCAAGTCATCCACACTATCAACGCCTCTATTTTGGTATAAATTTTTGGTTGAACTTTGAAATGGCATGTATAGGACTACCCCTTTGTTGGTTTAAATATGCTGTGATGTATATGTGTACGGCCATGCGAAAATGGCTCGTAAAAGTGAAGTACGAACTTAGACTATTTGCGGTTTGTATATATATATATGGTGTCATGATGTGATTATGGATTGGAAGTGGGAACGTTGGTCACATGATCAGCCATTGGTATGGTTAAAATGATCATATGTGAACCTATGTATGGCAAGACTAGTTGGTTCATGGAGACTACAAAATAGGTAAGACCTACCTTCAAAACAGATGCTGCCAGCTGCAGTGACGTGAATGTGAAAAATTACCAAAATTTGTAGGGATGGTATTAAATAGTGAATAAGCTATGTAAATGAACTTTGATGAGTCTATTTTCATATGGAAGAAACGAAATGGCCATAGGAGTTACATGTTAAGAGATATTAAAGCTATTGTGAGACAGGGCCAGAACGGTTTCTGGGTCCCCTGTCGCAACTTTAAAAATTTACTATAAATTATCCAGAAAGAATTAGGAGTCATGCCTTATATTTACAGATTCCATTTTGAGTCTAGTTTCATTAGAAACAAACGACACCAGTATTAAAGCCCTGTACAGAGAGATATTCAAGTTGTAACGCGCGAAGGTCAAAGTAGTCGATCCCTGTAACATGGGTAACTTTAACTAATAAACTGTACCAATTGGCCCGACCAAAAATTCTAGAAATAAATCCATGGATGGATATATTAGTCTAAATTCAGGGAAAATTTACGAAAGCAGTTTCCGAGTTTTGGAACTCGAGATATGATTTTTAAGGCGACGGTGACGCAGTTTTCCAGCCTGACTGGAAATGTCAAATTGGTGGGCAAAATATGTGGACTTGGCTTGTTAACCCCTCGTGTCCGACACGGCGATGGTCTCGGGTTCGGGTGTTACAATTTTATTGGTATCGAGCCACGGTTTAGTCGATTCTAGGACTACCGTGATGTGTTTGGGTTCTAGCTATACATGCCATTAAATGATGAATCGATAGTGTGGTGATTTCTGACAATTTGACTTTGTGTTTGTTTATAGCAATGGATCCCGATCCCAATCGAGCGATAGCTGATGATGTGGAGAGTGTGGCGCTGCTCCCGCAAGGGACAGCGCCATGGACTCTCAACCTATGGCCAGCAATCCGAATGATGAGGCTAGGCAAGCCTTTTATAGTGTGATGAATGAATGGTTTAACCAATACATATGAACTAACACGGCTGTTCCCCAACCTCCATTCCCGACAAATGCAACCCCCGCACCTACAATACCTCCGGTGACTGACCAAATAAGGTCAAGTAAGCCCCAATCGATAGGATTCAAAACATGGGGCCACTGAATTTAAAGCTACGGATGATGATGATGCCGAAGCGAGCGAATTTTGGTTGGATAACACGATCCGGTGCTCGATGAGCTATCTTGTACACCGATGAGTGCTTAAAGTGTACCATCTCCTTGCTACGTGATTCCGCCTACTATTGGTGGAGTACTCGACTTCGTGGTACCTAGAGAGCAAGTGACTTGGGAATTCTTTCAAACCGAGTTCAAAAAGTATATCGATCGAGATTCATCGACCAAAAGCGAAGGAATTTCTTGATCTTAAGCAAGGTTCTATGTCGATTCGACTATGAGCGAAAATTTGTGAGGCTTAGTCGATACGTGCGAGAATGCATTTCGTCTGAGGCTATTATGTGTAAACGCTTCGAGGATGGGCTGAATGATGATATAAGGATGTTCGTTGGCATTCTCAAAATACGAGAGTTCGTAGTGCTTGTTGAGCGAGCTTGTAAAGCCGAAGAGCTTAGAAAGGAGAAACAAAAAGTTGATGTGGGAACCGGAGAATTCCGAAAGAGGTCCTCGGGAAAGTCTCTTCAACAGGCATCGAAGAGATTTCGAGATGATGTGAGCCGGTCTAGAGGCGTTTCGGGCTTTTCTAGACGAGGACGCGATCGACCCCCTGTGACCACACGAGTCACTTCGATCGCCAGTGGTGGAAATGATCGCCGAGAGAGGGCGGAGTGTCTACATTGTGGCAAATGGCATTCGGGGAGCTGTTGGTTTCGTGATCGCTCCTGCTATAAGTGTGGATCGGCCGACCACTTTATGAAGGATTGCCCGAGGATGCTTGAACAGAATGTGAGTCAGAGTGGAAACCCGGGTGCTACCACTGCTCGAGGTAGGCCACCTAGAAATATGGGCAATGTCAGTGGCGGTCAGAGAGGATCTAGAGATGCTACCATCGATCTGAGGCTCGTGCTCCTGCTAGGACTTATGCCATATCGCACGCGAGGATGCTGCCTCTCCAGATGTCATTACCGGTACTTTCACTCTTTTCAATACTAATGTGATTGCTTTGATTGACCCTGGTTCTACTCATTCTTATATATGTGAAACCTTAGCATCCAGTAAGACTTTGCCTATTGAGTCTCATCGAGTTTGTAATTCGGTGTCAAACCCTTGGGTCATTACGTGCTTGTCAACAAAGTGTGCAAGAAAAGTCCCCTAGTGTTCCGAGGTTCTTGTTTTCCCACGGACTTGATGCTTTTGCCGTTCGATGAATTGACGTTATTCTTGGTTTGGATTGGTTGACCATGCACGATGCGGTTGTAAATTGCTAAAGCAATACTATCGATTTGAGGTGCGAATAATGAGATAATTCGGGTTGAGTCTACGGACTTAAAGGGTTGCCACCGTAATATCAGCAATGTTGGCCCGAAAATATGTAAGAAAAGGGTCGCGAAGCGTACCTTGCGTCGTGCTTTCGATGACAAGGAATCGAAAAGAAACCCGAATCTGTGCGTGGTTTGTGAATACCGGATGTTTTCCACGAAGAATTGCGGGTTTACCACTGTTCGGAAATAGAATTTGGCATCGAATTGGTACCGGTACCACTCAATTTCGATAGCTCCGTATCGTATGGCACCAACGGAATTAAAGGAGTTGAAAGCTCGGTTGCAAGAATTGGTGGATAGAGGTTTTGCTCTTTGAGTTTTTCGCCTTAGGGTGCGCCGGTGTTGTTCGTGAAAAGAAGGATGGAACCATGCGGTACGTGCATCGACTATCGTCGACAATAAAGCGACGATAAAGAAAAAATATCCGTTACCACGTATCGATGACTTGTTCGATCAACTGAAGGGAGCCTCAGTGTTCTCGAAAATAGATTTGAGATCGGGCTATTATCAATTGCGAATCCGAGATTCGGACGTACACAAGACCGCCTTGAGCGAGATATGGTCACTATGAGTTCCTAGTGATGCCGTTTGGGCTCACTAATGCCCTCTGGTATTTATGGATTTAATGAATCGGATCTTCGACCATATTTGGATCGATTCGTAGTCGTGTTCATTGATGACATCTTGGTCTATTCAAGAAATGAGACCGAACATCTTTGAACACTGCGGTTAGTGCTGCAAATTTTACGGGATAAGCAATTATATGCTAAGTTCAGCAAGTGTGAGTTACGGTTAAGAGAGGTTAGCTTCTTGGGTCATGTGGTATCTCGCATCGTATTCGAGTCGACCGAATAAAATTTCAGCCATACTTAATTGGAAGCCTCCGAGAAATATTACTGAGGTTCGAAGCTTTTTGGGGCTTGCCGGTTATTACCGACGATTTGTAAAAGGTTTCTCAACGATAGCCATGCCGATGACGAAGCTACTCCAAAAGGATGTTAAGTTCGAATGGACGGAGAAATGTCAGAAAAGTTTCGATCAATTGAAAACTTATTTGACTGAAACCCCAATTCTAGTGCAACCCGAATCTGGCAAAGAGTTTGTCATCTATAGTGACGCCTCCCTCCTTGGGTTAGGTTGCGTATTGATGCAAGAAGGTCGAGTTGTGGCCTATGCGTCGAGACAATTAAAGCCACACGAGAAAAATTATCCGACCCATGATCTCGAATTAGCTGCCATCGTATTCGCCTTAAAGATTTGGCGACATTACTTATTTGGTGAGAAGTGCCATGTGCACTCGGATCACAAAAGTCTCAAATATTTGATGACCCAAAGAGACTTAAATCTGCGACAAAGACGTTGGCTCGAACTGTTAAAGGATTATGAGCTGGTCATTGACTATCACCCCGGAAAGGCGAATGTGGTTGCGGATGCCTTGAGTCGTAAATCATTATTCACTTTACGAGCGATGAATGTGCACTTGTCTGTTCGATTCGATAGTGTGTTAGTGGCTGAATTGGAAGCCAAACCATTATTGACACATCAAATTCGAGAAGCTCGTAAAGTCGACGACGAGTTGGTCGCAAAACGGCCGAGTGTATTCGAACAAGGATTCGAGTTTCAAATCGATGATGACGATTGTTTGAGGTTCAAAAGTCGTCTGTGTGTTCCAAAGAATTGAACTCATTTCGATAATTCAATGAAGCCCATTGTAGCCGAATGGCAATCCACTCGGGGAGTACAAAGATGTACAACGATTTGAAACGTCGATTTTGGTGGCATGGTATGAAATGAGACATCTCCGACTTTGTTTCGAGATGTTTAATATGTCAACAAGTGAAAGCGGAACATCAAGTGCCTTGAGATTACTTGACCAATCACGATACCCGAGTGGAAATGGGATCGAGTCACAATGGACTTTGTATCCGACGCCATTGTCGCAAGTAAGAGGGATGCGGTTTGGGTCGTGGTAGATAGATTGACTAAGTCGGCTCACTTTGTCCCCGTCGTCGGATTTTTCAATGGACAAATTAGCCGAATTATGCGTTCTCAGTTGTGAGATTACACGGGTGCCTATTTCCATCGTGTCGGATAGAGATCCGAGATTTACCTCGTGATTTTGGAAAAAGTTGCAAGAAGCTTTGGGTACCAAGTTGCATTTCAGACCGCCTTTCACCCCCAAACCGATGGTCAATCCGGCGGATAATTCGGATACTTGAGGATATGTTGAGATGTTGCGTCCTCGAGTTTAGTGGTTCATGGGAAAGGTATTTGCCGTTGATTGAATTCGCCAAACACACAACGACTTTCAATCAAGTATTAAGATGGCACCCTACGAGGCTTTGTACGGTCGTAAATGCCGTACACCATTGTTTTGGACTGAGCTCGGTGAAGGCAAAATTTTCGGGGTGGATTTGATTAGAGATGCTGAACAGAAAGTGAAAGTCTGAAGATAGCCTCCGATCGTCAGAAGTCGTACGCGGATCTGAAGCGTAAGGATATCGAGTATCAGGTGGGAGATAAAGTGTTTCTCAAGGTATCGCCTTGGAAAAAGATACTCAGATTTGGCCGTAAGGGCAAGTTGAGCCCGAGGTTCATTGGGCCATATGAGATATCCGAGCGAGTCGGTCCAGTGGCATATCGTTTGATTTTGCCCCCTGAACTCGAAAAGGTTCACGATGTCTTTCATGTTTCGATGCTTCGACGCTATAGATCCGATCCATCGCACGTGATTAGTCCATCAAAAATTGAAATTCAAGTCAATATGAGTTATGAGGAAGAACCGATTCGTATCCTATCACGGGAAGTGAAAGAGTTGCGAAACAAGCGGGTTCCGCTAGTGAAAGTGTTATGGCTCAAGCACGGGATAGAAGAAGCTACTTGGGAGACCGAGAACTCTATGAAAGAGCGATATCCAAACCTATTTACGGTAAGATTTTCGGGACGAAAATTTCTTAAGTGGGGGAGAGTTGTGACAGCCCAAAATTGACCCTAGTCGGAATGTGGTTTCGGGACCACAAAACCGAGGCACAAAAATAATTAAAAATTTATTTTGATGCCTATAATATGTGTGTGCTCATGTATGACATTTTATGATGATTGATTTAGTGTTATAAAGGTGAATTCCACTAGAAAGGACTTAGTAGTGAACTTTGAAAGTACGATAGGAAATGTGTGATGACTAATTAAAGCATGCATGCAAAATAATGGACTTGCATGTCAAATTCCCTTTACAAGTGATGGCCGCCATGACAAAGAGATATGGGCTAAACATGTCATGAAACATGTTTTGTTGGGCATTAGGAGAAATAATAAACAAATAAGCATGGGTAAGAAAAGAATGAAAAAAATGTGTGAGAGAGTAGCATTCCCCCATTGCCGTGCAACCAAGAAGAGAAAACAAAAATTTGTTCATCCTTGTTCTCTCCTTTTGGCCGAAAATACTAAGAGGGAGAAGAGATTTTGCTTCATTTCCTTTGTTTAGAAGAGATCTAGAAGGATATTTGGCTAAACTTGCATCAAGATTGAGGTATGTATGAGGTTGTGTCATGAGATTCATGCATGTTTTAGTTGCCAACTTGATGTTCATGTTAGCCATGGTTCAAATCCTTGTTATGCCATGGAAGTGGTATTTGGTCAAGGTTGGTATTGTGATAAAGCCATTGCATGTTAAGTGTGAAGCTTGATGATGATGCATGCAATGATGGATTGTCTACTCTTGAAATTTCTTTGTAGCCATCTTGAGTAAGACTTTGAGTTTTCTTTTGTTTAACCATGATTGAAGATGAAAGGGCATGATTGTGATGTATTCGCCATGATGCATTCATGAGCATGGTTCATGCTTCTTGCATGTTAGTTAAAATTTGTGTTTTGGATGGCTATGGACACCTTGAAATTCGCCATGCTCATATATGTATATATATGTTTGCACATGATGTTTTGGTTATGAAGTAAGTGATGAATATGTTTGTTTAAAGAAGAAGATGTTGAAGAATGTTTGTGAAATTGCAAGCACATTCGCCTAGCACACATATGAGTGCTTGATGCTATATTATAAGTTTAGAGCTACAATATGCAAAGCATTAACTAGTAAAATGCATGCTGTTTTGTGTGGTATTAAGTGCATAATTGGCCTCAACATGGACATGTATATTCGGCCTTAGGGAGCCTATTGATGGCCTTAGCTTTTCCTTGATGCTCGAATGAATTGTATTGAATTGCTTGATGTAGTATAAAATGTGCATGACCATTGTGTATTCAAGCTAAAGGGTGGCCATATGACCATTTAAACTCCTTGTCATATTCGGCCATAAGCTAGCACAATGAGGTTTTAATAAATTGAATTTGTTTGAATTAGCTCAAGAGCTTAGAGGGCCACAATTGGACAAGGGGAAGGAAAAAGTGATCGAATAGCCGTAAAAGTCGTTCGACAACATTCGAGGTAAGTCCTCAAGAAGTGACCCTACTTGAATTATGTGTGTATGAGTATTTGAATGATACCCTGGCTAAGTCCCGAAGGCGATTATGCTTGTGATTATATTTGTGTTTGAGCCTTAGTAACGAAAATGAAATATGAATGTCTAATGATTATTGATGCATGTGTGCATGAGCAATTGAATGATATCCGGGCTAAGTCCCGAAGACGTTATTGCTGGAAATTATATCCGGGTTAAGACCGAAGGCAATTGTGCTAGTGGCTACATCCGGGCTAAGACCCGAAGGCATTCGTGCAAGTCATTCTATCCGGGCTAAGACCCGAAGGCATTCGTGCACGTGGTTATATCCCGTTGTATTCCGAAGAAGCTTGGGCTGGTGGTGAGTGTTGGTTGCTGTAATAAATGCAATTAGTACGCTCGAAAAGCCCAAAGAATAAGGTATGTTTATATGTGCATTGGGAAGTCGACATGTTTGAGCAACATTCGCTCAATCGACTAACGAATTTCAGCTATTGAATTGGTTGATACTTTGTGAAAGTATATAATGATGAAGTGTGAAGTAAGAATGATTATGAGAATGTGTATTAATGAAATGATGCATTTGGTTATGTGAATGTATTGCTTTAATTAAAGCTGATTTTATTCCTTGAGACTTACTAAGCATAAAAATGCTTACCCCGTTGCTTTGGCTCTCTGTTTTATAGATTTCGCTCGATAGCAATCGGATTCGGGATCATTAAAGTCGAAGTCATCCACACTATCAACGCCTCTATTTTGGTATAAATTTTTGGTTGAACTTTGAAATGGCATGTATAGGACTACCCCTTTGTTGGTTTAAATATGCTGTGATGTATATGTGTACGGCCATGCGAAAATGGCTCATAAAAGTGAAGTACGAACTTAGACTATTTGCGGTTTGTATATATATATATGGTGTCATGATGTGATTATGGATTGGAAGTGGGAACGTTGGTCACATGATCAGCCATTGGTATGGTTAAAATGATCATATGTGAACCTATGTATGGCAAGACTAGTTGGTTCATGGAGACTACAAAATAGGTAAGACCTACCTTAAACAGATGCTGCCAGCTGCAGTGACGTGAATGTGAAAAATCACCAAAATTTGTAGGGATGGTATTAAATAGTGAATAAGCTATGTAAATTAACTTTGATGAGTCTATTTTCATATGGAAGAAACGAAATGGCCATAGGAGTTACATGTTAAGAGATATTAAAGCTATTGTGATACAGGGCCAGAACGGTTTCTGGGTCCCCTGTCGCAACTTTAAAAATTTACTATAAATTATCCAGAAAGAATTAGGACTCATGCCTTATATGTACAGATTCCATTTTGAGTCTAGTTTCATTAGAAACAAACAGCACCAGTATTAAAGCCCTGTACAGAGAGATATTCAAGTTGTAACGCGCGAAGGTCAAAGCAGTCGATCCCTGTAACATGGGTAACTTTAACTAATAAACTGTACCAATTGGCCCGACCAAAAATTCTAGAAATAAATCCATGGATGGATATATTAGTCTAAATTCAGGGAAAATTTACGAAACCAGTTTCCGAGTTTTGGAACTCGAGATATGATTTTTAAGGCGACGGTGATGCAGTTTTCCAGCCTGACTGGAAATGTCAAATTGGTGGGCAAAATATGTGGACTTGGCTTGTTAACCCCTCGTGTCCGACACCGGCGATGGTCTCGGGTTCGGGGTGTTACAGATACTAACACTAAGGTGTCTATATTTTCATTAAGTGGCATCGATATCACTTAGAAAAATGATACCAAACTTGTATTATGTTTCTCGATTAAAAACCAAAGTCTTGAAAATTATCGATACCTGTCATGGAATATCGGTACTTTAACCCCAAGTATCGAAACTCGAGCAAAGGTATGGATACCAAACCTCTATTCTAACTTCTTGGATGTCTTAAAACACAGAAGTATCAATTTTAAAACCTGATTATTAATACCTCTGCCCCAAACCTAAAAAATGCAGCATATATGAGCAATTAATCCATTCCAATTTAGTTCCTAAACATCTTACATCAGTCACTTTGACAAATAATCATTCAACGACCTAATTAGTAGTTCAATATCGCAAAATCATGTTCGACCTAGTAATGTTAATCCATCCTCATGCTTATGAACTCAAGCATAATAGTAACATGCAATCCTTATAATCTGAAACAAAAACCAGCAAAATGTCTAGAAGTTAACATGGCTATAAGCAAGTCTACCACATTGGCTTTTTCCCTAAAACATAAATAAATATAGATCACCTACGAAATAATGCAAAAGTCTTACTTGGATCACCTCTCGGAACCATACCGCTCACACCGGCACATAACTAATCTACAATGGTTAAAGCAGGGAGTGGGTGAGCTTAACAAGCTCAATGAATGCCTATAACAACTGCCATGCAAACAGTTCATCAAGCATTAATGAAACAACCATATAGCACAACCTTAATAGTTCCAACTTTAGTGTCGTAATATTCTTACTCATGCATTATTACTAGTTCTTTTACATGGTAAACATATTCACTTTTAAGAATGTACCATATTTCACGAATAGTCACCTAACATACAAGCATAAATCACCATACTCATATAATCTAATGAAATTTAAGCATATGTCATAATACTCGTAAAATCATATAACATTCAATCATATACCACAATACTCTAAAACATATTTATAGATAAATTGCATAATGGTTACATGTCACATAAACACATATCACAATACGCATATATTCATAAGTTAAGATAATTTGGCATTTGAGCTATGAAACATAAAAATGACCTCTATCATCACTCATTGGATACATGGATCTCCAACACACTAAACATAAGACTCATAATGTCAAACATACCCCAATAGAAAAGCATAAAGCTAACATTCTCATTATTTCCCCTTACATGTCCCGTTGAATGGAGCTTACCTCACATTCCCTTATCCCTCAAACATGTCTTAAGGCCTCAATGCCCAAAATCACTGTACATATAGGTGAGTACTCACAATCTCATGGCATGCCAACTCTATCCAACGATTTCAAGATCACAAGGCCAAAATATTTGAAACAAACACATATCACTTACCGATTAACCATGCACTATGAATCAACATCATTCTATCCTTACTCTTTGCATCCATATCTTTACCATAGTGTTGCGTTTGAATATATAATGCGAATGTGCAAGTATACACGCCGAATCAAGTAATAAAGTGATGAGTGAGTATCGTCTCCATAGGGATCGAAATTGATTAAAAATAATGGTTATGCTATTATTATGAAATTGACTAATTAAACTATAATGCCCTAATTTTTTGGATTTTTGAGATTTCTATAATTTTCAATGACTTTTAGAAATACTGTGTTTCGACTATCTAGTGTGGGTCTAAGTATGTTGGTGGGCCTTTAAAAGGCCTAAGAGTAAATTTAATTTGAGGCAATTCCTGAATTTTAATTTTGGAGAGAGAGGGTTCTAGCGATATGGGCTTTTAAAATTGAGGTGGTAAAATAGGACACAAAAAGATCTGTGGTAAAGTGGCATGTGGTGCCACCTAGGTGTTTGGGGAGTGGCATGTGGATGATTAGGGGGAGCCAGAGTTCAAGTCACAAGGTAAGCATGTTGTTACTTTTATTTTTGTGTGCATATGCCATTAGGGCAAGCTTTATTTTCTTTTTGTTTTGCCGAATTAGGGTTAGCCACTTAGAGCCTTCACTTTCATTCTATTCTCTTCTCAGTGTCACAAAAAGTCGAAAACGCAGTTAGATCTCCGAGTGTCAATTCTTCCTTCTCTTCTCCTCTCTTCTTCTATTTTCTTTTCTCCTTCTTTTCTTCTCTGGCCGAAACATTCCTACCATTCTACTCATCTCCTCTTTCATTCCCATTCTTTTCTAAACCTCTATAGCCGATTACTATAGAACCCGAAATCCTGAAAGTTGTTTCTTGTGCCGATTTCTTCTAGTCAAAATCCTCCTATTTTCTTCATCTCTTTTTGTCGATTTTCACATCCTCTAAACCTTAACCCTTGTCAGCAATACCACTACAAAAACCATCATACCAAATCATCTTCCTCTTCACAATTCCAAAAGCCGAAAACACCATAAGTTTTAGGGATATATAGTCGAATCTTTAGATCTCTAAGATTCGATTTCTGCTAGTGTTTAAGGGCTGGATCTGTACCAGATCTGAGTAGAAACTGAAGTGGAATCGTTTTGGTTGAAAGAACCTGAGGTAGGTACTCAAATCTATTCTTTATTTCGGGTTTTAGAAAAGCCAAAATCCCTAAAGGCATAGGGAGGCTGTCAATTGGAGCTTAAGGCTCTAAGGGTTGTAACAATTGATTTGTTTTGGTGTTAGTGTGATCCAGAGGCTGCTGATTGAATGCTTGGACAAGTGGAACGACTAGATCTAGATCTAGTCTCTAGTTTTCGCAACGGTAGGATCTCAAGGGCCATAGGTATTGATGGTCGATTATGGTAAGTAAGTTTATGATGGTTGCCATTATATTTTGGATCTGATATGTCTAGTGGCGATTGTAGGATATCGTGGGAGATTTCGGTAGCAGTTGTCGCAAATCAGGTGTGTAAATGACACCCACTCATAGACTAGATCGGCAAAAGTCGAAAAGCCAAAATGCCAAAAAGCCAGCATTTTGTGAACTTGCGAGCGTGAGAGCACTCGTGAGATGGTTTGGTTGTTAAATTTTGTAATCACAAGTGGTATGATTGTAGAGTGCGCAATTTCGTGCACTTTGGTATATTTGGGCTTAATGGGCCGAAATTAGGTTAATATGGCCCAATTCGGTAAAAACGCTCAGTAAGTGTTTCTATTAATGTGTTAATCACTGTAATATGAGTGTAAACCCTAAAATAGTTAAATTTACTAAAATATCCCTAGTTGCAAAATTACCATTATACCCCTAGAGTCAATTTTGACTGAAATGCATGATATTCTGATTCTGTTTGTTGTATGCCATGACATGTATATATGTTGCATGGGATATGGGTTATATTGATGGAGGAAGAGTTCTGGTGGCCTTGGCACAAATATCTGATCTGGTGGCTCTGCCACAAATATCTGTTTCTGATGGCTCTGCCACAATATCTGTATCTAGTGACTCTGTCACAATATCTGTTCTGGCAACCATTCTGCAAATTTTGTAACGTGTAGCGGATGGGTGGGTCGAGTAGTCTCCCCACATGGTGTAAGGTTGGCACGGGGGTGTATACGGATGGATATGGGTTGGGTTTTCTACATACAAGATATATCTGTTCTGTTTCTGTTATGGGCCTATGGGCTTCATTCTAAATTCTGTATAGGGCTAAGGCCCAACTTAATCTGATTCTGTGGTTTGAACTGATCTGGACTATGGTTGGGTTATTTTACACACTGAGTTTTCCAAACTCACCCCTTAATTTTATCCGTGCAAGTAACCCCCAACCATAGTGGACTTGGAGCAGAGAGGGATTCAGAGTGGCCACATGTTTTGCAAGCTCAATTTTCTTCTTATGACTGGATTAGTTTCATTTACTTTAATTACTTTGGGTTTTAAGTTGTAATAAGGCCGCTTTAATTATTTTTAATTACTTTAGTATGAATATTAGCTTAGGCATGATATGGATTTAAATGTATGAAATTGAGTAGCTCTAGGGCGCGTTTTTAAAAGAGATTACCTAATTTCAAAATATCGTGAAACAAGACAAAGCTTCCAAAATGAAAACGTTTTCAAAAATTAATAAGTGTTTTCAAAGGCTTAAAATGAAATGGTTTTTCCTGAACAATCATTCAGTTAAAGTGTGGCAATGGTTGTGTGCATGTCTAGGAGTGGATCCGTGGAGAGCTTGGTATTTAAGTAGTCTAATAGACTCACCTTCTCTTTTTCCGGCATCCTACTTGGTGCACAGCTTCCATTCACTTTAATCTATAACGAAAATACCCTTTAAATCACTAAGAAAGATTTTAGATAAGACATGACCTATACAGTAATGCTTCAATGTGATACACCGGATTCGGCCGTAATGTCTAGGCAGGGTTTGGGGTGTTACATTTAGTGATATCAGAGCCAAGTTGCAACAACTCAGTGTGGAATGGGTTTCAAAAAAAAGTTTTAGATTTTCTTCCTACAAATAAATGATTTCAAGGGTAGCATATCCGGTTTTCTAAAATTTGATTCTGAGTAGGTGGCGCACCGAATCTCCGGCCCAAGTTTGTAAGTATCATTTTGAATTCTTCTGAATATTTCTAAATAATCAGCTATACGCCTGTACTGAAACCTTATTATGATACTCTAGTTAGGGTGATGATGGAACTGTAGAAATTTTTGGATAAGTAGACTAAAGACTGTAGCTAGGCTACGATTTCACGAAAACCAAAACTCTGAATTACTGTCTGTTCATAAAACATATGTAATAAACACTGAAATATTTAATTAATACATAAAATTCGTAATCAGATAATAAGACATGAGTACGAGAGCAGCTTGTGGAAGGGACCGTGGACGTGGCCAAGGTAGTACACGGGCTGGGTCTTCGTCTTCAGGACATATGTCGGCGATAGATGCACCGGTACAACCGACAACAGAAGTGGAGTCTCATGATCGAGGTGTCGGGGATGACGCTCTATCTCAGTCAATGCTTTGTGTTCTGGAAAGGGTTACCGGGGCAAGTATGGGTAAAGGAATTCGAGGATCTATTTTCGAGTGACTCCGGGCTAATGGGGTGGAGATCTTTAGGGGCGTATCTAGTGTAGCCCTGAATGTGGCTGAGTATTGGTTAGAGGCTACGGAAAGGATTATGGATGACTTAGACTGTTCCATAGAGCAGAAGCTGAAGGGAGCCATATCATTGCTACGGGATGAGGCTTATTAGTAGTGGCTCACTGTGAGAGATGGGACCCCTGCTGACAGGGTGACTTGGGAGCTGTTTAAGATGGTCTTCAAGGGAAAGTATGTTGGGGCAAGTTATGTGGACGCCCGCAGGAAAGAATTTCTGAATCTAGTTCAAGGGGGTAAGACAGTTGCTGAGTACGAGGCTGAGTTTCTGAGGTTGAGCCGGTATGCCGTTGGGATAGTTGCTACGGAGTATGAACGTAGTGTGCACTTCAAAGATGGTCTTGGAGATGAACTTAGGGTGATAATTGCTCCACAGAGGGAGCGAGACTTTGCTGCTTTGGTGGAGAAAGGTAAGATAGCTGAGGAGGTGAAGCGTACTAAAAGACAGAATCGTGAAAAGAATCGAAATCGATTTCGGAGGGATTTGGGACCCTCGGGTGGTGCAAATAGGAGTGTTAAAAGGGCAAGAGTAGAAGAGCCAGTTCGAGTAGTTCCGATGAATGTTGTTAGACCACAAGTTTGTGGGACTGTGGTAAGGTACATTTGGGCGAGTGTAGGAAACATTCTAGTGCTTGTTTCCGGTGCGGATCTATGGAGCATAAAGTAAAGGACTGTCCGCAGAAAATAGATCAGGTTCAAGTTGCAGAATGGAGGGTCGCTCAACCGGTGAGAGGTGGACCACAACCACCGAGAGGACGTGGACAAGGTAGGGTCAGTAATGGAAATGGTCGGGGTCGAGAAGTACCCGGCAGAGGGGTGGAAATGCTGAGGCTCGACAGCCAGCGTTGGTGTATATAGCTCGTCGCTGAGAGGAGGGTGATGCACCCGACGTCATAACTGGTACGTTCTTGATTTCTAACATGTCGTACACTGCTTTGATAGATATTGGATCTACTCATTCGTATGTTGCATCTGCCATATCTAGGTCGTTGGGTGTGCACTCTGAGAAGAATGTGACTGGGGTATCTGTACTAAGTCCTTTAGGCCACTTGGTTAGGGTAGACAAACTGTATAAAGACGTGCCTTTAGAAACTCAAGGAAAAATTTTCTCTGAAGACTTGATGGAGTTACTGTTCGGAGAATTCGACCTCATTTTGAGGATGGATTGGCTTGTTAAGCATAGGGTAACTCTGGACTGTGCAGCTAAGTGTATGGTGTTAAAGACCACTGAGGGTGAGGAGGTTATGATGATAGGTAAGCGAAGGGATTATTTGTCCAATGTGGTGTCGGTATTGAGAGCCGAGAAGTGGATTCGTAAGGGTTGTGAGGCTTATCTGCCATTTGTGAGTCAGTCGAAGACTGAGGGTCTGACGGTGGATAAAGTTAGAACTATTAAGGAGTTCCAAGATGTTTTTCTAGAAGAGCTCCTGGGATTGCCTCCGAACCGAGAAGTTGATTTTGGAATTGACTTGTTGCCTGGAATGGCACCAGTGTCCATCGCACCATACAGGATGGCACCGAAGGAGTTAGTGGAGCTGAAAGCACAGATTCAAGAGTTGTTGGATAGAGGCTTTATTAGGCCGAGTGTGTCCCTGTGGGGAGCACCGGTGTTGTTTGTGAAAAAGAAGGATGGGACAATGTGGATGTGCATCGATTATTGGCAGTTGAACAAACTGACGATTAAGAATAAGTACCCTCTGCCAAGAAATGACGACTTATTTGACCAACTTAGAGGAGCTTCAGTATTTTCCAAGATTGATCTTCGATTTGGATATCATCAATTAAGGGTCAAGGAGGTAGATATTCATAAGACGGCATTCAGGACTCGGTATGGTCATTACGAGTTTTTGGTTATGCCATTTGGGTTGACGAATGCTCCTATAGCATTTATGGATCTAATGAATCGGGTATTCCAACCATTCTTGGACCGATTTGTGGTTGTTTTTATTGACGATATTCTGGTGTATTCTAAAACTGAAGAGAAACATGATGAACATCTTCGCATTGGGCTGCGAGTATTGGGGGAGAGGGAACTTTATGTGAAATTCAGTAAGTGTGAATTCTAGTTGAGGGAGGTAACCTTCCTAGGTTATGTTGTCTCTGCTGAGAGGATCAAGGTGGACCCTCGAAAGATTGAAGCGATTCTGGAGTGGAAGCCACCTAGGTCGGTGTCGGAAATTCAGAGTTTCCTGGGTTTGGCAGGGTATTACAGAAGGTTTGTGGAATGTTTTTCTATATTAGTAGCACCTTTGAAAAAGCTTATAAGGAAAGGAGCACCATTTGTTTGGACCGAGAAGTAACAGTAAGCTTTTTAGAAGTTGAAGGAAGTTCTGACCGAGGCACCTGTATTAATTCAGCCGGAGTCTGGGAAAGATTTTACCGTGTATATTGACGCATCACATGTGGGTTTGGGCTGTGTGTTTATGCAAGAGGGTAAGGTGGTTGCTTATGCATCGCGAAAGCTTAAGCCTCACGAGGTGAACTATCCTACTCACGACCTTGAATTGGCAGCAGTAATCTTTGCACTTAAGATTTGGAGACACTACCTGTACGGAGAAAGGTGTGTCATATACACGATCATAAGAGTCTAAAGTACTTGCTGACTCAGGAGGAGCTGAACCTTAGGCAATAGAGATGGATAGAGTTGCTTAAGGATTATGACTGTTCGATTGAGTATCACCTAGGCCAGGCTAATGTGGTAGCTGATGCCCTAAGCCGTAGAGCTGTATTTGATCTGAGAGCAATGTTTGCTCGTTTGAGTCTGTATGAGGATGGTAGTCTGTTTGCTGAGTTGCAAGTAAGGCTAGCCTGGGTGGATCAGATTAAGGAAAAGCAGTTGAAGGATGAGTCTTTAGTTTCTCGATTCCAACAAGTTGAGAAAAGGGAAACTTCTGAGTTTGGATTGAATAGTGAAGGAGTTCTGTGTTTCTAAGGGAGAGTTTGCGTTCCGAAGGACTCTGACTTAAGGCAGTCAATACTGAAAGAAGCTCATGGAGGACTTTGTGCTATGCATCCTCGAGGGAATAAGTTGTATCACGACTTGCGAGAATTGTATTGGTGGCCTGGGCTTAAGCGAGAAATAACGGAGTTTGCGGGGAAATGCCTGACATGCCAACAGGTGAAAGCTAAACATCAACTACCTTCCGGACTTTTGCAGCTAGTAAAGATACCACTTTGGAAATGGGAGAGGGTAACCATGGACTTTGTGAGTGGGCTACCCTTGACACCGACGAAGAAGGACTAGGTTTGGGTGATTGTGGATAGGTTGACCAAGTCTGCTCATTTCATACTTGTCTGCACTGACTATTCACTTCATAAGTTAGCCAAATTGTACGTGGCAGAGACTGTGTGACTTCATGGAGTACCAATATCGATTATTTCTGATTGAGATCCTAGGTTCACCTCTCGGTTCTGGAAAAAGTTGCATGAGGCGCTAGGAACACGATTGAACTTTAGCACAGCTTTTCATCCTCAGACGGATGGTCAGTCGGAAAGGGTTATTCAGATTTTGGAAGACTGTTAAGGGGATGCATTATCGACTTCCAAGGTAGTTGGAAGGATTACTTTCCGTTGGTAGAGTTTGCGTATAACAATAGTTATCAGAGGAGTATCCGAATGGCACCATATGAAGCGTTGTATAGACGTAGCTGTCGTACACCTAGTTGTTGGACCGAACTGGGGGAATGACAGTTCTTGGACCTGAGTTGGTAGTGAATACTGAGGATAAGGTCAGAATAATCAGAGATCGGTTAAAGGAAGAATCTGATAGGCAAAAGTCGTATGCATATTTGAAGTGTAAGGAGATTGAGTATTCAGTGGGTGAGATGGTCTTCTTGAAGGTTTCACCTTGGAAGAAGATATTAAGGTTTGGTAAGAAGGGCAAGTTGAGTCCGCGGTTCATTGGGCCTTATCGGGTTCCTAAGCGAGTAAGTCCTGTAGCTTACCAATTGGAATTACCTCCGGAGTTAGACAGGATTCACGATGTTTTCCACGTCTCCATGTTAAGGCGATATCGTTCTGACCCTACTCATGTCGTGCCGGTTATAGAGATTGAAGTGCGGCCTGATTTGACTTTCCAGGAAGAGCCTGTGCAGATACTGAATCGTGATGTTAAGGTTCTAAGGAGGAACTCATTTCCCTTGGTAAAAGTGCTTTGGAGTAATCATGGCAGAGAGGAAGCTACTTGGAAGCCAGAAAAGGCGATGCGACAACAATACCCTCATTTGTTTGAATCAGGTAAATTTTGAGGACAAAATTTCTTTAAGGAAAGTAGAGTTGTAACACCCCAATTTTTTGGATTTTCGGGATTTTTGTAATTTTCAATGAATTTTAGAAATACTGTGTTTCGACTATCTGGTGTGGGTCTGAGTATGTTGGTGGGCCTTTAAAAGGCCCAAGAGTAAATTTAACTCGAGGCAATTCTTGAATTTTAATCTTAGAGAGAGAGGGTTCTAGCGATATGGGCTTTTACAATTGAGGTGGTAAAATAGGACACAAAAAGATCTGTGGTAAAGTGGCATGTGGCGCCACCTAGGTGTTTGGGGAGTGCCGTGTGGATGATTAGGGGGAGCCAGAGTTCAAGTCACAAGGTAAGCGTGTTGTTACTTTTATTTTTGTGTGCATATGTCGGGCATGTGATAGAGCTTAAGTGGAAATTCGACTAGGGCTTTAGGAAGGTTGGGCCATGGGTCTAAATGGCCATTAGGGCAAGCTTTATTTCCTTTTTGTTTTGCTGAATTAGGGTTAGCCACCTAGAGCCTTCATTTTCATTCTATTCTCTTCTCAGTGTCGCAAAAGCCAAAAAACGCAAAGTTAGATCTCCTGAGTGCCGAATTCTTCCTTCTCTTCTCCTCTCTTCTTCTATTTTCTTTTTCTTCTTCTTTTCTTCTCTGGCCGAAACATTCCTACCATTCTACTTATCTCCGCTTTCATTCCCATTCTTTTCTAAACCTCTATAGCCGATTGCCATAAAAGCTGAAATCTCGAAAGTTTTTTCTTGTGCCGATTTCTTCTAGTCAAAATCCTCCTATTTTCTTTATCTCTTTTGGCCGATTTTCACATCCTCTAAACCTCAACCCCTATCGGCAATACCACTGCAAAAACCACCATACCAAATCATCTTCCTCTTCACAGTTCCAAAAGCCGAAAACACCATAGTTTTTAGGGACATATAGCTGAGTTTTTAGATCTCTAAGATTAGATTTCTGCTAGTGTTTAAGGGTTGGATCTGTATCAGATCTGAGTAGAAACTGAAGTGGAATCGTTTTGGTTGAAAGAACCTGAGGTAGGTACTCAGATCTATTCTTTATTTCGGGTTTTAGAAAAGCCAAAATCCCTAAAGGCATAGGGAGGCTGTCGATTGGAGCTTAAGGCTCTAAGGGTTGTAACAATTGATTTGTTTTGGTGTTAGTGTGATCCAGAGGCTATTGATCGAAGGCTTGGACAAGTGAAACGACTAGATCTAGTTCTAGTCTCTAGTTTTGGCAGAGGTAGGATCACAAGGGCCATAGGTATTGATGGCCGATTATGGTAAGTAAGTTTATGATGGTTGCCATTGTATTTTGGATCTGATATGTCTAGTGACGATTGTAGGATATCGTGGGAGATTTCGGTAGCAGTTATTGCAAATCAAGTGTGTAAACGACACCCACTCATAGACTAGATCGGCAAAAGCCGAAAAGCTGAAATGCCGAAAAGCTGGCATTTTGTGAACTTGCGAGCGTGCAAGCGCTCGTGAGATAGTTTGGTTGTTAATTTTGGTAATCACAAGTGGTATGATTGCAGAGTGTGCAATTTCATGCACTTCGGTATATTTGGGCTTAATGGGCCGAAATTGGGTTAATGGGCCAATGGGCCTAATTTGGTAAAAACCCTCCAAGTGTTTCTGTTAATGTGTTAATGGCTGTAATATGAGTGTAAACCCTAAAATAGTTAAATTTACTAAAATACCCCTAAGTATGAAAATTACCATTATACCCCTAGGTGCAAAATTACCATCATACCCTTAGGGTTAATTTTGACTAAAATGCATGATATTCTGATTATGTTTGTTGTATGCCATGACATGTATATCTGTTGCATGGGATATGGGTTATATTGATGGAGGAAGCGTTCTGGTGGCCCTGCCACAAATATCTGATCTAGTGGCTCTGCCACAAATATCTGTTTCTGGTGGCTCTGCCACAATATCTGTATTTAGTGACTCTGTCACAATATCTGTTCTGGCAGCCATGCTGCAAATTTTGTGACGTGTAGCGGATGGGTAGGTCGAGTAGTCTCCCCACATGGTGTAAGGTTGGCACAGAGGTGTATACGGATGGATATGGGTTGGGTTTTCTGCATACAAGATATATCTGTTCTGTTTCTGTTATGGGCTTATGGGCTTCATTTTGAATTCTGTATAGGGCTAACGCCCAACTTAATATGTTTCTGTGGTTTGAACTGATCTAGACTATGGTTGGGTTATTTTACACACTGAGTTTTCCAAACTCACCCCTTAATTTTATCTGTGCAGGTAACCCCCAACCATAGTGGACTTAGAGCTGAGAGGGATTCGGAGTGGCCACATGTTTTGCAAGCTCAACTTTCTTCTTATGACTGGATTAGTTTCATTTACTTTAATTACTTTGGGTTTTAAGTTGTAATAAGGCCACTTTAATTATTTTTAATTGCTTTAGTATGAATATTAGCTTAGGCATGATATGGATTTAAATGTGTGAAATTGAGTAGCTCTAGGCGCGTTTTTAAAAGAGATTACCTGATTTCAAAATATCGTGAAACAAGACAATGCTTCCGAAATGAAAACGTTTTCAAAAATTAATAAGTGTTTTCAAAAGCTTAAAATGAAATGGTTTTTCCTGAACAATCATTCAGTTAAAGTGTGGCAATGGTTGTGTGCATGTCTAGGAGTGGATCCATGGAGAGCTTGGTACTTAAGCAGTCTAATAGACTCACCTCTTCTTTTTCCGGCATCCTACCTGGTGCACAACTTCCATTCACTTTAATCTATAACGAAAATACCCTTTAAATCACTAAGAAAGATTTTAGATAAGACATGACCTATACAGTAACGCTTCAATGTGACACACCGGATTCGGCCGTAACGTCTGGGCTGGGTTTGGGGTGTTACATAAACTGTGCAAAAGAAACAAATGACAAATTGATGAAAAGAATTAATGAATGGATTAATAAAATCAATTATAAATGAAAAAAATGCTTGGGCAATTGAAATACTATGGCAATTCTCAAAGAATAAGTAGGGAGGATTTGTACTGCTGAATGATAAAGGTTGGAATTACTTGGGTTTTATTTTTATAGCATAATAATGCCATGGAAAAATCTTGACTATTCTACTGCTTAGGGATTCACTACAACAGTTTGCTTCTTTCGAGAGTCATACTATAAGCTATCATTTTTGAGTTTCTGTATGTCAACAAAACTAAAGAATGATATCCAAACTGTTCTTCCTTTCCCTATACAAATCGCAACTTCTAGGTCTAGAGTGTTACGAATATTCTTCCGAATACTCTCATGCATCAATCGATAATAGTCCAATCTATTTAACCTTTTCAGAATTAAATCAGATCTAACAACATACCATACAACCATTTATGTCTAGAGCTTGCATGCATGCATTTAAAATAATCACAAATTGAATGAAATAGTAATCTATTCAAAATCAGACCATAGGCATTAAAGGTAGTAAAAATTCACCCAAATAATTCCAACCTAATGAGAATTAGTCATGGATTGGACATTTAAATCCAAAACAAAACCATTCAACATCATCATTCAAGTTTACAAATCACAAAGTTCAAATCATAAAATAAAGGCAAAACTGCAAGAAGCTCTCGTTACTCCAACTTTCACTTTAATATTGAGATTTGATGCAAAACCCAAGGTAGGTTTCTTTTCCCCTTCCTTGCGTCTGTGATTTTTGCTTTGTAAGCTGCTACCCCCTTCTCTCTTTTCTCTGAAATTTTCTATGAGAATTTAATGCAAAGAAAGAACTACTCTCCAATTCCTCTCTCCCTAAAATCCTCATCTTTTTTTTTCTCTTTCCTCCTTTATAGGGTAGGTCCCTCCCTCTCAGCACACACTCTTTGCTTCCTTTTTTTCAGGGTGGTTTATTTGGTACAAGTATAGTTGGTTGAGAGTGACGTAGATAGAGTGTTGTGTCATCTTCTTGGAATTGTCATGCCATTCTTGTTGGCAATGTAACCGACATTTTGTCATGGCAATATTTCACTTCCTTCATTTTCTTTCTCCTTTGTCTCTTCTCTTCTTCATCTTGCACCTACTGCCAACAACAACCAACACCTTTCTTCCCTAATAATAAAAGTAACAAATAATGACATTTATAGCACAATCCAAGTTTTGTTATGCAATGTTATAAAAATATCCTAAAATTGCAAACATATTTACTTAATTACAAACCGTTAATTCAATTTAGAGGCATGAAATATAACTCTTTATAAGAGTTATCGCATATCATTCTTAGTTATTTACTAGATCTTTTATATAATATTCCTATAGTAATTCTCATTATTAGCATTACATTTCTACTCTCACTATTTCCATATCATTTCCAATTATTCATCAATTTTATCTATCGCATACATCATCATTCCTTTGAATTATCACTGCATACTTACAATAGCATTAATCGTATTTTATTATAATAACTTGACCACTTTTGTGCCTCAATCCAATCCTCGTGGGAACGGTACTCACTCACCACTTTATTACTTGAACTGACGTGTGTACTTGCACAATTTGCACATCATTTTACATGCGACAGTACACAGCACGGAGATACACTCGGTCAAATGAACCTTATGTCAAGCAAATCTTGCAACTGAATCTTTAACTCCTTGAGCTCTTTTGGTATTATGCGATAAAGCACAATAGACACTGGTGCAATACCAGGATAAAGATCAATATCAAACTCAAATTCATATTTTGGCGGCAAACCAGACAGTTCTTCTTGAAACACGATAGGAAAATCCTTAACAATACGGATATCCTAAACTCTCAACTCATTACTAATTGAATTCATCACATAAGCGAAATAATCCACATAACCTTTCCCCATTATCTTCTCAATCTTCATAACTAAAACGCATTAGACATGAATCTCGGTCTTTTAACAACAACAATAATTTCCAACCCATCACTGTTCCTCAAAGTAATTCTTTTTGTCTCAAAATCTACCATAGTCTTATGTTCAATCAACCAGCCCATACAAAAAATTACATCAAAACCGTAGAAAGCCAATTCCATAAGGTCAATAGAGAAAACGTGCCCTTGAATCATAAAGGGGCATCTACAATAAATTTTATTCACTACCACACTATCTCCAAAAGAACTAATAACAGTCATACCCAAATTAATAGTTTCTACATGACTCCTTAACTTACAAACCAATTCACTCAAGATATACGAATGCGTAGAACTAGAATCAACTAAAGAAAATAATGTAGTAGACTTCAAAGTGAAAGTACCGCGATGGCATTAGTAGAATCCTGATCCTCCAGCTCTCTAACAACATAAACTCGAGCTAGACCTCTAGACTTAACCTGTGTAGCAACAAAATGAGCAACAATTCACTACCTAACCGATCTCTACCTTTACCATGACCACGGCCTCTAGTTAGCGCAGAAGTAGGTGCCAAACTCTAAGTCTATGAAACCTCCACTCTATTTGCGCAATCCCTCAGAAAATGTTCCTTCGTACTACACTTAATACAGCCACCTGTTAGCTAGCAGCACTCACCAGGATGCCTACGCTCACAATGTGCACAAAGTAGCCATCTAGAACCACCTATCGATCCACTAGTACTGACCACAACACTACTCTACTGCCTAGACTAACTCGGCCAAGACCCACGTCTTGCACCCCTACCAGAACTATGACTATCACGCCCTCTCTTAGGTGGTCAACCAATAACTATCACGCCCTCTCTTAGGTGGTCAACCAGATGCACCATCGGAAATCCTCTTACTAGATTTAATAACCACAGAACAAGGCGATTCAGCTAAACTTTTCACAACTGCTTTGGCTTTCTCAACCAACTCCTCAAACATCTCTGTGTTCTGAGCTACCAAATAAACATGAATCTCATGATTAAGCCCAAAATAGAACCTCTTGCAACGGTCCCCCTCAGAAAGAACCACCTTAGGAGTACTGACTAAGTCACACAAACTCCGCCTCATATTCAACCACTAACAAATCACCTTGAACCAAATTAAGGAACTCACATTTACGAGCCTCCATATACTGCTCGTCCATAAAATTCCTTTTAAAAACCTTAATAAAATAACCCTAAGTCAAACGATCAGCAGTAGTACCTCTCTTAACCATATTCCACAAGTGATAAGCCTCACCTCGAGTAAGGACACAATAGAACCCACCTTCTCCTCATTAGAATAGGGCATCTGTTCAAGGATACTTTCAACTCCTTCCAATCAGTACTCAGCCATGGTGAAATTGGTCCCTTTCACTCTAGAAAACTCTTTACAGCCTAACGCCCACAAATGTTCTAGCGGCAACCCTCGATTAGCAAGTGCAAGTGAAAGGTTAGCACCAGTAATCCTCTAAAATGTTCCAATCATAGCATCCATTAGAGAGCCAACACCCTCATCAGGTATGTTCGCCTTACACGGCGGAGTAGGAGGTGCAAAGGATGTACCACCCTATTGAGCATTAGCATTCACATTCAAACGTCTACAAGGCATATCTAACAATCTACCATACAAAAAACAACCAAGGTTGGAGTAGTGGGGAAATGATCCAAGTTACATTCCTGCAAGAAAACTTTAGGATTAAGGCAATGTTTTCCCATTCCTACCCCATATGTAATACAATCAAAGACATTTTCAAGCAATTTAAATAATCAAAGTAACTTAAACACTTGGGTTTCGCAACCCCAATCAACACAACAATCACCTAGGTCTAAGTGTTAATGAACCTAGCTTTGCTATCACCAAATGTAACACCCTCTTCCCGGTCTAGTAGTCAACCCTAAATATCAAGATGTCACACCATCATCATACATCATACACATTATAAATTGTCACATTATTAAGCAAAGTATCCTCTATTTTAGCATTTGTGCAAGTTTTGGGTTACACATATTCTATTCATCATTTAAACATGCTAATCATACATCAAATGAACTTATAACACAAATTAAGCATGCATTAAAACCACAACAAAATTTTGAAACAAATCACATAGGTATCAATACTATATCAAAGGTATTGATACTATTTGGAAAATCAATGCCAAAGTAGCATTCTGTTCTTGCTTAAAAACCAAAACCCCAAAAATTATCGATACCTTTCATAAAGTACCGATTATTTTATCCCGAGTACCAATACTTGTGATATGGTATTGATACCAAATTATATTACTGACTTCTTGCACTTTCAAAAAAATATAGAGGTATCTCTCAAACCTCAATATCAATATCCTTGCTCCAAACAACAAAAATACAACATATTTAAGCATTTAGATCATTCCAACTTATACCAATTCGACATTCAACTATTAAATTATCAAAGGAACATCAAAACATCTATATTAATAGCTCAAAGCATCGTAGAGATGTTCAACCAAGCAAACAATATAACACGAACAATGTCCATAAAACCTAAGGACAATTAAGTTATGAAAATATCCAAACATCATGGCAACCTTTATGCAAATATTCTACCACGTTCCTTTATTTCCCTCATAATATAAATGAATAAACAAACATCTAAAAAATAATTCAAATGTCTTACTTGGATCACTCTCTTGGAACCATACCGCTCACATCGAAACAGAACTAATCTGCAATGGTTTAAAAAGGAGTGGGTGAGGTTTACAAACTCAATGAATGATCAGAATAGCTACCATGCAAACATGTCGACCTACATTATTGAAACAATCATTTAGCACAATTACAACATCTCAAACTTTAGTATCATACTACTTTTTCATGCGGCATTCATTTATTCATTTACTTAGTTATCCCACAATCAATTAAACACATATCACATTACACATATTTACATTTTATGATAATTTGGTACTTGAGCTATGAAACGTAAAAGCGGGCTCTATCACCACACATCGAATACACGGATCTCCATCACACCAAATGACTCATAAAGTCGAACATATCCCAAAAAGTGTAGCATATAGCTTGCGCTCTCCAACACACCAAACATATCCAGGTGAATAAAGCTTAGCTCACATTCCCTTCTCTCTCAAAAATTGTCCTGGGCCTTAATGCCCCAAGAACAAAAAACATATAGGTGAGTACCCACAATCCTACGGCATGCCAACTATATCCAAGAGTCTCAAAGATCACATGGCCAAAATATCCATCATTAAACACACATTATAGGCACAACATAATTTCTGTCACTTGACATGTATAGCATGTCTACAATTTCACTTTCACAATAAACATCACAAGCATATAACACAAGTCATGGCATCACATTTTAGTTTTCATTTTCACAATCTAAACATTGGTATGAGAAAGCTTACACTCAAAATTTAGAGTAGGGGTTTACGCTACTTCTAAACTCCCAAATTTATACAATGAATCATGTCTATGAGCATTAATTCCAAACAATGACCAATTACGCTTTCATCGAGATGTCAAAAGCTCAAACTAGCTTTTCCTTAACTTGTAGGAGGTCCTGACGAATCTGAAGCTTCAACCAAATAAATCACACAAAAAGCATAATCAACATACAACGAAAGACCCTCTTAAATCAAACAAAAACACAAGCCTAAAATAGATTATCTTGAAATCGAATCCTTCGGCATAACAAACTTGAACTTCAATTATCTCGATCTACACTTAATATTTTTCCCTAAAACTAATTCCGTTCATCTAATTATTCACCTATGATTGATTTTCAACCCTTAAACTACACAAAACTACCCAATTCATGGTATCGAAATTTTTTAACATGTTATGGGAATTTTCACGAAAATTTATTAAAACATTGGAAATCATTAACAAAACTTTAAATCAGTTTAGAAACCTTCTAATCATGTCAAAACTAATTTAAAAAAACTTTGAAATAGTGTTTTTACTCAAAACCTTGAAATCCACCATTAACGACCCAATTTTTGGCTTTTATTTGAAACATACGATTTAATGGCTAAAAACTCAGTTTACAAACCAGATAACATTTAAACTAATAGTCAGATGAATGGTTACCTTTGAGGGAAGAAAAACAAAGGTTTAGTCGAAAATCTGAAAAACCCACAACTTGAGAGATAAAACAATCAATGGTGTTTTTAAATGTTTTTCTTGAAATTCTATGGAGATTTATGGGTTGGGTGATGATAGAAATCAAAAGGATTAAGGTTTGTAAAATAAAATCGAATGGAAGAGGCTTGGGAGAGTAAGGGACAACAACAACAACAATAAAAGGGGAAGAAAGTAACGTGAAACCTGAAGGTGGGGGATAATATTAGGTTGTATTATTTAAATTTTGTTTAAATGTCTCATAAACACTCATAATTTGGACCCCTTTACAAATCAATCCCTATTTCAAAATTGGAAGTCTTTTCAGTATTTTTTTTTTAAAATTGATTTGATTTTAAAAAAGCCATAAACGAAAACATTTTTGGTTAACCATGTTATGAAATTCTCGAGCACAGTAGAGCTAAAATCCCTAAAATACCCCTAAAATTCCTAGGCCCAAATTTGGGGTGTGCCAGTTGATTTATAAGCACAACTGATATTGTTAAGGCTAACTGATTTACGATCACAACATAGATTTATTAATTTACGATTATAAAAAATCTTCTCTGAGTTAGCTGATTTACTATCACTACTCCAAATAACTCACTGATTTACTGTCACAACTGATATTATTAAGGCCCACTAATTTTTGATCAAAGCCTAAGTTTATTAATTTACGATCATGAATAATATTCTCTGAGTTAGCTGACTTACTACTACTCTTCCAAACAACTCACCGATTTAAGAGTCACAACTGTCTCCCTGATGTACGATCACAACCTACATTCATTGATATACGATCATGAACAATCTTCTCTGAGTTAGTTTATTTACTATCGCTACTCCAAATAGCTCACTAATTTACAATCACAACTGATATTATTGAGGCTTGTTGATTTACAATCACAACCTAAGTTCATTGGTTCACAATCATGAACAATTTCCTTTAAGTTACTTGATTTACTACAGCTACTCCTAACAGCTCACTGATTTACGATCACAGCCTAAGTTCATTGATTCACAATCCTGAATAATTTTTCCTAGGTTAGTTGATTCAGGATTACAACTTAGATACAATGATTTCAAATCACAGTTGAGTTAAATAATTTAATGGTTCCTAATCACCATTAAAATTATAATTATTTAAGTTATTTATGATAACAACCTAGTTACACAATTTGCTCGAACAAAATCATAATCAAACACTACATGGTTTCAACACTAAGCAAAGATAGTTTTTCCATTTCAAAAGATAGCAAGTATAATAAATACAAGGACATCACGAGTTGACACTAGTATAATTAGGGTCAGTGAGCTATTCCGGTAGCATTTCCTTCACATCCAGTGGTGGGAGCTATGTTGGTTTTAATAGGAATATTAGCAAAATAAAGCTTGCTAAAAATTTTCCGGTCTTGAACAAACTCCTCCCAGGCAACTCCAGAAGGGAAGTGAATATCAAAATTCAATTGAGCACCCTTGAGGTGACTAAGAGCATTGAAATTTACCCTACGAGCATTAAAGGGACCGCGAACCACTTAGGCATGCAGTAGAAAATTTGACTTTAAATTTGGTAGGTAATCCTAAAAGCTTTGCATTGTGTCAGCCTTATATTTTTCCAAGGCCTCTTCATGGTTCTTCTCTAGATTAGCGATAACAAGTTTATGCTGCTCACCCATGGCTTTCAGGGTCTCTTCCAGAACAATTTTATCAGCTTTCATACCTCCAATCTCTTAATGTAATTTTTTGATTTCTTTCTCATAAACAGTGAGGTGATCCTTTAACATATTATTCTAATCCACCAATCTCCTATTTTCTTCATCCAATTTCCTTTGCAGCTCACAAGCCCTTTCCAATGCCCCCACGATGGATTAATAGGCATTCTTAGACTCCATGTTTTTTTATATCCTCCTCATTAATACCCCTCCTCATCAATACCTTCAGTGAGCCCTACACTGACCATACCAACTTCAGCCAAAGCCACTTAAAGGGATAATATAAGTTCCTTCAATGATGGTTTCTTCACGCAACTAGATGATGCAAAAGGAAGACATACTTTTTTACTTCTTGAGGTATACTCAAGTCCTTGCACCATGGAAATAATGTTTGTGTCTTACCACCAATAGACATAAACTTCAACGAACCCCCAAGAGGACCATGCTAAACAATTACACCAAAAGTAACCTAAGTTGGTTGTTTCGGTGAAGGTGGGGATGCAGGAAGAGAAGGATTCATAGGAGGAACTGCAACAATGGTTACCACATTACCAGATATGTAGCGCGATTTGTTTCCTGCTTTCAAAAAAGTTCCCTTACAGGGCTACCATCATATTCGCTGCTTAATATAACATTGGCAGCTCCAATAGTAGTCTTTTATTGCTTTTAGCTACTTGCACTCTCTTCCCCAGTAGAAACACTAAGGGGACCCCCTCACACATTTTTCATAAAAGATCAAGCATCCATGTACTTGTCAAGTTCCCTAGATAAACTTGTTGATTCCCTTGAAGTCTCTTCAACAACACGAGTTGTGTCTACATCACCAACAAGTCTATTATCAGCACTAATAGAAATCACAAGGGTGTTTGCGCTACCTTCTTGATTCCTTGTAGATTTAGAGGACCACAGGCAAGGCTTTAATTTACAAAAGGTATAAAAATAATTTTTAAGTTCCTCATTTTTTCCTAAAAGAATAAGTCCTAAATCATCAGTAGCTCTATGTGGCCAAGTGAGCTATGTGGGCAAAATTGACACAGTGTCCGCACTACTGTTATCATTAATTAGTAACCATCCATTAGGGATCAGATCTAAGAGGCAGTGGCGAAACACATTTCTCACAGTCAACACCTCCTTTAGCTTCAATACACGACCTCGACGAAGCCTATAAAATTGAGCCCACCCACTTCCGGTATAATTTCTTTTCCTCATAGACACACACTCTTACTAGGCATAGACCACTCAATTGGAAAATCAAAACCAACTCCAAATTTATTTTTTACCCATATATATTTTCAAAGATTCAATCGAAGGTTCAAAGATTAATTGGAAACAATCGATTCCAATCCTTTGCGAGGGGTAAAATAGAACAGACCCAGAGAACCTCCATGATTACAGGCCTTGAGTTGGTATAAATTCTAAAAAATAAAAATCAACGGAGCCTTTTCTCGCCGACCACATTCAATGAAATAAGTCACTGTGATACACCACGAGAAGCCAGATAACTACCCTAGAGCTATTCCACACTCCTCAAGAAGATGGCAAAAGAAGGGGTGGAGTGGAAGATGAAAACCCACTTCTAGTATATGTAAAGGAAGCAGAAAACTTCCATCGATTAGGTCACTCAATCATCTCGACCCTTTAAAAATAGAGAAGTCATAGGCAAAGTTGGGTAGTTGAATCCCTTAAACAGCCAAATGACTATTCATCTCTTAATTTTTAGTGGTGCAAGTGTATGCTTTCGCCTCCAAGAGAGCATTTACTTTGTGCCCTGTGGAGGTTCACTTCCTAAACACCATGGTCACCCTGACTACTACGACCACCTCCTTTTGACCAAACCATCGTACCCAATTCAATCCAGAATAACTACAAAGACAATTTGAAAGTTTGAAGAAATTTACCTCTGAAACACGATTATCCTTCTCAATTGTTTCTCCTCCTTAAAAATTCAAATCCAAATGATTTTGTATTTAGGGTTAAGGTCACGTCCACTTAAACAATTTTAGACCCTGATGCTTCGTGTGTTTGAGAATAAAGGCATAATCGGCCTAATATAGTTGTACCTATGACACCCCAAATTCGACTGGGATGGACTGGACCGAATTTGAAGCATTACATTAACCACAGAAGTGACTCTCCAGCTAACGATCACCTGACGCACATTTATGACTAATTAACACCACATTTATGACTAATTATCTATCATTTATTAATGCGGAAGCAATTTGTGAACCATTTTTAAACTTTTTCTAAGTACTTAAACCTAAGGATATTTTGGTTATTTTACCACCTAAGGTTAAAATATCCTGATTTTATTTCTAAATAGTTGTCGACCTTCTTTTAGTCAAATTATGCAAGCCCTAAAATTTTCAGCTTAATTCGAGTTCATTTACTATGTCTAATTCAAGTTTTATTATTATGGACTAAATTGTAACTTTTACAAACTTTTAGTACATTTTTCAAATTAAAAATTAAGAGTGTTTCTACCAAATATTAATAGTTACAAGTCTAATCCTAAAATATTACCAAGTTTCCCTATTAGTAAAGGCTTTAATTAATATAATCAAGTTTTAAGGCTAAATTATAAATTAAGCAAATTAGAATACTAGATTACAAAAACAAAAAAATCAAACACCCAAAAACCCACATGCCTGTTTGAAAAGACACACGCTCGTGTGCAAACCACTGCACCTATTTTTGTCAAAAATTTATTTTAATTACCCATTTTTCATATTTTACTTACCCATTAAACTTGAAATAGCTATAATTAATTACCTTAAACATCCACACATCTCCAATTTAATTTATTTACAACAAATATGTAACAATTAATCAAAATTTAACACCCAATTACATGCTTAGAAAATGCCAATTAATTCACGCAAGCTACATACCTTAGTCGCACGCAATCCACGTTATGGTAAGCTTCAATTAACCATTGTTAATATAAAATACATGATTCATACACCGTGTTATCAACCACCGTACGAACACACATCAACGTACCATAAATCAAACATCAACTAGACATAAAATCATGTATTAAAACAATTATAAAATTACCAAAATTAAAGTCCAAAATTTAATGTCCAATGTCCATTATAAGTAAAATAACACTAGTGCCAAAAGCGTCACAATGCCCCTATATAGTTTTTAAAGTAAACTTCTTAAGCCACTACCGAGCCTTATTCTTGAATCGCCCTTGCACTCGCTTCTCGACTCCTTACACTTGAAAATTCTCTGCACGAAATGTGAGAGTGTGAGCTTAAAAAGCTCAGTGAATGATAGTAAAAACATCAAGTAATTTGCACCTAATCATACATAAATGAAAGCAATTTAAACATTAAATTTTCAGTCACAACATGTAAACATTTCACCATAACATCACGTGCTATTTCAAGAATTAAGAATCAATTTTTCCACGGCATGAAAAATCATCTTTTAACACATAATCATTCAAATATATTGGCACAATTAATCAATTATATTGGCATAATACATCCATGGCAATAAGTAAATGTGTGATCATACATTAGATAAATCGATCTCTGAACTCCCACAAATCAAATACAGTCCTCCGAATTGAGCGAGCTGAAGCCACATGCTCCTTTATAGCTCCTCAAATAACCCGATGAGTGGAGACTCAAGCTCAACACTCCCTTTATCTACTCTAAACAAATCAGTCCACTAAGAGTCATATGCTTACAATAACACAAATAATGGTGAGTACTCACAAATCCTATGGCATGCCAACTAGATCCAATGGATCCACCATTTAATGTTGCCAATATAATCATACATACAAGGCGTAAATCTATTGTTTAATCACTTAATTTAGGATGTTAAAATGAAAGTAAAAGCATGTTGCTAAGCAATTTTAACATCAATAAAATTAAGCATAGCAAATATAATTTGTAACACCCCGTACCCGAGACCGTGGCCGGAGTCGAACACGAGGTGCTAACAGACATAATATAGTTATTTTCACAGTCCATTTAAAAATTTCCTGATAGCTGGCTAACTGTGTCACTGTCACCTTAAAAATCATATCTTGAGTTCCACAACTCGAAAATAAGTTTCGTGATTTTTCCCTGAAACTAGACTCATATATGCATCTATAAAATTTTTTCTAGAATTTTTGGTTGGGCAAATTAGTACATTTTATTAGTTAAAGTCTCCCATGTTACAGGGATCGACTACACTGACCTTCGCGCATTACGACTTGGATATCTCCCTGTACAGGGCTTCAATACTAATGTAGTTTGTTTCTATAGAAACTAGACTAAAATAGGAATCTATAAATATATGGTATGACTCCTAATTATCTCTGGTTAATTTATAATGAATTTCCAAAGTCGGAACAAGGAATCCAGAAACCGTTCTGGCCCTATTTCACAAAAACCTAAATATCTCTTAACATACAACTCATATGACTGTTTCGTTTCTTCCATATGAAAGTAGATTCATCAAGGTTAATTTACATAATTTATTCACTATTTAATTCTATTCCTACTATTTTTAGTGATTTTTCACATCCACATCGCTGCTGCTGTCAGCATCTGCCTTTAAGGTAGACTTTACCTATTTCATAGTTTCCATGATTCAATTAGCCCTTTTTGCATACATAGCACAAAGTATAATCATGATTAACCATTCCAATGGCTAATTGTTTCCAAACATTTCCATACCTCTTAGTGATCAACATACAAAACGATTATAGTACTATGCTAAAATGTATATAAGCCATTTTCGCATGGCTATCCAAATTTACACAAAATCCATGGGTACATGACCAACAACAAAAGGGTAGTCCTATACATGCCATTTCAAAGTTCAACCAAAATTGTACCAAAAGGGGCTTTGATAGTGCGGAGACTTCGACTTGAAAAACCCGAGTCCGATAACCGACGAGCCAAAATCTATAAAACAGAGAAACAAAGAAACGGAGTAAGCAATTTATGCTTAGTAAGTTTTGAGCAAGGGATTCCACACAACAAAAGTATAGCATTCATATAGCTAAACGGATAATTTAATATGCACAAATTCTCAATATCATACTTACTTCACATTACCGACCCTTATGTTCATACACAAAGATCAACTTAGCCAAAGGCGGTAGCTCATTTATCGATCGAGCGAATACTGATTTGTGAGGATCAACTAATTCAAAGCACACACGAAACATACCTCATCATTGGGATTTTACGAGCGTATTAATTTAAATTTTTACAGCAAGATCGCTCATTCCCAAATCAAGCATCTTGAGGTTTAGCGGATATAACCACTCGACAAGGCCTTGGTCTTAGCCGGATATGGTCACTAGCATAAATGCCTTCGGGACTTAGCCGGATATAGTCGCTAGCACAAATGCCTTCGGATCTTAGTCCGGATGTAGTCGCTTAGCACAAAAGCCTTCGGACTTAGCCGGATATCATTCGAGTAACCATGCACATATATCAATAAATCATGACACATTCATATTTCATTTTCATTACCAAAGCTCAAACACAAGACACTTATCACATTTACAATTCCGCTCAATAGCCACATACAAGAGCATGATTTTTACTTAAGACATAATCTAACCGAATCATAATTTAAGTTCCATTACTCGAAAACTTACCTCGGATGTTGTCGAGCGATTCGATGGCTATTCGACCACTTTTTCCTTCCCTTTATCGGATTTAGTTCCCTTTGCTCTTGAGCTTAATTTAACAAATAAATTGATTTAATCATTTGAGCATCGAAAAGAGGAACTCAAGGTACTTAGCCCACATATATTCATTAGACATTAAAGTCACATATGTACGGAATCATGAATCAAACTCAACACAATAGTTAATACTCTCCTTAGCCGAATTTTCTAAGTCAAGATAAAGCCTTCAATATGCTTACCTATGGCTGAACAACACATCAACCTATGTACTCATTCATGTGGCCGATTATGCATGTCTATGTTGAGGCCAATTATATACTCAATACCACACACAAATGGCATACCTTTTACTAACTAATGCATTACATATTATAACTCAATACGCATCCATCATGTACTCCATAACCAAACACCATCATATGTAAGTATATACCTTGAGATATTGTATATGTCATACCAATATCATGTGCAAACATATATATATATATATATATATATGTGCAAGAGCCGAATCTCAAAGTTGATTATAACTAAACATGAACATAAATCCAAAACACAAATCTTACCTACCATGCAATAAGCATAAATCATACTTATGGATATACCATGGCCGAATACATCACAACACCATACCATTTCAATTTTGGTCATGGTTAAACAAAGAACTTAATGTCTCACTCAAAATGCTAAAAAGAAAATCCAAGAGTCATCAATCCACCATCACATGTATCATTAACAAGCTTCATATTTAGCATGCAATGGCATTAACACAAAATCCCCTTGGCGAATATCATCCCCATGACATAGCAAAGATTTGAACCATGGGCTAATTAGAACTCAAGCTAGCAACTAAAAACATGCATGAATCTCATGGCACAACCTCAAACATACCTTAATCTAGATACAAGTATGGCCAAACCTCTTCCTAATCCTCTTCCAAACCAAACATGAAGCAAGAACTCCTTCCTTCTTCCTTAGAATTTTTAGCCAAAAGAAATGAAAAAGGATGAACAAATTTTTTTTTCTCTTCTCTTCAACTCACGGCAATGAGGGGGGGAAACACTCACACACATTGTTTCTTCTTTTTTTTTTTTCCATTTCTTTATTACCCATACTCCTTATTTTATTTTTCCTAACATACCTCACTAACATAACATGTTTGTGACATGTTTCCACTCATAGCATGGCCGGCCACTACTAATTAGGGGGGAAATTTGACATGCAAGTCCTCCCTTTTGATTACATGCACTATTAGATCCTTATAGATTAGCCTATCACATTTCAAAAGTGTCACACAAGTCCTACTAACTGAATTCACATGCAATCGACTAAATCGAAGCTTGAAATTTTCACACATTCATAATTTCATATTCTAGACAATAAATATTACATTCAAACATTTCGGTGACTCGGTTTAGCGGTCCCGAAACCACTTCCCGACTAGGGTCAATTTTGGGCTGTCACAACTCTCCCCCACTTAAGAAATTTTCGTCCCCGAAAATCTTACCGGTAAATAAGTTTGGGTATCGTTTTTTCATGGCATTCTCGGTTTCCCAAGTAGCTTCTTCGACTCCGTGTTTGAGCTATAACACCTTTACTAACGGAACCCTTTTGTTTCACAACTCTTTCACTTCACGAGCTAGGATACGAATCGGTTCTTCTTCATAACTCAAGTCAGATTGAATTTCAACTTCTGATGGATTAATCACGTGTGACGGATCGGATCTATAACGTCGAAGCATCGAAACATGAAAGACGTCGTGAATCTTTTCAAGTTCAGGGGGTAAAATCAATCTATACGCAACTGGACCAACTCGTTCGGAGATTTCGTACGGTCCAATGAATCTCGGGCTCAACTTGCCCTTACGGCCAAATCTGAGTATCTTTTTCCAAGGCGAAACTTTAAGAAACACTTTATCTCCCACCTGATATTCAATGTCTTTTCGTTTCAAATCCGCATACGATTTCTGACGATCTGTGGCTGCCTTCAGACTTTCACGGATTACCTTTACTTTCTGTTCAGCATCTTTCATCAAATCAACTCCGAAAATTTTACTTTCACCGAGCTCGATCCAAAACAATGGTGTACGGCATTTACGACAGTACAAAGCCTCGTAAGGTGCCATCTTAATACTTGATTGAAAACTATTGTTGTAAGCGAATTCAATCAAAGGTAAATACCGTCCCCATGAACCACTGAACTTGAGGATGCAACATCTCAACATATCCTCAAGTATCCAATTATCCGCTCGGATTGACCATCGGTTTGGGGGTGAAAAGCAGTGCTAAAATGCAGCTTGGTACCCAAAGCTTCTTGCAATTTCTTCCAAAATCGTGAGGTGAATCTCGAATCTCTATCCGACATGATAGAAATAGGTACCCCGTGTAATCTCACAATCTGAGAAACATACAATTCAGCTAGTTTATACATTGAGAAATCCGTGCGTACGGGGATAAAGTGAGCCGACTTAGTCAATCTATCAACGATGACCCAAATCGCATCTTTCTTACTTGCCGACACTGGCAACCCAGATACAAAATCCATCGTGACTCGTAACATTTCCATTCAGGTATCATGATCGGCTGAAGCAAACCCGTGGGCACTTGATGTTCCGCCTTCACTTGCTGACATACTAAGCACTTCGAAACAAAGTCGGAAATGTCTCGTTTCATACCATACCACCAAAACTGACGTCTTAGGTCGTTGTACATTTTCGTACTCCCCGGGTGGATTGACATTCGGCTACAATGAGCTTCGTGCAGAATCATCGAAATAAGTTCTGAATTTCTTGGAACACACAAACGATTCCTGAACCTCAAACAATCGTCATCATCAATTTGAAATTCGGATTCCATATTCGGAACATATTCAGCCCGTTTTGCAACCAATTCATCGTCGACTTTCTGAGCTTCACGAATTTGACGAATCAATAATGGTTTGGCCTTTAATTCAGCTACTAACACATTGTCGGGTAGAACAGACAAGTGTACATTCATCGTCAGAAGCAAACAAGGATTTTCGCTTAAGGCGTCCGCAACCACATTAGCCTTTCCCGGGTGATAATCAATGACAAGCTCATAATCTTTCAACAACTCAATCCAACGCCTTTGTCGCAAATTCAAGTCTCTTTGAGTCATTAAATATTTGAGACTTTTGTGATCCGAAAATACATGGCACTTCTCACCAAATAAGTAATGTCGCCATATTTTCAAAGTGAATACGATGGCAGCCAATTCAAGATCATGGGTCGGATAATTTTTCTCATGTGGCTTTAATTGTCTCGACGCATAGGCCACAACTCGACCTTCTTGCATCAATACGCAACCCAACCCAAGTAGGGAGGCATCACTATAAACGACAAACTCTTTGCCCGATTCGGCTGCACTAGTATTGAGCTTCATCAAATAAGTTTTCATTGATCAAAACTTTTCGACATTTTTCCGTCCATTCGAACTTAACATCTTTTGAAGTAGGTTCGTCATCGATGTGGCTATCATCGAGAAACCTTTTACAAACCGTCGGTAGTAGCCAAGCAAGTCCCAAAAAGCTCGAACCTCAAGAATATTTCTTGGAGGCTTCCAGCTAAGTATGGCTGAAATTTTGCTCGGTCGACTTGAATACCCGATGCAGATACCACATGACCCAAGAAGCTAACCTCTTAACCGTAACTCACACTTGCTGAACTTAGCATATAACCGCTTATCCCGTAAAATTTGCAACACTAATCTCGGTGTTCAAGATGTTCGGTCTCATCTCTTGAATAGACCAAGATGTCATCAATGAACACAACTACGAACCGGTCCAAATACTATCTCAAGATCCGATTCATCAAATCCATAAATATCGCAGGGGTATTAGTGAGCCCGAACGGCATCACTAAGAACTCGTAGTGACCGTACCTCGTTCTGAAAGCAGTTTTGGGTACATCCGAATCTCGAATCCGCAACTGATAATAACCCAATCTCAAATCTATCTTTGAAAACCCTAAGGCTCCCTTTAGTTGATCAAACAAATCATCAATACGCGGTAACGGATATTTATTCTTTATCGTCACTTTATTCAGCTGACGATAGTCAATGCACAACCTCATGGTTCCGTCCTTCTTTTTCACAAACAATACTGGTGCACCCCAAGGTGAGAAACTTGGTCGAGCGAAACCTCTATCCGTCAATTCTTGCAACTGAGCTTTCAACTCTTTTAACTCGGTTGGTGCCATACGATACGGAGCTATCGAAATCGGCATAGTCCCAGGTACAAGCTCAATACCAAACTCTATCTCCCGAACAGGTGGCAAACCCGGTAATTCTTCGAGAAAAACATCCGGGTATTCACAAACCACCGGCACAGATTCGGGTTTTATTTCTAACTCCTTATCATCAAGTACATACGCAAGGTATGCTTCGCACCCCTTTCTTACATATTTCTGGGCCAACATTGATGATATTACAACTGGCAACCCCTTTAAGTCCGTAGACTCAACTCGGATCATCTCGTTATTTGCGCACCTCAAATCCATAGTCTTGCTTTTGCAATTCACAACCGCATCATGCACGGTCAACCAATCCAAACCAAGAATAACGTCAAATTCATCAAACGGCAAAAGCATCAAGTCTTTGTCGACAAGCACGTAACGACCCAAGGGATTTGACACCCGAATTACGAACTCAGTAGACTCAATAGGTAAAGTCTTACTGGATGCTAAGGTTTCGCATATATAAGAATGAGTAGAACCAGGGTCAATCAAAGCAATCACATTAGTATCAAAGAGAGTAAAAGTAACGGTAATAACATCTGGCGAGGAAGCATCCTCGCGTGCGCGTATAGCATAAGCCCTAGCAGGAGCGCGAGCCTCGGATCTGGTCGTAGCATCTCTAGATCCTCTCTGACCACCACTAGCATTGCCCGTATTTCTAGATGGTCTACCTCGGCGTTGGTAGCACCCGGTTTCCCACTCTAATTTACATTCTGCTCGCACAACCTCGGGCAATCTTTAATGAAGTGGTCAACTGATCCGCACTTGTAACAGAGCGGTCATGGAATCTAGAACTCCCGAATGCCATTTACCACAATCACGGCACTCCGCTCTGTCTCGACGATCATTTCCAACACTAGCGATCAAGTGACTCGTGTGCTCACAGGGGTCGATCGCGATCTCGTCTAGAAAAGCCCGGTGTCTCTAGATCGGCCTAGATCATCTCTAAATTTCTTCGATGATGTTGAAAGGGCTTTCCGATGATCTCTTACGAAACTCCTTTGCCCCCACATCGCTTTCCTTTTCTCCTTCATCGAGCTCCTCGGCTTTGCAAGCTCGCTCGACAAGCACCACAAATTCTCGGATTTCTAAAATGCCAACATACAACTTTATATCATCATTCAGTCCATCTTCGAGCGTTTACATCACGCCTTCAAGAAATGCATTCTCGCTGCATCGCTAAGCCTCACAAATTTTCGTTCATAGTCGATAATCGACATGGAACCTTGTTTGAGTTCAAGAAATTCCTTCCGCTTTTGGTCAATGAATCTCTCATCGATATACTTTTTCCAAACTCGGTTTGGAAAAATTCCCAAGTTACTTGCTCTCTAGGCACAATGAAGTCAACGATTCCACCAATAGTAGGCGTAATCACGTAACAAGGAGATAGTACACTTTAGGCACTCATCGGGTGTGCAAGATAGCTCATCAAGTACCCGGATAGTGTTGTCCAACCAAAATTCAGCTTGCTCAGCATCATTGCTGTCCATAGCTTTAAATTCAGTAGCCCCGTGTTTTCAGATTCTGTCAACTGGGGGCTTATTTGATCTTATTTGGTCAATTACCAAAGGTATTGTAGGTGCGGGGGTGGTATTAGTCGGGAATGGAGGTTGTGGAACAGCCGTATTAGTTCGAATGTATTGGTTGAACCAATCATTCATCACGCTATAGAAAGCTTGTCTAGCTTCATCATTCGGATTACTAGCAATAGGTTGAGAGTCCGCCGGAGCTGTCCCTTGTGCGGGAGCAGGCGCTACACTCTCAAGATCATCAGCTACCACTCGGTCGGGATCGGGATCCATTACTATAACAAACACATTTTCAATTGTCAGAAATCACCACACTATCAAATAATCACAAAATGGCATGTATAGCTAGACCCAAACGTATTACGGTAGTCCTAGAATCGACTAAACCGTAGCTCTGATACTAATTTAATTGTAACACCCCGTACCCGAGACCGTGGCCGGAGTCGAACACGAGGTGCTAACAGACATAATATAGTTATTTTCACAGTCCATTTAAAAATTTCCAGATAGCTGGCTAACTGTGTCACTGTCACCTTAAAAATCATATCTTGAGTTCCACAACTCGAAAATAAGTTTCGTGATTTTTCCCTGAAACTAGACTCATATATGCATCTATAAAATTTTTTCTAGAATTTTTGGTTGGGCAAATTAGTACATTTTATTAGTTAAAGTCTCCCATGTTACAGGGATCGACTACACTGACCTTCGCGCATTACGACTTGGATATCTCCCTGTACAGGGCTTCAATACTAATGTAGTTTGTTTCTATAGAAACTAGACTAAAATAGGAATCTATAAATATATGGTATGACTCCTAATTATCTCTGGTTAATTTATAATGAATTTCCAAATTCGGAACAAGGAATCCAGAAACCGTTCTGGCCCTGTTTCACAAAAACCTAAATATCTCTTAACATACAACTCATATGACCGTTTCGTTTCTTCCATATGAAAGTAGATTCATCAAGGTTAATTTACATAATTTATTCACTATTTAATTCTATTCCTACTATTTTTAGTGATTTTTCACATCCACATCGCTGCTGCTGTCAGCATCTGCCTTTAAGGTAGACTTTACCTATTTCATAGTTTCCATGATTCAATTAGCCCTTTTTGCATACATAGCACAAAGTATAATCATGATTAACCATTCCAATGGCTAATTGTTTCCAAACATTTCCATACCTCTTAGTGATCAACATACAAAACGATTATAGTACTATGCTAAAAATGTATATAAGCCATTTTCGCATGGCTATCCAAATTTACACAAAATCCATGGGTACATGACCAACAACAAAAAGGGTAGTCCTATACATGCCATTTCAAAGTTCAACCAAAATTGTACCAAAAGGGGGCTTTGATAGTGTGGGAGACTTCGACTTCCAAAAACCCCGAGTCCGATAGCTGACGAGCCAAAATCTATAAAACAGAGAAACAAAGAAACGGAGTAAGCAATTTATGCTTAGTAAGTTTTGAGCAAGGATTCCAGACAACAAAAGTATAGCATTCATATAGCTAAACGGATAATTTCATATGCACAAATTCTCAATATCATACTTACTTCACATTACCGACCCTTATGTTTATACACAAAGATCAACTTAGCCAAAGGCCGTAGCTCATTTATCGAACTGAGCGAATACTGATTTGTGAGGATCAACTAATTCAAAGCACACACGAAACATACCTCATCGCTGGGATTTTACGAGCGTATTAATTTAAATTTTACAGCAAGATCGCTCATTCCCAAATCAAGCATCTTCGGGTTTAGCCGGATATAACCACTCGCACAAGGCCTTCGGGTCTTAGCCCGGATATGGTCACTAGCATAAATGCCTTCGGGACTTAGCCGGATATAGTCGCTAGCACAAATGCCTTCGGATCTTAGTCCGGATGTAGTCGCTAGCACAAAAGCCTTCGGGACTTAGCCGGATATGTAACACCCAAACCCGAGACCATCGCCGTGTCGGACACGAGGGCATGATTAACAAGCCAAGTTCACTTGTTTTGCCCATCCATTTGACATTTCCAGTCAGGCTGGAAAACTGCGTCACTGTCGCCTTAAAAATCATATCTCGAGTTTCAAAACTCGGAAACTGGTTTCGTAAATTTTCCCTGAATTTAGACTCATATATCCATCCATGGATTTATTTCTAGAATTTTTGGTCGGACCAATTGGTACAGTTTATTAGTTAAAGTCACCCATGTTACAGGGATCGACTTCTCTGACCTTTGCGCGGTATAACTTGAATATCTCTCTGTACAGGACTTTAATTCTGGTTCCGTTTGTTTCTAATGAAACTAGACTCAAAATGGAATCTGTACATATAAGGTATGTCTCCTAATTCTTTTTGGATAATTTATAGTAAATTTTTAAAGTTGCGACAGGGAACCCAGAAACCGTTCTGGCCCTGTCTCACAATAGCTTTAATATCTCTTAACATGTAACTCCTATGACCATTTCGTTTCTTCCATATGAAAATAGACTCATCAAGGTTCATTTACATAGCTTATTCACTATTTAATTCCATTCCTACGAATTTTGGTGATTTTTCACATTCACGTCACTGCAGCTGGCAGCATCTGTTTTAAGGTAGGTCTTACCTATTTGGTAGTCTCCATGACCCAACTAGTCTTGCCATACATAGGTTCATATATGATCATTTTAACCATGCCAATGGCTGATCATATGACCAACATTCCCATTTCCAAGCCATAGCCACATCATGACACCAAATATATACATACAAACCACAATTAGTCTAAGTCGATACTTCACTTTTACGAGCCATTTTCGCATGGCCGTACATATATACATCACAACATATTCAACCAACAAGGGTAGTCCTATACATGCCATTTCAAAGTTCAACCAAAATTTATACCAAAATAGAGGCGTGGATAGTGTGGATGACTTCGACTTTATTGATCCCGAATCCGATTGCTATCGGCGAAATCTATAAAACAGAGAGCCAAAGTAACGGGTAAGCATTTTTTATGCTTAGTAAGTCTCAAGGAATATAATCAGCTCTAATTACAGCAATACATTCACATAGCCAAATGCATCATTTCATTAATACACATTCTTACTTCACACTTCATCATTATATACTTTCACAAAGTATCAATCAATTCAATAACTGAAATTCATTAGTCGATTGAGCGAATGTTGCTCAAACATGTCGACTTTCCGATGCACATATAACGTACCTTATCCTTTGGGCTTTTCGAGTGTACTAATTGAATTCATTACAGCAACCAACACTCACCTCCAGCCCAAGATTCTTGAATATAACCGGATATAATCACGTGCACAAATGCCTTGGTCTTAGCCGGATAGAATAACTCGCATACGAATACCTTGGTCTTAGCCGGATATAGCCACTAGCACAATTGCCTTGGTCTTAACCGGATATAATTTCCAGCATAATTGTCTTCGGGCTTAGCCGGATATCATTCAATTTCTCATGTACACATACATCAATAATCATTGGACATACATATTTCATTTTCGTTACTAAGGCTCAAACGCAAATATAATCACAAGCATATTCGCCGGGACTTAGCCCGGTAGAATTCAAATGCTCATACATACATAATCAATAATCAATACACATCCATACTTTATTTCACATAATTCAAGTAGGGTCACTTCTTGAGGACTTACCTCGGATGTTGTCGAACGGCTTTTTCGGCTATTCGATCACCTTTTCCTTCCCTTGTCCAATTGTGGCCCTCTTAGCTCTTGAGCTAATTCAAACAAATTCAATTTATTAAAACCTCATTGTGCTTGCTTATGGCGAATATGACAAGGAGTTTAAATGGTCATATGGCCACTCTTTAGCTTGAATACACAATGGTCATGCACATTTTATACTACATCAAGCAATTCAATACAATTTATTTGAGCATCAAGGAAAAGCTAAGGCCTTCAATAGGCTACCCAAGGCCGAATATTCATGTACATGTTGAGGTCAATTTTGCACTTAATACCTCACAAAAACAGCATGCATTTTACTAGTTAATGCTTTGCACATTGTGGCCCAAAACTTATAATATAGCATCAAGCACTTATATGTGTGCTAGGTCAATTGTGCTTGCAATTTCACAAGCATTCTTCCACATCTTCTTCTTTAAACCAATATATTCATCACTTACTTCATAGCCAAAACATCATGTGCAAACATATATATACAATATGAGCATGACCGAATTTCAAGGTGTCCATAGCCATCCAAAATACAAATTTTAACTAACATGCAAGAAGCATGAACCATGCTCATGAATGCATCATGGCGAATATGACAATCATGCTCCATTCAACTTCAATCATGGTTAAACACAAAAGAAAACTCAAAATCTTACTCAAGAGTAGACAATCCATCATTGCATGCATCATCATCAAGCTTCACACTTAGCATGCAATGGCTTTATCACCATAACAACTTTGGCCAAATACCATTTCCATGGCATAACAAGGATTTGAGCCATGGCTAACATGCACATCAAATTAGCAACCAAACCATGCATGAAACTCCCAACACAACCTCATACATACCTTAATCTTGATGCAAACTTAGCCAAATCTCCTTCTAGATCTCTTCTAAACAAAGGAAATGAAGCAAAATCCCTTCTTCCTCTTAGTATTTTCGGCCAAAAGGGAGAGAGCAAGCATGAACAAATTTTTTGTTTTCTCTTCTTGGTTGCACGGCAATGGGGGATGCTACTCTCTCACACATTTTTTTTCTTTTCTCACCCATGCTTAGTTGTTTATTATTTCTAACATCATCCATTAGTAAAACATGTTGGGAACATGTTCCTTGCCCATAACCTTGTCATGGCCGCCACTCCTCCTTAGGAAGGGATTATTTGACATGCAACTCCACCATTTTGTTAACATGTACTAACAAGCCATTTAAAATTAGCCTATCATATTTCACCATGTTTCACTTTGATCCCTATTTAATACTTTCTCATACAAATGGGTAAAATTAGAGAATGAAATTTCCACATATGCATGCACACACATAGTAAGCATAGAATATAACAATTAATTATTTTTATGACTCGGTTTAGTGGTCCCGAAACCACATTCCGGCTAGGGTCTATTTTGGGCTGTCACAGGATATCATTCGAGTAACCATGCACATATATCAATAAATCATGACATATTCATATTTCATTTTCATTACCAAAGCTCAAACACAAGACACTTATCACATTTACAATTTCGGCTCAATAGCCACATACAAGAGCATGATTTTTACTTAAGACATAATCTAACCGAATCATAATTTAAGTTCCATTACTCGAAAACTTACCTCGGATGTTGTCGAACGATTCCGATGGCTATTCGACCACTTTTTCCTTCCCTTTATCGAATTTAGTTCCCCTTTGCTCTTGAGCTTAATTTAACAAATAAATTGATTTAATCATTTGAGCATCGAAAAGAGGAACTCAAGGTACTTAGCCCACATATATTCATTAGACATTAAAGTCACATATGTACGGAATCATGAATCAAACTCAACACATTAGTTAATACTCTCCTTAGCAATTTTCTAAGTCAAGATAAAGCCTTCAATATGCTTACCTATGGCGAACAACACATCAACCTATGTACTCATTCATGTGGCCGATTATGCATGTCTATGTTGAGGCCAATTATATACTCAATACCACACACAAATGGCATACCTTTTACTAACTAATGCATTACATATTATAACTCAATACGCATCCATCATGTACTCCATAACCAAACACCATCATATGTAAGTATATACCTTGAGATATTGTATATGTCATACCAATACGTCATGTGCAAACATATATATATATATATATATATATGTGCAAGAGCCGAATCTCAAAGTTGATTATAACTAAACATGAACATAAATCCAAAACACAAATCTTACCTACCATGCAATAAGCATAAATCATACTTATGGATATACCATGGCGAATACATCACAACACCATACCATTTCAATTTTGGTCATGGTTAAACAAAGAACTTAATGTCTCACTCAAAAATGCTAAAAAGAAAATCCAAGAGTCATCAATCCACCATCACATGTATCATTAACAAGCTTCATATTTAGCATGCAATGGCATTAACACAAAATCCCCCTTGGCCGAATATCATCCCCATGACATAGCAAAGATTTGAACCATGGGCTAATTAGAACTCAAGCTAGCAACTAAAAACATGCATGAATCTCATGGCACAACCTCAAACATACCTTAATCTAGATACGAGTATGGCCAAACCTCTTCCTAATCCTCTTCCAAACCAAACATGAAGCAAGAACTCCTTCCTTCTTCCTTAGAATTTTTGGCCAAAAGAAATGAAAAAGGATGAACAAATTTTTTTTTCTCTTCTCTTCAACTCATGGCAATGGGGGGGGGAACACTCACACACATTCTTTCTTCTTCTTTTTCTTTCCATTTCTTTATTACCCATACTCCTTATTTTATTTTTCCTAACATACCTCACTAACATGACATGTTTGTGACATGTTTCCACTCATAGCATGGCCGGCCACTACTAATTAGGGGGGGAATTTGACATGCAAGTCCTCCCTTTTGATTACATGCACTATTAGATCCTTATAGATTAGCCTATCACATTTTAAAAGTGTCACACAAGTCCTACTAACTGAATTCACATACAATCGACTAAATCGAAGATTGAAATTTTCACACATTCATAATTACATATTCTAGACAATAAATATTACATTCAAACATTTCGGTGACTCGGTTTAGCAGTCCCGAAACCACTTCCCGACTAGGGTCAATTTTGGGCTGTCACATAATTTTCCTAATATTTATATACCAATTAGAACACCTTTATCAAATGTTCAATAAATCAACAATTCCTGTTCCAAATATCAATTTCTTCCATACAATTTAATCATGCTAAAAGCATAATACACAATTTACCAAATCAATTGTCATTTTGCTCTTTTATAAAATAAAACTTAATTTTGCAAATCCAACCGTCCAATATGCAACTAAGTCTTTAATAACACCAATTAAACATTTAATTTAACACATAATCAGATCAATTTACCAAATTGTTCTTAATATCACTCACCTCTACATTTAGCTCTTTAAGCAAGAAAAAGTGTTCAAACAAGCAAGTTTGAGCTTCAATTCTAATTTGCACATTCCACCTCTTGATGTGGAGCTTTAATAGAGACAAAGTATACATTAAAAACTAACAATAGCAACAAGAAACATAAAATTTGATAAAGTATACAAATCTAAATCATTGCTCTAAACTACCTTACCGATGTTGCAAAACTAAGCTGAAATATGGAATTCCTCAACTAAACGCCTTTTTTAGCACCTCAAACCACTTCTAATCTTCATTCCTAGTCCAATAACATGTATTCAAAGTATTAATTTCATCATTTAATTCGTTTCATAATTTTTTGAAGAAATCATCCATGTTCTTGATCAAATTCTAATTTCTTAAAATTGATCCATAAAACATGTTTGATCTTTTGGTGTTTAAGATTTAAAAACCTCTTATTAAACCTATTTTGAGCTTAGACATCCATTAATATTTGTATTCCAACTCAAAATTAAAGATCCACCATTGTTGATCCTCAAGCTCAAGAAAGAAGAAATTAAAGTTGAAAATCCATTATAATCACTTTAATTAACAAATAATGATTGAAATCAACTTAAAAACAAGTTTAGAGATGAGGATTACCTTCAATTGAACTCAAATCATTGATTTGGAAGTTTGAATCAAAATGCTTGAAGAAATTCGGATGACTTTTTACCCAACTTTGAAAATTATTTCGAGAGATTTTAAAGAGAATTTTGGGAGAGAAAATGTTTAGATCTATTCTATGATATTTGGTTTATGAAAACAAGAAAAAAAAATGAGAGAAAAAGCTCTTAATTCAAGTGAAAAATAAGTGAAAAGTGAGATAGTTGCAAAGTTTTTAAAACTGAAAAACCCACCTGATTTTCAAAAATTGGGGAAATTGCCATTAGGCCACTCCCACATTTCCTTTGTTTTTTACAAAATATTCCTTTCCCTCCAAAATTCTGAAAATAAAGATAATTTGCTATAAAACCACTCTTATATTTCCCTTGTTTTGCAAAATGGTCCTATTTAGTTAATATTTTAAATTCTCTCAATTAAACCCCTATTTTAAATTATTTTTAAATTCCAGTTTAACCCAAAATATTTATTTTACCCAAAATTATTTGAAACCATAAAATTAATTTTTCTAAAATATTTTTATTTTTCAAATATTATTTACCAAATTTTAGATGAAATTAAGCTAACTAAATAAGAATATAAATCACTTATTAACCCGATTAATTTCCAATTTTCACTCGGAACCCAGTAAACTTACCCGAAACTACTAAACCTATTTTTGGGGCCCTATAGTACCTCTCCTTAACACGTGGTGAAGGGTGTATATCAATTTGAGCGAAAAGCGTATCAAAAACCCCACACTTTGTGTAGCCAAGTTCTCAAAAGAGTAACTTTATAACTTTTCTTTAAACCAGGTAGGGGACAAATTGTTATGGTGTTCGCTATTACCAAATCTTTACCCAAGTAACCTGCATAGTTCACATCCTTACACAGGTTCGCATGTGATGAGTTCGCATCCTTTCATGAGCTCACACGGGGTGGGTTCGCACCACCATGTAGGTGAACTCACACTTAGAAAACACGCGTTAATCCTAAAGTAGGGTACGTGTTGACATGCATGAAGCCTACTTATGATATCACATCTAGAAACCGTATCATATAAATAAAAATTAACTGGAATATATTTAAATGTTTAAATGCAAAAAGAAAATTTGTTAAATCTGAATATGTTAAAACTTCGATCACTTATTTTATTAGGTTAAAAGATAGTAGATTATATCTCCCGGCAACACACAGTGATACTTCTAATCGAGACCGCATATATCACTTCTTTTTAACACTGCTTGTTTTGTGTTGTAACTACCTAACCCAAAGTCCCAACACATTGCATCTAAAGTTGATGGATATATTTATAAAATAAATGGAATTGCGTTGAATCAGGTTGTATTCTGAAATAGTCAACTGGATTTAATTGTTTATGTATATGATTACTTAAATCTTTTCTTTAATGAATAGTGCGCAATTCGTGTTATGCACCGCCATAACAACTAATCATTGCCTTCATTACCAACTCTAAAAACCAAAACATAAACCAGCTGAGAAAAGTCAAAGTCCGAAAGGCAACCTACGATTATGCAAGTATAGTAAGAATAAAACGACAAGAATTTCACTTGTATATAACAGGAGAACATCATAGTATATCCTCTCAGCTTGTCTTTTGGTGAGCTCAAAGCAAAAAAACAAAAGACTGCAAACACCACCACCGGAGAAAAGAATATGGCATCACCAGCAGCGAAAAGGCAGTCGATCACAACCCCAGATTCAGGGCAATGGACTACTGGTCTCTTTGATTGTTTTGATGATTCTAGTAACTGTAAGAGACCATTAGCTTAACTTCATTGGTTGCTTTTTAGTATGATTTTCACATTAAAACAATGATTTATATATTAAATAACCCACTTATAAATGTCGTTTTTTGGTGAAGGTTTCATGACATGGTGCTGTCCTTTTATCACCTTTGGCCGAACCGTGGAGATTATAGATAAAGGAAAAACATGTAAGCAATCTTACGTACCTTACCATTTACCAATTAATATCTCCTCAACATGCTTAAATACAAATGCATTGATATTTAATTTTCTATCTACTATTTTGTTGGTGGATTTGCAGCGCCTGCTGACGCAGCCCGAACTTACTACATACTAGGCAGCTTTGGTTTTGCATTTTGTTACTCGTATCCGTATCGAAAAAAACTAAGGGAACAATTTTCACTGAAGGAACAACCATGCGGTGATTGCCTTGTTCACTGCTGTTGCATCCAATGTGCTCTTTGTCAAGAGCATAGAGAGCTTATAAACCGTGGTTTAGACCCCACTATTGGTATAATTTCTTTTTACAAAAAAAGTATTGTTTGCATCCTGCTTTGAGATATTCAAAACTCCAATATTTTGTTTCTTTCCATCCATTAATTAATGGGGTTTGCTTCTTTTTTTTTAACTGAAAAAGGTTGGGCAGCCAATGTAGCAAGAATGATCCAAAACGAGAAAGTAGCGCCTGAAGTTGAAACGGGGATGAACCGCGTGGCTCCTTAATTACTATTTGTTCTTCACTAGTCTTCCTCCGTGATGGGAGACGTGATGGTTGTTATGTATCTACCATGGGAAGCCTGCTCGGTGTGTTTGTATTTTGAAATTGATTTGATAGCTCCTTTTTTTTCTTCATTTTTTTCTCAGTTGTATAAGTAATTATTTCTGCGCTGATATACCATTGGATGTTGGATCTGCTAGTAATAAAGTTTTCCCCCTTCTTATCTCAACTGTAGATTGGTATGATAGAAAGTTATATGGGAAAAGTGGTTCCTAGATTTAGTATATTGAAAAGTGTTTTTTTTAGAATGTTAAACACTTTGTTTAGTTGGAAGAAATATTATACGGAAATAACTTATATTAGGATGATTCTAAAATTAAAATTTTTAGGTATCAATAATTTTTTCATATCATTAAATTTTAAACACATAAAATTATTATTATACACTTGTCCATAATGAAATTATTTGATTGACCCTTCCTACTACATTATTCATGGTTCTTTTTCAATTGTTTAATAACATTTTAACAATTTTTCCAAATGATTAACATATAATTTTGGTAATTTTTTATCCTAAACCTTAAACCCTAAATTCGAACATCGAACCCATAATTTCGAACCCTTGAACCTTAAACAAGAATCTTGAAGCCCAAACTCCTAACCTTAAATCCTTAAATCCTTAAACCTTAAACCCAAATCTTGAGCCCCAAACTCATATTCTCAAACCCTTAAATCCAAAACCCAAACCCAAACCTTAATCATTGAATCCTGAACCAAAACCTTAAACCTCGGGGTTCAAGGTTCACGATAAAATAATTACCAAAATTATTTATCAATGACATGAAAAAAATTACACAAAAATTACAAATTTTTTAAAAATTAGCTATACAAAAATAAAAATATTAACTTATGGAAAAAAAACAAAAAGATTAAAATCTGTAAAAGAAGAAAATATTTGTTTATAATGAAAATTATTCCTGTAACCAACCTAGAAGTCCAGCACAAGCTTAGAACGTTACATTACGAATACTCGAAAACCACGCAAGGCACAATAATACTAAACCATGATTCGAATAAAATTTAACACAAGCTTAGTTAAGTATATAATCTGCTAAAGTCATTCTGTTATATTTTAATGAGACTCCTACTGAAATAGTTTTAAGAAAGCTAATAGATCGACTGAGCTCCCGCTACACCGACCTGTTCAAGCCTGCGAACAACTTGAAATTCAGGCAATAACAGAATGAGTTGTGAACTCAGTGTGTAAAAGAAATTTATTTAGTTAATGCTCATTATAGCATAATCCCAAATTCAAATATTCAGTTCGATACAGAAGTAATTTCAGTTCAGATTCAGAGCAAACCAGTTACATGTGTGTATATATATATATATATATATATATATATATGCAATTTCAGTTCACATGTGATACCTGTGACAGCCTTAAAACGACCCTAGTCGGAATGTGGTTTCGGGACCACAAAACCGAGGCATAAAAATAATTTAATATTTATTTTGATGTCTATAATATGTGTTAATTCGTGTGTGACATTTTTGATGTTTTGATTTAGGGTTATAAATGTGAATTTCACTAAAAAGGACCTAGTAGTAAACTTTGAAAGTAGGATGGGGAAATGTGTGATGACTAATTGAATCATGCATGCAAAACAATGGTTTTGCATGTCAAATACCCCTCTTTTTATAAGTGGTGGCCGGCCATGACAAAGGAGGATGGGCAAAACATGTCATAGACATGTTTTGTTGGTGCATTATGGAAAAACAATAAACTAAGGTTAGGAATAAAGAAATGGAAAAAAAAAAAGAAAAGAGAGAAGGTGTGATTCCCCCCATTGCCGTGAGTTGAGGGAGAGAAAGAAAAAAAAAAGTGTTCATCATTTTTACTTCTCTTGGCCGAAAATTCTAAGGAAGAAGGAGGGAGTTTTTGCTTCATGCTTGGTTTGGAAGAGGATTAGGAGGAGGTTTGGCCATACTTGTATCTAGATTAAGGTATGTTGAGGTTGTGCCATGAGATTCATGCATGTTTTAGTTGCTAGCTTGAGTTCTAATTAGCCCATGGTTCAAATCTTTGCTATGTCATGGGAATGATGTTCGGCCAAGGTGGATTTTGTGTTAATGCCATTGCATGCTAAATATGAAGCTTGTTGATGATATATGTGATGGTGGGCTGAGGACTCTTGGATTTTCTTTTAGCATTTTTGAGTGAGACATTAAGTTCTTTGTTTAACCATGACCAAAATTGAAACGGTATGGTGTTGTGGTGTATTCGGCCATGGTATATCCATAAGTATGATTTATGCATATTGCATGGTAGGTAAGATTTGAGCTTTGGATATATGTTTATATTTGGTTATAAGCAACTTGAGATTCGGCCCTTGCACCTACATGTATATATGTTTGCACATGATGTATTGGTATGACATATATACTATCTCAAGGTATATATTTACTTATGATGATGTTTCGGTTATGAAGTAAATGATAGATGTGTATTGAACTACAATATGTAATGCATTAGTTAGTAAAATGTATGCCGTTCATGTGTGGTATTAAACATGTAATTGGCCTCAACATCAACATGCATAATCGGCCACATGAATGAGTACTTAGGTTGATGTGTTGTTCGGCCATAAGTAAGCATGTTGAAGGCTTTATCTCGACCTAGAAAATTCGCTAAGGAGAGTACTAACTAATGTGTTGAGTTTGATGCATGATTTCACATGTATGTGACTTTAATGTCTAATGTATAAGTGTGGGCTAAGTGCCTTGTGTTCCTCTTTTCGATGCTCAAATGATTAAATCGATTTATTTATTTAATTAAGCTCAAGAGCAAAGGGGATCCAAATCCGATAAAGGGAAGGAAAAAGTGGTCGAATAGCCATCAAATCGCTCGACAACATCCGAGGTAAGTTCTTGAGTAATAGAGCTTAAATTATGATTTGATTAGATCATGTCTCAAGTAAATCGAAATCATGCTCTTTGTGTGTGGATATTGAACTGAAATGTGCAAGAGTGATAAGTGTATTGTATTTGAGTTTTGCTAATGAAAATGAAACACGAATGTGTCATGATTTAGTGTTAAATGTGCATGTTTATTCGAATGATGTCCGGGCTAAGTCCCAAGGCTTTTGTTCTAAGTGACTAAATCCGGTCAATTCTCAAGGCATTTGTGCGAGTTACCAAAACCGGGTTAAGTCCCGAAGGCATTCGTGCGAGTTACTAAATCCGGGCTAATTCCCGAAGGCAATTGTGCGAATCACTATAACCGGGCTATGTCCCGAAGACAATCGAGCGAGTCGCTATATCCGGTTAAATTCCGAAGGTACGTGATTCGGGAATGAGCAATCTTGCTGTAAAAATTTCAATTAATACGCTTGCAAAAAAATTCCAGCAATGAGGTATGTTCGTATGTGCTTTGAATTAGTTGAGCCCTTACAAGTAAGTATTCGCCGGTTGATAAACGAGCTACCGCCTTTGGCTAAGTTGATCTTTGTGTATGAACATAAGGGTTGGTAATGTGAAGTAAGTATGATATTGAGAATGTGTGCATATGAAATTATCCGTTTAGCTATATGAATGCTATGCTTTTGTTGTGCTGGAATCCCTTGCTCAAAACTTACTAAGCATAAATTGCTTACTCCGCTTTCTTTGTTCTCTGTTTTATAGATTTTGCTCGTTAGCTATCGGATTCGGGGTCATCGAAGTCGAAGTCATCCACACTATCAAAGCCCTTTTGGTACTCTTTTAGTTGAACTCTGGATATGGCATGTATAGGACTACCCTTTGTTGTTTTTCAAGTACTTTTGTGATGTATGTGTGTACAGCCATGCGAAAATGGCTCGTAAAAGTGGAGTATGGCATTAGACCATTTGTGTTTATGTATATATGTATGGTTTCATGATGTGACTATGGACTGGAATGGAAGTGTTGGGCAATGATCAGCCCTTGGAATGGCTAAATATGATCATATGTGGACCTATGTATGACAAAACTCTAGTTGGTCCATGGAAACCACGAAATAGGTAAAGTTTACCTTGAAAACAGATGCTGACAGCAGCAGTGGTGTGGATGTGAAAAATCACTAAAAATATCAGGAATGGAATTAAATAGTGAATAAATTATGTAAATTAACCTTGATGAATCTACTTTCATATGGAAGAAACGAAACGGTCATATGAGTTCTATGTTAAGAGATATTTAGGTTTTTGTGAAACAGGGCCAGAACGGTTTCTGGATTCCCTGTTCCGACTTTGGAAATTAATTGTAAATTAACCAGAGATAATTAGGAGTCATGCCATATATGTATAGATTCCTCCTTGAGTCTAGTTTCTATAGAAACAAACGGCATCAGTATTGAAGCCCTGTACATGGAGATATCCAATTCGTAATGCGTGAAGGTCAGTGTAGTCGAACCCTGGATTAGGGGAGACTTTAAATAATAAACTGTACTAATTGGCCCGACCAAAAATTCTAGAAAAAAATATGTTGATGGAAATATGAGTCTAGTTTCAGGAAAAAATTACGAAACTGATTTTCGAGCTTTGAAACTCAAGATATGATTTTTAAGGTGACAGTGATGCAGTAACTAGCTTGTCTGGAAAATTTTTTTTTTAATGGACTGTGAAAATAATTAAGTTAAGTCTGTGTGCACCTTGTGTTCGACTCCGGTAACGGACTCGGGTACGGGGTGTTACAATACCCATCAGACTCAGATGCAATATTCCTATTCTCGCCCGTTACACACTGTCTTCGGCCATCCTAACACACCCTTAAGGACATTCAATGCCCAAACAACCCTACACACCTTAAAGCGTTCGTTGACTCTTTTACAAAAACGTATCTTAGCTGCTAATTCAGTATACGACAAGCGCCAGAATCAGATTTATACTTATTTTGGCATAGCCACTATTTCATAACAGATTTCTTCCTCCTTCACAATATCCCAACCCATGCCAATGCAAAACACAAGTACCCGTATCATGTATTCTATCATTCTAATTCATTTTAAAATCAATAAAAGAGTTCAATATCAGAATAAGCATTATAGTGTATTTATAACTAAGTTGCTCACAGATCAATCTCAAAGTATCATATAGTTCTAATATCATCAATTTCAATCATTCATACATTCAAGAGGCCAGTATCAGTGTTAAGTAACATTTCCAACCCCAAAAACAGATTTTAGGCCACAATAACTTGCCACACAGCCAAGTCACACGCCCATGTGCCCTGCCCGTCTGGTTCCAAAGCATAAACAATGAGTTACACGACCTAGACACATGCCCATATGACTCACACGGCCTGGTTACATGCTCGTGTCCCTGACTGTGTGACTTTTATACCACAAACAGTGAGTTACAAAGCTTGGGCACATGCCCGTGTCCCTGGGCATGTAGTCTCGTTACACAAACAGTGAGTTAGACGGCCATGGCACACACCCGTGTCCCTGCCCGTGTGAACCTTGCACTAACATGGCCACACACAGCCCAGACACACGCCCGTGTCCCTGTCAGTGTGGCCCCAATTCAATAAACAGTGAGTTACATGGCCGTGTGGCTCACATGACCTAGGCACATGCCTGTGTGCCTGGCCGCGTGGCACCAACAACCACCATTTTCAGTGATCGAAACTTGGAAAAACTAAGATTGTTATACACACTTGGAGAAATTTCAAAGTAACAACAACGTAAAAGATCCTCAGAGCCTAAAACAATCATTAGGTAATACAATTTAGCTATTTAATTAGCAGAATTTCCCAACTACGTACTTAATGCTTATGTCAAAAGTTTCAACAAGAAACCTTTGACGGAAACAAACTCACCAAAACTTCAAAATTTTGTTTAGTTGCTATTCCTTATTGCTAATATTCTCGCCTATTAGAAAACAAATCATCATTTATCAGAGATTCTCGAACTCACAAAATACCCAATTCCTTGCAAGTCACGAAAACGAAAGCAAACCGCGAGAACATTTACATTAACAAATACTTACCCGATAGCCTTCTAACGAATGACTAACAACAAACTTTTCGTTAATCTCATATCCCCACGATTCCGATTAGCAAAATAAATCACAACGAAAGAGAAACAAAAAAGAAAATGAAAACGAAGAAGAAGAAAAAAGAAGAAGAAGAAAGAAAAGATTAAAAAAACTAACGTTAATTAAATTCCTAACTTCCAAACAGATTCCTGGCATTTAACAAAAATTTTCTTTTTTATCACCTTCGGGACTCGAACACAGGACTTAACAGAATACAAACATATGCTTAACCAGTAAACCAACAGGCTCATTCTTGGCACAGTTTCATACTGAATTGGACTTAACCGAGTAACCCATGATTAAAGGTTGATTTTAAAATAACAAAATTTTTAACGATGCAACTCGAAATTCAAACCTTAAATACAAAAGCAAAGCACAGAACCACAGATACAGAAATCTAATTATTGTAAATTCTCGTAATAAAATTCTTAAAATTTTTGGGATTTACAACTTTCTCCCCCTAAAAGAAATTTCGACCTCGAAATTTTACATAAGTCGGACAGATACGGATATAGCCGATGGATTTGTTCTTCAGGTTCCCATGTGACTTCCTCAGTACTGTGGTTCCACCACAGAACTTTTACTAAGGGAACAGTTTTCTTCCTCAGTACCACACACTTCAGAATACGGTGAGGTCCAATGAGCCTCGGGCTCAACTTACCCTTGCATCCAAATCAAAGAACCTTTTTCCAAAATGATACCTTTAGAAACACTTGATCACCTACCAAAAACTCAATATCCTTTCTTTTTAAATCCGCATAAGACTGCTATCGATCGGAGGCTACTTTCAAACAATCATAAACCACTTTCGCAGTTCCCTCAGTTTCAGAAACCAGCTCAGGACCCAATATCAGGCGTTCGCTTAGTTCTGTCCAACATAATGGAGTATGGCACTTATGACCATACAAGGCCTCATAAGGTGCTATTTGAATACTAGACTGAAGACTGTTATTGTATGCAAACTCATCTAACAATAGGTAATCCTCCCAACTACCCTTAAAGTCTATCACACAACCCCGAAGCATATCCTCTAGGATCTGAATAACCAACTCCGACTGCCCATCGGTCTGAGGATGGTACGCAATGCTGAAATTAAGTCGAGTGCCTAAAGCCTCATGGAGTTTCTTCCAGAAACGAGACGTAAATCACGTATCTCTGTCAGAGATGATACAGGCCAAAATTCCGTGTAGCCTTACGATTTCGGCAATATACGGTTTAGCTAATTTTAATAAGGAGTAATTTATTCGGATAGGAATGAAATGGGCTGATTTGGTCAACCGATCAACAATGACCCAAACTGAATCTTTCTTAGTATGGGTTAAAGGCAACCCCGTAACAAAATCCATCGTTACCCATTCCTATTTCCACTGTGGAATCTTAACTAGCTGAAGTAGTCCGAAGGGCAATTGAAGTTAGGCTTTAACTTTTTGACACGTCAAACAGAGAGACACAAAAGTGACTACCTCCCATTTCAGTCGGGCCACCAATAAAGTTTTTGGAGATCCTAGTATATCTTATTCCTACCAGGCCGTATTGCATAAGGACTATTATGCGCCTCCTTTAGGATAGAATGCCTTAATTCATTATCATTGGGTACACAAATCCGACCCTTAAAGTATAACACATTATCGCTATTCAAGCTAAAATCGAAATTCTCGTTTGAACCAACATGTTGCAATCAGTGCACTAAGGATTCTTTGCTCATAATTTTAGCTCGAATCTGTTCTACCCAAATCAGTTTAACCTGCCATTCTGTCAATAGTCCTCCACCCTCAACTAAACTTAGATGAGCTAACATTGCTCTGAAATCAGTCATCGCTCTACGGTTAAGGGCGTTAGGTACCACATTAGGCTTACTTGGATGGTACACTATCGTGCAATCATAATCTTTAAGTAACTCAACTCATCAATACTGCCGAAGATTTAACTCTTTTTGGGTTAACAAATATTTGAGACTTTGTGATTGGTGTAAATAATACACCTTTCACCATACAAATAATGTCTCTAGATTTTCAGAGCAAACACGACCGTATCTAGTTCAAGATCGCATGTAGGGAGGTTATCCTCATGTGTCTTAAGATGTCGTGGCGTGTAAACGACCACTTTATCGTCTTGGATAAGCACACATCCTAACCCGACATGTGAAGCATCACCGTATACCACAAACTCGCGACCCGATTCCAGTTTAACTAAAATAGGAGCTTGTGTCAGAACGGACTTGAGCTTATCGAAACTAGACTGTTGTGCCTTAGACCACATGAATGGGGCATTCTTATGCAACAGCTTCGTCAAAGGTGACGTAATCAAAGAAAACTCTTCGATGAACCTTCGGTAGTAACAGGCTAAACCCAGAAAGCTACGAAGCTCAGATACGTTTTTCGGTTGTTTCCACTCAACAATAGCTTATATTTTTTTGAGATCAACTCGGATCCCCTCCACCGTCACTACATGACCCAGAAAAGTGACTTCCTACAACAAAACTCGAATTTACTAAACTTGGCATACAACTATTTTACTTAGAGTATTTAAAGTACAATATGAAGATGATCATTATGCTCAGATTCAATTTTAGATTAGATCAAGATATCATCGATAAAAACCACTACAAATTGATCCAAGTATGGTTGAAAAACCTGATTTATTAAATCCATAAATACCGCCGGGGCATTCGTTAAACCGAAAGGCATTACTAGGAACTTATAATGTCCATAACGAGTCCTGAAGGTAGTTTTGTACTCATCAGTCTCTTTGACTTTGAGCTTATGGTAACTAGAGCGTAGATTGATTTTAGAAAAGATGGACGCTCTTCAAAACTGGTCAAACAAGTTGTCAATCCTCAGTAATGGGTACTTGTTCTTAATTGTCAACATGTTCAGCTGTCTATAATCAATGCACACTCCCATCGACCCATCTTTCTTCTTAACAAATAATACCGGTGCCCCTAACGGAGACACACTCGATTGAATAAATCCTTTATCAAGGAGTTCCTAAAGTTACACTTTTAATTCTGTCAACTCTTCGGTGCCATGCAATAGGGCGCATTGGACAATAGAGCAGTACCTGATAACAGATCAATTCCAAACTCCACCTCTCTATCCGGAAAGACATCTGAGAATTCCCTCACAGTACGGATATCTCCCACTGAAAGCTTTTTGAGTGAAGAATTGGATACATAAGCAACGTATGCCTCACACCTCTTTTGGGCTAACTTATATCCTACAAGAGTAGAGATTACATTAGAGAGGTAATCTCGACGCTCACTAACCATGATCACCTCATCATTCTCAGTCGGTCTCACGGTAACCGTCTTGGTTGCGCAGTCTAGACTGACCCGATACTCAACAACTCAGTCCATTCCAAAAATTAAATCAAACTCATTACAGGATAATCCTATTAGGTCAGCTAGAAATACCATACCCTGGAGCTCTAGGGGTACCCACCTGTATACTCTATCTACTCGAATTGACTGACCCAAAAGACTAATTATAGAAAACTCTTTAGCAATATTCTCAATAGTTATACCCAGATTTATAGAAACATCACTAGCTATGTACGAATGCGTAGCGCCAATATCAATAAAACCATAATATGGAACAGAATGAATAAAGAAGGTACCTGCAATGACATCAGCATCATCGCTCTTATCCCGGCGTTTCATTGTATAAACCAATACCGACTGGCGAGCCTCAGTCTAACCTGCACCCCTACCCGGTGCTCTTTGTCCTCTCCCAGATCCATTATCACCCTTACCAATACCACAACCTTTGAATGGCTACTGAACCTCTCTTGGAGGCTGAACAGAATTTGGACCCGTAGTTTGAGCCGCAACTGGCACTGAATCAGGTTGACGGGGGCAATCCTTAACTCGATGCTCCATCGACCCACAATGGAGACACGCTCTTAACTTCCTCCAGCACTCACTCGAATGGTGCTTCCCACAATCACTACACAGCTAAATCTCAGTCACTACAGTTGGTGCCTCGGCCCTTGGGGGCCTATCAAATCTCGTCCGCTTCTTAGGACGCTGAGCAGAACCAGAAGGAATCGAATCCCTTTTAACTTTATTCTAATCCTTCTCATGATTATGCCACTCGCGCTCAGTGCGCTTCACTTCTTCTACTATCTCTGCCTTGTCAACTAGGACCGCAAAAACCTGCTCTCACTGAGGACCTATCAAAACCCGCAGATCATATCTTAGTCATTCTTCGAACTTGTAACACCCCAAACCTGGCCTAGACGTTATGGCTGAACCTGGCGTGTCACATTGAAGTGTTTTTCAAAAACATTATTTTCATTGAAAACCCTTCTTTAAAATAAAAACCTTGAGTAAAATCCCAGCTTGTATTTGTTGCTTTCAAAGCGAGGTGTATTTAAAGAAAAAACTATTCCTTCTTGTATGATAATAATTACTTTGTAAAATCTCTTTTCAGTTGCGGAAGTTTTATTTAAAACAGATGATCTATGAAAACTTCTCATTTAAAAATTGAGTTGCGGAAACGTAGTATTTAAAAACAGTTATGGTTTAGGAAAACTATGTTCTACTTTTAACAAATATAAAGCATCAAACTAATAATAATCCTAATTTGAAATAATAACCAGAGGAAAGGCCTTATTACATTCCGGACTAAATTAACTTAAAATACTAGAAATTATATGTTTAAGAAAATAAGTCCAAGTCGTCTTGCTAGCTAGCTACCTCAGAGTCCCTCCTACAGCCGACCACCTACTGAGGATCACCTGAGAAAAATAAAAGAGGGGGTGAGTTTTCGAAAACTCAGTGTGTACAACCCTCGACAAATAGGAAATCATGCAATAGCAAGTCTTTTTGGGCCTGAGCCCAATTCAACATCAGAACAGAAGTAAAGCAATCAAATATACATGAATCCCACCCATCCAATCGCTACACACCATCTCCATCCCCCGATACACTCCATGTAGGGATATAAATATCGTCCCACCCATCCGATACACTCTAATGGTAGATCAGTTGCTGTACTACCAAACATTGTAGCAAAGCTGCTAATCATATATTGGACTTAAAAAGCCATCGGTGAATCCACGGTCGTCAAGCAACCATACGATCCTCATATACTTCCTCCGTTCTATAATTCCCAACCCATATGCAACCTAAATAGAATATCATATGAATGCAGCAAGTACACATGCAACGTTCATAAATCTTACATTCAAACATAGGGGTATTTTAGTCATTCTCGCCCTTAGGGGCATTTCAATAATTTATCTTTATTATGGGTTTATTACTTACCTTGGCCCGTTAACAAGTCCTCGTTGGCTAAAGTGAACAGATACTATGCACCAGGTAGGATTCCAGAGAATGGGAGGTGAGTCATTAAGACCGCTTAAGTACCAAGCTCTCCCTAGATCCAATCCTAGACATGCATATACCTATTTCCACACCTTAACCTTATGACTCGTCCATGGTTGCAATTAATTAATTATTTAAGTTTTATGCTTGATTGAATAGTTACCAAAAACTGGGTCCACAACCCCATACTAAACACTAACAGATCCATACTTATTCATTTGGCCCCTTTAGGTCCAATCTCATTCATATGGCCCATCGGGCCCAATCACTTTCATATGGCCTATCAGGCCCAATCACTTTCGTATGGCCCATCAAGCCCAATCACTTTCATATGGCTTGTAATAGCCCAAAATTGGGTCTAGTTGGAACAGAGGTTTCGGGACCACAAAATTTGAGATAGAAATAATTATTTTTTGATTATTTTGAGGTCTATGATATGATTGCATGATTGTGTGAAAATTTCGTGAAGAAATTCTATGCATAAAGTGCTCAATTTGAAGTTAGGGACTACATTGAATAAGTTGCAAAACCTGCATTCTAGAAGTTTCTAGTATGAAATTGCTTTGAAATATTAATTAGGAGGTCTTAAATAGCAATTTGACCAATTTCTAAGTGATGGAAAAAAATTGGACATGGATGGAATTTTTGAAAGTTTAGTAAGGAAGGGCATTTTGGTCATTTGGTAATTAAAAGAAATAAAAAGGGAAAATAAAGCCAAAATTGACTCATCTTTTTCATGGAGGCTGAAGTTAGCATGGGGGAAGCCATGGCTAGGGTTTTCAAGCTTTCCAAGCTCAATAGTAAGTCCGTTCTAACCCCGTTTTTCAAGTTCTTTACGTTTTTAGAATCCCGGTAATTTGATTAAGCTTATTCTAGCAATAATTTAAGCTAGGGTTCATATTTGGAAAAATAACCATAGGTGAAATGTGTTTATTTTTCTGTTTTATGATAGAATATGAGGTTTTAAATTATGTTAGACAACTTTTGCTACTCAGTTTTGAGTGAAAACGAGTAAAAGGGCTTAATCGGTAAAAATACCTAATAGTCATAAGTATATGTTAGAGTGAGAATTTGATGTTGCCATAGAAGGGAAAAGTGATCAACATGTCATAAAACATAAGAATAGGGGATGAAGTTTAATTCCCGAGCCTAGGGGCGAAAGTGTAAATATGCAAAAGTTTAGGGGCAAAATTGTAATTTTTCAAAAGTTTTAGTTAAGGACTGTTTTGAATAGTACATTAATTAAATAACTAAAATATGATATTTTAGATCCCGAAAAACGAGATTTGAACCTAGAATGAGAGAAAAATCGAAAATTGGGAAAGTTGGTAAAATGGTCATTTTAGTATCAATGTAAGTTCATATGTATAATAAGCATTAATTTATGCATGTTTCAATGTAAAATTGATATATTTATTATAATTTCTGAGGTGTTGAAAGTATGTAAGTTGGTATGATAATAATACACAAATAATGTTGTAATTTATATTTGAAAGTTAAATTTAGTGAATTAATTGAATTATGTTAAATTAAATGATTATGGTGCCAAGTTTATGAATTGATTTAAAAATATGTCTATGGTACATGAAGTGCATTGAATTATCATACATAAATGTGATTTCTATGATTATGGATATTATGGGAAATTGTAAGTTCATATGATTTTTAATAAGGCAATGTGTAATTTAATGTTATTGCCTTGATATTAAATGAGATGTAAGTTTATATGTAAGTAATACATCAATATTACTTGTATTATGATATTTTATAATAATATTGAAAATATGTTTGTGGATAATTACTTGATTAGTGAAATTGTTGGAAAAGAGAGAGAAATCCGGTTGAACCTTCTAATGATTGGATGATCTGAGATAGTATGTAGCTAGGTCACATGTATGGTGCTGAGTGCACATCATGTGTACAAGAGAGCTACAAGACATTATGATGTAGCTAGGTCGCATGGATGATACTATGCGTACACCATGTAGACAAGAGAGCTACGGGATATATGTAGCTAGGTCGCATGCGTGGTTGCAGGTGAAGGACACCATGTTGACAAGAGAGATACAAGATAAATTTGCTAGGTCACATGGGTGGTACTGAGTGTTCACCATGTGTAAAAGAGAGCCGAACTATATGATGGGTGGAGCTATGTGCTGAAACCACCAAGTATCGAGGATTGATCTGAAGTGTTCAACGGGAGACTCTCTATGTATTGCTTTGTGATGAATAAGTGCAGGAACTTGGTTATGTGAATGATGTGTTCACTAAGTGACCAGGATGTGGTAAGGTTATAAACAAGTAAGTTATACATGAGGATGATTTCATGGTGACCTTGTGATCATTTGCCTATACTTGTATGAAATGTGGTGCAAATGATTTGTGATATGTATGTTAAAATGAGGTTAATACAAAGAAAGTGTGAATGAGTGAATTAGCAATAAAACTGTTTTGGACAGTAGCTATGATGTGATTTTGAAAAATCACCAAAAATAGTAGAAATTGAATCAGAGACTGAATGAGATATCATATTAAATCTTAATGTGTTTATTTTCATATAAAAGAAACAGAGCAAGAAAAGAAGTTCTATATTTTGAGATATTTATGTTTTTGTGAGACTGGTTCAGAATGATTAAATGATCCCCTGTTCTGACTTTGGAAAATCAAAAAAAATCGATAAAAATAATTAGAGGCTTAAAATTATATTTTTAAAATCCCTAATGAGTTTATTTTCAAGATTAATCAACAAGAACATTATCTGAGTTCTGTACTGTGAGATAATTAATTTTTAGTGAAGAGAGGTCAGAACTGTCAGAAAGTGAAATAGGGGAAATTTTAATGAATAAAATTTACTAATTGGCTGAACCAAAAATTATGAAAATATTATGGTGGAAATATATGTGAGTCTAGTTTCAGGGGAAATTTATAGATCTTAATTTGGAGCTCTGTAGCTCGAATTATAAATATGTAAGTGACTATGACTCGTGTGGACAGTTTGATGTGAGTATTTATTAGTAAATTGTGAAATCGTACTTACAAGAATGCTATATACATTAAGGATGTGGAATGGAGAGGAGGAGGAGGAAAATAAATATATGTGGAATACATGGAAACTATGGTATATGAAATATTGATATAATGAAATAAATGATATGTGTTTATAAGAAAACAAAAAGAGAATGATATGTATCATGACATGTATATATATATATGACTAGTCTCAATGTAATGCTTGTTGGGTATGAAGTTGAATTGAAATGTTTCAGGCAAACATGTTATTTTGTGCATCTGAATTGTGGTATTTTATAAAGATATGATATAGTTTTAAATATGAATGCTTGATGATTAAGCTGAAGATATTTGGTAAGATGATAATCTTGGTATAAATGTATAAGTGGTACTATAATAAACAAGGTAAAATGAGTATGAGAGACACATGTATGATGACATACAAATGCTATGTTTATGGTTTAATTGAGAATATTTAATCATTAAATGAATACCATGTTATATACTTTTGATTTTGTATAAGTGTGTAAGAGATTAAGGTTGACCAAAGCTTGGAAAATATCCTAGGTATATTCCACACAGGCAGAAACACGACCATGTGTCTCAGCTGCGTATGGAACACGACTTTGGGACACGGGCGTGTGGAGCCTTAAAGCATGAAATTTTCAAGATTTTCGTAAGTTCTCAGTTTAGTCCCGAACCCTTTCTAAAGTATGTTTTGGGCTTCATAGACTCAAATAAGGGACTATGTGTAAGTGAATGAACATTTTGAAATATGAATGAAATTTTATGGCCCGTATTTTAGTTTAATGTTTGTATGTTTGTCCAGTAACGCCTCGTACCTTATCCCGGCCTCGGGTACGGGTAAGGGGTGTTACATGGCTCGTCAGGCCCGATCACATTCAAAGTCATGCAATCATATAATTTTTCATCATATAGTATCAAATTACCAATTTTACCTATTATGGGCCCTACAGCCCATCGAGCCCATTTAGCCCATTCTGGCCCGATTGGCCAATCACGGCCCAAGTCCATGAAATCGCTCATGGGGCCTCTAATAACCTATCGATATCCTCCTTACGAGTGTTCTCGCACTTGCAAGACTATTGTAGCCAAACTTCCGGCTTTTCGGAATTTCTGCTTTTCGGTATTTCGAGATTTTTCAGTCTACTGTGTGTGTACAGTGTATGTACACACCTGGTACTAAACATGTTGCGACCTCCTTAGCCACGAACCTTGAACAACAAGCCTTACAGACCTTCATTGATCACTAATCACGAGTATTCCTTAAATCCAAACCCCAGAACGCCTAAGGAGCAATTCGGCATAGATCTGAAATCTCAGATTCGATACTAATCCTACAAGAATGTTTGAAGTAGAGGGACTAATGGCGACATAGAGGGTCTTCAGCCAAAGATGTATTTGGCTTTTGAGATTTGTATGGTGAAAGAGGTTATTAGGCATAAATAAGAAGAAGAAAAGAAGAAATAGGCTAAAACCAAATGTGAATCAAAAGAGAATTTGAGAAGAGAAAATGTGAATCAAAAAAATGTGAATCCAGTTCCTCCTTCATTTATTTAAAAACCAAACTACTTGCCATCAATGTTCTTTTAATTATTAAACTATATTTTCCTTCACTCCAAAGTTTGAACTTTAAACTTAACCAAGGCTTATTATCACATAAATAACACTTGACTAGGAATATTAATCACACATTTTATCAAAGCCATCATAAAAAGAAAGTTCAGGATTGTTTTTTGGGGCATTACAACTTTACCCCCTAAAAGAAATTTCGTCCTCGAAATTTTCAACTATCAATACAGTTGCATAACACAGACTACCACACAACGCTCCCACTGCGCACTCTAATTCCAAACTAAGTAAATAGCACACTATGGGTAAAGTACGCACTAGTATTTGCCTCTAGAATGTCTCCGTCCTCTCGACGACGTGCTGCATAAACCAACACTGGCTGTCTTGCCTCAGGATGACCAGTACTTCTGCTCGGTGCTCCACGACCCAAATAGTTTCCACCTCCGGCCTGACTATCGCCTCCAGGCAGCTGCTGACCGCCCCTCGGTGGTTGTCCATTACCTCTACCAAAGACTTGCCTCTGATCCGTTCTTCTGGGACATTTTCTGAAACGATGCTCCATGGAACCACAACTCAGATAGGCTCCTGTTCTCTTCCAGCACTCTCCTACATGACTTTTTCCATAAGTAGCACAAGGCAGCACCTTTGGATTGACAGCAGGGGGCCCTGCTCTAACTGGCCCATTAACTCTGGCCCTAGCCCCAGGCCTCTGTCCAACACCAGGAATCTCAGCCTCCCTTTTATTCTTACCCTTTTCTTTTTCTCGATTCAAGCGCTCAACGTGCTTCACCTCCTCTGCTATCTTTGCTTTCTCTACCAACTCCTAGAAAACTCGATCCCTTTGTGGAGCTATCAATATTCTGAGGCTATCCCTAAGACCATCCTCAAACCTAACGCAATGCTCATAGTCCGTTGCCACCATAACTCTTGCATACCTACTAAGGCATAGAAATTCCGCCTTATACTCCGCCACAGATTTGTTTCCCTGGGTTAAGTTCAGGAACTCTTTCCTTCTAGCATCCAAATAACTCGCACCCACATACTTCCCTTGAAATGCAGCTTTGAAAAACTCCCAAGTGACCTGCTCAGGTTAGGTGCCCTCTTTCACTGTCAGCCACCACTGGTAAGCTTCTTCCCTAAGCAGTGACACTGCCCCTTTCAACTTTTGTTCAGGTGAACAATCCAAGTCCTCCATTATTCTTTCAGTGGCCTCCAACCAATATTCATCACGTTAGGAGCCACATCAGCCACGCCTTTAAAGATCTCAGCCCCATTTGATCAAAGTCGCTCCAAAATTGACCTCCAATTTTCCGTACCATTATTGGGCCCTACGACCCTTTCCAAAATCCTTAGCATCGCCTGCAACAATGCATCATCCCCCGCAGCACGATCATACAGTCCAGTCTCAACCACGAGTGAGGCCGGAGCCTCTTCTACTCCAACATTGGGCACATGGCCCGATGCCGACGATTCAGCCCTAACACTTTCGTGGCCTCGGCCACAGCCTCTTGCACCTAGTCTAACACTCATCGTTGATTCACGTATTATCTGGATTAGAAATTTTATGAATTTTTAGTTTGTTTCAATAATTAAGCCGATGTTTTATGAAAGTATTAAAAGAAAGTTGTTTTCGTAAATTCTTTACAGTTTCAAGATCCTACGGGCTTCAGTTCCACTCTAACTAAAAGCTTCAACATAATCATTTAAAGTAGCCCACTAACTATCTACAGTTTATCAAATTAAACAAGCTTAATAATAAAATAACTTACTTGGTTCGACGTTGGAGACCTGGTGTGCCGCACAGCAATATTTTTTTCCCAAAATTTTCTGATCCAATGATTTTTGAAAAAAAAAAACAAACCCAAATAATAAGGCCCACTTTACAGCCTGAATTTTACAACTTGGCTCTGACACCACTAAATGTAACACCCCAAATTCAGCCTAGACGTTATGGCCGAACCTGGCATGTCACATTGAAGTGTTTTTCGAAAACTTTGTTTTTATTGAAAACCCTTCTTTAAAAGAAAAACTTTGAGTAAAATCTCAACTTGTATTTGTTGCTTTCAAAGCGAGATGTATTTAAAAAAATACTATCCCTTCTTTTATTAAAATAATTACTTTGTAAAATCTCTTTTCAGTTGCGAAAGCTTTATTTAAAACAGATGATCTATGAAAACTTGTCATTTAAAAATTAAGTTGCAGAAACGTAGTATTTAAAAACAGTTATGGTTTAGGAAAACCATGTTCTACTTCTAACAAATATAAAGCATAAAAAAAATAATAATCCTAAATTGAAATAATAACCAGAGGAAAGGCCTTATTACATTCCAAACTGAATTAACTTAAAATACTAGAAATTATATGTTTAAGAAAACAAGTCCAAGTCGTCTTGCTAACTGGCCACCTCAGAGTCCCTCCTACTGTCGAACCACCTACTGAGGATCACCTAAGAAAAATAAAAGAGTGGGTGAGTTTTCGAAAACTCAGTATGTACAACCCTAGACAAATAGGAAAGCATGCAATAGCAAGTCCTTTTGGGCCTAAGCCCAATTCAACATCAGAACAGAAGTAAAGCAATCAAATATGCACGAATCCCACCCATCCAACACACTATCTCCATCCCCCGATACACTCCATGTAGGGATATAAATATCGACCCACCCATCCGATACACTCTAATGGTAGCCCGGTTGCGGTACTACCAAACGTTGCAGCAAAGATGCTAATCATATATTGGGCTTAAAAAGCCATCGGTGGATCCACAGTCGTCAAGCAACTATGCGATCCTCAGATACTTCCTCCGTTCCATAATTCCCAACCTATATGTAACCTAAACAGAATATCATATGAATGCAGCAGGTACACATGCAACGCCCATAAATCTTCGTTCAACACATAGGGGTATTTTAATCATTCTCGCCCTTAGGGGAATTTCGATAATTTCTCTTTATTATGGGTTTTTTACTTACCTTGGCCGTTTAACAAGTCCTCATTGGCTAAAGTGAATAAATACTATGCACCAGGTAGGATTCCAGAGAAGAGGAGGTGAGTCATTAAGACCGCTTAAGTACTAATCTCTCCCTAAATCCAATCCTAGACATGCATATACCAATTGTCACACCTTAACCTTATGACTTGTCCACGGTTGCAATTAATTAATTATTTAAGTTTTAAGCCTGATTGAGTAGTTACCAAAAACTGGGTCCACAACCCCTTACTAAACACTAACATATCCATACTTATTCATTTGGCCCCTTTAGGCCCAATCTCATTCATATGGCCCATAATCAGTTTCATATGGCCTATCAGGCCCAATCAGTTTCATATGGCCCATCAGTCCCAATCACTTTCATATGGCTCGTTAGGCCCAATCACTTTCATAGTCATGCAATCATATGATTTTTCATCACATAGTATCGAATTGCCAATTTTGCCTATTATAGGCCCTACAGCCCAAAGGGCCTATTTAGCCCAAAGGGCCCAATTGGCCAATACACGACCCAAGTCCATGGAATCGCTCATGGGGCCTCTGATAACCTATCAGTTTCCCCCCTTACGAGTGTTCGCGCACTCACAAGACTATTGTAGCCAAACTTTCAGCTTTCCGGTATTTCGGGATTTGTCAGTCTACTGTGTGTATAGTGTATGTACACACCTGGTACTAAACATGTTGCGATCTCCTTAGCCACGAACCTTGAACGACAAGCCTTATAGACCTTCCTTGATCACTAATCATGAGTATTCCTTAAATTCAAACCGCAAAACGCCTAAGGAGCAATTTGGCATGGATTTGAAATCCGAGATTCGATACTAATCCCACAAGAATCAATCGAAGTAGAGGGGGTAGTGGTGACACAGAGGGTCTTCAGCCAAAGAGGTATTCGGCTTTTGAGATTTGTATGGTGAAAGGGGTTATTCGACACAAATAAGAAGAAGAGAAGAAGGAATCGGCTAAAACCAAAGGTGAATCAAAAGAGAATTTGAGAAGAGAAGGAATAGAAAATCCGCAAGCAAGAAACAAGGAATTCGACTTCTAAGCACTTAGAGAGAAAAGTGTTTTGGCAACACAAAGAAAAAAAAATGAGGAATTCAGCTAAAGGAAGAGAAGCAATTTCATCACCTATATATACTATAGTCGAATTTATCTATCCCCCAAATTTCTCTATTCGTCTCCACTTCTCTACACCCTTTATGTCCTAACTTTTCTCCCTGATAACACCATAATCCCTTCCTTAAATTTCTCCTCTGATCACTCCCTTCAGAGTTCACATGCGACGCCACTACTGGCCATTTATTGAGTAAAAATAAGTCCTTATTTTGAGCAAGGATGTAACACCCGTGCAGAGAGACCGCTGTCGAGTCGGACACGAGGGTTTGCGACTTAAATCACTTGCTTTCACAGTCCATTTAAAAAATTTCTAGGCGGTTGGCTAATCGCATCACTTTACCTTAAAAATCATATCTTGAGTTCCAAAACTCAAAAATCAGTTTCGTAATTTTCCTGAAACTAGACTCATATGTCCATCTACAGATTTTTTCTAGAATTTTGGTTGGGCCAATTAGTACAGTTTATTAGTTAAAGTCTCCCTGTTACAGGGTGCGACTACACCGACCTTCATACATTACGACTTGGATATCTCCCTGTACAGGGCTTCAATATTGATGCTGTTTGTTTCTATAGAAACTAGACTCAAAAAGGAATCTATACATATATGGAATGACTTCTAAATGTCTCTGGTTAATTTATAATGAATTTCCAAAGTCAGATCAGGGGATCCAGAAACCGTTCTGGCCCTATCTCACGAAAACTTTAACATCTCATAATATACTGTTCATATAAATCTTTTGTTACTTTCCTATGAAAATAGATTCATCAAGGTTCGATTACATAATTTATTCACTATTATTCTATTCCTACTATTTTTAGTTATTTTTCACATCCACATCACTGCTGCTGCCAGCATCTATTTTTAAGGTAAACTTTACCTATTTCATGATCCTCCATGGATCAACTAGAGTTTGTCATACATATACCAAAAGTGATCATGAATAACCATTCCCATGGCTAACCGTTACCAATATTTCCATACCTCTCGACGGACAACATGCAAAACGATTATAATGCTATGATCAAAGTATATTTAAGCCATTTTCGCATGGCTATCCAAATTTACACAAAACCGAAGGGTACATGACCAACAGCAAAAGGGTAGTCCTATACATGCCATTTCAAAGTTCAACCAAAAGTATACCAAAAGGATCTTTGATAGTGTGGGCGACTTGACTTCAAAAATCCCGAGTCCGATAGTGAAGAACCAAAATCTATAAAACAGAGAATTAAATAAACGGAGTAAGCATTAAATGCTTAGTAAGTTTTGAGCAAAGAATTTAAGCACACCAAGTATAGCATTCATATAACTAAACGGATGATTCCATATATACATATTCTCAAATCATTCCTACTTCACATTCCAACCCCTATATTCATACATAAGGGATCATCTTAGCCAAATACCGAAGCTCATTACTTGGTGAGCGAATATTATTCAAGGAATCAACTATTCCAATGCACATACTGAAACATACCTCATTGTTGGGATTTTACAAGCGTATTAACGAAATTTTACAGAAGATTGCTCATTCCCGAATCACGTACCTTCGGAATTAAACCGGATATAGCTATTCATTCAAATGCCTTCGGGACGTAGCCCGGTTATAATAACTCGCATAAATGCCTTCGGGACTTAACCCGGATTTAGTAACCCGCACAAATGCCTTCGGGCTTAGCCCGGAATTAGTAACTCACACAAATGCCTTCGGATCTTAGTCCGGATATAGTCACTTAGCACAAAGCCTTCGGGACTTAGCCCGGACATCATTTGAATAACCATGCACATTTATTAATAAATCATGACACATCCGTATTTCATTTTCATTACCAAAGCTCAAGCACAAGACACTTATCACACTTGCAATTTCGGCTTAATAGCCACATACAAAGAGCATGATTTTGATTTGCTTAAAACATGATCTAATCAAATCATAATCTAAGTTCCATAACTCGAAAACTTACCTCGGATGTGGTCGAACGATTTCATGGCTATTCGATAACTTTTTCCTTTCCTTTATCCAACTGTGGTCCTCTAAGCTCTTGAGCTAATTCAAACAAATTTAACTTATTAAAGTCTCATTATGCTAGCTTATGGCGAATATGACAAGGAGTTTAATAGGTCATATGGCCACCCTTTAGCTCAAATACACAATGGTCATGTGCATTTTAATCACATTAAGCAATTTAACACAATTCATTTGAACATCAAAGAGAAGCTCAAGGTACTTAGCCCATATATACATTAGACATTAGAGTCACATATGTACGAAATCACGAATCGAATTCAACATATTAGCTAATATTCCCCTTAGCCGAATTTTCTAAGTCAAGATAAAGCCATCAATATGCTTACCTATGGCCGAACATACACATCAACTTATGTACTCATTCATGTGGCCGAACATACACATCTATGCTAAGGCCGATTGCAACACTTAATACATTCTACAAGTATGGTCACTTGTATTGACTAAACACCATTTTGTTTCAAGTTCAAAACTTGGCTAGTACACATATATACACTATTAAAGCATCCTCTCCCTTTCCATCAATTCAACACATGCATTACTCATTAATATACAAAATTATATTCGGCCTTGGCACACAACTTGCTAGCCGATTCTTCTCCATATATCAACTAATGCACATATGTGCTTATTTGTTAGACTCTACTTCATCTAACAACAACCATATTTCTCCTCTACTTTCTACCATGGTCGAATGCATTTGGTCATGGTTAAACAAAGAACTTAATGTCTCACTCAAAAAATTCTAAAAAGAAGACTCAAGAGTCATCAATCCACCATCACATGCATCATTACAGAGCTTCATTTTTAGCATGTAAATGACATCAACACCAATCCACCTTAGCCGAATACCATCTCCATGACATAGCAAAGATTTGAACCATGGGCTAGCTAGAACTCAAACTAACAACTAAAAACATGCATGAATCTCATGGACAACTTCAAACATACCTTAGTCTAGCAACCACCATAGCCGATTTTCTCAAGCTCTTCCCCTTCCTTTCTTTCCTCTATTCGGCCAAGGATGTTCAAGAATGAACACTTTTTTTTTTTTGTTTTCTTTCCTTCAACTCACGGCAATGGGGGGGGAGAAACAATCACACACATTGCCCATGCTCTTTATTTTATTATTCCTTACATAATGCATTATCCCAACATGTTTATGACATGTTTTTAGCCATAACATTTTGTCCACCCATGCTCATGGCCGGCCACTACATATTAGGGGGGAAAATTGACATGCAAGTCCTCCCTTTTGATTACATGCACTATTAGATCCTTGTAGATTAGCCTATCACATTTCAAAAATGTCACACATAAGTCCTTTTGACTAAATTCACATGCAATTTACTAAATCGAAGCCTAAAAATTTCACACATTCATAATCACATATTTTAGACAATAAATACCATATTCAAATAATTTGGTGTCTCGGTTTAGCAGTCCCGAAACCGCTTTCCGACTAGGGTCACTTTAGGGCTGTCACAAAGGAAGGATTCGAACCCCAAACCTCCTTGCCATGCATGTGACGCCACCTCTAAGCCCCACATGTGACGCTACTTGCCACTCCAACACAAGGCTCTTTGTGTCCAGTTCCTCCTTCATTTATTTAAAACCCAAACTACTTACCATCAAAGTTCTTTTAATTATTAAACTATAATTTCCTTCACCCCAAAGTTCAAACTCTAAACTTAACCAAGGCCTATTATCACATAAATAACACTTGACTAGGAATGTTAAGCACACATTTTATTAAAACCATCATAAAAACAAAGTTTGGGATTTTTTTTGGGGCGTTATAGAACCTCACACACTTGTCGTAGTCAAATGCTACCAAAGTTCATGCATACCTACTTAGCCGTAGAAACTCGGCCTCATACTCAGCCACAGATTGATTGCCCTGAACTAAGCTTATAAACTAGTTCCGACAAGCATCAACATAACTTTACCCCACATACTTACCCCGGAAGGCATTCTTGAAATAATCCCAGTTAACATGTTCGGGTTGAGCATCTTGTTCAACTGTCAACCACCACTGATAAGCTTTGTCCCGAAGTAGAGACATAGCACCCCTCAATTTCTAAGTGAGAGTACAATTGATATCAGTCATAATACGATCGGTAGCCTCAAGCCAATATTCAGTAACAGTAGGAGAACGACTCCTATGACGCCCCCTGAATAATTTAGCCCCATCAAACCGTAGTCGTTTAGTGACCAACCCTCGGCCTTCTGATCTTGAATGGGTCCCTACAACCCTCTCTAGTGCTCGAATCATAGCCTAGGACAGTACGTCGTCCGCAACCGTTGGAGCCTGACACTCCGTCTCAGCAGTGGGAGTACCAACAGTCTCACTGGTCTCCTGATTGGGCATACTACCCATAAAGGATGGCTCTACTCGAGCCCCTCCTCGGCGTCCTAGACGCCCCCGCATACCATATCTACTACTATCGCGTGAACTCATTATGACAATCTAGCTACAATATCAAAGTACATAGATCAGTTCAGACATCCAGAAGGTTCATCAGTTCATATCAAAACATTTTACCCACAATAGTTTAAGGGTTATAATCTTTATAACAGAATAGAAATACTTAAAGGGTCAGAGTCGGAGGCTCGATCCTTTACTAAAGTTTCAGTGTTTCTATATTAGTTTAGATACTAATTATCACTAAGCTACTTTTCTCATGCATTATGAGCCTAACACACAGTCCGAGTCTTGATGAACTGGCTCCTATACCACTAAATGTAACACTCTAGACCCGGCCTAGAACTCTAGCCCAAGCTTAGAACGTTACATTACGAATACTCGAAAACCATGCAAGGTATAATAATACTAAACCATGACTCGAATAAAATTTAACACAAGCTTAGTTAAGTATATAATCTGCTAAAGTCATTTTGTTATAGTTTAATAAGACTCCTACTGAAATAGTTTTAAGAAAGTTAATAGATCGGCCCAGCTCCTGCGGCACCGACCTGTTCAAGTTTGCAAACCACCTAAAACCTAGCCAATAACAGAATGAGTTGTGAACACAGTACATAAAAGAAATTTATTCAGTTAATGCTCATATAACGTAATCCCAAATTCAGAGATTCGGTTCGACACAGAAGTAATTCCAGGTTAGATTCAGAGCAAACCAGTTACATGTATATATATGTGCAATTTCAGTTCACATGCAATACCGATCAGATTCAGATGAAATATTCATATTCTCACCCACTACACACTGCCTTTGGCCATCCCAACACACTATTAAGGACATTCATTGCCCAACCAACCTTACACACCTTAAAGTGTTCATTGACACTTTTATAGAAACGTAGCTTAGCTGCTAATTCAGTATAGGACAAGCACCAGAATCAAATTTATACTTATTGTGGCATATCCACAATTTCAGAACAAATTTCTTCCTCCTTCACAATATCCCAACCCATGCCAATACAAAACAGAAGTAAAAGTATCATGTATTTAATCATTCTAATTCATTTCAAAATCAATAAAATAGTTCAATATTAGAATAAACATTATAGTGTATTTATAAATAAGTTTCTCACAGATTAATCTCAAAGTATCAGACAGTTTTAATATCATCACTTTCAATCATTTATACATTAAAGAGGCCAGTACCAGTGTTAAATAACATTATCGACACTAAAAACAAATTCTGGGCCCTAATAGCGTACCACACGGCCAAGTCACACGATAATATGCCTTGCCCGTGTAGTTCCAAGGCATAAACAGTGAGTTACACGGCCTGGACAAATGCCCGTGTCTTTGCTCGTGTGACTCACACGGTCTGGGTACATGCCTATGTCCCTAACTGTGTAGCTTTTATACCACAAACTGTGAGTTACACAACCTGGGCACACGCCCGTGCCCTTGGCCATGTGGTCTCATTCCACAAACATTGAGTTACATGGCCTTAGCATACACTCGTGTCCTTGCCCATGTGAACCATTCACTAACATGGCCACACATAACCCAAACACACGTCCGTATCCTCGCTTGTGTGGCCCTAATTCAATAAACAATTAGTTACATGGCCGATCACATGTCCTAGCACAAGGCCGTGTGGCATCTTCGGTGATTGAAACTTGGAAAAACTAAGATTTTCAATACGCACCTAGAGAAATTTCAAAGTAACAGCAACGTAAAAGATCCTCAAAGCCTAAAATAATCATTCGGTAATACAATTTAGCCCTTTAATTAGCAGAATTTCCCAACTATGTACTTAATGCTTATGTCAAATGTTTCGACACGAAACTTTCGACGGAAACAAACTCATCGAAACTTTCGCAACAACTTTGGAAGATGTCGAGTTGCTATTCCTTGTTGCTAATATTCTCACATATTAGAAAACAAATCATCATTTATCAGAGATTCTCGAACTCACAGAAAACCCAATTCCTCACATGTCACAAAAATTAAAGTAAACAGCAAGAACGTTCACATTGATAGATACTTACTCAATAGCCTTTTGACCAATGACGAATAAAAACTTTCCATTAATCCCGTATCCGCACGATTCCAAATAGCAAAAAAAATCACAAAGAAAGAGAAATGAAAATGAAAATGAAAACGAAGAAGAAAAAAGAAGAAAGAAAAAAATTGAAGAAACTAACGTTAATTAAATTACTAACTTCCAAACAAATTTCTAGCATTTGACAAAAATTTTCTTTACTGTGCCCTTCGGGACTCAAACACAGGACCTAACAGAATACAGACATATGCTTAACCAGTGAACCATTAGGCTCATTCTTGACACAGTTTCATATTGAATTGGACTTAACCGATTAACGTATGATTAAGGGTTGATTTTAAAATAACAAAACTTTGAACAATGTAACTCGAACTTCAGACCTTAAACGCAAAAGCAAAACACAAAACCATAGATAAAGAAATCTAATTACTGCAGATTCTCGCAAAAAAATTCTTAAAATTTTGGGGCATTACAATTCCATGGACCATTCCCACCACATCATATATGGTTCCATCTAATTATTTTATGCCACATCAACCATTTTTTCCAACGAAAATTTAAAAGATTAAAAATTTTCCAAATCAGATTCAATTTCTTCAAGGTTCTTTTTTAAACGTCAGTTTCAATTTCTCCTAATTTTTTTCTATTAGAATCAATTTCTTGAAGATTCTTTTCCTAATTTTTTTCTTATCTCTCACTGTGTCTTCACTATTAGAAGAAAAATATTTAGGGTTTTGGTGATTTTCCCAATTTTTTCTATCTTCATCATCTCCTCACTTTTAAGAAAAAAGGATTTAGGGCTTCATTCTTTCTCAACATCAATAATAGAAGGATTACAGGCTGAGAAAAAAAATAGAGGGATTATAGAATCTAGTTTGTTCCTATTTTCTTTCATAACAATTTTTATTTATTTATTGGGAAAAAAAGCAAAATTTAAGTAAAATTGTGAAGAACAACCCTTTTGAAATTTTTGTCAATATATATGCAATGGGGAGTGACTAGCTTCTTGTATCTCGAATCTTTTCCCTTTGTCAATGGGGGTTTTTCATTTTATATAGTGGGTTGATTATCATTCTAGGTTTTTCCATTTGATAAAAGAGAGATTGAAAGATAAGTGAACAATAAAACTAGGGGATGACAATGAACAATGAAAGGGAGAATAATGGTTTTTTTTTCTTTCCCTTTGTTGTTGTTGTTGAGAACTTGGGGTGAGTTTTTTTTTTTTACTGGAAATATATGTTGGTATTGATTTGTGTAAATTTTATAATTTACAATTGTTTTTTTGTTAATTATCACTAAAACCAGAAAGAAATCTAACTTTCAAGTTTTCAACAGGAAAAAGAAAAAATACTGTCATTTTACTTGAATTTATTTTATTTAGAAATTAGGTGTTTGAATCATGTGATTGAAACTTTAGTCTCTATTTGGTTTATTAGAAAGTGAAAAAATAGGAAGAAAATGTAAGGTAACGAGAAATTTTTATAATTTTGTGTCTTAACACCTCTTTGAATGCTATCCCTAAAATGTAATTGTATAGTCAAGGTTGAGCTTTTATTTAATGCTATCCCTAACAGGGACTTAGTCTCATGGAACGTGATGATCTCTAGCTACAGCCAGAATAGGTATTCAAAAAAAGCTCAACGTTTAATTGTTGAAAGAAAATGGGGAGATGCTACTACTAACTTTACCAATGCCATTTTCTCACTAAAATTTAATTGTTAAAAGAAACTGTAATTTTTTACATTTTGAAATATGCATTTGTTGGAGGAGTTAAGAGAAAAAGAAGAAGTGGTTCATGATTGATATCACCTAATGTTGCTTTGTGCACCCAAGCTTCTGAATTAAAACAATCACTTTGTTGCTTGGGGTTTGAAAGTAATGTAATTATTTTGTATCCTTTTAAGGTTTTTATCACAAATAATTTGTGAAACTTGATTTTTGACACATTTGTAAATAATTTGAAATTAAAAGAATAGTTGGTCCCTAATTTTATGTCCAACCAATTAATTTTCTATCACTTGAAGATATTTCTTGTTATTTTATGGTGACTCGATAAAACAAATACTCATGTTATGAGTTATTACATGCTTAAATTTTGACAAGAAAATATTAGTTAGTGCCTCTATATGAAGAGGCGAATTTCGAGTATTTCTAGTATTAGTAAACTGTAACAGCTGTTTTCAGTAAAAATCAAAACAGTGTTTCGAGATTACAAATCTGAAGTCAAAAAAATTATTTTTATTTTATTTTGAGGTCTATAATATGATAATATTATAGTATAAAATTTTCATTAAGAAATTTTACCGTTTACATGTTCAATTTGATGAAAAGGACTAAATCGCGTAAAGTGCAAAAGTTGTGTTCTATTAGCCTAAGGTTTTAAATAGCTATAGAACTTTAATGTGGAAGTACTTATTTGGCAATTAGACTAGTAAAGAGATAGTGGAATATGATGGCTCGGCATTTGGTGTAATAAATATGTTGTATAAAGGTTATTTTTGTAAATTGGTTAATAATGACAAAACAAATAAAATAAAAGAAACAAAGTGTCATCTTTTTCACTCCTTTTCACCAGCCGAATATGAAGACTTAGGAAGCCATGGGAGAGCTTCAACATTTGGCCATCTCTCTCTTGTGCATGTAGGTGCGTTTTTATCCTATATTTAATGATTTTTATGTTTTTGGGATCGTTGTAGCTTAACCTAGATAACTAGCGGACTAATTTTCAAAATTATTGAATAGTTTAAGATTTTCCATTGATGAAAATGCTAGGGTTTTGAAGTTTTATGGAAGAAAATAAATCCTTGTTGTTAATTAAACAACATTTGTTAAGAGATTTTTTAATGAAATTACTAATTAGGGGTTAAATTGAGAAATGTGAAAATTGTAGGTTAAATGTGTTAAATTTTGAAATATATGGGCTGTTGTGAACATGTATAAAATTCGGCTAAGCTTGGGTGTAGTGAAATTTCATGAATTTTTATTTTACGAGCCTAGGGACTAAATTGTAAAAAGGTTAAAAGTATAGGGGGCAAAATAGTAATTTTTCCATAATATGAATTTTTTATTTAATTGAGTTAAATAATGATTAAATGGGTTAAATTTGATTATATAAATCAAGAAAAATGATGTGCGGATTTAGATTGAGGGAAACACAAAGTTGTCGATTAAACAATCGTTTTTCATTGTACGAGTTCAAGGTAAGTTTGTATATAATAAGCATTGTTACATTTACGTTTTAAATGCTTCGATATTGCATAAATTGTGAATGATGACCTTACGGACATATTCGACGAAGATTTGGCATTGGAAATCCCGGTTGAACCTTAGCAATAGATTAGGATACGAATGACATCTCATTAGGGGATACATTGAGTTGGCTTCGGGCCATGATATAGACACTTCGGGTGTGAGATTCCCGAGTATCCGGTATTATTTCAAATGGTTCAATGGGTATATCAAAGATATGAAATGGTGAGAGATAGTCACGTATCGGTATAATTATGTACGAAAATTCAATTGAATATGGAATCCATGAAATTGAAAGTGCATAATCATTATGGGAATAAATATATGTTAAACTTGTGATTAATAGCATATATTTATAACGTATAAATACATAGTAAACTTGGTTGATGATTGTGTTCTAGCCTTTTGGGCCAAGTTGTGTTGTGATATAGTATGTTTTATTCACTTAAATTGTGGTTCAACGGATATGAGAAAAGGGTAAAGATTGGAAAATTCTTCGATTGGAATTGCTATTGAAAGTATGGAAAGTATGAGTTTTTGGATGATTGAAAAATATTTAGCCATATATTTGATATATGATGCACATAAGTAATGTAAACTTATGTTATAATGTTTTCAAATAATTTGCTAGTTCATGTGATGTTTAAAATTGAAAAGCTAATGTTGTTTAGGCTAAGGCCAAGACACGTTGGAGTGACTTAAATGGTTTGTGCTTATAAATTGAAGTTATAAGCTTTATTTCTTTGAATTAAGAACTTACTAAGCATTTTATGCTTACTTTGTTTTAATTTCTGTGTGTTTCTAGATATCGGAAGCTTATTTGGGTTGGAAGGTGTCGGAGACATCATCACACTATCCATCGTCTATTTTGGTACTCATAGTTTTATAATTTCTGTTGTAATAGTGTGTATAGGTTGTGTTGGCTAATGACAACCTACATGTTTTGTTAATGATGGATTTTAGCCATTTGATTTGGCTTGTAAATGATGTGAATTTTGGTTTGTGAATAGCCATGTTATTTGCTTATTTGGTATGTATATGTATATATGTGTAAAAGCCCATTTGTGATGTGGTTTATATTTGCCTATGAATATCTTGTTGTAAATTGGTAATTATGGTACCAAGTGGTTGAATATGGGATTTGTATGCTTGTGGTTGTAAGTAAAATGATGCATAAATGAATGTGACTATATTGATGAATGGAGAATGTGATTTTGGTATGAGATTTAATGGCATATTATGGTACTTTTGTGTCTTGTGATTGATGGTATTGATATATCATGAATTGAACTTGGTTTAGATGAGTTTTAATGCCATTTGATGATGTGGTCATTTGTTTTTTTGAGTTGGTGTAGGTGTATGCAAGTTTAGGTAAGAAATGTGACTTGAAACATAGCCTATTTTTGTCCACACGAGCGTGTGTCTCAGCCGTGTGTGACACACGACTAGGTAACATGGTCGTGTGTCCCCTAACTATTCAAAAATAAAGTTATTAGCTTCATATGGCTTAGCACACGGGCTTGGCCGTGTAGCACAAGTCAGTATACCCTCTAGTTTTGGCACGGCCTAGCACATGGGCGTGTGAGGCCACTTCGTAGGGTACACGGCCTGGTAAATGGGCATGTGGTTTGGTCGTGTGACCAAAGTTACAGAGTTACATGGGGTCAGACACGAGTTGGAGGACACGGCCATGTCATCCCATTTCGAATGCCCACACAGCTTGAGACACAGGTGTGTCCCTTGGCCGTGTGAGTCACATGGCCCGGCCACACGGGCGTGTGTTCCCTATACCTTCAAAAATTTTGCATGTTTTTCAAAAGAATTTCTTAAGTACTCGGTTTAGTCCTACACCATTTTTAATGTCTATTTAGGGCCCCGAGGGCTTGCATTAAGGACTATATGAATGAATTTGAATGGTTTTGATTTGTATGAGAGTTGTTTATTAAATGTTTGAATGATTGAGTTATAAGTTTGGTAATGCTCCGTAACCCTATTTCAGCGTCAACTACGGGTTAGGGGTGTTACATTTATTAGTATCAGAGCTATGGTTTAGTTGATTATCGGACTAAAGTAGCGTATGTGAGTGTAGCTATACATGTCGTTATATAAACTGTGATAATGTGATATCTCCTGACTCTAATGAGATTTGTTGTACTTAGACAGAGATGCTTTCCAACCGAGCTAATTCTGATAGTGCTGAAAGTGATACTCATGTATCTGAGTAAAAATGTGTCTATGATGAGTTGAAACTCATAAAGGTATGAAAAATTCATAATATTATGTTGATGAGAAATGTTATGTTATATGTGTGTTTATATGAGAGTTAGATTTTGAGGCTTTACAATCTTCAACCCCTCACCAGTATAGTACTATACAACAAAATTTACAAGATTTAGATTGGATAAGCTCACAAGTGCGAAATCAAGAGTTTAAGGGTTGAATGATTTATAACATCGTCAGAGCTGAGAATGGGTTATCGAGTAAAGACAGTTCTAGAAGAGATATCAGATTATTCTGAAGATCATTTGGTATACGCACTTTTGCTGTTAAAGAAGAAGTTAATCTCAACTAATCGACTCATTCAGGTATGATATCTAAAGAATATATTAACCGAAATTTCTTCTTAAATGATTTTCATTATTGAATGGAATAATGTGGAAGTAGTGATGATGGTAATAATCAGTGGAATAATGTTTGAGTTGTAAAGATATCTAAGTGCAGCAGTTATAGTTAAGTAGATTATGACGATCTATTCTGGGTATTCTATGTGTTCATTCATTTGTAGAGGTATATGTTGCTGTTCATTTTTAGATGAAATTCTTATCATATGAGAATGCTAGTTAACCATATTGTTAGAAGAAAGCATTGTTGGTCTGGTTGGTTTATGATCAACATTATTCTATCTTTCTTTGGCATTCTAATCCATTATGTTTGGTAGAAAATTCGACGGTTAAATTCATTTGATGCTAGTATTCTGTTTCTACTAGTTGTTGCTCTGCTTGATATATATATGGAAAGTATATTGTCTATGTCACAATTGATTCCAGTGCGTATGAGTTGTGTTTTTCTTCTGGATTTTCTCTAGGATATCATCAAGATCTTTATCATCCAATATGGTTTGTGTTCTTGAAAATTCAATATAGCTTCACATCTTGAATTTCATTATCTCATTTTTGTTATCATTCTTACTATTTAATTTATCAAACATGGCTCATCTGTAAAGGATATTTATTGATCGAAAATAATTATATTTATTACAGTTATAATTTCTAGTTTGATCATGGGAGTATGGTGATGCTGATCTCAGGTTTTTCTAGTTTTCGTGAAAAGGGTTGACATCGGCAAAAGTATAGACGGTGGAAGCTCAAGCTCAAATTTGTATAATGGTTTTCTTTTCTCATGTAAGCTTGATTAAAGTCAATGAGTTAAATCAGAATATTATGTTTCATTGAGCTAATGCAGTTTGTAAAAATCTTTGACTAGCATATTGAGGGAATTATGAAAGATTGTATGTTTGAGTTGTTCTAACAACATAAAGAAGATATTACTTTGAAATATTATTATCTGATAGTTGAGATCGACTAAATTGTTTTATTTAGAGTGGGTTATTCAGTTGAAAAGTATTTTGAGTTATATGCATTTAAGTTTATCCTTAGATATGGAAATAATTTTGTGCATTCACGGGTAAATAGACGACCAGTCTAAAGGAAGAATTCATGTTCTAAAAAACATGAAACAAAAATATATCTATTAGATTTGTTCTAATCGAAAGACGTTATTATGAGTTCAAGTTATGCTAATTGATAAATTTACCGCGCTTGTGAAGTTTGGATGGTCTGATACTTGTTAACAAAGTTTTAAATAGTTGAAAGCATTGTTAACCGAAGCACTAGTTATGGTTCAGCCTGAATCGGTAAAGAATTTGTGATTTTCAATTATGCGTCATTGAACGGATTAGGATGTGTTTTAGTACAAGAATGTAAAGTGGTAATTTATACTTTCAGGCAGTTAAAGCCACATTAAAAGAATTATCTGACATGTGACTTAGAGTTGGCCGCTATTGTGTTTGCGTTGAAAATTTGGCGACACCATTTGTTCAGTGAAAAACGTCACATACTTACTGATCACAAGAGTTTAAAGTATCTGATGTCACAAAAAGATTTGAATCTGAGACAGCAATGATGGCTCAAGCTATTGAAAGATTGTGAGTTAGTTATTGATTAACCTTTGGGAAAAACAAATATAGTTGCAGATGCTTGGGTGGAAAATTTTTTGTTTACTTTGCGAATGAGGATTACATGATTGACCGTGTCTGGTAATGGTTTGATCCTAGCTGAATTAAAAGCTAAACCGATGTTTTCATTGCAAATCTGAGAAGCTCAGAAATGTGATAATGAATTGCAAGCTAAACGAGTACAGTATGAGTCGATTTCTGATTCTGAATCTCAGGTTGGACCTGATGACTGTTTATTGTTTTGAGGTAGAGTTTGTGTATCGAAAAATCCAGAGCTTATATAGAAAATTTTGCACAAAGCTTACAGAGGTAGCTTGTTAGTTTATCTGGAGGGTAATAAAATGTACAGTGATTTGAGACAGATGTATTGATGATCGGGTATGAAACATGAGGTTTCTAACTTTGTATTCAAATGTTTGATTTCTCAATAGGTTAAAGTCAAACATTAAGTACCTTCAGGACTGTTACAGCCAGTGATGATATTGGAGTGGAAATAAGATATAGTTACGATGGATTTCGTATTGGGGTTACCCCTATCTCCGAAAAAAATTGATGCTATCTGGGTTGTTGTTGATTATTTGACTAAATATGCATATCTTATTCTATTATGTACAGATACCTCACATGATAGATTGGCTGAGTTATATGTTTCAGAGATTGTCAAATTATGCGGAATGCCAGTCTCCATTATTCGGATAGAGATCTGAGGTTCATATCACGATTTTGGAAAAAAAATTACTAGAAGCTCTGAGTACGCGGTTGCACTTTTAGCACTACATTTCATCCTCAGACTGATGGTAAGTCTGAAAGAGTGATTCAAATTCTTGACGATATGCTTCGTTACTTTGTTTTAGAGTTCGAAGGTAATTGGGAAAAAATATTTACCGTTGGTCGAATTCACGTATAATAATAATTTCTGTCGAGTATAAGATGGCACCGTATGACGCTTTATATGGTCGTAAATGTCGAACCCCATTTGTAACAGCTCAATTTTGGGTTTACTCAGAACAGTGGTTTCAAGACCACCAATCCAAAGTCGAAGAAAGTATTTTATTATTATTTTGGAGTTATAGCATGTTTATATTAGTGCATGAAAAATTTGGTGAAGTAATTTTAGTGTTTGTTTGTAAGCTTAATTGCGAAAAAGGACTAAATCGCATAAAGTGAAAAAGTCCTATTTTGATAGCTGAGGGTGTCAAATAGCTAAAGTACTTAAATTGGGAGTCTTTAAAGGGCAATTATACCCTTTAAAGAGGCATGGCCGGCCATAGGAGACAAAGGGATAGAAAAGTCAATGTTAGGTGAAAATTTGATGGCTAAATTGACTAAAAAGAAATAAAATAGAAAAAGAATATCATCCCTTTCACCCGTTCTTCTTCACCAAAATTCTCAGCAAAATAAGGGTTCTTGGAGCTTTAAAATTTCAGCCAAGCTATCCTCTTGCAAGTAAGTCAATTTGAAGGTTATTTTTTATAATTTTTGTACTTTTAGAACCCTTGTAGCACGAGCTAGCTAACGAGGGGACCATTTTGCAAAATGGTTAATAGTCTAAGGTTTTGCCATGAAAATATTTATGATGATTGCTGAGTTTTTATGGAAGAAAATGAATCTTAGTGGTGTAGTAAACAACTTTTGTGAAAGAACTTATCATGAAAACCCTAAAAGAGACCATTTTGTAAAGTTTGTAAATGGGTAGTAATGTTGTGAAACAATGGGAATTTTGGTTCACTATAAGAGTAAAAAAGGGTTCGGCTAGGCTTAATATTTGAATAAATTCGATAAAAATTGATTTTCGAGCCTAAGGGTAAAATGGTCATTTTGTGTGTAATAGCCCAAAATTGGGTCTAGTTGGAACAGAGGTTTCAGGACCACAAAATATGAGATATAAATAATTATTTTATGATTATTTTGAGGTCTATGATATGATTGCATGATTGTGTGAAAATTTCGTGAAGAAATTCTATGCATAAAGTGCTTAATTCGAAGTTAGGGACTAAATCGAATAAGTTGCAAAACTTGCATTCTAGAAGTTTCTAGTATGAAATTGATTTGAAATATTAATTAGGAGGTCCTAAATAGAAATTTGACCAATTTCTAAGTTATGGACAAAAATTGGACATGGATGGAATTTTTGGAAAGTTTAGTAGTAAGGGTATTTTGGTCATTTAGGGGTAAAATGAATTAAAATACAAAATTAAAAGCCAATTTTGCTCATCTTCTTCACCATGGACGTGTATACCAAGGAGACTCCATGGCTAGGGTTTTCAAGCTTCCCAAGCTCAATTGTAAGTCCGTTCTAACCCGCTTTTCAAGTTCTTTACGTTTTGGAGTCCGGTAACTTGATTTAGCTTATGCTAGCAATAATTCAACCTAGGGTTCATATTTGGAAAAATACCCATAGGTAAAATTTATGTATTCTGGTGTTTTATGATACAAAATGAGGTTTTAAATTATGTTAGACAACTTGTGCTACTCGGTTTTAAGTGAAAACGAGCAAAAGGGCTTAATCGGTAAAAATACCTAATAATCATAAGTATATGTTAGAGTGAGAATTTGATGTTGCCATAGAAGGGAAAAGTGATCATCATGTCATAAAACATAAGAATAAGGGATGAAGTTTAATTCCCGAGCCTAGGGGCAAAAGTGTAAATATGTAAAAGTTTAGGGGCAAAATTGTAATTTTTCCAAAGTTTGAGTTAAAGACTGTTTTGAATAGTACATTAATTAAATAAGTAAAATATGATGTTTTAGATCCCGAAAAACGAGATTTGAACCTAGAATGAGAGAAATCGAAAATTAGGAAAGTTGGTAAAATGGCCGTTTTAATATCAAGGTAAGTTCATATGTATAATAAGCATTAATTTATGCATGTTTCAATGTAAAATTAATATATTTACTATGATCTCCGAGGTGTTGAAAGTATGTAAGTTGGTATGATAATAATACAACAATAATGTGTAATTTATATTTGAAAGTTAAATTTAGTGAATTAATTGAATTATGTTAAATTAAATGATTATGGTGCCAAGTTTATGAATTGATTTAAAAATATGTCTATGGTACATGAAGTGCATTGAATTATCATACATAAATGTGATTTCTATGATTATGGATATTATGGGAAATTGTAAGTTCATATGATTTTTAATAAGACAATGTATAATTTAATGTTATTGCGTTTATATTAAATGAGATGTAAGTTTATATGTAAGTAATACATCGCTATTACTTGTATTATGATATTTTATAAAAATATTGGAAATATGTTTGTGGATAATTACTTGATTGGTGAAATTGTTGGAAAAGAGAGAAAATCTGGTTGAACCTTTGGAAAGATTGGATGATCTGAGATGGTATGTAGCTAGGTCACATGTATAGTCTTTGAGTGCACATCATGTGTGCAAGAGAGCTACAAGACATTATGATGTAGCTAGGTCGCATGGGTGATACTATGTGTACACCATGTAGACAAGAGAGCTACGGGATATATGTAGCTAGGTCGCATGCGTGGTTCCAAGTGAAGGACACCATGTAGACAAGAGAGCTACGAGATAAATCTGCTAGGTCACATGGGTGGTACTAAGTGTTCACCATGTGTACAAGAGAGCCGAACTATATGATGGGTGGAGCTATGTGCTGAAACCACCAAGTATCGAGGATTGATCCAAGTGTTCAACGGGAGACTCTCTATGTATTGCTTTGTGAGTTTTGTGATGAATAAGTGCAGGAACTTGGTTATGTGAATGATGTGTTCATTAAGTGACTAGGATGTGGTAAGGTTATAAACAAGTAAGTTATACATGAGGATGATTTTATGGTGACCTTGTGATCATGGGCCTATACTTGTGATGTATGAAATGTGGTGAAAATGATTTGTGATATGTATGTTAAAATGAGGTTAATACAAAGAAAGTGTGAAAGAGTGAATTAGCAATAAAACTGTTTTGGACAGTAGCAGTGACATGATTTTGAAAAATCACCAAAAATATTAGAAATTGAATCAGAGACTGAATGAGATATCAAATTAAAGCTTAATGAGTCTATTTTCATATAAAAGAAACAGATCAAGCAAAGGAATCCTATATTTTGAGATATTTATGTTTTTGTGAGACTAATTCAGAATGATTACGTGATCCCCTGTTCTGACTTTGGAAAATCACAAAAATTTGGAGAAAAATAATTAGAGGCTCAAAATTATATTTTTAAAATCCATAATGAGTCTATTGTCAAGATAAATCAACAAGAACATTATCCGAGTTCTGTACTGTGAGATAATTATTTTTTAGTGAAGAGAGGTCAGAACCGTCAGAAAGTGAAACAGGGGAAATTTTAATGAATAAACTGTACTAATTGGCTAAACCAAAAATTATGAAAATTTTATGGTGGAAAGATATGTGAGTCTAGTTTCGGAGGAAATTTACAGATCTTATTTTAGAGCTCTGTAGCTCGAATTATAAATAATTAAGTGACTATGACTCGTGTGGACAGTTTGATGTGAACATTTATTAGTAAATTGTGAAATCGTACTTACAAGAATGCTATATACATTAAGGATGTGGAATGGAGAGGAGGAGGAGGAAAAATAAATATATGTGGAATACATGGAAACTATGGTATATGAAATATTGATATAATGAAATAAATGATATGTGTTTATAAGAAAACAAAAAGAGAATGTTATGTATCATGACATGTATATATATATATGACTAGTCTCAATGTAATGCTTGTTGGGCATGGAATTGAATTGATATGTTTCAAGAAAACATGTTATTCTGCGCATTTGAATCGTGGTATTTTATAAAGATATGATCTAGCTTTAAATATGAATGCTTGATGATTAAGCTGAAGATATTTGGTAAGATGATAATCTTGGTATAAATGTATAAGTGGTACTATAATAAACAAGGTAAAATGAGTATGAGAGACACATGTATGATGACATACAAATGCTATGTTTGTGGTTTAATTGAGGATGTTTAATCATTAAACGAATACCATGTTATATGCTTTTGATTTTGTATAAGTGTGTAAGAGATCAAGGTTGACCAAAGCTTGGAAAATAGCCTAGGTATACTCCACACAGGCAGAGACACGACCATGTGTCTCAAAGTGTATGGAACACGACTTTGGGACACGGCGTGTGGAGCCTTAAAGCGTGAAATTTCCAAGATTTTCGTAAGTTCTCGGTTTAGTCCCAAACCCTTTCTAAAGTATGTTTTGGGCTCCGTAGACTCAAATAAGGGACTATGTGTAAGAGAATGAACGCTTTGAAATATGAATAAAATTTTATGGCTCGTATTTTAGTTTAATGTTTGTATGTTTGTCTGGTAACGCCTCGTACCTTAGCCCGGCCTTGGATACGGGTAAGGGGTGTTACATTGTAAAAGTCTAAGGGCAAAATTGTCATTTTGCCAAAAATGTGAACTTATGATTGCTTAAATCTATTTAGAGGTTAAATGAGTGATTTTTTATTATTTTATATCAAGGAACACAAAAATTAGACTTGGACCTGGGAAGGCCAAGCAAGTTGAGTAAATCATCTAGCCGCCTACATTTTGTAATCCGAGGTAAGTTGTATGTTAATAATGAAACTATATATTTATAATGTATATTTGAGTTGATATGGCATAAATTGTCTTGATTTTGGAATATGAGAATACATGTTGAGAAACTTACGTAGTAAAGAATTTCGTTGAACCTTTGGAATAGACTTGGATATTTGTATCGTGATAATGGGTGATATGTGTGCTAGTGTAAGACATGTCTGGGACATGCATCAGCCAAAGTATAAGAGCCAGTGTAAGACATGTCTGGGACATGCATCGGTATTGAGACGAGAGCTAGTGTAAGACATGTCTGGGACATACATCGGCCTCGCGACATACAAGCTATTGTAAGACCTGTCTGGGACATGGCGTCAGCTTGTGATGTGTCAGTGTAAGACCTGTCTGGGACATGGCATCGACACCGATAGATGAGAGCTAGTGTAAGACCATGTCTGGAACATGGCGTCAGCATTTTAACCCATATTAAGGCTATTGAGTATCCTGTAACATTCTAAATGGTTCAACAAAGGGTTTATGATTTATGTCAAAATGAGGAAAGTCATGATCATGTGATGAGTGGTACAGGTACCTAATTGAAATGTATGAGACATGGGCTCAATGTATGCAATATGAGTTGTATCGGATGGTGATGAGTAAGTTGTACTTGCGTTTTTATGGTATTCATGAATAATCTATGAAATGTTATGAGCATATTGCTTTATGATAAGTAGTTGTTGTTTATTTTCATGCAACTTACTAAGCTCTATGCTTACCCTATTTCCCTTTCCATTTTCTTATAGTGCCGCCATAGTAACTTGAGGATCATCTCTACGTCGGAGAAGCCAGTCACACTATCATCCGAAGCACTTGGTATAGTTAGATCTTTTATTTTGATTATGGCATGTATAGGACCTTCACTTTTGAGTTTTGTGTCATTGTTAATGTTGGAACGCCGGTACCCCCATTGCACAGCAAAAAAATATATATATATTTCGGCGATCCAAACCATGGATCGATGTGCGATGAACGAATCGGGGTGAAAAAAGGTTTCAAAATTACTGAAACTTCAATCTGAGTAGACAGTGAAGTCTCGGCAATGAGAATACTATTTTGCTTTTGAATCCAAGCCGTAATCTTTATGATCCCGACCTCTACATAATCCACCCAGTTGACAATGAACGTAAGAAATCCCCAAAACTATTTTCAGAGATATTTTGCTTGATGGTTGCTAGACCTAGTAGCAAAGCTTCGGGTTTGTATATATATTCACTTTTTAGGGTTCTTTTCCCCATTTCTATAACTCCCCTTATTGTTGGTATATATATAACGAATTCTTAATTTATTAAATTTTAATCCGAACATAATAATCATAATTAAAATAAATAAATATAATAATGTTTTAACCGAAAATTATAATTACATTAATTATAATAAAGATTTCTATAAACTATACTTATTTAAATTTATATACTGAACCAAATTCATATATTAATAGAATTATGTTCACCTTATGTGTACGACATCCTTGTACATATAATATGTTCGATATTTGATTTCCAAATTAAATTAATTCTATAATTAATTTAATTCATGTGACAACCAAACACAATACCAACTATGTTTTATTCCATTCATTTCAACCATAGGGTGTGACCCTGTAGGTTCTTCTAACGTTAGCAGTAATACTAGAACGATTCTAATGTTACAAACAATGAGTGGCATCTAGTAATGCATCATTGCTACCTAAGTTACAAGAAGTCATGATTCGACATAACCTTTTGTGATTAACCTTTCATGCATTAATCCTTAAGTCCTTTATCTCTGGAATGGACATAAGTCATGGAATAGTCACACTTGCATAGTCCATCCCATGTTTCTTGATACCTTGAGTATACTATGATACACAAATAAGTATGACATCTCATATCAACTTATTTAAGCATGGCCATGCATTTCTAGTCTCACTCAATCAAGTGGCCTAAGATATTACTCCCATTATGTGCGAGGGACTTATCCTATGTTGATCAACCATATCCCTCTACATAGATTGTGGTATATCCAACATTAGCCTTTATAAAACAACCAATTACGGTGTACGTTTGACTGTATCAAAATATACAGCTCACGATGTTGGGATAATTATGATCTCAAGTCTGAGGATCATATACATATTAATCACTATGAGTAATGTTGTAACAATTACATAATAATCCAAGAAACATACTCATAGCGGGTCAGTCCAATATGTTGTTCTCTAACACACATATTCATGCATTGATTCTGACACTCCATATCAATGACAACTCTTTATCATCAATCAACTACATGTTAGTCTTAATGCATTATTGTTGTCCTAGTCAACAATAATACTTGAATAAGGACCTTTTAAGAATAATCATATTATTCTTAGGACATTATTATAAAACAGTTTATTTATACACACAGAACAGAAACTGAAATAATAATGGCAACGCCTTATATTAATAAACTTGGTAAATCAAGTATGTTATTACAACCATCTCATGATTGATCTTTGGGCATACTCTTACAGTTAATTGGCCAGATATGTTGGCTTACTTTAACATTTGATTTATTTTGTATAAGGCCATGGAAAATGGCTAATATTGAAAGTTATTGTGTGAATGCAAGCTAGCCTTTCATGAATGTGAAATTGTTGGCATGGTTGATTATATGTAATGTATATGGGTCTTAGATATGGTTGTTTGGTTGAGAAATCATATTAAGTTAATCTTTGATGTGTTGCTTGATGTTAGTAGATAGCCTTATATTGTCTACACGGGTAGACACACTGGCATGTGTCTAGGCTGTGTGTGACACACGATCAGCCCCACAGGTGTGCTGTTCGGCCGTGTGTCCCCTGCACGTAAAACTTGCAAGTCAGAATGCACGGTAGTAAACACATGTGCAGAAACACACTCGTGTGTCTCAACCGTGCGGAAGACACGGCCTTTGGCCATGGGCATGTGCCTTGCCCGTGTGCCCCAAATTGGGTGTTGATGTCAGAAACAGAATGTCAAGGTTTTTAGACACGGGCGTGTCGTGGTCGTGTGAGGGACACGTGCTATAGACACGGGCATGTGTCAGGCCGTGTGAAAACCCCTGTAGGTTCGCATTTAGAATATAATTCACACAGGTATGGGACACGGGCGTGTCCCAGATGCTTAGGCCATGTGTGTCACATGGGCCATTAACACGGTCATGTTATATTAACCACATGGGTGTGTTGCCCTTCCACACGGGCGTGTGGCCTGTTTTAAGTGATATTTTCCAGGTTTTCATAAGTGATCGATTTAATCCCAGACCGTTTCTAAAGTATGATTTGGGCCTCGTAAGCCCATATTAGGAATCAACAGACTATGAAAGGAAAGTTTTAATTTGACTTAGTTTTTACATTTCAGAAAAGATTGAATGCATGCGTTTAAGTCAGGTAGTGCCTCGTGCCCAGATTCGGTCTCGGACTTGGGTAAGGGGTGTTACACCATTTGTACTGGACCGAGCTTAGTAGATATATGGGGTTGATTTGATCAAAGAGACTGAAGATAAAGTGAAAGTGATTAGTGACAATTATGAAAGTCGTTTTAGATCAACAGAAATCGTATGTAGATTTGAAATGTAAAGATATTGAATTTCAAATTGGCGATAGAGTGTTTCTGAAAGTATAATCATGGAAAAGAATTCTCCGATTTGGTCGCAAAGGAAAATTGAGTTCACGATTTATCGGGCCGTACGAGATTATCGAGAGAATAGAGCTAGTGGCTTATCAACTTGTTTTACCATTAGAACTTGAGAAGATTCATATGTGCTTCATGTATCAATGTTACGATGGTACCAATTGGACCCTCCACATATAATTTCTCCGATAGAGATTGAGATTCAACTCGACATGTCGTATAATAAAGAACTGATCAAAATTTTGGCACGAGATGTCAAAGAGTTGAAAAATAAAAGTATATCCTTAATGAAGGTTTTATGTCAACATCGTAGGATTGAGAAGGCTACGTGGGAACCCAAGAAAGCTATGTGAGAACAATACCCTAACCTATTTACTAGTAAGATTTTCGAGGATGAAAATTTCTAAGGGGGAGAGTTGAAACAGCCGTTTTCGGTAAAAATTAGAACACTGGTTTCGGGACCACAAATTCGAAGTCAAAAAATTTATTTTTATTTTATTTTGAGGCCTATAACATGATAATATTATAGTATAAAAATTTTGTTAAGAAATTTTACCGTTTGCATGTTCAATTTGATAAAAAGTACTAAATCGCGTAAAGTGCGAAAGTTGTGTTCTACTAGCTAAAGGTATTAAACAGCTATAGAACTTTAATTTGGAAGTCCTTATTTGGTAATTATCCCATTAAAGAGATAGTGGAATAAGATGGCTTGGCATTTGGTGTAATAAATGCGTTGTATAAAGGTTATTTTTGTAAATTGGTTAATAATGACAAAACAAATAAAATAAAAGAAACAAAGTGTCATCTTTTTCACTCCTTTTCACCAGCCGAATATGAAGACTTAGGAAGCCATGGGAGAGCTTCAACATTCGGCCACCTCTCTCTTGTGCATGTAGGTGGGTTTTTGTCCCGTTTTTAATGATTTTTATGTTTTCGGGATCGTTGTAGCTTAACCTAGCTAACTAGGGGACTAATTTGCAAAACTATTTAATAGTTTGAGATTTTCCATTGATGAAAATGCTGGGGTTTTAAAGTTTTATGGAAGTAGATAAATCCTTGTTGTTAATTAAACAACATTTGTTAAGAGATTTTTTAATGAAATTACTAATTAGGGGTTAAATTGAGAAATGTGAAAACTTTGGGTTCAATGTGTGAAATTTTGAAATATATGGGCTGTTGTGAACATGTATAAAATTCGACTAGGCTTGGGTGTAGTGAAATTTCATGAATTTTTATTTTACGAGCCTAGGGACTAAATTGTAAAAAGGTTAAAAGTATAGGGGCAAAATGATAATTTTTCCATAATATGAATTTTTTATTTAATTGAGTAAAATAATGATTAAATGAGTTAGATTTGAATATAAGATCAAGAAAAATGATGTACGGATTTAGATCGAGAGAAAGACAAAGTTATCGATTAAACAATCGTTTTTCGTTGTATGAGTTCAAGGTAAGTTCATATGTAATAAACATTGTTATATTTACGTTTTACATGCTTTGATATTGCATAAATTGTGAATTATTACCTTTCGAACACATTTGACAAAAATTCGGCATTGGAAATCCCGATTGAACCTTAGAAATAAATTAGGATACGAATGACATGTCATTAGGGGATACATTGAGTTGGCTTCGGGCCATGATATTGGCACTTCGGGTGCGAGATACACTGAGTTGGCTTCAGACCATGATATTGGCACTTAGTGTATGAGATTCCCGAGTATCTGATATTATTCCAATTGGTTGAACGGGTATATCAAAGATATGAAATGGTGAGAGATATTCAGGTATCGGTACAGGTATGTATGGAAATTCAATTGAATATTGAATCCATGAAATTGAAAATTCATGATCATTGTGGGAATAAATATATGTTAAACTTCTGATTGATAGTATATATTTATGACGTATAAATACATGGCAAACTTGGTTGATGATTGTGTGCTAGCCTTTTGGGCCAAGTTGTGTTGTTATATAGTATGTTTTGTTCACTTAAATTGTGGTTCAACAGATATGAGAAAGAGGTAAAGATCGGGCAAATTCTTTGATTAGAATGGCTATTGAAAGCATGGAAAAGTATGATTTTTTGGATGATTGAAAAATATTTAGCCATATGTTTGATATATGAATGCACATAACTAATGTAAACTTATGTTATAATGTTTTGTAATAATTTGCTAGCTCATGTGATGTTTAAAATTGAAAAGCTAATGTTGTTTAGGCTAAGGCCAAGACATGTTGGAGTGACTTAAATGGTTTATGCTTATAAATGGAAGTTATAATCTTTATTTCTTTGAATTATGAACTTACTAAGCATTTTATGCTTACTTTGTTTTAATTTCTGTGTGTTTCTAGATATCGGAAGCTCATTTGGGTTGGAAGGTGCCGGAGACATCATCACACTATCCATATTCTATTTTGGTACTCATAGTTTTATAATTTCAATTATAATGGCGTGTATAGGTTGTGTTGGCTAATGACAACCTACATTTTTTTTAATGATGGATTTTAGCCATTTGATTTGGCTTGTAAATGATGTGAATTTTGGTTTGTGAATAGCCATGTTTTTTTTTTTGAAGCCGGTGAATAGCCATGTTATTTGGCTTATCTTGGTATGTACATGTATATATGTGTAAAAGCTCATTTGTGATGTAGTTTATATTTGCCTGTGAATGTCTTGTTGTAAATTGGTAATGATTATACCAAATGGTTGAATTTGGGATTTGTATGCTTATGGTTGTAAGTAAAATGATGCATAAATGAATGTGACTATATTGATGAATGGAGAATATGATTTTGGTATGAGATTTAATAGTATATTATGGTACTTCTGTGTCTTGTGATTGATGGTATTGATATATCATGAATTGAACTTGGTTTAAATGAGTTTTTATGCCATTTGATGATGTGGTCATATGTTTTTTGAGTTAGTATAGGTGTATGCAAGTTTAGGTGAGAAATGTGACTTGAAACATAGCCTATTTTTGTCCACACGGGCGTGTGTCTCATCCGTGTGTGACGCACGGCTAGGTATCACGGTCGTGTGTCCCCTGATACTATTCAAAAATAAAGTTATTAGCTTCACACGGCCTAGCACAAGGGCGTGTGGCTTGGCCGTGTAGCACAAGTCAGTATACCCTCTAGTTTTGGCACGGCCTAGCACATAGGTGTATGAGGCCATTTCGTAGGGTACACGGCCTGGCACACGGGCGTGTGGTCTAGCTGTGTGGCCCAAGTTAGAGAGTTACACGGGGTCGGACACGGGCTGGGACACGACCATGTGATCCCATTTCGAATGCCCACACGGTCTGAGACACGGATGTGTCCTTTAGCCGTGTGAGACACAAGGCCTGAACACATGGGCGTGTGTCCTTTGTACCTTTAAAATTTTTGCATGTTTTTCAAAAATATTTCTTAAGTACTCAGTTTAGTCCTAGACCATTTTTAATGTCTATTTAAGACCTCGAGGGCTCGTATTAAGGACTATATGAATGAATTTGGATGGTTTTGATTTGTATGAGAGATGTTTATGAAATGTTTGAATGATTGAGTTATAAGTTCAGTAATGCCCTGCAACCCTGTTTCGGCGTTGAATACGGGTTAGGGGTGTTACACAAACATTATAAAAGAAGAAAAAATCAAAAAAAAATAAAAAACTAGAAAGAGAGAGAAAGATAATGTAAAAGAAAAAATATTTTTTAAAAAAATTTATATGATGTTGCCGACTATATTAGATGAAATTTTTTGTAACAGATATAACATTTTGGTGTAAAATGAGTGACAGGAGAATAATTTAGAGACCACTTATGACCATAGGTATCAACTTAGGGAAAAAGGGTATAACTTTATTACTAATTTGTGAGTTAAGCCATTTTTTCAAAACTAGATTTAGCAGTTTAACTAAACAAGACATCAATTTGGGGAAAAAGTAGTTTAGGTACCACTTATGGTTAAAAAAAAATTAGGTACCAAGATGGGAAATGGAGTATGGTTTAGGTGCAAATTTGTAAGTTTAGTTTTTATTTTTAAAATAAACTTAACAATTTGACTAACATTAATACCAACTTAGAAAGAGAAAATTTTAAATACTGTTATAAAATAAAGAGATAGTATTGGTTTAAATTTTCTTTTATCAAAATAATTGGAATTTGTTTTAGCTAGGAATTAGGTGTTTGGATTATGTGATTGAAATTTTAGTTTTTGTTTGGTTGATTAGAAAGTCACAGAACAAGAAGAACAGGTAAGGTCCTTTTTGAGTTAGAGGTGAATGAGATTTTTTGTCACACCCCAAACTCGTCTTCAACGCCGGAACAGAGTACGAGGCATTACCAGACGTAAACAATAGCAAGCATACATTCCGAGTTGTAAATTTGGCACCAAATTAAAACTTTTTGAAATCGAGCATAAAGTCCCTAACATGAGCCTGCAAGGCCCAAAACATGGTTTGGAACTGATTCGGGACTAAATCAAGAACTTTAGAAAATTTTACAACACTTAGAAAATTTTTCCCTAAACAGGGGTCACACGCCCGTGTCCAGACCCTGTGTAACTCTCTGTTTGTCACCCAAGATCAAATTGAAGTTACACGGCCATGTCTCATACCCATGTGCTCGATACTGAGCATTCTGTTTTGCAACAATTTAGGTGCAGGGGACACACGGTCGGATCACAAGCCCATAGGGCTGACCGTGTATCACACACGACCTAAACACATGCCCGTGTGTCTACCCATGTGGACAAAAACAAGGCTATTTACCAAGCCAATTTTCCACCCTTATTCACACATACACTTACCCCAATTCAAAGGCACAAAACAATACATACTTAGGCAACCAAAACATCCACATTCATGGTTAAAGCATATCAACAACATATTCACTACATTTGTTAAGCCCTAAATCAAACATACAAATTTCACATTCATTGGACTTCATTCAATTACTTACTAGTTACCAAATTATACTCAAATTCCTCATCTCTTCAATAGGTCACAATTCCAAACATTACACAATCATGCCATAAATCACATTTCCAAATATTTCACATCCACCAAGCATACCATGATCATATCACCATAGACATTGACACATATATGAATACACTTAGGCTTACAACCAAGTTGCCACTATAAGCCAACTAACATGGCCAAATAGCAAAACAAGCCTTTGACGATTACAAGCCATTACATTGGCTAAAATCATATGACGCATATAACAAAATGACCAAGTCCCTATACATGCCATGACTCAAAATACTTGAATTCATCAATACCCAAAATGATAGCTTGATAGTGTGATAGGATCTCCAGCGATCTCCAACCCGAGCTAGCTTGACGGCACTATTAAATATGAGAAAGGAAAGGGGCAAGCTATATAGCTTAGTAAGTCCGTATGAAAATAATAAGCAACTCTTACCAATATTTTATCAAGTCCAACAATTTAAACACAAGATAATACAAATTGCTATGAATCTGGCAATTATAATTTTAATCAGTCACAATGTTTACTCTATCAACTTATAAGCATAATTTAACATACCTTGGCATTAGCCTAACAACCGTAATCTCTCCTTTCTAACATATTACAACAATTAAGAAATCATTTCAAACCTCATAGTAAACATGCACATTGATTATGTGTACTCATATTTCCAAACATATATCTTAATGTCTTTCAATTACCTAAACTTTTATCTTCCAGTACTTTCGTAACCATTTTAATTGGCAATTATGCCACTCTTTCCTTATTCTCATATCTAATAAACCGCAATTTAAATGAACAAAACAAGCTCTATCATAACTCAATTTGGCCCAAAAGCCAATCACATGATTTTCAACCGAATTTATCATGAATTTCATACGTCACAAGTATAGACCAATAATCACAAAGCTTTCACAAAACATTCTCTTGGAAATCATGAACTCATGATATCAAGAAGTCAATGCTTATAAACTTATGTACATACCTGTACAAATTCCTAATACTTACATGCTCTTTCTCTTCTTTATCATACCCATTGAATTACCCGTTGAACCACTTGGAATACTAAAGGATACTCGGGAATCTCGTACTCATAATACCATACCAATGCCATATCCTAGATATGGTCTTACATGTGATCTCTTATCGATACTAATAGCCCAGCTATGGTCTTACATGAAGTCTCATATCGATGTCATATCCCAGATATGCTCTTACACGTAATCTAAGTAACCCTAATGTCATGACATTTGTATCATATCTATTCCTAAGGTTCAACCGAGACTTTCGTTGTATTGGATCTCTGTCAGTCATTTTCGTAGTATCGTACTCAATAGCATTCACATTTCATTTCAATATATACATTTACCACAATTATATCAATTAAACATTTATATAATTAAATACTTATTAAACATATGAACTTACCTCGACATAAAAATGGCGAAAAGTACCTAATCGTCAAATACTCATCTTTCCTCGTTCTAATTTCGAACCTCATTTTTCTTTATATATAATATCAAATTTAAATTATTTAATCATTATACTATTCCAATCAGCCCAAAATCACATTATGAAAAATTTATATTTTTGCCCCTAAAGTTTCATATTTTTACATTTTAGTCCCTAGGCTCGTAAAATGAAATGTACTCAATTTATTCAATACCCATGCCTAACTGAACTTTATACATGCTTATAGCAGCCCATATTTTTCTTTTATTCACATTGTAACACCCATTTTACAATTTTTTTACAAATAGGTCATTTTAGGCATTTTTATCGAAAATCACTTAGCAAAAGTCATTTATCAAACAACTAACATGCATTTTCTACCATTAAACATCAAAATACACAAATATCCATCATGGGTACAATTTTAGACTTTGATTATGTCTTAAATTAGTGGTAGAAATAGATAGATCATGTTACAAGGATTTCAAAAACATAAAAATTATTAAAAACGGGGCTAGAACGGACTTACAATCGATCTTGGAAGCTTGAAAAACCCTTTCCATGGTTTCGTCTTGGTACATTCGGCTATGGGGTAGAAGATGAACAAAAATTGGCTTTTAATTTGGCTTTTTAATTCATTTAATTACCAAATTACTAAAATGCCCTTAATGAAAAACTTTAGAAACATACCTAACCATGTCCATTTTTGTCCACCAACTTAACCAATGGTCTAATTACCATTTAAAGACCTTCAATTTAAAATTTCATAGCAATTAGACACCTCTAGCATGTAGAATTCAACTTTTGCACTTTTTACAATTTAGTCCTGTTGACTAAATTGAGTGCCCAAACTTCAAAATTTTCAAAGGAAATTTTCACGAAATCATTCCATAAATTGTAGACCATAAAAATATAATAAAAATAAATTTTTATACCTCAAATTTGTGGTCCCAAAACTATTGTTCCGACCAGACCCAAAATCGGGCTGTTACATTTTTTCTAATTTTTTCTCTTTTTTTTACTTTTTTTTAATTTTGCACAATATCTAGGTGAACGATAAATTTTTTTATGAATCCTTACCACATCATCCATGCTCGTTATTGATTTGAGTAATTTGAATTTTTTATATTCTGTAATTGTTCTATATAATTATATGATTAATTTGATGCAGGTATGTTTCATGATATGGATGAGCAAAATTTCCAAAGTTTTATTTATATAGAAAGGATAGAAATTGATAATACTAATTTGAAGGGACTTGCGGTGAATAGTGAAGATGAAGCTTATAATTTGTATACAGATTATGATCATCGCATTGGTTTTAGTGTTCGAAAAGGAAAAAATAGGTATCTTTCTAGCACAAAGATTATTCGCACTAAATACTTTTATTGTTTTAAACAGGGTTTCAAAGAATTTGAAGATGTTGCAAATACAAAAAAAAAATTAACAAATTGGAAACAAGAATTGGATGTCCAGCAATGATCCACTTTACAGTACAAGATAACCAATGGACAGTCACTCGTTTTATTTCTGAGCATAATCGTAAGTTACCGAATCCTTCAAAAAGACATCTATTCAGGTCAACTCGATCAGTTCTGGTCGCTAAAGCTAATGTCATTAATTCAATGGTTAGTGCTGGTATACATCCTACAGATGTTTACTCTTACATGTCAAATGAAGTTGGTGGAACTAAAAATGTTGGGTTTACAAAACAAGATTTTTATAATTACATTAACTAACAAAAGATGATGATGATTGAAGCTGGAGATGGTCAAAGTTTATTTAACCATTTCAAGGTTAAAGCAAGTGAAGATCCAATGTTTTTCTACACAGTTCAAGTGGATCAATAAAATCAAATGACAAACTTTTTTTGGAGAGATGGTAGATCAATAATTGATTATGATTGCTTCGAAGATGTTGTGGTTTTTTTATACAACTTACCGTATCAATAGATATAGCCTGATATGTACTCCCTTTGTGGGTATTAATCATTATCGACAAACAATAATATTTGGGTGTGCATTTTTACTAGATGAGATTGCTACTTCCTTTGCATGATTGTTCAAGTCTTTCTTGCAATCAATGGATTCAATCACCAAAGATTATAATGACTAATTAGGATCATGCAATTACCAAAGCAATAGGAGAAATCTTTCCTGATTCATGTCACGGATTATGTTTATGGCATATTTCTAGGAATGCCCCTTCACATCTTGGTAATCTTAATAGAGATGCTAATCTCCATGCTTTGTTTTATAAGTGCATACAAGGTTGTGAATCTGAAATAGAATTTGAGAAGACTTGGGAAAAAATGAGAAATGATCATAATCTTCAAGATCATTCATGGTTGAAATGTAACATCCCGAAATAGGGCCTAGTCGGAATAGTAGTTTTGGGACCACAAATCCGACATCAAAATATTTATTTTATGATTATTATGAAGCCTAGAATATGATTATATGCATGTGTTAAAGTTTCATGAAGAAATTCTAAGTATAAGATGTCCAATTGGAAATTAGGGACTAAATTGAATAAATTGCAAAACTTGGATTCTAGAAGAAATTTTATGAAATTTTTATAGATTATGAATTAGAAGGTCTTGGAGATCAATTTGCCCAAGTTCTAAATTTTTGGACAAAAATGGGCTTGTATGGATGAAATTTTAAAGAAAGAGCATGAGGGCATTTGGTCATTAGGCATTTTAATGAAATAAAAAGGGAAAAATAAAGAAAAAATATGCTCATCTTCTTCCCATAGCTGTCGAAATTTGGAGGACACCATAGCTAGGGTTTCTTCAATTTTCAAGCTCAATAATAAGTGCTCCCAAGCCCCGTTTTTCATGTTCTCTCCATTTCTACCCATATTTCATGCTAGGGTTCATGTTAAAAAATTTACCCATGCATGAGTTATTGGTATTTTGATGGATTATGGAAGAATATGAAAGATAAATGTGTGTTAAACATCTTTTCCAAGTTGGTTTTCATGAGAAACCCTTATAGGGACTATTTTGCAAAAGATGTAAATGTGTGGTAGAAATGAGGAAAATAATGAAAAATGTGGGTTGCCATAAGAGAGAAAAATGTTCGGTTAGGCTTGGGTAAGATTGAAATTGCATGTGTTTCACTATATGAGCCTAGGGACTAAATCATAAAGATGTGAAAGGTTAGGGGCAAAACGGTCATTTGGACTGGGGTAGGTATTGAACTTCAAATATATAATGCAAGGTATTAATTAATTTATTTTGCTGTTATAGACCCCGAGGAACAAATTCCAGAGGTCAATTGTGGTAAATGCAAGGTTTCAAAATAACCGAAACACAACTCCGAAAAGAGTACCAGGTAAGTTCGGATAACTTAAAGTAAACCCTTAATATGCATAATTGTATGAATTATGAATGTTGGATGATTGTATTTGTTATTGGTATGAAATATCATAGAAATGCATATTGATGATAACATGTGAAAAATATCTCGGTTGAGGTTGACAAAGGGAATTCGATAGATAAACCCTCATTGAAAAGGTAAACTGAGATCCTGCATGTGTTGCAGTAAGGATTTAGCCCGGACAAGTAATCCGAGATCTCAAGTATGAAAAGGAATCTACCCCAGACGAGTGTTCCTTGAATGATCAAGCCTCCCGAAGGATATGTGTGCATGATGGATTCAGCCCCGACGGGTAATCCGATTAGGGTCTAAATTTAGCCTGGATTGGTAATTCAGATCCGAGCTCATTAAGGGTGTTTGTTGCTATAAGGGATTTAGCCTGGACTGGTAATCCCGACATCACCTTATGAGTTCATATAATGGGGGATTTAGCCTAGATTGGTAATCCTGCCATATGATGTGAGGTTTGCGGGAGTGTATAGATGGAATAATCATTCGTATGAATTGATGGATATTGGGTATTCCATCAAGGTTTCCTAGAAACTCAACGAGATTAACATGGGAAATACATATATGAATGAAATGTTGAATGATGAGCTCATCTAATTAAATTACATAATACATGATTATATGACTAACTCATTGATTGAGTACATGTGATAGGAAATCATTTCATAATGGATGATTTCATGAAATAAGTATGGATGTTTGTTAATTACTCGGTAAGTCTATTTTCCGGTTATTCGAGCTTACTAAGCATGAAAATGCTTACCCCTCTCTTTTTCCCTGTCTTACAGAGCTCAATGACTCATAAGGATTAGAAGACAATTGGGGAGTGAACACACTATCAACTAAACAAGCTTTGGTATAAGGACTCAGTTTATTTTGTTCAATGGCATGTATAGTATTTTTGAGTATTTTGTTATATGTGTCATTTGATTTGCCCAGTAAAGGCATGTAAAAAAATTTTTATCTCTTTGTATATGGCCATGAAAATTGGCTTAATTTAAGTAGGCTATGACCTACGATTTTATGCATGGTTTTAATTACAAAGGATGGGTTGCTATCAATTGGCAATAAGTCACATGAATGACCCAATTTCAGATGGATTAAAGTAATATGGGAACCCATGACACTAAATAGGAAATAACCATTTATGTATGAAACCAATGATATAAGGCTTCCATACAACTATTTTCATTAAGATTATTTACAAGTATATAATCATGCTTCTTCTCAAACTTGGTAACCATTAGGCATAAGTAGTATAAAGGGGTGACTAAAGGCTTGGAAAATAGCCTAATAAAGTCCACATGGTTGGACACACGGGCGTGTGTCTAGGCCGTGTGTAACACACGGTTCCCTCCCATTGGCATGTGCTATGGCCGTGTGTCCCCTGCACTTAAAACCTTAGCTCAAAGTTGTACACGTGTAGGCCACACGGGCATGTTCCATGGCCGTGTTGATAAGTTAGTGTTGCCCACGGTTGAAGGGCATGGGCGTGCCCCAAGATACACAGTGTGACAGCCTTAAAACGACCCTAGTCGGAATGTGGTTTCGGGACCACAAAACCGAGGCATAAAAATAATTTGATATTTATTTTGATGCCTATAATATGTGTTAACTCATGTGTGACATTTTTGATGCTTTAATTTAGAGTTATAAATGTGAATTTCACTAGAAAGGACCTAGTAGTAAACTTTAAAAGTATGAGGGGAAATGTGTAATGACTAGTTGATCATGCATGCAAAATGAGGGGTTGCATGTCAACTTCCCCATTTATTAGCTAATGGCCGCCATGACAAGGGTGTATGGGCTAAACATGTCATGAAACATGTTTTGTTGGTGCATTAGGGAGAAACAATAAACAAATAAGTATGGGTGATAAAGAAAGAAAAAAAATGTGTGTGTGTGAGTGAAACCCCTTGCTGTGTATTGAGGAAAGAGAAGAAAAAAATTTGTTCATCCATTTTTCTCCCTTGACCGAAAATACTAGAGGAAGGAAGGAATTTAGCTTCATGTTTGGTTTGGAAGAGGATTAGGAAGAGGTTGGCTATACTTGCATCAAGATTAAGGTATGTTTGAGGTTGTGCCATGAGATTCATGCATGTTTTTAATTGCTAGCTTGATGTTCTTGTTAGCCCATGGTTCAAATCTTTGCTATGTCACGGAATGAAATTCGCCAAAGTGAATATGGTGTTAATGCCATTGCATGCTAAATATCAAGCTTGATAATGAAACATGTGATGGGGAATTGAGGACTCTTAGATTTTCTTTTAGCATTTTTGAAGGAGATACTAAGTTCTTTGTTTAATCATGACCAAAATTATGGTGTTGTGGTATTCGCCATGGTATATCCGTAAGTATGATTCATGCATGTTGCATGGTAAGTAAGATTTAAGCTTTGGATATGTGTGTATATTTGGATATAAGCCACTTGAGAATTCGCCCTTGCACCTACATGAATATATGTTTGCACATGATGTATTGGTATGACATATATACTATTTCAAGTGTATATTTGCTTGTGATGATGTTTGGTTATGAAGTAAATGAGAGAGGTGTATTGAGCTACGATATGTAATGCTAGTAGTAAAATGTATGCTGTTTTGTGTGGTATTAAGTGTATAATTGGCCTCAACATGGACATGTATATTCGCCACATGAGGGAAATTGGTGTGCATGCATTCGGTTAGAGGCAAGCATATTGATGCCTATTCTTGGCTTAGAAAATTCGCTAAGAGGAATATTAACTAATGTGTTGAGTTCGATTCATGATTTCGTACATATGCGACTTTGATGCCTAATGAGTATATATATTGACTAAGTACCTTGAATTCCTCTTCGATGCTCAAATGATTAAATCGATTTATTTGTCAAATTAAGCTCAAGAGCAAAGGGAGCTAAATCCGATAAAGGGAAGGAAAAAGTAGTCGAGTAGCCGTCGAAATCGCTCGACAGCATCCAAGGTAAGTCTTCGAGTAATGACCCTACTTGAATTATATTGAAATCATGCTCCTTGTGTGTGTGGCTATTGAGCCGAAATTGTAAAGGTTTGATAAATATTTTGTGTTAGAGCCTTAGTAACGAAAATGAATTATGGATGTGTCTTGATTATTGATATATGTGTAAATGAACATTGGAATGATATCCGGCTAAGTCCCGAAGGCAATTATGCTAGTAATTATATCCGGCTAAGACCAAAGGCATTCGTATGAAGTTGTTATATCCGGCTAAGACCAAGGCATTTGTGCAAGTTACCAAATGGGTTAAGACCAAAGGCAATCGTGAATCACTATAACCGGCTAGGTCCCAAGACAATCGAGCGAGTCGCTATATCCGGTTAAATCCAAGGTACGTGATTCGAAGTGAGCAATCTTGCTGTAAAATTTCAGTTTATACACTTGTGGAAATTCCAGCAATGAGGTATGTCTGTATGTGCTTGAATTAGTTGAGTCCTTACAAGTAAGTATGCGCCGTTGATAAACGAGCTACCGGCCTTTGGCTAAGTTGTTCTTTTGTGTATGAACATAAGGGTCGGTAATGTGAAATAAGTATGATTATGGGAATGTGTATTAATAAAGTGATTCATTTAGCCATGTGAATGTAATACGTTAGTCAAAGCTGATTCCATTGCTTGAGACTTACTAAGCATTAAAATGCTTACCCCGTTGCTTTGGCTCTCTGTTTTATAGCTTTCGCTCGTTAGCTATCGGATTCGGGATCAACGAAGTCGAAGTCATCCACACTATCAAAGCCCCCTTTTGGTACAATTTTGGTTGAGCTTTGAAATGGCATGTATAGGACTACCCTTTTGTTGCGTTTTAAGTACTTTTGTGATGTATGTGTATACGACCATGCGAAAATGGCTCGTAAAAGTGGAGTATGGCATTAGACCATTTGTGCTTATGTATATATGTATGGTTTTATGATGTGACTACGGACTGAATGGAAGTGTGAGCAAATGATCAGCCATTGGAATGGCTAAAATTATTATATGTGGACCTATGTATGACAAAACTCTAGTTGGTCCATAGAAACCACGAAATAGGTAAGGTTTACTGAAAACAGATGCTGACAGCAGCAGTGGTGTGGATTTGAAAAATCACTAAAAATTGTAGGAATGGAATTAAATAGTGAATAAATTATTTAAATGAACCTTGATGAATATACTTTCATATGGAAGAAACGAAACGGTCATATGAATTATATGTTAAGAGATATTAAAGTTCTCGTGAAACAGGGCCAGAACGGTTTCTGGATCCCCTGTTCCGACTTTAGAAATTCATTGTAAATTAACCAGAGATAATTAGGAGTCAGCCATATATTTATAGATTCCTCTCTGAGTCTAGTTTCTATAGAAACAAACGGCATCAGTATTGAAGCCCTGTACAGGGAGATATCCAATTCGTAACGCACGAAGTTCAGTGTAGTCGATCCCTGCAACAGGGGAGACTTTAACTAATAAACTGTACTAATTGGCTCAACCAAAAATTCTAGAAACAAATCTGTAGATGGAAATATGAGTCTAGTTTCAGGGAAAAATTACGAAACAAATTTTCAAGCTTTGAAACTCAAGATATGATTTTTAAGGCGACACTGACGCAGTAACCAGCTTGTCTGGAAATTTCTAAATGGACTGTGAAGATAGTTAAACTAAGTTTGTGTGCACCTTGTGTTCGATTTCGGTAACGGACTCGGGTACGGGGTGTTACACACAGGCATGTGAGTCCACACGATCCACCTACACGGGCGTGTGTCCGTTTTAGTTAAGGAAAATTTTCTGAGGAGCCCAAGGCTAATCGAACGTGCCCGTATTTGTCCCGCATTGCCTTCCAATATGTTATAGGTCTCGAAGGCCTATACAAGAGACGAGATGTTCATGATTGAAAAGTTTTAAATTCAAATGAAATTTTGTGACCCGAGTTAGTATATTGAAAGTGTAAAGTTCCGGTAATGCCTCGAGCCTTGTCCCGATGTTGGATACGGGTTAAGGGTGTTACATGAAAGGTTTGTACAAATGTCATGAAAAATGGAGTACTGTTTTTAGCATTGATATATTTTCTTCTCAAATTAAATCTTCTCAAAGGGCTGAGGTTACAAATAATGTTTTGCATGGTTTTTCTAAAGCCATTACTTCTCTTAGTGAATTTTTTTTTTTTTTGAATTCAAGAATTTAGTGGCAAGATGGCGTTCTTCTGAAGCTGAGAAGGATTTTCAGTGTAGAAATGGCTCAATTACGTGTGCAATTAAAAATTGTGGTATTTTGGCTCATGCATCGAAAGCTTATACTCATGAAATATACAAGTGCTTTAAGAAAGATTTTCTTGATGGTGTTCCATCGATATGGAGAAAAGTTGTTCAAAATGGTACAACTTATACTTTTGAAGTAATGATGGATGAAAAAAGTTCAAGAGTTTGAATGGTCCATTTTAACACAGCTACCATAGAGATTCATTGTACTTGCAAGAAGTTTGCTTTTTGTGGCTATCTTTGCTCTCATGCTTTACGAATTCTTAGTGCCAAAAATGTTAAGAAAATTTTTTATCAGTATATCTCTCGAAGATGGACTAAAGATGCTAAAAAAGACATGTATGGTGGTAATGTTGCTGAGTTTTCACAATAGTATAATACAGAGGCTGAAGTTGTATTTCGTAATCGTATAATTTGATTTTAAAAAGTCAAGAAAACGAAAAAAACAAGACAATTTTGGCAGAAGATTTTATATGAAGGCGACATGGAAGTTGAGAAAGAATTAACAAAGTTATGTGCCTCTAAGAATAATGAGCTCAAAGAGGATAAGACAAATGCAAGAGTAGTCATTTGATCTAGTAAGTATCTATATAATCAAGAATTTTAAATTATTTGTGTTTTTCTTACATTAAGTGATAATTGTTTTATTTTTAATTTAGAAAACGTAAAAAGGTCAATAATTGAAGAATTATCGAGCAATGATGATCATGTTGTAAGAGAGGGTGATAGTAAAAATTCTCCAATCTTAGATCCACCAAGTGCCAAGCCGAAAGGGGTTTCTAATTCTAGACTTAAAGGTCATCTTGAGCAAAGAAAATCAACAGCATCCCAATTGCACAAGCCTAGTAAGTAATTTGATTATAAAGTTACACTTTGTGGTAAATTTGTTTTTTAATTATATTTATTTTAATAAATGTTATATTTTAATAGGAAAAAGAAAACAATCAACAATCAAAGAATCATTAGATGTACCCATTGGCTTTACTCTAAGCTATGAAAATTTTGTAAGCATAAAATTAATTAGTCACATATTACATAGAAGTATTTTTATTGTTGTTATACATTATTAACTCCTTTTTTTTTTGTTGACATTATAGGCCATTCCTTCAATGATGATGCCAGTAAACAATATCCATGCATATCCATGCTAAAATCCAATGCAATTTTTCAACATGGTAACCACAACCGATAGTTATGTTATATCTATATTTTCTTAGAATGCCATGTAAATGAAATTATTTGTTTTTCTTTTAAGACCCCAAGTAGCAGTTGGTGCTTAAGTGGTTCAAATTTACCTTATAATAGCATGCAACAAGCTACTGGTGTAATAGCTCCAAGTTCGTGTCAGGTATTCATTTTTTATTTTATTTGTAGGTATTTAGTATGTCTGATTTTACATCAAATAGTCAAGTGAATTTTTTTAGTTAAACAACTCCTTTAAAATTTACTTTTGTGAATTTAATTATTTTAATCAATTAATTATAGGAATCACTTACACGTAATCAGAGATATCCAGATCCTAACCATTAATCATAGGTTTATTTCATATTAGAGCTTATTCTTTTATCAATGACTTGTATATAATTTTCATAGTACCACTTATTCTTTTATCAATGAATTATACTTATATATAATTTTGTTTTTGTATTTGTTCCAATGATGTAGAATAAAGCCTTGGATTATCTTCATGAAAGTTAGAAACATACATCATGGTGAAGTTATATTGCTACAACAAAGTCTAGATTTGGTGCTTAATGACAGTTGATATTAGACTTGTAATGACCCAAATTTTATGGTTATCAGAAAAGTGTATTTACGGGTCTCCGTTGCTGAAAAATGGATCCGTAAATATTTATCAAAAATATTTATAAAGTTAATTGAGTGGTTAATTAGAGTTTAATTAATAGGATTTAGCTTAATTAAAGATAATTGGATAAAAGAATTAAATTGAATAAAGTGTGAAAGTTTAGTTATAGATTAAAAGAAAATAAAAGGACCAAAATGGCAATTATGCCATTTAGCATAAGTGAGGCAGCATATAAAGTAAAAATCTAAAATTTTTAGTTAGATTTTAATTATAAAATTTATATATTTATTAGGAATAAATGATATTAAATTACTTTATTATAATTATATTATAAGATATTTATATGATAAATAAATTAAATTGTGACAAGTGTGTGATAAAAATAAAATACATGTGTAATAAATATTATACATACATTTGTAATATATGTATCTATTTACTTATTATTTAAGTAAATATTAATGATATTGTTATTATTAAATTGATATTATATTATGAAATAAATTAAATAAAGAAAAATGTATGGTAAATAAAATATACAAGTGTAATACATATATTTGTACAATTGTAGTATACTTTATTTAATTGCTTTCTATTTAAATAGATTTTTTATGAAAAAATAAAATAAATGAAAGAAAGACAAGTGTATAAAAATGATTTGGTACAAGTGTAATAAATTTATACATACATTTGTAATACATGTATGTATTTGCTTATTATTTAAGTAAATATTAATGTATTTATTATTATTAAATTGAATAAATTAAATAAAGACAAATGTGTGGATATGATTTGATACAAGTGTATAAATAAAAATACATACATTTGTAATATATGTATTTAATTATTAATAGATTTTTATTAATTATAAAAGATATTTATTAATTAAATAATTATATTCTAAGATTTTTATATAATAAATAAATTAAAACATGACAAATGTATGATGATGATATGTTACATGTGTAAATATAAGTAATATTACAATTGTAATAAATATATTGATTATTAAATAGATATTTAATAAGTTATTATATTATATGTATATATATATATAAAGCAAATAAAAGGAAGAAAAAGAATAGAAAAACAGAATAGCATGAAACGAAACAGAGAAAGGAAGGAAAGAAAAGAAAGAAAGGGAGAAAAGGGAAAATTGAGATTTCAAGGTTTGAGAGTTTAATTGGTAAGTTAATTTAGTCCCTTTTACTTTATTTTGATGCTTTGGAAGCTTTGGAACAAGGTTTTTATGAAATTAAGAGGATATTTTGAAAATTGTTAGATTTCTAGATATTGTTCATGATGAATAAAATGATGAATTAAGGTCTAAATTGATAGAAATTCAAGTTAGAAGTGAAATAAGGATTGAATTGTAAAGTAATTCATAAGTTTTGAATGGTAGGGACTAAATTGAAAGAATTTTGAAATTATGGTCCTATGGTGAAATTAGAGAGTTGAAATAAGTCTAAAGTGAAAATTGAATGAAAATATTGAGTTAAATATGAAGAATAAAAGTTAGTCTCGGTTTAGGGACTAAAATGGAATTTAAGCAAAAGTTGAATAGAAATTAAAATTGAATGGTAGTGTATTGATAATATTTAATTAATTTCTGTAGCTAGCGTTGTTTCGGAAATCTCAGCTAAGCAAGGAAAAAGGCAAAGTCTGACTGGAGCTAGCTCCAAAATTACGGTTTGTATTTCTATAATCCGAACCTAGTTATTAATTGTTATATTTTATTCAATGCCTTTAGTGAATGTTGAAGTGAAAATTATTGTGTTTGATAATGGAAGAAGGTTGATTTGGTATGTTATGAATTTATTGAATTAATATTATATTGAATTATATTTATATATATTATAAATATATATATATATATATGTGTGTGAATGTGATATTGTGCAATTATGATAATTGAATTTTGGGTCAATGTTATGATAAATAATTAAGATGTGAATTATTTGTATTGTGTTTTTTATAATTGAAATGAATTGATTTAGTATGTGATGAAATTAATATAATTAAGTGACTATTGTGAAATTGAATATTTGTTATTGAAAAGTGAACTGAGTTATATTGAATTGGGAATAAATGTGATTGTTGAAGTGTATAATGATTGGAAATTGAAAAGTCAATTGGAAACCCTATTAATAGTATCGGGCTAGGTCGGATGTAGTTGGCATGCCATGGGATTGGAAGAGTTTAGGGATATTTCGACCTCGAGTCGATGAGACACTGGGTGTCACTATATTTCTTCGGATAGATTCGATGAGGTACTGGGTACCACTTTACTTCGGCTAGGCCGATAAGACATTGGGTGTCACTGTATTGCTTCGAACTATCTGATGAGGCACTGGGTGCCATTCTGGTGTGTTTGGTTGGATCTGTTTTTTCTATCTGAGTCCGAGTCATGTTAATAGGGGTTATTAAATATAATAGTGATCAGATTGATATTGAATGAAGAATTGAAATGTGGACTGAAACACACGAATCGTATTATACAGTGAAAGTTATCTGGGATAGCAAGCTAATTTGATATGAATGGTAATGACTGTTATTGAAATGGGTATGTACAGAACACTGATTGAAAAGTGAATAGTTGAATATAGTTTATTGATATTAAACAGTGAACTAAAGCATGATTGAGACAAATGAATTATGTAGCTCTGGATTGGATAAAAGCGAATATTATAATTGTTTAATGCCTTGTGAATAAATCATGGAAAGCTATATAGGTTAGCAAGTGAAAAGAATGAAATAAGTTATAATAAATTTATCTATGAATTAAATAATTGAATAGTTATGATTGTTATATGATTTTAAGTGTTTGTTATATTTTTATTTTATTAAGTGTTCGGATTATAGAAATACCACTGAGTATACCCGTACTTAGCGTATAGTTTATTTCCTTGTGCAGGTTAAGTTAAGATGAGAATTTTGAATCAGCATCCCAGGCCGATCCCGAATTCAACGAGGTAAAGCATGTTAATTGTTGATAATGGCATGTACCTAGGTTGTCCTGTGTGTGTCATTTTGAATGGTGAATGTAAAAGTGAAATAAGTAGATTTAGATTTTGGTAATAGTATATAATAGTACTTGACTAATTTAGTTTGAATTTGATTTATTTGATAATATTTGATAAGTAATTAGAATTGAGTATTGGATAATATATATAAAATGTGTAAATTTAGCAAGTTGTGAGCACATTTAAATGTGTTTAGATCGGTTGAACATAGGTATTTTATGTAAATTGTCTGATAGGTTCAGTAATGCTCCATAACCCTGTTTCGGCTACAGTTTGGGGCTAGGGGGTGTTATATTTGTTGGTATCAGAGCTATCAGGTTTAGCCGATTCTCGGACTAAATTGAGCTCAAAATTAGTCTGGAGGTACATGTCATAGTTGAGTCGAAATTGAATCGAGATCGGGTGCTGATATATTTGTTTGTTTCTGTTTTATAATTGAAAATGTTAGATGAACATATTGATAGTATTGATTATAAAATGTATACCGGAGATAAAGAGTCTCATGAAATAGATGAAAGCTGAATCGGTAATATTGAGTATTAATTCGATGGATAATTAATCACTAAATGTTGAATGATAAAATAAAATAGAAAGAGATAATATGTAACTGTTTAGAATTATAACCGATGCTCTTCAGTGAATAGAAGAATTGTATCTGTTATGATATTTGCCCCTCCTGTTTCTCAATCGGTTCCCGAAGTGCTTCAAGGTACAGAGTATGTCTGAACGGGTAAGATATCTGCTGTTAATAATCTGTACATGTAGTGTGGAAGAATTGAAATTTACAGCTGAAAATAATTTTGAAAGAAATGAAATCTGGTTAGAGAATATTATCAGGGTTGTAAATGAATTGCTTTGTTCACCGAATAAATGTTAGGAAGGTATGGTATTTCTGCTAAAAGATTCAATTTATTAGTGGTGGAAAATATTGATTTATGCTGTGACCATGAAAGGGTTATTTGAAATTTTTTGAAATGAGTCCTAAAAGAAATATACATATATCAGTCAGAGATTTCTTGATTAGGGATGCAAAGGGATTCTTGAAGCTTAAACAGGGTCATATGATTGTAACTGAGTATGAAGGGAATTTCTTTGATTGAATAAGTATATCAAAGGGTATATTCTGATAGAAACTATAATGTCAAGTGGTTTGAAGATGGTTTAAATGAAGACATAAAGCTGAAGAATGTAGAATAAAGAGCGAAATATGAGTTAGATATGATTCTTCTGATCATTATTTTAGTGATTGATTGAAGAGAGTTGAAAAAGATATTATTTAAATTTCAAGATAGAGTACCACAGTTATCAGAGGTAGATTACTCTGTAACCCAGAAATGCGAGTGATAGTCGAAGTGTGACAAAGGATTTCACTGTAAAATTTGGAGAATGAATATCAGCCAAGGTATATATATTAATCGTGTAGAAGAGGATATTTCTCTACCGGTGTTATTCCAGGTACTTTCTTCTTTATTGATATTGACATGATTATTTTAAATTGATTTTGGTTTGATTATTCCCATGATTACATGAATTCAATATCTACTAAGGATTTTCCTGTTGAGTTCATTGAATTTTTTAGTTGAAGTATCCAATTTCTAGGTCAATATTTGTTGGTTGATAAAATCTACAGGAACTGTCTGATAATGATATTAAAGTACTATTTTTTTATTAATTTGATTTTATTATCTGTTGATGTGATTCTGAGAATGAAATGGTTAATTTTGCATGATGTTGCAGCAAATTATAAGCAGAAGTGTATTATGTTGGAAAGTTGGGATGATGAAATATTTTGTTGTGAATCAGAGAAGATTGAAAGAATTGTCTATTGTGATATCAATCATGTCAAAATAGAAATGTGCCGGAAAGGATTATGGTACTTACTTTGCTTATGTATTGGGTATTGAAGTATCTAAGTCAAAGTTTAGATCACTGGAAATTCTGATGTGTTCTTAGAGGAGTTACCTGAATTACTGTTGGTTAAAGAAGCTGAATTTGTTATGGATCTTAAGATTGAAATAATACTGAAAAGTATATCTGAAATCAGAGGCTTTCTGAAATTAGTCAGTTATTACCAGAAATTTGAAAAAGAATTTTTGGATGATATGGTTACTGTAAAAAGATGTGGAATTAAAATGATCTGATAAATGTCAGCAAAGTTTTGATTAGTTGAAAGTTCAGCTAACTGAAGCACTAGTTCTGGTTTAATTTGAAATTCGGTAAAGAAACTTGTGACTTGTAGAAATAGCAATGTTTTGATGCAAGAAAATGAACTAATGGTCTATGATTTCAGAAAGCTAGAATCACATGAAAAGAATTATATGATATATGATTTGGAAGTGGTAGCTATTGTTTTTACATTAAAAGATCATGATTTGATAAGTGATTATTATCTAGGAAAAGCAAATGAAGTTATGTATACTCAGAATTGAAAGTTTTGTTTTGTGTTATGAATTATGAACATCCGACTATTATCATCTGAAGATGGCTCAATTTTAGTTGAAATAAAAGTTAAACTGACTTCTCTACAGCAGATCTGCAAAGCTCAAAAATATGATAACGAATTGTCGGTTAAATGGGTATAGTGTACAAATGACTTTTGATTAAAAATTTCAGATTGGATCTGATGATTATCTGTTATTTAGAAATAGAAGTTGTACTAAAGGATTCAGAGCTTATACAAAAGATTTTGCATGAAATCTATAGTAGTACCATGTCTATACGTTCTGGCAGAAATAAGTTATACAATGATTTGAAGAAGATGTGCTGATGACTTGGAATGAAAAGCGATATTTTGAACTTGTATATAAATGTTTATATGTCAGCAAGATAAAACTGAACATCAGATACTGATAACTTCAGAACTGTTACAGTCAGTGGTAATATCAGAATGGAAATGAGATAGAATTTCTATGGGTTTGGATTGGAATTATCTCTATCATTGAAAAAGGAAAGATGAAATTTGAATAATCGTCAAAGGAATGGTGAAGTTTGCATATTCTATTCCGGTATGAATAAGTTTCTTAATAATTGTCTGAAATATGGGTTTTTGAGATTGTCAGATTACATGGTATACCAGTTTCTATTATTTCTGATTGAGATATATGATTTATATTCTAATTTTAGAACGAGTAGAAGAAGTTTTGGATACGCGATAACAGTTTTCAGCATTGTATAAAGCTCCGTATGGTAGTGAATGTAAAACTGCATGGTACTTGATTGAATATAGTAAGAAAAGGAAAATGCTGAGTTGTTTGATTCGTGGAATCAAAAAAAAAATGGAAGTGATTTGATTCTGTTGGTGATGCGTATTTTTTAAAGTTTCATCTTGAAAGAAAACTTTGATATTGGGATGAGAAAGGGCTATGTGAATTTGTGGAAAAGTCGAACTGGTAATATATTGAATGGTTTAGCCTCTGAAGTTATGGAAAATTTATGGGATTTTTTAGGATTTGATGTTCAGATGATGCAGATTAGATCTTTTACGTGTTATCTCAGCAAAGGATATTGAGATTTGATATGATTTATCGTATGAAGAAAAGCCTGTTGAGATACTAGCTTGAGTGAGTGAACCTATAATATTGAGGAAGCAACACGGGAACCGAAAGAAACAGTGAGACCTCTGTACCCCCCACCTCTTTTTAGGTAAATTTCGAGGACTAAATTTATTCATGGGAGAGAAATGTAATGACCTGAATTTTACGGTTATCGAAAAAGTGTATTTACGGGTCTCCGTTGCTGAAAAATGGATCCGTAAATATTTATCAAAAATATTTACAAAGTTAATTGAGTGGTTAATTAGAGTTTAATTAAGAGAATTTAGCTTAATTAAGGATAATTGGGTAAAAGGATTAAATTGAATAAAGTGTGAAAGTTTAATTATAGATTAAAAGAAAATAAAAAGGACCAAAATGGAAATTATGCCATTTAGCATAAGTGAGGCAGCATATAAAGTAAAAATCTAAAATTTTTAGTTAGATTTTAATTTTAAAATATATATATTTATTAGTAATAAATGATATTAAATTACTTTATTATAATTATATTATAAGATATTTATATGTTAAATACATTAAATTGTGACAAGTGTGTGTTAAAAATAAAATACATGTGTAATAAATATTATACATACATTTGTAAGATATGTATGTATTTACTTATTATTTAAGTAAATATTAATGATACTTTATTATTATTAAATTGATATTATATTATGAAATAAATTAAATAAAGACAAATGTATGGTAAATAAAATATACAAGTGTAATACATATATTTGTACAATTGTAGTATATTTTATTTAATTGCTTTATATTTAAATAGATTTTTATATGAAATAAATAAAATAAATAAAAGAAAGACAAGTGTATAAAAATAATTTGGTACAAGTGTAATAAATATTATATATACATTTGTAATACATGTATGTATTTGCTTATTATTTAAGTAAATATTAATGTATTTATTATTATTAAATTGAATAAATTAAATAAAGACAAATGTGTGGATATGATTTGATACAAGTGTATAAATAAAATACATACATTTGTAATATATGTATTTAATTATTAATAGATTTTTATTAATTAAATAATTATATTATAAGATTTTATATAATAAATAAATTAAAACATGACAAATGTATGATGATGATATGTTACATGTGTAAATATAAGTAATATTACAATTGTAATAAATATATTGATTATTAAATAGATATTTAATAAGTTATTATATTATATGTGTGTATATATATATATATATATATATATATATAAAGCAAATAAAAGGAAGAAAAGAATAGAAAAACAGAATAGCATGAAACGAAACAGAGAAAGGAAGGAAAGAAAAGAAAGAAAGGGAGAAAAGGGAAAATTGAGATTTCAAGGTTTGAGAGTTTAATTGGTAAGTTAATTTAGCTCCTTTTACTTTATTTTGATGCTTTGGAAGCTTTGGAACAAGGTTTTGATGAAATTAAGAGGATATTTTGAAAATTTTTAGATTTCTAGATATTGTTCATGATGAATAAAATGATGAATTAAGGTCTAAATTGATAGAAATTCAAGTTAGAAGTGAAATAAGGATTGAATTGTAAAGTAATTCATAAGTTTTGAATGGTAGGGACTAAATTGAAAGAATTTTGAAATTATGGTCCTATGGTGAAATTAGAGAGTTGAAATAAGTCTAAAGTGAAAATTGAATGAAAATATTGAGTTAAATATGAAGAATAAAAGTTAGTCTCGGTTTAGGGACTAAATTGGAAATTAAGCAAAAGTTGAATAGAAATTAAAATTGAATGGTAGTATATTGATAATATTTAATTAATTTCTGTAGCTAGCGTTGTTTCGGAAATCTCAGCTAAGCAAGGAAAAAGGCAAAGTCTGACGGGAGCTAGCTTGGAAATTACGGTTTGTATTTCTATAATCCGAAGCTAGTTATTAATTGTTATATTTTATTCAATGCCTTTAGTGAATGTTGAAGTGAGAATTATTGTGTTTGATAATGGAAGAGGGTTGATTTGGTATGTTATGAATTTATTGAATTAATATTGATTTGAATTATATTTATATATATTATAAATATATATATGTGTGAATGTGATATTGTGCAATTATGATAATTGAATTTTGGGTCAATGTTATGATAAATAATTAATATGTGAATTATTTGTATTGTGTTTTTTTAATAATTGAAATGAATTGATTTAGTATGTGATGAAATTAATATGAGTAAGTGACTATTGTGAAATTGAATATTTGTTATTGAAAAGTGAATTGAGTTATATTGAATTGGGAATAAATGTGATTGTTGAAGTGTATAATGATTGGAAACTGGAAAGTCAATTGGAAACCCTATTAACAGTAACGGGTTAGGTTGGATATAGTTGGCATCCCATAGGATTGGAAGAGTTTAGAGATACTTCGACCTCGAGTCGATGAGACACTAGGTATCACTATATTTCTTCGGATAGATTCGATGAGGTACTGGGTACCACTTTACTTCGGCTAGGCCGATGAGACACTGGGTGTCACTATATTACTTCGAACTATCTGATGAGGCACTGGGTGCCATTCTGGTGTGTTTGGTTGGATCCGTTTTTTCTATCTGAGTCCGAGTCATGTTAATAGGGGTTATTAAATATAATAGTGATCAGATTGATATTGAATGAAGAATTGAAATGTGGACTAAAACACACAAATCGTATTATACAGTGAAAGCTATCTGGGATAGCAAGTTGATTTGATATGAATGGTAATGACTGTTATTGAAATGGGTATGTACAGAACACTGATTGAAAAGTGAATAGTTGAATATAGTTTATTGATATTAAACAGTGAACTAAAGCATGATTGAGACAAATGAATTATGTAGCTCTGGATTGGATAAAAGCGAATATTATAATTGTTTAATGCCTTGTGAATAAATCATGGAAAGCTATATAGGTTAGTAAGTGAAAAGAATGAAATAAGTTATAATAAATTTATCTATGAATTAAATAATTGAATAGTTATGATTGTTATATGATTTTAAGTGTTTGTTATATTTTTATTTTATTAAGTGTTCGGATTATAGAAATACCACTGAGTATACCCGTACTTAGTGTATGGTTTATTTCCTTGTGCAGGTTAAGTTAAGATGAGAATTTTGAATCAGCATCTCAGGCCAATCCCGAATTCAACGAGGTAAAGCGTGTTAATTGTTGATAATGGCATGTACCTAGGTTGTCCTATGTGTGTCATTTTGAATGGTGAATGTAAAAGTGAAATAAGTAGATTTAGATTTTGGTAATAGTATATAGTAGGACTTGACTAATTTAGTTTAAATTTGATTTATTTGATAATATTTGATAAGTAATTAGAATTGAGTATTTAGCAAGTTTTGAGCACATTTAAATGTGTTTAGATTGGTTGAACATAGATATTTTATGTAAATTGTCCGATAGGTTCAGTAATGCTTTGTAACCCTATTTCGGCTACGGTTTGGGGTTAGGGGGTGTTACAAGACTAAATGTTTTTCTTTTTTTTCTTTTTTTTTTTTTTTTTGCACTTCCTTATTTGAGCTTTTTTCATTAAGTGTTGAGTTCTTTAGCTATGTTTTTTCGATGTTCCGTAATGAAATTTAAAATATTTTTTTGCTTTATATTCTAATGTTAATTTCTGATATCCCATGTTTGGATCTTATCAAGGTTTTCTGCAATGAGTTATTTTCCCTTTTTCTTTTTGGAAGATAAAACATATAATTTCATTAATGAAATCACTACATCATGAAATCAATAGGAAACAATTCTAGAACAATATTAGCTCAAAAACATACAAAACAACAATTAAAAGAAATAATTATAGAACATATTGAACTCATATACTCATCAAATTTGTACACTTTCTTTAGCCAATCAAAGCCAAACTAGTTGAAAACAAAATGGTTAAACATTGTTGAATAATGTCATTTCTTTTAAACAATGTCTAATCCAAGGGTACAATTGATCTTATTCTAACTAGTGGTGCCATGGAAGTGGGACGCATACCGCCAAGGTTTGTTCTTTCGAACTTGGGTCTAGTTGAAAATGATGGAGCTCCTGTTCTCATCCTTCTTGGCGGGGCAGGCACTTTAGTTGATGTCAGCCTTTAAGTGTTCGGTCTCGTGGAAGAAACAGGGCTCAACCATGCATGAAAAGGTACGACTATGGCTTGATCCATATCAAATAGTTGTAACCTGGCTTTATAAGTAGTCTCTTGAAGCAAATTCTTATAGACACTAGTTTCTGATCCCACAAAAGTTTTAATGGCAAGGCAATGAAGGGATTTACCTTCATAAATCAACAAGAGATTTCTAGAAGCTGATATAACATTCACAAGGGTGACAGAATCACACATAACATCAATTACCTACCTCATCCAATTAAATGTTGCTAATTATAATGTTCCAATAGGCAATATCTTCTTCAGTAAAAATTGTGTCAAACAACATTAAAGTAGTTGATAAGTCCCTAAAATTAATGTACATGTGCATAAGGGAATTAACCATAAGAATATTGCTTGAAAGCCCTACCTTTATCTCCAGGTAGTGAATTGATTTACCAAAATGACAGGAATCGGGGAAATGCAAGATGAAATAAAAGCCAGGGTAGTTGAAAAACTCAACTGTAAACACTAATGAGTCAATGTCTTAAATAAACTTTGAGCTTTTTTTGAATACCCATTTCGACTGTAGCTAGAGATCATCATATTCCATGAGACTAAGTCTTTTTTGGGGATAGCATTAAATAAAAGCTTAGCCTTGACTATACAATTGCATTTTAGGGATATCATTCAAAGAGGTGTTAAGAGGCAAAATTATAAAAATTTCTTGTTACCTTACATTTTCTTCATGTTCTTTCACTTTCTAATCAACCAAACAGAGACTAATGTTCCGATCACATAATTCAAACACCCAATTCCTAAATAAAACAAATTCAAGTAAAATAACAATTTTTTTTTACTGTTGAAAACTTGAAAGTTAGATTTCTCTCTAGCTTTAGTGATAATTAATAAAAACATCGATTGTAAATTCTAAAATTTAGACAAATCAATACCAACATATGTTTCCAGGAAAAAAACAACCCACCCCCAAGCTTTCAACAATAACAACAAAGGGAAAGAAAAAAAAACCATTATTCTTCCTTTTTATGTTCGTTGTCATCCACTATTCTTATTGTTCACTTATCTTTCAATCTCTTTTATCAAATGGCAAAACCCAGAATGATAATCAACCCACTATATAAAATGCAAAACCCCCATTGATAAAGAGAAAAGATTTGAGATACAAGAAGCTAGTCACTCCCCACTGCATATATATATATTGACAGAAATTTCAAAAGGGTTGTTCTTCACAATTTTATTTAATTTTTTCTTTTTTCCAATAAATAAATAAAATTTGTTACGAACAAAAATACGAAAAAAACCAAATTCTGTGATCCCTCCATTTTTTTGCTCAGCCTGTAATTCTTCCATTGCTGATGTTGAGAAAGAATGAAGCCCTAAATCATTTTTCCCTAACAATGAGGAGACAATGAAGATAGAAAAAATTGAGAAAATTACCAAATCCCTAAATCTTTTTCTTCTAATAGTGAAGACACGGTGAGATAAAAGAAAAAATCAGGAAAAGAATCTTCAAGAAATTGAATCTGACAGAAAAAAAATTAGGAGAAAATTGAAACTGACGTTAAAAAAAAGAACCTTGAAGAATTTGAATCTTACTTGGAAATTTTTTAATCTTCTAAATATGAGTTGGAAAAAGTGGTTGATGTGGCTTAAAATAATTGGATGGGACCATATATGATGTGGTAGGAATGATCCATGAAATAATTTCTTTGTTTATAATTTAAAAATTAATTATTTTAAGTAATTTAATCAAATTTAAATTAAGTTGGAGAAGATATTAGATATAGATAAGTGTATAATAATACTTTGTTATTTTTAAAATTTAATAATGTGACACTATTTTATTGATGCCTAAAAACTATACTTTTAGAATAATTCCAATATAATTTATTTCTATTCTATTTCTATTTTCACTTTCTCGGATAATGGAAAATATTCAAGAAAGCGTTTTGGTTGAAAATTTTAAATATAATTTTGTAATATAAAATAAAAATATGTAAAAATTAAAAAACAATAAATTAGTGTTCTTGTTATTTTCAACTAAAATGCTTTGTAAAATTGAAAATGAAAAACAAAACAAATGTTTTTAATATTAAGAGTGTGTTTAGGTAAATATATTAGAGAATTTCAAATTTTGTGAGCAATCTTGAAAGGGATTTTAATAGCTCAGTTTTTTTTTTCAAATTTCACATGATTTGGATTAAAATTTTGGTTCTAGATTTAAAAGTCCAAACACATGGTTACATAACAAATAAAATGTTAGATATAAATATGGACAAATAGTGAAGAAGCTTCATGCATCTAATATAATTTCTACAATTTTAATTTATAAATTCTTAATTTTAATTTATAATTTCTATAATTAGGCAACTAGTTTGCTAGTCTAACTTTTTCGATCAATTTGATTGGTACAATCTGTTCAATCAATCCATCTAGTTCTATTAAATAAATCATTAAAAATTTATAAAATAAAAATATTAAAAAATAATAAATTGATTCAAACAATACCGCCTAATCAACCGGTTCGCACCCGTTCTCGAGTAAACCAATCTAATGCCTTTCTCTAGACTGGTTCCTAACCCAATCGACTAGTCCAGTTCAGTTCAAACAATAATGTTCAGTATCCTCCTGAATAATTAAATTTAATATATATATATATATATATATATAATAGGCCTAGAATTAGTTAAAATCCAAATTTAAATTTGAATTTTAAATTTCAAATATTTTAATTCCTCAAACAAAAATTTGAAAACAATGAATTTATAAATCATAGATTTCAAAGCTAAAATTTTGAAATCCAAATTCAAATTTTAGTTCCCAAAAGTCACCTAAATCAATTGCTTATCCACTTAAAGCTATTACAATTGTAGCATTTTGAATTAATGAATTTTAAAATGAACTGATCCTAGTTTAAACTCATATAAACACAACAACATTCTTTATCAATCGCTTTTAAAATATTAAATCTAGTACTCTGCCTGAATTCATATAAATGTAATTTTTAAATTTAAGTAATTATATTCCTATTATAGAAAAAACATGTACCAAACATTTTTTTATGTTTTCATTATTGAAATTAAACTTTTATTTCTATTTAGTAAATATGTTTTTCAATTTTAAAATAGTTTAATATATACGAAGTTCCCGAACTTGGTAATTTGTACCTAAACATTTTTTTGTACCTAATTGATACTTAAATTTAAAAACATAAGTCAACTTAGTTTTTAGGTACATGGTTAACATCATTAAAATTTTAATTTTAACCAATCACATTATGCCACCGCATTAGAAAACCAATCATATCATACCACTTGTATTAAAAATATTTAATTTAAATTCTTATTTAATTTCCTTTTAATTTTATTAATTAAAAATTCATTAATTAATTATTTAACCTTTCCAATTTTTTCATTTCCTTTTAATTTTTCATTCTTCTTCCCAACTCAATCATTATCGTCATTCACCATCACCATCACCATCATATATAATATAATAAAGTATACAGACATTAAAACATTAAAATTGTGATTAGTGGTAAATTTATATTTTTAAATTTAATTTCTATAGTTTTTAAGGGAAAATAAAAGGCCTATAGGTTGATTTTTATTTTTATTTAGGGTTTTACGTTGGTTTTAAAATTAATTAGGGATATAGACCAATTTAACTAGAAAGAGTTTCAACTGGACGAGCTTTCCAATAAACGATCAGATTCCAACGGTTTTTAAACGTTGCTGCCAATGGTAAAAAAAAATTAAATACCCAACGGTAACTTTTTTACCCTATAAATACCCTTCAAATTTCTTTTTTTTCGTTCACATCCTTCTCTCGATTCTCTCGAACTCTCTCAAGTCTCTCAACTCTCTCATTTTTAATATTTTTCGATATTTTATTTAAAAATACTATTTTTTAATTATCTCCTTTTTATTCATTTAAATCGATTTCTCATGAATGGTCACCTCTATAATCCGCTTTGATGACAAGCATATTTTTGCTGCCCAATTAGCAATGGTAAGACCGAAATTTAAATTTCGTTAATTTCAATAATGGTAAATTTAATTTTTTATTGTGTAAATATGCGGATGGTCGTGTTCTAGAGGACTTCATCCATAATATGGGAAAGCCTGCAATCCCTGAAATTTGTGGCCACTTGCAAGCGATTGGATTGTTACATGCGTCTTGCATGTCCAGGGGTTGCAAACTCGATTTACAACTAATCAGCATATTGGTGGAAAGTGTGATGGAGGCCCGAAACACACACTTTACACCTTCCATGCAACGAGTGTACAATCACACTCGAAGACGTAGTACAACATAGTCTGAAAATGGATAGGCCAGTCATCACAGGATCTGCGATCGTTCTAAGCAAAGTGACCCTCATACCAATCACTATTGAGGAAGGTCTCGGACAAGTTCGAAGTTGGTTGGATATTGATGAACTGGTTGAAGGATAATTTCAACGAGCTCCCTGAAGACCTTGAAGACCGAATGGAGGAGGTCATATAACAATACACCCGAGCACACATCATGAGGTTAATTGGGGGCATTTTGATGCCCGAAAAATCTCAAAATTTGGTGCATGTAAGGTGACTACTACATCTAGTGGACTTCAATGAGTGTGGGAAACTAAGTTGGGGATCTTCCGTATTGTCCATGTTATACCGGGAGATGTGTCAGGCCACGTTATTGAGTGCACCGTCGATCAGTGGTTGTCTGCTCCTGCTACAGTCATGGGCTTAGTCGCGATTATTGTTTCTATGTTCTAAGGTGATCGACCCATATATATTCCCGTTGGTGACAAGGAAAACATCATTTATTAACAAATATGTAGTTTGTACAATAATTTTTATTTTTATACGTTTTGACTAACATATCACTTGTACAGGTGGAACCATGGGTCAAGCTATGTAGGAATGCCCGAGGATCTAGAAGATATTAGGCTATTGTTAGATCAACGCTCGAAATCCGAGGTTAGTTACCGATTCTTTCGAACCAATATTAATTACATAATGATTCGTAAAAAAATTCATAAATGACAATGTTTACAATTTTGCTTTCAGTTTGAATGGATGTCGCACACCGACACCGATGTCATGTCCTGCATCCCGCATGAAGTGTTAAACAATCGGCAGATGTAGGACGTGAAGATGCCGTTGGTAGTGTACGCGACGGTGGAAATGCACGAATCAGACCGAGTGTTGCGGCAATTTGGGTGGAGACAACAAATTCCACCACCATCGCAAGACATGAAGGAGTTGCACAAGGTGGACATGCAGGGAAAGGACAACACCGATTGGTTGGTGTGGCACAAGGAGCACATTGAGGTGTGGGATCGCAAGATGCAATCCATACCCATTCGTGAACAATTTTTCTCAATGGACACGGCCGCAACTGATGATTACTTAGCATGGTTCAGAACTACAGATAAGCTATATATGCTATCACCAGAGGAGAGGAGTTGGCAAATTCGGGTGAAGAGGTCACGTCAAATGCCAGAGCATACTAGGAAGGAATACGATTGCACAACTAGTTCGTGAACCGCTCTGGCAGAAGATGCGTTGCCTATGGCTGCACAATATCTGGGTCACTTCGGCGCAGGTATTCCCATTCAATTAAGTAACCCAATGTTTTATTCACAAGCACCACTACACTACGCACCACCACCACACGTGGCAAGTTCTTCTGTTCCCACAGGTATATATTTTGCTCCATCGACGTCCCCGCATACTACACCCCTATGTAGATGTGATGCCGAACCCCATGTTGGGACAAACACTGACATATCCACTGCCACCGATGCAAATGCCCATGCAGCAGTTAATGGTGATGTCGATGCCCAGTACATTTCCAATGTACCCGGATTTGAAGCACCACAAGGTTTCATGCCTATGTGACCCAAACACCGCGCGCATCACTATTTTACAAGGGTGGTTCATTGTCGCAACAAGTGGACGAGGAAGTGGCAGATACACGATGGAAAGCGAAGATAACACAATAATCGACCACAGAGGAAGATGATGGCAGTGCCAATCCTGAATATACGATCGCGCAAGGGGCCATGATAGCTACGTACTCAGGTGACGACGGCAAGGAAGTCTACAAGCCCACACCTCCGGATGCTACTCCAGATGCACATTTGGTTGCTCATACTTTACTTCTTTCAAATTGATTTAACTCTTCTTACATGGCCAATATTAATATCCATTATTTAATGCTTCTTTGATATTTTTAGGCTCAATGCATAAGATAAATGCAACATACTTACAAGCACTTCTAAGAGAAGATCTAGTAATTACCCCTTGGGACACATAGTTGAACTCTCTTGGATAAGTGACTTTCCTTTCCTCAATTGAAAGTACTTCTAGAGCATCTTGTGTTTGTTCTTGAATTTTGTCATTTGATTGTTGATCCTCTTTATCATTATTAAAAAATTCTGTATTATCATCATCAAAACAAGAATCCTTTCTAGAAGGAGGATTAGAGTCATAAAAATATAATATGTATAGACTCTTCTACTACTAAAGTTCTTTTGTTAAAAACTTGATAAGCTTTAGAATTTAAAGAATAACCAAGAAAAATTCCTTCATCACTTTTTGCATCAAATTTACCAAGATTATCTTTGTCGTTGTCTAAAACAAAACATTTTTATCCAAAGGAATGAAAATAGCTAATATTAGGATTTTTATTTTTGAAAAGCTCATATGGAGTTTTCTTTAAAATAAGCCTAATCATTACTCTATTAATAATATAACAAGCGGTGTTTATGGCTTCTGCCCAAAAATATTTTGGTAAATTATTTTCACTAAGTACTGTTCTAGTCATTTCTTCTAAAATTTTAATTTTCCTCTCAACAACTCCATTTTGTTGAGGGATTCTAGGTGCAGAAAAATTATGGAAAATTCCATTCAAGTTGCAAGAATTTTCAAAACCAAGATTTTGAAATTCGGTTCCTTTGTTACTTCTAACACTAGTGATAGAGTAACCTTTTTCATTTTGATTCATTTTTGAAAATGTGATGAATTTTTCTAAAGCTTCATCGTTAGTACTTAAAAAAAGAATCCAAGTAAATCTAGAATAGTCATCAAGAAGCACAAAAACATAATGTTTTCCACCCAAGCTGTCCTAACAGGACCAAATAAGTCTATGTGAATTAGTTGAAGAGCTCTACTAGTTAATACATCATTAATAGGTTTAAAAGACATTCTTTTATGCTTACCCTTAACACATGCATCACAAACTTTATCTAGTTCAAAATCAATTTTAGGCAAACCTCTTACTAAGTCATTTTTAGCTAATTTATGCAATATGCTCATGCTAGCATGTCCTAGTTTTCTATGCCACAATAAAGAACTATTTTCATTTATAATAACAAGGCATATGTTAGAATTATGCAAATCATCTAAATGCACCATATATATATTATATCCTATGTCCTATAAGCATAATTTTATTAGAAGAAATGTCCTATAACCATATATATATTATATCCCATCTAAACTCGAGCATTCTATTTATGACGTCAGCATGCATTTAGGGGCACACGGCCAAGACACACGCCCGTGTGCTAGGTCGTGTCCTCCACATGGTTGAGACACACGACTGTGTCTCTACCCTTGTGTTTACTACCATGCATTCTGACTTAATGTTTTTAGGTGCAGGGGACACACAGCCATTTCACACGCCCATGGGGCGGTCCATGTGTCACACACGCCTAGACACACGCCCGTGTGTCCATCTGTGTGGACCTTATTAGATTATTTTCCAAGGCTTAGGTCACCCTCTAATAACCATATCCACTTATAGTTTTCAATAACACTTAAAATGGTCTAACTATACTCTTAAATAACCTTAATATACCTCATTGCATGTAAATCTCATCTCATCGATTTTTATACATGCTAGGTTGTCCCCTTTATCTTAAGGATTTCCATGACATGTGACTCAATTAAGATTGGCTCGTTATCTTAAGTCATTGCCAAAATTGTGGCCTAACCACCCCATGTGATTTGGTCATGCTATATATGACTAATTGTAATACACCATATTTAATCATCACAAGAACATTGGAACATAACATGCACAATTTGTGTAACGCCTCGTACCCGAGACCGTTTCCGGAGTCGAACACGAGGTGTTAACGAACTTAATTCATTTACTTACACAGTTCATTTCGAAATTGCTAGGCAAGTTGGCTAACTGCATCACAGCCACTTTAAAAATCATATCTCGAGTTCCAAAACTCAGAAACTGATTTCATAAATTTTTCCTGAAACTAGACTCATATATCCATCTACAAATTTTTTTCTGAAATTTTTGGTTGGGCCAATTAGTACAGTTTATTAGTTAAAGTCTCCCCTGTTTCAGGGTTCGACTACTCTGACCTTCATGCATTACGACTTAGATATCTCCCTGTACAGAGCTTCAATACTTATGCCATTTGTTTCTAATGAAACTAGACTAAAAAAGGAATCTGTACATATAAAGAATGACTTCTAATTGTCTCTGGTTAATTTATGGTGAATTTCCAAAATCAAAACAGGGGATCCAGAAAATGCTCTGGCCCTGTTTCACGAAAACTTAAACATCTCATAAAATACGGCTCATATGGTCATTTTGTTTCTTTCATATGAAAATAGACTCATCAAGATTCGATTACATAATTTATTCACTATTTAATTCCATTCCTACTATTTTTAGTGATTTTTCAAATTCACATCACTGCTGCTGTCAGCATCTATTCTAAGGTAAATTTTACCTATTTCATAATTTTTCCATGAATCAATTAGTAAATTGACATACTTCATTTTCAAGTATAATCACGATTAGCCATGTCGTACGTAGCACCAATTGGACCATGACTGGCCATTCCAATGGCTAATCATTACCAACATTTCCACATCACTTAATAACCATATCATAAGACCATATATACAAAATGACCATAATGTTATACTCAAAATATACAAGCCATTTTCGCATGGCTATACGAATATACATTACCAAAAGATACTTAATTAACAACAAAGGTCAGCCCTATACATGTCATTATCAAAATTCAACTAAAAGAGTACCAAAGGGCTTAGATAGTGTGGACGACTTGACTTTGACACTCCGAGTCCGATAGCTGACGAACAAAATCTATAAAACAGAGAATTAAAGCAACAGAATAAGCATTTTGATGCTTAGTAAGTTTTAAGTAATGAAATTATTTACAACTAAGGTATAGCGTTCATATGACTAAATGAACAATTGCATATACGCATATTCCCAAAATCATGTTTACTTCACGCTTCAACCATTATATTCATACACTCGAGATCAAACCCGACTAAAGGCCTAAGCTTGTTAATCAATTGAGCGAATACTATTTAAAAGGAATCAACCTTTCCAATGCATATACGAAACATACCTTATAGTTTGGATTTATGAGCGTATTAATTGAAGTTATTACAGCAAGATCGCTCATTTCCAAACCCAAGTACCTTCGGGATTTAGCCGGATATAGCAACTCGCACAAATGCCTTCGGGACTTAGCCCGGATATAATCACTAGCACAAATGCCTTCGGGACTTAGCCCGGATATAGTAACTAGCACAAATGCCTTCGGGACTTAGCCCGGATATAATCACTAGCACAAATGCCTTCGAGACTTAGCCCGGATATAGTAACTAGCACAAATGCCTTCGGGATTTAGCCCAGATATAGTCACTAGCACAAATGCCTTCGGATCTTAGTCCGGTTATCATCCGAATAATCATGCACATATATCAATAAATCATAACACATTTATATTTCATTTTCATTACTAGAACTCAAACATAAGACACTTATCAACCTTTACCATTTTCGGCTCAATAGCCACATACAAAGAGCATGATTTTGATTGGCTTTGTAACATGATCTCTATACACATTCGGCTACCAAATCATAAGTATAACTAATTACCTCGATATATAATTCAAGTAGAATCATTATATCACCGTTTATTTGTTATGCTTATATGTCATGACTTAATCAAATCATAAACTAAGTTCCATTACTCAAAGACTTACCTCAGATGTTGTCGAACGACTTCAACGGCTATTCGATTACTTTTTCCTTTCCCTTATCAGATCTAGATCCTCTTTGCTCTTGAGCTTAATTTAAAACAATTGAATTCATTTAATTTCAAATCAAATAGGCGATTTAATATAATACACGTATATTATAAGGTTGAGGTACATATGACTTAATGGTTAACTATCAAACACTATACGCATATATATGTATATATATATATATATATATATATTCTCTAGTCATGCACAACCCAACATCTTACTTAGGCATTAACAACTTTATAGATATATGCATATCTATGTTAAGGCGAATATATATAATTTAACACATTCTACAAATATGGTTATTTATAATGACTAAACACCATTTTATCTCAAGTTATACTTATAAGCACATCCATCCAAATACATTCGTACTTAAACATCATTCCGACCTAACACTCATATTACATCTATAAAACTACAAGCCGAATATACCTATACTTACATCACTTAAACATCAACCCTTAATTTCTTTGACAAAGCACATTTCCGAAAATGATAAGGCAATATAACAGCCTTCAATCCAACTTATAATTCATACATATCACATTCCAAGCATTCACTCTATTCTATCACTTAAAGTACAAACATTACTCAATAACTTCCTAGTTCAAATTCGGCAATTACACCAATTCACTAGATGATTTATTATTATTATTGTTGATTTATTCAAACTACTTAAAATTACCTTAAACTATCACAATTAACAACCATTTGTAACTTATTCATTAAACATGAAAACAACCATATATCTCTTCCATTTTCTACCATGGCCGAATGCTCAAGACACCACACCATTCCAAATTGGTCATGGGATGAGCAAAGAACTTAATGACTAACTCAAAAATGTTAAAAATCCAAGAATCATCATTGAACTTACCTTCATTTAGCTAACCACCATAGCCGAATTTCTCAAAGCTTTTTCTCTTCTAGTTACGGCAATGAGGAGCAAAGATGGAGAAACTTTGGTTTCTCCTCCCACAATTCAACATTTTTTTATTATCCATATTTTATTTTTAACATAAAATATTAACATAAAATAATTATAATATGTTTTAGTCCATAACATGGCCGGCCACCATCTAGAATTTGGCTAATTTGACATGCAAGTACAAGCATTTTCTAACATGCATTAATAGGCCACTTTAACATTTGCCTAGCACATTTCTAAATTTTCTCACACAAGTCCTATTTAATAAATTTACTTCCATATACACATAATTTAAGCATGAATTTTTCACACATGCATATTCATATATAATGAGCATCAAACATGACTGTAAATTATTTTTATGACTTGGTTTCGTGGTCCCGAAACCACTTTTCGACTAGGGTCGATTTAGGGCTGTCACAATTTGGTAGGTCATAACCTACACCAACATGAGCTAATTTCCATAGCCATATACAAGTGAATATGTTTACTTTTATAAGCCTTCATATTGGCTAATCAAATGACACATATAACAAAATAACAAAAGGCCTATACATGCCATTGAACAAAATAAGAGTATCTATATACCAAAGCTAGACAAGATGATAGTGTGTTGACTCTCCAACCGTCTCCCAATCTTCGCGAGTCCACGAGCTCTGTAAGACAGGGAAAAGAGAGGGGTAAGCACTAACATGCTTAGTAAGCCCGAATAACTGGAAAGTAAACTTATGAATTAATTAGCATGCATCCATATTAGGCAATAAAACCAACAAGCATGAAATAGTTTCCCTATCACATGCACTCAATCAACAAGTTAGTCTTATAACAATGTACCATGTAATTTGTCTTAGATGAGCTCATCATTCAACATTTTCATTTTTATATCTCATGTTAATCCCGTTGAGTTTCTGGAAAGTCTTGATGGATTATTCATTTACCGTCAAGTCATAAGAGTGGTCATCTCAAGTATGCACTCTTGCGAACCTCACATTATACGGCGGGATTACCAGTCCAGGCTAAATCCCCCATAATGTAAACTCATAGGGTGATGTCAAGATTACCAATCCAAGCTAAATCCCTTGCAGCGACAAACACCCATAATGAGCTCAGATCTGAATTACCAGTCCAGGCTAAATTTAGACCCTAGTCGGATTACCCGTTCAGGCTAAATCCACAATGCACACATATTCTTCGGGAGGCTCGATCATTCAAGGAACACCCGTCTGGGCTAGATCCTTCCTATATTTGAGATCAACGGATTACTCGTCTGGGCTAAATCCTTTTCTGTAATACATGCAGGATCTCAAATCATGTAAGCCATGGTTTATCCATCAAATTTCCCTTTTTGACTTCAATCGGGACATTTATTATCATTTCATTATTATTAACATACTTCATGGATTTTCATGTCATCATTATAACCAATTATCATACATTCATAACACATGTAACTAGGCATATTAATAGTTTACTTAAAGTTATTCGAACTTACCTGGTATCCATTTCGGTTTTGCATCTTGGTTATTCTAAAACCTTTCGTTTTCCTCAATCGACCTCTGGAATTTGTTCCTTGGGGTCTATAACAATAAAAATGAATCAATAATACCTCACATTATACTTTTGGAGTCTAAATTTCACCCAGGGCAAAATGACCATTTTGCCCCTAACCTTTCACTTTATTTACAATTTAGTCCCTAGGCTCGTATGATGAAATGCATGAATTTTCTACATTACCCAAGCCTAGATGAATGTTCTTTCCTCTTATGGTAGTCCACATTTTTCCATTAATTCACATTTCTACCACATATTTTACACCTTTTGCAAAAAGGTCATTTTAGGGGGTTTTCATGAAAATCACCTAGAAAAAGATATTTAACACACATCCAACTTTCATATTCCTCCATAAATCATCAAAGAATAAACATTTCACACATGGGTCACTTTACATACATGAACCCTAACTCAGAATATGGGTAGAAATTGAGAGAGTAAGTTACCGGGATTTCAAAAATACGAAGAACATTAAAAACGGAGCTTGGGAGCACTTACTATTGAGCTTGAAAAGTGAAGAAACCCTAGCTATGGTGGCTCTAAAATTTTGGCAGCAAGGGGGAGAAGATGAGCTGAGTTTTGGCTTATTTTCCCATTTTATTTCATTAATTAGCCAAATGACCAAAATGCCCTTAAGCCCTTTCTTTCAAATTTTATCCATACAATGCCCATTTTTGTCCAAAAACTTAAAAACTGGGAAATTTGCTCTTTAAGGATTTCTAATTAATAATCTAAAGCAATTTCATACAAATTGCTTTTAGAATCCAAGTTTTGCACTTTATTCAATTTGGTCCTTAATTTCCAATTGGACACCTTACTCATAGAATTTCTTCATGAAACTTTAACACATGCATATAATCATATTTTAGACCTCATAATAATCATAAAATAAATATTTCAATGTCAGATTTGTGGTCCCGAAACCACTGTTCCCACTAGGCCCTATTTTGGAATGTTATAAGCATCTTGCATCTCATCAAAAGAATAAGAATTTGAAATAGATGAGTTATAAGTTACCTTAGAATCATCGATGGCCATGAGACATAAGTTGGATATTTCTTGAGTTTCTTCATCGGATGAGTCCTTATCACTCCAAGCAACAACATTGACCTTGTGTTTTTGTTTGTTAGACCCCTTCTTTTTCCATTGAGGACAATCAAACTTGATGTGTCTTAGTTTCTTGCACTTATAAGAAAATGATGAGATCTTTCTCCTTGGTTGATTCAATTTTGAGTCATTCCTTCTTTTGGAATTGTTTTCCTTTATTGGACCTCATGAACCTCTTGAATCTTCTAGCAAACATAGTCATCTATTCATCATAATACACATCTTCATTTGTATTACCTTATTCTATTATGGACTTAAGGTCAATGCCAACCTTCTTCTTCTCCATCTATTATTCTTCAACCCCTTCTTTTATTCTCATCTCATGAGTAAGTAATGAACCAATAAGCTCGTCTAAAGAGAGTGTTTCCAAGTTCTTTGTTTCTTCTATGGCGATCACTTTAGCTTCCCATGTCTTTGGCAAGCTTCAAAGAATTTTTCTCACAAATTCTTCATTGGGATAAATCTTCCCATATGTTTTGAGCCCATTGATGATAATTGTAAATCGATCTGACATAGCCATGATGTCTTCCTCGAGTTTCATTTTGAATGTTTCATAGTTGAGTGTAAGAATTCCTACCTTAAACTTTTTAACTTGACTTGTACCCTCATGAGTGACTTCTAGCTTGTCCCAAATTTCCTTGGCATTGGAATATGAAGAAACTCTAATATATTCTTCCAGACCAAGTGCGCAAAATAGAGTGTGCATGGCATTTGTGTTGAGTTAAATGTTTCTTCTATCTTCCTCATTTTATTTATTCTTACTCTTTAGAACTAAATTACCTCATTCTTGCTTTTGAGGAATGGATAGACCACCCGTGATGACGTCCCACACTGCAAGATTGTTGGCTTAGATGAACAACGTCATTTTAGTGTTCCAATAGGAGTAGTTTACACTATTGAAGTAAGAGACTTGGAGATGGCTTGTGATTCTCCAAAAAAAAAAAAACAAAAACTAAACCAGATGTAGAAGTCATCTTGTGTGGTTTGATTTACTGAAAGTTGAGCTACTTCTAGGATCTCCTTTTTGGTTATTAAATCGTCTAAAAGAGGCAAGCTATGATACCAATTGTTAGCTTGATAAAACAAACCAAAATAGCCAAGAGGGGGTGAATTGGCCTTTAAAAAAATTGGTGAAAGCAAAGACAGAAAATGAAACAATGAACACAAAGGTTTAGAATGGTTCGACCCCAATTACCTACTCCACTACCTTAGCTTTCCACCACTAAGGATTTTCCCAAATTCACTAATTTGATAACCTTTGAGGATAATGTTAACCTTACAACTCTCTTAATATTTCTACCCAAAATCTTAAGACATAAACCCTCTCAAGGAAATACAAATAAGAAAACAAAGAAATAGTCCTTACAAAATCAAAGTGTTCGCAAATTAAGCTCAAATACAATGAAATACACTTAAGCAAAAGAATAGGAGTAAAGCTCACAAGTGTATGAAAAAGCAATATAGAAATAATAAGCTCAAAGGTTGTTTGATGGAAGATTTTTTTGCTTGAAAGTGCTTTTTTTTTATGTAAGTCTTTGGAAAATGGTATTTATGCCCCCTAATTGATTTCCAATCGTTAAGGTTGTTGGTGTAATGAATATGGTTGTTAGGAATGTAAAACCAAAACATTTATTTCACCTGCAACTGTGAGTATCGATACCAAATAAAAGAGTATCAATATTTTTTGTAATAAATACTAATTCAGTGATCGTTAGGATTTATTAGTTGATACCAAAAACATTTTATCGATACTTTTGGAAAAATGTATCTATATCAGATCGATACTGTGTAGGGTTTGTAAGAAACAGAATGCTATTTTGGTATCGTTTTTAAGGAAGGTATTGATTATTTTCAGAAAATATCGATACCTCAAAAATGGTATCGATAATCTTTAGGATTTTTGAAAACAAAATGCAAGTTTGGTCTCAACTTTTCTAAGAGTATCAGTAGTTTCAAAATTATTGATACTTGGCCAAAATGGTATTGATACTTTTTAGCCTGAAACAATTCTGACTTGTTTGAAAATTATTTGATGTATTCAAAATTTTATCTCTTAAATTTTAAATTTAAAAATCATTTTGTCAATTTTAACTTATATTCAAAAATACTTCAATTAGTTATATCAAAATATTTTATCAAATAAAACTTGGATTATCACTAACTCTAGGATAGAGATCTAGAAAATGCATCTAACTAGATGAGCTTTTTAAAAAATTCATTTAGCTGGCTGCACTTTTCAAAAAGCTTATTGGACGTGTTTTCTAATTAAATCGACCTATATCCTTAATTAATTTTTAAAACTGGTCTAAATGTCTAAATAAAAATAAAAATCCGCCTAGGACTTATTTTGCCTTTTTTTAAGGAGAGTTTCTATAATTTTTTTTATTATATTTTGAGATAAATAAGGCTTTATTAAAGAAGTAGAAAAAACAGACAATGATGACCTAAGGAGCGTTTTCTCTACTCTCAGCCTCATCACAGATAATCCCCTCCATTAACAAAAAAAAAAAGGAGAAAAACAAGGGGAGGAAATCTGAAGAGCCAAATACAGCATACCGAAGTTGAAATCTGGAAAATCGTTCACCTCAAAGCTTGCATATCATCTGGGAGAATTGTGTCCGTCGTTTCAAACCGAATCTCGTCCCCCCTCTCTCCTTTTTACTTCTTCTAATCCGGCGGTTCCACGGTCCTTCGATCCGCCGCGACTCTCGGGACTTCTTCCACCCAACACCAGTCCTGATCTCTGTGAAGAGCATCTCCTGCCAGCAGATGGGCAATTTTATTGCATTGACGGTGGGTATGTTTCGGTTTTACTTCCAAAACCTGGTTAGTTAAGGCTTTTTCGTCTGAAACATAGGGGCTTATGGTTGATCTGTCTAACCCCTCATGCTGGATTTTATTAATCACCGTTCTCGAATCCCCTTCCAAGATTACATTTTGAAAGCCCATATCCCTCGCAAATGACAAAGCCTGAACACAAGTGAGAGCTTCTGCCGCAAAAGGAAATGATACTCCTTTGTTCAAAATCTCACAGGCCCCCATTATGCGGCCGTTCCCATACCTAGCAATTACTCCCGTGCCCGCGAATTTAGTATCCATTTTGAAACTGGCATCGAAATTCATTTCGATAAACGTGTCTCCAGGCTGCTTCCAACTAGAAGGACATAGAGAAGTTTCCTCAGGTAAAACTGCTGTTTCTCTGTCTCAGCAATATAGGATCGTATATAGCATGCAATATTTTGGGTTGTGTCTTTCTTTCATGCAGCCATTTATTTCTTGCGTTCCACATAGCCCAACAAGTTACTTCTAACATCTTGCATCCCATCTCATTTGAATGTTTGAACATAAAGCTAAGCTGATCCTTAAACTCTGTGCTCTGCTGTTGCGAAGGTCCCCAATCAATATGACACACTTCCCATACCCGTTTCATCAATCCACAATTGCGTGTGCTGAAGTTTCAGGCCTAGCTTGGCAGACGGGACACAAGGGATTATTCGCCACTCTCCGCTTGTACAAATTTGAGTAAGTAGGAATAATGTCGTGAAATATCCTCCAGACAGTGATTTGAATCTTTGCTGGACATGTAATATTCCCGAGTTTCTTTTAAAAATATGTATAATTTTCAGTTGAGGTAGCAGTATCTGTATTTAGAGCAGAATTTAGGCCATTATCCATCAGAACTTTGTATCCGCTCCGAATGGTGTACTCCCCTGTCTCCCCCCCTAACCATACACGCATATCTGGCATCTCATAAGTTGCAAGCGGGACTCCTAATATTTGCATGTCAGTTCTAATCGCAGAATGTTCTCTTTTAACTTGATCAGACCCCAACAACCAACGATCGTTCCAAATCGAGACAGTTTCCCCATTGCCTATTCCCCAAAATTTTTCATTCCATGTTAAAATAGCACATTTACGTTTAAAAAATTAAAAGCAATCCCGAAACTTTTAAGAGATAATAATAATAATAATTTTAAATATCAAGTTATGATAATAATAAACATCAACTTATAATTTTGAGAGAATATTTTTAATCTAATCTAATATATATTTGTATAGGTTTTTATAAAAGATAATTTTATAATTTTTCATTTACGTAAGATAAGTTTAGATTTATCTGAAATATTTATCAGAAGTGAAGTTTTATAATATGTTGTCTTTTACTCTCTTGTTCTTTATTAGAAGACTTTTCGAAAAAACAGGCCTCCCCGTCACCTGCACAATCGTCACTCGGCTATTTAAGTCATTTGCATGTTTTGTACAAAACAATTAAACAATTCAATCAGATTTGGCCACTACATTGCTGAAAGGAGTAGAAACAGATTGGCGCTGGAGAGAAGTAAAGATACAAAAACCCTAAGCCACAGGAGGATAGATTCGGACTTCCTCAAAATTTATTCATTCGAGATTTGCAGGATGATTTGTTTTATTTTATTTTTAAATTAATTTTAATTTATGATTGATTTGATTAATTTATTATATTTTTATATTTTAGAGGATAATGAAAGATTTCGATCTTAGTATTATTTTTATTCTTGATCTTGGATTTATCAAACAAAAATTTAAATTGGTATTGAAGCTTTGATGTATTTTTTCTTTCAAGTATGATTGTGATTATTATTTTATTTGTTTTACTCTAATCAAATTATTGAGTTAGATTATTAAATATTGATGGGTTCATAAATTTTATAATCAACATTCTTAATATATTACTTTTAAATGATTGTTTAAATATATATGTTAATTGTCGATTCAAAATGTAAATTTTCGTGTAATTGTACCCTTTTAAAGAAAAAATCATGGGGATATTTAGAAGACTGTTTTATTAGATATGTTGCATTCCCTTAACTTTATACAAACATAATTTTTAATGATATAATCATGGACATGAAAAATGACATAATAATAACCTTTCAAAATATAGAGATAACTTATGCTATCAATGTAATATTAAATATCATTGGTCACATACTTGTCTGGGCATTTTGTTCAAAATCTATTAATTTTTGTTTGAGGAAGAAAAGATGTCTCATTAACAATGTAACAATGAATACTATCCTTATAGGTAGAAAGCATTTATCTTAATTGGTACTAAAACAAACCAATATTAATGCAGTATTCGGTAGTACAAAATTAGTTGAAAGCTCCAAAAGAGCTAATAATTTGCTGGTACAAAATTAGTTGAAAGCTCTAAAAGAGCTAATTATTTGATAGTACAAAATTAGTTGAAAGCTCCAAAAGAGCTAATATATCAATATCTAAAAGAATAAAGTTAGTTATGGTTAATGCATAATCCTCTAGAAACATTCACTATAATGGATCTCATATTGATATTGTGAATGAGGAAAATATTGTATTTAGTATGAACCACTCTTGTTATGAATACATACCTCTTTTACAAAGAAAGATTCAATTATTGAATTATATTATGCATGATACTTGAATATCTATCTTTATTTTAAAATGATAGAGAAAGATTGAGTTATTGAATTATATTTATTACTCTTGTTATTAATTTGAATTGATTGTCATTATCTCTATAATCTTCATTTGTCATCATCCTCGTGAAGGGAAAGCATAATATTTATGTCACACCCCAACTCTGGCTAATCCAAGAATAAGGCGTGTAGTTGTGAAGTTATCTGTTTGGCGTATTGTAATCTGCCATGTAACAGTTTTCTAGCAGACTAGAGTTTGGTGAAATGTATCCGCCGTAGAATTGATTAAAGATTCTATTATAAGTTATTCTGTTATTTAAGAAAATAATATGTCAATTGAATAGTAAACATGGTGAGAGTTACCACCAAATGTATAGTACTTTTATTTTGTTCGAGTATTGTGCTAGTTGGGTTTTGTAGTGTGATCTGGTTGGGAATCAACTGAATTGACTGGTCAAAGGGCTTATGATCAAAACTTTCATTTATAATTCTTCTGGTTATTGTAGGTCAAATAAATGACAACTACTGATTGAGGTTGACACTTGTCAAGTTCCATTAAAGGGAATTGAGGTTATATATATGTATGAGAAGGGTTTATGGGGAAGTTTCTTCTTCCTTTAATATTACTCTTTGATTTTTTTCTTATATCTAATTATAGATCTTTCTCTTTAAGTTGGAAGCTAAGATTCTTGGTTTAATTAGTGGTTGTTCCACCTCCTATTAAGTATTATAGCTCTACATGTAAAGTTTTTGAAAGAGTATGATTATTAAGAGTTATATGAATAGTAAGTTATGAATAGAGGGCCTTGCATGAGGGTTATCTATGATTGAAATGTTAGCAGTTTGTATGTAAATGAATCCTAATGGTGAATCTATGTTCTTTAAGTTGTTGTTATTGGGTTGAGATAGATGTCCAAATCTAAAAATTTGAGCTATAGCTAGGTGAGTACCAGTTGAGTTTCTATACTGACTCTTGCATGAGAACTGTTCAAGCATAATTATATCGATGCTAGTGGTATCTAGTATAAATGGTAAGTGTATTAAATAAGGAAAATATATTATACATGCGACAATGATATGTATTAAGTATTGACTAAATAGAAAGCTAAGTGGTAAGTATGCAGGTAAAGTATGATATGAGAGAGTACGAACCAAGGAAATGTGTAAATGGATCCTGGAAAGTGAAATTTGGGTAAAACATTCCCTTGTGATACCTCTAGTAAGGCAGTTATATTGCTAACTAGACTAGCAGATCACGATACAAAAATAAGTGTAAGACCATGTGGCTAAGACCCATGGAAATGTATGATAAGAAAACACTCATGGTGATGCCTCTAGTAAGATGAAGACTAGACTAGCAGATCACGACATGAATGTGTGTAAGTCCATATGGCTGAAACAAATGGCATAATATGTTAATTTGTTAATATGAATATTCATAGTGTTGCCTTCGATAATATGTCAATTGAACTGGAAGATCACGACATGAAGTTATATATAAGTCCAAGAGGGAGAAACCATGGCAACTTCTGTGAAAGTCTGTCGGGACAGTAAACACGTAATTCTGTATATTGTATATATGGTGTAATCTGTTAAGCCTTTGTGGCGTATTCTAAATTACTTTTGTGGCAAATCCCATTATGTTCGTGTAGCGTATTCAGTGATATGTATATGTATGGAGAGTTAGGTTATTGGCCTTTGTGTTAAGATCTGGGTAAGTTTTAAGATTTCTTCAATAGCTAGTTCTTTGATGAGTTTGAAAATAGTTGGGTTGTTTGGTTTGGTAGTAAGATTGATAAGCTGTAAGAGGTGAACTCTGAAGGAGATATTGTGTGTGTACTTATAAAGGGAACTCTGACAATTTGGGATAAGGGTGTATTCATATTATGAAATGTATACGTGTTCGTTAGTTCAATTTTGGTTACGCTATGTAGGATTGAAATCTAAATTATCTGATATATGCCAAATCTAAGTAGTTGATAACTCTTGAAAAGAGTTATAATTCACGCTTTTAAACTTAATTAAATACTTGTACTTACATAAATTAACTTCATTTTAGGTAATTTGCATGATAATTTCTATTCAATCGAGCAGTACATCTAAGAACTTAATATGGTGATTACTTTATTGCATCTCTACTTTTCATTGCTTGTGAAAAGGTCTTGTTGTGGCTGAATTATAGGTTTAAGGGAGAAGGATAGCAGAGGATGGAGTTTTCCAAGGCATTCTGAGAGGTTTCCATGGCAATGTTTGTGAAGAAAACGACAAACACCTAGTCAGCAATGAGATCACTTAGCATTCGGTCCCCACATATACGTGAAAAGAAAAATATTCACTTCAAAATTAGGGAAAAATAATCATTGGCTGATGGCTTTTAACCTAAAAGACAACCAAAGTATAAAAGGCAATAAAAAGGAAAAGAAAATGAGGCGGTTGGTGTAACACCCCTAACCCGTATCTGTCGCCGAAATAGGTTTACGAAACATTACTGTAAAACCGTAACTTTAAACATTCAATTCCAAACATTTTATAAATCATAACATAATTCATTCAAACACATGCATAACGTCCCTAATTTGAGCCCTCAACACCTTAGAAACATTTTAGAAATGATTTAGGACTAAATCGAAAACATTTAGAACTTTATGGAAAAAGATAGAAAATTTCACACTGTAGAGGTACACGACTGTGTAGCCAAGCCGTGTACCTCACATGGCTGAGACACATGCCCATGTCTCAGGCCGTGTAGCATTAAAAATAGGGACATGTGACCATGTCCTAGCCCGTGCCCGTGTAACTCTCTAACTTGGGTCACAGTCCAAGCCACACGTCCGTGTGCCAGGCCGTGTAACTCTAGAAATGGCCTTACACACCTGTGTGCTACACCGTGTACTAGGCCGTGTAACTGCCTAACTTGCTACCCTTTGAAACCTACAAAGGACATACAACCGTGTCGCATGGTCGTGTGTCACACACGACTGAGACATACGCCCATGTCTTAGGCCGTGTGGACAAGAAATAGGCCAAATTCAAGCCCTTTCTTTGACCCATTTCAAGCACACACCTACAAGCCATTTGCACATACGATCAAGCCTTAAAGCATACCTAAATCATGCACAATACAACCAATTCAATAGGTCATTTATCCATACAACCAATATAACAAAAGGCACCTCAATCACAAATCATCAAATCAACCTAAACATAAACATATTTATCCATGAATCAACCATACACAACTACCTATTTCCATACCAAGCCATAGCACATTTGACCATATACCAAGTGACAATCAAACATACCAAATTGGTCATTCAAAATATACCTTCACTTGACCATTTAACACCAACCATTTAAGCATCAAAATGCAAAAAGTTCAGCAACCATAACACCACATATATACATGCCAAACATAACAACTAGATCATTAATACAAGTCCACCTATACATGCCATTATAACCATGAACAAAAAAACAAAAGCTACCAATATATTTGTGGGATACTGTGATAGGTCTCCGACGAGCTTCCAAACTGAACGAGCTTCCGATTATCTATAAAAACATAGCATAGAATACTACATAAACATATAATGCTTAGTAAGTTTGTATAACATAAAATATAAATTACCATTTCATTACATAACATTAAAATTTAACATGGTATAATCCAACCAATAGCTTGGCGTAAGCCTAAGCGCTACCAACAACACATGTTAGCATACTTGAACATAATTCATATGAATTTAACATAGATAACCATTACACTTGAACATAATTCAATTGAATTTAACATATTCCATAACATAACATATTTTCCATGTATCTTACCATTTCAATCTTTTTCATAAATACATATCTTGGTTCATATTGGAAACTTACCATTTCCTTTCCAATTCATGCCCGTTAAATTGTTTAGAATATCATCGAATACGTAGGAAAGCTCACACAAAGTGTGCTAAACATATGGTCTTAACCTTTTCATTTCATTTACATCGTTGCTCACACGAGCTGTGGGTCGAAATGTAAGCTAATGATACTGCCCACATGAGCTGTGGAGTATCCGCAAAAAATGCAAGACCTCAGCCATCGGTAGGACATTCAAGACCATCACCCAAAACATGAAAACCCTAATGACATGTCATTTGTATCCTACAAATTCCTAAGGTTCAAACATGGCTCGATAGTCTTCGTAACATCGTTGGATTACAGTAATTGATTACATAACAATCAACAATTTACATATAGCTCAAAAGATAGCATTAACACATTACACAATTACACGAACTTACCTCGACGATAAAGGCGTAGAAATTGAGTCGACTAATCCGAAGCTTTATCTTTACCTTGATCTAAATCTGTACGAGGTCTAACTTGATATAAATAGATAAATTCAATCTATTTAATATTCATTCTATTCAATTCAATCCAAAATTCATACATTTTCAAAATTATACTTTTGCCCCTATTATTTTGATTTCTTTACAAATTAGTCCTTAAGCCCGTGAATTGAAATTAATGCAATTTCATCCACTTACTATGCTAGCAAAATTCAATATAATCCCATAGAAACTCATACAAATCATTATTTTACAATTTCACCATGTATTTTACACATTTTACAAATAAATCCCTAATTGACATTTTTAACAAAAATCACTTTACAAAAGTTGTTTATTTATAAAAAAAGATTCATTTTCTTCCATAAAACATCAAAAATCACAAGAATAAATTCATGGAAAAACCATAACCCTTTAAAAATTTTGCAAATTAGTCCCTGGGCTAGCTAGATTAAGCAACAACGATCCCGAAAACATAAAAATCATTAAAAACGACACAAAGATCACTTACATGCAAGCTAGAGATTGAACCAAATGCTTTAAATCACTAAATATGTTCTTTCTTCTTCAATTTCAATGGAGGAAAAAGATGAATGAAATAAAATGGATTTTGTTTTATTAATTTTAACCTTAATTACCTATAGACATTTATACCCTTTAAAAACGTTAATAATTTCTATAAAACCAAACTCATAATTGTCCACTAACACAATAATGGTATAATTACCATGTAAGTACTCTTATATTAAGGTTCTATAGCCATTAGTTACATTTAGTTACTAGAACTCTACTTTTGCACATTTTATGATATAGTCCTTTTCACCAAATTAAACATTTAAACGTTAAAATTTCTTAATGAAATTTTTATACGATCTTGCTAATATACTATAGACATGAAAATAATAATAAAATGAATACTTTCACATCATATTTGTAGTCCTGAAACCACTGTTTTGATTTCACTGAAAATAAGTTGTTACAGCTGGAGCTTGGAAAAAGGCCTCATTGTGGGAAGAAGGGTAAGTTGAGATGACTATGAACTTTGGTGAAGATGAGAAACAAGACACTGAGTTGGGAGGATTGGAGTTTAGAAACCTAGATTTCTTTATGTAACAACCCGATTTTGGGCCTAGTTGGAACAGTGGTTTCGGGACCACTATTTTGGGGCCGAAAAAATTATTTTTAATGATATTTTATGTGTTATAATATGATAATATGAGTGCATGAAAAATTTGGTGAGTTAATTTTAGCGTTTGTGAGCTTAATTGTGAAAAAAGGACTAAATCGCATAAAGTGAAAAAGTCCTATTTTATTAGCTAAAGGTGTAAATTGAATATGAATCATATTGTGGAGTTCTTTAAAGGGCAAATAGACCCTTTTGAAAGAGGTGGAAATTCGGTGATAAAATTGAATAAAATAAAACAAATAGGAAAAGTAGTCATTTTCTCATCTCTCTTTTTATTTCTCCACCGATTTCTCTTTAAGAAAACAGCAATGGAAGCTCAAAATTTTTAGCAACCTTAAACTCTTGCAAATAAGTCTTCTTGGTGGCATTTCTTGATAATTTTTGTGTTTTTGGAACCCCTAAAGCTTAATCTAGCTAATGGGGGGCTATTTTTTGAAATGATTGATAGTCTAGGGATTTTCCATGAAAGGATTTATGTTTTTTGCTAAAATTTAATGGAAGAAAATGAGTCTTGGTTGTGTAATAAACAACTTCTGTGAAAAGATTTTCATGAAAACACCTAATATGGACCATTTTGTAAAGATGGCAAAATGAGTGATAAGTATGAGTAATAATGAGAATTGTGGGCTGATCCTAGTATAAAAATAATTTAGCTAGGCTTGGGTAGTGAGGGAATTTGATAAAAATCGAATTATGAGCCTGGGGAAAAATTATAATTTTTGTAAAGTCTAAGGACAAAACGGTCATTTTTCCAAATTATGAATTCTAGAATGTTTTAATTAATGTAATGATTAAATGAGTGAATTTCATCATGTTAGATCAAGAAAATCGAGATTTGAGCTTAAATCGGAGAGTACAAGGTAATGAACTAAAATGGGAATAAATGGCCGAAATTTGCATTCGAGGTAAGTCCGTGTGACTAAATAAGCATGTTACCCATATTATTGTTAATATAATTGAAATATATTTTTCTATAATTTTATTGAATTATATGTTGAAGATATTGTATGTGAGAAAGTGATGCCAAAAGTTAATAACATGTATGTGATGATTGAATGTATTGGAAATTTGATGGAATATGATATTCCATTGAAACGAGTAAGTTGGGTGTAAATAATGCAACTACATGGTTATTATGTGTGATTAAATTGATATAGCATAAAGTATTTGGTTGTGACTATGAGTAATGGTATGATGTGACTTATCATGATAAACTCCCAGCTGAACCTTAGGAATAGATTGAATAATCATGCCATAACATTTGGGTGATATGTATGCTAGTGTAAGACATGTCTGGGACATGCATCAGCATCGAGATATTCAAGCTACTGTAAGACCTGTCTGGGACATGGCATCGGCTTGACATGTGTCAATATAAAACCTGTCTGGGACGTGGCATCGACACCGATAGATGAGAGCCATTGTAAGACCTGTTTGGGACATGGCATCGGCCTTGATGTATGAAAGTCAGTGTAGGACCTGTCTGGGACATGGCATCGACTTAGATATGTGAGCCAGTGTAAGACCATGTTTGGAACATGGCATCGGCATCGTACCATATGTTTAAGGCTTAGTGATTATCCTGTGGTATTCCAAATGGTTCAACGGAAAATTTACGATTTAGGTCAAAATTACAGAGCTTATGGCTATGTTGTGAGTGGTACAGGTACTTACATGAAATTGATGAGATGTAAATTCAATTCATGTTGTATGGTTAATAAGGAATGAATATGAGTAAGTATATGAGCATGTTGAGTAACATAGGTATGTATACCAAACTCATGAGAAATGATTTCGGTTTATGATGCACATTTAGTGAGGATGTAAATAGGTAAGTAATGCCTATGAGAATGATTTTGTGATGACCTTATGATTATAGGTCTATACTTATGATGCAAAAACATGTATTTTTACCAATGTGGTGAAAATGAATTAATAAGGTGTGATAAACTTAGTATCATTAATTTACACTAAAACAATTTTGAACAGCAGCAGTCCGACTTTGAAAATCCACCAATTTTTTTGGAAATTTAGTTAAAGGCTGAATAAAATATTAAATTAAAGCTTAATGAGTCTAATTTCACATGGAAGAAACGATGTAAGCAAAAGAGTTTCATACTATGAAACATTTAAATTGTTGTGAGACAGAGTTAGAATGATTTCGAAATCCCCCGTTCTGATTTGGGAAAATCATTAAAAATTGTAAAAAAATAATTATGGGTTATAATTTATATGATTAGAATCCTTAATAAGTTTATTTTCAAAAGAAACAAATGGGAAGACCATTCGAATCTCGTGTGAGGAGATAATTAATTTTTAGTAAAGAAAGGTTGAAGTTTTCAAATGGCAGAATAGGGGTGACTTTGAAGAATAAACTGTACTAATTGACTAAACCAAAAATTCTAAAAATTTTATGGTAAGAATATATGTGAGTTTAGTTTCTGGGAAAATTAGAGGATCCTAATTTGGAGTTTCGTAACTCCAGATATAAATAATTTAGTGACTATGACTCGAGAAAACAGCTTGACCTGAACATAGAAAAAAAAAGCAATTATGATAGTATTATCTTGAGATCATGTTGTAAGAATTGGTGGAAGCATATTGATAAATTGCTTATTATTTTCATATAAACTTACTAAGCATGAAGCTTACTCCCTCCTTTCCATTCCTTTAGTGTTGTCAGGTTAGCTCAGGGTTGGAGATTGTCGGAGGCAGCATCACACTATCAAGCTATCACCTTTGGAGCATTGATACATATGTTAGCATTTTCAAGTGAGTGGCATGTATAGGGGCTCAATTTTATGATATGAGTTATTGTGGTTAGCCAAATGTATTGGCCTATATTGAGTTATTTGTATATGGCCATGAAGTGTGGCTTATATTGATTATGGTTTGTGAACTTATCTATCTATGCTATGTTCTAATGCTTGTGATATGATGATGTGATTCTGCTTGTTGGACATATAAGGTTGGTGTTATGAATTATGTGCATAATGAATGCTTTATGACCAATCGAAATGGTCATGGCTATGAATTAAATGTGTAGTATGGAAATAAGTTGATAACCATAGTATAATGGTAAAAGTGATCATCAAAATGACTAGTCTTATGAATTTGAATTAAGGAATCTAAACTTGGTATTGCATGAGTAGATGCATTTCTTGTAAGAGGACATGTTATTGTTATGAATATGTTTTAATAAAGAGTGTTTAATCACTAAAATGATGTCATGATATGTGTCCTTGGTGGGTATAAAGATGTGAAGGATTAAGGGTAACATAAAGGCTTGGAAAATAGCATAAGTGTTGGCCACACGGGCAGAGACATGGCCGTGTGTCTCAACCGTGTGGACACGGCCTTAGCAGACAAGCGTGTGGCTTGGTTGTGTGGTTTAATTTAGTCGTTGAAGTCGTAGTCAGAGAGTTACACGGCCATAGGATACGGGCGTGTCGAAAGCACACGGGCTTGTTCCTGAGTCCACACGGACGCGTGACTTTGTGTCATGAAAATTTTTTTTGAGTCTTCCCAAAACTTTTTAAGGTTCTCGATTTAGTCCCTAACTAACTTGAATACATGTTTACGGCTTCGTAGGTCTGTGTATGGGACATCATGCATGTGTTTGAAAAGTTTTGATTTGATCAAAATTTTATGGCCCGATTTTTGCATGTATGTGCCTGTTGAAGCCCGATAATTCCTCGTACCTTGTCCCAACGTCAGACACGGCTAAGGAGTGTTACACTTTATCTGCATTTTGTTTCAATTCTTCTATACTAGACTCATATTTTGGGATATTGATGATACGAAATGTATAGCCCAACCATAAGCTAACTTAATACGACTAGGGTTTGCTTTGGATGATATTTTAACTTTGATTAATGTTTATGGATTAATATGGTTTATATTACTACTTTACCCAATGGTTGTTTTTGTTTAAATGCCTAAAAGAGTGTTGATGAATTCTCAATAAGTCTTAAGGTGGCTTGGCACCGACAGGATTAGGTTACTTGGATCGAAGTTGGGTAATATAAATAAGTGTTGATTAAAATACTCATGTAAAATCTAGACATAGAGCCTTACCTTTAGAGGGTTGGGCTTTAGAAGTAGTTGCTAATCCTGAGCCTATATACCTATAGTGTTTTAAGGGTGAGTAACCCTAGGTCTTACTTTCGACAGAGGTAAACCACATTAGCAATCAATCAAGCAGTAAGTTTGCCATAGTTTTGCCATAGCATTGTTCACGGGTTAGAATAAATCCCTCAATAATCCTAGCTTTCGTGACCAATATTCCAACCTTGCTAAAGTCTTTAGTACTCTTGTTTGATTTGTTACAATGGTAATCTCTGCTAGTATTCTTCACTATTCTCACTTTTAATGTGTTAATCCCATTTTAATGTCATTAAACACCATTCGATACATTTATCTTTTCTATTCAATTGTGATAACTTAGAAAAAGAGCACTTATACAATCCCCGTGGGAATGATACTCACTCATCACTTTATTACTTGATTCAGTATGTAAACTTGCAAAATTCACACATCATATTCACACGCAACAAGTTTTGGGCGCTGTTGCCAAGGATTTGCGATTGGTAACTTCAGTTTTTGTTATTACAATTTTTATAGTTTTAGTTTCTAAATTTTTTGTTTCATGATCTTAACAGGTCTATTACCAGTTGTATACATAAAGGCACTCCTGCTGAAGGACTCTATCCCTTAGATCCAGAAATTTAAAGGACTTTGCTAAGAAGGAGAAGAGATTAAAGAGCAATACAAAGTGCAATGAATCAAGACGATGACAATCCACCTGCTATGAATAAGCAACTTAATTCGGGAGCTCTAAATGTTAATCCTCTTGTTGCTCAGATGTTTGATGATCGGGATAGACTAATATGAGAGCATGTAGTGCCTATCTTAGACAACCTGAATCCTAGAATAGGCAGGCCAAAAATTCAAGCTCCCCACTTTGAACTGAAACCTGTAATGTTTCAGATGCTTCAATTAATTGGTCAGTTTGGTGGTTTGCCAACTGATGATCCCAAATTGAACTTGAGACATTTCTAGGAGGTCTGCGATTCTTTCAGACAATAAGGTGTCTCTAAAGATGCCTTAAAACTAAAATTGTTTTCCTATTCTTTAAGAGATCATGCTAGACCATGGTTCAATGCTTTACCATCTGGAATAGTAAAATCATGGAATGATCTCTGTCAAAGATTTCTACTGCGATATAACCCACCCAATATGAATGCCAAACTAAGAAATGACACAACATCCTTCAAGAAACTAGAGGATGAAACACTGTATGAAGCATGGGAAAGGTTTAAAGATTTACTTAGGAAATGTCCTTAGAAACACGGAAATTTATATATTTTTACATACCTTTTTTAACTTAAAATCATACAGTTTCGATAAAATTATTGTAAAAAATAATTAATTTTATAAAATAATTAAAGTTCACTTAAAATATGAACATGTTGAATTTTAATTAATTTTATAATTAACTGAATTTTAATTAATTTTATAATTAATTTTGATAAATTTTGGTTATTTTTGATAGATTTGCACAAAACGCAAAAAATGGCTCGGCAGACTTGCAATTTGAAGTATCGAGATGAACGAAATTTCAGCATAAGACGGTCCAAAATTATATGAATTAATTCTTAATATAATTAATTTTAATTTATATCCAATTTAATTTGGGTTAATAAATTATTATTAATTAATTATGAAAAAGTGGTCCAATTGAACTGAACTGAGTGAACCGAACCGACCAAGAAATGGAAAGCCCAAAAATCGTCGCAAGAGCTGACCCAAATCAAGTTATTAGCTGATTATTTAAGGTTGAAAATAGGCCCTTGAAGACTTATTCAAGTTGCATTCAACCCCTTCACAATTGGTGGCATTGTAGATATGCCCCAAGCCAAATTTAGCAAAGTTGAAACCATCAACCTTGCCACATGTGTGGCCGAATAAGGGATGGCTCTTTGGCTGCTATTTTTAGCTAATTTGAGCAGCCATATTCAGCTATAAAAACCCCTCTTGGCTGATCATTCAACACATCTCACTTTCATTCACATCTTTTCTCTCTTCTCTCCACTTTCTCTCTTCTTTGCCATTCCAAATTCTCTTACTCTCTTGCCGATTTCTTCCCTTGGAAAAGAGGTGTTCATCAGCCATTTTGGAGCAAAATTGAAGTGTTCATAGTAGCTTTAGTTGACGAGGACAATGGAGAAGGAGGAACGGAGCAAACTAGTCAAGCCACGGAAAAACATCAGATTTGATTCTTGTTCCCTATCTCTTTAATTTTTGTTGTTGTTATTATGAACATATCTATGAATATTTATGTTTTTGGAATGGTTAATTTAATCAATTTTTCTTGAATTTAATTCGTGTTAGGTTGATTGCATTTCGTTTTCTTCAATTGTTAAAATTGTGTTTATGTTGTTATAGGTTTCGGTAAGATGCTTGATTAAGTAAAACCATGACTAAGTTATTCTTGCATTATAATTGTTAGGTAATTAATGAATTAATTATTTGAACTGATTGAAATTGTAATTAATGGACACAACACTTAATCAGTGCATGTTTAATCATCTAAGGTAGCTGAGGGTTAAATTAGCAACGGTATTTGACGATACAATTGCCTTGCATAACTTGCAACATTATTGTGATTAAATTGTTTCAAGGTAAGGATACTTTGTTACCTCACATAGTCTTTTATGTGCTTATTCAATCAAGTTAATTGTTTGAATTGACATAGGGATATGTTTAAGAGATTATTTCAATTTAATAAGTATGTATGTGCTATAACATATTTGCCTATTAAGATTTGTTTAATCGATTGAATTGACATAGGGATATGTCCAAGAGATGAATGGATTGTGGTAAGTAAGTATGTTCATATGTTAGCAAATTACCGAGTTGCCGTGAATTTATTCGCAACAATGTAAACATGAGTTTAATAATCCTAAGTTAAGAAATGTAATTAATCTAACACAATTATGTCATCTTGATTAAATCGTATTTTGAAATCGTGCATTTAAGATTTATTTATTTAGTTTACTTAGTTTAAAATCTTAGTTTTTAATCACCCTCTTCAAACAAAATATTTTTCTTCACCAAAGTGTTTTAAGTAGCATTCATAAATAATTCTTTTCAAGTCCCTGTGGGTACGATAACTCAACATTTACTTGTCACTTTATTACTTTTTGCAATTGTGTACACTTGCACATTTCATCGTTCCATGTTTTTGGCGCCGTTGCCTGGGATTTTTTTAAAAAGTCATTATTTGTGAATTTGTTAGGTTTGCATTTTGGTTTATTTTTCTGTTTAAATTTTAACTTAATTAATTTTTCTACGATTATTTCAGGTGTTTATGAGTATTGACCGATTTATCGATTTACTCCCTGTAGACCCTGAGATTGAATGAACTTTTCGACAGCGTAGAAGACAAGCAAGTTAGAGAAGGACCGAAGAGATAAACTTCGAAAATCTGAATCAAGGAAACGGAGCAGACCCTGCTCAAATTCCTATCCTTATTGCTGATGATAGGGGTAGAACTTTAAGACAGTATGTCGTGCCAGTGTTTCATGGTCTTAATCCGGGTATTAAGAGACCTAAAATCGAGGTACAACAATTCGAGCTGAAGCCAGTCATGTTCCAAATGCATCAGACAGTGGGCCAATTCAGTGGAATGCCTACCGAAGATCCTCACCTACACTTAAGACTATTTATGGAGGTGAGTGATTCTTTCAAGTTAGCCGGAGTACCCAAAAATGCATTAGGATTGAAGCTGTTCCCGCATTCGCTAAGGGACAGAGCTCGAGCCTGGTTGAACTTATTACCACTAAACACAATTACCACATGGCAAGAGTTAGCAGAAAGATTCCTTATGAAGTATTTCCCGCCTAGCAAGAATGCTAAGTTGAGGAACGAGATCACTGCTTTCCAATAAATGGATAATGAGTCCTTGTATGAGGCATGGAAAAGGTACAAAGAATTATTACGGAAGTTCCCTCATCACAGAATCCCACATTGCATCCAACTTGAGACATTTTATAATGGTCTCAATGCTCACACGAGGATGGTAGTAGACGCTTCATCTAATGGTACTCTCCTTTCTAATTCTTATAATGACGCTTATGAAATCATTGAGAGGATTGCCAGCAACAATTATCAATGGTCAACCAATCGAGCAGCTCCAGGAAGACGAGTCACTGGAATACATGAAGTAGACGCTCTCACTTTACTCGCATCTCAGGTATCCTCAATATCCTCAATGTTAAAAAAATTTCACCGCTAAAGGGTGTAATAGTTTTGCAGCACAGCCACCGAATAAATTTGAAAATGTAGCCTGTGTTTATTATGGGGAAAGACATTTGTTCGAAGAATGTCCATCAAACCCAGAATCCGTGAATTACATGGGTAACCAGAACCAAAATCGAGGAAGGCAAGGGCTGCAATCCAATTTCTATAACCCATCATGGTGAAACCACCCGATTTTTTCTTGAAGTAACTAAGTGCAGGAACCAGTAACAATTATGTCCAACCTAGACCGACCCAGCCACCTAGTTTTCCCCAACAAGGTCAAAAACCAACCCAAGCTGAACCATCCAATAGCCTAGAGAATCTATCGAAGGCATACATAGCAAAAAATGATGCCACTCTAAGGAATTTGGAGAATCAAGTGGGCCAGCTTGCAACTGAACTCAAAAACCGACCACAAGGTTCTTTACTTAGTGATACGGAGAGTCCGAGGGAACCAGGGAAGGAGAATTGTAAAGCATTGACATTAAGGAGCGGAAAGACATTAGAGCCCAACACCGTCGAAGTTGAAAAAGAGCCAGCTAATGCTCAAGACTCAGAGGACAATCAATCGAGTATTAAAATTCTAGTTTCACAAGAACCAGATTTTGCAAAATCCATCAAGGTAACTTTAGAACCAGCTAATTCTGATCAACCAACAACTCCATTAGACACAGAATTACCACAGGAGACGAATCAACTAGTTCCAGTAAAGAAACCTCCACCACCCTACCCTCAAAGACTTCAGAAGTAGAAGCAGGAAATGCAATTCAAGAAGTTCCTAGACGTACTCAAGCAACATCATATCAACATCTCGTTGGTTGAAGCATTTGAACAAATGCCAAACTACGTCAAATTCATGAAGGATATCCTGTCTAAAAAACGAAGGCTCGGACAATTTGAGACGGTAAACCCTACAAAAGAATACAGTGCATATCTTCAAGATAAACTACCCCCAAAGTTGAAGGATCCTGGATGTTTTACCATACCTTGCAACATTGGAGCAACATATTGTGGTAAGGTACAATGTGATTTGGGTGCGAGTATCAACTTGATGCCCATGTCAATATTTAGGAAGTTAGGAATAGGTGAAGTTAGACCTATTACGGTTACACTTCAACTAGCAGATCGATTCTTAGTGCATCCAGAAGAAAAATTCGAGGATGTATTGGTACATGTAGACAAATTTATTTTTCCTACTGACTTTGTGATTCTAGACTTTGAAGCAGACAAAGAGGTGCCAATCATCTTAGGAAGACCTTTCTTAGCAACCGAAAAGACCCTTATTGATGTGCAGAAGGGTGAGCTTACTATGCATGTTCAGGATGATCAGGTAACATTTAATGTTTTTAAGTCTATGCGATTTTCTGACACAATTGATGATTGTTCTGCAGTGTCCGATTTAGAGGAGCTAATCATGGAAAAGGAACTCAATTATGATGAGGACCCATTGGAACAAATTTTGACATCAGATCCTCCAAATGATGAATACTTAGCTTTGTTAGAAGCTAATCAAAGGGGATTTAATCCGCAATCTTGCTTTGAATATTTGGAGTTAGAGAAAAGGGATTATGCCCAACCAAAAGCGTCAATCGAGGAGCCATCTAAATTAGAACTGAAGGTACTTCCCTCACATTTGAAATATGTTTATTTAGGTAACTCTTCTACTCTGCCTGTGATTGTTTTAGCAGAATTAACTACTAAGCAAGAAGAGAAACTCATCCTGGTGCTGAAACAATTCAAGAAGGCTATTGGATGGACCATAGCTGATATTCAAGGAATTAGTCCATCTGTATGCATGCACAAGATTATCCTGGAAGATGGAAAAAAAGGGACAATTGATGGACAACGAAAACTGAACCCCATTATGAAGGACATAGTCAAGAAAGAAATCATCAAGTGGTTAGATGCAGGTATAATTTAACCCATCTCAGATAGTTCATGGGTAAGTCTGGTCCAGTGCATGCCAAAAAAAGGAGGTATCACGGTCATTGAAAATGAGAATAACGATTTGATATCGACTAGAACGGTTACGAGATGGAGAATTTACATCGATTACCGGAAGCTAAAAAAGGCAACTAGGAAATATCACTTTCCTTTGCCGTTTTTGGACCAAATGCTAAATAGACTCGCAGGGTGAGACTATTACTGTTTTCTCGATGGATACTCGGGGTATAATCAGATTATACTAGCACCGAAAGATCAACACAAGACAACATTCACCTACCTATACAATACATTCGCATTTAGACGTATGCCGTTTGGTTTATGTAGTGCACCTGCTACATTTCAAATATGTATGATGTTTATTTTGACTGACATGGTTGAGAAATATTTGGAAGTCTTTATGGATGATATTTCAGTATTTGGAGATACATATGATGATTGCCTAGCCAATCTAGCCAAGGTACTAAGGTGATGCAAAGAAACAAACCTCAACTGGGAAAAGTGTCATTTCATGGTACGAGAAGGTATTGATTTAGGGCATCGGATAACGAGACATGGAATCGAGGTAGATAAAGCAAAGGTAGATGTTATTGAGAAACTCCCACCTCCAACATTTATAAAGAGTGTTAGGAGCTTTTTGGGCCACGCCAGTTTCTATCGAAGATTTATCAAAGACTTCTCCAAAATTGCTAAACCCTTATGCAAATTATTGGAGAAGGACACGGCGTTTAAATTTGATGAGGAGTGCTTAAGAGCTTTCAACGATTTGAAGAGTCAACTAGTTTCAACACCCATTATCATCACACCAAACTGGGATTTGATGTGTGATACAAGTGACTTCGCGATCGGAGCTATCATGGGTCAGCGAAGGAACAAAGTTTTTCATCCCATCTACTATGCGATTCAGACTCTGACAGGAGCTCAACTGAATTATACAATAACAGAGAAAGAGTTACTTGCTATTGTGTTTTCTTTTGACAAGTTTCGATCTTATCTTGTAGGTACCAAAGTGACTGTCTATACGAACCACTCGGTAATTAAGTATTTACTTCTACTTCAAGAGTTTGATCTAGAAATTCAAGATCGAAAGGGAGTAGAAAACCAAATTGAAGACCACTTGTCCAGGTTAGAGCCACAAGAAGGGAACTCTCCTCTTATACATATTCGAGAGTCGTTTCCAGATGAACACATACTGAAGGTAAATCATGTCCATAATACCCCTTGGTTTGCTGATATTGCTAACTTTTTAGCTTATGGGTTGATGCCGATTGATAAGACATATCATTAAAAGAAAATTTTTCTTCACGATGTGAAGTACTATTTCTGGGAAGAGCTGTATTTGTTTAAAAAGTGTGCAGATCAAATGATCAGGAGATGTGTGGCAGAAGATGAGATACATAAGATTTTATACCATTGTCACTCAGCTCCGAGTGGGCGACACTTCGAGGGTACACGTACTGCAGCCAAGGTATTGCAAGCAAAATTCTTTTGGCCAACATTATTCAAAGACGCATATGCTTACGTAAAGAGTTGTGATCAATGTCAAATGGTCAAAAATATCACCAACAGAAATGAGATGCCTCGAACAAACATCATTGAGGTAGAATTATTCGATATTTGGGGTATTGACTTTCTCGGTCCTTTCCCTCTATCTTTTGGTCACAAGTACATATTAGTAGCAATAGACTATGTGTCTAAGTGGGTTGAGGCAGAGGCATATCCAACAAACGATGCTAAGGTTGTGATGAAATTTTTGCAGAAGCATGTGTTCACAAGGCCTGGAACCCCAAAAGCCATCATCAGTGATGAAAGGTCCCATTTTATGAACAAGTGGTTGAAATGGTTACTTGACAAACATGGAGTCAAGCACAAGGTTGCCACAGCTTACCATCCACAGACAAATGGGCAAGCTAAACTGGCGAACAAAGAGATCAAAGGCACACTTGAGAAGGTAGTTTGTCTGAATTGACGAGATTGGTCCACAAGACTGGATGATGCTTTATGGGCTTACAGTGTGACAGCCCAAAATTGACCCTAGTCGGAATGTGGTTTCGGGACCACAAAACCGAGGCATAAAAATAATTAAAAATTTATTTTGATGCCTATAATATGTGTGTGCTCATGTATGACATTTTATGATGATTGATTTAGTGTTATAAAGGTGAATTCCACTAGAAAGGACTTAGTAGTGAACTTTGAAAGTACGATAGGGAAATGTGTGATGACTAATTAAAGCATGCATGCAAAATAATGGACTTGCATGTCAAATTCCCTTTTACAAGTGATGGCCGCCATGACAAAGAGATATGGGCTAAACATGTCATGAAACATGTTTTGTTGGGCATTAGGGAGAAATAATAAACAAATAAGCATGGGTAAGAAAAGAATGAAAAAAAAATGTGTGTGAGAGTAGCATTCCCCCATTGCCGTGCAACCAAGAAGAAAAAACAAAAAATTTGTTCATCCTTGTTCTCTCCTTTTGGCCAAAAATACTAAGAGGAAGAAGGATTTTGCTTCATTTCCTTTGTTTAGAAGAGATCTAGAAGGTGATTTGGCTAAATTTGCATCAAGAGTAAGGTATGTATGAGGTTGTGTTGGGAGTTTCATGCATGTTTTGGTTGCTAATTTGATGTGCATGTTAGCCATGGCTCAAATCTTTGTTATGCCATGGAAATGGCATTTTCCAAAGTTGTTATGGTGATAAAGCCATTGCATGCTAAGTGTGAAACTTGATGATGATGCATGCAATGATGGATTGTCTACCTATGAGTAAGATTTTGAGCTTTCTTTTGTTTTATCATGATTGAAGTTGAAAAGAAGCATGATTGTCATATTCGCCATGATGCATTCTTGAGCATGATTCATGCTTCCTGCATGTTAGTTAAAATTTGTGTTTTGGATGGCTATGGACACCTTGAAATTGCCATGCTCATATATGCATATATATGATTGCACATTATGTTTTGGTTATGAACTAAGTGATGAATATATTGGTTTAAAGGAGAAGATGTGGAAGAATGCTTGTGAAATTGCAAGCACAATTCGCCTAGCACACATGTAGGTGCTTGATGCTATATTATAAGTTTTGGGCCACAATGTGCAAAGCATTAATTAGTAAATTGCATGCTGTTTTTGTGAGGTATTAAGTGCAAAATTGACCTCAACATGTACATGAATATTCGCCTTGGGTAGCCTATTGAAGGCCTTAGCATTTCCTTGATGCTCGAATAAATTGTATTGAATTGCTTGATGTAGTATAAAATGTGCATGACCATTGTGTATTCAAGCTAAAGGGTGGCCATATGACCATTTAAACTCCTTGTCATATTCGCCAAAAGCTAGCACAATGAGGTTTTAATAAATTGAATTTGTTTGAATTAGCTCAAGAGCTTAGAGGGCCACAATTGGACAAGGGAAGGAGAAAGTGATCGAATAGCCAAAAAGCCGTTCGACAACATCCGAGGTAAGTCCTCAAGAAGTGACCCTACTTGAATTGTGTGAAATAAAGTATGGATGTGTATTGATTATTGATTGTGTATGCATGAGTATTTGAATTCTACCCGGCTAAGTCCCGAAGGCGAATATGCTTGTGACTATAATTGCGTTTGAGCCTTAGTAACGAAAATGAATTATGTATGTCCAATGATAATTGATGTATGTGTTCATGGAAATTGAATGATATCCGGGCTAAATCAAGACAATTATGCTGGAAATTATATCCGGTTAAGACCAAGGCAATTGCGCTAGTGGCTACATCCGGCTAAGACCAAGGGCATTCGTGCGAGACATTCTATCCGGGCTAAGACCAAAGGCATTTGTGCACGTGATTATATCCGGTTATAATCCGAAGAATCTTGGGCTGGAGGTGAGTGTTGGTTGCTGTAATGAATTCAATTAGTACACTCGAAAAGCCCAAAGGATAAGGTACGTTATATGTGCATCGGAAAGTCGACATGTTTGAGCAACATTCGCTCAATCGACTAATGAATTTCAGTTATTAAATTGATTGATACTTTGTGAAATTATATAATGATGAAGTGTGAAGTAAGAATGTGTATAAATGAAATGATGCATTTGGCTATGTGAATGTATTGCTGAAATTAGAGTTGATTATATTCCTTGAGACTTACTAAGCATAAAAATGCTTACCCGTTGCTTTGGCTCTCGGTTTTCTAGATTTCGCTCGAGGCAATCGGATTTGGGATCGTTGAAGTCAAGTCATTCACACTATCAAGCCTCCATTTTGGTATAAATTTTGATTGAACTTGAGATGGCATGTATAGGACTACCTCTTGTTTGTTAAATATGTTGTAATGTAAGTGTGTACGGCCATGCGAAAATGGCTCGAAAAGGGAAGCATGAACTTAGACTAATTGTGGGTTGTATGTATATATTTGGTGTCATGATGTGGCTATGGCTTGAAATGGGAATGTTGGTCATATGATCAGCCATTGGCATGGTTAAAATGATCATATATGAACCTATGTATGGCAAGACTAGTTGATTCATGGAGACTACCAAATAGGTAAGTCCTACCTTAAAACAGATGCTGCCAGCTGCAGTGGCATGAATGTGAAAAATCACCAAAATTCATAGGAATGGAATTAAATAGTGAATAAGCTATGTAAATGAACCTTGATGAGTCTATTTTCATATGGAAGAAACGAAATGGTCATAGGAGTTACAGGTTAAGAGATATTAAAGCTATTGTGAGACAGGGCCAGAATGGTTTCTGGGTTCCCTGTCGCAACTTTAAAATTCACTATAAATTATCCAAAAATAATTAGGAGACATACCTTATATGTACAGATTCCATTTTGAGTCTAGTTTCATTAGAAACAAACGACACCAGCATTAAAGCCCTGTACAGAGAGATATTCAAGTTATACCGCGCGAAGGTCAGAGCAGTCGATCCCTGTAACATGGGTAACTTTAACTAATAAACTGTACCAATTGGCCCGACCAAAATCCTAGAAATAAATCCATGGATGGATATATGAGTCTAAATTCAGGAAAATTTACGAAACCAGTTTCCGAGTTTTGAAACTCGAGATATGATTTTAAGGCGACAGTGATGCAGTTTTCCAGCCTGACTGGAAATGTCAAATTGGTGGGCAAAACATGTGAACTTGGCTTGTTAACCCCTCGGTCCGACAACCGCGATGGTCTCGGGTTTGGGGTGTTAAAATTTTATTGGTATCAGAGCCACGGTTTAGTCGATTCTAGGACTACCGTGATGTGTTTGGGGTCTAGCTATACATGCCATTAAATGATGAATCGATAGTGTGATGATTTCGACAATTTGACTTTATGTTTGTTTATAGCAATGGATCCCGATCCCAACCGAAGCGATAGCTGATGATGTGGAGAGTGTGGCGCTTGCTCCCGCAAAGGGACAAAGGCCATGGACTCTCAACCTATGGCCAGCAATCCTAATGACGAGGCTAGGCAAGCCTTTTATAGTGTGATGAGCGAATGGTTTAATCAATACATTCGAACCAACACTACTGTTCCACAACCTCCATTCCCGACAAATGCAACCCCGCACCTACAATACCTCCGGTGGATGACCAAATAAGGTCAAGTAAGCCCCAATCGATAGGATTCAAAACATGGGGCCACTGAATTTAAGGCTACAGATGATGATGATGATGCGAAGCGAGTGAATTATGGTTAGATAACACTATCCGGTGCTTGATGAGCTATCCTGTACACCCGATGAGTGCTTAAAGTGTACCATCTCCTTGCTACGCGAGTCCGCCTACTATTGGTGGAGTACTCGACTTGTGGTGCCTAGAGAGCAAGTGACTTGGGAATTCTTTCAAACCGAGTTCAAAAAAGTATATCGATCGAGATTCATCGACCAAAAGCGGAGGGAATTTCTTGATCTTAAGCAAGGTTCTATGTCCGCTTCTGACTCACGAACGAAAGTTTGTGAGGCTTAGCCAGACGCTGCGAGAATGCATTTCGTCCAAAGCTATTATGTAAACGCTCGAGGATGGGCTGAATGATGATATAAGGATGTTTGTTGGCATTCTCGAGATACGAGAGTTCGTAGTACTTGTTGAGCGAGCTTGTAAAGCCGAAGAGCTTAGAAAGGAGAAACAAAAAGCTGATGTGGGGATTGGAGAATTCGGAAAGAGGTCCTCGGAAAGTCTCTTCAACAAGCATCGAAGAGATTTCGAGATGATGCGAGCCGGTCTAGAGGCGTTTGGGCTTTTCTAGACGAGGACGCGATCGACCCCTGTGACCACACGAGTCACTTGATCGCCATGGTGGAAATGATCGCCGAGAGAGGCGAGTGTCCACATTGTGGCAAATGGCATTCGGGAGTGTTGGTTTCGTGATCGCTCTGCTATAAGTGTGGATCGGCCGACCACTTTATGAAGGATTGCCCGAGGATGCATGAACAGAATGTAAGTCAGAGTGCAAACCCGGGTGCTACCACTGCTCGAGGTAGGCCACCTAGAAATATGGGCAATGTCAGTGGCGGTCAGAGAGGATCTAGAGATGCTACCATCGGATCGAGGCTCGTGCTCTGCTAGGACTTATGCCATCGCAGCGCGCGAGGATGCTGCCTCTCAAATGTTATTACCGGTACTTTCACTCTTTTCAATACAAATGTGATTGCTTTGATTGACCACGGTTCTACTCATTCATATATATGTGAAACCTTAGCATCCAAAAAACTTTGCCTATTGAGTCTCTCGAGTTTGTAATTCGGTGTCAAACCCTTGGGTCATTACGTGCTTGTTAACAAAGTGTGCAAGAAAAGTCCCCTAGTGTTCCGAGGTTCTTGTTTTCCGTGGACTTGATGCTTTTGCCGTTCGATGAGTTCGATGTTATTCTTGGTTTGGATTGGTTGACCATGCACGATGCGGTTGTAAATTGCAAGAGCAAGACTATCGATTTGAGGTCGCGAATAATGAAATAGTTCGGGTTGAGTCCACGGACTTAAAGGGTTGCCACCGTAATATCGCCGATGTTGGCCCGAAATATGTAAGAAAAGGGTGCGAAGCGTACCTTGCGTCGTGCTTTCGATGACAAGGAATCGGAGAAGAAACCCGAATCTGTGCGTGGTTTGTGAATACCGGATGTTTTCCCGAGGAATTGCCGGTTTGCCACTGTTCGAAATAGAATTTGGCATCGAATTGGTACCGGTACCACTCAATTTCGATAGCTCCGTATCGTATGGCACCAACGAATTAAAGGAGTTGAAAGCTCGGTTGCAAGAATTGGTGGATAGAGGTTTTGCTCGCCGAGTTTTTCGCCTTGGGGTGCGCCGGGTGTTGTTCGTGAAGAAGAAGGATGGAACCATGCGATTGCAGATCGACTATCGTCGACTTAACAAAGCGACGATAAAGAACAAATATCCGTTGCCACGTATTGATGACTTGTTCGATCAATGAAGGGAGCCTCGGTGTTCTCGAAAATAGATTTGAGATCGGGCTACTATCAATTGCGAATCCGAGATTGAGACGTGCCCAAGACGCCTTGAGCGAGATATGGTCACTATGAGTTCCTAGTGATGCCGTTTGGGCTCACTAATGCCCTCGCGGTATTTATGGATTTAATGAATCGAATCTTTAGACCATATTTGGATCGATTCGTAGTCGTGTTCATTGATGACATCTTGGTCTATTCAAGAAATGAGACCGAACATCTTTGAACACTGCGGTTAGTCTTTGCAAATTTTACGGGACAAGCAATTATATGCTAAGTTCAAGCAAGTGTGAGTTACGGTTAAGAGAGGTTAGCTTCTTGGGTCATGTGGTATCTGCGACGGGTATTCGAGTCGACCGAATAAAATTTCAGCCATACTAAATTGGAAGCCTCAGAAATATTAACGAGGTTCAAGCTTTTTGGGCTTGCTTAGGTTATTACCGACGATTTGTAAAGGCTTCTCAACGATAGCCACGCCGATGACGGCTTCTCCAAAAGGACGTTAAGTTCGAATGGACGGAGAAATGCCAAAAAGTTTCGATCAATGAAAACTTATTTGACCGAAGCCCCAATTCTAGTGCAACCCGAGTCCGAAAAAGAGTTTGTCATCTATAGCGACGCCTCTCTACTTGGGTTAGGTTGCGTATTAATGCAAGAAGGTCGAGTTGTGGCCTATCGTCGAGGCAATTAAAGCCACATGAGAAAAATTATCCGACTCATGATCTCGAATTGGCCGCCATCGTATTCGCCTTAAAGATTTGGCGACATTACTTATTTGGTGAAAGGTGCCATGTATACTCGGATCACAAAAGTCTCAAGTATTTGATGACCCAAAGAGACTTAAATCTGCGACAAAGACGTTGGCTCGAGTGTTAAAGGATTATGAGTGATCATTGACTATCACCCGAAAGGCGAATGTGGTTGCGGATGCCTTGAGTCGTAAATCGTTATTCACTTTGACGATGAATGTGCACTTGTCTATCCGATCCGACAGTGTGTTAGTGGCTGAATTGAAAGCCAAACCATTATTGACACACCAAATTCGAGAAGCTCGAAAAGTCGATGACGAGTTGGTTGCAAAACGGGTGCGTGTGTTCGAACAAGGACTCGGAGTTTCAAATCGACGATGACGATTGTTTGAGGTTCAAAAGTCGCCTCAGGTGTCCCAAAGAATTGAACTCATTTCGATAATTCGAATGAAGCCCATTGTAGCCGAATGGCAATCCACCCGGGAGTACGAAGATGTACAATGATTTGAAACGTCGGTTTTGGTGGCATGGTATGAAGCGAGACATCTCCGACTTTGTTTGAGATGTTTAATATGTCAACAAGTGAAAGCGGAACATCGGTGCCTTGAGATTACTTGACCAATCACGATACCCGAGTGGAAATGGGATCGAGTCACAATGGACTTTGTATCCGGACCGCCATTGTCGTGAGTAAGAAGGATGCGGTTTGGGTCGTGGTAGATCGATTGACTAAGTCGGCCCACTTTGTCCCGTCGTCGGATTTTCAATGGACAAGTTAAGCGGAATTGTACGTTTCTCGATTGTGAAATTACACGGGTGCCTATTTCTATCGTGTCGGATAGAGATCCGAGATTTACCTCGCGATTTTGGAAAAAGTTGCAAGAAGCTTTGGGTACCAAGTTGCATTTCAAAGACCGCCTTTCACCCCCAAACCGATGGTCAATCCGAGCGGATAATTCGGATACTTGAGGATATGTTAAGATGTTGCGTCCTCGAGTTTAGTGGTTCATGGGAACGGTATTTGCCATTAATTGAATTAAACACAACAACAACTTTCAATCAAGTATTAAGATGGCACCCTACGAGGCCTTATACGGTCGTAAATGCCGTGCGCCATTGTTTTGGACCGAGCTCGGTGAAAGCAAGATTTTCGGGTGGATTTGATTAGGGATGCTGAATGAAAGTGAAAGTAATCCGTGAAAGTCTGAAGATAGCCTCCGATCGTCAGAAGTCGTACGCGGATCTGAAGCGTAAGGATGTCGAGTATCAGGTGGGTGATAAAGTGTTTCTCAAGGTATCGCCTTGGAAAAAGATACTCGTGTTCGTAGTAAGGGCAAGTTGAGCCCGAGGTTCATTGGACCATATGAGATATCAGAGCGAGTCGGTCCAGTGGCATATCGCTTGATTTTGCCCCCTGAACTCAAAAAGGTTCACGATGTCTTCCATGTTTCAATGCTTCGACGCTATAGATCCGATCCATCGCACGTGATTAGTCCATCAGAAATTGAAATTCAAGCCAATATGAGTTATGAGGAAGAACCGATTCGTATCCTATCACGGGAAGTGAAAGAGTTGCGAAACAAGCGGGTTCCGCTAGTGAAGGTGTTATGGCTCAAGCACGGGATAGAAGAAGCTACTTGGGAGACCGAGAACTCTATGAAAGAGCGATATCCAAACCTATTTACGGTAAGATTTTCGGGGACGAAAATTTCTTAAGTGGGGAGAGTTGTGACCCAAAATTGACCCTAGTCGGAATGTGGTTTGGGACCACAAAACCGAGGCATAAAAATAATTAAAATTTATTTTGATGCCTATAATATGTGTGTGCTCATGTATGACATTTTATGATGATTGATTTAGTGTTATAAAGGTGAATTCCACTAGAAAGGACTTAGTAGTGAACTTTGAAAGTACGATAGGGAAATGTGTGATGACTAATTAAAGCATGCATGCAAAATAATGGACTTGCATGTCAAATTCCCCTTTTTACAAGTGATGGCCGGCCATGACAAAGAGATATGGGCTAAACATGTCATGAAACATGTTTTGTTGGGCATTAGGGAGAAATAATAAACAAATAAGCATGGGTAAGAAAAGAATGAAAAAAAAATGTGTGTGAGAGAGTAGCATCCCCCCCCCCATTGCCGTGCAACCAAGAAGAAAAAAACAAAAAAATTTGTTCATCCTTGTTCTCTCCTTTTGGCCAAAATACTAAGAGGAAGAAGGATTTTGCTTCATTTCCTTTGTTTAGAAGAGATCTAGAAGGTGATTTGGCTAAATTTGCATCAAGAGTAAGGTATGTATGAGGTTGTGTTAGGAGCTTCATGCATGTTTTGGTTGCTAATTTGATGTGCATGTTAGCCATGGCTCAAATCTTTGTTATGCCATGGAAATGGCATTTTGCCAAAGTTGTTATGGTGATAAAGCCATTGCATGCTAAGTGTGAAACTTGATGATGATGCATGCAATGATGGATTGTCTACCTATGAGTAAGATTTTGAGCTTTCTTTTGTTTTATCATGATTGAAGTTGAAAAGAAGCATGATTGTCATATTCGCCATGATGCATTCTTGAGCATGATTCATGCTTCTTGCATGTTAGTTAAAATTTGTGTTTTGGATGGCTATGGACACCTTGAAATTGACCATGCTCATATATGCATATATATGATTGCACATTATGTTTTGGTTATGAACTAAGTGATGAATATATTGGTTTAAAGGAGAAGATGTGGAAGAATGCTTGTGAAATTGCAAGCACAATTCGGCCTAGCACACATGTAGGTGCTTGATGCTATATTATAAGTTTTGGGCCACAATGTGCAAAGCATTAATTAGTAAATTGCATGCTGTTTTTGTGAGGTATTAAGTGCAAAATTGACCTCAACATGTACATGAATATTCGGCCTTGGGTAGCCTATTGAAGGCCTTAGCATTTCCTTGATGCTCGAATAAATTGTATTGAATTGCTTGATGTAGTATAAAATGTGCATGACCATTGTGTATTCAAGCTAAAGGGTGGCCATATGACCATTTAAACTCCTTGTCATATTCGCCAAAAGCTAGCACAATGAGGTTTTAATAAATTGAATTTGTTTGAATTAGCTCAAGAGCTTAGAGGGCCACAATTGGACAAGGGAAGGAGAAAGTGATCGAATAGCCAAAAAGCCGTTCGACAACATCCGAGGTAAGTCCTCAAGAAGTGACCCTACTTGAATTGTGTGAAATAAAGTATGGATGTGTATTGATTATTGATTGTGTATGCATGAGTATTTGAATTCTACCCGGGCTAAGTCCCAAGGCGAATATGCTTGTGACTATAATTGCGTTTGAGCCTTAGTAACGAAAATGAATTATGTATGTCCAATGATAATTGATGTATGTGTTCATGGAAATTGAATGATATCCGGGCTAAATCAAGACAATTATGCTGGAAATTATATCCGGTTAAGACCAAGGCAATTGCGCTAGTGGCTACATCCGGCTAAGACCAAGGCATTCGTGCGAGACATTCTATCCGGGCTAAGACCCGAAGGCATTTGTGCACGTGATTATATCCGGTTATAATCCGAAGAATCTTGGGCTGGAGGTGAGTGTTGGTTGCTGTAATGAATTCAATTAGTACACTCGAAAAGCCCAAAGGATAAGGTACGTTATATGTGCATCGGAAAGTCGACATGTTTGAGCAACATTCGCTCAATCGACTAATGAATTTCAGTTATTAAATTGATTGATACTTTGTGAAATTATATAATGATGAAGTGTGAAGTAAGAATGTGTATAAATGAAATGATGCATTTGGCTATGTGAATGTATTGCTGAAATTAGAGTTGATTATATTCCTTGAGACTTACTAAGCATAAAAATGCTTACCCGTTGCTTTGGCTCTCGGTTTTCTAGATTTCGCTCGAGGCAATCGGATTTGGGATCGTTGAAGTCAAGTCATTCACACTATCAAGCCTCCATTTTGGTATAAATTTTGATTGAACTTGAGATGGCATGTATAGGACTACCTCTTGTTTGTTAAATATGTTGTAATGTAAGTATGTACGGCCATGCGAAAATGGCTCGAAAAGGAAGCATGAACTTAGACTAATTGTGGGTTGTATGTATATATTTGGTGTCATGATGTGGCTATGGCTTGGAAATGGGAATGTTGGTCATATGATCAGCCATTGGCATGGTTAAAATGATCATATATGAACCTATGTATGGCAAGACTAGTTGATTCATGGAGACTACCAAATAGGTAAGTCCTACCTTAAAACAGATGCTGCCAGCTGCAGTGGCATGAATGTGAAAAATCACCAAAATTCATAGGAATGGAATTAAATAGTGAATAAGCTATGTAAATGAACCTTGATGAGTCTATTTTCATATGGAAGAAACGAAATGGTCATAGGAGTTACAGGTTAAGAGATATTAAAGCTATTGTGAGACAGGGCCAGAATGGTTTCTGGGTTCCCTGTCGCAACTTTAAAATTCACTATAAATTATCCAAAAATAATTAGGAGACATACCTTATATGTACAGATTCCATTTTGAGTCTAGTTTCATTAGAAACAAACGACACCAGCATTAAAGCCCTGTACAGAGAGATATTCAAGTTATACCGCGCGAAGGTCAGAGCAGTCGATCCCTGTAACATGGGTAACTTTAACTAATAAACTGTACCAATTGGCCTGACCAAAATCCTAGAAATAAATCCATGGATGGATATATGAGTCTAAATTCAGGAAAATTTACGAAACCAGTTTCCGAGTTTTGAAACTCGAGATATGATTTTTAAGGCGACAGTGATGCAGTTTTCCAGCCTGACTGGAAATGTCAAATTGGTGGGCAAAACATGTGAACTTGGCTTGTTAACCCCTCGGGTCCGACACCGGCGATGGTCTCGGGTTTGGGGTGTTACATACAGGACATCATACATGACACCTTTAGGGATGTCACCCTATAGGTTAGTCTTTGGGAAAGCCTACCATCTACCCTTGGAGTTAGAACACAAAGCTTACTAGGCTCTCCGACAACTCAACTTGGATCTTAAGCTTGCTAAAGAGAAATGCATGCTCCAACTCAACGAGTTAGAAGAATTCCGAATGTTCTCATACGAAAATGCAAAATTGCTCAAGGAGAGACTTAAGAAATGGCATGACAAGCACATTCGAGCTCGTGAATTTGAAGCAGGTCAGCAAGTTTTGTTATTTAATTCCAGATTAAAGTTCTTTCCAGGTAAGTTAAAATCACGTTGGTCTGGTCCATTTACGATTCATCAAGTCCATCTGTACGGAGTTGTTGAACTTCAAGGTAGGGGAGGTAATTTTTGAGTTAATGCTCAACGTTTGAAACATTATTGGGGAGATAAAATTGAACGGAATCAAATCTCGTTCATTTTATCAGATATTTAATTTTTTTCTTGTTCATCTTTTTGAATAAATGATTTAGGATATATTTTCGGAATTAGTATGTTTAAATAAATTCTGTCTAGAAGATTGAAACTTAGGCAGGACCGCTTGTGACCCCTCCAATCTTTCCTAGGAATTGATTTTGACATAATTTTCTGAGAAATTATTCCCTAAATGGCAAAATAATTTTTTAAATTTTCAAATAAAAGGGTCAATCTTGATCCAAGTTTTTAAATTGCAACTCAATTTTAAATTTTCATTAAGTCTAGGGACTTTATTGAACTATTTTAAAATCTGGTTGCTCTTTTTGTAAATAATAAAAATTAGGTGCCTCTTTTTGTAAATATTTTTAAAAGGCATCTAGTATAAATTTTTTAGTTCAATAAAAATGATAATTATTAATATATAATTATATCCATTATAATATATATTAATTATTATCAACTTTATATAAAGTTATGATTAGTTTTAATTTAATCATATTTTATTTGATAAATTTTATCTTAATAAATTACTAGCAAATAATAATTTAATATGCATTATAGTAATTATTAATTGCTATTTACTTTGATTAGAATTAGAACTTAGAATTTTAATTATTAAATTATACTAAGAATTCTACTCTAGATCCTACTCTTTTCACTATATATTCCACCCATCTATTCTTTTTTTTTTTTCATTCATACACCATTCCCTCCAAAAACACCAAAACCTTTAAGTGTCGAAACCTCCTAGCAATTCCCTAGCCACAGTATTGCCCAGCTGATCGATCAATAGCACGCTGCACACCCATCTCACGCACACCTGCTCTATCGTGCACTGCATTGAGCGCCTGGTCTTGCTCAGCACCTAGCTGCTCCTTGGCACGCCTACTACTCCATTAACAACAGCCAGTAGTGTCCCGCACCAAGCTTGACTTCATGCACCCCACACCAAGCTCCGCTCAATGATCCGACGCTGTTCACATCCACCTCTTACTTGCTATTGTTGTTTTGCCCACCGAGCAAAGACACCACCCTTTCACCCATCCTTAGCCAAAAACCGCCCAGCCTCTTTTAATTTGCCATCTTCTGATTCATAATTATTTTTCTTTAAAGCTCTTAAATTTTACAAAAAATATAGTAAGACCAACTTTTCTCTTAAATTTTAATTTTATTCAATTATCTAATTTTTCAATTTATTGAATTATTAATATTTTATATTAATTAAATTTTTGAGAAAATAATTGTTACCATCTTATGATTAGGTTAATCATGCCTCACAAGAGAACTCGTGCATCCGCCCAAATTGACGAATCACAAAACAAGTTCCACTGTGAAGAAGCCAAAGCGAGATACGAGAGTATCTTCAAGAATCACCAGATTCATCCAAAGAAAGGCTTCAGATTGAAAAAAAGCAACTATATTGATTTTATGGCGCGTATTCATCAGGTTGCTGAAACTCTCAATTGGGAGTTGTTTTGTAAGAAGAGGCGTAGTGTGGATGAGGAGTTAGTTCGTGAATTCTATGTGAATTTAACCTCAAGCGAGTTGACGGAAGTTCCAGTTCGCGGAATCAAGGTACCAATAACTTCAAATGCTATTAATGAGTTCTTTGAATTACCTGATTTCAAAAGCAATGAATATTTTTCCTTAATGAGCAATATCGAGCCTGAAAATTTGCAAGAAATACTCGAGGAACTTACATTTCTAGGTTCTAAGTGGATTGTGTCAAAGCAAGGAATCCACACTTGTAGAAGAGAATATTTGACACCACTTGCGAATGTATGGTTCTATTTCATCCGATTCAGTCTTATGCCTAGTTCACATGGAACTATGATTTCATTAGAGCAAATGGTATTATTATACTCGATTTTAACTAGAAAGACCATTAATGTGGGAAAAATCATCTTGAGAGAAATGTGGAATTGTGCCGTTAGACGTTCTGGCCCAGCTTATTTTCCCTTTACGATAACAATTCTATGCTTGAAAGCTAAAATTCTTGCAAATGTAAAGAAAATAGGCTATAGCCAGGGCACAATCACAGATTGGGACCTCTACTAAATAGCTGGAGACTCTATTCTATAGTAACGAGTTGAAGAAAGTGAGGACCCCGAAAAAGAAAAAGAAGATCCCATAATGTAATCAGCTGAAGTTCCAGATAAGGCGGAACCAATAGAACCAGAAGCTGAACCTGATGTCGAAACTTCAATGTTCAGATCTCAATCACCTTGCCCAGATCTCCGAAATGAGCTGTCAAAGTTGATGGACATAATGCAACATATGCAATGGTAGTAACAAGCTTACTAGAGATACTCAAAAATAAGGGATGACTCAATGAGAAGCACTTTTATGAAAATATGCAATGACCCATTTATTTTTGTGCTTGAGTTTCCAAATTTCATATTTGAACCATAGAGTCCACTATCGAAGAAGGGGCGAAGTGATTCATGCAAAGGTAATAATGATGGAGCAAACGATGAGTAAAATTCAGAAGGATCTGCAAATAAATAAATGGGGGATCTTGGCTTTATTTTATTTCTATTCTTAGGTCATTTTAAGATTATTTTTAATTAGGAAATTTTATTTTTGCATAATAAAGCAAGAGATGGAAATCATGAATAAAAAGGAACAAGTCGCAAAGTATAAAGTGTGGTAATAGGTATATACATGTCTAGGATTGTATTTAGAGAGAGCTTGGTACTTAAGCAGTCAATTTGACTCACCCCCTCCTTTCTAGAATCCTACCTGGTGTATGTCGAAACCATTTTTAAAGGGATGTTTGAAAAAACGGGGTTCAACTTTTTGAAAAATGAAAATGGGAGTGGCCACCAACCTTTTTAGGTATGATTGGATCACCTTTATAAAACATTTTGATCTACGAAATTCAAGAAAACAGGTTCAGGAGTCGGTTACGCATAAGGAAGGATTAGCACCCTCGTAACGCCCAAAATTGGTACCGAATTGATTATTTATTGTCCTAATGTCGAAAATTTGAAAAGATTTTAAAACTTGAACAATTTAAAGTTGAAACTTGAGATTCCTTTGTTCCGAAGGTATTCAAACATTACATCCAACATGTTAGGACACGATGTTTTAAATCCTCGTAACTAAAATTATCTCATGATTTTGAAAATTTATTAAAAGGATATTTGGTTATTTAGTCAAACGAAAAATCGCAACCCAGCATGTTAGGGCACTATTTCCTGAATTTCTAACACCAAACATTGCCTTATTTGAGAAAAACATTTTCAATTAAATGAAATATATTTTTTTAAAAAATGAATAATATAGAATTTAATAAAAAATAATTTGATATAATACTAAAATTATTAAAAAATAAAATATAAAAGAGAATTAAAAATCAAGGAAATAGGGATTAAATCAAAATAAAAAAGGTTGAAAACGAAGATGAACAAAGAATAAATAAGAACAAACCGTAGAAAATAAGAACGCAAGAGGGAGAGAAATTTGAGTGAATGCTCTTAAGAATTCTTATTGCTTCCCAAAACTCAAGTGAAGTCAAGTTGTTTTACAATGAGGGGAGAGGCCTCTATTTATAGTTGAGCCTCCCCAAATCCAATGGTACAGATCAATTACATCGACGGTTAAGATTAAAAGGTATCTACAAATTAAATCTGTAAGATTACAAAATCATATCTTCTAAGATTGCATATCATATCTAAGATTGCAATCATATCTAAGATTGTATCATATCTAAGATTGTATCATATCTAAGATTGCATATCATATCTAAGATTGCATATTATTGAAGATTATATTTCCATATGAGTCAAGCTTATAGATGGACCTTAAATCTTTTCAAGTAATGGGCCATTCCGATTGGGCAAAATTATATTTGTAATTCTAGACTGAACTTGGACTTTGTTTTTTTTTGGGTTTATTATATTTTTGTTTTTAGACTTATTTCTAGGCCCAAGAAAAATTGAGTGTCTACAGCTGTCCCTCTTTGTTCATTGCTATGTAACAGGAATAGAGCAAAGACTATAAAAGGACCAATTTTGCCCAGGCTCGCCGAGTCTTGAGTTCTTAATCCTTGATCTTCTTTAAATCGCCTCTTGACGGCTTCAATCTGCTTCACTGCAACTCAGAAAGGTGACATCTGTTATCTTTGATCTGCTCCCCGTCTAATACAGAGATGCCAAATCTGTTATCTTCGATCTGCTCCCCGTCTAATACAGAGACGCCAAATCTGCTTCTTCAATCTGCTCCCCGTCTAATACAGAGATGCCAAATTTGTCATTTTGGATCGGCTTCGATGTAAACACATGAAGGTTAGATCTGCTATGTCTTCGATCTGCTCCCCGTCTAATATAGAGATGCCAAATCATCTTGGATCTGCTTCAATGAAGGTCCAATCTGTTATGTCTTTGATCTGCTCCCCATCTAATACAAAGATGCCAAATCATCTTGGATCTGCTTCAATGAAGGTCAGATCTGCTGTGTCTTCAATCTGCTCTCCGTCTAATATAGAGATGCCAAATCATCTTGGATCTGCTTCAATGAAGGTCAGATCTGCTATTTCTTCGATCTGCTCTCTGTCGAATATGGAGATGTCAAATCTGTTTCTTCTATTTGTTCTTTGATAGTACAGAGATGCCAAATCATCTTAGATCTGCTTCAGCGTAAACACGTGAAAACCAAATCTGCTATGTTTTCGATCTGCTCCTTGTAAACGCAAGGATACCAAATCATCTTGGATCTACTTCGATGTGAAAACATCCGAAGGTTAGATCTGCTATGTCTTCGATCTGCTCTCCATCGAATATGGAGATGCCAAATCTGTTATCTTCGATCTGCTCTCTGACAATACAGAGACACCAAATCATCTTAGATTTGCTTCAACATAAACACGTTAAAGCCAAATCAGCTATGTCTTCGATCTGCTCCCTGCCAATACAAAGACGTCAAATCATCTTAGATTTGCTTCAACGTAAACACGTGAAAACCAAATCAGCTATGTCCTCGATCTACTCCCTGCCAACATAGAGACGCCAAATCATCTTAGATTTGCTTTAACGTAAACAATTGAAAGCCAATTCAGCTATGTCTTCGATCTGCTCCCTGCCAATACAGAGACGCCAAATCATCTTAGATTTGCTTCAACGTAAACACGTGAAAGCCAAATTAGCTATGTCCTCGATCTGCTCTCTGCCAATACAGAGATGCCAAATCTGTTATCTTCGATCTTCTCTCTGCCAATACAGAGATGCCAAATCTGCTATCTTCAATCTGCTCTCTGACAATACAGAGATGCCAAATCATCTTGGATTTGCTTCAACGTAAACACGTGAAAGCCAAATCAGTTATGTCTTCGATCTGCTCCCTGCCAATACAGAGATGCCAAATCTGTTATCTTCGATCTGCTCTCTACCAATACAGAGATGCCAAATCTGTCATCTTCGATCTGCTCCCTGACAATACAGAGACGCCAAATCATCTTGGATCTGCTTCAGTGTAAATATTTGAAGGTCAGATCTGCTATGCTTTAGCCTAGTACCCTACTGCTTAGGGGGTTAAGGCGTACCAATCTTCAGTGTCCCTTGAAGGACACAACCTGTATAATGTGTATGAATTCATGCCTATTGATTAGGATGCTTATGATTAAAATGGGTCAAATACTCCTAATTAAACCTGTTATAACGCAAAATGTTTATGAATATGACCTCTATTCAGACGTCACTACTCATTCTTTCATCCAAGGTCATCCTTATTTCTCTCGAAATATCATTCTCTCGAAATATCATTTCCAGAGTAATGAGCAAAACTTCATTTGTGAAAATTATTTAGTTCATCTATCATTATTTTAATGCAACATACTTTAAGAATATTGGAAGATAAATTTAATCTTGAGAATAATTAGATTTGAATAAATTTGTCAAAAATACAAAAGAAATTAATCTGAAAGCCTATCTTTGAGAAGAAAAAGAATCTAAAGATAGCAAACAGGACAAAAGTTAGATGCCCTAGATATCGCCACTTGAGCGTTTATATGCCAGCTCCATGAAGACTTTCTTGAATTCAACATGTGTTTAAAAGATCCAAAGTACTTTGTTGATGCCCCGATATGCAACGCGCTTCACTCTTCTTTGAATCAGATATAGCAAGATTACCGTGTGCTCTTCAAAATTTGAGCTGCCCTTTCGGGTTTTCAACTCAAAACCCCTTTGGTCACAAGGCGCCCTTTGCGGGTTTTCACCTTGGCCTCTCCATTTTTTATTTTTTATTTTTTATTTTTTTATTTTTTTCTTTGTCTTTTCTTTTTTCCTTTTTTTTTTTGAAATAGAAGTCCCAAAGTGCCCTTTGCGGGTTTTCACCTTGGCTTCCCTTCTCCTTCAGACAAAGTACTCCTTGACTGAGTCCGAATTCATTGGATCAAATAAATTCTTCCTATCCATTTCTTGTCAAAATCAGTGCACCTCTAGAAAAAGCCCTCTTCGCAACATATGGCCCTTCCTAATTTGGCATCCTTTTGCATGGGAAGGATCTCTTTCAGCACAAGGTTTCCTTTATGAAATTCCTTTGGACGAACCTTCTTTGTCATAAGTCTGTGTCATCCATTCCTGGTACATTTTCTTAGGATGAATACTTTCAAGTTAAGTTTACTAGAGGTATTCAATTCTTAACTCCATCAAAGCTTGGAGGAAAAATCTTGATTCATAAGCCCATGAGAAAAGAATTGCCCCAGCAGCGGTCCTCGCTATTGTTTGTCAAACCCTATAAAAAGATGGTTCAATGATTCTCATCAGACAAGTATGAAGTTACTGACTTTATCCTTCAACCTGGAAAGCTGAGGTACAGAGATTACTCCCGGGGCATACATCCCACCATGACTCGATGATGTTTCTGAAGTATCCCTAATCTTCATAAATTGCCCCCAACTGTGAAGCTGCCAAATGAGAGTAGCAAATAGGAGCCACAACAAATATGGCTGTGGTGCTCCTTTGGTACATAAAGGATAGAGAATGAACAAACTCTTGCAGATCATCAGCCGAAAACCCAGCCTGGTCTAAGAGAACATGATAGTGGGCCTTTCTCGTGATTCCAATCATTCCAGCATGGGTACCAAGGTAAAAATCATTGTTCTTTGGATGGCATACTTTGTTTTCAATGGCAGTACCATGTAGCACATTGTCAGGAGATCCCTGCTGAAAAAAAAAACTTGGTATGATGGTTTTTTGTACAACAGTAACCACAATCTTTAGGGTTCCACTTCTCGTCAAGGAACTTGCAAGCCTCAATAACTTGATCAAAACTTGATTGAATTGAGACTCGCTAACCCCATCCCTGAAAATAATGATTTGATCAGGTTTCGTCTTCCCTAAACTTGTATAGAAGTCTAAGAGAGCTTCCTTCATAATACCATCATCCACTTTGTCAGACACTAGTTTTGAAGAAAGAATCTATCATTTTAAGCTTCAGAGACTGTGTACGGCCGGATGCCCCATAGCTGGAAATCAATGGCCACCACCTGGAGCTAACCATCCCAGCTATTGATGGCACATCAGACTGCTCAGGAAAGCCAAACAATGCACCCATTCCAAGGATGATGGTTGGAACCTTTGAAACAACTGGAATTAAAGGTGTTTGCCCCAGTGTAAGCATAGAGAGTAGGCGGTAGTTTCTTATGCCAATTTTTACCAGTCTCGATCATCTTCTGTAATTTGTTTTTTTCTTCTTTTTCTTTTCTTTTGGTAACCTTTGTTGTACTGTGGTATGGCACATTATCTTTGAAAAGATTGCAACAGTTATATATAATATTTTTTTTTTGAAATGGATGGCTTTTGACTTTGCAATATTGGCATATGAAGCTATCTCCCCCTCTTAAAGGAGTAGTTGACGTCTACAAAGATGAGTTATTGTCAGCTTGAAACTTTTGACGAGCTCGAGCCTATAACATACATACCCCATAAGTCTTGACTCCTTTAAATTTGGCATTCATTGTACAACTGATGCGATCCCTTTCTATGGTGGACCAATAGTGCCCCAAAACCTCATGTTTATCCTGGCAAATGCAAATCCTCCTGTATGCATCTTTGGACCACATTTTTGAATTTCCATAATAGTCTCAACAAGGTCTTGTTTTGTCTCCTCAGCTAATTCCAATTTCGCAATCTTTCCTTCCTCTAAGGCTATATTTCCTACCACCACTTCATGGGGTAAAAACCATTTTCAACAAATTCAGAAACAAGTCACAATTTCATCACCTTCAAAGTCTTGAGATTCCTCTAAACACATATCGCACTCAAAAGGAACTCGAATCAGAGTATCGTTGCCCGTGTCATTGATATCTAAGGATCTATGATAGGCACACAAAAGAATATACAAGGAATAAATGAATTCAAGAATGACTATTTACATGAAATGAAAATTTATAAAGAATGTCAAAGGTTAAAAGAATCAAAATGAAAGAATATTTACTCGGATAAATAATAAAAGTATGTTTTATTGAAAATAAAAATGTCTGAACATGAGCCCACTTCTCAAAAGAAATCTCATTACTCCTAGGCTTTAGAGCAATAAGAGTGTTCTGAATATTACTCCGTAAAATTCCTAAAGATTACAGGAAGTTCTTCTGCAGTCCAATTGTTTAAAGAACTTCCCGGTTCGTAAGAGTGAATGCCCTCAAGGTTTCTTTGTTCAGTCCCTTCCTCATGTATGACATTGATGGGATGATTTTCATTTCCAAACACCCCTTTCTCCGGGTAAACTATCCCTCCTGACACAAAAGTCGAGGATATGTAAGGGAACGTCGTTAATTCCCATTCAACTTCTTTTTCACTCAGCCGTGACCCTCTTCTCTCTCTCTCTCTTTTTCTTTCTCTTTTTAATAACTTTAACTAATTAGGGTCTTTTTATGGATTTAAATGCATGTGATGTGATGCAATGCAAATGCATGAATGCAAAAGAAAAGGAGATGTTGATCTTGAATTCAATTCCATTAGAATAACTTTTCTAGAAAACAGATTTCTTTACATGAAAATAGATTACATATGCGATCTTGCCCTTCATAGTCCAAGTAAACGCTGATCTTTTCTTCATGGTCGAATCCTATACATTCTCCAAAAGATGCCTTTGCTAGCTCCTTGCTGCTTAATCTGAGCCTCGATCTCTTGCTCGCTTATCTCCATGATACTCATAAAAAAGTGCCAGCTCTTGGATAATCTTCGTTAGCAATTAAATCAAGACATGTATTCCTTCGTGGACTTCCGACTTTCTCTCGTCATGCTCTTAGATAACCTTTGTTGGCTTGAATCTCTAGCAATTACATCATGTATTCCTCCGTGGACTACCAGCTTTCTCTCGTCGTGTTTACTTGGACTATATTCATACGACCGCACTATAATGTACTTTATCAAGAAATTTGTTTCCTTATGGAAAAACTATTCTATTTAGGAATCGAATTTCGAATCAACACCTTCTTTTCTTTGATGTAATGTAATGCAAATGCATGAATGCAAAAAGGTATCGATCTCAATTCAGTTTTATTTTAGAAAACGTTATTTAAGGAATAAAAGTCTTTTCATAAAATGGATTACAAATACGCTTTCGCTCGTAGGCCCAGAGTTTTAACCCTATCTAATAACAAAGCTAACTTTTGACCATGATCTGACTGTAGCTCATATTGGTGCTCAACTTGCTCACCCTTTCTACCAGTATCTGTAAATGATCAGCTATCTTTTGAATTTGAATTACGGCTTCACCTATGAAGTAAGCTCTACAGCCAAAGACACCTCCTCCAATGTCTGTGAAGTTGCTCTGATTACCTTGAAAGAAAGATTGGCGAACAAGTAGGCATTCCAGCTCCGCAGCATACTGCCTTAAAATGATATCAAACATCCTCAGTGCTTCTTGAGAGTCTTCAAATTTCTGCCCCCACAGAACATTTTGAATTTCTCGCATGAGTATCTTCACAGCATAGCTAATCTCCACTTTAAAAGTTTTTAAACAATACGATCTTCTTTAATCTCATGCTCATTTGGGCTGCCCCGGCCATTATGATGGTAGAAAATAAGGACGCAAGAGGGAGAAAAATTTGAGTGAATGCTCTTAAGAATTCTTATTGCTTCCCAAAACTCAAGTGAAGTCAAGTTGTTTTACAATGAGGGGAGAGGCCTCTATTTATAGTTGAGCCTCCCCAAATCCAACGGTACTGATCAATTACATCAACGGTTAAGATTAAAAGGTATCTACAAATTAAATCTGTAAGATTACAAAATCATATCTTCTAAGATTGCATATCATATCTAAGATTGCAATCATATCTAAGATTGTATCATATCTAAGATTGTATCATATCTAAGATTGCATATCATATCTAAGATTGCATATCATTGAAGATTATATTTCCATATGAGTCAAGCTTATAAATGGACCTTAAATCTTTTCAAGTAATGGGCCATTCCAATTGGGCCAAATTATTTTGTAATTCTGGACTGAACTTGGACTTCGTTTTTTTTTGGGTTTATTATATTTTTATTTTTGGACTTATTTCTGGGCCCGGGTAAAATTGAGTGTCTACAGTGTATAGTATCTATTCACTTTTAACAATGAGGACATTGTTCATCTTAAGTAGGGGGACCGAAAAATTGAAATTATTTCCACTCAGAATAAAATTTTCTTTCAGTTATGATTAGGATATACTTTGTTCAATAAATTAAAATTTTGTGAAGTATGCTAAACTTCAGTATAAATAAAGTTCTATTATTTCAATAAATTGTTATGTTAGCTTAATAATGATATGAATGTATTTTTAATAAAGCATGCAAATCGTACCATAAAATTTTTAGTTCCTTAGGAAAGTTAGACGTGTATAAAAGTTTAAGTCTTTAGAATTGACTTAGTAGTTTCTTAAGATGAAATCCTAGGAAGCATGGAATGTTGAAAATGATTTAAGTAACTATTGTTTAGACCGTTTGAGCCTTTCAAGCCGACCTTGATGAAATTTTACCCTTTGAAACCCAACTATGAAACTATATGGCCTAATTTTATTTGAACCTTTGCAATATTTAGCCATCACGTTTCTCTTAATTATCTTTAAATTGCCCCCAAACACTAGACTCAGTACTGTACAGAATATTTGTAATATCCTGATTTTCGGGTTTTGTCGTGATTCTCAATATTTTGGTGGAGTTTTTAAAATTAGGTATTTGTTGTGAAATTCATAATTGGAGAGTGTAAATGGGCTTATGAAAGGCCCATGTGTTGGCCAAAACCCCGTAGAATTTTTGAATTTTTGGACTTAAGAGTTAGGGGATTTGGATAGGTGGTCTTATTAAAAATTGTGGGTAAAATGTATCACAAAAAAGAGCCTCTGGTAAAGTGGCTAAGTGACGCCATTAAGGAACTAAAAATGTGGCGTGTAAGTGGTTGGGGAAAGACCTGGGTTCGATTCCCTGTGATGGCAAAGGTGATGTTAATTTTTATGCTTTGAGCAGGCAGGAGTTGTAGCCGAATGGAACTCTGTGGCAGAGAGTTTGAATCAGTCAAACACATGGATTAAGGAGGGATAAGGGGAAAGATTTTAGGGATTTGAGAGGGAGATAGAGTTAGCCGATTAGAGGGGATTAGGGAGGGGATTTTGGCAGAGGGGTGTTAGGGTAGTATTTTCGGCATTTAGGAATTTAGCTCTGCTATTTTCTTCTGTAAACCATAGTTTTATTCTTTTCTTCTTTTTTCTTTCTTCTTCTCTAGCCGAACTACCACCCTTTCATCCATCTTTCTTTATTTTTTTTTCCGAAACCAATTCACTATTCCCTTTCTCAACAGCAATTTTGCCAAAAAGCCTTATATTTTAGTGATTCAGGAATTAATATATAGATCTATTTTCTATGCACGTTTAAGTTAGATTTACAACGGATCTGGGGTTGAAAGGTATTTGGAACGTTCTTCAACGAGTAGATCTCTTGGTAAGTATTCGAACCTTCTTTCCATTTGTATCTTGTGGTTTAAGAAAAGCTGAAAACCTCTATATACATAGGGTGGCTGTCGACTAAGACTGAAAGGGTTTTTTTGGTGTTATTTGGTTTGTTAGTGCTAATGAGGATTAAAGGCTGCCGATCGAGGAGTGTGTGAAAAGCTTGGATCATCGGAGTGACTAAATCTAGATCTAGTCATCAATTTCGGCAAAGGTATGAATTCTAGGGCCATTGTAGATGGTGGCCGAATATGTAAGTGATGATAATAGGTAGTTTTCGATTTGGTTTAAAAATTAACGTGATCTAATCTATAAGCGGTTGATTATAGGAGAAATCGGGTAGGAGATCTCGTCAAGGAATATCGCAAACTAGGTGTGTAACGAACCCTCTTTAGTAGCTTAACTCGATATTTGCCGAAAAGCCGAAATGCTGAAATTCTGGCATTTCGAGGACTTGTGAGCAAGCGAACGCTCATTGGTTAGTTAGATTCGCTAAGTTGATGATCAGGGTCATTGGAACAGGTAAGAGTACGATTGTCGGCATCATGGTAAGTTGGGCCTCGAAGGGCTGAAATCGGGCCCAATGGGCTCCAGGCCCATTTGGGTAAATTTGGTAGAAATTGGAATCTTGTCAGATTGCGCATTAATATGGCTAAGACCATTATGGAAATGGGCTAAATAGGCCTAGATGACTAATTCGGCTATGTAGGGCCCATTAAGGGTTTTTGGCCCAATAACTCGGTTTCGCTAAGATTGGGCTAGAATCGCTATCAAAACACATGAAATTATTAGTAACTGTTAATGAACATGGAAAACCCTAATATTTGGTAATATTACGAAATTACCCTTATAATACGAAAAATGATTGTTTCACCCCTAGGTAAAAATGACCATTTTACCCCTAGAGTTTAATTATGAGTTTGATGCATGAGATTTTGATATATATATATATATATATATATATGATTTGATACGATATGCACATGATATGTATGATATGCACATGATGTATTCATTTATGCATGGGTTGGGTTTATATGGATGGAGGAAGTGCAAAAGGGCTATGCCCTAGTTACAGAAAAGGGCTTTTGCCCCAATTTATCAAAAAGGGCTTTTGCCCCAGTTATTAAAAGAGGCTAGGCCTCTAGTTATATGATAAAGCAGCTATGCTGCTAGTGGAGAGTTTGGTTGGGTGGGTTGAGTTATTCCCCACATGGAGAGCTTGGTTGGTACGGGTGGAGAGTAGCGGTTGGTGGGTTGAGCAGTCTCCCCAAATGGGCTTGCATATGTTCATTGATGTTGCATGTATTATTGAAATGGGCCTATGGGCCATATTGTTACAGTAAAGGCTTCGGCCTAGTGATATGAATAATAAAAAAGCTTCGGCCCAGTGATATGAATAATGTAACGGCTTCGGTCCAGTATATGCTGAGATTGAATTTGGGCTTAGGCCCAGCAGGCTGATATTGTTTTGGGCTCTGAAAGGGGCTTGTTGCACACTGAATTTCCAAACTCACCCCCTTCCTTAACCTTACAGGTGAGCCTTGATGTGGGGGCTTGGAGCCGGAGGGGATTCACGGTGATCGCTTTTGGGCTTTTGAAATAAGTAATTGGTTTTCTTTAGTTTACCTTATTTATTATTTATTTTTGGGTTGTAATAAGGCCATTTTAACTTTATTTTCTTTTCTGGGATTATTTTATTTTTAATAACTTTAAACTGGTTGATAATAATTCAAATGGGCTAGACTTAGGACGCGTTTTCAAAACGATACCTATTTTCAATATAACACAACGTCACGAATATTCGATTTAGCAAAGATATCTACTCAAAGAAATTTCAACTCGTTATAATCTAGTGTGGCAATGGTTGTGGGCATGTCTAGGATTGGATCCAATCAAAGAGCTTGGTACTTAAGCAGCTTTCATGGCTCACCTCCTCTGTTACGGATTCCTACCTGGTGCCCAACTTCCATTCACTTAGTTAAGCTTAACAAAAGATGGTTTTAAAGCGCTAAAATGAAACGTGGATTTTTAACTTCAATGTGGCACGTCGGATTCGGTCGTAACGTCTGGGCCGAGTTTGGGGTGTTACAATATTATTTGAAATTAAGTTTGGGGGAGTTGAAAGAAGTATCAAATGCTTTAAAAATTGTAGTACATACAATAAAATGCTCGTGTTAAAAAAAGAAGAAGAAGATGAGAGTGCACATGTACTTGAAAGAAAATAGACGTACATGAAAGCAAAGTAAGTTGGTGTATTGAGGGAAATTATTACAAAGGTCTGATTGAAGCTAAGTCTAGGGTTTAAAAGCCAAAATGTATCTATCTTTTACCTACCCCTCAGCCCAGCCACGTTACAACCTTGTTAAAGACCTATTGATTCAAAGTCTCAATGCTACCTACATTAGTAGAGAGAAATTGCTACGTTCAACATATGAAGGCGTAAGTTAAACTTAATGATTGCAGCTTAATCTTGAATAAGGGAATAAAGTTAAATTGGTAAGGTTTAACATGACTTTATTAGGAAGCATTTAGTATAATTTTTGCTATCATAAGAATGATTGAGATCAATTTGAATGATATGTATACATAAGTAGCATAAATAACGAATTTCTTGTTTTTTGAGCATAAGTATACCAAATTCATGGTTGTTGGGAAGAATGTTGTTTTGAAGGTGTTTTTCAAAGGTGTTTTCTAGAATTTCTTTTTAAATTTGTGCATTATTCGGGACGAGCAATGAATTAAGTTTGGGGGTGTGGAAACACGAAAATTTATACATTTTTACATAACTTTTTCAACTTAAAATCATACAGTTTCAATAAAATTCTTGTCAAAAATAATTAATTTTTATAAAATAATTAAAGTGCACTTAAAATATTAGCATATTGAATTTTAATTAATTTTATAGTTAATTTTGATGAATTTTGGTTATTTTCGACAGATTTGCACAAAGGGCGAAAAATGGCTCGGCAGACACTGCTAGAAGCACAAAACCGAGAAGCAATTTGAAGTATAGAGGCGAACTAAATTTCAGCCCAGGGCGGTCCAAAATTATATGAATTAATTTGTAATATAATTAATTTTAATTTATATCCAATTAAATTTGGGTTAATAAATTATTATTAATTAATTTTGAAAAAGTGTTCCAGTTGAACTGAACCAATGAACCGAACCGACCAAGAAATGGATAGCCCGAAAACTGTCCCAAGAGCTGACCCAAATCAGCTTATTAGCTGATTATTTAAGCTTGCAAATAGGCCCTTGAAGACTTGTTCAAGTTGCATTCCAACCCCTCCACAATTGGTGGCTTTGTAGATATGCTCCAAGCCAAATTTAGCAAAGTTGAAACCATCAACCTTGCCACATGTGTGGGCGGACAAGGGATGGCTCTTTGGCTGCTATTTTTAGCTAATTTTAGCAGCCATCTTCAGCTATAAAAACCCCCTTGGCTGGTCATTCAACACATCTCACTTTCATTCACATCTTTTCTCTCTTCTTTCCACTTTCTCTCTTATTTGCCATTCCAAATTCTCTTACTCTCTTGTCTATTTCTTCCCTTGGAAAACGGGTGTTCATCAGCCATTTTGGAGCAACCTTGAACTGTTCATAACAGCTTTGGTTAACGAGGACAACGGCGAAGGAAGAACGGAGCAAACTAGTCAAGCCACAGAAAAACACTGGATTTGATTCTTGTTCCCTATCTATTTAATTTTTGTTGTTGTTATGATGAACATATCTATGAATATTTATGTTTTTGGAATGGTTAATTTAATTACTTTAGCTTGAGTTTAATTTGTGTTAGGTTGATTGTATTTCGTTTGCTTAAATTGTTAAAATTGTGTTTATGTTGTTATAGGTCTCGATAAGATGCTTGATTAAGTAAAACCATGACTAAGTTATTCTTGCATTATAATTGTTAGGTAACTAATGATTAATTATTTAAACGGATTGAAATTGTAATTAATGGATACAGTACTTAATCAGTGCATTTTTAATAATCTAAGGTAGCTGAGGGTTAAATTAGCAACGGTGTCTAACGATACAATTGCCTTGCATAACTTGCAACATTATTGTGATTAAACTGTTTCAAGGTAAGGATACTTTGTTACCTCACATAGTCTTTTATGCGCTTATTAAATCGAGTTAATTGTTTGAATTGACATAGGGATATGTATAAGAGATTATTTCAATTTAATAAGTATGTATGTGCTATAACATATTTGCCTATTAAGATTTGTTTAATCGATTGAATTGACATAGGGATATGTCCAAGAGATGAATGGATTTTGGTAAGTGAGTATGTTCATAAGTTAGCAAATTACCGAGTTGCCGTGAATTTATTCGTAACAATGTAGACATGAGTTTAATAATCCTAAGTTAAGAAATGTAATTAATCTAACACAATTATGCCATCTTAATTAAAATCGTATTTTGAAATCGTGCATTTAAGATTTATTTATTTAGTTTAATTAGTTTAAAATCTTAGTTTTTAATCACCCTCTTCAAACAAAATATTTTTCTTCACCAAAGTGTTTTAAATAACATTCATAAATAATTCTTTTCACAGTCCCTATGGGTACGATAATTCGACATTTACTTGTCACTTTATTACTTGTTGCGATTGTGTACACTTGCACATTTCCGTCATTCCAGTCCTATGCATGGATTTTAGAATTTGACCTAAATGGAGATGTTCTACAATGGTTTGAATGCACAGACACATATGGTGGTTGATGCTTCAACTAATGGAACTTTGTTGGATAGGTCCTACAATGAAGCCTATGAGATTTTGGAAAAAATTGCCAATAATTATTATTAATACCCCATAAAAAGAGCTGGAACTAGTATAAAAGTGGTTGGATCATTCAAACTTGATGCTATTACCTCGCTTTCTACTCAGGTATCTTCTTTAGCCAACATGATCAAGACCATGCAGAAGCCTAGTAAGGAGAAAGAGCTAAAAACAACTGGGTTATCTTGTGTTTATTGTGGTGAGGATCATGTGTTTGAAGAGTGTCCCTTGAACCCAACATATGTCTACTATATTGGCAACTTCAATTGGAACAACAATCATTATTCCAACACGTACAACCCTGGTTAGAAACAACACCCAAATTTTGGGTGGAGCAATCAAGGAGCTGGAAATTCCAACATGTTTATTAGACCCAATGCCATGAATGTTCCACCTAGTTTTAATTAGTCTATACCGCTTCAAAAATGAGTTCAATAAGGACAAACATCATCTTGTTCCTCATCTATTGAGTCTCTACTCAAGGAGTATATAGCCAAGAATGATGTTGTGATCTAGAGCCAAGCATCATCATTAAGAGAATCAAGTAGCTAATGCTTTGAACACAAAAACACAAGGAACTTTGCCTAGTGATGCCGAGAATGCAAAACCACATGAGAAAGAGCATTATAAAGCATTCACTTTGAGAAGCGGCACACAACTCGATAGAGTTGTCAAGAATGTTGTTCCTAAATTAGTGAATTCAGAAACAATTACAAGCAAAACCCTTGAACAACCCAAGAAGAGCACCGTAACTGAGAAAACTAGACCAAGCCATGCCGAAGCAAACTCAGACAGCACTATCGAACATAATGCCCGGGTAAAACAATCATTCCAACTTGAAGTTCTCCTAACCCCACCATTTCCCCAACGCTTTCAAAATCATAAATAAAACCAATATTTTAGGCAATTCTTGGATGTCCTTAAGCAAATTCACATTAATATACCATTGGTGGAAGTTTTGGATCAAATGCCTAACTATGTCAAGTTTATGAAAGACATACTTTCAAAGAAGAAATGATTGGGAGAATTTGAAACAATCGTACTCATTAAAGGGTGCACTGCTATGTTAACAAATAAATTGCCTTCAAAGTTGAAAAACCTAGGAAGCTTCACAATACTTTGCTCAATCGGCAACCAATATGTTAGGAAGATCATGTGTAATTTAAGAGCGAGCATAAATCTTATGCCCATGTCTATGTTCAAAAAGTTAGGAATTGGTGAAGCAAGACATACTACGATAAACATGCAACTGGCAGATTGATCATATGGACACCAAGAAGGTAAAATCAAGGATATCCTGTTAAGGGTAGATAAATTCATTTTTCCTATTGATTTCATTGTGTTGGATTGTGAAGTTGACAAAGATGTGCCTATTATTTTGGGTAGACCTTTCCTTGCAACAGGTAGGACTGTGATTGATGTTCAAAAGGGAGATTAACTATGACGGTGAATGATCAACAGATCACTTTTAATGTTTTCAAGGCTCTGAAATGTGCTGAAGATATCGATGAGTGTTATGTTGTCAATTTGTTAGATGCCATCATGGAAGAGGAATTTGAGAAAGAATACCATAACAAAGAGCATAGTGAATCAGATTCAGTTGATATTGATGATGAAGAGCCACTAGAACACCACAATGAGTTATTGGAATCCAAACTAATTGTTGATAGACTTGGAAAGAGGTTTGACACATTAGATTTATCTACTCGAACTTTCAGCCCTTCTAAATTGTCCATAGAAGAACCACCCACCTTAGGTTAAAACCTCTACCTTCACAGTTAAAGTAGGCATATTTAGGAAATGATAACAAGCTACCCATGGTTGTGTCTACTGAGCTGACTGATGAGCAAGAGGTTAAGTTGTTAGATATGCTTAATAAATTCAAAAAGGTATTAGGTTGGGCAATTGCAGATATTAAAAGAATCAGCCCCATACTATGTATGCACAAAATTTTGCTGAAAGACTTCCATGGCAATTCTATTGAGTAACAAAGAAGGTTGAACCCTATTATGAAAGAGGTGGTAAAGAAAGAGATAATAAAATGATTGGATGCTGACATTATCTACCCAATCTCTGACAACTCTTAGGTGAGTCAAGTCCGATGTGTGCCAAAGAAGGGAGGTGCCCAAAAACCAATCATAAGATGATTGTAATCATATATTCATTCTACCTTGTTTATAAATAAAAGGCATTGCCATTGTTATTTCAGTTTCACTTCCTGTGTGTGTAAAATAAACTTATTTATAATAATGTCCAATGAATAATATGATTATTCTTAAAAATTCCTTAGTCAAGCATTATTGTGGGCTTAGACAACAATAATGCATTAAGAATAATATGTAGTTGATTGATGAAAAAGTGTTATCATTAACATAGGGATGTCAAAATCAATACATGAGTATATGTTAGAGAACGACTTATTATATAATAGTCACAACATTACTTATAGTGATAGTTACGTATACGATCCTTAGACTTGAGATCATCATTGTCCTAACATAATGAGTCGTATAATTTGATACAGTCAAATTTCTACTATAACAGGTTGTACTATAAAAACTGATGTTGGGTATGCAACAGTCTATGTAGTGGGATATGATTGATCATGATAGGATTTGTCCCTCCTATATAATAGGAGAAATATCTTAGGCCACTTGTTGAAGTGAGACTAAAAATGCATGGCTGTAACACCCTTAACCCGTATCCGTCATCGGAACAGGGTTTCAGAGCATTACTAAAAATTTCAGAACATTTTACAAATAAATCATGTAAGTTACTATTCAAATACTGAATTCATTTGTAATGTCCCTTAAATGGACCCTCGAGGTTCAATACGAGCATTAGAATCAAGTCGGGACTTAATCGAAAACTCTAAGAATTTTTTGTAAAATTTCAAAAATTTTCCAAGGTGCAGGGCTCATATGCTCGTGTGGTCCAAGGGACACCCCAGTCTGACCCTAGGACACGCCCGTGCTAGAGGCCGTGTTTGACCCCGTGTAACTTTCTGACTTGTACACTGTAAACGGAAAAATATATAAGATTTTTCCTATACCATTTATCACCTTTTACTTAAAATTGTTGTTAAAACTAAGTAATGGTTTAATAAATTAATGAAATATGTGAAAATATGAAATTAAGACATAGAAATTATTAAAATGTGATTTTATGCTTTATTATATAGTTTTCACACAATAAATGACTTATTTTATATTAATTTGAATAAATTATATTTTTAAGACATAAAGTAGGTCATGCATGATTAAATTAAATAATAAAATATAAAATCATATTTAATAATTCATTTTAAAATATTTCATTAATAATTTGGGTTTTAAATTAATTAATTAAATTGAATAAATTTTATTCTTTGGTCCTCTAACTTGTTGATTTATTTTGTACAGGTCTCATAGCTTTGCTGGATTACAAAACCGTCCAAACTGGGGACCAAGTCAACCCAAAATTCGACTGCATATGGCCATAAACCACTTTTTGGTTTAATTGCACAAGGTCCTTGAAAAGTTGAAGAAATTAGAGATTTACCTGAAAATTTGCATGTGACTGAGTCTCAGTCCTAAGTTGTTTTAGCACTCAAATTGACCAAAATTCAAGCAAAAATCAGCTCAACTTCCTCAATTTATGGTCGGCCACCCATGGAAGATGCTTCAAAAGATGAAAACTTCTATTTTTAGTAAACTATCCCTCTCTCCTCACCTATAAATAAGACCACATTCTCACATTTCTACTCATCCCTCATCATTCATCATTCTCCCCTCTCTAAATTCTCTTAGCATTTTTTTCTCCCCACACCTATCATCATCTTTTCATAAAGATTTTAGCATTTTAGCTTCTTAAAGAACCCTTGGTCGGCCACCTTGAAGAGTCATCAGAAAAAGAGCGAAGCAAAGGAATGAAGGAGCCTCGTCAGTCAGAGTCTTGGGTGACAGCCATTCTGAATTGGGTTTAATCTTTCTTTTCTTTAATTTAATCTGAAAATGTTTGCTATGTGTTCTTTGTTCTTGTTTACAACAATGTTAGCTTAATTTTATTTAAGCTAGGATGCTTGCTTTGATTAAATAATATTTATTAGATTCATGCTTATAATGTTTGTCCCTCAATCGATCATGTTTTCAATTAAAATCAAGTCTGTATTTCATTCATATGTGATTGAAATGCACCTGAATTAGCTGAGCTATTCTAACTAGACGACGGCTAGTGGATGTATAATTGAAATGTGCATGCTCAATTTAGATCCTAACTCGATTAAATTGCAAGTTGCATAACAACCCTAACTAGGCTCTGTTATCTGCATAGTTTTTAGATTTGTGTGATTAAATTGTTTCAAACCTAACACATCCTTGTTACCTCGCACGAATACTAAGAAACCCTTAGTAAATAAGGATCAGTAAAATGCGTATTTACTAAGTAAAGGATTCCAAAAGGACCTAATGTGGTTTCCAAACTCATGAAAGATTGAGTTGCCATGGAATATTTTTCTGAATATTATTAAGCATGTTGATAATAAATTGAGTTTAATTAAAGTAATTTTCCTGGTTTATTTATGTTATAATTGTTGCAAATTGTGTTTAAGCTAAAATCTATTTCATTCATATAGTTTACATACTTAGGTTAATTTGCATTAGGGATCATTGCATTTAGTCTAATATATTTTAATCATCACTTCTCAACTAAATTGTGTTTTTATTTACCAAATTGTTAATATAATTTTACAAATTAAGTGACTTAGCACAAATACAATCCCTGTGGAGACGATAACTCGATACTTACCTATTACTTGATAATGACTGTGTACACTTGCACAAACCTATGCATTACATGCACACGGCCATGCCACACGCCCGTTTGCTAGGCCGTGTGGTTAATTAATTCAATTCAAAATTAGGTTCATGTTTCACACAGCCAAAAGACACATCGATGTTCTAAGCTGTGTAGCATACATAGCTGAGACACACGCTCTTGTTTTTGCCCGTGTGCTCAATTCTGAGCATTCTATTTTCTTGAATTCAAGGTGCAGGGGACATACGACCTAACTACACGCCCATGTACCTGGCCGTGTGTCACACACGGTCTAGACACACGCCTGTGTGCCTACCCATGTGGACAAAATAAAGCCATTTCTAGCTTCATTTCTCACCCAAATTCACACCAAGGACCTGCACTTAAACTCACATCCATAAACCAACCAATTCAAGCATTTAAATTTAGCAAATTTCATCATTCATATGTCACATCATTACATGCATACATGTTCACAATCTTACCTTAGTTTAGTCTACATGTTAGACATAACTTGATCAACTTCTTAACATTTTGAAACTACTATAGTATGACATTACACGTACATCAAAACATGCTATTACTAGCCATTCCAATGGCTAGGTTACAAACATTATTATCATTTACATGCCAATATGGCCTATATAATTTATACATGCCATTTTAACCATAATTGCTTTACCAAATTGTGCCAACATGGATCAATGGATAGTGTGAGTGATTTTTGCCAAGCTTCCAATCCAACGAGCTTCTGATTTACTCTAAAACAGGGAAATAAAACTAAGTAAACATAAAATGCTTAGTAAGTTCGTATAACATGGTACTTAACTTACCATTCATTCTATTTTGAGGTAACTATGTAAGGCATATTCAATCAATTTCACCTCAAGCCCTACACATATCCTCATTGCCCTTATTAGTCATATATTCCATAATAACATCAAAACATATATGGGCTCAACAGTAATCAAGTTTCCAAGCACATATGCTTTCCCCAACATGTATTCATTCAACAAGCATAATTCATCTCATTGTTACAAGTATAATTTCATACTAGTTCATTTCAAGTTCAGATCATTTCATATCAGAACTTTACTCATATTACTCGAAATATCAAGGTCACGATTAGTACACTCAAGGTGTACAAGTCCATAATCAAGGATGAACATATATTCATCAAATAAAGTCCATGTACAAATATCATCATCTCAAGTTTTCATATATCATTTGTCATGTATCATCATTTTCTTGTATTTCAAATGGATACGTGTAATAACTCATTTTATCATTCATATATTCTCATTTCTGGAATTGTCACCCGTTGAATTTATTCGGAATATCAATGGATACGCAGGTAATACAGTCGAGGTGTACGAATTAGGATCCATCAAATCATGTCCAATGGTACCCATAAGGTACTATATAAGATAGTACACTCTCGAGCCACAAATGTATACAACAGGATTACCAGTCCAGGCTAAATCCTTTTTATGACATATGCTCTAATAAGCTTGATCTGGATTACCTGTCCGGGCTAAATCCTTTCTGTAATGAGGTTAATAGGATTACTCGTCTGAGCTAAATCCCGTCAGCAACAAATGCAGGACCTCATTCATTTTGGGAAATCACAAATCCATCGATTTTCCATTTATTCAACCGAGTTTTAAACAATTTTCAAGCATTATCAAGCATGTGGTCAATCTCATTTATTTATGCATTTATGCAATTCAAATGTTCACATTCAACTCATGCATAAAATTTACATTTTTATCATTTTCATTTGTCAGCCATTATAATTGATCGGGCACTTTCATTTATCAGGCTTTAACGAGTATCTGATCATTTTACATATTTATGGCATTTATACAATTCACAAACACAACATTTAATTCAAGCATAAAAACATATACAATTTAGTTACACGAACTTACCTCGAAAAATGTTCGTGTACATAAATCTACTAATTCGACATTTTCCTTTTTTCCTCATTCTAACTCCGAATTTGGTCCATTCGGATCTATACTAGTAAATTTAACGTCAATTTATCACATTTCACATTCATGTGGGCTCAATTTACATCCTAGGAAAATTACCATTTTGCCCCTAACTTTTCCATAAATTCCAATTTTGTCCCTAGGCTCGGAAAATGAAATTTTGTGCAATTTACTCTCTATTCTAAGCCTAACCAAAATCCCATTACAAAATTTACAGCACATGTGTTCATAAAAATTTAGAATTTTTCATCAAATTTCACAACTTTACATTTTAATCCCTAAATCATGTTTTCATCAAAAATCATTTTGTAAAAGTTGTTTATCTATCAACAACCTTTAATTTTTCTACCATAAATTTCAAATTTTCAACATATACATCCATGACCCATTTTCCATAATTTGATAACTTCTCAAATTGATCCCTCAAATAGATAGTTTAAGCTATCCCGGTTTAAAAAATATCAAAATTACTAAAAATGGGACAAGAAAGCTTACCCAATTTGGCCAAGAAAGTTTCTTCTCTCTCTCCTAGGGTTTCCATGTATTATTTTGGAGAAGAAGATGATAAAAATAATTTTTATTTCTATTTAATTAATTTATCATCTTTAATAATTTTTGTAACACCTCAAACTCGGCCTAGAAGTTTAGACCGAATTCGGGATGCTACATTGATCACCAAAGTGATCGTGAGAAAATTTTTACAAAAACAAGTCGTTCAAACTTTCCATTTTCGAAAATGTTTATCTCAAACCAAACAAAACGCTCAATCGTTAAGATTCCATCTACAAGTTTAACAAGAACAAATGTACGAATCAAAAGTTTAAAATAGTAATTGTACCACAGTTTATAAACCATACAGTTCAGAACCAAATATAAAACTAGAAAACACAAACTGATATTCCAATTTGCCAAAGCTGTCCGAAACCTCAGTGTACTAAGCCCATCAACAGAATCCAGAACTATATTTGAAAGGGGAAATAGAAAAGTGGGTGAGCTACTCAAGCTCAGTGTGAGAACAAACCATCTATCTATCGAAACAGATACAGAAAGCCAGAAAGTAGTTTAGAAGTGGAACCTACCTTCAGCGCTATACAGAACAGTTGGTACGTTTGAAACGGACGTACCAGCAGATAACAGAATTTGAAGCATAATAGAACACACTCAGTCTCACAGTCGCAAGTGCCATTCAGTGACAGTATCAGTAACTTTCATTCAGTCACAAGTTTTAATTCAGACAGTCAGGTACAAACAAAGTTTAACAATTTCACAGTGTCATACATGCTTTTTAGTCAAATCATACAATAAACAGTTGCACTCACAAAAACAGTCAAGAAAATGCATATGAATGCAGATGAGTTAAAGAAAACCCACCCATCCAGCTAACACACCTCTCCGTCCCCCATCACTCCTCAATAGCTTAAGCTCATCCAACCACTCACTCATATAGGACCTCAAAAAGCCCATCCAACCCGACACTCTATATGATGTCATCTTGGGTTGCCCGGCAATGATGGACATCAGCATTGTCCTCGACCCTCAGGGAATTGGGACTACCCACGACCCTCTAGGTATTGGGGCTAATAGTATGCAGATAAACTGCCAGTCACATATATTATGCAGCAAAGCTAGCATATAAGTTGTACTGTGCAATACGGTAATCTGCGATACAGACATGCAGTATGAACTGCCAGATCAGATAGTGGTATGTAGTGTGGCTAACGTACATGCGGTACAGTGCAATATGGTAATCTGCTATACTAATAGGTTGCAGTAAAATTACCAGTCCAGTCAATGGTACGTAGCTTAGCTAACATACATGTGGTACAGTGCAATGCCGTAATCTGTTATTCCATTATTAGTAAAGTCCTCAACCCTCTAGGTATTTGGGACTGCCCTCGACCCTCTGGGTATTAAGGGATATCAGTAACCAGCAGATCAGCTGCCAGTTTCATCAATCTCCCTTCTCTTTAAAATCCCACCCAAAAATAGTATATACATATGTATGTATGTAGTCAGATGTACATGATCAGAATACCAGTTTCAAATAGTTAATCAGAAGCAGACACTCACCTTCAATCAATCAGTTCCAGAATTAAACTTGTACACACTCATAACTCGAGCTTAGTATCAAGCTTATCACACAACCAATCACAAATAACACACACATCAAGCCCAGATCAGAGCCATAATTAACCTCAGTAAAGCTCAGTCGAGGGGTGGAACACACAGAGTTGCGATTACACTTAAATTTTTTATCTAAAATCATTATTTGGCGAGATAGGGCAACATGCCCATGTGCTCTAGCCGTGTGGAGCAATCCAGGCTGTGTGGGGGTCCAAAACACCCTTGTGAAGGGTAGCACACGGCCGTGTGACAGAGGCACACGCCCGTGTGAAGCAAGGACACGGCCATGTGAACAGGCCGTGTAACTCACTGTCCAAATTCGCTAAAATAAGGTGGAGGGGAGACACAGCCGTGTGAAGGTCTTACACGCCCGTGTGCCAACCTGACACGGCCGTGTGTTTCGAAACACCTACCTTTGTGGGATCCCTAAATCTCTAAATCAGCCACACGGTTGTGTGGCAGGTCATGTGACTCCAAATCTCAAATCCCTAATTCCCAAACTCACACGTCCATGTACCCAAGGGACACGACCGTGTGAATTCTAACAAAATCCCTAAATCAACCACACGACAGTGTGGCTAGGCCGTATGGCACCCAATTTGGCTCGGAAACCCTAGTTCCCAAATCCACACGGGCATGTGCCGGGGTGATCATGAAACCACCCTTCCACAACCTCAAAATTGTCATTTCAGCCACCAGAATCGTCCCTAACCTTTGCCCTATCAACATATATCAGAAAGTGGCAGTTTCTCCTCACTTCTAATATCTAGAACCCAAAATCTTCGGGTTAACACATAAAAAAAATATGAAAAATAGAAATTTTGTAAAAAAGATAATGTGAAGAAAAGGTTTCTAATCCCACACCTGTTTCGACGGCGAAGAAGATAACTGGGGAGCAAAGTTCCAAAATCCGCAGTTAAAATTGTATTCTAAAACAGAGACGAACAAAAGAAGGAAAGCCTAGAAAAGGCAGAGAAAAAGAACATGCAAAGCAAAATAGCAATTCGCAATAAATAAAATAAAATAAAAAGCCTATATATTAAATAAATGAATAGCTAGAATACTTACTTTAAGCCATGCAAAATAAAATGTTTCTAAAATTCACTCATAAGACTCGAATCCACAACCTTGAGGTTCACTAACACTCACTCAACCACCAGCCTAGTAGGCCTATTTTGTCATTTAACAGCGCTACCAAACACAATTGCACCTCGATCTCTCTGTCCCTAACCACAAAACCCAAAACTTCTTGGCCCAAAATTCGGGATGTTACAATTTTGGTTTACAATTTAGTCCCTAGCCTTTTTCTAATTTTCCATGGATGAATCATCCAAAAATATCTACTAACTTTTTATTAATGGTCTAATTACTATATAAGGACCTTAAGTTTTAAATTCCATAGCTATTTGATCCTTCTAGCTACTAGAATTCAACTTTTTCATTTTATGTGATTTGGTCCTTCTCGTAATTAAACACTTAATCGATAAAATTTTTGTATCAAAATTTTCACACGACATGTCTATCATAATACGAACCATATAATAAAATAAAAATAAACTTTATTTTTGGGTCAAATTTGTGGTCCTGAAACCACTGTTCCGATTTCACTAAAAAATGGGTTGTTACAATGACCATGCTCAAATAAGTTAATATAAGATATTACACTTATTTGTTTATTGTAGTCTACTTTAGGTATCAAGAAACATGAGATTGGACTTTGCAACTATGACTATTCAATGACTTGTGTCCAATCTAGATATAAAGGACAAACGGATATAATACATGAAAATTTATCACAGAAAGGTTATGTCGAACCACAACTTCTTGTAACTTGGGTAGCGATGATGCATTGCTAGATTTCACTCATTTCTTGTAATGTTAGAAGTGTTCTAGTATTACTTCCAATGTTACATGAGCCTACAGGTCACACCTTATGATTGAAACGAACAGAGTCTAAACACAGTTGGTATTAAATTTAACTGTCATGAGAATTATATTAATTATTGAATTAATTTAATTTGACAGTTAAATAATAAACACAATCTTTAGGCTTTTTGCTTCTCTTCCTTTCCACTTGTGGTGGCCCAGAGACCTTAGCCTTACCTTTCTTAATGCATTTTCCCTTCCCTTTTAAGGAAGAAGCAATGACTATATTCGCTTCTGCTCTTCGGACCTGCTGACCGTTGTTCGACATCAACTCATAGGATTGGAATTCCTTCATAAGTTGTGTAAGCTTCAGGTTTTTGTTGCTAAGGTTATACGCGGCCTGAAAACCAACAAAATCTTTTGACAAGCTTTTGAACTTTAAAATAGTTAAATTTTAAATTAGTGGTTAGGACCAAATCGGTTCATTTTTAGCACTCCACATTCAGACTAGGCATTCGGGTTGGGTAAGGGTGTTACAAGAACTCACATCATAAAGCATACAACCATAAGAATTATACGCAAAAAATACAATAAATAATCATTCGCGGGTCTTATATAAGCTTACAAAAGCTTTATAGTTAACTCAAGATCGAATTAGGACTGAATCATAAAAAAATCAAAATTTAAGGTTCACATCATGACGTCGTCACTTCGACGTCGTGGCGTCGTCAAACAGTTTGTCAAGTCATAACGTCAGGCCACTTGACGTTACAACGCCACTTACTACTTTGGCCTTATCGAGACAATAGGATTCCTCGTCTCGTTGTGACATTATAGGTCATTTCTCGTCGTGATGTGGTAGATTTGACGTTGTGACGTCACATACTGTTTCTGCAATTTCTAAGGGTCTTGACCTGCAATCTATTCCAGACCAAAACAAAACATATTCAAATGACATTCAACTATCATATGCACTTTTTTAACATCACTTCATGACGTAATTATATATATACACTCTACTCTCAATATGCAAATGTTCCATTTCAATAAAACTAATCCCTAGTGCAATTCAATCTAACTCAAGCATTCACACCAATATCATTAGAATCATTAACATATCTAGCATTATATCATTTCAACTAAAATTATTAACCATTTGCAACTACTAATAAGGTAAACCAATACATACATCAACATTTGAAATCAAAAGAGTATATATATACATTCAAAGTAAGCATATATCATTCTTAAAGTACCAAACCAACATGACTTAACCTATTAGGTGCATGCCAGCTAATAACAAAAGCCATAGTCGAACAAACGTTGTTGAGTCCAGGATTGTTAATTGAATGTTAAAGTTGATGCTCAAGAAACTTGAACTGAACCTATCCTACGCATGAAAAACAAACCGTACATTTAACAAATCATTTAGTGGTAATTTCTACAATTCAAATCAATATAAACAAATTCATGCAAATGCATATGTTCAATTTATAGTCTAAAAATTCATGCAAATGCATATGTTCAATTTATAGTCTAACTTATGCCAACACATGAAAAATACTTTCACTTCATATATTTATGCTTTTATTCATAACATTATACCAATTCTTTGTACCTACATATTAACTTCTCATATAATACTCAAATTATTAGCATTTAGTTCATTTCTACATTTGTTCATGTATAATGACACTTATTCATACATTAGGATCAATTTTAAGTTTATAAGTCCCATTTCACTTAAATATTTTAATAATTTTGGAGCCTAATAGCTCTTTCATACATATTTGGCCCTCAAGACTTGTTTTCAACTCAAATCAAATAGTATCACAACTCATATTTCCATTACATTTCATTACCATTTAACCAATTCTTGTATTTTTAACCCTATTAACCAAACACGGACTCCGTACGGATACACGGATCTGTCATCCCTGGTTGCTTCGTAATGATGATGTTATAATGATATATAATACCATCCCCGATTATCCAACAATAATGGTTTTCTCAACTCGATCAACCTGTCACCCCGTATTGCCTAACAACGATGACTCAATGCATAATATTTACCATCGTAGATTGCCCGGAAATGATGGTTTTACTCAGTACTTTGACCTTATGGCATGCCAACTATATCTGACTCAGTTCGAACAACTAACAAGGTAACCAAGTTCAACTTCATTATATTATTCGATTCATGCTTTATCATACTAATTTCATCATCAAATCATCAATTCAACACATAATATAACATATTTCAACTCAAATTCATACCAATTCCACATATCAAGTAAGTCATAAAGTTTTTTATTTTATACAAATTAGTCCCTGCTTTGATATTCAATCTAAATCATATCAATTCAGCTCAAGCAATCATCAAGAAATCACCTCTAACTCCACATAATGCAGAATGTATAAATATGCAGAAAATAAATGGTTCCCGAATCATAGAATTACAAACCAAAAATTTCGAGCTATTCGTCGACAGCTTTGGATTTTCCTTTCCCTTTTGACGAATCCAGGTCGATGTTAACTATAGATTAACATAAGCATACAACACTATCAATATTAAGCCAATTCACAATCAATTATAAATTTATGCAAATTTTACAATTTATTCAATTTAGTCTCTATAACCGGGACTAACCTAACTTCCAATTTAAAGCTTCAAATTGAATTTTGATTTCACTATTACTCATTAGCGAGCCCCTATTTCTTATTTATATAGTCAATTTTTCAATTTAGTCAGTTTGGTCCCTAATGTACGAAACTATCAATAAAGCTTTACAATTTAGTCATTTTCTCAAACTAAGCTTAAAATCTATCAATTTAACACCTAAAACTTTAAGAAATAAATAATAGAAACTTCTTAAAACTTTAACAATTTTACAAATTGGTACATGGGCTAGCTAAATCAAGCTCCCATGACTTCAAAAACATAAAAATTATAAGAAAATAACTAAATTGCACTTATAAATTTTTGGTCGAAAGCTTCAACTCCCTTAGGTGTTTTTCTTTCTTTTGTTTTGTGCAAACGAGGAAGAAGATGAAGCTATTCATCTTTCTTCCACTAACTTATATATACAATTCAGATTAATTAAACATGGTTTAGTTTAACAAATGTTAATTTAACTAAACTAATGGTCCTTTTAATCCAACCATCCATTAGCATATAATTATCATGGTCTAATTGCTATTTTAATCTTTTGGTTAATTGCAACTTAAGTCCTCAATTGATTTTCTAATTAAAATTCTATACCAATTAAACTTTACAATTTAGTCCCTGAGCCCTAATTAAACACAATTTCAACTAAATTATTTATCCAAGATTCAGTTCATCTATATAATAAGTTCCTAAATATATTCATTAAATATTTACGAGCTCAGTTTATAGAAATAGGGTCTCAAAACTGCCATTTCTAACACTACTAGAGACCATGTTGTTACAAGTTTATACTCAATTCACATTCAAATACATAGCCACTCATATTTTTCATCTTATTCAATATAGTCCCTATACTCGAAATATGCATATTTTTCAATATCTAACATTAGATCAAAATCTGATTTCATATTCTTTCATTAGGAACTCTATATTTTTTATTTATCGCATAATCTTATGACATGTGTTTCAATTTATTCAATTTAGTCTCTAATGTTACAAAGTTAACAAACTTAATTAACCTTACAATTTGATCCTATCATGATCTAAGCTTAATAACTATCAAATTCAAGCCTAATTCATCAATTTCTCTATAATGTCAACTTGCTAAAAACTTAGCAATTGAACAAATTGATACAAAGGCTAGCTAAATCAACCTCCAATGATCATAAATATATAAAAATTATAAGCAAAAAGGCTTGGTTACCTTTGCAAATTTGTGGCTGAAAGTTGTTGAAAGCTTAAGGCTTTTTTCTTTTTTCTTTTTTCTTTCTTCATTCCTCAAAGTTCGGTCGAATTCTACTAAGCTAATATATATATCATGCTTAGTTAATAATTAAGTTTGTTCGGTTAACGTAATTAAGGTTTTATTATACTAATTTAATTATAAGATTAATTAAGTGAAAACAAGCATCATCATCCACTCACCTATGTTGAATAAAGATTAAATAATCATTTTGTATAACAGCCCGTTTTTGAGTCAAATCGGAACAGTGGTTTCGGGACCACAAATCCAAAGTCAAAAATATTTATTTTATTATTTTGATAAGGTTTACAGTATGATATCATGTTCGTGTGAAAATTTTGTAAAGAAATTTTACCATTTGAGTTGTTAATTCGGTAAAAAGGACAAAATCGCGTAAAGTGTAAAAGTTGAATTCTATAAGTTAAAAGTATTAAATGGCTATGAAAGTAAATAGAGAAGGTCCTTATGTGGTAAATAGCCCATTTATGAGATAGTGGAGGTTAGTGGGGTGGCATTTGGTGTATTTAGTAATATTTTTAAAGGGTAAAAAGGTAAATAGGTAATTAAAGTTAATAATAAATAAAATAAAAGCCAAAACCATGTTATATTTCTTCATCTTCCACCGAATATAGAGAAAAGAAATAGCCATGGTTGTGTTTTAGGATTCGGCATCTTCATGGCTCAATTTGAAAGTGTTTTGAGCTCGGTTTTTGATGATTTTTGTGTTTTTGTGATCGTTGCTTCGTGTTCTAGCTAGCCCGTACCCTAATTTCTGAATTTGTTAATGAATTTGTGAGTTGCCATTGATGATAGCTTGATGTTTTTGAGTGTTGATGATGGAAAATAAATCATTGTTGTTAGATTAACAAGTTTTATAAAGTGATTTTGAGTAAAAATGTCAATTTTGGACCAAATTATATAAGGTGGAAATTTAGTGGTTAAAATAAGAAATAAATTGAAAATATGGGCTGATAGTAATATATGGAAAATTTGACTAGCTTAGGTTTGTGTTTAATTTCATGAAATTATGATTTCAAGTGATAATGACTAAATTGCAAAAATGTGAAATAATAGGGGCAGAAATATAATTTTGCCAAAATGTGTAAATTGTGTTAAATTGAATGAAATGTTGATTAAATAAATAAATTTTGATATTATATAAATTTTTATATTATATAGATTGAGATAATCGAGAATTGGATCTAGAACGGGGGAAAAACAAAGTACCGGACTAATTGATCCGTTCCGTCATTTAATCGATCGAGGTAAGTTTGTATGTAATAAGTGTTGTTAAATTTATGCCTTTAATACTTTGATATTATACAAATTGTATATACGTGACTATTGTTATGTTTAATGACATATCGGCTAAAAAAAATGGTACTTAGTGTGCGGTACGAAATAGCTTCGGCTAAATGTGGCACTTGGTGTGCGATTGGAGATAGCTTCAGCTATATATTTATATGGCACTTAGTGTGCAAAACATTAAGAATGGCACTTGGTGTGCGAGATATTGAGTATGACACTTAGTGTGCGAGACATCAAAGATGCAACGGCATTACATGTATGTATGAAATGGTAAGGATCGATACAGGTATGTATATGAGTTATGATGCATCTTTGTAACGAAGTAAATAAGTAAGTCACATTTATGAGAATGATTTTGTGATGACCTTGTGATTATGGGTTCATGCTTATGTTGTATAAATATATATTTATACCATGATGGTTGAAATGATTAGTGAAGGTGTGATGAGCTTAGTTATCATCATTTTTGTACTAAAATTGTTTTTAACAGTAGCTGTAGTCCAACTTTGAAAATTGACAAAAAATTGTGGAAATTGATTTAGAGGATGAATAAATATGAAATTAGATCTTATTGAGTTTATTTTTACATAGAAGAAACGGTGTACGTAAAAGAAATTCAGATTATGAGATATTTGAATTTTCGTGAGCTAGGGTCAGAATGATCTCGAAATCCCCTGTTTTGATTTTGGAAAATCATTAAAAATTGTACAAAAATAATTAGGGGTTATAGTTTATATTATTAGAACTTTTGATGAGTCTATTTTCTAAAGAAATAAATTATAACATCATTAAAATTCTATATGAGGATATAATTAATTTTTAGTGAAGAGGGGTCAGAACTGTCAAACAGCGAAAAAGGGGTAACTTTGAAGAATAAACTGTAGTTATTAGCTTAACCAAAAATTATATAAATTTTATGGTAAGAAGATATATGAGTCTAGTTTTAGCTAAAATTAACGGATCTTAATTTGGAGCTCAATTTCTCTAGAAATAAATAATTTAGTGACTATGACTCGAGTAGACAGCTTGACTAGAATTTGAACAAATAGTGGAATAATATGCAATTATAATTGTGATACCTTGAGAACATGTTGTAAGAATTTGGTAAAATCATATTAATAAATTGCTTATTATTTTAATATGAGCTTACTAAGCTTTATAGCATACCCCCTCCCTTTTCATCTCTTATAGGTTTATATAGCTAGCTCTGGTTGGAGATCGCCTGAGATTCAATCACACTATCAAGCTATCATTTGGGGTATAAGTATTCAAATACTTAAGTCTATGGCATGTATAGGGGCTATATCTTTGTAATTATGTCAATGCTAATGTGTCCAAATGTGTTGGCCTATAATGGTTATAGTCTAATTTATATATAGCCATGAATGATGGCTTATGCTGATCATATGATTATTCATGTGTATTTGCCAATGTTTTATGGTGTGATCATGTTGTTTGATATGGATGAATGTGTGCATACAACTTAAGTACTCGATGATGATTTTGGCATAATTGGCATATGGATAGATTATAGCATAAGTGTAAAATATGAAAATGTATTAATGATAATCTCGGTATGAAAGTTGTTATGATTAATCTTGATAAAGTATGATGCCTTGTGTATGCGTAAGTTGTTATGAGAATGTCAGGCATAAGCGATATTTATGATTATTAAGTGTTCATTTATGCCATGTTAGATGCCATTGAGATTTGTGAGTGTGCATGTGTTGTGAGGGTGGCAAAATAGCTTGGAAAATAGCCTAGCGTTTGTCCACACGAGTAGACACACGGGCACACACGGCCTGCCCCATAGGCGTGTACTTTGGCCTGTGCCCCTACTTTGGTGATGACGTCATAAATAAAGAGTTACACGGGCTGAGGACATGGGCGTGTCTCAAGCCACATGGGCGTCTGTGACCACACGGCCTACCCACACGGGCGTGTGACCCTATTTCATGATGAAATTTTCTAAGTTTTCCCAAAAGTTTTCAAAGTTTTTGGTTTAGTCCCGAATCATCTTCAATGCCTGTTTAGGGCCTCGTAAGCCCGTTTGAGGAACGTTATACATATGTATGGATGTTTTTTATTTGAATGAAATTTTATGGCCCGATTTTATGTGATTGTGTATGTTTAAGTCCAGTAATGCCTCGTATCCTGTCTTGGTCTCGGACATGGGTAAGGGGTGTTACATTTAGTGGTATTAAAGGTATGGTTTAGTCGATTCTCGGAATAACCTAGCATATGTGAGTCTTGCTATACATGTCATATTACTACTATTGATAGTGTGACATCTCCAGGCTCTAACAAAATTGTTTTGTAAGATAGAGATGACCTCCAACCGAGCTATTTTTCTATAATGCTGAAAATGATATTGAGATGATTGAAATGTGCCTATGATGTGTCGAAATTTAGAAAGGTATGCATATAAGTTCATGATATGTATGTGTTAATATACGAAATGAGATAACTATAAGTTGAGAAATGTGGAAACGTGGAATGAAGTGGAAGTTTATGTTATGATAAGCTTATCTATGTGTGTTGGTATTCGTATGATGTTATGTGCCCAACCTATCTGATTAAGTGAATATGATAAGCTAATTTACTCAAGTTGACAGAATGTGTGTTTATTTACACTTATCGAATAATGTATAATCAGTATGTTCATATGGTTGACTCTTATGTTTAAATTGCTAAATTAAAGGTATTATAATATTATGTTTTATGGTTTTGATATGGAATCATAAATAATATGATAATATGAAATTGAGTTGGAAGATCAAATTGAGTAGAACGCAGGAAATGAGTACGATCGTTCGATGATGAATTGACGGATAAGACTATGGTTGGACCATGGTAATACATGTGGTATGTGTAAGACCATTGCTGGGCTATGGCATCGTAATAGCGTGTAAGACCATAGCTGGGCTTTGGTATCGTGATGACATGTAAAACCATAGCTGGGCTATGGCATTGTGATATGTGTAATACCATAGTTGGACTATGGCATCGTGATGACATGTAAGACCATAGCTGGGCTATGGCATTGTGATACGTGTAAGACCATAGCTGGGCTATGGCATCGTAATGACATGTAAGACCATAGCTGGGCTATGGCATTGTGATACATGTAAGACCATGCCTGGGACATGGCATCGATATGAGATCCTGTGTAAGACCATATTTGGGATATGGCATCAGCATCGATATGAGATCTTGTGTAAGACCATATCTGGGATATGGCATCGGCATCGGTATGAGATTATATGTAAGACCATATCTGGGATAAGGCTTCGGTATGAGATTTCATGTAAGACCGTGTTTGGGATGCGGCATCGATATGTAATTTCTATAAGACCATGTCTGGGACATGGCATCGATGTGAGACTTTGTGTAAGACTATAGTTGGACTATGGCATCAAGTAAACGATGTACTCAGACCCGTAAGACATTCTTTAATTTGACAAATGTTGGTAAGTAAAATTGAAGTTAAATGTTGAAATTTAATTAGATAGTCAAGTAAGTAAATTTGTTGTTTGAAATTGTGGATGACAAAAACATTTGTAAAATAAATAAGTCTGTTAATTTGCTTGGAGTGAATTATGTGATTATGATGATAATATATTGAGAAGAATGTTGAGTCATATATGTGTATTTATGAGAGTCAAGTTAGAGGCTTTACAAATCCCCATTACCAGTGTTGCTTTTGTGACGAAAAATTTACGAGAATTATGTCGAATAAGTTCATAAGTGTGAAAACTAAAAAGTTCGGTGGTGAAATAATTAGTAATGCATATAGAGATGAGAATAATTTGGAAAGTAAAAATAGTTTGGGTGAAATATCGGAATGTTTTAAGGATTATACGGATTATGTAATGTTATGGTTAAAAAAGAAAATTAGTCTCGGCTATTTGACTCAATCAGGTATGGGGTCTAAAGATATGTTTGCTGAATTTTCCTCCGAATTGGTTTTCATTAATGACTAGAATACTGCGGTGTTACATTTTTTATCTGTGATGATTATGTTTATTGTGATGGTATTTTTGGATTCGATATTAGGGATGTGGAAAATTCTAGTATCTGGATTTCTCTGATTTTCAATGTAAAGAATTATCATTGGCAAAGGCATAAATGATGGAAACCCAAGCTTGAAATGTGTAGTGGTTTTCTTTTCTCGGGTAAGCTTGACTAAGGTTAGTGAGTTTAATCAAAATATTTTCGTTTCCTTGAGCTAATATGGTTGTGAGATCTTTGATTTGCATGATAAGGGAATTATGAACGAGTGCATGTACTTGGGTTGTAGTAGCAGAATGAAAAAAAAAAAGTACCTTGATATGTTATTATTTGATAGTAGAAATCAATTCAGTTGTTTATATTGACGTGAGCTGATTTGTTGAGATGTGAATTGAGTTATGTGTATTTAAAGGATTCTCTGGTATGGTAATGAATTTTTGTGTAATCATGAGTATATAAATAGACGGATAATCTGAATAAAGAAATTATATTCTCGAGAGTATGATACAGAACTATGCTTATTGGATTGTTCTAACAGAATGATGTTGTTATGAGTTAAAGTTGTTCTAGTTAATGAGATTATCATGTTCGTGAAAGTTGAATGATCGATGCAAGTTAGCAAAGTTGGAAACAGTTGAAGTATTATTAATTAAAGCTTTAGTGCTGAGTTCAGTTTGGATTAAGTAAAGAATTTATGATTTTTAGTAATGTACTATTGAACTGATTGGAATATGTTTCATTATGAGAATGTAAAGAAGCAATTTGTACTTCCAGATGGTTAAAGTCACAATAAAAGAGAATTGTTCAATTAGCAATTTAAAGACGACCACTTTTATGTCTGTGTTGTGAATTCGATGATATCATGTGTTCGACCGAAAATGTCATATGCTTCCTGAATCTTAATGGATTAAAGTATCTAATGTTACTGAAAAATATCTAAAATTAAAATAGTATCAATGATTTGAGATATTGAAAGACTCTAAATAGTTGTTGATTAATCTCTGAGAAAACAAATATTTACAGATGCCGAATGGAAAGATCTTTACTTATTTTGTGCGAGTGATTACTCGATTGATCTTATTTGATGATGGTCTGATGTTAGCTAAATAAAATGATAAAGTGATGTTTTCCTTGCGAGTTTGAAAAACTCAGAAACATGTCAGTGAATTGCAAGCTAAACCGGTACAATGTGAAATGACTTTCGATTCCAAATTTCAAAAGTTTTTGTATGAGGCTCAATAGTAGCTCGTCTATTCATCTGAGAGTAACAAAATGTACAGTTATATGAAGTAAATGTTTTGGTGTACGGGTATGAAACCCGATATTTCTAATTCTATGCTCAGATGTTGAATTGTCAACAGGTTTAATCTGAAGATCAAGTGTATTCAGGTCTAATACAGTCAGTGATGGTAAAGGTGTGATAAAGAGATAGAGTCACTATAGACTTCGTATTGGGGTTGTCATTATCACCAATAAAAGAGATGTTATTTGTATTGTGGATGATCGTTTGGCCAAAAATCCGCATGATTGATATAGTATATACAGAGTTCCTATTTGACAGATTAGCTGAGCTATGTGTTCTGAGTGAGTAATTCAAAATTTTAACAATATGCTCCGGCACTGTGGGTTAAAGTTCAAAGGCTACGGGAAAAAGGTATACGAGGCTGAAATCGATTTGTAACCCTGAGAAATTAGTGAAAGTGGTTCATAAGATTTGGACGCAACTTCTTCTGGTAAGATTTTCGGGGACAAAATCCCTAAAGGAAGGGAGAGTTGTAACAACCCGTTTTTAGGTCAGATCGGAACAGTGGTTTTGGGACCACAAATTTGAAGTAAAAAATATTTATTTTATTATTTTGATAAGGTTTATAGTATGATATAATGTTCGTGTGAAAACTTTGTAAAGAAATTTTACCGTTTGAGTAGTTAATTCGGTAAAAAGGACTAAGTCGCGTAAAGTGTAAAAGTTAAATTCTATAAGTTAAAAGTATTAGATGGCTATGGAATTAAATAAAGAAGGTCCTTATGTGGTAAATAGCCCATTTATGAGATAGTGGAGGTTAGTGGGGTGGTATTCGGTGTATTTAGTAATATTTTTAAAGGGTAAAGAGGTAAATAGGTAATTAAAGTTAATAATAAATAAAATAAAAGCCAAAACCATGTTATATTTCTTCATCTTCCACTGAATATAGAGAAAATAAATAACCATGGTTGTGTTTTAGGGTTCGGCATCTTCATGGCTCAATTTGTAAGTGTTTTGAGCTCGGTTTTTTATTATTTTTATGTTTTTGTGATCGTTGCTTCGTGTTCTAGCTAGCCCGTACCCTAATTTCTGAATTTGCTGATGAATTTGTGAGTTGCCATTGATGATAGCTTGATGTTTTTGAGTGTTGATAATGGAAAATAAATCATTGGTGTTAGATTAACAAGTTTTATAAAGTGATTTTGAGTAAAAATGTCAATTTTGGACCAAATTATATAAGGTGAAAATTTAGTGGTTAAAATATGAAATAAATTGAAAATATGGGTTGAAGTAATATATGGAAAATTTGGCTAGCTTGGGTTTGTGTTTAATTTCATGAAATGGTGATTTTAAGTGATAATGACTAAATTGCAAAAATGTGAAATAATAGGGGCAAAAATGTAATTTTGCCAAAATGTGTAAATTGTGTTAAATTGAATGAAATGCTGATTAAATAAGTAAATTTTGATATTATATAGATTGAGATAATCGAGAATTGGATCTAGAACGGGGGAAAAACAAAGTACCGGATTAATTGATCCGTTTCGTCGTTTTAACGATCGAGGTAAGTTTGTATGTAATAAGCATTGTTAAATTTATGCTTTTAATACTTTGATATTATACAAATTTTATATACGTGACTATTGTTATGTTTAATGACATATTGGCTAAAAAAATGGCACTTAGTGTGCGGTTCGAAATAGCTTCGGCTAAATGTGGCACTTGGTGTGCGATTGGAGATAGCTTTGGCTATATATGTATATGGCACTTAGCGTGCAAAAAATTAAGAATGGCACTTGGTGTGCGAGATATTGAGTATGCCACTTAGTGTGCGAGACATCGAAGATGCAACGACATTACATGTATGTATGAAATGGTAAGGATCGATACATGTATGTACATGAGTTATGATGCATCTTTGTAACGAAGTAAATAAGTAAGTCATGTTTATGAGAATGATTTTGTGATGATCCTGTGATTATGGGTTCATGCTTATGTTGTATAAATATGTATTTATACCATGATGGTTGAAATGATTAGTGAAGGTGTGATGAGCTTAGTTATCATCATTTTTGTACTAAAACTGTTTTTGACAGTAGCTGTAGTCCAACCTTGAAAATTCACAAAACATTATGGAAATTGATTAGAGGATGAATAAAATAAGAAATTAGAGCTTATTGAGTCTATTTTTACATAGAAGAAACGGTGTACGTAAAAGAATTTCAGATTATGAGATATTTGAATTTTCGTGAGATAGGGTTAGAATGATCTCAGAATCCCCTATTCTGATTTTGGAAAATCATTAAAAATTGTACAAAAATAATTAGGGGTTATAGTTTATATTCTTAGAACCTTTGTTGAGTCTATTTAATAAAGAAACAAATGAGAACATTATTCGAATGCTGTATGAGGATATAATTAATTTTTAGTGAAGAGGGGTCGGAACTGTCAAACAGCGAAAAATGGGTAACTTTGAAGAATAAACTGTTCTTATTAGATAAAACAAAATTTATGTAAATTGTATGGTAATAATATATGTGAGTCTAGTTTCAGGTAAAATTAACGGATCTTAATTTGAAGCTCCATAGCTCTAGAAATAAATAATTTAGTGACTATGACTCGAGTAGACAACTTGACTGGAATTTGAAGAAATAGTGGAATAATATGCAATTATAATTGTGATACCTTGAGAACATGCTGTAAGAATTTGGTAAAAGCATATTAATAAATTGCTTATTATTCTCATATGAACTTACTAAGCTTTATAGCTTACCCCCTCCCTTTTCATCTCTTATAGGTTTATATAGCTAGCTCGGGTTGGAGATCGCCTGAGATTCAATCACACTATCAAGCTATCATTTGGGGTATAAGTATTCAAATACTTAAGTCTATGGCATGTATAGGGGCTCTATCTTTGTAATTATGTCAATGCTAATGTGGCCAAATGTGTTGGCCTATAATGGTTATAGTCTAATTTATATATAGCCATGAATAATGGCTTATGCTGATCATATGATTATTCATGTGTATTTGCCAATGTTTTATGGTGTGATCATGTTGTTTGATATGGATGAATGTGTGCATACGAATTAAGTACTTGATGATGATTTTTTCATAATTGGCATATGGATAGATTATAGCATAAGTGTGAAACGTGAAAATGTATTAATGATAATCTCGGTATGAAAGTTGTTATGATTAATCTTGATAAAGTATGATGCCTTGTGTATGCGTAAGTTGTTATGAGAATGTCAAGCATAAGCCATATTTACGATTATTAAGTGTTCATTTATGCCATGTTGGATGCCATTGAGATATGTAAGTGTGCATGTGTTGTGAGGGTGGTAAAATGACTTGGAAAATAGCCAAGCATTTGTCCACACGAATAGACACACAGGCACACACAGCCTGCCCCATGGGCGTCTACTTTGGCCTGTGCCCCTACTTTGGTGATGACGTCATAAATAGAGAGTTACACGGGCTGAGGACATGGGCGTGTCTCAAGCCACACGGGCGTCAGTGACCACACGGCCTACCCACATGGGCGTGTGACCCTGTTTCATGATGAAATTTTCTAAGTTTTCCCAAAAGTTTTCAAAGTTTCCGGTTTAGTCCCGAATCATCTCCAATGTGTGTTTAGGGTGTCGTAAGCTCGTTTAAGGGACGTTATACATATGTATGGATGTCTTTGATTTGAATGAAATTTTATGGCTCGATTTTATGTGATTGTGTATGTTTAAGTTCGGTAATGCCTTATATCCTGTCCCGGCCTTGGACATGTGTAAGGGGTGTTACATTTTGCCCTTTGGATAATTATTATCTAGGATCTTAACCTTTTTCGAAAATAAAATTCAATAGCGATTAGACTATTACAATTTAGTCCCTGAGCTTTAATTAACTGTTTTCTAAGTTAACCGAAGTTTAATATATTTTCATACTAACTTTATAAATCTTTATATTTCGCCCTTACAGACCCAATTTACGGAAATGAGATTTTAAAACCATATTTTTTGACACAACTAAAAATAGAGTTATTACGAAAATGGGTAAAAATTCATTCATTCCGTTTTCAATTCTGGGTCTTTTTTTCTTATAATTTCCACCATAAACCATCTTTCTTTACAATGGAAGAATTTGAAGCTGCTGCTTCAATTTTTTAGGATTTTAAAGCACCCAAAACAGTTAGCTTTGGGTTTTAATATTTTTCTTGTTGATTTATATAACCTTTAAAATGACATGGATATTATGTGTAAAAGAATTAATGATAAAAATTCCACGTCATTCATTAATAGCCACGCCATCGAACTCTTAGTGATTTAACCAAATTGGACTCATAAAAACAAAAGTGATAATTTGAGTGATCATTTTGTAATTTTTAAAAGTTAGATGGTCTAGCTATAAACTTACTAATAGTTGGAAGATCATTTATGTAATTTACTTAAGAAATTTAAATAACAAGATAAAAAAGTATAATTTAGGTATCAATTTTTGAGTTAAGCCCTAATTTTATATTCTCACCTTATAAAAGTCATTTTGTACTCTATAAGGGTGTAATTGACCTGAGCTAAGCACAAATACTGTCAAGCTTGAGCTTGAGTTCGACTCGAAATTCAGAGCTCGATAATTGGCTCGAGCTTGATTGAACATCTACTTTTGGGCTTGAGTTAAGCTTAGAGATATAATTGATTAAACTTGTTTATTAATTTTTGTATTCAAGCTCAAACTCAAGCCCGACTCAATAATTAAGTTTACGGTTAATAATATATATTAATGATAGTAATGTAATTTAATAATATAAAAATATAAAAAAAACTCGATGAAACTTGCAAACCGTTCGAGTTTAAGGATTACTAATCTCAAATTCGACTCAATTAATAGCTCAAATTCAACTCAATAGTTATAAATCAAATTCAAATATCTACCAAATACCAAATCTCATTTACGCCCTAAATCCTTAAATATAAACACACATTGAAACATAAAATTTAATTTTATCCTTAAAATATTCAATCCCATCACTAGCAAATTAAGTGATCTTATAAATTAAGCGATCTCATCACCATTACTATTTTCAATTTTACCGGAACCGATCAAATTAACCCTAAGCGTTTAACCAAATCTAGTAAGCTTGAAACCGCAACAACTCAACCGAAAACTGAAAGGAGAAAGCTATTTATTTTTATTTTATTTAAGTTTAGTTCTGAAAGAAACTTTAAAGATCCACCAATTCGGTTCAAGGCTTTTACAGATCTACGAATCATCCAAATATATCCTAACTCATTCTCGATCTTATTACTCTCCTTACCGCTACTTGAAATATTGGAATTAATTCAAATCCTTACAATCCATTTTCAACCAACCTAAAACCCTAGCATTTGGCGAGATCCGAATTCCCAAAAAATGGATGCTCCGCAAGGCGGATCCGACGGCGACAAAACCAATCCTTCCTCTTCTCCTGTCTCCGTTGTCTCCAATTTCTGGAAAGGTATCATCAAGTTTAGCTTCATTCGGAATTATTCTTCTTTAAGTGTTAATTTTGTTTTGTTCAACCATTTCCATTGGAGTTATATTTAGATGTTAACTAATCAGGCTGCATTTTTTGTTGAAAATCTTAACTGCTTTTAGTTTGATTTTTTACTCTTTTTCTGAGGGTGGGAGAGAAAAATGAGACACGAAATCAGAAGAGGTTGCCATTTCTATCCATGTTCAAAAAAAAAAAAATCAATCTTCCAGAAAATTGGATAGTTTTGGAAGGAGAAAGTGTGAAAGATGAGTCAAGTACTGCAAATTTTCAATATTCTCCAATTTTTTCCGTCTGCATCTGCGATGGTTCCAACAAAAATAATTAGGAAAAGAATTTTTATCGGTTTAGACTGTTTTGTATTATTAAATTGCGCTCATATAATTCTTATTTATGATAGAATTATAAATAGAATCAGTAACATCTAATTAGTGATTGATGAGATTTGAATTCTTAGTGAATTCTACAATATATGGTATTTTTAGTTTCACCTTATGTTTATTTCCTTTTTATATTAAATCATTTATAAAAAAAATATGTATTTATACTTCAGAAGTATAATGTAAAAATATATTAGTAATAACATTTATTCTTCTGCAATATGCATGACTATGTGCTGGTATAATCAAATAGGAAACTAATTGTTCTTGGGATGAGTATTAATTTCCTTTATGTCTTTTTTTCTCTTTTGCAGAATTTGATCTGGAAAAAGAGAAAAGTGTGCTTGATGAACAAGGACTCAGAATAGCTGAAAATCAGGAAAACAGCCAGAAAAATAGGCGGAAGCTTGCTGAGAGTACAAGAGGTATTGTTTTCTCCTATATGTATGGCATGTTTGTGCTGTAATCATAAAAAGACTCTGCAGCATTCTTTACTGTTGAGTTAACATACTATTTTCTAGGTGCATGTTGATCAAAAGTAGACATGAGTGCCAAATCCTCAAGTGTCTCATCCTTTTTATTTTTCTTTAAAAATATTAATATTGTCATTATCATGATCATGATCATTATTATTATTATTATTATTATTATTATTATTATTATTATTATTATTCTTCAAATCAAAGAACTCTATCAAATGCAAAACTGCTAATTCCATTTTTTGGTTCAGTTACTGGGAAGCAAAGTAAGAACAGAAGGTTGAGAGAATGCTATTTATAGAGAAAAACTTAATATCAGTTACTTATTACTGTGAAAGTTAGACGAGTTGAAAATTTTCCCTTTTTCTTAGCATCCATGCTCATTGATTTCCTTTTGCTATAGGTTTACTCTGTATAGAGAAATGCCTTAGTCAAATTCATTGTTTCTCATCATAACAGATTTCAAGAAAGCTGCGCCAGAGGAAAAATTAAGTTTATTTAATTCATTACTTAAGGGCTACCAAGAAGAAGTTGATAATCTTACCAAGAGGGCAAAATTTGGCGAGAATGCTTTTCTGAACATCTATCAAAAGCTTTATGAGGCTCCTGATCCTTATCCTGCTCTTGCTTCAATTTCTGTAAGTGTTATCTCTGATATATGGTACTTATAATGAGATCCCACTAAAATTTGCATTCTATTAGTTGAATGCCTCCCTAAATTCAGTTTCTAATTGACTGGAATTCTTTAATGTCGACCAATGAATTATTTGTTTGAGATGTTAGGTAACACTAAGGTTCAGACATACATTTTTGGATTCAAATTAAACAATGCTTAGGGGTAGTATTTTGGTGACACTAATTATTTAACTGTGTGCAAATGGTCTCAAATATTACCATTTTTTTTTTCCATTAGAGGGGAAAGAGTAAAACTACCAAATGAATTTCTATAATAACTTTTTTATGCAAAATTTTACGCTAGTGTATCTAATTCTAGCTTTGAAATGCATAGAAGCAATTTCACTTGGGTTACATCAAACAACATAACTTTTTTATGCAAAATCTTACGCTAGTGTATCTAATTCTAGCTTTGAAATGCATAGAAGCAATTTCACTTGGGTTACATCAAACAACAATCTTTATGGAACATAGCACAAAAAAATAAAAAAAAATTAACATGTTATTTCTTTTTGACATTTTTTAAAATTTAACTGGGGAGAATGTTATCATTCCTAAAATAAAAGTATGCATGCATATACCATGTTGTAGTTGAAAACTGTAAAAATGTTGACAGAAAAAAATTATCATTACATTTTCTATCCTTTACTCCCCTCTATGTATGTAGCTCCAGGTCTTCCAAGCAAAATTCTCTCTTTTTATGTACTTTTTAATGTACTACATGCGAGTTTGTTTCATTGGATTCACATACTTCTTCAGGAGCAAGATCTAAAAATCTCTGAATTGGAATCTGAGAACCGGAAGGTGAAAGTTGAGCTTGAAGAGTTCAGAACAGAATCAATGCACTTAAAAAATCAGCAGGCAACGATAAGAAGACTTGAAGAGCGGAATAGACAATTAGAGCAGCAGGTTAGCAGTGCTAATAAATGTACTTTCAGTAATGCAGTGTTGTGTTTTTATGTTTTGTGATCTTACTTAAACTGGTCTTTTGAACTGGTGATAAAGTGACCATGATGATAAAGTGACTCCAAGAACATGGCCAGAAATTCAAAAAATAAATAAAGGAAAGACTTGTAGTATATATTAGTAAACAAATGTTATTATAGTATATATTAATAAACAAACATATAACATCAATTCCTCAAGTAATTAAAAATAATGCTTGGTTGAATCTATTTTTGTATTCATAGAAAGCGTTGGCTTGTTGTCTTAAACCTGACCTTTTCCATAGAATTTGTTATAAAATCTGAATTTTAGCCCAATACCCAATCTCTGGTTATTTTCTTTTATATTTACTTCTTTTCTTCATTCTAGAAGTAGGCATCTTTGTTTCAGTTTTTGGCATCAAGAAATTACTTGTCATCACTTTGAAACTAATGTTAGAGACTTGCAACATAAAATTGATAAGTGATGCATGTCATGGATTAGTCTTTCCTTTATCTAGTTGAATCTCTATCTTCTTATGTTTTTTCACTTCTTTTTACATTTTGTTTGTTTTTCTATGGACAATGAAGCTAAGAGAGTGGCTTTTGTTATTCCAGTTGATATTCATTTCTAGGTGTATGTATTCTGTGTTCTACAGTCTATCTGTCGATGTTGCAAGATTTGGCCTCATGCTGAATCTAAAACAAATTAAAGCACATGAACTATACGGAACATAAAACATAAAGGAAGTAAAGAAGCAGCCAAATCTCCGAAGTTCATATTTGTCAACTTTAATGTGCTAAGCATATAACACGCATGAGATCAAGAGTCATTCCTTAACTCCAAGATGTAGTGATCTTGAGTTTTCAAATAACCCATACCTTTTTGAATACTAGGAAGGAATCCAGACATATGAATAAGAAAATCTTCTTCAAGGCAGGATCGTCAGGGCGTGTTCCTAGGCGTGCCTATGCCTTGTTCCTTAGTGTTAGGCAACAAAAGTGCCTTGGACCGTTCTGGTTGAAGCTAATTTGATCAGGTGCACACCTGATGTGCCTAGGCATGCTTGTCTGCAAGGCAATAGACATAGAAATAGCCCACCTGATTGAAGTTCTCTCTAATTTCTTTTTGAAATACAATAGTGGCATGTCATGTTTATTGCATTTTGGCTTGCCTTGCTTTTAAAAGAAGAAAAATAGAGGGCTGACTTAGGATGTTGCCTTTTATTATCTACATCTAGGTTCAACCATTGATTTAGTTAATTTGCCTTGAGATATAATCTTACACAGGAGAATTATGATTATGTTAATCATAATTATAGGACAATTAACTTTTTTTATTTTGTTATAAATGTGGTTTAAGATGCATGTCAAAGAATCTAATGCTTAATTCTTTTTTTCGATTTAAGATGCATGTCAAAGAACCTAATGCTTACTTTTTCTTGCTGGTTCAATGATTGGGTTCATGTTAGAAATTTGTTGTGATGAAAATCTAGCGAAATGTTTTGGCAATGTTCCATAATTCTTATCTACACAGTTCTGGCAAGTTAAGCATCATTGCCTTCAAGTTTTCCCTTGCCATTTTCCTTATCTTTATGTTTTCACCCCTTCAGTTAAATTATTTTAGTTTTGAAGTATACAGCTGAATGGTTAATCTTGGCCTTGCATTCAGATGGAGGAAAAAGTGAAAGAAATTGTGGAGATGAAGCAGCGCAGTTTAGCAGAAGAAAACCAGAAAACTCTAGAAGTCTTAAAAGACAGGTATCTTTTGCTCCTAGTGGTTTAGGTGTTAGATATTCCTGTCTGTTGTCAGACATATTCCTTTCTTCATGCAAAAGTATTAGAATGTAACTCAAATTGCACCAGAATTCCATTATAATAGTTGGTGTGTAAATAGCTCTCTTAATGATTCTTTAACTTCTAGTATTATGTTCCCTGATGTATATAAATTATATACTTCATGCAGGGAGCAATCTTTGCAAGATCAATTACGGCAAGCTAAAGAAAGTGTATCAAACATGCAAAAACTGCATGAACTTGCACAGAGCCAGCTGTTTGAACTTCGTGCTCAGTCAGGTGAAAGGCTGACCTGACTGTTCTGTTCTACAAATCTGTTATTTGACTCCATTAATCGTCAAAAGAAGCTTTTTTTTTTCATTTGTTTTGTTATGATTTCCACTCTCTGGGATTATGTGCCCTTGCTTCTAGTGTCTTACACTGTCTTTAACCATGCAGAGGAAGATAGGGCAGCAAAGCAATCTGAGGTCAACCTTTTGATGGATGAAGTAGAGCGAGCCCAAACTCGGCTTTTTAGTCTGGAGAGAGAGAAGGTAGATTAAAAATATAATTTTTAGCTTATTCTGACACAATAAACATGTCATCCATTTAAGATCTTGATTTACCAATACGAGAGCAGATGGAGTATAGTTGCATATGGCAATTGATACTGACCTAGTTAATAAAAAGGACTGCTGCGGCCTTTCTTCAACTTGGAACTATTTGGTTGCCTATTAATCTCTGTAATAATTATTTAATTAAAGGCTTCAATTTCTGCATTGTGCTACTTATAAATAAATCCTTGAACCTAGTTAGTTTAGTTAAGCAGATCATGCTTGCAATTTTTATTCTGATATGCACTGTAGTGGGTTCTGCTGACATAGTGATTGCAGCATATTAAGATTTTGCAAGCATTATTATTTTTATTTGTTTAGTTGGTATATATAAGTTTGATGTTCCATGTTGGTAATTGGATGCTTTGCAGGGGCTTCTACGCTCACAATTGCAGTCAACAAATGAAGAGTCAGAAAACAAGAGAAGGTAAAGTTCTCCAGTACCATTAACTGTGAAAAGTGCTATCCTTTCTAGCTATTATATTTTCCGAACGAAATGAGTGAAAAAGGTACTTGTGTCTATTATTATAGGCTTGAATATCTGATACTTGATAACTGTTTTCATGTTTTATTTTACAAGGTTTTTACATGTCATGTGAAAGTGTGTAGTTTTGATTGTCATTGGGGTCAATTTTCTGTGCATTTGCAGAAGGTCATAAATACAAAAACCTTTTTGGTCTAGGACGCCCACTCTTTAATTTCTAGGTATATATAATTTGTTGCTGATAAGCTTTTATTTTGGCTCTTCTCTAATCACATGTTCCTTCACGTCCTTAAATTTCTTCCTTTCTTCGGTTCATATATAGCTACGCATGCTTGAATCTCTTGGGTTTATCTTTGACAGTTGGCTGTATAAACATTGTTTGTGAAATTTGAAATGTCAAGTTTCCTGTTAAAAACATCATTTTATTTGAAGTAAAGGCCATATAGACATTGTTAATGGAATTTGAAATGTCAAGTTTCCTTTTAAAAACATCATTTGATGTGAAGTAAATATGTTGCATGTTTAATGAGGTATAACTTCTTAGCAATTGTTTTCTTGTCTCTACATCATATCATTGCCTTCTATGCTGGTCAAATATTGTTCTATATGTGGTATGTGAACAATTATAGTAGCTCTTTTGTTCATTCGTGTTTATATCCATTTTTCTACAGTTCCCATGTTATATTTGCAATGTGTTTTTCTCAATTGATCATTTCTTCGACACAGTGATGTAGATTCAAATGCCATACTTGAAAACTCCCTAAGTTCCAAAGAAAAGATAATCTCTGAGCTGAACATGGAACTTCACAATATTGAAACTACCTTATCCAATGAACGAGTGCAACATGTCAACGAAATCAAGAAGTTGAATTCGTTGCTCAATGAAAAGGTAGAAAACCTTATTGCTATTTTTTCCTCACCCAATTAGTGCAATGTGTACTAACTGTACTTTTTTCTAGTCTTAAAAAATTGGGTAATTATGCCATTTATGTTTCACTTTAGTTATGAAACACCATGTAATACTTCTCATCATGTGAAACATCATTTTTGCCTTCACCTATACATTGTAACTACCTATGATAACTAGAAGTTCTAGGTTGAGCCTTCTAGAATTAGCATTCCATCAACTTCAACTACACAAAACATTACCCAATTACACAAATTAGTATAACTTTTGTAATGTTTTATATAATTGCACTATTAAACAAAACATACTCAATTATACAAATTATTACAACTATGGTAATGTTTTGTATAATTACACAAAACATTACCTAATTGCACAAATTGTTACAAATATTCGTAATGTATTGTGTAATTACACAAAACATTGCCTAATTACACAAATTATTACAGATCTCATAAAGTTTTGTGTAATTACACAACATTGCCTTATTACACAAATTATTACAAATCTAATAAAGTTTTGTGTAACACAAATTGCACAAAACATTATCCAATTGCATGAACTATTACAACTTTTGTAATGTTTAATGCAACATTGAAGCTGATTAACATTGAAGCTGATGGAAGGCTCATATAAAGGAGCTTTTTTAGAATTGTCCTCATGATAACAGAATGAAATCATAGGTGTTAATGTTAAAAACAAAACCAAAGGGGGTGTAAGTGCAATTTGGCCTTTAAAATTCAGTAGTTATTCATTCACAAAAAATTCCATGATTTGGTACTTAACATATTGTGTTATGGTATTCAATTTTTTCCTTTTCTAAGTGTTTTGGTAATTAATATTTTCCTTCACACTCAACACACTACCTTTGATAACAGAGTGAAACCATGGGTGTTAAATGTTAAGAACAAAATCACGTAGAGTATAAGCACAATTTACCCTTTCAAAGTCTATAGTCTGTTCCTTTACCGTTGAATTTCAAAGATGAAAACATAATTCAGATGAATAATTTTAGAGAGGAACACTGTTATTTTCTCTTCTTTCATAAACATGAAGCTGCTAGAATTTATAGGAGAAAAATGACATGTTTACCACTAGTTTTTCGATAATTCTAGTATTAATCAAATCCCTTAAATTGAGATACAATCAAATTAAATCTTGAAATAAAATAAAATAAAACAAGAGGGATTCTAGGAAAATCCTTCATAATCTCTTTTTTCAAACGATGAAACTAGAGAAATTGATTCCTAAAGTGTAGGGATTAACCATGGAATTCTAACCTCCCTTCAAGTTAGAGAATATATGTTGATCATTCCAAGCTTGGAATTCAATTCCTCAAACTTTATTCTTGAAAGCGCTTTTGTTAGAACATTTGTCCCTTGGTGATGAGTAGGTGTGTAAATCAGGTTCAATATTCCAGCTTCAACCTTTTCTTTTATAAAATGGTGATCTAGTTTTGGTTCTATCATTATGAATAGGATTTCTAGCAATACCTCTTGCTGCAAAATTATCAAAAAACACCTTTGTCAGCTCTCTTGTTGAGATCCTTAACTCTTCAAGTAACCTTTTCAACTATAATCCGTCACATATACTTTGAGCTAAAGCTTTACACTCTACCTTGGCACTAATCCTAGAGACAACAGACTGTTTCTTGCTACAGCAAGTTACCAAGTTTCCCCATACAAAGGTGCAGTAGCTTGTAATTGATCTTTGATCTATAATGGATCTAGCCAATTAGCATCCAAGTGGACTTCAACTCCTTTAGTTGTTCCTTTCTAAAAGAATGTTCTTTTACCATGAGTCATTTTCAAGTATCTAAGAATCTGATAAATTGCTTCAAGATGTTCTTCATTTGGTTTGTTCATAAATTGACTTACAACACTAATAGGGAAGCTTATGTCTGGCCTTGTGTGGGACATGTTTATAAGCATTCCTAAAAAATATCTTCCTACGTCAAATGGTGGAGCACCTTCTTTGAAACCTTTTTTATAATTTGATTCCATTGGAGTGTCAGCAAGTTTGCAATTTGACATTCCAATTTCTTTTAGTAAGTTGTACTTTCGTTGTGAGACTACAATACTTATTTTTTGAACCGACAACCTCCATGCCTTGGAAATATTTTAATGGTCCTAGGTCTTTTATCTCAAACTTCTTAGCAAGTACTTCTTTCAAGTAGCCCATTTCTTCATTTTTATCCCATGATATTGTCAACATAAATAATGAGAATAGAAACTTCTCAATTATGAGAGAATTTTGTAAATAGGATATATTAGCTTGACCATGGGAATACCCATAATTCTTGGTTACCTTTGTAAACCTGTCAAACCATGCTCTAAGTTACCTTTGAGAAAAGCATGGTGTTTTTCGAGAAAGGCTTGAGACTATAGAGAGACTTTTGAAGCTTATAGACTTAGTTTGTTTTGGCTCCTGTCTCAAAGCATGGTGGAATTCTATGTAAACTTCTTACAATCACCTTCGAGAAAAGCAATTTTTATGTTTAACTAGTGAAGAGGACCATTGGGATAAATTGCTAGAGATAGCTAAACACAAACAATATTAAGCTTTGCAGTAGGAGCAAAGGTTTCTTGATAGTCAATACCACAGGTTTAAGTAAATCCTTGGGGAAAACCCTTGCTTTGTAGCGACTTACACTCCCATCTAGATTATGTTTGACAGTGAAAATCTGTTATCCCACTGGTTGCTTCCTTTTTGCCAAGTCTAAGAGTTCCCAAGTACCATTCTTTATAGGAGCATTCATTTCTTCTTGGATGGCAGCCCTCCATTTTGTTTTTTTTAAAGCATCATGAATATTCTTTGGAATTTCTACATTGGATAAATTAGTAGCAAATGGTCAATATTTTGATGAAAGATTATATAATAGGAAATAAAGTTTTAGGTTAGATGATTGGTACATCGTCTTACACCTTTTCTCAAACCAATAGGAATATTAAGATCATAAAAAATATTAGTCTGAGATGTTTTACCTAGAACATTTGGACTTGAATTGGATTCATGGTTTTGCTCAGGAAGTGTGTAATTTTGTTTCCTCTTGAGCCTTTTTCTACATGGAATAAACAATTAGTTCTTTGTCAACTGCAGATTGTCTGCGGGATGGGAATATGTGTGTTAGTGTCTGGCTTAGCTTTTGGAGGATTCATGGTTGTTGGATTGAGGATGGTTGTTGGGGAATGGAGGTTGTGGGAGGAATGGTTGACTTGATTTTAGGTGGGATAGATGTGGAAGGCTAAAAACTACATTCTTGTATTGTAGAATTGTTCTCTCCCTAAATGGAAGTTTTTGGACAATATAGTTGATTTTCAAAAACTTAATATTTGTAAAAGTATAGAATTTCCTAGTTACATGTAACACTTGTAACCTTTTGGGTGGGAGAGTAACCAAGAAAAAGACATTTTATGGCCTTTGGATATAGTTTGCTTCGATGTTGTTGATGTATATGAACAAACACTATGTACCCAAACACTTCTAATGGTAAGGATGAGATGAGTCAAATATTTGGGCAGGAGAGAAGAAGAGATTGGCAAGGCGTTTGAAATTTTAGAACTCTTGAAAGTCTCCTATTAATGAGTGGCTGTAAGAATTGCCTCACCCCAAAAATGCTTGGGAGCTCTCATGTTGAACATAATGGATCTGGCTACTTTTGGGAAGTGTGTGTTCTTTCTTTTTGTTGTCCCATTTTGTTGGGTTGTGTCAACACACAAACTTTGATGCACAATTCATTTGATCTATAAGATATTCTCCAAGTATGGAATTGAAATAGTATTTGGTATTATCAAATAGAAATACCTTTATTTTTGTTTGGAATTGTGTCTGGATCATGTTATTGAAAATTTTAAAGATGTTGCCTGCCTTTGTTTTTTCTTTCGTTGAGTATACCCAAGTTATTTGTCCGTGATAATCAACAAATGAAACAAACCACCAATCTCCTGAGGTGTTGTTGACTCTAAAGGGTCCCTGTATGTAGCACTTTGGATCATTGCAAAAGGATGGGATGTTTTATACCCTTGGATTGAATAGTTGTTTCTCACATGTTTGGATAATTGACAAGCTTCACATTGGAAAGTCTCAAGATTGTTTTCATTGAAAAGTGTCAGGAATAATGTTTTTAAATACCGGAAATTGGCGTGACCTAACCTATAGTGCCACAACATGATTGCACTATCGTTATTGGAAGAATTGAATAAATTGGGAATGACACACTACTTGTAGTTTGAGTTTGTTCTCCAGGAGTATTAGGACTAATAAGAATATAGAGCCCCGAAGGTTCCTTAGCATTCCCAATCATTCTCCTTGATTCCTAGTCCTCAAATTCACAAAGAGTTAGTAACACAATTCATATATTTGGCGAGTCTGCTAATGGACAGCAAATTACAAGTCAAATTGGGAACTGATAGCACAAATTTTAAAATCATTCTGTCAGTGATAACTATTGATCCTATCCTTGCCACTTTGGACAATGTACCATCAGCAGTACAAACCTTTCAGAGTTTGGTCTGTTAGTAGTAAATAATGTAGCTTTACTAATTATATGATGTAATGCACCTGTTTTTTTGGTGTGCTCAAAGCCATAGGGAAATTACCTATTTTAGCAATGGAGCATCTTCCAATGATATTGTCGGTAGCTATTACGAAGGCTGGGCCTTTTTTTGTCATAAAAGAATCAATGTTCAATCGCTGATACCATGTTGAATTTTAGAGATGAAATTACAATTGAGAGAGTAATAAATTATAGAATTTCAGAGATGAAAATAGAATTGAAATGAATATTTTCAGAGAGGAAAATTTTATTATTTATCCTTATTTCATAAAGATGAAGCTGGTGGAATTTATAGGAGAAAAAATAACATGTTTGTCACTACTTACTCCTCAATTCTAGTAGTAATCAAATCCCTAAAGGAGATGCAATCAAATCCCTAAAGGAGATGCAATCAAATTAAATCCAGAAACAAAAAATAAATAATAAAACAAGAGAGATTCTAGGAAAAACTTTCTTAATCTCTTTATTCAAGCAAGGAAACTAGAGAAACTAATCCTTGAAGTGTTGGGATTAACTTTGGAATTTTACATTTACAAATAATTTTTATAATTTGCTACTTAACATATTTTACTTATTCTTATGGTAACCAAAATATAATTATTAGTTTATATAAACTTTTACTGAGCTTGGAGAATATTCATCTATGGTGCTTTATTCAATGTGTTGGAAATAGGGCTCTGATTAGAGTTGATGTTATTGTGTTTCTTATTTTTATTTCCGCATTGGTTTTATATTTGTTGAAATGAATGTTCTTTTGTTTGTAAGAAAGGACTTTTTCCCCTTATATTTCCCTTTTTCTCTTCTATGCAAATCAGGATGTTGCTCTTGAGGAGATGAAGAAAGAACTTAAAGCAAGGCCAACAGAAAAGTTGGTTGATGATTTGCGTAAGAAAGTGAAAATTTTGCAGGTAAAACCATCCTTTTAAGGGTTTCTTGTTTACGTTGATCTCCTTGGGCTAATTAATTTTCAGTAGGTACCAATTTTTAAGAATTTTGCGTAATCAAGTTTCTGAAATAAAGATGGTTCTAAGTTCTCAAGTTTTTACCAATTCATTTAGGTAACTAATTCTCTTAGTTGTTTTGCTTGTACTGTACCTAGTGATGCTAACTTCCAATCATTCAAGAATTAGAAGAAACTCCCTTTGACTGTTGCTTTTACTGGCTCGCATTTTACTTTTGAAGCAAAAGTAGATGTGCTTTAATTTTTTAGACAAAAAGAAATGAAATTTTTAAAGATTTGAAGTTAAAATCTTAAATCTTCTTAATAGCATAATGTACTGTTCTACTTTTATATAAATAACTTTCCTCTAAAGTGTAGCCATTGGCTCTTTTTTTCCCTCCCTCCCTCTCCCTCTATCTCTCTTTTCTGTTAGATATGATATTGCCTTTTACTCTTCACTTTTACCTTTTAGTCTATGTTTCTTGACTCTTCAATTTTTTTTTTTTTAAGTGCTCATGTGCAACACTTACGTCAATAAATGGGTATGATGGATATGATCTCCAATAATCCTCCAAATACATGGAAAAACTTAGAAAGATCTGACCATAGCCATGTCAGACACTTACCCGCATCACACACACACCCAAGTCCGAGTAACATAGCTTTTAGTAACTTTAGGAAGCAAGAAGCAAGAAGCAAGTGGCTTTCATTAATCCCCATAGTTGCTCGACTCTTGAGGAGTATATGTTTTTTAGCATGTGGGAATAGTTGATGTTTCACTTGAGCATCTTTTTACCGGTGCCGGTGACTTGTAGCCATTTTAGTATCTTTTTGTTGAAGAGGGTATATAATTGCCAATTAAGGATAATAAGTATGTTGAGGATGAATTGGTGTTTAATTTGTACTCAAACTTGTATACTTTACATCAAAAGTCTGTTTATGTTGCTTTACATTTTTATATTTAAAACGAAAAAAGAAAAAATTGTTGTCTGTCTTGCTCTGGTTGTTGCAGTTTAATGTATTTCTCATTATTGGCTGTATAGGCAGTGGGTTATAATTCAATTGAGGCTGAAGATTGGGAAGCAGCTACCAGTGGGGAAGAGATGAGTAAAATGGAATCTCTTCTTCTCGACAAAAATAAGAAAATGGAACATGAACTTACACAGCTGAAGGTATGTTTTGGTGCTTTGCTTCCTAGTTTTTCTTTTTCCCAATTTTCTCCAACAAAGATAAATATAAATTAGATCTTGTCCAGAGGAAACTATACAGAAGTAGATATCTTGTGGATATCTGCAGTTATCATATTTCATTTACATATATGGAGAAATTTGGATATTAGTTAGATTTTGATGCTTTTGATCTGTTTTAATTATCATGTACTAGTTGTGGTCATGTATCTTTTACTGGTTTTCAGGTCAAACTTTCCGAGAGAACATCTTTGCTGGAAACAGCTGAAGGCAAAATAGTAGAACTCGCGGAAAAGGTTAATGAACAACAAAAGCTGATACAGAAATTAGAAGATGATATATTGAAGGTTTGGATTAATTTCTTCCAAGATTCTGAAAATGGCAATTTTAATCAGCTGCATTATGTTCTTACAGCATTTTCCTTAAATGACTTCCTGGCTGCTGCATATATGTGAATTCTCTTTCATAGTGAAAGACTGAAACTATCAGCCTCTCTATTTTGTTCCATCCATGGATATAATGATATTGGACTATCTGAAACAATTCTTTGATTATGCAAGATCTGCATACTGCAGCCTTTCTTTTTCATCCGCATCTTTTTATCTTAAATGCAGGGTTATAGTTCCAAAGAAAAGAAAGGAACTCTTTTTGATGATTGGGATCTTTCAGAGAGTGGAGGGAATGAACTTTCCGAGGTATTTTTGCTTCTGTTTGTTAGTCTACATGTATATTACCAGAAAATATATCCTTTAAGATAGAATTTTTGTATCAAAGAAAATAGGAATTTAATTAACATGGTGTTTGTACTTTTATACTTGCACATTGTACTCGGTCATATTTTCTATTTAAGCTTCACTGCTTAATCCTGTCTTGCTTCATGTAATTTTTAGCTATTCTTGCCAGCATGAAGTATAATTACCTGGGAACTTGATACCTCAAAGTGTGCGGTTCTGGGAAATTTATTAGATTCTTTCTTAATCTAATAAATTATTCATTTATTATCTTTATCTTTTCCTTTTCTTTCCCTTTCCCTTTTCCATTTTTTGTGCGCATGCGTGGGAACAAGGGGATAATTACTCAGATAAAGGGTCCTCTGTCAAGAAGTCAGATTGTCCAACTTAAACTGAAAAATTAGATGCGTGTACAGAATCTGTGTCAACAACACTTACAGAGTTTCTTCATTTTAAATGTTAGGTTAGGAAAGTATTTAGTGTCATATGTCCTATGTATTCATTGAGTGCAGCATTACCTTTTGAGACTGTTAGGCCACATATGGAGGTATTGTTGAAAGAATCATGTTTCTGACTAGGAACGTTCAGTTTTGCATTGAAATTCTTGATATCATGGATCATAGTAAATATTTATTGACAGGAAATGTTTTGCAAGTGAAGTAACTCAATTTTCACAATGAACTCTGATTTATTATTTCATTTCCTATTATGGAGCAGAACACAGATCAGAAACAAGTTTCCGCAGATCAAGACCAAAGCTCAATGCTGAAGGTGATCTGCAATCAGCGTGATCGATTTAGGGCACGTTTGCGGGAAACTGAAGAAGTATGCCGTCCACCTTTCTGCACATACTTGCATTTTGTTTCAATTTTTATTTAATGGAATTCTTATTATATGCATTAATTTTATGGTTTCTGCAAAATAACGTTGTTGAGTGTTCCATATCTTGTAGGAAATAAGGCAATTAAAGGAGAAGATAGGGGAGCTAACAACAGAACTGGAGAAAACAAAAGCTGATAATGTTAAACTTTATGGAAAGATTCGTTATGTCCAGGATTATAACCAGGAGAAAGTAATTTCTAGAGGATCAAAGAAGGTACTTGTTGCTTTTAGTGCATTTCATGATTCTCGTTAGTGCCTATAGTATCATATCTTGAAGCTGTCTTCTTGTATCTGATCACCTTTCAGTATGCCGAGGATCTTGAAAGTGGTTTCACCTCAGATGTTGAATCCAAGTACAAGAAGATATATGAGGATGATATTAATCCCTTTGCAGCATTCTCAAAAAAGGTTGGTAAACTTGAGCTCCATTCATGAAATATGTAGCTCTGTCAGGTTCACATATATCATGCGATCTAGTTTGGTTTTGAACTTAGGCATGTAGAGTTCCCTTTGTTGTTTGATTCATCACAAATTTACAATATTTTAGAAGAGAAGAAACTGTGGGTGTTCACAGGCTTTTTTTTATTATATGAACTAAATCAGCTTAATTTTCTTAGTTACATATCTTCAAGCATAAATCAGATTTTATATTTGTGCCATACATTCCATCATACATGCAATGAATGATCTGATAATTCTGGTTTCTTTTGGAACAATGCTCAAATATTCTCTCTTTGCAAGTATCAAGACTGATTCAAAATAAGATGTCGATACACACCCTTGTACGTTGCTATGAGACATTTTTTTATCAGGCAAATATAAATGAAGAAGAATTGTCCTTGTAAAGCTTATTTTAGTTGGGAACAAAGTTGAACAGCCAAGAAATGCAAACTCTCAGCTTTTTACCATCCATGCCAACTCATATGAGAACATCAAAATAATCCAGTTAACATTTACATTCATGGAATCTTCGAGTTCAGGTCACATTTTTATTCATGCTGTTTGTTGGGCATAATAGAATAATCAGTTTCATTTATTACATAGGAGAGGGATCAAAGATACAAGGAGCTGGGCTTCAGAGACAGAATCACACTCAGCAGCGGACGTTTTCTTCTGGGAAACAAGTATGGTTTTGTTTCATCATCTATTGCATATACAGTGTATAGTATTCTTTATTTGGCAGGATCTCTTGTCCCATTTCTTGCATTTTTCTTTTCGAGTGTATACACATTTGTAAAGGTGGCAATCACGCTGGTAGATTTGGGGTGTCTAGCATTGTGAGGAGTTTAGGTCTCTGTCTTCTTTCCACTTCATTTTTTTTCTTGAGGATAGTCACTCTTAAGCGGGTGAATATAGGTTTCACGTAGGTTGGGTATGTCTTTAGTAGGCTCAACTTTTTTTCTCGTTTTACTTTGCAAACAGCAAACCGAATGGTAATTGGATCTGGGGTTTGTATCATTTAAGGCAGGATGATTGTGTAAGGTCGTTGACTTCATTCAAATGCTTATTATAGGTCAACTTTGGTCCGAGTGTCGTTCCCTGTCTACAAATGTGCATTTGTAAATGAGCAGAATTTCTATGTGCATGTACCTTTACATTCTTTTGGGTGTTATAGCCCTTGTATATATCAAATAAGAATAGTAGTAGCACATTTTTGTTGGGCCGTGGTTAAATTAATGTGGTCACCATTGTATAAGGGAGTCTGGAGCAATTCTCTCCGTGACGTGTGGACGCAATAATACCTGCTTGCTTAGAAAATTTGTTGATTTGCTAATGAAATACTTGGTTTGTAAGTGCAGGTATGCTCGAACGTTTGCATTTTTCTACACAATTGGTTTGCATATCCTAGTGTTTACTTGTCTATACCGAATGTCCGCTCTAAGCTACCTCAGGTGATAATGTGCCCTAATCATTAATATAACTAAGCCAGATTTCCTTTCAGATTAATCTGACTCCAAGTATTTTTTGTTAATGCAGCCATGGCTCTGAGGAAACTGCCGTCGTTGAGAAAAACTTGTACCGCCCGCGTGGATATTAGTGACATCTACCCTTAGCCATTTCTTCATTTATGGTTTGTTCTTGTGAGAAGAATATGGCATTGAAATTAAATTTACAAACTTAATAAACTGTACATGTAACACAATCATGTTATGTTCAAAATAGCTAATACTATACATCCCTGTCTTTCGATCTTAAGTTTTTGCTCAACTTGATTTTTTACGCCATTCTAATTCTAGTGCACGTATTTTTCTTTTAAAAAAATTGAGATTGTTGTCTTAAAAATGGAGGTGAGGAAATTCGATTTCAAAATTTTTCTTTTTGAGGAAAATGCCAGCTGATAATAATAATAAATTAGGGGGAAATACAAAGTCTTGAAACTCGGAAGAGAGAACGCAAAACAGCAGGTTGAAAAAACAAAACTATCGAAGAAATGAAAAGTCTGGGTAATCAAAGTCGCAAAGCTTCAGCCAAACATTTCCGTTCTTCACTGAGTAGACATTGAATCCAACCATTAGCTAGTTCAAGGCGTGTAACACCATACTTTTTACTTATTTTAATATTGGATTTATTTTTTTCTTCTTATTCGTGAATACTATAAGTGGGTGACCTTCACTGTTCTTTCTTTTCTTTTCTTTTCTGATGAGATTACTTTGGCTTCTTCACTCTAGCTTCTTTTCTTTTTTTCAATTCTTCATATTTTTTTCTTTTTCCTTAACGTTTCTTCTTCATTACTCTACTATTTAAACTTTAAACCCTTCTAGATTGAGGGTGGGTGAGGCAGAGCAGACGCTGCTATTCTGGGGCTGAAGAATCTGACGGCCTGATGGGTGTGGGACTGTGGGGCGTGAGGGTCACGGGTAGATTTAGGACATTAGCTTTTAGTTTTCGAAATTTTAAATTTATTTTCATTTAGTTTTTTCTGCTTTGGTCTCATAGTTGAAAAGAACCAGACTTTTTTTATTATTGGGTCGTTTTTCCAGCTTGACCTAACCCAGGGAGTTCAAAATTTCCAAAAGCCAGTTCGACCTGTTTTTCCTGATACTCGGTTCAAAAGGATTTTTTCTGTTGAACGGACCGGTACTTTTCCGGTTTTTTGTTCGACCGGCCGGTCTGGTTTGGTTTTCACAATATTAGTATTTAGCCTTTAACAAACATGCAACAAACGAGTTCAGATTAGCTAACAATCGCCAAGCTTGTTTTGCTAAGAGAGCAACATTAAGCGTTTATATTTTCATATTTATGAATTGGTTTGATCCTAATTAGAAGTTCTCAACTTTCAAATATGATAGATGTTGTTTCTATATTATTATAATATTTTTATTTGAGTTGGTGTAATAAGTTAATTATAAATTAAATTTGTGAATATTTAAAAGTTATTATTTAATAAACATCTTTACTATAATTAAATTATTGACTAAATTAGTGTCACAAGCAAGATAGCCAGTACTATACCAGTAGATTAATCACTTTTTGTTTGGGTACTAATGTCACGGGCCAGAGTTCAAAGCCCGTGACCATCGAACCGAATGCATCCGATGGAGGTCTATTACTTAGATGGAGATCATTTGGCCCACGACTTGGAGAAGCCTGTCAGATTGAAGCCTGGTTGGCCCGATAGCGAAGATATGGCAACTTAGGCAACTATGGTAACTAATCTTTAAAGATAGAGGGAATCATATCTTGTAAAGATTAGATAGGATTTGATATGGAAGTATCTTGTAAAATCCCTTAAATTAGGGGATTGGTTAATCTCGTCCGTCGATATAATTGTATCTTGACCGTCGGTTTTGGGGGAGCTCAAGTATAAATAGAGAGCCTCCCCCTCATTTGTACTCACTCCATTCATTGTTTCATTATTCTTTGTGAATAAGAGAATAGAGAGCATTTACTCAAACACTTTGCGAGCGTTCCTTTCTGTTGTTCTTTTTAAGCTTCTTTTGGCACAAGTTTGCTTCATTTGTCTGAGTTGGTGCTTTGGAGGAGTTCTTAAGGAATCCTCATTCGAGTAAAAAGTGACTTGGGCGAGTTTGGACGAAACAAATCGCTAAGGCCGCATGGTCTGAGACGAAAGGTCTAGCCCGTGACAAGTGGTATCCGAAATGTTGGTTCAAGGCCTTTGTTGGGATGTCGAAAGAAGAGTGCGGACAAAGGAGGGCAAGAAAAGGTTTGAGGAGATCTTTGTCGGCGATGAAGGAACGTGTGGATAAACTCGAGGATCCATGGAGGGCGTAAATGAGGCACTCGATGGGTTCGAGGGTCACATAGACAACTGGAAGGAACAGACCAGAGACTATGTAAAGATGTCTCTTAATTCGACCATGGATAAGGTAAATGAGTTATTTGATTCAAATAAAGATAAACTGTCGGATAGGAACGATGCTCTTGAGGCCACGTTGATGGCTTTGAAGGAGGAAACAATGGCCACGATGCTAGCTTTAAGCACAAGAATAGAGGAGCTCGAGGGAGAGCTGGCCTTGTGTCGGCAGCGATGGGGAAGGAGTGTCAAGTCAGACTCGATGCGAGTATGTCCCGAAGCCGAAAGAGTTTGTGGGGACAAGGTCTGCATGTGATGTGGACAATTTCTTGTGGAGAATGGAAAACTACTTCCGTGCCAAAGGCATCGTGGATGATGCGGGTAAGGTACAAACTGCTTCATTATTTCTTACTGATATTGCGCTTTTATGGTGGCGAGGTAGGACCACAGATAAAAGGCAAGGTGAGATTGGAACATGGGAGAAGTTCCAATGCGAGTTGAAGGGACAGTTTTTGTAACACTCCTAACCCGTATCCGTTGCCGGAATAAGGTTATGAGGTATTACTTGACTGAACAAAACTTCTATAAGGTCAAAGATACTTACCAGACATAAATTATCAACAATGCAAACATGTCTCATTGATTTTCCATAAGAGCTCTTATAAATTTCCAAAATGACTCACTATCAAAACATAACCGAATATCTAATAACAAATTAACTACTATCAAGTTATAACTAAAACATTTCACCACATTAGTTCAATTATAAGGCTTCTCTAAACAAAATGAGCAAGCCATCTTCCCATGGCTATAATGTATACAAAGTCGAAATATCATTCTACCTATAGTCTATCTTATACATGCCTTAAACCATGATGCTATACAATCTTCTCAACTCACATAATGACTCGATAGTGTGATGAATATCTCCGGCCCTTCCAACTCGAGCTAAAGTATAAACCTATAAGAAATGGAAAAGAGAACACGGAGTAAGCTTCAATGCTTAGTAAGTTTTAAGCAATGCAAACAATTAATTTACTTATAGATCGATTATTCAAATTTTCAAGAAATCATTCCTAGATAATTGCTATTTTGGCCAAGTATCCATGAACATAATGCATATTTAGCAAATTCATCTCACTTGAATCTGAACTCAATTAAAACCAAATATTGAAATCACAAATAAGATCATAAGAACTCGAAAAGCATCTCATTAACAAGTTTTAACCATGTTTGCAACAAAATCACAAATTCACTATAAGCTGTCTTCCTGAGCAATAGTCACTAAATTATTTATAACTGGAGCTAAGAAACTCCAAATCAAGTGCCGTTAATTTTCCCTGAAAATAGACTCATATATATTCCATCCATCAAATTTTAAGAATTTTTGGTTTGACCAATCAATACCAGATTTTTATTGAAGTTTCCCCTGTTTCACTATTTGACTATTCTGACCACTCTTCACTACGAATAAAATTTCTCATTATACAGAATTCGAAATATGTTATCGTTTATTTTATTTGAAACTAGACTCATTAAGGAGTCTAAGGATATAAATTTTATCTTATAACCATTTTTTTACCATTTATAATGATTTTCTGAAAACAGAATAGGGGACCTCGAAGTCATTTTGACTCTGTTCCACGCCACTTCAAATATCTCATTATTGGCAATTATTTTTCTTACACGGTTTCTTTTATAAGAAACTAGACTCATTAAGATTTAATGACATAATTTATTCAGCCTCTAACTCAACTCTCACAATTTATGGTGATTTTCCGAAATCACATTACTGCTGCTGTCCCAAGCAGATTTATTACCCATTCTTTGCATTCATATTATTTAACATGTATATCACCAAATCAATCTCATATAACCTTTCACCATAACCGAATACACACATACACATATGAGATTTTCACATATACTTCTCATTTCGCATTCATGATTCAATTCCGATCAATCTAACATATAAAAGTATATAATACATACCTGACCAACTTAATGTATTGAACATATTCAATGGTAGTTTACTACGAACATTCGAAATCATAATCTTACTCCAATCATCGGCATTAAGTCTGCTAGGTTTAAAACCCAAATCCAATCAACACCACAAAGCATGCGGGACTTTAAGCCCGGATATAATAACAGTACAAAGCCTGCGGGACTTTAGCCCGGATATAACACCAGCACGAATGCCTTCGGGACCTAGCTCGGATATAACACCAGCACGAATGCCTTCGGGACTTAGCCCGGATATAACACCAGCACGAATGCCTTCGGGACTTAGCCCGGATATAATTCTCCATTATCATGCACACACACACACACACATATATATATATATATATATATATCATAACACATTAGCATTTCATTTACATTACTTGAACACAAGCACAACATGCTTATCAACCATTCCACTTTCGGCTCAATAGCCACATACAAAGAACACGATTTTGTTTCGCTATCCAACATGATTTCTATAACCATTCGGCTACAAGTCATATGCACAAATTATTTATCCCACTACATAATTTAAGTAGAACCAATAGGTCACAATTTATTTATTATGCTTATATACCATGATTTTATCAAATCATAAGCTAAGTTTCATTACTCAAAGACTTACCTTGACTGTCATCGAATGACTACGTATATGCTATTCGGTTAGTTTAGCTTTTTCCCTTATCCGAATTAGGCTCCTTAAGCTCTTGAGCTAGATTAAACAAATTCACTTGTCACTAATTCATTAATCATGCCTTTTATTCGGTTATATTATAATTCACTCATAACAAGAATTTCAACTATTACTTAAAAATGCATTCGGCAGCATATACATTTCAAAACCAATATAATTCTTTCAGTCATGAACACATTCGGCTATGTCAAAATAAATTTTTAACAATTTAAGCATCCTCTTCTATCAACTAATATGAGATTTCGTACATTAACATTTCACTCAATTGACATATTAAATATTTTAACCCTCCTTCACTACATGACAACAAAACCTCAACCATTTAACATATAACAACAATTTTCCTCAATTCATCTCCTAAGTTCACTTTCGGCTCTTACACAACAAATAAATAATTAACTTTTAATTTCAATATTTAGCAAACTCAAACATTATCTTTCATCCATTACTAATTCAGAACATTAAAATATTCAAGATCCAACACATAGTAGCCAAAACCGAATATCATAAGCTAATGACTTCACCTTAAACTAACTTATTAAGCCTTTAAATCAACTTCTAACCATCTCACATTTAAAATTATCCATCATCTAATCTTCATGCTTACATGCCATAATCGTATGGTTCTTATCACACTTGGACCACAAAATGCATAAATTTCACAAATTCTAACTACTATCATAAGCTCAATTTAATTAACACTCAATTAAATACTTACAATTTAGCACTAATTTAGCATTTCAACATAGCCGATTGTCATTAAACAATTAAGCCACAAATATTAAATTTTATCAAACTCAACCAATTCAAGAATTAACAAGCTCAAACCTTATCCTTCTACCATATCTATTTCAAAACATTAACACACTATCCATGAAGTAGAAAACTTCCATGGCCGAATATACATGACAACACCAAACTTAAAATTTACACATGGGCTAAGTAAAAGACTTAGCAACTATCTCAAATTCACTAAAATTTTAAAAGCAAACTCATGGAACATACCTTAATTCAAGATATCTAAAGGACTGAATGCTTAGCTTTAACCTTTCTTTCACTTACAGCAATGGAAGAAGGAATATGGAAAACATTGTTTTTTTTTGTCACCCTTTTTCCTTTTATTTAATAATGTATATATATAAAATACATATATTTAACTCAAGCAATCAACATGGTCGGCCACTAATTTGGAAATGGCAAAATTGACATGCAAATCCTCATCTATTAAATCATATAATGTTTGGCCATTTAAAAAAATTTAACCAAGCACATTTTCTAAGTTTCCAACTTAAGTCCTATTTAATGATTTCACATTCAAATGATAAAAATCATTGCATCAATTTTTCACACATGAATTATCTCATATAATAGACATGGAATTTAACATTTAATTATTTTCATGACTCGGTTTTGTGGTTCCGAAACCACTTCCCGATTAGGGTCAAATTAGGGCTATTACAGTTTTAACCGGAGTTTGCCGAGGAAGAAGCTCGGGCAAAGTTGCAAGGGATAACGCAACGGGGCACAGTGGGGGAGTATGTTCATGAGTTCAAGGAACTCATGCTCCAAGTTTCGGATGTGATCGAGAGAGAAGCAATGCTTGCTTTTCAATAGGGATTGAAGCCGTGGGTCAGATAGGAGGTGGAACAAAGAGGTGCCCAAAAGCTATCGGAAGCCATGACGGTAGCAGTATCCGTGGTTAAGCTTGGTCTAGGGAAAGACAAGCTTGGATCTTCCAAGTCCGAGGAAAGGGGCGTATGTGAAGGGAATCACAAGGAAGATACGGATGAGTATGACAATGGCAACGGCAACAATAGTGGTAATGGGAAACTACGAGTTGGGAAGAAGAAACCCAAGAGAAAAAAGGGACAAGCTGAAATGCTTTCTCTGCGACGGTCCACACATGTTAAAGAAATGTCTGATGAAAACCGCGCTTAGGAAGAAGCCGGTGGGTAAGGCCTTGGGACTTGGTTCGAGCGTAAGGGGTGTCGAAGCCAAGGAGGCCGAAAGCGAGAAGAAGCCAGTCAAGTGCTTCTTATGTCATGGTCCGCATAGGTTACGGAAGTGTCTGAGGAAGTCTGTTATCGATGGGAATAATCGAGCAGATACGGAGCCCAGGAAGCTTGGTTCGAGCAAGGGAAAAGCCAAAGCCAAGAGGGCAAAGAGGAGCAAGTCTGTAATCGAAGGGAACGATGGAGTAGACAAGGAGCCCAAGAAGCTTGGTTCGAGCAAGGGTAAAGCTGAAGTCAAGAGGGCTAAGAGGAGCAAAAAGAAGCGAGTAAAGTGCTTCTTGTGCCGTGGTCTGCATGAGTTGCGGAACTGCCTAAAGCAAGCCGTAGTCAAAGGAATGGCAACGCCCGAGCATGGTGAGTCGTCGTAGGGGCTTCCACCCAAGGAAGAGTTGAGTTTGTCAACGGACTTAGAGGAAGAAGTTTTGATGAAAACAGTGAAGCTGGGACCAATGAGGCTCGAATCGAGTGAAGCATCGGAGTTGGCCGAGTTATCGACAAGGCTTCCACCTATGGGAGAGGTGGGTGGTGCATCGGACTTTAAGGAAAAAGAAGTGATGCATGTGGGACAGTTGACCCGAGTAAATGCAAAGGTACATTCGAACACTCTGATAGTGTTTTGCATTCTAACTTGTGTACTTGGCGAGAACGTAGGGGCTCTTTTGAAGTTCTTGAGCAAGGAGGTCGAAAGACTGTGGGCAAAGCGAAGCCAAGTGTTGTGAATCACGAGGATTCTATTCGAGGGAAGTTAGAATGTGGGCAAGGGAGTGACATAACTCCTTGTCGTCGAGATGTACAAATGAGTAGGACGGCTCGAGTTAAAAAGCGATGGAAGCCGAGGAAAAAGTCCCGAAGGAAGGGAAGAGCTAAGGCAACGAGTGGGATATAAGGCGAATCAAGTCAGTGCCATTCGGGAGTCGCAACGAGGACGTTGTGAGAATGGGTGGGGGAGAATGTCACGGGCCAGAGTTCAAAGCCCGTGACAATCGAACTAAATGCATTCGATGGAGGTCTATTACTTAGATGGGGATCATTTGGCCCACGAGAGCTGGCCCGATTCAAGGAATTGTTGGAGAAGCCTGTCAGATTGAAGCCTGGTTGGCCCGATAGAGAAGATATGGCAACTTAGGCAACTATGGTAACTAATCTTTAAAGATAGAGGGAATCATATCTTGTAAAGATTAGATAGGATTTGATATGGCAATATCTTGTAAAATCCCTTAAATTAGGGGATTGGTTAATCTCTTCCGTCGACATAATTGTATCTTGACCGTCGGTTTTGGGGGAGCTCAAGTATAAATAGAGAGCCTCCCCCTCATTTGTACTCACTCCATTCATTGTTTCATTATTCTTTGTGAATAAGAGAATAGAGAGCATTTACTCAAACACTTTGCGAGCGTCCTTTTCTGTTGTTCTTTTTAAGCTTCTTTTGGCACAAGTTTGCTTCCGATGTACGAGTTGGTGCCTTGGAGGAGTTCTTAAGGAATCCTCTGTAATATCCTAAATTAAGGCTTAATCGGAATAGTGGTTTCGTGACCACAAATACGAGATAGAAATAATTATTTTATAATTATTTTGATGATTATGATATGATTGCATGATTGTGTGAAAATTTCGTGATGAAATTCTATGCCTAAAGTGCTTAAATTGAAAGTAGGGACTAAATCGAATAAGTTGCAAAATTTGCATTCTAGAAGTTTTTAGTATGAAAATTGCATTGAAATATTAATTAGGAGATCTTAAATAGGAATTTTACCAATTTTAAGTTCATGGACAAAATTAGGACAGGGAAGGAATTTTTAGAAAGTTTAGTAGTAAGGGCATTTTGGTCATTTAGTTATTAAAATGAATTAAAAACAAAATTAAAAACCAATTTTTGTCCATCTTCTTCATTAGGCCGAAATTTTAAGGGTTCTCTATAGTTAGGGTTTGTTTCAAGCTTCCAAGCTCCATAGTAAGTGATTCCAAGCCCCGTTTTTAATGTTCTTTACGTTTTTGGAATCCCGGTAGTTCGATTAAGCTTATGTTAGCAATAATTCAACCTAGGGTTTATATTTGGAAAAATACCCATAGGTGAAATTTGTGTATTTTGATGTTTTATGATAGAATATGGGGTTTTAAATTATGTTAGACAACTTGTGCTACTCGGTTTTGAGTGAAAACGAGTAAAAGCGCTTAATCGGTAAAAATACCTAATAGTCACAAGTATATGTTAGAGTAAGAATTTGATGTTGCCATAGAAGGGAAAAATGATCAGCATGTTATAAAACATAAGAATAAGGAATAAAGTTTAATTCCCGAGCCTAGGGGCAAAAGTGTAATTATGCAAAAGTTTAGGGGCAAAAGTGTAATTCTTCCAAAGTTCGTATTAAATGCTGTTTTGATGAATGTATGTATTGAATAAGATTAATTTGGCATTATAGATCAAGAGAAACGAGATTCAAGTCGCGATCGAGGAAAAGAAAAGATTGTGGACTAAATTGCAAAATCTTTATATTTTGGTACCAAGGTAAGTTCATGTGTAAATAATGTAACATAAATGTTATTTTTAAGTTATTAATGTTAATTATATGATATGCTGATTTTTAGTCGTGAAATATTATGCTTTGTGGTTAATATTGAGTAATATGCAAATTATGTTTACTACTTGATAAATATGAATTGCTACCGAGTATCGGTTCCAATATTCCATGGAAGACGGCAAATGTGAGATCGAGGGAAAAAGCCCGTTTGAACCTTAGGAATAGATTAGGATACAAGTGACATGTCACTAGGATGGTTGAGCATTCGAACTCGTTGAGTTGAGTCCGAGTTCACTTATGGATGCGAATGTCCGAACTCGTTGAGTTGAGCCCGAGTTCCTGAAATGTAACTAGGCATCCGAACTCGTTGAGTTGAGTCCGAGTTCACTTATGGATGCGAACGCCCGAGCTCGTTGAGTTGAGTCCGAGTTCACTTAGGGGCGGGTTACATGATTTCTTGATTACATATGAGGCACTTATGTGCAAATTATCCGTGTATCCAAGTTGTATTCCGATGTGTTCAACGGGTGAAATTTCTAGTGAAATGGAAGAACACTTAAGATGCAAGCGACGTTTTGGTAAGTGTTGTGAAATGGACACTTTGGACAGGTATGTTCTCAACCCTCGGGTTGAAAATAGATAGAACAACGATAAGGTGGTAAGATGATGAATGATGTTTAGAAATGTGATATATGTTTTGGTGATACCATGCTAAAGTTGTTTGGTTATTTGTATTGTTATGATACTTGTTATTTACATATGAACTTACTAAGCATTTATGCTTACTCCCTCATCTTTATTTACTGTAGTTTTGAACAAGCCAGCTCGGGAATCGGGACGGGTCGAAGGTTCGATCACACTATCCAAAGGACTTTCATCTGGGTAAATGGCTTGTAAAACTTAAGTATGGCATGTATAGCAATATACTTATTTTGTGTAAATAATTTTATGAGGCCATGATTGGTTGAGAAAATGTTTGATATTGATAAGTCATGGTGATGGTTAAATTTAGATCATGTTTGATATCATGGAAGTTTAATAGGTTATCTAGTTCATAACAACTCATGAAAAGATGAAATTTGCCTTAAAATAGAATATTGCTGCAGCAATGACATGAATTTGAAAAATCACTAAAAATAGTATAAATGGAAATAAATGATGAGCAAGTTATGAAATTGAATCTTAATGAGTATATTTTCATATGGATAAAAAAAACAGGCATATAAATTATACTTTATGAGATATTTGAAACCTTGTGAAACAGGGCCAGAGTGATTTCTGGATCCTCTATTCTAACTTTAAAAATTCATAATAAATTTTAAAAAAATAATTAGAAGTCATTCTTTTTATGTACAGATTCCTTGTTGAGTCTAGTTTTAATAGAAAGAAACCTCATAGTCATTTAAATTCTGTATAGAGAGATATCTGATTCGTAATACACAGAGGTCAGAGCAGTCGAACCCTGAAACAGGGGAGACTTTAGCTAATAAACTGTACTAATTGGCGCAACCAAAAATTCTAGAAAAAAATTATTAAATATATATATGAGTATAGATTTATAGAAAATTTACGGATCTTGATTTTGAGTTTTGTAACTCGATATATGATTTTTCTTGTAACTGTGACGCGGGTAGCTAGGAAGCTGTGAATGTAGAAACAAATGATTTGAAGTTCTTAATTTGATAAATTATGTTCGGTAATCCCTCAAGCTCGAATCCAGCGATGGTTTCGGGCATGGGGGCGTTACATTTGGTGGTATCAGAGCAGGTTTAGTCGGTTCTCGGACTACGTGTTGTATGTACGGATTTTGCTATACATGCCATATGTATGAATTGTGATAGTGTGACGACTTCTGACCTTTTTAAATGATTTTTATATAGTAAATGGATCCCGATCCAGTGTGGTAGATGAAGTAGAGAATAATCGCCACTCTGGCTGAAGGGGCGTGTGATGAAAACCCACCCCTCTTGTTGGTCGGGAAGGAGGAGAAAGGGATCGAAGCCTTTCTCCAAATGATGAGTGCATGGTACACCGAGTTCGTTCGTGCGAACTCAAATGTCGACCTCCCTACCTCCCCAATTCCTCAACCTATGCCTCCGATGCCTCGGGGAGTGGATATGATAAAATTTCGCAGAACCCCGTTGATGAAATTAAGTAAATAAGGGGTTGAAGAATTTAGAGCAAATATTGATGATGATGCGAGAAAGCGAGTTACGGCTTGAAAATTCTATCCGGGTATTTGATGAATTATCTTGTACACGAAGAATGTTTGAAATGTGCTACATCTTTGTTGAGAGATTCACCTATAATTGGTGGAAGACTTTGATTTGGTGGTACCGAAAGAGAGGGTAACCTAGAATTCTTTCAAGAAGAGTTTGGAAGAAATATATTAGTGAAAGATTTATTGATCGAAATGTAAAGAGTTTCTTGAGTGAAGCAAGGTAATATGACATCTCGAATATGAAAGAGAGTTTGTTCAATTGAGTAAGTATGCGGGGAATATGTTCCTCTGAGAATCCAAGATGTCCGACGATTTGAAGACGAAGCTTAACGAAGACATTAAGGTATTTGTTGGGATCCTTGAACTAAAAGAAATGGTGGTACTTGTCGATCGAGCTTGCAAGGCTGAAGAATTACTGAAGGAAAAGAAAAGGGTAGAATCTGAAACATGAAATTGGAAGAAAAGACCAATGAGTAATGCACCCTCACAACAAACCGGAAAGTCAAGAAATATGAACCCTCGTTCCCAAGTTTCAGCTGGGCAATCATATGGAAATTTTAAGAAGCAAAATGTGGGTCTTAAATCTCAGACTACTTCTGCGGCTAGTGTGGGAAATACGAGATTTGTTAAACCCGAGTGCCAGCGGTGTGGTAGAAATCATTTTGGTCCGTGCAGAGCAAATGAATGTTTTCTATGTGGTTCTCCGGATCATCTTATTAGAGACTGCACAGAGAGAGTTGAGAAAGAAAAATTTCAGAATCTAAAAGCTAGTGGTGCAGACTCGAGGGGAAGGTATCCGAGAAAAGCTGGAAGTGAAACAAGCAGTAAGAATGTAGCCATAGATGCAGCAGTTAGATTTGAAGGAAGAGCTCCGGCTAGAACTTATGCTATTAAAGCACGTGAAGATGCTTCCTCACCCGATGTGATTACCGGTACATTTTCTCTTTATGATACTAATGTTATTGCTTTGATTGATCCCGGTTCTACTCATTCATATGTATGCATGAAACTGGTGTCTAGTATGAATATACCTGTTGAGAACACAGAATTTATGATTAGAGTGTCGAATCCACTAGGCAAATGTGTGATAGTTTATAAAGTATGCAAGAAATGCCCTTTAATGATTCGGGGTCATTACTTTTTGGCCGACTTGATGTTGTTGCCGTTTGATGAATTTGATGTTATTTTGGGTATGGATTGGTTGACATTGCATGATGCTATAATAAATTGCAAAGAAAAGGCTATAGAATTAAAATGTGAAAGTGGTGAAATCTTGCGGGTTGAACCAGACAAATCAGAGGCAATATTTAGTATGATTTCTTCGATGTCGGCTCAGAGATATTTGAGAAAGGGTTATGAAGCTTATTTGGCGTATGTAATTAATACAAAAGAAGTTGAAAAGAAAGTTGAATCGGTCTTGGGTTGTGTGTGAATTTGCGATGTATTTCGGAAGAATTGCGGGTTTGCCTCGGTCGGGGAAGTAGAATTTGGTATAGATTTGATACCGAGAACAGCTCGATCTTGATTGCTCCATATAGAATGGCACCAACAGAGTTGAAAGAATTAAAGTCGCGATTGCAAGAGTTGGTGATAAAGGCTTTGTGAGACCCGTTTTTCACCTTGGGGTGCTCCGTGGTATTTGTGAAAAAGAAGGATGGTTTTATGAGATTATGTGTTGATTATCGGCAGTTAAACAAGGTGACAATCAAAAACAAGTATCCATTGCCGAGAATTGATGATTTGTTTGATCAGCTAAAAGGAGCGACATGGTTTTCAAAGATTGACTTGAGATCTGGGTATTATCAGCTGCGAGTGAAAGAGTCAGATGTGCCTAAAACTGCTTTTAGAACAAGGTATGGTCATTATGAATTTTTAGTTATGCCATTCGGGTTGACAAATGCTCCTGCTGTGTTTATGGACTTAATGAATCGCATATTTCAGCCATACCTGGACAGATTTGTTGTGGTGTTTATAGATGATATTTTAATTTATTCAAAAGATGAGACAGAGCATGCTGAGCATTTGAGGATAGTTTTGCAAACTTTGAGAGATAAGCAGCTGTATGCTAAGTTTACTAAAAGTGAATTTTGGCTCTGGGAAGTTGGATTTTGGGATCATATTGTTTCAGGTGATGGTATACGGGTTGATCCTAGTAAAATTTCAGCCATTGTTGATTGGAAACCACCGAAAAATGTAACTGAAGTTAGGAGTTTCTTGGGGCTAGCTGGGTATTATCAGCGGTTTGTAAATGGATTTTCTATAATTGCGGCTCCTATGACTAGACTACTCTGAAAGGATGTTAAATTTGAATGGACGGAAGAATGTCAACAGAGTTTCGAAGAATTGAAAAAGTTATTAACTGAAACACCAGTGTTGATACAACCTGAATCAGGTAAAGAATTTGTGGTGTATAGTGATGCTTCTTGTGACAGCCCTAAAGTGACCCTAGTCGGAAAGCGGTTTCGGGACCGTTAAACCGAGTCACCAAATTATTTGGATGTGATATTTATGGTCTAAAATATGTGAATATGAATGTGCAAAAATTTTAAGCTTCGATTTAGTAAATTGCATGTGAATTTAGTCAAAAGGACTTGTGTGACACTTTTGAAATGTGATAGGCTAATCTACAAGGATCTAATAGTGCATGTAGTCAAAAGGGAGGACTTGCATGTCAATTTTCCTCCCCTAACTAGTAGTGGCCGGCCATGAGCATGAGGATGGACAAAATGTTATGGGGTGAAACATGTTGGAAACATGTTGTGTTAGTGGGTTATGGGAGAAAAAAAAAAGAATAAAGGGTTTGTAATAAAGAAATGAATGGGAAGGGTGATGAGAAAAAAAAAGGTTGTCTCATCCATGTTCTTTTCCCCCCCTTTAGCTGTGACTTGAAAAAGAAAGAAAAGAAGAAGTTGGTTCTTCTTGGCCATGAATTGAAGGAGGAAGAAGAGGGGAAGTTCGGCCAAGGTGGTTCTTGGGATTAAGGTATGTTAATGCTCTTTCATTGAAAATCTTTGTATATTTGGAGTGGTCATCAAGTATAGAAGCTAGCTCATGGCAAATGTTTTTGTAAATTTATGAAGATGACATTCGGTCATGGATGGTTGTATTTTTTGATGTTGTTTTGATGCTTTAGAGTATTGAAGGTTGATTATAGATAAGTTGAGCTTGGTAAAATTGAATAGATGTGGCTTAATTGCTTAATGACAATCGGCTATGTTGAAGTGAAAATGTTTTGCAAATTGGTTATGGACATTCGGTTAAGGGAGAGTATTTGTGTTAGAAATCAAGATTGAATAGTGAGTTAGGCATGTGATCTTTGTGTTCGATTATTGAATGGAAAACTAAAGGGATGAGGTTGCATGTTGAGCTTGTATTGAATAATACAAATGAATTGCTAATGTGAGAAGTTATGTGTTAATATGTGAATTAAGTGATAATTGATAATCAACTAAGTAGCTACATGGCATTTAGATATATATTATAGTAGCTGATTTTGGATTTGATTCTCATTGTGAATTAGTAGTTGATATGGAGATTAGACCGAATGAAATTTAAAATGTTAAAGAAATTATTTCGACTAAGTGCTAACCTTGTTTATATTAGCGAATGTGCAAATGTATACCATGAAGTGGTTTAGCTTAAAGTGAATCAAGGTTCTTGGAAGGTGAATTGCGGGATGGTTTAAGAAATGAATCTAATTTTGTTATGTATGTGATGACATTCTTGAATGTAAATTGAGTTGTTGAATTGGTTGATTTAGTTCACGAGCTCAAGGAATCAATCTTGCTTAGCGGGAAGGCGAATATAATTGAATAGCCGTTTTGAAATTGTTCAACAGTATCCGAGGTAAGTTCTCAAGTGTTTGAACTTTGCTTTAGTATACTTGAAGATTGTATAAACTTAGTAGCGAGAAGGATGAATTTATATAGTTTAAGTGCCGAACTAGTCTTGACATTTGAGTTATGCAGTGTTGTAACTTTGAAAATACACCAAAAATTGTAGAAGGCGAGTTCAAAGTTGAATAAAATATGAAAATGAAGCTTATTTAATCTAGTGTCTTATAAAAGAAACTATGTAAGCAAAGGAATTTCCTATGAAGGTATATTTAAAGTTGTGCGGGACAGTGTTGGAATGACTCCGAAATCCCCTGTTCTGTTTTTGAAAAATCATTATAATTTGTACAAAAGTGGTTATAAGATAAGATTTATATGCTTAGACTCCTTAATGAGTCTAGTTTCAAATGGAACCAAATAGAACACATTATGAATTCTGTACAATGAAAAAATTCGATTCATAGCGAAGAGTGGTCAGATTAGTCAAACAGTGAAACAGGGGAAACTTTAAGAAAAATCTGGTACTGATTGGCCAAACCTAAAATTCTGAAATTTTATGGGTGAAAGATACATGAGTCTACATTCGGGGAAAATTAACGGCAATTGATTTTGAGTTTTGTAGCTCCAGTTATAAACAACTTAGTGACTGTTGGTCGAAAAAGCGCTTGTAGTGAATATGTGATTTTGTTGTAAACTTTGATGAAACTATTTGAGTTGCTCATAAGCTATTGCTGAAATTGATGTACAAGAAAAATATGAAATATGTATGATATACATATATGTGATAAGGCCTAATGGCCGATGTGGTGAATGTGAAAGTGTATGTATGATGTGGTGAATGTGAAAGTGTATGTATATGTGATAAGGCCTAATGGCCGATGTGGTGGATGTGAAAGTGTATGTATATGTGATAAGGCCTAATGGCTAATGTAAAATATATGTGTGATATGCATATGTGGTAAAGCCGAATGGCTAATGTGAATGTTGTAACATGTGATTAAATGTACATGAAACTTGGAATATGTTCCGGGTGAGACCCGATGACTACGTGTGGAGATTATGACCGGGTAAGACCCGATGACTACGTGTGGAGATTATGACCGGGTAACACCCGATGACTACATATGGAGATTATGTCTGGGTAAGACTTCTTTTATAAGAATTGCTTATAAAAATACGCAATGCGAAAGGTTAAACAGTATGTACTCCAAGTTTATATGTGAGCTTGATTTAAACTAAACCGTAAGGTAGTTATGTGATGTATCTGAGAGCAATCTATGAGACTATTCCTATGATTATGATGAGATGTGCATATTTGGATAAAGGGGGTGGTATGCCCGAAGGAAGAGTGAAATAAAAATACGAACAACTATGTTATAACTTGATTGTTATCTGTTGACACTGCTTGAAACTTACTAAGCATTGTAATGCTTACTCCGTGTACTTTGTTTCCTCTGTTTTATAGATCTCATTTGGAAGCTACAGGCTCGGGGATCGTCAGCAACTAGTCACACTATCACTATCCACTGTTTGGTACTGCTATGTTTTGGAATATCTTATGGCATGTATAGATTAGAATAGTAGTGAGAGGATATCTTGGTTAATGTATAGGACTACCCTTTTGGTGTAGGTCATGTACCCTTCGGTTTTTGTGTAAATTTGGATAGCCATGCGAAAATGGCTTAGATATACTTTGATCATAGCATTATAATCGTTGTATGTTGTTTGTCAAGAGGTATGGAAATTTTGGTAACGGTTAGACATGGGAATGGTCATTCATGATCACTTTTGGTATATGTATGACAAACTCTAGTTGATCCATGGAGGATCATGAAATAGGTAAAGTTTACCTTAAAAATAGATGCTGGTAGTAGCAGTGATGTGAATGTGAAAAATCACTAAAAATAGTAGAAAGGGAATTAAATAGTGAATAAATTATGTAGTCGAACCTTGATGAATCTATTTTCATAGGAGAGTAACGAAACGATCATATGAACAGTATGTTAAGAGATATTTAAGTTTTCGTGAGACAGGGCCAGAACGGTTTCTGGATTCCCTGTTCCGAATTTGGAAATTCATTGTAAATTAACCAGAGATAATTAGGAGTCATGCCATATATGTATAGATTCCTCTTTGAGTCTAGTTTATATGGAAACAAACGAATCAGTATTGAATCGCTGCACAGGGAGATATCCAATTCGTAACGCACGAAGGTCAGTGTAGTCAATCCCTGTAATAGGTTAGACTTTAACCAATAAACTGTACTAATTGGCCTGACCAATAATTCTAGAAAAAAATTTGTAGATGCATATATGAGTCTAGTTTTAGGGAAAAATTACGAAACTGGTTTTCGAGTTTTGGAACTCAAGATATGATTTTTAAAGTGAAAGTGACGCGGTTAGCCAACTGCCTGGAAAATTTTTAAAATGGACTGTGAAAGTGAATGGTTTAAGCCGTTAACCCCTCGCATCCGATTCCGGCAGCGGACTCGGGTACGGGGTGTTACACTTCTCTAAATGGTTTGGGGTGTGTACTCATGCAAGAAGGAAAAGTGGTGGCTTATGCTTCGAGGCAGTTAAAACCTCATGAGAGGAATTATCCTACTCACGATTTGGAATTGGCTGCAGTGGTGTTTGCTATGAAGATTTGGCGACATTATTTGTATGGTGAAAAGTGCCTAGTATATACCGATCACAAAAGTCTTAAATACTTGATGTCACAAAAAGACTTGAATTTGAGACAGCGAAGATGGTTAGAGTTATTGAAAGATTACGAGCTTGTTATTGATTATCATTCGGGAAAAGTGAATGTGGTTGCCGATGCTTTAAGCAGAAAGTTGTTGTTTGCTTTGAGAGTTATGAACACTCAGTTGAAAATGTCAGATGACGGTTCGATTCTAGCAGAGTTAAGAGCAAGACCGATGTTTTTACAAGAGATTTTTGAAGCTCAAAAAAATGATCAAGATTTACTAGCAAAGAGAAAAGCAGTGAAGTCGATCACGGGATCGATTTGAATCGGTTCGATGGTTGTTTGATGTTTAAAAATCAGATTTGTGTACCAAAAATGATGAGTTGATTCAAAAGATTTTGCATGAAGCACATAATGGTTGTTTGGCGGTTCATCCGGCGATCTGAAAATGTATAATGACTTAAAGAAAATGTCTTGGTGGAGTGGAATGAAAAGAGATATTTTCGAGTTTGTATCAAAGTGCTTAGTTTGTCTACAAGTGAAAGTGAACACCAAGTACCTTGGGATTACTTCACCTATTATGGTTCTGAATGGAAATGGGATCGGATTACTATGGATTTTATATCGGGGTTGCCGTTAACTCGGGAAGAAAAATGCCATCCGGGCAATAGTTGATGAAATGACTAAATCGGCTCATTTTATTCCTAGACGCATACAAATTATTCTCTTAATAAGTTGGCTGAATTGTATATCCGAGAGATTGTTAGACTTCATGGGATACCTTTGTCAATCATTTCGGATAGAGATCCGAGGTTTACCTCACGGTTTTGGCAAAAGTTGCAAGAGGCATTAGGTACAAAGTTAAATTTCAAAGACGCCTTTCATCCACAAACCGATGGACAATCGAGAGAGTAATTGATTCTTGAAGACATGCTCGGATGTTGCGTATTGGAATTTCAAGATAGTTGGGAAAGGTACTTACCATTGGTAGAATTTGCTTATAATAATAGTTATCAGACGAGTTTGAAGATGGCACCTTATGAAGCATTATATGGTCGTAAATGTCGGACGCCATTGTATTGGACTGAACTCAAGGAAAATCAGATTTATGGAGTTGATTTAATAAAAGAAACTGAAGAAAAGGTGAAGTGATTCGAGATTGTTTGAAAGCTGCTTCAGATAGACAGAAATCTTATGCGGATTTGAAACGAAAAGAAATGGAGTTTCAAGTTGGTGATAAGGTATTTTTGAAAGTGTCTCCATGGAAGAAAGTCCTTAGATTTGGACGAAAGGGCAAGTTAAGTCCGCGTTTTATTGGACCGTATGAAATAATTAAAAAAGTTGGACCGGTAGCATATCGGCTAGCGCTACCACCTGAATTAGAGAAGATTCATGATGTGTTTCACGTATCTATGTTATGTCAGTATCGTTCGGATCCTTCACATATAATTTCACCGATAGAAGTTGAACTACGACCAGATATGACTTATGAAGAAGAACCGATTAAGATTTTAGCTCGAGAAGTCAAACAACTAAGAAATAAAAGTGTTGCACTTGTGAAAGTGTTGTGGCAAAAGCATGGGGTAGAAGAGACTACATAGGAACCTGAAGAAACTATGAAAAACCAATACCCACACCTGTTTACCGGTAAGATTTTCGAGGACGAAAATCCTTAAAAGGGGGGGGGGAGAGTTGTAATATCATGAATTAGGGCTTAATCGGAATAGTGGTTTCGTGACCACAAATTTGAGATAGAAATAATTATTTTATAATTATTTTGATGATTATGATATGATTGCATGATTGTGTGAAAATTTCGTGATGAAATTCTATGCCTAAAGTGCTTAAATTGAAAGTAGGGACTAAATCGAATAAGTTGCAAAATTTGCATTCTAGAAGTTTTTAGTATGAAGTTGCATTGAAATATTAATTAGGAGATCTTAAATAGGAATTTGACCAATTTTAAGTTCATGGAAAAAATTAGGACATGGAAGGAATTTTTAGAAAGTTTAGTAGTAAGGGCATTTTGGTCATTTAGTTATTAAAATGAATTAAAACAAAATTAAAACCAATTTTGTCCATCTTCTTCATTAGGCCGAAATTTCAAGGGTTCTCCATAGTTAGGGTTTGTTTCAAGCTTCCAAGCTCTATAGTAAGTGATTCCAAGCCCGCTTTTAATGTTCTTTACGTTTTTGGAATCCCGGTAGCTCGATTAAGCTTATGTTAGCAATAATTCAACCTAGGGTTTATATTTGGAAAAATACCCATAGGTGAAATTTGTGTATTTTGATGTTTTATGATAGAATATGGGGTTTTAAATTATGTTAGACAACTTGTGCTACTCGGTTTTGAGTGAAAACAAGTAAAAGGGCTTAATCGGCAAAAATACCTAATAGTAACAAGTATATGTTAGAGTAAGAATTTGATGTTGCCATAGAAGGAAAAATGATCAGCATGTTATAAAACATAAGAATAAGGAATAAAGTTTAATTCCCGAGCCTAGGGGCAAAAGTGTAATTATGCAAAAGTTTAGGGGCAAAAGTGTAATTTTTCCAAATTTCGTATTAAATGCTGTTTTGATGAATGTATGTATTGAATAAGATTAATTTGGCATTATAGATCAAGAGAAACGAGATTCAAGTCGCGATCGAGGAAAAGAAAAGATTGTGGACTAAATTGCAAAATCTTTATATTTTGGTACCAAGGTAAGTTCATGTGTAAATAATGTAGCATAAATGTTATTTTTAAGTTATTAATGTTAATTATATGATATGCTGATTTTAATCGTGAAATATTATGCTTTGTGGTTAATATTGAGTAATATGCAAATTATGTTTACTACTTGATAAATTTGAATTGCTACCGTGTATCGGTTCCGATATTCCATGGAAGACGGCAAATGTGAGATCGAGGGAAAAAGCCTGTTTGAACCTTAGGAATAGATTAGGATACAAGTGACATGTCACTAGGATGGTTGAGCATCCGAACTCGTTGAGTTGAGTCCGAGTTCACTTATGGATGCGAATGTCCGAACTCGTTGAGTTGAGCCCGAGTTCGTGAAATGTAACTAGGCATCCGAACTCGTTGAGTTGAGTCCGAGTTCACTTATGGATGCGAACGCCCGAGCTTGTTGAGTTGAGTCTGAGTTCACTTAGGGGCGGGTTACATGATTTCTTGATTACATATGAGGTACTTATGTGCAAATTATCCGTGTATCCGAGTTGTATTCCGATGTGTTCAACGGGTGAAATTTCTAGTGAAATGGAAGAACACTTAAGATACAAGCGACGTTTTGGTAAGTGTTGTGAAATGGACACTTTGGACAGGTATATTCTTAACCCTCGGGTTGAAAATAGATACAACAACGATAAGGTGGTAAGATGATGAATGATGTTTAGAAATGTGATATATGTTTTGGTGATACCATGCTAAAGTTGTTTGGTATATTTGTATTGTTATGTTACTTGTTATTTACATATGAACTTACTAAGCATTTATGCTTACTCCCCCCTCTTTATTTACTGTAGTTTTGAACAAGCCAGCTCGAGAATCGGGACGGGTCGAAGGTTCAATCACACTATCCAAAGGACTTTCATCTGGGTAAATGGCTTGTAAAACTTAAGTATGGCATGTATAGCAATATACTTATTTTGTGTAAATAATTTTATGATATGGCCATGATTGGTTGAGAAAATGTTTTATATTGATAAGTCATGGTGATGGTTAAATTTAGATCATGTTTGATATCATGGAAGTTTAATAGGTTATCTAGTTCATAACAACTCATGAAAAGATGAAATTTGCCTTAAAACAGAATATTGCTGCAGCAATGACATGAATTTGAAAAATCACTAAAAATAGTATCAATGGAACTAAATGATGAGCAAGTTATGAAATTTAAGCTTAATGAGTCTATTTTTATATGGATAAAAAACACAGGCATATAAATTATACTTTATGAGATATTTGAAACCTTGTGAAACAGGGCCAGAGTGATTTCTGGATCCTCTATTCTGATTTAAAAATTCATAATAAATTTTACAAAAATAATTAGAAGTCATTATTTATATGTACAGATTAGTTGTTGAGTCTAGTTTTAATAGAAAGAAACCTCATAGTCATTGAAATTCTGTATAGAGAGATATCTGATTCGTAATACACAGAGGTCAGAGCAATCGAACCCTGAAACAGGGGAGATTTTAAATAATAAACTGTACTAATTGGCCCAACCAAAAATTCTAGAAAACAATTATTAAATAGATATATGAGTCTAGATTTAGGTAAAATTTATGGATCTTGATTTTGAGTTTCGTAACTCTAGATATGATTTTTCTTGTAACTGTGACGCGGGTAGCTAGAAAGCTATGAATGTAGAAACAAATGATTTGAAGTTCTTAATTTGATAAATTATGTTCGGTAACCCCTCAAGCTCGACTCCGGTGACGGTTTCGGGCGTGGGGGCGTTACATCCTCATTCGAGTAAATGCTGGCTTGGGCGAGTTTGGACGAGCAAATCGCTAAGGCCGCACAGAGTGCGAGACGAAAGGTCTAGCCCCGTGACAAGTGGTATCCGAGCTGTTGGTTCGAAGGCACTGTTGGGATGTTGAAAGAAGAGTACGAACAAAGGAGGGCAAGAAAAGGTTTGAGGGAGATGCTGTCGGCAGTAGAGGATCGTGTAGGTAAACTCAAGGGATCCATGGAAGACGTAAATGAGGCACTCGATGGGTTCGAGGGTCACGTAGACAACTGGAAGGAACAGGCCAGAGACTATGTAAAGATGTCTCTTAATTCGACGTTGAGTTTGGACGAACAAATTGCCTAAGGCCGCACGGAGTGCGAGACGAAAGGTCTAGCCCCGTGACACTAGTACGTACCCGTATTGATATGTTTTAATGTACCGTTTTGGATTTATCGTTTTTTTTTATATTTTTTACATATATACTCATTTTTAGTTTTTGATAAATTATATATGCATTTAAATACTTTTCACATATATTTATAGTATAATTTTTAGTTTCTTAATAAATTATATACTATTTTGGTTAAAATTATATATTACATATAGATACAAAAACATCTCAAGTACATTCATATAAATATATTTATATGTGAATATAAGTTTAAAATTATTGATTAAGTTCAATAATTTAATTTAATAACTTTTAATTTTAAATATAATTATATTAAATTTAAAGTGGTTAAAATAAAAATTTAAAATTTTGCACAAATCAATAGGAGCCTGTATGCACCGATACAAGCTAATATTGACTAAAATGGACCGAAACACATTGAAATAGTTGAGACATTAAAATTTTGATTGAAGAAGAACATAAACTACTTGGTATTGATTTAAACTAGGGGTGTGCAAAACTCGAATCAAGTCAAAAAAATCGAAAGAAATTCAAATTTCGAGTTATTTGAATTAAGTTGTTCAAAATTTTAAGTTTTTTTAGGGTTAGAGTAGGGTTTTTTGTTAGGAATTAGGGTTTAGGGTTTTAAAGGTGAAACCGTGAAAGTTTATATATAAATTTGAGAGGCTAGTGATGCGATAATGCGTTTCATAACACATACATTTCATATGTCGTGCTGGGATAGAACCATTACCTCAGAAACTCATCCTATTGAAGTCAGGTTTTGGGGTGACAGTGCTTGATACGATCATGGGTCGAAGTCTAAGTGGAGGTCCCAGTTGGTGGCTGTGATGCGATCACGGGTTTGAGTATATCTAGGGGCCAATTGACGGTCATTATGCGGTCACAAGTTCAAGCTTTTTGGATACCCGTAAATGATGCCTTACAATACCATGCATAAGATTGAAGCCATAATCATAGGGAAAAATAAATGTATTTTTAGTGTAATCAACATAATTTTTTTTTCTATTTCTAGGCAGCCATTATCTTTAACCTTTCATTTTTATCCGAAGGCTGACAACGAGGTGAACACAAGAGGACTCTTAGGAAGAGAGCGGATGTTCTGGCACAGTAGAGGTTAAACTAGAGTCAGTGCAACAACGGTTGTAGTTATTAATGGGTTGTTTAATAACAACAACCATTGTCACCCTGAAAAGGGCATCACCTTTACTATACTGCAATCATTGTTGCCTACTTAAGAGTCCTCTTACGTCCACGGCAGTGCCAACCTTCGAATAAGAACTAAGGTTAAATATACTAGCTACTTTGAAATGGAGAAAAAAGTTACGTTGATTATAACAGAAAGCTCTATAGTTTTTTCCTATGATTATGCCCTCAAACTTCTGTGTGGTATTTATAAGGCAATATCTCTGGGTATTTGAAAAGTTTGAGCTGGTGTCCGTATAATAACCGTCAACTGGCTCCCTTGTTATACTCCAATCCATGACCTCATAATGGTAGTCAATCGAGAGCTCTACGTAGACTTTCGCCTGTGACCGTATAAAGAAAAATTACCCCGGAACCCAGCTTTTATAGGATAGGTTTCCAAGATAATGGTCCCATCTTGACAGGATATATGACATGTGTGTCTCAGAGTGATACCGAATCATTGGCAACTCAAGAATACCTCAAATAGGAAATTTTATTAGCGACAAAATTTTTTAACATTGAAGTGGGGAAAAAGAACCGAGAGAGAAATATTATTAAGTAGAGGGATGAAGGCTGGGAGAGATGATGTGTTTAAGGATGATGGAGTATGGTGGGAGAGCCCCTTTTTTATAGACGTAAGGGAATAGTGAAATTGGAAAGATAAAAACCTCGTGGTTGAAAATACATCGCAAGAGAGGCGTTTTCATTGAATATCTAAAGAATGAGCTTGAATTCTTACCCAAGATTCCCGGGATTATGGCACTTTTTGCAAGCTTTGAGTGGTGGTGGTAAGAAAGCTCGTCTAGCTGGGTGACCTTTCTTGCTGACATGGCAGGAAAACACGCCTAGTTGGATGCAGTTTCCATTAAATACAAGGAAAGCACGCACAACTAGGTGCGCTTTCTTGCCATCTCAGTAGGAAAGCTTGCCCACCTGGATGGGCTTTCTTACCATTTCCACTAAAAGCATGCCAAAAGTGCATTACCCCCGGGAATCCTGGGTACGTTTTGAAGCATTGAAGACCCTTTGAAGCATGCATCTGATGAAATTAGTTGACCTCTAAAACACGTTATTGAGCAAAGAAGAGCCTTTCATTATTATTATTCAACGAAGCACGTCTTCTGAAACATATTTTGAAGCACGCCTTCCAGTTCTCCTCGTTCTTTTTTTGTATTAAACTACAAAAGTTTTCAGAACTTAGACACGAAACAAATTCATTCTTTTTTGAAGATTTGCACTTCAAATGTCGTCTACATTTCTTTGGGTAACCATATAATTTTTTTTTGTTCTAAATATCTAATTCGTTTTAAATTGAGATAAATTGACGAGTGAAATTTGTAATTTATTACAATGGTCAATTTTGTAATACAGACATCGGGGTCGTATTTGTAGGAGCCCAGTCCGTGGAATTGGCTTTCAATCATACCATTCAATTACGTGAGCTACAAACTAGAATCAGGAGGAAATTTAAGGGTTTGAGTTGAGGAAAAATTTCAAGCTTACAATGTAGATATCTGGCATTGGTCTACCCTTTTAAGTATAAGCTATTTGATGTGAAAAGCGAGCTTGAGCTAAAGGCAGCCATATCATTGCACTGCTTAAATGGAAATGTTATAATAGAATTATATGTCAAGTTTATCGAGGTTGATGGAGTTGGTCCATATTCAACCATTGTTTCGGCTAATGTGGTAATTGAAGTAAAAGTAGAAAGTCCTACAACACGGTTGTGCGATGAGTTCACTGATTTGTTACAATGCTCCTATTATGATGTCCCCAAAGTATCAATGGGTAGACATTCTTCAATTTTAGGCATCAATTTCAACTTTTATGGTTATTATCAATTAGGGTTTGAGCATAACTCGAGCCTCGACACCTGGGCACGATATTCAGTCAATGCTGTAACATCCTGAATTAGGGCCTAGTCAGAACAGTAGTTTGAGACCAAAAATTTGAGATAGAAATAATTTTATATGATTCTTACGAGGTTTATGTTATGAATGCATGCTTGTGTGAAAGTTTCATGAAGAAATTCTAAGCATAAAATGTTCAATTGCATTTTAGGGACCAAATTGAATAAAGTGCAAAACTTGCATTCTAGAAGCTTTTAGCATGAAATTGCTTTAGATTATGAATTAGGGGGTCCTAATTAGGAATTTTACCAATTTTTATAATTTTGGACAAAAATGGACATGCATAGGAAAAATTGGAAAGAGAAACCCTAAGGGCATTTTGGTCATTAGGTAATTAAAAGAATAAAAAGGGAAAATCAAACCAAAAATGTGTCCATCTTCCTCCTTGGCCACCGAAAATCACAAAACACCATAGCTAGGGTTTTGTTCAACATTTCCAAGCTCAATAGTAAGTGCTCCCTAGCCCCGTTTTTAATGTTCTTTATATTTTTGAAGTCCCAGTCACATGGTCTACCCATTTCTAGCTATATTTTGAGCTAGGTTTCATGTATGAAAATTTACCTATGCATGACATGCTTGTATTTTGATGATTAATAGAGGAATATGAATGTTTGATGCATGATGAACATCTTTTATTGTGATTTTTAGTAAAAACACCTAAATGAAAGACTTGTTTGTAAAAGTGAAAAAGTGAGTAATAATAATGTGAAATAAAAAAAATATGGGCTGATATGAGCATAGAAAATGATCGGCTAAGCTTGGGTAATCAAGAAAATGCATGCATTTCATTTTACGAGCCTAGGGTCAAAATGTAAATTTGAAAAAGTACGACTTATGGACCTGTTTGAATAATACGAATAATAAATAAGTTAAATTTGGCATTATAGATCAAGAAAAACGTGAATCGGGACTTGATCGAGGAAAGAATAAAGTATACGATGACTAGGCTCGATTACCACCATTTTGTACCGAGGTAAGTACATATGCAAATAATGTGGTATAGTAGTATATTTTAAATGCTTTAATATAATGTGATAAATGTTTTATTGTAATTATGAGTTATATGCCTATTGATTGTTATGAAAGCATGAATGATATTATGGTCGTGATTTACGATGTTAAGAGCAAGTACAATGGAGATACTATATGCAAGTGAGAAAAAATCCCGTTTGAACCTTAGGAATAGTTTAGGATACAAGTGACATGTCACTAGGAACTAAGAAGTCCGAACTCGTTGAGTGGTCCCGGTTCGTGAGATATGTGGCATCTGAGCTCGTTACGAGGTCTGAGTTCATTATGGATGCAAGCATCTGAGCTCGTTGAGAGGTCCGAGTTCATGGTTGATGTGATTCATGTAACATCCAAGCTCATTGAGAGGTCCGAGTTCATTATGGATGTGTTACATGTTATGTGGTAGCTTCGGCTACGTTTGTATATAAGGTACTTATGTGTAAGGTTTTCGTGTATCCAATAGTATTCCAAATGTTCAACGGGTATTGTAAAAAAATGTAATAAGAGTCCCGAGAAGGACATATGAAAGAGGTATGGTTATGGATACTTATGATGAGTACAGGGATGTATGTTAGACCTATGAGTAATGCTTTAATAAAGATCGGTTTACGATGAGCAAGTATATATATGTGCATATAATGAGTAAGCAAAGAGGTTTGAATGAAAGAATAATCTTTATGTATATATTATCATGTTTTTGCATGTTAATTGTTTACCACTATTGCATATTATTTGCATGTGGACTTACTAAGCTTTAATTCTTACTCCCCTCTCTTTTTCCATCTTTCGTAGTTCCACCAAGCTAGCTCGGGGATCGGAAGTTGTCGGAGTACTCGATCACTATATCAAAAGACTATTGGGTATAGTGAAATTATTATTTTGAGTATGGCATGTACAGAAAACTTGGTCATTTTGTGATATGTGTCGTGCTACTTGGCCAAATTGTGAAGGCCTATAATAATGATGATTCATTTTGTAATGGCCATGTGATATGGCTCATACTTGATCATTGGGTTGTAATCTAATTACCCATGCATGCATGTGATAGTGTTTTGATGGTAGGACATGTTACTGCTTGGTGAATGCATGATAATGACGTGATGTGTGGTTGATCGATGAATGTATGGTAAAGTATAAATCTGGTGCTAAAGGATAAGGGATGACCTAATATCTTAAAATGACTATGTGCATGAATACACAAATTGAAGTTATGGTAACGAGTTTAATAATGCATGAAATTGGTGTGGAATGCCTCTACATGGTGTATCAAATGAGTGTGCAATAAAATAACATTATGAAGATGTGAGAATGCCATGGTGTAGAATGTTTGAGTGCACAAATATGTCATGTTGTTATATAGTGCGTTTGAATGTATAAGTGATTGAGGGTGACCATTGGCTTGGAAAATAACCTCCAAAAAGGTCCACACGGGTAGACACACGGCCATGTTTCTAGGCCGTGTGTGACACACAGTTTGCCCCATGGGCGTGTTGAATGGCCGCGTGTCCCCTGCACTGAAAATTTCCAAGTCAGTATGCATGGTAGTAAACACACGGGCAGAGACACGGCCGTGTGTCTTAGCCGTGTAAAGGACATGGCCTAGCGCACGGGCTTGTGCCTTGGCCGTGTGCCCTAAATGAATGATGATGTCATAAACAGAATGTCTAGGTTTTTGGACATGGGCGATGGCACGGGCGTGTCTAGGCCGTGTGCGGGACACGGGCCAGGGACAAGGGCGTGTGCTTGGTCGTGTGAAAATCCCTGTAGGTTTGAAATGAAAAATAAATTCTAAAAATTTCACACGGGTAAGGGACACGGGCGTGTCCCAAAGCACACGGGCGTGTGCATTGCCTCCACACGGGCGTGTGAGGCTCTATCCTAGAAACTTTCTTAGAATTTTCTTAAGTTCTCGGTTTAGTTCCGGGTTACTTCTAATGTATGTTTTGGACCTTATAGGTCCATGATAAGGACAAAATGATTTTGTTTGGTCGATTTTAATTTGGAATGAAATTTTATGACCTGTATTTTCTGAAAATACCCTGTTTATGTTCTGTAATACCTCGTACCTTCTCCTATCTCGGGTATGGATAAGGGGTGTTACAAGTGTGTTTGATTTCAACTTTGGTGGTTTGATGTCCTGGGGTAGAAGAACTTATACAGGGGGACATCAACCTACACTAGTTGGTAATCCAATGTAGATGTGGACCGTAACATGAGGTATAGAAGAACTAATGACTTACTCTGTATGATAGGGTTTAACGAAGGCACATCGAACCTTTTGGTTGAAGATGAAAATGAAGAAGTAGCTAAGGAAGAAGATGCTACCAAAGAAGAAGAGGCAGTGGATGCTGTTGACAGATCAAAATCAAAGCCCAATCCAATTCGGTAGTCTGGTCCAGATGGCTCGAAAGTAACACTCTTTCTAAACTAGAGTGGATTCCAACTGAACTAGAACCTTGTGGTTTTGACAATGACGATTTGAAATATGCTGCGGATCTAAATCCTTGATTCAGGTTAGATGAACCTTCGCCCCACATTACCAAGATCTACCTCTCTGTCGGAAGTGGTTTAGAATTCTGGCAGTTCCCGTACAAAACACCTAGCCATTTAGGTTCATTGTCAAATGTTCGGGTATTGGAAGTTGGCATGGAATATACCAACAAAAATGTTTTTCTTGCTGCACTGAAGCGGCACAACTTCAAGAATGGTGTGAACTATTACATTCAAAGTCCTGTTTGGAGAAATTTGAGGGAAACTCACAATACACACTGAGATGTGCAAATGGAAAATCATGGTATCTTTTCAGAAGAAAACGGGCTTTTCGATGATAAAGAAGTATACTGGTCCACATACTTGTGTTACAGATGGTGCACAATGTGATCACCTGATATCTAACATAATGTGACCTAACTAGGTTCTTCGTTTTTGCCAATAACGTAACTTTAACTCATACTTTGCAGGTGTAAGTTAGAATCATCCAAGGCTAAACTCCGACATGATATCTGAAATAATTCTACCTATGTTGAAAGCGAGTCCTAAGGTTCCCGTCTCGGTGTTGATTGTCAACATCTGTAGCTAGTACGATTACACGCCATCGTTCTACAAGGAATGGGTCGTAAAACAAAAGGCTATGGATAAGTTGTATCGTGGCTGGGACAGGTCGTATAACATTTTGTGGTAATGGTGTAAGGTATCGGATCAATACATACCAAGTTCTGTAACTGATCTAGAAACGCACCTAGTTTGCTTTGGCGATCATTTGGTCCCTGGAAAAATAGTATTCCATAGATTCTTTTGGACATTTGATCAATACAGGGAAGTTTTCTGGCACTGCAAACCTTTAGTACAAGTTGACGACACTTGGTTGTATAAGAGGTATAAGCATCGATTGTTGATGGTCATTATGTGACAGCCCAAAATTGACCCTAGTCGGGAAGTGGTTTCGGGACCGCTAAACCGAGTCACCGAAATGTTTGAACGTAATATTTATTGTCTAGAATATGCATTTATGAATGTGTGAAAATTTCAAGCTTCGATTTAGTCGATTGCATGTGAATTCAGTTATTAGGACTTGTGTGACACTTTTGAAATGTGATAGGCTAATCTATAAGGACCTAATAGTGCATGTAATCAAAAGGGAGGACTTGCATGTCAAATTTCCCCCCCTAATAGCAAGTGGCCGGCCATGACAAGGAATTATGGGCAAAACATGTCATGAAACATGTTGTTTAAGTGTTTTATGTTGGAATAAATAAAATAAGGTGTATGGGTAATAAAAAAATGAAACAAATGTGTGTGAAGGCTTCTCCCCCTCCCCATTGCCGTGAATGTAAGAAAGAAAACAAAAAAAAAAGTGTTCATCTTTGAACATCTTTGGCTGAAAAATTGAAGGGAAAAGGGAAGAAGGGAGTGAAGCATTCGGCTACTCTAGGTCACTATTAAGGTATGTTTGAGGTTGTGCCATGAAATTCATGCATGTTTTTAGTTGCTAGCTTGATGTTCTTATTAGCCCATGGTTCAAATCCTTGCTATGTCATGGGGATGATATTCGGCCAAGGTGGATTTTGTGTTAATGCCATTGCATGCTAAATATGAAGCTTGTTGATGATATATGTGATGGTGGGTTGAGGACTCTTGGATTTTCTTTTAGCATTTTTGAGTGAGACATTAAGTTCTTTGTTTAACCATGACCAAAATTGAAACGGTATGGTGTTGTGGTGTATTCAGCCATGGTATATCCATAAGCATAATTTATGCATATTGCATGGTAGGTAAGATTTGAGCTTGGGATATATGTTTATATTTGGTTATAATCAACTTGAGATTTGGCCCTTGCACCTACATGTATATATGTTTGCACATGATGTATTGGTATGACATATATACTATCTCAAGGTATATATTTACTTATGATGATGTTTCGGTTATGAAGGAAATGATAGATGTGTATTGAACTACAATATGTAATGCATTAGTTAGTAAAATGTATGACGTTCATGTGTGGTATTAAACATGTAATTGGCCTCAACATCAACATGCATAATCGGCCACATGAATGAGTACATAGGTTGATGTGTTGTTCGGCCATAAGTAAGCATGTTGAAGGCTTTATCTCGACCTAGAAAATTCGGCTAAGGAGAGTACTAACTAATGTGTTGAGTTTGATGCATGATTTCACATGTATGTGACTTTAATGTCTAATGTATAAGTGTGGGCTAAGTGCCTTGTGTTCCTCTTTCGATGCTCAAATGATTAAATCGATTTATTTATTTAATTAAGCTCAAGAGCAAAGGGGATCCAAATCCGATAAAGGGAAGGAAAAAATGGTCGAATAGCCATCGAAATCGTTCGACAACATCCGAGGTAAGTTCTTGAGTAATAGAGCTTAAATTATGATTTGATTAGATCATGTCTCAAGTAAATCGAAATCATGCTCTTTGTGGGTGGATATTGAACCGAAATGTGCAAGAGTGATAAGTGTATTGTATTTGAGTTTTGCTAATGAAAATGAAATACGAATGTGTCATGATTGTGTTAAATGTGCATGTTTATTCGAATGGTGTCCGGGCTAAGTCCCGAAGGCTTTTGTGCTAAGTGACTAAATCCGGGTCAATTCCCGAAGGCATTTGTGCGAGTTACCAAAACCGGGTTAAGTCCCGAAGGCATTCGTGCGAGTTACTAAATCCGGGCTAATTCCCGAAGGCAATTGTGCGAATCACTATAACCGGGAAATATCCCGAAGACAATCGAGCGAGTCGCTATATCCGGTTAAATTCCGAAGGTACGTGATTCGAGAATGAGCAATCTTGCTGTAAAAATTTCAGTTAATACGCTTGCAAAAATTCCAGCAATGAGGTATGTTCGTATGTGCTTTGAATTAGTTGATAAACGAGCTACCGGCCTTTGGCTAAGTTGATCTTTTGTGTATGAACACGAGGGTTGGTAATGTGAAGTAAGTATGATATTGAGAATGTGTGCATCTGAAATTATCCGTTTAGCTATATGAATGCTATGCTTTTGTTGTGCTGGAATCCCTTGCTCAAAACTTACTAAGCATAAATTGCTTACTCCGTTTCTTTGTTCTCTGTTTTATAGATTTTGGCTCGTCAGCTATTGGACTCGGGATTTTTGGAAGTTGAAGTCTCCCACACTATCAAAGCCCCCTTTTGGTACAATTTTGGTTGAGCTTTGAAATGGCATGTATAGGACTACCCTTTGTTGTTTTTCAAGTATTTGTTGTGATGTATGTGTGTACAGCCATGCGAAAATGGCTCGTAGAAGTGGAGTATGGCATTAGACCATTTGTGTTTATGTATGTATATATGGTTTCATGATGTGACTATGGACTGGAATGGAAGTGTTGGGCAATGATCAGCCCTTGGAATGGCTAAATATGATCATAGGTGGACCTATGTATGACAAAACTCTAGTTGGTCCATGGAAACCACGAAATAGGTAAAGTTTACCTGAAAACAGATGCTGACAGCAGCAGTGGTGTGGATGTGAAAAATCACTAAAAATAGCAGAAATGGAATTAAATAGTGAATAAATTATGTAAATGAACCTTGATGAATCTACTTTCATATGGAAGAAACGAAACAGTCATATGAGTTGTATGTTAAGAGATATTTAGGTTTTTGTGAAACAGGGCCAGAACGGTTTCTGGATTCCCTGTTCCGACTTTGGAAATTCATTTTAAATTAACCAGAGATAATTAGGAGTCATGCCATATATGTATAGATTCCTCCTTGAGTCTAGTTTCTATAGAAACAAACGGCATCAGTATTGAAGCCCTGTTCAGGGAGATATCCAATTTGTAATGCGTGAAGGTCAGTGTAGTCGAACCCTGGATTAGGGGAGAATTTAACTAATAAACTGTACTAATTGGCCTAACCAAAAATTCTAGAAAAAAATATGTTGATGGACATATGAGTCTAGTTTCAGGGAAAAATTACAAAACTGATTTTCGAGCTTTAAAACTCAAGATATGAGTTTTAAGTCGACAGTGACGCAGTAACCAGCTAGTCTGGAAAATTTTTTAAATGGACTGTGAAAACAATTAAGTTAAGTCTGTGTGCACCTTGTGTTCGACTCGATAACGGACTCGGCACGGGTGTTACAATTTTATTGGTATCAGAGCTACGGTTTAGTCGATTCTAGGACTACCGTAATGCGTTTGGGTCTAGCTATACATGCCATTTTATGTGATTAATTGATAGTGTGGTGATTTCTGACATTTGAATTTGTGTTTATTTATAGTAATGGATCCCGATCCCAACCGAGCGATAGTGATGATGTGGAGAGTGTGGCACCTGCTCCCTTTAAAGGGATAGCGCCGGGACTTTCAACCTAATGCTAGTAATCCGAATGATGAGGCTAGGAAGCTTTTATAGCGTGATGAATGATTGGTTCAACCAATACATTCGAACCAATCTGTTGTTCCACAACCTCCATTCCGACAAATACCACCCAAGACCTACAATACCTCCGTAATGACCAAATAAGGTCAAATAAGCCCCAGTTGATGAAATCCAAAACATGGGGCTACTGAATTTAAAGCTACGGATAGCGACGATGCCGAGCAAGCTGAATTTTGGTTGGACAACACTATCCGGATACTCGATGAGCTATCTTGTACACCCGATGAATGCCTAAAGTGTACTATCTCCTTGCTACGTGATTCTGCCTACTATTGGTGGAGTACTCTGACTTCTGTTATGCCCCGAGAGTAAGTAACTTGGGAGTTTTTCCAAACTGAGTTTCGGAAAAAGTATATCGATCGAGATTTGTTGATCAAAAGCGGAAGGAATTTCTTGAGCTTAAGCAAGGTTCTATGTCGATTCGATTCTGAGCGAAAATTTGTTAGACTTAGTAGATACGCCAGAATGTATTTCGTCCGAGGCTATCATGTGTAAACGCTTCGAGGATGGGCTGAATGAAGATATAAAAATGTTTGTTGGCATTCTTGAAATACGAGAGTTCGTAGTACTTGTCGAGCGAGCTTGTAAAGCCGAAGAGCTTAGAAAAGAAAAACAAAAAGTGGATGTGGGAACTGGAGAGTTTCGTAAAAGATCCTCGGGAAAGTCTCTTCAACAGGCATCGAAGAAATTTCGTGATGATGTGGGCCGGTCTAGAGGCACTCCGGGCCTTTTTAGATGAGATCATGATCGACCCCCTGTGGGTACACGAGGCACTTCGGTCGCCAGTGTTGGGAATGAACGTCGAGACAGAACGGAGTGTCTGCATTGTGGCAAATGGCATTCTGGAAGTTGTAGATTCCGTGACCGCTCCTGTTACAAGTGCGGATCAGTTGACCACTTCATTAAAGATTGCCCAAGGTTGTCTGAACAGAATGTAGATCAGAGTGGGAAACCGGGTGCTACCACTGCTCGAGGTAGACCATCTAGAAATACGGGCAATACTAGTGGTGGTCAGAGAGGATCTAGAGATGCTACGACCAGATCCGAGGCTCGCGCTCCTGCTAGGGCTTATGCCATATGCGCACGTGAGGATGCTTCCTCGCCAGATGTTATTACCGGTACTTTCACTCTCTTCGATACTAATGTGATTGCTTTAATTGACCCTGGTTCTACTTACTCTTATATATACGAAACCTTAGCATCCAGTAAGACTTTACCTGTTGAGTCTACTGAGTTCGTAATTCGGGTGTCAAATCCCTTGAGTCGTTATGTGCTGGTCGACAAAGTGTGTAAGAAATGTCCCCTAGTAATTCGAGGTTCCTGTTTTCCGGCGGACTTGATGCTGTTGTCATTTGACGAATTTGATATTATCCTCAGTTTAGATTGGTTGATCGTGCATGATGCGGTTGTGAATTGAAAAAGCAAGACTATGGATTTGAGGTGCGCAAATAACGAGATGATCCGAGTTGAGTCTACGGACTTAAAGGGGTTGCCAGCTGTAATATCATCAATGTTGGCCCAGAAATATGTAAGAAAGGGATGCGAAGCATACCTTGCGTATGTACTTGATGATAAGGAGTTAGAAATAAAACCCGAATCTGTGCCGGTGGTTTGTGAATACCCGGATGTTTTTCCCGAAGAATTACCGGGTTGCCACCTGTTCGGGAGATAGAGTTTGGTATTGAGCTTGTACCTAGGACTACGCCGATTTCCATAGCTCCGTATCGTATGGCACCAACCGAGTTAAAAGAGTTGAAAGCTCAGTTGCAAGAATTGACGGATAGAAGTTTCGCTCGACCAAGTTTCTCACCTTGGGGTGCACTAGTATTATTTGTGAAAAAGAAGTACCGAGGTTGTGCATTGACTATCGTCAGCTGAATAAAGTGACGGTAAAGAATAAATATCCATTACCGCGTATTGATGATTTGTTTGATCAACTGAAAGGAGCCTCAGTGTTTTCAAAGATAGATTTGAGATCGAGTTATTATCGATTCTTGGATTCGAGATTCGGATGTACCCAAACGCTTTCGAGCGAGGTACGGTCACTCGAGTTCTTAGTGATGCCGTTCGGGCTCACTAATGCCCTACGGTATTTATGGATTTGATGAATCGGATCTTGAGACGATTTTGGACCGGTTCGTAGTTGTGTTCATTGATGACATCTTGGTCTATTCAAGAGATGAGACCGAACATCTTTGAACACCGAGATTAGTGTTGCAAATTTTACGGGATAAGCGGTTATATGCTAAGTTCAGCAAGTGTGAGTTACGGTTAAGAGAGGTTAGCTTCTTGGGTCATGTGGTATCTGCATCGGTATTTGAGTCGACTCGAGCAAAATTTCAGCCATACTTAACTGGAAGCCTCAGAAATATTACTTGAGGTTCGAGCTTTTTGGGACTTGCTTAGGTTACTACCGATTGTTTGTAAAGGATTCTCGAAGATAGCCACACCCATGATGAAGCTACTTCAAAAGATGTTAAGTTGAATGGACGGAAAAATGTCGAAAAGTTTTGATCAACTGAAAACTTATTTGTGGAAGCTCAATTTTAGTGCGGCCGAATCGGGCAAAAGTTTGTCATCTATAGTGACGCCTCCCTACTTGGGTTAGGTTGCGTATTAATGCAAGAGGGTCGAGTTGTGGCTTATGCGTCGAGACAATTAAAACCACATGAGAAGAATTATCCGACCCATGATCTCGAATTAGCTGCCATCGTATTCGCCTTGAAAATATGGCGACATTACTTATTTGGTGAGAAGTGCCATGTATTTTCGGATCACAAAAGTCTCAAATATTTGATGACTCAAAGAGACCTGAATCTACGACAAAGTCGTTGGCTTGAGTTGTTGAAAGACTATGAGCTAGTCATTGATTATCACCCGAGAAAGGCTAATGTGGTTGCGGACGCCTTAAGCCGGAAATCACTGTTAAACTGCGAGCGATGAATGTACACTTATGCATTCTACCCGACAATGTGTTAGTAGTGAATTAAAAGCCAAACCATTATTGATTCATCAAATTCGTGAAGCTCAGAAAGTCGATGATGAATTGGTTGCAAAACGGGTTGAGTGTGTTCCGAACAAGGAATCGGAGTTTCAAATTGATGATGATGATTGTTTGAGGTTTAGAAGTCGTTTGTGTGTTCCAAGGAATTCGGAACTCATTTCGATGATTCTGAACGAAGCCCATTGTAGCCGAATGTCAATTCACCCGGGGAGTACGAAGATGTACAACGATTTGAAACGTCAGTTTTGGTGGCATGGTATGAAAGGAGACATCTCCGACTTTGTTTCGAGATGTTTAATATGTCAACAAGTGAAAGCGGAACATCAAGTGCCTTTAGGATTATTTCAGCCGATCACAATACTCGAGTGGAAATGGGATCTAGTCACAATGGACTTTGTGTCCGGACTTCCATTATCAGCAAGTAAGAAGGATGCGATTTGGGTTGTTGTTGATAGACTGACTAAGTCGGCTCACTTTATCCCTGTGCGTACGAATTTTTCATTGGATAAACTAGTTGAATTGTACGTTTCTCAGATTGTGAGATTACACGGGGTACCGATTTCTATTGTGTCGGATAGAGATCCGAGATTCACCTCGCGATTTTGGAAGAAATTGCAAGAAGCTTTGGGTACCAAGTTGCATTTCAGCACCGCCTTTCACCCCCAAACCGATGGTCAATTCGAGCGGATAATTCAGATACTTGAGGATATGTTGAGATGTTGCATCCTCGAGTTCAGTGGTTCATGGGAACGATATTTACCTTTGATTGAATTCGCTTACAACAATAGTTTTCAATCAAGTATTAAGATGGCACCTTACGAGGCTTTGTACGGTCGTAAATGCCGTACACCATTGTTTTGGACCGAGCTCGGTGAAAGTAAAATTTTCGGAGTGGATTTGATTAAAGATGCTGAACAGAGAGTAAAAGTAATCCGTGAAAATCTGAAGATAGCCTCCGATCGTCAGAAGTCGTACGCGGATCTGAAACGAAAAGACATTGAGTATCAGGTGGGAGATAAAGTGTTTCTTAAAGTTTGGCCTTGGAAAAAGATACTCAGATTTGGCCCTAAAGACAAATTGAGTCCGAGGTTCATCGGGCCATATGAAGTATCCGAACGAGTCGGTCCAGTAGCATATCGATTGATTTTGCCTCCTGAACTTGAAAAGATTCACGACGTCTTTCATGTTTCGATGCTTCGACGTTATAGATCTGATCCATCGCACATAATTAGTCCATCAGAGGTCGAAATTCAAGCTGATATGAGTTATGAAGAAGAACCGATTTGTATCCTAGCTCGTGAAGTGAAGGAGTTGCGAAACAAAAGGGTTCCGTTAGTAAAAGTGTTATGGCTCAAACACGGGATGGAAGAAGCTACTTGGGAACCCAAGAGCTCTATGAAAGAGCGTTACCCAAACCTAGTTACCGTTAAGATTTTCGGGGACGAAAATTTCTTAAGTGGGGGAGAGTTGTGACAGCCCAAAATTGACCCTAGTCGGGAAGTGGTTTCGGGACCACTAAACCGAGTCACCGAAATGTTTGAACGTAATATTTATTGTCTAGAATATGCATTTATGAATGTGTGAAAATTTCAAGCTTCGATTTAGTCGATTGCATGTGAATTCAGTTATTAGGACTTGTGTGACACTTTTGAAATGTGATAGGCTAATCTATAAGGACCTAATAGTGTATGTAATCAAAAGGGAGGACTTGCATGTCAAATTTCCCCCCCTAATAGCTAGTGGCCGGCCATGACAAGGAATTATGGGCAAAACATGTCATGAAACATGTTGTGTAAGTGTTTTATGTTGGAATAAATAAAATAAGGTGTATGGGTAATAAAAAATGAAAAAATGTGTGTGAAAGCTTCTCCCCCTCCCTATTGCCGTGAAGGTAAGAAAGAAAACAAAAAAAAAGTGTTCATCTTTGAACATCTTTGGCTGAAAAATTGAAGGGAAAAGGGAAGAAGGGAGTGAAGCATTCGGCTACTCTAGGTCACTATTAAGGTATGTTTGAGGTTGTGCCATAAAATTCATGCATGTTTTTAGTTGCTAGCTTGATGTTCTTATTAGCCCATGGTTCAAATCCTTGCTATGTCATGGGGATGATATTCGGCCAAGGTGGATTTTGTGTTAATGCCATTGCATGCTAAATATGAAGCTTGTTGATGATATATGTGATGGTGGGTTGAGGACTCTTGGATTTTCTTTTAGCATTTTGAGTGAGACATTAAGTTCTTTGTTTAACCATGACCAAAATTGAAACGGTATGGTGTTGTGGTGTATTCGCCATGGTATATCCATAAGCATAATTTATGCATATTGCATGGTAGGTAAGATTTGAGCTTTGGATATATGTTTATATTTGGTTATAATCAACTTGAGATTCGGCCCTTGCACCTACATGTATATATGTTTGCACATGATGTATTGGTATGACATATATACTATCTCAAGGTATATATTTACTTATGATGATGTTTCGGTTATGAAGGAAATGATAGATGTGTATTGAACTACAATATGTAATGCATTAGTTAGTAAAATGTATGCCGTTCATGTGTGGTATTAAACATGTAATTGGCCTCATAATCGGCCACATGAATGAGTACATAGGTTGATGTGTTGTTTGGCCATAAGTAAGCATGTTGAAGGCTTTATCTCGACCTAGAAAATTCGGCTAAGGAGAGTACTAACTAATGTGTTGAGTTTGATGCATGATTTCACATGTATGTGACTTTAATGTCTAATGTATAAGTGTGGGCTAAGTGCCTTGTGTTCCTCTTTCGATGCTCAAATGATTAAATCGATTTATTTATTTAATTAAGCTCAAGAGCAAAGGGGATCCAAATCCGATAAAGGGAAGGAAAAAGTGGTCGAATAGCCATCGAAATCGTTCGACAACATCCGAGGTAAGTTCTTAAGTAATAGAGCTTAAATTATGATTTGATTAGATCATGTCTCAAGTAAATCGAAATCATGCTCTTTGTGTGTGGATATTGAACCGAAATGTGCAAGAGTGATAAGTGTATTGTATTTGAGTTTTGCTAATGAAAATGAAATACGAATGTGTCATGATTTAGTGTTAAATGTGCATGTTTATTCGAATGGTGTCCGGGCTAAGTCCCGAAGGCTTTTGTGCTAAGTGACTAAATCCGGGTCAATTCTCGAAGGCATTTGTGCGAGTTACCAAAACCGGGTTAAGTCCCGAAGGCATTCGTGCGAGTTACTAAATCCGGGCTAATTCCCGAAGGCAATTGTACGAATCACTATAACCGGGAAATGTCCCAAAGACAATCGAGCGAGTCGCTATATCCGGTTAAATTCCGAAGGTACGTGATTCGAGAATGAGCAATCTTGCTGTAAAAATTTCAGTTAATACGCTTGCAAAAATTCCAGCAATGAGGTATGTTCGTATGTGCTTTGAATTAGTTGATAAACGAGCTACCGGCCTTTGGCTAAGTTGATCTTTTGTGTATGAACACGAGGGTTGGTAATGTGAAGTAAGTATGATATTGAGAATGTGTACATCTGAAATTATCCGTTTAGCTATATGAATGCTATGCTTTTGTTGTCTTGGAATCCTTGCTCAAAACTTACTAAGCATAAATTGCTTACTCCGTTTCTTTGTTCTCTGTTTTATAGATTTTGGCTCGTCAGCTATCGGACTCGGGATTTTTGGAAGTCGAAGTCTCCCACACTATCAAAGCCCCCTTTTGGTACAATTTTGGTTAAGCTTTGAAATGGCATGTATAGGACTAACCTTTGTTGTTTTTCAAGTATTTGTTGTGATGTATGTGTGTACAGCCATGCGAAAATGGCTCGTAGAAGTGGAGTATGGCATTAGACCATTTGTGTTTATGTATGTATATATGGTTTCATGATGTGACTATGGACTGGAATGGAAGTGTTGGGCAATGATCAGCCCTTGGAATGGCTAAATATGATCATAGGTGGACCTATGTATGACAAAACTCTAGTTGGTCCATGGAAACCACGAAATAGGTAAAGTTTACCTGAAAACAGATGCTGACAGCAGCAGTGGTGTGGATGTGAAAAATCACTAAAAATAGCAGGAATGGAATTAAATAGTGAATAAATTATGTAAATGAACCTTGATGAATCTACTTTCATATGGAAGAAACGAAACGGTCATATGAGTTGTATGTTAAGAGATATTTAGGTTTTCGTGAAACAGGGCCAGAACAGTTTCTGGATTCCCTGTTCCGACTTTGGAAATTCATTGTAAATTAACCAGAGATAATTAGGAGTCATGCTATATATGTATAGATTCCTTCTTGAGTCTAGTTTCTATAGAAACAAACGGAATCAGTATTGAAGTCCTGTTCAGGGAGATATCCAATTCGTAATGCGTGAAGTTCAGTGTAGTTGAACCCTGGATTAGGGGAGACTTTAACTAATAAACTGTACTAATTGGCCCAACCAAAAATTCTAGAAAAAAATTTTTTGATGTACATATGAGTCTAGTTTCAGGGAAAAATTATGAAACTGATTTTCGAGCTTGAAAACTCAAGATATGATTTTTAAGGCGACAGTGATGCAGTAACCAGCTAGTCTGGAAAATTTTTTAAATGGACTGTGAAAACAATTAAGTTAAGTCTGTGTGCACCTTGTGTTCGACTCCGGTAACGGACTCGGGTACGGGGTGTTACACATTACCTAAGATGGTAATCTAAGGATTCTACTGATAATGTTTGAAATAACTCCTTTCAAAAAGATAGATTATTGAGATTTCTTCCTTAGTCAATTAGGTCATCACATTTGCCAGTAATCCAACATGTGTCATATCCAACAGAGAACCTAAAATCTTGGTTTTTATTGAATGACATGGTAGCATTTTTGATCGAACACACAATAGGTACTGTATAGAATATGTCAGCTCCACTATTTCCATGTCATGTTAAATCATATTTCATCCATTTTTTACATTGATGGATATACTTTTCTCGATAAAGTACGAGCTCATCCAGCATCATTTCCATGAAATTTTGAATAACTTGCGCGCCATTAATAGTATCGGTGCAAACTACCTTACCAACATACCCTGCGAACAGTTGACACAATCGTATGATAAGGGTTTACAATATAGACACATGACAATGAACCTAGCAGAGTGCATCAATTTCATACTGAAAGGGACGCGCTATTTTCCAATTACCTCAGTTGTCAAAGAAACATACTTTCACTTGACAACCTTATTTCCAAAGCAGGTTGTAACATATGCTGGGCAAATAACGGATGATCACATTTGATGTGAAGATCTCGTGAAAGAAATTAGGCAAAATGCAGAAAGAGTAAACACTATTTATGTAGGGCATCACTTGCGAACAAACCTGAGATTTTGGGTCACGGAGTACGCTAGACCCAACCAAGACATGTCAGGGGCATCATACCGTGTTGACCTATCAGAAGGGACTTGCGATTACGAGAGATTCCAAATATTTCGATTCCCATACGCACTTGTAATTATTACATGTGCAAATGTACGAATAGAGTACCTGCCTTATATTAACGATGTGTACAGACTAGAAAACATGCACAATATATGGAGATTTGAATTCCCACTCATCCTAGATGAGAGTATATGGCCTCTAGTGTCTGACGCCCTGTTCAAGTTGGCCCCAAATATGAACTTGCGTTGTGTCCTAAAAGATAATCCAACTTCTACTCGGATAAACACCAATATGGATGTTCGAGAGAGGGATAATCAATAGAGGTTATGCATCTAATGTAGAAACCCAGGGCATACAAAGGCAACATGTTTTGAGGGATATGTTGAGGCCTCAACGTCAAGAATATTTTTTTTTTGTACACAAAATTATTACAATGTTTTTTTTTGGTACGAAATTTGTTTATTCATTTTTGTTGTATTTCATTTGTATTTGCCACTGCCTACTAACATTCATTTAGAGGATTAATTGCTACTTTAAGCGTTACTTCAGTTACCAATTATAATTTCTTTAGCGATTGAACTTTTACCATTTTTACTATTTAGTCTCTGTACCTTAATTAATCACTAATTCAATAAAACTACCTATCTAACATTCAATTCACCTACTATATAACTCTGTAAATATTGAGTAAAAATGTTTATGGCTTTGGTTTACGAAAACGGGGTCTCAAAACAATATTTTTTGGCACCACTAACCTTTAGGCAGTTACGTATTTCATATCAAATATAATATATGAAAAATTATATACAATTTAAATTAGAACTTAACAAAGAAAATTATGAGTTGGAACAAAAAAATAAAAAAAATGTTCATTTTTTATTGATTTCATTTATATTTACATCACAAAAGGTAAATGAGAAATATATCATCGGTGTCGTCGGGCCCAACATATGCCACAAGGCGGTGGCTGAAGGTTATGAGTAGGATTTTTACATATAAGTTAGGGTGTCGGCTCCTCCTATTATTCATGATCATTGTCCTTATCTTCTTCTTCTTCACATCAACCCTCGTACTTATCTTCATCTCTACCCTTGTCTTCGTCTTTGTCACCATCATCTTCTTCCATGCTTGAGTATGGTGTCATCCTCGCCTTCCATTGTGTGTCATCCATTCTATGGGAAGGTGGTTGCGATGATGAACCACTTTGATAATACAACGATACTATAGGTGCTTGTGACATTATCGTTAAACAACCGTACGATGTCGTAAAACTTGGATATATCAACATTGATGTGGGTATTGATATTAACATTGATGACGACATTGATGTTGACATTGGTGTTGGTACAAGTGTAAACATTTGTGTCGGCATCGATGTTGGCATTGAGGCGTAGTATACTAGGGACTGAGGTCCCCCGAAATGCATACCTACAGGTGGTGTAGATGTAAGATGCTATTGTGGTGCATAGTGTAGTGCATAATGTGGTGCTTGTGTAAAAAAAACATGGGGTTAGTGAAAGGAACATGAATATATGAAGGGAACTGATTGGGATGTGGTGCCGACATCGGTGACATTTTTTAAGTTGGATATGATGATGAACTAGAGATGGAACTTGTTTCGGACCTACGATGTTGGGGTGGTCATTGTTCCCTCTTCGGAGGAAGTTGCCTACTCATCGCCTCCATCGACAGTGGATATGGCTTACCGATAACTCTAAACCAAGGTATGTACTCCAAATAGGTTGCCGTGTCTAATGAGAAAAAAAGGTTTGTGAATGGTTAAGATATTCGTCTTACAATCCCAAATGTCGATATACTCATTGTAGAAAGTTCACCAATTTTTGTCGGTCTTCCCCCGTAGATGAAGCTTGTGCAGTGCTTCCATGTCTCGTAGTGGTGGCTGAATTTGTTACCTCCACTCAAACTGCTGCATCCCACTTACTCACATGGAATACATTCTATGATATCTGGATCGGGGTATGATATCCATTCAAATTGTAGCACAAAATTATAAATTTTATTCTAAATTCCAAATCATCGTGTAATTATTATAGGTTTTAAAAAAATCAATAACTAACATTGGCTTCTGAGTGTTGATCTAACAACAGTCGGATATCTTTGAGTTGCTCCGATAGTCCCACATAACTCGGCCTATGGTTTCACCTAGTCAAACAATATGTTAATTCAAACATATAATAAATAAACAACATTTACTATATCAACTATGTATTATTATCAAATGAACTTTACGTTGTCACCAATAGGAATGTCTATGTAGAATGGTAGTTGCCACCACACCTATGATTGCAGCAGGAGCAAGCACCCACCGATTGACGTCTTATCTGGATCTATCATCCTACACAACTTCCTGTACAACGTGCCTAACACAGCTGATCCCCAACTCATTTTTCCGCATTCATTGAAGTCGACTAGGTATAGTAGCCACCTTATGTGTATCAGATCCAAATCTTAGGTGTTATGCCTTAACTGATGTAATTTGAAACTTTCTTATTATTCATTGATGTATCGTCTATCTTTATATAACAAAATTTCTTATGGCGTACATTGTATGACTACATTTACATTTGGCCTATGTACAAATGACTCTCTATGGCTACTACTAATTTTCTTGTAAAAATACAATGTATGGCTATTGTTTTGACTTAATAAAATTTCAGACTTTCCTACTTTATATATTAGTCTACATGATACACTTTGGGATACTACTTAATGAACTTCGGCACGGTTTTTGACACACCACTTGTTTTCCTCTGTATGCATAACAACCTACCACATCGCTTCCTTGGCGTAGCTTTGACATCATCTCCCGGTGTATATTCCTTTACAGACTTGAAAATAGAAACATTTTGTGTAAGAGAACTTAGTGAGCTGAACCTTAGAATACCTTTTTCATCCATTATACGTTGCATATGTTGTTTTGGACATCCTTGAGTATTTCTTGACCTTTCTTCCTTCTTTGGTGAATACAATATTGAGCCTACCATCTTTTTTTCTTCAAAACCATTTTCCTTCTCTTGTGCGTACTATACTTAACCTCTTTTTACCTTTTATATCCTTTCTTAAATCTTATCTTTTCATAACCCTTAACGTCTTCACTTACCTTTATTATTAGACTTAATAACTTATTCTTTACTCACTAGTCTTATCATTAGCTACTGGCGGGGTAGATTGCTCCCAATACTTATCTCAGAATTTTCCCATATCTTTCTTACTTTAGTGCACTCTCGATTCTTAGTTTTAACTCATATATTTTCTTGCCACGTACTTGGCGCACACTAACCTTTCTATGCATCCTTGGTAGCTATTTAAGGTTCGCCACTCATTGGGTGTCCACCCAAAGGCGTTATCTTCAGATGGTTACCATGATATCCATTCTTCAGATTTTGCCACGAAGGCATTCCTTTATAAAGATAGCCACAAAGACTGTAACACCCCATACCCGTATCCTACAACGTGACAGAATACAAGGTGTTACCTCACTTAAACTCGTGCTTACAACCGTTTTTGAGTCTCCAAGACTTGGACAAATTTAAAAATTTCTCAAACTTATCAACGTATCCTTAATATGGGCCTTCGAGGCCGAAAACACACATTGTAAATCACTCGGAACAACTTGGGTACTTTTGTCAACTATAGAAAAAATGTCACTTGACATAGGGGCACACGCCCGTGTGAAAGGGGCACACGCCCATGTGGCCAATTCAACATGGTCGTGTTGATAGCCCATGTGGCTCACATGGCCTAAGCAATATAGGGACACACCCATGTCCTCAACCTGTATGGAATTTGTTTTAAATGCACACTAACAGGGGTTTTCACATGGCCTGGCACACGCTCGTGTGCCTTGCCCGTGTCCTTTACACAGTCATGACATGTCCAGCCCGGTACAAAACCATAGACATTCTGTTTCTGACGTCAACAACCTCAAAATGTCACACGGCCAAGGCACACGCCCGTGTGCTAGGCTGTGTCCCTCAAACGGGTGAGACACATGGCCATGTCTTTGCTCGTGTGTTTATTACCATGCTTACTGACTTGAAATTTTTATGTGCAAGGGACACACAGCTGGACAACACGCCCGTGGGGCTGGCCATGTGTCACACACGGCCTAGACACACGCTCATGTGTCTACCCGTGTGGACAATATAAGGCTATTTACCAAGCCTCTTTGCCACCCTTACTTACACAACCTACAAAATAACCACCAAACCCAATATAAGACTATCTCAAGCAATCACATCATCCACAATAGATAACATTCCATTTATGCATTTTACTCAACCATGAAAATAACTTTATTCCATACAAATCAAAATGAACATTAACCATCATTTAGGGCTGAATACAAAATGAGGGATTTATCCTAAGCCAACGAATTTGGCCAAGTCAATATTAACACAAAACATAAGACTAGTTCCCTATACATGCCATATTCAAAAATATAAATCAAACTATACCAAATGCTTCGATTGATAGTGTGATCGATATCTCTGACTTCTGTTGATCATTGAGCTAGATAGGCGGCACTATAAGAAAAAGGGAAAGGAAAGGGAGTAAGCATAAAGCTTAGTAAGTTGCATATAAATAAATATACAACAACGATTTTACCATTCATTAACATGCTCGCAACACAAAAGTAGGCGCAAGCATAACATACTCATCACTATCCATATAAATCTCATAGCATATATCGAGTTTACGTCTCATATATTTTAAATAGGTACCTGTATCACTTACAACACGGTTATACCATGCTCATTAACTTAAAGTCATACTACTCACAGCTGAACCATTCAGAACACTATCGGATGTTCATTAAGCCTTAAATGTGGGTAAGGTGCTGATGCCATGTCCCAGACATGGTTTTACACTAGCTCATATCTCATATCAATGCCATGTCCCAGACAAAGTCTTACACTTACTATAATCTCGTAGCCGATGCATGTCTCAAACATGTCTGAAACTGGCTTATGTCTCGAGGCCGATGCATGTCCCAGACATGTCTTATACTAGCCCTCGTCTCAATGCCGATGCCATGTCCCAGACATGGTCTTACACTGGCTCTAATAATGTGGCTGATGCATGTCCCAAACATGTCTTACACTAGCCCACAATGACCCATACGTCATGGCATGAATATCCGATATATTTCCTAGGTTCGAATGGGAACTCTACTATCTCTATTATCATCGTACTTTCTCAAGTTTCAAAATCAAGCAATTCATGATATATTAATTCAAATGCAATTCAACACATATACATTAGTGATGTAGTTGTATTATTTACACACAACTTACCTCGGATTACAAAATGTGGCGACTAACCGATTTAGTCGGTTTGCTTGGCTTTCCCCCGGTCTAGGTTTGGACTAAATATTTCTTGATCTATAATAGCAAAATGCACTTATTAAGTCACTTTATCAACCTAAGCACTCAAAAATTCACAATTGGGCTAAATGACCATTTTGCCCCTAGACTTTTACAAAATGACCATTTTACCCCTCGGCCCAAAAATCAATTTTTATCGAATTTACTTATTTATCAAGACTAGTTGATCCTCTTTGACTCTTATAGCAACTCCAAATTCCTACTATTTCACATATTTATTTTCTATTTTACAACTTATGCACATTAGTCCTATTAGGTGTTTTCATGCTAACACCTTTCACAAAAGTTGTTTATAAGACACCCAAGACTCATTTTCTTCCATAAAATTTTGGAAAACACTCTAAATTCTCTCATGGTCAAACCCTAAACTCTTAATCATTTTGCAACATAGACCCCTCATTTGAAAGCTCATGCTTCAAGGGTCTCAAAAAATGCAAAAATCTTCAAGAAAAAGTATATAAAACACTTACTTGCAAGAGCAATAAGTTGCTGAAAGTTTTGAAGCTCAAAACCCTAAAAAATGGCTAAAAAATTAGTGGAGAAGAAATGGGGAAGTAGGATGTTATCATCTTTCTTTTAGCTATTTCTATTTTAGTTAAAATAAGCCACCTAACCCACCAAATTTTAAAATTTTGTCCCCTCTTTGACTCTATGGCTGGCTATGCTCCTTTAAAAGGGTCTAATTGCCCTTTAAAATACCCCAAATTTAATTCTCTAATAAAATAACACCTTTAGCTTTCAAGTTAGGAATTTTGCACTTTATGCAATTTAGTCCTTTTTCGCAATTGGGCTCACAAACGTTAAAATTAGCTCACCAAATTTTTCATGCACTAATATAAACTTGCTATGACTCTATATTAATAATAAAATAATTTCTCGAGACCACTATTTTGACTAGCCCCAAAATCGGGCTGTTACAAAGACTTTCCTTTCAGAGTCTTGCCAAAAAGGCGTCCTTTTAACACAGTTTTCCACAAAACATTCATTTATCTTAGATCACCATAAAGGGATCCTTTTAACAGAGATCGTCACAAATGCTTTCTTTTAACAGAGATCGCCATAAATGCTTTCTTTTAACAGAGATCACTATAAAGACTTTCTTTCAGAAATAACCACAAATGCTCACTTATACGGAAATTGGTGTTTTTGACAATAGGGATTTTCCTAAACTCACCGTCGTAAGGTTTGCCCCTTATCGCTGGTACTCACCCAATCTTACTTTACATATTTCATATGACGCCACGGCCAGACCATGGCCTTACACTACATGGTCTTCAAAGTACCATGTACTTTTCCTTTTAGATATTCGTGTTTTTAGTCCCGATGAACCTATTTAGACAACTCTAGATATAGGCACACACTCATTCACATCTAACATGAAAAAATCTTTCACAACAGACTTGTTCATGTCATCAAAACACACATATACACACTTTAGTCATTTAGACATATTAACCATTGACCTTAGAGATCATATCTATTTTTCATACGAATCATTCATGCCAGTTCATAAGACATACATTTCTCATAGAATCATCACATCATACATTCTTAGCTTATTTTCACAGAAGGTTCTAATATGCATAATCCATTTGTAAGAGTCAATTTAGGGACTCACATGACTTGTATATTTAACAGCTCGAAACACCAGATCCATGCTTCTATTAGTAGATCGACAGCCCCTAATTGCTAGAACATAAGAACTCATCAAGGTCTATACACTTTGTCGAAACCATTTTTTAATTTGAAAAAAACGGGGATCGACTTATTTAAAAATGAAAATGGAGTCAGCACCAATCTTTTTCTTAAAGTGTGATCGGATCACCTAATAAAACATTTTATTAAAAAAAATCAATTTTGACCTACGAAATTCGAGAAAATGGGTTCGGGAGTCAGTTACGTACGAGGAAGGATTTGCACCCCGTTACAGCAAAAATTGGTACAAAATTAATTAAATAATGTTCTTATGTCTAAAAAAAAGTTTTGAAATATGATTTCTTTTAAAACATTTGAATGACTGAAATCGGACGTCAAAATTCTTTTGTTTCTAAGATATATAGTATCACATCCAGCACGTTAGGACGTGATCCTTTAAACCCTCGTAACCACGATCAATTTTTGACTTCCAAAAGCTTATATGTTGAAAATTAGAAAAGGATGCCAATTATTTAGTCCAACGAAAAATCGAAACCCAGCACGGTAGGGCATGATTCTTCAAATTTCCAAACATTGAACATTGCCTTGTTTTAGAATTTAGAAAATACGAGTGAAATTCTAAAGGAATATTCGATTATTTTGAACAAATGGGAAATCGAAACCCAGCACGATAGGGCACGATTCCCCGAATTTCCAAACATCAAACATTACCTCCGTTTTAAGGAATTTTCAAATGAATAATTGTAAAACTAGCTTAAACCGCATTAATTTGACTTGAAATAAAATGGAATAATTAATCTTAAAACAAAAAGTTACAAATTACAAAGTAACATTTATAAACAAAAAGCGAAATTATAAACATGGGACAATATGCACAAATAAAGTACTATACTTGGCGAAAAGTAATAGTATAAACATAAAAATGAATTAATAAACACATCATGGCAATGAGTTCATATCATATTTAAAACATTAATAAGAAACTAAAATATAATTCACCAAAGAAACATATTAGAAGGAAATACAACAAATTATCAAATATAGATGAATAACAATTGAAATGATAATACAAATGAAGAGTAAATAATATGCAGCAATTATGTGTGAAATGAAATGAAAACTAAAAACAATACATAATATACAAAACAATACGGACACTAGGAGTCAATATAATGTGCAACAATTCAAAACCATTAATAATAAAAAATTTAAAATGAACTATACATGCTAGGATTTGAAATAATTTATTGTACAAAATAAAACTAATAATATATAAACGATTATTAAAAAGATATTATAAAGGAAGAAATTTGAATCAAACAACATACCCAAATATATTTTTTTAAATGAGACATCTATTTAAAATTGACAATGTACATATAATAAAAGATAATTTAAATAATATGTAAAAATATATATAATAAGATATGTTCTTGAGATATGAATCATATACATAATGGGTTAAAAAACACACACACAAATATATATAAATAGGTTTAAAAGGAATTATGTATGTAAAGTAACATAGGATTAATAATATATATGGAATAAAAACAAACTTTATCATGAGCTACATATGTATAATAATATATAAGAACATTTAAGTAAAATATTATATGAAAATTTTAAAATAATACAATATAAAAAGCCTTAAAATAAAGATTTTATATTTATCATGGTAAATAAAAATATATAAATAAATATAAAAATAAGTATTCAATGAATTTTAAAAAGTAATGAATTGTACAAATCGAAAGGACTCAATTAAAAAAATTTAAACTAAAAAGGATACTTAATAAATAAAATAGACTATTGAAAGTAAAAGAAGGATTAAAGCTCAAAGCGCGCGAATGCATAGGAACTAAAACTAGAAATATACTAGATCCCAAAACGCTGCGTTTAGCTACAGATTAGATTGCATTTATATGCGAACTTCAGGGATAAATTTAAAAAATAAAGAAAATGTGAACAGGGCCTTATTGAATGTTAGCGCGAAAGGGGAAGGACCAACGCGCAAATATCCCCTCTCCACAAAAACGCGCGGATCCTAGGGGCCATCGGGTCGGGTTGAAACAGGTTGGCCTAGAGGGCACCCTTTTGGAGCCACTGAAATAGGCCCTAAACGGTGCCATTTTATATCCGTTGTTAACAGGAAAAAACCCTAAAACTAAGACACTCAGCCATTTAGGAACAAAAATAAAATCAAACACCCTTTTTTCATATTTGGCCGATCCCTAATCCCCTTTTGCGCCAACACCGATTCGCCACCACAGTCGGCGACCAATGTATTCAAGCTTTGGGGACATGGTTTTCTTCGCCTTGAGATCCCCTTTTGGCTTCGATTTCAACGAAGCAAAAAAAAAAAATCTGTGGCCTATTCGCAAGGTAAGGCTCCTCTTTCACTTTTTCTTTGTTTTCTAATTTAATGATGAATGATTTGAAGAAAAATGAACCCAGGAACTGCAAAAACTTCAAAAAATTTAAACAAAAATCACCTTCTCAAAAATTTGACTACTTTCTTTGTATTCAATATGCGTAAAAAAAAATACATTGAAAAGTTCTTGGCTTTATAGCCGAAACCCAAAAGAATAAAAATACAAAATTTTTTGTGTTTACTGTCGTTCTCTTGTTTTTTTGCAGGCACGGAGGTACGGGGATAGCTGTGGTGTACGGCTCGTTGACGTGGAGGCGTGGGTGTGGCTGTGGCACAAGGAGGCCATACGGCACTGTGGGCTGGGGGCTGCGGCGCTAGAGTGGAAACCCTAGGGTTTCTGTTTGGCTGGTTGTTCAAGTTACAGGCCCTTGGAGTCTGTTTCTGTTGTGTTGGGCCATCGAGCTGGGTTTGTAGCATTTCGGGCCCGTTTTGGATTCTAAGTATTTGGGTTTTGGGCCACTGTAATGGTTTTCATTCTATAATGGGTTATTGACTTTGGACTTGGACTTAATTATTTATTAGTTTGGTTTATTATTGTTTTGTATTTTGGTTTTGGTGTGGACCCGGGCAAATTGACCCGTTTACAGCTTCTGCTCTTTGCTCATTGTCGTGTAACTAGAATAGAGCAAAGACTCTTACAAGGGTCAATCTTGCTCGGTCTTTAAATCTTGACTTCCATGGTGTTCCTCTTTTTCTAGTAGTCCTATTGCAACTTCAGGAAGATGAGACTTATAGCTTTGATTTACTCCAATGTAATTTCAGGAAGAAGAGATTTGTAACTTCGATCTACTCCACTGGAACTTCAAGGAGTTAAGAATTGCGTATTTTTTTTTCCTGCTCTACTGTAAGTTCAGAAAGATAAGGATTATAGTTTCGATCTACTCCACTGCAACTTCAGGGAGATAAGATCTGCTATCTTTAGTCTGCTCCACTGTAACTTCAGAGAGATAATATTTGGGTAATTTTATCCTGCTATACTGCAACTTCAGTGAAATAAGGATTATGGCTTCGATCTACTCCGTTGCAACTTCAAGGAGACAAGATCTGCTAACTTTAGTTTGCTGCACTACAACTTTAGGGAGATGAGACTTGCTACTTCAACCTGCCCTACTGCAACTTTAGAGAGATAAGGTTTGCTATGATGACTTAATCTGATCTACTGCAATTTCAGAGGTATAGGATTTGTGGTTTCACCGGTCTGTTACGCTGCTCTCTGGGAACATGACCTGTAGAATCGATTTTATGGGACTGTGCTTATGTCGAATGATTAGAATGCTTTGATCAGAATGAATCAAATGCTCCTAACTAGGTCTGTATGATATTTGCATGAATGTAGAATGTCGTGAGAATGATCCCTTTTTAATATTTGGATTGTCATTTCTCGTTCTTCATCAACGTTCTACCACTGATTTATTATCCTGTCTTGTTTGCTCGGCTGGTATCTTTGGCAGAAAATCACTATTTGTTCGACTGGTTTTCTCTACTGCATCTTTAGGGAGATAGAACCTGCAGTTTCTTCTATCCACCCCACTGCAACTCAAGGGTGTAGGATCCGAAATTTTCCCCATCAATTTTGTCTGTTACACCATTCCTCGAGTTTCATGGCCAAGCGCGTATGCCTGATGGATGTATAGTATCATTTTTTAGAGAGTGACCTCCTTTTATACTGATCATTTGTCATCGAGATTGTATCATTGACGCAATATCTTGTCTTTTGTTCAATCACTATTTTGGACCAAAAATCCAAAGAGATAGTCTCAACTTAAACCCTTCCTACTCAGATATTTCCTTAAGCTTGGTGAGTTCTAAACAACAGTCTTGTTTTAGATTCTTGTATTATTTAGAAGCTTTCCAAAGTAATACACAAAACTCCTTTTGTGAAAGTATTATTAATCCATTAATCATTATTTCAATGCAACGTGCTTGCAACAAATCATAGCAATGGATAAGAATGGAATTTAATTAGGGCATAACTTGAAATTAATAAATTATCAAAGATAAATATGAAAGTCTATTGGGGATGCATATATTGAAAAGAAAAATATTTCAAAGATAGCTAATTTATTATGAATAAGGTGAAGAATAGATGCCCCTGATATCGCAGCCTGAGTTTCTTTGTACGAACCTCTTGAAGACCAATTTAGACTTGACATGTGTTTAGAAGATCAGAAGCACTTTGTCAATGCCCCAAGATGCGGTATACCCTTTCCCTTGTCAATTCAGGTATAGCAAGATCATCACCTTCCCCATTTTTGATCAACATCAAAGCTACCCCTTTTGGGTTTTCAACTCAAATCCCCTTTGGTCTCAAGGCGCCCTTTGCGGGTTTTCACCTTGGCCTCTCCCCCTTGTTTCTTTTTTTTAAGGAAGGTCTCAAAGCGACCTTTGCGGGTTTTCACTTTGGCCTCTTTCCCTCTTTAAGTGTAATAATTTTTTACTGAATCCGAATTCACTGGATTAGACAAATTTTTTCCATCCATTTCGGCTAGGATTAATGCTCCTCTGGAGAAAGCTTTCTTCACCACATAAGGTCCCTCCCAATTGGACATCCATTTTCCTCTAAAATCCTTTTGTATAGGAAGGATCTTTTTTAGAACTAGATCTCCCTTATGAAACTCTCTTGTGTGAACCTTTTTGTCATAAGCCCGCATCATTCTTTTTTGATACATCTGACCATGCTGAATAGCTCTTAGCCTCTTGTTCTCAATCAAATTGAACTGATCATATCGAGACTGTATCCATTCTGCTTCATCTACCTTCAACTTTGACAAAACTCTGAGAGAAGGTATCTCCACCTTAATGGGTAGAACTGCTTCCATTCCATAGACCAATGAGAAAGGCGTTGCCCTAGTAGAAGTTCTGACAGATGTTTGATAAGCATAAAGAGCGAATGGCAACTTCTCATGCCAATCTCTATAAGTTTCAGTCATTTTTCCCACAATCCTCTTGATATTTTTATTGGTTGCTTCTATTGCCCCATTCATTTTTGGGCGATATGGTGATGAATTATGGTGTCTGATCTTAAGCTGACTGCAGACCTCTGCTATTGTGCTATTGTTCAAATTCAATGCATTGTCAGATATAATCCTTTCAGGCATCCCATATCGACATATGATCTCCTTTTTCAGGAATTTTCTCACAGATGATTTTGTAACATTGGCATATGAGGCCGCCTCTACCCACTTGGTGAAATAGTCAATGACCACAAAGATGAACTGATTCCCATTTGAAGCCTTCGATGAGATTGGCCCTATGACATCCATGCCCCACATGGAAAACGGCCATGGGGAAGTCATAACATGCAAAGGCGAAGGAGGTTCATGAATTTTATCACCATAGATTTGACATTTGTGACACTTCTTGGCATAATTAATCCAGTCTCCTTCCATGGTAGACCAATAATATCCAAATCTCATAATTTTTCTAGCCATTATGAAGCCATTAGCATGTGTTCCACAAACGCCTTCGTGAACTTCTCCTAAAATTTTCTTGGCTTTCACAGTATCTACACATCTCAATAGTACTTGATTCTTTCTTCTTTTATACAGTATTTCCCCATCTAAGACATAATCACAAGCTAGTCTTCTTAACGTCCTTTTATCATTCTCAACGTCCTTTTATCAGGGTACTTACAATTTCTCATGTATCGTAATATATCTTGATACCAAGGGTGGTCATCTGTCTCCTCTTCCTCCATGTTGTAACAATAAGATGGGGTTTCACAAAAACTCATCTGAATGGGTTTTCCATCTTCTTGTTTGCTCACATTGATCATGGAAGCCAAAGTAGCCAAAGTAGCCAAAGCATCCGCCATCTGGTTCTCATCTCGCGAGAGATAATTGAAAGTAATATCATCAAACTCTTCAATTAACCCCAGCACTATGCTTCGATAATTAATCAATTTGGAGTCTATTGTCTCCTATTCACCTTTAAGTTGGTAGATCACTAGCATGTAATCTTCATATACTTCCAACACCTTGATCTTGCGTTCTATGGCTGCCCGGAGTCCCATAATGCATGTTTCATATTCTGCTATATTATTTGTGCAATCAAAATCCAATTTACATGTGAATGGATAATGATCTCCATTTGGGGATACCAAAACTGCCTTGATTCCATTACCCATAGCATTTGAGGCTCCATCAAAGTTCAATTTCCATGTGTGACCTTTTGTAACGTCCTCTTCAGTAGCTGCGACATACAGTAATTCTTTATTGGGGAAATTAAAATTCAAGGGCTCATAATATTCTAGAGCTCTATTGGCCAGAAATTCTATTATTGCACTCCCTTTCACGGCCTTTTGACTCACGTAGACTATGTACAATTCAGAAAGCAAAATTTACCACATAGCCACCCTTCCGTTTAAGGCATTTGACTCTATTATATATTTTAGGGGGTCCAACTTTGAGATTAACCAGGTCGTATGGTACAACATGCCTCAACCTCTGAGCTGTCCAGGTCAAAGCGCAACATAATTTCTCAATTGGCGAATATCTCAACTCACATTCCGTGAATTTCTTATTGAGGTAATATATCACATTTTCTTTTCTTCCTGATTCATCGTGCTGACTAAGTACACATCTCATAGAGTTATCAAACACTGCTAAATATAGTATTAGCGGCCTATCTGAGCTTGGAGGTGACAACATTAAGGGGACTTGACAAGTACTTTTTAACCTTATCAAAAGCTCTCTGGCATTCATCATCCCATTCTCCTGGGTTGTGCTTTTTAAGAAGACGAAATATGGCATCGCATTTCTCAGTTAATTGTGAAATGAACCGAGCAATATAATTTAGTCTTCCTAAGAAGCCTCGAACTTCTTTTTGAGTACGTGGTGGAGACAATTCTTGTATAGCCCGAACTTTGTCTGAGTCAATCTCAATTCCTTTTTCACTAATTACAAAGGTTAGTAGCTTTCCTAATCTAGCTCCAAAAGTACATTTCACTGGATTAAGCTTTAGCTAAAATTTTCTCAATCTCAAGAACAGCTTTCTCAACACTTTGATGTGCTTCACTTCAGTTCAGAAATTGGCAATCATATCATCTACATACACTTTAATCTCTTTATGTATCATATCATGAAATAAGGTCAGCATGGCTCTTTGATATGTCGCTCCAGCATTCTTCCGCCTAAATGACATCACCTTATAACAGAACATGCCCTACAAGGTTATGAATGTAGTCTTTCCCATGTCTTTAGAATGCATCTTTATCTGATTGTATCCCGAGAAGCCATCCATGAAGGAGAACAATGAGTAGCCTACCGTGTTATCCACTAGAGTATCAATGTGAGGCAATGGGAAGTTTCCTTTTGGGCTAGCCTTATTTAAGTCTCTATAATCAACACAAATTCATACTTTCTCATCTTTTTTAGGAACAAGTACAATGTTGGCTACCCATTCCAAGTATTTGACCACCCGCAGGAATCCAGCATCAAATTGTTTCTTGACTTCCTCCTTTATTTTTAGCATAACATCTGGCCTTATCCTTCGAAGTTTCTGCTGAATTGGCTTGCAATCTTCTTTTATGGGAAGGCGATGTACTACAATATCGGTGCTCAACCCGGGCATATCCTGGTAGGACCATGTAAAGACATCTTTAAATTCTTGAAGCAACCCAACAAGGTCTCGCTTTGTTTCTTCGTTTATCACGTTCAGATTCTTACAACTTTTCTTTCTTCCAAATTCACCACCTCTACTGTCTCTTTATGCGGTAGAATTTGCTTTTCCTCTTGTTCTACCATCCTTAACAAGTCCCGAGATAAGTCACAATCTCTGTCATCTTCAAAGTCCTGAGATCCCTCTAAACACATGCCTTGCTCAAAAAGTGATTATGAGTCAGTAGTAGCGTCATTCATGACATTGATATCCAGGGACCTATTATAGGTACAAAAATATGCAAAGAATGAATGAATTTAAGAATTATTGTTTGCATGGTATGATTATGAAGGAATGATTGAAGAAAGTCTAAAAGGACCAAGATAATTACTCTAACGAAAAGAATAAAACAATTACTTGTGGAAAGAATGAAAGAATATTTGCTCAAAATGATAGTGAAAATGTACTTCATTGAAATAATGATGTTTGAACATGAGCCTATTTCCCAATGAAATTCTTATTGCCTCTAGGCTTAAAGCAACAAGATTATTTTGAACATTACTCTAAGTAAGCTCTAAATACTACAGGAATGTCTTCTACAGTCCAATTGCTTAGAACACTCCCAGGTTCATAAGGACGAATATCTGACAAGGTCCCCTCTTCAGTTGCTTCTTCGAATATGGCATTGATGTGCATATCTTTGAAGATTTCTTCGATCTCTTTTTTCTCTGACATCCTTCGGTCGGGATGAATAATCCCTCCCGATACAAAAGTCTTCGATATGTAAGGGATTACCAGGGGTTCCCACTTTATTTCTTCACCACTCAATCGTGCCTTTCTTCTCTCATGCCTTTTTTTCTAATTCTTTCTTCCTTTGTCTTGCATCTGGCCTGAACCCTAAACCAAAACGGTCACAATTGTCTTTCAATATCGAAACTTCAATTCTTCCCTGGAGATGTCTTCCAAGCCCCTTTCCTAGTAAAGCTCCTTTTCCTACCATCAACTGTAGACTCATCCTCGTAGTTCTGGATATTTTCGGTGCTGGAATCTTGCTCCCTTCAGTGATGAATGTTGCATTTACAAACTCCAAGGACCAAAAAGAACATTCGATTCCTTCATCATCTATCTCCAAATATGGTGCATCACTACTTACAGCTGCAATAATATCCTCTTCAGCATTTATCGTTATCAACTGACCCTCTGATACTAACTTCAACTTCTGATGCAACGATGAAGGCACTGCCCCTGCTGAATGTATCCAAGGTCTTCCTAACAAGCAGTTGTATGAGGGTTTGATATCCATCACTAAAAATTCCACCTCATATGTAGTTGGGAAAATCAACAAAGGTATTTCTATTCTCCCTATGACTCTTTTTTCTGTGCCATCAAATGCCTGCACTATATTCTGACACCCCTTCATGTGCAAGCTATCCACAGGTAATCTATTTAATGTAGACAAGGGCAATACATTCAATGCCGACCCATTGTCTATCAAGAATCCCGGGAATGTGTATCCTTTGCATCTGGTAGTGATGTGCAGAGCTTTAGTGGACCCCATACCTCTTGGTGGTATTTTTTCATCATTGAAGAATATGAAATTATTAGCACTTATGTTATTAACCAGCCGATCTAACTTATTGACAGAGATATCATTATTCACGTACGTCTCATTTAGCACTTTCATCAATGCATTTCGGTGGACCTCTGAACTTAGGAGCAAAGCTAGTATAGATATGCGACCTTGTTGTTTATGCAACTATTCCAGCACGCTATATTCACTATGTTTTAGAAATTTCAGGAATTCCTTAGCTTCCTCCTCTTTCACTGGTTCATTAACAGGCAACTCAGACTCAACAGCTTTTCCTTTCTTTTGTTCCACTATCGGAGCTTTTCCTTTTACACGTTCTGTTCGGGCATTTACCAAGTCATAGCGTCTTCCACTACGCGTGTGAAAACCTAAATCTTGGTCCTCCTTAGCTGAATTCTCCTTCCCCGGGATTGTCACATTACAATCATAATTTTATGAGACCTTTTGTTGCCCTCGTAAAAGAAAACTGCTCGTTTCTGAATTATAACCTTCAGTGCCATTTGAATTCCCGCGTCATTTTTTGGACGTGAAATGATGACCACAGGATAATTGACCTTTGGGCCCTTCAACGCTGATTCTGACGTGCATACACACCCCTCCTTTTTAGCCTCTTCATAAAATTCTATCTCTTTGTTGTCCATCAGGCCCTGAACCAAAACTCTGAACTTTTTACATTCTTGAATTTCGTGCCCCTCTTCATGATGGAATTCGTAGTAGCTCCTCATCTCTTTGCCGCTCCTTTCTGGATCTGAAATAACTAATCCCCTTTTTGCCATCTCCTTCCAAACCCATTTCAAAGGAGTTTTCACTTGTGTAATGTCTGCCTTGACCTTTCTCCCCATATTTTCACTCATCGCGTTTACCCCGCCATCGGCGTGATTAGGTAACGGATTTTCTGCACTAGGTGCATTATCAAACTTCACGATGCCCACTTTAATAAGTCTTTCAAATACTTTCTTAAAGGCAGTGCAGTTTTCTATTGAATGTCTTGGAATTCTTGCATGGTAGTCACATTGAGCATTTGCGTCGTACCATTTAGGGTATGGGGGTTGTAATGGCTTTAAGTAAAAAGGGTCCACCACATGTGCATCGAATAAACTTTGATACAACTCCTTATATAACACTAGGATAGGCGTAAATTGAAGCTTCTCAGTATTTTGCTTTGTGTCAGATTCTTGTTTTAACGAATCTTGACTCCCAGTAGTCACTGCTCTCGGCTGATTAATTGTAAACTATTTTAAGTACCCTATGTTCGTATTGTTCACCTCGTTTTCCCTTTTCCGCGGGGCTGGCCTTTTGGTATTCTCTTCTGCCTCTATCCTTCCACTTCTTATTACTTTCTCAATCATTTCTCCAGTCATTACCATGTCTGAAAAGCTTTTTGTGGCGCTTCCCAGCATGTGTGTAATGAACGGGGTCTTTAATGTGTTGATAAAGAGCATCGTGGTTTCTTTTTCTAAAAGCGGCAGCTGAACTTGTATGGAAACTTCTCTCCATCTTTGCGCATATTATCTAAAACTTGTATTTGGTTTCTTCTTCATATTTGTAGAGTAATTCTATCAGGAGTCATATCTGTCACATGGCTGTACTGCTTCATGAATGCTTGCGCCAAATCTTTCCATGAACTAATCCTGGTACGACTCAGTTGATTGTGCCACTTAGATGCTGCCCCCACTAAACTGTCTTGGAAGCAAAGGATCAGTAGTTGATCGTTGTTAACATACCCAGTCATTCTTCTGCAAAACATGGTAATATGAGCTTTAGGGCAGCTCGTTCCATTGTACTACTCAAATTCTGGCATTTTGAACTTGGGGAGAAGGACTAAGTCTGGGACCAAACTCAGATCCTTAGCGTCAATTCCATGATGACTATCAGCGCTTTCCATTGCTCTGAATTTTTCCTCCAGCCATTTACACTATTCTTCTAATTTCTTTTGTGATTCTATCCATGCCATTTCCTCTTCCGCAACTTCATCCAAATCAGGAACAAGTGGATAATTCGAGTTATTAGCAGGGTTAGAGCCTGAGCCAGCTTGGAAATTTATTGGTATCAAATCTCCGGCCTAAATTTGTTAAGGCCTGATCGTAACAGACGGTTTTTATGGGTTTATTTCAGGTTGTGTCTGTGCATATGTTGGAGTATAACCAGGAGGATATTGAAGGTCTTCGTTATTTTCCCCAACATTGTCCATGGGGCCTTTCCCTTTGTCCATCTTCCCCACCAGCAGTTGGGACAATTGAGCCATCATGTTTCTTTGGGACTCCATCATTTGATCCATCATCTCTTACTGGATCTTAGCTAGCTGCTCTTGTATCTGTGTCTGCATTTGCTCTTGCATGTCCTTTTGCATTTGCTCCAATTTTTCTAGTCTTTTGTCCATTGACTTGTTTTTTTTTTGCTTGTGTCGTAGGGGTGCGTACTTGGTTGGTTTTTGTTGGTTTCCAGATTACTGAAATAATTTTTTAATTAATTAGAATATTTTTATGGCCTTTAATGCATATGATGTAATGTAATGAAAATGCATGAATACAAAGGAGACATCAATTTTGATTCAATTCCATTTAGAAAACTTTACTAGAAAATATAATTCTTTACATAAAATTGAGTTACAAATAAGACTTCGCCCTAATGTTCAGAGCCTTAATTTTCCTAAGAAACGAGGCTAGCTCCTACCCCCGATCTGACTTCAACTCGTATTTCACACTCAGTATCCGCTTGTACCGCTAAAGCTTGCAAGTAATCGGCTACCTCCCGAATATGGGTTATGGCTTCTCCCATAATGTAATCCTTGTTTCTGACTTGGTCTTGCGAATGGTGAAGCTGTTCCTTCCAATGCTCCTCACTTGCTTTGAAAAACTCAATCCGCATCTCACAACTTTGTAATGACGCTTCTAATTCTTCTATTTTTCCTTTCATTTCTTCTACCTTACTCAAGCTTGCTCTCAACTCCATTGCGGTATTACGGCTTCGGTACTGATGAAGAGATTTCTCGAGTTCCGCCATTCTAGCCCTTAATTCACCTCGTTCATTTTTACTTTCTGACAGACTCTTCTCTAGGTCCCCATTTCGTGCTTGAGCCTCTCAGAATTTCCTTTCCCACTGGTCGGATTTAGTCTTTTCCTCTCGAATTTCCTGACGCTATTGTTCTGAAGTTTTACCTAACCCAGCAATCCTCATAAATAGGCGTAACTTCTTATAATCTGTCTTCAAACTTTCCAAATCTTCCTCAACTTCATTCTTCCTTTTTCGTACCTTTTCTGCCTCTGACTTCTGAACCTCCACATCTAATTTCAGGTGCATTTTTTCTTCCTCCAATTGGTTGATCTTTTTCCTAAGCTCAAAACTCTTCTTCTCAAAATCCTGTTTTATAATTTCCAACTCTGACGAGGCAACTTGTAATTATTCCTCCACAGGTCAAGTATTTTCTAAACTTGGCCTAGGAATATTATCATTAACCCTTTTCCTAAACCATTCATTGTATTCAGGTGTCACTATGGAACCGACAGCCAACCTCTTCATCCAGTGAGTTTGCTTCCAAGTATCAGACAGTCCCCGAACCTTCTTCTTATAGTGGTCACCTTTATATGAGAATTCACACTGAGCAAGCCCGTAAGTCGTGGGTACAAACTGCCTCGATTTATACTATCTTAATGCCAGCAAATAAGTATATCCAGTGGCTCTCCAAATTCCTGACAATGGTACCCAATCAAAGTTCCCACATAGATACAGGATCTCATCAGGAACCATCCAAAAAGCTCTCCACTCTATATCCCTCTCCTTGATGTTTTGAAGAATTTTCATCCACTTCCCCTCTAAGATATCATCTCTCTTTTGCATAGCTGCCTCCTCCTTTAATGGGGAGTAACTTTTAGAGAAGACCCGATAAGAAACCTTGTTTATCTTCCAAAAGTGACCATGAAACCACACCAACAACAGCTGTGCACATCCAATAAATCTCCCTTCGTCTGCTTTCCGACACATGCTCAAGGATCTAAACATCCCGGCTAGTATTGCAAGTACAGGTGTGATTCCCTTCTCTAGACGATCGAATAAGTCAGTGACTGCCTCATCCACATGCCTTAAAGCCTTAGGAAAAATCACCAATCCATAGATGCTTAAGGCGAAGATAGCGACCCTCTTCCTTTCATCCAAATGTGTTAAAACCAAATCTCTCAAATTTTCCCAAGGAATACACTTACTATCCCCCTTTATTGAATTTGAGCAGTGACCCAAGGCTCGCTTATCCCCATCAATTTCTTTGCAAAAGTTGGACCATTAAAAACCTTAGCATAAGCTTTTCTAACTTGAACTTTTGGACACCTTAGCAGGGTAGTATATTCCTCCATGATAGGCACCAAATCCACTTGCCCAAAAGTGAAACAATTGTAATCAGAATTCCAAAATTGAGCCATACCTCGGAACAGATGCTTATCCACCTTAATATTGAACATGTAGGCTATATCACCATAGCTCTAATAGAACAACTGTTTGGTTCCCTCATCCCAACGCGCCCATATATCTCTCAACTCTTGCAACTCATTCTGCGTTACATTGATGCGAGTGAATTTCTGCAACTCTGATGTATATCCTTCCGCCAGACTATCCCCTTTCTCTGATTGTAACTTCTCTGACCATGCACGGACGGCCGCATTATCCTCAACTTTATCAAGAAATTCATTCTCCATGTTAGATCTTCTAACTTAGTAATCAAATACGAATGTTATGCAAAACACAATCAAAACAAAACACAACAAGTCAGTATCAAGTATTAATAATAAAATACAAGCAAAAACCAAAAATAATCAGAACATAGATATAGGCAACTACTAAGGCTTAACATAGCTCTACCTAAGGATAGCTCTTAAGGTTCACTATATGTGGTACGGTTCTAAAGAGAAGGTACCTAAACTAGCATATTCCTCAATTATAGGCTCACATGGATCGAGTTCGGTTCAGGGGAATACATTTCCCTATGACTATGCGGAGATGAAAATCTCACGAAATCATAGATACAGATGTACCCCAGAAGCAATCTACTAGCCTATACGGAGGTGAAAACCTTACGAAAGCATAGTTTCTTACTCCCACTTAAAGGTATAACCACAATGGTCATGCAATGCAATGCAATATTATTCTACAAGACCCGAACCATAATAATCATAAAAATAAATGCAATCAAAAGAATCATGATTTTCAAAAAAAAATTCAATTCTTTCACAAAAAGACAACAAATAATCAATTTTATGGCTTGACTCTCTTGTTCTGTGACACCCCGAATGTGACCCTAGTCGGAGAGTGGTTTCGGGACCACGAAACCGAGTCACAAGAATAATTAAGTGTTATATTCCGTACTTATTGTATGTGGAATTGGTATGCGTAAATATTTCGTGTCTCGATTTTTATTAATTAGGTGCTAAATTATAAGAAAGGACTTAGTAGTGAACTTTGAAAGTACGATAGGGAAATAGGTGATGACTAATTAAAGCATGCATGCAAAATAATGGACTTGCATGTCAAATTCCCCTTTCTACAAGTAATGGCCGCCATGACAAAGAATATGGGTCAAACATGTCATGAAACATGTTTTGTTGGGCATTAGGGAGAAATAGTAAACAAATAAGCATGGGTAAGAAAAGAATGAAAAAAAAAATGTGTGTGAGAGAGTGGCATACCCCATTGCCGTGAGTTGTAGAGAAGGAAAGAAAAAAATTTTGTTCATCCTTTCTTTGAGCCAAAACTAAGGAAGAAGGAGGATTTTTGCTTCATGCTTGGTTTGGAAGAGATCTAGAAGGAGATTTGGCTAAGTTTGCATCAAGATTAAGGTATGTATGAGGTTGTGTTGGGAGTTTCATGCATGTTTTGGTTGCTAACTTGATGTGCATGTTAGCCATGGCTCAAATCTTTGGTATGCCATGGAAATGGTATTTGGCCAAAGTTGTTATAGTGATAAAGCCATTGCATGCTAAGTGTGAAGCTTGATGATGATGCATGCAATGATGGATTTTCTACTCATGAGTAAGATTTTGAGTTTTCTTTGTTTTATCATGATTAAAGTTGAAAAGGAGCATGATTGTCATACTTGGCCATGATGCATTCTTGAGCATGATTCATGCTTCTTGCATGTTAGTTAAAAGTTTGTGTTTTGGATGGCTATGGACACCTTGAAAATTCGGCCATGCTCATATATGCATATATATGATTGCACATTATGTTTGGTTATGAACTAAGTGATGAATATATTGATTTAAAGAAGAAATGTGGAAGAATGCTTGTGAAATTGCAAGCACAATTGCCTAGCACACATATAAGTGCTTGATGCTATATTATAAGTTTTGGGCCACAATGTGCAAAGCATAAATTAGTAGATTGCATGCTGTTTTTGTGAGGTATTATGCAAAATTGACCTCAACATGTACATGAATATTCGGCCTTGGGTGGCCTATTGAAGGCCTTAGCATTTCCTTGATGCTCAAATAAATTGTATTGAATTGCTTGATGTAGTATAAAATGTGCATGACCATTGTGTATTCAAGCTAAAGAGTGGCCATATGACCATTTAAAATCCTTGTCATATTCGCCATAAGCAAGCACAATGAGGTTTTAATAAATTGAATTTGTTTGAATTAGCTCAAGAGCTAAGAGGGCCACAATTGGACAAGGGAAGGAAAAGGTGATCGAATAGCCAAAAAGCCGCTCGACAACATCCGAGGTAAGTCCTCAAGAAGTGACCTTACTTGAATTATGTGAGATGAAATATGGATGTGTATGATTATTGATTATGTGTGTATGAGTATTTGAATTTCCACCCGGCTAAGTCCCAAGGCGAATATGCTAATGATATTAATTGTGTTTGAGCCTTAGTAACGAAAATGAAATATGTATGTCCAATGATTATTGATGTATGTGTGCATGAGAAATTGAATGATATCCGGCTAAGCCCAAGACAATTATGTTGAAATTATATCCGGTTAAGACCAAGGCAATTGTGCTAGTGGTTATATCCGGCTAAGGCCCAAGGCATTCGTATGAAGTTATTCTATCCGGCTAAGACCAAGGCATTTGTGCACGTGATTATATCCGGTTATATTCAAGAATCTTGGGCTGGAGGTGAGTGTTGGTTGCTGAAATGAATTTAATTAGTACACTCGGACAGCCCAAAGGATAAGGTACGTTATATGTGCATTGGAAAGTCGACGTGTTTGAGCAACATTCGCTCAATCGACTAATGAATTTCAGTTATTGAATTGATTGATGCTTTGCGAACTTATACAATGATGAAGTATGAAGTAAGAATGTGTATTAATGAAATGATGCATTTGGCTATGTGAATGTATTGCTGTAAATTATAGTTCATTATATTCCTTGAGACTTACTAAGCATAAAAATGCTTACCCCGTTGCTTTGGCTCTTAGTTTTCTAGATTTCGCCGAGGCAATCGGATTTGGGATCGTTGAAGTCAAGTCATCCACACTATCAAGCCTCCATTTTGGTATAAATTTTGGTTGAACTTGAGATGGCATGTATAGGACTACCTCTTGTTTGTTAAATACGTTGTAATGTAAGTTTGTATGGCCATGCGAAAATGGCTCAAAAGGGAGCATGAACTTAGACTTATTGTGGGTTGTATGTATATATATTTGGGGTCATGATGTGGCTATGGTTTGAAATGGGAATGTTGGTCATATGATCAGCCATTGGCATGGTTAAAATGATCATATATGAACCTATGTATGGCAAGATTAGTTGAATCATGGAGACTACCAAATAGGTAAGTCCTACCTTAAAACAGATGCTGCCAGCTGCAGTGGCGTGAATGTGAAAAATCACCATAATTCATAGGAATGGAATCAAATAGTGAATAAGCTATGTAAATGAACCTTGATGAGTCTATTTTCATATGGAAGAAACGAAACGGTCATAGGAGTTACAGGTTAAGAGATATTAAAGCTATTGTGAGACAGGGCCAGAATGGTTTCTGGGTTCCCTGTCGCAACTTTAAAATTCACTATAAATTATCCAAAAAGAATTAGGGATATACCTTATATGTACAGATTCCATTTTGAGTCTAGTTTCATTAGAAATAAACGACACCAGCATTAAAGCCCTGTGCAGAGAGATATTCAAGTTATACCGCGCGAAGGTCAGAGCAGTCGATCCCTGTAACTTGGGTAACTTTAACTAATAAACTGTACCAATTGGCCCGACCAAAATCCTAGAAATAAATCCATGGATGTATATATGAGTCTAAATTCAGGAAAATTTACGAAACCAGTTTCCGAGTTTTGAAACTCGAGATATGATTTTAAAGGCGACAGTGACGCAGTTTTCCAGCCTGACTGGAAATGTCAAATTGGTGGGCAAAAACATGTGAACTTGGTTTGTTAACCCTCGGGTCCGACACGCAATGGTCTCGGGTTTGGGGTGTTACAATTTTATTGGTATCGAGCCACGGTTTAGTCGATTCTAGGACTACCGTGATGTGTTTGGGGTCTAGCTATACATGCCATTAAATGATGAATCGATAGTGTGATGAATTCGACAATTTGACTTCATGTTTGTTTATAGCAATGGATCCCGATCCCAACCGAAAGCGATAGCTGATGATGTGGAGAGTGTGGCGCTGCTCCGCGCAAGGGACAGCGCCATGACTCTCAACCTATGGCTAGCAATCCTAATGACGAGGCTAAGCAAGCCTTTTATAGTGTGATGAACGAATGGTTTAATCAATACATTCGAACCAACACGGTTGTTCCACCACCTCCATTCCCGATTTAATGCAACCCCAGACCTACAATACCTCCGTTGATGACCCAATAAGGTCGGGTAAGCCCCGATCGATAGGATTCAAAACATGGGGCCATTGAATTTAAGGCTACGGATGATGATGATGCCGAAGCGAGCTGAATTATGGTTAGATAACACTATCCGGTGCTTGATGAGCTATCCTGTACACCGATGAGTGCTTAAAGTGTACCATCTCCTTGCTACGCGAGTCCGCCTACTATTGGTGGAGTACTCGACTTCGTGGTGCCTAGAGAGCAAGTGACTTGGGAATTCTTTCTAACCGAAGTTCAAAAAGTATATCGATCGAGATTCATCGACCAAAAGCGGAGGGAGTTCCTTGATCTTAAGCAAGGTTCTATGTCCGCTATCGACTACGAACGAAAGTTTGTGAGGCTTAGCCAGACGCGCGAGAATGCATTTCGTCCAAGCTATTATGTGCAAACGCTTGAGGATGGGCTGAATGATGATATAAGGATGTTTGTTGGCATTCTCGAGATACGAGAGTTCGTAGTACTTGTTGAGCGAGCTTGTAAAGTCAAGAGCTTAGAAAGGAGAAACAAAAAGTGATGTGGGGATTGGAGAATTCGAAGAGGTCCTCGGAAAGTCTCTTCAACAAGCATCGAAGAGATTTCGAGATGATGCGAGCCGGTCTAGAGGCGTTTCGGATTTTCTAGACGAGGACGCGATCGACCCCTGTGACCACACGAGTCACCTCGATTGCTTGGTGGCGGAAATGATCGCCGAGAGAGGACGGAGTGTCCACATTGTGGCAAATGGCATTCGGGAGCTGTTGGTTTCGTGATCGCCTCTGCTATAAGTGTGGATCGGCCGACCATTTTATGAAGGATTGCCCGAGGATGCATGAACAGAATGCAAGTCGAGTGCAAACCCGGTGCTACCATCGCCGAGGTAGGCCACCTAGAAATATGGGCAATGTCGTTGGCGGTCGAGAGGATCTAGAGATGCTACCATCGATCCGAGGCTCGTGCTCTGCTAGGACTTATGCCATCGCGCACGCGAGGATGCCGCCTCTCCGGATGTTATTACCGGTACTTTCACTCTTTTCAATACAAATGTAATTGCTTTGATTGACCCCGGTTCTACTCATTCTTATATATGTAAAACCTTAGCATCCAAAGAAGACTTTGCCCATTGAGTCTCTCGAGTTTGTAATTCGTGTCAAACCCTTGGGTCATTACGTGCTTGTTAACAAAGTGTGCAAGAAAAGTCCCCTAGTGTTCCGAGGTTCTTGTTTTCCGCGGACTTAATGCTTTTGCCATTCGATGAGTTCGATGTTATTCTTGGTTTGGATTGGTTGACCATGCACGATGCGGTTGTAAATTGCAAGAGCAAGACTATCGATTTGAGGTGCGAGAATAATGAAATAATTCGGGTTGAGTCCACGGACTTAAAGGGTTGCCACCGTAATATCGCCGATGTTGGCCCGTAAATATGTAAGAAAAGGTGCGGCGCGTACCTTGCGACGTACTCGATGACAAGGAATCGAGAAGAAACCCGAATCTGTGCCCGTGGTTTGTGAATACCGGATGTTTTCCCCAAGAATTGCCGGTTTACCACTGCTCGAGAAATAGAATTTGGCATCGAATTGGTACCGGTACCACCCCAATTTCGATAGCTCCGTGTCGTATGGCACCAACGGAATTGAAGGAGTTGAAAACTCGGTTGCAAGAATTGGTGGATAGAGGTTTTGCTCGCCGAGTTTTTCGCCTTGGGGTGCGCCGTGTTGTTCGTGAAGAAGAAGGATGGAACCATGCGACTATGCATCGACTATCGTCCGCCTTAACAAAGCGACGATAAAGAACAAATATCCGTTGCCACGTATTGATGACTTGTTCGATCAACTCAAGGGAGCCTCGGTGTTCTCGAAAATAGATTTGAGATCGGGCTACTATCAATTGCGAATCCGAGATTCGGACGCGTGCCCAAGATCGCCTTGAACGAGATATGGTCACTATGAGTTCCCGGTGATGCCGTTTGGGCTCACTAATGCCCTAGCGGTATTTATGGATTTAATGAATCGAATCTTTAGACCATATTTGGATCGATTCGTAGTCGTGTTCATTGATGACATCTTGGTCTATTCAAGAAATGAGACCGAACATGCTGAACACCGCGGTTAGTGCTTGCAAATTTTACGGACAAGCAATTATATGCTAAGTTCAGCAAGTGTGAGTTCGGTTAAGAGAGGTAAGCTTCTTGGGTCATGTGGTATCTCGCATCGGTATTCGAGTCGACCAATAAAATTTCAGCCATACTAAATTGGAAGCCTCAGAAATATTACTGAGGTTCAAGCTTTTGGGGCTTGCTTACATTACTACCGACGATTTGTAAAGGCTTCTCAACGATAGCCACGATGATGACGCTTACTCCAAAAGGATGTTAAGTTCGAATGGACGGAGAAATGCCAAAAAGCTTCGATCAATGAAAACTTATTTGATGAAGCCCCAATTCTAGTGCAACCCGAGTCCGCAAGGAGTTTGTCATCTATAGCGACGCCTCTCTACTTGGGTTAGGTTATATTAATGCAAGAAGGTCGAGTTGTGGCCTGCGCGTCGAGGCAATTAAAGCCACATGAGAAAAATTATCCGACTCATGATCTCGAATTGGCCGCCATCGTATTCGCCTTAAAGATTTGGCGACATTACTTATTTGGTGAAAGGTGCCATGTATACTCGGATCACAAAAGTCTCAAGTATTTGATGACCCAACGAGACTTAAATCTGCGACAAAGACGTTGGCTCGAGTGTTAAAGGATTATGAGTGATCATTGACTATCACCCGGAAAGGCGAATGTAGTTGCGGATGCCTTGAGTCGTAAATCGTTATTCACTTTACGATGAATGTGCACTTGTCTATCCGATCCGACAATGTGTTAGTGGCTGAAATGAAAGCCAAACCATTATTGACACACCAAATTCGAGAAGCTCGAAAGTCGATGACGAGTTGGTTGCAAAACGGGCTGCGTGTGTTCGAACAAGGACTCGGAGTTTCAAATCGACGATGACGATTGTTTGAGGTTCAAAAGTCGTCTGTGTGTCCCAAAGAATTGAACTCATTTCGATAATTCAATGAAGCCCATTGTAGCCGAATGGCAATCCACCCGGGAGTACGAAGATGTACAATGATTTGAAACGTCGATTTTGGTGGCATGGTATGAAGCGAGACATCTCCGACTTTGTTTCAAGATGTTTAATATGTCAACAAGTGAAAGCGGAACATCGTGCCTTCAGATTACTTCACCAATCACGATACCCGAGTGGAAATGGGATCGAGTCACAATGGACTTTGTATCCGGACCGCCATTGTCGACAAGTAAGAAGGATGCGGTTTGGGTCGTGGTAGATCGATTGACTAAGTCGGCCCACTTTGTCCCCGTCGTCGGATTTTTCAATGGACAAATTAGCGGAATTGTACGTTTCTCGATTGTGAAATTACACGGGTGCCTATTTCTATCGTGTCGGATAGAGATCCGAGATTTACCTCGCGGTTTTGGAAAAAGTTGCAAGAAGCTTTGGGTACCAAGTTGCATTTCAAAGACCGCCTTCCACCCCAAACCGATGGTCAATCCGGCGGGTAATTCGGATACTTGAGGATATGTTAAGATGTTGCGTCCTCGAGTTTAGTGGTTCATGGGAACGGTATTTGCCGTTGATTGAATTCGCTTACAACAACAAATTTTCAATCGAGTATTAAGATGGCACCTACGAGGCTTTGTACGGGCGTAAATGCCGTACACCATTGTTTTGGACTGAGCTTGGTGAAAGCAAGATTTTCGGGGTGGATTTGATTAGGGATGCCGAACAGAAAGTGAAAGTAATCCGTGAAAGTTTGAAGATAGCCTTCGATCGTCAGAAGTCGTACGCGGATATGAAGCGTAAGGATATCGAGTATCAGGTGGGTGATAAAGTGTTCCTCAAGGTATCGCCTTGGAAAAAATACTCAGGTTCGGCCGTAAGGGCAAGTTGAGCCCGAGGTTCATTGGGCCATATGAGATATCAGAGCGAGTCGGTCCAGTGGCATATCGTTTGATTTTGCCCCCTGAACTCAAAAAGGTTCACGATGTCTTCCACGTTTCGATGCTTCGACGTTATAGATCCGATCCATCGCACGTGATTAGTCCATCAGAAATTGAAATTCAAGCTAATATGAGTTATGAGGAAGAACCAATTCGTATCCTATCACGAGAAGTGAAAGAGTTATGAAACAAGCGGGTTCCGCTAGTGAAAGTGTTATGGCTCAAGCACGGGATAGAAGAAGCTACTTGGGAGACCGAGAACTCAATGAGAGAGCGATATCCGAACCTATTTACCGGTAAGCTTTTCGGGACGAAAATCTCTTGAGTGGGGGAGAGTTGTGACACCCCGAATGTGACCCTAGTCGGAGAGTGGTTTCGGGACCACGAAACCGAGTCACAAGAATAATTAAGTGTTATATTCCGTACTTATTGTATGTGGAATTGGTATGCGTAAATATTTCGTGTCTCGATTTTTATTAATTAGGTGCTAAATTATAAGAAAGGACTTAGTAGTGAACTTTGAAAGTACGATAGGGAAATAGGTGATGACTAATTAAAGCATGCATGCAAAATAATGGACTTGCATGTCAAATTCCCCTTTCTACAAGTAATGGCCGGCCATGACAAAGAATATGGGTCAAACATGTCATGAAACATGTTTTGTTGGGCATTAGGGAGAAATAGTAAACAAATAAGCATGGGTAAGAAAAGAATGAAAAAAAAAATGTGTGTGAGAGAGTGGCATACCCCATTGCCGTGAGTTGTAGAGAAGGAAAGAAAAAATTTTGTTCATCCTTTCTTTGAGCCAAAACTAAGGAAGAAGGAGGATTTTGCTTCATGCTTGGTTTGGAAGAGATCTAGAAGGAGATTTGGCTAAGTTTGCATCAAGATTAAGGTATGTATGAGGTTGTGTTGGGAGTTTCATGCATGTTTTGGTTGCTAACTTGATGTGCATGTTAGCCATGGCTCAAATCTTTGGTATGCCATGGAAATGGTATTTGGCCAAAGTTGTTATAGTGATAAAGCCATTGCATGCTAAGTGTGAAGCTTGATGATGATGCATGCAATGATGGATTTTCTACTCATGAGTAAGATTTTGAGTTTTCTCTTTGTTTTATCATGATTAAAGTTGAAAAGGAGCATGATTGTCATACTTGGCCATGATGCATTTTTGAGCATGATTCATGCTTCTTGCATGTTAGTTAAAAGTTTGTGTTTTGGATGGCTATGGACACCTTGAAAATTCGCCATGCTCATATATGCATATATATGATTGCACATTATGTTTGGTTATGAACTAAGTGATGAATATATTGATTTAAAGAAGAAATGTGGAAGAATGCTTGTGAAATTGCAAGCACAATTGCCTAGCACACATATAAGTGCTTGATGCTATATTATAAGTTTTGGGCCACAATGTGCAAAGCATAAATTAGTAGATTGCATGCTGTTTTTGTGAGGTATTAAGTGCAAAATTGACCTCAACATGTACATGAATATTCGGCCTTGGGTGGCCTATTGAAGGCCTTAGCATTTCCTTGATGCTCAAATAAATTGTATTGAATTGCTTGATGTAGTATAAAATGTGCATGACCATTGTGTATTCAAGCTAAAGAGTGGCCATATGACCATTTAAAATCCTTGTCATATTCGCCATAAGCAAGCACAATGAGGTTTTAATAAATTGAATTTGTTTGAATTAGCTCAAGAGCTAAGAGGGCCACAATTGGACAAGGGGAAGGAAAAGGTGATCGAATAGCCGAAAAAGCCGTTCGACAACATCCGAGGTAAGTCCTCAAGAAGTGACCTTACTTGAATTATGTGAGATGAAATATGGATGTGTATGATTATTGATTATGTGTGTATGAGTATTTGAATTTCCACCGGGCTAAGTCCCGGCGAATATGCTAATGATATTAATTGTGTTTGAGCCTTAGTAACGAAAATGAAATATGTATGTCCAATGATTATTGATGTATGTGTGCATGAGAAATTGAATGATATCGGGCTAAGCCGAAGACAATTATGCTGAAATTATATCCGGTTAAGACCAAGGCAATTGTGCTAGTGGTTATATCCGGCTAAGGCCGAAGGCATTCGTATGAAGTTATTCTATCCGGCTAAGACCAAGGCATTTGTGCACGTGATTATATCCGGTTATATTCAAGAATCTTGGGCTGGAGGTGAGTGTTGGTTGCTGAAATGAATTTAATTAGTACACTCGGACAGCCCAAAGGATAAGGTACGTTATATGTGCATTGGAAAGTCGACGTGTTTGAGCAACATTCGCTCAATCGACTAATGAATTTCAGTTATTGAATTGATTGATGCTTTGCGAACTTATACAATGATGAAGTATGAAGTAAGAATGTGTATTAATGAAATGATGCATTTGGCTATGTGAATGTATTGCTGTAAATTATAGTTCATTATATTCCTTGAGACTTACTAAGCATAAAAATGCTTACCCGTTGCTTTGGCTCTTAGTTTTCTAGATTTCGCTCGAGGCAATCGGATTTGGGATCGTTGAAGTCAAGTCATCCACACTATCAAGCCTCCATTTTGGTATAAATTTTGGTTGAACTTGAGATGGCATGTATAGGACTACCTCTTGTTTGTTAAATACGTTGTAATGTAAGTTTGTATGGCCATGCGAAAATGGCTCAAAAGGGAGCATGAACTTAGACTTATTGTGGGTTGTATGTATATATATTTGGGGTCATGATGTGGCTATGGTTTGAAATGGGAATGTTGGTCATATGATCAGCCATTGGCATGGTTAAAATGATCATATATGAACCTATGTATGGCAAGATTAGTTGAATCATGGAGACTACCAAATAGGTAAGTCCTACCTTAAAACAGATGCTGCCAGCTGCAGTGGCGTGAATGTGAAAAATCACCATAATTCATAGGAATGGAATCAAATAGTGAATAAGCTATGTAAATGAACCTTGATGAGTCTATTTTCATATGGAAGAAACGAAACGGTCATAGGAGTTACAGGTTAAGAGATATTAAAGCTATTGTGAGACAGGGCCAGAATGGTTTCTGGGTTCCCTGTCGCAACTTTAAAAATTCACTATAAATTATCCAAAAGAATTAGGGATATACCTTATATGTACAGATTCCATTTTGAGTCTAGTTTCATTAGAAATAAACGACACCAGCATTAAAGCCCTGTGCAGAGAGATATTCAAGTTATACCGCGCGAAGGTCAGAGCAGTCGATCCCTGTAACTTGGGTAACTTTAACTAATAAACTGTACCAATTGGCCCGACCAAAATCCTAGAAATAAATCCATGGATGTATATATGAGTCTAAATTCAGGGAAAATTTACGAAACCAGTTTCCGAGTTTTGAAACTCGAGATATGATTTTTAAGGCGACAGTGACGCAGTTTTCCAGCCTGACTGGAAATGTCAAATTGGTGGGCAAAAACATGTGAACTTGGTTTGTTAACCCTCGGGTCCGACACCGGCAATGGTCTCGGGTTTGGGGTGTTACATGTTCAATCCCCAGTGGAGTCGCCAAGCTGTCGAAACCATTTTTTTATTTAAAAAAAAAAGGGGATCGACTTATTTAAAAACGAAAATTGAGTCGCCACCAATCTTTTTGTTAAGGTGTGATCGGATCACCTAATAAAACATTTTATTAAAAAAAATCAATTTTGACCTACGAAATTTGAGAAAATGGGTTCGGGAGTCGGTTACGTATGAGGAAGGATTTGCACCCTGTTACGCCCAAAATTGGTACCAAATTAATTAAATAATGTCCTTATGTCTAAAAAAAAATTTTGAAATACGATTTCTTTTAAAATATTTGAATGACTCAAATCGGACGTCAAAATTCTTTTGTTTCTGAGGAATATAGTATCACATCTAGCACGTTAGGACGTGATCCTTTAAACCCTCGTAACCACGATCAATTTTTGACTTCCAAAAGCTTATATGTTGAAAATTAAAAAAGGGTGCCCAATTATTTAGTCTAACGAAAAACCGAAACCCAGCACAATAGGGTACGATTCCTTGAATTTCCAAACATTGAACATTAGCTTGTTTTAGAATTTAGAAAACGTGAGTGAAATTATAAAGGAATATTCGATTATTTTGAACAAACGGGAAATCGAAACCCAGCACGATAGGGCACGATTCCCCGAATTTCCAAACATCAAACATTGCTTTCGTTTTAAGGAATTTTCAAATGAATAATTGTAAAACCAGCTTAAAATGCATTAATTTGACTTGAAATAAAATAGAATAATTAATCTTAAAACAAAAAGTTGCAAATTACAAAGTAACATTTATAAACAAAAAGCGAAATTATAAACATGGGACAATATGCACAAATAAAGTACTATACTTGGCGAAAAGTAATAGTATAAACATAAAAATGAATTAATAAACACGTCATGGAAATGAGTTCATATCTTATTTAAAACATTAATAAGGAACTAAAATATAATTCACCAAAGAAACATATTAGAAGGAAATACAACAAATTTTCAAATATAGATGAATAACAGTTGAAATGATAATACAAATGAAGAGTAAATAATATGCAGCAGATTATGTGTGAAATGAAATGAAAATTAAAAACAATACATAATATACAAAACAATATGGACACTAGGAGTCAATATAATGTGCAACAATTCAAAAACTATTAATAATAATAAAAAATTAAAAATTAACTATACATGCTAGGGTTTGAAATAATTTACATGTATAAAATAAAACTAATAATATATAAACGATTATTAAAAAGATATTATAAAGGAAGAAATTTGAATAAACAACATACCCAAATATTTTTTTTCAAATGATACATCTATTTAAAATTGACAATGTACATATAATAAAAGATAATTTAAATAATATGTAAAAATATGAAAGGTTCTAAAATATATATATAATAAGATATGTTCTTGAGATATGAATCATATACATAATGGGTTTAAAAAACACACACACAAATATATATATATATATATATATATATATATATATATATATATAAATAGGTTTAAAAGGAATTATGTATGTAAAGTAACATAGGATTAATAATATATATGAAATAAAACAAACTCTATCATGAGTTACATATGTATAATAATATATAAGAACATTTAAGTGAAATATTATATGAAAATTTTAAAAATACAATATAAAAAGCCTTAAAATAAAGATTTTATATATAAAAAGGGGTAAAATTATCATGGTAAATCAAAAATATAAAAATAAATATAAAAATAAGTATTAAATGAATTTTAAAAGTAATGAATTGCACAAATCAAAAGGACTCAATTAAAAAAATTAAACTAAAAAGGATACTTAATAAATAAAATAGACTATTGAAATTAGAAGAAGGATTAAAGCTCAAAACGCTCGAATGCACAGGGACCAAAACTGGAAATATACTAGATCCCAAAACGTTGCGTTTAGCCGCAGATTAGATTGCATTTATACACAACTTCAGGGATAAATTTAAAAAATAAAGAAAATGTGAACAGGGCCTAATTGAATGTTAGCGCGAAAGGAGAAGGACCAACACGCAAATATCCCCTCTCCGCAAAAAAGCGAGGATCCTGGGGGCCATCGGGTCGGGTCGAAATGGGTTGGCCTAGACAGAACCATTTTGGAGCCACTGAAATAGGCCCTAAACGGTGCTGTTTTATATCCGTTATTAACACTAAAAAACCCTAAAACTAAGACACTCGGCGATTTAGGAACAAAAATAAAATCAAACACCTTATTTTCATATTTGGCCGATCCCTAATCCCCTTTTACGTCAACACCGATCTGCCACCACAGTCGGTGACCAGCGTATTCGAGCTTTGGGGATATGGTTTTCTTAGCTTTGAGATCCCCTTTCGGCTTCAATTTCAATGAAGCAAAAAGAAGAAATTTGTGGCCTATTCGCAAGGTAAGGCTGCTCTTTCACTTTTTCTTTGTTTTTAAATGCAATGATGAATAATTTGAAGAAAAATGAACCTAGGAAATGCAAAAACTTCAAGAAATTTAAACAAAAATCACCTTCTCAAAATTTTGAATGCTTTCTTTGTATTTGATATGCGTAAAAAAATACATTGAAAAGTTCTTGGCTTCATAGCCGAAACCCGAAAGAATAAAAATACAAAATTTTTTGTGTTTGCTGTCGTTCTCTTATTTGTTTGCAGGCATAGAGTTACGGGGCTAGCTATGGTGTATGGCTCGTTGACGTAGAGGCATGGGCGTGGCTGTGGCTCAAGGAGGCCGTACAGCACTGTGGGCTGGGGGCTACGGCGTTAGAGTGGAAACCCTAAGGTTTTTGTTTGGCTGGTTGTTCGAGTAATAGGCCTTTGGAGCTTGTTTCTATTGTGTTGGGCCATCGGGCTGGGTTTATAGCATTTTGGGTCCGTTTTGGATTCTAAGTATTTGGGTTTTGGGCCATTGTAATGGTTTTGGGACTGTAATGGGTTATGGAATTTGGACTTGGACTTAATTATTTATTAGTTTGGTTTATTATTGTTTTGTATTTTGATTTTGGTGTGGACCCGGGCAAATTGATCCGTTTACACACTTAACTCTTTTTCTTTCATTTTGAACATAAAAAATCTCTAAATAAGGCTTTACCATATTTACTTTACCCAGCTAGACCGAGTTTCTATTTAACAACTCATCTAAATAAGGTCTAGATTCAAGTCTTCAACTCAGCTTAAAGGATGAGAGGAATTCTCTCTATTTCTCCCCTTTTTATAAATAGAGATTGCTTCTTAAAGAAGAAGAATAAGAAGAAAAAGAAGAAAGGTCCCTTATTTCTTATCCGAGTTACCTTGATATTTTACCTTTGTCCCGATGAATATTTGACACGTGTCACAGTCCTTTTAATCCACTAGATAAATGTTTGACAGCTGTAAAAAAACATGTAACAAAATACATATATTTATATAACATACCTTTAGGCTTTAATCAATCATTTTTCCTTAGTTATTACATTTGAGCGTAGCTAGTATCTTAACCAATCACACTTGGCATGTCATGTCTTTTTGGCAACGACCCTATTCCCTGAGTTCCATTAAGACCTTACTAATTTTTTTTCCTATTGATTTATTCCTTTCTAAGGCAGTTTATTGCCCTACTCCAATATTGGTTATGCGCCCACTTAACACACCAAGAGCATTAGTGAGGCGGAAAATACTTCACCATTTGAAGTAACACTTACTTTATTTATTAAGTTCAGAGCTCACCAAATACCGGACGTTACCCTACTTTTTAAATAAATCTTGTTCAAACATTATGGTCTCAGTCTTAGCTTAGAAGAGTACCTCACCATTCTTCTAGTCCTACTATTTCCAGAAAAGGAAGAGATAATATATTTTCTTTTTAACCTATCTTAAACACTTAACTCAAACCAAGTCTTTATTGAAACTTGTTGAACATCACATCAGTCATTGGGTGGTCTTATCCAAATCTAAAATGCCCAAGAAAACTAATCGAGTACTTACCTTTGGTCTTTAACCATGTCGGTTCTTTTTTGGTTGGTTCCTGACTATTGTTACTTCCATCTTGACTGGCTCAAAGCCAACCTTAGAGGATACTTTACACTGTTGACGTAATTTTGCATCATAAAAATTGTTTCCCTTATCCATAATGGAGTTCGCCCATTCTATGCGTCGTCAAAGTTTTTGGGCGAGTCCTTCCTTATTAGACACACTTCTTGGTCACTATGTGTCAACCTAGTGTTCACCAACATCAGGGCATCACTGGCATGCTCAAAGGGTTCTTATATTTAGTCTAGTTCTAACATATTCAAAACTTATCTCATCTGTCTTATTTCTCTAAATAGTATCCAAACACTAAGGCTTCACAAGGCTAAATGTTACAGTGCCAAATTTTGAGATTTATAGGGTATTCTAAATAACCTCAAAATGAATGCTCAGGCATATTTCTTTTAAAGATGTTAGTTACGTTCAAAGGAAGGTCTTTGAAGTTATCTTGCAACCATTTCATATCTGTCTGACCACCTTGAAACTTGTTTAACACCTTCTCCAAAAATATCTCGCAGAGGTCCTCTTTACCAAGAATGACCGCTGACCCCGTAATGATTGGCTCATTCATTAGTAAACTGAGTTGTAAAGCTACGTCCTTGAGTGTAATTGTACACTCACTGTATGGAAGATGGAATGTGTGTGTCTCGGGTCTCCATCTTTCTACCAACAAGTTCATAAGTGTAGGATTTAAGGTTTAGGATCCAATTTGTAGCCCTCGGGCATACGAAACGCATGTAAGAATTTTGCATCTTGCAAATAACCACAAATTTCAATGTTTGGGCTTTTGGGCAAATTATGTTTACATCCCTCCAAAACATTATTATTCACCTATTTCTATTTACAAAATAAAATAATTTAAAAAATTTAAAAAATTAAAATTAACTTAATTGGAAATAATGAAATTTAAAAATTCTTCCTTACCATTATCAATTGAGCAGTGAAAATGTCTTTGTCATCAAAAAAAATCGGAGAGCTTGTAATTCGTGAAAATTTAATTGAAATGAATAATATACAAAATAATTAAATAAAACTACAATATTTTTAAACAAGTGTATTGGAAAATTTCAAACAAAATTTGAGAAAATTAAGAGAGGTGAGAGAATTGAGAGAGTTGGATTTGAGTGAAAAGAACGAAAAATAACCTGGCATTTATAGGAAAAAAAATTACCATTGCCCTTTAAAAATTTTACCGTTGGCAACGTTTAAATTCTGGCCGTTGGGAAATGACCGTTGGAGGAAAGCAAGTTCAGCCAACTATGCAGAAAACGCGTTCAACTGAATGCGCTTTCACACTCTCCCTCCAAAAATGACCTATCTCCTAAAAGAATATATTTATACATTATCGGCGTTGATTTTGAATCAAGTGATGCCATTAGCTAAAAGGTAAAGCTAGGAATATTTACTTTTTATAATTTATTAATAGGATTTATATTCATAATAAAATGTAAACTGTAATGGGCCAATTTAGCCCGGGGCCCAAAAACCAAAAGAAACCAATAAAAAAATAACAAATAATCAACAGTCCAAGTTTTTGTTACAGGCCCAAAAAAAAACCTAAAACCAAAAACACTAAAACCCAACAAAACAAAGCCCATAGGCCCAATTTTTTTTAGAGTTTTCAAAAACCCTAGCCAACAACCTTGCATCGTAGCCTCACCTTCGTATGGCCGCTGCCATGCACTACCCTCGCTACGTCCTTACCCTGTACTCGCCGTACACCTCCACATCCCCCTCTGTACCTGCAAGTAAAACAAAAGACAACATCAGAGAAAAAGGGGATAGCAAAATTGTATTTTTTTTTCCTTTATCTTTTCGTCGGCTATAAAGCCCGAAGAGAATCGATTGTAATTTTTTACGAACTCGTAAATATAAATCAAAAACAGATCAGGTATTTTCATTTTATAGCGTATTTATTTCAAATATTGTGTATATATATATATAGATAGATATAAAAACTGCAAGCTTTTTACCTTTTTTTCTGACGATCAAAGAAGAGGAAATCGAAAGTTTTCCTCGATTTCTTTCAATTTTTCTAATGCTCTTGAGTGTTTTGGTCTCGTATTTGGGATAGGGGTAGCGAGGCGATCGAAATGGCCCTTTTCAATATTCTCCGATCACCGTGGACTGCGGCGCTGTTGCAGGCGACTGACGGCCGCCACGGTGGCCCAGATGGCTGGAGAGAAATCAGCCTTCTCCCCCACCTTTTTTTTAGAAACAATGAAAAGAATGAATTTTTCAAAAAACTTTTTGGTTTTCTAGGCCTTGTAAACGACGTCGTTTAGGGCTAACTTCAATAGTCCCAAAACGGTGTCATTTTGTAGCTCAGCCCGTGCCTTGACCCGACCCAGTTAAAGGATCCGAGTGTTTTCTTTGAAAATGGGCTATTTACGCGGCAGGTCTTTCCTCTTTTACAGCGTGTTTCAATCTGGTCCTATCTCATTTTTTATTTCTTTAATCTTTACCCCATAATTTATTGCGATTCCATTTTAATCCTTATGTGAACGATGCCATTTTGGAGGAGGAGGGAGAATTTCCCTTTTAGCCCCTCCATGTTATTCGCATGTTCAGACCAGTCCTCTCCTTTCCTTTTTATTTCAGATTTGCCTCACTTTTTGTTTTAAAATTCAATTTAATCCTTTCTTTGTTATTTTATTATTAAATTAATTATTATTATACTTTCTTTTGGTTTTACTTATTTTTTTTATTATTATGTTACTTAATTAATTACTTTTTGCAATATTAGTATTATTATTATTTTCTCTTTTACCTAAAATTATATGTGTATATATCTTATTTTACCATTTACCTATGTATATTCTTTGATACAATTTTAAAATTACTTTATTCTTTTTTTAAAAATTAGTCCTTTATTTTCATTAGTTCACAAACTCCCCTCTTCAATATCTTTTACGCACTCATTCATTTATTCACTCGTCCTATTGTGTTTTAAAAATTGGTTTCTTCTCAATTGATACCTATTTTGTTGCTATTGTTGTTATTTATTTATATGTTTTATTTGCATTTTTACTACAAATTGCACCTTAAATTTCATTCATGTTTTAATTTGGTTCTTTACTTCCAATATTTTATAAATTCTTTGCCCTTATATTTATATTTATGTTTATATTCATTTCTTACTTTGATATTATTGTCATTACTATTGTTTATTTCATTTATCTATGATTGTTCATATCATTGTTAAAATAGTATACATTATACGATTCTCATGTGTTGTTTTATTAATGTATTCATTATTGTCCTTTGCTAATACAACATTTCATTTGTGTATCGTTTTAAACATTACATTAGTTCTTTACCCAAATGTGTAAAAAAGGAAATTTTCAATAATAAGGCAATGTTTCGAATTTAGAAGACTCGAGAAAATCATACCCTAATTTACAAGATTTCGATTTTTCTCGTCAAACCTAAATAGCCAAACATCCTTTAAAATTTCTAAACACATGATTTTTAAATAAAAAGGCGATATTCCGCGTTTAGAAACTCGAGAAGGTCACGCCCTAACTTACAAGGTTTCGATTTTTCGTTGGATTTAAACCGCCGAAAATCCTAATTTTGAAAAAGAATATCAAAATATGAATTTTGAAATAAAACATTTAAAAGGCAAGCTCATTTTCGAGGGTTCAAATGTCGTGTCCTAACTTACGGGATGTGATATTTTGATATCTCGAGAGAAAAAAGCCTTTAACGCTCGTTTCAATTTATTCAAGTTTTTTAATCAACATCAATAAAGAAGGGATCGTATTTTAAATTCTTTTCTAGTTTTCAATTTTCAACGATAAGACGTTAATTAATCAATTAGGTACCAATTTTGGGGCGTTACGAGGGTGCTGATCCTTCCTCGTACATAACCGACTCCCGAACCCGATTTCTCGAGTTTTGTGGACCAAAATTGTTCTTTTAATAAATTAAAACACTTTATTAAAACGATCAATCACAAGGTGACCCAATCACACCTCATAAAAAAAAATTGGTGGCGACTCCCATTCCCATTTCTATTTTCAAAATAAAATGTCGACCATTTTTTAAAATAAAAAAATGGTTTCGACATAAACATTTTTATTTATTTTTAAATTTTATTAATAAATTGTCCTCATGAGATTTACTGTCAATGTATAGATTTGTACACTCAAATACAAACCTTTATTGTAATTCATAAAGTCTCACTGATAAAATGCAAACCATTGTTGTAATTAACACATCTATTACTTTACTATATATAAAACTCAAATGCATAGGTATACTGTAGAAAACTTGCCTTGAAAATCTTATACGTGTCCTTTTTTTATTTTGTTATTTTTATACTCTCACTTGATTTTCTTGATTTTTCAACTAGGAGTGAAGTGCAGGATAGGTAAAAAGAAGGAAAGATAAAGAAGGCTGAAGAAATTGTTTTTTTTAATGTTTAAAATATTATTATAGGTTTATTATTGTAAATTCCTATGATTTTTAATAATTCACTTTATGTATAATTATATATATTTTTGTGTTTATGTTATTTTATTTTTATTGTATTTTAGTCCATTTTTATTTGTCGTGTTTGTGTTATTTATTAATTCAATTAAAATTTTGTATAACTTGTTATCACTGATTAAATTTAGAGAAAATTTTTACATCCATGTTTTTAGTCTATAATGATTAATATTTTAAACTATTTAAATAAAGATAACTCAATTTAGAGAAAAATATTATATTATTTTTAAATTACCTATTTGAAAAGATTTTTATTAAAGTTCACACCTTAGTTGATTTAGGATTCCCATATTACCAAGGAAAGAAAAAAGTTAGAAATTAAAATCATCTAAATAATTATTTCATTTTAATTCTAAATGATGTAATTGAAAAATAAATTATTCAATTTATTTAGGATTTGTATACTGTATCTTATATTTTATATTTTTAAATGATATATTCTTTTAGTTACCATTTAAATAATATATTTAAACAAGTTAATTCATACAATCACTCATAGATTAATCAACATAATTCACATAATTATTTATCCGCATTATGTAAAGACACCGTGTGATCATATATTTATTTCATATTAATGAAACTGCGTGTGTTTCTCGTGTTTTTATATAATTTGCATTAATTCATAATTTTAAATTTATTTATAATTACTTGATCGAATTAAAAATCTAATAATAATAAATATTAGATTTATATTTGATGCACTACATTGTCAAGGAATCAACAAACATCAGTTGGGTTATTTTTAATGATTTCCATCAAAAGTAATTTTATAATCACTAATAGTGTATTACAAACCGGCAAATAAATATTGGGGGCATGTTGAGGGTAGATGGAGGAAAGGAAAGGGGATTGAACTGGTGACAATTAGTATAAGATTGAAAGTTCATAATGTAGAAAAGATGCTTAGAATGGTTCAATTAAGGCTCTCAACATAGTGTTAGGTATGGTGCATATGCTATGTTTCTTCTAGGCACCTAAGTAAATAAACATTAATTCACAGATGCATGCATGCATGCATGCTTATTTTCTTCACATATTCTCTCAATAGTTTCAATTTTGATATCATCTCTTTAGGATCCCTACTAGCTTTGAAGCTGAACTTTCCTGGCATGCATCATGTCATTTCCTCAATCAACCTAACTCACTGTTTTTGGACTCCTATTATTCCAATACCATTAGCTGGCATGTATCATCATGCACACTCATAAAAAAAAGTGATTTTGATATTTATGTGGTTAGTATTAGAGTAAAAAGTATTTTTGAGAAATAAAATGTTCATTTTGAATATGATGATGTAAAGTAATATATATATATATATATATATATATATATACATTTAAATGATTTTTGAATTAGTTAATATTATGATATTTCAATAAAGATATAAAAAATTATTATAACTTATTATTAATATTTTGATATATAAAATATAAATTTTAAATATTTTTAAGCAATTAATGATAAATTTTAATTTGATTATATAAACTATAGTTTAAATATTAAAATCTAACCCTTACACATTCAAATATATAAAACTATATATTTGAAACAAATTTCAATAAGAAAATAATTGTATATCCCATTTTAATATTACATAAAATATATTAGATTATAAAGGAGAGTTAAAAACGTTATTTAACTCTAAAATTGTCTGTTAGCATTACGTATAATCCAAACAATACTTTTGAAAATCAATTCTGAATAAAAATAAATTAAACTTGATTTAAGCGTTATTTTTTTAATTTTAACTTTTATATTAAAATTTGCGATTCATAAGTATCTATATTTCACATATTCAAATTTAGATATTAAAATATGATACAGAATATAAGAATTTAAACTTAGGGATTTATTTTGAAGAATGGGACAAGGAAACACAATGTATGAACTATTGCTTTTGAATGTAGAATATGAGTGGAACATGATCAAAAAGTGCCCAAAAGCCTTTTTTTTTTTTCTTTTTCTTCAGTACTTCATATAACTAGAATGATTGGTTATTAACTGCTGTGTTTAAGAATTTAATTTTGCGGAATTCCACTAAACTACCTTTCACCCTCATTAGGGATATCTACAAGTTGCTTCCCATGAACACTAAAAAGAATATCTTCGATGTATTAATTGGATGATTTGATATCTGATTTTGGTTATTGAAATGGGATTTGTACCAAATCCAACTTGTTTAATCATGTATTTTCTTGGTCACCTACTATTGTAATAAAATATAATTGAAATGATTCATATTGTTTGTTTACTTATAGCTTATAAAGGACCCAAAAAGGGAAGTCTATAACTCCATCAAATCATACTTTTGAACTTTAAATTATGTTTCATTTTTAAGTACATATTACATTCAATGAATCAAAGTGAGGAAAAGGAAAATATATATATGAAAGAGATTTAAATAGTGGTAGGAAAGAAGTGTTATCTATCGAAATTAAAGATGTTCACGGATTAGGTTAAATTCGTTTAAGTATGATAGTAATATATTTTATATTTATTCAAGTTCGGTCTAGGTCGAAATATCAATTTAAAATTTTGTTTAAACTTGATCATTTTATTTTTAATTTAATATTTAATATATTTTCAATTATTAAAAAATATATAGACAACTTAACAAATTTTTAATTTAAATTATAGTATTATATATTACTATAAATTTAATTTTATGTATTAAAAATTATATAGTATACATAAAAATAACATGGTATAATATATTATAAACTTAAAAAACCTTTCTCTTTTTCTCTCTGTAGAAGCCCAAATTGCCCGGGCCCGATTATATCAAAACCCAACCAAACCTCTAAACCCACTAAAACCCTTAACCCATGACCCATTTACATCTACCCAAACCCATTACAAAACCCAAATATTAAACCCAATTCAAAAGCCCATTAAGCCCTCCCAAAAAAAAAACCTAACCAAAAATAAAAAAAAGAAAAAACCTAACCCCAAAAAAAAAAAGAAAAACCTAAACCCCCAAAAAAACCAAGAAACCCTAGCCACCTAGCCACTTTCCCACTTGCCCCATTTTTCCTCCCATTTTTTATATTCATTGTCTACCACCACCACCTACAAAATAGAAAAAGAAATAATAGAAAATCATGTAAAAGATGGCTATAAAAAGCCATTCAAAAATCATGTAAGAGGGGGGATTTTACAAAGATTGAAAAAGGAAAAAACACAAAAATCCCTTCAAATTTTGAACACAAAAAAAAACATCAATAAAAAGGTTGCATTTTTTCTTTTTCCTCTTCTTTCAATCTTTTTTCTTTCTTTTGTGTTATTATTTTTCTTTCTTTATATATACATATATTGATTTTACCTTTTCCGCCACCGTGGGCAAGTGGCGTGCCATGACACGGTGGCGGTCGACGATCGACCGGTGAACGACCCCCTTTGGCGGATTCCTTTCCCCCCCTTCTCTCTTCTTTCCCCTTCTTTTTTTAGGTATTTTATATATATTATGTATATATTTTTAATGCCATTAGTTATATATTTCTTATGTATATATTCTTAAATACTATTATATATACATATATATATTTTTAAATACCATATTGTGTATATATTATTATTATAAATTATTACTATTGCTAGTATTATTATAACTATTATTATATTAGTGTATATTTTATGTACATATGTATATATATATATATATTTGTACATATCATTATTTTATATTATTGTTGTAAATTTTTATGTATATATTTTTTATGTACGTTTCCTAATATTTTCTTTTATTGTAGATATTATTATTATTATTATTATTATTATTATTATTATTATTACATACTTTTATTATATGCATATATATATATGTATTTTTATGTACATATTATTATTTTATATTATTATTACCAAATATATCATTTTCCTATTTTATTATTAGTACATGATTTGTTTTATTTTGTAAATATCATTATTATTGTTATTCTAATATTCTAGTATTCCATGTTAATATTTTTCATTAATGATATCATTTTTTTATGTCCTTTATCTATTTTTAATTTCTCACTTTAGGAATATTTTTTCTCATGTTTTAATTAATTTCAAAAATAAGGCAATGTACCGATTTAATATTAAGCCATCGATTTCATCGCTATGTTGGGTGAAATTAAATGGCTTGTGTTAAAAAACAGGACACCCTTTCTAAAAAATCGAAAACTAAAATTCTCATTTTTCAATCGGATCACGATTAAATATTATATTGAACTCGTATTTTTGAAAATCAAGTCAACACATGTTTATGAGATACCAATTTTGGGCGTCATGAGGGTGCTAATACCTTCCTCGCAGCAGAATCGACTCGAACCCCAATTTTTCTCTCGAACTTTCACGTAGACCTAAATTTGGCCTTATTTTTGTTTTAAAATAATTTTATTAGGTGTCCGATCACACCTATAAAAAGGATCGGTGGCGACTCCTTTGTTAATAAAATCGAAAGTTGGTTTTCAAGTGTTTAATAAATCGCCACAATTAGCGACCAAGCGAAACTAAAATTTTTTTACGTCGCTACAATGCCGACTCCATCGGGGACAAAACTTGCGAGTCGAGTCGAATTAAACACGTTTTGTCAAAATTTTCAAATTTCCTTGTTCAAAGTAAATATTTGGTCGTGATCCAAAAATCTCGTTTTCAAAATTCATGCATTTGTATCGTGTTGTAAATATTTCTTCTAACTTGTTATTTGGTTGTTTTTCGTTTTCAATTTTATGGTTTTAATTTTGGTTTAGTTTCTTTAAGTAAAACGTAAAGGTTTATGAGTTTTCCCCACACACCATGCACTTACATTTTCGCATAACATGAGCTCTTTACCCGGCCCCGTCCGTTTAAGTGAAAGTAAACGCTTCACGCTTCGTGAGTTAACTCGTCCCTCCATACAAAGCTAGTGAATACTTTCGGTTACATATGACTTATGCTTTCGTGAGTTAACTTGTCCCTCCGCATAGGCATAAATAAATGTAATCCCTCGAATTGAACTCGTGAGCCTGTGATGGGTTATGACCGAGGCTTCGTGCTAATCTTAGCAGATGATAGTACGAGCAATTCGAGTACCTGTCTAGAACCGAGACTGCATATAATGAACCATACGAGCTATCCAATTAGAGCCATGCCGAACCTCTGTCCGCTTATAGTCACCAAAATAAGTACACGGGGAAAATGCCTTTTACCTTTCATTTACACTTGCTTATGCAAAATAATTGGATTGGGTAGTTTAGTTTGTTTTTTAAATTATATTTGTTGTGTTTACTAACCAAGTTTGTTTGTTTTTATTTTCATCATGCATCATAGGCATCATATTAGGAAGGTGTTGATTAAAGGTTGGTTGCCAAAAAACGGGTTTCTGATGGAGGAGTCAATTACACAAATAACCGAGAAGAATGCCGTGGTTCGGATCGGTCTCTAAAACTCGAGAGAAAAGGGGGATAGTCTAGTGAAAGGGTGTGTCGCCAATTTGTCCGAACATATAACTGTAAATGTTCGCCAAAATAACTTTGAGGACTTGGTTCGAATTTGGAATCAGTGGGATTCAGACACTAGAGACGTTTTCACTGAGAGGTATGGAGATATAGCTCACCTGATCACCATCCGTGTAGACGAACAGTTGATTCAAGCCATGGTTCGGTTCTGGGACCCAGCTTATCAGTGTTTCACCTTCAATCAAGAAGACATGACTCCAACCATAGAAGAGTATGCTGCTTTACTCCGCATCGACAATGTACAATTCGGCAAAATATATGTGAAGGAGCCTAAGCCGATGACCTTCAAGAAAAAGTTAGTAAGACTGACAGACATGACCGATGCATGGGCTGAAAAACAGATGAAGAAGAAGAACGAAACCATTTGCATTCCATGGTCCTCCCTACGAGATTTGACTCTGAACCATCCCGACACGCTGAAAAGGGTAAATCTATTCGCTTTGGCCATTTATGGTCTGGTTATTTTCCCAAAGATTCTCGGACATCTCGAAGTGGCAGTAGTTGATTTCTTCGAAAGGTTAAAACAAGGAATCAACCCTGTCCCAACCATCCTAGCCGAGACCTTCAGGTCCCTGAGTAGTTGTCGAAGAAAAGGGGAGGGACGATTTATCGGATGCGCGCAGTTGCTCAATGTTTGGATTTTAAGTCACTTCTGGAAGGTAGAGCGCACTCCATTCCATATGTTTTCTAAAACATTCTCCCCGCTAGAAGCTTTCCTCAAGAAAGAATGGCCGAAGGAAGTTACTGAGCAACATTGGGTATCAGTCTTTCAGAACCTTTGCGCAGAGGATATAACATGGAGAGTACCCTGGATCCGTCCTTCAGTGCTGCTATACAAATGTGGAAGCCAAGATTGGGTACCTTTACTTGGGTTATGGGGAGGAGTTGGATATGCTCCGCTATTGGTCCAAAGGCAATTTTCTTGCGACAATTCCTCCCATAAATGGAGGATTAGCACGATTCGAGTTCGCTTTCACGGGTGAAGGATATATGAAGAGAGTCCGAGACACCGCAAAATCTTGGAAGGAAATTCATTTCATGGAATTAGCCTTGTATGCTGATACCCTTACCCAAGATTACAACGTATGGAGGAAGCAACGGGTGAATAGTCAAAATCTCGACAACAAACCACCCCATCCGAATCCTTTCTCGAAGGAAATGCCGTCGAGCTAGAAATGGCAAGACAAGAATTGAGCGAGAAAAGGCCAAGATGTCTCGAGACCTTAGTGCCCTTCAAGAAGAAAACTATCAACTCAAGATTGAAATTCAGGTTGAAAGATCCGAATCGAAAAGGTACAAAGAGAAGCCGAGATTGTGAGAAACGACTTAAGGGACCTTCATTTGGAAAATAAGAAATTAAGAAACACTATAAAGAATAGCGGGTTGGGCAAGTCGACAGAGAATGGAAGGAAGAAATTAGCAATATCAAGGGAGGAATGGAGTTTTGGAAGGAAAAGCAAAGAAAGAGGAGGAAAAATTGCGCGCTTTGATAGAGTTAAGAAGGAAGAACGCCGAGTATGAAATAGCATTGCAGAATTGGCGAAAAGTCATCTGAACATCAAGAATTAAAAGGAAAACACGAGATCTAGAAAATATGCTGCAATCTCATCAACAATAATTAGATAACCTTCAAGGCTCTAGAAGAAAAGAGTGAGCAATACGATAGGGACATTCACGCAGATGAAGGAACTCTCAAGGAAAAGGAAATGCAACTCGCTTCTTGATCAATGAAATTGCAGCGGCTATGCAAGTTGTTCAATTATCGATGAAGCCAAGTTCTCGCTTACCAATTCCTCTCGAGCCAAAGATCGAACATATCGAGTTTTAGAGCAAGTGAAGAAACAAGGCAATGTGGCTAGGAAATTTGTGTAACCATTGAAAATGGAAACTTTTGTAATAGGCTATGTTGATCAATGAAATGCCTAAATATGGGGCTACCTTGAAATTAACACCAATTTTTGCATTCCTTGCATAATTGACATGTTAACATTTTGACATTCGTACATTCATTCATGCATTCATCCATACATTGCATATCCCATACTCGGTCGCTGAAGACAAAATATATGATTCGCAGTTGTAATACCACAAGACTGGAACCACGTCATCAGTATAAAACGCGCCGACAAGCTAGAGTGATGGAAGCTGAATTCAATGAGAGAATTGAAAGGATGGAAAGGACTCAAAAGAATTACAAGAGCAACGGCCAAATCACAACAAGAGACGAGAGACCTAATGATGAGATCTCGAGAAGAATCACTCGAGCAAAGAGATCAAATGGCCAAAATGATGGAGATGATGTCAGCTCTAGTTAAAGGGAAAGGACCCATGCGGAGCCCTGACATTGAAGAATCTCGATCAAGAATTCACCACGATCAGGATCCACTCTATCCCCCAGGATTCACTCCACCATTCGCATATACAACACAAAGAGGGTGCACTCAAGGGGAACCCACTGGCTTGGAACATCGACCTATGCCACCTGCTCCACCCGCTAATTTGGGGAAGGAATATTCGCGTCAAACCTGGGGCTAGTCCTGCCGATCCACTAGTTCCAGATCTGGATGACCCAGCAGAGGTAGCCAAGTTAAAATCGGATAACCATGACGCAAAATATAGGAGTCTAGAGGAAAGACTCAAAGCGATAGAAGGCACTGAAGTCTTCTCCGCACTAGGTGCCAAAGAGCTCGATTTGGTACCCGATCCGATTTTGCCCCAAAGTTTAAAGTACGATTTTGAGAAGTATGATGGGACAAGATGTCCAAAGGCGCATTTGGTCATGTTTTGTCGAAAAATGACTGGTTATGTGAACGAGGATAAACTACTCATACATTGCTTTCAAGATAGTCTAACAGGGTCAGCTCTCCGGTGGTATAATCAACTTAGTAGAGAAAAGATTCGATCCTGGAAAGACTTGGCGTCAAGATTTTGCGATCAATACAAGCATGTATCGGAGATGGTGCGAATCGTATGACCTTGCAAATGATGGAGAAGAAACCAGCAGAATCCTTTAGACAATATAAGAAAGATGGAGAGATATCTCGCCCAAGTGGAGCCTCCATCGACTAAGACCGAGATAACAATCCTTTTCATCAATACTCGAAAGCACCGTTCTATGACAAGTTGGTGGGAAGTGCTACGAAGGATTTTTCGGATATCGTAATATCTGGTGAACTCATAGAGAATGCCGTCAAGAGCGCAGAATGGAAGGATCAAGGCTCAAGAAAAGCAAGACCAGAAGGAAGAAAGAGCGAAGCCCACATGGTGGGAACTGGAGTCATTACATTCCCAATTCAGTATTCTAACCAACCCCGACCTCGAAATTATCCACCCCAATTTCCATTACCCTCATCAAACACCTTACTACCAAGCATCACATCCGTCCTACCTCAGATACGCCATGAATAACCAAAGGCCCGTCACCACATTTCCACAAAACACTTTGCCCACTCAAAGCCAACCCGAATCGAACCAAGACCAACAAGGCCTAATCTCGAGAGATGACAATTCACCCCTATTCCTGTGTCATATGGGGAACTGTACCCAAAACTTCGGAGAAACAATTGATATCTCCCATTACATGGCCTCCTTAAACCTCCATACCAAATGGTATGATCCAAATGCTAGTTGCGCCTACCATGCGGGAACCAGGGCATTCTATCGAGAATTGTCTTGCTTTCAAAAGGAGAGTTCAAGGGCTCATCGATGCGGGCATTTTGCGATTCGATGGTACCGGCAAGAAGACCGAATCCATTCCCAAACCACACCAAGGGAATGTGAGCGCAGAGAGAGGAGGATAAACAACAAAATAGAAGATGGGTTTCAAGTACGAACACCTCTGCAGAGAATCTGGAGATACTAAGTGAGAAAGGGTTGCTCTGTCGTTTAACGGAGTATCCAAAGGAGAAGATGCAAAGGTCACGCTTTTGCAAGCTCCATGGTATTGGGGAGCATAACATTCATCCTGTAAGGAATTCAAGTTTATCGCAAAGTATGATGGACAATAAGGAGATTGGGATTTTTGTAAAGCCAAAGAGGCCGACAAAGGAGAAATATGTGCCTCGACAATCAATCATCGGTTTCCCATATAGCGCCGAATCGACCGTTAATAATCTATTATGACGCGAAGAAGGAGCCGGTGAAACCAAAATGATAATTGAAGTACCATCTCCTTTCCCTATAAGGACAATAAAACAAGACTGTGGAAGTACGATGTCAATAAATTACACGAAGGTGAAAAGCTTGAAGTCACAACCAAGACATTGGGGAAGTAGGTCATTTTACCCGATGGGATTGCTATTCTAAAGAAGTTGAACCGATAAAGAAAAGTAGTGACTTGAAACAAAAGGGAAAGCAAGTGATGTACGAAGTCGAGGTCGAGCAAGAAATTCCACCGTACAAGAAACTAAAAAGCCTGTGAATGAGGAAGAAGCTCAAGAATTCTTGAAATTTATTAAGCACAATGAGTATAGTGTGGTGGAACAATTGAGCAAGCAACAAAGACGAATCTCGCCTATCTCTCTCGTTAAATTCGAGCCACATCGAATGCTTTATTGAAGGTGTTAAATCAAGCTTATGTGGCCAACAACATATCTGTCGAAAAGCTTGGTAGATGGGTAAACAATCGAATGCGGACAATTTCATCTCTTTTAGTGATGATGAGATACCGCCAAATGGTAGAGGCTCGGTGAAAGCGCTGCATATCACGACTCGCTGCAAGGGCTATATAATACCGAACGTACTCATCGATAATGGGTCAGCATTAAACGTCATGCCATTGGCCACGCTTTCCAGAATACCGATGGATTTGTCCTACTTAAGGCCCTGTCATTCCATGGTAAGGGCATTCGACGGGACAAGGCGCCAAGTCATGGGAAAGATCGAAATCCCTTTGAAGTGGGCCTTACATCTATGAGGTCGAATTCCAAGTCATGGACATTACACCTCTTATAAGCGCCTTTTGGGAAGACCTTGGATCCATTCTGCTGGGCGGTTCCATCATCCCTCCATCAAAAGTTGAAATTTATCATGGATGGCTGTTTGGTCACGATCGAGGGTGAAGAAGACATTGTCGCATCTATCTCTCGCTGATCGCCATACCGGAAGTAAGTAAGGACGCAGTGGAATGTTCCTTTCGATCCTCGAATTCGTCAATGCCACTTTCATCATTGAAGGAACAAAATTCGATGCCAAACCGTAAAAAATACCGAAATGGGTGTCAAGTTGATCAGGGAAGAGGAGCTCGTGCGAGAAGAGGTTTAGGAGACATCTACAAGGAATAGTTAGGGCTTTAAGGCCGATGCACCACAAGGCCCGATACGGTTTGGGGTTCCAACGACATGCGCCAAAGAAGAAGACAAGGAAGAAGGATCAAGAGAGAAGAATTGCAAGAACTTTAGGTCGAGAACCGAATGGGAACCGATAGAGTACCCTCATTTGTCAAAAATATTTACATCTGCGGGAATGTTGTACCTGGACAAGATGATCCACGAAACATGTCAAGTTAATTGAAAGGGGTTTTCGAATGTCGATATAAGTGTCATCGACAAAGAAGTTGGTGCAAGTAAAGATGTCTCGAGGATACACCTTTGCCCTCCTGGTTTTATGTTGAACAATTGGACTACTGAGGAGCTTCTTGTAGTTTATAAGTCTTCAGAGTAATGCTAAACATTAACCTTCTATTGTGTCCTTAGATATAATAGAATTCTTTTGTAAGAGCTTTCATTCGCTCTTTATCATTTAAATGAATATCGATGAAGATGCATTTTGTCACGATTTTTCGCGTTATCACTAATTTCATGATCATTCTCTCATTTCATAGCCTATCTTTACATTTGCCTTATTACCATGACATAACATTTTGTTTGTTGTTTCCAATACTTGGATGTCCCCCTATAGCTTCCTTTTCCATTTCAACTTTCAGGTGCTCAGATATTGACGACATGAATAAGCCCGTTACGAATCTTGAAATCGATTTTGAGAAGGTCGTTTGTTTAGGAGAATTTGAAGTCAAGAAAATGTCAAGATTATGTCTCGCTCTCTGAATTGTTAAGAATGGTGGAGCAAGAGGATAAACAGATTCGCCTCATGAAGAATCAGTGGAAACAATAAATTTGGGCATCAAGAGAGGAAACAAGAAGTGAAGATTGGGACTTCTATTTCAGAGAGTACTGCATAGTTTGATCACTTTACTCATGAATACAAAGATGTTTTCGCATGGTCATACCAGACATGCCGTGGCTAGATGAAGATTTAGTGGTCCATAAGCTCCCATTAAAGCCGTAATGCAAGCCCATCCAAAGAAAAATTAAGACGGATGAGACCAAATGTTGTTGAAGATAAAAGAGGAAGTCAAAAGCGCTTTGACGCCGGCTTCCTACAATCCTCCAAATATCCGAATGGGTGGCTAACATAGTCCCGTACCAAAGAAAGATGGAAAAGTACGAATGTGCGTGGATTATCATGACCGAATCGAGCAAGCCCAAAAGATAATTTTCCTTGCCACATATTGACACGTTGGTGGACAACACAAAGAAAACATTCATTGTTTTCTTTCATGGACGGATTCTCGGGTATAATCGATCAAGATGGCCCCGAGGATATGGAGAAAACTACCTTCATAACAATATGGGGAACGTTTTGCTACAAGGTGATGCCATTCGGGTTAAAGAATGTCAGGGCAACATATCGAGGGCTATGGTAACGTTATTCCATGACATGATGCACAAAGAAATAGAGGTCTACGTCGATTTACATGATTGCTAAATCCCGAGGGAAGAAGAGCATGTGGTGAACCTCAAGAAGTTGTTCGAGAGGTCGAGAAAGTTTCAGCTAAAGCTTAATCCACCAAATGTACATTCGGGCTACCTCGGGAAAGTTGCTAGGCTTCATTGTCAAGAAAAGAGGTATTGAGGTTGATCCAGATAAAATAAAAGCCATCCAAGAATTACCACCTCCAAGCACGCAAAAGGAAGTTAGAGGATTTTAGGAGATTAAACTACATTGCCCGATTTATCGCTCAACTTACCAACCAATGCGACCCAATCTTTCGCTTCTTCAAAACATAACCCGGAGAATGGAACGAAGAATGCCGGTGGCCTTTGATAAGATAAAACAATATTTGTCTAGTCCTCCGGTGTTAGTACCGCCAACCCCGAAGACCTTTGATATTGTATTTGACGTGTTCGAAAGTTTAATGGGTTGCATCTCGGGGCAACACGACGAGTCGGAAAAAAAAAAAGCGATCTACTACCTCAAAGAAAAGTTCATCGAATATGAGGCAAAATATTCGTCCATTGAGAAATATTGTTGCGCTCGGTTTGGGTAGCTCGGAGACTCGCACAATATATGTTGTATCACACGACATGGCTAATTTCAAAGTGGACCCAATAAAATACGTGATGGAATCGCCGGCACTATCGGGAAGAATGGCACGATGGCGATCCTCCTTTCGAATATGACATTGCCTATGTAAGTCAAAAGTCGATAAAAGGAGAGCAATAGTGACTTCTTAGCAACTCGAACGACAGAGGAATATGAGCCTTTAAGATTCGATTTCCCGACGAAGACTTAATATGCATCACGAAATAGAATCGAGTCATCAAAGAGAAGTCATAGAAGATGTGCTTTGATGGTGCGCCAAATGCTTTAGGGCATGGAATTGGAGCAATCTGGTATCACCAGACGGAATCATTATCCGCTCACCGCAAGACCGAACTTCTTCGTACCAATAATATCGCAGAATATGAGGCTCAGATCATGGGGCTTCGTGCGACTATCGAACGAAACATCAAGATCTTGGAGGTGTACGGGACTCACCTAGTGATTTACCAAACCGTGGAGAGTGGGAAGTGAGGACTCAAAATTGATTAAGTACAATGATTTAGTGGTGGATTGATCAAGGAATTCAAAGAAATAGCTTTTCATTACTTCCCACGAGAAGAGAACCAACTGGCTGATGCCCTGGCCACTTTGGCTTCAATGTTCAAAGTAAGTAGAGAAGCAGAAATAATGCCCCTCAAAATGAGCATATACGAGGTCCCTGCACATTGTTGTAGCATTGAGAAAGAAGTAGACGGACGGCCTTGGTTCCATGATATCTTAGAATATATCAAGAATCAAAGGTATCCCGAACAAGCGAATGAGAATGATAAAAGAACAATTAGAAGAATGGCAGCGGGATTTGTTCTTAATGGGGATATCTCAGATAAAAGAGGAAAGGATCGATGCTTTTGAGATGTGTGGATGATGTTGAAGCCAGAAAAATACTTGAAGAGGTCCATGAGGGAATTTGCAAAACGCATGTCAATGGTTTCAATATGGCCAGAAAGATCATGAGACTCGGTTATTATTGGCTGACAATGGAAAATGACTGAATCAATTTTTCCAGAAAATGCCACAAATGTCAAATCTATGGCGATAAAATTCATGTAGCCCCTTCACCCCTTCATGTCATGACTTCTCCGTGGCCTTTTTCTATGTGGGGCATGGATGTCATAAGGCCAATTTCTCCAAAAGCATCAAATGGACATGATTCATTTTTGTGGTCATTGATTACTTCACAAAATGAATAGATGCCGCTTCGTTTGCCAATGTGACGAGGACTGCAGTTTGCAGGTTTTTGAAAAAGGAAATCATTTGCCGGTATGGTTTGCCTGAAAGAATCATTTCAGATAGTGCCACGAATCAACAATAAGATGATGAAAGAAGTGTGTGAGCGCTCCAAATAAAGCATCATAACTCCTCGCCCTATCGCCTAAAGATGAACGGGTCATGAAGCGACCAATAAAAATATTAAGAGGATCATTGGGAAAATAACTGAGACATATAAAGATTGGCACGAGAAGCTTCCATTTGCTTTGTTTGCATATCGCACATCTGTGCGAACATCTACGGGAGCAACTCCTTTCTCTCTGGCTTACGGAATGGAAGCTGTGCTACCTATTGAGGTTGAGATCCCCTCCCTGCGAGTCTTAATGGAATTAAAGTTAGAAGAAGCAGAATGGGTTCGAGCTCGATATGATTAGTTGAACCTCATCGAAGAAAAACGTCTAAGAGTAATTTGTCACGAGCAGATGTACCAGAAGAGAATGATCGCGGCCCATGACAAGAAAGTATGGCCAAGAGAATTCCACGAAGGAGAACTCGATCGAGGAAGATTCTCCCAATACAAAAGGACTGCGAGGAAAATGGGCACCAAATTGGGAAGGACCATACGTCAGAAAGAAGGCATTTTCAGAGGACCTTTGATCCTTACCGAGATGGATGGCAAGGAGCTATCAATTCAAAGAACTCGAGATGTCGTGAAGAAATATTATGCTTGAGATGAAAACCCAAAAGGGCATCAAAAAAAAAAAAGGGATCAAGGCGAAACCCGCAAAGGGCGTCTTGATTAGCACAAAAGATTAGGATGAAAACCCAAGAGGGCGCCCTAATGAGGTAAACCTAGCTTAAAGAGCGTGGCGCTTAACAATGGGTCAAACAAAGAGACTACAAGATTTGAAGCATTTCGAAAGCTCAAATCTTCTACACAAGAAGCCGCTCGAAAAGATTTTGATTGAGGAACGAGGAAGAGTTCATGTGTTGAATATCTAGAGCATTTGTATCCGCTTGAATACGATCCTTTCTTTCTTTTGACATTTTTTACTCTCATTGGTTAACTTGCTTTGTTTGCCACATTTGAAATAGATGAATATGAAATATCATTTTGTCCCTATCGACCTTTTTCATGCATCTCATTATGTGTTTATTTACATGATAGATGGTGAAATGACATACTCTAAACAAAAAAAAATGTTAAGCATTACCTGGATGAAAATTTGATAAGCACAAGAGTCTCAAAGTAAGAACAAAGTTCAATCGAGGCGTAAGAGTGATATCTGAGAAACGTCGATTACTCGTGAAGCTTGAAGACAGGTATAAGGCCTGAAGAGAAAGTCGAGAATCAAAGCAATGAACATAGATCCTCAACAATCGTGGCTAAATGGACATCCGACAAACATGCTTAAGGAGCACTGCATAATCATGTAGGCATAAAAGCATTTAAGACAAACATGTGCATATCATGATAACATCATACATGGCATATACAGTACCCAATGAGCAAGAAATCTTGAATGAGAGTCGACCGAATCAAAGGAAAAGACACCCAAGTTCTACCAAAGGACGTGTTTTGGTATTTTGATGTTTTTAATTCATGCTTTTCAAGGAAATCAACTTATATTGCGATAGATGAGTTGAGCCTCAAGACACGTTGAGGTATTTTTAATTTTTTTCAAAATCAACTCATATTATGAGAAGTGAGTTGAGCCTCTGGGCACGCCGAGGTATTTTTAGTTTATGTTTTAAATGAGGTGAGTTAAGCCTTTTAATTTTTGTTTTCAAAATCAACTCATATTGTTAGAGGTGAGTTGAGCCTCGGGGCACGCTGAGGTATTTTCAATTTTGTGTTTTAATTTCAACTCATATTGCGAGAGGTGAGTTGAGCCTCAGTCACGCCGAGGTATTTTCAATTCTGCTTTCAATTTAAGTTGTTCAAGAATCAACTCATATTGAGAGAGGTGGGTTGAACCTTTTAATTTCTACTTTTTCAAAATCACTCATATTGCGAGAGGTGAGTTGAGCCTCAAGTCACTGTTGAGGTATTTTCAATTTCTGTTTCAATTTACGTTGTTCAAGAATCAACTCATATTAAGAGAGGTGGGTTGAACCTTTTAATTTCTACTTTTTCAAAATCAGCTCATATTGCGAGAGTGAGTTAAGCCTCGTGTCACGCTTCGGTATTTTCAATTTGCTTTCGGTTTACGTTGTTCAAGAATCAACTCATATTGCGAGAAGTGGGTTGAACCTTTTAATTTCTACTTTTTCAAAATCAGCTTATATTGCGAGAGGTGAGTTGAGCCTCGAGTCACGCCGAGGTATTTTCAATTTCATTTCAATTTACGTTGTTCAAGAATCAACTCATATTATAGAAGTGGGTTGAACCTTTTAATTTCTACTTTTTCAAAATCAGCTCATATTAGAGAGGTGAGTTGAGCTTGTGTCACGTTGAGGTATTTTCAATTTCATTTTCAATTTATGTTGTTCAAGAATCAACTCATATTGCGAGAGGTAGGTTGAACCTTTTAATTTCTACTTTTCAAAATCAGCTCATATTACGAGAGGTGAGTTGAGCCTCGGTTCACATGCTTTGAGGTATTTTCAATTTCCGTCTTTCAAAAAAAATTCAACTCATATTGCAAGAAATGAGTTGAGCCTCAATACACGTTGAGGTAATTTCAATTTCTTTTCAAAATTCAACTCATATTATGAGAAATGAGTTGAGCCTCAAGACACGTTGAGGTAATTTCAATTTCTTTTCAAAATTCAACTCATATTAGAGAAATGAGTTGAGCCTCAAGACACGTTGAGGTAATTTCAATTTCTGCTCAAAATGAGTTGAGCCTCAAGACACGCCGAGGTAATTTCAATTTCTGCTTTCAAAATTCAACTCATATTAGCGAGAAATTAGTTGAGCCTCAAGACATGCTGAGGTATTTTCAATTTCTGTTTTTCAAAAAAATCAACTCATATTGTGAGAAATGAGTTGAGCCTCAAGACATGCTGAGGTATTTTCAATTTCTGTCTTTCAAAAAAAAATTCAACTCATATTGTGAGAAATGAGTTGAGCCTCAAGACACGTTGAGGTAATTTCAATTTCTATTTTCAAAATTCAACTCATATTGCGAGAAATGAGTTGAGCCTCAAGACACGTTGAGGTAATTTCAATTTCTGTTCAAAATGAGTTGAGCCTCAAGACACGCTGAGGTAATTTCAATTTCTATTTTCAAAATTCAACTCATATTGCGAGAAATTAGTTGAGCCTCAAGACATGTTGAGGTATTTTCAATTTCTGTTTTTCAAAAAAAAAATCAACTCATATTGTGAGAAATGAGTTGAGCCTCAAGACACGCCGAGGTATTTTCAATTTCCGTTTTTCAATTTCTGCCTTTCAAAAAAAATCAACTCATATTGCGAGAGGTGAGTTGAGCCTCAGGACACGCTGAGGTAATTTCAATTTCTGTTGTCAAAAAAGTCAACTCGTATTGCGAGCGGCGAGTTGAGCCTCAGGTCACACGCCGAGGTATTTTCAATTTCCGTTTTTCAATTTCTGTCTTTCAAAAAAAAATTGACTCATATTGCGAGAGGTGAGTTGAGCCTTGGCTCACGCGCTGAGCTATTTTCAATTTCTATCTTTCAAAAAAATCAACTCATATTGCGAGAGGTGAGTTGAGCCTCAGATCACACGCCGAGGTATTTTCAATTTCTGTTTTTCAATTTCGTCTTTCAAAAAATCAACTCATATTAAGAGAGGTGAGTTGAGCTTGAGATCACACACCGAGGTATTTTTTTACTTCAATTTATATTTTCAAAATTCAACTCATATTGCGAGAGGTGAGTTGAGCCTCGATCACACGCCGAGGTATTTTCAATTTCCATTTTCAATTTCTATTTTCAAAATTCAACTCATATTATGAGAAATGAGTTGAGCTTCAAGACACGTTGAGGTATTTTCAATTTACTTTCAAAAATCAATCTATATTGCGAGAGGTGAGTTGAGCCTTGGCTCACGCTACTGAGCTATTTTCAATTCTGTCTTTCAAAAAATCAACTCATATTACGAGAGGTGAGTTGAGCTTGAGATCACACACCGAGGTATTTTTTCAATTTATATTTTTCAAAAAATCAACTCACATTGCGAGATGTGAGTTGAGCCTCGAGTCACATGTCGAGGTATTTTCAAAATCTATTTTTTAAATTCTGCTTTCAAAATCAACTTATATTGCGAAGTGAGTTGAGCCTTGGCTCACGTCTTGAGCTATTTTCAATTCTGTTTTTTTCAAAAAATTCAACTCATATTGCGAGAGGTGAGTTGAGCTTTTAATTTCTGCGAGAGTTGAGTTGAGTCTTTTAATTTCTTTTTCAAAAATCAACTCATATTGCGAGAGGTGAGTTGAACCTCCAATCACATATCGAGAGTCAATTCATATTGCGAAAAATGAGTTGAGCTCAGGATCACATGCCGAGTAGAGAATAAAGATTGAAGCTGATTGAAGACGCCGATTCTATCTCCTTAAAGTTGCAATGGAGTTGATCGAGGTATCGATCTTGCCTTTCGAGTCGCAGAAGAGAAGACCAAAACCTTATCTCACCGGGCGATAGAAGAGCATATTGAAGTTGTAGATCTTATCTTTCCGAGTTACAAATGAAGCGGATCGAAGCCACAAATCTCATATCCTTGAAGTTACATTGGAACAGATTGAAGCTACAAGGCATATCTCCGAATTTGCGATGGATTGAACCAAAGCTACAAGATGCGGTGGACTGAAAAGGACTAACTAAACAAGAAGAGTTCCAAAGCAAGTCAAGACCTAGCAAGACCGGCAAGTTTGGTCTTCTTGAAAGTCTTTGCTCTATTATCGTTGTACGACAATGAGCAAAGAGGGCAATTGTAGAAGCCCAAATTGCCCGGCCCGATTATATCAAAACCCAACCAAACCTCTAAACCCACTAAAACCCTTAACCCATGACCCATTTACATCTACCCAAACCCATTACAAAACCCAAATATTAAACCCAATTCAAAAGCCCATTAAGCCCTCCCAAAAAAAACCTAACCAAAAATAAAAAAAAGAAAAAACCTAACCCCAAAAAAAAAAAAAAAACCTAAACCCCAAAAAACCAAGAAACCCTAGCCACCTAGCCACTTTCCCACTTGCCCCATTTTTCCTCCCATTTTGATATTCATTGTCTACCACCACCACCTACAAAATAGAAAAAGAAATAATAGAAAATCATGTAAAAGATGGCTATAAAAAGCCATTCAAAAATCATGTAAGAGGGGGGATTTTACAAAGATTGAAAAAGGAAAAACACAAAATCCTTCAAATTTTGAACACAAAAAAACATCAAAAAAGGTTGCATTTTTTCTTTTTCCTCTTCTTTGAATCTTTTTTCTTTCTTTTTGTGTTATTATTTTTCTTTCTTTATATATACATATATTGATTTTACCTTTTTCCGCCACTGTATGGCGGTGGTTTGCAACGACAATGGCGGTCGACGATCGACCAAGTGAACGACCCCCTTTGGCGGATTTCCTTCCCCCTCCTTCTCTCTTCTTTCCCCTTCTTTTTTAGGTATTTTATATATATTATGTATATATTTTTAATGCCATTAGTTATATATTTCTTATGTATATATTCTTAAATACTATTATATATACATATATATATTTTTAAATACCATATTGTGTATATATTATTATTATAAATTATTACTATTGCTAGTATTATTATAACTATTATTATATTAGTGTATATTTTATGTACATATGTATATATATATATATATATTTGTACATATCATTATTTTATATTATTGTTGTAAATTTTTATGTATATATTTTTATGTACGTTTCCTAATATTTTCTTTTATTGTAGATATTATTATTATTATTATTATTATTATTATTATTATTATTATTATACTTTTATTATATGCATATATATATATGTATTTTTATGTACATATTATTATTTTATATTATTATTACCAAATATATCATTTTTCCTATTTTATTATTAGTACATGATTTGTTTTTATTTTGTAAATATCATTATTATTGTTATTCTAATATTCTAGTATTCCATGTTAATATTTTTTCATTAATGATATCATTTTTTTAAGGTCCTTTATCTATTTTTAATTTCTCACTTTAGGAATATTTTTCTCATGTTTTAATTAATTTCAAAAATAAGGCAATGTACCGATTTAATATTAAGCCATCGATTTCATCGCTATGTTGGGTGAAATTAAATTAAACTTGTGTTAAAAAAACGGACACCCTTTCTAAAAAATCGAAAACTAAAATTCTCATTTTCAATCGGATCACGATTAAATATTATATTGAACTCGTATTTTTGAAAATCAAGTCAACACATGTTTATGAGATACCAATTTTGGGCGTCGCGAGGTGCTAATACCTTCCTCAGCAGAATCGACTCTGAACCCCAATTTTCTCTGGACTTTCACGTAGACCTAAATTTGGCCTTATTTTTGTTTTAAAATAATTTTATTAGGTGTCCGATCACACCTATAAAAAAGGATCGGTGGCGACTCCCTTTGTTAATAAAATCGAAAGTTGGTTTTCAAGTGTTTAATAAATCGCCACAATTAGCGACCAAGCGAAACTAAAAATTTTTTTTACGTCGCTACACTCTCCAAGCCATTTGTTTTTTATTTTTTGTTTTGTTCAGCGACGTGGTGCCAGCCTCCGGATTGGTTATTGCCCGCCTTTTTCCTCTCCCATCAACCTTTTATTTCTTTCTTCTTCTCGTTCACTTCACATGTCTTCTCTCTTTTCAGTTTACAGATCTATTTTGTGGGTATCTTTGTTGTCTCCACAAGTTATAATGAACAGATAATGCTGCTTGTCGTTCGCTAAAACTCCACTAGTAACCAGTAGTTTTTTCTTGAAAAGTGGGTGGCTCTTTGTCAACTTCTTAATCTGTTTCTATTTTAAGAGTATTTTAGAATAATAAATTATTTCATTTGTCGATTTGGACCCATGTTGTCTTAAGTTTTATATTTTTTAGTTTGTTTTTCCATTGTTTAATAAGTCTTCACTTTTATAAGTTTTTGTCTGCTCTTGTAGCATGATTTTTAGTCTTGCTTATGCATGTAATCTTAGTTTTACAAGTGATTTTAGGGATAATTTTATTGTCGTCCTCTCTAGTTTGGTGAATGCTCGATTCTTTTTTCGATTTTTGTTTGCCGCTTTGGACCATCCGAGGTTGACTTCCTTACCGTATTAAGTTGTTGCAATTACTCCAGACACGTTGTGCTTGAGTTGTGACAAAGCCAATTGTTAACATGTCATAATGTTCTATTGATGTTGAGGCTAAAGTCTTTGTTGTGTTGATGAAGCTTATCCTTCACCGTCTACGGTGAGTGTTTGCTATTTTTTTTTCTGAATTGTAAATTTCATTTATTGAGTAAATTAATGAATTTACCTTAAAAATAAATAAATATATATTATAAACTTAAAAGTTGGACAAATTTGACTGAGCTCATGCCTTAAATGATTGAGCTTGAGTTGTACTCATATTTTAAATAAATTTTGTTTTAACCCAATTATCAAGTTCGATATTTTTATACAAATACTAATAAATTTTTAAACCAATAGTGCCATCTTTGAAAATTCTATTCAAAACAAAAATAATTATTATTATTTATGCTTTTTTTGCAAGCATAATAGAAGAGAAAAACTCCATTGTAGGAAAAGAAAAGGTAAAAGAGGGGAAAAAGAAGCCCCCAAAACCAACAAAAATAGAGGTGATGGTTAAAGAAAAGAGAGAATGTGGTTGAAAACCATGTCTTAAGCTTAGGTTGTCGTTCATGTCACCGACAACAACCGTGTGTGTCGTGTGAATTTCACGTGTGCCGTCGGACCCTCTCTCTTCCTACCAGACACCCATGTCTTTTCCACTTACATTTGTGCATTGAATTCATCAAAAGTTCACCAATGGGACCTCTTTCACTACCACAAATATTATCCCCAAAACAATTGATTAATTATTAACTATTTATTTGGTAAAAAAAAAAAAATTATTAACTATTTGATATCTCTATTTGGTTTTAATATTCGAATTTAATATTTAACTTTTTTTTCAATTTGATATTTGAACTTGTTTCAATATTCAATTTAGTACATAAGTTTCTTTTATATTAATATTTGAGTTTTTTTTGCCAATTAAGTACCTCTACTTTTTACTAGTGCACACATATGTTAAATATTTATTGAGCCATATGATGTTTAGTTTGAATATCAAATTGAATATTGAAGTTAAACTTAAGTATCAAATTGAGAAAAAGATTTAAATACCAAACTAAACATTAAAACCAAATATAAGTACCAAATGATATATTAACCCTAAAAATTAAGAATGAAGCGTCAATTATATCTGTATGAAAGAACTTGAAGAGGCTTTGGTTCAGGTGAAACAAGTACTTATGGTGGTTGAGGGATTTAGACACAATGTAAGGCTAGAAATTATAGAAACTCTATGGGAGCATTTTGTTTTGTGGTCGTCCACTTTCTAAAAGTATAGTCCACTCGTGCCTAAATAGTCCAATTGATAATGACATCTTGAGGACACAAATTGCTCTCTTCCTTTAGGCTGAGAAAAAAAAAAAACATGTTGTAGCGGATAAGAAATTGGACCAAGAAAATGGCCCCCCAAGCTCGCTTACACATGTCAAGCTGGTTTCTCAATACATTCCACAAGCCACGATTGAATTGCTCGGCATGGCATTGTGGTGGTGGGGGTGCAAAGTACAGTGCTCGGTACCAATGCCTGATTAGGAGCTCGGTGTTTCCCTTGTTTAAAACAGATATAGTGGTTTGAATTTCCTGGAAAAAAACAACCTCTTCAGTACTCTCAATTTCGAAATACGCTAAATTAGAAATTTTTAAAATTAAAAATAATTTAATTTTATTAATTTTGAAAGTAAAAATAAAAAAACAATAAATTATAACATTAATGTCTTTTATTAATTGTACATAATTTTAATTGATATAATAATAAATTTAATCTTCAATTTCATTTTGCCCTTAATTCTAAAATATTCAACAAATTTAGCCTCAAAATTTATACAAATGTTTTAAGATAAATTTGTTAAATCATGACCAAATTGATATAATGTGAAAAATATTAACATGTGATTAATTCTCTTTAATTGTCTATTTTAAAATTAATACTGAATTAAATTACTCTATATTTTATTTACTTAATTTCAAAATTGAAAAGTATGGGAAAGTTTATTTTATCTAAATTTCCTTTAGTTTGGGGCCAATCGTGGAGCCCAAACTTTTGCTTTTCGTCCCTATAAAAAACACACCTTGTGCTGCTTAGTTTTTCATGCAAACCGAAAAGAAAAAAAGTAAGAAGAAAAAGAATCAATCATTGCTCATTCCAGTGAAGAGAAGCTTCTCTCAAGTAGTTAAAAGAAAGCAAATCAACCCCACAAATTTGATAAAAGCAAGAGATGAAGATGAAAAGTTCTAAAATAGGAGGGTCAAAGAGGAGTTGTCCATGGTCTTGGAAGGGAAATGGAGGGTTCTTTAGGGAAGAAAGAGGTAGGCTTTACATAATAAGAAGATGTATCATTATGCTTCTTTGCTGGCACGACTGAAAGTATATATTATGGAGAAATGAAGAATCCCTGCATATCCTACCACATGGAAGCTAAAGCTAGCAAGCTCAAGTAAACATTTTAGGTTTTACTTTATCTTATGTGTATATCAAATAATATACATATATATTCAAGGATAAACTTTTTTTTTCTTTTATCGCTTTACCATGCTTCTTCTTGGTATAACAAGTTTCTCTCTAGATCATGATGAAAAATTTTGTTTTATGCTTGGAAAGTTGATAGATCTTAAATGTGTATATATAATGCTCTTTCTCTCATTGCTTAGTTGAGATGCCATTATTTTATGGTGGCAATAACATCAAATCTAAAACCACTTAAGAAGATTAAATAAATGAGCAGTCTCATTTTGTTTTTAATTTTGCAAGGGCTTTGAAGTTTTATGTTTTGAAGAGTGAAGAAAAGAAATATCTAAAACTAGCAAATAATATCCCTAACTAATTAAAAAGCCAAAAACAATGACATAGGTTTGTATTTAAAGAAACAAATCTAAGATATATATATTGTCATGATTCATTTTGTTTTTGATGCTGAAATCTTAATGATTTAATAAAACAAATACTAATTACAATAATTATATCATGGCATCTTCCCGAGTTTGATTATTGAAGGAAAATGGTTGTTCAAAATTTTATATTAAGATCAAGGATGGAAATTATAAAGGAAATCTGGAATGAAACAATGAATAAAAATAGAAATGTAGTCATTTGGGTTTAAGATTTATGAGATTGGCTAAGGGATTTAGGGCTTAAGAATTTCCATTTTTATACATAAACCCTTTGTTTAAGATTAGGGATCTAAAAGTTAAGATTTCAATTCCATTGATATTGGTTTCAATATTTGTTTTATTACTTTAGGAAAATGTTTTGATATTAAACATTTTATATTTATTAATATTTTGCATTTCTATTATTGTTATATTTTGGAATGATACTGTTAAAAATCTTCATCGGGTGGTGTGGAATTTTTCCCTTTCACATGGATAATGGTTTTCATGCATTAAGTCTTACCAAATTTGTATTTTTATTTTATTCCACCACGACTCAATTACATCCTTAAAATGCTCGTCTCATTTGGAAAATTATATTATCATTTTTTTTTGTAGCAAAATGTTGAGCGAGATCAAGAACAATCCAGCTAACAACAGATTACCAACAAAGAAGATCCTTCCATGCCTGCTTTAGCCAAGGTATCAGCTAAACAGTTCGCTTCTCTAACAACAAACGTAAAGGATCGCAGCAAACAGCTCCTCAATTTCTTCGCAAATTTTCCAAACAGTCCATGGGCAAGAACAAGAATCGATAATCCATTGTGGAGCATTTCAAGAATCCGATTCAACAATAAGCTTAACTTTGTGTACACATTTGGTTTGAACAAAGACATTCAAGGCAATTTTAATTCCCATTTGGAAAAAAAAAAAAAACCTATGTTGATGAGTTAGAATTTTTTTTTTCTAAATCCACATTAGCCACTTAATATTATTCAACAAAGTCCTAAGATTGATAACAATAGGAAATGATTATCAATTATGCCCTTGGTGCTGCAAAAGACTTGCATTTATTTCAAGTCTTGATTAATATAAGTTTAGGGTTAAAACTTAGGACAACTCTTTTCTCCCAATTTAACAAATAGTTAAAAGAAATAAAATAATTAAATTTTAAGTTTGGTTAAGAGTATAGGGATGAAAATCATAATAATGTTAGTCAATAAAATTTCATGTCAACAGACTAACAAAGATTAACAATTTTAATGATATCATTACATCAGTGAAAAGTTTTTATTAGTAAATTAGCCCTAACTTATAACCCAATTCTTATATAGATATTTAAAGTTTTTTCTTTTTTTTTTTTTTGCTAAAAATGGTATCTAATTTTTCACATTGTTACACAATTTAACATGAAAGGGTGCCAATAAAGACGCAACCTGTGGCCTAAATTTTACACATAACTTTAACGTGGCGTATAATTATCTTACTAGATTGAATTAAGGAAATTTTTAAATATATATATTAAAAATTAAATTTTAAATTTTTGAAACTTAAACACATTTTAAAATCATATTGAATCATGTCCTAAGTGCTTGGACATAAAATTTGGTTGCTCACAAGGCTTCAAATGCGCACTTATAGAAATAGAAAAATAGAAGTCTTGTTTAAAATCAATGTCACATTACACTTTTATTTCTTATACAATTATTTTGGAGTTCTTATAAATTACTTTTAGATCATTCTCAAGTTTCATTGTGAAACGAGAGTGTTCGGGCATCTTTTTAAGGCTTGAAAACACAAGTTTGGTGCAAGGCAGCATGTGTTGTACATGTTCCCTAGTTACTAATACCTTGCCTTGTTGCTATAGCAATTTAGCAAGGTATCTATACAAATGTGTCATCTACAAATACTTAGATGCAAGAGATTTAAAAACTAATTTAAAAATATCCAAATCAATTTCAAACATCATCATATTAAATCAATAAGTTCCCAATCCATTTAAACCATTAGCAAAAGTCATTTCACCTCATTTTTATCTTCTAAATATGCTCAAATCAATTCAAAACCAAAACTTAAATTAAAACTGTCAATGGTATCATGAAACATCATCAAAATACTATCTTATTTACAAGCTTAGTATTAAACAAAACTTAATCTATGTACATGCCATAATAAACTCCTCTAATATAAGATAAATATGAAAATATATATGGTTCTCCCTTAATATGTGATGTGATCCATTCATCAAGCTAAAATAAAAACTTTCTTCATCTTCTTAGGACTTAACTTATGCATTTAAGTCAATAAATGCGTTAAAGAGTAGAAAATGCTTAGTAAATACAAAAGTATTATCTATCTTACCCTTTTAAATTCTATGGTGATTCACTTATGGTTTAAGGAGTATAGCTTCCAATCATGTGGTTTACTTAATTATAAGGATTTAATTCCATTTCACTTTTAATTTCCTTAATAAGGATCAAGCCATCCAAACATGATTCACCTTAATTATTTAATTTATATGTCAAGTAATTATAACTTGTTAGAATTGTGTAATCCGAATCTTGTTTGATCTGCCTTGAAAAGTTAGAGATGTAACTCACTTGTTAAAGAATAAAATAGAGAGACAAAATTAGAGATCTATGTTGCCGCACAAGTTGAATCTATATAAGACTATACTTATTCTATTAGATGTGTAACACTCCAAACCTGGCCTAGACATTATGGCCGAATCTGGCAATGTCACATGAAATGGAATTTGAAAACGAATTTATCAAGTTAAAATCATTTACATTTATTAGCTTTTATTTATCTTCCATCAATTCCAAAACTAATTTCTCGTTAGTTTGATTCGTTTAAACCTCTTCTGTAGTAGAAGCTTTTAAAACAGTGATATTTAAAGAAAATCGTTCACTTTCAAGAAAAACGTTGTGTTTAATAAAAATCGAGTTTCGTTGCGGTTCAAAAGTCTGTGAAAATAGTTAAAATCCCAAAACAATGGTAAACAGTCCAAAAGTCCCAAATTACATAAAAAATACCCAGAAACAATAGGAATTAAAACCGTAAGAGAAATTAAAACCGTTAAATAGACTTGTGGTCACCGTTGAGTCCTCCGTCGCACCGATCTGTCTAAGTGTGGGGATTACCTGTACAGATAAAATAGAAAGGGGTGAGTTTACGTAAACTCAATGTGTAATCCCCACAGAAGACATGCATACAGTCAAACAACAGTCATCAGTCAGATGTAGTCTGGGCCTAAGCCCACTTTAGTTTCAGTAGCAGTTCGGGCCTTAGCCCATTTCAGTTTCAGTATCAGATATGCATTAGGGCTTGAGCCTATCACAGTAACAGTATCAGATATACATTAATCAGTAAATAGAGTCATACCCAACCAACCTTTACACACCATCTCCGTCTATCCCTACACTCCATGTGGGGTTTAAAACACCCACCCATCCCTACACTCCAAGTAGTACCAAATTCGGTACATAATCAGTAAATTGCAGCTGAGCTGCTAGATAATAGGCTTAAGAGTCTTTCAGTACACTTCCTCCAAATATCAACATCCCAACCCAATGCAATGCAACATACAGTATATGATATGCTAATATATGATTATCAGTTATACATACAGTTTAGTATTCATTCATATTATCATCATGCTCAGTACATACATCATACATACAATTCATGCATTTAAGGGTCTAAGTAGTGCTTATCAACCCTACAGTAGGTTCACAGTCAACTTGGGCGACCCGCGCAACCTTAGAACACATTTCAGTTAAATGGGCTCACACGCCCATGTGGCCTGCCTATGGGGGCCCACACTCCGTGTTGCCCATACGGTCCAATTTGGCATTGGCCGTATAGATCACATGGCCTGGCCCAGAATCCCACATGCCCGTGTGGCCTACCTGGCCATCACACGATCGTGTTTTTCATGCACGGCCTAGCCTTATCAATCACACGCCCGTGTTATGGCACACGGCCTACCACATGGGTAACCACACGCCCGTGTGGCGTCGACAGTGGAGTTTTTAGATTTCATTGAAACCCTATTTTTTACATTTTCGGGTACGCACCTGGTTCGCTTTCACAAACAACGCAATCCCGAGACCTCCAAAACCTAGAAATCGACATTCTAAAGCCCGAATTAACAACACTTACGAAAACACAACCTAACTTAATTCACAATCGAAGCCTTGTAGTAATAATCAACACGCGCGACAACTTACCACCACTGAACAAAACCCCAAACACTTAAATCGTTGCAGGAACCCCAGCCAAAACTTGTCCTTCACCTAAATTGAGAGTAACAAAACAAACCCTTCATCAATCATATTAAGGTTTAAACAAAAACAAAACTTACCGAACGAACACAACCCAACGTTGCCCAAAAAGGAACGATACGTATTCAGAAAAGAAATTGAAAGAAAAATAAGTGGAGAAGGGGGAGACAGAATTTCAACAGTGAGGAGAAGAGAAGAACGACCATTTTTTTCTGAAACAATTTGAAAAATGAATAAAACCAAATTATCCCCAAATCCCCTAATTCACTCCACTTACCCCACTACTGATAACTTCCTAGAATTCTTGTTTGACCAAAACTCCCTCAGTCAAATGAGCAAAAATAAACTCCCAAGCTCGCGTAGGAATTCGAACACCAGACCTCCAACACACCAACACAAATCTTAACCACCAGACCAGCAAGCCCATTCTGATATGGTTTACCAATAATCTAATATAAGCCCACTGAACAAGTCTAAGGCTTGAGTTAGAAAAATACCAAAATTTTCCAAAGCTAGGCTTGAACTTGAGACCTCACACACACCCAGAACACTTAACCACTAAAGCAGATACATAGTTGTGTCCAATTTATCCAAAAAAAACAATATGAATTTTGGGGCGCTACAAGATATTGATTATAAAAGGGTTGTTTAACCCTTAAAACTTGTCAGAAACCTCTTATATTGTTGTTTTTTTAACATTAGTGAATTTCTCTTCCTCTACTCATGGTTTTTTCTCGATACAGGTTTTCCACGTAAAATTTGCATGTTATTATTATTATTATTATTATTATTATTATTATTATTATTATTTTATTGCTTTACGATCATTCTTATTGCCATTATTGACATATAGTATAACATAACTCATTATATCTTCTTCACTTGATGAGTAACCACTTAATCAATATTTAACTTCTTTATTCAAATTATAAACTGTAACACCCCAAACCCAACCTAATGCAATAGCCGAATTCGAAAAGCTACATTAACCACCGAAATGGCCCAGAAAATGTTTCTTAGTTTTCAAACTACTTTTTTAAATCATTTGCATAAATCATTTCAAACTAGTGAAATCGAGAAATTTTAAAAATCGATGACTTCAGTATTTTATTTGTAAAAGTTTGATCGTTCTTCAAAACTTTTGTAACTTCAATCATATTTCAAAATCATTTATTCAAAACTAAAGAACTTGACTATTCTTCGCTATCAAATAAACATATTAAATTCATAAAATGAAATGTCTTTAGAAATCTCATTTGTAAACATTATAAATTTTGAAATTAAGGCTAATTTTATTAAGAACTTATTTCACAAATTTGTAGTGGAAAAATGTAATATTGGTATATTTTTACGAAAACCACAACGAATCATTTTGCTAAAACCATATTTTGCTAAAAATCAATATTTCATGTAAATTCGATAAAACATCAATATGCAATTTAAAACCTAAAAAAAACTAAGTCATATATTTATCTAAAACTCATTTTCATTGTCGTGGCAAAAAAGAGTGATTCTATCAAGTTTTAATAAAAACCAAGTTTCATGGATAATATTAATCAAATACTAATTTATGCAGTTTTTAAAGCTTAATGTCATGCAAGCAATTCATGCAAATAAGAATGAAAAATAACCAAAGTAAAGTCTCATGCCACGGTCCATAATCAAACCTATTACAAACCCAGAATAACAAAATATCAAAATAAAATTTAATTACTTTAATTTTAAAAAATTCTGAGAAACTCATTTAAATGTCGTCATCGCATCCTAACCTCGGGGTTATCTGTAAAATAAAAAAAAAAACTAAAGGGGGTTAAGCTATAAAGCTTAGTGTGAGTCTTACAACAAGTTAAACAATAATAAGTTAAATAAAAACTAACTAAAAATATGACAAAGGCAAGTGCACCTATCGATAAATAGTATAGCTACAGTGAGTAAAGATATCGTTTCCTCGAGGACTAAATGTACTAGTAATTTAATAAACTAAAATTTATTAAATTAATTAACTAAAGAAGTCAGCAAAGAATAAATCAGGAGGAAAATAGTTGAATAATAATCAAGAAGCGGAACAATGCTGATAAGCTATAAAAGTAACATATTCTAATCTCAGTCTTAATGCATTTTCGAATTATTAATTATGTAATTTAGTGAATTTGATACTCCTAATCCTTTAAATTCATGATTCTATACTTAGGAGAGCATTTGGGAGTGAAAGGAGCAAAAACGAGCCAAAATCGGACAAATAGAGATGTTTTCAGGAGCCACACGGCCTGGGCATTTCCACACGAGTTGGACACACACCCATGTGCCAGCCTGTGTTGATTTTGCACCCTGCTTCCCAAATACGCAGAAAAACCCAATTTTTAGGCTTTATGAGCATTCTAATGTCCATAAATATCTATTAGAAGAAGACATAAGGGGGCAATCAAAGAAGAGCGAAGAAAACACTCGAAGAACACCATTGGAGCCAACTCAAAAGCGGATCTCCATCAAGATTGAAGATCTCCTTTTAACTTCTTTCGAAGTTTTATTGAGTTTTTTTTTTTTTTAGGTTTTGTGGTTTCTGACTTTAAGATGTTTATATTCAGGATTATGAACTGATCCCCTAGATACCTAGGGAGATGAAACCTATGATGAAACATATTATTTAATTTCTGTCTTACGCGATAAATACCGAATTCTTGTTCTCAATTATCTATGCTTATTTCTTGTTTTAATATTCCTAGGATATTAATTCATGTTTAATGTGCTTAATTCAGTGGAGCAAAAGGCCCTATTTAAGAGTAGATCTAGCATAATTGAGTGGAGTTGCATGCAATCCTAGAAATAAGACAACATAAATCTACCAGATTATAGTCAAATCTAATAAGGGAATCCATAGATCGAGTTAATGTGACGATAGGGGTTTTAATTAGAAAGATATTTCAATTAATCAACCTAAAGTCAGTTGTTCTTACTCTCAAAAGAGATATTAACATAATTTAGGGATTTCTAAGGATCAAGACACAAGTGAATAAATTGTTTAATTCAAATTCATAATAAAAGGGGAGTCTAGGTGGATTATTTCCTGGGTATTGTCTATCTCATTGGTTAATATTCGATTATTTCTTTGATTCATTCTCTATTGTTGTAACAACCTGTTTTTAGTAAAATCGAAACAATGGTTTTGGACAAATCCGATGGGTGAATATTTATTTTATTATTATTTTAATGCCTATAACATGTTAGTATTACTGTATAAAAATTTTGTTAAGAAATTTTACCGTTAGAATGCTTAATTTGATAAAAAGGACTAAATCGTATAAAGTGCAAAACTTGAGTTCTATAAGCTAAAGGTATTAAATGACTATAGATCCTTAAATTATGAGTCCTTATATGGTAATTAGATCATTAATAAAGTTAGTGGGTGTACATGGCTTGGTATTAGTGAAATTTTTAATGTTTTAAAAAGGTAAAATGGTAAATGAGTAATTAAAATAAATTAAACTAAGTAAATAATGTTCATCTTTTTCATTTTCATCAAGCCACCACCGAAATTTCTTCTTTAAACCATAGCTAGGGTTCGGCCATTACTTTTTTGCTTGCATGATCAAGATAGACCACGTACGACTCTAGATCGAGGCAAAGAAAAAGCTTTGGATTAATCAACTTTATTTCTACGTTTATCATCGAGGTAAGTTCATATGTTTGAGTAACATTTTGGATTAAGATTTAAATGCTATTATTATATAATATCAAATTGTGTTTCGACAAAAAAATCCAATGGTGTATCGATGATCATCAACTAATGAAAAGGGATAATCTCAACTATCGAACAATGAAAAGGGATAGTGATGACCATCGAATATGAAAAGGGATAGCTTTGGCTACCGATTATGAAAAGGGATGGTGAGAACCATCAACTATGAAAAGGGATGGTTTCGACAATTGAATATGAAAAGGTATGGTGACGACCATCAAAATTATGAAAAGGGATAGTTTTAGTTATCGGAAAATGAAAAAGGATATCTCTGACTATCGAATTATGAAAAGGGATGGTACCAACCATCGTGTTAGCACTTCGTGTGAGCTTCGATAAGAGTTTTCAATTCAAGTTGCCTTATTAGGTTGGAAGGTAGAAATTGTGTACTTATGTGACAATGAATGTCATAATTTCATATGTTTAAGCTTAAATATGAGCTATTGTTATATTGGATTGATTTATATGTGTTACAAGATTTTGTAATGTAATGACAAGTTCAAATTATATATGTTGCGAACTTACTAAGCATGAATTGCTTACCTTAAATTGTTTTCCATGTTTTGTAGTTAATCAGAAGCTCGATCGGGTTGGAAAGTCATCGGAGATCTATTACACTATCCATCAACTGTATCGGTAGATTTTGATGTTTCTAAGTCTTGGTTATAATGACCTGTATAGGTGTTTTGGTTGATATTATAGTCAATATGTTTTGGTATGTATATGTGGCTTTATAATGGTTAATGTATTGTCATTTTGGTACTTGAATGTTTTGTGTTGAAATGGTCAAGTAAATACATAATATGAATGATCATTTTTGGTATGTTGGAATATGGCAAATATGGTATGAAATGCTATTGAATTTGGATTGCAAATATTAAGTTATTAATGACTATGGTTGCTTGTGTTTGGACTCATTTATTGTCATGTAGCTTGAGGTGCCTAAGGGCATACTGGTTGTATGAATTATTATCATATTGTATAATCTTGTTTATGTAAATTTTAGGTACAATTTTAGAGCTTAAATTGGGTGCATTTGAGTTGCACGAGTGTGCATAATTTGGGTAAAAGAATTGGCTTGAAAATGGCCGAATTCTTGTCCACACAGCCAAAGACATAGGCGTGTGTCTTAACTGTGTGTGACACACGGCTAGGCGATACGGCTGTGTGTCCTTTGTAGAATACAAAGGGTTGCAAGTTAGACAGCTGCACGGCCTAGCACACAGACGTGTGAGGCTATTTCGAAGGGTACATGGCCTGGCACATGGGCGTGTGGCTTGGCAGGGTAACCCAAGTCAGTGAGTTACACGGGCATGGGCACGGGCTGGAACACGGCCGTATGTCCCTACTTCAAAAGTCCACACGGCCTGTAACACCCCTTACCCTCATTCGACACTGGAACAAGGTACGAGTCGTTACCGAACTTAAACTCAAGCAAACACTCAAAGCTGATACATGAATTTCCACTCAAATTTAAAACTTTTCGAAAACATTCATATCGTCCTTTAAACGAGCCAAAAAAGCCCAAAACATACATTAGGAATGGTTCGAGACTAAACCGGGAACTTAAGAAAACTTCCTAACACTTAGAATATTTTTCATCAAAATAGGAGTCATATGTCTGTATGGGTAGGCCGTGTGGTCACATACGCCCATGTCCCTAACCTGTGTAACTCTCTGTTTATGATGTCATCAATAAACTGAAGTCACATGGCCAAATCACACACCTGTGATAGGCCGTGTGGCAAATTTAAATTTCAAAATTTTTCATAAAATAGGTGCAAACTTCACACGCCCATGTCCCTAGGCTATGTCCTTCACACGGTTGACACACACGGCTATGTCTTTGCCCGTGTGGACGAAAGAAGGCTATTTTCCATTTTTCCACCCTTACTTGCACCAACCTACACAACAACAAGCAACACCAATCCAAGCATATACATACAACCAAATTAGCCACAAACAAGATATCAATACATCATTTGCACATACTAACAACTATAATGCATAATCATCACATTCTTTCTTTTCCATTCATGTCAATTTCATCTTCATGATAAACATTATCATACAAGTATAGTAATGACCAATAAGAATAGTATTAGCCAATTTCCAATGACCATATACAAAATGAATCATTAACCATTACAATGCCAACACATTTGGCTAAATGAATATGACACGTAACAAAATGACCAAGTCCCTATACATGCCATACTCAAAATATTGAAACCAAGTATACCCAAAACAATCGTTTGATAGTGTGAATCGAGCTCTGACATTCCTCGATCTTCGAGCTAGATTGGCGACACTATGAGGAATGAAAACAAAAGGGGAATAAGCTTTTGAAGCTTAGTAAGTTTGCATGCAAATAATAAGCAACATAAGTCATACATTAATCATATAACTACTCAACATAAGTTAGCATAATTATTATCAAGTATCTTAGGCTTAGCTTACTCATTAGCATTCTTACCAAGAGTTTATATCATACTAAAGTCCATACTCATGAGTTCTACATACATACCTGTACCCACTCATAACATAGTTGCACACTTTATCATCTTTGACATACTCCTCAGATTACCCGTTGAACACTTGGAATATTATCGGAGACACAGAAAGTCTTGCACATAAGTGCCACACATGTAGCCAATGCTACCTCATATCTCATAACACATAGGGCTCACACACGAGCTAATCACGGGCCTACTCACACAAGCTGTCAATCAAGATATAGCTACACGGGTTGCTCACACAAGCTGTCAGGTATCCGCAACACATGCTAGACTACCCAGTCACCGGTAGGATGTGCATGAGCAGTACCCAAATTCACATAAATCATATAACACATGGTTTCCTAGTGACATGTCACTTGTATCCTAAACTATTTCTAAGGTTCAACCGGGATTTTCCCATCGTCGAAACTTCGTTGAATATTTTCATAGAACAATCATACAATTTATGCAATATTAAACATTAAATACATAATACAAAATTACATTATTTACACAAACTTACATCGGTACAACATGGTAGGAAATTGACCTAATCGTTAATAACCTTGTTCTTCCCCAATCAAGGTCCGAACTTCATTTTTCTTGATCTATAATAGAAAATTTAACTTATTTAATTATCACATTACTCAATGCTGTCCAAAAATCAACTTATGATAAAATTACATTTTTGCCCCTAAACTTTGACATATTTACCAAATTAGTCCTTAGGCTACTAAAATGAAATGTATCCATTTTCTTTGTTACCCAAGCCTAGCCGAACTTAAATCATGTCATAAAAGCCCACATTTTTCATCAAATCATATTTCTACTACCCATTTTTACAACTTTTACGAATAAGTCCTTTTTATGCATTTTCACTAAAAATCACTTAGTAAAAGTTGTTTATCACACCTTAAACATACAATATCTTCCATCAAACATCAAAATACATGCATGTCACACATGGGTGAATTTTTAAACATGAACCCTACTTCAAAATAATGGTAGAAATAGTTAAATTGGGTTACGAGGGTTTCAAAAATGTAAAGAGCATTAAAAACGGGGCTAGGATGTACTTACAATCAAGCTTGAAAGATGAAAAAACCCTAGCTATGGAATCCTTGAAAAATTCAGCCAGGATGAAGAAGATGGACACTAATTTTGACTTGATTTTTCCTTTTTATTCTTTTATTTACTAAATGACCAAAATGCCCTTTTTGCCAAACTTTAAAATTTTATCTCATCATGTTCATTTTTGTCCACTAACTTAAAAAATAGTCTAATTGTCATATAAGGACCTCTAATTTAAAATTTCATAACAATTGGACACCTTTAACAAGTAGAACTCAACTTTTACACTTTTTACGATTTAGTCCTTTTGACTAAATTGAGTGCCCAAACATCAAAATTTTTGAACGAGATTTTCAAAGAATAGTTTCATAAAACTGTATACTATAAAAATATAATAAAAATAGATTTTTCTACATAGGATTTGTGGTCCCGAAACTACTGTTCCGACTAGCCTTAAAATTGAGCTGTTACACGGCTTGAGACACGGGTGTGTCTCTTGGTCGTGTGACCTCTGCAATTTTGAAAATTTTCTTTGTTTCCTGAAAAAATTTCTAAGTTTTTAAATTAGTCCCGACTTGTTTCTAATGTGTTTTTAGGGCCTCGATGGCTCATATAAGGGATGAAATGTATATTATGGATTGGTTTTGATATGATTAATGATATGAATTAAAATGTTTAAAACTTATGTTTATTTTGAAATGAAAACTCTGATAATGCTCTATAACCCTATTCTGGTGACGGATACAGGTTAAGGGTTTACAGTTGCATTCTTAGTTAAATTAGTTTAGTAAATTTAGATTAAAACACATCACCCCAAATTGTCGACTAAATAATAGGAAAAAAAGTAATTATTAATACTTTTAGTCCTTTTTGATATGATATTCTCTACTCACCATAGCTATACTATTGTTCCATAGGTGCGCTTGCCTTTGTCGTATTTATAGTTAGTTTAGTGATCATCAAATGTCCAGGAAAGAATCCACCTAGACTTCATCTGTCATTATGACTTTGAGTTAAACAATTTATTCACTTGGTATCTTGATTTGTAGAAATCCCTAAATTATACTAATATCCTTTTCAAAACTAAGAGCAACTGACTGTAGGTTGATTAATTGAAATTTCTTCCTAGTTAAAACCCCTATTGTTGTATTAACTTGATCTATGGATTTCCTATTAGATTTGACTCTAATCTGATAGATTCATGACATCTTATTTCTAGGATTGCATGCAATTCCACTCAATTATGCTAGACCTACTCTTAAATATGGACTTTTCCTCCTCTGATTTAAGCATATTAAACATGAATTAATACTCCGAAAATATTAAAACAAGATAACTACACATAATTGAGAACAAGATTCAAGTATTTATAGCGTGAAACAAAAATTAAATAAAAAAATTCACCATAAGGTTCATCTCCTCTAAGTATCTAGAAAATTAGTTCGTAATCATAAATAAAAATATCTCAAAGTTAGTATAACCACAAGAAATAAAGAAACTCATAAAAACTTCAAAGAAATTAAAAGGAGGTCTTCAATCTTGATGGAAATCTGCTTCAGAGTCAGCTTCAATGGTGTTCTTCAAGTTGTTTTCTTCAATACTCTTAGATGGCTCCCTCTTCTCTTCTTCTATTTGGTATTTATAGGTCTTAGAATGTCCGAAAAGTCTAAAAATTACGGTTTTTTTTTACATATTTGTAATGTGATTTTCAAAATCAACATAGTTTAGCACATGGTCGTGTGGCAACCTGTGTGGCTTACATGGCCGTGTGTTTAGCCTGTGTGAGAAGGTCTAGTCTGTATGGCTCCTGAAATATGCTCCAAATGTCCAATTTTTTTCTTATTTTTCGCTCCTTTTGCTACCAAATGCTCTCCTAAATATAGAAAGATGAATTTAAAGGATTAGAAGCATGAAATTCACCAATTTGCATAAACAGTCATCCAAAAATGCATTAAAAACGGGGTTAAATCATGTTACTTTTATCACTTATCAAGTAAGCACATACATATCGTACAACATAATCAATATTATGCATGTGACCACAGTAGTGCAATTTTTGGAAAATAGTTATGCAAATTTTTATAAAACATCCTACCCATCACTGTTACACTCCAAAAAGAGTTTCCCAGAACTCATCCATCCAAACACTCCAGTATGTGGATGAAGCCACCAATATTCGCAGATAATCTTCCATGTAGGTTTTGGATAAGCAACCATGTAGGTTGTGGACAAAGCCACCAATTATTGCTCCTTACAATATTCCACCCCATGCATGTGAAATGGCTACAATGAACATATATATATTTCATTTCAAAATATCATTTATCACATTGGGCATGTTGAAACATGCAAATCAAGTCATATAATATCATGTAGGGTATGTATAACATGCGTTTCACATACTGTTTCAAGATATCGAAGTATCACCATTTATTTGTCATGTAGAATTAATTATGCCATAATATCACATAACATGAGAATGAAAATAACATACTTTTCAAATAGTGAAAATCATAACCACACAACATACTTTTTACAAAATTAGTTGGTTCAAAATCACTTGTATAATTCGTTTTGACGGATTTAGTCTCTCGTTTTAGAATACTTAAAGTATTAACATAAATCAAAAATCAAATAATAATATTTTTTTAGGAATTGTTAATGTTATATATATCTTGTATCGGTTTAGACCCGCATTTGAATTTGTATGACCCGATAATAACGATTCTATTTCCCAACTCTAAGAGAGGAGATCAACCCTTGAATCCTTAGTTAAACGTTAATACCATGTTAGTATATTGACATTTTTAGTAATATTTTTGAATAAATGATTAAGTAGAATCACCTCTAAAGGATAGAGTATGGATCCTGGGTTTCAAATAAACACTTCATGTACGAACAAGAAATACACCTCTAAAGAGGAGGATTCTTAACTAACAAAGAATAAAAAAAAGATAGATTAGAAAAGATTAACAATAAAACCTTTCAATAAAATTGAGATATGAAGTTGAATAATAAAAAAGGTTGATTATGAAAGAGAATAGGAGAAAAGAAGAAAATAAGAAAATAGTGAAAAAAATGGTGGTCAATGGCGGTAGCAAGGTTGTGAAGGTGACGGTGTAGGTCTGACGGTGGAGATGTGGTGGTGAGGTGGTGGTGCGATTGGCTAGGAATTGAGGAGATGTGAAAGAATTAAAGAAAAAGACTTTGTTGAGGAGGTAAAATGAAAGAAAAATAAAGAGGAAAGGGAAGAGAAAAGAGGAGGGTGGCAAAAATGGAGAGGAAGGAAAAAAAAAAGAACATCAAAAGGTATAATTCACCTTGTCCAGGTTCAATGTATGTGACACAAGATAAGGGTGAAGAAAATAGGCATGTTTAGGGGACAAAGGAGCAAAAAAGAGATCATGAGAGTGAAAATAGGGGGTTTAAGAGGGAAAGTTAACTAGTTCAAAGAGAAAAGGATCTTCCTTGGCATGGTAACTAGGATTGGACGGTTATGGAAGCTTTTTCCCATGCAAAAGTTGCCAAAAAAATTAAATAAAATATGGAAAGTGTTAAGACTTAAACCTAGGACCATTGGGAATTTAACTAACCACTTAACCACATTACTCCTTATTCTCAAAATATAGTATTTAATTTAAAAACATGGTGTGACCTTTGTTAAGGTTTGAAGCAAAATTGCACCATATATAAAATAATGTGAGGGAAGAGATTCAAACACATATCATAAGGATAGCTCCATTACTACTCAATCACTATACTTAATATTTATTTATTATCAAATGAGCAAAAAATCATCTAAAAAGATTTGGCCATAACCAGTCTCAATTCATTAACTCAATTTCTACTAACCCGATTTTTGGGATGTAACATAAACCAATTCAATTAATTTAACTTCATAGTCACTATTTTTATGTAGATTTTCAAATTTTCATTTTTGTAATTGGCTTTCTCAGTATTTTATTATTCACTCATTTTTATATTATTCATTGAAACAAACCCTTTTTAACTTCAATTTCATTGCTTAAAACATATACACTTATCAAACAATTTATCATCTCAGATTAAGTTCATGACTCTAAATAACCTTAGTAAAATATAACTTAAGCACTCAGATTACCAACTGCACACCCTAATTGCATTGTGCTAGTAACGCATCCATCCAAACATCCTATAAATGGGCTTAAAATGCAGTTATGCAATTGCATAAGACAACATATCATAGTCTTCTATCACAAACACGCACACTAATTCCTATTAATATTCTAATCCTATCTTTACTATTCTACAAAGTTTACAAAAGTAATTATATTTATTAACAATTTTTACATCACTTAAGCAGCATTAATATCATATAAAATTTTCTCATATTCATATATACATCATTCCGCATCCCATTTCATTTACCAATGACAGAAATCTCAATACACATGCCATTACTCATTTTCAAATCTCACATCACACTTCATATACCATAAGTTCTCGTACAGCAATTTATCACTTCTTTATTTCATTTTTACCATATTTCGAATACATATATACATGCACATATTATCAACGTCTTATGACAATTTTATATTCACATCAATATACACATATAGTTGCTCATTGAGCATTTATTAAATTCTCACCTATGATATCTCATTAAACAGTTCATTGCCTTCCTAAGTCACATATTACACTTTTATAGCACAATCATTTCCATCCTATGCCAATCAAGTCTCATATAATATAACTTAATTTCATTCACTTTATGCTAATTCTGACAAGTAATCACATTGTAATCTATTTTCATCATCTCACCAATATATTATTACGGTTGTTATGGCACATTCATAGCTTATTCTCATCTAGGTAAAGTCAATCTTTATTAGTATCATCTTTGTTTAACTTACTAAATATTTCAACAGCCATGGATTTTGAGTCTAGACATATGCATCCCACTTAATCCATCCATTTATTAAAATCTCAGATTAATCTCATTTTAAGGTAAGCTTGAAAATCCACGAGTACTTACCCTTTTGATGGGTAAAGTTACGATTGTTTTTTCTTCACTTAAATATGAATATGTTTCTCGTCAAACTAATCCCACACATATAACAATCCTCAAATAAAGCAATAAAGATAATGAGAAAATTTCTCTCATTGCCCACTTAAAACCCTAAGTTTAAATGTAGAAGATGGTGATGGAAGCAAGATTAGAAGTGAATTATAAAATTACTTTAAAAATTAAAATGATTAAAAAAGTATAAAAATATTTTTAATTTTTAAAAAAATTAATTAATTGCTAATGTGGATGGTCATGTAGATGTCACGACAATAAAGTTAACATTTAAATTTTTCATTTATTTTGAGATGATTTGATCAATAATGCAAGTTTAAGAGTTACAAAAAGGAAAAAAGTTAAATAAAGAACTAAAATGATTTTTTTATGACATGTTTTAATTCAAATATTTTTGCTACTTTATTTACCCTCCATGGTAGAGGTGAGCAAAACTCGATTTGACTCGAAAAAATTGAAAAAAATTGAATTTCGATGTTATTTGAGTCAACTCGAATTTTTTTTGAATTTTGAGTTCGAATCGAGTTGAGTTTTCGAATTCGAATAAACTAAATACCAAATTATAATATTTTATATTTTTACCCCAAACCCTCAAACTTTTTTACTTTCCCCACCAAATTTTTACTCCCTCCCACTTCCTTCCAAAACTTTTCCCATCCCACTTTTACTCTTTTCCCATCCCAACCCCTCCTCTACCCCAAACTCATTTTCTCCCCAATTATTTTTTTTGAATATTTTCTCTCCAAAATTTCTTCCCTATTTACTTTCTTTACCCAAATCCATTTTCACCCAATTTTTTTTTTTAAATATTTCTCCCTCAAAATTTTACTCCCCAAACCTCCAAAACTTTTTTATTTTTCCTTAAACTTTTACTTATCACCCTTTACCCCAAATGAAAATAAAATCATCCAAAAAATTCCTAAACTTAAATAGTAATAATTTTTTATATCTATCATTTATAGTATTAAATTAAACTTCACATTTTTACTATTTATATTATTAATTATTTAATCATATTGAATCTTTAATTTTTTTTGTTAAAATTGAATTATTAATGATGCGATAAAATATTCATGTTAAAATTTTATATTGGTATCAATTTCATATTTTATCTTTAAAATAACTTTTATTCAAAATCACATTTTGCTACCTTTAATATATTTTTTAATTTCAAAATACGTAGTTAAAATAGTTAGAAGATAATTGAAACAACCAAGCAAGCAAATAAGTTAACCCTATAACACCACGATATTTTGGGGTTAGAAGAATTAAGGTCTTTTGGCTAGTGTCAACAGATCGGATGGATCTTTAGTGAGTTTTTACATTTTAGAGATAATGATGAGCTTAGTGATTTAGTGGTTAAGCATTAGTTTTCTTTTGATCTTGGGCTCGAGTCCTGGTGCGTGATTGGTTAAAATTTGTTTTTAGTTTCAATTTCTTTAAAGAAATAAATATGATTGGTTTGTTAAAGATTAATTAAATTATTTTAATTTATTTAAAAAAAAACCCCAAAAATATCTCAAATTCTCCATCTTTCTCACGTTAGTCTCTCTTCTCCCAATTTTCTTTGATTTTTATTTGTATTTCTTTCTTTTTCTTGTTTCTCTTTTTGGTTCTCCAATTTTTATTCTTTTTCATTTTTACGACATTGACAATTGCTATCTCTTAGAAATTTTGGTTGTCCTCCCGTTCTTTGTTCGATCAAGAGTTGAATTGGGTGAGGGTAAGTGCCATTAAGTTAAGTTTTTACGTTACTCTCTTTGTTTCTTTTAGGTATGATTTCGATCGAAATCTATATGAGTTTTTGTGTGCTCTCGTACTAAGTTTCAGGTCGGGTTATTAAAGATGCTTGGTTGATTCGTAGTGTTTTGGAAGCGTAATTCAAGTATGTTTCTAAAATTACAATAATTAGGGGATTAATTTTATGTTGTATTTCATGTTTTTCAGTCGATTCTGGGGTGGTTTATGAACCACACAAGCGTGTGCTGCACACGGGTGGTTCACACGGTCGTGTTCTGCTTTAGGAATTAAGTAAATATCGAGTCACACGGTTTGGAGTGGGTCACACGGGATAGTCACTCGGCCATGTGACTCGTGTTGGGAAAATTTAGTCAGTCGCACATGCGCACGTCTTTTAGTTACACGGGCAAATATGCTAGTCACACGGCCATGTCTTTCCTGCTCCTTAAATGTTTTAATTTGGTCACACGATCTGGTCACACAACTATATACCTCACTCACACAGACATTTCCTTCAACCACACGACTATGTCCCTCTGTCACATGGGTGTGTGTCTCAGTTAGATGGCTGTGTATCACTGTCACACGATCTGAGCATTTCCCCACAGCCTGGCCATACGGCCGTGTGGTCCTAATTTGCAATTTTTATCACCTATTTGTATTTTGACTCAGTTAGCCCCTGAGTAATTCTTTACTCATTTAAGCCTTTGTAGAAGTGTTTGAGACACCGTTATTGATCGAGAAAGGTCGAGTAAAGGGTATATTTTCCTGAATTTATTTGTATATATGAATGTGATGGTTTAACTTTACTGCATGCATGAGTGCTTAAGCGTTATGTAATGAGAAACATTGTCACAATTATGTTGCTTCCACCGTTTGGTAATTTTGTATGAAAATGTTTGACTATAATTCTACTAAACTGAGGTATTTGTCAATATAATTAGTGAAGAGGGAAAAAAATCGAATATGAGCTTGTCAGATTTTGTTTGTTTATCTGTTTAATTCTATATAGGTCTGCATTCTGGGTTGGGATTCGATTTCTGAATTGAAGGAAGTTTGATTTGGCACTTTTGTTATGAATTATTAAAGTTATGCACTTTTGTTTTTACAAATAAGTCTAAATGCACTGTGGTATGGGAATTTTTGAGATAATTTGTTTTGAAGTTTTTTAATGTAGTTTTTAAATTAAATTTTGGTATAACATTTTCGTATGTGGTTTTTGATTACCGAAATCGTTGGTTTTACTTTGTTACAATGTAATTATTCTAAATACTTAGTACTAGTTTATGTGTTGCATTTAAACGTAAAATATAACATTTTTTGCTACAAATAACTTTAGTAACGTTGGTCTTTAAAATTAATAAATCCGATTTGATTACAAAATCAGCGTATAAATTGTTAAATGATTTAGCTCAAGTTAAGAAAAGTGTATTTAGATTGAGTTTTAAGCAGATATTTTGTAAATTGTTTTAGGATCACTTCGGTGTTCAAAGTGACCTTCGGGATCCAGTTGAAACTTCTAGCTGGATTTCTGGGTGTTACTTGTAGACACTCAATTTTGCCCGGGCCCAGAAATAAGTCCAAAAATAAAAATAATAAACCCCCACAAAAAAAACGAAGTCCAAGTTCAGTCCAGAATTACAAATATAATTTGGCCCGATCGGAATGGCCCATTACTTGAAAAGATTTAAAGTCCATCTACAAGCTTGACTCATATGGAAGTATAATCTTCAATGATATGCAATCTTAGATATGATACAATCTTAGATATGATTGCAATATTAGATATGATATGCAATCTTAGAAGATATGATTTTGTAATCTTAGAGTAGATACCTTTTAATCTTAACTGTTGATGTAATTGATCTGTACCGTTGGATTTGTGGAGGTTCAACTATAAATAGAGGCCTCTCCCTTCATTGTAAACACACTGGAGTTTTGGGAAACAATAAAAATTTTTGAGAGCTTTCACTCAAATTTCTCTCCCTCTTACGTTCTTATTTTCTACGGTTTGTTCTTATTTTATTCTTTGTTCATCTTCATTTTTCAACCCTTTTTATTTTGATTTAATCCATGTTTCCCAGATTTTTTATATATTTTAATTTTTCATAATTTTAGTATCATATCAAACTCTTTCATTTTTAATAATTTTTTTAGTATTACTCTTAGTAAATTATTTTTAAATTTTACTCAAATCATTATTTTAAAAAATATATTTCATTTAATTGTCATATTTTATCCAAAAGTTTTTCTAAAATGAGGCAATGTTTTTCGTATTTAGAAATTCGAGAAATAGTGCCCTAACATGCTGAGTTGCGATTTCCCATTAGTCTAAATGCCTAAAGTATCCTTCTAAATAGATTTTATAAATCACGAGATGATTTCAGTTACGAGAGTTTAAGAATATCGTGTCCTATCATGCTGGATGTGATGTTTGTATTCTTTTGGAGCTAAGGAATCTCTATTTTTCAACTTAAATAATTCCGGTTTTAAAAAAAGGGATCCTATTTTTAAATCCTTTCAAATTTTTGACATTAAGACAGAAAACTATTCAATTTGGTACCAATTTTGGGCGTTGCGAGGGTGCTAATCCTTCCTCGTACGTAACCGACTCCTAAACCTGTTTTCTTAATTTTCGAAGACCAAAACGTTTTATAAGGTGATCCAATCACACCTAAAAAGGTTGGTGGTGACTCCCATTTTTGTTTTTCAAAAGTCGATCCCTATTTTTCAAACATCCCTTTAAAAAATGGTTTCGACATTACTAACTTGTACATAAAAGATTAATAAATAAATTATGAGGAGATAAAATTTAATAATAAATTTGATTAAGGTAGACAATTTTGATTATGGTGGGTGACAATGGTTTCAAGGACCCAAAGTCATTTTTTTAATTTAACCCGAACAAATATATTCAATTCGATTCGAAAAATTTAAATCGAATTATGATGATAAAATAAAATTCATCAACTCGAAATTTTTTCATTCGATTCAATCGAACGCTTACCCCTTCTCCATGGCAGGCTTGTTTCCCATTTAATTCGCAGCTATAAGCTTGCTATTTGGCATCGAAATAGGTGCATGCTCAATGGCGACTGTTTTTCACTTAATAATTGCTGCAATTTGCGACCGATTTCAGCTCACAATTGCACTTGGTTGCTGCCCTATTTTCCACCACCGTTATGCTCCATCGTCTTTCTGTGGCTGCTTAGTGCAGCTAATAACCTTGGTTTTTGGTCAATATTTACCTTGTCTTTTTAAAAACTCCTATTGTTGTTAAGAATAGCCGTTGCTTCATTGAGTTGCTATCATATTTTAGCTCTTCAAAGGTTGTTATTATAGTGCCAATTACACGATTAATTTGATTTCGCTTCAATTTATACCCACTAAGGAGCTCAAGTGTTGCTCCAAAATTCCTTTAATTTTGTTATCAAGTTGCCTTGGTGGTTTCCAAGTGACGTGGGGAATGTTATGATTGTATTTTGAAAACGTTTTTATTTTCATTTTGGAAGTGAATAAGTTCCGCTACATCACCCCATATTAAATGTTTAATTAAATATTTAGAATATTTTTTAGTTAATTCGTGTGCAAAATTTTGATTCGAAGCTAACAAAGACGTGGAGACTTCCATGGAAAAGGGTAAAACAAAGATTAGATGAAGCTTTATATTTTAATTCACCTTATATTACAATTAAAATATTTTCAAATTTATTTCATGCTTTTAATTATGCTTATTAAATCTTTATAATTTTATTCACCGCACACTAAAATGTGTTGTAATCTTTTCGAAAATAGTCAAAATGCTATAGAACATAGAGGTTGTCGTATTATTTTTTATATTGTATGGATTGCCTTAAACATCTTGGAGTATTGTTATCACACATTTGGAGTGCCGAATGGTTAAGTCACGATTATTTGCGTACTGCAAATTTTTAGCACTCTTTTCATTGATTGTTTAGTATTAGGTTGTGTATTTATGTGTCCGAACTTAATTCCTTCATATATTACCTGGACATTATTTTTAAAATGTGAATTTATTTTTATGCGTTTAGGAAATTGATAAATTGATATTATTATTATTATGAAAATGTTTAATAGACTTGTTTTTCTCTGCCAGTTTAATAGCATGATTTTTAGTGGTATTGAAAATATGGTCTCGGAATCTTGTTTTTGTAACTCGATTTCTTAAATATTAAATATTAATATTTATGTGGTTAATATAGTAATATATTAAATTTTGGTCTAGTAATTTTGTTGAATTGGTGATTAATTAGGATCTGAGGATTAAATTGTAAAAATTTAATCGTTATAGACTTTATATTACTAAAGGACTAAAGTGAAAAATAAACCATTTTGTATTATGAGTTGGTGCATGATGATGGAAGATTCCACTATCTTTAGTTAATGATGATTAGTTTATGGTTAATTAAGGATTTATTAAATTAAATTTGATTACTTTTAGTGGTGTTGGAAAATATAGTTTTAGAATTTATAAAATATTTATGGAGCTATATTATAGGTGAATTGAATCTTTTATAGGCAATTTTATTGAATTGATAATTAATTAAGGCACGGGGACCAAATTGTAAAAATGTTATCATTGTAGGTTTTTAATTGGCCAAAGGCTTGAGGACATATATAGCAATTAAACCAAGGTCTAAAATGACAAATATACCATTTTAGAAATTTAATGGACGGTAGGTGGAATGTTTGTTTAAATAATATTAAAATTTTAATACTAATTAAAGTATAAAATATATAAAATAAAACGATACATATTGGAAAGGAAGAAAATAAACATTGTCATTTTTGTTCTTCAACACCGAAAATTGCAAGAAGGAGAAGAAGAATGATTGATGATAAGCTATAAAAGTAACATATTTTAATCCCATTCTTGATGTATTTTTGGATGATTTATTATATAATTTAGTGAATTTGATGCTCCCAATCCTTTAATTTTATATTTCTATACTTAGGACAGCATAGGGGAGCAAAAGGAGCAGAAAACGGGCCAAAATCAGACAAAACAAGCTACTTTCAGGATCCACACGGTCTGGCCATTCCCACACGGGCTGAGCACACACCTGTGTGAGACACACGGGATGGCCACACGCCCAACCCGTGTCAATTTCGCTCCCTGTTTCCCAAACACGCGGAAAAAGCCAATTTTTAAGGTTTCTGAGCATTTTAAAGTTTATAAACACACACTAGAAGAGGACTTAGGGAGGACGGAGAGTAGAACGAAGAAATTAATGGAAGAACGCCGTTGGAATCAACTTAGAAGCGGGATCTCCTTCAAGATTGAAGATCTCCAATCAACTTCTCTAGAAGTTTTTGGGTTTCTTTATGTTTTGTAGTATTCCTAATTTTAAGATGTTTTCCTCCCAAAGTATGAACTAAATTCACTAGATACCTAGGGAAGATGAAACTTATGACGAATCTTGTTATCTTATTTTCTGAATTACATGATAAATACTTGATTTCTTGATCTCAATTATGTGTACTTATACATGTTTTAATGTTTTCAGGATATTAATTCATGATTGATGTGCTTAATTCAGTGGAGCAAAAGTCCCTATTTAAGAGTAGATCTGCCATAATTGAGTAGATTTGCATGCAATTCCAGAAATAAGATGACATAAATCTACCGGATTAGAGTCAAATCTAATAGGGGGATCCATTGATCGAGTTAATGCGACAATAGCGGTTTTAATTAGAAAGAGATTTCAATTAATCAACCTAGAATCAGTTATTTTTACTCTCGAAAGAGATATTAATATAATTTATGGATTTCTACGGATCAACGCAAGTGAATAAATCATTTAATTCAGATTCAGAATAATAAGTGAAGTCTAGGTGGAGTCTTTCCTAGGTATTGTCTCTCATATTGGTTTATTCGATTATTTTCTTACTTTATTCTCTGTCAAGTTCTTAATAATTAGTTTAAATAATTTTAGGTTTAAAACAAACTTCTTCAATTTACAAGCTAGATAATAGAAACATAGTAAGTACTAGTACTTTTAGTTCTCGTGGATACGATATTCCCTACTCACCAGCTATACTATTATTCGATAGGTGCGCTTGCCTTTGTCATGATTTTAGTTAGTTAAGTAAATCATCATCAAGTTTTTGGTGCCATTTCCGGGGAACACTTAATTGTTATTACTTTAGCCATTTTTATTTTATTTCATTTTAACTTTTTGTTTTTAGTTTAATTCTATTTACTAATTTTTCTTTTTGTTTGTTTCTAGTAGGTTCTTTTAGTATATGAATAGAAGAAACCCGTCAGGACCTCTCGTATTTGACAGTGAAATCGAAAATACAGCTCGCAGAAATCATAGAGAAGCAAAGCAGAGTTGACAGAGTACAGTAGAAGAGCAAGAGGAAGTTATTGTTATTACTGAAAAGATGGCTAAAAATCAGAATAACCAACTATCTCCTGTAGTTGTAGCAAATCCTGCTCCTTGTACTATGTACGATTATGCCGAGCCCAATTTAACGAGGGCTAAATCAAGTATTGTTGACCTGCTATTGCTACAAATAATTTTGAACTGAAACCTAACACTATTCAAATGATTCAACAGTTTGTTTAGTTTGATGGTTTGTAGGACGATGACCCAAATACTCATTTTGCTAATTTCCTAGAATTCTGCGACACTTTTAAGATAAATGGCGTTTCTGACAATGCCATTCACCTTCGGTTGTTTCCCTTCTCGTTGAGGAATAAGGCTAAATAGTAGTTGAACTCCCAACCATGTGGTTCTATCACTACATGGGAGCAAATTTTCGAGAAATTTTTGTTAAAATACTTTCCACCGGCTAAGACAACCAAGCTGAGGAATGATATCTCTTCCTTCGTGCAAATGGATTTAGAAACCCTTTACCCTTTTACGATGCATGGGAGAGGTATAAGGATTTATTGAGAAGGTGCCCTTACCATGGGTTATCTCTATGGCTTAATATTTGATTTTTAATATTTTAATATTTTTAAAATTAAAATAAAAATTTATTACAAAAATATAAAAATAAAATGACTCATAAAACAATTTTTTTCTAGAAAATAACTTGGTATTTTGTAAGTCAATTAAGTTTTATTGTCTTGTTTATTTTCCATGAAACAAATATCGCTCTCTCTGGTTTTCTACCCTGCGACAGTAGTGTCGACTTTAAAACATTATTAGGTATGAGATGTTTTCATGTTTACCCCGGCAAAACCAGAATTAGTATCCAAATCAACACGACGGAAATAAGGGAATCAACTCTTCCTTATTGATTGATTCTGTAGCACTAGAATCAATCATCTCTTCCTGCTGCTTGTATTCATGTGAAATTTGAAATGAACTGGTTACTTGTGATAGTCTATGTTATGTGCATTATGTGTAAATTAAATTTGAGGCTTTACTACATCACCCCCCTAATTAGTGAAATGTTTAAATGAAATCTATAAGATTTGGGTTGAATAAGCTCAAGAGTATGGAGTTACAAAAGTCCGTGTTTGGAAGATTAATAATGTGGTTAGAAAAGAGATTGAATCAGCAAATGAAGATAGTATTAAAAGATACATTGGATAGTTCTGAAGATTATTTAGATTATGTGACGTCATTGGTAAGGGAGAAGTTATCTCTGATCAAAAGACCTATTCAAGAATGTTATTTAGGGAAAATATTAGTTAGAAGCTTTTCTGAATTGACTTCTGTTCTACGTGTACATTTTTCTTTAGAAATATATTTAACTGTTTAATTTCAGAAAGAATTCTTACCGTATGAGAACATTAACTAAATATATTTATAGACGAAAGCATCGTTGGTCTGTTTGGGTTATGTTCGACATTGTTCTGTCTTTCTCTGATATTTATTTCATTGTGTCGGCATGAAAGTCGATGGTAAAGTCTGTATGATGCTAATACTCTATTTTTGTTGGCTATTGTTCTATTAAAAATATGTGAAGATTATATTGCTTCTATTACTATGGATTCTAGTATTTATGAGTGACATTGTTCTTTCTGGACATCTTCTGGGATATCATCGGGGTTGATATCGTTCTAAATGGGATATTTTTTTGATGGAAATGGTTATATCTATTATAATTATATTTTTTGTTCTGAAATTTGGGAGTATTGCAGTACCGTTATCAGAGTTATAAAAGTTGTGCTCCTGCATTGGTTGCTGTCCAAATCATATTTGATTTTCTTCTAGGTTCAGATGCTTCGATAACAGCTGGGATATTACCTATTGTTACAGGTAAGATGACAATCTTATTATGACATTATGATTTCTATTTGATGATTGTGGCATCTGTATAATGATATGTCTAGATTATTCTTTCTAACGAGAAGAAAGAATTTCTTCGAAAAGGCCGATTATATGGTTTAAGCTAATCTTAAATTATTAGATTGAAAATATAACTGGGTTATATGAGTTTGAATCTATCCACCAGATCAGAAATAAGCTTTGAATGTACATGTGTGTTCTGAAGGGTAATATGGAAGAAGAACTTGTATTTTTGAGGACTTAGTACAGAATTATGTCTATCAGAACATTTTTATCTGAGAAATGTCGTGGTAAATTAAAGTTAGTTCAATTGTTGAAGCTTTCTTTTGCATGAAGACATTATCCACTAAAATATTAGTTCTGATTTAGCCTAAATTGAATAAAAAGTTTATGAACCTCAGTCACGTGTCAATGAACAGGTTGAAGTATGTTCTAATAATGGAGTATATAGAGATATCTTGTGATTCCATATGGTTAGAGCTGTTAAAAAAAAAAGCATCAGGAACCTTCTGGGTTGCTTTAGCCAATCATGATATCAGAATGGTAATGGGACAGAGTTACGATGGATTTTGTATTTGGTTTACCGTTGACACCGAGCAAGAAAGATGCAATCTGAATTATTGTGAGTAGATTGACTAAATTGGCTCATTTTATTTCGGTTTGCATTGATTAATCACTTGATAAGCTTGTTGAGTTATATGTTTCTCAAATTGTGAGATTACATGGGGTACTTATTTCTATTATATCAATTAGAGATCCGGAGTTTATATCGCAGTTTTGGAAGAAATTACAAGATGCTTTAGGTATGAAATTACATTTCAACACTGCTTTCCATCCGCAAACAGATGGTCAGCCTGAATGAGTCATTTAGATAATTGAGGATATGTTGAGATGTTGCATTCTGGAGTTCGAAGGTACGTGGGAGCGATACCTACCTCTGACTAAATTTGCGTATAATAACAGCTTTCAATAAAGTATCAAGATGACACCTTATGAGGCTTTGTACGATCGTAAATGTCGTACACCATTGTATTGGACTGAGCTCAGCGAAAATAAGATACACGGGGTTGACTTGATCAAAGAAACTGAACAGAAGGTGAAAATGATTTGTGAAAGTCTAAAAGCAGCATCAGATTGATAGAAATCTTATGCGGACTTGAAGCGAAAGATATAGAGTTTCAGATCGAAGATAAAGTTTTCTTGAAAGTCTCACCGTGGAAGAAAATACTCAGATTTGGTCGTAAAGGCAAATTGAGTTCAAGATTTCTTGGGCCATATTAGATTACAGAGCATATCAGGCCGGTTGCTTACAAACTGTTGTTGCCACCTGAGTTAGAAATGATCTACAATGTATTCTATGTTTCGATGCTTCGTAGATATCAATCTGATCCCTCACATGTGATTAATCCATCTGAGATTGAGATTAAGTCCGATATGACATATGAGGAAGAACCGATTCGCATTCTGACTCACGAGATTAAAGAATTGCAAAAAAAAAAAAATAGTTAGTTAAAGTGCTGTGACATAAACACGAAGTTGAAGAAGCAACGTGGGAGCCAGAGAATGCAAAGAGAAAACATTACCCAAACCTATTCACCGGTAAGATTTTCAGGGACAAAAATCCTTAAGGGGGGAGAGTTGTAACAACCCGATTTAGACCCTAATTGGAATGGTGGCTTTAGGACCACGAATCTGAGTCAGAAAAATATTTAAAAATTATTTTCTGTGTTTATTTTATGTGAATTTATATCTGTGAAATTTTCGTGATTTAATTTTATCGTTTGAGTGTTCGATTTAATAAAAGGACTTAATCACATAAAATGAAAATTTGGTGGTTATTTCTAAAAGGGACCTAGTTGTTAATGGCTTTATTAATGGGAGTCTTTATCTTGTAATTAGTCCATTTTAAGAAAGGGTGGACGGTAATGGGCTTATAATGTATGATTTAGTTATAATTTTATTAAGGATAAAAATGTAATTAAATAAAAACATTAATATATGTTATTATATCATAAAAGAAAGCCATGTTTTATTCATTCTTTTGACTGGAATTATAAACAAAAGAAAAGAAAAAGAGAAACCTAGGTTCAACCATCCTTTCAAGCTCAAACAAGGTTCATTTTTTGTTCGGTTTTTGATAATTTCTACGTTTTTGAAATCATTGCTTCGAGTACTACAAAATCCATGCTTTAATTTTTGATTTTGATGAATGTTTTGAGTTGTGCCGTTGTTGATAGCTTGTGATTTTTTTTGTTTGATGATAAAATATGAAAGATATGTTTTAGATTAACATATTTTGTATTGGAGTTTTTGATGATTTTGAGTAAATAGGACTAAATTGCAAAAATAATAATTTGAGGGACTAAAATGTGAAATAAATGAAATATATGGACTTGTATGAACACTAGGGATATTTGGCCAAACATGGGTATCTTGAAATTTTGTATATTTGTGTTTTGTGCAATAGAGATTAAGTTGTAAAAATTGTAAATGTTAGGGGTAAAATGGTAATTAGCCTATTTAAGTGTTTTTGGACTAAATTGAATGAAATATGTTTGAATGAGCTTAATTTAAATATGTTTAGATCAAGAACCAAAGAAATCAGATTTGAATTGGGGGGAAACGAAATTTGTCGACTAGTTGTCCTGTTCCGTTTTCCATCGTCCGAGGTAAGTTTTTAAGCAAATAGACATATTTAATTTTAATTAAATGCGACTTATATATGCTGAAATGAAATATTTGAATTTATATCTACAATAGCCGAATGTATACATGTGACAACCCGAATTAGGGCCTAATCGGAATAGTGGTTTCGTGACCACAAATCCGAGATAGAAATAATTGTTTTATAAATATTTTGGGGTTTATGATATGATTGCATGATTGTGTGAAAATTTCGTGATGAAATTCTATGCCTAAAGTGTTTAAATTGAAAGTAGGGACTAAATCGAATAAGTTGCAAAATTTGCATACTAGAAATTTTAGTATGAAATTGTTTTGAAATATTTATTAGGAGGTCTTAAATAGCAATTCTACCAATTTTAAGTTCATGGACAAATTTAGGACATGGAAGGAATTTTGGAAAGTTTAGTAGTAAGGGTATTTTGGTCATTTTGAAATTAAATGAAATAAAATGGGAAAAATAACACAAAATAGTCATCTTCCCATTTAGTTGCTGCCAAACTTCACTCTCTCCATAGCTAGGATTCTTCAACTTTCAAGCTCCATAGTAAGTGATTCTAAGCCCGCTTTTAATGTTCTTTACGCTTTTGGAATCCGGAAGCTCGATTAAGCTTATGCTAGTAATAATTTAACCTAGGGTTCATATTTGGAAAAATACCCATAGGTGAAATTTGTGTATTTTGATGTTTTATGATAGAATATGAGGTTTTAAATTGTGTTAAATAATTTGTGCTACTCGGTTTTAAGTGAAAACGAGTAAAAGCAAGATAATCGGTAAAAATACCTAATGTTCATAACTATATGATAGAGTGGGAATTTGATGTTGTTGTAGAAGAGAAAATGTTCAGCATATCATAAAACATAAGAATAAGGGCTGAAATTAAATTCCAGAGCCTAGGGGCAAAATTGTAATTTTGTAAAAGTTAGGGGCAAAATGTAATTTTTCTACAATGTGATTTTTGGATTGAAATAAATAGTATGAGTATTAAATGAGCTAAATGTGTTATTATAGATCAAGAAAGGCGCTGAACCCGACCTCGAATCTGGGAAAGAAAAAGTTTTGGACTAAATTGCAAAATTTCCATATTTTGCACCAAGGTAAGTTGTATGTAAATATTACAATAATTTCATGTACATTCTTATATTTCAGCCTATTATATAAATATACTAGCTGATGTTAAAATATAAATTGACTATTGGAAGAATGGAAATAAATACAGAGAGAGATCCGGTTGAACATTCTGAGAGATCGAATGAAATAGAGGAGCGTAGCTAGGTCACATGTATGATGCTGAGTGCACATCATGTGTACAAGAAAGCTACGAGACACCTGTAGTAGCTAGGTCACATGCGTGATACGAGATGTATCCCATGTAGACAAGAGAGCTACGTGAAAGATAAATGTAGCTAGGTGCATGCGTGATTCCAAGTGAAGGACACCATGTAGACAAGAGAGCTACGTGAAAGATAAATGTAGCTAGGTCGCATGCGTGATTCCAAGTGAAGGACACCATGTAGACAAGAGAGCTACGAGACAAATCGGCTAGGTCGCATGAGTGGTACTAAGTGTTCCCCATGTGTACAAGAGAGCCGAACTAAATGAAGTATGATGGTGGGGTGTGTCAAACCGTTAAATATCGAGGATTGATCCGAATTGTTCAACGGGATGGTTTTGTGGTGACATTGTGGTTTGGACCTACACTTATAGTGAATGAAATGTGGTGAAAATGAATTGTGGCATATACATATATACGATAAAATGAGGTTAGCATAAAGAATGTGTGAAAGAGTGAAATTAGTATTAAAACTGTTTTAGATGGCAGCAGTGACGTGATTTTGAAAAATCACCAAAAATAGGAGGAATATAATTAGAGGTTGAATGAGATGTGAAATTAAAGCTTAATGAGTCTACTTTCATATAAAAGAAGCAGGGCAAGCAAAGGAATTCTATATTTTGAGATATTTACAATTGTAACTGACTTGCTCAGGATGAATACGTGATCCCCTGTTTCCACTTTGAAAAATCATTAAAAATTGTACAAAGCAAACTAAGAAATATAGTTTACATGCCTAAATTCCTTATTGAGACTAGTTTTAAATACAATAGACTTCAGGGTTGTTTGAGTTATGTACTGAGAGAAATTAAATTCGTAGTGGACAGAGGTCAGGCCAGTCGAGCTGTGTAACAGGGGAAACTTTAACTAATAAACTGTACTAATCTGCTGAACCAAAAATTATAAAAAAAAATTTAGCAATAAGCTTTATGAGTCTAGATTCAGGGAAATTTTACGGATATGAATTTCGAGTTTTGTAACTCGAGTTATGATTTATTTAGTAAATATGACACAGCAGAGACAGCTTAATCGAAGTGGAATAAGTAGTGAAGTTAAAGTAGACATACTTGAATTGTTGTGTAAACATGTTAGATTCTTAAATTAGTATTTACATACTACTTACTAAGCTATAAGCTTACTTCGTTTTCTCTCTTTTGTCTTATAATGTTCTCCAGCTTGCTCAGGAGTCAAGGATCGTGAAGATCTACCCGCACTATCATACTTTGGGGTATTTGAACTAAATGTTTTGAATTATGGCATGTATAGTAGGCAAAAAAATTATTTTGTTATGTGTCATATTTGTCTAGGTTTAAAATATTAGTTACAAGATTTCGACCATTACTTTGTACAAGCCATAAAAGTTGGCTAATATTGTTCAAGATATATGTTATACGATGCATTATCAAATGGGATGACATATTTCTATCTTGGTATATGTTATGTTCTGGTAATACCTTGTATCCTGTTCCGGCGACGGTAACGGGTAAGGGGTGTTACATTTAGTGGTATCAGAGCTATGGTTTAGTCGGTTCTCGACTAATAAAGTGTGTGTAAAAGTCTAGCTATACATGCCATAAAAATATTGTGATAGTGTGGTGACTCGATTATTCTAAACTGTGTTTTGTTTTAATATAGTAATGGATCCTCAAGGAATGCGGTGATGATGTTTAGTAATGCGCCGCCCCGCACAAGGGACCGCTACTGTGGAAAGTAGACCTGAGACATTGGGACAAGGAGATGAGGCTCGGACGCCTTTCTCCAAATGATGAACAATTGGTATATTGAATTTATTCGAGCAAATCCAAATGCTCAACCTCCTCCACCCCTCCTATACCTCGGGCGATTCTCAGAGCTGCTCAAGGTATAAATTTGGTAAGAATGAACAAGCCTCCGGTTGACAAGATTCAAAACAAGGGTCAAGAGTTTAGAGCAAAGGTTGATGATGATCCCGAGAAAGCGGAATTCGGCTTGAAAATTCTACCCGTATTTGATGAGCTCTCATGTACACCGAGGAATGCTTAAAGTGTGTTTAGATCACTTTTGAGAGATTCGCCTACCACCGGTGGAAGACTTTGGTTGCAGTGGTGCCAAAAGAAAAGTTACTTGGGATTTCTTCCAGAAGAATTTAGAAAGAAATACATAAGTCAACGATTTATTGATCAAAACGGAAGGAGTTCCTTGAATTGAAGCAAGGAAAATGTCTGCCGCAGAGTATGAACGCGAATTTGTAAGACTCAAAGAAGAATGCCTGTGAATGTGTGTCCACCGAGGCCATTATGTGTAGAAGATTTGAAGATGGGCTGAATGAGGACATTAAAGTGTTTGTAGGATTTTGGAGTTGAAAGAATTTGTAGTATTGGTTGATCGAGCTCTTAAAGTCAAGAATTGAACAAAGAAAGAAGAAAAGCTGCTATTGAGGCTCGAGATGTCAGAAAAAGACAGATAAGTAAGCCATTTCAATCTCAACCAAAGAGGTCCAAAGAGACAAACCCTCGAATGACAGTTTCAATTGGGGATTTACACAGAGATCGTGGTAGAGCATATTCGGGTCTAAAGCTCAAGCTACTTGGTGGCAAGTGTGGGTAATGTGCGACCTAGAAAGCTCGAGTGTCGACAATGTGGCGAGCAACATTATGGTGAGTGTTGGGGACCGAGCGAGCTTGTTTCAAAAGTGTTCTCGCGAGCATTTTATTAGAGACTGTCCGGAGAAGGTTAAAGAAGAAAGATTTCAGAGTGTTAGATAGAATACCACCGCTAGTAGAGGTAGACCACCGAGAAATACTGGAGGTGGGACTAGTAGTAGAACTGTGATGAAAGATTTAACGGCAAGATCGTGGCTAGAGCACTGCTAGAGCTTATGCTATACGTGCTCGAGAAGATGCATCATCTCCGATGTCATTCTCGGTACATTTTCTCTTTATGATACTATTGTTATTGCATTGATTGATCCGGGTCCACCCATTCCTATATTTGCATGAATTTAGTATCCAATAAAAAGTTGCTGTTGAATTTATTGAGTTTACGATTAAAGTGTCGAACCCTTAGGCCAATATGTGCTAGTTGACAAGGTTTGCAAGAATTGCCCATTAATGATTCAAGGTCACTGCTTTCCCGCCAACTTGATGTCATTACCATTTGGTGAGTTTGACATTATCTTGGGAATGGACCGTTAACATTGTATGATGCTAAGGTAGATTGTAAACAAAAGACACTAGAGTTAAAATGTGAAAATGGAGAAATTCGTGGGTTGAAAGATTTAATCAAATAAATTGCCTATGGTGATTTCGCATATGTCCGCACGTAAATACATGAGAAAAGGGTGTGAAGCTTATCCGCTTATGTAATGAATGTTGAGATGTCTCAACTGAAATTTGAATCAAGCACCTATAGTCTGTGAGTTTCGGATGTATTTCGGAGGAATTGCCAGGTTGCCTCCAAACAGAGAGATAGATTTTGCCATTGATTTGTTGCCGGCATCGCACCGATCTCGATTGCTCCATATAGAATGGCTCCGATCAATTAAAAGAATTGAAGGCTCGATTGCAGGAGTTAACGGACAAGGATTTGTGAGACCGAGTTTCTCTCCCCTGGGTGCTCTGTATTATTCGTAAGAAGAAGGATGGTTCAATGAGACTTTGCATTGATTACCGTCGACAATAAGGTGACTATAAAGAACAAGTACCCATTGCCGAGGATTGATGATTTATTCGATCGCTTAAAGGGGCCCACAAGTGTTTTCAAAGATTGATTTGAGGTCCGGTTACTACCAAATGAGAGTTAAGGAGTCGATGTGTGCGAAAACCGCCTTTAGGACAAGGTATGGACATTATGAGTTTCGGTGATGCCTTTTGGCTTAACAAATGCTCCACCATATTTATGGACTTAATGAATCGGATTTTCCGCCATATTTGGATAAGTTTGTAGTAGTGTTTATAGATGACATTTTAATTTATTCTCGAGATGAGTTTGAACATGCCAACACTTGAGAACTATATTGCGATCTTGAGAGAAAAGAAACTGCTTGCCAAGTTTAGTAAAAGTGAGTTCGCTTCGTGAAGTCGGATTTTTGGGGCATATAGTCTCGGTGATGGTATTCGGTGGATCCAAGCAAGATTTCTGCGATCGTTGATTGAAACCGCCAAGAATGTATCTGAGGTTAGAAGCTTTTAGGCTTGGCCGGGTATTATAGGCGTTTTGTTGAAGGATTTTCGATAATTGCCTCTCCTATGACTAAATTGTTGCGTAAGAATGTTAAGTTTGAATGGACCGATAAATGTTAACAGAGTTTTGAAAAGTTGAAAGCACGATTGATCAAGCACCAATTTTAGTACAGCCCGAGTCGAAAGGAGTTCGTAATTTATAGTGATGCATCATTGATGTGCCTTGGATGTGTGTTGATGCAAGAGGGCAAAGTAGTAGCTTATGCTTGAGGCGCTTAAAACCGCATGAGAAGAACTATCCTACACATGATTTGGAACGGCATTGTTGTTTTTGCCTTGAAGATTTGGCGACATTATTTATACGGTGAAAATGCCAATTTTTACCGATCACAAAAGTTTGAAGTACTTGATGAATCAAAGGGACCTAAATTTGCGACAAATAAGATGGCTTGAATTATTAAAGGATTATGATCTAGTGATTGATTATCATCCGGAAAAGCAAATGTAGTTCTTGACGCCTTGAGCGTAAAATTTCTTTTCACTTTGAGAGCCATGAACACGGGTTAGCATTGTCGATGACGGGTCAATTTTAGCGAGATGAGAGCTAAACCGTTATTTCTCCAGTTGATTTGTGATGCTCAAAAGAATGATAGTGAGTTGCGGATCAAGAGAACTCAATGCTAATCGAGTTATGACTCGATTTTGAGTTGGACCAGATGACTGCTTGATGTTTCGAGATGTAATATGTGTGCCGAAAAATGATAAATTGATTCGTAAAATATTACATGAGGCGCACAATGGTCTGTTTATCGCTTCACCCCGGTAGCACAAAATGTATAATGATTTAAAGAAGTGTATTGGTGGCGGTATGAAGAGGGACATTTCGAATTTGTAACTAAGTGTTTGATCATCAACAAGTAAAAGTGAACATCAAGTACCTTCGTGATTACTTCAACCGTAATGGTGCCCGAGTGGAAATGGGACAAGATTACCATGGATTTTGTAACCGGTTTGCCTTTAACTCCTAAAAGAAGGATGCTGTTTGGGTAGTGGTTGATAGATTAACAAAGTCAGCCCACTTTATACCAAGACGCACTGATTACTCACTTGATAAATTAGCCAATTATATATTGCTGAAATTGTGAAGTTGCACGGAGTACCTATGTCTATAATATCGATAGAGATCCAAGATTTACCTCGAGATTTTGGAAAAAGTTACAAGAAGCTTTGGGTACAAAATTGAACTTTAGTACCGCATTTCATCCACAAACAGATGGTCAAACGGAAAGAGTAATCCGGTACTCAAGATATGCTTAGATGTCGTGTGTTTTAGAATTTGGAGGTAGTTGGGAGAAATATCTATCTTTGATTGAGTTTGCCTACAATAACAGCTTATCAATCAAGTATACAAATGGCACCGTCATTTAAGCTTTATATGGTCGTAAGTGTCGGACTCCTTTATATTGGACCGAGCTTAGTGAGAAACAGATTCACGGAGTTGATCTAGTTAAAGAAACCAAGAGAAAATAAAAGTAATTGGGATTGCTTGAAAGTCGCTTCAGATCGACAAAAGTCATATGCGATTTAAAAAGAAAAGAGATTGAATTTCAAGTGGGTGATAAAGTGTTCTTGAAGGTGTCACCATGGAAAAGATTCTGAGATTTAGTCGAAAAGGCAAGTTGAGTCCGCGTTTTATTGGGCCGTCTGAGATTATTGAGAGAATTGGACCAAGTGGCATATCGGTTGGCCTTACCGCAGAGTTAGAAAAGATTCATAACGTGTTTCATGTATCAATGTTGCGACGTTATCGTTCGATCCTTCACATGTGATTTCCCTAACGAAATTGAGATTCGATCGGATATGACCTATGAGGAGGAACCAATAAAGATTTTGGCTCGAGAAGTTAAACAGTTAAGAAACAAAAGTATAGCCTTAGTGAAAGTATTGTGGCACGACATGGGATAGAAGAGGCTACGTGGGAACTTGAGGAAGCTATGAGGAAACAAGACCCAAACCTCTTTATGGTAAGATTTTCGGGACGAAAATCTCTAAAGGGGGGAGAATTGTGACAACCCTAATTAGGGCCTAATCGGAATAGTGGTTTCGTGACCACAAATCCGAGATAGAAATAATTGTTTTATAAATATTTTGGGGTTTATGATATGATTGCATGATTGTGTGAAAATTTCGTGATGAAATTCTATGCCTAAAGTGTTTAAATTGAAAGTAGGGACTAAATCGAATAAGTTGCAAAATTTGCATACTAGAAATTTTAGTATGAAATTGTTTTGAAATATTTATTAGGAGGTCTTAAATAGCAATTCTACCAATTTTAAGTTCATGGACAAATTTAGGACATGGAAGGAATTTTTGGAAAGTTTAGTAGTAAGGGTATTTTGGTCATTTTGAAATTAAATGAAATAAAATGGGAAAAATAACACAAAATAGTCATCTTCCCATTTAGTTGCTGCCAAACTTCACTCTCTCCATAGCTAGGATTCTTCAACTTTCAAGCTCCATAGTAAGTGATTCTAAGCCCGCTTTTAATGTTCTTTACGCTTTTGGAATCCGGAAGCTCGATTAAGCTTATGCTAGTAATAATTTAACCTAGGGTTCATATTTGGAAAAATACCCATAGGTGAAATTTGTGTATTTTGATGTTTTATGATAGAATATGAGGTTTTAAATTGTGTTAAATAATTTGTGCTACTCGGTTTTAAGTGAAAACGAGTAAAAGCGGATAATCGGTAAAAATACCTAATGTTCATAACTATATGATAGAGTGGGAATTTGATGTTGTTGTAGAAGAGAAAATGTTCAGCATATCATAAAACATAAGAATAAGGGCTGAAATTAAATTCCCGAGCCTATGGGCAAAATTGTAATTTTGTAAAAGTTAGGGGCAAAATGTAATTTTTCTACAATGTGATTTTTGGATTGAAATAAATAGTATGAGTATTAAATGAGCTAAATGTGTTATTATAGATCAAGAAAGGCGCGAACCCGACCTCGAACGGGGAAAGAAAAAGTTTTGGACTAAATTGCAAAATTTCCATATTTTGCACCAAGGTAAGTTGTATGTAAATATTACAATAATTTCATGTACATTCTTATATTTCAGCCTATTATATAAATATACTAGCTGATGTTAAAATATAAATTGACTATTGGAAGAATGGAAATAAATACAGAGAGAGATCCCTGTTGAACATTCTGAGAGATCGAATGAAATAGAGGGAGCGTAGCTAGGTCACATGTATGATGCTGAGTGCACATCATGTGTACAAGAAAGCTACGAGACACCTGTAGTAGCTAGGTCACATGCGTGATACGAGATGTATCCCATGTAGACAAGAGAGCTACGTGAAAGATAAATGTAGCTAGGTCGCATGCGTGATTCCAAGTGAAGGACACCATGTAGACAAGAGAGCTACGTGAAAGATAAATGTAGCTAGGTCGCATGCGTGATTCCAAGTGAAGGACACCATGTAGACAAGAGAGCTACGAGACAAATCGGCTAGGTCGCATGAGTGGTACTAAGTGTTCCCCATGTGTACAAGAGAGCCGAACTAAATGAAGTATGATGGTGGGGTTGTGTCTTTGAAACCGTTAAATATCGAGGATTGATCCGAATTGTTCAACGGGATGGTTTTGTGGTGACATTGTGGTTTGGACCTACACTTATAGTGAATGAAATGTGGTGAAAATGAATTGTGGCATATACATATATACGATAAAATGAGGTTAGCATAAAGAATGTGTGAAAGAGTGAAATTAGTATTAAAACTGTTTTTAGATGGCAGCAGTGACGTGATTTTGAAAAATCACCAAAAATAGGAGGAATATAATTAGAGGTTGAATGAGATGTGAAATTAAAGCTTAATGAGTCTACTTTCATATAAAAGAAGCAGGGCAAGCAAAGGAATTCTATATTTTGAGATATTTACAATTGTAACTGACTTGCTCAGGATGAATACGTGATCCCCTGTTTCCACTTTGAAAAATCATTAAAAATTGTACAAAGCAAACTAAGAAATATAGTTTACATGCCTAAATTCCTTATTGAGACTAGTTTTAAATACAATAGACTTCAGGGTTGTTTGAGTTATGTACTGAGAGAAATTAAATTCGTAGTGGACAGAGGTCAGGCCAGTCGAGCTGTGTAACAGGGAAACTTTAACTAATAAACTGTACTAATCTGCTGAACCAAAATTATAAAAAAATTTAGCAATAAGCTTTATGAGTCTAGATTCAGGGAAATTTTACGGATATGAATTTCGAGTTTTGTAACTCGAGTTATGATTTATTTAGTAAATATGACACAGCAGAGACAACTTAATCAAGTGGAATAAGTAGTGAAGTTAAAGTAGACATACTTGAATTGTTGTGTAAACATGTTAGATTCTTAAATTAGTATTTACATACTACTTACTAAGCTATAAGCTTACTTCGTTTTCTCTCTTTTGTCTTATAATGTTCTCCACTTGCTCAGAGTCAAGGATCGTGAAGATCTACCGCACTATCATACTTTGGGGTATTTGAACTAAATGTTTTGAATTATGGCATGTATAGTAGGCAAAAAAATTATTTTGTTATGTGTCATATTTGTCTAGGTTTAAAATATTAGTTACAAGATTTCGACCAGTTACTTTGTACAAGCCATAAAAGTTGGCTAATATTGTTCAAGATATATGTTATACGATGCATTATCAAATGGGATGACATATTTCTATCTTGGTATATGTTATGTTACGGTAATACCTTGTATCTGTTCCTATGACGGTAACGGGTAAGGGTGTTACATTTAGTGGTATCGAGCTATGGTTTAGTCGGTTCTCGGACTAATAAAGTGTGTGTAAAAGTCTAGCTATACATGCCATAAAAATATTGTGATAGTGTGGTGACTCGATTATTCTAAACGTGTTTTGTTTTAATATAGTAATGGATCCTGAAGGAACTGCGGTGATGATGTTTAGCTAATGCTGCCGCCCCCTTTAAAGGGACCGCGCTGTGGAAAGTAGACACGAGACATTGGGACAAGGAGATGAGGCTCGGGGCGCCTTTCTCCAAATGATGAACAATTGGTATCTTGAATTTATTCGAGCAAATCCAAATGCTCAACCTCCTCCACCCCTCCTATACCTCGGGCGATTCTCAGAGGCTGCTCAAGGTATAAATTTGGTAAGAATGAACAAGCCTCCGGTTGACAAGATTCGAAAACAAGGGCCAAGAGTTTAGAGCAAAGGTTGATGATGATCCCGAGAAGCGGAATTCGGCTTGAAAATTCTACCCGTGTATTTGATGAGCTCTCATGTACACCGAGGAATGCTTAAAGTGTCTTTGTATCACTTTTGAGAGATTGACCTACCACCGGTGGAAGACTTTGGTTGCAGTGGTGCCAAAAGAAAAGTTACTTGGGATTTCTTCCAGGAAGAATTTAGAAAGAAATACATAAGTCAGCGATTTATTGATCAAAAACGGAAGGAGTTCCTTGAATTGAAGCAAGGAAAAATGTCTGTCGCAGAGTATGAACGCGAATTTGTAAGACTCAGCAAGAATGCCCAGGAATGTGTGTCCACCGAGGCCATTATGTGTAGAAGATTTGAAGATGGGCTGAATGAGGACATTAAAGTGTTTGTAGGGATTTTGGAGTTGAAAGAATTTGTAGTATTGGTTGATCGAGCTCTTAAAGCCGAAGAATTGAACAAAGAAAGAAGAAAAGCTACTATTGAGGCTCGAGATGTCAGAAAAAGACAGATAAGTAAGCCATTTCAATCTCAACCAAAGAGGTCCAAAGAGACAAACCCTCGAATGACAGGTTTCAATTGGGGATTTACACAGATCGTGGTAGAGCATATTCGGGTCTAAAGCTCAAGCTACTTGGTGGCAAGTGTGGGTAATGTGCGACCTAGAAAGCTCGAGTGTCGACAATGTGGCGAGCAACATTATGGTGAGTGTTGGGGACCGAGCGAGCTTGTTTCAAAGTGGTTCTCATGAGCATTTTATTAGAGACTGTCCGGAGAAGGTTAAAGAAGAAAGATTTGAGTGTTAGATGAATACCACCGCTAGTAGAGGTAGACCACCGAGAAATACCGGAGGTGGGACTAGTAGTAGAACTGTGATGAAAGATTTAACGGCAAGATCGAAGCTAGAGCACCTGCTAGAGCTTATGCTATACGTGCTCGAGAAGATGCATCATCTCCGATGTCATTCTTGGTACATTTTCTCTTTATGATACTATTGTTATTGCATTGATTGATCCGGGTCCACCCATTCCTATATTTGCATGAATTTAGTATCCAATAAAAAGTTGCTGTTGAATTTATGAGTTTACGATTAAAGTGTCGAACCCTTAGGCCAATATGTGCTAGTTGACAAGGTTTGCAAGAATTGCCCATTAATGATTCAAGGTCACTGTTTTCCGGCCAACTTGATCTTTGTTACCATTTGGTGAGTTTGACATTATCTTGGGAATGGACCGGTTAACATTGTATGATGCTAAGGTAGATTGTAAACAAAAGACACTAGAGTTAAAATGTGAAAATGGAGAAATTACGTGGGTTGAAACAGACGAATCAAATAAATTGCCTATGGTGATTTCGCACATGTCTGCATTGAAATACATGAGAAAAGGTGTGAAGCTTATCCGGCTTATGTAATGAATGTTGAGATGTCTCAACTGAAATTTGAATCGATACCTATAGTCTGTGAGTTTCGGATGTATTTCGGAGGAATTGCCAGGTTGCCTCCAAGCAGAGAGATAGATTTTGCCATTGATTTGTTGCCGGCATCGCACCGATCTCGATTGCTCCATATAGAATGGCTCATTGAATTAAAAGAATTGAAGGCTCGATTGCAGGAGTTAACGGACAAGGGATTTGTGAGACCGAGTTTCTCTCCCTGGGTGCTCTGTATTATTCAGAAGAAGAAGGATGGTTCAATGAGACTTTGCATTGATTACCGTCGACAATAAGGTGACTATAAAGAACAAGTACCCATTGCCGAGGATTGATGATTTATTCGATCGGTTAAAGGGGCCACAGTGTTTTCAAAGATTGATTTGAGGTCCGGTTACTACCAATTGAGAGTTAAGGAGTCGGATGTGCGCCGAAAACCGCCTTTAGGACAAGGTATGGACATTATGAGTTTCGGTGATGCCTTTTGGCTTAACAAATGCTCCAGCCATATTTATGGACTTAATGAATCGGATTTTCCGCCATATTTGGATAAGTTTGTAGTAGTGTTTATAGATGACATTTTAATTTATTCTCGAGATGAGTTTGAACATGCGAACACTTGAGAACTATATTGCGATCTTGAGAGAAAAGAAACTGCTTGCCAAGTTTAGTAAAAGTGAGTTCGGCTTCGTGAAGTCGGATTTTGGGGCATATAGTCTCGGTGATGGTATTCGGGTGGATCCAAGCAAGATTTCTGCGATCGTTGATTGGAAACCGCCCAAGAATGTATCTGAGGTTAGAAGCTTTTTAGGCTTGGCCGGGTATTATAGGCGTTTTGTTGAAGGATTTTCGATAATTGCCTCTCCTATGACTAAATTGTTGCAGAAGAATGTTAAGTTTGAATGGACTGATAAATGTTAACAGAGTTTTGAAAAGTTGAAAGCACGATTGACTGAAGCACCAATTTTAGTACAGCCCGAGTCAGGAAAGGAGTTCGTAATTTATAGTGATGCATCATTGACAGGCCTTGGATGTGTGTTGATGCAAGAGGGCAAAGTAGTAGCTTATGCTTGAGGCGCTTAAAACCGCATGAGAAGAACTATCCTACACATGATTTGGGCCGGCATTGTTGTTTTTGCCTTGAAGATTTGGCGACATTATTTATACGGTGAAAAATGCGAATTTTACCGATCACAAAAGTTTGAAGTACTTGATGAATCAAAGGGACCTAAATTTGCGACAAATAAGATGGCTTGAATTATTAAAGGATTATGATCTAGTGATTGATTATCATCCGGAAAAGCAAATGTAGTTCTTGACGCCTTGAGCGAAAATTTCTTTTCACTTTGAGAGCCATGAACACGGGTTAGCATTGTCGATGACGGGTCAATTTTAGCGAGATGAGAGCTAAACCGTTATTTCTCCAGTTGATTTGTGATGCTCAAAAGAATGATAGTGAGTTGCGGATCAAGAGAACTCAATGCGAATCAAAGTTATGACTCGATTTTTGAGTTGGACCAGATGACTGTTTGATGTTTCGAGACGAATATGTGTGCGAAAAATGATAAATTGATTCGAAAAATATTACATGAGGCGCACAATGGTCATTTTATCGCTTCACCCCAGTAGCACAAAAATGTATAATGATTTAAAGAAGTCTGTATTGGTGGCGGTATGAAGAGGACATTTCTGAATTTGTAACTAAGTGTTTGATCATCAACAAGTAAAAGTGAACATCAAGTACCTTGAGGATTACTTCAACCGGTAATGGTGCCTCGAGTGGAAATGGGACAAGATTACCATGGATTTTGTAACCGGTTTGCCTTTAACTCCTAAAAGAAGGATGCTTTGTTTGGGTAGTGGTTGATAGATTAACAAAGTCAGCCCACTTTATACCAAGACGCACTGATTACTCACTTGATAAATTAGCGAATTATATATTGCTGAAATTGTGAAGTTGCACGGAGTACCTATGTCTATAATATCAGATAGAGATCCAAGATTTACCTCGAGATTTTGGAAAAAGTTACAAGAAGCTTTGGGTACAAAATTGAACTTTAGTACCGCATTTCATCCACAAACAGATGGTCAAACGGAAAGAGTAATCCAGGTACTCGAAGATATGCTTAGATGCTGTGTTTTAGAATTTGGAGGTAGTTGGGAGAAATATCTATCTTTGATTGAGTTTGCCTACAATAACAGTTATCAATCAAGTATACAAATGGCACCGTACGAAGCTTTATATGGTCGTAAGTGTCGGACTCCTTTATATTGGACCGAGCTTAGTGAGAAACAGATTCACGGAGTTGATCTAGTTAAAGAAACCAAAGAGAAAATAAAAGTAATTCGGGATTGCTTGAAAGCTGCTTCAGATCGACAAAAGTCATATGCAGATTTAAAAAGAAAAGAGATTGAATTTCAAGTGGGTGATAAAGTGTTCTTGAAGGTGTCACCATGGAAAAAGATTCTGAGATTTAGTCGAAAAGGCAAGTTGAGTCCGCGTTTTATTGGGCCGTACGAGATTACTGAGAGAATTGGACCAGTGGCATATCGGTTGGCCTTACCGGCAGAGTTAGAAAAGATTCATAACGTGTTTCATGTATCAATGTTGCGACGTTATCGTTCTGATCCTTCACATGTGATTTCCCCAACAGAAATTGAGATTCGATCGGATATGACCTATGAGGAGGAACCAATAAAGATTTTGGCTCGAGAAGTTAAACAGTTAAGAAACAAAAGTATAGCCTTAGTGAAAGTATTGTGGCACAGACATGGGATAGAAGAGGCTACGTGGGAACTTGAGGAAGCTATGAGGAAACAGTACCCAAACCTCTTTACCGGTAAGATTTTCGGGGACGAAAATCTCTAAAGGGGGGAGAATTGTGACAACCCGAATTAGGGCCTAATCGGAATAGTGGTTTCGTGACCACAAATCCGAGATAGAAATAATTGTTTTATAAATATTTTGGGGTTTATGATATGATTGCATGATTGTGTGAAAATTTCGTGATGAAATTCTATGCCTAAAGTGTTTAAATTGAAAGTAGGGACTAAATCGAATAAGTTGCAAAATTTGCATACTAGAAATTTTAGTATGAAATTGTTTTGAAATATTTATTAGGAGGTCTTAAATAGCAATTCTACCAATTTTAAGTTCATGGACAAATTTAGGACATGGAAGGAATTTTGGAAAGTTTAGTAGTAAGGGTATTTTGGTCATTTTGAAATTAAATGAAATAAAATGGGAAAAATAACACAAAATAGTCATCTTCCCATTTAGTTGCTGCGAAACTTCACTCTCTCCATAGCTAGGGATTCTTCAACTTTCAAGCTCCATAGTAAGTGATTCTAAGCCCGCTTTTAATGTTCTTTACGTTTTTGGAATCCGGAAGCTCGATTAAGCTTATGCTAGTAATAATTTAACCTAGGGTTCATATTTGGAAAAATACCCATAGGTGAAATTTGTGTATTTTGATGTTTTATGATAGAATATGAGGTTTTAAATTGTGTTAAATAATTTGTGCTACTCGGTTTTAAGTGAAAACGAGTAAAAGCAGCATAATCGGTAAAAATACCTAATGTTCATAACTATATGATAGAGTGGGAATTTGATGTTGTTGTAGAAGAGAAAATGTTCAGCATATCATAAAACATAAGAATAAGGGCTGAAATTAAATTCCGAGCCTAGGGGCAAAATTGTAATTTTGTAAAAGTTAGGGGCAAAATGTAATTTTTCTACAATGTGATTTTTGGATTGAAATAAATAGTATGAGTATTAAATGAGCTAAATGTGTTATTATAGATCAAGAAAGGCGCGAACCGACCTCGAACGGGGGAAAGAAAAAGTTTTGGACTAAATTGCAAAATTTCCATATTTTGCACCAAGGTAAGTTGTATGTAAATATTACAATAATTTCATGTACATTCTTATATTTCAGCCTATTATATAAATATACTAGCTGATGTTAAAATATAAATTGACTATTGGAAGAATGGAAATAAATACAGAGAGAGAGATCCGGTTGAACATTGGAGAGATCGAATGAAATAGAGGGCGTAGCTAGGTCACATGTATGATGCCGAGTGCACATCATGTGTACAAGAAAGCTACGAGACACCCTGTAGTAGCTAGGTCACATGCGTGATACGAGATGTATCCCATGTAGACAAGAGAGCTACGTGAAAGATAAATGTAGCTAGGTCGCATGCGTGATTCCAAGTGAAGGACACCATGTAGACAAGAGAGCTACGTGAAAGATAAATGTAGCTAGGTGCATGCGTGATTCCAAGTGAAGGACACCATGTAGACAAGAGAGCTCTGAGACAAATCGGCTAGGTCGCATGAGTGGTACTAAGTGTTCCCCATGTGTACAAGAGAGCCGAACTAAATGAAGTATGATGGTGGGGTTGTGTCTTTGAAACCGTTAAATATCGAGGATTGATCCGAATTGTTCAACGGGATGGTTTTGTGGTGACATTGTGGTTTGGACCTACACTTATAGTGAATGAAATGTGGTGAAAATGAATTGTGGCATATACATATATACGATAAAATGAGGTTAGCATAAAGAATGTGTGAAAGAGTGAAATTAGTATTAAAACTGTTTTTAGATGGCAGCAGTGACGTGATTTTGAAAAATCACCAAAAATAGGAGGAATATAATTAGAGGTTGAATGAGATGTGAAATTAAAGCTTAATGAGTCTACTTTCATATAAAAGAAGCAGGGCAAGCAAAGGAATTCTATATTTTGAGATATTTACAATTGTAACTGACTTGCTCAGGATGAATACGTGATCCCCTGTTTCCACTTTGAAAAATCATTAAAAATTGTACAAAGCAAACTAAGAAATATAGTTTACATGCCTAAATTCCTTATTGAGACTAGTTTTAAATACAACAGACTTCAGGGTTGTTTGAGTTATGTACTGAGAGAAATTAAATTCGTAGTGGACAGAGGTCAGGCCAGTCGAGCTGTGTAACAGGGAAACTTTAACTAATAAACTGTACTAATCTGCTGAACCAAAATTATAAAAAAAAATTTAGCAATAAGCTTTATGAGTCTAGATTCAGGGAAATTTTACGGATATGAATTTCGAGTTTTGTAACTCGAGTTATGATTTATTTAGTAAATATGACACAGCAGAGACAGCTTAATCGAAGTGGAATAAGTAGTGAAGTTAAAGTAGACATACTTGAATTGTTGTGTAAACATGTTAGATTCTTAAATTAGTATTTACATACTACTTACTAAGCTATAAGCTTACTTCGTTTTCTCTCTTTTGTCTTATAATGTTCTCCAGCTTGCTCAGGAGTCAAGGATCGTGAAGATCTACCCGCACTATCATACTTTGGGGTATTTGAACTAAATGTTTTGAATTATGGCATGTATAGTAGGCAAAAAAAAATTATTTTGTTATGTGTCATATTTGTCTAGGTTTAAAATATTAGTTACAGTACTCGACCAGTTACTTTGTACAAGCCATAAAAGTTGGCTAATATTGTTCAAGATATATGTTATACGATGCATTATCAAATGGGATGACATATTTCTATCTTGGTATATGTTATGTTCGGTAATACCTTGTATCTGTTCCTATGACGTGTAACGGTAAGGGTGTTACATTTAGTGGTATCGAGCTATGGTTTAGTCGGTTCTCGGACTAATAAAGTGTGTGTAAAAGTCTAGCTATACATGCCATAAAAATATTGTGATAGTGTGGTGACTCGATTATTCTAAACGTGTTTTGTTTTAATATAGTAATGGATCCTGAAGGAACTGCGGTGATGATCTTTGCTAATGTCTTGACCCCACAAGGGACCGCTACTGTGGAAAGTAGACACGAGACATTGGGACAAGGAGATGAGGCTCGGGGCGCCTTTCTCCAAATGATGAACAATTGGTATCTTGAATTTATTCGAGCAAATCCAAATGCTCAACCTCCTCCACCCCTCCTATACCTCGGGCGATTCTGTGAGCTGCTCAAGGTATAAATTTGGTAAGAATGAACAAGCCTCCGGTTGACAAGATTCGAAAACAAGGGGCAAGAGTTTAGAGCAAAGGTTGATGATGATCTGAGAAAGCGGAATTCGGCTTGAAAATTCTACCGTGTATTTGATGAGCTCTCATGTACACCGAGGAATGCTTAAAGTGTCTTGTATCACTTTTGAGAGATTCGACCTACCACCGGTGGAAGACTTTGGTTGCAGTGGTGCCAAAAGAAAAAGTTACTTGGGATTTCTTCCAGGAAGAATTTAGAAAGAAATACATAAGTCAGCGATTTATTGATCAAAAACGGAAGGAGTTCCTTGAATTGAAGCAAGGAAAAATGTCTGTCGCAGAGTATGAGCGCGAATTTGTAAGACTCAAAGAAGAATGCCCGTGAATGTGTGTCCACCGAGGCCATTATGTGTAGAAGATTTGAAGATGGGCTGAATGAGGACATTAAAGTGTTTGTAGGATTTTGGAGTTGAAAGAATTTGTAGTATTGGTTGATCGAGCTCTTAAAGCCAAGAATTGAACAAAGAAAGAAGAAAAGCTGCTATTGAGGCTCGAGATGTCGAAAAAGACGATAAGTAAGCCATTTCAATCTCAACCAAAGAGGTCCAAAGAGACAAACCCTCGAATGACAGGTTTCAATTGGGGATTTACAGAGATCGTGGTAGAGCATATTCGGGTCTAAAGCTCAAGCTACTTGATGGCAAGTGTGGGTAATGTGCGACCTAGAAAGCTCGAGTGTCGAAGAATGTGGCGAGCAACATTATGGTGAGTGTTGGGGACCGAGCGAGCTTGTTTCAAAGCGTTCTCATGAGCATTTTATTAGAGACTGTCCGGAGAAGGTTAAAGAAGAAAGATTTGAGTGTTAGATGAATACCACCGCTAGTAGAGGTAGACCACCGAGAAATCTGGAGGTGGGACTAGTAGTAGAACTGTGATGAAAGATTTAACGGCAAGATCGAAGCTAGAGCACCTGCTAGAGCTTATGCTATCGTGCTCGAGAAGATGCATCATCTCCGATGTCATTCTTGGTACATTTTCTCTTTATGATACTATTGTTATTGCATTGATTGATCCGGGTCCACCCATTCCTATATTTGCATGAATTTAGTATCCAATAAAAAGTTGCTGTTGAATTTACTGAGTTTACGATTAAAGTGTCGAACCCTTAGGCCAATATGTGCTAGTTGACAAGGTTTGCAAGAATTGCCCATTAATGATTCAAGGTCACTGCTTTTCCGCCAACTTGATCTTTGTTACCATTTGGTGAGTTTGACATTATCTTGGGAATGGACGGTTAACATTGTATGATGCTAAGGTAGATTGTAAACAAAAGACACTAGAGTTAAAATGTGAAAATGGAGAAATTACGTGGGTTGAAACAGACGAATCAAATAAATTGCCTATGGTGATTTCGCACATGTCTGCATGTAAATACATGAGAAAAGGGTGTGAAGCTTATCCGGCTTATGTAATGAATGTTGAGATGTCTCAACTGAAATTTGAATCGATACCTATAGTCTGTGAGTTTCGGATGTATTTCGGAGGAATTGCAGGGTTGCCTCCAAACAGAGAGATAGATTTTGCCATTGATTTGTTGCTTGGTCGCACCGATCTCGATTGCTCCATATAGAATGGCTCATTGAATTAAAAGAATTGAAGGCTCGATTGCGGGAGTTAACGGACAAGGGATTTGTGAGACCGAGTTTCTCTCCTGGGTGCTCTGTATTATTCATAAAGAAGAAGGATGGTTCAATGAGACTTTGCATTGATTACCGTCGACAATAAGGTGACTATAAAGAACAAGTACCCATTGCCGAGGATTGATGATTTATTCGATCGGTTAAAGGGGCCACAGTGTTTTCAAAGATTGATTTGAGGTCCGGTTACTACCAATGAGAGTTAAGGAGTCGATGTGCGAAAACCGCCTTTAGGACAAGGTATGGACATTATGAGTTTCGGTGATGCCTTTTGGCTTAACAAATGCTCCACCATATTTATGGACTTAATGAATCGGATTTTCCGGCCATATTTGGATAAGTTTGTAGTAGTGTTTATAGATGACATTTTAATTTATTCTCGAGATGAGTTTGAACATGCGAACACTTGAGAACTATATTGCGATCTTGAGAGAAAAGAAACTGCTTGCCAAGTTTAGTAAAAGTGAGTTCGCTTCGTGAAGTCGGATTTTTGGGGCATATAGTCTCGGTGATGGTATTGGTGGATCCAAGCAAGATTTCTGCGATCGTTGATTGGAAACCGCCCAAGAATGTATCTGAGGTTAGAAGCTTTTAGGCTTGGCCGGTATTATAGGCGTTTTGTTGAAGGATTTTCGATAATTGCCTCTCCTATGACTAAATTGTTGCGTAAGAATGTTAAGTTTGAATGGACTGATAAATGTTAATGAGTTTTGAAAAGTTGAAAGCACGATTGATTTGAAGCACCAATTTTAGTACAGCCCGAGTCGGAAAGGAGTTCGTAATTTATAGTGATGCATCATTGATGAGCCTTGGATGTGTGTTGATGCAAGAGGGCAAAGTAGTAGCTTATGCTTGAGGCGATTAAAACCGCATGAGAAGAACTATCCTACACATGATTTGGGCGGCATTGTTGTTTTTGCCTTGAAGATTTGGCGACATTATTTATACGGTGAAAAATGCGAATTTTCTTGATCACAAAAGTTTGAAGTACTTGATGAATCAAAGGGACCTAAATTTGCGACAATGAAGATGGCTTGAATTATTAAAGGATTATGATCTAGTGATTGATTATCATCCGGAAAAGCAAATGTAGTTCTTGGCGCCTTGAGCGAAAAATTTCTTTTCACTTTGAGAGCCATGAACACGGGGTTAGCATTGTCGATGACGGGTCAATTTTAGCGAGATGAGAGCTAAACCGTTATTTCTCCAGTTGATTTGTGATGCTCAAAAGAATGATAGTGAGTTGCGGATCAAGAGAACTCAATGCGAATCGAGTTATGACTCGATTTTGAGTTGGACCAGATGACTGCTTGATGTTTCGAGACGAGAATATGTGTGCCGAAAAATGATAAATTGATTCGAAAATATTACATGAGGCGCACAATGGTCATTTATCGATTCACCACAGTAGCACAAAATGTATAATGATTTAAAGAAGTCATTGGTGGCGGTATGAAGAGGACATTTCGAATTTGTAACTAAGTGTTTGATCATCAACAAGTAAAAGTGAACATCAAGTACCTTGAGATTACTTCAACCGTAATGGTGCTCGAGTGGAAATGGGACAAGATTACCATGGATTTTGTAACGGTTTGCCTTTAACTCCTAAAAAGAAGGATCTTTGTTTGGGTAGTGGTTGATAGATTAACAAAGTCAGCCCACTTTATACCAAGATGCGTACCGATTACTCACTTGATAAATTAGCGAATTATATATTGCTGAAATTGTGAAGTTGCACGGAGTACCTATGTCTATAATATCGATAGAGATCCAAGATTTACCTCGAGATTTTGGAAAAAGTTACAAGAAGCTTTGGGTACAAAATTGAACTTTAGTACCGCATTTCATCCACAAACAGATGGTCAAACGGAAAGAGTAATCCGGTACTCGAAGATATGCTTAGATCTTGTGTTTTAGAATTTGGAGGTAGTTGGGAGAAATATCTATCTTTGATTGAGTTTGCCTACAATAACAGCTTATCAATCAAGTATACAAATGGCACCGTCTGAAGCTTTATATGGTCGTAAGTGTCGGACTCCTTTATATTGGACCGAGCTTAGTGAGAAACAGATTCACGGAGTTGATCTAGTTAAAGAAACCAAGAGAAAATAAAAGTAATTGGGATTGCTTGAAAGTCGCTTGGATCGACAAAAGTCATATGCTGATTTAAAAAGAAAAGAGATTGAATTTCAAGTGGGTGATAAAGTGTTCTTGAAGGTGTCACCATGGAAAAAGATTCTGAGATTTAGTCGAAAAGGCAAGTTGAGTCCGCGTTTTATTGGGCCGTACGAGATTACTGAGAGAATTGGACCAGTGGCATATCGGTTGGCCTTACCGGCAGAGTTAGAAAAGATTCATAACGTGTTTCATGTATCAATGTTGCGACGTTATCGTTCTGATCCTTCACATGTGATTTCCCTAACAGAAATTGAGATTCGATCGGATATGACCTATGAGGAGGAACCAATAAAGATTTTGGCTCGAGAAGTTAAACAGTTAAGAAACAAAAGTATAGCCTTAGTGAAAGTATTGTGGCACAGACATGGGATAGAAGAGGCTACGTGGGAACTTGAGGAAGCTATGAGGAAACAGTACCCAAACCTCTTTACCGGTAAGATTTTCGGGGACGAAAATCTCTAAAGGGGGGGAGAATTGTGACAACCCGAATTAGGGCCTAATCGGAATAGTGGTTTCGTGACCACAAATCCGAGATAGAAATAATTGTTTTATAAATATTTTGGGGTTTATGATATGATTTCATGATTGTGTGAAAATTTCGTGATGAAATTCTATGCCTAAAGTGTTTAAATTGAAAGTAGGGACTAAATCGAATAAGTTGCAAAATTTGCATACTAGAAATTTTAGTATGAAATTGTTTTGAAATATTTATTAGGAGGTCTTAAATAGCAATTCTACCAATTTTAAGTTCATGGACAAATTTAGGACATGGAAGGAATTTTTGGAAAGTTTAGTAGTAAGGGTATTTTGGTCATTTTGAAATTAAATGAAATAAAATGGGAAAAATAACACAAAATAGTCATCTTCCCCATTTAGTTGCTGCAGAAACTTCACTCTCTCCATAGCTAGGGATTCTTCAACTTTCAAGCTCCATAGTAAGTGATTCTAAGCCCGTTTTTAATGTTCTTTACGTTTTGGAATCCGGAAGCTCGATTAAGCTTATGCTAGTAATAATTTAACCTAGGGTTCATATTTGGAAAAATACCCATAGGTGAAATTTGTGTATTTTGATGTTTTATGATAGAATATGAGGTTTTAAATTGTGTTAAATAATTTGTGCTACTCGGTTTTAAGTGAAAACGAGTAAAAGCAAGATAATCGGTAAAAATACCTAATGTTCATAACTATATGATAGAGTGGGAATTTGATGTTGTTGTAGAAGAGAAAATGTTCAGCATATCATAAAACATAAGAATAAGGGCTGAAATTAAATTCCGAGCCTAGGGGCAAAATTGTAATTTTGTAAAAGTTAGGGGCAAAATGTAATTTTTCTACAATGTGATTTTGGATTGAAATAAATAGTATGAGTATTAAATGAGCTAAATGTGTTATTATAGATCAAGAAAGGCGCTGAACCCGACCTCGAGCAGGGAAAGAAAAAGTTTTGGACTAAATTGCAAAATTTCCATATTTTGCACCAAGGTAAGTTGTATGTAAATATTACAATAATTTCATGTACATTCTTATATTTCAGCCTATTATATAAATATACTAGCTGATGTTAAAATATAAATTGACTATTGGAAGAATGGAAATAAATACGAGAGAGAGATCCAGATTGAACATTCTGGAGAGATCGAATGAAATAGAGGGCGTAGCTAGGTCACATGTATGATGCTGAGTGCACATCATGTGTACAAGAAAGCTACGAGACACCTGTAGTAGCTAGGTCACATGCGTGATACGAGATGTATCCCATGTAGACAAGAGAGCTACGTGAAAGATAAATGTAGCTAGGTCGCATGCGTGATTCCAAGTGAAGGACACCATGTAGACAAGAGAGCTACGTGAAAGATAAATGTAGCTAGGTCGCATGCGTGATTCCAAGTGAAGGACACCATGTAGACAAGAGAGCTACGAGACAAATCGGCTAGGTCGCATGAGTGGTACTAAGTGTTCCCCATGTGTACAAGAGAGTCGAACTAAATGAAGTATGATGGTGGGGTGTGTGTCTTTGAAACCGTTAAATATCGAGGATTGATCCGAATTGTTCAACGGGATGGTTTTGTGGTGACATTGTGGTTTGGACCTACACTTATAGTGAATGAAATGTGGTGAAAATGAATTGTGGCATATACATATATACGATAAAATGAGGTTAGCATAAAGAATGTGTGAAAGAGTGAAATTAGTATTAAAACTGTTTTTAGATGGCAGCAGTGACGTGATTTTGAAAAATCACCAAAAATAGGAGGAATATAATTAGAGGTTGAATGAGATGTGAAATTAAAGCTTAATGAGTCTACTTTCATATAAAAGAAGCAGAGCAAGCAAAGAAATTCTATATTTTGAGATATTTACAATTGTAACTGACTTGCTCAGGATGAATACGTGATCCCCTGTTTCCACTTTGAAAAATCATTAAAAATTGTACAAAGCAAAATAAGAAATATAGTTTACATGCCTAAATTCCTTATTGAGACTAGTTTTAAATACAACAGACTTCAGGGTTGTTTGAGTTATGTACTGAGAGAAATTAAATTCGTAGTGGACAGAGGTCAGGCCAGTCGAGCTGTGTAACAGGGAAAATTTAACTAATAAACTGTACTAATCTGCTGAACCAAAATTATAAAAAAATTTAGCAATAAGCTTTATGAGTCTAGATTCAGGAAATTTTACGGATATGAATTTCGAGTTTTGTAACTCGAGTTATGATTTATTTAGTAAATATGACACAGCAGAGACAGCTTAATCAAGTGGAATAAGTAGTGAAGTTAAAGTAGACATACTTGAATTGTTGTGTAAACATGTTAGATTCTTAAATTAGTATTTACATACTACTTACTAAGCTATAAGCTTACTTCGTTTTCTCTCTTTTGTCTTATAATGTTCTCCACTTGCTCAGAGTCAAGGATCGTGAAGATCTACCCGCACTATCATACTTTGGGGTATTTGAACTAAATGTTTTGAATTATGGCATGTATAGTAGGCAAAAAAATTATTTTGTTATGTGTCATATTTGTCTAGGTTTAAAATATTAGTTACAAGATTCTCGACCGATTACTTTGTACAAGCCATAAAAGTTGGCTAATATTGTTCAAGATATATGTTATACGATGCATTATCAAATGGGATGACATATTTCTATCTTGGTATATGTTATGTTCTGGTAATACCTTGTATCCTGTTCCGGCGACGGTAACGGGTAAGGGGTGTTACAATACAAGCTTGGCTACTATATTTTTGAATTCGTTTCGACCGAGTTACGACGTCCAAAAGCCCCGTATGAACCTTAGGAATAGCTAGGACACATATATCATGACATAGAATTTCGATATGTGATGTGCGAGTAAGACCATGGCATCGATAAGTGACTCTGATATATGTGCATGAGTAAGACCCTGTCTGGGACAATGGCATCAATATGCGGTTACATGTAAGATCACATATGGGACGTTGGCATTGTAATATATATGTGTGATTATCCGAGTGTCCTATCCAATTTCGAATGGTTCATCGGGCATTGATAAGTTGAGAACAAGTGTGCAAAAGTGAGCTAAAATGATCAGGTATGAATTGGTTTATTATCTATTTGAAACAAAGTGAGTAAGTTACTTAATATTTGTTGCAAAACATGCTTGAAGTAAAGTAAGAATTTATGTGAATGTGAAAAAAGGTATTCGGACTTGTAACTAAATAATATGAAAATTAATGAAATTATTTGTGAATATATGCAATTGGTAGTATATTCAGCCATTGATATAAATATATATATATATATGATTGTTATACTTTGACTTACGAGTATACGCATAAAAGTGTATGTGTATTTGGTATAATAAAGAAGTTTTGGCTTGGCCATTGAATGATAGTTTGTTAATGTATCTTTATATATGAAAGTGTTCATTCGTCATTACTATGCTTATGCATAAAAAGCTGTATTTTGATTCATGAGTAAAAGTAAATGTGTTTACATAATGATATTTAGCGTGAAATTGAAGGATATTTTGCTTATATATATTTATGTGTACTCGGACATATAATATGAATATGTATGCGATTGTTATCTTTGATTTACGAATATATGTACATAAATGTATATGTACTAGCTATGATAAAGATATTTTGGTTTGGAAAACGTATGATAGTTTATCACAATATGTATATGTACATTCGGCCCTAAATAGTTTATATGTGAAAATATATATAAAATGCATGAAATTGTAAGCTTAAGATTTAAAGTAACTACGCTGGTATAATTTGGTTTAGTTTAAATGATTTGATTATGTCATTAAGTTGTTTATTTGCTTATGACTTACTAAGCTATGAAAGCTTACTCTGTATGTGTTCTTGTTTACCTCTATTTTATAGATTTTGGATACAAGTTACGAGCTCGGGAATCATTAGAGAAGCTTATCATACTATCGTCTATCTTCGGTATTTTATATGCTAAATTTTCGAACTTATGGCATGTATAGGCTAGATTATAGTTTGAAATGTTGGATTTTGGTTCTGTGTAATTTAAGCCATGCGAAAATGGCCTAATTTCTATGTTTGAATTCGGTCTTGTTTATTTATGGCTTATGTTCATTTTGGTTATTATGATATGTGTCATGGATGAATGATATAGGTGGTGATATCTATTTGTGTATAGAAGTTGGTTGGTGATTTTGGATGTGTATATTTGGGCAATTTGGTTATGATATTTGAATAGATAAACATGTATGTGGATTAGGTTGTCATACCTAATTAAGGTATTATATGTGATTTAGCATTAATGAGTATTTGATTATGTCTGAACAAGGTAAAAGATTATTATTGTAACATCCCGAAATAGGGCCTAGTCAGAATAGTAGTTTTGGGACCACAAATTCGATATCAAAATATTTATTTTATGGTTATTATGAGGCCTAGAATATGTGTATATGCATTTGTTAAAGTTTCATGAAGAAATTCTAAGTATAGGATGTCCAATTGGAAATTAGGGACTAAATTGAATAAATTGTAAACTTGGTTTTTTAGAAGCAATTTGTATGAAATTACTTTAGATTATGAATTAGAAGGTCTTGGAGAGAAATTTGCCCAAATTCTAAATTTTTGGACAAAAATGGGCTTACATGGATGAAATTTTAAAGAAAGCCCTATAAGGGCATTTTGGTCATTAAGCATTTTAATGAAATAAAAAGAGAAAAATGGAGCAAAAATATGCTCATCTTCTTCCCATAGCTGCCAAAATTTGGAGGACACCATACCTAGGGTTTCTTCAATTTTCAAGCTCAATAGTAAGTGCTCCCGAGCCCCGTTTTTCATGTTCTTTGTATTTTTGAAATCCCGGTAGCTTGATCTCTCCATTTCTACCCATATTTCATGCTAGGGTTCATGTTTAAAAATTTACCCATGCATGAGTTGATTGTGTTTTGATGGACTATGGAGGCATATGAAAGATTAATGTGTGTTGAACATCTTCTTCTAGTTGAATTTCATGAGAAACCCTTATAAGGACCATTTTGCAAAAGATGTAAATGTGTGGTAGAAATGAGAAAATAATGGATAATGTGGGCTACCATAAGAAGGAAAAGTGTTCGACTAGGCTTGGGTAAGATAGAAAGTGCATGTGTTTCATTATCCGAGCCTAGTGACTAAATCGTAAAAATGTGAAAGGTTAGGGGCAAAACGGTCATTTGGACCAGGGGTAGATATTAAACTTGAAATGCATAATGTAGTGTATTAATGAGTTAATTTTGCTATTATAGACCCCGAGGAACAAATTCTAGAGGTCAATTGTGGTAAACGCAAGGTTTCGGAATAACCGAAACACAATCCCGAAAAGAGTACCAGGTAAGTTCGGATAACTTAAAGTAAACCCAAAATATACATAATTGTATGATTTATGAATGCATGATATATGCATTTATTGATGGTATGAAAATGCATGAAATGCACCTTTGGTAATGACTTGTTGATAACTGTCTCGGTTGAGGTTAAAAAGGGAATTTGATGGATAAACCATGTTTTACATGTGAACTGAGAACCTGCATGTGTTGTAGTAAGGATTTAGCCCGGACGGGTAATCCGTGATCTCAAATATGGAAAGGAATCTAGCCTGGACTGGTGTTCCTTGAATGATCAAGCCTCCCGAAGAATATATGTGCATTGTGGATTTAGCCTGGACGGGTAATTAGATTAGGGTCTGAATTTAGCCTGGACTGGTAATTCATATCCGAACTCATTAAGGGTGTTTGTCGCTATAAAGGATTTAGCCTGGACTGGTAACCCCTACATCACCTTACAAGTTCATGATATGAAGGATTTAGCCTGGACTAGTAATCCTGCCATGGGATGTGAGGTTCGTGGGAGTGCATATATGTGAAATGATCATTCATAAGAATTGACGGATAATGGGTACTCCATCGAGATTTCCTAGAAACTCAACGGGATAATATGATGTATGTTAACAAGATGATGAACGATGAGCTCATCTGTATAAATTACTTGATGCTTTGTTATGTGACTAACTCATTGATGGAGTGCATGTGATAGGAAATCATTTCATAATGGATGATTTCATGATTTAGATATGGATGTATGCTAATAACTCAATATATGGATGTATGCTAATTACTCGATAAGTTTACTTTTCGGTTATTCGAGCTTATTAAGCATGTAAATGCTTACCCCTCTCTTTTTCCCTATCTCACAGAGCTCAAGGACTCGAAAGGATTGGAGGACAATTGGAGAGTCAACACACTATTAACTAAACAAGCTTTGGTATAAAGACTCTGTTTATTTTGTTAAATGGCATGTATAGTACTTTTGAGTATTTTATCATATGTGTCATTTGATTTGCCAGGTAAAGGCATGTAGAAATATGTTTATCTCTTTGTATATGGCCATGAAAATTGGCTTAATTTAAGTAGGCTATGACCTACGATTTTATGCATGGTTTTTATTACTAATGATGGGTTGCTATCAATTGGCAATGAGTCACATGAATGAGCCAATTTCGGATGGATTAATGTAATACGGGAACTCATGGTACTAAAGAGGAAATAACCATTTATGTATGAAACCAATGATTTGAGGTTTCCATACAACTATTTTCATTAAGGTTATTTACAAGCATAAAATTATGTTTTCTCTCAAACTTGGTAACCACTAAACACAAGTAATAGAAAGAGGTGACTAAAGGCTTGGAAAATAGCCTAATAAAGTCCACATGGTTGGACACACGGGCGTGTGTCTAGGCCGTGTGTGACACACGGTTCCCTCCCATGGGCGTGTGTTATGGTCGTGTGTCCCCTGTACCTAAAATTTTAGCTCAAAGTTGTACACGGGTAGGCCACACGGGCGTGCATCATGGCCGTGTTAAAATGATAGTTTCGTCCACAGGCAGGTAGCACGGGCAGGTTTCCATGGCTATGTTGATAAGTCAGTGTTGCCCACAATTGAAGGGCATGGGCATGCCTCAAGGTACACGGGCGTGTGAGTCCACATGGCCCAATCTACACGGGCGTGTGTCCCTTTTTGTTAAGAAAAATTTTCTGAGAAGCCCAAGGTTAATCGAACGTGCCCATATTTGTCCCACATTACCTTCCAATATGTTGTAGGTCTCGAAGTCCTATACAAGAGACGAGATGTTCATGATTGAAAAGTTTCAAATTTAAATGAAATTTTGTGACCTGAGTTAGTGTACTGAAAGTGTAAAGTTTCAGTAATGCCTCGAGCCCTGTTCCGGTGTTGGATACGGGTTAGGGGTGTTACATTTATTGGTATTAGAGCTACAGTTTAGTCGGTTCTAGGAGTACCGTAGAGGATGTTAAAGTTTGCTATACATGCCATTATTCGAGTGTTGATAGTGTGACATCTCCTAATTTTTTAAATTGTTTTGAATATAGTAAATGTCTTCCAATCAAGCACAAGATGAGTCCGAGGGAGCTGAGAGCCACGCTCCAGCTTTCGTACAACAAGCTGTATCTAGTAGTAGTAGAAGGCTGATGTCAGAAGGCCGAGAAGAGGTCTGAGCTACCTTCTTTGATATGATGGATGAATGGTTTGGGGATTATCTAAGAAATTGCCCCAATATACCGAGACCTCCCCCGCCTCCTAACCAAACTGATGAGGATGTGCCACGAGGTATGTAACACCCCGAACCCGAGACCATCGCCGGTATCGGACGCGAGGGGTTAACGAGCTAAATCCTCTTAAAGCACCGACCAATTTGGCATTTCTCCGTCCATTCGAACTTAACATCCTTTTGGAGTAGCTTCGTCATTGGCGTGGCTATCGTTGAGAAACCTTTTACAAATCGTCGGTAATAACCTAAGAAGCCCCAAAAGCTCCGAACCTCGGTAATATTTCTCGAGGCTTCCGATTAAGTATGGCTGAAATTTTGTTCGGTCGACTCGAATGCCCGATGCAGATATCACATGCCCCAAGAAGCTAACCACTCTTAACCAGAACTCACACTTGCTGAACTTAGCATATAATTGCTTATCCCGTAGAATTTGCAGCACTAACCTCAGGTGTTCAGCATGTTCGGTCTCATTTCTTGAATAGACCAAGATGTCATCAATGAATACGACTACGAACCAATCTAAATATGGTCTGAAGATCCGATTCATCAAATCCATAAATACCGCAGGGGCATTAGTAAGCCCAAACGGCATCACTAGGAACTTGTAGTGACCATATCTCGTTCTGAAGGCAGTCTTGGGCACGTCCGAATCTCGAATTCGCAATTGATAATAGCCCGATCTCAAATCTATTTTCGAGAACACTGAGGCTCCCTTCGGTTGATCGAACAAATTGTCAATACGCGGTAACGGATATTTGTTCTTTATCGTCGCTTTATTAAGCTGACGATAGTCGATGCACAACCTCATGGTCCCATCCTTCTTTTTCACAAACAACACTGGCGCACCCCAAGGCGAAAAACTCGGGTGGGCAAAACCTCTATCCACCAATTCTTGCAACTGAGCTTTCAACTCCTTTAATTCCGTCGGTGCCATACGATACGGAGCTATCGAAATTAGAGTGGTACCAGGTACCAATTCGATGCCAAACTCTATTTCCCGAACAGGTGGTAAACCCGGCAATTCTTCAGGGAAAACATCCGGGTATTCACAAACCACTGGCACTGATTCGGGTTTCTTTTCTGACTCCTTGTCATCGAGCACATACATAAGGTACGCTTTGCACCCTTTTCTTACATATTTTCGGGCCAACATTGCTGATATTACAGCTGGCAACCCCTTTAAGTCCGAAGACTCAACCCGAATTATCTCGTTATTTGCGCACCTCAAATCGATAGTCTTGCTTTTGCAATTTACAACGACATCGTGCATGGTCAACCAATCCAAACCAAGAATAACGTCGAATTCATCGAACGGCAAAAGCATCAAGTCCGCCGGAAAACAAGAACCTCGGAATACTAGGGGACTTTGTAACACCCCGTACCGAGACCGTTTCCGGAGTCGAACACGAGGTGTTAACGGACTTAATTCATTAATTAAACAGCTCATACAATTCATTTTAAAATTTCCAGACAAGCTGGCTAACTGCATCACAGTCGCTTTAAAAATCATATCTCGAGTTACAAAACTCGAAATCCAATTCCGTAAATTTTTCCTGAAACTAGACTTATATATATATCTACTAATTTTTTTCTAGAATTTTTGGTTGGGCCAATTAGTACAGTTTATTAGTTAAAATCTCCCCTATTTCAGGGTTCAACTACTCTGACCTCTGTGTATTACGAATCAGATATCTCCCTGTACAGAGCTTCAATGACTATGCCGTTTGTCTCTAATAAAACTAGACTCAATAAGGAATCTTTACATATAAAGTGTGACTTTTAATTATCTTTGTAAAATTTATGGTGAATTTCCAAAGTCAGAACAGGGGATCCAGAAATCGCTCTGGCCCTGTTACACAAAAATTTAAACATCTCATAAAATATAGCTCATATACCTGTTTTGCTTATTCCATATGAAAATAGACTCATCAAGCTTCGATTCCATAACTTATTCATTATTTAATTCCATTTCTACTATTTTTAGTGATTTTTTAAACTCACGTCACTGCTGCTGTCTGAATCTATTTTATGGTAAATTTTACCTATTTCATGGTTTCCATGGATTAGCTAGCAATTTGACATACATAATACCAAATATGATCATGATTAGCCATTCCAATGGCTAATCATTACCAAGCATTTCTATTTCCATACCACTCAATAACCATATCATAAGACCATACATATAAAATGATTATAATGCTATACATGCCATACTCAAAATATACAAGCCATTATGCCAAGATGGTATACGGATAGTGTGGCGTGCCTTCGACCGTTTCCGATTTCGAGCTGGCTTGTCAACACTACAAGGAATGAAAAGGAGGGAGTAAGCATAAATGCTTAGTAAGCTCACATGCAAATAGCAAGTAACATAACCATATAAGCAAACATAAAACATCATTTGCATAATCATCACCAAGACATTCATATCACCTTTTCATTTATCATCTTACCATATTGTTGTTATATCGAGTTTTCAACCCGAGGGTTAAGTACATACCGGTTCAAATTATCCATTTTGCAACACTTACCAATACGTCCCTTTCATCTTGAGTATTCCTCCATTTGAGTAGAACTTTACCCGTTGAACACATCGAATATAATTCGGATACATGGAAAGTTTGCACATAAGTGCCACATATGTAGCCAAGCTACCATGTAACCCGCCCATAAGTGAACTCGGACTCAACTCAACGAGCTCGGGCGTTCGCATCCATAAGTGAACTCGGACTCAACTCAACGAGTTCGGATGCCTAGTTACATCTCACGAACTCGGACTCAACTCAACGAGTTCGGACGCAGCATCCATAAGTGAACTCGGACTCAACTCAACGAGTTCGGATGCCCAAATATCCCAGTGACATGTCACTTGTATCCTAATCCATTCCCGAGGTTCAACGGACCTTTTTCCCAATCATGTGTCTCAACCATCTTCTACGGAATGCCGATACCGATACTGGTAGTATTTCATATTTTCCAAGTATATCACATAATTTGACATATTATCAAACAATTATCACAAGTATAATATTTCATAATAATTATCATATCATTTAAAAACATTAAAACATTTAAAATAATAACTATGTTACCAACATTTACATATGAACTTACCTCGTATGCGAAAATGGCTATTTTACCATTTCGTCCACAACTTGGTATTTTCCCCATTTTAGCCCAATTTCAGTTTTCCTTGCTCTATCATTTAAAATATAGTCTAATTAGGACTCACATTATTCAAATTGACCCAAAATCATATTTTGGTAAAATTACAATTTTGCCCTTAAACTTTTGCATATTTACATTTTTGCCCCAAAGCTCGTAAATTAAAATTCAGCCTATTTTCTTATGTTTTATGACATGCTGATCATTTTTCCTTCTATGGCAACATCAAATTCTCACTCTAACATGTACTTATGACTATTAGGTATTTTTACTGATTAAGCCCTTTTGCTCGTTTTCACTTAAAACCGAGTAGCACAAGTTGTCTAACATAATTTAAAACTTCATATTCTATCATAAAACACCAAAATACACAAATTTCACCTATGGGTATTTTTCCAAATATAAACCCTAGGTTAAATTATTGCTAGCATAAGCTAAATCGAGCTACGGGACTCCAAAAGCGTAAAAATCATTAAAAACGAGGCTAGAACGAACTTACAATCGAGCTTGGAAGCTTGAAAACCCTAGCCATGGTTTCTCCTTGCTATATTCGGCCATGGGGTTGAAGATGAGCAAAATTGGCTTTTAATCTTGTATTTTAATTCATTTTACCCTAAATGACCAAAATGCCCTTACTACTAAACTTTCCAAAAATTCCATCCATGTCCAATTTTTGTCCATAGACTTAGAAATTGGTAAAATTACTCTTTAAGGACCTCTAATTAATAATCTAATTCAATTTTATGCAAAATACTTCTAGAACACAAGTTTTGCAATTTATTCAATTTAGTCCCAAATTTCAAATTAAGCACTTTATGCATAAAATTTCTTCACGAAATTTTCACACAATCATGCAATCATATCATAGACCTTAAAATAATCATAAAATAATTATTTCTATCTCGGATTTTGTGGTCACGAAACCACTATTCCGACTAGGCCCAAAATCAGGATATTACAGACTTTTCTTGCACACTTTGTTGACAAGCACGTAATGACCCAATGGGTTTGACACCCGAATTACAAACTCAGTAGACTCAATAGGCAAAGTCTTACTGGATGCTAAGGTTTCACATATATAAGAATGAGTAGAACCAGGGTCAATCAAGCAATCACATTAGTATCGAAAAGAGTGAAAGTACCGGTAATAACATCTGGTGAGGCAGCATCCTCGCGTGCATGTATGGCATAAGTCCTAGCAGGAGCACGAGCCTCAGATCTGATGGTAGCATCTCTAGATCCTCTCTGACCGCCACTAACATTGCCCATATTTCTAGGTGGCCTACTTCGAGTAGTGGTAGCACCCGGGTTTCCACTTTGACTTACATTTTGTTCGAGCAACCTCGGGCAATCCTTGATAAAGTGGTCAGCCGATCCACACTTATAGCAGGAGCGATCACGGAACCTACAGCTCCCCGAATGCCATTTGCCACAATGCAGACACTCCGCTCTCTCTCGGCGATCATTTCCACCACTGGCGATAGAAGTGACTCGTGTGGTCACAGGAGGTCGACCGCGATCTCGTCTAGAAAAGCCCGGCGCCTCTAGACCGGCTCACATCATCTCGAAATCTCTTGATGCTGTTGAAGAGACTTTCCGAGGACCTTTTCGAATTCTCCGGTTCCCACATCAACTTTTTGTTTCTCCTTCCTAAGCTCTTCGACTTTACAAGCTCGCTCAACAAGTACTACGAACTCTCGATTTCGAGAATGCCAACGAACATCCTTATATCATCATTCAGCCCATCCTCGAGCGTTTACATAATAGCTTCGGACGAAATGCATTCTCGCGCATCTGGCTAAGCCTCACAAATTTTCGTTCGTGTCGATAATCGACATAGAGCCTTGCTTAAGATCAAGAAATTCCTTTCGCTTCGGTCGATGAATCTCGATGATATACTTTTTTGAACTCGGTTTGAAAGAATTCCCAAGTCACTTGCTCTCTAGGCACCACGAAGTCGAGTACTCCACCAATAGTAGGCGGAATCGCGTAGCAAGGAGATGGTACACTTTAAGCACTCATCGGTGTACAAGATAGCTTATCGAGCACCCGGATAGTGTTGTCCAACCAAAAGTCAGCTTGCTCGGCATCATCACTATCCGTAGCCTTGAATTCAGGTGGCCCCATGTTTACGAATCCTGTCGATTGGGGCTTACTTGACCTTATTTGGTCGATTCTGGGAGGTATTGTAGGTCTTGAGGGGTTACATTAGTCGGGAATGGAGGTTGTGGAACAATTGTGTTAGTTCGAATGTATTGGTTGAACCAATCATTCATCACACTATAAAAGGCTTACCTAGCCTCATCGATCGGATTCTTGGCCATAGGTTGAGAGTCCGCGGCCATTGTCTCTTCTTGCGCGAGCAGCGCCACACTCTCCACATCATCACTATTGCTCGGTTGGGATCGGGATCCATTGCTATAAACAAACACAAATTGATTGTCGAAATCACCACACTATCAATTTATCACTATATGGCATGTATAGCTAGACCTAAACATATCACGGTAGTCCTAGAATCGACTAAACCGTAGCTCGATACCAATAAAATTGTAACACCCGAACCCGAGACTATCGCCGATCGGACGCGAGGGGTTAACGAGCTAAATCCTCTTAAAGCACCGACCAAAAATTCTAGAAATAAATCCATGGAAGGATATATGAGTCTAAATTCGGGAAAATTTACGGAATCGGTTTCCGAGTTTTGAAACTCGAGATATGATTTTTAAGGCGACAATGAACGCAGTTTTCCACATTGTCTGAAATGCCAAATTGGTCGGTGCTTTAAGAGGATTTAGCTCGTTAACCCCTCGCGTCCGATACCAGCGATGGTCTCGGGTTCGGGGTGTTACAAGGTATGGCACCGATGAGAATTGGTAAAGCCCCAATAGATAAGCTTAGGAAGTATGAGGCTGAGGAATTCAGAGCGAAAGTTGATGATGACACTAAAAGAGCTGAGTTCTGGCTCGAGAACACTACGCGGGTTCTAGATGATTTGTCATGCACACTCGGGGAGTGTTTGAAGTGTGCTGTGTCCTTTTTGAAGGACACTGCATACAATTGGTTGAAAACCATATCCTCGGTAGTGCCGAAGGAAAATATTACTTGGGATTTCTTCCAATCAGAGTTTAGGAAGAAATATATTAGCCAACGGTTTTTGGACTCGAAGCGAAAGGAGTTCCTAGAACTCAAACAAGGTAACAAGACTGTAGCGATATTAGAGAGAGTTTGTACAACTAAGTTAGTACGCAACTGAATGGGTCCAAACTAAATCAGAAATGTGTAAACGCTTCGAGGAAGGTCTGAAAGAGGACATCAAGTTGTTGATTGGGATCTTGGAAATACGGGAGTTTGCTGCATGGGCCAATTGAGCCAAGAAGGCCAAAGAACTTAGTAATGAAAGAAAATAATCTAAGAGAGAGGCTCGAGTTGCGAGCAAGAGGTCTAGCAGTAAAACACTCTTGTTTTCCACGAAGAAAGTCAGGGGCCTGCATGAACACTCCACTTTGTCAGTGGGATACTCGGGTAGATCAAGAAGCTCTAAGCGATGAGGTCAAAAGTCTTCCTCCCCGATGGTGACTAGTGTGGAGAGTGTAGATGATCAAAAATCGAAGTGTAAGAGCTGCAACAAATTTCATTTTGGAGAGTGCCGAATGAAAAGCGGCGCATGTTTCAGATGTGGTTCTCTTGATCATTTTCTTAGAGACTGCCCGGAACGAGATGAAAAAGATGAAGAATTAGCTCCAAAGTCTAATTCTCCCATTCCACGTGGTAGGCCTCCGAGATACCCTGGGAGTGCTAGTGGCAGTCGAGTCATGACTAAAGACACTGCAAAATCAGAAGTTCGAGCCCCGGCAAGAACGTATGCGATACGTGCTCGAGAGGAAGCCTCTGCTCTTGATGTTATTACGGGTACTTTCTCTCTTTTTAATACAAGTGTTTTTTCTTTAATTGACCCAGGGTCAACGCATTCATATATCTACATGAGATTGGCGTCCATTATGAACATATCCATTGAACCTACAGAATTCATCATTAGAGTGTCGAGCCCACTTGGCAGATCAGTCCTAGTTGATAAAGTCTGTAAGAATTATCCTTTGACGATTCAAGGTCATTATTTTCCGGCTAACCTTATGTTGATACCATTTGATGAATTTGATGTAATACTTGGTATGGATTGGTTAGCCCTTCATGATGTAATTGTGAATTGTGGTAGTAAGTATATTAAGTTGAAATGTCTAGATGGTAAGATTCTATGGGTTGAATCAGGAGAATTGGGTTTGTCGTCAGTTGTAATCACGGTAATGGTTGCCCAGAGATATATGAGAAAAGGATATGAAGCCTACCTTGCATTTTTACTGAACACTAAGGAAACAGAGCTGAAGATTGAGTCCGTGCCGATAGTATGTGAATACCCAAATGTGTTTCCGGAGGAGTTACCCGGATTACCTCTTGAAAGGGAGATAGAGTTGGGTATGGAATTGGTGCCAGGGACGACTCCTATTTCCATTGCCCCGTACAGAATGGCACCTACTGACCTGAAGGAGTTAAAAGCACAGTTGCAAGAGCTGACGGACAAAGGATTCACTAGGCCAAGTTTGTCACCTTGGGGTGCCCCCGTGTTGTTTGTAAAGAAGAAAGATGGTTCGATGAGGTTATATATCGATTATTGGCAACTGAACAAGGTGACTATTAAGAATAAGTATCTTTTGCCAAGGATCGATGATTTGTTTGACTAGTTGATAAGAGCCATTGTATTCTCCAAGATAGACTTAAGGTCTGGTTATTATCATCTGCGAGTTAAAGACTCGGATGTACCCAAGACAACTTTTAGAATGAGGTATGGCCATTATGAATTTCTTGTCATGCCGTTTGGGCTGACGAATGCACCAGCGGTGTTTATGGATCTAATGAATAGGATCTTTGAGCCATATTTGGATAAGTTTGTCGTTGTGTTTATTGACGACATTTTGATCTACTCTAAAGATGAGACAGAGCATACGAAGCATCTGAGAATTGTGTTGCAGACCTTGCGAGAAAAGCAACTGTATGCTAAGTTTAGAAAGAGTGAGTTTTAGCTCCGGGAAGTTAGATTTTTGGGTCATATAGTTTCGGGAGAAGGCATCGGAATTGATCCAAGTAAGATTTCTGCAATTGTTGAATGGAAATCGCTTAAGAATGTAACCGAGGTTAGAAGTTGTAACAGCCCTAATTTTGGCCCTAGTCGAAAAGTGGTTTCGGGACCATAAAATCGAGTCACAAAAAATAATTAGATGTTATATTCTGTGCTTAACATATGTGAAAGTGCATGTGTGAAAATTACATGCTTTGATTTTGTCATTTGTATGTGAAATTTATTAAATAGGACTTATGTGAAATTTTTTGAAAATCCTATAGGTTAATTCGTAGTGGCCAAATAAATTGTAGTGCAAAATAGGAGGATTTGTATGTCAAACTTCCAACTTTTATGTGTAGTGGCCGGCCATCATGTTGATGATAAGCAACAAGTGCACCAAATATTAATAATTTATAACTTAAAGTTATGGTGCAAATTAATATATGCTATTTTATATCATAAAATGGGGTTATGAAAACAAAGTGAGTTTTATTCCTTCTCTTCTATCACTTAGCCAAAACTTAAGAGAGAAAATAAGAGAAGAGAAGTTCTTGAATATTCGGTCACTAGGGGGAAGAAAATTGAAGGCAAGTTCATGGTAGTTTGCTTATATCTTGATGTTATGAGTCCCTTTCTTGATTTTACCTTAACCCATGAAGTATATTTTTGATTTTTGGTTGTGTTGTGAGCATTCGGTCATGAATTGAAATGAAGGAAATGGTTGTTGTTTCATGTTCTTTTTATGAATAATGGTAGATAGGTGAAGTTGAGCTAGTTAAATGTTCATATAGGTGCATTTGATGAGAAGATGAAATCGGCATGTGTATTTGTGAAATTGCCGAATGTGAACTTAGACAATATTTGAGTAATATTTATGTTTTAAAATGATGAAATGGAGATTATGCTTAAGTGAAATTATAGATATGTGATGAAATTGATTGGTGATATACATGTTTAAATAACATGAATGCAATGAATGTGTGAAAGAGTAAATTGGTAATGAATCTGCTTGGGACAGCAGTAGTAATGTGATTTTGGAAAATCACCATAAATTGTGAGAGTGGAGTTAGAAGCAGAATAAATTATGTAATTAAAGCTTAATGAGCCTAGTTTCAAATTAAATCAACGAGAACATATTTTGAATTCTGTACAATGAGAAATTTGATTCGAAGGAAAGAGTGGTCAGATTAGTCAAACAGTGAAACAGGGGAAACTTTAAGAAAAATATGGTATTGATTGGCCAAACCAAAAATTCTGAAAATTTTATGGATAAAATATATATGAGTCTATTTTCATGGAAAATTTATGTCAATTGATTTGGAGTTTCGTAGCTCTAGTTATAAATAATTTAGTGACTGTTGCTTAGGAAGACAGCTTATAGTGAATTTGTGATTATGTGGTAAACATTGATAAAAATTTGTTAATGAGTTTCTTATTGTTTTCTTATAAACTTACTATGATCTATATGTGTGAAAGTTGAATATATATATATATATATTATATTTTTGAAGTAATGATTGAATAGTCGAATAATGACTAGTTTAAAATTGTTGAATTTAAGCTAAAGAGCATAGAGGGGCAAATTCGGATAAGGGAAAAGAGAAAGTAGTTGAATAACCGATCCGAGACTGTTCAAAAATATTCGAGGTAAGTTTTAAGTAGTTAAATATATATAATATTCAAAAATGACATTACAGATTATGAGAATTAAGTGTTACTTTTCATATATGTACATGGCCGAATGGCAATTTGTATTGGAAGTAAAAAGTGATATGTTTTCATGATCAAATGATAGTGTTAGATGAAAATGAGTAAGATTTTACGTGTAAACTATTATGTATTTAAATGTGAGTGATAAAATGAGATAAAAGTGAATGAAATGTAGGATGATATATCCGAATGATGCTTGTACCTAAATTGGTGTGATTGTGTTATATAAAACTTGTTGATTTGAATATTATACAGTACTATTTGGGCCTTGAGCCTAGCAGGCTATAATGCTGGTGAGATAGTATTCGGGCCTTTGACCCTAGCAGACTATAATGCCGATGAGATATTATTCAGGCCTCTGAGCCTATTAGGCTATAATGCCGGTGAGATACTATTCGGGCCTTGAGCCTAGCAGGCTATAATGCCGGTGAGACACTATTGGGGCCTCGAGCCTAGTAGGCGAAATGCCGATGAATAAATTTGGGTTTTTAAACCTAGCAGGCTAAATGCCGGTGATTTGATAAAAGTCTAAAACTAAGATACCTTGTGTTAGAACGACAAATGAATACATGCAATATGTTAAGTCGGCCAGGTTCATATTATGTATTTATATGTAAGTATGATTTGAATTGAATCATAAGAGTATAATTTGGTACATATGTGAATACATGATATATTTATATCTATGGTTATGATACATTCGGTCAAGGTGTGAAAGTATGTGAAAATGTTTGATTTATTTATGCCATACGAATTCAAATTAAGTGAAATTAGAATGCTAATTGTGCATTATATGATTGTGTATGTTCGACCAAATGGTAATATATATATATAGGAAATGACCTTTTTAGAAATTTGATAATTGATGTATAATTGAGTTTAATTGTTGCATTGCTTAAAACTTACTAAGCTTATGAAAGCTTACTCTGTTTGTTATATTTCTTTGTTTTATAGATTGTTGATTCCAGTTACCTGCTCGGAAAGGGGATTGTGTCACATTATCTGTCTTTTGGTACTACTATATTTTGGAGCTAGTATAGCATGTATAGAATAGACTTAAGTGAATGATATTTTGAAATGTTGATGTATATAAGCCATGCGAAAATGGCATCTTTTGAATGTTTGTATAAAGTTTTTTTTTTTGAATGCATATAAAAGTTAATGTTCTAATATAAATGTGATTGCACAAATGTGGTATTTTGGGTTGGTAACACTTCATAACCCATTCCGGCGATGGATAGGGGTTATAGGGGTGTTACAGAAGCTTTTTGGGCTTAGCCGGTTACTATCGAAGGTTTGTAAAAGGATTTTAGATAATAGCGACTCTGATGACAAAGTTGTTACAGAAAGACGTTAAGTTTGAATGGACAGAGAAGTGTCAGCAAAGTTTTGAGAAGTTAAAGACATTGTTGACCAAAGCTCCTGTTTTATGCTACCTGAACTGGGAAAAGAATTTGTGGTCTATAGTGATGCATCCTTAAATGGATTGGGGTTTGTGCTTATGCAAGATGGCAAGGTGATAGCCTATGCTTCACGGTAATTGAAGCCTCACGAGAAGAATTATCCAACCCACGACCTAGAGCTTGCTGCTATTGTTTTCGCCTTAAAATTTGGAGGCATTGTTTGTATGGCAAGACTTGCCTTATAATCACAGACCAAAAGAGTTTAAAATACTTGATGACTCAGAAAGAATTAAATTTGAGACAACGGAGATGGTTAGAATTAATTAAGGATTATAACCTGGTTATCGACTATCACCCGGGAAAGGCGAATGTGGTCGCCGATACACTGAGTAGAAAATCCTTGTATGTCTTAAGAGCTATGGATGCTCTTTTGACCTTACCCTTGTATGTCTTAAGAGCTATGGATGCTCTTTTGACCTTACTTGATGATGGTTTAGTTTTGGCCGAGCTAGAGGCTAGGCCGACATTTCTACAGGAAATTCATGATGCTCAGTTAAATGATGATGACTTGCAAGCAAAAAGAGCTCAATGTGAGTCTGGGATTGAGTCTGATTTTCGAATTAGTCCTGATGGATGTTTGATGTTCAAAGATAATAAACTGACCAAGATGTACAATGATTTAAAGAAGATGTACTGGTGGAACGACAAGAAAAGAGATGTTTCTGAATTTGTATCGAAATGCCTAGTATGTCGGCAAGTTAAAGTTGAACATCAAGTGCCTTTAGGTATGTTACAGCCTATAATAGTCCCCGAATGGAAGTGGAATAGAATTACCATGTACTTTGTGACAGGACTACCTAAGACTCCGAAAAAGAAAGATGCCATATAGGTCGTAGTGGACAAATTGACAAAGTCATCCTGGTAAGAACGGATTATTCCCTTGATAGATTGGCCGATTTGTACATTTCTGAGATAGTAAGATTGCATGGAGTACCACTATCGATTATTTCGGACAGAGACCTGAGGTTTACTTTGAGATTCTGGAAGAAGTTACAAGAAGCCTTGCGTACAAAGTTGAGCTTTAGTACAGCTTTTCACCCTCAGACCGATGGTCAGTTTGAGCGGATGATTCAGATTCTCGAGGACATGTTGCGATGTTGCATCCTTGAATTTCAGGGTAGTTAGGAAAAATACCTACCATTGGTAGAATTTGCCTACAATAATAGTTTCCAAACAAGTTTAAGGATGGCACCTGATGAAGCCTTGTATAGTAGGAAGTGCCAAAATCCATTGTACTGGACAGAACTCAAGGAAAAACAAATTCATGGAGTTGATCTAATTAAAGAAACCGAAGAAAAAGTTAAAGTGATACGGGATTGTCTAAAAGCGGCATCAGATAAGCAAAAGTCCTATGCTGATCTGAAAAGAAAGGAAATTAAATTCCAAGTTGGGGATAGAGTATTTTTGAAAGTATCTACATGGAAAAAGGTATTGAGATTTGGTCGAAAATGTAAACTGAGTCCACGATTTATCGGACCATACGAGATTACCGAAAGAATTGGACCGTTAGCCTATCGTTTGACGTTGCCACCCGAACTGGAAAAGATTCATGATGTGTTTCATGTATCCATGTTAAGGAGATACCGATCAAACCCCTCTCATGTAATTTCACCGACTGAGATTGAAATTCGACCGGACATGATCTATGGAGAGGAACCGATTAAGATATTGGCTCGCGAAGTTAAATAGTTGGGAAATAAAGATGTGGCTCTTGTAAAAGTTTTATGGCATCGACATGGTGTTGAAGAAGCTACATGGGAGCCGAAAGAAACCATGAGAAGCCAATATCCGAATCTGTTTTCTGGTAAGACTTTTGAGGACGAAAGTCCTTAAGGGGGGCGAAATGTAACATCCCGAAATAGGGCCTAGTTGGAATAGTGGTTTCGGGACCACAAATCTGACATCAAATAATTTATTTTATGGTTATTATGAGGCCTAGAATATGAGTATATGCATTTATTAAAGTTTCATGAAGAAATTCTAAGTATAAGATGTCCAATTGGAAATTAGGGATTAAATTGAATAAATTGCAAAACTTGGTTTCTAGAAGCAATTTGTATGAAATTGCTTTATATTATGAATTAGAAGGTCTTGGAAATCAATTTTCCCAAATTCTAAATTTTTGGACAAAAATGGGCTTACATGGATGAAATTTTAAAGAAAGCCCTATAAGGGCATTTTGGTCATTAAGCATTTTAATGAAATAAAAAGAGAAAAATGGAGCTAAAATATGCTCATCTTCTTCCCATAGCTGCCAAAATTTGAAGGACACCATACCTAGGGTTTCTTCAATTTTCAAGCTCAACAGTAAGTGCTCCCGAGCCCCGTTTTTCATGTTCTTTGTATTTTTGAAATCCCGGTAGCTTGATCTCTCCATTTCTACCCATATTTCATGCTAGGGTTCATGTTTAAAAATTTACCCATGCATGAGTTGATTGTGTTTTGATGGACTATGGAGGAATATACAAGATTAATGTGTGTTGAACATCTTTTTCTAGTTGATTTTCATGAGAAACCCTTATAAGGACCATTTTGCAAAAGATGTAATGTGTGGTAGAAATGAGAAAATAATGGATAATGCGGGCTACCATAAGAAGGAAAAGTGTTCGGCTATGCTTGGGTAAGATAGAAAGTGCATGTGTTTCATTATCCGAGCCTAGGGACTAAATATAAAAATGTGAAAGGTTAGGGGCAAAACGGTCATTTGGACCAGGGGTAGATATTAAATTTGAAATGCATAATGTAGTGTATTAATGAGTTAATTTTGCTATTATAGACCCCGAGGAACAAATTCCGGAGGTCAATCATGGTAAACACAAGGTTTCGGAATAACCAAAACATAATCCTGAGAAGAATACCAGGTAAGTTTGGATAACTTAAAGTAAACCCCTAATATACATAATTGTATGATTTATGAATGCATGATATTTTCATTCATTGATGGTATGAAAATGCATGAAATGCACCTTTGGTAATGACTTGTTGATAACTGTCTCGGTTGAGGTTAAAAAGGGAATTCGATGGATAAACCATGTTTTACATGTGAATTGAGAACTTGCATGTGTTGCAGTAAGGATTTAGCCTGGACGGGTAATCTGTGATCTCAAATATAGAAAGGAATCTAGACAGGACGGGTGTTCCTTGGATGATCAAGCCTCCCGAAGAATATGTGTGCATTATGGATTTAGCCCGGATGGGTAATCCGATTAGGGTCTGAATTTAGCCTGGACTGGTAATTCAGATCCGAACTCATTAAGGGTGTTTGTCACTATAAGGGATTTAGCCTGGACTTGTAACCCCGACATCACCTTACGAGTTTATGATATGGAGGATTTAGCCTGGACTGGTAATCCTGCCATGGGATGTAAGGTTCGCGGGAGTGCATATATGTGAAATGATCAGTCATAAGAATTGACGAATAATGGGTACTCCATCAAGATTTCCTAGAAACTCAACAGGATAATATGATGTATGTTAACAAGATGATGAATGATGAGCTCATCTATATAAATTACATGATGTTTTGTTATGTGACTAACTCATTGATTGAGTGCAGGTGATAGGAAATCATTTCATAATGGATGATTTCATGATTAAGATATGGATGTATACTAATTACTCAGTAAGTTTACTTTTCGGTTATTCGAGCTTATTAAGCATGTAAATGCTTACCATTCTCTTTTTCCCTGTCTCACAGAGCTCGAGGACTCGAAAGGATTGGAGGACAATTGGAGAGTCAACACACTATCAACTAAACAAGCTTTGGTATAAAGACTGTTTATTTTGTTAAATGGCATGTATAGTACTTTTGAGTATTTTATCATATGTGTCATTTGATTTTCCAGGTAAAGGCATTTAGAAAATGTTTATCTCTTTGTATATGGCCATGAAAATTGACTTAATTTAAGTAGGCTATGACCTACGATTTTATGCATGGTTTTAATTGCTAATGATGGGTTGCTATCAATTGGCAATGAATGACATGAATGAGCCAATTTAGGATAGATTAATGTAACACGGGAACCCATGATACTAAAGAGGAAATAACCATTTATATATGAAACCAATGATATGAGGTTTCCATACAACTATTTTCATTAAGGTTATTTACAAGCGTAAAATTATGTTTTCTCTCAAACTTGGTAACCTCTAAACACAAGTAGTAGAAAGAGGTAACTAAAGGCTTGGAAAATAGCCTAATAAAGTCCACATGGTTGGACACACGGGTGTGTGTCTAGGCTGTGTGTGACACATGGTTCCCTCCCATGGGCGTGTGCTATGGCCGTGTGTCCCCTGCACATAAAATTTTAGCTCAAAGTTGTACACGGGTAGGCCACACGGGCATGCATCATGGCCGTGTTAAAAGGACAGCTTCATCCACCGGTAGGCAGCACGAGTGTGTTTCCATGGTGGTGTTGATAAGTCAGTGTTGCCCACGATTGAAGGGCATGGGCATGCCTCAAGGTACACGGGCGTGTGAGTCCACACGGCCCAATCTACATGGGCATGTGTCCCTTTATGTTAAGAAAAATTTTCTAAGAAGCCCAAGGTTAATCGAACGTACCCGTATTTGTCCCGTATTACCTTTCGATATGTTGTAGGTCTCGAAGTCCTATACAAGAGACGATGTTCATGATTGAAAAGTTTTAAATTTAAATGAAATTTTGTGACCTGAGTTAGTATACTGAAAGTGTAAAGTTCCGGTAATGCCTCGAGCCCTGTCTCGGTGTTGGATACGGGTTAGGGGTGTTACAATTATAATATATTTATTATTTGGTACATAAGTTTTGTGTGTTTGGGTAAATATATTTGAAATTGGTTCAGTAATAAGATATAAGTGATGGATATTAACTATATGTGATTCGACTTTTATGCTCATGAAATATGATGAATGGTTTTGTATATGGATTGTCAAACGTGAGTATAATATGTGAAATGGATATGCCATGTGTTTAAAGCTTGATTAATGTCTTGGTGATGTGTTTGCATTCTAAATATGGTAATTTTTACTTTGTGAATTAGTTATGAAATGAATTGTTATTTGTGTATAAAAGGGTTAATGTTGATATGGTGAAATACGTATGAACTTGGTAAAAGATGCGATAAGGTCTAACCATATCAAAATAAATGTTTGTGATCCTGATCCTTATCAGTTTGATTATATAGTATGCCATAAAGGTGATTTGACATAATGGCATATGCGGATATACTTAGGTACACATGTGTGATATCACTAGTAACTTACCTATGAGATAGACGCTTACAAATATATATATATATATATATATATATATGACACATGTTTCATTAATAATTAGACATTTGAAAGTTTTTGATTTTTGGTTATATGGTTCAACTTTTGGTGTAAAAAGGAATGCGTAAGTATTATGACATGATGCATAATTAGTTTGATTGGAGTTGTGAAATTGGTTAGATCCTTAGAAGATAAATTTGATGACCAAATATATGGTTTAAGGATCGGTTTTGCATTTGCAAGTTAGAAATGGTAAATGGTGTGTAATTGCATTCAGCTAATAATTGGAAAAACCAATATATATATGCCTATGATAATAGTGCTTATGAATTGGTCATTTATGTTATGGTTTGTAATGGCGAGGAAGGTATACATATGTCTTGGATAATTGTATGAATATTTGGACCAGCATAATGTGCATAATTAGTAAAGTTATATGATTATGAAATGGCATATTTTAGCCTAAGACTAAAAGATAAAATTTTGTACTACTTTTGTGATTAATTTCATTAATAAAATAAATGAGAAATGCATGTGATAGGTAAATGTAATATTGGCATGATATTTAGCTAACAATGTTGGTTTGATGGATTCGCCATTTAAGTTGGATAATAGCTATGGTTATCAAGGTGATTTTTGCATATATTAGTAATATTAAAATTACATTGAGTTATTTTAAAATATTAGCTAATGTTTTATAAGTTAATGTTTATAAAGTCGTGTGATACAGGTCGATATGGGTTAACATGCAAATGTGTATAAATAAGCAAACTGTTTTATTTATTATATGCGTGATTTTGACACGGTTAAACTTTTGAAGCATGGCTTGTATATATAATACAATTAAGATTGCAATTGATAATAAAAACAACTTCATACTCTATACATATGTATGAATTTGATTTATACGAATATGCGAATGATTGGATTTGTGTTTTGCTCGTAATGCTTCGTAACTCCTATCCGATGACGGATAGGGGTTAGGGGTGTTACATTAGGTATGTTTCTAAAGTTTTTCATTAAGGGCATTTATAAGACACGGTCGTGTGTCTTAGCCGTGTGAAGGACACGGCCTCGGGACAAGGGTGTGTGTCTTGGCCGTGTGACTTCAATTTGTTCTTAGGTGACAAACAGAGAGGTACACAGGTTATGGACACGAGCGTGTGTGACCACACGGCCTACCCACATGGGCGTGTCCCAAGCTACAAGGGTGTGTGACCCCTATTTTAGCAGAAATTTTCTAAGTGTTGTAAAAATTTCTAAAGTTCTCGGTTTATCGCAAACTGCTTCCAAAGCATGTTTTGGGCCTCGTAGCCTCGTAATGGGACATTGTGATTGAATACAAAGAGTTTTTAATTTGAACAAAAATTTATAACCCAAAAGTGTATGTTTGCTTGTGTTTAAGTCCGGTAATGCCTCATACCATGTTCCAGTGTCGAATACGGGTAAGGAGTGTTACATATGTCACATGGCCAAGTCACACGCCTGTGTGTGAGGCCATGTGGAGCATACTGACTTGATTTTAATTTCAACACTAGGGGGACACATGGCCGTGTACTTGACCGTGTGTCACACACAGCTGAGACACACGCTCGTGTCTCTGGCCATGTGGACAAAAGTAGGTTATTTACCAAGCCAATTTGCCACCCCATTTGCGCTCAACTACACAACCAAAAATGGCACCAATTCATAGCATCAATAGACATATATTTCAACTCCAAACAAGCTTAACTTATACCATTTCAAACACCAATCAACATAATACTTAAATACCATATTATGCTAACCAATTTCATACCAAATCTTATCTTCCCAGATCAACAAAATGAACATTAACAAATATGCATTATTTGGCCTACTTTCACTAGTATACCAACATCTGCAAATCATCAATTTAACTTTAATAATGCCTATTACCATCAATCATCACACAACCATCAACCAACTTAATTCACAAGACATAATTATATACATATGTATAAGGTTCAAACATACAAAATAAACAAAAATAAACCATCACCCATGGCCAAATATATACATACCAAATATAACATTTACAATGCCAATTCATATGGCCAAAATCACTAGCAAGTTATAACCAAAATGACCCAAAAATACCTATACATGCCATATACTTAATATACCAATGTTCAAAGGTACCAAGTGATAGGTATATAGCATGAAGTGATCTCCGACAATCCTTGAATCCGAGCTAGCTCAAGTACACTATAAAACATGGGAAAAATAAACAAAGTAAGCTATAAGCTTAGTAAGCTCGTATGAAATAAACTCGATAAAATCATAAACACATAATTCAACGATTAAATATAGATACATAAATTCACAACAACTAACAAACCTTTCGATTTCTCATTCACAAAGTTATATACTCTTTTTAACATTTCTTTAATTCATAGCTATTATGGTTTATGCACATACCTGTACTGTCTCGTAACAATCTTAAACTCATTCTCATCTTTCATTTACCCGTTGAACCATTCGAAATAGAAGTCGGATATTCAAGGGTCTCACACGATAAGTACCTTTACCATGGCCCGAAGCCAAATCAGCTGATATGCATGGCCCAAAGCCAAATTGGTTTATCTCGCACCCAGAGTGCTATATCATGGCCCGAAGCCAGCTCAAGGTATCCCTAATGACATGTCACTAGCATCTTAAACTACTCCTAAGGTTCAACTGGGATTCCAATTGTCGAATCTTCATCAAATCATTTCTGAACTTGTCTGTAATCACATAATCACAATTCATTCTATATCAAAGCACATAAAGTACATTTGAAATGAAATTATAACATACAAATGTAAAGCCCTAATTTTCGGGAATTCTGTGAATATTGGCAAAATTTCATGCTTTGGATTTTGTCATTTGTGAGTGAAATTATGAAATAGGACCTATGTGAAAATGTTTGAAAATGCTATATGCTAAATTGAAGTGGCCAAACAAATAGGAGTGCAAAATAGGAGGATTTGCATGACAAACCTCCCATTTTACATGAAGTGGCCAGCCATCATGTTGTTGAAGACAATATGTGCACTTGATATCCATAATTTATGGTACAAATTGATAAAAATTAATAATGGGTTAGGTAAATGTTCCATGATAATGGGTTAGGTAAATGTTCCATGATGGGCATTTCATGTCTTTTGTATTAAAGAATTAAATGGATGAAATATGAAATTTTATTAAAAGAAAAAGGGGTGAAAAGAACAAAGTTTTTTCCATCTTTGTTCATCATAGCCGAAAGTTAGAGAAGAGAAAGGAGAGGAAAAAGATCTTGAATGTTCGGTCACTTGAGGAGGAAAATTGAAGGTAAGTTCATGGTAGTTTGTTTCTATCTTGATGTTCATGAGTTCTTCTTGATTCTACCTTAACTCTTGAAGCATATTTTGGTTTTTAGTTGTGTTGTGAGCATTTAGTCATGAATTAAAATGAAGGAAATGGTTGTTGTTTCATGTTCTTTTGATGAAAAATGGAAGATAGGTGAAGTTGAGCCAAACAAATGAGCATGCATGTGCCTTAGATGCCAAGGGGAAAAATCGGCTAATATGTTGTGCTTTAAAATGATGAAATGGAGATTATACTTAAGTAAAATCATAGATATGTGATGATTGATTGGTGATATACATGTTTAAATAACATGCATGCAAGTTAGGTGTGTGAAAGAGTGATTTGGTAATAAATCTGCTTGGGACAGCAGCAGTAACGTGACTTTGGAAAATCACCATAAATTGTGAGAGATGATTTAGAAGCTGAATAAACTATATAATTAAATCTTAATGAGTCTAGTTTCAAATGAAATAAGCGAGAACATATTTTGAATTCTGTACAATGAGAAATTTGATTCGTAATAAAGAGTGGTCAGATTAGTCAAACAGTGAAACATGGGAAAACTTTGAGGAAAATATGGTATTGATTGGCTAAACCAAAATTTCTGAAAAGTTTATGGATAGAAGATATATGAGTCTATTTTTAGGTAAAATTAACGACACTTGATTTGGAGTTTCGTAGCTCCAGTTATAAATGATTTAGTGACTATTGCTCAGGAAGACAGCTTGCAGTGAAATTTTGATTATGTGGTAAACATTGACAAAAAAATTGTTAATGAGTTGCTTATTGATTTCTTATAAGCTTACTATGATCTGTAGGTGTGGTTGGCCGAATATTGTAAGGGTTTAATACGTAGTTCATATTTGAATAGTTAGATTAACGTGTTAGTAATCCAATTGTAGACAGTTCGTGTGTGGATCTCGTCAGCATATCGTCGCAAATAGGTGTGTAACTAACACCCTCTTTCTTAGTCTGGAACGGCAAAAGTCGAAATGCCGAAATGCCGAAAACCAGTATTTTGTAGATTTGCGAGTGTGCGAATGCTCGTGAGGTAAATCGATTAATGTTTTTGGTAAGATGCAAAATTTAGACTGCAAAGTGCATGATTTCTGTGCCATCGATAGTTTTGGGCTTAATGGGCCAAAATTGGAATGATGGGCCAACGAGCCCAATTCGATAAGAACCCTCGGTACGTGATTCTGTAGTACATGAAAGGTAGGAATATGCATAAAAAACCCTAAAATAGATAAATTACTGAAATGCCTTTAACAGTGGAAAATTTACAATTTTACCCCTAGGAGATAAATTACCGAAATACCCCTAGGGTTAAATTGACTTAAATGCATGTTTGACTGTTGTTATTTACTGCATGCCATGTTGTTATTATCTGATGCATGGGATTGGGAAATTGACGGAGGAAGTACTGAAAGTGGCTTGTCCACGTACTGGAGGCTTTGCCTCAATTTACTGTTAACTGAGGAGCAAGGCTGCAACTGTGGAGTCTTGGGCTGGGTGGGTTGAGCTATTCCTCACATGGAGTGTAGGGCTGGTACAGGTGGAGTGTAGTGGTTGGTGGGTTGAGTAGTCTCCCCAAATGGGCTTGCATATGTTATTGATGTTGCATGTATTTTGAAATGGGCCTATGGGCCATCTTCGTTATCTGAATAAGGGCTAAGACCAAGTTTATTGTAATCAAAAGGGCTCTAGTCCAAGACCATCACACTGAATGGGCTTAGGCCCAATAGGCTTGAGTGACTTGGGTTTGAATGGGTTTTCCTTACACACTGAGTTTCCCCAAACTCACCCCTTTTATTTTCATCCACGCAGGTAATCCCCAACCATAGTGGGCTTGGAGTTGTTAGGGAATTCAAAGTGTCCACCCATTCTGAAAGTTTGATTTTCTTCTGGTGAACTGGACATCCTTTTATTTACGTTTGAAGTTTTGGGTTTTTAAATGTAATAAGGCCGCTTAATTATTTTTGATGGTTTTAATATGTATTACTAAGATAGGTATTACTTATTTTAACTGTTGAAATTGGATAGCTTTAGGGCGCGTTTTCAAAAACAACAATTGATTTCAAAATAACATGACAACAAGCAATGCTTCCACAATGAAAGTATTTTCCAAAATTAATCAGTTTTCCTAAAAATGACATAATCAAATCGGTTTCCTAGAAATATCCATGACGTTAAGGTGTGGTAATGGCGATATGCATGTCTAGGATTGGATCCGAAGGGAGCTTGGTACTTAAGCAGTCCGATGGACTCACCACCTCTTTTCCGGGTTCCTACCTGGTGTACAGCTTCCATTCACTTTAACCTATAATGAAATTATCTTTTAAAACACTAAGTAAGTTTTTCTGGATCAACAATATAAAATGTTTTGAACGCTTCGATGTGGCATGTCGGATCCGGTCATAACGTCTGGGCCGGGTTTGGGTGCTACATTTAGTGGTATCAGAGCCTAGGTTGCAACAACTCGGCTGTGGAATGGGTTTACAAAAACAAATATTTTCAAAAGTGAAAATTTTATAAAGAATGCGAAAAACTCGATTTTCAAAATTTAGATCTTTAGAAGGTGGCATTCCAAATCTCCTACCAAGTCTGTAAGTATTCGAATTTTTCTAAATATTTTCCTGAATTATCATGCATCATCAAACCCTATTAGGATGCTCTAGATAGGATGATCTCGAAACCATAGGAAAATCGATAAGAGATGAAATCGTAGCTAGACTTCGATTCTGCGAAAACAAATTCTGAACTACAGTCTGATTCATAAAACATCTGTAATAAACACTAGAATATTAATTGATGCATAAAAATTCGTAATCAAGATAATACGATATGAGTACAAGAGGCCGTGGACGGAGCCGAGGAAGTGCTCGAGCGAGATCTTCGTCTTCGAGACATATGCCGGCGGTGGATGCACCGGTACCACCGGCAATAGAGGTAGAGTCTCATGAACGCGGTGCCGAGGATGATGCCCTGTCGCAGGCAATGCTTCGTGTTCTAGAAAGGGTTGCCGAGACAAGTTCGAGCAACAAAATTCGAGGATCGATTTCTGAACGACTCTGGGCCAATTGAGCGGAGATCTTTAGGGGTGTGTCTGGTATCGCCTCGAATGTGGCAGAATATTGATTGGAGGCCACAGAATGGATTATGGACAACTTGGACTGCTCTGAGGAGATTGTGAGTGGGGTATCTGTACTAAGTCCTTTGGGTCACTCGGTTAGGGTAGATAAACTGTATAGGGATGTACCCTTAGAAACTCAAGGTAGGATTTTCCCTGGAGATCTAATGGAGTTACCGTTTGGAGAGTTTGATCTCATTTTGGGAATGGACTGGCTTGTTAAGCATAAAGCGACCCTGGATTGTGCTGCTAAACGAATGGTGTTAAGGACCACAAAGGATGAGGAGGTTATGGTGATAGGTGAGCGAAGGGATTATTTGTCCAATGTGGTGTCGGCATTAAGAGCCGAGAAGTGGATTCGGAAAGGTTGTGAGGCCTATTTTGCATTTGTAAGTCAGTCGGAAGAGGAGGGACTGACAGTGGATAAGGTTAGGACTGTAAAGGAGTTCCAAGATGTTTTTCCGGAGGAGCTTCCAAGATTGCCTCCGAATCGATAAGTGGAGTTTGGAATCGACTTATTGCCTGGAACGGCACCAGTGTCTATCGCACCGTATAGAATGGCACCGAAGGAGTTGGTAGAGCTAAAGGCACAAATTCAAGAGATGTTGGATAGGGGCTTCATTAGGCCAAGCGTGTCTCCATGGGGAGCACCGGTGCTATTCGTGAAAAAGAAGGATAGTACGATGCGGATGTGCATTGATTATCGCCAGTTGAACAAACTGACGATTAAGAATAAGTATCCACTGCCAAGGATTGATGATCTGTTCGACCAGCTTAGAGGAGCTTCTATATTTTCCAAGATCGACCTTCGATCTAGATATCATCAGTTAAGGGTCAAGGAGGCAGATATGTAATACCCCGAAAATTTTTACAGTAAAATATTATCCGTGATATAGTAAAATAAGGAAATAAAGTGACAAAAAGGGAATTTTTGAGTGCTGTCAATATTGAGAAGTATATTATGATATATTAATTCAAGAAAGGACTAAATTGCAAAGATGAGAAAAGTTTTGTTGCACAAGAGTAAATACTCAAAATTTAAGGGGTTGAAGTGTAAATATAAAAAGTTGAAGGACTAATGGTGCAAATATTTTAAGGGTGGAATGATCTAGAAACCAAGAAAATTGATGAATTAGGACCAAATTGAATAGGTAAAAATTATGAGGGACTAAATCGCAATTTTACCAAATTAAGTGATGACTCAAAGATGGAATTCTAAAAGATCATGAAGGGCAAAATGGTCAATTAGTAAGAGAGAGAATTCTAGAATGTAATGATTATGTTGATGATATTTTAAATTAATTAATTAGATAAATATTATTTTATTAATATTTTATGAGATGTTTATTATTATTATATTATTATTTATTTAGTATAAAAGGAAGGAAAGATGAAGAATTATCAACACATTTCCTTTCCCATGCAAACTAACGTAAGATAAGAAGAAGAAAAGAAGTTTGCTTTCTTTACAATTTAGTCCTTCCACCAAAAATTCATTATTTTCACCTAAAAATTGAAAGAATTTTCATAGCCATCAAGAGAGAAAGATAGCAAGGAGATGATGGGGAGCAAGAATATCAAGTTGGATTCAAGAAATCGAAGCTGGAGGAGAGAGAAAAATCAAGTTAAAGATTGAAGTCAATAAGAAAAGGTAAGTACATCAAGATTTCAATATGTTTTTAAGTTTGTTATTATTGATAAAGCATGGAAATAATGTTATAGTAGAGTTTTCTTACATAAGGTCCTATGTTCTTGATATGTTAGTGAAGAAAAAAAATAGAGAAAGTGATGAGAAATGGTGTAGAAAAAGAAAATAAGAGTGGTATAACATGGTAATTAATAGCTTGCACAAAAACAGTTTGGACAGCAGCAGTAGACTAACTTTGAAAAATCACCATAAATTGTAGAAATCGAATTAGAAGATGAAAAAAATATGGAATTAAATACTATTAAGTCTAGTTTCTTATAGAAGAAATGATGTAAGTAATGGAATTGTAAATCATGAGACATGATGAATTTTGTGAGACAAGGTCAGAATGATTTCGGGTTCCCCTGTTTTGACTTTATAAAATCATAAAAAATTGGATAGAAATAATTATGGGATTAAATTTATATTTTTAGAATCTTTAATGAGTCTATTTTCAATAGAAACAAACGGGAACATCATTCGAATTCTTTACGAGGAGATAATAAATTTTTAGTGAAGAAGGTCCAGAACTATCAGACAGCAGAACAGGGGTAACTTTAAAGAATAAACTGTACTTATTGGATAAACCAAAAATTCTGAAAATTTTATGGTAAGAAGATATATGAGTCTAGTTTGAGGGAAAATTATCGGATCTTAATTTGGAGTTCTATAACTCCAGATATAAATAATTTAGTGACTATGACGCAGATAGACAGCTTGAATGTTCATAAAAGTAAAAAAATAAAAATTATGGATAATATTACTTACAAGTGTGTTATCTACATTAAGGATGTGGAATGGAGAGGAGGAGGAGGAAAAATATGTATGAATATTCATCTAGCATGGCTAATTTGTATATTTTAGGCTCAGGGACTAAATTGAATAAAAGTAAAACTTTATGGGCAATTTTGTAAACATGTCAGAAATGACCAAATTGCATGAAATGGATTATTTTATTATTTAAATTACAAAATTGAATGAAATTATTAATTTAGTTTAAGATCGGGGGGGAAAACATGTTTTAGGGATTAAATTGAAAAGTTTTGAAATTATGGAAAATTCTGATATTTTATAGAATTCATGGACTGTTATCAATATATATGAGAATAATAGCTGGAAATAAGGATTAAATTGCAAGAATTTTATTTTCCGACCCTAAGGATCTAAATCGTCATTAATTAAAGCTTAGGGCAAAATGGTAATTTTGCCTAGAGCATTAATTAAATGCATTAGAAGATGAAATGAATGAAAATGATGATCAAATTTATTTATAAAGATCCGGACGACTCAAATATGAGACTTGATCGTGGAAAAGAAAAGATATCGGATTAATGAAATTATAAACACAAACAAGCAATGAGGTAAGTCTGTGTAACTTGAATTGTATTTTAAATACTTGAAATATGTGGTTATGTGATGAAAATATGATTTGAATGTTCAATTCATGATATTTGATGAAATATTGATAATACTCGATATAAATTGAAAATAAATCCCAGTTGAATGAAAGGAAAATTCGATGGATCTCTGAAAAGGAATTGACGATTAAAAGGATCTAGCCCAGACGGGTGATCCTATTCTGATATAGCCCTCCCGAAGAATACGTGTAAAATGGATTTAGCCCGGATGGGTAATCCGAATTAGGGTCTGAATTTAGCTCGGACCGGTAATTCGATACAAGCTCATTAGAGTAATTGTCGCTGTGGATTTAGCTCGATGGTAATCCATTGTAAGGATGAGGTGCGCGGGAGTGTGCTCTCTGAAATGAAATGTGTAAGACCATGGTTGAAAGATACCATGGCAACATGATTAGAAATGTGTAAGACCATGGTTGAAAGATACCATGGCAACATAATATGAAATGTGTAAGACCATAGTTGAAAGATACCATGGCAACTGATATGAAATGTGTAAGACCATGGTTGAAAGATACCATGGCGACTGATATGAAATGTGTAAGACCATGGTTGAAAGATACCATGGCAACTGATATGAATGTGTAAGACCATGGTTGAAAGATACCATGGCAACGTGATATGAAATGAACAAGACCATGGTTGAAAGATACCATGGCAACATGATAGAAAATGAGTAAGACCATAGTTGAAAGACACTATGGCATCATGTCAAAGATAAATAAGACCGTGGGTGGGAGACGCCTAACATCTGTTGAAAAATTGATATTCGTGTAATATGTATCGATGACGAATGGTTATATGAAATAATTATGAAGATAGATAAACGAAATAAGTATAAGTACATGGAATATAATTTATGTTAAGTTTGATATAAGCTATTACCTAATAAATATACATAAAATATATGGAAATGATGGAGCATGAAATATTGATATAATGAAATGAATGATATATGCTTATGAAGAAACAGTAAGAGCATGATATGTTTCATGACATGTACATATATGATTATCTTTGATATGTTGATACAAGAAAATTATGGAAGTTGAGACTATTATTAAACTCAAGTGCGATATGTCGAGAAAATAGATATATAAATGTTGAATTTATATGAGATATGTGCAAGTATACTAACAATGTTGCTGTTTGATGCTTATACAAGTGTCAAACTGTTGACTGAATGGTAATATATTTATTTATATGATGCATTGAATCGGTAAGTATTTTAAATTTTTTTTTAGTGATCTATAAATGGTAGTAATGCTCCGAAACCCTGTTCTGGTAGCGGATACGGGTTAGGGGTGTTACAAGATATCCATAAGACAACATTCAGGACTCGGTATGGTCATTACGAGTTTCTGGTTATGCCATTTGGACTGACGAACGCTCCTGCAACGTTTATAGATCTGATGAATCGTGTGTTCCAACCATTTTTAGATCAGTTCGTAGTTGTCTTTATTGACGATATCCTGGTATATTCTGAAACTAAAGCGAAACATGATGAGCATCTTCGTATAGTGCTACGAGTGTTAAGGGAAAAGGAACTCTTCGCGAAGTTCAGCAAGTGTGAATTTTGGTTGAGGGAGGTAACCTTCTTAGGACATGTGGTCTCTGCCGAAGGGATTAAGGTGGACCCTCGAAAGATTGAAGCAATTTTGGAGTGGAAGGCACCTAAGACGGTGTCGGAAATTTGAAGTTTCCTAGGGTTGGCAGGATAGTACAGAAGGTTTGTGGAAGGTTTTTCTGTGATGGCAGCACCTCTTACAAAACTCATAAGGAAAGGGGTACCGTTTGTATGGACTGAGACCCAGCAGGAGGCTTTTGAGAAGTTGAAGAAAGTTCTAACTGAAGCACCTGTGTTATTTCAACCAGAGTCTGGGAAGGATTTTACTGTGTACAGTGACGAATCACATGTAGGCTTGGGCTGTGTGTTAATGCAGGAGGGTAAGGTGGTTGCATGTGTATCACGACAGCTTAAACCTCACGAAGGGAACTATCCGACTCATGATTTAGAGTTGGCAGCAGTGATATTTGCACTTAAGATTTGGGACATTACTTGTACGGAGAAAGGTGTATTATATACACTGACCATAAGAGTCTTAATTATTTGTTGACTCAGAAGGAGCTGAACCTTAGGCAAAGGAGATGGATTGAGTTACTTAAGGATTATGACTGTTCAATCGAGTATCACCCAGGCAAGGCTAATGTGGTAGCCGATGCTTTAAGTCGTAGAGTTGTATCTGATCTGAGAGCAATGTTTGCTCTTCTGAGTCTGTATGATGATGGAAGTCTGTTGGCTGAGTTGTAAGTGAGGCCAACCTGGGTGGATCAGATTAAGGAAAAGTAGTTGAACGATGAGTCTTTGGTTGCTCGTTTTCAACAAGTTAAGGAAGGGGAAACTTCTGAGTTCGGTTTAAATGGTGATGGAGTTCTATGTTTCCGAGGAAGAATTTGTGTTCCAAGGGACTCTGATTTAAGTTAGACAATATTGAAGGAAGCTCATGGGGGACTATGTGCCATGCATCCTGGAGGGAATAAGTTGTATCACGACTTGCGAGAATTGTACTGGTGGCCTGGACTTAAGCGAGAAGTAACGGAGTTTGTAGAAAAATGTCTGACATGCCAACAAGTGAAAGCTGAGCATCAATTACCTTCTAGACTATTACATCCGGTGAAGATACCACTTTGGAAGTGGGAGAGGGTAACCATGGACTTTGTGAGTGGGTTGCCTTTGACACCATCAAAGAAAGACTCGGTGTGGGTGATTGTGGATAGGTTGACCAAACCAGCCCATTTCATACCTGTTCGTACTGACTTTTCACTTCAAAAGTTAGCCAAACTGTATGTGACGGAGATTGTACGACTTCATGGAGTCCCAGTTTCAATTGTCTCTGACCGGGATCCCAGATTCACATCTCAGTTTTGGCAAAGGTTGCATGAGGCGTTGGGGACACGATTGAATTTTAGTACAGCTTTCCATCCCCAGACTGATGGTCAATCAGAAAGGGTTATTCAGATTCTGAAGGACATGTTGAGGGGATGCGTGATTGACTTTCGAGGTAGTTGGGAGGATTACTTGCCGTTGGAAGAATTTACGTACAATAATAGTTACCAGGCGAGTATTCGAATGGCACCGTATGAAGCACTGTATGGACGAAGGTGTCGTACACCTAGTTGTTGGACTGAACTAGGAGAGCGACAAGTTCTTGGACCAGAGTTGGTAGCTGATACTAAGGATAAGGTCAGAATAATTAGGGACCGGTTAAAAGAAGCATCTAATAGGCAAAAGTCATATAAAGATTTGAAGCGTAAGGAGATTGAGTACTCAGTAGGTGATATGGTTTTCTTAAAGGTTTCTCCTTGGAAGAAGATATTAAGGTTCGGTAAGAAGGGCAAGTTGAGTCCGCGGTTCATTGGGCCTTATTGGGTTTTGAAGCGAGTAGGCCCAATGACTTATCGCTTGGAATTGCCTCGAGTTAGATAGGATTCACGATGTTTTACACGCTCCATGTTAAGGCGTTATCGTCTTGACCGCCTCATGTTCTCGCCATTCAGCGAAATTGAAGTTCGATCGATTTGACCTTTGAGGAGGAGCTGTGCAAATATTGGCTCGAGATGTTAAGGTTCTCGAAGGAAATCATCCGTTAGTGAAAGTACTTTGGCCTAATCATGGAAGGGAAGAAGCTACTAGGGAATCAGAAGAGACTAAGCGTCAACAATACCCTCAACTAGTTGGATCAGGTAAATTTCGAGGATGAAATTTCTTTAAAGAGGGTAGAGTTGTAACACCCCAATTTTCGGGAATTCTGTGAATATTGTCAAAATTTCATGCTTTTATTTTTGTCATTTGTGAGTGAAATTATGAAATAGGACCTATGTGAAAATGTTTGAAAATGCTATATGCTAAATTGAAGTGGCCAAACAAATAGGAGTGCAAAATAGGAGGATTTGCATGACAAACCTCCCATTTTACATGAAGGGGCCAGCCATCATGTTGTTGAAGACAATATGTGCACTTAATATCCATAATTTATGGTACGAATTGATAAAAATTGATAATGGGTTAGCTAAATGTTCCATGATGGGCATTTCATGTCTTTTGTAGTAAAGAATTAAATGGATGAAATATGAAATTTTATTAAAAGAAAAATGGGTGAAAAGAACAAAGTTTTGTCCATCTTTGTTCATCATAGCCGAAAGTTAGAGAAGAGAAAGGAGAGGAGAAAGCTCTTGAATGTTCGGTCACTTGGGGAAGAAAATTAAAGGTAAGTTCATGGTAGTTTGTTTCTATCTTGATGTTCATGAGTTCTTCTTGATTCTACCTTAACTCTTGAAGCATATTTTGGTTTTTAGTTGTGTTGTGAGCATTTATTCATGAATTAAAATGAAGGAAATGGTTGTTGTTTCATGTTCTTTTGATGAAAAATGGAAGATAGGTGAAGTTGAGCAAAACAAATGAGCATGCATGTGCCTTAGATGCCAAGGGGAAAAATCGGCTAATATGTTGTGCTTTAAAATGATGAAATGGAGATTATACTTAAGTAAAATCATATATATGTGATGATTTATTGGTGATATACATGTTTAAATAACATGCATGCAAGTTAGGTGTGTGAAAGAGTGATTTGGTAATAAATCTGCTTGGGACAGCAGCAGTAACGTGACTTTGGAAAATCACCATAAATTTTGGGAGATGAGTTAGAAGCTGAATAAACTATGTAATTAAATCTCAATAAGTCTAGTTTCAAATGAAATAAACAAGAACATATTTTGAATTCTGTACAATGAGAAATTTGATTCGTAATAAAGAGTGGTCAGATTAGTCAAATAGTGAAACATGGGAAAACTCTGAGGAAAATCTTGTATTTATTGGCTAAACCAAAAATTATGAAAATTTTATGGATAGAAGATATATGAGTTTATTTTCAGGGAAAATTAACGGCACTTGATTTGGAGTTTCGTAGCTCAGCTTATAAATGATTTAGTGACTGTTGCTCGTGAAGACAGCTTGCAGTGAAATTTTGATTATGTGGTAAACATTGACAAAAAAATTGTTAATGAGTTGCTTATTGATTTCTTATAAGCTTACTATGATCTGTAGGTGTGGTTGGTCGAATACTGTAAGGGGTTAATACGTAGTTCGTATTTGAATAGTTAGATTAACGTGTTAGTAATCCAATTGTAGGCAGTTTGTGTGTGGATCTCGTCAGCATATCGTCGCAAATAGGTGTGTAACTAACACCCTTTTTCTTATTCTGGATCGGCAAAAGTCGAAAAGCCGAAATGCCGAAAGCCGGTATGTTGTAGATTTGCGAGTGTGCGAATGCTCGTGAGGTAAATCAATTAATGTTTTTGGTAAGCTGCAAAATTTGGACTGCAAAGTGCATGATTTACGTGCCCTCGATATTTTTGGGCTTAATGGGCCAAAATTGGAATGATAGCCAACGGCCCAATTCGTAAGAACCCTCGGTGCGTGATTCTCAGAGTACGTGAAAGGTAGGAATATGCATGAAAAACCCTAAAATAGATAAATTACTAAAATACCTTTAAAGTGGAAAATTTACGCTTTACCCCTAGGAGATAAATTACCAAATACCCTAGGGTTAAATTGACTTAAATGCATGTTTGATCGTTGTTATTTATTGCATGCCATGTTGTTATTATCGATGCATGGGATTGGGATATTGACGAGGAAGTATCGAAAGTGGCTTGTCCACGATCGGAGGCTTTGCCTCAATTTATCGTTAATCGAGCAAAGAAGGTCAAGAATCTGTGGAGTCTTGGGCTAGGTGGGTTGAGCTATTCCCCATATGGAGTGTAGGGTTGGTACGGGTGGAGTGTAGTGGTTGGTGGGTTGAGTAGTCTCCCCAAATGGTCTTGCATATGTTATTGATGTTGCATGTATTTTGAAATGGGCCTATGGGCCATACTGTTATCTGAATAAGGGGTTAAGGTCTAGTTTATTGTAATCTGAAAAGGGCTTTGGTCTAGTACCACTGTTACCTGAATGGGCTTAGGCCAATAGGCTTGAGCTGACTTGGGCTTTGAATGGGTTTTCCTTACACACTGAGTTTCCCCAAACTCACCCCTTTTATTTTCATCCACGCAGGTAATCCCGAACCATAGTGGGCTTAGGGCTGTGAGGGAATTCGAGTGGCCACTGCTCAAAATTTGATTTTCTTCCGTGAACTGGACATCCTTTTATTTACGCTTGAAGTTTTGGGTTTTAAATGTAATAAGGCTGCTTAATTATTTTGATGGTTTTAATATGTATTACTAAGATAGGTATTACTTATTTTAACTGTTGAAATTGGATAGCTTTAGGGCGCGTTTTCAAAAACAACAATTGATTTCAAAATAACACGACAACAAGAAAAGCTTCAGAATGAAAGTATTTTCCAAAATTAATCACTTTTCCTAAAAATGACATAATCAATTCGGTTTCCTAGAATTATCCATGACGTTAAGGTGTGGCAATGGCAGTATGCATGTCTAGGATTGGATCCGAAGGGAGCTTGGTACTTAAGCAATCCGATGGACTCACCACCTCTTTTCCGGTTTCCTACCTGGTGCACAGCTTCCATTCACTTTAACCTATAATGAAATTATCTTTTAAAACATTAAGTAAGTTTTTCTGGATCAACAATATAAAATGTTTTGAACGCTTCGATGTGGCATGTCGGATCCGGTCATAACGTCTGGGCCGGGTTTGGGGTGCTACAACAAACTTACCTCGGATGTTAATACGGTGAATTGAGTTGATTAGTCGATAACTTTATCTTTTCCCCGATCCAAGTCCGTATTTCTCCTTTCTTGATCTATATATATATAATTAACTTATTTAATCATCTATTCATTCAATTTAGTCCAAAATACACTTTAAAACACATTTACACTTTTGCCCCATAAATTTTACATTTTTCACAACTTAATCCCTATTTTGCATTTTCACTAAAAATCACTTAACAAAACTTGTTTAACTATCAAAAAATATTCAAATCCATCAAAAAACTTCAAAAATCATACATATTCATCAATGGCATCATTCAAAATCTTTAACAGTTTTGCAAAATAATCCCTATGCTAGCTAGTACTAGATGCAACGATCACAAAAACATAAAAAAATCATTAAAAACCGAGTCAAAATCTCTTACCAAATTAACCATGCACTTTTCAAACCCTAATTAGCATCCATGAATGTTTTTCTTCTATTAGTTTCGGCTGGAATGAGAAAGATGACTAAAATTATGGTTTTTGTTTTATTTAATTATTACTTATTTATCTAATTACTATATTAACCTAATTAATTAACCTTTAAACAATTTATAACATGCCCAAATATGTCCACTCATATGCCAAATGGTCAAATTACAACATAAGGACATCTAAATTAAGATTCCATAGCTACTGAATATCTTTAGCTAATGGAACTCCACTTTTACACTTTACGCGATTTAGTCCTTTTTAACAAATTGACCAATCAAACGATAAAATTTCTTAAAGAAATTTTCAGGCAATCACATTGTCATGCTGTAGACATTAAAATAATAATAAAATAATAATTTTGACTTCGGATTTGTGGTCTTGAAACCACTATTCTGATTTGACTAAAAGCGGGTTGTTACAGAAACATTATGCCATTATTGTTTATCTGTGTTGCAAAATGGAATTTTGGGAAGTTACCCAAAATGATACTATTGGAAAAATCCTGGTTTGAAAATGATTTTCTTGCATAGTAAAAAATTAAAATTTTGGAAATCGACCCGGTTTGTGATATTTATAGAAATAAACCTTAACTGAATTTGTACAAGTTCTTTCAGCTTAGCAGACATTCGTTATTCCCAACTTTCAACCAAACAATCTTCTCCTCTATTCTCATACCATGAACTTCTTTGAGTGTGAAGTTGAACCAATTGAATCAAAACACAAAGCTAGAAAATGCTTTTTCTTTTTTTCTGGGGTGAAAAAAATATTCTCTTCTTAATAGAATAGAATTGTTATTATGGAAACATATATAATAGTAGAGAATAAATTCTCCCTATTTTTCAACAAATTAACAATCTCTCAAAGTTGTGTTAATAGCTCTACAGATGTCATCTATTTATAGGAAGAGAAGGTAGAACCCTTGTTGAGTTGTAATAGTTTATTTCAAATAGAAAAACTATTGGATCTGTTGCCCTAAGTGTAGTATTTTCATTTAAGTACACTTGTAATTTTTGAGTAGATTGGTTAATAAAAAAAATTCATTGGTTACATTAATATACTTTGTATAATTTTCCTCACTTGATTTTTGCATGCAAAGTCAATTGGAAGCAAATGTTACTTATTGGTTGTCTAAATATTTATCTAATACTAAATGGTATTATGTGGTCAGTTTGTAGTATAGAAAGACAACTTGTATTAGTAGACAACCTAAACATGTCCTTAGTCTAATTAGAAATGAGCAAATCAATTAAAAGACTAATATGTCATCTATCAAGTCCAATTAGGGATATGCCTTGTCTTGGGTATCAGAGTGGATGACTCCCAAAAGATTGAGACATAAATGTGACTGACTGGACTTACAGTACATCAGACAGGACTCAAGCAAAAAAATCCTGAATCGTTTAAAGATTTATTAACTTGTGACATTCATAGTGTGACATACCTAAATCTTGAGTGGATGGTGGACTATGTATGCATGACTCATACACTTTGATGTAAGTAAAAGCCTCAGTTCAAATAGATAAAGAACCAAAAGCTGGTGCGTTGGGTATATGACTTCTATAGTATGTAAAGTCATTCACAACAGAGGAATTCATAACCCAAAACATGGGTAAATGATATCCTCTCATTGACATTACATGGTTTATGAAAAGTAAACGTGGTCATGGGTCGTCCGTCTTTGTGATGGTTGACTTGATCGCTATTTGATAGTAATTGACTTTTCATGAAAGAAGATGTAATGGCTATCATGAGATAAAATAGGATCATATTGGGAGAACAAATATTATCCCAAAGAGATCACGGATACCCTATAAGGGTAACACATTTATTAAAAGGTCATTGGACGAACACTGAATAGGTTCTTTCATAATGGTATGTCATTAGGGAGAGCTCAATCATGATACTATAGTGAAATGACTTCGTGACTAAATGAGTTTATATTAATAGGCGAAAACCCAAAACTTAATTATAAATCATTTAAGCCTAAACTACATATTTCCAATCAGTCCTTCTACTAGCTCGTTGAAACCAGGAATGAATTGCGCGTTTGAATTGAAATGAATGGAATAAATAGGAAAAGAAAAATGGAAAAAATTCAAGGATAATTATAGTTGTCTCTGAAATGGAGAAATGAAATCATTTGGAAATGAATGTAGGTTTCCAAAAATGGAAATGATCCATTTGCAATCTTATATGAATTACTTAAAAAATGATCAGAAGATGAAAATGAAAATAAATCATTCGATCATAGTGAATTTCTTGAGTTGTGAAATGTTAAACATATTTTTTCAAAATTTTACTAGGGGTAAAATCATCAAAATTTTACTAGGGGTAAATTCGTCAAAATTTTACCAGGGGTAAAATAGGGATGAGAAAAATATTTTATATATAAATATTAAAGCTTATTTTTGGAAATAAAAAAATTGAACCAGGTTGTATTACATTACAAAGTACTAGGTTAAAAGGGCCCAGGAAGTACTCGTAATTGGACCTGATGTGAGAGAGGCCCAAAAAACCCCTCATGGACATGAAGGGGGCGGCAACCCTAGTAGAAATACTAGGGTGTGCCGTCCACCCTACTCCTATTATAATTAGGATGTTGTTTTTCTATTTGAAATAAATCACTACAACTCAATAAGGGTTCGACCTTCTCTTCCTATAAATAGATGACACCGATAAAGCTATTAACACAACTTTGAGAGATTGTTATTCTACAGAGAAATAGAGAGAATTTGTTCTCAACTATTACATATATTTTTTTGGAATAACAATTCTACAAGTTTCTATTAAGAAGAGAGAATTTTTGTTTTCAACCTAAAAGGAGAGAATCCTTTTTCTAGTTTTGTGTTTCGATTCAATTGGTTCGAGTCCACACTCAAAGTAGTTCATGGTACGAGAATAAAGGATAAGATCATTTGGTTGAAAACTGGGAACAACGAACATCCGCTAAGCCGAAAACATAGGTATGGATGTGATTAAAATTTATTGTTATAAATATCACAAACTGAGTCAGTTTTCAAATTTTAAATTTTTCATTGTGCAAGAAAACCCTTTTCAAAATAGATTTTTTTCCAACAATTGGTATCAGAATAAGTTGTGCTATGTTTATGGTATAAACCAAGACCAATTCTCTCTCTTCATCTTGTTTGATTAATATTTGATAGGATGTGACATTCTTGTAATTATTCGTATGTTTAAGGGAATGTATGTGAATGAATGCAATATTATATATATTTATTATATAATTATTATTTTTTGCCAATGTTGTGGTTCCTAGGAAATAGACTGCGGGCTATCATCTCCACATAGGATTAATTTTCATCTACATAATTCTTGTGAGCTAGAAACGAACATAAGACATAAATATAATTTTTCCAAAAAGGAGTCCATGACGAGGAGAAGATGGAGCGATGGTGGTCGAAGTCATAAGGAATGCCTTGTGGCAAAAAAACTTTAGCGATAAACTATGTAATTTTTTTGGTTTTTCATTTAGTTCTTAGAAATAAAACCATGGAAACCTTTGTTGACAATTTTATTTTATTTCTCATCTCTTTATATATCTGTTTAATAATTATGTATGATATAATTGTGATATCTATGTATGACATTATCCACAGTAGATCTATTAAAGATAAAAAGTATGGTCATGAGAAAATACATTTTTTGTATTATTCCATTCACTTTTTTAGGTTATTCGATTACTGTGAGAAGTGAGGTAATGAGAAGGTGCATGTATTGTAACATCCCGATTTTGGGCCTAGTCGAAATAGTGGTTTTGGGACCACAAATTCGATGAGGAAAAAATTTATTTTTGTGGTCTACAATTTCACGGAATGATTTTGTGAAAATTTCGTTTGAAAATTTTGACGTTTGGGAACTCAATTTAGTCAAAAGGACTAAATAGTAAAAAGTGCAAAAGTTGAGTTCCACATGTTAGAAGGGTTAAATTGTTATGAATTTTTAAATTAAAGGTCCTTAAATGGTAATTAGACCATTAGTAAGTGATGGACAAAAATAGACATGAAATGGGTGTAATAAAATATTTTAAAGTCAGGGGCATTTTGGTAATCTAATAATTAAAAGAATTAAAAAGCCAAAATAGCCAAAATTAGCCCATCTTCTTCATGCTTCAGCCGAAACTTGCATGGAAACCATGGCTAGGGTTTGGCCAAGCTTTCCAAGCTCCATTATAAGTGTGTATTAGCCCTGTTTTTAATGTTCTTTACGTTTTTGAAATCCTCGTAACCCGATTTACCTATTTCTACCATTATTTTGAGCTAGGGTTTATGTTTAAAAATTTACCCATGAGTGACATGCTTTTATTTTGATGTCTAATGGTAGAAAATGAGTGTTGGGTGTTATATAAATGACTTTTACTAAGCGATTTTCGATGAAAACGTCCGAAAGGACCATTTTGTAAAAGTTATAAAAATGGTATAAATAGGTGTTTTGATGAGAATTTTAGTTTTTTATAGTTATGAAAATGGTTCAGATAGGCCTATAGAGTGAGAAAATTGAATAAAAATACTTTACGAGCCTAGGGGCAAAAGTGTAATTTTGACAAAGTTTAGGAGAAAAAACGTAATTTTTCCAAAATATGATTTTTGGATCACATTAAATAATGTGACTAATAATTAGACTAAATGTGATATTATAGATCAAGGAAAATGAGGATTGGACCTAGATCGGGTGAAAAATGGAAAATCGACGGTTAGGTTCCTTTTTGCTATTTTAGTACCAAGGTAAGTTCGTGTGTCAAAAATATTGCTGTAACACCCCTAACTCGTGGCCGTCGCCAGTGTCGGACACGAGGGGTTAACGGCCAAATCCTCTCAAGGTACCAACCAATTTGACATTACCAGTCAGGCTGGAAAACTGCGTCACCGTCGCCTTAAAAATCATATCTCGAGTTTGAAAACTCAGAAACTGGTTTCGTAAATTTTCCCTGAATTTATACTCACATACCCATCCATGGATTTATTTCTAGAATTTTTGGTCAGGCCAATTGGTACAGTTTATTAGTTAAAGTCACCCATGTTACAGGGATCGACTGCTCTGACCTTCGCGCGTTACAACTTGAATATCTCTCTGTACAGGGCTTTAATACTGGTGCCGTTTGTTTCTAATGAAACTAGACTCAAAATGGAATCTGTACATATAAGGCATTACTCCTAATTCTTTCTGGATAATTTATGGTAAATTTTCAAAGTCGCGACAGGGGACCCAGAAACCGTTCTGGCCCTATCTCACGAGAACTTTAATATTTCTCAGTATACTGCTCATATGGTCGTTTCGTTTCGTCCATATAAAATAGATTCATCAAGGTTCAATTTCATAATTTACTCACTATTTAATTCTGCTTCTACTGTTTTAGTGATTTTTCAATCTCATCTCACTGCTGCTGTCCGCAACAGTTACTGCAGTAGACTATGCCAATTTCATGAATCTTTCCTTGGCCTTAATCATCCATCATACATGACACAAATTATGGCCACCTTATCAAAATTAGAGTTTCTAAGACTCGTGGCTATAGGTTCTAGCATCCCACTCGACGACCACATAGGCCATTTTCACATGGCTTAAAGTTTACAACCCACAATTCGACAAAATATAATAGCCTATACATGCCAAATGTTCTTCAACAACGAAAACAATACCACAAGATTTCAGCCGGTGTGATGACTTCAACGACGGTCCCGATCACGCAAACAATACGAGTCCGAGAGACCTAAAATGGGTGACAAGAAAAACACCGAGTGAGTTTACAACTCAGTAAGTCATAAGCATTCATCAATCCACGATAAAGTTACTACAACATGTACGACAAACGAGGCTAGGTACTCATCCATATCGAATCTATACCATAATACCTCGGACCTTTCGGTCCAATCTCGTACCAAGTCATACATCCACATTTCATATTCTACACAACAAGATAATCAAACATTTTACACATTAACTCATTTTCCCGCACAACCATACAATTTCAATCATCACATAGATTTAAGGCTTACCAAATTCAAACCCAAGCATGAACGTATTCTCTATTCGTCATGGGCTCGAGGTACTTACCGATCCACTGTCCATACTCAATTCAATGGAGACACACCTCCATATATATAGAGTACGCACACACAGTGCTTACTACTCGATTTCGCACACTTAGTGCCACGCAATTTAAGCCCGCACACACAAGTGCCATACCCTTGAGCTCGCACACCCAAGGTCAGTATTTTTCCAGCTTGCACACATAGTGTTATATTTTTCCAGCATGCACACTTAGTGCCTTATATTTCCAGCACGCACACTTAGTGCCATATATTTCCAGCACGCACACTTAGTGCCAATCTCGTCACCATACACACGTATTGCCCGACACATAGTGCCGAAAGCAAACTTTCTACACATTCCACTATTTCTTTTACATTCAACAATTATCCTCCTCCATACACATACAATTTCATTTATACATATATAGCATTCCATTAAACACAATTGCATAGATTTTCCAATCATTTAAGCAATATCAAACATATGTGCTTAATGACTTACTTTGTTTGGGGTAGAACGGTTCCAAATCGGCTACTGCTTGCTTTCTCCTTTCCTTTGTCCAATCTAGTTCCCTTTGTTCTTGAGCTAAATCAAACAATTTACCTCTCCATCAAACACAAACATACGGCATTCACATGCATTATTATGGTTATTGCTGAATACTTAACACAACTAAGCTGAAAATTTACTCAATCTCATCTTAATTTATTGCTACTTATTTATCAAAGTTTCCAATACAAGGTATTTAACACCTATGCCCATTTATACCCCATATGGCGAATACTCATGCACACACACATAACAACAAGAACTCAATGGCACAAAATTTCCTTTTGTTAAACATTCGAACTCACTCATCTCCATGCTTTCATCACAACAACATCAAAACACTTACCAAGGAAGACAACATGCATGGCAATACTCATGCACACACACACATAACAACAAGAACTCAATGGCACAAAATTTCCTTTTGTTAAACATTCGAACTCACTCATCTCCATGTTTTCATCACAACAACATCAAAACACTCACCAAGGAAGACAACATGCATGGTCGAATACTCATGCACACACACACATAACAACAAGAACTCAATGGCACAAAATTTCCTTTTGTTAAACATTCAACTCACTCATCTCCATGCTTTCATCACAACAACATCAAAACACTCACCAAGGAAAACAACATGCATGGTCGAAATTTAACTCACCTAACAACTTAGTTTCGATTTGAGATTCAAGGAAAATTTTGAACCAATCCTCCAAATCATGCATGCATTTTCAAGAGTGGCATAAAACATACCTTCTTGTATCAAAACACCTTAGTCTAGTAAGCTCCCATGGCTGATTTTTCTCAAGCTTTTTCCCCTTTCTTCTTAGTATATTCGCCAAGCAAGGAGAAAATGAGAGAATGAACACTTTTTTTTTCTTTTGTTTTCATCATATCCCTATTTTTTTCAATTTCATTTCTTTATTCTTTCAAGCATAATCCATTAGCTAAACATGTTTGAAACATGTTTTCCTTGCCCATCACTCTTGACATGGCCGGCCACTACCCTTAGGAATGGGCTATTTGACATGCAAGTCCATTTATTTTACTTCATCCTTTTATTAATCTCTTAAAATTAGCCACATCTATTTAAATCCTTTCACATGAGTCCTTTTCTTTCAATTCACAATCAAATTAACTAAATCAAAGAATTCAAAATTCACACATGCATTTTCACATATTCTAGACAATAAATATTACGTTCGAACATGTCGGTGACTCGGTTTAGCGGTCCCGAAACCACTTCCGACTATGGTCAATTTTGGGATGTCACAACTCTCCCCACTTAAGAAATTTTCGTCCCGAAAATCTTACCGGTGAATAGGCTCGGTATCGCTCTTTCATAGAGTCCTCAAGCTCCCAAGTGGCTTCTTCCATTCCGTGTTTATGCCACAACACCTTCACTAACGGTATTTTCCTATTGCGCAACTCTTTTACTTCACGCCTCATAATGCGAACCTGTTCCTCTTCATAGCTCAAATTAGGTGAATCTCAATCTCGATGGAGCAATTACGCGCGATGGATCGCACCTATATCGTCAAAGCATCGAGACATGAAAAACATTGTGAATCTTTTCGAGCTCGGGGCAAAATCAAACGATCTGCGATCGACCGACTCGTTCGGATATCTCATATGACCCGATGAACCTCGGGCTCAATTTGCCCTACTACCGAATCTGAGTATCTTCTTCCAAGGCGAAACTTTAAGAAACACTTTATCTCCCACTTGATACTCAATGTCTTTTCGCTTTTAGATCCGCTGCGACTTCGACGATCGGAGGCTATCTTGATTTTCACGGATTACTTTTACTTTCTGCTCAGCATCTTTAATCAAATCCACTCCAAAATTTTGTTCTCACCGAGCTCGGTCCAAAACAATGGTGTACGGCATTTACGCCCGTACAAGGCCTCGTAAGGCGCCATCTTAATACTTGATTGAAAACTATTGTTATAAGCGAATTCAATCAAAGGCAAATATCTTTCCCATGAACCACTAAACTCAAGGATGCAACATCTCAACATATCCTCCAGGATTTGAATTATCCGTTCGGATTGACCATCGGTTTGGGGATGAAAAGCAGTGCTAAAATGCAGCTTGGTACCCAAAGCCTCTTGCAACTTCTTCCAAAATCGCGAGGTAAATCTCGGATCTCTATCCGACACGATGGAAATAGGCACCCCGTGTAGTCTCACAATCTGAGAAACGTACAATTCGGCTAGTTTGTCCATTGAAAAATCCGTACGTACGGGGACAAAGTGAGCCGACTTAGTCAATCTATCTACTACGACCCAAATCGCATCCTTCTTACTTGTTGACAATGGCAGTCCGGATACAAAGTCCATTGTGACTCGATCCCATTTCCACTCGGGTATCGTGATCGGCTGAAGTAATCCCGATGGCACTTGATGTTCCGCTTTCACTTGTTGACATATTAAACATTTCGAAACAAAATCAGAGATGTCTCGTTTCATACCATGCCACCAAAACCGACGTTTCAAATCGTTGTACATCTTCGTACTCCCCGGGTGGATTGCCATTCGGCTACAATGGGCTTCATTTAGAATTATCTAAATAAGTTCCGAATTCTTTGGAACACACAGACGACTTCTAAACCTCAAACAATCGTCATCATCAATTTGAAACTCTGATTCCTTGTTCGTAACACACTCACTTGTTTTGCAAGCAACTCCTCATCAACTTTCGAGCTTCCGAATTTGATGAGCCAACAATGGTTTGGCCTTTAATTCGGCTACTAACACATTGTCGGGTAGGATAGACAAGTGTACATTCATCGTCAGAAAGCAAACAAGTGATTTCGACTTAAGGCATCCGCAACCACATTAGCCTTTCCCGTGATAATCAATGACGAGTTCATAATCTTTTAACAACTCGAGCCATCGCCTTTGTCGCAGATTTAAGTCTCTCCGAGTCATCAAATATTTGAGCCTTTTGTGATCCGAATACACATGGCACTTCTCACCAAATAAGTAATGTCGCCATATCTTTAAGGCGAATACGATGGCGACCAATTCGAGATCATGGGTTGGATAATTTTCTCATGTGGCTTTAATTGTCTCGACGATAGGCCACAACTCGACCTTCTTGCATCAATACGCAACCTAACCCAAGTAGGAAGGCATCACTATAGATGACAAACTCTTTGCCGATTCGGCCGTACTAGAACTGGAGCTTTCGTCAAATGGGTTTTCAATTGGTCGAAACTTTTCTGACACTTTTCCATCCATTCAAATTTGACATCTTTCTGAAGCAGTTTTGTCATGGGTGTGGCTATCATCGAGAATCCTTTTACAAACCGTCGGTAGTAACCGGCAAGCCCCAAAAAGCTCCTAACTTCGGTAACATTCCTTGGAGGTTTCCAATTGACTATGGCCGAAATTTTGTTCGGGTCCACCCTGACACCCGATGCGGACACCACGTGCCCCAAAAAGCTAACCTCTTTCAACCAAAATTCACATTTACTGAACTTTGCGTATAACTGCTTATCTCGTAAGATTTGCAACACTAGCCTTAGGTGTTCAAAGATGTTCAGTTTCATCTCTCGAATAGACCAAAATGTCATCGATAAATACAACTACGAACCGATCCAAGTATGGCCTGAAAATTCTATTCATTAAATCCATAAACACCGCAGGGGCATTAGTGAGCCCAAACGGCATCACCAAGAATTAAGTAGTGACCGTACCTTGTTCTAAAAGCGGTTTTGGTATGTCCGATTCTCTGACCCTCAACCGATAGTATCCCGACCTCAAATCTATCTTTGAAAACACCGAGGCTCCCTTTAATTGATCAAACAAATCGTCAATTCGTGGCAACGGATATTTATTCTTTATCGTCACTTTATTGAGTTGACGGTAGTCGATGCACAACCTCATGCTTCCGCCCTTCTTTTTCACAAACAATACTTGGTGCGCCCATGGAGAAAAACTCGGTCGAGCGAAACCTCTATCCGTCAATTCTTGCAATTGAATCTTCAATTCCTTTAACTCCGTTAATGCCATACGATACGGAGCTATTGAGATCGGCGTAGTGCCTGTACAACCGATGTCAATTCCACTTCTCGAACCGGTGGCAATCCGGTAACTCCTCCTAAAAACATCTCAATACTCACAAACCAATCGATACCGATTCGAGTTTCTTTTCCGTCTCTTTACTTTCCAACACATACGCAAGGTATGTTTCACACCCCTTTTCACATATCTCCGAGCGGTCATAGAAGATATTATCGCTGCACTCCTTTTAAATCAAGAGACTCGACTCGGACTACCTCATTATTTGCACTCCTCAAATCAATGGTTTTTCTTTTGCGATCCACCATCGCATCATGTACTGATCACCAATCCATACCAAGAATAACATCGAATTCATCAAATGGTAGAAGCATTAGATCGGTAAAAAACAGATTCTCGAATTATTAGGGGCATCTCTTGCACACTTTATCAACGAAAGTACGTATTGACCCAAAGGGTTTGACACTCGATTACGAACTCGAGAGACTCAACAGTAGAGTCTTCTTGGATGCTAAAGTTTCACATACATATGAATGAGTAGAGCCGGGTCAATCAATGCAATCACACTAGTATCAAAGAGAGTAAAAGTACCAATGATAACGTCGGGGAGGATGCCTCCTCTCGTGCGCGGATGGCATATGCTCTAGCAGAGCTCGGTCTCGGATCGAACAGTAGTGTCGGTGGCTCCTCTCGATTACCACCCCTACCTCCTGAAACCCTGGGGTCTACCTCTAGTCTGTCGCCCCACTAGATCTCGCACCTTGCATCTTATTCTTCTCATCTAGCTCCGTGCAATCCCTAATAAAGTGGTCCTTCAACCACATCCGTAATAAAGTCAGGTTAATGACTTACCCCAACATTCACCTAGGTGTCGTCTTCCACATTGGGGACATTCAGTCTCTCTTGACGATTATTGCCCACACTAGCTACCGATGTAGCTCGGAGTCCGTCAATGGTCTGGCTCTAATGGAAATTCCCGCATGCCTCGACTTCTTGGTGTCCTCCCCGAACCTCTTTACAATGAGAACGGAGCTTTACTCGTTGATCTTTTACGGTAATCTCTTGCTTCAAATTCAGCCTTCTTCTTCTCCTTCCCAAGTTCTTCCGCCTTGCGAGCTCATTCGACTAGTGTCACGAACTCCTTTATCTCCAAAATTCCCACTAGTAACTTTAACTCTTCATTCAATCCTTCTTCAAATCTTTTGCACATAGCAACCTCATCAGCCACACACTCCCGAGCATACCGACTAAGTCTTACGAACTCATGTTCAGATTCGAGATCTGATCATACGGCCTTGCTTGAGTTCCAGAACTCCTTACGCTTCGATCGATGAACCGTTGACTAATATATTTCTTCCAAATTCGTTTGAAAGAAATCCCAAGTAACTTGTTCCTTTGGGACTATGGAAATCAAGGTCCTCCACCAATAGTAGGTCGAGTCTCAACAAAGATATAGCACACTTAAGACATTCATCGGTGTGCATGACGTTCATCAAACACTCTAATGGTGTTATCAAGCGAACTCGGCCCTTTCGGCATCGCTCGGTAACTATGGCCTTAAACTCCTCGCCCCACGCTTCCTAATCAAGTCCACGGTGGTTTACTCAGCCTCACGGGATCGAGAATCGATGGCATTACGGGCTCTTGGGGTGGATTATTTAAATTCGTGAATGGTTGGACAGCCGGATTGGTTCGCATATTATGCGACCCACTCATTCATCATGGTGAAGAAGGCTTGTTTCGCCCTTCATTTTGATTATTCGCGGATGACCGAGGCTCAACAGCGGTGTCCCTTGCGCAGAGCAGCCGCTACACTTTCAACGTCATCCGCCAAGGGTCTCTATCCCGGGTTCCATCGCTAATCAAAACAAAAATTTCAACCGTCAGAAGTCATCACATTATTAAGCACTAACAATTTGGCATGTATAGCTAGAGTCACACGCTCTATGGTAGTCCTAGAACCGACTAAACCATAGCTCTGATACCAATAAAATTTTAACACCCCTAACTCGTGGCCGTCGCCGGTGTCGGACACGAGGGGTTAACGGCCAAATCCTCTCAAGGTACCAACTAATTTGACATTACCAGTCAGGCTGGAAAACTGCGTCACCGTCGCCTTAAAAATCATATCTCGAGTTTCAAAACTCGGAAACTGGTTTCGTAAATTTTCCCTGAATTTAGACTCACATACCCATCCATGGATTTATTTCTAGAATTTTTGGTCAGGCCAATTGGTACAGTTTATTAGTTAAAGTCACCCATGTTACAGGGATCGACTGCTCTGACCTTCGCGCATTACAACTTGAATATCTCTCCGTACAGGGCTTTAATACTGGTGACGTTTGTTTCTAATGAAACTAGACTCAAAATGGAATCTGTACATATAAGGAATGACTCCTAATTCTTTCTGGATAATTTATGGTAAATTTTCAAAGTCGCGACAGGGGACCCAGAAACCGTTCTGGCCCTGTCTCACGAGAACTTTAATATTTCTCAGTATACTGCTCATATAGTCGTTTCGTTTCGTCCATATAAAAATAGATTCATCAAGGTTCAATTTCATAATTTACTCACTATTTAATTCTGCTTCTACTGTTTTTAGTGATTTTTCAATCTCATCTCACTGCTGCTGTCCGCAACAGTTACTGCAGTAGACTATGCCAATTTCATGAATCTTTCCTTGGCCTTAATCATCCATCATACATGACACAAATTATGGCCACCTTATCAAAATTAGAGTTTCTAAGACTCGTGGCTATAGGTTCTAGCATCCCACTCGACGACCACATAGGCCATTTTCACATGGCTTAAAGTTTACAACCCACAATTCGACAAAATATAATAGCCTATACATGCCAAATGTTCTTCAACAACGAAAACAATACCACAAGATTTCAGCCGGTGTGATGACTTCAACGACGGTCCCGATCACGCAAACAATACGAGTCCGAGAGACCTAAAATGGGTGACAAGAAAACACCGAGTGAGTTTACAACTCAAGAAGTCATAAGCATTCATCAATCCACCGATAAAGTTACTACAACATGTACGACAAACGAGGCTTGGTACTCATCCATATCGAATCTATACCATAATACCTCGGACCTTTCGGTCCAATCTCGCACCAAGTCATACATCCACATTTCATATTCTACACAACAAGATAATCAAACATTTTTACACATTAACTCATTTTCCAGCACAACCATACAATTTCAATCATCACATAGATTTAAGGCTTACCAAATTCAAACCCAAGTATGAACGTATTCTCTATTCGTCATGGGCTCGAGGTACTTACCCGATCCGCTGTCCATACTCAATTCAATGGAGACACACCTCCATATATATAGAGTACGCACACACAAGCTTACTACTCGATTTCGCACACTTAGTGCCACGCAATTTAAGCCCGCACACAATTGCCATACCCTTCGAGCTCGCACACCCAAAGGTCAGTATTTTCCAGCTTGCACACATAGTGTTATATTTTTCCAGCATGCACACTTAGTGCCTTATATTTCCAGCACGCACACTTAGTGCCATATATTTCCAGCACGCACACTTAGTGCCAATCTCGTCACCATACACACGTATTGCCAAGACACATAGTGCCGAAAGCAAACTTTCTACACATTCCACTATTTCTTTTACATTCAACAATTATCCTCACTCCATACACATACAATTTCATTTATACATATATAGCATTCCATTAAACACAATTGCATAGATTTTCCAATCATTTAAGCAATACCAAACATATGTGCTTAATGACTTACTTTGTTTGGGGTAGAACGGTTCCAAATCGGCTACTCGTTTGCTTTCTCCTTTCCTTTGTCCAATCTAGTTCCCCTTTGTTCTTGAGCTAAATCAAACAATTTACCTCTCCATCAAACACAAACATACGGCATTCACATGCATTATTATGGTTATTGCCGAATACTTAACACAACTAAGCTGAAAATTTACTCAATCTCATCTTAATTTATTGCTACTTATTTATCAAAGTTTCCAATACAAGGTATTTAACACCTATGCCCATTTATACCCCATATGGCCGAATACTCATGCACACACACACATAACAACAAGAACTGAATGGCACAAAATTTCCTTTTTGTTAAACATTTGAACTCACTCATCTCCATGCTTTCATCACAACAACATCAAAACACTCACCAAGGAAGACAACATGCATGGCCGAATACTCATGCACACACACACATAACAACAAGAACTCAATGGCACAAAATTTCCTTTTTGTTAAACATTCGAACTCACTCATCTCCATGTTTTCATCACAACAACATCAAAACACTCACCAAGGAAGACAACATGCATGGCCGAATACTCATGCACACACACACATAACAACAAGAACTCAATGGCACAAAATTTCCTTTTTGTTAAACATTCGAACTCACTCATCTCCATGCTTTCATCACAACAACATCAAAACACTCACCAAGGAAAACAACATGCATGGCGAAATTTAACTCACCTAACAACTTAGTTTCGATTTGAGATTCAAGGAAAATTTTGAACCAATCCTCCAAATCATGCATGCATTTTCAAGAGTGGCATAAAACATACCTTCTTGTATCAAAACACCTTAGTCTAGTAAGCTCCCATGGCTGATTTTTCTCAAGCTTTTTCCCCTTTCTTCTTAGTATATTCGCCAAGCAAGGAGAAAATGAGAGAATGAACACTTTTTTTTCTTTTGTTTTCATCATATCCTATTTTTTTCAATTTCATTTCTTTATTCTTTCAAGCATAATCCATTAGCTAAACATGTTTGAAACATGTTTTCCTTGCCCATCACTCTTGACATGGCCGCCACTACCCTTAGGAATGGGCTATTTGACATGCAAGTCCATTTATTTTACTTCATCCTTTTATTAATCTCTTAAAATTAGCCACATCTATTTAAATCCTTTCACATGAGTCCTTTTCTTTCAATTCACAATCAAATTAACTAAATCAAAGAATTCAAAATTCACACATGCATTTTCACATATTCTAGACAATAAATATTACGTTCGAACATGTCGGTGACTCGGTTTAGCAGTCCCGAAACCACTTCTCGACTATGGTCAATTTTGGGATGTCACAATTGCAATGCTATATTTGAATTGAAAATTATATATTATTATTGTACAAATGACATGATTTAATATATTGAAATTTAATATATTGAAAAGTGATGAAAGAATGGTATATAAAATTTGTGAGAACAATATAGTAGCACATGAAATGTGATGGCTCAATCATTGATGGCTTGCTATATAATAATTGAATATATTGAGAATTTGATATAACATCATGTTTTATTAAGTTGGATAACTTGTGAAAGAGTGAAAAGGAAGGTAAGTCCATTTGCAAGTAAATGCAATGTTTGAGGTATGTTAATTGCTTAAATGACGATTATATGATAAATGTATGCTCTTGATAACAATATGATTTGAATGCTCAATGTATGAAAATTTATGAAACATTGACATGATTGATAATAAGAGGAAGAAAAATCTCGGTTGAATGAAATAGGATATTCGATGGATTCTTGAAAAGAAATTGATGATAAAAAGGATCTAGCCCGGACAGGTGATCCAGTCCCTATATAGTCCTCCCGAAGAATGTGTGTAAACGGATTTAGCTCAGACGGGTAATCTGATTAGAATTTGAATTTAGTCTGAACTGGTATTTCAAACCCGATCTCATTTGAGTATATGTCATTACAGGGGATTTAGCCTGGACTGGTAATCTCGATAATACTCTATGACTTTATATTACGGGGGATTTAGCCTGAACTGGTAATCCCGCTATAGGAAAGGAGGTTCACAAGAGTGTGCTCTTTAAAAAGGGAAAATACGAATGGACGGACATGAACTTGTAAAGGGATCTACCCTCTCGAAGAATATGTGTGTTGAAATGGATTTAGCCCGGACGGGTAATTCGATTAGAATCTGAATTTAGCCTGGACTGGTAATTCAAATCCAAACTCATTAGAGTATATGTTGTTACAAGGGATTTACCCTGGATTGGTAATCCCAACGATACTCTATGAGTTTATATTACGGGGGATTTAGCCTAGACTTGTAATCCCACTGTAAGAGCGAGGTTCGTAGGAGTGCGTACTTGAAATGATCACTTGTAGGAATTGACGGTGAATGGGATATCCATTGAGATTTTGAAAAATTCAATGAGATTAATATGAGAAATGAAATAAAAAGGTTCTTGTCATGATAAACTCATTTATGTTATATAATACTATTATGAGGCATATGAATTGTCATGTTTGGACGAGTGTTGTGCTAAGTGATAGCACAGGTAAGTACTCGGCACCCATGGACTTGTGATAAGAATGAAAATGAATGAGTGATACTTATGGAAGTAATTTCATGAAAATCTTGTGATGGTTATCATTTTATTGTACTAAAATAGTTTGGATAGCAGCAGTAGTCCTACTTTGAAAATCCACCAATAATTTTAGAAGTAGAATAAAATGCTGAATTAAATATTAAATGAAAGCTTATTGAGTCTAGTTTCACATAGAAGAAACGGTATAAGCAAAATAATTTAATATTATGAGATATTTGAATTCTTGTGAGACAGAGTCAGAATGAGTTCGGAATCCCCTGTTCTGACTTGGGAAAATCACTAGAAATTGTACAAAAATAATTATCGGTTAGAATTCATATGAATAAACCCTTAATAAGTCTAGTTTCAAGATAATCAGATGGGAACATTATCCAAATTCCCTACTAAAATATAAATAAATTTAGTGAATAAAGGTCGACGCTGTCAAGCAGCGAAACAATGGAGACTTTAAGGAATAAACTGTACTTATTGGCCAAACCAAAAATTTTGAAAATTTTATGATAAGAAGATATGTTAGTCTAATTTCAGGGAAAATTTTCGGATCTTAATTTGGAATTTCGTAGCTCCTGATATAAATAAATTAGTGATTATAACTCAAGAAAATAGCTTAACTGGACTTTGAATAATTATAAAGAATTTGAAAAATAGCATGTTAATACATTGCTTATTATTTTTCATGTGAGCTTACTAAGCGTAAAGCTTACTCCCTCCTTTCCATTTCTTTTAGTGTTGTCAGGTCGGCTCAGGGTTGGAGATCGTTGTAGGCAGCATCACACTATCAAGCCAATACCTTTGGAGTATTGATACATATGTTAGAAATATCAAGTGAGTGGCATGTATAGGGACCTAGTTTTATGCCATGTGTTATTATGATTTGGGCAAATGTATTGACCTATTTTGAGCTATTGTATATGGCCATGAGATGGGGCTCATATTGATTATGGCTTGTAAGTCTAGCTAGTCATGTTATGATTTATTGCTTATTATGTGAAGATATGATTATGTTTGTTTGACATGCATGGTTGGCAGTATGTCATGTGTGTTGAATACATGTTTTATGACCATGAATTGAATGTGTAATATGGAGGTAAATAATAATGCTTTGAACATGGAAGTTTGATGCTAAGTTGAAATAAATTGGCTCAAAGATAACTATGGTATGACTAGTATTGGTTTAATGTGAGAATGTGTAACACATGCATGTTGATAGTAAATGATATGTTTGTATCATAATTGAGAATGCTAAATGTCATTGGATCCATGTATATGTGTGTGCATGTAAGAGTGACAAAAAGGCTTGGAAAATAGCCTAAGAGTTAACTACATGGGGTGAGACACGGCCGTATGTCTCAACCGTATAAGGGACATGGTCTGGTGACACAGGCGTGTGGCCTGATCGTGTGGTTCAATTTATTTGCTAACGTCATAAACAGAGAGTTATACGGCCTGAGGACATGGGCATGTCAATAGCACACGAGCGTGCCCCTGTGTCCACACGGGCATGTGACCCTGTTTCATGAGAAAATTTTCTAAGTTTTTCCAGAACTTTCCAAAGTTCTCGGTTTAGTCCCGAACCCTTTCTAAAGTATGTTTTGGGATTCGTAAACCCAAATAAGGGACTATGTGCATGTGTTTGAATCTTTAAAATATGAATGGAATTTTATGGCTCGATTTGCATGATTGTTTGCGTTTAAGTCTGGTAATGCCTCGTATCCTGTCCCGGTGTTAGACAGGGGTAGGGGGTGTTACATGTCTAGGATTGGTTCTGGTAAGGAAAGACTTGTTTTTTAAGTTGTCAAATACGACTCACCTCCTTTTCCTAAAAACTTACCTGGTGCATAGTTCACATTCACTTCTTCAATTTTTCCTTTAAAATAAAAATTGTAGAGAATCAAAATTGTTTTATTGACTCTTGTGAATAATTGAATGTGAATATTATAAAATTTCCATAACATGTCATGCATATATGAGATAAGCATGTCATATAGTTTAGGAAAGAATACTTGTCATGCATATATTGATCATACATGATTAGAAAATGGAAATTATAAAAACCTTACATGTTCTGTAAAATATTGACCGGGAGAAGGTTCCTAAGCAAGACCTATGGCCTCCATCAATGGTTTCTTTTGATGGCATGAAAATTGCACTACCCCACGGTAGGATTGCTATGTGGATTTCACTAAGGATATTTCCTAAAAGTAAGAAGAATTCTCTTGTGATCAAATGATAATTTGACTAGCCTTTGTGGTAGGCATTATCATGCGAGAGGTCAAGAAATTCTATCTTCAAAAGAGGAAAATTAGTCAAAGAATGCTACTCGATGAAATTATCCCACGATGACTCATTTTTGGTGCATGATGCGATAGGTGTTGAGTTGATGGTTATACATTCAAGATCTTCTAGTTAAGTTAGTCCCCACAGAACTCCTGTTACACGATTATTAGTATGTATGAATTCCTAAGGAATTAGGTTCATATACTAATTGGATGGAAACCCATGTTCTTACTAGTTGATCGTGATCACCTCACAATGGCTTGATTCAATATGTGTAGGAATTATCATTGCAACGGCTTACAAATGTTTTCAAGGTTTAATGTAAGATACGTGCATCATCTTAATGCACATTGTATGTAACACCCCGAATTTGGGCCTAGAAGTATTGGGCCTTGAGTGGGGGTCCGTAAGGAGGTTGTTTATAGGTATTTAATTGTGCAATGAAATGACACAATTAAATGTCCGCTTTGGTGGTTAATGGCCCTGAGAAGTGTTAGAGAAATCTTGGGTTCAAACTTGGGCTTTAGCAAAAATTTTGGTATTAAGTGAAAAAAATCTGGATGCTTGGATGAGGGTTTTTAAATTATTGTGTTAAATAAATGACACAAGGAAGCTTGTAGTCTAGTGGTTGTGGCGTCATTAAGGTTGTATGGGAGCCTGGGTTCAAGCCTTGGCTCTTGCAATTTATTTTGGGTTTTTTAAAGGGAACCTGGACTTTGGCCTCTAGACCTTATAATTAATTGGGGATAAAATATGACACAAAAAGCCTTGTGGCTTAGTGGCAAGTAGCGTGTGGAGCATCTGAGGGGAGGCATGGGTTCGAATCCCATGGCAAGCAAGGAGCATTTATTTTGCTAACAGGGGGAGGCAAGAGTTGGTGTTGAATTTAAACTCTAATGTTGGAAGGATCCAACATCAGGAAGTTAATATAAGAGTGGTTGTGAAGCTGGCTTTAAATAAAGGGAACCATGAAGAGAGTAAATGTACCTTTCTTGGCTGATCCCTTTCGCTGTATGGCGTGCTCGTTTGGGTTGGGCGTCGGCTAAGAGTCTCGGAGCGTGGATTAACTCCAGTCTCCTATCAGGTCTGTATTTCTTACTACTCTAGCTGTAGGATGGCTACTTCGGGCCGCGATAGGCCAAAAGGGGTCATGTGGGCCTAATGGGCCTATAGGCCCAATTGGATAAGTTGTTTGATTGTGTAGTAAATATTGGGCTAGGCTAGGTGAATCTAATATTTGTGGCTAGATTTGGGCTAAACGGGCCACACGAGCGTGTGGGCCCATTTGGGCCTAGAATGGGCTTTAGAGCCATTAGTATTGTTATCCATGTTTAGAATACTTTAGTTTACCAATTATTGAAATACCCTTGACTTGTAAAATTACCAAAGTACCCCCGATTTACATAATTACCGTTTTACCCTCGATTTATAGAAGTACCATTTTACCCTTGATTTATAGAATTACTGTTATACCCTTGATTTACAAAATTACCATTTTACCCCCGATTTACATAATTACCATTTTACCCCCGTTTTACCCTCGACTTACAGAATTACCGTTTTACCCTTAATTTACAAAATTATCGTTTTACGGTCAATTTATAGAATTACTATTTTACCCTTGATTTACAAAATTACTATTTTACCCTCGATTTACAAAATTACAGAAATACCCTCAATTTGTAAAATTACCAAAATACCCCTAGTTTGTAAAATTACCAAAATACCACTGGTTTGTGAAATTACCGAAATACCCTTAATGTTTAAAATTACCAAAATACCCCTGATTTACAAAGTTACAGAAATACCCTTGACTTTCTAAAAATTATAGAAATACCATTGGTTTACAAAATTACTGAAATACCCTTGGTTTGTAGATTTACCAAAACACCCTTGTAGGATGAAATGACTAAAATACCCCTATTAGGTAAAAAGACCGTAAAGCCCTCAGTAGGGTAAAGTGACCGTAAAGCCCTGTGAAGGTAAAGTGACCGTAATACCCTCGTATGGTAAAATGACGAATATGCCCTTATGTTTCATATGACTGATGTGCTTAGGATTTACATATATTGATATTGGATTAGTTAAGTTTGAGTGATGTGGTGGTTATCGTAGGCGATTGATTTTGGAAACGTTTCAACTTCAACCCGTAATATGTGTGTACTAAGCCTCGTAATAGCTTAGATTAATATTTCTTTGAAAAGTCAAAGCTTCATATTTTAGTGATTCGGAATTAATATTTAGATCTATTTTCTCGACGTTTAAGTTGGATTCACAACGGATATGGGGTAGGAAGGTATTTGGAACGTTCTTCAACGAGTAGATCTCTTGGTAAGTATTGAACCTTCTTTCCATTTGTATCTTGTGGTTTAAGAAAAGTCGAAAACCCTCTCGTCGACTAAGGCTAAAAGGGTTTTTGGTGTTATTTGGTTTGTTGGTGCTAGTGAGGATTAAAGGCTACCGATCGAGGAGTGTGTGAAAAGCTTGGATCATCGGAGTGACTAAATCTAGTCATCAACTTCGGCAAAGGTATGAACCCAAGGGCCATTGTGGATGGTGGCCGAATGTGTAAGTGATGATAATAGGTAGTTTTCGATTTGGTTTAATATTAACATGGTTCCATCTATTAACGGTTGATTATAGGAGAAATCACATAGGAGATCTCGACGAGGAATATCGCAAACAGGTGTGTAACGAACCCTTTTTCATAGCTTAAAGCGATAAATGCCGAAAAGCCGAAATGCCAAAACTCTGGCATTTCGAGGACTTGTGAGCAAGCGAACGCTCATTAGCCAGTTAGATTCGTTGAGATGATGATCGGGAAGGTTGGAAAAGGTAAGAGCGTGATTTTTGGCATTCACGGTAAGTTGGGCCTCGAGGGGCTGAAACAGGGCCCGATGGGCATTCGGGCCCATTTGAGTAAAATTGGTAGAATATGGAAACTTGTTAAATTGCGCGTAAAGACTGATAAAACCGTTATGGAATATAGGCTGAATAGGCCTAGATGACAAAATCGGCTAAGTAGGGCCATTAGGGGTTTTAGGCCCAATAACTCGATTTCGCTAAAAAATGGGCCAGAATCACTGTTTGCACCCATGAATTGTTTGTAACCGTTAATGAACATAGAAACCCTAATTTTTGGTAAAATTACAAGATTACCCTTATAATATGAAAATGACCGTTTTGCCCCTAGGTAAAAATGACCATTATACCCCTAGGGTTTATATATGAACTTAATGCATGGGATTTTGATAAACATGATATGTATGATACGCACATGATATGTATGATATGCATATGACATGTATGATATGCACATGATATATATGATATGCACACGAGATGTTCATAAATGCATTGGGTTGGGTTTTTATATGGATGGAGGAAGTGCAAAAAGGGCTTATGCCCCGGTTATTAAAAGGGCTTATGCCCTAGTTATTAAAAGGGCTTATGCCCTGATTATTAAAAGGCTTTGCCCGCTTATTAAAAGGATTTGCCCAGTGATAAAGCAACTATCTTTGCCAAAGGGAGAGTTATGGCGGGGTGGGTCGAGTAAATCCCACATGGTGTGTTGGTTGGTACGGTGGAGAGTAGCGGATGGTGGGTTGAGTAGTCTCCCCAAATGGGTTGCATTCTTTCATTGACATTATATGTGATATTGAAATGGGCCTATGGGCATCTTGTTTATAGTAAAGGCTTGCCCAAGAATATGAAATTTGAAAAGGCTTGACCAAAGTTATGAAATATGAAATATGAAAAGGGCTATGGCCCAAGACATGTTTGAGATTGGATTTGGGCTTAGACCCAACAGTCATCATTGTTTTGGGCTCGAAATGGGCTTGTTGCACATGAGTTTCCAAACTCACCCCTTTCCTTAACCTTGCGTGAGCCTTGATATGGGGACTTGGTAGGAGGGAATTGAGTGGCCACGGTGATCGCTTTTGGACCTTTAAATAAGCTTTGGTTTTCATTTAATTTCCTTTATTATTTATTTTTGGGTTGTAATAAGGCCATTTTAACTTTTCTTTTATTTCTTCTGGATTATTTTATTTTTAATAACTTCAAACCTGGTTGATAATTGTTCAAATGGGCTAGACTTAGGACGTGTTTTCAAAGCGATACTTGTTTTCAAAATATCTCAACACCACGATTAATCGATTTATCAAAGACATCCACTTAAACAAATTTAAACGCGATATAACAAAGTGTGGCTATGGTTGTGGGCATGTCTAGGATTGGATCCAATCAAAGAGCTTGGTACTTAAGTAGCCTTCATGGCTCACCTCCTTTGTCTCGGATACCTACCTGGTGCCCAGCTTCCATAGACTTTGTTAACTCAACAAAATATATGGTTTTAAAACACTAAAACGGAACGTGGGTTTTCAACTCCAATGTGGCACGTCAGATTCGGCCATAACGTCTTGGCCGAGTTTATGGTGTTACATTTAGTGGTATCAAAGCCAAGTTGCAACAACTCGGCTGTGGATCGGGTCCAAAAATTTTTCAAAAATTTAGGCCTAAGAAGGGTATTTTTGGAAATGGTTTTTGAAAAGTTCATTTTAAAGATGTTTTATGAGTATATATGTTAAAATGGTCCAAGTTTTTTTGTTTTAAATCAAGAGTTTCAAAATAAAGGGTGTTTTCAAATCAAAGTTTTAAATTTCTATTTTCGGTGATCAAAATATGGTTTTCGAGTTTTAAATGGATTGAGAAAGAAGTGGCGCATCTGAATCCCGGCACCAAGTCTGTAAGTATTTCATTCCTCATATTACACTTGTATTAAGATATTCTTGTAGATAGAACTGAGACCATATCATGACATTATGACTAGGGCAACCCTAAAAACTCTAGAATACCGAGACTGTAGCTAGGCTATGATTCTGTGAAAATAGAAACTTTAAAATACTATCTCTGCATAAGACATATGAAAAAAATAGTAAAATTTTGAGATCTTTGTAGTTAATTGATATGTGTACTGGTAATGTAGAGTATTGATATGGATTCTGAGGGTAAGCAAAGTCTACCAACTTCGGGTTACGGTAACTCGGAGCTTGGTACTGAGGCACTGGCCGAGTTAGTAAGGAAAGTGGTAGAGGAAGTATTGGATACCAAAATTAAGGAAATTAGGGAAACGCTTCAAGTAGGGTGCTTGGAGTGTAAGAAAAGGAAGGATTCTAGTTCTTAGAAAACCAAGCCTCGTTCTGTGAAACATGTTAAGGCATGACCAAACTATCCAATCTGCAAAGACTGCAATGGACGTCATCCGGGTGAATGCCATAGGAAGACAGGAGCATGTCTTAGATGTGGGTCCAAGGAGCATCGAGCTCGGGATCGCCAAGTTTATTTTATTTAAATATGTGTTATGAATTGTATGCGTGCTTGATAAATGTTTCTTTACTTTGGTAATTAGATGTTCTGGGTCGTACTAAGAATTATTTTTAATTAGAGTACGTAGCGGAAGCATAGAGGTTTGACTTGAGTAATACGGTTAGTTGATAGTTGGAAATTTCGAGGACGAAATTTCTTTAAGGAGTAGAAATTGTAACACCCGAACTTGGGCCTAGAAGTATTGGGCCTTGAGTGGGGGTCCGTAAGGAGGTTGTATATAGGTATTTAATTGTGCAATGAAATGACACAATTAAATGTCCGCTTTAGTGGTTAATGGCCCTGAGAAGTGTTAGAGAAATCTTGGGTTCAAACTTGGGCTTTAGCAAAAATTTTGGTATTAAGTGAAAAAAACCTGGATGCTTGGATGAGGGTTTTTAAATTATTGTGTTAAATAAATGACACAAGGAAGCTTGTAGTCTAGTGGTTGTGGCGTCATTAAGGTTGTATGGGAGCCTAGGTTCAAGCCTTGGCTCTTGCAATTTATTTTGGGTTTTTAAAGGAACACGGACTTTGGCCTCTAGACCTTATAATTAATTGGGGATAAAATATGACACAAAAACCTTGTGGCTTAGTGGCAAGTAGCGTGTGGAGCATCCGAGGGAGGCATGGGTTCGAATCCCATGGCAAGCAAGGAGCATTTATTTTGCTAACGGGGGCAAGAGTTGGTGTTGAATTTAAACTCTAATGTTGGAGGATCCCACATCGAAGCTAATATAAGAGTGGTTGTGAAGATGGCTTTAAATAGAGGAACCATGAAGAGAGTAAATGTACCTTTCTTGGTGATCCTTTCATTTGTATGGCGTGCTCGTTTGGGTTGGGCGTCGGCTAAGAGTGCTCGGGCGTGGGTTAACTCCAGTCTCCTATCGTGTGTATTTCTTACTACTCTAGGCAGTAGGATGGCTACTTGAGACGCGATGGGCGAAGGGGTCATGTGGGCCTAATGGGCCTCTGAGCCCAATTGGATAAGTTGTTTGATTGTGTAGTAAATATTGGGCTAGGCTAGGTGAATCTAATATTTGTGGCTAGATTTGGGCTAAACAGGCCACACGAGCGTGTGGGCCCATTTGGGCGAGAATGGGCTTTAGAGCCATTAGTATTGTTATCCATGTTTAGAATACTTTAGTTTACCAATTATTGAAATACCTCGACTTGTAAAATTACCAAAGTACCCCGATTTACATAATTACCGCTTTTACCTCGATTTATAGAAGTACCGTTTTACCCTTGATTTATAGAATTACTGTTTTACCCTTGATTTACAAAATTACCATTTTACCCCCGATTTTCATAATTACCATTTTACCCCCGTTTTACCCTTGACTTACAGAATTACCGTTTTACCCTCGATTTACAAAATTATCGTTTTACCGTCGATTTATAGAATTACTATTTTACCCTTGATTTATAGAATTACTATTTTACCCTCGATTTACAAAATTACAGAAATACCCTCAATTTGTAAAATTACCAAAATACCCCTAGTTTGTAAAATTACCAAAATACCACTGGTTTGTGAAATTACCAAAATACCCTCAATTTTTAAAATTACCAAAATACCCCTGATTTACAAAGTTACAGAAATACCCTTGACTTTCTAAAAATTATAGAAATACCATTGGTTTACAAAATTACTGAAATACCCTTGGTTTGTAGATTTACCAAAACACCCTTGTAGGATGAAATGACTAAAATTGTGACAGCCCAAAATAGACCCTAGTCGAAATGTGGTTTCGGGACCACAAGATCGAGGCATAAAAATAATTTAATGTTCATTTTGATGCCTATGATATGTGTTAATTCGTGTGTGACATTTTTGATGATTTGATTTAGGATTATAAATGTGAATTTCACTAAAAAGGACCTAGTAGTAAACTTTGAAAGTAGGATAGGGAAATGTGTGATGACTAATTAAAGCATGCATGCAAAAAATGGTCTTGCATGTCAAATACCCTCTTTTATAAGTGGTGGCCGGCCATGACAAGGGAGGATGGGCAAAACATGTCATAGACATGTTTTGTTAGTGCATTAGGGAGAAACATTAAACTAAGGTGTATGGGTAATAAAAAAATGAAAAAAAAATGTGTGTGAAGGCTTCTCCCCTCCCCATTGCCGTGAGTTGAAGGGAAAAAAAGAAAAAAAAATTTGTTCATCCTTTCTTTGAGCCAAAACTAGAGAGAAAATACAAAGAAGAAAAAAAATGTGTGTGTTCATCCTTGAACATCTTTTGGCCGAAAATTGAAGGAAAAAGGGAAGAAGGGAGTGAAGCATTCGGCTATCCTAGGTCACTATTAAGGTAAGTTTGATGTTTTGCCATGAGATTCATGTATATTTTAGTAGTTAGATTGAGTTCTAGCTAGCCATGGTTCAAATCCTTACTATGTCATGGAGATGATATTCGGCTAAGGTGAGGGTGTGTTGATATCATTTGCATGCTAAAAGTGAAGCTTTGTAATGGTGCATGTAATGGTGGATTGATGATTATTGAATATTCTTTTTAGCACTTTTGAGTGAGAGTTTGATAGATACCATGAGGTTAAACTTCGTGACATTGTAAGCTTGTAAGTTGGATGATGAAGTTCATGCTTTGTGAAGGTAAATGGGGTAGAAGGAGCATTCGGCCATAATGAAAATATATGAGATAGTCATAGTCATCCTTATGATTCAGCTCTTGCATATATATATATATATATATGTTTGCACATGATGTATTGGTATGACCTATATACTATCTCAAGGCATATAATTACATATGATGGTGTTTTGGTTATGGAGTAAATGATTGATGCGTATTGAGTTACAATATGGAATGCGTTAGTCAGTAAAATGTATGCTGTTTTTGTGTGGTATTAAGTGTATAATTGGCCTCAACATGGATATGCATATTCGGCCACATGAGGGGAATTGGTGTGCATGCATTCGGTTAGAGGCAAGCATATTGATGCCTATTCTTGGCTTAGAAAATTCGGCTAAGAGGAATATTAACTAATGTGTTGAGCTCGATTCATGATTTCGTACATATGCGACTTTGATGCCTAATGAGTATATATATTGGCTAAGTACCTTGAATTCCTTTTTCGATGCTCAAATGATTAAATCAATTTATTTGTCAAATTAAGCTCAAGAGCAAAGGGGAGCTAAATCCGATAAAGGGAAGGAAAAAGTAGTCGAGTAGCCGTCGAAATCGCTCGACAACATCCAAGGTAAGTCTTCGAGTAATGACCTTACTTGAATTATATTGAAATCATGCTCCTTGTGTGTGGCTATTGAGCTGAAATTTTAAAGGTTTGATAAATATTTTGTGTTTGAGCCTTAGTAACGAAAATGAAATATGGATGTGTCGTGATTATTGATATATGTGTACATGAGCATTTGAATGATACCCGGGCTAAGTCCCAAGGCATTTATGCTAGTGATTATATCCGGCTAAGACCAAGGCATTCGTATGAAGTTGTTATATCCGGCTAAGACCAAGGCAATTGTACAAGTTACCAAATCGGGTTAAGACCAAGGCAATTGTGCTTGTGGTTATATCCGGTTAAATCCCAAAGGTACGTGATTCGAAATGAGCAATCTTGCTGTAAAATTTCAGTTTATACACTTGTGAAAATTCCAGCAATGAGGTATGTTCGTATGTGCTTGAATTAGTTGAGTCCTTACAAGTAAGTATTCGCCGCTTGATAAACGAGCTACCGCCTTTAGCTAAGTTGTTCTTTGTGTATAAACATAAGGGTCGGTAATGTGAAGTAAGTATGATTATGAGAATGTGTATTAATAAAGTGATTCATTTAGTTATGTAAATGTAATACTTTAGTCAAAGCTGATTTCATTACTTGAGACTTATTAAGCATTAAAATGCTTACCCGCTGCTTTGGCTCTCTGCTTTATAGATTTTGCTCGTTAGCTATCGGATTCGGGATCATCGAAGTCGAAGTCATCCACACTATCAAAGCCCCCATTTTGGTACAATTTTGGTTGAACTTTGAAATGGCATGTATAGGACTACCCTTTTGTTATAGGTCATGTACCTTTCGGTTTTGTGTAAACTTGGATAGCCATGCGAAAATGGCTTATATACGTTTTTAGCATAGTACTATAATCGTTTGTATGTTGATCATTATGAGGTATGGAATTGTTTTGAAACGATTATCCATTGGAATGGTTAATCATGATCACACTTTGTGCTATGTATGCAAAAAGGGCCAATTGAATCATGGAAATCATGAAATAGGTAAAGCCTACCTTAAAGGTAGATGCTGACAGCAGCAGTGATGTGGATGTGAAAAATCACTAAAAATAGTAGGAATGGTATTAAATAGTGAATAAATTATGTAAATGAACCTTGATGAATCTACTTTTATATGGAAGAAACGAAACGGTCATATGAGTTATATGTTAAGAGATATTAAAGTTCTCGTGAAATAGGGCCAGAACAGTTTCTGGATCCTCTGTTCCGACTTTGGAAATTCATTGTAAATTAAACAGAGATAATTAGGAGTCATGCCATATATGTATAAATTCCTCTCTGAGTCTAGTTTCTATAGAAACAAACGTCATCAGTATTGAATCCCTGTACAGGGAGATATCTAATTCGTAATGCATGAAGGTTAGTGTAGTCGAACCCTGGATTAGGGGAGACTTTAACTAATAAACTGTACTAATTGGCCCGACCAAAAATTCTAGAAAAAAATATGTTGATGTACTTATGAGTGTAGTTTCAGGGAAAATTTACGAAACTGATTTTCGAGCTTTAAAACTCAAGATATGATTTTTTTTAGGCAACAGTGACGCAGTAACCAGCTAGTCTGGAAATTTTTTTTTTATGGACTGTGAAACTATTAAGTTAAGTCTGTGTGCACCTTGTGTTCGACTCGATGAACGGACTCGCACGGGTGTTACAATTTTATTGGTATCGAGCTACGGTTTAGTTGATTCTAGGACTACTGTAATACGTTTGGGTCTAGCTATACATGCCATTATGTGATTAATTGATAGTGTGGTGATTTCTGACATTTGAATTTGTGTTTATTTATAGTAATGGATCCCGATCCCAACCGAAAGCGATAGCTGATGATGTGGAGAGTGTGGCGCTGCTCCCGACAAGGGACAGCGGCGGCGGACTCTCAACCTATTGCTAGCAATCCGAATGATGAGGCTAGGCAAGCCTTTTATAGCGTGATGAATGATTGGTTCAACCAATACATTCGAACTAATCTGGTGTTCTACAACCTCCATTCCCAACAAACACACCCCGCACCTACAATGCCTCCGTGGCTGACCAAATAAGGTCGAATAAGCCCTAGTTGATGAATCCGAAAACATGGGGCTACTGAATTTAAAGCCACGGATAGCGACGATGCCGAGCAAGCTGAATTTTGGTTGGACAACACTATCCGGCACTTTCGATGAGCTGTCTTGTACACCGATGAATGCCTAAAGTGTGCTATCTCCTTGCTACGTGATTACGCCTACTATTGGTGGAGCACTCGACTTCTGTTGTGCCACGAGCAAGTAACTTGGGAGTTTTTCCAAACTAAGTTTCGGAAAAAGTATATCGATCGAGATTTGTTGATCAAAAGCGGAAGGAATTTCTTGAGCTTAAGCAAGGTTCTATGTCGATTCATCGATTCGAGCGAAAATTTGTTAGACTTAGTAGATACGCCGGAATGTGTTTCGTCCGAGGTCGCATGTGTAAACGCCGAGGATGGGCTGAATGAAGACATAAAATGTTCGTTGGCATTCTTGAAATACGAGAGTTTGTAGTACTTGTCGAGCGAGCTTGTAAAGTCAAGAGCTTAGAAAAGAAAAACAAAAGTTGATGTGGGAACCGGAGAGTTTCGTAAAAGATCCTCGGAAAGTCTCTTCAACATGCATCGAAGAAATTTAGAGATGATGTGGGCGGTCTAGAGGCACTTCGGGCCTTTTAGACGAGATCGTGATCGACCCACAATGGGTACACGAGGCACTTGATCGCCATCTTGGGAATGAACGTCGAGACGAGCGAGTGTCGACATTGTGGCAAATGGCATTCGAAGTCGAGGTTCCGTGGATCGCTCTGTTACAAGTGCGGATCGGTCGACCACTTTATTAAAGATTGCCCGAGGTTGCTGAGCAGAATACAAATCGAGTGGGAAGCCGGGTGCTACCACCGCCGAGGTAGACCATCCGGAAATACGGGCAATGCTAGTGGTGGTCGAGAGGATCTAGAGATGCTACGACCAGATCCGAGGCTCGCACTCTGCTAGGGCTTATGCTATCGCCGCACGCCGAGGATGCTTCCTCGCCAGATGTTATTACCGGTACTTTCACTCTCTTTGATACTAGTGTGATTGCTTTAATTGACCCCGGTTCTACTCACTCTTATATATGCGAAACCTTATCATCCAAGAAGACTTTACCTATTGAGTCTCTCGAGTTCATAATTTGGGTGTCAAATCCTTGGGTCGTTATGCGTCTTTGGTCGACAAAGTGTGTAAGAAATGTCCCCTAGTAATTCGAGGTTCTGCTTTCCGTGAACTTGATGCTTTTGCCGTTCGATGAATTTGATGTTATTCTTGGGTTGGATTGGTTGATCGTGCATGATGCGGTTGTGAATTGCAAAAGCAAGACTATTGATTTGAGGTGCACAAATAACGAGATGATCCGAGTTGAATCTACGGACTTAAAGGGTTGCCACCGTAATATCATCAATGTTGGCCCGTATATGTAAGAAAGGGTGCGAAGCATACCTTGCGTATGTACTTGATGATAAGGAGTTAGAAATAAAACCGAATCTGTGCTTGGTAGTTTGTGAATACCGGATATTTTTCCCGAAGAATTACCGGGTTTGCCACTGCTCGGAGATAGAGTTTGGTATTGAGCTTGTACCTGGGACCACACCGATTTCGATAGCTCCGTATCGTATGGCACCAACGGAATTAAAGGAGTTGAAAGCTCAGTTGCAAGAGTTGGTGGATAGAGGTTTTGCTCGCCCGAGTTTTTCACCTTGGGGTGCACCAATGTTGTTTGTGAAAAAGAAGGACGGAACCATGAGGTTGTGCATCGACTATCGTCAGCTTAATAAAGTGACAATAAAGAACAAATATCTGTTACCGCGTATCGATGATTTGTTCGATCAACTGAAGGGAGCCTCAGTGTTCTCAAAAATAGATTTGAGATCGGGCTATTATCAGTTGCGAATCCGAGATTCGGATATACTCAAAACCGCCTTGAGCGATATATGGTCACTACGAGTTCTTAGTGATGCCGTTTGGGCTCACTAATGCCCTATGGTATTTATGGATTTGATGAATCGGATCTTCGAACCGTATTTGGATCGGTTCAGTAGTTGTGTTCATTGACGACATCTTGGTCTATTCAAGAGATGAGACCGAACATGCGAGCACCGAGATTAGTGTTGCAAATTTTACGGGATAAGCGCTTATACGCTAAGTTCAGCAAGTTTGAATTCGTTAAGAGAGGTTAGCTTCTTGGGTCATGTGGTATCTCAGACGGTATTCGAGTCAACCCGAAAAATTTCAACCATACTTAACTGGAAGCCTCAGAAATATTACCGAGGTTCGAGCTTTTTGGGACTTGCCGGTTACTACCGACGGTTTGTAGAAGGATTCTCGATGATAGCCACACCCATGAAGAAACCGCCGTAAAGATGTCAAGTTTGAATGGACGGAAAAGTGTCAGAAAAGTTTCGATCAATTGAAAACTCATTTGACGGAAGCTCCAGTATTAATGCAGCCCAAATCTGGCAAAGAGTTTGTCATCTATAGTGACGCCTCCTTACTTGGGTTAGGTTGCGTATTGATGCAAGAAGGTCGAGTTGTGGCCTATGCGTCGAGACAATTAAAGCCACATGAGAAAAATTATCCGACCCATGATCTCGAATTGGCTGCCATCGTATTCGCCTTAAAGATATGGCGACATTACTTATTGGGTGAGAAGTGCCATGTGTATTCGGATCACAAAAGTCTCAAATATTTGATGACTCAAAGCGACTTAAATCTGCGACACAGACGTTGGCTCGAGTTGTTAAAAGATTATGAGCTTGTCATTGATTATCACCCGGAAAGGCTAATGTGGTTGCGGACGCCTTAAGCCGTAAATCACTTTGTTTGCTTTACTGACGATGAATGTACACTTGTCCATTCTACCCGACAATGTGTTAGTAGCGAATTAAAGGCCAAACCATTATTGACTCATCAAATTCGTGAAGCTCGAAAGTTGACGATGAGTTGGTTGCAAAAGCAGTGAGTGTGTTCGAACAAGGAATCGGAGTTTCAAATTGATGATGACGATTGTTTGAGGTTCGAAGTCGTCGCTGTGTTCCAAAGAATTGAACTTATTTCGATAATTCTGAACGAAGCCCATTGTAGCCGAATAGCAATCCACCCGGGGAGTACGAAGATGTACAACGATTTGAAACGTCGGTTTTGGTGGCATGGTATGAAACAAGACATCTCCGACTTTGTTTCGAGATGTTTAATATGTCAACAAGTGAAAGCGGAACATCAAGTGCCTTCCGGATTACTTCAGCCGATTACGATACCCGAGTGGAAATGGGATCGAGTCACAATGGACTTTGTGTCCGGACTGCCATTTTCAGCAAGTAAGAAGGATGCGATTTGGGTTGTTGTTGATAGACTGACTAAGTCGGCTCACTTTATCCCTCATGCGTACGGATTTTTCATTAGATAAACTAGCTGAATTGTACGTTTCTCGGTTGTGAGATTACACGGGTACCGATTTACATTGTGTCGATAGAGATCCGAGGTTCACCTCGCGATTTTGGAAGAAATTGCAAGAAGCTTTGGGTACCAAGTTGCATTTCAAAGACCGCCTTTCACCCCAAACCGATGGTCAATCCGAGCGGATAATTCGGATACTTGAGGATATGTTGAGATGTTGCATCCTCGAGTTCGGTGGTTCATGGGAACGGTATTTACCTTTGATTGAATTCGCACAACAATAGTTTCCAATCAAGTATTAAGATGGCGCCTTACGAGGCCTTGTACGGGCGTAAATGCCGTACACCATTGTTTTGGACCGAGCTCGGTGAAAACAAAATTTTCGAGTGGATTTGATTAAAGATGCTGATGTAAAGTAAAAGTAATCCGTGAAAATCAAGATAGCCTCCGATCGTCGAAGTCGACGCGGATCTGAAACGAAAAGACATTGAGTATCGTGGGAGATAAAGTGTTTCTTAAAGTTTCGCCTTGGAAAAAGATACTCAGATTTGGGTGCAAGGGCAAATTGAGTCCGAGGTTCATCGGGCCATATGAGATATCCGAACGAGTCGGTCCAGTTGCGTATCGTTTGATTTTGCCCCCTAAACTTGAAAAGATTCACGACGTCTTTCATGTTTCGATGCTTTGACGCTATAGATCTGATCCGTCGCACGTAATTAGTCCATCAGAGGTTGAAATTCAAGCCGATATGAGTTATGAAGAAGAACCGATTCGTATCCTAGCTCGTGAAGTGAAGGAGTTGCGAAACAAAAGGGTTCCGTTAGTAAAAGTGTTATGGCTCAAACATGGGATGGAAGAAGCTACTTGGGAACCCGAGAACTCTATGAAAGAGCGTTACCCAAACCTATTTACCGGTAAGATTTTCGGGGACAAAAATTTCTTAAGTGGGGGAGAGTTGTGACAGCCCAAAATTGACCCTATTCGGAATATGGTTTCGGGACCACAAAACCGAGGCATAAAAATAATTTAATGTTCATTTTGATGCCTATGATATGTGTTAATTCGTGTGTGACATTTTTGATGATTTGATTTAGGATTATAAATGTGAATTTCACTAAAAAGGACCTAGTAGTAAACTTTGAAAGTAGGATAGGGAAATGTGTGATGACTAATTAAAGCATGCATGCAAAACAATGGTCTTCCATGTCAAATACCCTCTTTTTATAAGTGGTGGCCGGCCATGACAAGGAGGATGGGCAAAACATGTCATAGACATGTTTTGTTGGTGCATTAGGGAGAAACATTAAACTAAGGTGTATGGGTAATAAAAAATGAAAAAAAATGTGTGTGAAGGCTTCTCCCTCCCCATTGCCGTGAGTTGAAGGAAAGAAAGAAAAAAAATTGTTCATCCTTTCTTTGAGCCAAAACTAGAGAGAAAATACAAAGAAGAAAAAAATGTGTGTGTTCATCCTTGAACATCTTTTGGTCGAAAATTGAAGGAAAAAGGAAGAAGGGAGTGAAGCATTCTGGCTATCCTAGGTCACTATTAAGGTAAGTTTGATGTTTTGCCATGAGATTCATGTATATTTTAGTAGTTAGCTTGAGTTCTAACTAGCCATGGTTCAAATCCTTACTATGTCATGGAGATGATATTCGGCTAAGGTGAGGGTGTGTTGATATCATTTGCATGCTAAAAGTGAAGCTTTGTAATGGTGCATGTGACGGTGGATTGATGATTATTGAATATTCTTTTTAGCACTTTTGAGTGAGAGTTTGATAGATACCATGAGGTTAAACTTCATGACATTGTAAGCTTGTAAGTTGGATGATGAAGTTCATGCTTTGTGAAGGTAAATGGGGTAGAAGGAGCATTCGGCCATAATGAAAATATATGAGATAGTCATAGTCATCCTTATGATTCGGCTCTTGCATATATATATATATATATATATATATATATATATATATATGTTTGCACATGATGTATTGGTATGACCTATATACTATCTCAAGGCATATAATTACATATGATGGTGTTTGGTTATGGAGTAAATGATTGATGCGTATTGAGTTACAATATGGAATGCGTTAGTCAAGAAAATGTATGCTGTTTTGTGTGGTATTATGTATAATTGGCCTCAACATGGACATGCATATTCGCCACATGAGGGAATTGGTGTGCATGCATTCGGTTAGAGGCAAGCATATTGATGCCTATTCTTGGCTTAGAAAATTCGGCTAAGAGGAATATTAACTAATGTGTTGAGCTCGATTCATGATTTCGTACATATGCGACTTTGATGCCTAATGAGTATATATATTGGCTAAGTACCTTGAATTCCTTTTTCGATGCTCAAATGATTAAATCAATTTATTTGTCAAATTAAGCTCAAGAGCAAAGGGGAGCTAAATCCGATAAAGGGAAGGAAAAAGTAGTCGAGTAGCCGTCGAAATCGCTCGACAACATCCAAGGTAAGTCTTCGAGTAATGACCCTACTTGAATTATATTGAAATCATGCTCCTTGTGTGTGGCTATTGAGCCGAAATTGTAAAGGTTTGATAAATATTTTGTGTTTGAGCCTTAGTAACGAAAATGAAATATGGATGTGTCGTGATTATTGATATATGTGTACATGAGCATTTGAATGATACCCGGCTAAGTCCCAAGGCATTTATGCTAGTGATTATATCCGGCTAAGACCAAGGCATTCGTATGAAGTTGTTATATCCGGCTAAGACCAAGGCAATTGTGCAAGTTACCAAATCCGGGTTAAGACCCGAAGGCAATTGTGCTTGTGGTTATATCCGGTTAAATCCCGAAGGTACGTGATTCGGAAATGAGCAATCTTGCTGTAAAAATTTCAGTTTATACACTTGTGAAAATTCCAGCAATGAGGTATGTTCGTATGTGCTTGAATTAGTTGAGTCCTTACAAGTAAGTATTCGCTCAGTTGATAAACGAGCTACCGGCCTTTGGCTAAGTTGTTCTTTTGTGTATAAACATAAGGGTCGGTAATGTGAAGTAAGTATGATTATGAGAATGTGTATTAATAAAGTGATTCATTTAGTTATGTAAATGTAATACTTTAGTCAAAGCTGATTTCATTACTTGAGACTTATTAAGCATTAAAATGCTTACCCCGTTGCTTTGGCTCTCTGTTTTATAGATTTTGCTCGTTAGCTATCAGATTCGGGATCATCGAAGTCGAAGTCATCCACACTATCAAAGCCCCCATTTTGGTACAATTTTGGTTGAACTTTGAAATGGCATGTATAGGACTACCCTTTTGTTATAGGTCATGTACCTTTCGGTTTTGTGTAAACTTGGATAGCCATGCGAAAATGGCTTATATAATGCTTTTAGCATAGTACTATAATCGTTTGTATGTTGATCATTATGAGGTATGGAATTGTTTTGAAACGATTAGCCATTGGAATGGTTAATCATGATCACACTTTGTGCTATGTATGCAAAAAGGGCCAATTGAATCATGGAAATCATGAAATAGGTAAAGCCTACCTTAAAGGCAGATGCTGACAGCAGCAGTGATGTGGATGTGAAAAATCACTAAAAATAGTAGGAATGGTATTAAATAGTGAATAAATTATGTAAATGAACCTTGATGAATCTACTTTTATATGGAAGAAACGAAAAGGTCATATGAGTTATATGTTAAGAGATATTAAAGTTCTCGTGAAACAGGGCCAGAACGGTTTCTGGATCCCCTGTTCCGACTTTGGAAATTAATTTTAAATTAACCAGATATAATTAGGAGTCATTCCATATATGTATAAATTCCTCTCTGAGTCTAGTTTCTATATAAACAAACGGCATCAGTATTGAAGCCCTGTACAGGGAGATATCTAATTCGTAATGCTTGAAGGTCGGTGTAGTCGAACCCTGGATTAGGGGAGACTTTAACTAATAAACTATACTAATTGGCCTGACAAAAAATTCTAGAAAAAAATTTGTTGATGGACTTATGAGTCTAGTTTCAGGGAAAATTTACGAAACTGATTTTCGAGCTTTAAAACTCAAGATATGATTTTTTTTAGGCAACAGTGATGCAGTAACTAGCTAGTCTGGAAATTTTTTTTTTATGGACTGTGAAACTATTAAGTTAAGTTTGTGTGCACCTTGTGTTCGACTCCGGTAACGGACTTGGGTACGGGGTGTTACAAAAATACCCCTATTAGGTAAAAAGACCGTAAAGCCCCTGTAGGGTAAAGTGACCGTAAAGCCCCTGTAAGGTAAAGTGACCGTAATACCCCTGTATGGTAAAATGACGAATATGCCCTTATGTTTCGTATGACTGATGTGCTTAGGATTTACATATATTGATATTGGATTAGTTAAGTTTGAGTGACAGGTGGTGTTTATCGTAGGCGATTGATTTTGGAAACGTTTCAACTTCAACCCGTAACAGGTGTGTACTAACCCTCGTAATAGCTTAGATTAATATTTCTTTGAAAAGTCAAAGCTTCATATTTTAGTGATTCGGAATTAATATTTAGATCTATTTTCTATGCACGCTTTAAGTTGGATTCACAACGGATATGGGGTAGGAAGGTATTTGGAACGTTCTTCAACGAGTAGATCTCTTGGTAAGTATTCAACCTTCTTTCCATTTGTATCTTGTGGTTTAAGAAAAGTGAAAACCCTCCGTCGACTAAGGCTAAAAGGGTTTTGGTGTTATTTGGTTTGTTGGTGCTAGTGAGGATTAAAGGCTACCGATCGAGGAGTGTGTGAAAAGCTTGGATCATCGGAGTGACTAAATCTAGTCATCAACTTCGGCAAAGGTATGAACCCAAGGGCCATTGTGGATGGTGGCCGAATGTGTAAGTGACGATAATAGGTAGTTTTCGATTTGGTTTAATATTAACATGGTCTAATCTATTAACGGTTGATTATAGGAGAAATCACATAGGAGATCTCGACGAGGAATATCGCAAACAGGTGTGTAACGAACCCTTTTTCATAGCTTAAAGCGATAAATGCCGAAAAGCCGAAATGCCAAAACTCTGGCATTTCGAGGACTTGTGAGCAAGCGAACGCTCATTAGCCAGTTAGATTCGTTGAGATGATGATCGGGAAGGTTGGAAAAGGTAAGAGCGTGAATTTTGGCATTCACGGTAAGTTGGGCCTCGAGGGGCTGAAATAGGGCCCGATGGGCATTCGGGCCCATTTGAGTAAAATTGGTAGAATATGGAAACTTGTTAAATTGCGCGTAGAGACTGATAAAACCGTTATGGAATATAGGCTGAATAGGCCTAGATGACAAAATCTACGAGTAGGCCATTAGGGTTTTAGGCCCAATAACTCGATTTCGCTAAAAATGGGCCGAAATCACTGCTTGCACCCATGAATTGTTTGTAACAGTTAATGAACATGGAAACCCTAATTTTGGTAAAATTACAAGATTACCCTTATAATATGAAAATGACCGTTTTGCCCCTAGGTAAAATGACCATTATACCCCTAGGGTTTATATATGAACTTAATGCATGGGATTTTGATAAACATGATATGTATGATATGCACATGATATGTATGATATGCACATGACATGTATGATATGCACATGATATGCATGATATGCACACGAGATGTTCATAAATGCATTGGGTTGGGTTTTATATGGATGGAGGAAGTGCAAAAGGGCTTATGCCCCGCTTATTAAAAGGGCTTATGCCTCGCTTATTAAAAGGGCTTATGCCCTGCTTATTAAAAGGGCTTTGCCCGATTATTAAAAGGGCTTTGCCCTGATGATAAAGCAATCTATGCCGCCAAGGAGAGTTATGGCGGGTGGGTCGAGTAAATCCCACATGGTGTGTTGGTTGGTACGGGTGGAGAGTAGCGGATGGTGGGTTGAGTAGTCTCCCAAATGGGTTGCATTCTTTCATTGACATTATATGTGATATTGAAATGGGCCTATGGGCCATACCGTTTACAGTAAAGGCTTCGGCCCAGTAATATGAAATTTGAAAAGGCTTCGGCCCAGTGTTATGAAATATGAAATATGAAAAGGGCTATGGCCCAGTACATGTTTGAGATTGGATTTGGGCTTAGACCCAACAGTTGTCATTGTTTTGGGCTCGAAAGGGCTTGTTGCACACGAGTTTCCAAACTCACCCCTTTCCTTAACCTTGCAGGTGAGCCTTGATATGGGGACTTGGGCCGGAGGGGATTCAGAGTGGCCACGGTGATCGCTTTTGGACCTTTAAATAAGCTTTGGTTTTCATTTAATTTCCTTTATTATTTATTTTTGGGTTGTAATAAGGCCATTTTAAACTTTTCTTTTATTTCTTCTTGGGATTATTTTATTTTTAATAACTTCAAACCTGGTTGATAATTGTTCAAATGGGCTAGACTTAGGACGTGTTTTCAAAGCGATACTTGTTTTCAAAATATCTCAACACCACGATTAATCGATTTATCAAAGACGTCCACTTAAACAAATTTAAACTCGATATAACAAAGTGTGGCTATGGTTGTGGGCACGTCTAGGATTGGATCCAATCAAAGAGCTTGGTACTTAAGTAGCCTTCATGGCTCACCTCTTTTGTCTCGGATACCTACCTGGTGCCCAGCTTCCATACACTTTGTTAACTCAACAAAATATATGGTTTTAAAACACTAAAACGGAACGTGGGTTTTCAACTCCAATGTGGCACGTCAGATTCGGCCATAACGTCTAGGCCGGGTTTGGGGTGTTACATTGTAATGTTGCAAAACATTTTCAAATATTTTTTTAATACAAAGATATTAACATATTAATTTTTTTATTTTCAGTTAAAAAATGACACCAACTCCTTTATTGAACATACTCACTAAAAATAAACCGAGCGGAAACAACTATAAGGACTGGAAAAGGAACATGATAATTTTCCTAAGTTGTGAGAAATTTAAAATAGTTCTTGATACTAAGTGCCATCCGGCCACTTAAGTTGAGGCTAGAAAACACTGGGAAGAGTCTGATGAGATAGCTCATTAATATATACTAACAAGCGCGACTAGCACTGTAACAGCCCGTTTTTAGTCAAATCAGAACAGTGGTTTCGGGACCACAAATTTGAAGTAAAAAGAATTATTTTATTATTATTTTAATGTTTATAGCATGGTAATATGATTGTGTGAATTTTTTTTGTTAAGAAATTTTATTGTTTGAATGCTTAATTAGATAAAAAGGACTAAATCGTGTAAAGTGCAAAACTTGTGTTCTATTAGTTAAAGGTGTCTAATAGCTATGGAATATTAAATTAAAGGTACTTAAGTAGTAATTATACCATTTATAAGGTTAGTGGGCATTCTTGGACATCATTTAAGTGAATTTTAATGTTTTAAGTTAAGGTTTAAATAAAATAAAACTAAGCATTTCATCAACTTCATCCATAAAGATCAAAAGACACCATTTTTAGGGCTTGAACATTTGGCAAGCTTTCTCTTAGCTTGTAAGTGATTTTTGACTCAGTTTTTAATGATTTCTATGTTTTTGATATCGTTGCAGCTTAATCTAACTAGCCCAGGGACTAATTTGCTAAATTGTTAAAGGTTTAGGGTTTTTCCATTGATGAATATAGGTGTATTTTGATGTTTGATGATAGAAAATGTATGCTTGTTGTTAGATAGACAACATCTGTAAAGTGATTTTTGACAAAATTGACATTTAGGGATTTAATTGAGAAATGTTAAAATTTTACGGTTAAATTGTGAAGTAAATGAAAAATATGGGCTACTAGGGACTTAATTGAAATTCAGCTAGCATGGGTATAGGTTGAATTCCATGAATTTGTATTTTTATGAGATAAGGACTAAATTGTTAAAATGTTGAAATATTAGGGGCAAAAGTGTAAAGTTGTCTTAATGTTTATTTTGGACTAAATTGAATAGAATGATAATTAAATAATTTAATTTTGATTACATTTAGATCAAGAAAAGCAAAATTCAGATTTAGATTGGGGGAAAATAAAGTATCAGACTAATCAACTTATTTCATCGTTTTTGCAATTGAGGTAAGTTTGTATGTTAATAAGCATTTGAATAATTGTGTTTTAAATGCTTTAATATTGAATATACTGTGTATATGACATTACAGATATGTTAGATGATGATTTAACAACGAGAAATCTTGTTTGAACTTTAGGAATAGATTAGGATGCAAATGACATGTCATTAGGGGTTATGTGATTGGGTGCTGGTCCGTACGTCCTACCGGTGGCTAAGTTATCCAACATGTGTTGCGAATTCTCGTCAGCTTGTGTGAGCAACACTTTGTAGCTCCGTCATGACTGTTAGCTTGTGTGAGCAGACCCGTTGATAGCTCGAGCGTGAGCATTATATATGATATGAGATAGAGGTAACTTTGGCTATATATGTGGCACTTAAGGTGTGAGATTCCCGAGTATCTAATAATATTTCGAATGGTTCAACAGGTATATCGAAGCTATGAAATGGTGAGAAATATATATGTATCAGTACATATATGTATGGGAACTATATAAGCATCGAATCTATGAAAGATATGAGTTTATGGTTAAATATATAATTAAATATATGTTAACATTGTGATTAAATGTTTTGTAGTATGTTATGTTCATATTCTTGATTAGAAATTAAATGGTGAGCTTTTCTTATTATTTCATATGAGCTTACTAAGCTTTATAGGTTACATTGATTATTTTTCCGTGTTTTATAGTGAAATCAAAGCTAGCTCAGATTCGGGAATCGTCAGAGACCTCATCACACTATCAAGCTATCACTTTGGTACTTTTGAATCTATGTTTTTGGGATATATGGCACGTATAGGAGCTTTGGTTATTTTGGTATATAGTTTGGTAACGAATTTAGCCATTTGGATTGACTTGTAAATGTTTAATGTGTGGTTTTGTACATAGCCATGTAAGTTGGCTTATTTTGGTTGATATATTTGTGTATTTATATGCAAATGGCCTTTGTCTTGTGTTGATAGTTGCTATGCAAATGGTTGAGGTAAATGGTTGAAAATTGAGAATTGTATGCTTATCAGTTTAGGCAAAACGATGTATAATTGGACGTGTCCATATTGATGGTTTGTGAAAGTGAGGTTTGGTATGAAATTGAATGGCATATTGTAGTATTTGTGTGCCTTGATATGTTGGTCTTAAAATGGCATGAATTAAGCTTATTTGAGATTGGATGAATGCCTATTTATGTCATGTTTGGTGCTATTTGGTTTAGTGTAGGTGTGTGCAAATTTGGGTGGCAAGATGGCTTGGTAAATTTCCCGTGTCTCTGCCCATGTGTGACACATGGTTAGGTTACACGACTGTGTGCCCCTGGTGTTGATTTAGAAATCAAATCAGTATACTCCACACGGCCTAGCATACGGGCATGTGACTTGGCCGTGTGGCATAAGTCAGTATACCCTACAGGTTTGGCACGGCCTACAACACATCCTGGCACATGGGCGTGTGTGGCCATTTCGAAGGGCACACAGGCTGATCACATGGGCGTGTGGTTGGCCGTGTGACCCAAGTCAGAGAGTTACACGAGGTCAGACACAGTCTGGGACATGGCCATGTGATTCCATTTCGAATGTCCACATGTCCTATGGCACGGGCGTGTCTTTGGCCATGTGGCATGTGTCCCCTGTATTTTGTAAAATTTTATAAGTTTTCTAGAAATTTCATAAGTTATCGGTTTAGTCCCGAACCACCCCGAATGCATGTTTAGGGCCTTGTAGGCTCATATTAGGGACAATGTGAATGTTGTTGAATGATAATTACATGATGTTTGTAAATGTATGTGAAATGTATGTTTAATTGTATAATAAGCCCAGTAATGCTCTGAAACCCTATTTCGCCATTGAATACAGGTGAGGGGTGTTACAAGCACTTTGTATAAGCAATTGGAGAGCTGTAAGACTACTAAAGTGATTCTAGATAAGCTAGAAGACATGTTAGGAGGCTAAGCTACCTTGGCTTGATAGTTTGCTATAACTAGCTTAATGAATGCCTAAAAAAAGTTTGGCACTCCGGTAAAAGACCATATGATCACTCTTATGAGCTACTTTTTCAAGGTCGTGGACAATGACGCCAATTTGTTCCAAAACACCCAAATAGAGATGGTGTTCAAAAGCTTGTCTAATAATTTTGTTGGTTTTCGGGCTGCCTATAACCTTGGGAATAAAAACCTGACCCTTACACAACTTATGAAGGAGTTATAATCCTATGAGTTGATGCTAAATGAGGTCAATAGATCTGAAGAGTAAAAGCGAATATTTTCGTCACTTTTTTCTCAAAAGGGAAAGGAAATCACGCTAATAAAAGTAAGGCTAAGGTTTATAGGCCACCACAAATGGAAAGAAAGAGAACCAGAAATCTAAAAGACTTACCTAAGTTTAAATGCTTCTTCTGCATCAAGAAAGGGCATTTTAAGCAAACTAGAAAAAGTGGAAAGAATGCCTAGCTACCAAAGGAAAACGTATGGAACTCTTAATGATAGAAACTTGTTTTGTGGAAGACTCAATAGACCATTGTGTCATTGATTCGAGATCCACTAATCATGTATGTGTTTCTCTGTAGGGGTTCGAGTAGATGAAAGATCTTAGAGATAAGAGCTTGTCGTTGCGGATCAGGAATTGGAAAAGTGTGGCAATTGAAGTAGTGGGAGATGTACATCTTTATTTTGATAATTTTAGAAATATTATTTTAAAAGACACTTTCTATATACCAATCTTCAAAAGAAACTTAATTTCCGTTGCATGTTTATATAAAGACAACTTGACCATGACTTTTAATAATGAAACTGCAATATTTAGAAATCACAATCTTATCTGTAATGGATGTGTAATAGCCCGATTTAGACCCTAATCGGAATGGTGGTTTCAGGACCACGAATCTGAGTTCCAAAAATATTTAAAAGTTATTTTTTTGTTTATTTTATGTGAATTTATATTTGTGAAATTTTAGTGATTTAATTTTGGCGTTTGAGTGTCCGATTAAATAAAAGGACTTAATCGCGTAAATTAAAAAATTGGGTAGTTTAATCTATAAGGGCCAAAATGCTATTGGCTTTTAAAATGGAAGCCTTGATGTTGCAATTAGCCCATAAATTATTAAGTGGACGGCAATAGGTTATATTATAAGGTTTTGATATATATTAAATAAGGTTACTTTAATAAATTAATATTATAAACTATTATAATATAATATATATATATCATAAAAGTAAAATAAGAAGCCAAATTCATATTATGTTCTTTGATCGAAACCAAAATAAGAAAGAAAAAAAGAAAAGAAAACCTAGTTCGGCCATTCTCAAGCTCGATCAAGATAGGTGCTTAGCTTGGTTTTTGATAATTTCTACGTTTTTGAGATCGTTGCTTAGTAATCTTCAAGACCCATGCTTTAATTTTTTATTTTAATGAATATTTTGAGTTGTGCCATTATTGAGAGCTTGTGATTTTTGTTGTTTGATGATGAAATATGAAAGATATATTTTAGATTAACATATTTTGTTTTGGAGTTTTTGATGATTTTGAGTAATTAGGACTAAATCGCAAAAATAATAAATTGAGGGACTAAAATGTGAAATAAATGAAAAATATGGGCTTGAATGAACACTAGGAGTATTCGGCCAAACATGGGTATCTTGAAATTTTGAATATTTTGTGTTTTGTGCAATAGGGACTAAATTGTAAAAAGTGTAAATGTCAGGGGTAAAATGGTAATTTGCCCATTTATGTGTTTTTGGACTAAATTGAATGTAAATATATTTGAGTGAGCTTAATTTGAATATGTTTAGATTAAGAATCAAAGAAATCGGATTTGGATCAGGGGAAAACGAAAGTCGTTGACTAGCTGTCCCGTTCCGTTTTATATCGTCCGGGGTAAGTTTATAAGTAAATAGGAGTTGTTAAATTTCAATATATGTGATTAATAGATAGTTATATTTATTAAAAGTAAATTAAAAATCAATATTGAAAATGGAAATAATCTATGTTTGATAATAAGTGATGAATAAGTTTAGTATTAAAGGTGATGACATGAATTATATATGTTAAAATGTTTGTTTTTGTATATTAAATTACTAGTCTATATTCGCTAAATGAAATATGTAAGTGACATTTAAATGTAAGAAATGGTTAAATGTGTATATATATATTCGATTATTTAATGATAATGTGATTTTGGTTATGAATGATAATTTTGCTAATGAACTTATGTACAAAATGGTCGATTTTAAAGTTGATATCTGGAAGTATATGTGGCATCGATATGTGACTCCAATATATTTGTGCGAGTAAGTCCACGTTTAATACGTTGGCATCGATTGTGACTCCGATATATATGTGTGAGTAAGTCCACGTTTAATACGTTGGCATCGATATGTGACTCCAATATATGTGTACGAGTAAGACCACGTTTAATACGTTGGCATCGATATGTGACTCTGATATATGTGTGTGAGTAAGACCATGTTTAATACGTTGGCATCGATATATGACTCCGATATATGTGTACGAGTAAAAACCTGTCTGGGGCAGTGGCATTGATATGTGATTACATGTAAGACCACGTCTGGGACGTTGGCAATGTATGGTATATGTGATTATCCTAGTGTCCTATCCAATTCCGAATGGTTCAAAGGGCAATACTAAGTTAAGATCGAATGAAAAATCGAGTTAAAAGGTTCAGGTATGTATTCATACTAAGTTATGAAATTATGGTAAGTTAGATACTTGAATCAGTGATATAAATGTTATTTGTCATTGTGAATTACATTTATGCATATGTAAAAGTATACATTCGGTTTAACAATGTATTCATGATGAAAATAAAAGTATGTGCATATGAAAATTATAACTGGTTAAATGTTTAGTATATGCGATCTTGTAAATGTGATTTATGTATATTCGTATATGAATGAGTATATTCGGCCAAGGGTTTATATGTGACCCTAGAAGTGAAAAATAATTATGATATTAACTTCACGGGTATTTATTCTATTTAGATTTAATGCATAGTTATATGTTTGATAAATGTATATTTTTGCAAGTTTGAAAATGTATATGAATATAATATAATGATTCCATTTTGTTATAATGAAATATAAATGTTATTGAGTTACTTACTTGCTTATGACTTACTAAGCTATGAAAGCTTACTATGTGTGTTTATGTTTGTCTTTGTTTTATAGATTTTGGAATCTAATTACGAGCTCAGGGATCGTCAGCAAAGTCCATCACACTATCGATCGTTTTTGGTAATTTATAAGTTTAAACTTGAATCTATGACATGTATAGGCTAGATTGTATTTAGTTAAGTTTGAATTTGAATATGTATTAAGCCATGCGAATATGGCTTGTTTAATTTATTAGGTTCGATTTTAAGGTTTGATCAAATTTTGGTTATAATTGAGATGGTTGGAGTTTATTTTGGTATGCATATTTTATGATATGTATGATTTGTGTTTTGGTGATATGTTTGTGATGTTGATTGTAAGATTAGAAAAGAAATGTGTTAATGATGAATCATAATCGGCCATGAAAGTAGCTCATTTTGGATGTATGATTTGTGGTATATTTTGTAAGGTGATTGATTAAAAATTTTGGCTTAAGTGAGGTTAATAGGGTTGATAAATATGGATAGGTATGATGTTTAAGTATAAGCAAGTTTCGGTTTTGATATATATGTGTGAATTGGCTGGCACTTTTGGTAAGGGTTGTCTAAGTATGGTTTTGGTTTAAATCTATTTTGAAAACATCGAGCATGCTATATGTGAATGATATATTTGACATAATGATGATGATATTAAATAGGTGAAATGTTGTGTTAAGTATGTATGGTGAGATTTAATATGTTTGTTCGAGTATGATTTAAATTAATATAATTATATGAGTATAGATTTGTGATAAGTAAAAGGAATATTTGATTTTAATATATTACTTGTTATGTGATATAAATATGAATATATATTTAACATGCTTTGTGGATACTATAATATAGAATAATATATATATGTGTGTGTGTGAAATATGATTGATACATATAGTAATGGGGTGAGGTTATGCAAAAGAATATGTAAATGGTATATTTGGTTTGAATGAAATTATGAATGTATATTTTTGAATACTGGATGTTCAGCTGTGTAATGGAATAGAAATAAATATAAGTTTATTACCTTTAATCATTGTTTACAAATAAGATGTTAAGCATAATGAACAATTTGTGAAATGACTATGTTTAGATTTGGCAAACAAGGTGAATTAACTTTCGGTGGTTGTACAATAATTGAGGTATCATGTATTTGATGAAAAGTTGGATTGCTTCGGTTATATGGATTTGTATATAAACTTAGCCGAAAATATGACTATTAAATTAGTTTGAGCATGACATTTGTCAATTTAATTGATATGTGCTAGTAGCATGTCAAAATTTGAGTTGGTATGCTATATATATGCTGGATGAATAATTAATATATATATATATATTATATATATAAAATGATGTGATGGTGTGAAGGATAAAATAAAATGTTTGAGTATTTAGTTAGGTAATTTGGAAAATGTTTCACATGTATAAAGTGATAGAGCATAATAGAAGTAGACAACAAACAAGGCATATGTGTTTGCTTGTTATATATATGTTTGGTTAAAGATTTAACAAATGACCATATGAATAGTAACTTTTTTTTTAATAAAGTTGCATGTATGTCTGATCTAAGTAATTAATAATGAGATGTTTATTTCCATGTGCCTATATCCGGCTATTTGATAATGATTATAGTTGTATGTTATCTAATTTATGTGTAACATGTAAATTTGGTTTGATTTAATATATGTCCGGTTGTGATAAATTAAGATGAATAATTTCTCTGTGTATTTGTAATTATTCGAAAGTTGTGTTTAGTTAGTAATACTTTGTAACCCTTTCCGGCGACGGTCACGGGTTAGGGGTGTTACAGGATGGATGTCAAATAATCTTTATTTTATCTAACCAAAGATGTACACACTTCTTGAGACTAAAATATTGAATAAAAGACTTAAAATTTCTCACTCTAATGAGACGTACCTTTGGCATTTGAGCCTTGGTCATATTAACCGAGAAAGAATCACTAAACTTGTGAAAGATGGCATCTTAAGTGATAGTACTAGAAAGAACATATGTTTTGTCACTACTTATTGGTTAATTTGTCCCCATTTAGTTATTTTTATGACATATTTTAGCATTTTCAGTTCAGTAAATTTCATTTTATAACTTAGTGGATCTTAGCCTATTTATCCTTAATTTTGTCATGTTTTAGTACCGATATCGTTGCATGAGTATTTCCATATTGCACCTAGAATTGTCGCCGCACCTGAAAGCTGTCTGAATAAGAAAAAAATGTGTGAACTGTCTAGTCTGGTATAACCAACTTGTACGTACAGAGGCAACATGATTCTGATGAAAGGACACCTGTGCTATTTGGAAGAATTTAAATATTCACATGAAAAGGAAAAAAAAAGGAGGCTTTTTTGGGGGTATTATCTTCTTTGACCTATCTTTTGAAACTCTTCAACTATGGCGGCTTAAGTCTCCTACGGGTGAACTGACGTGAAAGGGACGCAGATCAACTCCTGACGAGAAGCCTTAAGTGCGACACAAAAAGGAATGGAGAGATTCAAGCCGAGATTGTCTAGGAATAGTATTCTCCAATTGTTTCTTTCATATTTCTTTTCTAAACGATGCTGATTACTTTCTATTTCATGTTTGTACAGAAGTACACATGATTTCTAGGTTAAATGTTATTCTATTCAATCTTGCTTTTACTGTTTAATCTTTCGGTTTGAATTTTTTTAGCATGGAAGTGTTATTGTGGTCATTGACACTAAAAAATGCAGTGACAGTTCAAGCTAACAAGCATGACAATGAAAGTTGATTGAGGATTAGAGGAATTTAATCCACTTGTTTACTATAGTGTTCTATTGCCATCATCGAAAGGTGTGGTTAATGTGCATGTCTAAGTCGTAGATTATATATAGAAGTTAAGCTTGGTAAGATATTCATTACAATCTAATGCATCAACAATCACATCTCCTTTTATACCTTGTGAGCACTTAGTATTCTGTTGAATATTCACATTGGGGATCCTAGTTTATCATTATCATAATTTATCTTATTGTTTTCAAGTTATTGCTTCAACAACTACTCTCATAATTTATCTCATTTCTATCTATTTATTGCACTGACATTGATAGACAAAAGACAACCATCCTCGTGGGATCGATATCTGGCAGACTCATATCTGTCTACTATACTTGCATTGACAATGTATGCTTGCACATTATTGTTGTGACATTAAATAGCCAATCAAGTTTTGGCATCGTTACCGGGGATGGCATTTGTTTGATATTTATTTATTTTTTTTGCACTTTGTTTTCTATTATATAATTTTTAGTTGCCACTAACTTGTTTTCTTTTTGTCGATATTTTCACATTTTATTTTAGGTGTTTGATAACCCAAAGCAATTTAGAGTTTATTGCCAATTTTGATCCAGAAATTGAAAGAACCATTCAGTGGAGACTTCAAGAACAAAGGAATATGGATTTATCAAGAAACAATGAAGCCATACCCTAGGTACAACACCAAAATGGTAATGACCCACCATTGCCGCAAGATGCTCAAATACAAAACAGGACTATACGAGACTCTGTAGTACCTATCTTGGATGACTTACAACCGGGAGTTTTTAGGCAAGCAATCCAAGCTGGGAATTTTGAACTCAAGCCAGTAATGTTTCAAATGTTGAATTCTAATGGGCAATATGTTGGACTGCCACATGGAGATGCACGAGAACATCTTAAATCATTTTTATTAGTTTTTGCTTCCTTTAGTCAACAAGGTGTTCCTGATGACGCTTTGAAGGTGCAATTATTTCCTTATTCCTTGCAGGGAAGAGCTCATACTTGGTTCCTTGGGCTACCTGCTGGATCAATTACTTCTTGGAATGTACTAGCAACATAGTTTGTTTTGAGCTTTAACCCACTGACAATGAATGCTCATTTTTGAAATGATATTACAACTTATCATCAATTGGATGATGAGAATCTTCACACTACATCAGAACATTATAAATCTTTACTTCGACGTTGCCTCATGCACGACATTTGACAAGAAACAGAAATTGAAATTTTTTATAAAGGGATGAATTCACACAAGAGGAATCTTGTTGACGCATCAGCCGATAGTCCTTTGCTGGATTGTACTTATAATGATGCTACTGGAATTCTTGAGTGAATTGCTCAGAATAATTATCAATATCCTATCTCTAGAGCTGCAAAAGCAAAAGCTACTCCGAGAGTTATTGAATTGGACGTAATATCTGCACTTAGTGCTCAAGTTTCTTCTCTTGCAAATATGATAAAAAATATGTAAGGGACTAGTGGCGTTGCACCTATACAAGTCGCTCAACAAGTTGATGTTCCTACCTTTTTGTAACAACCCATTTTTGGTGAGATCGAAACTATGGTTTTGGAACCACAAATCCAAGCCAAAAATTTAAAAAATATATTTTATTTTATTTTACGATTGGCATTAGGATAGGAAGATCACATGAAAGTTTTGTTCTAGTAGCTATAGGTATCAAATAGCTATGGAATTCAAAACTTAAGGTCCTTAAATGGTAATTAGACCATTGAATGGTAGTTAGTAGACATTTTAATGACTCATCCATGGAAAAATTAGAAATAGCTAGGGCCTAAATTGAAAATCACTAAAATTAAAAAATGACAAATAATTAAAAAGAATTATCATCTTTTCTTTTCATCTTCATCCCCCAAATTTCTATGGAAACCCTAGGAAAGAGGATGAAAACTTTGCAAGCTCAATAACGTATGAAATTAGGTATCATTTTTAATGATTTTTATATTTTTGGAATCGGGATAACCTAATCTCTCTATTTAAGGGATTAATGTAACACCCCAAACCCGGCCCAGACGTTACGGCCAAATCCGACATGCCACATTGAAGATAAAAATCCACGTTTCGTTTTAGCGCTTTAAAACCAACTTTTGTTAAGCTTAACCAAGTGAATGGAAGCTGGGCACCAGGTAGGAATCCGTAACAGAGGAGGTGAGCCATGAAGGCTGCTTAAGTACCTAACTCTTCGATTGGATCCAATCCTAGACATTCCCACAACCACTGCCACACTTGGTTATAACGAGTTGAAATTTCTTTGAGTAGATATCTTTGATAAATCGAATAATCGTGACGTTGTGTTATTTTGAAAACAAGTATCATTTTGAAAACGCGTCCTAAGTCTAGCCCATTTGAATTATTATCAACTAGTTTAAAGTTATTAAAAATAAAATAATCCCAGAGAGAAAATAAAGTTAAAATGGCCTTATTACAACCCAAAAATAAATAATAAATAAGGTAAACTAAAGAAAACCAATCACTTATTTCAAAAGCCCAAAAGCGATCACCGTGGCCACTCTGAATCCCCTCCGGCTCCAAGCCCCCACATCAAGGCTCACCTGCAAGGTTAAGGAAGGGGTGAGTTTGGAAACTCAGTGTGCAACAAGCCCCTTTCAGAGCCCAAAACAATATCAGCCTGCTGGGCCTAAGCCCAAATTCAATCTCAGCATATACTGGGCTGAAGCCTTTACATAATTCATATCACTGGGCCGAAGCCTTTTCATTATTCATATCACTGGGCCGAAGCCTTTACTGTAACAATATGGCAATATGGCCCATAGGCCCATTTTAATAATACATGCAACATCAATGAACATATGCAAGCCTGTTTGGGGAGACTACTCAACCCACCAACCGCTACTCTCTACCCGTACCAACCAAGCTCTCCATGTGGGGAATAACTCAACCCACCCAACCAAACTCTCCACTGGCAGCATAGTTACTTTATCATATAACTGGAAGCCTAGCCTCTTTTAATAACTGGGGCAAAAGCCCTTTTCGGTAAACTGGGGCAAAGCCCTTTTCGGTAAACTGGGGCATAGCCCTTTTGCACTTCCTCCATCCACATAAACCCAACCCATGCATAAATGAATACATCATGTGCAAATCATACATATCATGTGCATATCGTATCAAATCATATATATATCAAAATCTCATGCATCGAACTCACAATTAAACCCTAGGGGTAAAATGGTCATTTTTACCTAGGGGCAAAATAGTCATTTTCATATTATAAGGGTAATTTTGTAATTTTACAAAATATTAGGGTTTTCCATTTTCATTATCAGTTATGTAACACCCCGTACCCGAGACCGTTGCCGGAGTCGAACACGAGGTGCTACCGGACTTAACTCCTTACTTAAACAGCTCATACAATTCATTTTTAAAATTTCCAGACGAGCTGGCTAACTGCATCACAGTCACTCTAAAAATCATATCTCGAGTTAAAAAACTCGAAATCTAATTCCATAAATTTTTCCTGAAACTAGACTCATACATATATTTACTAATTTTTTTCTAGAATTTTTGGTCGGACCAATTAGTACAGTTTATTAGTTAAAGTCTCCCCTGTTTCAGGGTTCGACTACTCTGACATTCATGCATTTCGACTTAGATATCTCCCTGTACAGGACTTCAATACTTATGTCGTTTGTTTCTAATGAAACTAGACTCAAAAAGGAATCTGCACATATAAAGTATGACTTCTAATTATCTCTGGTTAATTTATGGTGAATTTTCAAAGTTAGAACAGGGGATCCAGAAATCGCTCTGGCCCTTTTTCACGAAAACTTAAACATCTCATAAAATACGGCTCATATAGTCGTTTCGTTTCTTTCATATGAAAATAGACTCATCAAGATTCGATTACATAATTTATTAATTATTTAATTCCATTTATACTATTTTTAGTGATTTTTCAAAGTCACATCACTGCTGCTGTCAGCATCTATTTTAAGGTAAATTTTACCTATTTCATAGTTTTCCATGAATCAACTAGTAATTTGACATACATTATTTCCAAGTATAATCACGATTAGCCATGTCATACGTAGCACCAATAGGACCATGATTGGCCATTCCAATGGCTAATCATTACCAAGCATTTCCACACCACTTAATAACCATATCATAAGACCATATATACAAAATGATCATAATGTTATACTCAAAATATACAAGCCATTTTCGCATGGCTATACGAATATACATTACCAAAGGATACTTAATTAACAACAAGGGTCAGCCCTATACATGCCATTATCAAGTTCAACTGAAGAGTACCAAAAGTGGCTTAGATAGTGTGGATGACTTCGACTTTGACACCTCCGAGTCCGATAGTGATTTAACAAAATCTATAATACGAGAATTTAAGCAACAGAGTAAGCGTTTGATGCTTAGTAAGTTTATAAGTAAGGAACTCATTTGAAACAAAAACACAAAAGAAATAGCATTCATAAGGATAAATAAATGCCTATGCACAAGATCACGATTCGCTTTTAATTTACACTTTTATCAATAGGTTTATACATTCAAGTCAAACTTAACTAAATTTCATTTGATTCAATTTCATGTAGCTCGAGTGAGCTATAGACTTCATATAATCCTAAGAAATGGCCGAAAGAGCATTATTCGATTTCGTAATCACAACCGACAATCGCATCAAATTTTTTTCAATGTATATATGATCCATACATGGTCATATTAGGGATTATGAGCACATTAATTGGAATTATTACGACGAGTCGCACCTTTCCAACATAAATACCTTCGAATTTGGCTCGGATGTAACACCCAAAGACAAATGCCTTCGGACTTAACCCGTTATAATAACCCGCACGAATGCCTTCGGACTTAACCCGGTCATAATAACCCACAAGACGAATGCCTTCGGGACTTAACCCTGTTATATTTTTTCCAAATCATAGCTGCGGACCTTTAGTCCGGATAGATTCTATCAATATACATATCATCATTCACATTTCAACTCCAAAGTTATACTCAAATTCACATGTTCATAACACCATTACAAACTTAACTCCAAATGATCCTCACTATGAATCGTGATACCCACATTAATTAATGAACAATTTTATTCAAGTGCCAACCAAAAATTCGATTCATTTACCATATTCTTATAGGCATATTTAATTATGTATACTAGAAGAGCCTACTTAAAAACTTACCTCGGTATATTGAAACGGTAGTAGATTGGCTTCTCTATTGCCTTCTCTTTTCCCCTATCCGACTTCGATCCTCCTTGCTCTTTAGCTTAATAAATACAAATAGATTTGTTTAATATCTTAACCCATATTGTTTACTCATAATTCACATTCGGCAATCACATAACAATTTCAATATGTATTAATATTTATAATTATGCCATGGTTCAAACTTCATACTTATTTGTAACTGAAAATGGTAAGAACTCATCAAGCCACGATAGTCACTTATAACTCAACTCAAAATGATTTTATAACCCTAGTAACCGATCATTCATCTTATACTAGTTTCGCATACATAAGCAAAACTCACATAGTTTACTTCGTTTTCTTATACACTAGTGTAACCAATGTGATTATTACCAAATAGATCATATGTGTTAACACTACTCATTTACATATAGATTACCAATCAACATTCCTACTCCTTAGCTAATGCCGATTGTCTATATAAGTCCTAATCATCTTCTTTGCATGTAACAACTTTCCAATTCAACTTAATGGAATAAAAAAAAATACATTAAGATCTAAGACCGAATTTTGAAATTTCCATAATCGGCACTTGCTATAAAACAATTAAGTCACAATCAATTAATATTACCTAGCTTATACCTAGATTAATAATCATCTAAATTATTTAAAACGTTCAACACCACTCATCTTTACAAACACATATTCGGCAAGGAAGAAAAATTGATAATTTAACAACCTTAGCTTAGCATATAAATTGCTTATAACACATTTTTAAGCATTTTTTTTTCATCAACTCAAAACACACTCATCACTCACAATAACTAAGTTCATATTCGGCAATGGCCTCTAATATAATGACCGATTCTTCTCACTTAGCATCTAGTGTACACACATGATCATTTGTTTGATTCAAACACCTATCCACCAAAATTCATCCAAGTTAACAAGAGCAACAACCACATTCTTTATTATTTACCATGACCAAAAACCATATTCATTCACCAAATATCAAAAATTTAACATGGGTCTAATAAGGAACTTAGTAATTTACTAGAATTTAACTAAAATTTCAAGAATTAACCAAAACTTCTTACCTTAATTAAGACTAGGATGACCGAATGATGTTCCTCCCCTAAACTTCTTTCACATTCGATTCTTCAAGAAACAAAGATGAACACTTTGTTTTTATCACCCATGTTCTCTTTATTCTTCTATTATTATTCAATAAATAAAAGCCATTTAATTAACATATTGATAATAGAAAATATATATATTATTTATTAACCAAAGAACATGGCGGCCACCAACAATAAAATGGGCAATTTGACATGCAAAACCATTCCTTTTAGTACCTTTATTATAAACCACTTTTAAAAATTACCCATCATCTTTCACATTTTTCACACATAAGTCCTATTTACAATTTCAAATTCAATTGTCAAAATTAAAGCATAAAACCTTCATATATGCATGTGCACACACAATAAACATGGAATATGACATTTAATTATTTTTCTGTGTCTCGGTTTTGTGGTCCCGAAACCACTTCCCGACTAGGGTCAAAATAGGGCTGTCACAAGTTACTAACAATTTCATGTGTTTTGATAGCGATTCTAGCCCATTCTTAGCGAAACCGAGTTATTGGGCCAAAAACCCTTAATGGGCCTTACACAGCCGAATTAGTCATTTAGGCCCATTTAGCCCATTTTCCATAACGGTCTTAGCCATATTAATGCGCAATCTGACAAGATTCCAATTTCTACCAAATTTACCTAAATGGGCCCGAAAGCCCATTGGGCCCGATTTCAGCCCCTCGAGACCCAACTTACCATGATGTTGAAAATCGTGCTCTTACCTATTCCAACGATCCCGATCATCTACTTAGCGAATCTAACTAACCAATGAGCGTTCGCATGCTCACAAGTCCTCGAAATGCCAGAATTTCGACATTTCGGCATTTCGGCAAATATCGAGTTAAGTTACGAAAGAGGGTTCGTTACACACCTGATTTGCGATATTCCTTGACGAGATTTCCTACGTGATTTCTCCTATAATCAACCGCTTATAGATTAGATCATGTTAATATTTAAACCAAATCAAAAACTACCTATTATCATCACTTACATATTCGGCCACCATCCACAATGGCCCTAGAATTCATACCTTTGCCAAAATTGATGACTAGATCTAGATTTAGTCACTCCGATGATCCAAGCTTCTCACACACTCCTCGATTGGCAGCCTTTAATCCTCATTAGCACCAACAAACCAAATAACACCAAAAAAACCCTTTCAGTATTAGTCGACAGCCACCCTATGTATATAGGGGTTTTCAGCTTTTCTTAAACCACAAGATACAAATGGGAAGAAGGTTCGAATACTTACCAAGAGATCTAATCGTTGAAGAACGTTCCAAATACCTTCCTACCCCAGATCTGTTGTGAATCCAACTTAAACGTGTGTAGAAAATAGATCTAAATATTAATTCCTGAATCACTAAAATATGAGGCTTTTCGGCTTTTGGATCTATCCTAGAATATGGCTATTGTGATCTAAAAGAAAAAAATAGGTGGCGATAAGTTCACCATCGAAGAGACAATCAGTAGAGGAAGAGATGTAAGATTAAAGGTTCGGTCTTTTGAAAGATTAAAAGGAAAGGAGATATGGTTTCAACTAAAGGAGTAATCGGCAACCAATATTTGAGAAGAAAAAGTTGTTTTAAAAAGAATTTGGCTTCGAGAAGAGAAAATAGAAAAGGAGAGAATTGTTCAGCTTTTGGGAAAAATAGAAAAGAATATGAGGAAAAGAAATAAGATAAGATTAGAATAAAATAAAGTCTTTTTCCAATTTTAATTCCTTCCTTAGCTCCCTAATTCCTGGCCAAATTCAAAGTTTGAATTTCATTCAAACTCCTAACCGCTGATCTGTAGCCTTATCCACCGCTTCATCATGCTGTTAAGAAGAGTTTCGGTCAAACTCTAACTCCCCCCACGTGAGCAGCAAAATTGGTAGCCCATTATGCATAACATAACAAGACCTACCCCATGCTATCGCCACTGCACCATGCTTTCTTCCTTACTAATATACGGTCACAGTTATTTTTAAACCTTACCTGTTGAAGCTCTAGTGCGCTTAAAAATAAAAAGGAAATTCCACCTTCCACACCACTCGAACCTTCAACCTCCAGAACACTCAGCCACACTGCTTGCCGCTGCGACACAACCTCGCTTTTGTTATAATATGACTGCATTTACTTATAAGCCTTATTCGCTTCAGTCACGGGATACTTAAAAGAAATAAAACAAGTTTCGTTGTCCCCTGCATTCGAACTCGTGACCACTAGGTCTCCTTAGCGCTTGCCGCATCGCGCCAAGGCGCTTTTGTGTTAAATTATTCTCTCAATTCCTCTTAACCCTTATTCTAGCCGCGATCCGCATATTAAAAACCCAAATTATGACGCCGCACCTTGAACCCGTGCACCTCCCTAGTGTCCTCCTAGCATCCTTAGCCATCGGGCGGATGCCCGCTTGTGTTAAAACTCAACCCTAATTTATTAATGAAGCCTACCGCCTGATTCCCTTAAGAGGCAAGATTCAAGAATTTTGCTAAAGCTATGGGCGAGCCTCGGACCTTTCCCCACATTATACCCCTTCATTACATATTTAATTACTAATAATAATAATAATAATAATAATAATAATAATAATAATAATAATAATTTCATAAACATATCTAATAATAAAATTTCAAATACCAATAATACAAATAATAATAATAATTTTCATAAAAATTTTCAAACATACATACAAGAATATTTTTCTAATAATAATTTTATCTCATAATACTAATTAAAATTTCATAAAAATTTAAAATATCTATAATAATAAATATAGAAAAAATTTTCTAGTAGTAATTCAAAATTTTTTCTTAAACTGTAATATTTAAAACTTCTTAATTATTCAGTTTCCTTCTATCCGAATCCTGCACTCAAAGCCCAACTCTTCTAGGCCCCAAAAATCGAGCGTTACAACTCTATTTCCTTAAAGAAATTTCGTCCTCGAAATTTCCAACTATCAACTAATCAGACACTCAAGTCAAACCTCTATGCTTCATTGTGCACTCTAATTAAAAATAACTCTTAGTACGACCTGAACATCTAATTACCAAAGTAAAGGAACATTTATCAAGCACGCATACAATTCGTAACACACACTCAAATAGAATAAACTTGGCAATCCCGAGCTCGATGCTCCTTGGACCCACATCTAAGACATGCTCCTGTCTTCCTATGGCATTCACCCGGATGACTCCCGTTGCAGTCTTTGCAGGTTGGAAAGTTTGGTCGTGCCTTAACATGTTTCACAAAACGGGGCTCTGTTCTCTGAGAACTAGGATCCTTCCTTTTCTTACACTCCAAGCACCCTACTTGAAACGTTTCCCTAATTTTGTTAATTTTGGTATCCAATACTTCCTCTACCACTTTCCTTACTAACTCAGCCAGTGCCTCAGTACCAAGCTCTGAGTTACCGCTACCCAAAGTTGGCAGAATTTGCTTACCCTTAGAATCCATATCAATACTCTACATTACCAGTACACATATCAATTAACTATAAAGATCTCAAAAATTTTACTATTTATTCATATGACTTATGCAGAAACAGTATTTTAGAGTTTTTTTTTGTTCTTTACAGAATCATAGCCTAGCTACAGTCTCAATCTTTCTGGGTTTTTAGTTCCTACTGTCTCAATCTCTATGGTTTCAGATCAACCTAGCTACAGGATTACAAAGAAAGTCTCAATCCTATCTACAAGAAGGTTTTAGTACAAGATTTAAGGAAAAAGTACTTACAGACTTGGTGCCGGGATTCAAGAAGCTACATCGATTTCGTAAGACTTAGAAGAATCTAACCTCCTTAAAATCAAATTCTCAAAACATGTGTATTTTGAAGACGACAAATTTGGAAAAAAGTCTCTTTAAAACAATAATTTCCGGATTTTTTTCCAAAAATACCCTTCTTGGGTTTAAAAAAAAATTTTGAAAGCCTTTTTGGACCCGATCCACAGCCGAGTTGTTGCAACCTAGGCTCTGATACCACTAAATGTAACATCCCAAACCCAACCCAGACGTTACGACCGAATCTGACATGCCATATTGAAGTTAAAAATCCACGTTTCGTTTTAGCGCTTTAAAACCAACTTTTGTTAAGCTTAACCAAGTGAATGGAAGTCGGGCACCGATAGGAACTGTAATGTAAGAGGTGAGCCATGAAGGCTGCTTAAGTACCTAGCTCTTCGATTGGATCCAATCCTAGACATGCCCACAACCATTGCCACACTTGGTTATAACGAGTTGAAATTTCTTTAAGTAGATATCTTTGATAAATCGAATAATCGTGACGTTGTGTTATTTTGAAAACAAGTATCGTTTTGAAAACGCGTCCTAAGTCTAGCCCATTTGAATTATTATCAACCAGTTTAAAGTTATTAAAAATAAAATAATCCCAGAGAAGAAAATAAAGTTAAAATGGCCTTATTACAACCCAAAAATAAATAATAAATAAGGTAAACTAAAGAAAACCAATCACTTATTTCAGAAGCCCAAAGGTGATCACCGTGGCCACTCTGAATCCCCTTCGGCTCCAAGCCCCCACATCAAGGCTCACTTGCAAGGTTAAGGAAGGGGTGAGTTTGGAAACTCAGTATGCAACAAGCCCCTTTCAGAGCCCAAAACAATATCACCCTCTCGGGCCTAAGCCCAAATTCAATCTCAAGATATATTTGGTCAAGCCTTTACATTATTCATATCATCGGGCAAGCCTTTTCATTATTCATATCATCGGGCAAGCCTTTATCAGAATAATATGGCCCATAGGCCCATTTCAATAATACATGCAACATCAATGAACATATGCAAGCCTGTTTGGGGAGACTACTCAACCCACCAACCGCTACTCTCCACCCGTACCAACCAAGCTCTCTATGTGGGGAATAACTCAACCCACCCAACCAAACTCTCCACTAGCATCATAGCTGCTTTATGATATAACTGGAGGCCTAGCCTCTTTTAATAACTGGGGCAAAAGCCCTTTTCGGTAAACTGGGGCAAAGCCCTTTTCGGTAAATTGGGGCATAGCCCTTTTGCACTTCCTCCATCCATATAAACCCAACCCTTGTATAAATGAATACATCATGTGCAAATCATACATATCATGTGCATATCGTATCAAATCATATATATATCAAAATCTCATGCATCAAACTCACAATTAAACCCTAGGGGTAAAATGGTCATTTTTACGTAGGGGCAAAACAATTATTTTCATATTATAAGGGTAATTTCATAATTTTACCAAATATTAGGGTTTTCCATGTTCATTATTAGTTACTAACAATTTCATGTGTTTTGATAGCGATTCTAGCCCATTCTTAGTGAAATCGAGTTATTGGGCCAAAAACCCCTAATGGGCCCTACACAGTCGAATTAGTCATCTAGGCCCATTTAGTCCATTTTCCGTAACGGTCTTAGCCGTATTAATGCTCAATCTGACAAGATTCTAATTTCTACCAAATTTACCCAAATGGGCCCAGAAGCCCATTGGGCCCGATTTCAGCCCCTCGAGGCCCAACTTACCATGATGTCGAAAATCGTGCTCTTACCTGTTCCAACGATCCCGATCATCTACTTAGTGAATCTAACTAACCAATGAGCATTCGCATTCTCACAAGTACTCGAAATGCCAGAATTTCGGCATTTCGGCATTTTGGAAAATATCGAGTTAAGCTACGAAAGAGGGTTCGTTACACACCTGATTTGCGATATTCCTTGACGACATCTCCTACGCGATTTCTCCTATAATCAACCGCTTATAGATTAGATCATGTTAATATTTAAACCAAATCAAAAACTACCTATTATCATCACTTACATATTCGGCCACCTCCACAATGGCCCTAGAATTCATACCTTTGCCGAAATTGATGACTAGATCTAGATTTAGTCACTTCAATGATCCAAGCTTTTCACACACTGCTCGATTGGCAGCCTTTAATCCTCATTAGCAACAACAAACCAAATAATACCAAAAAAACCCTTTCAGTCTTAGTCGACAACCACCCTATGTATATAGGGGTTTTCAGCTTTTCTTAAACCACAAGATACAAATGGAAAAAAGGTTCGAATACTTACCAAGAGATATACTCATCTAAGAATGTTCCAAATACCTTCCTACCCCAGATTCGTTGTGAATCCAACTTAAACATGCGTAGAAAATAGATCTAAATATTAATTCTGAATCACTAAAATATGAGGCTTTTCGGCTTTTGGATCTATCCTAAAATATGGCTATTGCGATCTAAAAGAAAAAAATAGGTGACGATAAGTTCACCATCGAAGAGACAATCAGTAGAGGAAGAGATGTAAGATTAGAGGTTCGGTCTTTTGAAAGATTAAAAGGAAAGGAGATATGGTTTCAACCAAAGGAGTAATCGGCAACCAATATTTGAGAAGAAAAAGCTGTTTTAAAAAGAATTTGGCTTCGAGGAAAGAAAATAGAAAAGGAGAGAGTTGTCCAGCTTTTGGGAAAAATAGAAAATAATTTGAGCAAAAGAAATAAGATAAGATTATAATAAAATAAAGTCCTTTCCAATTTTAATTCCTTCCTTAGCTCCCTAATTCCTGGCCAAATTCAAAGTTTAAATTTCATTCAAACTCCTAACCGCTGATCTGTAGCCTTATCCACCGCTTCATCATGCTGCTAAGAAGAGTTTCGGTCAAACTCTAACTCCTCCCCACTTGAGCAACAAAATTGGTAGCCCATTGCACGTACAACAGCTCGAACTCCAGACCTCAGTCCGCCCTTGCACCTACGCCCCTGCTGCTGGCCACTGCACCATGCTTTCTTCCTTACTAATATACGGTCACAGTTAATTTTAAACCTTACCTGCTGAAGCTCCAGTCCGCTTAAAAATAAAAGGGAAACTCCGCCTTCCACGCCACTCAAACCTTCAACCTCTAGAACACTCAGCCACACTGCTTGCCGCTGCGACACAACCTCGCTTTTGTTATAATATGACTGCATTTACTTATAAGCCTTATTCGCTTCAGTCATGGGATACTTAAAAGAAATAAAATAAGTTTCGTTGTCCCCTACATTCGAACTCGTGACCACTAGGTCTCCTTAGCGCGCTGCTGCCACTGCACCAAGGCGCTCTTTGTGTTAAATTATACTCCCAACTCCTTTTAACCCTTATTCTAGCCGCAATTTGCATATTAGAAAAAACCCAATTTATGCATTTGACGCACCTTGAACCTGTGCACCTCCTAGCGTCCTCCTAGCATCCTTAGCCATTGGGCGGATGCCCGCTTGTGTTAAAACTCACCTAAATTATTAATGAAGCCTACTCCTGATTCCCTTAAGAGGCAAGATTCAAGAATTTTGCTAAAGCTATGGGCGAGCCTGGACCTTTCCCCACATTATACCCCTTCGTTACATATTTAATTACTAATAATAATAATAATAATAATAATAATAATAATAATAATTTCATAAACATATCTAATAATAAAATTTCAAATACCAATAATACAAAAAATAATAAAAATTTTCATAAAAATTTTCAAACATACATACAAGAATATTTTTCTAATAATAATTTTATCTCATAATACTAATTAAAATTTCATAAAATTTAAAATATCCGTAATAATAAATATAGTAAAAATTTTCTAGTAGTAATTCAAAATGTTTTTCTTAAACGGTAATATTTAAAACTTCTTAATTATTCGGTTTTCCTTCTATCCGAATCCCAGACTCAAAGCCCAACTCTTCTAGGCCCCAAAAATCAGAGCGTTACAATTAATTTGGAAAGTTATCGAGGTATAAAATTTGGGTCATGGATGAATATGCTGAAAATTAGAAATTTATGGTAGAAAATGAAAGTTTGTTCATAGATAAACAACTTTTACAAAAAAAATTTTGATGAAAACTTGATAGGGACTAAAATGAAAAGGTAGTAAAATTCTTGGAAAATTCTAAAATTTATGTGTTGTAGATGTAGTAAATGAATTTCAGCTAGGCTTGGAAAGAGGGTTAAATTTCATGAATTTCATTTTCCGAGACTAAGGAGAAAATTAGAATTTTTGAAAAGAATAGGGGGAAATGGTAATTTTGCCTAGGACATAATAGAACACAAATATGATTGAAATGTGATAGATTAATAGTTAAATTTATCCATATAGATCCAGAATGACCAACGACGAAACTAGACCAAGGAAAGCAAAAGGTTTTGGATTAGTAGAAACTTAAAAACGAACCATTTTCAAGGTAAGTTCGTGTAACTTAAAAATGTATGTTAATATGTTTTAATTGAATTGTATGGTTTTGTTGTTATGTATGAGATGACATATATACATACTGATATAGTTTTAAGTTGTGTAATATGGACAAATTATCAAGTCCCGATCGAATGTTGAATTTTGATGGGTTGAAAATAATAGTACATATGTTGCAAATAGAATTTAGCCCGGACGGGTAATTCTAATGTAAGCCCTCTTGAGTTAGTTTGTAAATTGGATTTAGCCTGGACAGGTAATCCATATTAAGCTCTTTAGAGCATATGCTACAAATAGGATTTAGCCTGGAATGGTAATCCTACAGTAAAATGTTTGACTCAAGGGTGTGTCTTTTTATTATGTACCCAAATGGGTACTTTTGCACATGTGTATATTACCTGAACACCCATTGAGATTTCAATAGTTTGACGGTAAAGAATCTTGAAGAAGTGGAAAGTTGAAATTAATGAAAGCTTGTAAAGTGATGAGCTCATCTATGTTTATTTGATATTCATATGAAATTATGTGACTAACTTGTTTGAATAAGTGCATGTTGTTAAGTAACTTACCCAAAATTCATGGAATATGTATGTATGTGTGCTTGTGTTAAATAAATAAGACCGGTAAGTTTATTTTCCGTTATACGAACTTACTAAGCATAAAATGCTTACTCCATTTATTTTTCCCTATTTTATAGTGCTCAAAGCTCGCGAAGGTTGGAAGTCGGTCAGAGCAGTCATCACACTATCCAATATCTCATTTTGGTATAACTAGAAATCTCATTTTGGTAAAATGGCATGTATAAGCTTAGTTGGCCAATGATGGCTTGTAATGGTTTTTTTTGTAACCTAGCCATTGGAATGGTTAGAAATGGTCACTTTGATAAACTTGTAATGACATGCTATGCTATCTTCACATATATTAGGTAAATGTTTAAGTGTCTCCATCAAATGGATTAGTCCATGGTAAATTATAAACATGTATGCATGTGGTGGTATGCCTTGTAAATGATGAAATTTGCTTGAGATGGATGTTTGAAATGGTTGGATTGTTTTCAGTGTATTTTAGTGCAGGAACATGGTAAATTTGGGTGACAAATGAGGCTAGGAAACAACTTAATTTTGTCCAAATGGGAAGGCACACGAGCGTGTGTCTAGGCTGTGTGTAACACAAAGCCTGTCCCATGGGCACGTGGTCCGGCCGTGTGTCCCCTGCATCTTGAAAACAAGAAATAGAATGCTCAAAATTGGCACACAGGCAGAGACATGAGCGTATGTCTCATCCGTGTGGTTGACACAACCATGGACATGGGTGTGTTACACGGCCATATGGAAACTACACCTAATTTCTAAAATAAAAACTTGCCACACGGCCTAGTACACGGGCATGTGACTTGGATGTGTGACTCCAATTTGTTCATGACTTACAAGTCAGAAAGTTACATGGGTTAGGGACACAGGCGTGTGTAGTACACAGCCTAACCACACGAGTGTGTCCCCAGATCACACGAACGTGTGAACCCAGCACCTAGGAAAGTTTTTAAAAAGTCACAAAAAATTCTTAAAGTTTTCTATTAAGTCCTAACTTGATTCTAATGCTCTTATGGGGCCTCGAGGGCCCAATCTAGGGACGTTAGGAATGACCTAGTAATTGAATAGTAATTTCTCTAAGATAATTGTAATTTTTTCTGAATGTTTCGGTAATGTCTCGAAACCCTATTCCGACGACGGATACGGGTTTGAGGTGTTACACTTTTGTTGTGAGATTTGCAGTGACAACCATAGCTATGAAGATTGTCCACAACATGCAGAGAATGCCTTTTATGTCAATAACTCTTATAATAATTCTGTACGCAATCAAAAATCATGGGAAACTCAGACCGTTGGACAAAATGCTGCGACATTCTGATATAGGAATATATCTATTCAAGGCAATTATAATCCAAGACAAAGGAATTACAATCAACAATAGCAGAACTACAATAACACACTCAGATGCATCCACACCAAAATCAGATGTGGCAACAACACTTTTCAATGCCAAATCAGCATGTTCAAAGACATCGAAAACAACAGCACACACAAGCTTCTCCTTCTGACCCATTAGCAGCTCTTGAGGCTTTAATAGGGGAGCATATTACTCGTACAGAAGCTATTATGCAAGGGAATTCATCTTCTATTCAGGCGTTGGAGGCATAATTAGGACAACTTGCTTCAAATCTGAATACTCGACCACCGGACACCCTACCTAGTGACACGAAAAATCCAAGTCTGAGGGGGAAAGAACACTACAAGGCTCCCACTCTTAGGAGTGGTAAGAGAACTGGTGAGTCGACTACAAACTCTGCTATAGCACCTCAAGATACTAGTGAAGTGATCCCTAGTGAGAAGGTTGAATCTGAAGAGCTTGTCGATGTACCAGACAAAGAAGCTTTACAAATTGTCACTCATATGCCTAATGTCCGACCCTCGAAACTGTCGACACAACCAAAGGTGTTAGCGCAATCAGATGTATCTCCACCTTTACCTTTTCCATAAAGATTCAGGGGGAATGAGTAGGAAAAGCAGTACCAATAGTTCCTGAACACACTGAAGCAACTTTGGGTCAATATTTTTTTAGTAGACGCTCTTGTGCAAATTCTAAATTATGGGAAATTTATGAAGGAGTTCATGTCCAAAAAGAAAAAGCTCAATAATATTAAAACTATTGCACTCACAAAAGGTTGTAGTGTTGTTTTCGAAATTAAGTTGCCCTTCAAAGTGAAAGATCTTAAGAGCTTTACTATCCTATGTTCAATTGGCAACCATTATTTGGGCAAAGCTTTATTCGACTTGGGAGCTAGCACCAACCTAATGCCACTATCTACTTTCAGAAAGTTGGGAATTAGTCACATGAAACCTACTGTAGTGACATTGCAACTAGCAGATCAATCCTTGGCTCAAACTAAAGGGCAAATCAAAGACATCTTAGTTCATGTGGATAAATTTATTTTTCCAGCTGATTATATCACAATTGACTGCAAGACAGACAAAGAGGTTTCCATAATCTTGGGACGATAATTTTTAGCCACTGGACGAACTCTTATTGATGTTTACAGAGGTGAACTGACCATTCGGCTTAATGATGAGCACGTTACCTTTAGTGTTTTTGAATCTATTCAATGCAAGGATAAAGAAGAATGTCATACTGTCAATTTGCTAGATGATCTAATTGAGGAAGAATTCAATGAACAAAGCACAATACTTTCTAAAGAGTTTGCAGTAACATCTGACGATGAATTCTTAGATGATTGTGACAACATGGTTAAAGTTAATAATATTAAACTCAGGCATGGATAGCAGATTGAATCCTTAGACTTAGCCAACAAAACAGCTCCAATTTTTAAGCCATCTATTGACGAAGCTCATACTATGGAATTGAAACCACTACCTACTCATCTTAAATACGTCTTTCTTGGTGCTAACAATACTGTCCCAGTTATTATCTTCGCAACACTAGATGTAACTCAAGAAAAGAAATCTTAAGCATTGTTTGGAGTATTGACAATATTTGAGGCATTAATCCATCTTTTTGCATGCACAAGATCAAGTTGGAAGATGAAGGCAAGCAATCAATTGAGAAACAAAGAAGATTAAATGAGAAGATGAAGAAAGTTGTTAAGAAAGAAATTATAAAATGGCTTGATGCTCGAATTATTTACCCTATTTCTGATAGCAAATTGAGTAAGTCTAGTGCAGTGTGTTCCTAAAGAGAGTGGCATCACTATGGTTAGTAACGACAAAGAAGAATTAATTCCTACACGTATTTTTACGGGATGGTGAGTCTTGATGGATTATCGCAAACTTAAAACTGCCACAAGCAAGGACCACCTCCCACTTTCTTTTATTGACCAAATGTTGGGCAGGCTTGCTGGAAAAGCCTATTACTGCTTCTTAGATGGCTATTCTGGGTACAATCAAATTGCTATTGCACCGGAGGATCAGGACAAAACAACTTTCACCTATCCCTTTCGTACTTTTACTTTTCTCCATATGCCTTTCGGTCTTTGCAACATGTAACGCCCTAATTTTCGGGATTTTTCGGGTTTCTGTGATTTTTGGTAAATTTTGAAATTTTGGTGTTCTGAATACTGGAATTGTGTTTAAATGTGTTAATGGGCCATTAGAAGGCCCAAGCCTAAGTTAAACACGGTAAAATATCAAGGTTGGATTTTAAGTGAATAGGAGACTTGGTTAAGTGGGCTTTTAAGAAGAACTTCATAAATTACGACACAAATAAGGCCTTTGTAAAGTGGCAAGGTGGCGCCACTAAGTTCCTAAAAAAAAGGCGTCTGGGAAGGAATTAAAGGTCCAGGGTTCAACTTGCAAGGTAGGCATATTGTTACTTTTTAATTTTAGGCATGTGTCGGGCATGTGATCACTTAAGTGAATTTCGGCAAAGGCCTTAGAGAGGTTGGGCCAATTTTTTTAGTTGATATTAGGGTTAGGTTCTTTTCTTTTTCTATCTTGGAGAATTAGGGTTAGCCACCTGAAAGCTTTCACTATCATTCATCCTTTCTGAGTTCTCACAAAAGCTGAAAATGCAAATTCCTTCTCCTTGGTGCCGATTTCTTCTTCCTCTCTTTTTTCTCCATTTTCTTTCTTCCTTTTTTCTTTTTCGTCTAGCCGAAACCTTCTAATCACCTTACTCACCTCCTGTGTCAATCCCATCCTCCACAAAACCTCTATAGCCGATTGCCATAAAAAGCCGAAATCCCGAAAACTCACTACTTGTGCCGATTTCTCCAAGCCAAAATCCTTCAGTTATTTTTGTTCTTTTTGATCAACTTTCATCTTCTCTAATCTCTTAGTATCTGTCGGCAACATTACTTCAAAGTTATAGCCTCAAATCGTCATCTTCTTCATCATTTAAAAAGCCGAAATACCATAGATTTAGGGACTTATAGTCGAAACTTCAGATCTCCTGGATTCAAGTTCTACTATCATTTAGAGGATAGATCTACATCAGATCTGAGTATAAATCAAAGAGAAATAAGTGGTAAGTACTCATCACCTCAGATCTAGTCTTATTTTACAATTTAGAAAAGTCGAAGTCCCTAAAATCTAGGGAGGCTATCGATTTGGGCATAGGGCTTTAAGGGTCTTTAACTGATGATTTCTTTTGGTGATTAGAGTCTTCTAGAGGTTTGATCGAAGGCTTGGATCATTGGAACAACTAGACTTAGATCTAGTCATCGGTTTTCGGCAAAAAGGTAAGATTCTAAAGGCTTTAGAGGCATGGTTCGAATATGGGTTGCTGAATATTGGGATTGGTTATTGTGGGTTGCAATCTAAGAATTGTGGTAATAAATTGTAGGACATCGTAAGGGATCTCAGTAGCAGTCGTCGCGAAATAGGTGTGTATTGAACACCCTCTTATAGTTCAATTCGGAAAAGCTGAAATGCCGAAATTCTGGCATTTCGTGGGCTTGTGAGTGTGCGAGTGCTCACAAAACGTTTAGAAATCATTAGATATGAAATCGCAAGTGGTAAGTTAGTCGTGTGTGAATTTTCGTGCACTTCGGTAATTGGGCCTCGATAGGCTAAAACTGGGCCCAATGGGCTTACGGGGCCATACAGGTAAATAATAAAAAAATTAATAAAAATATATATAATATAAAAAAAATAGGCAATAAGTATGTTCTGTTAGACTGTAGAATCGAAACTGCTTAAACCGGTAAACTGTTCATAAAACTTGAATTAAATGGGCTTAAATTGCTAATGGACACCGTAGGGCCCATTAGGGTTTTAGGGCCCAATGGCTAAAATTGTGAAATTGAGATAAATAAATTATCATGATGAAAAATGGGATAGTAAGGACAAGAATATTCATGAGAACCCTTAAAACTGATAAAATTACTGAAATACCTTTATAGGTGGAAAGTTTACAGTTTTACTCCAAGGAGAAAAATTACTGATATACCCCTAGGGTTAAGGTTGACTTGAATGCATGTTTGACTGTTAGTATTTACTGCATGCCATGTTATTATTATCTAATGTATGGGACTGGGTTATTGATGGAGGAAGTACTGAAAGTTGCTTGACCACATACCGGAGGCTTTGCCTCAGCTTACTGATATCTGAGCAGCTATGCTGCAACTGTGGAGTGTAGGGCTGGGTGGGTTGAGCTATTCCCCACATGGAGTGGAGGGTTGGTACGGGTGGAGTGTAGTGGTTGGTTATAGGCTGGGCTGGGCTTGCATACACGAATATGTCTATTCTGTTTTGGAATGGGCCTACAGGCCATATTGTTATCTAAAAAGGGGTTAAGGCCAAGTTTATCGTATTTTGAAAAGGGCTTTGGCCCAGTACCCGCGGTTATCTAAATAGGGCTTAGGCCCAATGGGCTTGAGCTGACTTGGGCTTTGGATGGGTTTTCCATATACACTGAGTTTTCCAAACTTACCCCCTTTCTCTTCCATCCTTGCAGGTGAGCCCTAGTTGGTGGACTTGGAGCTGGGCGGGATTCAGAGTGGCCACAAAGATTAAATCTCTGGTTTTAAATAAGTTTCAAGTAGCTTCCTTTTAAATTTCGCATTTATTTTTTATTATTTCTATTTTGGTTAAAGTTGTAATAAGGTCGCTCTATTATTTTTATTTTGGGTTTTTAAATTACTTAAATCGTTTTCGACTTGAGATTCACATCACTTAAATTGATTCTTTGAAATTGGTTAACTCTGGGTTTATCAAAAATTACTTGTTTCAAACCGACACGACAACCAAACGTCTTCGAAAGGTAACTTTTCAAAGTAAAAAAAAAGTCACGTTTTTCTAAACCCTTAACAATCTATAATGGATAGGACTCACACTAGTGAATCGGAACATTTCTCTTAAAACTTCATTAATGGTTTTTGCAAAGCTCACCCAAACTTTAGTAAACTAGGTAACTTGGTTAGTGGTAGGTAATGTGACACACCGGATTCAGCCGTGACGTCTAGGCCGGGTTTGTGGTCTTACACAACATACCAGCCACATTTCAAAGGTGCATGATAGCAATATTCTGGAATATGATTGAAGATTCTTTATAGGTTTTTATGAATGATTTCTCAATCTATGAGAATGATTTTGATCATTGCACTGATAATTTAGATAAAATATTAAAGTAATGTGAAGACACACATTTTGTTATAAATTGGGAAAAATTTCATTTCATGGCAACTGAAGGCATTGTGTTAGGCCATCGCATCTCTAGTCAAGGTATTGAAGTAGACAAAGCCAAAGTGGAAATCATTGAGAAATTACCTCCACTGAAAAATGTGAAAGGTATTTACAGTTTTCTTGGGCATGCAGGGTTTTACTAAAGATTTATTAGAGATTTCTCAAAAATTGCAAAACCCTTATGCTCATTGCTGGAACAAAATCAAAAATTCTTCTTTGATGATGCATGTGTAGATGCATTTATTCAATTAAAGAGTGACTAGTAAATGAACCCATTGTCATTGAACCAGATTGGTCTCAACCTTTTAAAGTTATGTGTGATGCAAGTGACTTTGTTGTGGGTGCTGTTCTAGGACAACGCAAGGGAAAAATATTTCACGCCATCTATTATGCTAGCAAAACTCTTACAGAGGCTCAAATCAATTATACCACTACAGAGAAAGAATTGTTGGTTGTAATCTTTTCTTTCGACAAGTTTCGTTCTTATCTTGTCGGCGCAAAGGTTGTCATATTTACTAATAACTCTGCATTGAGATATATTTTTGCGAAGAAGGACACAAAACCAAGACTGATACGTTGGATCTTACCGTTGCTAGAATTTAACATAGAGATAAAAGATTGCAAAGGTTCAGGGAATCAAGTTGCAGACGATCTGTCTCGATTGGAAGTTGGTAGTGAAGATGGAAACATATTTCAAATTATCGACGCATTCCCAGATGAGAAGTTATTTTCTGTAGATGCAACCCCTTAGTATGCAGATTTGGTTAATTATCTAGTGTGTGAAAAACTCCCATTGGGTGTCACAGGCCATACAAAAGAAAGATTTCTTCATGAAGTAGTGAAGTATCATTGGAATGAGTAGTATTTATTCAAGGTATGCAATGACAACATCATTAGGCATTGTCTTCCGGAAGAGGAAATGCTTTCAATCTTGAAGCACTGTCATGATGCTCCTTATGGAGGTTATTTCGGTGGCATGTGAACTATTGCTAAGGTTCTCTAATCAGGATTTTACTAGCCTTCATTATTCAAATACGCCCACAATTTGTGAATCAATGCAATAGGTGTTAGGGCACTGGTTCTATATATCGACGTAATGAAATGTTGCAGCAGCCAATTATGGAGGTTGAATTGTTCGATGTTTGGGGTATGGATTTTTAGGGTTTATTTCCAAGTTCATTTGGAAATCTTTATATATTAGTAGTTGTTAACTACGTCTCGAAGTGGGTTGAAGCTGTTTCAGTCCCAAAGGATGATGTAAAGATAGTTCTTAAATTTTTTCATAAGCATATACTCACCCGCTTTGGCACACCAAAGGCATTGATTAGTGATTAAGGTATACACTTTCATTGTAACCAAGTGGCAGGCGCACTGAAGAGATGCAGTTAATCATAGAATTGCTACTACTTATCATCCACAAACTAATGGACAAGCCGAAGTATCGAATCGAGAAATAAAAAACATTCTTGAAAAGGTTATAAACCCTTCGAGGAAAGATTGGTCTTCCAGACTGGATAACGCTTTATGGGCATTGCGAACAGCATACAGAACTCTATTAGGGATGTTGCCGTATTAATTAGTTTTTGGGAAAGCATGTCACTTGCTAGTTGGACTAGAGCACAAAGCAATGTGGGGAATTAAGTAAGTGAACAAGGACTATGAAGCTGCTAGAAAGAAAAGGCTATTAGATATCACTAAACTAGAGGAGATTAGGCAAAATGCCTATGAAAATGCAGCAATTTACAAGGAAAAGACCAAATGATGGCATGACAGAATTATTTTGCAACGACAATTTATCGTGGGTCAACAAGTTTTATTATTCAATTCTAGACTGAAATTGCACTCTGGTAAGTTGCGCTCCCATTGGTCGAGACCTTTCAAAGCTGTCAAAGTATTTCCTCATAGTGTAGTCACAATCAGAGATTTACATGATGGACACCAGTTCAAAGTGAATGGACAGTGGTTGAAACACTATTTTGGGAATATTAATCAAAAGTAGGTAGAGACCATTAAATTGGTCAAAAAATTTTAATTTTTATTAAACTTATCATTATGTGATTTTATTTTATTTTTTGTCTGTTTTTGTTCAAGTTTGTTTTACATCTTTTTCTTACAGAATAATTAGGTACCATTTTCGACACATTTGGTACTATTGTACGATCACTTATGACTCATCAAGAATAAGGGCATATCAGAACATTGTCACTGCACCTGAGTTTATGGGTGCAACTATAGATAATTTGGAAAGAGATGGAGCTAGACCGGTGAAAGCTGTAAAGAAAGCAACCGATGATGCCAGGGCAGAGCCGAAACCTGAGGAGCGATCTGAGGACTGTGCGAAGCCCAAAGAAAAGAAGAGAAAGTGCTTCAAAAATAAAAAAAAAAGCAAAAATACGGAGAAAAAGAGGAGGAAGAAGAAACATCGTGCATCCACATTTGTGGCTGAGGAAAACTAAGTTTATTTTCAGGTTTTTTAGCTGTAGTGTTCATGGATTGCATGTAGCTGTAATTTTTATTTTGTTAGTGCACATTGTCGTTTCAATTCTGTTGTCATTGCATTTTAATTTTAATTCATTAAGGACAATACAAACTTTAAGTTTGGGGGAATGCACATGGGGTTTGGAAATACACCCACATTTCAAAAAAAAAATTGAGTTTAATGAAGCATGCAAGGTTTATTTGTGGTTAATGCAAATGTGTTTGAAAATTTTTCTTACATTTAATGCTTAATTCTTCAATCATGTGAATTATCAATAAATGAGTTGGATAAATTTGACTGAATGTTGTATCTTCAATTCTTTGATGAATGATTTAGGTTGCATTAGTAATGGATGACTAGTAGCATTCCTTGAATCTTGAATGAATCTACCTTTTACAGCTGCTTTTATATATAGTTATGAATAAGAGACACTCCAAAGTGGGTGTATTGTAAAATGTTAAAAAGGGAATACTCTAATGCAAGCATTAGAAAAATGAATCTGGCAAAAGGCTGTTGCTGCATGAGTGTGTGTTGGCGCAATTACATACTCCCTAGGGGTTTGTTACATTCCATCGTTACTTCTCAGGAACGAGGGTACAATAACGCAACGATATCCCTTATTCACAAAAAAAAAGACATATATTTATGATCTTCATAGATACTTAGTATTGTACAATAAATGTTGTATTGGTACATAGAATTTAGGATTTGAAGCATAATGTTGGTTTTGATGAAGTTGCAATCTTATTCATTCATACTCATGTATTGTCGATGCAATATTTTATCATCTGAATATAACTCATTCATTGCGATTTTAGGTGATTCAAGTTGCTAGAATGATTATTTGCCTCAGTGAATTCTTGTGTAGCCTTGCTAGTTTCTATTTTACTTGAGGGCAAGTAAAAACTAAAGTTTGGGGGTGTGTGATAGTACTAGAAAGAACATATATTTTCTCCCTACTTATTGGTTAATTTGTCCTCAGTTAGTTATCATTAGCACATATTTTAGTATTTTCAATTTAGTAAATTGCATTTTATAACTCAGTGGATCTTAGCCTATTTATCCTTAATTTTGTCATGTTTTGGTACTGATGTTGCTACATGAGTATTTCCAGATTGCACCCAGAATTGTCGCCGCACTTGAAAGCTATCTAGATAAGAACAAAAATGTGTAAACTGTCTAGTCTTGTATAACTAAACTGTACCTACAGAGGCAACATGATTCTGATGAAAGGACACCTTAGCTATTTGGAAGAATATAAATATTCACGTGAAAAGGAAAAAAATAGATGCTTTTTAGAGGTATTATCTTCTTCAACCTATCTTTGAAGCTTTTTGGCTATGGCGGTTTAAGTCTCCTACGGGTGAATCAACATGAAAGGAACGCAGATCAACTCCTGACGAGGAGCCCTGAGTGCTACACAAGAGGGAATAGAGAGATTCAAGTCAAGATTATCTAGGAATAGTATTCTCTACTTGTTTCTTTTATATTTCTTTTCTAAACGATGGTGATTACTTTTTATTTCATGTATTTCATGTTTGTATAGAAGTACACATGATTTCTTGGTTAAATGTTATTTTATTCAATCTTGCTTATGTTGTTTAATCTTTGGGATTGAATATTTTTAACATGGAAGTGTTATTGCGGTCATTGACACTGGAAAGTGCAACAGCAGTTCAAGCTAACAAGCATGACAATGGAAGTTGATTGAGGATTAAAGGAATTTAATCCACTTGTTCCCATTTCCATCATCGAAAAGTGTAGTTAATGTGCATGTTTAAGCCTTAGATTAAATATAGAAGTTAAGCTTGGTAAGATATTCATTGCAATTTCATGCATCGACAATCTCCTATCCTTTTATACATTGTGAGCACTTAGTATTCTGTTGAATAATCACGCTGGGGATTCCAGTTTTTCATTATCATATTTTATCTTATTCTTTTCAAGTTATTACTTCGACAACTACGCTCACAATTTATCTCGTTTCTATCTATTTATTCCACTGACATTGATAGACAAAAGACAACCATCCTCATGGGATTGATATCTGACAGACTCATATATGTCTACTATACTTGCATCAATAGTGTATGCTTGCACATTATTGTTGTGACGTTAAACAGCCGATCATTAAGTTTGCTTAAAGAATTTGATCTTTCACAATGTGAATATTTCTTGGAATGTAAGATGAGTAAGCGATATTTTAATGCAAGAGGAATGAGGGCCGGAAAACCCTTAGAACTTGTGCTCACTAATGTATTTAGCCCTATGAGCATTGGTGTAAGAGGTGGTTACAAGTATTATATAACCTTTATTGATGACTATTTCGGATATAGGTATGTATACCTGATTCATCACAAGAGTGAAACCTTTGATAAATTCAAAAAGTTTCATGTGGAAGTGGAAAACAACTAGGTTTACCCATAAAGGCACTTTGGTCTGATCGAGGTGGCGATTATTTGTCTGATGAGTTCTTGAGGTACCTCATAGAGAATGAAATTCTATCCCAGTTAACCATGTCGGGAACTCCACAAAGGAATGGCATGGTAGAGAGAAGAAATCAAACGTTGTTAGACATGGTACATTGGATGTTAAGTTATTTGAAGCTACCAATCTCTTTTTAGAGATATGTTGTACAAACTACTTACTATATTCTGAATGATTTAAAACTAAGGTAGCATAAAAAACCACATACAAATTCTGGCATGGCAAGAAGTTGAATCTTGATGATTTTAGGATTTGGGGATGCCCGACCCAGTATTGGATGAAGATGCGAGGAGAATTGTAACACCCCGAACCCGAGACCGTCGCCGGAGTCGAACGCGAGGTGTCAACAGACTTCAAACCACTTATTGAGAAGTTCCAGACAAGCTGCCAATCTGTGTGCTAGTCGCTTCAAAAATCATAACTTGAGTTTTACAACTCGAAAATCAGATTTGTAATTTTTTTCTGAAACTAGACTCATATTCCCATCTACATATTTTTTCTAGAATTTTGGTCAAGCCAATTAGTACAGTTTATTAGTTAAACTCTCCCATGTTACAGGGGCCGACTACACTGACCTTCATGCGTTACAACTCGAATAACTCCCTGTGCAGGATTTCAATACTGGTGCCGTTTGTTTCTATAGAAACTAGACTCAAGGAGGAATTTATACATATATGGTATGACTCCTAATTATTTCTGGTTAATTTATAATGAATTTTCAAAGTCGGAACAGGGAATCCAGAAACCGTTCTGGTCCTGTTTCACTAAAACCCAAATATCTCTTAACATACAACTCATATAACCGTTTCGTTTCCTCCATATGAAAATAGATTCATCAAGGTTCATTTACATAATTTATTCACTATTTAATTCCATTCCTACTATTTTTAGTGATTTTTCACATCCACGTCACTGTTGCTGCCAGCATCATTTTCTAGGGTAGACTTTCTCATCTGACACATAGCTTCTATGATTCAACCACCCCTTTTTCATATATGGTCCAAAATATAAGCATGATGACCCATTCTAATGGCTGGTCATTGCCAAACACTTCCATGCCTCTTAATGAGCATATACATACCAAAAGATTATAACATTATGCTCAAAACATTTATAAGCCATTTTCGCATGGCTATTCAATATTTTACATACCAAGTTCAAACAAAACATAATAGCCTATACATGCCGAAATGTTTTCTTAAACCATCTAAGAAGAAAATACCAAAAAGTCGCTAGACGGTGTGATGACTTCGATGACAGTCCCGAGCACGCAAAAATGGATCAAGAACCTAAATAAACAACAAATAAGCACACCAAATGAGTACATAACTCAGTAAGTCGTAAGCACTACTCTACCATCAACAATAACAATCATAAGTGAATAATCAAATATTACAAAATAGATGTTTCCAGCCATAACAAACTATACTGCAATTTCTAAACTTTTTTTGGTTCGATCTCATGCCCAATCCTTCAACCAAATCAAACGCCAAGTCAGCCCAATCGATTTGGATCCGTTTCCTCAAGTTGGAACAACAATGCACTAGATAATTTTATGCGTACACCGTACAATCCCAATTTCGATGTTTAGTTAGTAACTCAATCACTTACCTCGTTCATGCACAATTTATTTCCACAACCGAATGTGGCACACATAGTGCTTATTATGTTCGCACACATAGAGCTATAGCAAATCGCACACGTAGTGCTATAGTAAATCGCACACTTAGTGCCATAGTAAATCGCACACATAGTGCCATAGTGAATCGCACACATAGTGCCATAGTGAATCGCACACATAGTGCCATAGTAAATCGCACACATAGTGCCATAGTGAATCGCACACATAGTGCCATAGTGAATCGCACACATAGTGCATTTGAGATAGCCTCATGCCTCAACCTTCCAATCGGCACACATAGTGCCACATAGTCTTTGCACACATTATGCCTTATGTCAATTCATCATGGTAAAGCAATTTACTAAATTCAAATTGTACATATAATCATGTTAATAAGTAGGAGAATCACTCCGAAAAATATCTATCCAAGGGGTTCTCACAACAAGTGCTTAAAGACTTACCTTGTGTTGAGTATAACTGTTCCGACCCGCTACTCGATGTCCTTGGCTTTGCCCTTGCTTGTTTCTCCTTCTTTAACTTCTCGGCTTAATAGATAAATAAACTAGTTTAATCATCTTGCTATACACTTATAGTTTCAATTACACATGCATATGTATATTTGTAGATTCGCAACCTCTCTTACTAATTACTCATTTAGTAGTTTATACACATGATTAAAGGTAACATCATGAATGGCCATACTTATATATATATATATATATATACATACCGATTGTGCACAAAACAATTTGACTCAACCTCACCTATGTACTCCCTTTGATGGCGAATATGTATATATGTATAGTGTCATCTATAACATCATCTAAACACCTAAATTCTTCTAATGCACACTTGACCAACCCCTTTTTTTTCCAATCTAGCATAGCTTCACCTCCAACAAAAGACTAACATCTTCATTTTCATGCTAACATAACAAGCAACTTAGTTCATCCACACAACTAACATGTCAATAGCATCAAGGTATCTACTAATTTTTTTGTCAAATCCCAACTCTCCAACAACCCCAAATCCCACCATGGGTTAGATAGAATTCAAACTAACAACCAACAATACACATGAATTTAAAGGAATAACTCCAACATACCTCAACTTGGATACTAGTATGGCCGACTTCTCCAAAACTTTTCTCTTTTCCTTTCACTTGGTTTTTCGGCTAAGAGGTAGCAAGGATGAACACTTTTTTTTGTTCATTTTCCTATCATTAATCTTTATTTCCTCTATTTTAATATCTTACCAACATTAAATAATTATAACAACATGATCTTGGAAAGATGAAGCCATGCTTGGCCGGCCACTCAACTTAGTTTGGGGCATTTTGACATGCAAACCCAACTTTTCATAATTCCATACTATTTGGTCCTCACTTATTTACCTATCAAATTTTCTAAGTCTCTCAACTAAATCCTTTCGAGCAAGATTCACGTTCCTAAGATAAAAATTGAATCACCAAATTTTTATACTAGTACTACCACACATATAAGGTATGCAAATAAAATTTTAACTAAATTTTATGACTCGGTTTTGTGGTCCCGAAACCACATCCCGACTAGGGTCAAATTTTGGGCTGTTACAAGAATTTTGCATGTTTGTAGAATAGCCAAAAGGAACAAAGGGTGGTTTGTTTTATAACTCAAAAGAGAAAACTATTATATTCTTAACTCATGCTAATTTCCTTGAAGAAAGTTACATAAATGACTTTCAACCAATGAGTAAAAAGGTACTCGAGGTGCTTTTGAGAAATAGACAAAACCTATGTAAATGGTTCCAGAACCAATTACTAATAGTAGACCTGCAAATGATCGCATCAAAAGGGGCTTCATCATAGTGGGAAAGTCTCTCATAGGTCTGAGTTCTTCCAATCTGGAAGAAGTGTTATTAACACTGAGTCTCCCGAATAGAAAGATAATGACCCATTCATATATGACAAAGCGATGTAGAGTGCTAATTTCAAGCTCTGGGAAATAGCTTTGGAAGCTGAGATGGACTCTATGTATTCCAACTCAGTGTGGGAACTTGTAGACTTACCAAAAAGAATAAAACCAATAGGGTGTTAGTGGATCTATAAGAGGAAAAAAAAATGGGGATCGAAACGTGGAAATTTATAAAGCCAAACTTGAAACAAAAGTTAAACACAGAAAGAAGGCATCGATTACGAAGAAACCTTCTTTCACACCCCAAAATTGGGCCTAGGAGTTTTGAGGGTAAAATAGGAATTTTAGCTCAATTGTGCTCAAAATTTCGTAGCATGGTAAACTAAAAATGTCTTTGTCTATGGCTTTTAGAAAATTTAAATCAATTTTTTGAAAATGAGTTTCAAAAGACATTTAATTTTAAAATAAGGACTGCTTTGTAAAAGGGTTCAATTTAGGAGTAGTTAAAAAGTAATTTTAGCAAAGTTTTAAAAATACCCTATTTTTCCCCTTCATCTTTATAAAACCCATGTTAGTTTCTTCTCCATATTTTTGTTGTCATTCCTTGTTCTCCCCAAGCTTCTCCCTCTCAATTTTAATTTTCAAACCTTAATTCCTTTGATTTCTATCATCATCCAAGCCATAAGTCTCCATAGAACTCCAAGAGAAACACCAAAAACACCATTGATTTTGCCATATCTCAAGCTTGTGGGTTTTCTAAGTTTCTAACCAATCTTCCATTGAAGGTGATGGTTCAATTTCTTATTAGTTGTTAATGTTATCTAGTCTTTTAAACTAAGTTTTTAGCTATTAAATCGCATATTTTCAGTAAAAGCCAAAAATTGTGTCGTTAATGGTGGATTTCAAAATTTTGAGTAAAAACATGGTTTCAAAGTGTTTTTAAATTATTTTTGATATGATTAGAAGTTTTCTAAACATTTTTTGATATGATTAGAAGTTTTCTAAACATTCCTTAAAGTTTTGTTAAAGAATTCCAACGTTTTATTGAGTTTTTATGAAATTACCATTGTATGTCAAAATTTCGAATCCATGAATCTTAGTTTTGAGTAGTTTGAAGGTTGAGAATTTTTCTTAGATGTATAATTAGATGATTGGAATAGGTTATAAGAAATGGGAATGAGTAAAGATTAAGATATTTGAGTTTCAAGTTTGTTAGTCGAAATTTCAGTTTCATGAGGAATATAGCTTATGCTTGCATTTTTGGTTGGTTTAGGTGAGTTTTTGGATGTTAATTGGATGTGTATATTGTGTGGTTATTATGTGTGAATCATTGGAACCGTTGGAGCCTTCTACGAGCAATGAGAAAGGTAAGGAAAAGCTAGTTTAAGCTTTTGGCAATTAGGCAAAAGCGTGATCAGTGAGTGTTTGGAATTGCTACTAATAGACACGATTCATAGTGTTAATTGGGAGCTTAGGAATAGCCTTAACCCCTATCCAAAGTTACGAGTGTAAGATTTCTATTTCCCTTGTTTTATTTTAACAAATTATGAAATTATGTGAATAATTGTGGATTGATTAACATGATGTGATATTGTGATATTAGACAAGCGTGATGACTATTGTGAATTGTGTTGTGGGTATTATATACATGCCAAATGACAATGATAATGATATGCTAATAATGCAAATATGTAGCGAAAGTGAGGGAAATTTCGGTAAGTATATATATGATGAATTGTAGAATGTGATATTATTATGACAGGTTTATATGTGAGAATATTTGTATGTGATATATGATGTATTGATTTTAATGCACACATATGTGGCCGGATTTGTGATGGCTCAATAGGCATTATTGTAGCACTTAAAGTGCAATTAAATGTGAATTTGATAAGCATGCATTATGTACAAGTTTGTGATGTAAATTGATGAATTTGAACAGAGACGGTGTGCATTAAATCATTAATTAAAATTGTGTAATTGGGGATATTTTGGCCTTGTGATCTCTTGAAACCGTTGGATATAGTTGGCATGCCATAGGATTATGAGTACTCACCCTTGTGTTTTGTGATTTCGGTATTGATGTAACAGCCCGATTTAGACCCTAATCGGAACGATAGTTTCAGGACCACGAATCAGAGTCAGAAAAATATTTTAAAATTATTTTCTTTGTTTATTATGTGTGAATTTATATCTGTGAAATTTTTGTGATTTAATTTTATCGTTTGAGTATCCGATTAAATAAAAGGACTTAATCGCGTAAAATGAAAATTTAGTGGTTATTTCTAAAAGGGGCTGAATTGTTAGTGGCTTTCTAAATTGAAGCCTTAAAATTTTAATATTGCCATTATTAATATGGATGGACGGTAATGGCTAAGGAAAGTAATGATTTTTATTAAATTATAAAGGTTAAATTTGTAATATGGTTAATAAACATATAATAATTAAACAAGTTAACATATTCATATTTTATTTCATTTATTCCTTCACCGAAAATAAGAAAGAAAAGATAAAACTTAGGTTTGGCCATCTTTCCAAGCTCGATTTAAGGTTCGTTCTTAGTTGGTTTTTGATAATTTTTACGTTTTTGAGATCGTTGCTTCTAGTACTACAAACCCATGCTTGAATTTTTTATTTTGATGAATATTTTGAGTTGTGCCATTGTTGAGAGCTTATGATTTTTGTTGTTTGATGATGAAATATAAAAGATATGTTTTAGATTAACATGTTTTGTATTGGACTTTTCGATGATTTTGAGTAATTAGGACTAAATTGCAAAAATAATAATTTTGAGGGACTAAAATGTGAAATAAATGAAATATATGGACTTGTATAGACATGGGTAAAATTTGGCCCACCATGAGTATGGAGAAATTTGGTGTATTTTATGTTTTATGTAATAGGGACTAAATTGTAAAAATTGTAAATGTCAGGGGCAAAATGATAATTTGTCCATTTATGTGTTTTTGGACTAAATTGAATGAAAATATGTTTGAACGAGCTTAATTTTAATATGTTTAGATCAGGAACCAAAGAAATTGGATTTGGATCGGGGAAAGACGAAAGTTGTCGACTATATGCCCTGTTCCGTTTTATAATGTCCGAGGTAAGTCTTTAAGCAATTAAACATCGTTAAGTTTGAATGTAAATTGGTTTAATATGCTGAATTGAAATTTATGGATTTATAGTAGAGTTAGCCGAACATGATTAAGCATGGACTTATTTGAGTTTAATTTGATTGAGTTATAACATTTGTAAGCTCGTACGAACTATGTGGAAAATCTTGAAATTTCCAATATATGAGTTGTTATGAGACATTCTTATAATAGTAAAATTCGAGCTCTGAGCTTAGTAAGCCTTGTGCTGGTGAATTAAATCAGACTTTATGCCTAGCAGGCTTACTACTGGTGTATAAAATCAGACTTCGAGTCTAGCAGGCCTCGTGCCGGCGTGTGGTACAGGCTTTGTGCCTAGCAGGCTTTATGCCGGTGAATTTAATATAAGTTCATGCCTAAAAGACTTTATGCTGGTCTGGTAATTAAATACGTTATATGAGTTAAATGTCAAGTACAAATTGGCTTGTTGTTTACGTAAAACGAGGTAAGTGTATCCGGCCTTGAGATTACTATTGAAATGAAACCTAGTTAAATGCATGCATGATTATATGTATTTGGATTCAAATCTAATATAGAAATATGAAACCATGCTATAATACATGAGCTTATATGTTTATGAGTATGTGAACTAGGTTACAATGACTATTTGTCTGTGGAAGTTAAATGATAATAATGATAATTAGACTACATGTGCATTCAGCCAAGGTGATTATTTGAGAATGAATATATATACAAGTATATGTATATATATAATATGAACTTCATATGTTTGGACCCAATGTGTTACGATACTAGAATTTAGCTTCGTTTAATTAAGTTGATAATATCATTGAAATGTTCAAATTGCTCAAGACTTACTAAGCTAAGTTAGCTTTCTCTGTGTGTTATGTTTACTTTGTTTTATAGATTTTGGATTCAAGTTACAAGCTCGGGAATCGTCAGCAAAGTCTATCACACTATCGACCAACTTCGGTATTTAAATAATCAAACTCGAATTATGGCATGTATAGGCTGGAATGTGTTTTGGAAATGTTGGATTTTGGTTTGTATAATAGCCATTCGAAAATGGCTTGTTGTTAAATTTGGTTATGTTATGTTAGGTTCGTATTCACCTTGGTTTTGTAATTATGTGCCTAGTATGTGTGATGTTGAGTTAGATATCATGTGCTTTGAATATAGTTTGCTTGTTATGCCTAAATTTGATTTTATATGATTTAGGTTAAATGTGCATTTAGCCTAATAGTTGATAAATATTGCATATGCTTTATGGATAAGTTTGGCCAATTGTTTGGTCTATATTTAATGTTAAAGGTAATCATTATCTTAGGTAAGCTGAATATATTATATTCGTGCTGTAACGCCCCGAATTTTGGGCCTAGATGAATTGGGCTTTGGGCTCTGGGTTTCATAAAATTTTTAAGTGAGCAAGGAAATGACAAAAGACATGTTGGCTTTAAAGGTTTAAGGAATTTGAAGTGTCTAGGTTTGTTAGAGAAGTTTTGGGTTTGAGTTTTGTGGCGGAGGAAATTTAATTTAATTGTTAAAGGAACAAGGGTTGGGAGTAGTTGGGCTTTTAAATAAAAATAGGGGAAAATGGCATCAAAAAGGCCTTGTGGTGAAGTGGCTAAGTGATGCCACTTAGGGTGTAGAGAGGTGGCGTTAATGGCTAGCAAGGAGATCCGAGGTTCGAATCCTAGCTTAGTATTGTTAGGAGTTTAATTTTGGCCTTCTAGAAGGTTGGAAGTGGCGTGAAGATGAACTCCAAGGGGAGTGTTTAGAAGAGAAAATTTAGGAAATAGATTGGGGAGTTATCAGGGAGAAAAACGAGGAGATAAGAAGGGGAAAGTGATGAAGCTGAATTGGGAATTGAGGGTCAGGCAGTTTGGCTAGAGGCTATAAATATGTGTTGAGTTTGGGATCCTAGGCTAATGCCAAATTTTTTCATTTCTTTCTTTAAGTGCTGATTGGCTTTTCCATCTTTGCTAGCTAATTCTTTTGCCATTCTTTCTCTCCTCAGATCTCTTTTGATTTACCCTTTGGGTTAGCCAATTCCTTATTCTACCCTTCTTCTCTAATTTGTGCCAAATAAACCTTATTCACTATATTAGTTTGAAAGCCGAAAAGCTGAATCTCCCTTGGGCCGATTACTCTTTTGGTGTAAGTACCTTATCTCTTTCTAATCAACTCTGGTAGGGAATTAGTATTGGATCTCGAATTGTAGCACTCAGCCGAATTACTCCTAAGGTGCTTTGCGGTTTTGGTAAGTATTCCTCTCTTTTTGGTTAAGGTTGGCCGAATGGTCTTAAGTGAGATAAGGGGGTGAATTATGTTGGATATGAGTCCCCTAGTATTTGGTTTTAATGAGTAAGGAAGTACGTGATCAAGGAGAAGCTATTAGGGATTGGTGTTTAAGGTAAGGTTAAGGTGAGGTTTCAGTTTTTGGGTAAAATATGTATTAAGCATGCGATTAATAGAGGGTGATATCATTTGTAGGTTGGTGACTAAGGGAATCGCAGTATGCTTGCTTACTAGGTGTGTACATACACTGCACACACAAGTAGATCGGCAAATCCTGAAAAGTCGAAATGCCAAAAAGCCGAAAGTTTGGCTACTGTAGTCTTGCGAGTGCGTGAACACTCGTAAGGGGGAAACTGATAGGTTTCCTGAGGCCCATGGGCATTCCATGGACTTGGGTTGTGATTTGGCCAAATGGGCCGGAATGGGCTAAATGGGCCCTGTGGGATGTTGGGCCCATAATAAGCAAAAATTGATAATTGATGTTATGTGATGGAAAATTGTATGTGAGCATGAGTGTAAATGTGATTTGGGCTTAGTGGCCATATGAATGTGCTTTGGGCCTAATGGCCACATAAATGTGAATGGGCTTAATGGGCCATATGAAAGAGATTGGGCCTAGTGGGCCATACGCATGTATGTAGGGGTTTTGGGCTTAGTATATGATAACTACATAAAACTTAATTAATTCAATGCGACCGTGGACAAGTCATAGGGTTAAGGTGTGGCAACGGGTATATGCATGTCTAGGATTGGATCTAGGGAGAGCCTGGTACTTAAGCGGTCTTAATGACCCACCTCCTCTTCTCTGGAATCCTACCTGGTGCATAGTATTCATTCATCTTAGCTCACGGGATCTGTTAACGGGCCAAGGTAAGTGAAAACCATAATAATGGGAAAATTACTGAAATGCCCCTAAGGGCGAAGATGACCAAAATACCCCTATGTGTTGAATGTAAGTTTTATGGATATGACATGCATATCTGCTGCATACATATGATATTCTGCTTAGGTTGCATATAGGTTGGGAAATATGGAACGGAGGAAGTATATGAGGATCGCATGGTTGCTTGACAATTGTGGATTCACCGAAGGCTTTTAAGCCCAATGTATAAATGAAGATGGTTCCGCAACTGGGCTACCATGGATATGTATCGGTTGGGTGGGTCGATATTTATATCCCCACATGATGTGTATCAGGGGATGGAGCTGGTGTGTAGCGGATGGATTATGGGGATGGGATTGCACTACATTGCATTATATGTTCGATGTGTGGTGAATATTGAATGATTGTTACTTGTCGAGGGTTGTACACACTGAGTTTGTGAAAACTCACCCCCTCTTTTATTTTATTTTCAGGTGATGCTCAATAGAAGGTTTGATGTTTGGAGGGACTTTGGGTGGCCAGCTAGCAAGAGAACTTGGACTTGTTTCTCTTTTAAAAGCATATAAGTTCTTTATTTTATTAAGTACTTTTCTGACCGGAATGTAATAAAGCTTCCTTTTTGTTATTATTTGGATTATTATTTTATGCGTTGTACTTACGAGAAGTTGAACATGGATTTTCTAAACCTTAGTTTTTTATATACTACGTTTCCGCAACTAAATTTCAAAATGATAGGTTTCCATAGGTTTTCATAAAATCATATGTTATAAATAGGTTTTTGTGATTGAAAAGAGAGTTTAATAAGTTTATTAAGGTTTCATATTTTTTCCAAGGAAGGGTTTTCAATGAAAACAAGGTTTTCGCTAAAACACTTCAATGTGACACGCTAGATTCGGCCATAACGTCTGGGCCGGGTTTGGGGTGTTACACGTGCATCATTAACAGGTTCAGCTATGGCATAATGTGTTGGAAACGTATATGTTGTTTGTTAAATTATAAAATATGATTGTATAAGTAAATTTGGTTGTCATGTTAGATTTGGGAGTACTTTATGAATTGGCAATAATGGGTATATGGATATTTCGAACATGGTAAGTTTGACATGTTGGAATTTAAATTTATAAATTAAAAGTTGGATTGATAATAAAAAAATTACAAGCTTATGTATATTCGGTCAAGCTTGTTAGTCAAATATATATATGCGAATATATTAAAGGTAATATATGTGTATGTTATTTCATTTATTTAATTAAATGTATGTATATGAATTGACAAGGTAAAAATGAAGAAGAATGGAATTTTGAGCTTAAAGGGTTATACCTTCACTTGATGCATTGAAATAAAAGACCATATGAAGAGTAAATTTTGTATTAGTAAAACAAATGGATATATATATATATATGGCATGAGCAATTGAGGTTCAGTAATTAGTAAATAAATTATTGCTCTATAGTTGTTTATGAAATATTTAATAAGTGTAGTAGCAATTCGGCTTTGGTAAGTGCTTTTTTATTTTTAAAAAACGTCATGTGGATTGATAATGGCCATTCATTGAGATTTAAACTTATAGTATTCATACATAATGTTAATACATGATTTGTTGAACTAGAGCTTAAAAGTAGATTTTGAATTATAAAGTGTATTGCGTATTAGTATGAACTGTGATATGATTGGTATTGCCTTGTAACCCTAATTCAGTGACGGATACGGGTTAGAGTTGTACAATTGAGACCTCGGGACCATTTGAAGAAAAAAAGGAATCTGAGCCAAGCTCCATTCATCGAGATATGTTGGTGTGTTAGAGAGTGTTAGCTAAATGCTACGCTTTTGGGATATGTTTGACTCTATGAGTCATTTGGTGTGTTGGAGATCTGTGTATCTGATGTGTAGTGGTAGAGCTCACTTTTATGTTTCATAGCATCAAGTTCCAAATTATTGTTTAAATATGATCTTATATATTGTGTTAATACGATAAGAGATGGATGCATATAATTGAGAATAATATGCTAAATGAGTTGATTTAAGCTTCACGAATATGTTAGTATGTTCTCATAGTAAATTGCATATGTAATTGTAGTTTGGATCATTTTCATTTAACTTTTGAATGCATGTGACTATATAAGCTATACTTGTAAGTTATCAAAGCATGTATACATTGTTAGCCTTGACGAGTTATTGTAAAATGAATTATTTTTACAAGTTGAATGTAGTTATACATAAGAGTATATGCTAGTTTTATGGTTTAATGAGGCATGAATAAGTTATTGTGACTTGGTTAGAGTATGGTTATTAATGTGTTATAGCATGATCTTGTTTAACCTTTGATGTTGTGTATGCTTTGTGGTTATTTCGACATTCACTGAGCTTGTTTAAGCTCACTCACTCTCTCTAACGCTTGCAGATTTTTAGCGTTTGTTGTGTGAGCGGTGCAGGGATACCAAGGAAGTGATCCAATTTAGGCTTCATTTTTTAGTAGGTGATTTATTATTATTTTGAACTATAGGAAAAAGGCAATGTGGTTAGACTATGATCTATTATTGTTATGGCCTTCATGATATTTTATGAGTTTAGTTTTCTAGCACTTTAAATGGATGTTATAATTATTTCATTGGTATTGTTCTGGTTTGAATATTTTCTATGTTGAAGTGCAATGAACCGTATGTATGGTCAATGGATGTTGAATAATGTGGTAGAATTGTTGCACAAATATTGTCATGATGTTTTGGATATTTTCATAACTTTTTTGTTCTTAAGATTTAAGGATTTGGGTCTTAATATGTTGATTTTTGCTCGGACATGTTTTTTATGTTTTAAAATGTTATTGCAGTCGTTTTGATGATTGTTTGATGATGTGAAAGTTGCATGTTGATTGGATTTAAGATAGGTTGAACTAATTGCTTTTATATGCTATATTTTTGTTGTCTAAAGTAGAGGTATCGATATTCGGGTTTTAAAAAATGATACCTCCATGATATTTCAGTGTGCAGGAAGTCAGTATTGTAAATTGGTGTCGTTACCATATCACGAGTATCAATACTCGAGGTAATTAGACCAATACTTTTTGAAATGTACCTATATTTTCTTGTGTTTTGATTTTAAGCGAGACAAAATATTGATTTGGCACCAATTTTCCAAGCAGTATCAATATCATCTAAGGAAATTATCGATCACTTAGTTTCATTATCGATACCTATCTGATTTATTCAGGATTTTTGCTTAGTGGTTTAAAAGCATGTTTAATTTATGTTATAAGTTCCTTTCATGTATGTTTAGCATGCTTATATGATGATTAGGATATATTTGACTTAAAATTCTAATAAATGCTAGAATAAATGTTGTTCGCTTGCTAATGGGATAATTTATCATGTGTGTGATAAGTGATGATGGTGTAGCTTCTTGTTACTCGGGTTCGGCAACTAGGCTGGGTATAGGGTGTTACACCTTCTCTGCAGTTGCCATGCTCAAGTTAATCTGCATATTACTATCCATTATAGTGACTCTCAATTATGATATCTGGCAAATGGATGTCAAGATAATGTTTTAAAATGACCATGTTGAAGAGAGAATCCACATGATGCAACCCACCGGATATATAGTTGGAAATAAGCATAAAGTTTGCAAACTGCTTAGATCCACATATGGACTTAAGCAAGCATCCCACTCATGGAATCAAAGATTCAATCAAGCAATCAAGACTATTAGATTTGAGAAAAACGTAGATGAACCTTGTGTTTATAAATGTTTAGAGGATGGAAAGGTGGTCTTTCTTCTTCTATATGTCAATGACATTCTACTCATTGGGAATGATGGGGAGACATTGTCATCAGTTAAACTATGGTTAACCCAATAGCTTAGCATGAAGGACATAGGAGAAGCTAATTTTGTTTTAGGCATTCAAATCCTAAGAAATCGAAAGAACAAAGTGATAGCATTATCTCAGGCTTCATACATAGACAAGATATTGGAACATTATTAAATGACCAATTCAAAGAAGGAAAATCAACCATCCGTATCGGGATTTCATCTCTCTTTAAAAGATTATTCTAAGATAGTTGAAGAAAGAGAGAACATGAGAAAGGTTCCTTATGCTTTAGCAGTAGTTTATGCTTTAGCAGTAGGAAGTCTCTTATATGCTATGCACACACCAAGATATCTATTTTGAAGTGGGGTTGGTATGTAACAGCCTCAGTAGTGTCGAAATTAATGGTTTCAGGACCACAAATCCAACTATTGAGTCCATAATTATTATTTAATTTATATGAGTCAAATATAGTTTTATATTGAATGATGATTTGATAAATTTTCCTAATTGATCAAATAGTTAAGTACAAGTGGATTGTTCTTAAAGTCGAGTGGTTATGAAAAATAAGGTATCGAAACCTACTTTTTGTAAAGCAATCTCATAAATATTTTTACCAAATATTTACAGAGTTACTATGTAGGTATACTGAAGTTTGGTCGAAGAATTTTACTGTTTGGCTAGTTAATTAAAGAACAAAGACTAAATCGTAAAAGACGTAAAATTTCATCACTATTGATTATTATTATTAACTAAAGTGCATAATTAAAGTTTATGTAAGGATTCATCTGGAAAATATATCATTTATATTAAATTGGTAGGATTAGTGGAAGATATTATTACATATTATACATTAATATTAAATTTAAAGGTAATTTTAATAAGTAAAATCATAAAATAATAATATCATCGTCTTCATTATTCAGTTTAGCACAAAAAAAAAACAAAAAAACCCTCCATTAGAAAAGGTTAAGGTTCGGCCAAGCTAACGCTTATGCATGTAAGTGATTTTCCTACCTCTTCCTCGTAATTAAGATCGTTGCAAGTTAATCTAGGTAACACAGGGATTATTTTGTAAAATTGCTGAAGATTTTAGGAATTTCCATTATTGAATTTAAGATGTTCTTGAATTTAGTTGGAAGATTCATAATCTTGGTTGTTGTTAGGACTATTTTGTAAAGGAATTTTTTTTAATTTTAAACCTAGGGACTAATATGAAACAGCATGTAAATTTGTGAAATTTCAAATGTTTAAAGGCAGATCAAGGGTGCTGTTAAAATTGGTTTTAAGTATTCGGGGTTAAATGTGAAAATTTTAAAAATTTTGATTTTAGGGACTAAATTGAACAAAATGTAAAAGTTTAGTGAAAATTTATAAAATACATTTTATAATTCATTTGCATAAAAATAAATTTCATAATGTATTTGATGCAAGCATGGACGTGGACTCAGCCAAAACAGCTCATGAAACATCACAAGGTCCAATTGAGATGCCAATAGGACCAATTACTCGTGCACGAGCTAAAAAGTTCAAGGAAGCTGTCACGGGTATCATTGATTGAGTTTGGGTAGAAGCTGTCACGAGACTAATTGATTAAGCTTGGGCATGCACTCTATGCGTCCCATGCAATGTGCTTCAATTAAAGCCTTAAATCAGTGTGTTTAATTTGGTTGCTGGAAATAAGGATTGCTATCCATTTTAGTTATTTTAGTTTGTGTCTTTAATTATGTCTTAGTTTGAACATCATTAATATGTGTTTTAATTATGTGTCTTAATTTTGACATCATTAATGTTTGTCTAGGTTCAAACAAATTAAAGTCTGATTAAATCTTGCCTTAATATACATTTAAACATTGTCTTAATGCTGGTTAGGTTGTTCACATTGGTTGCTGCTAAGAAACTTCTTCTCAAGCTGATGCATGCATAATTGATGTTCAATGATGTAACACCCTTTACCCGTATTCAACACTAGAATAGGGTACAAGTCATTACCAGACTTATAACACAAACAATCATACAATTCCGAGTCACAAATTTGCATCCAAATTAAAACCATCCGCATTTAATCATAAAATCCCTAATACGAGCCTATGAGGCCCAAAACATGCATTGGAAGTGGTTCAGGACTAAATCGAGAACTTTAGAATTTTTTACAAAACTTAGAAAATTTTCCATTAAATAGGGGTCACACGCTTGTGTGGATATGGGGCACGCCCGTGTGGGCAGGCCGTGTGGTCACACACGGACCGTGTCCCGACCCCGTGTAACTCTCTGACTTGTAACTCATGAACAAATTGAGATCACATGGCCAAGTCAAACTCCCGTGTGCTAGGCCATGTGGAAAATTAATTTTCATAAAATAGGTGTAGACTTCACACGACCAGGGCACCCGCCCGTGTTTGAGGCGGTGTTGTCCACACGGCTAAGACATACGTCTGTATCTCTACCCATGTGCTCAATTCTGAGCATTCTATTTCCTAAAATTAAGGTGTAGGGGACACACGGCCAAAACATATGCCCATGGGATAGGTCGTGTGTCTACCCGTGTGGACAAAAAAAAGCTATTTTCCAAGCCATTTGTGTAATGCCCCAAAGTATAGGTACTTATTTTTTGTATGTTGTGTAACGCAATTGTATGTCTGCTTCAGTGGTTAAGTGTCTTGGGAAGTGCTTGAGAAGTCTTGGGCTCAAGCCTAGGCATTTGCAAAAAACTTTATTTTTTTTTTAGAATAAAACCCTTGCTTCTAGATAGTGGGTTCTTAAATAATTGTGGGAAAATTAAGTCATAAAAAGGCCGTTGGTCTAAGGGATAGTGGTATGTAACTGCTACTAGGAGGCTTGAGTTCAAGTCATGTTGTGCGCAAAGGGTGTTTTGTTTTACAAGTTGTCGTGTGAGAGGTTGTGTGTCAGTAGAACTCTGTTGCTTGGATGGTTGAAGTGTTTGAAAGGTGTTGGGGAGTGTGTTGCCGAAATTTAGGAGAAGAAAGGGGGATTTGGATGGTGATCGGTTTGAAGACGTTGTGGAGAGATTTTAAGAGAGATGGTTGAGGTGCGTGGAGGTAGTTTTCCAATTGTGGGAACTCCACTATGCCAATTTGGTCATAGGTTCTTGGTGCCGAAAATGTTAAGGTTTTCGTCCCCATGTTTGGTAATATTTACTTCTTTTGCTTCTTATCCTTCTTTATTTTTGTGGTTTTGTTTAGTAGCCGAATGCTAAGTGTGGCCATTTAGGAACTTATTGTTTGGATTTTTTCTGTGGTCGAATGCCCTCTATCTCTCCCCCTCTCAAACTTTGACCTATTCAGTTTTTGCTTCCTTTTAAGTTATAAGTAATTTAATTTGGGTTTTTGTTTTGGAATAAGGCCTTTTAAAGTTTTTATTTTGATTTTGGGATTTCTATACTTTGGATCATATATGTTAAGAGCGGTTGTTCAAAGAGATGAAAGCATTTTAAAACTCCATGTTTTTGCAACACATTTTAAAAAGCTTCCGCAACAATCATTGTTTTTAAAAATGTAATAACAATCTAATATAATTAACACTGTGCTAAGCCAATTAGAGCTTAACAATAAGCAAGATATTCTAAATTTTTCATAAAAATCACACGAGGTTTTTAGAATAAGGCTATGTTTTTCGAAATACACTTTAATGTGACATCTCAAATTCAATCATAGTGTCAGGCCAGGTTTGGAGTGTTACATTTAATGGTATCAGAGCTAGGTTGCAAAACTCGGCTGTGGATTTGGGTTTCTTTTAAAACTTGGAATTTCGAAAAAGAACTATTTTAAGTAATTTGAAATACTTGAAAATGTTTTACTGAATGTGTGGCACACCGAGTCTTCGGCGCCGATTCTGTAAGTTCTTTGAAATTCCTGTCTGCTTAAATTGAAATATTAAGACTAGTGTAGGCAATAGACTATACCGTAATACTTTGTTTAGGGTAACCTAAAACTGTAGTAAGATTGTGATCTGCGAAACAAAAATCTGAATTACTGATAGTAATTTCCATAACATATCCTGTAATAAACACTGGAACTATAAACTAATGCATAAGATTTATAATTCAGATACTACGTAAATCGATATAAGCATAAGAGGTACTCATGGAAGGGGTACAAGAGGCCGGGGGCAGAGGCCGTGGAGGTGCTCGGGCTGGGTCGTCGACATCGAGTCATATGCCTAACAATGAAGCTAGAGAGGCACCAGTTTCACCTGTGACTGAGACTAGGTCACACGATCGTGCAGCTAGGGACAACGCACTGTCCCAAGCTCTGTTGCAAATTCTGGAAATGGTCGCTGAGCCTAATACTAGTACTGTGGGCCGTGGGTCGGTGGCGAAACGACTCAAGTCTAATAGGGTTGAGATTTTTAGGGGTATCGCTGGAGTTGCCCCTAACGTCGCTGAGTATTGGATTGAGGCCACAGAGAGGATCATGGATAACCTCGACTGCACCCGAGAGCAGAAATTAAAAGGTACAGTGTCCTTGCTATAAGATGAAGCCTATCAGTGGTGGCCTACAGTGAAAGAGGGTACTCAAGCCGACCGGTTGACTTGGAAATTTTTCAAAACTGCATTCGAAGAGAAATATGTGGGCGCTAGTTATGTGGATGCCCGGAGGAGAGAGTATCTGAATTTGACTCGAGGGGATAAATCAGTAGCTGAATATGAGTCTGAGTTTTTGCGACTTAACCGCTATGCACGTGGGATGGTGGCAACTGAATACGAGGCTGTGTTCAGTTTGAGGACGGCCTCAGAGATAGTTTAAAGATTCTAATAGCTCTACAGAGGGAGTGAGATTTTACTGTTTTGATGGATAAGGCAAAGATCGTCAAGGATGTGAAGCGCGCTGAGCGCCAAAACCGTGAGAAGGAAAAGGGTAGGAATAAGAGGGATTTGGAGCCCTCAAATTCATTTCTGAGGCCTAAGAAAAAGGCTAGAGTTGATGGGCCGATCAAAGTTGAGCCCTCTATTGTTGTTACTGGACTGCAGCCCTGTACAGATTGTGGGAGACGCCATCAGGGCGAGTGCTAGAAAAGGATTGAGGCATGTTTGAAGTGTGGATCTATGGAGCATCGTATCCGAGACTGTCCACAGAGGCCCGATCAGATGCAAGCTACTAGTATGGGTACTGTTCAGCTGTCGAGAGGAGTTTAGCAGCCACTGAAAGGCTGTGGTCAGGCTAGAGGTGAAAATGGTATGGGTCATGGTCGTGTAGCACTAGGCAAAGGTGTTGGTCACACTGAGGCGAGGTAGTCGGCACTGGTTTATGCTGCACGTCACCGAGAGGACAGAGATGCCCCAGATGTTATTACGGGTACGTTCTTTATTCATAATGTACCTTATATTGCATTGATTGATGTTGGGTCTACGTATTCTTATACAGCATGCACTGTGTCTGAGACTTTGGGTATGATGGTTGGAAACACTGCGAGTGAGGTTACTGTGTTGAGTCCATTAGAGTAGTCGGTAAGAGTGAATAAACTATTTAAGGATGTACCTTTAGAGGTTCAAGGAATTATCATTTTGGTGGATTTAATGGAAGTCCCTTTTAGAGAATTTGATTTGATACTGGGCATGGACTGGCTGGTTAAGCATCAAGTGAATTTGGATTGTGTGGCTAAGCGAGTGGTACTGAAAACTGCAAAGGGTGATGAGGTAGTTGTAATTGGGGAGCGTTAGAATTATCTGTCAAATGTGATTTCTGCACTGAGGGCCGAGAAATTAGTTCGTAAGGTTTGTAAAGCGTATCTAGCCTACATTGGTGTTTCATATTCTGAGGTTTCTTCGGTTGAAAAGATCAAACCGGTTAAGGATTTTCTGGATGTTTTTCCTGATGAGCTACCTGGGTTACCTCTAAACCGTGAAGTCGAGTTTAGGATTGAGCTCCTGCTAGGTACAACTCTGGTGTCCATCGCCCCTTATAGAATGGCACCAAAAGAGCTTGTGGAGCTTAAAGCTTCATCTAGCCTAGTGTTCTTCGTGGGGAGCACCAGTTTTATTTGTGAAAAAGAAGGATGGATCCATGTGAATGTGCATCGACTACCGGTAACTGAATAAATTAATTGTTAAGAATAAGTACCCTCTATGAGGATTGATGATCTATTCAATCAGTTTCGTGGAGCTTCAATTTTCTTTAAGATAGATCTTTGATCTGGGTACCATCAATTGAGGGTCGAGGAGACTGATGTTTATAAGACAGTGTTTAGGACTAATTATGGTCATTACGATCCCTAGTGATGCCGTTTGGACTGACGAATGTACCAGCGACTTTTATGGATTTGATGAACCGAGTGTTCCAGCCCTACCTGGATTGGTTCATAGTGGTGTTTATAGATGACATTCTGGTGTATTCGAGGACTGAAGATAAGCATGATACACATCTTCGATTGGTTCTGCAAATTTTGAGAGAAAAACAACTGTACGCTAAATTTAGCAAGTGTGAATTCTGGCTACGAGAGGTAACTTTTCTAGGTCATGTGGTATCTGCTGAGGGGATTAGGGTTGATCCTCGAAAAATTGAAGCTGTTCTAGATTGGAAGCAACCTAAGTCAATCTGAGATTCTAAGTTTTCTAGGTTTGGCAGGGTACTATAGACGTTTTGTGGAGGGGTTTTCGTTGATTGCTGCACCTCTGACTAAGTTGTTACGTAAATGGGTGTCGTTTAACTGGATTGATAAACAACAAGAGAGTTTTGAGAAACTTAAAAAGGTTCTGACTGAGGCCCCTGCCTTTATACAGCCAGGGTCTGGGAAAAAATTCACTGTCTACAGTGATGCATCACATGTTGGTTTAGGATGTGTGTTGATGCAAGAGGGTAAGGTAGTGGCATATGCGTCTCGCTAGCTTACGACGCATGAGGCAAACTATCTGACGCATGACTTGGAGTTGGCTGCGGTGATATTCACACTGAAAATTTGGAGGCATTACTTGTACGGTGAGAAGTGTATCATTTACCCATATCACATGAGCCTCAAGTATCTTCTCACTCAAAAGGAGCTAAACCTTAGGCAGTGTAGATGGATTGAGCTACTTAAGGATTATGATTGTTTGATTGAATATCATCCGTGTAAGGCCAATGTACTGGCCAATGCATTGAGCCATAGGGCTGTGACTGATCTGAGGGCGATGTTTGCTCGTCTCAGCTTATTCTATGATGGTAGTCTGTTGGCCGAACTTCAGGTTAGACCGATGTGGATTGAACAGATTAAGGGTAAATGGATGGAGGATGAGCAACTGGGTCTTCAATTTAGAGAGTGGGGAAACTTCAATTTTTGGACTGAATAGCGAAAGGGTACTCTGTTTCTGTAGGAGAGTCTGTGTACCTAATGATGCTGATTTGAGGCAGTCTATACTGCAAGAGGCGCATAGTAGTCCCTATGCTCTATGCATCCTGGCAGGAATAAGATGTACTGAGACCTTCGTGAGTTATATTGGTGGCTAGGTCTTAAATGAGAAGTTACCGACTTCGTGGGTAAATGCCTTACTTGTCAACAGGTTAAGGCTGAACACCAGTTACCTTCAGGGTTGCTTCAGCCAGTTCAGATTCCGCTGCGGAAGTGCGAGAGAGTGACTATGAACTTCGTTAACGGGCTACCCTTAACGTCTACTAAGAAGGATTCAATATGGGTCATCATGGATCGATTGATTGAGTCTGCCTATTTCATACCGTTTCGTACTGATTACTCGCTGTAGAAACTAGCTAAACTGTATGTATCTGATATAGTGTGATTGCATGGGGTACCGGTTTCCATAATATATTATAGAGATCCTCGTTTCACCTCTCAGTTCTGGAAGAAGTTACACGAGGTGTAACACCCTTCGCCCGTATCCCTCGCCGGAACAGGGTTCGAGGTGCTACCAGATTTAAACTCAACTATTTATATAAAACTGTGACAGTCCTAATTCGACCCTAGTCGGAATGTGGTTTCGGGGCCACAAGACTGAATCCCAAAATTTATTTAAAATTTGGATGCATATCCTCTATGTGTATTAGTGCATGTGTGAAAATTTGATGTTTTAATTTAGACTTATGAATGTGAATTTCATGTGATTGACTTAGTTGAGAACTTAAGAAAATATGATAGGGGAATATGTAAGGATAAAATAATAACAAAGTGAGGAAACTTGGGTTTGCATGTCAAATTGCCCAAAACCCAAGTAGTGGCCGCCAAGCCATGATGCCCCATCCACTAGGTTGAATTTCAATGCAATTCTTTTATTAGTTAACAATTAAAATAAATTAAAGAAAGGAATTAAAAAGAAAAGATGAATAAAATAAGGAAGGAAGAGGAGTATTCATCTTCTTTCTTTTTTTTTTTGCAATTGCCGTGAGTTAGGAGAAGGAAGGAAGAAATGCTCTAGACATTCGCCAACTCAAAGGGGTTGATTAAGGTAGGATTTATGTTACTCTTACTAAATTCTTGTGAAAATCTAGTTAGTAGCCAATGACTTATTACAACCCATATGTTAATTTCCTACCTAAAGGGGTACTTAGATGGCATATGGTTAGGAAGAGGTAAATGCTAAGAGTATGGTGCTTTTGATGTTGTGAATGGAAGTAGTGGAAAAGTGAAAGAAAATTTATGTAGAAATGTGGTATATGTGGATTTATAGGATGTTACAAATAGATGTGAAGCCATGCTAGATTAGGAAAAATTCGGTCCAGTGTTCATGAGATGAAATTTTGTGTTTAGGTGAATTAAAGATGATAGTATAGTTGATATCATATATATATATATGCATATTCGGCCATCAAATTAAGAGCATAGGTGATGTTGAGTCTAAGTTTTGCACATTCGATATATATATATATATATATATATATATATATATATATAAATGTATGCCCATTTGTGATATTACTTTTGGATTATATATATAATCGACTAAAAATGAGTAATTAGCAAGGGTGGTTGCCGAATGTCCAATTATATATATATGCATGTGTGATTGGATTATTGGTAGTAGGGTGATAGCATATGGTTATTAGCCAAATAGCTCAAAAACATATGGTAGGAAGATAAGAATTAGTCATGTATCTCCTATGATATGAAATCATTAATATTTTGATATAAATATTTAGCAAGACGGTTAAACTAGTTAATTTATTGATTAAGCTCAAGAAGTTAAAGGAGGAGAATCAAGCAAAGGCAAAGGAAAGAACATCGAGTAGCCGAGTTGGACCATTTTACCCAACACAAGGTAAGTTATTAAGCATATATTTTGTATTGATTTAAATAATCATAATACCAATGTACTTATGCCGAATGGAATGATATATAAATGCATGTAGTGACAAAATTATCGAGTGTAAAAAGAAGTGAGATGTATTGAGTTGTTGATTTCGGCACTAAGTGTGCGGGTATAAACATTTACGATAATGAGATTGGCACTAAGTGTGCGAGTTTAATTGTATAGCACTAAGTGTGCGAGTTTGATTATTAAGCACTAAGTGTGCGGACTTACTATATATTTTCGAATAATTATTAACGTTAAGTGTGCGACTTTATCGAGTAGATCATGGACAGCGGAATAAGTAGATACTTTGAGTTCATGAGGAATAGACGTTATGTTTATATTTGGAACTGAGCTTGGTAAGTCTTGAACCTATGTGGTGATTATATTTGAAGTTAGGAACATAAGATTATTGTGGAATAGATGAAATGCTATTATTAGTATAATCTAAACGAAAATAAAATGATGTGTGGAAATGCATCAAATATCATATCGAATATCATACGAGATGTCAATGGAGGCTTGGCTAGTTGAAGCATGTAATGATAAATTATAGCATAGTCAATATGGATGGAGTACCTAATCTTGCATTATTTGTTTTCTTTTATGATACTTTATAAATGGACAGCAGTGTAATGCTTATGACTTACTGAGTTATATACTCATTTGGTGTGTTTATTTGTCACTTATTTAGGTTCCTTTGATCCATTTTTGTGTGCTCGGGACCATCGTCGAAGTCATCACACCAGCTTGTAACTTTTTGGTATCTTCTTCTTAGTTGGTCTAAGAGAACATTTCGGCATGTATAGGCTATTATGCTTTGTTTGAACTTTGATATGTATACTTTTAGCCATGCGAAAATGGCATAAATGTTAAGTTGGATTTGGTCTTATGATACTTAGTTATAAGTAATAGTTAAAGTCTATTTGATTATTATGCCGTTTGTCATGGCTAATCATTTCCGGTGTTACACTCATGATATGGTTATTGAGTAGTAAGGAAATGCTTGGTAATGATTAGCCTTTGGTATGGCTAGTCATGATCATACTTGGTGATATGTATGTTAAATTACTCTAATAGGTAAAATTTACTCTAATAATAGATGCAGACAGCAGTAGTGATGTGAAATTGAAAAATCACTAAAAATATTAGAAATGGAATTAATTAATGAATAAATTATTTAATCGAAGCTGGATGAGCCTATTTTCATATGGAAGAAACGAAACAACCATATGAGCTATATTTTATGAGATGTTTAAATATTTGTGAAACAGGGCCAGAGCGATTTCTGGATCCCCTGTTCTGACTTTGGAAATTCACCATAAATTTTGTAGAGATAATTAGAAGTCATCCTTTATATTTGCAGATTCATTATTGAGTCTAGTTTCATTAGAGACAAGCGGCATAGGCATTGAAGCCCTGTGTAGGGAGATATATAAGTCGTAATGCTCAGAGGTCAGAGTAGTCGAACCCTGAAACAGGGGAGACTTTAACAAATAAACTGTACTAATTGGCACAACCAAAAATTCTAAAAAAAATTTATTAGATATATATATGAGTATAGTTTCAGGAAAAATTTATGAAATTTGATTTCGAGTTTCGGAACTCAAGATACGAATTTTTAAGTGACTATAACGCAGATTGACAGCTTGTCTGGGAGTTTTAAAATAAATTGTTTGAGCTGTATAAATGATGAATTAAGCCCGATAACACCTCGTATTCGACCCCGGTGACGGCCACAGTTTCGGGGTGTTACATTTTTATTGGTATCAGAGCTATGGTTTAGTCGGTTCTAGGACTACCATAGCGCGTATGAGTCTAGCTATACATGCCTTAATGTTAGTGTTTAATAGTGTGATGACTTGACGGCTAAAATTTTTGTTTTGATTAGTAAATGGATCCGGTTTAGAAAACCTTAGCGGATGACGTTGAAAGTGTAGCGGCTGCTCTGCGCAAGGGACACCGCCTGTTGAACCTCGGTCATCTGCGAATAATCAAGATGGGGGCAAAACAAGCCTTCTTTACTATGATGAGCAGTGGGTCGCACAATATGCCCGCACTAATCCGGTTGCCCAACCATTCCCGAATTTAAATAATCCACCCGAGGGCTGTAGTGCCATCAACTCTCGATCCTGTAAGGCCGAGTAAACCACCAGTAGACTTGATTAGGAAGCGGGGCCGAGGAATTGAGCCATAGTTCTTGATGATGTTGAAAGGGCCGAGTTTTGGCTTGATAACACCATCCGAGTTTTGATGAACATCACCGCACACCGATGAGTGTTTAAAGTGTGCTATATCTTTCTTTGCGAGACTCGACCTACTATTGGTGGAGGACCTTGATTACCATAGTCCCGAAGGAATGAGTTACTTGGGATTTCTTTCAAGCGGAGTTTCAAAAAAATATATTAATAGCGGTTCATCGATCAAAAGCGTAAGGAATTCTTGGAACTTAAGCAAGGCCACATGACGAGATGTCTGAATCTGACGTGAGTTCGTAAGACTCAGTTGATATGCTCGGGAGTGTGTAGCCGATGAAATCGCTATGTGCAAAAGATTTGACGAAGGATTGAATGAAGATTTAAAGCTACTAGTGGGTATTTTAGAGATAAAAGAATTTGTAACACTAGTTGAACGACCTTGCAAGGCGGAAGAACTTGGAAAGGAGAAAAAGAAGGCAGAATCTGAAGCTAGAGACTTTCATAAAAGATCAACGAGTAAAACTCCGTTCTCGGCTATAAAGAAGTTTAGGGAGGACACTCACAAACCGAAGACGACTGCGGGAATTTCTATTAGACGCAACCATTAACGGACTCCCGAGCTACTTCGGTTCTAGTGTGGGTAACCATCGCCAAGAAAAACCTGAATGTCCACAATGTGGAAGACGACACATAGGTGAATGTTGGGGTAAGTCCACTAACGGGGCTGTTATTACGATGCGGTTCAAGGATCACTTCATTAGAGATTGCACGGAATTTGATGAGAAAAATAAGATGCAAGGTGCAAGACCTAGTGGAACAACGGCTAGGGGTACACCACCGAGGATTTCAGGAGGTAGGGGTGGTAGTCAGAGAGGGACTTTTGATCTGACTGTTCGATCCGAGACCGTACTCTCTGCTAGAGCATATGCCATCCGTGCACGAGAGGAAGCATCCTCCCCTGATGTTATCACTGGTACTTTCACTCTTTTTGATACTAACGTAATTGCATTAATCGACCCTGGCTCTACTCATTCTTATGTATGTGAGACTTTAGCATCCAGTAAGACTCTACCTATTGAGTCTCTTGAGTTAAATAATTCAGTGTCAAATCCTTTGGGTCAATATGCGCTTGTTGACAAAGTGTGTAAGAGATGCCCTCTAATAATCCGAGAATCCTGTTTTCCGGCCGATTTGATGCTTTTACCATTTGATGAATTTGATGTTATTCTTGGTATGGACTGTTGACCGTATATGACACAAGTGGTGAGTTGCAAAATAAAACCATTGATTTAAGGGGTGCAAATAATGAGATAGTCCGAGTTGAGTCTCTTGATTTAAGGGAGTGCCGCAATAATATCCTCGATGACCGCTCGAGATATGTGAGGAAGGGTGTGAAACATATCTTGCGTATGTATTTGATAGCAAAGAGACGGAAAGGAAACTCGAATCGGTACCGTGGTTTGTGAATATTCGGATGTTTTTCCGAGGAGTTACCGGTTGCCACTGTTCGAGAGGTAGAATTTGGCATCGAACTTGTACAGGTACCACGCCAATCTCGATAACCACATGTCGTATGGCATTAACGGAATTAAAGGAATTGAAAATTCAGTTGCAAGAATTGATGGATAGAGGTTTTGCTCGACCGAGTTTTTCACCATGGGGTGCACCAGTATTGTTTGTGAAAAAGAAGGATGGAACCATGAGGTTGTGCATCGACTATCGTCAATTGAATAAAGTAACAATAAAGAATAAATATCCGTTACCGCGTATTGATGATTTGTTTGATCAATTGAAGGGAGCCTCAGTGTTTTCAAAGATAGATTTGAGGTTGGGTTATTATCAATTAAGAGTTAGAGACTCAGACATACCCAAAACTGCTTTTAGAACGAGATATGGTCACTACGAATTCTTAGTGATGCCGTTTGGGCTTACTAATGCCCCTGCGATATTCATGGATTTAATGAATCGAATTTTCAGACAATACTTGGATCGGATTGTGGTTGTGTTTATTGATGATAGTTTAATTTATTCCCAAGATGAAGCTGAACATGCCGATGCTTTAAGTCGTAAAGCGCTATTTGCTTTGAGAGCGATGAATGTTCACCTGTCCGTCTCACCCGATAATGTGCTAGTAGCTAAATTAAAGGCCAAACCATTATGGATTCGTCAAATATTTGAATCCCAGAAAGTCGATGATGAATTGGTTGCTAAACGAGCTGAGTGTGCTTTGTAACACCCCGTACCCGAGACCGTTTCCGGAGTCAAACACGAGGTGCTAACAGACTTAATTCATTTATTTTCACAGTCCATTTTAAAAATTTCCAGACAAGCTGGCTAACTGCGTCACTGTCACCTTAAAAATCATATCTTGAGTTCCAAAACTCAAAAACCAGTTTTGTAAATTTTGCCTGAAACTAGACTCATATATCCATCTAAAAATTTTTTTATAAAATTTTTGGTCGAGCCAATTAGTGCAGTTTATTAGTTAAAGTCTCCCCTATTTCAGGGTTTGACTACTCTGACCTTCATGCATTACGACTTAGATATCTCCTTGTACAGGGCTTCAATACTTATTCCATTTGTTTCTAAAGAAACTAGACTCGAAATGGAATTTGTACATATAGGGAATGACTTCTAATTATATCTGGTTAATTTATAGTGAATTTCCAAAGTCGGAACAGGGGATCCAGAAATCGCTCTGGCCCTGTTTCACGAAAACTTAAGCATCTCATAAAATACGGCTCATATGATCGTTTCGTTACTTCATATGAAAATAGATTCATCAAGGTTCAATTACATAATTTATTCACTATTTAATTCCATTCCTACTATTTTTAGTGATTTTTCAAATCCACACCACTGCTACTATCAGCATCTGTTTTTAAGGTAAACTTTACCTATTTCATGGTTTTCCATGAATCAACTAGAATTTGTCATACAAAGCACCAAAATGATCATGATTAACCATTCCAATGGCTAATCGTTACCAAACATTTCCATACCTTTCAATGAACAACATACAAAACGATTATAATGCTATGCTCAAAGTATATATATAAGCCATTTTCGCATGGCTATCCAAATTTATACAAAACCAAAGGGTACATGACCAACAACAAAAAGGGTAGTCCTATACATGCCATTTTCAGAGTTCAACCAAAAGTGTACCAAAAGGCTTTGATAGTGTGGACGACTTTGAATTCGACAATCCTGAGTCCGATAGCTGATGAACCAAAATCTATGAAATAGAGATTCAAAGAACGGAGTAAGCATTTAATGCTTAGTAAGTTTTGAGCAATGAAATTAGGCACAACTGAAGTATAGCATTCATATAACTAAATGGATAATTTCATATACACATATTCTCAAAAATCAGTCCTACTTCACATTTCCAACCCTTATATTCACACATAAGGGATCAACTTAACCAAAGGCCGGAAGCTCATTAATTGACTGAGCGAATAATATTTAAAAGGAATCAACTACTCCAATGCATATACGAAACGTACCTCATCGTTGGGATTTTACGAGCGTATTAATTGAAATTATTACAACAAGATCGCTCATTCCCAAACCAAGTACCTTCGGAATTTAGCAGGATATAGCTACTTGCTCAAATGCCTTCAGGACTTAGCCCGGTTATAGTAACTCGCACAAATGCCTTCGGGACTTAGCCCGGTTATAGCTACTTGCTCAAATGCCTTCGGGACTTATACCGGTTATAGTAACTCGCACAAATGCCTTCGGGACTTAGCCCGATTATAGTAACTCGCACAAATGCCTTCGGGACTTAGCAGGATATAGTAACTTCGCACAAATGCCTTGGGACTTAGCACGGAATTAGTCACTAGCACAAATGCCTTCGGGACTTAGGCGGTTATCATCCGAATATCCATGCACATATCAATAAATCATGACACATCTATATTTCATTTTCATAACTAGAATTCAAACACAAGTTACTTATCAAGCATTATCATTTTCGGCTCAATAGTTACATACAAAGAGCATGATTTTGATTTACTTAAAACATGATCTAATCGAATCATAATCTAAGATCCATTACTCAAAAACTTACCTCGGATGTTGTCGAGCGATTTGGCTGGCTACTCGATCACTTTTCCTTTCCCTTATCCAACTTTGGTCCTCTAAGCTCTTGAGCTAATTCAAACAAATTTAACTTATTAAAGTCTCATTATGCTAGCTTATGGCGAATATGACAAGGAGTTTGATAGGTCATATGGCCACCTTTAGCTCAAATACAAAATGGTCATACGCATTTTAATCACATTGAGCAATTTAATACAATTAATCTAACATTTCCTCATGTGCACCTTTATGACCGAATACACACATCATTAACCTAATATCAATTAACTAAGCACTTTAACAAATTCTCCTTGAGCCGATTATCTAAGTCAAGATAGATTCATCATTATGCTCGCCTATAACCGAATACATGCAACACCAATCTATCTCATGTGGCAGAATATGCATGTCTATGTTGAGGCCAATTATATGCTTAATACTTCTTACAAATATGGTTACTTGTATTGACTACATACCATTTTGTTTCAAGTTCAAAACTCGGCTAATACACATATATACACTAGTAATCAAATACTAACATTTGCACTTCACCTTACTACCATTTTTCATCCAAATAACATGAACAACAACCATATTTCTCTTCTACTTCCTACCATGGCCGAATGCATCAAGACACCATACCATTTCAATTTTGGTCATGGGTTAAACAAAGAACTTAATGTCTAACTCAAACATGCTAAAAAGAAAATCCAAGAGTCATCAATCCACCATCACATGTATCATTACAAAGCTTCACATTTAGCATGCAAATGACATCAACACAAATCCACCTTAGCGAAACTTAACTCATCTTCATGCCTCATCACCACAACATCAAACACCAACCAAGAAGACAACACCCATGGCGAATATCATCTCCATCACATAGCAAAGATTTAAACCATGGGCTAGGTAGAACTCAAGCTAACAACTAAAAACATGCATGAATCTCATGGAACAACATCAAACATACCTCCTCCTAAACACCAACCAACCGAACATGAAGCAAGAAAATCCTCTTCTTCTTCCTTCCTCAAGTCACAGCAATGGAGGAGTAGCCTAGCTCATTTTTTTCTTTTCTCTTTCTCCTCCTACTAACCACTATTATTTTATTACCCATGCTCCTTATTTTATCATTCCTCCCATAAAACACTAACATAACATGTTTATGACATGTTTTACCCATCACATTTTGTCCACCCTCATTGTCATGGCCGGCCATACCAATTAAGTGGGGAAATTGACATGCAAGTCCACCCTTTTGATTACATGCACTAATAGATCCTTATAGATTAACCTATCACATTTCAAAAGTGTCACACATAAGTCCTATTAACTAAATTCACATGCAATTAACTAAATCAAAGCTTAAAACTTTCACACATTCATATTCACATATTTTAGACAATAATTATCATATTCAAATAATTTGGTGACTCAGTTTAGCGGTCCCGAAACCGCTTTCCGACTAGGGTCACTTTAGGGCTGTCACAACTCTCCCCCACTTAAGAAATTTTCGTCCTCAAAAATCTTACCGGTAAATAGGTTTGGGTATCATTCTTTCATAGAGTTCTCGGGTTCCCAAGTAGCTTCTTCCATCCCGTGTTTGAGCCATAACACTTTTACTAAAGGAACCTTTTTGTTTCGCAACTCTCTTTCACTTCACGAGCTAGGATGCGAATTGGTTCTTCTTCATAACTCATATCGGCTTGAATTTCAACCTTGGAGGGACTTATTATGTGCGAAGGATCAGATCTGTAACGTCGAAGCATCGAAACATGAAAAACATTGTGGATCCTTTCAAGTTCAGGGGGTAAAAGCAACCTATATGCAACTGGACCAACTCGTTCGGAGATTTCATACGGCCCAATGAATCTCGGACTCAATTTGCCCTTACGGCCAAATCTGAGTATCTTTTTCCAAGGTGAAACTTTAAGAAACACTTTGTCTCCCACGATACCTAATGTCTTTTCGTTTCAAATCCGTCACGACTTGACGATCTGTGGCGCCTTGAGACTTTCACGGATTACTTTTACTTTACATTCAGCATCTTTAATCAAATCATCTCCGAAAATTTTACTTTCATCGAGCTCGGTCCAAAACAATGGTGTACGGCATTTACGACCGTACAAAGCCTCGTAAGGTGCCATCTTAATACTTGATTGAAAACTATTGTTGTGGCGAATTCAATCAAAGGTAAATATCGCTCCATGAACCACTTGAACTCGAGGATGCAACATCTCAACATATCCTCAAGTATCTGAATTATCCGCTCGGATTGACCATCGGTTTGGGGGTGAAAAGCAGTGCTAAAATGCAACTTGGTACCCAAAGCTTCTTGCAATTTCTTCCAAAATCGTGAGGTGAATCTCGGATCTCTATCCGACACAATAGAAATAGGCACCCCGTGTAATCTCACAATCTGAGAAACATACAATTCAGCTAGTTTATCCAAAGAAAAATCCATGCGTACGGGGATAAAGTGAGCCGACTTAGTCAGTCTATCAACAACAACCCAAATCGCATCTTTCTTACTTGCCGACACTAGCAACCCAGATACAAAATCCATCGTGACTCGATCCCATTTCCATTCAGGTATCATGATCGGCTGAAGTAAACCCGTAGGCACTTGATGTTCCGCCTTCACTTGCTGACATACTAAGCACTTCGAAACAAAATCGGAAATGTCTCGTTTCAAACCATGCCACCAAAACTGACGTCTCAGATCGTTGTACATTTTCGTACTCCCCGGGTGAATTGACATTCGGCTACAATGAGCTTCGTTCAGAATCATCGAAATAAGTTCTAAAATTCTTGGAACACACAAACGACTTCTGAACCTCAAACAATCGTCATCATCAAATTGAAACTCTGATTCCATATTCGAAACACATTCAGCCCGTTTTGCAACCAGTTCATCATCGACTTTCTGAGCTTCACGAATTTGATGAATCAACATTGGTTTGGCCTTTAATTCTGCCACTAACACATTGTCGGATAGAACAGACAAGTGTACATTCATTGCTCGTAAAGAAAATAGTGATTTACGACTTAAGGCATCTGCAACCACATTAGCCTTTCCCGGGTGATAGTCAATGACAAGCTCATAATCTTTCAACAACTCGAGCCAACATCTTTGTCGCATATTCAAGTCTCTTTGAGTCATCAAATATTTGAGACTTTTGTGATCCGAATATACATGGCACTTCTTCCAAATAAGTAATGTCGCCATATTTTCAAAGCGAACACGATGGCGGCTAGTTCAAGATCATGGGTCGATAATTTTTCTCATGTGGCTTGATTGTCTCGACGCATAAGCTACAACTCGACCCTCTTGCATCAATCGCAACCCAACCCAAGTAGGGATGCATCACTATAAATGACAAACTCTTTGCACGATTCGGGCTGCACTAATCTTGGAGCTTCGATCAAACAAGTTTTCGATTGATCGAAACTTTTCGACACTTTTACGTCCATTCAAACTTAACATCTTTACGAAGTAGTTTACGTCATTGGTGTGGCTATCATCGAAACCCTTTACAAAGCGTCGTAATGGCGGCAAGTCCCAAAAGCTCGAACTTCAAGAATATTTCTGGAGGCTTCCGATTAAGTATGGCCAAAATTTTGTTCGGATCAACTCGAATACCGTCTGAGATACCACATGACCCAAGAAGCTAACCTCTCTTAACGAACTCACACTTCTTGAACTTAGCATATAGCTGCTTATCCCGTAAAATTTGCAACACTAATCCCGGTGTTCGGCATGATCGGTTTCATTTCTCGAATAGACCAAAATATCATCGATAAACACAACTACAAACCGATCCAAATACGGTTACGAAGATCCGATTCATCAAATCCATAAATACTGGGGGGCATTAGTGAGCCCAAACGGCATCACTAAGAATTCGTGAGTGACCGTATCTAGATTAAAGCGGTTTTGGGTATATCCGAATCTCGAATTATGGCCCGATAATAACGCGATCTCAAATCTATCTTTGAAAACACCGAGGCTCCCTTTAGTTGGTCAAACAAATCATCAATACTGCGATAGCGGATATTTATTCTTTATTGTCACTTTATTCACCGACGATAGTCGATGCACAACCTCATGGTTCCGTCCTTCTTTTCACAAACAATCTTGGTGACCCCAAGGTGAGAAACTTGGTCGGCGAAACCCACATCCGTCAACTCTTGCAAGCGAGCTTTCAAGCTGTTTTAACTTTCGGTTGGTGCCATACGATCTGAGAGCTATCGAAATCGGTGTAGTCCGGTACAAGCTCAATACCAAACTCTACCTCTCGAGCAATTGGTAAACCGGTAATTCTTGGGAAAAACATCCGGTATTCACAAACCAGCGCAGATTCGAGCTTCTTTTCTAACTCTTTGTCATCAAGTACATACATAAGGTATGCTTCACACCCTTTCTTACATATTTACGAGCCAACATCGATGATATTACAGGTGGCAACCTATTCAAGTCGATGAGACTCAACTCGGATTATCTCGTTATTTACACACCTTAAATCGATGGTTTTCTTTTCAATTTACAATTGCATCATGTACGGTCAACCAATCCATCTTGAGGATAACATCAAATTCGTCAAGCGGTAAAAGCATCAAATCGGCGAAAAACAGAACCTCGGATTACTAGGGACATTTCTTGCACACTTTGTCGACAAGCACGTAACGACCCAAAGGATTTGACACCGAATTACAAACTCGATAGACTCAACGGTGAGTCTTCTTTGGATGCTAAGGTTTCACATATATAAGAATGAGTAGAACCGGGGTCAATCAAAGCAATCACATTAGTATCAAAGAGAGTAAAAGTACTGGTAATAACATCTACCGAGGAAGCATCCTCGGCGTCTTGGCGTATAAGCGTAAGCTCTAGCAGAACACGAGCCTCGAGATCTGGTTGTAGCATCTCTAGATCCTCTCGACCGCCACTAGCATTGCCCGTATTTCTAGATGGTCTACCCGAGCGATAGTAGCACCGGGTTTCCCACTCTAATTTACGTTCTGTTCAGACAATCTCGGGCAATCTTTAATAAAGTGGTCAGCTGATCCGCACTTGTAACAGGAGCGGTCATGGAATCTACAACTCCCCGAATTCCATTTACCACAATACTGACACTCCGTTCTGTCTCGACGATCATTTCCAACACTGGCGACCGAAGTGACTCGTGCACTCACAGGGTGTCGATCACGATCTCGTCTAGAAAAACCCGAAATGTCTCTAGATCGGCCTAAATCATCTCTAAATTTCTTCGATGACTGTTGAAAGGGCCTCCCCGAAGACCTCTTACGAAACTTCTTTGCTCCCATATCAGCTTTTCTTTTCTCCATACTGAGCTCCTCGACTTTGCAAGCTCACTCGACAAGTACCACAAATTCTCGGATTTCCAAAATGCCAACATACAGCTTTATATCATCATTCAGTCCATCCTCGAAACGTTTACACATCACGGCTTCTGAAGAAATGCATTCTCGAGCGTACCGGCTAAGCCTTACAAACTTTCGTTCATAATCGGTAACCGACATGGAACCTTGTTTAAGTTCAAGAAATTCCTTCCATTTTGATCCATGGATCTCGGTGATATACTTTTTCGAAACTCGATTTGGAAAAACTCCCAAGTTACTTGCTCTCTGGGCTGTGAAGTCAACGTATTCCACCAATAGTAGGCGAATCACGTAGCAAGGAGATAGTACACTTTAGGCACTCATCGGTGTGCAAGATAGCTCATCGAGTACCGAATAGTGTTGTCCAACAAAATTCAGCTTGCTCGGCATCATCGCTGTCCGTAGCTTTAAATTCATAGTCTGTGTTTTCGGATTCATCAACTGGGGCTTATTTGACCTTATTTGGTCGATTCTTGGAGGTATTGTAGGTCTTGAGGTGGTATTAGTCGGGAATGGAGGTTGTGGAACAATTGTATTAGTTCGAATGTATTGGTTGAACCAATCATTCATCACGCTATAAAAAGCATGTCTAGCTTCATCATTCGGATTACTAGCAATAGGTTGAGAGTCCGCGGTGCTATCCCTTGTCTTGGGCAGGCGCTACACTCTCAAGATCATCACTACCGCTTCGGTTGGGATCGGGATCCATTACTATAAATAAACACATTTTCAATTGTCAGAAATCACCACACTATCAAATAATCACATAATGGCATGTATAGCTAGACCCAAACGTATGACGGTAGTCCTAGAATCGACTAAACCGTAGCTCTGATACCAATAAAATTGTAACACCCCGTACCCGAGACCGTTTCCGGAGTCGAACACGAGGTGCTAACAGACTTAATTCATTTATTTTCACAGTCCATTTTAAAAATTTCCAGACAAGCTAGCTAACTGCGTCACTGTCACCTTAAAAATCATATCTTGAGTTCCAAAACTCGAAAACCAGTTTTGTAAATTTTACCTGAAACTAGACTCATATATCCATCTAAAAATTTTTTTATAAAATTTTTGGTTGAGCCAATTAGTGCAGTTTATTAGTTAAAGTCTCCCTTGTTTCAGGGTTTGACTACTCTGACCTTCATGCATTACGACTTAGATATATCCTTGTACAGGGCTTCAATACTTATTCCGTTTCTTTCTAAAGAAACTAGACTCTAAAAGAAATCTGTACATGTAGGGAATGACTTCTAATTATCTCTGGTTAATTTATAGTGAATTTCCAAAGTCGGAATAGGGGATCCAAAAATCGCTCTAGCCCTGTTTCACGAAAACTTAAGCATCTCATAAAATACGGCTCATATGATCGTTTCGTTACTTTCATATGAAAATCGATTCATCAAGGTTCGATTACATAATTTATTCACTATTTAATTCCATTCCTACTATTTTTAGTGATTTTTCAAATCCACACCACTGCTGCTGTCAGCATCTGTTTTTAAGGTAAACTTTACCTATTTCATGGTTTTCCATGAATCAACTAGAATTTGTCATACAAAGCACCAAAATGATCATGATTAACCATTACAATGGCTAATCGTTACCAAACATTTCTATACCTCTCAATGAACAACATACAAAACGATTATAATGCTATGCTCAAAGTATATATATAAGCCATTTTCGCATGGCTATCCAAATTTATACAAAACCAAAGGGTACATGACCAACAACAAAAGGGTAGTCCTATACATGCCATTTTCGAGTTCAACCAAAAGTGTACCAAAAGGGCTTTGATAGTGTGGATGACTTCGACTTCGACAATCCCGAGTCCGATAGTTGACGAACCAAAATCTATGAAACAGAGATTCAAAGAACGGAGTAAGCATTTAATGCTTAGTAAGTTTTGAGCAATGAAATTAGGCACAAGCAAGTATAGCATTCATATAACTAAGCAGATAATTTCATATACACATATTCTCAAAAATCAGTCCTACTTCACATTTCCAACCCTTATATTCACACATAAGGGATCAACAACCAAAGGCCTAAGCTCATTAATTGGTGAGCGAATAATATTTAAAAGGAATCAACTACTCCAATGCATATATGAAGCGTACCTCATCGTTGGGATTTTACGAGCGTATTAATTGAAATTATTACAGCAAGATCACTCATTCCCAAACCAAGTACCTTGAATTTAGCGGATATAGCTACTTGCTCAAATGCCTTCGGGACTTAGCCGGTTATAGTAACTTCGCACAAATGCCTTGGGACTTAGCGAATATAGTAACTTGCACAAATGCCTTGGGACTTAGCACGGAATTAGTCACTAGCACAAATGCCTTCGGGACTTAGGCGGTTATCATCCGAATATCCATGCACATATCAATAAATCATGACACATCTATATTTCATTTTCATAACTAGAATTCAAACACAAGTCACTTATCAAGCATTATCATTTTCGGCTCAATAGTTACATACAAAGAGCATGATTTTGATTTACTTAAAACATGATCTAATCGAATCATAATCTAAGATCCATTACTCAAAAACTTACCTCGGATGTTGTCGAGCGATTTGGCGACTACTCGATCACTTTTTCCTTTCCCTTATCCAACTTTGGTCCTCTAAGCTCTTGAGCTAATTCAAACAAATTTAACTTATTAAAGTCTCATTATGCTAGCTTATGGCGAATATGACAAGGAGTTTGATAGGTCATATGGCCACCTTTAGCTCAAATACAAAATGGTCATCGCATTTTTAATCACATTGAGCAATTTAATACAATTAATCTAACATTTCCTCATGTGCACCTTTATGACCGAATACACACATCATTAACCTAATATCAATTAACTAAGCACTTTAACAAATTCTCCTTGAGCCGATTATCTAAGTCAAGATAGATTCATCATTATGCTCGCCTATAACCGAATACATGCAACACCAATCTATCTCATGTGGCCGAATATGCATGTCTATGTTGAGGCCAATTATATGCTTAATACTTCTTACAAATATGGTTACTTGTATTGACTACATACCATTTTGTTTCAAGTTCAAAACTCGGCTAATACACATATATACACTAGTAATCAAATTCTAACATTTGCACTTCACCTTACTACCATTTTTCATCCAAATAACATGAACAACAACCATATTTCTCTTCTACTTTCTACCATGGCCGAATGCATCAAGACACCATACCATTAAAATTTTGGTCATGGGTTAAACAAAGAACTTAATGTCTAACTCAAACATGCTAAAAAGAAAATCCAAGAGTCACCAATCCACCATCACATGTATCATTACAAAGCTTCACATTTAGCATGCAAATGACATCAACACAAATCCACCTTAGCCGAAACTTAACTCATCTTCATGCCTCATCACCACAACATCAAACACCAACCAAGAAGACAACACCCATGGCCGAATATCATCTCCATCACATAGCAAAGATTTAAACCATGGGCTAGGTAGAACTCAAGCTAACAACTAAAAACATGCATGAATCTCATGGAACAACATCAAACATACCTCCTCCTAAACACTAACCAACCGAACATGAAGCAAGAAAATCCTCTTCTTCTTCCTTCCTCAAGTCACGGCAATGGAGGAGTAGCCTAGCTCATTTTTTTTTCTTTTTCTCTTTCTCCTCCTACTAACCACTATTATTTTATTACCCATGCTCCTTATTTTATCATTCCTCCCATAAAACACTAACATAACATGTTTATGACATGTTTTACCCATCACATTTTGTCCACCCTCATTGTCATGGTCGGTCACTACCAATTAAGTGGGGAAATTGACATGCAAGTCCACCCTTTTGATTACATGCACTAATAGATCCTTATAGATTAACCTATCACATTTCAAAAGTGTCACACATAAGTCCTATTAACTAAATTCACATGCAATAAACTAAATCGAAGCTTAAAACTTTCACACATTCATATTCACATATTTTAGACAATAATTATCATATTCAAATAATTTGGTGACTCGGTTTAGCGGTCCCGAAATCGCTTTCCGACTAGGGTCGCTTTAGGGTTGTCACATGCTTCGAATAAGGAATCAGAGTTTCGGATTGACGATAATGATTGCTTGATGTTCAAGAGTCGATTATGTGTTCCAAGAAATTCGGAACTTATTTCGATGATTTTGAATGAGGCTCATAATAGCCGAATGTCTATCCACCCTGGTAGCACGAAAATGTACAATGATTTGAAATGTCAGTTTTGGTGGCCTGGTATGAAACGAGACATTTCTGACTTTGTGTCGAAGTGTTTGATATGTCAACAAGTGAAAGCAGAACATCAAGTGCCTTCGGGATTACTTCAGCCAATCATGATACCCGAATGGAAATGGGATAGGGTAACAATGGATTTTGTATCTGGTTTACCATTGACACGAGAATAAGAAAGACTCGATGCAGGTTATCGTTGATAGATTGACAAAGACGCTCATTTTATCCTGTCGTCTGATTTTTCGCTCGATAAATTGCCAGAATTTTATGTCTCCCAAGTTGTCTGATTGCATGGGGTACCTATTTCTATCGTGTCAGATAGAGACCCAAGATTTACATCGCGATTTTGGAAGAAATTACAAGGAGCATTGGGTACCAAGATGCATTTTAGCACCGCATTTCATCCCCAAACCGATGGTCAATCCGAGCGGGTAATTCGGATACTCGAGGATATGTTGAGATGTTGCATCCTTGAGTTTAGTGGCTCATGGGAGCGGTATTTACCTTTGATTGAATTCGCTTACAACAATAGTTTTCAATCAAGCATTAAGATGGCACCTTACGAGGCTTTGTACGGTCGTAAATGCCGTACACCTTACGATGTTTTAATATAGACTTATGAATGTGAATTTCATGTGATTGACTTAGTTGAGAACTTAAGAAAATATGATAGGGGAATATGTAAGGATCAAATAATAACAAAGTGAGGAAACTTGGGTTTGCATGTCAAATTGCCCAAAAACCCAAGTAGTGGCTGGCCAAGCCATGATGCCCCATCCACTAGGTTGAATTTCAATGCAATTCTTTTATTAGTTAACAATTAAAATAAATTAAAGAAAGGAATTAAAAAGAAAAGATGAATAAAATAAGGAAGGAAGAGGGAGTATTCATCTTCTTTCTTTTTTTTTTTTTTGCAATTGCCGTGAGTTAGGAGAAGGAAGGAAGAAATGCTCTAGACATTCGGCCAACTCAAAAGGGGTTGATTAAGGTAGGATTTATGTTACTTTTACTAAATTCTTGTGAAAATCTAGTTAGTAGCCAATGGCTTATTACAACCCATATGTTAATTTTCTACCTAAAGGGGTACTTAGATGGCATATGGTTAGGAAGAGGTAAATGCTAAGAGTATGGTGCTTTTGATGTTGTGAATGGAAGTAGTGGAAAAGTGAAAGAAAATTTATGTAGAAATGTGGTATATGTGGATTTATAGGATGTTATAAATAGATGTGAAGCCGTGCTAGATTAGGAAAAATTCGGTCAAGTGTTCATGAGATGAAATTTTGTGTTTAGATGAATTAAAGATGATAGTATTGTTGATATCATATATATATATATGCATATTCGGCCATCAAATTAAGAGCATAGGTGATGTTGAGTCTAAGTTTTGCACATTCGGCTATATATATATATATATATATATAAAAATGTATGCCCATTTGTGATATTACTTTTGGATTATATATATAATCGACTAAAATGAGTAATTAGCAAGGGTGGTTGCGAATGTCCAATTATATATATATATGCATGTGTGATTGGATTATTGATAGTAGGGTGATAGCATATGGTTATTAGCGAATAGCTCAAAAACATATGGCGGGAAGATAAGAATTAGTCATGTATCTCCTATGATATGAAATCATTAATATTTTGATATAAATATTTAGCAAGGCAGTTAAACTAGTTAATTTATTGATTAAGCTCAAGAAGTTAAAGGAGGAGAATTAAGCAAAGGCAAAGGAAAGAACATCGAGTAGCCGAGTTAGAACCGTTTTACCCAAACATCGAGTAGCCGAGTTGGAACCGTTTTACCCAACACAAGGTAAGTTATTAAGCATATATTTTGTATTGATTTAAATAATCATAATACCTATGTACTTATGCGAATGGAATGATATATAAATGCATGTAGTGACAAAATTATCGAGTGTAAAAAGAAGTGAGATGTATTGAGTTGTTGATTTCGGCACTAAGTGTGCAGGTATAAACATTTACGATAATGAGATTGGCACTAAGTGTGCGAGTTTAATTGTATAGCACTAAGTGTGCGAGTTTGATTATTAAGCACTAAGTGTGCGGACTTACTATATATTTTCGAATAATTATTAACGTTAAGTGTGCGACTTTATCGAGTAGATTATGGACAGTGGAATGAGTAGATACTTTGAGTTCATGAGGAATAGACGTTATGTTTATATTTGGAACTGAGCTTGGTAAGTCTTGAACCTATGTGGTGATTATATTTGAAGTTAGGAACATAAGATTATTGTGGAATAGATGAAATGCTATTATTAGTATAATCTAAACGAAAATAAAATGATATGTGGAAATTATAGCATAGTCAGTATGGATGGAGTACCTAATCTTGCATTATTTGTTTTCTTTTATGATACTTTATAAATGGACGGTAGTGTAATGCTTATGACTTACTGAGTTATATACTCATTTGGTGTGTTTATTTGTCACTTATTTAGGTTCCTTTGATCCATTTTTGTGTGCTCGGGACCATCGTCGAAGTCATCACACCAGCTTGTAACTTTTTGGTATCTTCTTCTTAGTTGGTCTAAGAGAACATTTCGGCATGTATAGGCTATTATGTTTTGTTTGAACTTTGGTATGTATACTTTTAGCCATGCGAAAATGGCATAAATGTTAAGTTGGATTTGGTCTTATGATACTTAGTTATAAGTAATAGTTAAAGTCTATTTGATTATTATGCCGTTTGTCATGGCTAATCATTTCCGGTGTTACACTCATGATATGGTTATTGAGTAGTAAGGAAATGCTTGGTAATGATTAGCCTTTGGTATGGCTAGTCATGATCATACTTGATGATATGTATGTTAAATTACTCTAATAGGTAAAATTTACTCTAATAATAGATGCAGATAGCAGTAGTGATGTGAAATTGAAAAATCACTAAAAATAGTAGAAATAGAATTAATTAATGAATAAATTATTTAATCGAAGCTGGATGAGCCTATTTTCATATGGAAGAAACGAAACAACCATATGAGCTATATTTTATGAGATGTTGAAATATTTGTGAAACAGGGCCAGAGCGATTTCTGGATCCCCTGTTCTGACTTTGGAAATTCACCATAAATTTTTTAGAGATAATTAGAAGTCATCCTTTATATTTTCAGATTCATTATTGAGTCTAGTTTCATTAGAGACAAGCTAAATAGGCATTGAAGCCCTGTGTAGGGAGATATCTAAGTCGTAATGCTCAGAGGTCAGAGTAGTCGAACCCTGAAACAGGGGAGACTTTAACAAATAAACTGTACTAATTGGCCCAACCAAAAATTCTACAAAAATTTTATTAGATATATATATGAGTCTAGTTTCAGGAAAATTTTACAAAATTTGATTTTAAGTTTTGGAACTCAAGATACGAATTTTTAAGTGACTATAACGCAGATTGACAGCTTGTCTGGGAGTTTTAAAATAAATTGTTTGAGCTATATAAATGATGAATTAAGCCCGATAACACCTCGTATTCAACCCCGGTGACGGCCACGGTTTCGGGGTGTTACGAAAACTAGGCCGTATAATTTTTTGATCAATTTTAAACTTTTCATACGCGTGTATATTATCCTTTAATCGGGCTTACAAGGCCCCAAAACATTCATGAGGCATTGTTAAATATTTACCAATATCTTAGTCTTGTATCATTTACTTACTCAACAATGAATCACAATTCAAATTCTAAATATACATTCTATAAACCACATCACAGGAGATAATAACATACAAGCATATTAATAATCAAACTACCTTAATAACAAGCCAAAGTCTTTGGCTTACTCATAATATTACATACTCAACTTTACAACCCTATACATGCCATAGACTCGAAACACTAAGATTTACTTACGTCGATAGCGTAAACTCGACAATGTGATAATATCTCTGACAGCGTCCAACCCGAGCTAACCTGGCAACCCTAGGAAATATGGGAAAAAAAAGGGAGTAAGCTTTACGCTTAGTAAGTTCATAAGAAAATAATAAGCAACTCATTAACAAGTTTTATCAATGTTTACAACATAATCACAAATTCACTACAAGTTGTCTTCCTGAGCAACAATCACTAAATTATTTATAACTAGAGCTATGAAACTCCAAATCAATTTCCGTTAATTTTCCCTAAAAATAGACTCATATATCTTATATCCATAAAATTTTCAGAATTTTTGGTTTGTCCAATCAATACCAGATTTTTCTTAAAGTTTCCCCTGTTTCACTGTTTGACTAATCTAACCACTCTTCACTACGAATCAAATTTCTCATTGTACAGAATTCAAAATATGTTCTTGTTGATTTCATTTGAAATTATACTCATTAAGGAGTCTAATAATATAATTTTATCTTATAACCATTTTTTTACAAATTATAATGATTTTCTAAAAATAGAACAGGGGACCCCGAAGTCATTTGACTCTGTCCCATGCCACTTCAAATATCTCATTATCAGAAATTCTTTTACTTAAACAGTTTCTTTTATAAGAAACTAGACTCATTAAGCTTTAACTAAATAATTTATTAAGCTTCTAAATCAACTCCTATAATTTATGGTGATTTTCCAAAATCACGTTACTGCTGCTGTCCCAAGCAGATTTATTACAAATTAACTCTTTCACACATTCTTTGCATTCATATTATTTAAACTTGTATATCACCAATCAATTTCATCACATATCTATAATTTCACTTAAGCATAATCTCAATACAATACATCATGCTCAATGATTCACACACAACCGTTCAAATTAGCAATTATAAGATGGTTCCGCACATAGCCCACCCTTATTGATAATTTACGATGGTTTTACCCTTACTCACATTTATGACATAGGCATTTAAATACTTCAGTGTCAACTTTAATTCAACCGAATTCAACCATTGTACCATTTCATAACCACAGTTACTTTCGTCATTCATATCTTAATGGTATTTAACATGATTCATATAACCTTTCACCATGACCGAACACATATACACATATGACATCTTCACCTATGCTTCTCATTTCACATTCATAATTCAATTCCAATCGATCTAACATGTATAATTATATATCACATACCTGGCCAACTTAATTTATTGAACGAATTCAATTGTTGATTTAACACAAGGTCTCATAGTCTTAGACTTTTATCAATCACCGGCATTTAGCCTGCTAGGTTTTAAACCCGAATTCATCACCGGCATGAAGCCTGCTAGAATTTAAGTCTGAACTCATTCACTAGCATTTCGCCTACTAGGCTTGAAGCCCGATATTATTTCACTGGCATTGTAACACCCCGAACCCGAGACCATCGCCGGTGTCGGACACGAGGGGTTAACAAGCCAAATCCACATATTGCACCCACCAATTTGACATTTCCAGACAGGCTGGAAATCTGCGTCACTGTCGCCTTAAAAATCATATCTCGAGTTTCAAAACTCAGAAACTGATTCCGTAAATTTTCCCTGAATTTAGACTCATATATCCATCCATGGATTTATTTTTATAATTTTTGGTCTGGCCAATTGGTACAGTTTATTAGTAAAAGTCACCCATGTTATAGGGATCGACTGCTCTGACCTTCGCGCGTTACAACTTGAATATCTCCCTGTACAGGGCTTTAATACTGGTACCGTTTGTTTCTAATGAAACTAGACTCAAAATGGAATCTGCACATATAAGGTATGACTTATAATTCTTTCTAGATAATTTATAGTAAATTTTTAAAGTCGCGACAGGGGACCCAGAAACCGTTCTGGCCCTGTCTCACAATAGCTTTAATATCTCTTAACATGTAACTCCTATGACCGTTTCGTTTCTTCCATATGAAAGTAGACTCATCAAGGTTCATTTACATAACTTATTCACTATTTAATACCATTTCTACAAATTTTGGTGATTTTTTTCAAAACCACACCACTGCTGCTGCCAGCATCTGTTTTCAAGGTAACCATTACCTATTTCATGATTTCCACGATTCAATTGGCCCTTTTGCATACATAGCACAAAGTGTGATCACGATTAACCATTCCAATGGCTAATCTTTTCAAACAATTCCATACCCCATAATGATCATCATACAAGCGATTATAGAATCATACTAAAACGTATATAAGCCATTTTCGCATGGCTATCCAAGCTTACACAAACCGAAAGGTACATGACCTTCAACAATAGGGTAGTCCTATACATGCCATTTCAAAGTTCAACCAAAATTATACCAAAATGGAGGCTTTGATAGTGTAGATGACTTTGACTTTAATGATCCCGAATCCGATCGCTAACGAGCAAAATCTATAAAACAGAGAGCCAAAGCAGCGGGGTAAGCATTTTTTATGCTTAGTAAGTCTCAAGCAATAAAATCAGCTTTAACTAAAGCATTACATTCACATAGCCAAATGAATCATTTCATTAATACACATTCACATAATCATACTTACTTCACACTTCATCATTATACACTTTCACAAGATATCAACCAATTCAATAGCTGAAAACTCGTTAGTCGATTGAGCGAATGTTACTCAAACATATCGACTTTTCCAATGCACATATAAACATACCTTATTCTTTGGGCTTTTCGGCGTACTAATTAAATTTATTACAGCAACCAACGCTCACCTCCAGCCCAAGCTTCTTGAATACAACCGGATATAACCACATGCACGGATGCCTTGGTCTTAGCCGGATAGAACGACTTGCACAAATGCCTTGGTATTAGCCCGGATTTAACAACTTGCACGAATGCCTTGGTCTTAGCCGGATGTAGTCACTAGCACAATTGCCTTGGTCTTAACCGGATATAATTAGTAGCATAAATGTCTTGGGACTTAGCCGGATATCATTCAATTGCTCATGCACACATATACATCAATAATCATTACACATCCATATTTCATTTTCGTTACTAAGGCTCAAACACAAACATATCACTAGCATAATCGCCTTGGGACTTAGCTTTGGGTATCATTCAAATACTCATACACACATAAATCAATAATCATTACACATCCATATTTCATTTCACATAATTCGAGTAGGGTCATTTCTTGAGGACTTACCTCGGATGTCGTCGAGACGGCTTCAACGGCTATTCGACCACTTTTCCTTCCCTTTATCGGATTTAGCTCCCTTTGCTCTTGAGCTTAACGAATACAAGTAGAAGTATTCAATATTTTTATCAATAATGTTTACTTGTCAATCACATTCGGCATCTCATATCATCTCGCTTTATTATAATTTATCATTCAACCTTTAAACCAAAAGCCATTATATGACCACATATACATACATCCATATATTTAAGCTCAAGAATTTTAATATAACATCAAGTGCTCAAATTACTCATGTGGTCGATTATACATGGTCATAATACACAAAAATCAAAAATAAATTCCAAGACTTTCACATCATATATGTACTAAGCGAATCGTTGGCCAAGTTCACATACATTCTTCAACAATTCCTTCTTTAAACAAACACATCTAAGCCTTCCTTTCATATTATCAACTCCAACCATATACATTATTCAAGTATAACATTTTCATATTCGGCAATAGTATTACACATAATAGCCGATTCTTCTTACTTTGTATTTATGCATCTACTTGATCATTCGTTTAGTTCAAGCACCCATACACCAAGATTCATCAAGTTTAGCATGAAACATAACCTTAATCCTCAATAACCATTATGGCGAAAGTTCTAGTCACCCCAAAATCACAATTTCTAACATGGGTCACCTAAAAAAAATACTTGGTAACTAGCTCAATTTCATCTAAAATTTCAAGGATTCATATGAATTTCTCACCTTATTTATGGCTTAGAAACCAAATGGTTGCTCTCTTTTCTCCTTAGAATCGGCCAAGAAGAATCAAGAACAAAGACTTGTTTCTTTCACCCATTTCTAATTATTCCTTAAATCATAAAGGCAACAACCATTTCCCTAAACATCTTCCATGGCGAACACTTGTATTACTACCACCTTCAAAATTTTTGACATGGGCAAGTAAAGGACTTAGTAACTAGCTTCATATATGCAAAGATTTCAAAGACTAACATGGATTCCATACCTTAGTTCAAGCTCAAGTGACCGAATGCTAACTCTTCCCTTTTCTTCTTGAAGGATCGGCTAAGCTAGGAGGAAGATGAACCAAACTTTTTTTTTTGCTCAATACACGGCAATGGGGAGGGGCAACCACACATACCCATTTTTTTTCTTTTCTTCCTACTAACACCAATATAATAACCATTCTAACATCAACCATTAGCAAAACATGTTGGAAACATGTTCCTTTGCCCATAATTTGTCATGGCCTACCACTAACCTTAGGAAATGGGATAATTGACATGCAACTCCATTTATTTCACTTCATGCATTATTAGGCCACTTAAAATGCACCTATCACATTTTCAAGTCCTAACACATGGGTCCTTTCTTATAAATTAGCACCTAATTAATAAAAATCAAGACACGAAATATTTACGCATACAAATTCCACATACAATAAGCACAGAATATAACACCTAATTATTCTTGTGACTCGGTTTTGTGGTCCCGAAACCACTCTCCGACTAGGGTCACATTAGGGGTGTCACAGGCATTATAGCCTACTAGGCTCGAAGGCCGATATTATCTCACCGACATTATAGCCTGCTAGGCCCGAAGCCCAAATATCACATTTCGATAAACAATTCACCTATTCTTTCATACTTTCATAACTTATACTTCAATTACGTATAACTGAAACACATATCTATGAACAAAGATTTTCATCCTTTCAACCACATAGGGTTTAATTTCCACATTGGAACACATATCTTAGTACATCATTTAATAGTCTCAAAGTCGACTAGATATGCTAGTACGGCTCATAACTTTAATTTAATATTCATTCAACACAAAGAACATATGTATATATATATATACAATCAAACATCTTCTTAATTATGATTATTCAACTCTTAAGCATATAACATGATCAAACACAAACACTTAAGAACTTACCTTGGATTTTATTGAATAACTACGGATTGACTAATCGACTAGTTTCGCTTTCCCTTTATCCAAAATTGGATCCTTATGCTCTTGAGCTCAATCTAGTTACAAGCATGGCCGAACTTCTTAGAAACTTTTCCTTTTCTCTTTTACTTTGTTTTTCGGCTAAGGAAGAACAAAGATGAACAAACTTTGTTCTTTTCACCCCTTTTTTTGTTTTATTAATTCTTATTTCATATTATAAAAAATTTAATAATTATATTTCTTATATATATAAAATGCATATATTACAAATCATCATCATCATGGCCAGCCACTAACTTTAAATTGGACAATCTGACATGCAAGTCCTCCCTTTTAATAAGCCATGATTATTCGGTCACCTCATTTCTTCCTAACACATTCTTCATGTTTATCACATAAGTCCTTTTTCATAATTCACATTCAAATGACAAAATTTAGACATGATACTTTCACACATGATACTTCACATATAATAGACATAGAAAAGAGCATTTAAATAATTTTGTGACTCATTTTTGTGGTCCTGAAACCACTTCCCGACTAGGGTCAAATTAAAGCTGTCACACGAGGCTTTGGGTACAATGTTAGACTTCAGTACGGTGTTCTACCCTCAGTCAAATGGTCAGTCAGAGAGGGTGATTCAGATACTGGAGGACATGTTAAGGGGTTGTGCGATAGAATTCCGAGGCAGTTGGGAGGACTACTTGTCGTTAGCAAAGTTTGCGTATAACAATAGCTACTAGTCTAGCATATAGATGGCACCTTACAAGGCACTATATGGTCGTAGGTGTTGTACTCTTTTGTGTTGGACTGAGTTGGGCGAGCGGCGTGTTCTAGGCTCGAAATTGATTTCTGATACCGAGGACAAAGTTAGACTGATTCGGGATCGACTGAAGGAGGCATCTGACAGACAGAAATCATATGCGGATTTGAAGCGTAAGGAGATTGAGTATTCTGTGGGGGGACTTCATTTTTCTCAAGGACTCGCCATGGAAGAAGGTACTAAGGTTTGGATGGAAGGGCAAGTTAAGCCCTAGGTTCATTGGGTCTTACCGCATACTAAAGCATATGGGACCAGTTGCCTATCAACTTGAGTTACCTCTAGAGTTGGACCAGATTCATGATGTGTTCCACGTCTCTATGCTGAGGCGATATAGCTCTGATCCTGTGCATATCATCTCGACTGAGGATATTGAGGTTAGGCTAGATCTGACCTTTGAGGAAGAACTGATTCAGATTTTGGACTGTGATATGAAGGTTCTGAGGAGGAAGTCTGTCCCACTGGTTAAGGTACTATGGTGTAATCACAGTTTTGAGGAAGCCACGTGGGAACCCGAAGAGGCGATGCAAAAACAATACCCTCATCTGTTTTGACCAAGTAAATTTTGAGGCTGAAATTTTCTTTTAGGGGAAAGAGTTGTAACGCCCCAAAGTATAGGTACTTATTTTCTATATGTTGTGTAATGCAATTGCATGTCTGCTTCAGTGGTTAAGTGTCTTGGGAAGTACCTAATAAGTCTTGGGTTCAAGCCTGGGCATTTGCAAAAAACTTTGTTTTTTTTTAGAATAAAACCCTTGCTTCTAGATAGTGGGTTCTTAAATAATTGTAGGAAAATCAAGTCATAAAAAGGTCGTTGGTCCAAGGGATAGTGGCGTGTAACTGCTACTAGGAGGCTTGAGTTCGAGTCATGTTGCGCGCAAGGGGTGTTTTACTTTGCATGTTGCCATGTGAAAGGTTGTGTGTCAGTAGAACTATGTTGCTTGGACGGTTGAAGTGTTTGAAAGGTGTAGGGGAGTGTGTAGCCAAAATTTAGGAGAAGAAAGGGGGATTTGGATGGTAATCAGTTTGAGGATGTTGTGGAGAGATTTTAGGAGAGAGTTATGGGTGGTTGAGGTGTGTGGAGGTAGTTTGCTGATTGTGGGAACTCCACTATGCCGATTCAGTCATAGGCTCTTGGTGGCAAAAATTGTAAGCTTTTGCTCCCCATTTTCGATAGTTGTGGTTTCTTTTTCTTTTTGTCCTTCTTTGGTTTTGTGGTTTTGTTTGGTAGCCAAATGCTAAGTGTGACCATTTGGGAACTTGTCATTTGGATTTTGTTCTGTGGCTGAATGCCCTCTATCCTTCCCCCTCTCAAACTTTGACCTATTACTCTTGTTGCCCTTCCCTCTCATCATATTAGTTGTTGTGGCTGAATACCCCTTTCTCTCCTCATCTCTGTTCCTTCGGCTTTTTTCAAGTGTTCCCTCTCGTATTGTTTAAATCGAATACATCTACTATTCCCCCTTATTTTTGTCTTTCAGTTCTCTTCTCCTTCCATGTTTGTGGGTTAGCCAAATATTTCGCCCCCTTTACTCTTTTATTTTATTTTTGGCTAGTAGGGGTTCTCTGACGAATCGGTAAGTGCTCATGTTTTCCTCTTGTTTCTCTCTACCGTTGTGATCTTTCTTCTAACATCTTCCTATGTTGCTGATTCCTGATAATGGTACAATCATTCTGTTTTGCCTCTGTTATCCTGTATACTTTCGGCTCTTGGGTGGATATAGGTTAATTTCTTCTATCAACCATTCTTAGTTCTACGTGGTAGTAAGTTGTCGTTCTTTTGGTTATAGTTATTTTCTTTCATAGTGATAGTTAAAGAGGTTAGGATACAATGCAGGTTGTGCAAAAGATTTGGTGATCACTGGTTTGAGGAGGGATTAAACACAACTTGTTTAACCAAGGTAAGTAACATGTACCATATTGGGGATTAAGTGTTAATAAGAGGGTGTTTAACCCTAACGATTAAAGGACTGACATTGGGTCATGTTTGAATCTAGGTTGGTGTACGTGGAGGTTTGCACTTTTCTCATAAACAGGTGTATAATCACACTACTTTAGACGTAGATCGGCAAAAGCCAGAAAAGTATGACCATTAATGCTACACGAGCGTACGCTTGCTCGTGTGGTAGTCCGAACACGTAAAACGTGGGCATTTGATCGTAGAGGACACCATGAGCGATTTCATGGGCTTAGGCTGTTTTGGGTCACATTGGGCCGAAATGGGCCGTGTAGGACCCATGGGCTCATGGACCCCACATGGGTAAACCACAGAACGTGTGGAGATTATTGGGCCAGGCTGTGTAGTTCACACGGCCAAGGTCATTTTTGGGCTTATTGGGCCACACGGGTGTGTGGGCCCACATGGGTCGTATTATGGGCTTTGGGCCCATTATCACTGTTTGACTGTTAAGGTTGCACGGGTCACCCGAGACGACTGTGGACCTACTGGTGGGTCGGTAAGTATACCTAAGCCCCAATTTAATGAAATGACTGTTATACCCTTATGAGGTAAAATGACTGATATACCCCTATAATATGTATGACTGTATTCGAGCATGACATTCTTGCATACACGTATGGTATTATGACATGACATGTTGCATGGGGGTGGGTTTGATATATTTGGAGGAAGTGTACTGTACTGGCAGCTCTATTACAACCGCTGTTTAGTGCCGCATCTGGTGCTATATTTTGGAGTGTAGGGATGGGTGGGTCGATTTTATCCCCACATGGAGTGCAGGGCTGGACGGAGAGGAGTGTAGAGGATGGATGGGTAGGATTTCTGATTGCATTTTTGATATTGTTACTGAAATGGGCTATGGCCCTAACTGATACTGGATTGTCACTGAAATGGGCATAGGCTCGAACTGTATTTGCCTACTATTTGACTGACTATTGTTAAGGGATTACACACTAAGTTTACTTAAACTCACCCTTCTGCTTTTCTGTGTAGGTAATCTTTAGGAGGATCGGTGCTGCGATAGACTCGATGGTGGCCACACAACTATTTTTGCTTCCTTTTAATTTATAAGTAATTTAACTTGGGTTTTTGTTTTGTAATAAGGCCTTTTAAAAAAAATTGATTTTGGGATTTATAAACTTTGGATCATATCTGTTAGGAGTAGGCCACAGTTTTTCAAAGAGATAAAAGCATTTTAAAACTCCACGTTTTTGCAACACATTTTAAAAAGCTTCTGCAGCAATCATTGTTTCTAAAAATGCAATAACAATCTAATATAGTTAACACTGTGCTAAGCCAATTAGAGTTTAACAATGAGAAAGATATTCTAAATTTTTTTCGTAAAAATCACAACGAGGTTTTTAGAATAAGACTATGTTTTTCGAAATACACTTCAATGTGACATCGTAGATTCGACCATAACATCTAGGCCGGGTTTGGGCTGTTACAATTTGCCACCCTTATTTGCACAAACACTTACACTAATTCAATGGCACAAAACCCAATATATTTAGGCAACCAAAAACATACACAATTATGACCAACAAATGCCAAAATAATATCCACATGAATCATGTTCATAACATTTATTATGCCCTAACTCAATCATGCCAATTTCACATTTATTAAACTTCATTTAACTACTTTCAAGTTACCTAATTATACACAAATTCATCATCTCATCAATAGGCCACCTTTCCAAACATTACACATTCATGCCATAAATCACATTTCCAAACATTTCACATTCATCAAGCATACTATGATCATAACACCAAAGACATTGACCATATATGAATATACTCACGCTTACAACCATGTTAGCCAATATAAGCCAACTTACATGGCCTAATATCAAAACAAGCCTTTGACAAATACAAGCCAATACATTGGCTAAAATCATAATGACACATCTAACAAAATGACGAAGTCCCTATACATGCCATACATTCAAAATGCTAAGTCCATTAATACCCAAAATGAGAGTTTGAAAGTGTGATCAGAAACTCCGACGATCTTCGAATTCCGAGTTAGCTTGGCGACATTATAAAAACATGGAAAATAAAAAGAGTAAGTTATATAGCTTAGTAAGCTCGTATGCAAGAAATAGGCAACCTTACCATGCACCTAACATTCAAATAATATAACATAATTAAGTGTGAACCTACCATAGTTTCATAATCATAATCTATTCCATCACAAAACATACCTCATATTCATCATGTCACACATTTAATAAGCATGAGCTTTATGTACATACTTGAGTCATATCGAAATGAATTTACACATATTCCCATCTTTGACATACCTATGAACCACTCGGAATAATAATGTCAGATACTCAGGATTATTGCACACTAGGTGTCACATATATAGCCAATGCTACCTCAATCTCATATCACATAGTTGCTCGCTCTCGAGCTATCAATAGGCCTACTCACACAAGCTGTGTAACACCCCTAACCCATATCCATCACCGAACTAGGGTTAAAGGCATTACCAGACAAAATCAGAACAATTAACATACATTTCATTAGCATCAAAGCATCAAAGATCAAATATCAATATAGAGTCCCTTATATAGGCCATCGAGACCTTAAACATGCATTAGAAAGGAGTCGGGACTAAACCGAACACATACAAAATATTTCCAAAACTTAAACATTTTCAAAGAAGTATAAGTCACACGCCCGTGTGTCTAGGCCGTGTCAAAATAGGGCATACATACTGACTTGATCACACGGCCACAAGATACACCGGTGTGCCTTGGCCGTGGTCGAGCCTGACTTGGGCCACACGGCTGCCACACGCCCGTATGCCTTGGCCGTGCTCAAGCCTGACTTACAATTGTAGGGTACCCTAGGGGACACACGGCTGTGCAACATAGCCGTGTCGCACACGACTGAGGCACACGCTCGTGTCCCTGTCCGTGTGAACAAAAATAGGCCATTTGAATAGTCAACTTGCCACCCCAATTTGGGTCAAACCTACAAGCACCAAACCAAGCATATTTGTACAACATTTTATAACCAATTCACAACCAAAACATAAGCCATTCATGACATATCATTTCAAACCAAATTTCCATCTCAATTCATCAACCAAATCATAACAAATCTAAAATAAAATCATACCAAACATATGTTTCAATTTCATGATCAAAACTTATCAATTACCATAGCTAACACATGCCAAAAGCTTATCACATGGCTAAATATCATAATCACATCCATATCATAATCACATCCATACCAAGCCATATCACATGGCTAAATATATATACATCACGAAACATAATTTAAACACTTCTAGCCTATACATGCCATACTTCAATATATACATTTTCAAAAGTACCAAAATAAGGTCGATAGTGTGGTAACGATCCTTGATGATCCCCGAGCTCACAGTAGCTTCAATATCTAAAAAACAATGCAAACACAAAAGTAAGCTTTCAAAAGCTTCACTATATACAAATAAACTTATCATTTAAAGCATATAAACATCATCAAATTACTTATACTTTGGAGCCAAATACTAACACTGTAACACCCCCAAACCCGGCCCAGACGTTATGGCCAGATCTGACGTGTCACATGGACTTATGACTTAGTATGCATTCGTTGGTTTAAGTGATTGGGGTGGTCTTTGTAAAAACAGCGGTTGAATGAAAAGCCAGTTTATCAATCTTTAGGCTATCCATTTGTTGTGCTTGTTGAGTCTTGGAAAACGTTCATTAATTTTGAAAACCCGTGCAGCCTAACACTAGCAGTTTCGACATAGTATAAATATAATTAGAAAATAAAACCATAGCGGAAAAAGAAATTTAAATAGTGGCTTATTACAACTTAAAACCCAAAATTAAATCAGAATATAAAATAATAAAATAAACTAACTTAGAAAAACCAACTTTGCGAGATGATGTGGCCACTTGAATCCCTCACGCTCCAAGCCCACTATGGTTGGGGATTTCCTGAGAGATGAAAATAAAGGGTGAGTTCGGTAAACTCGATGTGTAACATAACCCAACCATAGCCCAAAAGCAGATCAAACCTCGAGTCAGACTTATACGGGCCTTGGCCCGATCTGAAATCGAAATGAAACCCATAGGCCCATAGCGATCTGAACAAATATATCATGAATGTAGAAATCCCAACCCGAGCCATCCATAACACCCCGTACTAGCCTTACACCATGTGGGAGACTACTCGACCCACCCAACCTGCTACACACCACAGACATTGCAGCGAGGCTGCGAGATATTGTGACGAAGTCACCAGATACAGATATTATGGCTAAGCCACCAGAACAGATATATATATGTGGCGAAGCCACCAGATTGCAGCGAGGATGCCAGATATTGTGATGAAGTCACCAGAACAGATTTATGTGGCGAGGCCACCAGATTGCAGCGAGGCTGCCAGAACGTTTCCTCCATCAATATAAACCCATGTCCCATGCAACAGAAATAATCTGTCATGGCATACGTATACAGAAACAGAACATCATGCTTTTCAGAAAAAATATAACCCTAGGGGTAAAATCGTAATTTTGTATGCATAAGGGTATTTCAGTAATTATTACCTATTGCTAAGGTTTCATGCTCATTCTAACGTTTACCAAGTAATCAGAAATACTTACCTCGTCTTTTTACCAAAGTGGGCCCGTTGGCCCATTGGCCTGTTTTTGACCCATTAAACCCAAAATACCGTTGTGCACGAAAATGCACACTCTGCACGCTAATCATCCAAATGCACCATATTCATTAACAACTGTCTCACGAGCACTCGCACACTCACGAGTTCACAAAATACCAACGTTTTGGTATTTCGGCTTTTACCGATTCAGTCTAAGGGACGGTGTCGTTTACACACCTGGTTAATAACGATTGATGACAATATCTCCCACGCGATAATCCTACAATCGATCACTAACACATTAGACTTACGAATTAATGATAACTGACATAAATCCACGTCAACTAACCCAATCATCACATAAGTTAGTCATTTACGCACGAGGGGCAAAATAGTTAGTTTACCCTCAAGGGGTAAATCGGTAGTCCTACCCTACAGGGGTATTTTAATTATTCTACAACTTATCCACTTGGGCCTACGGACCCATTAAGACCACATGGCCCATTTCAGCCCATCGCAGCCCGAAATAGCCGTCCTACTGCTAGAGTAATGAGAAATACACACCTGTTAGGAGACTGCAGTTAATCCGCGCTCCAAACACTCTTAGCTGACGCCCAACCCAAACGAGTACGTCACAAAGCGAAAAGGATCAGCCAAGAAGGGTATGCCTACTCTCCTTATGGTTTGCTCTATTTAAAGCCAGCTCTCTATCTACTCTTATGTTAGCTTCCTGATGTGGGATCCCTCCATCACCAGAGTTTAAAACCAACACCAACTCTTGCCGTCCCAACATAGCAAAATAATCAACCTTTGCATGCCAAGGGATTCGAACCAAAGTCCTCTCACATGCCAACTCACGCCACCACCACTAGACCATCAACTCATTTATGTCATAAATCCAACACATTAAACTTTAAAGCGCACCTACTTGCTTCCAGATTTATTGAAAAGAAAAACCAAAATATATTGTAAGAGCCAAGACTTGAACCTTGGACCCCTTGCTTCCTCTATGGCGTCACTTTCTTGTCCCCTAAGTGGCGCCACCTTGCCACTACACCACACTCCTTTTTGTGTCATCTTTTACCCCTTTACTCTTAAAAGCCCAAATGCCAATTGCATCACCTGTTCATAAAATTAAAATTCCGAAGACTACCATGGATTTAACTTAAGTTTGGGCCTTCCAAAGGCCCACTAACCTACTAAAATATATATTTTAACCAACCAAAAACACACAAATTTTAAAAATCATAGAAACACAGAAAACCCGAAAATTGGGGGGCGTTACAACTCTACCCTCCTTAAAGAAATTTCGTCCTCAAAATTTTACCTGAATCAAACAGATGAGGATATTGTTGATGCATCGACACTTCTGGCTCCCAAGTAGCTTCCTCTCTGCCATGATTATGCCGCAGCAACTTTACTAGCGGAACTGATTTCCTCCTCAAAATCTTAACATCTCGATCCAAAATCTACACAGGCTCTTCCTCAAAAGTCAAGTCTTTTGGACCTCGATCTCTGCAACCGGCACAACATAAGTAAGGTCAGAACGATACCACCTTAACATGGAGATGTGAAAGACATCATGAATCCTATCCAACTCTGGAGGTAGCTCCAACTGATAAGCCACTGGGCCCACTCGCTTAAGAATCCGATAAGGCCCAATGAACTGCGGACTTAACTTGCCTTTCCTCCCAAACTTTAATATTTTCTTCCAAGGTGAAACCTTCAAGAAGACCATATCACCCATAGAGTACTCAATTTCCTTGCACTTCAAATCTGCATATGACTTCTGTCTATCAAATGCTTCCTTCAACCGATCTCTAATCAACTTGACCTTATCCTCAGTATATGCCACCAACTCAGGTCCAAGAACCTGTCGTTCACCCAACTCGGTCCAACAACTAGGTGTACAACATCTTTGCCCATACAGTGTCTCATAAAGAGCCATTTGAATACTTGCCTGATAACTGTTGTTGTATGCAAACTCTGCCAACGGTAAGTAATCCTCCCAACTGCCTCGAAAGTCGATAACGCATCCCCTCAACTTGTCTTTCAGAATCTGAATAATCCTTTCCATTGACCATCAGTCTGAGGGTGAAAGGCTGTACTAAAGTTCAACCGCGTACCCAATGCCTCATGCAACTTTTGCAAAAAATCGAGATGTGAATCTAGGATCTTGATCAGAAATAATCGATACTGGCACTCCGTGAAGTCGCACTATTTCCGCCACATACAATTTGGCTAACTTCTGAAGTGAATAATCAGTGAAGACAGGTATGAAATGAGAAAATTTGGTCAACCTATCCACAATTACCCAAATCGAGTCCTTCTTCGACGGTGTCAAGGGTAACCCACTCAAAAAATCCATGGTTACCCTCTCCCTCTTCCAAAGTGCTACTTTCACTGGCTATAAAAGTCCGGAAGGTAATTGATGTTCAGCTTTCACTTGCTGACAAGTCAGACATTTTCCCACAACTTCCCTTACCTATCGCTTCAATCTAGGCCACCAATATAACTCTTTTAAGTCGCGATACATTTTACTCCCTCCAGGATGCATAGCACACAGACCTCCATGAGCTTCTTTCAGAATTGCTTGCCTCAAGTCAGAGTCCTTCGAAATATAAACTCTACCTCGGTAACATAGAACTCCCTCACTATTCAGTCCAGACTCAGAAGTATCCCCATTCTTAACCTGCCGAAATCGAGAAACCAGGGACTCATCTCTCGACTGTTTTTCCTTAATCTCATCCACCCAGGTCGGCCTAACTTGCAGTTCTGCTAACAGACTACCGTCGTCATACAGACTCAAACGAGCAAACATGGCTCTCGGATCGAATCTGATTCTACGACTTAGGGCATCAGCCACCACATTAGCTTTGCCTGGGTGATACTCAATCGCGCAGTCATAATCCTTAAGCAACTCTATCCATCTCCGCTGCCTAAAGTTCAGCTCCTTCTTAGTCAGCAAGTACATAAGACTCTTATGATCTGTGTATATAATACACCTTTCTCCGTACAGGTAATGTCTCCAAATCTTAAGCGCAAAGATTACCGCTGCCAACTCCAAATCATGAGTAGGATAGTTAACTTCATGTGGTTTAAGCTGTCGCGATGCATAAGCAACCACTTTACCCCCTTGCATCAGCACACAGCCCAACCCTACATGTGATGCATCACTGCATACGGTAAAATATTTTCCAGACTCCGGCTGAATCAATACAAGTGCCTCGGTCAGAACTTTCTTAGCTTCTCAAAAGATTCTTGTTGTTTCTCAGTCCAAACAAACGGTACTCCCTTCCTTATAAGCTTTGTCAAAGGCGCTGCCATTACAGAAAATCCTTCCACAAACCTTCTATAGTACCCAGCTAAACCCAGAAAACTTCAAATTTCTGACACTGACCTCGGTGGCTTCCATTCTAGAATCGCTTCAATCTTTCAAGGGTCCACCTTGATCCCTTCATCAGAGACAACATGCCCCAAGAAAGCTACCTCTCTCAACCAGAACTCACACTTACTGAATTTCGCATAAAGCTCCTTCTCCTCGGCACTTGCGGCTGTCTGAAGGTGCTCATCATGTTTCTCCTCAGTTTCAGAATAAACCAGAATATCATCGATAAAGACGACCACGAATCGATCCAAGTATGGCTGGAACACTCGATTCATCAGATCCATAAATGGCGCAGGTGCGTTCGTCAACCCAAATGACATAACCAAGAACTCATAGTGACCATACCGAGTTCTAAATGCCGTCTTGTGAATATCCACCTCCTTAACCCTCAACTGATGATACCCAGAACAAAGGTCAATCTTGGAAAATACTGAAGCTCCTCTAAGTTGGTCGAATAAATCATCGATTCTCGGCAGTGGGTACTTGTTCTTAATCGTCAGTTTGTTCAACTGCCGATAATTGATGCACATCCGCATTGACCCATCTTTCTTCTTTACGAACAACACTGGTGCTCCCCACGGAGACACACTTGGTCTAATGAAGCCTCTATCCAATAACTTTTGAATTTTGACTTTCAGCTCCACCAACTCCTTCGGTTCCATCCTATAAGGTGCAATGGACACCGGTGCCATTCCAGCCAACAAGTCGATTCCAAACTCAACCTCTCGGTTCGGGGGCAAACCCGGAAGCTCCTTTGGAAAAACATCTTGAAAATCCTTGATGGTTCTAATTTTATCCACTGTCAGATCCTCAGTTTTCGATTAGCTTACAAATGCCAAATAAGCCTCACATCCCTTTCGAATCCACTTCTTAGCTTTCAATGCCGACACCACATTAGACAGATAATCCCTATGCTCGCCTATCACCAAAACCTCCTCATCCTTTGCGGTCTTTAACATTATTCGCTTAGCAGTACAATCCAGAGTAGCCCTATGCTTAACAAGCCAATCCATTCTCAAAATGAGATCGAATTCTCCGAAAGGTAGCTCCATCAGATCTCCAGAGAAAACTTTTCCTTGAGTTTCTATAGGCACATCTCTATACAGTTTATCTACCCTAACCAAGTGACCCAAAGGACTTAATACAGATACTCCACTCACAGTCTCCTTAGAGCGCACACCCAGCGACCCAGATATAGCACATGCAACATATGAATGGGTAGATCCAACGTCTATCAACGCAGTGTATGGCATACTGGAAATTAGAAACGTACCAGTTATGACGTCAGGTGCATTACCCTCCTCTCGGTGACGAGCTGCATACACCAATATCGGCTGACGAGCCTCAGTAAATCTAGTACCACTGCCAAGCGCTCCTCTTTCTCGACCGTTTCCATTACCATCACTGCCTTGCCCACGTCCTCTCGGAAACTGTGGTCCACCCCTCACTGGTTGAGCGACCCTCTGCTCTAAAACTTGAACCTGATCTGGTTCCTGGGGATAATCCTTAACCCTATGCTCCATGGATCCGCATTGGAAACAAGCACCAGAACGTTTCCGACACTCTCCCATATGCATCTTCCCACAATTCCTACAACCCTGCGGTCTAACAGCATTCATCAATACTACTCGAACCGGCTTCATTACCCTTGCTCTCTTAACATTCCTGTTCATACCACCTGAAAGTCCTGAATCTCTCCTAAAACGGTTCCGATCTTTCTCACGATTCTGTCATTCTGTATGCTTCACTTCCTCAGCTATCTTAGCTTTCTCCACTAAAGCAGCAAAGTTACGCTCCCTCTGCGAAGCAATCAGCACCCTAAGTTCATCTCTCAGACCATCCTCGAAGCGTACGCTATACTCATACTCTGTAGCGACAATCCCAGAAGCATACCGGCTCAGTCTCAGATACTCAGACTCATACTCAGCCACTAACTTACTCCCTTGGACCAGGTTCAGAAATTCTTTCCGGCGAGCGTCCACGTAACTAACCCCAAAATACTTTCCTTTGAAGGCTGTCTTAAACAGCTCCCAAGTCATACTGTCAGCAGGAGTTCCATCTCTCATCGTGAGCCACCACTGATAAGCCTTATCCCTGAGTAACAATATAACTCCCTTCAACTTCTGCTCCACAGAGCAGTCCAGATTATCCATAACCCGCTCTGTGGCTTCTAACCAATACTCAGCCACATTCGGAGCTACACCAGATACGCCCCTAAATATCTCTGCTCTATTGGCCCGGAGCCTCTCAAAAATAGACCCCCGAATTCTGTTTCCCGTACTTGCCCCAGCAACCCTTTCTAAAATCAGAGCATTGCCTGGGACAGAGCATCGTCCCCGGTAACTCGATCATGAGACTCTACCTCTATTGCCGGTGGTACCGGTGCATCTGCTGCCAGTACATGTCCTGAAGACGAAGATTCAGCCTGGGCATTACCTCGGCCACGTCCACGGCCTCTTCCACGAGCTGCTCATGTACTCATTTCGTATTATCTGATTAAGAATTTTATGAATCAGTTTAATATTTCAGTGTTTATTACAGATGTCTTATGAATAACAGTAATTCAGAGTTTGAGTTTGCTTTCTTTTGCGGTAGCCCAGCTACAGTCTCAGTCTACTTATCAGAGTTTCTACGGTTCCAGTGTTACCCTAACTAAAGTACCATGATAAGGTTTTGTACAAGCATATAATAGATAATTCTGAAACAATTAGAAAGGCTCAAAAAACTTACAGACTTGGGCCGGAGATTCGGTGTGCCACCTTCTAAAAAAAACCTAATTTTAGAAAACTAATTTTAATCTTTAAAATCATCTATTTGTAAAGAGAAAATATTGGAAATTTTCTCGAAAACAATTTATAATCAAGTTCCAAAAAAAACGATTTTTGAAAACCTTTGTTCAGTGTTTCTTTACAAACTCCCGTTCTTAGACTCGTTCCACAGCCGAGTTGTTGCAACTTGGCTCTGATACCACTAAATGTAACACCCCAAACTCGGTCCAGACGTTATGGCCAGATCTGACGTGTCACATGGACTTACGACTTAGTATGCATTCGTTGGTTTAAGTAATTGGGGTGGTCTTTGTAAAAACAGCAGTTGAATGAAAAGCCGGTTTATCAATCTTTAGGCTATCCATTTGTTGTGCTTGTTGAGTCTTGGAAAGTGTTCATTAATTTTGAAAACTCATGACCCTAACACTAGCAGATTTCGACATAGTATAAATATAATCGAAAAAAAAACCATAGCGGAAAAAGAAATTTAAATAGCGGCCTTATTACAACTTAAAACCCAAAATTAAATCGAATATAAAATAATAAAATAAACTAACTTAGAAAAACCAACTTTGCAGATGATGTGGCCACTCAAGATCCCTCACGACTCTAAGCCCACTATGGTTGGGGATTTCTGCAGAGATGAAAATAAAGGTGAGTTCGGTAAACTCGATTGTGTAACATAACCCAACCATAGCCCAAAAGCAGATCAAACCTCGAGTCGAGACTTATTTGGGCCTTGGCCCAAGATGAAATCAAAATGAAACCCATAGGCCCATAGCGAGATCTGAAACAAATATATCATGAATGCGAAATCCCAACCCAGAGCCATCCATAACACCCTCGTACCAGCCTTACACCATGTGGGAGACTACTCAACCTACCCAACCGCTACACACCACGAAATTACAATGAGGTCGCGGATATTGTGACGAAGTCACCAGATCTGAATATTGTGGCTAGGCCACGAGCAGATATATATATATATATATATATATATATATGTGCCCACCAGATTATGTGAGGTTGCTAAATATTGTGACGAAGTCACCGAATCGAATATAAGTGGCGAGGCCCCAGTTTTCAAATAGGTTTGCCGAACACTTCCTCCATCAATATAAACCCATGTCCCATGCAATGAAATAATATGTCATGGCATACGTATACAGAAACAGAACATTATGCTTTTCAGAAAAAATATAACCCTAGGGGTAAAATTGTAATTTTACATGCATAAGGGTATTTCAGTAATTATTACCTATTGCTAAGGTTTCATGCTCATTCTAACGTTTACCAAGTAATCAGAAGTACTTACCTCGTCTTTTTACCAAAGTGGGCCCGTTGGCCCATTGGCCCATTTTCAGCCCATTAAGCCCAAAAATACCATTGTGCACGAAAATGCACACTCTGCACTCTAATCATCCAAATGCACCATATTCATTAACAACTATCTCAGGAGTGCTCGCACGCTCGCGAGTTCACAAAATACCAACGTTTCGGTATTTCAGCTTTTACCGATTTAGTCTAAGGGAGGGTGTCGTTTACACACCTAGTTGATAACGATTGATGACGATATCTCCCACGCGATAATCATACAATCGATCACTAACACATTAGACTTACGAATTCACGATAACTAACATAAATCCAAGTCAACTAACCCAATCATCACACAAGTTAGTCATTTACGCACGAGGGGCAAAATAGTTATTTTACCCTCCATGGGTAAATCGGTAGTCCTACCCTATAGGGGTATTTTAGTAATTCTATAACTTATCCACTTGGGCTAGGGACCCATTGGGACCACATGGCCCATTTCAGCCCATCGCGGCCCGAAATAGCCGTCCTACTGCTAGAGTAATGAGAAATACACACCTGTTAGGAGACTGCAGTTAATCCGCGCTCCAAACACTCTTAGCTGACGCCCAACCCAAACGAGCACGTCACAAAGCGAAAAGGATCAGCCAAGAAGGGTATGCCTACTCTCCTTATGGTTTGCTTTATTTAAAGCCAGCTCTCCATCTACTCTTATGTTAACTTCCCGATGTGGGATCCCTCCATCACCAGAGTTTAAAACCAACACCAACTCTTGCCGTCCCAACATAGCAAAATAATCAACCTTTGCGTGCCAAGGGATTCGAACCAAAGTCCTCTCACATGCCAACTCACGCCACCACCATTAGGCCAGTAACTCATTTGTGTCATAAATCCAACACATTAAACTTTAAAGTGCACCTACTTGCTTCCATATTTATTGAAAAGAAAAACCAAAATATATTGCAAGAGCCAAGACTTGAACCTTGGACCCTTTGCTTCCTCTATGGCGTCACTTCTTTGTTCCCTAAGTTGTGCCACCTTGCCACTACACCACACTCCTTTTTGTGTCATCTTTTACCCCTTTACTCTTAAAAGCCCAAACGCCAATTGCATCACCTGTTCATAAAATTAAAATTCTGAAGACTACCACGGATTTAACTTAAGTTTGGGCCTTCCAAAGGCCCACTAACCTACTAAAATATATATTTTAACCAACCAAAACACACACAAATTTTAAAACTCACAGAAACATAGAAAACCTGAAAATTGGGGCGTTACAAACACAAACCTTATATTCATATACTTGGATCGTAGATCATCATTTGCACATATACTTACCTTTCATTTTCAAATATAGTACACAATTTGAACGTACCTGAATCGGATACGTATTCACTTATTCATTCATTTTCTCAGAATGCCCGTTGAACTGTTCAAAAATGTAAGGATACGCGGATAGCTTAGAGAACATATACAATGTCAACGTCCCAGACGTGGTCTTACATGTAATCAAACATCGATGCCACTGTCCCAGATAGGGTCTTACACGAAATCAGATACGATGCCGATGTCCCAGACATGGTCTTACACGTAAAACAGAAGTCGATGCCAATGCCCCAGATGTGGTCTTACACGAAATCCTATGTCATGACATTTGTATCCTAACTATTCTTAGGGTTCATACGAGGCTTTTCAGATGTCGAAACTTTGTCGATACTTTCTCGAATACCACATATTGAGCTTGAATATTCATTCATCACAATTCAATATCATATGAACAATAATAATTCAATTCAAAGACGTTTATTGTATATTGACTTACCTTATACAGATTCGAATGAATGAAATCGGTTACTCGACAACTTTCGACTTTCCCCGATCTAAGTCCGTTTTCTTTAATTCTTGATCTATATAAATTCAAATTTAACTTATTCAATCACAAATTCATTCAAAACAATCCATAGATACATGTTTAGGGCAATTTGCAAGCTCGCCCTCACATTTTCATATTTTGACACTTTTGTCCCTAATTCACAAAATCACAAAATACACATAATTAGCATATGCCTATGCCTGGCCGAATGTTCATAGTTCTTATTCAAGCCCACACATTTCATTTATTTCACATTTTAGTCCCTCAATTTACAAATTTCACAATTTAGCCTATTTTACTCGAAATCATCAAAAATCCAAAGACAAAACATATAAACCCAACATCAAACTTTCATATTTCATCATATAACAACATAAAGCTCATGAATTTGTCCATGGAACATTTCAAATTCATCATCAAAATCAAAAATTGAGGCATGGGCTTAGTAAAACACAAAGCAACGATCACAAAAACGTAGAAATTATCGAAAACGGAACAAAAATGAACCTTCAATTAAAGTATGGTTGAACCCTAGCTAACTCTTTTCTTTTCTTTTACTTTGTATTTTCGGTTGTGGATGAACACATAATGGCCAAATTTTATGTTTTATTTACTTATTATTAACTTAAATAACCAAATTCCAATTTTGCCCTTAATGAAATAATAATAAAAACTTATAATGGTTGTCCTTAAATGTCCATTACCAAGTTAATGGTCCAATTGCAATATGAGGACGCTTGATTTAGAAAGCCAAATCAAATAGGTACTTTAACAAACAGAAGGCTACTTTTACTTTATACGCGATTAGGTCCTTTTTCAAAATTAAGCACACAAACATTCAAATTTCCATAGAGACTTTCACACATGCTCATTCACATATCATAAACACGAAATATAATATTTAAATATTTCTCTGACTTGGATATGTGGTCTTGAAACCACTATTCCGACTAGGGTCTAAACCAGACTATTACAAGTTGTCAGTCAAGACATAGCTACACCGTGCTGCTCATACAAGTTGTCAAGTATCCGCAACATATGCCAGTATACTAAGCCACCGGTAGAATGTACAACAACAGCACTCGGATCACATAATCACATAACACATACTCACCCTAGTGACATGTCATTTGTATCCTACCCTATTCCTAAGGTTCAAATGGGATTTCTTGCTTGTCGATTCGTCTTCGGACTTGTTCATAAAATTAATCTCATCCACATTTTACCAACATAAAATTCATGCAATATTAAAGCTTATTTTTAACATACGAACTTACCTCAATACAAAATAGCTAATGGTTCGATTTAGTCCATAACTTTGTTCTTTCCCCGATCTAGGTCCGACCCTCTTCTTTCTTGATCTATAATATCAAATTTAACTTGTGACAGCCCAAAATTGACCCTAGTCGGAATGTGGTTTCGGGACCACAAAACCGAGGCATAAAAATAATTAAAAATTTATTTTGATGCCTATAATAAGTGTGTGCTCATGTATGACATTTTATGATGATTGATTTAGTGTTATAAAGGTGAATTCCACTAGAAAGGACTTAGTAGTGAACTTTGAAAGTACGATAGGAAATGTGTGATGACTAATTAAAGCATGCATGCAAAATAATGGACTTGCATGTCAAATTCCCTTTTACAAGTGATGGCGGCCATGACAAAGAGATATGGGCTAAACATGTCATGAAACATGTTTTGTTGGGCATTAGGGAGAAATAATAAACAAATAAGCATGGGTAAGAAAAGAATGAAAAAAAAATGTGTGTGAGAGTAGCATTCCCCCCATTGCCGTGCAACCAAGAAGAAAAAACAAAAAAATTGTTCATCCTTGTTCTCTCCTTTTGGCCAAAAATACTAAGAGGAAGAAGGATTTTTGCTTCATTTCCTTTGTTTAGAAGAGATCTAGAAGGTGATTTGGCTAAATTTGCATCAAGAGTAAGGTATGTATGAGGTTGTGTTGGGAGTTTCATGCATGTTTTGGTTGCTAATTTGATGTGCATGTTAGCCATGGCTCAAATCTTTGTTATGCCATGGAAATGGCATTTGGCCAAAGTTGTTATGGTGATAAAGCCATTGCATGCTAAGTGTGAAACTTGATGATGATGCATGCAATGATGGATTGTCTACTCATGAGTAAGATTTTGAGCTTTCTTTTGTTTTATCATGATTGAAGTTGAAAAGAAGCATGATTGTCATATTCGCCATGATGCATTCTTGAGCATGATTCATGCTTCTTGCATGTTAGTTAAAATTTGTGTTTTGGATGGCTATGGACACCTTGAAATTGCCATGCTCATATATGCATATATATGATTGCACATTATGTTTTGGTTATGAACTAAGTGATGAATATATTGGTTTCTGAAGAAGATGTGGAAGAATGCTTGTGAAATTGCAAGCACAATTGACCTAGCACACATGTAGGTGCTTGATGCTATATTATAAGTTTTGGGCCACAATGTGCAAAGCATTAATTAGTAAATTGCATGCTGTTTTGTGAGGTATTAAGTGCAAAATTGACCTCAACATGTACATGAATATTCGGCCTTGGGTAGCCTATTGAAGGCCTTAGCATTTCCTTGATGCTCGAATAAATTGTATTGAATTGCTTGATGTAGTATAAAATGTGCATGACCATTGTGTATTCAAGCTAAAGGGTGGCCATATGACCATTTAAACTCCTTGTCATATTCGGCCAAAAGCTAGCACAATGAGGTTTTAATAAATTGAATTTGTTTGAATTAGCTCAAGAGCTTAGAAGACCACAATTGGACAAGGGGAAGGAAAAGGTGATCGAATAGCCGAAAAAGCCGTTCGACAACATCCGAGGTAAGTCCTCAAGAAGTGACCGTACTTGAATTGTGTGAAATAAAGTATGGATGTGTATTGATTATTGATTGTGTATGCATGAGTATTTGAATTCTACCCGGGCTAAGTCCCGAAGGCGAATATGCTTGTGACTATAATTGCGTTTGAGCCTTAGTAATGAAAATGAATTATGTATGTCCAATGATAATTGATGTATGTGTTCATGGGAAATTGAATGATATCCGGGCTAAATCCCGAAGACAATTATGCTGGAAATTATATCCGGATTAAGACCCGAAGGCAATTGCGCTAGTGGCTACATCCGGGCTAAGACCCGAAGGCATTCGTGCGAGACATGTTATCCGGGCTAAGACCCGAAGGCATTTGTGCACGTGATTATATCCGGTTATATTCCGAAGAATCTTGGGCTGGAGGTGAGTGTTGGTTGCTGTAATGAATTCAATTAGCACACTCGAAAAGCCCAAAGGATAAGGTACGTTATATGTGCATTGGAAAGTCGACATGTTTGAGCAACCTTCGCTCAATCGACTAATGAATTTCAGTTATTGAATTGATTGATACTTTGTGAAATTATATAATGATGAAGTGTGGAGTAGGAATGTGTACAAATGAAATGATGCATTTGGCTATGTGAATGTATTGCTGTAATTAGAGTTGATTATATTCCTTGAGACTTACTAAGCATAAAAATGCTTACCCCGTTGCTTTGGCTCTCAGTTTTCTAGATTTCGCTCGAGGCAATCGGATTTGGGATCGTTGAAGTCGAAGTCATCCACACTATCAAGCCTCCATTTTGGTATAAATTTTTGGTTGAACTTGAGATGGCATGTATAGGACCACCCCTTGTTTGTTAAATATGTTGTAATGTAAGTATGTACGGCCATGCGAAAATGGCTCGAAAGGGAAGCATGAACTTAGACTAATTGTGGGTTGTATGTATATATTTGGTGTCATGATGTGGCTATGGCTTGGAAATGGGAATGTTGGTCATATGATCAGCCATTGGCATGGTTAAAATGATCATATATGAACCTATGTATGGCAAGACTAGTTGAATCATGGAGACTACCAAATAGGTAAGTCCTACCTTAAAAACAGATGCTGCCAGCTGCAGTGGCGTGAATGTGAAAAATCACCAAAATTCATAGGAATGGAATTAAATAGTGAACAAGCTATGTAAATGAACCTTGATGAGTCTATTTTCATATGGAAGAAACGAAATGGTTATAGGAGTTACAGGTTAAGAGATATTAAAGCTATTGTGAGGCAGGGCCAGAATGGTTTCTGGGTTCCCTGTCGCAACTTTAAAAATTCACTATAAATTATCCAAAAATAATTAGGAGACATACCTTATATGTACAGATTCCATTTTGAGTCTAGTTTCATTAGAAACAAACGACACCAGCATTAAAGTCCTGTACAGAGATATATTCAAGTTATACCGAGCGAAGGTCAGAGCAGTCGATCCCTGTAACATGGGTAACTTTAACTAATAAACTGTACCAATTGGCCCGACCAAAAATCCTAGAAATAAAACCATGGATGGATATATGAGTCTAAATTCAGGGAAAATTTACAAAACCAGTTTCCGAGTTTTGAAACTCGAGATATGATTTTTAAGGCGACAGTGACGCAGTTTTCCAGCCTGACTGGAAATGTCAAATTGGTGGGCAAAAACATGTGAACTTGGCTTGTTAACCCCTCGGGTCCGACACCGGCGATGGTCTCGGGTTTGGGGTGTTACATAACTCATTCAATTATCACATTATTCAATTTGATCCCAAAACCCCTTATGACAAAATTTACATTTTTGCCCTAACTTTTTAACTTTTTACATTTTAGTCCCTAGGCTCGTAAAATGCTTTTCATTCGATTTCTTCATTACCCAAGCCTAGCCAAACCTATTTCATGCTCATAACAGCCCACACTTTTCATTTATTCACATTTTTACACACTTTTTACAACTTTTACAAATATGTCCCTATTTGACATTTTCATCAAAAATCACTTGGTAAATGTTGTTTATCTAACACCAAACTTTCATTTTCTACCATTAAACACCAAAATAAACAAATATTCAACATGATTAAAATTTTAGACTTTGATTTTCTTTCGAATTAGTCCTTGAAATAGCTAGATTAGGTTACACCAATCTCAAAAATGTAAAAATAATTAAAAACGGGACAAGAACGGACTTACAATCGAGCTTGAAAGCTTGGAAAAACCCTAGCTATGGAGACCTTTGTGAATTTCGGGCATGGGGGATGAAATTAGAAAAGATGACATCTTTTATGTGTTTTATTTTGTCTTTACTAGCCAAATGATCAAAATGCCCTTAATGCGTAACTTCAAAATTTCACCCATCTATGTCAATTTTTGTCCAACTTAAAGTATAATTGTCTAATTACTATTTAAGGACCTTTAATTTAAGAATTCATTACAATCAAACACCCTTAGCTTCTAGAACACACATTTTACATCTATTGCAATTTAGTCCTATTAGTCAAATTGGACACTCTATCGATAAAATCTCTTAACAAAATTTTCACACAATCATTAAATCATACTGTAGACCTTAAAGAATCAATAAAATAAATATTTCTACTTCAAATTTGTGGTCCCGAAACCACTGTTCTGATTTGACCCAAAAATGGGCTGTTACAAATTAACCACATCTATGGGGTTTCATGCACTTGGACGTGCATGCATGTGGAAGGTGCTAAACACAACATTCCAAGTGCCTTTTCGTGAAAATCCAAGGTATCAAGTGTGTCCACACTTGACCAACCAGTTGGCTACCAAGTTCGCACCGATAAAGCCATTCAATTCTTGCTGTTCACACTTGAAGACTCTTCATGCGACACAAGAAGTAATAATGAGTTTCATAACCATTCAGTTTTCTAAGCAGCACCAATTCATGTCCATAGCATTTCAACCGTTCAACTCCATGCACATTCAACTAATCTTTAAGGTCCAACAAATTGGTTGTTTAGGAATGCAAATGTCACAATGTGAACAAGGCTGTTGGCATTACTTACATCTAGAAACTCTCAAAGGATGGCTAGGTCAAATTAATGGTTATTAAGCACATTCAATCTGATTGTTAACATACCTATTCGACTGATTTCTTGTACAGCCTATAAATACTAGGCTTGAAACACTTTGTAGGAACTTTTGATGAACTTTTATCTTATTGTGAGTGTTCTCTCTCTTTGTTCATATTTGACTCAAATTGACTTATCAAGCTTCCTTCTGGCGTCAATCTGAATATTTCTTTGAACTTGTCACTTCTTAGAAGTGTGGCGTTCACCCTTATACCGACTGGTTCCTATCTTGCTAGATAGAGGGTCACGATTTTCTTTTGTTATCCTTACCATAGTCATCCTAAGTGCCAATATAAGAACTGGGTCAGTATTGTCCTTTAATATTGGTTCATTCTTTATCCCTTAAACCGAATTAAAACTTGTCCATTCCCAACTAACAAAACACCCTTTTTACATAGCCTTCCATTCCCATTTTCAAACTATACTTAGCCCATTGTTTTGATACTTCTTAATTTTGATAGAAAACTCTTACGACTTATAATCAACAAATGAATACGAGCTCGCATCAATATTTGAATTTGATAAATTGAACTTAATCATTATATAGATCAAGAATTGAATTGTACAAAGGATAAATGAGGAAAAGGGAAAATCTTAGATTAGTCCCTATGAGTCAACCGTTAGCATATACTAGGTAAGTTCACAGTATAGAAAAATGCATATATATATTTATAACCTATGCTGTTTTGAATTAGTTTTAATTGTATTGTTGTTGAATATTTAATATTGGATTGAAATTATAAATTGTTTACAACTAAGTATAAGGTGATAGAGTACTTATTTGGAAATTGATGAATATTTATGAAACATGAATTATACAATCTCGAAATTGAACGTAACTAATTTACAGCATGTGTACGAATATTAAGGAAGTGCCTCTAAATTATTAAATATGGTAAACTCTATTAAAATTCCTATTTGAACGTAGTAAACAATTAGGATATGATTAACATGCCAATAGGGTTTAAAGGTGTGCTTGTACGAGTTTGCACTTCAGTGCCTCTAGTGTGATATGGGTACCTCGAGTATCCAAGTCATGTTAGTATTGTTCATCGGGCTATGAAAATTTGTATTTAATTTTATAGTGATTTGATATTTTCAGTGCTTATTCGTTAGAAAGTTTGTATCAAAATATAATCAAGCATGAATGTTCATTTCGGTATGGATGCGATGAAATGTATGTACGTGAATGATTTTAATTGAATCATTAATGATCTTGAAGTATATGATTAGCTGCTTTGGTACTAATGCCATGTGTTCTCATAAATGATTGCTAGGTTTAGCTATTCTAAGTGATTTTAAATTTCAAATGTTTCATTGAGGTAAGTTGATTTGAATATTAGCTAAGAACTTACTAAGCTATTTAAGCTTACTTGGGTTGTTTTTGTTTTTTGTAATTAACGTTTTGCAGAACTGGTCAGACGAATCAACCTCAAGGCTCACACTATCAAGCTTCTATTTTGGTAGTTCTTGATTTGTTATTTGGTTTTGTGGCATGTATATAGGGTTTTAAAGTTGATAAACTTAAAGTTTTGGTTGGATTTTTACTGTGGCTCAAGTTGGTTCATAACGTTAAATTTCATGTTCCATGATAAACTTGTGATGAATGTAGTAATTTGGCTTGGAACATCATTTTGGTTTCTATTTTGGAAGATAATGATTTATTCCACATGGTTTGTAAACATGATTTTGGTAACATGTATCATAGAAATGGTATTTTGTTATTTGATGTTTTATTGGGTGAAATGGTCTTGAAATGGTCTTTTGGTTTAGTAATTCATGAAATTAGAATAAAGTATGAATACAATTTAATATCTTGACATGAATGATTACGTCTTGGTATATGGTATTTAGAACTTCGCTGATGATTGAATGAGTTTAATTAGTTGATAATGTTTTGGTTTGAATGATTGTTGTTTATGTTTGAATTGTGGTGACAATGATGGCATATTGGTTAAGAACTTAAGCTGATTGTGAATAGGTATAATTTGGCATGTTTTGACACATTTTGTATAGGTTTGAATGTTAGTTAATGAATGCATTGGAACATAAGAAAGGGTGTGTGAATTGGCTTGTACTTGAATGTGTTTTTGGCTACACATGGCCAATGACACAATGCCCTACATGGTTGTATGACACGGCCGTGTGCTTTGTTTAATTTTGGTGATTTTAGGTCCGCGTGGTCTCAAAGAGTTAGACGGCCTGGCGATACGGTCGTGTAACCCTCAGTTACACTACATAGGTTGTTACACAGTTTGGCCACACGAGCTAAGCTCTGTCTCATGGCTTGGCCACACGGCCATGTGACCCCTATTTTCACTTTTTACTCAAAATTTGTAAAAGTTTAATTTTAATCCAAAATTGTTCTTGGTTTGTTGTAAATGTTCCATAAGCTTGTTTTAGATTTCGATTTGATTAAATAACATGGAAATGATTGCATATGAGTTGTTTTGGTTATGTTGCATTAAACTATAAATAATGTTAAAGCTTTATAGTTGTATTACCTTATAGCTCAGGTCAGAGATCGAACTGGGTATAAGCTGTTACATTTAGTGGTATCAAAGCTATGATTTAGTCGATTCTAGGACTAATGTAATACGTACCGAGTCCAGAATAGACATGCCACATATACCTGTGATAGTGTGTGCTTTTGATCCGATTTGACTCTATTTTTCTTATAGATACAAGATGTCGGTCGAATCAAATTGTGTTGTTATGAATGAAGCTTTAAGTAATGTACGACCTTCCAATCGGGAAGAGAGTCAGAGTATATCAGTTCCACAATCGATCAATGGTGAAACAAAAAATGTCTTTCACGATATGATGAATCAATTATTTAGTGATTTTGTGAAAGCCAACCTTGTGGCTCAGCAACCTCCACCCTCGACTGTGCCTCCTCCGGTACCCCCGTGCCCTCAAAACCCTTACCTGCAATGGTTCATCGATATCCTATTGATAAAATCCATAAGTGTAGGGCTGAAGAATTTAGAGGTAAAGTTGGTAATGATCCTCCCAAAGCTGAATATTGGCTTAAGAATACACAAAGAGTTTTTACAAAGTTAATTTGTTCACCTGCATATAGTTTGAAATGTGCAATTTCGTTACTGAAAGATGAAGTATACTCGTGGTGGTGTACATTGACAACTATGGTTCTGAGTGATCAAATTAGTTGGGATTTCTTTTAGACGGAATTTAGGAAGAAGTATGTTATTCATTTATATTTAGAGAAGAAAAAGAAAGAGTTTCTTGACTTGAAACAAAGAAGCCGGTTAGTGAGCTTAAGCAAATATGTTCAAAATATTGTCACAACTGAAAAGGAAATGTGTATTCAATTTGAAGATAGGTTGAATGATGAAATTCAAATGTTGGTTGGAGATTTGAAATTGCGGGAATTTATGGAACTGTCTGAGTGAACACAAAAGATGGAAGAGATTTGTAAAGATAATAAGCAGTCAGATATGAGATCTCAAGATTTCAATAAAAGAGGGCTAGCTAAATCAGTTCAGACTTCTCCAGCGAAGAAATATCTTAATGAGGTTGGTCGATTCACTTCGCCGTCAGGGTTAAATGGTAGAGATAGACAATGACCAAGTAGTTTGAGATCTGTAAATTCACCAGCTGCTAGTGTGGGCAATGTTACAAATGTTGAGAAACCCATTTGTGAGATTGTGGTAAAAACCATTTCGGTGAATGTCGATTCAAAATGAGAACTTGTTTCAAATGTGGCTCCATAGATCATTTCCTCAGAAATTGTTCAAAGCAATACAACGACTTTGGGAATCAAACTGCTAAACTTGATACCACGTCAAAGAGAGGTAGGAAGTCGGGTAATAGTAGAGGCATCACAACTGGTTGAGGAAAAGCTATTGATACGACCGACCAGTTAGAGGCAAGTGCACTGCCAGGCCTATGCTATTAGAGCCTATGAGGAAGCTTTTACTCCAGACGTTATTGCTTGTACATTCTCCCTTTTTGATATTACTAGGTCAACACATTCCTATATATGCACTACATTAGTAAAAAAAAAGAATATACATATCTAGTCAACTGATTACACTATCGAAGTCATAAATCCATTGGGTCAGTGTGTTTTAATTAGTCAGATTTGTAGAATGTGTCCACTGAAAATTTGGGGTTACTACATTCCTATTGATTTGATGCTATTACCATTTGATGATTTTGATCTCATTTTTGGTATGGATTGGTTGACTGAACATGATGCTATAGTGAACTATTGACAGAAACCAATCACTTTGACATGTCAGAATGGTGAGCATATACATGTTGAGGCTTGTGGAACAGATTATGCAATGAATATAATTTCAACATTGCCGGCTTAGAACTTGATCAGAAAAGGTTGTAAAGTTCATCTCGCATATATTTTTAATTCACGAGTATCTAAATAAAAAATCATTAGGTATTGATAGTTAAAGAATTTGTTGATGTGTTTCCCGAAGAATTATCAGGGTTACTGTAACACCCCTAACTCGTATCCTTTGCTAAAATAGGGTTATGAAGTATTACCAGAGTTTTCAAATCAAACAAACATAAATTTCAAACTTTTCAAATCATATCAATAAAAATATTAAAATCAATTCAAAACATACATATTGTCCCTTAGACAAGCCCTCGAGGCCCTAAATACGCGTTAGAAACAAGTCAGGACTAAATCATAAACTCAGAGAATTTTTCAGAAAACATTGAAAATTTTCAACACTGTAGGGGTCACACGGCCAAGAGACACACCCGTGTCTCAGGATGTGTGGGCATTCAAAGTGGGTACACACGGCCGTGTCCCAACCCGTGCTCGTGTCACTCACTAACCTGGGTCACACGGCCAAGCCACATGCCCGTGTGCCAGGCCATGTGCTAGGTCGTGTAACAATCTTACTTGCAACGCTTTGAAAGTTACAGGGGACACAACTGTGTCTCTACCCATTTGGACGAAAATAACCATTTTTCTCACCCAACAAGGCATGTATCTACAACCAAAAATGCACATATATGCAAACCATAACAAGGCACCAAAATTATGCATATTCTAGCTTCATACATATGGTATATTCACATACAACCTATATGCCATTAGGCACCTCAAATGACAACATGGAAACATGTTTAACCATGTACTCCATTTTGCTCAAATGACAACATGGAAACATATTTAATCATGTACTCTATTTGGTCAAAATGAGCAACTAACTTATAGGCATATTTGCATCAATACATGCCATTTAGTTTACTTACCAAAACATACCAAAACTTATCAAATGGTACCAAAAATGTCATTCAATCACTAGCATTAATAAACATATATGCCTTTCATAACAAAGCACCAATAACAAATCACAAGACTTATACAATATGCATAATCAAACCATAATTTCATCTTCCAAATTCAAGTATATTAAGTCAAACATCAACCATTATAAAGCTAATATTTACATGTTATAAACTAAACTCATAACACCATCAAAGTACCAAATCACAAACCAAACCAAATGGCTATTCCAACAACAATACACATGCCAACATTAGCCAAAATACCTATACATGTCATTATAACCAAAATTAAACAACTGAAAGTACCAAAAGAGCTGTGGATAGTGTGATATAACTCCAACAAACTTCCAACCCAAAAGAGCTTTCGATTCACTATAAAACACAGAAATAACACAGAGTAAGCATTTAAGCTGAATAAGTTCGTATAAATTAAAACATAACTTACCATTTAATCACAAAATAGGTAAGATAAACATAGCATATCCCAACATAATTTTGCCAAATGCCTAAGCATATATACACCAACCATGTTAGCCATGTTAATACATATACAAACCAATAATCATGAATGAGCACAACAATTGATTAAGTTTCATATACATGTATCATCCAATTCAATTTTCCATATACCTTGTAACAACATTTCCATATGATTCATATGTATCCCTGTAATACTCTGTAATGAACCCTTACCATTTCGTGTCAGAATAATGCCCATTGAACCATTTAGAATACCGTTGGATACTCAGGATAACTCGCACATAGTGTGCTAACTCATATACTATAATCTATAAAATCTTGTACATGTATTCTCACATGAGCTGTGAACCGATATACTCATACAATCTGTAAATCGGTATGCTCACATGAGCTGTAAATCAGTATACTCATACGAGCTATGAAAATGGGCTTGCTCACACGAGCTATGGGTCTGAACGTAGCTACACGATGCTGCTCACACGAGTTGTGGAGTATCCGCAACACATGCCAAACATTAGCAGACGGTAGGATGTTCAATACCAGCACCCGAATCATGTAAACCCTAATAACATGTCATTTATATCCTACGAATTCCAAAGGTTTAAATGTGGCTTGGTAGTCATACGTAGTTGGATATGCAGCCGCGTATACATGTAGCAAATTTACAATTCATGCATATTTCAAAATAAAACATATAATCACAATTTAATCACACAAACTTACCTCAACGAGTATACGTAGATATAGAGGCGATTAATCCGAGACTTTCTTTGCCCTAATCTAAAATCGTACGAGGCCTGTCTTAATCTATTCGGATAAATTTAATTCAATTAAATATACATTTTATTCAATTTAACCAAAAATCGTATCTTGGAAAAATTATCATTTGGCCCCTATACTTTTAATTTCTTTGCAATTTAGTCCCTCACTCATAAAAATGGAAATTCATGAAATTCCACCACAACCCACTATGGCCAAATATCAACTAGGTCCCTAGCAAGCCTTATATTTCATTTATTTCACAATTTCACCATGTAAAATTTTCTATATTTCAATTTAACCAATATTTGACATTTTCATCAAAAATCTCTTTACAAAAGTTGTTTATCTAACAACTATCCATTTTCTATCATCAAACATCAAAACTCATGTATATTCATTAATGGTAAAAACCCTAATAGATTAACAGTTTCACAAATTAGTCCCTAAGCTAGCTAGATTAAGCTACGATGACCCGAAAACATAGAAATAATTAAAAAGAGACAAAAATACATACCAATCAAGCAAAAATGAAGATGGTCGAACCCTAGCTTAGGATGAAAATGAATTTTCGGTGGTGGCTTGATGAAATGAAGATGATGAATGCCGTTTTACTTATTTTAATTATCACTAATTACTAATTTACTTAATTAACCTTTAAAAACATTAAAATTTACACAAATGTCAAGCCATCACATTCCACTATCTTCATTAATGGTCTAATTTCCATATAAGGACTCTTACTATAAGTTTCTATAACTATTTAATACTTTTAGCACCTAGAACTCAACTTTTGCACTTTACGCGATTTACTTCTTTTTATCGAAGTGGACAATGCATCAGACAAGAAGCCTAAAAAGCTTGGTTCAAGCAATGGAAAGGTTGAAGTCAAGAAGTCAAAGAAGAGCAAGAAGCAACAAGTAAAATGCTTCTTGTGTCGTGGTTCGCATAAGTTTCGGAACTGCCTAAAGAAAACTGTGGCCAAAGAAAAGGTAACATCGGAGCTTGTTGAGTCATCAGAGAAGCTTCCACCCAAGGAAGAGGTGAGTTTGTCATCAAACTTAGGGGAAAAGTGGCAATGAAAATAGTGAAGGTAGGACCAATGAGGCTCAGTTCGTGGAAAGTGATGGAGTTGGCCAAGTCATCGACAAGGCTTCCACCAATGGAAGAGGTAAATTTGGCATCGGGCTTAGAGGAATAAGTAGCAATGGAAAATTTGGAGTTAAGATCAATGGGGCTCACTTTTTTTGACACATCAGAAAGCTACCACCATTGGGAGAGGTGAGTTGTGCATCAAACTTTGGGAAAATGGTGATGCAAGTTAGACAGTTGACCAAAGTAAATGCAAAAATAAGGTACATTCCGAACACTATACTAGTGTTTTTTCATTTTAACTTGTTAACTTGGCAAGAACATTGGGGCCCTTTCAAAGTTCTTAAGCGATGAGGTTGAGGGATTATGGGCAATTCAAAGCCATGTGGTGTGAATCAAGAGGATTTCGTTTCTAAGCGAGTCAAAATATGGGCAAGAGAGAGTTGTGGCTTCTTGCCATCAAGATGTACCAACAAGTGGGACAGAAGAGGCTATGAAAGCCAAGGTAAAAGTTTCAAAGGAACAAAAAGCTAAGGCATTGAGACAAGACCAAGGTGAATCAAGATAGTGCCATTCTAAAAGTGCAACGAGAGCGTTGCGAGAATGGGTGGGGGAGAATGTCATAGACCACAATTTAAAGCCCGTGACCATCGCACCAAATGTATCCCATAGAGGTCTATCATTTAGGTGGGGATCATTTAGCCAACAAGAACAGGACCAATTCAAAGAGCTGTTGGAGAAGCCTGTCAGATTAAAGCCTAGGTGGCCCAATGATAAAAATATGAAAACATAAGCTACCTTGGTAAAAAAGGAAACTAATCTTAGAAGATTAAGAGGAACCATATCGTATAAGATTAGATTGGATTTGATTATGTAAATTGATTATGTAATCTTTTAAATCCATTTATTTAAAGGATAGGCTAATCTCGTTCTTTGATGTAACTTGATCATGACCATTGACTTTGGGGGAGCTCAACTATAAATAGAGAGTCTTCCCTTCACTTGTAAATCACTCCATTCTTTATTGTTTCTTATATTCTTTAAGAGAAAGTAATACAATTGAGAGCATTTACTCAAACACCTCTCATGCATAGTTTAATTTGGCTTTCTATTCTTTTAAGCTTTCTTTTTGCTAAGTTGCTTCCGCTATATAAATTGGTGCATTGGAAAAATTCTTTGTGAATCCTCAATTATTTGGTGGTTTGGCTGACTTAGGTATGTTTGTATAGAAAGGACCGCCTAAAACCTTACGTAACGCGAGACTAAAGTTATAGCCCGTGAAACTATAACATGCATGCTAACATATCATCACTTGTATCATATACAAGAAAAATATAAAGAAGTAAATAAATGCAATGGTTATAGCCCATAAAACTAAGGTGGTTTCTCCCAAACCAATGGAAAACCCGTAGGGAATCCTAATGGTTTATGCCACTTCTCAAGCTTTTTTCCACTTTAGGTAGCCTAACCTTCTTTTCTACTAAACTGTATCAACTCGTACTATTTACAATTATAGAAACTCGTTTTACATATGAGAGAGTAAGATGAGAATAGGAGTACAAGACACATATAGAAAGGCACGACACGTAGGCCGTATTAATAAAATTACAACTTTTGCAAATAATAAATTAAATGGGTTATTAGGATATAACCATGCATATCAAACATAGTATAAAACATGTATCTCATACAATCACATCAATCAATAAATTTAATCTCTAATCCGTATTGTACAAGTGACTCTGATACCACTATTGGGACCGCTAGTACGTCTCCTGGCGCAGTGGAGAAAATATTCCAATCCATGTATAAGAAATGAATCGGGTTGAAATAGGGTTGAAAATATACCTTCTTTTTTGAAAATGTTAAAAAGATGTTGATCGATGTCGATTCCAAGCCACGATGAAAGCGTCCCAGCCTTTACGTAGTCTACCCCGTAAAAAACGAATAACCACTTTCTCTTGAACTTTTCAGAGAGAATTAAAAACAGTTGCTAGACCTTTTAAATTATTAAATTGATAACATTAACACACAAAGGGATTATCCTCATTTTATCCTCTTTGATATCACATATTAAAAAGGAAAGTCAAGATTATTCCCTTATTAATAGAGAAGGCAAATGGAAAGTTAGAAAAATTAATTATATTATTTCCAAAAGAGTATTAATTTCTATGTCTTTTATATATTGATAGGAATTAATTAATATAATTATTTATATTAATAAATTCATTAAAATATATAAAATTAATATTTTGTATGAATCAAAGTCATATATTAATTATATTCTTTCCAAAAGAATATTAATTTTCATGTCTTTTATATTTTGACTAAAATTAATTAATATAATTGTTTATTTTAATAAATTCAGTAAAATATATACAATTAATATTTTATATGAATCAAATTCTTATATTAATTATATTCTTTCCAAAAGAATATTAATTTCCATGTCTTTTATATTTTGATTGAAATTAATTAATATAATTGTTTATATTAATAAATTTGATAAAATATATACAATTAATATTTTATGAAACAAATTCATATATTAATTATATTCTTTCCAAAAGAATATTAATTTTCATATCTTTTATATTTTGACCAAAATTAATTAATATAACTGTTTATATTAATAAATTCAAGTAAACTATATACAATTAATATTTTGTATGAACCAAATTCATATATTAATTATATCTATGTTCTCTATTTGTGCACAACAAGTTTGTACATAAAATGTGTTTAATATTTAACTATACAATACCAAATGTATTTGGCTTTTATTCATTTCAACTATAGTGTGTGACCTTGTAGGCTCTTGTAATGTAGAACGTTTCTAACATTACAAACAATGAGTGGCATCTAGCAATGCATCATTACCACCCAAGTTAGAAGAAATTTGACATAACTTTTCTGTGATAATCTTTTCATTTATTATATACTTTTATCCTTAATATCTAGATTGGACACAAGTCATGGAATAGTTACACTTGTATAGTCCAATCTCATATTTCTTGATTTTCTGAGTAGGCTACAATAAACAAATAAGTGTGATATCTCATATCAACTTATTCAAGTATGGTCATGCATTTCTAGTCTCACTCCATCAAAAGGCTTAAGATATTGCTCCCATTATGTAGGAGGGATAAATCCTTTCTTAGTCAACCATATCCCACTACATGGATTATGGTATATCCAACATCAATCTTTATAGTAAAACCTGTTACGGTAGATGTTTTGATTGTATCAGAATATACGACTCACGATATTGGGATAATGATGATCTCAAGTCTAAGGATCATATACATAGTTATCATTATGAGTAATATTGTGACTATTTCATAATAATTCAAGAAATATACTAATAGCGATCCATCCAATATATTTTCTCTAACACATACTCATGTATTGATTTTGACATCCCTATGTCAATAACAATTCTTTGTCATCAATCAACTACACATTAGTCTCAATGCATTATTGTTGTCTAAGCCTACAATAATACTTAACTAAGGACCTTTTTAGGAATAATCATATTTTCTTAGGACTTTATTACAATTCAACTTATTTATATATATATATATAGAAAAAGAAACTAAAATAATAATGGCAATACCTTATATTAATAAATAAGGTAAAGCGAGCATGTGATTATAATCATATCATGATTGGTATTTGGGCATAATCTAACAATACTTGCATGCCAGATGCATTGTGGATGATGCTACTAAGATAAATAAATATTTTTTTATGTATTTTACTAATTTTTCTCTTTTATGGTAGCGTCTTACGTCCACAGATAAAAAAAAAGGTGGTGTAACATCCTGACTTAGGGCCTAGTTAGAACAGTGGGTTTGTGACCACAAATCTGAACTAGAAATAATTATTTTATGATTATTATGAGGTCTAGGATGAGAATTCATGCTTGTGTGAAAATTTCATGAAGAAATTCTATGCCTAAGATGCCCAATTTATTTTTAGGGACTAAATTGAATAAGTTGGAAAGCTTGAGTTCTAGAAGCTTTTAACATGGAATTGAGTTGGATTGTTAATTAGAGGCCCTTAAATAGTAATTTTACCAAGTTCTAAAATTTTGGACAAAAATGGGCATGCATGGATAAAAATTCAAAGTTTAGTAAAAAGGGCATTTTGGTCATTTGGTTAATTAAAGAATAAAAAGGGAAAAATCAAGCAAAAATGTTGGTCGTCTTCTCAATGGTGCCAAAAATTTGGCAGTCTCCATAGCTAGGGTTTTCAACATTTCAAGCTTAATTGTAAGTGCTCCCTAGCCTCATTTTTAATGTTCATTGCCTTTTTTAGATCCTTTAAGCTTAATCTATCTATTTTTACCCATACTTTGAGCTAGGGTTTATTTCAAAAACTTACTCATATGTGACATGCATGTTCTTTGATGTTTAATGGAGGAATATAAAAGTTTGATGTTAGATAAACATCTTTTGTAAGGTGATTTTTCATTAAAATACCTAAAAAGGACTTGTTTGTAAAAAGGTATAAAATGGGTCGTGAATCTATGAAATAAAAGAAATTGTGGGCTACTATGAGCTAGTATATGATTCGGCTAAGCTTGGGTAACCAAGAAAATGCATGCATTTCATTTTACGAACCTAGAGACTAAAGTGTAAAAATGTGCAAAATTAAGGGTAAAAAGGTAATTTTTCCATAGAGTAAATTTTTATGCTGAAATTGATGCATGTGATATGTTAATAATTTAAATTGCTTATATAGACTCGGAAAGATCAATCTTGGAAGTAGACCGTGGAAAACAAATGGTTTTGGAATAGTCAGAATTCAAAACCGAAACACCATCTAGGTAAGTTCGTGTAACCTAATTAATTATGTAAATATGTTGATTATAATTGTTCTGTGGACTTGAATGTGTAATGTAAGAATAGTGAATTATGTAAAATTATTTAAAAGTTATAATCGATTGAAAAGGGATTTGTAATCCGTTTGAATTTTTTAATTCCGATGGTTAGGTTATTTCTTAAATGAAATAGTATCCTGCATGTGTTGCAGAAAGGATTTAGCCCTGACGGGTAATCTCGAAATGAGCCTATCAAATATATGTTTCAATTAGGATTTAGCCTAGATTGGCAATCCTAATTGATTGGATTTATCCTGGATTGGTAATCCAGATTTGACTCTATATGGAGTTCTTTGTCATATAAAGGATTTAGCATGGACTGGTAATTCAGATTTGACTCTATAAGGAGTTATTTGTCATATAAAGGATTTAGCCTGGACTGGTAATCGACAAAGCCCTTAAGAGTATGTATATGATACAGCTAGAATTTAGCCTGGGCTGGTAATTCTGCTGTAGGATATGTGGCTCATGAGTGTACCAAGAAGGTACTACTGGATATGAATTGAAGGATAAAATATCCATCTAATTGATAATTCAATATATAAAATATATATAAGACATGAGAAACAAGAAATAGAATGTAGAGGATAATTTATCTTTTGTCATATGTGTCACTTAATTTGGCCAAGTGTGATGGCTTTTGATGATTAATAATTCATTTTGTATATAGCCATGTTATATGGCTAATATGTGATTATTGGGTTGTAACTCTAGTTAATTATGCATCTATGAATTGAGTTACACTCATGATGTGCATGATGGTTATTTGTGTTGACTAGAGTGATGAGTGCCATTCATGTTTAGAGAAAGAATCATAATCAATAGGTGTGGCGACAATCTTGATAAAATGGCATAAATGAGAAGTAGGTTATTACTAAAGATTTGTTATGGAATTTGTGTGGTATGACTTAAGTCACTTACTAAATTGAATATGTACCAAGTGAACTCTATATGGTCATATATTAACCACATTTTGAACAAAAATCAAGCCTTGTTGTAAGCCTTAGAAACTATGATTGATCATGTTCTAATGAAGGTGGCAATTGGCTTGGAAAATAGCCACCAAATTGTCCACATGGGTAGACACATGTGAATGTGCCTAGGCCGTATGTGACACACGGTCTACCCTATGGGCGTGTTGTTCGGCCGTGTGTCCCCTGCACCCTAGTTTTACAAGTCAGAATGCCCAGTAGTAAACACACAGGCTAAGACATGGGCATGTGTCTTAGCCGTGTGAGAGACACGGCCTTCCCACATGGGCGTGTACTCTGGCCATGTAAAGTCTGCACCATTTTATGAAAAATCATTTAATTTTAATTGACCACACGATCTGGCCACATGGGTGTGTGATACGGCCGTGTGACCTTGTTTTGGTGCTGACGTCATAATTAGAGAGTTACACGGCCTGAGGACACGGGCGTGCCTAAGGCACACGGGCGTGTGACATCATTTTGATGAAGAATTTCCTAAGTTTTCCAAAGATCCCGATTTAGTCCTGAACCATCCCCAATATGTGTTTTGGGCCTATGATAAGGGACAATATGTATATGCATGAATGGTTTTAAATTGGATTGAATTTTATGGCCCATTTTTACGTGAATATTAACGTAAATGTCTGGTAATGCCTCGTGCCCTATCCCAGCCTCGGATACGGATAAGGGGTGTTGCATTTAGTGGTATCGAAGCTACGATTTAGTCGATTCTTGGACTAACGTAGCATGTATTAAGTCTAGCTATACATGCCATTATACAAGTTATGATAGTGTGACATCTCCTAACCGTTTTAAATGTATTTTTATATAGTAAATGTCTTCCAACAAAGCCCGAGACGAGTCTAAGGAAGCTAAGAGCTATGCTCAAGCTTTCGTACAGTGAGCCACATCTACTAGTAGTAGGAGGCCCACCTCTAGGGGCCGGGAAGAGGCAAAGGAAGCCTTTTTTCGAAATAATGGATGAATGGTTTGGTGAGTACTTGAGAACCAACCCTGCTATACCACGACCTCCTCCACCTCCTACACAATCTGAAGAAGTACCTCAAGGTATTGGCCCAGTAAGGATTGGTAAAGCTCCAGTAGATAAACTTAGAAAATATGAGGCTGAAGAGTTTAGGGCTACAATTGGCGACGATCCTGAACGGGCTGAGTTCTGGCTTGAGGATACTGTGAGAGTTCTTGACGAATTGTCATGTACCCCCGAAGAATGCTTGAAGGGGGTAAACATTTATATGCTTAGTAAGTCTGGATAACTGGAAAGTAAACTTACCAGCTAACATACAATCATATTAGGAAATGATTCCAACAAGCATGAAATAATTCCCTATCACACGCACTCAATCATCAAGTTAGTCTCATAACAATGCATCATATCATTAGTCTTAGATGAGCTCATCAATTCAATATTTCCATTTTTATTTCTCATGTTAGTCCTGTTGAACTTTCTCATAAATCTCGATGGATAGCCCAATATACGTCAAGTCATACAAGTGATCGTCCCAACTACGCACTCCCGTGAACCCTTTATCCTACGGGGGGATTACCAGTTTAGGCTAACTCCCCTGTAGTAATAACTCATAGAGCAAAATGTCGGGATTACCAGTCCAGGCTAAATCCCCTTTAACGACAATTGCTCTCATAAGCACGGATCTAGATTGCCAGTTTAGGCTAAATTCAGTCCTCAATCGGATTACCCATCCAGGCTAAATCCTTAATGTACCATATTCTTCAGAAGGCTCGATCACTCAAGGAACACCCGTCCTGGCTAGATCCTTTCTATTTTGAGATCATCAGATTACCCGTTCGGGCTAAATCCTGTTCTGTAACACATGCAGGATCTCATGTCAGGTAAGCCATAATTTATCCATCAGAATCCCCTTTTTATTTCAACCGGGCCATTTATCATCTTTCTTTTACACAAGCATATTTCATGAATTATCAAGCAATGAATATCTAAATTTTTATACATTCAAGAACATACATATTTAGGTATATTAAGAGTTTACTTCGGGTTATACGAACTTACCTGGTAGTCGTTTTGGATTCGTGTCTCGGTTATCCTAAAACCTTTTGTTTTCCACGATCGACCTCCGGAATTGGTTCCTCGGGGTTTATATCAATAAAATTAGATTATTAATACATCACATTTTTCGTTTTAGGCCTAAAACTCACCCCTGGGCAAAATGACCATTTTGCCCCTAACCTTTCACAATATTTACAATTTAGTCTTAAGGCTCGTATACTGAAATGCATGTAATTCCTTGGCTACCCAAGCCTAGCCGAATTCTATTCACACTCATAGTATCCCGTGTTTTCCCTTCATTCTATATTTTCCTACCCATTTCCATAACTTTTACAATTTAGTCCTTTAAGCCATTTTCATAAAAAACCACTTAGTAAAAGTTGTTTACCATCTTTTAAACTCTCATATCCCTCCATAAAACATCAAAACACAAACATCTCATGCATGGGTAAATTTTTTAACAGAACCCTAGCTTGAAATATGGGTAGAAATAGAGAGAGCATGTTACGAGGATCTCAAAAATACGAAGAACGTTAAAAACGAGGCTAGGGAGCATTTACTATTGAGCTTGAAAATGTTGAAAACCCTAGATATGGAGACCCTTGGAATTTTGGCAGCATGGAGAAGAAAATGAGCTGATTTTAGCTTGATTTTTCCCTTTTTATATAGTTTATTACCAAATGACCAAAAAGCCCTTCCTTACTAAACTTCTAAATTTTTCCATGCATGCCCATTTTTGTCCAAAAACTTAGAAATTGGGAATATTGTTCTTTAAGGACCTCTAATTAACATTCCAAAGTAATTTCATACAAATTGCTTCTAGAACCCAAGTTTTACAATTTATTCAATTTGGTCCTTAATTTCCAATTTGACACCTTACACCTAGAATTTCTTCATGAAATTTTAACACATGCTTATTTTCATGCCCTAAGCTTCATAATGATCATGAATTAATTATTTTAACATCGAATTTGTGGTCCCAGAACCACTATTTCGACTAGGCCTTATTTCAGGATGTTACATCTTTCAAGCTGAATTTAAAAAGAAGTATATCAATCAAAGATTCTTGGATCAGAAGAGAAAGGAATTTCTAGATCATAAACAAGGGGAATGGACTGTGTCGGTATACGAGTAGGAGTTTGTCCGACTGAACCAGTATGTCCAAAGATGGGTTCAGAATTAAGCGAAATTGTGCAAACGCTTCGAAGAAGGACTAAACGAGGATGTTAAACTATTGATTGGGATCCTAGAAATAAGAGAGTTCGCTGTGTTAGACGATAGAGCCAAGAAATCGGAAGTGCTAAGTAAAGAAAAGAAACAAGCGGAGAGGAAAACTCTGGTTCCAAGTAAGAGATTCATGGGCAAGACATATACATCTCCCACAAAGAAGGCAAGAAGTTATCAGGAATGCTCCAATTCATCAGTGGGACATTCGGGTAAAGCAAAAAGCTCTAAGCGCCCTAACCCGCGGTCTTCATCTCCCATGGAAACTAGTGTGGGGAGTGTCAAAAACCAAAAACCGCAGTGTGATAGTTGTAATAAGTTTCACTTTGGAGAGTGTCGAATGAGGAGCGGGGCATGCTTCATGTGTGGTTCTCTTGACCACTTTTTAAGGATTGCCTGGAATGAGTTGACAAATAGATCGAGCCAACCCCGAAACCAAGTGTTCTTGTTTCTCGAGGTAGGCCTCCAAGATACCCCGGAAGTGTCAGTGGTGGTCGTAGTGTTGCAAAGGACTCCACCACAAAATTAGAGGCTCGAGTCTCAACAAGAACTTATGTCATAAGAGCTAGAGAAGAAACCGCAGCTTCTGATGTCATTACGGGTACATTTTCTCTTTATGATATTCATGTTGTTGCCTTGATTGACTTGGGACCAACCCATTCGTATGTTTGTATGAAATTGGTATCTAGTAAGGAGTTACCTGTAGAGTTTACTAAATACACAGTTAAGGTGTCGAATCCGTTAGGCAAACGTGTATTAATTGACAAAGAATGCAAGAAATGTCCTTTGATGATTAGATGTAACAGACTATTTTTAGGGTTAATTAGAACAGTGGTTTCGAGACTACAAACTGACATCAAAAAAATTATTTTATTATTATTTTAATATTTACAGCATGATATTATAGTTTTGTGAAATTTTCGTAAAGAAATTTTATCGTTTAAGTGGTTAATTCGGTAAAAAGAACTTAATCGCGTAAAATGAAAAAGTTGCATTCTATTTAATAAAGGTGTCAATTGGCTTTGGCTTTTAAATATGATGGCCTTAAATGGAAATTATACCGTTAATATGTTAGTGGATGTTAATGGTTTGGCATAAAGGAAATTATGCATTATTTTAAAGGTTAAAAAGGTAAATGGTTAGTAAATGATATATTAAATAAAACCAAAAACCATGTTTTTAGTCCATTTTCCTTGATATAGCCGAATGTAAGAAAATAAAAACATCGATGGTTTCAAAATGAGGTTCGGCAATTGCATGTTAAATTGGTAAGCCATTTTGGACTCGATTTTTGATAATTTTTACGTTTTTGAGATCGTTGCCTCGAGTACTATCAGGCCCATGCTTAATTTTTTTTTATTTTGATGAATATTTTGAGTTATGCCATTGATGAGAGCTTGTGATTTTTTTTGTTTGATGATGAAATATGAAAGATATGCTTTAGATTAGGATGTTTTGTATTGAAGTTTTTGATGATTTTGAGTATTTAGGACTAAATTGAAAAAAATAATAAATTGAGGGACTAAAATGTGAAATAAATGAAATATATGGATAGTATGAGTATAAGGAAAATTCGGCCTAACTATATTGTTGTGAGATTTTGCATATTTTGTGTTTTATGCAATAAGGACTAAATTGTAAACAATGTGAAATATCAGGGGTAAAAGTGTAATTTGCTCATTTGTGTGTTTTAGGATGAATTTGGTTGAATATTTGATTTAATAAGCTTAATTTTTATTAATTTAGATTAAGAAAAGAGAAAATCAAATTTAGATCGGGGAAAAACTAAAGTTGTTGACTAGCTGATCCGTACCGGTTTTTCATCATTCGAGGTAAGTTTATAAGCAAATAGATGTACTTAATTTTAATTAAATGCAAAGTATATATGCTGAAATGGAATATATGAATTAATATATACTAATGCCAAATGTGTATAAGCATGGTAACTATGTTCATGCATTCGTTTCGACTGAGTTATAACATTTGAAAGTCCATACGAACTATATGGAATATCTGGAATTTTTGATATATGAATTGTTTATGAGACAACTTTATAATAGTGATATTCGGCCTTTGAGCCTAGAAAACCTTGTGCTGGTGAATTAAATTGGGCTTATGCCTAGCAGGCTTATTACCGGTGTATAAAATCATACTTTGAGTCTAGCAGGCCTTGTACCGGTATGACATTTAGGCTTAGGCCTAGCAGGCTTTATGCCGGTGAATTATTATAAGTTTATGCCTAAAAGACCTTATGCTGATGTGGTAATCGAATACATTAAACGAGCTAAATGATCAGGTATGAGTTAGCTTGTTGTTTCCTTGAAAATAAGGTAAACTGATTATTTGTTATGTGATACAAATATATGTATGATGTTAGTTTGAATTTGTAAGTAATTGTGAAGTATATTCGGCCATAAGTTAAGCGTAATTATGTGGTATTAAGGTTTAATACATGAGTATATGTAAACAAGTGTTTAAAGATTCGGCTTTATGCATTGATATTATGATTTTAATAGTGTATGATACTTTGGTATAGACATATGTATATTCGGCTACATGATAAGTATAAGTATGAGATATTAAAGTTTGATTCAAGGATATATGTTTATGGGTGTGTATATATTCGATCATATAATGGTACTATGGTTTTGAAATTGAATGTTACCTTGATAATAGATACAGTACATTCGTCCAAAGGTTAAGTATACTGATATCATATTGTGACCTGTGTGCAAACTTATATAAATGATTATGTACAGCCTTAATGATATAAAGTAAGAATAATTATGAAATGATCTATGAATATATGTATATGAGTTTATGTATATTCGGTTAATTATTGATATTGTGGCTTTGGGAATTTGAATGATGTATTAATCTTAATTGTATGGATATTTGGCAAAATGAAAGTATATGTATTATATGAAATTATAAGTTTGAAGTTAAATGTGATTATGATAGTATAAATTGGTTTAGTAATTGAATTGTTATTGTCATTGAGTTATTTATTTGCTTATAACTTACTAAGCTCTCAAAGCTTATTCTGTGTGTTTTTTCTATGTTTATAGATTTTTAGAGATCTACCCGGGTTGGAAGTCGATGGAGACGACATCACACTATCCAGTTATCATTTCAGTAAATAATGTTTTGAGACTCAGTTATGTGGCATGTATAGGCTAATCTTGGAGTTAATTATTTTGAATGAGTATGTATGTAAAGCCATGCGAAAATGGCTTGCTTATTATGCTTAAGTTGGTTTTACATGTTCTTAATTAAAACATTTAATGAGTTTGGTTCTGGTAGTCGTTTTAATAGTTAGCCCATTTTGGAAATATGAAATGTGGTATAATTAGAGTGATGGATGATGGTATATTAACTTAACAGGTTCGATGGCTAAGTGGTAAGTAATGAATATGTTTTATGATTATTTTGGTTGATTGTTTTGGTATGGGTTCAAATGGTAAATGATGGTAATGATTAAGTATGTTTTGGGTTAGTTTTAATGGATAGTTAAAAATGTCAAGTTGTTGCTAATATCAATATAGGTATACATTCATGTGTGGTTGTAAATCCGAATATAATATATAATTCAATTTGATATGCTTATGATATTGATAATGGTAAGATCAAAATAAAGATTAGTTAATAGGATAAAATATGAAGTTTAGGTATATTAATATAGATATGAATTAGATGCAAACTGGAGTGTTATTTATGTTCAAGTGTTAAGTATGGCTTTTATTTTTAGGATGATTTACGACTTGTATATATGTATCATTAGTATGTTAGGCCATGTTATAATGTATTTAAGTTTCAGTATATGATTGCATAATAATTTATGTAATATGATTCAATTGGTTTTATTATGAGCTTGTGCGAAGTTATCAAATGATATGTTTGATATACGATTAATGAGATATAAATTGGCATATATTCGAAGTATGAAGTGTAATGATATATAATGGAATATGATTTAATTATGAAAATGGCATTAATGTGAAGGATATAGGGAATTGAATATTGGAATTATTAAATATGTGAACATGTCTTTGATATATACAAGTTTGGTTCGAATTTTAGTAAATATGGAACATGATAGTTGGGTTTTGATATATGTTTGAACTGAATTAGTTGGAATTTTTTAAATGTGCTTATTTGCGATACATGTTTAGTAAGGTATGATTATTTCTGAATTGGAATTATAACTCATGTATTCGAATTTATAATAAGTGAATTGTGGATATTTGAATTTGATAAATTTTAAATATTTATTAATTCTTTGGTGTATGAAAGGTGAGGAATGATTGTGCTGAACTATGTTTTATATAGTAATGCCTCATAACCCTAATCCAGTAATGGATACGGGTTAGGGGTGTTACATTATAGGTCATTATTTTTCATGCTGATTTAATGCTATTGCCATTTGATGAGTTTGATGTTATACTGGGTATGGATTGGTTGACACTACATGATGCTATAGTAAAACTGTAGACAAAAGGTCATTGAATTGAAATATGAAAATGGAGAAACTCTTCGGGTTGAACCAGATGAGTCAGACACAATACCTGTTGTAATTTCTTCTATGTTGGCTCAAAGATGCATAAGAAAGGGGTGTGAAGCCTGTCTAGCCTATGTGTTGAATACTAAGGAATCTGAATTGAAAGTTGAATCAATGCCAATAGTATGTGAGTACCCAGATGTGTTTCCGAAAGAGTTGCTGGAATTGCCTCCTATTAGAGAAGTTGAATTTAGTATTGACCTAGTGTCGGGAACAGCACCTATTTCAATTACTATGTATCAGATGGCTCCGACAGAATTAAAAGAATTAAAGTCTCAGTTGCAAGAATTTACGGATAAAGGTTTTGCAAGACCTAGTTTCTCTTTTTGGGGTGCACCTGTATTATTCGTGAAGAAGAAGGATGGTTCTATGAGACTTTGCGTCGATTATCGTCCACTCAACAAGGTAACAATTAAAAATAAATACCTGTTGCCAAGGATTGATGATTTATTTTACCAACTGAAAGGAGCAACGGTATTTTCAAAGATAGGTTTGAGGTCCAGCTATTACCATTTGCGTGTTAAAGAGTTAGATGTGCCCAAAACTGCTTTTCGAACAATGTATGGTCACTATGAGTTCCTTGTTATGCCATTTGGACTAACGAGTGCTCCCGCAATATTTATGGACTTGATGAACCGAATATGCCGACCATACTTGGATAAATTTGTTGTAGTGTTTATTGATTACATACTGATTTATTTACGTAATGAATCTGAGCATGCTGAACACTTGAGGACGATTTTGCAAACTCTGAGAGATAAAAAATTGTATGCTAAGTTTAGAAAAAGTGAATTTCAGCTTAAAGAGGTAAAATTTTTAGGACTCATTATTTCGAGTGACGGCATTAGAGTTGACCATTCTCGACTATCATTGAATGGAAATCGCCAAGAAATGTGACAGAATCTAGAAGCTTTTTAGGCTTAGCTGGCTACTACAAACGATTTATTAAAGGGTTTTCTATGATCACCACTCCGATGACAATGCTGCTCTAAAAAGATGTTAAGTTTGAGTGGTCAGAAAGGTGTCAGCAATGCTTCAAGAAGCTAAAGACGTTACTAACAAAAGCACCTGTTTTGGTACAACCTGAGTTGGGTAAAGAATTTGTGATTTTTAGTGATGCATCCTTAAATAGTTTGGGGTGCGTAATCATGCAAGAGGGTAAGGTGGTAACATACGCTTCAAGACAGTTGAAGCCTCACGAGAAGAATTACCCGACACATGACTTGGAATTGGCCGTCATTGTATTTGCGTTAAAGATTTGGAGACACTATCTATATGGTGAGAAGTGTCGAGTGTTCACTGATCATAAAATTTTAAAGAACTTGATGACTCAAAAGGATTTGAACATAAGCCAACGTAGATGGCTTGAGTTACTCAAAGATTACGAGCTTGTGTGTAACACCCCAAACCCGGCCCAGACGTTATGGCCGAATCTAACGTGCCACATTGGAGTTGAAAACCCACGTTCCGTTTTTAGTGTTTTAAAACCATATATTTTGTTGAGTTAACAAAGTGTATGGAAGCCGGGCACCGTGTAGGTATCCGAGATAGAGGAGGTGAGCCATGAAGGTGCTAAGTACCAAGCTCTTTAATTGGATCCAATCCTAGACATGCCCACAACCATAGCCACACTTTGTTATATCGAGTTTAAATTTGTTTAAGTGGACGTCTTTGATAAATTGATTAATCGTGGTGTTGAGATATTTTGAAAACAAGTATCATTTTGAAAACACGCCCTAAGTCTAGCCCATTTGAATAATTATCAACCAGTGTTTAAAGTTATTAAAATTAAAGTAATCCGAAAAGAAATAAAAGGAAAGTTAAAATGGCCTTATTACAACCCAAAAATAAATAATATTTAAAGGAAATTTAAAGAAAACCTACGCTTATTTAAAAGTCCAAAGACAATCACCGTGGCCACTCAATCCCTCCTACCAAGTCCCCACATCAAGGCTCACCGCAAGGTTAAGGAAAGGGGTGAGTTTGGAAACTCAGTGTGAAACAAGCCCTTTCAGAGCCCAAAACAATAATGACTGTTGGGTCTAAGCCCAAATCCAATCTCAAACATGTATTGGGCCATAGCCCTTTTCATATTTCATATTTCATAACACCGGGCAAGCCTTTTCAAATTTCATATTATCGGGCAAGCCTTTACAGAAATCTGTATGGTCCATAGGCCCATTTTTATATCACATATAATGTCAATGAAAGAATGCAAACCCATCCGGGAGACTACTCAACCCACCATCCGCTACTCTTCACCCGCATTCAACCAACACACCATGTGGGATTAACTCGACCCACCCCGCCATAACTCTCCACTAGCAACTTAGTCTTTATCATATAACCGAGGCCTAGCCTCTTTTAATAATCAGGGCAAAAGCCCTTTTTATAATCGGGCATAAGCCTTTGATAATCAAGGCGTAAGCCCTTTTGATAATCGGGCATAAGCCTTTTTGATAATCGGGGCATAAGCCCTTTTGATAATCGGGGCATAAGCCCTTTAATAATCGGGGCATAAGCCATTTTCACTTCCTCCATTCATATAAAACCCAACCCAATGCATTTATGAACATCTCGTGTGCATATCATACATATCATGTGCATATCATACATGTCATGTGCATATCATACATATCATGTTTATCAAAATCCCATGCATTAAGTTCATATATAAACCCTAGGGTATAATGGTTATTTTACCTAAGGGCAAAACGGTCATTTTCATATTATAAGGGTAATCTTGTAATTTTACCAAAATTAGGGTTTCCATGTTCATTAACTGTTACAAACAATTCATGGGTGCATACAATGATTCCGCCCACTTTTAGCAAAACGAGTTATTGGGCCAAAAACCCCGATGGGCCCTACTCACCGATTTTGTCATCTAGGCCCATTTAGCCTATATCCATAACAGTATTTAACAGTCTTAACATGCAATTTAACAGATTTCCCATTTTCTACCAAATTTACCCAAATGGGCCCGAAAGCCTATTGGGCCCTAATTCAACCCCTCGAGGCCCAACCTACCTGTGAACGCCGAAATCACCTCCTTCATCGCTTCCATTGCTCCCAATCATCATCTCATCGATTCTAACTAACTAGTGAGCGTCATTGCTCACAAGTCCTCGAAATGCCGTAATTTGGATTTCACTTTTCGCATTTATCACTTTAAGCTATGAAAAAGGGTTCGTTACACACCTGATTTGCGACATTCCTTGACGAGATCTTCTATGCGATTTCTCCTATAATCAACCACTTATAGATTAGACCATGTTAATATTAAACCAAATCGAAAACTACCTATTATCATCACTTACACATTCGCCACCATCCACAATGGCCCTTGGGTTCATACCTTTGCCAAGTTGATGACTAGATTTAGTCACTCGATGATCCAAGCTTTTCACACACCTCGATCGGTAGCCTTTAATCCTCACTAGCACCAACAAACCAAATAACACCAAAACCCTTTTAGCCTTAGTCGACGAGAGGGTTTTCACTTTTCTTAAACCACAAGATACAAATGGAAAGAAGGTTCAATACTTACCAAGAGATCTACTCATTGAAGAACGCTCCAAATACCTTCCTACCCCATATCCGCTAGAATCCAACTTAAACGTGCGTGAGAAAATAGATCTAAATATTAATTCCTAATCACTAAAATATGAAGCTTTCGCTTTTGTAAAATATTAATCTAAGCTATTTAGAGGTTAGTACACACTGTTATGGGTTGAAGTTGAAACATTTCCAAAATCAATCGCCTCGATAACCACCACCGCCACTCAAACTTAACTAATCCAATATCAATATATGTAAATCCTAAGCACATCACCATACTGGAACATAAGGGCATATTCGTCATTTTACCATACGAGGTATTTTGGTAGTTTTACAAATTGAGGGTATTATGGTAATTTCACAAACCAAGGGTATTTTAGTAATTTTGTAAATCGAGGGTAAAACAAAGAATTCGTGAATCAAGGGTAAAACAAGAATTTATAAATCGAGGTAAAATGGTAATTACGTAAATCGAGGGTAAAACAGTAATTCAGTAAATCGAGGTAAAACGATAATTATGTAAATCGGGGTAAAATGGTAATTATGTAAATTAGGGTAAAATGGTAATTCTATAAATCGAGGTAAAATAGTAATTTTGTAAACCGAGGTAAAAGCGGTAATTTTGTAAATCGAGGTAAAACGGTAATTTTACAAATCGAGGGTAAAACGGTAATTCTATAAATCGAGGTAAAATAGTAATTCAGTAATCAATGGTAAAACAATAATTACGTAACCGAGGGTAAAAGCGGTAATTACAGTAATCGAGGGTAAAATAGTAATTACAGAACCGAGGTAAAACAGTAATTAGAATCGAGGGTAAAACGGTAATTTTACAAATCGAGGTAAAACAAGAATTCTATAAATCGAGGTAAAATGGTAATTCAGAATCGAGGGTAAAACGGTAATTCTATAACCCGAGGGTAAAACGGCAATTATGTAAATCGGGAGTACTTTGGTAATTTTACAAGTCGAGGGCATTTCAGTAATTGGTAAACTAAAGTATTCTAAACATGGATAATAATACGAATGGGCCTAAAGCCTATTCTCGGCCCAAATGTGCCCACACGCTCGTGTGGCCCTTTTAGCCCAAATCTAGCCACAAATATTAGATTCACCTAGCCTAGCCCAATATTTATTTGCACAATCAAACAACTTATCCAATTGGGCTCAGAGGCCCATTAGGCCCACATGACCCCTTTCGACCCATCGCGTCTCAAGTAGCCATCCTACAGCTAGAGTAGTAAGAAATACACACCTGATAGGAGACTGGAGTTAATCCACGCTCCGAGCACTCTTAGCCAACGCCCAACCCAAACGAGCACGCCATACAAATGAAAGGGATCACCAAGAAAGGTACATTTACTCTCTTCATGGTTCCTCTATTTAAAGCCACTTCACAACCACTCTTATATTAGCTTCCCGATGTGGGATCCTCCAACATTAGAGTTTAAATTTAACACCAACTCTTGCCCCCTCGTTAGCAAAATAAATGCTCTTTGCTTGCCATGGGATTCAACCTATGCCTCCCTTAAATGCTCCACACGCTACTTGCCACTAAGCCACAAGGCTTTTTGTGTCATATTTTATCCCCAATTAATTATAGGTCTAAAGGCCAAAGTCCGTGTTCCCTTTAAAAAACAAAATAAATTGCAAGAGCCAAGGCTTGAACCAGTGCTCCCATACAACCTTAATGACGCCACAACCACTAGACTACAAGCTTCCTTGTGTCATTTATTTAACACAATAATTTAAAACCCTCATCCAAGCATCCGTGTTTTTTCACTTAATACCAAAATTTTGCTAAAGCCCAAGTTTGAACCCAAGATTTCTCTAACACTTCTCGTGGCCATTAACCACTAAAGCGGAAATTTAATTGTGTCATTTCATTGCACAATTAAATACCTATATACAACCTCCTTACGGACCCCCACTCAAGGCCCAATACTTCTAGGCCCAAATTGGGTGTTACAATTCTACTCCCTTAAAGAAATTTCGTCCTCGAAATTTCCAACTATCAACTAACCGTATTACTCAAGTCAAACCTCTATGCTTCCGCTTACGCACTCTAATTAAAAATAATTCTTAGTACGACCCGAACATCTAATTACCAAAGTAAAGAAACATTTATCAAGCACGCATACAATTCATAACACATATTTAAATAAAATAAACTTGGCGATCCCGAGCTCGATGCTCCTTGGACCCACATCTAAGACATGCTCCTGCCTTCCTATGGCATTCACCGGATGACGTCCGCTGCGATCTTTGCAGATTGGATAGTTTGGCCATGCCTTAACATGTTTCACGTAATCGAGGCTTGGTTTTCTAAGAACTAGAATCCTTCCTTTTCTTACACTCCAAGCACCCGCTCAAGCGTTTCCCTAATTTCCTTAATTTTGGTATCCAATACTTCCTCTACCACTTTCCTTACTAACTCGGCCGGTGCCTCAAGTACCAAGCTCCGAGTTACCGCAACCCAAGTTAGTAGACTTTGCTTACCCTCAGAATCCATATCAATACTCTACATTACCAAGACACATATCAATTAACTACAAAGATCTCAAAAATTTTACTATTTATTCATATGTCTTATGCGAGATAGTATTTTAAAGTTTCTATTTTCACGAATCATAGCCTAGCTACAGTCTCTGTATTCTAGAGTTTTTAGGGTTGCCCTAGTCATAATGTCATGATATGGTCTCAGTTCTATCTACAGTAATATCTTAATATAGAGTAATATGAGGAACAGAAATACTTACAGACTTGGTGCCGGGGATTCAATGCGCCACTTCTTTCTCAATCCATTTAAAACCCGAAAACCATATTTTTGATCACCGAAAATAGAAATTTAAAAACTTTGATTTGAAAACACCCTTTATTTTGAAACTCTTGATTTAAAACAGAAAAACTTGGACCATTTTAACATATATACTCTGCAAAACATCTTTAAAATGAACTTTTCAAAAACCATTTCCAAAAATACCCTTCTCAGGCCTAAATTTTTGAAAAATTTTCAGACCCGATCCACAGCCGAGTTGTTGCAACTTAGCTTTGATACCACTAAATGTAACACCCCAAACCCGGCCCAGACGTTATGGCCGAATCTGACGTGCCACATTGGAGTTGAAAACCCACGTTCCGTTTTTAGTGTTTTAAAACCATATATTTTGTTGAGTTAACAAAGTGTATGGAAGCCGGGCACCGTAGGTATCCGAGATAGAGGAGGTGAGCCATGAAGGTCGCTAAGTACCAAGCTCTTTAATTGGATCCAATCCTAGACATGCCCACAACCATAGCCACACTTTGTCATATCGAGTTTAAATTTGTTTAAGTGGACGTCTTTGATAAATCGATTAATCGTGGTGTTGAGATATTTTGAAAACAAGTATCATTTTGAAAACACGCCCTAAGTCTAGCCCATTTGAATAATTATCAACCGTGTTTAAAGTTATTAAAATTAAAGTAATCCCGAAAAGAAATAAAAGGAAAGTTAAAATGGCCTTATTACAACCCAAAATAAATAATATTTAAAGGAAATTTAAAGAAAACCTACGCTTATTTAAAAGTCCAAAGACAATCACCGTGGCCACTCTGAATCCCCTCCGGCCCAAGTCCCCACATCAAGGCTCACCGCAAGGTTAAGGAAAGGGGTGAGTTTGGAAACTCACAGCAACAAGCCCTTTCGAGCCCAAAACAATATGACTGTTGGGTCTAAGCCCAAATCAATCTCAAACATGTCTTGGGCCATAGCCCTTTTCATGTTTCATATTTCATAACACCGGGCCGAAGCCTTTTCAAATTTCATATTACTGGACCGAAGCCTTTACGGTAAACGGTATGGTCCATAGGCCCATTTTTATAACACATATAATGTCAATGAAAGAATGCAAACCCATCTGGGGAGACTACTCAACCCACCATCCGCTACTCTTCACCCGTACCAACCAACACACCATGTGGGGATTAACTCGACCCACCCCGCCATAACTCTCCACTAGCAGCTTAGCTGCTTTATCATATAACCGAGGCCTAGCCTCTTTTAATAATCGGGCAAAAGCCCTTTTATAATCGGGGCATAAGCCCTTTGATAATCGGGCGTAAGCCCTTTGATAATCGGGCATAAGTTTTTTTGATAATCGGGCATAAGCCCTTTTGATAATCGGGCATAAGCCCTTTAATAAGCAGGGCATAAGCCATTTTTCACTTCCTCCATTCATATAAAAACCCAACCCAATGCATTTATGAACATCTCGTGTGCATATCATACATATCATGTGCATATCATACATGTCATGTGCATATCATACATATCATGTTTATCAAAATCCCATGCATTAAGTTCATATATAAACCCTAGGGTATAATGGTTATTTTTACCTAAGGGCAAAGCGGTCATTTTCATATTATAAGGGTAATCTTGTAATTTTACCAAAATTAGGGTTTCCATGTTCATTAACTACAAACAATTCATGGGTGCATACAAAGTGATTCTGCCCACTTTTAGCGAAAACGAGTTATTGGGCCAAAAACCCCGATGGGCCTACTCACCGATTTTGTCATCTAGGCCCATTTAGCCTATATCCATAACAAGATTTAACAGTCTTAACATGCAATTTAACAGATTTCCCATTTTCTACCAAATTTACCCAAATGGGCCCGAAGCCTATTGGGCCCTAATTCAACCCTCGAGGCCCAACCTACCGTGAAATGCCAAATCACCTCCTTATCGTTTCCATTGCTCCCAATCATCATCTCATCGATTCTAACTAACTAGTGAGCGTCATTGCTCACAAGTCCTCGAAATGCCGAATTTGGCATTTCGCTTTAAGCATTTATCACTTTAAGCTATGAAAAGGGTTCAGTTACACACGATTTGCGACATTCCTTGACGAGATCTTCTATGCGATTTCTCCTATAATCAACCACTTATAGATTAGACCATGTTAATATTAAACCAAATCGAAAACTACCTATTATCATCACTTACACATTCGGCCACCATCCACAATGGCCCTTGGGTTCATACTTTGCCAAGTTGATGACTAGATTTAGTCATCCGATGATCCAAGCTTTTCACACACTCTCGATCGGTAGCCTTTAATCCTCACTAGCACCAACAAACCAAATAACACCAAAACCCTTTTAGCCTTAGTCGACGAGGGTTTTCACTTTTCTTAAACCACAAGATACAAATGGAAAGAAGGTTCAATACTTACCAAGAGATCTACTCATTGAAGAACGTTCCAAATACCTTCCTACCCCATATCCGTTGTGAATCCAACTTAAACGTGCGAGAAAATAGATCTAAATATTAATTCCGAATCACTAAAATATGAAGCTTTCGACTTTTCGTAAAATATTAATCTAAGCTATTTAGAGGTTAGTACACACCGTTATGGGTTGAAGTTGAAACATTTCCAAAATCAATCGCCACGATAACCACCACCGCCACTCAAACTTAACTAATCCAATATCAATATATGTAAATCCTAAGCACATCACCATACTGAACATAAGGGCATATTCGTCATTTTACCATACGAGGGTATTTTGGTAGTTTTACAAATTGAGGTATTACGGTAATTTCACAAACCAAGGGTATTTTAGTAATTTTGTAAATCGAGGGTAAAACAAGAATTACGTGAATCAAGGGTAAAACAAGAATTCTATAAATCGAGGGTAAAATGGTAATTCAGAAATCGAGGTAAAAGCGGTAATTACAGAATCGAGGTAAAACGATAATTATGTAAATCGGGGTAAAATGGTAATTATGTAAATTAGGGTAAAACGGTAATTCTATAAATCGAGGTAAAATAGTAATTTTGTAAACCGAGGGTAAAACGGTAATTTTGTAAATCGAGGTAAAGCGGTAATTTTACAAATCGAGGTAAAACGGTAATTCTATAAATCGAGGGTAAAACAAGAATTCAGAAATCAATGGTAAAACAATAATTACATAACCGAGGGTAAAACAGTGATTACAGAAATCGAGGGTAAAATAGTAATTACAGAACCGAGGTAAAAGCGGTATTTACGTAAATCGAGGTAAAACGGTAATTTTACAAATCGAGGGTAAAACAGTAATTCTATAAATTGAGGGTAAAATGGTAATTCTGTAAATCGAGGGTAAAACGGTAATTCTATAACCTGAGGGTAAAACGGTAATTATGTAAATCGGGAGTACTTTGGTAATTTTACAAGTCGAGGGCATTTCAATAATTGGTAAACTAAAGTATTCTAAACATGGATAACAATACGAATGGGCCTAAAGCCTATTCTCTACCAAATGGGCCCACACGCTCATGTGGCCCTTTTAGCCCAAATCTAGCCACAAATATTAGATTCACCTAGCCTAGCCCAATATTTATTGCACAATCAAACAACTTATCCAATTGGGCTCAGAGGCCCATTAGGCCCACATGACCCCTTTCGACCCATCGCGTCAAGTAGCCATCCTACAGCCTAGAGTAGTAAGAAATACACACCGATAGGAGACCTGGAGTTAATCCACGCCCGAGCACTCTTAATAAACGCCCAACCCAAACGAGCTCGCCATACAAATGAAAGGGATCACCAAGAAAGGTACATTTACTCTCTTCATGGTTCCTCTATTTAAAGCTAGCTTCACAACCACTCTTATATTAGCTTCCGATGTGGGATCCTCCAACATTAGAGTTTAAATTCAACACCAACTCTTGCCGCCTTGTTAGCAAAATAAATGCTCTTTGCTTGCTATGGGATTCAACCTATGCCTCCCTTAAATGCTCCACACGCTACTTGCCACTAAGCCACAAGGCTTTTTGTGTCATATTTTATCCCCAATTAATTATAAGGTCTAAAGGCCAAAGTCCGTGTTCCTTTAAAAAACAAAATAAATTGCAAGAGCCAAGGCTTGAACCCAGGCTCCCATACAACCTTAATGACGCCACAACCACTAGACTACAAGCTTCCTTGTGTCATTTATTTAACACAATAATTTAAAACCCTCATCCAAGCATCCGTGTTTTTTCACTTAATACTGAATTTTTGCTAAAGCCCAAGTTTGAACCTAAGATTTCTCTAACACTTCTCAGGGCCATTAACCACCAAAGCGGACATTTAATTGTGTCATTTCATTGCACAATTAAATACCTATATACAACCTCCTTACGGACCCCCACTCAAGGCCCAATACTTCTAGGCCCAAATTCGGGGTGTTACATTGTGATTGATTACCATCCGGGTAAGGAGAATGTGGTCACTGATGCTTTGAGTAGAAAATCATTGTTTTCCTTGAGGGCCATAAGTGCATGGCTGGCTCTATCCGATGATGGCTTGATCCTAGCAGAGTTGAGAGCTAGACCGACTTTTCTCCGACAGATTTGTGATAGCTAGAAAGCTGATAAAGAATTACAAGCTAAAAGAGTTCAATGTGAGTCTAGCAGTGAACCAAATTTTCAGAATGATTCCGATGGTTGCTTGAGATTCCGTGGTAGGATCTGTGTTCCGAACAATGCCGAGTTGATTTGGAATATCTTACATGAGATGCATAGCGATTGTTTGTCAGTTCACCTGGGTAGTACAAAGATGTATAATGACTTGAAGAAAATGTTTAAGTGGAATGGCATGAAAAGGGATATCTCAGAATTCGTATCGAAATGTCTAGTTTGGCAGTAGGTAAAGGCTGAACATCAAGTACCTTCAAAGTTGCTTCAGCCTATCATGTTCCCGAGTGGAAATGGGATCGTATTACTATGGACTTTGTAATAGGGTTGCCATTAACATTAAAGAAGAAAGATGTTGCTTGGGTTGTAGTTGGCAGATTGACCAAATTAGCTCATTTTATACCAGTACGAACTAATTTCTCTCTTGATAAGTTGGCCGAGTTGTACCTTATTGAAATTGTGAGACTACACAGAGTACCCTTCTCTATTATTTCGGATAGAGATCCGAGGTTCACTTTTCGATTTTGGAAAAAGTTACAAAAAGCTTTGGGAACGAAGCTGAATTTTAGTACCGTTTTTCATCCACAAACAGACAGCCAGTCCGAGAGAATAATTTAGATTTTGGAAGAAATGCTTAGATGTTGTATTGTTGAATTCCAAGGCAGTTGGGAAAAGTACTTACCGTTGATAGAATTTGCCTACAACAACAGTTAACAATCAAGTTTGAAAATGGCACCTTATGAGGCATTATATGGATGTAAGTGCCCAACACCCTTATATTGGACTGAACTCAAAAAAAATAAGATTCATGGGGTCAACTTAGTTAAGGAGACTAAGGAAAAGGTAAAGATTATTCGTGATAGTTTGAAAGCTGCTTCCAATAGACAAAAATCCTACGTGGATTTGAAACGAAAGGAAATTGAGTATCAAGTTGGTGATAAGGTATTTTTAAAATTGTCTCTGTGGAATTCTGAGATTTGGTGAGGATGGCTAATTAAGTCCTTGATATATAGGACCGTATGAGATTACTGAAAAGATAGGATCGGTAGTATACCGGTTGGCCTTGCCATCAGAGTTGGAAAGGATTCATAATTTATTCCATATATCTATGTTGCACCGTTTTTCGATCTGATCCCTCACATGTGATTTTCCCAATAGAGGTTGAGATTCATTCGGATATGACTTACAGTGAGGAACCGATTAAGATGCTAGCTTGGGAAGTCAAACAGTTAAGAAAAAAGAATATTACTCTCATGAAAGTATTGTGGCAAAGGCATGGGGTTGAAGAGGCTACATGAGAGCCTGAGGAGACTATGAGGAATCAATACCCGAGCCTTTTCATTGATAATATTTTTAGGGACAAAAATCCCTAAAGGGGGGAGAGTTGTAACATCTTGACTTAAGGCCTAGTCGAAATAGTGGTTTTAAAACCACAAATCTAAAGTAGAAATAATTATTTTATGATTATTATGAGGTCGAGGATGAGAATCCATGCTTGTGTGAAAATTTCATGAAGAAATTCTATGCCTAAAATGCCTAATTTATTTTAGGGACTAAATTGAATAAGTTACAAAACTTGAGTTCTAGAAGCTTTTAACATGGAATTGAGTTGGATTGTTAATTAGAGGCCCTTAAATAGTAATTTGACCAAGTTCTAAAATTTTGGACAAAAATGGGCATCCATGGATAAAAATTCAAAGTTCAGTAAAAAGGGCATTTTGGTCATTTCATTAATTAAAGAGTAAAAAGGGAAAAATCAAGCAAAACTGTTGTCCATCTTCTCTAAGGGTGCCGAAAATTTGGCAGTCTCCATAGCTAGGGTTTTCAACATTTCAAGCTTGATTGTAAGTGCTCCATAGCCTCATTTTTAATGTTCTTTGCATTTTTGAAATCCTTGAAGCTTAATCTATCTATTTTTACTTATACTTTGAGCTAGGGTTTATGTTCAAAAACTTACCCATATATGACATGCATGTTCATTGATGTTTAATGAAGGAATATGAAAGTTCAATATCAGATAAACATCTTTTGTAAGGTGATTTTTCATGAAAATACCTAAAAAGGACTTGTTTGTAAAAAGGTGTAAAATGGGTAGGGAATATATGAAATAAAAGAAAATGTGGGCTACTATGAGCTAGCATATGATTCGACTAAGCTTAGGTAACTAAAAAATTGCATGCATTTCATTTTACGAATTTAGGGACCAAAGTGTAAAAATGTGTAAAGTTAGGAGTAAAAAGGTAATTTTACCATAGAGTAAATTTTTAGGCTGAAATTGATGAAGTGATATGTTAATAATTTAAATTGCTTATATAGACTCGAAAAGACCAATCTCGGAAGTAGACCGTGGAAAACAAATGGTTTTAGAATAGTCTGAATTCAAAATCGAAACACCATCCAGGTAAGTTCATGTAACCTAATTAATTATGTAAATATGTTGATTATAATTGTTCTGTGGAATTAAATGTGTAATGTAAGGATATTGAATTATGTAAAATTATTCAAAAGTTAATAATCGATTGAAAAGGGATTCGTAATCCGTTTGAATTTCTTAATTCTGATGGTTAGGTTATTTCTTAATTGAACTGGTATCCTATATGTGTTGCATAAAGGATTTAGCTCGGACAGGTAATCCCAAAATGAGCCTATCAAGTATATGTTTCGATTAGGATTTAGCCTGGATTGGTAATCCAGATTTGACTCTATAAAGAGTTCTTTGTCATATAAAGGATTTAGCTTGGACTGGTAATCCAGATTTGACTCTCTAAGGAGTTCTTTGTCATATAAAGGATTTAGTCTGGACTGGTAATCCGACAAAGCCCTTAAGAGTATGTATATAGTGCAGCTAGAATTTAGCCTGGACTGGTAATTCTGCTGTAGGATATGTGGCTCATGAGTGTACCAAGAAGGTACTACTGGATATGAATTGAAGGATAAAATATCCATCGGAATTCAGTAATTCAATATATAAAATATATATAAGACATGAGAAACAAGAAATAGAATGTAGAGGATAATTTATCTTTTGTCATATGTGTCACTTAATTTGGCCAAGTGTGATGGCTTTTGATGATTAATAATTCATTTTGTATATAGCCATGTTATATGGCTAATATGTGATTATTGGGTTGTAACTCTAGTTAATTATGCATCTATGAATTGAGTTACACTCATGATGTGCATGATGGTTATTTGTGTTGACTAGAGTGATGAGTGCCATTCATGTTTAGAGAAAGAATCATAATCAGTAGGTGTGGCCACAATCTTGATAAAATGGTATAAATGAGAAGTAGGTTATTGCTAAAGATTTGTTATGGAATTTGTGTGGTATGACTTAAGTCACTTGCTAAATTGAATATGTACCAAGTGAACTCTATATGGTCATATATTAACCACATTTTGAACAAAAATCAAGCCATATTGTAAGCCTTAGAAACTATGATTGATCATGTTCTAATGAGGGTGGCAATTGGCTTGGAAAATAGACACTAAATTATCCACACGGGTAGACACAAGGGAACGTGCCTAGGCTGTATGTGACACACGGTCTGCCCTATGGGCGTGTTGTTCAACCTTGTGTCCCCTGCACCCTAGTTTTACAAGTTAGAATGCCCAGTAGTAAACACACGAGCTAAGACACGGGCGTGTTTCTTAGCCTTGTGAAAGACACGGCCTACCTACATAGGCGAGTACTCTGGCCGTGTGAAGTCTGTACCATTTTATGAAAAATCATTTAATTTTTAATTGAACACACGGTCTGGCCACACGGGCGTGTGATACGGCCGTGTGACCTTGTTTTGGTGCTGACGTTATAATCAGAGAGTTATACGGCCTGAGGACAAGGGCGTGCCTAGGGCACACGGGCATGTCCCCTTCATCACATGGGAATGTGACATCATTTTGATGAAGAATTTCCTAAGTTTTCCAAAGATCCCGACTTAGTCTCGAACCATCCCCAATATGTGTTTTGGGCCTTGTAAGTCCATATAAGGGACAATATGCATATGTATGAATGATTTTAAATTGGTTAGAATTTTATGACCCGTTTTTACGTGAATATTAATGTAAATGTCAGGTAATGCCTCGTGCCCTGTCCCAGCCTCGGATACGGATAAGGGGTGTTATAAGTGGAGCTACAATTGGGACTTGTGAGAAGTTCCAAACAAGATTCAAGAGGCAGTTTTACCTAAAGTATGCCGAGGATAAGGCCCAGACTAAATTACGTTGGCTTACACAACAAGGCACAATTAGGAAGTATGTGAGGTTATTCAATGAACTGATGCTCCAAATTTCTAATTTGGGTGAGAAATAGACATTTTTCTCCTTTATGGATGAGCTGAAGACTTGGGCAAAACAAGAGTTACAATGTCGAGGGGTAAAGAATTTACCAAAGCCATGAGTGTAATAGATTCTTTAATTGAGCTTATTCCGAAAAATGACAAGTTAGAGTTTTCCAAGCCCAAAGAGAAGGGTAATTATAAGAGAGATGAAGAAACACATGTTAAAAACAATGGTGGAAATGGTGGCAACGGAAAACCACATAATGGGAAGTTGAATTCCAACAACAAATCTGAAAAATTTGACACAATGCTTCTTATGTTGTAGTCCGCATAAGATGTGAAACTGTTCAGAGCAGTCTAAGCTGTCTGTGATCAGTAAAGAAGATTAAGCAGAGCCTATTGAGGATAAGGCATTAAGGTTTGGATCAATGATACTCAATTATACGAAAGCGAAGGGAGATCACAAACAGAAATGGTTAATATTTGTGGACATCAACATCGCAAGTCAAAGAATGAATGCTCTTGTTCATATGAGGGCATCAGACATGCTCATGTCGAAATAAGCCGCAGGTAAGCTTGGTCTCTTAGTTAGCAAATTGACTAAAAAGACCAAGATTGTTAATTCTAAAGAGGTCTCAACTGAGTGAAAAGAGTTGAACTACGAACTGGTTAGTGGAAAGGCAATGAAAACTTTGAGATAATTCATTTAGATGATTACGACTTTGTTCTTGGCTTAAATTCCAATGACAAGATTAATGTTTTGTTGGTTCCTTTTTCTGATTGCATATGTATCTTGGACACTCATCAATGACAATGTATTGTGCCGGTGAGTAATGATGGAAAAGGTGGAACCAAGGTATTATTGACAATCCAGCTAGTAGAGGATGTTCATTATGGTAAAAACATTAACTTGATAGATCCAAGTGCTAACAATACCCCATTGAAAATGTTAAAAGGGCAACAAACCGACATAAACCCTATTGAGTTATCAACAAGACTACCACTTATGAAATGGATGGTTGTGCATCAAACTTTATGAGAAAAGTGATAATACAAACTAAGCAGTTAAATAGAGTAAAGGTTATGAGAAAGATACATCTCAAACAATTTCCTAGTGTTTTTAATTATGATTTACCATTGGTTTGGCAAAGACACAAGGGTCGTTTCAAAATTCTGAAGCGGGTAAGTTGAGGAGCTTACAAACCAGAGTTAGCTACAATACTCAACCCAATGTTCAATGTGGGTGTGTCAAAGTCTTTTCATGTGGATCAAGGGATCCCAATCGAGACAAGTCACAAATAAAGCAAGTAAAAACAGTGGACTCTTGTGAACGAGATGTACAAAGGAAAGAAACTATTCGAGTTAGACGATGATAGAGATATAAGCTGAGGCAAATGTTTTGAGGGGCGAGACTACCAAACTGGGAGACTGGTTGAGAATCAGCCGAGGCATTGAAGCAATTTCAAGACAAATTAAACCAACATCATTTCAAGGATGTGACGAGGGCATCATGAGAATAGGTAGCAGAGAATGTCACAAGCTACAAATCGATGCTCATGACCATTACATAAAATCGCCTACAGAGATCAACTGAATAAATGGTGCTCATTTGACTAACTTAAACTGCCCCGTTCATGAAACATATGAAAAATCTCATCTACTTGAAAAATTGGTGGCCCAATAAAACACTCCAATAATACTAGAATTACCATGGTGAATATTTTGTAATCCTAAAAGATAAAAATTGTATAATGTTTAAATCTCTTAGAATTCTCATCTTGTAAATAGGTTTTAATCTCGATTGTCAATGTAATTTAAATTGTACCTTAGATTTGGGGGAACTCAATTGTAAATAGTAGTCTTCTACTCACTCAATTGTAATTATCCAAATTAATAGAAAGATTTTGAGAGCATTTACTCAAATACTTGGTGTTTGTTGCTTTTCTGTTCGTTCGTAGCTTCTTTGCCTTTCGAGTTGGCTTCACTTTATCCTAGTGCCTTAAAGAATTTTCTTTTGAATTCTCACTTTTCTAAAGTTAAGCTAACTTAAGTGAATTTGAAACTAAGTTTCTGCCTAAGACCGCGCGATTTGCAAGACTTAAGTTCTAGCCTCGTGACATATGCACAATTATGATTAGCAAAATACAAGAGAAGTCATACCTCAAACATAAATACATCGCTCCATAAGAAAATGGTAAACCTTAGAAGCAATTCTTTTGCAAGATTTAGTATTTTTGCAAATTATATACAATCAAATGTGAAGATATTGTTCCAACTTATGCATTAAATAGTTTCCAAATAACTAGACACGATGATCAATGATCAAACAATGATGGTCACAATTAACTCTTTATTGAAAGAAAGCTTCCAATTACCATGCTTTATATGAAGAATCAAATATTGTGATGTTCACAGCTTCAAGATTAAAAAAATTCAGTAGCAAGATACAAGTACACTACTGGCTCTATAACAGACATGCATAAAATCAACATATCTCTTCCGCAAATACGATGTCAAATATGTATTGTACTGCAAAGCGAGAATATAAGAAGCAGAAGTTAGAAACTAATATGCACAAATACAATATCATCAAACTGAAAAAATAAGAAAAACAAATAAAAATAATTTATATCACCATGGTGCAAAAGAATTCTAAAAAGGAAAAGATAGAAGTCAAACTTCCATATAGCAAACAAATCACAATAACTGCCAGTATAAAGCTAAAATTTGTGGTTATATTATTTGATTAGTTGAAGCTAGTATAGCGGCATTTGGTATAAAGTTCCAAAGAAGGCTAAATAGAAATTTGTTCCATTCAATAACGCAAGAGGATTGAGATAACTTCTAATTTGACTATAACTAATATTAATATTCAGTATCTTCAGTATCTATCAAAGGACTAAAGATTGCTATTAATGTGCAGCTGTTTCAGCAGGATCAGAGATTCTTGTTAAGCAGTCCAAATCCTTGCGGGTTCATTCTTTTTAAAGTGTACAAATCAAAGGTGGAATTATGGAAATGCTTACTTGACAAGGTTAGATACCTGATAATGATTTTATTCTAGACATGAATTTATAGGAAGTTAACTCGATAACCCAGGATATCATATAGGTAAGAACAACAGTCTCCATCTATTAGTGTCTTTCCATAATTATGATTATAAGAAATTGATTGTTACAGAAAATCAGGATAGCTAAAGGTAAGCATGACTAACTTTTCCAGAATATTACCTTCCTTTTTAGTATATTGCATTGATCAGAAAGGTAAGTAAAGCTAAAAACATAAAAAATAAGTTATGCGTTGTCCAAAATGTACCTTCCTCGTTTAATATATTGGGTTGATCAGCCAAAAGTTGGTGAAGGGCACCCAGATCACCAGAACTGCAACATCAAGAAAGATCCATAACCATTACAAATCCATGAATTATAGAATGTAGTAAAAGAAATTCCCTTTTTTTTTTAATCAAGTTTAAATAAATTTAACAAACCAGGAAGCAAGTTAACAAAAAATCATATTTTCACGTGGAAAAAGTATAACTAAGCACAATTATTAGGATAACATCAAAAAATAACATCTCCATATGTCATTGCGTGGATTAAGATTATGAACATTCATTTCATTGTAATCCTACTCATTAAAACTGAAAATGGGCAAATAAAGTCCAATTGCCAACACTATTTAAAATAGGATTCTCTCAAGTAATTGTCATCTAGTTCATCCAAATAAATTCATGTTAGCAATTTTTAGAGATTACATGAGTCAACAAAAGAAGGTTTTCAAGAAAATATTATATTTTATAATGTCAAGGTTCTCATTACAAATTTACAAAAAAAAATAAAAACTTATTACCCTAGTTCCATGAAATAAAGATAGGGAGCTTATTTTCAAGTTCAAGGTGATGTTCGAGGGCTTACATGGGTATTATTCCATGTATTACATGACAAAAAGTAGGCAAGCTAAAGACATAGGCTATAGAAACTAAGTTTAGATGAACGTAAATTTTACTTATCATACTTCTTCAATCTAAAAAACAATCATGTTTTGCGACCACCATATTCTATTGGACTCATTAAGGGTGTCCAATCATTGATGAGGGGTGCAACACAGTGGGAATGAGTTCACCATACCCACCTTATCACCCAAATGCTTTGGCAAGGTGCCCTTGCACCTTACAGGGCTGCAGTTGAACCCATATGGAGCCTTTAGCAAGAAAAAAATAAAATAAAATACAACAATAGGTCAGTTTTATTGACATTTTTTAATTGCAAAAGCAAAATAATGAGTTCTCCTTACTTGGGTTTCAAGGCAAGAGCTGAAAGTGCAGAAACCAATGATGATTTAAGAAGGTACCTAGCAAATACAAAACAATCAGTCATTTAGAATCTTGCTACCTCAGAGTTTGACCAAAAGCCAATCAAAGCAAGTTGTTCAAACCACAGACAGTGAAAAGTGCAATCATGAAAAATCTAGGGAAACATAAATAGGTCCAAACACATTCCTACTTGCAGCATATTGAAAAGAATACATTCTCGGGAAATTTTTGAAAGAGGAAACAGTTAATTACTCGTCGTGATAGATTTCATGGAGAAGTACAAGCCCATCTATGCAATTTGTAAGAGTCGGTTTTACGCCAATTCTATGTTGCAGTTGTTTCTTGTTCATCTGATTAAAGCTACCTTTTGCTAGCTGTTTACCATCATGTTGAACCTTCTCAAGGGAAAGAACAACACCGCGAAAGTCCTCCCTGAAAATCTTTTTAAAACTAAAGTTCAAACCTAAGATTTAGCCTTGTTTGTTTGCCAGCTTCAATCAATCATTCAATGAATTAATCATAGTGTCATTTATATTCTCAAAAAGCAAATAGAAACAGAGACTTAAACACTTACATTGTATTTTTCATGGAAAGTAAAATGGTTTGCAAAGAATCCATCTGCTTTTGCATCACTGCAGCTTCCATTCCTCCAACACAATTTAAACTGGCATAGTTTTTAGAGTTTTGAATAATCTGATCACCAAAACAAAAAAACTGTTTTTTGAAGGAATTAAAATAAATAAACAAAATTTGGAAGAGAGAAACAAAGGGGATAACAGACCTGTAATCTGGAAATAATGGAAGAAGCATTTCGAAAGTGGGAAATTAAGCGAGATTGAAGGTCGTCCCATTTACTCATTTCATCTTTTGCTTTCTTGAATTTCTGCTGATATTTCTTTATCATAGTCTCCATCAATTATCGAGTGAATAATGATGGATATCAGGGTGGCGGCGGCAATCGGCAAAACATTACAAGGACCAGGTGGGTTTTGGAATAAAGAAGAGAAAATGTTTGAATTAAGCGGAAGGGCTGTGACTGCAAAAAGGAAATAAAAAAATCTGAAGCTACCCATGAGTTCTGGGTCTAAAAAAATCTGAAGCTACCCATGAGTTCTGGGTCAAATTCAAAGGTAGAAATGTATCCATGGGCCACTAGTTTTTGTCTTTGGTATTCATAAATATTTTCTTTTATATATTAATAGTCCTTTTTTAGTTTTTTTTTTTTTTCACGATCTTATTTTCGAATTCACATCCTCTTATATTGAAATAACATTTATATCAATTAAGTTAATAATTTAAATTTTTAATAATTGTACGAGTCAGGAACTATTTGAAAAAATATCAATCATTTGATTTGATTATTCAACCATGTGCTTAGTGATGTGTTAAATTTAAATTTGATTTTGATTTTCTCATGTTGTCTATACATTTTAATTATATTAATTGTACCTTCATTTGCTATTTTTCTCTTATCATGCTAATTTGTTTGTGGTATTGCATATTAAATTACGCTAAGGGTTGATTGGAAAGAAAGAGGAAATTGAGAAATAATAGTTTAGGGACTAAATTAAAAGGGAGTGAAATTAGAGGCTTTATGTCTTCATTTGCCCAAGGGCCTAAAAGCCTTCCTAGACCTTTTATATGGCGGCGGCGGTGTTCATATGGGCCTCGAATTGTTGTGAAGCCGATAACTTTGTTGTTTGAAGATTCGAATGAAGTACTACTATTGGGCTACTCTAAGTTCAAGCTTCCCAAAGTTGCAGTCACTATGGAGAACAAAAGCATTGAAAGCGCTTTACTGAACCCGTAGGAATAATACAAGCCTTTAAATAAGACTGTTTTTACATTTTATCATGAGAGGAAGCCATACACAACACTTATTTGCCCAAAATAACCCATCTGGCTATTTTTTTAAAGCCAGTTTCATTGCTTCGCTTAGTGAAAAGACTCATCTGGGAAGGGGACTTTGTAGTCAAATAACAGGTGCCTTTTTTGCAGTCAGAAAAATGGATAACTACAGCAAAAAACGAAGAGTTCTCTCATCTGCTTTATTCCTTCTGCATATTTTTCATGTTCACAAAAACACAACTTGTTAGGTTACCTTTAAATCATTAATTGAATTTTGAACTTATTGGTGCATAGGAGGTGGTGCCATGGGGTAAGCAACAGGGACAATGTAAGGAGGAGGGGAATGAGGATGGTGAGCAGGAGGAAGCATAACAGGAGTTCCTACAGCAGATCCAATATGCCCTGGAGCAGCAGCAATCGGCCGCCCAACAGGCGCTCCGTACATGCCTAAACCCGGCAAATGCGGATGAGCCCTGTGCTTCACTGATTGCCCTATGACCGCTGCACCGGGTGAATTTGTGTTAGCCTGTTGGCCGGTGATAGGCGCTTGATGAGATGTATCCCCATTGTTAACACTCGTGATGTCGTGGATGCTGGACCGCCGCCGGTCTCTATTCATCGAATTTAAGCGTATAAAATACTTTTGTGCATGGCTAGCCACCTGCGTCGGAGTTCTCGATATCACAAAGTTCCTTGAAATGCTTCTCCAATCTCCTTTCCCAAACTTGTCTAAACCAAGTAGAAATAACCTGAATAACACATGTAATGTTGCTTGTCACATTACATATATCTTTATTTTCTATAAGACCCCAAATCCTAGGGCACTCAAGTCTTAATTCGAGTCACGTTCCAATACTTAAGTCAGTATTTAAGAAAAAAAAAGAAAAACAGACAAGAAGTAGTAGAGGGGAATACCTATGCTCTTCTTCAGTCCATGGGATTCCTTTCCTTCTTTCTTGGTCGGACCTCGAACTCTGTTTCCCTCCATGTCCGGTAGAATCAAGGGTTAACCCCGAAAACCCATTTCCGTAACCGGCATTGGATCTCCTATCAGAATTAGGAGCCATGGAAGGTCCATGAAAATGATCCTTAGCAGAAGAGGAAGGTTCTTCTCCTTTATAACGAGGAAGTGGGACATGACCAGCCTCTATTGCAGTAACATCCTCCACTAATAATTCATAGTGAAGCTTCAATTCCTCAAGACTTTTAGTAGGAACCGTTGAAGCAATCTTTTCCCATTGCTCTTCACATTCCTCTTTCTCTATCCAATGCATTGCTATTGCGTTTTCAAATGCCTTCTCTTCTTCCCTGCTCCAACTAACACTTCCTGCCATACTACCAATAATACCCTACAAAAGAGGTCACTCAATTTCTAAGCTCAATGTTCTCTTATGTTCAACAGCTTAGTTGCATTTGGAAAGGGTCGAAAAATAAAAATAAAATAATGGGAAATGAGAGTGTAGGATAAGGGATAGAAGTATAAAATAAATTAGGGGGAAATTAAAATATAAAATCTAAAACATAAAATGAAATTAATATGGACCACTTTGAAAGCAATTCATAAATTGTCATCTTCACTGATAGTCTATTGAAAGGAGTAGAGTCGACTTGTTTTCAAGTATCTGGACTGAGTTCAAATTCTGAAATTATCACTGTTGGAAAGATTTCTCCTAAATGCTACTACTCAAATAGAATTAGTCTCAAACAATAAAGTGAATTATGATACTTGTAGCTATAAAAAAAATTAAATTTTCATGTTCCTAATTAGAAGGTAAGAAAAATTATATAAAATTTAAAAAGAATTCATAAAATGCTTCCTTTTAATGCATTTGTAGTTATACATATTTTTTAATCTCTATTTTTCAAGAAATTTAGTCTATGTTTTTTTTAATTTAAATCTAATTAATAAATTTACGCTATATTCGAATATACGATATTTCAATATTCAATGATTGATTTAAAGAAATTAAAGGCACATTCAAATTTAATAAAAGTTAACAAAAGGTTTATCAATCAATTTTATATTAAAATTTTAAATCAGACTATTCAAGAGATTAAAAGTAGAATAGTTAAATTTAATTTTTCAAAATGTATAGGGACTGAGATGCAAAATAGCCTCTCCTTTTTACTCTAATCATAGAGGGAGCAAAATCAAGGGAGATGAGGTCCCAGAGAATCTTTCTAGAAGATTACCACCACGCGCGCATTTTGTACATTCTTCTCATAATTAAATTAAAATATGTTTTAAAGTTACATACTTTTCATAAATTTAAATTTTAGTTTTATAATTTTATTTTCAAGAATTTAATTTATTTATTTTAAAAAATTTAAACTCAAGTTTAATATTAATAATGTTAATTTTTTTGTTAAATTTGATAATGTGATATTAAAATAATAAAAAGTACTCACTCGGTAACGATACAACTAAAAATTAGTGTTATAGTGAGCCAAAATTTTTTAAAAAATTTAACAACATTAACAATTAAATTTAAACTTTAAATTTTAAAAATAAAAACAAAAATATAAAAACTAAATTTTAAATTTAAACCTATACTATTATGCCTTCTTTCCTTGTTATTTGGACTGTTTATAGAAATTTTATACCTTTTGCAGTAATAAAAATTTCAAAATTATATTTTTTATTTGAAATTTTAAACTTATTTTAATTTGGTAATTTTATATTTTCTAACTGTGCTAAATTTTCATAATACAAAAATTTGGTAATATAGAAGTAATTTTAATGTCATCTCTTCGTAAAGTAATGTAAGATTTCTCAATTATATGAAATTAACGAACAACTTATTTGAATTAATAATATTTATTTTTTAACAAAATAAATCAATTTCCATTATATTAATATATTTTTAATAAACATTAATATTTTATATCTTTAAATTACATCAGTTTCAATTATCGAAGACTTCAATTTTAATAAGTCTAATTTTTACACTTAAATTAAAAATACGTATACTTGTCATAACTTTTTAATTTCATAAGTATAATTAATTTTACAAGATGAATTTTAAATGCATTTTGAGATCTATACTATTTGAGTGGCTTATTCTAAATTTGCAAAATCAGCAAGATTAGCGTTTGGGAGATGTTGACTAGCATTGTCTGTTTGGGATCATTGCTTAGCGCTTGTGGAAAAACCACTATTTTCATTTTTCAAGATACTTCATGGAGCGGTAGTGAAATTATCAAGGAGTCATATAGTTGGGCAAAACAATACGTTTCTACTAAATGGGGCAAGACAAACGACCCACAAGGTAAGTTTCTGCCTTCTTTTTTAACTAATGACTATGTCCTTTTGAGTACAGATGGTTCCGTTCTGGATGAAGCTGGATTCACGATGACAGGGGGAATAGTACGTGATCGGGGCGGAGATTAGATTCTTGGATACAATAAATATTTGGGGAGCTATTTTGTTTTTTATGCTGAGTCGTGGAGTATTCTGGAAGGCCTATCTCAGATTGTGGAGCGAGGATATGACAGTGTATTAATTCAATCTGACTGTCTTGAAGCAGTTATAGCTATTCAAAAAGGATCTTCTGAAGGGTCCAACTCTGCATTGGTTCGAAGAATTCATCAAATACTATTGCATTTTAAACAATGGGACATCAAGCACATTTCTAGAGAGGAAAATCAGGAAGCTGACCATTTGATCAAATTGGTCCAACATAGAGATTATGGGTTATATCTGATTGTGATCTCTTTGTTAGAAGGGATGGTCTAGTTTTTCTAATTTGCTTTTATTTCTACTTTTTAACCAAAAAATATTCTATAGTAATAATATAATATTTTTAATCAAATAAATTAAATAAGATAATAACATAACTAGTAATGTATTGAGTAATTTTACATTTTGATAATCCTATTACAAAAGGTAATATTACATTCCATGAATTAAATAACCCTTTAATATATCGAGATTACCAATGAGACCTTAACATTATTGGTAAAGATCAAGGTCCTAGAATTTTGAGCGTTTAAGAATCAAGCCTTACCTTATATAAATCTTTTTCAAAGCTATTCTAATTTGATACCGAATGTATTTTGATTAATTTGAATGTGCTTTATAATGAGTAGCTTTGATTATAATTGATTTACATTTTATTATTTATATTATACTTGAAATTTTAAAAATTAATATTATTGAACTCTTAAATAAAGTTACTTTATATTTATTATTGGATTATAATATAATATAATGGGAATTTTAACTTCAACTCTGATATATCAAATAATTATTTTTTGTTTTATATTTATTTATAAAAGTACATATGAATTCTCATATGACAAAATAAAAAGAAAAGAAAAATTGAAAATAAAAACAAGAGGGGTAATAATAGTGGAGAGTCGTAAGGCGCACAGCCAAGGAAGGGCGTGGGGGCGGGAGAGAATCGGTCCAAAGTGCAATACTCTTACTTTCTTTCCGAAACGTGGCCGATTCTACATTTCTCGTTCTAAGCCCATATGCACCTCACATTATTCCTCTCTAATAGATGGCCTAATTTTAGATTTCATATTTATGAAAAATTGTTAACTTCCAATGTTGTAATTAGAGGTGCCCATGGCCAGGCCGGATTAGGTTTCGACTGGGTTTAATTAAAAATTTAAACTTATTTATTAGGCTCAACCTAAAAAATGAGTTTAAAATTTTGTCCAAGCCTAACCTGGATAAAAATGCTAAAACCCAAGCTCAACTCGGCTCGCTCATATTAATTTTTATATTATTTTATATAATTTTTACATATATATAATACATCACAAATACAAAAATATCAAAATAAATATTTCTCAATAAATTAAAAATAAATTTTAAAAATATGTAGACTTAAATAATACAAAGATAAATATAACTTAACAAGCAAATGCCTCTAAATTAATAACAAAATTAACAAATACCTTTAAAATAATAACAAAATTAACAATAAAATAAGTTTTATATAATATCTAAATAATAACAATAAAATAGTAGCAACATAATAGTAAAATGGTAGTAAAATAAGGAGAAAACAACAAAAAAACAACATTCAAGAAAAAAAAAGAGTAGATTTTTTTGTCTTTTAGTGAATTTGGGCCGGACCGGGCCCAGGTCAAAAATACATTATCCTAGGCTTGGCCTGTTTATTAAATGGGCCTTATTTTTTTGTCTAAGCCCATTTTTTAGACCTATATTTTTGCTCAAACCCTCACACATTTTGGGCAAGTCTTTGGGCCAAGCCGGGTGGGCTGATCCATAATCAAGTCTAGCTTTAATTAAGTGTTTAAAATATTAATATAATCAATTTTTTTGTCAACCTAATCAATAGTTTGGTGTTAATTGCTCACTCTAACCAAAGAATATATTTAAAACATATAAAATAAATTGTAAACACATACATAACTATTGCATAAATAACTTAAATTTTAGGGGTTAAAAAAAATCCTCCTAAATTTTATTAACGTTGTTTATTCTTCTAACGCTTTAAACTTAAATTGTTCATGCGTAGGCACACGTGTTTGCAATTTATTTACGTGTTCTAAATATGCTTTACATCATGTTCGAACTAGTATTAAATACCTAAATTGATGACTAAATTGACATAAAAACTTAATTGATACGATATTAATATTTTGAAAATATTCTGAAATTTAGTAATGAAAATAAATTGGAAACATTTAAAGCAATTAACCCTTAAAAATAATTAAAATATCTATCTTGAACTATTTGCTCAAAAGAGATTGTAAATCAAACCATAAACCCATCCTATATTATGTAATATTTAGAACAAAACCGCTATAAAAATGTAAACAATCTTATGTGGAACCTCTAAATTTTTCACACATAAATGTCTTAAAACTTTGTCACATATTATTTAATAAATGCAATCTATTATACTTAATATATTTTTAATTTTAAACAAATAAATACAATTTTAAATTATTTAATAAATATTAATATATACAATATTTTAGATTGATTTGATAAAAATCAGACCAGTTTAAAATTTTGCATGCATTACAATAAGGGTGAGCGTTCAATTGAATTGAGTTGAATCGGGTGAAATTTTTTGAATTAATTGAGTTGACGAGTCATATTTTATCATCCTAACTCGAACTGAAATTTTTTGAATCGAGTCAAGTAAAATGAAATTTGAATCGAATCGAATCGAATCGAGTGAAATTGTTTTAGTTAAATTAAAAAAAATAAACATGTCAATTTAAAATTTTATTACAGTATAGCTAATTCCATGTTAGAGCGCATAAATTCAAAATCATATATATTTTAAAATTTTTTCAAAGAAAATATTAAAAATAATATATTTTAATATTATAAACTTAAATAATTGATTAACTTATTTAGGTCCCAAAATTATTCTTTTAAAAATTTTAAAAATTTAACTTGTTATAAAATAAAGAGAGATGAGGAGAATAACGAACAAAGAAAATATGAAAGCAACAGAGAATGTACTTTATTGATCAAAAAGGGTGATTATAATGCTTCATCAGAATTTCTATTTATAGGTATAAGAAGTATAAAAGAAGTAGAGATCTAATTCTAATAACTATTAGAATTTAGAGTATATCAAAACTTTATCTTGATAATGATGGACATCCACTTAATAAGATATTCATAACACTCCTCCTTAGTTGTCAATTGCTAGATAGCGTGCCTTGATAAAACCTTATTAGGAAAACCCCTATGAGATAAAAACCTAATGAAGGAAAAGAGTACAAGATCTATAATACGCATAATATGCTGTCTCATTAAAAACCTTACCAGGAAAATTCAATGGGACAAAACCTTAGTTAAGGGAACAAGAGTGCAACATGTATTTAATCCCCCTCATAAAAACATCACATATTTTCTCATATTCTACGTATTCAATCTTGAATACTGGTTTTTCAAATGATTATTTGAATGTATTTGATAAGTATTTATATTACCATTCTTTTAAAGTCATGAGTGAGAAAAATTTGGGGGAAATATATTTTGATCTCTTCAGGAGATTCAACAGTAATCATAACAAACTTTAATCATGATTCTTTTAAAAAACAAAAATAGGTATTTTAGATCATTTTATAATCCTACTTCAACTACTATTCACTAAGTCAATTTTACCACATATGTTCAAATTATTTCAATTCATATAAATGAATAATTTCTCAAGAATTTCAATATACTTCTAGCATCCTAAATCCTTCAAGGATTTTAGTATAAATTTTACTATATAGTGATTCATAAAAGATTGTAACAATAACCATTAGATGCAAGTTAAATCTTTTATGAATTGTCAATTTAATGATATATCTAAAGGTTATTGCATCCACCACAAAAGAATATTATATCTTTTCATAATCAATGCCAAGACTTAGCCAAAAACTTCATATTTTATTCCACTTTTGCAAAATTACTTCAATTGTACCCTCCTTGACTTTATACCTTTAGATATTTGGACTACTGGTCCAAGAACTCCACGAATTTAATTGTACTTGAGTTGCATCTTTCTATTTTGATCAATTTATTCCATATCTATATTTCTCAATAGATTAATTCAAGATCCTCCTTTTATTTCATTATTTCAAAAATAATATTGCATGTAAAATCATTGTCGACCACTTTTACTGTTCGGTTCCATATTTTCTCGAATTGACATAGCTTATCGAGATCTCTTATTTTCATTATTTTAAAATTCAATTTTAAGTACCTAAATCCCTTTTGAAGTTTTACTTATTAGTTATGTCTTGGGTTTCTTCTAGAGCACGCCTCCACTATATGACCATCTAGAAGAATTTTCATCTTTGAAACCAATCAATCTATTATTTATTCTAGCTGATTGTCCTACTGGAACTTTGATTCAAATTAAAATATTAGATAGTATATAACATGTAACAACCCATTTTTCAGTGAAATCAGAATAATGGTTTCAGGACCATAAATCTGATCCGAAAATAAGGTTTATTTTTATTTCATTATATAATAGGATTTCGTGTGAAAATGTTGATACGAAAATTTTAACAATTAAGTGTTTAATTACGAGTAGAACAAATCGCATAAAATGTGAAAGCTGAATTCTAGTAGCTATAAGAATCAAATAGTTATGGAATTCAAAACTAGAGGTTCTTATATGGTAACTAGACCATTAAAGAAGTATGTGAAAATTTTTTTGATGACTCATCCATGGAAATATAGAAAAAGGGAAAGGACTAAATTGGAAATTATAAAATACTTAATTAATTAAAAGATGAAAAGAAAATAGCATCTTATTTTTGTCATCTTCAACCTAAAATTCAATGGAAACCCTAGGAGAGAGAGGGAAAACTTTCAAGGCTTAACTGGGTAAGTTTTCTTGTCCCGTTTTTAGTAATTTTGACATTTTTGAAACCGGGATAACTTAATCTCTCTATTTGAGGGATTAATTTGAAAAGTTATCAAAGTATGGAAAATGGGTCAAGGATGTACATGCTAAAAATTAGAAATTTATGGTAGAAAATGAGAGGTTGTTGATAGATAAACTACTTTTACAAAGTGATTTTTGATGGAAACATGATTTAGGGACTAAAATATAAACTTGTGAAATTTGATGAAAAATTTTGAATTTTTATGAATACATGTGCTGTAAAATTTGTAATGGGACTTTGGTTAGGCTTGGAATAGAGAGTAAATTGCACAAGTTTCATTTTCCGAGCCAAGGGACGAAATTAAAATTTATGAAAAAGTTAAGGGCAAAATGGTAATTTTGCCTAGAACGTAAATTGAGTCCATTTAAATATGAAATGGGTGAAATTGATGGTTAGATTCATTTATATAGATCCGGACAACACTAATTCGAGGTTAGATCGAGGAAAAGAAAAGGTTTTGGATTAGTAGATTTCTAACACGAACAAGTGTCGAGGTAAGTTCGTGTAACTTAATCGAGCTTGTAAATATGTTTAATTGAATGTTGTGATTGTATGAAATGTTATTATCATTTGATGTGAATTATTTGATTGCTATAAAGAAAAATTGAATATATGCTTGAAATGATGAAAAAGGGTTAAGTCCCGATTAAATATTAAATTTCGATTAATATATGCACTTTTTCGAAATGAATGAGGTCCTGTATTTGTTGCAGACAGGATTTAGCTTGGACGAGTAATCCCATTGACCTTTTTAAAGAAAAGATTTAGCCCGGACGGGTAATCCTGTTATAGTACCTCTCGAGTATACGTTACTATTAGGGTTTAGCTTGGACTAGTAATCCTAATTGAGCTCTTTGAACATACGTTATATAAGGATTTAGCCTGGACTAGTAATCCTGTTATACGACATGTGACTCGAGAGCGTGTTCCTTGGTCAAGTGCCCTAAGAGGTACCCTTGAATAAGAATTGACGGATTATTGAATTGTACACCCCGAGTGTACCACTTGAGCATCCATCAGAATTTCAATGATTCAACGGACATAAAACTTTTAATATGGCATGAGAATTTTGAGACGAGATGATAATGTCTTGAAAGAGTGTTGCATGATGAGCTCATCTATTCTTACTTGATGTATATGTAAACTTTGTGACTGACATGTTTGATTGGATGCATGTGTTTAGGCAAATTTAACCAAATGGATGGAAAACTTGTTATTGTATGCTTAGATTAAATAAAGGGGATTGGTAAGTTTAGTTTCCATTATTCGAACTTACTAAGCATGTAATGCTTACTTCGTTTTATTTTTCCCCTATTTTATAGTGCTGGGAAGCTCGCGAGGGTTGGAGATCACTGGAGCATCGTCACACTATCAGCTAGTCATTTTGGGCATACTTAGTAAAATCATTTTGGTATAATGGCATGCATAGGACAACTTGACCATTAGTAGCTTGATAATGATGTTTTGTAACCTAGCCATTGGAATGGCTAGTAATGGCTTATTTTGGTATGATTAAGTAGGTTATTATGATATATATCCATATGTGTTATGTTGAGTACATGTGATCAAATGATGTTAATGCCTAGTTAATCCAAGGTAAGATTGCAAACATGTCTACATGCAATGATATGCCACGTTGATGGAAATCTCTTAATTTGAATGCTTGAAATGAGTTTGGTATGTTTTGGTGCAGGTAAATGGTAAGTTTTGGGTGATAAAAGAGGCTAGAAAATGGCCTTATTTTGTCTACACGGGCAAACACACGGGCATGTGTCTTGGTCGTGTGTGACACACGGCTTGTCCCATGGGCATGTGGTCCGGCCATGTGTCCCTTGCATAGAATGCTCAGAATTAGGCACATGGGCAGAGACACAGGCATATGTCTCAGCTGTGTGGTTGACACGGCCTTGGACACGGGCATGTTACACGGCCGTGTGAAAACTACACCTAAAATTTGAAAATTAAATTCGCCACACGGCCTAGTACACGGGCGTGTGATTTGGCCGTGTGAATTCAATTTCTTCATGCTTGAAAAGTCAGAGAGTTACACGGGTTAGGGATACGGGCATGTGTGGTACACGGCCTGACCACACGGGGGTGTGAGCCCTATAACTTTGGAAAATTTTTGAAATGTCGGGAAAACTTTTATGAGTTTTCGATTAAGTCTCGACTCGACTCTAATGCTTGTATTGGGCCTCGAAGGTCTAATTAAGGGACGTTTTGAATGATCTCGATAAATGAATAGTAACTTACATGAATTATTTGTAAAATATTCTGAATGTTTCGGTAATACTCCTAAATCCTATTCCGACGACGGGTATGGGTTAGGGTGTTACATAACACTTGGTTATTCTCATTAAGTTTGTAAATACATCTAATAGTTAACTTGTAATGAGTTATCCTTATTGAAGTTCTGGTTCAATTACTCTCCCCCTAACTCATTACAAGTTATTGTTTTTCTCCCCTTAATGTCGGGAAAACTATTAAATTAAAATTGTAATCACAAATCATGTCATAATTGAATCTCGAATACATTCAAAACATCTAATAATATAAAGAAACTTGTAATTAATATATATTTCCAATTTTCTTTGATGATTCACTCATTTTTGTGCGTTGTGGTGGAGCAATTGGAACATATACGCATATACAAAAATTCAAAAATGAAAAATATTTAGCTCTTGATCAAAAACCAACTGTAATGGAGAGTATTTATAACTTATTGGCTTGATGCGTACAACACGTAAAACAACATAATCTCATGTTGAAATAGAAAGTTTTGTTCTCATAAGTAATAATTTAGCTATTAGTTGGAGGCATTTGATAAACAATTCAACTAAATCATTTTGTGTGTGAACATGAGCTACAAGATGTTCAACTTTTATCCGAGTTGACATGCAATAATTATTGAAAACTTGGGATGTAAACTCACCAACATTAGCAAGATGAATTGTTTTAATTGTATAAGCTAAAATTGATCATTTAAACAAGTAATGTTGCAAAAAACAAGCTGCAAATTGATAGAACATATGTGATTATTTTGTAGATGCATCTACCAAAATCATATAATATCGAAACCATCCACATGGTGGATGAATTTCAGAAATGCAAGACATTAAATCTTAATCAATTTTCATTGAGAACAAGCAACATATGATAATTCTTTAAATTAAAGAATCTTCTGGTTCTTTAATGAATGTCCATATGAACTCTTAATTAATTTTTGCATCATATGTGATCCAGGATGGTCTAATTTTATATCAGTAAACTTTTGGTTTACTTTAACATGTGTTTCAATTGTACTAAATTGTAACAAATTAATAATTTTACTATCATTCCTTTTACTTTGTAACCACATATAAGTGCTATTGTGACATTTACTACTGGAAATGTCTAAATCAATGTGAATATTATAATGTCACTAAGTTAATAAAATAAATATAATTTCCAAACAATTATATGCAATATTTGCTTGTGGAATATGCCAAAATCTTCAAATATCTTAATGAGCTTTAGATAGAATTATTATATTTTATTGCTCATAAATAGGATGATGACAAAAGAAGATCACAATGATTATAATATAAATTAATAACCCGATCCTCTCTTTTCATCTTTTCAAAATAGATATTTTTAGCAATAGTGATTCATATGAAATATAATATTTTTCTTATTCACAATCTCAATATAAGTTACATTATAAACATCTTTTAAAACCAATAGATTAACCATCACAAGATATTAATATATTAGCTCTTCTAGAGCTTTCGACTAGTTTTATACTATCAAATATTGGAATAATAATTGTTTGTTTTAGTACCAAATAAGTTATCTTTACCCACTGAAGAGTTATATTGAGAACTCTCATTATCCTCTTATTCATTACTATGTTCCTAATTTTAGTGGTCTATGATTATATCTTTTATTTTCTTTATATTTGCATTCACTTCAGGGAATGCAATAAATCTAGTAGGATAGACTTCTAAACGCCTCCATTGATTCTTTATTTTAGAATCACCGTCACAAAACATGCTGGATTTCAAATCAAAATTTATATATTCATGTTGTCATGATTAGTCTCCAATCACAACCTCAATTACAACAACAATCATGATCTCTATATTTTCATTTTTCATAATTCTTATGTACTGCTACATTCACTTCAGGGAATGAAGCAAAATAGTGGGAAGAATTTCATAGTTTTTCATTTGATAACTTATTATTTTGCTTAGCCACTAGAAGGTATGAGATCGTTCGAAAACACTATTAAATTCATTTTCACAATATTGCTATTGCAGGAGCACATTAGATATCTCAATCATATAGTGTAATGTATTCTTTCGGGGAATATATATAATACAAAAACATGAGTATCTCATGTTATTTAAATATATGTGGTTTTAATGTAAAACACATAAATGTTTTGTTCAACATATATCTTCTTGATCTGAAAAATAATATTATATTTTACAAAATTTTGCATCACAAGGAGCTAAAATATAAGCTCTTAATTTTTTTTTTCCAGTTTGATGCAATATTAGCTGTGACAGCCCTAAAGTGACCCTAGTCGAAAAGCGGTTTCGGGACCACTAAACTGAGTCACCGAAGTATTTGAATATGATATTTATTGTCTAAAGTATGTGAATAAGAATGTGTGAAAGTTTTAGGCGTCGATTTAGTCGATTGCATGTGAATTTAGTTAATAGGACTTATGTATGACACTTTTGAAAGGTGACAGGTTAATCTATAAGGACCTATTAAAGCATGTAGTGAAAACAATGGTTTTGCATGTCAAATACTCCTTTTTATACATGGTGGCCGGCCATGATGGAGCATATATTAGAATATGTGGTAAATCTCCATGAAATGGCCATTATTTTATGCAAAAGAAAGGAAATAAAATAAAAGAAATACTAAGTATAATAAAAGAAAAAGAAGAATGAAAGTGGGATGAAAAAAAAATGAGCTAGGTGGCTCCTCCATTGCCGTGAATTGAAGGAAGAAGAAGGGGGGGGAGTTCGGCCAAGGTGGTTCTTGAGATTAAGGTATGTTCAATGTTGCTTTTGGAGGTTTACACATCATTTGGAGGGTTAGCCTACTTCTATTTATCTCATGGACGAAATTAGAGTTGTTGGAGAGTTAGGATTCGGCTAAGAGGCTTCAAAATTTTAGTTGATGCCTTGATACTACTAGCATGTTAGCTATATGGATGTGTTAAGTTACTTGAAATGTTAGATAAATTTGAACTCCCTACCAAATTCTTTAGGCAACCCATGTTAGAAATTTCGGTATTGAGATGTCTAGATCTTTCGGCCATTGTAGCTATGGAGGAATAAAGTTTTTGTTTCTTGTTAAATTGGATGAATCTTGTTGTATGAGTGCTTGAACAAACTATGATTAAATGGATGCATAGATTCAAAGTGGGAAGAAATGGGCTATTATATTTGATGCTAATGCCGAATATGAAGATGATGAACTTGAATAAATAATATTTAGCTAGCATGATAAGTTATGAAATATTAAGTGGATGATATAATTGATTGATGAAGTGGCTAATAGGGATTTCTAATGAAATTTTGCCAAGGCCGAATGTATCATGAAGTAAATAAAAAAATGCTAAATGTGCATTATGTGCTTATATGTGTATTCGGCCAGGGAAGTTTGACATGAAACTTTGATAGGTTTGAGAGATGAATGACTGAATGAGCTAGAGGTTATGTATGGATGAATTTTATGCACATGTGTGTGTGTGTGACATTAGTAGCTAATGGCATTCGGCATTGTTTAATTAAAATTAGAAATGAATGCTTGAGAGTTAAATAGGTCGCTCTAATGACCAAATATGCTAAAAGCTAATATATGGACAAATGATACGAATGAATTGGTTTTTTGAAATGTATATGGTTGCCGTATGTATGTGTTTGATTTAGCTCAAGAGCCTAGAGGATCGAAGTTGGATAAGGGAAAGGAAAAAAGGGATCGAATAGCCGCCGAAATCGTTCGACCACATCCGAGGTAAGTTTTAAGCGATTAATCGTTGAGTAAATTCAATCATAATAGGACATAATGAGTTGATTTAATAAGATATGATGTGGCCATGATATGTCTTAAACCCAAATGGTAAGTTCATAAGTGTTTGGACTTGGAAATTTAATAGCAAATTGTAATAATTTGCTTGGACAGCAGCAGTAATGTGATTTTAGAAAATCACTATAAATTGTTGGTGTGGAATTATAGGCTGAATAAAATATTTAATCAAAGCTTAGTTGGTCTAGTTTCTTATAAAAGAGACCGTGGAAGCAAAGAAATTTCCTATAAAGAGATATTTAAAGTTGTGCGGGACAGTGTCTGAATGACTCCGAAATCCCCTATTCTGTTTTTGGAAAATCATTATAATTTGTACAAAAATGTTTATAAGATAAGATTTATATTCTTAGACTCCTTAATGAGTCTAGTTTCAAATGGAATCAAATAGAACACATTATGAATTCTGTACAATGAAAAATTTGATTCGTAGTGAAGAGTGGTCAGATTAGTCAAACAGTGAAACAGGGGAAACTTTAAGAAAAATCTGGTATTGATTGGCCAAACCTAAAATTCTGAAAATTTTATGGGTGGAATATATATGAGTATATATTCAGGGAAAATTAACGGCAATTGATTTTGAGTTTTGTAGCTCCAGTTATAAATAATTTAGTGACTATTGCTCAGGAAAACAGCTTGTGGTGAATACGTGAATTTGTTGCAAACATTGATCAAACTAATTGAGTTGCTTATAAGCTATGGCTGAAATTGATGTACAAGATAAATAAATATATGTGTGATATGTATATGTGGTAAAGCCGAATGGCTAATATGAAATATATGTGTGATATGTATATGTGGTAAAGCCGAAGGGCTAATGTGAAATATATGTGTGATATGTATATGTGGTAAAGCCGAATGGCGAATGTGAAATATGTATGAGATACGAATATGTGGTAAAGCCGAATGGCTAATGTGAATGTTGTAACATGTGATTAAATGTACATGAAATTTGGAAATATATTCCGGGTAAGACCCGATGACTACGTGTGGAGATTTTGTCCGGGTAAGACCCAATGACTACGTGTGGAGATTTTGTCCGGGTAAGACCCGATGACTATGTGTGGAGATTTTGTCAGGGTAAGACCCGATAACTTCGTGTGGAGATTTCGTCTGAGCTAAAGGTCTCGCCGATAATCTGAGTAGAGGTTAAAGCTATAAGGCTTCGTAATAAGAATTGCTTATAAATATATATTCAATGCGAAAGGTTAAGCAGGTATGTACTCCAAGTTTATATGTGAGCTTGATTTGAACTAAATCATAAGGTAGTTATGTGATGCATACGAGAGCAATCCATGAGACTATTCCTATGAGTATGTGACATCGGATCAGTGTGAGAGGTTATGTGAAATCATACAATATATCTATGTCACATGAGCTCACTTTTATGTGAAAGTTTATCCGCCTCAGTATATGATGAGATGTGCATATTCGGTAAAGGGATGGTATGCCCGAAGGAAGAGTGAAATAAAAATACGAACAACTATGTTATAATTTGATTGTTATCTGTTGACACTGCTTAAAACTTACTAAGCATTGAAATGCTTACTCCGTTTACTTTGTTTTCTCTGTTTTATAGATCTCATTTGGAAGCTACAGTGCTCGGGATCGTCAAAGAACTAGTCACACTATCACTATCCACCGTTTGGTACTGCTATGTTTTGGAATATCTTATGGCATGTATAGAATAGACTAGTAGTGAGAGGATATTTTGGTTAATGTATAGGACTACCCTTTTGTTGTAGGTCATGTACCTTTCGGTTTGTGTAATTTGGATAGCCATGTGAAAATGGCATAAGTATACTTTGATCATAGCATTATAATCGTTTTGTATGTCGTCCATCGAGAGGTATGGAAATGTTGGTAACGGTTAGTCATGGGAATGGTTATTCATGATCACTTTTGGTATATGTATGACAAACTCTAGTTGATCCATGGAGGATCATGAAATAGGTAAAGTTTACCTTAAAAAAATAGATGCTGGCAGCAGCAGTGATGTGGATGTGAAAAATCTCTAAAAATAGTAGGAATGGAATTCAATAGTGAATAAATTATGTAATCGAACCATGATGAATCTATTTTCATAGGAAAGTGACGAAACATTCATATGAACATTAGATTATGAGATGTTAAAGTTTTCGTGAGACAGGGCCAGAACGGTTTCTGGATCCCCTGATCTGAATTTGGAAATTCATTATAAATTAACCAGAGACATTTATAAGTCATGCCATATATTTATAGATTCCTTTTTGAGTCTAGTTTCTATAGAAACAAACGGTATCAGTATTGAAGCCCTGTACAGGGAGATATCCAAATCGTAATGCATGAAGGTCAGTGTAGTCGCACCCTGTAACAGGGGAGGCCTTAACTAATAAACTGTACTAATTGGCCCAACCAAAAATTCTAGAAAAAAATCTGTAGATGGATATATGAGTCTAGTTTCGGGGAAAAATTACGAATCTGATTTTTGAGTTGTGGAACTCAAGTTATGATTTTTAAGGTCACAGTGATGTAGTTAGCCAGTCGTCTGGAAAATTTTTAATTGGACTGTGAGAGTAAATGAATTAAGTCGGTTAGCACCTCGTGTTCGACTCCGGCAACGGTCTTGGGTACGGGGTGTTACATTAGCTCTTCAGGAGCATCTAATAATTTTATTTTACAACCTTAATGAATGCTTAATTTATTTTAAATAAAATTTTATTTATTCATATAAATATAAAATGAATAGGTATAAATAAAACATATATTAAATGTAAAATTCATGTCACTAACAAATCATTACGGTTAGATAATATATATTTTATATATCATGCCACAACAAAATACAAAATATTATAATGTCAAATTAAAATAACTTTACAGTTATAAAAGTTTAAACATAAACATTTTTAACCTCCACCTCTTATGACATAATTTCATCTCAAATCTTAGAATGATAGGAAATTATCATAAACAGTGTGAATATCTCAAAGTTCATGATAAGTAATTATTTTTATTCACATTCCACAATAATCATATATCTTAATCAAAATCAAAATTAAACCAATCAATTCTATTAAAAATGAAAAAAATATATGTAACACCCCTTATCCGTATCCAAGGCTGGAATAGAGTACGAGGCATTACCAGACTTAACAATACACATAGATGAAAATCGGGCCATAAAATTTCATTTAATTCAAAACTTTTCGAACACATGCATAACAAACAAATCTAACTATATCATCACATCAAAACATAGGACATGGCACGATTAATTAAACTTATAAACCATAATGGATAAGGACCACAACTCATGATTTTATACGATAACTAAATTTTGACTGATACGTATGGTCAAAATCATAATAAAAATACATATCACAAACCAACTTCCTATACATGCCACTCACTTGATATTTCTAATATTTGAATTAATTTTCCCAAAAATGATAGTTTGATAGTGTGATTTTGCCTCTGACGATCTCCAACCCCGAGCCGACCTGCCAATACTAAAGAAATGGAGAGGATGGGTAAGCTTTTCGCTTAGTAAGTTCATATGAAAATAATATGCAATTACTACCATGCTTTTCAAGATAAAACACTATAATTGTACAATTACACATATTTAGGACAGGCTGTTTTCTGGAGTCCCGGTGTTAAAAAAAATCATATCTCAAGTTACAAAACTCGAAATCCAATTCCGTAAATTTTCTATGAAACTAGACTCATATGTCTACTTACTAATTTTTTTCTAGAATTTTTGGTTGGGCCATTTAGTACAGTTTATTAGTTAAAGTCTTCCCTATTTAAGGGTATGACTACTCGACCCGTGCACTACTTAACTGAATTTCACCTGCATGAATTCCAACGATCATGCCGTTTGTTTCCTTAAAATTAGATTCAATAAGGAATTCATGCATGTAAGGTATGACTCTCAATAAGTTTTTACAATTTATGGTGAATTTCTAAAGTCGAATAGGGATCTCAATTCATTCGGACCCTATTTCACAATAATTCAAATATCACACAATATAGAATTCTTTTCTTCCCTGCTTCTTTCATGTGAAAAGCTTTATTTCCATAATTTTTTTAAATTTAATTCAACTTACACAATTTTTGGTGAATTTTCAAAGTCATGCACTCTTCATTGTCTAATACTATTTTACTACTAAAGTTCAATTTTACACAATTCACTTAATCCATTCTATTTTACCGAGGTTCGCTCAAATATCGAGCATATTGCTCATAAATTCAAATAAACATATACTTGCACTTGTTCATCACATAATCACTTTCACATGTATTTTCATTTAATCGATTTTCATTGAACTCATCGAATAATAATGTATACACAATTGCTCGCACATTTTCCCATTTCCACACTTATAGCCGGGCTATCCGGTATGCATAGTAGCTCTGTACTTAGTACTACACATGCGACCAATAACTGCACACGTAGTAGCCTACACTTAGTACTACACACGTGATCACAGTTTTGGGTATGCATAGTAGCCTCGCACTTAGTACTACACATGTGGCCAATTATCCCAGACACGTAGTAGCTCGCACTTAGTACTACACACGTGACCTAACCATCTGATACACGTAGTAGCCTGCACTTAGTACTACACAAGTGATCACAGTTTTTGGGTACGCATAGTAGCCTGCACTTAGTACTACACATGTGACCTCATAATAGATCATTCGTATCGTTTTTATTCCGAAGGTTCAATCAAGAAATTCCTCACTTTTCAACATTTTACTAAATTGTCCGTAATCAATTTAAATTCATAATTTACATCAAATAACCATTTGATAGGAAGCCACATTTCATATGATATCAAAATATAATAACATAAAAAGAATCGATAGATTATTTATGTACGAATTTACTCGAAGTGTCAATCTCACTATCCATAGTACCAATTGTCCATTCATAGTATAATAAGACACAACTCAAATATCAAATCAGCTTTTAAGAATTTACATAACACATATCACATATTTCATATATCACTTGTCATGTATCTTCATTTTCTTGCATTTCATATAACATTCTTTCATGTCATATTTCCACATCATAAACACCATTCCATCAACTTTTCCAATATATTAAACCATAAAATATATGCAATAATAGTAAGAAATATAATTCAAACATAAAATTGCATTATTATTATCATACGAACTTACCTCGATCCAGAAATAGCAATTTACGATTTTAGTCTATAACCTTATATTTTCCCAATTTAAGCCCGAATCTAGATTTTCTTCATCTATAATATCACATTTAGCCTAATAATTAGTCACACTATTCATACGGGTCCAAAAATCATATTTTTAAAAATTTTCATTTTGACCCCTAAACTTTTGCATATTTGCACTTTTACCCCAAGGTTCGAAAATTAAATTTCATCCTATTTTCTCATGTTTTATGACATGATGATCATTTTTCCCTTCTATGGCAACATCAAATTCTCACTCTAACATGTACTTATGACTATTAGGTATTTTTACCGATTAAGCCCTTTTGCTCGTTTTCACTTAAAACCGAGTAGCACAAGTTGTCTAACATAATTTAAAACCTCATATTCTATCATAAAACACCAAAATACACAAATTTCAACTATGGGTACTTTTCCAAATATGAACCCTAGGTTGAATTATTGCTAGCATAAGCTAAATAAAGTTACCAGGACTCTAAAAACGTAAAAATCATTAAAAACGAGGCTAGAACGGACTTACAATCGAGCTTGGAAGCTTGGAAACCCTAGCCATGGAGTCTCCCTTGGTATACACGTCCATGGTGAAGAAGATGAGCAAAATTGGCTTTTAATTTTGTATTTTAATTCATTTTACCCCTAAATGACCAAAATGCCCTTACTACTAAACTTTCGAAAAATTCCATTCATGTCCAATAATTGTCCATAAACTTTGAAATTGGTAAAATTTCTATTTAAGACCTCCTAATTAATATTTCAAAGAAATTTCATACTAGAAACTTCTAGAATGCAAGTTTTGCAACTTATTCAATTTAGTGCCTAACTTCAAATTAAGCACTTTATGCATAGAATTTCTTCACGAAAGTTTCACACAATCATGCAATCATATCATAGACCTCAAAATAATCATAAAATAATTATTTCTATCTCATATTTGTGGTCACAAAACCACTATTCCGATTAGGCCCTAATTCGGGATATTACAAAAATATTTATCTCTACGTAAAAATCCAAATAACTAAATGTGTGAAGGGTTTTATAAATTCATAGAGATACAAATAGTGAATTATATAAATTGAACGTTTTAATAGAAATCAAATCAAATTTCAAAAGAAGTTGATTAGATTGACTTACATTACCATGGATGAGAAGTAGTGATTATAAACATCTTTTGTAATGAAGAAAAAGAGATCATCGCCAAGCAAATATCAAAAAGCAAACTTTGAGAGTAAATCTTACTTCTTGATTTCATGTAGATAATGGTATCAAATCTTTCACCATCCTTAAAAACAAAAAGTAAAATAAGTTAATCAAAACAATGATAACGTATAATTAAAGAATAATAAAAAATAATAATTAGATATGAAACATTAAATAAAAGAAACTTCCTGTAAAAACTTTGCATCTTGCCGTCAAAGATATTGAAAATCATGGAGGATAAATTTGATCGTTGATAAAAGGAACAATCACTTTGAGTAAAATCGTGCTGATAACGTGTTATAAAATAAAGAGAGATAGGGAGAATAAAGAAGAATGAAAATATGAAAGCAACAGAGAATGTACTTTATTGATCAAAAAGGGTGATTGCAATGCTTCATCAGAGTTTCTATTTATAGGCATAAAAAGTATAAAAGAAGTAGAGATCTAATTCTAATAACTATTAGAATTTAAAGTATACCAAAACTTTATCTTGATAATGATGGACATCCACTTAATAATATATTCATAAAATAACTTTCTTTATATATTTTTAGAATTTTTTAAATATTATAATTTAAAAATTATTTTGAATTTTTCTTTGTAATTTTGCTGAGAGAGAGACCAATTTGCTCATTTTCAAAAGGGTTAAATATAAAATTAGTACCCAAACTTGTCCACTCTTCCCAAATTGGTACTTATGTTTTTTTTTTGTCCCAGATTGGTACCAGAATTTTTTCCGCAAACTTAGTCAGTACTTAAGTCTAACACCGTTAAGTCTAAGACATGTGGCAGAATAAAATTTTGGCATGTGGCGATGGTGATGTCATAAACTAATTTTTTTTTCTTTTCACTTTTCTTCCCCAAATTTTTTTTTCATTCATTTTTCTCTTTCTTTCTTTCTTTCTTTCTTCTTCTTCTCTCAACCCAAGTTTCTTCTTCTTCTCATAGAGGTTTTTTCTTGGATTTGTTTCACTAGGTAGAATTGCTCTACACTAGACGTGAATTAGTGGAAGAAGATGACCACTGCTACATCTTTAGGAAAATTTTTCTTAATCCACTAATCAAACACTATATCAGAACAGAAGCTTCAATTTTCAAATAATTCAACTAAAGCAATCTACAGTGAAATGTTCAAAGCTGCATGCAGAGCCATTTTAGTATTCTACATATAAGCTTTGGAAATTTTGATGAGTTAATTTCTTCTTCTTAGATTTCCATTTGAAAGCCACTTTTTGTTCTTCTTTTCTTATACCACTAGCTCATACATTAATGGGTAACAATAATTTAATTATGTTTTGAATTTTTTACAACATGCTCCTCCATGCTTCAAAATCAAAAGAAACTAGTTTCATCTTCTTCAAAAACTAAGCATATGGATCATTATCATCAATTTTTTTCACCTAATTCCTTTGCTTTTCTTTTTTCTATCACACTATATATTTTATATTTCCCTTTAAATGCTGAAGCTATAGCTTCCCATCTACCTAGTTTCCCCACTGGATTTTTCACCATTTGTTTCTTCCAAATCTCAATTTCAACTTCACTCCATTCTTTTCCTTCTCCATCAAAATTACTCTCTAGATCTTCTTTTTTCTTCGACTCTTTGTTTTTCACCTTGAATCTGAAAACTCATTTCCGTTTTCATCTAAATTCCCATTATTTTTAATTGGTTCATCGATTTTATCAGGCTTTAAACGTTTTTGAGATAATTTTTTCTTAAATTCAGTCTCAGATTGCAACACCCTGAATAATTTATTTCTATTTCTATAAATATCTGACACAACAGTGTATCCGCTTTAGTGGTTAAGTGTTTTGGGTGTGTTTGAGAGGTCTTGGGTTCAAGTTCCAAATTTGTTAATTTTGTCATTTTTGGATCCAAGCCTTACCCTTGTTGAGTGGGCTTTTTTAAAATTGTTTGTTAATTCATATGAGAATGAGCCTGCTGGTTCAAGTGGTAAGGGAAGTGGTGTGTTAGAGGTCTTGTGTTTGAATCCTTGTGCGAGCGTGGATGTTATATTTTTGCTTCGATGGTGGTTAGAATTTCAATGGTAGTGGGATTTTGGGTAGTGGGTGGTTATGATTGTGGATGTAGTGGGATTTAGGTAAAAGTCATATGTTTCCTAAAAATCTCTCACTTTGGAATTTGACTTTTCTCTCCTATTCTCTGCGTTTTTTTTTCTCTTTTTCTTTTCTTCTTACTTTTTCCTTGTTTTGGGCAAAATTATTTCCTAATTTTGACATTTCGATTCAAGGTGTTCATATGTTGGTAAGTAAGGGTTAGTATGTTATGCTTGAATAGGGAATTTTCTTTAAGTTCGTTTAATATACTTTCGAATCTTCCGTTGGAATTAAAATTATGTTTAGACAGCAGCGAATCATGAAGAACAAGACTTTCCTATCGTGGAATCGTAGTTGGAGTCATTCAGGGAATCGAGTAAGCGTTGAATACCCAAATTTTAGTTTGGTCTATTTCGAGAAAGTGTGGTTTATTATTGATTTAAGTGATTAATTTGGGGTTTAATTGGTTAATTTAGGTACTGGTGGTCTCGGGAGTGTTTTTGCATTGAACCTGTACCAGGTGTGCACCCGAAACGCAAAAAATTAAATTTCAGAAAAAGCTAAAAAACTATTCTGTCGACGCCACACTGGCGTATGGTCGCCCGTGTGGTTGGCCGTGTGCGAGACACGACTGTGTGATTGATGAAGGCATGACCGTGTGGTGATGTGGGTGTAACCGTGTGAGCTACACGGGCTAGGCTAAGTTGGGTGTGTGGGCCACATGGGCTAGGCTAAGTTGGACATGTGGGCCACACGGGCGTGCCACACAGGTGTGTGGGTATTGGGCCAGGCCGTGTGGGCCTAAAATTTTAAAATTTTCTTTAGGGTCGCTTGGGTAGTTTCGATAGACTATGGGCCTACCGTAGGGCCGGTAAAGGCTAAACAAACTCTATTTTGTATGTTATGTTATTTTGATAGACTATCTAAGTAGGATACTATTTACATGTCTATTATCTATATATAAACATGTTGAGCATGCCAAATCTGTTATTTTTCTATCTGTTTTTTGTATCTATTTTGGGGTGGGATTTGCATATGAGGAGGAAGTGTTCTGTATGGCGATCATCGTCTATCATTTGGTAGCTTGGTCTACATATTATTTGATATGTGCCGCATCGAGACTATATAGTGTGTAGGGATGGGTGGGTGTTTTTAACCCTACATGGTGTGATGGGATGGACGAAGATAGTGTGTAAAGGATGGGGGTAGGACTCACTGTATCTGTTCTGTATATTCGTACATCTGTTTCTGTTATTTGTATCTGAAATGGACATAAGTCCGAATTTGCATCTGATTGGATATGAGTTTATTATATGTTTTGCATGTCTATTTCTACTAGGTTACACACTGATTTTCTGTAAACTCACTTCTGTTTGTCTGTTCTGTACAGGTAGTCTATAGACTTAGGTGGATCAGTACACCAGAGTCTTGCGGTGACCATTAATCTACGAACTGGTTTTAATTAAAGGTTTTATTATTGAAGAGTTATTTCTGGGAGTTTTGTATTAATTGGACTATCCGGACTGTTGACTTAAATTTTGGGATTTGGATTTTTCGTTTAATAATTTATTGGAACGACTAGCTAAAAACACAGTTTTTACTAAAATAAAGGTTTTCTAAACTTACGAATGGGATTTTAAGAAAATAACATTTACTACAACATCCGCTACAAAATTTTGTTTTAGCAAATAAAGTAATTAATTAATGTCTTCGACAATAGATATAAACGAATATGAGTTGTCTGAGCCAAAATGATTTAACGTAACCGTTTTCAAAACCTATTCTTTGCGACATCTCTAGATTTGGTCATAAGGTCTAGGCCGAGTTTGGGGTGTTATATTTAGTGGTATTAGAGCCAGGCTGTAAAACTCTGGCTGTGAATTTTGGGTTCCAAAATTTGTGATTTAAAAAGAATTAGTTTTTGAATAATTTGAGAAAATATATGATACACGGAGTCTCTGATGCCGATCCTGTAAGTATTTCTGAACATAGATAGAAAACTCTGACAACACTGTAGATAGTACTTTCTTAAACTGTACTGAAATAGTTAGAGACTGAAACCTATGAAAACATCTCTAAACTTCTGATAATTCTTGCATAAAATATCTGCTAATAAATGTTGGAATTGATACATAAAATTTTATAATGTAGATAAAATTCGAATTGTATAATGAGTGCTTGTGGAATTCACGGATGTGATATTCGTGCCCGTGGTAGAGGCCGTAGAGGGCTTAAGCAAAGTCTTCCACTTTAGGTAGTATACCGAAGTTAGACACAAGTGAGATACCAGTTTCACCTACTACTAATACTGGGTCTTAAAGTCATTCGGCTGGGGACGACGCACTCTCCCAAGCCATGTTGAGAATATTGGAGCAGGTCACTGGACCCCATTCTAGATCTAAGGGCCGAGGGTCGGAAACTGAATAACTCTGATCCAATGGTGTTGAGCTGTTTAGAGATGTTACTAGAGTCTCCCCTACTATGGCCGAGTATTGGTTGGAAGCCACCGAGAGGATCATGAATGATATAGATTGTACTCTCAATTATAAACTTAAGGGTGCAGTCTCTTTGATTCGCGACAAGGCATATTAGTGATGGTTATCGGTTGAGAAGGGTACTCAGCCTAATCGTCTGAACTGAGATTTCTTCAAATCTGCCTTTTAGGGAAATTATGTAAGGGCAAGCTTTGTAGATGCTCGTAGGTATGAGTTCATGAATCTCAAACAAGTTGATAGATCTGTGGCCGAGTAAGAGGCCGAGTTTCTGAGGTTGAGCCGCTATGCTCGAGGCATTGTGGTGTTTGGGTATGAGAAGTGCGTCCATTTTGAAGATGGTCTGAGGGATAATTTGAGGGTACTGATTGCTCTACAGAGGGAACGAGAGTTCGCGGTTCTAGTGGATAAGGTAAAGATCACCGAAGAGGTTAAGCATGTGGAGCCCCAAAATAGGGACCGTGAGAGAGGCAAGAATAAGAGGTAGTCAAAGCCCTAGAGTTCTGTTCAAAGGCCTAAGAAAAAGGCCAGATTTGCTGGGCCAGTTAGAGTGGGGGTCCTTGTTGCTGCTACTGGGATGCAGCCTTGTGGAGATTATGGTAGGCGCCATCTGGGCGAGTATTGGAGGAGGATAGGGACTTGTTTGAAGTTGGCTCTTTGGAGTACCATATTAGAGAGTGTCTACAGCAGGTAGATCAAATGCAAGCTTCAGGACCTGGTTCTGTACAGGCTCAGAGGGCAGCTCAGCAACCACCTAGGGGCCGTGGACCGGCAAGGGGTGGTAATGGTATAGGCCGAGGGCAGAGAGCACCCGGCAAAGTTTTTAGTCAAACTGAGGCGAGGCAGCCTACATTGGTTTATACTACTCAACACCAAGAGGACAGAGATGCTCCTGATGTTATCACCGGTACGTTCTTTATTTTTGATGCACCTTATACTGCTATGATGGACATAGGTTTTACACACTCCTATGTAGCTATGTTGTATTTGAAAACTTGGGGATTTCGGTTGAGAGCACTTCTAGTAAAATTACTGTACTGAGTCTATTAGGGCAGTCTGTTCGGGTTAGTAAACTTTATAAGAACATTCCGTTAGTGGTGCAAAGGGCTGTATTTCTGGAAAATCTGATGGAGCTTCCGTTTGGGGAGTTTGACTTAATTCTGGGTATGGACTGTTTGGTTAAGCACTGAGTTAGCTTGGACTGCGCATCTAAGAGGGTCGTTCTGAGGACCGAGGATGATATGAAGGTGGTTGTGATTGGTGAACACTAAGATTATCTGTCCAATGTGATATCCGCTCTTGTGGCTGAAAAATTGGTGCGAAAATGATGTGAGGCATATTTGGCTTACGTTAGTGTTTCTGTTTCTAGGGACTCTTCTATCGGGGAAATCAAAACAGAGAGAGAGTTTTCAGATGTCTTTCTTAAAAAGTTACCGAATTTACCTCTGAATCGAGAAGTTAAGTTTAGTATTGAGCTTCTATGGGGTACAGCTCCGGTGTCTATCGCTCCCAATCGAATGGCACCAAAAGAGCTTACGGAGCTGAAGGCTCAACTTCAAGAACTTCTGGATTGTGGTTTCATCCACCCTAATGTGTCTCCGTGGGGGGCACCGGTTTTGTTAAGTAAGAAAAAAGATGGGACCATGAGGATGTGTATTGATTATTGTCAACTGAATAAACTAACGGTGAAGAATAAATATCTACTTTCGAGAATCGATGATATGTTTGATCAATTCCAATGGGCTTCAGTGTTCTCGAAAATAGATATCCATTCTGGGTACCTTTAGCTTAGAGTTAAAGAAGCTGATGTTCATAAGACTGCATTTAGGAGTCGGTATGGACATTACGAGTTTCTAGTTATGCCTTTTGGTCTGAAGAATGCTTCTGCTGCATTCATAGATTTGATGAACCGAGTCTTCCAGCCATATTTGGATCAGCTCGTCGTGGTCTTTATTGACAATATTCTGGTTTACTCTAAGACTTAGGTTGAGCATGATGAACATCTTAGAGTAGTACTTCAGATACTCCGAGAGAAATAGCTCTACGCTAAGTTGAGTAAGTATGAGTTCTAGTTGCGTGTTGTAACTTTTTTAGGGCACGTTGTTTCTACTGTGGGGATCTGAGTTGATCTTAGAAAGATTGAGGCTGTACTTGGTTGGAAATAGCCTAGGAACGTATCTAAAATCTGTAGTTTTTTGGGTCTGGCGGGTTATTATCGGCAGTTTGTTAATGGGTTCTCTCTGATTGCAGCTCCGTTGACTAAGCTTCTGTGTAAAGGAGTTCCTTTTGTCTGGACTGATGCACAACAATCGAGCTTCGAGAAGCTCAAGTTTGTTCTGACTCAAGCTCTTGTTATGATACAGCTTGAATTTGGTAAAGAGTTTGTGGTATACAATGATGCGTTGCACATTGGTTTGGGATGCATATTGATGCAAGATTGAAAAGTTGTAGCTTATGCGTCCCGTCAGCTTAAGGCTTAAGACACATGAAAGAAATTATCCGATGCATGATCTCGAGTTGGCTATGGTGATTTTTATGTTGAAAATTTGGAGGCACTATCTTTATGGTGAGAGGTGTATTATCTACACTGATCACAAGAGCCTCAAGATCTCTTTACGCAGAAGGAGTTGAATCTTAGGTAGCACTGATAGATTGAGCTACTCAAATATTATGACTACATGATGGAATATCATTCTGGTAAGGCCAATGTGGTGGTCGATACTCTAAGTTGAAGAGTGATGACTGATTTGAGAGTGATGTTTGCTCGTCTTAGTCTGTTCGATGATGGAGGTCTGTTAGCTGAGTTACAAGTTAAACCAACTTGGATTGATCAGATTCGAGATAAGTAGATAGGGGATAAGTCTTTGGGTTTGAGGTTTCGTCAGGTTAAAAGTAGTAGTACTTCGAATTTTGGGTTGAATAAGATGGTGTTCTGTGTTTCTGAGGTTGAATTTGTATGTCGAATGATTCTGACCTGAGGCAGTCGATTCTGAGGGAGGCGTCTAGCAGCCCTTATGCTATACATCCCGGTGGTAATAAAATGTATCTTGATCTTCATGAGTTGTGTTGTGTATTGGTGACGGGGCTTGAAGCGTGAAGTTACTGATTTCGTTACTCGTTGTCTGACATGCCAACAAGTTAAGGCTGAGCACCAGTTGCCTTTGGGTTTGCTACAACCCGTTAAGATTTTTTATGGAAGTAGGAACGAGTAACTCATGGTCTTCGTTAGTGGGTTACCCTTGACATCCACTAAGAAGAATTTTGCTTGGGTCATCGTGGATCGATTGACCAAGTCCGCTCATTTTATTCTGGTCCGGATGGACTATTCTCTACAGAAGTTAGTGAAGTTTTATATCTTCGAGATCGTAAGATTGCATAGGGTTCCTGTTTCGATAATTTCTGATAGAGATCCTCCTTTACTTCTTAGTTCTGGAAGAAATTGCATGGGGCTTTGTGTTTGAGATTGGACTTCAATACTGTATTCCATCCTTAGACTCATGGTCAATCTGAGAGGGTGATTCAAATATTGGAGGATATGCTTCAAAGTTGTGTGATAGATTTCTGAGGTAGTTGGGAGGATTATCTGCCTCTAGCTAAGTTCACCTACAATAACAGTTTCCAAACTAGCATCCAAATGGCACCTTACGATGCTTTGTATGATCGTAAGTGTCGTACTCCGCTATGTTGGACTGAGTTGGGTGAGAGTTGGGTTTTGGGTCCTGAGTTGGTTTCTAAGACTGAGGATAAGGTTAGACTGATTCGGGATCGTCTAAAGGTAGCTTCTGATAGATAAAAGTCCTATGCAGATCCGAAGAGGAGAGATATTGAGTACTTTGTGGGGGACTTAGTCTTTCTTAAGGTTTCTTCGTGGAAGAAAGTTCTGAAGTTCAGTCGTAAGGGCAAGTTAAGCCTTAGGTTTATTGGGCCGTATCAGATTCTAAAGCGTGTAGGATCGGTCGCTTACCAGTTAAAGCTACCTCTAGAGTTGGACCGTATCTACGATGTTTATGTCTTGATGTTGAGGCGGTATCTGTTTGATCCATCTTATGTTGTCTCTATTGAGGAGATAGAGGTTAGACCAGACTTGACTTTTGAAGAGGAGCCGGTTCAGATTCTGGATCGAGATGTTAAGATTCTGAGGAGGAAGTCCATTCCGTTAGTGAAGATTCTATGGTGGAATCATGGCACTGAGGAAGCCACGTGGGAACTTGAGCACTTGATGCGTTAGTGGTATCTTCATCTGTTTTGATTAGGTAAATTCCAGGGTCAAAATTTCTTTTAGAGGATAAAGTTGTAACACCTTGAATAATTTATTTCTATTTTTGTAAATATCTGACACAACAGTGTATCTGCTTTAGTGGTTTAGTGTTCTGGGTGTGTCTGAGAGGTCTTGGGTTCAAGTCCCAGATTTGTTAATTTTGTCATTTTTTGATCTAAGCCTTACCCTTGTTGAGTGGGTTTTTGTAAAATTGTTTATTAATTCATATCCAAATGAGCTTATTGGTTCAAGTGGTAAGGAAATTGGTGTGGTAGAGGTCTTATATTCGAATCCCTGCGAATCATGGATGTTATATTTTTGATTCGGTGGTGCTTAGAAGTTTAGTGGTAGTGGGATTCTGAGTAGTGGGTGGTTATGATTGTGGATGTAGTGGGATTTGGGTAAAACTCATTTGTTTCCCAAAAATCTCTCCCTTTGGAATCTGATGTCTCTCTCCCTTTTTCTGTGTTTTCTTTTCTCTTTTCCTTTTCTTCTTGCTTTTTCCTTATTTTAGGCAAAATAGTTTCCTAATTTCAGCATTTCGATTCAAGGTGTTCGTACATTGGTAAGTAAAGGTTAGTATGTTATGCTTGAGTAGAGAGTTTTCTTTAAATCTGTTTAATGTACTCTCAAATCTTTTGTTGGAATTAAAAATTATGTTTTGACAACATTGAATCGTGAAGAACGGGACTTTTCTCTCGTGGAATCGTAGTTGTAGTTGTTTGGGGAATCGGGTAAGCACTGAATACTCAAATTTTACCTTGGTCTATTTCGAGGAAGTGCAGTTTATTATCGATTTAAGCGATTAATTCGGGGTTTAATTGGTCAATTTAGGTGATAATGGTCTCGGGAGTGTTTTTGCATTGAAATGGTTGCTCATATGGTTGGCCGTGTGCGAGACACGACCATATGATTGGCGAAGGCATAACTGTGTGCAAGACACGGATGTGTGGTGATATTGGCATGGCCGTATGGGCCACAGGGGCTAGGCCAAGTTGGGCATGTGGCCTAAAATTCTAAAATTTTTCCTAGGGTCACACGAGTCATTTCGAACGATTGTGGGCCTACCATAGTAAGGGCTAACCAAATCCTATTTCGTATGTTATGATATTCTGATAGACTGATCTGAGTAGGATACTATTTGCATACCTTTATTTGTATATAAGCATGTTAAGCATGTCAAATCTGTTATTTCTATATTTGTTTTGGGGTGGGATTTGCATATGATGAGGAAGTGTTTTGTATGGCGATCATCGCCTATCATTTAGCAGCTTGGCTGCATATTATTTGATATGTGTCGCATCGAGACTATATAGTGTGTAAGGATGAGTGGGTGTTTTTAACCCCACATGGTGTGATGGGATGGATGGGGATGGTGTGTAGAGGATAGGGGTAGGACTTACTGTGTCTGTTCTGTATATTCGCATATATGTTTCTGTTATCTGTATCTAAAATGGACATAAGTCCGAATCTGCATCTGATTGTATATGAGTCTACTGTATGTTTTGCACGTCTATTTCTACTTGGTTACACACTGATTTTTCGTAAACTCACTTCTGTTTGTCTGTTATGTACAGGTAATTCACAGATTTAGGCAGATTGGTGTAGTGGAGTCTTGCGGTAACCACTAGTTTACGAACTGATTTTAATTAAAGGTTTTATTATTCAAGGGTTATTTCTAGGAGTTTTGTATTAATTGGACTCTTCGCACTGTTGACTTAAATTTTGGGATTTGGATTTTTCGTTTAATAATTTATTGGGACGACTAAATAAAAACAAGGTTTTTACTAAAACAAAGGTTTTCTAAACTTAGGAATGAAATTTTAAGAAAATATAATTTACTACAACATCTGTTGCAAAATCTTGTTTTGGAAAATAAAGTAATTAATTAACGTTTTCGACAATAGATATAAACAAATATGAGTTGTTTGAACCGAAACGATTTAACGTAACCGTTTTCAAAACCCATTCTTTATGACATCTCTGGATTTGGCCATAACGTCTAGGCCGGGTTTGGGGTGTTACATAGATTGTGGGTCTTGATCGATAAGATCAGGGATGGTGGGGCCAACGTCGACGCGGATGTCATTGTTGGTGAGGTAAGGAGAGGCGAATGGGCTGAGGAAAAGGTAGAAAGAGATCCAAAAGAGGAGGGATTTGAAGGGTTTGGATTCCATGGAGAATAGGGAAAGGGAGAGGGTAATGGAAGAGATTGAAAGGGAAATGAAAAGGAAAAAAATAAGAGAAGAAGAAGAAGAAGAAGAAAAAGAAAGGAAAAAAAAGGGGTACGATAGAAAAATTGGGGGGAAAAAAGTCAAAAGAATTTTTTTTTAAAATTTAGATTATGACATCACCATTGCCACATGTCAAAATATTATTTTACCACGTGTCCTAGGCTTAACAACATTAGAATCATATACCAATTTAGTTGACGGGAAAAAAAGTTCGGATACCAATTTGGGACAAAAAAAACATAAGTACCAATCTGGGAGAAGTGGACAAGTTTGAGTATTAATTTTATATTTCACCCTTTCCAAAATTAACAAGGACCAAAAGGGTATTTACACCAATTTATTATTCAAATTATCTGAGTTATTCGAATTGTAAAATTTAACTCGACTCAAACTTGAAACTCGAAACTCGAATAAATTATTTGAGTTCAGTCAAATAATTCAAATAACTCGAATCGAATAACTCGAAATTCAAAATATTTTTCGATTTTTTCAAATTAAATCAAATTTTACTCACCTTTACGTTACAAGTTCAATTCTATCAATAATTTAACGGTTAAATTATTAAAATATTAATTATAGAAAATATAAGGAATGGTTTAAAACAACCTGCATAAGTAGATATTTCCTACTTTACATATGTTTTAAAAATTAAATTTAAGATTATAAAATATTACTTTTAATGATTTTTTAATTATAAATATTTAAACTTAAATTACATTTAATTTAATATCCACTTGTCTAATTTTTTTATCGTAACTTTTTCTTTTTCTTTTTACTTTGATGTGTAAATATAACTTTATATAAGTAAATAAAATTCAAAGTTTCTCGCCAAAAAAAAATCGTGTAAGAATAATCAATTTCTTGACTTATTATTTTTTAACCATTACCTGCTCTGATTGATTCTTTTTGAAAAAAATTATTGAAGGCGTAAAATATCAATTCTTGAAAAAATCGTGGTAATTTATTGAAGTCACTTTTAACTTTTTTTTATTATTTTTCTTATTTATTATCTTATATTATATCTATTTATATATTAAAACCATAGCCTCGAGCAATAAAAGAGGTCACTCAATTTCTAAGCTGAATGTTCTCTTATGTTCAACAGCTTGGTTGCATTTGGAAGGGGTCGAAAAAAAAAAAAAAGAAGGGAAATGAGAGTGTAGGATAAGGGATAGAAGTATAAAATAAATTAGGGGGAAATTAAAACATAAAACATAAAATGAAATTGATATGGACCACTTTGAAAGCAATTCATAAATACTAACGGTTACTAATAGGCGATTAAAAGGAGTATCTGTACTGAGTTTTGAGATTATTATTATTATTATTATTATTATTATTATTATTATTATTATTATTGGAAAGGTTTTGACATGTGCTCTTTGTTTAATAATTTTAGTTTTATGAAAATAATTTAAAAATAAATTTTATTTATTTAGTTTGACATCTATGATACTGATATTTAAAATTGTTACTAAACTTGCATAAAAATTAATTTAAATAATTCTTTTTATATTAACTTTATAACATTTTGCTGTTGGATTGGAAGACAATCAAAAATAAAGGGCCATATCCATTATCGAAGCAATTTAAACAATCAACTTACAGTCAAAATGTATATAAATTCGAGTTAAAAACATGTTACGCAGCGATACCGATAATTACATATCAATACAAGTGAAACATGAGCTCAAATGGACCCTAATATGAAGTTTCAGGTTAAAATTGATCAAATGGGGAGCCAGGTCTTGATACATGGGCCATGGTAAAAAGACAAGACCTTATGTCTTGAGACACAGGGTTCATGTCTTGAGACTTGTAACTCCTAGAACCAAATTTTAGCTACTAACTTGCATGTTTCGAGACAATACAACCGTATCTTGAGACAATAGATGACAAATCATGTTATGTCTCGTGACATGCACCTAAAAAACACATGTTAATACAACCTTTGTTTAACCTAATCTTGAGACATGCTCAATTTTTCTCGAGACTTGAACCTAGAAATGTAGAAAAATTGTATGTTAGGTCATGCAATCCCACCTTTAAGTATCCTTATGTTGGAAAAATTGATTTCAAAAACATATTTCTTTGCATCACAAAATTTTAATTTTTTCTTTCAAAATCGAGCCTTTGTGTTATCTATATCAATAAATCATACAAAATTTAGTACCTGTGTTATTCTCTTAGCGGGATTCGTCGATTCTTAGCATTCAACCAATACGATTTTCTCCACTATTCTCGAACCCTCAGTTGCTTAAAGAGCGGACTTTAACTCACGAGTAGATTGCTTAATGAAAACATTAACCTTCAGTAGGGAAAGTTAATTCTCACTCTCAATGGGAAAAGAAATCTAAGTCAAAAATCTCGAGTTTTTATGAAAAATAGAATTTAATTGGGAAATAAACCTCACTATATTTCAGCAGAGTACCTATACTCAAAGATCTGTGTATTTGACTTAACTCATAGTCCCTATATATAAGGAAAAACCATAAGATTTCTACTTGAACAAGAACATACAAAATAATAATATTTTAATAAAAAACACTGACTCCTTTGGGACATCATATGGTGGGCGACGCACACACTAGGAATATCCTAGTGTGTTGCCTACTCCTAATATAGGTGGGTTTTATTCAACCTTTCATGTATTGGGTTCAATTATATGTGTTATTCAATCCTTAAATCAATTCATATAATTTATCGAACCTAACAACAAGTTTTATATTTCTATAATATTATTTATTTAATTCATGAAAATAAAGTTAATTAATTCTATCAATTAAATTATTTTCTCAACCCAATTCTAATTTCATTACATTTATAAAACTTTACCATACTAGAACCTATGAGTAAATAAATTTAATTGTTTAGTTCTATAAAACTACGATAACAACTTAATTTAATTTTCACTTTGGACTCAATTATTTAATTACAATCAATTAAATAATAATTCAAAAATTAAATTAATCACTAAGTCATTCCTTGTTCTTTGCGAGAAAATGTATTTATTGCTGATAGTAATACATGCAATCTATTTCTCTTTCATCATATTCATTCACTCAGCACATTGGTTCTTATTGCAGTCTGTCCAGGGTTGTGTTGAGTTAGTAGAGGGATCGATTTAATATATATAATTAGAACTCAAATAATTTGTAATTAAGTTTCGAATCTTCTTCTATTAATTACAACATTATTTAGTTATGGAGTCAATCCACTAAAAGTATCATGATTGGACTCTCCCTTATTATATACAATTACGAGAGCGCTCGTCTAGTAAACCTGCCATTAGTGTGTTATCCTTGTAACATACCCTTAATCTCTTTGGGTTAAATTCATTGATGCTATATGATTCTATTTTATCTCACGATAGTCGATGCATCTTCCTCTATGAAAAAGTCTATTACTAACAAATAATAAAAAAAATATACATCCCAGACAAATGACCCATGACTATGTTTCTTTTCCATCAACCATGCAATGCCAATAAGAGGATATCATTTTGGAAGCACGAAAATATACACACTTTTTCATGCCCTTTTTAACTCAAATTCATGCAACTTCGTAGTAATTTTTGTTGAAAATATATAATAATTATAAAATAATTAAATTGTACTTAAATTATTAACATGTTGAATTTTAATTAATTTTATAATAAATTTTAATTAATTTTGATTTATTTTTGACAGATTCGCACAAAGGGCGAAAGTTTGCTCGGCAAACACTACTAGAAGTACAAAATTGAGAAGCGATTTCAAAGCATCGAGGCAAATTAGTTTTTCAGCCTAAGATGGCCCAAATTATTAATATTAATTCATAATATAATTAATTTTAATTTTAATTTTAATCTAATTTATTTTGGGTTAAATAATTATTATTAATTAATTATGAAAGGAGACCTAGTTGTGCTAATCTGAGAAGACCAATCCAACCGAGCAATAGGGCTGCCCAAAATCTTCACACATGCTGATTCGATTAGCTTATTTAGCTGATTATTTGACTTGCAAAACAGCCTTTAAAGTCCCCTTGAATTTTCATTCGAACCCCTCCACTTATCAAGCTTTTCTAAATTTGCCCCTAGCTAAATTTAGCAAGTTTGAAACCTTCAAACTTGCCACATGTGTGGCTGGCCATGGGAGGAGTCTATGGCTACTGATTTTTACTATTTTTAGAAGCCTACTCAACCTATAAATACCCCTCTTGGCTGCTTATTTGAAATACACCTCTCATCCTTTCATTCTTCTCTTCTCTCTATGAAGAGATGATGCTAGGCGTGGGAAATGGAAAATGCTAAAGAGAATTGAGAGAAAAGAGAGAATGATAAGGGATGAGGGATAATGAATGAGGGAATGAAGGGGTCTTATTTATAAGTGAAGAGAGGTGGGTAGTTTGCTAAAAATAGCTAGGTTTAGTCTCTTCAAACTTCTTCCGAGTGGCCGACCACAATTAGTGGAATTTGAGCTGATTTTTGCTTGATTTTTAAGCAATTTAAATGCCATAATAACTCAGGACTAAGACTCGGTCACATGTAAATCTTCAAGAAAATCGCTAATTTCATCAACAATGCAAGGACCTTGTGTAATTAAACCAAAAAGTGGTTTAAATGGACAACCATGTGTAGCCGAATTTGGGTTGACTTTGGCTTCAATTTGGACAATTTTTGTAATCCAACAAAACTATCAGGCTTGTCCAAAATAAATCAATAAGTTAAAGGGCCAAAGAATAAAATTTATCCAAATTAAATAATTAATTACAACCCAAATTATTAATGAAATATTTAAAATGATTTATTAAATATAATTTTATATTTTATTATTTAATTTAATCATGCTGACCCATTTTATGTCTTAAAAATATAATATGTTCAAATCAATATAAAATAAGCCATTTTATGCATGAAAACTATATAATAAAGCATAAAATCACATTTTAATAATTTCTATGTCCTAATTTCATATTTTCACATATTTCATTAATTTATTAAATAATTACTTAGTTTAACAACGAATTTAAATAAAAGGTGATAAATTACATAGGAAAAATCCTATATATTTTTCAGTTTACACAACCCCAAACTTAAATCATTGCTCGTTCCGAGTAATGTTTATGCACAACAAAAAGGTCTTACTAAGGCAAAATTGCTAATGTATAAGCAGCATCAATCTTTGTCCCATAATCATGCATTAATAACTTCATGTTCATAGATCTTCTTTATTAACAAGTAATTCATATGCAAACATTTATAGAATTTTATGAAAAGTTTCAAAATATGCCAACATGAATCATAGTTTGTATGTATATCACAGCCACAGATAACATTCTTTATTCAACATAGTTTCTTATCAATCAAGCAAACAATCATAAGGCTTATTTATGATCTTCATATGTTGAATTTATTACTTCATCTCCACTAATGTAGGTGACATAATCATCAAATCAATAGGCCTTTTATAAGGTTGTAATGTGGCTCGGTTAAAGGTAGGGATTTTAAGAGATGAGACATTTCAGTTTCAAAATTTTAACCTTTGGAACAGCCCCAAACTTATTTTGAACTCAAGCTCCTACATTCTTCCTTTTTGGAGACCGAGCAAACTTTTCTTTGCTCCTCATTCGTTCTTTTTTTTTTTTTAAGCTTGAGCACATACACCTTTTTGAAAATTTCCTCAAATGTTGATTACCAAGACAACTTTAGTTAAGATGGGTGCACAAAATTAGGATAACTTTAAAAGATGGTAATGTGGCTTATAATGTAGGTTCATTGCAAAAAACAGACCTTTAAACTCAAAATTATAGTTTCAAGGGCCTAATATCATAAGTTTGGCTTGAAAAGGCTCAAACGATCTAAAGAAATAGTGCCTATATCATTTTAGATTTTTATGTCCCCTAGGATTTCGCCTCAAGAAAGTTACTAAGTCAATTCTAAAGATATAAACATTCATGCATGTCTATTCTCAAGAGAAACTAAGTTTTCATGGCAAATATTACTATGGCTATGATCATACAAACATTTTATTTTTCATGATAACATACTTTCACTCAAATAAAATCATCATTCATACTTGTATACAAACTATTCATACTTGTATACAAACTATCTCATTAACAAAAAAATGTCTCTAAACATTCACTTATTGAAAAATACTTATGAAAGAAATGATTAAAACATACTTGAAAAATTTAAAAATTTGAGCAATTTATTTGCCTTACCCCCTTTAAAAAGAAGTAATGTCCTCATTGTAAGAACAAAGTAATGAATGAAAACTGAACACCAGGTAGGGTTGTAAAGAAAGAGAGGTGAGTCATTCAGACTGCTTGAATACCAAGTCTTTCCTAATAACGCAATCCTAGACATGTTCATTCCCATTACCACATCACTTAGTCTTTTGCTTTCTAAAGAAGTGTTAAGTTTATTCATGCTTGTTGTGCTTTATTCTGTAGAAATTAAATCTTAATTACGAAAGAAATAAATTACTAAAGACCTAAAAATAATTAAATAATAACAAGACAAAAATCTTCCTTTTTATTTTTCTGACTTATTACCCTTGTCTTTTTCAGCGCCATCTCCGCTTGCATAGTCAGTATCTTCCGTCCATGTTTCAAAGATAGCATCTGGGAACTCAGGAACAAAAGTATTATAGATATTCTAAAAGAATTTCGAATTAAGTCATCTCTAATTTTTGCATATTTCCAATAAGTTTGTTGTTGATTGTGCATGAACTTGCACATATCCATCAAAATTGACAACTCCAATTTCTTTAAAGCACTTGCAGAAGTCGGCATAGGAGTTGTAGATTTAGGTTCAACTCTTAGCTTGACTAGTTCCTTTTCTGGCTCAACCCTTGGTTCAGGGGTTACAGATCCTTCAACTGGTTTAGAACTATTTGGTTCCTTGTCAGATTCTTCTTCTTTAGTGTCTGTAACTGAATTAGCTTTAGTTTCAATTTCATTTTTTGACTTTCGGTATCTAGCTTTGTTGGCTCTTCTTACTCGCTTTGATTCAGCTCATGCACCTTCTCTATTAACCTTTCAAGATCATGATTTGTAATGCACCCTTAAACATATTGCCCCTCCAGATTTGCTTCTGTTTTAACATGGGCCCATAAGCAAAGTGAAGTGATTAATGATGGGAAATAAGCATTACCCGTCTTCTTTTTAGTTCAATCATGAATCTCCTCGATAATAATTTTCCCAACATTAATGGACTTTTCTGTCAAAATTGCATATAAAAAGAGCATCTGCTCCATTGAGATGGTGGAACTATGTCAGATAGGCATAAAACTATAGCGAACGAAATAAAACCATGCCTTTGCTACTTGTAACAACTCGATTTTGGGTCTAGTCAGAACAGTGGTTTCGGGACCGCAAATCCGACGTAGAAAAATTTATTTTTATTATATTTTTATGGTCTAAAATTTTATGAAATGATTTCATGAAAATTTCATTCGAAATTTTGACGCTTGGGCAGTCAATTTTGTCAAAAGGACTAAATCGTAAAAAGTGCAAAAGTTAAGTTCTACATGCTAGAGGTGTCTAATTGCTATAATATTTTAAATTAGAGGTCCTTAAATGGTAATTAGGCCATTGGTTAAGTTTTTGGACAAAAATGGACATTGTTAGGTATGTTTCTAAAGTTTTTCATTAAGGGCATTTTAGTAATTTGGTAATTAAATGAATTAAAAAGAAAAATTAAAAGCTAATTTTTGCTCATATTCTACCCCATGGTCGAATTTACCAAGAATAAACCATGACTAGGATTTTTCAAGCTTCCAAGCTCGATTGTAAGTCCGTTCTAGCCCCGTTTTTAATCATTTTTATGTTTTTGAAATCCTAGTAACATGATCTATCTATTTCTACCACTAATTAAAGAAATAATCAAGGTCTAAAATTTTACCCATGATGGATATTTGTGTATTTTGATGTTTGATGGTAGGAAATGTATGTTTGGTGTATGATAAATGACTTTTGCTAAGTGATTTTTGGTGAAAATGCTTAAAAGGACCTATTTGTAAAAGGTTGTAAAATGGGTGTTAAAATAAAAATAAATGAAAAATATGGGCCGCTATAAGCATGTATAAGGTTCGTCTAGGCATGGGTGTTGAAGAAATTGAGTACATTTCATTTTACGAGCCTAGGTGTAGCACCCCAAACCCAGCCCAGAAGTTATGGTCGGATCCGGCATGCCACATAAAAAACGTAAAAAAAAAATTTCCATTCTAAGTCTAGAAAATCGTACTTGATGTTCAAAAGATTAATTTCATTATAGGTTAAAGTGAATGGAAGCTGTGCACCAGGTAGGAAACCAGAAAAGAGGTGGTGAGTCCATCGGACTGCTTAAGTACCAAGCTCCCTTCGGATCCAATCCTAGACATGCATACTGCCATTGCCACACCTTAACGTCATGGATATTTCTAAGAAACCGATTTGATTAAGTCATTTTTAGGAAAAGTGATTAATTTTGGAAAATACTTTCATTGCGGAAGCTTTGCTTGTTGTCGTGTTATTTTGAAATCAACTGTTGTTTTTGAAAATGCGCCCTAAAGCTATCCAATTTCAACAGTTAAAATAAGTATTACCTATCTTAGTAATACATATTAAAACCATCAAAATAAATAAGCGGCCTTATTACATTTAAAAGCCCAAAACCTCAAACGTAATTAAAAGGATGTCCAGTTCACGGAAGAAAATCAAACTTTCGAGCGGGTGGCCACTCCGAATTCCCTCACGACTCCAAGCCCACTATGGTTGGGGATTTCTGCGTGGATGAAAATAAAAGGATGAGTTTGGGAAACTCGATGTGTAAGGAAAACCCATTCAAAGCCCAAGTCACTCAAGCCTATTGGGCCTAAGCCCATTCAGTAATGAGTGGTACTGGGCCGAGCCCTTTCAGATTACAATAAACCGGGCCTTAGCCCCTTATTCAGATAACAATATGGCCCATAGGCCCATTTCAAAATACATGCAACATCAAGAAACATATGCAAGCCCATTTGGGAGACTACTCAACCCACCAACCACTACACTCCACCCGTACCACCATACACTCCATGTGGGAATAGCTCAACCCACCCAAACACTCCACATTCCACAGCCTTGCTTTGCTTTCGCTTAATAGTAAATTGAGGCAAAGCCTCCAAGACGTGGACAAGCCACTTTCAGTACTTCCTCCGTCAATATCCCAGTCCATGCATCGAGATAATAACATGGCATGCAAGAAATAACAACATCAAACATGCATTTAGGTCAATTTAACCTAGGGGTATTTGGTAATTTATCTACTAGGGGTAAAACTATAAATTTTCCACTTTTAAAGGTATTTCAATAATTTATCTATTTTAGGGTTTTTCATGCATATTCCTACCTTTCACGTACTAACGTAATCACGTCTCGAGGGTTCTTACCGAATTGGGCCCGTTGGCCCATCATTCCAATTTTGACCCATTAAGCCCAAAAATATCGAGGGCACAGAAATCATGCACTTTGCAATCCAAACATTGCAGCTTACCAAAAACATTAATCGATTTACCTCACGAGCATTCGCACACTCGCAAATCTACAAAATACCGATTTTCGGCATTTCGGCTTTTCGACTTTTGCCGATCTAGACTAAGAAAGAGGGTGTTAGTTACACACATGTTTGCGACGATATGCTGACGAGATCCATACACACGAACTGCCTACAATTGGATTACTAACACGTTAATCTAACTATTCAAACACGAACTACATATTAACCCCATACCATATTCGGCCAACCACACCTACAGATTATAGTAAGCTTATAAGAAATCAATAAGCAACTCATTAACAAATTTTTGTCAATGTTTACCACATAATCATAATTTCACTGCAAGCTGTCTTCCTGAGCAACAGTCACTAAATTATTTATAACTGGAGCTACGAAACTCCAAATCAAGTTCCGTTAATTTTCCCTGAAAATAGACTCATATATCTTCTATCCATAAAATTTTAAGAATTTTTGGTTTAGCCAATCAATACCAGATTTTTCTCAAAGTTTCCCATGTTTCACTGTTTGACTAATCTGACCACTCTTCATTACGAATCAAATTTCTCATTGTACAGAATTCAAAATATGTTCTTGTTTATTTCATTAGAAACTAGACTCAATAAGCTTTAATTACATAATTTATTCAGCTTCTAATTCATCTCCCACAATTTATGGTGATTTTCCAAAGTCACATTACTGCTGCTGTCCCAAGCAGATTTATTACCAAATCACTCTTTCATACACCTATCTTGCATGCATGTTATTTAAACATGTATATCACCAATCAATCATCACATATCTATGATTTTTACTTAAGCATAATCTCCATTTCATCATTTTAAAGCACAACATGTTAGCCGATTTTTCCTTTAGCATCTAAGGCACATGCATGCTCATTTGTTTGGCTCAACTTCACATATCTTCCATTTTCATCAAAAGAACATGAAACAACAACCATTTCCTTCATTTTAATTCATGACCAAATGCTCACAACACAACCAAAAATCAAAATATACTTCAAGAGTTAAGGTAGAATCAAGAAGAACTCATGAACCTCAAAATAAAAGCAAGGTACCAAAAACTTACCTTCAATTTTCCTCCTCCTAATGACCGAATACTCAAGAGCTTTCTCCTCTCCTTTCTCTTCTCTAACTTTCAGCTATGATGAACAAAGATGGACAAAACTTTGTTCTTTTCACCCCTTTTTCTTTTAATAAAACTTCATATTTCATCCATTTAATTCTTTAATACAAAAGACATGAAATTCTTATCATGAAACATTTACCTAACCCATTATCATGAAACATTTACCTAACCTATTATCATGGAATATTTACCTAATCCATTGTCATGAAACATTTACCTAATCCATTATCAATTTGTATCAATTTGTACCATAAATTATGGATATCAAGTGTACATTTTGTCTACAACAACATGATGGCTGGCCACTTCATGTAAAATGGGAGGTTTATCATGCAAATCCTCCTATTTTGCACTCCTATTTATTTGGCCACTTCAATTTAGCCTATAGCATTTTCAAACATTTTCACATAGGTCCTATTTCATAATTTCACTCACAAATGACAAAATCAAAGCATGAAATTTTGTCAACATTCACAGAATTCCCGAAAATTGGGGCGTTACACTAGGGACTAAATTGTAAAAATGTCAAACTTTAGGGGCAGACTGTAATTTTTTCCATAATGTGATTTTGGGCTGATATGAATAGTATAATGATTAAATAAGTTAAGTTTTATATTGTAGATCAAGAAAAACAAGGTACGAAATTAGAACGAGGGAAAAACGAGTATTTGACGGTTAGGTCCTTTTCGCCATTTTTATGTCGAGGTAAGTTCGTATGTTTAATAAGCATTAAATTATATGTGTAAGAATTAAATTATATATGTATAAATGCTTAATTGATATAATTGTGGTAAATGCTATATTATTGAAATGAAATGTGAATGCTATTGAGTACGATACTTCGAAAATGATCGATAGAGATTCGATACAACGAAAGTCCCGGTTGAACCTTAGGAATAGATAGGATACAAATGTCATGACATTAGGGTTATTGAGATTACGTGTAAGACCATATCTAGGATATGGCATCGATATGAGACTTCATGTAAGACCATAGCTGTGCTATTGGCATCGATACGAGATTACATTAAGACCATATCTGGGATATGACATTGGTACGGTACTATGTGTACGAGATTCCTGAGTATCCTTTAGTATTCCAAGTGGTTCAATGGGTAATTTAATGAGTATGTCAAATAAGAGAAAGAGCATGTAAGTATTGCGATTTTGTACTGGTATGTACATAAAGTTTATAAGCATTGACTTCATGATATTATAAGTCCATGGTTTCCATGAGAATGTTTTTGTGAAAGCCTTGTGATTATTGATCTATACTTGTGATGTACGAAATATATGGTAAATTCGGTTGACGATCGTGTAATTGGCTTTCGGGCCAAATTGAGTTATGATTTAGCATGTTTGATTCACAGAAATTGTGATTTATCGGATATGAGAAAAACGAAAGATTGACATAATTGCCTATTAAAATGATTATGAGATGATATGTGCTTTAAACAATTGAAAGATGTTAGAATATATGCTTGAAAAGTGAACACTCATAATTAATGTGCATGTTTATTATGAGGTTTAAAATGATTGGTTGATTATGGTAAACGGTTATAATGGAGAGATTTCAGTTATTAGGCTAATGTCAAGACATGTCAAAATATGCTTGCAAATCTATAGAACAAACAATGTGACTGAATAAGTTATAACTATGAGTTTTAATGCAATTTATATTATCTTGTGTTTATATCATTGGATTTAGTAAATGATTGGTAAGATTTGCTTATTATGTTCATACGGACTTACTAAGCTATATAGCTTACCCCCTTCCTTTCCCATGTTTTATAGTGCCGTCAAGTTAGCTCAAGATAGAGGTCGCCGGAGATTCTATCACACTATCAAGCTATCATTTTGGGTATTGATGAATTCAAGTTTTTTCAGTTATGGCATGTATAGGGACTTGGTCATTTTGTTATATGTGTCATATGATTTTAGCCAATGTAATGACTTGTAATTGTCATAGGCTTGTTTTGCTATTTGGCCATGTAAGTTGGCTTATAGTGGCAACATGGTTGTAAGCCTAAGTATATTCATATATGTGTCAATTTCTATGGTGATATGATCATGGTATGCTTGGTGAATGTGAAATATTTGGAAATGTGATTTATGGCATGTTTGTGTAATGTATGTAATTGTGACCTATTGATGAGATAAGGAATTTGAGTATAATTTGGTAACTAGATAGTAATTGAATGAAGCCTAATGAATGTGAGATATGTATGTTTGATTTAGGGCTTAATAAATGTAGTGATATGTTAGGTAATGATATAAAGTTGATATGTTTTAACCATGAATGTGGATGTTTTGGTTACCTAAGTATGTATTGTTTTGTGCCTTTGAATTGGGGTAAGTGCATGTGTGAATAAGAGTGGAAAATTGCTTGGTAAATAGCCTTATTATTTTCCACATGGGTAGACACATGGGAGTGTGTCTAGGCCGTGTGTGACACACGGTCAGCCCCATGGGCGTGTGATCAGGCCGTGTATCCCTTGCACCTAAATTGTTGCAAAATAAAATGCTCAGTATTGAGCACAGGGCCTAAGCACACGGGCGTGTGTCTTGGCCGTGTGACTTCAATTTACTCTTGGGTGACAAATAGAGAGTTACATGGGTTTGGGACACGGGCGTGTGTGACCACACGACCTGCCCACAGGGGCGAGTCTTGAGCTACACGGGCGTGTGACCCTTGTTTAGGCAAAAATTTTCTAAGTGTTGTAAAAATTTCTAAAGTTCTCGGTTTAGTCCCGAACCATCTCCAAAAGCATGTTTTGGGCCTTGTAGGCTCGTGTTAGGGACTTTATGCTCGATTTCAAAAATTTCTAATTTGGATGAAAATTTATGACTCGAAAATTATGTTTGCTCGTGTATAAGTCTGGTAATGCCTCGTACACTGTTCCGACATCGAATACGGGTTAGGGGTGCTACATTTAGTGGTATCAGATTTATGGTTTAGTCGAGTCTCGGACTAACCTAGCATGTGTGAAAGTCTAGCTATACATGCCTTATGTAACCCGTGATAATGTGATATCTTTCAACTCTGATGAAATTGTTTTGTTGAGACAGAGATGCTTTCCAACCGAGCTTTTTCCAAAAATGTTGAAAGTGATACTAAGATATTTGAAAATGTGTTTGTGATAAGTTGAAACTTGGAAAGGTATGAATAAGAGTTCATGATGTGTATGTGATAATGTATAAAATGAAATAACCATAGGTTAAGAAATATCGATAAAATGTCATTGTTCCGGTTGAACGTTGTGTTTCGATAAATTACGGTGATTTTATGAAATGAATAAAATGTTATAAATGTTATGAAATGGATTTAACCCAAACGGGTAACCCAGAGTAAGTCCTTTAAAGCATACGTTACCGAAAGGATTTAGCCTGGACTAGCAATCCTACTATATCATATGTGGCTCTAGAGTGTGCTCTATGAATGTTTGCCAAAAGTGTAACAGCTTGTTTTTAGGATTAATCAGAACAGTAGTTTTGGGACCAAAAATTCGACGTCAAAAAAATTATTTTATTATTATTTTAATATTTACAACATGATATTAGAGTTGTGTGAAAATTTCGTGAATAAATTTTACCGTTTGAGTGGTTAATTCAGTAAAAAGGACTAAATCGCGTAAAGTGTAAAAGTTACGTTCTATAAGCTAATGGTGTCTAATAGCTATAGAACATTAAATTGAAGGTCCTTATGTGGCAAACAGCCCATAGTGAGTGAGTGGATGATAGTGGAGTGGTATATGGTGTAATTACTAATGTTTTTAATGGTTAATTAGGTAATCAAGTAAATAAATGATAAGTTAATAAAATAAAGCATAAAGTCATCATATTTTCACCATTTATCCACCAAAAATGCATGAATAAAACATCCATGAATGAAGCTACATTCGGCCAAGTTTTGAAGATTAATTGGTGAGTGGTTTTTGCAAGATTTTTAATAATTTTTATGTTTTTGAGATCGTTGCTTCGTAATCTAGCTAGCCCGTATCTTCGTTTTCGAAATGGTTATAGATTTTGAATGATGCCATTTTTGAATGCTTGGTTATTTAGATGTTTTATGATAGTTTATTAATGTTTGAAGCTAGATATACAAGTTTTATAAAGTGATTTTTGACAAAAATACGAATTAAGGATTAAATTGAGAAAAGTGTAAAATTCATGGTTCGATTGTGAATAAACTAAAAATATGGGCTGCTAGTACTGTGGGTAAAATTCGGCTAGCATGGGCTTGTCCTTAATTACGTGAATTTGCAATTTTATGTGATAAGGACTACATTGTAAAAATGTGAAATAATAGGGCAAAAGTGTAATTTTTACAAAAAGTGTAAATTGTGTTAAATTGAATGAATTAATGATTAAATAAGGAAATTTTGTTATTATATAGATTGAGAAAATCGAGATTTGGATTTAGAACAGGGGAAAACAAAGTTTCAGATTAGGCGATCCAATTCGTTGTTACAGTGAACGAGGAAAGTTCGTATGCTAATAAATGTATTTAAATTGTGTTATAAATGCTTATTCATTTTTGAATTGAATTGAATTGAATTGAATGTTGAATAGTCATGATTAAGAGTCGAGATCGACAAAGTTACGACATCTGAAAGTCTTGTAAGAACCTTAGGAATATATAGGATACTAATGTCATGACATTAGGATCACCGAGATCAGATTACATATAAGAAAATGTCTGGGACATTGGCATTGTATTGTGATTATGTGTAAGACGATGTCTGGGACATTGACATCTTATACGATTACATGTAAGACCATATCTGGGACATTTGCATCGTTAATCGATTTTGTGTAAGACCCTGTTTGGGATAGTGGTATCGATATGTGATAACATGTAAGACCATATCTGAGATATGGCATTATACAAGCTATATGTGATTGCCGAGTATACTTAATGATTCCAAACGGTTCAACGGGAAAAGTCAAGACGAGAATGAAAGTACAATCGAATTAAGTGATATAGGTACATACAAAACCTATATGAGAATCAAATGAAGGTAATTTGGCAAGTTCTTAATGTATCATGTATATGAAATGAGAAAGATTTATGTATAAGTATGTTTCATGCCAAAATGTGTTTATTTGGCTATAATGAGAGATGAATTGAATGATATGTGAGATATGAGTTATAGTTGTTGTAACATCCTGATTTTTCGGATTTATTCGTGGTTTTCAATATTTTAAAAAGACTTTAAATTATTGTATTTGGATGTGAAATTAATATTTTGAGTAAGTAAATGGGCTTATGGAAGGCCCATGAGTTGGCCAAAACCCAGTTGAATTTTTGGAATTTTAGACTTAGGAGTTAGGGGTTCTGGCTAAGTGGCCCTTAAGTAGAGTTGTGGGTAAATTGCATCACAAAAGAGCCTTGGTAAAGTGGCAAGGGTGACGCCACTAGGCTCCTAGAAAAGTGGCGTGTGGAGCAGGGGAAGGCATGGGATCGATTCCTGTGTTGACAAATAGATGCATTTATTTTTAAGTGCGGGAGGGTAAGTGTTGGAGTTCGGTGGATTACGCTAGAAGAGAGTTGGATCAATTTAAATGCTTGGATTAAGGAGGGATAAGGGAGAGATTTAAGGATTTGGATGAGGCTAGGAGTTGGCGAATTATGGGAATTGAAGAGGAAAATCGGCGGGGGTATTAGGTTGGTATTTCGGCACTTAGGGTATTGAGTGGTGCCGTTTTCTTCCGCTTTAACACCTTAGGGTTGTTTTTCCTCCCTTTTTCCTCTCTAGCCGAAACTACCACCTCCCCTATTCTTCTTTTTCTATTTTTTCTTCTTCACAACCATTCATCATACCTGCTATTCATCAATACTTTTGCCGAATCCATAAAAGCCGAAATCCTGTGATCACTGCTTGTGCTGATTTCTTCAAAGCCAGGTTCTCCTATGTTCTTTTGTTTTTATTAATTTACAATTATCTTTTCTTAATCCTAGATACCTGACAGCAATTCTACTTCAAGGTTATAGCCCCACATTATCATCTTCTTCATTACACAAAAGCCGAAAAACCATAGATTTGGGGGCTTATAGCCGAAACTTCAAGACTTTGGGGAATCGAGTTCTACTGTCGTTTGATAGATAAATCTGCACTAGATTGCGTGGAAATCAAGTAGGAGTAAGGGGTAAGTACTTATCATCTCAGATCTGTTCTTATTTTGCAAAGTTAAGAAAAGCCGAAGTCCCTAAAATTAGGGAGGCTGTCGATTTGGGCATGTGGCTCTAAGGGATTTTAACGGTTGTTTTCTTTCGGTGGTTAGTGCCTTCTTAAGTGTTGGATTGAAAGCGTGAATCATTGGAACAATCGGATTCGGAGCTAGCTATCAATTTTGGCAAAAAGGTAAGGTTTCAAAGGCTTTTAGGGACATGGTTCGATCATGGGTGAGTAAGTTTTGGAATTTAGTGATTATAGTTTGTAAATAAGCACTGTGCTAATCAATTGTAGGATATCGAAAGAGATCTCAGTAGCAGTCGTCGCGAAACAGGTGTGTACCGAACACCCTTTCTTAGTTCAATTCGGCAAAAGCCGAAATGCCGAAATTCTGGCATTTCATGGGCTTGTGAGTATGCGAATGCTCTCAAGACATAGAGTAGTTGTTAGTTCTGGCACCGCAAGGTGGTAAGTAAGTTCGTGTGACGTTTTAACGTATTTCGAAAAAAGAGCCTCGATGTTCGGCAAAAGCCGAAATGCCGAAATTCTGGCATTTCATGGGCTTGTGAGTATGCGAATGCTCTCAAGACATAGAGTAGTTGTTAGTTCTGGCACCGCAAGGTGGTAAGTAAGTTCGTGTGACGTTTTAACGTATTTCGGAAAAAGAGCCTCGATGGGCCAAAAACTGGGCCCAATGGACTTACGGCCCAATATGGGCAAGAGGGGGGCAAAGTAGCCTGTCAGTTAGATGGGAGAATCAAATTGCATAAGATTGTTAAGAATTACTGGAATAACGTGTGTAGTTGCGTAAGTACGAAATTACCCCTAAAGAGCATAATTACCGAAATACCCTTAGGGTTTATATTGGCTAAACTGCATGATTGATTAATACTGTATTTTACATGATATGGATTTATTAATATCTGTTGCATGGGATTGGGGTATTGATGGAGGAAGTACTGAATGTGGTTCATCCACGTACTGGAGGCTTTGCCTCAACTGACTGATAATTGAGTAGCGTTCTTGCCACTTGTGGAGTGTAGAAATTTGATGCAGGCGGTGTAGCGGTTGGTGGGTTGAGTAGTCTCCCAGTTGGGCTTGCATTCATTATTGATATTGTTACATATGTTCTTGAACGGGCCTATGGGCCATCTTGTTATGTAAAAAAGGGCTAAGGCCTTGCTCTGTGATTCGAAAAGGGCTTTGTTCTCTGTGTCTCGTTATCTCATAGGGCTTAGGCCCAATGGGCTCGAGCTGATTTGGGCTTTGGATGGGTTTCAGATACACCGAGTTTTCCCAAACTCACCCCTTCCTCTTCCATCCTTGCAGGTGAGCCCTAGTTGGTGGACTTGGAGCTGGGCGGGATTCAGAGTGGCCATGAAGCTTGATTGCCGATTTTAAATAAGTTTAGCATTTAATTTGGATTATTTTTATTATGCTTGAAGTTGTAATAAGGCCGCTCTTTTTATTAATTTTATTTTGGGGATTATTAAACTGGTTAGCACTAGGGTTCATTTTATAAAAACTACTTGTTTTAAAAGATCACGATGACGCGCAAAGTTTCCGCAAAGTAAATGTTTTTTTCAAGAGAATAAATATTTTAAGCAAATGTTTTTCAACCTTAATCATTTTCTTAAGATGGGCATAATCACAAGGTTTTCGCAAAAAAAAATTATACGAGATGTTAGAGTGTGGCAATGGCGGCGTGCATGTCTAGGATTGGATCCGAAGGGAGCTTGGTACTTAAGCAGTCCGATGGACTCACCTCCTCTCCTTCCTGGTTTCCTACCTGGTGCACGGCTTCCGTTCACTTTAACCTACTTTTAAAAGTGTCTTTTACAATCACCAACTAAGATTTTCCAACTAAGTAATACGGAATGTTTTGAATGCTTCGATGTGGCGCATCAGATCCGGTCATAACGTCTAGGCCGGGTTTGGGGTGTTACAATTGTTTTAACTAAATATACATATGGCACATAGTGTGCGAAATACCGTTATTTGATGATATTTCACATAATTCACTCGACTAAAAAAAAGGTGATGGAAATTGAATTGTATAAAGTTATATATATATGATTGCTTATGCATATGAAGATGTGAATGAATTGATAAGAAGTATTCAAACCATATGTGTTTTGAATGAATAAACTCATGAAAATCTTGATTAACTATGTGTATGACTTCGAGATAGAATGGTGCAATCATATGAATTATATCATGTTTTGAATAATGGTTTTAAATGCAGTTATTTAATAATATGAGTTTATTACCATACGAGCTTACTAAGCTTTATAACTTACTTGTGTTATTTTTCTATGTTTTATAGTGATTCAAATGTCCGCTTGGGTTGGAAGTTGGCAGAGATCGCATCACACATCCGGTTTTGATTTCGGTATTTATACACTTGTGACTTGGTTATATGGCATGTATAGGCTTGAGTCTTTTTGATAAAGATTTTGGTGATGTATTTGGCCATTTTATATGGCTTATTAATGACTTATGTTTGATGTGTAATTTTCCTTATGTAGTGGCATAATTTGGTATGGTTGGTGATGGTTCAAGTTGATCATTTGATCATTTGATCATTTGGTATAAGATGAGTATTTATTTATGAAAAGCATGATTGTAGACTTGATAAGTGAATGGTTAATAAATGATTTATGAGTCAAGCTTTGTGTGTGATTGATGGTAGTAAAAATACATATTGAAATTGTAACACCCCTTACCTGTATTCGAGGTCGGGCTAAGGTACGAGGCGTTACCAGACAAACATACAAACATTAAACTAAAATACGAGCCATAAAATTTTATTCATACTTCAAAGCGTTCATTCTCTTACACATAGTCCCTTATTTGAGTCTACGGAGCCCAAAACATACTTTAGAAAGGGTTTGGGACTAAACCGAGAACTTACAAAAATCTTGGAAATTCCATGCTTTAAGGCTCCACACGCCCGTGTCCCAAAGTCGTGTTCCATACATGGCTGAGACACATGGTCGTGTCTCTGCCTGTGTGGAATATACCTAGGCTATTTTCCAAGCTTTGGTCAACCTTGATCTCTTACACACTTATACAAAATCAAAAGCATATAACATGGTATTCATTTAATGATTAAACATCCTCAATTAAACCACAAACATAGCATTTGTATGTCATCATACATGTGTCTCTCATACTCATTTTACCTTGTTTATTATAGTACCACTTATACATTTATACCAAGATTATCATCTTACCAAATATCTTCAGCTTAATCATCAAGCATTAGTATTTAAAGCTAGATCATATCTTTATAAAATACCACGATTCAGATGCGCAAAATAACATGTTTGCCTGAAACATTTCAATTCAATTCCATACCCAACAAGCATTACATTGAGACTAGTCATATATATATATATATATACATGTCATGATACATAACATTCTCTTTTTGTTTTCTTATAAACACATATCATTTATTTCATTATATCAATATTTCATATACCATAGTTTCCATGTATTCCACATATATTTATTTTCCTCCTCCTCCTCTCCATTCCACATCCTTAATGTATATAGCATTCTTGTAAGTACGATTTCACAATTTACTAATAAATGTTCATATCAAACTGTCCACACGAGTCATAGTCACTTAATTATTTATAATTCAAGATACAGAGCTCCAAATTAAGATTCGTAAATTTCCCCTGAAACTAGACTCACATATCGTTCCACCATAAAATTTTCATAATTTTTGGTTTAGCCAATTAGTACAGTTTATTCATTAAAATTTCCCCTGTTTCACTTTCTGACAGTTCTGACCTCTCTTCACTAAAAAATAATTATCTCACAGTACAGAACTTGGATAATTTTCTTGTTGATTCATCTTGAAAATAGACTCATTATGGATTTTAAAAATATAATTTTGAGCCTCTAATTATTTTTATCCAAATTTTTGTGATTTTCCAAAGTCAGAACAGGGGATCACGTAATCATTCTGAATCAGTCTCACAAAAACATAAATATCTCAAAATATAGAGCTCCTTTGCTTTCTATGTTTCTTTTATATTAAAATAGACTCATTAAGCCTTAATTTGATATCTCATTCAGTCTCTGATTCAATTTATACTATTTTTGTTGATTTTTCAAAATCACGTCACTGCTACTGTCCAAAACAGTTTTATTGCTAATTCACTCTTTCACACTTTCTTTGTATTAACCTCATTTTAACATACATATCACAAATCATTTTCACCACATTTCATACATCACAAGTATAGGCCCATGATCACAAGGTCACCATAAAATCATCCTCATGTATAACTTACTTGTTTATAACCTTACCACATCCTGGTCACTTAATGAACACATCATTCACATAACCAAGTTCCCGCACATATTCATCACAAAACTCACAAAGCAATACATAGAGAGTCTCCGTTGAACACTTGGATCAATCCTCGATACTTGGTGGTTTCAGCACATAGCTCCACCCATCATAAAGTTCGGCTCTCTTGTACACATGGTGAACACTTAGTACCACCCATGTGACCTAGCCAGCTTTATCTCGTAGCTCTCTTGTCTACATGGTGTCCTTCACTTGGAACCACGCATGCGACCTAGCTACATATATCCGTAGCTCTCTTGTCTACATGGTGTACACATTGTATCACCCATGCGACCTAGCTACATCATAATGTCTTGTAGCTCTCTTGTACACATGATGTGCACTCAAGACTATACATGTGACCTAGCTACATACCATCTGTATCATCCAATCTTTCCAAGGTTCAACCGGATTTCTCTCTTTTCCAACAATTTCACCAATCAAGTAATTATCCACAAACATATTTCCAATATTTTTATAAAATATCATAATACAAGTAATAGTGATGTATTACTTACATATAAACTTACATCTCATTTAATATCAACGCAATAACATTAAATTACGCATTGTCTTATTAAAAATCATATGAACTTAATTTCCCATAATATCCATAATCATAGAAATCACATTTATGTATGATAATTCAATGCACTTCATGTACCATAGACATATGTTTAAATTAATTCATAAACTTGGCACCATAATCATTTAATTTAACATAATTCAATTAATTCACTAAATTTAACTTTCAAATATAAATTACTGACATTATTGTTGTATTATTATCATACCAACTTACATACTTTCAACACCTCGGAGATCATAGTAAATATATCAATTTTACATTGAAACATGCATAAATTAATGCTTATTATACATATGAACTTACCTTGATATTAAAACGGCCATTTTACCAACTTTCCCAATTTTCGATTTTTCTCTCATTCTAGGTTCAAATCTCATTTTCCGGGATCTAAAACATCATATTTTACTTATTTAATTAATGTAATATTCAAAACAGTCCTTAACTCAAAATTTGGAAAAATTACAATTTTGCCCCTAAACTTTTGCATATTTACACTTTTACCCCTAGGCTCGGGAATTAAACTTCATCCCTTATTCTTATGTTTTATGACATGATGACCACTTTTCCCTTCTATGGCAACATCAAATTCTCACTCTAACATATACTTATGACTATTAGGTATTTTTACCGATTAAGTCCTTTTGCTCGTTTTCACTTAAAACCGAGTAGCACAAGTTGTCTAACATAATTTAAAACCTCATATTGTATCATAAAACACTAGAATACACAAATTTTACTTATGGGTATTTTTCCAAATATGAACCCTAGGTTGAATTATTGCTAGCATAAGCTAAATCAAGTTACCGGGACTCCAAAAACGTAAAGAACTTGAAAAACGGGGTTAGAACGGACTTACAATTGAGCTTGGGAAGCTTGAAAACCCTAGCCATGGAGTCTCCCTTGGTATACACGTCCATAGTGAAGAAGATGAGCAAAATTGGCTTTTAATTTTGTATTTTAATTTATTTTACCCCTAAATGACCAAAATACCCTTACTACTAAACTTTCCAAAAATTCGATCCATGTCCAATTTTTGTCCATAACTTAGAAATTGGTCAAATTGCTATTTAAGACCTCCTAATTAATATTTCAAATCAATTTCATACTAGAAACTTCTAGAATGCAAGTTTTGCAACTTTTTCAATTTAGTCCCTAACTTCAAATTAAGCACTTTATGCATAGAATTTCTTCACGAAATTTTCAGAAAATCATGAAATCATATCATATACCTCAAAATAATCATAAAATAATTATTTATATCTCAAATTTTGTGGTCCTGAAACCTCTGTTCCAACTAGACCCAATTTTGGGCTATTACAGAAATAGGCTGTATTGATGAGTATGACATGTACTTTGGTATATGATTGAATAGGTGAGTAATGAGGAATGAATTATGCTAGTTTGGTATGTGTTTGATTATACAAATAGTATTGATTAGAGTTGATGAAATGGATAGAATTGGTATTCTAAGTTTGGTGCATAAAATAGCATGTTTGGCTGCTTAATAATGTATTGAAATGGCATGAATTATGGTGTTTTAGGTATGCTTGAGAAGGGTGAGAAATGTGGCTTCAACCAAGCCTATTTTCTCTCCACATGACCGAGCACACGGGCATGTGGTTTGACCGTGTGTGACACATGGCCTTGGTACACGACCGTGTGTCCCCTGGGGTAGCCCTCGATATTAAGTCAGTATACCTTATAGGTTTGGCACGACCTAGACACATGGGCATGTCTACTGGCTGTGTGAGACACACAGGCTGGCACATAAGTCTGTGGCCAGCCGCGTGACCCAAGTCAGTAACCCCTCCAGATTTCCCACGGCCAAGGCACACGGGCGTGTCTCCGGTCGTATAGTGTAAGTCAGTATGTATGCCCTATTTTCACACGGCCTGTGACACAGGCGTGTCTAATGGCCGTGTGCTGTTCATACGGGCGTGTGACCCTAAAATATATAAAAATCTTCTATGTTTCCCAAAGTTTACTAATGATATCAGTTTAGTCCCGAACCCCTTTCTAAGCATGTTTTAAGGTCTCGAAGACCTATATAAGGGACAATGTGATTATGAATGAAAGAAATATGATGATATATGTGATCAACGTATGAAGTAAGAATGTGAACAATGTGTTAGTAATGCCTCGTAACCTTATTCAGGTGACAGTTAAGAGTTAGGGGTGTTACAAAGAGGGTACTTTTTAATATGAGTTGATGGTTTTTTGACATGCATACCTTGAGTATACTACCCGAATATCCATCGAAATTACAATAGTTCAATGGGAATTATTCTTGAAATATGGAAAAGTGACACGAAATGAAAGTTTATATTGTGATAAGCATCCATGTTTGTTTGGCATTCATATGATGTTATGTGTCTAACTTGTTTGATTAAGTGAATGCAATAAGTAAACTTACTCAAAATTTTGGAATGTATGTTTAGGTGCACTTGTTTGAATAAGATAATCAGAAAGTTCGTGTAACATAGATATGTATGTTAATTTGCTTGAAGTGGATTATATAACTGTGATGATATTATGATGATGATGATGAATGTTAAGTCACCTGTGTGTATATATGAGACTCGAGTTAGAGGCTTTACGACCTCACCCCTAACCAATGTGGTACTTTATAATGAAATTTCAAGAGATTTATGTTGAATGAGCTCAGAAGTGAGAGACTAAAGAGTTCAGTAGCGAAATAACTAATAATGTGGTCAAAGTTGAGAAGAGTTTGGCAAGAGAATACAGTTTTGGAAAAGATGCCAGGTTATTCTAAAGATCATTCAGATTTTGCAATGTCACGGTTAAAGAAAAAGTTAATCTCGACTAAACGACTCATTCAGGTATGATGTCTAAAGTATGTATTTGCTGAAATTTCTTCCTGATTGATTTTCATTAGTGAATGGAATAATACGGGATTAATGATGACAAAATTAGTCAGGGAAATGATATTTGAATCGTAAAGATGTCTGAGTGTGATAATTGTAATTGAATAGATTATGATGATCTCTCTTGGGTATTTTATGTATTCTTTTATCCTTAGAGATATATGTGATTGTTAGTTTTCTGATGAAATTCTTATCATATGAGAATGTTAGCTGATTATAATGTTAGATAAAAGCACTGTTGGTCTAGTTGGTCGATGATCAGCATATCCTATCTCTCTCTTTTAGGGTTTTATTCTATTATGTTTAGAATAAAAGTTTATGGTGAAAATTTATGTGAGGCTATTCTTCTATTTCTACTGGATGTTGTTTTGTTTTATATATATATTTGAAAGATATATTATCTCTGTTAGAATTGATTTCAGAGCGTGTAAGCATTGTTTTTCTTTTGGTTTCCTCCTAGGAATAATCAAGATCTTTATTATTTCTTATGAGTTATGTTCTTGGAGTTCCAGTATTGTATTCGCATCTTGGATTTCTTTATCTCAGTTTCCTTATTATCCTTATTTCGTAAATTATCAATCATGGCTCATCTTTAAAGCGTGTTCTTTGGCTTGTGATAACTATGTCTATTATGGGTGTATTTTTGGTTCGATCATAGGAACGTGGTGATTTTGGTATCAGGATTTCTCTAATTTTTGTGAAAGGAATTAACATCGGCAAAGGTATAGATAGTGGAAGCTAAAGCTCAAATTGTATGATGGTTTTCTTTTCTCAAGTAAGTTTGATTAAAGTCAATGAATTCAATCAGGATATTTTGTTTCCTTGAACTAATGCAGTTGTAAAGATCCTTGATTAGCATGTTAAGGGAATTATAAAAGATTGTATGTTTGAGTTGTTTAATAGCATGAAGAAATGAGGATTTTGATATGTTATTATTTGATAGTTGAGATCGACTCAGTTGTTTTTATATGAGTGAGCTGGTTAGTTGAAAGGTAATTTCAGTTATATACAGTAAAGTTTATCCTCAGGTAAGAAAATAAAATATTGTACATTCATGGGTGAATAGATGGACAATTTGAAGGAAGAATTCATATTCTAGAAAGTATGATACAAAGATATACCTACTAGATTTGTTTTAATCAAATGATGTTGTTATGAGTTAAAGCTGTTCCAATTGATAAAGTTATCACATTTGTGAAAGTTTGAATAGTTTGTTGCTTGTTAGCAAAGTTGAAAACAATTGAAGGTGTTATTAACCGAGGCACTAGTTCTAGGTTCTGTTTGAATTGAGTAAAGAATTCGTGATTTTTCAGCGATGCACTATCGAACAGATTGAAATGTGTTTAATACAAGAATGTAAAGTGACAGTTTATGCTTTCAGACGGTTAAAGTCTCATTAAAAGAATTATTTGAAGAGTGAATTAGAGTCAGCCGCTAGTATGTCTGTGTTGAGAAATTGATGACATCGTTTGTTCGGCGAAAAATGTCATATGCTTCTTGATTCCAAGAGTATAAAGTATCTAATGTTACAGAAAAATCTGAAATTAAGACAACGTTGATGGCTTGAACTATTAAAAGATTGTGATTAGTTAATGATTAACCTTTGGAGGAGTAGATTTAGTTGTAGATGCTTGAATGGAAAGCCTTTTTTCATTTTGTGAGTGTTGGTTACATGAATAATCTTATTTGATGGAAGTCTGAATCTAGCTAAATTAAAAACTAAAGCGATGTTTTCTTTGCAAGATTGAGAACCTCAGGAATGTGATAGTGAGTAATAAACTAAATGAGTACAGTATGAGACAACCTTTGATTCTGATTTCTGTTATTATTACTCTGGGATAGAATTCACTTAATGAATTATCCAGAACATAAGCAGAAAATGTTGTAAGAGACTCAATAGTAGCTCGTTTGTTCATTCAGGGAGTAATTCAGATTTTTGACGATATGCTTTGTGTAACATCTCGAAAAGGGCCTAAACGGAACAGTGGCTGAGAAACCACGAATCCAATATAGAAAAGTTTATTGCGATTAATTTTATGATTTACTGAGTGATTAGATGCATGTGTTAGAATACCGATAAGAAATTTCAGTGATTGCATGTCCAATTTGCATATTAGGGCTTAATTGCAAAAGTTGATAAATATGAGTTCTAAATGCTAAGGGATTAAATTGAAGTGCATAATTGAAGTAGAGGTCCTTAAATGGTAATTAGACCATTGTATTTTCATGGACAAAAATGGATATACATAGGTAGAAATAACTAAAAATTTTAATGAAGGGCATTTTAGTAAAGTCTCAAATAAAAGAATTAAAAAGGGAAAAAGATGGCAAAAATGTGCTCATCTTCTTCCTTAGGCCGAATGTCTAGAGTTCTCCATAGCTAGGGTTTGTTTCAAGCTTCCAAGCTTTATAGTAAGTGATTCCAAGCCCCGTTTTTAATGTTCTTTACGTTTTTGGAGCCTCGGTAACTTGATTAAGCTTATTCTATCAATAATTTAACCTAGGGTTTATATTTGGAAAAAATAACCATAGGTGAAATGTGCTTATTTTGATGTTTTCTGGTAGAATATGAAGCTTGAAATTATGTTAAACAACTTTTGCTAAGCGATTTTATGTGAAAACGAGTAAAACGATATAATCGGTAAAAGTACCTAATATTCATAAGTACATGTTAGAGTGAGAATTTGATGTTTCCATAGAAGGAAAAATGATCAGCATGTCATAAAACATAAGAAAATAGGATGAAGTTCAATTTCTGAGCCTTGGGGAAAAGGGTAAATATGTAAAAGTTTAGGGGCAAAAGTGTAATTTTGTCAAAGGTTGAGTTAAGGACTGTATTAATAAATGTGAGTATTAAATAAGCTAAATTTTTTATTATAGATCAAGAAGAATGAAATACAGAGTTAGACCGGGGAAAGAAAAAGATAGTGGACTAAATCGATATAGTTGATCGTATTTCGTTTCGAGGTAAGTTTGCGGTAAATAAATGCAATATTCTATTATTTTATGTTAATGTTGTTAATTTCCAGCATGTGTATATTTATTTTATGAAATTATTCAAAGAAGACTCAAGCATGAATTGACGAAGAAGTAATTTCAGAAAGTCCTGGTTGAACCTTAGGAATGTGTAGGATACAAATGTCATGACATTAGGGTTTAAGGATACCATGTAAGACCACGCCAAGGCATGGCAGTTGGTAAGGTTTCTAAGGCAAGGATACCATGTAAGTCCATGTCAAGACATGGCATTGATAAGTTACTATAAGGCAAAGGTCCCATGTACGACCATGCCAAGGCATGGCGTTGGTGAGTTCATAAGGCAAGGATACCATGTAAGACCATGTTGAGACATGGAAATGGTAAGTTTCAAAAGGATACCATCTAAGACCATGACAAGTCATGGAAATGGTAAGGTAACCGCGTATCCTTAGTATTCCAAGTGATTCAACGGGAAAATTTAAAGAGAATATCAATGTAAGGTAAGGTAAGACGAGTTATACTAAAAAGGTAAGACAAGTTCATGCTAGAAGAGCAAAGGCAAGTATATAATGTTCATGTATGCTTGATAAAAAAAATAAGTAAAATGTATTAATAAATTTGATTAAGTAAGTAAGTATTTAAGTAAGTGAGTAAGTGAAGAAGTTTAAAATATGTCTATGACAATTAATAAAGTTGCATTAAGTAGTATCATGCCAAGTAGTAAGGTAAATTTTATGAATGTTGTTATTTATTTGCATGAAAACTTACTAAGCTTAATGCTTACCCCATTTATTTTCCTTCTTTTTATAGTTTTGTGAAGCTAACTCGGGGATTGTAAAGTACGTCGGAGGTCCGGACACACTATCACAAGGATTATTTTGGTATAGCTAGACATTTCATTTTGAGTATGGCATGTATAACATCGTAGCCATTTTGTGTTTATGATCTTATGATATGGCTAATGAATGGTATGTAAATGCTCGATAATGATTAGCTATTAGAATGACTAATTAAGGACATGTTTGGTGTTTTGTATGCCTAAATGCTAGTTATACCATGGAAATCATGGAAAAGGTGAAATTAACTTTAAAACAGTATCGAATAGCAATAATGGCGTGAATATAAAAAATCACTAAAAATAATAAAAATGAATTTAGATAGTGAATGAGATCTAGAATTAAAGCTTATTGAGTTTATTTTCATATGAAAGAAGCAGAGTAAATAAATGAGTTGTATTTTATGAGATATTTAAATTTTGGTTGGACAGGGTCAGAGTGATTTTTGAATCCTCTATTCTGAATTTAGAAATTCACTAAAACATTTACAAAAATAATTAGGAGTTATAATTTATATGTATAGATTCCTTATTGAGTCTACTTTTAAGAGAAATAAATTTCATGGTTATTTGAATTCTGTACAAGGAGAAAATTAATTTGTAGTGAATAGAGGTTAGAACAGCCAAACACTGAAACAGGGAAAATTTTAGCTAAAAAACTGTACTAATTGGATGGTCCAAAAATTATGAAACAAATGTAGTAAGAAAATATATGAGTCTAGTTTCAGGTAAAATTTACGGATTTGAATTTCATGTTTTGTAACTCGAGCTATGATTTATTTAGTGACTATGACGCAGATGGACAGTTTATTTATGAAAGATGAAATAAATTATTTTGATTTGTTTAAGTGATCGGAAAAATTTTATTGATTCTGGTTTGTTCCCCTACCATTTCAATTTCATGTTTTAGGGTCTTTAGGACCCTTTTTAGGGACATGTTGAATGAATGAAACTTAATTAATTTTAAAAGTAAATTTTTATGCCCTGAATTAATAAGCTAAGTCCGGTAACGCTTCGTGCTCGACTCCGGCGATGGTCTTGGGTAAGGGGTGTTACATTTATTAGTATCAGAGCAAATAGTTAGTCGGTTCTCGAAATATTTAGTATGAGTAAGAGTCTAGCTATACATGCCATACTTATATGTTGATAGTGTGACGACTCCTTAAAATGTTTTCTTTTATAGTTATGGATCCCAAACAAGCTGGTGCAGATGATGTAGAGAGTAATGCGCCCTCTACCGTAGAAGTGCTGCCAGATAGTAGTGAAAGACCCATTATAGTTAGTCAGGGAGGAGGGGCTCGAGAAGCCTTCTTCCAAGCTATGAATGAATGGTTTGCCGAGTTTGTTTGTACGAATCTGGCTGTTAGACCTCTACCCCCTCATGATCCTTAGACCACCCATGTAGCTCCCCTAGTCACAGGTACAGTTATAAGAGAAAAGCCACCAGTTGATAAAATCAGAAAACAATAGGCCGAAGAGTTTTGAGCTACAAAAGATGATGATGCAGAAAAGGCAGAATTTTGGCTTGAGAATACTATCAGAGTCTCTAATGAGTTACCCTGCACACCTAAGGAATGTATGAAATGTGTTGTATCACTTCTTAGAGATTCGACCTACCATTGGTGGAAGACACTTGTATCAGTTGTACCGAAAGAGAGAGTCACTTGGGATTTCTTTCAGGAGGAATTCCGTAAAAAGTACATTAGTCAGAGGTTTGTTGATCAGAAAAGAAAAGAGTTTCTAGAGTTGAAATAGGGCAATATGACAGTGACTGAATATGAGCGCGAGTTTGTTAGACTCAGCAATTATGCTCGAGAGTGTGTGTCTACAGAGGCTATTATGTGCAAAAGATGTGAGGATGGGCTTAATGATGATATCTGATTTTCAGTTGGTGTCCTAGAAATAAAAGAGTTTATTGTCCTAGTTGAGAGAGCCTGTAAGGTAGAGGAGCTGTTAAAAAGAAAGGGAAAAGTTGAAATTGAGATGCAAGATACGAAGAAAAGACCAGTGAGCAAGTCATTTCAGTCTACATCCAAGAGGCCTAGAGAGTTCTCCACTAGATCTAATTTTTTAGCTAGATATTCTAGTCGAAATAGAGGTAGAAGATTTATGAGTTCAAAAGCTCAATCCACTTCGATTGCAAGTGTTGGCAGTGTTCAACCTGATAGACCAGAGTGTCCTCGATGTGGTCGACATCACCCAGATCAGTGTCAGGCAACTGAGACAGGTTGTTTTCTATGTGGTGCACCAGACCATTTTATTCGAGAGTGTCCCAAGATGATTAAAAGAGAAGCAATACCGAGTGTAAGATCAGGCAATGCTCCTGTCAGAGGCAGACCATTGAGAAATCCAGGAGCTGGGCAAGTAATAGAGGTGCATCTAGAGATTCAGCAGTGAGGCTAGATGTTAGAGCACCTGCGAGGACCTATGCTATCCGTGCTCGCAAAGAGGCATCCTCCCCCTATGTGATTACGGGTACATTTTCTCTCCATGATACTAGAGTTATTACTTTGATTGATCCAGGTTCGACCCATTCATATGTTTGCATGAAATTGATTGCTAGTATGAGTATGCCTATAAAATCTACAGAATTTGTGATTAAAGTATCGAATCCATTAGGCAAGCATGTATTAGTAGATAAAGTATGTAGAAATTGCCCTTTGATGATTAGAGGTCACTATTTCCCGGCCGATCTCATGCTATTGCCGTTTGATGAATTTGATGTGATTCTTGGTATGGACTGGTTGACTACACATGATGTTATAGTGAATTGTGGAAAGAAATTCATTGAGTTGAAATGTGAAAATAGTGAAATTCTTCAAGTTAATTCAGAAGAGTCAGATAGTTTATTTGCCATGATTTCTGTTATATCTGCTCAGAAATGTTTGAAGAAAGGGTATGAGGCTTATCTTGCTTTTGTGTTGAACACTAAAGATCTAGAATTGAAAATTGAATCAGTGCTTGTGGTATGTGAGTTTCCCGATGTGTTTCCGGAAGAACTACCAGGTTTGCCTCCTGTTAGAGAAGTTGAGTTTGGTATTGAGTTGATTCCAGGTACCGCACCCATTTCTATTGCTCCTTATAGAATGGCCACATTGGATTTGAAAGAATTGAAAGCTCAGTTGTAGGAATTAACAGATAAAGGCTTTGCAAGACCCAGTAGTTCACCATGGGGTGCACCAGTGCTATTCGTGAAAAAAAAAGACGGATCGATGAGATTGTGCATAGATTATCAGCAGCATAACAAGGTAATAGTAAAAAATTAGTATCCATTGCTTAGAATTGATGATTTGTTTGATCAATTGAAGGGAGCCACTGTGTTCTCCAAGATAGTTTTGAGATCCGGATATTATCAGTTGTTTCGAAGACTGCTTTCTGGACTAGGTACGGTCATTATGAGTTCCTTGTGATGCCATTTGGCTTAACTAATGCTCCTACCTTTTTCATGGACTTAATGAACTGAATTTTCGGACCGTACTTGGATAAGTTTGTAGTTGTGTTCATTGATGATATCTTGATTTATTCTCATGATGAGACTGAGCATGCAGAGCATTTGAGAACAATTTTATAGATTCTAAGAGATAATCAGTTGTATGCCATGTTCAACAAAAGTGAGTTCTGGTTACGAGAAGTTGGTTTTATTGGACATATTATCTCAGGTGAAGGTACCAGGGTTGATCCGAGCAAGATTTCAGCCATTATTGATTGGAAACCTCCTAGAAATGTATCAGAAGTCAAAAGTTTTCTTGCTCTTGCTGGATATTATAGACGATTTGTAGAGGGATTTTCCATTATAGCTACCCCCTGACAAGATTGCTACGAAAGGATGTCAAGTTTGAATGGATGAGAAGTGTCAACAGAGTTTTGACAAGTTAAAGGCATTGTTGATCAAGCTCTGCTTTAGTACAACCGAACTGTAAGGAGTTTGTGATTTACAGTGATGTGTCCTTGAATGAACTTGGTTGTGTACTTATGCAGGAAGGATAGGTAATTGCTTCTGCCTCTAGACAACTAAAGCCACATGAGAAGAACTATCCAACACATGATTTAGAGCTAGCTGCTATTGTTTTTGCGCTGAGGATCTGGAGACATCATTTGTACGGTGAGAAGTTTCGAATATTCACTGATCACAAAAGTTTGAAATATTTGATGACTCACAAAAAATTGAACTTGAGGTAAAGAAGATGGCTAGAGTTGATTAAAGATTATGAGCTAGTGATCAATTATCACCTAGGTAACGCAAACGTTGTTGCTGATGCTTTGAGTAGGAAATCTTTGTTTGTATTAAGAGCTTTGAACACTAGTCTAGCCTTATCAGATGATGGTTTTATCTTAGCTGAGTTGAGAGCTAAACTGATGTTTCTTGAAGAAATTTGTGAAGCTTAGAAAAACGACAGTGAGTTGCTAGGCAAAAGAGCTCAGTGTGAGTCGGATATAGAGTCAGAATTTCAAATTAGTTCTGACAGTTGTTTGATGTTCAGATAGGGTATGTGTACCGAAGAATGATAAGCTTATTCGAAAGATCTGACAGGAAACACATAGTAGTTCTTTGTCTATTCATCCAATTAGTACAAAGATGTATAATGATTTGAAGAAAATGTACTGGTGGGTAGGAATGAAAAGGGACATTTCAGAGTTTGTTTCTAGATGCTTGATTTGTCAGCAGGTAAAGGCGGAACATCAGGTATCTTCAGGTTTATTGCAACCTGTGCTAGTCCCTGAGTGGAAATAGGACCGAGTTACTATAGATTTTGTGACAGGATTACCGTTGACACCGAGAAAGAAAGATGCAGTATGGGTTGTGATTGATAAGTTAACGAAGTCGGCTTATTTTATCCCAGTTCGTATGGATTATTCACTTGACAAGTTGGTCGAGTTGTATATTTCAGAGATAGTCAGACTACACGGGGTACCATTATCGATCATTTCAGACAGAGATCCGAGATTTACTTCATGATTTTAGAAGAAGTTACAGGAAGCTTTGGGCACAAAGTTGAGTTTTAGTACAACTTTCCATCCTCAGACTGACGGTCAGTCAGAGAGAGTTATTCAAGTACTTGAAGATATGCTTAGATGCTGTGTATTGGAATTTCAAGGCAGTTGGGAAAAGTACTTACCATTAGTAGAGTTTGCCTCCAATAATAGTTATCAGTCGAGTTTGAAGATGGCACCTTATGAAGCTTTGTATGGACGTAAATGTCGCACACCTTTGTATTGGACAGAGCTTAAGGAAAGTTAGATTTACGAGGTTGATCTAGTAAAAAAAACAAAAAGAGAAAGTAAAAGTCATCAGAGATTATTTGAAAGCAGCTTCAGACAAATAGAAGTCGTATACAAATTTGAAGAGAAAAGAGATTGAGTATCAAGTTGGTGACAAAGTGTTTTTGAAAGTATCCCCGCGGAAGAAAGTTCTCAGATTTGGCAAGAAAGGAAAAATAAGTCCACATTTTATTGGACCGTTTGAAGTGATTGAGAGAGTCAGACCATTTGCATATCGGTTAGCTTTTTCGATTGAGTTAGAGAATATTCATGATGTATTTCATGTGTCTATGCTACGTCGTTATCGTTCAGATTTGTCACATGTGATTTCTCAGACAGAGATTGAGATTAAGCCAGACATGACTTACGGTGAAGAACCGGTAAAGATTCTAGCTCGAGAGGTAAAGCAATTAAGGAACAAAAGTATTGCACTTGTGAAAGTATTATGGAATAGACATGGGGTAGACGAGGCTACGTGGGAGCCCAAAGAGGCTATACGAAAACAGTACCCAAATCTCTTCACAGGTAAGATTTTCAGGGACGAAAATCCCTAAATGGGGGAGAAATGTAACATCCCGAAATAGGGCCTAAACGGAATAGTGGTTGACCACAAATCTGAGATAGAAAATTTTATTGCGATTAATTTTATGATTTACCGAGTGATTAGATACATGTGCTAGAATATTGATAAGAAATTTCAGCGATTGCATGTCTGATTTGCTTATTAGGGCTTAATTGAAAAAGTTGATAAACATGAGTTCTAAATGCTAAGGAATTAAATTGAAGTGCATAATTAAAGTATAGGTCCTTAAATGGTAATTAGACCATTATATTTTCATGGACAAAAATGGATATACATAGGTAGAAATAACTAAAAATTTTAATGAAGGGTATTTTAGTAAAGTGTCAAATAAAAGAATTAAAAAGGGAAAAAGATTGCAAAAATGTGCTCATCTTCTTCCTTAGGCTGAATGTCAAGGGTTCTCCATAGGTAGGGCTTGTTTCAAGCTTCCAAGCTTCATAGTAAGTGATTCCAAGCCCCGTTTTTAATGTTCTTTATGTTTTTGGAGTCCCAGTAACTTGATTAAGCTTATTCCAGCAATAATTTAACCTAGGGTTTATATTTGGAAAAATAACCATAGGTTAAATGTGTTTATTTTGATGTTTTATGGTAGAATATGAAGCTTGAAATTGTGTTAAACAACTTTTGCTAAGCGATTTTACATGAAAATGAGTAAAATGACACAATCGGTAAAAATACCTAATATTCATAAGGACATGTTAGAGTGAGAATTTGATGTACCATAGAAGGGAAAAATGCTCAGCATGTCATAAAACCTAAGAAAATAAGATAAAGTTTAATTTCTGAGCCTTGGGAAAAAAGTGTAAATATGTAAAACTTTAGGGCAAAAGTGTAATTTTACAAAAGTTTGAGTCAAGGACTGTTTTGATAAATGTGATTATTAAATAAGCTAAATTTTTTATTATAGATCAAGAAGAATGAAATCCAGAGTTAGACCGGGGAAAGAAAAAGATAGTGGACTAAATCGATATAGTTGATCATATTTTGTTTCGAGGTAAGTTTGCGGTAAATAAATGCAATATTCTATTATTTTATGTTAATGTTGTTAATTTTCAACATGTGTATATTTATTTTATGAAATTATTCAAAGAAGACTCAAGCATAAATTGACAGAGAAGTAATTTCAGAAAGTCCCGGTTGAACCTTAGGAATGTGTAGGATACAAATGTCATGACATTAGGGTTTAAGGATACCATGTAAGACCATGCCAAGGCATGGCAGTTGGTAAGGTTTCTAAGGCAAGGATACCATGCAAGACCATGTCAAGATATGGCATTGATAAGTTACTATAAGGCAAAGGTCCCATGTAAGACCATGCCAAGGCATGGCATTGGTGAGTTCATAAGGCAAGGATACCATGTAAGACCATGTTGAGACATGGCAATGGTAAGTTTCAAAAGGATACCATGTAAGACCATGACAAGTCATGGCAATGGTAAGGTAACCGTGTATCCTTAGTATTCCAAGTGATTCAATGGGAAAATTTAAAGAGAATATCAATGTAAGGGAAGGTAAGACGAGTTATACTAAAAAGGTAAGACAAGTTCACGCTAGAAGAGCAAAGGTAAGTATATAATGTTCATGTATGCTGGATAAAAAAAGTAAGTAAAAGGTATTAATAAATTTGATTAAGTAAGTAAGTATTTAAGTAAGTGAGTAAGTGAAAAAGTTTAAAATATGTCTATGACAATTAATGAAGTTGCATTAAGTAGTATCATGCCAAGTAGTAAGATAATTTTTATGAATGTTGTTATTTATTTGCATGAAAACTTACTAAGCTTAATGCTTACCCCATTTATTTTCCTTCTTTTTATAGTTTTGTGAAGCTAACTCAGGGATTGTAAAGTACGTCGGAGGTCCGGACACACTATCACAAGGATTATTTTGGTATAGCTAGACGTTTCATTTTCAGTATGACATGTATAACATCGTAGCCATTTTGTGTGTATGATCTTATGATATGGCTAATGAATGGTATGTAAATGCTTGATAATGATTAGCTATTGGAATGGCTAATCAAGGACATGTTTGGTGTTATGTATGCCTAAATGCTAGTTATTCCACAGAAATCATGGAAAAGGTGAAATTAACTTTAAAACAGTATCAAATAGCAGTAATGATGTGAATTTGAAAAATCACTAAAAATAAAGGAGTAAATAAAGCTTATTGAGTTTATTTTCATATGAAAGAAACAGAGTAAATAAATGAGTTGTATTTTATGAGATATTTAAATTTTGGTGAGATAGGGTCAGAGTGATTTCTGGATTCCCTATTCTGACTTTAGAAATTCGGTAAACATTGTACAAAAATAATTAGAAGTTATACTTTATATGTATAGATTTATTATTAAGTCTACTTTTAAGAGAAATAAATTTCATGGTATTTGAATTCTGTACAGGGAGAAAATTAATTCGTAGTGAATAGAGGTCAGAGCAGTCGAACACTAAAACAGGGGAAACTTTAACTAATAAACTGTACTAATTGGCTGGACCAAAAATTATGAAACAAATTTAGTAAGAAGATATATGAGTCTAGTTTCTGATAAAAGCTATGGATTTGAATTTCATGTTTTGTAACTTGAGTTATGATTTATTTAGTGACTATGACGTAGATGGACAATTTATTTATGAAAGATGAAATAAATTGTTTTGATTTGTTTAAGTGATTAGAAAAATTTTATTGATTCCGGTTTGCTCTCGAACTATTTCAATTTCATGTTTTAGGCTCTCGAGGACCCTTTTTAGGGACATATTGAATGAATGAAACTAAATTAATTTTAAAAGAAAATTTTTATGCCCCAAATTAGTAAGTTAAGTCCGGTAATGCCTCGTGCTCGACTCCAGCGACGATCTCGGGTAAGGGGTGTTACACTTCGACACTGTGTTTCAGAGTTCAAAGATGATTGGAAAGAGATATACGAGGTGAAATTGGTTTGTGATTTTGAGGAAAAAGGGTGAAAGTGATTCATGAAAGTTGAAAGCAATTTTAGACTGACATAAGTAGTATACTGATTTGAAAATTTAAGATATTGAATTCCAGATTGATGACAGAGTGTTTCTGGAAGTATTGCCCTCGAAGGGGACTCTTTGATGAGATAGAGGAAAAGACGAGAACATTACCCTAATCTCTTTTCTGGTAAGATTTTTGGGGATGAAAATCCCTAAGTGGTGAGAGTTGTAATAGCCTGATTTTCGGTCTAGCCGGAACAGTGGTTTCGGAACCACAAATCCGACGGAGAAATTTTTTTATTATATTTTTATGGTCTAAAATTTTATGGAATGATTTCATGAAAATTTAGTTTGAAAAGTTTGACGTTTGGGCACTCAATTTAGTCAAAAGGACTAAATTGTAAAAAGTGAAAAAGTTTAGTTCTACATGCCAGAGGTGTCTAATTGGTATGAAATTTTAAATTGGAGGTCCTTAAATGGTAATTATACCATTGGTTATGTTGTTGGACAAAAATGGGCATGGTTAGTTATGTTTCTAAAGTTTTTCATTAGGGGCATTTTAGTAATTTGGTAATTAAATGAATTAAAAAGCCAAATTAAAAGCCAATTTTTGCTCATCTTCTACCTCATGGTTGAATGTATCAACAAGAAACCATGGCTAGGGTTTTTCAAGCTTCCAAGCTCGATTGTAATTCCGTTTAAGCCCCGTTTTTAATGATTTTTATGTTTTTGAAATCCTCGTAACATGATCTATCTATTTCTACCACTAATTAAAGAAATAATCAAGGTCTAAAATTTAACCCATAATGGATATTTGTGTATTTTGATGTCTAATGGTAGGAAATGTATGTTTGGTGTATGATAAATGACTTTTGCTAAGTGATTTTTAGTGAAAATGCCTAAAAGGACCTATTTGTAAAAAGTTATAAAATGGGTGTTAAAATGCAAATAAAAGAAAAATGTCAGCTGGGATAAGCATGTATAAGGTTCGACTAGGCATGGGTGTTGAAGAAATTGAGTACATTTCATTTTTCGAGCCTAGGGACTAAATTGTAAAATGTTAAACTTTGGGGGAAAAAATGTAATTTCTTGCCATAATGTGATTTTGGGTTGATTTGAATAGTATAATGATTAAATAAGTTAAATGTGATATTATAGATCAAGAAAAATGAGGTTCAAAATTAGAACGAGGAAAAAACGACTATTTGACGGTTTGGTCCTTTTCGCCATTTTTTTCGAGGTAAGTTCGTATGTTTAATAAGCATTAAATTATATATGTATAAATACTTAATTGATATAATTGTGGTAAATGTTATATTATTGAAATGAAATGTGAATGCTATTGAGTACGATATTACGGAAATGACCGATAAAGATTCGGTACAGCGAAAGTCCCGGTTGAACCTTAGGAATAGATAGGATACAAACGTCATGACATTAGGGTTACTGAGATTATGTGTAAGACCATATCCGGGATATGGCATCGATATGAGACTTTGTGTAAGACCATAGCTGGGCTATTGGCATCGATACGAGATTACATTCTGACTATATCTGGGATATGACATTGGTACAGTACTGTGTGTACGAAATTCCCGAGTATCCTTTAGTATTCCAAGTGGTTCAATGGGTAATTTAATGGGTATGTCAAAGAAGAGAAAGAGTATGTAAGTATTATGAATTTGTATAGGTATGTACATAAAGTTTTTAAGCATTGACTTCATGATATTGTGAGTTCATGGTTTCCATGAGAATGTTTTTGTGAAAGCCTTGTGATTATTGATCTATACTTTTGATGTACGAAATATATGGTGAATTCGGTTGGTGATTGTGTAATTGGCTTTCAGGCTAAATTGAGTTATGATCTAGCATGTTTGATTCACACAAATTGTGATTTATCGGAAATGAGAAAAAGGAACGATTGACATAATTGCCTATTAAAATGATTATGAGATGATATGTGCTTTAAACAATTAACGATGTTAGAATATATGCTTGAAAAGTGAACACTCATAATTAATGTGCATGTTTATTATGAGGTTTGAAATGATTGGTTGATTGTGGTAAACGGTTATAATGGAGAAATTTCGGTTATTAGGCTAATGTCAAGACATGTTAAACTATGCTTGCAAATTGATAGAACAAACAATGTGACTGAATAAGTTATAACTGTGAGTTTTAATGCAATTTATATTATCTTGTGTTTATATCATTGGATTTAGTAAATGATTGGTAAGATTTGCTTATTATGTTTATACGGACTTACTAAGCTATATAACTCACCCCCTTCCTTTCCCATGTTTTATAGTGCCGTCAAGCTTGCTTAGGATGGAGATCGCTGGAGATCCTATCACACTATCAAGCTATCATTTTGGGTATTGATGAATTCAAGTATTTTAAGTTATGACATGTTTAAGGACTTGGTCATTTTCTTATATGCGTCATATGATTTTAGCCAATGTAATGGCTTGTATCCGTCAAAGGCTTGTTTTGCTATTTGGCTATGTAAGTTGGCTTATAGTGGCAACATGGTTGTAAGCCTAAGTATATTCATATATGTGTCAATGTCTATAGTGATATGACCATGGTATGCTTGGTGAATGTGAAATATTTGGAAATGTGATTTATGGCATGATTGTGTAATGTTTGGAATTGTGACCTATTGATGAGATGAGGAATTTAAGTATAAGTTGGTAACTAGATAGTAATTGAATGAAGCCTAATGAATGTGAGATATGTATGTTTGATTTAGAGCTTAATAAATGTAGTGAATATGTTAGATAATGATATAAAGTTGATATGTTTTAACCATGAATGTGGATGTTTTGGTTACCTTAGTATGTATTGTTATGTGCCTTTGAATTGGGGTAAGTGCATGTGTGAATAAGAGTGGCAAATGGCTTGGTAAATATCTTTATTATTGTCCATACGAGTAGACATACGGGCTTGTGTCTAGGCCGTGCGTGACACACGGTCAGCCCCATGGGCATGTGATCCGTCCGTGTGTCTTCTACACCAAATTGTTGCAAAACAGAATGCTCAGTGTCGAGCACACGGGCATGTGTCTTGGCCATGTGACTTCAATTTGCTCTTGGGTGACAAACAGAGAGTTACACGGGTTTGGGACACGGGCATGTGTGACCACACGACCTGCCCACACAGGCGTGTCTCGAGCCACATGGGCATGTGACCCTTGTTTAGGCAAAAATTTTCTAAGTGTTGTAAAAATTTCTAATGTTCTCGGTTTAGTCCCGAACCGTCTCCAAAAGCGTGTTTTGGGCCTCGTAGGCTCGTGTTAGGAACTTTATGCTCGATTTCAAAAAGTTTTAATTTGGATGAAAATTTGTGACTCTGAAATGTATGTTTGCTTGTGTATAAGTCCGGTAATGCCTCGTACCCTATTCCGGCGTTGAATACGGGTAAGGGTGTTACACTACTGGTTTTAGGTATTCCCTTCGGCAAGAATGGCTCCCATACTTTCTTATAATCCATTGGGATCTTGGATCTGTCACAACATCAAGTACTTGTTGAAGAAAATCCCAATTGATATTGTTCATCATAGGGTACTACTCATTTTCTTCAACATCAGGTATATTAAACAAATCATTGATGGACTTAGAAGTAAGAGGTACCTTTTTTCTTTCGAATGATGACCTCACTAGCATCTTGCATAGTCAAACTAGCATAGAATTCTCGAACTAGTTCATCTTCCGAAAGTGAACGAGCATCACAAAATCGTTCCCACTTGAGAGCATTGATTTTCTTTCTAATCGGTATAGGAACAACCATCAAATCATTACTCTTCAAGTCAAAACCTTTTTCCGGCATCATAGGATGATGCTTGAAGATTGAATCAAATCTCTCTTTCACTTCTTCATCGATCAAAATCGAGTTTTTAGGAGTAGTCTTTAAAGATCTAGTTCTTTTATGAGACCTGGTATCTTTTCTTGAAAATTGGCAAAGTTTCTACACAAGGGTAAAAATCTTGCTACGGAAAAAATCTTGCGACGACAAGAATAGTGCGGTGGTAATGACGGCATGTGACAGCAATGGCGGCACTTCGGCAATCTTTTTGCGATGGCAATAGATAGTTTTGGTAAAAAGGGAAGAGAACTAGGGTTCTTTCGAGATTTGAGGTTGACGAAAAAAATAAAAAGATTTAGGGATTTTTTTAGGGATTAAGCAAATTGCTTTGGGGGATATGAAAATCAGTAAAATGGAGAGGGGTTTATATAGGGAAGAATTAGGGCAACATGTAGCGAAAATTTAGCTACATTAGGGTTACTTGGGCGGCAAGTAATGGGAGTGGTGGTGTGACAGCCTTAAAACGACCCTAGTCGGAATGTGGTTTCGGGACCACAAAACCGAGGCATAGAAATAATTTGATATTTATTTTGATGCCTATAATATGTGTTAACTCATGTGTGACATTTTTGATGCTTTAATTTAGAGTTATAAATATGAATTTCACTAGAAAGGACCTAGTAGTAAACTTTAAAAGTATGAGGGGAAATGTGTAATGACTAGTTGATCATGCATGCAAAATGAGGGTTTGCATGTCAACTTCCCATTTATTAGCTAATGGCCGGCCATGACAAGGGTGTATGGGCTAAACATGTCATGAAACATGTTTTGTTGGTGCATTAGGGAGAAACAATAAACAAATAAGTATGGGTGATAAAGAAAGAAAAAAAAATGCGTGTGTGTGAGTGAAACCCCCTTGCCGTGTATTGAGGAAAAGAGAAGAAAAAAAAATTTGTTCATCCATTTTTCTCCCTTGACCGAAAATACTAGAGGAAGGAAGGAATTTTGCTTCATGTTTGGTTTGGAAGAGGATTAGGAAGAGGTTGGCTATACTTGCATCAAGATTAAGGTATGTTTGAGGTTGTGCCATGAGATTCATGCATGTTTTTAGTTGCTAGCTTGATGTTCTTGTTAGCCCATGGTTCAAATCTTTGCTATGTCACGGAATGAATTCGGCCAAAGTGAATATGGTGTTAATGCCATTGCATGCTAAATATCAAGCTTGATAATGAAACATGTGATGGGGGATTGAGGACTCTTAGATTTTCTTTGAGCATTTTTGAAGGAGATACTAAGTTCTTTGTTTAATCATGACCAAAATTATGGTGTTGTGGTATTTGGCCATGGTATATCCATAAGTATGATTCATGCATGTTGCATGGTAAGTAAGATTTAAGCTTTGGATATGTGTGTATATTTGGATATAAGCCACTTGAGAATTCGGCCCTTGCACCTACATGAATATATGTTTGCACATGATGTATTGGTATGACATATATACTATTTCAAGTGTATATTTGCTTGTGATGATGTTTCGTTATGAAGTAAATGAGAGAGGTGTATTGAGCTACGATATGTAATGCGTTAGTAGTAAAATGTATGCTGTTTTGTGTGGTATTAAGTGTATAATTGGCCTCAACATGGACATGTATATTCGCCACATGAGGGGAAATTGGTGTGCATGCATTCGGTTAGAGGCAAGCATATTGATGCCTATTCTTGGCTTAGAAAATTCGCTAAGAGGAATATTAACTAATGTGTTGAGTTTGATTCATGATTTCGTACATATGCGACTTTGATGCCTAATGAGTATATATATTGACTAAGTACCTTGAATTCCTCTTCGATGCTCAAATGATTAAATCGATTTATTTGTCAAATTAAGCTCAAGAGCAAAGGGAGCTAAATTCGATAAAGGGAAGGAAAAAGTAGTTGAGTAGCCGTCGAAATCGCCGACAACATCCAAGGTAAGTCTTGAGTAATGACCCTACTTGAATTATATTGAAATCATGCTCCTTGTGTGTGTGGCTATTGAGCCAAATTGTAAAGGTTTGATAAATATTTTGTGTTAGAGCCTTAGTAACGAAAATGAATTATGGATGTGTCTTGATTATTGATATATGTGTAAATGAACATTGGAATGATATCCGGCTAAGTCCCAAGGCAATTATGCTAGTAATTATATCCGGCTAAGACCAAGGCATTCGTATGAAGTTGTTATATCCGGCTAAGACCAAGGCATTTGTGAAAGTTACCAAATCCGGGTTAAGACCAAGGCAATCGTATGAATCACTATAACCGGCTAGGTCCCAAGACAATCGAGCGAGTCGCTATATCCGGTTAAATCAAGGTACGTGATTCGAAGTGAGCAATCTTGCTGTAAAAATTTCAGTTTATACACTTGTGAAAATTCCAGCAATGAGGTATGTTTGTATGTGCTTGAATTAGTTGAGTCCTTACAAGTAAGTATGCGCTCGGTTGATAAACGAGCTACCGCCTTTGGCTAAGTTGTTCTTTTGTGTATGAACATAAGGGTCGGTAATGTGAAATAAGTATGATTATGGGAATGTGTATTAATAAAGTGATTCATTTAGCCATGTGAATGTAATACGTTAGTCAAAGCTGATTCCATTGCTTGAGACTTACTAAGCATTAAAATGCTTACCCCGTTGCTTTGGCTCTCTGTTTTATAGGTTTCGCTCGTTAGCTATCGGATTCGGGATCAACGAAGTCGAAGTCATCCACACTATCAAAGCCCCCTTTTGGTACAATTTTGGTTGAGCTTTGAAATGTTGCGTTTTAAGTACTTTTGTGATGTATGTGTGTACGACCATGCGAAAATGGCTCGTAAAAGTGGAGTATGACATTAGACCATTTGTGCTTATGTATATATGTATAGTTTTATGATGTGACTACGGACTGCATGGAAGTGTGAGCAAATGATCAGCCATTGGAATGGCTAAAAATGATTATATGTGGACCTATGTATGACAAAACTCTAGTTGGTCCATAGAAACCACGAAATAGGTAAGGTTTACCTGAAAAACAGATGCTGACAGCAGCAGTGGTGTGGATTTGAAAAATCACTAAACATTGTAGGAATGGAATTAAATAGTAAATAAATTATGTAAATTAACTTTGATGAATCTACTTTCATATGGAAGAAACGAAACAGTCATATGAATTATATGTTAAGAGATATTAAAGTTCTCGTGAAACAGGGCCAGAACGGTTTCTGGATCCCCTGTTCCGACTTTAGAAATTAATTGTAAATTAACCAGAGATAATTAGGAGTCATTCCATAAATGTATAGATTCCTATCTGAGTCTAGTTTCTATAGAAACAAACGGCATCAGTATTGAAGCCCTGTACAGGGAGATATCCAATTCGTAACGCACGAAGGTCAGTGTAGTCAATCCCTGCAACAGGGGAGAATTTAACTAATAAACTGTACTAATTGGCTTGACCAAAAATTCTAGAAAAAAATCTGTAGATGGAAATATGAGTCTAGTTTCAGAGAAAAATTACAAAACAAATTTTCGAGCTTTGAAACTCAAGATATGATTTTTAAGGCGATACTGATGCAGTAACCAGCTTGTCTGGAAATTTCTAAATGGACTGTGAAGATAGTTAAACTAAGTTTGTGTGCACCTTGTGTTCGATTCCGGTAACGGACTCGGGTACGGGGTGTTACAGGTGGTAAGGTGAGGAATTTTCCCTTCTTTTTTCTGTCTTGGGCTTCAAACTCAGACTATATTTACAAACTTACTCAAGAAAAAAAAACCGATTAGTACTTGGGCCAAATTTGACCCCTTTTATTAACATAAAAATTTAAAATTTAAACAGAAAAAATGAAACTTAAAAAATTTTAAATCTTAATTAGAAAATTTCTTCTTAAAAAATTACATTAAATTAATTCCTAGGAAAGGTTGGAAAGGTCACAACAGTTTCGCTTAAGTTCCAATCTCTTTGATAGAATTAATTAAATGTAATAAGTTATGAAAACAAGTTTTAATTATTTATTTATTTACAAAATGAGTTCATGAAAAATAAAGGATCTGTTAATTTGAACGAGGATTCAACTCGCCCAACTTCACCATCCCAATAGTGTTTGAGACGTTAACCATTAACTTTAAACGTACCTCCGTAATTGTCGTATAATTCAATAGCTCCATAAGGATAAACTCAGTAGATGGTATAGGGTCCTTTCCATCGGGATTTAAGCTTCCCAGGAAATAACTTCAACCTTGAATTAAACAATAAAAACTTCTGACCTTCTTTAAACTTGCGAGGTTGTATATGACTATCATGCCATCTCTTTGATCTTTCTTTGCACATTTTGGCATTCTCATAGGAAAACAACCTCAGCTCTTCCAACTCATCAAGTTGTAACATCCTCCTCTCACCAGGTTGCTTAAGATCAAATTTCAAATGCTTCAAAGCCCAATGAGCTCTATTCTCCAACTCTAATGGCAAATGACATGCCTTTCCAAAGACTAACTAATAAGGAGTCTTAAATGCTGTTTGATAGGCCCATAATGCATCATCGAGCCTTCGAGACCAATCTTTTTTGCTAAGGCGTACTACCCTTTCAAGGATACCTTTGATTTCACGGTTCACTCTTTCAACTTGCCCATTAGACTAGGGGTTATAGGCAGTAGCAATCTTGTGCTTCACATCATATTTGTCAAGGAACCACTTAATCCATTTGTTCACAAAGTGAGAACCTTCATCACTAATAATAGCTATTGGTGTCCCAAATCATGTAAACACATGCTTATGTAGGAATTGCATGACTACCTTAGCGTTATTTGTAGGGTATGCTTCAGCTTCAACCTACTTGGATACATAGTCCACAACAACTAAGATGTATTTGTTCCTATACGAAGAAGGAAATGGGCCTAAGAAGTCAATACCCCATACATAGAACAATTTAATCTACAAAATGTTTGTCAAGGGCATCTCATTCCTCCTTGATATATTTCTAGTCCTTTGGCATTTATCACAGTTCTTCACATAAGCATAAGCATCTTTAAATAGTGTAGGCCAAAAGAAACCTACTTGCAGTACATGAACCACCAAAGTTTCCCCTACTTGGAGATGAATGGCAATGATACGAGATCTCAGCAATCTCACTTTCAGCTACACACTTTCAGATAATATTATCTGCACACTGTTTAAACAAAAACGAATCCTCCCAAAAATAATACTAACAATCATGAAGGAATTTTTTCCTTTGTTGGTATGTTGTTTCTCGAGGAATTATTCCACATGCAAGATAATTGGCAAAATCAGCAAACCAAGGTGTTTCATGAATTCGACTTACTTCAAATAAGTGTTCATCTAGGAAATTCTCGTTGATAGGCACACATGATCGAGTTATGTCATCTTGTTCCAACCTCGACAGATGATCAGCTATTTGATTTTTGACACCTTTTCTGTTTTGGATCTTAAGGTCAAATTCTTGGAGTAAAAGTATCCAACGAATTAGCCTCGGTTTCACATCTTTCTTCATGAGCAAGTATTTAATGGCCCTATGGTCAGTAAATACTGTAACTTTGGTACCAAATGGTCAAGTAAAGGTTGTTTTATGTTGGTCCTCTGGAGCTACAACTATTTGGTTATATCCCGAATAGCCATCTAAAAACCAATAGAATTCATTACCTACCAGTCGATCTAACATCTGATCCATAAAAGGCAACGGAGAATGGTCCTTCCGAGTGGCTTTATTCAACTTTTTGTAATCAATACAGATTCTCTAACCAGTAACAGTTCTCGTTGGAATCAACTCCTTATGCTCATTTTCAACAATCGTGATTCCACCTTTCTTCGGCATGCATTGCACCAGACTTACCCATGAACTATTTGAATAAGATAGACGATTCTTGCATCTAACCATTTGATCACTTCCTTTCTCACAACTTCTTTCATAATAGGATTGAGCCTCCTTTGCACATCAATTCGAGCTCTTTCACCTTCTTCTAAAATAATTTTATGCTTGCAGAAAGAAGGGCTTATACCTCGGATATCAGCTATGGTCCAACCAATTGCTTTCTTAAATTTCTTTAGAACAACAATTAGTTGCTCCTCTTGATCTTTCGTCAGTTCTGCTAAAATAATCAATGGCAAAGTGGAACAGTCACCTAAATAAACGTATTTCAAATGAGAAGGAAGTACCTTTAGTTCGAGTTTAGGTAGTTTTTCATTTGATAACTTGGGTTGCACAAATTCTCTAACTTCTAACTCCAATGGTTCAAACTGTATGGATTGAATAAAATTTCTCGGATTGGCTTCCATTAAAGCCATGTTTTCTTCACCTTCTTCATCTTCCAAAGGGTCAAGATCTAAGGCTTTCTCCAATAGATCTTCTTCAAAATTACTTTCCATAGAAACCAAGGTTTCTATCTCTTCCATAACTGAACACTCTTCTGCTGGATTAGGAAATTTCATCGCTTTAAGAATGTTAAAGGTTACCTGATTGTCTTGAACTCGCATGGTGAGTTCACCTTTCTGCACATCAACTAACATTCTTTCCGTGGCTAAGAAAGGTCTCTAAGGATAATCGACACTTCCTTATCTGCTTCAAAATCTAAGACAATGAATTCAACAGGAAAAATAAATTTATCGACTCTTACTAAAACATCCTTGATCTTTCCTTTGGGATATGCTAAAGATCGATCCGCTAGCTGAAGCGTCACAGTTGTAAGTCTTACTTCACCTATCCCTATCATCTTGAAAATAGACTTAGGCATCAAGTTGATACTCACTCATAAATCACACAAAGCTTTACCACAGTAAGATTCACCAATGGTACAGGGTATAGTAGAGTTCCTGGGTCCTTCAATTTCGGTGGCAGTTTATTCTACAAAAACGCACTGCACTCCTTTGTCAAGGCAATAGTCTTACACTCACTCAGTCATTTATTCTTGGACAGTATATCCTTCATAAACTTCAGATAATTTGTCATTTGTTCTAAAGCCTCCCCCAACGAAATATTGATGTGTAACTGCTTCAGAACATCCAAAAAATTCTTGAATTGCACCTTCTATTTCTGCTTGTTTTGCTGCAATCTTTGCGGATATGGAGGTGATGAAACTTTTAGATGAATCGAATAACTCTTCTAAGTAGGTAAATCTACATCCAAAAAAGATGTTAAAGCATCTGAATTCACTAAGTTAGGATTTACCTCGTCAATCTTTGCAGATTCTGACTCTTTTGGTGTAGGAATTTCAACAGCTGGTTGATTTTTTTCAATGGGCTTATCGTCCACATCAATCAATCGGGGTTCTAGAATTCTACCACTTCGCAATGCCACTGCCTTGATATGTTCTTTACCCAAATTTCTTGGATTTTTAGTATCATTCAGCAAGGTTCCTTGTGGTCTATTATGAAACTCCGTAGCTATCTGACCCATTTGGTTTTCCAAATTTTTTAATATTGCTGCTTGGCTTTGGATCAAAGCATCATTCTTTGCCATGTACGTTTTAACAAGTTCTCCAAGCTGTTTGATGCCTCAGCTTGAGGTGGTCTTGGAACTTGCTGATTAAACCCTTGAGATTGGTTAGGTCTATGTTGCAATAAGTTGTTGTTCAGTCCATTTCCTTGGTTGCTTCAAGAAAAGTTAGGATGATTATGCCATGAAGGATTGTAGAAGTTGGACTAGGGTCCTTATCCACTCATATTTTGATGTTGGTTCCCCACATAGTACATTGGCTCAGGATTTGATGGACAATTCTCAAAAGAATGACCTTTCCCATAGTACGCACATGAAACTACTTCAAATGGACCTGGTGGCTAAGCTGCAAAATTATTATCACTATAAGCTGTAAACTATTGTAACATAGAGAAAATAGACAATCCTTGAGCTGATAACGAAGTGAGGGCGTCAACTTCATGAACTCCGGCTACATGTCTTCCTGAAGCTGTTTGATTTGTTGGCCATTGATAGTTATTACTCATGATCCTCTCAATGATCTCATAAGCCTCATTATAAGACTTAGACAAAATTGCACCATTCGCAGAAGCATCTACCATCAATCTTGTATGTGCATTGAGACCATTATAGAATGTCTCTAACTGGATACAATGAGGAATCCCATGATGAGGACACTTACGAAATAACTCCTTGAATCACTCCCAAGCCTTATATAAAGACTCATCATTCAATTGTTGGAAAGTTGTGATCTTGTTCCTCAACTTAACATCTTTGCTAGGCAGGAAATACTTAACCAAAAATCTCTCTGCTAATTCTTGCCATGTAGATATGGAACATGGTGGCAATGAATTGAGCCATGCTCGTGCTTGATCTCGCAACGAGTATGAAAACAACTTCAACCTCAATGCATCTTTAGTCTCATCGACTATCTTGAATGAATCATTCACCTCAATAAACAATCGAAGTAGGAGATGAGGATCTTCCGTATGCATACCACTAAATTGACCCACCGTTTGGAGCATTCGAAACATCATTGGTTTCAATTTAAATTGGGTTGCCTCAATATCTGGCCTTCTAATTCCTGGAATTAACTCATTGAAAAGTGGTACAACATATTGTTTGATGCATCATCCCTATCATCGGCAATGGGGATGGGATTTCACACACGATCGACTTCATTACCTTGGTCTTGATTCTAATTCCCAAGGCCATATTGATTTGTCTTTGAGTTGTTCATTCACGTCTTCTTTGTCTAAAAGTTAGCTTAATTTCAGTGTCTACAGGGAGTAAATTGATAATCTGATCTATGCTCATAAACACCTGAGAAGAAAATGAAAAAAATAAAAAGAATAAGTTAGTAATGTTAGAAATAAACCAAATTGGAAGTAAATAATTTCACAAAAAAAATGACTATGGCAACAATTAACAATCCCCGGCAACGGTGCCAAAAACTTGTAACGTGTAGGTTTGTGCAAGTGTACATAGTCATTATCAAGTAATAAGAAAGTATCGAGTTATTGTCTCAACATGGATTGTATTTGTGTTAAATCACTTAATTGTAAAATTATACTAACAACTTGGTAAATAAAAACACAATATGGTTGAGAAGTGATGATTAAAATTAAATATATTAAACTAAATGCAATGATCCCTAATGTAAATTATCCTAAGTATGCAAACTATATGAATGAAATAGATTTTAGCAAAATTAAACACAATTTGCAACAATTATAACATAAATAAACTAGGACAATTACTTGAATTAAACTCAATTTATTATTAACATGCTTAATAACATTCGGAAAAATATTCCATGGTAACTCGATCTTTCATGAGTTTGGAAACCACATTAGGTCCTTTCGAAATCCTTTACTTAGTAAATACACATTTTACTGATCCTTATTTACTAAGGGTTCTTAGCATTCGTGTGAGGTAACAAGGACGTGTTATGTTCGAAACAGTTTAATCACACAAATGTAAAAACTATACAGATAACAGAGCTTGGTTAGAGTTGCTATGCAACCTGCAATTTAATCAGGTTAGGATCTAAATTGAGCATGCACGTTTCAATTATGTGTCCACTAGTTGTCGTCTGGTTAGGATCACTCAGCTAATTCAGGTGTATTTCAATCACGTATGAACAAAATATAGACTTGATTTTAAATGAAAACATGATCAATAGAGGCACAAACATTATAAGCATGATTCAAATAAATATTATTTAATCAAAGAAATCGTCCTAGCTTAAATAAAATTAAGCTAACATTGTTGTAAACAAGAACAAAGAACACATAGAAAACATTTTTAGATTAAATTAAAGAAAAGAAAGATTAAACCTAAATCAGAGTGGTTGTCACCCAAGACTATGACCGACGAGGCTCCTTCACTCCTTTGTTTTTCTCCTTTGCTGATGGCTCTCCAAGGTGGCCGTCCAAGGGCTCTTTAAGAGGCTTTGGGACAGCCCTAAAGTGACCCTAGTCGGAAAGCAGTTTCGGGACCGTTAAACCGAGTCACCAAATTATTTGAATATGATAATTATTGTCTAAAATATGTGAATATGAATGTGTGAAAGTTTTAAGCTTCGATTTAGTTAATTGCATGTGAATTTAGTTAATAGGACTTATGTGAGAAAATTTAGAAATGTGCTAGGCAAATGTAAGTGGCCTATTAATGCATGTTATAAAGGTGATGGGTTTGCATGTCAAATTACCCAAAATTTGACTAGTGGCCGGCCATGCTATGGGATAAAAGGTATTATAAACCTTTTATGTTAGTGTTTTATGTTAGGAAAAATAAAATAAGGAGCATGGGCAATAAAATAATAATGGTTAGTAGGATGATGAAAAAAAAAAAGGTTCTCATTTGTTTCTTCTTGACCGAAAAATCAAAGGAAGGAGGGGAAAAAAAGGTTGAAGAGGTTCGGCCATACTTGTATCTAGATTAAGGTATGTTTGATGATGTTCCATGAGATGCATGCATGTTTTAGTTGTTAGCTTGAGTTCTACCTAGCCCATGGTTTAAATCTTTGCTATGTGATAGAGATGATATTTAGCCATGGGTGTTGTCTTCTTGGTTGGTGTTTGATGTTGTGGTGATGATGCATGAAGATGAGTTAAGTTTTGGCTAAGGTGGAGTTGTGTTGATGTCATTTGCATGCTAAATGTGAAGCTTTGTAATGATACATGTGATGGTGGATTGATGCCTCTTGGATTTTCTTTTTAGCATTTTTTTTGAGTTAGACATTAGGTTCTTTGTTTAACCCATGACCAAAATTGAAATGGTATGGTGTCTTGATGCATTCGGCCATAGTAGGAAATATGGTTGTTGTTCATGTTATTTGCATGAGAAATGGTAGCAAGGTGAAGTGCAAATATTAGTATTTGATTACTAGTGTATATATGTGTATTAGCCGAGTTTTGAACTTGAAACAAAATGGTATGTAGTTAATACAAGTAACCATATTTGTAGGAAGTATTAAGCATATAATTGGCCTCAACATAGACATGCATATTCGGCCACATGAGATAGATTGGTGTTGCATGTATTCGGTTAGGGGCAAGCATATTGATGCTTTTATCTTGACTTAGACAATCGGCTCAAGGAGAATTTGTTAAAGTGCTTAGTTAATTGATATTAGGTTAATGATGTGTGTATTCGGTCATGAAGGTGCACATGAGGAAATGTTAGGTTAATTGTATTAAATTGCTCAATGTGATTAAAAATGCGTATGACCACTTTGTATTTGAGCTAAAGGTGGCCATATGACCTATCAACTCCTTGTCATATTCGGCCATAAGCTAGCATAATGAGACTTTAATAAGTTAAATTTGCTTGAATTAGCTCAAGAGCTTAGAGGACCAAAGTTGGACAAGGGAAAGGAAAAAGTGATCGAATAGCCGCCGAAATCGTTCGACAACATCCGAAGTAAGTTTTCGAGTAATGGAACTTAGATTATGATTCGATTAGATCATGTTTTAAGCAAATCAAAATCATGCTCTTTGTATGTAGCTATTTAGCCGAAAATGATAATGCGTGATAAGTGACTTGTGTTTGAATTCTAGTTGTGAAAATGAAATATAGATGTGTCACGAATTATTGATATGTGCATGGATATTCAGATGATAACCGGGCTAAGCCCCGACGGAATTTGTGCTAGTGACTAATTCCGGGCTAAGCCCCGAAGGCATTTAATGCGAAGTTACTATATCCGGCTAAGTCCCAAGGCATTTGTGCGAGTTACTATATCCGGCTAAGTCCGAAGGCATTTGTGCGAAGTTACTATAACCGGCTAAGTCCCAAGGCATTTGAGCGAGTAGCTATGTCCGGCTAAATCCCGAAGGTACTTAGTTGGGGAATGAGCGATCTTGCTGTAATAATTTCAATTAATACGCTCGTAAAATCCCAATGATGAGGTATGTTTTGTATATGCATTGGAATAGTTGATTCCTTTTAAATATTATTCGCTCAGTCGATTAATAAGCTTCCGGCCTTTGGTTAAGTTGATCCCTTATGTGTGAATATAAGGGTTGGAAATGTGAAGTAGGACTGATTTTTTTTTTGAGAATATGTGTATATGAAATTATCCGTTTAGTTATATGAATGCTATACTTTAGTTGTGCCTAATTTCATTGCTCAAAACTTACTAAGCATTAAATGCTTACTCCGTTCTTTGAATCTCTGTTTTATAGATTTTGGTTCGTCAGCTATCGGACTCGGGATTGTCGAAGTCGAAGTCGTCCACACTATCAAAGCCCTTTTGGTACTCTTTTAGTTGAACTCTGCTAATGGCATGTATAGGACTGCCCTTGTGTTATTAGTCAAGTACTTTGGTGTTGTATATATTAGGATAGCCATGCGAAAATGGCTTATATATTTTGAGCATAGTGTTATAATCATTTTGTATGTATATGGTTATTGAGAGGTGTGGATATGTTTGGCAATGATTGGCCATTGGAATGGTTAATCACGATCATAATTTGTGCTATATATGCTAAAGGGCTAGTTGAATCATGGAAACTATGAAATAGGTAAAGTTTACCTTAAAGGCAGATGCTAACAGCAGTAGTGATTTAAATTCAAAATATCACTAAAAATAGTAGGAATGGAATTAAATAGTGAATAAATTATGTAATCGTACCTTGATGGATCTACTTTCATATGGAAGAAACGAAACTATCATATGAGTTGTATTTTAAGAGATATTTAAGTTTTCGTGGAACAGGGCCAGAGCGATTTCTGGATCCCCTGATCTGACTTTGGAAATTCACTACATATTAACCAGAGATAATTAGAGGTCATGCCATATATTTATAGATTCCTTTTTGAGTCTAGTTTCGTTAGAAACAAACAGCATAATTATTGAAGCCCTGTACAGGGAGATATATAAGTCGTAATGCATGAAGGTCAGAGCAGTCGAACCCTGAAACAGGGGAGACTTTAACTAATAAACTGTACTAATTGGCCCGACCAAAAATTCTAGAAAAAAAATTTGTAGATGGACATATGAGTCTAGTTTCAGGAAAAATTTACGGAACTTGTTTTAGAGTTTTGGAACTCGAGATATGATTTTTAAGGTGACAGTGACGCAGTTAGCCAGCTTGTCTGGAAATTTTAAATGAACTGTACAATGAATTAAGTCTGTTAGCACCTCGTGTTCGACTCCGGCAACGGTTTCGGGTACGGGGTGTTACAGGCTTAATTGCTAAAATATTTATGAAGAGATGATGCTAGGCGTTGGAAATGGAAAATGCTAAAGAAAATTGAGAGAAAAGAGAGAATGATGAGGGATGAGGGATAATGAATGAGGGAACGAAAGGGTCTTATTTATAGGTGAAGAGAGGTGGGTAGTTTGCTGAAAATAGCTAGGTTTAGCCTCTTCAAACTTCTTCCATGAGTGGTCGGCCACAATTAGTGGAATTTGGGCTGATTTTTGCTTTATTTTTAAGCAATTTAAATGTCATAATAACTCAAGACTGAGACTCAGTCACATGTAAATCTTCGGGCAAATCTCTAATTTCTTCAACAATGCAAGGACCTTGTGTAATTAAACCAAAAAGTGGTTTAAATGGAAAACCATTTGTAGCCAAATTTGGGTTGACTTAGTCTTCAATTTGGACGGTTTTTGTAATCCAACAAAGCTATCAGACCTGTCCAAAATAAATCAATAAGTTAAAGGACCAAAGAATACAATTATCCAATTTAAATAATTAATTACAACCCAAATTATTAATGAAATATTTAAAATTATTTATTAAATATAATTTTATATTTTATTATTTAATTTAATCATGCATGGCCCATTTTATGTCTTAAAAACATAATATGTTCAAATCAATATAAAATAAGCCATTTTATGCATGAAAACTATATAATAAAGTATAAAATCACATTTTAATAATTTCTATGTCCTAATTTCATATTTTCACATATTTTATTAATTTATTAAACAATTACTTAGTTTTAACAATGAATTTAAGTAAAAGGTGATAAATTACATAGGAAAATTCCTATTTATTTTTCAGTTTACACCCATGTCCATATTCAGAAAGTTGGGGATATGTGAAGTTAGACTTACTACGGTTACACTTCAATTAGCAGATTGATCTTTAGCGCATCCAGAAGAAAAAATCGAGGAAGTATTGGTACGTGTAGACAAATTTATTTTTCCTACTAACTTTGTTATTCTAGACTTTGAAATAGATAAAGAGGTGTCAATCATCCTAGGAACGCCTTTCCTAGCAACTGGAAGGACCCTTATTGATGTCTAGAAGGTTGAGCTTACTATGTGTGTTCAGGACGATCAGGTAACATTTAATGTTTTTAAGACTATGCGATTTCCTGACACACTTGATGGTTGTTCTGCATTGTCTGATTTAGAGGAATTAATCATGGAAAAGGAACTCAACTATGTTGAGTACCCATTGGAGCAAATTTTGACATCAGACCCTCCAAGTGATGAAAATGAGGATGAATACTTAGCTTTCCCAGAAGCTAATGAAAGGGGATTTAATTTGCAATCCCTCTTTGAGTCTTTTGAGTTAGAGCATAGGGATTATGCCCAACCAAAAGCGTCAATTGAAGAGCCACCTAAATTAAAACTGAAGGTACTTCCCTCACATTTAAAATAAGTGTATTTTGGTAACACTTCTACTTTTCCTATGGTTGTTTCAGCAGAATTAACCGAAGAGTAAGAAGAGAAACTAATCTTCGTGTTGAAATAATTCAAGAAAGCATTAGATAGACCATAGCTGATATTTGTAGCATTGGCCCATTTGTATACATACATAAGATAATCCTGAAAGACGGTGAGAAAGGGGCGATTGATGGACACTGAAGACTAAACCCCATTATGAAGGACGTGGTAAAGAAAGAAATCATTAAATGGTTAGATGCAGGTATAATTTACCCCATCTCAAATAGGTCATGGGTAAGTTCGGTCTAGTGCGTGCAAAATAAAGGAGGTATTATGGTCGTAGAGAATGAAAACAATGAGTTAATACCAATCAAAATGGTTACGAGATGGAGAATTTTCATAGATTACCGAAAGTTGAACAAGGCAACTAGGAAAGACCACTTTCTTTTACCATTCTTGGACTAGATGCTGGATAGACTTGCGGGGCGAGACTATTACTATTTTCTCAATGGATACTTAGGGAATAATTAGATTACAGTAGTGCTAGAGGATCAACACAAGACAACATTCACATGCCGGTATGGTACATTTGCATTTAGACGCATGCCATTTGGTTTATGTAATGCATCTGCTACATTTCAAAGATGTATGATGTCTATTTTTACTGACATGGTTGATAAGTATTTGGAAGTGTTTATGGATGATTTCTCAGTATTTGGAGATGCATATAATGATTTCTTAGCCAATCTAGCCAAGGTACTAAGGCGATGCGAAGAAACAAACTTCATACTCAACTGGGAAAAAAGTCATTTCATGGTACAAGAAGATATAGTTCTAAGGCATTAGATAACGAGACATGGAATCGAGGTAGATAAAGCAAAGGTAAATGTTATTAAGAAACTCCCACCTCCAACATCTGTAAAGGGTGTTGGGAGATTTTTGACCATGCTAGTTTCTATCGGAGATTTATTAAGGACTTCTCCAAAATTGCTAAACCCTTATGCAAATTATTGGAGAAACACATGACGTTCAAATTTGATGAGGAGTGATTAAGAGCTTTCAATGATTTGAAGATTCAGTTAGTTTCAGCACCCATCATCGTCACACCAGATTGGGATTTTCCATTTGAACTAATGTGTGACGCAAGTGACTTCAGATAGGAGCTGTGATGGGCCAGAGAAGGAACAAAGTTTTCCATCCCATCTACTATGCAAGTCAAACTCTGGCGAGGGCTCAATTGAATTTTATGATAACAGAGAAAGTGTTACTTGCTATTGTGTTTGCTTTTGACAAGTTTCGATCTTATCTCGTAGGTACCAAAGTGACTATCTACACAGACCATTCGACAATTAAGTATTTACTTGCCAAGAAAGACGCTAAGACAAGATTGATACGATTGGTACTTCTACTCCAAAAATTTGATCTAGAAATTCAACATCGAAAAGGGGTAGAAAATCAAGTAGCAGATCACTTATCCAGATTGAAGCCACAAGAAGGGAATTTTCTACTTATACCCATTCATGAGTCATTCCTAGATGAACACATACTTAAGGTAAATCATGTCTATAATACCCTTTAGTTTGCTGATATTGCTAACATTTAGCTTGTGGTTTGATGCCGATTGATAAGATGTATCATCAGAAGAAAAAGTTTCTTCACGATGTGAAGTAAAATTTCTGGGAAGAGTCGTATTTGTTTAAAAAGTGTGCAGATCAAATAATCAAGAGATGCATGGCACAAGATGAAGTACATAAGATTCTATATCATTGTCACATAGTTCCAAGTTGGGGACACTTCGGAGGTACACGTACTACAGCCAAAGTATTGCAAGTCAAATTCTTTTGGCCAATGCTATTCAAAGACTCATATGCTTATGTAAAGATTTGTGATCGATCCCAAAGGGTTGGAAACATTACCAACAAAAATTAGATGCCCCGAACAAACATCATTGAGGTAAAATTATTCAATGTTTGGGGTATTGGCTTTCTCAATCCTTTCCCTCCGTCTTTTGGTCACAAGTACATTTTGGTAGTAGTAGAGTACGTGTCTAAGTGAGTTGAGGCCGAGGCATATCCGATGAACGATGCTAAGGTTGTGATAAAGTTTTTGTAGAAGCATGTGTTCACAAGGTTTGGAACCCCAAGAGCTATCATCAGTGGTGAAGGGTTCCATTTTGTGAACAAATGGTTAAAATGGTTACTCAAAAAACATGGAGTGAAGCATAAGGTTTCCAAAACTTATCATCCGTAGATGAATGGGCAAGCTGAACTGGCAAACGGAGAGATCAAAAGCATACTCAGAAGGTAATATGCCTAAATCGACGAGATTGGTCCAAAAGATTGGATGATGCTTTATGGGCCTATAGGATAGCATACAAGACAACTTTAGGGATGTCACCCTATAGGTTGGTCTTTGGGAAAGCCTGTCATTTGCCATTGGAGGTAGAACACAAAGCTTGTTGGGCTCTCCAACAACTCAGCTTGGATTTTAAGCTTGCTAAAGAGAAACAGATTCTTTAACTCAACGAGTTCCGAATGTTCTCATTTGATAATGCCAAACTGTTCAAGGAAAGACTTAAAAGATGGCATGACAAGCACATTCGAGTTCGAGAATTTGAAGTAGGTTAGCAAGTCTTACTATTCAATTCTAGATTAGGTTCTTTCCAGGTAAGTTAAAATCATGTTGGTCCAGTCCATTTACGATCCATCAAGTTTTTCCGTATGGAGTTGTCGAACTCCAAGGCCAGGGAGGTAATTTTTGAGTCAGTGCTCAGCGTTTAAAACATTACTGGGGGATAAAATTGAGTAGGATACAATCTCGTTCATTTTATCACATATTTAATTTTTATTTTTTATTTTAAATAAATGATTTAAGGTATATTTTCGGGATTAGTATGTTTAAATAAATTTTGTCTAGGAGATTGGAACTTAAGTGAGACCGCTTGTGACCCCTCCAATCTTTCTTGGGAATTGATTTTAACATAATCTTTCGAGAAATTATTCTCTAAATGGAAAAATAAGTTTCTAGTTTTTCAAATAAAAGGGTCAATTTTGATCCAAGTCTTAATTGCAACTCAATTTTAAATTTTCTTTAAGTCTAGGTACTTAATTGAATTATTTTCAAAATTTGGTTGATCTTTTGTAAATATTAAAAATTAGATGTCTCTTTTGTAAATATTTTCAAAGGCATCTAAAATAAATGTTTTTAATTTAATTTAAATAAATAAGATGATAATAACTAGTATATAATTATATTTATTATAATATATATTAATTATTATCAACTTTATATAGAATTATGATTAGTTTAAATTTGATCATATTTTAATTAATAGTTATTATTTCAATAAATTAATAGCAAATAATAATTTAATATACATTATATTAATTATTAATTGTTATTAACTTTGTGTAGAATTAGAACTTAGAATATTTTAATTATTAAATTGTTATAAGAATTCTAATTGACTCCTACCCTCTTCACCATAAAATCCACCAACCTTCTCTATCATTCCCTATCCATCAAACCAACCTTCATTCACTAGTTCCATCGTCGATCCTAGAATCTAAAAACCACCAAGTGCTAGCAACACCGCACGCACTTGGCGCACTTGACTAGCAGCTCATGCACGCCTCCGCATAGAACACTTACGCCTAACAATTGACCTCGTTCGTTGCTATTGCCGCTCACGCCAGGCCTACTCCCACGCACCTGCCTGCTTGCAGCTGCCTCCATCCACCACGCTGCTGCTAGTTGTTACCCAGTTGATGCAACTACTCGTGCCAAGGATGCACACTACTGCAATGCGTTGCTTCAAAACCATGCGCATATTTGCTAGCCACACACCTTTTCCTAATGCACCACACCATCAAGACACCCTCCAACCATCCCTAAACTGACCTCTTTTGCTTTATATTTATTTTCTTTGAGTTTTAATTTTTATACAAAGGTGGTAAGAAAGTTTTCTTTTAAATTTTAATTTGTTTTAATTATTTAACTTTTCAATTTATTTTGAACTGTTAACATTTTATACTAATTGAATTTTTGAGAAAATATTTTTTTCCATCTTATGTTCAGCTTAATCATGCCTCGCAAAAGAACTTGTGCCTCTATCCAAATTGATGAATCACAAAACAAATTTCACTGTGAAGAAGCCAAAGCGAGATACGAAAGTGTTCTCAAGAATCAACAAATGCACCTGAAAAAGGCTTTATATTGAAAGAAAGCAACTATATCGATTTCATGGCGTGCATTCGACAAATTTCTGAAGCTCTTAATTGTGAGTTGTTTTGTAAGAACAGACCTAGTGCAGATGAGAAATTAGTTCGTAAATTTTATGCAAATTTGACTTCAAGCAAATTAGCGGAAGTTTCCGTCTGAGGAATCAAGTTACCAATAAGCTCAAACGCTATTAAAGAATTCTTTGAATTACCTGATTTTGAAGAGGACAGATATTCTTCCTTGATGAGAAATATTGAGACTGAAAATATGCAAGAAATCTTGAAAAACTTATAGTTTTAGGTTCTAAGTGGACTGTGTCAAAGCAAGGAATTGACACTTGTTGCAGAGAATGTTTGACACCAGTAGCGAAGGTATGGTTCTATTTCATTCGATTTAGCCTTATGCCTATTTCACATGGGACTATAATTTCATTAGAGTGAATGGTCTTATTATACTTGATTTTAACTGCAAAGACCATTGATGTGGGAAAAATCATTCCAAGAGAAATGCGAAATTGTGCTGCTAGACGTTCTAGCCCAGCTTGCTTTCCCTTTAAGATTACAATTTTGTGTTTAAAAGTTAAAATTTTTGCAAACGTAAAGAAGACAGGTTATAGCTAGGGCACAATCGCAAATTGAAGCCTCTACTGAATAGCTGGAGACTCTATTCTACAACAACGAGTTAAAGAGAGTGAGGATCCCGAAGAAGAAGATCCCACAGAGATCGATCCAATGCAGTCAGCTGAAATCCCTGATAAGGCAGAACTAGCTGAACCAGTAACCAAACTTGATGTCACAACCTCAATGTTCAAAACTCAATCATCTCACCCATATCTTCAAGATGAGCTGTCAAAGTTGATGGTCACAATGCAACATATGCAGTGGCAGCAACAAGTTTGTTAGAGATATCCAAAAATACGGGATGACTCAATGAGAAGCGCTATTAAGAAAATATTCAATGACTCATTTATTTTTGTGCTTGAGTTTCTAGATTTTATATTTGAACCATACAATCCAATGTCGAAGAGGGAACAGAGTGATTCATGTAAAAACAAAGATGATGGAGAAAAATATGAGTCAGATTATAAGGGATCTATAAATAAATAAGAAATGGGGAATACCTTATGTTATTTTCTTTCCTAGGTTATTTTAGGATTAAGATCTATTAGAATTTTTAATTTTTTGCATAATAAAACGAAAGATGAAAATCATGAATAAAAATGAACAAGTTTTTATAATAAGAAGTGTGACAATAGATATATACATGTCTAGGATTGGATCTAAAGAGAGCTTGATACTTAAGCAGTCAAATTGAATCACCTCCTCTTTTCTAGAATCCTACCTGGTGTATAGTATCTATTCACTTTTAACGATGAGGACATTGTTCATCTTGAGTAGGGGGACCGAAAAATTGAAATTATTTCCTCTCAGAATAAATTTTTCTTTTAATTATGATTAGGCTATATTTTTTTACAAAAATATGAAATTTTGTTAAGTATTCTAAACTTCAGTATGAATAAAGTTCTATTATATCAAATAATTGTTATGTTAGTTGAATTGTGACATAAATGTACTTTTAATAAAGTATGTAAATCATACCATAAAATTTTTAGTTCCTTAGGAAAGCTAGGCATGCATGAAAGTTTAAGTCTCTAGAATTTAACACCCCTTAACAAATTAACGAACTTAAGTAGAACTTAACATACAGAACTGAACCACAAAATTTCGTTCAAACTAAATCCAATCAATTAAAGTCAATTTGTCCCTATTATGGACCTACGAGGCCCAAATCATACATCATTAGACGTTCCGGACTAAATCGAGAACTCATGAAAATTTTAAGAAAATTTCTAGGTTAAAGCCTCACACGCCCGTGTGCTTGGGGACACGCCCATGTCCCACACCCATGTAGAATTATTGGATTTATTTTCCAATTCGAACCTACAGGGGTTTTCACACTGCTGAGCACACGCCCGTGTCCTTGGCCCGTGTTCCTCACGTGGCCTGGGACACGCCCGTGCGGTAGCCCGTGTGATTTTAGCAAGCATTCTGATTATGATGTCATCATACAAATTTGAGGCACACGGCCAAGCACATGCCCGTGGCTAGAGGCCGTGTCCTCCACATGGTTGAGACACATGGCCGTGTCTCTGCCCGTGTGTTTACTACCATGCATGTTAACCTAAAATTTAAGGTGTAGGAGACACACGGCCGAACGACATGTCTATGGGGCTGACCCTGTGTCACACACGGTCTAGATGCATGCCTGTGTGTCTACCCGTGTGGACCATTTGGAGGCTACTCTCCAAGCCATTAGTCACCCTTAAACAATCATACACTCCCATATGTTCAATGGCATATCTCATGATACATTTGGACACTTAAACATGCAACATTATAGCATCACTATGACCCTTTTTTATACTAGTCCATTTGTATTCACACAACCTTATCTTTTAGTCATTCCACACCAATTTCATGGTTTACCATATTCGTTATTATCAATCCATTATGAGTGCTAAATCATGCAACCATATACTAGCAAATAAATAGTCATCCATCAAACCAACACATACATATCTTAGAACGCATGCAAAGGTAAACTTAGGGATACATCCTAATCATTAATATGGACCAAATCACATGGCCACATACAAAATAATCAATGCCCAAATGAGCCATTACACTTGGCTACTTAAACATGACACGTATACACAAAATAGACAAGTTTCCTATACATTCCATGACCAAAATAATTAAACCCTTTTATACCCAAAATCCTTGAAGATAGTGTGATCCGAGCTCCGACGTCTCCCAATCCTTTGAGCTAGCTTGACGAATCTAAAGAGAAGGGAAAAGAGAAGAGGGTAAGCGATAAAGCTTAGTAAGTACACATACAAATAATCTACATTTTTGCAATTATTGATAATTTAAGCATAGTTACTTATCTATTATGATACTTCTCATCATGTCATATGTATACTTACTTTCCGTATTCAAATGCACATACTTATCCAAATACATATCTTTCATAATATCATCATATACTAAGTCCTTATAGGGTTTTAGTACATACCTGTGCCATCTTGCACACATATGGCTTACTTAGATTTTACTTTCGGAATTCATATTACATTACCTATTGAACACTTGGAATATGATTCAGACACACGAAAGAAATGCACAAAAGTGCCTGAACGTAGCCTTGGCTACCTGAAAGAAAGTGCACCGAAGTGCCTCATATCACAGAATCATATGCTGCTCTCAACGGGGCTACTCAAAGAGCTAAGAGAGTATCCGAACACAACTCAGGATACCCAGCACTCGGACCCTAGCTTGTATCACATATTAAATGAGATCATAACACACATGACTATCCTAGTGACATGTCACTTGTATCCTCAACTATTTCTAAGGTTCAAACGGGATTTTAGACTTCCAGACCTTTACCTGACGTACTCGCATAAATGGTTTCTTTCACATGGCCAATGTCTCATAATCATATAGCAAGGCATCAACATATGTTATATTATCAACATAGCCAAATAAGCATATTAAGCATAAAAATAAAAATAAATCATTTAATAACAATAATTAATGTATTTATTTTCATATGTATTTACCTTGGTACAAAATATTAGAAATCAAGCCTAAACCTCGTAAACCTTGTTCTTTCCCTGATCAAGGCTCGTATCTCGATTCTCTTGATCTATAATACCAAATTTAGCTCGTTTAATACATACATTAGTCAAAACGATCCAAAATTCATATTTGGGTAAAATTACTATTTTATATTTGCAATTTAGTCCCTAGGTTCAGATAATACAATGTATGGGATTTCTTAGTTACCCAAGCCTAGCTGAACATTTTTCATGTTCATAACAGCCCACATTTTCCTTCCTTTCACATTTTTCTACCCTTTTTACAACTGTTACAAAATAGTCCTTCAAGCCCTTTTCATGAAAATCTACTTAGTAAAAGTTGTTTACCATCCTTTAAACTCTCATATCCCTCCACAAATCATCAAAACATAAGCTTCACATGCATGGGTAAATTTCTAAACATGAACCCTAGCATGAAATATGGATAGTGTAACGCCCCCACGCCCGAGACCGTCGCCGGAGTCGAGTATGAGGTGTTACTAAGCTTAGTTTAACATTTTTAGAACTTTGGATTATTGTTTCTACATTCACAGCTTTTAAGCTACTTGCGTCACAGTCACAAGAAAATTCATATCTCGAGTTACGAAACTCGAAATTAAGATCCGTAAATTTTTCCTGAATCTGAACTCATATACCTATCTACTAATTGTTTTCTAGAATTTTTGGTTGGGCCAATTAGTACAGTTTATTAGTTAAAGTTACCCCTATTTTAGGACTCGACTGGTCTGACCTCTGTTTACTACGAACCACATTTCTCTCTGTAAAAAATTTATATGACTATGAGATTTGTTTCTACTAAAACTAGACTCAATAAGGATTCTGAGGATATAAAATACACCACCTAATTATATCTTTAAAATTTATGGTGAATTTCTAAAGTTGGAACAGGGGATTCAGAAACTGCTATGACTCTGTTTCACTAAAATTCAGATATCTTCTAACATATAATTCCTTTACTTGTTTCATTTGTTTCATGTGAAACTAGACATAATAAGCTTAAATTTGATATGTAGTTCATCACAAAATTCAATTTCTATGATTTTTAGTAAATTTTCAAACTCGCGTCAGTGTTGCTGCAGTATTCTGTTTATGGCAAATTTCATCCTTTTTATGAGTTTTTATGCACTAAGTATCTTAATAGTTTTCCTTAACATCAAACATAATCTAAACTAACCATTTTCATAATTTATCATTATCAAGCATTTCCTCAACCATTCCACAACCATACCATAAGATCATTTACACAAAATAGGTATCTTGCTATAAATGCCATACTTAAATTTACAAGCCATTTACCAAAAGTCTTAGGATAGTGTGGTGAGCCTTCGACCTATCCCGACTCTGAAATGGCTTGTCCAAAACTACAATGAGTAAGAAGGAGGAGTAAGCATAAATGCTTAGTAAGTTCATATGCAAATAATAAGTAACATAACAAACAGTTATACCAATCAACATTAGCATACATCACTAAAACACATATCACATTTTTAATCATTTTTCATCATCTTATTACCTTATCGTGGTTGTATCAATACTCAACCCGAGGGTTAAATACATACCTGTCCAAAATATCCATTTCATATCACTTACCAATACGTCTCTTTACATCTCGAATTTTCCTCCATTTGAGTAGAACTTTACCCGTTGAACACATCGGAATATAATTCAGATACATGGATAACTTGCACATAAGTGCCATATATTCAATCAAGCAATCATGTAACCCGCCCATAAGCGAACTCGGACTCAACTCAACGAGCTCAGGCGTTCGTATCCATAAGTGAACTCGGACTCAACTCAACGAGCTCGGGCGTTCGCATCCATAAGTGAACTCGGACTCAACTTAACGAGTTCGGATGCCTAGTTACAATTCACGAACTCGGACTCAACTCAACGAGTTCGGACATTCGCATCCATAAGTGAACTCAGACTCAACTCAACGAGTTCGGATGCTCAACCATCCTAGTGACATGTCACTTGTATCCTAATCTATTCCTAAGGTTCAAACGGGATTTTTCTCGAACACTTATCCTTGCTGTCTTCCGTAGAATGCCGAAATCAATACTCGGTAACAATTACATTTAACAAGAAGCTCACATAATTTACATATTATTTGAAATTAACCACAAAGCATACATTTCATAATAAAATTCAGCATAACATATAATTAACATCAATAACTTAAAAATAACAATTATGCTACGTTATTTACACATGAACTTACCTTGGTACCAAAATACAAAGATTTTGCAATTTAGTCCACAATCTTTTCTTTTCCTTGATTGAGGTCGATTCCACGTCTTTCTTGATCTAAAATAACGCATTTAGCTCATTTAATACTCACATTATCAAATTAATCCTTAACTCAAATTTTGGCAAAATTACAATTTTGCCCCTAAACTTTTGCATATTTACATTTTTGCCCCTAGGCTCGGGATTAAACTTTATTACTTATTCTTATGTTTTACAACATGCTGATCACTTTTCTCTTCTATGGCAACATCAAATTCTCACTCTAACATGTACTTATGACTATTAGGTATTTTTACCGATTAAGCCCTTTTACTCGTTTTCGCTCAAAACCGAGTAGCACAAGTTGTCTAACAAAATTCAAAACCCCATATTCTATCATAAAACATCAAAATACACAAATTTCACCTATGGGTATTTTTCCAAATATGAACCCTAGGTTGAATTATTGTTAGCATAAGCTTAATCGAGCTACCGGATCTCAAAACGTAAAATCATTAAAAGCGGGCTTAGAATCACTTACTATGAAGCTTGAAAGTTGAAGAAACCCTAGCTATGGTGAGAGTGAAGTTTCGGCAGCAACTAAATGGGGAAGATGACTATTTTGTGTTATTTTTCCCATTTTATTTCATTTAATATCAAAATGACCAAAATACCCTTACTACTAAACTTTCCAAAAATTCCTTCCATGTCCTAAATTTGTCCATGAACTTAAAATTGGTCAAATTGCTATTTAAGACCTCCTCATTAATATTCCAAAACAATTTCATACTAAAAATTTCTAGAATGCAAATTTTGCAACTTATTCGATTTAGTCCCTACTTTCAATTTAAGCACTTTAGGCATAGAATTTCATCACGAAATTTTCACACAATCATGCAATCACATCATAATCGTCAAAATAATTATAAAATAATTATTTCTATCTTGGATTTGTGGTCACGAAACCACTATTTCGATTAGGCCCTAATTCGGGATATTACAGATAGAAAAAGAGAGAGCAAGTTACCGAGATTTCAAAAATATGAAGAACATTAAAAACGGGGCTTCGGAGCACTTACTATAGAGCTTGGAAAGCTTGAAAACCCTAGCTATGGAGAACCCTAAAATTTCAGCAGCAACGTGGAGAGAATGAGCTGCTTTTGGCTTATTTTCCCTTTTTATTTCATTAATATACCAAATGACCAAAATGCCCCTAATGCCTTTCCTTCAAATTTTTCCATACAAGCCCATTTTTGTCCAAAAACTTAGAAATTGGGAAAATTGCTCTTTAAGACCTCCTAATTAATAATCCAAAGCAATTTCATACAAATTGCTTCTAAAATACAAATTTTGCAACTTATTCAATTTGGCCCCTAATTTCCAATTGGACACCTTATACTTAGAATTTCTTCATGAAACTTTAACACATGCATATATTCATATTATAAACCTTATAAAAATCATAAAAACAATATTTTAACGTCGAATTTGTGGTCCCAAAACCACTATTCCAACTAGGCCATATTTTGGGATGTTACACGGGGAGTCTATGGCTGCTGATTTTTTCTATTTTTAAAAGCCTACTCAACTTATAAATACCCCCTTAGCTGTTCATTTGAAACACGCCTCTCATCCTTTCATTCTTCATTTCACTCTCACTCTTTCTCTTCAAAACCCTTCATTTGTTCTCCATTTTTCCCTTCCATTCCCTTGCCGATTTCCCCTCTTAGAAAAAGCCATTCAACTACCATTGGAAGCATCATTCAGGTGCTCATAGAAGCCTCGGTTCAACAAGAACAAGCAGAGAAGGAGGAGCAGAGCAAACTAGTCAAGCTTTGGAGAAACATCAGATTTAATTCTAGTTCCCGATCCTTTAATTTTTATTGTTGTTGTTATGAATATATTTATGACTACTTGTTATGTTGATATGTTTAATTTAATTGATATGGCTAAAATTTAATTCGTGTTAGGTTGATTGCATTTCGTCCACTTAAGTTATTAAAATTATGTTTGTGTTGTTATAGGCCTTGGTAAGTTGTTTGATTAAGTAAAATCATGATTAAGTTATTCTTGCATTATATTTGTAAGGTAACTAATGAATTAATTATTTAACCATGTTGAAATTGTAATTAATTGACATAATACTTAATCAATGCATGTTTAATCTTCTAAGGTAGCTGAGGGTTAAATTAGCGACGGTATTAGACGTTACATTAGCCTTGCATAACTTGCAGGATTTTTGTGATTAAACTGTTTCAGGGTAGGAATACATTGTTACCTCACTTAATCTTTTATGTGCTTATGAAGACTAATTAATTGTTTGAATTGGCATTGGAAAATTTTCAAGAGAAAAGTTATTTTAATAAGTATGTATGAGCAGTAGTTAGCAAATTATCGAGTTGCCGTGAATTTATTCGTAACAACATGAACATGAGTTTAGTAATTCGAAGTTAAGAAATGTGATTAATTTAACACAAAACCCTTCTTTTCAAACATGCATTGGAAATTTTATTTTATTTTAATCACTTCTTCAAAATAAAAATATTTTTTTCTTCACCAAAGTATTTTTAATTGCATTCATAAATGATTTTCTTGTACAGTCCTTGTGGGTATGATAACTCGACATTTACTTGTCACTTTATTACTTATTGTGATTGTGTACACTTGCACACTTCCATCATTCCATATTTACACTTCATTGGGCTACAAATTCTACTATTGTAAGCAACACTATGCCATAAATAAGTCATATACCTAACATACCAACTTTCGGTTCTTTTACCAATTGAATTCAAAATTTTAACATATCAAAATATATGAGTTACATACACATAGATAGTTACTTCCTCAGGTTGAGGTGAGTGACACCATGAACATTGCAAGTTAATAAATCTATAAAAAATTCTAGATAAATTCAATTTGGGTATTGTACAATGTATTGTCAATCTTGACAATCACATATATGTTTTTATCTTTTGCCAGTCATCAGCTCAAATACCTAAGACAAGATATTTCCTCAACTAGACTTGATAGACAACATAATAGTCCCTTGAATCAATTTGTTCAATTTTGATTCTTCAAACTACGGACCATTTAAATCACCTACTAATTAAGTTGTCTTCTCTCAACACAATCCGATCACATGATGCAACTTAATAATTGTTAAATGTTAGGTAATCAATGAGCCAATATTTGATAATACATTATGCTTTTCATGAAAATCCATTAAGGAAAAATATACCAAAGATTGAACTCTAGTTTGAAAACCCAATTTAAAATCTAGTTTTGGAAATTGTGTGATATGAAATTACTAATTTTAGCTAACCTCTTACGGATTTTTAGAGCATCTCAAGTTTGAAAACACTCATTTTACAATAAAATCACTTAATTATTTATTTAGTATAATAATGAAAACTTTCATAGTTTTAGTTTGAAAATCGAATTCTAATTCGATAAGCCATACAATTTTGTAGTTTTACATTAAAAATACAAAAATTTGACAAAATGAATTAAAACCATAAAGCAAAGTCAAAAAATAGATTTACAGTCCAAAAGTCCATAAATGAATTAAACATAAACCTTTTTATAGTATTGGCTAGAAAATCAATTCAAGCTCCCATGCGGTGCCTAATGCTAAGTTTGCTGATTACCTAAAAAGTTAGAATAAATTGGATGAGCTTACAAAGCTCAATGTATAACTCAGGCCATACAAATAGAACAAATAGAAAATTCACACAGAAATAAGAAATCAAACAGAATGCACAACTTGGAAACTATGTGATGCAACATAATAATCAGATCAGATACGGATGGCATGGCATATCATGCGATGTAACACTTAGTACAAACATATAAAAATCCTATCCCATCTGCTACTCATCATATTCATCCATCCCAAAACACCGTAAAGGGTAAATACCAATCCAACCCCACACACCAATAAGTGAGCGTATGTCACTGTACAGAAATGTGCAGTCAAAGCTTCCATACATAATGTGGTAACCTGCCAAAATTAGATATGGGTTGTCAAGCCACCAAAAATGCAGTCAAACTGCCAGAACAGATATATGTGGTAAAACCACCAGATAAGACAGATTATTAAACTGCCAACACTTCTTCCATCACATAGGTATCCCACCGCAATGCACATGCAATTACTAACCCGATATCCATATGTACATAAATCATACATGCTTTACACATTAGAACATGCTAACATGCTTTCAGAAGTTAACATACAAATGCGAAATATCAGATTTCATATTTATAAGTTATACATATCACATAACAGACCGTACGAAGAAGCTAACCTTGAGACAGACATCAAATCAAACATGACCCTAACTAAAATTTACTAAAAATAGGCCCACATGCTTGTGTGACCTACACGACCAATCTGGCCCACACGGTCAAGTGACCGCAAAAAGTGAGTTTTTTGGCTTCGTTTCGTTCATTAATTTTTTGAGAATATTGTTACACATTTATTTTTTTATAGAAAACGACACAACAACATAATTCCAAACCCTAAAAACAACATTAAGAATGAACAAATTAGTAGTGATCTACCAAAACTAAGATACTAATATGACTACATGTGTAATGTAACACCCCTAACCCATATCCGTCTCTGGACTAGGGTTAAAGGCATTACCGGACAATTCAGAACATTTAACATTCATTTCATAAACATTATCGCATCAGAGATCAAACATCAGTGTATAGTCCCTTATATGGGTCTCGTGACCTTAAACATGCATTATAAAGGGGTCGGGACTAAACCGAACACATACAAAATTTTTCTACAAACTTAAACATTTTTCACAAGCCCGTGTGCCTTGGCCATGGTTGAGCCTGACTTACAAATGCTGGGTACCCCAGGGGACACACGGTCGTGCAACATGATCGTGTGTCACACACGGCTGAGACATACGCCCGTGTCTCTGCTCGTGTGGACAAAAATAGGCCATTTGAATAGCCAATTTGCCACCTCATTTGGGTCAAACCTACAAGCACCAAACCAAGCATATTTCTAACACAATTTCAGCCAATTTCCATTCTCAACTCATCAACCAAATCATACTAAATCTAAACTAAAATCATACCAAAACATATGTTCCATAAATTCCAAATATACAAACACATCTCATGCCAAAACCTTGTCAAATTGACCATTTCCTTTGGCCAACCAAATGCACATCATAATGGCATATTTGCATCACATAACATATATCAATATCAACCATAAGTTTTAACTCAAACTAGCCATATCACATGGCATAATATATACACTACAAAACATATCTAAATACTCCTAGCCTATACATGCCATATACCATATATACAACTCTCAAAATGGTACCAAAATATATGTTCGATAGTGTGAGTGTGACAGCCTTAAAACGACCCTAGTCGGAATGTGGTTTCGGGACCACAAAACAGAGGCATAAAAATAATTTGATATTTATTTTGATGCCTATAATATGTGTTAACTCATGTGTGACATTTTTGATGCTTTAATTTAGAGTTATAAATGTGAATTTCACTAGAAAGGACCTAGTAGTAAACTTTAAAAGTATGAGGGGGAAATGTGTAATGACTAGTTGATCATGCATGCAAAAATGAGGGGTTTGCATTTCAACTTCCCCATTTATTAGCTAATGGCCGGCCATGACAAGGGTGTATGGGCTAAACATGTCATGAAACATGTTTTGTTGGTGCATTAGGGAGAAACAAAAAACAAATAAGTATGGGTGATAAAGAAAGAAAAAAAAAATGTGTGTGTGTGAGTGAAACCCCCTTGCCGTGTATTGAGGAAAAGAGAAGAAAAAAAAATTTGTTCATCCATTTTTTCTCCCTTGACCGAAAATACTAGAGGAAGGAAGGAATTTTGCTTCATGTTTGGTTTGGAAGAGGATTAGGAAGAGGTTGGCTATACTTGCATCAAGATTAAGGTATGTTTGAGGTTATGCCATGAGATTCATGCATGTTTTTAGTTGCTAGCTTGATGTTCTTGTTAGCCCATGGTTCAAATCTTTGCTATGTCACGGGAATGAAATTCGGCCAAAGTGAATATGGTGTTAATGCCATTGCATGCTAAATATCAAGCTTGATAATGAAACATGTGATGGGGGATTGAGGACTCTTAGATTTTCTTTTAGCATTTTTGAAGGAGATACTAAGTTCTTTGTTTAATCATGACCAAAATTATGGTGTTGTGGTATTCGGCCATGGTATATCCATAAGTATGATTCATGCATGTTGCATGGTAAGTAAGATTTAAGCTTTGGATATGTGTGTATATTTGGATATAAGCCACTTGAGAATTCGGCCCTTGCACCTACATGAATATATGTTTGCACATGATGTATTGGTATGACATATATACTATTTCAAGTGTATATTTGCTTGTGATGATGTTTGGTTATGAAGTAAATGAGAGAGGTGTATTGAGCTACGATATGTAATGCGTTAGTAGTAAAATGTATGCTGTTTTGTGTGGTATTAAGTGTATAATTGGCCTCAACATGGACATGTATATTCGCCACATGAGGGAAATTGGTGTGCATGCATTCGGTTAGAGGCAAGCATATTGATGCCTATTCTTGGCTTAGAAAATTCGCTAAGAGGAATATTAACTAATGTGTTGAGTTCGATTCATGATTTCGTACATATGCGACTTTGATGCCTAATGAGTATATATATTGACTAAGTACCTTGAATTCCTCTTCGATGCTCAAATGATTAAATCGATTTATTTGTCAAATTAAGCTCAAGAGCAAAGGGAGCTAAATCCGATAAAGGGAAGGAAAAAGTAGTCGAGTAGCCGTCGAAATCGCTCGACAACATCCAAGGTAAGTCTTGAGTAATGACCCTACTTGAATTATATTGAAATCATGCTCCTTGTGTGTGTGGCTATTGAGCCGAAATTGTAAAAGTTTGATAAATATTTTGTGTTAGAGCCTTAGTAACGAAAATGAATTATGGATGTGTCTTGATTATTGATATATGTGTAAATGAACATTGGAATGATATCCGGCTAAGTCCCAAGGCAATTATGCTAGTAATTATATCCGGCTAAGACCAAGGCATTCGTATGAGTTGTTATATCCGGCTAAGACCAAGGCATTTGTGCAAGTTACCAAATCCGGGTTAAGACCAAGGCAATCGTCGAATCACTATAACCGGCTAGGTCCCAAGACAATCGAGCGAGTCGCTATATCCGGTTAAATCAAGGTACGTGATTCGAAGTGAGCAATCTTGCTGTAAAAATTTCAGTTTATACACTTGTGAAAATTCCAGCAATGAGGTATGTTTGTATGTGCTTGAATTAGTTGAGTCCTTACAAGTAAGTATGCGCCAGTTGATAAACGAGCTACCGCCTTTGGCTAAGTTGTTCTTTTGTGTATGAACATAAGGGTCGGTAATGTGAAATAAGTATGATTATGGGAATGTGTATTAATAAAGTGATTCATTTAGCCATGTGAATGTAATACGTTAGTCAAAGCTGATTCCATTGCTTGAGACTTACTAAGCATTAAAATGCTTACCCGTTGCTTTGGCTCTCTGTTTTATAGGTTTCGCTCGTTAGCTATCGGATTCGGGATCAACGAAGTCGAAGTCATCCACACTATCAAAGCCCCCTTTTGGTACAATTTTGGTTGAGCTTTGAAATGGCATGTATAGGACTACCCTTTTGTTGCGTTTTAAGTACTTTTGTGATGTATGTGTGTACGACCATGCGAAAATGGCTAGTAAAAGTGGAGTATGACATTAGACCATTTGTGCTTATGTATATATGTATGGTTTTATGATGTGACTACGGACTGCATGGAAGTGTGAGCAAATGATCAGCCATTGGAATGGCTAAAAATGATTATATGTGGACCTATGTATGACAAAACTCTAGTTGGTCCATAGAAACCACGAAATAGGTAAGGTTTACCTGAAAAACAGATGCTGACAGCAGCAGTGGTGTGGATTTGAAAAATCACTAAAAATTGTAGAAATGGAATTAAATAGTGAATAAATTATGTAAATGAACCTTGATGAATCTACTTTCATATGGAAGAAACGAAACAGTCATATAAATTATATGTTAAGAGATATTAAAGTTCTCGTGAAACAGGACCAGAACGGTTTCTGGATCCCCTGTTCCAACTGTAGAAATTCATTGTAAATTAACCAGAGATAATTAGGAGTCATTCCATATATGTATAGATTCCTCTCTGAGTCTAGTTTCTATAGAAACAAACGGCATCAGTATTGAAGCCCTGTACAGGTAGATATCCAATTCGTAACACACGAAGGTCAGTGTAGTCGATCCCTACAACAGGGGAGACTTTAACTAATAAACTGTACTAATTGGCTTGACCAAAAATTCTAGAAAAAAATCTGTAGATGGAAATATGAGTCTAGTTTCAGGGAAAAATTACAAAATAAATTTTCGAGCTTTGAAACTCAAGATATGATTTTTAAGGCGACACTGATACAGTAATCAGCTTGTCTGGAAATTTCTAAATGGACTGTGAAGATAGTTAAACTAAGTTTGTGTGCACCTTGTGTTCGATTCCGGTAACGGACTCGGGTACGGGGTGTTACAGTGAGTGAGTCGCTGATGATTCTCGAATCTGAGCTAGCTTTATAAAACTATAAGACAAGGAATATTTCGTACAATAAACTTAGAGCTTAGTAAGTTTGTGGTATAATACATTTAACTCAACATTTAAAAGCTATAAGACATATTAGCTAACACATAGTTCAATCATATCACTACTCAACCTCATTCATTACCATTTCTCATGTCATACTATTTTCTTAGTTCTCATATCCTTGCACATAACTCATACACAATATTATCGACCACATAGGTTCATCTATCTCATACACCATATCGTTAACCATAAATATTCATTGCATACCTGTACAAACTCGTACTTAACTATTACATTATCACTTCAATGCTCGATACACTAATTCGTTAGATCATCTTTCCACATACAAGATATAAAATATCACACACTTAGTGCCATCATATAAAACTGAAACTATCTCAATATTGCACACTTAGTGCCACATATAGCCAAAGCTATTCCAATTAGCACACTTAATGCTATTTATAGCCGAAGCTATTTCAAATCGCACACTTAGTGCCGAACATAGTCTATTTATCATCGTACTCACACCATAGTCAAATATGTACAATTTAAGCATTATCAAAGCACTAAAATATAAATTGTAACATCATTTATCCCGTACGAACTTACCTCGTACTCGATATTGTCGATTCGGATTGTCTACTCTATAACCTTTGACTTTCCTTGGTCTAAGACCAAATTCCTCTTTTCTTGATCTATAGGTATTCAAAATTAACCCTTTTATTCAACAAGTCATTCAATTTGATCCATATACATATATTAAGGGCATTTTGCAATTTAGCCCTCACATTTTCACAGTTTAACATTTTAGCCCCTATTTTATAAAATCACAAAATACAAAAAATTCCTCAAAACTATGTATTAGTCGAATCTTCCTATGGTCCTTAACAAGCCATAATTTTTATTTATTTTACATTTCAACCCCTCAATTTACACTTTTCTCAATTTAATCCCTAATATGCATTTTTACTCAAAATCACCTAACAAAACATGTATATCAAATACTAAGCTTTCATATTCTACCAATTAACTTACAAAACTCATGGATTCATCAATGGTATAACTCAAAATATTCATCAAAATTAGAAATTCAAGTATGGGCTTTGTAGCATACAAAGCAACGATTACAAAAGTAGAAATTATCAAAAATCTAACAAAAACACATACCTAATTAGCCAAGATGAGTGCCAAAACTTAAAGGTCTTCAAACTTAGGTTTTCTTTCTTATTTTCGGTGGAAGAACACTAAAAATCATGGATGAAATATGTTTGTTTTATTTTATTTCATGATAATGCACTAATTACCCTTTTACCCTTGTAATAAAACATTAATATTCCATCAAATAGTGTCCATTAATGCCATTTAATCAAAACCATGGTCAAATAACCACATAAGGACCTCAAAATTATAAAGCCAAATAAAATAGGCACATTTAACATATAACAGGCATTTTACATTTTACGCGATTAGGTCCTTTTTATTAAATCACCATACAAACGATTAAATTTTAATGCGAAACTTTCACACACGCTAATTCGCACATCATAAGCACTGAAAATAATATTTAAATATTTTTTGACTTAGATTTGTGGTCCCAAAACCACTGTTCTGACTAGGGTCTAAACTGGACTATTACATGTAACACCCCTAACCCGTATTCGTCGCCAAATTAAGGTTACGAAGCATTACCAAAGTTTACGTTTCGAAACTATCAAAATTTAAAACATTTAATTCATAACATCAATCAGTGAAAAACCTAATAATGACATATACATTTAATTCATATTGTCCCTTTTACGAGCCCTGAGGCCCTAAAAACACATTAGAAACAAGTCAGGACAAAATCAGAATCATATAGAACTTTTCAGGAAAAAGTGAAAATTTTCAAACTGCAGGGGTCACACGGCCGTGTGCTCAAACGGCTGAGAGACATGCCCATGTCTCAGGCCATGTGGACATTCAAAGTAGGGAAACACGGCCGTGTCCCAATCCGTGCCCGTGCCTTTTTAACTCTCTTACTTGGGTCACACAGCCAAGCCACACGCCCGTGTGCCAGGCCATGTAACTCTTGAAATGCAACCTTCAAAAACCTACAGGGGACAAACGGTTGTGTTGCCTGGCTGTGTGTCACACATGGCTTAGACAGATGCCCGTGTCTCTAACTGTGTGGAAAAAAATAAGCCATTTCCAAGCCATTTTTCTCACCCATTCATGCACACACCTATAACCAATTTATCACATGTAATCAAGCATCCCAAAGTACACCAAACCATACAACAACAAAATATCCAAATAGATACATATTTATACAACCAATATGCCTAAAAGACACCTCAATCACAAAAATTAAACAGGTATAACTAAATGCTTAGTTTAGCAAAACTTACCCTTTTGTACACATATCAAATCCATACTCATATATGCCTAATTTACCATTTAACATTTAGCGTCATAAGCCATAAATATCAACTACATTTTTAAAATCAAAATGACCATGTTCAACTTCCATCATCAAAGCAACATAAAGACTATAAAGTCATCCATCAAAAGGCCATATACATATATCCACATATAAATCATTTCAATCATTCAAAATGCCAAATTTACAAGCCAAAACATAATGGCTAAAACATCAACCAAAAACACCTATACATGTGCATATTTATCTAATTATTAATTAAGTTGTTACCATGCCAAAACATAACATAATTGCTACATAATCACCACACCATATTAGATTCATGCCATATCTAGTTCAAAACCTTTCCAAAGCATACCATATCTTGACCATGTTGAGGTCAATTCATCATATATCACTTTGTTCATGCAAACATGTTTTAACACATATCAACAAGGCACTAAATGTACCAAGGCTACATCACCCAAAATGACATATACATGCCAAACACATCAACTAACATTCAACTAATCATCATCCATAAGTTCACCTATACATGTCATTATAACCTTAACCAAGACATCAAAATCTACCAATATAAGTGTTGGATAGTGTGATGGATCTCCAACTAGCTTCTACCCTGGTTGAGCTTCTGATAATCTGAAAAGTAAGGGAAAACAACTACATAAGCAGTGAATGCTTAGTAAGCTTGTATAAAATTTAGTCATATCAATCCATTTCAAATATGAAATTTATACATATTAAGAATAATCCTATACCGATACCGCAAGATTCATGAAACCATATTCAACGACTCACAAAGTGAATAAGTCCACAGCATCACATATACATATCATCCCTAGCATAGTAGGATTTTAAATAACTATAAACCCTTTCAAATTTTCTTATTTTCATTTGCATTTCATTACTTTCCATTGTATTTACTTTCTTTAACTTAAATAACAACATCATTCCCTTTTTCATATACATAACATACAAGATATAAACATATCATTCAACCATAGCCACATACTAGTGCATTTAAATATGGCTCTTTTCTAATTAATCACATGATAAACCATTTCATAAGAAATTGCATAATTTAAACCTTGCCACTCTTTCATAAAACAATCATATTTCTATTTGAGCACTTACCATTTCAATGCAACTTATAAGTAAACATAATACCATTCAACCAATAGCTTGGCACATGCCTAAGCATCAAACAACAACACATGTTAGCATACTTGAACATATTTCATATCAATTCAACTTTGATAACCATTTATTCTCAACATGTAACACTTGAGTTTATTACTCATCTCAACTTACATAATTTCTATATATCATCATAACAAATATGTTCATATATGTACATGTCAGAATACATATCATTCTCTTATCGTTTCTTATTGAATAATGCCCATTGAACCATTTAGAATACCGTTAGATACCCGGGATAGCTCACACATAGTGTGGTAACTCATATAATTGTAATCCGTCAATCCCTGTACATATATGCTCACATGAGCTGTGAATAAGTATGCTCACATAAGCTGTGAAAATGGGTCTGCTCATACGAGATGTGGGTTAGAACATTGCTACACGATGCTACTCACATGAGCTGTGGAGTATCCGCAACACATGCCAGACCTCAACTATCGATAGGACGTTCAGGACCAACACCTGAATCATGTAAACCTTAATGACATGTCATTTGTATCCTACGAATTCCTAAGGTTCAAACGGGGCTCGATAATTGTCATAAGTCGTTGGATTTACGTTGTTTCATAACACAGTAAATTGCATACTAACATATATATATATATATTTATTTAATCACAATATAATCATATATTAACATTAAATTTCATCAAAATTACATAGAATACATTTCATACGCATTTACCTGGCTAAATTGCAAATATACCAAAGTTCAGAGGCATTTTGGTAACTTTTCATTTTTCTCGATTTTCCACCCGATCTTGATCTAAATTAATAATTTCATTTAGTTTATCAATTTAGACAGTAAAATAATGTATTTCATGCAATCTGGTCATTTTTGACATTTTTACTAATTTACCCCTAAAGTTTTACTTTTATTCAATTTAGTTCCTAATCCCAAAACATGCAAATTAACCATTTTTAATGCCAAATTATAATAGCTGAATATTCATGGCACCCATATCAGCCCATATTTGTATTAATTTCACATCAAATCCTTATACTTTTACTAATTTAACAATTTAGTCCTTAATCGAAAAATTCATCAAAAAGAACTTAACAAAATACTTTTAATTACCAATCAACGTCCCAAATTCATCATTTAACATAAAAATTCAAAAGATTCATCAATGACAACATTCAAAATCTTTAACAATTTCAAAATAGAAGGTACGAGCTAGCTGGTTGCGACGATCTCAAAAACATAAACATTACAAGAAACGGGGCTAAATCGGACTTACATGCAATCTATGAGGCTTGGTCGAAGCTTGAAGGTCCAACAATGGCTTTCTTCTTTCTCAAATTCGGCAAAACATAAAAAGAAAAAGATGATATCTTTTACTTTAATTATTTACCTTTTAATTTGTTTTATTTTTAATTAATAAAACATAAATGTTTTCATAATAAGATAAAGCCAATCGCCCACTCATATGTAATATGGTATATTTACCATATTAGTCCATATACTTTCATTCATGAAGCCATTTAATAACTCAAATCAAATAGCGATCAAATTTTTCATCTTTTACAATTTAGTCATTTTTAATTAATCATCCATCGAAACGTTAAAAATTTTCAACAAAACTTTAATACCACCTTAATGACACTTCTTAAATATTTATAAAAATATTTATGGCTCGATTTATAGAAACGAGGTCCTGATACCTCATTTTTTAAAACCACTTGACCTTAGAGCCATACCACTTGAACTTAATAAATCACTTATATAACATAATTTATCAAATCAAAAATCTTTTTGAAACTATATTTGACTCGTAAATATTAAATAATAATATTTATAAACTTACTTGTTAGATTTGGTGGCCCCAAAAACCACTGTTTTCGGCACCACTAAACAACGGGTTGTTACAACATGTGATTAGGCATTCGACCTTAGCACAAATAATCCGCTTCTACAAAGCATTTGGTCACTTACCCTAACAAAGGAATAGACCTTACTGTTTTTAATTCGCCAGAAGTTAGTCGTTACCAAATCTTCACCTAAACAAAATCGTGTAACAAAATCAATTGATCCAAAGAAAAACTCATTTCCAATCTTACAAAACACAACTTACTTCCATCAATTAGAAGACCTTACTGAACTCTAAAACACACTCGACCACAACACAATGAGGTGTTACCTATCAGCACTGCAAAACAAGATGACAATGAGAATTTAGAAGGCAAGGAAAGAAAATTAAAAATAAATCTTTAGGAAAACAAAGGATATCAGCACAACTGTTGCTTTATTTTAACAAAAGAGAGGAATGAAAGTGAGGGAAAATCAAAAGTGAGAGTAAGAGGGGGACAAACCTAGGACGATAGAAGATGAGAGAGGGAGAACGTGGGATGAGTGAGGGAGTGTTTTGGGGAGAAAAATTCTCCAAAAAAGAACATTTTATGATTATTATTTAAAACCAACTACTAAATCTATTAGTTGTCCTTATCACATTTTCCTAAAATCCAAATGCAACCTATTTTCAAACATATGGGCGACACAGATATGCAAAATCAATAATAATTTAGCTTTGCACGCACAGGATTCGAATACGAAACCTCCAAGTAAGCTAAAGCCTTCTCACTAAACCAACAGGCTTATTCTTATCAACAAGCACTTAGAATCTAAAATAAGCCAAATATTCTAAGTCATAGGTTAGGTCAAAAATAAAAAATAAAAATTTAAGGGAAGGGATTTAAACACATGACCTCAGGTACATAACCAAAATAGTTAACCACTAAAGTAGGTAAAATTACTTGACATGATTTAAAAATTCAAAAATAAGAATTTTAGGGTGTTACAACTCTCCCCTACTTAAAAAAATTTTAGCCTCGAAATTTACCTAACTCAAACAAATGTGGGTATTGCTGACGAATCAAGTCTGGTTCATAAGTGGCTTCTTTAGTACCATGATTATGCCACAGAACCTTAACCAAATGAATACTCTTCCTTCTCAAGACATTTACCTCTCAATCCAGGATCTCCACTAGCTCCTCCTCAAAATTCATATCCGGCCTCACCTCAATCTCCTCAATAGGCATATTATGAGATGGATTAGACCAATACCCTCTTAACATGGAGACAAGAAAAATGTCATGTATATGGTCTAAATCTAGAGGCAAATCCAATTGACAAGCAATTGGCCCCAATCATCTCAAGATCTGATAAAGCCCAATGAACATAGGGCTCAACTTGCCTTTACGTCCATACTTGAGAACCTTCTTCCACATAGATATCTTAAGGAAAACCTGACCTCCCATAGCAAACTCGATCTCTTTTCTCTTAAGATTCGCATAGAATTTCTATCAGTTAGAAGTTACCTTAAGTTAATCTCGAATCAGTCTAACTTTATCCCTAGTCTCATTAATCAAATCTAGACCCATAATCTTTTGCTCACCCAACTCGATCCAACATAATGGAGTACAACACTTACGCCCATACAGAGCCTTATAAAGTGTTATCAGAATACTGGCTTGAAAGCTGTTATTATAAGCGAATTGGGCTAGAGGAAGAAATTCTTCTCAACAACCATGAAACTCTATAAAAAAAACCCGAAGCATATCCTCCAAAATCTGAATAACCCTCTCAGATTGTCCATCAGTCTATGGAAGGAATGTTGTATTGAAGTCTAATCGAGTACCTAGAGCCTCATATAGTTTCTTCCAAAACTGATATTAAAACGAGGGTCTCATCAGAGATAATCAATCCAAGAACCCCATGAAGTTAACGATCTCAGAGATGTATAACTTCACTAGCTTCTGTAGAAAATAATTAGTTCGAACCAGAAGAAAGTGAGCAGACTTGGTCAATCGATCCATGATGATCCATACAGAATCCTTCTTAGTAGGTGCCAAGGGCAACCCACTACCGAAGTCCATGGTTACCCGTTACCATTTCCACAATGGGATCTTAACGGGTTGAAGCAAACTAGAACGAGGTTGGTGCTCAGCCTTAACCTGCTAGCACATCAAACACCGAGATACATAATTAGTTACCTTTCACTTCAAATTGGGCCACTAATACAATTCTCTAAGATCACGATACATTTTATTACCATTGGGATGCGTAGAATAAAGGCTACTATGTGCTTTTCACAGAATAGATTGCCTTAGCTCCTTATCATTTGACATAAAAACCCGACCTCTAAAGCACAAAACACCTTCACTATTAAACCCAAAATTTTAAGTCTTACCCTCATCAATCTACTGAACCTAAAGAACCAAAGAGTCATCCAGAAGCTGCTTACCTCAAATCTCATCAATCCAGGCTAGATTAACTTTCAATTTAATTAACAACCCACCACCCTCAAATCATACTTAGGTGAGCAAACATTGCCCTTAACTCAGACATTGATCTCCGACTAAGAGCATCAGACATAACCTTGGCCTTATCAGGATGATATTCTACAGTACAGTTGTAATCCTTACACAACTCAATCCATCTACATTGCCTATGATTCAAATCCTTCTAAGTAAGGAGGTATTTGAGGCTCTTGTGATCCGTGTAAATAATACACTTTTCACCATACAGATAATTGATCTACCGTAATTTGGTGTAGCAGATTAAACTAGATTTCACACTTAAGGAGTCTGAATACAAGTATTTTCATTACAATTTAGTTAAGTTTCTTTAGTTTTACTTACATTCAATAAAATGTGCAAATTGAGTCTTTTATTAACCTTAAGGGCCGTTGAGGCTTAATAGAGAGCTAACATACTTTGTGAGTATACAGGAGGCCATTAGAAGGCATTTTAGGTTGATACTGGGTGCTATGTCGCAACACGTGTAACAGCTCGATTTTGGGTCTAGTCAGAATAGTGGTTTTGGGACCAAAAATCCGACATAGAAAAATTTATTTTTATTATACTTTTATAGTCTAAATTTTATGGAATGATTTTTTGAAAATCTCGTTAAAAAATTGACATTTAGGCACTCAATTTGGTCAAAAGGACTAAGTTATAATAAGCACAAAACGTGAGTTCTATAGGTTAAAGGTGTCTAATTGTTATGAAATTTTTAATTAGAGGTCTTTAAATGGTAATTAGACCATTGGTTAAGTTGGTGGAAAAAAATAGACATGGTTAGGTATGTTTCTAAAGTTTTTCATTAAGGGCATTTTAGTAATTTGGTAATTAAATGGATTAAAAAGCCAAAATAAAGCCAAAATTTGTTCATCTTCCTCCCATGGCCGAATATACCAAGAAGCCATAGCTAGGGTTTTGGCTAAGCTTCCAAGCAAGATTGTAAGTCCGTTTTAGCTCTGTTTTTAATGATTTTCATGTTTTTGAGATCCTTATAATCTAATCTAGCATTTCCAAGGACTATTTTGAAGTATTTTCAAAGTTTAAAATTTTACCCATGATAGATATTTGTGTATTTTGACGCCTAAAAATGCACGTTTGGTGTTAGATAAACAACTTTTACTAAGTGATTTTTGGTAAAAATGTTAAAAAGGACCTATTTGTAAAAGTTATAAAATAAGTAGTAAAAGTGTGATTAAGTGGAAAATGTGGGTTGTTATAAGCATGTATAAGGTGCAGCTAGGCACGGGTATTAAAGAAATTGAGTAGATTTCATTTTAATAGCCTAGGGACTAAAATGTAAAACTATCAAAATTTAAGGGTAGCAATGCAATTTTTTCCATAATGTGATTTTGGGCTAATTTGAATAGTATAAGGATTACATAAGTTAAATGTGATATTATAGATCAAGAGAAACGATGTTCAGAATTAGAACAGAGGGAAAAAACAAATATTTAACGGTTAGGCCCTTTCCGCCATTTTTATACCGAGGTAAGTTCGTATGTTAATAACGCAATGTTATATTGTATTTTAAATGCTTTATTATTGCACAAAATGTATGTTTGACTCTATGGACGAGTTCGACAAAGTTTCGGTAAGTGAGAAAATGTAACAGCCCAATTTAGACCCTAGTCGAAATGGTGGTTACGGGACCATGAATCTGAGTCAGAAAAATATTTTGAAATTATTTTTTGTGTTTATTATGTGTGACTTTGTGTGTGTGAAATTTTCGTGATTTAATTGTCATTTGGGTGTCCGATTAAATAAAAGGACTTAATCGCGTAAAATGCAAAATTTTGTATGCTAATTGTTGAAGTGTTTATTTGCTTTGTTCTTTTAATGTGGGGTATTCATAATGCTTGTTCTTGCCGAAACATAAATAAGAAAGAAAATAAAAAAGAAAGCTAGGGTTCGACCTTATTGAAGCTTGATATAAGGTGAGTTCTGGCTCGATTTTTGATAATTTTTACGTTTTTGAGATCGTTGCTAAGTTATCTACAAGACCCATGCTTGAATTTTTGATTTTGGTGAATTTTTTGAGTTATGTCATTGTTGAAAGCTTGTAATTTTTGTTGTTTGATGATGAAATATGAAAGATAGGTTTTGGGTTAATATGTTTTGTATTGGAATTTTTGATGATTTTGAGTAATTAGGACTAAATTGCAAAAATAATAATTTGATGGACTAAAATGTGAAATAAATGAAATTTATGGACTTGTATGAATATGGGTATAATTCGGCCTAACATGAGTATATTCAAATTTTGAATATTTTGTGTTTTGTGAAATTTGGACTAAATTGTAAAAAGTGTAAAATGTAAGGGGTAAAATGGTAATTTTCCAATTCATGTGTTTTTGGATGAATTTGATTGAATATTTGATTAAATAAGTTTACTTTATATTAATTTAGATCAAGAGAAAATCGAATTTGGATTGGGGAAAAACTAATGTTGTCGACTAGCCGTCCCGTTCTTGTTTTTTATTGTCTGAGGTAAGTTTATAAGCAAATAGACGTTGTTAATTTTAATTAAATGCAAACTATATATGCTGGAATGAAATATGTGAACATATATTTATAATAGCCGAATGTATACAAGCTTGGAAACTATGTTTGTACGTTTTATTAGACCGAGATACGACGTTCGAAAGTCCCGTATGAACTTAGGAATAGCTAGGATACATATGTCATGACATAGGATTCCGATATGTGATGTGCGAGTAAGACCATGGCATCAATATAAGTATGCGAGTAAGACCACGTTTAATACATTGGCATTGATATGTGATTCCGATATATGTGTGCGAGTAAGACCCTGTCTGGGACAGTGGCATCGATATGTGATTACATGTAAGACCACGTCTGGGATGTTGGCATTGTACGGTATGTGTGATTATTGAGAGTCCTATCCAATTCCGAATGGTTCATCAGGTAACGATAAGAGTGATCGAATGTGTAAATTGAACTAAAATGATCAGGTATGAATTAGTTTATTTCCTACTTGAAATAAGGTAAGTAAGTTACTTGATATTTGTTGTAAGTCTTGTATGAAGTAAAGTAAGAATGTATGTGAACATGGTAAGTATATTCGGCTTTGTGAACAAATGATATGAAAATTATGGAATTGATTCTTGAATATGTGCATAGGTGACCATGTATATTTGACCAGATAAGTAGTATATGTACATGATGTTATATTATGATTATTGAACTTGTGCATATGGGTGTATGTATATTTGGTTATATAATGAAATTTTGGTTTTGAAAGTTGAATGGTAAATTGTTATTTTAATTATATGAGCATTCGGCCAAGGTAGCATTTGTGTATGAAATGTATTATTCATGAAATTTGTAAGTTTGAGACTAATTGTGGTAATTAATATAATTTGGTTTAGTTTAATTGACTTGATTATATCATTAGGTTGTTTATTTGCTTATGACTTACTAAGCTATGTTAGCTTATTGTATATGTTTGTGTTTGCCTCTGTTTTATAGATTTTGGAGTCAAGTTATGAGCTCAGGGGTCGTCAGCAAAGTCTATCACACTATCGACTGTCTTCGGTATCTTTATAAGTGAATTTTTGAATCTATGGCATGTATAGGCTGGATTATACATTTGGAATGTTGCATTTGGGTTTATGTATAATTTAAGCCATGCGAAAATGACTAAATTTTCTATGTTGAGTTCAGTGTTTTTTTTTTTGTTATTGTTTAAGTTCGTTTTTGATTATAATATTATGTGCTATGGATGAATGGTATAAGTGATATGAGTTTTGTGCATTGAAGTTGATTGGTGATTTGGATGTGATTTGAGTGATTTGGCCATGGTATACATATAGGTATAAATTAAGTTTGTTATGTTACCCTTGGTTAAAATGATTCGGTTATGACTTGTAAAAATAGTAGTAGTTTAATTTGGTTGAAAAGTATATTTGGTGAGATGTGAATTCAGGTAATGAAAATGTTGATTGATGATTTGGCTTTTGCAGTTATGTATTTAAGTATATGATGTATCAGTTTGATAAATGTAAGTATATAAATATGATGTTGAATATATGAATTTGGTTTAAGTGAATAAACATGGTTGTTCGATGTGTTTTGCTTGAGGTTTATTATTGACTTATATTTTAATATATGACATATATATATGACCATTTGGTAAAGTTGGTAATATTATATGTATATGCTAACGAATAAAGTACCATGCTAATTGTTTAAATTGTTTTAAAATGTGCTTATAAGAAAATAAGATATAAATTGTTTAATTTCTTCTAGGTATCCGGATATTATTGAAATGTTTTAATATGATTTTTACATTATATTATGATTAATAAAATCATGCTTATTATTTTAATTGAACTTATGCTTTATATATATGAATATCACTTGTATAAATGTGTGGTTGTTCAGAAATGTGTTTTTGTTCGATAATGCCTCGTGACCCTAATCCGACGACGAATACGGGTTAGGGGTGCTACAGAAAAAATCCCGGTTGAAACTTAGGAATAGATTAGGATACAAGTGACATGTCACTAGGAAACCATGAGATTATATGATTCATGTGATTCCGGGTGCTGGGCCTGTACGTCCTACTGGTGGCTGGGTATATCGGCATTTGTTACGGATACCTGATAGCTTGTGTGAGTAGCACCGTATAGCTACATCTCGACTGACAACTTGTGTGAGCAGGCCCGTGGATAGCTTGAAAATGAGCCTATATGTGTTATGAGATGTGAGGTAGCATTGGCTACATATGTGGCACTTATGTGCAAGATTTTTCATGTATCCGATAGTATTCCAAGTGGTTTAATGGGAAATTCAACGGGTATGTCAAAGAAGAGAAAGAGTATGTAAGTATTACGAATTGGTACAGGTATGTACGTAAAGTTTATAAGCATTGAATTCATGAAATTGTGAGTTCATTATGTAACAGTCCGGCTTAGACCCTAGTCAGAATAGTGGTTTCACGACCACAAATCTGAGGCAAAAAAATATTTTAATATTATTTTTCGTGCTTGTTATATGTAAATTAGTATATGTGAAAGTTTCGTATGAAAATTTGATCGATTGTTGTGCTTAATTTTGAGAAAATGTAACATCTCGATTTTGGGCCTAGTCGGAACAGTGGTTTCGGGACCACAAATACGATGAGGAAATTTTTATTTTTATTATATTTTTATGGTCTACGATTTCAAGAAATGATTTTGTGAAAATTTTGTTCGAAAAATTTGATGTTTGGGCACTCAATTTAGTAAAAAGGACTAAATTGTAAAAAGTGCAAAAGTTGAGTTTTATATGTTAGAGGTGTCTAATTGTCATGAAATTTTAAATGGGAGGTCCTTAAATGATAATTAAACCATTGTATAACTTGTTGGACAAAAATGGCCTTGGTTGGGTAAAATTTGAAAGAATAGTAAAAATGACATTTTGGTCATTTAGGGGTAAAATGAATTAAAAGATAAATTTCAAACCCCAAATGTGTCCCTTTCTTCCTGCTACAGCAGAATGTACCAAGAGCAGCCATGGTTAGGGTTTGGCCAAGCTTCCAAGCTTAATAGTAAGTGATTCCGAGCTCCGTTTTTAATGTTCTATGTATTTTTGAAATCCCAGTAACATGATTTGCTCATTTCTACCATTATTTTGAGCTAGGATTAATGTTTAAAAATTTACCCATGAATGATATGCATGTATTTTTATGTTTAATGGTAGAATATGAAGCTTGAAATTGTGTTAAACAACTTTTGCTAAGCGGTTTTACGTGAAAATGAGTAAAACGACATAATCAGTAAAAATACCTAATGTTCATAAGTACATGTTAGAGTGAGAATTTGATGTTGCCATAGAAGGGAAAAATGATCAGCATGTCATAAAACATATGAAAATAGGAAGAAGCTTAATTTCTGAACCTTGGGGTAAAAGTGCAAATATGCAAAAGTTTAGGGGTCAAAATGTAAATTTGTAAAAATATGATTTTTAGACCCATATGAATAGTGTGACTAATTAGTAGGCTAAATGTGATATTATAGATCAAGGAAATCAAGATTTGGGCTTAAATCGGGAAAATACAAGGTTATGGACTAGAAAGTAAATTGCCATTTCTGGATTCGAGGTAAGTTTGCGTGATTTAATAAGCCTATTATTCATGTTATTATTGACATACATGAAATGTAATTTTTTATAATTGTATTAAATTTGATGTTAATAGAAATTGATGGAATATGATATTTAAAAAAAATTGGTGATTACCGAGAATATGAGATCTTGCATATGTTGCAATAAAGGTTGTCCCTAAAGGATAATCTTTTGATCTCATTATGAAAAGGAAATGTATCCCAAAAGGGTAATACTTGAAAAGGCTATGTGAACCTTGTGTATTCCATGTGAAAAGGGATAGCTTTTGCTATCGAATGTAAAAAGGGGATAGCTTCGGCTATCGAATGTGAAAAGGGATAGCTTTGGGTATCGAATGTGAAAAGGTTAGGTATACTTTCTGTATACCAGATGAAAAGGTTATGTACACTTTGTGTGTACACTTGAAAAGGTTATGTACACTTTGTGTGTACACTTGAAAAGGAAAGGTATACTTTGTGTATACCATATGAAAAGGAAAGGTATACTTTGTGTGTACCACTCAGAAAGAAACGTACACCTCGAGTGTACAATTGGAAAAGAAAAGGTCCATCAGAAATTCAATAATTCAGTGGTAATGACATACATAGTGATATAAAGAAAAATGGTATGATAAACTCATCTATACTTAGTTGATACTAATATGATGCATATGATTTTCCTGTTTGCATGAGTGGTTGTGCTAAGAGATAGCACAGATACTTACTCAAAACTCATGAGTACATGTTTGACATGTGAAATGAAATGGACTTGTGAAGAGAATGCAAATGAATGAGTGATATTTATGAGAATAATTTCTATGACAAGCTTGTGATAATGATCATTATATTATACCAAAATAGATTTGAACAGCAGCATTGGTCCGAATTTGAAAATCCACTAAAAATAGTAGAAATTGAGTTAGAAGCTTAATAAATTATGAAATTAAAGCTTAATGAGCCTAGTTTCACATAGAGGAAATGGTGAAAGCAAAAGAATTCTGTATCATGAGATATTTGAATTCTTGTGAGACAGAGTTAGAGTGATTCCAGACCCCCTGTCTCAAATTTGGAAAATTACTAGAAACTGTAAAAAAATAATTATGAGTTAAAATTAATATGAATTAAATCCTTAATGAGTCTACTTTTAGGAAAAAGAGACGGGAACATTATCCGAGTCTCGTACTATAATGTAACTAAATTTTAGTGAAGAAAGATCGAAGCCATCAAATAGAAAAATAAGGAATACTTTAAATAATAAACTGTAATTATTGGCTAGACTAAAGATTCTAAAAGTTTTATGGTACAAATATATATGAGTCTAGATTCTGGGAAAATTTACGGATCTTAATTTGATGTTCCGTATCTCCAAATATAAATGATTTAGTGACTGTGACTCAAGAAAATAGTTTAACCAGAACATGTGTAAATGTACAATTGGGATAGTTTTACTATGGAAAGCATGTTAGTAGATTGCTTATTTTTTTCATGCGAGCTTACTAAGTGTAAAACTTACCCCCTCCTTTCCATTTCTTTTAGTATTGTTAGGTTAGCTCGGGGTTGGAGATTGTCGGAGGCAGCATCACACTATCAAGCCAACACCTTTAGAGTATAAACAAATATGCTAGAATTATCAAGTGAGTGGCATGTATAGGGACCTGGTTTTATAACATGTGTTATTATAATTTGGCCAAATATATTGGTCTTTAGTGATTCTAACTTATAAATCTAGCTATTCATGTTATGTCTGTTATTGGTGATGTGCATATGCTTGTTTGCCATGCATGGTTGGTAATATGTTATGTGTTGTTATGAGAATGCCATGCTTGTGTCTTGATTGTGGATATATAATTACTCAAATATGCCATGTCAATTACTATGAAATGTATAAGTGTATGTAGGTAATTAAGGGTGATAATTGGCTTGGAAAATAGCGTTGAAATTGTCCACACGGATAGATACACGGGCGTGTGTCTAGGCCGTGTGTGACACACGGCTTAAGCACACGGGCGTGTGCCTTGGCCATGTGACCTTAACTTGTTCATGACCAAATGGACAGAGAGCTCCATGGGCATAGGACTCGGGCGTGTCCCAAGCCACATGGACTTGTGTGACCACATGGCCCAATCCACACGGGCGTGTGACTCTCCGAAGCAAGAAAATTTAGTTAAGTTGCCCAAAGATTTTCAAAGTTCTTGGTTTAGTCCGGAACCACCTCAATGTATGTTATAGGTTTCGAAGACCTATATAAGGGATGATATGCATGTGTTCGAGATGTTTTAATTTTTTGGTGATAATTTTGTGGCCCGATTTTGCATGTTGTGAATGTTTAAGTCCGGTAACGCCTCGAACCCTATCCCGGCATTGGATACAGGTGAGGGATGTTACAAAAAAGGACCTAATCGCGTAAAATGTAAAAGTGACCTTCTATTTGTTAAAGTGTTTAATTGTTATGTCTTTTAAATGAGAGGTCCTTATATTGATATTTGACCATTGAAAGTTTGAATGGACATATATGCCAAAGGTTAGCGGAATTTAAATGTGTATAATAAGGCTATTTTAGTAAAATGTATATTATGTTAATTAAATTAAACAAAGCATAAATTTTGCTTCATTTTACTCACTTTGCCTTAAAAAACCAAAGAAAAGAGAAAGAAAAAGAGTTCTAGGGTTTGGCACATTGATTTGGTGATTAAGGTATGAATTTTGTTCGGTTTTTGATAATTTCTACGTTTTTGTGATCGTTGCTTAGTGTATTATCAAGCCCATGTTTGAGTTTCTGATTTTGTTCATCATTTTGAAATATGCAATTGATGAAATTGTGAGCTTTGTGATGTTTGTTGTTGGAAAATAAAAGATATGTGTTAGATTACTAAGTTTTGTCTTTGAATTTTTGATGCATTTGAGTAATTTGGACTAAATTATAAAAATAAGATTTTGAGGGACTAAAATGTGAAATAAATGAAATATATAGACTTATATGAATACTATGAATACTATGAAAATTAGGCTAAACATATGTGTAAGGAAATTTTATGTAATTTGTGATTTTGTGAATTAGGGACTAAAGTGTCAAAATGTGAAAATGTGAGGGCTAATTTGTAAAATGTCTTAAATTTGTGTTTTTGGATTGAATTGAATGGTGTGGTGAATAAAAGAGTTAAATTTGAATTTATATAGATCAAAAACCAAAGAAAATAGAATTAGATCGGGGGAAAACGAAATTCGTTGAATAGTCGCTCGTTTCCGTTCATTTCCGTACGAGGTAAGTCGATATACAAACAAATGTATTTGAATCAATTTATTTATGCTTATATGCTATTGAAATGAATAGAATGGCTTTAGAAGATGAATATATGAAATTAAGGAAGCATCGACAATGTTTCGACGTCCGAAAAGCCCCGTATGAACCCTAGGAATAGTTAGGATACATATGTCATGACATAGGATCCGATATGTGTTATCGTGTAAGACCATGTCTGGGACGTTGGCATCAACTTATGATTTACATGTAAGACCATATCTGGGACATTGGCATTGTATTTGATTTCGTGTAAGACCTTATCTAGGACAGTGGCATCAATATTTGATTACATGTAAGACCACATCTAGGAAGTTGGCGTTGTACGAGCTTTTTGAGCTATCCGTGTATCCTTATGATTTCGAACGATTCAATTGGCATTTCGAGAAAATGAATGACTATGTGAATGTGTAGCTGATTCAGGTACGTTTGAATTGTATACTATGTTCGAGTATGAAAGGTAAGTACATGTACTTTTGAGATCCTATGATATAAGTATGAGAAAATATGTTATACGTTTAAATAAATTGGGAAATGTATAGTGTATATGAACCATGTGAGTGATGATAGTATTTGGCTATGGAATTTATGTAATTTGATGATGTATATATGCTTATAAAGTTAAGTTTATTTGTATATGGCTTACTAAGCTTTGGAAAGCTTACTTTGTGTGTTTATCATTTGTTTCATAGATATCAAAGCTACTGAAAGTTTGGGGATCATCGATGATCATTACCACACTATCGAACTTCTTTTTGGTACCTTTTGAAAATATGAATATTAAAGTATGGAATGTACAGGCTAGAAGTACTTTGATTTTGTTTTGAAATGTATATATTTAGCCATGTGATATGGCTTGGTTTTGGTTGTGATTATGGTTTGATTTTGGTATATGAAATGTGATGCAATATGGTCAATATGATGTCTTTATGAATAGCCAAGAGATTTGGTAAGTTTGGTATGTTTTTGATATGTATTTAATTGTGGATTTTGGTAAGAATTTGGCATGAGAATGAATGGAATGTATCAAGATTATAAATCATATGTTTTGGTATGTTTTTGGCTTATGTAATGACATGAATTGGTATGTGTTATGAGCATGAGATTAGTTGATAATGATATGACATGAATGTTGAATGTTTTGATTATGAAATAGTTGAAATTTGATGTGCAATTGGTGCCTATTTGATGATAGTAGGAAGGACCCTTAGTAGGTGGCAAATTGGCCTTGTAAATGGCCTATTTTTACCCACATTCAGGGACATGGGCGTGTGTCTCAGCTGTGTTTCTCAATAGCCATTTCAAAATGAGCCTAGGTAGACCACACGGTCACACACATGGGTGTCTGCTAAGCCGTGTGGCCAAGTCAGTTTTGAGCATAGGCTAGACACACGGGCATGTGATTGGTCGTGTGAAGTAAGTCAGATTCGACCACGACCAAGGCACACAGTCATGTCTTATGTCTGTAACACCCCGAACCCGAGACCATCGCCGGTGTCGGACACGAGGGGTTAACAAGCCAAGTTCACTTGTTTTGCCCATCCATTTGACATTTTCAGTCAGGCTGGAATAGCTGCGTCACTGTCGCCTTAAAAATCATATCTCGAGTTTAAAAACTCGGAAACTGGTTTCGTAAATTTTCCCTGAATTTAGACTCATATATCCATCCATGGATTTATTTCTAGAATTTTTGGTTGGGCCAATTGGTACAGTTTATTAGTTAAAGTCACCCATGTTACAGGGATCGACTGCTCTGACCTTCGCGCGGTATAACTTGAATATCTCTCTGTACAGGGCTTTAATGCTGGTGTCGTTTGTTCCTAATGAAACTAGACTCAAAATGGAATCTGTAAATATAAGGTATGTCTCCTAATTCTTTTTGGATATTTTATAGTAAATTTTTAAAGTTGCGACAGGGAACCCAGAAACCGTTCTGGCCCTGTCTCACAATAGCTTTAATATCTCTTAACATGTAACTCCTATGACCATTTCGTTTCTTCCATATGAAAATAGACTCATCAAGGTTCATTTACATAGCTTATTCACTATTTAATTCCATTCCTACGAATTTTGTGATTTTTCACATTCACGTCACTGCAGCTGGCAGCATCTGTTTTAAGGTAGGTCTTACCTATTTGGTAGTCTCCATGAACCAACTAGTCTTGCCATACATAGGTTCATATATGATCATTTTAACCATGCCAATGGCTGATCATATGACCAACATTCCCATTTCCAAGCCATAGCTACATCATGACACCAAATATATACATACAAACCACAATTAGTCTAAGTTCATGCTTCCTTTTTGAGCCATTTTCGCATGGCCGTACATATATATATCACAACATATTTAACCAACAAGGGTAGTCCTATACATGCCATCTCAAGTTCAACCAAAATTTATACCAAAATGGAGGCTTGATAGTGTGGATGACTTCGACTTCAACGATCCCAAATCCGATTGCTTGAGCGAAATCTAGAAACCGAGAGCCAAAGCAACGGGTAAGCATTTTTATGCTTAGTAAGTCTCAAGGAATATAATCAACTCTAATTACAGCAATACATTCACATAGCCAAATGCATCATTTCATTAATACACATTCTTACTTCACACTTCATCATTATATAATTTCACAAAGTATCAATCAATTCAATAACTGAAATTCATTAGTCGATTGAGCGAATGTTGCTCAAACATGTCGACTTTCCAATGCACATATAAACGCACCTCATTCTTTGGGCTTTTGAGTGTACTCATTGAATTTATTACAGCAACCAACACTCACCTCCAGCCCAAGATTCTTCGAATATAACCGGATATAACCATGTGCACAAATACCTTCGGGTCTTAGCCCAGATAGAATGTCTCGCACGAATGCCTTGGTCTTAGCCGGATGTAGCCACTAGCACAATTGCCTTCGGGTCTTAACCCGGATATAATTTCCAGCATAATTGTCTTCGGATTTAGCCCGGATATCATTCAATTTCCATGAACACATACATCAATTATCATTGGACATACATAATTCATTTTCGTTACTAAGGCTCAAACGCAATTATAGTCACAAGCATATTCGCCGGGACTTAGCCCGGTAGAATTCAAATACTCATGCATACATAATCAATAATCAATACACATCCATACTTTATTTCACACAATTCAAGTAGGGTCACTTCTTGAGGACTTACCTCGGATGTTGTCGAACGGCTTTTTCGACTATTCGATCACTTTCTCCTTCCCTTGTCCAATTGTGGCCCTCTAAGCTCTTGAGCTAATTCAAACAAATTCAATTTATTAAAACCTCATTGTGCTAGCTTATGGCGAATATGACAAGGAGTTTAAATGGTCATATGGCCACCCTTTAGCTTGAATACACAATGGTCATGCACATTTTATACTACATCAAGCAATTCAATACAATTTATTCGAGCATCAAGGAAATGCTAAGGCCTTCAATAGGCTACCCAAGGCGAATATTCATGTACATGTTGAGGTAAATTTTGCACTTAATACCTCACAAAAACAGCATGCAATTTACTAATTAATGCTTTGCACATTGTGGCCCAAAACTTATAATATAGCATCAAGCACTTATATGTGTGCTAGGCGAATTGTGCTTGCAATTTCACAAGCATTCTTCCACATCTTCTTCTTTAAACCAATATATTCATCACTTAGTTCATAACCAAAACATCATGTGCAAACATATATATACATATATGAGCATGGCGAATTTCAAGGTGTCCATAGCCATCCAAAACACAAATTTTAACTAACATGCAAGAAGCATGAACCATGCTCATGAATGCATCATGGCGAATATGACAATCATGCCCTTTTCAACTTCAATCATGGTTAAACAAAAAGAAAACTCAAAATCTTACTCAAGAGTAGACAATCCATCATTGCATGCATCATCATCAAGCTTCACACTTAGCATGCAATGGCTTTATCACCATAACAACTTTGGCCAAATGCCATTTCCATGGCATAACAAAGATTTGAGCCATGGCTAACATGCACATCAAATTAGCAACCAAAACATGCATGAAACTCCCAACACAACCTCATACATACCTTACTCTTGTTGCAAGTTTAGCCAAATTTCCTTCTAGATCTCTTCTAAACAAAGAAAATGAAGCAAAAATCCTTCCTTCTTCCTTAGTATTTTCGCCAAAGAAGAGAAAAATAGGTGAACAAAATTTTTTCTTTGCTTCTCTTTCACTCACGGCAAAAGGGGGAAGGATGAGCAAATTTTGATTTTTTGTTTCTCTTCCTACATGCTTAATTTTTTATCATTTATCACATCATGCATTAACAAAACATGTCATAACATGTTTTCCTTGTCCATATTCCTTGTCATGGCCGGCCACTATACCATCTTTGGGGAAATTTGACATGCAAATCCCTTATTTTTGCATGCATGCTCAACTAGTCATCACACATTTCCCCATCATACTTTCAAAGTTTACTACTAGGTCCTTTCTAGTGAAATTCACATTTATAATTCTAAATTGAAACATCAAAATGTCATACACAATTTAACACATATCATGGGCATCAAAATAAATTTTAATTATTTTTATGCCTCGGTTTTGTGGTCCCGAAACCACATTCCGACTAGGGTCAATTTTGGGCTGTCACAACTCTCCCCCATTTAAGAAATTTTCGTCCCAGAAAATCTTACCGTAAATAGGTTTGGATATCGCTCTTTCATAGAGTTCTCGGTCTCCCAAGTAGCTTCTTCTATCCCGTGCTTGAGCCATAACACTTTCACTAGCGGAACCCGCTTGTTTCACAACTCTTTCACTTCTCGTGATAGGATACGAATCGGTTCTTCCTCATAACTCATATTAGCTTGAATTTCAATTTCGATGGATTAATCACGTGCGATGGATCGGATCTATAGCGTCAAGCATCGAAACGTGAAAGACATCGTGAACCTTTTGAGTTCGGGGGCAAAATCAAGCGATATGCCACCGGACCGACTCGCTCGATATCTCATATGGTCCAATGAACCTCGGGCTCAACTTGCCCTTACGGACGAACACAGTATCTTTTTCCAAGGCGATACCTTGAGAAACACTTTATCACCCACGATACTCGATATCCTTACGCTTCAGATCCGCGTCGACTTCCTCGACGATCGGAGGCTATCTTCGACTTTCACGGATTACTTTCACTTTCTGCTCAGCATCCCTAATCAAATCCACCCGAAAATCTTGCTTTCACCGAGCTCGGTCCAAAACAATGGCGTCGGCATTTACGACCGTACAAGGCCTCGTGGGGTGCCATCTTAATACTTGATTGAAAGTGTTGTTGTAAGCGAATTCAATCAACGGCAAATACCGTTCCCATGAACCACTAAACTCGAGGACGCAACATCTTAACATATCCTCAAGTATCTGAATTATCCGCCGGATTGACCATCGGTTTGGGGTGAAAGGCGGTCTGAAATGCAACTTGGTACCCAAAGCTTCTTGCAACTTTTTCCAAAATCGCGAGGTAAATCTCGGATCTCTATCCGACACGATAGAAATAGGCACCCCGTGTAATCTCACAATCTAAGAAACGTACAATTCCGCTAATTTGTCCATTGAAAAATCCGTACGTACGGGGACAAAGTGGGCCGACTTAGTCAATCGATCTACCACGACCCAAACCGCATCCTTCTTACTTGCTGACAATGGCAGTCCGGATACAAAGTCCATTGTGACTCGATCCCATTTCCACTCGGGTATCGTGATTGGTGAAGTAATCTCAAGGCACTGATGTTCCGCTTTCACTTGTTGACATATTAAACATCTCAAACAAAGTCGGAGATGTCTCGCTTCATACCATGCCACCAAAACCGACGTTTCAATTCATTGTACATCTTCAGACTCCCGTGGATTGCCATTCGGCTACAATGGGCTTCATTCGAATTATCGAAATGAGTTCAATTCTTTGGGACACAGACGACTTTTGAACCTCAAACAATCGTCATCGTCGATTTGAAACTCCGAGTCCTTGTTCGAACACATGCAGCCCGTTTTGCAACCAACTCGTCGTCGACTTTCGAGCTTCTCGAATTTGGTGTGTCAATAATGGTTTGGCTTTCAATTCAGCCACTAACACACTTTGTCGGATCGGACGGACAAGTGCACATTCATCGCTCAGTAAAGTGAATAACGATTTACGACTCAAGGCATCCGCAACCACATTCGCCTTTCCCGTGATAGTCAATGATCACTCATAATCCTTTAACAACTCGAGCCAACGTCTTTGTCGCAGATTTAAGTCTCTTTGGGTCATCAAATATTTGAGACTTTTGTGATCCGAGTATACATGGCACCTTTCACCAAATAAGTAATGTCGCCAAATCTTTAAGGCGAATACGATGGCGGCCAATTCGAGATCATGAGTCGGATAATTTTTCTCATGTGGCTTTAATTGCCTCGACGCATAGGCCACAACTCGACCTTCTTGCATTAATACGCAACCTAACCCAAGTAGAGAGGCGTCGCTATAGATGACAAACTCTTTGCTTGGGACTCGGGTTGCACTAGAATTGGGGCTTCATCAAATAAGTTTTCAGTTGATCGAAACTTTTTGGCATTTCTCCGTCCATTCAACTTAACGTCCTTTTGGAGTAAGCCGTCATCGGCGTGGCTATCGTTTAGAAGCCTTTACAAATCGTCGGTAATAACCTAAAGCCCCAAAAGCTCGAACCTCGAATAATATTTCTGAGGCTTCCAATTAAGTATGGCTGAAATTTTATTGAATCGACTCGAATACCGATGCAGATACCACATGACCCAAGAAGCTAACCTCTCTTAACCGAACTCACACTTGCTTGAACTTAGCATATAATTGCTTATCCCGTAAAATTTGCAGCACTAATCGCAGTGTTCAAAGATGTTCGGTCTCATTTCTTGAATAGACCAAGATGTCATCAATGAACACGACTATGAATCGATCCAAATATGGTCTAAAGATCCGATTCATTAAATCCATAAATACCGCAGGGCATTAGTGAGCCCAAACGGCATCACTAGGAACTCATAGTGACCATATCTCGCTCAAGGCGCCTTGGGCACGTCCGAATCTCGGATTCGCAATTGATAGTAGCCCGATCTCAAATCTATTTTCGAGAACACCGAGGCTCCCTTCAGCTTGATCGAACAAGTCATCAATACGTGGCAACGGATATTTGTTCTTTATCGTCGCTTATTGTCGACGATAGTCGATGCACAATCGCATGGTTCCATCCTTCTTCTTCACGAACAACACCGGCGCACCCAAAGGCGAAAAACTCGGCGAGCAAAACCTCTATCCACCAATTCTTGCAACCGAGCTTTCAACTCCTTTAATTCCGTTGGTGCCATACGATACGGAGCTATCGAAATTGGAGTGGTACCGGTACCAATTCGATGCCAAATTCTATTTCCCGAACAGTGGTAAACCCGCAATTCTTGGGAAAACATCCGGTATTCACAAACCACGGGCACGATTCGGGTTTCTTCTCGATTCCTTGTCATCGAACACGTACGCAAGGTACGCTTCGCACCCTTTTCTTACATATTTCTGGGCCAACATCGCTGATATTACAGCTGGCAACCCCTTTAAGTCCGTAGACTCAACCCGAATTATTTCATTATTCGCACACCTCAAATCGATAGTCTTGCTCTTGCAATTTACAACCGCATCGTGCATGGTCAACCAATCCAAACCAAGAATAACATCGAACTCATCGAACGGCAAAAGCATTAAGTCCGCCGAAAACAAGAACCTCGAAACACTAGGGGACTTTTCTTGCACACTTTGTTGACAAGCACGTAATGACCCAAGGGTTTGACACCGAATTACAAACTCGAGAGACTCAATGGGCAAAGTCTTCTTTGGATGCTAAGGTTTCACATATATATGAATGAGTAGAACCGGGGTCAATCAAAGCAATCACATTTGTATTGAAAAGAGTGAAAGTACCGGTAATAACATCCGGAGAGGCAGCATCCTCGCGTGCGCCGTATGGCATAAGTCCTAGCAGAGCACGAGCCTCGATCCGATGGTAGCATCTCTAGATCCTCTCGACCGCCATCGACATTGCCCATATTTCTAGGTGGCCTACCTCGGCGATGGTAGCACCGGGTTTGCACTCGACTTACATTCTGCTCATGCATCCTCGGGCAATCCTTCATAAAGTGGTCGGCCGATCCACACTTATAGCGAGAGCGATCACGAAACCAACAGCTCCCGAATGCCATTTGCCACAATGTGGACACTCCGCCCTCTCTCGGCGATCATTTCCACCACCGGCGATCGAGGTGACTCGTGTGGTCACAGGGGGTCGATCGCGTCCTCGTCTAGAAAAGCCCGAAACGCCTCTAGACCAGCTCGCATCATCTCGAAATCTCTTCGATGCTTGTTGAAGAGACTTTCCCGAAGACCTCTTTCGGAATTCTCCAGTTCCCACATCAGCTTTTTGTTTCTCCTTTCTAAGCTCTTCTGCTTTACAAGCTCGCTCAACAAGTACTACGAACTCTCGTATCTCGAGAATGCCAAAAAACATCCTTATATCATCATTCAGCCCATCCTCGAAGCGTTTACAATAATAGCTTCGGACGAAATGCATTCTCGCACGTACCGGCTAAGCCTCACAAACTTTCGTTCGTAGTCGGTAACGGACATAGAACCTTGCTTAAGATCAAGAAATTCCCTCCGCTTCGGTCGATGAATCTCGATGATATACTTTTTTCGAACTCGGTTTGAAAGAATTCCCAAGTCACTTGCTCTCTAGGCACCACAGTCGAGTACTCCACCAATAGTAGGCGGACTCGCGTAGCAAGGAGATGGTACACTTTAAGCACTCATCGGGTGTACAGGATAGCTCATCAAGCACCCAGATAGTGTTATCTAACCAAAATTCAGCTTGCTCGGCATCATCATCATCCGTAGCCTTAAATTCAGTGGCCCTATGTTTTCGAATCCTATCGATTGGGGCTTACTTGACCTTATTTGGTCATCACGGAGGTATTGTAGGTGCGGGGTTGCATTTGTCGGGAATGGAGGTTGTGGAACAGTGTTGGTTCGAATGTATTGATTAAACCATTCGTTCATCACACTATAAAAGGCTTGCCTAGCCTTGTCATTAGGATTGCTGGCCATAGGTTGAGAGTCCGCCGGCGCTGTCCCTTGCGCGGGAGCAGGCGCCACACTCTCCACATCATCAGCTATCGCTCTGTTGGGATCGGGATCCATTGCTACAAACAAACACAAAGTCAAATTGTCAGAAATCATCACACTATCGATTCATCATTTAATGGCATGTATAGCTAGACCCCAAACACATCACGGTAGTCCTAGAATCGACTAAACCGTGGCTCGATACAAATAAAATTGTAACACCCCAAACCCGAGACCATCGCCGGTTGTCGGACACGAGGGTTAACAAGCCAAGTTCACTTGTTTTGCCCATCCATTTGACATTTTCAGTCAGGCTGGAATAGCTGCGTCACTGTCGCCTTAAAAATCATATCTCGAGTTTAAAAACTCGGAAACTGGTTTCGTAAATTTTCCCTGAATTTAGACTCATATATCCATCCATGGATTTATTTCTAGAATTTTTGGTTGGGCCAATTGGTACAGTTTATTAGTTAAAGTCACCCATGTTACAGGGATCGACTGCTCTGACCTTCGCACGGTATAACTTGAATATCTCTCTGTACAGGGCTTTAATGCTGGTGTTGTTTGTTCCTAATGAAACTAGACTCAAAATGTAATCTGTATATATAAGGTATGTCTCCTAATTCTTTTTGGATAATTTATAGTAAATTTTTAAAGTTGCGAAAGGGAACCCAGAAACCGTTCTGGCCCTGTCTCACAATAGCTTTAATATCTCTTAACATGTAACTCCTATGACCATTTCGTTTCTTCCATATGAAAATAGACTCATCAAGGTTCATTTAAATAGCTTATTCACTATTTAATTCCATTCCTACGAATTTTGGTGATTTTTCACATTCACGTCACTGCAGCTGGCAGCATCTGTTTTAAGGTAGGTCTTACCTATTTGGTAGTCTCCATGAACCAACTAGTCTTGCCATACATAGGTTCATATATGATCATTTTAACCATGCCAATGGCTGATCATATGACCAACATTCCCATTTCAAGCCATAGCTACATCATGACACCAAATATATACATACAAACCACAATTAGTCTAAGTTCATGCTTCCTTTTTGAGCCATTTTCGCATGGCCGTACATATATATATCACAACATATTTAACCAACAAGGGTAGTCCTATACATGCCATCTCAAGTTCAACCAAAATTTATACCAAAATGGAGGCTTGATAGTGTGGATGACTTCGACTTCAACGATCCCAAATCCGATTGCTTGAGCGAAATCTAGAAACCGAGAGCCAAAGCAGCGGGTAAGCATTTTTATGCTTAGTAAGTCTCAAGGAATATAATCAACTCTAATTACAGCAATACATTCACATAGCCAAATGCATCATTTCATTAATACACATTCTTACTTCACACTTCATCATTATATAATTTCACAAAGTATCAATCAATTCAATAACTGAAATTCATTAGTCGATTGAGCGAATGTTGCTCAAACATGTCGACTTTCCAATGCACATATAAATGTACCTCATTCTTTGGGCTTTTGAGTGTACTCATTGAATTTATTACAGCAACCAACACTCACCTCCAGCCCAAGATTCTTGAATATAACCGGATATAACCATGTGCACAAATACCTTGGTCTTAGCCAGATAGAATGTCTCATACGAATGCCTTGGTCTTAGCCGGATGTAGCCACTAGCACAATTGCCTTGGTCTTAACCGGATATAATTTCCAGCATAATTGTCTTCAGGATTTAGCCCGATATCATTCAATTTCCCATGAACACATACATCAATTATCATTGGACATACATAATTCATTTTCGTTACTAAGGCTCAAACGCAATTATAGTCACAAGCATATTCGCCTTCGGGACTTAGCCCGGGTAGAATTCAAATACTCATGCATACATAATCAATAATCAATACACATCCATACTTTATTTCACACAATTCAAGTAGGGTCACTTCTTGAGGACTTACCTCGGATGTTGTCGAACGGCTTTTTCGGCTATTCGATCACTTTCTCCTTCCCCTTGTCCAATTGTGGCCCTCTAAGCTCTTGAGCTAATTCAAACAAATTCAATTTATTAAAACCTCATTGTGCTAGCTTATGGCGAATATGACAAGGAGTTTAAATGGTCATATGGCCACCCTTTAGCTTGAATACACAATGGTCATGCACATTTTATACTACATCAAGCAATTCAATACAATTTATTCGAGCATCAAGGAAATGCTAAGGCCTTCAATAGGCTACCCAAGGCGAATATTCATGTACATGTTGAGGTAAATTTTGCACTTAATACCTCACAAAACAGCATGCAATTTACTAATTAATGCTTTGCACATTGTGGCCCAAAACTTATAATATAGCATCAAGCACTTATATGTGTGCTAGGCAATTGTGCTTGCAATTTCACAAGCATTCTTCCACATCTTCTTCTTTAAACCAATATATTCATCACTTAGTTCATAACCAAAACATCATGTGCAAACATATATATACATATATGAGCATGGCGAATTTCAAGGTGTCCATAGCCATCCAAAACACAAATTTTAACTAACATGCAAGAAGCATGAACCATGCTCATGAATGCATCATGGCCGAATATGACAATCATGCCCTTTTCAACTTCAATCATGGTTAAACAAAAAGAAAACTCAAAATCTTACTCAAGAGTAGACAATCCATCATTGCATGCATCATCATCAAGCTTCACACTTAGCATGCAATGGCTTTATCACCATAACAACTTTGGCCAAATGCCATTTCCATGGCATAACAAAGATTTGAGCCATGGCTAACATGCACATCAAATTAGCAACCAAAACATGCATGAAACTCCCAACACAACCTCATACATACCTTACTCTTGTTGCAAGTTTAGCCAAATTTCCTTCTAGATCTCTTCTAAACAAAGAAAATGAAGCAAAATCCTTCCTTCTTCCTTAGTATTTTCGCCAAAGAAGAGAAAAATAGGTGAACAAAATTTTTTCTTTGCTTCTCTTTCACTCACGGCAAAAGGGGGAAGGATGAGCAAATTTTGATTTTTTGTTTCTCTTCCTACATGCTTAATTTTTTTATCATTTATCACATCATGCATTAACAAAACATGTCATAACATGTTTTCCTTGCCCATATTCCCTTGTCATGGCCGGCCACTATACCATCTTTGGGGAAATTTGACATGCAAATCCCTTATTTTTGCATGCATGCTCAACTAGTCATCACACATTTCCCCATCATACTTTCAAAGTTTACTACTAGGTCCTTTCTAGTGAAATTCACATTTATAATTCTAAATTGAAACATCAAAATGTCATACACAATTTAACACATATCATAGGCATCAAAATAAATTTTTAATTATTTTTATGCCTCGGTTTTGTGGTCCCGAAACCACATTCCGACTAGGGTCAATTTTGGGCTGTCACAATGTCCCTGTAAATAAGTCAGTATGTATGCCCTGTTTTGACACGGCCTAGACACACGGGCATGTCTAAAGCCGTGTGAAGCACACAGCCTATTCAGACAGGCGTGTGACCTGTACAACTTTGAAAAATTCTTGTATGATCTCGGTTTAGTCCTGACCCTTTTCTAATGCATGTTTAAGGTCTTGATGACTTATATGAGGGACTCTATGATAATGATTGACTATGATTATGGGTGATGTATATGAATTGAGTGCAAAAATGTTCCGATTTGTTTGGTAATGCCTTCAATCTTAGTCCGGCAATGGATATGGGTTAGGGGTGTTACGTATTATTTCCACGAGAATGATTTTGTAAAAACCTTGTGATTATTGGTCTATACTTGTGATGTATGAAATTCATGGTAAATTCGGTTGAAGATCATGTGGTAGGCTTTCGGGCCAAATTGAGTTATGCTATAACATGTTTTATTCACTTAAATTGCAACTTATCGGATATGAGAAAAAGGAAAGATTGGCATAATTGCCTCTTAAAAATGGTTATGAAATTAAGGGAAGATAAAAGTTTAGGCAATTGAAAGATATTAATATATATGCTTAGAAATATGAGTACACATAATTAATATGCATGTTTACTATGAGGTTTGAAATGATTTGTTAATTGTTGTAATATGTTACAAAGGAGAGATTACGGTTGTTAGGCTAATGCCAAGATATGTTAAATTATGTTTGTAAGTAGATAGAGTAAATATTGTGACTGAATAAAATTATAACTGTGAGATTCATAGCAATTTGTATTATCTTATGTTTAAATTGTTAGGCTTGATAAAAGATTGGTAAGAGTTACTTTTTATTTCCGTACAGACTTACTAAGCTATATAGCTTACCCCCTTATTTTCCCATATCTTACAGGGTTATTAAGCTAGCTTAGGTTGGAGATCGTCGGAGATCCTATCACACTATCAAGCTATCATTTTGGGTATAAATGAATTCAAGTATTTTGAGTTTATGCATGTATAGGGACTCGGTCTTTAGCCATACGAGTCAGCTTATATTGGTTCATGGTTCATTTTTTATATAGCCTTGGAAGTTGACTAATGTTGATTATGAGTATATTTATATTAAGGTCATTTGTAAATGTGGAAATTTTCATAAATAAATGTGGAAAGGTTGATGTTTTAAGTATGATTAATAATGATATGAGAATGACATGTTATGGTCATGGTTGTGATTGTTTGGTTGCTTTTACATGCTTCAATTTGTGTCATGTGATGTTGTGTAGATGTGTGCAAGTGAGGGTGACAAAATAGCTTCAAAAATAACCTTATTTTTGTCCACACAGGTAGACACACAGGCATGTGTCTAGGCTGTGTGTGACACACAGTCTGTGTGACAGCCCAAAATAGACCCTAGCCGGAATGTGGTTTCGGGACCACAAAACCGAGGCATAGCAATAATTTAAAATTTATTTTGATGCCTATAATATGTGAGTATTCATGTATGACATTTTTTGATGATTGATTTAGTGTTATAAAGGTGAATTTCACTAGAAAGGACTTGTGTGAGAAAATTTAGAATTTGAGATAGGCAAATGTGGAAGTGGCCTATTGATGCACACTAGGAAATGTTGTCCTTGCATGTCAAATTCCCAAACTAGACTATAGTGGCGGCCATGGTGATGAATATGGGCAAAAGAAAACATGTCTTAAACATGTTTTGCTAGTGGTGCATGTTTGAAATAATAAAATAAGAGTATGAAAAAAAAAAAAAAAAATGTTCATCCTTCTCCATAGGCTTGGCGAATGTACTAAGGAAAGAAAAGAAAATTTGTTCATCCTTTCTCATCTTCTTGGCGAAATTACTAAGGGAAAAGGGGAGGATTTTTGCTTCATGCTTGGGTTGGAAGAGACCTAGAAGGAGATTTGGCTAAGTTTACATCAAGATTAAGGTATGTATGAGGTTGTGTTAGGAGTTTCATGCATGACTTGGTTGCTAACTTGATGTGCATGTTAGCCATGGCTCAAATCTTTGTTATGCCATGGAAATGGTATTTGGGGAAAGTTGTTATGGTGATAAAGCCATTGCATGTTAAGTGTGAAGCTTGATGATGATGCATGCAATGATGGATTTTCTACTCATGAGTAAGATTTTGAGTTTTCTTTGTTTTATCATGATTGAAGTTGAAAAGGAACATGATTGTCATATTCGCCATGATGCATTCTTGAGCATGATTCATGCTTCTTGCATGTTAGTTAAAATTTGTGTTTTGGATGGCTATAGACACCTTGAAAATTCGCCATGCTCATATATGCATATATATGATTGCACATTATGTTTTGGTTATGAACTAAGTGATGAATATATTGGTTTAAAGAAGAAGATGTGGAAGAATGCTTGTGAAATTGCAAGCACAATTCGCCTAGCACACATGTAGGTGCTTGATGCTATATTATAAGTTTTAATACAATGTGCAAAGCATTAATTAGTAAATTGCATGCTGTTTTTGTGAGGTATTAAGTGCAAAATTGACCTCAACATGTACATGAATATTCGCCTTGGGTAACCTATTGAAGGCCTTAGCATTTCCTTGATGCTCAAATAAATTGTATTGAATTGCTTGATGTAGTATAAAATGTGCATGACCATTGTGTATTCAAGTTAAAGAGTGGCCATATGACCATTTAAAATCCTTGTCATATTCGCCATAAGCAAGCACAATGAGGTTTTAATAAATTGAATTTGTTTGAATTAGCTCAAGAGCTAAGAGGGCCACAATTGGACAAAGGGAAGGAAAAGGTGATCGAATAGCCGAAAAAGCCGCTCGACAACATCCGAGGTAAGTCCTCAAGAAGTGACCTTACTTGAATTATGTGAGATGAAATATGGTTGTGTATGATTATTGATTATGTGTGTATGAGTATTTGAATTCTACCCGGCTAAGTCCCGGCGAATATGCTAATGATTATAATTGTGTTTGAGCCTTAGTAACGAAAATGAAATATGTATGTCCAATGATTATTGATGTATGTGTGCATGAGAAATTGAATGATATCCGGCTAAGCCCAAGACAATTATGCTGGAAATTATATCCGGTTAAGACCAAGGCAATTGTGCTAATGGCTATATCCGGGCTAAGGCCCAAGGCATTCGTATGAAGTTATTCTATCCGGCTAAGACCGAAGGCATTTGTGCACGTGACTATATCCGGTTATATTCAAGAATCTTGGGCTGGAGGTGAGTGTTGGTTGCTGAAATGAATTCATTTAGTACACTCGGTAAGCCCAAAGGATAAGGTACGTTATATGTGCATTGAAAGTCGACGTGCTTGAGCAACATTCGCTCAATCGACTAATGAATTTCAGTTATTGAATTGATTGATGCTTTGCGAACTTATGTAATGATGAAGTGTGAAGTAAGAATGTGTATTAATGAAATGATGCATTTGGTTATGTGAATGTATTGCTGTAATTAGAGTTAATTATATTCCTTGAGACTTACTAAGCATAAAAATGCTTACCCGCTGTTTTGGCTCTTAGTTTTCTAGATTTCGTCAAGCAATCGGATTTGGGATCGTTGAAGTCAAGTCATCCACACTATCAAGCCTCCATTTTGGTATAAATTTTTTGATTGAACTTGAGATGGCATGTATAGGACTACCTCTTGTATGTTAAATACGTTGTAATGTAAGTATGTATGGCCATGCTAAAATGGCTCAAAAGGGAGCATGAACTTAGACTAATTGTGGGTTGTATGTATATATTTGGTGTCATGATGTGGCTATGGTTTGGAAATGGGAATGTTGGTCATATGATCAGCCATTGGCATGGTTAAAATGATCATATATGAACCTATGTATGGCAAGACTAGTTGAATCATGGAGACTACCAAATAGGTAAGTCCTACCTTAAAACAGATGCTGCCAGCTGCAGTGGCGTGAATGTGAAAAATCACCAAAATTCATAGGAATGGAATTAAATAGTGAATAAGCTATGTAAATGAACCTTGATGAGTCTATTTTCATATGGAAGAAACGAAATGGTCATAAGAGTTACAGGTTAAGAGTTATTAAAGCTATGGTGAGACAGGGCCAGAATGGTTTCTGGGTTCCCTGTCGCAACTTTAAAAATTCACTATAAATTATCCAAAAAGAATTAGGAGACATACCTTATATTTACGGATTCCATTTTGAGTCTAGTTTCATTAGAAACAAACGACACCAGCATTAAATCCCTATACAGAGAGATATTCAAGTTATACCGCGCGAAGGTCAGAGCAGTCGATCCCTGTAACATGGGTAACTTTAACTAATAAACTGTACCAATTGGCCCGACCAAAATCCTAGAAATAAATCCATGGATGGATATATGAGTCTAAATTCAGGGAAAATTTACGAAACCAGTTTCCGAGTTTTGAAACTCGAGATATGATTTTTAAGGCGACAGTGACGCAGTTTTCCAGCCTGACTGGAAACGTCAAATTGGTGGGCAAAAACATGTGAACTTGGCTTGTTAACCCCTCGGGTCCGACACCGGCGATGGTCTCGGGTTTGGGGTGTTACAGTCTGCAACGCCCTAAATGCTGAAAACCCTGTTAAAATTATTTTTTGTGTGATGTGGCATGGATGTATGTCTGCCTTAGTGGTTTAGTGCTCTGGGAGTGTCTGAGAAGTCTTAGGTTCAAGCCCTGGCTTGAGAAAAATTTTGGTTCTATTTGAATAGACCCTTGTCTTCAGCTAGTAGACTTTTAGATTAATGTGAGTGTTGCATGACAAGAAAAGTCAGCTAGACTAGTGGCAAATGGCGTGTTGCTAATGCTTAGGGCTTGAGTTCGAGTCCTACTGCGCACAAGGGATGTCTTTTTGCTGCTGTGCCGTGTAGGTGCTTGTATATCACTAGAACTCTAAAGATTGAGCGGTTGAGGTGTTTGAGTGGAGTAAGGGATCATGAAACCGAATTGTAGGGGCAGTGGAAGGAGTTTGAATTGGTCAATTGAGGAAATAGAGGAGAGATTTGGAAAGAGATTGGGGGAGTGGAACAAGGAGTGTGGAAGTTGTAGTTGGTTGCTGAAAGTAGGTCTCACTAGGTGCAAAATCGGTCATAGGCAATTAGTGCCGAAATTTTGTTCTTTTTGGGAGCTTTTCTCTCCTAGCTTCTTTTCTCTCTTTGGTTTTGTGCTTGTTTTGAGTAGCTAAATTTTACCTTGGCCTTTTTGGTATTTCTCTCCTCCTACATTCTTTTAGGTTTTCTACCCTTCCTATAGTGCCCATCTTTGTGCCATTGACCAAAAATCTCTTCTTCCTTACTCTTTTGAGCAGTAACCGTATATCCCTCATCTCTTCTCATCTTTATTCTTTTGGTTTCTAGTCAAGTATTTTCTCTCATATTGTGTAAACTGATTACATCTACTCTTCCCTCATTTTAGTTTATTTTCGGGTCTCTCCTCCTTCCAAGTTTGTGGATCAACATAATACTTCTCCTCTTTTTTTTATCTTGTTTTCAGCTAGTGAGAGTTCTCTGGCATTCGATAAGTGCTCATGATTCCCTATTTTCTTTTCTCTACTATTAGGATCTTTCCTTCTAAACATCTCTTTCTTCCTGCTGTTATTGATAGAGGAAGTGATTGTTACACTTCGCCTCTTCCATTCTTTGTACTTTCGGCAATTGGTGGTGGTGGCCGGATGTTCTTTTTCTCCTAAGTTGGACTCTGCATTTTGGTAAGTGGCTTTTCATCTAGTACAATTGTTCAGTTGTTGATGGTTGATAAGTGTTGTTGAAATGCAGATTACCCCCTAAGGCCTATCGATTGGTCACTTACTAACGGATTCAGCAAGTAAGCCATATTCGGTGGATCTATTCAAGTGAGGGGTAAGTTTGGACAAGTTATTTTGGAAGGGGTTTTGGATAGGTTGAGTAATGTACGTTTAACTGAATCTTGTGAATGAATGTAGGTTGGAGTACTCGTGGATTCTTTGCACGCTTTCGTGAACAGGTGTGGGTAATTACACTTCTTCAATCGTAAATCGACAAAAGTCGAAAATCGTTACCATTAATGCTACACGAGTGTTGTGACAGCCCAAAATTGACCCTCGTCAGAATGTGGTTTCGGGACCACAAAACCGAGGCATAAAAATAATTTAAAATTTATTTTGATGCCTATGATATGTGTTAGTTTGTGTATGACATTTTTGATGTTTCGATTTAGAGTTATAAAGGTGAATTTCACTAGAAAGGACCTAGTAGTAAACTTTGAAAGTGTGATGGGGAAATGTGTGATGACTAGTTGATAATGCATGCAAAAATAAGGGATTTGCATGTCAAATTTCCCCCCCCCCAACATGTAGTGGCCGGCCATGACAAGGGTGTATGGGTTAAACATGTCATGAAACATGTTTTGTTGATGCATTAGGGAGAAATGATAAAATAAAGAGTATGGGTAAGTAAAGAATGAAAAAAAAAAAATGTGGGTGAGTGTGGTATTCCCCCCCCCCCCATTGCCGTGTAAGTAAGAAAGAAAAACAAAAAAAATTGTTCATCTTTTTCCTCCTTCCTTTGGCCGAAATTTCTAAGAGGAAGAAGAGATTTTTGCTTCATTTTCTTTGTTTAGAAGAGATCTAGAAGGAGGTTTGGCTATACTTGCATCAAGATTAAGGTATGTTTGAGGTTGTGTCATGAGATTCATGCATGTTTTAGTTGCTAACTTGATGTTCATGTTAGCCATGGTTCAAATCCTTGTTATGCCATGGAAATGGTATTTGGCCAAGGTTGTTATTGTGTTAAAGCCATTGCATGCTAAATGTGAAGCTTGCTAATGATGCATGCAATGATGGATTGACTACTCTTGAAATTTCTTTGTAGCAATCTTGAGTAAGACATTGAGTTTTTTGTTTAACCATGACCGAAGTTGAATGGGGTATGATTGTGATGTATTCGCCATGATGCATTCATGAGTATGGTTTATGCTTCTTGCATGTTAGTTAAAATTTGTGTTTTGGATGGTTATGAACACCTTGAAATTGACCTTGCACCTATATGTGTATATGTGTTTGCACATGATGATTTGGTTATGAAGTAAATGATAAATATGTTGTTTAAAGAAGAAATGGTTGAAGAATGTTGTGAAATTTGCATGTATATTCGCCTAGTACTTATATGGAGTGAAAATCTCGAAATTTATTGTTGATTTTGTGCAAGTATGACTAAGTATAATCGGCCATATGAGTGCTTGATGCTATGTTATAATTATTGAGCTTAAGTATGTGGATGTAAGTGTGTGCGGCCTTATAAGGGCTAAGTACCTTGGATTCCCCTTTTGATATTCAAAACGATTAAATCAATTTATTTGTTAACATAAAGCTCAAGAGCAAAGGGGAACTAGCTCCAATAAAGGAAAAGAAAAGGTGATTGAATAGCCGTTGGAAGCGCTTGATAATCTCCAAGGTAAGTTTTCTAGTATCGAAACTTAGATTTTGATTCGATTGAATGAAGTAATAAGCAATCAAAATTCTGCCCTTGTATATGGCCATTGAGCCGAAATGATATTTTTGTTAAGTGAATTGTGCATAAAAGTTTTGTTGTGAAAATGAAACAAAGATGTGTATGAATGTTCGAGTGATATCCTGCTAAGCCCAAGGCAATTGTGCGAAGCTATGATACCGGCTAAGCCCAAGGCAATTGTGCGAGCTATGATATCCGGCTAAGCCCAAAGGCAATTGTGCGAAGTTATGATATCCGGCTAAGCCCAAGGCAATTGTGCGAGTTGTGATATCCGGGTTAAGTCCCAAGGCATTTGTGCGGGTTACCATAACCGGCTATGTCCCGGCGTTTGAACGAGTAGCTATATCCGGTTAAACTCCGAAGGTATGTGATTTGAAAATTATAAGCTTGCTGTAAAATTTTCAGTTAATGCACTTGTGAAGTTCCCAACAACAAGGTATGTTTTGTGTGTGCCTTGCACACTATGAGTAAGTGCGTATGAATATTCGCCCAATGATAAATGAGCTATCGGCATTAACTAAGCCGTTATTTGTGTATGAACATGAGAGTTGGGATTGTGAAGTAAGCATGTCTTTGAGAAATTGTGCATATGAATTATTGTTTAGCTACTTGAATGCTATGCTTTGGTTGTGTGTATATTATGGCTCAAACTTACTAAGCATAAATTGCTTACTCCGCTTCTTTGTTTCTCTGCTTATAGATTTTGCTCGTTAGCGATCGGATTCGGGATCATAGAAGTTGAAGTCAACCACACTATCAAAGCCCTTTTGGTACTCCTTTAGTTGAGTTTTGGATATGGCATGTATAGGACTACCCTCGGTTGTTTTTAAGTACTTTGTGATGTATATGTGTGCGCCATGCGAAAATGGTTTGTAAAAGTGGAGTATGGAATTTGACCATATGTGGTTTGTAATTATATTTGGTTTCATGATGTGATTATGGTTTGAATGAGAGAGTTGGTCACATGATCAGCCATTGGAATGGCTAAATATGATCATATGTGGACCTAAGTATGACTAGACTATAGTTGGTCCATGGGAACTACAATATAGGTAAAGCCTACCTTAAAAACAGATGCTGCCAGCTGCAGTGATGTGGATGTGAAAAATCGCCAAAATTTGTAGGAATGGTATTAAATAGTGAGTAAGTTATGTAAACGAACCTTGACGAGTCTATTTTCATATGAAAGTAACAAAACAATCATATGAACAGTATACCGAGAGATATTAAAGTTCTCGTGAGACAGGGCCAGAACGATTTCTGGGTCCCCTGTGGCGACTTTGAAAATTTACTATAAATTATACAGAAAGAATTATAAGTCATGCCTTATATGTGCAGATTCCATTTTGAGTCTAGTTTCATTAGAAGCAAACGGCACCAGTATTAAAGCCCTGTACAGAGAGATATTCAAGTTGTAACACGCGAAGGTCAGTGTAGTCGACCCCTGTAACATGGGTGACTTTAACTAATAAACTGTACCAATTGGCCCGACCAAAAATTCTAGAAATAAATCCATGGATGGATATATGAGTCTAAATTCAGGGAAAATTTACAGAATCAGTTTCTGAGGTTTGAAACTCGAGATATGATTTTTAATGCGACAGTGACGCAGTTTTCCAGCCTGTCTGGAAATGCCAAATTGGTCGGTACTTTAAGAGGATTTGTCTCGTTAACCCCTCGTGTCCGACACCGGCGATGGTCTCGGGTTCGGGGTGTTACAAGTGTGCATTTGCTCATGTAGTCATCTGAACGCATAAGCGTTAGTGTTTGAACGTAAAGACCACCACGATCGATTTCATGGGCTTGGGTCGTTTTGGGCTACGTTGGGCCCAAATGGGCCGTGTGGGCCCTAGAAGCTCATGGGCCCCACACGAGTAAACCACATAGACATGTGGAGATTGTTGGGCCAAGTTGTGTAGTTCACACGACCAAGGTCATTTTGGGCTTTACGAATTACACGGGCATGTAGGCTCACATGGGCTCGCAATATGGGCTATATGCCCATTATCACTGATTAACTATTAAGGATGCACGGGTTGCCCAAGGCGATTATGGACCTACCGTTGGGTCGGTAGGTACCCTTAGACCCCATATTGATGAAATGACCATTATACCCCTAATAGGGAAAATGACTGATATACCCCTATGTGATGTGTGGCTGTTTGAGAATGACATTCTATTGTATATACCTTTATATTATGTTGCATTGCATGGGGTGAGATATATGATTTTGGAGGAACTGTACTGAAAGGCTATAAGCCTATTACTTGCGGCTTTATTGCAAATACTGTTTTAGTGCTGCTACCGGTACTACTTGGTGTGTAGGGTGGGGTGGGTCGATTTAATTCCCACATAGTATGTAGGGTTGGTACGGAGGTGGTGTGTAGAGGATGAATTGGGTAGAACTCTTGTTTGCATACTGTACTGATATGTTAACGGGCTTAGGCCTGCATCACATCACATCAAAGCAGCTCGGGGCCCAGATCTGCTCTTTAAAGAAATAAGCTAAGGCCTAATTGATACTGGAAGAGCTTAGGCCCAGATAGTGTTTACTCAGACTGTATACTTTTATAAGATTTCACACACTGAGTTTTCGTAAACTCATCCATCTGTTATCTGTGCAGGAAATCCCTAGGCTTCGACAGATCGAGGCGACGGAGGATTCAGAGGTGGCCACTCGACGTAGTTTCTTTTAATATTATAGTTAAGACTTTATTTTGGGTTTCATTATGTAATAAGGCCTCTTTAATTTTTTTTTAAATTTGGGGATTTAGTTACTTAAATTTTAATCTGGTAGTAGTAGGTTTCGGATATTCGAGAAAATATATACAAATGTTTTTCTAGAGACACCATGATTATGGAACACATTTTGAAAGCTTCTGCAACAAACACTTTTTTTTAAAGTTTTAATAATAAACTATTATAATTAATATTTTTCTAAAACAACTTGAGTTTTTACAATGAACCTGACATCCTAAACTTTTGTTAAGAACCTAAATAAGACTTTATGTAGAACGGATTTTCACGAAATTTCTGCTTTAACACTCCCATGTGACATCACAAATTCGACCATAATATTTGGGCTAAGTTTGGGGTGTTACATTTAGTGGTATCAGAGTCAGGTTGCAAAACTCGACTGTGGATTTGAGTTTTTTTTCAAAAAAAAAAGTGGAAATTTCAACAGCATTGTTTTAAAATGGTTTAAAGTGATTAATTGGAAATGATTTAATGAAGGAGTGGTACACCGAGTGTCTGTGCCGATCCTGTAAGTCTTCTAATTGTTTATATTGAAATAATAATATTGAAATGCTATTACTGAGACTACTTTAGGTAGTAAAACCATACTGAAACTTTTTAGTCAGAGTAAACTACGAACTGTAGTAAGAATGCGAACTGTGAAAAAAAAGATCTGAGATATTATTGGTCATAAGATATCTGTAATAAAACACTGGACCAATAATTGAATGGCATAAAACTTGTAATAAAGATAATAGCGCGATTGGATAATGAGCACTAGAGGTACTCATGGTAGAGGTCGCGGTAGAGGCCGTGGAGGTGCTCGGGCTGGGTCTTCGTCATCTGGACACCAACCTAATGAGGAAGTTAGAAAGGCACTAGCTTCACCATTGGCTGAGACAAGGTCTCAAAATCAAACTATTGGGGACAATGCACTGTCCCAAGCAATGTTAAGGATTCTAGAAAGGGTCGCTGGGCCTAGTACGGGCATTGTGGGTTGTGGGTCGATTACAGAATGACTCAGGTCTAATGGGGTAGAAATATTCAGGGGTAGTGATGGAGTTACCCCTAATGTGGCTGAATATTGGATTGAGGCCATAGAAAGGATCATGGATGACCTTGACTGCACCCTTGGGCAGAAGCTAAAAGGTGCAGTATCTCTACTGAGAGAAAAGGCTTACTAGTGGTGGCTTACTGTCAAAGAGGACACTCAAGTCAATCAATTGACCTGGGAGTTTTTTAAGACTACTTTCTAGGCTAAGTATGTGGGTGTCAGCTATATGGATGCCTGTAGGAGGGGATTTCTGAATCTAACTCACGGAAATAAGACAATAGCTGAATATGAGGCTGAATTTCTACGACTAAGCCGCTATGCACATGGGATGGTGGCAACAAAATATGAGCGGTGTGTCTGATTTTAGAATGGCCTCAGGGATGGTCTAAGGGTTCTGATAGCTCCTCAGAGGGAGAGGGATTTTGCAGCACTGGTTAACAAGGTAAAAATCGTCGAGGATGTGACGCGCGCTGAACGCCAGAACAGAGAAAAAGGCAGAGGTAAGAGGGATGCTAAGCCCTCAAATTCTTTTCAATGGTTTAAGGAAAAGCCTAGAGCTGATGGGCCAATCAGAGTTAGGGCCCCTGCTGCTACTACTACTATTGGACCGCAGTTTTGTGCTGATTGTGGAAAACGCCACCAAGGCAAATATTGGAAAAAGATGGATGCATGTTTGAGATGCAGATCATTGGAGCACCGTGTCAGGGATTATCCATAGAGGCCTGAGCAGATGCAAGCTATTGGTTTGGGTAATGTACAGTGGGGTGGTCAACAGCCACCGAGAGGCCGAGGTCAGGCAAGGGGTGGAAATGGTTTGGGCCGTGGTCGTGGAGCACCGAGCAGAGATGTTATTCATATCGAGGCGAGGCAGCCGGCACTGGTATATGCTGCACGTTGCTGAGAGGACGGAGATGCTCTATATGTCATAACGGGTATGTTCTTTATCCATAATGTACCTTATATTGCATTGATTGATGTTGGGTCTACACATTCATATATAGCATGCTCTATGTCTAAGATATTGGGTATTACGACTAAAAACATTATAAGTCCGCTGGGGTAGTCCGTTTGGATAAATAAGATGTTTAGAGATGTTCCCTTGGAGATACAAGGAGTTGTATTTTTGGCCGATCTTATGGAGCTGCCTTTCAGAGAATTCGACCTAATACTGGGCATGGATTGGTTAGTTAAACATCGGGTAAGCTTGGATTGTGCCACTAAAAGGGTTGTACTGAGAACTGAGGTAGATGAGGAGGTAGTGGTAATCAGGGAACGCGAAACTATTTTAGTAATGTAATTTCTACGCTAAGGGCTGAGAAGTTGGTTTGCAAGGGTTGTAAGGTGTTCTTGGCCTATGTCAGTGTTTTGGATGTTGGGAACTCTTCAGTAAAGGATATCAGGATTGTTAAGGATTTTCTGGGCATCTTTCCTAAAAAGCTATCGGGGTTACCTCTAGAACGTGAACTGGAGTTTAGGATTGAGCTCCTTCCTAGGATGGCTCCGATGTCCATCGCCCCTTACAGAATGGCACCGAAGGAGCTTGTGGATCTTAAGGCTCAGATTCAAATTTTACTGGACCGTGGGTTTATCCAACCTAGTGTGTCTCTATGGAGATCTAGTCTTGTTTATGAAAAAGAAGGATGGATCCATGCGTATGTGGATCGACTACAGACAACTGAATAAGTTGACCATTAAGAACAAATACCCTCTGCTGAGGATTGATGATCTGTTCGACCAACTACAAGGAGCGTCAATTTTTTTTCTAAAATAGATCTCTGGTTGAGGTATCACCAACTGAGGGTTAAAGAGGCCAATGTGCACAAGATGGCATTGAGGACTCGTTATGGTCATTATGAGTTCCTGGTAATGCCTTTTGGACTGACAAATGCACCAGCGGCTTTTATGGATCTGATGAACAGAGTGTTTCAACCCTATCTGGATCGGTTTCTTGTAGTATTTATTAATGACATACTGGTGTATTCAAGGACTGATGAGGAACATGATGAACATCTCCGGGTAGTTCTGCAAATCTTGAGGGAGAAACAACTGTATGCCAAGTTCAGCAAGTGTGAATTCTGGTTACGTAAGGTAACGTTTCTTGGTCATGTGGTATCTACTGAGGGGATTAGGGTTGATCCTCAAAAAATTGATGCTATTTTAGATTGGAAGTAGCCTAAGACTGTGTCAAAAATACGTAGTTTTCTGGGATTGGCTGGGTACTACCAAAGATTTGTAGAGGGGTTCTCACTGACTGCCGTGCCCTTAACTAAGCTGCTATGCTAGGACGTGCCCTTTAATTGGACTGATTCGCAGCAAGAGAGCTTTGAAAAGCTCAAGAAAGTTCTAACTAAGGCCCCTGTCTTGATTCAGCCAGAGTCTGGAAAGGAATTTACTATCTACAGCTATGCATCACACGTTCTTTTGGGTTGTGTGTTGATGCAAAAGGGTAAGGTGGTAGCTTATGTGTCTTGCCAGCTTAAGACTCATGAGGTGAATTACCCAACGCATGACTTGGAGTTCGCCGCAGTAGTATTCGAATTAAAATTTTGGAGGCATTACTTGTGCGGTGAGAAGTGTATCATTTACACGGATCATAAGAGCCTCAAGTATCTCCTCACTCAGAATGAGTTAAATCTTAAGCAGCATAGATGGATTGATCTGCTTAAGGATTATGACTGTTCAATTGAATACCATCCTGTTAAGGCCAATGTGGTGGCTAACGTACTAAGCCGTAGGGCTATGACTGATCTGAGAGCAATGTCTACTTGTCTTAGCTTATTTGATGATGGTAGCTTGTTGGTTGAGCTCCAAGTTAAACTAGTGTGGATTGAACAAATTAAGAGCAAACATTTGGAAGATGAATTATTAGGTCTTCGGTTTCGTCAAATTGAGAATGGTAATACTGTGGAGTTTGGGCTGAATAGTGAAGGGGTACTCTATTTCTGAGGCAGAATTTGTGCACCTAAGGATACTGATTTGAGGCAGACCTTACTGCAAAAGGCGCATAGTAGCCTCTATGCTATGCACCTAGGTGGAAATAAGATGTATAGAGATCTCTGTGAAATATATTGGTGGCCGAGTCTTAAGCGTGAGATTACCGACGTTGTGGGGAAATGTCTGACTTACCAACAGGTTAAAGTGGAACATCAGTTGCATTCTAGGTTGCTTCAGTCGGTTAAGATTCTACTGTGGAAGTGGGAAAGAGTAAATATGGACTTTGTGAGTAGGCTACCCCTCATGCCTTCTAAGAAAGATTCAGTATGGGTCATCGTGGATCGGTTGACCAAATCTGCCCATTTCATACCAGTTCGCATAGATTATTCGTTGTAGAAACTAGCTAAGTTGTATGTATCCGAGATAGTGAGACTGCATGGGGTACCAGTTTCCAGAATATTTGACAGAGATCCTCACTTCATGTCTTGGTTCTGGAAGAAGTTACATGAAGCCCTGGGTACATGGTTGGACTTCAGTACTGCGTTCCATCCTTAGACAGATGGTCAGTCAGAGAGGGCAATTCAGATACTGGTGGACATGTTAAGGAGTTATGGAATTGACTTCCGAGGCAGTTGGGAGGATTAATTACCGCTACCAGAGTTTGCTTACAACAATAGCTACCAGTCTAGTATACATATGGCACCTTACGAAGCACTATATAGACATAGGTGTCGCACTCCGTCATGTTGGACTGAGTTGGGGGAGCAGCATGCTCTAGCTCCTGAGCTAGTATCTGATACTGAGGATAAGGTCAAATTAATTTAGGATCAATTGAAGGCGGCATTAGACAAATAGAAGTCATATGCAGATCTGAAGCGTAAGGAAACTGAGTATTCTGTGGGAGATTTTGTCTTTCTAAAGGTCTCGCCATGGAAGAAGGTACTGATATTTGGGCGTAAGGGCAAGTTGAGCCCAAGGTTTATTGGGCCTTACCACATATTGAGATGAGTAGGACCAGTTGCATACTAGTTAGAGCTACCTCTGGAATTAGAGCGGATTCATGATGTGTTTCATGTTTCGATGCTGAGACGCTACCGCTCTGATCCTACGCATGTGGTACCGGTTGAGGAGATTGAAGTTAGACCAGATCTGACTTTTGAGGAGGAACCAATCCAAATCTTGGATCGAGAGGTGAAAGTCTTAAGAAGGAAATTAGTCCCATTTGTGAAAGTTCTTTGGCAGAACCATAGTTCTGAGGAAGCTACGTGGGAACTCGAGGAGGTGATGAGACAACAATACCCTCACCTGTTCTGACCAGGTAAATTTCAAGGTCGAAATTTTCTTTAAGGAGGGTAGAATTGTAACGCCCCAAATCCCAAAAACCCTATTAAAATTATTTTTTATGTGATGTGGCGTGGATGTATGTCTACCTTAGTGCTTTACTGCTCTGGGAGTGTCTGACAAGTCTTGGGTTCAAGCCCTGACTTGAGCAAAATTTTGGTTCTATTTGAATAGACCCTTGTCTTCAGCTAGTAGACTTTTTAATTAATGTGAGTGTTGCATGACAAGAAAAGTCAGCTAGACTAGTGGCAAATGGCGTGTTGCTAATGCTTAGGGACTTGATTTCGAGTCCTAGTACGCATAAAGGATGTCTTTTTGCTGCTGTGCCTTGTAGGTGGTTGTATATCACTAGAACTTTAAAACTTGAACGGCTGAGGTGTTTGAGTGGAGTAAGGGATCATGTAGCCGAATTGTAGGAGTAGTGGAAGGAGTTTGAATCAGTCAATTGAGGAAATAGAGGAGAAAATTGGGGAGAGATTGGAGGAGTGGATCAAGGAGTGTGGGAGTGGTAGTTGGTTGCTGAAAGTAGGTCTCACTAGGTGCAAAATCGGTCATAGGCACTTAGTGCCGAAATTTTGTTCGTTTTGGTAGCTTTCTCTCCTAGCTTCTTTTCTCTCTTTGGTTTTGTGCTTGTTTTGAGTAGCTAAATTTTACCTTGGCCTTTTTGGTATTTCTCTCATCCTGCATTCTTTTCAGTTTTCTACCCTTCTTATTGTGCCCATCCTTGTGCCTTTGACCGAAAATCTCTTCTTCCTTACTCTTTTAACCAGTAGCCAAATATCCCTCTTCTCTTCTCATCTTTATTCTTTCAGTTTCTAGTCAAGTGTTTTCTCTCATATTGTGTAATCTGATTACATCTACTCTCTCCTCATTTCAGTTTATTTTCGGGTCTCTTTTCCTTCCAAGTTTGTGGATCAACAGAATACTTCTCCTATTTTCTTTTATCTTGTTTCAGCTAGTGAAAGTTCTCTGGCATTTGGTAAGTGCTCATGATTCCCTTTCTGCTTCTCTCTACTGTTAGGATCTTTCCTTCTAAACATCTCTTTCTTCTAATTGTTGTTGATAGAGGAAGCGATTGTTACACTTCGCCTCTACCATTCTTTGTACTTTTGGGAATTGGTGGTGGTGGTTGAATGTTCTTTTTCACCTAAGTTGGACTTTACGTTTTGGTAAGTGGTTTTTCATCTAGTACAATTGTTTAGTTGTTGATGGTTAATAAATGTTGTTAAAATACAGATAACCCCCTAAGGCCACCGATTGGTCTCTTACTAACAGATTCAGCGAGTAAGCCATATTTGGCGAATCTATTCAAATAAGGGGTAAGTTTGGACAAGTTATTTTGGTAGGGGTTTTGGATAGGTTGAGTAATGTACGTTTAACTAAATCTTATGAATGAATGTAGGTTGGAGTACTTGTTGATTCTTTACACGGTTTCGTGAACAGCTGTGTGTAGTTACACTGCTTCAATTATAAATTGACAAAAGCCAAAAACAGTTACCATTAATACTGCACGGACGTTCATCACTCGTGTGGTCATCTAAATGCATAAGCACGAGCATTTGAACGTAGAGACCACCACGAGCAATTTCGTGGGCTTGGGTCGCTTTGGGCCACGTTGGGCCAAAATAGACCGTGTTGGCCTCACGAACTCATGGGCCCTACATGAGTAAACCACACAGATGTGTGGAGATTGTTGGGCTAGCCTGTGTAGTTCACACGGCCAAGGTCATTTTGAGCTTTACGGGTTACACAGGCTTGTGGGCCCACATGGGCCTACAATATGGGTTATAGGCCCATTCTGACTAATTGACTGTTATTAGCAAGTACCTTTAGACCTTATATTGATGAAATGGCCGTTATACCCCTAATAGGTAAAATGACTAATATACCCCTATGTGGTGTGTGACTGTTTGAGCATGCCATTCTTATTGTATATACATTTATAGTAAGCTGCATTGCATGGGTGGGATATATGATTTTGGAGGAAGTGTACTGAAAGGCTATAAGCCTATTACTTGCGGCTTTACTGCAAATACTTTTTTAGTGCCGCTACCAGTACTACTTGGTGTGTAGGGTAGGGTGGGTCGATTTAATCCCCATATGGCGTGTAGGGTTGGTACGGAGATGGTGTGTAGAGGATGAATTGGGTAGGACTTTTGTTTGCATACTGTATTGATATGTCAATGGGCTTTGGTCCGCATCATTATCACATCAAACGGGCTCGTGCCCGCACTGCCATCATTAAAGAAATAGGCTAAGGCCTAACTGATACTGAAAGGGCTTAGGCCCAGATAGTGTTTACTCAAACTGTATACTTTCATAAGATTTCACACACTGATTTTCAAAACTCATCCATGCTGGAATGCCGGTGCCCCAAAGGCGCAGCGAAAAAATAAAATTTCGGCAATCCAAACCGTGGATCCATGTGCGAGGAACGAATTGGGAAAAATGAAATTATAATGATGGTTTTGAAATTACCGAAACTTCAATCTGAGTAGACAATGACATCTCGGCAATGAGAATTCAGAACCACTATTGAACCATGTCGTAACTTTTCAGATGCCGACCTCTACGTAATCTACCTAGTTGATAATGAACGGAAGAAGTCCCTAAAGCTGTTTTTGAGAGATTTCTTTGCTTAACGGCTGCTAGACCACAAAACTAGGTTTTCGGGGTAGTTTTAATCCTTGTATAACTCCCCTTTTAAATTGGTATATTTATATCGAATCTTAATTCAAAAAATTTTAAGATAAATATAATAATGTTTTAACCGAAAATTATAATTACATTAATTATAACAAAAATTTTGGTAAACTATATTTATTTAAATTTATATATGAACCAAATTCATATATTAATAGAATTATGTTCTCATTATGTGTACAACATCCTTGTACATATAATATGTTCGATATTTGATTGCCCAATTAAATTAATTCTATAATTAATTTAATTCATGTGGCAACCACACACAATACCGACTATGTTTTATTCCGATCATCTCAACCATATAGTGTGAACCTATAAGCTCTTGTAATGTTAGCAGTAATATTAGAATGATTCTAATGTTACATACAATGAGTGGCATCTAGCAATGCATCATTGCTACCTAAGTTACAAGAAGTCATGATTCGATATAACCTTTTGTGATTTACCTTTCATGCATTAATCCTTAAGTCCTTTATATCTGGAATGAACACAAGTCATGGAATAGTCACACTTGCATAGTCCACTCATGTTTCTTGATACCTTGAGTAGACTATGATATACAAATAAGTATGACATCTCATATCAACTTATTTGAGCATGGCCATGCATTTCTAGTCTCACTCAATCTAGTGGCTTAAGATATTACTCCCATTATGTAGGAGGGACTTATTCTATATTGATCAACCATATCGCTCTACATAGATTGTAATATATCCAACATCAGCCTTTATAGAACAACCAAGATTGTAATATATCCAACATCAGCCTTTATAGAACAACCAGTTACGGTGTACATTTGACTATATCAAAATATACAACTCAGGATGTTGGGATAATGATGATCTCAAGTCTAAGGATCATATACATATTAATCACTATAAGTAATGTTGTGACAATTACATAATAATCCAAGAAACATACTCATAGCGGGTCAGTCCAATATGTTGTTCTCTAACACACATATTCATGCATTGATTTTGATACTCTATATCAATGACAACTCTTTATCATCAATCAACTACATGTTAGTCTTAATGCATTATTGTTGTCCTAGTCAACAATAATACCTGACTAAGGATCTTTTAAGAACAATCATATTTTCTCAGGACATTATTATAAAACAGTTTATTTATACACACAGAAAAGAAATTAAAATAATAATGGAAACGCCTTATATTAATAAACATGTTCAATCAAGTATGCTATTACAACCATCTCATGATTGATCTTTGGGCATACTCTTACAATCCATCAGTTATCTGTGCAGGAAATCCCCAGGCTTAGACGGATCGAGGCGACAAAGGACTCAGAGGTGGCCATTCGACGTAGCTTCTTTTAATATTATAGTTAAGACTTTATTTTGGGTTTCATTATGTAATAAGGCCTCTTTAATTTTTATTTTAAATTTGGGGATTTAGTTACTTAAATTTTAATTTGGTAGTAGTAGGTCTCGGATCTTCAAGAAAATATAAACAAATGTTTTTCTAAAAACACCACGACTACGCAACACATTTTGAAAGCTTCCGCAACAAACACTGTTTTAAATTTTGAATAAAAAACTATTATAATTAATATTTTTCTAAAAAAACTTGAGTTTTCAAAATGAACTAGACACCCTAAACTTTTGTTAAGAACCTAAAGAAGATTTTATGTAGAATGGATTTTTAAAAAATTTGTGCTTTAACACTCCCATGTGACATCACAGATTCAGCCATAATGTCTAGGCCGGGTTTGGGGTGTTACACGATCAGCCCCATGGGCATATGATTTGGGCTTGTTTCCCCTGCACCTAAATTGTTGCAAAATAGAATGCTCAGTATCGAGCACACGGCTTAAACAGAGGGGCGTGTGTCTTGGCCGTGTGACTTCAATTTGCTCCTGGGCGACAAATAGAGAGTTATACAAGTTAGGGATATGGGCATGTGTGACTTCACGGCCTGTCCACACAGGTGTGCCCCATACCCACACGGGCTTGTGACCGCTGTTTAGTGAAAAATTTTCTAAGTGTTGCAAAACTTTCTAAAGTTCTCGGATTAGTCCCGAACCACTTCCAATGCATGTTTTAGGCCTCGTAGGCTTGTATTAGGACTTTATGATTAAATGTGAAAGGTTTTAATTTGGACGCAAGTGTATAACCTGAAATTGTATGTTTTCTTGTGTTTAAGTCTGGTAATGTCTCGTACCCTATTCTGCCGTGGAATACGGGTAAGGAATGTTACATTTAGTGGTATCAGAGTTACAATTTAGTTGATTCTCAGACTAACTTAGCTTATGTGAGTCTACATGCCATAATACTACCTGTGATAGCGTGATATCTTTCGACTCTGATGAAATTGTTTTGTTGAGACAGAGGTGCTTTCTAACCGAGCTATTTTTAAAAACACTAAAAGTGATACTAAGATATTCAAAAATGTCTTTTTGATGAGTCAAAACTTGGAAATGTATGAATAAGAGTTCATGATATGTATATGATGATGTACAAAATTAAAAATAACCATAAGTTTAGAAATATGGGTAAAATGTCATTGTTCTAGTTGAACGTTGTATTTTGATGGATTATGGTGATTTTATGGAATGGATAAAATGTTATAAATGTTATGAAATAGATTTAGCCTAGACGGGTAATCCAGAGTAAGCCCTTTAGAGCATACGTTACCGAAAGGATTTAGCTTAGACTGGCAATCCTGTTATATCATATGTGGCTCGAGAGTGTGCTTTATGAAGAGGTGCCAAAAGGGCACTTTCGAATATGAATTGACAGATTGCTGACATGCATACCTTGAGTATACTACCCAACTATCCATCGAAATTACAATAGTTCAATGGGAATTATCCTTGAAATATGGAAAAGTGAAATGAAATGAAAGTTTATATTATGATAAGCTCATCCATGTTTGTTTGGCATTCATATGATGTTATGTGCCTAACTTATTTGATTAAATGAATGCGATAAGTAAACTTACTCAAAATTTATGGAATGTATGTATAAGTGCACTTGTTTGAATAAGATAATTAGAAAGTTCGTGTAACATAATATGTATGTTAAATTGCCTGAAGTGAATTATATAACTGTGATGATATTATGATGATGATGAATGTTAAGTCACATGTGTGTATATATGAGAGTCGAGTTAGAGGCTTTACGATCTCACCGCCTTACCAATTTTGTATTTTATAACGAAATTTCACGAGATTTATGTTGAATGAGCTCACAAGTGACAGACTAAAGAGTTCAGTAGTGAAATAACTAATAATGTGGTCAAAGTTGAGAATAGTTTGGCTAGTGAATATAGTTTTGGAAAAGATGCCAGGTTATTCTAAAGATCATTCGGATTTTGCAATGTAACACCCCGTACCCAAGTCCGTTACCGGAGTCGAACACAAGGTGCACACAGACTTAACTTAATTGTTTTCACAGTCCATAAAAAAAATTTCCAGACTAGCTGGTTACTGCATCACTGTCGCCTTAAAAATCATATCTTGAGTTTTAAAGCTCGAAAATCAGTTTCGTAATTTTTCCCTGAAACTAGACTCATGTGTCCATCAACATAATTTTTTCTAGAATTTTTGGTCGGGCCAATTAGTACATTTTATTAGTTAAAGTCTCCCCTAATCCAGGGTTCAACTACACTGACCTTCATGTATTACGAATTGGATATCTCCCTGTACAGGGCTTCAATACTGATGCAGTTTGTTTCTATAGAAACTAGACTCAAGGAGGAATCTATACATATATGGAATGACTCCTAATTATCTCTGGTTAATTTACAATTAATTTCCAAACTCAGAATAGGGAATCCAGAAACCGTTCTGTCCCTGTTTCACGAAAACCTAAATATCTCTTAACATACAACTCATATGACCGTTTCGTTTCTTCCATATAAAAGTAGATTCATCAAGGTTCAGTTTCATAATTTATTCACTATTTAATTACATTCCTGATATTTTTAGTGATTTTTCACATCCACACCACTGCTGCTGTCAGCATCTGTTTTCAGGTAAACTTTACCTATTTCGTGGTTTCCATGGACCAACTAGAGTTTTGTCATGCATAAGTCCACCTATGATCATGTTTAGCCATTCCAAGGGCTGATCATTGCCCAACACTTCCAATCCAGTCCATATTCACATCATGAAACCATATATACGTACATAAACACAAATGGTCTAATGCCATACTCCACTTCTACGAGCCATTTTCGCATGGTCATACACACATACATCACAAAACGTACTTGAAAAAGAAAAGGGTAGTCCTATACATGCCATATCCAGAGTTCAACTAAAGAGTACCAAAAGGGCTTTAATAGTGTGGATGACTTCGACTTCGATGATCCCGAATCTGATAGCTAACGAGCAAAATCTATAAAACAGAGAGCCAAAGCAACGGGGTAAGCATTTTAATGCTTAGTAAGTCTCAAGTAATGAAATCAGCTTTGACTAAAGTATTACATTCACATAGCTAAATGAATCACTTTAGTAATACACATTGTCATAATCATACTTACTTCACACTTCATCAACATATACACACACAAGGTATCAACCTATCTAAGAGCCGAAAGTTCGTTAGTCGATCGAACAAACACTATTTCAAACGAATCGACTTTTCCGATGCACATGTAAACATACCTTATCGTATGGGTTTTTCGAGCGTATTAATTGAATTTATTACAGCACCAAAACGCTCACCTTCAACCGAGCTTCTTCGGAATTTAGCCGGATATAACCACAAGCACAATTGCCTTCGGGTCTTAACCCGGATTTGGTAACTTGCACAAATGCCTTCGGGTCTTAGCCCGGATATAACAACTCACACGAATGCCTTCGGGTCTTAGCCCGGATATAATCACTAGCATAAATGCCTTCGGGACTTAGCCCGGGTATCATTCAAATGCTCATGTACACATATATCAATAATCACGACACATCCATATTTCATTCTCGTTACTAAGGCTCAAACACAAAACATTTATCAAACCTTTCCAATTTCGCTCAATAGCCACACACAAAGAGCATGATTTCAATTGACTTTATAACTTAGTCCCTACGCACATTCGGCTGTCCACCATAATATGACAAATCATTTCAATATAATTCAAGTAGGGTCATTACTCAAGACTTACCTCGACGTGGTCGAACGATTTCGACGGCTATTCGACTACTTTTTCCTTCCTTTATCGGATTTAGCTCCCCTTTGCTCTTGAGCTTAATTTAACAAATAAATTGATTTAATCATTTGAGCATCGAAAGAGGAATTCAAGGTACTTAGCCACATATTTTCATTAGACATTAAAGTCACATATGTACGGAAATCATGAATCAACTCAACACATTAGTTAGTACTCTCCTTAGCCGAATTTTCTAAGCCAAGAATAGGCATCAATATGCTTGCCTCTAACCGAATGCATGCACACCAATTCCCCTCATGTGGCCGAATATGCATGTCCATGTTGAGGCCAATTATACACTTAATACCACACAAAAACAGCATACATTTTACTAACTAACGCATTCCATATTGTAACTCAATACGCATCAATCATTTATTTCATAACTGAAACATCATCATATGCAAATATATACCTTGAGATGGTATATATGTCATACCAATACATCATGTGCAAACATGTATATCTATATATATATATATGCTAGAGCCGAATCTCAAAGTTGCTTATATCCAAATATAAACATATATCCAAAGCTCAAATCTTACCTACCATGCAATATGCATAAATCACACTAATGGATATACCATGGCCGAATACACCACAACACCATACCGTTTCGATTTTGGTCACGATTGAACAAGGAACTTAATGCCTCACTCGAAAGAAAAAAAATGCTAAAAAGAAGATTTAAGAATCATCAATCCACCTTCACATGCATCATTACAAAGCTTCATTTTTAGCATGTAAATGACATCAACACCAAGCAAGAATGATGCATCCATGGCCGAGTGTCATTTCCATCACCTAACAAGATTTCGACCATGGGCTAGGTAGAACTCAAGCTACCAACTAAAACATGCATGCATCTCATGGACAACATCAAACATACCTTAGTCTAACAAATCACCATAGCCGATTGTTTCAAGCTCCTCCCCTTCCTTTCTTTCCTCTATTCGGCCAAGGATGAACCAAAGGACACACTTGTTTCCTTTCTTCCTTAGAGTTTTCAGCCAAAAGAAGTGACAATTGATGAACACTTTTTTTTTCTTCTTTCCCCTCAACTCACGGCAATGGGAGAAACAATCACCTTCTCTCTTTTTTTTTTTTCATTTCTTTATTCCTCACCTTAGTTTAATTTTTCCTCCCATATTGCACCAACAAAACATGTCTATGACATGTTTTGCCCATCCTCCCTTGTCATGGCCAGCCACCACTTATAAAAAGAGGGGTATTTGACATGCAAGACCATTGTTTTGAATGCATATTTTAATTAGTCATCACACATTTCCCTATCCTACTTTCAAAGTTTACTACTAGGTCCTTTTTAGTGAAATTCACATTTATAACCCTAAATCAAATCATCAAAAATGTCACACACGAATTAACACATATTGTGACAGCCCAAAATTGACCCTAGTCGGAAAGTGGTTTCGGGACCGCTAAACCGAGTCACCGAAATGTTTGAACATAATATTTATTGTTTAGAATATGTATTTATGAATGTGTGAAAATTTCAAGCTTCGATTTAGTCGATTACATGTGAATTCAGTTAGTAGGACTTGTGTGACACTTTTGAAAAGTGATAGGCTAATCTATAAGGACCTAATAGTGCATGTAGTCAAAAGGGAGGACTTGCATGTCAAATTTCCCCCCCCCCAAGTGCTAGTGGCCGGCCATGACAAGGAATTATGGGCAAAACATGTCATGAAACATGTTGTGTAAGTGCTTTATGTTGGAATAAATAAAATAAGGTGCATGGGTGATAAAATAATGAAAAAAAAAATATGATGAAAACAAAGAAAAGAAAAAAAAAAGTGTCCATCCTTTCATTTTCCTTTGCTTGGCCGAATGTCCTAAGAAGAAGGGGGGGAAGAGCTTGAGAAAATCAGCCATGGTAGTTGCTAGACCAAGGTATGTTTGATGTTGTCCATGAGATTCATGCATGTTTTTAGTTGTTAGTTTGAATTCTATCTATCCCATGGTTGGATTTGGGGTTGTTGGAGAGTTGGGATTTGACAAAGAAGCTTAAAAATTTTAGTTGATACCTTGATGCTATTAACGTGTTAGTTATATAGATGTGTTAAGTTGCTTGTTATGTTAGCATGAAAGTTGAAGTTGTTAAGTCATGGTGTTGGAAGAGCCGAATGTAGGACTAAGAAGAGGATGAGGGTTCGGCTAACATAGTTGAAAGGGATGTTGCCGATTTTAGATTTAGGTTTTGGGAGTGGCTATAATGGGCATTAAGATGTAGAACTTAAGAAATGTAGTTATATGTGAATTTACATGATGTTACAAATAGATGTGAAAATATATGCTAGATTAGGAAAATTTGATTAAGTGTTCATGAGATGAAATTAGGTGGTTAAAAGATGTTATAGTTGACATTGTATATATATATATACATACATTCGCCATCCAATTGAGTATGAAGGTAGTGTTAAATCTAATTGTGATGCCCATTTGAAAGTGTATAATCAACTAACTGGGTAATTAGTGTGGATGGTTGCCGAATATACAAACATACATATGCATGTGTAATTGAATTATGAATGTTTAGCAAGATGGTTAAACTAGTTGATTTATTGATTAAGCTCAAGAAGTTAAAGGAGGAGAATCAAGCAAGGGAAAGACGAAGGTCATCGAGTAGCCGACTTGGAACTGTTTCACCCAACACAAAGTAAGTCACTAAGCGCATATTTTGTATTGATTTAAATAGACATGATGTCTATGTAACTATGCCGAAAGGAATGATAAATCTATATACATGTATGTATGTGGTGATGAAAGTATCGAATGAAGAGAAAAGAGGTGAGATGTATTGAGTTGTTGACTTCGGCACTAAGTGTGCAGGTATAAACATTTATGATCATGAAATTGGCACTAAGTGTGCGGGTTTAAAATTTGTACAGCACTAAGTGTGCGAGTTTGATTATATAGCACTGAGTGTGCAAGTTGATTATATAGCACTAAGTGTGCGGACTCACTATATGTTTTGAAATCACTATTGACACTGAGTGTGCGACATTATTGAGTTGATCACGGACAGCGGATCGGTAAGTACCTTGCGCCATGGCTAATACGCTACTGTGTTTATATTTGGAGTTGAGTTCGGTAAGTTTTGAACCTATGTGACAATTTTAATTGAAGTCACGTACATAAGACTTATCGTGGAATAAGTGAGAGGTCATTTAGTTGTATGATTGTAACGAGAACAAAATGATGTATAAAATGCCTCTAATATCCTATTGATTAGTATATGGAATGTGAATGTGTAACTTGGTATGAGATTGAACCGAAGGTCTAAGGAACTATGGTATAGTTCGGTTTGGATGGAGTAATTAACCTCGCTCCATTTTGTTTCCTCTTGTAATAATGTTATTAATGGATGATAGTGCATTGCTTATGAATTACTGAGTTATATACTCATTCGGTGTTTGCTTGTCACTTATTTTAGGTTCCTTGGACTCGACTTTTTGTGCATTAGGGACCATCATCAAGTCATCACACCGCTAGCAACTTTTGGTATCTTCTTTTAGTCGGTCTAGAGATCATTTCGCATGTATAGGCTAATATGTTTTGTTGAAATTTGGTATGTAAACTTTTAGCCATGCGAAAATGGCGTAAATGTTCGGTTGGAATTGGTTTTGTGATGTTTGGACACAAGTCATGGTTATAATTTGGGACATGCATGATGAATTATTAGTTAAATCAAGGAAAAGTCATGAAATAGGCATAGTTTGTTTTAGTAACAGATGCTGACAGTAGCAGTGGTGTGGATGTGAAAAATCACTAAAAATATCAGGAATGGAATTAAATAGTGAATAAATTATGTAAATGAGCCTTGATGAATATACTTTCATATGGAAGAAACGAAACGGTCAAATGAGTTGTATCCTAAGAGATATTTAGGTATTCGTGAAACAGGGCCAGAACAGTTTCTGGATTCCCTATTCCGACTTTGGAAATTCATTATAAATTAACCAGAGATAATTAGGAGTCATACCATATATGTATAGATTCCTCTTTGAGTCTAGATTCTATAGAAAGAAACGGCATCAGTATTGAAGCCCTGCACAGGGAGATATTCAAGTTGTAACGCACTAAGGTCAGTGTAGTCGACCCCTGTAACATGGGAGACTTTAACTAATAAACTGTACTAATTGGCTTGACCAAAAATTCTATAAAAAAATCTGTAGATGGACACATGAGTCTAGTTTCAGAGAAAAATTACGAAACTGATTTTTGATTTTTGAAACTCCAGATATGATTTTTAAGGCAACAGTGATGCAGTAGCCAGCTTGTCTGGAAATTTTTTTATGGACTGTGAAAACGATTAAGTTAAGTCTGTGTGCACCTTGTATTCGACTCCGGTAACGGATTCGGGTACGGGGTGTTACACATATCATAGGCATCAAAATGAATATTAAATTATTTTTATGCCTCGGTTTTGTGGTCCCGAAACCACATTCCAACTAGGGTCGTTTTAAGGCTGTCACACGCAATGTCACAGTTAAAGAAAAATTTAATCTCGGCTAATCGACTCATTCAGGTATGATGTTTAAAGTATGTATTTGCTGGAATTTCTTCCGGATTGATTTTCGTTAGTGAATGGAATAATACAGGATTAGTGATGATAGAATTAGTCAGAGAAATGATGTTTGAATCGTAAAGATGTCCAAGTGTAACAGTTGTAATTGAATAGATTATGATGATCTCTTTTGGGTATTTTATATATTCATTTATCCTCAGAGATATATGTGATTTTTCATTTTCTGTTGAAATTCTTATTGTATAAGAATGCTAGCTGATTATAATGTTAGATGAAAGGACTATTGGTCTAGTTGGTTGATGATTAGCATATCTTATCTCTCTCTTTGGGGTTCTATTATATTATGTTTGGAATAAAAGTTAATGGTGAAAATTTATGTGAGGCTATTCTTCTGTTTCTACTGGATGTTGTTTTGTTATATATATATATATATATATATATATATATATATATATATATTGAAAATATATTATCTCTGTTACAATTAATTCCAGGGCGTGTAAGCATTGCTTTCCTTCTGGTTTTCTCTAAGAAATTATCAAGATCTTTATTATTTTCTTATGAGTTATTGTTTCGGACTTCCAGTATGGTATCGCATCTTGGATTTCTTTATCTCGTTCTTCTTATCATCCTTATTTTGTAATTATCAATCATGGCTCATCTTTAAAGTGTGTTCTTTAGTTTGTGATAACTATGTCTATTATAGGTGTATTTTTGGTTCAATCATAGGAACATGGTGATTTTGGTATCATGATTTCTTTAATTTTCGTGAAAGGAATTAACATAGGCAAAGGTATAGATAGTGGAAGCTCAAGCTCAAATTTTATGATGGTTCTCTTTTCTTAGGCAAGTTTGATTAAGGTCAATGAGTTCAATCAGGATATTTTGTTTTCTTGAGCTAATGCAGTTGTAAAGATCTTTGATTAACATGTTAAGGGAATTATAAAAGATTGTATGTTTGAGTTGTTTAACAGCATGAAGAAAGGAGTATTTTGATATGTTATTATTTGATAGTTGAGATCGACTTAGTTGTTTTTATCTGAACGAGCTGGTCAGTTGAAAAGTAATTTGAGTCATATTCATTTGAGTTCATCCTCAGGTAAGAAAATAAAATCTTGTACATTCCTGGGTGAATAGAAGGATAATTTGAAGGAAGAATTCATATTCTAGAAAGTATGATATCGATATATACTTATTAGATATGTTCTAATCGAATGATGTTCTTATGAGTTAAAGCTGTTTCGATTGATAAAGTTATCACATTTGTGAAAGTTTGAATGGCCTATTGCATGTTAGCAAAGTTGAAAATAGTCGAAGGTGTTATAAATTGAAGCAATGGTTCTGGGTTTTGTTTGAATGGAGTAAAAAATTCGTGATTTTTCAGTGATGCACTATCGAACGAATTGGAATGTGTTTTAATAAAAGAATGTAAAGTGACAGTTTATGCTTTCAGACGGTTAAAATCTCATTAAAAGAATTGTTCGACGAGTGACTTAGAGTCAGCCGTTAGTATGTCTATGTTGAGAAATTGATGACATCGTTTGTTCGACGAAAAACGTCACATGCTTCTTGATTCCAAGAGTATAAAGTATCTAATGTTATAGAAAAATCTGAAATTAAGACAACATTGATGGCTTGAACTATTGAAAGATTGTGAATAGTTAATGATTAACCTTTGGGGAAGTAGATATAGTTGCAGATGCTTGAATGGAAAGCCTTTGCTCATTTTGTGAGTGTTTGTTACATGATTAATCTTATTTGATGGAAGTTTGAATCTAGCTAAATTAAAAAGCTAAAGCGATGTTTTCTTTGTAAGATTGAGAACTTCAGGAATGTGATAGTGAGTGGTAAACTAAACGAGTACAGTGTGAGACAACTTTGGATTTTGATTTCTGTTATTATTACTCTGAGATAGAATTCGTGCAATGAATTATCCAAAGCTTTTGCAAAAAATGTTGTACAATACTTAGTAGTAGCTCATTTGTTCATTCAGAGAGTAATTCAGATCTTTGAGGATATGCTTCGTCACTGTGTTTCAGAGTTCAAAGGTGATTGGAAGGAGATATACAAGGTGGGATTGATTTGTGATTCTAAGGAAAAAGGTGAAAGTGATTCATGAAAGTTGAAAGCAATTTCAGACTGACATAAGTAGCGTACAGATTTGAAAATTTTAGATATTGGATTCCAGATCGATGACAGAGTGCTTCTTGAAGTATTTCCCTCGAAGAGTACTCCTTGATGTGGTAGAGGAAACTATGAAAACATTACCCTAATCTCTTTTTTGGTAAGATTTTCGGGGACGAAAATCCCTAAGGGGAGGAGAGTTATAACAGCCCGATTTTGGGTCTAGTCGGAACAGAGGTTTGGAGATCACAAATTTGATGCAGAAAAACTTATTTGTATTATATTTTATGGTCTACAGTTTTATGGAATGATTTCGTGAAAAATTCGTTTTAAAATTTTCACTTTTGGGCACTCAATTTGGTCAAAAGGACTAAATTGTAATAAGGGCAAAACGTGAGTTCTATAGGTTAAAGGTGTCTAATTGTTATGAAATTTTAAATTAGAGGTCCTTAAATAGTAATTAGACCATGGTTAAGTTGGTGGACAAAAATGGACATGGTTTGGTATGTTTCTAAAGTTTTTCATTAAGGGCATTTTAGTAATTTGGTAATTAAATGGATTAAAAAGCCAAAATAAAGCCAAAATTTGTCCATCTTCTTCTTTCCATGGTTGACTATACCAAGAAGCCATAGCTATGGTTTTGGCTAAGCTTCCAAGCTCGATTGTAAGTCCGTTTTAGTTTTGTTTTTAATGATTTTCATATTTTTAAGATCCTTGTAACCTAATCTAGTATTTCCAAGGACTATTTTGAATTATTTTCAAAGTTTAAAGTTTTAAAAATGATATATATTTGTGTATTTTGATGCCTAATGGTATAAAATGCATGTTTGGTGTTAGATAAACAACTTTTACTAAGTGATTTTCGGTAAAAATGTCAAAAAGGACCTATTTGTAAAAGTTGTAAAATAAGTAGTAAAAGTGTGATTAAATGAAAAATGTGGGCCACTTTAAGCATGTATAAGGTGCGGCTAGGCATGGGTATTGAATAAATTGAGTACATTTCATTTTAAGCGCCTAAGGACTAAAATGTAAAAATGTCAAACTTTAGGGGTAAAAATGTAATTTTTTCATAATGTGATTTTGGGCTAATTTGAATAGTATAAAGATTAAATAAGTTAAATGTGATATTATATATCAAGAAAAACATGGTTCAGAATTGGAACGGGGTAAAAAAAGTTGACGGTTAGGCCCTTTCCGCCATTTTTATGTCGAGGTAAGTTCATATGTTAATAATGCAATATTATATTGTATTTTAAATGCTTTATTATTGCACAAAATGTATGTTTGACTCTATGGATGAGTTTGACAAAGTTTCAATAAGCGAGAAAAAAATCTCGGTTGAACCTTAGGAATCGATTAGGATACAAGTGACATGTCACTAGGAAACCATGAGATTATATGATTCATGTGATTTCGGGTGCTGGTCCTGTACGTCCTACGGTTGTCTAGGTATACCGGCATTTGTTACAGATACCTGACAGCTTGTGTGAGCAGCACCGCGTAGCTACGTCTAGACTGACAGCTTGTGTGAGCATGCCGATGGATAGCTCGAGAGCAAGCCTATATGTGTTATGAGATAGGAGGTAGCATTGGTTACATATGTGGCACTTATGTGCAAGATTTTCCGTGTATCCGATAGTATTCCAAGTGGTTCAACGGGAAATTCAACGGGTATGTTAAAGAAGAGAAAGAGTACATAAGTATTACGAATTGGTACAGGTATGTACGTAAAGTTTATAAGCATTGACTTCATGAAATTGTGAGTACATGATTTCCATGAGAATGATTTTGTGAAAACCTTGTGATTATTGGTCTACACTTGTGATGTATGAAATTCATGGTAAATTCGATTGAAGATCATGTGGTAGGCTTTTGGGCCAAATTGAGTTATGATATAGCATGTTTTACTCACTTAAATTGCAATTTATGTGATATGAGAAAAAGGAAAGATTGGCATGACTGCCTACTAAAAATGGTTATGAAATTAAGGGCAGATAAAAGTTTAGGCAATTGAAAGATATTAAGATATATGCTTAGAAATATGTGTACACTTAATTAATGTGCCTGTTTACTATGAGGTTTGAAATGATTTGTTAATTGCTGTAATATGTTACAAAGGAGAGATTACGGTTGTTAGGCTAATGCCAAGATATGTTAAATTATGTTTGTAAGTTGATAGAGTAAACATTGTGACTGAATAAAATTATAACATTGAGATTCATAGCAATTTGTATTATCTTATGTTTAAATTGTTGGACTTGATAAAAGATTGGTAAGAGTTGCTTTTTATTTTTGTACGGACTTACTAAGCTATATAGCTTACCCCTCTTATTTTCCTATATCTTATAGGGTTATTAAGCTAGCTCGGGTTGGAGATAGCCGGAGATCCTATCACACTATCAAGCTATCATTTTGGGTATAAAAGAATTCAAGTATTTTGAGTTTATGGCATGTATAGGGACTTTGTCTTTGGCCATACGAGTCGGCTTATATTGGTTCATGGTTCATTTTGTATATAGCCTTGGAAGTTGACTAATGTTGATTATGAGTATATTTATGTTAAGGTTATTTGTGAATGTGGAAATTTTCATAAACTGATGTGGAAAGGTTGATGTTTTAAGTATGATTAATAATGGTATGAGAATGACCTGTTATGGTCATGGTTGTGATTGTTTGGTTGCTCTTACATACTTCAATTTGTGTCATGTGATGTTGTGTATATGTGTGCAAGTGAGGGTGGCAAAATGGCTTGGTAAATAGCCTTGTTTTTGTCCATACGGGTAAACACATGAGCGTGTGTCTAAGCCGTGTGTGACACACGGTCAGAAACATGGGCGTGTGATCCGGCCGTGTGTCCCCTGCATCTAAAATTTTACAAAACAGAATGCTTAGTATAGAGCACACGACCTAAGCACACGGGCGTGTGTATTAGCCGTGTGACTTCAATTTGCTCTTGGGTGACAAACAGAGAGTTACATGGGTTAGGGACACGGGGCGTGCCCCATACCCACACGGGCATGTGACCCCTGTTTAGTGAAAATTTTCTAAGTGTTGCAAAATTTTCTAAAGTTCTTGGTTTAGTCCCGAACCACTTCCAATGCATGTTTCAGGCATCGTAGGATCGTATTAGGAACTTTATGATTACATGTGAATGGTTTTAATTTGGACGCAAGTGTATAACATGAAATTGTATGTTTTCTTGTGTTTAAGTCCGGAAATGTCTCGTACCCTGTTCAGGCGTGGAATACGGGTAAGGGGTATTAAAAAATGGGAGGTTTGATGTCGTAACATAGGGAACAGAATAAAGAAAACTCAAGTCTGGCTTCGATGTTGCAACACAGACTAGGGTGTCGCGACATACCCCTGAAGATGGCTACAGAGAAGCATACTAGTTGCTATGTCACGACACAAGTCTTAGTCGAGACATTAACTCTGTGACAGAAACTAAACACGAAGTAGGGATGTTTTGGTCCACACGATCAAACTTTAAAGCTCGGGAATGTCAACTAACCTAGGGTTAAGGATGACGACCACTTAAAGGCTATAAATAGGCTCCTTTGGCACATGTTATGACACCATTCCATTAACTTATATTGTCTCTTTAGATTTAGTTTCGTTTTCTTTCTTTCTTAGGCTTTTAGTGTTTAGCCTATTTGTTCATTGCTTTCCTTCAAAAGATCTAATTTGTAAAGATGATCAACTTTTGGGGAGTCGTGTTATCATTTATATAAATCAAACTTTTCTTAAATTCTACATCTCGATTCCTTCACTATGTTTTATTCTTCCATTTATTCCATGTTGTTTATGAAAGTCATGAGGAACTAATCCTTCTATAGGGGTTTAGGGATGGAGGCATGATCTATTAACTGTTTTGTCAAGTTACTCAACAGATCAGCTATTTGGGAAAGGAAGAGTGAGAAACAAACCTTAGGCTTGACAACCCCAAGAAATCATCAAGGTGGGAATTAACCCAAAATTGGTGTTGCCTATCTGTGAATACCTTCACCCCAAACCAATCTAGACTGTAAGATTGAAAGATAAGTAGTCCTTGCTGACTCGTTATGTTAGTGGAAGATCGAAATATCTTGCTAGAGTAGTGACTAGTTGGTTGATGAGGAACCCGAAATGAGAGTTGATTGGGATTGCCGAAGCAAGCTAATCACCCATCATAAAATTTGATTTCTTCTACTTTTTCTATCTCTTGAAATTTAGTTTTTCTTTTATGTTATTGTGTTTAGATTATTAGTACTATAAAACTCCAAAAAATCTCTTATTTATGTTTCCGTACTATAACTTGATTAAAGTATTAATTAGATCTTTTAGTGTGTCGATTAATATTGATCTAGCCTTCGCCTCCCTTGGGTATGATCCTCAGAGTACTCACCCACTCCTTTGTAAAACTATAGTACAACTAGACTCGTATACTTGTAGATACAACCTCGTAATTCTATATTTTAAAGTAGTATTCACACTCTAGATGTTAGTACATCCGAAGGTGGTCAATAATGCCTCCAGATTTTGGGAGCAAAAACCACAACTGCTAACTTCAAATCATGCGTCGGATAATTACCCTAATGTAGCTTAAACTGTCTAGAAGCATATGCCACTAACTTACCCTTCTACATTAAAATACAATTAAGATCAGTGTGCAATGCGTCACTATGCACGATAAACTCTTTCCCAGATTTAAACTGTATCAGGACGGCTGCTCGAGTCAAAACTGACTTAAGCTTTTCAAAGCATGCTTGCTGCTCATCAGTCCATATAAAAGGAACATTCTTACGTAGCAACTTTATCAAAGGAGCAACAATCACAGAAAACCCTTCCATAAAGTTTCGATAATAACTTGCCAAACCGAGGAAACTTCAAAGCTCTAAGACATTCTTAGGTTGTTTCCACTCTAGAATAGGTTCTATCTTTTTCGTGTCTACTCGAATTCCCTTGATAGAAACTATATGTCCCAAAAACATAACCTTTTTTTACCAAAACTCACATTTTCTTAGCTTAGGATATAGTTCCTTCTCACGGAGGATTTGCAGAACCACCCTAAGGTGCTCATCATGCTCAACCTCAAACTTAGAATATACAAAAATATCATCGATGAAAACCACAGCAAATCGATCCAAATATGGCTGAAACACCCTATTCATGAGATCCATGAAAGCAGTCGGTGCATTAGTTAGACCAAAGGCATAACTAGGAACTTTAATGACCATAACGAGTCTTAAAGGCAGTTTTATGCACATTAGATTGTTTTACCTTCAACTGATGATATCTAGAACGTAAATCAATCATGCAAAATACAGACGCTCCTTAGAATTGATTGAACAAATTATTGATCCTTGGTAGTGGATATTTATTCTTTACCGTTAACTTGTTCAGTTGTTGGTAATCCACACACATCTTATAATACCATCTTTTTTCTTGATAAATAGTACCAGTGCTCCCCCCCAAGATACACTGGGTCTAATGAACCCTATATTGAGAAGCTCCCAAAGGTGCACCTTTAATTCCTTAAGTTCTTTCTGTGCCATGCAGTAGGGAGCAATGGACACTGGAGCTGTCCTTGGCAGAACTTCAATCCCAAAATCCACCTCTCGGTTCAATGGCAACCCAGGCAACTCCTTAGGAAAGAAATCCGAAAAACCCGTAGCTCTTTGAATACCCTCAACAGCAGAACTCAAAACACTTGTGTCACGTACATAAGCTGAATACGCTTCACAACCTCTCCGAGTTAACTTTTTAGCTACCATAGCGCAGATTACATTAGAGAGGTAATCTTGATGCTTACTTACCATCAAAATTTCCATACCATCCTCTATTTTTAGAGTTACCCTCTTCTAACACAATCCAAACTGACTTGATGCTCTACAAGCTAGTTCGTGCCCAAAATTAGATTAAATTCCCCAAATGGTAACTCCATCAGATCTGTAACACCCCTACCCATAACAATCACCAAAATAGGGTTATAGAGCATTACCAGAGTTTACAGAACAAATATATATAATTCATATCATTTACTATTCATATTCAAAAATAATCACATTGTCCTTTGATTGGACCCTCAAGGTCCAATTTAAGCATTAGAATCAAGTCAGGACTAAATCGGGATCTTAAAGATTTTTTCACAAATTTTTAAAAAAAATTCTTATATACAGGGGTCACACGCCTACGTGAGTAGGCTGTGTGACTTACATGGCCAAGTGACATGCCCATGTCTCAGGCTGTGTGGGCATTTGATGTGAGGCACACTACCGCGTCCCATCCATGTCCTTACCCATGTAACTCTCTGACTTGTGCCACACGGCCTGCCACACACCTGTGTGCTAGGCAGTGTGATTAATTTAATTTTCACAAATTAGGTGCAGGTTTCACACAGCCAAGACACAAGCCCGTGTGCCCAATTCTGAGCATCCTATTTCTCCATTTTAAGATGCAGGGGACACACGACCAAATCACATGCCCATGTGCCAGGTTGTGTGTCACACACGATCAAGACACATGCCCATGCGTCTACCTGTGTGAACAAAATAAGGCCATTTCTTAGCCTTATTTCTCACCCAAATTTAACTTCAACCTATAATAACATTTGCATACATTTGCCAACCAATTCAAGTCCCCCAAACAAACATCATTAACATGTATGAAACAGTATTACATATTCATATGATCAAACTTACCTTCTTGTAATGATTTATATTTTTCCCTAATTCAATTTAACAAAACCCACATATATGCTAAACATAATATATGTATCCTTATAATAACATGCCAAAACAATCCATTTTAAGCCATTCTAATGGCTAAGTTACAAACAACTGTTTACATGCCAACATAGGCCAAGTTAACCTATACATACCATTATATCAAAATAAGATTACTTTATATACCAAAACAAGCTAAAGGATAGTGTGATAATTCTCCGATCATTCTCCAACCTTAATGAGCTTCTAAAACACTATAAAATAGAGAAAATAAAACCTATAAAACATTTAATGCTTAGTAAGTTCGTATAACGGAAAGTTATTCATTTAAATAAGCATAACAATAACATGCTTTCCAACAAATTAGCAAATTTTCCTTATCACATACATTCAAATAAGCAAGTTAGTCACATAATTCACATGTACATTAAGTAAACATGGATGAGCTCATCATGCTACACTCCTTTCAGGTATTTCAGAAGTATTCGAGACATAACTCTTTTAATCTCATAATTTTTCATGTTTGAAGTTTTGTCTATTGAATTATTGAAATATCAATGGATACTCAGTTAGTACACACAAGGTGTACAAAATTGTAAACCGTCAATTCATAATCAGGGGTACCCATTAGGGCACTTAATCAGATAGCACACTCTCGAGCCACATATCAAGATGCTCAGATGAGCCATGTAATAGGACACTTTTCTGGGCTAAACAAGAAACTCATAAAAGTTTTATTTAGGGAGCTCATAGAGCTTATCAGATAACTCTGAAGAGTTAATATCAGGGAGCACCGGATAAGGTAATAGGGAGTTCAAGAGAGCCATGATAGGAAGACTATAAGAGCTTATATTAGGACGTTCACGTAGAGCTGCATTTGTGTCTGCATTATATGATGGATCACAACTGATCGAATCATTTAACAGGACACTCACATAGAGCTACGATTGTAACGCCCCGAATTTGGGCCTAAAAGTATTGGGCCTTGAGTATGGGTCCTTAAGGAGGTTGTATATAAGTATTTAATTGTGCAAGGAAATGACACGATTAAATGTCTGCTCAAGTGGTTAAGGGTCCTAAGAGGAGTTGGAAAAGTCCTAGGTTCAAACCTGGGCTTTAGTAAAAATTTTGGTTTTAAGTGAATAAAACCCTGGGTGCTTGGATGAAGGCCTTTTAAATTATTGTGTTAAATAAATGTCACAAGGAAGCATGTGGTTTAGTGGTTGTGGCGTCATTAAGGTTGTAAGAGAGCCTGGGTACAAGTCTTGGCTCTTGCAATTTATTTTGGTTTTTCTTTTAAAGGAACCTGGACTTTGGCCTATAAATCTTATAATTAATTGAGGCTAAAATGGTGACATAAAGAGCCTTGTGGTGTAGTGGCAAGGTGGTCTGCTGTGTAACTGTGAGGTCTAGGGTTCAAGTCCTGCGATGCGTAATGAAATATTTATTTTGCTGTTTGAGTTGTGTAGGAGGTGGAGTTGGACTAGAATTCTGTGGTTGAAGGGGTCATAAAAAATAAAGAATTATCCTAATGGTTGAAAGTAATCCGACATCGGGAAGCTAACATGAGAATTGGCGAGAAGCTGGCTTTAAATAGAGTGAACAAGATGAGTTGGTAATCGCTGGTTTTAGGAGGGAGGGATTATTTCATACCTGTTTAACCAAGGTTGGTGATCGTGGACTTCGACGCGTTCTTATAAACAGGTGTGTAATCATGCCCTTCTTTGTTGGAAGTCGGCAAAAGTTAAAAAGCCGAAACTTCGGCATTTGGGGCCTCACGAGCGTGTGATCGCTCGTGGGATAAACTGAGCCCACGAAACATGGGCGTAGGTAAGGAACGCCATCATGAGCGATCTCATGGGCCGTATGGGCCCAATGGGCTCGTGGGCTCGCGTGGGTAAACTTCACAGTTAAGTGGGACGTAGATAGACTTGTCATGTCACGCACACGACTTAGGTAGTTTTAGGCCACGTTAGGCTTAGGCGGGCTGTTTGGGCCCAATGGGCTCATAGGCCCCACATAGATTAAATCTGTAATTTTTGATAATTATTGGATTGGGCTATGTACATAGCCGTATCTAAATTTGGGCTAAATGGGCCACACGAGGGTATGGGCCCACTTGGGCCGAGTAATGGGCCTTAGGCCCATTTGCACCGTTATGTCTGTTTAGGTTACTTAAGTAGCTCGAGGCGATGATGGAGCTTCTGTTGGGTCATTAAGACCCCGGTTTGTAAAATCACAAAAATACCCTTGTAGTGTAAAATGACCGTAATACCCCTGTATGGTAGAATGACGATTATGCCCTTATGTTTCGTATGACTGATGTGCCTAGGATTTACATATATGATTATATTGAGTATGACTAAGCATGCATGTAATATTTATGACATGAGATATTGCACGGGGTTGGGTTATTATGGACGAAGGAAGTGTACGGCCTATAGCCGTTCTGTACAAGCCATTCAGCCTTACTGTGATACTTATCGCTTTTAACCGTTCTGTTAACTGGCAACGTTGCTGCGATATTTACAGCCTTTAGTCGTTCTGTCTACGGAGTTGAGCCGTTCTGTTGACTTAGTGTCGCAACCGGTGCTAAGCTTGTTGTGTTGGCTGTGTGGGTTGATTTTATCCCCACATGGTGTGTTGGTTGGACTGGGCTGGGAATTTGTCTCGATATCTGCATCTGATACTGATTTTGTATTGGGCTTAGGCCCACCTGATTCTGTTATTATGCCAAGGCCCACCAGATACTATTTCTGTGATGGGCCTGCACCGATCTGTTTACGATCTCAGATATCGACTTTTTTAGGGATTACACACTGAGTTTTCGCAAACTCACCCTTCTGTCCAACGGTACAAGTAATCCCCAGCCTTAGGCAATTTGGAGCCGCGAGGGACTCAGAGGTGGCCACACAACCGCTGATGCTCTGCTGTAGACTTTTTATTTGAATTTTATATTTTGAGGTTTTAATTCTGTAATAAGGCCATTGAGGGATTAAATTTTTAATTGGGCTTTTGATTTCCTTATTTAAAACTACTAAACACGAGTTTTCAAAATTAATAACTATTTTCAAAAAAACACTTAAATACAGACGTTTTTATATTTCAAACTTTAGTAGCTTCCGCGATTTGAAATAACATAAAGTATCAATAACAGACAGTAAGTAAACATTTTTGACAAGATGATTTGCTAACGTCAAGCAAAAGGTTTTAATCATAGAAATGAACTTTTAACGACAACTCAATTTTTGAACGACGCTTTGATGTGACACACCAGATTCGGCCATAACTTTTGGGCGGGTTTGGGCTGTTACAGCTGTAGTGTGCAACACATGCATGATCACTACTGATTAGGATGCTTGCAAAAGATATTTATCAAGATGCTCGAGGGGACTTTAACAGGATTACTCATCCGAGCTATATTCTGTCTGCAACATATGCAATACCACATGTAATATGGGAAATCACATATATCCATCGACTTTCATTATTCAAACGGAACTTATTATTTTCCAGATATGATTGAACATGTGATTATTTCATTTATTTTTAACATTTATATAATTCATACAATCACATATCACATTCAATTCAAACATATAATTAAACATAATTCGGTTACATGAACTTACCTTGACACTTGTTTGTGTATGAAAATCTACTGATTCGAAACTTTTTCTTTTCCCCAATCTAGCTTCGAATTTGAGTTGTTTGGATCTATATAAATGAATTTAATCATCAATTTATCACATTTCATATTCAATTGGATTCAATTTACACTCTAGGAAAAATTACCATTTTGGCCCTAAACTTTTTATAAATTCTAATTTCATCCCTAGGCTCAGAAAATGAAATTTATGCAGTTTAATCCTTATTCCAAGTCTAACCAATTTTTACATGTCTTAATAACAACCCATGAATTTCTTAAAAATCATAATTTTTTCGTGGGTTTTACAATTTTTCGATTTAGTCCCTATGTAACACCCTGAATTTGGGCCTAGAAGTTTTGGGCCTTGAGCATGGGAGCGGTTGAAGGCAGCTTTTAATATTTTGTTGTGCATGTAAATTTTGTTAATGAAGGCTTATTTTAGTGGTTAAGTGTACTGAGAAGTGTTGGAGAAGTCTTGGGTTCAAACCTGGACTCTAGTAAAAATTTAAGGTAGATCAAACCCTGGGTGTAGTAGGTAGGCCTTAAGAATATTGTTGGAGAAATTGTGACACAAAAAAGGAGTGTGGTGTAGTGGCAAGGTGACGCCACTTAGGGGACAAGGAAGTGACGCCATAGAGGAAGCAAGGGGTCCAAGGTTCAAGTCTTGGCTCTTGCAATATATTTTGGTTTTTCTTTTCAATAAATCTAGAAGCAAGTAGGTGCGCTTTAAAGTTTAATGTGTTGGATTTATGACACAAATGAGTTGGTGGCCTAGTGGTGATGGCGTGAGTTGGCATATAGGAGGACTTTGGTTGAATCCCTTGGCATGCAAAGGTTGATTATTTTGCTATGTTGGGATGGCAAGAGTTGGTGTTGAATTTAAACTCTGATGATGAAGGGATCCCACATCGGTAAGCTAACATAGGAGTGGATGCGAAGCTGGCTTTAAATAGAGAGAACTATGAGGAGAGCAAATGTACCTTTCTTGGTGATCCTTTCGCGTTATGGCGAGCTCGTTTGGGTTGGGCATCGGCTAGAAGTGCTTGGAGCGCGGATTAACTTCAGCCTCCTATCGTGTGTATTTATCACTACTCTTGTTGTTGGATTGCTACTTGGTGCGATGGTAATGAAGGGGCCATATGGGCCCAATGGGCCTACGGCCCAATTGGATAAGTTGTTTGATTGTGTAGTAAATATTGGACTAGGCTAGGTGAATCGAATATCTGTGGCTAGGTTTGAGCTAAAAGGGCCACACGAGCGCAGGGCCCATTTGGGCCGAGAATAGGCTTTAGGCCCATTCGTATTGTTATCCATGTTTAGAATACTTTAGTTTACCAATTCTTGAAATGCCCTCGACTTGTAAAATTACCAAAGTACTCCCGATTTACAGAATTACCGTTTTACCCTCAATTTACAGAATTACCAAAATACCCTTGGTTTATAAAATCACCAAAATACCCTTGGTTTGTAAAATTACTAAAATACCCTTTGTTTATAAAATTACCAAAATACCAATGGTTTGAAAAATTACTAAAATACCCCTGTAGGGTAAAATTACTAAAATACCCTTGTGGGGTAAAATTACCATTTTGCCCCTAGGGTGTTAAATGACTATTTTGCCCTTGTGGGCAAGTGACTGACTTGGACTGTGTGATATAGACAACTTTGGAGGAGCAGCGAGGCTTGGAGTATCGACTTGGATAAGCTTGAATCGTATTATTGGACCCTGTGAAGGTAAGCAACTTATGGTCAATAAGGGTTCTTTGGTAGAATAAGGTAGGTGGATTTTGAGTTTGTTAAGCATAACTTGTATGCTAAAATGGTGATGAATAATTGTAGGACATCGTAAGGGATCTCAAGAGCGATCGTCATGAAATGTGTGTACCAAACACCCTTCTTTAGTTCAATTAAGAAACCGAAATGCCAAATTCCGCATTTCATAGGCTTGTGAGTATGCGAATGCTCTCAAGACATAGAGTAATTATTAGATCTAGCACCGCAAAGTGGTAAGTAAGTTTGTGTGACGATCAACGTACTCGGGAAAAGGGCCTCGATGGGCCAAAATCGGGCCCAATGGGCTTACTACCAATATGGGCAAGAGGTGGGCAAAGTAGCCTGTCAGTTAGATGGGAGAATCAAATTGCATAAAACTGATAAAAATTACTGAATTAGCTTGTGTAGTAGCGTAGATCACGAAATTACCCCTAAAGAGCAAAATTACCGAAATTACCCCTAAAGAGCAAAATTACCGATATACCCCTAGGGTTTTAAGTTGGATGAACCGCTTGATTGATTACTACTGTATTTTGCATGATATGCATTTATTAATATCTGTTGCATGGGATTGGGGTATTAATGGAGGAAGTACTAAAAGTGGTTCATCCACGTACTGGAGGCTTTGCCTCAATCGATCGAATTTGAGTGCTGCGCTGTTTAAACTGTGGTGTGTAGGGCTGGGTGGGTTGAGATATTCCCCACATGGTGTGTAGGGCTGGTACGGGTAGTGTAGCGGTTGGTGGGTTGAGTAGTCTCCCGAGATGGGCTTGCATTCATTATTACTGTTGATACTCATGTTACTGAACTGGGCCTATGGGCCACACTGTTATGTTAAAAGGGCTAAGGCCTTGCTATCAGATTCGAAAAGGGCTTGACCCACGTATCTTATTATCTGAATAGGCTTAGGCCCAATAGGCTCGAGCTGATTTGGGCTTTGGATGGGTTTCAGATACATTGAGTTTTCCCAAACTCACCCCTTCCTCTTTCATCCTTGCAGTGAGCCCTAGAATTGGTGGACTTGGAGTCAAGGGATTCAGAGTGGCCATGAAGATTGATTGACGATTTTAAATAAGTTTAGCCTTTAATTTGGATTATTTTATTTTATTATGCTTAAAGTTGTAATAAGGCCGCTATTTTTAATTAATTTTATTTTGGGGATTATTAAACTGGCTAGCACTAGGGTTCGCTTTTATAAAATCTACTTGTTTTTAAAAAGATCACGATGACGCCGCAAAGTTTCCATAAAGTAAATGTTTTCCCAAGAAAATAAAATAATTTAAGCAAACGTTTTGCAACCTTAATCATTTTCTTAAGATGGTCATAATCAAATGGTTTTCTCAAAATTATACAAGATGTTAGAGTGTGGCAATAGCGGTGTGCATGTCTAGGATTGGATCCGAAGAGAGCTTGGTACTTAAGCAGTCCGACGGACTCACCTCCTCTTTTTCCTGGTTTCCTACCTGGTGCACAGCTTCCATTCACTTTAACCTTCTTTTAAAAGTATCTTTTACAACACCAACTCAGCTTTTCCAAACTAAGTGTTTTGAACGCACCAATGTGGCGCATCAGATCCGGTCATAACATCCAGGCCGGATTTGGGGTGTTACACCCTAAATCACAATTGCATGAAAATTCTCATTGTAAAAGTTGTTTATCTATCAACAACCTTTCATTTTATACCATAAATTTCAAAATTTCAGTGTATTCATCCATGGAAAAATTTCTATACTTTGATATCTTTTCAAATTAATCCTCAAAATAGATAGATTAGACTATTCCGATCTAAAAAATATAACAATTACTAAAAACGAGACAAGAAAATATACCTAATTAAGCTTTATTAGTTTCCTTTCTCTCCCCTAGGGTTCCATGAAAATTTTGGAGATGAAGATGATATATAATGATAATATTTCTATTTAATTATTTATCATATTAATTTTTCCACTTTCCAATTTAGTTCTTGCCTTTTTCTAATTTTCCATGGATGATTCATAAAAAAATATCTACTAACTTTTCTTTAATGGTCTAATTACCATATAAGGACCTCAAATTTTGAATTCCATAGCTATTTGATACTTATAACTACTAGAACTCAACTTTTGCATTTTATGCAATTTGGTCCTTTTCATAATTAAGCACATAATCAATAAAATTTTCTTATCAGAATTTTCATATAACAATCCTATCATAATACAAATCATGTAATAATATTAAAATAAATTTTATTTCTGGCTCGAATTTGTGGTCTCGAAACCACTATTTTGATTTCATTGAAATTGGATTGTTACAACCCTTCCCCCTTAAGAATTTTCGTCCTCAAAAATCTTACCAGTAAAGAGGTTTGGGTATTGCTTCTTCATGGTATCCTCTTATTCCCAAGTAGCTTCTTCAATACCATGTCTTTTCCAGAGAACTTTTACCAATGCTACCATTTTATTTCTTAACGCTTTTGTTTCACATGCTAGAATTTTGATCGGTTCCTCATCGTATGTCATATCAGGCTGAATCTCAACTTTCGTTGGAGAAATAACATGTGAAGGATCCGACCGATATCATCGCAACATAGACACATGAAAAATATTATGAATTCGATCAAGTTCTGGTGGTAATGCTAATCAATATGCAACAGGTCTAATTCTTTCAGTAATTTCATATGGCCCGATGAATCGTGGACTCAATTTTCCTTTACGGCCAAACCGAAGAAATTTCTTTCAGGGTGATACTTTCAAAAATATTTTGTCATCGACTTGAAATTCTATCTCTTTTCATTTAACATCAGCATAAGACTTCTGACGATCAGAGGCAGCTTTCAAACTATCTCGAATTACATACACCTTTTCTTCAGTTTCTCGAACTAAGTCAACTCCATGTATCTTTTTCTCATTGAGTTCTGTCCAATACAATGGAGTTTTACATTTACGACCATACAGAGCCTCATACGGTGCCATTTTAATATTGGGCTAATAGCTGTTATTATAAACAAATTCAACTAAAGGCAGATATTTTTCCTAGTTCCCTTCAAATTCAAGCACACAACATCGAAGCATATCTTCTAGAATATGTATAACATGTTCAGATTGTCCATCAGTCTAAGGATGAAATGCGGTACTGAAATATAACTATGTACCCAAAGCTTCTTCCAACTTGCTCCAAAATCGAGAAGCAAGCCGAGGATCTCTGTCTGAAATAATATAGAAAGACACTCCTTGCAATCTAACAATCTCAGAAACATATAATTCAATCAACCTGTCCAAAGAAAAATCCATACGTCTTAGAATAAAGTGTAACACCCATTTTTAGTGAAATCGAAACAGTGGTTTCGGGACCATAAATCCAAGCCGAAAAGAAATTTTATTTTAGTATGATTCCATGATTTGCATTATGATAGGAATGTCATAAAGAAAATTTTACCGATTATGTGTTTAATTAGGGAAATGACCAAATTGCATAAAATGCAAAAGCTGAATTCTGTACCTATAAGTATCAACTAGCTATGGAAATCAAAACTTGATGTCCTTATATGGTAATTAGACCATTAAAGAAAAGTTAGTAGATATTTTTGATGAATCATCCATGAAAAATTAGAAAAAGGCAATGACTAAATTTGAAAGTGGAAAATTTAATGGATGATAATTAATTAAATGGAAATATTAACATTTTATATCATCTTCATCCCCAAAAATTCCATGGTTAGGTTTAATTAGAGTAAAATATAAATCATGGAAAGTTATATCATATTTAATATATACAAGTATAAGGTATGGTTAGGTTGAATTAGAGTAAAATATAAATCATCGCAAGAAGGCAAGCTTGATCATATGAATAAGTGATACTATTTCTTATATACTAATGATGTTTGTTGGATTTTTATGACTTGAATTGGTTGGAAAATATATGAAAATGTTGTTATAGGCTAAAGGTTAAATTTAGGTGAGAAATAGGGCTAGAAAATGGCCTTATTTTGTCCACATGAGTAGACACACGGTCTGGCACATGGGTATGTGGTTTGGCCGTGTGTCTCTTGTATCTTAAAATTGATAAACAGAATGCTCAGAATTAGGTATACGGGCAGAGACACAGGCGTGTGTCTCAGCCGTTTGTGCTACATGGCATAGCACAAGGGCATGTGTCTGAACTTGTGGCACAAGTCAGAGAGTTACATGGGGTTGGACACAGCTTGTAGCACGGGTGTATTCTATGGTCACACGGGTGTGTGTGCCCCGCATCTAGGAAATAAAATTTTAAAATTTCAAGAAAAATTTTCTACGTTCCCAATTCAGTCCCAATTCGATTCAAATGTTTAAATTAGGCCTCGAGGGTCTGTATAAGGGACAATATGATTAGTTTCAGACATGAACAGTAATTGACATGAATTACATGAAATTATTCTATAAACTCCTATAATGCTCCGTAATCCTGTTTCGGTGACGGATACGGGTTTGGGGTGTTACATTTATTGGTATCAGAGCTATGGTTTAGTCAGAGATTTCTAGATCAAAAAAAGAAAGAATTTTTAGAGCTCAAACAAGAAAACAGGACTGTATCTGAATATGAGCGAGAATTTGTTCTGTTGAGAAAGTATGCTAAAGAATAGGTTTCAACTGATGCTGATATGTGTAAATGTTTCGAAGATGGTTTAATATCAAGTTGTTGATTGGAATTTTAGAAATAAGAGAATTTATGGTGTTGGCCAAACGAGCACACAAAGCAGGGGAATTTTATAAAGAAAAGAAAGAAGTAGAGAAAAAAGCCCAGATTTCTGGTAAGAGATTTGTGGGCAAGTTACAATCATTTACTTCAAAGAAACTAAAGAAGTACCATGATCGTTTTACTGCATCTTTGGGGTATTCTAGAAAAGAACAAGGCTCCCAACACTCTAATCCGAGATCTCCGTCTCCATCTATTACAAGTGTAGGGAGTGTTGGAAGTCCTAAACCAAGATGTAAACATTGCAATAAATTTCATTTCGGTGAATGTCGCATAAGAAATGGAGCTTGTTTTAGATGTGGTTTTTTTGGCCACTATATTAGAGACTGCCCAAAAAAGCCTGTAAAAGATACTGTTTAGACCTCTAGGCCGAGCAATCCTGTCTCGAAAGGTAGACAACCTTGACACCCTGACAATGTTAGTGGTAGCCGGGGTATGACAAAAGATTCAATAGACAAATCTGAAGCCAGAGCACCGGCAAGGACATATGCTATATGTGCAAGAGAGGATGCTTCAACACATGATGTTATTACTGGTACATTTTCTCTTCTTGATACTGATATTACTACTTTGATTGATCCTAGTTCACCACATTCATACATATGCATGAATTTAGTGTTTGTTAAAAATTTACCTATTGAATTCACTAAATTTGTGGTTAAAGCTTTGAACCCTCTGGGCAAGTATGTTATGGTGGATAAAATTTGTAAAATTTGCCCGTTGATGGTAAAGGGTTATTGTTTTTTAGTTGATCTAATGTTTCTTCCTTTTGATGAATTTGATGTAATTCTAGGTATGGATTGGCTAACTCAGCATAATGTAGTGGTAAATTGTAAGCAAAAGTACATTATTTTGAAATGTTAGAATGGTGAGTTACTTCACGTTGAATCTGATAAACTGGATAGGTTATCTACTGTGTTTTAACTATATTGACACAGAAATTTATCAAAAAGGGATATGATGCTTATCTTGCATATGTGTTAGATACTAAAGTATCTGATTCAAAAATTCAGTTAGTGCCAATTGTTTATTAAATTTCTGATGTATTTCCGGAGGAATTACCCTGTTTACCATAGGTTAGAGAAGTGGAGTTCTTTATAGATCTTATTTCGGGAACAACACCGATATCTATAGCACCCTACAGAATGACTCCTACTGAATTAAAAGAGTTGAAAGCACAGTTACAAGAATTGATTGACAGAGGCTTTGCTCGACCCAGTTTTTCACCTTGGGTGCACCTATTCTATTTGTAAAGAAAAAAGATGGATCATTGAGATTGTGTATAGATTACAGACAACTTAACGAAGTCAAAATAAAGAACAAGTATCCACTGCCTCGAATTGGTGATCTATTTGACCAGTTGAAAGGTGCCACTGTATTTTTAGAGATTGATCTTCGTTCCGGTTATTATCAGCTACAGGTAAAAGTTTCAGATGTGCCAAAGACAACTTTCAGAACCAGGTACGGGCACTATGAGTTTCTTGTAATGCCTTTTGGTTTGACAAATGCACCTGCGATATTTATGGATCTGATGAATAGAATCTTCAGACCGTATTTAGACAGGTTTGTGGTGGTATTTATTAATGATATCCTAGTATATTCTCGAGATGAAAATGAGCATGTCGAACATTTGAGAATAGTGTTGCAAACTTTGCTTGAGAAGCAATTGTATGCCAAATTTGGTAAATGTGAATTTTGACTACGGAAAGTTGGTTTCCTTGGACATATAGTATTTGCAGAAGGTATCCGAGTGGATTCAAACAAAATTTTAGCCATTTTTAATTGGAAGCCGCCGAAAAATGTGTCTGAAGTCAGAAGTTTTCTAAGATTGGCTGGATATTATTAGAGATTTGTTAAAGGATTCTTAATGATAGCTTCTCCGATGACTCGTCTATTGTAAAAAAGATGTGAAATTCGAGTGGTCTGATAAATGACAATAGAGCTTTGACAAGCACCTGTGCTAATTCAGCCTGAATCAGGTAAAGAATTTGTAATTTATAGTGATGCATCGTTGAATGGTTTAGGTTGTGTATTAATGCAAGAAGGCAAAGTAATAGCCTATGATTCTACATATATAAAACCATATAAGAAGAACTACCCGATACATGATCTAGAATTAGCAGCCATTGTCTTTGCACTAAAAATTTGGCGACATTATCTATTTGGTGAGAAATGTCACATTTTTACTGATCACAAGAGCTTGAAATATTTGATGTCACAGCAAGATTTGAACTTAAGACGGTGCAGGTGGCTTGAATTATTGAAAGATTATGATCTTTTCATTGACTACCATCCGAAAAAAGCCAATGTAGTTGCAGATGCTTTGAGCAAAAAATCTTTATTTGCTTTGTGAGTGATGAACAGTCGATTGTCTTTATCTGATGATGGTTCTATTATAGTTAAGTTAAAAGCGAAACCGACATTTCTGCAACAGATCTGTGAAGCTCAGAAAGATGATAGAGAGTTACAAGAAAAACAGATAAAGTGTGAATCGACTTTTGATTCAGAATTTCAAGTTGGGTCTGATAGTTGTTTGCTATACAGAGAGAAAATATGTGTACCGAAGAATTCAGAATTGATACAGAAGATTCTATTTGAAGCTCATAATGGTAATATGTCTATTCATCCAACTAGTAATAAAATGTATAATGATCTAAAAAAGATGTACTAGTGGCCAGGAATGAAACGGGATATTTCTGAATATGCATCTAAATGTTTGATATGTTGATACATGATATTCGTGACAGGTTTTAAATATTTATAATGAATCGTTCTTGAAACTAACTATTATCACGATGAAGGCAAGTGTACTTATCAAACAGTAGTATAGCTTTAGCAAGACCGAATTATTGAACCCAAAGGAACTAAAGGTACTAGAATCAACTTATTTTTTATTATCTAGCCTAAAAAAATAAAAGGATTTGTTTATCTAACTAATTAATTAAACTAAGAAATCACAGAAAAGAAATTTGGGGAAAATACTTTTTGGAAAACTTGATTGATTGCGGTAATACCTAAGGAAAAATCCACCTAAACTTCACTTGTTATTTGATTCTAAATCGGACAATTTATTCATTCAACTTGTTCCGTAGAGATCCCTAAGTTATATTATTATCTCTCTCGAGACTAACAATGTCTAACCTTAAATTGTATAATTGAAATCTCTTTCTAATTAACGCCCCAGGGTTGCATTAACTTGATCTATGGATCCCCTTATTAGGTTTCACCCTAATCCGGTAAAATCTTGTCACCTATCTCTAGGCGTGCAATCAACTCCGCTTAATTATGACAAATTTACTCTTAGACAGGGTCTATTCCTCCTCTGAAAAAGAGCTTAACTTGAATCAATATCCTGGAGTATCAAAACAAAAATTAAGAACACATAATTAAGAACAAGTCAAATATTTATCATACAATTCAGATAATAATAACAAGATCTGTTTTAGGTTTCATTCCCCTTAGGTATTTGGGGTTTTAATTCATACTAATGAAAGAAAACATCTCGAAAGAATAAAAATAACAAAACATAAGAAAACCCAAAACTCCTGAGGGAATTTGAAGGGAGATATTCAGTCTTGATGGTGAATCCGGCTTCTGAGATGGATCAATCGGCTTTCCTTGAGCAATTCATTGCTTCCTCTTGTGCGTCCCCCCTCTTATCCTCTTCTAGGGTGTCTTTATAGGCTTTGGAATGCCTAAGAGCCCTCAAAAGTGGCCTTTTCTGAATAGGACTCTACTTGGGCTCGACAAGGACACGCGTGCAAAGGACATTTCAAGTCGTGGTCAAGCTCATTAAATAGGCACGGGCGTGTGGTCTACCCGTGTGAGTCGTGCTTCAATTCTGCCAAATTGACACGGCCGTGTGGTCTGCCCGTGTGAGGAAGTCCAGTCCTTGTTGATTTCGTACGTTGGCCCATTTTCTCCATTTTTGGCCCGTTTCTCGTTCCTTTCACTTTCCTATTCTCACCTAAGTATAAAACATGAAATTAAGGCATTAGGAGCATTGAATTCACCAAATCTAAGGAAAAATCATCCATAAAATGTGCTAAGCATGGGATAGAAATATGTATAAATTACGGTTTATCAAATACCCCCACACTTAAGCATTTGTTTGTCCTCAAGAAAAATCCTCAACTCATAATCAAAATAAATCCTTCTCAACTTATAATTTCTATCGATAATATCTCAAAATAATCCATAGGTAATCATAAATTGAAAATTCAATTGAAAGAACATCAAAGTTTCAAACATTCCAAGTTGAGCATTTTATCATGAAAACATAGGTGTCTCCCCTAATCTAAGTAATTACCTTTGATTCAAAATATCATAGAGTTTCACATCCTCACTAAAGATTCACTCAAATCACTCGAGGTGTTTAAGGACAATAAATGAAGCACTCAATAGTCAATAGTGAAAAGTCATTACCATAGGCTTGCATGAAAATCAAATCTCCACCACTATAAATTGAGATGAAACATCAATTAAAAGGTCTTTAGAGGGTTGTAATGTGGCTTTGGTTAGAGGGTGTGGTCACAAACTGAAAGAAAGGGTTAGAATCGAGATTAAATTGAAAAATTGCCTAACTAGAAAAAATGACTTGTCATCAATCGCGTACAGTAGAGCTTTTTCTCAGAATATGGAATTTAACTTCTTTAGCTCAGAAGATCACTACTACTAATACGTATACATGTATTTTTTTTAAGAACAAGTCAAATTACAAAATAGAATAAAACATAGCTAAGCAACTATTCCTAACTCAAATCTCGACAAAAATAAGGATCAAATTAATTTAGGGGATTTGAACAATAATGAGTTATGGGTTAATATTGAGGGTAAATTAATGAATGAGTTGTTAGGCTCAAGGGGGTTCACTAAGGGTTAATTGTGAAGGTAGGCTTTTATGGAGTGAGTGGGTTAAACTTAAGTGTCTTTATCATTTTGACATATCAAATCAAATGCTGTGGTCTTGACATGCATAATCAAGCAAGTTTTAGAATAACAATTCAATACTGACGCACTCATAATGAAAATGAGCATAAAAAAATAGTAGATGCTCTAAAGGTTCAAGATCTCACAAAAATTATGGCTTTTTGATGTTTAAACTTGTGAATTCCAACTCAAGGTAATACCTAAACTTGGGGGAAACAACCTAAAAGTTTTTAATTCTTCAAAAATCAACTTATCATGCTTGATTCTCTAATATCTTAAATTTTAAATAATCAATGTATAAATGCCTATGTTTTAATTCAAGACATGTCAATAAAAATCATAAATTAATGAAAATTCATTCTAATAGTGATATGAGTAATTCACGGGAGAATATATATTGACCAATATAAATATAGTTCATAACATAGGGAGAGAAGTGAAACTTCCTGAGTTAAAAATAGATGAAATTCCTGGATTAGCGAGAGCGAGTACTGGAAATAAAGTTGGAGGGAAAGCATGATTCTGAAGTATAAAAGGAGAATTGAGGGAATAATCTGGTAGTAATCATAAAGATAAGGCGTGTTTAAAAACAAATGAGACTTTAAAAAAATTAGAGTAAAACAAAGGTAAAAGAAAATAAAATAAAAGAGATAATCTAATTTTAAAAGCGGAACGGCCGTGTCCCACTCCTGTGTGGTATGTGTCCAGCCCGTGTTTGTCGAGAATTGAGAGATAGTCACACGGCCTAAGGACACGGCAATGTGTCAGGCCGTGTGGTTGCCTGATTGTGTTGCACGACCGTGTACGATGTGGTTCGCTTCTCCCACACTCGTATATGTAGGCCCACGCCCATGTTAATCTAACAGGTTCGACCATGGGTTCTATACACAGGCGTGGCGAATGCCCGTGCTATTTTCTCAGGTTCAACCATGGTTCTACGACACAGGCGTGTCGCACACTCGTGTTGTTTTGGCAGATTCACCCACGGTCCTAACGCACGGCCGTGGCGACTTATCATATCCCGTGTTGGGGAAAATTTTGTCCTGTTTTCACATGGCCTAAGGCACGCCCGTGTTCCTGGCCGTGTGTGCTTTAGAAAGCTTACGTTCCATGAGTCGGTTAGTATGTTAGAAGTTAAAACTAAAATTTAAAGAAATTAATATTGTTAGTGCTTGGGTTGCCTCCCAAGAAGTGCTTATTTATAGTCTAAGCTCGACTTACTTCTCTGGTGAATGGTCATGGTGGTTCGAGGAGTTTGTAGTCCTCATTCCTGCTATGAACCTATGAAAATAAGGTTTTAGGCGGGTATTGTTTACCTTAAAGGTGTCAAATTTGGGATGACTTACCTCGACTGTACCAAATGGGAAAATGCTAAGTACCGTAAGAGGAATTTCTTCATTCGGTTTGGCAGTGTTAACGAGAGGATCTGCGACATCTAATGAAACTTTATCTCCAACCATAAGTTGATTTGGTGAGGCATTGAGATCATTCTGGCATAGTTTTGGTTTATCGTGTTTTCTTGGTTTAAATGTCAGCCATTCATCTAACTCATCGATTCGTAACCTTCATTCTTCATGGGTAGATTCTTCGTTGTAGACTGAACATGGCTCATGTGTGTCCTTTGAACTTATTTCCTGCAAAATAGGTTGCACTGTATGATCAGTCTTAGTAGAACAATTTGTACAATCACCTCCAATTTTCGATGTGTTGTTCGGGTTGTGAGCTTAAAGGTTGATTGTTTCGTCTCCTACACGAAGTGTGAGTTCACCTGTGCCAACGTCAATAATTGTTCTAGCAATTGCTAAAACGGGCCTTCACAAAATTAAAGGAATATTACTGTCCTCTTCTATGTGTAAAACAACAAAATCAACTGGGAATATAAATTTGTCAATTTTAACGAGTACGTCTTCAATGATACCCCTAGGAAATCTAAAAGTTTTATTTGCTAATTGAATGCTCATCCTAGTTTGTTTGGGTTTCCCTAGACCTAGTTGCTTAAACAATTTGTAAGGCATAACATTCATACTAGCCCCTAGATAAGCCAAAGCATTATTAAAATCTAAACTACCAATTAAACAAGGAATCGTAAAACTCCCTGGATCTTTTAGTTTGTTAGGTAGCTTATTCTGAAGAATGGCTAAGCAAACCGCGTTCAGCTCCACATGCGACCTTTCATCTAACTTTTGTTTATTTGCTAGAAGCCCCTTTAAAAATTTGACTGCGTTTGGCATCTGCGAAAGTGCTTCAATAAATGGTAGGTTAATATGTAGTTTCTTTAATAGTTTACCAAATTGTTCATCTGAGCGGTCTTTCCTTGTCACATTGGGGTATGGCATACAAGGTTTATACTCTGTACTTATCAATTTTTGTTCATTTTTGCCTACCTCATTCTTACCTTCGCTTACCACTGGTTCTGGCCTTGGTTTTGCCACTAACCCTTCCTCATCTTGAATGGCAATTGCGTTGAGTTGCTCCCTTGGGTTAGATTCAGTGTTGCTTGGCAGGCTACCTTGTGGTCATTCAAAAATCAACTTGGCGAGCTGTCCAATCTGAGTTTGAAGCCCCTGGATGCTTGTTGATTTTTGAGTGCCTTCTCGGTATTCTAAAAATGAGTCTCTGACACCGAGATGAATTTGGTTAGCATCTCCTCAAGGTTCGGATTATTCTCCTGCTGGTATGGTGGTTGCTGAAAGCCTAGATGGGGTGTTGGTTTCTGATTTCCTTGGCCTCTCCATGAAAAATTTGGGTGATTCCTCCAACCTGTATTGTAAGTATTGCTATAAGGATTGTTTTGAGATCGAGGAGTATTACCCATGTAATTTAACTGCTCGTTCTCCATGTTGTGGCCAAAAGGTGGGTATTCTGAATTGCTCAATCCACCTCCATTTGCTTCGCACTACATTACTGGGTGAACCTATGAAGAATTAAGAAAACCATCAATTTTCTTATTCAATAGTTCTACCTAATTAGAAAGCATGGTGATCGAATCGATGTTATAAACACCGGCTATTTTCGCTGGTTTTGTCCTCATGACTTGCCACTGGTAGTTATTTAGTGACATCTCCTCTATAAATTCATAGGCATCTTCAGGTGTTTTATTATTGATGGTTCCGCCAGCAGCTGCGTCAACCATTTGTCGAGGCAAAGGATTCAGGCCATTATGAAAAGTTTGAACCTGTAGCCAGAGTGGTAACCCATGGTGAGGGCATCTTCGCAAAAGGTCCTTATATCTCTTCCACGCATTGTAAAGTGTTTCTAAATCCATCTGTACAAAAGAAGAGATATCATTATGTAATTTAGCCATTTTAGCCGGCGGAAAATATTTTAGTAAAAACATTCGGTCATTTGTTCCTAAGTAGTGATTGACCCCCGTGGTAACAAATTCAACCACTGTTTAGCTTTATTTCTCAATGAAAAAGGGAATAACCGAAATCGAATGGCGTCGTTAGAAATGCCATTAATTTTAAATGTATCACATAGTTCTAAAAAGTTTGCTAACTGAGCGTTGGGATCTTCATCCTGCAAACCATCAAACTGAACAAATTGCTGTATCATTTGAATTGTGTTAGGTTTCAGTTCAAAAGTATTTGCAGCTACAGTAGGTTTAACTATGCTCGATTCAGTTCCTTTTAAAGAAGGTTTAGCATAATCATACATAGTGCAGAAAGGTGATTACGATTCTTGGTTTAACAACAATCGCAGGAGGTATCAGGTTTTCCTAATTTTCAGCCATCTCCTTGGTTGTGGTTTGAATATCGTCCTCTTGCTCGCTCCCTGTGTATCTTAAGCTTCGCCTTATTTTTCTTTGGTCTCTGTGAACTGTGCGATTGATCTCACTGTCAAAAAGTAATGGTCCTGACGGGTTTCTTCTAGTCATAAACTATAAGAACCTGCCAGAAAAAGGGAAGAAGAAGAATTAGTAATAAAAATTAGAATAAAATTTAAATTGCAGTAAAGTAAATGGCTAAAGTAATAAAAATCGAGTGTTCCTAATATCTTAGTTACCCAGAAACAGCGCCAAAAACTTGATACGTGATATTCGTGATAGGTTTTAAATATTTATAATGAATCATTCTAGAAATTAACTATTATCACGATGAAGGCAAGTGTACCTATCGAACAGTAGTATAGCTTTAGCAAGACCGAGTTATCGAACCCAAAGGAACTAAAAGTACTAGTATCAACTTTCTTTTTATTATCTAGCCTAAAAAAATAAAAGGATTTGTTTATCTAACTAATTAATTAAACTAAGAAATCATAGAAAAGAAATTTGGGGAAAATACTTTTTGGAAAACTCGATTGATTGCGGCAATACCTAAGGAAAAATCTAGCTAGATTTCACTTGTTATTTGATTCTGAATCAGACGATTTATTCATTCAACTTGTTCTGTAGAGATCCCTAAGTTATATTATTATCTCTCTCGAGACTAACAACGTCTAACCCTAGATTGTATAATTGAAATCTCTTTCTAATTAACGCCCTAGGGTTGCATTAACTTGATCTATGGATCCCCTTATTAGGTTTCACTCTAATCCAGTAAAATTTTGTCACCCTATCTCTAGACGTGCAATCAACTCCGCTTAATTATGATAAATTTACTCTTAGACAGGGTCTATTCCTCCTCTGAATAAGAGCTTAACTTGAATCAATATCCTGGAATATCAAAACAAGAATTAAGAACACATAATTAAGAACAAGTCAAATATTTATCATACAATTCAGATAATAATAACAAGATTCATCTTAGGTTTCATTCCCCTTAGTATTTAGGGGTTTTAGTTCATACTAATGAAAGAAAACATCTCGAAAGAATAAAAATAACAAAACATAAGAAAACTCAAAACTTCTGAGGGAATTTAAAGGGAGATCTTCAGTCTTGATGGTGAATCCGGCTTCTGAGATGGATTGGCCGGCTTTCCTTGAGCAATTCTTTGCTTCCTCCTGTGCGTCCCCCATCTTCTCCTCTTCTAGGGTGTATTTATAGGCTTTGGAATGCCTAAGAGCCCTCAAAAGTGGCCTTTTACGAATAGGACTCTACTTGGGCTCGATAAGGACATGCCCGTGTGCGATTACTTCAGGCTGTGGTCAAGTCTGTTAAATAGGCACGGGCATGTGGTCTACCTGTGTGAGTCGTGCTTCGATTCTGCCAAATTGACACGGCCGTGTGGTCTGCCCGTGTGAGGAAGTCCAGGCCGTGTTGATTTCGTACATTGGCCCATTTTCTCTATTTTTGGCCCGTTTCTCGTTTCTTTCACTCTCCTATGCTCACCTAAGTATAAAACATGAAATTAAGGCATTAGGAGCATCGAATTCACCAAATCTAAGGAAAAATCATCCATAAAATGTGCTAAGCATGGGATAGAAATATGTATAAATTGTGATTTTTCATATGTCAGCAAGTAAAATCTGAACAACAGGTGCCTTCAAAATTATTATATCCAATTACGATCCCAGAATAGAAATGGGAAAGAATTACTATGGACTTTGTATCAGGATTACCCCTGTCTTCGAAGAAGAAAGATGCTATTTGGGTAATTATCAACTGATTGACAAAGTCTGCACACTTTATTCTGGTATGCATGGATTTTTCCTTGGAGAGATTGGCTGAATTATATGTTTCTGAGATTGTCAAATTGCATGGAGTGTCAGTCTCCATTATTTCAGACAGAGATCCTCGATTTACATCTTGATTTTGGAATAAGTTGCAAGAAACTTTGGGTACACAGTTATATTTTAGTACCGCAACTGATGGACAATCCAAACGTGTAATCCAGATTTTGAAAGATATGCTTCGGTGTTGTATTTTAGAATTTGAAGATGATTGGGAAAAGTATCTACCTTTAGTTGAATTTTCCTATAATAACAATTATCAGTCCAGTATTAAAATGGCACCGTATGAAGCTTTGTATGGTCGTAAATGTAGAAGTCCATTGTATTGGACAGAGCTCAGTGAGAAAAAGATACACGGAGTTGACTTGTCCGTGAAATTGAAGAAAAGGTGAAAGGAATTCAAGATAGTTTGAAAGCAACCTCAGATCATCAAAAGTCTTAATGCTGATCTTAAATGAAAAGAAATAGAATTTCAGGTCAGTGACAAAGTATTCATGAAAGTATCTGTGATATCCCGAATAAGGGCCTAATCAGAATAGTGGTTTTGGGACCACAAATATGAGATAGAAATAATTATTTTATAATTATTTTTAGTTCTATGATATGATTGCATGACTGTGTGAAAATTTCGTGAAGAAATTCTATGCATAAAGTGCTTAATTTGAAATTAAGGACTAAATTGAATAAGTTGTAAAACATGCATTCTAGAAGCTTTTCGAATGAAATTGCTTTGGAATATTAATTAGGAGGTCTTAAAATTTAACCAATTTCTAAAATTTTGGACAAAAATGGACTTGTACATGAAAAATTACAAAGAAAGGCATTAAGTGCATTTTTGTCATTTGGTAAATATAGTCTTTAAAAAGGGAAAAATAATACAAAAAAGGACTCATCTTCTCCATAAGGGCTGCCGAATTTTGCTTGTCACCATAGCTAGGGTTTCAACATTTTCAAGCCTTGATTGTAAGTGATTTCCTTGCCCGTTTTTAATGCTCTTTTCGATTTTAAAATCTAGAAAGCGTGTCCTATCATTTTCTAGTAATATTTTGAGCTAGGATGCATGTATGAAAATTTACCCATGTGTGACATAATTGTATTTTGATGAACAATGAAGGAATATGATGGTTTGATGTGTGTTTAACAACGTTTACTTAGTAGTTTTATGTAAAAACACCTAAAAAGGGACTTAATTGTAAAAAAGGGTAAAATTGATGGTAAAAATCAGATTTTTGGTTAAAATATTGGCTGTTATGGACACTAGAAAATTCGACTATGCCTAGATGTCATGGGTAATGCATGTAACTCATTGTACAAACTTATGGACTCAATTGTAAATAATTGAAAAGCTAGGGGTAAAATGGTAATTTTGTCCAAGCCCGTATTAGGGGATGTTTTGATGAATGTGTATATTGAATAAATCAATTTGATATTTTAGATCAAGAGAAACAAGATTCGAGTCGTGATCGAGGGAAAAATAAAGTTTACAAGGAATAGGCTCGATTTTTAACATTTTGTACCAAGGTAACTTCATGTGTAAATGTGGTAACATAATTGTCATTTTAAGTAATTTAATGATATTTATATGATATGATGATTATTATCATGAAATATTATGCTTTATGGTTATTATTGAGTAATATGCAAATTATGTGAGTTACTTGATAAATATGAAATGCTACCAAGTATCGGTTCCGACATTCGTGGAAGACGACAAAGATGTGTGATTGAGGAAAATCCTGTTTGAACCTTGGGAATAGATTAGGATACAAGTGACATGTCACTAGGATATTTGAGTTCCAAGCTCGTTGAGTTGAGTCCGAGTTCACTTATGGATGCGAACGCACGAGCTTGTTGAGTTGAGTCTGAGTTCGCTTATGGGCGAGTTACATGGTAACTTGGTTACATAATTTCTGTAGGCTATTGAGTTTGTTTAGCTACGGGTATGGCACTTATGTGCATGCAATCCGTGTATCCAAATTATATTTCGATGTGTTCAACGGGTGAATCTTAAGTGAATAAAGAGAATACCTAAAACGAAGATGACATGTTGGTAAGTGTGGTGAATGAGAAAATTTGACAGGTATGTGCTTAAACCCTTGGGTTGAGAACTTGGTATGATGAAATCATGGTAAGATAGTAAGTGCAAATGTAACATGAATGTCTTGGTGATATTTATGTAAATGATGTTTTATGTTGGATTGCATGATTATGTTACTTACTATTTGCATGTGAACTTACTAAGCATTTATGCTTACTCCCTCCTTTTCATTCATTGTAGTTTTGACAATCCAGCTCAGAAATCGAGAATGGTTGGAGGCTCGCTCACACTATCCGTGGACCGTTTTGGTATAGTGGCTTGTATATTTTGAGTATGGCATGTATAGTACTATAATCATTTTGTGTATATAATCTTATGATATGGCTATTGAGTGGTAAGGAAATGCTTGGTAATGATTAGCCATTTATTGGTATAATTGTTGCTTAATGTGCTATCTAATCCATGGAAATTCATAAAGAGGTGAAATTTACTATAAAATAGTATCATACAGCAGCAATGACGTGACTTTAGAAATTCACTAAAAATGGTAAAAAAATAATTAGGAGTCATAATTTATATTTATAGATTCCTTATTGAGTATAATTTTAAGAGAAACAAACGGCATAGTCATCTGAATTCTGTATAAAGAGAAAACTAATTCGTAGTGAACAGAGGTCAGAGCAGTCGAACACTGAAATAGGGGAAATTTTAACTAATAAACTGTACTAATTGGCCCAACCAAAAATTCTGGAAAAACATTAGTAAATATATATATGAGTCTAGTTTCAGGAAAAATTTATATATTTTAATTTCGACTATGACGCAAATGGGCAGTTTATGACGAAAGGTAAAATAAATTGTTTGAAATTGTTTAAGTGATAAATTAAGTCTGTTAACACCTCGTGCTCGACTTCGGCGATAGTCTCGGGTAAGGGGTGTTACATTTGGTGGTATCAGAGCTACGATTTAGTCGGTTCTTGGACTAACGTGGTGTATGTATGGGTTTTGCTATACATGCCATATATATTGTGATAGTGTGACGACTCTTGACCTTTAAAATGAATTTTTTTATAGTAAATGGATCCCGATCCAGCTGTGGCTGATGATGTAGAGAGAAATGCGCCAGTTCCTGCTGAAAGGGCGGTGCTGACTGAAAATCGACCTCCTACTGTTGGTCAAGGAGGAGGAGAAGAGGCTCGGGAAGCCTTTCTCCAAATGATGAATGCATGGTACACCGAGTTCGTTCGTACGAACCCCAATGCTAAACAATCTCCTCCACCTCCCTCGATTCCTCAACCTGTACCCCCGATGCCTTAAGGTATGGATCTGATGAAATTTCATAGAACCCCAGTTGATAGAATTCGCAAGCAAGGGGCTAAAGAATTTAGGGCAAATATTGATGATGATGCCGAGAAAGCAGAATTTTGGCTTGAGAATTATATTCGAGTATTTAATGAATTGTCTTGTACACCTGAAGAGTGCTTGAAATGTGCTATATCCTTGTATATGTGTTAAATACAAAGGAATTTTGTATTTAAATATTGATTTCAATGTTATCGAAAGAGAAAGTGACTTGGGAGTTCTTTCAAGAAAAATTTCAAAAGAAATACATCAGTGAAAGATTTGTTGAACAGAAGCGTAAAGAGTTTCTCGAGTTGAAACAAGGCAACATGACAGTTACTGAGTATAAAAGGGAGTTCTTTCGGTTGAGTAAGTATGTAGAGAATGTATTCCTTCAGAGGCTAAAATGTGCAGACGATTTGAATACGGACTCAATGAAGACATCAAAGTATTTGTGGGAATTCTTGAGTTGAAAGAGTTCATAGTACTTGTTGATCGGGCTCAATCTAGAAAATCCAGAGATATGTATTCTCGTTCTCATTTTTCGACCGGACATTCGTATGGGAATCGTAAGAAGCAAAATGTGGGTTTTGAATCTCAAACTACTTCTGTGGCTAAGGTGGAAAATTTGAGATTTGTTAGACCCGAGTGCCAACGATGTGGTAGAAGTCACCTTGGTACATGTAGAACAAATGAATGTTACCAATGTGGTTCTCCAGATCATTTTATTAGAGACTATCCAGAGAGAATTGAGAAAGAAAAATTTTAGAGTGCAAAATCTAGTGGTGCAGTTTCGAGAGGAAGATCTTCGAGAAAAGCTGGGAATAAGGCAAGCAGCAAGAATGTAGTTAGAGATTCAGCATTTAAATCTAAAGCTAGAGCTCCGGCTAGAGCTTCTTCCATAAGTGCGCGTCAAGATGCTTCATCTCCCGATGTGATCACTAGTATTTTCTCTCTTTATGATGTTAATATTATTGTTTTGATTGATCCCGGTTCTACTCATTCATATGTGTGCATGAAATTGGTGTCTAATATGAGAATACTTTTTGAGCCTACGAAATTTATAATTAAAGTGTCAAACCTATTAGGCAAATGTGTTATAGTTGATAAAGTATGCAAGAAATGTCCTTTGATGATTAGAGGTCATTATTTTTCGGCCGACTTGATGTTGTTTCCGTTTGACGAATTTGATGTTATTTTGGGTATGGATTGGGTGACATTGCATCATGCTATAGTAAATTGTAAACAAAAGGTTATTGAATTAAAATGTGAAAACGGTAATATTCTGTGGGTTGAATCAGATGAATCAAAGGCATTGCCTCGTGTGATTCCTTCGATGTCGGCTCAGAGATATTTGAGAAAGGGTTATGAAGCTTATTTGGCATATGTGTTAAATACAAAGGAATTTGAGAACAAAATTAAATCAGTGCCAATTGTATGTGAATTTGCGGATGTATTTCCAGAAGAGTTGCCAGGTTTACCTCCTGTCAGAGTAGTAGAATTTGGTATTGAGTTGATATCGGGAACAACTCAAATCTCGATTGTTCCATATAGAATGGCACCAACAGAGTTGAAAGAATTAAATTCGCAGTTGTAAGAGTTGACTAACAAAGGCTTTGTGAGACCGAGTTTTTCGCATTGGGGTGCTCCCGTATTATTTGTGAAAAAGAAGGATGGTTCTGTGAGATTGTGTGTAGACTATCGACAATCAAATAAGGTGACAATCAAGAACAAGTATCCGTTACCGAGAATTGACAATTTGTTTGATCAACTGAAAGGAGCAACATGGTTTTCAAAGATTGACTTGAGGTCTGGATACTACTAGCTACGAGTAAAAGAGTCAGATGTGCCTAAAATTTCTTTTAGAACAAGGTACAACCATTATGAATTTTTAGTTATGCCATTCGGTTTCACAAATGCTCCTGTTATGTTTGTGGATTTAATGAATTGCATATTTCGGCCATACTTGGACAAGTTTATTGTGGAATTTATTGATGATATCTTAATTTATTCAAAAGATGAGACAGAGCATGCTGAGCACTTGAGGATAGTTTTGCAAACTTTGAGAGATAAGCAGTTGTATGCCAAGTTTAGTAAGAGTGAATTTTGGCTTTGAGAAGTAGGATTTTTGGGTTATATTGTTTCAGGTGATGGTATACGAGTTGATCCCAGTAAAATTTCGGCTATTGTTGATTGAAAACCGTCGAAGAATGTAACTGAGGTTAAAAGTTTCTTGGGTCTAGCTGGTTATTATCGACGGTTTCTAAATTGATTTTCTATAATTGCTACTCTTATGACCAGACTACTCCAAAAGGATGTTAAATTTGAGTGGACAGAAGAATGTCAACAGAGCTTTGAAGAATTGAAAAAGTTACTGACTGAAGCACCAGTGTTGGTACAACTCAAGTCAGGTAAAGAATTTGTGGTGTATAGTGATGCTTCTCTAAATGGCTTGGGATGTGTACTTATGCAAGAAGGAAAAGTTGTGGCTTATGCTTCAAGGCAGTTGAAACCTCACGAAAGGAATTATCCGACTCATGATTTGGAACTGGCTGCTATAGTGTTTGCTTTGAAGATTTGACGACATTATTTGTATGGTGAAAAATGCCACGTATATACAGACAACAAAAGTCTCAAGTACTTGATGTCACAAAAAGAATTGAATTGGAGACAGTGGAGATGGTTAAAATTATTGAAAGATTATGAGCTTGTGATTGACTACCATCCGGGGAAAGCGAATGTCGTTGCCGATGCTTTGAGTAAAAATTCATTGTTTGCTTTGAGAGCTATGAATACTCAGTTGACGGTGTCTGACGATGGTTCGATTCTAGTAGAGTTAAGAGCAAGACTGATGTTTTTACAAGAGATTTGTGAAGCTCAGAAAAGTGACAGATTTGCAAGCTAAGAGGAAGCAATGTGAAGCTGATACAGGATCAGATTTTAGAATCAGTTTTGATGGTTGTTTAATGTTTAAAGGTCGGATTTGTGTACCGAAAAATGATGAGTTGATTCAAAAGATCTTGCACGAAGCACATAGTGGTTGTTTGTCAATTCACCCGGGCAATACAAAAATGTATAATGATTTGAAGAAAATGTATTGGTGGAACGGAATGAAAAGAGATATCACCGAGTTTGTATCGAAATGCTTAATTTTTCAACAAGTGAAAGCTGAACACCAAGTGCCTTCGAGACTACTTCAGCCTATCATGGTTCTCGAATGGAAATGGGATTGAATTACTATGGATTTTGTATCAGGGTTGTCATTAACTCCAAGGAAGAAAGATGCCATCTGGGTAATAGTCACAGATTGACTAAATTGGCTCATTTTATTCTGGCATGTACTGATTATTCTCTTAATAAGTTGACTGAATTGTATATCAGTGAGATTGTTAGACTTCACGGAGTACCTTTATCAATCATTTCGGATAGAGATCCAAGATTTACATCGCGGTTTTGGAAAAGTTGCAAGAGGCATTAGGTACGAAGTTAAATTTCAACAATGCCTTCCATCCACAAACTGATGGACAATCAGAGAGAGTAATTCAGATTCTTGAAGACATGCTCAGATGTTGTGTATTGGAATTCCAAGGTAGTTAGGAAAGATACTTACCGTTGGTAGAATTTGCCTACAATAATAGTTATCAGACGAGTTTGAAGATGGCACCTTATGAAGCATTGTATGGTCGTAAGTGTTGGACGCCATTGTATTGGACTAAACTCAAAGAAAATCAAATTTACAGAGTTGATCTAATTAAAGAAACTGAGGAAAAAGTGAAAGTGATTCGAGATTGTTTGAAAGCTGCTTCAGATAGACAGAAATCCTACGCGGATTTGAAACGAAAAGAAATCGAGTTTCAAGTCGACGATAAGGTATTTTTAAAAGTGTCTCAATGGAAGAAAGATCTTAGATTTGGTCGGAAAGGCAAGTTGAGTCTACGTTTTATCGGACCGTATGAGATAATTGAAAGAGTTGGACCGGTAGCATATCGGTTAGCATTACCACCTAAATTAGAGAAGATTCATGATGTGTTCTACATATCTATGTTACATCGGTATCGTTCGGATCCTTCACATGTAATTTCACCGACGGAAATTGAGCTACAACCGGATATGAGTTACAATGAAGAACCGATTAATATTTTAGCTCGAGAGGTCAAGCAACTACGAAATAAAAGTATCGCTCTTGTGAAAGTATTATGGCAAAAGCACGGAGTAGAAGAGGCTACATGAGAGCCCAAGGAAACTATGAATCAATACCCACACTTGTTTACCGGTAAGATTTTCGGGGACGAAAATCCCTAAAGGGGGAGAGTTGTGATATCCCGAATTAGGGCCTAATCGAAATAGTGGTTTTGGGACCACAAGTTTGAGATAGAAATAATTATTTTATAATTAGTTTTAGGTCTATGATATGATTCCACGATTGTGTGAAAATTTTGTGAAGAAATTCTATGCATAAAGTGCTTAATTTGAAATTAGGGACTAAATTGAATAAGTTGCAAAACTTGCAATCTAGAAGCTTTTAGTATGAAATTGCTTTGGAATATTAATTAGGAAGTCTTAAAATTTAACCAATTTCTAAAATTTAGGACAAAAATGGGCTTGTACATGAAAAATTACAAAGAAAGGCATTAAGGGCATTTTTGTCATTTGGTAAATATAGTCATTAAAAAGGGAAAAACAACACAAAAATGGACTCATCTTCTCCATAAGGGCTGCCAAATTTTGCTTGTCACCATAGCTAGGGTTTCAATATTTTCAAGCCTTGATTGTAAGTGATTTCCATGCCCGTTTTTAATGCTCTTTTCGATTTTAAAATCTAGAAAGCATGTTCTATCATTTTCTAGCAATATTTTGAGCTAGGATGCATGTATGAAAATTTACCTATGTGTGACATAATTGTATTTTGATGAAAAATGAAGGAATATGATGGTTTGATACGTGTTTAACAACTTGTACTTAGTAATTTTATGTGAAAACACCTAAAAAGGGACTTAATTGTAAAAAAAGGTAAAATTGATGGTAAAAATCTAATTTTTGGTGTAAAATATGGGCTGTTATGGACACTAGAAAATTCAGCTATGCCTAGATGTCATGGGTAATGCATGTAACTCATTGTACAAACTTAAGGACTCAATTGTAAATAATTGATGAAAAGCTAGGGGTAAAATGGTAATTTTATCCAAGCCCGTATTAGGGACTGTTTTGATGAATGTGTATTTGAATAAATTAATTTGGTATTTTAGATCAAGAGAAACGAGATTCAATTTTTGATCGAGGGAAAAATAAAGCTTACGAGGAATAGGCTCGATTTCTAACATTTTGTACCGAGGTAAGTTCATGTGTAAATGTGCTAACATAATTATCATTTTAAGTAATTTAATGATATTTATATGATATGATGATTATTATCATGAAATATTATGCTTTGTGGTTATTATTGAGTAATATGCAAATTATGTGAGTTACTTGATAAATATGAAATGCTACAAAGTATCGGTTCTGACATTCCATGGAAGATGGCAAAGATGTGTGATTGAGGAAAATCTCGTTTGAACCTTGGGAATAGATTAGGATACAATTGACATGTCACTAGGATATTTGAGTTCCGAGCTCGTTGAGTTGAGTCTGAGTTCACTTACGGATGCGAACGCACGAGCTCGTTGAGTTGAGTCCGAGTTCGCTTATAGGCGGGTTACATGGTAGCTTGGTTACATAATTTTCACAAGCTATTGAGTTTGTTTAGCTGCGGGTATGGCACTTATGTGCACGCAATCCGTGTATCCAAATTATATTCCGATGTGTTCAACGGGTCAATCTTAAGTGAATAAGAAGAATACCTAAAACGAAGATGACATGTTGGTAAGTGTGGTGAATGAGAAAATTTGACAGGTATGTGCTTAAACCCTTGGGTTGAGAACTTGGTATGATGAAATCGTGGTAAGATAATAAGTGCAAATGTAACATGAATGTCTTGGTGATATTTATACAAATGATGTTTTATGGTGGATTGCATGATTATGTTACTCACTATTTTCATGTGAATTTACTAAGCATTTATGCTTACTCCCTCCTTTTCATTCATTGTAGTTTTGACAAGCCAGCTCAGAAATCGGGAACGGTCGGAGGCTCGCTCACACTATCCGTGGACCATTTTGGTATAGTGGCTTGTATATTTTGAGTATGACATGTATAGCACTATAATCATTTTGTGTATATAATCTTATGATATGGCTATTGAGTGATAAGGAAATGCTTGGTAATGATTAGTCATTTATTTGGTGTTATGTATGCTTAATGTGCTATCTAATCCATGAAAATTCATAAAGAGGTGAAATTTGCTATAAAATAGTATCATACAGCAGTAATGACTTGAGTTTGAAAAATCACTAAGAATAGTAGAGACAGAATTAGATGGTGAATAAAATATTAAATTGAAGCTTACTGCATCTATTTTCATATGGAAGAAAGAAAACAGGTAAATGAGTTGTATTTTATAAGAAAGTTGAGTTTTGGTGGAATAGGGTCAAAGCGATTTCTGAATCCCCTGTTCTGACTTTATAAATTCACTAAAAATGGTACAAAAATAATTAGGAGTTATAATTTATATGTATAGATTCCTTAATGAGTCTACTTTTTATGAAAAAGAAACGGCATAGTCATCTAAATTTTGTACAGAGAGAAAAGTGATTTGTAGTGAACAGAGGCCAGAGCAGTCGAACACTGAAATAGGGAAAATTTTAACCTAATTGGCCTGACCAAAAATTCTGGAAAAATTAGTAAATAGATATATGATTCTAGTTTCAGGAGAAATTTACGGATTTGAATTTCGAGTTTCGTAACTCGAGATATGAATTTTTTTGCGACTGTGACGCTGATGGGTAGTTTATTACGAAAGGTGAAATAAATTGTTTGGAATTGTTTAAGTGATAAATTAAGTCTGTTAAAGCCTCGTGCTTGACTCCGGCGACGGTATCGGGTAAAGGGGTGTTACAGTATCACCTCGGAAGAGTGTTTTTCGGTTTGGCTATAAAGGAAAATTGAGTCCACGATTCATTGGGCCATATGAAATCATAGAAGGAATCGGACCTGTTGCATATCGGTTAGCATTACCAATAGAATTCGACAGAATTCATAATGTTTTTCATGTGTTATTTCTCTGACAGAAGTTGAGATACAGCCTGATATGATTTACAGTGAGAAACCGATTAAAATCCTAACACGTGAAACAAAAGAGTTAAGAAATAAACAGGTAGCATTAACGAAAGTTCTTTGGCAATGACATGGGATTGAAGAAGCTACATCGAAAATGGAGGATACCATGAGAAAGCATGTAATAGCCAGTTTTTTGGTCAAATCGGAACAGTGATTTTGGAACAACAAATCCAAAGTAGAAATATTAATTTTATTATTATTATTTAAGGTCTACAATATGATTAAATGATTGTGTGAAAATTTAGTTAAGAAATTTTATCGATAGAGTGTCTAATTTGACTTATAGGACTAAATTGCAATGGTGCAAAATGTGTGTTCTAGAAACTAGAGTTGCCTAATTGAAATAAAATTTTAAATTGGAGGTCCTTAAATAGTAATTAGACCATTATATTAGTATGGACAAAAATGGACATGGTTCGATAAAATTTCAAAGTTTAAGTGAAGGGAATTTTAGTCATTTGGTAAATAAAGACAAAAATTAACAAATAAAAGATGTCATCTTCATCAAATTAGTCCCCCTAGCCGAATTTTACAAGGAAAAGCAATAGCTAGGGTTTGGCTAACTTCCAAGCTCGATTATCAAGAAAGAAGCGGTTTTGACCTAGACCAGGGAAAGAACAAGTTTGTGGACTAAATTGAACTATTAGCCATTTTGTACCGAGGTAAGTTCATATGTTAAAAGTAAGCTTTAGAATAATTGTATTTAGATGCTTTAATAGTGCATGAATTGTATATTTGATTATGTGGATGAGTATAATTCTATGAACGAGTTCAACGATGATTCGGCAAGTGAGAAGTCCCGTTGAACCTTAGGAATAGATTAGGATACAAGTGACATGTCACTAGGGTTATTATATGTTATGTGATTATGTGATCAGGGTGCTGGTCTTGTACGCCCTATTGGTGGTTGAGTATACCGGCATATGTTGCGGATACTTGACAGCTTGTGTGAGCAGCACCATGTAGCTATGTCTTGACTAACAGCTTGTGTGAGCGGGCCCGTCTATAGCTCGATAGCAAGCAATTATGTGATATGAGATTGAGGTAGCATTGGCTACGTATGTGGTACTTAGTGTGCAAAAATCTCGAGTATCCAACATTATTATTCCGAGTGGTTCACGGGTACGTCAAAGATGAGAATATGTGTAAGTTCATTTCGAGATGGTTCAGGTATGTACGTAAAGCTCATGTTTATTAAATGCTTGAAATGATAAAAATGAGGTAAGTTTTGTGACGGAGTGAATTATGATACTATGTAAGTTTACATTTAATTATGTTATATTGTTTGAATGTTATATGCATAGTAAGGTTGCTTATTTCTTGCATACGAGCTTACTAAGCTACATAGCTTACTCTGTTTATTTTCAATGTTTTATAGTGTCGCCAAGCTAGCTCAGATCAAAGATCGTCGGAGATTCGAATCACACTATCAAACTCTCTTTTTTGGTATTGATGATCTTAGTATTTGAAAGTATGGCATGTATAGGGACTTGGTCATTTTATTATATGTGTCATTATGATTTTAGTCAATGTATTGGCTTGTAATTTGTCAAAGGCTTGATTTGATATTTGGCCATATAAATTGGCTTAATTTGGCTAACATGGTTGTAAGCCTAAGAATATTCATATATGTACCAATATCTTTGGTGATAGGGTCATAATAAATGTTGTGAGAATGATAGATGTTGCTATTGTATTGGCATGTGTTGGTCATAATTGTGGATGTTTGGTTGTTCAAATATGCTATGTTATATGACATCAAAGTTGTGACAGCCCAAAATTGACCCTAGTCGGGAGGTGGTTTCGGGACCACAAAACCGAGGTATAAAAATAATTTATAATTTATTTTGATGCCTATAATATGTGTTAATTCATGTGTGACATTTTGATGTTTCGATTTAGAGTTATAAATGTGAATTTCATTAGAAAGGACCTAGTAGTAAACTTTGAAAGTATGATGGGGAAAGGTGTGATGACTAGTTGAACATGCATGCAAAAATAAGGATTTGCATGTAAATTTCCCCAACATGAAGTGGCCGCCATGGCAAGAGTGGATGGGCAAAACATGTCATGAAACATGTTTTGTTGGTGCATTATGGTGAAACAATAAAATAAAGAGCATGGGCAAAGAAAGAAAAAATGGTCTCATCCATGCTTCCCCCTTGGCCGTGAGTTGAGAGAAAGGAAAAGAAAAAATTTGGTTCATCCATTCTCATTTTCTTTGGGCTGAAAATTCTAAGAAGGAAGGAAATTTTGCTCCATTTTTAGTTTAGAAGAGATCTAGAAGGAGATTTGGCTATACTTGCATCAAGATTAAGGTATGTTGAGGTTGTGTCATGAGATTCATGCTTGTTTTGGTTGCTAACTTGATGTGCATGTTAGCCATGGTTCAAATCCTTGCTATGCCATGAAAAATGGTATTTGGCCAAGGTTGATATTGTGTTAAAGCCATTGCATGCTAAATGCGAAGCTTGTTGATGATGCATGTAATGATGGATTGACTACTCTTGAAATTTCTTTTTAGTATTCTTGAGTAGGACATTGAATTCTTTGTTTAACCATGACCAAAGTTGAAAGAGTATGGTTGTGATGTATTCGGCCATGGTGCATTCATGAGCATGATTTATGCTTGTTACTTGATTGGTAAAAATTTGTGTTTGGATGGGTATGAACCCCTTGAGATTCGGCCTTGCACCTATATGTGTATACATGTTTGCACATGATGTATTGGCATGACATATATACTATTTCAAGGTATATATTTGCTTGTGATGATGTTTCGGTTATGAAGTACATGAGAGATGTGTATTGAGCTACAATATGTAATGCGTTAGTTAGTAAAATGCATGCTGTTTTTGTGTGGTATTAAGTGCATAATTGGCCTCAACATGGACATGCATATTCGGCCACATGAGGGGAAATTGGTGTGCATGCATTCGGTTAGAGGCAAGCATATTGATGCCTATTCTTGGCTTAGAAAATTCGCTAAGAGGAATATTAACTAATGTGTTGAGTTCGATTCGTGATTTCGTACATATGCGACTTTGATGCCTAATGAGCATATATATTGGCTAGGTATCTTGAATTCCTCTTCGATGCTCAAATGATAAAACCAATTTATTTGTTAAATTAAGCTCAAGAGCAAAGGGGAGCTAAATCCGATAAGGGGAAGGAAAAAGTCGTCGAATAGCCGTCGAAATCGTTCAACCACGTCCGAGGTAAGTTTTCGAGTATCGAAACTTAGATTTTGATTCGATTGAATGAAGTAATAAGTAATCGAAATTGTGCCTTTGTATGTGGCCATTGAGCGAAATGATATTTTGCTAAGTGAATTGTGCATAAAAGTTGTGTTATGAAATTGAAACAAAGATGTGTATGAATGTTCGAGTGATATCGGGCTAAGCCCAAGGCAATTGTGCGAGTTATGATATCCGGCTAAGCCCAAGGCAATTGGGCGAGTTATGATATCCGGCTAAGCCCAAGGCAATTGTGCAAATTGTGATATCCGGGTTAAGTCCGAAGGCCTTTGTGCGGGTTACCATAACCGGGCTATGTCCCGGCGTTTGAACGAGTAGCTATATCCGGATAAACTCAAGGTATGTGATTCGAGAACTTTGAACTTGCTGGAAAATTTTCAGTTAATGCACTTGTGAAATTCCCAACAACAAGGTATGTTTTGTGTGCTTCGCACACTATGAGTAAGTGCGTATGAATATTCGCTCTAATGATAAATGAGCTATCGGCATTAACTAGGCCGTTATTTGTGTATGAATATAAGAGTTGGGATTGTGAAGTAAGCATGTCTTTGAGAAATTGTGCATATGAATTATTGTTTAGCTACTTGAATGCTATGCTTTGGTTGTGTGTATATTATGGCTCAAACTTACTAAGCATAAATTGCTTACTCCGCTTCTTTGTTTCTCTGCTTATAGATTTTGCTCGTTAGCGATCGGATTCGGGATCATAGAAGTTGAAGTCAACCACACTATCAAAGCCCTTTTGGTACTCCTTTAGTTGAGTTTTGGATATGGCATGTATAGGACCACCCTCGGTTGTTTTTAAGTACTTTGTGATGTATATGTGTGGCCATGCGAAAATGGTTCGTAAAAGTGGAGTATGGAATTTGACCATATGTGGTTTGTAATTATATTTGGTTTCATGATGTGATTATGGTTTGAATGAGAGTGTTGGTCACATGATCAGCCATTGGAATGGCTAAATATGATCATATGTGGACCTAAGTATGACTAGACTATAGTTGGTCCATGGGAACTACAATATAGGTAAAGCCTACCTTAAAAACAGATGCTGCCAGCTGCAGTGACGTGGATGTGAAAAATCGCCAAAATTTGTAGGAATGGTATTAAATAGTGAGTAAGTTATTTAAACGAACCTTGACGAGTCTATTTTCATATGAAAGTAACGAAACGATCATATGAACAGTATACTGAGAGATATTAAAGTTCTCGTGAGACAGGGCCAGAACGGTTTCTGGGTCCCCTGTCGCGACTTTGAAAATTTACCATAAATTATCCAGAATGAATTAGAAGTCATGCCTTATATGTACAGATTCATTTTTCAGTCTAGTTTCATTAGAAACAAACGGCATCAGTATTGAAACCCTGTACAGCGAGATATTCAAGTTGTAAGGCGCGAAGGTCAGTGTAGTCGACCCCTGTAACATGGGTGACTTTAACTAATAAACTGTACCAATTGGCCTGACCAAAAATTCTAGAAAAAAATACAGGGATGGATATATGAGTCTAAATTCAGGGAAAATTTACGGAATCAGTTTCCGAGTTCTGTAACTCGAGATATGCTTTTTAAGGCAATAGTGATGCAGTTTTCCAGCTTGCCTGGGAATGTCAAGTTGGTCGGTGCTATAAGTGGTTTTGGCTTGTTAACCCCTAGTGTCCGACACCGGCAACGGTCTCGGGTTTGGGGTGTTACAATTTTATTGGTATCAGAGCTACGGTTTAGTCAATCCTAGGACTACCGTGATATGTTTGGGGTCTAGCTATACATGCCATTAAGTGATAATTGATAGTGTGGTGATTTCTTACTTTTTGAAACTTGTGTTTGTTTATAGCCATGGATCCCGATCCCAACCGAGCAATAGCTGATGATGTGGAGAGTGTGGCGCTTGCTCCCGCAAGGGACAAAGGTCATGGACTCTCAACCTATTGCTAGCAATCCGAATGATGAGGCTAAGCAAGCCTTCTATAGCGTGATGAATGATTGGTTCAACCAATACATTCGAACTAACACTACTGTTCCACAACCTCATTCCCGACTAATGCAACCCCGCACCTACAATACCTCGATAACGACCAAATAAGGTCAAGTAAGCCCCAATGATGAATTCAAAACATGGGGCTACTGAATTTAAAGCTACGGATAGCGACGATGCCGAGCAAGCTGAATTTTGGTTGGACAACACTATCCGTGTGCTCGATGAGCTATCATGTACACCGATGAATGCTTAAAGTGTACTATCTCCTTGCTACGCGATTCCGCCTACTATTGGTGGAGTACTCGACTTCACAGTGCCTAGGGAGCACGTAACTTGGGAGTTCTTTCTAACCGAGTTCAAAGAAGTATATCACCGAGATTTATGGATCAAAACGGAAGGAATTTCTTGAACTTAAACAAGGTTCCATGTCGGTTATCGACTACTTAACGAAAATTTGTGAGGCTTAGCCAGACGCTGCTGAATGCATTTCTTCGAAGTCGTGATGTGTAAACGCTCAAGATGGACTGAATGATGATATAAAGTCGTATGTTGGCATTTTGGAAATCCGAGAGTTTGTGGCTCTTGTCGAGCGAAGCGCAAAGCCGAGGAGCTCAAGATGGAGAAAAGAAAAGTGAAGTGGGAGCAAGGGAGTTTCAGAAGAGGTCTTCAGGAAGCCCTTCCCACACTCATCAAAGAAATTTAGAGATGGCTTAGGCCGGTCTAGAGACACTTTGGGCTTTTCTAGACGAGACCGCGATCGACCCCTATGGGCACGCGAGTCACTTCGATCGCCAAGTGTTGGCAATGATCATCGAGATGAACGGAGTGCCAATATTGTGGCAAATGGCATTCGGGAGTTGTAGACTCGTGACCGCTCTGTTACAAGTGTGGATCACCGATCATTTCATTAAGGATTGCCCGAGTTTATCCGAACAAAACGTAAATCAAAGTGGGAACCCGGTGCTACCACAACTCGAGGTAGGCCACCTAGAAATATGGGCAATGCTAGTGGTTTGTGAATACCGGATGTTTTCCACAAGAATTGCCGGATTACCACTGCTCGGAAATAGAGTTTGGCATCGAATTGGTTCTGGTACCACCCCAATTTCGATAGCTCCGTATCGTATGGCACCAACGAATTAAAGGAGTTGAAAGCTCGGTTGCAAGAATTGGTGGATAAAGGTTTTGCTCACCCAATTTTTCACCTTGGGGTGCACCAAAGTTGTTTGTGAAAAGAAGGATGGAACCATGAGGTTGCAGATCGACTATCGTCGACTTAATAAAGCGACGATAAAGAACAAATATCCGCTATCACAGACGACGATTTGTTCGATCAACTGAAGGAGCTTCAGTGTTCTCGAAAATAGATTTGAGATCGGGCTATTATCGATTCTTGAATTCGAGATTAAGACGCACCCAAGATTGCCTTGAATCGAGATATGGTCACTATGAGTTCCTAGTGATGCCGCTTGGGCTTACTAATGCCCTCGCGGTATTTATGGATTTAATGAATCGGATCTTCGCACCATATTTGGATCGGTTCGTAGTCGTGTTCATTGATGACATCTTGGTCTATTCAAGAAATGAGACCGAACATGCTGAACACCGAGGTTATCACTGCAAATTTTACTTAATAAGCAATTATATGCTAAGTTCAACAAGTGTGAGTTCTGGTTAAGAGAGGTTAGCTTCTTGGGGCATGTGATATCTGCATCAGGTATTCGAGTCGACCCAAACAAAATTTCAGCCATACTTAACTGGAAGCCTCCGAGAAATATTACCGAGGTTCGGAGCTTTTGGGGGCTTGCCGGTTATTACCGACGATTTGTAAGAGGTTTCTCGACGATAGCCACGCTAATGACGAAGCTACTCCAAAAGGATGTTAAGTTCAAATGGACGGAGAAATGTCAAAAAAAAAAAAAAGTTTCAATCAACTGAAAACTTATTTGACTGAAGCCCCAATTCTAGTGCAACCCGAATCGAGCAAAGAGTTTCTTATTTATAGTGACGCATCCCTACTCGGGTTAGGTTGCGTATTGATGCAAGAAGGTCGAGTTGTGGCCTATGCGTCGAGGCAATTAAAGCCACACGAGAAAAATTATCCGACCCATGATCTTGAATTGGCTGCCATCGTATTCGCCTTAAAGATATGGCGACATTACTTATTTGGTGAGAAGTGCCATGTGTATCCGGATCACAAAAGTCTCAAATATTTGACGACTCAAAGAGACTTAAATCTGCGACAAAGACGTTGGCTCGAGCTGTTAAAGGATTATGAGCTGGTCATTGACTATCACCCGGAAAGGCGAATGTGGTTGCGGATGCCTTAAGTCGTAAATCATTATTCGCTTTACGAGTGATGAATGTACACTTGTCCGTTTCTACCCGACAATGTGTTAGTAGCTGAATTGAAAGCCAAACCATTATTGATACGCCAAATTCGTGAAGCTCGTAAAGTCGACGATGAGTTGGTTGCAAAACGGCCGAGTGTGTTCAACAAGGACTCGAATTTCAAATCGATGATGACGATTGTTTGAGGTTCAAAAGTCGTCTGTGTGTTCCAAAGAATTGAACTTATTTCGATAATTCAACAAAGCCCATTGTAGCCGAATGGCAATCCACCCGGGAGTACGAAGATGTACAACGATTTGAAACGCCGGTTTGGTGACATGGTATGAAACGAGACATCTCCGACTTTGTTTTGAGATGTTTAATATGTCAACAAGTGAAAGCGGAACATCAAGTGCCTTCAGATTACTTCACCACCACGATACCCGAGTGGAAATGGGATCGAGTCACAATAGACTTTGTATCCGGACCGCCATTGTCGCAAGTAAGAAGGATGCGATTTGGGTCGTGGTAGATAGATTGACTAAGTTGGCTCACTTTATCCCCGTGACGCACGGATTTTCAATGGACAAACTAGCCGAATTGTACGCTTCTCGATTGTGAGATTACACGGGTGCCTATTTCCATCGTGACGGATAGAGATCCGAGATTTACCTCGCGATTTTGGAAGAAGTTGCAAGAAGCTTTGGGTACCAATCTACATTTCAAGACCGCTTTTCACCCCCAAACCGATGGTCAATCCGAAGCGGATAATTCGAGATACTTGAGGATATGTTACGATGTTGCATCCTCGAGTTCAAGTGGTTCATGGGAACGATATTTGCCTTTGATTGAATTCGCCACAACAATAGTTTTCAATCAAGTATTAAGATGGCACCTTACGAGGCTTTGTACGGTCGTAAATGCCGTACACCATTGTTTTGGACCGAGCTCGGTGAAAGCAAAATTTTCGGTGGATTTAATTAGAGATGTGAATGAAAGTGAAAGTAATCCGTGAAAGTCTCAAGATAGCCTCGATCGTCGGAAGTCGATGCGGTCTCAAACGAAAAGACATCGAGTATCAAGTGGGAGATAAAGTGTTTCTCAAGGTTTCGCTTGGAAAAGATACTCAGATTCGCCGTAAGGGCAAGTTGAGCCCGAGGTTCATTGGGCCATATGAGATATCCGAAGCGAGTCGGTCCAAGGCATATCATTTGATTTTGCCCCGAACTCGAAAAGATTCACGATGTCTTTCATGTTTCGATGCTTCGACGCTATAGATCCGATCCATCGCACGTGATTAGTCCATCGAGGTTGAAATTCAAACCAATATGAGTTATGAGGAAGAACCGATTCGTATCCTATCACGTGAAGTGAAAGAGTTGCGAAACAAGCGGGTTCCGCTAGTGAAAGTGTTATGGCTCAAACACGGATAGAAGAAGCTACTTGGGAAACCGAGAACTCTATGAAAGAGCGATACCCAACCCTATTTACCGGTAAGATTTTCGGGACGAAAATTTCTTAAGTGGGGAGAGTTGTGACAGCCAAAATTGACCCTAGTCGGGAGGTGGTTTCGGGACCACAAAACCGAGGTATAAAAATAATTTATAATTTATTTTGATGCCTATAATATGTGTTAATTCATGTGTGACATTTTGATGTTTCGATTTAGAGTTATAAATGTGAATTTCATTAGAAAGGACCTAGTAGTAAACTTTGAAAGTATGATGGGGAAAGGTGTGATGACTAGTTGAACATGCATGCAAAAATAAGGGATTTGCATGTAAATTCCCCCAACATGAAGTGGCCGCCATGGCAAGAGGGATGGGCAAAACATGTCATGAAACATGTTTTGTTGGTGCATTAGGTGAAACAATAAAATAAAGAGCATGGGCAAAGAAAGAAAAAATGGTCTCATCCATGCTTCCCCTTGGCCATGAGTTGAGAGAAAGGAAAAGAAAAAATTTGGTTCATCCATTCTCATTTTCTTTGGGCTGAAAATTCTAAGAAGGAAGGAAATTTTGCTCCATTTTTAGTTTAGAAGAGATCTAGAAGGAGATTTGGCTATACTTGCATCAAGATTAAGGTATGTTGAGGTTGTGTCATGAGATTCATGCTTGTTTTGGTTGCTAACTTGATGTGCATGTTAGCCATGGTTCAAATCCTTGCTATGCCATGAAAAATGGTATTTGGCCAAGGTTGATATTGTGTTAAAGCCATTGCATGCTAAATGTGAAGCTTGTTGATGATGCATGTAATGATGGATTGACTACTCTTGAAATTTCTTTTTAGTATTCTTGAGTAGGACATTGAATTCTTTGTTTAACCATGACCAAAGTTGAAAGAGTATGGTTGTGATGTATTCGGCCATGGTGCATTCATGAGCATGATTTATGCTTGTTACTTGATTGGTAAAAATTTGTGTTTGGATAGGTATGAACCCCTTGAGATTCGGCCTTGCACCTATATGTGTATACATGTTTGCACATGATGTATTGGCATGACATATATACTATTTCAAGGTATATATTTGCTTGTGATGATGTTTCGGTTATGAAGTACATGAGAGATGTGTATTGAGCTACAATATGTAATGCGTTAGTTAGTAAAATGCATGCTGTTTTTGTGTGGTATTATGCATAATTGGCCTCAACATGGACATGCATATTCGCCACATGAGGGAAATTGGTGTGCATGCATTCGGTTAGAGGCAAGCATATTGATGCCTATTCTTGGCTTAGAAAATTCGCTAAGAGGAATATTAACTAATGTGTTGAGTTCGATTCGTGATTTCGTACATATGCGACTTTGATGCCTAATGAGCATATATATTGGCTAGGTATCTTGAATTCTCTTCGATGCTCAAATGATAAAACCAATTTATTTGTTAAATTAAGCTCAAGAGCAAAGGGAGCTAAATCCAATAAGGGAAGGAAAAGTCGTCGAATAGCCGTCAAATCGCTCAACCACGTCCGAGGTAAGTTTTCGAGTATCGAAACTTAGATTTTGATTCGATTGAATGAAGTAATAAGCAATCGAAATTGTGCCTTTGTATGTGGCCATTGAGCCAAAATGATATTTTTGCTAAGTGAATTGTGCATAAAAGTTGTGTTATGAAATTGAAACAAAGATGTGTATGAATGTTCGAGTGATATTCGGCTAAGCCCAAGGCAATTGTGCGAAGTTATGATATCGGCTAAGCCCAAGGCAATTAGGCGAAGTTATGATATCCGGCTAAGCCCAAGGCAATTGTGCAAATTGTGATATCCGGTTAAGTCCCAAGGCCTTTGTGCGGGTTACCATAACCGGCTATGTCCCGGCGCTTGAACGAGTAGCTATATCCGGATAAACTCCGAAGGTATGTGATTCGAGAACTTTGAACTTGCTGGAAAATTTTCAGTTAATGCACTTGTGAAATTCCCAACAACAAGGTATGTTTTGTGTGTGCTTCGCACACTATGAGTAAGTGCGTATGAATATTCGCCTAATGATAAATGAGCTATCGGCATTAACTAGGCCGTTATTTGTGTATGAATATAAGAGTTGGGATTGTGAAGTAAGCATGTCTTTGAGAAATTGTGCATATGAATTATTGTTTAGCTACTTGAATGCTATGCTTTGGTTGTGTGTATATTATAGCTCAAACTTACTAAGCATAAATTGCTTACTCCGCTTTCTTTGTTTCTCTGCTTATAGATTTTGCTCGTTAGCGATCGGATTCGGGATCATAGAAGTTGAAGTCAACCACACTATCAAAGCCCTTTTGGTACTCCTTTAGTTGAGTTTTGGATATGGCATGTATAGGACCACCCTCGGTTGTTTTAAGTACTTTGTGATGTATATGTGTGCGCCATGCGAAAATGGTTCGTAAAAGTGGAGTATGGAATTTGACCATATGTGGTTTGTAATTATATTTGGTTTCATGATGTGATTATGGTTTGGAATGAGAGTGTTGGTCACATGATCAGCCATTGGAATGGCTAAATATGATCATATGTGGACCTAAGTATGACTAGACTATAGTTGGTCCATGGGAACTACAATATAGGTAAAGCCTACCTTAAAACAGAGGCTGCCAGCTGCAGTGACGTGGATGTGAAAATCACCAAAATTTGTAGAAATGGTGTTAAATAGTGAATAAATTATGTGATCGAACCTTGACGAGTCTATTTTCATATGAAAGTAACGAAACGATCATATGAACAGTATACTGAGAGATATTAAAGTTCTCGTGAGACAGGGCCAGAACAGTTTCTGGGTCCCCTGTCGCGACTTTGAAAATTTACCATAAATTATCCAGAATGAATTAGAAGTCATGCCTTATATGTCCAGATTCATTTTTCAGTCTAGTTTCATTAGAAACAAACGGCATCAGTATTGAAACCCTGTACAGAGAGATATTCAAGTTGTAACGCGCGAAGGTCAGTGTAGTCGACCCCTGTAACATGGGTGACTTTAACTAATAAACTGTACCAATTGGCCTGACCAAAAATTCTAGAAAAAAATACAGGGATGGATATATGAGTCTAAATTCAGGGAAAATTTACGGAATCAGTTTCCGAGTTCTGTAACTCGAGATATGCTTTTTAAGACAACAGTGACGCAGTTTTCCAGCTTGCCTGGGAATGTCAAGTTGGTCGGTGCTATAAGTGGTTTTGGCTTGTTAACCCCTAGTGTCCGACACCGGCAACGGTCTCGGGTTCGGGGTGTTACAAAAGTTGTGAAAGGGTTTATACTAATAAGGGTGGTAAATGGCTTGGTAAATGGCCTTTATTTTGTCCACACAGGTAGACACACGGACGTGTGTCTAGGCCTTGTGTGACACACGGTCTGCCCCATGGGCATGTGTCTTGGTCGTGTGTTCCCTGCACCTTAGTTTTGAGAAACAGAATGCTTAGAATTGAGCACACGGGCAGAGACACAGGCGTGTGTCTCAACCGTGTAGATGACATGACCTCAGGCACGGGCGTATGAAGTCTGCACCTATTTTGTGAAAGTTTAATTATCCACATGGCCTAGCACACGGGCATGTGACTTGGTCGTGTCACATCAATTTGTTCATGTATTGCAAACAGAGAGTTACATGGTTAGAGACACGGGCGTGTGTGACCACACGACCTGATCACACGGGCATGTGACCTCTATTCATGGCAAAAAAATTTCTAAGTTATGTAAAATTTTCTCGAGTTGTCATTTAGTCCTTAACCACTTCCAAAGCATGTTTTGGGCCTCGTAGACTCTTTAGAGGGACCTTATAAGTATATGTGAATGGTTTTAATTTGAACGCAAATTTATGACCCGGGATTGTATGATGGTTTGTGATGAAAGTCTAGTAATGCCTCGTATCCTGTTCTGGTATTGAATAAGGGTAAAGGATGTTACATTTAGTGGTATCAGAGCCATGGTTTAGTCAATTCTTAGACTACCATAACGTGTGTAAGAGTATAGCTATACATGCCATGTGACAGCCCAAAATTGACCCTAGTCGGGAAGTGGTTTCGGGACCGCTAAACCGAGTCACCGAAATGTTTGAACGTAATATTTATTGTCTAGAATATGTATTTATGAATGTGTGAAAATTTCAAGCTTCGATTTAGTCGATTGCATGTGAATTCAGTTAATAGGACTTGTGTGACACTTTTGAAATGTGATAGGCTAATCTATAAGGACCTAATAGTGCATGTAATCAAAGGGGAGGACTTGCATGTCAAATTTCCCCCCCTAATAGCTAGTGGCCGGCCATGACAAAGGAGGATGGGCTAAACATGGCATAGACATGTTTTGTTGGTGCAATATGGGAAGAAACATTAAACTAAGGTGAGGAATAAAGAAATGAAAAAAAAGGAGAAAGAAGGTGTGTGATCCCCCATTGCCGTGAGTTGAAGAAAAGAAAAAAAATTGTTCATCCTTTCTTTGAGCCAAAACTAGGAAGAAAAAAAGAGAGAAAGAAAAGCTTCATCCTTTGGTTCTTCTTGGCCGGTTTGAAAGGAGAAAGGTTGAAGATATTCACCATATTTGCATCTAAGTTAAGGTATGTTTGATGGTGTTCCATGAGATTCATGCATGTTTTAGTTGCTAGCTTGAGTTCTAATTAGTCCATGGTTCAAAACTTTGCTATGTCATGGGGATGATATTCGCCAAGGTGGATTTTGTGTTGATGCCATTGCATGTAAATATGAAGCTTGCTAATGATACATGTGACGGTGGATTGATGGCTCTTGGACCTTCTTTTTAGCATTTTTTGAGTGAGACAGTAAGTTCTTTGTTTAACCATGACCAAAATTGAAATGATATGGTGTTGTGATGTATTTGGCCATGGTATATCCATAGGTATGATTTATGCATATTGCATGGTAGGTAAGATTTGAGCTTTGGATATATGTTTATATTTGGTTATAAGCAACTTGGGATTCGGCCCTTGCACCTACATGTATATATGTTTGCACATGATGGATTGGTATGACATATATACTATCTCAAGGTATATATATTTTTATATGATGATGTTTCGGTTATGAAGTAAATGATTGATGCGTATTGAGTTACAATATGGAATGCGTTAGTTAGTAAAATGAATGCCGTTTATGTGTGGTATTAAGTGTATAATTGGCCTCAACATGGACATGCATATTCGGCCACATGAGGGGGAGTGGTGTGCATGCATTCTGTTAGAGGCAAGCAAATTGATGCCTATTCTTGGCTTAGAAAATTCGGCTAAGGAGAGTACTAACTAATGTGTTGAGTTTGATTCATGATTTCCGTACATATGTGACTTCAATGTCTAATGAAAAAAATGTGGGCTAAGTACCTTGAATTCCTCTTTCGATGCTCAAATGATTAAATCAATTTATTTGTTAAATTAAGCTCAAGAGCAAAGGGGAGCTATATCCGATAAAGGGAAGGAAAAAGTAGTTGAATAGCCGTCGAAATCGCTCGACCACGTCCGAGGTAAGTCTTCGAGTAATGATCCTACTTGTATTATATTGAAATGATTTGTCATATTATGGCGGATAGCGTAATGTGCGTAGGGACTACGTAAAGTCAATTGAAATCATGCTTTTGTGTGTGGCTATTGAGCGAAATTGGAAAGGTTTGATAAATGTTTTGTGTTTGAGCCTTAGTAAGGAAAATGAAATATGGACGTGTCGTGATTTTTGATATATGTGTGCGTGAGCAATTGAATGATACCGCTAAGCCCCAAGGCATTTATGCTAGTGATTATATCCGGTTAAGACCAAGGAATTTGTGCGAAGTTGCTATATCCGGTTAAGACCAAGGCATTTGTGCGAAGTTGTTATATCCGGCTAAGACCAAGGCATTTGTGCGAAGTTTATACCCGGTTAAGACCAAGGCAATTGTGCTTGTGGTTATATCCGCTAAATTCAAGAAACTTGGTTTGAAAGTGAGCATTTTGTACTGCAATAAATTCAATTAATACGCTCGAAAAACCCAAACGATAAGGTATGTTTGCATGTGCATCGGAAAAGTCGATCCGCTTGAAATAGTATTCGCTCAATCGACTAACGAACTTTCGGCTCTTAGATAGGTTGATACCTTGTGTGTGTATATGTTGATGAAGTGTGAAGTAAGTATGATTATGAGAATGTATATTACTAAAGTGATTCATTTAGCTATGTGAATGTAATACTTTAGTCAAAGTCGATTTCATTACTTGAGACTTACTAAGCATTAAAATGCTTACCCCGCTGCTTTGGCTCTCTGCTTTATAGATTTTGCTCGTTAGCTATCGGATTCGGGATCATCGAAGTCAAGTCATCCACACTATCAAAGCCCTTTTGGTACTCTTTAGTTGAACTCGGATATGGCATGTATAGGACTACCCTTTGTTGTTTTTCAAGTACTTTTTGTGATGTATGTGTACACGACCATGCGAAAATGGCTCAGATAAGTGGAGTATGGCATTAGACCATTTGTGTTTATGTATATATATATGGTTTCATGATGTGACTATGGACTGGAGAGTTTCGTAAAAGATCCTCGGGAAAGTCTCTTCAACAGCATCGAAGAAATTTCGTGATGATGTGGGCTACCTAGAGGCACTTGCCTTTTTAGACGAGATCGTGACCGACCCGTGGGTACACGAGGCACTTGGCCGCCAAAGTTGGGAATGAACGCCGAGATAGAACGGAGTGTCGACATTGTGGCAAATGGCATTCGGGAGTTGTAGATTCCGTGACCGCCTCTGTTACAAGTGCGGATCGCTTGACCACTTCATTAAAGATTGCCCGAGGTTGTCCGAATGAATGTAGATCGAGTGGAAACCGGCGCTACCATCGCCGAGGTAGACCATCTAGAAATATGGGCAATGCTAGTGGTGGTCAAAGAGGGTCTAGAGATGCTACGACTAGATCCGAGGCTCGCGCTCCTGCTAGGGCATATGCAATACGCGCACGCGAGGATGCTTCCTCGCCAGATGTTATTACGGGTACTTTCACTCTCTTTGATACTAATGTGATTGCTTTAATTGACCCTGGTTCTACTCACTCTTATATATGCGAAACCTTAGCATCCAAAGAAGACTTTACCTATTGAGTCTCATCGAGTTCGTAATTTGGGTGTCAAATCCCTTGGGTCGTTACGCTTTGGTCGACAAAGTGTGTAAGAAATGTCCCCTAGTAATTCGAGGTTCCCTGCTTTCCGCGGACTTGATGCTTTTGCCGCTCGATGAATTTGATGTTATTCTTGGGTTGGATTGGTTGACTGCATGATGCGGTTGTGAATTGCAAAAGCAAGACTATTGATTTGAGGTGCGCAAATAACGAGATGATCCGAGTTGAGTCTATGGACTTAAAGGGTTGCCACCGTAATATCATCAATGTTGGCCCGTAAATATGTAAGAAAGGGTGCGAAGCATACCTTGCGATGTACTTGATGATAAGGAGTTAGAAATAAAACCCGAATCAGGTGTTGGTTTGTGAATACCGGATGTTTTTCCAAAAATTACCGGTTTGCCACTGCTCGGGTGATAGAGTTTGGTATTGAGCTTGTACCGGACTACTCCGATTTCAATAGCTCCAGATCGTATGGCACCAACCGAGTTAAAAGAGTTGAAAGCTCGCTTGCAAGAATTGACGGATAGAGGTTTCGCCGACCAAGTTTCTCACCTTGGGGTGCACCAAGATTGTTTGTGAAAAGAAGAACGGAACCATGAGGTTGTGTATTGACTATCGTCACCGAATAAAGTGACGATAAAGAATAAATATCCGCTATCACAGATTGATGATTTGTTTGATCAACTAAAGGGAGCCTCGGTGTTTTCAAAGATAGATTTGAGATCGGGTTATTATCGCTTCATGATTCGAGATTTGGACGCACCCAAACCGCTTTAACGAGGTACGGTCACTACGAGTTCTTAGTGATGCCGCTTGGGCTCACTAATGCCCTGCGGTATTTATGGATTTGATGAATCGGATCTTCGACAAGATTTGGACCGGTTCGTAGTTGTGTTCATTGATGACATCTTGGTCTATTCAAGAGATGAGACCGAACATGTCAACACCGAGATTAGTGTTGCAAATTTTACGGATAAGCAGCCAGTATGCTAAGTTCAGCAAGTGTGAGTTCGGTTAAGGAGGTTAGCTTCTTGGGTCATGTGGTATCTCAGATCGGGTATTCGAGTCGACTCGAGCAAAATTTTAGCCATACTTAACTAGAAGCCTCCGAGAAATATTACGAGGTTCGAGCTTTTTGGGACTTGCTTACTTACCGACGGTTTGTGAAAGGTTTCGATGATAGCCACACCCATGACGGTTACTTCAAAAGATGTTAAGTTCGAATGGACGGAAAAATGTCGAAAAGTTTTGATCAATGAAAACTTATTTGACTGAAGCTCCAATTTTAGTGCAAATTTAATCGTGCAAAGAGTTTGTCATCTATAGTGACGCCTCCTACTTGGGTTGGGTTGCGATTAATGCAAGAAGGTCGAGTTGTGGCCTATGCGCCAAGACAATTAAAGCCACATGAGAAGAATTATCCGATCCATGATCTCAATTAGCGCCATCTATTCGCCTTGAAAATATGGCGACATTACTTATTTGGTGAGAAGTGCCATGTATTTTCGGATCACAAAAGTCTCAAATATTTGATCACCAAAGAGACTTGAATCACGACAAAGGCGTTGCCTTGAGTTGTTGAAAGATTATGAGCTGGTCATTGATTATCACCCGAAAGGCTAATGTGGTTGCGGACGCCTTAAGCCGGAATCACTGTCGCTTATGAAGCGATGAATGTACACTTGTCCGTTTCTACCCGACAATGTGTTAGTAGTCAATTAAAAGCCAAACCATTATTGATTCATCAAATTCGTGAAGTTCGAAGGTCGATGATGAATTGGCTGCAAAACGGCCGAGTGTGTTCGAACAAGGAATCGGAGTTTCAAATTGATGATGATGATTGTTTGAGGTTCGAAGTCGTCTGTGTTCCAAGGAATTCAAACTCATTTCGATGATTCTGGAACGAAGCCCATTGTAGCCGAATGTCAAATCACCCGGGAGTGCGAAGATGTACAACGATTTGAAACGTCGGTTTTGGTGGCATGGTATGAAACGAGACATCTCCGACTTTGTTTCGAGATGTTTAATATGTCAACAAGTGAAAGCGAACATCAAGTGCCTTCAGGGTTACTTCAGCCGATCACGATACCCGAGTGGAAATGGGATCGAGTCACAATAGACTTTGTGTCCGGACTACCATTGTCAGCAAGCAAGAAGGATGCGATTTGGGTTGTTGTTGATAGATCGACTAAGTCACCACTTTATCCCCGTCGCACGGATTTTTCATTGGATAAACTAGTTGAATTGTACGCTTCTCGATTGTGAGATTACACGGGTACCGATTTCAGATAGAGATCCGAGATTCACCTCGCGATTTTGGAAGAAATTGCAAGAAGCTTTGGGTACCAAGTTGCATTTCAAAGACCGCTTTTACCCCCAAACCGATGGTCAATCCGAGCGGATAATTCGGATACTTGAGGATATGTTGAGATGTTGCATCCTCGAGTTCGGTGGTTCATGGAACGGTATTTACCTTTGATTGAATTCGCCACAACAATAGTTTTCAATCAAGTATTAAGATGGCGCTTACGAGGCCTTGTACGGGCGTAAATGCCGTACACCATTGTTTTGGACCGAGCTCGGTGAAAGCAAAATTTTCGGGTGGATTTGATTAAAGATGTCAATGAATGAAGTAAAAGTAATCCGTGAAAATCAAGATAGCCTCCGATCGTCGTAAGTCGACGCGGATCTCAAACGAAAAGACATTGAGTATCGTGGGAGATAAAGTGTTTCTTAAAGTTTCGCTTTGGAAAAAGATACTCGATTTGGGCACAAGGGCAAATTGAGTCCGAGGTTCATCGGGCCATATGAGATATCCGAACGAGTCGGTCCAGCTTATGTGATCGCTTGATTTTGCCCCTCGAACTTGAAAAGAGTCATGACGCCTTTCATGTTTCGATGCTTCGACGTTATAGATCCGATTCGTCGCACGTAATTAGTCCATCGAGGTTGAAATTCAAGCCGATATGAGTTATGAAGAAGAACCGATTCAGATCCTAGCTCGTGAAGTGAAGGAGTTGCGAAACAAAAGGGTTCCGTTAGTAAAAGTGTTATGGCTCAAACACGGATGGAAGAAGCTACTTGGGAACCCGAGAATTCTATAAAAGAACGATACCTAAACCTATTTACCGTAAGATTTTCGGGACAAAATTTCTTAAGTGGGGAGAGTTGTGACAACTAAAAATTGACCCTAGACGGAAGTGGTTTCGGACCGCTAAACCGAGTCACCAAATGTTTGAACGTAATATTTATTGTCTAGAATATGTATTTATGAATGTGTAAAAATTTCAAGCTTCGATTTAGTCGATTGCATGTGAATTTAGTTATTAGGACTTGTGTGACACTTTTGAAATATGATAGGCTAATCTATAAGGACCTAATAGTGCATGTAATCAAAGGGGAGGACTTGCATGTCAAATTTCCCCCCCTAATAGCTAGTGGCCGGCCATGACAAAGGAGGATGGGCAAAACATGTCATAGACATGTTTTGATGGTGCAATATGGGAAGAAACATTAAACTAAGGTGAGGAATAAAAAAATGAAAAAAAAAAAGAAGAAAGAAGGTGTGTGATCCCCCCATTGCCGTGAGTTGAAGAAAAAGAAAAAAAAATTTGTTCATCCTTTCTTTGAGCCAAAACTAGGAAGAAAAAAAAGAGAGAAAAGAAAAGCTTCATCCTTTGGTTCTTCTTGGCCGGTTTGAAAGGAGAAAGGTTGAAGATATTCGGCCATATTTGCATCTAAGTTAAGGTATGTTTGATGGTGTTCCATGAGATTCATGCATGTTTTAGTTGCTAGCTTGAGTTCTAATTAGTCCATGGTTCAAAACTTTGCTATGTCATGGGGATGATATTCGCCAAGGTGGATTTTGTGTTGATGCCATTGCATGTAAATATGAAGCTTGCTAATGATACATGTGATGGTGGATTGATGGCTCTTGGACCTTCTTTTAGCATTTTGGAGTGAGACATTAAGTTCTTTGTTTAACCATGACCAAAATTGAAATGATATGGTGTTGTGATGTATTCGGCCATGGTATATCCATAGGTATGATTTATGCATATTGCATGGTAGGTAAGATTTGAGCTTTGGATATATGTTTATATTTGGTTATAAGCAACTTGGGATTCGGCCCTTGCACCTACATGTATATATGTTTGCACATGATGTATTGGTATGACATATATACTATCTCAAGGTATATATATTTTTATATGATGATGTTTCGGTTATGAAGTAAATGATTGATGCGTATTGAGTTACAATATGGAATGCGTTAGTTAGTAAAATGAATGCCGTTTATGTGTGGTATTAAGTGTATAATTGGCCTCAACATGGACATGCATATTCGGCCACATGAGGGGGAGTGGTGTGCATGCATTCTGTTAGAGGCAAGCAAATTGATGCCTATTCTTGGCTTAGAAAATTCGGCTAAGGAGAGTACTAACTAATGTGTTGAGTTTGATTCATGATTTCGTACATATGTGACTTCAATGTCTAATGAAAAAATGTGGGCTAAGTACCTTGAATTCCTCTTCGATGCTCAAATGATTAAATCAATTTATTTGTTAAATTAAGATCAAGAGCAAAGGGGAGCTATATCCGATAAAGGGAAGGAAAAAGTAGTTGAATAGCCGTCGAAATCGCTCGACCACGTCCGAGGTAAGTCTTCGAGTAATGATCCTACTTGTATTATATTGAAATGATTTGTCATATTATGGCGGATAGCCGAATGTGCGTAGGGACTATGTTGTAAAGTTAATTGAAATTATGCTCTTTGTGTGTGGCTATTGAGCCGAAATTGGAAAGGTTTGATAAATGTTTTGTGTTTGAGCCTTAGTAACGAAAATGAAATATGGACGGTCGTGATTTTTGATATATGTGTGCGTGAGAAATTGAATGATACCCTGCTAAGCCTCAAGGCATTTATGCTAGTGATTATATCCGGTTAAGACCTGAAGGAATTTGTGCGAAGGCTATATCCGGTTAAGACCAAGGCATTTGTGCGAAGTTGTTATATCCTGCTAAGACCAAGGCATTTGTGCGAAGCTATACCCGTTAAGACCAAAGGCAATTGTGCTTGTGGTTATATCCGCTAAATTCCAAAGAAACTTGGTTTGAAAGTGAGGGTTTTGTGCTGCAATAAATTCATTGAATACGCTCGAAAAACCCAAACGATAAGGTATGTTTGCATGTGCATCGGAAAAGTCGATTCGTTTGAAATAGTATTCGTTCAATCGACTAACGAACTTTCGGCTCTTAGATAGGTTGATACCTTGTGTGTGTATATGTTGATGAAGTGTGAAGTAAGTATGATTATGAGAATGTGTATTACTAAAGTGATTGATTTAGCTATGTGAATGTAATACTTTAGTCAAAGCTGATTTCATTACTTGAGACTTACTAAGCATTAAAATGCTTACCCCGTTGCTTTGGCTCTCTGTTTTATAGATTTTGCTCGTTAGCTATCGGATTCGGGATCATCGAAGTCGAAGTCATCCACACTATCAAAGCCCTTTTGGTACTCTTTAGTTGAACTCTGGATATGGCATGTATAGGACTATCCTTTGTTGTTTTTCAAGTACTTTTTGTGATGTATGTGTGTACAGCCATGCGAAAATGGCTCGTATAAGTGGAGTATGGCATTAGACCATTTGTGTTTATGTATATATATATGGTTTCATGATGTGACTATGGACTGGAATGGAAGTGTTGGGAAATGATCAGCCCTTGCAATGGCTAAATATGATCATATGTGGGCTTATGTATGACAAAACTCTAGTTGGCCCATGGAAACCATGAAATAGGTAAAGTTTACCTTGAAAACAGATGCTGACAGCAGCAGTGGTGTGGATGTGAAAAATCACTAAAAATATCAGGAATGGAATTAAATAGTGAATAAATTATGTAAATGAAGTTTGATGAATCTACTTTCATATGGAAGAAACGAAACGGTCATATGAGTTGTATGTTAAGAGATATTTAGGTTTTTGTGAAACAGGGCCAGAACGGTTTCTGGATTCCCTGTTCCAACTTTGGAAATTCATTATAAATTAACCAGAGATAATTAGGAGTCATGCCATATATTTATAGATTCCTATTTGAGTCTAGTTTCTATAGAAACAAACGGCATCAGTATTGAATCCCTGTACAGGGAGATATTCAAGTTGTAAGGCGCGAAGGTCAGTGTAATCAATCCCTGTAACATGGGAGACTTTAACTAATAAACTGTACCAATTGGCTTGACCAAAAATTCTAGAAACAAATCTGTAGATGGACATATGAGTCTAGTTTCAGGGAAAAATTACGAAACTGATTTTCGAGTTTTGAAACTGAAGATATTATTTTTAAGGCGACAGTGATGCAGTAACCAGCTTGTCTGGAAATTTTTTTATGGACTGTGAAAACAATTAAGTTAAGTCTGTGTGCACCTTGTGTTCGACTCCGGTAACGGACTTGGGTACGGGGTGTTACAGGGTGTTACAATTTTATTGGTATCAGAGCTACGGTTTAGTCGATTCTAGGACTACCGTAATGCGTTTGGGTCTAGCTATACATGCCATTTTTTGTGATTATTTGATAGTGTGGTGATTTCTGACATTTGCAAATGTGTTTATTTATAGTAATGGATCCCGATCCCGACCGAAGCGGTAGTGATGATCTTGAGAGTGTAGCGCTGCTCCCAAGACAAGGGACAAAGGCTTGGTGGACTCTCAACCTAATGCTAGTAATCCAAATGATGAAGCTAGACAAGCATTCTATAGCGTGATGAATGATTGGTTCAACCAATACATTCGAACTAATACTACTGCTCCACAACCTCCATTCCCATCAAACACACCCAAGACTCTACAATACCTCCCAGAACGGACCAAATAAGGTCAAATAAGCCCCTAGTTGACAGAATCCGAAAACATGGGGCTACTGAATTTAAAGCTACGGATAGCGACGATGCCGAGCAAGCTGAATTTTGGTTGGACAACACTATCCGGGTACTCGATGAGCTATCTTGTACACCCGATGAATGCCTAAAGTGTACTACTCCTTGCTACGCGATTCTGCCTACTATTGGTGGAGTACTCTGACTTCTATTGTGCCCCGAGAGCAAGTAACTTGGGAGTTTTTCCAAACTGAGTTTCGGAAAAAGTATATCAGTCAGAGATTTGTTGATAAAAAACGGAAGGAATTTCTTGAGCTTAAGCAAGGTTCTATGTCAGTCACTAATTACGAGCGAAAATTTGTTAGACTTAGTAGATACGCCGGAATGTATTTCGTCCGAGGCTATCATGTGTAAACGCTTCGAGGAAGGGCTGAATGAAGATATAAAATGTTCGTTGGCATTCTTGAAATACGAGAGTTCGTAGTACTTGTCGAGCGAGCTTGTAAAGTCAAGAGCTTAGAAAAGAAAAAGAAAAAGTTGATGTGGGAACTGGAGAGTTTCATAAAAGATCCTCGGAAAGTCTCTTCAACAGCATCAAGAAATTTCGTGATGATGTGGGCGATCTAGAGGCACTTCGGCCTTTTTAGACGAGATCGTGACCAACCCCTGGGGTACACGAGGCACTTGATGCCGCCAAGGTTGGGAATGAACGCCGAGACGAATCTGAGTGTCGAGATTGTGGCAAATGGCATTCGGGAGTTGTAGATTCCGTGACCGCTCCTGTTATAAGTGCGGATCGCTTGACCACTTCATTAAAGATTGCCCGAGGTTGTCTCAATGAATGTAGATCGAGTGGGAAACCGGCGCTACCACCGCCGAGGTAGACCATCTAGAAATACGGCAATGCTAGTGCTGGTCGAGAGGGTCTAGAGATGCTACGACCGCATCCGAGGCTCACACTCCTGCTAGGGCTTATGCAATGTCTGGCACGCCGAGGATGCTTTCGCCGATGTTATTACGGGTACTTTCACTCTCTTTGATACTAATGTGATTGCTTTAATTGACCCCGGTTCTACTCACTCTTATATATGCGAAACCTTAGCATCCAAAGAAGACTTTACCTATTGAGTCTCATCGAGTTCGTAATTTGGGTGTCAAATCCTTGGGTCGTTACGTCTTTGGTCGACAAAGTGTGTAAGAAATGTCCCCAGTAATTCGAGGTTCCCTGCTTTTCCCATGACTTGATGCTTTTGTCGCTCGATGAATTTGATGTTATTCTTGGGTTGGATTGGTTGACTGTGCATGATGCGGTTGTGAATTGCAAAAGCAAGACTATTGATTTGAGGTGCAAAATAACGAGATGTCCGAGTTGAGTCTACGGACTTAAAGGGTTGGCAAATGTAATATCATCAATGTTGGCCCGTAAATATGTAAGAAAGGGTGCGAAGCATACCTTGCGATGTACTTGATGATAAGGAGTTAGAAATAAAACCCGAATCTGCGGGTGGTTTGTGAATACCCGATGTTTTTCCCAAGAATTACCGGTTTGCCACTGCTCGGGTGATAGAGTTTGGTATTGAGCTTGTACCGGACTACGCCGATTTCGATAGCTCCGTGATCGTATGGCACCAACCGAGTTAAAAGAGTTGAAAGCTCGCTTGCAAGAATTGACGGATAGAGGTTTCGCCGACCAAGTTTCTCACCTTGGGGTGCACCAAGATTGTTTGTGAAAAGAAGGACGAAACCATGAGGTTGTGTATTGACTATCGTCACCGAATAAAGTGACGATAAAGAATAAATATCCGCTATCACAGATTGATGATTTGTTTGATCAACTAAAGGGAGCCTCGGTGTTTTCAAAGATAGATTTGAGATCGGGTTATTATCGCTATGGATTCGAGATTTGGACGCACCCAAAACCGCTTTAAACGAGGTACGGTCACTACGAGTTCTTAGTGATGCCGCTTTGGGCTCACTAATGCCCTCGCGATATTTATGGATTTGATGAATCGGATCTTCGCATGATTTGAACCGGTTCGTAGTTGTGTTCATTGATGACATCTTGGTCTATTCAAGAGATGAGACCGAACATGCTTGAACACCGAGATTAGTGTTGCAAATTTTACGGATAAGCGCTTGTATGCTAAGTTCAAGAAGTGTGAGTTCGTTAAGGGAGGTTAGCTTCTTGGGTCATGTGGTATCTCAGACGGTATTCGAGTCGACTCGAGCAAAATTTCAGCCATACTTAACTCGAAGCCTCCAGAAATATTATCGAGGTTCGAGTTTTTGGGACTTGCTTACATTACCGACGGTTTGTGAAAGGTTTCTCGATGATAGTCACACCCATGACGGCTACTTCAAAAGATGTTAAGTTCGAATGGACGGAAAAATGTCGAAAAGTTTTGATCAACTCGAAAACTTATTTGACTGAAGCTCTAATTTTAGTGCAAATTTAATCGTGCAAAGAGTTTGTCATCTATAGTGACGCCTCCCTACTTGGGTTGGGTTGCGTATTAATGCAAGAAGGTCGAGTTGTGGCCTATGCGTCAAGACAATTAAAGCCACATGAGAAGAATTATCCGATCCATGATCTCGAATTAGCTGCCATCTATTCGCCTTGAAAATATGGCGACATTACTTATTTGGTGAGAAGTGCCATGTATTTTCGGATCACAAAAGTCTCAAATATTTGATCACTCAAAGAGACTTGAATCTACGACAAAGGCGTTGGCTTGAGTTGTTGAAAGATTATGAGCTGGTCATTGATTATCACCCGAAAGGCTAATGTGGTTGCGACGCCTTTAAGCCGAATCACCGTTAAACTGCGGCGATGAATGTACACTTGTCTGTTCTACCCGACAATATGTTAGTAGCTAAATTAAAAGCCAAACCATTATTGATTCATCAAATTCGTGAAGTTCAGAAGGTCGATGATGAATTGGCTGCAAAACGGGCTGAGTGTGTTCCGAACAAGGAATCGGAGTTTCAAATTGATGATGATGATTGTTTGAGGTTCAGAAGTCGTCTGTGTGTTCCAAGGAATTCGAAACTCATTTCGATGATTCTGAACGAAGCCCATTGTAGCCGAATGTCAAATCACCCGGGGAGTGCGAAGATGTACAACGATTTGAAACGTCGGTTTTGGTGGCATGGTATGAAACGAGACATCTCCGACTTTGTTTCGAGATGTTTAATATGTCAACAAGTGAAAGCGGAACATCAAGTGCCTTCAGGTTACTTCACCGATCACGATACCGAGTGGAAATGGGATCGAGTCACAATGGACTTTGTGTCCGGACCGCCATTGTCGCAAGCAAGAAGGATGCGATTTGGGTTGTTGTTGATAGATCGACTAAGTCACTCACTTTATCCCCGCGTGCACGGATTTTTCATTGGATAAACTAGCTGAATTGTACGCTTCTCGATTGTGAGATTACACGGGTACCGATTTACAGATAGAGATCCGAGATTCACCTCGCGATTTTGGAAGAAATTGCAAGAAGCTTTGGGTACCAAGTTGCATTTCAAAGACCGCTTTTCACCCCAAACCGATGGTCAATCCGAGTGGATAATTTAGATACTTGAGGATAGGTTGAGATGTTGCATCCTCGAGTTCAAGGGTTCATAGGAACAGTATTTACCTTTGATTGAATTCGCCACAACAATAGTTTTCAATCAAGTATTAAGATGGTGCCTTACGAGGCCTTGTACGCGTAAATGCCGTACACCATTGTTTTGGACCGAGCTCGGTGAAAGCAAAATTTTGGGGTGGATTTGATTAAAGATGCTGAATGAAAGTAAAAGTAATCCGTGAAAATCAAGATAGCCTCCGATCGTCGAAGTCGTGACGCGGATCTGAAACGAAAAGACATTGAGTATCGTGGGAGATAAAGTGTTTCTTAAAGTTTCGCTTTGGAAAAGATACTCGATTTGGGCACAAGGGCAAATTGAGTCCGAGGTTCATCGGGCCATATGAGATATCCGAACGAGTCGGTCCAGTTGCGTATCGTTTGATTTTGCCCCCTGAACTTGAAAAGAGTCATGAAGTCTTTCATGTTTCGATGCTTCGACGTTATAGATCTGATCCGTCGCATGTAATTAGTCCATCAGAGGTTGAAATTCAAGCCGATATGAGTTATGAAGAAGAACCGATTCGTATCCTAGCTCGTGAAGTGAAGGAGTTCAAACAAAAGGGTTCCGTTAGTAAAAGTGTTATGGCTCAAACACGGATGGAAGAAGCTACTTGGGAACCCGAGAATTCTATAAAAGAACGATACCCAAACCTATTTACCGTAAGATTTTCGGGACGAAAATTTCTTAAGTGGGGAGAGTTGTTACACCAAAAATTGACCCTAGACGGAAGTGGTTTCGGACCGCTAAACCGAGTCACCAAATGTTTGAACGTAATATTTATTGTCTAGAATATGTATTTATGAATGTGTGAAAATTTCAAGCTTCGATTTAGTCGATTGCATGTGAATTTAGTTATTAGGACTTGTGTGACACTTTTGAAATGTGATAGGCTAATCTATAAGGACCTAATAGTGCATGTAATCAAAGGGGAGGACTTGCATGTCAAATTTCCCCCCCTAATAGCTAGTGGCCGGCCATGACAAAGGAGGATGGGCAAAACATGTCATAGACATGTTTTGTTGGTGCAATATGGGAAGAAACATTAAACTAAGGTGAGGAATAAAGAAATGAAAAAAAAAAGGAGAAAGAAGGTGTGTGATCCCCCCATTGCCGTGAGTTGAAGAAAAAGAAAAAAAAATTGTTCATCCTTTCTTTGAGCCAAAACTAGGAAGAAAAAAAAAGAGAGAAAAGAAAAGCTTCATCCTTTGGTTCTTCTTGGCCGGTTTGAAAGGAGAAAGGTTGAAGATATTCAGCCATATTTGCATCTAAGTTAAGGTATGTTTGATGGTGTTCCATGAGATTCATGCATGTTTTTAGTTGCTAGCTTGAGTTCTAATTAGTCCATGGTTCAAAACTTTGCTATGTCATGGGGATGATATTCGGCCAAGGTGGATTTTGTGTTGATGCCATTGCATGTAAATATGAAGCTTGCTAATGATACATGTGATGGTGGATTGATGGCTCTTGGACCTTCTTTTTAGCATTTTTGGAGTGAGACATTAAGTTCTTTGTTTAACCATGACCAAAATTGAAATGATATGGTGTTGTGATGTATTCGCCATGGTATATCCATAGGTATGATTTATGCATATTGCATGGTAGGTAAGATTTGAGCTTTGGATATATGTTTATATTTGGTTATAAGCAACTTGCGATTCGGCCCTTGCACCTACATGTATATATGTTTGCACATGATGTATTGGTATGACATATATACTATCTCAAGGTATATATATTTTTATATGATGATGTTTCGGTTATAAAGTAAATGATTGATGCGTATTGAGTTACAATATGGAATGCGTTAGTTAGTAAAATGAATGCCGCTTATGTGTGGTATTAAGTGTATAATTGGCCTCAACATGGACATGCATATTCGCCACATGAGGGGAGTGGTGTGCATGCATTCATTAGAGGCAAGCAAATTGATGCCTATTCTTGGCTTAGAAAATTCGCTAAGGAGAGTACTAACTAATGTGTTGAGTTTGATTCATGATTTCGTACATATGTGACTTCAATGTCTAATGAAAAAAATGTGGGCTAAGTACCTTGAATTCCTCTTCGATGCTCAAATGATTAAATCAATTTATTTGTTAAATTAAGCTCAAGAGCAAAGGGAGCTAAATCCGATAAAGGGAAGGAAAAAGTAGTTGAATAGTCATCGAAATCGCCGACCACGTCCGAGGTAAGTCTTCGAGTAATGATCCTACTTGTATTATATTGAAATGATTTGTCATATTATGGCGGATAGCCGAATGTGCGTAGGGACTACGTTGTAAAGTCAATTGAAATCATGCTCTTTGTGTGTGGCTATTGAGCCGAAATTGGAAAGGTTTGATAAATGTTTTGTGTTTGAGCCTTAGTAAGGAAAATGAAATATGGACGTGTCGTGATTTTTGATATATGTGCGTGAGCAATTGAATGATACCCGCTAAGCCCCAAGGCATTTATGCTAGTGATTATATCCGGTTAAGACCTGAAGGAATTTGTGCGAAGTTGCTATATCCGGTTAAGACCAAGGCATTTGTGCGAAGTTGTTATATCCTGCTAAGACCAAGGCATTTGTGCGAAGTTGTTATACCCGGTTAAGACCAAGGCAATTGTGCTTGTGGTTATATCCGCTAAATTCAAGAAACTTGGTTTGAAAGTGAGCGTTTTGTGCTGCAATAAATTCAATTAATACGCTCGAAAAACCCAAACGATAAGGTATGTTTGCATGTGCATCGGAAAAGTCGATCCGCTTGAAATAGTATTCGCTCAATCGACTAACGAACTTTCGGCTCTTAGATAGGTTGATACCTTGTGTGTGTATATGTTGATGAAGTGTGAAGTAAGTATGATTATGAGAATGTGTATTACTAAAGTGATTCATTTAGCTATGTGAATATAATACTTTAGTCAAAGCTGATTTCATTACTTGAGACTTACTAAGCATTAAAATGCTTACCCGTTGCTTTGGCTCTCTTTTTATAGATTTTGCTCGTTAGCTATCGGATTCGGGATCATCAAGTCAAGTCATCCACACTATCAAAGCCCTTTTGGTACTCTTTAGTTGAACTCTGGATATGGCATGTATAGGACTACCCTTTGTTGTTTTTCAAGTACTTTTGTGATGTATGTGTGTACGACCATGCGAAAATGGCTCAGATAAGTGGAGTATGGCATTAGACCATTTGTGTTTATGTATATATATATGGTTTCATGATGTGACTATGGACTGAATGGAATTGTTGGGCAATGATCAGCCCTTGGAATGGCTAAATATGATCATATGTGGGCTTATGTATGACAAAACTCTAGTTGGCCCATGGAAACCATGAAATAGGTAAAGTTTACCTTGAAAACAGATGCTGACAACAGCAGTGGTGTGGTTGTGAAAAATCACTAAAAATAGCATAAATGAAATTAAATAGTGAATAAATTATGTAAATGAACTTTGATGAATCTACTTTCATATGGAAGAAACGAAACGGTCATATGAGTTGTATGTTAAGAGATATTTAGGTTTTTGTGAAACAGGGCCAGAACGGTTTCTGGATTCCCTGTTCCAACTTTGGAAATTCATTATAAATTAACCAGAGATAATTAGGAGTCATGCCATATATGTATAGATTCCTATTTGAGTCTAGTTTCTATAGAAAGAAACGGCATCAGTATTGAATCCCTGTACAGGGAGATATTCAAGTTGTAACGCTCGAATGTCAGTGTAGTTGATCCCTGTAACATGGGAGACTTTAACTAATAAACTGTACCAATTGGCTTCACCAAAAATTCTAGAAACAAATCTGTAGATGGACATATGAGTCTAGTTTCAGGGAAAAATTACGAAACTGATTTTCGAGTTTTGAAACTCAAGATATGATTTTTAAGGCGACAGTGACGCAGTAACCAGCTTGTCTGGAAATTTTTTTATGGACTGTGAAAACAATTAAGTTAAGTCTGTGTGCACCTTGTGTTCGACTCCGGTAACGGACTCGGGTACGGGGTGTTACAGGGTGTTTCATGCCATATTTAAATTTTAATAGTGTGACGACTCTTAAGAATTTAAACTGTGTTTTCATATAGTAAATGGATCACGACCGAGAAGTGGCTGATGATGTTTAGAATAATGAGCCGGCTCGAGCCCAAGGGACCATGCCATTTGAAAGTAGACCAGTGACAATTAGTCAAGGAAGAGAGACTAAGGAAGCCTTCTTCCAAAGGATGAATGAGTGGTTTGCCGAGTTTATTCAGACAAATCCGGCTGCCCAACATCCTCCACCCCTACCTAACTCCCAAGTGGTTATCGTAGCTCCCCAAGGTGTAAAATTGGTAAGATTGAATAAGCCTTCAGTTTATAAGATTCGAAAGTAAAGGGCTGAAGAATTTAGAGAAAATGTAGATGATGATCCTGAAAGAGCAGAATTTTTGCTTGAGAACTCTATCTGGGTATTTGGTGAGCTTTCTTGCACCCCGGATGAGTGCTTGAAATACACTATATCACTTTTGAGGGTTACAACATATCAGTGGTGGAACACTCTTATATTTGAGGTATTGAGGGAAAAAGTTATTTAGGATTTCTTCCAAGAGGAATTCAGAAAGAAGTACATCAGTCAACTATTTATTGATCAGAAACGCAAAGAGTTCTTGGAGTTGAAACAAGGCCGAATGATTGTGACTGAATACAAGCGGGAGTTTGTTAAACTCAGTAAATATACTTGGGAATGTGTTTCAACAGAGACTATTATGTGTAAGAGATTCGAAGATGGGCTGAATGAGGACATCAAGCTGTTAGTTAGGATTTTAGAGTTGAAAGAATTTATGGTGCAAGTCGAACGAGCTTGCAAAGCCGAAGAGTTCTGTAAGGAAAAGAGAAAAGTTGAGTTTAAGGCTAAAGATTCGAGAACGAGGTTGATGAATAAGTCGTTTCAATCTTTGTCAAAGAAATTGAGGGATTTGTATGCTTGTTCCAATGCTTCAGTCGAGTATCCCAATAGAGATCGTAAGAAGCAATATTCGGGTTCTAAAGCCCAAACTACATCCATAGCGAGCTAAGGTAATGCTAGGTCTAATAAGCCTGAATGCCAACACTATGATAGACGGCATCCCGATGAATGTAGGATGAATAAATAGGCTTGTTTTAAATGTGGCTCCCAAGATGATTTTTACCTGAGACTGCCCTAAAATGACTAAGAAAGATAATTTTCAGAATGCAAGATCGAGTAACACTGCTGCTAGAGGGAGGCCAGTGAGAAATATGGGAAATGTGACCAGTAGTAGAGGAATATCCAAAGACTCAGCTGTAAGATCGAAAGCTAGAGCACTTGCGAGATCTTGTGCTATTCGTGCTCATAAGGATGCGTTCTCCCCTAATGTGATCACTGGTACATTTTCTCTTTATGATACTAATGTAGTTGCATTAATTGATCCTGGATCGACTCATTCTTATATTTGCATGAATTTGGTATCTAGTAAGAATTTTCCTGTTGAATATACTGAGTTTGTGATTAAGGTGTCAAACCCCTTAGGCAAACATGTTTTAGTCGATAAAGTTTGCAAGAGTTGTCCTTTAATTATTCGAGGTCACTGTTTTTCGGCTGACTTAATGGCTCTGCCATTTGATAAGTTTGATGTGATACTTGGAATGGATTGGTTGACTTTTCATGATATCGTAGTGAATTGTAGACAAAAGGTTATTGAATTGAAATGTCAAAACAATTAAATTCTTTGGGTTGAGTCGGATGAGTCGGGTGAATCGCCTATTGTGATTTCGTCGATGTCAGTTCTAAGGTATGTAAGAAAGGGTTGTAAAGCATTTCTAGCGTATGTGCTGAATACTAAGGTGTCTAAATTGAAGATTGAATCTGTGCTGGTAGTTTCTGAATATCCGGATGTGTTCCCAGAAGAGTTGCCAGGGTTGCCATCGACTAGAGAGGTGGGGTTTTCTATTGATTTGGTACCGAGGACTGCACCAATATCAATAGCTCTATATAGAATGGCTCCAACTGAGTTGAAAGAATTGAAGTCTCAGTTGTAAGAATTGACAGATAAAGGTTTTGCGAGACCGAGTTTTTCTCCTTGGGGTTGTAACACCTCTAACCCGTATCCATTGCCAGATTAGGGTTACGAGGCGTTACCAAACCAAACACAGTTCAGCACAGTTATAAATCACTTTTCAGGCATCAAATTATAATTATATTTCATTTAAACTAGATACGCATATTTGATTCTCAATATCAAATAAATTCAAACATACATGCTAATCCCGGCTCATGCATAACCCATACTCTTATTTCATACTAACCAAAACTTCCATTACAAATCATGCTTCGTAATTTAATCACATTATTACTCATAATCTAAACAAGTTTCGAATTAAGCTTTCATACATCAAAACCAAATTTCACATGTTTCATATTAAATCATCACTAGCCATATTATTCAACTTAAAAGACATACTTATGTGAGATAATAGTCATATCACCAAATAGTCAATTTATAGCTTTTGCACTTCTAAAATTCGTGCGTATTTTACTATATCCTCATGAATTATTATTGAACTCAAATAACAAGTCAAGGTATACATTAAACAAAGAGCCACAAACAAATATTCCATACACATCTAAAAATTTAAACCACATCATTTAATCAAAACATAAACCCATATTTAGGAAATGAACAAGCCATAGACAACTCAACTAGAATTATGTCATATTCGAACCTAATAATCAACCTGTAAGCATTGAAACAATTATAATTCATTGACTTAAAACAACCACCTCAATCACGCAAACATATTCTATGAATACTTTAGCCAAAACACTCATATTTTCATTCAAGATCACAACATCAAACATAACTCAAACAGGTTATTTATATATAATGCACATTACTGTCGAAACATGCTTAAATCACAACCAATTTCACTTAACCATTATTAATTCATATCATGCTTATAAACCATAACCTAAAACACATACACTTAGGTAACATATTAATAATTACTCGTTGCACATAGCATAATGGCCAAAATGAACTTAAACCATATCCAAACCAAAATTAAATTCAAGCAAAATAGTTAAGCCATTTTCGCATGGCTAATAAACATACATTACGAAAAATTCAACTTTGCTGATGATAGTTCGAATTCAAATATTTAAATACCAAAGTTGTAGATAGTGTGATGAACTTTGCTGATGATCCTCGAGCTTGTAACGTGAGTCCAAAATCTATGAAACAAAGTAAACATGTACACACAGAGTCAGCTATCATAGCTTAGTAAGTCATAAGCAAATAACAACTCAATAATATAGTCAACTTCTGAAAATTTAAACAGAACCAATTTACTATATCAATGCCATATTTAGTCTCAACTTAAACATTCCATAACCACACATGTTTAACATAACTATCACTTTGGCCGAATACTTATAAGGTTAAAATTTTACAAATTTTCATTCAACTTTCAAAGTAAAATATCATTACACATGCAAATATACTTCCACTCATTTACACAAGCTCACAAAACAAGATTTAACTTCATATACAAACATCACTTATTTGGCCGAATACACAAGATTATATATAACATCACATACGTACATTACCTATATGGCCAAATATACATGGTCACACATATGCACATAGCGAGGAATCATTTCATTGATATTCAAATTATTTAGGCGCAAGCCCGAATGCACATACTAATCTCACATATATTTTTCATTACTATCATACATGGTTTAACACAAATATTCAAAGTACTTACTTATCTTATCTCACATAGGTAACAAGTTAATTCATACCTGGCCATTTAGCTCAATTTACTTACTCAAATATCACATCAACATGAATATTTTAGGCATAAGCTTATAATAAATCACCGGCATAAAGCCTGCTAGGCATAAGCATATCCATATTGCTCTGTATATTATGTGTTGCGTTTTATTTTTCATATTATTTTGATACATTATCGTTGTATATTGTCTATCAGTCATTTGCACTATTATTTCAATTTTTGTTCTTCTATGTTCGAAATTTGTTATACTTTATTCTAATTTGTTTCTTTGGTTAGTTATATCTTTTGGTTTCCATTATGTTGATTATTAATGTTTTTCAAAATAAGTGCTCATTGCTATTGTATATTTGTTAATTTGTTTTATTTCTCATAATATTTTCATTCACCAAGTATTATATCTTATGTGTGTATATTATCTCATATCATTGTTTTCCACTTGATTTACGAAATGTGGTTTTATAAGGTCCAAATATTTAAGATTAATTTTGTTTTGTTTCAAGTAAAATTAATGTGTTTTGAGCTAGTTTTATAATTATTCATTAAAAAATTTTCTTTAAAACGAAGGCAACGTTCGATGTTTGGTAACTTAGGGAATTGTGCCCTATCGTGCTGAGTTGTAATTTCCTGTTTGTTCAAAATAATCGAATAATCCTTTAGAATTTCACTCATGTCTTTAAAAATTTTAAAACGAAGGTAATGTTCGATGTTTGGCAACTTGGGGAATCGTGCCCTATCGTGCTGGGTTGCAATTTCCCATTTGTTCAAAATGATCGAATATCCCTTTAGAATTTCACTCATGTTCTTTGAATTCTAAAATAAGGCAATGTTCGATATCTAGAAGTTCGACGTTCTGGGTTTCAGTTTTCTCGTTAGACTAAATAATCGAGCATCCTTTTGTGATTTTCAACATATAAACTTTTGGAAGTCAAAACTTATCGTTGTTTTCAGGGGTATAAAGGATCGTGTCCTATCGTACTGGATGTGATGCTACATTCCTCCGAAACAAGAGAATTTTTGACAACCAGCTCGAGCCATTCAAATGCTTCAAAAAGGAATCACATTTCAAAAACTCTTTTAAATCTCAGACATAAGGACAGTATTTAATTGATTTGGTGCCAATTTTGAGCGTAATGAGGGTGCTAATCCTTCCTCATACGTAACTGACTCCCGAACCTGTTTTTTCAAAATTTCATGGACCAAAATCGTTGTTTTAGTAAACCAAAATGTTTTATTAAAACGACCAAAATTCTTGGTGACCCAATCACACCTAAACAAAAAAGATTGGTGGCGACTCCATTTTTGTTTTTTTTAAAGTCGATCCTCGTTTTTTTCAAACCTCAAAAAAATGGTTTTGACAAGTCTTTTTTTCTCAAATTGAGCTATTAAACGATAAAATTAGCTCACGAAATATTCACACATATATATTCACATGTTGTAATGCCCCAAATTTAGGCTTAGAAGTATTAAGTCTTATGCATGGAAGCAATTATGAGGTGCATAAATAATTGATTATGCAAGAAGGTGACAAAAAGGAGTATATGTTCCAGTGGTTAAGTGTGTTGGGAAGTGTCTGAGAAGTCCTGGGTTCAAGCTTGAGCAGGTGCAAAAAGTTTTATTTTTGAAGGAATAAGCACTGTCTCTGGGCAATAGGCTTTTAAATAATTGTGGGGATATCATATCATAAAAAGCCTACTAGCCTAGTGGTAAGTTGCGTGTGAAGTGTGCAAAAGGGTTTGAGGTTCGAATCCCTGCTTGTGCAAATGGAAATTATTTTTACTGTTGGCTATAGGAGGTAGTAGAGATTGGCTGAAACACTACAGAGTGGAGTGGAGTTTGAAATGGTTATAGAGGGATTGTAAGAGGGAGTTGAGGAGGGATTTTAGGAGAAAATCAAGGAAAGTGGGGTAAGAGGGAGTAGTGTGACGTTTGGGAACTCTGGGCACTTTGAAATTCAACTTTTGTGAGTTGGAGGACTTCATTTCGGTTTTTGGTAAGCATTTTAGGGTCATTTGTTCTCTGAAGGCTAATTGGAGAAAGGAAAAAAAAGGCTAGGTAATACTTTTATTTTTTTTTATAACGGTTCTACACTCCTCTCACTAGCCAAATGTTTTCCTTCTCCCACTCTCATTTCTCTTGAGACCATGAAGCCTCTCTTTTGCATCTTCTTACCTCTCTATCTCTTTCAGTTTCAGCTGTAGTGACCAAATCATTCTTTTCTTTCTCCCTTCTCATCTAATCCTTGTTGGTCAAATAGTACTCCGGCATTGACCTTCTAAGAACCGATCCTTCCGTTGTTCTTCACTGTCGATTTTGGTGGTAAGTGCTACTTTATTAGATGAGGTCTCCGTTCATTCTTCTCCTTTCTACTATATCTATGGTTCTTTTTAACCTTTTCTTTCCGATCAAAGTTACAAGGGGAAAGATAGTGCTAGTTCTGCTTGTTGAAATGACTATCTAGTTGGGGATTGTGAACCAATTGTGTTTCATTCTCTAGAAGCGGTGTCTCAATCTTTGTGGTAAGTGTTTAGCTATGGGTTCAATTTTTCATACGAACTTTATAATAGAGGATAAAGGAATCTCGGTTTAAGCGCAGGCGATTTGTAAGAACTTATAATCAATCCTCGGCAACGACTAAGGGGTGAGGGCCTTAATCATTCGATTAAGGTAAGTGTCGAGCTATGATTTTGATAAGTATTATTAAAGGGAATAGTTACCCATTTGTTAAAGGATTGACGTTGGGATTATGATTGGATATAGGTTGGTGTTCGTGGAAACTACACTCTTTTCAGATAAACAAGTGTGTAACAACCACCACTAATCGTAAATCGACAAAAGCCGAAATAGGTGACCGTCGGCACTACACGAGCCACGCTTGATCGTGTGGTAGTCCGAACACCCAAGCATGGGCGTAAGATCGTTAAGGCCAGCCATGAGTGTTTTCATGAGCTGAGGATGATTTAGGCCATGTAACACCCTAAACCCGGCCCAGACGTTACGGCCGAATCCAGCATGTCACGTCGAAGCGTTACTGAAAAACTCATGTTTTATCTAAAGTCTTTCTTAGTATTTAGAGACTATTTCCATTATAGGTTAAAGTGAATGGAAGCTGTGCACCAGGTAGGATGCCAGAAAAAGAGGAGGTGAGTCTATTAGACTGTTTAAGTACCAAGCTCTCCACGGATCCACTCCTAGACATGTGCACAACCATTGCCACACTTTAACCAAGTGTTTGTTCATGAAAATAGATTCGTTTAAAACCAATATGAAAGGTTATTAATCTTGAAAGCATTTTCATTGTGGAAGCTTTGCCATGTTATCGCGATATTTAGAAAACAAGTAATCCTTTTAAAACACGCCTAGAGCTACTCAACTTCAAACAATTAAATCAATACCATGCCTAAGTTAACAAAACATATTAAAAGCAATTAAAAGTAATTAAAGTGGCCTTATTACAACTTAAACCCAAAATAATTAAAGTAAATAAAAACTAATCAAGTCATAAGAAGAAAATCGAGCTTGCAAAACATGTGGCCACTCCGAATCCCTCACAGTTTCAAGTCCACTATGGTTAAGGGTTACCTGGATGGATAAAATTAAGGGGTGAGTTTGGAAAACTCAGTGTGTAAAATAACCCAACCATAGTCCAGATCAGTTCAAACCACAGAAACAGATTAAGTTAGGCCTTAGCCCTATATAGAATTCAGAATGAAGTCCATAGGCCCATTACAGAAACAGAATAGATATATCATGTATACAGAAAACCCAACCCATATCCATCTGTATACACCCCCGTGCTAACCTTACACCATGTGGGGAGACTACTCGACCCACCCATCCGTTACACGTCACAAGTTTGGAACATGGCTGCCAGAACAGATATTGTGACAGAGTCACCAAATACAATTATTTGTGACAGTGCCACCAGAATCAGATATTTGTGGCAAAGCCACCAAAAACAGATATTTGTGGCATAGCCACCAGAACGGTTCCTCCATCAATATAACCCATATCCCATGCAACAGATATACATGTCATGGCATACAACAAACAGAATCAGAATATCATGCATCTCAGTCAAAACTAACCCTAGGGGTATAATGGTAATTTTGCACCTAGGGTTATAGTGGTAATTTTCATACTTAGGGGTATTTTAATAAATTCAACTATTTTAGGGTTTACTTACATGTTACAGTCATTAATGCATTAACAGAAACACTTACCGAGCGTTTTTACCGAATTAAGCCTGTTGGCCCATTAACCCATTTTCTGCCCATTAAGCCCAAATATATCGAAGTGCATGAAATTACGCACTCTGCAATCATACCACTTGTGATTACCAAAACTAACAAACAAACCACCTCACGAACGCTTGCACGCTCGTAAGTTCATAAAATACCGGCTTTTCGGCATTTCGACTTTTCAGCTTTTACCGATTCAAGTCTATAAGTGAGTGTCGTTTACACACCTGATTTGTAACGGTACACTGGCAAGATCCACTCACGAGTTGCCTACAATTGAGTTACTAAACGTCAGTCTACAAACCAAAAACAAGCTACATACTATCTCCCACTTACCATATTCGGCCAACATTCCCTTAGACCCTAGAGTTCTTACCTTTTTGCCGAAATATGGATTAGATCTAGAGATCCAATCCGAATCAGTCTTCAAACCCTTCACTGCACACTCCCTTGTCCATGCTAATGCTTACACAATGAAAAAGAAAGAGGCACCAACGCCCTTAGTCCAAACGTGTGACAGCCCTAAAGTGACCCTAGTCGGAAAGCGGTTTCGGGACCGCTAAACCGAGTCACCAAATTATTTGAATGTGATATTTATTGTCTAAAATATGTGATTATGAATGTGTGAAAGTTTTAGGCTTCGATTTAGTAAATTGCATGTGAATTTAGTCCAAAGGACTTATGGGTGACATTTTTGAAATGTGATAGGCTAATCTATAAGGACCTAATAGTGCATGTAATCAAAAGGGGGGACTTGCATGTCAATTTTCCCCCCTAATATGTAGTGGCCGGCCATGAACATGGGTGGACAAGGTGTTATGGCTAAAAAGAAACATGTCATAGACATGTTGGCTTAATGCATTATGTAAGGAAAAATAAAATAATGAGCATGGTAATTAAATAATGAAAGGGAGGAGTGATGAAAAAAAAAATGGTCTCATCCATGCCCCCATTGCCGTGAGTTGAAGGAGAGAAAAACAAAAAAAAAAAAACAAGTGTTCATCCTTTGGTTCATCCTTGGCCGAATAGAGGAAAGAAAGGAAGGGGAGGAGCTTGAGAAAATCGGCTATGGTGATTTGCTAGACTAAGGTATGTTTGATGATGTTCCATGAGATGCATGCATGTTTTAGTTGTTAGCTTGAGTTCTACCTAGCCCATGGTCTAAATCTTGCTATGTGATGGAAATGACACTCGGCCATGGATGCATCATTCTTGCTTGGTGTTGATGTTGTGTTGGTGAGATATCAAGTTATTGTTGGTAACCCATGTTGAAATTGTGATTTTTGGAATAAGTAAGGTTTTCGGCTATGGAGATTAATAAGGGTGATGGTTGTGTTTCATGCTAAATCTTGATGATTATGAGTTCCTTTCTTGGGTCTACCTTAGTTCCATGAAGTATATTTTTATTTGGTGTTGTTGGAAGTATCGGCCATGGTATATCCATAAGCATGATTTATGCTTATTGCATGATAGGTAAGATTTGTGTTTTGAATATATGTTTATATTTGGTTATAACCAACTTGTGATTCGGCTCTTGCACATATATATATATATATATGTTTGCACATGATGTATTGGTATGACATATATACTATCTCAAGGTATATATTTACATATGATGATGTTTCGGTTATGAAGTGAATGATTGATGCGTATTGAGTTACAATATGTAATGCGTTAGTTAGTAAAATGTATGCCATTTATGTGTGGTATTAAGTATATAATTGGCCTCAACATAGACATGCATATTCGGCCACATGAGGTGTGCGACATCCCTAAAGTGACCCTAGTCGGAAAGCAGTTTCGGGACCGCTAAACCGAGTCACTAAATTATTTGAGTATGATAGTTACTGTCTAAATATGTGAAAATGCATGTGTGAATTTTTTTAATTCTTTGATTTAGTTAATTTGAAGGTGAATTGAAAGAAAAAGGACTCATGTGAAAGGATTTAATTATATGTGGCTAATTTTAAGAGGTTAATAAAGGAATGAAGTAAAATAAATGGAGTTGCATGTCAAATAACCCATTTGACAAGGTTAGTGGCCGCCATGACAAAATTATGGGCAAGGAACATGTTTCCAACATGTTATGCTAGTGGTGTATGTAGGAAGCCATAAAATAATAGCTAGCATTAAAGAAATGAACAAAAAATGAGCATGGATGCCCCCATTGTGCCGTAACTAGAGAGAAAACAAAAAAAAAAAGAAGGAAAATGCTCATTCTATTCTCCATTACCGTGGCTTGAAGGAGGAAGAAGAAGGAATTCTTTTGTGCATGATTTGGCTTGGTTGATGCTTAGGAAGAGGTAAGCACTTTGAAACCCTTGGAAATTTAGATGTAAATGAGGTGATTAGTTCAAGTTCTATTCATTCCATGGATTAAATTTGGTTGTTTGGAGGTTTGGTATTTGGCCAAGTAGTTGAAGCTCTTGGTACATATATTTTCATGAAAGTTGAAATTGGTTTGTTCATAAGGGAGGGTGTCAAATGTGGCCAATGAAAGGCCTTGATGAACTATATATGTGGCTTGGGTTTATGATATTCGGTTAAGGGATATTGTGCTAGCAAGGTTGGTTTTATATATACATGTAAGTTACTTTGTATATGATGTTTAAAAAAAAAATAGTGAAGGGCAAGTTAATGATGTTGGATAAATTTTTAGTAGAGTTGTGCTTAGGCATTCGGTCATTGATGAGCATTGTGGTAACCTAGTTGTAGTTGCAACTCCTAATTTTGAGATGGAATTTGTACACATACGTTAAGTAAATGGTTAGGGCCGAATGGGGACTATGTGTTTGAAAGAATAAAATCGATACTATAATTGATCGTATAAGTATTCGGCCATTCAATCAAGGGTATAGGTGATGTTAGATCAATTTTAGCACATTCGGCTATTTAGGTATACCCAATCATGATATTGCCTTTGATTGTATAAAATCAACTAAAATGGGTGGTTAGTGAGGGTGGCTATTTAATATACTGAATATGTATATGTGTATGTGTGATAGGATTATTGATAGAATAGTAAATTGCATAAGGCTATTGGCCGAATAGCCAAGAACATAAGGTAGCAAGATAAAAATTTTACCATGTCATTCCGTATGTTATATGATCATTAGAATGTGGATACCAACATATGTACCAAAGTGATTGAATGAGTTAATTTGTTTGTTTAAGCTCAAGATCCTAAAGGAGAGCGTCCAACAAGGGAAATCGAAGGTCAACGAGTAGCCGACTTAGAATTATTTGCCCAACACAAGGTAAGTCATTAAGCACATATATTTGATATTGCTTAAATGATTGTAAAATCTATGCAATTGTGTTTAATGGGATGCTATATATATATAAATGAAATTGTATGTGTATGGAGTGATGACAATTGTTGAATGTAAAAGAAATAGTGAAATGTGTAGAAAGTTTGCTTTCGGCACTAAGTGTCTTGGGCAATACGTGTGTACGGTGACGAGATTGGCACTAAGTGTGCGTGTTGGAAATATATGGCACTAAGTGTGCATGCTGGAAATATATGGCACTAAGTGTGCGAGCTCAAGGGTATGGCACTATGTGTGCGGGCTTAAATCGCATGGCACTAAGTGTGCGAAATCGAGTATTAAGCAACGTGTGTGCGTACTCTATATATATATATAAATATCTCCGATCGAACAATTATATGGAGGGTGTGTCTCCATCGAGTTGAGTATGGACAGCGGATCGGGTAAGTACCTTGAGCTCATGACGAATAGGTAATATGTTCATGCTTTCGGGGTTGAGCTTGGTAAGCTTTAAATCTATGTGATGATTGCAATTGTATGATTGTGGTGAAAATGAGTTGGTGTGTAAAAATGCCTCAAATATCTTATTGTATAGAATATGAAATGTGGATGTATGACTTGGTATGAGATTGAACCGAAGGTCCAAGGAACTATGATATAGTTCGATATGGATGGAGTACTTAGCCTCGTTCATTATTTCATGTTGTAATAATTTTGTTAATGGATGGTTGTGGAATGCTTATGGCTTATCGAGTTATAAACTCACTCGGTGTTTTCTTGTCACCCATTTTAGGTCTCTTGGACTCGTCTCTTGTGTACTCGGAACCGTCGTCAAGTCATCACACCGTGAACAATCTTTTGGTATTGTCTCCTTAGTCGATCTAGGAGAACATTTGGCATGTATAGGCTATTTTGTTTTGTTGAATTTTGGGTTGTAAACTTTAAGCCATGCGAAAATGGCCTATGTGGTCGGTTGAGTGTGATTCTAAAACCTATAGTCACAAGTCTTAGAAACCTTAATTTTGATAAGGTGGCCATAGCTTGTATTATGTATGATGAATTATAGTTGGCCATGGAAGAATTATGAAATAGTCATTGTTTGCTTTAGTAACAGATGCTGCCAGCAGCAGTGAGGTGAGATTGAAAAATCACTAAAAATAGTAGAAGTAGAATTAAATAGTGAAAAAATTATGAAATTGAACCTTGATGAATCTACTTTCATATGGAAGAAACAAAACTGTCATATGAGTCAGATTTTAAGAGATATTGAGGTTTTCGTGAAACAGGGACAGAACAGTTTCTGGATCCCCTGCTCCGACTTTGAAAATTTACCATAAATTATCCAGAACAATTAGAAGTCATTCCTTATATTCATAGATTCCCCTTTGAGTCTAGTTTCATTAGAAACAAACAGTATGAGTATTGGAGCTCTGTACGAGATGATATCCAGGTCGTAATGTACAAAGGTCAGTGTAGTCAAACCCTGAAACAGGGGTGACTTTAACTAATAAACTGTACCAATTGGCCTGACCAAAAATTCTAGAAAAAAATGTGTAGATGGAATTATGAGTCTAGTTTCAGGGAAAATTTACGGAACTGGTTTTCAAGTTCGGGAACTCGAGATATGATTTTAAGGTAACAGTGACGCAGTTAGCTAGCCTGCTGGAATGTAAATTCATAATTTCCAAGAGAGAAATAAGGAAGTAAGCCCAGTAACACCTCGTGGTCAAATCCGGTGACGGTCACGGGTTTGGGGTGTTACATTTATTGGCATCGAGCTATGGTTTAGTCGGTTCTAGGACTACCATAGCGCGTGTGAGTCTAGCTATACATGCCAAATTGTTAGTGCTTAATAATGTGATGACTTCGACGGTTGAAATTTTTGTTTTGATTAGCAATGGAACCCGGTAGAGAGACCCTTGGCGGATGACGTTGAAAGTGTAGCGGCTGCTCCGCGCAAGGGACACCGCCCGTTGAGCCTCGATCATCCGCGAATAATCAAAATGAAGGGCGAAACAAGCCTTCTTCACCATGATGAATGAGTGGGTCGCGCAATATGCCCGAACCAATCCGGCTGTCCAACCATTCTCGAATTTAAATACTCCACCCCAAGAGCCCGCAATGCCTCCGATTCATCGATCCTGTGAGGTGAGTAAACCACCGTGGACTTGATTAGGAAGCATGGGGCCGAGGAGTTCAAGGCCATAGTTCTTGATGATGCCGAAAAGGCCGAAGTTCGCTCGATAACACCATTAGAGTGTTAGATGAACTGTCATGCACACCGATGAATGTCTTAAGTGTGCTATATCCTTGTTATGAGACTCAAAGTTACTATTGGTGGAGGACTTTAATTTCCATAGTCCCAAATGAACGAGTTACTTGGGATTTCTTTCAATCCGAATTTCAAAGAAATACATTAGTCAACAGTTCATCGATCGAAGCGTAAGGAATTCTTGGAACTCAAGCAAGGCGGGATGATCAGATCTCAATCTGAACATGAGTTCGTAAGACTTAGTCGGTATGCTCGGAGTGTGTGGCTGATGAGGTTGCGATGTGCAAAAGATTTGAAGAAGGATTGAATGAAGAGTTAAAGTTACTAGTGGGAATTTTGGAGATAAAGGAGTTCGTGACACTAGTCGAACGAGCACGCAAGGCGGAAGAACTTGGGAAGGAGAAGAAGAAGGCTGAATTTGAAGCAAGAGATTACCGTAAAAGATCGACGAGTAAAGCTCCGTTCTCGGCAGTAAAGAGGTTCGTGGAGGACACCAAGAAGTCGAGGACGATCATGGGAATTTCCATTAGAGCCCGACCATTGACGGACTCCGAGCTACTTGAGTAGCTAGTGTGGGCAATAATCGCCAAGAGAGACCTGAATGCCCCAATGTGGAAGACGACACCTAGGTGAATGTTGGGGTAAGTCTGTTAATAGGGCTGTTATGGATGCGGTTCAAGGACCACTTCATTAGAGATTGCACGGAGCTAGATGAGAGGAATAAGACGCAAGGTGCAAGACCTAGTGGAACGACGGTGGAGGTAGGCCCCGAGAATCTCTGGAGGTAGGGGTGGTAATCGAGAGGAACCTCTAATACTGGCTGTCCGATCCGAGACCCGTGCTCTGCTAGAGCATATGCCATCCGCGCACGAGAGGAGGCATTCTCCCTGGGTTATCACCGGTACTTTTACTCTCTTTGATACTAGTGTGATTGCATTGATTGACCCCGCTCTACTCACTCATATGTATGTGAAACCTTAGCATCCAAAGAAGACTCTACCGTTGAGTCTCTCGAGTTCGTAATTCAGTGTCAAACCCTTTGTGTCAATACATGCTCGTTGATAAAGTGTGCAAGAGATGCCCCTAATAATTCGAGAATCCTGCTTTTCCTACCGATCCGATGCTTCTACCATTTAATGAATTCGATGTTATTCTTGGTATGGATTGGTGACCGTACATGATGCGTTGGTGGATCGCAAAGGAAAACCATTGATTTGAGGAGTGCAAATAATGAGGTAGTCCGAGTTGAGTCTCTCGATTTAAAAGGAGCGCCACGATAATATCTTCTATGACCGCTCGGAGGTATGTGAAAAAGGGTGTGAAACATACCTTGCGTATGTGTTTGAAAGTAAAGAGACGGAAAGGAAACTCGAATCGGTACCGATGGTTTGTGAGTATTCGGATGTTTTTCCGAGGAGTTACCGAGATTGCCACCGGTTCGAGAAGTGGAATTCGACATCGGTTGTACCGGTACTACGCCGATTTCAATAGCCCCGTATCGTATGGCATTAACGAAATTAAAGGAATTGAAGGTTCAATTGCAAGAATTGACGGATAGAGGTTTCGCCGATCGAGTTTTTCTCCATGGGGCGACTTGTATTGTTTGTGAAAAGAAGGACGGAACCATGAGGTTGTGCATCGACTATCGCCAACTCAATAAAGTGACGATAAAGAATAAATATCCATTGCCACGAATTGACGATTTGTTTGATCAATTAAAGGGAGCCTCGGTGTTTTCAAAGATAGATTTGAGGTCGGGTACTATCGGTTGAGGGTCCGAGAATCGGACATACCAAAACCGCTTTTAGAACGAGGTACGGTCACTACGAATTCTTGGTGATGTCGTTTGGGCTTACTAATGCCCTGCGGTATTTATGGATTTAATGAATAGAATTTTCAGGCCATACTTGGATCGGTTCAGTAGTTGTATTTATCGATGACATTTTGGTCTATTCGAGATGAAACCGAACATGCCGAGCACCGAGGCTAATGTTGCAAATTTTACGAGATAAGCGCTATACGCAAAGTTCAAGAATGTGAATTTTGGTTGAAAGAGGTTAGCTTTTGGGGCACGTGGTGTCCGTGACGGTGTCGTGGTGGACCCGAACAAAATTTCGCCATAGTCGATTGGAAACCTCAAGGAATGTTACCGAGGTTAGGAGCTTTTGGGGCTTGCCGATACTATCGACGATTTGTGAAAGGTTTTTCGATGATAGTTGCACCGATGACAAAACTACTTCAAAAGATGTTAAGTTCGAGTGGTCTAACGCTGTCAAGAAAGTTTCGATCGACTAAAACTTGTCAAAAGGTTGTATGTTGATGCAAGAAGGTCGAGTTGTGGCTTACGCGTCGAGACAACTAAAGCCGCATGAGAGAAACTATCCGACCCATGACCTTGAACTAGCGACCATAGTGTTCGCCTTGAAGATATGGCGGCATTACTTGTTTGGAGAAAGGTGTCACATTTATTCGGACCACAAGAGTCTAAAATATTTGATGACTCGTAGAGATTTAAACCTGCGACAAAGACGTTGGCTTGAGTTGTTGAAAGACTATGAACTCATCATTGATTATCACCCGGGAAAGGCCAACGTGGTGGCCGATGCTTTAAGTCGCAAGGCACTGTTTGCTTTGAGAGCGATGGATGCTCATCTATCCGTTTCACCCGATGAGGTGCTAGTAGTCGAATTAGAGACCAAACCGATGGTCAATCCGAACGGATAATTCAAATACTCGAGGATATGTTGAGATGTTGCATCCTTGAGTTTAGTGGTTCATGGGAACGGTATTTACCCTTGATTGAATTCGCCTACAACAATAGTTTTCAATCAAGCATTAAGATGGCGCCTTACGAGGCTTTATACTGTCGTAAATGCCGTACCCCATTATTTTGGACTGAACTTAGTGAAAGTAAAATCTTGAGGTTGATTTGATTAAGGATGCCGAAAGCGAAAAGTTCGAGTAATCCGTGAAAGTTTGAAAGCTACTTGGATCGCCAAAAGTAGTATGCGGATTTGAGAAGAAAAGACATTGAATATCGTGGGAGACAAGGTATTTCTCAAAGTCTCACCACGGAAGAAGGTGTTTAGATTTGGTCGTAAGGGCAAATTGGGTCCAAGGTTCATCGGCCAGATGAAGTATCCGAACGAGTCGGACCAACAGATACCGATTAATCCCGCCTTTGAGCTCAAAAAGATTCACAATGTTTTCCATGTCTCGATGCTTGACGATATAGATCCGACCGTCGCACGTAATCGCTCCATCTGAGATTGAGATTCAGCCTAATTTGAGCTATGAAGAGGAGCCAGTTCGCATTCTGATGCATAAAGTAAAAGAGTTGCGAAATAAGAAAATCCCACTAGTGAAGGTGATATGGCATAAACACGGAATTGAAGAAGTCACTTGGGAACCCGAGAACTCTATGAAAGAGCGATACCCAAACCTATTTACCGGTAAGATTTTCGGGGACGAAAATTTCTTAAGTGGGGGAGAGTTGTGACATCCCTAAAGTGACCCTAGTCGGAAAACGATTTCGGGACCGCTAAACCGAGTCACTAAATTATTTGAGTATGATAGTTACTGTCTAAATATGTGAAAATGCATGTGTGAATTTTTTTAATTCTTTGATTTAGTTAATTTGAAGGTGAATTGAAAGAAAAAGGACTCATGTGAAAGGATTTAATTATATGTGGCTAATTTTAAGAGGTTAATAAAGGAATGAAGTAAAATAAATGGAGTTGCATGTCAAATAACCCATTTGACAAGGTTAGTGGCCTACCATGACAAAATTATGGGCAAGGGAACATGTTTCCAACATGTTATGCTAGTGGTGTATGTAGGAAGCCATAAAATAATAGCTAGCATTACGAAATGAACAAAAAATGAGCATGGATGCCCCCCATTGTGCCGTAACTAGAGAGAAAAACAAAAAAAAAAAAGGAAAATGCTCATTCTATTCTCCATTGCCGTGGCTTGAAGGAGGAAGAAGAAGGAATTCTTTTGTGCATGATTTGGCTTGGTTGATGCTTAGGAAGAGGTAAGCACTTTGAAACCCTCGGAAATTTAGATGTAAATGAGGTGATTAGTTCAAGTTCTATCCATTCCATGGATTAAATTTGGTTGTTTGGAGGTTTGGTATTTGGCCAAGTAGTTGAAGCTCTTGGTACATATATTTTCATGAAAGTTGAAATTGGTTTGTTCATAAGGGAGGGTGCGAATGTGGCCAATGAAAGGCCTTGATGAACTATATATGTGGCTTGGGTTTATGATATTCGGTTAAGGGATATTGTGCTAGCAAGGTTGGTTTTATATATACATGTAAGTTACTTTGTATATGATGTTTAAAAAAAAAATAGTGAAGGGCAAGTTAATGATGTTGGATAAATTTTTAGTAGAGTTGTGCTTAGGCATTCGGTCATTGATGAGCATTGTGGTAACCTAGTTGTAGTTGCAACTCCTAATTTTGAGATGGAATTTGTACACATACGTTAAGTAAATGGTTAGGGCCGAATGGGGACTATGTGTTTGAAAGAATAAAATCGATACTATAATTGATAGTATAAGTATTCGGCCATTCAATCAAGGGTATAGGTGATGTTAGATCAATTTTAGCACATTCGGCTATTTAGGTATACCCAATCATGATATTGCCTTTGATTGTATAAAATCAACTAAAATGGGTGGTTAGTGAGGGTGGCTATTTAATATACTGAATATGTATATGTGTATGTGTGATAGGATTATTGATAGAATAGTAAATTGCATAAGGCTATTGGCGAATAGCCAAGAACATAAGGTAGCAAGATAAAAATTTTACCATGTCGTTCGTATGTTATATGATCATTAGAATGTGGATACCAACATATGTACCAAAGCGATTGAATGAGTTAATTTGTTTGTTTAAGCTCAAGATCCTAAAGGAGAGGCGTCCAACAAGGGAAATCGAAGGTTAACGAGTAGCCGACTTAGAATTATTTGCCCAACACAAGGTAAGTCATTAAGCACATATGTTTGATATTGCTTAAATGATTGTAAAATCTATGCAATTGTGTTTAATGGGATGCTATATATATATAAATGAAATTGTATGTGTATGGAGTGATGACAATTGTTGAATGTAAAAGAAATAGTGAAATGTGTAGAAAGTTTGCTTTCGGCACTAAGTGTCTTGGCAATACGTGTGTACGGTGACGAGATTGGCACTAAGTGTGCGTGCTGGAAATATATGGCACTAAGTGTGCATGCTGGAAATATATGGCACTAAGTGTGCGAGCTCGAAGGGTATGGCACTATGTGTGGGCTTAAATCGCATGGCACTAAGTGTGCGAAATCGAGTATTAAGCACTGTGTGCGCATCTATATATATATATAAATATCTCCGATCGAACAATTATATGGAGGTGTGTCTCCATCGAGTTGAGTATGGACAGCGGATCGGGTAAGTACCTTGAGCTCATGACGAATAGGTAATATGTTCATGCTCGGGGTTGAGCTTGGTAAGCTTTAAATCTATGTGATGATTGCAATTGTATGATTGTGGTGAAAATGAGTTGGTGTGTAAAATGCCTCAAATATCTTATTGTATAGAATATGAAATGTGGATGTATGACTTGGTATGAGATTGAACCGAAGGTCCAAGGAACTATGATATAGTTCGATATGGATGGAGTACTTAACCTCGTTCATTATTTCATGTTGTAATAATTTTGTTAATGGATGGTTGTGGAATGCTTATGGCTTACTGAGTTATAAACTCACTCGGTGTTTTCTTGTCACCCATTTTAGGTCTCTTGGACTCGTCTCTTGTGTACTCGGAACCGTCGTCAAGTCATCACACCGGCGAACAATCTTTTGGTATTGTCTCCTTAGTCGATCTAGGAGAACATTTGGCATGTATAGGCTATTTTGTTTTGTTGAATTTTGGGTTGTAAACTTTAAGCCATGCGAAAATGGCCTATGTGGTTTGTTGAGTGTGATTCTAAAACCTATAGTCACAAGTTTTAGAAACCTTAATTTTGATAAGGTGGCCATAGCTTGTATTATGTATGATGAATTATAGTTGGCCATGGAAGAATTATGAAATAGTCATTGTTTGCTTTAGTAACAGATGCTGCCAGCAGCAGTGAGGTGAGATTGAAAAATCACTAAAAATAGTAGAAGTAGAATTAAATAGTGAAAAAATTATGAAATTGAACCTTGATGAATCTACTTTCATATGGAAGAAACGAAATGGTCATATGAGTCAGATTTTAAGAGATATTCAGGTTTTCGTGAAACATGGCCAGAACAGTTTCTGGATCCCCTGCTCCTACTTTGAAAATTTACCATAAATTATCCAGAAACAATTAGAAGTCATGCCTTATATTCATAGATTCCCCTTTGAGTCTAGTTTCATTAGAAAGAAATGCTATGAGCATTGGAGCTCTGTACGAGATGATATCCAGGTCGTAATGTGCAAAGGTCAGTGTAGTCAAACCCTGAAACAGGGGTGACTTTAACTAATAAACTGTACCAATTGGCCTGACCAAAAATTCTAGAAAAAAATGTGTAGATGGAATTATGAGTCTAGTTTCAGGGAAAATTTACGGAACTGGTTTTCGAGTTCGGGAACTCGAGATATGATTTTTAAGGTAACAGTGACGCAGTTAGCTAGCCTGCCTGGAACAGAAATTCATAATTTCCAAGAGAGAAATAAGGGAAGTAAGCCCGGTAACACCTCGTGGTCAAATCCGGTGACGGTCACGGGTTTGGGGTGTTACAAGGTGGATTGGTGTGCATGCATTCGGTTAGAGGCAAGCATATTGATGCCTTATCTTGGCTTAGATAATCGGCTAAAAGAGAGTGTGGACTATTGTGTTGAGTTAGATTCATGATTTCGTACATATGTGACTTTAATGTCTAATGAATATATATGGGCTAAGTACCTTGAGTTCCTATTTTTGATACTTAAATGATTAAATCAATTTATTTGTCGATTTAAGCTCAAGAGAAAAGGGGAACTAAATCCGATAAAGGGAAGGAAAAAGTGGTTGAATAGCCATCGAAATCGTTCGACAACATCCGAGGTAAGTTTTCGAGTAATGGAACTTAGATTATGATTTGATTAGATCATGTTTTAAGCAAATCAAAATCATGCTCTTTGTGTGTGGCTATTGAGCCAAAATTGCAAGTGTGATAAGTGCCTTGTGTTTGAGTTTTGCTAATGAAAATGAAATACGAATGTGTCATGATTTATTGATAAATGTGCATGGTTATTCGAATGATGTCCGGGCTAAGTCCCGAAGGCTTTGTGCTAAGTGACTAAATCTGGACTAAGATCCGAAGGCATTTGTGCGAGTTACAAATTCCGTGCTAAGCCCGAAGGCATTGTGCGAGTTATTAAATCCGGGTTAAGTCCGAAGGCATTTGTGCGAGTTACTATAACCGGCTATGTCCCAAGGCATTTGAGCAGTAGCTATATCCGGTTAAACTCGAAGGTACGTGATTCGAAATGAATGATCTTGCTGTAAAAATTTCAGTTAATACGCTTGTGAAATCCCAACAATGAGGTATGTTTCATATGTGCTTTGAATTAGTTGAGCCCTTACAAATAAGTATTCGCCGGTTGATAAATGAGCTACCGCCTTTGGCTAAGTTGATCTTTGTGTATGAATATAAGGGTTGGTAATGTGAAGTAAGTATGATATGGAGAATTTGTGCATATGAAATTATCTGTTTAGCTACATGAATGCTATACTTTGGTTGTGTCTAAATTCATAACTCAACTTACTAAGCATTAAATGCTTACTCCGTTTCTTTGATTCTCTGTTTTATAGATTTTGGTTCTTCAGCTATCGGACTCGGGATTTTTGAAGTCGAAGTCGCCCACACTATCAAATCTCCTTTTGGTATATTTTTGGTTGAACTTTGAAATGGCATGTATAGGACTACCCTTTTGTTGTAGGTCATGTACCTTTCGGTTTTGTGTAAATTTGGATAGCCATGCGAAAATGGCTTAAGTATACTTTGGGCATGGCATTATAATCATTGTATGTTGTTCATTAAGAGGTATGGAAATGTTTGGAAACGATTAGCCATCGGGATGGTTAATCATGATCATATTTTGTGCTATTCATGTTAAAGGGCTAGTTGAATCATGGAAACTATGAAATAGGTAAAGCCTACCTTAAAGACAGATGCTGACAGCTGCAGTGATGTGGATGTGAAAAATCACTAAAAATAGTAGGAATGGAAATAAATAGTGAATAAATTATGTAAACGAACCTTGATGATTCTATTTTCATAGGATAATAACGAAATGATCATATGAATAGTATGTTAAGAGATATTTAAGTTTTCGTGAGACAGGACCAGAACGGTTTCTGGAGTCCCTGTTCCAACTTTGGAAATTCATTATAAATTCACCAGATATAATTAGAAGTCATGCCATATATTTACAGATTCCTTTTCGAGTCTAGTTTCCGTAGAAACAAACAGCATCAGTATTGAAGCCCTGTACAGGGATATATCCAAGTCGTAATGCTCAAAGGTCAGTGTAGTCGAACCCTGAAACAGGGGAGGCTTTAACTAATAAACTGTACTAATTGGCTCGACCAAAAATTCTAGAAACAATTCTGTAGATGGACATCTGAGTCTAGTTTCAGGGAAAAATTACGGAACTGATTTTTGAGTTGTGGAACTCAAGATATGATTTTTAAGGTGACAGTGGCACAGTTAGCCGGCTGTCTGGAAATTTTTAAAATGAACTGTGCAAGTAAGTGGATTAAGCCCGTTAACCCCTCGTGTCTGACTCCGGCAACGGTCTCGGATACGGGGTGTTACAAAATGCTAGCCACCCTTAAGGGGTTTCGGCTTTTATCTTAAATCATAAATAATTAACGAAAGTTATTCGACAACTTACCAATCGTTGCTTGGCCCAGAAAAGTGCTCCTATCTATGATCTTAACTCCAATCCATCGTAGTTATGAGAAGAAGCAGATTCAAGTAGCAAAAGATTCGGCTTCCTATACTATAGGTATGAGGGTTTCGGCTTTTTAAAGAAGAAAAGAATAGAGGTTCGGCTATGATGAGATTCCGCTACTGCGAAATAATGAAGAAAGAAAAATAAGGGAAGAGACAAAGAGAGAAGAGTATGGGTTCGGCTATGGAGAAAAGAAAAGAAAAGATGAATGAAAGAGAAGGGAGAAGGGAAATAATATTCGACAAGGAAAAAATATTAATGGCACATAGACCTAGCCGAATTGCCTATACTAAAGACCCTTGGGCGGCCAACTCTCGCTCCTCAAGAGTCCAACATTCGGCCAACACCAAGCTCCCTTGATCAGCTCTTAAATTTCCTCCCTTATCTCATCCTTACCCAATCCCCTGATCAGCTCAAACTCTTCCACGATTTAGCAGCATCCTTATCCACCCCTTGCAATGCTTCAGCATGCTGCCAGGAGTCCTGATAAGACCCCAACTCCTTCCCCACGTGTGTAGCAACATCCTTATCCACCCCTTGCAATGCTTCAGCATGCTGCCAGGAGTCCTGATAAGACCCCAACTCCTTCCCCACGTGTGTCGCAAAAACCCAAGCCTTCTGTGCGCGAGGTGAGGCTTGAACCCCAGACCTCCGTCCGTCCTTGCACCTTCACCTATGATGCTGGCCACTGCACCACGCTTCCTTCTTTACTAATATAGGGTCACAATTAATTATAAACCTTACCTGCTGAAGCTCCGGTTACTTGCGAAATAAAAAGGAAATGTTGCCTGCTATACATCTCGAACCTGCGACCTTCTAAACCTACACACAAGTTGCTTGCCACTTCACCGAAGTTCCTTTCATGACATAATCCTCTCTCAATTAGTTTATAACCCTTACCTGCTTCAGTTCTAGCCCGCTTTAAAAATAAAACGGAATTTGCCGCGTAAGGATTCGAACCTACGCCCTCTCCATGTGCCCAGCACGCTGCTGCCACTGCACTACAGGCGCTCCTTGTGTTGGATTATGCTCGCAACTCCTTTTAACCCCTATTCCAACCGTAACCTGAATATTAAAAAAAACACCCAATTTGCGCACGTCGTGCCTTGAAACCAGGTACCTTCCTCGCCCTCCTAACGTCCTTAGCCACTGGGACAGATGCCTGCTTATGCTAAAACTTAGCCCAAATTATTAATAAGGCCTACTGCCCAGATTCTCTTAAGAGGAAAAATTTAAGAATTTTTCTAAAGCTATGGACCGAGCCCTGGATCCTTTTTTCCACACCATAAGCCCTTCGTAATTTATTTAATTACTAAACTAGACATACGAAATAATAATAAAAATAATAATAACATCCAAATTATTCGAGCCGTCTTCTACCCAAACCCAGACTCAAGGCCCAATACTTCCAATCCCAAAAATCGGGGTGTTACAACCCTACTCCCCTTAAAGAAATTTCGTCCTTGAAATTTTACCTGACTCAAACAGATGAGGGTATTGTTGTCGTATCGCCTCTTCTGGCTCCCGAGTAGCTTCCTCTCTGCCATGATTACGCCAAAGCACTTTTACCAAGGGAACTGACTTCTTTCTTAGAACCTTAACATCACGATCCAGTATTTGCACAGGCTCTTCTTCGAAAGTCAAATCAAGCCGCACTTCAATCTCTGCAATCGGCACGACATGAGTAAGGTCAGAACGATATCGCCTTAACATGGAGACGTGGAAAACATCGTGAATCATGTCTAACTCCGGAGTTAATTCCAATTGATAAGCCACTTGACCTACTCGCTTAAGAACTCAATAAGGCCCAATGAATAGCGGACTCAACTTGACCTTCTTACCAAACCTTAATATCTTCTTCCAAGGTGAAACCTTCAAGAAGGCCATATCACCCACTAAGTACTCAATCTCCTTACGCTTCAAATCTGCATACGACTTTTGCCTATCAGATGCCTCTTTTAACTGATCTATAATTATCCTGACCTTATCTTCAGTATCTGCTACCAACTCAAGTCCAAAAACCTATCGTTCTCCCAACTCAGTCTAACAACTAGGTGTATGACACCTACATCCATACAGCGCTTCATATGGTGCCATTCGGATACTCGCCTGGTAACTGTTGTTATACGCAAACTCTGCCAACGGCAAGTAATCCTCTCAACTACCTTGGAAGTCGATAACGCATCCCCTCAACATGTCTTCCAAAATCTAAATAATCCTTTCCGACTGACCATCAGTCTGAGGATGAAAAGCCGTGCTAAAATTCAATCGCGTTCCCAACGCACCATGCAACTTTTGCCAGAACAGAGATGTGAACCTAGGATCTCAATCAGAGATAATCGATACTGGCACTCCACGAAGTCGCACAATCTCCACCATGTACAATTTGGCTAACTTTTGAAATGAATAATCAGTGCGGACAAGTATGAAATGAGCAGACTTGGTTAACCTATCCACAATCACCCAAACCGCGCCCTTCTTCGTTGGTGTCAAGGGTAGCCCACTCACAAAGTCCATGGTTACCCTCTCCCACTTCCAAAGTGGTATCTTAACTGGCTGCAAAAGTCCAGAAGGTAGTTGATGCTCAACTTTCACTTGCTGGCACGTCAAACATTTCCCTACAAACTCCGTTACTTCTCGCTTAAGCCCAGGCCACCAATACCATCCTCGCAAGTCGTGATACAACTTATTCCCTCCAGGATGCATAGCACAAAGTCCTCCACGAGCTTCTTTCAGTATTAACTGCCTTAGGTCAGAGTCCTTCGGAACACAAACTCTCCCTCGGAAACATAGGACTCCCTCACTATTCAACCCAAACTTAGAAGTTTCCCCTTTCTCAACTTGTTGGAATCGAGAAACTAAAGACTCATCCTTCAACTGCTTTTCCTTAATCTAATCCACCCAGGCTGGCCTTACTTGTAACTTCGACCAACAAAGCTACATCATCATCTGAGACTCAAACGAGCAAACATTGCTCTCAGATCAAATACAGCTCTACGGCTTAGGGTATCGGCTACCACATTAGCCTTGCCTAGGTGATACTCAATCGACCAGTCATAATCCTTAAGCAACTCTATCCATCTCTGTTGCCTAAGGTTCAACTCCTTATGAGTCAACAAATACTTGAGACGCTTATGATCCGTGTATATGACACACTTTTCTCCGTACAGATAGTGTCTCCAAATCTTAAGTGCAAAGATTACTGCTGCCAATTCTAGGGAAGGATAGTTCACTTCGTGAGGCTTAAGCTGTCACGACACATAAGCAACCACCTTACCCTCTTGCATCAACACACAGCCCAAATCCACATGTGATGCGTAACTATACATGGTAAAATCCTTCCCAAACTCCGGCTGAATCAATACAGGTGCTTCAGTCAGAACTTCCTTCAATTTCTCAAAAGCTTCCTGCTGCTTCTCGGTCCAAACAAACGGTGCTCCTTTCCTTATAAGCTTTGTCAAAGGTGCGGCCAACACCGAAAAACCTTCCACAAATTTTCTATAGTACCCTGCCAAACCCATAAAGCTCTGAATTTCTGACACCGACCTAGGTGGCTTCCACTCCAGAATCGCTTCAATCTTTCGAGGGTCCACCTTGATCCCCTCCGCAGAGACAACATGACCTAGAAAGGTTACTTCCCTCAACCAGAATTCACACTTACTGAATTTCGCATAAATTTCTCTCTCCCTCAATACTTGCAGCACAATGCAGAGATGCTCATCATGCTCCTCTTCAGTTTCAGAATATACCGGAATATCGTCAATAAAAACGACTACGAATCGGTCCAAGAATGTTGGAATACTCGATTCATCAGATCCATAAATGCTGCAGGAGCGTTCGTTAACCCAAATGGCATAACCAAAAACTCGTAATGCCCATACTGAGTCCTGAATGTTGTCTTATGAATATCTACCTCCTTGACCCTGAATTAATGATATCTAGATCGAAGATCAATTTTGGAAAATACCGAAGCTCCTCTAAATTGGTCAAACAAGTCGTCGATTCTTGGCAAAGGGCACTTATTCTTAATCGTTAGTTTGTTCAACTGCCGATAATCGATGCACATTCGCATCGTCCCATCCTTCTTCTTCACAAACAACACCGGTGCTCCCCACGGGGACACACTCGGCCTAATGAAGCCTCTATCCAACAACTCCTGAATTTGTGCTTTCAGTTCCACTAACTCCTTCGGTGCCATCCTGTATGGTGCGATGGACACTGGTGCCATTCCAAGCAACAAGTCAATTCCAAACTCGACTTCCTAGTTCGGAGGCAATCCCGGGAGCTCTTCTGGAAAAACATCTTGAAACTCCTTAATAGTTCTAACTTTATCCACCGTCAGACCCTCAGTCTTCGACTGACTTACACATGCTAGATAAGCCTCACAGCCCTTACGAATCTACTTCTCAGCTCTCAACGCCGACATCACATTGGACAAATAATCCCTTCGCTCACCTATCATCATAACCTCCTCACCCTCTGCGGCCTTTAACACCATTCGCTTAGCTGCACAGTCCAGGGTTGCCCTATGCTTAATAAGCCAATCCATCCCCAGGATAAGATCGAATTCTCTGAACGGTAATTCCATCAAGTCTCCAGCAAAAATCTTACCTTGAGTTTGCACCACCTAAGATCGAATCTACTCTTTCCCTTTTAGCACTCCTATTTGCACCACCCAAGGGTCCCGAATCCCTCCAAAAACGGTTCCGATCCTTTTCACAATTCTGTCTTTCGGTGCGCTTTACCTTCTTAGCTATCTTAGCTTTCTCCACCAAAGCAGCAAAGTCGCACTCCCTCTGCGGAGCAATTAGCACCCTAAGTTCATCTCTAAGACCATCCTCGAAGCGCACACTACATTCATACTCCGTGTCGACTATCCCAATGGCATATCAGCTCAGCCTCAGAAACTCAGCCTCGTACTCAGTAACTGCCTTACCTCCTTAAACCAGATTCAGAAATTCTTTCCTGCGGGCGTCCACATAACTCACCCCAACATACTTTCTCTTGAAGACCGTCTTAAACAGCTCCCAAGTCACCCTATCAGTAGGGGTCCCATCTCTCACATGAGCTACCACTGATAAGCCTCATCCCGTAGCAATGATATGGCTCCCTTTAGCTTCTGCTCTACGGAACAATCCAAATCATCCATGATCCGTTCCGTAGCCTCTAACCAATACTCAACCACATTCGGGGCTACACCAGATACGCCCCCAAAGATCTCCGCCCCATTTGCCCAGAGTCGCTTGAAAATAGATCCTCGAATTTCATTACCCGTGCTTGCCCCGGTAACCCTCTCCAGAACATGAAGCATTGCCTGAGATAGAGCGTCATCCTCGACACCTCGATCATGAGACTCCACTTCTGTTGCCAGTGGTACCGGTGCATTTTCCACCGGCATATGTCCTGAAGATGAAGACCCAGCCCATGTACTACCTCGGCCACATCCACGGCCCCTTCCACGGCTACTCTCGTACTCATGTCGTATTATCTGATTACAAATTTCATGTATCAATTAAATATTTCAGTGTTTATTACAGATGTTTTATGAACAGACAGTAATTCAGGGTTTTGGTTTTCACGAAAACGTAGCCTAGCTACAGTCTTTAGTCCACTTATCAAAAATTCCTACAGTTTCAATATCATCCTGACTAGAATATCATAAGGTTTCAGTATATGCATATAGCTGATAATTCAGAAACATTCAGAAAAATTCAAAATGATACTTACAGACTTGGGCCGGAGATTCGGTGTGCCACCTCTTCGGTTATCAAATTTCAGAAACCCAAAAACTTAAACCATTTTCAGTTTAAACCTTAAAACAAGAACACCTTGTAAAATATCTTTGAAAAGAAATTTTCAAAACCGTTTCCAAAAATACACTTCTTGGGCCTAAGTTTTTCAAAAAACTTTTCGGATCCGATCCACAGCGAGTTGTTGCAACCGGGCTCTGATACCACTAAATGTAACATCCTAAACCCGGCCCAGATGTTACGGCCGAATCTAGCATGTCACGTTGAAGCGCTACTGAAAAACTCATGTTTTATCTAAAATCTTTCTCAGAGTTTAGAGAGTATTTCCGTTATAGGTTAAAGTGAATGGAAGCTGTGCACCAGGTAGGATGCCAAAAAAAGAGGAGGTGAGTCTATTAGACTGCTTAAGTACCAAGTTCTCTGCGAATCCACTCCTAGACATGCGCACAACCATTGCCACACTTTAACCGAGTGTTTGTTCATGAAAATCGATTCGTTTAAAACCAATATGAAAGGTTATTAATCTTGAAAACATTTTCATTGCGAAAGCTTTGCCATGTTATCGCGATATTTAGAAAACAAGTACTCCTTTTAAAACGCACCTAGAGCTACTCAACTTCAAACAATTAAATCAATATCATGCCTAAGTTAACAAAACATATTAAAAGCAATTAAAAGTAATTAAAGCGGCCTTATTACAACTTAAACCCAAAATAATTAAAGTAAATAAAAACTAATCAAGTCATAAGAAGAAAATCGAGCTTGCTAAACATGTGGCCACTCCGAATCCCTCACAGCTCCAAGTCCACTATGGTTGAGGGTTACCTGGATGGATAAAATTAAAGGGTGAGTTTGGAAAACCCAGTGTGTAAAATTGCCCAACCATAGTCGAGATCAGTTCAAACTACAGAAACAGATTAAGTTAGGCCTTAGCCCTATACAGAATACAAAATGAAGCCCATAGGCCCATAACAAAAACAGAATAGATATATCATGTATGCAGAAAACCCAACCCATATCCATCCATATACACCCCCGTGCCAACCTTACACCATGTGGGGAGACTACTCGACCCACCTATCCGCTACATGTCACAAGTTTGCAACTTGGCTACCAAAACAGATATTGTGACAGAGTCACCAGATACAGATATTTGTGGCAGTGCCACCAGAATCAGATATTTGTGGCAGAACCACCAGAAACAGATATTTGTGACATAGCCACCAGAACGCTTCCTCCATCAATATAACCCATATCCCATGCAACAGATATACATGTCATGACATACAACAAACAAAATCAAAATATCATGCATCTCAGTCAAAACTAACCCTAGGGGTATAATGGTAATTTTGCACCTAGGGGTATAGTGGTAATTTTCATACTTAGGGGTATTTTAGTAAATTCAACTATTTTAGGGTTTACTTACATGTTACAGTCATTAACGCATTAACAGAAACACTTACCGAGCGTTTTTACCAAATTAAGCCTGTTGGCCCATTAACCCGTTTTCGGCCCATTAAGCCCAAATATATCGAAGTGCACGAAATTGCGTACTCTACAAACATACCGCTTGTGATTACCAAAAATAACAAAAAAACCACCTCACGAATGCTCGCACGCTCGTAAGTTCACAAAATGTCGGCTTTTCGGCATTTCGACTTTTCGGCTTTTACCGATCTAGTCTATAAGTGAGTGTCGTTTACAGACCTGATTTGTAACAGTACGCTGGCGAGATCCACTCATGAGTTGCCTACAATTGAGTTACTAAACATCAGTCTACAAACCGAAAACAAGCTACGTACTATCTCCCCCTTACCATATTCGGCCAACATTCCCTTAGACCCTAGAGTTCTTACCTTTTTGCCGAAATATGGATTAGATCTAGAGATCCAATCTGAATCAGTCTTCAAACCATTCACTGGACGCTCCCTTGTCCATGCTAATGCTTACACAATGAAAAAGAAAGAGCCATCAATGCCCTTAGTCCAAACACTAGCCACCTTTAAGGGGTTTCGGCTTTTATCTTAAATCATAAATAATTAACGGAAGTTATTCGACAACTTACCAATCATTGTTTCGCCCAGAAAAGTGCTCCTATCTATGATATTAACTCCAATCCACCGTAGTTACGAGAAGAAGCAGATTCAAGTAGCAAAATATTCAGCTTCCTATACTACAGGTATGAGGGTTTCGGCTTTTTACAGAAGAAAAGAATAGAGGTTCGGCTATGATGAGATTCCGCTACTGCGAAATAATTAAGAAAGGAAAATAAGGGAAGAGACAAAGAGAGAAGAGTATGGGTTCGGCTATGGAGAAAAGAAAAGAAAAGATGAATGAAAGAGAGGGGAGAAGGGAAATAATATTCGACAAGGAAAAAAATAATGGCACATAGACCTAGCCGAATTGCCTATACTAAAGACCCTTGGCCGGCCAACTCTTGCTCCTCAAGAGTCCAACATTCGGCCAACACCAAGCTCCTTGATCAGCTCCTAAATTTCCTCCCTTATCTCATCCTTACCCAATCCCCTGATCAGCTCAAACTCTTCTACCGATTAGCAGCATCCTTATCCACCCCTTGCAATGCTTCAGCATACTGCCAGGAGTCCTGATAAGACCCCAACTCCTTCCCTACACGTGCAGCAAAAACCCAAGCCTTTTGTACGTGAGGTGAGGCTCGAACCCCAGACCTCCGTCTGTCCTTGCGTCTTCGCCTGTGCTGCTGGCCACTGCACCACGCTTCCTTCTTTACTAATATAGGGTCACAATTAATTATAAACCTTACCTGCTGAAGCTCCGGTTACTTGCGAAATAAAAAGGAAATATTGCCTGCTATACATCTCGAACCTACGACCTTCTAAACCCATACACAAGTTACTTGCCACTGCACCGAAGTTCCTTTCATGACATAATCCTCTCTCAATTAGTTTATAACCTTTACCCAGTTCAATTCTGGCCCACTTTAAAAATAAAACAGAATTCACCCACGCAAGGATTCGAACCTACACCCTCTCTGTGTGCCCAGCACGCTGCTGCCACTGTGCCATAGGCGCTTCTTGTGTTGGATTATGCTCGCAACTCCTTTTAACGTCTATTCCATCCGTAACCTGAATATTAAAATAAACACACAATTTGCGCGCGCTGTGCCTTGAACCCAAGCACCTCCCTCGCCCTCCTAACGTCCTTAGCCACTGGGCCCGATGCCTGCTTATGCTAAAACTCAGCCCAAAATATAAATAAGGCCTACTGCCCAGATTCCCTTAAGAGGCAAAATTTAAGAATTTTGCTAAAGCTATGGACCGAGCCCTGGACCCTTTTTCCCACACCATAAACCCTTTTTAATTTATTTAATTACTAAACTAGACATACGAAATAACAATAAAAATAATAATAACATCCAAATTATTCGGCTGTCTTCTACCCGAACCCAGACTTAAGGCCCAATACTTCCAAGCCCAAAAATCAGGGCGTTACAGGCCAAGTTGGGCCAGAATGGGCCATGTAGGCCCTACAGGCATGTAGGCCATATTGGGCCAAGCTGTGTAGTACACACGGCCAAGGCCATTTTTGGGCTTCGTGGACCACACGGGCGTGTGGGCCCGCATTATGGGCTTTGGGTCCATTTTTACTGTTTGATTGTTAAGGTCGCACGGGTCGCCTAAGACGACTGTGACATTCTATTGGGTTAGTAAGCGTACCTGAACTCTCATGTGATAAAATGACGATTTTTCCCTCATGTGATAAAATGACGATTTTACCCTCATGTGATAAAATGATGATTTTGCCCTCATGTGATAAAATGATGATTTTACCCTCATGTGATAAAATAACGATTTTTCCTTCATATGATAAAATGACCAAAATACCCTCACGGGGTAAAATGACTGAAGACCCCCATAGGGTAAAATGACCGAAATACCCCTATAGGGTAAAATGACTGTAATACCACGATAAGGTAAAATGATAGATTTTTTCTACGATGTGTATGACTATATTTGAGCATGCCACGTTATATGTATGTTGCATCCATATATAATATTATGTTGCATAGCATGGGAGGGATATATGATTTTGGAGGAAGTGTACTGTACTGATATGGTTACACAGGTCACCCATAATGACTGTTGACCTACTGATGGCTTTAAGCCTATTACTGGTATCTCTGTTGCAATTATTGATTAGTGCTGCAATCGGTGCTACATTTGGAGTGTAGGGATGGGTGGGTCGATTTTATCCCCAAATGAAGTGTAGGGCTGTATGGAGTGGAGTGTAGAGGATGGATGGGTAGGATTTTCTACTTGCATTCTGTACTGATTACTATTACTGCATTGATCATGGTTCTTGCTTGATTCATCGCTGATCGGTATCTTTTTCAGTAATGGGCCAAGGCCCTAACGATATTGAATCATTCTCGATATGGGCTTAGGCCTGATCGTGTTGTTTACTATTTGTTTATCATTAGGATTACACACTGAGTTTTCGTAAACTCACCCAACTATTTTAACTGTACAAGTAATCCTTAGGCGGATCAGTGCTACGAGGGACTCGGAGGTGGACACACAATAGCTTACGCTTCTGAATTTATCTTTTAACTTATAAGTAGTTTTATTTGGGTATTTTTATGTAAAAGGCCTCTTTAAGTTTTATTCTTTAATTCGGGCTTTTATTATTTTATTATGATTTATACCTGCTATTGGTAGGATGCGGGTTTTTAAAAGATATGCATGATTTACCAAAATACCACTAATACGCAAAACCGTTTTAGAAGCTTCCGCGATAAACGAGATTCTGAAATTAATAACATTTTAAAGTAAATACTTTTTGATAAAGACGCAAGTTTTAAAATTATTTTCTGGATCACACAAAGAGGCTAAATAAACATTGGGTTTTTCAAATGTTATCACGTTTTATGAAAAACACTTCAATGTGACATCGCCAGATTCGGCCATAACGTCCAGGCCAGGTTTGAGGTGTTAGACATGCTATAAATACTAAAAATAATATTAAAATAATTTTACAATCTCAAATTTGTGGTTTCAAAACCACTATTTTGATTTAGTTGGAACCGGGCTATTACAAAATCGACCACACTGCCTAAGCACACGGGCGTGTGCCTTGGCCGTGTGACTTCCATTTGTTCTTGGCTGACAAATGTGTGTGACCACATGGCCTACCCACATGGGCGTGTCCCAAGCCACATAGGTGTGTGGCTCTTAAAACATGAAAAATTTCTAAGTGTTATAAATTTTCCAAAGTTCTCAGCTTAGTCCCAAACCGCTTCTAAAGCATGTTATAGGTCTCGTAGGCTCGTGTTAGGGACTTTATGCTCGATTTTAAGAAGTTTTAATTTGGACGAAAAATTATAACTCGAAAATGTATGTTTGCTTGTGTTTAAGTCTGGTAATGCCTCATACCCTGTTCCGATGTCGAATACGGATAAAGGGTGTTAAACAACCAATATGCCATACAAGGCACCTCAAATGCAAAGATCAAAACTTACCTAAACATGCATATTTGATCACATTTTCATCATTCACACATAATTCAACTTATAACAAATCATACAACAATTATGACCATTAACACTTCAACATAAACTTACCATTTGAGCAATAGCAATCATGCATCACAAGTACCAACATGACATAATCCAACCAACATCAAATAGCACCAAAATAACTTATACATGCCAAAATAATCAAAAAACATTCAACTAGATACCAACACAAGTCCACCTATACATGCCATTATAACCATGGTGATACGAGTAGATTAGTCCAATTCAAAGACCATATTAGAGATTGGCCTTTCCAAGTACTCAAACAGGTCAATAACAACGCTTATCAAATAGATTTGCCTGGTGAGTACAATGTCTACAAGCCCATCTTGAAGTTTCAAAAGTAATTTAAATAAATATCATGTCAAGTTATCAAAGTGGCACAAATTGTAAAAAATTTAAACTATAGGTCCAATTTTATTTTAATAGGTGGATCATCATGTAAGAATTCAGCCCAATGAGCCCATTTAATTCATTTGGCTAAATTCCCATTAAAAATCCACTTTTAGAATTATTTTGTTTATTTTTTTATTTGATGAGTTGTAATGTTAGTTATTCCATTAGGGTTAAGAAAACTTATTTTGGGGGCCTATAAGTAGCATGGACTTTCACCTTTATACGCACACAATTGTTGGATTTTTTTGAGTTAATAATAATTCTCTTCGAGTTTTTCTTCAAGAATTGCTCTTGAGCTTCTTTTAGAAGTTGTTTTAATAATCTTTTAGGTTGTGGAAATCATCTTCAAGCTTTTTCTTGCCAAGATCTCTTTTTGGAGGGGGAATTAGAGCCATTGAAAGGATTTGTGGATTTTTAATATTTCCAAGGCTTCTTAGGACATCATCTTCTCTTTTCTATTCTTAATTTATCGTTTCTTGCTTACTTAAGTTAGTTCTCGAAGTTTTGGCTTGCTGATTTTATTGATTTTTGTTCTAGGTTAAGTTGCTTCAAGAAAGACCATTCTCCTATCTTGTTCCATCATGAAACACATCAAAAATTCAGAGTTTTAATCTTTTCTTTTTGTTTCAAACATTCTTGCACAAAACAATTTGCTTTTGTCATTAAAATCACATCTAACAAATTTGTTTGTGTTTTGTTTTTCTAGATCTGGTTGGGGCATTTTCTTGAGGTCCAAGGACAATTTCTTTTCATCCAAGAAACCCTATCATTCTCTCTTGGACTCTTTACCAGCCGGTTCATCTTTCTTTTGTTTCAATTTCGTTTGACTCTCTTTTCTGACAACTAATATGTTTTTGTTGTTTCTTATTTCAATTTACATTCGTCTAAAGATCTAGGATAAATCCATAACTTTGACAAACTTTACGATCCCTTCTGCATTCATCCATATCATTCCTTATCACTTGCCCAAAACATCAAAAACTATCGAAATTTATGTTGGATAATGTGATAGATCTCCAACAAGCTTTCCAACCAATCGAGCTTCCGATAATCTGTAAAACATAAGCAAGAAAACTAAGTAAGCAAGTAATGCTTAGTAAGTTTATAAACATGAAACATAACTTACCATTCATTATAAAACAATAAGAATAAGCATAATGTAATCCAATCACAAGCTTGGCACAAGCCTAAGCACCATCATCAAATACACAAGTTAGTGCATTCATACATAATTCACTAGAATTAAACATATGATGATTCATTTCCATGTGAACATATAACATTTGAATCATTTAACCTTTCCATGATCATATGCATATTACCATATGAAAACTTACCTTTTAAATCCTTTTCATTTCTCACTGAACCATATAGAATATCATCAGATACTCGAGAAACCTCACACGAAGTGTGCTTAAACATACAATTGTAACCTTTCCTTTACATCATTGCTCAGACGAGCTGTGAAATGAGCCTGCTCACATGGGCTGTGGGTCAAAATGTAAGCTACATGATGCTGCTCACATGAACTGTGGAGTATCCGCAACAAATGCAAGACGAACACCCGAAACATGAAGTCCCTAATGACATGTCATTTGTATCCTACAAATTCCTAAGGTTCAACTAGGACTTGTTAACCGTCATGACATTTCTTCGGATATACATGGATTCTTAACATTATAAATACATAATAACACATAATTAAATAACATAAATATGGTAATTCGTACATACAAACTTACCTCAACGATTAACATGTAGGAACGAGATCAACAAATCCAAGGCTTTAGCTTTTCCTCAATCTGAATCCAAATGTGGTCTATCTTGATCTCAATAGAAAATTTCAATCCATTTAATACTTCTATTATTCAATTCAGACCATATTTCATATTTTTACAAAATTACTATTTTGCCTCTAACATTTTAACTTTTCATATTTTAGTCCTCAAGCTCATAACTTAAAATTTAAACATTTTAATCATCTTCTCATGCTAGCCAAATTATTTAGAGATCTAAATCAATCCATACAAATCATTATTTCATAAATTTACCATAAAATTTTATCATTTTCTCAAATAAGTCCCTAAATATAATTTTCAACAAAAAATCACTTTACAAAACTTGTTTATTTATCAACAAGGACTCATTATCAACCATTAAACATCAAGACCGTTTAAAAATCATTCATGGCATCATCCTCAACCTTTGGCACTTTTACAAATTGACCCCTGGGCTAACTAGATTAAGCTACAACAATTGCAAAAACATAGAATTCATTAAAAACGAGGTTAAAAGCACTTACATGCAAGCAAATTAAACTTGGGTGAACAAGCTATCAACAATGTAGTCTTCTTCTCCAAAAATTTGGTCAACCATGAGTAAAAATAAAAGATGACATCTTTTCTTTACTTTTATTTTAAGTTTATTTATTAATTTACTATTTTAACCTTACATTTTGACTTAAAAATCACTTAATTTGTGTGCATAAAAGTCCACTAACTATTTGAGTGTTCTAATTACCATCTAAGTCCACTCACTTTTAAAATTCATAGCCATTTAGCCCTTTTAACATATGAAACTCTACTTTTTCACTTATTACAGTTAAGCCTTTTTCACTTAATTAATCAAGCAAACATCAAAAATTTTTAACGAAATTTTAATACGACCTTACTGACATCCCATAGACATTAAACTAGAAATGAAAGAATAATTTACTTATTAGATTTGTGGTCACAAAACCAGTATTCTGATTTCACTAAAAACGAGTAGTTACAACTCTCCCCTTAAAGGAATTTTTGTCCCCGAAAATCTTACCAAAAATTAAGTTCGGGTATTGCACTTTCATAGCTTCTTCGGGTTCCCAAGTGGCCTCTTCTATACCGCGACATTTTCAGAGAACTTTTACTAAAGCTATGCTTTTATTTCTCAATTATTTAACTTCCTGAGCTAGAATTCTGATCGGTTCTTCACTGTACATCATATCTGACTGTATCTCAACATCAACAAGTGCAATCACATGTGAAGAATCTGATCAATACCATCGTAACATTAATACATTCAAAACATTATGAATCTTTTTTAACGCTAACAGCAAAGCCAATTTATAAGTTGTTGCCCAATTTTCTCAATGATCTCGTATGGCCCAATAAATCGCGGACTAAGCTTTCCTTTTCAGCCAAATCAAAGAACTTTCTTCCAAGGTGACACTTTCAGAAATACTCTGTCACCAACTTGAAATTCAATGTCTTTTCTTTTCAAATCTGCGTAAGATTTCTTTCAATCTGAAGCCACTTTCAGACAGTCTCGAATCACTCTAACCTTTTCTTCGATTTCTTGTATCAATTCAACACTGAATAACTCATTCTCACTAAGCTCAATCCAATATAATAGAATTTGACACTTTCGACCATACAAAGCCTTGTACAGTGCCATTTTTATGATCGCTTGATAACTGTTGTTGTATGTAAATTCAACCAATGGCAAAATCTCTCCCAATTACCTTCGAACTCTAAAAAACAACATCGAAGCATGTCTTCAAGTATCTGGATTTCTCACTCATATTAACTATCGGTCTATGGATGAAATGTTGTGCTACAATACAATTGAGTACCTAGAGCTTCATGTAACTTGCTCTAAAATCTAGACATAAATCGTGGATCTCTATAAAAAATAATAGAAACTGACACAGCATGCAATCTAAAAATCTCTGCAACATACAACTCTGCTAATCTCTTGAGTTAGAAATTCGTATGCACTAGAATGAAATTCACAAACATCGTCAAACAATCTACAATGACCCACACAGCATTTTTCTTTCTCGAAGATAGAGGAAATCTCGATACAAAATCCATCGTGACACGTTATCATTTCCACTCTAGAACCATCACTGGTTGTAACAAACTAGAAGGTACCTGATGCTTGGCTTTAACCTGCTAACAAACCAAATATCTTGATACGAACTCTGAAATCTCTCATTTCATACCTAACAACCAGTACATCAGTTTCAAATTGCCATACATTTCATTACTGCTAGGATGAATCGACAAGCTACAACTATGAGCTTCCTGTAAACTCTTCTGAACGAGATCAAAATTTCTGGATACACAAATTCTTCTTTTGAAGTAAAACTATCACCGAAACCAACATGAAAATCTGAATCAGGTCATTTCAATCTGTTTCCGTTTAGTGATCAAAACATCATCCATTTCTGAACTTTGGAAATCTGTTGGAAAATGTTGGTTTAGCTTTTAATTCAACTAAAATCGAATCTTCATAAATCAATATAAATTGCGTGTTAATCGCTTGTAAAGTAAATGGATATTTTCTACTCAAAGCATCAGCAACAACATTAGCCTTTCCTAGGTGATAGGTAATTATCAAATCGTAATCTTTCAATAACTCGAGCCATCTGCACTGTCTCAAATTCAAATCATTTTACGACATCAAATACTTCAAGCTTTTGTGATCCATGAAGATGTGACATTTTTCTCTATACAAATGGTGTCGCCAAATTTTCAAAGAAAAAACAATGATTTCAAGCTCTGAATCGTTAGTCGGATAATTCTTTTCGTGTGGTTTCAACTGTCGAGAAGAACACGCTATCACTTTTACCATCTTGCATTAAAAGACAGCCCAAACCATTCAATGAAGCATCTCTGTAAATCACAAATTCTTTACTGGACTCTGGTTGAACTAACACAGGTGTCTCGGTTAACAAAGCTTTCAACTGATTAAAACTTTACTGACATTTCTTGAACCATTCGAATTTAACATCTTTTTGCAACAGTCTCGTTAATGGTGTAGCAATAATTGAAAATCCCTTAACAAATCTTCTGTAATATCCAGCTATACCCAAAAACCTTCTAATCTCAAATACATTTATCAGAGTTTTTCAATCTACCACAGGTAAAATTTTGCTCGGATCAATTATATGGCCATTTGCTGATACCACATGTCCTAAAAATTTGACTTCTCTAAGCTAGAACTCACATTTGCTGAACTTAGCGAATAGTTCTTTTTCACGTGAATTTTGTAAAACAATTCTCAAATGCTGGGCATACTCTGTCTCATCTCTTAAATAGATCAAAACGTCATCAATGAACACAACAACAGATTTTTCTAAGTACGGTCTAAAAATTTTATTTATCAAATCCATAAATATCGTAAGTGCATTAGTCAAACCAAATGGCATCACAAGAAATTCATAATGTTTGTACCTAGTACTGAATGTAGTTTTTGGCATATCAGAGTCTGTAACCCGTAACTGATAATAACCAGAAAAAAGACCAATCTTGGAGAATACTGTCGTACCTTTCAATTGATCAAATAGATCATCAATATGTGGCAATGGATACTTGTTCTTGATCATGACTTTATTGAGCTGCTGATAGTCGATAAATAATCACATGGATCCCTTCTTTTTCTTAACAAATAACACAGGAGCACCCCAAGGAGAAAAATTGGGCCGAGTAAAACCCCTATGTGTCAACTCTTGCAACTGAGCTTTGAACTCTTTCAATTCTGTAGGTGTCATTCTATATAGAGCTATTGATATTGGAAATGTTCCCGGCATTAGCTCAATAGCAAACTCAACCTCTCTGGTCGGCGGTAATCCTAGTAACTCTTCTGGAAACACATCTGTAAACTCACAAATGATTAGAACTGATTCTAACTTCAAGTTTGAAACTCTAGAATCAAGTATATAAGCAAGCTATGCTTCATATCCTTTTCTAACATTTTTCTGAGCCGACATAGCCGAAATAATATTAGAGACACTACCTTGCCTGTCTGATTCAATTCGAAGCTTTTCACCGTTCTGACACTTTAACACAATATGCTTTTGTCTACAATTCACAATAGCATCATGTAGGGTTAACCAGTCCATACCCAGAATCACATCAAACTCATCAAGGGGTAGTAACATCAAATCAGCTAGAAAGTTGCAATGTCGAATCATCAAATGATAGTTTTTACAGACTTTGTCAACTAACAAATATTGACCTATGGAGTTCATTACTTTAACCACAAACTAAGTAGATTCAAAAGGCAACTTCTTATCTGACACTAAAGTCGTAACTACATATGAGTGTGTTGACCTTGGGTCAATCAAAACATTAACATTAGTATCAAAGATAGAAGATGTACCAGTGATAACATAAGGCACTGAAGTTTCCTCTCGAGCACGAATCACGTAAGCTCTTGCTGGTGCTCTTGCCTCAGATCTCACAGTAGAGTCTTTCATCCCACAACAACTATTACCCATATTTCCAACATCCCAGGGTGGTCTCCCTCTCGTAGATGTATTACTACATCGAGTAGTCTGAGCTTTTTCTTTATCTACCCTTTCTGGGAAATCTCAAAGATAATGTTCATACGAACCACATTTAAAACATAACCCACCTTTCAACCTACATTCACCGAAGTTTCATTTATTACATTACTGACATTCAAGCTTGTTGTTTTTAACACTGCCCACACTTGCTACAAACATAGCCTGAGATTTCGAGCTAAAATGTTGTTTTCCTCAGTCTTTCCTAGAATAACCCACTGAAGCTAATGAATGACGATGATACTCTTTCAACTTCTTTGATGGAAATGAGTTTGATTTTTCCAAATTTTTCTTTCCTGAATCACGCAACTCAGAATCGACTTTTCTCTTTACTTTGCTAAGTTCATCAGCTTTGTGTGCTCTATCAACCAAAACTATAAATTCATTCAACTCGAGAATCTCAACTAGGAACTTAATGTCTTCGTTTAGTCCATCTTCAAGTCGAGTACACATAGCAACCTCTGTAGGCACAAACTCTCAGGCATACTTACTGAGTTCATAAAAGTTTCCTCTCGTATTCTACTACTAACATACATCATTGCTTCAATTCAAGAAATTCTTTACGTTTCTTGTCTAGAAACCTCTGACTCATATATTTCTTTCAAAATTCAGTTTGAAAGAACTCCCAGTTTACTCAATCTCTGGGTACAATAGTAACTAAGGTGTTCCACCACTAGTAAGCTGAATCTTTCAACAACAAAACAACACATTTCAAGCATTCCAAAGGAGTACATGATAATTTATCAAAAACTCTCACCATGTTTTCTAACCAGAACTCGGCTCTCCCTGGGTCATCTTCAACTGTACCTCAAAACTCTTTCACCCTATACTTCTGAATTTTATCAACTGGAGGCTTACTCGCTTATACTGGTTCCAAACCTTGAGGAAATACAGGAACCAGTTGGGGTAAGGTGGGATAGAGGTTGTTGAACCATAGGGTTCTTTCGCACAAACTCGGAGAACCTTTCAGTCATCATCTAGAATAAGGCTTCCTTAGCCTCTCCTCCCTAATCCTCAGATACGGGCCTACTACCACTAGAAGTTGCCCCGTGTACGAAAGCTTGTGCATTAATTTCTATTTCATTGGAATTGGCTCAGTTGGATGACATCTTATTTATATGAAAATATAATGAAATTAGGGTCAAGAGTTATCACACTATCATAGATTATACAATGGCATGTATTTCTAGACTTATACGTGCTACATTCAGTCTAACAACAGACTAAACCTGGCTCTAATACCACTAAATGTAACACCTCTAAACCATATTCGTCGTTGGATTAGGATTCTAGAGCATTACTGTACAAACAGAACATTAATACAAACATTTCAAACATCATCCAAAACATATTATAATACATTCACTCACATACATATCGTCCCTACATCGAGCCTTCGAGACCCTAGAAATACCTTAGAAATGATTCGAGGCTACAACGAAAACATTTGGAAAATTTAGGAAAAATTCACAAATGTTAGAACAAGGGTCACACGGCCGTCTAGTCAGGCCGTATGCCTCACAAGGCTCACACGGCTAAGACACACGCCCTTGTCTCAGGCCATGTAAGAATCAAAATAGGGACACACGATTGTGTCCCAACCCGTGTCCTCACCCGTGTAACTCACTAAGTAGGGTCACAACGTCATGCCATTCGCCCATGTGCCAGGCTGTGTAACTCTCGAAATAGCCCCACACGCCTGTGCTCCAGGCCATGTGTTAGGCCATGTAACTGCCTGACTTGTGTGCAATAAAACCTACAAGGGACACACGGTCGTGTCCCAACCCATGTCCTCACAGTGTAACTCACTAAATAGGGTTGTACGGCCGTGTCTCATGCCCGTGTGCCAGGCTGTGTAACTCTTGAAATAACCCCACAAGCCCATAAGCCAGGCCATGTGTTAGGCCATGTTACTACCTAACTTGTATGCAATAAGACCTACAAGGGACACACGACTGAGTCACACGCCCATGTCTCATGTAACAGCCTATTTTTAGGGTTAATCAGAACAGTGGTTTCAGGACCACAAATATGAATTTAAAATATTTATTTTAATATTTTATTATGGTTTACAGCATGATAGAATTATTTTTTGAAAATTTCATAAATAAATTTTACCGTTTAAAGGCTTAATCGGTAAAAAGGACAAAATCGCGTAAGGCGTAAAAGTTGAATTATATAAGCTAAAAGCATTAAATAGTTATGAAATTTCAAAGTTGAGGGTTTTAGATGGTAATTAACCCATTGGAATTATGAATGGACAAATATGTTCTTTATTAATGAAAATTACAAGGTTAATTAATAAGGTTATAATGATAATTATGAAATAAATCAAGTTAAATAATAAAAACATGGTGTCATCTTCACCATTTAGTTTCCACCACCAAAAATACATGAATAAAAATAGCCATGCATGAATATATATTCGGCCAAGCTTTGAAGATTAATGGGTGAGTGGTTTTTGCTCGATTTTTAATAATTTCTACGTTTTTGAGATTGTTGCTTCGTAATCTAGCTAGTCCGTACCTCCGATTTTGAAATTGCCAAAGATTTTGATAGTTTCCATTGTTGAGCTTATATTTTCTTTGATGTTTAATGGTGAAATATGAATATTTGATGTGAGATTTTCATATTTTATAAAGTGATTTTTGATGAAAATGCAAATTAGGGATTTAATTATGAAATATTGAAATTATGTGGTTAAAAGTGTGATTATTTGGAAAATGTGGGCTGCTAAGAGAATAAGAAGAATTCAGCTAAGCATGGGTAGGATGAAATTGCATGAAATTGTGATTTTATGTGATAAGGACTAAATTGCAAAAATGTGAAATAATAGGGAAAAAGTGTAATTTTTCCAAAAGGTGTAAATTGTGTTAAATTGAATGAATTAATGATTAAATAAGTAAATTTTGTTATTATATAGATTGAGAAAAGTGAGATTCAGATCTAGAACGGGGGAAAACAAAGTATTGAATTAGTTGACCTAATTTGTCGTTACAGCGAACGAGGTAAGTTTGTATGCTAATAAATGTACTTAAATTGTGTTATAAATGTTTCTTTATTTTTTAGTTGAATTGAATGTTGAATGGTCATGATTACAAGCAAGAATCACAGAGTTTCGATATCAGAAAGTCCCGTACGAACCTTAGGAATAGTATAGGATACAAATGTCATGACATTAGGTTATCGAGATGTGATTACAAGTAAGACCATGTCTGGGTCATTGGCATTGTATTGTGATTACATGTAAGACTATGTCTGGGACATTGGCAATGTTATATGATTTCATGTAAGACCCTGTTTGGGACAGTGGCACCGATATGTGGTAACATGTAAGACCATATCTAGGATATGGCATTGTATGAGCCTTATGTGATATCCGAGTATCCTTAGTGATTCTGAAGCATTCAACGAGCAAAGTCAAGATGAGAAAGAAAGTACAATCAAATTAAGTGCTACAAGTACATACAAAACCTATATGAGAATCAATTGAAGGTAATTTGGTAAGTTCCTAGTGTATCATGTATATGAAATGAGAAAGATTTATGTGTAAGTATGTTTCATGCCAAAATGTGTTTATTTGGCCATAATGAGGTATGAATTGAATGATATGTGAGATATGAGTTATAGTTGTTTTAACTAAATATACATATGGCATATAGTGTGCGAAGCATCGTTATTTGATGATATTTCTCATAATTCACTTGGCTAAAGAAAAAGTAATGAATTTTGAATATAGTTTATATATAATTGCTTATACAGATGAAAATGTGAATGAATTGATAGGAGATATTCAAATCATACGTGTTTTGAGTGAATAAACTCATGAAAATCTTGATTAACTATGCGCATGAATTTGAGATAGAATGGTGAAATCATATGAATTATATCATGTTTTGAGTAATTGTTAAAATACAGTTATTTAATAATAAGAGTTTATTTCCATACGAGCTTACTAAGCTTTATAGCTTACTTTGTTTTCTTTTCTATGTTTATCGAGTTTCGGAATCTTGCTCGAGTTGGAAGTCGTCGGAGATCTCATCACACCATCCAGCTATGGTTTGGTACATAAGAGATTTATGATTTTGGTTATATGGCATGTATAGGCTTGAGTCTTTTTTATAAAGGTTTTAGTGATGTATTTGGCCATTTTATATGGCTTATTAATGACTTATGTTTGATGTGCAATTTGCCTTGTGTAATGGTATAATTTGGTATGGTTGGTGATGGTTCAAGATGATCATTTGGTCATTTGGTATATGATGAGTATTTACCTATGAAAAGCATGATTTTGGACTTGATAAAGGAATAGCTAATTGTAACATCCTGATTTTCGGATATATTCGCGGTTTTCAATATTTTGTAAAGATTTTAAAATTTTGTATTTGGATGTGGAATTAATATTTTGAGTAGGTAAATGGGCTTATAGAAGACCCATGTGTTGGCCAAAACCCGGTTGAATTTTTGAATTTTGGACTTAAAAGGTTAGGGGTTCTGGCTAAGTGGCCTTAAGTGGAGTGATGGGCAAATTGCATCACAAAAAGAGCCTTGGTAAAGTGGCCAGGGTGACGCCACTAGGCTCCTAAAAAGGTGGCGTGTGGAGCTTTGAGGGAGGCATGGGATCGATTCCCTGTGTTGACAAATAGGTGCATTTATTTTTAAGTGCAGGAGGGGTAAGTGTGGGAGTCCAAGTGGATTCTGCTAGAGGAGAGTTTGAATCAGTCTAAACACTTGGATTAAGGAGGGATAAGGGGAGAGATTTAAGGGATTAGGAGAGAGGCTAAGAGTTGGCCAAATTTTGGGAATTGAAGAGGGAAAAATTGGCAGGGGGTTTTGAGGTTAGTATTTCGGCACTTAGGGTGTTGAGTGGTGCCGTTTTCTTTTGCTGAAACACCTTAAGGTTTTTCTTTTCTCTCTTCTTCCTCTCTAGCCGAAACTACCACCTCCCATATTCTTCTTTTTCTATTTTTTCTTCAAAACCATTCATCAATTCTGTTGTTCATCAATACTTTTGCCGAATCCGCAAAAGCCGAAATCCTGTGATCACTGCTTGTGCCGATTTCTTCAAAGACAGGTCCTTCTATGTTCTTTTGTTTTTATTAAATCTAAGATTATCTTTTCTTAATCCTAGATACCTGACGGCAATTCTACTTCAAGGTCATAGCCTCATATCGTCATCTCCTTCACCACCCAAAAGCCGAAAGTACCATTGGTTAGGGGCTTATAGCCGAAACTTCTTCAACCCTTGGATTCGGGTTTTACCATTGTTCTAAGGATAAATCTACACCGGATTGAGCGTAATATTTATTGTTTATAATATGTATTTATGAATGTGTAAAAATTTCAAGCTTCGATTTAGTCGATTGCATGTGAATTCAGTTATTAGGACTTGTGTGACATTTTTGAAATGTGATAGGCTAATCTATAAGGACCTAATAGTGCATGTAATCAAAAGGGAGGACTTGCATGTCAAATTTCCCCCCCTAATAGCTAATGGCCGGCCATGAAAAGAGATTATGGGCAAAAACATGTCATAAAACATGTTGTGACAATGGTGTATGTAAGAAAAAATAAAATAATGAGCATGGGAATTGAATAATGAAAGGAAGAAAAAAAAGAGAATGGTGAGTGTTTCCCCCTTGCCGTGAGTTGAAGAAAAGAGAAAAAATTTTGTTCATCCTTTTCATTCTCTCTTGGCGAAAATTCTAAGGAAGAAGGAGGGAGTTTTTGCTTCATGTTTGGTTTGGAAGAGGATTAGGAAGAGGTTTGGCCATACTTGTATCAAGATTAAGGTATGTTTGATGTTGTGCCATGAGATTCATGCATGTTTTTGGTTGCTAACTTGATGTTCTTATTAGCCATGGTCCGAATCCTTGCTATGTCATGGGGATGGTTGTAACAGCCCTAATTTGACCCTAGTCGGGATGTGGTTTCGGGACCACAAAACCGAGTCATAAAATTTAGTTAAAATTTTATTTGCATACCTTATATGTGTGGTAGTACTTGTATAAAAATTTGATGATTCAATTTTTATCTTAGGAATGTGAATCTTGCTCGAAAGGATTTAGTTGAGAGACTTAGAAAATTTGATAGGTAAATAAGTGAGGACCAAATAGTATGGAATTATGAAAAGTTGGGTTTGCATGTCAAAATGCCCCAAACTAAGTTGAGTGGCCGGCCAAGCATGGCTTCATCTTTCCAAGATCATGTTGTTATTATTATTTAATGTTGGTAAGATATTAAAATAGAGGAAATAAAGATTAATGATAAGAAAATGAACAAAAAAAAAATAGGTGTTCATCCTTGCTACCCTTAGCCGAAAAACCAAGTGAAAGAAAAAGAGAAAAGCTTTGGAGAAGTCGGCCATACTAGTATCTCAGTTGAGGTATGTTGAAGTTATTCCTTTAAATTCATGTGTATTGTTGGTTGTTAGTTTGAATTCTATCTATCCCATGGTGGGATTTGGGGTTGTTGGAGAGTTGGAATTTGACAAGAAGCTTAAAAAAATTTTAGTAGATACCTTGATGCTATTGACATGTTAGTTGTGTGGATGAACTAAGTTGCTTGTTATGTTAGCATGAAAGTGAAGATGTTAAGTCATTTTGTTGGAGGTGCCAAGTTGGGACTAAGAAGGGAGGAGTATTCGCCAACATAGTTGAAAGGGATGTTGCCGATTTTAGAATTGGGTTAGGGAGTGGCTATAATGGGCATAGAGATGTTGAACCTAAGAAATGTAGCAACATGCAAATTTATATGATATCACAAATGGAGGTGAAACTATGCTAGATTGGGAAAAAGGTTGGTCAAGTGTGCATTAGAAGAATTTAGGTGTTTAGATGATGTTATAGATGACACTATACATATATATATATATTCGGCCATCAAAGGGAGTATGTAGGCGATGTTGAGTCAAATTTTTGGTGCACAATCGGGTATGTATATATATATATATATATAAGTATGCCCATTCATGATGTTACCTTTAATCATGTGTATAATCGACTAAATGAGTAATTAGTAAGAGGGGTTGCCGAATATACAAATATACATATGCATGTGTAATTGAACTATAAATGTATAGCAAGATGATTGAACTAGTTTATTTATCTATTAAGCCCGAGAAGTTAAAGAAGGAGAAACAAGCAAGGGCAAAGCCAAGGACATCGAGTAGCCGGGTCGGAACCGTTATACTCAACGCAAGGTAAGTCCTAAGCACTTGTTGTGAGAACTCCTTGATAGATATTTTTGGAGTGATTCTCCTATTTATTAATATGACCATATGTACAATTTGAATTTAGTAAATTGCTTTACCATGATGAATTGACATAGGGCACAATGTGTGCAAGATTATGTGGCACTATGTGTGCCGATTGGGAGGTTGAGGCATGAGGCTATCTCAAATGCACTATGTGTGCAATTTATTAATGCACTATGTGTGCGATTTACTATGGCACTATGTGTGCGATTTGCTATGGCACTATGTGTGCGAACATAATAAGCACTATGTGTGCCACATTCGGTTGTTGAAATAAATTGTGCATGAACGAGGTAAGTGATTGAGCTACTAACTAAATATCGAAATTGAGATTGTGCGGTGTATGCATAAAATTATCTAGTGCATCGTTGTTCCAACTTGAGGAAACGGATCCAAATCGATTGGGCTGACTTGGCGTTTGATTTGGTTGAAGGACTTGGCATGAGATCGAACCAAAATTTAAGAAATTGCAGCATAGTTTGTTATGGTTGGAAACATCGATTTTGTATTATTTGTTTATTCACTTATGATTGTTATTGTTGGATGGTAGAGTAGTGCTTACGACTTCATCGAAGTTATGTACTCATTTGGTGTGCTTATTTGTTGTTTATTTAGGTTCTTGATCCATTTTGCGTGCTCGGGACCGTCGTCGAAGCCATCACACCGACTAGCTTACTTTTTGGTATCTTCTTCTTAGATGGTCTAAGAAAACATTTCGCATGTATAGGCTATTATGTTTTGTTTGAACTTGGTATGTAAAATTTTGAATAGCCATGCGAAAATGGCTTATAAATGTTTTGAGCATAATGTTATAATCATTTGGTATGTATATGCTCATTAAGAGGCATGGAAATGTTTGGCAATGACCAGCCATTAGAATGGGTCATCATGATTATATTTTGGACTATATATGAAAAAGGGTGGTTGAATCATAGAAACTATGTGTTAGAGAAAGTCTACCCTAGAAATAGATGCTGGCAGCAACAGTGACGTGGATGTGAAAAGTCACTAAAAATAGTAGGAATGGAATTAAATAGTGAATAAATTATGTAAATTAACCTTGATGAATCTATTTTCATATGGAAGAAACGAAACGGTCATATGAGTTGTATGTTAAGAGATATTTGGGTTTTCGTGAAACAGGGCCAGAACGGTTTCTGGATTCCCTGTTCCGACTTTGAAAATTCATTATAAATTAACCAGAGATAATTAGGAGTCATACCATATATGTATAAATTCCTCTTTGAGTCTAGTTTCTATAGAAAGAAACGGCATCAGTATTGAAGCCCTGCACAGGGAGTTATTCGAGTTGTAATGCATGAAGGTCAGTGTAGTCATCCCCTGTAACATGGGAGACTTTAACTAATAAACTGTACTAATTGGCTTGACCAAAAATTCTAGAAAAAAATCTGTAGATGGAAATATGAGTCTAGTTTCAGGAAAAAATTACAAAACTGACTTTCGAGTTGTAAAACTCAAGTTATGATCTTTGAAGCGACTAGTACACAGATTGGCAGCTTGTCTGGAATTTCTCAATAAGTGGTTGAAGTCTGTTAACACCTCGTGTTCGACTCCGGCGACGGTCTCGGGTTCGGGGTGTTACAATTTTATTGGTATCAGAGCTATGGTTTAGTCGGTTCTAGGACTACCATGGCACGTATGAGTCTAGCTATACATGCCTTAATGTTAATGTTTAAATGTGTGATGACTTCTGACGGTTAAAATTTTTTTGTTTTGATTAGTAAATGGATCCCGATGTAGAGAGAACCTTCGCGGATGACGTTGAAAGTGTAGCGGCTGCTCCTGCACAAGGGACGCCGCTGTTGAACCTCACCATCTGCGAATAATCAAGGTGAGGGGCTAAACAAGCCTTCTTTACCATGATGAATGAGTGGGTCACGCATAATATGCCCGAACCAATCCTATTGTCCAACAATTCCAATTTGAATAATCCACCCCAAGAGCTCAGAATGCCATCGCCATCGACCTGTGAGGCTGAGTAAGCCACCAGAGACTTGATTAGGAAGCACGGGCTGAAGAGTTCAGGCCATAGTTACCGATGATGCCGAAAGGACGAAGTTCGCTTGACAACACCATTCGGTGTTTGATGAACTCATGCACACCGATGAATGTCTAAAGTGTGCTATATCCTTGTTGCGGGACTCACCTACTATTGGTGGAGGACCTTGATTTCCATAGTTCCAAACGAACGAGTTATTTGGGATTTCTTTCAAACGGAGTTTCAAAGAAATATATTAGTCAATGGTTCATCGATCAAAAGCGTAAGGAATTCTCGAACTCAAGCAAGGCCGCATGACAAGATCTCAATACGAACATGAGTTCGTAAGACTCGACCGGTATGCCCGGAGTGTGTGGCTAATGAGGTTGCTATGTGCAAGAGGTTTGAAGAAGGATTGAATGAAGATCTAAGACTACTAGTGGGTATTTTGGAGATAAAAGAATTCGTAACACTAGTTGAACGAGCACGCAAGGCGGAGGAACTTGGAAAGGAGAAGAAGAAGGCTGAATTTGAAGCTAGAGACTATCGCAAAAGATCGACGGTAAAGCTCCGCTCTCGGCTGTAAAGAAGTTCGTGGAGGACACCAATAAATCGAGGACGATCAAGGATTTCCATTACAAAGACGACCATTGACGGACTCCCGAGCTACTTCGGTAGCTAGTGTGGGCAATAACCGCCAAGAGAAACTCCGAATGCCCCCAATGTGGGAGAAGACACATAGGTGAATGTTGGGGTAAGTCTACCAATAGGGCTTGTTACGGATGCGGTTCAAGGACCACTTCATTAGAGATTGCACGGAGCTTGATGAGAAGAATAGGATGCAAAGTGCAAGACCTAGTGGAATGACACTAAAGGTAGACCACCAAGAATTTCAGAGGTAGGGTGGTAGTCGAGAGGGCCACCGACACGGCTGTTCGATCCGAGACCCAGACTCGCTAGGGCATATGCCATCCGTGCACGAGAGGAAGCATCCTCCCCTGATGTTATCACTGGTACTTTCACTCTCTTCGATACTAGTGTGATTGCATTGATTGACCCTGGCTCTACTCATTCATATGTATGTGAAACCTTAGCATCCAGTAAGACTCTACCTGTTGAGTCTACTAAGTTCGTAATTCGAGTGTCAAACCCTTTGGGTCAATACGTGCTTGTCGACAAAGTGTGCAAGAAATGTCCCCTAGTAATTCGAGGGTCCTGCTTTCCGGCGGACCTGATGCTTTTGCCGTTTGATGAATTTGATGTTATTCTTGGTTTGGATTGGTTGACCGTGCATGATGCGGTTGTGAATTGCAAAAGCAAGACTATTGATTTGAGGTGCGCAAATAACGGGATAATCCGAGTTGAGTCTACGGACTTAAAAGGGTTGCCAGCTGTAATATCAGCAATGTTGGCCCAGAAACATGTAAGAAAGGGGTGCGAAGCATACCTTGCGTATGTACTTGATGACAAGGTATTGGAAAAGGAACCCGAATCGGTGCCGGTGGTTTGTGAATACCCGGATGTTTTTCCTGAAGAATTACCGGGTTTACCACCTGTTCGGGAAGTAGAATTTGGTATTGAGCTTGTACTGGACTACGCCAATTTCGATAGCTCCGTGTCGTATGGCACCAATCGAGTTGAAGGAGTTGAAAGCTCGCTTGCAAGAGTTGATGATAGAGGTTTCGCTGACCAAGTTTTTCACCTTGGGGTGCACCAAAGTGTTGTTTGTGAAAAGAAGGACGGAACCATGAGGTTGTGCATTGACTATCGCCGCCTTCATAAAGTGACAATAAAGAATAAATATCCGCTATCACAGATCGATGATTTGTTCGATCAACTGAAGGAGCCTCGGTGTTCTCAAAAATAGATTTGAGATCGGGCTATTATCGCCATAATTCGGGACTCGGACATACCCAAAACCGCCTTGAATCGAGATACGGTCACTACGAGTTCTTAGTGATGCCGCTTGGGCTCACTAATGCCCTCGCGGTATTTATGGATTTGATGAATCGGATCTTCACCCGTATTTGGATCGGTTCGTAGTTGTGTTCATTGACGACATTTTGGTCTATTCAAGAGATGAGACCGAACATACGAGCACCGAGATTAGTGTTGCAAATTTTACGGATAAGCGCTTATATGCTAAGTTCAGCAAGTGTGAGTTCGTTAAGAGAGGTTAGCTTCTTGGGTCATGTGGTATCTCAGATCGGGTATTCGAGTCGACCCGAGCAAAATTTCACCATACTTAATGGAAGCCTCCAAGAAATATTACCGAGGTTCGAGCTTTTTGGGACTTGCTTACTCTACCGACGATTTGTAAAAGGATTCTCGATGATAGCCACACCCATGACAAAACCGCTTGTAAAGATGTCAAGTTTGAATGGACGGAAAAGTGTCGAAAAGTTTCGACCAATTGAAAACTCATTTGACGAAAGCTCCAAAGATTAGTACAAATTTAATCGCAAAGAGTTTATCATCTATAGTGACGCCTCCCTACTTGGGTTAGGTTGCGATTGATGCAAGAAGGTCGAGTTGTGGCCTATGCGTAGAGACAATTAAAGCCACATGAGAAAATTATCCGACCCATGATCTCGAATTGGTCGCCATCGATTCGCCTTAAAGATATGGCGACATTACTTATTTGGTGAGAAGTGCCATGTGTATTCGGATCACAAAAGTCTCAAATATTTGATGACTCAAAGAGACTTAAATCTGCGACAAAGACGTTGGCTCGAGTTATTAAAAGATTATGAGCTTGTCATTGATTATCACCCGGAAAGGCTAATGTGGTTGCGGACGCCTTAAGCGAAAATCACCGCTTGCTTTACGAGCTATGAATGTACACTTGTCTATCCTACCCGACAATGTGTTAATAGCCAATTAAAGGCCAAACCATTATTGACTCATCAAATTCGCGAAGCTCGTAAAGTTGACGATGAGCTGGTTGCAAAACGGCCGAGTGTGTTCAACAAGGAATCGGAGTTTCAAATTGATGATGACGATTGTTTGAGGTTCGTAAATCGCTTGTGTGTTCCAAGAAATTCGAACTCATTTCGACGATTCTCAATGAAGCTCATTGTAGCCGAATGTCAATTCACCCGGGGAGTACGAAGATGTACAACGATTTGAAATGTCGGTTTTGGTGGCATGGTATGAAACGAGACATCTCCGACTTTGTTTCGAGATGTTTAATATGTCAACAAGTGAAAGCGGAACATCAAGTGCCTTCAGGGTTACTTCAACCGATCATGATACCCGAGTGGAAATGGGATCGAGTCACAATGGACTTTGTGTCCGGGCTGCCATTGTCAGCTAGTAAGAAGGATGCGATTTGGGTTGTTGTTGATAGACTGACTAAGTCGGCTCACTTTATCCCTTGTGCGTACGGATTTTTCATTGGATAAACTAGCTGAATTGTACGTTTCTCAGATTGTGAGATTACACGGGGTACCGATTTCTGTTGTGTCGGATAGAGATCCGAGGTTCACCTCGCGATTTTGGAAGAAATTGCAAGAAGCTTTGGGTACCAAGTTGCATTTCAGCACCGCCTTTCACCCCCAAACCGATGGTCAATCCGAGCGAATAATTCAGATACTTGAGGATATGTTGAGATGTTGCATCCTCGAGTTCGGGTTCATGGGACGGTATTTACCTTTGATTGAATTCGCTACAACAATAGTTTTCAATCAAGTATTAAGATGGCGCCTTACGAGGCCTTGTACGGCGTAAATGCCGTACACCATTGTTTTGGACCGAGCTCGGTGAGAGCAAAATTTTCGAGTGGATTTGATTAAAGATGCTGAATGTAAAGTAAGAGTAATCCGTGAAAATCAAGATAGCCTCCGATCGTCGAAGTCGTGACGCGGATCTCAAACGAAAAGACATTGAGTATCGTGGGAGATAAAGTGTTTCTTAAAGTTTCGCCTTGGAAAAAGATACTCGATTTGGGCGCAAGGGCAAATTGAGTCCGAGGTTCATCGGGCCATATGAGATATCCGAACGAGTCGGTCCAGCTTGCATATCGCTTGATTTTGCCCCCAACTTGAAAAGATTCACGACGCCTTTCATGTTTCGATGCTTCGACGCTATAGATCCGATCCGTCCCACGTAATTAGTCCATCAGAGGTTGAGATTCAAGCCAATATGAGTTATGAAGAACCGATTCGTATCCTAGCTCGTGAAATGAAGGAGTTGCGAAACAAAAGTCCATTAGTAAAAGTGTTATGGCTCAAACACGGGATGGAAGAAGCTACTTGGGAACCCGAGAACTCTATGAAAGAGCGTTACCCAAACCTATTTACCGGTAAGATTTTCGGGGACGAAAATTTCGTAAGTGGGGGAGAATTGTAACAGCCCTAATTTGACCCTAGTCGGGATGTGGTTTCGGAACCGTTATACTCAACGCAAGGTAAGTCCTTAAGCACTTGTTGTGAGAACTCCTTGGATAGATATTTTTCGGAGTGATTCTCCTATTTATTAATATGACCATATGTACAATTTGAATTTAGTAAATTGCTTTACCATGATGAATTGACATAGGGCACAATGTGTGCAAAGATTATGTGGCACTATGTGTGCCGATTGGGAGGTTGAGGCATGAGGCTATCTCAAATGCACTATGTGTGCAATTTATTAATGCACTATGTGTGCGATTTACTATGGCACTATGTGTGCGATTTGCTATGGCACTATGTGTGCGAACATAATAAGCACTATGTGTGCCACATTCGGTTGTTGAAATAAATTGTGCATGAACGAGGTAAGTGATTGAGCTACTAACTAAATATCGAAATTGAGATTGTGCGGTGTATGCATAAAATTATCTAGTGCATCGTTGTTCCAACTTGAGGAAACGGATCCAAATCGATTAATGACTTGGCGCTTGGTTTGGTTGAAGGACTTGGCATGAGATCGAACCAAAATTTAAGAAATTGCAGATAGTTTGTTATGGTTGGAAACATCGATTTTGTATTATTTGTTTATTCACTTATGATTGTTATTGTTGGATGGTAGAGTAGTGCTTACGACTTCATCGAAAGTTATGTACTCATTTGGTGTGCTTATTTGTTGTTTATTTAGGTTCTTGATCCATTTTGCGTGTTTCGGACCGTCGTCAAGCCATCACACCGACTAGCGACTTTTTGGTATCTTCTTCTCGATGGTCTAAGAAAACATTTCGCATGTATAGGCTATTATGTTTTGTTTGAACTTGGTATGTAAAATTTTGAATAGCCATGCTAAAATGGCTTATAAATGTTTTGAGCATAATGTTATAATCATTTGGTATGTATATGCTCATTAAGAGGCATGGAAATGTTTGGCAATGACCAGCCATTAGAATGGGTCATCATGATTATATTTTGGACTATATATGAAAAAGGGTGGTTGAATCATAGAAACTATGTGTTAGAGAAAGTCTACCCTAGAAATAGATGTCGGCAACAACAAAGGACGTGGATGTGAAAAGTCACTAAAAATAGTAGGAATGGAATTAAATAGTGAATAAATTATGTAAATTAACCTTGATGAATCTATTTTCATATGGAAGAAACGAAACGGTCATATGAGTTGTATGTTAAGAGATATTTGGGTTTTCGTGAAACAGGGCCAGAACGGTTTCTGGATTCCCTGTTCCGACTTTGAAAATTCATTATAAATTAACCAGAGATAATTAGGAGTCATACCATATATGTATAAATTCCTCTTTGAGTCTAGTTTCTATAGAAACAAACGGTATCAGTATTGAAGCCCTGCATAGGGAGTTAAGTTCTTTGTTTAACCATGTGATGGTGGATTGATGGCTCTTGGACTTTCTTTTTAGCATTTTTGAGTGAGACATTAAGTTCTTTGTTTAACCATGACCAAAATCGAAATGGTATGGTGTTGTGATGTATTCGGCCATGGTACATCCATAAGTATAATTTATGCTTATTGCATGGTAGGTAAGATTTGTGTTTTGGATTTATGTTCATGTTTAGTTATAATCAACTTTGAGATTCTATCTAGCATATATATATATATATATATATATATATATATATATATATATGTTTGCACATGATGTATTGGTATGACATATATACTATCTCAAGGTATATATTTACATATGATGATGTTTCGGTTATGAAGTAAATGATTGATGCGTATTGAGTTACAATATGGAATGCGTTAGTGAGTAAAATGTATGCCGTTTATGTGTGGTATTAAGTGTATAATTGGCCTCAACATGGACATGCATATTTAGCCACATGAGGGGGATTGGTGTGCATGCATTCGGTTAGAGGCAAGCATATTGATGCCTATTCTTGGCTTAGAAAATTCGGCTAAGGAGAGTACTAACTAATGTGTTGAGTTTGATTCATTATTTCCGTACAAATGTGACTTTAATGTCTAATGAAAATATGTGGGCTAAGTACCTTGAATTCCTCTTTCGATGCTCAAATGATTAAATCAATTTATTTGTTAAATTAAGCCCAAGAGCAAAGGGGAGCTAAATCCGATAAAGGGAAGGAAAAAGTGGTCGAATAGCCATAGGAATCATTCGACAACATCCGAGGTAAGTTCTTGAGTAATAGAGCTTAAATTATGATTTGATTAGATCATGTCTCAAGTAAATCGAAATCATGCTCTTTGTGTGTGGATATTGAACCGAAATGTGCAAGAGTGATAAGTGTATTGTATTTGAGTTTTGCTAATGAAAATGAAATACTAATGTGTCATGATTTAGTGTTAAATGTGCATGTTTATTCGAATGGTGTCCGGCTAAGTCCCAAGGCTTTTGTGCTAAGTGACTAAATCCGGTCAATTCTCAAGGCATTTGTGCGAAGTTACCAAAACCGGTTAAGTCCCAAGGCATTCGTATGAAGTTACTAAATCCGGGCTAATTCCGAAGGCAATTGTGCGAATCACTATAACCGGCAATGTCCCAAAGACAATCGAGCGAGTCGCTATATCCGGTTAAATTTCAAGGTACGTGATTCGAAATGAACGATCTTGCTGTAAAAATCCCAGCTTAATACGCTTGAAAAATTCCAGCAATGAGGTATGTTCGTATGTGCATTGGAATAGTTGAGTTCCTTCAATAATATTCGCCGCTTGAGTAATGAGCTTCCAGTATTTGGCTAAGATGATCCCTAATGTATGAACATAGGGTTGGAATGTAAAGTAGAAATGATTTGAAAGTATGTATATACGGAATTATCCGCTTAGTTATATGAATGCTATACCTCTGTTGTGCTTAAATTCTTCGCTCAAACTTACTAAGCATAAATTGCTTACTCCGCTTTCTTTGTTTCTTTGTTTTATAGATTTTGGCTCGTCAACTATCGGACTCGGATTTTTGGAAGTCAAGTCTCCCACACTATCAAAGCCCCTTTTTGGTACAATTTTGGTTGAGCTTTGAAATGGCATGTATAGGACTACCCTTTGTTGTTTTTCAAGTACTTTTTGTGATGTATGTGTACGGGCCATGCGAAAATGGCTCGTAGAAGTGGAGTATGGCATTAGACCATTTGTGTTTATGTATATATGTATGGTTTCATGATGTGACTATTGACTGGAATGGAAGTGTTAGGCAAATGATCAGCCATTGGAATGGCTAAATATGATTATATGTGGACCTATGTATGACAAAACTCTAGTTGGTCCATGGAAACCACGAAATAGGTAAAGTTTACCTTGAAAATAGATGCTGATAGCAGCAGTGGTGTGGATTTGAAAAATCACTAAAATTTGTAGGAATGGAATTAAATGGGGAATAAATTATTTAAATTATCCTTGATGAACCTACTTTCATATGGAAGAAACGAAACGGTCATATGAGTTATATGTTAAGAGATATTAAAGTTCTCGTGAAACAGGGCCAGAACGGTTTCTGGATCCCCTTTTCCGAATTTGGAAATTCACTATAAATTAACCAGAGATAATTAGGAGTCATGACATATATTTATAGATTCCTCTTTGAGTCTAGTTTCTATAGAAACAAACGGAATCAGTATTGAAGCCCTGTAGCGGGAGATATCCAAGTCGTGATGCGCGAAGGTCTGTATAGTCGATCCCTGTAATAGGGGAGACTTTAACTAATAAACTGTACTAATTGGCCTGACCAAAAATTCTATAAAAAATATGTAGATGGAAATATGAGTCTAGTTTCAGGAAAATTACGAAACTGATTTCGAGCTTTGAAACTCAAGATATGATTTTTAAGGCGACAGTGATGCAAAGAACCAGCTTTTGTCTGGAAATTTTTAAATGGACTGTGACAATAATTAAGTTAAGTCTGTGCACTTTGTGTTCGACTCGTGAACGGATTCGGTACGGGTGTTACAATTTTATTGGTATCGAGCTATGGTTTAGTCGATTCTAGGACTACCGTAATGCGCTTTGGGTCTAGCTATACATGCCATTTTATGTGATTATTTGATAGTGTGGTGATTTACGACATTTGCAAATGTGTTTATTTATAGTAATGGATCCCGATCCCGACCGAAGCAGAGTGATGATCTTGAGAGTGTAGCGCTGCTCTCGACAAGGGACAGCGCCATGACTCTCAACCTAATGCTAGTAATCCGAATGATGAGGCTAGGCAAGCTTTTTATAGCGTGATGAATGATTGGTTCAACCAATACATTCGAACTAATACTACTGTTCCACAACCTCCATTCCCGACAAATACCACCTCAAGACCTACAATACCTCCGAATCGACCAAATAAGGTCAAATAAGCCCCATTGATAAAATCCGAAAACATGGGGCTACTGAATTTAAAGCTACGGATAGCGACGATGCCGAGCAAGCTGAATTTTGGTTGACAACACTATCCGCACTCGATGAGCTATCTTGTACACCGATGAATGCCTAAAGTGTACTATCTCCTTGCTGCGTGATTCTCGCCTACTATTGGTGGAGTACTCGACTTCACAGCCCCGAGAGCAAGTAACTTGGGAGTTTTTCCAAACCGAGTTTCGGAAAAGTATATCACCGAGATTTGTTGATCAAAACGAAAGGAATTTCTTGAGCTTAAGCAAGGTTCTATGTCGCCATCGATTACGAGTGAAAATTTGTTAGACTTAGTAGATACGCCGGAATGTATTTCGTCCGAGGCTATCATGTGTAAACGCTTCGAGGATGGGCTGAATGAAGATATAAAATGTTCGTTGGCATTCTTGAAATACGAGAGTTCGTAGTACTTGTCGAAGCGAGCTTGTAAAGTCAAGAGCTTAGAAAAGAAAAACAAAAAGTGGATGTGGGAACCGGAGAGTTTCATAAAAGATCCTCGGAAAGTCTCTTCAACAGCATCAAGAAATTTCGTGATGATGTGGGCGGTCTAGAGGCACTTCGGCCTTTTTAGACGAGATCGTGATCGACCCCTTCAGGTACACGAGGCACTTCGGCCGCCAAGTGTTGAGAATGAACGCCGAGACGTAACGGAGTGTCGATTGTGGCAAATGGCATTCGAAGTTGTAGATTCCGTGACCGCCTCACATAAGTGCGGATCAGTTGACCACTTCATTAAAGATTGCCCAAGGTTGTCTCGAATAGAATGTAGATCAGAGTGGGAAACCGGGCGCTACCACTGCTCGAGGTAGACCATCTAGAAAGACGGGCAATGCTAGTGGTGGTCAGAGAGGATCTAGAGATGCTACGACCAGATCCGAGGCTCGCGCTCCTGCTAGGGCTTATGCCATACGCGCACGTGAGGATGCTTCCTCGCCAGATGTTATTACCGGTACTTTCACTCTCTTTGATACTAATGTGATTGCTTTGATTGTCCCTGGTTCTACTCATTCTTATATATGCGAAACCTTAGCATCTAATAAGACTTTACCTATTGAGTCTACTGAGTTCGTAATTCGGGTGTCAAATCCCTTGGGTCGTTACGTGCTGGTCGACAAAGTGTGTAAGAAATGTCCCCTAGTAATTCGAGGTTCCTGTTTTCCGACGGACTTGATGCTGTTGCCATTTGACGAATTTGATATTATCCTCGGTTTAGATTGGTTGATCGTGCATGATGCGGTTGTGAATTGCAAAAACAAGACTATGGATTTGAGGTGCGCAAATAACGAGATGATCCGAGTTGAGTCTACGGACTTAAAGGGTTGCCACCGTAATATCATCAATGTTGGCCCGTAAATATGTAAGAAAGGGTGCGAAGCATACCTTGCGTATGTACTTGATGATAAGGAGTTAGAAATAAAACCCGAATCAGGCTGTGGTTTGTGAATACCGGATGTTTTTCCCAAAGAATTACCGGTTTGCCACTGCTCGGAGATAGAGTTTGGTATTGAGCTTGTACCGGACTACACCAATTTCGATAGCTCCGATCGTATGGCACCAACCGAAAGTTAAAGGAGTTGAAAGCTCGCTTGCAAGAATTGACGGAGAGAGGTTTCGCTCGACCAAGTTTCTCACCTTGGGGTGTACCAGTATTGTTTGTGAAAAAGAAGGACGGAACCATGAGGTTGTGCATTGACTATCGTCAGCTGAATAAAGTGACGATAAAGAATAAATATTCGTTACCGCGTATTGATGATTTGTTTTATCAATTAAAGAGAGCCTCAGTGTTTTCAAAGATAGATTTGAGATCGGGTTATTATCAGTTGCGGATTCGAGATTCGGATGTACCCAAAACTGCTTTTAGAACGAGGTACGGTCACTACGAGTTCTTAGTGATGCCGTTCGGGCTCACTAATGCCCCTGCGGTATTTATAGATTTGATGAATCGGATCTTCAGATAGTATTTGGACCGGTTCGTAGTTGTGTTCATTGATGACATCTTGGTCTATTCAAGAGATGAGACCGAACATGCTGAACACCGAGATTAGTGTTGCAAATTTTACGGATAAGCAGCTTATATGCTAAGTTCAGCAAGTGTGAGTTCGGTTAAGAGAGGTTAGCTTCTTGGGTCATGTGGTATCTCAGACGGTATTCGAGTCGACCCGAGCAAAATTTCAGCCATACTTAACCGGAAGCCTCCGAGAAATATTAATGAGGTTCGAGCTTTTGGGACTTTCCTACATTACAGACGGTTTGTAAAAGGATTCTCGATGATAGCCACACCCATGACGGCTACTTCAAAAGATGTTAAGTTCGAATGGACGGAAAATGTCGAAAAGTTTTGATCAATCGAAAACTTATTTGACTGGAAGCTCCAATTTTAGTGCAAATTAATCGTGCAAAGAGTTTGTCATCTATAGTGACGCCTCTACTTGGGTTAGGTTGCGATTGATGCAAGAGGGTCGAGTTGTGGCCTATGCGCCGAGACAATTAAAGCCACATGAGAAGAATTATCCGACCCATGATCTCGAATTAGTCGCCATCGTATTCGCTTTGAAAATATGGCGACATTACTTATTTGGTGAGAAGTGCCATGTATTTTCGAATCACAAAAGTCTCAAATATTTGATGACTCAAAGAGACTTAAATCTACGACAAAGGCGTTGGCTTGAGTTGTTGAAAGATTATGAGCTAGTCATTGATTATCACCCGGGAAAGGCTAATGTGGTTGCGGACGCCTTAAGCCGAAAATCACTGTTCGCTTTGGGAGCGATGAATGTACACTTGTCTGTTCTACCTGACAATGTGTTAGTAGCTGAATTAAAAGCCAAACCATTATTGATTCATCAAATTCATGAAGCTCAGAAAGTCGATGATGAATTGGTTGCAAAACGGGCTGAGTGTGTTCCGAACAAGGAATCGGAGTTTCAAATTGATGATGACGATTGTTTGAGGTTCAAAAGTCGTTTGTGTGTTCCAAGGAATTCGGAACTCATTTCGATGATTCTGAACGAAGCCCATTGTAGCCGAATGTCAATTCACCCGGGGAGTACGAAGATGTACAACGATTTGAAACGTCAATTTTGGTGGCATGGTATGAAACGAGACATCTCCGACTTTGTTTCAAGATGTTTAATATGTCAACAAGTGAAAGCGGAACATCAAGTGCCTTCAGGATTACTTCAGCCGATCAAGATACCCGAGTGGAAATGGGATCGAGTCACAATGGACTTTGTGTCCGGACCGCCATTGTCCGCAAGTAAGAAGGATGCGATTTGGGTTGTTGTTGATAGACCGACTAAGTCGGCTCACTTTATCCCCGCATACGGATTTTCATTGATAAACTCATTGAATTGTACGCTTTCTCGATTGTGAGATTACACGGGTACCGATTTACAGTGTGTGGGATAGAGATCCGAGATTCACCTTGCGATTTTGGAAGAAATTGCAAGAAGCTTTGGGTACCAAGCTGCATTTTAGCACCGCTTTTCATCCACAAACCGATGGTCAATCCGAGCGGATAATTCAGATACTTGAGGATATGTTGAGATGTTGCATCCTCGAGTTCAAGGGTTCATGGAACGGTATTTACCTTTGATTGAATTCGCCTACAATAATAGTTTTCAATCAAGTATTAAGATGGCACCTTACGAGGCTTTGTACGGTCGTAAATTCCGTACACCATTGTTTTGGACCGAGCTCGGTGAAAGTAAAATTTTTGGAGTGGACTTGATTAAAGATGCTGAATGAAGTAAAAGTAATCCGTGAAAGTCTAAAGACACCAGAGATCGCGTAAATCGTGACGCGATTTGAAACGAAAAGACATTGAGTATCGTGGGAGATAAAGTGTTTTTAAAGTTTCGCTTGGAAAAGATACTCGATTTGGCCAGAAGGCAAATTGAGTCCGAGGTTCATGGGCCATATGAAGTCTCCGAACGAGTCGGTCCAGCTTGCATATCGATTGATTTTGCCTCCTAACTTGAGAAGATTCACGACGCCTTTCATGTTTCGATGCTTCGACGCTATAGATCCGATCCATCGCACATAATTAGTCCATCGAGGTCGAAATTCAAGCCGATATGAGTTATGAAGAAGAACCGATTCGTATCCTAGCTCGTGAAGTGAAGGAGTTGCGAAACAAAAGGGTTCCGTTAGTAAAAGTGTTATGGCTCAAACACGGGATGGAAGAAGCTACTTGGGAACCCGAGAACTCTATGAAAGAGCGATATCCAAACCTATTTACCGGTAAGATTTTCGGGACGAAAATTTCTTAACTGGGGAGAGTTGTGACAGCTCAAAATTGACCCTAGTCGGGAAGTGGTTTCGGACCGCTAAACCGAAATCACCAAATGTTTGAGCATAATATTTATTGTCTATAATATGTATTTATGAATGTGTGAAAATTTCAAGCTTCGATTTAGTCGATTGCATGTAAATTCAGTTATTAGGACTTGTGTGACATTTTGAAATGTGATAGGCTAATCTATAAGGACCTAATAGTGCATGTAATCAAAAGGAGGACTTGCATGTCAAATTCCCCCTAATAGCTAGTGGCCGCCATGACAAGGATTATGGGCAAAAACATGTCATAAAACATGTTGTGACAATGGTGTATGTAAGAAAAAATAAAATAATGAGCATGGGAATTGAATAATGAAAGGAAGAAAAAAAGAGAATGGTGAGTGTTTCCCCCTGCCGTGAGTTGAAGAAAAGAGAAAAAATTTTGTTCATCCTTTTCATTCTCTCTTGGCCGAAAATTCTAAGGAAGAAGGAGGAGTTTTTGCTTCATGTTTGGTTTGGAAGAGGATTAGGAAGAGGTTTGGCCATACTTGTATCAAGATTAAGGTATGTTTGATGTTGTGCCATGAGATTCATGCATGTTTCTGGTTGCTAACTTGATGTTCTTATTAGCCATGGTTCAATCCTTGCTATGTCATGGGGATGGTATTCGCCAAGGTGGATTTTGTGTTAATGCCATTGCATGTTAAATATGAAGCTTGCTAATGATACATGTGATGGTGGATTGATGGCTCTTGGACTTTCTTTTTATCATTTTTGAGTGAGACATTAAGTTCTTTGTTTAACCATGACCAAAATCGAAATGGTATGGTGTTGTGATGTATTCGCCATGGTACATCCATAAGTATAATTTATGCTTATTGCATGGTAGGTAAGATTTGTGTTTTGGATTTATGTTCATGTTTAGTTATAATCAACTTTGAGATTCGGCTTAGCATATATATATATATATATATATATATATATATATGTTTGCACATGATGTATTGGTATGACATATATACTATCTCAAGGTATATATTTACATATGATGATGTTTCGGTTATGAAGTAAATGATTGATGCGTATTGAGTTACAATATGGAATGCGTTAGTGAGTAAAATGTATGCCGCTTATGTGTGGTATTATGTATAATTGGCCTCAACATGGACATGCATATTCGCCACATGAGGGGATTGGTGTGCATGCATTCGGTTAGAGGCAAGCATATTGATGCCTATTCTTGGCTTAGAAAATTGGCTAAGGAGAGTACTAACTAATGTGTTGAGTTTGATTCATGATTTCCATACAAATGTGACTTTAATGTCTAATGAAAATATGTGGGCTAAGTACCTTGAATTCTCTTTCGATGCTCAAATGATTAAATCAATTTATTTGTTAAATTAAGCTCAAGAGCAAAGGGAGCTAAATCCGTAAAGGGAAGGAAAAGTGGTCGAATAGCCATAGGAATCATTCGACAACATCCGAGGTAAGTTCTTGAGTAATAGAGCTTAAATTATGATTTGATTAGATCATGTCTCAAGTAAATCAAATCATGCTCTTTGTGTGTGGATATTGAACCGAAATGTGCAAGAGTGATAAGTGTATTGTATTTGAGTTTTGCTAATGAAAATGAAATACGAATGTGTCATGATTTAGTGTTAAATGTGCATGTTTATTCGAATGGTGTCCGGCTAAGTCCCAAGGCTTTTGTGCTAAGTGACTAAATCCGGTCAATTCTCAAGGCATTTGTGCGAAGTTACCAAAATCGGGTTAAGTCCCAAGGCATTCGTATGAAGTTACTAAATACGGGCTAATTCTCAAGGCAATTGTGCGAATCACTATAACCGGCAATGTCCTCAAGACAATCGAGCGAAGTCGCTATATCCGTTAAATTCAAGGTACGTGATTTAGAAATGAACCATCTTGCTGTAAAAATCCCAGTTAATACGCTTGAAAATTCCAGCAATGAGGTATGTTCGTATGTGCATTGGAATAGTTGAGTTCCTTCGAATAATATTCGCTCAGTTGAGTAATGAGCTTCCGGTATGTATGAACATAGGGGTTGGAATGTAAAGTAGAAATGATTTGAAAGTATGTATATACGGAATTATCCGTTTAGTTATATGAATGCTATACCTCTGTTGTGCTTAAATTCTTCGCTCAAACTTACTAAGCATAAATTGCTTACTCCATTTCTTTGTTTCTTTGTTTTATAGATTTTGGCTCGTCACCATCGGACTCGGATTTTTGGAAGTCGAAGTCTCCCACACTATCAAAGCCCCTTTTTGGTACAATTTTGGTTGAGCTTTGAAATGGCATGTATAGGACTACCCTTTGTTGTTTTTCAAGTACTTTTGTGATGTATGTGTACGGCAATGCTAAAATGGCTCAGAGAAGTGGAGTATGGCATTAGACCATTTGTGTTTATGTATATATGTATGGTTTCATGATGTGACTATGGACTGGAATGGAAGTGTTGGGCAAATGATCAGCCATTGGAATGGCTAAATATGATTATATGTGGACCTATGTATGACAAAACTCTAGTTGGTCCATGGAAACCACGAAATAGGTAAAGTTTACCTTGAAAACAGATGCTGATAGCAGCAGTGGTGTGGATTTGAAAAGTCACTAAAAATAGTAGGAATGGAATTAAATAGTGAATAAATTATGTAAATGAACCTTGATGAATCTATTTTCATATGGAAGAAACGAAACGGTCATATGAGTTGTATGTTAAGAGATATTTGGGTTTTCGTGAAACAGGGCCAGAACGGTTTCTGGATTCCCTGTTCCGACTTTGAAAATTCATTATAAATTAACCAGAGATAATTAGGAGTCATACCATATATGTATAAATTCCTCTTTGAGTCTAGTTTCTATAGAAACAAACGGTATTAGTATTGAAGCTCTGAACAGGGAGTTATTCAAGTTGTAATGCATGAAGGTCAGTGTAGTCGGCCCCTGTAACAGGGGAGACTTTAACTAATAAACTGTACTAATTGGCCCCACTAAAAATTCTAGAAAAAAATATGTAGATGGAAATATAAGTCTAGTTTCAGGGAAAAATTACGAAACTGATTTCTGAGCTTTGAAACTCAAGATATGATTTTTAAGGCGACAGTGATGCAGTAACCAGCTTGTCTGGAAATTTTTAAATGGACTGTGAAAATAATTAAGTTAAGTCTGTATGCACTTTGTGTTCGACTCGTAAGAACGGACTCGGCACGGGTGTTACAAAGGTAAGTTACTTAAACTACCCCTAAAGAGCATAATTATCGAAATACCCTTAGGGTTTAAATTGGCTAAACTACATGACTGATTGATACTGTATTTTGCATGATATGCTTTTATTAATATCTGTTGCATGGGATTGGGGTATTGATGGAGGAAGTATTGAAAGTGGTTTATCCACGATCGGAGGCTTTGCCTCAACTCATCGATATTTGAGCAGCGCTGCTTTAACCGTGGAGTGTAGGGTGGGTGGGTTGAGATATTCCCACATGGAGTGTAATGGTGCAGGCAAAGCAGTAGCGGTTGGTGGGTTGAGTAGTCTCCCAGATGGGTTTGCATGCATTATCGCTATTGTTACTTATGTTATCAGATTGGGCCTATGGGCCACATCGTTATGTAAAAAGGGCTAAGGCCTTGCTCATGATTCGAAAAGGGCTTCGGTCCACTGTGTAATCGTTATCCGGATAGGCTTAGGCCCAATGGGCTCGAGCTTATTTGGGCTTTGGATGCGTTTCAGATACATCGAAGTTTTCCCAAACTCACCCCTTCTTCCTTCCATCCTTACAGTGAGCCCTAGTTGGTGGACTTGGAGTCAAGCAGATTCGAGTGGCCACACGCTTTCTCGCAAATTCGCTTTCTTCCGTGAACTAGATTTTCCATATTTTTCGTTTATGGTTTTGGGTTTTTGTAATAAGGCCGCTAATTATTTTTATGGTTTGGATTGTTTCTTTATTATTTAATTCTATTATGATAAAACTGAACTATGAAAACTAACGAGATAGATTAGCTCTAGGACGCGTTTTCAAAAACATTAAGTGATTTCAAAATAACACGAATACAAGTAAGACTTCCGCTAAGCAAACGTTTTCAACCTTAATCATTTTCTTAAGATGGACATAACCAAACGGTTTTCTCAAAATTATACGAGATGTTAGAGTGTGGCAATGGCGGTGTGCATGTCTAGGATTGGATCCGAAGGGAGCTTGGTACTTAAGCAGTCCGACGGACTCACCTCCTCTTCTTCCTGGTTTCCTACCTGGTGCACAGCTTCCATTCACTTTAACCTACTTTTAAAAGTGTCTTTTACAACACCAACTAAGTTTTCCAACTAAGTAATACGGAATGTTTTGAACGCTTCGATGTGGCGCATCAGATCCGGTCATAACGTCTAGGCCGGGTTTGGGGTGTTACACTAATAGATGATTTATGAGTTAAGCTTTGTGTGTGATTGATGGTAGTAAAAATACATATTGAAATAGGTTGTATTGATAAGTATGATATGTACTTTGGTATATGATTGAATAGGTGAGTAATGAGGAATGAATCATGTTAGTCTAGTATGTGTTTGAATGTACAAATGCTATTAATTTGAGTATATGAATGCTTGGTTTTGAAATGGTTGTTTTGGCTGCCAAATTGGATGCGAGTAAGGTGTTATATGTATGCTTTAAGGTGATTGAATATAGGTAAGGAAAAGTTGCTTAAAATAACCATATTTTCGCCCTACACCACAGAGTACACGGGCGTGTGGCTTGACCGTATGTTCCTTGGGGTAGCTCTTTGAATTAAGTCAATAACCCCTCCAGATTTCCCATGGCCAAGGCACACGGACGTGTCTCCAACCATGTGGTACAAGTCAGAATATATGCCCTGTTTTCACACGGTCTGCAACACAGGCGTGTTTGGTAACCGTGTGAGGCATACAGCTTGTTCACACGGGTGTGTGACCCTAGAATGTTTGAAAATTTTCTATGGTTCCTAAAGTTTGCAAAAGTTATCGATTTAGTCCCAAGCCTCTTCTAAGCATGTTTTAAGGTCTTGTAGAACCTTATAAGGGACTATGTGAATGTGTTGAATGAATTTTTTTTATGAATGCATATAATGTAGATTATATGTTGTGCTTTAATTGGTAATGCCTCGTAACCCTATTCTAGTGACGGATATAGGTTAGAGAAGTTACATCTCAGGCCATGTGTCACACGCTGCTGAGTCACACGCCCATGTCTCAGGCCGTGTGGACATGAATTTTCCAAAAACCAGACCAATTCTATCACCAAATCATGCATATACCTAAAGGCCTTTTGTACACATAATCAAAGCATCAAAACATGACCAAAACGTACATGTAATGACCAATTCAACAGACCAAAATCAATCAACCAATATGCCATACAAGGCAACTCAAATGCAAACATCAAAACTTACCTAAACATGTATATTAGGTCACATTTCCATCATTCACACATAATTCAACTTATAACAAACCATACATGTAACAGCCCAATTCCGGTTAAATCGGAACAGTGGTTTTGGGACAACAAATTTGAGTCAAAAAATAAAATTTATTTTAATTTATTTTATGGTTTGTAATATGATAGAAATGTTATGTGAAAATTTTGATAAGAAAATTTTACTGATTATGTGTTTAATTATGGAAAGGATCAAATCGCAGAAAATGTAAAAGTTGAATTCTAGTAGCTAGAAGGGTCAAATAGCTATGGAATTCAAAGCTTAAGGTCCTTATACAGTAATTAGGCCATTAATGAAAAGTTAGTATATATTTTTGGATGATTCATCCATGGAAAATTAGAAAAAGGCTAAGGGCTAAATTGGAAATCAAAATTATAAAAGATGATAAATTAATTAAATAGAAAAAAAATATTTTTATCATCTTCTTCACTAAAATATTCCATGAAAACCATAGGAGAGAGGGAAGAAACTTTCTTGGCCAAATTGGGTAAGTTTTCTTGTCCTGTTTTTAGTAATTTTGATATTTTTGAAACTGGGATAGCTTAGTCTATCTATTTGGGGGATCAATTGAGAAGTTATCAAAGTATGGAAATTATGTCATGGATGAATATGCTGAAAATTTGAAATTTATGGTAGAAAATGAAAGGTTATTGATAGATCAACAACTTTTACATAGTGATTTTTGATGAAAACATGATTTAGGGACTAAAATGTGAATTTGTGAAAATTGAAGAAAAATTCTGAATTTTGTAGAATATATGTGCTGTAAATTTTAAGGTGAAATTTCTTTTAGGCTTGGAATAGGGAGTAAATTGCATAAATTTCATTTTTCGAGCTAGGGACGAAATGGGAATTTATGGAAAAGTTAGGGGCAAAATGGTAATTTTTCCTAGGATGTAAATTGAGTTCACTTGAATATGAAATGTGATAAATTGATTTAAAATTTACTCGTACATATTGGGATAGACCAAATTCGAAGCTAGAATGAGGAAAAGAGGAAAATGTCGGATTAGTAGATTTTACGTACACGAACATTTGTCAAGGTAAGTTCGTGTAACTAAATTGTGTATATTTATATGCTTGAATTAAATTTTGTGTTTGTGAATTATATAAATATCATATATATATGATATTGAAAGTATATCTGATAAAGCCCGATTAATAATAATGCCCGATAAATGATAAATGTTAAAAATGTTAATTATATGCTTAAAATGAATGTGGAATGTGTTTACTTGAACTATATGAATGACATGGATGTATGAAATAATCACATGCCCGATAATGCTTGAAAAATGTTTAAATCTTGGTTGAATAAATGGAAAATCGATGGTTATGTGATTTCCCAAAATGAATGACGTCCTGCATTTGTTGCTGACAGGATTTAGCTCAGACGAGTATTCCTCTCGACCTCATTACAGAAAGGATTTAGACCGAAGGGGTAATCCTGATATAAGTCCTCTTGAGCATATGTTATGAATTGGATTTAGCCCTGATGGGTAATCTAGATCAAGCTTCTTAGAGCATATGTCATAGACAGGTTTTAGCCTGGACTGGTAATCCTAGTGTATACATGTGTGGCTCGAGAGTATACTCTCTGAAATAGTACCTTTTGGATACCATTGAATATGAATTGATGGATCCTGATTTGTACACCTTAAGTGTACTACCTATGTGTCCATCAATATTTCAAATAAATCCAATGGGTTACAATCCAGACATGAGAATATACGAATAATAAAATGAGTTATTATACGTATCTGTCTGAAAATCAAGAAAATAATGATACATGACGAGTGATATATGAAAGTATGAGATGATGATATTTGTACATGGAAATTATATAACACCCAAAACCAGGACTGGAAGTTATGGTCGTATCTGCGGTGTCACATTGCAGTGTGTTTGAAAAGCATCGTTTTGTTTGAAAAGTCCGTACTATATCAAAATCCTTGTAGAGATCTTTTACAAACTTTTAGGTATCTTGATTTTTGTTAAAAACTCAAGTAAGTTTAGTAAAAGTTAATCATTTCGGGTTGTTATTACACTTTAAAAACAATGTTGTTGCGGAAGCTTTTTAAAATATGTTGTAATAGTGTGGTATTTTGAAAAATATTTGTCTTTTTGAAAACTCGTGTCCTACAACTAGCAGATATAAATCAAAGTAAGTAAATCCCAAATTAAAGTAAAAATTTAAAAAGGGCTTATTACATAGCAAATACCCAAATTAAATAGCTTAAAGAATAAAAGTTTAAAACAGTGGCAAAAGTAGTTGTGTGGCCTCCATCGAGTCCCTCGCGGCATCGACCTGCCTAAGGATTACTTGCACAGGAAAGCAAAAGGGTGAGTTTATGAAAAACTCAGTGTGCAATCCCTATACATTAATCAACCAGACCGTAGGCAAAAACAGTTTGGGCCTAAGCCCGCTTTCAAAGATGTACCAAAGATCGCTTAGGGCTATAGCCCATTACAAGATCAAGATTGCAGGGCTTAGCCCAATACAAGAATAAAGAATAAAGAATGCAAACAAAAATCCTACCCATCCATCCTCTACACCCCACTCCACTCCGTCCAGCCCTACACTCCATGTGGGGATAAAATCGACCCACCAATCCCTACACTTTAAAATATAGCACCGGTTGCAACACTAAACAGTGATTGCAACAGAGCTACTAGTATAGTACACTTCCTCCAAATATATCAAACCCACCCCTATGCAACATGTCATGTAATAATATCATACGTGTATGCAAGAATGTCATGCTCGAATACAGTCATACATATCATAGGGGTATATCAGTCATTTTACCTCGTAAGGGTATAACAGTCATTTCATTAGTATGGGGTCTAAGTGTACTTATTGACTCAACAGTAGGTCCACAACAGATGTCGGGCGACCTGCAACCTTAATAAATCAACAAAGGATAATGGGCCCAAAGCCCATAATGCAGCCCATGTGGGCCCACACACCCATGTGGCTCATAAAGCCCAAAAATGGCCTTGGCCATGTGGGCTACACAGTCTGGCCCAATAATCGCGACACGTCCATGTGGTTTACCCATGTGGGGCCCACAGCCCATTTCGGCCCGACGTGGCCCAAAACAGCCTAAGCCCATGAAATTGCTCATGGTAGCCTCTATGATCAAACGGTCACGTTTTATGCATTCGGATCAGCACACGAGCGATCACACACTCGTTTAGTGTCTATAGTCATACTTTTTTGGCTTTTTCCATTTAATAGTTATTACAGTATGATTACCCACATGTTCACGAAAATGTGCGAAAAGTCCATGAGTACTCCAACCTACATTCATTCACAAGATTCAGTTAATCGCAAACCAATTGACCTATCCAAAACCCCCACCAAAATAACTTGTCCAAAAACTTACCCCTCACTTGAATAAATCAGCCGATTAAGGCTTACTCGTTAAATCCGATTGAAAGACACCAATCAACAGGCCTTAGGGATTATCTGCATTCCAAACAACACTTATGAACCATCAAAATCTGAACAATTTGTACTAAACGAAAAGCCACTTACCGAAAATGCAAAGTCCAGATTAGAGGCAAAGAATAATCGGCCACACCCACACAATGCCAAAAGTACAGAGAGTGATACAAGTGAAGTGTAACAATTTTTCCCCTATCAGTAAACGGTAGAAAGTAAGAGATGTTTAGAAGGAAAGATCCTAACGATAGAGAGAAACATAAAGGGAATCACGAGCACTTACCGATCACAAAGAACTCTTTCAAAATCGAAACAAAATACAAATAAATGAGTAAAGGGAATGAAGTATTCGCTAATCACAAAAACGTGGAAGGAGAAGAGAACCGAAAGACAGAAATGAGAGGGAAGAGTAGATGTATTCGGTTTAACAATACGAGAGGGAACACTTGACAAATGCCAAGGGAACAGAGATGAAGAGAGAAAGGGGGTACGTCTAAGGTTTTTACAAGTAGAGGAAAGAATGGAATCGGTTAACAAAGTTTTAGAGAAAGCACAAATCAACAAGTGAAATAAACCTGAGTGATACAAAATAAGCCAAAATGGAAAATATCACCAACACTCCCGAGCACAATTTAGCCTTGAGGAAGAAAAGGGCAAAAAGAATGTGATAGAAACAAGGTGAAGAGAAAAGTGTCAAAACCAATCCCGAAAACATCCCAAGACAAATTCCCCAATAGTGCCTAGAACCCCTATTCGGCACAGCACAACCTCTCCCCTCAAATCCCCATGATCTTCTCCCCAATTTCCTCCACAAAGTTCTCCAACCGATCGTTATCCAAATCCCCCTTTTTCCTCCTAAATTTGTCTACATGATCCCCTACTCCACTCAAACACCCCAACCATCCAAGAAATAAAGTCCCAATGTGATACAACCACCCACACAGCAGCTGGCAAAATAAAACACACTTGCACACAGCAAGACTCGAACCCCAGTCTCCTAGCAGCAGTAACATACCACTATCCCCTAGACCAGTAGGCTTTTTATGTCATGCATTAACCATATTTATTTAAGAAGCCTATTGTCTAGAGACAGGGTTAACTCAAGTAAAAACAAAATTTTGTACAAGCCAAGGCTTGAACCCAAGACTTCTCAAACTCTTCCCAAAACACATAACCACTGAAGCAGACATACATTTGCGTCACACAACACACAGAAAATAAGTACCTATATTTTGAGGTATTACAAATTATTTGATGAGAATGTTCATCCTTGATTATAGACTTGTAGACCTTGAGTGTACTACTACTTGTGTGACCTTGATATTTTGAATGATATGAGTAAAGTTCTGACATGAAATAATTTGAACTCGAGATGAACTATTATGAAATTATACTTGTAATATGAAGGGATGATTTAACATGTGTTAAATGAATCCATGTTGTGGAAAGCATATGTGCATGGAAAATTGATTGTTGTTGAGCCCATATATGTTTTGATGTTATTATGGAATATATGACTAACAAGGGCAATGAGGATGTGTGTAGGGCTTGAGGTCAAGTTACATAGTTACCTCAAAATAGAATGAATGGTAAGTTGAGTACCATGTTATACGAACTTACTAAGCATTTTATGCCTACTTAGTTTTGTTTCCCTATTTTAGAGTAAATCGGAAGCTCGTTGGATTGGAAGCTTGGCGGAGATCACTCACACTATCCATTGGCTTATGTCAGAACAATATGGTATAGCAGTTATGGTTACAATGGCCTGTATAGGTTATATCAGTCATATCGGCATGTAAATGTAAATAATGATTGTAATCTAGCCATTGGAATGGCTAGTGATGATTATGTTTTGGTACACGTATATATATGCATTTAAGTTTACTTTATAGAGATAACATAAGTGTTTCTTATTGATTGAATGAGAAATGTAAGATTTAAGCATGAATGCATGTAACAATATATCATGTTAGATGTTATAAATTGCTTGAATTCAATGCTTGGGCTGGTTGGTATTTGGATGTAAGTTTGATGCAGGAATTTGGTATGATATTGGGTGAGAAATGGAGCTAGGAATGGCTTTATTTTGTCCACACGAGCGTGCGTCTAGACTGTGTGTGACACACGGCCTGGTACATGGACGTGTGGTTAGGCCATGTGTCCCCTGCACCATAAATTCGAGAAAATAGAATCCTTAGAATTGAGCACACAAGCAAAGATATAGGCGTGTGTCTCAGCCGTTGTTCTACATGGCCTGAAACATGGGCGTGTGTCTTAGCCATGTGAAACCTACACCTAATTTTGAAAGAATTTAAGTAACCACACGGCCTAGCACATGGACGTGTGGCATGGCCGTGTGCACAAGTGAGAGAGTTACACGGGGTCGAACATGGCCTGTAGCACAGCTGTGTCCCAAGGTCACACCAGTGCCCTGCACCTTGGAAAAATTTTAAAATTTTGCGAAAAAATCTTAGAGCTTCTGATTAAGTCCCGATTCGATTCTAAAGCTTATATTGGGCCTCAAGGGTCCATTTAAGGGACGTTACAAACAATTTCGAAAAGTGAATAGTGATTATTGTAAATTATCTGAAAATATTCTAAAAGTTCGAGTAATGCTCCATAAACTTTTTCCGGCGACGGATACGAGTTAGGGGTGTTACAATACAACATTTATGACCATTAACACTTCAACATAAACTTACCATTTGAGCCATAACATTCATGCGTCAGAAGTACCAACATGACATAATCCAACCAACATCAAATGGTACTAAAACAACTTATACATGCCAAAATCATCAACAAACATTCAACTAGATACCAACACAAGGTCCACCTATACATGCCATTATAACCTTGGCCAAAACATCAAAAACTAACAAAATTTATGCTAGATAGTGTGATAGATCTCCGACGAGCTTTCTGATCAATTGAGCTTTCGGTAATCTATAAAACATAGGAAAGAAAACTACGTAAGCACGTACTGCTTAGTAAGTTCTTAAGCACGAAACATAACTTACCATTCATTATAAAACATTAAGAATAAGCATAATGTAATCCAACCACAAGCTTGGCACAAGCCTAAGCACCATCATCAAATACACAAGTTAGTGCATTCATACATAATTCCCTAAAATTAAACATATGATGATTCATTTCCATGTGAACATATATCATTCGAATCATTTAACCCTTCCATGATCATACGCATATTACTATATGAAAACTTACCTTTTTAATACATTTCATTTCCCGTTGAACTATATAGAATATCATCAAATACTGGAGAAAGCTCACACAAAGTGTCCTTAAACATATAACCATAACCTTTCCTTTACATCATTGCTCACACAAGCTATGAAACGAGCCTGGTCAGACGAGCTGTGAGTCAAAATGTAAGCTACACAATGCTATTCACATGATTCAGGACCTCAGCCATCAAGAGGACATTCAAGACCAACACCCAAAACATGAAATCCATAATGACATGTCATTTGTATCCTACAAATTCCAAAAGTTTAATTGGGACTCGATAACCGTCATGACATTTCTTTGTATATACATGGATTATTAACATTATAAATACATAATAACACATAATTAGATAACATAAACATAGTAATTCGTACATACAAACTTACCTCGAAGATTAACGCATAGGAATAAGATCAACTAATCTGATGCTTTAGCCTTTCCTCGATCTAAATCCAAACGTGATCTATCTTGATCTAAATAGAAAAATTCAATCCATTTAATACTTCTATTATTCAATTCAGTCCATATTTTTTTACAAAATTACTACTTTGTCCCTAACATTTTAACTTTTCACATTTTAGTCCTCAAGCTCATAACTTAAAATTTAAACATTTTAATCATCTTCTCATGCTATCCAAATTAATTAAGGATCTAAATCAATCCATACAAGCCATAATTTCAAAAATTTACCATATCATTTTCTCAAATGAATCCCAAAATACAATTTCCAATAGAAATCACTTTACAAAACTTGTTTATTTATCAAAAATGACTTATAATCAACCATTAAACATCAAGACCATTCAAAAATCATTCTTGGCATAATCCTCAACCGTTAACAATTTTACAAATTGACCTTCGGGCTAGCGAGCTTAAGCTACAACAACTTCAAAAACATAGAAATTATTGAAAATGGCGTTAAGAGCACTTACATGCAAGCAAATTAGGCTTGGCCGAATGGAGACTGCTTCTCCAAAATTTCGGTCAACCATTAGTAAAAATAAAAGATGACATCTTTTCTTTACTTTTGTTTTATGTTTATTTATTAATTTACTATTTTAACCATACATTTTAACTTAAAAATCACTTAATTTGTGTCCATAAAAGTCCACTAACTATTTGAGTGGTCTAATTACCATCTAAGTGCACTCACTTTTAAAATTCATAACCATTTGGCCCTTTTAACAAATGGAACTCTACTTTTTCACTTATTATGATTAAGCCCTTTTCACTTAATTAATTAAACAAATATCAAAATTTCTTAACAAAATTTTAATACGACCTTATTGACATCTCATACACATTAAAATAATAATAAAATAATAATTTATTCTTCGAATTTGTTGTCTCAAAACTACTATTTCGATTTCACTAAAAACGGGTTGTTACAGCATTAATTAGACTGAAACACATAACAAGCCATTCATACAATCCAAACTTAGTTTTAAAGGTTGTTTTCCATTCATCCCCTTCCCTCACACGAATTTGATAATAACCCTTTTTTAAGTCAATTTTAGTGAAAATCATTGAACCATGTAACTCATCAAGCATGTCATCAAGTCTAGGGATTAGAACTTTACTGTTATTTTGTTGATTGGGCAGAAATCAACACACATTCAGAATGAACCATCTTTCCTATGCACCAACAGGACAGGGATGGCACAAGGACTTAAACTTTCTCAAATGTATCCCTTGTCTAATATTTCCTCTACTTGTATGTGCAACTTCTTTGTCTACTTGGGATTGCTTCGGTAAGCTGGGCGGTTTGCAATGGATGCTTTGGGTACTAACTCAATTTGGTGCTCAATTCCTCATAAAGGTGGTAAACCTTTAAGAGTCTCATTGAAAACATTCGTATAATCCTGAAAAAGAGATTTAAACACACTAGGCAAAGATTGGTTAAGGTCAGTTAAAGATAAATATTTTTGTCTAAACGTCACAATGATACAAGGCTATTGTTTAATAGGGTTCTCTGCACATCTTTTACACTTGAAAATAGACTTTGCACTCTATTTTTACCACTAGAAGATTCACTCACCATTGGGTCATTTGAATTTTGAATTGTAGCACTAATGGCCTCTTTTCTCTCAGTCCTTTTGTTTGTCCTATCCCCTTAACCCCCTCACAGAATTTCATCATTTTCATTTAATCTTTATACACATCGTTGGATACAAAAGGGGCTAGAGTAAATTTCTTCCCTTTAAAGATAAGGGAATATTGATTTTGTTTGCCATGGTGTATTACATCATGATCAAATTGCCAGTCTTCCAAGAAGTAAATGTGTGGCATGCATGGGGACGACATCGCACCATACCTCATCCTCATAATTGCCAAGTTTAACTCTAATCAAGGATAGTTTTGCAACTCATACTTTGGAACATTCATTAAGCCATTAAAGGTGGTATGCGTTAGGGTGTTTTGAACAAGGTAATTTCAAAGAGTCCACAAGATAGCTACTAACAACATTAGCACAACTCCTACTATCCACAATAAGCGAACACAATTTACCTTTAATGGATCACCAAGAATGGAATATATTAGTCCTTTGACTATCAAGATCATCCCTCATTTGGATATTGAGGGTAGGCAATGGGATTTAGCAAAATCATCCTCCTCATTTGGTGGTTATACAACCTCCTCATTCATATCACTAGCAAGGATCATATTCTCCATAAATTTTGTCATATCCGTATTGTCTGAATCAAAAGTATATTCACCATTTTCTTTGATAAGGAGAAGTCTAATGTTAGGGCAATCTCTACTATAGTGCCCACACTCTTTACATTTGAAACACTCTTTCTAATGAGTTTTTTTTATTTTGAACCTATAACAGCCCAATTTCAGTGAAATCGGAATAGTGGTTTCGGGACCACAAATCTGAGCCAAAAATAAAATTTATTTTTATTTTATTACATGGTCCGTATTATGCTATAAATGTCATGTGAATATTCTGATAAGAAAATTTTATTACATGGGCTAAATCGCATAAAATGCAAAAGTTCAATTCTAGTAGCTAGAAGGATTAAATAGCTATGGAATTCAAAAATTGAGGTCCTTATATGGTAATTGGACCATTAAAGAAAAGTATGTAGATATTTTGGTGACTTATCCATGTAAATTTAGAAAAAGGGCAAGGACTAAATTGGAAATTGAAATAATTTAATTAATTAAAAGATGATAAAATAATTATCATCTTATTTTATATCATCTTCAACCCTAAAATACATGGAAACCCTAGGAGAGAGAGAAGAAACTTTCTTGGCTTAATTGGGTAAGTTTTTTTTATCCCGTTTTTAGTAATTTTGTTATTTTTTGAAACCGGGATAGCTTAATCTATCTATTTAGGGGATCAATTTGAAAAGTTATCAAAGTATGGAAATTAGGCCATGGATGAATATGCTGAAAATTTGAAATTTATGGTAGAAAATGAAAGGTTGATGATAGATAAACAACTTTTACAAAGTGATTTTTTATGAAAACATGATTTAGGGACTAAAATGTAAAGTTGTAAAAATTGAAGAAACATTCTGAACTTTATAGAATGTATGTGCTGTAAATTTTATAGTGAAATTTTGGTTAGGCTTGGAATAGGGAACAAATTGTATAAACTTTATTTTCCGAGCCTAGGGACGAAATTAGAATTTATGAAAAAATTGGGGGAAAATGGTAATTTTGCCTAGGATGTAAATTCAGTCCACTTGAATATGAAATGTGATAAATTGATGAATAAATTCATTTATATAGATCCGGGCAACACAAATTTGAGGTTAAACTGAGGAAAAGAAAAAGTTTCAGATTAGTAGATTTTAAAACGCAAACAAGTGTTGAGGTAAGTTCGTGTAACTTAATTGAGCATGTAAATATGTTAAATTGAATATTGTGTTTGTATGGAATGTGGCTTATATTGATGTGAATTGTTTGATTGCTATAATAAAGAATTGAATACATACTTGAAACGGTAAAAAAGGGTTAAGTTCCTTTGAATATTAAATTCTGATGAATAAATGTGCTTTCCCGAAATGGATAAGGTCCTACAGTTGTTGCTGACGGGATTTGGCTCAGATGAGTAATCCTATTGACCTCATTATAGAAAGGATTTAGCCCAGATAGGTAATCCTGATATAATCCCTCTCGAGTATATGTTACAATTAGGATTTAACCTGGACTGGTAATCCTAATTGAGCTCTTCTGAGCATACGTTACATAAAGGATTTAGCTTGGACTGGTAATCCTGCTATACGATATTGAAGGGTTATTTAATTGTACACCTTGAGTGTACTACTTAAGTATCCATCGAAATTTCAATGATTGAACGGACACAACTCCTGGCATGATAAGAGTATTATGGGATGAAATGATTAATGTCTTGAAGGAATATAGTATGATGAGTTCATCTATGCTTACTTGATGTATGTGAGAACACTTAAGTAACTAACTTGTTTGATTTAATGTATGTGTATAGGTAAATTTTCCAAATTGATGAAAAAGCATGTTATTGAATGCTTAATGTTAATAAATGTATATTGGAAGTTTTTTTCCTATTATACGAACTTACTAAGCATGTAATGCTTACTTAGTTTTATTTTCCCTATTTTATAGTACTCGGAAGCTCGCGAAGGTTGGAGATCAGTGGAGCATCACCACACTATCTACTAGTTTATTTTGGGTATATATAGTAGAATCATTTTGGTATAATGGCATGTATAGGATAACTTGGCCATTAGTGGCTTGAAAATGATACTTGTAATCTAGCCGTTAGAATGGCTAGTAATGGTTTGTTTGATATACTTGTAATGTCATACTATGGTAGCTACATATGATGTATGCACGCCCGGGGCTCCCTCAAGTGCATATCAAGATTCAATTGAGCTTCCAAAAGCACCCATAACTCGAGCTTGTGCTAAGCATTTCCTAGAAGCTGTTTTAGCTTCTAATGCAAAACCTTGGTTTGAAACAAGGGACAATGCTCACAAAATCAGCTCGAAGCAACTATCCAAAGAACCCATGCATTGTTGGCAAGCTGATCCTAGCTCATTTCCAGCTCTTCGAGCTCCGTCCAGCTCAACTCAGCTCATTTGAGCTCGTTTCAACTCGTTTGAGCTCAACTGAGCTTACTTTCAGCTCGTTCCTTATTTCAATAAATTAAACTAAGTTTTAGTTTTATACTAATTAGTTTGCTACAGCTCAATAACGAAAATCCTAGCTCAAATAAGTTCATTAAATGTTTTCATTTAGTTTGAGCTAGCTGAGTTAATAAGCTAGTTAATTTTAATTTAATTTGCCTAATTAGTTAAGTTGTTATTTAAGTTGTTAGTTGCTATTTAATTATGAATAAATGATATAATTAAATGTGTTCTTGTCCTTGTAGGTTCAGCCGATTATGGAGGTACATTAAAAGCTAGGTGCATGTACGAACAAGTTCAATGCATTGGGAAATTCATGCATGTTTCGGTTCAATGTTTGGAGGAATTAAGTTCATGTTCATGGAGGGCTTGGATACATGTATATGGATTAATGCCATACATTCCCACTTGGATGATACAACGAATCCATGAGGATACATTCACTTTGGACGTCACACATGCATGAATGGAAAGCATTTAATGAATGTTTATGTACGGCCAGATTCAAGTCCCCCTTCTAGTTTCATGCATGGCCGAATGTATGTGGATGAAGTATTGGTGTTCTTAAGTGCTTATTCAGCCAAAGGGTAGCTGCAATTTAATTTCTAAATTTAATTCATGAATGAAGCCTAAGAGAAGATGCATGGACAGCAAGCTACAACAAATGGGAGAATGCATCTAGTTCTTGATACATGAATCGTTTGCTGCCCAAATGACTTCCCTAGGTGTCTATTCAGCCAAAAGACACTTCTTTAATGCTCCAATCAATCCATGGATGAATTTAGACAAGCTATTGAGCTACCATTCATTCACATTCATCCAAGTCAATTTTGCTTAACCATGAAGCTGCCCATTGAAGTTCCAATCAGCCGAATGTGGACTTAACCCTTTAATGATTTATTCTAGAATATTCTAGTGCATTATTAGCTAAATTACTTAGTCATTAAGCTAGCTAATTTGTCTATTCGGCTACATAAGTTAGTCTATAAATAGTTTACTCATTTCTTTGTAAAAGGACTTTTGCCAAAATTATTGAATGAACATTATTCTTGTGAGGTTGCTTCCTCTAATATCTCGTACAAGTTTCGAAAGATTTATCTAGTTTGTGCTAGTGGCGTCAATCGACCTTGTTCGAACTTATCACCATTCTTGGTGTGGCGTTCACCTATCTTCTATTCCATCCTTTCACCTTAACAATATAGGAATCGGGGTGACACTTTTTAGTGTTGAATCATTCCTGACGTTAAGTTCGTTAATCCATCCCCACTTCCCAAATTTCTTTCTTTCATTACCAAAACTGAACCACCTTTCCAAAAATCGTCTTTGCTACCCTTAGCCTAGCCTATCACTATCCTTACACTTACTTGAAACCTTCCGCTTATTCAAACCTATCCATTCACTTCTATTTCCAAAATCGAGGCACGAATGACTCTTCTCGTCTACGATTGGGCAACTACGTGAATTTGACTCAACCACCCGAACCGGATCACATCAACATATATGTTAAGTAGTTGATCAAATATAGACTAAACCAAGGTAAGATTATAAACATGTATGCATGTAATGATATTGCATGTTGAACGATAAAGTTTGCTTAATTTGAATGCTTCAACTGGGTATTTGGATGTGACTTTTAGGTGATTGGTATGATTTTGGGTGAGAAATGAAGCTAGAAATGGCTTTATTTCATCCACACGGGCAGGCACATGGGTGTGTGTCTAGATCGTGTGTGACACACGGCCTGGTACATGGGCGTGTGGTTAGGCTGTGTGTCCCTTGCACCCTAAATTTGAAAACTAGAATGCTCAAAATTGAGCACACGATAGAGACACGGGCGTGTGTCTCAGCCGTGTGTGCTACACGGCCTAGAACACGGGTGTGTGTCTTGGCGGTGTGAAACCTACACCTAATTTCAAAAAATAAAATTAACCACAGGGCCTAGAACACGGGCATGTGGCTGGCCGCGTGGCACAAGTTAGAGAGCTACCTAGTTTTGAACACGGCCAGTAGCACGGGCGTGTCTTAGGGTCACACAGGTATGTCCCTTGAACCACACAGGCGTGTGAGCCCTACACCTTGGAAAATTTTTTGAAAATTCGTAAAAAAAATTTAGAGTTTCCAATTAAGTCCCGACTCAATTTCAATGCTCATATTGGGCCTCGAGGGTCCATTTAAGGAACGTTCTGAATAATCTCAAAAAATGAACATTGATTAACATGATTTATCTATAAATGTTCTGTAAACTTTGGTAATGCTCTGTAACTTTGTTCCAGCGACAGATACGGGTTAGGCGTGTTACAGAACCACCTGAATTGTGTTGCTTACAAGGTATTTGCGTTTTCATAGAAGCCTCACTCTTCCAACCTAATTTTTTAGTATCGCCACTTAAGAACTTGTTAGTATTAAAAGGTGGTTTCGAATGTTTAAAGTCAAAATTAGAACTGTTACCTTTGTAATATTGTGAAGTAGAGAACGAACAAGGACCTTGTTCCTTCAATTTTTGTTCAATCTCAATGGCTTTGTGAACTGCCTCATCTAGATCTATGTAAGTTTGTAATCGTAAAGAGTTGGATATAGGTCTGTTCAAGCCATCAATAAAACACATCATTGTGGCCTTATCATCCTCTTCCACATTTACTCGTTGCATGAGCATTTCCATCTCCTTGAAGTACTTATCAATTGATCTACTACCTTGAACAAGTCATCAAAGTTTGGTTTTGACCTCCCTATAATAATGAGAAGGAATAATGCATTTTTGCATGGCTTGTTTCGACTCATCCCATGTGGTAACTTGTCTCTTGTAGTTTCATTGACGACTTATTCCAAGTTGATTCCACCAACTCCATGCATAGTCTAAGAATTCAAGGGTTGCCAATAGGACTTTCTCATCTTTTGGGCATTTATAGTAACAAAACATAAGCTCTATTTTTTATTCTCACCACAGTATGCCTCAAGATCATTCTATCCATAAAACTGAGGCATTGTGAACTTTTGTTTTGCCAAAGAAGGCTACCCACGGTCATTAGTAACCCAAGGATCATCATCTACATGAGGGACACGTCTAGCATTATATCTACGAGCACGAGGCTATTTAACCTCAACATCATTATTAGCACCCCAATTTTGAGTCCTTTGCTCAGCCTACAACTAATTCAACATATTGCTCATTGTCTGAAGTATAACATCCTTTTGTCTTTCTGCTACATCTTGGTCCTCTAGATTTCATTGCAACCTAACAAACTTGTGTTCAAACTTATCATTGACATCATTAAGGTCACATTGTAATTCCATTTCGAAACCAGCAAGATTTTTTATGGTCACTAGTGGTGTGTCACTCTGGTCATCACTTCTTTTCCCACTATGAGACATTGTGACAATATAAAAAAAATACCATTCAAAACTGAATTCTCAATGAGGTAAGAATTAATCTTGTGAGTCTTTTAAAAGTGTCTATATCAATCAATCAGAATGTATTAGAATCAAATAACAAAGAAAACCTAATAGCACTATGAGTCCAAAATCAGCTAGACACCAAAGAATTGTGTTGCACGGAGGAAGGAATGTGCAATGTGCTTTAACCTACTAACACAAGAAACAATAAAATGTTAAAATGCGTAAAGGAAAAATAAAAAGTAAAAACAAATGGAAACCTAAGCCTAAGAGTCAATGAAAATTGTTGAAACCCAAAACCCTAAAAAATTGTGAAATAATTAACAAACTTCGCTCGAGGTGTTCCCGATTTCCAAAAATCACAAAATTTAAATTGTAGCCTCCTCAAATAATGTGTATTTGATCTAGAAAATTTTGGCACAAAATTCAACCCACAAAATATTTTTTTTTATTTTCATTTATTTCTTATTTTATTTTTTATGTACTTTTTCAATCACTTTTTTATGGAAAATATTTTTAATATTGTAATACAGTGCCAAGAATCAGTATTTAAAATTTTTGATCAATTGAAAAATGTTTACCCACTCAAAAATATTTTTTTCGAACAAAGTTCTGGGTAAAAACTACTTATAAGCTATTTTGCAATGGAAAACAATTTAGAAATCAACCATGAACACCCAAAACGCCCAGATCTGATACCAAATGATACGGCACACGTGTGGCATAGGATTGTAGCTTGCCTAAGTTGCAGTTTATCCTATATCTCTAGACGAACGTAAACTAAAACGAGAAACAACGAAAACATATTAGTTGTCACAAAGGGGAGTCAAACGAAATTAAAACAAAAGAAAGATGATTTGGCTGGTAAAAAGGCCACTAGAGAACAAATTAGGGTTTCTTGGATGGAAAGAAACCGTCCTTGAATCTCAAGAAAATGCCCAACCAAATGTAGAAAATAAAACATAAAACAAATTTGTTAGAAGTGATTTTAAAGACAAAAGCAAATTGTTTTGCGCAAGAATATTTGAAGCAACAAGAAAAGATTAAAAATTCTAATTTTGGGTGTTTCTTGATGGAACAAGATGGAGAACGTCTCTCTTGAAGCAATTTTTAACCTAGAACGAAAATCAATAAAATCAGCAAGCCAAAACAGCAAGAACTAAATTAAAATAAACAAGAGACGATAAATTAAGGCTAGAGAAGAGAAGATGATGTCCTAAAAAGCCTTGGAAACATTAGGAAACCACAACTCCTTTCAATGGCTCTAATTCCCCCTCCAAGAAAGAGATCTTGGTAAGAAAAAAGCTTGAAGATGATTCTCACAGCCTAAAAGGTTGTTAAAACAGCTTCTAAAAGAAACTCAAGATCAATTATTGAAGAAAAACTTAAAGAGAATTATTATTAACTTAAAAAAACAATTATATGTATAAGAGTGGACGTCCATGGTACTTATAGGCCCACAAAATAAGTTTTCCTAACCCTAATGAAATAACTAACATGACAACTCATCAAATAAAATAAAAGTCAAAATAGTTCTAAGTGTAGATTTCTAATGGGAATTCAGCCAAAGGAATTAAATGGGCTTCTTGGGCTGAATCTTAGGCTGAATTCTTTACATGATCACCACCTATTAAAAAAATTGGACCTAAAGTTTAAATATTTTACAATTTAGGCCACTTTGATAATTGTCCTGATATTCAATTAAATCACTTTCCAAACTTCAGGATGGGCTTGTAAACATCTTCATGGGCATTTTTTCAAAAACTTTGTCTTATGATCCATTTGCTCTCAAAATTGGCTCTTTCAAACTCGTACATGAAATCTAATGCGCCTTGGCTGCAAGATTCGGTTTTTTGGACCAAGATTTTGAAGATTTGAAACCTTGATTTTCTTGATTCTTGAATTGTCTGAAATAGAAAAATTGGACTAAGATTCAATTTTTTTTATTTTCTTGAAAACAGGAAAGTGAATCTTGATTTTCTTTTTCTGTCGTATGCACATCGAGGGCCTTGGTAACGAAATCTTAGGTTGTCCCATTCAATCTTGCTCGGGTTTGTTTGGACTCATTATTAGGCCTTGAGGAAATTTGAGCCTATCACATTCATGAGCCTAATTTTGGACCTTGCAACGCATATCATAAGTGGTCAAATATGACTCACCTCTCTTTCCTGATAACCTACTTGGTGCACGGTTCACATTCACTAGAAAATCAAAATTGTTTTATTTTATCTTCTGAATAATTGAATGTGAATATTATAAAATTGACATAGCATGTGATGCATACATGAGATAAACATGCCATATAGTTTAGGAAAGAATGTCACATGTACTTGTCATGCATATATTGATTATACATGATTGAAACTGATAATTAAAAACTTTGCGTGTTTTTTAAAATATTGAGTGGGAGAAGGTCCCTAAACATGGCCTATGACCTTCATCAATGGTCTCTTGTGATGGCATGAAATGGACCTTCCCCAAGGTAGACGTTGGCATGCGTTGGCATGTGCATTTCACTGATGAGACATCTTGAAATTAAGCAAAATTTTCTTATAATCATATGATAGTAGGACCGGTGGTAGGTATTATCATGTGATACATTAAGAAATTTTATCTTCAAAGAGGACAACTAGTCACAGCATGCTACTCGATGTGATTGTCCCGCAATGACTAATTTCTGGTGTATGATGCGATAGGTGTTGAGTTGATGGTTATACACTTAAGATCCTCTAGTTAAGTAACTCCTTACGGAGCTCTGCTTCAGTTAGAATGATGGTCAAACATTACATGATTATTATTATGTGTGAGTGCCTAAGGAATTAGGTTCATGTACTAATTGGATTGAAATTCATGTTCTTACTAGTTGATCGTGATCACCCATCGGTGGCTAAATTCAATGGGTGTGGTATTTATCGTTGCAATGGCTTACAATTGTTTTCAAGTTTTAGTATAAGACACATGCATCATCTTACTACATATCATAATGTTGGAAAATGTTTCCAAACATTTGCTTAATACAAAGATATCAATATATGAATGTTTTATTTTTAGTTCAAAAATGGAACCATCTCCCTTATTGAACATACTCACTGAAAACAAACTGAACAAAAATAACTATAAGGAATGGAAAATGAATTTGACAATTGTCCTGATTTGTGAGAAACATAAAATAGTTACTAATAATAAGTGCCCACTGGCCACTCAAGCTGAGGCTAAAAAATGCTAGGAAGAGTCTAATGAGATAGCTTGTTGCTATATGTTGACAAGCGTGACCAATACTCTTTATAAGCAATTGGAGAGTTGTAAAACTGCTAAAATGATTCTAGATAAGCTAGAAGACATGTTCAGAGGCCAAACTATCATGGCTCGACAATCTGTCATAACTAGTTTGATGAATGCCCAACAAAAGCCCAACACTCTAGTCACAAATCATATGATCACTCTTATGAGCTACTTTGCCGAAGCTGTGAAAAATGAGGACTTAAATTAAGATGGTGTTCAAAAGCTTGTCAATAGATTTTGCTGGTTTTCAGACCGTATATAACATGGCAACAAAACCTGATGCTTACACAACTCATGAAGGAATTACATGTGTTGATTTTGAACAGCGTTCAATCAATCCAAAAAGCAGAAGCGAATATTGTTGTGGCTTCTTCCTCAAAAGGAAAGGGAAAATGCACTAAGAAAGGAAAGGCTAAGATCTCTGGGCTATAACAAGTGGAAAGGAAGACAACCAGAAAGCTAAAAGACTTATCTATATCCAAATGTTTTTTTTTTTTTGTAGCAAGAAAGGGCACTTCAAGGAAAATTGTAAAGAGTGGAAGGAATACTTAGCTACCAAAGGCAAAGGTATTGAACTCTTGATGATAAAAGCTTGTTTAGTGGAAGACTCAATAGAACACTAGGCCATTGATTTGGGAGCCGCTAATCATGTTTGTGTTTCTCTACAGGGGTTCGAGGAGAATAAAAATCTTAGAGATAAGAGCTTATTGTTGAAGACCGAAAATGAGACAAGTGTGGTGGTTAAAGTAGTGGGAGACGTACATCTTTACTTTGATAATTTGAGGAAGATTATTTTAAGAGACTTTTTCTACATACCAAGTTTCAAAAGAAACTTAATTTCTGTTGCATGTTTATATAAAGACCACTTGACCACTTTTAATAATAGAATTGCAATATTTAGAAATCGCAATCTTATTTGTAATGGATGGATGTCAAATAATATCTATTTTATCAAACCAATGATGTACACACTGCTTGAGACAAAAATATCGAATAAATGAATTAAAACTTCTCACTCTAATGAGGCATACCTTTGGCATTTGAGACTTGGTCATATTAACCGAGAAAGAATCACTAGACTTGTGAAAGATGGCATCCTAAGTTCATTTAAAAAAGTTGATCTTCCACAATATGAATCTTTCTTGAAAGGTAAGATTACTAAGCGATCTTTTAATGCAAAAGAAACGAGGGTTGGAAAACCCCTAAAACTTGTGCACACTGACATATGTGGCCCCATGAGCATTAGTGCAAGAGGTGGTTACGAGTATTATGTAACCTTTATTGATGACTATTCCAGATATGGGTATGTATATCTAATGCGCTTCAAGATTGAAACCTTTGATAAATTTAAAGAGTTTCATGCAGAAGTAGAGAAACAACTAGGTTTACCCATAAAGGCACTTTAGTCTGATCAAGTTGGGGAATATTTATCTAGTAAGTTCTTTGGGTACCTTATTGAGAATGGGATACTATCTTAGTTAACCGCGTCAGGTACTCCACACCAAATGACATGGTACATTCGATGTTAAGTTATTCGAAGCTACCAATCTCTGTTTAAAGATGCGTTCTACAAAAGTCTATTCTGAATTACATGCCAACTACGACAACATCGAAAACCCCATACGAATTGTGACATGGCAAAAAGTCAAATCTTAATCATTTTAGGATTTGGGGATGCCAAGCCCATGTATTGGATAAAGATGAAAGGAAGTTGGACTCACGAACAGAATTGTGTATATTTGTAGGATATCCAAAAAGAACAAAGGATGGTTTGTTTTATAACCTAAAAGAGCAAACTATATAGTGTCAGTTCATGCTACTTTCCTTAAATAAAGTTACATTAATGACTCCAAAATTTGGAGTAAAGAGGTACTTAAGGAGCTTTCATGAAATATCTAAAACCTTACCCAAAAAAAAAGTTTCCAAAACCAACTCCTAATAGTAGATATGCAAACAATCAACAGCATAGAGCGCTTCTGTAATGCCCCGTACCCGAGACCATTGCCGGAGTCGAACACGAGGTGTTAACGGACTTAATTCATTTCTTAAACAGCTCATACAATTTATTTTAAAATTTCCAGACAAGCTAGCTAACTGCATCACAGTCGCTTTAAAAATCATATCTCGAGTTCCAAAACTTGAAATCCAGTTCTGTAAATGTTTCCTGAAACTAGACTCATACATCTATCTACTAATTTTTTTTCAGAATTTTTGGTCAGGCCAATTAGTACAGTTTATTAGTTAAAGTCTCCCCAGTTTCAGGGTTCGACTACTCTGACCTCTGTGTATTACAAATCAGATATCTCCTGCATGAGCTTCAATGACTATGCCGTTTGTCTCTAACAAAACTAGACTCAATACTAAATCTGTACATATAAATCATGACTTATAATTATCTTTGTAAAATTTATGGTGAATTTCCAAAGTCATAACAGGGGATCTAGAAATCGCTCTGGCCCTGTTTCACAAAAATTTAAACATCTCATAAAATATAGCTCATATACCTGTTTTCCGTCTTCCATATGAAAATAGACTCATCAGGCTTAGATTCCATAACTTATTCATTATTTAATTCCATTTCAACTATTTTTAGGGATTTTTCAAATTCACGTCACTACTACTGTCTGAATCTATTTTGTGGTAAATTTTACCTATTTCATGGTTTCCATGGATTAGCTAGCAATTTGACATACATAGCACCAAATATGATCATGATTAGCCATTCCAATGGCTAATCATTACCAAGCATTTCCATACCACTCAATAACCATATCATAAGACCATATATATAAAATGATTATAATGCTATACTCAAAATATACAAGCCATTTTCGCATGGCTATACGAATATACATTACCAAAAGATATTTAATTAACAACAAAGGTCAGTCCTATACATGCCATTGTCAAAGTTCAACTAAAAGAGTACCAAAAAGGGGCTTAGATAGTGTGGATGAGTTCGACTTTGACACTTCCGAGTCCGATAGTGATTTAACAAAATCTATAATACGTAGAATTTAAGCAACAGAGTAAGCGTTTGATGCTTAGTAAGCTTATAATTAAGGAAATCATTTGAAACAAAAACACAAAAGAAATAGCATTCATAAGGATAAATAAATGTCTATGCACAAGATCACATATTCATTTTAATGTACACTTCTCTCAATATGTTTACACATTCGAAGTCAAACTTAACTAAATTTCATTTGAATCAATTTCATGTAACTCGAGTGAGCTATAGACTTCATATAACCCTAAGGAATGGCTGGAAGAGCATTATTCGATTACATAATCACAACTTATACTGTACAAAATTTTTCCAATGTATATACGATCCATACCTGGTCATATTAGGGATTATGAGCACATTAATCGGAATTATTACGACAGAATCGTACCTTTCCAAACATAAATACTTTCGAATTTGGCTCGGATGTAACAACCAAAGACGAATGCCTTCGGACTTAACCCGGTTATAATAACCCACACGAATGCCTTCGGACTTAACCGTTATAATAACCCGCATTTAATGCCTTCGGGACTTAACTCGTTATAATAACCCGCGAATGCCTTCGGACTTAACCCGTTATAATAACCCGCATTTAATGCCTTCGGACTTAACCCGGTTATAATAACCCGCATTTAATGCTATGCACATATATATATCATAACTCATTAGCATTACTAGAAAACAAGTTCAACATGCTTATCAACCCTTACTCTTACGGCTCAATAGCTACATACAGGTAATACGATTTCATTTTGTTATTCCACATGAATTCTTTAACCATTCAGCTCCAAGTCATATAAAATAAAAATCATTTGTTTCACTATGTAATTTATATAGACCAATAAGATCACAACTTATCTACTATGCTTTTATATGATACCTATAAAATCATAAACTAAGTTCCGTTACTCAAAGACTTACCTCGGTATATTGGAACGGTTGTGGATTGATTACTCTATTGCTTTCTCTTTTCCCCGATCCAACTTTGATTCCCCTTGCCCTTGAGCTTAATGAATACAAGTAGAAGTATTCAATATTTTTACCAATAATGTTTACTTGTTAATCACATTCGACAATCACATATCAAACTCATTTTATTATAATTTATCATTTCCACAATTTATTTTAAACTTACAAATTTCATAAATAATACAATTTTTACACCATGGCTACTTTTGCGAATGTTCATATAATTTAAATAACAATTCATCATTCAACTTTCAAACCAAAACGCCATTATATGACCACATATACATACATCCATATACTTAAGCTCAATAATTATAATATAACATCAAGTACTCATTTTACTCATGTGGCCGATTATACTTGGTCATACATACACATAATCAAAAATAAATTCCAAAATTTTCACATCATTTATGTACTAAGCCAATACACTTGCCAAGTTCACATACATTCTTCAACAATTCCTTCTTTAAACAAACACATATTCGCTAAAACAATGAAAATTTTAGCACTTTTAATTTAACGCCTAATCAATTATAACACATTTAAGCATTCTTTTCATATTATCAACTCCAACCACATACATTATTCAAGTATAACATTTTCATATTCGCAATAGTATCAAACATAATAGCCGATTCTTCTCACTTTGTATCTATGCAGCTATTTGATCATTAGTTTAGTTCAAACACCCATACACCAAGATTCATCCAATTTAACATGAAACAAAAACCTTAATCCTCAATAACTACTATGGCCGAAAGTTCTAGTCATCCCAAAATCAAAATTTCTAACATGGGTTACCTAAAGAACTTGGTAACTAGTTCAAATTTATCTAAAATTTCAAGAATTCACATGAATTTCTCACCTTATTTATGGCTTAGAATCACCAAATGGTTGCTCCCTTTTTCCCCCTTAGAATCGGCCAAGAAGAAACAAGAATAAAGACTTTGTTTGTTTCACCCATTTCCTTCCTTTAACTATTATTATTCTATATTTTAAAGCCATTTAATAATGGAAAATGCTAAAATAAAATTCATATATTTTATACTAACTTACAACATGGCCGGCCACTAATAACAAAATGGTTAATTTGACATGCAAAACCCTTCCTTTTAATACTTTCATTATATACCATCTTAAAATTTGCCTACCACTTTTCATTTTTCTCACACAAGTCCTATTTAATAATTTCATATATAATTGACAAAATTAAAGTATGAAATTTTCACATATGTATGTTCATGCACAATAAACATAGAAAATAACAGTTAATTATTTTTATGACTCAGTTTTGTGGTCCCGAAACCACTTTCCGACTAGGGTCACATTAGGGCTATCACAACTCTCCCCCACATAAGAAATTTTCGTCCCCGAAAATCTTACCAGTGAACAAGTTAGGATATCGTTCTTTCATAGAGTTCTCGGGTTCCCAAGTAGCTTCTTCCATCCCGTGCTTGTGCCATAACACTTTTACTAAAGGAACCTTTTTGTTTCGTAATTCTTTCACTTCACGAGCTAGGATACGAATCGGTTCTTCTTCATAACTCATATCGGATTGAATTTCAACCTCTGATAGATTAATTATGTGCGAAGGATCAGATCTATAACGTCGAAGCATCGAAACATGAAAAACATTGTGAATCTTTTCAAGTTCAAGGGGTAAAATCAATCTATATGCAACTGGACCAACTCGTTCGGATATTTCATACGGCCCAATGAACCTCGGACTCAATTTGCCCTTACGGCCAAACCTAAGTATCTTTTTCCAAGGTGAAACTTTAAGAAACACTTTATCTCCCACCTGATACTCAATGTCTTTTCGTTTCAAATCGTATGCGAATTCGACGATCCAAGTCGTCTTCGACTTTCACGAATTATTTTACTTTCGCTCAAAGATCTTTAATCAAATCAACTCTAAAAATTTTACTTTCACCGAGCTCGGTCCAAAACAACGGTGCACGGCATTTACGACCGTACAAAGCCTCGTAAGGTGCCATCTTAATGCTTGATTGAAAACTATTGTTGTAAGCGAATTCAATCAAAGGTAAATACCATTCCCACGAACCACTAAACTCAAGGATGCAACATCTCAACATATCCTCAAGTATCTGAATTATTCATTCGGATTGACCATCAGTCTGGGGATGAAAAACGGTGCTAAAATGCAACTTGGTACCCAAAGCTTCTTGCAATTTCTTCCAAAATCGCGAGGTGAATCTCGGATCTCTATCCGACACAATAGAAATAGGTACCCCGTATAATCTTACAATCTGAGAAACATACAATTCAGCTAGTTTATCCAGTGAATAATCCGTACGTACGGGAATAAAATGAGTCGACATAGTCAATCTATCAACAACAACCCAAATCGCATCTTTCTTACTTGCCGACAATGTCAACCTAGATACAAAATCCATCGTGGCTCGATCCCATTTCCATTCAGGTATCATGATTGGCTGAAGTAAACCTGTAGGCACTTGATGTACCGCTTTCACTTGTTGACATATTAAACACTTCGAAACAAAATCAGAAATGTCTCGTTTCATACTATGCCACCAAAACTGACGTCTCAGATCGTTGTACATTTTCGTACTCCCCGGGTGAATTGACATTCGGCTACAATGAGCTTCGTTCAGAATCATCGAAATAAGTTCTGAATTTCTTGGAACACACAAACGACTTCTGAACCTCAAACAATCGTCATCATCAATTTGAAACTCTGATTCCATATCCGAAACACATTCAGCTCGTTTTGCAACCAATTCATCATCGACTTTCTGAGCTTCACGAATTTGATGAATCAACAATGGTTTGGCCTTTAATTCTGCTACTAATACATTATCGGATAGAATAGACAAGTGTACATTCATCGCTCGTAAAGCAAACAGTGATTTACGACTTAAAGCATCCGCAACCACATTAGCCTTTCCCGGGTGATAGTCAATGACAAGCTCATAATCTTTTAATAACTCAAGCCAACGTCTTTGTCGCAGATTCAAATCTCTTTAAGTCATCAAATATTTGAGACTTTTGTGATCCGAAAATACATGGCACCTCTCACCAAATAAGTAATGTCGCCATATTTTCAAAGTGAATACGATGGTAGCTAATTCGAGATCATGGGTTGGATAATTTTTCTCATGAGGCTTCAATTGCCTCGACGCATAAGCTACAACTCGACCTTCTTGCATCAATACACAACCCAACCCAAGTAAGGATACGCCATCAGAAATGACAAACTCTTTGCTCGATTCAGTCAGCACTAGTCTTCGAGCTTCAGTCAAATAAGTTTTAGTTTATCGAAACTTTTCGACATTTTTCTGACCATTCAAACTTAACATCTTTACAAGTAGTTTCATCATTGGTGTGGCTATCATCGAGAAACCCTTTACAAACCATCTGTAGTAACCGCAAGTCCCAAAAAGCTCGAACCTCAAGATATTTCTGAGGCTTTCGCTTAAGTATGGCTGAAATTTTGCTCGGATCAACTCGAATACCCGATCGCGAGATACCACATGACCCAAAAAGCTAACTTCTCTCAACGAACTCACATTTACCGAACTTAGCATATAACCGCTTATCCCGTAAAATCGCAACACTAATCTCGTGTGCTCAAGATGTTCGGTTTCATCTCTCGAATAGACCAAAATGTCATCAATAAACACAACTACAAACCAATCCAAATCTTCGTCAAGGTCCGATTCATCAAATCCATAAATACCGCAGGGCATTAGTGAGTCCAAACGGCATCACTAAGAACTCGTAGTGACCGTATCTCGCTCTAAAAGCGCTTTGGGTATATCTGAATTTCGAACTCATGAATCGATAATAACCCGATCTCAAATCTATCTTTGAAAACACTGAGGCCCCCTTTAGTTGATCAAACAAATCATCAATACGTGGTAACGGATATTTATTCTTTATTGTCACTTTATTCAGCTAACGATAGTCGATGCACAACCTCATGGTTCCGTCCTTCTTTTTCACAAACAATACTGGTGCACCCCAAGGTGAAAAACTCGGTCGAGCAAAACCTCTATCCGTCAACTGTTGCAATTGAGTTTTCAATTCTTTCAATTCCTTTGGTGCCATACGATACGGAGCCATCGAAATCTGTGTAGTCTCAGGTACAAGTTCGATGCCAAACTCTACCTCCCGAACAGGTGGTAACCCCAGTAATTCTTCGGGAAAAACATTCGGATATTCACAAACCACTGGTACCGATTCAAGTTTCTTTTCTGATTCTTTATTATCAAGTACGTATGCAAGATACACTTCACACCCCTTTTTCACATATTTTTGAGCTAACATCGAGGATATTATTGTTGGCAATCCATTCAAAACAGTAGACTCAACTCGGATTATCTCATTATTTGCACACCTCAAATCAATAGTCTTACTTTTGCAATTCACAACTGCATCATGTACGGTCAACCAATCCAAACCGAGAATAACATCAAATTCATCAAACGGTAAAAGCATCAAGTCGGCCGAAAAACAGGAGCCTTGGATTATTAAGGGCATTTCTTACACACATTGTCGACAAGCACATAACGACCCAAGGGATTCGACACTCTAATAACGAACTCAGTAGACTCAACAGGTAAAGTCTTACTAGATGCTAAAGTCTCACATACATAAGAATGAGTAGATCCAGGGTCAATCAAAGCAATCACATCAGTATCAAAGAGAGTGAAAGTACCGATAATAACATCAGGCGAAGAAGCATCCTCGCGTGCATGTATAGCATAAGCTCTAGCAGGAGCACGAGCCTCAGATCTGGTGGTAACATCTTTAGACCCTCTCGACCACCGCTAGCGCTCCCGTATTCCTAGGTGGCCTACCTCGTCTTTGTAGTAGCACCCGCTTCCCACTCGATTTACATTCTGTTCAGACAGTCTCGGACAATCTTTGATAAAGTGGTCAGCTGATCCGCACTTATAACAGGAGCGGTCATGGAATCTACAACTCCCCGAATGCCATTTACCGCAATATCGCACTCATCTCCGTCCCCGACGATCATTTCCAACATTGGCAACCGAAGTGACTCGCGTACTCACAGGGGGTCGATCACGATCTCGTCTGGAAAAGCCCGAAGTGTCTTTAGATCGGCCTGGATCATTTCTAAATTTCTTCGATGATTGTTGAAAGGGCTTTCCCGAAGATCTCTTACGAAACTCTCTTGCTTCCACTTCAGCTTTTCTTTTCTCCTTACTGAGCTCTTCGGCTTTGCAAGCTTGCTCGACAAGTACTACAAATTCTCTAATTTCAAGAATGCCAACATACAGTTTTATATCTTCGTTCAACCCGTCCTAGAAGCGTTTACACATGATAGCCTCGGACGAAACACATTCCCGAGCGTATCTACTAAGTCTGACAAACTTTCGCTCATAATCAGTAACTGACATAGAACCCTGCTTAAGCTCAAGAAATTCTTTCCGTTTCTGATCGATGAATCTTTGACTGATATATTTCTTGCGGAACTCGGTTTGAAAGAATTCCCAAGTAACCCGTTCTCTCGGCACGACAGAAACCAAAGTATTCCACCAATAATAGGCAGAATCACGTAGCAAAGATATAGCACACTTCAGGCATTCATCGGGTGTGCAAGATAGTTCATCAAAAACCCGAATAGTGTTGTCCAACCAAAATTCAGCTTGCTCCGCATCATCGTTGTCTGTAGCTTTAAATTCAGTAGCCCTGTGTTTTCGAATTCTATCTACCGGGGGCTTATTTAACCTCATCTGATCAATCATCGGAGGTATCGCGGGTGCAGGGGGTGTATTAATCAGGGGTGGGGGTTGTGGAACAGCCGTATTAGTTCGAATATACTGATTGAACCAATCATTCATCACGCTATAAGAAGCCTGCCTAGCTTCATCATTCTGATTACTAGCAATAGGTTGAGAGTCCACCGGCGCCGTCCCATGTGCGAGAGCAGGCGCTACACTCTCAACATCATCAACTACCGCTCGATTGGGATCGAGATCCATTAATATAAATAAACACATTTTTAACTGTCAGAAATCACCACACTATCAAATAAACGCATAATGGCATGTATAGCTAGATCCAAACGTATTACGGTAGTCCTAGAATTGACTAAACCGTGGCTCTGATACCAATAAAATGTAATGCTCCGTACCCGAGATCGTTTTCGGCGTCGAACACAAGGTGTTAACGGACTTAATTCATTTCTTAAACAGCTCATACAATTCATTTTAAAATTTCCAGACAATGTGGCTAACTGCATCACAGTCGCTTTAAAAATCATATCTCAAGTTCCAAAACTCGAAATCTAGTTCCGTAAATTTTTCCTGAAACTAGACTCATACATCTATCTACTAATTTTTTTTCAGAATTTTTGGTCAGGCCAATTAGTACAGTTTATTAGTTAAAGTCTCCCCCGTTTCAGGGTTTGACTACTCTAACCTCTGTGTATTACAAATCAGATATCTCCCTGTACAGAGCTTCAATGACTATGCCGTTTGTCTCTAACAAAACTAGACTCAATACTAAATCTGTACATATAAATCATGACTTATAATTATCTTTTTAAAATTTATGGTGAATTTCCAAAGTCATAACAAAGGAAACCAGAAATCGCTCTGGCCCTGTTTCACAAAAATTTAAACATCTCATAAAATATAGCTCATATACCTGTTTTGCTTCTTGCATATGAAAATAGACTCATCAGGATTCGATTCCATAACTTATTCATTATTTAATTCCATTTCAACTATTTTTAGTGATTTTTCAAATTCACGTCACTATTGCTGTCTGAATCTATTTTGTGGTAAATTTTACCTATTTCATGGTTTCCATGGATTAGCTAGCAATTTGACATACATAGCACCAAATATGATCATGATTAGCCATTCCAATGGCTAATCATTACCAAGCATTTCCATACCACTCAATAACCATATCATAAGACCATATATATAAAATGATTATAATGCTATACTCAAAATATACAAGCCATTTTCGCATGGCTATACTGAATATACATTACCAAAAGATACTTAATTAACAACAAAGGTCAGTCCTATACATGCCATTATCAAAGTTCAACTAAAAGAGTACCAAAAAGGGGCTTAGATAGTGTGGATGACTTCGACTTTGACACTTCCGAGTCAGATAGCTGACGAACAAAATCTATAATACTGAGAATTTAAGCAACAGTAAGCGTTTGATGCTTAGTAAGCTTATAAGTAAGGAAATCATTTGAAACAAAAACACAAAAGAAATAGCATTCATAAGGATAAATAAATGTCTATGCACAAGATCACATATTCATTTTAATTTACACTTCTATCAATATGTTTACACATTCGAAGTCAAACTTAACTAAATTTCAGTTGAATCAATTTCATGTAACTCGAGTGAGCTATAGACTTCATATAACCCTAAGGAATGGCCGGGAGAGCATTATTCGATTACATAATCACAACTTATACTGTACAAAATTTTTCCAATATATATACGATCCATACCTGGTCATATTAGGGATTATGAGCACATTAATCGAATTATTACTTACGTAATCGTACCTTTCCAAACATAAATACTTTTAGAATTTGGCTCGGATGTAACAACCAAAGACGAATGCCTTCGGACTTAACCGGTTATAATAACCCATACGAATGCCTTCGGGACTTAACCCGTTATAATAACCCGCGAATGCTATGCACATATATATATCATAACTCATTAGCATTACTAGAAAACAAGTTCAACATGCTTATCAACCCTTACTCTTACGGCTCAATAGCTACATACACGTAATACGATTTCATTTCGTTATTCCACATGAATTCTTTAACCATTCAGCTCCAAGTCATATAAAATAAAAATCATTTGTTTCACTATGTAATTTATATAGAACCATAAGATCACAACTTATCTACTATGCTTTTATATGATACCTATAAAATCATAAACTAAGTTCCGTTACTACTTACCTCGGTATATTGGAACGGTTGTGGATTGATTACTCTATTGCTTTCTCTTTTCCCCGATCCAACTTTGATTCCCCTTGTCCTTGAGCTTAATGAATACAAGTAGAAGTATTCAATATTTTTACCAATAATGTTTACTTGTTAATCACATTCGGCAATCACATATCAAACTCATTTTATTATAATTTATCATTTCCACAATTTATTTTAAACTTACAAATTTCATAAATAATACAATTTTATACACCATGGCTACTTTTGCCGAATGTTCATATAATTTAAATAACAATTCATCATTCAACTTTCAAACCAAAACGCCATTATATGACCACATATACATACATCCATATACTTAAGCTCAATAATTATAATATAACATCAAGTACTCATTTTACTCATGTGGCCGATTATACTTGGTCATACATACACGTAATCAAAAAATAAATTCCAAAATTTTCACATCATTTATGTACTAAGCCGAATACACTTGCCAAGTTCACATACATTCTTCAACAATTCCTTCTTTAAACAAACACATATTCGGCTAAAACAATGAAAATTTTAGCAGCTTTTAATTTAACGCCTAATCAATTATAACACATTTAAGCATTCTTTTCATATTATCAACTCCAACCACATACATTATTCAAGTATAACATTTTCATATTCGGCAATAGTATCAAACATAATAGCCGATTCTTCTCACTTTGTATCTATGCATCTATTTGATCATTAGTTTAGTTCAAACACCCATACACCAAGATTCATCCAATTTAACATGAAACAATAACCTTTATCCTCAATAACTACTATGGCCGAAAGTTCTAGTCATCCCAAAATCAAAATTTCTAACATGGGTTACCTAAAGAACTTGGTAACTAGTTCAAATTTATCTAAAATTTCAAGAATTCACATGAATTTCTCACCTTATTTATGGCTTAGAATCACCAAATGGTTGCTCCCTTTTTCCCCCTTAGAATCGGCCAAGAAGAAACAAGAATAAAGACTTTGTTTGTTTCACCCATTTCCTTCCTTTAACTATTATTATTCTATATTTTAAAGCCATTTAATAATGGAAAATGCTAAAATAAAATTCATATATTTTATACAAACTTACAACATGGCCGGCCACTAATAACAAAATGGTTAATTTGACATGCAAAACCCTTCCTTTTAATACTTTCATTATATACCATCTTAAAAATTTGCCTACCACTTTTCATTTTTCTCACACAAGTCCTATTTAATAATTTCATATATAATTGACAAAATCAAAGTATGAAATTTTCACATATGTATGTTCATGCACAATAAACATAGAAAATAACAGTTAATTATTTTTATGACTCGATTTTGTGGTCCCGAAACCACTTTCCGACTAGGGTCACATTAGGGCTGTCACAGCTTCAACGTAGTGGGAGGGTCTCTCATAGGCCTGAGATCTTCCAATACGGCGAAAGTATTTTTAACACTGAGTTTGCTGAACAAGAAGATGATGACCCACTCACATATGACGAAGCAATGCAAAGTGCTTATTCTAACCTCTGGGAAATAACTATGAAACCTAAGATGGACTCTATGTATTCCAAATCAGTGTGGGAACTTGAAGACTTACCGGAAGGGATAAAACTCATAGGGTGTAAGTGGATCTACAAGAGGAAAAGAAATGTAGATGAAAAAGTGGAAACTTATAAGGTTAAACTTATAGCAAAAGGTTATACTCAGAAAGAATGTATCAATTACGAAGAAAACTTCTCTCTAATTGCCATGCTCCAGTCACTTGGCATATTACTATCCATAGTGGCAGCTCATGATTACAAGATTTGGAAAATGGATTTTCAAGATAGCATTTTTGCACGGCTATCTTGAAGAGAGCATCTTGTCTACATGATGCAACTCACTGGATATATAGCTAAAGGAAATGAGCATAAAGTATGCAATTGCTGAGGTATTGCTGAGAGGCCCCACTTTAGTAGGGTAGAATTGTTTAGGGGTATTGCTGGAACTACTCTTACAGTGGTTGAGTACTAGATAGAGGCCACTGAACGGATTTTAAAGTATTTGGACTGCACTCCTGAGTAGAAACTTAAGGGTGTTGTGTCTCTGTTAAGGGATGAGGCATACCGATGGTGGCAATCAATGGTTAGGGGTACGCTGCCAGAACGTATTGATTGGGCTTATTTTCAAGAGGTCTTTCAGGGTAAGTATGTGGGCCCTCGCTATGTGGAAGTCCGAAAGTTGGAATTTATTGAACTTAAATAGGGAGACAAGACAGTTTCTGAGTATGAGGTAGAATTTCTAAGGTTGAGTCGTTATGCACCTAATATGGTGGCGTCTGAGCAGGAAAAGAGTCTTTGGCCCCATAATACGGTACAAGCTGCACAAGTAAAATCCGTATAGAAGTTTACTTCCTCTATTTGATGTTGATTAGAATAAGGTGTTTTAATCTTACTGCATTACTTCTATTTGGCTTTGATTAAAATAAGGTTTTTAAACCTATAAATAGACGTAATCATCTCTCCTCTTGTATCATTTGAATTCGACATAGTGAACTTTCTTCTCCTCTACCGTGGTTTTTTCCCGAAAAGGTTTTCACTTAAAATTTTGTGTGTTCTATTTTTCTCTCTTTCTTTGCGATTCATTTTCATTATCGACGTTCAATTTTACACTCAACAAGATAGGTTTGAAGAAATCCCAATTTCAATCCCCACACGGCGATATCATGTTTGACACTTGAACGTGATTTTCAGGTATAATCTCGGGTTGTGTACAGACATCCACAAAGGTACCCCACTCCTTCAGCCAATTATCTCTCCAAAAAATCCACGTTTAACCCCTTTCCTATGTTCCAAACTATGCCTTCCCGTGCTTTACTCCAAACTCTGCAGATGCGCTTCCACAAAAGAGATGCATTACTCTCATTCAACACCGAAGGAAGCTTACCCACCCATTTATATTTCGCTTTAAGCACCTGCACCCATAATTGGTTCAGCTTCTTAACAATGTTAAAACCAACCTTCATGAGGAACGCATCATTATGACAACCAATCTTCTTGAAATCGAGACCTCCTTTTTTTGTATCTTTATAGATTTCTTCCCATTTCACAAGACTTATCCCTTTTTTCTCAGTATGACCCCAGACAAAACTATGAATTATCCACTCCATTTCAAAGCAAACTCTTTTCGAGATTCTTGTCGATCACATAGCATAAATAGGGATAACTGCTAAAACTACTTTAGCTAACAAAATTACAATTTTTAATAAACACTACAAAAATTTTATGGATACATTTTTAGAGCATACAACAAATCTCCCAAAAAAAAATAGCTTTTCTTAAAAAAAATTCCTTTAATTTGATATCTCTAGACTTAAATTATTCTTTCAAAATTTACACACAGGAATTGAGTCACCGTTACTAACATTGAAGCATTACAAAGTTGAGTGAATGTCATAATCAAACCATCAAATCAACTTCCACCATTATTCACAATTTAGAGTTAAAAATAAAAAAGAGAAAGGTTGGTTGTGGAGTGGTCCACTCTAAAACATGCCTCTCAGTCAATTGCCATTGATGTTTATTGACTGACCACAAAAAACAAACCATATTTGCTGCTAAATTTTGCATTTTTGTTTCCCCTAATGAATGTCTCAGCTTCCATCACACACATAGCAATCATCAGACCCAAAGCTGAGAATCTTCATTTCTGCATAAATTTCTTTCATACTTTGCATTCACTTATTATTCACTGTCCCTCTCTCTCTCAAGGGCACCCAACCCTTGCAGCTGATGAAAGGCAACAAAACTGCAAAAACACCAATGAATTTGCGATTGTAAGTGCATTTATGTTCTGCCACATTTATTAGTTAAATCTAAGCTTTCAGAAAATGATATTTGCAAAAATTGATTGATTTTTTAGAAAAATTGATATTTTTTATATTTGGATGATTTTATCTAAAATATTTTTATTGATTCATAAAAAAATTTAAGATTTTTTTAGAAGTTATTTTATTGAAACAAATACAATATAAATATACTTATTATAAAATATTATAGTAACATTTCCTTTTGACAATAAAAATTATTTTATAATAAGATAATATTTTATAATAATTAATATCATATAAAAGTTAATAATAAACAATGTCTAACTAAAACTTAATTTAAATTGCATATAATATATTTGAGATTGGATAAAGACACGTTGATATTGGAATATTTCATATGCAATTTAAATTAAGTATGATTTAAACAAACAATTATATTTATATAATTAAAAATATTCAAATTTTATATCATAAAATATTTATAATTAAATATTTATATATTGTAATATATATTTATTATTAAAATATTAAGATAAATATTTTAATAATATATTAACAAAATTATTTTAAATTTAGAATTATTATTGTTAAAATTTATTATTAAGATAAAATATTAATATTAAATAATTAAGCATAAATGTTTAATAATATTGAATAGTAATATTCTAATACTTTTAAATATTTTAAGAAAATATTATTAATATAATAATATTAAGTTTGATTAAGTTAATTTTATATAAAATTAAAACTACTCATAATGTAGCTCTTTTATGAAAAATGATTTACCATTTTTAAAATATTATCAATTTGAAGGAAAATTGGCTTATTTTCAATCCTCCTATAAGCCATTTTTCACTGATCAAGCTATTTTCCATGAAACAAATATAAGAAAATATAGAAAATATTTTCCATAAATCATTTTCCGTAAAACAAACGCACACTAAATTAATGTTATTTCTATTTTTCATTTTCTTTAATATTATCTATTTGAGCATTCATGTCCTAACACCTATTCAAAAATCAAATGTGGGTAATGAGATATAATGCCTCCAAACACATGGAAAAACTTAACAGAAACAAAAATAAAAAATAAAAAAATCAACATACATGCCTATATCTAACACTTACATTCAAATCTGAATAACTTTCGAATCATAAATATTTAAGAAATTTGGGATTTCACCTTTCATCTATCATTAGCTTTCTCAAACTCTACTTCCTAAATTTGAATAAAGACTTTTCAAAATAAATAATTATTCACAAAAACTAAATAAATAAAAAATAATGAAAGCTTGTATCTTTTAACCAAAAAGACAATAAAAAAACACTGAATTGCAACCATAAAGACTACCAAAAGAAAACTGTGATGGGATTTGAAGTAGCCAAAAGACACATTTTTCCCTAATATATAACCAAAGCAACATGAATCTTCAACTACCTATTAGAAGCGAAAGATATAGCAAAATCCACGAAAATTTTTCTACCTTTTTTCTAGCTTCTGCTAATATAGTTGAAAAAACATGGTGGATACTAACAATTTGTCATTTAAAATCATCAAGTGAAGAAAATTTTGTGAAATTGCAGGAGACATGATTGTATAAAAGAAGGTAGTGGTGAGAGGATTTAGTCACCTTTATGTCAACACGCATGCCAGAAAGAAAGCTACAAGAAAATCACAAGCAATGCTTATTTTCTAAGAGCTATATTACTTCAACATAGATGTGAATGCCACATATGTCAGCATGGTAATCGTTAGATTTATTTTTTTTAAAATTTCATGTATTTGATGGATGCTTGAAAATTAAATTTGTACATGTGTTAAATATGAACCGGATACTTCTATATATATATATATATATATATAAGTCGAAGCCATTCGGTTTGTGGCACATTCTTCCCAGATTGGTGGAGGCATTGAACATGTAGTTAGAGGAAAACAATAGGTATGCTGGGTCACATAGAACATATACGAATGATGTAGATATAAACCATGTGTTACCACCTTTTTAGGTTCTTGCTTTATGGGGACAAAATCCCATTACCATGTATGATTTTATTTTTAATTTTTTTGGGTTGTTGGGCTCATTTGTGGTAGTTTTATGGTTTACGAAGTGTACAACCTTTTTTTTTTTTTTGAAATACACAAAGCGTACTCGAGGCTGCAAGAAATGTGGAAGAAACAACGACAAGGGCTTGCTTCCTTTGAATTCATCCCTCTTTGCAACTTTGAATTTGGGGTTCTTTTGTGATTTTGATCGTCTACTATTTGATTTAATTATGAAAGATTATTTATTAATATATTGAGTTTAAAAGAAAAAGAAAGGAAGTGTGGGTTATTTGCAGCTGTAAAGTAGCAAGGAAGAGGTGATTAGTTGGGCATGGGATTCGAGGTTATTAAATATTGAGGGCAATGTTTGAAGTGATGTCTGATGAGTTTTAAGGTTTTATTATATCTGCATATTTGCCTTTGGGTAATAATATGTAGGTTTTGGCTTCATCTCGTATAGATTGGAAATATGCAGAAGGTTAGGCAAATGATGTCCTTGTCTCAATGCAGGCAGTTGGGCATATTAGTTTGGCCCATGAGGTCCGTGTTCCCTTCCCTGCCACCGATATTTGTAGAGCATTTTTCTTTTCATGCCATTCTGCTTATTTCCGTTTTCAGAGTATGAACTACACCGGATCCATAAGTCAATTCGATTGAACTAAAAATTGACCAAAAGATCAATCTATAAAAATAATCTAAAACCAATTAAATGAAAAATCAATATGAATAGATTGACGACTAGAAAACTTATTGAACTGACAGTTGAATCAAATTCTTCTAATTTTTTTAATCAAACTGATTAAATCATTAAACTAAACAAGATCAACCGATGAACCAATAATTTGATTGATTTAACCACCAATCCAATTTAAAAAAAAAAAAACATTGATTGTAACATTTTGGAAAACCTCCCATTAGGATTTATGCAAAGCTCTATCTTTCCGTAGTTGTTTCTTGGGAGTTCATATTACACTCATTATTATCTTTCTATTACATTGAAGAAAAAGAAAATGTGATCATTATGGCACATTCAAGACATGGGTCAAAAATAAAATTATGCTGAACTCCTTATAAACCAAATGAAGATTTAATATAAAACGCCTTCATGTAAATGTTACTTTTTAAATAGAAAAATTGTTAATGTCCGATTTAAATAGATGATGCGGCCGAATCTAAAAAACAGTCGACCAAAGTCCATTTTCAAACATAACCCAGATTCCGATAAGGCATTGGCTTCAGTAGGAGACGACGGATATTCAACTCTGCTCATCTCTCTATTACACTATCAACCAATAAATGCCAAATCCACTGCTACACCAAGAAGCATCACATATTTTTCACATCACCCAATAATTCTTTTTACTTCTCTCCATAAGTTTATCTATTAACCAACTTCAGGTCTGGTCTTGGGCACAATTACTATTTTATTCATCCCAACTCAAAAAGTAACAAGTTAGAAAAAAGTTGAGAAAAAAGCAAAAAAGGAATAAATGAATACACAGAATAAACTGGCAAGTAGTATTAATTCTACAGTTTTACAATTTTTTTAAAAAAAAAAGGACCGTAACTTGTCATTCTGCACTACTGATCCAATAAACAAGCTAGCAAAACCTTACAACCCATGTCAGAATCTCATTCCTATCATGAAACTATATTTACATTTCCTGTAATTAGATATAAAATAACGGAGAAAAATCTTTTTGTACTTATAGCATGTATATTCTATATCTTTATACTAGCTCACGTCAATTCAAACTGGCAACACTCTAGTATGAGAACTTTATAAAAACATCTGACCTGTTAGGTTATTTGATATTTGCTCTGCACTTCCATTTAAACATCGTATACAGGTAAGCGTTCTTCAATGGAGACCCGACAGATAGGGCATTTTCTACACTTCTCGCAGCAGGTACTGCAATGCAAAGGAACTGATGAGCTTAATATAGAATAATAAAATAATATCTGATTAAGAGAGAAAAGGATTGAGTTTCATTTGGATACATCTTTAAATGCAATCACATCAAAAGGACCTTATACCTGCAAAGAATACGATGCCTACAGGGGAGCAAAACCACACTTATCTCTCTCTCAAAGCACACCCTACATAACACTTTTTCCTGGACATTACATAAAAAACACGCATGTCAGCAACAAGAATATATCTCAATCCACCTTCATTAGGCTCGTAATGCAGGGTTTAACAATTAATTATTTGACCCAATAAAGCTGCAGTGGTAAAGTTGAAAATTACATTTTGAAGCCTCTCAAACTCCTGCTGACTATATTTGGTGATTTCTGATTGCTCACCAAGAGCTGCCTGAAGCCTCCAAACCTGAGATAAAAGGAACCGTATAAATTATATTTACATGCAGAAACAGTAATTAAAAAATCTTGGAATTGCCAGTATATCGCACTGAGACAGTGCCAAACATAAAACCATAGCACCACATTAAAGAGGAGAAAAAAAATGTAAGAAATGTGGTACAAACTAGAAAATAAAAGAAAAGAGATACAGTAACCAAGTCAAAAACAGAAAGGAACGTTAGGAGAACCATCATCACCTCCTCAGCTAGATCCTTTTTAGGCATTTTCTTAACTATCTCAGGTGGATAGCCAGAGAAGGTGTTATACCTGCATGGAGCAGTCAAATAAAAAAGTTAGGAAATAAGGTAGCGAGAGAGTGTTAAGAATAATCTGATGGCCTGACTGCCAAGAGTAAGCTCAAGGAAGTAATCAGAATACACAATCAGTTAAAAATGGAAAAAAAACAAATAACATCAATGAACATCAGCAATAGAAATCTTGTCACATCATGAAATTACATCATCCAAACGGCTCTCTTTACAATCTTTTCTTGAACTTTAGTTTCATTAAACCATAAGCCTCTTTTGCAACCTCCACAGCCCGAAGTTTAAAAAAATAACATGAAGTAAAGCAAATAAAACTCAAATGAAAAGTTACCAGTGTCATCTTGGATTCCTCCCTCAATCAAGGTGCAAAACAAACTCGAACCAGAACCACCCGAAAAAGGAAGATCAAAACAAAAACAGAATACCAAAATCCATTATTTGAAGGCAGTTGAGTGCATTTCAGTTTTTATTCATACAGTTCAACTATGTCAAAAGGACCAAAGGCTTTGAGTGGACTTCACCTATTGACTTGAATCTTCTTTCCTTGTTTGAACACCAAAAATCTTAGGTCTTCTGTGCGTCATATTTATGTTTAATGATACTTATATTCTTTGACATAAAAAACAGTTCATAGCAATACAATCAAACTTCATAAAAAGGTACTCATTTTTTTCCTTAATTACTACCATAGTCTAATCAATTTCACCTTCTTAAATATTAGGCAACATAATCACATTTTTTTGACACAGCCAGACACACACCACTCATGTGAAGTGAACAAAAAGCAAGCAACAAGAAGAATCATATACAAGTAGTAGATGGATAGATTGCATCTATACAAAGTAGAAGAAGCTAAAATCATACGTACCCGGAGGCCCCATCATGATAAAGGCGTGCCTGTTCCTCTCTACTTCCTTCATCAATTGACCACCAACCTAATAACCTGATTTTCGAGATAGACAGAGTATCAGTTGTCATTCATAAACTGCACAATCCAGCCCTATCTACAAACTAAATGGTCAATACCTAGAACCATGGTGCAAGAATCCCAAGCAATCATGAGCTCGGGACGAGAATCTGAAGTACAACCCTGTGCCAGCCCCACTCCGTAGTAAAAGTACAATTCTCTCTATTAATATTGAGGCAGCAAACAACACACCAACCCCTTGCAATAGGAAAAGAGGAGAGAACAAAACTGGAAGTGGTATATCTCTAGCACCAGGAGGTGTTCCCTGAAATTTGAAACAATCATATATTTGCTGACAACACACCTCAATGAGAGCCAAGACCACCAGTAATATGCATACCTCTAAATGCATGCAGAGGAGGACTTGGAAACCAATTATTGGAATTTTCATGAGGTGACCACCAATATCTTGCAGGCCACACATTGTACCCTGCTGCTGGTCTTCCTCAGGAGCAACTACTAAGCCACTGTTCCAGTCAAGGTATCTAATAGTTGCAGTAGATGGACCAGCTTCTATTGCTGGGGAATTTCTATGAATTACAGGATTGGACCACTTTGTACACACAAGAAAAGCAAAGCACTCGGCAATACTGCATGAAAAAAAGAATTAGCATCTATCAGATTTTTCTAGTCACTCAACTCAAACGGACTATCATAGTGGTAATTCCAGGAAACACAAAAAACAAATCAACAACATTAAAAGCTGTACCCAAAATTTATGAACAAGTCCCACCAGCCAAGAGCACCTACATCACCTGCATTTTTTGTAGAGGAAAACAATAATCACAAATGTTAACCAAAAACTGAAGTTAGATGTATCAATTTATTGCTTCAAAAGTGCAGTGAAATCAAACTGCAAGTTAGCATACAATCTTAAGATGGTCATTAACAGGAAAAGATTTAAAAGTAAAAACTGAAGCACCAATGCAATTATATTTATCAAATTTTGGTGCTCAAGAAGTGATGCACATTCTGAGTTGCAATTCTAGGATCGGTATGCTGGGAAGAACATTCTATATGGAAGTTTGACTATACCGTTTTATTGATATGATACAAAGCCAATAACCCATGCCTACTCTACCTTACTATGATATTCAGGGATGATGATGTGATAAGGACATTCCTATAAATGGTTGCTATATTCATTACTACAGTAAATACTGCCAATTAAAGACCTTTATGATACCAAAATCATTATTCCTTAATCTGCTTATGAACAAATAGACAGCTAGTCATTTTAAGTGCCAAGTAACAGTAACTCAGCAAAAGAGACATCAAAAACTTTGATAATAACAATGATGGACTGAATGACTCCTAAGGTGACAATACAGCAAACCAGCTCTTGATGAAGGTACCAAAATTAACAGCTTCTGGAACTGAAAATCTGATATGGACGATTTTACTGCAATAGGAATTTTAGTTTTATTTATTTATTATATCAGGTTTTATTAAGAGTTTCAGTTTTACTTAATTTCTCTATTATTTAGGTTTTTATTTCCTTCATAAACTAAGTTAGGAATTCTATTAAGACTCTTTCCTTTGTTATTAATAGTCTATAAAAGGCTGCCAATATGAAATAAAGAGATAAGCAATTATTCTATAAAAAAGAAATGTTATTTTGAGAGGAGTTCAGTCAAGGAGGAATCTGCCTTTTGAGTAACCATAAGTCGAAGCAAGAATTCTTTCTCGTCTAGACCTGTGACTAGATCCTACGCCAAGACGCATATCTAAATCACACTAATGATCTCCAGTACTAAAAATCAAAATGTCTTACAGGGTTGTGATTTTCATTTGGTCTCAAGCAAGAATCCTCTATTAATCTACAAAAGGAGTAAAAATTCAAGCTTCTGAGAACTCAAAAGGACTAAAATGTTCTTTATTTATTTATTTATAGGAAGCTAAAACCACAGTTCACTCCGATTTATAGTCATGAGCCACATACAAATTCACCAATCCATAGACCTTCAAAGTACCAGAAATTGGTACCAACTACCATGTACCACTTTGTCTATATAAGAGTGATATGTCTTCGTGGAATGATAAAGATTATTGGATCAAGAACTACAATATAAAGCCTATGTAGAGAAGAAGAATATGCCTACTTTGCAACTGCTCAAATTATATTATAGTTAGTTGAGTAAAGAAATTACCACATAACTTCAGAAGGGTGAAGACTGTAGCAGCAACAAAGAAGACCATTGAAATTGCAACCCAAAAGTGCTGAAAATTGAAATAAGAGCTAATTAACAGTGAATTCTATAAAAACTGACAGGCTTACTTCCCAATAAAAGTAAATATTTTATTACAAGAACCAAGTTTCTCAAAGGCTAGAACACCGAAAACATTCCTATACCTTCTCAAATAAACACTTACCTTCTATTGCACCGAATTGAGCTATTAATATTATTTTTGTTAAATTACCCTTTTTTTTTTTTGCATGAAAAGCACTAAAAACTGTTGGAAGAATAAGGGATTAATTCAAAAATATGGTACTTTATGAGCTTAACTAGAAACAGAGAGTAATTTAAGGGATTGATTGGACAAAGTACTTTAAGAGCTTAATCGAATACAATATATGATAAGGGCTTACGTAGGATATTTAGAAAAGAACAAGGGCCCTTTTTAGCATTTCTCAAAATGCTCAAGACGCTTTAACTCTTTCTATTTCAAAATAACATAGAATCTCCACACATCAAAGGAAAAATATGTCTTAATTCTTTCTTTGTCAATATGAGAAAAACAATAACAGCAAAGGCACTAAAGTATTGCAAGCTCCAATCTTTTACTAGTTCATATACTCATGAGGAGCCTTCTATTTTTTTTTTTTTTTAGTAGTTTGCAAGATAAATTAATTAATAAATAACAATGTTATCCATTTTCCTCCATGTAAAAGCTTAAATCTAAATATCATGGATAGATTGAAACTTGAAAGTGCTTAAGGTCTAGAAGAACAAATACGCAAAATCAAATATTTGAAGAAAATCATCAATTTTTGAATTTTATATTCTCTTAGGTTAATGTCTAAAAGAAAACCATGAAAGACAGGACCATCAAATTGCCAAGTTCAGTAGAACTTACAGGTAGAGTCTCCCATATTGCTTCATCACTAATGCTTTCATCATCCCCTGGCATCAGAGCTCTACACATTCTGAAGAAGAAAATGAAAACAATAATTATGATAAGTGCTTAAAACCTGCAGAGTATAGAATTACTAGGAAAGGATGTAAAAAAACCAGCTCAAAATTTCAATAATTTAGCAGAAGCTTATTTATCCTAATGCACATTTCTAGCAAGCAGTGGTAAAGTAAGAAGCTTCACAAAGAGAAGAAAAGCCAATCTGACATATTTCTGAGGCACATACCTAAGACTCACATGCTACATAGCACTTGTTACCAAAAAGGAAATAATAATAATAATAATAATAATAAATAGCTAAATCCATTTATTCTGAAGTCATGACACCACAGAAACTTATGGTTGCCTAGCTTTACATTTTCTTTGAAATATAATGCATTCATTCTACCAGGGAGTGCACAAACAATTCAGTTAAGCAGGCTTCAACCCCAATCTTCAGAACATATTAAACTTTTAGGTCCTTAAATAAAAGTAAAACCCGACACAAAATGGCGAAAGCTGAGATGCCTAGAATAAACAGTGAATAGATTGGTTAACCTTCTTCCTTATATGACTCAGGGAAATTATTAACCATTTGCCAATTACTCTAGTTTCAGGCTTGGCTATCATAATCTCTACCTAACTAACAAGATAAAGTTCACCAGATGCTACTTATGAACAAATATTTTTTTTTTCTATCTATCACAAATTTATATACTGCAATCTATAATGCGAATTTCTGAAGTTTACTTTATAAGTCACCCTCTTGGCCAAGTTCTTTTAATTTTAGAAGCTACAGACAGTTGAGCTAGCTCAACAGTTTGTTTTCTTTACCGTGAAAAGTTTGCATTAGAAATCACCATCCTGCCTAAGGCCTTTTGCCAACACTACTGATCATCTGAGCTAATGCAATTAAGAGGAAGGGAATGACAAAGCATTCTAATGGCCCACTTATTCCATGATTATAGTATCCAACAAGGTACAGGTGAATATGGATATTTGTCTATGTCTTATAAGATGAGAATGCTATCCTTTCTCAACCTTCTATATCTGTTGGTCATCACTGAATAAAATAAAATAGTATGATAATACAATGAAAACTTGGATGTCTTTATTTCCTTACATGCACTCAAGTTTTAAAATAAACAAGTCTAATAACATGGCAAATGCCATTAAGCATTGTTTCTTGATGAGTGGGTGAAGCCACATATGGGCTGAATCCTAAATGCCCAAATCCACTCTTGATAAGGGCAGACAAAAATCCAAAATTTCAAAATGGTGAACACGATCTGCTACATATCCACAGACAGAGAACACCATCTAACCCCTGAATCAATTTATCAGAACCTATATCGTTCCACAGAAACAACAAAACGCATAAGGAAGATTTAAAAAGCAATATTGTCCGATTAAGTAATTATCAAAAATATGTATGATTATGTAAAGTAAATGATTTTAACAGGCAATGAATGAAAGTTTAATGTAAGTTTTTAACTTTAAGATACCTGAAATTGTCAATTAGAATAATTATTTCAAACACCAATAGTGGAAGGAAGACGACCTTCAAGCTTACAGCAGGAAATCCATAAACTGTGACAAAAAAATAATTAAAAAATGTTCATGAACATGCCCATAAAAGAAATAATGTAAGCACTAAAATGGTTTACTGCTATGTCACTCAAACTCAGGTGTGAGTGCAGATATGTGTCCTGGACATGTGTATTCAACTTTTTTCTAACTTTTATCATGTATTAGGAGGGTCCTTAGAGGGCCATACCCCCATATTCATATCTAGATATATGTCAGACACGGGTGTTAGACACAAGTGCTTCAAGAAAATTGAAGAACTGGAACAACAGAGGTTCTGTTTTACTTCAACTATGACTAAGAATTTAAAATTAGAAATAATGATAATAAAAATAACCTCAGAGATGAAAAAATTTAAACGAAATGACACAAAAACAATGAAAAGAAAGTTGGTTCTATACCATTTACACTCTCAAGATATATACAGAGAAGCAGCTCAAAAGCAATTAGTAGTGGTACTGCTACAATGGCATGGCATGGTGCCCACTGTCCAAGCAAAAAAAGGAAAATAATTATGGTCATAAAACTGATTATGAATTTGAAACATTCACAACCAGAAGAAACCAGATAGAATTTATGTTTTCGATAGTCAATGCGTAATTCAAGTAAAATGTCATAGTAACAGACAGACATACTTGGCGATTATGGGGAACTGAAGGGGCAGGTAAGGAAAACCGTCCACGTGCAACAACTCCATGAAACATCCAAAGCGGGAAAAATATTGTCCTGCAATTGAATGTCTCTAAATAAAGCTACTAAACCGCAAAATCAATGAAAGGATTCGATGCTAATCGACAAAATTTCATAATCACAGGCTCAGAGGCATGTCATATTTATTTGCATTTAAATTGAAAACTACAGCATACAGATCCGCATATTCAAGAAACCTGTGTTCCCCTCTCCTCAGAACAACCACACTAGAAGAAAATGCATCAATTTTATTCATAAAATATTTAGCTCTTTGCTCTTTAAGAACATTGGTCACTGTGAATAGATCCAAAAGATCAAAAGAGGAAAGAAAAGAAAGAAAAATAGAGATAACTTTAAGCATTCTGCTGAAAACCCAGATTTATAGCAGATCATGGCAACCCTCCACATTTCAGGTTTCATTTGAGGACATAGCCATCATGTACAATTACCTTAACATGAGTACCCTAAAACGGTTTTAAGCAACTTTTCTGATATTTGTCTTCAAAGTTTTTTATTGCTTTGATTTCAACATGAACCCTTGATTCCTTTTAACATCTTTGGATTACATTAAAGATTTGGCATACAATTTATCTCGAATAACATAATAATATTGATTGCTTCACGTTTTATCTTATTGCAAAATCATTACTTTATCAAAACTATATCACAAACCCGCCAATTTGAAGACACCAAAAAGAGAATCATGTTTGACGACAATCCTTCCCTATTTTCTACGAAACTGCTACAAAAAACAAACTAAACAAGCAAAAACATTTTTCCCTCCTGAAAATATAAAATTAAAAACAGACAAAAAAAGATTAAGGCTTTCTTCAGCAACAGCAAGCGTTGGTAATTAATCATTTAAACTTGTATTAATCCCCGCATAACCAAAATTTTAAAAACAACAGTAATAAAACAGTGTTTGTAACTTACAAGGAGGACCTTTGTTTATAAACAACAGCAAGCAAAATCAAATTGAAAGGAAATAGAGAGAACTGACCACCAAGAGTAAGAAACAAGATGATCTAGCTTAAGAAGAAGCAGAAGCGTGAAACAAAAAAGCAAGCTATGGGCTGCCAAAGCCTGAGCTGACTTCAAAACTCTTCTCCAACTCATAATCATCTTCTTCTTCTTTTTCTTATTCTTCTTCTTCTTCTTCTACAAAAAGCAATTACTTTTTTTAGAAGAAGAGCCCTAGTTTTTACTTTTGGGGGGGATTTCTGTAGTGGAAAACGTAAAAAGGAAATAAATTCTTTTGGAGATTTTAGTGAGCGCCAATAATCCCATTCTTATGTACATTCATTTCTTTATTCAATTCACCCCGATGATTAATGAGTACAAAACAAAACGCATTTACTCTCTAAATTATCTCTCCCTCTATCTCCCTCTCTCTCTCTCATTTATTTTTGAAAAGAAAAAAAAAAAAAACCTTCGCTTTCACGCCAATGCCTTACTTTTTCATTTTCTATTTTTTTAATCTTTTATTACTTCACTAAGCTCTCCAGCTGGATTTTGCTCCATTTTTTAAAAAATATTCAATATTTTAGTGCCAACCACTAGTATTGCTTTTTTTTCATCTTGTATTACTATTTTGCCCCTCTACAATACTATAATCCTTTGTAGATTCTTTCTTATGATTTGCCTATTTTGCCCCTCTATAATGCGCCTTTTTTTTAATTATTTACAACTTCAACAAACTTCTTTCATCATCTCGATAATTAATAATACAGTTAATGTCCTTAAACTATGATGATTATTTTGAATTTGTTTCTAAATTTTAAAATATTCTAATTATATATTTAAATTATCGATGTTATATCAAGCAAGTCTTTCTATTATTAAAATTTTATGTAAAATAATTTAAAAATGAAAATTTTAATAAAAATGAATATTGAGATATTTAATAATTAAATTAATGATTTTAGTAATAAAAATATTATTGATATAATAATGATAATTCAAAGATGTAATTAAAATATTTTAAAATTTAAAGGTTAATTTAAAATGAAGATCATAGTTTAGGGATGTTTGGTGTAATTAACTCTTAACAATAATGTAATATTATTTATTTTATAATCCTTTGTAAATTATTCATTAGTGACTTGTCTATTTTGCCCTTTTATGACGCAACTTTAGCATAGTCCGTCTGTAGATTCTATATACGTGCCTTATTATTAACAAAGTTAGTTGTTAAATAATGAGGAAGACCAACTTTAATAATTATTGTTATACCTAATCATATTAGGATTCATTTGAATGTTCTTATCTCATACAAGGTTTTCAATAATTTTACTATTAGATTAAAGGTTAGTTTGGCAATGTTTTTAAAAAGTGCTTTTGAAAAGTCTGTGAAAAAAGTACTTTTAAGAAGTCTTTTGAAAAGTTTGGTTTAAAATTTGAGTGTTTAGCATTCTTTGTTAAAAAGTGTTTTGAGAAATAAAATGTCCATTTTAGACATGTTATTATAAAATAACAAATATGTATTTAAATAATATTTAAATTAGTTAATAATATTATATTTTAGTAAGAATATAAAAAATTATTATAATTTCTTGTTAATATTTTAATATATAAAATATAAATTTTAAATATTTTAAGCAATAAATATTAATTATTTATAAAATTTAATTAGAATATATAAACTATATTTTAAATATTTAAATATAACTATTAAATATTTGTAATTAGTATTTTAAAATTATTTTTATTTTTAATTAATGATTTTAACACATTTGTAATTAAGTACCAAGAAAAAAAAGTATTATGGTATTGGAGGGTGAAAAGTAATTAAGCATTAAAAGTGCTTTTGGGAGAGGAAAAGCTAAAATTTTAGCTTCTCCTTTTCGTAAGTCTTTTCAATTAAAAATTTCAAATTAAAGAAACATTCTACACTTTTTTCTTCCGTAAGACTTTTGGAGCGTAAGTCTTTTGAAAAGCAATGCAGAATCAATTCCTAAGGCACATTTGTTGCATGGAAAAATAGCTTCGCAATTTTTATATTTGTTTCGTGAAAATGATTTATTGATCAATAGTTTTTTATGAATAACTTAATTCTTATATAAATATTAACTTGAACAAAATTAAATATTATATTAATATAAAATTTTAATTTTAATTTTAAAATATTAATATCAATTAATATAATTTTTAATATTATTAAACATATATATTTATATTTAATTATGCAATAAATTATTAATATTATTTGTTATTTTATTAAACTTATTTAATAATAGATATTATTTTTATTTTATTAAACTTATTTAATAATAAGTTTTAACATTGATAATAATTTTACATTTTAAGTAATATTCTTATTATTTTATTGAAAATTTTATACTAATATTTTAATACTATATATTACAATTTCAATATATTTAGCGATAAATATTTTACCGTATAACTTTGAATATTCTTTTAAAAAATAAATTATGAATATTTTAAAATCTAAAAATGAGAATTTGTTTAAATCCTACTTTATTTTATTTCTCTATTAGTTCCAACATGTCAATATCTACTCCTATATATAATATATATAACTTCAAATTAAGTTTTAATTAGATATTGGTTATTATTAAGTCTATAAGATATACTATTTATTATTAAATAAATTTGGATTATCAAGGAAAAATGTTTTTATAATATTTTGAAACAAATCTAATTTATGTAATGCTTGTTTCACTATAAACAAGTTTCGAAATTAATTTCAAAAAAATTTACTAAACAATGAAAAATATTCTAAGAAAAAATCTAAATACTAGAAAAATACCAGTTGTTGAGACAAGTTTTTGAAGTGGCTATCTATGTGCTTATGGAAGTGGCCATTTCGGCTATCACTACATCAAGCACATAACTTACCTTATTTGTTGGCATATTCGATCAAAATATTTTGTTTAATTTGCTTGCATCTTTTTGAGGATTTTGTGTAGCTAATCTCGTATTTATCATTGGAAAAGAGATTGAATCAAGAAGTGTTACTTTTCAAGGATCCTTATGTGATTTACTTACCTTATATATTGAGTTTTGCAATCCAAGAAGATGTGGTCTAAATTTATGATCTTTTGTATCTTATATTAAGGATAATTGATTTGATGAAATTTGGACAAATCAAGTTGGATTAAAGGTTATTTTGTGAAGATAGCTTCGTGCTCTAAATAAGGAAGTCTTGTTCAACCTTAATAGATGTTTTATTGTTGGGCCAAGTTATTTTAAGTGCCTATCTAAGTGCCAACAGAAGTGGCCACTTCGGCTAGCACTTCAACGGCAACATAATTTGCCTTATTGAGTTGGAAATCTTTTTTAACCTAATCAATGGTGAAATGACTTAAATGAATATGTGGACTTGCGTTGGCCCGTATTTGAATATCCATCTTGTGGAGCAACAAATTTTTGAAAATTGTATCGAATTGGATCAACAATCGAAAACCTTGAAATAAGGAGATTGGATCAAGACTACATTAAAGACTTATCTTGGAAATCTTTGAATTATCCTGGAATTTATGAGAATATTTTGTAAAGCTTTTCTATGAGGCTATTTTTGCAAGATCATGCTTGTAATTTATCTTTATCTTAGCAAGCCTTAAACTCTTATATATTAGAGGCTTATGTAAATTAGAACGAAGGAGAGTTGTTATCACTTATATGTTCATTGAGGATGTAACATCCAAAAATAGGGCCTAAACGGAATAGTGGTTGTGAAACCACGAATCCGAGATAGAAAAGTCTATTCTAATTAATTTTTATAATTTACCAAGTGATTAGATGCATGTGTTAGAGTATCGATGGAAAATTTTATAGATAGCATGCTTAATTTGCCTACTAGGGCTTAATTGCAAAAGTTGATAAATATGAGTTTTAGATGCTAAAGGATTAAATTGAAGAGTATAATTGAAGTAGAGGTTCTTAAATGGTAATTAGACTATTAAGTTTTCATGGGCAAAAATGGACATACATAGATAAAAATAACTAAAGTTTTAATGAATGGTATTTTAGTCATTTGGTACATAAAAGATTAAAAAAGGGAAAAAGATGGCAAAATGTGCCCATCTTCTTCATTAGGCCGAAATTTCAAGGGTTTTTCATAGCTAGGGTTTTGTCAAGCTTTCAAGCTTCATTATCAAGAAGAACGAAATTCGGGGTTAGACTGAGGGAAGAAAAAGGTTGAGGACTAAATCAAAATATTTGATCGTATTTTGTATCGAGGTAAGTTTGCGGTAAATAAATGTAATGTTTTATTATTTATAATTAATGATGTTATTTTTCAGCATCTATATATTTATTTTGTAAATTTATTCCTTGCTGATTCAAGTAAAAATTGACAGAGAAATGATACTTAAAAGTTCAGGTTGAACCTTAGGAATGTATAGGATACAAATGTCATGACATTAGACTTTAAGGATACCAAGTAAGACCATGCCAAGACATGGCATTGGTAAGTTTTACAAGGCAAGGAAATCATATAAGACCATGTCAAGACATGGCATTGATAAACTACTATAAGGCAAAGATCCCATGTAAAGCCATGCCAAGGCATGACAATAGTGAGTTCATAAGGCAAGGATACCACGTAAGACCATGTCAAGACATGGCAATGGTAAGTTTAAAAAGGAAAGGCACCTATGTATCCTTAGTATTCCAAATGGTTGAACGGAAAATTCAAAAAGTGTACCAAAGGGAAGGTAAGTTAAGTCTATGTTGGAAAGGTTCAGGTTATCTTGATAATTTATTTAGAATGTTGTTATTTATTTAAATGCAAACTTACTAAGCTTTATGCTTACTCCTTTTCTTTTCTCTCTTTTTTATAGTATCGCAAAGCCAACTAGGAAAATCATAAGGATGTCGGAGATCGCCTCACACTATCAACTAGTTATCTCGATATTTTGTGACTAGAAATACTTTAAGTTATGGCATGTATAGGGACTTGGCTATTTTGTGTGTATGTCCTTATTATATGATTAAAGAATGGCATGTGAATACTTGGTAATTATTAGCTTATGATATAGCTAATTAAGAACATGTTTTGGTATTATGTATGCCTAAATGAGGTTTGATGCAAAGAAACTGTGAAAGAGTAAGAGTTGGCCATGGAACAGTTAGGAAAAGTAACAGTGATGTGGTTTTGAAAAATCACTAAAAATTTTAGAAATGGAATTAATGGTGAATGAGATATAGAATTAAAGCTTATTGAGTTTATTTTTATAAGAAAGAAACAGAGCAAGCAAAGGAAGTCTATATTCTGAGATATTTAAATTTCTGTAAGACTGGTTTAGAGTGACTTTGTGATCCCCTGTTCTAACTTTGGAAAATCACTAGAAATTTTAAAAAAATAATTATAAGTCAAAGTTTATATTTTTATATTCCTTAGTGAGTCTATTTTCACTAAAAACAAATGGAAACATTATCCGATTTCTGTATAATGAGATAACTAATTTTTAGTGAAGAGAGACCAGATCCACTAAACTGCAAAACAGGGGAACATTTAATGAATAAACTGTACTAATTGGCCAAACCAAAAATTCTAGAAAAATTATGGTAAGAATATATATGAGTCTAGTTTCAGGAAAAATTTATAGATTTAAATTTTGAGTTTCTTAACTCCAGTTATAATTAATTTAGTGACTGTTACGCAGATGGATAGTTTTATTATGAATAGTGAAATAAATTGTTTTGATTTGTGTAAGTAATCGGAAAATTTTTAATGTTCCCGGTTTGGTCCCGAACCATTCCAATTGCATGTTTTAGGGCCTCGAGGGCATTTTTTAGGAATTTATTGGATGAATGTGAGGGAATTAATTTTTTTTACAAGTAATTTTTTTTTATGCCCTGAACAAGTAAGATAAGTCTAGTAACGCCTCGTGCTCGACTCCGACGACGATCTCAAGTAAGGGGTATTACAGAGGAACTTGTATTTGAGAGTGCATTAAGAGTATAAAAAAAGTTTGTTGTTTGGTTTTACAGCCTAAGTTCTCACGGGAGAACTTAGAGATGAAGGATCTAGTGCCCTTAGTTTAGTGATTTCGTCTATATATACTTGTAATTTTTCGAAAATTTGATTTAATAAAATATCCATCAATATCATTAAGTCTTGGTATATTGTCCTCAACGATTTTTACACATAAGTAAAATAAAAGAAAATATTTGCTCATTGATTATGTAACGCCCCAAAATTTCAAAATGTGACACAACTGTATATCTACTTCAGTGGTTAAGTGTTCTAGGGGTGTGTGAGAGGTCTCAAGTTCAAGCCAAGTCTTTGGCAAGTTTTGGTATTTTTATGATTAAGCTCTATCTCTAGTTAGTAGGCTTTTAGGTAAAAGTTAGTAAGTAGTTATTAGAATGAGTCTACTAGTCTGGTGGTTTAGTGGAGTATTAGAATGTTGGAGGTCTAATGTTCGAATTTGTAACACCCCATGCCCGTAACCCACGCTGGAGCGGAATACGAGGCATTACCTAACTCGATCTCATGCATACAAACGTTCCCCAAAGTCACCAAGACTTGGTTCCATTTTAGAACTTTTCAATTTCTATTTCAAACTTCTTATTATGGGCCTACGAGCCTCTAATCGACCATTGAAAACTATTCGGGATCAGCCCGGGTCCTTAAACCATCTATAGAAAATTTGACTTTGAAATAGGCCATACGCCCGTGTCCTTCACTCGTGTGGAATTAATTCTAAATGCACACCTACAGGGGTTTTCACACGGCCTGGCACACGCCCGTGTCCTTCACACGGCCATGACATGCTCGTGTCCTAGCCTGTATGCAAAAACATGGACATTCTGTTTCTAACGTCAGTATCCCTAAAATGTCACACGACCAACGCACATGCCCGTGTGCTAGGCCGTGTCCATCACATAGCTGAGACACACGGCCGTGTATCTGCCCGTGTGTTTACTATCATGCATTCTAACTTGAAATTTTTACATGCAGGGGACACACGATCCGACCACACGCCCATAGGGCAGACCGTGCGTCACACACGACTTAGACACACACCAGTGTATCTACCCTTGTGGACAATATAAGGCTATTTACCAAGCCTATTTGCCACCCTTACTTACACAACCTACATAATAGCAACCACACCAATACAAGAATAACTTATTTAAACCAATCAGCCACAATAGACTACATATCAATTAAGCAATTACTCATTCATGAGAGTAACTTCATTTACATATATCAAAATGAATATTTGCCATCATTCAAGGCTTAATATAAAATGAAGGATTTCCAACCCAAGCCAACACATATGGCCAGATCTCAATGACACAAAAATAGTAAAGTCTAAGCCCTATACATGTCATATTCAAAAATATAAATCAAACTATACCAAATGTTTCGATTGATAGTGTGATCGATATCTCTGACTTCCTTTGGTCCTTGAGCTAGATAGGCGACACTATAAGAAAATGGAAAAGGATAGGGAATAAGCATAAAGCTTAGTAATTGCACATAAATAAATATTCAACATAACTTTATCATTCATCAACAAGTATCATAATACACAAGTGGCATAAGTAAAACTTACTCATCAATATTCAATACACCTCATATAGCATATATTGAGCTCACATTTCATACATATCATATAGGTACTTGTACCACTCACAACACGGTTATATTTTCCTTGTTAACTTGAAATCATACTTTCACTGTTGAACCATTTGGAACATTATCGGATATTTATTTAACCTCAAACATGGGGTCAGGTGCCGATGCCATGTCCTAGACATGGTCTTACACTGACACATCTCGTAGCTGATGCATGTCCCAGACATATCTTACACTGGCTTACGTCTCGAGGTCGAAGCATGTCCCAGACATGTCTTACTCTAGCACTCATCTCAATGACGATGCCATGTCCCAGACATGGTCTTATACTGGCTCTCATAATGTGGTTGATGCATGTCCCAGACATGTCTTACGCTAACTCACAGAAGTGACCCAAATGTCATGGCATGAATATCTGATTTATTTCTTAAGGTTCAATCGAGAATTCTACTATCTCTATTCTCATTATATTTTCTCATTTCCACAATCGAGAAATTTATGCTATAATAATTTCAATACAAATTAAATACATGTATTATTAATGTAGTTGTACTATTTATGTGCAACTTACTTCGAATTACGAAATGTGGCGACTAGTCGATTTAGTCGATTTGCTTGGCTTTCCCCTAGTCTAGATTTGGATTCGGTATTTCTTGATCTATAATAGAAAAATGCACTTATTTAGACACCAAATAAAATTAGGCAATCAAAATTTCACTTCTTCGGTGAAATGACCCTAGACTTTGACAAAATGACCATTTTACCCCTAGGTTCGAAAATTAATTTTTGCTGAATTTCTTCGCATATTAAGCTTAGCCGAACCCTTTTTACTCATATAACAACTCCAAATTCCCACTATTTTACGTATTTAACATCTATTTTACAACTTATGCAAAATGGTTCTTTTAGGTGTTTTCATGAAAAATCCTTTCACAAAAGTTGTTTATCACCCAACTAAGCTTCATATTCTTCCATAAAATTTCAGAAAACACCCTAAATGCTCTCATGGAAAAACCCTAGACTTCCAACCATTTTGCAAAATAGTCCCCTCATTTGAAAGCTTATGCTATAAGGGTTCTAAAAATGCAAAAATCATCAACAAAGTGTATGGAAATCACTTACTTGTGAGAGGAATAAGTTGATAAAATTTTTGAAGCTCAAAACCCTTAAAAATGGCTGAAAAATCGGTGGAAATGAAGAAAGAATGAAAGAAAAAGATGATAGCTAGGCTTAGGTATTATTATATTACACCTTATGTCATCAAAATTACTTAATGTTGACTTTTCAACATTTTATCTCCATGGCTGGCCAAACTACCACAATAGGGTTTAATTTCCCTTTAAAGACCCACAATATTTATTCTCTAGCTATTTGACACCTTTAGCTATCAATTTAGGACTTTTGCATTTTATGCGATTTTGTCCTTTCTCGCAATTGGACTCGCAAACGTTAAAATTACTTCACCAAATTTTTCATGCACTATTAAAAACATGCTATAACATATAAATAATTATAAAATAATTTATTCAACTCCAGATTTGTGGTCTCGAGACCACTATTCTGACTAGCCCCAAATTTGGGCTGTTACAGAATCCTTATATGGGCAAGGGAGAATATTTTTGCTCGGTCAGGCTGAGAGTTTTGGTTGTGTTAGAGTTCTAAGTAGTGGGGAGTTGGGTGGACAGAATCTAAAAGAGTGGGCATATGGATATGGGGGTTATCAAAATATTTCTTTTCATTTCTTTTAGTTTTTTTTTTAAATTTGGTCACACACTATCTCCTCTTCTCTTCTCGCTTTTCCTGTCAACAAACTCGATTCGCTATGTTTCACTGTCAATTCTTTTGTTCCTCGATTTTGACTATCTGCTCAATCTTGGTATTGTATTGTTCGATGTTTGATGCATTTGGGTAAGTTATTCCGGTACCTTGTAATCTTGATTTTTGAATAATCTATTGAAAGGTAATAATTTCCTATTTGGGCAGCAGAAAATTAGTAGAAACAGGGCTCTTTTGTGCTGTTTCATAGCTAAAAGCTTTCGAAGTGTTAGGGGTAAGTGAAAAACATAGAATTAGACGGTTGATAGAGTTATGATTAATCATGAGTTAAGACTAATTGTGAAGTTTGACTGGTTAATTATAGGTTCTGGAGTGCTCGGGGATCGTTTTGGCATCAATTGGAACCAGGTGTGTACTCAATTGTACAGAAAATGAGGTTTTGACGAAAGCCAAAAACCTTATTGTCAATGTCACACGGGCATGTGATCGCTCGTGTGGTAGGCCGTGTGCCCTAACACGAGCGTGTGTTTGACGAGGCCAAGCTGTGCACGCATGACATGGCTGTGTAATGGCCAGGCAGGTCGTGTGCGACACACGGGCTGGACTGATTTGGGTCGTCTGGGCCACACGAGTGTGTGCATCCACATGGGTAAACAACATAGACATGTAGGATTTTGGGCCAAGCCGTATGATCCATAAGGCCAAGGCAAATTTGGGCCGTGTTGTCCATACGAGTGTGTGGACCCACACAGGCAGTCCACATGGACATGTGAACCTACTGTAGGGTCGATAAACATTACTTAGACCCTGATTGTGTGAATAAACTGAATTATGGGTGGATATATATATTGAGTATGATGATAGTATGCATGTATGCATTTACTGATTATATGTACTGATATCATGAGATAGCATGTCATGTATTGTATGTTGTATTGCATAGGGTGGGTTGATTTTATTTGGAGGAAGTGTACTAAAAGGCTCTTAAGCCTAATATACTGACAGCTCAGCTGCAAACTACTATTTTGTACCGCATTCAATACTACCTAGAGTGTAGGGATGGGTGGGTTGATTTAATCCCCACATGGAGTGTAGGGTTAGACGGAGATGGTGTGTAGAGGCTGGTTTGGTAAGACTTGGTTACTAAATATTGTATATCTGTTATTAATACTGTGATGGGCTAAGGCCCTTGTACATACTGATACTGATACTGAGTTGGGCTAAGGCCCAACTGTTACTGATACTAAAAGGGGCTTAAGCCCAAATTGTTTTTGACTATGTACTTTGTTTACTGCTATTTGTTTTCTATGAGATTACACACTGAGTTTAGGTATACTTACCCCTCTCTGTTTAATGTGCACAGGTAATCTCTAGACCTAGCCGGATCGGTGTGGTAGAGGACTCGACTGTGACCAAAAGATTTTAGACTTTTACGATTTATAAATCAGTGATTTATGGTTTTAACTACTGTGGTTTATTTGGATGTAATTTGAGGACTTTTTGGGACTTTTGCTTAAATTTGGTTTTATTTATTCTTATGGATTTATAACTGCTAGACGTAGGAAAACTCGGCTTTCAAAAAGGCAAAGTTTTCTCTAAACACACGATTTATTCAAAACGGTTTTAAAAGCTTCCGCAACGTATATGTTTACAACAATTGATTAAACGAGTAAGGATTTTGGAAATAATAAGAGATAAAGAAAGTAATTAAATGGAAATGGACTTATCATTGAAACTTAGTTTTCAAACACCCTATCATGTGACATCGCCAAATTCATCCCTAACGTCTAGGCCAGGTTTGAGGTGTTACAGATTATCTAATGTTTAACTAATACTAAGCAATATTACTTGGTTTAATCATAATATGGAAAGACAAACTTATATTAGTAGATAATTTAAATGTATCCTTAATCTAATTGAAATTAAAAAATCAATTGAAAGACTAATATGTTGTCTATCAAGTTCAATTGGGGAGATACATTGTCTTAGGTATCGGAGAGGATGTCTCACAGAAGATAAAAACATGGATGTGATTGACTAGATTAACAGTACATCGAACAAGACCCAAGTCAAATAGATCCTAGATTCATTTATGAATTTATTTACTTGTGATGTTCATTAGGCACCTTAATCTTGAGTGGTTGATGGACTATATATGTGTGACTTATATACTCTAATGTAAATAAAAGCCTAAGTTTAAATAGATAAGGAATCGAAAGCTGATATGTTGGGTATAAGACTTCTACATGATGTAGCATCAATTCCACAATAGTGGAATTCATAGCCTAAATAAAGGGTAAATGATATCATGTCATTGGTATTACATTATAAATGAAAAGTACCAAGGTCATGGGTGATTTTTCTTAGTGATAAATGTCTCAAAATAATTTGAATGATGTACAAGTGTACACTATTGTTAACAAGTAATAAAGTAGTAAGTAAGAGTTATCATCTCCACAGGGACTATAAATGCAAATCAAGAGTTGCAAATTAACACTTAGCAAGTTTGTTGGTGATAAGATAAATAAAAGTGTGATGAATTTCCTAATTACCCTAAAAATTAATCTAAGTGTGCTTACAAATAAAATAAACACAAAATTATACAACTTTTTAAGAGTTAATCACAATAGCATGCATGTGTTAGAATAATTATCCTTCCTAACTTGGAATTATTTAAACAATGATAAAAGATGTTACCAAGTTTTCATGGTAAGTTGACAATTTATTAACCCTATCAAAATTAAGTTATAATGTTGTAATTATTTAATTAGTAAGTTCATTTAGCATATTTCTATGTTCAACTGACTCACAATTCCACAAGCAAACATCATACAAAGGTTATGGAAGGTAGTAATATTTTTAATATTATTACTAATTCAATCACTAAATGATCAAACATACACCCTCCAAGTATTGTGTTAATTAATTATAATATTGATCAGATTAAATAACTAATTCAGTTGCTTCCCTTCATTCACAATGCATGAGCAACATGTTCATAATTTTACTTGAATGGATAAACAGATCAAATGCACAGAACATCTTTAACAGAGCTAAATAATCTAGGATAAGGAATTTAAATCATTCTAACACCAAAAAAAATAAGCAATCATGATTATATTCAATGCAGAAAACTTAGTTGCAATTATGTTTCTTGAATTTAAAAAAAAATAAAAGATTGAAGAGAAAGAGAATTGCTAAGTCGTTTCTGGTAGATCTTTGTGGCACTACTCACTTTGCTCCTTATTTGTTCTTCTTTTCTTACTATGACTACCAAGCTTAAAATCTCTCAATTTCCAAAAGGGAATACTCTTAAAACCTTGTAATACTCTCTCAAGTGGGAATGGATGAATGGAAAATGAGATAAAAGAATTGAAGAAAGATGGATATGTGTAGAAGAAATTAGAGATGAAGAATGAGTTGATGTTGAGAAGTGAATATAGCTCCCTTATTTATACTTGAGAGTCTACTTGAGTTTTTGTTATTTTTAGCATTTGACATCTCTTGAATTTCTCTTAAACGTGATCAGCCTTTGAGTTTAGAAATGTGGGTGGACGGCTTGCTATTTTGGGAAGGATGTTAGCTTCATTCAAGGGAGAAAGGTTGGAGGGAGTGGTGTAACAGCCCAATTTCAGTGAAATCGGAACAGTGGTTTCAGGACCACAAATTCGATCCGAAAACAAAATTTATTTTTATTTCATTACATGGTCCGTATTATGTTAGAAATGGCATGTGAAAATTCTGATAAGAAAATTTTATTAATTATGTACTTAATTACGAGAAGGACAAAATAACATAAAATGAAAAAGTTGAATTCTAGTAGCTAGAAGGATTAAATAGCTATGAGATTCAAAACTTGAGGTTCTTATATGGTAATTAGACCATAAAAAAAGTATGTAGATATTTTAATGACTCATCCATGGAAATTTAGAAAAATGGTAAGGACTAAATTGAAATTTGAAAAAATTAATTAATTAAAAGATGAAAAGAAAAAATCATCTTATTTTCTCATCATTTTCCCCAAAAAATACATGAAAACCTTAGGAGAGAGAGGAGAAACTTTCGTAGCTTAATTGGGTAAGTTTTCTTGTCTCGTTTTTAGTAATTTTGATATTTTTGAAATCGGGATAACTTAATCTATCTATTTGGGGGATCAATTTGAAGAGTTATTAAAGTATGAAATTAGCTCATGGATGAGTATGCTGAAAATTTAAAATTTATGATAGAAAAAAAAGGGTTGTTGATAGATAAACAACTTTTACAAAGTGATTTTTGATGAAAACATGATTTAGGGACTAAAATGTAAAGCTGTGAAAATTGATGAAAAATTCTGAAATTTATAGAAAATATGTGCTGTAAATTATATGTTGGAATTTTCGTTAGGCTTGGAATAGGGAGTAAATTGCATAAATTTCATTTTCCGAGCCTAGGGATGAAATTGGAATTTATGGAAAAGTTAAGGGCAAAATGGCAGTTTTTTAGGACGTAAATTGAGTCTAAATGAATATGAAATGTGTGAAATTGATAATTAAAGTTATTTATATAGATCCGGACAACACAAATTCGAGGTTAGATTGAGGAAAAGAAAATGTTTCGAATTAGTAGATTATTTAAGCAAACAAGTGTCGAGATAAGTTCGTATAACTTAATCGAGCATGTAAATATGTTAAATTGAATGTTGTATTTGTATGGAATGTGACTTATATTAATGTGAATTTTTTGATTGCTATGATGAAGAATTGAATACATGTTTGAAAAAGTAAAAAAATGGTTAAGCTCTGTTTGAATATTAAATTCCGATGAATGTATGTGCTTTCCCGAAATGAATGAGATCTTGCATTTTTTGCTGACGAGATTTAGCTCAGACAAGTAATCCTATTAACCTCATTATAGAAAAAATTTAGCCCGGATGGATAATCCTGATATAATCCCTCTCGAGCATATGTTGCAATTAGGATTTAGCTTGGACTGGTAATCCTAATTGAGCTCTTCTGAGCAAACATTACATAAAGGATTTAACCTGGACTGGTAATCCTGTAATATGATATGTGGCTCGAGAGTGTGGTCCTTGATTAAGTGCCCTATGGGTACTCTTGAATAGGAATTGACGAGTTATTGAATCGTACACCTCGAGTGTACTACTTGAGTATCCATCGGAATTTTAATTATTCAACGAATAAAAATCTTGGCTTGATGAGAGAATTATGTGATGAAATGATAATGTCTTGAAAGAATATTGCATGATGATCTCATCCATGTTTACTTGATGTATATGAAAATTTTGTGACTAACATGTTTGATTGAATGTATGTGTTTAGGCAATTTTGCCAAATGGATGGAAAACATGATATTGTATGCTTAGATTTAATAAACGGGATTGCTAAGTTTAGTTTCCGTTATATGAACTTCCTAAGCATGTAATGCTTACTCCATTTTATTTTTCCTATTTTATAGTGCTCAGGAGCTCGCGAAGGTTGGAGATCATTGGAGCATCTTCACACTATACACTAGCTTATTTTAGGTATATATAGTAAAATCATTTTGGTATAATGGCATTATAGGCTAACTTGGCCATAGATGGCTTAAATATATGGTTTGTAATCTAGCCATTGGAATGGATAGTAATGGTTCTTTTTGATATACTTGTAATGTCATACTATGGTAGCTATATACATGTTAAATGGTTGTTCAAATTATGCCTATCATATGAAATATACCAAGGTAAGATTATAAACATGTATACATGTAATGATATGCTATGTTGATTGATAGAGTTTGCTTAATTTGAATGGTTGAAATGGTTGGTATTTGGATGTGAGTTTAAGTACAGGTCATTGGTGTGAATTTGGGTGAGAAATGAAGCTAGAAATGGCTTTATTTTGTCCATACGGGCGGACCCATGGGCATGTGTCTAGACCATGTGTGACACACAGCATGGTACATGGGTGTGTGGTTAGGCTATGTGTCCCCTAAACCTTAAATTCAAGAAAATAGAACACTCAGAATTGAGCACGCGAGCAAAGACACGGTCGTGTGTCTCAGCCATGTGTGTTACATGGCCTAGAACACGGGCTGTGCCTTGGCCGTGTGAAACTTGCGCCTAATTTCGAAAGAATTTAATTAACCACACGACCTAACACACAGCGTGTAGCATGGCCGTGTGCATAAGTTAGAGAATTACACGGGGTCGAACACGACCTGCAGCAAGGGTGTGTCCTTTGGACCACATGGGCGTGTGAGCCCTATAACTTAAAAAAATTTATAATTTAGCGAAAAATTCTTAAAGTTTTCGATTAAGTCCCGACTTAATTCTAATGCTCATATTGGGCCTCGAGGGTCCATTTAAGGGACGATATGAATAATCTCGGTCAACAAATAGTAATTTTTGACAGTTATCTGAAAAATGTTCTAAAAGTTTTGGTAATGTTCCGTAACCTTGTTCTGGCAACGGATACGGGTTAAGGGGTGTTACAAGTGGACGGTTTGCAGATTTTTTGGAAAGGGAGGTTGGTTGCTGATTTTAGAGGCTGATTTGGTGGTTTACCAAGTCCCCTTCATATGGCTTTACATCCCCATGGCTAAATTGGGCTCTTTCCTTCCTTAATGGACAGTTTGGGGTTCATTTTTTACAGCAGGCTTGTCCAACTTCAGTGACCCATTTGAGAGTTGGGTCAAGGTGAATTTGAGAGTCTAATACTTCATTTGGGCCATCCGATGCTAATTATTTATCAACCTATGTTTGCATGGCTTATGCTGTAGAAATGCTATAGCATTGAGCATAATAAGTGAGCTTCAAAACTGTATTCTCTTCTAGTGCTCCAAATTGGCAAAAGTTGTAAAATTAGCTTGTCATTAAGTAAAAATATAATTTTATTTTAAATTTATCCAACTTGACAAATTTGTAATAAAAACTATAGAATTTGCTATGAGCACTTAGAATTTGCATAAATTTCTAGTTAGAATGTGCTATAAATGTCTATATAATTTAGAGTTATCAATAAATGATTCAATTACTATAGTAATTGACTTTTCATGAAGAAAGTATGTAATAATTAAAATGAGATAAAATAAGACCATATTGGGAGAATGGAAATATCCCAAAAAGATTAAAGATATCCTATGAGTGTAAAACACTTATGACAAGGTCATCAGACAAGCACTTATTGAGTAGCTTTTGCAATGGTATTTAATAAGGGAGAGCTCATTCATGATACTTTAGGGGAATGACTTCATGACTAAATAATGTTGTAATTAATAGGAGAATAGCTGAAACTTAATTACAAATTATTTGAGTCTTAATTATATATGTCCAAACGGTCCATTCTGTAACGCCCCAATTTTCGAAAATTCTATGAATGTTGGTAAAATTTCATGCTTTGATTTTGTCATTTGTGAGTGAAATTATGAAATAGGACCTATGTGAAAATGTTTGAAAATGCTATAGGCTAATTTGTAGTGGCCAAATAAATAGTAGTGCAAAATAGGAGGATTTGCATGACAAACCTCCCATTTTACATGAAGTGGCCAGCCATCATGTTGTTGTAGACAATATGAGTACTTGATATCCATAATTCATGGTACAAATTGATAATGGGTTAGGTAAATGTTCCATGATAATGGATTAGGTAAATATTCCATGATAATGGGTTAGGTAAATGTTCCATGATAATGGTTTAGGTAAATGTTCCATGATGGGCATTTCATGTCTTTTGTATTAAAGAATTAAATGGATGAAATATGAAATTTTATTAAAAGAAAAAGGGGTGAAAAGAACAAAGTTTTGTACATCTTTGTTCATCATAGCTGAAAGTTAGAGAAGAGAAAGGAGAGGAGAAAGCTCTTGAATGTTTAGTCACTTGGGGAAGAAAATTGAAGGTAAGTTCATGGTAGTTTGTTTCTATCTTGATGTTCATGAGTTCTTCTTAATTCTACCTTAACTCTTGAAGCATATTTTGGTTTTTAGTTGTGTTGTGAGCATTTAGTCATGAATTAAAATGAAGGAAATGGTTGTTGTTTCATGTTCTTTTGATGAAAAATGGAAGATAGGTGAAGTTGAACCAAACAAATGAGCATGCATGCGCCTTAGATGCTAAGGGGAAAAATTGGCTAACATGTTGTGCTTTAAAATGATGAAATGGAGATTATACTTAAGTAAAATCATAGATATGTGATGATTGATTGGTGATATACATGTTTAAATAACAAGCATGCAAGTTAGGTGTGAAAGAGTGATTTGGTAATAAATCTGCTTGGGACAGCAGAGCGATAACGTGACTTTGGAAAATCACCATAAATTGTGGGAGATGAGTTAGAAGCTGAATAAATTATGTAATTAAAGCTTAATGAGTATAATTTCAAATGGAATAAACGAGAACATATTTTGAATTCTGTACAATGAGAAATTTGATTTGTAATGAAGAGTGGTCATATTAGTCAAACAGTGAAACATGGGAAACTTTAAGAAAAATATGGTATTGATTGGCCACACCAAAAATTCTAAAAATTTTATGGATAGAAGATATATGAGCCTATTTTCAGGAAAAATTAACGGCACTTGATTTGGAGTTTCGTAGCTCCAGTTATAAATAATTTAGTGACTGTTGCTCGGAAGACACTTGCGGTGAAATTATGATTATGTGGTAAACATTGACAAAAATTTGTTAATGAGTTGCTTATTGTTTTCTTATAAGCTTACTATGATCTGTAGGTGTGGTTGGCCGAATATTGTAAGGGGTTAATACGTAGTTCGTATTTGAATAGTTAGATTAACGTGTTAGTAATCCAATTGTAGGCGGTTCGTGTGTAGATGTCGTCAGCATATCGTCGCAAACAGGTGTATAACTGACACCCTCTCATAGACTAGATTGGCAAAAGCCGAAATACCGAAAAGTTGGTATTTTGGGAATTTGCGAGTGTGCGGATGCTCGTAAGATAGTTGGGTTTGTATATTTGGTAATCTAAAGTAATAAACTGCAGTATGCGCGATTTTGTACATTTTGATAATTTGGGCTTAATGGGCCAAAGATCGGGTTCATAGGCTAACGGGCCCAATTCGGTAAGTATGCGCGGTAAGTGTTCTGATAGTACGTAAATAGTTAGGATATGCATGAAAACCCTAAAAGCAGCTAAATTACTATAATACCCCTATGTATGCAAAATTACCGTTATACCCCTAGGGTTAATTTTGACCGAAAAGCATGACGATCGATTACGTATGATGTATGCCATGATTATATATCATTGCATGGGGACATGGGTTATATTATGGAGGAAGCGTCCGGTGGCTATGCCACAATTATCGATCTGGTGGCTCGCCACATATATCTGATCTGGTGGCTATGCCACGATTATCTGATCTGGTGGCTCTGCCACATATATTTGTTCTGGTGGCTCTGCCACAATATCTGTATCTGGTGACTTCGTCACAATATCTGGCAGTCTCGCTGCGATTTTTGTGGTGTGTAGCGGTTGGGTGGGTCGAGTAGTCTCCCCACATGGTGTAAGGCTGGTACGGGGGTGTTATGGATGAATCTGGATTGGGTTTCTGCATAAACATGTAATATCTGTTTTGTTCTGTTATGGGCCTATGGGCTTTATTCTGAATTTCTGTTCTGGGTTAAGGCCAACTTATTCCGTTTCTGTAGGTTGAGCTAATTTAGACTATGGTTGGGTTATTTTACACACTGAGTTTCCCCAAACTCACCCCTTTTATTTTCATCCACGCAGGTAATCCCCAACCATAGTGGGCTTGGGCTGTGAGGAATTGGAGTGGCCACCCGTTCAAAGCTTGATTTTCTTCTGGTGAACTGGACATCCTTTTAATTACGTTTGAGGTTTTAGGCTTTTAAATGTAATAAGGCCGCTTATTTATTTTTGATGGTTTTTATATGTTTTATTAAGATAGGTAATATTTATATTTAACTGTTGAAATTGGATAGCTTTAGGTGTAACGCCCCAATTTTCGGGAATCCTATGAATGTTGGCATAGGTTTAATTATGTTAGTGGGCCTCTAAAAAGCCCAAGCTTAAGATAGAACCCGGTAATTTTAGTTAATTTTTGTTCCATAAGAAAAAGGGAGTGAAATTATGAAATAGGACTTATGTGAAAATGTTTGAAAATGCTATAGGCTAAATTGAAGTGGCCAAATAAATAGGAGTGCAAAATAGGAGGATTTGCATGACAAACCTCCCATTTTACATGAAGTGGCTAGCCATCATGTTGTTGTAGACAATATGAGTACTTGATATCCATAATTTATGGTACAAATTGATACAAATTGATAATGGGTTAGGTAAATGTTCCATGATAATGGATTAGGTAAATATTCCATGATAATGGGTTAGGTAAATGTTTCATGATAATGGTTTAGATAAATGTTTCATGATAAGAATTTCATGTCTTTTGTATTAAAGAATTAAATGGATGAAATATGAAGTTTTATTAAAAGAAAAAGGGGTGAAAAGAACAAAGTTTTGTCCATCTTTGTTCATCATAGCTGAAAGTTAGAGAAGAGAAAAGAGAGGAGAAAGCTCTTGAGTATTTGGTCATTAGGAGGAGGAAAATTGAAGGTAAGTTCTTGGTACCTTGCTTCTATTTTGAGGTTCATGAGTTCTTCTTGATTCTACCTTAACTCTTGAAGTATATTTTGATTTTTAGTTGTGTTGTGAGCATTTGGTCATGAATTAAAATGAAGGAAATGGTTGTTGTTTCATGTTCTTTTGATGAAAAATGGAAGATATGTGAAGTTGAGCCAAACAAATGAGCATGCATGTGCCTTAGATGTTAAAGGGAAAAATCAGCTAACGTGTTGTGCTTTAAAATGATGAAATGGAGATTATACTTAAGTAAAATCATAGATATGTGATGATTGATTGGTGATATACATGTTTAAATAACATGCATGCAAGATAGGTGTATGAAAGAGTGATTTGGTAATAAATCTGCTTGGGACAGCAGCAGTAACGTGACTTTGGAAAATCACCATAAATTGTGGGAGATGAATTAGAAGCTGAATAAATGATGTGATTAAAGCTTATTGAGTTTAGTTTCTAATGAAATAAACAAGAACATATTTTGAATTCTGTACAATGAGAAATTTGATTCGTAATGAAGAGTGGTCAGATTAGTCAAACAGTGAAACATGGGAAACTTTGAGAAAAATCTGGTATTGATTGGATAAACCAAAAATTCTGAAAATTTTATGGATATAAGATATATGAGTCTATTTTCAAGGAAAATTAACGGCACTTGATTTGGAGTTTCGTAGCTCCAGCTATAAATAATTTAGTGACTGTTGCTCGGAAGACAGCTTGCAGTGAAATTATGATTATGTGGTAAACATTGACAAAATTTGTTAATGAGTTGCTTATTGATTTCTTATAAGCTTACTATGATCTGTAGGTGTGGTTGGCGAATATTGTAAGGGATTAATACGTAGTTCGTATTTGAATAGTTAGATTAACGTGTTAGTAATCCAATTGTAGGCGGTTCGTGTGTGGATCTCGTCAGCATATCGTCGCAAACAGGTGTGTAACTAACACCCTCTTTCTTAGTCTAGATCGGCAAAAGCCGAAAAGCCGAAATGCCGAAAACTGGTATTTTGTAGATTTGCGAGTGTGCGAATGCTCGTGAGGTAAATCGATTAATGTTTTTGGTAAGCTGCAATGTTTGGACTGCAAAGTGCATGATTTCTATGCCCTCGATATTTTTGGGCTTAATAGGCCAAAATTGGAATGATGGGCCAACGGACCCAATTCGGTAAGAACCCTCGGTACGTGATTCTGTTAGTACGTGAAAAGTAGGAATATGCATGAAAAACCCTAAAATAGATAAATTACTGAAATACCTTTAAAAGTGGAAAATTTACAGTTTTACCCCTAGTAGATGAATTACCAAATACCCTAGGGTTAAATTGACCTAAATGCATGTTTGATTGTTGTTATTTATTGCATGCCATGTTGTTATTATCGATGCATGGGACCGGGATATTGACGGAGGAAGTATCGAAAGTGGCTTGTCCACGTCTTGGAGGCTTTGCCTCAATTTATGATAATCGAGCGGCAAAGGTCGCAATGTGGAGTGTTAAATGGGTGGGTTGAGCTATTCCCCACATGGAGTGTATGGCTGGTACGGGTGGAGTGTAGTGGTTGGTGGGTTGAGTAGTCTCCCCAAATGGGTTTGCATATGTTTACTGATGTTGCATGTATTTTGAAATGGGCCTATGGGCCATACTGTTATCTGAATAAGGGGCTAAGGCCCGGTTTATTGTAATCTGAAAAGGGCTCTGGCCCAGTATCACTGTTACCCAAATGGGCTTGCATATGTTATTGATGTTGCATGTATTTTGAAATGGGCCTATGGGCCATACTGTTATCTGAATAAGGGGCTAAGGCCCAGTTTATTGTAATCTGAAAAGGGCTCGCCCAAGACCATCATTACTGAATGGGCTTAGGCCCAATGGGCTTGAGTGACTTGGACTTTGAATGGTTTTCCTTACACACCGAGTTTCCCAAACTCACCCCTTTTATTTTCATCCACGCAGAAATCCCCAACCATAGTGGGCTTGAGTCGTGAGGGAATTCGAGTGGCCACCGCTCGAAAGTTTGATTTTCTTCTGGTGAACTGGACATCCTTTTAATTACGTTTGAGGTTTTGGGCTTTTAAATGTAATAAGGCCGCTTATTTATTTTTGATGGTTTTAATATGTATTACTAAGATAGGTATTACTTATTTTAACTGTTGAAACTGGATAGCTTTAGGGCGTGTTTTCAAAAACAACAGTTGATTTCAAAATAACACGACAACAAGCAAAGCTTCCGCAATGAAAATATTTTCCAAAATTAATCACTTTTCCTAAAAATGACTTAATCAAATCGGTTTTCTAGAAATATCCATGACGTTAAGGTGTGGCAATGGCAGTATGCATGTCTAGGATTGGATCTGAAGGGAGCTTGGTACTTAAGCAGTCCGATGGACTCACCACCTCTTTTCCGGTTTCTTACCTGGTGCACAGCTTCCATTCACTTTAACCCTTAATGAATTAATCTTTTGAACATTAAGAACGATTTTCTGGACTTAGGAAATTTTTTTTAACGTTTTTGATGTGGCATGCCGGATCCGGCCATAACTTCTCGGCCGGGTTTGGGGTGCTACATTTAGTGGTATCAGAGCCTAGGTTGCAACTACTCGGCTGTGGAATGGGTTTACAAAAACAAAGATTTTCGAAAACGAAAATTTTATAAAGAATGCGAAAAACTCGATTTTCAAAATTTAGTCTTTAGAAGGTGGCATTCCGAATCTCCGGCTCAAGTCTGTAAGTATTACTCTGAACTCTTCTGAATATTTTTCTGACTTATCTATCATCTTGAAATCTCGCTAGGATACTCTAGATAGGATGATCTGAAACCATAGGAAAATCGATAAGAGATCGGGCGTAGCTAGACTTGATTCTGCGAAAACAAACTCTCAACTCTTTATGCGATTCATAAAACATCTGTAATAAACATTGGAATATTAATTGATGCATAAAAATTCGTAATCAAGATAATACGATATGAGTACAAGAGGCCGTAGACGGGGCCGAGAAAGTGTTCGAGCGAGATCTTCATCTTCGAGACATATGCCGGCGGTGGATGCACCGGTACCACTGGCAATAGAGGTAGAGTCTCATGACCGCAGTGCCGGGGATGATGCCCTGTCACAGGAAATGCTTCATGTTCTGGAAAGGGTTACTGGGGCAAGTACGGGCAATGGAGTTCGGGGATCCATTTCTGAACGACTTCGGGCAAACGGAGAGGAGATCTTTAAGGGCGTGTCTGGTATAGCCCCAAATGTGGCGGAGTATTGGTTGGAGGCCACAGAGCGGATTATGGACAACTTGGACTGCTCTGAGGAGATTGTGAGTGGGGTATCTGTACTAAGTCCCTTGGGTCACTCGGTTAGGGTAGATAAACTGTATAGGAATGTACCCTTAGAAACTCAAGGTAAGATTTTCCTTGGAGATCTGATGGAGTTACCATTCGGAGAGTTTGATCTCATTTTGGGAATGGACTGGCTTGTTAAGCATAAAGCGAATCTGGATTGTGCTGCTAAACGAATGGAGTTAAGGACCACAAAGGATGAGGAGGTTATGGTGATAGGTGGCGAAGGATTATTTGTCCAATGTGGTGTCGGCATTAAGAGCCGAAAAGTGGATTCGGAAGGTTGTGAGGTCTATTTGGTATTTGTAAGTCGATCGGAAGAGGAGGGACCGACAATGGATAAGGTTAGGACCGTAAAGGAGTTCTAAGATGTTTTTCCGAGGAGCTTCGTGATTGCCTCCGAATTGAGAAGTTGAGTTTGGAATAGACTTGTTGCTGGAATGGTGCCTGTGTCTATCGCATCGTATAGGATGGCACCAAGGAGTTAGTAGAGTTAAATGCTCAAATTCAAGAGTTGTTGGATAGGGGCTTTATTAGGCCAAGCGTGTCTCCATGGGGAGCACCGGTGCTATTCGTGAAAAAGAAGGATGGTACGATGCGGATGTGCATTGATTATCGCCATTGAACAAACGGACGATTAAGAATAAGTATCCACCGCCAAGGATTGACGATCTATTCGACCACTTAGAGGAGCTTCAGATTTTCCAAGATCGACCTTCGATCCGGATATCATCGATTAAGGGTCAAGGAGATGATATCCAAAAGACGACATTTAGGACTCGGTATGGTCATTACGAGTTTACGGTTATGCCATTTAGACTAACGAACGCTCCTGCAAAGATTTATGGATCGATAAATCGTGTGTTCCAACCATTTTGGATCGGTTCATAGTCATCTTTATTGACGATATCCTGGTATATTCAAACTAAACGAAACATGATGAACATCTCCGTATAGTCTTTGTAAGTATTAAGGAGAAGGAACTCTTTGTGAAGTTCAGCAAGTGTGAATTTTGGTTGAGGAGGTAACTTTCTTAGGACATGTGGTCTCTGCGAGGGATTAAAGTGGATCCTCGGAAAATTGAAGCGATTTTGGAATAGAAGCCACCTAGGTCGATTATCGAAATACGGAGTTTCCTAGGATGGCGGGATACTACAAAAGGTTTGTAGAAGGTTTTTCGTGATGGCGGCACCTCTAACAAAACTCATAAGGAAAGGAGTACCATTTGTATAGACTAAGAAACAGAAGAAGCTTTTGAGAAGTTGAAGAAAGTTACATTGAAGCACACTGTGTTAATTCAACCGAGTCAGGAAGGATTTTCTGTATGCAGTGAAGCATCACACGTGGGTTTAGGCTGCGTGTTAATGCAAGAGGGTAAGGTGGTTGCATATGCATCACGATAGCTTAAGCCTCACGAGGGAAACTATTTGACTCATGATTTGGAGTTGGCGCAGTGATATTTGCACTTAAGATTTGGAGACATTACTTGTACGGAGAAAGGTGTATTATATACACGACCATAAGAGTCTTAAGTATTTGATGACTCGAAGGAGCTGAACCTTAGGCAAAGGAGATGGATTGAGTTGCTTAAGGATTATGACTGCTCGATCGAGTATCACTCGAGCAAGGCTAATGTGGTTGCCGATGCTCTAAGTCGTGAGCTATATCGATCCGAGAGCAATGTTTGCTCGTCTGAGTCAGTATGATGATGGAAGTCTGTTGGTGAGTTACAAGTGAGGCCAACTCGGGTGGATCGAGATTAAGGAAGCAGGTTGGAATATGAGTCTTTGGTCGCTCGTTTTCAACAAGTTAAGGAAGGAAACTTCGAGTTTGGGAGCCGAAGAGACGATGCAACAAAGAATACCCTCATCTGTTTGGATTAGGTAAATTTCGAGGACGAAATTTCTTTAAGAAGGGTAGAGTTGTAACGCCCCAATTTTCGGGAATCCTATGAATGTTGGCATAGGTTTAATTATGTTAGTGGGCCTCTAAAAAGCCCAAGCTTAAGATAGAACCCGGTAATTTTAGTTAATTTTTGTTCCATAAGAAAAAGGGAGTGAAATTATGAAATAGGACTTATGTGAAAATGTTTGAAAATGCTATAGGCTAAATTGAAGTGGCCAAATAAATAGGAGTGCAAAATAGGAGGATTTGCATGACAAACCTCCCATTTTACATGAAGTGGCTAGCCATCATGTTGTTGTAGACAATATGAGTACTTGATATCCATAATTTATGGTACAAATTGATACAAATTGATAATGGGTTAGGTAAATGTTCCATGATAATGGATTAGGTAAATATTCCATGATAATGGGTTAGGTAAATGTTTCATGATAATGGTTTAGATAAATGTTTCATGATAAGAATTTCATGTCTTTTGTATTAAAGAATTAAATGGATGAAATATGAAGTTTTATTAAAAGAAAAGGGTGAAAAGAACAAAGTTTTGTCCATCTTTGTTCATCATAGCTGAAAGTTAGAGAAGAGAAAGAGAGGAGAAAGCTCTTGAGTATTTGGTCATTAGGAGGAGGAAAATTGAAGGTAAGTTCTTGGTACCTTGCTTCTATTTTGAGGTTCATGAGTTCTTCTTGATTCTACCTTAACTCTTGAAGTATATTTTGATTTTTAGTTGTGTTGTGAGCATTTGGTCATGAATTAAAATGAAGGAAATGGTTGTTGTTTCATGTTCTTTTGATGAAAAATGGAAGATATGTGAAGTTGAGCCAAACAAATAAGCATGCATGTGCCTTAGATGTTAAAGGGAAAAATCAGCTAACGTGTTGTGCTTTAAAATGATGAAATGGAGATTATACTTAAGTAAAATCATAGATATGTGATGATTGATTGGTGATATACATGTTTAAATAACATGCATGCAAGATAGGTGTATGAAAGAGTGATTTGGTAATAAATCTGCTTGGGACAGCAGCAGTAACGTGACTTTGGAAAATCACCATAAATTGTGGGAGATGAATTAGAAGCTGAATAAATGATGTGATTAAAGCTTATTGAGTTTAGTTTCTAATGAAATAAACAAGAACATATTTTGAATTCTGTACAATGAGAAATTTGATTCGTAATGAAGAGTGGTCAGATTAGTCAAACAGTGAAACATGGGAAACTTTGAGAAAAATCTGGTATTGATTGTATAAACCAAAAATTCTGAAAATTTTATGGATATAAGATATATGAGTCTATTTTCAAGGAAAATTAACGGCACTTGATTTGGAGTTTCGTAGCTCCAGCTATAAATAATTTAGTGACTGTTGCTCAGGAAGACAGCTTGCAGTGAAATTATGATTATGTGGTAAACATTGACAAAAATTTGTTAATGAGTTGCTTATTGATTTCTTATAAGCTTACTATGATCTGTAGGTGTGGTTGGCGAATATTGTAAGGGATTAATCGTAGTTCGTATTTGAATAGTTAGATTAACGTGTTAGTAATCCAATTGTAGGCGTTCGTGTGGGATCTCGACAAGATATCGTCATAAAAATGTGTGTAACTAACACCCTCTTTCTTAGTCTAGATCGGCAAAAGCGAAAAGCGAAATGCCGAAAACGGTATTTTGTAGATTTGCGAGTGTCGCGAATGCTCGTGAGGTAAATCGATTAATGTTTTTGGTAAGCTGCAATGTTTGGACCGCAAAGTGCATGATTTCTATGCCCTCGATATTTTTGGGCTTAATAGGCCAAAATTGGAATGATGGGCCAACGGACCCAATTCAAGAAGAACCCTCGATGCGTGATTACATTAGTACGTGAAAAGTAGGAATATGCATGAAAAACCCTAAAATAGATAAATTCTGAAATACCTTTAAAAGTGGAAAATTTACGCTTTACCCCTAGTAGATGAATTACCAAATACCCCTAGGGTTAAATTGACCTAAATGCATGTTTGATCGTTGTTATTTCTGCATGCCATGTTGTTATTATCGATGCATGGACCGGGATATTGACGGAGGAAGTCTTGAAAGTGGCTTGTCCACGATCTTGGAGGCTTTGCCTCAATTCTATGATAATCGAGACAAAGGTCAAGCTGTGGAGTGTTGGGTGGGTGGGTTGAGCTATTCCCACATGGAGTGTATGGCTGGTGCGGGTGGAGTGTAGTGGTTGGTGGGTTGAGTAGTCTCCCAAATGGGCTTGCATATGTTTCTTGATGTTGCATGTATTTTGAAATGGGCCTATGGGCCATCTTGTTATCTGAATAAGGGCTAAGGCCCGGTTTATTATGTCTGAAAAGGGCTTTGGCCCAAGATCACTTTTACCCAAATGGGCTTGCATATGTTATTGATGTTGCATGTATTTTGAAATGGGCCTATGGGCCATCATGTTATCTGAATAAGGGCTAAGGCCCGGTTTATTGTAATCTGAAAAGGGCTCGCCCAGACCACTGATATACTGAATGGGCTTAGGCCCAATGGGCTTGAGTGACTTGGACTTTGAATGGTTTTCCTTACACATCGAGTTTCCCCAAACTCACCCCTTTTATTTTCATCCACGCAGGAAATCCCCAACCATAGTGGGCTTGGAGCTGTGAGGGAATTCGGAGTGGCCACCCGTTCTGAAAGTTTGATTTTCTTCTGGTGAACTGGACATCCTTTTAATTACGTTTGAGGTTTTGGGCTTTTAAATGTAATAAGGCCGCTTATTTATTTTTGATGGTTTTAATATGTATTACTAAGATAGGTATTACTTATTTTAACTGTTGAAACTGGATAGCTTTAGGGCGTGTTTTCAAAAACAACAGTTGATTTCAAAATAACACGACAACAAGCAAAGCTTCCGCAATGAAAATATTTTCCAAAATTAATCACTTTTCCTAAAAATGACTTAATCAAATCGGTTTTCTAGAAATATCCATGACGTTAAGGTGTGGCAATGGCGTATGCATGTCTAGGATTGGATCCGAAGGAGCTTGGTACTTAGCGGTCAGATGGACTCACCACCTCTTTTCCTGTTTCTTACGGTGCATGACTTCCATTCACTTTAACCCTTAATGAATTAATCTTTTGAACATTAAGAACGATTTTCTGGACTTAGGAAATTTTTTTTAACGTTTTTGATGTGGCATGCCAGATCCGGCCATAACTTCTCGGCCGGGTTTGGGGTGCTACATTAGGGCACGTTTTCAAAAACAGTAATTGATTTCAAAATAACACGAAAACAGGTAAAGCTTCCGCAATAAAGATATTTTCCAAAATTAATCACTTTTCCTAAAAAGGACTTAATCAAATCGGTTTCCTAAAAATATACATGACGTTAAGGTATGGCAATGGAGGTTTGCATGTCTAGGATTGGATCCGAAGGGAATTTGGTACTTAAGCAGTCCGATGGACTCACCTCCTCTTTTCCGGTTTCCTACCTGGTGCACAGCTTCCATTCACTTTAACCTATAATGAAATTATCTTTTAAAACACTAAGTAAGTTTTTCTGGATCAATAATATAAAATGTTTTGAACGCTTCGATGTGGCATGTCGGATCCGGTCATAACGTCTGGGCCGGGTTTGGGGTGTTACACATTCACTAGCTTGACATTACCAAAATGAATTGCATGTAGAACCAATAATATGAAATGAATGAAAAAAATGAAGTAAGATAAATAAATTGTACGTATCACTATCCGCAATGAATATATTTTCTCACTAAAGTACAATAGTTGAATTAAGAATTAATTTAAGTTCTTCAAATTATTATTTAATTAATTTTAATTAAATAATTGAAGTTCAAGTGAGAATTAAATTAATTAGTCATCGTAGATTTGTTGAATAAGGCAATTGCATATATTTTTCTTATGGATTCTAATACGATAAAGTTGTCATAACTTTAATGAAATTAGATTTGGGTTAAGAAAATAATTTAATTTAGAAATTAATTTAGTTAATTTAATTGATTGATTAAATAAATATTTGGGAAATAGAAAATAAATATTGGGTTGGATAATTTATAAATGTTGGCTAAAAGTCTAGATAACACATATAGTTGGATTCAATACATGAAAGACCCAATTTGGCCTTGTTACTTGATAGGGCGACAAACACTAGTATTTTACTAAGGTTGTCACCATCCCTTGTGTTCAAGTTTTACTAGAACATTGTATTTTTTTATTACAATATTATTATTTATTTAGACATTATTCGAATAGAACTCTTGTATCGATTCTCTACAAATAGGAATTATGTATTGAACTATTTACACATATTATTAGCATTGCTATTCTGTCAAAAAATAGTGGTAATTTATTTTACAAAATAAATTCTATTTTATGGGAAAAACACATAGTTTCTGATTAAAGAGAGAATTAATTTTCTTACTAAAAGTTAATAAAGTTTTCATTCTGTGCTGTTGGTTCGTGATACTTTGAGCCTACACTTAAAACAATTCATGGTTTAAGAATAGTGGAGAAAGGCATTTGGCAAAAAGCCGAGATTGACTTAATTGCCTCGTACAAAACATAGAAATAATTTTGGTTAAATTTTATTGCTACAAAAGACTCAATTTTAAAGAAAAAATTTAAATTTTCTTTGTGCCTAAAAACACTATTTTCTAAACTGATTTTTCCAATGTGATCTATATCTTTAGGTACAAAAGTGAGACTACTATACCAAGGTGTGATAGGACTTAAATCACTTGTATTGGTATTAAAGATAATGTATTTACTCACTAAGCTAGGCTTTACAAGTGTAAGGAAACCGAACTACGTAAAAAATTCCTTGTCCCCTGTTTTTGTTCTATTTTACGTAGTGCCATCAAAAGTTTCCGCTCCTACTACCACTTAGGTCATTATTTACGCACTCCATTTTTCTTAAACAATTATTGGATGTAGGTTCAAGTTATTTTCTAGAAAATCAATCCATTTTTCAGAAAATTGATCCATTTTCTTAAAGTTATTTTCAATAAAACAAACTTAGGCTAATTTTAAATTTTACCATCAAGTCGCTTTCTAACACAAATCCTATCAATGCTATCCAGGACCCTCCTACCAACTCTACATAACAAGGCACTCGTTTAGAAATCTCTCTATATAAGCTCCTCTTATCACAAAGAAAACTCTAAGTTACAAGCCTTTTATATAAGCTCCTCCCATCACCAAGAAAGCTCTAAGTTTTCGTCATTTACTAAAACTCTCTCCAACTTTCATATCACTCCAAATCTCATCATAGCCTTCCCTATAGACTCTTAAACACCACTAGTGACTTTTGGCACAATCATGTAAACCAACTCCAAGCTTCATATTCAAACCTCATATCAACAATTAGCATCATTAGTATGAATTAGAAAAGGAACTATGTCTCTTCCAAATGAAAAAATTCCCAACATGCAAAACCAATAAATATAAAAAAGATTTGGCTATAGGATATAAAGAACTTCACCAAACGCATTCCAACTTAGCGGTAAGAAACATATTCCTTTCAATCACAATAAGAGAGAACTGATAGATCTCACCCCTTCTTGTCTAAAGAAATACTTCTTATAAATGAAGAGCGTAGATGTAAAGGCAAAATGAATCAATTATGAAGAAACCTTCTCTCTGGTGGCCATACTCAAGTCAATCTGCATATTGTTATCCATTATGACGGCTCTCAATTACGAGATCTAGCAAATGGATATAAAGACGATATTCTTGAACGACTATCTTGAAGAGAGCATCTATATGATGCAACCCACCGGATATATAACTAAAGGAAACGAGCATAAAGCTTACACACTGCTTAGGTCCATATATTGAATTAAACAAGTATCCCACTCATGGAATCAAAGATTTGATCAAGTAACCAAAACTTTTGTATTTGAGTAAAATGTTGATGAATCTTGTGTTTATAAACATATTAATGATGGAAAGGTGATCTTTTTTATTCTATATATCAATGACATTCTACTTATTAAAAATCATGTAAGGACATTGTCATCAATTAAACTATAGTTAACTCAATAGTTTAGCATGAAGGACTTGGGTGAAACTAATTTTGTTCTAGGTATTTGGATCCTAAGAGATCGAAAGAACAAAGTGATAGAATTATCAAAAGCTTCATATATAGACAAGATATTAGAACGTTATGCAATGACCAATTCAAAAAAGAGAATTCAATCCTCTATATAAAAATTTTAACTTTCTTTAGAGGAATGTCCTAAGACAGCGAAAGAAAGAAAATACATAAGAAAGGTTCCTTATGCTTCAGTAGTAGGAAGTCTCATGTATGTTACGCTATCCACACATCCAGATATTTGTTCTGTAATAGGGTTGGTTAGTCGATATTAGACAAATCCCAGTCTAAGACACTAGCAAGTAGTTAAGCATATACCCAAGTATTTATGGAGAATGAAGGGGTTATATGCTTGTGTACTCAGAAGTTGATCTTACTTCTATTGACTATATTGATTCTAACTTCCAAAAATGTCGAAATTCAAGGAAATTAACTATTTTTGTCCTAAGTGGCGGGTCTGTAATATGTAGAAGTGTAAAGCAAAGATAAACTATTGACTCCACTATGAAGGTTGAATATGTGATTGTTTCTAAGGCAACAATAGAAGTAATATGACTTCAAAAGTTCCTTACAAATTTTGAAGTCGTTCCTGGTATGGAAAAGGCTATCACATTGTATTGTGATAACAGTGTGAAAATAGCTAACACTAAGGAAACCAAAAACCATAAGAAGTCAAAGCATGTTGATAGAAAATATCACATCATAAGGGAAGAAATACCAGAAGGAATAGTGGATGTAGTCAAAGTCACATAAGAGGAAAACCTTGTGGACTCGTTTACTAAGACTCTAATAGTTAGGAGTTTTAAGAAACATGTAAAAGGTAGGGAATGTAAAATATTTATCTACTTCACTAGGGCAAGTGGGAGACTATTGGATTTGGTGCCCTAAGTGTAGTATATTTGTTTTGTATACTTGTATTTTTCGAACAAATTGATTTAATACAATATTCATTAATTACATTTATACCTTTTGTATATTGTCCTCAATGTTTTTGCACACAAAGAAAAATGGAAACAAATATTGGCTCACTAGTTATCTAACATTTAACTAATACTAAGCGGTATTACGTGGTCGGATCGTAATACAAAAAGGCAACTTGTATTAGTAGATGAATCTAAACATGCCCTTAATCTAATCAGAAATCTGCAAACTGATTAAAAGACTAATATGTCATTTATCAAGTCCAACTAGGGAGATGTTTTCTCTTGAGCATCAGAGCGCATAACTCCTAGAATACAGAGACATGGATGTAACTAATTAGACTAGTAGTACATCGAACAAGACCCAAGTAGAACAGATCCTAGATTCATTTATGGATTTATTCACTTGTGACGTTCATAGTGTGGCATACCTAAATCTTGAGTGCACGATAGACTATGTATATGTAACTCATATACTTTGTTGTAAGTAAAAGTCAGAGTTCAAATAGATAAGGCACTAAAAGCTGGTGCATTCGGTATACGACTTCTACAGTATGTAGCATCATTCACAATAGTGGAATTCATAGCTCAACTAATGGGTAAATGATATCCTCTCATCAGTATTACATGAAAGATGAAAAGTAAACGTGGCCACAGGTTTCATACATTGTTATTCTACCAAAAAGGAGTGGGGATTTTTTTCTAAGAATAAATTCTAGTTTTTGGGAATTACAATTTCTATTGGTTTTTATTGAAAGAATTACTTTCTTATTGAAAGTAATAACTCAGTCTCTTGTTTTATGTTTGGTTTGTGTTGCTCAAGCCCACACTCGACACAATTCGAGGTACGAGGATAACAAAGAAGGTCGTTTGATTTAAAGTAAGACGACTAAAAGTCGAGAACAATTTAAATATGTCTCAGTCAAAGCACATATACTTTTCAGGAAAAATATTTGTTGTTATAAATATCACAAATCAGCGCAATTTTCAAAATTTTTAAACTCCCCTATAATTGAAAACCATTTTTTTAACCAGATTCTTCCTGTAACACCCTAAACCCTGCCTAGATGTTATGGTCGAATCTGACGATGTCACATGATAGTGCTTTTGAAATCGTAACGATGCTAAAAGAATAAACCCTTTCTCCGTTTAAACAATTTTTCGGTATCTTATGTTAATTTCCAAACCTTTAATCGTTTTCTAAAACATCATACTTTGCGGAAACTTTAGAACCATTTTCATATACGTGGTAGTTTAGTAAAACATTCGATCCTTTTTTAAAAGAACCCGAGTTTTCCTACCACCAGCAGTAAAAACCGTAAAACATTGCAAAATCCCGAATTAATCAAAAATTCCTAATGGCCTTAATTACATTAAATTTTCCCAAATAAAAAAATTAAATCATAAGTAAACAGAAAATAGTCCAAGTGGTAAACCGTGTGGCCACTATTGAGTCCTCCGCTGCTCCGATCTGTCTAATGCTGAGGATTACCTAAACAAATAAAACAGAAAAGGGTGAGTTTTTGCAAACTCAGTGTGTAATCCCCACATAAAACACGTATACAAGCATACATCAGAATACAGACTGGGGCCGAAGCCCATTACAGAATCGATGTGAGCCTTAGCCTACTCAGATACAGAAGCAGACTTTAGCCCATCTCAGATATACCATGCAGAACAGAACAAAATAACAGAGCCCTAACCACCAACCTCTACACACCAACTCCGTCCAACCCTACACACCATGTGGGGATAAAATCAACCCACCCATCCCTACACATCATGTTTTACCGCAGATCTGCACATAATCAAATAATTGCAGCGGAGCTGCCAGATATCAGGCTTAAGAGCTTTTCAAAATACTTCCTCCAAATAATACCAACCCAACCCTGATGCAATGCGACATACAAAAATGACATGCTAATATGTAATTTATCAGATCGTACATTCAAATTGGTATACATGATAAGTGTAACATGCTAGACACATGTATCACATAATCAGATCACGTAGTTAGGGGTCAAAGTAATTCTTACCGACCCTACAGTAGGTCCACAGTTGACTTGGGTGACCCGTGCAACCTTACAAAATATTCTAAAAAAATGGGCTCATACGCCCACGTGGCCTGCCCTGTGGGCCCACACGCCCGTGTGGCCTACACGACCCAAAATGGCATTGACACAGCCTGGTCCAGAATTCCACACGCTCATGTGGTTCACCCTGTGGGCCTACACACCCGTGCGGCCCACACGGCCTAATTGGTCGAGCCCGTGTCATGCACACGGCCTCACCAGCCATCACACGGCCTTATCATACACCCGTGTCCTGTGCGCACGGCCTAGCTCGTCGATCACACGCCCGTGTACTACAACATGGCCTACCACACGGGCAACCACACTCCTGTGTGGCGTCGATAGATTCGTTTTTTAGCTTTTTTTATTCTTGTTTTCTGTGTAATCGGGTACACACGTGGTTCAAATTCGTTGTTTAAGGAATCTAGAGAACACCAGCACCTATAATTAGAATATTTAACCCTTTTAGAAACCCAAAAACGAGCCCTAACACTAATCTCAAAACGAAAAGTCGACTTACCACTACCAGAACGTTCAGCACTTCAAGTTAACTCGATGAACCATTGATTTTAACCTCATGATTGACTCCTAAACAGCAGTAAAGCTCCACTTAATCAAAGCAACATTCAAAATTAATAAAACAGAAACTTACGAAACGATTACCACGTCTAAAAGTCACAAAAGCTCGCTAATACGAAAATACGGACAAGAAGAAAGCAAGGGAAATTTTGGCAGCAACAAGAGTAAAATGAAGGAGATCGGCAACAAAAAGAGAAGAAATGGAGGAAGGGTAGCCGAATTTTGTTAAAAAGAAAGTAGCATTCATTGAAACTATTAACCCCCCAATCTATTTCTCCCCCAACTACCCATTACTTAGATTTTCGGTCAAACACAAACTCTAGCCGAGATTTTATAGAAAAAATAATACCCTTGCTCCAGCAGAGATTCGAACCCAAGACCTCTCACATATTAACACTCCACTTAACCACTAGACCAGCAGGCCCATTCTGATATGATTTTTACAAACCATAAAATATAAGCCTAATGAACCTTGTTAAGGATTTATTCATAAAAATACCAAAATTTACCCAAGTTGTGGCTTGAACTTAGGACCTCATATGCACACCCAGAACACTTAACCACTAAAGAATACAGATATTTGTGTCGAATAATTAAAGAAACACATATACAGATAATTTGTGTTACAAGTTTACACAAGTCGGAATTAGGAAATTTTGGGGCGTTACATTTCCAACAGTGCCACCCACCCCTAATCTAGTTAGAGTAGGGGTGTGTTTTCTATTACATAAATATTATTTGTTTAGGGCTTATTCAACCAGGATTCTTCAATCTCTCCCAATAAATAGATGTCACATGTTGCCCTAAAGCGCACATTTCTTGATTATTAAGTTTTTATTTCTACTAGAAAATAGTGATAATTTACATAGAATAAATTATATTTTCTAAGAATTATGATCTTTACTTGCTTCTATTATGAAAATTACTTTCCTACTAAAAGTAATAATATCATTTCTTATTTTGTGTTTAGTTTGTGTTACTCGAAACCACACTCAGCGCAATTCGTGGTACGAGAATAGCAGAGAAGGTCATTTGGTTGAAAGTCAGGATCGACTCAATTCCATCTCTCACAAAACACAGGTGCTTTTTGGAAAAAAAAATTATTGTAGTAAATATCATAAACCAGCTCGATTATGAAAAATTTTAAACTTCTGCAATAATTGCACATCATTTCCCTAACCATATTTTTCCTACAGTGATGCCTTACAACATAACACTTCAATACACATTGGGCCCTTATATGTTTGGTGTGTTAGGTTGGATGAAAAAGTAGTGCTATATGTGTGGTGTGATCGGTAATCTCAAGTACCCGAGTCCTATTTCACTAGAGTTCACTAAAGGTTAAGTGTTTATTATTAATGCAATATGATTCTACAAATATGTTTTATATTAAAATAGACCTAAATAGAGTTACTGGGTTAAAATGTGAAAGGAACGAATAATTGGTTATAAGTGGCCCAAGTTTGAATAAAGATGAGATTAATAAGTTAAATTAGTGAAATAAGTTCTTAACATTGAAATGCCATGTGAATAACAAGTGAGAAGAATTTAAGAGATGTGTTTATAAATCTCAAAACAAAGCAACCTATATAATTATCTATGGAAAATGTGCAACATAATATCGGATTGAAATTAAAAAAACATGTGACATAAATGAATGATCAAAAAATGAATAGGAAAAGATAATAAGTGATAATCATTTTGAAAGTGAAATATGAAATTATAATGAATTATAGTTGAGCCTTAAGAAAGAATGAATTGGTGTTATAATACCCCATACCCGTACCTGAGACCGGGATAGGATACGAGGCATTACCGAAATTTTCAGAATAATTTCAATTAATTTATATTATTTAGTATTCATTTTCATGTTTCATGTAACATCCTTTTCATATATTCAATTCAAAATATCATATAAAATACGGTACAATACTTAAATTGTCATATTTACATGCTCATTCAGGGTATCCGAACCTACTTGACTAAATTGCAGAAATACCAAGATTTAGGGGCATATTGGTAATTTATTATTTTCCCAAATTTCACCCAATCTTAAATTGATAATTTCATTCAATTTATTAATTTAGATAATAAAACAATTTATTCCTTCAATTTAGTCATTTTTACATTTTACAAAATTACCCCTAAAGTTTTACTTTTATTCAATTTAGTCCATGAGCTTAAAACATGCAAATTAGCCATGCTAACTGAATATTCATATATATTTTTCCTCCTCCTCCTCTCCATTCCACATCCTTAATGTATATAACATTCTTGTAAGTACGATTTCACAATTTACTTATTAATGCTCACATCAATCTGTTCACACGAGTCATAGTCACTCAATTATTTATAATTTGAGCTACAGAGCTCAAAATTAAGATCCGTAAATTTTTCCTAAAACTAGACTCACATATCATTCCACCATAAAATTTTAAGAATTTTTGGTTTAGCCAATTAGTACAGTTTATTCATTTAAGTTTCCCCTGTTTCACTATCCAACAGTTCTGACCTCTCTTCACTAAAAATTAATTATATCACAGTGCAAAATTCGGATAATGTTCCCATTGATTTATATTGAAAATAGACTCATTAAGTATTCTAAGCATATACATTTGAGACTCTAATTAATTTTATCCAAATTTTAGTGATTTTCCAAAGTCAAAACAGGGGAACCCGAATTCATTCTAACATTGTCTTACAACATTCATTATATCTCATAATTTACAAATCCATTGCTTACACCGTTTCTTCTATGAAAAACTAGATTCAATAAGCTTTAATTTCATATTTTATTCATCTTCTAATTCGATTTATACAATTTATGGTAATTTTTCAAAGTTAGTCTACTTCTGTTGTCCAATATTGTTTTAGTTCAAGATGTTTATTACCATTTTTCCTCTAAATTTCAAAGGTCATACAATTCAGTCCTTGCTCAATTAGCCCATCTATTAAGCTAATTTTTCTCAATTAACATTTTATTCCATCATTCTAAACTATTACACAATCTTTGAAAATTAGAATTTTAACACTAAACCTTAATTCACAACTTTTTCACAATTAGGTCCTAAAATCAATATCTATTGAAATTACTTGATAAAATCATCCAACAACAAAATAAAAGCTTCAAATTCATTTTATTTCATCATAAAAAGCTAACACTTATCAATGATAGCTTTTAATTTTGTTCATAAAATCAAAAACTAATGAATTAAACACTTGGACCTAATTGTAAAAGTCACAAAAACATAAAAATCTCAAAGAAAAGGGTAAGAATTGAACTCACATATGTCAAAGTATGAAAAACCAGCAGCTTTCAGACCTCCCATGGCGTTTTTGCTGAAGAAAAATGATGATATCTCTAGATTTTTCAAATTTGTCTTGTTTTATATGTTTAATTTGCAAAATTTCCCATTTTGCCCTTGTTTCTCCTTGTCTTTTTTGCTGATTTTCTTGCCCAACCGTCCAGCCCATACAATTTGGGTCCAATTGCCTTTTAAATCCCTCCTTTTTAATCACTTAAACTATTTAATCACAATTTAATAAATTTTACACTATTTTCAATTTAGTCCTTTTTAATTAATTGACTAACCAAACATTAAAATTTTCTAACGAAACTTTAATACTAACTTAATAACACTCCATAAATATTTATAAAAATATTTATGGCTCGGTTTATAAATCCGAGGTCTCGATACCTCGTTTTCAACCAAATTTATCTGATTAATTCTTTTAAAATCGCAAAATTCACTAATTAAAAATAATTCTTTTAAGTTCGCGCTTGGCCTATAATTATTATTTGTTAAAATTTCTGAACTTACTCGTCGGATTTAGTGATCTCGAATCACTGTTTCCGACACCACTGAAAAATTGGGCTGTTACAGGTGTATGGACCTAAGTGATGCGAACTGGTTACATCATGTTACGACCTAACTTGTCGACACTGAGATTGGGCTAAACTCGAGGGGGCCAAGTGCAAAATGTAATTTTTAATTTCAGTTTGTTAAATTGGTTGCTGGAAAATAAGGACTTTGATTTATTTGTTTTAGTTACTTTAGTTATTTTAGTTTGTGTCTTTAATTATGTCATAGTTTGAACATCATTAGTATGAGTCTTTAATTATGTCATAGTTTGAACATCATTAATATGTGTTCTGCATTTAGTAAAGTCATGCATTATGTAACTCTCATGTAAGTTAAGTTTGCATCATAAATTATGACATGCATTATGTAACTCCCATGTTAGTTAAAGTTTGCATCATTAAATTAAGTCATGCATTAAGTAACTCATTTGTTCATTTAGTTTACATCTTAAACCATACATTTAAGCATCTTAGTTGTTAAATATGTTTGAGTTTATTTAGATAAGTATGTTATTTAATTTGGCTGTTACTTTTTACTACATAAATTAAAGTGTGTTTATTTTTATTTTAAATAAGGTGATTTGAGCTGCATGTTCATTAATAAATTTGTGTATGAGTATTTATAGTGTGCTGATTCTTATGAATGTCTTTAATGCTTAATTATCTACCTTGTAGGTGACTATTCATATGGCTAATTGGCTCTTCAAGTTTTAGACGTTTTTCAAGCCTTCAAAGCTCATTATGGTGGCTGTTCAAATGGATTAAGAGTGAGTCTTCAAGTCTGATCAGTTTCGTGCACTCAAAGCTAGTTATGGTGCCAATTAAAGAGATGAATGCACAATTCTTTTAACATTCAGTTTAAGGGAGATGAAGGGACACCAAATAGCACATTAAAGGTTCTTTAAGTCAATTATAAAGTGAAGAGACATGCCTTTTTAGCTACACCAGAATCAAATGAAGAGAATGACTATTGGCTTCCCTACATGACTTAAAAACAAAATTAAACCTTGTAAAACCCTTAGTTAATTACTGAAGTGAAAGGTCACAAATAGGTATTTGAATAGTCATAATAGTGCCTATAAATAGATTCTAAGAAGACATTATTTTGGTTAGAAAACTTTTGATATTTTTTATGAATGTTTATAACATTTGTGAGTTATTCAACTCTCTTATTTCGTTTAAGACTCAAGCTGACTTATCTAGCATTGCTGGTGGCGTCTACCTTGTTTCTTTCGAACTTATCACTCATTCCGAGTGTGGCGTTCCACCAAATTTATACCTTTGGTTCCTACCTTTTTAGGTAACGGGTCAATGTCCACCTTAAGCGACTTTTAAGTCTCGAGTCAATACTCTACATAGTATTGGTTTATTCTTGTCCTTAAGTTCATCTATCCATCTTATCCAACATCTTTACTACTTTGTTTCTTTGTTAACCACTTTCACCATCATTCACTTAACCCTTTGAACCCTTTTTGTTTCCCCAAAATACTTAATTAGCCGAATACATGCATTGCTTAAACTAAAGAACGATACTTCTCTATTTTACGATTGGGCAACATAAACAACTCGAATCATCATCGAGGCGAGTTCGTATCACTAAGTCATTGTTGTTAAGTTGCATACTTAAATATGAAATTTATAATTAATAAATGAGTCACTTCTAGTTTAAGAGATAGTAAAGTAAAAAATCTTAGCGTACTTACAAATGTCTTTGAGATTAACACATTAGTGATTTATAACGCGTAGTTGGAAAATCTATTTTAAGAAGATAGAGATCATGTCCGAAAAGATCACATTCTCGAGAGAGGTTTGAAGAACTTTAAAATTTTAGTTTTGTATCAATTGTATTAGAAGAGATTGAAATGGTATGTATACATGGACTAAGTGTATTTGATATTAAGTTTGTAAAGTTTTCATGATTTGTATAATTCTTTTAATGTTTTTAAGATAAGTTGTGGTCATTATTTGATTTAACCATGTTTATAAAATAAACTAGAATTATCCCTCATTTTCATCAATGATATTCAAATTTTAATATACTTTTATTTATTTAATAAAAATTAAACAAATTAAAATTTATTAAATAATAGTTATTGTATTTATTAAATAATATTTTACATTTAGCTATTTATGAATATTAAATGACAACTCAACAATGTCATTTCCTATTTTCTTGAGGATTGCTTTAAAGGTATTGTTTAGATATATGTTCAAATGAGTGTTTATAAAGTTTTGAAGTATATTAGAACTCATTGGTAGTTTAAATGAGCTTTGATATCATTTTAGAAATAAACTGTCGTCAATTAGTATTGTTTGGGATAGTAGCTATAAGGTCATCCAAATAGCATAATTTAGTCATTCGAATGAATGGCAAATTGTCTTAACAAATGTGCTTTTGCTAGAATGCATATGAACGAAAAAAGTAACCATTTGGATGGCATCAAAGTTGTTTTGAAATATGTAAAAAAGTATTGATTGCATTTTAAGTTATTGAAATTATAGTTATTGTAATTACCACGTCCAAACTCCTAGAGGACGATTTGATAACATTTTTAAAATGCTTTTGAGCCATTGAAAAGGTTGGAAATTATTTTATTGGATTTTATTAAAATTTTCAAATAATGGTTTTGTTAAAATAAATTTAGGAAATGCAAAGAATTGGTCAATGCAACATCGTCTACTTGTACTAGACATCGGATCTGGTAAGGGGGTGTTACATAGATGCTACTACTCTTAATGGAAAAATTATTTATCAAATATACACATTATCTTTGAACATTTAAATATACATCCAACAAAATATTAATTTGACTTTATAAATTTTACCAACATTATAATAAATAATTCACCTTTGGGCAAATTATGAAATCCTAATGAGTAGTAAAAGTAAATTTATCTATTTTTCATTATAAACATTTCATTATTCATATGGATATTGATAATTATACACATGAATGATTTAATTTACACCTATGAAAACTTTCTAATTTGGTCACTTTCGTGATGATTAACAAATTATATATATCACATAGACATCAATTTTAAAATATTTTGTAACATCCCGTTTTTAGTGGAGTCGAAAACCATGATTTCAGGACCCCATTTTCGTCAAATAAGTCAGTACTTTACTATTTATTAATGATTATAGCGTCATATAAGAACTGTATTAAAATTTGGTTAGGAAATCCTAATGTTTAGGTAGCTAATTATTTAAGAAGGACTAAATTGTAAAGGTTGTCAAAGTTAAAAATTATAGCTAAATGATTATGGAAGGATAATTAGGTGACCTTAAATAGTAAATATACCATATGGATTGTTAGTGGACAAACATGGACATGGTTTAGTTATTATTAAGTTAATAATAAAGGGTAAAAGAGTAATTAGTTAAATAAATGAATTAATGTAAAAAAAAAAAAGAAGCCAGATAGGTCATCTTCTTCATCTTTTTCTACTCAAAATCTGAAACCACCATTGCCAAGAATAAAGAGCTTCAGTTCAAACTTTTGGTCTTGTATGGTATGTATTTCTTGCTTAATTTTTAATGAATTCCATGTTTTTGTAACCAAGTAAGCTTAATTTAGTTAACCCAGGGGTTAAATTGTTAAAATTTTAAAAGTTAAAGGACTGTCATGGAGAGTTTAAGCATGTTTGCGAATTTAGTTGAAGGATTCATAGGTGTGATAATTAGAAATAAGTATTATGTTTAGTGATTTTTAGTAATTTTTTTAAAGTATAAGGACTTGATTGTACATTCCAAAACTTCATGGAATTGTTGTAAAAGCATAGTAATTTTGGGCTATAATAAATCCATAGAATATTCTATCAACATGAATACGGAGTAAATTGGATAAACTCTCAAGTTTAAGGTTTAAGGATTAAATTGCATAAAAAGATAAAATGTTGGGTTAATTTTGTAAAATAATGATAGAAGTGTCTAGTTGTATAAAAAGTTTATTTGAGTGCTGGAATGATATTAATTGAATGAAATTATCATTTAGATCAAGGAACTTGTCAACCAAAATTAAACAGAGGAAAAACCAAAGTCTCAAATTAGTTGTCGACTCTGTTTTACAACTGTTTATAATCGAGGTAATTTGTAGTCCTTGAACTCGAACTCTGTTTATCAATTTTAATTAACTTAATTGTTGTTTTGGTATCTAATTATATTCTTATATGTAATTGTTTAATCCGATTGAATGGAGAATTATGGAGTTATATATGTATGATTATGGAATTGATTAAGATTTACTTATAGTTATTTGTGGCAAATGGTTGAATTATGAAATGTGGAATTGTGGATTTTTGTAATTATGCAAATCTTCGTCGGTTTTTCTAACTAATGTTGGGAACACATTTAATATTGTTAGTTTATTCGATTAGCGCTTGGTGCAAATCTTTTTCGGGTTATCCGACTAGTGTTGGGCACATATTTAATATCGTCAGTTTATCCGACTAGTACTGGGCACAAATCTTTTTTGGGTTATCCGGCTAGTGTTGGGCACACACATTTAATTTTGTCGGTTTATCTGACTAACACTAGGCGTAAAACTTTATTACAGTTTATCCGTTAGGCACTGGGTGTCAACAACATATTAACTCATATTGATAATATATAATTGATTCATTAGAAAAGGTTGGTAAATAAGGCTTACCATGGAAGGTGTATGGAATGCTCATGTTGAACTTTATGGTAGATTAAGTGGAAATAAACTTTACATGATAGGGGTTATGAAATTATGGTTATTAAGTGTAATTGTAGCTCTTTGAGTTAAGAAATTCATTCAATATTATATCATTCCTTTATGTGTAGGTTAGGTACCTATTTTTGATTGACATTTCGGTATCCAAAGATAATCATGAACTCAATGTTTGTGATGTTTTCTTTTTGTGTCTTGGCATGTACTTAGGATGATAATGTTTTGAGTTAAGATCTTTTAGTCTATAAATGAATCTACTGAAGGTAATTTGTAAGGGATGTTGTCATATAGACTTTTGGAATAATGTTGACTTTAAAGTAAATGCTTGTATATAAGTGTTTTGTGATGTATGCAAATGTCATCTATAATTGTGACTCTAGTGAAATGGTAACTTGATGTGAGTATATATATATTTAGTCATTTTGGTTGATTTTTGAATGCAAATGGTTATTAAGATCATGTATTCTCTTAGTTTGGTTATTTAATTAAATGGTCTTTGATTGGGGTTTCTTTGAATGGCATATGGTTAAGCTTAGGATGATTGAGATTAATGATTTGAATGTGGTTTTGAACCTAGGATTAATTTAGATATGGTATGTCTTCTGGTGCAAGGATTGGGGTATGAAATTGCTTGTCTTAAAGGTTAATTATGCTGCACACAGCCTGGAGCATAGGCTGGTACAGGATTATGTGTCTTATTTGTTCTCAGTGCAGGTTCGTCCTCATGGGCACAAAGAGTTACACGGCCGTGTGACCCTAAGCTATATGGGCAAAATAAAGTTACATGGTCTGCGTACACGGCCATGTTATGAGCCACACAGTTTGGACTCTGTCACACGGTCGTATGACCCCTATTTAAAAAAATTTCAAATTTTCTTTAAAACTTCCTAATTGATTTCAATTTGGTCTCTAAATGTTCCGAACTTATAATTTGAACACGTATGCTCGAAATAAGGTTCGTAACTATGTTTTGTCATGACTATATATTGGTTTGATTGTTGTGAATTAAATTGATTTTGTTTCTAAGTTCAACAATTGTTACGATTTGATTGGTAATGTCCTATAACCCCAATCTGGCAGCATATACAAGTTTAGGTGTTACATATTCACTTGAAAAGGATATGAATTATTATGAATTATTAAAGCTCATTTACATAAAAGGCATAAATCCTCATAATTAAATCTATTCTCCATTTTTATCATTACATTCAATAGAATAATACATAAAAATAACATATGTATATTAATTATTACTAAAAAAATACTTGTAAAGGTCTGTGCTACAAATCATAGATTAATTTTTGCCAATGCAAAAACACTTTCATTCCATCATCCAGGGATGAAGCCAAGGGGTGGCCAAGCACCTTACCCTTTAAAAAAATGGATAAATTATCCGATTGGTTTGATCGCTTCATAATTTATCCTTTAATTGAAGTAATTTTATCATAAAAATTTAACTTTGTCCCTCTTCCTCCTCCTCCTTCCAAAACTTAACTTTTTTTTTCCTAAACCTCTAATATAAAATTTCTAACTACGTCATTGGTTGAGATATATACATAAATAAACTATTTTCATGCATACGATTTAAACTCTTAAAAATGACATAATCATCTTGAGGCCTTATTGTAATTGTTCAACTTTCAAAACTATTTTAATACAAAGTAGTTAAAGGATTAAGAATCGTATCAAAGAATTATCATCCAAAACTAATCTACCCAAGAATAAAAATAATTAAATACTAAGATGTTATTATGGGATATCATTAGAGATCATAAAAGAAAATTATAACATACCTAATAAAAGAATTTAAAAAGGAAAATAATATATTCTTGGTAAAAAGATTTTTTCAGTCTCTCTCTATTTCGAAATTGAGAAAATTAGTCGTTCTCAGAAAGATTGGAGCAATTTAGTCCTTATCAATTTTCAAAGTGAACAATTAAGGACAATTAATCACGACGTTGATGTCTTCCATCAATTATTAATAATTTTTATTGGTATAATAACAAGTGTAGCCTTCAATGATTATATATTTTGTCATTTTGACCTTAATTCTAAAAAAATTAAACAAATTCAACTTCAACATTCACACATGTACACAATGTTGTACGATATATTTGTTAAATTAGGACAAAATTGATGGAATGTGTAAACTTTGAGGGCTAAATTTTTTAGGTCCCTAACCTTTGATTAAAATTACATTTCAGTTACCCAACTTTCAAAAGTTACATAATTGTCACTAAAGTCTTTCGTTAAGAGGATGATATGGCACGTTAGTTTAGAAGTTTAATAACCAATTTAACCCCTAAACTATAACTAAAATATCAATTTGATACTTTTAAAACTTTCTTAATAATAATTTTAAAAATTTAAAGGATAAACTACTCAAATAGACACCTAATTTTTAATTTGTTCTATTTTGGTTGCTAAATTTATTTTTTTTTGTTAATTTAGTCACTTCTGTTAAATTACTTGTCATTTTTAATCACTCCATTATTAAAATACCTTGATCACTTAATGGAATGTTGATGTGGCAAACTTTTGATTGGTATAATAACAAATTTAACCCTTCATACTTTACATATTCAGTCAAGTTGGTCCTAATTCTCAAAAATCAAAAAATTTAACCCTCAATGTTTGAAATTTTTTGAATTTAGTCCAAATTCAAAAATTTTATAATTTTAAAAACTTGAAAATATATATTTTAATAAAAAGACATAAAAATATTAAATATTAAAAAATATATAAATATATACAAGAGGCTTAAGAAGTTTTTCCAACACATGCCATAAATAGAAACAATGGCGTGTAGCAGGAAGCACGACAATTATAACTATTTTTATGGCATTGTTTTGATCAATGAGCATCACTTGCAGAGCTCTTTCCCCATTGCTATAAACCAAGTTTGCATCACCAAAAGAAAAGTATAAATTGCTTCATCTGCAATCAAAGCGCAATCAAGTAATTTTATATATATTTTAATATTTTATATTTATATGTCTTTTATAATAAATTATATATTTAGAGTTTTTAAAATTTTAATTTTTTTTAATTTGGACTAAATCGATAAAATGTGTAAAGTGTTAAGGGCTAAATTTGTTATTATATCAATCAAAAGATTACCACATTATCTTTTTGTTTAATGACCAAGGCCTTTTAATAGTGGAGTGGCTAAAAACGAAAATTAATCTAACAGAAGTGACTACATTAACAAAAAAAATTCGGCGACCAAAATAGGAACACGTTAAAACTTAGGTGATTATCTAAATAGTTTATCATTTAATTTTTTTTTAGAATTATTATCAAAAAGTTTTAAAAGTATCAAATTGATATTTTAGTTATAGTTTAGGGGTTAAATTGGCTATTAACCTTTTAAATTAACGTGCCACATTATTCTCTTAACGAAAGTTAGTGGAAGCATGACCAAAATGTAATATTTTGATAAATTTAGTGACGATTGATACGTCATAATTTGATATATCATATTAGGCTCCCTAGTATGCTTAAAGAGCCTGTTTCTGATCAGTTTATATATTTTTACCATGTTTTTACTTAGATTCAGTTCTTTGCACAAATAAGTGATTAGTGTGTATTTTATGCTATTCTGAGACACAAGATGACCAATTGGCATCTGGGGCATCTAACAAGGTTGGTGGATGATGTAGGGAGCCCACGATGGCCCATATGGAGTGAGAACATCATCGAGAAAAGGGGTATCGCGATACCGAAGCATGAAAGTTGTGCTACCCCTAATAGTGTTGAAACAAGAAAGCTCGAGCCATTTATAATGGTATGCGATACCGACCATAGGGGATCGCGATACCCAAGCTCCCAAGGATCTTCATTTCAAAACTAGAGCTGATATTGTGATACCTGGCACTAAGTATCGTGACATCACTGTTGAAGGAGACAAAAAATGACCATTGGAGCAGTCCTTATGCAACATGTCCCCCAACCAAAATTAGACATTTAGGGACAATTTGGTCAATATTTTTGTATATGAACTCTATTAAAATAGGCCAAATTGGTTGAAACGAAGGACACACTTCACATTTTTAGGTTTTTAGGATTATTCTCTTCATCTTTTAGGGTTTAGTTTTGTTCTCCATAGTTTAGGGTTTCATTTCTTGCTTATTTTTCTGGTGTTTTTTAGTTACTTATGGTTAGTTAAGTGAGTTACTACTATAGCTAAGATCTATTTATTTATCTAATCCTTAAAACTCTCTTGGAGTTACAATCTAATCCATTAATCGAATTTCATTTAGCTTTATTACATTTTATCTATTAAAAATAATTTCTTTAGTGTTCTTGTTTACTTTTCTTACTATCATTGTTGTTATATCCAAGCTTTTGCAAGAAAGCTTGGGTTTTTATTGATTTGCTCAAGGTTTAAGTTAATATTATTCTTATTTAATTTCTTGCTGATTATGGGTTTCAATATGAGTATGAATGGCTAAATATTTAGGGGTTGGTGATGGAAATGTTGGGTAATTGATTTTTGGATTTGGGGATTAAATTGCAAAACTGGACTAAATCGAATAGACTTAAAAACTTAGGATTGACGACCCTAAGGGAAAATCAAGATAAGTGAGACCGAGAGGAGATCTTATTGGGCACCAATTTGACAAGTCTCAAGTTAATTTGTTAGGTCAAGAGATAAATCGAACTAATTTGTCTAAATTGTTAAAGTTGAGGTTGAGAAGTAAAATAGAGCCAATTTAGGAGTAATAGCAATTTAGATACCTAATTCGAAAGTCAACCAAACACATGGAAATCAACCAACCACTCCCTATTATCGTATTTGCTTGTATTTGATAGTCATGTAGTTTGTTTTCTTAACAATTTAGTCCTTTTCAAATTTTAGTTAATAAATTGGTATAATCAAACTCTTGAATGGCTTTCCGTACTAAGTATCTAGCAAGTAGTTTTTTAGACTATTTATTTGCATATTAGTAGCTAAAATTCACTTAATCACTGAATCTTGTAGGTTCGATCCTCAAAGATTCTTATACTCTGTTGTACAAATTATATTACAACTGGCATGTCAGACTTGTAGGCACTGCATGTAATTATTTGGGTTTGATTTTTTGTTTTAATGTTGATTCTCACTCAATCACGGTGCTCACATGACAAGGGCTGGCGAGGCAATTAACGATTATGTAACTTTTGAAAGTTAGGTAACTAAAATATAATTTTAATCAAAGGCTAGGGACCATTGATGTAGTTTACCCAATTTGTTATTATGCTAATCAGAATCATGTACAATTGATGGAAAACATTAACGTCGTGATTAAATGTCATTAGTTGCTTACTTTCAAAATTGATAGGGGTTAAAAGAGGAACCAATTTGCTCAATTTCAAAATTGAGAGGGATTAGAAGGTCTTTTTACCTATATTCTTTAACCTTGCTCTTGATACCATTTGTGAAATTGAAGATCATAAGGCTATGCAAACCAAAACTTAATATAGCATGAATAATAATTATAAGATCTTTAGAATAATATAATTTTCATTGGAATCATCGAAAAAAAATCACAATAGATAGATTTCTCTCTTGACATTTTTCCTTGTGCTACACATAACAATTAAACAACTTATATATTATCAACTTTTAATTGGTAATGTCCTTCAAGTAATTGAATGAAGATTTAATTGCTCAAAGTAATAACTTAATCACTTTAAATTAGGCTATGGTCAATCACCTTAAGTTGTGCCTATTTGATTTTTGGCTTATTTTGACCTATAAGCTCAGACTAAAATCTTGCATAGAAAGCAGATTGATAATTAAAATAAATCATAATAAATTCAGATAAGACCAACATATTATGAAACTTTTAAATATGGACTAAAAACCCACACGAGTTACAAAATGTGAGACTCAAACATGAGATCTCATAGTTACTAAACCTTAATATTACCATTAAACCAAGACTATATCAATTATATATATTATTATTCTAACAAAAAAAAATATAAGTGTATATATATAAAGATTCAAAGCAATATACAAAAAAGAATATTGTGTTTTGGCTTGATGGTTAAGATATTCATTATTCCAAAGTGTAACTTTGGGTTTAAATCATGCTTATTACGTTGTTCTTAAAATTTTTTCCCGAAATTTGAAAATTTTGTCAAATTTTTAAAATAATATATTTATTACTCTATAATGTGTAAAATGTTTTGTTGTATACTTTTCTTCCGGCTTCTTACTTTTTGTCGTTCTTAATTAACTTGCGAAAAGTACGAGATTAACTTTAAGCCTTAGGACAAATTTATTTATATATAATAACAGGATAATGGATCGACATGTATGTCTCAATCATATCCATATTCATATGATTTTTTTAAATATCTAAACCATTTTTACACTTTATAATCAACCAAATCAATGTATACCATAGATAACTATAAACGACCATCAACTACTTTTTTTTTTTCTTAAGGGTTCTGTGGTAAAATAAATAAATTTAAAAAAAAAAATTGTAAGAGAAAAACCTACTTGCTGATGTGTTGGGAAACCAGCCAAAGGAGGATTCAAAAAAAAAAAAGAAAAGAAAAGGAATATTGGTATTATCAAAAGTTAAATTGTCTATATCACGGTTAATTAATAAAAAGTTAAAATCTACTCTTAAGTTATTCTACTTTTCATACTTTTAGAATTTAACTTTTTTTTTACTTTTAAGAATTTACTCTCAATATTTTTTAAACTTTGAGATTCAAGTCTACTAAATTTTTATTAAATTTATTGATATGACATTTTAAAATAAAAATTATTTATAGTTATGTAACAAAAAATTATTTGTAATAGACCTAAATTTAACAGAAGAAATTTAATTGTTTTAACAGTTAAATTTATATTTTCAAATCTGAAAAATAGAGAGATTAAAATTTTAAAAATAAAAAATTTAATTTCAAATGCACAAAGAGTATAAGAATTATTAAAATAGATTTTAACTTTAAAAATTTTACTTGAGATTTAAGCATTAATTAATCAGAGGCTGATAAAGAGGGCAAGCAAGGGTATTGGTTTCCCCAAATTAAAAAATTACAATTATAGTCCCTAATATATTATCAAATTATAAATTAATATAAGGAAAAGTTACACTTTAGCTTCTAAAAAGTGAAAAATTTATTTAATTCTTTTAAAAATATAATAAATTAATATATGATAAATTTTATATTTGACATCTCAAAAAATTATAATTCAATTTTGCTCCTAATAAATTTCTTGGTTTGTCGTTATAATTAATGAAAGTCCTTTTAATGGGTTTAATTATAATTCAAATTTTTACCCAAAACAAACTTTTAAATACCTAAGTGAAGAAAGTGGTATAACTTGAGGGGAGTTTTATATTTGAGTTTTTTAATGAGAAAAGATTAAGGTTGCATTTTGATAGTACAAAGTAATTAAATGAAAGTGTAATTAATTAATAGGGTAGTGATTACATTCTCTTCTAATTACAAAGAATTATAATTTTTAGACGTGTTTGACTAATGTATTTGTAGTTACATAGTAATTTCCCATGTTATATTTGGTAGTACAATTTGTAGTTACACAATTACATAATTTATATATTTTTAAAACATTAATTACTATAAAAATTATTAGTATGATAAAAATAATTTATAAACAACTAAAATAATCATATATATTATGTTAATCTAAAAAAGTTGATAATATAATTACTAATAAAAATAAAAGAAAAATAAACATCATATGTAATTTTATCTAACTGTTCTAGTGCACATTTGTTAGGTTATTTCCTTTTAATATTTAACATATGCTCATTATCATAATCATTGGTCATTGACATCATTATTTGAATTTGAATCTACATCGTTAAAATTTTCAAGATCTATTTCTTTCATGTACTCTTGAAGTATGTATCATCTCAATTTCACCAATATTAAAGTTATGAAATATGCAACATACTAATATAATCTTACCTTACTTTTTATAATCTAAGGTGGTGTTGTTAATATAGGAAATATTTTTTTAGAACAATGAGTGTCTTTTCAACCACATTTCGAAATCTTAAATATATTTAATTAAAGAGTTTGTGAGCAGTTTATTGTGCTTGTGCCTCTCGCCATTCTTTCAATTTGTATCATACCCCTATAATATGGTGCATGAAAAATATTTTGTATCTGTGGAATTAGTATCAACATTATAATGTTTAAATTCACAGTCCAAAGGGTATGTAGCTTTAATTATAAAATTTCAAATAAACTTAATTTTGAGAAAGACTTATGCCTAGTTATATCCATTTCTATGATAAGTAAATTGTATAATAACTTTCATACCATTTCTTATAAATAATATAATTTTTCATAACTTTAGAAAATTATTTTTATAAATAAGTTATGATAAAAAAACTATAATATTTTCTTATGAATAAATATATTAGTTTTATAATATATACAATGGAGACATAAAAAGTTATGTTAATAGTTATTGGACATAATTTTTATAAATAAGTATATTGTAATATTTTTATAACATGTAAATTACTTTTTATAATAAAATTTTTGGTCAAAATTTAGAATTTTTAAGATTTAAATAATATATATTTTGTTATTAACTTAATAAAAGATATTTTTTAGAATTTATAATATAAGAAAATTTTGGTCATAATCATAATAACCACTAATGTGTTTATGCTCCTAATATAATTTTTATAACATGCATAAAAATAATTTTTTAACATGCATAAAAATAATTTTTAAAATTAAATTTAAGGGTAATTATTTATATAATTACTTTAAATTTTCTCTCTCTAATAATTAAAAATATAATTAAAGTGTTCTAATTATAGCAAATTCGATAAAACCGTGAATTATAATAGTTACTCAAAATGTTATAAATAATTACACTTAGAACTTTTCAGTATTAAAATAATAGCTACAAATTACACGTATTTACGAAATTACTCGCGACAATGAAATTCCAGGACAAGGACAAGGTTGGAAAAAGCGATGTGTCAATTGTTAATTCGGTTATTATAGTTGTGAGCTGTTTTAGGAAAGTGCATGTGCAACGCATTATTACTATTTCAGTAAATACGTGGCGCAGAGAGAGTGGTTATTTACTGATAAAGACACAGAGCTGTCAGAAAAGGAACAATAGAGTTAGGTGTCCGTCAGGTGTCAACCAAGGTCCAAAGACGGCCGTTGGATTGGAATTTATTGTTTTTTTCAATCAATATCTTAGCTTTGATGTCTGAAAACCTTCATAATCAACATTTTTGGTTCAAACTAAGTCGTGCAAAAAGAATTTAAGACCTGAAATATAATTGATAATATTTTGAAAAAAAAAATCAGGAATAAAAAACCCATCATGGAGAAACAACTCTTTTTTCTATTTTTTATTATTAGTCTTAAGTGTAAACTGTTAAAAAAATAATTTCCTTAAAAGGAATAAAGCACCTGGTCGGCCCTGCCCCTCCTGCACTAAATGCTAATCATAAACTCAATGAATAATAACTATGGCTTAGTATTCTATCTTAGACATAAATAAGGTTTAGTGTCTAATTTTTTTTAAATATTTTTTGGAACACATGACATTGTGGAGTTTTCTAAAACACTTGTAGAACTAAATAATTTCCTATTTATTTTGTAAAAATAATATATAACTAAATTTAATAAAATTGATCTATTGTATAAAGTAGCGGTTAAAGTTTTTGTTCAAACATGTTTGACACAGTTTAAATCATATTACTCTCATCTCTTATTCTTAATATTGTATAAGAAAATCTAATAAAACCGACTAAGGTGTGGTTTGATAAATTGAAATATTAAGCACTAAATTGAAATATTGTATTAGATTATTTGATAAATATAATTTTAAAATTTTAAATATAAAATAATTAAAATATAAAATAAAATAAAAGAATTGAAAATTTTCCACATTAAGTGGTAAGTAGCTCATTATCTACTTATCATTTTCCACACTTTTTCATTGAAAAATTTTATAATTTATTTTTATTTTGAATTATCAAACATGCTTAATATAATTAATCATTGGAACTATTATTTTTAGTTGGTTTAATTTTTCAACGGGTTATCAAAGAATTCTTAACTTTTAGCTTGGTTAATATCAATATTGTTGTTAGTATAGAGAAATATGGCTTGAACACTCTAAAGCATGTTATCCTTTTTATTTAAAGATTGGGGTGGAATAAAAAAAAATTAACAAAAGAATACCTCACTTTTAGCTTGGTTAATATCAATATTGTTGTTAGTACAGGAGGATGTGGATTCAAACATTCTAAAGTGTTTGGAATAAAAAAATTAATAAAATTATAAATCAAGTAATTGCAAATTGTAATTTAGTATTAATATATGTAAATCTATTTTAAATACAAATTGACTAAATTTTTGGTAAGAGATAAACACATAATTGAAATTTTGAAACAAGATTAGCTAATAATTTAAAACATTGTTTTTAAAAATAAAATTAATGGAATGCATGATATTCAAATTTTTTTTTCATTAAAAACAATTATTGAAGTGATTTTTCTATGGAATCCAAAAGCACTATTTGCTCCGAAATAAAATTCCAAGACAAGTTGGCAAGTAGGCATAAGGTAGTTGAACCCAACGAGAGGCACTATTCTTGTCCACATCTATAATTCCATTTAAGGTAAATAATATGTTGACAATATTGAGGCATTGCGTTTGTAGTCTCATTAAATTACACCAGATATAATTTAATTATGAAATATATTTTTAATTATGATTTTTAAAATTAATCACTTAATTAATTGAGTTTTTTCTATTTTTGTTAATTGTTGTTAAAGGTCTAATGAGAGGGTTGATGTGATAATTAAGAATTAGTATAATATTAAATTTAGTTATCAACTTTTACATATTTTATCAATTTAGTAATTTCAAAATTAATCTTTAAAATTTACAAATAATCTCAATTTGATCTTAATTCTAAAAAATTTTAAAAATATTAAAATACATAAATATCTTTTAAAAATATATAATATTAAATTTGAGGCTAAATTTGTTATTATATCGATTTTTTAACTGACACTTCACCCTTCCATTAGTGCAATTAACGAAAATAGAAAAAAAAATCTCAATTAGTTAGGTGACCAATTTAAAAAATTTATAGTTGAGTGACTAAAAAAGAAGCAAACACATAGTTGGGTTATCAATTAAAAAAAATCATAGTTGAGTAACCAAAAAAAGAAAATAACCCATAGTCGGGTACCTATGGTGTAGTTTACCCTAATTATTATTGGCATGATGTTAAATTTAGCACTCAACATTTACATATTTTGTTAATTTAATTTATTTTTTTTTTGGAGATAAATTTGACTTCATTTTTGTTTTAAATGTCAAATTACCTTTTTAAATAGAGATGCAGACAAAAACATTAGTTTTTTAATTATCTTGTGTGCTAGTCTACATGTATTTTACACTGAAATAATATTATTCGTCTTATGTCACATTAATAAATAATTTAAAATTATAAAATATTCAATACATATTATAAAATTATAAAAAAGTTTCAAAAATAGCATGACATACATTTGGTTTTACTACGGCTGTTAAATTTAAAAGTTTAATATTTTAGTCAAGATTTTTGTTAAAAACAACTATGTTGATACTCAAATTTAACTTTTTAAAAGGTTGAGAATTAAATTGACAAAATATGTAAATATTAAAATTTAAATTTAACATTACACTATCATTATTTATGGGTTTTTTAAAATTACTCTAGGTTTAAGTTTATTATTGTATACATTGTCTAAATATATTTTCGATTTCAATTCAATTATACTTTATTTTAACTTCATTTTAGTTATAATTACTCAAATACATATTTGTATTTACGTTATTTTTATATAAACTCCTTTGAAATAATATTTTAATAATATTCCAAACATTCAATAATATATATATATATTTTAGTTGTAAAAGTAAAAAATTATTCCAAATTATTTGAAGTTTGAACACGTCACCCAAAATCAAAGTCAAATAGTTCCCACTTGATAATCAATTAATCATTTGATTTGATAGGACGGTATTTCCTCTCTTATTAATTTTCAATATTTGTCCCTCCATTTATTTCTTATATATATATATTTTGCTAGGGTAAATTATACTTAACATCTTTAAATTAATTAGTAAATTTACATTTTAATCACTCAACTTAAAAATTTATAAAATAGTCATTAAATTATTTAAAAGTTTTATTGAAGTCGTTAAATTATTCGAAATTTTTATTTAAATCACTAGGCTGTTAAGTTTTTCTAAAAAAAATTCCGAGTAACAAGCTCCAAGCAACAATTCGACGATTGATACAATGAATCAATAGTCATTGATGAGTAGAAAAATATAACTTAGTTCCAAGTCGATCTGATAGTTAGTTTCGGAGAAGAAGATTATTTCATAAAAAAAATTAAACTATAAAAGAGGAAGAAAAGAGCTTTTTTATTGATGCAAACGGTGCAAACAAAGAAAACCATACAATAACGATCAATTTTGACAATCCAATGACTTATATAAAAACATTTAAATAATTTAATGACTATTTTATAACTATTTAAAATAGAGTGATTAAAATGTAAATTTACTTGATAGTTTAGTCACCTTTTTATTATTATTCAAATAACAATCTTTTCTATCTTTAATTAGGATAAGGAAATCTTCTTTTCCTTCTTCAAAGTTGAAACAATATCTTATAAAGAATTTAGTGCATCTTTACAGATGGATTTGTGTTTTATAACACATGAAAGATATTTTTGTTTCCTCTCTTTTTCTATGTGCATCCAAATGGTATTGATAACAAAAAGTAGAAAAAAAAAAAAACATTTCAAAAATACTTTTTATGACCATTATCTGTATGGGCCACACTGAAAGATTGTAAATATCGTGGCTTGGCACTGAAAGATTTATACGTATATAAAAGGGTGTTAAAATGGCTAATTATTAGGTTAATCAAATCGAATTAGTATTAATTAAATTAATAAAAATTTTTAATTTTTAATCGTTAATTGAATAAAATTTTTTCAAAAAAAAGTAATCAAATCTAAATATTTTGGTTAATTTAGTCGGTTAATAAAATTAACTGAAATTTATATGTCTTTGTTTTTTGGTTAAAACAAGTATAAAACATATTAAAGAAAAATGATAATGTTCATTTGACCGAATTAACTGAATTAATTGAATTAAAACTACATACAATTTGTATTATTAATTATTAAGTTTGGTTAATTTGGTTAATTACCTTATTTTAAACCGAATTAACTAATAATCGAACTTCAAAAAAATCATTAATTGATTTTCGATCGAATTAGATCGATTAACCAAATTAGATCGGTTCAGTTGGTTTGAACACCCCTATGTATCTGCACAATTTTACTACCATATTATACATTAATTGATTCTTGGCTAATTGATTAATAAGTATATATATATTATTTTAATAATATTATATTATTATTAAAATACAATTTTTTTTTCTGAAATTGGAATATTTAATAATTAGTTGATGGGTGTCAAGATGGTAATGGAAGGTGGATATTTAACTCCACATCCCCATAAATTTTACTTTTTAAAAGTTTTTGATACTATGTTTAGAATTAATGAACTATTTATAACTCTTTTTCAACCTTTAAATAGAATAATAAACGTGTTTCAGTGCGTTTAAACACATATTCTCCTACATTGGCAACAATGTCGATACCAACCGAACTAAAACTCAATCAACTACTTTTTAATTTTTTATTTAAATTCTTTTACTTGTTAAAATCAAATGTTCTTTTATTTGAATTTGAATAGTAATATAACTTTAATACAAATAATAAACATAATCAGATTTTAAAATAGATTTATAAATTTAACTTTGAATATTATAAAATTATGAATAATAGAAATTCTATCACACACATATGCATGTGAAAACCATGTATTTAGAACATAAAATATATGTTTAAAAATAACATATAATAAATAATAAAATATATTAATAATAATACATGAAATATGTACGGTATTAAAATAAAAAATTAGAATAAATTGTAAGTAAAACAAAATTTAAACAGATGAATACATCATATTAAGATTACTAAATGAATACAACTATTTATCATGGTGTTGTCATTGATCCTAAGTTGGTGCCAAGCTAATTTGTGGCACCATCTCAATCAACAACATTATTAAGAAACTCTATCACACGCTTATACATGTGGAAACTACGTATTTACAACAAAAATTTATGTTTAATTGATGAGGTAATAAAACGTACATAATAAAATTAAAATGTATAAAAAATATTTAAAATAAAACTTTGGTTGAGTGGTAAATTTTAAATTTTGCTAACCTAATTGGCATGAATTCAAATCTTGCCATATGCATATTTTTTATTTTTTTAATAAAAAAATAAAATACCCGCAAATAATATAAATTGTTCTAAATACGAATGGACATTAAAATAATTTTTCTAACTAAATTAGGACTTGGTTAATGGTTTGCACAAACTCGATAAACGACTTTATAAATAGTATAGATACGATTTGGGCTTTAGAGAACAACAATCCAAAATGGGTTTTGGGCTTTAGAGAAGCTAAGGATGAAGCAGAGGCATGCACCATTGTCAAAATTCTTTGTAGGATGTATGAAATATCTCCAAAAATACCACAAAACTCCTTATATTATACTTGGGGCAAAAAAAAAATCTCCATACTATACAATGTATTGCATTTTAGTCCTTTCAATAAAAAATAGTAAATTAGTCCCTTTATATTGATGAATGAGCAAAACAGTCTCTCTGTCAAAGTTTGGCGTCTATATAAGGTATAATAACAAATTTAGCCCTCAACCTTTACACATTTATTCAATTTAACCTCTACTTTTTTATTGGAAGTAATTTAAAAATTTTTGAAATTAATAAGGCTAAAAGGTAAAAAAGGCCTTAGTAACAAAGCAAAAAAAAAAAAAAAGGAGAGCTTAATTCATGATTTGACCCTTAAAGTATATCCATTTTCCCACTCTGATATCTAAATTTTTTTTGTCCCAATTTGATATATAAAGTATTGTTAAGTTATGATTTTTAGTCCAATATGCAACAGGTGTTTTAAAAAAAAATCTTCAGCCAATTAAAGAATGCCACGTGGTGACGTTTATATTTTCATAAAATAATTTTACTCACAAAAATTTAATTAACAAAAATAAAAATATATATATTTTAATTTCCCTCCTTTGTCTTCTTATGCAATGGTACATCATATTTGCAGACTACCTTGTCGTCAAACTGGTTTACCTTCACTAATTTTATGCATTAAGGAATCATTGCTCAATGATTGGATGAGTTGTTTGAATTCAATGCTTGAATTCAAGCTTGTCCCCAAAATCCTAAGCACTTTGACATTGGGATAACCTATCGTACTCATTAGACCTTAGTGCCTAAAATAGAGTGTCCATGGATTTGGCATTTAATTGAGCCTTCTTCTTGTAATCATCTTCCCACTCATCTTCGTCATTGGGCACCTTTATATCACTATTTGAGATAATTCTCCACACATGAAAATGATTGGCTTGGATGAAGAGCTTCATCCTTGCCTTCTAATAAGAATAACTCTCTCCATTGAAGTAAGGAGGTCTCACAATGGAATGACTTTCACTCAAGCTAGTTGAACCAAAATCTTGTGCCATCTTCGAACGGGGTATTTTCTTCTAGAATCACTTCTCCCAATGGTAAAACCTTTGATACCAAATTGTTAGGCCTGAAAATACCAAGATGGGGGGTGAATTGATATTTTAAGAATCTTTGCAAACTTTTTTAAATGATGAGGAAAGGGAAGAAAAACTTGGACAATTCAACCCCATTTGCCTACCTCTATTACATTGGTATACTTCAACCAAGGATTTTCCAATTCATTATACTTGAATTATTACCTTTCAAGGAAAATGGATAACCTTTACAATCCCTATTTTTTTCACAAGGCTAAGATAGAACTTTGCTGCTAGTTTTTGTGGCTTAACTAGAACTCATCTTAATTTTTTGTGGCTCAACTAAAACCTTTACAAATTACTTGAGGTTTTATACCTCAAAAACCTTAAGTAGCCTTTTGTAGGTACAATAAAATATGTGAACAATAAAAGCCTCTCAAATGTGTGTATTTACAAGTATTGAGCTCTCTCAATGAATTGAAATGAGAATGACAAAAAGATCTAGCAATAAACACCTAAGAGATATTTACAAGAGAAAAATGAAGGAATAAAAAATTTGATGCTTTTCTCTTGATTTCTATGCTTGGATGTTATTCTCTTATATCTTCAAGTGTTTTTGATTTGAATATATACCCTCTAACTAATTTTTGAACATTTGAGGCCATTGGAAGGAGTTTCTAGTCATTGGGAACATTTATTCTAAGCATTTAATGCAACTTACAATAGTGTGTCTCAAGACACAGACCTCTTGTCTTGAGACAAAAAGAATAAAATATGATTGTATGTGTCAAAACAGGGCTGCCCTAAAGCAAACCTTTAGCTCCGGTGTTTGGTTGTCTTGAGACAGAAAACCTTTTATCGTCTCAAGACAAGGTTTCCCTGTAGTTTACCTTGGCCACGATGTTGGCTGGTCTCAAGACAAAGTGACTTGTGTCTTGAGGCAGGATTCCTTTGAAGCATTTTTAGCTTTGATGTTAGTTTATCTCAAGACAAATATGTTTGTTAGATTGGGAACCTTTAAAAATGTGGCTTAGAAACATTTTAAAGGACTTGGGGGTTCTCAAAAACTTTTGTAGAAAGTTTAAACCATTTAAAATTTTATTTTTGAGTTTTTAATATTTGAAAATATATTTTGATAATATTTAAATAATTTATACAAATTTAATTAAGGGTTTTATAATTTAGTTTATTATATCAAAATATTGAAAATCAAAGTTAACAATCTTCTTCTCCAATTTCTCATCGATTTCTTGTTCAATTTCTCATTATAAATTTTTGTTATTTCACTATTCAATTCCTCTATTTGTTTCCAGAGAGGGAAAAACTAAAAGACAATATAAGATGAAGGAAGGGGAGAGAGAGTGAGAGAGAACGTAGGGAAGAGATAATTTAAAAATATTTTTATTTTTATTAATTAAAATTCATTTTAGTAAGTAAAATTACTTTATGAAAATATAAAAATCACCACGTGACATTCTTTAATTGGTTGAAATATTTTTAACATCTATTTAAGATCAAATTAAAAATCATAACTATTAATATTTTAAGCACTAGATTGAGATAAAAATGTTTAGATATCAAAATAAGAAAACAAGTATACTCTATAGGGTAAATCGTGAATTGAACCTTAAGAAATCAATTAAACCCTTTTAAAATTTAAAAAATCATAAAAAATTATAGACAAAATTTATAAAAAAAATTTAAAAGTTATAAAATTATAAAACATTTATTAATAATAAGACCCATTAAAATCTAATGATTATAAGATTTTTTAAAAAATTAACCCTACTCTTTTATAGGGCTAATATTATTACTTTTAATAAAAATTATAATTTTATAATTCTTTTTATAAATTTTGCTTATAATTTTATGATTTTTAATAATTTTAAATTTTAAAAACCCAATTGATTTTTTTAAAGAAAATTGTTACTAATTTTTTTGACCTTTTAGCCTTATTAGTTTTAAAATTTTTATTTTATTTTCAATAAAAATAATAAAATCAAATAAAATAAATATGTAAAGATTAAGAGCTAAATTTATTATTAAACTTTAAGTATAAAAAACAAAACAAACTCAATTTTAACCCGGGGTTATGTATATCTGAAATGAACCAGACCATTAAATTTTGATGCAAACGTTTCCTCAGAATTTAAACTTTAAAATTAGATAAGAATCTTGTATTTACAACCAGACTACGAGAGGCCCCCCATCATCTCTACCCAAAATACAAAAGAATGAGGAAATGAAATAAATTACAAAACGGCCTAGAATATGGCTTTATGCCCCCCACAGCCCACCTAAAATATGAAGACAAAACCAGTTCAGCAGCTGCTTCCATTACCAATTCAGTATTCCAACACAAGCGACTGTAATTTAACCAAATCTAGAAGAATTGCTGAAGCCACTCAGAGTTGTTTGCATCTTTTTGTAAGTCATCCTTCAGCTTGGTTACTTGTTGCAGAGCCTGCTTCAGGTCCATGGTCTCCAATGGCAGCTCAGCAAACTCCTTTAAAAACTTGTGAGCCTTTGCAGCACCCCTAGATATGTCATCAGCATCATACCCTCTCTTCCTTTTTGAACCCTCCTGCTAATCAACATTTCATAATTATTTAGATTCATAACCCAGTAATAGAATTCCAAGCAACTACTGTTCTAGATGAAAAGGGCATCAAAGGTCCTTCTCAAAAGCATAGGCAATTTTCCAACTGATGACAGCAAACTAATTCTAGAATGAGAGCTAAACTATATACCTATATAACTCAAATATATGTGCTACAATGAAAAAACAATCGGCTTCATCACCTTTCTCAATATGGTCTACCGTGTTATTAATTTTATGAATTTAAGCAATGAGAAATGCTACCAGAGACACTGATAACCTCTCCTTAGGTAATGCCAATTTTTTATCTTTAGCTACAGCATTCAGAGCAAACAGCAGCGGATATGAACATCATATTTGAAATGAATGGATGCTCCACTGGAAGGCAAGTTATAATACTAGTCCTATGTCCTACCAACTGTGCAAGTAATATCAATGCTATTAACTAATTTAAGGGAGGCATCCAACAACAGAAGGCGGAGTTGGTCCATCTAAAGAAAAGACAAAAAGAAGCTGGAGCCGAAACACCATAGTTGAAGCAGGAAAATCATCTAAACAAAAGGCTTTGCATGTCCAGAACCAGAATGCAGGCATATTATAGCCTTGTGACAAGTATTCTAACGAAAAAAATAACAGCCAAACCTCTTGTCCAGCATCAGTTGAAATGATTGAAGTTGGTGAGAAATCTTCCAATTCAGCAGCCTTTTCTCTTGCAAGAGCAACAACACTTTCAGGAAAATTGGCAAATTCTGCCACATGAATACCAAAACTTTGATCACATGCCCCTGGCTCAACCTGGTCATATTTAGAACTGTAAGTGATTCTCTTTTACCAAGTGACAACACATACTACACAAGGTACCAATAACAGAACAAGTATTTAGTTTTAGAAATGAGTATGCTATTTGCCTCCAAATCATGAATTTTGCCACTCCTGCAAAGTTAAAATGATAAAAATTGACCTCAATGTGCTTTTGGCTTCATATTGCTTTAAAAATGACCAAGCCTACTTGACACTTATGTTGAAACACAATCTCACTTTGACACTGGTCGGTCTGGTCCCCCAACTATCCCACTTTTGTTGAAATTCAAATCTCACATTTTCAATTCTTACTAAGTGCCAAATCTGCACCACCTGATAAGCCAATTAAGCTTAAACAAGTATGTGTCCAACTTCCAAGCACAACTTCCATCCATCTTCATAAAAGTTTCATGCGCCTAATTTAAGATTTCATACCCTCTCCCTCCATTTTTAAGTCCATTCCAAAATATTTAGGCCATGCAATTAGTCAAGGATTCAAGGTAGACTAGAGTAGTTATCTTTCATTAAATGTAGAAGAGTAAAAACGGTCCATTATTAATGGACTAATTAATAAATGAACAAAATAAGGATTTTAAAATCATAAATGGGGGCATTTCGTCTCTTAAGGCATAGCTGAGCATGCTTTGCTTCTCATTAACTGCTTGTCCCAAACACAAGCACTGGACAGCTTAGTAGTCTGGTCATGCCTAATATGAAAAGATTTGCATGCATGAAGTATAGGACACAGGAAAGGACTTGATTCAGAATCAAAAGAAACAACTTTTACCCAACCACTTCTGATAACCCACCTTGTACAGCATTGTCAATTTCCGACTTGATGAGTCAATGTGAGCACTAACATGATAGTTTGCCACACCAACGATCTGTTTTTTCTGCAACTCATAATTGCCATTTTCATGAGCTAAAGCAGTCAGTTCATGGAAGTGGGTAGCAAACAGAGTAGGTGCTTTAATCGCTTCAACAATATGCTCACATATGGCCCATGCTAAACCTGTAAATTAGAGAATGTCACAAAAAGAGATGACTGGCAACAATAATATGCAATTTACAACTAAAATCAACATGGTAAAGAGAAGATTGCAATATATAGTTGATGCATGCTATGCACAAACGGAAAAAGGAATAGAAACTTTAAAGAAATGGCATATTCATAGGATGTATTGTTAGGAAAGAGCTACACTTGTCTTTATCCAATAGTCTAACCAAAAAATTATTTTACCCCAGCCATAGCCATTGCAAATGCATCACTTCCAAGTAACTAATTACATCTTTGCAGATGGCAAGAATGATGATCTCAACAAAATACCCACGTGTCAGCAATGTAAAAGCTTGACAGACTTAAAGGGAATCCATGTCTTTGTTATTGGTTTAGGAAGACCACAAAAGCACTACACAGTTCTAGGTACCGCCATTTAGGATGAGCAAAAACAGCATACATTTTGCTTTCTAAGCTCAGATGTGAAAGCAAGAATGACTTGGCTTCAAAAACTATCATCCTTTTATGGAAAAACCTTGACAACCCTATGGCACAAGCACGAACCACGGAAAGAATGGTGACAATCAAGGATAAAGATCATATCACCATTAACCTCTCCCCCCAAACCACAAAATGTGTGTTGCTTTTTTTTTTTTTTTTGGGGGGGGGGGCGGTGGTGCTCCTCTGGGAAAAGGTTTGAATGCAGTTGTTAATGTGTTTCTACTGGTCAATGGACTCAAAGCCAGATCTCTTATAACTTACAGAAAATGACTTTCTCATTCATCTACTTTTGAGAAGTTTGCTATCAAAATGCTACACAACTGAAATTTGTAATGCTCACCCATCACTACTTTCATTTAATTCAAAAGGTTGTACAACACAGTAACACAAGACAGTTAAGCAGAAGAAGGCCACCCCATTTTATTCTCATTTCTACATGCAAGATTTTAGGTCAGAGACAGAATACAATATGGACAGAGGTGAGCAGAAATTGTTAAATCTTAGGAAATAAACTAACCAAATCCATCATAGGTTGATGTTCCTCGCCCCAACTCATCGATGATCACCAATGAATTCTCAGTAGCTCCTTTCAATATTGATGCAGTTTCAAGCATTTCTTGCATAAAGGTAGAAACTCCACGCAGCTGCACGGAATAAAAATATTGTTTAGCCTTCATGATATTGATAGGACGAAACATCCTATATCCTTTTCCTTTTGTACACCACAAAATATAATCTGCTGACAGGAAATGGTCCTGCTTTGTTGATAGATAGCAACTATTAATCAAGATAAAACACTTGATCAAATTAAAAAATTTCATTTTTATAACAAGAGCTTCAATGTCTGAGAACATGCAAAAGGAAGCAGAAAAAGAAAGAATGTGTTAATTGCCCAAACCCAACTTTAAACTCAATTACAAGTTGCATACACAATGCTCCAAGCCTCAGATCAAATTACTAGAAATAATCAATAAAATCAGATATTAAGTGAACGTTTTGTGGCCATAGGTCACATGCTTATGTGCAGGTGAGGAGTTTTGCACTTAAACTTCTAGTCTGTGCAATTGCTGCAGCAGAAAAATCTTACAATAGATGGAATGATAATTCTAAAAGAAAGGAACAAGAGAGATAGGAAAGGCAGGTTTTTCTTGAAAAGGAAGACATAATACTAGTGAAGCATTAACCAAGAGAAGTCATAGCAAATTTAGTTGTTTATGGTAAGTCTATCCAAAAAGTTACAGCTTGAAACGTATGTTCCATGTAACTTACTTGGCAGTCACCAGCACCAACACGGGCAAAAATACAATCTCGAACAGAAATGCTAGCTTTTTCACAAGGAACAAAACAGCCTACTTGTGCCATTAGTATGTTAACACCAACCTGAAAATTCAACCAAATACATATCAGGCAACAAATTTTTTTATAATTGGATTCAAGGGTTATGTCTAACATGACAGAGCAGAAAGTAACTCCCTTGTTATTTAATTACATAAAAATGAATGAGAGCTATGTAATAATCAAAATAGCACCTGGCGGATGAATGTTGATTTTCCACCCATATTAGGTCCCGTGATGATCTGGAACCAGCTCTTGCCTCTTACCTGTTTCACATGAAAACATAGAGTAAGTATGAGTCACTTCAATTTGAAGACACCAGAAGATGCTTCTAGCCGTGGAACACACTAATACTCACAAGTCTACAATCATTTGGTATAAAATTAACCCAGTCTTGAGCCTCCACACAAGGATGTCTACTTCCTTCTAAAACAATATCTCCCACATCCTGTTATATCATTAAAACAACCATAATGTAAAGGAATGGACCTTTTGAAACATGAAATAAAAAACAACAATCTCAGAACTGAGAAAAAAAGAAACAAATGTAAATATTTACTGGTGGAGTAATTCTGGGTCTTGTGTATGGGGTAGGGCAACTTGAAGCTAAATCTGCAAAACTAAGTAGGACATCCAATTCAGAGAGAAACCCAGCTAAGTGCTCAAATACCTGCAGCAAGAAACATAGCTTAGTGAGTGTCAACATTCTACAAAGTGAAAGAAGCAAAAGATAGATAGCACATGTACCTCAGAGAAAGTTGCAGTAGTTTGAACCACTCGATTTACTAGCTCTTTTTGACAATTCTTATACTCCTCAAGTACCTTTTGGTACTGGTCCCCCAACTTTTTAAGCTTTGTGTTGGTGAATTTCACTCCATCCTTTCGGGTTTCAAGGACAATAAATTGGGTGGAGAGCTTTTTCCTTACTTTGGGCTCTTCTTTCTTTGTAATTCTGAAAACATGTCCAAACTGTGTGCCCTTATCTAACTTTAATGCCTTGTCTACCGGCAGATCAAGATCAAAAGCAGTTTGTTTATGTAAATTGTGTATTTGGCGCTCTAGTGACTCCTGCTCACTTTTTAGTGTAGCTAGTGCATCATCATAACTAGGTGAAATCATGTATTCCCCATTTTCAAGTTGATCTAGGTCGACAGAAGTCTCAACAAGAGCAATAAACTTGTTCAAATGATCATCATCAGTCAAGAGCTCAAAAGGATCCAAATATCTTTCCTTGATCAAAGAAGAAAACTGTCCATCATATTTTTCCAGGGCACTTTTAATGTGGGGAACTCTTATACTTGACTGCACCCAGAACATGACACAAGACAAATTCAGAGAATTTCAATAAAAGATAAAAAAGAAAATAAAGAGTGGTATAACTCTAGTTTATGACCCTATACACATTCAAGTAAGAATGAAAGAAACAATATATGCTCCCTAAAGTACTGAACGACAAAATTCTAAAATTACTGGCCAAAGAGCACAAAAGAGTTAAATTAAAGCACAACCCTTAAGCAAGTAGTTAGTCGAAATGCTAAACATTATTTATGAAAAGATGAATCAGCAAGATACTAGTAACTTTGGTCCTGATCAAATCTTTTTTATCCAAAGAAATAAGAGTCAAAACAAAAAAGAAGGTGATGGAGAACACTGGCAACAAAAATGCATTTTTTGGAGCATGAAAGATGACTCCCTAGCTGAGGTGCCAATTCCTCTGCAGTAGCTGTACAATGGATATGCAGACACCTAGTACAGTGAAATATTAGGATTTTAACTTACCTGATAAAGTTTTACAATATGCTGCAAACCAGCTCTTGTCCTTTGAATATTGCGCATAAGTCGTTCAATATCTGAAATTCTTCTTAGATGCTGTCTCAAATCTTGGCGAAGCTCAGTATCCTCCACAAAAGCCTGTACCAAATCTAGCCTTGAATTTATCTCACTTACATCTAACAAAGGCTGTTTTAGCCACATATGAAGCAACCGCTTACCCATCCCAGCAGTACAGGTTCTATTCATAAGACCAAACAAACTAAAATTTTTGTTTGCATCAGTTTTGCTTTCCAGGACATTCAATGCCCTCATTGCAGCAGAATCTAACCTCATGTAGCTTCCCAGATTGTATCTACAAATGCTATAGTTTCCATAATTTCCTTCATCTGCTAGTAATTCTGCATAAGAAAGTAAGGCTCCTAAAGCAGCTGGTGCAAATTCAAACCCAGAAACCAAGTCTCGAACTGGTTCAATGGAGCCTTTGACTAGCCTACCAAGATCCTGCACCAGATCCCTTGCTTTAAATTCAGTTTTCTTTCTCTCAGTTACCATAACACCACATCTGGTCAAAGCATCACTCAGAGTTCTACATTCACTGGATTTTCCACTCTCCAAGGGCAAAAGGCACTCCTTACAACCAAGAGCAACTAAAGCTGACTCCACATTAGTAAAGTGACTATCATCAAGAAACTCAGCCAAACCAAGTATTCTCTTTGTTAAATCAACATAACTAAATCCAACAGTGCAACCATTTTCACGGAAGTTAGGAAGCAGTGCGACAACAACAGGTGTATCCTGCATCTCATTGTTGGCAAAGAGAACATCTTCAAAACTGCTCAGATTCCCAGGACTGGCACTTTTCACCAACCTCCAATTGGAGCCACTACCTCCATAGAGCTCCAGAGTGTGGTCTGTTCTCTCCAGGAGAAGATCACGGGTGATTGTTTCAAACATGTTTTTATTAACACTTACACTTGAAAGACCATTCGAGCCACTACCGAGTTTCCGGAGAGCAGTAGTAGTACGATAATATGTTTTAGTGATAAAGGTTGCATTTTCACCATGAGCAGTATAATAATCCTGTATATTCAGAAAACAATAGTTTGGAAATGTGGTGCTTACAATGAAAAGGATAATAAAACTAGCATTATAGAACAAAATCAGTTTGTACAAGTTTTAGACACCTAATATATACATATGCATTTATATATATGTGTGTAATATAAGAATGTCTTCATGTCCGCTTGTGTATTTTTACAGGCAGCATTGCACATTTACAAATTCTGACAGAGATGAAGGTTGAAATGGTTGACAAGTAGAAAGGGAAAAGTACATATAAGAAAATGGGTAATTAGGGATAGGGCATTGCAAAAATGGCAATATACTTTAGCATGAATAAATGGATTAGAAAAATATTTCCAAAACCGTCTGATCCTTTAAAAAATTTAACCATTTTCCCCTGAACTTCAGATAACACACGTATATGTATATAGCAATTTCCTGAAGAACAGTTATATGCAGACCATATTTCCATTTCCTTTTTTATATATTAAGAAATAAAAATATTTAATTTCAAAGACAACCCAACTGGCATTTCTTAATTATAGGTGAAAAAAAAACACCCAGTTCTCAAAGCAAATTATTTAACCAATAATCATAATTGAAGTAAAGACAAAATAAAATTTTACAACCCACAGTGGTAAAGACTATAAGCCTGAACTAACCCGGCGATCAAAAAACCGAACAGCCCTTGGATCCTGTAAAGGAAGAGACCAAATGATCAGGGAAACGAAATATAGTTCAAATTAAATCATTTTTTTTCAAACCATATTAAGTATTGATATGGCATTTTCTCCCCCATTTTACCTGTTCCTGTTCGGTTTCATTATATAAGTAAATAAACATTAAAGGAAAAAAAAACCATAATTAGTAATATAAATCCCAATAGATAGAAAAAGAAAGGGGGCTTACATTCGGTAGAGTTTTGAAAAATGAGAGAAACCCTTGAGCCTGCTTAGCGTCTGTTAACAGTAACCCAAAAAAAACAAAACCAAAAAAGGAGAAAAGTATTATCAACCATAAATTCCTGGAAAAAAATTATCAAAAGAAAATTAAAAGCATAAAAATAAGTTTCTAACAGAAAAAGGAGTGAGTGGGTACCTAGTTTGAGCTCTGGAAGCTTGTTTTGTTCATCAAAATTTTCATCCATTTTCGAGACAACTCACCAAAAAGCCCAAAAACGGGGGAAAAAAAGAGAAAGAAAATGGCTACTTTTCAGCTTCAGAGAACACAAACCAAAAACCTATTCTTATTCTGTAGAAAAACAAAAACACAAAACCTAAAATAAAGGGCCTTTTTCTGATGGCGGGAAAGGAATTGGCGGGGTTTTGAGAAGGGGTCTCCGAAGTACTCCATATTTCTTGGTTGTGTTGAAGTTGGATCAACCTGACCTAAGCTTGGGCCAAGTCCTGAACACAGATGATAACTTGGAGACTCAATTTATAACCAGAATTGGGCCTTTCTTTCATTTCATCCACTATGCACAAAGCCACAAATTTGTAAGTATCTCAATTCTACTTCATATTTTCTTTTAGGTTTAATACTACTTTGTATGTCCGTATCATAATAATATCATTTGTGCTTGTCAATTTAATTGGTTTTAAAAATTTAAAATTGATAATACATATTAATAATATATTAACTATATATTTATTGTTTTATTTTGAAGTCTCGAAATATAATATTAAAATATTATAATAAATAAAGATATTAATTGTTAAAATAAATTGAAAAATTTAGATTTGAAATATTATATTAAAATAATTAATAAAAATAGATATTTCAATATTTTATTATAAAATTTTGTACTAACAGATAAATTAATTCATGAAAAATAAATAATGACTAGTAATAAAAGAATTTTATTATAAAACATTAATTTAAAAAAGAGTCCTATGAATTGTAATATACGTTCAATAATTAAGTAATGTTTAAATTAATTTAATGTAAGTTACTATTTGATAAATTAAAAATTAAATGCAGAAAATAAATTTTGAAAAATTTAAGTACTAAATTTAAGTTATAAAATTGTTTGATAAACATAAATTTTAAATTAAAAATATTCTACATATTATCCTTAATTTTAAATATTTCACTTTATTTTAAATAAAATCAAATTTTAAACATAAAATTTTATTGGATAATATAATAATAAAATAAATAAAATAAAATAAAATTGAATTGGTTGAAAATATCCTCCATTAAGTGATAAGTAATTCTTGTCTACTTATTATTTTCAATGTTCTATCAAACAAGCCCTAATTTAAAAGACAATATGTAAAAAGAAATTTATCCAAATTGAAAATAAGTGCCTTAAACGAGGGAGTGTCCATTTGTTAAAAAACTATAATGTGAACATGTTTGTTTATTTCTATTTTAGATAAACCTTATAATATATAATATTAGTCTTCTTACCTGTGATGCATGAGTTTAGTGTATAAATTAATTATAATCCTAAAAGCAATGTAGATTTGTTGAATTTGAATATAGTAAGAAGTTAGTTAATAAGTAAATTCAAATAATTTAACATGTGCAAATGATAATATTGATTATATGATGAAAGTCTTAAGGCTCAATTTCAGACTCATGGATGTGATGGACTTACACTACCTCAAAGCCCAACAATAAGGTCAAAGGTCAAGCAAATCAAACCAAGATTCGATCAAAGACAAAATGCGAGGATGAATCTTTTCGAGAAAACAAGGAATGATACATGCACGGAATGAGTGAAATTTATTGAAGTAAATTCAATCAAGCTGTCAATTTTCAAGCTGAAAAGATTAGTCAATTTGTGATGCATTTTTGGATGGTATCTAGGCATTTATGGGCTTAGATATCTGCATAGAGTTTTAAGATCTATCTTTTAGCTTTGAAACAAACTTTGAATCACTCGATTTCAAGTTCAGGAGCTTAAGTTATGACTGTTTTAGTGAAGACTACGCGAGCAAAATTTCTAAATGAGATTATGATGAAAATTACTACTTTTGGGCTTTTAGTTCGAGTTTAAACCATATTGTGTTCGAATTTTAGGCTTAATTTTTATTATATATGATCTCAATATTGAATTTATTAGGTTTTATTATTTTATTATTTATTTATTCCGAATTTTGAATATTGTTTAAGTATTTTAAGTTGTTTAGAAGTTTTTGTTTCTTAGCCAAATAAGAAAGTTTAGTTTAAAATCACTTCTTATTTAGATTAATTAGAGTTTTAGTATACTTTAGAGTTTTATTTGGATGTACTTAGTTAGCCTATATAAAAGCTTCTTCATTGTTCATTAATTTTCAACTCTGGGAGTTAGTTTCTTTGTGTAAGATTTCTTTATTGTGATTTTTTTAAAAGTAGTTTTCTTCTCGATTTTCTTCAAGGAGTCATGAGAATTCATTCTTCATCCTTCAATTTGCTAAGAATTATTTCTTGGAGGGTTGATTGGAGTCATTAATTGAGTTTGTTGGGATTTATATCTCAAAGGGTTCAGTTGAACACTTATCCATCTATCCATCATATCCATCGATTTACTAATTTCATATTCTCTTTTTTTTTAATTTTCGTTGATTTATTTATTTATTTATTATTTTTTCTTAAATTTCTTATTTTAGTTATTTTTGTTTTCGTTGTTTTCCTAAATTTATTTGGTGTTTTCTTTTTAGGTCAGATCCAAATCTTTTTTTTTTTGAGTCGATCAACTTGAATACGATCTTCCTTCCGCCTTTTTCGCTTCCTCCATTTAATTTCTTATCATTTGGTACCACATTTGGGCGTTTTAGGTTTTCTTTGTGTTCTTATAAACTGATTTCTAACAAACAACCTCAAAACAATTTTTTTTGTTCTTTTTACCTAGAAATGGGTAAATGTTTTCCAAACGATCTAAAATTTTACATACTGATTGTTGGCACTCTTTTAGAAAATATTTTTCCACAAAAAAATGACCGAAAAAGTGCAAAATAGAAAAATATGAAAAAAAAAGAAGAAGAAAAAATATTTTGTGGGTTTTCTGCCAAAATTTCCCAAACGAGATCTACATTATTTGAGGAGACGCTAGTTTAAATTTCGTGATTTTTGAAAATTAGGAACACCTCGAGCAAAAAAATTCAAGTTGTTTTCCATTATTTCGAGTTTTCGGTTGAGTAGTTTATTTTCTTTGATTCTAGCATTAGATTTTCTTTGATTCTTAGCTTTTCTTATTCTATTATGCATTCAAACACATTTTTGCTTCTTGTGTTAATAGGTACAGAAACAATTGCCTTTCTTTTCTCTGCTCAACTTACTTCCTTTGGAGTCGAGTTTTTCTTTGGCTTCTTAGAGCCTTAGGTCAATTTTGTTAGAGATGATGCCACGTCTTTTTTAATATTATTGAATTTGATTACTCTTTAAAAGTTACAAGCAAGAAAATCTTGACTTCTTTTCTTCGTCTCTTAGAGTTGTTTATTTTTTTATTGCAAGTGTATAACGTTAAGGTTTAATTTTCTTTGATAAAATTTCTTTTTTTTTTTTTAGTGTTTTGACAGCCTCTAATGTAGTATCCCGTTTCCAGTGAAATCAGAACAGTGGTTTCAGGACCACAAATCCGAGTCTGTAAGAAAAATTATTTTAAAATTATTTTATGGTCTACCATATGATAATAATATCGTACAAAAATTTCGTTAAGAAAATTTTACTGATTTCGTATTTAATTGATAAAAGGACCAAATTGCATGAAATGCAAAAATTGGGTTTTAATAGCTATAAGTATCAAATAGCTATGGAATTCAAAATTAGAGGTCCTTATATGGCAAATAGACCATTAAAAGGAGTTAGTAGATAAGTATGATGATTCATCCATGGAAAATTAAATAAAGAAAAGGACTAAATTGGAAAGTAAAAGATAAAAAGATGATAAATAATAAAATAAAGAAAAATATCATCATATTCTCATATTTCTTAAATTAAAAAGATGGAAACCCTAGTTATGGAGACTTGAGTTCAAGCAAGTTATTTTGGCTCAATTAGGTGAGTATTCAAGTCCTGTTTTTAATTATTTTTATGTTTCCGAGGTCGTAAAAGCTTAATTTAGCTATCTTAGGGATTAATTTGTAAAGTTATCAAAGTACTAGGGTTTTTCCATGGATGAGTATGCATGAATTATGAATTTTTATGGTAGAAAATGAAAGGTTGTTGATAGATAAACAACTTTTGTAAAGGGAATTTTGATGAAATTATGATTTAGGGACTACATTGAAAAGTTGTAAAATTCATGGAAAAATTTTGAATTTTATGAAATGATTGGGCTGCTATTGTGATATGCAAAAATCAGCTAGGCTTAGAATAAGGATTAAATTGCATGAATTTCATTTTCCGAGCCTAAAGATGAAGTCGTAATTAAATAAAAGTATTGGGGCAAAATGGAAATTTTGTCAAAGATGTGAATTGAATTGAATTGAATATGAATTGTATTCAATTGATGTTAAATTTATTTGTATATATCCGGATAGATCAAAAATAGAGTTAGATCGAGGAAAAGAAAAAGTGTCGAATTAGTAGATTTTGCATACACTAACAATTGTCGGGGTAAGTTCGTGTAACTAAATTTTGTATATTTATATGTTTGAATTGAATGTTGTATATGTGAATGGTGTAAATGTCACATATATGAAATTGATGACATATCCTATAATGTCTGACATGTAACACCCCGTACCCGAATCCGTTACCGGAGTCGAATACAAGGTGCACACAGACTTAACTTAATTGTTTTCACAGTCCATAAAAAAAAATTTCCAGACAAGCTGCTTACTGCGTCACTATCGCCTTAAAAATCATATCTGGAGTTTCAAAACTCGAAAATCAGTTTCGTAATTTTTCCCTGAAACTAGACTCATATGTCCATCTACAGATTTTTTTCTAGAATTTTTGGTCGAGCCAATTAGTACAGTTTATTAGTTAAAGTCTCCCATGTTACAGGGGTCGACTACACTGACCTTCGTGTGTTACAACTTGAATATCTCCCTGTGCAAGGCTTCAATACTGATGCCGTTTGTTTCTATAGAAACTAGACTCAAAGAGGAATCTATAAATATATGGTATGACTCCTAATTATCTCTGGTTAATTTATAATGAATTTCCAAAGCCGGAATAGGGAATCCAGAAACCATTCTGGCCCTGTTTCACGAATACCTAAATATCTCTTAGGATACAACTCATTTGACCGTTTTGTTTCTTCCATATGAAAGTAGATTCATCAAGGCTCATTTACATAATTTATTCACTACTTAATTCCATTCCTGCTATTTTTAGTGATTTTTCACATCCACACCACTACTGCTGTCAGCATCTGTTACTAAAACAAACTATGCCTATTTCATGACTTTTCCTGATTTAACTAATAATTCATCATGCATGTCCCAAATTATAACCATGACTTGTGTCCAAACATCACAAAACCAATTCCAACCGAACATTTACGCCATTTTCGCATGGCTAAAAGTTTACATACCAATTTCAACAAAGCATAATAGCCTATACATGCCGAAATGTACTCCTAGACCAACTACGAAGAAAATACCAAAAGTTGTTAGCCGGTGTGATGGCTTCGATGACGGTCCCGAATACGCAAAAAGTCGAGTCCAAGAAACCTAAAATAGGTGACAAGCAAACGCCGAATGAGTATATAACTCAAGAAGTCATAAGCAATGCACTACCAACCATTAATAACATTATTACAAGAGGAAACAAAATGGAACGAGGCTAATTACTCCATTCAAACCGAACTATACCATAGTTCCTTAGACCTTTCGATTCAATCTCATACCAAGTTACACATTCACATTCCATATACTAATCAATAGGATATTTGAGGCATTTTTATACACCATTTTGTTTTCGTTACAATCATACATCTACATGACCTTTCACTTATTCCACGATAATTCTCATGTACGTGACTTCAATTTGAATTGTCACATAGGTCCAAAACTTACCAAGCTCAACTCCAAATATAAACATAGCGCCTATTAGCCATGAACTCAAGGTACTTACCCGATCCGCTGTCCGTGATCAACTCAATAATGTCGCACATTCAGTGTCAATAGTGATTCAAAAGCATATAGTGAGTCCGCACACTTAGTGCCATATAATCAACTCGCACACTTAGTGCTATATGATCAAACTCGCACACTTAGTGCTGTACAAATTTTAAACCCGCACACTTAGTGCCATTCTCATGATCACAAATGTTTATACCCGCACACTTAGTGCCGAAATCAACAACTCGATGCATCTCACCTCTTTTCTTTTCATTCAATACTTTCATCACCACATACATACATGTATATAAATTTATCATTCCTTTCGCATAATTACATAGACATTATGTCTATTTAAATCAATACAAAATATATGCTTAGTGACCTACCTTGTGTGGTGTAAAATAATTCCAAGTCGGCTACTCGATGACCTTCGATTTCCCTTGTTGGACGCCTCCTTTAGGATCTTGAGCTTAAACAAATAAATTAACTCATTCAACCGCTTTGCTACACATATTGATATTCACATTTTAATGATTTTATGACATACGGAACAGCATGGTAAAATTTTTATCTTGCTACCTCATGCTCTTAGCTATTCGGCTCATAACCATATGCTATAGCCCTACTATCAATAATCCAATCACACATGCATATATATATATATATATATATATATATATATATATATATATGGCCGAATGTACAAAGCATAGACTCATCATCACCTATGCTCTTAATTTGATGGCGAATATGCATACATGTATATACACTATTAATCAATCACTAACATTGCACTTCACCTTAATAGCTAGCTTAGCAAACCTCGATTTAACACATAGTTGTTCATAACACAACTTAAGCATACTCTCCATTCCATCAATTCCAAAACTTAATGTCTTACTCAAAAATGCTAAAAAGAAAATCCAAGAGTCATCAATCCACCATCACATGTATCCTTAACAAGCTTCATATTTAGCATGCAATGGCATTAACACAAAATCTACCTTGGCCGAATGTCATCCCCATGATATAGCAAAGTTTTGAACCATGGACTAATTAGAACTCAAGCTAGCAACTAAGAACATGCATGAATCTCATGGCACAACCTCAAACATACCTTAATCTAGATGCAAGTATGGCCAAATCTCCTCCTAATCCTCTTCCAAACCAAACATGAAGCAAAAACTCTTTCCTCCTTCCTTAGAGAATTTCGGCCAAAAGAGATGAAAAAAGGATGAACATTTTTTTTTCTTTGTTTTCATCATAATCCCTTTTTTTTTTCCATTTCATTATTACCCATACTCCTTATTTTATTTTTTTTCCTCCCATGATGCACCAACAAAACATGTCTATGACATGTTTTGCCCATATTTCTTTGTCATGGCCGGCCACTAGGCTTGGATTTAGGGAAATTTGACATGCAAGCCCTCCTTTTTGATTACATGCACTATTAGATCCTTATAGATTAGCCTATCACATTTCAAAAGTGTCACACAAGTCCTATTGACTAAATTCACATGAAATTTACTAAATCGAAACTTAAAACTTTCACACATTCATAATCACATGTTTTAGACAATAAATACTATGTTCAAACATTTCGGTGACTCGGTTTAGCGGTCCCGAAACCACTTCCCGACTAGGGTCAATTTTGGGCTGTCACAACTCTCCCCCACTTAAGAAATTTTTTACCGGTAAATAGGTTTGGGTATCGCTCTTTCATAGAGTTCTCGGGTTCCCAGGTAGCTTCTTCTATCCCGTGTTTGAGCTATAACACTTTCACTAGCGGAACCCTTTTGTTTCGCAACTCCTTCACTTCACGAGCTAGGATACGAATCGGTTCTTCTTCATAACTCATATCGGCTTGAATTTCAACCTCTGATGGACTAATTACGTGCGATGGATCAGATCTATAGCATCGAAGCATCGAAACATGAAAGACGTCGTGAATCTTTTCGAGTTCGGGGCAAAATCAAACGATATGCAATCGGACCGACTCGTTCGGAGACTTCATATGGCCCGATGAACCTCGGACTCAATTTGCCTTTACGGCCAAATCGAGTATCTTTTCCAAGGCGAAACTTTAAGAAACACTTTATCTCCCACCGATACTCAATGTCTTTTCGCTTCAAATCCGCGTCGATTTCGACGATCTGTGGCGCCTTCGACTTTCACGGATTACCTTTACTTTCTGTTCAAAGATCTTTAATCAAATCAACACCGAAAATTTTACTTTCACCGAGCTCGGTCCAAAACAATGGTGTACGGCATTTACGACCGTACAAAGCCTCGTAAGGTGCCATCTTAATACTTGATTGAAAACTATTGTTGTAAGCGAATTTAATCAAAGGTAAATACCGCTCCCATGAACCACTAAACTCGAGGATACAACATCTCAACATATCCTCAAGTATCTGAATTATCCGCTCGGATTGGCCGTCGGTTTGTGGATGAAAAGCGGTGCTAAAATGCAACTTGGTACCCAAAGCTTCTTGCAATTTCTTCCAAAATCGTGAGGTGAATCTCGGATCTCTATCCGACACAATAGAAATCGGTACCCCGTGTAATCTCACAATCTGAGAAACATACAATTCAGCTAGTTTATCCAATGAAAAATCCGTAACGCACGGGATAAAGTGAGCCGACTTAGTCAGTCTATCAACAACAACCCAAATCGCATCCTTCTTACTTGTCGACAATGGTCGTCCGGACACAAAATCCATTGTGACTCGATCCCATTTCCACTCGGGTATCATGATCGGTGAAGTAACCTCAAGGCACTTGATGTTCCGCTTTCACTTGTTGACATATTAAACATCTCAAACAAAGTCAGAGATGTCTCGTTTCATACCATGCCACCCAAAACCGACATTTCAAATCGTTGTACATCTTCGTACTCCCCGGGTGAATTGACATTCGGCTACAATGAGCTTCGTTCAGAATCATCGAAATGAGTTCTGAATTTCTTGGAACACACAAACAATTTTTAAACCTCAAACAATCGTCATCATCAACATGAAACTCTGATTCCACATTCGGAACACATTCAGCCCGTTTTGCAACCAATTCATCATCGACTTTCTGAGCTTCACGAATTTGACGAATCAACAAGGGTTTGGCCTTTAATTCCGCCACTAGTACATTGTCGGATAGAACAGACAAGTGTACGTTCATCGCTCGCAAAGCGAACAGTGATTTCCGGCTTAAGGCGTCCGCAACCACATTAGCCTTTCCCGGGTGATAACCAATGACCAGCTCATAATCTTTCAACAACTCGAGCCAACGTCTTTGTCGCAGATTCAAGTCTCTTTGAGTCATCAAAAATTTGAGACTTTTGTGATCCGAATACACATGGCACTTCTCACCAAACAAGTAATGTCGCCATATCTTTAAGGCGAATACGATGGCAGCCAATTCGAGATCATGGGTCGGATAATTTTTCTCATGTGGCTTTAATTGTCTCGACGCATAGGCCACAACTCGACCTTCTTGCATCAATACGCAACCTAACCCAAGTAGGGAGACGTCACTATAGATGACAAACTCTTTGCCGATTCGGCCGCACTAATACTGAGCTTCCGTCAAATGAGTTTTCAATTGATCGAAACTTTTCGACACTTTTCTCAAATTCAAACTTGACATCTTTCTGAAGCAGCTTCGTCATGGGTGTGGCTATCATCGAGAATCCTTTTACAAACCGTCGGTAGTAACCAGAAGTCCCAAAAAGTCGAACCTCGAATATTTCTGGAGGCTTCCAGCTAAGTATGGTTGAAATTTTGCTCGGTCGACTCGAATACCGTGCAGATACCACATGACCCAAGAAGCTAACCTCTCTAACCGTAACTCACACTTGCTGAACTTAGCATATAACCGCTTATCCCGTAAAATTTGCAACACTAATCTCGGTGCTCGCATGTTCGGTCTCATCTCTTGAATAGACCAAGATGTCGTCAATGAACACAACTACGAACCGATCCAAATATGGTCCAAGATCCGATTCATCAAATCCATAAATACCGCAGGGCATTAGTGAGCCCAAACGGCATCACTAAGAACTCGTAGTGACCATATCTCGCTCAAGGCGCTTTTGGGTATGTCCAAATCTCAAATTCAAGAATCGATAATAGCCCGATCTCAAATCTATTTTTGAGAACACCGAGGTTCTTCAGCTTGATCGAACAAATCATCGATACGCTGTAACGGATATTTGTTCTTTATTGTCACTTTATTAAGTCGACGATAGTCGATGCACAACCTCATGGTTCCGCCCTTCTTTTCACAAACAACACAGTGCACCCCAAGGTGAAAAACTTGGTCGAGCGAAACCTCTATCCGTCAACTCTTGCAACTGAGCTTTCAACTCCTTCAACTCGGTTGGTGCCATACGATACGGAGCTATCGAAATCGGCGTAATCCCAGGTACAAGCTTAATACCAAACTCTACCTCCCGAACAGGTGGTAAACCCGGTAATTCTTCGGGAAAAACGTCCGGGTATTCACAAACCACCGGCACAGATTCGGGTTTCTTTTCTAACTCTTTGTCATCAAGTACATACGCAAGGTATACTTCGCACCCCTTTCTTACATATTTCTGAGCCAACATTGATGATATTACAGCTGGCAACCCCTTTAAGTCCGTAGACTTAACTCGGATTATCTCGTTATTTGCGCACCTTAAATCAATGGTTTTTCTTTTGCAACTCACCACTGCGTCATATACGGTCAACCAGTCCATACCAAGAATAACATCAAATTCATCAAATGGTAAAAGCATCAAATCGGCGAAAAAGTGATTCTCGGATCATTAGAGGGCATTTCTTACACACTTTGTCAACAAGCGCATATTGACCCAAGGGATTTGACACTCGAATTACGAACTCAGTAGACTCAACAGGTAGAGTCTTATTGGATGCTAAGGTTTCACATACATATAAATGAGTAGAGCCAGGGTCAATCAATGCAATCACACTAGTATCAAAGAGAGTGAAAGTACCAGTGATAACATCAGGGGAGGATGCCTCTTCTCGTGCGCGAATAGCATATGCTCTAGCAGGAATACGGGTCTCGGACCGAACAGCCGTATCAGAGGCCCCTCTCGACTACCACCCCTACCTCCTGAAATTCTTGGTGGTCTACCTCTAGTCATCATTCCACTAGGTCTTGCACCTTGCATCCTATTCTTCTCATCAAGCTCCGTGCAATCTCTAATGAAGTTGTCCTTCAACCGCATCCGTAATGAGCCCTGTTGGTAGACTTACCCCAACATTCACCTATGTGTCTTCTCCCACATTGGGGGCATTCAGTTTCTCTTGACGGTTATTGCCCACACTAGCTACCAAGTAGCTCGAGTCCGTCGATGGTCGTGTTCTAATGGAAATTCCCGCAATGCGTCCTCGATTTATTAGTGTCCTCCTGAACTTCTTTACAGCCGAGAACGGAGCTTTACCCGTCGATCTTTTGCGATAGTCTCTAGCTTCAAATTCAGCCTTCTTCTTCTCCTTTCCAAGTTCCTCCGCCTTGCGTGCTCGCTCAACTAGTGTTACGAATTATTTTATCTCCAAAATACCCACTAGTAGCTTTAAATCTTCATTCAATCCTTCTTCAAATCTCTTGCACATAGCAACCTCATCACCACACACTCTCGGGCATACCGATCGAGTCTTACGAACTCATGTTCAGATTCGATCATCATCATACGGCCTTGCTTGAGTTCCAAGAATTCCTTACGCTTTTGATCGATGAACTGTTGACAAATATATTTCTTTCAAATTCTATTTGAAAGAAATCCCAAGTAACTCGCTTCGTTTGGGACTATGGAAATCAAAGTCCTCCACCAATAGTAAGTCGAGTCTCGCAACAAGGGTATAGCACACTTTAGACATTCATCGGTGTGCATGATAGTTCATCAAACACCGAATGGTGTTATCAAGCCGTAACTCGTCCCTTTCGGCATCATCAAGAATTATGGCCTTGAACTCCTCACCCCGCTCTTCCTAATCAAGTCTACAGGTGGCTTACTCAAATTTCACAGATCAAGAATCGATGGCATTACGGGCTCTTGGGGTGGATTATTCAATTCGGAATTGTTGGACAGCCGGATTGGTTCGGGCATATTATGCGACCCACTCATTCATCATGGTAAAGAAGGCTTGTTTAGCCTCCTCACCTTGATTATTCGCAGATGACCGAGGTTCAACAGCAGCGTCCCTTGCGCAGAGCAGCCGCTACACTTTCAACGTCATCCGCCAAGGTTCTCTCTACACCGATCCATTTACTAATCAAAACAAAAATTTTAACCGTCAAGTCATCACACATTTAAACATTAACATTAAGGCATGTATAGCTAGACCCATACGTGCTATGGTAGTCCTAGAACCGACTAAACCATAGCTCGATACCAATAAATTGTAACACCCGCATTCCGAATCCGCTAATGAGTCGAATACAAGGTGCACATAGACTTAACTTAATTGTTTTCACAAATCCATAAAAAATTTCCGCACAAGTGGTTACTGCATCACTGTCGCCTTAAAAATCATATCTGGAGTTTCAAAACTAGAAAATCAGTTTCGTAATTTTTCCCTGAAACTAGACTCATATGTCCATCTACATATTTTTTTCTAGAATTTTTGGTCAAGCCAATTAGTACAGTTTATTAGTTAAAGTCTCCCATGTTACAGGGGTTGACTACACTGACCTTCGTGCGTTACAACTTGAATATCTCCCTGTGCAAGGCTTTAATACTGATGCCGTTTGCTTCTATAGAAACTAGACTCAAAGAGGAATCTATAAATATATGGTATGACTCCTAATTATCTCTGGTTAATTTATAATGAATTTCCAAAGTCAGAATAGGGAATCCAGAAACCGTTCTGGCCCTGTTTCACGAATACCTAAATATCTCTTAGGATACAACTCATTTGACCGTTTCGTTTCTTCCATATGAAAGTAGATTCATCAAGGCTCATTTACATAATTTATTCACTATTTAATTCTATTCTTGCTATTTTTAGTGATTTTTCACATCCACACCACTGCTGCTGTCAGCATCTGTTACTAAAACAAACTATGCCTATTTCATGACTTTTCCTTGATTTAACTAATAATTCATCATGCATGTCCCAAATTATAACCATGACTTGTGTCCAAACATCACAAAACCAATTCCAACCGAACATTTACGCCATTTTCGCATGGCTAAAAGTTTACATACCAATTTCAACAAAGCATAATAGCCTATACATGCCGAAATGTACTCCTAGACCAACTACGAAGAAAATACCAAAAGTTGTTAGCCGGTGTGGTGACTTCGATGACGGTCCCGAATACGCAAAAAGTCGAGTCCAAGAAACCTAAAATAGGTGACAAGCAAACGCCGAATGAGTATATAACTCAGTAAGTCATAAGCAATGCACTACCAACCATTAATAACATTATTACAAGAGGAAACAAAATGGAACGAGGCTAATTACTCCATTCAAACCGAACTATACCATAGTTCCTTAGACCTTTCGATTCAATCTCATACCAAGTTACACATTCACATTCCATACACTAATCAATAGGATATTTGAGGCATTTTTATACACCATTTTGTTTTCGTTACAATCATACATCTACATGACCTTTCACTTATTCCACGATAATTCTCATGTACGTGACTTCAATTTGAATTGTCACATAGGTTCAAAACTTACCAAGCTCAACTCCAAATATAAACATAGCGCCTATTAGCCATGAACTCAAGGTACTTACCCGATCCGCTGTCCGTGATCAACTCAATAATGTCGCACACTCAAGGTCAATAGTGATTCAAAAGCATATAGTGAGTCCGCACACTTAGTGCCATATAATCAACTCGCACACTTAGTGCTATATGATCAAACTCGCACACTTAGTGCTGTACAAATTTTAAACCCGCACACTTAGTGCCATTCTCATGATCACAAATGTTTATACCCGCACACTTAGTGCCGAAATCAACAACTCGATGCATCTCACCTCTTTTCTTTTCATTCAATACTTTCATCACCACATACATACATGTATATAAATTTATCATTCCTTTCGGCATAATTACATAGACATTATGTCTATTTAAATCAATACAAAATATATGCTTAGTGACCTACCTTGTGTGGTGTAAAATAATTCCAAGTCGGCTACTCGATGACCTTCGATTTCCCCTTGTTGGACACCTCTCCTTTAGGATCTTGAGCTTAAACAAATAAATTAACTCATTCAACCGCTTTGCTACACATATTGATATTCACATTTTAATGATTTTATGACATACGGAACAGCATGGTAAAATTTTTATCTTGCTACCTCATGCTCTTAGCTATTCGGCTCATAACCATATGCTATAGCCCTACTATCAATAATCCAATCACACATGCATATATATATATATATATATATATATATATATATATATATGGCCGAATGTACAAAGCATAGGCTCATCATCACCTATGCTCTTAATTTGATGGCCGAATATGCATACATGTATATACACTATTAATCAATCACTAACATTACACTTCACATTAATAGCTAGCTTAGCAAACCTCGATTTAACACATAGTTGTTCATAACACAACTTAAGCATACTCTCCATTCCATCAATTCCAAAACTTAATGTCTTACTCAAAAATGCTAAAAAGAAAATCCAAGAGTCATCAATCCACCATCACATGTATCCTTAACAAGCTTTATATTTAGCATGCAATGGCATTAACACAAAATCTACCTTGGCCGAATGTCATCCCCATGATATAGCAAAGTTTTGAACCATGGACTAATTAGAACTCAAGCTAGCAACTAAGAACATGTATGAATCTCATGGCACAACCTCAAACATACCTTAATCTAGATGCAAGTATGGCCAAATATCCTCCCAATCCTCTTCCAAACCAAACATGAAGCAAAAACTCCTTCCTCTTTCCTTAGAGAATTTCGGCCAAAAGAGATGAAAAAAGGATGAACATTTTTTTTTCTTTGTTTTCATCATAATCCCTTTTTTTTTTCCATTTCATTATTACCCATACTCCTTATTTTATTTTTTTTCCTCCCATGATGCACCAACAAAACATGTCTATGACATGTTTTGCCCATATTTCTTTGTCATGGCCCACTAGGCTTGGATTTAGGAAATTTGACATGCAAGCCCTCCTTTTGATTACATGCACTATTAGATCCTTATAGATTAGCCTATCACATTTCAAAAGTGTCACACAAGTCCTATTGACTAAATTCACATGAAATTTACTAAATCGAAACTTAAAACTTTACTTTCACACATTCATAATCACATATTTTAGACAATAAATACTATGTTCAAACATTTCGGTGACTCGGTTTAGCGGTCCCGAAACCACTTCCCGACTAGGGTCAATTTTGGGCTGTCACATGACAAATATAAAGTTCTATTTGAATAAATGAAATTCGATGGCTCTGGGTTCCCTATTGGTTGTGGTTCTGCATATGTTGTGGACACACCACAGCTCGAAAGAGCATCCCGTTATTAGCCCTCTCGAGCTTCCCATTATATAGTTCTTGCGAGCTACCTGTTAATAGCTCTTTGGAGCATTTCAATTAGTTGTGATCCTGCATATGTTGTGGACACACCACAACTCTTATGAGCGTCCCGATATATGGCTTTTCATGAGCTTCCTGATTAAAGGCTTAGCTGACTTGAATTTCCCGATATACGGCTATCCAGAGCTTCCTGATTAATGGCTTTTCGGAGCTACCCATTATTGGCTCACATGAGCTTCCTGAATATGGCTCTTATGAGCTTCCCGTTATACAGTCCAGATAAGCTTCCCGTTACATGGCTCACATGAGCTTCTTGTTATATGGCTCGAGAGAGGGCTTCCGATTTATGTTCTCATATGAGCATTCCTGAATATGAATTGACAATTACATTTTTGTACATTTCGAGTGTATTACCTGTGTATCCATTGATATTTCAAGTAAATTCAACGGGTAAAGTTCCGACATGGGATAATCTGAACTTGAGATGAATTATTATGGAAATGTACATGTTATATGAATATTTGATATGGAAAGCATATATATATGAAAATTGTTACAAGATGAGCTCATCCTTATTTCTTGATATTCACATGAAGTACATGACTAACATGTTTCTTGAGGTTATATGTATTTAGGCAAATTGCCAAATTTCTTTGGATGAATTTTGTATGCTTACTTTAAATGAAAATGAATGGTAAGTTATTTTCCTGTTATACGAACTTACTAGGCATAATATGCATACTCTGTTTTATTTCTTCTATTTTATAGAAATTTGGAAGCTCAATTTGGTTGGAAGCTGGTCAGAGCAGCATCACACTATCCCTTGACTCATTTCGGTATAATTAGTAAATTACGTTTGGTTATAATGGCATGTATAGGTTAATTTGGCCATTGATGGCATGTAAATGTTTTGTTGTGAATAGCCATTTGAATGGCTTAAGTTTAATACATTTTGATATATATATATATATATATATATATATATATATATAGTATATAGTCTTACCATAGTTGATATGTGTTTTAGTATAATTGATTGATGGTTAATTAATAGGTAAAATAATAACATGGTTTGAGTTGGTTATATATGGTGATATGATATGTATAAGACTTGGTTATGGCTTGATTCAAATGTTTTATATTGGTTTGGGAATGTGTTTAAGTGTTATTGTAGGTGGAAGACAAGTTTAGGTGAGAAATATGGCTTGGAAATAGCCCTATTTCGTCTACATGTGCAAGGACACGGGCGTCTGTCTTAGCCGTGTGTGACACATGACCTAGCATATAGGGGTGTGTTTTGGCCGTGTGTCCCTTGCATCTTAAAAATTTCAAAATAGAATGCTCAAAGTTGATCACACAGCCTGGCACACGGGTGTGTGGCTTAGTCGTGTGATCCTTGCACTTATTTAATGCAAATTTTTACGTTTACATGGCTTAGCACACAGGCATGTGACTTGGCCATCTGACCTAAGTTAGAAAGTTACACGGGTATGGACACATGCTGGGACACGGCCGTGTGCCCTATTTCGAATGCCCACATGGCCTGAGACACGGGCGTGTCGCTTGGCTGTGTGAACCACACGGCTTGACCACATGGACGTGTGTCCTTTGTTTCTTGGAAAAATTTTGAGGTTTTGTGAAAAATTCTTTGAGTTCTGATTTAATCCCGACTTGATTTGAAGGTGTATTTTGAGCCTAGAGAGTTCATATAAGGGACAATATGATTGATTTAAGATTGATTTCTGATATGAAAGTGAAGTGATATGAAATGTCTGTATTTGATATGTAAAATTCGGTAATGCTCCGTAACCCTGTTCTAGAGACGGATATGGGTTAGGGGTGTTTCATCTAATGATGGTACTTACACGTAGTAAGGACGAGGAGAATGATCCATCCATGGTTACTATGGACCAACTTACAACAATGTTCGATGGACATTGGAAAAAATTCAAAGAGGCGTAAAAACGTTTGGAAAATAAGTTTGACACATTGCAAGCTGAAGTCCTTCATCAAGAGGCGATTCAACAAAATTTCAATCAGATTTTAGCTTGAATAAAAACTAACAATGATAATGATGAGCAGCGTATTCACCATGATGATAAGACTGATGATTATGATGATGGTTATGAGCTGCGACAGTCTTTTAGACGTATTAAATATGACTTGTGTACTCGTGATGCAACTTCTAGTACTAGTGCTCGTAGCTAATTTTCTGTGAATAAACCAAAATTTAGTGTTTACCAATTAATGGAAAGCATGATCCTGATGCCTATTGCGATTGGGAGAATAAACTTGAGTTGTTCTTTGAATATTGCAAATGTTCAGAGGAAGAGAAAGTTCTTTTAGCTACCTTAGAATTCTTCGACTATGCTTTAAGTTGGTGGACTCAATTATTACGGTCTCAATGAATGAACCGTGAGAGATTGATCGACTCATGGGATGATTTAAAGTGAATTACGCGAAAATGATTTGTTCCACCTCATTACTATAGGGACAACAAACGAAAGCTTCAAAATCTTATTCAAGGTAATAAATCAATGATAGAATATTTTCATGAAATGAAGATTTTGATGCAGTGAGCTAATAAGGATGAGGAGGAGGAAGATACTATAGCTCGGTTTATAAATAGGTTGAATGAAAATATCACCAAGATTTTAGATCTTCAGACTTTTATTGATTTGGATGAAGTGGGTCAGAAAACTTGTACGATTGAGGAACGATTGAAATGAAAATCTAAGAACTATTCATGGGGTTGCGCATCTAATTAGAGTACTTCAACCTCTACCTTTTAAGGCTCAAAATTCATTCAATCGCAAGAGAATCGTATGCTTCCATCTAAAGACGAACCTAAGTGACTTAGTTGGAAAGATAGGGTGCCACCTAAAGATACATCTTCTATTGTGAAGGTACCTTTTAGTACTTCTTCTAAACCTACTTTGAATCATTTTTGTGATGTTAAATGCTACAAATTTAATGGAAATGGACATTATGCTCGTGATTGTCCAAATAAAAGGGTAATGTTGATATTTAATGATGGTACCTTTACTTCTAATTCTAAGAATGACAATTAAAATGCTACTAATGATGTTTTTTACTATAATGATGAGGAATAAGACGAGGAGGTTTTGGAACCTCCTACTGATGGGGATGATCCAACAATCCTTTAGTATTCAATTAAAGGACAATTCTGACGAAGTGCAAAGGGCTAACATCTTCCACTTGAGGTGCTTGATTCAAGGAAAGTTATGTTCTCTTATTGTTGATAGTGATAGTTGTGCCAACATGGTAAGTAGTTTTTTAGTGGATACTTTATCTTTACCTTGTCAAAGTCATCCTAAGCCATATCACTTACAATGGCTTAACAAAGGTTTGGAAGTTAAGGTAGTTAAACAGTCCTTAATTGCATTCAAAATTGGGAATTATTCTGACGAGGTTTGGTGTGATGTAGTTCCCATGCATGGCACCCATTTGCTTTTTGGAAGACTATGGCAATATGATCATGGTGTGGTACAACATGGAAAACTGAGCTGTTACTCCCTTGTGTTTAAAGGAAAAAATACACTTTAGCACTTTTGGAGCCCAAAGATGCGTATAAGTACCAACTGAAAATGGTGAAATTTTATGAGGTGATTAAAGTGAATTAAAAAATTGAAAAGAGAGAGAAATAGACATTGAGTGAAAAAAGTCTACTTGATGGTCCACTTTTGGTGAGTGAAAATACATATGAGGTAAAATTGGAGAATTCTCAAGTGGGAAAGAAAATGAAAAGCAAGAAAATACCCATGCAAACGTGAGGAATGATTATGTACTAACTAACCATAACTCAAATTTGTTCAGTGGTGTTTCTTTGTTATAGGATTTCAAGGATCCATTGATAGACTTCCAATTACATTACTCAACCATTGATAGAAGCTTTAACTTTTGGGAAAGAGGTTATTTGAACATTGATAATTCTCCATAAGTGCTAGAAGGTAAGAAAATTAAGGATACATTGGAAATTGAAACATGTAGGCATACCTTGAATTTTTTTTATAAGTATGTTATTGATTTTAAATTTCTTTACGACATGTTTTCTCGTTGGTCAAGTTTCAATAAACCTTTTTCTATTCCAAGTAATTTTATGGGTTTATTTATACTTGTAAATGTTAAAAATAGTAATTCTATTACATTAAATAGGTTTATTAAAACATTTTATACATTTGCTCTTGCAACAAACTTTCTATCTTTACCTTTAACGATGAATTTTTACATAATAATCTTAACCTTCTTGATTTTTATTATTATGTGAAATTCTTGACTCATCGTTGGAAATTCTTATGGATGACCATGCATATTCAAACAAACTTACAAGTTATTTTTTACTTGAACACTCATGTGCCTAACATTTATTTGTTTATTATTGATGGTACGTTTTTGAAGGATAGGTACTTAATCTATGATGATTTGGGGAATCAAAATTATATCTTTGATCCTAGAAGTTTTGATGCACAGAAAAGCTTAGGTAAGTATTTGTTTGCTTTTATTGTTATTAATTCAATCTATTTTTCTTTTTCTAAAATTAAATAAGGATGAATCTTCTTAACGAAGGGAGGAATGATGCGAGTCTCAAGGCCCAATTTCAGACCCATGGATGTGATGGGCTTACACTATCTCAAGGCCCAACAACAAGGTCAAAGGTCAAGCAAATCAAACCAAGATTCAATCAAAGACAATATGTGAGGATTTGTAATAGCCTGATTTTGGGTCTAGTCAGAACAGTGGTTTCGAGACCATGAATTTGACGTAGTGAAATTTGTTTTTATTATATTTTCAAGGTCCATAGTTTTATGGAATGATTTTGTGAAAATTTCGTTTGAAAATTTTGACATTTGGGCACTCAATTTGGTCAAAAGGACTAAATTGTAAAATGTGCAAAGTTGAGTTCTACATGCTAGAGGTGTCTAATTGTTATGAAATTTTAAATTGAAGGTTATTAGATGGTAATTAGACCATTTTACTTTAAGAATAGACATGAGGCAAGAGAATTTTAATGTTTTAAGAAAAGGGCATTTTGGTCATTTAGTTAATAAAAGAATTAATAATCAAATTAAAAGCCAATTTTTTGGCCGAAAATTTCAAAGGAGAACCATAGCTAGTGTTTTTTCATCTTTCAAGCTCGATTGTAAGTCCGTTCTTGTCCCATTTTTAATGCTCTTTACATTTTTGAAGTCGTTATCGCTCAATCTATTTATTTCTACCATTAATTTTTGAAATGATCAAGGTCTAGGATTTGACCCATGTTAGATATATATGAATTTTGATGTCTAATGGTAGAAAATGTGTGTTTGGTGTATAATAAACAACTTTTGCTATGTGATTTTTTATGAAAATATCAAAATGATCAATTTGTAAAAAGGTTATAAAATGTGTGTAAAAGTGTGATTAAATAAAAATGTGGGCTGTTTTAAGCATGAAAGAGGTTCGGCTAGGCTTGGGTCTTGAAGAAATTGAATAGATTTCAATATACGAGCCTAGGGACCAAAGTGTAAAATTATAAAAGTTTAGGGGAAAAAATGTAATTTTGCCATAATGTGATATTTGAACTGAATTGAGTAATGTGAATAATATATGAGTTAAATTTACTATTGATCAAGAGAAACGAGGTTTGAACCTAGATTGGGAAAAACAAACTGTTTGACGATTAGGTCCCATTTCTACTATTTTTGTACCGAGGTAAGTTCTTATGTAAATAATGCATTGTTTTTATTTTGTTTTAAATGCTTTATTATTGAATGAATTGTGATTGACTCATGGACGTATTCGACAAAGTTACAACAAGAGTGAAATCCCAGTTGAACCTTAGGAATAGATAGGATTCAAATGTCATGATATTAGGGTTACTAAGACTATATGTAAGACCATATATGGGATATGACATCTATATGACACTTTGTATAAGACCATATCTGGGATATGACATCAATATGGGACTTCGTGTAAGACTATAGCTAGGCTATTGGCATCGATACGAGAACCCATGTAAGACTATATCTGGGATATGGCATTGGTATGGTACCGTGTGTACAAAACTCCCGAGTATCCTTTAGTATTCCAAGTGGTTCAACGGGTTATTTAATAAGTATGTCGAAGATGAATTGTGTGTAAATCCAATTTGAGATGATTCAGGAATGTACGAAAAACTCATACGTGATGAGCTCGTTATGTGATGAACCTTTAGTGAGGTTATGATTGAATAAGTTATGATTATAAGATCTTAATAATATTTATGCTAATTATCATCATGTTAATTGTATGTTAAATGCTGGTTTATGATGCCTATTATTTTCATGGGAACTTACTAAGCTATATAGGTTATTTCCCTTTTCTTTCCCTTGTCTTATAGTGTTACCAAGCTACCTCGGGGATCGGAGACTATCGGAGATCCACTCACACTATTAACTGATTATTTTGGGTACCAATGAATTTGACATTTTGAGTTATGGCATGTATAGGGACTTGGTTATTTTGTTATGTGTCATAATTGATTTGGCCAAATGTATTAGCTTTTGTTGGTTGATAATTGCTTTTGTAAATGGCCATTGAAATTGGCTAATATTGGTTTAAGTATATATATATATATATATATATATATGCATATGATGATGTTTTCATGGATATGAAAATTTGCATGGTTTAAGTTGATAAGTAAGTGATGTTCATATGTGGTAAATGGTAGCATGTGAATGATGTGTGGATGTCTTGATGGTGGCTGAATTGGCTGAATGTAATTGCTTGGATTGGTGTTATGTTTTGTTGTGTAGGTGTGTGCATAAAAGAGTGACAAAATGGCTTGGTAAATAGCCTTATTTTTGTCCACACGGGTAGACACACGCCCATGTGTCTAGGCTGTGTGTGACACACGGCTTGTCCTATGGGCATGTGTTCTGGCTGTGTGTCCTTTGCACCTTAATTGTTGCAAAACATAATACTCAGAATTGAGCACACAAGCAGAGACACGAGTGTGTGTCTCAGTAGTGTGGATGACACGGCCTCAGGCACGGGCGTGTGCCCAGGGCGTGTGCCCAGGGCGTGTAAAGTCTGCACCTATTTTATGAAAAATCGTAATTTTTAAATTGACCACACGGCCTAGCACACGATCGTGTGACTTGGCTGTGTGTCTTCAATTTGTTCTTGAGTGACAAATAGAGAGTTACACGGGTCAGAGACATGGGTGTGTGTGACCACGCCTCCTGCCTACACGGGCGTGTCCCAAGGCACACTGGTGTGTGGCTCCTAAAAACATGAAAAATTTTCTAAGTGTTGTGAAGTTTTCTAAAGTTCTCGGTTTAGTCTCGAACCACTTCCAATGTATGTTTTGGGCCTTGTAGGCTCGCTTTAGAGTCGCTATGAATGTTTGTGAAAAGTTTTAAATTTGGATAGAAATTTACGTCTTAGTTTTGTGTGATTGCTTGTGTATAAGTCCGGTAATGCCTCATACCTTGTTCGGGCGTCGAATACGAGTAAGGGGTATTATAGAATTAATCTTTTTGAAGAAATAAGGAATGATACATGCACAAAATGGGTGAAATTTATTAAAGTCAATTCAACAAAGCTGTCAATTTTCAAGCTGAAAAGATTAGTAAAATTGCGATAATTTTTTGGATGGGATCAAAACATTTATAGGCTTAGACGTCTACATAGCATTTAAAGACCTATCTTTTAGCTTTGAAACTCACTTTGAATCACTCAATTTCAATTTTGGGAGCTCAAGTTATGAGTGTTTTAGTAAAGACTGTGCGACCAAAATTTTAGATGAGATTATGACGAATATTACAAGTTCGGGATCTTAATTCGAGTGTAAATGTTATTGGGTTCGTTTTTTAGGATTAATTTTTATTATATATGAGCTCAATATTGTATTTAGTAGGTTTTATTATTTATTTTTCCAAATTTTGGATATTGTTTAAGTATTTTAATTTGTTTAGGAGTTTTTGTTTCTTAATCAAACAAGAAAGTTTAATTTAAAACTATTTATTCATATTAATTAGAGTTTCAGATATTTTAGATATTTATTTGGATGTATTTAGCTAGCTTAGATAGAGGTTTCTTCATTGTTCATTAACATACAATTGTTTTCATTAATAAAGTTTTCAACTATTGGAGTTAGTTTCTTTGTGCAATATTTCTTTCTTGTAATTTTTTTAGAAGTAGTTTTCTTCTCGATTTTCTTCAAGAAGTCGTGGGAATTCATTCTTCATCCTTCAATTTTCCAAGGATTATTTCTTGGAAGATCGATTAGAGCCGTTAATTGAGGTTGTTGGTATTTATATCTCAAATGGTTCAATTGGAAACTTATCCATCTATCCATCATGTAACACCCCTAACTCGTCTCCCTCGTCGGGTTCGGGTTACGGAGCATTATGTAATACCCCGAAAATTTTTACAGTAAAATATTATCCGTGATATAATAAAATAAGGAAATAAAGTGACATAAAGGGAATTTTTGAGTGATGTCAATATTGAGAAGTATATTATGATATATTAATTCAAGAAAGGACTAAATTGCAAAGATGAGAAAAGTCTTGTTGCACAAGAGTAAATACTCAAAATTTAAGGGGTTGAAAGTGTAAATATAAAAAGTTGAAGGACTAATGGTGCAAATATTTTAAGGGTGGAATGATCTAGAAACCAAGAAAAATTGATGAATTAGGACCAAATTGAATAGGTAAAAAAATTATGAGGGACTAAATCGTAATTTTACCAAATTAAGTGATGACTCAAAGATGGAATTCTAAAAGATCATGAAGGGCAAAATGGTCAATTAGTAAAAGAGAGAATTCTAGAATGTAATGATTATGTTGATGATATTTTAAATTAATTAATTAGATAAATATTATTTTAATATTTTATGATATGTTTATTATTATTATATTATTATTTATTTAGTATAAAAGGAAGGAAAGATGAAGAATTATCAACACATTTCCTTTCCCATTCAAACTAACGTAAGATAAGAAGAAGAAAAGAAGTTTGCTTTCTTTACAATTTAGTCCTTCCACCAAAAATTCATTATTTTTACCTAAAAATTGAAAGAATTTCCATAGCCATCAAAAGAGAAAGATAGCAAGGAGATGATGGGGAACAAGAATATCAAGTTGGATTCAAGAAATCGAAGTTGGAGGAGAGAGAAAAATCAAGTTAAAGATTGAAGTCAATAAGAAAAGGTAAGTACATCAAGATTTCAATACGTTTTTAAGTTTGTTATTATTGATAAAGCATGGAAATAATGTTATAGTAGAGTTTTCTTACATAAGGTCCTATGTTCTTGATATGTTAGTGAAAAAAAAATAAGAGAAAGTGATGAGAAATGGTGTAGAAAAAGAAAATAAGGATATTATAACATGGTAATTAATATATTGTACTAAAACAGTTTTGGACAGTAACAGTAGTCTAACTTTGAAAAATCATCAAAATTGTAGAAATCTAATTATAGGATTAATAAGATATGATATTAAAGATTATTAAGTCTAGTTTCTTATAGAAGAAATTATGTAAGCAATGGAATTCTAAATCATGAGATATGATGAATTGTGTGAGACAAGGTCAGAATGATTTTGGGTTCCCCTGTTCTGAATTTGTAAAATCATAAAAAAATTGGATAAAAATAATTATGGGGTTAAATTTATATGTTTATAATCCTGAATGAGTCTATTTTCAATAGAAACAAATATGAACATCATTCAAATTCTGTACAAGGAGATAATTAATTTTTAGTGAAGAAGGGTCACAACTGTCAGACAGCAGAATAGGGGTAACTTTAAAGAATAAACTGTACTTATTGACTGAACCAAAAATTCTGAAAATTTTATGGTAATAAGATATATGAGTCTAGTTTTAGGAAAAATTAGCGGATCTTAATTTGGAGTCCTATAGCTCCAGATATAAATAATTTAGTGACTATGACATAGATGGACAGCTTGAATATTCATAAAAGTAAATAATAAAGATTATATATAATGTTACTTACAAGTGTGCTACATACATCAATGATGTGGAATGGAGAGGAGGAGGAGGAAAACATATATGAATATTCATTAAGCATGGCTAATTTGCATATTTTAGACTTAGGGAGTAAATTAAATAAAAGTAAGACTTTATGGGTAATTTTGTAAAATGTCGAAATGACCAAATTGCATGAAATGGATTATTTTATTATTTAAATTACAAAATTGAATGAAATTATTAATTTAGTTCAAGATCGGGAAAACATGTTTTAGGGATTAAATTAAAAGTGTTGAAATTATGGAAAATTCGATATTTTATAGAATTCATGGACTGTTATCAAGATATATGAGAATAATAGTGGAAATAAGGATTAAATTGCAAGAATTTTATTTTCCGACCCTAAGGACTAAATCGTCATTAATTAAAGTTTAGGGCAAATGGTAATTTTGCCTAAAGCATTAATTAAATGCATTAGAAGATGAAATGAATGAAAATGATGATCAAATTTATTTATAAAGATCCGGACGACTCAAATATGAGACTTGATCATGGAAAAGAAAAGATATTGGATTAATGAAATTATAAACACAAACAAGCAATGAGGTAAGTTTGTGTAACTTGAATTATATTTTAAATACTTGAAATATGTGGTTATGTGATGAAAATATGATTTGAATGTTCAATTCATGATATTTGATGAAATATTGATAATACTCGATATAAATTGAAAATAAATCCCAGTTGAACGAAAGGAAAATTCGATGGATCTCTGAAAAGGAATTGACGGTAAAAAGGATCTAGCCCGGATGGGTGATCCTATTTTGATATAGCCCTCCCGAAGAATACGTGTAAAATGGATTTAGCCCGGACGGGTAATCCGAATTAGGGTTTGAATTTAGCCTGGACTGGTAATTCAGATCCAAGCTCATTAGAGTAATTGTCGTTGCAGGGGATTTAGCCAGATCGTTGTTGCAGGATTTAGCCAGATGGTAATCCCGACAATACTCTATGAGTTTATATTAGGATTTAGCTTGACCGTAATCCCATCAGAAGGATGAGGTTCGCGGAGTGTGCTCTCGATATGAAATGTAAGACCATGGTTGAAAGATACCATGGCAACTGATATGAATGTGTAAGACCATGGTTGAAAGATACCATGGCAACGTGATATGAATGAACAAGGCCATGGTTGAAAGATACCATGGCAACATGACGAAAATGAGTAACACCATAGTTGAAAGACACTATGGCATCATGTCAAAGATAAATAAGACCGTGGATGGGAGACGCCTAACATCTGTTGAACAATTGATATTCGTGTAATATGTATCGATGACGAATGGTTATATGAAATAATTATGAAGATAGATAAACGAAATAAGTATAAGTACATGGAATATAATTTATGTTAAGTTTGATATAAGCTATTACCTAATAAATATACATAAAATATATGGAAATGATGGAGCATGAAATATTGATATAATGAAATGAATGATATATGCTTATGAAGAAACGGTAAGAGCATGATATGTTTCATGACATGTACATATATGATTATCTTTGATATGTTGATACAAGGAAATTATGTAAGTTGAGACTATTATTAAACTCAAGTGCGATATGTCGAGAAAATAGATATATCAATGTTGAATTTATATGAGATATGTGCAAGTATACTAACAATGTTGCTGTTTGATGCTTATACAAGTGTCAAACTGTTGATTGAATGGTAATATATTTATTTATATGATGCATTGAATCGGTAAGTATTTAAATTTTTTTTTTGTGATCTGTAAATGGTAGTAATGCTACGAAACCTTGTTCTGGCAGCGGATACGGGTTAGGGGTGTTACATTACTGTACAAAATAGAGCCTTTAACTTCAAAATAGAAAAAAAAAATTAATATTATTTTCTATAACTCAATACAATCATGGCAAATATAAATATTTGGGCCTTAAATTGTTCCTACGGGGCTCGAAAAATAATTTGGGAACAATCAAGGATCAAACTGAAACAAATCAAAAAATTTTGGAAAAATATGAAAAATTGGGAAACAGAGGTCACACAGCCGTGTGGCCAAGTCTTGTGACATAGCCCAAACCATGTGGACATTCGAAGTAAGGACATACGGCCGTGTCCCAGTCCGTTTGTCCAACTGTGTGGGTATTCGAATTAGGGTCACTCGGCTGTGTCGCAGGCCGTTTGCCAAACCGTGTGTATATTCAAAGTTGGGGCCGTGTGCCAAATCGTGCCACAAACTGTTTTGAGATGTACAACCATGTCCCATGTAACACCCCGAACCCGAGACCGTTGCCGGTGTCGGACACGAGGGGTTAACAAGCCAAAACCACTTATGGCACCGACCAATTTGACATTCCCAGGCAAGCTGGAAAACTGCGTCGCTGTCGCCTTAAAAAGCATATCTCGAGTTTCACAACTCGGAAACTGATTCCGTAAATTTTACCTGAATTTAGACTCATATATCCATCCATGGATTTATTTCTAGAATTTTTGGTCAGGCCAATTGGTACAGTTTATTAGTTAAAGTCGCCCATGTTACAGGGGTCGACTACACTAACCTTCGCGCGTTACGACTTGAATATCTCTCTGTACAGGGTTTCAATACTGATACCGTTTGTTTCCAATGAAACTAGACTCAAAAAGGAATCTGCACATATAAGGCATGACTTCAATTCATTCTGGATAATTTATGGAAAATTTTCAAAGCCGCGACAGGGGACCCACAAACCGTTCCGGCCCTGTCTCACGAGAACTTTAATATCTCTCGGTATACTGATCATATGATCGTTTCGTTACTTTCATATGAAAATAGACTCGTCAAGGTTCGATCACATAATTTATTCACTATTTAACACCATTCCTACAAATTTTGGTGATTTTTCACATTCACGTCACTGCAGCTGGCAGCCTCTGTTTTTAAGGTAGGCTTTACCTATATTGTAGTTCCCATGGACCAACTATAGTCTAGTCATACTTAGGTCCACATGTGATCATATTTAGCCATTCCAATGGCTGATCATGTGACCAACTCTCTCATTCCAAACCATAATCACATCATGAAACCAAATATAATTACAAACCACATATGGTCAAATTCCATACTCCACTTTTACGAACCATTTTCGCATGGCCGTACACATATACATCACAAGTACTTAAAACAACCGAGGGTGGTCCTATACATGCCATATCCGAACTCAACTAAAGGAGTACCAAAAAGGGCTTTGATAGTGTGGTTGACTTCAACTTCTATGATCCCGAATCCGATCACTAACGAGCAAAATCTATAACAGAGAAACAAAGAAACGGAGTAAGCAATTTATGCTTAGTAAGTTTCGAGCCATAATATACACACAACCAAAGCATAGCATTCAAGTAGCTAAACAATAATTCATATGCACAATTTCTCAAAGACATGCTTACTTCACAATCCCAACTCTTATTTTCATACACAAACAACGGCTTAGTTAAGGCCGATAGCTCGTTTATCATTGGAGCGAATATTCAACGCACTTACTCATAGTCTGCAAAGCACACACAAAACATACCTTGTTGGGAATTTCACAAGTGCATTAACTGAAAATTTTCCAGCAGCTTATAAATTTCGAATTACATACCTTCGGAGTTTATCCGGATATAGCTACTCGTTCAAAACACCTTTGGGACATAGCCCGGTTATGGTAACCCGCACAAATGCCTTCGGGACTTAACCCGGATATCACAACTCGCACAATTGCCTTCGGGCTTAGCCCGGATATCATAGCTCGCACAATTGCCTTCGGGCTTAGCCCGGATATCACAATTCGCACAATTGCCTTCGGGCTTAGCCCGGATATCACTCGAACATTCATGCACATCTTTGTTTCATTTTCACAACAAAACTTTTATGCACAATTCACTTAACAAAAATATCATTTCGGCTCAATGGCCATATACAAGGGCAGAATTTCGATTGCTTATTACTTCATTCAATCGAATCAAAATCTAAGTTTCGATACTCGAAAACTTACCTCGGATGTTGTCGAACGATTCCGATGGCTATTCGACTACTTTTTCCTTCCCTTTATCGGATTTGGTCCCCCTTTGCTCTTGAGCTTAATTTAACAAATAATTTGATTCAATCATTTGAGTATCGAAAAGAAGAACTCAAGGCACTTAGCCCACATATACTCACTAGACATTAAAGTCACATAAGTACGGAATTCATGAATCGACTTAACACACAAAGCCTTCAACATGCTTACTCATGGCCGAACAACTCAACCTCTTAGGCACTCATTCATGGCCGATTATGCATGTTGATGTTGAGGCCAATTACATGTTTAACACACACATGAATGGCACACATTTTACTAGCTAATGCTTTACATATTGTAGCTCAATACTTATAATATAGCATCAAGCACTCATATGGCCGATTATACTTAGTCATACTTGCACCAAATCAACAATAAATTCCAAGATTTTCACATCATATGTGTACTAGGCCGAATGTACTTGCAATTTCACAACCATTCTTCAACATTTTCTTCTTTAAGCAAACATATTTATCACTTACTTCATAACCAAAACATCATGTGCAAACATATACACATATAGGTGCATGGCGAATCTCAAGGTGTTCATAACCATCTAAAACACAAATTTTTTACCATTCAAGTAACAAGCATAAATCATGCTCATGAATGCACCATGGTCGAATACATCACAACCATACCCTTTCAACTTCGGTCATGGTTAAACAAAGATTTCAATGCCCTACTCAAGAATACTAAAAAGAAATTTCAAGAGTAGTCAATCCATCATTACATGCATCATCAACAAGCTTCACATTTAGCATGCAATGGCTTTAACACAATATCAACCTTGGCCAAATACCATTTTCATGGCATAACAAGGATTTGAACCATGGCTAACATGCACATCAAGTTAGCAACCAAAACAAGCATGAACTTCATGACACAACCTCAAACATACCTTAATCTTGATACAAGTATAGCCAAATCTCCTTCTTGTTCTCTTCCAAACCAAGCATGAAGCAAAACTCCTATCTCCTCCCTTAGTATTTTCGGCCAAAAGGAAAGAACAAGGATGAACAATTTTTTCTTGTTCTTCTTTCACTTGCACGGCAATGGGGGAAATGCCACACTCACACACATTTTTTATTTCTCATCCAACATCATTAATTTTTTATCATTTAATACATCATGCATTAACAAAACATGTTTCAACATGTTTTCTTTGCCCATAAACCATGTCATGGCCGCCACTATGCCATCTTTGGGGAATTTGACATGCAAATCCCTTAATTTTGCATGCATTTTCAACTAGTCATCACACATTTCCCCATCATACTTTCAAAGTTTACTACTAGGTCCTTTCTAGTGAAATTCACCTTTATAACACTAAATCGAACCATCAAAAATGTCACACATGAATACACACATATTATAGGCATCAAAATAAATTTTAAATTATTTTTACGCCTCGGTTTTGTGGTCCCGAAACCACATTCCGACTAGGGTCAATTTTGGGCTGTCACATCCCAGACCTTGTTTCAGACCGTGTGAAACATGCACCTAAAACAACAAATACACATGGCCATGTGTGGCACACCACTGAGTGACAGCTTGTGTCCTAGGCCCTGTGCAGCAAAAATTTACCCTTAAAACAAGCCATTTCAACACAAAAACTTGCACACCAAGACACGCCAATTCTATCAACTTTCACATGACCAAAACAAACTTCAACCACATTCAAAACATACCATTTCAATCATCCTATAAGCTCTAACCAATATGCCATTCAAAGGCACCACAATTCATAAACCAAAATCAATCAAGAACCAAATTACAATACCAACTTCAATCATTTAACATGGATACGATTCCATCTCAATTTTAACCATCACAACTTACCATTTTAGACATGCATAATCAAAATGACAATATTCAGATGAGTTTAAACTCATACAAGCCAAACAAAAGCCATATATATACAAAAAATAACAAGTAAAGTCAAAACATACCATATGTTCAAAACTAAACCAAAATACCTATTACATCAAGTCCTATACATGCCATTTATAACCATTTGGAAAAATACTCAAAAACTACCAAAGTGGTTGACGGATAGTGTGATAGAGCTCCGATAAAGATGTGCATATAGAGATTAAACAATGTTTGATTGGTTATTCAAGAAATTGTTATTTGGTAAGTTGAGTTTCTCTTTTACGAGCTTTCAGAAAATCTACAAGACAAAGAAAGAATGCAACTACATAAGCAAACAATGCTTAGTAAGCTCGTAAAAGAGAAAATCAACTTACCAAATAAAAATTTCTTGAATAACCAATCAAATATTTTTTAATCTTTATATGCACATTTCCATCAAAATACACCACATTACAAGTTAGCAACTAAACACATATATATAAAAACATATTATTCATCTCAAGTGACTTATCAAGCATAACACCTCAATAGATAAATCATCCACCACTAAATAAAATATCTTTCTTTCCATTTCATAAGTACATAACCTTTCCAAAACATATACAAACCTTTACAAGATGGATCATTTCATGATTCTCTTTTCAAACACTTCTTTTTCATTCGTTATCCTTTTCGAATAACATCCTTTTTAACATTTTCATTTGTTATTCTTTTCGGATAACTTCCTTGTCAACATTTCATTTGTTATCCTTTTCGGATCACTTTCTTTTCAAGCTTTTCATTGATTTAGAAATACCGAATGTAATGCCATGGTATCTTTTAACCATGGTATTTTCCTTTTCGAGTATAATACCATGATATATTTCAATCATGGTCCTTTCCTTTTCTCAAATCAAAACGATCTTTATCATAATTAAATAAATCATAAAGCTATCAATTAACCTTAAAAATTCAAATATAATATTTTAAAAAGGAAATACAAACTTACATAAACAAAAACGATTATAAGAAACGAAGTCGATGGCTACTCCAACACTTTAGCTTTTCCTTGGTTTAAGTCCGGTTGATTCATTTCTTGATCTAAATAGTAATTTAACTCAATTAAATAATTCAATTAGCTTAAATTTATAGATTCTAACTTATAACCAATTTTAATGAAAAATTATGAATTTACCCTAATATTTTAACTTATATGCAATTTAGTCCCTAAATACCAAACTCACAATTAAACCACAATTAATGAACTATCATGATAGCCAATTTTCTCTAAGGTCCTATACAGCTCATATCTTTCATTATTTCATAAAATTATCATTGAATTTTACCATTTTCTTAAATAAATCCTTAAGCTCAAATTAACTAAAAACCACTTAACAAAATGTGTCTATTTAACAACTAAGCTTAATAATCCGTTAATAAAATTCAATAACACTACAAAATCATTCATGGAAAGTCCCTAAACATTTAATAATTTTACAAATTGACCCCCGGGCTAGCTAGATTAAACTAATACAAGCTCAAAAACATAAAAAGCACTAAAAACAAAATAAAAATACATACCATGCAAAAACAAAGAGCTTGGCCGAAAGTTCTCCCTTCAAAAATGGAGGATTTAGTTTTAGGAGAAGAAAAACAAGGAAGATAATACTTCATTCATCTTTTAATTACTTTGTTTAATTTATTTACTAATTTACCTTTTTACCCTTATTATAATTAAAAATTTTCAACTAACCTATGTCCATAACTATCCACCAACATGATTTATGCCATATTTACTTACTAATTCAATTAATTTAAAATATCATAGCCTTTTGATCATTTTAGCTAATTGAAATCAACTTTTATAATCTTTACGATTTAGTCCTTTTTACTTAATTAACTATTTAAACCTTAAAATTTCTTAACAAAAATTCAATACAACCCTAATATGACCCTATAAACATTAATAGACATTAAAATATGAACTCACTCGTCGGAATCGTGGTCACAAAACCATTGCTTTCTACACCACTAAAAACAGGCTGTTACATATCCGTCGATTTATTTGTTCCACCTTCCACTTTGTTTTTTTTATCTAATTTTCGTTGATTTATTTATTTTTATTGAATTCCTTATTTTATTTATTTTTTTCGTTGTTTTCTTTTTAGGTTAGATCCATATCTTTCTTTTTCGAGTCGAACAACTTGAATACAATCCTTCTGTCTTTCTCCACTTCAGTTCTTTATCATTATAATTATAAAACAATTAATGTGCTTTTAAATAATAAATGTACGAGTTTATGTATTTAAATTAAAAAATACATTTAATTCATTCATATTTTATATATAAAAATATTTATAGATAATATAATTTAGTGCACATATAATAATTTAATTAATTTATATTTTTATCTGTAAAATATTTTACCCTTAATATAAATTAGTGCATTGGATTAATGCATCATTCCCTTTTAAAACGTTCAAAACAAACTTTTAGTTATGATTATTACGTTTAAAACAAACTATTGGTAAATGAAGTTTTAATTATGAACATTGAGATTTTGAAACAACTATTAGTTTAAAACTTTTAATTATAATCGTTGGATGCCGACATCTTATTATTGTATTGCCGGATTTTGAAATGGCATTTTGAAACAAAATTTAGTTCGAAGCTTTTACTTATACTCATTGGATGCCAACATATTACTAGTGTATAGGAACCAGTACCATTGAAACTTTTGCTTATAGCCATTGGATGCCAATATCTTATCATTGTATTGGAATCACTATCGTCCATTTTCAAACTTTTACTGTATTGGAGTAAACCATTTATTTGCAAATGTAAGGAAGATTTTGGATTTTTCTGAACTAATAACTCATTTTTTGTTTAAAAAAATTATTTCTCTCTTTCACTTTAAACTGTAATGTAATACTCCTTATCATGTCCAGTCACCAAACTCGAGTTATAAGATGCTACAACAGTTAATGATACAATTTGTACACATTTCTGACTTTAAAAAATAATAATTCAACAAAGCATTTAATGATACCTGTTAAGCATGAGTTACAAAGAATTCCAAATCTTCATCGAGTCCACCAGAGCTCTAAGGCTGACCCAAGTAGAATCATGGATTTAGTTGTAAACTTTTAAACAATTGAAGAAAAGCCACTAAACAGGGTCATACAGCCGTATGTCTAAACCGTGTGTAATAGTCTATTTTTCAGTGTTGTCGGAAACAATAGTTTCGAAGCCACTAAATTCGACAAGTAAGTTCGTAAATATTATTATTTAATATTTATGGGTCAAATATGGTTTTAAAAAGTTTTTGATTTGGTAATTCATATTTTATAATGATTTATTAGGTTCAAGTGGTAAGACCCTAGGTTCAAGAGGTAAAACTCTAAGGTCAAGTGGTTTTAGAAAATGAGATATTGGGACCTCGTTTCTAGAAACTGAGCCATAAATATTTTTATAAATATTTACGAAGTGTCATTAATGTGCTAGTAAAGTTTCTTTGAAAAATTTTTATGTTTCAATAGTTAATTAATTAAAAAGGGCTAAATCGTAAAAGATGTAAAATTTAGTCACTATTTGTTTGAGTGATTAAATGGTTTATTGAATAAGGAAAAGGGACTTAGTTGGCAATTAGACCATTATTAAAAATAACGGAAAAACAAAAAAAATGTGGCATCATCTTCTTTAACCTTTGTTTTTCCATCGAAATTGTTAAAGAAGGAAGCCATATCTAGGGCTTAGCATTCGGCCAACTTTTGGTTTGATTATTTGGTAAGCAAATTTTGCTTGTTTCTTTTAATTTTTTATGCTTTTGAGATCGTTACAACTAGGTCCAGTTAACCCGTACCTTTGATTTTGAAATTGTTAAAGATTTTGAATGTTGCCATTGATTGAATCTAGTGATTTTTTTATGTTAAATTATGAATTTGAAATGTTTTTTGGTATTTAAAAATATTTAGTTAAGGGATTTTTGATGAATTTTTTATTAGTGACTAAATTGTTGAAATAGTAAAAATACAAGGTTTTTTTGTGTGAAATTATTGCAAAAATGGGCTGTAATGAATGCCATGAATATTCAGCTAGCATGAGTTAATGCCATGAATATTCAGCTAGCATGAGTTTGCATTAAAAATGGTTAATTTGCATGTTTTAGGCTCATGGACTAAATTGAATAAAAATAAAATGTTAGGGGCAACTTTGTAAAAATGTAAAAATACTAAATTTCATAAAGTAAATTGTTTTACTGTCTGAATTAATAAATTGAATGAAAATATTAATTTAGATCAAGGTAGAGGTGGAAATCGAGGAGAATGAAAATTACCAAAATGTCCCTGTACTTTGACATTTCTGTAATTTAGCTAGGTAAGTTCGTGCGGTTTAGAATTTAATATCAAAATGTAATGACCTGAACTTTACGGTTATAGGAAAAGTGTATTTTCGAGTTTTCATTTCTGAAAAATGGATTCGTAAATATTTATTAAAAATATTTACGAAGTTAAGTGAGTGGTTAATTAAAGTTTAATGAAGTGAATTTAGCTTAATTAAGGATAAATGCATAAAAGGATTAAATTGAATGAAGTGTGAAAGTTTAATTATAGAATAAAGAAAATTGAGGGATTAAATAAGTAAATAAGCCAAAATGAGTGTCAAGTGTGTGATAAAATAAAATACATGTGTGATAAATAATGTACATACATTTATAATACATGTATGTATTTACTTATTATTTAAGTAAGTATTAATGTATTTATTATTATTAGATTGATATTATATGATAAATAAATAAAAGTAAGACAAATGTATGGTAATGATTGGATACAAATGTATTAATAAAAATACATACACTTGTAATACTTGTATTTAAGTATTAATATAGATTTATTATTTATAAAAGATATTTATTAATTAAATAATTATGTTATAAGATATTTATATGATAAATAAATTAAATAAAGACAAGTGTATAGAAATAAATTGATACAAGTGTATTAATGTAACGCCCCGATTTTTGGGCCTAAAAGTATTAGGCCTTGAGTCTGGGTTCGGGTAGAAGACTACCCGAATAATTTGGATGTTTTAATTATTATTATTTAGTATGTTTAGTTTAGTAATTAAATAAATTACGAAGGGTTTATGGTGTGGGAAAAAGTTCGGGGCTCGACCCATAGCTTTAGCAAAATTCTTAAATTTTGCTTTTTAAGGAAATCTAGGCATAAGGCCTTAAAAATAAGTTGGGCAGAAGTTGGGCATAAAGGAACGCCTGGCCCAGTGGTTAGGCACGCTAGGCAGAAGGAAGGAAGGCTAGGGTTCGATTCCCAGCATGTGCAAACATGTTTTTAAGTCAAGGGCTGTCGCAGGCGGGCTTTAAGAGTTGTTGGGGCTAACTCATGTCATAATAAGGAACTCAGCCCAGTGGCAAGGGACATTAGAAGGCTGAAGGGGACCCCAGTTCAAGGCACGCGAGACGTTTATTTTTTAAGTAAACTATTTGCACTAAAATAGGCTTTAAAAGAATTCATGAACGGAGTATGCCACAAGGAGCGCCTGTGGCGCAGTGGCAGCAGCATGCTAGGCATGCCGAGAGCATGTGGGTTCAATTCCAGGGGAAGGCGAAATTTTGATTTATTTTTTTAAGTAGCTGTGACTGCAGCAGTTAAGCCTTAAAATTAATTGTGAGAAGATTATGTCACGAGAGGAGCTTCAGGGCGGTGACAAGCAGCGTATATGGGTGCCTGGAGGTCTCGGTTTTGAGCTGCTGTACGTGCAATGGGCTACCTTTTTGCTGTTCGCGTGGGGGGAGTAATTCAATTGGACCGAAACTCTTCCAAGCAGCAAATTGAGTCAGCCAAGCGGTGGGAAATAGTGGCTGCTAATCTGTAGGAAGGATTTGGATGGAATTCAAATTTGGTGGTGGCTGAAATTAAGGAGAAAAACATGAAATTTGAACTTGGGAAGGATTTTATGCCGAAATAGGACTCATGGTAGTACCAATTCGGCTATAGGCAATTAAATGCTGAAAAAGCTCTTAAAATTTTGGCTTGTATGGGTTGTTTTTCTTCTTTGTTTAGTTTTGGGTATTTTTAAGTGTTAGTCAATTTAGGTTGGGGCCATTCACATCCATTATTATTTTTGAGATCGACCTTCATTCTTTTTGTTCATCTTTTCTTCACCAAGCTTAATCTTCTAGTACTACTCATAAGTCCTTTCTCTTTGATTCTCTTCTCATTATTGCCGAATATAGAGACTTTTCTCTGTGCAAAAAGCTGAACCTCACAACTCTCTTATCCTTCTGCCAAAATCTCCCCTCTACTTCACAAACTTCTATTCTCCATCTCGTTTCTTCAAAAGCCGAATCACATAGATCTATTCTCTATTCATATTTTGGGTTATATCTACAACAAATCTGGAACAAGAAGGTACTTCGAAACATTTCTAGCAAGTAGATCCTCAATAAGTGCTCAGATCTTTCTGTCCATTTGTTACTTCGGGTTTTTAAGAAAAGCCGAAAACCCCTATACGCATAGGGTGGCTATCGACTAAGACTAAAGGGTTATTAGTTTTGTTTATTGTGCTGTTATGTATTTAGTGTGGATTTAAGGACAAGCAATCAAGGAGCATAGAGGGTTGACACTATATGAGCATCTAGATTTGGTAATTGGAGATCGATAAAGGTAAGGGTTAAAGATATGGACTATGGCCGAATCTGGTAATGGTTTGATGTGTTAAGTTGTTATCGAGTTTTAATCTAATGTTATAGTAACCGATTGTAGGCTGCTCGTGTGTGGAACTCATCAATGTTTCGTCGTAAAATAGGTGTGTAAACGACACCCACTAGTAGACTAGATCGACAAAAGCCAAAAAGCCGAAATGCCGAAAAGCCGGCATTTCGAGAACTTACGAGCGTGCGAGTGCTTGTGGGATTGTTTGTATTGATAATTTTGGTAACTTCAGCAGTAAGATTGCAAAGTGCGCAATTTCGTGAACTTAGGTGAATTTGGGCTTCGATGGGCCGAAATTGGGTTAAATGGGCCAACGGGCCCAATTTGGTAAAAACGCTTGGTTAGTGTTTCTGTTAATAGTTAATAGCTGTAATGAGCATGAAACCCTAAAAAGATTGATAAAATTACTGAAATACCTTTGTAAGGTAGAATTACCGTAATACCCTTAAAGGGATAAGTTTACGATTACGCCCCTCGAGGGTAAATAACTATTCTTACGCTATAATCTGACTGTCTTTCTGAAGCATGCCTTGTTAATTATATATATATTCTGCATACATGTCATACTGCATGGGGTTGGGTTTTGTTATGGAGGAAGAACCTGCTCGTGGCTGTACCACATATTTCGATATAAGCGCTTTGTCATGCGGATTATAGTTAGTGCATAACCGGTGCTAACACTGTAAGTGTAGGGATGGCGTGGGTGATTATTCCCCACAGGAAGTATAGGGATGGACGGAGGCAAGTGCAGGGTTGGATGGGGTTATCATGCATTAATCATATGAGACTGTTTTGTTATGGGCCAACTGTATTGAAATGGGCCCAACTATGTTAATATGGGCAAGGCCCAATATATCTCAACTTGTAATAGGGCCATGGCCAAGATTGATACTGATATGGGCTAGGCCAGCATACCCTTATACTGTAAAGGGCTATGGCCTAGATTAATATTGATATGGGCTAAGGCCCAATTAACTCTGATTTCTGAATAGGCTTAGGCCCAAGAAGCTTGAACTGATTTGGGCTCTGGTTGGGATACTTTACACACTGAGTTTTCCAAACTCACCCCCTTTTTCCCATCTTTGCAGGTGAGCCTTAGATCGGTGGACTTGGAGCTGGAGGGATTCAGAGTGGCCATGTGAACTGTTTAAAATAAGTGTTTATACCCTCTCTTCTATTTTAGTTTATTTCCTTTATGTTTTCGGGTTTTTAATTTGTAATAAGGCCGCTTTAATTATTTTTAATTGTTTTTAGTATGTTTTGTTAGCTTAGATATGATATTGTTTTAATTGTTTGAAATTGAATAGCTCTAGGGCGCGCTTTAAAGAGGTTGCTTGATTTCAAAATATAGCGATAACAAGGAAAAGCTTCCGCAATGAAAACGTTTTCAAAATTAATAACCTTTTTAAATGGTTTTAAACGAATTGGTTTTCCCTGAACAATCACTCAGTTAAAGTGTGGCAATGGTTGTGTGCATGTCTAGGATTGGATCCGTGGAGAGTTGGGTACTTAAGCAGTCTAATTGACTCACTTCCTCTTTACTGGCATGTAACACCCCGAACCCGAGACCGTCGCCGGAGTCGAACACGAGGTGTTAACAGACTTCAAACCACTTATTGAGAAATTCCAGACAAGCTGCCAATCTGTGTACTAGTCGCTTCAAAAATCATAACTTGAGTTTTACAACTAGAAAATCAGTTTTGTAATTTTTTCCTGAAACTATACTCATATTTCCATCTACATATTTTTTTCTAGAATTTTTGGTCGAGCCAATTAGTACATTTTATTAGTTGAATCCTCCCATGTTACAGGGGCCGACTACACTGACCTTCATGCGTTACAACTCGAATAACTCCCTGTCCCGGGCTTCAATACTGATTCCGTTTATTTCTATAGAAACTAGACTCAAAGAGGAATTTATACATATATGGTATGACTCCTAATTATCTCTGGTTAATTTATAATGAATTTTCAAAGTCGGAACAGGGAATCCAGAAACCATTCTGGCCCTGTTTCACGAAAACCCAAATATCTCTTAATATACAACTCATATGACCGTTTCGTTTCTTCCATATGAAAATAGATTCATCAAGGTTCATTTAAATAATTTATTCACTATTTAATTCCATTCCTACTATTTTTAGTGACTTTTCACATCCACGTCACTGTTGCTGCCAGCCTCTGTCATTAAGGTAGATTTTTACCTACTTCATAATTTCCTTGATTCAACTAGCCCTTTTGACATACATGGCACAAAAGATAATCACGATTAACCATTCTAAGGGCTAATCAATTCCAAACATTACCACATCTCTTAACGAACATCATACAAAATGATCATGATACCATGCCAAGGTGCATACAAGCCATTTTCGCATGGCTAAAAGTTTACATACCAAATTTTCAACAAAACATATTAGCCCTATACATGCCAAAATGCTCTCCTAGACCCACTAAGAAGAAAGTACCAAAAGTTGCTAGCCGGTGTGATGACTTTGACGACGGTCTCGAGCACACCAAAATGGATCAAGAACCTAGGTAAGCAACAAACAAGCACACCAAATGAGTACATAACTCAGTAAGTCATAAGCACTACTCTACCATCCAACATTAATAATCATTTTTTTTCTGTTTCTTTCAAATCATAACAACTATGCTACGCTTAAATTCTTGGTTCGATCTCATGCCAAGTCCTTCAATTAATTCAATGCCAAGTCAGCCCAATCAATGTAGACCCATTTCCTCAAGTTTGGAACAATGATGCACTAGATAAATCTATGCATACACCGCACAACCTCAAATTCGATATTTAGTTAATAGCTCAATAACTTACCTCATTCATCACAATTTATACCAACAACCAAACGTTGCACACATAGTGCTTATTATGTTCGCACACATAGTGCCATAGTAAATCGCACACATAGTGCCATAGTAAATCGCACACATAGTGCTATAATAAATTGCACACATAGTGCATTTGAGATAGCCTCATGCCTCAACCTCCCAATCGGCACACATAGTGCCACATAATTTTTGCACACATTGTGCCCTATGTCAATTCATCATGGTAAAGCAATTTACTAAATTCAAATTGTACATATGGTTATATTAATAAATAGGAGAATCACTCCGAAAAATATCCATCCAAGGAGTTCTCACAACAAGTGCTTAAGGACTTACCTTGCGTTGAGTATAACGGTTCCGACCCGGCTACTCGATGTCCTTGGCTTTGCCCTTGCTTGTTTCTCCTTCTTTAACTTCTCGGGCTTAATAGATAAATAAAGTAGTTTAGTCATCTTGCTGTACATTTATAATTCAATTACACATGCACATGTATATTTGCATATTCGCAACCCTCTTACTAATTACCCATTTAGTCGATTATATACATGATTAAAGGTAACATCATGAATGGGCATACTTATATATATATATATACATACCCGATTGTGCACCAAAAATTTGACTCAACATCACCTACATACTCACTTTGATGGCCGAATATACATATACATGTATAGTGTTATCTACAACATCATCTAAACACCTAAATTTTTCTCATGCACACTTGATCAACCTTTTTCCCAATCTAGCATAACTTCACCTCCATTTGTGATATCATATAAATTTGCATGTTGCTACAGTTCTTAAGTTCAACATCTCTATGCCCATTATAGCCACTCCCATAATCAAATTCTAAAATCGGCAACATCCCTTTCAACTATGTTAGCCGAATACTCCTCCCTTCTTAGTCCCAACTTCGCACCTCCAACAAAAAGGACTTAACATCTTCCCTTTCATGCTAACATAACAAGCAACTTAGTTCATCCATACAACTAACATGTTAATAGCATCAAGGTATCAACTAAAATTTTAAGCTTCTTGTCAACTTCCAACTCTCCAACAACCCCAAATCCAACCTTGGGATAGATAGTATTTAGACCCATCACCCAAAGGTTGTGTAAACTTCAAAAAAATATCATTGAACATACCTTGATCTAAAGGACCACCTTGGCGAATCTTGCTTCCTCTTCTTCCTCTAGTTACGACAATTGCAAAAAGAAAGAAAACATGAGCACTCCTTCTTCCCTCCTTATTAAGCCTTCAAACTCTCTCATTTTCATGCCACAAGAAGTGAAAGAAAATAATGAACATTTTTTTCTTTCTTCTCTCCCTCAACTCACGGCAATGGGGGGTACACCCACACCATTCTCTTTTTTTTTTTTATTACTCATGTTTCTTATTTTATTTTTTCCTACATACCCACTAACTAAACATGTTTGCAACATGTTTCCACCCATAGCATGGCCGGCCATCATGCTTAAATTTGGGTAAATTGACATGCAAACCCACCTTTTCTCACAACATGCACTTATAGGCCACCCTACATTTGCCTAGCACATTTCTAAATTTTCTCACATAAGTCCTATTTGAAAAAATTCACTTATAATTAACAAAATTCAAACATGAAATTTTCACACATGCATATGTACATATAATGAGCATCAACTATAACAGTTAATTATTTTTATGACTCGGTTTAGTGGTCCCGAACCCACTTTCCGACTAGGGTCAATTTAGGGCTGTTACATGGCATCCTACCTCGTGCACAGCTTCCATTCACTTTAATCTATAACGAGGATATTCTTTAAACACTAAGAAAGACTTTAGATAAAACATGACTTTTCTAGTAATGCTTCGATGTGACACGCCGGATTCGGTCGTAACGTCTGGCCGAGTTTGGGGTGTTACAATAATATATATGTATACAAATGTAAAAGAAATAATTGATTATTAATATATATTTATTAATGTTATTATATATATATATATATAAAACAAAACAAATGAAATAAAGGAAATAAAGAGAAAGAAATGAATATGGAACAAAAGGGGGAAGGAAAGAAAGAAAGAAGAAAAGAAAGGAAAAGCGAAATATGGATTTTAAAGCTTGGAAGTTTAATAGGTAAGTCAATTTAGCCCTTTTACTTAATTTTAATGTTTTAGAAGCTTTGGAACAAGATTTTGATTAAATTAAGTTGATATTTTGAAAGTTATTAGATTTCTAGATAATGTTCATGTTGAGTAAAATGATGAAATAAGGGTTAAATTGATAGAAATTCAAGTTAGAAATGAAATAAGGATTGAATTGTAAAGTAATTAATAAGTTTTATGTTGAAGGGCTAATTTGAGGAAATTCTGAAACTAGTGAAATAAGCTGAAAATTTAGTAGTTAAATTTGAGTTTGGATGGAACTTGAATAGAAATAGAGTATGAATTAAGTTAGTAAAGTGAATGAATTAGTTAGGTCCTAATAGAAAATAAGGTGTAAATTGAATAGAAATTCAATTATTTGTTATAATGAGTGCTGAAAATTAATGGTATAGTTATTTTAATTCCCGTAGCTAATGTTGTTTCGAGAAATCTTGGCTAAGCAAGGAAAAAGACAAAGACAACGGAAGTTAGCTCGAAATTACGATTTGTATTTCTATAATCCAAACTTAATACTTAAATTGTTGGATTTATTATTTAATATATATATATATATATATAGTAGGTGTTTTGAGATGATTATTTGAATTGGATTGAATATCAATTATATTGAATTGATTTATGAATATATGTGAATGTTTGAATTGAAATGAATATTGATGTGGAAATTGAATAATAAATATTTGTTATATTGGAAAATATATGTAGTTGGAAGTGTGAAGAAATTGATAGAAAAATGCGATTATTTTGAAATTGAATATTTATTAGTGAAAAGTGAATGGAATTATATTGAATTGAAAATATATAGTTAATTAATTAAAATATGAATTAATTGAAAACTGAAAAGTGAATTAAATACCCTATTAACTAGTAGGGCTAGTCGAATATAGTTGGCATGCCATAGGATATGGAAGAGTATGGGTTTTGCCGGCTTACTGATTAGGCACTTATGTGCCGACTACTATTATCTTATTCACATTCGTTATTACCGATTCGCACTTTGTGTGTCGATATTGTTACCGATACTGCTATCATATCGCTTTGGATTTGTTCGATGAGGTACTCGTATGCCGCATCGTTATTGTTACCATTCGGATTTATTCTAATGAGGTACTCGTGTACCATCTCTATCATATCGCTTGTTCGACTTGGCCGATGAGGCACTATGTGGCGTCTTGGTGTGTTGGTTGGATCCGTATCCGCTCTAGGTTTGAGTCATGTAAATAGGGTAAATAAAGGAACCGAAAAGATTGATCATTATCGAATAATTTAATTGTTATCAGATATCGATTTTCTTGAATAATTGATCACTTGGATAACCGATCAATTGATTGATACTCAATAACTGATTATTATTGAATAATTGATTGTTACCGAATAACTGACTGTTACTGAATAAATAATTGTTCTGATTGACTGATTGTTAATGAATATTACTGATTGATTAATTGCTATTGAAAAATAATAAATGATTTTGAATTTAAACTAGACCAAAACATTGGTTGGAAAGTGAATGTTTGAATACTTATTGAGTTTGAATAGTTCAATATATATAAATTAATATGTTTTATAATTGTTTAAGTGTTCAGATCATAGAAATACCACTGAGTGTATACTCCGCGTACGGTTTGTTTCCGTGCGTAGGTTAAGTTAAGGCTAGACCGTTGAATCAGCATCCCAGGCCGATCCCGAATTCGATGAGGTAAAGTATGTTGAGTATTGGTAACGGCATGTACCTAGGATGTCTTATGAGAGTCACCTAGGTTGTGAAAGTATTGATAAAATAAGTAAATTATGGTTGGCAATGGTATATACTATGAAGTTGAAATAATTGATAAAGTAAGTGATATACTTAAAAAGATTCATTGGATAGGTTATAAAATGTTTTAGATTGGTAAGATTTGAGTATATTTAAGTGTATTTGGATTATTTGATTGTTGGCAAATTGTTTTGGTTGAAGTTTTAATTTGTAGGGTTAGAAACATTTATTTTAATCAATGACTATAATTGAACTGTACAGACCGGTAATGCCCTGTAATCCTGTTCCGGGGACATATAAGGGTCAGAAGGTGTTATATTTAGTGGTATCAGAGTTATTCAGGTTTAGCTGATTCTCAGACTAAATCGAGCTCGAAATTGAGTCTAGAGGTACATGCCATAATTGAGTCGAAATTGAATCGGGATTGAATGCTAATATATATTTTTGTCTCTGTTTTATAGTGAAAATGTTAGACGAAAATATTGATAGTATTGATCATGAAATGTATACTGAAAACGAAAAGTCTCGTGAATTAGATAAAAAAATTGAATTGACAACACTGAGTAATAACTTAATGAGTAATTAACTACTGAGTGTCCACTGAGTGTTGAATAATGTAATGATAAAGAGAGAGATAATACAAAACTGTTTAAAATTATAACTGATGTTCTTCAGTGAGTAGAAGAAATTGTATCTGCTATAGTATCTATCTCTCCTATTTTTTAATCAGTTCCCGAAGTGCTTCAAGGTACAGAGCTTTTCTGAACGGGTAAGTTATCTGCAGTTAATGATCTGTGTATATATAGTGTGGATGAATTGAGAATTACAGCTGAAAATGATCTTAAAAGAACTGAAATCTGGTTAGAGAATATTATCGGGATTGTAAATGAATTGTTCTATTCACCGATTAAATGTTAGAAAGGTATGATATTTCTGTTAAAAAGATTCAGCTTGCCAGTGGTGGAAATTATTGATTTCTGTTGTGATTAAGAAAGGGTTATTTGGAAATTTTCTAAGATGAGTTCTGAAAGAAATATATATATCAGTCAGAGATTTCTTGATCAGAAACGTACAGAATTCTTGAAGCTTAAACAGGATCATATAACTGTAACTGTGTAGGAGGGGAATTTGTTTGATTGAATAAATATATCAAAGGGTATATTCCGATAGAAACTGTAAGGTACAAATGGTTTGAAGATGGTTTAAAAGAAGACACAAAGCTGAAGAATGTAGAATAAAGAGTGGAAAATATGATTAGATATGATCCTTCTGATCATTATTTTAGTGATTTCTCGAAGGAAGTGGAATCAGATATTATTCAGACTTCAAGACTGAGTAACATAGCTATCAGAGGTAGACTACTCTGTAATTCCGGAAATACGAATGATAGTCGAGATGTGACAAATGACTTCGTTGTAAAATTTGGAAAATGAACATCAGCCAGGGCATATGTTAATTGTATATAGGATAATATTTCTCTACCGGATGTTATTACAGGTACTTTCTTCTTTATCGACACTGATATGATTATTTTAAATTGATCTTGATTTGACTTGTTTATATGATTGCATGAATCCAGTATCTATTAAAGATTTATTTGTTGAGTTTGCTGAATTTTTGGTTGAAGTATAAAATTTTTTGGTCAGTATTTATTGAGATGATAGGATCTACATGAACTATCTGATAATGATACTAAGGTACAGTTTTCTGATCGATTTGATGTTGTTATTGTTCGATGTGATTCTAAGAATGGAATGGTTAATTTTGCGCGATGTTTGTGATAAATTATAAGCAGAAGTATAATATGTTGCAAGATCAGGATGATGAAATGTTTTGTTTTGAACAAGAGAAGATTGAATGATTTCTTTATTGTGATATTAATTATGTCAACACAGAAGTGTGCCAGAAAAGGGGTTATGATACTTACTTTGCTTATGTATTGCGTATTGAAGTATCTACGTCAAAGTTTAAATCAGTAACGATTCTGATATGTTTCTAGAAGAGTTATCTGAATTATTGTTAGCTAAAGAAGCTGAGTTTGCTATAGATCTTGTGTTTGAAATGATATTGAAAAGTGTGTTTGAAACAGAGGCTTTTTGAGACTAGTCGGTTAATACAGAAAGATGTGGCATTGGAATGGTTCGGTAAGTGTCAGCAATGTTTGGTTAATTGAAAGCTCAGTTAACTAAAGCACTAGTTCTGGTTTAGTTTGAAATCCGGCACAGAAACTTGTGATTTATAGGGATAGTAGTATTTTGATGCAAGTAAGTGAACTAATGGTTTATGTTACGAAATGTTAGAATCACATGGGAAGAATTATTTGACACCTGATTCGGAAGTGGTAGTTATTGTTCTTACATTAAAAGATCAAGATATGATAATTAATTATCATCCGAGAAAGACAAATGGATGTATGTATATTCAGAATTGAAAGCTTTGTTTTGTGTTATGAGCTATGAACATCTGACTGTTAGCATTTGAAGATGGCTTAATTTTAGTTAAGCTAAAAGTTAAATTGACTTCTCTACAGCAGATCTGTAAAGTTTAGAAATGTGATAACGAGTTATCAGTTAAATGTGTATAGTATACAGATGACTTTTGATTTAAAATTTTAGATTAGATTTGATGATTGTCTACTATTTAGAACAGAAGCTGTACTGAAGAATTCAAAACTATTACAGTTAGTGATGATATCAGAATAGAAATGGGATAGAATTCTTATGGGTTTGAATTGGAATTATCTTTATTTGAGAAAAAGGAAAAATGATATTTGAATAATCGCCGAAGGTATGACGAAGTTTGCATATTTTATTCCGGAATGAATAAATTTCCTACTTTATAATTTGTCTGAAATATAGGTTTTTGAGATTGTCAGATTACATGGTATGTTAATTTTTATTATTTCTGGTTGATATATATGGTTTATATTCTGATTAAATTGAATGAAGTGTGAAAGTTTAATTATAGAATAAAAAAAGTGAGGGGATTAAATAAGTAAATAAGCCAAAGTGAGTGCCAAGTGTGTGATAAAAATAAAATACATGTGTGATAAATGATGTACATGGAATGGAAAGTGAGTGCCAAGTCTATGCTTAGTAAATGGAATGGAAAGTGATACGTGATATTCGTGACAGGTTTTAAAGATTTATGAAAGAATCATTCTCGAGACTAACTTATTATCACGATTAAGGCAAGTGTACCTATCGAACAGTAGTATAGTTCAGAAAGACCGGATTGCTGAACCCAAAGGAACTACGAGTACTAGTATTTACTTCCTTTTTATTATCTAGTCTAAAAATTAAGAGGTTTGGTTATCTAAACTAATTATTAACTAAGAATGCACAGAAAGAAAATTTGGGAAAATACTTTTGGGAAAATTCAATTGATTAAGACAATACCTAAGGAAAAATCCACCTAGACTTCACTTGTTATTTGACTCTGAATCAGGCGATTTATTCATTTGACTTGATCCATAGAAATCCCTAAGTTTTATTATTATCTCTCTCGAGACTAATAACGTCTAACCCTAGGTTGAATAATTGAAATCTATTTCTAATTAACACCCTAAAATTGCATTACTCGTTTTATGGATTCCCTTAATAGGTCTCACCCTAATCCGGCAAAATCTTATCACCCTATCTCTAGGCATGCAATCAACTCCGCTTAATTATGACAAATTTACTCTTAGACAGGATCTATTCCTCTTCTGAATAAGAGCTTAACTTAAATCAATATCCTGGAATATCAAAACAAGAATTAAGAACACATAATTAAGAACAAGTCAAATATTTATCATAAAATTTAGATAATAATAACAAGATCCGTCTTAGGTTTCATTCCCCTTAGGTATTTAGGGGGTTTAATTCATACTTATGAAAGAAAACATCTCAAAAGCATAAATATTACAAAACATAAGAAAACCCAAAACTCCTGAAGGAACTTGAAAGGAGATCTTTAGTCTTGATGATGAATTCGGCTTCTGAGATGGATCAATCGGCTTTCCTTGAGTAATTCCTTGCTTCCTACTCCGTGTCCCCCTTCTAAGTGCCTCATCAGGTGTTTAAATAGGCTTTAGAATGCCTAAGAGCCCCCAAAATTGGCCTTTTCCGAATTGGACTAAACTTGGGCTTGGTAGGGACATGCCCGTGTGACACACCCGTGTGCGATTACTTAAGGCCGTGGTCAAGGCTGTTAAATGGGCATGGGCATGTGATCTACCCGTGTAAGTCATGGTTCGATCTTACCAAAGGGACACGGCCGTGTGACACGCTCGTGTGAGGAAGTCCAGGCCGTGTTGATTTCCCTGTGGGTCCATTTTCTCCATTTTCGGCACATTTCTCGCCCTTTTTACTCTCCTATGCTCACCTAAGTATAAAACATGAAATTAAAGAATTAGGAGCATCGAATTCACCAAATCTAAGGAGGAATCATCCATAATTATGTTAAGCATAGGATAAAAATATGTATAAATTACGGTTTATTAGAAAGTAAGTAAAGGAAGTTATTCGTAGTTTTATGAAAAGGTTAATGATGGTGTAAAATGTTTTATAAAATCTTTTTATGTTAGGAATGAATATATATATGATGTTGATAGACTTACTCATTAATGAGTTAGTGGTTATGTACTTGATAAATCTTGAGGCATTGGTATAGCTTTATATTTATCTTATAAAGTTTATTATTGAATTGGAATATTATGTTTAAAGTTTGTACGAGCTTACTAAGCATTCGTTGCTTATGTAGTTGTTTACCCCTTACTTTACAAATTACTGGAAGCTCGATCTAGTTGGAAGCTCATCGGAGATCTATCACACTATCCAATGATTATAGCAGTAGATTTTGATGCCTTGGCTAAGGTTATAATGGCATGTATAGATGGACTATATCTAAAGTTTAGTTGATGTTTATGGCTTGTAATGTTGCCTTGGATTTAAGGTACTTATGGTGTTCTTGATGCCTTGTTGGTTGTGGTTGAGATGATTAATTTGTTGCATGTTTAGAAATAACCAAATTCAGTATGTGTTTGTGATATCTCGAATTAGGGCCTAATCAGAATAGTGGTTTTGAGACCATAAATCCGAGATAGAAATAATTATTTTATAATTATTTTGAGGTCTATGATATGATTGCATGATTGTGTGAAAATTTCGTGAAGAAATTCTATGCATAAAGTGCTTAATTTAAAGTTAGGGACTAAATTGAATAAGTTACAAAATTTGCATTCTAGAAGTTTCTAGTATGAAATTGCTTTGAAATATTAATTAGAAGGTCTTAAATAGCAATTTGACCAATTTCTAAGTTTATGGACAAAAATTGGACATGGATGGAATTTTTGAAAGTTTAATAAGGAAGGGCATTTTGGTCATTTTGATATTAAATAAAATAAAACGGGAAAAATAACACAAAAATGATCATCTTCTCCATAAGTTGCTGCCAAATTTTTCTCTCCACCATAGCTAGGGTTTCAACACTTTTAAGCCTTGATTGTAAGTGATTTCTATGCCCGTTTTTAATGTTCTTTACATTTTTGAAATCCTCGTAGCTCGGTTTACATGTTTCTACCAATATTTTGAGCTAGGGTTTATATTTAAAAATTTACCCATGAATGATATGCATGAATTTTGATGTTTTATGGTAGAATATGAAGCTTGAGATTGTGTTAAACAACTTTTGCTAAGTGATTTTACGTAAAAACGACTAAAATGACATAATCGGTAAAAATACCTAATGTTCATAAGTACATGTTAGAGTGAGAATTGGATGTTGCTGTAGAAGGGAAAAATGACCAGCATATCATAAAACATAAGAAAATAGGATGAAGTATAATTTACGAGATTTGGGGTAAAAGTGTAAATATGTGAAAGTTTAGGGGCAAAATTGTAATTTTTTTCAAAATATGATTTTGGGTTGATTGGAATAATATGAGTCCTAATTAGGCTATATTTGAAATGATAGAGCAAGGAAAATCGAAATTCGGGCTAAAATCAGCAAAATACCAAGTTGTGGACAAAATGGTAAAAATGACCATTTTCGTATACGAGGTAAGTTCATATGTAAATATTGTAATATAACTGTTATTTTAAATGATTTAATGCTATTTATACGATATTATGATTGTTATCATGCAATTCTATGCTTTGTGGTCGTTGTTGGACAACATGCAAAAATTTTATGAATTATGTGAAAAATGTGAAAGACTACCGAAGTATCGTCATGGGTATTCCAAGGAGAATGGTAAAGGAGTACAAACGAGGAAAGTCCCGTTGAACCTTAGGAATAGATTCAGATATTTGGGCATCTGAACTCATTGAGTTGAGTCCGAGTTCACTTATGGATGCGAACCTCTGAACTCGTTGAGTTGAGTCCGAGTTCGTGAGATGTAACTAGGCATCCGAGCTCGTTGAGTTGAGTCCGAGTTCACTTATGGATGCGAACGCCCGAGATCATTGAGTTGAGTCCGAGTTCGCTTATGGGCGGGTTACATGGTAGCTTGGCTACATATGTGGCACTTATGTGCAAACTTTCCATGTATCCGAGTTATATTCCGATGTGTTCAACGGGTAAAATTCTAATGAAATGGAAGAATACTCAAGATGCAAGTGACGTATTGGTAAGTGTTATGGAATAGGCACTTTGGACAGGTATGTACTTAACCCTCGGGTTGAGATTTGATACGACAACAATAATGTAGTAAAAAGATGAATGATGAATAGAAATGTGATATATGTTTTGGTGATAGTATGCTAATGTTGGTTGGTATAATTGCTTTGTTAAGTTATTTGTTATTTGCATGTGAACTTACTAAGCATTTATGCTTACTCCTTCCCTTCCATTCCTTGTAGTTTTGACAAGCCAGTTTGGAGATCAGGTCGGTCGGAGGCACACTTACACTATCAACGGACCATCACGGTATGGTGGCTTGCATATTTTGGGAATATGGCATGTATAGCATTATAATCCTTTAGTGTATATAATCTTATGATATAGCTCATGGATGGCATGGAAATGTTTGAGAATGATTAGCTATTGGAGTGGCTAATCGAGATTATATTTGATAACACGTATGCTTTATGTGCTAACTAATCTATGGAAATCCATAAAATGGTGAAATTGACTATAAAACAGAATTACACAGCAGTAGTGACGTGAGTTTGAAAAATCACTAAAAATAGTAGAGATAGAATTAGATGATGAATAAAATATTGAATTGAATAGTAATGAATCTATTTTCATATGGAAGAAACAAAATAGATATATGACTCATATTTTATGAGATATTTATGTTTTGGTGAAACAGGGTCAGAGCAATTTCTGGATTTCCTGTTCTGACTTTAGAAATACACCATAATTTGTGTAAAAATAATTAGGACTCAAAATTTATATTTATGGATTCCTCATTGAGTCTATTTTTAATTGAAACAAACAGAATAGTCATTGGATTTCTGTACAGAAAAAAATTTGATTCGTAGTGCACAGGGGTCAGAGTAGCTGAACCCTAAAACAAGGGAGAATTTAACTAATAAACTGTACTAATTGGCCCGACCAAAAATTCTAGAAAAAAATTAATAGATATATATATGAGTCTAGTTTCAGGAAAAATTTACGGATCTTAATTTCTAGTTTCAAAATTCGAGATATGAATTTTTAAGCGACTGTGACGCAGCTAGCCAGCTTGTCTAGAAATTTTAAAAATAAATTGGTTGAGCTGTTTAATTAATGAATAAAGTCCGTTAACACCTCATGCTTGACTCCGGCGATGGTCTCGGGTATGGGTGTATTATAGTGTTAATGTATATTTAAATGACCAAAGTGGTATGTATTGTATCGACCTCAATATGGCCAAGACTTGGTATGCTTTGGAAAGGTGTTGAATAGATGTGCATGATTGAAATATGGTATGCCTAATATGGTAAGTTTGGTATGTGTCAATTGTGTTATGTATTGGTATGGAAACAAGTCAATTGGTAAACGGTATACATGTGGTCAAATGTGGTGAGTTTATTTTTGATATGGCATGGAAATAGTATTGAGATAAGTTAGGTATGTATGGTTAAGGTTTGAACAAATATGCTCATGTATATATATAAGTTGATGCTTGATGATTGAGGTGTCTTTTGACATATTCTTTGTATGAACATTTGGTATGGAGACTAGTCATTCTTTGCATAAATTGAGTATGTTTAAATGCCTTGTATACATGTACAAATTTCTTATAGGTTTATGCTTGAAAGGGTAAAAGAAATGGCTTGGAAGTGGTCATTTTCTTGTCCACACAGCGTAAGACACGGGTGTGTCTCTCAACATGTGTGACACACGGCCATGTGACATGACCGTGTGTCCCCTGTAGTTTCTAAAGGTTTCAGGTCAGCTAGTTACACGGCCTAGCACATGACTTGGCACATGGGTGTATGGCTTGGCCGTGTGGCACAAGTCAATGAGTTACATGGGCACAGACTCGGGCTAGGACACGGCCATGTGTCCTGTTTCGAATGTTACACCTGTGTCTCAGCCATGTGAGTCACACGGCTGTGTGAACTGTAACAACCCATTTTTAGTCAAATCAGAACAGTGATTTTGAGACCACAAATCTGAAGTTAAAATATTTATTTTATTATTATTTTAACGTCTAAAACATGATAATATGTTTGTGTGAAAATTTTGTTAAGAAATTTTATCGTTTGAAAGCTCAATTCGGTAAAAAGGACTAAATCGTGTAAGGTGCAAAATTAGGGTTCTATAAGTTAAAGGTGTTAAATAGCTAAGGAATCTTAAATTAGATGTCCTTATGTTTTAAATAGACCATTTTAATTATAAGTGGACATAGATGGACATCATTTGGATGATATTAATGGTTTTTCATTAAGGTTAAAATAGTAATTAACATAACAAACTTAAAATAAATAAAACAAAAAGCAAAGTTAGTGTCCATCTTCTTCTTTTCCATGAATTTAAGAGAAGAAAGGCAAAATTTGAGGATTCTTCATTTGGCTAAGACAAATTCATGCAATTAGGTATGTGTTTTGTCCCTTTTTAATGATTTCTATGTTTTCGAGATCATTGCAACTAGGTCTAGCTAGCCCAGGGACTAATTTGCAAAAATTTTAAAGATTTTGAATGTTTCCATTAATGAATACATGAGTATTTTGATGTTTGATGATAGATTTTGAATGTTTGATGATAGTTATACAAGTTCTGTTAAGTGATTTTTAGTGAAAATGCAAAATAGGGGTTAAATTGTGAAATGTGGAAGCTTTGTCGTTAAAATGTAAAATAAATGAAAAATATGGATTGCTAGGGCCATAATAGTAATTCGGCTAGGCTTGGATTGTGATGAAATTGAATGAATTTTGTTTTACGAGCCTAGGGACTAAATTGTAAAAGTGGTGAAACATTAGGGGTAAATGTGTAAATATGCTAAAATGTGTGTTTTGGATTAAATTGTAACACCCCGAACCCGAGACCATCGCCGGTGTCGGACACGAGGGGTTAGCAAGCCAAGTTCACTTGTTTTGCCCATCCATTGGACATTTCCAATCAAATGGAAAAACTGCGTCACTGTCGCCTTAAAATCATATCTCGAGTTTCAAAACTCGGAAACTGGTTTCGTAAATTTTCCCTGAATTTAGACTCATATATCCATCCATGGATTTATTTCTAGAATTTTTGGTCGGGCCAATTGGTACAGTTTATTAGTTAAAGTCACCCATGTTACAGGGATCGACTGCTCTGACCTTCGCGCGGTATAACTTGAATATCTCTCTGTACAGGGCTTTAATGCTGGTGCCGTTTGTTTCTAATGAAACTAAACTCAAAATGGAATCTGTAAATATAAGGTATGTCTCCTAATTCTTTCTGGATAATTTATAGTAAATTTTTAAAGTTGCGACAGGGAACCCAGAAACCGTTCTGGCCCTGTCTCACAATAGCTTTAATATCTCTTAACATGTAACTCCTATGACCATTTCGTTTCTTCCATATGAAAATAGACTCATCAATGTTCATTTACATAGCTGATTCACTATTTAATACCATTCCTACAAATTTTGGTGATTTTTCACATTCACGTTACTGCAGCTGGCAGCATCTGTTTTTAAGGTAGGTCTTACCTATTTTGTAGTCTCCATGAACCAACTAGTCTTGCCTTACATAGGTCCACATATGATCATTTTAACCATGCCAATGGCTGATCATGTGACCAACATTCCCATTTCCAATTCATAGTCACATCATGACACCATATATATATATACAAACCGCAAATAGTTTAAGTTGATACTTCACTATTACGAGCCATTTTCGCATGGCCGTACACATATACATCATAACATATTTAAACCAACAAGGGTAGTCCTATACATGCCATTTCAAGTTCAACCAAGAATTTATACCAAAATGGGGGCTTGATAGTGTGGATGACTTGACTTCAACGATCCCGAATCCGTCTAGAAAACCGAGAGCCAAAGCAATGAGTAAGCATTTTTATGCTTAGTAAGTCTCAAGGAATATAATCAACTCTAATTACAGCAATACATTCACATAGTTAAATGCATCATTTCATTAATGCACATTCACATAATCATACTTACTTCACCATCCCAACTCTTATGTTCATACACAAATAACGGCTTCATTAAGGCCGATAACTCGTTCCATCATAGGAGCGGATATTCACACGCTCTTACTCCTAGCGCCAAAGCACACACCGCACTTACCTTGTCATTGGGAAATTTCACAAGTGCATTAGCTGAAATTTTCCAGCAAGCTTATAATTTTCAAATCACATACCTTCGAGTTTAACCGGATGTCGCTACTCGATCAATCGCCTTGGGACATAGCCCGGTTATGGTAACCCGCACCAAGGCCTCACGGACTTAACCCGGATATCACGATTTGCACAAATGCCTTGGTCTTAGCCCGGATAGAATGACTCATACGAATGCCTTGGTCTTAGCCGGATGTAGCCACTAGCACAATTGCCTTGGGTCTTAACCCGGTTATAATTTCCAGCATAATTGTCTTGGGGCTTAGCCCGATATCATTCAATTTCTCATGCACACATACATCAATAATCATTGGACATACATATTTATTTTCGTTACTAAGGCTCAAACACAATTATAATCACTAGCATAATCGCCTTCGGGACTTAGCCCGGGTATCATTCAAATACTCATACACACATAAATCAATAATCAATACATCCATATTTCATTCCACATAATTCAAGTAAGGTCACTTCTTGAGGACTTACCTCGGATGTTGTCGAACGGCTTTTACGGCTATTCGATTACTTTTTCCTTCCCCTTGTCCAATTGTGGCCCTCTTAGCTCTTGAGCTAATTCAAACAAATTCAATTTATCAAAACCTCATTGTGCTAGCTTATGGCCGAATATGACAAGGAATTTAAATGGTCATATGGCCACCCTTTAGCTTTAATACACAATGGTCATGCACATTTTATACTACATCAAGCAATTCAATACAATTTATTCGAGCATCAAGGAAAAGCTAAGGCCTTCAATAGGCTACCCAAGGCGAATATACTTGTCCATGTTGAGGCCAATTATGCACTTAATACCACACAAAAACAGCATGCATTTTACTAGTTAATGCTTTGCATATTGTAGCTCAAAACTTACAATATAGCATCAAGCACTCATATGTGTGCTAGGCCGAATGTGCTTACAATTTCACTGTAGAGGCCCAAATTGCCCGGGCCCAATTATATGAAAACCCAACCAAACCTCTAAACCCACTAAAACCCTTAACCCATGACCCATTTACATCTACCCAAACCCAATTCAAAAGCCCATTAAGCCCCCCCCAAAAAAAAAAAACCTAACCCAAAAAAAAAAACAAGGAAAAAAAGAAAAAGAAAAACTTACCCCAAAAAAAACCTAACCCCCAAAAAAAAAAAGAAGAAAAAAGAAAAAAACCTAACAAAAAAGATAAAAAAACCTAGCCACCTAACCACTTTCCCACTTGCCCCATTTTTCCTCCCATTGTCTACCACCACCACCTACAAAATAGAAAAAAAAAAATAGAAAATCATGTAAAAGATGGCTATAAAAAGCCATTCAAAAATCATGTAAAAAAGGAGGAGAAGGGAGGATTTTACAAAGATTGAAGAAGAAAAAAAACACAAAAATCCCTTCAAATTTTGAACACAAAAGAAACATCAATAAAAAGGTTGCATTTTTTTTTCTTCCTCTTCTTTCGAATCTTTTTTCTTTCTTTTTTTTTGTGTTGTTTTTTTTTCTTTATATATACATATATTGTTAAAAAAATTATTTACCTTTTCCGGCCACCGCCCACGGTGGCCGACGGTGGTCGGTGACGGGTGGCGGCCGACGATCGACCGGTGACCGGCCCCCCCTTGGCCGGATTTCTTTCCCACTTCCCTTCTCTCTTCCCTCTCTTTTCTTTTTCATTTATTTTTCGTATTTACCTTGGATTTCATATTATTTTGCTACTTAATTTAGCTTTAAATATTAATCATGTTATATATGTAATATTGTTATCACTATTATTTTTATATATTGTTATTATTATATTATATTTAGCTATTTATATATATATTTTCTTTATGTTTCGTTTCTTACTATTATATACATATATATCTATTATTATATTTATTATTAATATTGTTAGCATTAGTACTTTTACTTAATGTGTATGTAGGTATACATGTACATATTATTAGCTTTTTATCATATATGTATATTGTATATATTATATTTATATTATATATATATATTCTTAATGTTATTAGTTGTATACTTCTTGTATATTTCCATGTATATATTTTATATTGTCTCATGTACATACTCAAATACTATTATATATATACGTATTTTTAATACCATATCATGTATATATTATTATATTTATTTTATCCCTATTATATTTATTATTAATATTAGTACACATATTTTATTATAGGAGTATATATATTCTTTTCTTTATATAGTATTATTTTCATATATCGTTATATTTATTATTATACTTATCATTTTTCTCTATTGTTACTTACTATTTTGTTTTAAATTATTATGTATTATTTGGTATATATGCGTCTTTTATTATTACTCTTATTATCATTATTAGTACATGTCCATTATATATGTAGATATTTTAATACATATAAGTACATATTCATGTAGTGTCGTTAGCATATATATATATAAAATATATTTTTCATTATTAATATTTCTAATATATGTTGTATATTTTCATTTTGGTATGTCATGTATATATATATATATATATATGTATATGTATGTTTTATGTATATATTGTTATTTTCTATTGTCATTATGAATATATTATTTTCTTATTATATTGGTAGTGCATCATTTCTATTTTTTGTAAATATTAATATTGTTGTTTTAATATTCTCGCTTTTAACATTTCATTATTAATTGCATCGTTGTTTTGTATTATTTACTTAATTCTTATTTTAAATAATGTTTTACTCATAATTTTAATTTCAATAAATAAGGCAACATGCCGATTTAATATTAAGTCATCGATTTCATCGCTATGTTGGGTGAATATCAATCGACTCGTGTTAAAATGGTACGTCCTTCTCAAAAGAAAACGAAACTTGAAATTTCTCGTGTTTTGATCGAATCACGATTCAATGTTACTTTGAACTTGCAATTTTGAAAATTAAGACAATACTTGTTTAATAAGATACCAATTTTGGGCGTCGCGAGGGTGCTAATACCTTCCTCGCAGAATCGACTCGAACCCAACTTTACTTTGGCTTTTGACGTAGACCTAAATTCGCCTTCATTTTGTGCAAGAATAAGTTTTCTTTTCTAAAAGGATGATTTATTAGGTGTCCGGTCACACCTTGAAAAAAGATCGGTGGCGACTCCCTTTGTTAATAAAATTGAAAGTTGGTTTTCAAATGTTTAATAAATCGCCACAATTAGCGACCAAGCGAAACTAAAAATTTTTTTTACGTCATGGTTCGGTTCTGGGACCATCCGTGTAGACGAACAGTTGATTCAAGCCATGGTTCGGTTCTGGGACCCAGCTTATCAGTGTTTCACCTTCAATCAAGAAGACATGACTCCAACCATAGAAGAGTATGCTGCTTTACTCCGCATCGACAATGTACAATTCGGCAAAATATATGTGAAGGAGCCTAAGCCGATGACCTTCAAGAAAAAGTTAGTAAGACCGATGACATGACCGATGCATGGGCTGAAAAAGCAGATGAAGAAGAAGAACGAAACCATTTGCATTCCATGGTCCTCCCTACGAGATTTGACTCGAACCATCCCGACATCGCTGAAAGGGTAAATCTATTCGCTGGCCATTTATGGTCCGGTTATTTTCCCAAAGATTCTCGGACATCTCAAGTGGCGAGTTGATTTCTTCAAAGGTTAAAACAAGGAATCAACCCCGTCCCAACCATCCTAGCCGAGACCTTCGTGTCCCCGAGTAGTTGTAGAAAGAAAAGGGAGGGACGATTTATCGGATGCGCAGCTTGCTCAATGTTTGGATTTTAAGTCACTTCGGAAGGTAGAGCGACTCCATTCCATATGTTTTCTAAAACATTCTCCCGCTAGAAGCTTTCCTCAAGAACGAATGGTCAAGGAAGTTATTGAGCAACATTGGGTATCGCCTTTCGAACTTTCGCAGAGGATATAACATGGAGAGCACCACGGATCCGTCCCTTCAAGGTCGCTATACAAATGTGGAAGCCAAGATTGGGTACCTTTACTTGGGTTATGGGGAGGAGTTGGATATGCTCCGCTATTGGTCCAAAGGCAATTTTCTTCGCGACAATTCCTCCCCGCAACTGGAGGATTAGCACAGTTCGAGTTCGCTTTCACGGGTGAAGGATATATGAAGAGAGTCCGAGACACTGCAAAATCTTGGAAGGAAATTCATTTCATGGAATTAGCCTTGTATGCTGATACCATTACCCAAGATTAGAACGTATGGAGGAAGCAACGGGTGAATAGTCAGCAAATCTCGACAACAAACCACCCCATCCAGAATCCTTTCTCGAAGGAAATGCCGTCTGAGCTAGAAATGGCAAGACAAGAATTCGAGCGAGAAAAGGCCAAGATGTCTCGAGACCTTAGTGCCCTTCAAGAAGAAAACTATCAACTGAAGATTGAAATTCAGGTTGAAAGATCCAGAACTGAAAAGGTACAAAGAGAAGCCGAGATTGTGAGAAACGACTTAAGGGACCTTCATTTGGAAAATAAGAAATTAAGAAACACTATAAAGAATAGCGGGTTGGGCAAGTCGACAGCAGAATGGAAGGAAGAAATTAGCAATATCAAGGGAGGAATGGAGTTTTGGAAGGGAAAAGCAAAGAAAGAGGAGGAAAAGGCTGCGCGCGCTTTGATAGAGTTAAGAAGGAAGAACGCCGAGTATGAAATAGCGACTGCAGAATTGGCGAAAAGTCAGTCTGAACATCAAGAATTAAAAAGGAAAACACGAGATCTAGAAAATATGCTGCAATCTCATCAACAACAATTAGATAACCTTCTGAAGGCTCTAGAAGAAAAGAGTGAGCAATACGATAGGGACATTCACGCGTATGAAGGAACTCTCAAGGAAAAGGAAATGCAACTCGGCTTGATCAATGAAATTCATAAGCGGCTATGCAAGTTGTTCAATTATCAGATGAAGCCGAAGTTCTCAGTTACCAATTCCCTCCGAGCCAAAGATCAAACATATCAGAGTTTTTAGAGTAAGTGAAGAAACAAGGCAATGTGGCTAGGAAATTTGTGTAACCATTGAAAATGGAAACTTTGTGTAATAGGCTATGTTGATCAATGAAATGCCTAAATATGGGGCTACCTTGAAATTAACACCAATTTTGCATTCCTTGCATAATTGACATGTTAACATTTTGACATTCGTACATTCATTCATGCATTCATCCATACATTGCATATCCCATACTCGGTCGTTGAAGACAAAATATATGATTCGCAGCTTGTAATACCACAAGATCGGAACCACGTCATCAAGATAAAACGCTACCGACAAGCTAGAGTGATGGAAGTGAATTCAATGAGAGAATTGAAAGGATGGAAAGGACTCAAAAGAAATTACAAGAGCAACTGGCCAAATCACAACAAGAGACGAGAGACCTAATGATGAGATCTCGAGAAGAATCACTCGAGCAAAGAGATCAAATGGCCAAAATGATGGAGATGATGTCACTCTAGTTAAAGGAAAGGACCCATGCGAGCCCCGACATTGAAGAATCTCGATCAAGAATTCACCACGATCAGATCCACTCTATCCCCGTGATTCACTCCACCATTCGCATATACAACACAAAGAGGGTGCACTCAAGGGGAACCCACCGGCTTGAAACATCGACCTATGTCACCGCTCCACCCGCTAATTTGGGGAAGGAATATTCGCGTCAAACCGGGGGCTAGTCCTGCCGATCCACTAGTTCCAGATCTGGATGACCCAAAGCAGAGGTAGCCAAGTTGAAATCGGATAACCATGACGCAAAATATAGGAGTCTAGAGGAAAGACTCAAAGCGATAGAAGGCATCAAGTCTTCTCGCACTAGGTGCCAAAGAGCTCGCTTTGGTACCCGATCCGATTTTGCCCCCAAAGTTTAAAGTACCGATTTTGAGAAGTATGATGGGACAAGATGTCCAAAGGCGCATTTGGTCATGTTTTGTCGAAAAATGACCGGTTATGTGAACGAGGATAAACTACTCATACATTGCTTTCAAGATAGTCTAACAGGTCACTCTCGGTGGTATAATCAACTTAGTAGAGAAAAGATTCGATCCTCGAAAGACTTGGCGTCAAGATTTTGCGATCAAGACAAGCATGTATCGGAGATGGTGCCGCACCGTATGACCTTGCAAATGATGGAGAAGAAACCAGCAGAATCCTTTAGACAATATGCAAGAAGATGGAGAGATATCTCGCCCAAGTGGAGCCTCCATCGACTAAGACCGAGATAACGATCCTTTTCATCAATACTCAAAGCACCGTTCTATGACAAGTTGGTGGGAAGTGCTACGAAGGATTTTTCGGATATCGTAATATCTGGTGAACTCATAAAGAATGCCGTCAAGAGCGGCGAATGGAAGGATCAAGGCTCAAGAAAAGCAAAGACCAGTAAGGAAGAAAGAGCCAGAAGCCCACATGGTGGGAACTGGGAGTCATTACATTCCCAATTCGTATTCTAACCAACCCCGACCTCGAAATTATCCACCCCCGAATTTCCATTACCCTCCTCAAACACCTTACTACCAAGCATCACATCCGTCCTACCCTGTATACGCCATGAATAACCAAAGGCCCGTCACCACATTTCCACAAAACACTCTGCCCACTCAAAGCCAACCCAGAATCGAACCAAGACCAACAAGGCCTAATCTCGAGAGACGAAGAATTCACCCCTATTCTCGTGTCATATGGGGAACTGTACCCAAAACTTCGGAGAAACAATTGATATCTCCCATTACATGGCCTCCTTAAACCTCCATACCCAAATGGTACGATCCAAATGCTAGTTGCGCCTACCATGCGGGAACCAGGGCATTCTACGAGAATTGTCTTGCTTTCAAAAGGAGAGTTCAAGGGCTCATCGATGCGGGCATTTTGCGATTCGATCGTCTTGGCAAGAAGACAGGAATCCATTCCCAAACCACACCAAGGGAATGTGAGCGCAGTAGGAGAGGAGGATAAACAACAAAATAGAAGATGGGTTTCTGAGGTACGAACACCTCTGCAGAGAATCTGGGAGATACTAAGTGAGAAAGGGTTGCTCTGTCGTTTCAACGGAGTATCCAAAGGAGAAGATGCAAAAGGTCACGCTTTTGCAAGCTCCATGATATTGGGGAGCATAACATTCATCTGTATGGAATTCGAAGTTTATCGCAAAGTATGATGGACAATAAGGAGATTGGGATTTTTGTAAAGCCAAAGAGGCCGACAAAGGAGAAATATGTGCCTCGACAATCAATCATCGGGTTTCCCATATAGCGCCGAATCGAATCGTTAATAATCTATTATGACGCGAAGAAGGAGCCGGTGAAACCAAAAATGATAATTGAAGTACCATCTCCTTTCCCCTATAAGGACAATAAAACAGTACCGTGGAAGTACGATGTCAACATCGTTACACCTGAAGGTGAAAAGCTTGAAGTCACAACTGAAGACATTGGGGAAGTAGGTCATTTTACCCGCAGTGGACGGTGCTATTCTAAAGAAGTTGAACCGATAAAGAAAAGTAGCGACTTGAAACAAAAAGGGAAAGCAGTGATGCACGAAGTCGAGGTCGAGCAAGAAATTCCACCCGTACAAGAAACTAAAAAGCCTGTGAATGAGGAAGAAGCTCAAGAATTCTTGAAATTTATTAAGCACAGCGAGTATAGTGTGGTGGAACAATTGAGCAAGCGACAAAGACGAATCTCGCCTATCTCTCTCATTAAATTCAGAGCCACATCTGAATGCTTTATTGAAGGTGTTAAATCAAGCTTATGTGGCCAACAACATATCTGTCGAAAAGCTTGGTAGATGGGTAAACAATCTGAATGCGGACAATTTCATCTCTTTTAGTGATGATGAGATACCGCCAAATGGTAGAGGCTCGGTGAAAGCGCTGCATATCACGACTCACGCAAGGGCTATATAATAACGAACGTACTCATCGATAATGGGTCAAGATTAAACGTCATGCCATTGGCCACGCTTTCCGAATACCGATGGATTTGTCCTACTTAAGGCCCCGTCATTCCATGGTAAGGGCATTCGACGGACAAGGCGAAGTCATGGGAAAGATCGAAATCCTTTGGAAGTGGGCCCTTACATCTATGAGGTCGAGTTCCAAGTCATGGACATTACACCTCTTATAACGCCTTTTGGGAAGACCTTGGATCCATTCTGCTGAGCGGTTCCATCATCCCTCCATCAAAAGTTGAAATTTATCATGGATGGTTGTTTGGTCACAATCGAGGGTGAAGAAGACATTGTCGCATCTATCTCTCGCTGATGCGCCATACCGGAAGTAAGTAAGGACGCAGTGGAATGTTCCTTTCGATCCTCGAATTGCCAATGCCACTTTCATCGCTGAAGGAAACAAAATTCGATGCCAAAGCTGCTTGAAAATACCGAATGGGTGTCAAGTTGATCAGTAGGAAGAGGAGCTCGTGCGAGAAGAGGTTTAGGAGACATCTACAAGGAATAGTTAGGGCTTTAAGGCCGCACCACAAGGCCCGATACGGTTTGGGGTTCCAACGACATGCGCCAAAGAAGAAGACAGTGGAAGAAGGATCAAGAGAGAAGAATTGCAAGAACTTTAGGCCGAGAACCGAATGGGAACCGATAGAGTACCCTCATTTGTCAAAAATATTTACATCTCGGGAATGTTGTACCTGGACAAGATGATCCACGAAACATCTTTGTCAAGTTAATTGAAAGGGTTTTCGAATGTCGATATAAGTGTCATCGACAAAGAAGTTGGTGCAAGTAAAGATGTCTCGAGGATACACCTTTGCCCTCCCGGTTTTATGTTGAACAATTGGACTACTGAGGAGCTTCTTGTAGTTTATAAGTCTTCAGAGTAATGCTAAACATTAACCTTCTATTGTGTCCTTAGATATAATAGAATTCTTTTGTAAGAGCTTTCATTCGCTCTTTATCATTTAAACGAATATCGATGAAGATGCATTTTGTCACGATTTTTCGCGTTATCACTAATTTCATGATCATTCTCTCATTTCATAGCCTATCTTTACATTTGCCTCATTACCATGACATAACATTTTGTTTGTTGTTTCCAATACTTGGATGTCCCCCTATAGCTTCCTTTTCCATTTCAACTTTCAGGTGCTCAGATATTGACGACATGAATAAGCCCGTTACGAATCTTGAAATCGATTTTGAGAAGGCTGTTTGCTTAGGAGAATTTGAAGCCGAAGAAAATGCTGAAGATTATGTCTCGCCTCCTGAATTGTTAAGAATGGTGGAGCAAGAGGATAAACAGATTCTGCCTCATGAAGAATCTGTGGAAACAATAAATTTGGGCACTGAAGAGAGGAAACAAGAAGTGAAGATTGGGACTTCTATTTCAGAGAGTACCAGGCATAGTTTGATCACTTTACTCCGCGAATACAAAGATGTTTTCGCATGGTCATACCAGGACATGCCAGGGCTAGATGAAGATTTAGTGGTCCATAAGCTCCCATTAAAGCCAGAATGCAAGCCCATCCAGCAAAAATTAAGACGGATGAGACCCGAAATGCTGTTGAAGATAAAAGAGGAAGTCAAAAAGCAGTTTGACGCTGGCTTCCTACAATCCTCCAAATATCCAGAATGGGTGGCTAACATAGTCCCGGTACCAAAGAAAGATGGAAAAGTACGAATGTGCGTGGATTACCGCGACCTGAATCGAGCAAGCCCAAAAGATAATTTTCCCTTGCCACATATTGACACATTGGTGGACAACACAAAGAAAACATTCATTGTTTTCTTTCATGGACGGATTCTCGGGGTATAATCAGATCAAGATGGCCCCTGAGGATATGGAGAAAACTACCTTCATAACAATGTGGGGAACGTTTTGCTACAAGGTGATGCCATTCGGGTTAAAGAATGCTGGGGCAACATATCAGAGGGCTATGGTAACGTTATTCCATGACATGATGCACAAAGAAATAGAGGTCTACGTCGACGACATGATTGCTAAATCCCGAGGGGAAGAAGAGCATGTGGTGAACCTCAAGAAGTTGTTCGAGAGGTGAGAAAGTTTCACTAAAGCTTAATCCACCAAATGTACATTCGGGCTACCTCGGGAAAGTTGCTAGGCTTCATTGTCGAGAAAAGAGGTATTGAGGTTGATCCAGATAAAATAAAAGCCATCCAAGAATTACCACCTCCGCAAGCACGCAAAAGGAAGTTAGAGGATTTTAGGAGATTAAACTACATTGCCCGATTTATCGCTCAACTTACCAACCAATGCGACCCAATTTTTCGCTTCTTCAAAACATAACCCGGAGAATGGAACGAAGAATGCCAGTGGCCTTTGATAAGATAAAACAATATTTGTCTAGTCCTCCGTTGTTAGTACCGCCAACCCTTGGAAGACCTTTGATATTGTATTTGACTGTTCGAAAGTTCAATGGGTTGCATCTCGGGGCAACACGACGAGTCAGAAAAAAAAAAAGCGATCTACTACCTCAAAGAAAAGTTCATCAATATGAGGCAAAATATTCGTCCATTGAGAAATATTGTTGCGCTCGGTTTGGGTAGCTCGGAGACTCGCATAATATATGTTGTATCACACGACATGGCTAATTTCAAAGTCGGACCCAATAAAATACATGATGGAATCGCCAGCACTATCGGAAGAATGGCGCGATGGCGCATCCTCCTTTCGGAATATGACATTGCCTATGTAAATCAGAAGTCGATAAAAGGGAGCGCAATAGCTGACTTCTTAGCAACTCGAACGACAGAGGAATATGAGTCTTTAAGATTCGATTTCCCAGACGAAGACTTAATGTGTATCACGTAAATAGAATCCGAGTCATCAAAAGAGAAGTCATGGAATATGTGCTTTGATGGTGCGTCCAAATGCTCTAGGGCATGGAATTGGAGTAATCCTGGTATCACCAGACGGGAATCATTATCCGTTCACCGCAAGGCTGAACTTCTTCTGTACCAATAATATCGCAGAATATGAGGCCTGTATCATGGGGCTTCGTGCAGCTATCGAACGAAACATCGAGATCTTGGAGGTGTACGGGACTCACCCTAGTGATTTACCAAATTGTGGAGAGTGGAAGTGAGGATTCAAAATTGATTAAGTACAAGAATTTAGTGGTCGGATTAATCAAAGAATTCAAAGAAATAACTTTTCATTACTTCCCACGAGAAGAGAACCAATCATGGATGCCTTGGCCACTTTGGCTTCAATGTTCAAAGCAAGTAAAGAAGCGAAATAATGCCCTCAAAATGAGCATATATGAGGTCCCCGCACACCGTTGTAGCATTGAGAAAGAGGCGATGAGACGACCATGGTTCTACGATATCTTAGAATATATCAAGAATCAAAGCTATCCCGAACAAGCAAATGAGAACGACAAAAGAACAATCGTAAGAATGGCAATGGATTCGTTCTTGATGGGGATATCCTATATAAAAGGGAAAGGATCAAATACTTTTGAGATGCGTGGATGATGTCGGGCCGAAAGATACTTGAAGATGTCCATGAAGGAATCAGGGACACATGCCAACGGCTTCAGATGGCCAGAAAGATTATGAGACTCGGTTACTCTTGGTTGACGATGGAAAGCGATCGTATTAGTTTTGCGAAAATGTCACAAATGTCAAATCTATGGCGACAAAATTCATGTAGCCCTTCGCCCTTCACGCCATGACTTCTCCTTGGCCTTTTTCTATGTGGGGCATGGATGTTATAGGGCCAATTTCTCCAAAAGCATCCAATGGACATCGATTCATTTTGTGGTTATCGATTACTTCACAAAATGGATAGAAGTCGCTTCATTTGCCAATGTGACGAGGATCTGCAGCTTGCAAGTTTTTGAAAGGAAATCATTTGCCTAAGATGGTTTGCTCGAAAGAATCATTTCAGATAATGCCATGAATCAACAATAAAATGATGAAAGAAGTGTGCGAAGCGCCCAAATAAAGCATCATAATTCCTCGCCCTATCACCCAAAGATGAACGGGTCATTGAAGCGACTAACAAGAACATTAAGAGGATCATTGGGAAAATGATCGAGACATATAAAGATTGGCACGAGAAACTTCCATTTGCTTTGTTTGCATATCGCACATCTCAGACGAACATCTACGGAGCAACTCCTTCTCTCTAGTCTATGGAATGGAAGTCGTGCTACCCATCGAGGTTGAGATCCCTCTCTGCAGTATTGATGGAATCGAGTTAGAAGAAGCGAAATGGATTCGAGCTAGATATGATCAGTTGAACCTCATTGAAGAAAAACGTCTAAAGGCAATTTGTCACGGGCAAATGTACCAAAAGAGAATGATCGCAGCCCATGACAAGAAGGTACGACCAAGAGAATTCCACGAAGGAGAACTCGTGCTGAGAAAAATTCTCCCAATACAAAAAGATCTGCAAGGGAAATGGGCACCAAACTGGGAAGGACCGTACATCGTAAAAAAGGCATTCTCAGGAGGAGCTTTGATCCTTACCGAGATGGATGGGAAAGAGTTGTCGAATCCAGTGAACTCAGATGCAGTGAAGAAATATTATGCTTAAGATGAAAACTCGAAAAGGGCATCTAAAAAAAAAAAAAAGGAGGAAGGGATCAGAGCGAAAACCCGAAAAGGGCGCTTTGGTTAAACATAAAAGATTAGAATGAAAACCCAAGAGGGCGTTCTAATGGAACAAATATTCGGTTTACAAGGCAAGGCGTTCTAAACTATACGACAAACAGTGAGACTACAGTATTTGAAGCATCTCTGAAAGCTCGAAATCTTCTACGCAAGGAGCCATACTCTAAAAGATTCTTGATTAAGGAACGTGAAGAGTTCATGTGTCGAATATCTAAAGCATTTGTATCCATTGAATACGACCCTTTCTTTCTTTTTGACATTTTTTGTACTTTCATCAGTTAACTCTCTTTGTTTGCCACAGTTGAAATAAAGGAATATGAGATATCATTTTTGTCCCTACCTGACCATTTTCATGCATATCATTAGGTGTTTATTTACATGATAAATGGTGAAATGATATGCCCTAAACAAAAGAAAGGTTAAGCATTACCTGGATGAAAATTTAATAAGCGCAAGAGTCTCAAAGTAGGAACAAAGTTCAATCGGGGACAAAAGAGTGACATCTGAGGAACGTCGATTACTCGTGAAGCCTGAAGACATGTACATGGCGTAAAGAGGAAGTAAAGAGCCGAAGTAATGCAGACCATCACAAGAATAGAGACGGAAAAGACATACGACGAACATACTTAAAGAGCGCTGCATAATCATATAGGCATAAAGGCATTTAAGACAAACATGTGCATAACATGATAGCATCATGCATGGTATATACAGGTACTCCAGCAGAGCAAGAAATCTGGAATGAGAGTCGCATTGAATCAAATGAAAAGACACTTGAATTCTACCAAATGACAGTTTTGACATTTTTAATGTTCAATTTCATCCTCCAATTTTGTTTTTTTCCAAAATCAACTCATATTATGAGAAGTGAGTTGAGCCTCGTGGCACGCCGAGGTATTTCCAATTCTGCTTTTTAATTCATGTTTTCCAAGAAAATCAGCTCATATTATGCGAGAGGTGAGTTGAGCCTCAAGACACGTTGAGGTAATTTCAATTTATGTTTCAAAATCAACTCATATTATGAGAAGTGAGTTGAGCCTCAGGCACGCCGAGGTATTTTAATTTCTGCTTTTAGTTCATGTTTCCAAGAAAATCAACTCATATTGCGAGAGGTGAGTTGAGCCTCAAGACACGCTAGGGTAATTTCAATTTATGTTTCAAAATCAACTCATATTACGAGAAGTGAGTTGAGCCTCAGGGCACGCTGAGGTATTTTCAATTTCTGCTTTTTAGTTCATGTTTCCAAGAAAATCAACTCATATTGCGAGAGGTGAGTTGAGCCTCAAGACACGTTGGGGTAATTTCAATTCATGTTTCAAAAATCAACTCATATTGCGAGAAGTGAGTTGAACCTTGGGGCACGCTGAGGTAATTTCAATTCCCATTAAATCTAAAATCAACTCATATTGCGAGAAGTGAGTTGAACCTTGGGGCACGCTGAGGTAATTTCAATTCCCATTAAATCTAAAATCGACTCATATTGCGAGAGGTGAGTTGAGCCTTGCGGCACGCTAAGGTATTTTCAAATTCTATCTTAAAGAGTCAATTCATATTACGAGAGGTGAGTTGAGTCTTTAATTTCTATTTTCAATTTCATCTTTTTTGTTTTTTCAAAGATCAACTCATATTGCGAGAGGTGAGTTGAGCCTTTAATTTTCGTTTTCAAATCTACTTTTCAATTATTAACTCATGTTGCGAGAGGTGAGTTGAGCCTTTTAATTTCTACGCTTCAAAAATCAACCCATATTGCGAGAAATGAGTTGAGCCTCGCTCACTTGATGAGGTATTTTCAACTTTTGTTTTTGATGTCCGCTTTTAAAGAGTCAATTCATATTGCAAAATGAGTTGAGCTCAGGATCACATGCCGAGTAGAGAATAAAGATTGAAGTCGATTGAAGACGCCGATTCGCCTCCTTAAAGTTGCAGTGGAGTTGATCGAGGGCATCGATCTTGCCTTTCCGAGTCGCAGAAGAGAAGACCAAAACCTTATCTCACCGGGCGATAGAAGAGCATATTGAAATTGTAGATCTTATCTTTCGGGTTACAATTGAAGCGGATCGAAGCCACAAATCTCATATCCTTGAAGTTACATTGGAATGATTGAAGCTACAAGGCATATCTCCGAATTTGCGAGATTGAACCAAAGCTACAAGATGCGGTGGACTGAAAAGAGACTAACTAAACAAGAAGAGTTCCAAATCAAGTCAAGACCTAGCAAGACCGGCAAGTTTGGTCTTCTTGAAAGTCTTTGCTCTATTATCGTTGCGACAATGAGCAAAGAGGGCAAATAGAAGCCCAAATTGCCCGGCCCAATTATATGAAAACCCAACCAAACCTCTAAACCCACTAAAACCCTTAACCCATGACCCATTTACATCTACCCAAACCCAATTCAAAAGCCCATTAAGCCCCCAAAAAAAAAACCTAACCCAAAAAAAAACAAAGAAAAAAAGAAAAAAAAAACTTACCCCAAAAAAACCTAACCCCCAAAAAAAAGAAGAAAAAGAAAAAAACCTAACAAAAAGATAAAAAACCTAGCCACCTAACCACTTTCCCACTTGCCCCATTTTTCCTCCCATTGTCTACCACCACCACCTACAAAATAGAAAAAAAATAGAAAATCATGTAAAAGATGGCTATAAAAAGCCATTCAAAATCATGTAAAAAGGAGGAGAAGGAGGATTTTACAAAGATTGAAAAGAAAAAACACAAAATCCTTCAAATTTTGAACACAAAAGAAACATCAATAAAAGGTTGCATTTTTTTCTTCCTCTTCTTTCGAATCTTTTTCTTTCTTTTTTTTGTGTTGTTATTTTTTCTTTATATATACATATATTGTTAAAAAATTATTTATTTTTCCTACCACCACCACGGTGGTCGACGGTGGTCAGTGATTTGGCGGCCGACGACGATCGACGTGTGACCCCCCCTTGGCCGGATTTCTTTCCCACTTCCCTTCTCTCTTCCCTCTCTCTTCTTTTTCATTTATTTTTCGTATTTACCTTGGATTTCATATTATTTTGCTACTTAATTTAGCTTTAAATATTAATCATGTTATATATGTAATATTGTTATCACTATTATTTTTATATATTGTTATTATTATATTATATTTAGCTATTTATATATATATTTTCTTTATGTTTCGTTTCTTACTATTATATGCATATATATCTATTATTATATTTATTATTAATATTGTTAGCATTAGTACTTTTACTTAATGTGTATGTAGGTATACATGTACATATTATTAGCTTTTATCATATATGTATATTGTATATATTATATTTATATTATATATATATATTCTTAATGTTATTAGTTGTATACTTCTTGTATATTTCCATGTATATATTTTATATTGTCTCATGTACATACTCAAATACTATTATATATATATTTATTTTTAATACCATATCATGTATATATTATTATATTTATTTTATCCCTATTATATTTATTATTAATATTAGTACACATATTTTATTATAGGAATATATATATTCTTTTCTTTATATAGTATTATTTTCATATATCGTTATATTTATTATTATACTTATCATTTTTCTCTATTGTTACTTACTATTTTGTTTTAAATTATTATGTATTATTTGGTATATATGTCTTTTATTATTACTCTTATTATCATTATTAGTACATGTCCATTATATATGTAGATATTTTAATACATATAAGTACATATTCATGTAGTGTCGTTAGCATATATATATATAAAATATATTTTTCATTATTAATATTTCTAATATATGTTGTATATTTTCATTTTGGTATGTCATGTATATATATATATATATATATGTATATGTATGTTTTATGTATATATTGTTATTTTCTATTGTCATTATGAATATATTATTTTTCTTATTATATTGGTAGTGCATCATTTCTATTTTTTGTAAATATTAATATTGTTGTTTTAATATTCTCGCTTTTAACATTTCATTATTAATTGCATCGTTGTTTTGTATTATTTACTAATTCTTATTTTAAATAATGTTTTACTCATAATTTTAATTTCAATAAATAAGGCAACATGCCGATTTAATATTAAGTCATCGATTTCATCGCTATGTTGGGTGAATATCAATCGACTCGTGTTAAAACGGTACGTCCTTCTCAAAAGAAAACGAAACTTGAAATTTCTCGTGTTTTGATCGAATCACGATTCAATGTTACTTTGAACTTGCAATTTTGAAAATTAAGACAATACTTGTTTAATAAGATACCAATTTTGGGCGTCGAGGGTGCTAATACCTTCCTCGCAGAATCGACTCGAACCCAACTTTACTTTGGCTTTTGACGTGACCTAAATTCGCCTTCATTTTTGTGCAAGAATAAGTTTTCTTTTCTAAAAAGGATGATTTATTAGGTGTCCGGTCACACCTTGAAAAAAGATCGGTGGCGACTCCCTTTGTTAATAAAATCGAAAGTTGGTTTTCAAATGTTTAATAAATCGCCACAATTAGCGACCAAGCGAAACTAAAAATTTTTTTTACGTCGCTACATTCACAATTATTCTTCAACATCTTCTTCTTTAAACAAACTTATTCATCACTTCCTTCATAACCAAAACATCATGTGCAAACATATATATACATATATGAGCATGGTCAATTTCAAGGTGTCCATGGCCATCCAAAACACAAATTTTAACTAACATGCAAGAAGCATGAACCATGCTCATGAATGCATCATGGCGAATATGACAATCATGCTCCTTTTCAACTTCAATCATGATAAAACAAAAGAAAGCTCAAAATCTTACTCAAGAGTAGACAATCCATCATTGCATGCATCATCATCAAGCTTCACACTTAGCATGCAATGGCTTTATCACCATAACAACTTTGGCCAAATACCATTTCCATGGCTTAACAAAGATTTGAGCCATGGCTAACATGCACATCAAGTTAGCAACCAAAACATGCATGAAACTCCTAACACAACCTCATACATACCTTAATCTTGATGCAAACTTAGCCAAATCTCCTTCTAGATCTCTTCCAAACCAAGCATGAAGCAAAAATCCTCCTTCTTCCTTAGTTTTGGCTCAAAGAAAGGATGAACAAAATTTTTTTCTTTCCTTCTCTACAACTCACGGCAATGGGGGGGGATTACCACACTCACACACATTTTTTTCATTTTTATCACCCATACACCTTTGTTTATTATTTCACCCTAATGCACCAACAAAACATGTTTCATGACATGTTTAGCCCATCCTCCTTGTCATGGCCGCCACCACCTATAAAGGGGGAATTTGACATGCAAGTCCATTATTTTGCATGCATGCTTTAATTAGTCATCACACATTTCCTATCATACTTTCAAAGTTCATTACTAAGTCCTTTCTTGTGGAATTCACCCTTATAACACTAAATCAATCATCATAAAATGTCATACATGAGCACACACATATTATAGGCATCAAAATAAATTTTAATTATTTTATGCCTCGGTTTTGTGGTCCCGAGACCACCTTCCGACTAGGGTCAATTTTGGGTGTCACAACTCTCCCCACTTAAGAAATTTTCGTCCCAAAAATCTTACCGTAAATAGGTTTGGATATCGCTCTTTCATAGAGTTCTCGGTCTCCCAAGTAGCTTCTTCTATCCCGTGCTTGAGCCATAACACTTTTACTAGCGGAACCCGCTTGTTTCATAACTCTTTCACTTCTCGTGATAGGATACGAATCGGTTCTTCCTCATAACTCATATTAGCTTGAATTTCAATTTCGATGGACTAATCACGTGCGATGGATCGGATCTATAGCGTCAAGCATCGAAACGTGAAAGACATCTGAACCTTTTCGAGTTCGGGGCAAAATCAAACGATATGCCACTTTGGATCGACTCGCCGGATATCTCATATGGCCCAACGAACCTCGGCTCAACTTGCCCTTACGGCCGAATCTGAGTATCTTTTTCCAAGGCGATACCTTGAGAAACACTTTATCACCCACCGATACTCGATATCCTTACGCTTCAGTCCGCGTCACGACTTCGACGATCGGAGGCTATCTTCGACTTTCACGGATTACTTTCACTTTCTTCAAAGATCCCTAATCAAATCCACCCGAAAATCTTGCTTTCACCGAGCTCACCAAAACAATGGTGTACGGCATTTACGACCGTACAAGGCCTCGTAGGGTGCCATCTTAATACTTGATTGAAAGCTTGTTGTTGTAAGCGAATTCAATCAACGGCAAATACCGCTCCCATAAACCACTAAACTCGAGGACGCAACATCTTAACATATCCTCAAGTATCTGAATTATCCGCTCGGATTGACCATCGGTTTGGGGTGAAAGGCGGTCTGAAATGCAACTTGGTACCCAAAGCTTCTTGCAACTTTTTCCAAAATCGCGAGGTAAATCTCGGATCTCTATCCGACACGATGGAAATAGGCACCCCGTAATCTCACAACTGAGAAACGCATAATTCAAATAATTTGTCAATTGAAAAATCCGTGCGTCGGGGGACAAAGTGGGCCGACTTAGTCAATCGATCTACCACGACCCAAACCGCATCCTTCTTACTTGTCGACAATGGCGGTCCGGATACAAAGTCCATTGTGACTCGATCCCATTTCCACTCGGGTATCGTGATTGGTCAAGTAATCTCAAGGCACCGATGTTCCGCTTTCACTTGTTGACATATTAAACATCTCAAACAAAGTCGGAGATGTCTCGCTTCATACCACGCCACCAAAACCGACGTTTCAAATCATTGTACATCTTCGTACTCCCGGGTGGATTGCCATTCGGCTACAATGGGCTTCATTCGAATTATCGAAATGAGTTCAATTCTTTGGAACACACAGACGACTTTTGAACCTCAAACAATCGTCATCATCGATTTGAAACTCAATCCTTGTTCGAACACACTCACCCGCTTTTGCGCCCAACTCGTCGTCGACTTTCTCGAGCTTCTCGAATTTGATGTATCAATAGTGGTTTGGCTTTCAATTCAGCTACTAACACACTATCGGATCGAATGACAAGTGCACGCTCATCGCCAGAAAGCGAATAATGATTTACGACTCAAGGCATCCGCAACCACATTCGCCTTTCCCGGTGATAGTCAATGACCAGCTCGTAATCCTTTAACAAATCGAGCCAACGTCTTTGTCGCAGATTTAAGTCTCTTTGGATCATCAAATATTTGAGACTTTTGTGATCCGAGTATACATGGCACCTTTCACCAAATAAGTAATGTCGCCAAATCTTTAAGGCGAATACGATGGCGGCCAATTCGAGATCATGAGTCGGATAATTTTTCTCATGTGGCTTTAATTGCCTCGACGATAGGCCACAACTCGACCTTCTTGCATTAATACGCAACCTAACCCAAGTAGAGAGGCGTCGCTATAGATGACAAACTCTTTGCGGACTCGGTTGCACTAGAATTGGGGCTTCAACAAATAAGTTTTCGCTTGATCGAAACTTTTTGGCATTTCTCCGTCCATTCAACTTAACATCCTTTTGGAGTAGCCATCATCGGCGTGGCTATCGTTGAGAAGCCTTTACAAATCGTCGGTAGTAACCAAGAAGCCCCAAAAGCTCCGAACCTCAGAATATTTCTGAGGCTTCCAATTAAGTATGGCTGAAATTTTATTCGGTCGACTCGAATACCCGATGCAGATACCACATGACCCAAGAAGCTAACCTCTCTTAACCGAACTCACACTTGTCAACTTAGCATATAATTGCTTATCCCGTAAAATTTGCAAAGACTAACCGCAGTGTTCAAGATGTTCGGTCTCATTTCTTGAATAGACCAAGATGTCATCAATGAACACGACTACTTAATCGATCCAAATATGGTCTAAAGATCCAATTCATTAAATCCATAAATACCGCGAGGGCATTAGTGAGCCCAAACGGCATCACTAGGAACTCATAGTGACCATATCTCGCTCAAGGCGCCTTGGGTACGTCCAATCTCGGATTCGCAATTGATAATAGCCCGATCTCAAATCTATTTTCGAGAACACCGAGGCTCCCTTTAGTTGATCGAACAAGTCATCGATACGTGGCAACGGATATTTGTTCTTTATTGTCGCTTTATTAAGTCGACGATAATCGATGCACACCCGCATGGTTCCATCCTTCTTTTCACGAACAACACCGGCGCACCCAAGGCGAAAAACTCGGGCGAGCAAAACCTCTATCCACCAATTCTTGCAACCGAGCTTCCAACTCCTTTAATTCGTTGGTGCCATACGATCACGGAGCTATCGAAATTGAGTGGTACCGGTACCAATTCGATGCCAAATTCTATTTCCGAACAGTGGTAAACCCGCAATTCTTCGTGGAAAACATCCGGTATTCACAAACCACGCGCACAGATTCGGGTTTCTTTTCGATTCCTTGTCATCGAAAGCACGTCGCAAGGTACGCCGCACTCTTTTCTTACATATTTTCGGGCCAACATTGCCGATATTATACCGGCAACCCCTTTAAGTCCGTAGACTTAACCCGAATTATCTCGTTATTCGCGCACCTCAAATCGATAGTCTTGCTTTTGCAATTTACGACCGCATCGTGCATGGTCAACCCATCCAAACCAAGAATAACGTCAATTCATCGAACGGCAAAAGCATCAAGTCCGCCGGAAACAAGAACCTCGGAACACTAGGGACTTTTCTTGCACACTTTGTTGACAAGCACGTAATGACCCAAGGGTTTGACACCGAATTACAAACTCAAGAGACTCAATAGGCAAAGTCTTCTTCGGATGCTAAGGTTTCACATATATAAGATTGAGTAGAACCAGGGTCAATCAAAGCAATCACATTAGTATTGAAAAGAGTGAAAGCACCGTAATGACATCCGGAGAGGCAGATCCTCGCGTGCTGTATGGCATAAGTCCTCGCAGGAGCACGAGCCTCGATCGATGGTAGTATCTCTAGATCCTCTCGACCGCCATCGACATTGCCCATATTTCTAGGTGGCCTACCTCGAGCAAATGGTAGCACCCGAGTTTCCACTCGACTCACATTCTGCTCAAGCATCCTCGGGCAATCCTTCCTAAAGTGGTCGGCCGATCCACACTTATAGCGAGGAGCGATCACGAAACCAACAGCTCCCAATGCCATTTGCCACAATGTTGACACTCGCCTCTCTCGGCGATCATTTCCACCACTGGCGATCGAAGTGACTCGTGTGGTCACAGGGGGTCGATCGCGTCCTCGTCTAGAAAAGCCCAAAGTGCCTCTAGACCGGTTCACATCATCTCGAAATCTCTTCGGTGCCTGTTGAAGAGACTTTCCCGAGGACCTCTTTCGGAATTCTCCAGTTCCCACATCAGCTTTTTGTTTCTCCTTTCTAAGCTCTTCGACTTTACAAGCTCGCTCAACAAGTACTACGATCTCTCGTATTTCGAGAATGCCAACGAACATCCTTATATCATCATTCAGCCCATCCTCGAAGCGTTTACACATAATAGCTTCGGACGAAATGCATTCTCGCTTGTATCAGCTAAGCCTCACAAATTTTCGTTCATAGTCGGTAACCGACATAGAACCTTGCTTAAGATCAAGAAATTCCTTCGCTTTTGGTCGATGAATCTCGATCGATATACTTTTTTTTTTCTAACTTGGTTTGAAAGAATTCCCAAGTCACTTGCTCTCTAGGTACCACGAAGTCGAGTACTCCACCAATAGTAGGTGGAATCACGTAGCAAGGAGATGGTACACTTTAAGCACTCATCGGTGTACAAGATAGCTCATCGAGCACCCGGATAGTGTTGTCCAACCAAAATTCAGCTCGTTCGCATCATCATCATCCGTAGCTTTAAATTCAGTGGCCCCATGTTTTCAATCCTATCGATTGGGGGCTTACTTGACCTTATTTGGTCGATTCGGAGGTATTGTAGGTCTTGGGGGTTGCATTTGTCGGGAATGGAGGTTGTGGGACCGCCGTGTTAGTTCGAATGTATTGATTAAACCATTCGCTCATCACACTATAAAAGGCTTGCCTAGCCTCATCATTCGGATTGTTGGCCATAGGTTGAGAGTCCGCGGCGCTGTCCCTTGTGCGGGGAGCAGCGCCACACTCTCCACATCATCAGCTATTGCTCGGTTGGGATCGGGATCCATTGCTATAAACAAACTCAAAGTCAAATTGTCAGAAATCACCACACTATCGATTCATCATTTAATGGCATGTATAGCTAGACCCCAAACACCTCACGGTAGTCCTAGAATCGACTAAACCGTGGCTCTGATACCAATAAAATTGTAACACCCCGAACCCGAGACCATCGCCAGTGTCGGACACGAGGGGTTAGCAAGCCAAGTTCACTTGTTTTGCCCATCCATTGGACATTTCCAGTCAGGCTGGAAAAACTGCGTCACTGTCGCCTTAAAAATCATATCTCGAGTTTCAAAACTCGGAAACTGGTTTCGTAAATTTTCCCTGAATTTAGACTCATATATCCATCCATGGATTTATTTCTAGAATTTTTGGTCGGGCCAATTGGTACAGTTTATTAGTTAAAGTCACCCATGTTACAGGGATCGACTGCTCTGACCTTCGCGCGGTATAACTTGAATATCTCTCTGTACAGGGCTTTAATGTTGGTGCCGTTTGTTTCTAATGAAACTAAACTCAAAATGGAATCTGTAAATATAAGGTATGTCTCCTAATTCTTTCTGGATAATTTATAGTAAATTTTAAAGTTGCGACAGGGAACCCAGAAACCGTTCTGGCCCTGTCTCACAATAGCTTTAATATCTCTTAACATGTAACTCCTATGACCATTTCGTTTCTTCCATATGAAAATAGACTCATCAATGTTCATTTACATAGCTGATTCACTATTTAATACCATTCCTACAAATTTTGGTGATTTTTCACATTCACGTTACTGCAGCTGGCAGCATCTGTTTTAAGGTAGGTCTTACCTATTTTGTAGTCTCCATGAACCAACTAGTCTTGCCTTACATAGGTCCACATATGATCATTTTAACCATGCCAATGGCTGATCATGTGACCAACATTCCCATTTCCAATTCATAGTCACATCATGACACCATATATATATATACAAACCGCAAATAGTTTAAGTTGATACTTCACTATTACGAGCCATTTTCGCATGGCCGTACACATATACATCATAACATATTTAAACCAACAAGGGTAGTCCTATACATGCCATTTCAAGTTCAACCAAGAATTTATACCAAAATGGGGGCTTGATAGTGTGGATGACTTCGACTTCAACGATCCCGAATCCGATTGCTATCGAGCAAAATCTAGAAAACCGAGAGCCAAAGCAATGAGTAAGCATTTTTATGCTTAGTAAGTCTCAAGGAATATAATCAACTCTAATTACAGCAATACATTCACATAGTTAAATGCATCATTTCATTAATGCACATTCACATAATCATACTTACTTCACCATCCCAACTCCTATGTTCATACACAAATAACGGCTTCATTAAGGCCGATAACTCGTTCCATCATAGGAGCGGATATTCACACGCTCTACTCCTAGCGCCAAAGCACACACCGCACTTACCTTGTCATTGGGAAATTTCACAAGTGCATTAGCTGAAATTTTCCAGCAAGCTTATAATTTTCAAATCACATACCTTCGAGTTTAACCGGATGTCGCTACTCGATCAATCGCCTTGGGACATAGCCCGGTTATGGTAACCCGCACCAAGGCCTCACGGGACTTAACCCGGATATCACGATTTGCACAAATGCCTTGGTCTTAGCCGGATAGAATGACTCGCACGAATGCCTTGGGTCTTAGCCCGGATGTAGCCACTAGCACAATTGCCTTCGGTCTTAACCCGGTTATAATTTCCAGCATAATTGTCTTGGGCTTAGCCGGATATCATTCAATTTCTCATGCACACATACATCAATAATCATTGGACATACATATTTATTTTCGTTACTAAGGCTCAAACACAATTATAATCACTAACATAATCGCCTTCGGGACTTAGCCCGGTATCATTCAATACTCATACACACATAAATCAATAATCAATACATCCATATTTCATTCCACATAATTCAAGTAAGGTCACTTCTTGAGGACTTACCTCGGATGTTGTCGAACGGCTTTTACGGCTATTCGATTACTTTTTCCTTCCCCTTGTCCAATTGTGGCCCTCTTAGCTCTTGAGCTAATTCAAACAAATTCAATTTATCAAAACCTCATTGTGCTAGCTTATGGCTGAATATGACAAGGAATTTAAATGGTCATATGGCCACCCTTTAGCTTTAATACACAATGGTCATGCACATTTTATACTACATCAAGCAATTCAATACAATTTATTCGAGCATCAAGGAAAAGCTAAGGCCTTCAATAGGCTACCCAAGGCCGAATATACTTGTCCATGTTGAGGCCAATTATGCACTTAATACCACACAAAAACAGCATGCATTTTACTAGTTAATGCTTTGCATATTGTAGCTCAAAACTTACAATATAGCATCAAGCACTCATATGTGTGCTAGGCCGAATGTGCTTACAATTTCACAATTATTCTTCAACATCTTCTTCTTTAAACAAACTTATTCATCACTTCCTTCATAACCAAAACATCATGTGCAAACATATATATACATATATGAGCATGGCCAATTTCAAGGTGTCCATGGCCATCCAAAACACAAATTTTAACTAACATGCAAGAAGCATGAACCATGCTCATGAATGCATCATGGCGAATATGACAATCATGCTCCTTTTCAACTTCAATCATGATAAAACAAAAAGAAAGCTCAAAATCTTACTCAAGAGTAGACAATCCATCATTGCATGCATCATCATCAAGCTTCACACTTAGCATGCAATGGCTTTATCACCATAACAACTTTGGCCAAATACCATTTCCATGGCTTAACAAAGATTTGAGCCATGGCTAACATGCACATCAAGTTAGCAACCAAAACATGCATGAAACTCCTAACACAACCTCATACATACCTTAATCTTGATGCAAACTTAGCCAAATCTCCTTCTAGATCTCTTCCAAACCAAGCATGAAGCAAAAATCCTCCTTCTTCCTTAGTTTTGGCTCAAAGAAAGGATGAACAAAATTTTTTTCTTTCCTTCTCTACAACTCACGGCAATGGGGGGGGATTACCACACTCACACACATTTTTTTCATTTTTTATCACCCATACACCTTTGTTTATTATTTCACCCTAATGCACCAACAAAACATGTTTCATGACATGTTTAGCCCATCCTCCCTTGTCATGGCCGCCACCACCTATAAAGGGGGAATTTGACATGCAAGTCCATTATTTTGCATGCATGCTTTAATTAGTCATCACATATTTCCTATCATACTTTCAAAGTTCATTACTAAGTCCTTTCTTGTGGAATTCACCCTTATAACACTAAATCAATCATCATAAAATGTCATACATGAGCACACATATTATAGGCATCAAAATAAATTTTTAATTATTTTTATGCCTCGGTTTTGTGGTCCCGAGACCACCTTCCGACTAGGGTCAATTTTGGGCTGTCACATAAATTGAATAGAGAGATTATTAAATAAGTGAATTTTGAATATATTTAGATCAAGTAAACTGAAATTCAGATCTAGATTGGGGGAAAACTAAAGTTATCGACTAATCGACCTATTTCATCGTTTTCACATCCGAGGTAAGTTCGTATGCTATAAATTTCATTATAAATGTATTTTTAAATGCTTTGATATTGTTTAAATTGTGAATATTAGACTTCGGACAGATTAGTCAATGTTCGGCATACGAAATCCCAGTTGAACCTTACGAATAGATTAGGATGCTAGTGACATGTCATCAGGGAACATTGATTTGGCTTCAGGCAATGATATTAGCACTTCGGGTGCGAGTTATGCCGATTTGGCTTCGGGCCATGAATATCAACGGATTTGACTTCGGGCCATGATATCAGTATTTCAGATATAAGCTACCTTGATTTGGCTTCGGGTCATGGTATTGGTACTTAGTGTGAGAGACTCTAGAGTATCCGACTTTTATTCCGAATGGTTTAATGGGTAAACGAAAGATGTGATTGAGTATGAGAATGATATGAGATGGTACAGGTACGCACGTGACATGTAGAAGCTTTGGTTCAAAGAAACTTGTGAAAAATGTGATTAATATCATAATATTGTATATGCAAGGTTTGTTTGCTAATATATGCTAAATATTGATATATATATTCAAATTGTTGAATTGTAATCTTGAGATTGAATTGAGTTTATTTTATACAAGCTTATTAAGCTTTATAGCTTACTTTTTTTATTTTCCCGTGTTTCATAGTGTTATCAAGCTAGCTCGGATTTCACACTATCCACCTATCATATGGTACCTATGGAATTTGGTATTTTAAGTATATGACATGTATAGGGATTTTGAGTCATTTCGGTATATGTAGCATGATTTTAGCCATTTGTGTTGGCTTGTGAATATCTAGTGTTTGCTTTGTGTTAGGCATGTAAGTTGGCTTATTTTGGCAATTATGTGGTGTATGTATATATGTATTAATGTCTCTTAGTGATGTGGTTCATGATTTCTTAAGGATGGATTGTTGAATGCGATCTTCAAGGTAGCTAATGGTTGATGAATTGAGAAGGGTTGCGCTTGTGGTTTTAGGCTAAGAAATGCTTAGTTGAAATGGTACATATAAATGCTTTGGGAATGTGAATTGGTGTAATTTGAATAGGCAAGAATATGGTATTATAAGCATGATAAATGTTGGCATTGAAATGGTATATATTTTATACTTGGTTGTGGTTATTTTGGTTGTTTATAAATGCTATAAATTGTTTATTTGGTTTGATGTAGGTGTGTGACAATTTGAGGAGGCAAAATGGCTTAGTAAATAGCCTATTTTTGTCCACACGGGCAGAGATACGGGCGTGTGTCTCAGCCGTGTGCGACACATGGTCATGGTACACAGCCGTGTGTCCGCTGGTGTTGAAATTGAAATCAACTCAGTATGCTCCACACGGCCTGGCACACGGGCTAGCCATACAGGCCTGTGTGTTGGCTGTGTAACCCAAGTCAGAGAGTTACACTGGGTCAGACAGGGTCTGAGACACAGCCATGTGATCCCATTTCAAATATTTGCATGGCCTGAGACATGGGCGTGTCTATTGGCTGAGTGAGAGACACGGTTGGGGCACACGGGCATATGACCCTTGCAGTTTGAAAAATTTTCTAACTTCTGTAAAAATTTCTCGAGTTATCGGTTAGTCCCAAACCACTCCCAAAGTATGTTTAGGGACTCTTAGGCTTGTAATAGGGACAATGTGATTGTATTTGATTGGAATTACATTTGGTTGATGATTTTTGATTCGAATCTATAACCTTATTCCAGCATGAAATACGGGTGAGGGGTGTTATATTTATTGGTATCAGAGTTACGGTTTAGTCGATTCTTGGACTAACGTAGCGTGTGTGAGAGTCTAGCTGTAACATCTCGAAATAGGGCCTAGTCAGAATAGTGGTTTCAGGGCCGCAAATCCGACATCAAAATGTTTATTTTATGATTATTATGAGTCCTAGAATATGAGTATATGCATGTGTTAAAGTTTCATGAAGAAATTTTAAGTATAAGATGTCCAATTGGAAATTAGGGACTAAATTGAATAAATTGCAAAACTTGGATTCTAGAAGCATTTTGTATGAAATTACTTTAGATTATGAATTAGAAGGTCTTGGAGATCAATTTGCCCAAATTCTAAATTTTTGGACAAAAATGGGCTTGCATGGATGAAATTTTAAAGAAAGGGCATGAAGGCATTTTGGTCATTAGGCATTTTAATGAAATAAACAGGGAAAAATAATGCAAAAATATGCTCATCTTCTCCCATAGTTGCCGAAATTTGGAGGACACCATAGCTAGGGTTTCTTCAATTTTCAAGCTCAAAAGTAAGCTTACTTTCTCCATTTCTACCCATATTTCATGCTAGGGTTCATGTTAAAAAATTTACCCATGCATGAGTTATTGGTATTTTGATGGATTATGGAAGAATATGAAAGATAAATGTGTGTTAAACATCTTTTCCAAGTTGGTTTTCATGAGAAACCCTTATAGGGACTACTTTGCAAAAGATGTAAATTTGTGGTAGAAATGAAGAAAATAATGAAAAATGTGGGTTGCCATAAGAGAGAAAAATGGTCGGTTAGGCTTGGGTAAGATAGAAATTGCATGTGTTTCATTATACGAGCCTAGGGACTAAATCGTAAAGATGTGAAAGGTTAGGGGCAAAATGGTCATTTGGACCGGGGTAGGTATTAAACTTGAAATGTACAATGTGGGGTATTAATGAGTTAATTTTGCTGTTATAGACCCCGGGGAACAAATTCTGAAGGTCAATCATGGTAAACGCAAGGTTTCGGAATAACTGAAACACAATCCCGAAAAGAATACCAGGTAAGTTCGGATAACTTAAAGTAAACCCCTAATATACATAATTGTATGATTTATAAATGCATGATATTTTCATTTATGGATGGTATGAAAATGCATGAAATGCTCCGTTGGTAATGACTTGTTGATAACTGTCTCGGTTGAGGTTAAAAAAGGAATTCGATGGATAAACCATGTTTTACATGTGAGTTGAGATCCTGCATGTGTTGCAGTAAGGATTTAGACCGGACAGGTAATCTGTGATCTCAAATATGGAAAGGAATCTAGCCCGTACGGGTGTTCCTCGAATGATCAAGCCTCTTGAAGAGTATGTGTGCATGATGGATTCAGCCCAGACGGGTAATCTGATTAGGGTTTGAATTTAGCCTGGATTGGTAATTCAGATTCGAGCTCATTAAGGGTGTTTGTTGCTATAAGGGATTTAGCCTGGACTGGTAATCCTGGCATCACCTTATGAGTTCATATAATGGGGGATTTAGCCTGGACTGGTAATCCTGCCATATGATGTGAGGTTAGCAGGAGTGCATAGATGAAATAATCATCCAAATGAATTGACGGATATTGGGTATTCCATCAAGATTTCCTAGAAACTCAACGATATTAACATGGGATATATATATATGTGAATGAAATGTTGAATGATGAGCTCATCTAGTTCAATTACATGATACGTGATTATGTGACTAACTCATTGATTGAGTGCATGTGATAGGAAATCATTTCATAATGGATGATTTCATGAATTAAGTATGGATGTATGCTAATTACTCGGTAAGTTTACTTTCCAGTTATTCGAGCTTACTAAGTATAAAAATGCTTACCCCCTTTCTTTTTCCTGTTTTACAGAGCTCGAGGACTCATAAAGATTGGAAGACGGTTGGAGAAGCAACACACTATCAACTAGTCAAGCTTTGGTATAAAGGCACTTTTATTTTGTTAATGACATGTATAGGGCTCTGAGTATTTGTTCATATGTGTCATTTGAATTGTTGAACAAAGGCATGTAAAGAAGCATTCATCTTTTTGTATAAGGCCATGGAAATTGGCATATTTAAAAGTAGGCTATGATCTGCTTTTATATGTTTGTTTATGCTCTATTATGATGGGTCGCTGCAAGTGGCAATGAGTTCAAAAAAATGAGCCAAATTTTGAATGTGCTACAATCACATAAGGACCCATAAATACTAGATGGGAAATAACCATTTTGTATGAAACCAATGATACGAGGTTTCCATACAACTATTTTCATTAAGATTATTCACAAGCGTAAAATTATGTTTTCTCTCAAACTTGATAACCACTGGGCACAAGTAGTAGAAAGGGGTGACTAAAGGCTTGGAAAATAGCCTAATAAAGTCCACATGGTTAGACACACGGGCATGTGTCTAGGCCGTGTGTGACACACGGTTCCCTCCCATGGGTGTGCTATGGCCGTGTGCACCTGCACATAAAATTTTAGCTCAAAGTTTTGCACGGGTAGGACACACGGTCGTGTTCCATGGTCGTGTTGATAAGTCAGTGTTGCCCACGGTTGAGGGGCATGGGCGTTCCCCGAGATACACGGGTGTGTGAATCTACACGGCCCACCTACACAGGCGTGTGTCCCTTTATGTTAAGGAAAATTTTTTGAGGAGCCCAAGGTTAATCGAACGTGCCCGTATTTATCCCGTATTGCTTTCTGATATGTTATAGGTCCCGAAGGCCTATACAAGGGACGAGATGTTCATGATTGAAAGGTTTTAAATTCAAATGAAATTTTGTGATCCAAGTTAGTATACTGAAAGTGTAAAGTTCTGGTAATGCCTCGAGCCCTGTCCCGGTGTTGGATTTGGGCTAGGGGTGTTACATTTATTGGTATCAGAGCTACGATTTAGTCAGTTATAGGACTACCGTAAAGGATGTTAAGGTTCGCTATACATGTCATTATTTGAATGTTGATAGTATGACGTCTTCTAATTGTTTAAATTGTTTTGAATATAGTAAATGTCTTCTAATCAAGCACAAGATGAGTCCGAGGGAGCCGAGAGCCATGCTTTAGCTTCCGTACAACGAGCTACATCTAGTAGTAGTAGAAAGCTGATGTCAGAAGGTCGAGAAGAGGCCCGAGCTGCCTTCTTCGATATGATGGATGAATGGTTTGGGGATTATCTAAGAAATTGTCCCAATATACTAAGACCTCCCCCGCCCCTTAACCAAACTGATGAGGATGTGCCACGAGGTATGGCACCGATAAGAATTGGTAAAGCCCCGATAGATAAGCTTAGAAAGTATGGGGCTGAGGAATTCAGAGCCAAAGTTGATGATGACGCTGAAAGAGCCGAGTTCTGGCTCAAAAATACTACGAGGGTGCTAGACGATTTGTCATGCACACCTGGGGAATGTTTGAAGTGTGCTGTGTCCCTTTTGAAGGACACTGCATACAGTTGGTGGAAAACCATATCCTCAGTAGTGCCGAAAGAGAATATTACTTGGGATTTCTTCCAATCAGAGTTTAGGAAGAAATATATTAGCCAACGGTTTTTGGACTCGAAACGAAGGGAGTTCCTGGAACTTAAACAAGGTAACAAGACTGTAGCCGAATACGAGAGAGAGTTTGTACGACTAAGTCAGTACGCAACTGAATGGGTCCAAACTGAATCAGAAATGTGTAAACGCTTCGAAGAAGGTCTGAATGAGGACATCAAGTTGTTGATTTGGATCTTGGAAATACGGGAGTTCGCCGCATTGGCCGATCGAGCCAAGAAGGCCGAGGAACTTAATAATGAAATAAAATAAGCTAAGAGAGAGGCTCGAGTTGCGAACAAGAGGTCTAGCAGTAAAACACTCTCGTTCTCCACGAAGAAAGCCAGGAGCCTGTATGAACGCTCCACTTCGTTAGTGGGATATTCGGGTGGAAGCTCTAAGTGATGAGGTCAAAAGTCTTCCTCCCCGATGGTGACCAGTATGGGGAGTGTAGATGATCAAAAATCGAAGTGTAAGAGCTACAACAAATTTCACTTTGGAGAGTGCCAAATGAAAAGCGGCACATGTTTCAGATGTGGTTCTCTTGATCATTTTCTCAGAGACTACCCAGAACGAGTTGAAAAAGATGAGGAACTAGCTCTAAAGTCGAGTGCTCCTATTCCACAAGGTAGACCTCCGAGATACCTTGGAAGTGCTAGTGGAAGTCGAGTCATAACTAAAGATGCTACAAAATCAGAAATTCGAGCCCCGACAAGAACGTATACAATACGTGCTCGAGAGGAAGCCTCTGCTCTTGATGTTATTACGGGTACTTTCTCTCTTTTTGATAGAAGTGTTGTTGCTTTAATTGACCCGGGGTCAACGCATTCATATATTTGCATAAGATTGGCGTCTAGTGTGAACATACCTGTGGAACCTGTAGAATTCATCATTAGAGTGTCGAACCCACTAGGCAAATCAGTCCTAGTTGATAAAGTCTGTAAGAATTGTCCTTTGATAATTCAAGGTCATTGTTTTCCGACTAACTTTATGTTGTTACCATTTGATGAATTTGATGTAATACTTGATATGGATTGGTTAGCCCTTCATGATGTAATTGTGAATTGTGGTAGTAAGTATATTAAGTTGAAATGCCCGGATGGTAAGATTCTACAGGTCGAATTAAGAGAATTGGGTTCACTGCCGATTGTAATCACGACAATGGTTGCCCAGAGATATATGAGGAAAAGATATGAAGCCTACCTTGCATTTGTATTGAACACTAAGGAAACAGAGCTGAAGATTGAGTCCGTCCCGATAGTATGTGAGTACTCAGATGTGTTTCCGGAGGAGTTACCCAGATTACCTCCTGAAAGGGAGATAGAGTTTGGTATTGAATTGGTGCTAGGGACGACTCCTATTTCTATTGCCCCGTACAGAATGGCACCTACTGAGCTGAAGGATTTAAAAGCACAGTTGCAAAAGCTGACGGATAAAGGATTTGCTAGGCCAAGTTTTTCACCTTGGGGTGCCCCCGTGTTGTTCGTAAAGAAGAAAGATGGTTCGATTAGCTTATGTATCGATTATCGGCAACTGAACAAGGTGACTATTAAGAATAAGTATCCTTTACCAAGGATCGATGATTTGTTTGATTAGTTGAGAGGAGCTACCGTATTCTCTAAAATAGACTTAAAGTCTGGCTATTATCAGCTGCGAGTTAAAGACTCAGATGTACCCAAGACAGCTTTCAGAACTAGGTATGGCCATTATGAATTTCTTGTCATGCCGTTTGGGCTGACGAATGCACCGGCCATGTTTATGGATCTAATGAATAGGATCTTTCGTCCATATTTGGATAAGTTTGTCGTTGTGTTTATTGATGACATTTTGATCTACTCTAGAGATGAGGGAGAGCATGCGAAGCATCTAAAAATTGTGTTATAGACCTTGCGGGAAAAACAACTGTATGCTAAGTTTAGCAAGAATGAATTTTGGCTCCAGGAAGTTGGATTTTTGGGTCATATAGTTTCGAGTGAAAGCATCCGAGTTGATCCAAGTAAGATTTCTGCAATTGTAGAATGAAAATCACCTAAGAATATAACCGAGGTTAGAAGCTTTTTGGGCTTAGCTGGTTACTATTGAAGATTTGTAAAAGGATTTTCCATGATAGCGATTCCGATGACAAAGCTGTTACAGAAAGACATTAAGTTTGAATAGACAGAGAAGTGTCAGCAAAGTTTTGAGAAGTTAAAGACATTGTTGACCGAAGCTCCTATTTTAGTGCTACTTGAACTGAGAAAAGAATTTGTGGTCGATAATGATGCATCCTTAAATGAATTGGGTTGTGTACTTATGCAAGATGGCAAGGTGATAGCCTATGCTTCACGGCAATTGAAGCCTCACGAGAAGAATTACCCAACCCACGACCTAGAGCTTGCTGCCATTGTTTTTGCCTTGAAAATTTGGAGGCATTATTTGTATGGCGAGACTTGCCGTATATTCACGGAACACAAGAGTTTGAAATACTTGATGACTCAGAAAGAATTAAATTTAAGACAGCGGAGATGGTTAGAACTAATTAAGGGTTATGATTTAATTATCGACTATCACCCAGGAAAGGCGAATGTGGTCGCTGATGCATTGAGTAGAAAATCTCTGTATGCCTTGAGAGCCATGGATACTCGTTTGACATTGCTTGATGATGGTTCAGTTTTGCCCGAGTTGGAGGCTAGGTCGACATTTCTGCAGGAAATTCTTGATGTTCAGCTTAATGATGATGATTTGCAAGCAAAAAGAACTCAATGTGAGTCTGGTGTTGAGTCAGATTTTTGAGTTAGCCCTGATGGATGTTTGATGTTCAGAGATAGGGTTTGTGTACCCAAAGACAATGAACTTATTCGGAAGATTTTGCAAGAAGGACATAACAGTTGTTTGTCTGTTCACCCGGGAAGTACTAAGATGTACAATGATTTAAAGAAGATGTACTGGTGGAGCGGCATGAAAAGATATGTTTCTTAATTTGTGTCAAAATGCCTAGTATGTCAGCAAGTTAAAGCTAAATATCAGGTGCCTTCAGGTTTTTTACAGCCTGTAATGGTCCCTGAATGGAAGTGGGACAGAATTACCATAGAATTTGTGTCAGGACTACCTATGACTCCGAAAAAGAAAGATTCCATATGGGTTATAGTGGATAAATTGAGAAAGTCAGCTCATTTCATTCCGGTAGGGATGGATTATTCTCTTGATAGATTGGCCGATTTGTGCATTTCTGAGATAGAAAGATTGCACGGAGTACCACTGTCGATTATTTCAGACAGAGACCTGGGGTTCACTTCGAGATTCTGGAAGAAGTTACAAGAAGATTTAGGTATGAAGTTAAATTTTAGCACAGCTTTTCACCCTCAGACCGATGGTCAGTCTGAGCGGATGATTCAGATTTTCGAAGACATGTTGCGTTGTTGTATCCTTGATTTTCAGGGTAGTTGGGAAAAATACCTGCCATTGGTAGAGTTTGCCTACAACAATAGTTTGCAAACAAGTTTGAAGATGGCACCTTATGAGGCCTTGTATGGTAGGAAATGTCGAACTCCATTGTACTGGACAAAACTCAAGGAATATCGGATTCATGGAATTGATCTGATTAAAGAAACCAAAGTAAAAGTTAAAGTGATTCGGGATTGTTTAAAAGTGGCATCAGTAAGCAAAAGTCTTATGCTGATCTGAAAAGCAAGGAGATTGAGTTTCAAGTTGGAGATAGAGTATTCTTGAAAGTATCTCCATGGAAAAAGGTATTGAGATTTGGTCGGAAAGGTAAATTGAGTCCACGATTTATTGAGCCATACGAAGTCACTGAAAGAGTTGGATCGTTAGCCTATCGTTTGGCGTTGCCACCCGAATTGGAAAGATTCATGACGTGTTCCATGTGTCCATGTTAAGGAGATACCGATCAGACCCCTCTCATGTGATTTCGGTGACTGAGATCGAAATTCGATCGGACATGACCTATGGAGAAGAACCGATTAGGATATTGGCTTGTGAAGTTAAACAGTTGAGAAATAAAGATGTGGCTCTTGTAAAAGTTTTATGGCATCGACATGGTGTTGAAGAAGCTACATGGGAGCTGAAAGAAACCATGAGAAGCCAATATCCGAATCTGTTTTCTGGTAAGACTTTCGAGGACGAAAGTCTCTAAGGTTGGAGAAATGTAACATCCCGAAATAGGGCCTAGTCAGAATAGTGGTTTTAGGACCGCAAATCCGACATCAAAATATTTTATTTTATGATTATTATGAGCCCTATAATATAAGTATATGTATGTGTTAAAGTTTCATGAAGAAATTCTAAGTATAAGATGTCCAATTGGAAATTAGGGACTAAATTGAATAAATTGCAAAACTTGTATTCTAGAAGCAATTTGTATGAAATTGCTTCAGATTATGAATTAGAAGGTCTTGGAGATCAATTTGCCCAAATTCTAAATTTTCGGACAAAAATGGGCTTGCATGGATGAAAATTTAAAGAAAGGGCATGAGGGCATTTTGGTCATTAGGCATTTTAGTGAAATAAAAAAGGGAAAAATAAAGCAAAAAAATATGCTCATCTTCTTCCCATGGCTGTCGAAATTGGGAGGACACCATAGCTAGGGTTTCTTCAATTTTCAAGCTCAATAGTAAGTGCTCCCAAGCCCCGTTTTTCATGTTCTTTGTATTTTTGAAATCTCGGTAGTTTGCCTTCTCCATTTCTACCCATATTTCATGCTAGGGTTCATGTTAAAAATTTACCCATGCATGAGTTATTGGTATTTTGATGGATTATGAAAGAATATGAAAGATAAATGTGTGTTAAACATCTTTTCCAAGTTGGTTTTCATGAGAAACCCTTATAGGGACTACTTTGCAAAAGATGTAAATTTGTGGTAGAAATGAGGAAAATAATGAAAAATGTGGGTTGCCATAAGGGAGAGAAAATGTTTGGTTAGGCTTCGGTAAGATAGAAATTGCATGTGTTTCATTATACGAGCCTAGGGACTAAATCGTAAAGATGTGAAAGGTTAGGGGCAAAACAGTCATTTGGACCGAGGGTAGGTATTAAACTTGAAATATGCAATGTGGGGTATTAATGAGTTAATTTTGCTGTTATAGACCCCGAGGAACAAATTCCGAAGGTCAATCGTGGTAAACGCAAGGTTTCGGAATAACCGAAACACAATCCCGAAAAGAATACCAGGTAAGTTCGGATAACTTAAAGTAAACCCTTAATATACATAATTGTATGATTTATGAATGCATGATATTTGCATTTATTGATGGTATGAAAATGCATGAAATGCTTCGTTGGTAATGACTTGTTGATAACTGTCTCGGTTGAGGTTAAAAAACGAATTCGATGGATAAACCATGTTTTACATGTGAATTGAGATCCTGCATGTGTTACAGTAAGGATTTAGCTCGGATGGGTAGTCCGTGATCTCAAATATGGAAAGTAATCTATCCCGGATGGGTGTTCCTCGAATGATCAAGCCTCTCGAAGAATATGTGTGCATGATGGATTCAGCCTGGACGGGTAATCCGATTAGGGTCTGAATTTAGCCTGGATTGGTAATTCAGATGCGAGCTCATTAAGGGTGTTTGTTGCTATAAGGGATTTAGCCTAGACTGGTAATCCCGACATCACTTTATGAGTTCATATAATGGGGGATTTAGCCTGGACTGGTAATCCTGCCATATGATGTGAGGTTAGCGGGAGTGCATAGATGGAATAATCATTCGTATGAACTGACGGATATTGGGTATTCCATCGAGATTTCCTAGAAACTCAATTATATTAACATGGGATATATATATGTGAATGAAATCTTGAATGATGAGCTCATCTAGTTAAATTACATGATACGTGATTATGTGACTAACTAATTGATTGAGTGCATGTGATAGGAAATCATTTCATAATGGATGATTTCATGAATTAAGTATGGATGTATGTTAATTACTCGGTAAGTTTACTTTTCGGTTATTCGAGCTTACTAAGCATGAAAATGCTTACCCCTCTCTTTTTCCTGTTTTACAGAGCTCGAGGACTCATAAAGATTGGAAGATGGTTAGAGAAGCAACACACTATCAACTAGTTAAGCTTTGGTATAAAGACACTTTTTTTTTGTTAATGGCATGTATAGGGCTCTGAGTATTTTGTCATATGTGTCATTTGAATTGTTGAACGAAGGCATGTAAAGATGCATTCATCTTTTTGTATAAGGCCATGGAAATTGGCATATTTAAAAGTAGGCTATGATCTGCTTTTATATGTTTGTTTATGCTCTATTATGATGGGTCCACACGGGCGTGTGAGTCCACACGACCCACCTACACGGGCGTGTGTCCCTTTATGTTAAGGAAAATTTTTTAAGGAGCCTAAGGTTAATCGAACGTGCCCGTATTTGTCCCGCATTGCTTTCCGATATGTTATAGGTCTCGAAGGCCTATACAAGGGATGAGATGTTCATGATTGAAAGGTTTTAAATTCAAATGAAATTTTGTGATCCAAGTTAGTATACTGAAAGTGTAAAGTCCCGGTAATGCCTCGAGCCCTATCCCGGTGTTGGATTCGGGCTAGGGGTGTTACACTAGCTATACATGCCATATATAACCTATAATAGTGTGATGGCTTTTGACATTTTAAAATATGTTTTCGTATAGTAAATGGATCCCGATCGAACTATAGTTGATGATGTAGAGAGTAACACGCCAGCTCCAGCTCAAGGGGCAGTGCTGACTGATTCTATACCTGTGTCGAGTAGTCACAGGGAAGAGGCTAAAGAAGCCTTTTTCCAAATGAAGAATGAGTGGTTTAGACAATATGTCCAGACAAATCGGGCTGCTTAACAACCTCCACCCCCATCTAATCCTCAACCTGTTCCCGTAGCTCCTTAAGTTGTGGAACTTCAACGATTAAATAAGCCTCCAGTTGATAAGATTCGTAAACATGGGGCTGAAGAGTTTAGAGCTACCATTGATAATGATCTCGAGCGAGCTGAATTTTGGCTTGAAAACACTATACGTGTATTCAATGAACTTTCCTGCACGCCAGCTGAATGTTTAAAGTGTGCCATTTCCTTGTTGAGGGACACTGTGTATCAGTGGTGTAACACATTAATATCTATGGTACAGAGAGAAAGGGTTACCTGGGAATTCTTTCAAATTGAATTCTAGATGAAATATATAAGCCAATGATTCCTCGATCAAAAGAACAAAATTTTTTTAGAACTGAAACAAGGTCGTATGACTATGACTGAATATGAAAGAGAATTATTGTGGTTGAGTAAATATGCTCGAGAGTATGTTTCTACCGAAAAATTATGTGTAAGCGGTTTGTTAACAGTCTGAATGAAGAAATTAAACTTCTAGTCGGAATTTTAGACTTGAAAGAGTTTGTTGTCTTGGTTGATAGAGCTTGCAAAGCCGAAGAACTTGGTACAGAAAAGAAGAAAGCTGATTCAGAGACTAGAGATTTGAGAAAGAGGTCGATGAGTAAACCTTATCATTCCTGAGATTTGTATAGTCGATCATATGCTTCAGTGAGATATAAAAATAAGGATCGTGGAAATCAACATGTGAGTCCTAAAGCTCAAGCTACTTTCGTCTCGAGCATTGGCAGTGTGAAAAACAACAAAACTGAGTGTCAACAGTGTGGGGGAAGACATTTTGGAGAATGCTAGAATAAAAGTAATAAAGCTTGTTTCAGATGTGGTTCACCAAATCATTTTATTCAAGATTTTCCTGAGTTAGCTGAGAAAGACCAATTCCAAAATGTAAGACCAAGTAACACAGACACTAGAGGGAGACCACCGAGAAATGCTAGAAATGTGACCAGAAATAGAGGCGTGACAAAGGATTCGACTATGAGATCTGAAGCGAGAGCACCTGCTAGAGCTTACGCCATTCGCGCTCGCGAAGAGGCGTTGTCACCTAACGTTATAACCGATACCTTTTCTCTTTACGACACTAATGTGATTGATTTAATTGATCTTGGATCGACACATTCGTATGTTTGTGAGAATTTAATATCTAGTAAGAAATTGTGTAACACTTCTAAACCGTATCCATCGCATAAATCAACCATAACATAAATCACACATTTGAGCAATCATAATTAAAATCCATTCATTTCAATCACTTTGTCCCTTATAAGGTCCTAAGAGGCCTTAAAACATGCTAAGAAGTAGTTCGGAACTAAACCGAAGACATTTACAAACTTTAGGAAATTTAGAAAATTTTCTTTGACATCAGGGTCACACGCCCGTATGAACAGGCCATGTGCCTCACACGGCTACCCGACACGCCCGTGTCACAGGCCGTGTGAAAACAGGGCATACATACTGACTTGTACCACACGGCCGGAGACACGCTCGTGTGCCAAGACTGTGAGAAAATAAGGGAGGTTACTAACTTAGGTCACACGACAGGCCACATGCCCATGTGCCAGCCCGTGTGTCTCACACGGACAGTAGGCACTCCTGTGTGTCTAGGCCGTATCAAAACTATAGGGTATATTGCCTTAATTCGAAAGGGTACCCAGGGGACACACGATCGTGTAACATGACCATGTGTCACACACGGTTGAGACACACGCCCGTGTCTTTGCCCGTGTGGACAAAAATAGGCCATTTGAAAGCCAATTTGCCATCCTTTCCATAAGCACAGATAGTAATCAAAATAGCACCATTTCAATACATCTTTAAGCAACCAAAAACATGCCAATTCATACTCATGTCATGCCATCTATCATCAACCAATTGAACTACTCAATTTCACATTCCAAACCTATCCAATCATTATGCCAAAATTCATCACAACTTGCATATAAGTTCTATATGCATTAATTTGTCATATTAAAATCTATTTCATAACACAAAACACATCGTTAAACTACATCAACAACTAAGGCCAACATACTAAAACAATCCAATATATAAAAGGCATAATGCACATCACTTAGGCCAACTTAAATGACCGAATACATACCAACATTTTCAACAAAAACTAGCCAAATCTCATGGCTATATCAAATATCAAATTATATCATCAACTTACTAGCCTATGCATGCCATACACCATATTTACAAGCATCCAAAAATACCAACAAGTAGTCGATAGTGTGATGATGGTTCCTGATGATCCCCGATGTCTGAGCTAGCTTCAATAATCTATAAAACATAGAAAGAACACACAAGTAAGCTTTAAAAGCGTAGTAAGCTCATGTTCATAAATGGCTTATTTTCTTCTTCAATAATCGGCTAGAAGAAAGAATGATGGACTAAATTCACTTTGTTTTTGTTTATTAACCTTTATTAATCATTTTACCATTTTACCCTTTGTTATTAAACTATTTAATCATTAAATATAAGGCCATTTATGTCCATCTCCACTATCAATGTCTAAGTACGACATAAGGACCTCACATTTAATAAACCACAGCAATTGAGCACTTAGGGATTTTTGGGTTGTTACAACTCTCCCCCTTAGGGATTTTCGCCTCTAAAAATCTTACCAGCGAATAGGTTTGGATATTTCTTTCTCATAGCATTTTCGGGTTCCCACGTAACTTCTTCAACCCCGTGTCGATTCCACGACACTTTCAGTAATGCAATTTTCTTATTTCTCAACTTTTTAATCTCACGAGCTAATATTCGGGTCAGTTCTTCACTGTACGATAAGTCTCGCTGAATCTCAACTTCTGTAGGAGAAATAATATGCGAAAGATCGGATTGGTATTGTCGAAGCATTGATACGTGGAACACATTATGAATCTTTTCTAACTTAAACGGCAATTCTAGCCAATAAGCAACTAGTCTGACTCGCTCGATGGTTTCATACGGTTCGATAAATCTCGGACTTAATTTGCCTTTACGACGAAATCGAAGTATTTTCTTCCACGGAGATACTTTCAAAAACACTCTATCCTCGATCTGAAACTTGATATCTTTTCTTTTCAAGTCAGCATATGATTTTTGACAATCTGGCGCTACTTTTAGACTATCACGAATTACTTTTACTTTTTCTTCTATTTCTCTAATCAGATCAACCTCCTGAATCTTAGTCTCGCTAATACAGTCCAGTACAAAGGTGTTCAACATTTCCGACTGTGTAAAGCTTCGTACGATGACATTTTAATACTCGATTGAAATCTATTATTATACGCAAATTCAATCAACAGCAAATATTTTTCCCACGTACCTTCAAACTCAAGAATGCAACATCTCAACATATCCTCAAGTATCTGAATAATTTGTTCAAATTGACCATCCGTCTGCGGGTGAAATGCAGTACTAAAATGTAGTTTTGTACCCAGTGCAACTTGAAATTTGTTCCAAAACCTTGATGTAAATCCCAGATCTCTATCTGAAACAATAGAAACAGGTACTCCATGTAATCTCACAACCTCAGATATATACAACTCAGCAAGCTTGTCAAGCGAATAATCTGTATGCACAGGAATGAAATAAGCTAATTTTGTCAACCGATCAACAATAACCTGGATTGCATCTTTCTTATTCAGATATAGGGGCAAGCCCGAAACAAAATCCACTATCCTATTTCCACTCAAGAATCATAATCGGCTGTAATAAACCAGATAGTACCTGATGCTCAGCTTTAAATTGTTGACAAATTAAAAATTTCGAAACAAATTCTAAAATATCAAGTTTCATGCCATGCCACCAATAAAGCTGTTTCAAGTCATTATACATTTTTGTACTTCCCGGATGAACAGACAAATGACTATTATATGCTTCGTTCAAAATCATCTGAATCAACTCTGAATTTCTCGGAACACATATTCGGCCTTTGAATCTTAAACAATCATCAGAATGAACTTGAAACTCTGAATCAAGGTTCGAATCATATTGAGCTCTTTTATCTAACATTTCATTATCAACTTTTTTAACTTCACAAATCTGCTATAAAAACAAAGATCTCGCTTTCAACTCAGCTACAATCGAGCCGTCATCAGAAAGAGCCAACTGAATATTCATTACACGTAGAGCATACAAAGATTTTTGGCTTAATGCATCAGCAATAACATTTGCTTTTCCTGGATGATAATCAATCACTAGATCGTAATCTTTTAGCAATTCTAACCATCTCTACTATCTCAAATTCAAATCTTTCTAAGTCATCAGATATTTCAAACTATTGTGATATGAATAAACATGACATTTCTTTCTGAACAGATAAAGGCGCCAAATCTTCAATGCAAACACAATAGCTGCTAACTCTAAATCATGCGTCAGGTAATTCTTTTCATGTGGCTTTAACTGTCTCGAGACATAACCTATGAATTTTCCTTCCTGCATCATAATGCAACCCAGACCATTCAACGATGCATCACTATAGATCACAAACTCTTTACCCGATTCTGGTTGAATTAACACTGGAGCTTCAGTCAAGAGAGCTTTCAGCTGATTAAAAATTTTCTGACATTTCTCGAACCATTCAAACTTTACATCTTTCTGAAGCAATCTCGTCAACAGAGTTACAATCATCGAAAAGCCTTTCACAAATTGTCTATAATAACCGGCGAGTCCTAGAAAACTATTGTAACACCCCTTACCCGTATCCAACGCTGGGGTAGGGTGCGAGGCGCTACCTATCTCAAACACATGCTGACATACATTTCCGAGTCATGAAATTCCTTTCCAATTTAAAACTTTTCACAATTCATCTTAATGTCCCCACTATGGGCCAACGAGGTCCCAAACACACTTTGGAATTGATTCGGGACTAAACTGAGCACTTTAGAAAACTTTGAAAAAATTTTCAAGGCAAGCAGGGGTACACGCCCATGTGGAAGGGTGACACACCCGTGTGTCCTTTTAATATGGCCGTGTTGAAGGCCTGTGCGGATTTATTTCACAATTCGAACCTACAGGGGTTTTCACATGGCAATGCCAAGCCCGTGTACTAAAACTTTGACATTCTGTTTCTGACATCATCAACCATTTTGGGGCACACGGCCAAGGCATACGCCCATGTATTAGGCCGTGTGGTGAATTTAAGGTGTAGACTTCACACGGCCTGGGCACATGCCCATGTACTATGGCCGTGTCCTCTACACGGTTGAGACACACGGCCATGTCTCTACCCGTGTGGTTACTATTGGGCATTTTGTTTTGCCAAATTTAGGTGTAGGGGACACACGGCCTGACTACACGTCCATGGGGTAGACTATATGTCACACACAGCCTAGACACACGCTCGTGTATCTACCCGTGTGGACAAAACAAGGCTATCTACCAAGCCTTTTTGCCACCCTTACTTGCACCAACCTACACAACATCAAACATCTCCAAACCAAGCATAAACACATACCCAAAACAGCCACAACCAAACATCCACACATCAATTCTAAGAAATATTCTATCACATACAACATCTCCTACTTATCAATACAAACCATGCAATAACCACATCCATGAAAATTCTCATTAGATGTATTTAGCAATAATAATTATTAGCCACCATCCATGGCCTTATACAAAATGAACCAACCTTCATGACAAGCCAACATATTTGGCTAAAACAATATGACACTTAGCAAAAAGACCAAGTCCCTATACATGCCATACTCAAAATGTTAAATCTTACTATACCAAATATTTTGATTGATAGTGTGATCGAGCCTTCGACGTCCTTTGATCCCCGAGTTAGCTTGGAAATGCTATAAGAAAAAGGAAAGGAAAGGGAATAAGCATAAAGCTTAGTAAGTTGCATGTAAATAAGTAACAACATCAACCATGCATATTCAAACACATAGCATATTATAAACCAGCACAATATTCTTGATTTTAACAATGATTACATATTAAAAGTATAAGCCAAAGATTTCTAGATGGTCCCCAAAATCATTCTCATAGATAGAACTTACTCAATTCCATTCTTACCATTAAGGCATCATAACTAAGCTCATATCTCATGAGTTTCGAGTAGGAACCTGTACCACTCACAACATGATTATATCCTTTAATATCTTCATAAGTTTAAAATAACCTGTGGAACCATTTAGAATACTAAAGGATATCTGATAAGCCTCACACAAGAGGGTAAATTGTAGATGCCATGTCTCAGACATGGTCTTACATTGGCTCACATGTCAAGGTAGATGCCATGTCCCAGACATGGTCTTACACTAGCTCTCAGAATGTGGCCGATGCCATGTCCTAGACATGGTCTTACACTGGCTCTCATAATGTGGTCGATGCCATGTCCTAGACATGGTCTTACACTAGCACACATATCAACCAAATGTCTTGACATGGATACCTAATCTATTCCAAAAAGGTTCAACCAGGAGTTTACCACATTAAATTTCATCATGCATTACTCATAAGAGTATTCAACCAAATTATACAAAATCAATCATTCAATACATAATAACGATAAAGTTGCAGTATTCACGTACAACTTACCTCGGTATACAAAAAGTGGAGGACTAAATTGAATTAGTCTACTAGCTTGGTCTTCTCTCAGTCTAGGTCCGGATTTTGTATTTCTTGATCTATAATGATAAAATTCACTAATTTAATCATCACATTAATCAAGACATTTCATAATTCATATTTTGGCAAAATAACCGTTTTTCCTTTAGACTTTCACAAAATTATGATTATGTCCCAAGGCTCATAAAATGATTTTCATCAAATTTCCTCATTAACCAAGCCTAGACGAATTTATTTTAAGCTTATTGCAACTCACAAATCCAATTATTTCACACATTTACAACCTATTTTTATAAAATTTACAAAATGGTCCTTTTAGGTGTTTTCATGAAAACCACTTAACAAAAGTTGTTTATTTAACAAACATGATTCATTTTCTTCTATAAAAATTCAGCAAACAACATGAATACTCTCATGGAAAAACCCTAGAATTTCAACCATTATGCAAAATAGTCCCCTCAATAGCTTGATTAAGCTATAAGGGTTTCAAAAACACAAAAATCAACAAAAATGACCATCAAAATCACTTACTTGCAAGGGATAGAAGTTTGCTGAAATTTTGAACTCTCAAAACCCCTTTTTTGCTGAAATTTTCAGTGGAGAAGAAAGGTAAATGAAAAAGATGATACCTAACCTTTTAATATTTTATTACCAATTAAGTCACCTAACATTTGACCATTCCATGAATGAAGGCTCTATGTCCAACCACTAATAAATTTGTGGTCTATTTACTCACTAAGGACCTCTAATTTAAGGCTCTCTAGCTATATGACACTCCTAATTAGTAGAACACAAATTTTGCCTTTTATACGATTTAGTCCCTTTTCAAAATTGAGCATAAGACCGCTAAAATTATTTCACCAAAATTTTCATTCACTCATATAATCATGTTATAACACATAAAATAATATTAAAAATAATTTCTCTGGCCTCGAATTAGTGGTTCTGAAACCACTGTTCCAACTAGCCCCAACATCTCAGATTAATCATGTTTCATTTGCAATTCATAATAGCATCATGCAGCGTTAACCAATCCATACCCAAAATTATATCAAATTCATCAAATGGTAATAACATCTTATCAGCTGAAAAATGATTATCCTGAATCATCAATGGGCAGTTATTGCACACTTTATCAACCAACACGCACTTGCCTAAGGGGTTCGATACTCTATTAACGAATTCAGTAGACTCTACAGGCAAAGTCTTACTGGATACTAAATTCACACATACATATAAATGAGTTGATCCTGGATCTATCAATGCAATAACTTTAGTATCATTGAGAGTAAAAGTACCAGTTATAACATCTAGAGATGATGCTTCTTCGTGAGTGCGAATAGCGTAGGCTCATGTAGGTGCTCTAGCATCAGATCTCGCAGCAGTGTCTCATGTCGCACCTCTATCACCACTCACATTTCTTGTGTTTCTGGGTGATCTACTTCTAGCTGCAGTGTTACTCGGCCTCATTTTCTGAGCATTATCTTTTTCAGCTAACTCTGGGCAATCTTTAATAAAGTGATTTTGTGAACCACAACTGTAACAAGTTCTATTATTATTTTTAACCCAGCAATCTCCAAAATGTCATCTTCCACACTATTGACAGTCAGGTTTAACATCTTTTACATTGACTTGATACTGATGTGGCTTGAGCTTTAGAGTTGGTGTATTGCTTCCCGCGATTTCTATTCTGATATCCCGCTAAAGATTTCCATCGGTTAAAATAGTCTCTAGATTTTTTTGACGAGGGATGATAAGATTTACTTATCGATCTCTTGAATCTCTTGCCTCTGAATCAGCCTTTCTCTTTTCTTTGCTGAGATCTTGGCTTTACAAGCCCTCTCAACCTGTACGACAAATTCCTTCAATTCAAGTATCCAAATTAACAGCTTTATAGCTTCATTCAACTCGTTAAAAAATCGTTTGCACATTATTTCCTCAATAGATACATACTCTCAAGCATATTTTCTTAAACGTACGAACTCTCTTTCATACTCTGTCACTGTCATCCGACCTTGTTTCAACTCTAGAAACTCTTTATGTTTCCGATCAAGAAATCTCTAACTTATATATTTCTTCTAAAACTTGGATTGAAAGAATTCCCAGGTAACTGGTTCTCTAGGAACTACCGATGTCAACATTTTCCACCAATGATATGCATTATCTTTAAGCAAAGATACTAAACATTTAATGCATTCATCAGGAGTACACGATAATTCCTCGAATACTCTGATCGTGTTCTCGAGCCAGAACTCAGCCCTCTCAGCATCATTATCAACTATAGCCTGAAACTCTTCGACCCCATGTTTACGTATCTTATCCACTGGCATCTTACTCAATCGAATTGGATCCATCACTTGCGGCATAATTGGGACTTGTTGAGGAACAGGTAGGGGTGGAGGTTGTGGAGCAGCCGAATTCATTCGAACGAACTTTGTGAACCACTCACTCATCATTTGGAAGAAGGCTTGTTTGGCCTCTCCCCCTTGGGTACTTGAAATAGGCCTAAAATCGGCCAACGCTGCCCCTTGAATGGGAGCATTACTTTCAACATCGTCAGGTACGACTCGATCGGGATCCATTTTCTATACGACAAACACATTTTTAACTGTCAAGAATCATTAAACTATCGCAGTTTGTATATATGACATGTATAGCTAGACTCTCACTTGCTACGTTAGTCCTAGAATCGACTAAACTATAGCTCTGATACCAATTAAATGTAACAGTCCTACCCGTATTCGTCGCCAAAATAGGATTACGAGCATTACCACTCTACCCCAACATAAATCACACATTTTAGCAATCATAATTAAAATCCATTCATCTCAATCACTTTGTCCCTTATAAGGTCTTAAGAGGCCTTAAAACATGCTTAGAAGTAGTTCGGAACTAAACCAAAAACATTTACAAACTTTAGGAAATTTAGAAAATTTTCTTTGATATCAAGGTCACACACTTATGTGAACAGGCCGTGTGCCTCACACAGCTATCCAACACGCTTGTGTCACAGACTGTGAGAAAACAGGGCATACATACTTACTTTTACCACACGGTCGGAGATACACCCATATGCCATGGCTATAGGAAAACTAGGAAGGTTACTGATTTGGGTCACACGATCGGCCACACGCCCATGTGCCAGCCTGTATGTCTCACACGGCAAGTAGACACACCCGTGTATCTAGGCCGTGTCAAAACTGTAGGGTATATTGCCTTAATTCGAAAGGGTACCCAGGGGACACACGGTCATGTAACATGACCGTGTGTCACACACGGCTGAGACACACACCTGTGTCTCTGCCCGTGTGGACAAAAATAGACCATTTGAAAGCCAATTTGCCACCCTTTCCACAAGCACACATAGTAATCAAAATAACACAATTTCAATACATCTTTAAGCAACCAAAAACATGCCAATTCATAATCATGTCATGCCATTTATCATCAACCAATTAAACTACTCAATTCCATATTCCAAACCTATCCAATCATTATGCCAAATTTCATCACAACTTGCATATAAGTTCCATATGCATTTATTCATCATATTAAAATCTATTTCATAACACAAAACACATCGTTAAACTATATCAACAACTATGGCCAACATACCCAAAACAAGCCAATATATAAAAGGCATTATGCACATCACTTAGGCAAACTTAAATGACCAAATACATACCAACATTTTCAAAAAAAACTAGCCAAATCTCATGGCTATATCAAATCCCAAATTATATCATCAACTTACTAGACTATACATGCTATACACCATATTTACAAGCATCCAAAAATACCAACAAGTAGTCGATAGTGTGATGATGGTTCCCGATGATCTCCGATGTCCAAGCTAGCTTCGATAATCTATAAAACATAGAAAGAACACACAAGTAAACTTTAAAAATTTAGTAACCTCGTACTAAATATACTCAATAGTTCATAACATACAAATCATCAATTTGAACTAATTCATATCTAAATCATGATGACCAACAAACTTTCCTCATACTTACTCAAGTATTTATGAATAAGTTCATTACTTCTACCATTTGGATTTCATACTTTATATGTACATACTTGTACAAATTCATACCGAACTCATACCTTTACATGATACTGTCGAAGTACTCAATATCTCGCACACTAAGTGCCAAAGCATAGCGAAATCTATTATAATCTCGCACACTAAGTGCTTTTCATAGCTGAAGCTTTCTCAACCTCACACACTAAGTTCCATATATATAGCCAAAGCTATTCCAATTCGCACACCAAGTGCTTTATATAGCCAAAGCTATCTCAAAACGCACACTAAGTGCCAAACATAGTCGATTTGTCGTCATACACAATCGTAGTCGCATATATAAAATTTATGCAATATTGAAGCATTAAAAACATAATTGTAACAATGTTTATCACGTACAAACTTACCTCGTACTCAGAATTGACGAATCGGATCGATTACTCGATAACCTTTGATTTTCCCTGATCCAAATCTAAATTCTTTCTTTCTTGATCTATATGTATTCAAAATTAACCCATTTAATCACCAATTCATTCAATTTAATCCATAACATATAATTTTAGCCAATTTGTACTTTGGCCCTAAACTTTCACATTTTAACAATTTAGTCCCTATTTCATAAAAACACAAATTACTCAAAATTCAAAAAGACCCATGCTTGGCCAAATTCTCTATTGGTCCCTAGCAGCCCATATTTTTCATTAATTTTACAATTTAACTCGTCAATTTACACTTTTCTCAAATTAATCCCTAATTGACATTTTTGTCAAAAATCACTTTACAAAACATGTATATCAAACACCAAGCTTGCATAATTCATCATCAAACATCATTAAAATCATGGATTCATCAATGGAATTTTTCAAAATCACCAAAAAATTTAGAAATTAGGGTAAGAGCTAGCTAGTACTCAAAGCAATGATCACAAAAACGTAAAAATCATAAAAAAAAAACCGAGCAAAACCATACCTTAATCAAGCCTACTATGTGTCGATCCCTAAGTGTTCATCAATAGCTTCTTTTCTTCTTCAATAATCAGCTAGAAGAAAGAATGATGGACTAAATTCACTTTTTTTTTTGTTTATTGACCTTTATTAATCATTTTACCATTTTACTCTTTGTTATTAAACTATTTAATCATTAAATATAAGATCATTTATGTCCATCTCCACTATAAATGGACTAATTACAACATAAAGACCTCACATTTAATAAACTATAGCAATTGAGCACTTTTAACAAATAGAATGTCACATTTGCATTTTATGCGATTTAGTCCTTTTTCTCAAATTGAGCTATTAAACGATAAAATTAGCTCACGAAATTTTCACACATATATAATCACATGCTATAAACACCAAAAATAATATTAAATAATTTTATGATCTTGAATTTGTGGTCCCAAAACCACTATTCCAATTTAGCTAAAACCGGGTTATTACAAATTGCCTGTTGAATTTACTGAGTTTATGATTAAGGCATCGAACCCCTTAGGCAAGTATGTTCTAGTTTATAAAGTTTGCAAGAAATATCCTTTAATGACTCGGGGTTACTGTTTTCTGGCTGATTTAATGCTATTGCCATTTGATAAGTTCGACGTAAATCTGGGTATGGATTGGTTGACTCTGCATGATGCCATTGTAAATTGTAGATGAAATATTATTAAACTGAAATGTCAGAATGGTGAAATCCTTCGAATTCAATCAGATGAGTCGAGTCGATTACCTGTAGTGATTTCATCCATATCAGCTTAGAAATGTGTGAGAAAAGGTTTCGAAGCTTATCTCGCTTACGTTTTAGATACAAAAGTGTCTGAATTAAGGATTGAATCAGTGCCGATAGTATGTGAGTTTCTGGATGTGTCTCCAGAAGAATTTCCTAGATTGCCACCGATCAGAGAGGTTGAGTTTGCTATTGAGCTAGTACTAGGAACATCACCGATATCGATAGCTCCGTACAGAATGGCTTTGACCGAATTGAAAGAGTTGAAATCTTAGTTGCAAGAGTTAGCGGATAGAAGTTTTGCACGACCTAGTTTTTCACCCTAGGGTGCGCCAGTTTTGTTCGTAAAGAAGAAAGACGGGTTGATGAAAATGTGTATTGACTATTGATAGCTCAACAAGGTTACAATAAAGAATAAGTATTCGTTATCGAGAATTGATGATTTGTTTGATCAAATGAAAGGGGCAACAGTGTTTTTGAAGATTGACTTAAGATCTGGCTATTATCAGTTACGGGTTAGAGACTCAAATGTGCCAAAAACTACATTTAGAATTAGGTACGGACATTATGAATTTCTTGTTATGCCTTTTAGACAGATTAATGCTCCTGCAGTCTCAATGGATTTGATGAACCGAATATTTAGACCGTATTTAGACAGATTCGTTGTTGTGTTCATTGATTACATTCTAATCTATTCACAAGAAAAATCTGGGCACACCGGGCATTTGAGGATTGTGTTACAAACCTTGAGAGATAAGCAATTGTATGCTAAATTCAGTAAATGTGAGTTTTGGCTTAGAGAAGTCAGATTTTTGGGGCACATTGTTTCAGCTGAAGGTATACGAGTTGACCCTTATTGATTGGAAATGACCGAGGAATGTATCTGAATTTAGGACTTTTCTAGGGTTAGCTGGTTATTATCGATGTTTTGTAGATTTATTCTCGATGATTGCTACACCGATGACTAGATTGTTAAAGAAAGACGTGAAGTTTGAATGGTCCGAGAAATGTCAACAGAGTTTTGAGCAGTTGAAAGCATTGTTAACTGAAGCACCAATATTGGTTCAACCTGAGTTGGGTAAAGAATTTGTGATTTACAGCGATGTGTCATTAAACGGTTTAGGTTGCGTGTTGATGCAAGAGGGAAAAGTGATAGCTTATGCCTCAAGATAGTTGAAACCGCATGAAAAAAACTATCCGACGCATGATTTAGAGTTACCAGCTATTGTTTTCACATTGAAAATTTGGCTACATCATTTATACGGTGATAAATACCACACCTTTACAGATCACAAGAGTTTGAAGTATTTAATGACTCAGAAAGATTTGAATTTGCGACAAAAAAGATGGCTTGAGTTGCTAAAAGATTGTGAGTTAGTGATTGATTACCATCCAATGAAAGAAAATGTAGTGACAGATGCTTTGAGTAGAAAATCTCTGTTTACTTTAAGAGCGATGAATACAAGACTGATTTTGTTCGATGATGGTTCGATTCTAGCAGAGTTAAAAGCTAAACCAATTTTTCTACAGCAAATTTGTGAAGCTCAAAAGTGTGATATTGAGTTGCAAGCTAAAAAATGCAATGTGAGTTGACTAGTGATATAGATTATCAAATCGAAACTGATGATTGTTTAATGTTCCGAAATAGAGTATGCGTACTGAAAAATATAGTGTTGATTCAGAAAATTTTATACGAGGTACATAGTGGTTGCTTATCAGTTCATCTGAGTACTAAAATGTATAACAATTTGAAATGGTTATACTGGTGGTCAGGTATGAAACGAGACATTTTGGAGTTTGTGTCGAGATGTTTAATTTGTCAGCAGGTTAAAGCCAAACATCAAGTACTTCGGGACTACTTCAGCCAGTAATGATACCTGATTGGAAATGGGATCGAGTGATAATGGATTTCGTATCGGGACTAACCCTGACTTCAAAAAAGAAAGATGTTGTTTGGGTTGTCATTGATCGATTTACAAAATTGGCACATTTCATTTCGGTAGTACTGATTATTCACTTGATAAATTGGCTGAGTTGTACATCTCAAAGATTGTTAGATTACACGGGGTGCTAGTTTTGATTATTTCGGATAAAGATCTGAGGTTCACGTCGAGATTTTGGAAGAAATTGCAAGAAGCTCTGGGTACGAGGTTGAATTTTAGTACAGCATTTCATCCGCAAACTAACGGATAGTCTAAAAGAGTAATTTAGATTCTCGAAGATATGCTTCGTTGTTGTGTATTGGAATTTGAATGCAACTAGGAGAAGTATTTAACACTGGTTGAATTTGCGTATAACAATAGCTATCAATCAAGTATAAAAATGGCATCGTACGAAGTTTTGTATGGTCGCAAATGCCGAACACCGATATATTAGTCCAAATTAAATGAGAAAAAGATTCATGGGGTTGATTTGACCCGTGAAATTGAAAGTAAAGTGAAAGTAATTTGTGATAATTTGAAAGTTGCTTCAGATTGATAGAAATTGTATGTAGATTTGAAATGAAAAGACATTAGATTTAAAATCAGTGATAAAGTATTTTTGAAAGTATCTCCGAGGAAGAAAATACTCCATTTTGGTTGCAAAGACAAGTTGAGTTCGCGTTTCATCAGGCTGTATGAGATCATTGAAAGAATAGGGCTAGTGGCATATTGGTTAGTTTATTATCAAAAGTAGTAAAGATTCATAATGTGTTTCATGTGTTGATATTGCGCCGATATAAATCTGATCCTTCACATGTAATTTCTCTGGGAAAAATGGAAATTCAACCTGATATGACGTACAACGAAGAACCGATCAGAATTCTAGCTCGAGAGATTAAAGAGTTGAGAAATAAATGAATAGATTTAGTGAAAGTCTTATGACAATGTTACAGGGTTGAAGAGGCTACATGGGAGCTCGAGGAATCTATGAGAAAACAGTACCCTAACTTATTCACTGGTAAGATTTTCGGGGACGAAAATCCCTAAGGGGGAGAGTTGTAACAACCTGTTTTTAGTCAAATCGAAACATTGGTCACAAATCTGAAGTCAAAATATTTATTTTATTATTATTTTAATGTCTGCATCATGAAAATATGTTTGTGTGAAAATTTCATTAAGAAATTTTATCGTTTGAATGCTCAATTCGGTAAAAAGGACTAAATCGCGTAAGGTGCAAAATTAGGGTTCTATAAGTTAAAGGTGTTCAATAGCTAGGGAATCTTAAATTAGAGGTCCTTATGTTGTAAATAGACCATTTAAATTATAAGTGGACATAGATGGACATCATTTGGATGATATTAATTGTTTTTCATTAAGGTTAAAATAGTAATTAACATAACAAACTTAAAATAAATAAAACAAAAAGCAAAGTTAGTGTCCATATTCTTTCCCATTAATTGAAGAGAATAAAGGAAAAATTTTAGGGTTCTTCATTCGTCTAAGACAAATTCATGCAATTAGGTATGTGTTTTGTGTTTTGTCCCGTTTTTAATGATTTCTATGTTTTTGAGATTGTTGCAACTAGGTCTAGCTAGCCCAGGGACTAATTTGAAAAAAATTTAAAGATTTTGAATGTTTCCATTGATTAATACATGAGTATTTTGATGTTTGATGATAGATTTTGAATGTTTGATGATAGTTATACAAGTTTTGTTAAGTGATTTTTAGTGAAAAAGCAAATTAGGGGTTAAATTGTCAAATGTGGAAACTTTGTGGTTAAAATGTGAAATAAATGAAAAGTATGGGTTGCTAGGGCCATAATAGTAATTCAGCTAGGCTTGGGTAGTGATGAAATTGAATGAATTTTGTTTTACGAGCCTAGGGACTAAATTGTAAAAATGGTGAAATATTAGGGGTAAATGTGTAAATGTACTGAAATGTGTGTTTTGGATTAAATTGAATAGAGAGATTATTAAATAATTTAATTTTGAATATATTTAGATCAAGAAAAGTGAAATTCAGATCTAGCTCGGGGGAAAACTAAAGTTATTGACTAATCGACCTATTTCGTCGTTTTCATATCCAAGGTAAGTTCATATGCAATAAATTTCATTATAAATGTATTTTTAATTGCTTTGATATTGGTTAAATTGTGAATATGAGCCTTCAGACAAATTCGTTAATGACTTGATGGTAATTGGGCACATGAAATCCTGGTTGAACCTTAGGAATAAATTAGGATGTTAGTGACATGTCATTAGGGAACATTAATTTGGCTTCGGCCTATGATTTTAGGACTTCGGGTGTGAGTTATACCGATTTGGATTCAGGTTATGAATATCGGCTGATTTGACTTCGGGCCATTATATTAGTATTTCGGATATAAGCTACCTTGATTTGGCTCTAGGCCATGGTATAGGTACTTAGTGTGCGAGACTCTTGAGTATCCGACTTCTAGTCCAATGGGTAGATGAAAGATGTGATTGAGTATGAGAATGATATGAGATGGTACAGGTACGTACGTGACATGTATAAGCTTTGGTTCAAAGAAACTTGTGAAGAATGTGATTAATATCATAATTGTGAATATGAAAGGTTTGTTAGCTAATATATGCTAAATTTTGATATATATTTTCAAATTGTTAAATTTTAATCTTGAGATTGAATTAAGTTTATTTTATACGAGATTATTAAGCTTTATAGCTTACTTTGTTTATTTTCTCGTGTTTTATAGTGTTATCAAGCTAGCTCAGATTCGGGGATCGTCGGAGATCACTTCACACTATCCACCTATCATTTGGTACCTATAAATTTTGGTATTTTAAGCATATGGCATGTATAGGGATTTTGAGTCATTCTGGTACATGTAGCATAATTTCAGCCATTTGTGTTGGCTTGTGAATATTTAGTGTTTGGCTTGTGTTAGCCATTTAAGTTTGCTTATTTTGGCAATTATGTGGTGTATGTATATATGTATTAATGTCTCTTAGTGATGCGGTTCATGATTTCTTGAGAATGGATTGTTGAATGCAATCCTCAAGGTAGCTAATGGTTGATGAATTGAGAAGGGTTGCGCTTGTGGTTTTAGGCTATGAAATGCTTTGGGAATGTGAATTGGTATAATTTTAATAGGCAAGAATATGGTATTATAAGCATGATAGATGATGGCTTTAAAATGGTATATATTTTATCCTTGGTTGTGGTTTTTTTGGTTGTTTATGAATGTATAAATTGTGTATTTGGTTTGATGTAGACGTGTAACAATTTGGGTTGGCAAAATGGCTTGATAAATAGCCTATTTTTGTCCACATGGGCAGAGACACCGGCGTGTGTCTTAGCTGTGTGTGACACACGGTCATGTTACACAGTCATGTGTCCCCTGGTGTTGAAATTGAATTCAAGTCAGTATGCTCCACACAGCTTGACACACGAGCATATATGGTCATTTTTAGGGCACACAGGCTAGCCACACGGTAATGTGTTGGCCGTGTGACCCAAGTCAGAGAGTTACACGGGGTTAGACACGGGCTGGGACATGGCCATGTGATCCCATTTCGAATGTCCACACAGCCTAAGACACGAGCATATCTATTGGCCGTGTGAGAGACACGGTTGGGGCATACTGGTGTGTGACCCCTGCAGTTTGAAAAATTTTCTAAGTCTTGTAAAAATTTCAAAAGTTATCGGTTTAGTCTCGAACCACTCCCAAAGTATGGTTAAGGCCTCGACGCTCGTAATAAGGACAATGTGATTGTATTTGATTGGAATTACATTTGGTTGAAACTTTTTATTCGAATTGGATGGTTGTTTAAGTTGTAAGTTTGGTAATACTCAGTAACCTTATTCCAACGTTGAATACGGGTGAGGGGTGTTAGATGAACCTACAATTTGAAAAATTCTGTCTTTTTCTTTGAAATTCTAAATGTTTCTGATTTAGTCCCGAATCATTTCTAAAGTGATTCTAAGGCCCCGAGGGTTCGAAAAAGGGACATTATGCATGTATTTGAATGAATTATGCTATGATATATGAAATGTTTAAGAATGAAAGTTTTTAAGTTACGGTTTCCCGGTAATGCTCAGTAACCCTCTTCCTGTGACGGATACGGGTTAGGGGTGTTACACCATATGAAAGACTAAGACTGTGTAACCCTATTTCTCAAATCAGGATGCTTACATACATCAAGTTCATAATGCTCCAACTCAAATGGGAGACATTATTTCTCTTGTTGAGAAAAATCTTTTGGATAGAACCTATTTACAAGAATGAAAATTTTATCAATATCAAATAACTTGAAAAACTCCTTGGGATCTAAAATTGTAGTAGTATTGAGAAGCTCCTCAATTCTTACAACTGAGTATCTATTGTAGCAAAAAATATATCCACTTGATAATGATGCTCCACTATAACATCTTCCTTCTTGTTGCGACAATGACCATAGTGTATTGAGCATTCATATCTGGAAAATCCAACACCCAAGTTTCACTAAACAATATCACTTTTTTCAACAATTCATTCTATCCATCTTCTCTCAACTATTGAATTAAATCTTTCATTGTCAAAACTAAACTCATTGCATTTAATAAATCTTAAGAAAAACGTCGCAAAGCTTGGCAAAGTTTATTAGTAACCCTTAAAACTTTCTTCGTCATATGCAAAATAAAAATAAAAATAAAAATAAAAATAAAAATAAAAATAAACTTAAACGATCTCAATCTATTACATGTGTTATGAGCATCTCCTCATTGAGTATAGTTAGAAGTGGTATTTTTTAGATTTTGAAGAACCGTGCTAGAGCATTGTACATCTTTAGTAAACTAGTAATTGAATTTAAATGGGAACTCCATCATGTCTCACCAGGACGTTGTAAAGTGCCAATCTGATTCATTCCCGTTACAATTGCTAACTCTTGATGGATACCAAACGAGTTATTTCAACTGCTTGGGCTTTTTGTAATTCATCGTGCCGTTTGGAAGAAGCAGAAGCAATATTAACAATATCAGACAAGTCTTTAAAGAATTGATGCGCTTTAACCACTTCTCTAGCTGCTGGAACCAATGCTAACTGAAGACGATGAGCAAAACAATGAACATAATAAGGAAATTGAAAATAATTCAAAATCAAACTTGCAAGCCATTAAATTCCCCACGCATATTGCTTGCTCCATCATAGCCTTGACCTTGGATATTTTGTATGTCAAAACTATGTTGCAAGAGAACATTAAAGTTCACATTCTTTAAAGTCAAAGATGCAGTATCTTGAACATAGACATTATTTTACCTGTCCTTGTTTGTCAACAAATCTTAAAATAATTTCCATTTGCTCTTTTTTTTACTTGTCTCGCTTCATCCATAATAATGTTGAACTTTCTATCACCAATTTCTTCACGAATTACATTATGAACTCTACTGGCATAAAATTGCAATATCTCTTTTTGTATTATTGAATAAGTATAACTAGCATTTTGTGGAGCACTTTTCAAAACATCTTTATCTTTCTTATCATAAGATGCTAATAGTGATAACAATTCAAGAAAGTTCCCACGATTTTTTGATCTCGAGCTTTCATTATGACCTCTAAAGCACACCCTTGAAATGACAACCATCGAACAACATCTATACTAGTTTTTAAACGTAGATGATTAGCTACAATTTGTTGCATTGTTTGTCAATCAAGTGATACTTCAATATGTTGAGCTTGATTCATTAAATCTACATAAGCTCGTTGTGCACTGTTATGCAGCAAATTCAGATATTTTCCATATGTGTCAAAAAAGTACAATTTCATCCATCGTGTACCTTTCTCCAATTACTAAAGCCATTATAAGTAAATGCAATTGATCCAAAATGACTACTTGGATTGATATTAAAAAGAAAACAAGGCAAACAAAATACTGCATCTTTAGAAGGTGAATATTCTAACCAGGAAAATTGCTTAAACTATGATGGTTGAAAATAACGAGGATGCTTTTTTGAATTGGAAGTAGGATATTCTGAAAGAATAGGTTGATATGGTCCAACCTTAATATAAGATCTTTGAATTTCACCATGCATATTAACCGGATGCTCATATATTTGCTTACGTAACCCAGGTTCACGTTCTAACTTAGAAAAATCAAGTGCCATATCTTTAACTCTAGGAATTTTAGAAGGATAAGCATCAGAGTTTAAAAGAGCAAATGATGAAGGTGAAACCTCAATTTGTGACATTTCTGAAGGTGATTGTGTTGTCTCTGTACTTTTCTTTTTAGAAAATGAAATCAATTATTTTTGACTTCATAAATACAATATATTAAAAGATAAAAAAATTAATAACTATAAAATAAAATTAAGCAATAAACTTTAAAACACAATAAAAACAATAGTAAATTTGTAAAAGACGAAAAAAAACTTTTAGAAGATAAACTCGATGCTGCGTTTGAAGGACAAATGTTAATGACAACAGTTGTCAATAAAAATAGGAAAAGAGACTTCTTTTTCACTATTTAACAAATTGAATTTTAACCTAAATTCACATTTAATGTTATATTAAAAAGTGAACAACTATCATCTAAAAAAGAAAGTTCTAATATATTATATAAATATTTAAATTTAAAAAGTTAAAACATATATATGGAAAAAAAAAAAAAAAAGAAAGATTTTTTTAATATTCAAAGTTGGAAGGGGGGCCAAACAACAATTTAAAGGGGGGCCAAACTTTTCAAAAGTTAAGGGGCTAAATAAGAAATATTCATTTTTATAATTTTAGGGGGGCCGGGCCCTTATCAGCCCCCCAGATTCGCCTTTGCCTTAAGGCTCCATCACAAAACATGAACCAAATCCTAAAATTCTTTCCCATACATGTCAAGATAGAAATCAACCATGCATAAGTCCTATATGTAATGAAGATACCAAAACTTCAATCACCTATAATTGATCATATTACCAAAATAACAACCTACAAGGTTGACACCAAAATCCGCACCACATATCATATTCTTAGCATCTAATTAAATACTCAACAATTAAGCCATATACAATATACCATACATTCAAGATATTCTACCATATTTTTCACAATTAATACCATATTCAAAAGTTACTATATCAATTTGTCAACAAGTAAACATATACTTCTATATACAATCATTATCCTTTAAAATTCACAATTACATAACCTATCATTTTACACAAAAGCAAGAACTAATATTATCATTGACTAGAGCATGTAATTCTAATTTAGACATCAATCAACTACCTAAAAATGAAAATGAAAACCCTAGGTACATGCCAAATTTACGTAGCTAAAAAGGAGCGCAAACTTTAGAGAGTCTGGGGCCTTTGTTCGATGCTGAATTGAACTCAAAATGTAGCTATGAACCTAATTGAAACTCAATTTATTCGTCGACGATTATTGCCTTCCCTTTTTCTTTTGAGGCTCCCGCGTCGCCTTTAGCTACGAATAATAATACGACAATGTATTACATTAACATTCCAGCTCAAAACACGATTTTTTTCACATAACCACATAGATTTAGCAATTAACTGAATTTAGTCCTTTAAACCGTAACAATTATAACTTTCACATTTAAGCTTCATTTTTCAATCTGTTTTCAAATACATCCCTCTATGATCTTCTAGAAACAATATTCATAGAATCTTCCTATGTTCAAAACTATTTAACATCTAAGCTTAACATCCAAGCTTAATCCCTATGTTCAAAACTAACAAATTTTACTTTATAATTTAGTGAATCTAATGGCTATAAGACAGCTCTTGTCTATCCTTTGAGGAATAATTCTAGAATCCAATTGAATCTAAGACATGAATAGTTGGTTTAAGCTATGTAAGAAACACATGTATATGGGATATTAGATATTTACTAGTTATATACGAACATATTGACTAGTTATATACGAACTCAAAATATATCTAATCCAACCTACTACTGTGGATTTAGATAGGTATTCCAATAGAAGAATAGAAGTTCCTCTATTTCGTCTTTGCTTTGAATTGAACGAATAAAGAGATAAAATAAAGACAAAAATGAAGAATTCAAAGCAAAGAATGGGTTGGAAAGAAAAAGGGAAGAACAAAGTATGTGCGGATTCAAAAAAATCTAGTGGATAGGACCTAAAAAAAAGATGTTGAAATAGTTCTGACGGTTCAATAATCTTCTCACTTCCATTAGGAGTTCTTAGTTACTTCAGCAGGTTGAATCTTAGCAATGGAATAATATAATTAAGTCAAAATTCATTGGATGATTGTATCATTAACCATTTCTTTATTTTGGTGCGAGGAACTTATCATGAATCCACTGATTTCTGCCGCTTTCCTACTTAACACCCAAGCTTAACATGCAACCATTTAACACAAAAGGCTTCAAAAATCATGCTTTAGCTAATTTAGTCCTACTTTATGTGTTTTAGTCCTACAAGATTGACAACATTTTAAAACTTTAACAGCTTTACAAAATAGTCTTTGGATTAGCTAAATCAAGCTCCCAAGATCTCAAACACATAAAAATGACAAGAAACATGCTCTAAATCACTTACCAATTGGAAGTGCAAAGCTTGAAAATGTTAGAACCCTAATTTATTCTCTAATATTCAACCAAGAGAAAGATGAAGAATATGATGCAATTGTCATCTTTTTCTTTTCATTATTTTAATTTATATACTATGGTAAAATTGTAAATACTTTAATCTTTTAGATTAACCTTAATTAATCCATCTTTAATCATGTTTAAAAAATATAATATCATGATAACATCATCATCCACTAACCACAATTTATCAAGGGTCCAATTATTCAATTGGTCCCTAAATAAGTAGAAATTCATAGTGATATAACTTTTACTTACTTTACGATTTAGTCCTTATACCTTAATTAATGACTAATTCAATAAAATGACCCATACAAAACTCTATTCATCTATAATATAACTTTCGTAACTTAATAAAATATTCACAAGTCTGGTTTACGGAGTTGAGATCCCAAAATCGCATTTTTTTATACCACTAACTTTTGGGACGTTACATGTAAGCCATTTCTCGTTAATTTTTTCAAATGAAGAAACTTTAAAAAGCTTATGGTGAGGAAACCGACATTTATTTATAGTGTGAGATATGAGAGTATTCTCAATGTAGGATTTATAACACTTATCCTTAACTAAAAAATAAAGTAACTTTTTGAAACTTATTATTACCATATAATTTTAACCACTTCCTAAAATAAATCAACTTATATAAATATAAAGAAATTATAAATATAATTTATTAATAATGCTTCAAACCATTAAAGAAAGTCAAATTATATAAATGTAAAGAAATTATTATAAATATCATTATTAATAATGGCCTCATGTCTTATATTAATATGCTTAAGAATATTATATATAAAAAGTCTTTTAAATTAATATTCTTAATTATTGTGTAAAAATTGTTGGATCTGTAAAAAAAATTGAAAGTTAAGTTATCAACACACAATTTTTTAAGAATAGTTATTTCACCACCTTGTACATAACAATAAAAAATAATATTCCTAGATACAGCCTGAACATGATTAAGAAATACTATTATTTGAATATAATAATGCAATGTCTTTTTCTTGAACATAGCAATTCTTCTTTCTCCTTTGAATTGAATGATTCCAAAAATCACTTCAGAGAAGAAAAAAAGAAGAAAATTTGTATTTTATATTTTTAACTCGAGTATCATTTCGGAAAAGTGTCATAACACTAATAACCTTTTGGCGGAAAAGTGCACGTCTAAGTGTTGCTTCAAAAAGGTCATAAATCACTCCAGAGAAGGAAAAAAATTCAAGAAAATATGGCTAAGTACTTAGTAAAAAAGGGCATAATTTTGATAATAGAATAAATTTAGTGTTAATTGTGCATTTGTCTAATTTTGTTTTAATTTGTTAAATCAATTTGATGACTTTTTTTTTTTAGTTTTTAGGGTTGATTTGATGAAAATTAATCGTTAATATTATTTTGGTAGAACCAAGGTATCCTCCATGTCCATTTTACGGTCCATAAAGACTAATACTTTCAAGGTTCGTGACTATTCCTTCAACAATGTCATCTCAAAGATTAGAACTTGAGTCAATTTTAATCAAATTAACCCTAAAACCTGAATTAAACACTAAAAAGTTAACATTGATATCTTCAAGTACCAAAATGTATAACTTTTGTCACACCCGATTTTCATTAAGTCTCGAAATTATGGAGAGTTGGGAGTTAATTGAATAAAATAATAAGTTGACAGGCTCTACTGGAAAACTTGGAAAATTATTTGGCTGTTTAGTGTATAGTTGAGCCTCAATTCTGGTTCAGTTAGAATGGAATCGACTGGTTCCTTAATGGGAGACAAAATGATTCTCAATGAATAGTTACTTGGAGCATTGGGTTGTGTGTGAGAATTGTTGTATATATTTGGGTGAGGATTATTCTAAAGGCAGAATTCTCCTCATTTCTGTTTTATTTTCTTTCCTTCTACATCATCTTCTTCGGTTGCTCTAAAGAGGAGAAAGTTGAGGAAAATGCTACATGAGGTAATGATTGTGAGGTTTGAAGTCTGGAATTTGAGAATCCGAGGAACTAGTAAGCCTTTCTATCTTTTTATATTCGTGGATTTGAAAAATGAGAGTAAGAATTTTTGAAACTCTAGGAAGCTTCTGAATGATACTGAATTATGGATTTTTTAAGGTTTGAATAACTTTAGTTTAACTGGTATATTTGGTTGTCGTTAGCTGCCAGGATGATGGAGGCTTTGGCATTTGGAAAAAAACCTAAGCTGATGAGGATGAAAGATTTAAGGTGAGTTTCTGTACTCTACTTTGGGTGATTGATGATGTTGTACTACTTTTATGATCTGTGTCTGTGTTTGTTTTGAGTTTGTTTAAATCCACATTCATGTATGAATATGATGAATGAGTATGCTTTGTATGCATAACCCTGTGAAAGTATGTGTACGCTTGCAAGTACGATCACTGGATGTCAAATGGTTGTGAATTGGCGTATTGATAAATGACATATTGTATGTTATGGTAATAATTAAATGATTTGCGTGGAATGCATGTTTATTATATGTGAAGCACAGAGGGAGTTACCTTGATAGGGTAGATGAAGATAGGAAAAAATTGGCTTAATGTAGGAATGAACGAATTGCTATGGGATTCAAGGGAGTTTGGCGGTATTGTGGAACAAATATCGATTGGTCCTTCGGGGTGACACCATGATGACGATTATCTACTGGTCTTTCGAGATGACACCCTGATGATGGTATATAGGTCCTTCAGGGCGACACTGTGTAAACGACATATAGGTCTTTCGAGGCGACACCGTGTAAATAGTATGTAAGTCTTTCATGGTGACACCATATAAATGGTATATAGGTCCTTCAGGGTGACACCCTATAAATGATATATAAGTCGTACGGGGGGGCACCTTGAAAGGGGTTTACTATTTCTTCGGAATCAAAAGTCCATGGTTAGCCATGACATGATCCAATGGTAAATAGGTACACCTTATAGAAAAAACGAAGTCTTCTATGTAACACCCCAAACCCGAGACCATCGCCGGTGTCGGACACGAGGGGTTAACGAGACAAATCCTCTTAAAGTACCGACCAATTTGGCATTTACGGGCAGGCTGGAAAACTGCGTCACCATCGCCTTAAAATCATATCTCGAGTTTCAAAACTCGAAACTGGTTTCGTAAATTTTCCTGAATTTAGACTCATATACCCATCCATGGATTTATTTTTAGAATTTTTGGTTGTGCCAATTGGTACAGTTTATTAGTTAAAGTCACCCATGTTACAGGGATCGACTGCTCTGACCTTCGCGCGTTACAACTTGAATATCTCTCTGTACAGGGCTTTAATACTGGTTCCGTTTATTTCTAATGAAACTAGACTCAAAATGGAATCTGTACATATAAGGCATGACTCCTAATTCTTTCTGGATAATTTATGGTAAATTTTCAAAGTCGCGACAGGGGACCCAGAAACCGTTGACTAATGAATTTCTTTCGAAATTCGGATTGAAAGAAATCCCAAGTAACTCGTCCATTTGGGACTATGGAAATTAAAGTCCTCCACCAATAGTAAGCTGAGTCTCGCAACAAGGATATAGCACACTTAAGACATTCATCGGGTGTGCATGACAGTTCATCTAACACTCTAATGGTGTTATCGAGCGAACTCGGCCTTTTCGGCATCATCGGTAACTATGGCCTTGAACTCCTCGCCCCACGCTTCCTAATCAAGTCCACGGTGGTTTACTCAGCCTCACAGGATCAATAACTAGAGGCATTGCAGGCTCTTGGGGTGGAGTATTTAAATTCGGGAATGGTTGGACAGCCGGGTTGGTTTGGGCATATTATGCGACCCACTCATTCATCATAGTGAAGAAGGCTTGTTTCGCCCTTCATTTTGATTATTCAGCGGATGATGAGGCTCAGCAGCGGTGTCCCTTGCGCGGGAGCAGCCGCTACACTTTCAACGTCATCCGCCAAGGGTCTCTCTACCGGGTTCCATTTACTAATCAAAACAAAAATTTCAACCGTCGAAGTCATCACATTTTAAGCACTAACAATTTGGCATGTATAGCTAGACTCACACGCTATGGTAGTCCTAGAATCGACTAAACCATAGCTCGATACCAATTAAATTGTAACACCCCAAACCGAGACCATCGCGGTTATGGGACACGAGGGTTAACGAGACAAATCCTCTTAAAGTACCGACCAATTTGGCATTTACGGGCGAGTGGAAAAGCGCATCACTGTCGCCTTAAAATCATATCTCGAGTTTCAAAACTCGGAAACCGGTTTCAGAAATTTTCCCAATTTAGACTCATATACCCATCCATGGATTTATTTTTAGAATTTTGGTTGTGCCAATTGGTACAGTTTATTAGCTAGACTCACACGCTATGGTAGTCCTAGAATCGACTAAACCATAGCTCGATACCAATTAAATTGTAACACCCCAAACCCGAGACCATCGCGGTTGTCGGACACGAGGGTTAACGAGACAAATCCTCTTAAAGTACCGACCAATTTGGCATTTACGGGCGCTGGAAAAGCGCATCACTGTCGCCTTAAAATCATATCTCGAGTTTCAAAACTCGAAACCGGTTTCAGTAAATTTTCCACAATTTAGACTCATATACCCATCCATGGATTTATTTTAGAATTTTGGTTGTGCCAACATACCTCGGCGGTCATAGAAGATATTATCATTGGCGCTCCTTTTAAATCGATGAGACTCGACTCGGACTACCTCATTATTTGCACTCCTCAAATCAATGGTTTTCCTTTTGCGATCCACCACCTTTGCATCATGTACTGATCACCAATCCATACCAAGAATAACATCAATTCATGAAATGGTAGAAGCATCGGATCGGTAGGAAAAGCAGATTCTCGAATTATTAGGGGCATCTCTTGCACACTTTATCAACAAGCACGTATTGACCCAAAGGGTTTGACACTCGAATTACGAACTCGATGAGACTCAATAGGTAGAGTCTTCTTGGATGCTAAGGTTTCACATACATATGAGTGAGTAGAGCGGGGTCAATCAATGCAATCACAATAGTATCAAAGAGAGTAAAAGTACCGGTGATAACGTCGGGGAGGATGCCTCCTCTCGTGCGCGGATGGCATATGCTCTAGCAGAGCACGGGTCTCGGATCGGACGGTAGTATTAGAGGCTCCTCTCGATTACCACCCCTACCTCCGAGAGATTCTCGGGGCCTACCTCCACCGTCGTTCCACTAGGTCTTGCACCTTGCGTCTTATTCCTCTCATCTAGCTCGTGCAATCTCTAATGAAGTGGTCCTTGAACCGCATCCATAACAGCCCTATTAATAGACTTACCCCAACATTCACCTAGGTGTCGTCTTCCACATTGGGGGCATTCAGGTCTCTCTTGACGATTATTGCCCACACTAGCTACTTGAAGTAGCTCGAGTCCGTCAATGGTCGGGCTCTAATGGAAATTCCCGATCGTCCTCGACTTCTTGGTGTCCTCCACGAACCTCTTTACAGCCGAGAACGGAGCTTTACTCGTCGATCTTTTACGGTAATCTCTTGCTTCAAATTCAGCCTTCTTCTTCTCCTTCCCAAGTTCTTCCGCCTTGCGAGCTCGTTCGACTAGTGTCACGAACTCTTTTATCTCCAAAATTCCCACTAGTAACTTTAACTCTTCATTCAATCCTTCTTCAAATCTTTTGCACATCGCAACCTCATCAGCCACACACTCCCGAGCATACCAACTAAGTCTTACAAACTCATGTTCATATTCGAGATCGGTCATCCGCCTTGCTTGAGTTCCAAAAATTCCTTACGCTTCGATCGATGAACCGTTGACTAATGTATTTCTTTCGAAATTCGGATTGAAAGAAATCCCAAGTAACTCGTTCATTTGGGACTATGGAAATTAAAGTCCTCCACCAATAGTAAGCTGAGTCTCGCAACAAGGATATAGCACACTTAAGACATTCATCGGGTGTGCATGACAGTTCATCTAACACTCTAATGGTGTTATCGAGCCAGAACTCGGCCTTTTCGGCATCATCAGTAACTATGGCCTTGAACTCCTCGGCCCCACGCTTCCTAATCAAGTCCACAGGTGGTTTACTCAGCCTCACAGGATCAATAACTAGAGGCATTGCAGGCTCTTGGGGTGGAGTATTTAAATTCGGGAATGGTTGGACAGCCGGGTTGGTTTGGGCATATTGCGCGACCCACTCATTCATCATAGTGAAGAAGGCTTGTTTCGCCCCTTCATTTTGATTATTCGCGGATGACTGAGGCTCAACAGGCGGTGTCCCTTGCGCGGGAGCAGCCGCTACACTTTCAACGTCATCCGCCAAGGGTCTCTCTACCCCGGGTTCCATTTACTAATCAAAACAAAAATTTCAACCGTCAGAAGTCATCACATTTTTAAGCACTAACAATTTGGCATGTATAGCTAGACTCACACGCGCTATGGTAGTCCTAGAATCGACTAAACCATAGCTCTGATACCAATTAAATTGTAACACCCCAAACCCGAGACCATCGCCGTGTCGGACACGAGGGTTAACGAGACAAATCCTCTTAAAGTACCGACCAATTTGGCATTTCTGGACAGGCTGGAAAACTGCATCACTGTCGCCTTAAAATCATATCTCGAGTTTCAAAACTCGGAAACTGGTTTTGTAAATTTTCCTGAATTTAGACTCATATACCCATCCATGGATTTATTTTTAGAATTTTGGTTGTGCCAATTGGTACAGTTTATTAGTTAAAGTCACCCATGTTACAGGGATCGACTGCTCTGACCTTCGCGCATTACAACTTGAATATCTCTCTGTACAGGGCTTTAATACTGGTGCCGTTTGTTTCTAATGAAACTAGACTCAAAATGGAATCTGTACATATAAGGCATGACTCCTAATTCTTTCTGGATAATTTATGGTAAATTTTCAAAGTTGCGACAGGGGACCCAGAAACCGTTCTGGCCCTGTCTCACGAGAACTTTAATATTTCTCAGTATACTGCTCATATGGTCGTTTTGTTTCGTCCATATAAAAATAGATTCATCAAGGTTCAGTTCCATAATTTACTCACTATTTAATTCTACTTCTACTATTTTTAGTGATTTTCAATCTCATCTCACTGCTGCTGTCCGCAACAGTTACTGCAGTAGACTATGCCAATTTCATGAATTTTTCCTTGGCCTTAATCATCCATCATACATGACACAAATTATGGCCACCTTATCAAAATTTGAGTTTCTAAGACTCGTGGCTATAGGTTCTAGCATCCCACTCGGCGACCACATAGGCCATTTTCACATGGCTTAAAGTTTACAACCCACAATTCGACAAAATATAATAGCCTATACATGCCAAATGTTCTTCAACAACAAAAACAATACCACAAGATTTCAGCGGTGTGATGACTTCAACGACGGTTCGAACACGCAAACAATACGAGTCCAAGAGACCTAAAATGGGTGACAAGAAAACACCGAGTGAGTTTACAACTCAGTAAGTCATAAGCATTCATCAATCCACTGATAAAGTTACTACTACATGTACAACAAATGAGGCTAGGTACTCGTCCATATCGAATCTATACCATAATACCTCGGACCTTTCGGTCCAATCTCGTACCAATTCATACATCCACATTTCATATTCTACACAACAAGATAATCGAAGCATTTTACACATTAACTCATTTTCCAGCACAACCATACAATTTCAATCATCACATAGATTTAAGGCTTACCAAATTCAACCCCAAGCATGAGCGTATTCTCTATTCGTCATGAGCTCGAGGTACTTACCGATCCGCTGTCCATACTCAATTCAATGGAGACACACCCTCCATATATATAGATGCGCTTTACACAGTGCTTACTACTCGATTTCGCACACTTAGTGCCACGTAATTTAAGCCCGCACACACAATGCCATACCCTCCGAGCTCGCACACCCAGTGCCGTATTTTTCCAGCTTGCACACTTAGTGCCATATATTTCCAGCACGCACACTTAGTGCCGATCTCGTCACCGTACACACGTATTGCCCGCACACTTAGTGCCGAAAGCAAACTTTCTACACATTTCACTATTTCTTTTACATTCAACAAATGTCATCACTCCATACACATACATTTTCATTTATATATATATATATCATCCCATTAAACACAATTGCATAAATTTTACAATCATTTAAGCAATATCAAATACGTGCTTAATGACTTACCTCGTGTTGGGTAAAATAGTTCCAAGTCGGCTACTCGATGACCTTCGTCTTTCCCTTGCTTGATTCTCCTTCTTTAACTCCTTGAGCTTAATCAATAAATCACTAGTTTAACCATCTTGCTAAACATTCATAATTCAACTACACATGCATATGTATGCTTGTATATTCGCAACCATTCTTACTAATCGCCCATTTGGTCGATTATACACCTAACCGAATATGCACCAAAACTTGATTCAACATTACCTACATACTCACTTTAATGGCGAATATATATATATATATATGTACAATGTCAACTAACATCTTTTAATCACCTAATTTCATCTCATGAACATTTAATCAAATTTTCCCAATCTAGCATATATTTTCACATCCATTTGTAACATCATGTACAAACACATATACACATATATCAAAACACAAATTTTTACCTATCATGCAACAAGCATAAGTCGCACTTATGAGCATGCCATGGCCGAATACATCCCACACCATCCCCCTTTCAATTTTTGGTCATGGTTAAACAAAGAAAACTCCATGTCTTACTCAAGAATGCTAAAAGAAATTTCAAGAGTAGTCAATCCATCATTACATGTATCATCAACAAGCTTCACATTTAGCATGCAATGGCTTTAACACAATATCAACCTTGGCCAAATACCATTTCCATGGCATAACAAGGATTTGAACCATGGGCTAACATGAACATCAAGTTAGCGACTAAAAACATGCATGAATCTCATGACACAACCTCAAACATACCTTAATCTTGACACAAGTATGACCAAATCTCCTTCTAGTTCTCTTCTAAACCAAGCATGAAGCAAAAATCCTTCCTTTTTCCTTAGTATTTTCAGCCAAGATTTGAGAATGGATGAACAAATTTTTCCTTTCTTTTCCTCTACTCACGGCAACAAAGGGGGCATCCATGCTCATTTTTTTCATTTCTTTATTTTTTCTACATAATCCACTAACTAAACATGTTGGAAACATGTTCCTTGCCCATATTCTTGTCATGGCCGGCCACTCTTCCCTTTTTTGGGCAAATTGACATGCAAAACCACTCTTTTGCATGCATGTACTATTAGACCATTGTAAGATTAGCCTATCACCTTTCAACAATGTTTCATACAAGTCCATTTTAATAAATTCACATAGAAATTATCAAATTAATGCATGAAACTTTCACACATGCATTTACTAACATCATAAACATAGAATATAACTTTTAATTACTTATAAGACTCGGTTTAGTGGTCCCGAAACCACTTTCCGACTAGGGTCAAATTAGGGATGTCACAACTCTCCCCACTTACGAAATTTTCGTCCCGAAAATCTTACCGGTAAATAGGTTTGGGTATCGCTCTTTCATAGAGTCCTCGAGTTCCCAAGTGGCTTCTTCAATTCGTGTTTATGCCACAACACCTTCACTAATGGGATTTTCTTATTGCGCAACTCTTTTACTTCACGCATCGAATGCGAACCGGTTCCTCTTCATAGCTCAAATTAGGTGAATCTCAATCTCGGGCGGAGCGATTACGTGCGATGGATCGACCTATATCGTCAAGCATCGAGACATGGAAAATGTTGTGGATCCTTTCAAGCTCGGGGTAAAATTAATCGATGCGCTCTTGGTCCAACTCGTTCGGATACTTCATACGGACCGATGAACCTCGGACTCAATTTTCCCTTACGGCCAAATCTAAGCACCTTCTTCCAAGGTGAAACTTTGAGAAAGGCCTTGTCTCCAACTCGATATTCAATATCTTTTCTTTTCAAATCCGCATACGACTTTTGGCGATCCGGCGACTTTCAAACTTTCACGAATTACTCAAACTCTTTGCTCGGCATCCTTAACCAAATCAACCCGAAGAATTTACCTTCACTAAGTTCACCGAGAATAATGGGGTACGGCATTTACGATCGTATAAAGCCTCGTAAGGCGCCATCTTAATACTTGATTGAAAGCTATTGTTGTGCGAATTCAATCAAAGGCGAATCTGCTCCCATGAACCACTAAACTCAAGGATACAACATCTCAACATATCCTCGAGTATTTGAATTATCCGTTCAGATTGACCATCGGTTTGGGGGTGAAAGGCGGTGCTGAAATGCAACTTGGTACCCAAAGCTTCTTGCAACTTCTTCCAAAATCGCGAGGTAAATCTCGGATCTCTATCCGACACGATGGAAATAGGCACCCCGTGTAATCTCACAATCTGAGAAACGTACAATTCGGCTAGTTTGTCCATTGAAAAATCCTTACGTACGGGGATAAAGTGAGCCGACTTAGTCAGTCTATCGACAACGACCCAAATCGCATCCTTCTTACTCACTGACAATGGCAGTCCGGATACAAAGTCCATTGTGACTCGATCCCATTTCCACTTGGGTATCGTGATCGGCTGAAGTAATCCTGAAGGCACTTGATGTTTCGCTTTCACTTGTTGACATATTAAACATCTCGAAACAAAATCAGAGATGTCTCGTTTCATACCATGCCACCAAAACCGACGTTTCAAATCGTTGTACATCTTCGTACTCCCCGGGTGGATTGCCATTCGGCTACAATGGGCTTCGTTCAAAATTATTGGAATAAGTTCCGAATTCTTTGGAACACACAGACGACTTCGAACCTCAAACAATCGTCATCATCGATTTGAAATTCGAGTCCTTGTTCGAACACACTCATCCGTTTTGCAACCAACTCATCGTCGACTTTACGAGCTTCACGAATTTGACGTATCAATAATGGTTTGGCTTTCAATTCACTACTAACACATTGTCGGGTAGGATAGACAAGTGTACATTCATCGCTCATAAAGCAAACAAGTGATTTCGGCTTAAGGCATCCGCAACCACATTAGCCCTTCGGGTGATAATCAATGACGAGCTCATAATCTTTTAACAACTCGAGCCATCGCCTTTGTCGCAGATTTAAGTCTCTTTGGGTCATCAAATATTTGAGACTTTTGTGATCCGAATACACATGGCACTTCTCACCAAATAAGTAATGTCGCCATATCTTTAAGCGAATCGATGGCGACCAATTCGAGATCATGGGTCGGATAATTTTTCTCATGTGGCTTTAATTGCCTTGACGCATAGGCCACAACTCGCCCTTCTTGCATCAATCGCAACCCAACCCAAGTAGGGATGCGTCACTATAAATGACAAACTCTTTGCCCGATTCGGTTGCACTAGAATTGGGGCTTCATCAAATAAGCTTTCAGTTGATCGAAACTTTTCGACATTTCTCCGTCCATTCGAACTTAACATCCTTTTGGAGTAGCCGTCATTGGCGTGGCTATCGTCGAGAAACCTTTACAAATCGTCGGTAATAACCGCAAGCCCCAAAAGCTCCTAACCCGGTAACATTCCTTGGTGGTTTCCAATCGACTATGGCGAAATTTTGTTCGGGTCCACCACGACACCGATCACGGACACCACGTGCCCCAAAAGCTAACCTCTTTCAACCAAAATTCACATTTATTGAACTTTGCGTATAACGCTTATCTCGTAAGATTTGCAACACTAGCCTCGGTGTTCAAAGATGTTCGGTTTCATCTCTCGAATAGACCAAAATGTCATCGATAAATACAACTACGAACCGATCCAAGTATGGCCTGAAAATTCTATTCATTAAATCCATAAACACCGCAGGGGCATTAGTGAGCCCAAACGGCATCACCAAGAATTCGTAGTGACCGTACCTCGTTCTAAAAGCGGTTTTGGGTATGTCCGATTCTTGGACCCTCAACTGATAGTACCCCGACCTCAAATCTATCTTTGAAAACACCGAGGCTCCCTTTAATTGATCAAACAAATCGTCAATTCGTGGCAATGGATATTTATTCTTTATCGTCACTTTATTGAGTTGACGATAGTCGATGCACAACCTCATGGTTCCGTCCTTCTTTTCACAAACAATACAGTGCGCCCATGGAGAAAAACTCGGTCGAGCGAAACCTCTATCCGTCAATTCTTGCAATTGAACCTTCAATTCCTTTAATTCCGTTAATGCCATACGATCACGGGGCTATTGAAATCGGCGTAGTACCGGTACAACCGATGCGAATTCCACTTCTCGAACCGGTGGCAATCCGGTAACTCCTCGGAAAAACATCCGAATACTCACAAACCACTGGTACCGATTCGAGTTTCCTTTCCGTCTCTTTACTTCCAAACACATACGCAAGGTATGTTTCACACCCTTTTTCACATACCTCCGGCGGTCATAGAAGATATTATCGTTGGCGCTCCTTTTAAATCGATGAGACTCGACTCGGACTACCTCATTATTTGCACTCCTCAAATCAATGGTTTTCCTTTTGCGATCCACCATTTGCATCATGTACGATCACCAATCCATACCAAGAATAACATCAATTCATGAAATGGTAGAAGCATCGGATCGGCCGGAAACAGATTCTCGAATTATTAGGGGCATCTCTTGCACACTTTATCAACAAGCACGTATTGACCCAAAGGGTTTGACACTCGAATTACGAACTCGATGAGACTCAATAGGTAGAGTCTTCTTGGATGCTAAGGTTTCACATACATATGAGTGAGTAGAGCGGGTCAATCAATGCAATCACAATAGTATCAAAGAGAGTAAAAGTACCGGTGATAACGTCGGGGAGGATGCCTCCTCTCGTGCGGGATGGCATATGCTCTAGCAGAGCACGGGTCTCGGATCGGACGGCCGTATTAGAGGCTCCTCTCGATTACCACCCCTACCTCTAGAGATTCTCGGGGCCTACCTCCAGCCGTCGTTCCACTAGGTCTTGCACCTTGCGTCTTATTCCTCTCATCTAGCTCGTGCAATCTCTAATGAAGTGGTCCTTGAACCGCATCCATAACAGCCCTATTATATGGACTTACCCCAACATTCACCTAGGTGTCGTCTTCCACATTGGGGGCATTCAGGTCTCTCTTGGCGATTATTGCCCACACTAGCTATCTGAAGTAGCTCGAGTCCGTCAATGGTCGGGCTCTAATGGAAATTCCTTGATCGTCCTCGACTTCTTGGTGTCCTCCCCGAACCTCTTTACAGTAGAAACGAGCTTTACTCGTCGATCTTTTACGGTAATCTCTTGCTTCAAATTCAGCCTTCTTCTTCTCCTTCCCAAGTTCTTCCGCCTTGCGAGCTCGTTCGACTAGTGTCACGAACTCCTTTATCTCCAAAATTCCCACTAGTAACTTTAACTCTTCATTCAATCCTTCTTCAAATCTTTTGCACATCGCAACCTCATCAGCCACACACTCCGAGCATACCGACTAAGTCTTACAAACTCATGTTCATATTCGATCACGGTCATCCGGCCTTGCTTGAGTTCCAAAAATTCCTTACGCTTCGATCGATGAACTGTTGACTAATGTATTTCTTTCGAAATTGGATTGAAAGAAATCCCAAGTAACTCGTTCATTTGGGACTATGGAAATTAAAGTCCTCCACCAATAGTAAGTGAGTCTCATAACAAGGATATAGCACACTTAAGACATTCATCGGTGTGCATGACAGTTCATCTAACACTCTAATGGTGTTATCGAGCGAACTTCGGCCTTTTCGGTATCATCGGAACTATGGCCTTGAACTCCTCGGCCCCGCTTCCTAATCAAGTCCACGGTGGTTTACTCAGCCTCACAGGGATCAATAACTAGAGGCATTGCAGGCTCTTGGGGTGGAGTATTTAAATTCGGAATGGTTGGACAGCCGGGTTGGTTTGGGCATATTATGCGACCCACTCATTCATCATAGTGAAGAAGGCTTGTTTCGCCTTCATTTTGATTATTCGCGGATGACTGAGGCTCAACAGCGGTGTCCCTTGCGCGGAGCAGCCGCTACACTTTCAACGTCATCCGCCAAGGGTCTCTCTACCGGGTTCCATTTACTAATCAAAACAAAAATTTCAACCGTCAGAAGTCATCACATTTTTAAGCACTAACAATTTGGCATGTATAGCTAGACTCACACGCGCTATGGTAGTCCTAGAATCGACTAAACCATAGCTCTGATACCAATTAAATTGTAACACCCCAAACCCGAGACCATCGCCGGTGTCGGACACGAGGGGTTAACGAGACAAATCCTCTTAAAGTACCGACCAATTTGGCATTTCTGGACAGGCTGGAAAACTGCATCACTGTCGCCTTAAAAATCATATCTCGAGTTTCAAAACTCGGAAACTGGTTTCGTAAATTTTCCCTGAATTTAGACTCATATACCCATCCATGGATTTATTTTTAGAATTTTTGGTTGTGCCAATTGGTACAGTTTATTAGTTAAAGTCACCCATGTTACAGGGATCGACTGCTCTGACCTTCGCGCATTACAACTTGAATATCTCTCTGTACAGGGCTTTAATACTGGTGCCGTTTGTTTCTAATGAAACTAGACTCAAAATGGAATCTGTACATATAAGTCATGACTCCTAATTCTTTCTGGATAATTTATGGTAAATTTTCAAAGTTGCGACAGGGGACCCAGAAACCGTTCTGGCCCTGTCTCACGAGAACTTTAATATTTCTCAGTATACTGCTCATATGGTCGTTTTGTTTCGTCCATATAAAAATAGATTCATCAAGGTTTAGTTCCATAATTTACTCACTATTTAATTCTACTTCTACTATTTTTAGTGATTTTTCAATCTCATCTCACTGCTGCTGTCCGCAACAGTTACTGCAGTAGACTATGCCAATTTCATGAATTTTTCCTTGGCCTTAATCATCCATCATACATGACACAAATTATGGCCACCTTATCAAAATTTGAGTTTCTAAGACTCGTGGCTATAGGTTCTAGCATCCCACTCGACGACCACATAGGCCATTTTCACATGGCTTAAAGTTTACAACCCACAATTCGACAAAATATAATAGCCTATACATGCCAAATGTTCTTCAACAACAAAAACAATACCACAAGATTTCAGCGGTGTGATGACTTCAACGACGGTTCCGAGCACGCAACAATACGAGTCCAAGAGACCTAAAATGGGTGACAAGAAAACACCGAGTGAGTTTACAACTCAGTAAGTCATAAGCATTCATCAATCCACTGATAAAGTTACTACTACATGTACAACAAATGAGGCTAGGTACTCGTCCATATCGAATCTATACCATAATACCTCGGACCTTTCGGTCCAATCTCGTACCAATTCATACATCCACATTTCATATTCTACACAACAAGATAATCGAAGCATTTTTACACATTAACTCATTTTCCAGCACAACCATACAATTTCAATCATCACATAGATTTAAGGCTTACCAAATTCAACCCCAAGCATGAACGTATTCTCTATTCGTCATGAGCTCGAGGTACTTACCGATCCGCTGTCCATACTCAATTCAATGGAGACACACCTCCATATATATAGAGTACGCACACACAGTGCTTACTACTCGATTTCGCACACTTAGTGCCACGTAATTTAAGCCCGCACACGCAGTGCCATACCCTCCGAGCTCGCACACCCAAGGTCAGTATTTTTCCAGCTTGCACACTTAGTGCCATATATTTCCAGCACGCACACTTAGTGCCGATCTAAATCACCGTACACACGTATTGCCCGACACTTAGTGCCGAAAGCAAACTTTCTACACATTTCACTATTTCTTTTACATTCAACAAATGTCATCACTCCATACACATACATTTTCATTTATATATATATATATCATCCCATTAAACACAATTGCATAAATTTTACAATCATTTAAGCAATATCAAATACGTGCTTAATGACTTACCTCGTGTTGGGTAAAATAGTTCCAAGTCGGCTACTCGATGACCTTCGTCTTTCCCTTGCTTGATTCTCCTTCTTTAACTCCTTGAGCTTAATCAATAAATCACTAGTTTAACCATCTTGCTAAACATTCATAATTCAACTACACATGCATATGTATGCTTGTATATTCGCAACCATTCTTACTAATCGCCCATTTGGTCGATTATACACCTAACCGAATATGCACCAAAACTTGATTCAACATTACCTACATACTCACTTTAATGGCGAATATATATATATATATATGTACAATGTCAACTAACATCTTTTAATCACCTAATTTCATCTCATGAACATTTAATCAAATTTTCCCAATCTAACATATATTTTCACATCCATTTGTAACATCATGTACAAACACATATACACATATATCAAAACACAAATTTTACCTATCATGCAACAAGCATAAATCACACTTATGAGCATGCCATGGCGAATACATCCCACACCATCCCCTTTCAATTTTTGGTCATGGTTAAACAAAGAAAACTCCATGTCTTACTCAAGAATGCTAAAAGAAATTTCAAGAGTAGTCAATCCATCATTACATGTATCATCAACAAGCTTCACATTTAGCATGCAATGGCTTTAACACAATATCAACCTTGGCCAAATACCATTTCCATGGCATAACAAGGGTTTGAACCATGGGCTAACATGAACATCAAGTTAGCGACTAAAAACATGCATGAATCTCATGACACAACCTCAAACATACCTTAATCTTGACACAAGTATGACCAAATCTCCTTCTAGTTCTCTTCTAAACCAAGCATGAAGCAAAAATCCTTCCTTTTTCCCTTAGTATTTTCAGCCAAGATTTGAGAATGGATGAACAAATTTTTCCTTTCTTTTCCTCTACTCACGGCAACAAAGGGGGCATCCATGCTCATTTTTTTCATTTCTTTATTTTTTCTACATAATCCACTAACTAAACATGTTGGAAACATGTTCCCTTGCCCATATTCTTGTCATGGCCGGCCACTCTTCCCTTTTTTTGGGCAAATTGACATGCAAAACCACTCTTTTGCATGCATGTACTATTAGACCATTGTAAGATTAGCCTATCACCTTTCAACAATGTTTCATACAAGTCCATTTTAATAAATTCACATAGAAATTATCAAATTAATGCATGAAACTTTCACACATGCATTTACTAACATCATAAACATAGAATATAACTTTTAATTACTTATAAGACTCGGTTTAGTGGTCCCGAAACCACTTTCCGACTAGGGTCAAATTAGGGATGTCACATTCTAGGACAATGAACATGAAGCCTGTCAATGCATAAAAAGGGAGGTTACTGTATGCTCGCATGGTGAATAGTTTGACAAGATGATCATGGTGCATCTGAAAACGCGAGTAAGTGTATTAAATAGAGGAATCCGCCAAAATGTGAAGGTAAACAGAACAGGTAGAAACGTCTCAAGCGTAATATATGTTAAAGGAAAGGAGTATTTCCTTCGAGGTATTCGTAAATAAGTATGTTCCATTAAGAGTCCACCCGAATGGATGTAAAACCATCACAAGCTAAGTATTTACAAAGTGAATGATCATATTTGAAATTCTAAGGGGTAATCGATAAAGAGGTAGCCAGAAAAGTGGGTAGTCCGCCAAGAAAGCCTAAATTTTTATAGAAAGGAGGGTGGCGTAGTCTCTAGAGTCCTATATGATACAAACAACCTTATTTATAACAACTCTACTTATTAGCTAAAAATTTAAGTGGTATAGGGAGGTGGCTACTATACAAATTTTTGATTTATTTTTAATTTTAAATTAAAACTATAGTGTAATAATATTAAATAGTGAGATTTAGATAATATCTTTAATAAAATTTGTAAATGCAATTCCATTTTAACTATCATCTTTTTAATAAAATATAATTAATAAAATATTATTTAAATTTAAAATTTTATTGAAATAATATCTTAACTAAAAATCATGATTTTTTTTCTTTCAAATAAGAATAGACTTAATTTTATTAAAATTTGAGACAATATGATATTATAGAGAACTAGTTTAGTGAAGAGTGCACTTCATACTTTATGATGTTATTATTAAATATGAAAATCTATTATAGAAGATAAAAATAAAAATAAAAAATTTATTTCTACAACAAACTTAGTTATTATAATGAAATGATGTTATAGAAAGTGTTTGTTATTAAAAAAAGGGTTGAAGGTCTACAATATAAGTATAAGAATCCAAAGTTTTTGGAACTAGATTAGTGTACCGCTAGTCCAACCGGTTCCCAAATAAAAAAAATTGTAAAAAAATAAAAAATATTAAACTCATTTTCAAAGTCTAACTCTTGGATTCCTTTAAGGCCTTTAATATTCGCATGCAAATTTTTGTAAGAACCTTATTTTTTGAATAAAACTATAAGAGTGCGTCTGAATGAAAAATTTTAAAGATTTTAAGATTAGAATTTTAGAATTTATTAATTCAAAATGCGATTATTAATTCAAAATGCGATTATTAATTCAAAATGCAAAGATTTGTAATTGCTTTAAAAAATATTAAGTTATTGTAATGTTACAAATTATAAAATAATTACAAAATAAGAATAAAATTTATAAATAGTTTTAATAAAATTTAAAAATATTAGTTATGGATATCATGGTATTTGTAAAAATTATAAATTGTTTTAATAAAATAAAATTTAAAATATATATTATAATTAAATATAAATAAAATTTGAAGTATAAGTTTTTTATAATGGACCGATCGCCTATAAATGCACTATCGTTTATAGAATTATTGTCACACCCTAAATTTGGCGAATCTGAGAAGAAGATGAATAGATATGAATGATACCTATTTTGATGCACTTGGGTAGCATAGTCTGTAACCTTCCCAACTTGATCTAGACGTTAGACCTGAATTCAAGAGACTACATGAGCCACCGAGATGGCCTAGTAAGGTTACCAGAGTTTTTGAAAACAATTATTTTAAAACATCTATTTAATTTAGTAAAAAAAAACTTAGTTTAAAAGCCGTTTTATTATTCCTTAACATTTTAATTATCGTCTATTAGCGAAAAATATGATATTTATTTACATATTTAATAAAAATCGGGGATACTTTTACACTTGTTATAAAATTTTTGCTAAGTGTTTATGTTTCGTAACATCCGATATCTGGATTCGATGGTTCAGGTCGGGTAAAGGGTGTTTCAAAATATAACACCAAAAATATAAAAATTAAGAACTGTGGTGTTTGCAAGTGCACGAGTCAAATTCTAATATAGTTTAGTACAACGAAATATCTTGGAAGTATTCCGAGAATCATACCCAAGGGAAGATGAAATAAATAATAAAAACACTTTTACAATAACAAGTCTAAGTAGTAGTAATTATTTCCTATATTACAATTAACCATAAAATAGATTAAGAGGAATAAAAAAATAAAAAAGAAATAAATAACAAGAAATAAACAAATGAACTAAATCGATAAACCAACCAGGAAGATTAACTCGCTTTAGGGTTTGTAACTAACTTCGGATTGTGGTTTACGATTTACTCGGTTCAACTTATCTCCCAACCCCGTCTAGCCTATGATAACTTATGAGGTTTGTCAAGCCTAACAGTTTAAGAACACATAATTTATACAAACTAATCCCTCTTGGGAAATCCCCAAATCCTCTGTTAATTACATCCCCATCCACTTGTTAATCTTCCCTAAGGGATTTAGCCATTGATGTTATTCATAATCTCAACTTCAATTGAATAAACCATGTGAGAAACAATATCAATCCGGAGAAGAAAAAAGATTTGAATAATCATGGATTCAGTATCGAATGGGAAATGGAGTAGAAAATCTCTCAATTGGAGTAAAGAAATAAAATGATTGTAAAGAAGAATAGAAATTAAATACTTAAATTAAATAAATAAGTTCTTTAATCAAAACTGATTCAAGAAGAAAAACAAGAAAGTTATGAAAAGCTGAAAAAAAAAACTACATCTAAACTACGAGGATTTTGAAGGCGTCTAGACAACTTGGTTACATTCAACCCCTAATGTTGAGGTGTCGGCAGCCCAAATTATGTGACAGCCCGATTTTGACCCTATTCGAAACGGTGGTTTCGGGACTATGAATCCGAGTCAAAAAATATTTTAATATTTTTCTATGTGTTTAATTTATGTGAATTTGCATGTGTGAAATTTTCATGACTTAATTTTGTCGTTTGAGTGTCCGATTAAATAAAAGGATTTAATCGTGTAAAATAAAAATTTGATGGTTACATGTGAAAGTGCCTAATTGTTGTTGTCTTTATAATATAAAGCATTTATGTTGTAATTATACCTTTGAATTTTTTCATGGATGATTGTGGACTTGATTTAGTGGATTTGGAATAAAAATAAAAATGCTAAATAGGTAATTTAATAAATTATGTAATAAAAATAACATAAAACATGAAACAAGATTGCATGTTCATCTTTTTGCCGTGAATAACAAAAGAAAAAAAGAAAAGAAAAGGGTGTTTAAAGGTTCGGCCTAGGTTAAAGCTCAATTCAAGGTTAGTTTTAACTCAGTTTTTATCGATTTTTACGTTTTTGAGATCGTTATTTCGAATACTACCCGACTCATGCTTAAATTTTGTGATTTTTATGTATATTTTTAGTTTTACCATTGTTGATAGCTTGATGAATTTTGTGTTTGTTGATGTTAAATAAAAGTTATGTGATGGATTAACAAGTTTTTGTATTGGAATTTTGATGAAATTGAGTAAATAGGGTTAAATCGCAAAGTGTTTAATTAAGGGACTAAATTGTGAAATAAATGAAATGTGAGGACTTGTATGTGTATGGGGAGTATTCGACCTAAGCATGGCATGGGAAAATTATGCTTGTTTTGTGTTTTGTGAATTTTGGATTAAATTGCTAAAAGTGTAAAATGTCTGGGGCAAAAGTGGAATTTGCCCATTTATGTGTTTTTGAATGAATTTGATTGAATATTTGATTAAATAAGTTTAATTTATATCAATTTAGATCAAGAAAAGAGAAAATCGGATTTGGATCGAGGGAAGACCAAAACAGTCTAATAATCGATTAATATTGTTCGTTGATATCCAAGGTAAGTCTTTAAGCAATTAAACATCGTTAATTTTGAATGTAAATTAGTTTAATATGCTGATTTGGAATTCATAGATTTATAGTAGAGTTAGCCGAATGTGATTAAGCATGGAAATAATGTATTTGAGTTTAGTTCGACTGAGTTATAACATTTGAAAGTCCGTGTGAACTATATGGAATATCTAGAATTTTCAATATATGAATTGTTTATGAGATAGCTTTATTATAGTGATATTTGGACTTTGAGCCTAGCAAGCCTTGTGCTGGTGAATTAAATCGAGCTTTATGCCTAGTAGGCTTATTGCCGGTGTATAAAATCAAACTTTTGAGTTTAGCAGGCCTTGTGCTGGTGTGTGATACAGGCTTAGACCTAGCAGGCTTTATCCCGGTGAATTATTATAAGTTTATGCCTAAAATACTTTATGCTGATGTCGTAATTGAATACGTTAAACGAGCTAAAACTATCAGGTACGTGATAGTTGGTTACCTATTTGAAAATAGGATGAATTGATTTCTTATGTGATGAAAAAGAATACATGAAGTTGTTGTAGTATATGTGTTAATATGAGAAATATATTTGGCCTTATAGTTGTATATGGAAGTAATGTTAAAGTCTGAGTGATGAATATTTGTCTATAAATATATATGTATATTTGATTATATAAGACAATATGGTTTTGAAATTTGAGAATATATTGATAAGGTATACATGTATATTCGAACAAGGAGAAATTGTTCTATAAAAGTATATGCTATATATGTATGGAATTAAAAGCTCGAAATTATATTTGATTACAAATGTATAAGTTGATTTATTTAATTGAAGTGATTTAGTAATTGAGATGTTATTATACATTAATTGTTTAATTTGCTTAAGGTTTACTAAGCTAATTTAGCTTACTTTGTATATGTTTTTTTTTACATAATTGTTTTTTTTTTTAGATTTTGGAGGTCGTTACGTGCTTGGGGATTGTCAGTGAAATCATCCATACTATCGTTCACTTTCTGTACTTTTTAAAAAAAAATTAAATCTCAAATATATGGCATGTATAGGATAATATGTGTATGTTAAATTTTGAAGCATGTATATAACTAAAAGCAATGCAAAATGGCTTGTTTATGAAGTTAATTTCGGTTTCATGCTATAATTAACTTGTGGTTCTATATATATATGTTTTGGTTTTGATGATTCGATCAATGTATATAATATGTTGTGTACTTGGTATGTGTTGGAAAAAGCTTGGTTATCTGCATTCAACATAAAGTAAGTAATGGATGTTATTTGATATATGCATAATTTATATATGTGGAGTATTTGATATATGCAAGATGAAATGACCAATGTGATTCGGTATAATAATTGTATAAATGATAGACTATAGTCGTATGTATTATGTATATCTTGATTAGGTTGAATGGATTTAGAAATGCATATATGTATGCTCGAATGATGAATTTGAGTGAGAACTATGTAGGTCTTTTGAATTGGTTTTAAAGATTCATTTGTTTTACACTTATGTGCAAATGATATGTTAAGAAAATAATAGGTTGGTTATTATTAAATAAATAGGTAAAATGGCACTCATTTTTATGCAAGAAAGAATTAACCATATTAAAATGTTATGTGAGTTAGAAGTCAAACATTTAATTATTTAGATGAAATTATAAATTTGTTTGACCATGTTTTATCTTACTAAATCTATATATATATATATATATATATATATATATATTATGCTGAGTAAGATAAATTTGAAACTTTGGTATGGATGTGTATACAATATGATTAACGATGCAAGTTTGATTTGTAAATTAGTTAATCACTTTGTATATTTATATAAGTACGAAAATGACCTATATGATTATGTGATTGCATGATAGCTGTGATTTGGTCTGGTAATACCTCGTAATCCATTTCGGCGACGATACGGGTTATGGGTTTTACAAATTATGTCTTCAGCACATCCTAGGTCTTCGAATAAATTTGTTTGCATGAACGAAAATAACCCCGATAAGTTTGGGAAGCACGTCAGTCTTGTATTGCACCACACCCCTTGTGTGACATGACACAACACCCAAATATTGCCTTGTGTCATTGATTCTATTCTTTGACGTCTCAGGAAACTTATGTCTCACTCGAGCCTTTCTTTTATGTCAATTGGGCCTTTATATCTCCATTCCACACACTCAATTGAACCAATTAACTCAACCTAAGACCCGTGTCGACTTATTAGGTCACAACACCTGCAAAATGTGTTAAAAACACTTATTTTTATTAACTTTTAATCCTAAGGCCTAATTACTGAAAACAAAATTTAAAATTCTAAATTTCTTAGAAAACAAGCTCCTTAGGTGCGGAATTGACCTGAGTTGACAACTACATTTGACGGCAGGTCAAATACCCCACACTTAAGTTTTTGCTTGTCCTACTACCCAAAAAAAATGAGAATAAACTAAAATTGAAAACAAGAAATAAACATGAAAAGGAAAAGAAATATGCTTGAGTCGGCTTGATACACAAGATTAGGTCAGAGCATCGACACTAAGACGATTTGTCTAAATATATAATTCTAGCTAATTATTTAAAAAATTTACAGTTATTTACATTTAAATAGATTAGTTTAATAAATTAAAAAGTAAACAAGTTAAAGAAAATTAAATATATTTATCCATCAAAATGTATATACGAATATAATATTTATTTTTGCAGAGTATAGTCAGTTTGAATTTTTTTCCTGCTCGATTTATTTTTATCTATGCTTTGAACTTTAATGCAGTAATATTTTCTCGATATCCCTTATGATAATTTTTTTTATTTGTGTCAATACTATAAAGATTTTTCTCGGGCACTTTTTATAAAATTTATACAAGTCATACTGCACTGTTCCAATAACCATGGATTTGCCGAATATTTTCTTTTTAATTTGAACATCCTATACTTCTATAAATATAATTTCCTACTAGTGTCTACCTTTATCACTTGGTATATTTAATCTCTTTTACCTATTTACAGTCTAATGAACTGAACTAATTAGTCTAATATAGACAACCTAAATCATTTAATTTCAAGCTAATTTTACAATTTAAACAAACAACCTAAGTATTTCTACAAGCTGCACAAATATGCAATTAAAAACTAAAAACCAAGAAAATAATATAACTAAAAAGAAAAAAAACATTTTAAAATTTTCCTAAGTCAACCTCACACTTTATTCGGCACATTATCCCTAACGTGCAATAAAAAATATCAAAAAAAAAAGTTACCCGATTAGCATGATATGTGCAAAATTGAGACTACCCCTCCTTTTTGTTTTAGCTTATAATTTTTGTGCCATAAAAAATTATAGGGTTGATGCAAAGAAAAATTAATAGCACACAAACATATATAGAAACTACTAAATTCTAACTAATTAAAACTAATGCAAAAATTAAAAATCATCCCAAATAAAAATACAGTACACAAATCAAAATATATAAAAATGTTCAAAATCAGTCGGACTCGGATTCCAACTCCTTGATCATTTGGTCCTTGCCCCTATCATGCCTCACCAACGTTTTTGTAGCCCTCATTCCTGAAGTCTGGGCTGAGCTGTGCTGGCTCAGGTCATGGATCACCACACCCTTCGTCGATGAGCGATCTGGGTGAGATATTTGCTCATAGTCTGGTGTAGCGATTGGGGTCTCCTCCTCCTTATCATCCTCATCATCATCACCGACACCCTCCTTGCTTGGGGGTGGGAACCTCTCGAACATGTCAGAGAGTAGCGTTGGTGTGGGCCACCAATTATATTTTGCGATGCAGACCAGAATGTCTTTCATGTCCTGCATCCAACGGGTCTTCCACTCTGATATCGGTATATCTATGAGGCCTGTCATCCTCGATGTATGTGCTTTCCCATTCCTCTTTTTCAGCCCCTGAGTGTCGTTCCCATGTTTAGTTCACAGCTCCTTCTCCCAATTTTGTTTACGTTGGAGCTCGATGACCTGGCCGTACAAGTTATTCCCAATCACACTTCAAGTGGGTCTCGTGAACGGCTCGATCGATGACATGGGGACATCGACTCGGTGATGTAAGGCGGTAATTGGATGCGGAAGTACATACTTTGTTTTCGATGTCATATGCACTTGAGCATCGCCCTTATATATCCAGTGGCCTACGCAAATTCCTTCTCTATGCAAGATGAAGTAAAGCATGACCGCTCGGTAGGCATTATGGGTCGGCACGAGGCGGGTGCAAATAAGCTGCATCCACATCTTGGCCATCGAGAACATGATGAATGTGTTAAATTTCAATGGTAGCTCAGAGTTGGCTTGGTGAGTCCACTCACCATGGCCCTCCATCAAGTAGTCGATAATACCCTCCATGTCAAAATCCTCAAACATGAATAGTCTAAGGTCTCTAAAAAATCGCGGGTATAATATGGGGCGTTGTAAAATCAACAAATATCTTGAGGTGTACTCAACACCTCTTTACCCTGGACAGTCATGCTGGTGATTGTCTCACCCCTTTGCTTCCGATTCTCCTTATATTTTAAGGAGGCATAATATTTGTATATAATAGTATTAATCGCCAGTTCGGTTGGAGTTGAGAAAAAATAATTCCAACAATGGGCTCAAACGAGATTCCAAATCTTGTCGCAAGCAGATATAGTGGGATCAAACCCATTCTCTTGTATGAACAACTATCCACTCATCTGAAGGAAGAACTACTCAACTTCTATATTATGGAAGTGATTGGCCTCGGGGTTACTCGATTCTTGAGTGGAACATCATTGTTTTCTTGGTGTCATTTTCAAATTGAAGTAAAATAACAACTAACCCAAATGATAAAAATGAAAAAGAACAAGTTTAGAACATGATGCCTCAAGTTGTTGTCTACTAGCCTCTGTTCCTGATGATGTCGAATGGAAAAAAATGAAAAATGAAAACTGAAAATAAAAGAAAGAAGAACACTTATTGAGGTGAATTAGAGGTTAGGAATGTAAAAGATCGAAGCTCGTGGTGGGGAAAACGTGCAGCTACTCCAAAGGGATGTTTTTTTTAGGCGTTTTGGGTGTGTGTTCTTATGCCTAATTATTGAAAACGAAATATAAAATCCTAAATTGACTTGAAAACAAGCTCTTTTAAGTGCAGAGTTAACTTGAACTAACTACTACATTTGACGGTAGGACGGGGACCATTTCTATTAAATCAAACAAAATTATGAAGATTTTTTGAAAAACCACATATTTTGGTGGAATTTGGAAAATGAATTTGAGTTGTTAAAATTCCCTCTTAAAGTACTTACAAAATTTGAAATTCTCCATTGTATTTACCCAAACAAGTAAATTCATTTTTATAATTTTGAAAACCTTAATCTAAATGAAATCTCTCTTAAAAATTCTTCATCTAGACACACCTACAACTCAAACCCATAAAAGTTTAAAGTAAAAGTCAAATTGTTGGAAAATGAAAAAAAAAATCAAAAGAAAGAAAGAAATACTATAGTTTCTCTCTCTCTCTCTCTCTCCTCTTTATTATCACGTCTCTCTAATCTCTCCCTATATTTGATCTATTTCTTTTCTTCAATCTGTTTCTCAATCCTCATCCAAAAAATCTTGTTCCCTAACCCTTCTCCTTCGCTGCCACTAGTTTAGTTTTTCTTTTTCGTTAACTTATCAGTTTTAAATTTTAATTCCTTTTCCTTTCTAGATCATTGACATGGATTTTGTATTAAATAGTGCTTGGTAAAGTTGAAAAAAAGTCAAAGAGGAGAAGAGAGGTTCAAAGTCAAGTTCAAAAATAAAAGTTTTAGCCTTTGTTTTTGGCTTTTCTTTTTGCCTTTGTAGTCTTTATTTTTTTAATGTTTGAGTTGGGCTAAACCGAATGATTTTGTTTATTTTTCTTTTCTTTTTTTTCGTTTGGGCTAGAAAATTTGGCCTAAAAATAAAAACCAGTTCATTCAGTTCACGATTCATGATTTAGCTGTGGTTCAAAATGGTTCATGACTTAACCTAATTTTCCTTTTACTTTGGAATGGTATAAACTGAAACCTAGTCCGACTGCCCAGTCTGGTTTTGAAACCAATGCAAGAATCACACAAAAAAATGGTCAGAAGGTCTAAAAAAATCTAATCTAAGTTAGCCCTTTGAAATCCTATGATTAATCTTGAACTTTCTATAAGAAATTGCACTACTTTATCAGAATAACCATATCTCGAGCTATGGGCCTCGAAATTAGGTAATTCAAAAACTAATTCAAAATTAACTCAAAGCTTTATGATTTAGGCACTAACATTATGCCAAAATTTGTTCAAAAGGTCTTGAAGATTCCAATTGAAGTTGGCCTTATGGAATACTGCGAGATTTGTTTTAGATGCTCACATAACTTCAATAATTGCTTTCTACCATTTGGACCTTCACCACTATTTTCTAACTTACAGATTGCACAACTAGTGGGCATCATCCCAAACACAAACACAAGTAAATACTCGAAACTCTATAAAGAAAAATGATTAGGGACAAACTCTCTCTATTAGTTGAATAAGTGAATTGACAACTAAGGTTTTCTAGTCGTCATATATTCCTAAATTTTCATCCATATTCTCTTTTCAATCAATATTTGATATTCATAGAGAGCTTATTAGAAAGAGTTCAAGAATGAATAAGCAACTTGGGTGGCAATCTTGACCTTATGATGACTTTTGTGCTACAACCCTTACTTGCTTTTGCTCGAGCAGCAAGTACCCTTTCTATATGACCAACCGTTGTTTGACCTTAGTTGGGTTACCTTAAGGCCCATATATGTATTTTGGAATTTTAATTAATTTTAGTTAACTAACATTAATAAACCTATTAAATAATTTACATAAGTTCTATTTTAATTTTGCCAAAGTCATAATAAAATGCTTGTATAACTTTATTTAACTAATTCAACTCCATTCCAAATATTTAGATAATGTGACCTCTTAACTTAGCTCCACTTCATATTCACCATTTAATCTAATAACATAAATATCCAAAGTGACTAAATTAGCCCTAGATCAAGCTAATCATTAAATTGAGAAAACACCTATTATTCCAATGAGTAAATCTAGTGAATTGTTCCTCATTGTTCCATTGTTTATGATTCCATGCAAGTATTCATATTAAATGTAATCCATTAAGAGTTATGTTGAGCTAGTGGAAAGATTGATTAGACAGATATAATTAAGGTTAAAATAATATGTCATATGTATTTTACCTTTATAGGATATCTGAGATCCCTTAAGGTTAAATTCATTTACTTAGTTTATCCTTTTTATCTTATGATCACCACTGTATCTTTTGCAATAAAAATGAGTAGTACTTATAGTAATAATGATTAAATAATTTATCTAAAACAAATGACCCTTTGCCCTGTTCCATTTTCACAATCCATCCAATGCCATTGAAAAAATATACATGGTTAAATTGTAATACAGAAAGACAACTTGTATTAGTAGATAAACCTAAACATGTCCTTAGTCTAATCGAAAATGATAAAACTATTGAAAAAATAATATTTTGTCTATCAGGTCCAATTGAGAAGATGCTTTATCTTGAGCATTGGAGTGAATGTCTCTTATAAGATAGAGACATAGATGTAACTGATTGGATTGATAGTACATCAGACATGACCCAAGTAGAATAGATCCTGAATCCATTTATGGATTTATTCACTTGTGACATTCATAGTGTGTCATACCTTAATCCTAAGGGGATGATGAACTATGTATGCATGACTTGTATACTTTGATGTAAGTAAAAGACTCAGTTCAAATAGTTAAGGAACTGAAAGCTGGTGCGTTAGGTATGTGACTTTTGCAGTATGTAGCACCATTCACAGTAGTGGAAATCTTAGCCCAAGAAACGGGTAAATGATATCCTCTCATTGGCATTACATGATTGATGAAAAGTAAATGTGGCCACGAGTCATTTGTCTTTGTGATAAATGACTTAATTACTATTTGATGGTAATTGACTTTTCATGAAGGAAGATGTAATGGTTACCATGAGATAAAATATGATTATATTGGGAGACCAGATTTATCCCCAAAAAGATTAAGGATATCTTATAAGGGTAACACACTTATGACAAAGTTATTAGATGGGCACTGATCGAGTAACTTTCGTAATGGCATGTAATTGGGGAGAACTTAGTCACGATACTATAGTGAAATTTTATATAACAGGTTTTTTTGGCAAATTTAGGAGAATCAAAATGCATTCAAGACTGATTGAGATGAAGCAAACTTGACCTGGCCAACCAGCAAAAGGCTAATGATGATGGTCGATGACAGTGGTGGCTATTGGTTGTCCAATGGTGGCTAGTGGAGGTCCAGCGGTGGTCAACGGTGGATGATTGGAGGTGATCGATAGTGACCCAATGGCGGTCTGACCACAATAACGGTGACTTTGACTGTGGTGACAATAGAAATCCGTGGTGGTGGCATCGGTTCAACAATGGATCCCACCGGTGTTTTTCAGTCATTTGGGTATTTGAATGTCTCCCAGAAGACCCAAAATATGCTTTGGGGTAATAGTTGTAATTTTTATTATCTATTTTTCTAGGATAGGGTCATGGAAACTTTGGCTGGTCAAAGTTATTTTAATTTTATGCTTTTCTGTGATAACAAGATGATATTTAAATTAATTGCAAAATGTGTTTATGCATATGTATGATAACCATGCCATATAGTTTAGGAAAAGAATGCCACATGTACTTCTCAAGCATTTATTAATCATTCATGATTGAAACTGAAACTAAAACCTTACATGTTTTTAAAATATTGAGCGTACGAAGTCCTTAAAGAAGACCTACGACCTCAAACAATTGTCTCTTGTCATGACATGACAATTTACCTACCCCATGATAGTATTTCAATGTGGATTTCACTAAGGAGATTTCCTTTAAAGAGATAACTATCATATGATAGCATATGATAGTTTGTCGGTCCTAATGTAAGTATTATCATGTGGAATTCATTGAAGAAGTTATTCCCTTCTATAGAGGATAACTAGTCATACATGTTGCTTGATGAGATTATCCCAGGATGACTCATTTGTGGTACATGATGTGATAGGTGTTGAGTTGATGGTCATATACTAAGAATCTTCTAGTTAACTTCCCACGAAGCACCACTTAAGTTAGAATGATGGCCAAATGTTAAACGGTTGTGAGTTTGTATAATATTGATATGTCACAATTCGTTGTGGCAAAGTAGAGTCTTTTCGACACTTAACAAGCTTGTTTTCTAGCTATTTTATATGTTTTTATTACGCTTTCATTTTTTTTATTGTAACAACCTGAAAGTCATTGGTGTCGAAAATAGTGGTTTTTGAATTTTGTTTTTTGATGATAGAGTCACTATAAATTATTTATTAATATTTACGAGGGTATTATAGTATTTAATTGAAGTTTGGTCTAATAATTTTTTTATTTGGAAAGTTAGACAAGATACAAGTGTATTGGTTATAAAGTTAGTGGTTTTGGAAATTAAGGTATTGGGACCTCGTTTCTGTAAATAGGACTTGTAAATATTTTTATTAAATATTTATCAAGTTATATAAGATGTGAATTGAATTTCAGTTAGGTAATTTTGTCAAATAAGTGATAAACTAAGGTACACGGACTAAATCGTAAAAGTGTTAAAAGTTTAATTCTTAAAGAATCTTTAGTTAGAATGAGACTAAGGGAATTTTATAGCAATTAAACCATTTTATGTTTAATAGTGGACGGTAGTATATTAGTTATAATTGATGAAATATGATGAAATATTAATAAAATAATAAATAAAATAAAACCATTAATAATAAAAATAAAGTTAGTGGAAACAAACAAAAGCATTTCATCCACCTTTCATGCAAAAACCAATTCTAAATGAGAAAGAAGAGTGAATGTTTGGCTTTAAAGTTGTTGAATTTCAAGCTTCAATTTGGTTAGTTTAATTTAGTTCTTTTCTTGTAATTTTTATGTTTTCAAAATCCTAAAAGCTTAAGCTAGTGGACCCATGTTGTAATTTTTGGTACGGTTTAAGTTTGAAGATGTTACCATTGTTGAATAATTGAAGTTCAATGTATTATTTTGATAGATTTTAAGTTTAGTATTAAATAAGGACTAAATTATAAAGTCAATTGATGATTTTGTGCAATAGAGATTAAATTGCATAAATTTTGAAAACTTATGGTATAAATGAAAAATAGGAAATTAAATTAGGCCTAGAGTGAAATCAGAATAAAAATTTGAGTCTTTATTTGAAAGTTATGTTAGTCCCGATTTTAAGGACTAAATTGAATAAAAGGCAAAAGTAATATAAATTAGCAATTAAATGTGAAAATGATTATGTATTGATGATTTGGTGTATTTATGTTATTTCATAGCTAATACTGACTCGAATTCCTCAAAATGGAAAGGAAAATATATTTAATCCTTCTGTAGCTAGTGCATGCGCCACCATGTCTTCCATTCTTGGAGTGTGTTTAAACCAACATATCTGAAAACCCTTTTTCAACTGTTGAATGTCCTTTATGTATTCACATATTTATGATTTGTCCACCCCATTATTCTGACTCTTCTTGATTACTGACAAAGCATCACCTTCAACCTTCAAAGTCGATAGATCCATTACCAAATCCATTTCAACCGCCTGAGGACATGCGACAGCTTCTATCGCAAAACCCCAATGGTATGCTCCTGCTTAGCACCGTTTTAGATCCTAGAACCCCTCCATTCGAATCCTTTATCAAAATACCTAAAGAAGATGTGTTTTCCTGTTTGTTAAATGCAGTATCAAAATTAATTTAGATATTCGACCTCTCCGGTACTTTCCATCGCTCAATCTAGTCCTCTTCTAGGTAACTTTTCCCCTATCCCATCCAGTTCTTGTATATATAACTCATAATGAAATCTACTATTTCTCGTCCTGTTGTTTGTTTTCCTTCATACAACATCTTATTTCTTTTTGTCCAAATTACCCACAAGGCACAATAAAGGATGTGATATTGATTTACTGATTTGTTTTCAAAAATCCAGGTTAGCCACTCCATGCACTTTGAATTTGTTATCGATGATGGCCAAACAAAATTCAAATTCTGCCAGATTTCCTTTGTTATAGGACAATCACGAAAAACATGCTCTCTATTCTCCACTTCACCTGTACATCTGGGGCATACTATAGTTCCAGCTAATCTCTAACAATGTAGATTACTCATAGTACGTAGAAAATTAATGGAAATTCTCCATATTGTAATTTTTAGTTTAGGAAGCAGATCTAAATTCCAAAAATTTTTTGTAAAGCGCCATGAATGTGTGTTGATTGTAATTAATAGTAGGGTATATGATACCTTTTAAAAGTAGCTTGTAACTCCACACAAAGTACTCCCCCGATGCTTCCCCTCTCCATACCATAAAATCATTATGTGGCTTATTTGCTAGTGGAATTTGTAAAATTCTGTTTGCATCACTTTCATTGAAGGTATTATTCACTAGATCTATTTTTCATACTCTAGAGTTACAATTTATCAGATCCATAACCACTCTAATGCCTGAATCATTGACATTATTTTTTATCTTGTAGTTTACTGCCCTTGGAACGCTCAAAGCATCCAGGACTGAAATTTCCACTCCAGTCCCAATCCTCTAGCTTAGCCCATCCTGTAACAAGCCCTTAGCTGCACATACACTTTTCCAGGTATAAGAAGGTATATTCCCCAATCTAGCACTTAAAAAATCAGTATTCGGGTAATATTTAGCTTTTAAAGTATAAGTTAACAACACAATCGAATAATTAATTAATCGCCAACCCTGTTTTGCAAGTAAAACTAAATTGAATTTTGTTAAACTTTTAAACTTATACCACCATTCTCTTTTAATTCGCATAACCATTTCGACTAGCACCAATGAATCTCTCGTTTTCCATATCCTTTTTTCAACCAAAATTTGGCCATTTATTCTCAAATTCCCCACATAGTGACTTCGGTAGTAGAAAGCAAGCCATTGAATACATCGGTATAGCTTGAAGAATGACTTTAATGAATAACTATTTTCCCCCTTGCAATAACTATCTAGTACTCCAATTATCAATCCTTTTCTTGATACAATCCTCTAATACTTGAAACAAGAATCTCTTCTTTTGTACTACCATATTTGGCGGACCTACTCCTTACCTGTATTCAACGTCGGAATAAGGTTACGTAGCATTACCGGACTTATAACATAATTAAACATACATTTCACATACATTTTCAAATTTCGTGTAATCATCATTCAACATCATTCACATTGTCCCTAATACGAGCCTACGAGGCCCAAAACATGCATTAGGAGTGGTTCAGGACTAAACCGATAACTCAGGAAAATTTTAAAAAACTTAGAAAACTTTTCAAACTACAAGAGACACACGTCTGTGTGGTCCGGCCGTGTGAGACACGCCCGTGTCACAGGCTGTGTGGACATACGAAATGCGATTACATGGTCGTGTCCCAGCCTGTGTTTGACCCTATGTAACTCTCTGACTTGGGTCACACGGCCAGCCACACACCCGTGTGACCAACCCGTGTGCCCTTCGAAATGGCCACACACATCCGTGTACCAAGTCGTGTGCTAGGCCGTGTCAAACCTGTAGAGTATACTGACTTATGCCACACGGTCAAGTCACACGCTCGTGTGCTGGGCCGTGAGGAGCATACTGACTTGATTTTTAATTCAACACCAGGGGACACACGGCTATGTAACCTGACCGTGTGTCACACATGACTAAGACACACGCCCGTGTGGACAAAAATAAGCTATTTACCAAGCCATCTTGCCACCCAAATTTGCACACACCTATACCAACCCAATTGGCACAAAAACATGGCATATATAAACATTCAAATCAATCTCAACCAAGCTTAAATCATGCCAATTCTATACCATCATCGACAAGTCACACAAGTATCATTATTTGTCATTCAATTTCATATCAAGTGCATATTCACAAAACATCCATATGGTCACTTTCAAACATATATTACTTGGCTATTACCACAAACATGCCATATCTCACAATTCAATCTTTCACTACAAGTATTTATATAGCGAAACCAATCACATAACCAAGGCCATTAGCACATATATATATATATATATATATACACATCACCAAGCATGACAAAATAAGCCAATTCACATGGCTATAAACAAAACTAAACTCATATCATTTACAAGCCAATTCAAATGGCTAAATTCATTACCAAAATATATACCAAAATGACCAAAGCTCCTATACATGTCTTATAACCATAAACTGTAACACCCCTTACCCGAGACCATTGCCAGAGTCGAGCACGAGGCGTTATCAGACTTATCTTACTTGTTCGGGGCATAAAAAAATTTACTTTTAAAAAAAATTAATTCGCTCACATTCATCCAATAAATCCCTAAAAGGGGCCCTCAAGGCCATAAAATGTGCATTTGGAACGGTTCGGGACCAAACCGGGAACATTAAAAATTTTTCGATTACTTACACAAATCAAAACAATTTATTTCACTATTCATAATAAAACCATCCATCTGCATAACAATCACTAAATTGATTATAACTCAAGTTACAAAACTAGAAATTTAAATCTATAAATTTTTCCTGAAACTAGACTCATATATCTTCTTATCATAATTTTTCCAGAATTTTTGGTTTGGCCAATTTGTACGGTTTATTCATTAAATGTTCCCCTGTTTCACAGTTCAGCGGACCTGACCTCTCTTCACTAAAAATCAATTATCTCATTATACAGAAATTGAATAATGTTTCCATTTGTTTTTAATGAAAATAGACTCATTAAGGAATCTAGAAATATAAACTTTGACTTAAAATTATTTTTTTACAATTTCTAGTGATTTTCCAAAGTTGGAACAGGGGATCACATAGTCACTCTAAACCAATCGTACAGAAATTTAAATATCTCAGAATATAGACTTCCTTTGCTTGCTCTGTTTCTTTCCTATAAAAATAGGCTCAATAAAATTTAATTTTATATCTCATTCACCATTTAATTCTATTTCTAAAATTTTTAGTGATTTTTCAAAACCATGTCACTGCTGTTTTTTCCTAACTGTTCCATGGCCAACTCTTACTCTTTCATATTTTCTTTGCATCAAACCCCCTTTAGGCATACATTATACCAAAACATGTTCTTATTTAGCTATATCATAAGCTAATCAATACCAAGTATTCACATGCCATTCTTTAATCATATCATAAGGACATACACACAAAATAACCAAGTCCCTATACATGCTATAACTTAAAGTATTTCTAGTCACAAAATACCGAGATAACTCATTGATAGTGTGAGGTGATCTCCGACATCCTTACGATTTTTCGAGTTTGCTTTGCGATACTATAAAAAAGAGAGAAAAGAAAAGGAGTAAGCATAAAGCTTAGTAAGTTTGCATGTAAATAAATAACAACATTCTAAATGAATTATCAAGATAACCTGACCCTTTTGAACATGGACTTATCTTACTGTGTTCTGCTGGTTCTTGTTCCTATTCTAGAACCCCACCGAAGCATTCCATCAGGTAGAGAATTCCTTAGATTTCTTAGATGAGGATTGATGCGATTTCCCCATCTATCTTTTTCTTGAATCTCGTGACTCAATAGCCGCCTTTCTCCTCTCTTTAACCAATTCTTCTGCCTTGCATGCTCTCTCAACGAGCACCACAAATTCTCTTAGCTCTAAAATGCCAACAAATACTCGGATATCCTCATTTAGACCATCCTCAATCCTTTTACACATGGCGGCTTCTGAGGACATGCACTCCCGCGTGTATTTGTTAGTTTCACAAACTCTCATTCATACTCCATCACTATCTGATTGCCTTACTTTAACTTTAGAAATTCCTTCCTCTTTTGGTTTATAAACCTCTGGCTAATATACTTCTTTCAAAACTCTTCCTGGAAGAATTCGCAAGTTACTCTCTCTCTTGGTACTACAGACACAAGAGTGTTCCACCACTGGTAGACCGAATCTCTCAAGAGCGATACTGCACACTTCATGCACTCCTCAAGCATGCACGACAGTTCATCGAATACCCTAATGGTATTTTCTAGCCAAAACTCTGCTTTCTCCGGGTCATCATCTATGTTAGCCCGAAATTCCTCAGCCTATTACTTCTGAATCTTGTCTACCGGAGGTTTCTCTCTCCTAATCAAGTTCGCGCCTTACAGAGCAACCGGGACATACTGAGGAATCATAGGAGGTAAGGGAGGTGGAGTGTTCGGATTCACACGAATGAACTCCATATACCAAGCATCCATCATTCGGAGATAGGCTTTTCTAGCCCCTCTGCCTTGGCCCATAATCCCGGGCTCACTCTCAACTGTGCGGTCCCTTCAGTGGGAGCCGGTGCGTTACTCTCCATGTCATCTACCGTGGCTTTATCAAGATTCATTTACTATATAAAAATACAATTTATAATCGTCAAAAGTCGTCACACTATCAATATACAGTTATGGCATGTATAGTTAGACTCGTACTCTCGCTAGGTTAGTCTTAGAATGACTAAACTATAGCTCTAATACCACTAAATGTAACATCCTATACTTGTAACCCACACCAGAGCGGAATACGAGGCATTACCTAACTCGATCTCATGAACACAAATGTTCCCCAAGTCACCAAGACTTGGTCTAATTTAGAACTTTTTCAATTTCTACTTTAAACTTCTTATTATAGGCCTACGAGCCCCAAATTGACCATTAAAAACTATTCGAGATCAACCCGAGTCCTTAAACCATCTATAGAAAATTTGACTTCGAAATAGGGCACACGCCCGTGTAGAAGGGAAACACGTCCGTGTGGCCATTTTAACATGGTCATGTTGATGGCCAATGTGGCTCACATGGCCTAAGCCATACAGGGACACGCCCATGTCCTCCACCCATGTGGAATAAATTCTAAATACACACCTACAGGGGTTTTCATATGGCCTGGCACACGCTCGTGTCCTTTATACGGCCATGACACGCTCGTGTCCTAGCCCATGTTAAAAAAACATAGACATTCTGTTTCTGACGTCAGCATCCCTAAAATGTCACACAGCCAAGGCACACGCCCATGTGTTAGGCCGTGTCTTTCACACAGCTGAGACACACAGCCGTGTCTCTGCCCTTGTGTTTACTATTATGCATACTGACTTGAAATTTTTACGTACATGGGACACACGACCGAACCACACGTCCATAAGGCAGACCGTGTGTCACACATGGCCTAGACACACGCCCGTGTGTCTACCCGTGTTGAAAATATAAGGCTATTTACCAAGCCTCTTAGCCACCCTTACTTGCACAACCTACATAATAGCAACCACAATCAAGATAGGACTATCTCATGCAACCAAATTAGCCATAATAGACAACATTCCATTTTTGCATTTTTTTCATCTATGAAAATAACATCTTTGTATATAAATCAAAATGAATATTAGCCATCATTTGAGACTTAATACAAAATGAAGGGTTTCCAACCTAAGCCAACACATTTGGCCAGTTCTCAATGACATAATAATAGTAAAGTCTAAGCCCTATACATGCCATATTCAAAAATATAAATCAAACTATACCGAATGATTTGATTGATAGTGTGATCGATATCTCTGACTTCCTTTGGTCCTTGAGCTAGATAGGTGGCACTATAAGGAAATGAAAAAAGAGAGGGAGTAAGCATAAAGCTTAGTAAGTTGTACATAAATGAATATACAACATAACTTTACCATTCATCAACAAGCTTATAACATACAATTGGGCATAAGAAAAACTTACTCATCAGTATTCAGTACACATCGAATATCATACAATAGGCTCATATTCTATATATACCAAACAGGTACCTGTTCCACTCACAACACAGTGATACTTTCCTCGTTAACTTGAAATCATAACTTTCACCATTGAACCATTTGGAACAGTATCGGATATTCATTAAGCCTCAAACATGGGATAATGTGCCGATGTCCCAGACATGGTCTTACACAAGTTCTAACATATCTGTGCCGATGCCATGTCTTAGGCATGTCCTAGACATGTCTTACACTAGCTTACGTCTCAAGGACGAAGTATGTCCCAGACATGTTTTACACTAGCACTTGTCTCAATGCCGATCCCATGTCCCAGACATGGTCTTACACTGGCTCTCTTAATGTGGCCGATCCATGTCCCAGACATGTCTTACACTAGCTCATAATAATCCATATGTTATGGCATAAATATCCAATTTATTTTCTAGGTTCAAACAGGAACTCTACTATCTCTATTACCATCATACTTTCTCAATTCCATAATCAAGCAATTCATGCTATATTAAATTCAAGAACAATTCAACACATACATTAACAATGTAGTTGTAGTATTTATATACAACTTACCTCGGATTACAAAATGTGGCGACTAGTCTATTTAATCGATTTGCTTAGCTTTCCCCCGGTTTAAGTTTGGATTTGGTGATTCTTGATCTATAATCACAAAATGAACTTATTAGTCACTAAATAAAATTAGGCAATCAAAATTTCACTTCTTCGGTGAAATGACCATTTTGCCCCTAGACTTTGACAAAATAACCATTTTACCCCTAGGTTCGAAAATCGATTTTTATCGAATTTCTTCACATCTTAAGCTTAGTCGAACATTTTTTACTCTTATAGCAACTCCAAATTCCCACTATTTCACACACTTATCTTCTATTTTACAACTTATGGAAAATAGTCCTTTTAGGTATTTTCATGCTAACACCGTTCACAAAAGTCGTTTATAAGACACCCAAGACACATTTTCTTCCATAAAAACTCAAAAAAAATTACAAATCCTTTCATGTAAAAACCCTAAACTCTTGATCATTTTGCAAAATAGCACCCTCATTTGAAAGCTCATGCTTCAAGGGTCTCAAAAGTACAAAAATATTCAAGAAAAGCCATTAAAATCACTTACTTGTGAAGGATTAAAGTTGCTAAAATTTCAAGCTCTTAAAACCCCATTCTTTGCTGAAAATTTTGGTCAAAAGAAAGGATAGAGAAAAGAAAATGATAGCTAGGCTTTTTGGTATTATAATAATACACCTTATGTCATCAACATTACCTAATGTTGACTTTACCACACTTTTCATCTCTCATGGCAGGCCAAGCTACCACAATAGGGTTTAATTTCCATTTAAAGACCCCCAATTTTTATTCTCTAGCTATTTGACACCTTTAGCTATCAATTTAGGACTTTTGTATTTAATGCGATTTAGTCCTTTTTCTCAATTAAGCTCACAAACGCTAAAATTACTTCACCAAATTTTTCATGCACTATTAAAAACATGCTATAATATCAAAATAATAATAAAATAATTTCAATGACTTCAAATTTGTGATCCCGAGACCACTATTCTGACTAGGCCCTAAATCGGGCTGTTATAAATGAAGCTAAGAAATGTTTTTATTTTGTCCACATGGGCATGTGTCTAGACTGTGTGTAACACATGGTGTAATATCCTGATTTTGGGCCTACTCGAAATTGTGGTTTCGTGACCACAAAATTCGAGATAGAAATAATTATTTTATGATTATTTTGAGGTCTATGATATGATTGCATGATTTTGTGAAAAATTCGTGAAGAAATTTTATGCATAAAGTGCTTAAATTGAAATTAAGGACTAAATCGAATAATTTGCAAAACTTGCATTCTACAAGTTTCTAGTATGAAATTGTTTTGAAATATTAATTAGGAGGTCTTAAATAGAAATTTTACCAATTTCTAAGTCTATGGACAAAAATTGGATATGGATGGAATTTTTGGAAAGTTTAGTAGTAAGGGCATTTTGGTCATTTAGGGGTAAAATGAATTAAAATACAAAATTAAAAGCCAATTTTGCTCATCTTCAACCCCATGGCCGAATATAGCAAGGAGAAACCATGGCTAGGGTTTTTCAAGCTTCCAAGCTCGATTGTAAGTCCGTTCTAGCCTCGTTTTTAATGATTTTTACGTTTTTGGAGTCCTGGTAGCTCGATTAAGCTTATGCTAGCAATAATTCAACCTAGGGTTCATATTTGGAAAAATACCCATAGGTGAAATTTGTGTATTTTGGTGTTTTATGATAAAATATGAGGTTTTAAATTATGTTAGACAACTTGTACTATTCGGTTTTAAGCGAAAACGAGCAAAAGGGAAAAATACCTAATAGTCATAAGTACATGTTAGAGTGAGAATTTGATGTTTCCATAGAAGGGAAAAATGATCAGCATGTCATAAAACATAAGAAAATAGGCTGAAGTTTAATTTACGAGCTTTAGGGAAAAAGTGTAAATATGTGAAAGTTTAGGGGCAAAACTGTAATTTTGCCAAAATATGAGTTTGGGTCAATTTGAATAATGTGAGTCCTAATTAGACTATATTTTAAATGATAAAGCAAGGAAAATTAAAATTCGGGCTAAAATGGGGAAAGTACCAAGTTGTGGACGAAATGGTAAAAGTAGCCATTTTCGCATACGAGGTAAGTTCATGTGTAAATAATGTAGTATAATTATTATTTTTAAGTTATTGATGTTAATTATATGATATGCTGATTTTATCATGAAATATATGCTTTGTGGTTATTTTGAATAAAATGCAAATTATGTGAATTATTTGTTAAATATAAAGTGCTACCGAGTATTGGTTTTGTGTTTTACTAAGATGGCATGGAGATGTGTTCGAGGAAAATCCGTTTGAACCTTAGGAATAGATTAGGATACAAGTGACATGTCACTAGGATATTTGGGCATCCGAACTCGTTCAGTTGAGTCCGAGTTCGAGAGATGTAACTAGGCATCCGAGCTTGTTGAGTTGAGTCCGAGTTCACTTATGGATGTGAACGTCCGAGCTTGTTGAGTTGAGTCCGAGTTCACTTATGGGCGGGTTACATGGTAGCTTGGCTACATATGTGGCACTTATGTGCAAACTTTCCATGTATCTGAATTATATTCCGATGTGTTCAACGGGTAAAATTCTACTCAAATGGAGGAATACTCGAGATGAAAGGGACGTATTGGTAAGTGTTGTGAAATGAATACTTTGAACAGGTATGTACTTAACCCTCGGGTTGAAAACTCGATATAACAACAATATGGTAAGATGATAAATGAAAATGTGATATGAATGTCTCGGTGATGATTATGCAAATGATGTTTTATGTTTGCTTATATAGTTGTGTTACTTGCTATTTGCATGTGAGCTTACTAAGCATTTATGCTTACTTCCTCCTTTTCATTCCTTGTAGTGTTGACAAGCCAGCTCGGAAATCGGGAACGATCGGAGGCATGCTTACACTATCCGTATACCATTTTGGCATAATGGCTTGCATATTTTGAGTATGGCATGTATAGCATTATAATCATTTTGTATATATGGTCTTATGATATGGTTATTGAGTGGTATGGAAATGCTTGGTAATGATTAGCCATTGGAATCGCTAATCATGATCATATTTGGTGTTATGTATGCTAAATTGCTAGCTAATTCATGGAAACCATGAAACAGGTAAAATTTACCATAAAATAGATTCAGACAGCAGCAGTGACGTGAGTTTGAAAAATCATTAAAAATAGTAGAGATACAATTAGATGATGAATAAAATATGGAATTGAAGAATTATGAGTCTATTTTCATATGGATGGAACAAAACAGGTATATGAATTATATTTTATGAGATGTTTAAATTTTTGTGAAACAGGGTCAGAGCGATTTTTGGATCCCCTTTTCTGACTTTGGAAATTCACCATAAATTGTTCAAAGATAATTAGAAGTCATGATTTATATGTAAATATTTATTATTGAGTCTAGTTTTATTAGAAATAAACGACATATTCATTGAAACTCTGTACAGGGAGATATCTGATTCGTAATACACAGAGGTTAGAGAAGTTGAACCCTGAAATAGGGGAGACTTTAACTAATAAACTGGACTAATTTGCTAGACCAAAAATTCTAGAAAAAAATTAGTAAATAGATATATGAGTCTAGTTTTAGGGAAAATTTACAGAATTGGATTTCGAGTTTTGGAACTCAAGATATGAATTTTTAAGCGACTGTGACGCAGATTGCTAGTTTGACTGAAAATTTTAAAAATAAATTGTTTGAGCTGTTTAAGTAATGAATTAAGTCTGTTAACACCTTGTGTTCGACTCCGCCGATGGTCTCGGGTATGGGGTGTTACATTTGGTGGTATCAGAGCAGGTTTAGTCAGTTTTCGGACTAACCTAGCATGTGTAAAAGTTTAGCTATACATGCCACTGATCTGTGATAGTGTGATGTCTTCCGACGCGTATGAGTACCGTCTTATTTAGACAGGGTACTCTCCAACCGAGCTGCGCCGACCATGTTCAATGTTATGTGAAGGTATTTGAGTAAAATTATGATTATGATAAGTCTCGGTTCGTAAAAGTATGAATAAAAGTTTATGATACATATGTGATAAATATTCATATTTGCTTAATGCTCATATGATGTAGTGTATGTGGCTTACTTGATAAGATGAACGGAATAAATAGAAAGTAGTAGAGGTATGAATAAAAGTCATAATATTATGATACGAATGAAAATGTCTTTGTCTTGATTTGGACGTCGAATGTTGATGAATGCTAATGATATATAATTTTTATGAGATAAAGGATTATAATGAAATGAACTTATCTATGTTAAATTGTTGGACTGAATTATATGATTGTAATGATATGTACATGATGATGCACGAAATGAAAGTTGTGATTGTGATGCAAATATCTATGTTTTTTTGGCCTTATATGATGTCATGAGCATGAATTAATTTAATTAAATGAATGGATAAGTAAAGCTATCTAGAAAACATAGAATGTATGCATAAGTATATTGTCTAAATGGGACAATAGGAAAATTTGTGTAAGCCAACATGAATGTTGCATTGCCTGAATGAATGACATGATTTTGATGATGTTGCTATGATGATGGAAGTTGTGTCATATGTGTATGTATAAGAAAGTCGAGTCGAGGTCCTACAACCCTCCCCTTACCGAAATGGTACTTATAATGGAATTTCATGAGATTTGTATTGAATAAGTTTCCGGTTGAGAACCCAAAGAGTTCAGTGATAGAATAATTATAAGTATGATCAAAGATTGAAAATGAGCTGATAAGTAAAGTCAGAGTCAGTAAAGTATCGGATTGATATAAAGATTATTGGAATTATGCACTGTCCCAGTTAGAGAAGGAATTCTCTTTGGTAAATCGAATTACTCAGATGCAAGGTCGAGAAAAGTGTAAATCGAAATTTATTCAGAACTGGCCTTCTTTAGTGAATGGTTTAATTTGAAATTTGTGATGGCAGAACTAGTTGGGGAAATGATATTTGGAATGTGAACTATCTGAGTGTGATAGTTATGACTGGACAGATTTAGCAGTCTCTTTTGAGATGTTCATGTGTTTACCTGTTCTCATTAATATTTCTATGGCTATTGATCTTCTGAAGAAATTCTTGTTATATGGGAATGTCTTCTAATTCTGGTGTTGGATGAAAGCATTGGTAGTTTGACTGGTTTATAATTTATATTGCTCTATTTCATCGGGTATTCTATTTCATTTCGTCTGATAAGAATTGATGAGAGAATACATATGATATTATGATTCTATTTTTTCTACTTGATGCTTCATCTGATATATATGTATGGGAAGATATATTGATCTTGTTATATTTGATTTTAGTGGGATTAAATGATTTTTTCTTTTGGACTTTCTTTCTTTGAAGAATTATCGGGGTATTCTGTATTTTCTCTAATAGTTTGGTTTTCGATTTTTCGGCATAATATCGTATATTGGATTTCTCTATCTTGGATTTCTTTATTTGGTTTTCTTATTATCTTTGTTCCATAATTTGTCAATTATGACTCATGTTCGAAGTACGTTCTTCAGCTCGTGATAATCATGTCAAATATGACTATACTTCTAATTTGATCTTGGTAATGTGGTGATTTTAGTATTGGGATTTTTTCTAATTTCTGTGTAAGGATTTGACATCAGTAAAGGCATAGGTGATAAAAGCGCGAGTTTCAGTCGGTATGGTGAATTATTTATTTGAAAGATTTCATGTGATAATTATGCCAGGATTATTTTTCTCAAGTCTAATAATATAATTTCATTTTTTTACTGATAAAAGAGTAAATAGTCTGAACGAGAAGTGTATATTTATTAGAAAGAGTTGGATATTAGTTAAAGTCACTACGAATGATAAGGTTTTCGTCTTGTGAAAGCTGAAAAGTTTATTACATGTTGACAAAGTTTGGATAGATGAGAATATTGGTAACCGAAGCGTCTGAACTAGACTAGTCTACATTGAGTAAAGACTTTCTGACTTTCAGTAATGTACTGTTGTATGAATTGTGATGTGTTTCAAGACAGTGAGGTAATGTGATGGTTTAGAGCATTCAATGTTACATAAAATCGGAGTTGTTAAAGGGGTTAAAGCCGAGCATTGGGATCTATCAAAATTATCCTTGTTGGTGTTGATATTGGGATGGAAATGAGAAGGATTATTCTTGAGGCCATATCAGAATTATTTCCATAGCGGAAAGAGGAAAATGTGATGTATCCTATTGTTAAATGTTTGGCGAGATCTATAAATCATATCTATATTGAAAGAATTCCTACTTATTAGATTCATGGAATTTCAGGTCTCTTTGATTGTTGGATTTCTTGGAATTTCGGTCTCCATTAATCAAGTTAAAATCCGGGCTTTATGTCATGATATCATGGGAAAGTGAGAAGGGTTGAAAATTTAAGAACAGTTGAGAGTTGAGACTGTAAGCTTTCAGATCATATGAGAAATTAAAGAGATGTATTGGAGGTACAGCCTAAGTGAAAGTTCTTCGGCACCGAATATGAGATTAAAAGTGAAGACCACTTTTCTGGTAAGATTTTCGGGGACGAAAATCCCTAAAAGGGGGAGAGTTGTAATATCCTGATTTTGGGCCTAGTCGGAATAGTGGTTTCGTGACCACAAAATTTGAGATAGAAATAATTATTTTATGATTATTTTGAGGTCTATGATATGATTGCATGATTGTGTGAAAAATTCGTGAAGAAAATTTATGCATAAAGTGCTTAAATTGAAATTAGGGACTAAATCGAATAATTTGCAAAACTTGCATTCTAGAAGTTTCTAGTATGAAATTGTTTTGAAATATTAATTAGGAGGTCTTAAATAGCAATTTTACCAATTTCTAAGTCTATGGACAAAAATTGGACATGAATGGAATTTTTGGAAAGTTTAGTAGTAAGGGCATTTTGGTCATTTAGGGGTAAAATGAATTAAAATACAAAATTAAAAGCCAATTTTGCTCATCTTCAACCCCATGGCTGAATATAGCAAGGAGAAACCATGGATAGGGTTTTTCAAGCTTCCAAGCTTGATTGTAAGTCCGTTCTAGCCTCGTTTTTAACGATTTTTACGTTTTTGGAGTCCCGGTAGCTCAATTAAGCTTATGCTAGCAATAATTCAACCTAGGGTTCATATTTGGAAAAATAACCATAGGTGAAATTTGTGTACTTTGGTGTTTTATGATAAAATATGAGGTTTTAAATTATGTTAGACAAATTGTACTACTCGGTTTTAAGCGAAAACGAGCAAAAGGGAAAAATACCTAATAGTCATAAGTACATGTTAGAGTGAGAATTTGATGTTGCCATAGAAGGGAAAAATGATCAGCATGTCATAAAACATAAGAAAATAGGCTGAAGTTTAATTTACGAGCTTTGGGGCAAAAGTGTAAATATGTGAAAGTTTAGGGGCAAAACTGTAATTTTGCCAAAATATGAGTTTGGGTCAATTTGAATAATGTGAGTCCTAATTAGACTATATTTTAAATGATAGAGCAAGGAAAACTAAAATTCGGGCTAAAATGGGGAAAGTACCAAGTTGTGGACGAAATGGTAAAAGTAGCCATTTTCGCATACGAGGTAAGTTCATGTGTAAATAATGTAGTATAATTGTTATTTTTAAGTTATTGATGTTAATTATATGATATGCTGATTTTATCATGAAATATATGCTTTGTGGTTATTTTGAATAAAATGCAAATTATGTGAATTATTTGTTAAATATAAAGTGCTACCGAGTATTGGTTTCGGTATTTTACGGAAGATGGCATGGAGATGTGTTCGAGGAAAATCCCGTTTGAACCTTAGTAATAGATTAGGATACAAGTGACATGTCACTAGGATATTTGGGCATCCGAACTCGTTGAGTTGAGTCCAAGTTCACTTATGGATGCGAATGTCCGAACTCGTTCAGTTGAGTCCGAGTTCGAGAGATGTAACTAGGCATCCGAGCTCGTTGAGTTGAGTCCGAGTTCACTTATGGATGTGAACGCCCGAGCTCGTTGAGTTGAGTCCGAGTTCACTTATGGGCGGGTTACATGGTAGCTTGGCTACATATGTGGCACTTATGTGCAAACTTTCCATGTATCTGAATTATATTCTGATGTGTTCAACGGGTAAAAATCTACTCAAATGGAGGAATACTCGAGATGAAAGGGATGTATTGGTAAGTATTGTGAAATGAATACTTTGAACAGGTATGTACTTAACCCTCGGGTTGAAAACTCGATATAACAACAATATGGTAAGATGATAAATGAAAATGTGATATAAATGTCTCGGTGATGATTATGCAAATGATGTTTTATGTTTGCTTATATAGTTGTGTTACTTGCTATTTGCATGTGAGCTTACTAAGCATTTATGCTTACTTCCTCCTTTTCATTCCTTGTAGTGTTGACAAGCCAGCTCGGAAATCGAAGCGGTTGGAGGCATGCTCACACTATCCGTATACCATTTTGGCATAATGGCTTGCATATTTTGAGTATGGCATGTATAGCAGATAATCATTTTGTATATATGGTCTTATGATATGGTTATTGAGTGGTATAGAAATGCTTGGTAATGATTAGCCATTGGAATGGCTAATCATGATCATATTTGGTGTTATGTATGCTAAATTGCTAGCTAATTCATGGAAACCATGAAGCAGTAAAATTTACCATAAAATAGATTCGATACAGCAGAGTGATGTGAGTTTGAAAAATCATTAAAAATAGTAGAGATACATTTAGATGATGAATAAAATATGGAATTGAAGAATTATGAGTCTATTTTCATATGGATGGAACAAAACAGGTATATGAGTTATATTTTATGAGATGTTTAAATTTTTGTGAAACAGGGTCAGAGCAATTTCTGGATCCCCTGTTCTGACTTTGGAAATTCACCATAAATTGTTCAAAGATAATTAGAAGTCATGATTTATATGTAAAGATTTCTTATTGAGTCTAGTTTTATTAGAAATAAATGGTATAGTCATTGAAACTCTGTACAAGGAGATATCTGATTCGTAATACACAGAGATCAGAGCAGTTGAACCCTGAAATAGGGGATACTTTAACTAATAAACTGTACTAATTTGCTCGACCAAAAATTCTAGAAAAAAATTAGTAAATAGATATATTAGTCTAGTTTCAGGAAAAATTTACGGAATTTGATTTCGTGTTTTGGAACTCGAGATATGAATTTTTAAACGACTGTGACGCAGATTGCTAGCTTGACTGAAAATTTTAAAAATAAATTATTTGAGCTGTTTAAGTAATGAATTAAGTCTGTTAACACCTTGTGTTCGACTCTGGCGATGGTCTCGGGTATGGGGCGTTACACATGGCCTGGTAACACGAGCATTTGGTTAGGTCGTGTGTCCCTTGCACCTAAAATTTGAGAAACATAATGCTTAGAATTAGGCACATGGGTAGAGACACAGACGTGTGTCTCAGCCGTGTGTACTATACGGCCTAGAACACGGGCGTGTATCTTGGTTATGTAAAACCTACATCTAATTAGAATTGAATTAATTAACCATACGGTCTAGCACACGGGCGTGTGGCATGGCTGTGTGTGCAAGTCAGATAGTTATACGGGGTCGAACATAGACTCTAACACGGGTGTGTCCTAGGGTCACCCGAGCATGTCCCTTGGACCACACGGGTGTGTAAGCCCTATACCGTGGAAAAATTTTGTAATTATGCAAAAAATTCTTAGAGGTTCCGATGAAGTCCTGATTCGATTCTAATGCTCAAATTGGGCCTCGAGGGCCCGATCAAGGGACGTTATGAATGATCTCGGTCAATGAATAATAATATATGAAGTTAAATGGAAAAATGTTTTAAATGTTCTGGTAATGCTCCGAAACCCTATTCCAGCGACGGACACAGGTTAGGGGTGTTACATTTAGTGGTATCAGAGTTACAGTTTAGCCAATTCTCAGATCTGACGTAGTAAACACGAGTCTAGCTATACATGCAATTATATAAATTGTGATAGTGTGATGACTCCTGATCATTTTTTTAAATGTGTTTTTCATATAGTAATGTCATCCAACCGAGCTAGAGCTGAATTTGAGGAAGCTGAAAGTAATGCTTCAGCTTCAGTTCAAAGAGTTGCATCTGCATCGGATAGTGAAAGGCTAGTGTCTGAGGGCTGAAGTGAGGAGGCGAAACAAGCCTTCTTTCAAATGGTGAATGAATGGTTTACACAATACCTGAGAACAAACCCCGCTATACAATGACCTCCCCCACTTGCTCCTCAAACGGTTCCTGAGGTACCACAGGGTGCTAAACCTGTTAGAATTGCTAAGCCTCCGATAGATAAAATCTACAAACATGGGGCAGAAGAATTTAAGGATACTACAGATGATGATCCAAAAAGGGTCGAGTTTTGGCTAGAAAATATTATCTGAGTTTTTGATGAATTATCTTGCACACCTGTCAAGTGCTTGAAATGTGCAGTATCTCTACTGAAAGATACGGCTTATCATTGGTGGAATACCATAACTTAGGTAGTACCGAGAGAGAATATGACATGGGAATTCTTTCTGACTGAATTCAGAAAGAAATATGTTAGTCAGAGGTTCATGGATCAAAAAAAGAAAGAATTTCTAGAACTAAAGCAGGGAGGCATGACTGTATCTGAATATGAATGGTAATTTGTTCGACTGAGTAAGTATGCTAAAGAATGGGTTTTAACTAGGCTGAAATGTGTAAACGTTTTAAAGAGGGCCTAAATGAAGATATCAAGCTATTGATCGGGATTCTCGAAATAAAGGAATTTGCGGCATTAGTCAGCTGAGTACACAAAGCTGAGGAACTAAGTAAAGAAAAGAAACAAGCCGAAAGGGAGGCTCGAATTTCTGGAAAAAGAGCTATGAGTAAGTCACAATCATTTGCTTCTAAGAAATTAAAGAAGTATTATGATCGTGTGACCACTTCCACGGGATATTTTGAAAGGGAATGGGGCTCTCAACGATTTAACCCGAGGTATTTAACTCCATCTATGACCAGTGTGGGTAGTATCGGTAATCCCAAACTAAAATGTAAACATTGTAACAAGTTTCATCATAGGGAATGTCAATCTAGAAGTGGAACTTGTTTCGGATGTGGTTCACTTGACCATTTTCTTAGGGATTGTCCCGAAAGAGTTAAAAAGAAGATAGAACCAACTCCAAATCCAAGCAATCCTGTTGCAAGGGGCAGACCACCTCGTCACCCCCATAATATTAGTGGTAGTCGAGGTACTACCAAAGACACGGTAGCTAGATCTAAGGCACGAGCACCTGCGAGGACATATGCTATTTGTGCTAGAGAAGATACATCTGCGCCAGACATATGTGTTATGCTAAGTTCATGTGATTAATGTTGTTAATGCTTAAGTTAAGCTAAGATGAGTTGTAATCATGTATGCATAAAATGATATGCCTTGATGAATAATGGAATTGCCAAATTTGAATGCTTGAAATGGCTTGAATTGGTAGAGTGTTTTATGTGAAAGTTTTTGGGTGAATTTGGGTGAGAAATGAAGCTAGGAAATGACTTCATTTTGTCCACACGAGCACACACACGGGCATGTGTCTAGACTGTGTGTGACACACGGCCTAGTAACACAGGCATATGGTTAGGCCGTGTGTTCCTTGCACCTAAATTTTGAGAAACAAAATGCTCAGAATTGGGCACATAGGCAGAGACACGGACGTATGTCTCAGTCGTGTGTACCACACGGCCTAGAACACGGGCGTGTATCCTAGCCGTGTGAAACCTGCACCTAATTCGAATTGAATTAATTAACCACACGACCTAGCACACGGGCCTGTGGCATGGCCGTGTGTGCAATTCAGAGAGTTACACGGGGTCAAACATGGCCTCTAACACGGGCATGTCCCTTGGACCACATAGGCGTGTGAGTCCAGTACCTTGGAAAAATTTTGTAATTTTGCAAAAAATTCTTAGAGGCTCGATTAAGTTCCGATTAAATTCTAATACTCAAACTGGGCCTCGAGGGCCCGATCAAGGGATGTTATGGATGATCTCGGTAAATGAATAGTAATTTATGAAGTTAAATGGAAAAATGTTTTAAATGTTTTGGTAATGCTCCGAAACCCTGTTCTAGCGACGTGCATGGGTTAGGGGTGTTACAAAAACCACATCTTTTACGTACCTTTCCATTTGCGTACCATTTAATTTTGTCTCCATAAAAAAGACCAATTAGGGATTACAAACCTTCAGCATGTGCCAAAGTCTCCTAGTATCTTGTAGATTCCCTAAACCACGAACATTCCGACATAATATTTTCATTGTGACTGGTCGGCTTGCCCCTTGGCAGTTGCCGATAAAAATTGAACCAAGCTGTAGATTGCTCGTTATTGGACACTGGTAAATCAGCTGTATTGGAAATGCTAGGATCCAAACTATCCATACAGGGTCTCTTCTTTCCATCCTCGCTTTCAATTGAGCTTTCTTCCATATCATGCGCCATGTGTGTCTGGCCCAATCCTTTTAAAGATTCCCCATAATTCACGACATTACTACTCATGAATCCTTCTAAATTAAATCCCAATGTAGGATTGATCATCATCCCTGATTCCCTCCTTATTCCATCCCTTAAATTTCTACCTAAATTAGGTTGTCCCTGATTCATTTCCTGCAACTCCCCATCTCCTTCCTCCTTTAGCCACACACTATTCATGACAGCAACTCTCATTGAATGTGCTTTCAAAGATAAATCCTATCCAAATTCTACAGCTTCTACACCTTTTTTAAATCTAACGGGGTAGAAAGAATCATTATGGCCTAAGCAACCATATAAAAAACAGAATAATGTCAATCTCTCATACTTAAAATTTACGTAAGTACACTTCCTGGGAGAGATCATGATTTTCTTTCCTCTGCTTCAAAGGGCATCTAACCTCTAATTGAACCCGAACACGTAAATAATTTTTCATTCCCCTACTCAGTTCTTTCATATCATATTCCAAGAATCTACTAATAAAATTTCCAAGTTGTTTCATTACATTCTCCGGAAAAAAACCCTGGAGGTAGATCATGCACTTGAACCCAAAATGATGAGAAAATTAAAGACAGTTGCATAAGGTCTTCGTTCTCCTTGAGTCGATGCATAATCAATAAATGATTATTGAAAGTCCACAGAGCCCCATTTGTCACTCGTTCAATGTCCATCTTATAAAAAAACTTAAACAATTATCTCCTTTCCCTCAGATTTGAGATCTAAACACCCCCTAAAGGGAGCCAAAGGTTCGCTATCTTACTCTTCATTGCTGGAAAATAGACTACGCTTGACGTAAGGAAGCAACCAACCAAGCAAAACTCATAGACCAATTTTAAAGAATCAAACTTAGTAGGCAATAACATCACTTCTTCTTTCCCATCATCTAACTTCAACCCCTCCATCTCATTCTCCATGACTATCACCTTATACCACCCGAACACCAAAATAAACCTAGGCAGAAGAAAGTAACCGACTGACTACTCAAAACGAAACACAACAAAAAAACAAAGAAAACAAAAAGTTAGAGACGTGCTACAAGGAGCATACCAAAGAGAGAGCAAACCTTAATATTATGTATTATAACTGCAAATTTGTTTTGTTTTGTTTTTGTTAGTTTTGTAACTTAAGGAATAAAATTTAAAACATTTTAATGTTAGAATAAGTATCAAGAATATGTTTAAAGTTAAATAACAAATAAAATAAAATTCAGTATCCACCGATAATATAAGATTGTCTTTTCGTCCAAAAATTATTTGTCTTGGATTCTTTTTAGATTTTTTTATTCTCCACTAAGTAGCGAATGTTATTCATTAATTTATTCATAAAAGCGTAAATAATAAAAATATTTCGGTCTTCTCTCAAAGGAAACTATGTTAATACCTTCTTCTCATTATTTATTATTATAATTTTTTTTTGCATGAATTCCAAACCCTAACATTGATTTCTCTCACCTTTTTTTTCTTTTATTTTCACAAAAACCAACAAATTTCTTCGAACGGCAACTATCCATGGACGCGCGTCGTATGTCACGAGCCGTCCCCAGAGTCCGCCAAGTCGGCTTCTTCACTCCTAACACGCCGGTTCAGCAGCCTCGGCCGCAATCAGCCGCTCCAAGCTCCGAATCGCCTCCACTCTCTGATTCTCCTGCCAGCAACTCCCTCTCTCCCGTCATGATACCGCCGCCGCGTCACCTCTCCGACAACCTTGGCGGACGCACCGCCGCTGTGCCCGTTCCTGGGCGGGAAAACTCTGGAGAGCTTCCTACCGTTGGAAGTTACAACCTATCAGAGTCAGTGTTGTGGTTGGATTCACCGCCTCGTAGTCGAATTGGTGACGAAGAGCTCTCGGAGGGGGCAGAGTCGTCGTTGGGATGGTATCGGAGGAGTAATTCAGCAAAATTTGCCTCAAGTCTTCCCAGTGGCGGTTTCAATTTGTCTACAGTGAAGCATCCGGAAAGTGTTGCTGCAGTGGAAGCTAAGAATCCATTGCCTGGTAAATATAATAACTTTTTGAATACAATAAACGACTTTCAAAGTATTTGGATTAAATGAAACTTTGCTGCAGGAAAAAGTGAAGCGCAAAAGGAGCAAGCATCAAGTTCAAAGCCTCTAAAAGCGAAAACAACAAAAGCTGAGAGACGTGCCTTGCAGGAGTCTCAACGGGCTGCTAAAGCTGCTTCTAAAGGTTCGAAACAGTAATATTTTCTTTCTTTTAGTGGGAACATTAAGAGAATTTGAGAACAGGTTCAAGGGATGATGATTAAGCACATGTTGCAATCAGTTGCAAGCTTCCCCCTTTACTTAAAGAAAATAGGTTCTTAATCTGATTGAAATAGAAATGCCTTTTATGAAGTGAGTTCATCATCAAACTCAAGCTGTACATGTGATTTAGTCTAATGAGCCAAGTCATCTAATTTCTAGTTTATAGTTTCTACCCGTAGGACGTTCAAATTATTGAATAGCTTGTTGAAGTCTGTTAGCATTTCCTTAGTATTTGTTTCTTTGACTCCCTGTGAATAACATAGGCAATGGCATTTTAGATTTTGATGAAACATTAGTGTTGTTTGATTCTTTTTTATTTAATCTTGTTCTGACCAATTGAACTTGGTTTTCTAATGGTATATAATTTGTTAGCTTTTCCTTTTGGCACTAACGTTTCTAATTATAATTTTATAGCTGAGGCAAATAAATCTGGTACAGCTGGGGGAGCACCTTCTTCTAAACCCATGAAGCAGCCACCACTAAAGAAAGATGGCCCTCCAGTTGCATCTTCAATTGCAGCTTCTGAAAGAATAGGAGTTGATCGGTCAGTGGAGAAAGAGAGGAAGAAAGATCTTCCTCCTCCACGTAAGCAATTTGATGATGAGAGTCCTGGGGGTAGGGCTAAAAGGCGATCTGTGTTGAATCAACCTGAAGCTAGGAATAGAGTTGAACTCTTTCGCCATCTGCCGCCACACAAAAATGGAACTCAGCTTCCTTATTTGCAGTCGAAATTTTTTGAACTTCATGAGAAGCATCCTGCTGTGTACAAGGTACTCTCTTAAGTAGTCTGTTCTGATTAGTTAACAGTTGACCTTATTTGTCTTCTTCCTATCTGATTAGCTGTAATCTAGTTGACACTGGAAAGGGAAGTAAATGGAAGTCCCATATAGGTTAGTTATTTGTGCATTTTAATTTTTAAATTTTATGATTCTGTATTTTAGGTGGGTAACTCCTTTCAAGTCAGTTGAGAAAAAGGAAAAATAAGAGGGGAAGGGGGTGGGGGTAGATTTGGATGTGCCCCCCCCTTTTAAAAATTCATGAAAACTAAATATCCAGGACAGCGATCCTCAACCATGCAAATCTTAGTCGAGAATGCTACATTAACCTCTTATTTGTCAGCTTCCTGAGCTCGTATCTTTTTTGTTGTTTTTCCTCCAAGTTTTAAGGATTATCTTAACTCAAATTTTCTATAACTTTGGTATACTAGTTGGTGTGAGGATGTATTGTGGGAAGTGGAATCAGAATGAACAGGGTAATTATTGCATGGTGCATGAATTACTCAGATGTCTATTTATTTGAAAAGTAAATAAAGCATATTTTTCTTATCTTTTAATTTAATGACAGAGAAATGAGTTCCTTGCAATGTTGTGTTGTATGAAATTGTCAGGTTGGATTGCAGTATTTGGCTGGAGATTTGTCAGGAGGAAATGCACGTTGTATTGCAATGCTGCAGGCATTTCAGGAGGCTATCAGAGACTATTCCACACCACCTGAAAAAACCCTCACCAGAGATTTAACTTCCAAAATTGGTGGTTTTGTTTCTTTTCTGATTGAATGCCGCCCACTTTCTATGAGCATGGGAAATGCAATCAGGTTTCTGAAGAGTCGTATTGCCAGGTTACCACTAACTCTCTCTGAATCAGAAGCAAAAACAACCCTTTGTTCTGACATTGATCGTTTCATAAATGAGAAGATAGTGCTTGCTGATAAGGTGATACTTAGACATGCTGCTACAAAAATCAGAGATGGCGATGTTCTTCTGACATATGGATCATCATGTGTTGTTGAAATGATTCTTTTGTATGCCCATGAGCTTGGGAAACAGTTTCGTGTTGTGGTGGTAGACTCGCATCCGATTCTTGAAGGCCAAAAGCTACTTCGTAGGCTGGTGGTAAAGGGCCTTAGTTGTATTTATACTCAATTAAATGCAATTTCTTATGTCATGCACGAAGTCACTCGAGTTTTTCTTGGGGCTTCCTCTATATTTTCTAATGGGACTGTATATTCGATGGTTGGAACTGCATCTGTTGCTATGGTTGCTCATGCATTCCGTGTTCCAGTTTTGGTCTGCTGTGAAGCATATAAATTTCATGAAAGGGTGCAACTTGATTCAATCTGCTTTAACGAGTTAGGTATGTTTGTGTTTTATACAATCCCTCTCCTCCCCCTCCCCCAAAAAAAAAAAAAAAAAAAAAAAAAAAAAGAGGCAGACAACTTACACCTTCCTTCTGGAATGCCTTGCAGGTGATCCAGATGCCATATCAAAGGTCCCAGGAAGAGTGGATGTGAATTTTTTAGATAACTTGACTGATAAACAGAAGGAAAACCTTGAACTTCTTAATTTAAAGTAAGCTTTTAGATGTCTCATGTCCAAAGAAAGGAACTATTTGATTTAATAATATCTAAATGATTCTGAATCCTCTTACCTTGGTGTGAATCACAACAGATATGATGCCACTCCTTCAGATTACATCTCAGTGATTGTTACAGATTATGGCATGGTAAGTGTTATCCATAAATCTTTCATCTTTTTGGTGGAGATTTTTGCATCAAGGTGTATTCTTGCCCCAAATCCGTGTTTATTGTTTATACTTTCTTTATCATTTGCTCCTCTTTTTTGGGAGGATTAAATGTCTTAGATGCTGGATCTTGCTTGAAGTTACTTGCATTAGTAGATTTTGACTCATTATATTGCTTGTGCCACAGATCCCTCCCACAAGTGTGCCTGTCATTGTGCGCGAGTATCGGAAGGAGTACTTGTTGATATAGAGTTAGCACATGTTTTTGCCGAAGTAAAGCTCTTAACATAGATTCATAAATAGATTCATTTTCGGGAAGATGGATCTATGATTTATGCTACTTCAGTCACTTAGTTTAGTACCTTTCTTGTTCATTCTTTACATCAAAATCATAATTTTATGCCATTGTCAAATTAACTCAATTCTTAAAAAGTCTACTGTATCTATAATGGTAATTTTTTTTTGTCGTGTTGGATGATAAAAAAAAAAAATTCCATGTATATGCAATGCTTGATTGCAAGTTAGACTATTGATTATAGAGTTTTAGGAGGAGATAAAAAATGAGTTGCGTGCTGTATATACATAAAATTTCAACCACTTCTTAGAGTCATACTTCTAGAAAACAGTAACTTGAATATAATAATGGAAAGAGCAAAGTACTCTAATCAAAAGTACAGGGGAATAAATTGTTATGCTCGACACGCCCCCTCAAGAGAGGTAGCGATGAGAGTGGCTTGCAAATGCATCTGCAAGGTGGTTAGTAGAGTAATTATGTTTGATAACTTGATGCGCTTGTACTTTGTAAAACACAGCACGCAACATGCTTCCTTCTATTGTGAAAGAATGGATTGTGACAACGATATGTCATATCAACGTTGTCACAATAAACCATTCGAGTTGTAGGAATTGTTACATATGGTAAAATTTTTATCCAAAAAAGTTTGGCTAGGCAAGGATTTTTTTTTTTTGACTAGACTCAGAGGAGGCTCTGTCATTAGGATCCCCTGCCCAATCAGCGTAGACATATATATATGGAGACTCATGTTATTGGTGCACTAAATCTGAAGCCCATACTGAGTAGTTCGTTCGAGGTACCGGAACACCTTTTTAACAACCTTCCAATGTTTCTTTGTTGATCGATACATGAATTGTGATACTTTATTAATGGCAAAAGATACTAATTTACCAGCTAGCGGATGATATTGCGTGGCATCAACAGGGATCCATCATTGGCACGTACTTGATGAGTGGTACTCATCGGTGTTTAGATTCCATTGTTGTTTTGCATATTAAGTTCAATCAAGACATCAAGAATATATTTGGTCCGAGATGGCAACAGGCCCTTAGATGTCTTACGAATCTCCACTACAAAAAAGTAGTGAAGACTACCCATATCTTTTTAAGAAAAACAAGACGTCAAGGAAGATATTTATCCTCCACTAGGCCTGACGAGTAAGAGATTCATAAATGCCTGTTATTAAAATATCATCAACGTTACGAGGATGTACAACTCACAGTAAACAATGAGTTGTTGGATTCAGATTTAACAAAACCCATTTGTTGAAGATGACCTATTCATCTACTTATTTTCTATATTAACAAAGGCATTAAACACATCTATTAGTGTTTGGAAAATCACTCAATAATTGAATTTGGATGTTTATGCATAGAGGTGACATATTTGAATAATCATTATAATTGATGGGTACCAATGAATTAGGTGTAATTAGAGCACCCCATTACACTTTTCAATTCTTAGGGAGAGGGTGACAATTAGAATAATTACGTAGGTAATTACACCCAAGTCCAATTACCATGTCTTTCAAACATTCATACATGAATTAATTGTAAGAAATTATTTTTTTTATGCAAGTTTAAGTTAAAGAAATTATATTATATACATAAATATGTATGAATGTTTGGGATGACTATCACAACAAATTTCGAAGTTATATTATAAATCTTAAAATATTGTATTATAAAAATAATTTATATGTATTTTATAAAGTTATAAGAAAAAGTTATATTATTTAAGTTCTAAAATTTCTAAAGTTATGACCAAAAAGTATATTATAAAAAATAATTTGTGTGTTATAAAAGACTAAAATGTTATAATATACTTATTTATAAAAAGTATGGAACTTATTGCTTCCATGCTATATATTATAAAAACAATATAGTTATTTACATAAAAAAGATTTGCCTCGAGAACTCTTCAATTTGAGACATTCAAAACTTTGAAATGTAGTTGAGAGGAATTTGTTGTTCTAAAAAAAAAATTTCTCATATTAACACCATCACCTTAGTATAGCATAAAAAAATAAGGTTGAATTATACTAGCATGTTGCATAGTTTATAACCTCATTTATAGGTACAATTGGGATGATCCATTAAAGAGTACATGAAACAAGAAGATTTTTGTAATCTTAACAATGCAAATACAAATTCAGATTCAAATTTAGATGATGACTAACTCGATCAAAGACCAATTGATGATGATAAGGAGTAATGGAGTATATGTTAAACGCTAAAGAGGGAATGATAGAGAAATTAGAAAAAATTGCATATGATGCTTTTTTTTTCTTTTTTTCTTTTATCAGAATAGTATTATCGACTACTCTCTTGGATTAACATATTACATATGATGATTTAATTTCAATTTTTATTATTAGTTTAGAAATTGTTTATCGTAGTGATAGTTTTTTTTTATAGTAGTTAATGCGTTTTAGAAACATAAATCATGTAACAATGAAATTACAATTTATACTACCAAACATGACATGTGGGATTACAATGTAATTATAATCTGTTAGCCAAACATGTTTAGGGATTGCAATTCTTTGTAATTACAAAAGAGAGCAATTACTACCCTAATATTTATAATTCCATCCAATTACTCCATGTTGACTTAACAGAACCTAAATCATTTGTCTTAACAGACCCTAAATCATTCCTCACTAGAATGCTCACTACTCTTGCTACTTGAACTAGTAGGAGTAGAAGATATAGAAATTATGCTTTCACACCCTTCTTTTCAGTTTTAGTATTACTCACATATGAGGAAACCTACGTTGAGTTACCCTTTCACTATTACTTAATCCACTAGCACATTTCTCTTTTAAGGATGACTTACCAATGTTATAACAAACACCTTTATTAGAAGCCTTTTTTATCAATCCCAACTACGGCATCACTAGGGCATCTTCACTAGAGCTTGCCCTTTAGAAGAGTCACCAATCTTTCCAAGCATGGAACCTATGCCAACCCTTCTCAAGATTTTTCTAAAATACACTTGCATTAAAAAATTTCTGTTTGAGGCATTTTCAATCAGAAGAATATAATGAATAACAAAAATAAAAAGCATCAATAAATTTTAAAACTAACATTTAATACTCTTAGTCCCCTGTTTACCTTAACTAATGACAATTATTGCAAGTACTGAATCACCAATCCATCCTAGACAATAATAACAAATATTTTCCACTATTACAATATTTTGTAAGTAAAACCTCCACTTAGAAAAGATTTATTGCCATCCTCTCATCTTTGTTAAGAGTCACATATTCATTACAATCAACAAAACTAATATGCCATTGTGGCTTAATTCCCCATGCAAGATCCTTCATATTTTGCATTAAAAAGTTGCTCTTTGTTTGGTGTAAACATCTTCTTAATGTATTCAAAAACTAACCTACGGGCTTGAGAATATATTCAACAACTCTGTTTTAGTTTGCACATGAACAAGTTAGCAAAAGTATTTGACATTGGTTCTAAATTTCTCTTTTGACAAAAAGTCAAGATAGTGTTAGTTTTTTGTGCCTTTAGTGTAGTAATTTTATCATATTTTATAAGTTATTGAAATGGTCAAGTTGGTTATTCATGGAAATATACAAATTTTATTCGTTATATCAATGTTAGAATGTCCTCAATGGTTTTGTATGTAAAACAAGTGGTAAAGTAAATATTGACCCATTGATTACCTATGGTTTAACTAATATTAAGTTTGTCACGCCTGACTTTCATTAAAGTCTCGAATTTAAAAGAGAGTTGGGAGTTAATTGAATAAAATAGTGAGTTGATGGGCTTTACTGAAAAACTTGGATATTTTTGGTGGCTGATTGATAATTAGTTGAGTTCTAATCCTGGTTCAGTTAAGTTGGAATGATTGGTTTCTTAGTGGGAGACATAATGATTAGCGACGGGCGATAATTTTGGACTATGGAGATCATGAAAAATGAGAATATATATATATGAGAAGGGATATTTCTGCAAAGGAATTCTTCTCAATTTTTTTTACAATTTTTTCTCATTTGCATTGTCTTTTTTGGTTGCTTCGAAGAAGAGAAAGTTAAGGAAAACTCTGTATGGGGCGGTGAGTCTGGAAAGTAGAGAATCCAATAAGATGGTAAGCTTCTGAGTCTCATTATACCCGTAAATTAGATGAAAGAGAAGTAAGAATTCCTAAAAAGTTTCTGTATAATAATGGATTCGAGGTTTTAAGGTTTGAATACCTTTGGTTTAATCGATATATCTAGTTGTCATGCTTAGTTGCTAGGAAAAAGGAGGCTTTAGTGTTTGGACAAGCTAAGCTGATGAAGACGAAGGATTTAAGGTGAGTTTCTATACTTTACCTTTGGGTGATTGATGATGTTATGCTGCTTGTATGATCTGCGTTTATGTCTGCTTTGAGTTTTTTTGAATCCACGATTGTGTATGAATATGGTGAATGAGTATGTTGTGTATACATAACACTATGTAAGTATGCGTATACTTACAAATATGTTCACTGGATGTCAAATGGTTGTGAATTAACATATTAACTAATGGCGTCCTGTATGTTACAGTAATAAGTACAATGACTTCCATGAAAGACATGTTTATTATATGTGAAATACGGAGGGAGTTACTTTGACGAGGTAGATGAAGATAGGAAAAATTGGCATAATAGAGGAGTGAGCAAATTGTTATGGGAGTCAAGGGAGTTTGACGGCATCGTGGGTCAGATATCTAGCAGCTCTTTGGGACGACACCGTGACAACGGTTATCTACTGGTCCTTCAGGGTAACACTATATAAATGGTATATAGGTCCTTCGAGGCAACACCTTAAAAGGGGTTTATTGATTCTGAAGAATCAATAGTCCATGGTTAGCTATGACATAATCCAGTGGTGAACAAGTACACTTTACGGTGAAGTGGAGTCTGCCAGGATAGTAAACAAGGAAACTTGTTAGGGTATAACAATGGAAATCATTGTATGACTCGTGTGGCGAGCAAGTCTAGCATGATGAACATGGCACGTCTGAAAATGCTGGTAATCATGTTGACATGAGGATCCTCCAAAGGTGCGAAGGTAAGAGAAACGTGTAATAGTGTTTTAAACGCGATATATGCGAAGGAAGGGGTATTTCTTTAAAGGTATTGGAAAATAAGTATCTATCATTAAGAGTATGCTAGTATTAACAAGTAAACCATCAATGGCTACGAGGTAATGAAACAATTCTTCATGTTTTTAAAATTTAAGTGTTTATTTATAAAGAGGTCACTAGAATAGTGGAAAGATCACCAAGGATTACCTTAAGAAAAAGTTTGCTGAGGATTATCTTGGGTGGAAAGTCCGCCAGGAAATAACAAAAGAGGAAGAAGCCCGTCAAGACTATATAGCGTGAGGAGTCCGCTTAGGTCTATCAAATTTGGAAGCCACCAAAGGAAACCTAAGAAAGAGATTGTCTATTGAAAACTATCAGTTTTTAAGGTTACCTTATTATTGGAAAGGTATAAAGTGGGAAAGTCCTATGGGACTACTTGCAAGTACGAGTCTATAAAGAAAGATGGGTGTTTATAAATCTGTTATACCCTTCACCGAGTTTGGTCGCCGGACCAGGGCAATATGATCTACAACTAACACTAAACAATTTCAAACAATTTATAATTTTTAAAAAAATTAACATGTGTCTCAATCAGTTATAGGTTAATATCGAGCTTACAAAAGGTTAAAACTAAATAGACAATCATTTTGGATCAATCTAAAATCAAAATTTAAAAAGATAAGAAAAATATGAAAAAAGGGAACACATGACTGTGTCCCAAGGCCGTGTAGAAGGGTTGAGGCCGTGTGGATGGGTCACATTATAACAACCTATTTTTCAGTGATGTTGAAAATAATGGTTTCGGGAACATAAATTCGACGGGTAAGCTCGTAAATATTATTATTTAATATTTAAGAGTCAAATATGGTTTTAAAAAAGTTTTGATATGGTAATTTATATTATATGAATGATTAATTAGGTTTAAGTGGTAAGACCCTAAAGTTAAGTGGTTTTAGAAAATGAGGTATCAGGACCTCTTTTCTATAAATCGAGCTGTAAATATTTTCATAAATATTTACGGAGTGTTATTAAGGTTGTATTAAAGTTTCGTTAAGAAATTTTAATGTTTCGATAGTTAATTAATTAAAAAGACTAAATTGTAAATAATGTAAATTTGATCACTATCGGATTTGAATGATTAAATGGCTTATCGAATAAATGAAAAGGGACTTAAATGGTAATTAAACCATTTAAAGATTTAGTGGATGGTTTTGGGCAACTAAAAGCATGAAATTTGGATGATTTTTTAAATGGACAACATGGTAATTTCATAATTAAATTAATTAAAAGAAACAAATGGCCAACATGTTATAATCTTTTTGGTTTTATAAGAACACAACAGAAGACACCATGGAGTTAGGGATGAAGCTTTTGGCCATGGTGATTTCCTCAAGCATGGTAAGTAATTCTTACCTGTTTTTAGTAATTTTGATTTTTTGGGATCGTTGCAACTAGGTCTAGCTAGCTCGTACCTTCGATTTTGAAACTGTTAAAGATATTGAATGTTTCCATTGATGAACATATGTGATTTTAGATATTAAATGATGAATTTGAAGTATTATTTGTTATTTATAAGTATTTCATTAAGTGATTTTTGATGAATTTACTGATTAGGGATTAAATTGTTGAAATATTAATAGTTCATGGAATTGTCGTGAAATTGTTGCAAAAATAGGCTGAAATGGAAGCTAACAATATTTTGCTGGTATGGGTTTGCAATAAAAATGGTTAATTTGCATGTTTTAGGCTCAGTGACTAAATTGAATCAAAGTAAAATATTAGGGGCAATTTTGTAAAAATGTCAAAATGCTAAATTGCATAAAATAAATTATTTTACTATCTAAATTAATAAATTTAATGAAATTATTAATTTAGATAAAGATTGAGTGGAAAGTGTAGGATAATAGAAAATTACCAAATAGCCCCTGTACTTCGACATTTCTGTAATTTAGTCAGGTAAGTTCGTATGAACTATAATCACTTAAATGTTGATTAAATTGATTGTTAATGTGTTGTTCTAATGTAAATGATTCATTATATATATATATATATATATATATATATATATGTTATTATGCAGTTTATCAAGTCATGAAATGATGGAAATCCAACGACGTACGACGATTATCGAGCCCTGTTTGAACATTAGGAATTTGTAGGATACAAATGACACATCTTTAGGGTTACCATGTTTTCGGGTGCTAGTCTTGAATGTCCTACCGGTGGCTGATGTCCGGCATTTGTTTCGGATACTCCATAGCTCATGTGAGTAGTACCGTGTAGCTTACATTTCGACCCACAGCCCGTGTGAGCAATGATGTAAAGGAAAGTAAATGTTATGATTATATGTTTATGTATTATCCCGAATTAGGACCTAATCAGAATAGTGGTTTTGTGACCACAAATCCGAGATAGAAATAATTATTTTATAATTATTTTGATGTTTATGATATGATTGCATGATTGTGTAAAAATTTCGTGATGAAATCCTATGCCTAAAGTGATTACTAAATCGAATAATTTGCAAAATTTGCATTCTAGGAGTTTTTAGTGTGAAATTGCTTTGGAATATTAATGAGGAGGTCTTAAATAGAAATTTGACCAATTTCTAAGTCTATGGACAAAAATTGGACATGAATGGAATTTTTGGAAAGTTTAGTAGTAAGGGCATTTTGGCCATTTGTATATTAAATGAAATAAAATGGGAAAAATAACACAAAATGATCATCTTCTCCATATTGTTGCTGCTGAATTTTACCTCTCCCCATATCTAGGGTTTCTTCAACTTTCAAGCTTCATAGTAAGTGATTTCATGCCCCGTTTTTAATGATTTTTATGTTTTTGAAATCCCGGTAGCTCGAATTAACTTATGCTAGCAATAATTCAACCTAGGGTTCATATTAGGAAAAATATCCATAGGTGAAATTTGTGTATTTTGGTGTTTTATGATAGAATATGAGGTATTAAATTATGTTAGACAACTTTTGCTACTCGGTTTTAAGCGAAAACGAGTAAAAGGGCTTAATCGGTAAAAATACCTAATAGTCATAAGTACATGTTAGAGTGTGAATTTGATGTTTCCATAGAAGGGAAAAATGATCAGCAGGTCATAAAACATAAGAATAAGGGATGAAGTTTAATTCCCGAGCCTAAGGGCAAAAGTGTAATTATGCAAAAGTTTAGGGGCAAAAATGTAATTTTACCAAAGTTCGTATTAAAGACTTTTTTGATGAATGTATGTATTAAATAAGATTAATTTGGCATTGTAGATCAAGAGAAACGAGATTCAAGTCGCGATCGAGGGAAAAATAAAGTTTACGAAGAATAGACTCGATTGCTAATAATTTTGTATCGAGGTAAGTTCATGTGTAAATGTAGTAACATAATTGTCATTTTGAGCTATTTAATGTTGATTATATGATATGATGCTTATTATTATCATGAGATGTTATGTTTTGTGGTTATTGTTGAATAATATGTAATTATGTGAATTACTTGATAAGTTTGAACTATCACCGAAGTATCGATTTTGATATTCCGTGGAAGACGAAAAATATGTGTAATCGAGGAAAAAGGCCGTTTGAACCTTGGGAACAGATTAGAATACAAGTGACATGTCACTAGGATACTTGAGTTCCGAACTCGTTGAGTTGAGTCTGAGTTCGTGAGATGTAACTAGGCATTCGAACTCGTTGAGTTGAGTTCGAGTTCACTTATAGACGGGTTACATGGTAGCTTGGCTACATAAGTTCCGCAGGCTATTGAGTTTGTCTAGCTGCGGGTATGGCACTTACGTTCATGAAATCTGCGTATTCGAATTATATTTCGATGTGTTCAACGGGTGAATCTTAAGTGAATGAGAAGAATGCCTAAAACGAAGGTGACATATTGGTAAGTGTGGTGAATGAGAAAATTTGACAGGTATGTGCTTAAATCCTTGGGTTGAGAACTTGGTATGATGAAATCGTAGAAAGATATTAAATGCAAATGAAACATGAATGTCTTGGTGTTGTTTATACAAATGATGTTTTATGTGGAATTGCATGATTATGTTACTTGCTATTTGCATGTGAACTTACTAAGCATTTATGCTTATCCCTTCCTTTTCATTCATTGTAGTTGTTGACAAGCCGGCTTGAGAATCAGGATAGGTCGAAGATTCGTCCACACTATCCGAAGGCCTAAATTGGTAAAATGGCTTGTGTATTTTGAATGTGGCATGTATGGCAAAATACTCACTTTGTGTAAGTGGTCTTATGATATGGCTATGGTTTGGCAAGAAAAGGGTTTGTAAATGATTAGCCATTGGAATGGCCAATCTAAGTCATATTTGATGTTATGTATGTTTAAAATGCTATTTAGTCCATGAAAATCTATAGTAAAGTAAAATTTGCCATAATACGAATCGATCGGCAGAGAAGTGATGTAAATTTGAAAAATCACTAAAAATAGTAGAAATGGAATTAAATGATGAGTAAGTTATGAAATTGAAGCTTGATGAGTCTGTTTTCATATGGATGGAACAAAACAGGTATATGAATTATATTTTGTGAGATAATTAAGTTTTTGGTGGAATAGGGTCAGAGTGATCTCTGTATCCCCTGTTCTGACTTTAAAAATTCACTATAATTTGTACAAAAACAATTAGTAGTTTTATCTTACATGTATGAAATCCTTATTGAGTCTAGTTTTATAAGAAACAAACGGCATAGTCATTGAAACTCTGTACAGGGAGATATACACAGGGGTCAGAGTAGTTAAACCCTGAAATAGGGGAGACTTTAAATAATAAAATGTACTAATTGGCTTGACCAAAAATTCTAGAAAAAACTTAGTAAATAGATATATGAGTTTAGTTTCAGGAAATATTTACGGAATTGGATTTCGAGTTTCGAAACTCGAGATATAAATTTTTAAGCGATTGTGACGCAGATTGCCAGCTTGACTAGAAATTTTAAAAATAAATTGTTTGAGCTGTTCAAGTAATGAATTAAGCCCGTTAACACCTCGTGTTCGACTCTGGCGACGGTCTCGGGTATGGGGGGTTACAGTTTAGCACACTTCGCGTGAGCTTTCCCATGTATTCGATGATATTCTAAATGGTTCAACGGGTAAGAAAAATTGTAACAGTCCCGTTGTGACCCTAGTCAGAATAGTGGTTTTGAGACCACGTAACCGATTTTGAAAAATATTTTAATATTATTTTCTGTGTCTATGTGAATTTATATCTGCGAAGTTTTTTTAATCTAATTTGTCCATTTCTGTGCTTAATTATGAAAAATGATTAAATCGTGTAAAGTGTAAAAGTTGTGTGCTAGATGTTAAAGCACCTATTTGATTTGGCTTATTTAAGTGGGGGTCCTTGCATGTCAAATTTACCATATGTTAAAATGGAGGACAATTATGGACAGGTTAGGTAAGTTTTAATGATTTATAACTAAAGGGCATTATGGTCATTATCCTATTAAATATATGTTAAATAAAACATAACATAAAAAAATGCCATTTCTCATCTTGTATTGCCGAAAATTAAAAGAAAAGGAAACCATTGAAGCTTCAAGGTATTCGGCCATTGCATGAGTAAATAGATTAGTTTATTTTGTTCAGTTTCTGATAATTTCTACGTTTCTGTGATCGTTGCTTCATGTTCTTCAAAACCCATGTCTGAATTTCTGTTTCTGTTAAAGATTATGAAAGGTGCCATTGATGATTATATGAGCTTTGTAATGTTTTTATATAGATTATGAAAGATATATGTGAGATTATCATACTTTGTTCTTGAAATTTTGATGGAATAGAGCTATTTGGACTAATTTGTGAAAATGAGGTTTTGAAGGACTAAATTGTAATTTAAATGTTATTTGGGATTGTATGGAAGCTATGTATATTCAGCCAAGCTATAGTCTTGGTGAATTTTTGCATAGAAAAATGGATTAAATTGTTAAAGTGTGAAAATGTAAAGACTAAAATGCAAAGTGCCCTAAATATGTGTTCATGGATTATTTTGAATGAAATGAATGATTGAATGGCTGAATTTGAATTGTATTAGATCAAGAATAAAGAAAATCAAATTTAGATCGAGGGAAGTCCAAAATAGTTGAGTAGTCGAGTCGCTTCCGTCCGAAATCTGTACGAGGCAAGTCAAATTATAATTATGTGTTAAATTAACTAAATTCTGCATATACAAACTGTAATCTATATTAGATGGCCTTGAGTGCCTGATGAATGAATTCCGAGTAAATTCTGATAGTATGTTAGTATCTGAAAAGCTTTGTAAGTATCTAAAGGAAAGTTGACATTGATCCGAGATATCGCGTAAGACTGTGTCTTGGACACAGGCCTCGATTTGAGATTTATGTGTAAGACCATGTCTGGGACATCGGCATCATATCTGATTTCGTGTAAGACCCTATCTGGGTTAGTGGCATCGATACTGAATTACATGTAAGACCACGTCCGGGACGTCGGCATTGTACGCGTTTCTGAGTATTTGTATCATTTTGTAAACTATCTGATGATAGAGTACGAGATATGGGACTGAATATATGAAATGTATAATCTACACAGGTACGTTTGTATTGTACTAAATTTCTGAAAATGAAAGACTCTGTTTCTGTGAAATAATGAATGCAAAGTATGTATGAAATCATGGAAATGAAATATGACATGTATATAAGCAAATGAGCATGGCTAGGCTCATGAACTATTCTGTGAAATGGTTATGAATTCTTGTTGTTGATTTGTATTTTATATGATTTAATAGTTAAACCAATTGTATTTGGCTTACTAAGCTCTTTGTAGCTTACTCTATGTGATTTCTGTCTGTTTTACAGTTATTGTAGCTACTGAAGGCTCGGGGATAGTTGAGGATTGTCACCACACTATCGAACTTATTTTGGTACTTTTGAAAGTGTAAATATTTTAAGTATGGCATGTATAGGCTAGATTGTGTATGTATTTAAGTTTTGATATGTATATATGTTATGCCATGAGAGTTGGCTAGCAAATGATATGTTTTTGCTTAGTTTTGGTATGGATTTGAAAAAGTTATTGAAATATGATGATTTAGTTATAGTAAAACATGTTTTGAGCATAGAATTGGTTGAAAATTTTGGTATAAATGTTGTTTAATGTTGCTTGTAGAAATGACCCAAAAAGGGGTGACAATTTGTCTTAAACCAAGCCTCCATTGTGCCACACAGGCAGAGCACACGGGCGTGCCTTGTGGCCGTGTATGCAAAGCAATAACCCTCTTAAGATCACATGGTTAAGACACATGGGCGTGTCATATGGCCGTGGGCTTAAGTCAGTAGCTAGCTAAGTATCACACGGCCAAAGCACACGGGCGTGTTGTTGGCCGTGGGTGAAAGCCAGTATGTATGCCTTGTTTTGGCACGGCTGGTTCACATGGGCATGTCTGGTGCCCGTGTAAGGCACAAGGCCTAGTCACACGGGCGTGTGACCTCAATAGAATTGAAAAATTTTCTGAGTTCTAAAATTTATGAATGTGTTCGGTTTAGTCCCGATTATCCTTAAAAATATGTTATAGGTCTCGTAGACCTTCATAAGAGATGGATTGTAGATGATTGCCTATGTATTAATGTTATGTGATATCTGTGATTTTGAATTGGTCTGAAATGTTGTGTTTGTCTAGTAATGCCTCGTAACCCTAATCCGATGATGGTTATGGGTTAGGGGTGTTACAAAAAATGAAAGGAACGGTAAATGTTCAAATGAACTTTATCATGTATTTATGAAAAAGGATTGAAAAGGTAAGCTTTCACTTGGCATTATGCATCTGTTCATAGAAAGGTTAAATGATTCAAATAAAATATATTCACATGGAAATTGATCATTATATGTATAATTCAAGTAATTTATGTATGTATGCACTAATTCGTGCATTGATGATGATGTTTAGGCTTGTGCCAAGCTTGTCTTCATGGTTGATTTTTATGCCTATGCTTTGTAATATGCAAATGGAATGGGTAAGAAAAGGAAGTGAAACAGTAAGTTCATAACTGGGATATAATATGCTGATATAAAAGAATTGATGAGTTAAATGATGCATTTATATGTGAGAAAACTACTTATTCTATGGATGAATCTACCTATATCATGGATAAATACACTAAAAAAGGGAATTGATAATGTTGTTTAGGCTTATGATAAGTATTGGAAACAGAATGGAAAGTAAGTAAATTGGAAGGTGTACAATCTTATAAAAAGGTTGATGATTATATATTATGTCTCATAAAATCCTATCATGTTATGGATGATAAATATATGCAACATTAATAAACTTATTCATTTGTGAGTTGATGATTATATAGATTTATGAATCTTATGGCATTGGTCTAGGTTTATATTTATTCTATAAAGTTTATCATTGAAATGAAATATTATGCTTAAAGTTTATACGAGCTTACTAAGCAAACAATGCTTACATACTTATTTTCCCTTACCTTACAGATTATCGGAAGCTCGATCGGTTTAGAAGCTCGTCGGAGATTTATCACACTACCCAGAGATTATTTCGGTAGATTTTGATGTTTTAATCAAGGTTATAATGGCATGTATAGGTGGACTTGTGGTTTATGTTGTTGATGAGTTTGGCATGTATATGTCATTTTAGTTGATGTAACCTTGGTACTTTTGATACCTTGTTGATGTGTGTTGTTTTGACAATGTGATAATACATGTGAGAAATAGTTCAAATGGTAATGTTACTTTGACATGGCATGAATCTAGTATGGTATGATTGAAATGTTTAAATTGTGATATGATTTGGTATGGAAAATAAGTTAGTTGATGAATGGTTAAATATGCACATGTTTAGGTATATTTGATACATTGTGATTGAGGTGCCTTTTGGCATATTAGTTGTATGGATAAATGACCTTTTGAATCTGTCTTATTTTGCATGTTTTAGGTATGTTTTAAGGTTTAATTGAATGTCCAAATGGCTTGTAGGTGTGTGCTTGAATTAGGTGAAAGAAATGGCCTGAATTTGGCCTATTTCCTATCCACATAGCTATGCGACACGACCGTGTGTCCCTTGTAGGTTTTAAAGGTGGTTTTTTGAAAGTTACACAGCTTGACACATGGGCGTGTGAGGCCATTTTGAAGGTTACATGGCCTGGCACACAGACATATGGCTTGGTTGTGTGAATCAAGTCAGAGAGTTACATGGGGCTGGGACACAACCGTGTGTCCCTACTTCGAATGTCCACTGGCCTGAGACACGAGCGTGTGTCTCAACTGTGTGACTTCTACAGAGTGTGAAACTTTCTATTGTTTTCCAATATGTTCTAAATGTTTCGATTTAGTCTTGAATCATTTTTAAAGTGTCTCCAAGGCCACAAGGGCTCAAATAAGGGATGATATACATATGTTTGAATAGACTATGATATGATTTATGAAATGTTTAAAAATGAATGATTATAAGTTACATTTTTATGATAATGCTCTATAACCCTATTCCGGACACAGATACAGGTTAAGGGTGTTACACACATGGCCGTATGAGTACTCTGTGTAGCAACTTGATGCCGTGTGAAGTTGAGGTCACACGGCCGTGTCACCAAGTCGTTTGACAAAGCTCAACCTGTGTGGCTCAATAACATGGTCGTGTGGCCAGACTGTGTGCAATTCGAATATAAGGTCACATGACTGTGTCGCTAGGCCGTGTAACTCCCTAAGACCGTGTGAAAAAACCTGTACCAAAACTAAATAGACCACATGGCCGTACGGGGTGACGGTGTGGGACACATGGCCGTGTGGTAGACCTTGTGCACCTTAAGTAACTTCAAAATCAAGCCATTTCACCTACCATTGCTTGGTTACCAAGCCATATCATTTGAACCTGTAAATACCCATTTCAAAACACACAAAATCATGTCAAAACATGCCATATACCATTCAACCTAAGTTCCTAACCAATATGCTCACAATGGCACCTCAATTTACAAATCAAAACAACCAAAATGAATATGCTCAAACATACCAATTCATTAACATTATATTACATTTTCTCTATCACTTACTTAAGCACAACTAACTTTTAAATCAACTTCATGATTCAACATCAAATATATCAAAACACATCAAGCATCTTTTCACATCTAAGCATTAACCAAAAAATATAGCATAACAAGACATTTCTCTCAACTATATGGATATTAAGCAAACACTTCAAGCAATCTGACAAGTCATCAACCAAATGCAATTACCTTTTCATATATACATATACACTTATAAAAATAATAAGCAAGACGATCAAGATACAAAATGAACTTTATAACTAAAAGGCTTCCTAGATACTTACTGATAACTCTTGAAAAGAGTTATATTTTAGGCCTTTAGACTTGACTAATTACCTGTACTTAGGTAAGTTTAGTTGCATCTTAGGATTTTCCATTAGTATTTTTAGGAAATTGCATTAAAAGGTTTGGACTATGCCTAAATGTTATTATATGTTACTTCTAATTGTTTGCGTGAAGGATTTCTTTTTAAGTGGTAGGTGTAGAATGAGAAAAAGAAGTAAATGAGTGAAGGTTTGTTGTGGCAAAAGGTTGGATAGTTTACCAACATGAATGCTGTGGAAATGCTAGCAAGCGACTCAGTCAACACTTAACTGTTACTAGCTCTGCTATATGTGTACCAAAAAAATTAGCCTAAAAAAGAGGAAAAATATTATGAGATGATGGGCCTACTCTAAGAGGTATAAAACCCAACAAGAAATAGGAAAAAAGAGAGGGGGGAAAGAGAGACGGTTGAGAAGACAATTTGAGAAAAATGTTCCTTGGACGAGAGTAGAGGATAATGGTTGAGAAAAATACAAAATTGTAAGGGAAAAGAAGGTAGTTCCTCTTGGCCACCATTAGATTGTGACGCCGAAGCTATGCGGCTGGATAGGCGAAAACCATCTTCCTGAAGTTCTTGTTTTACTTCTTTATTTACTACTTTGTGAATTGAATTAAGAAGAATGATGTTGAATGCTACTCTGAATGTGAATGCTATTTTCCAGCCTATGAGTTAATCTTATAGGGTTGTGATTGCTTGATGAAACATTTATTCCCTTTAATCACTAAGGCCTAGATTAGTTTTAATTTACTGTTTCATTCGATAGTATTTATGAATTGTATGCACATAATTTCTAAACATAGACAAATGTGCAACATGTTTATGAAATTAATTTAATAATGACAATGTTAGGTTAGTTAGATGGAAATTGAAAGATATGAGTAAGTATTAAAATGAATACTTGTAGCAGTCTCTAGACATAGAGCAGCGTTCCATATCGAAAGAAAACAAAACAGTGCTGGGTACTGTGCTAAAGGCATAGCCATATATCACTTTAGGCAAGGTAACTTGCAGTCTTGCTCTTGAAAGAAGCAGACCATTTTAGATCTCTTCTAAGCAGTAGAATAAGATTGATGTTGCCAATGCATATTTGGTTAACAATTGTAGATTCTCAGTAATCCCAACCTTCCAAGTCAACATTGTAGATTTTTTAACCTTTGCCATAGCATCACTATTTTCACATCCTTAGTTTTTACTTGTTTACATATTATTCACGTAATCATTCTCGTAATTGCCATAGCATACTTACTCTTGTCTTGCCATAACATTTTCATTTATTTGTTACAACTCACATATTACAGATATCAGTATTCCTTAATCATCTCTATATTCTTATTATTGTTTTTGTCGTAGCATTAATCTCACTACAAGAAATCCAGAGTTGATTCAGATGATTTTGAATGAAGCTCATAATAGTGGATTATCTGTTCACTCGGGTAGTATGAAAATGTATAATGATCTGAAATAGTTTTACTGGTGGCATGGTATGAAATGAGACATTTCTGACTTTATTTGAAAATGTTTAGCCTGTCAGCAAGTAAAAACCGAGCATCAGGTACCTTCTGGATTACTTCAGCTGATCATGATTCCAGAGTGGAAATGGGACAGAGTTACGATGGATTTTGTATCCGGTTTTCCGTTGACACCAAGCATGAATGATGCAATCTGGGTTGTTGTGGATAGATTGACTAAATCGGCTCATTTTGTTCTGGTTCACACAGATTACTCGCTTGATAAGCTAGCTGAATTGTATGTTTCTCAGATTGTGAGATTACATAGAGTACCTATTTCTATTGTTTTGGATAGGGATCTGAGGTTTACATTGCAGTTTTGAAAAAAAACTACAAGATGCTCTATGTAACACGCCAAACCTGACCTAGACGTTATGGCCAAATCTGGCGTGTCACATTGAAGGGTTTTTTGAAAACTTGTTTTCATTGAAAACCCTTCTTTAAAATAAAAACCTTGAGTAAAATCCCAGCTTGTATTTGTTGCTTTCAAAGCGAGGTGTATTTTAAAAAAACTATTCCTTCTTGTATGATAATAATTACTTTGTAAAATCTCTTTTCAGTTATAGAAGCTTTATTTAAAACAGATGATCTATGAAAACTTGTCATTTAAATATTGAGTTGCGGAAATGTAGTATTTAAAAAAACAGTTATGGTTTAGAAAAAACCATGTTTTACTTGTAACAAATATAAAGCATAAAAATAATAATCCTAATTTGAAATAATAACCAGAGGAAAGGCCTTATTACGCCCCAAATAAAAAAAATTAAAATTAAAATATTAAAAATTACATAAAAGACTAAGTTTAAACTTTTTGCTAGTTAGCCACCTTCGAGTCCCTCCATCCATCGAACCGCCTACTGAGGATCACTTGAAAAATTTAAGAGAAGGGGGGTGAGTTTTGAAAACTCAGTGTGTACAACCCTCAATGAGTATAAAGCAATCATCAGTCATTTTGGGCCCGAGCCCAATTCAATAATGGTGGCCTTTGGGCTTTAGCCCATATTAGCCTCAGTTGGGTCGAAGCCCACATCGGAATAATATCACAATAATATCATACATGCAATGCTGTGAAACCCACCCCAATAATCCAACTGCTACACACCAACTCCGTCCCCCGGTACACATCATGTGGGGATATAAATATCGACCCACCCATCCGATACACATCAATGGTAGCCTGGTTGCGGTACTACCTTTATTGCAACAAGCTGCTAATCAAATATTAGGCTTAATGGCCATCGGTGGATCAACGGTCGTCAAGCACCATGCGATCCTCATATACTTCCTCCATTCCATAATTCCCAACCCATATGCAACCTAAACAGAATATCATATGAAATCAGCAGGTTTACATGTAACATCCATAAATCTTACATTCAACACATAGGGGTATTTTAATCATTTTTTCCCTTAGGGGCATTTTGGTAATTTCTCTTTATTATGGGTTTATTACCTATCTCGGCCAGTTAACAAGTTCCCGTTGTCTAAAGTGAACAGATACTATGCGCCAGGTAGGATTCCAGCGAAGAGGAGGTGAGTCATTAAGACCGCTTAAGTACTAAGCTCTCCCTAGATCCAATCCTAGACATGCATATACCCATTGCCACACTTTAATCTTATGACTTTTCCACAGTCACGATTAATTACTTAATTAAGTTTTATGTCTGTTTAAGCAGTTATCAGATACTAGGCACAAAACCCCTTACAAAGCCCAAACAAGTCTACATACATGCATATGGCCCACTAGGCCCAATCTCATTCATATGGCCCATTAGGTCCAAATCACATTCATATGGCCCATCCGGCCCAAATCAATTCCAAGCCATGTAACCAACATGACTAGTTCATCATTTATTACCAAATCAACAAATTCGCTTATTTTGGGCCCACGGCCCGTCGGGCCCATTTAGCCCATTCCGGCCTAGATGGCCTAAGTACGACCCAGATCCATGAGATTGCTTGTGGGGCCTCAGTCAATGTATCGATTTCCCCCTTACGAGTATTCGCACACTCGCAAGACTATCGTAGCCAGACTTTCTATTTTTTGGCATTTCGGCTTTTCGGCATTTCAAGATTTGTCGATCTAACGTGTGTGCAATGTATGTACACACCTTCGGCTTTATATCAAGCTATTATAGGGTAGAAGTGCACACCTTATCACCTGGAGTACTAAGTATTCATAATCGCTCGAACCTATATTCAACATTATACTCCATTAGTCACATCCCATTAATTCCAGATAAATCCACTACTTTCCGAAGAACAGCCTATACTTGCCTTGACTAGATTGATCGGCTGTGATTTGCCTACGTAACTCAAAATTTGATGTAGTCCCCCTTCCGCACCCGGGCAGAAAATACCTAACGACTGACACATTACGTCGTTTAAACTTGGGAGCCTCTATCCCAACCTCTCTGCTAGAACCCCCTTTTTCCATCAACTAATACTTAGCCAGCGATCACACTCTTGAATGAGAGGGAGAAAGAGAAATAAATGGAGAAACCATAGGTTAACGAAAGTAATGGTATTGGAAAGGATAAAGAAAAATCGACTTTTAAGAGAGCAGAAACGAAAGAACTTAGAAAAATTTAACAAATGCCGAAGAAGATCTAATTCACTTACCAATCGCGAGATTGCTTGCCAACAAGAAATCAACCCCCAAAGTGTATGGATCGGCTCTTAAATGAAAAAGAAACAACCGGTTAAGTTAAAGAGGGAATAGGTTGATTTGATTAAAATAGGGAAGAAAAGATCAAGAGTTTGGCTTAAAGGAAAGAGGAGATGAAGGGTTTGAGATTACTCAGGTATTTGTAAAAAAAAAAAGAACAAAACAAAAGAGTCAAGAGGTTGGAAGAAATTTCCCCCAAGAATATGCAACTGAAGCACACAAAAACAACAAATGCCCTTACTTGTCCATACGACACACGTATATATACTAAAAAAAATGCAAACCTACACTCCCCAATTGACTTAAACTCGTCAAGTTAAATTCCTTTCAATTTCTCCAATTTTATCACCATCATATCCACACTTAATCCTTATCCTTATCTCCACCGTAACCTTGATTTTAGCCAACAATTGCATTCAAATTGCTTCCATCGAATGGCAATCGTTCCTTGCGTTGCACAGCAAAATTGAATTCCCTTTTGCGCATGAAACCACTCGAACTCCAGCCCTCCAACTTCCCAACACGCTGTTGGCCACTGCACCGCCACCTATCTTATGCTACTATTCGATCACAATTAACTATAAGGCTTATATGCCTAAGTCTCAGTTTCCTTAAAGAATAAAAATTTAAAACTTTGCCAGGCCTAGGATTCGAACCTGCAACCTCTTAAATCCATAGCATGCTTCTCGCCACTACCCCCTAGGCCCTTTTGTGCCATATTTCCACCAAACATATTTATAAGGCCTAAACGCTAGCTTCCTTACTAATCATATGCGCAAAAAAGATTTTCACCAAGGCTAGGACTTAAACCCTAGACTTCCTGCTTGCTACCAACGCCTTTTGCCACTAGGCCAAGTGTTTCCTTATGTTAGATTTTACCATGCCTTATTAATAAGCCTTCCACCTAATGCTCAGGGTCTTTTAAAAAAAATACAAAATTTTACTGAAGCCCTGGATCGAACCCAAGACTTTTTCCACACTACCAACCCTTCCTAAATCACTTAACAATTAAACTAAACATGCAGTTATAAAATATTTAAACACATTTAAGTTATTTAAGTGGCCTTCTAATAGATCCCAAACTCAAGGCCCATTACTTCTAGGCCCAAAATTCAAGATGTTACACTCTAGGTACTAAATTACATTTTAGCACTGCTTTCCATTCGCAAATAGATGGTCAGTCTGAACGAATCATTCAGATACTTGAGGATATGTTGAGATGTTGCATTCTCGAGTTCGAAGGTACGTGGGAACGATACTTACCTCTGATTGAATTTGCGTACAATAATAGCTTTCAATCGAGTATCAAAATGGCACCTTACGAGGCTTTGTGCGGTCGTAAATGTCATACACAATTGTATTGGGCCAAGCTCAGTGAAAATAACATACACGGGGTCGATTTGATTAGAGAGACTGAACAGAAAGTGAAAGTGATTCGCAAAAGTCTGAAAATAGCGTCAGATCATCATAAACTGTATTCGGACTTGAAACGAAAAGATATAGAGTTTCAGACTGGGAATAAAGTATTTTTGAAAGTCTCGCCGTGGAAGAAAATACTCAGATTCATCGTAAAGGCAAATTGAGTCCGAGATTTATTGGGCCGTATGAGATTATAGAGCGTATCGGGCCGGTTGCTTATAGACTATTATTGCCACCTGAGCTAGAAAAGATCCATAATGTATTCCATGTTTCGATGCTTCATAGATATCGATCTAATACCTCATATGTGATTAATCCATTAAAGATTGAGATTAAGTCTGATATGACATATGAGGAAGAATCGATTCGTATTCTGGCTCGCGAGGTTAAAGAATTGTGAAACAAGAAAATTCCATTAGTGAAGGTACTATGGCATAAAAATGGTGTAGAAGAGGCAACTTGGGAGCCAGAGGATGCAATAAAAGAATGTTATCTGAACCTATTTACTAGTAAGATTTTTGGGGATGAAAATCCCTAAAGGGGAGAGTTTTAACAGCCTGATTTAGACCCTATCAGAATGGTGGTTTCGGGACCACGAATCCGGGTCAGAAAAATATTTAAAAATTATTTTCTGTGTTTATTATGTGTGAATTTATATGTGTAAAATTTTCGTGTTTTAATTTTGTCATTTGAACACCGATTTAATAAAAAGGGCTTAATCGCGTAAAATGTAAAAGTGACTAGATAATTGTGTAAGTGCCAAATTGTTATTTTTCTTTTATTAGGGAGGCCTTAAAATGAAATTAGGCCATTTAATTATAGCATGGACGGTTGTGGACAACCATTATAAAGTTCTGATATTAAATTGTAAAGGTTAATATGGTAAATTATGAAATAATATATGTTATAATAAAACATAACTAAAAGCCATGTATTTGTGTTTATAATTTTTTTGACCGAAACTTGAAAAAGAAAGAAAAGAAATAAATCTTAGGGTATTCGACCATTGTTGAGCTTGATTAAGGTATGTAACTAGCTCAGTTTTTGATAATTTTTACGTTTTTGAGATTGTTGCAGTGTACTGTACAAATCCCATGCTTGAATTTCTAATTTTGATGAATATTTTGAGTTTTTTGATGTTAGTTTATGTATTATGAAAGATATGTTTTGGATTAATACGTTTTGTATTGGAATTTTTGATGATTTTGAGTAATTAGGAATAAATTACAAAAATAATAAATTGAGGGACTAAAATGTAAAATAAATGAAATGTATGAACTTGTATGAATATAAGGAACAATCAGCCTAAGCATAGTGTATTCAAATTTTGCATGTTTTGTGTTTTGTGCAATTTGGACTAAATTGTAAAAAGTATAAAATGTCAAGGGTAAAATGGTAATTTGCCCATTTATGTGTTTTTCTGACTAAATTGAGTGAAATTGTGTTTGAATAAGTTTAATTTGAATATGTTTAGATCAAGAACCAAAGAAATCAGATTTGGATCGGGGGAAACCAAAATTGTCAATTAGTCGTCCCGTTTCGATTATCATTGTCCGAGGTAAGTTTATAAGCAAATAGATGTTGTTAATTTTAAATAAATACGAGTTTTATATGCTGAAATGTATTATGTGGAAATATATATATGATAGCCGAATGTGAATATGCTTGAAAGTTATGTGTACGAGTTCGATTCGATCGAGTTACGACGTCCAAAAGCCCCGTACGAACCTTAGGAATAGCTAGGATACATATGTCATGACATAGGATTTTGGATATGTTTTCTCGTGTAAGATCACGTCTGGGACGTTAGCATTGGTATGTGATTACGTGTAAGACCATGTCTGGGACATCTGCATCGTATTTGATTCGTGTAAGACCCAACCTGGGACAGTGGCATCGATATGTGATTGCATGTAAGACCACGTCTGGAACGTTGGCATTATACGATATGTGTGATTATCCGAGTATCCTATTCAATTCCGAATGGTTCAATAGGAAATGATAAGTTGTGATCGAATGTATAAATCGAGCTAAAGTGATCAGGTATGAGATAGTTATTACCTATTTGAAAATAAGGTAAGTTGGTTATTTGATATGTTATGAAAATTATATATGATATAAATTAAAATATATGTGTATATGAAAAGTACATTTGGCCAAAGGTTATGTATGGTGGTATCATATTTGTGATCTATGTGCAAACATACATGAATGATTATATTCGACTTTATAAATATAAAATGTTAATATTTATGAAATGATTCATGAATATATGTATATGAGTTTATGTATATTCGGTTAAATAATGATATTATGGCTTTGAAATTGATGACATTTTGATATTAGACATATGTATATTCGCTAAATGAATGTCTATGTTGTATATGAAATTGTAAGTTTGAAATTAAATGTGATTATGATAGTATGAATGGGTTTGGTTAAATTGAGTTGATATTGTCATTGAGTTATTTATTTGCTTATGACTTACTAAGCTATGATAGCTTACTCTGTGTGTATGTTTGCCTCTATATTATAGATTTTGGAATCAAGTTACGAGCTCGGGGATCGTTGGCAAAGTCTATCACACTATCAATTGTTTTAGGTATTTTTATAAGTTTGAAACTTTGAACATATGGCATGCATAGGCTTGGTATATTAGTATGTTTGGTTTTGAAATTGTATATATTTAGCCATGCGAATATGGCTTGATCATAATGCTTAAGTTCAGGTATACTTGATTATGGTATAATTTATTTTGGTGATTATGTCTCATGGCATGTATGTATGATGTTTTGATTATATGTCCTTGTTGTGAATGATATGAAAATATTATAAATGACTTATTTTGGTAAGCTTGATATATGGATGATAAATGTGATTTGGGTTGTGATTGTTAATGACTTATTGTTGAGATGTATAATTTGTAACATTAATTGGTTTGGTAATTGTTTATAATGTGGTTGTGTATTCGGTTATGTGATGAAAATATATGCGATGATTATAATCAACTTTGTTATTTGGCAATGATGGTTTAAATCATGTAAGCAAGTGTTTAGTTAAATGTTAATGTCAAATATGTTGTATCAGTCATGTGTGGACTAAGATATACTTGATAATTTGATTAAAGAATGTGGTTATCTTAATCAGTTACAGCTGAGACACACGCCCGTGTCTCTACCTGTATGCCCAATTTTGAGCATTCAGTTTCTCATTTTTAAGGTGCAGGGGACACATGGCCGAACCACATGCGCATGGGTCAAGTCGTGTGTCACATAAGGCCAAGACACACGCCCGTGTGTCTACTTGTGTGGACAAAATAAGGCCATTTCCTAGCCTCATTTGTCACCCAAAACTCACCATTTCCTGCACCAAAACATACCAAACACATTCCAACCATTTCAAGCATTCAAATTTAACAAATTTCATCATTCAACAAGGCATATCATTACATGCATATGTGTTTATAAACTTACCTTGGATTAACTTAGGCATTAGCATCATTTGATCACATATACATAACATATCACATATGAATATATCATCATAACCTACTTAATCATACCAAAATAATCCATTACTAGCCATTCCAATGGCTAGGTTACAAAACAACATTTTTAAGCTAGTATTGGTCAAGTTGTCCTATACATGCCATTATAACAAAATGATTTTACTAAGTATACCCAAAATGACTAGTTGACAGTGTGACGATGCTCTAGTGATCTCCAACCCTTGCGAGCTTTTGAGCACTATAAAATAGGGAAAAACAAAATGGAGTAAGCATTACATGCTTAGTAAGTTCGTATAACAGAAACTAAACTTACCAATCCCGTTTATTTAATCTAAGCATACAATAATAAGTTTTCCTTCCATTTGGTTAAATTTTCCTAAACACATGCATCCAACCAAACATGTTACTTATATATCAAGTAAGAATAGCATCATGCAACACCCTTTCAAGACATAGTCATCTTATCTAAAAATTCTTATGCCATGTTAAGAGTTTTATGTCCATTGAATCATTGAAATTTCGATGGATGCTCAAGTAGTACAGTCGAGGATACTATTCCATAATCCGTAAATTCTTATTCAATGGTACCCATTAGGGCACTTAATCAAAGAACATACTCTCGAGCCACATATCGTATAAAAGGATTGCCAGTCTAGGCTAAATCCATTATATAACGTATGCTCAAAGAATTCAATTAGGGTTACCAGTCCAGGCTAAACTCTAATCATAGCATATACTCGAGAGGTATTATATCAGGATTATCCATCTGGGCTAAATCCTTTCTTTAACAAGGTTAATAGGATTACTTATTCAAGCTAAATCCTGTCTGCAACAAATGCAGGACCTTATTCATTTCGGGAAAGCGCATATGTTTATCGGAATTCAATATTCAATCAGGACTTAACCCTTTTTCATCATATCAAGCACGTATTAAATTCCTCCCATTAGTATTTAAGAAATGTACATCAATATAAGTGACAATTCCATACAACACAACATTCAATTAAAATATTTATTTGCTCAATTAGGTTACACGAACTTACCTCGACACTTGTTCACGTTGGAAATCTACTAATCCGAAACCTATTCTTTTTCTTGATCTAACCTCAAATTAGTGTTTTCTGGATCTATGTAAATGAATTTAACCATCAATTTCACACATTTCATATTTAAATGGACTCAATTTACGTCCTAGGAAAAATTACCATTTTGCCCCTAACTTTTTCATAAAATTTGATTTTGTCCTTAGGCTCGGAAAATGAAACTTGTGCAATTTACTCCCTATTCCAAGCCTAACCAAAATCTCATTACAAATTTTACAGCACATGTATTCATAAAAATTTAGAATTTTTCTTCAAATTTCACAAGTTTACATTTTAGTCCTTAAATCATATTTCCATCAAAAATCACTTTGTAAAAGTTGTTTATCTATCAACAACCTTTCATTTTCTACCATAAATTTCTAATTTTTAGCCTATACATCCTTGACCCATTTTCCATACTTTAATAACTTTTCAAATTAATCCCTCAAATAGAGAGATTAAGTTATCCCTGTTTCAAAAATTACAAAATTACTAAAAATGGGACAAGAAAACTTAACCAATTAAGCCTTGAAAGTTTCCCCTCTCTCTCCTGGGGTTTCCATAGAAGGTTGAAGATGAAAAAAATAAGATGATATTTTCTTTTCATCTTTTAATAAATTAAGTATTTTGAAATTTCCAATTTAGTCATTGCCCCTTTTCTATATTTCCATGGACGAGTCATCAAAAAAAAAATCTACATATTTCTTTAATGGTCTAATTACCATATAAGGACCTCTAGTTTTGAATTCCATAGCTATTTGATCCTTATAGATACTAGAATTAAACTTTCAGATTTAATGCAATTTAGTCATTCTCGTAATTAAACACTTAATTGATAAATTTTTTTGTATCAACATTTTCACGTGACATACCCATTATAATATGGACCATATAATGAAGTAAAAATAAACCTTATTTTTAGATCGAATTTGTGGTCCCGAAACCACTGTTCTGATTTCACTGAAAAATGGGTTGTTACAAGTTATTAACCAAATGTTGGATAGATTAGCTGGGAAAGCTTACTGCTATTTCTTGAATGGTTATTCAGGATATAATCAAATTGTAACAGCCCAATTTTGGGCCTAGTCAGAACAGTGGTTTTAGGATCACCAATCTGAAGTTGGAGAAAGTATTTTATTATTATTTTAGACTTATAACATGTTTATTATAGTGCATGAAAAATTTGGTAAATTATTTTTAGCATTTGAGAGCTTAATTGCAAAAAAGGACTAAATCCCATAAATTACAAAGTCTTAATTTGATAGCTAAGAGAGTTAAATTGCCATGTATCATAAATTGGGGGTCTTTAAAGTGAAATTAGGCCCTAAAATAGTGCTTGGCCGGCCATGAGACTAGGATTTTAACTTTGTCAAATGTTAGTGAAGTTGGTGACTTATTTGACAAAAAAGAAAATAAAATAAACATAGGATGATATCATCCCTTTCCCATCTTCTTCTTGGCCGAAAATATCAGCCATAGGAGGGTTTTGAGGCTTGAAAATTTCAGCCACTTAATCTCTACAAATCAAGAATTACAAAATCCGGGCTTAGACCGGGGAAAAGAGAAGTAAGTGGACTAAGCCGAGCTAGTCATCTATAGTTTGTAACTCGGGGTAAGTTGTATGTAAATAAGACAACTACATTGTTATTATATGTGTCTAAATTGTTATAACATAAATTGTTTGTTTGTGGAAATGATTATGTATGATGAAATTTGAGATAGTAGAACCCTCGTATGAACCTTAGGAACAAATCGTATATTCATGCCATGACATTTGGGTCATTTGTGCGCTAGTGTAAGACACGTCTGGGACATGCAACAGCCACATTATGAAAGCCATTGTAAGACCATGTTTAGGACATGACATTGGCTTTGAGATGAGATCTAGTGTAAGACATGTCTGGGACATGCATCGGCCTCGCGATGTAAGCCAACGTAAGACATGCCTGGGACATACATCGGTTACGAGATGTGTCAGTGTAAGACTATGTCTGGGACATGGCATCGGCACGTGTAGAGATATCGGTGTAAGACCATGTCTAGGACATGGCGTCGGCCTCGATTTCAATAGTCAATGTAAGACCATGTTTGGGACATGGCATCGACTTAATGGATAAGCTAGTGTAAGACCATGTCTAGGACATGGCATCGACATTACACCCTAGTTTTTTTCTCATGATTTCCAGAGACAAAATAAAAAGTTTGAACTTATCATTGTTGCTACTAAAAAGAGAGTACCATAGCATTGCAAAAGAGAGTTATGCCATGAAAAACTGGGAAATAGACGTTGAGGTACGAGGTAAAATAGGTTGACCAGATAGAAAACTAAAAGGGAGAGATTTCTGGACAGTTGGGTCCATTACGTTGCTTGGGTAACCCATGGTGGAAAAGCCAAAATTCTTATTTTAGGGCTAGGTCACTTCACAGTTCCCCCTAAAAAAAAATCCCTTTGTTTTTCCCTCCTCCATGCTACAAAGTATACTCTACACATTTAATTTTTCTAAACTGTCAACATTATCTTATAACAATAATTGTGAGGTTGGGTTGTATGATATCGTTCGGCCTATTGGGAATTTGTTTCCCAAATATTTGGTCTATAACCTTTCAATTTCCCTCCAAATTTCCATCACACTAAAGTCAGGCAATAATTACCTGCCTCTTATCACTCACACCATACCCCATTTACTCCTTAGTTTGCTGTCATTTTATTTTACCCTAACCTATTCAATTATTGCATAATTACCCTAAATTTTCTTTCTCTCCATGCTTATTTGTACTTTATAAATTTTCTTTCTCTCCACGCTTATTTGTGCTTTACTCGGACACTACAAATTTTCTTCTTCCCTTTCTACATAGACTTTTACCTTAACTTTCCACAATGGGTGTAACAACCTGTTTTTGGGTCAAATCAAAACAGTGATTTTGGGACCATAAATTCGAAGTAGAAATATTTATTTAATTATTCCTTTAAGGTTTACAGCATGATAGAATAATTGTTTGAAAATTTCATTGAGAAATTTTATTGATTGAGTGCTCAATTTAGCTAAAAGGATTAAATTGCAATAGGTGCCAAAGTTTAGTTCCCTTAGCTAAAGGTGTTTAATTTTATGAGTTTTTAAATTGGAGGTCCTTAAATGGTAATTAGACCATTTTTTAAATTGGTGGACAAATATGGACATGGTTAAGTATGTTTTCAATGTTTTTCATTAAGGGTATTTTAGTAAATTGGTCATTAAATAGATTAATAAGTAAAATAAGGCCAAAATTTTGTCCATCTTCTTCTTCTATAGCAGAAAATTAGGAGAAGACATAGCTAGGGTTTGTGGCCAACTTTCAAGCTCGATTGTAAGTTTGTTATTGTCCCGTTTTTAATGATTTTTATATTTTTGAGATCGTTGTAACTTGATCTAGCTATTTCAAGGACTAATTTGCGAGAAAAGTTAAAGTATAAAATTTTACCCATGTTGAATATGTTTTTATTTTGATGTATGATGGTAGAAAATGCATGTTTGTTGTTTGTTAAACAACATTTGTAAAATGATTTTCGGTAAAAATGTCAAATAGGGACTTATTTGTAAAGTGTTAAAAATGTGTGGTAAAGTGTGAATAAATGTAAAATATGGACCGTTATGAGTAAGGTTAAGGTTCGGCTAGGCTTGGGTTTTGATGAAATTGAAAGCAATTCATTTTACAAGCCTAGGGACTAAATTGTAAAATGTTGAAATGTTAGGGGCAAAAATGTAATGTTTTCCATAATGTGATTTTGGACTGAATTGAATAGCTTGATGATTAGATAAGTTAAATGTCGTATTATAGATCAAGAAAAATGAAGTTTGGGTGTAGATCGGGGGGAAAAACAAAGTAATTGACGAATAAATCCTTTTCATCATTTTTGCATATGAGGTAAGTTTGTTTGTAAATAAGCTTTATTATAATTGTATTTTAAATGCTTTAATTTTGTATGAATTGAGTAAACGACTCTACGGACACATTTGACAATGTTTTGGCAAGCGAGAAATCCCAATCGAACCTTAGAAATGGATTAGGATACAAGTGAAATGTCACTAGGGTATTATGTTATGTGATCCGGGTGCTAGTCCTGTACGTCCTACCGGTGGCTGAGTATACTAGCATATGTTGCAGTTACATGATAGCTTGTGTGAGTAGCACCGTGTAGCTACATCTGGACTGACAGCTTGTGTGAGCAGGCCCGTTGATGGCTTGAGAGCTAGCATATACGTGCTATGAGATAGAGGTAGCAATGTCTACGTATGTGACACCTTGTGTGCAAGGCTTCCCGAGTATCTGATATTTTTATTCCGAGTGGTTCATTGGGTATGTCGACGATGAGAATAAGTATGAAATTATTAAGAGATGGTACAGGTATGTACATAAAGCCTATGATTATTAAATTCATGAAATGATATTTCAAGGCAAGTTTGTGATGGAATGAATTATGATCATGAGATTATGTTAAATTACATAATCTTATATTATGTTACTTAAATGTTAAATGTATGGTAAGATTTGCTTATTTCTTTCATACGAGCTTACTAAGCTATATAGCTTACTCTGTTTTACTTTTCATGTTTTATAGTGTGACCAAGCTAGCTCGGATTGGATATCATCAGAGATCGCATCACACTATCAAACTATCATTTTGGGTATCAATGACCTTAAACATTTTGAGTATATGACATGTATAGGGACTTGGTCATTTTTTTATATGTGTCATCATGATTTTGGCCAAATGTATTGGCTTGTAATAGTCAAAGGCTTGATTTGGTATTTGGCCATGTAAATTGGCTCATTTTGGTTAAATTGATTGTAAGCTTATATATATATATATATATATATATATATGCATTTATGTGCCAATGCCCCTTGGTGATGTGATTTATGTTGGATATGGCTTAATGACTTGTTGTGAAACGTAAGAGTTTGGTTCATTGGTATGCTAGATTATCTTGATAAGGTAATGCAAATTGAAAGTAGTCTTAGTGGTGTTATTGATTGAGAAATTGGTATGTTTGATTTGGCATAATGAGATGTCATGAGCATGATAGATGATGGTATTGCATTGACATGTGTTGACCATGATTGTGGATGTTTTGGTTGCTTAAGCATCCATGATTTATGACAATGAATTTGTGTATGTGTATGCGTTGATGAGGGTGGCAAATGGCTTGGTAAATAGCCTTTATTTTGTCCGCACGGGCGTGTGTCTAGGCCATGTGTGACACACGGCCTGGGCCATGGGCATGTGTTTTGGCCGTGTGTCCCCTGCACCTTAATTTTGAGAAATAGAATGCTCAAAATTGAGCACATGGGCAGAGACACGGGCGTGTGCCTCAGCCATGTGAGGGACATGGCTTCAAGCATGGGCGTGTGTCCTGACTGTGTGAGGTCTGCACCTATTTTATGAAAATTAAATTAACCACACAGCCTAGCACACGGGCGTGTGACTTGGCCGTGTGACTTCAATTTTTTTATGCCTTGCAAGTCAGAGAGTTACATGGGTTAGGGGCACGGGCGTGTGTGACCAAAAGGCCTGCCTACACGGGTGTATCCCAAACTACACAGGTGTGTGACCCCTGTTTATAGAAAAAATTTTCTAAGTTTTGTAAAAATTTCCTTAGTTATCGGTTTAGTCCCAAACCATTTCCAAAGCATGTTTGGGCCTCGTAGGCTCGTATTAGTGACTTTATGATTGAATAGAAATGGTTTTAATTTGGATGCAAATTTATGACTCGATTTGTATGTTCACTTGCAATGTAAGTCCGGTAATGCCTCGTATCCTTTTCCGGTGTTGAATACGGGTATAAGGTGTTATAATGGGTAGACGATCTACCCTTCAATCATCTGCTATGCCACCCTGCACTTTCTTTAATGTTGCGACATAAAACTGGTACTAGAACAACATCTCCAAGCAACCCTTTTGCTTCAAAAAAGGCTTTCTTTTTTAAAGACGATCCTTTCATGGGTTACGACGCTTCTATTTCTTCTATCGTCTAGCAACATGGGTGGCAAATTTTTTGTTTGCATCTGGAGGATGTTTTGACTGAGATTGTTCGTGAGTTCTATGCTCACCTTACTTCTCTAAATAATGCTTTTATATATGTGCGAGGAATCTCGATTTTATTTGATGAGAACACTATTAATGCTCAGTATGGTTTTTTTGATATCCAAGATGAGCATACCCAGTTTGCTGTATCCATCACTGCTAATAAATTGAACCAGGTTTTTCAAGACCTTTGTGTGGCGGGAACTAAATGGACAATGTTGAGGCAAGATTGTTACATTGTGGAAAGGGCATCTTTGAAGTCCAAGTGTAGGGTTTGGTATCACTTCCTTAAGATGCGCTTACTCCCTTCTAACCATAACTCAATAGTTTTTAAGGAGTGGATGTTGCTACTCCATTCTATCATGCAGGGTAGGAAAATTAATGTGGGTAAGATTATATTCAATGAAGTACACCGGTGCGTACAAAAGAATACTGAGAGTCCAAACATTCCTTTCTTAATCACCATACTTTGCCAGCGTGTTAAGGTCTTATTTCAAGGTAATGAGGATGTCATCCAAAATAAAGGGGCCATTACAAGAATGATTGTTGCAAAGATTTCTGGAGAGGATTTTCCACGGCAACAACCTCTTAGCTTAGCCTTAACATCTTCTACGCCAACATTTTCCACTACAATCACCTCCACTTCTAATAGTTTATATTAGCATTAAGCGCTCAGTTCATTGGCAAAGTTGTAGAAGCAAAATAATCCTTTCAAGACTCAGCAGCTTCAGCTTACTGCGGATTTGGCAAAAGTGCAGGGCAAATTGGCTCTCTAATGGGCCTATGTGGAGAGAAGGAACGTTGCTCTAAAAAGGTCCATTCGAAATAATTTTACCAAGCCAACGCCTACTTTTCCTGACTTCCCTAAGGAATTGCAAGTGGCTATAGCAGAAGGGGTTGGTGAAGCTTAGCCAACTAAAACAGACCATGTTACCACATACCCTGCCATTGCTGAGAAAGAAACCAAAGAACCAGAGGAAGAAATAGAGAAAATAGAATCAATTAGTATTGCAGCTGATTGTGAGGAAGAAGAAGAAGAAATCCCATGCTTGCACCACCAGTACCCCTCTATTGAACCTATGACTTAACAGGATTGCAAGATCAATTAGATTATTGATTAAATCACCAAATCCGATGATGACTCCAATCATTGAAAAGGAAAATGCGTTACAAACACAGTGCACACAAATCCACTTGCAGAAAAGAATAAAGTAACCATACTAAGCTCCAAGCCATAGAAATGTTCTTCCTTTCCTTGCATCATGCATTCCATTTGTTTTGCCATGTCATTTTTTGTACATATATATCTTCTTGTGTTCATATTTCATGCATGTACAGGCATTGAGGACAATACACCCTTTAGGTTTGGGGGTGTATTTAGCATTTAGGATGGATTTTTTATTTAGTAAACACTTTGTTTATATTTAGAAAGCAGATTCATTTTAGTGAATTTTGTTTGCCCACATAGCAACCAATGATTGATTTGCCTATGATGAGTACAACTTTTACTTGTGATGTTTGATGATGAGCTTAAATTCTTTAAGAAATCTAGTGCAACACCCCTAACTCGTATCACTCGCCAGACTAGGGTTACGAGGCATTACTGTGCAAAAACAGAATTCCGAACTTTCACGAATTCAAACATATTACATTATCATGAATCATTTATACATTAGCAAATATATACATACACATATACCTTCATTATATACCAAACATCATTCGAATTCACAAACATGTACATGTATATATATACATATAATTAACATTTTTTTAAAAAAATTATATAATTCCCATGGTATACTTTTACACAAAATCACTATTCAATTGGTCATTTAACATTGCTTCACTTACAAGCCTTATTAAGCAAAACAATCTCAATAATTCACCATTATTTAACTTCATAACTAAATATAGTACTCATACAGTTTTTTATGCATATTCGAACATATGCATGCCTCATGTCATACATTTCTAAAAATACATTAAACATGCTCAACAATTGAGCTCATGTTTATAAATGAATAAACATACACCAAAATCAAATAGTCAGACCATATTTGTTCATATTTATACACATCAAGATCGAATGATCAACCACAACCAATCCCAATTATCACTTCAAGCTATTTCCAACACATATAGAACCATTTACCTTTACTTTTCATTCATTTCACATAACATTAAAATCAAAACAAAATAAACCATTACAAAACATACCCAAAACCAAGATTGAAAGTTAAGCCATATTCACACGGCTCAATTTATACATATTCAAAGTTGAACAAAATACATATTAGCCTATACATGCCAAAAAGTTGAAAATAGACTTTTTAAAAGTACCGAAAGTTGACGATAGTGTGGATGACTTTGATAACGATCCCCGAGCACTAAACTTACAACTAAAATCTATAAAACAGAATAACAAGAACACACAAAGGAAGTTAACTTAGCTTAGTAAGCCTTAAGCAAATTAAACAACTCATTGTATAATCAAAACATTCAAACGAACCAAATTATATCCATAATGCTATACTTTATCTTAATAAAATACCTTGGCTGAATATTCACAATCAATTATATAACATCATATAAATATTTCCTATATAACTAATTACTCAAGATCAATTATATCATCATATAGACACTTATATATAAAGCTGAATATACAAGGTTCATCATAACATCACATTTGGCCGAATATAAAAATTAAATAAAACATCACATGTAACCTATAGTTCAAAATTCAATAGTACATCACATATGGCCGAATATGCACATTCAAGTTAACTTCACATATAACCGAATATACAAGTTCAATATAAGCTCACATGTACTTACCTTTTTGGCCAAACATATACAATGCAAAATTTAGCTTAATTTCATTTACTTAATATCCAAAATAACTTGAATTCTTATAATTATAGACTTGAAAACAAATCACCGGTATAAAAACTGCTAGGTGTAAGCTTGAAACACCCACCGGCATAAGGCCTGCTAGACCCTTATTCACTGGCACTAAGCCTGCTAGGCACAAAGCCCGATCAAAGTCACCAGCACAAGGCTTGCTAGGCTTAAAGCCCAAATATCACAAATATAGATTCATTCCATAACATTTCATATATCGAATTATGCAATATTCTATGTAACACATACCACTTTCAGAGGTTTTAAATCAGTCAAATGAAACTCAATCACAATAATTCAATGATACATCACATTCGGCTATTATACTAATGGATTATAAAATTCGAATCATCATAGTAAAACATTCTATGTTCAAAATAAATCATGTTTAATTACTTAAAGACTTACCTCGGATATCGACGGACGTTACAAATCGGTTATTTGACTATTTTTGTTTTTCCCCGATTTCCTTTGTTCTTAATCTATATAATTTCAAATTAACCTCATTTAAACACAATTTCATTCAATTTAATCCAACAACACATAAATGAGCAAATTACCATTATACCCCTGATATTTCATACTTTTTACAAATTAATCCGAATTGTATAAAACACAAAATACTCAAAATCTCATCACATCATAGCTAGGACGAATCTTCCTTATGTCCATACTAATCCATACATTCCAATTATTTTGCATTTTAGTCCTTCAATTTATTATTTTTGCAATTTAGTCTTATTAACTAAAAATCATCAAAAACTCCAATACAAAACATGTTAATCTAAAACATATTTTTGATATTTCATCATCAAACATCACAAAACACAAATATTCATCAATGGCATAACTCAAAATATTCACTGAAATAAAAAATTCAAGCATGGGTCGGGTAGTACTCGAAGCAACGATCTCAAAAACATAAAAAATATCATAAACTGAAACCAAACTAACCTTGAATCAAGCTTGAAATTGGCCGAAAATTACAAAGCTCTTGATTCTTTTTCTTTTATCAGGTTTCGGTGATTGAATATAATGAATACAATTTTTATTTTATATTTTAATATATTATTTGTTAACATTTAACATATTTTACTTATTTAACCTTATAAAAATAATAACATAAACATATACATTATGGGTACATTCGGCCGTCACTAATATAAAGGATTATTTGCAACATAAATACTCTATATTAAAAAGCCACTATCAATTCGACCTTTATGAATTAAACTATCAAGTTTTCAACTTACGCTATTAAGTCCTTTGATCAAATTAAATACACAAATAATCAAATTTTCATACGAAATTTTCACACATAAATATTCACATATAATAAACACGGAAAAGAATATTTAAATACTTTTCTAACTCAGATTCGTGGTCCTGAAACCACCATTCCGGTTAGGGTCTAAATCAGACTGTTACAATCTCCCCCCTTAGGGATTTTCGTCCTCGAAAATCTTACAGGTGAATAAGTTCGGATAACGCTCTTTCATTGTATCCTCTGGCTCCTACGTTGCTTCCTCAACTCCATGTTTATGCCATAATACTTTAACTAATGGAATTTTCTTATTTCGCAACTCTTTAATCTCGCGAGGCAGAATACAAATCGGTTCTTCGTCTTACGACATATCGGGCTTAATCTTAACTTCAGTCAGACTAATCACGTGTGAAGGATCAGATCGATATCTACGAAGCATCGAGACATGGAATACATTGTGAATCTTTTCTAGCTCAGGTGGTAACAGCAGTCTATACGCAACCGACCCAATCCGCTTGATAATCTCATATGGCCCAATAAATCTCGGACTCAATTTGCCTTTACGGCCGAATCTGAGCATTTTCTTCCATGGTGAAGCTTTCAAAAACACTCTATCCCCGATCTAAAACTCTATGTCTTTACGTTTCAAATCTGCATACGATTTCTGACGATCTGATGCTGTTTTCAAACTTTCACGAATCACTTTTACTTTCTGTTCGGTTTCTTTGATCAAATCAAGCTCAGTCCAGTACAAAGGTGTACGACATTTATGACCGTACAAAACTTCATAAGGTGCCATTTTGATACTCGATTGAAAGCTATTATTGTATGCAAATTCAATCAGAGGTAGATATCGTTCCCACGTACCTTCAAACTCGAGAATGCAACATCTCAACATATCCTCAAGTATCTGAATAATTTGCTTGGACTGACCATCTGTCTGGGGATGAAAAGCAGTGCTAAAATGCAGTTTAGTACCTAATGCATCTTGCAGTTTCTTCCAAAACCGCGTTGTAAACCTTAGATCTCTACCGGAAACAATAGATATAAGCACACCATGTAACCTCACGATCTGAGAAACATACAATTCAGCCAATTTACCAAGTGAAAAATCTGTATGAACCGAAATAAAGTGAGTAGATTTGGTCAATATATCAACAATAACCCAGAGGGGATCTTTCTTGCTCGGTGTAATCGGTAAACCGAATACAAAATCCATCATAACTCTGTTGTGACAGCCCTAAATTGACCCTAGTCGGAAAGTGGTTTCGGGACCGCTAAACCGAGTCACCGAAGTATTTGAGTATAATAATTATTGTCTAAAATATGTGAATATGAGTGTGTGAAAGTTTTGAGCTTCGATTTGGTCAATTGCATGTGAATTTAGTTAATAGGACTTATGTGTGACACTTTTAAATGTGATGGGTTAATCTATAAGGATCTATTAATGCATGTTATAAGAATGATGGGTTTGCATGTCAAATTTCCAATTATAATGAGTAATGGCCGGCCATGGATGGGTCATTGATGATAATATGAATTTTCTATTAGCATTATTAGTTTAGAAAATAAAATAGTGAATTAAGAATGATAAAACATGAGGTGAGTGGGAGGAGAAACCAAAGTTGTCTCACCCTTACTCCCCATTGCCGTGACTAGAGAAAGAGGAGGAAGAAAAATCTTTAGGGAAGAAATTCGGCCAAGGTGGATAGCAAGAGGAAGGTAAGTTCAATGCCATTCTTGAAAATTCTACCTATTTTATGGTTTGAAGATAGGTTTTGTATGAGTTAAGTTTCGCTAAGGTGGATTTGTGTTGATGTCATTAGCATGCTAAGTGTGAAGCTTTGTAATGATACATGTGATGGTGGATTGATGATTCTTGGATTTTCTTTTAGCATTTTGAGTTAGTCATTAAGTTCTTTGCTTAACCCATGGCAAAAACGGTGTGGTAGCTAGAGCATTCGGCCATGGTAGAAAATGGAAGAGATATATGGTTGTTGTTTCGTGTTAAATTTAGATGAACGATGGTAGATGAGTGTTTGAACTATACAAATAATCATATTTGAGCATTGGGTGCTATGGGTAAAGGATCGGCTACCTTATTATGTGCCAAGACCGAATGTGAATTTGGTTATGTTTGAGTAATTTATGTGCTTAAAATTGATGTAGTATAAATTATCATGTCCTTGCCGAATATATATTTGATCAAAGAGGAGCTTGTTATTGAATATTGGTTCGGCTACTAAGCTAGGAAATAATTGTTGGAAACATGGTATCTAAGCACTTATGTAGATATATATATATATGGCACTTTAAGTAAAATTGTTCATTTGATAAAGTTGGCTAATAGTTCAAGTAAGGATTACTCTATTTGAGAATGTACATGAATTGAGGGTTGATGTTTAAGTGAGGTAAGTATAGGTATATTAAACTTGGTTTTATAAATGTGATATGAGTGTTTTGTTTTGTAAATGAGTAGTTTGTTAAGAATGGTCCTAAAATATATATGGATGCCATGTGATTGTGTTTGATTGGGAAGCAAATTGTTTGATTTAGCTCAAGAGCCTAGAGGATCAAAGTTGGATAAGGGAAAGGAAAAAGTGATCGAAGAGCCGTCGTAATCGTTCGGCAACTTCTGAGGTAAGTTTTAAGTAATTAAACGTTGAGTAAATTCAATCATATTAGGACATAATGAGTTGATTTAATAAGATATGATGTGGCCATGATATGTCTTAAACTCAAATGGTAAGTTCATAAGTGTTTGGACTTGGAAATTTAAGAGCAAATTGTAATAATTAGCTTAGGATAGCAGCAGTAATGTCATTTTAGAAAATCACTATAAATTGTTGGTGTGGAATTTTAGGCTGAATAAAATATGTAATCAAAGCTTAATTAGTCTAGTTTTTTATAAAAGAGACCGTGTAAGCAAAGAAATTTCCTATAAAGAGGTATTTAAAGTTGTGTGAGGCGTTATCGAATGACTCAAAATCCCCTGCTCTGTTTTTTGAAAATCATTATAATTTGTACAAAATGGTTATAAGATAAAATTTATATTCTTAGACTCCTTAATGAGTCTAGTTTCAAATGAAATCAAATAGAACATATTTTGAATTCTGTACAATGAGAAATTTGATTCGTAGTGAAGAGTGGTCAGATTAGTCAAACAGTGAAACAGGGGAAACTTTAAGAAAAATATGGTATTGATTGGCCAAACCTAAAATTTTGAAAATTTTATGGATGGAAGATATATGAGTCTATATTCAGGGAAAATTAACGGAAATTGATTTTGAGTTTTTGAGCTCCAGTTATAAATAAATTAGGGACTATTGCTCAGGAAAATAGCTTGTAGTGAATATGTGAATTTATTGTAAACATTGCTGAAACTATTTGAGTTGCTTATAAGCTATTGCTGAAATTGTTGTACAAGATAAATATATATGTATATGTGGTAAAGCCGAATGGCTAGTGTGAAATATGTATGAGATATGTATATGTGGTAAAGCCGAATGGCTAGTGTGAAATATGTATGAGATATGTATATGTGGTAAAGCCGAATGGCTAGTGTGAAATATGAATGAGATATGTATATGTGGTAAAGCCGAATGGCTAGTGTGAAATATATATGAGATATGTATATGTGGTAAAGCCGAATGGCTAGTGTGAAATATATATGAGATATGTATATGTGGTAAAGCCGAATGGCTAGTGTGAAATATGAATGAGATATGTATATGTGGTAAAGCCGAATGGCTAGTGCGAAATATATATGAGATATGTATATGTAGTAAAGCCGAATGGCTAGTGCGAAATATATATGAGATATGTATATGTGGTAAAGCCGAATGGCTAGTGCGAAATATGAATGAGATATGTATATGTGGTAAAGCCGAATGGCTAGTGCGAAATATGAATGAGATATGTATATGTGGTAAAGCCGAATGGCTAGTGCGAAATATGAATGAGATATGTATATGTGGTAAAGCCGAATGGCTAGTGTGAAATATGTATGAGATATGTATATGTGGTAAAGCCGAATGGCTAGTGTCAAATATGTAGGAGATGTGTGTATATTGTGGCCGAATGACCAAATGTGATAGGTGTGTATTATTAGATATTTGATGAGGCAAATGAGTTACAAATATGACAGTCGATGTGAATGTTGTAACATGTGATTAAATGTACATGAAACTTGGAAATATATTCCGGGTAAGACCCGATGACTACGTGTGGAGATTATGTCCGGGTAAGACCCGATGACTACGTGTGGAGATTTTGTCCGGGTAAGACCCGATAACTACGTGTGGGGACTATTCGAGCTAAAGGTTTCATTGAAGATTCGAATAAAGCATAAGATTATCGACTTCACAAGAACAATTGGTCATAAATACGTTCAATGCGTTAAGTCGGTCGGTATGTATTTTGAGATTATATTTAAGCTTGATTTGGACTAAATCACAAGGTCGTTATGTGATGCATATGTGAGTAAAGCAATAAGACGTTCTATGATTATTGTGCGTTTGGTCAATGTGGAAAGTTAGGTGAAAATATATAATGTACCTATGTTTATAAGAGACCACTATCAAGTGAGAATTTATCTGCATATTATATATGATGAGATGGGCATATTCGGTAAAAGGATGGTATGCTAGAAGGAAGAGTGAAATAAATATCTGAACAACTATGTGATAATTTGATTGTTATCTGTTGACCTTTGCTTAAAACTTACTAAGCATTGTAATGCTTACTCCGTTTACTTTGTTTCCTCTGTTTTATAGATCTCATTTGGAAGCTACTGTGCTCGGGATCTTGACAACTAGTCACACTATCACTATCCACTTGCTTATTACTGTTATGTTTTGAATTATTTTATGGCATGTAAAGAATAGACCGATGGTAGAAGAATATTTTGGTTAATGTATATAAGCCATGCGAAAATGGCATCTTTTGAATGTGTACTTATAGCGCTTAAATTGTATCCCCGATGTCTTTAGTATTTACCTAAAGGAACGTTCTTTATAAAAAAATATTCAAAATTTTTACTGTTCGGATATGAGTTTCAAGTCCGTAATGCCCTTTTACCTATTAAAACAGCGGATACGGGATAGGGTGTTACATTTATTGGTATCGAGCTACGGTTTAGTCGATTCTAGGACTAACGTAGCACGCGTGAGTCTATTTATACATGGCGTAAAGTGATGAAGTGATAGTGTGATGATTTTGACTATTAAAATGTGTTTGTTGTATTGTAATGAATTTTGATCCGATCGAGTGTAGCAAGCTTCGACTATGAGAATTTGCGATATAACTTCACTTGGATATGCTTAAATCATTAAGTTGATCAAAAGTATCATGTACTCGTATTTGAATTTTGATTTGGATTGAGTTATAAGGGTATAAGTGATGCAATTTTGAAAGAGTGTTACGACTATAAATGTGATCTTTGTATGTGGCTATGGGCCCGAAAGTTGAATGGTCGATAAGCATGTTGTGTTTGTATTCAAGTAATGTAAATGATATACTAATGTGTATTGTTATATATGTATATGTACATGAGAATTGAGAGTTATATAGCGGGCTAAGTCCCAAGAGCATTCGTCTTTGGTGTTATATCCGGCTAAGTCCCAAGAGCATTCGTCTTTGGTGATGTGCATTCGAGCCTCCGTGCCTAATAGGCTTCGTGCGATAATTTGAGCAAAGTTTAAGTGTTCATTACTATACGAATTCAAATTTAAATGAAAGGATATGTTTAAAAGTGTACATACATGATGTTTATAGACTTGGTTAAGTCATTTCAATGTGTAACAACAAATGAATAGGGGCACTATATGTGCAAATGATTAGAGGCACTGAGAGTACGAGTTCTTCAACCGAGCACTATGTGTGCGAGATCGGTCAGTAGACATTAAGTGAGTAAAACAAGATTCATGTAAGACCTTGTATGGAATGAAGGCATTGATTTAATATGGTGGATATGTTGTTAAGAAATGAATTCATGTTATAAATGTGTTACAGATTTAGTTTATGGAATGCTTGGTATATGAAGTCATATGTGCTATTGCTAAATGACCCCTATTTTTGTTAATCATGTTCAAGAAATTATTTCGATTAAGTTCGACATTTGAAAGTCCGTAAGAATTTTTGATGAATGCTGATAATTTTGGATATATGGGTTATGTGCTAAAATAAATCCCATGCCGGTATAATATATAAGGCTTTATGCCAAATCGATTATATACGGGTATCGTTAACGGTGATTGAATGTGCTAAATGAATTCAATGTTCAGGTATGTGGAAGTTGATTTTTTGTTGGAAATAGGTTAAGTTGAATAGTGAGATATGATGGAGTTATAAAGGATATTTATTGGGATGTTTGAGTATATGTGCACTTTCGATTGAGTTACTGACTTATACATGAATGAAAATGTGGGTTACAAATATGTGGGTTGATGATGCGAATTATACATGTTAATATGTGCTTAATATGTGTTTGAAATGCATTTGTGAATTAAATTAAGTGATTATTGCTTATGAAATCAAGAAAATGAGATATATGTGCATACTTATAGAAATGTTTATGTATTTGTTTTAAGATAAGAAAATGATTTTATAGATCGATCTGAAATCAAGTAATGAATTACAATTGCTATCGATGAGCTAATATTTATATGGATATAATTCAATAAGAGGACGTTATCCTAAACTAGGCATCGGTAGAAATTTTCGGGACAAAATTTCTTAAGTGGGGAGAGCTGTGATGACCTAAATTGACCCTAGTCGAAAGTGGTTTCGGACCGCTAAACCGAGTCACCAAGTATTTGAGTATAATAATTATTGTCTAAAATATGTGAATATGAGTGTGTGAAAGTTTTGAGCTTCGATTTGGTCAATTGCATGTGAATTTAGTTAATAGGACTTATGTGTGACACTTTTAAATGTGATGGGTTAATCTATAAGGATCTATTAATGCATGTTATAAGAATGATGGGTTTGCATGTCAAATTTCCAATTATAATGAGTAGTGGCCGGCCATGGATGGGTCATTGATGATAATATGAATTTTCTATTAGCATTATTAGTTTAGAAAATAAAATAGTGAATTAAGAATGATAAAACATGAGGTGAGTGGGAGGAGAAACCAAAGTTGTCTCACCCTTACTCCCCCATTGCCGTGACTAGAGAAAGAGGAGGAAGAAAAATCTTTAGGGAAGAAATTCAGCCAAGGTGGATAGCAAGAGGAAGGTAAGTTCAATGCCATTCTTGAAAATTCTACCTATTTTATGGTTTGAAGATAGGTTTTGTATGAGTTAAGTTTCGGCTAAGGTGGATTTGTGTTGATGTCATTAGCATGCTAAGTGTGAAGCTTTGTAATGATACATGTGATGGTGGATTGATGATTCTTGGATTTTCTTTTTAGCATTTTTGAGTTAGTCATTAAGTTCTTTGCTTAACCCATGGCAAAATTTGAGACGGTGTGGTAGCTAGAGCATTCGGCCATGGTAGAAAATGGAAGAGATATATGGTTGTTATTTCGTGTTAAATTTAGATGAACGATGGTAGATGAGTGTTTGAACTATACAAATAATCATATGTGAGCATTGGGTGCTAAGGGTAAAGGATCGGCTACCTTATTATGTGCCAAGACCGAATGTGAATTTGCTTATGTTTGAGTAATTTATGTGCTTAAAATTGATGTAGTATAAATTATCATGTCCTTGCCGAATATATATTTGATCAAAGAGGAGTTTGTTATTGAATATTGGTTCGGCTACTAAGCTAGGAAATAATTGTTGGAAACATGGTATCTAAGCACTTATGTAGATATATATATATATATATATATATATATATATATATGGCACTTTAAGTAAAATTGTTCATTTGATAAAGTTGGCTAATAGTTCAAGTAAGGATTACTCTATTTGAGAATGTACATGAATTGAGGGTTGATGTTTAAGTGAGGTAAGTATAGGTATATTCGGCTTGTGGTTTTATAAATGTGATATGAGTGTTTTGTTTTGTAAATGAGTAGTATGTTAAGAATGGTCCTAAAATATATATGGATGCCATGTGATTGTGTTTGATTGGGAAGCAAATTGTTTGATTTAGCTCAAGAGCCTAGAGGATCAAAGTTGGATAAGGGAAAGGAAAAAGTGATCGAAGAGCCGTCGTAATCGTTCGGCAACATTCGAGGTAAGTTTTAAGTGATTAAACGTTGAGTAAATTCAATCATATTAGGACATAATGAGTTGATTTAATAAGATATGATGTGGCCATGATATGTCTTAAACTCAAATGGTATGTTCATAAGTGTTTGGACTTGGAAATTTAAGAGCAAATTGTAATAATTAGCTTAGGACAGCAGCAGTAACGTCATTTTAGAAAATCACTATAAATTTTTGGTGTGGAATTTTAGGCTGAATAAAATATGTAATCAAAGCTTAATTAGTCTAGTTTCTTATAAAAGAGACCGTGTAAGCAAAGAAATTTCCTATAAAGAGGTATTTAAAGTTGTGTGAGGCGGTGGTCGAAATGACTCAAAATCCCTGCTTCTTTTTTTTGAAAATCATTATAATTTGTACAAAAATGGTTATAAGATAAAATTTATATGCTTAGACTCCTCAATGAGTATAGTTTCAAATGAAATCAAATAGAACATATTTTGAATTCTGTACAATGAGAAATTTGATTCATAGTGAAGAGTGGTCAGATTAGTCAAACAGTGAAACAGGGGAAACGTTAAGAAAAATCTGGTATTGATTGGCCAAACCTAAAATTCTGAAAATTTTATGGATGGAAGATATATGAGTCTATATTCAGGGAAAATTAACGGCAATTGATTTTGAGTTTTGTAGCTCCAGTTATAAATAATTTAGTAACTATTGCTCAGGAAAACAGCTTGTAGTGAATATGTGAATTTGTTGTAAACATTGATAAAACTATTTGAGTTCCTTATAAGCTATTGCTGAAATTGTTGTACAAGATAAATATATATGTATATGTGGTAAAGCCGAATGGCTAATGTGAAATATGTATGAGATAGGTATATGTGGTAAAGCCGAATGGCTAATGTGAAATATGTATGAGATATGTATATGTGGTAAAACCGAATGGCTAGTGTGAAATATGAATGAGATATGTATATGTGGTAAAGCTGAATGGCTAGTGTGAAATATATATGAGATATGTATATGTGGTAAAGCCGAATGGCTAGTGTGAAATATGAATGAGATATGTATATGTGGTAAAGCCGAATGGCTAGTGCGAAATATGAATGAGATATGTATATGTGGTAAAGCCGAATGGCTAGTGCGAAATATGAATGAGATATGTATATGTGGTAAAGCCAATGGCTAGTCTGAAATATGAATGAGATATGTATATGTGGTAAAGCCGAATGGCTAGTCTGAAATATGAATGAGATATGTATATGTGGTAAAGCCGAATGGCTAGTCTGAAATATGAATGAGATATGTATATGTGGTAAAGCCGAATGGCTAGTCTGAAAATATGAATGAGATATGTATATGTGGTAAAGCCGAATGGCTAGTGTGAAATATGTATGAGATATGTATATGTGGTAAAGCCGAATGGCTAGTGTGAAATATGAATGAGATATGTATATGTGGTAAAGCCGAATGGCTAGTGTGAAATATATATGAGATATGTATATGTGGTAAAGCCGAATGGCTAGTGTGAAATATGAATGAGATATGTATATGTGGTAAAGCCGAATGGCTAGTGTGAAATATGAATAAGATATGTATATGTGGTAAAGCCGAATGGCTAGTGTGAAATATATATGAGATATGTATATGTGGTAAAGCCGAATGGCTAGTGTGAAATATGAATGAGATATGTATATGTGGTAAAGCCGAATGGCTAGTGTGAAATATGTATGAGATATGTATATGTGGTAAAGCCGAATGGCTAGTGTGAAATATGTAGGAGATGTGTGTATATTGTGGCCGAATGACCAAATGTGATAGGTGTGTATTATTAGATATTTGATGAGGCAAATGAATTACAAATATGATAGTCGATATGAATGTTGTAACATGTGATTAAATGTACAAGAAACTTGGAAATATATTCCGGGTAAGACCCGATGACTACGTGTGGAGATTATGTCCGGGTAAAACCCGATGACTACGTGTGGAGATTTTGTCCGGGTAAGACCCGATAACTACGTGTGGGGACTATTCGAGCTAAAGGTTTCGCTGAAGATTCGAGTAAAGCATAAGATTATACGATTCACAGTAACAATTGGTCATAAATACGTTCAATGCGTTAAGCTGGTCATGTATGTATTTTGAGATTATATTTAAGCTTGATTTGGACTAAATCACAAGGTCGTTATGTGATGCATATGTGAGTAAAGCAATAAGACTGTTCTATGATTATTGTGCGTTTGGTCAATATGGAAGGTTAGGTGAAAATATGTAATGTACCTATGTTTATAAGAGACCACTATCAAGTGAGAATTTATCTGCATATTATATATGATGAGATGGGCATATTCGGTAAAGGGATGGTATGCCCGAAGGAAGAGTGAAATAAAAATACGAACAACTATGTGATAATTTGATTGTTATCTGTTAACACTACTTAAAACTTACTAAGCATTGTAATGCTTACTCCGTTTACTTTGTTTCCTCTGTTTTATAGATCTCATTTGGAAGCTACAGGCTCGGGGATCGTCAGCAACTAGTCACACTATCACTATCCACTGCTTGTTACTGTTATGTTTTGAATTATTTTATGGCATGTAAAGAATAGACCAGTGGCCGAAGAATATTTTGGTTAATGTATATAAGCCATGCGAAAATGGCATCTTTTGAATGTGTACTTATAGCGCTTAAATTGTATCCTCGATCGTCTTTAGTATTTACCTAAAGGAACGTTCTTTATAAAAAAAAATATTCAAAATTTTTACTGTTCGGATATGAGTTTCAAGTCCGATAATGCCCCTTTTACCTATTCCGGCGACGGATACGGGATAGGGGTGTTACATCTGTCCCATTTCCATTCAGGTATCATGATTGGCTGTAGCAATCTGAAAGGTACCTGATGCTTGGCTTTTACTTGTTGACAAACTAAACATTTCGATACAAAGTCAGAAATGTCTCATTTCATACCTGGCCACCAATAGTGCTGTTTCAGATCATTATACATCTTCGTACTACCCGGATGAACAGATATTCTACTGTTGTGACCTTCATTCAAAACATCTAAATCAATTTTGTATTTCTCGGAACACATATTCGATTTCTGAATCTCAAACAATCATCAAAATCAACTCAAAACTCTGAATCAACATTTGAATCACATTGATCTCGTTTCATTATCAAATCGTTGTCAATTTTCTGAGCTTCACAAATCTACTGAATAAATAATGGTTTTGCTTTTAACTTAGCTATCACCACACCATCATCTGACATAGATATATGTGCATTCATTGCATGCAAAGCAAACAGTGATTTCCGGCTTAAAGCATCAGCAACCACATTAGCTTTCCCCGGGTGATAGTCAATCACAAGTTCATAGCCTTTTAGTAATTCTAACCATCGGAGCTGTCTCAAATTCAAATCTTTCTGAGTTATCAAGTACTTCAGACTTTTGTGACCGGAATAAACATGAAATTTTTCACCGAACAAATAATGGCGCCATATCTTCAATGCAAGCACAATAGCTGCCAATTCTAGATCATGCGTTGGATAATTCTTTTCATGCGGTTTTAACTGTCTCGAGGCATAAGCTATAACTTTGCCTTCCTGCATTAAAACACAGCCCAAACCATTTAAAGATGCATCACTATAAATAACAAATTCTTTACCCGATTTTGGTTGAACTAACACCGGGGCTTCAGTCAAAAGAGCTTTCAACTGATCAAAACTTTTCTGGCATTTTTCTGACCACTCGAATTTGACATCTTTCTGTAGCAGCTTCGTCATCAGAGTTGCAATCATAGAGAAACCTTTCACAAACCGTCTATAGTAACCAGCAAGTCCCAAAAAGCTTCTGACTTCAGAAACGTTTCTCGGAGGTTTCCAATCGAGTATAGTTGAAATCTTACTCAGATCAACCCGAATACCTGATGCTGAAACAATATGTCCCAGAAAGCTAACTTCGTGTAACCAAAAATTGCATTTACTAAACTTCACATACAACTATTTTTCTCGCAAAGTCTGTAACACAAGTCTCAAATGCTCGGTATGTTCGGTTTCGTTACGAGAGTAGATCAGTATATCATTAATGAACAAAACTACAAACCGAATACTGCCTGAAAATCCGATTCATCAAATCCATAACAATAGCCGTGCATTAGTAAGTCCGAACGACATAATTAGAAACTTATAATGTAACGCCCCGTACCCGAGACCATCGCTGGAGTCGAACACGAGGTGTTAATAGACTGTAACATCCTGATTTTCGGGTTTTCGCGATTCTTGATATTTTAAGTAAATTTCTAAAATTTGGTATGTGATTATAGAATTCATAATTTGGGTATGTTAATGGGCTTATGGAAGGCCCATGAGTTGGCCAAAACCCGGTAGAATTTTTAAATTTTGGACTTAGGAGTTAGGGGTTCTGGCTAGGTGCCCTTATATTAAGTTGTGGGTAAAGGCATCACACAAAGAGCTTTGGTAAAGTGGCAAGGGTGACGCCACTAAGCTCCTAAAAGGTGGCGTGTGGAGCATTAGGAAGTCTGGGTTCGATTCCTGTGTTGGCAAATAAGAGGATTTATTTTTATGTGCAGGAAGGGTAAGTGTTGGAACCTAAGTGGATTCTGTAAGAGGAGAGTTGGATCAAGTCAAATGCATAAATTAAGGAGGGATAAGGGGAGATATTTTAGGGATTTGAGAGAAGGATAGAGCTTAGCCGTTTGGAAGGGAGATTTGAGAGGGGATTTTTGGCGTAGGGGTATTAGGCTAGTTAATTTCGGCATTAGGGTGCGAGTGTGCCGATTTCTTCTTTGGTATGTAGCCTTCTTCTCTTTCTTTCTCCTCTTGCCGATTGTTCTTAAGCTAATCCTCTCTTTTCTCTTTCGTTATTTCTTCCACAAACTCTCTAGATCTTATTCTTCCTCTCTTTCGTTTATAGTAAAAGCCGAACCTATCATTCTTTTCATTGCTAACCGAATATCAACAAGCCAAATCCAAGGAGTCAAAGGAAGTCGATTGCTTTATAAAGGTATACACTTGTTCTTTTTCTTTTAGCCGATTCTTGTTATTTTAAAAGCCTTTCAACTCTTGTGTCAACACCCTTTTGGTCCATAACCACTTTTCTTGATGACCCAAAAGCCAAAAGCACAGCACCCTTGGGTAACTTGGTGGCCGATTCGTAGGATCCTTGTGGTACGGGTTCTGCTAGTGTTTTAGAGTTGCGACTGTGTTGAATCGGAGTTAACACGGGATTGAAACCGTTTGGGTAAGTGAACCTTGGTAAGTGCTCGTAGCTTTAATCAATTCAATATTAGGGAGTTTAAGAAAAGCGAAACCTCTCTAATTTAGGAGATGGCGAATATGGGCATAGACTTTATGGGGTCTTCTTTTAATATTTTTTGGTTTATTTATTGAAGGAGCAGCAAGGTGTAGTGTCGTTTTGGAGTAGCTTGGATCACCGGAGTAGCTAGGCCTAGTCATCAATCGCGACAAAGGTAAGGTGCCTAAGGCCATTATGGATGGTGGCCGAATGTGTAAGTGTTAATATTGGAAAGTTCTTATTTTGGTTCAATTATTGCGAGCTGATCTAGTTAACAATTGATTATAGGAGAAATCGCATAGGAGATCTCGTCAAGGAAAATCGCAAATCAGGTGTGTAAACGAACCCTTTCATAGCTTAAAGCGATAAAATGCCGAAAAAGCCGAAATGCCGGAATTCTGGCATTTCGAGGACTTGTGAGCAAGCGAACGCTCACTAGTTAGTTAGAATCGATGAGATGATGGTCGAGAACGATAGAAACGGTAAGAGTGTGATTTTTGGCGTTCTTGGTAAGTTGGGCCTCGAGGGGTCGAAGTGGGGCCCATTGGGCTTTCGGGCCCATTTGGGTAAAAATTGGTAGAAAACGGAAATCTGTTAAATTGCGTGATAAGACTGTTAAAACCGTTATGGAATATAGGCTAAATGGGCCTAGATGACGAAATTGGCTAAGTAGGGCCCATTAGGGGGTTTTTTGGCCCAATAACTCGATTTCGCTAAAAATGGGCCAGAATCACTGTTTGCACCCATGAATTGTTAGTAATCGTTAATGAATGTGGAAACCCTAATTTGTGGTAAAACTACAAGATTACCCTTATAATATGAAAATGACCGTTTTGCCCCTAGGTAAAAATGACCATTATACCCCTAGGGTTTATGTATGATTTTAATACATGGGATTTTGATAAATATGGTATGCATGATATGCACATGAAATGTATGATACGCACATGATATGTATGATATGCACATGAGGTAATCATAAATGCATTGGGTTGGGTTTTTATATGGATGGAGGAAGTGAAAAGGGCTTATGCCCCGATTATCGAAAGGGCTTATACCCAGCTTATAAAAGGGCTTATGCCCTGATTATTGAAAGGGCTTTGGCCCGATTATTAAAAGAGGCTAGGCCTCGGTTATATGATAAAGCACTATCTTGCCGATTGGAGAGTTTGGCGGGGTGGGTCGAGTTAATCCCACATGGTGTGTTGGTTGGTACGGTGGAGAGTAGCGGATGGTGGGTTGAGTAGTCTCCCAAATGGGTTGCATTCTTTCATTGAAATTATATGTGACATTGAAATGGGCCTAAGGGCCATACTGTTTCTGATAAAGGCTTGACCCATAATATGAAATATGAAAAGGCTTGACCCAAGATTATGAAATATGAAATATGAAAAGGCTACTGACCAAAGGCATGATTGAGATTGGATTTGGGCTTAGACCCAATAGGCCGTTATTGTTTTGGGCTCGAAAGGGCTTGTTGCACATGAGTTTCCAAACTCACCCCTTTCCTTAACCTTGCGGTGAACCTTAATATGGGGACTTGGTGGAGAGGATTTAGAGTGGCCACGGTGATCATCTTTGGGCTTTTAAATAAGTGTTGGTTTTCATTTAATTTCCTTTAATTATTATTTATTTTGGGTTGTAATAAGGCCAATTTTAACTTTCCTTTTATTTCTTTTCGGAATTATTTTAATTTTAATAACTTTAAAAAATTGGTTAATAATTATTCAAATGGGCTAGACTTAGGATGTGTTTTCAAAATGATATTTGTTTTTAAAATATCTCAACATCACGATTAATAGATTTATCAAAGACGTCCACTTAAACAAATTTAAACTCGATATAACAAAGTGTGGCTATGGTTGTGGGCATGTCTAGGATTGGATCCAATTAAAGAGCTTGGTACTTAAGCGACCTTCATGGCTCACCTCCTCTGTCTCGGATACCTACCGGTGCCCGACTTCCATACACTTTGTTAACTCAATAAAATATATGGTTTTAAAACATTAAAACGGGCGTGGGTTTTCAACTCCAATGTGGCACGTCGATTCGGCCATAACGTCTGGGCCGGGTTTGGGGTGTTACATTTAGTGGTATCGAGGCTAGGTTGCAACAACTCGGTGTGGATCGGGTCCAAAATGTTTTCAAAACTTAGGCCTAAGAAGGGTATTTTTGGAAAATAGTTTTGAAAAGTTCATTTTAAATATGGTTCTGGAGAAATATAGGTAAAAAGGGTACCAATTTTTCATTTTAAATCAAGAGTTCAAAATAAAGGGAGTTCTCAAATCAAAATTTTCAATTTCTATTTTCGATAATCAAAAACATGTTTTTCTAAATGGATTGGAGAAAGAAGTGGCATGCTTGAATCCCCGGCACCAAGTCTGTAAGTATATCTTCCTTACAATATATGATATTGATATTATGAATAGTCTTTGAGACCCTACTATGACACTTTAGCTAGGGTAGAGTCAGAAGCAGTAGGAATGAGGCGTAGCTAGGCTACGATGATACGAAAAATCCTTGAACTGCTATATCTACATAAGACATTTTCTTAATAAGCAAAGGAGCGTTATACTAATTGCATAAAATTAAGTAAATCGGATAATTCGATATGAGTACTAGAGGAGCTCGTGGGCGAGGCCGCGGGCGTGGTTGCGGAAGGGTGCAAGTGAATCTTCATCCTCGGGGCATAGGCCACCGAGGAGCCACCGTGTCATAAGCAACGGAGACCGGTCTTATGATCGAGTGCATGGGGATGACGCTTTATCCCAAGCCATGTTAAGGGTTTTAGAAAGAGTGGTGGAGCTAGTCTTGGGAATAAGGGGTCTATATCGGAGCGACTCAAGACCAACGAGAGCGAGGGTATTTAGGGGTGTATCTGGAGTGGCCCCGAATGTGGCAGAATATTGGCTGGAGGCAACAGAACGGATCATGGACGACCTAGACTGCTCAGTGGAGCAAAAGCTGAGAGGAGCTGTGTCGCTGCTACGTGACGAGGCATACCGATGGTGGATCACCGTAAGGGAGAGTACCCCAATTGAGCAAGTAACCTGGGAATTGTTCAAAACTGCCTTTAAAGGGAGGTATGTTGGAGCAAGCTATGTGGATGCTCGTCGAAAGGAATTCTTGAATCTGACTCAAGGTGATAAGACTGTAGCAGAGTATGAGGCAGAATTTTTGAGGCTGAGTCGATATGCTAGTGGTATAGTGGCAACCGAATATGAGCGCAGTGTCCGCTTTGAGGATGGTCTCCGCGATGAGCTTAGGATATTGATAGCTCCACAGAGGGAGCGTGGTTTTGCTGCGTTGGTAGAAAAGGCTAAGATAGCCGAGGAGGTGAAGCTGAGTGAGCGACAGAATCGTGAGAAGGATCGACCCAGATTCAAGAGGATTTCGGACCTCAAGTGCCACAAATTGAAGTGTTAAAAGAGCAAGGATGGAGGAACCGGTTCGAGCGGTTCGATAAATACTTATAGACCGCAGCTTGCGGGGACTGTGGTAGGGTGCATATGGGGGAGTGTTGGAAACGAACTGGAGCATGTTTTCGATGTGGGTCAAAGGAGCATAAGTTCAGAGAGTGCCCTCGGAGGACATCTCAGGAGCTAGCGGCAGAGCAAAGGGATGTCCAACCACGGCGAGGAGGACCACCACCACAGAGGGGTCGGGGGCAAGGTAGAGGTGGAAATTGTAACGGACGAGGACGTGGGGCACCTGGCAGAGGTCTTGGACATCTTGAAGCTCGACAACCGGCGTTGGTTTATCTTGCCTGACGTCGTGAGGAGGGTGACGCTCCTGATGTTATAACTGGTACGTTCTTCATTCATAGTATGCCTTACACTGCTTTGATTGATGTGGGCTCCACCCACTCGTATGTTGCTTGTGATGTATCGGGGGCTTTGGATGTGCTTCCTGAGAAGACTGTGAGTGGGGTATCAGTAATAAGTCCATTAGGACATTCGGTTAAGGTAGATAAAATTTTAGGGCGATCAGATTAGTGACACAAGATAAAATTTTTGAAGGAGATTTGATGGAGCTGCCATTTCGGGATTTTGATCTTATTCTGGGAATGGATTGGTTAATTAAGCACAAGGCGACGTTGGATTGTGCTGCAAAGAGGATGGTACTAAGAACTACCAAAGATGAGGAGATAATGGTCATAGGGGAACGAAGGGATTATTTATCCAATGTTGTTTCGGCGTTAAGAGCCGAGAAGTTGATCCGGAAAGGTTGTGAGGCGTACTTGGCCTTTGTGAGTCAAACGGGACTTGAGGAGATAACGGTGGAATCGGTTAGGACTATTAGGGAATTTCAGGATGTATTCCCAGATGAACTTCCTGGATTACCCCCGAATAGAGAAGTCGAGTTTGGAATCGACTTACTACCGGTGTCCATTGCACCTTATCGGATGGCACCAAAGGAGTTGGTAGAATTGAAAGCTCAGATTCAAGAGCTATTGGATAGAGGGTTTATAAGACCAAGTGTTTCCCCGTGGGGTGCACTGTTACTGTTCGTAAAGAAGAAAGATGGGACTATGCGCATGTGCGGTGACTATCGGCGCTTGAATAAGTGACTATTAAGAACAAGTATCCGTTACCAAGAATTGATGATCTGTTCGACCAACTAAAAGGAGCCTCGGTGTTTTCTAAAATCGACCTTCGGTCGGGATATCATCAATTAAGAGTTAAAGAGGGGGATATTTATAAGACGGCGTTCAGGGACTCGATACGGACATTACGAGTTTACGGTAATGCCATTTGGGTTGACTAATGCACCGGCGACATTCATGGATTTGATGAATCGGGTATTCCAGCCATACTTGGATCCGTTCGTAGTCGTTTTTATTGATGATATCTTGGTGTATTCGGAAACGGAAGAGAGGCATGATGAGCATCTTCGTGTAGTGCTGCAAGTGTTAAGGGAGAAGCAACTTTATGCAAAGTTTAGTAAGTGCAAGTTTTGGCTGAAGGAAGTTACCTTCTTGGGGCATGTTGTGTCTGCCGAGGGATCAAGGTGGACCTCGAAAGATTGAAGCAATTCGGAATGGAAGCCACCGAAGTCGATAACGGAGATTCAAGTTTTCGGGGTTGGCGGGTTATTATCGGAGATTCGTGGAAGGATTTTACGTGTTGGCAGACAGATTATCGAAACTTATAAGAAAGGGAGCACCTTTTGTTTGGACAAATAAGCGACAAGAGGCTTTTGAGAGAAGAAGGTTTTGACTAGCGCCAGTTTTGATTCAGCCAGAGTCTGGTAAGGATTTCACTGTGTACAGCGATGCGTCACATGTAGGTTTGGGCTGCGTGTTGATGCAAGAGGGTAAAGTGGTCGCTTATGCTTCACGACAGCTTATTAGTTGGTCAAGCAGATTAGTACAGTTTATTAGTTAAATTCTCCCCTGTTTCAGAGTTTGACTGCTCTGACCTCTGTGTATTACGAATCAGATATCTCCCTATACAGAGTTTCAATGACTATGACATTTATTTCTAATAAAAATAGACTCCATAAGGAATATGTACATATAAATCATGACTTCTAATTATCTTTGAAAAATTTATGGTGAATTTCCAAAGTCAGAACAGGGGATCCAGAAATCACTCTGGTCCTATTTCACAAAAATTTAAACATCTCATAAAATGTAACTCATATACCTGTTTTGTTCCATCCATATGAAAATAGACTCATAATTCTTCAATTCCATATATTATTCATCATCTAATTGTATCTCTACTATTTTTAGTGATTTTTCAAACTCACATCATCTTCTTGTCTCGAATCTATTTTATGGTAAATTTTACCTATTTCATGGTTTCCATGGATTAGTTAGCAATTTAGCATACATAACACAAATATGATCATGATTAGCCATTCCAATGGCTAATCATTACCAAGCATTTCCATACCACTCAATAACCATATCATAAGACCATATACACAAAATGATTATAATGCTATACATGCCATACTCAAAATATACAAGCCATTATGCCAAGATGGTATACGGATAGTGTGAGCGTGCCTCCGACCGTTTCCGATTTCCGAGCTGGCTTGTCAAAACTACAAGGAATGAAAAGGAGGGAGTAAGCATAAATGCTTAGTAAGTTCACATGCGAATAGCAAGTAACACAACTATATAAGCAAACATAAAACATCATTTGCATACTCATCACCGAGACATTCATATCACATTTTCATTTACCATATTATCATATTGTTGTTATGTTGAGTTTTCAACCCGAGGGTTAAGTACATACCTGTTCAAAGTATTCATTTCAAAACACTTACCAATATGTCCCTTTCATCTTGAGTATTCCTCCATTTGAGTAAAACTTTACCCGTTGAACACATCGGAATATAATTCGGATACATGGAAAGTTTGCACATAAGTGCCACATATGTAGCCAAGCTACTATGTAACCCGCCCATAAGCGAACTCGAACTCAACTCAACGAGCTTGGGTGTTCGCATCCATGAGTGAACTCGGACTCAACTCAACGAGTTCGGATGCCTAGTTACATCTCACGAACTCCGACTCAACTCAACGAGTTCGGACATTTGCATCCATAAGTGAACTCGGACTCAACTCAACGAGTTCGGATGCTCAACCATCCGAGTGACATGTCACTTGTATCCTAATCTATTCCTAAGGTTCAAACGGGCGTTTTCCTCGATCACACATCTTTGCCATCTTCCACGGAATATCGAAATTGATACTTCGGTGATAGTTCATACTCATCAAGTAATTCACATAATTACATATTATTCAACAATAACCACAAAGCATAATATTTCATGATAATAATCAGCATCATATCATATAAACAACATTAAATTGCTTAAAATGACAATTATGTTACTACATTTACACATGAACTTACCTCGTATGCTAAAATGGCTACTTTTACCATTTAAATCCACAACTTGGTATTTTCCCCATTTTAGCCCGAATTTTATTTTTCCTTGCTCTATCATTTAAAATATAGTCTAATTAGGACTCACATTATTCAAATTGACCCAAAATCATATTTTGGCAAAATTACAATTTTGCCCCTAAACTTTTGCATATCTCACTTTTCCCCAAAGCTCGTAAATTAAACTTCAGCCTATTTTCTTATGTTTTATGACATGCTGATCATTTTTCCCTTCTATGGCAACATCAAATTCTCACTCTAACATGTACTTATGACTATTAGGTATTTTTACCGATAAGCCCTTTTGCTAGTTTTCGCTTAAAACCGAGTAGCACAAGTTGTCTAACATAATTTAAAACCTCATATTCTATCATAAAACACCAAAATACACAAATTTCACCTATGGGTATTTTTCCAAATATAAACCCTAGGTTAAATTATTGCTAGCATAAGCTTAATCGAGCTCTAGGGACTCCAAAATGTAAAGAACTTGAAAAGCAGGCTAGAATGGACTTACAATCGAGCTTGGAAGCTTGAAAAACCCTATCCATGGTTTCTCCTTGCTATATTCGGCCATGGGGTTGAAGATGAGCAAAATTGGCTTTTAATTTTATATTTTAATTCATTTTACCCCTAAATGACCAAAATGCCCTTACTACTAAACTTTCCAAAAATTCCATCCATGTCCAATTTTTGTCCATAGACTTAGAAATTGGTAAAATTGCTATTTAAGACCTCCTAATTAATATTTCAAAACAATTTCATACTAGAAACTTCTAGAATGCAAGTTTTACAAATTATTCGATTTAGTCCCTAATTTCAATTTAAGCACTTTATGCATAAAATTTCTTCACGAAATTTTCACACAATCATGCAATCATATCATAGACCTCAAAATAATCATAAAATAATTATTCCTACCTCAAATTTTGTGGTCACGAAACCACTATTCCGACTAGGCCCAAAATCAGGATATTACACATAATGTCCGTACCTCATTCGAAAAGTAGTTTTTGGCACATCGGAGTCTCTAACTCGCAACTGATAATAATCCGATCTCAAGTCTATCTTCGAAAACACAGAAACCTCTTTTAACTGATCGAACAAGTCGTCAATTCGTGGCAATGGGTATTTATTCTTTACAGTCACTTTATTTAACTGGCGATAATCAATACACATTCTCATAGTTCCATCTTTCTTTTTCACAAATAGAACTGGTGTACCCCAAGGAGAGAAACTCGGTCATGCAAAACCTCTATCTGTTAACTCTTGTAGCTGTGCTTTCAATTCTTTTAATTCAGTAGGTGCAATCCGATATGGAGCTGTCGAAATCGGAGTTGTCCCCGGTACTAACTCAATACCAAACTCTACCTCTCGGATAGGTGGCAAACCCGACAATTCTTCAGGAAACACATCCGGATACTCACACACAATTGGTACAAATTCAATCTTCTTTTCAGTTACTTTACTATCAAGCACATAAGCAAGGTAAGCTTCGCAACCTTTTTTCATATATTTCTGAGCTAACATCGAAGATATTACCGCTGGTAAACCATTTAGGTCATTAGATTCAATCTGAATAATCTCATTGTCCTGACATCAAATCAATAGTCTTTCTTTTGCAATTAACAACAGCATCGTGCAAAGTCAGCCAACCCATACCCAATATTATATCGAACTCGTCGAAAGGTAGTAACATCAAATCAACCAGAAAACATGAATCTCGAATCATCAACGGGCAATTCTTACACACTTTGTCAACCAGAACACACCAACCCAGGGGGTTTCATACTCGAATTACAAACTCAGTAGACTCAACAGGCAAAGTCTTAGTGGATACTAATGTTTCACACACATATGAATGAGTCAAACTAGGATCAATCAATGCAATAACACTAGTATCATAAAGAGTGAAAGTACCAGTAATAACATCTGGGGAAGAAGCCTCCTTGCGAGCTCGTATAGCATATGCTCTGGCAGGTACACGAGCCTCAGATCGAACTATTGTATCTTTCGTCCCTCTTTGACTACCACTCACATTACCCGAATGTCTGGGTGGTCTGCCTCATGCTGACATGTTACTCGGTCTCTCATTCTGACCAGTGTTTTGTTCGACTAACATCGGACAATCTCGAATGAAATGATCCATCGATCCATATTTAAAACAAGACCAATCATGCAATCTACAACTTCCAGAATGCCATTTACCACAATGCTTACACTCGAGTCTATTCTATCGATCATTGCCAACACTAGCAATCGAAGTAGCTCGTGAACTCACAGGTGGTCGGTCTCGATCTCATCTAGAAAAGTCCAAAGTAGCTTTAAATCGACTAGAATCATCTCGGAACTTCTTCCATGCTGACTGAAAAGTCTTGCTCGATGATCTTTTATGGGAATATCTGGCTTCCAAATCAGCTTTTCTTTTCTCTTTCCCGAGCTCTTCGGCTTTGCAAGCTTGCTCAACAAGTACCACGAACTCTTTAATTTCAAGTATACCAACCAGCAATTTAATGTCTTCATTTAAACCGTCTTCGAATCTTTTACACATGATAGCTTCAGTTGAAACACATTCACAAGCATATCGAATAAGTCTCACAAATTTTCGCTCGTACTCGGTTACGGTCATACAACCCTGTTTCAATTCTAGAAATTCTTTGCGTTTCTGGTCGATAAATCTTTGGCTGATGTATTTCTTATGGAACTCCGCTTGAAAGAATTCCCAAGTCACTATCTCTTTTGGGACCATCAGTACTAGTGTATTCCACCAATGATATAAAGTGTCTCGTAATAAAGATATGGCACACTTTAAACATTCATCTGGAGTACATGATAACTCGTCGAACACACGGATAGTATTATCGAGCCACAACTCGGCCCGTTCAGCATCATCATCATCATTAGCCTTAAACTCTTCGGCCCCGTGTTTTCTAATTTTATCTATAGAAGGCCTGTTAAATCTCATCGGATCAATCATCGGAGGTATCACAGGTATCGAAGATGGATTATTAGGGGGTGGAGGTTGTTGTATAGCCTGATTAGCCCGGATATACTGAGTAAACCATTCGTTCATTTGGTAAAAGGCTTGTTTAGCCTCCCCCTCATGGCTACTCGAGATAGGTCGTGATTCAACTGGCACTGTCCCATGGGCGGGAGCAGGCGCTACGCTCTTAACATCATCAGCCACAGCTCTATCGGGATCCATTTACTATATAAAAGCACATTTTCAAATATCAGAAGTCATCACACTATTGTAGTATAGTTTTTTGCATGTATAGCTAAACTCACACACGCTACTTTAGTCCTAGAATTGACTAAACCGTAGCTCTGATACCAATAAAATGTAACACCCCTAACCTGTATCCATTGTCAGACTAGGGTTACGAGGCATTACTGTGCAAAAACATAATTCCGAACTTTCACGAATTCAAACATATTACATTATCATGAATCATTTATACATTAGCAAATATATACATACACATATACCTTCATTATATACCAAGCATCATTCGAATTCACAAACATGTACATGTATATATTTATACATATAATTAACCTTTTTAAAAAAATTATATAATTCCCATGGTATACTTTTACACAAAATCACTATTCAATTGGTCATTTAACATTGTTTCACTTACAAGCCTTATTAAGCAAAACAATCTCAATAATTCAACATTATTTAACTTCATAACTAAATATAGTACTCATACATTTTTTTTATGCATATTCGAACATATGCATGCCTCATGTCATACATTTCTAAAAATACATTAAACATGCTTAACATTTGAGCTCATGTTTATAAATGAATAAACATACACCAAAATCAAATAGTCAGACCATATTTATTCATATTAATACACATCAAGATCGAATGATCAACCACAACCAATCCCACTTATCACTTCAAGCTATTTCCAACACATATAGAACCATTCACCTTTACTTTTCATTCATTTCACATAACATTAAAATCAAAACAAAATAAACCATTAAAACCAATATTGAAAGTTAAGCCATATTCACACGGCTCAATTTATACATATTCAAAGTTGAACAAAATACATATTAGCCTATACATGCCAAAAAGTTGAAAATAGACTTTTTAAAAGTACCGAAAGTTGAAGATAGTGTGGATGACTTTGATAACGATCCCCGAGCATGAAACTTACAACTAAAATCTATAAAACAGAATAATAAGAACACACAAAGTAAGCTAACTTAGCTTAGTAAGCCTTAAGCAAATTAAACAACTGTATAATCAAAACAGTCAAACGAACCAAATTATATCCATAATGCTATACTTTATCTTAATAAAATACCTTGGCCGAATATTCACAATCAATTATATAACACCATATAAATATTTCCTATATAACTAATTACTTAAGATCAATTATATCATCACATAGACACGTATATATAAAGCTGAATATACAAGGTTCATCATAACATCACATGTGGCCGAATATAAAAATTAAACAAAACATCACATGTAACCTATAGTTCAAAATGCAATAGTACATCACATATGGCCGAATATGCACATTCAAGTTTACTTCACATATAACCGAATATACAAGTTCAATATAAGCTCACATGTACTTACCTTTTTGGCCAAACATATACAATGCAAAAGTTAGCTCAATTTCATTTGCTCAATATCCAAAATAACTTGAATTCTTATAATTATAGACTTGAAAATAAATCACCGGTATAAAACCTGCTAGGTGTAAGCCTGAACACCCACCGGCATAAGGCCTGCTAGACCGTTATTCACCGGCATTAAGCTTCCTAGGCACAAAGCCCGATCAAAGTCACCAGCACAAGGCTTTCTAGGCTTAAAGCCTAAATATCACAAATATAGAATCATTCCATAACATTTCATATATCGAATTATGCAATATTCTATGTAACACATACCACTTTTAGAGGTTTTAAATCAGTCAAATGAAACTCAATCACAATAATTCAATGATACATCACATTCGGCTATTGTGACAGCCCAAAATTGACCCTAGACGGGATGTGGTTTCGGGACCACAAAACCGAGGCATAAAAATAATTTAAAATTTATTGTGATGCCTATGATATGTGTTAAATTGTGTGTGACATTTTTGATGATTTGATTTAGTGTTATAAAGGTGAATTTCACTAGAAAGGACTTGTGTGAGAAAACTTAGAAATGAGATAGGCAAATGTTGAAGTGGCCTATTGATGCATACTAGGAAATGTTGTCCTTGCATGTCAAACTTCCCAAATTTGACTATAGTGGCGGCCAAGGTGGGTATGATGGGCAAGGGAAAACATGTTTCCAACATGTTTGGTTAGTGAGTTATGTATGAAGGAATATAATAAAAATTAGCATTAAAAAAATGAACAAAAAAAAAAGAAAGATGAGCATGGATGCCCCCTTGTTGCCGTGAGTAGAGGAAAAAGAAAGGAGAAATTTTTGTTCATCCATTTTCACTTCTTGGCCGAATATACTAAGGAAAAAGGGGGAGGATTTTTGCTTCATGCTTGGTTTAGAAGAGAACTAGAAGGAGATTTGGCTATACTTGCATCAATATTAAGGTATGTTTGAGGTGGTGTCATGAGATTCATGCTTGTTTTGGTTGCTTACTTGATGTGCATGTTAGCTATGGTTCAAATCCTTGTTATGCCATGAAAATGGTATTTAGCCAAGGTTGATATTGTGTTGAAACTATTGCATGCTAAATGTGAAGCTTGCTATTGATGCATGTAATGATGGATTAACTACTCTTGAAATTTCTTTTAGTATTCTTGAGTAGGGCATTGAGTCCTTTGTTTAACCATGACAAAAAAATTTAAAAGGGCATGGTGTGTGAGGTATTCGGCCATGGTATGCTCATGAGCATGGTTTATGCTTCTTGCATGATATTAAAAATTTGTGTTTTGAATGGTTATGGACACCTTAAAATTGACCTTGCACCTATGTGTGGATATATGTTTGCACATGATGTTTTGGTTATGAAGTAAATGATAAATGTGTTTGCTTAAAAAATAAATTGTTGGAGAATGTTTGTAAAATTTCAAGTATATTCGGCCATTGGGTGAGTATGTAAGTGATGTTGAATCAAGTTTTGGTGCATATTTGGTGATGTGTATAATCGACCAAATGGGTGATTAGTAAAAACATGGTTGCGAATATACAAGCATACATATGCATGTGTAGTTGAATTATGAATGTTTAGCAAGATGGTTAAACTAGTTGATTTATTGATTAAGCTCAAGGAGTTAAAGAAGGAGAATCAAGCAAGGGAAAGACGAAGGTCATCGAGTAGCCGACTTGGACTGTTTTACCCAACACAAGGTAAGTCATTAAGCATATATTTGGTGTTGATGTAAATGACCATAATATATACATAATTGTGTTTAAATGAGTTGATGTGTAAATGGAAATGTATGTGTATGGAATGATGCCATTGTTGAATGTATAAAGGCAGCAAAATGCATAAGGTATTGGTCTCAAGCACTAAGTGTGCGGGTATAAATGGACACGGTGACAAGATTGGCACTAAGTGTGCGGGTTTTAAATTGTACAGCACTAAGTGTGCGAGTTTGATTATATAGCACTAAGTGTGCGAGCTGAAAATATATAGCACTAAGTGTGCGAGCTGAAAATTATATAGCACTAAGTGTGCGAGCTGAAAATATGTAGCACTAAGTGTGCGGATTCACTATATGCTCTTGTATTACAATTGGCACTTGAGTGTGCAACATTATCGAGTTAATCCGGACAGCGGATCGGGTAAGTACCTTGAGCTCATGACGAATAGGCAATACGTTCATGCTCGGGGTTGAGCTTAGTAAGCTTGAAATCTATGTGATGATTGCAATTGTATGATTGTGGTGCGAATGAGTTGGTGTGTAAAATGCCTCAAATATCTTATTGTATAAAATATGAAAGGTGGATGTATGACTTGGTATGAGATTGAACCGAAAGGTCCGAGGAATTATGGTATAGTTTCGATATGGATGAAGTACCTAGCCTCGTTTATTGTTTGATGTTGCGAAAATTTTATTAATGGATGGTTGATGAATGCTTATGACTTCTTGAGTTATAAACTCACTCGGTGTTTTCTTGTCACCCATTTTAGGTCTCTTGGACTCGTATTGTTGCGTGCTTTCGGAACCGTCGTTGAAGTCATCACACCGGCTGGAAACCTTTTGGTATTGTCTTCGTAGTTGAACTAGGAGAACATTTGGCATGTATAGGCTATTATGTTTTGTTGAATTGTGGGTTGTAAACTTTAAGCCATGTGAAAATGGCCTATGTGGTCGTCGAGTGGGATGCTAGAACCTATAGCCACGAGTCTTTGAAACTTTAATTTTGATAAGGTGGCCATAAATTGTGTCATGTATGATGGATGATTAGTAAGGCCAAGGAAAGATTCATGAAATTGGCATAGTCTACTGCAGTAACTGTTGCGGACAGCAGCAGTGAGATGAGATTGCAAAATCACTAAAAATAGTAGAAGTAGAATTAAATAGTGAATAAATTATGAAATTGAACCTTGATGAATCTATTTTTATATGGATGAAACGAAACGACCATATGAGCAGTATACTGAGAGATATTAGAGTTCTTGTGAGACAGGGCCAGAACGGTTTCCGGGTCCCCTGTTGCGAATTTAAAAATTTACTATAAATTATCCAGAAAGAATTAGAAGTCATGCCTTATATTTTCAGATTCCATTTTGAGTCTAGTTTCTTTAGAAACAAACAGAACCAGTATTAAAGCCCTTTACAGAGAGATATTCAAGTTGTAACACGCGAAGGTCAGTGTAGTCGACCCCTGTAACATGGGTGACTTTAACTAATAAACTGTACCAATTGGCCTGACCAAAAATTCTAGAAATAAATCCAGGGATGGATATATGAGTCTAGTTTCAGGGAAAATTTACGGAACTTATTTTCAAGTTCTGGAACTCGAGATATGATTTTTAAGGTGACAGTGACGCAGTTAGCTAGCCTGCCTGGAACTGAAATCAATTATTGTCAAGAGAGAAATAAGGGAAGTAAGCCCGGTAACACCACGTGATCAAATCCGGTGACGGTCACGGGTTTGGGGTGTTACATTTTATTGGTATTAGAGCTATGGTTTAGTCGGTTCTAGGACTACCATAGAGCGTGTGAGTCTAGCTATACATGCCAAATTGTTAGTGCTTAATAATGTGATGACTTCGACGGTTGAAATTTTTGTTTTGATTAGCAATGGAACACAGGATAGAGAGACCTTAGCGGATGACGTTGAAAGTGTAGCGGCTGCTCCGCGCAAGGGACACCGTCTGTTGAGCCTCGATCATCCGCGAATAATCAAAATGAAGGCGAAACAAGCCTTCTTCACCATGATGAATGAGTGGGTCGCGTAATATGCCCGAACCAACCCGTGTCCAACCATTCCCGAATTTAAATACTCCACCCCAAGAGCCCGTAATGCCTTGATTCTTCGATCCTGTGAGGCTGAGTAAACCACCTGTGGACTGATTAGGAAGCGGGGCTGAGGAGTTCAAGGCCATAGTTCTTGATGATGCCGAAAAGGCCGAAGTTCGCTCGATAACACCATTCGAGTGTTAGATGAACTGCATGCACACTCGATGAATGTCTTAAGTGTGCTATATCCTTGTTGCGAGACTCGACTTACTATTGGTGGAGGACTTTAATTTCCATAGTCCCAAATGAACGAGTTACTTGGGATTTCTTTCAATCCAATTTGAAAGAAATACATTAGTCAACGGTTCATCGATCGAAGCGTAAGGAGTTCTTGGAACTCAAGCAAGGCGGATGATCAGATGTCTGAATACGAACATGAGTTCGTAAGACTTAGTCGGTATGCCCGGAGTGTGTGGCTGATGAGGTTGCTATGTGCAAAAGATTTGAAGAAGGATTGAATGAAGAGTTAAAGTTACTAGTGGGAATTTTGGAGATAAAGGAGTTCGTGACACTAGTCGAACGAGCTCGCAAGGCGGAAGAACTTGGAAAGGAAAAGAAGAAGGCTGAATTTGAAGCAAGAGATTATCGTAAAAGATCGTGAGTAAAGCTCCGTTCTCGATGGTAAAGAAGTTCGTGGAGGACACTAATAAGACAAGGGCGATCGCGGGAATTTCCATCGAGCGACCATTGATGGACTCCGAGCTACTTGATAGCTAGTGTGGGCAATAATCGTCAAGAGAGACTTGAATGCCCCCAATGTGGGAGACGACACCTAAGTGAATGTTGGGGTAAGTCATTAGTAGGGCTCATTATGGATGCGGTTCAAGGACCACTTCATTAGAGATTGCACGGAGCTAGACGAGAAGAATAAGATGCAAGGTGTAAAACCTAGTGGAACAATGGCAAGAGGTAGGCCCCCGAGAATTTCTGGAGGTAGGGGTGGCAATCAGAGAGGAGCCTCTGATACGGCTGTTCGATCCGAGGCCCGCGCTCCTGCTAGAGCATATGACATCCGCGCACGAGAGGAGGCATCCTCCCGACGTCATCATCGGTACTTTTGCTCTCTTTGATACTAGTGTGATTGCATTGATTGACCCGGCTCTACTCATTCATATGTATGTGAAACCTTAGCATCCAAGAAGACTCTACCGTTGAGTCTCTTGAATTGTAATTCAGTGTCAAACCCTTTGGGTCAATACGTACTAGTTGATAAAGTGTGCAAGAGATGCCCCCTAATAATTCGAGAATCCTGTTTTGCGACCGATCTGATGCTTCTACCATTTGATGAATTCGATGTTATTCTTGGTATGGATTGGCTGACCGTACATGATGCAGTGGTGGACTGCAAAAGGAAAACCATTGATTTGAAGAGTGCAAATAACGAGGTAGTCCGAGTCGAGTCTACTGATTTCAAAGGAGTGCCAGCGATAATATCTTCTATGACTGCTCGGAGATATGTGAAAAAGAGGTGTGAAACATACCTTGCGTATGTGTTTGAAAGTAAAGAGATGGAAAAGAAACTCGAATCGGTACCAGTGGTTTGTGAGTATTCGGATGTTTTTCCGAGGAGTTACCGGATTGCCACGGTTCGAGAAGTGGAATTGACATCGAAGTTGTACCGGTACTACGCTGATCTCAATAGCCCGTATCGTATGGCATTAACGGAGTTAAAGGAATTGAAGGTTCAATTGCAAGAATTGACGGATAGAGGTTTCGCTCGGCCGAGTTTTTCTCCATAGGGCGCACCAGTATTGTTTGTGAAAAAGAAGGACGGAACCATGAGGTTGTGCATCGACTATCGTCAACTCAATAAAGTGACGATAAAGAATAAATATCCGTTGCCACGAATTGACGATTTGTTTGATCAATTAAAGGGAGCCTCAGTGTTTTCAAAGATAGATTTGAGATCGGGGTACTATCAGTTGAGGGTCCGAGAATCGAACATACCCAAAACCGCTTTTAGAACGAGGTACGGTCACTACGAATTCTTGGTGATGCCGTTTGGGCTCACTAATGCCCCTGCGGTGTTTATGGATTTAATGAATAGAATTTTCAGGCCATACTTGGATCGGTTCGTAGTTGTATTTATCGATGACATTTTGGTCTATTCGAGATGAAACCGAACATCTTGAACACCGAGGCTAGTGTTGCAAATCTTACGAGATAAGCGATTATACGCAAAGTTCAAGAATGTGAATTTTGATTGAAAGAGGTTAGCTTTTGGGGCACGTGGTGTCCGTGCATCGGTGTCGAGGTGGACCCGAACAAAATTTCGACCATAGTCGATTGGAAACCACCAAGGAATGTTACCGAAGTTAAGAGCTTTTGGGGCTTGTCGGATACTATCGACGATTTGTGAAAGGTTTTTCGGTGATAGCTGCACCGATGACAAAACTACTTCAAAAAGATGTTAAGTTCGAGTGGTCGAACGCACAAGAAAGTTTCGATCGACTAAAGACCCGCTTAACCGAGGCCCCAGACTAGTACAGTGAGTCCGGTAAAGAGTTTGTCATATCTGATGGCGCATCCTTGCTTGGGTTAGGTTGTGTGTTGATGCAAGAAGGTCGAGTTGTGGCTTACGCGTCGAGACAACTAAAGCCGCATGAGAGAAACTATCCGACCCATGACCTTGAACTAGCGACCATAGTGTTCGCCTTGAAGATATGGCGGCATTACTTGTTTGGGGAAAGGTGTCACATTTATTCGGACTACAAGAGTCTAAAATATTTGATGACTCAGAGAGATTTAAACCTGCGACAAAGACGTTGGCTTGAGTTGTTGAAAGACTATGAACTCATCATTGATTATCACCGGAAAGGCCAACGTGGTGGCCGATGCCTTAAGTCGCAAGGCACTGTTTGCTTTGAGAGCGATGGATGCTCATCTATCCGTTTCACCCGATGAGGTGCTAGTAGTGGAATTAGAGACCAAACCGTTATTGATTCATCAAGTACTCGAATCTCGAAGGTTGACGTCGAATTGGTCGCTAAGCGAGCGAATGTGTTTCAATGAGGAATCGAATTTGATTGACGACCATGATTGCTTGACGTTCAAGGGTCGATTATGTATTCTAAGGAATTGAACTTGTTTCGATGATTTTGAACGAGGCTCACGAGAGTCGAATGTCAATCCACCCGGGTAGTACTAAAATGTACAATGACCTGAAACGTCGGTTTTGGTGGCATGGTATGAAACGAGACATCTCTGACTTTGTTTCGTGATGTTTAATATGTCAACAAGTGAAAGCGGAGCATCAAGTGCCATCGGGATTACTTCAGCCGATCACGATATCCGAGTGGAAATGGGATCGAGTCACCATGGACTTTGTATCCGGACTGCTTTTGTCAGCAAGTAAGAAGGATGCGATCTGGGTCATTGTTGATAGACTGACCAAGTCTGCTCATTTTATTCCTGTTCGCACGGATTTTTCGCTGATAAATTGGCGAATTATACGTCTCCCAAATTATTCGATTGCATGGGGTGCCTATTTCTATCGTGTCGGATAGAGACCCAAGATTTACATCGCGATTTTGGAAGAAATTGCAAGAGGCCTTGGGTACCAAGCTACATTTTAGCACTGCTTTTCACCCCCAAACCGATGGTCAATCCGAACGGATAATTCAAATACTCGAGGATATGTTGAGGTGTTGCATCCTTGAGTTTAGTGGTGCATGGGAACGGTATTTACCTTTGGTTGAATTCGCTTACAACAATAGCTTTCAATCAAGTATCAAGATGGCGCCTTACGAGGCTTTATACGGTCGTAAATGCCGTACCCATTATTCGGACTGAACTTAGTGAAGGAAAAATCTTTGGGGTTGATTTGGTTAAGGATGCCGAGCAAAAGTTCGAGTAATTCGTGAAAGTTTGAAAGTCGCTTCGATCGCCAAAAGTCGTATCTTGATTTGAAAAGAAAAGATATTGAATATCGGGTTGGAGACAAGGTATTTCTCAAAGTCTCACCGGAAGAAAGTGCTTAGATTTGGCCGTAAGGGCAAATTGAGTCCGAGGTTCATCGGTCCGTATGAAGTATCTGAACGAGTTGGGCTAGTAGCGTACCGATTAATTTTACCCCCTGAGCTCGAAAAGATTCAAAACGTTTTCCATGTTTCGATGCTTCGACGATATAGGTCTGATCCATCGCACGTAATCGCCCCGTCTGAGATTGAGATTTAGCCTAATTTGAGCTATGAAGAGGAACCGGTTCGCATTATGATGCGTGAAGTAAAAGAGTTGCGCAATAAGAAAATCTCGTTAGTGAAGGTGTTGTGGCATAAACACGGAATTGAAGAAGCCACTTGGGAACTTGAGGACTCTATGAAAGAGCGATACTCGAGCCTATTTACCGGTAAGATTTTCGGGACGAAAATTTCTTAAGTGGGGAGAGTTGTGACAGCCAAAATTGACCCTAGACGGGATGTGGTTTCGGGACCACAAAACCGAGGCATAAAAATAATTTAAAATTTATTGTGATGCCTATGATATGTGTTAAATTGTGTGTGACATTTTGATGATTTGATTTAGTGTTATAAAGGTGAATTTCACTAGAAAGGACTTGTGTGAGAAAACTTAGAAATGAGATAGGCAAATGTTGAAGTGGCCTATTGATGCATACTAGGAAATGTTGTCCTTGCATGTCAAATTTCCCAAATTTGACTATAGTGGCCGCCAAGGTGGGTATGATGGGCAAGGAAAACATGTTTCCAACATGTTTGGTTAGTGAGTTATGTATGAAGGAATATAATAAAATTAGCATTAAAAAATGAACAAAAAAAAAAGAAAGATGAGCATGGATGCCCCTTGTTGCCGTAAGTAGAGGAAAAAGAAAGGAGAAATTTTGTTCATCCATTTTCACTTCTTGGCCGAATATACTAAGGAAAAGGGGAGGATTTTTGCTTCATGCTTGGTTTAGAAGAGAACTAGAAGGAGATTTGGCTATACTTGCATCAATATTAAGGTATGTTTGAGGTGGTGTCATGAGATTCATGCTTGTTTTGGTTGCTTACTTGATGTGCATGTTAGCCATGGTTCAAATCCTTGTTATGCCATGAAAATGGTATTTAGCCAAGGTTGATATTGTGTTGAAACTATTGCATGCTAAATGTGAAGCTTGCTATTGATGCATGTAATGATGGATTAACTACTCTTGAAATTTCTTTTTAGTATTCTTGAGTAGGGCATTGAGTCCTTTGTTTAACCATGACAAAAAAATTTAAAAGGGGCATGGTGTGTGAGGTATTCGGCCATGGTATGCTCATGAGCATGGTTTATGCTTCTTGCATGATATTAAAAATTTGTGTTTTGAATGGTTATGGACACCTTAAAATTCGGCCTTGCACCTATGTGTGGATATATGTTTGCACATGATGTTTTGGTTATGAAGTAAATGATAAATGTGTTTGCTTAAAAAAAATAAATTGTTGGAGAATGTTTGTAAAATTTCAAGTATATTCGGCCATTGGGTGAGTATGTAAGTGATGTTGAATCAAGTTTTTGGTGCATATTTGGTGATGTGTATAATCGACCAAATGGGTGATTAGTAAAAAAAATGGTTGCCGAATATACAAGCATACATATGCATGTGTAGTTGAATTATGAATGTTTAGCAAGATGGTTAAACTAGTTGATTTATTGATTAAGCTCAAGGAGTTAAAGAAGGAGAATCAAGCAAGGGAAAGACGAAGGTCATCGAGTAGCCGACTTGGACTGTTTTACCCAACACAAGGTAAGTCATTAAGCATATATTTGGTGTTGATGTAAATGACCATAATATATACGCAATTGTGTTTAAATGAGTTGATGTGTAAATGGAAATGTATGTGTATGCAATGATGCCATTGTTGAATGTATAAAGGCAGCAAAATGCATAAGGTATTGGTCTCAGCACTAAGTGTGCGGGTATAAATGGACACGGTGACAAGATTGGCACTAAGTGTGCGGGTTTTAAAATTGTACAGCACTAAGTGTGCGAGTTTGATTATATAGCACTAAGTGTGCGAGCTGAAAATATATAGCACTAAGTGTGCGAGCTGAAAATTATATAGCACTAAGTGTGCGAGCTGAAAATATGTAGCACTAAGTGTGCGGATTCACTATATGCTCTTGTATTACAATTGGCACTGAGTGTGCAACATTATCGAGTTAATCCCGGACAGCGGATCGGGTAAGTACCTTGAGCTCATGACGAATAGGCAATACGTTCATGCTCGGGGTTGAGCTTGGTAAGCTTGAAATCTATGTGATGATTGCAATTGTATGATTGTGGTGCGAATGAGTTGGTGTGTAAAAATGCCTCAAATATCTTATTGTATAAAATATGAAAGGTGGATGTATGACTTGGTATGAGATTGAACCGAAAGGTCCGAGGAATTATGGTATAGTTTCGATATGGATGAAGTACCTAGCCTCGTTTATTGTTTGATGTTGCGAAAATTTTATTAATGGATGGTTGATGAATGCTTATGACTTACTGAGTTATAAACTCACTCGGTGTTTTCTTGTCACCCATTTTAGGTCTCTTGGACTCGTATTGTTGCGTGCTCGGAACCGTCGTTGAAGTCATCACACCGGCTGGAAACCTTTTGGTATTGTCTTCGTAGTTGAACTAGGAGAACATTTGGCATGTATAGGCTATTATGTTTTGTTGAATTGTGGGTTGTAAACTTTAAGCCATGTGAAAATGGCCTATGTGGTCGTCGAGTGGGATGCTAGAACCTATAGCCACGAGTCTTTGAAACTTTAATTTTGATAAGGTGGCCATAAATTGTGTCATGTATGATGGATGATTAGTAAGGCCAAGGAAAGATTCATGAAATTGGCATAGTCTACTGCAGTAACTGTTGCGGACAGCAGCAGTGAGATGAGATTGCAAAATCACTAAAAATAGTAGAAGTAGAATTAAATAGTGAATAAATTATGAAATTGAACCTTGATGAATCTATTTTTATATGGACAAAACGAAACGACCATATGAGCAGTATACTGAGAGATATTAGAGTTCTTGTGAGACAGGGCCAGAACGGTTTCTGGGTCCCCTGTTGCGAATTTAAAAATTTACTATAAATTATCCAGAAAGAATTAGAAGTCATGCCTTATATTTTCAGATTCCATTTTGAGTCTAGTTTCTTTAGAAACAAACGGAACCAGTATTAAAGCCCTTTACAGAGAGATATTCAAGTTGTAATGCGCGAAGGTCAGTGTAGTCGACCCCTGTAACATGGGTGACTTTAACTAATAAACTGTACCAATTGGCCTGACCAAAAATTATAGAAATAAATCCAGGGATGGATATATGAGTCTAGTTTTAGGGAAAATTTACGGAACTTATTTTCAAGTTCTGGAACTCGAGATATGATTTTTAAGGTGACAGTGACGCAGTTAGCTAGCCTGCCTGGAACTGAAATCAATTATTGTCAAGAGAGAAATAAGGGAAGTAAGCCCGGTAACACCACGTGATCAAATCCAGTGACGGTCACGGGTTTGGGGTGTTACAGCTATTATACTAATAGATTATAAAATTCGAATCATCATAGTAAAACATTCTATGTTCAAAATAAACCATGTTTAATTACTTAAAGACTTACCTCGGATATCGACGGACGTTACAAATCGGCTATTTGACTATTTTTGTTTTTCCCCGATTTCCTTTGTTCTTGATCTATATAATTTCAAATTAACCTCATTTAAACTCAATTTCATTCAATTTAAACCAACAACACATAAATGAGCAAATTCCCATTATACCCCTGATATTTCATACTTTTTACAAATTAGTCCTAATTGTATAAAACACAAAATACTCAAAATCTCATTACATCGTAGCTAGGCCGAATCTTCCTTATGTCCATACTAATCCATACATTCCAATTATTTTGCATTTTAGTCCTTCAATTTATTATTTTTGCAATTTAGTCCTATTAACTAAAAATCATCAAAAACTCCAATACAAAACATGTTAATCTAAAACATATTTTTGATATTTCATCATCAAACATCACAAAACACAAATATTCATCAATGGCATAACTCAAAATATCCACCGAAATAAAAAATTCAAGCATGGGTCGGGTAGTACTCGAAGCAACGATCTCAAAAACGTAAAAATTATCATAAACTGAAACCGAACTAACCTTGAATCAAGCTTGAAATTGGCCGAAAATTACAAAGCTCTTGATTCTTTTTCTTTTATCAAGTTTCAGTGATGGAATATAATGAATATAATTTTTATTTTATGTTTTAATATATTATATGTTAACATTTAACATATTTTACTTATTTAACCTTATAAAAATAATAACATAAACATATACATTATGGGTACATTCGGCCATCACTAATATAAAGGATTATTTGCAACATAAATACGCCGTATTAAAAAGCCACTATCAATTCGACCTTTATGAATTAAACTATCAAGTTTTCAACTTACGCTATTAAGTCCTTTTATCAAATTAAATACACAAACAATCAAATTTTCATACGAAATTTTTGCACATGCAAATTCACATATAATAAAAACGGAAAATAATATTTAAATATTTTTCTAACTCAGATTCGAGGTCCTGAAACCACTGTTCCGTTTAGGGTCTAAATCGGACTGTTACATCTAGAACATGTGATAGCGAATTAGGTGACTTTAGCTCTGGATAGGTTGCTTTAAAATTAATTCCTAAACATGAGATGTCCTAACCTCAGTTAGTTTTGGACTATAGCGAGTGTCTTTTAATGAATTTAGGGACTTCTAAAGCCAAACTCAGTCACATTGCCATAACATTCCTTAATCAAATAAAGGACAGTAGGCACTCCAAGGCTTAGAATTGCCAAGTAAGTCAACATTACTTTGTTTGCTCCATCGTGCTATTGACTAAAAAGGTGAGTTTGAGTAAGAGTGAGTAATAAAATAAATAAGGGGCACTCTACTGTAGTAACAAGCTGAGTAGCTAAGGAAGTAGTTGTTTTCTCCATCCATCTTCTAAGTTAAAAACCTTAGCTTTAAGAGTGATTTTTATTTAAATTGTGACATGATTGAGCACTCGGTAATTTAGTTTTTGCTCTATTTTGATTTTCGAGTCAAAGAATTTTATGACGTGCTAAATCCCCTACATTAATTTAAAAATAAAAATAAAAATAAACTATGAATAATATATATACATTTTGAGTAGCTTAGAGCAACTTGATTTTAAGTAACAAATGAACTAAGTAAATTAGGAGATGCTTGCCATGGCCAGAAAGCACACATGAACACCTCGAAAATTTTGTTTTTAGGATAAAAGTTTTTACACTAACTTTGTTGAGTGAACCTCTGACACTTGAACGAATTTTTGGAGAAAGAAGATTGCTGAGAACTGATGTATATATTGTTCTTTGAGAAGACTGGCAGTACAAGGTGGTTATGTGCGATGGCAAAGTCTTACATATATGCATTCATGCATATCTTGCTTGAGGACAAGCAGAAACTCAGGTTTGAGGGTGTGATAGCTCTTGAAAAGAGTTATATTTTATGTCTTTAGACTTGATTAATTGCCTGTATTTAGGTAAGCTTAGTTGCATATTAGGATTTTCCATTAGTGTTTTTAGGAAATTGCATTAAAAGGCTTGGAGCGTGCTTAAATATTATTAGATGTTAGTTCTAATTGTAGGATTTGTTTGTTAATTGGAAGGTACAGAATCAGAAAAAAAAGAGTAAATGAGTGAAGGTTTTTCATGGAAAAAGGTTGAACAATTTGCCAACATGAATGCCGTGGCAATGCCAGGAAGTGACTCAGTCAACACTTAATCGTTTTCAGCCTTGCTGTATGTGCACCAAAAAAGTCATCCTAAATAAGAGGGAAGAAATAATGGGATCATGGGAGGATGAGCCTACTCTAAGAGGTATAAAACCCAACAAGAAAAAAGAAAAAGGGGGGGGGGAGAGACGATTAAAGAGACAATTTGAGAAAAAATCTCATTGGACGGGAGTAGAGGATAATGGTTGAGAACAAGGCAGAACCGTAAGGGAGAAGAAGAAGGTAGTTCCTCTTGGCCACCATTAGATTGTGACGCTGAAGCTGTGGGGCTAAATAGGCTAAAACCATTTTCCTGAAGTTCTTATTTTTCTTCTTTATTTACTGTTTTGTGTATTGAATTGAGAAGAATGATGTTGAATGTTATCCTAAATTTGAATGTTATTTTCCAACCCATGAGTTAATCTCATAGGGTTGTGATTGCTTGATGAAACCTTTATTCCCTTTATTAACTAAGGCTTAGATTAGTTTTAATGTACTATTTCAGTCTACGGTATTTATGAATTGCATGTATATAATCTCTAGGCATAAAAGAATGTCTAGCATGTTTATGAAATTAATCTAATACTGACAAGGTTAGGTTAGTTAGATGGAAATTGAATGATATGAGCAAGTATTCGACCAAATACTTGTAGCAGTCTTTGGACATAGAGTAGCATTCCATACGAAAAGAAAACAAAACAATGTTGGGTACAGTGCTAAAGGCCTATAGACATATATCGCTTTAGGCAAAGTAACTTATGGTATTGCTCTTGAAAGACGCAATGCATTTTAGATCTCTTTCGAACAGTAAAGTAAGATTGATTTTGTTGAGGCATATTAGGTTAACAAGGATAGATTCTTAGTAATCTTCCAAGTCAACATTGTAGATTCTTTAACCTTTGCCATAACAACACTATTTTCACATTCTTGTCTTGCCATAGCATTTTCATTTATTTTTTAGATCTCACATATTACATACATCAGTATTCCTTAATTATCTCTGCATTTTTATTTTTATTTTTGCCATAGCATTAGTCTCACTCATTTATAATAACTTGTGGAGGCGATCTCACTTATCACTTTATTACTTGATTCGATGTGTATACTTGAATAATTCGCATAGCATATTCACACACGACACTTGCCAAAACCAAAATAAGAGCATCACCAAAACTTGAGTTCGGGATTGTAGCTGGATGCTAAATAGACATATGAACCGAATAGTACTTAACCTACGCATGGAAAATGAAATCGTACGCTAAGTATAACTCAGAGGTATTTCTATAATCTGAACAATAAGTATAATATGAAACATAAAGGAGAATAAATTTGGAATGAAAATAACATACAAATCATCTAGCCAAATATGCTATTTCACATAATCATATTCTCAAAACCATATCAAATTAAGTCTATCACATTTTGCAAGTTAATAATCATACAACTCATATAACATAGATTTCATCTCAAAATCCAAATTCATGATTTCATGGAACATAACGCATTAATGTTCCCAATTCAATCCACAATTCACATTTCATTTTTCCATTTCCATTTCCAATTTCATTTCTTGTTCTTTTTGCATATCAAAATAATATAATCCATTTCTTTCTTTATATCCCTATTAACACGACTCGCACTTGGACGGATACAAGGACTGTAACAACCTTAACCTATATCCTTCGCTGAAACAAGAGTATGGAGCATTATCGGACCAACAGAATAGTAAACCATTCAATTCATACATCAATGCAAACATAGTCTAATTTCATTCATATACATTCATAATGTCACAAAATCGAGCCTCAAGGCCCTAAAAATACTATAGAAATAGTCCAGGATTAAATTAGAAACATTTGGAAATTTTAGGAAAAAGTTGAAAAATTTGGACTACAGGGGTCATACAATAGTGTGGACATTCAAAATAGGGACACATGGCTGTGTCCCAGCCTATTTCCATGCCCATATAACTCACTGACTTGGGTCACACGGCCAAGCTATACGCCCATGTGCTGGGCTGTGTAACCCTTGAAATGGCCTTAGACGCCCGTGTGTAGGCCATGTGCTAGGTTGAATAACTGCCTGACTTGCATGCCTTAAACCTACAGGGGACACACAGCTGAGACACACATCCGTGTCTTAAGCTGTGTGGCCCGAAAATGAACCTTGAGACACAAGTTTACCATTTCAAGTTTGCTTGGACCATAAGAAACTCAAATACCAAAAAAATACCAATACTAAATGACATTAATCGAGCCAAAAACAAACCTAATAAGTTCCTAACCAATGTACCCTCATTGGTACCACAAGTATATATAATTATACATCAAAATAAACATCAATTGAATTTATCGATTCATTCAGGCAATACCTAATCAAAATACCTATCAAAGGTACCACAATCACAACATTTCATTTTTGTATACCATTCATATTAGCATAAAAATTATACCTCATTCTCATGTAATATGTAAGTTGGTTATTTGCACAAAATGTTATTTATAATATTTACATAAGCCAAACAATAACCAAAATGAAACAAGAGCCTATACATGCCATATATCTGAATTAAATGTTCCAAAAACTACTGAGATGAGCTGGATAGTGTGACTTGAGTGCCGATCTAGATGTCCAACCTTCCGAGAATCTGCAATAACATTAAACAACACAAGTAAGCTTAATGAAGCTTAGTAAGTTCAACGTATTAAATGATAAATCTTACCAAACTAAATATAATAACTCAAACAATAATAACCACCCATGAGAGCTCTCTGTCATTCACAATTTCAATCGATAAATTTATCTATGTTCAAATCAATATGGAATAAGTAACATAACTTTCAAATTCATTAAATAGATTACCTTACCGAGAATTTCCATTCGAAGAACAACTTACGGGTAAGAGTACATCATCAGATAGACTAAACACACTAGGCAAAAAACTTATAAAATCTGATCCAACCGAAATACGCCAAACAGAAGCTCATAAGAGCTGGTCCACCCGAATCACGCCGAACAGAAAGTATGACATGAGAGTTCATGTGACAGCCCTAATTTGGCCCTATCGGAAAGTGGTTTCGGGATCACAAAACCGAGCCAAAAAAATAATTAAATGTTATATTCTGTGATTATTACATGTGAAAGTGCATGTGCGAAAATTTCATGCTTTGATTTTTGCCATTTGTAAGTGAAATTATGAAATAGGACTTATGTGAAAATTTTTGAAAATGCAATAGGCTAATTTGTAGTGGCCAAATAAATAGGAGTGCAAAATAGGAGGATTTGCATGTCAAACCTCCCATTTTAATGCATAGTGGCCGGCCATCATGTTGGTGGTAGACAACATGTGCAATTTTTTTTATTTGAGTTATGGCATGAGTATGGCACAAATATTATTTGTGTTTTTGTGTCATAAAATGTTGGGTGATAAGAATAACAAAAGGAAGTAAAGGAAGTTTTTGTTCATTCTTTTTTCTTCATAGCTAAATTTGATAGAGCAAATAGGGGAGGAAACCCTTGAATATTTGGTCACTAGGAGGAGAAAAATTGAAGGTAAGTTCTTGGTATTTTGCTTCTCTTTTGATGTCCATAGGTTCTTCTTGATTCTACCTTAACCCATGAAGCATATTTTGATTTTTTTTTGGTTGTGTTGTGTGCATTTGGTCATGAATGGAAATGAGAGAAATGGTTGTTGTTTCATGTTCTTTTGATGAATAATGGAAGATAGGTGAAGTTGAGCCAAACAAATGAGCATGCATGTGCCTTAGATGCTAAGGGGAAAAAAAATCGGCTAACATGTTGTGTGTATTATGTAATGAATGTGCTTTAAAATGATGAAATGGAGATTATGATTAAGTAAAATCATAGATATGTGATGATTGATTGGTGATATACATGTTTAAATAACATGCATGCAAGGTATGGGTGAAAGAGTGATATGGTAATAAATCTGCTTAGGACAGCAGCAGTAGCGTGACTTTGAAAAATCACCATAAATTGTGGGAGATGAGTTAGAAGCTGAATAAATTATGTAATTAAATATTAATGAGTCTAGTTTCTTATAAAAGAAACCATGTAAGCAAAAAAATTTCCAATAATGAGATATTTGAAGTGATGTGGGACAGGGTTAGAATGACTTCTAGATCCTCTGTTCTGTTTTTATAAAATCATTATAAATTGTAAAAAAATGTTCATAAGATTAAATTTATATTCTTAGACTTCTTAATGAGTCTAGTTTGAAATTAAATAAACGAGAACATGTTTTAAATTCTGTACAATGAGAAATTTGATTCGTAGTGAGGAGTGGTCAGATTAGTCAAACAATGAAACAGGAGAAAATTTAAGAAAAATATGGTATTGATTGGACAAACCAAAAATTCTTAAAATTTTATGGATGGAATATATATGAGTCTATATTCAGGGAAAATTAACGGCAATTGATTTTGAGTTTTGTAGCTCCAGTTATAAATAATTTAGTAACTATTGCTCAAGAAAACAGCTTGTAGTGAATATGTGAATTTGTTGTAAACATTGGATTTATGTTTTTTGAATTAAATGAAGTTCGAAAATGGAAATAAATCATTTAGATCAAATTATAATGTATTGAGTTAAAATCCCGGGAAGTACTTGTAATTGGACCCGATATGGAAGAGGCCCAAAGCCCCTCATGTTAAAAGGGTAGATGGCAAACCCTAGTAATATTAACCAGGGTTGCTGCTACCTATACTTGTAGTTAGACTAGGAGTTCGTTTTTCTAGTTAAAATAAACATCTACAATTCAACAAGGGTTCTACCTTCTTTCCTATAATTAGGTGGCATTGGTAGGACTATAGACACAAATTTAAGATATCATTACTCTTCCGAAAATATAAAGATTTTTATTCTCTAGGAATTAAATATATTTTTCGGAATAATGATTCTGGCGGTTTCTATTTGAGAAGATATTTTCATTTTTCACATTTAAGAAAAGAAAACAATTTTTGATTCTATATTTATTTGATTTGTTCGAGCCCACACTTAAAGCAGTTTGTGGTATGAGAATACCGGAGAAGAGTGTTTGGTTGGAAGTCGAGAACGACGAAGATCTGTCTATTTGAAAACATAGGTGCAAATTCAGTATAGGTTTTATTGCTATAAATATCACAAATTGAATCAATTTTTAAAATTTTTAGTTTCCGCTGTGACAGTCCTAATTTGACCCTAGTCGGGAAGTGGTTTCAGGACCACAAAATTGGGTCACAAAAATAATTAAATGTTATATTCTGTGATTATTACATGTGAAAGTGTATGTGTGAAAATTTTATGCTTTGATTTTGTTATTTAAATGTGAAATTAATTAAAAAGGACTTATGTGAAAAATATTGAAATTGTGATAGGTTGAAGTGTAGTGGTCAAATATTGCATGGCTTAAAATATGGGGATTTGCATGTCAAATTCCCCATTTTTAAGTAAGTGGCCGGCCATGTTGATGGTGGAATAGCCATATATGCCTTACATATTAATATTATAATAGTTAATTGGTAAGGTGAATGAATAAATAAAAAAAGAAAAAGGGACCATACATCCTTGCCTGTTCTTGCCGAATGTGGGAAAAAGAAAGAGGAAAGATATTTTGAGGATTTCGGCCAAGGAGAAAACTTAGAATCTAAGGTAGAAAAAAAAGGGCTATTTGATATTTGGCCTTGGTGATTCTAATTGAAGGTATGTTTAATTTTATTTCTTGATAATTTATGTGAAATTGAGTTAATTGCTAAGCTCCTTTCATAGCCCATGACTCAATTTTTGTTATTGGTTTGAAGTGATGCATTCGGCTATGGGTTGTAGAGTGTCTTGGTCGGTGTTTTGATATTTTTGTGATAAGGCATGAAGATGGTTGATTTTGAGTGTTTAATAAAAAGGATTGGATGTGAGTGTGTGTGAAATAGCAAATGATGAGTCTCGGTAACTTCATGAAGTGTTCGGCTATTGTGTTTATGTGAATATATATATGCTGAATGTAGTCCTGGATAAGTAAATTTTGATGTATTAGATTGGTAACACGGTTATGCCGATTGTGAAAATATGATAAAGGTGCTAAGAAATATTTGTAAAGATGTATAGTGCCGAATGTGTTCATGAATGAATAAGTTATGTGGGTTGTTTAAATGAAAGGAATGGATAAGTTAAGGTATAATTGAGCATGATGTATTGTATTGAGATTATGGGTAAGTGAAAGTATAGATATGTGATGAAATTGATTGGTGATATACATGTTTAAATAATGTGAATGCAAGGTATGTGTGAAAGAGTGAATTGGTAATAAATCTACTTGAGACAAAGAAGAAGGCGTGAATTTGAAAAATCACCATAAATTGTGGGAGATGATTTAGAAGCTGAATAAATTATGTAATTAAAGCTTAATGAGCTTAGTTTCTTATAAAAAAAACCTGAAAGCAAATGAATTTCTGATAATAAGATATTTGAAGTGGTGTGGGATAGAGTCAAATGACTTCAGGGTCCCCTATTTCTTTTATTTAGAAAATCATTATAATTTTTACAAAAATGGTCATAAGATAAAGTTTATATGCTTAGACTCCTTAATGATTATAGTTTCAAATGAAATCAACGAGAACATATTTTGAATTCTGTACAATGAGAAATTTGATTCGTAGTGAAGAGTGGTCAGATTAGTCAAATAGTGAAACAGAGGAAATTTTAAGAAAAATCTGGTATTTATTGGCCAAACCAAAAATTCTGAAAATTTTATGGATAGAAGATATATGAGTCTATATTTAGGGAAAATTAACGGAAATTGATTTGGATTTTGTAGCTCTAGTTATAAATGATTTAGTGACTGTTGCTCAGGAAGACAGCTTGCAGTGAAATGTGATTATGTGGTAAAATTGACAAAAATTTGTTAATGAGTTGCTTATTGATTTCTTATAAGCTTGCTATGATCAGTAGGTGTGAAAGTCGAATATATATATATATATATATTATATTTTGAAAGTGATACTCGAATAGTCGAATGATGACTAGTTTAAAATCTTTGAATTGAAGCTCAAGAGCATAGAGGGGCAAAATTCGGATAAGGGAAAAGAGAAAGTAATCGAATAGCCATTGTATTCGTTCGGAAACATTCAAGGTAAGTTCTTAAGTGTTTAAGCTTGATTTCTTTTTATATTCCTAAGAGTTAAATTAATATGGTAAAGGGAATGTAAATTTTATTTAGTTAATGTGTCGAATATGTAATGATTTAAGGCTATAAGCCGATTATGGCTATTATGCCTAAGTTGAATTGGATTTGGAAATTTGATTCACTAAATGAGTGTTACAATGAATAAACTATGCCGTATATGTGCTGGGGGAGATATCACGATTTGTGATTATTGAATATCTAAAGGAAACCATGATGTATATACAATTATTATATTTAGTCCGTTGTGGTAGCCGAAGGTGGCTTGGTACTAAAGTGATTAAATGTGAACTTCGATGAGGTAACTGTTAGTGATCGATGATATAAGTTATGCATTATAATATATATTCGGGTTTCAAACCTAGCAAACGTAATGCCAGTGAAATGACATCAGACTTAAAAGTCTAGCAGGCTCATGGCTGGTGATGAAATCAGGTTATTATCTAGCAGGCAAATTGCCGGTAAACTATTAAAAGCGTGGTGCTATAAGACTATGGGCTAATACGATATGTGGATTCGTTCCGTATAGTAAATTATTCAAGTACGAACAACCTAATTAAGTACATGTGAAGTAAATAAATTTGATGATTGATGTGAATCGAACGTATAAGAAATGGTTTCATGTTTATGTTCAACTATGAGACCTTGTGTTAAATTGACAATCGAATTTGTTCAAATACATTAAGTTGGTCAGGTATGCGATATGTACTTATGCATGTTAAATCGATTGGAATTGAATCACAAATGTGAATTGAGAAGCATAGGTAAAAATGCCTATATGTGAGTAAGGGTAAAACCATCATAAATTATCGATAAGGATGGGCTATGTGCGGAACCATCTTATAATTGCTAATTTGAAAGGTTGTGTACGAATCAGTGAGCAATATGTACATATTAGATGAATTGTGACCTTTTGGTTCTATCTAAATTAAGTTGTGCGATAAATAATTTATGTATATGACTTATATTTGAATGGTCACTATGGGTTAAGCTTGAATGATGAAATGGATATGTGATATTTTCGTATGACTTTTTAACCGAAATGTAAATGATGGTGTTCATATGGAGCTTATATCCAAATGTAGCAAATGACTACTAATGTGATATGTTGAATGAGAGATGTTAAAATATGATTAAATATGCATGATATTTGATGTATATCCGGGTTAAATCCCGAAGGCTTCGTGCTGGTATTATATCCGGGTTAAATCTCGCAGGCTTCGTGCTAGTATTATATCCGGGTTAAATCTCGTAGGCTTCGTGCTGGTAATATGTCCGGGTTAAATCCCACAGGCTTCATGCTGGTATTATATCCGGGTTAAATCCCGTAGGCCTAGTGCTGGTATTATATTCGGGCCTTTGAGCCTAGCAGGCTATAATGCCGGTGAAATGATATGTTATGTGAATTCGGTGTTCCTTGTAAGATAGGGATTTAGCCGAATGTTAAAGATGAAATGATAGTGTATTGTATCATACTTATATGGCCTAATGGCAAGTATAACATGTTGGTAAATATGTAATGTGCTTTTATAATCGAATGATAAGTTTGAAATGAATGTGAGTGAAATGTTATGCATAAGCTATCAAATGCTAAGTGTGAAAATGAGATGAAAGAAAGGTGTTTGAGATGTATAATTATATACGTTTGAATGATGTTAGTACTTAATTGATATGAATATGTTATATGGAACTTGTTGATTTCATTATTCGGGCCTTTGAGCCTAGCAGGCTATAATGCCAGTGAAATGATAATCGGGACTCGAGCCTAGCAGGTGAAATACCGGTGATTTGAGAAAAATCTAAGACTAAGGTACCTCGTATTAGATTGACAAATGAATACATTCAATACGTTAAGTGGGCCAGGTGCACATTATGTACTCATATGTGAGTTTGATTTGAAGTGAATCATAAGTGTGTAATGTGATACATACGTGAATAAATGTTATAACTATATCTATGATCATGATACACCTAGTCAGGGTGAGAAAGTATGTGAAAGTATTTGATGTAATTATGTTATATGAATTCAGATTAAGTGTGATAAGAATGCTGAACGTGCATTATGTGCTTGTGAATATTCGGCTAGATGGCAATTATACCTAGAATATGGTCTCTTGAGAAATTGAATAATCGAAGTATAATTGCGTTTATTTGTTTGCATTGCTTAAAACTTACTAAGCTTATGAAAGCTTACTCCGTTGTTACGTTCCTCTATTTTATAGATTGTTGGCTCCAGTTACTTGCTCGGGTTGGAGTTTGCAGGAGATATTATCACACTGTCGAGCTCACGCTAATGGTGTAAGTAAATCCTAGTATTTTGAGTCTATGGCATGTATAGGGTTTTAATGTTTTGGACATCGTAAGCCCATATATGGGACAGATTGCATGTGAAAAGAAAAGTTTTAAATTGATTGAAATTTTTCGGCATGATTTTTGTGTGATTGACTGAGTTTAAGTCGGGTAACACCTCGAACCCTGTTCCGGTGAGGGATACGGGCGAGGGGTGTTACAGTTCACAAAAAATGTTGAATCTCGATTTACTTGGGTAATATACATATATCTCTCTCCAATACATCTGCACTCCAAGCCCCTGTAATACACCAAAACACGAATGTACTCTATCCTGCGTTCTATTCAAACCGAGCATCAAATTCAGTATTATAACTCAAATAATGATTCATTTCCCACAATGAAACATATATATTTTATCATGTAATACCAATCACCAATTTATATAAATGTTCAATTTTAACCGTACAAACTTACTTGGACTGAATTGTAGTAATTGTAGAAATTCAAGGACTATTCCGCTATTTTTCCTTTTCCAAGAGTATCTACGGGATCTTGATCTAAAATGTAGAATTACTCATTTATCAGCTTAAATTTCACATTCCAATTCATTTTACAATTAATACCCTTTTTTTAAAATTTACACAATTACCCCAAACTTTTATAATTTTTTCAATTTAGTCTCTTAACCCAAAATTCATCAAATTAATCATTTTTCTCAAGTCAATTGTAACACCCCTTACCCGTATTTAACGCCGAAACAAGGACGAGGCATTACTGGACTTCAACACAAGCAAACATACATTTCTAAGTTGTAAATTTGGAACCAAATTAAAACCATTTGCAAATAATCATAAAGTCACTAATACGAGCCTACGAGGCCCAAAACATGCATTAGAAGCGGTTCGGGACTAAACCAAGAACTTTTAGAAAATTTTACAAAACCTAGAAAATTTTTGCTAAAACAGGGGTCACATGCCCGTGTGGCTTGGGACACGTCCGTGTGGGCAGGCCGTGTGGTCACACACGCCTGTGTGTAATGCCCCGTACCCGAGACCGTTGCCGGAGTCGAACACGAGGTGTTAACAGACTTAATTCATTTCTTAAACAGCTCATACAATTCATTTTAAAATTTCCAGACAAGCTGGCTAACTGCATCATAATCGCTTTAAAAATCATATCTCGAGTTCCAAAACTCGAAATCAAGTTCTGTAAATTTTTCCTGAAACTAGACTCATACATCTATCAACTAATTTTTTTTCAGAATTTTTGGTTGGACCAATTAGTACAGTTTATTAGTTAAAATCTCCCCTATTTCAGGGTTCGACTACTCTGACCTCTGTGTATTATGAATCAGATATCTCCGTGTACAGAGCTTCAATGATTATGCTGTTTGTCTCTAATAAAACTAGACTCAATACTGAATCTGTAAATATAAATCATGACTTATAATTATCTTTGTAAAATTTATGGTGAATTTCCAAAGTCATAACAGGCGATCCAGAAATCGCTCTGACCCTGTTTCACAAAAATTTAAACATCTCATAAAATATAGCTCATATACCTGTTTTGCTTCTTCCATATGAAAATAGACTCATCAGGCTTCGATTCTATGGCTTATTCATTATTTAATTCCATTTCTACTATTTTTAGTGGTTTTTCAAATTCACGTCACTACTGCTGTCTGAATCTATTTTGTGGTAAATTTTACCTATTTCATGGTTTCCATGGATTAGCTAGCAATTTGACATACATAGCACCAAATATGATCATGATTAGCCATTCCAATGGCTAATCATTACCAAGCATTTCCATACCACTCAATAACCATATCATAAGACCATATATATAAAATGATTATAATGCTATACTCAAAATATACAAGCCATTTTCGCATGGCTATACGAATATACATTACCAAAAGATACTTAATTAACAACAAAGGTCAGTCCTATACATGCCATTATCAAAGTTCAACTAAAAGAGTACCAAAAAGGGGCTTAGATAGTGTGGATGACTTCGACTTTGACACTTCCGAGTCCGATAGCTGACGAACAAAATCTATAATACAGAGAATTTAAGCAACAGAGTAAGCGTTTCGATGCTTAGTAAGCTTATAAGTAAGGAAATCATTTGAAACAAAAACACAAAAGAAATAGCATTCATAAGGATAAATAAATGTCTATGCACAAGATCACATATTCATTTTAATTTACACTTCTATCAATATGTTTACACATTCGAAGTCAAACTTAACTAAATTTCATTTGAATCAATTTCATGTAACTCGAGTGAGCTATAGACTTCATATAACCCTAAGGAATGGCCGGGAGAGCATTATTCGATTACATAATCACAACTTATACTGTACAAAATTTTTCCAATGTATATACGATCCATACCTGGTCATATTAGGGATTATGAGCACATTAATCGGAATTATTACGACAGAATCGCACCTTTCCAAACATAAATACTTTCGGAATTTGGCTCGGATGTAACAACCAGCACGAATGCCTTCGGGACTTAACCCGGTTATAATAACCCGCACGAATGCCTTCGGGACTTAACCCGGTTATAATAACCCGCACGAATGCCTTCGGGACTTAACCCGGTTATAATAACCCGCACGAATGCTATGCACATATATATATATCATAACTCATTAGCATTACTAGAAAACAAGTTCAACATGCTTATCAACCCTTACTCTTACGGCTCAATAGCTACATACACGTAATACGATTTCATTTCGTTATTCCACATGAATTCTTTAACCATTCAGCTCCAAGTCATATAAAATAAAAATCATTTGTTTCACTATGTAATTTATATAAAGCCATAAGATCACAACTTATCTACTATGCTTTTATATGATACCTATAAAATCATAAACTAAGTTCCGTTACTCAAAGACTTACCTCGGTATATTGGAACGGTTGTGGATTGATTACTCTATTGCTTTCTCTTTTCCCCGATCCAACTTTGATTCCCCTTGCCCTTGAGCTTAATGAATACAAGTAGAAGTATTCAATATTTTTACCAATAATGTTTACTTGTTAATCACATTCGGCAATCACATATCAAACTCATTTTATTATAATTTATCATTTCCACAATTTATTTTAAACTTACAAATTTCATAAATAATACAATTTTATACACCATGGCTACTTTTGTCGAATGTTCATATAATTTAAATAACAATTCATCATTCAACTTTCAAACCAAAACGCCATTATATGACCACATATACATACATCCATATACTTAAGCTCAATAATTATAATATAACATCAAGTACTCATTTTACTCATGTGGCCGATTATACTTGGTCATACATACACATAATCAAAAATAAATTCCAAAATTTTCACATCATTTATGTACTAAGCCGAATACACTTGCCAAGTTCACATACATTCTTCAACAATTCCTTCTTTAAACAAACACATATTCGGCTAAAACAATGAAAATTTTAGCAGCTTTTAATTTAACGCCTAATCAATTATAACACATTTAAGCATTCTTTTCATATTATCAACTCCAACCACATACATTATTCAAGTATAATATTTTCATATTCGGCAATAGTATCAAACATAATAGCCGATTCTTCTCACTTTGTATCTATGCATCTATTTGATCATTAGTTTAGTTCAAACACCCATACACCAAGATTCATCCAATTTAACATGAAACAAAAACCTTAATCCTCAATAACTACTATGGCCGAAAGTTCTAGTCATCCCAAAATCAAAATTTCTAACATGGGTTACCTAAAGAACTTGGTAACTAGTTCAAATTTATCTAAAATTTCAAGAATTCACATGAATTTCTCACCTTATTTATGGCTTAGAATCACCAAATGGTTGCTCCCTTTTTCCCCCTTAGAATCGGCCAAGAAGAAACAAGAATAAAAACTTTGTTTCTTTGTGACAGCCCAAAATTGACCCTAGTCGGGAGGTGGTTTCGGGACCACAAAACCGAGGCATAAAAATAATTTATAATTTATTTTGATGCCTATAATATGTGTTAATTCATGTGTGACATTTTGATGTTTCGATTTAGAGTTATAAATGTGAATTTCATTAGAAAGGACCTAGTAGTAAACTGTGAAAGTATGATGGGGAAAGGTGTGATGACTAGTTGAACATGCATGCAAAAATAAGGGATTTGCATGTCAATTCCCCCCCCCCCCAACATGAAGTGGCCGGCCATGGCAAGATTGGATGGGCAAAACATGTCATGAAACATGTTTTGTTGGTGCATTAGGGTGAAATAATAAAATAAAGAGCATGGGCAAAGAAAGAAAAAATGGTCTCATCCATGCTTCCCCCTTGGCCGTGAGTTGAGAGAAAGGAAAAGAAAAAATTTGGTTCATCCATTCTCATTTTCTTTGGGCTGAAAATTCTAAGAAGGAAGGAAATTTTGCTCCATTTTTAGTTTAGAAGAGATCTAGAAGGAGATTTGGCTATACTTGCATCAAGATTAAGGTATGTTGAGGTTGTGTCATGAGATTCATGCTTGTTTTGGTTGCTAACTTGATGTGCATGTTAGCCATGGTTCAAATCCTTGTTATGCCATGAAAAATGGTATTTGGCCAAGGTTGATATTGTGTTAAAGCCATTGCATGCTAAATGTGAAGCTTGTTGATGATGCATGTAATGATGGATTGACTACTCTTGAAATTTCTTTTAGTATTCTTGAGTAGGACATTGAATTCTTTGTTTAACCATGACCGAAGTTGAAAGAGTATGGTTGTGATGTATTCGCCATGGTGCATTCATGAGCATGATTTATGCTTGTTACTTGATTGGTAAAATTTGTGTTTGGATGGGTATGAACCCCTTGAGATTCGACCTTGCACCTATATGTGTATACATGTTTGCACATGATGTATTGGCATGACATATATACTATTTCAAGGTATATATTTGCTTGTGATGATGTTCGGTTATGAAGTACATGAGAGATGTGTATTGAGCTACAATATGTAATGCGTTAGTTAGTAAAATGCATGCTGTTTTGTGTGGTATTAAGTGCATAATTGGCCTCAACATGGACATGCATATTCGCCACATGAGGGAAATTGGTGTGCATGCATTCGGTTAGAGGCAAGCATATTGATGCCTATTCTTGGCTTAGAAAATTCCGCTAAGAGGAATATTAACTAATGTGTTGAGTTCGATTCGTGATTTCGTACATATGCGACTTTGATGCCTAATGAGCATATATATTGGCTAGGTATCTTGAATTCCTCTTTCGATGTTCAAATGATAAAACCAATTTATTTGTTAAATTAAGCTCAAGAGCAAAGGGGAGCTAAATCCGATAAGGGGAAGGAAAAAGTCGTCGAATAGCCGTCGAAATCGTTCGACCACGTCCGAGGTAAGTTTTCGAGTATTGAAACTTAGATTTTGATTCGATTGAATGAAGTAATAAGCAATCGAAATTGTGCCTTTGTATGTGGCCATTGAGCGAAATGATATTTTTGCTAAGTGAATTGTGCATAAAAGTTGTGTTATGAAATCGAAACAAAGATGTGTATGAATGTTCGAGTGATATCGGGCTAAGCCCAAGGCAATTGTGCGAGTTATGATATCCGGCTAAGCCTGAAGGCAATTGGGCGAGTTATGATATCCGGCTAAGCCCAAGGCAATTGTGCAAATTGTGATATCCGGGTTAAGTCCCGAAGGCCTTTGTGCGGGTTACCATAACCGGCTATGTCCCAAGGCGTTTGAACGAGTAGCTATATCCGGATAAACTCCAAGGTATGTGATTCGAGAACTTTGAACTTGGGAAAATTTTCAGTTAATGCACTTGTGAAATTCCCAACAACAAGGTATGTTTTGTGTGTGCTTCGCACACTATGAGTAAGTGCGTGTGAATATTTGCTCTAATGATAAATGAGCTATCGGCATTAACTAGGCCGTTATTTGTGTATGAATATAAGAGTTGGGATTGTGAAGTAAGCATGTCTTTGAGAAATTGTGCATATGAATTATTGTTTAGCTACTTGAATGCTATGCTTTGGTTGTGTGTATATTATGGCTCGAAACTTACTAAGCATAAATTGCTTACTCCGTTTCTTTGTTTCTCTGTTTATAGATTTTGCTCGTTAGCGATCGGATTTGGGATCATAGAAGTTGAAGTCAACCACACTATCAAAGCCCTTTTTGGTACTCCTTTAGTTGAGTTTTGGATATGGCATGTATAGGACCACCCTCGGTTGTTTTTAAGTACTTTGTGATGTATATGTGTGCGGCCATGCGAAAATGGTTCGTAAAAGTGGAGTATGGAATTTGACCATATGTGGATTGTAATTATATTTGGTTTCATGATGTGATTATGGTTTGGAATGAGAGTGTTGGTCACATGATCAGCCATTGGAATGGCTAAATATGATCATATGTGGACCTAAGTATGACTAGACTATAGTTGGTCCATGGGAACTACAATATAGGTAAAGCCTACCTTAAAAACAGAGGCTGCCAGCTGCAGTGACGTGGATGTGAAAAATCACTAAAATTTGTAGGAATGGTGTTAAATAGTGAATAAATTATGTGATCTAACCTTGATGAGTCTATTTTCATATGAAAGTAACGAAACGATCATATGAATAGTATACTGAGAGATATTAAAGTTCTCGAGAGACAGGGCCAGAACAGTTTCTGGGTCCCCTGTCGCGACTTTGAAAATTTACCATAAATTATCCAGAATGAATTAGAAGTCATGCCTTATATTTCCAGATTCCTTTTTCAGTCTAGTTTCATTAGAAACAAACGGCATCAGTATTGAAACCCTGTACAGAGAGATATTCAAGTTGTAACGCGTGAAGGTCAGTGTAGTCGACCCCTGTAACATGGGTGACTTTAACTAATAAACTGTACCAAGTGGCCCAACCAAAAATTCTAGAAAAAAACACAGGGATGGATATATGAGTATAAATTCAGGGAAAATTTACAGAATCAGTTTCTGAGTTCTGTAACTCGAGATATGCTTTTTAAGGTAACAGTGACGCAGTTTTCCAGCTTGCCTGGGAATGTCAAGTTGGTCGGTGCTATAAGTGGTTTTGGCTTGTTAACCTCGTGTCCGACAATCGCAACGGTCTCGGTTCGGGTGTTACAATTTTATTGGTATCGAGCTACGGTTTAGTCGATCCTAGGACTACCGTGATATGTTTGGGGTCTAGCTATACATGCCATTAAGTGATAATTGATAGTGTGGTGATTTCTGACATTTTGAAATTTGTGCTTGTTTATAGCCATGGATCCCGATCCCAACCGAGCAATAGCTGATGATGTGGAGAGTGTGGCGCCTGCTCCCGCACAAGGGACAGCGCCGACGGACTCTCAACCTATTGCTAGCAATCCGAATGATGAGGCTAAGCAAGCCTTCTATAGCGTGATGAATGATTGGTTCAACCAATACATTCGAACTAACACTACTGTTCCACAACCTCCATTCCCGACTAATGCAACCCCAAGACCTACAATACCTCCGTGAATCGACCAAATAAGGTCAAGTAAGCCCCATCGACAAATTCAAAACATGGGGCTACTGAATTTAAAGCTACGGATAGCGACGATGGCGAGCAAGCTGAATTTTGGTTGGACAACACTATCCGGTGCTCGATGAGCTATCATGTACACCCGATGAATGCTTAAAGTGTACTATCTCCTTGCTACGCGATTCCGCCTACTATTGGTGGAGTACTCTGACTTCTGTTGTGCCTAGGGAGCACGTAACTTGGGAGTTCTTTCTAACCGAGTTCCGAAAGAAGTATATCAGTCAGAGATTTATGGATCAAAAACGGAAGGAATTTCTTGAACTTAAACAAGGTTCCATGTCGGTTACCGACTACGAACGAAAATTTGTGAGGCTTAGCCGGTACGCACGCGAATGCATTTCTTCAGAAGCTGTGATGTGTAAACGCTCCGAAGATGGACTGAATGATGATATAAAGTCATGTTGGCATTTTGGAAATCCGAGTTTGTGGCTCTTGTCGAGCGAGTGCAAAGCCGAGGAGCTCGAGATGGAGAAAAGAAAAGTGAAGTGGGAGCAAGGGAGTTTCAGAAGAGGTCTTGGGAAGCCCTTCCCACACTCATCAAAGAAATTTAGAGATGGCTTAGGCCGGTCTAGAGACACTTCGGGCTTTTCTAGACGAGACCGCGATCGACCCCTATGGGCACGCGAGTCACTTCGATCGCCAAGATTGGCAATGATCGTCGAGACGAACGGAGTGCCAATATTGTGGCAAATGGCATTCGGGAGTTGTAGACTCGTGACCGCTCTGTTACAAGTGCGGATCACCGATCATTTCATTAAGGATTGCCTGAGTTTATCCGAACAAAACGTAAATCAAAGTGGGAACCCGGTGCTACCACAACTCGAGGTAGGCCACCTAGAAATATGGGCAATGCTAGTGGCGGTCGAGAGGATCTAGAGATGCTACCATCGATCCGAGGCTCGTGCTCCTGCTAGGACTTATGCCATACGCGCATGTGAGGATGCTTCCTCGTCAGATGTTATTACCGGTACTTTTACTCTCCTTTACACTAATGTGATTGCTTTGATTGACCCTGGTCCTACTCATTCATATATATGCGAAACCTTAGCATCCAGTAAGACTTTGCCCATTGAGTCTACTGAGTTTGTAATTCAGGTGTCAAACCCCTTAGGTCATTACGTGCTTGTCAACAAAGTGTGTAAGAAAAGTCCCCTAGTATTCCGAGGTTCTTGTTTTCCGGCGAACTTGATGCTTTTTCCGTTCGACAAATTTGACGTTATTCTTGGTTTGGATTGGTTGACCATGCACGATGCGGTTGTAAATTGCAAAAGCAAGACTATTGATCTGAGGTGCGCAAATAACGAGATAATTCGGGATGAGTCTACGAACTTAAAGGGGTTGCCAGCTGTAATATCAGCAATGTTGGCCCAGAAATACGTAAGAAATGGGTGCGAAGCATACCTTGCGTATGTTCTAGATGACAAGGAGTTAGAAAAGAAACCCGAATCTGTGCTAGTGGTTTGCGAATACCAGGATGTTTTCCCTGAAGAATTGCTGGGATTACCACCTGTTCGGGAAATAGAGTTTGGCATCGAATTGGTACCTGGTACCACCCCAATTTCGATAGCTCCGTATCGTATGGCACCAACGGAATTAAATGAGTTGAAAGCTCAGTTGCAAGAATTTGTGGATAAAGGTTTTGCTCACCCGAATTTTTCACCTTGGGGTGCACTAGTGTTGTTTGTGAAAAAGAAGGATGGAACCATGAGGCTGTGCATCGACCATCGTCAGCTTAATAAAGCGACGATAAAGAACAAATATCCGTTACCGCGTATCGACGATTTGTTCGATCAACTAAAGGGAGCTTAAGTGTTCTCGAAAATAGATTTGAGATCGGGCTATTATCAGTTGCGAATTCGAGATTCAGACGTACCCAAGATTGCCTTCAGAACGAGATATGGTCACTACGAGTTCCTAGTGATGCTGTTTGGGCTTACTAATGCCCCTGCGGTATTTATGGATTTAATGAATCGGATCTTCAGACCATATTTGGATCGGTTCGTAGTCGTGTTCATTGATGACATCTTGGTCTATTCAAGAAATGAGACCGAACATGCTGAACACCTGAGGTTAGTGCTGCAAATTTTACGGAATAAGCAATTATATGCTAAGTTCAAGAAGTGTGAGTTACGGTTAAGAGAGGTTAGCTTCTTGGGGCATGTGATATCTCATCGGGTATTCGAGTCGACTGAACAAAATTTCAGCCATACTTAACTGGAAGCCTCAGAAATATTACCGAGGTTCGAGAGCTTTTGGGGCTTGCTTAGGTTATTACCGACGATTTGTAAGAGGTTTCTCGATGATAGCCACGCCAATGACGGCTACTCCAAAAGGATGTTAAGTTCGAATGGACGAAGAAATGTTAAAAAAAAAAAGTTTCGATCAACTGAAAACTTATTTGACTAAAGCCCCAATTCTAGTGCAACCCGAATCGGGCAAAGAGTTTGTTATTTATAGTGACGCATCCCTACTCGGGTTAGGTTGCGTATTGATGCAAGAAGGTCGAGTTGTGGCCTATCGTCGAGGCAATTAAAGCCACACGAGAAAAAATTATCCGACCCATGATCTCGAATTGGTCGCCATCGTATTCGCCTTAAAGATATGGCGACATTACTTATTTGGTGAGAAGTGCCATGTGTTCGGATCACAAAAGTCTCAAATATTTGATGACTCAAAGAGACTTAAATCTGCGACAAAGACGTTGGCTCGAGTGTTAAAGGATTATGAGTGGTCATTGACTATCACTCGGGAAAGGCGAATGTGGTTATGGATGCCTTAAGTCGTAAATCATTATTCGCTTACGAGTGATGAATGTACACTTGTCTGTTCTACCCGACAATGTGTTAGTAGCTGAATTGAAAGCCAAACCATTATTGATACGTCAAATTCGTGAAGCTCGTGAAGTCGACGATGAGTTGGTTGCAAAACGGCTGAGTGTGTTCGAACAAGGACTCGAATTTCAAATCGATGATGACGATTGTTTGAGGTTCAAAAGTTGTCTGTGTTCCAAAGAATTGAAACTTATTTCGATAATTCGAACGAAGCCCATTGTAGCCGAATGGCAATCCACCCGGGAGTACGAAGATGTACAACGATTTGAAACGTCGGTTTTGGTGACATGGTATGAAACGAGACATCTCCATTGTTTTGAGATGTTTAATATGTCAACAAGTGAAAGCGGAACATCAAGTGCCTTGAGATTACTTCACCGATCACGATACCCGAGTGGAAATGGGATCGAGTCACAATAGACTTTGTATCCGGACTGCCATTGTCAGCAAGTAAGAAGGATGCGATTTGGGTCGTGGTAGATAGATTGACTAAGTTGGCTCACTTTATCCCCGTACGTACGGATTTTTCAATGGACAAACTAGCCGAATTGTATGTTTCTCAGATTGTGAGATTACACGGGTGCCTATTTCCATCGTATCGGATAGAGATCCGAGATTTACCTCGCGATTTTGGAAGAAGTTGCAAGAAGCTTTGGGTACCAAGCTACATTTCAGCACCGCCTTTCACCCTCAAACCGATGGTCAATCCGAGCGGATAATTCAGATACTTGAGGATATGTTAAGATGTTGCATCCTCGAGTTCAGTGGTTCATGGGAACGATATTTGCCTTTGATTGAATTCGCTTACAACAATAGTTTTCAATCAAGTTTTAAGATGGCACCCTACGAGGCTTTGTACGGTCGTAAATGCCGTACACCATTGTTTTGGACTGAGCTCGGTGAAAGCAAAATTTTTGGGGTGGATTTAATTAGAGATGCTGAATGAAAGTGAAAGTAATCCGTGAAAGTCGAAGATAGCCTCCGATCGTCGAAGTCGACGCAGGTCCAAACGAAAAGACATCGAGTATCGTGGGAGATAAAGTGTTTCTCAAGGTTTCGCCTTGGAAAAAGATACTCGATTCTACCGTAAGGGCAAGTTGAGCCCGAGGTTCATTGGGCCATATGAGATATCCGGCGAGTCGGTCCGATTGCATATCATTTGATTTTGCCCCTAAACTCGAAAAGATTCACGATGTCTTTCATGTTTCGATGCTTGACGCTATAGATCCGATCCATCGCACGTGATTAGTCCATCAGAGGTTGAAATTCAAGCCAATATGAGTTATAAGGAAGAACCGATTCGTATCCTATCACGTGAAGTGAAAGAGTTGCGAAACAAGCGGGTTCCACTAGTGAAAGTGTTATGGCTCAAACACGGGATAGAAGAAGCTACTTGGGAAACCGAGAACTCTATGAAAGAGCGATACCCAACCCTATTTACCGGTAAGATTTTCGGGGACGAAAATTTCTTAAGTGGGGGAGAGTTGTGACAGCCCAAAATTGACCCTAGTCGGGAGGTGGTTTCGGGACCACAAAACCGAGGCATAAAAATAATTTATAATTTATTTTGATGCCTATAATATGTGTTAATTCATGTGTGACATTTTGATGTTTCGATTTAGAGTTATAAATGTGAATTTCATTAGAAAGGACCTAGTAGTAAACTGTGAAAGTATGATGGGGAAAGGTGTGATGACTAGTTGAACATGCATGCAAAAATAAGGGATTTGCATGTCAATTTCCCCTCCAACATGAAGTGGCCGGCCATGGCAAGAGTGGATGGGCAAAACATGTCATGAAACATGTTTTGTTGGTGCATTAGGGTGAAATAATAAAATAAAGAGCATGGGCAAAGAAAGAAAAAAATGGTCTCATCCATGCTTCCCCCTTGGCCGTGAGTTGAGAGAAAGGAAAAGAAAAAATTTGGTTCATCCATTCTCATTTTCTTTGGGCTGAAAATTCTAAGAAGGAAGGAAATTTTGCTCCATTTTAGTTTAGAAGAGATCTAGAAGGAGATTTGGCTATAATTGCATCAAGATTAAGGTATGTTGAGGTTGTGTCATGAGATTCATGCTTGTTTTGGTTGCTAACTTGATGTGCATGTTAGCCATGGTTCAAATCCTTGCTATGCCATGAAAAATGGTATTTGGCCAAGGTTGATATTGTGTTAAAGCCATTGCATGCTAAATGTGAAGCTTGTTGATGATGCATGTAATGATAGATTGACTACTCTTGAAATTTCTTTTAGTATTCTTGAGTAGGACATTGAATTCTTTGTTTAACCATGACCGAAGTTGAAAGAGTATGGTTGTGATGTATTCGGCCATGGTGCATTCATGAGCATGATTTATGCTTGTTACTTGATTGGTAAAATTTGTGTTTGGATGGGTATGAACCCCTTGAGATTGACCTTGCACCTATATGTGTATACATGTTTGCACATGATGTATTGGCATGACATATATACTATTTCAAGGTATATATTTGCTTGTGATGATGTTCGGTTATGAAGTACATGAGAGATGTGTATTGAGCTACAATATGTAATGCGTTAGTTAGTAAAATGCATGCTGTTTTTGTGTGGTATTAAGTGCATAATTGGCCTCAACATGGACATGCATATTCGGCCACATGAGGGGAAATTGGTGTGCATGCATTCGGTTAGAGGCAAGCATATTGATGCCTATTCTTGGCTTAGAAAATTCCGCTAAGAGGAATATTAACTAATGTGTTGAGTTCGATTCGTGATTTCGTACATATGCGACTTTGATGCCTAATGAGCATATATATTGGCTAGGTATCTTGAATTCCTCTTCGATGCTCAAATGATAAAACCAATTTATTTGTTAAATTAAGCTCAAGAGCAAAGGGAGCTAAATCCGATAAGGGAAGGAAAAGTCGTCGAATAGCCGTCGAAATCGTTCGACCACGTCCGAGGTAAGTTTTTGAGTATCGAAACTTAGATTTTGATTCGATTGAATGAAGTAATAAGCAATCGAAATTGTGCCTTTGTATGTGGCCATTGAGCGAAATGATATTTTGCTAAGTGAATTGTGCATAAAAGTTGTGTTATGAAATCGAAACAAAGATGTGTATGAATGTTCGAGTGATATCGGGCTAAGCCCAAGGCAATTGTGCGAGTTATGATATCGGGCTAAGCCCAAGGCAATTGTGCGAGTTATGATATCCGGGCTAAGCCCAAGGCAATTGTACGAGTTATGATATCGGGCTAAGCCGAAGGCAATTAGGCGAAGTTATGATATCCGGGCTAAGCCCAAGGCAATTGTGCAAATTGCGATATCCGGTTAAGTCCGAAGGCCTTTGTGCGGGTTACCATAACCGGGCTATGTCCCAAGGCATTTGAACAGTAGCTATATCCGGATAAACTCCGAAGATATGTGATTCGAGAACTTTGAACTTGCTGGAAAATTTTCAGTTAATGCACTTGTTAAATTCCCAACAACAAGGTATGTTTTGTGTGCTTAGCACACTATGAGTAAGTGCATGTGAATATTCGCTCTAATGATAAATGAGCTATCGGCATTAACTAGGCCGTTATTTGTGTATGAATATAAGAGTTGGGATTGTGAAGTAAGCATGTCTTTGAGAAATTGTGCATATGAATTATTGTTTAGCTACTTGAATGCTATGCTTTGGTTGTGTGTATATTATGGCTCAAACTTACTAAGCATAAATTGCTTACTCCGTTTCTTTGTTTCTCTGTTTATAGATTTTGCTCGTTAGCGATCGGATTCGGGATCATAGAAGTTGAAGTCAACCACACTATCAAAGCCCTTTTTGGTACTCCTTTAGTTGAGTTTTGGATATGGCATGTATAGGACCACCCTCGGTTGTTTTTAAGTACTTTGTGATGTATATGTGTGCGGCCATGCGAAAATGGTTCGTAAAAGTGGAGTATGGAATTTGACCATATGTGGATTGTAATTATATTTGGTTTCATGATGTGATTATGGTTTGGAATGAGAGAGTTGGTCACATGATCAGCCATTAGAATGGCTAAATATGATCATATGTGGACCTAAGTATGACTAGACTATAGTTGGTCCATGGGAACTACAATATAGGTAAAGCCTACCTTAAAAACAGAGGCTGGCAGCTGCAGTGACGTGGATGTGAAAAATCACCAAAATTTGTAGAAATGGTTTTAAATAGTGAATAAATTATGTGATCGAACCTTGACGAGTCTATTTTCATATGAAAGTAACGAAACCATCATATGAATAGTATAATGAGAGATATTAAAGTTCTCGTGAGATAGGGCCAGAACGGTTTTTGGGTCCCCTGTTGCAACTTTGAAAATTTACCATAAATTATCCAGAATGAATTAGAAGTCATGCCTTATATTTCCAGATTCCTTTTTCAGTCTAGTTTCATTAGAAACAAACGGAATCAGTATTGAAACCCTTTACAGAGATATATTCAAGTTGTAACGCGTGAAGGTCAGTGTAGTCGACCCCTGTAACATGGGTGACTTTAACTAATAAACTGTACCAATTGGCCCGACCAAAAATTCTAGAAAAAAATCCAGGGATGGATATATGAGTCTAAATTCAGGTAAAATTTACAGAATCAGTTTCCGAGTTCTGTAACTCGAGATATGCTTTTTAAGGCAACAGTGATGCAGTTTTCCAGCTTGCCTGGGAATGTCAAGTTGGTCGGTGCTATAAGTGGTTTTGGCTTGTTAACCCCTCGTGTCCGACACCGGCAACGGTCTCGGGTTCGGGGTGTTACATTCTTTCACCCATTTCCTTCCTTTAACTATTATTATTCTATATTTTAAAGCCATTTAATAATGGAAAATGCTAAAATAAAATTCATATATTTTATACTAACTTACAACATGGCCGGCCACTAATAACAAAATGGTTAATTTGACATGCAAAACCCTTCCTTTTAATACTTTCATTATATACCATCTTAAAAATTTGCCTACCACTTTTCATTTTTCTCACACAAGTCCTATTTAATAATTTCATATATAATTGACAAAGTTAAAGTATGAAATTTTCACATATGTATGTTCATGCACAATAAACATAGAAAATAACAGTTAATTATTTTTATGACTCGGTTTTGTGGTCCCGAAACCACTTTCCGACTAGGGTCACATTAGGGTTGTCACACTGTGTCCCTAACCCATGTAACTCTCTATTTGTAACTCATGACCAAAATGAGATCACACGGCTAAGTCACATGCCCGTGTGCTAGGCCGTGTGGAAAATTAATTTTTAGAAAAAAAATAGGTGCAGGGGACACACGGCCGGATCACACACCCATAGGGCTGACAGAGTGTCACACATGACCTAGATACACGCCCGTGTGTCTACCTGTGTAGATAAAAACAAGGCTATTTACCAAGTCATTTTGTCACCCTCACATGCTCATATCTACTCAACATCACATGGTACAAACTTAAGCATAAAGAGCAACCAAATAATCACAACTAAGACAATAACATTTCATTCTCATACCATTTTTAAACATGCTTAAAAGATCAACCTCTCCACATCAAATTATGCAAGTTTTCACATTCACAAATGACATTAATACAAATATACTCATAACCAACATTAGCCAACTTCCAAGGCTATATACAAAATGAACCATGAACCACTATAAGCCAACACATATGACCAAAAGACCAAGTTCCTATACATGCCATAAACTCTAAATACTTGATTTCATCAATACCCAAATGATAGCTTGATAGTGTGATAGGATCTCCAACGATCTCCAACCCGAGCTAGCTTGACGGCATTATAAAACATGGGAAAGGAAGGGGGTAAGCTATATTGCTTAGTAAGTTCGTATGAACATAATAAGCAAATCTTACAAATCATTTACTAAGTCCAACAATATAAACACAAGATAATATACATTGCTATAAAGCTCACTGTTATAACTTATCCAGTCACATTGCTTGCTCTATCAATTTGCAAGCATAACTTAACATGTCTTGGCATTAGGTTAACAACCGTAATATTTCCATTATAACAGATTACCACAATCAACCAAGCATTTCAAACCTCATAATAACATGTATATTAATTATGAGTATTCACATTTCAAGCATATATTTTAACATCTTTCAATTGTTTAAAGCTAATATCTTCTCATACTTCCACAATCATTTTAATAGGCAATTATGCCAATCTTTCCTTTTTCTGATATCCGATAAATCACAATTTGTGTGAATAAAACATGCTATATCATGACTCAATTTGGCCCAAAAACCACTTACACAATCGCCAACCGAATTTACCATGTATTTCATATATCACAAGGTTTTCACAAAAACATTCTCGTAGAAACCATGAACTCACAATATCATGAAGTCAATACTTATAAACTTATGTGCATTCCTGTACTAATTCATAACACTTACATGCTCTTTCTCTTCTTTGACATACCCATTAAATTACTCGTCGAACTACTTGGAATATTAAAGGATACTCGGGAATCTCATACAGACAGTATCGTACCAATGCCATATCCTAGATATGGTCTTACATGTAATCTCGTATCGATTCCAATAGCCCAGCTATGGTCTTACACGAAGTCTCATATCGATGCCATACCCCAGATATAGTCTTGCACGTAATCTCAGTAACCCTAATTTCTCATTTGTACCTTATCTATTCCTAAGGTTCAACCGAGACTTTCGCTGTATCGAATCTCTGTCGGTCATTTCCATAATATCGTATTCAATAGCATTGACATTTCATTTCAATAAAATAACATTGACCACAATTATATCAATTAAGCATTTATACATAATAATTTAATGCTTATTAAACATACGAACTTACATTGGCATAAAAATGGCGAAAAGGACCTAACATTAAATACGCGTTTTTTCCCCGTTCTAATTTCGAACCTCATTTTTCTTGATTTATAATATCACATTTAACTTATTTAATCATTATACTATTCAAATCAGCCCAAAATAACATTATGGAAAAAATTACATTTTTGCCCCTAAAGTTTCACTTTTTTACAATTTAGTCCCTAGGCTCGTAAAATGAAATGTACTCAATTTCTTCAATACCCATGCCTAGTCGAACCTTATCCATGATTATATCATCCCACATTTTTCTTTTATTTGCATTTTAACACCCATTTTACAACTTTTTACAAATAGGTCATTTTTAGGCATTTTCATCGAAAATCACTTAGATAAAGTCATTTATCTAACAACTAACATGCATTTTCTACCATTAAACATAAAAAAAACATACATATTCAACATGTGTCAAACCCTAGACTTTCAACCATTCCTCAAATTAGTACTAGAAATAGGTAGATCATGTTACAAGGATTTCAAAAACATAAAAATCATTAAAAACGGAGCTATAACGGACTTACAATCGAGCTTGGAAGCTTGACAAACCCTAGCCATGGTTTCTTCTTGTAAATTTCAGCCATGGGAGGAAGATGGACAAAAATTTGCTTTTATTTTGGCTTTTTAGTTCATTTAATTACCAAATTACTAAATTACCCTTTAATGAAAAACTTTAGAAACATACCTAACCATGTCCATTTTTGTCCACCAACTTAACTAATAGTCTAATTACCATTTAAGGACCTCCAATTTAAAATTTCATAACAATTATATACCTTTAACCCATAGAACTCACATTTTTCACTTATTACAATTTAGTCCTTTTGACTAAATTGAGTGCCCCAACATCAAAATTTTTTAACAAAATTTTCATGAAATCATTCCATTAAACTGTAAACCATAAAAATATAATAAAAATAAATTTTTCTGAGTTGGATTCGTGGTCCCAAAACCACTATTACAACTAGACCCAAAATTGGGTTGTTACATCAATATTATAACCAAATATACTAGGCCCTTAAACAGTCCCCAATAAACATTAAATTCACTATTAAGCCCTAATATTTTGACATTTTCACAATTTAATCCTAAAATCAAAATCTAACAAAAATCACTTTACAAATTCATCATATAACATAATCAAAGCTTCAAATACATGTTATTCATAAAAAACATTCAATATTCAACAATGGCAACTTCCAAAATTTTTAATAAAATAAAAAACAAAGGTACGGGCTAGCCGGACCTAGTTGCAACGATCTCAAAAACATAAAAGTTACAAGAAACCGAATTAAAATAGACTTACATGCAAAGCCTTTGAGTTAGCCGAAGGTGAAGCTTCAAAAATGGAGAAATTTTCTTTTGTTTTCGTGAAACATGGAAAGATGATAATTTATTTTAGTTTTGTTTTATTAACTTTAATTTAATTATTAATTTGCACATTTACCCTTAAATATATCTTTATAAAATAACCATTTAAAGACCCATTGTTGTCCATCAATTTTCTAATGGATTAATTACTCATTAAACCCCTTTTTATTTCATAGTTAAGCTATTAAATCTATGGAATTCAAGATTGACTAAATTTTACACAATTTTCAATTTAGTCATTTTCTTTTAATTAACTATCTAAACGTTAATATTTCTAAACCAAGTTTTAATATGACTATAATAATTCTATAAATATTATAAAAATAATATTTATGAGTCAACACGATGGAAATTAATGGTTTCGAAACCACTGTCCTGTCACCACTAAAAATTGGGCTGTTACAACTCTCCCCCCTTAAAAAATTTTGTCCTCGAAATTGTTATCGGAAAATAGATTCAGATATTGTAGTTTTATTGATTTCTCGGTTTCCCAAGTAGCTTCTTCTGAACCATGACGATGCCACAGGACTTTTACTAATAGTACTCATTTGTTCCACAATTCTTTATCTTCCCAAGCTAAAATTCTTACGGGTTCTTTCGAATACGTCAAGTCTGGCTGTAGCTCAATCTCACTATGAGGAATCACATGTGAAGGATCAGATTTGTACCGTCTCAGCATTGAATTATGAAACACATTATGGATTTTCTCGAGTTCAGAGGGCAAAGCTAATTTATAAGCTACAGGGTCGATTCTTTCAACAATCTCGTACAGTCCGATAAATCTCGGACTCAACTTTTCTTTCCTGCAGAAACGTAACACTTTCTTCCACGGATAGACTTTTAAGAATACCCGATCACCAACAACAAATTCTATATCTTTCCTTTTCAGATCCGCATATGATTTTTGATGATCATATGCATCTTTCAAGCAATCTCGAATAATTTGAACTTTTTCTTCAGTTTCTCGGATCAAATCAGCACCCACCATTTTGGATTCACTCAACTCAAACTAATACAATGGTGTTTTACACTTCTTCCCATAAAGAGCTTCAAACGGTGTCATTTTTATATTGGATTGAAAACTATTACTATAAGTGAATTCAGCTAACGGTAAATATTTTTCCCAACTACCTTCAAACTTGAGTATACAACATCTCAACATATCTTCCAGAATCTGAATCACTCGCTCTGATTACCTGTCAGTCTGAGGATGAAAAGTTATGCTAAAATTATTGGTGCCTAGAGCCTCGTGAAGTTTAATCCAAAATCTTAATGTAAATCTCGGATCTCGATCTGAAATAATAGATGTTAGAACTCTATGTAATCTCACAATCTTAGATACATATAGTTTCGATAATCTCTTAAATGTGAAGTTTGTTCTGAATAGAATAAAATGTGTCGATTTAGTCAATCTGTCAACAATCACCCAGATCAAATCTTTCTTTCTCTGAGTTATAGGTAAACCAGATACGAAATCCAACATAACTTGTTCCCACTTCCATTTAAGAATCATAATAGGTTGTAGTAGGTCTGACTGTACCTGATGTTCGACTTTCACCTGTTGACAAACCAAGCATTTAGCTTCAAATTCACAAATTTCTCATTTTATACCCGGCCACCAATACATCTATTTCAAATCACAATACATATTTGTGCTACCCGAATGAATAGAATACGTACTACTGTGAGCTTCAGACAGAATATCATGTTTCAAATATAGATTATTTGGAACACAAATTCTATCATGGTAATGTAATGTACCATTATCATCAACACTGTACTCTGTACTCAAATTATCTTGAACCAACTGCCATTTCATCATCAACCTCGAATCTTCAATTTTCAATTCTCAAATTCATTGTAGAAATATGGGTTTCTTTCTCAACTCTACTAATACAGAACCATCTTCATTCAGAGCCAAACAAACGTTCAATACTCAAAGTGCAAACAATGACAACTTTTGACTTAGTGCATCCGAAACTACATTAGCCATTCCTGGATGATAATCAATAACTAAATCATAATATTTTAGTAGCTTTAACCACCATCTCTATCTTCAATTCAATTCTTTCTGAGTCATCAAATACTTTAAACTTTTGTGATGTGTAACCACGTGACATTTCTTACTATTTAAATAATGACTCCAAATCTTCAAAACGAATACAATCACAACCAACAAGAGATCATGAGTAGGATAATTCATTTTCATGAAACTTTAACCGCCGAGAATAATAAGCTACTACTTTCCCTACATGTATAAGCACACAACCCAAACCGTTGAGAGATACATCACTATAAACAACATAAGCTACTCAAGATTTAGGCTGAGTCAACACTGGAGCTTTCCTCAACATGTTTTTCAGCTGATCAAAACTCTGTTGGCACTTATTGGACCAAACAAACTCAATATTTTTCTGTAATAATATGGTCATTAGCGAAGCAATAATCGAATTTTTTTTAACAAAACGTAGATAGTAACCTACTAAACCCAAAAAACTTCGCACTTCTGAAACATTCTTCAAAGTCATCTAATTTATCACAGCAGAAACTTTACACAGATCAACTTAGATTTTGTCGGCTGATACTATGTGACCCAAAAATCCAACCTCTCAAAGCCAAAATTCACATTTACTAAATTTTGCGTACAACTATTTTTCTCTAAAAATCTGTAGTACAATTCTCAGATGTTGAGCATGCTCGGATTCTGTGTTCGAATAGATCAATATATCATCAATAAACACAACAACAAATCTATCCAAATACGGTTGGAAAGCCCTGATTTATTAAATATATAAAAGCAGTAGGGGCATTAGTCAAAACAAATGGCATTACCAGAAACTCATACTAACTGTAACGAGTTCTAAAAGTAGTCTTTGACACATCACAGGCTTTAACCTTCAATTGATAATACTTGGATCTGAGATCTATCTTCGAGAACATTGTGGCACCTTTTAATTGATCAAACAAAACGTTGATACATGGCAAATGATACTTATTTTTTATTGTTACTTTGTTCAACTATTTGTAATCTATACACAATCTTAAAGAGCCATATTTCTTTTTCACAAACAACACAGTTGCACCCTAAGGAGACATGCTCGGTCGAATAAACCCTTGGTCTAATAACTCTTGCAATTGTGCTTTCAATCCTTCTAATTCAGCTGGTGCCATGCAGTACGGTGATATAGATGTCGGTGCAGTTCTAAGAACCAAATCAATCACAAACTCAACTTCACGATAGGAGGTAAACCTGGCAACTTTTTAGGAAATACATCAGTGAACTCACTAATAACTAGTAACTAATCTAGCTTCGATTTTGAATCTCTAGTATCAAGAATATTTGCTAGAAATGCTTCGCTACCTTTTCGTAACAATCTTTGAGTAGAAAAAGCTTAAATAATTCTAACAACATCTTTCAGACTCTCAAACTCAACTAAAATCATCTCTCCTATCTGACATTTCAAATCAATCCATTTCTATCTATAGTTTACTACAACATCATGCAATGATAGTCAATCCATATCCAGAATAACATCAAATTCCCAAAAGGGTAACCACGTCAAATCTGCAGGGAATTCACACTTTGATGCATGATCCACCCAAATCACGCCAAATAGAAAGTATAACGCAACAGTTCGCAACAAATGCTAAGCCTCGATTTACTTGGGTAATATACATATATCTCCCACCAATACCATCTCCATTCCAAACCCTCGTAATACACCAAAACACGAATATACTCTATCCCATGTTCAATTAAAATCGAGCATCAAATTCAATATTATAACTCAGATAAAGATTCATTTCCCACAATGAAACATATATATTATATCATGTAATACCAATCACCAATTTATATAAATGTTCAATTTTAACCGTACAAACTTACCTAGATTAAATTGTAGTAATTTTAGAAGTTTAGGGACTATTCCGCTATTTTTCCTTTTTCACAAGTATTTACGGGATCTTGATTTAAAATGTAAAATTACTCATTTTTCAACTTACATTTCACATTCCAATTCATTTTACAATTAATACCCTTTTATTTTTTAAATTTACACAATTACCCCAAACTTTTATAATTTTTGCAATTTAGTCCCTTAACCCAAAATTCATCAAATTAACCATTTTTCTCAAGTCAATATTATAACAAAATATACTAGGCCCTTGAAAAGTCCCTAATAAACAATTTAAGCCCTAAAATTTTGACATTTTCACAATTTAATCCTAAATTCAAAATCTAACAAAAATCACTTTACAATTTCATTATATAACATCATCAAAGCTCCAAATACATGGTATTCATAAAAAAAATCCAGTACTCTACTATGGTAACATCCAAAATTTTTAGCAGAATAAAAAACAAAGGTACGAGCTAACTAGACCTAGTTGCAACGATCTCAAAAACATAAAAATTACAAGAAACTGAATTAAAATAGACTTACATGCAAAGCCTTTGAGTTAGCCGAAGGTGAAGCTTAAAAAATGGAGAAATTTTCTTTTGTTTTTGTGAAACATGGAAAGATGATGATGAACTTTATTTTTGTTTTATTAAACTTTAATTTAATTATTAATTTACATGTTTACCCTTAAATATATCTTTATAAAATAACCATTTAAAGACCCATTATTGTCCATCAATGTTATAATGGATTAATTACTCATTAAACCCCTTTTTATTTCATAGTTAAGCTGTTAAATCTATGGAATTCAAGATTAACTAAAATTTGCACCTTTTTCAATTTAGTCATTTTCTTTTAATTAACTATCTAAACGTTAATATTTCTAAACCAATTTTATTACGACTATAATGGCTCTATAAATATTCTAAAAATAATATTCATGAGTCGATACGAAGGAAATTTGTGGTCCTGAAACCACTACTCCGTCACCACTAAAAATCGGGTTGCTACAACTCCAACCAACACACTAGTTTGACACTTAGTTCTTCATCGGATAAATCGAAGCAAATTATTGCACCCAACACTATCAAATATAATGACACCTAGTGTCTCTTCGTTTAAACCGAAGCAAATTAGCATCTAGTGCCTCATAGAGTCGTAGTCGAAGAAATCCTGAACTTTTCTTATCGTATGGCATGCCAACTATATCTGACTCTGCACAACAATTAATAGGGTTACCATTACTTATTTAATTCTCAATCCATGTACCAATTCACTTCAATTACATCATTAACTCATTTATGCAATCATAGAATAATATAAAACATTTAATTATACATCCAATTCAACATTTTCATGAAAACACACATCTTTCACATATGCTCAAATTAATCCTCAATAACACCAATCATTTTTACCAATTCAAACACATCTCAATTTCCCAAATAGACTGACTTTATATTCTTACCATACAAATACAATTCAATTGCAACAATTTACATGTAATTCAGATTATAGAAACACAAACTATAAACTCCGAGCTATTCATCAATGATTTTGTCTTTTCCTTTCTTTTTTGAAGAATCCGGGTTGACGTTAGCTACGAATTAAAACAAAAAACACATTTCATCAATACACAAGCAATTTCACATGGAATTTCTAATTAAATCAACTTTTGAATTTTATTTAATTTAGTCCATAAAGCTGGGACTAACAAAACTTTCATGTTTAACCTTAAATTTTTATACCACGTTCATTCTAAGCCAAATTTAACTCCCTATTTCTCATTTCTACCCCAAAATTTCAATTTTTTTTGCAATTTGGTCCCTATTGTATAAAATCAACCATTGACTTTACAATTTAGTAATTTTTCACTTCTAACTAAAAATCTATCAAGTTGGTCCCTAAAAATTTAACTATTCTACAAAAGTAACATCCTCAAATTTTAAAAATAATGAAAAACACAACATGATTTAGCTAACTCGAGGTACCGGGATTCCAAAAATATAAAAATTACAAGAAAATGACTAAATTGAACTAACCAATTTGAGGCTTGAAATATTAAAACGCTTGTCATTCATCCTTCTCCCTTATTTTATGTTTTGAAATTTTGGGAAATGAATGAGAAAATATGTTTTGTTTTTTTTCTTACTTTTTTAGTTTTATTGTATTTTATTATATTATGATTTTATAACATATATTATTATTTATAACCTTTATAACTTATATATATACTAATAGTTGTCTTATGATCGTCGACTATAATGAGAACATGGGTGCAATTACTTTTTAAGTCCCTTAGCTATGTTTTACCTTATAATTTAATAATAATTCACACTTTTGTCACTAACTTTCAAATCGTTACAAAATCAATCAAATATAATATTCAAGACTACAAATGAGGATGCTAGATTGGCTATTCCTTAAGGAAGGGTCTATCCAAAGGTTAGGTCAAAAAAAGATTATCACCAAGGCAATAGGGTAAACATATGTTGAGTTCAGTGTGGAATGAATGGAACAGGGTAAGGATTCGCTGTTGTGGCAAAGACAATTGCAAGTCCGCTAGTAGTAGTCGACAATACGCATATTGATAAACCGTAAATTATACATATTTTTACCCCATGCTTGGAATACTTATGAATGATTTTTCCTTGGTTTTAGTGAATTTGATGCTCCTAATCCTTTAATTTCATGTTTTTATACCCAGGAGAGCTTAGGATAGCAAAAAGAGCGAGAAAAGGGCCAAAAATAGACAAATTGGGCTCCAAACAGTATTATACACAACCTAGGCACTTTCACACAGGTAAACCACACACCCGTGTGAGGCACGCGGGCAGTCCACATGCCCGTGTGTCATGGCTGTGTCGACATTAATCCAAGTCAGAATTGTACATGGTTTGAGCACTTGCACACGGGCGTGGCACACGGCCGTGTCCCTGTCAAGCCCAAGTATAGTTCTACTAGAAAAAGGTCACTTTTGAGGGCATTCTAAAGCCAATATAAACACCCTAGAAGAGGATTAGAGGGGACGCGAGGAGTTGGAAGCAGAAAATACTCAAGAACAGCCATCAGAATTACCTCGGAGGCAGGATCTACATCAAGACTGAAGATTTCCATCCAATTTCCTAGAAGTTCTTTGGTTTTCTTTATGTTTTGTTGTTTTTCATACTTTGAGATGATTTCCATTATTATTATGAACTAAACTCCCTAAAATACCTAAAGGAGATGAAACCTAAGACAAATCTTATAACTCTTTGATTTATATGATAAATACTTGTTCTTATTTTTAATTTTGAGTCTTAATTCTTACTTTAATATTCCAGGATGTTAATTCAGGTTTTTGATGTGCTTATTCAGTGGAGAAAAAGTCCCTGTTTAAGAGTAGATCATTCATAATTAAGTGGAGTTGCGTGCAATCCTAGAGATAGGACGACATAAATCTGCCCGATCAGAGTCATATCTAATAAGGGAATTCATAGATCGAGTTAGTGTGACAATAGGAGTTTTAAATAGAAAGAGATTTCAATTAATCAACCTAGAGTCAATTCTTTTTAGTTTCGAAAGGGATATTAATATAAATCAAGGATTTCTAAAGAATAAATCAAGTGAATAAATCGTCTAAGTCAAAAGTAATAGGTGAAGTCTAGGTGGATTCTTCCTTGGGTATTGTCTTCTCCATCGGTTTTCCAAAAAGTATTTCCCAACTTTAATCTCTGTCATAATCTTAGTTAATTAGATAATTAGTTTTAAATAAAACATTCTCTTAATTTTTAGGCTAGATAATAAAAAGATAGTAATTACTAGTACTTTTAGTCCTCGGGGATACGATATTTCCGGTCTCACCATAATTATACTAGGTTTGATAGGTGCACTTTCCTTAAGTCAAATTTTTAGTTAGTTTCACGACCATCAAGTTTTTGGCGCCGTTGCCGGGGACTAAGTTATTAGGAACGCTTAATTTTTATTACTTTAGCCATTTTTTTATTGCAATTTAATTTTATTTTTTCTAAAATTACTAAATTTTCTTTTATGTACTTCTGGCAGGTTTTCATAGTTTATGACTAGAAGAAACTCGTCAGGACCTCTACTTTTTGATAGTGAGATCGAAAGCATAGCTCGTAGAAACCGATGAGAGATAAGGCGAAGCCTACGATACATAAAAGAAGGACAAGAGGATGATATTCAAACCACAATTGAGGAGATGGCTGATAATCAAAATAATCCGTTACCTCCTGTAGTTGCTATAAACCCAATAAATTAGGATCCCGCTCCTCGTACTATGTATGACTATGCTAAACCAACTTTAACAGGAGCTGAATCGAGTATAGTTAGACCTGCTATTGCTGCAAATAATTTTGAACTGAAACCTAACACAATTCAAGTGATACAACAGTTTGTTCAGTTTGATGGTTTGCAGAATGAGGATCCAAACACTCATTTGGCGAATTTTCTGGAACTCTGCGACACTTTTAAGATCAATGGCGTTTCTAACGATGCCATTTGCCTTCGATTGTTTCCATTTTCATTGAGGAATAAAGCTAAACAGTGGTTAAACTTGTTACAACGAGGGTCAATCACTACCTGGGAACAAATGACAAAAAACTTTTTACTTAAATATTTTCCACCGGCTAAAACGGCTAAACTAAGGAATGATATCTCTTCTTTTATACAGATGGATTTAGAAACTCTTTACGATGCATGGGAGAGATACAAGGACCTATTAAGAATGTGCCCTCACCAAGGGTTACCTCTATGGTTGCAGGTTCAGACTTTTTACAATAGAGTGAACCCCTCAACAAGGCAACTTATCGACGCAGCCGCCGGTGGAACATTGAACAAAAAACACCTGAAGAGGCTTACGAATTGATTGAAGAGATGTCATTGAATAACTATCAGTGACAAGTCATGAGAACGAAACTGACGAAAGCTGCTGGTGTTTTCAACCTCGACACGGTTACCATGCTATCTAACTAGGTAGAACTTTTAAATAAAAAGATTGACGGTTTGTATGGTTCTACTCAGGTACATCCAGTGATGAGGTGTGATTCAAGTGGAGGAGGAGTACACAACACAGATTATCCATCCTTCAACCCTAGCACCGAGGAGGAACAAGTCCACTATATGGGTAATAATAATTCTAGACCTTAAAATAACCCGTATAGTAAAACTTACAATGCAGGTTGGAGGAACCATCCCAATTTCTCTTGGGGTGGTCCAAGAAATCAAAGACCACAACATCCTCCAGGTTTTCAACAACCATCTTACCAGCAGGAAAAGAAGCCAAACCTTGAGAAGATGCTAACGAAATTCATCGCGATATCTGAAACACGTTTTCAAAACACCGAGACAGCTCTTAAATATTAGCAAGAATTAATTTAAGGGCTCGAGAATCAAATAGGCCAGTTGGAAAAGATGATTTTCAAATGACCACTAGGTAGCTTGCCGAGTAATACTGAAACTAACCCAAGGGAGCAGCTTAATGCGATTATTATTCGAGATGAAGAAAGGTTAGTTGAACCTAAACCAGAACCGAGGGTAAGTAAAGGTAAGGATGAAGTGGACCACTGTGAGCAAAAACCAGTAATTAGAGAATATAAACCTCGTGTGCCATACCCCAATGCAATAAGGAAAGACCACACGGATGAATAATTTTGTAAATTCCTTAAATTATTAAAGAAATTACATATTAAGTTACCGTTTATTGAAGCTCTTTTTAGATGCCAAACGCAGTTAAATTTTTTAAAGAGCTTTTAGCAAATAAGTGGAAGTTGGATGATGCGTCGCATGTGGAGTTGAACGCAGTTTGCTTAGCCATTCTACAGAATAGACTACCCAACAAGTTGAAGGATCCAGGGAGTTTTATGATTCCTTACTTAATTGGCCGTTTAAACATTAACAATGCTTTGGCTGACTTAGGGGCAAGCATTAATGTCATGCCCTATAAAATGTTTAAACAACTCGGTCTTGGGAAACCCAAACAAACTAGGATGAGCATTCAATTATCAGATAAAACAATTAGGTTTCCTAGAGGTATTATTGAAGACGTACTTGTTAAAATTGACAAATTTATATTCCCAATTGATTTTGTTGTTCTAGACATGGAAGAGGATAGTGACGTGCCTTTAATTTTAGGACAAACTTTTTTAGCAACTGCTAGGACTATTATTGATGTTGGCATAGGTGAATTGATACTTCGTGTAGGGAATGACACGATTACTCTCCAAGCTCATGATTCTACTAAAATATCTAGCAATCGAGATGATTCGGTTAACTTAAATAATGTTATAACTCAAACTTCTTTAACTCAAACTTCTTTGCAGGAGTTCCTTAGGAAGAACGTGATGGAGCCTCATTCTGATTCATACCACAAAAATAGAGTGACTCACAAAGAATGAAGGCTTCAGATCGATGAACTAGACGAGTGGCGAACACATGTCAAGGAGAAACCAAAAGCATACGATGAATCAAAGTGGCACCTCGATAAGCATAAGGATGAAACAATGAAATTTAATGTTGAGGATAAACTATTGTTAGATGAATAGGACTCTCGAATTGCTACTTCAGAGCTTAATACAAACGGAGCGACTCCCTTCCGGTACTGAATATTTTCCCATACGGTACAGTCAAGGTAAATCATTCTCAATTCGACACCTTTAAGGTAAATATTACTCGACTTAAACTTTATGTGGATAATAGATTCGATAGTGAGAAAGAGGAGTCTCGACTCCGTGCTCCACCGTAATCACACGAAATTGAGGCAAGTCAAGCTTAGACTCTAAATAAATGCTTCTTAGGAGGCAACCCGAGCACTAACACCACTAACTAGTTTATTTTAGCTATTTTTACTATTTTTGTGCAGGTATAGTGGCCCACACGGCCTGGACACAAGGGCGTGTCCTTGGCCATGTGAAAATAAGGCTAAAAATTCCCCAAGTATCGAGCCACACGGCCATGAATTCGATCTACATGACTATGCGACACGGCCGTGCGATGCACACAGCCTGGATACGCGGGCATGTCCTAGGCCGTGTAAAAACTAGAGCTAAACTTTCAAATTTCAAATAAGTCAGAGAGCCACATGGCCAAGGCACACGGCCATGTGTTCAGACACAAGGGCGTGGGAGAAGCGAAGAACATGGAACACGGCCGTGCGACACGACCGTGTAAACCACAAGGGATAGCCACACGGGCGTGTGCTATGGCCATGTAACGATTGGGCGTTAAAATTTTGAGATAAACATGGTCTGGACGTGAGCCACACGGGTATGTGACACGGCCGTGTGGCCCAACACGGGTCTCACATGGCCGTGCCCTTTTAAAACCCCCCAAACCCTAATTTTTATTTTCTTCTTCTTCCCCAATTTATCCCAACCTTAGCCGCCACAACCTCCCTCAGCTCCTTACTCCGGCCATCCCTAGCTTCCTTTTCTTCTTTTCCCCACCACGTACCACAAGGCCTTACTGACCACACCTGTGGCCGACCCCCATCACCACTATCAGCCCTCACCAGCACCGCTCACCGCTGTCCACTAAACCACCACCTACTGTCGGTCTCTTCTTGCCCCTTATAGTCTCTTTCATTTTATTTCATTATTATTCATTTCTTTATTTTCTTTATTTCATTTATTAGCTTTTATTTTCTTTATTTATTATTTATTCTCTTTATTTTATTCTCAGTTTACTCTTTCTGCTATTTTTAGTTTTTCCTATTTCATCTTCCATTTTAGTCATTTTACTCGTATTTGATACTTTTCTCCTCTATTTGTTAAAATCGGGTTGGATGGCCATTTTTCTAATGATTACTTTTGGTTCTATATTACATTCTTCTTTCTATTTTAGTCTTGCTGCTATTCTTATGTTATTTTACCAGTTTGTCTCTTCATTTTTATTTAGGATTATTACTAGTTTTAGTTACTCTTGCTAGGTTCTATTTGGTAGCTGCCATTTTAATTCTTATTTTTCATATGAGTTTGTCTAAAGTAGTAAGCTAAACTAGGTTGTTTATTATGACCTTGCCTATTATGTTGATTCGTTAAATTGATTTACTTTCTTTCACTTCTGCAGGGACACTATGATGAACACACGAGACAGGAAAATTGTTGTTCCCGCTTCAAAAAACCGGAAGGGTCCTGGCACAACCTCCTCGAGTGCCTCGATCGAATCTCATCATCCTTTTCTTTGATTCTCCTTCAGCCTACAAGATGACCTGTTTCAGCTTTTACGAGTATGACCATTAGGAATGGGCTAATGTATTAACTGGGCGACCACTTTGGAGCAGGTCCAACTTGCTCACCTCGTTCGGTTCCATCTCGATACTGCACCATAGGATCGATTTTTTGCAATCATCGAGCCTACCTATTCAGAGATGACATGGAAGTTCTGCACTACCTTCCTCTTACAGTACGTGATGAACACACATGACGAGGCTAGTACTATCGTTTTCAGACTTGGTGGACTCATTAAGCATATGAGTGTACCCGAGTTTGGAGCTGCCTTGGGCCTTTACTCGAAGGAGCTCATGGCTTCCGAGAATTTCTTACAGCTTTACTGTCATATTCACTATTCTCTATTTTGCTGTTGGACTGACCTTATGGTGAGCACGGTTCCCTATGATGCAAGTCGCTCGAAGGCAACTTCTCTCCCTCCAGCACTACGCTACATTCATGCCATCTTGGCTCACACTTTGATTGGGAGGAGAGAGAGGACAATAGTAGTCAGCACTACTGACGCGTACTTCCTATGGAGCATGGCAACTGGCCACGTATTTGACTTAGCATATTTTATTGCCCTCACCTTTCGCCACTAGACGGATCACCATAGGAGGGGCCTCATCTACCTTGGCCCTTACGTGACTCGCCTCGCTTGACACTTTGGCTTCTTCGACACTCTAGAGACGTCATCGACACTCACATTAGTCGGCCAGATGTCTTCGCATGGAATTTCCAACATGATCCATATGCGGATGATAGAGCGACGCCGTGGAGTTAACCCTCCTCAGTACAGACTCGTCCACTCTGCTGACTAGGATGAGGCAGAGGACATTACTGACGATGTCCCTCCCTTCACGAGGACCCACACCCACCACCACCACATAGTCACCGAGCTCCTGCTGCCACTCTGACAAATTTATCTGAGTGATTCACTCGCTTTGAGCAGCAGTGCTTCAAGCGATTCGACAACATCGATGCCACTCTCCGACAGATTTGCCACCACCTCCATATCTCTTCTCCAGCACCACCAGCTCACGACTCTGATGATGAGAACCTTTGAGTCCCTTTTATTTTTATTTTTATTTTAAAATCTGCTTATCTTTATGATTATTATCAAATTATCCCTTAATTCTCTTCCACAGTTGTGTTTATTTTCTTATTAGTACCGCAAACTCATGCCTTTTATTCGGCTTTATCTACAATTCTCGCTCTCACTACTCCAAGGATCTCATCCAAATATTTCAGGGTAGTTTTGCTTCTCTCCCTCTCCACTTATATTCTTATTATTTCTCTTTGTACATTGAGGACAATGTACATTTTAAGTGTAGGGAGGTTATTTATGTGATTATCAGAAATCCAGAATTTTTATCTTGTTCTCAAATAATTTTCTCATATCATTATTAGAGTAAATTTTATTGATCTATGATTTTTATTGATATGTTTTGAATTAAATCATAAGTAACTGTGCATTTATTGTTTAAACTTTAAGACATTAGAGAGTCGAGTATGATAAGTTGAAATTTTTGAGAATTAAAATTACTCGGTTGTTTCCCTGAATTGAGTTATTATCTTGAAGTTTTGAATTTACAGGATTGACATCAAATACGTATAATTTTCGTGAGATTTTGAGCCTTTTAGAGCATATATCTTTCTTGCTCATTGATTTTATTGGTTATGAGCATGTCAACATTGATTTGTTATTCTAGTACTTGCATTGATTATACATGTCGAGACCACACCTTTGATTTGATATACGAAAATGATAAAGGCACTTAGGTTTTAACCCATTTACCCCATAAAAAGCCTACCCTCATAATTAACCCTTAGTAAACCTCTTTAAGCTTAACAAACTATTTTTTAATTTACTCTAAATTTTAACCCCTATATCATACTTTTTAATTCGTTGAGAATTTTTTTCCATTTTATTGATTCCCTTTTTGTCGAGATTTGATTTGGTTAATTGCCTAACTATGTTCTTTCATTCGAAACATATTATTCTCTCTTATACTTGTATTTGTTCTTATTCTTAAAAAAAAACATACATACATACATATTAGTAGTAATTCATTGTTTTTGAGCTTAAGTATTTAATTCCATATTCTGAGAAGAGGCTCATATTTATTCAGTTGATGTTAGTTATTTATCCAGTTAAGTAATTTATCAATTTAATATTGATTCTAACCGTCTTTTTCAGCCTTCATCCACACCTTTAACCCAAAGCCCCGTTACAACCCTTCAAGGACCTTTTAATTCATGTATCATCTCATTTGTAGTGGTGGAGATTTGATTTTCATGCAAGCCTATAGTAATAACTTTTCATGTTTGACTAATGAGAGCTTAATCATTGAACCTTAAACACATTGAGTGATTTGAGTGAAACTTTAGTGAGGATGTCAATCAATGTCAATTTGGAATTAAAGATAATTACTTAGATAAAGGGGGATGCCTATAATTTTATGATTAAAATGATCAACTTTGACTATTTGAAACTTTAATGTTCTTTTAGTTAAATTTTTAATGTATGATTACTTGTGAATTATTTAGAATATTATTGATGAGAATTATAAGTTGAGAAGAATTTATTTTGATTGTGAGTTGAGGATTTTGCTTGAGGGCAGAATTTGTTTTGATTGTGAGTTGAGGATTTTGCTTGAGGACAAGCAAATGCTTAAGTGTGGGGATATTTGATAAATCGTAAATTATACATATTTTTACCCCATGCTTGGCATACTTATGAATGATTTTTCCTTGGTTTTAGTGAATTTGATGCTCCTAATCCTTTAATTTCATGTTTTTATACTCAAGAGAGCTTAGGATAGCAAAAAAAGCGAGAAACGGGCCAAAACGGACAAATTGGGCTTAAAACAGTGTTATACACGGCCTAGGCACTTCTACACGGGTAAACCACACGTCCGTGTGTCATGGTCGTGTCGACATTAATCCAAGTCAGAATTGCACACGGTTTGAGCACTTGCACACGGGCGTGGCACACGGCTGTGTCCCTGTCGAGTTCGAGTCTAGTTCTACTCGAAAAAGGCCACTTTTGAGGGCCTAGAAGCATTCTAAAACCTATATAAACACCTTAGAAGAGGATTAGAGAATCACTTTGGAGGCAGGATCTACATCAAGACTGAAGATTTCCATCCAATTTCCTAGAAGTTCTTTGGTTTTCTTTATGTTTTGTTGTTTTTCATACTTTGAGATGTTTTCCATTATTATTATGAACTAAACTCCCTAAAATGCCTAAGGGAGATGAAACCTAAGATGAATCTTATTACTCTTTGATTTATATGATAAATACTTGTTCTTATTCTTAATTGTGAGTCTTAATTCTTACTTTAATATTCCAGGATATTAATTCAGGTTTTTGATGTGCTTATTCAATGGAGCAAAAGTTCCTGTTTAAGAGTAGATATTCATAATTAAGTGGAGTTGCATGCAATCCTAGAGATAGGATGATATAAATCTGCCGGATTAGAGTCTCTAATAAGGGAATCCATAGATCGAGTTAGTGCAACAATAGGGGTTTTAATTAGAAAGAGATTTCAATTAATCCGCCTAGAGTCAGTTGTTTTTAGTCTCGAAAGGGATACTAACATAAATCAGGGATTTCTATGAAATAAGTCAAGTGAATAAATCATCTAAGTCAAAGGTAATAGGTGAATTCTAGGTGTATTCTTCCTTGGGTATTGTCTTCTCCATCGATTTTCCAAAAAAGTATTTTCCAACTTTAATCTCTGTCATAATCTTAGTTAATTAGATAATTAGTTTTAAATAAAACAATCTCTTAATTTTTAGGCTAGATAATAAAAAGATAGTAATTACTAGTACTTTTAGTCCTCGTGGATACGATATTTTCGGTCTCACCATAACTATACTACTGTCCGATAGATGCGCTTGCCTTAAGTCAAAATTTTAGTTAGTTTCACGACCATCAGATATTCGTGTATATGGTTATCTTTAAGGAGTCAATCGGGAAAGGTAAAATGGAAGCCTGAGATGAAGCTAGACAGAGTCAAGTCCTAGAAGAAATGTTATTTGGAAACACACACTTATGAGTAAATCAGGGCATATGTTTGCCAACAGTTAGCTCAGAGAAAAAAAAACATCTGTTAAGCCAGTGAAATTACAGAATCCTCCCCAACACTCAAGAAGTTTAAATTTTGTTCTTTTATTCTTCTTTCCGTGAAATCTAGAATCTTATATAATTATTACTGCACAGAATCTCACTAAGTTCAACTAAACTTACATTTCTTATGCCTTTTATGTAGGATAAAAGATTGGTAGAGTTGTTGTGGGAAGGGACCAAGCCAGACATCACCAAATTCACTCGATAAGCATTGAATTTATATCATGTATATAAAGGGGGAATTAATTAAGTGTTTTCACAAGGAAGTCTTAATTTTATGTCATTTTAATTAAATTTTCATGCTCAATAAGGAGAATCGAATGTAAATGTAGCCCCCTAAACCTGACCTAGATGTTATGGTTGAATCTTGAAGATCACATTGGTCATCTTGATGGCAAAGAAAATCATTTAGCTATTTTCTCTTAACAATCGTCATTATTTTAAAACGTCATTTTGTTTTGCTTTAGGAAAGCCAAGTATTGTCTATAGATTTTTTTTTGAAAGAATTTTTCGAAACTATTTACCTTTAGAAAAACTCAAGTATTGATGGTTACAGAAAACATCATATTTTAAGAACTTGTCACAGTGGAAAAATACATAGTTAAATCTCTTTTGTTGTTTAGAAAATGTAGTTTTAACGTATCTCGTAAAATTTTAGTTTAATGAGTAGGTAGCGTTGGGTTTCGAAAATGAAGTTGTAACATCCCTTACCCGTATCCGAAGCCAGGGCAGGGTTCGAGGCGTTACCGGACTTAAACATTCACAAACATGCAAAACTGGGCCATAAAATTTCATCCAAATTAAACCTTTTCAAACACATGTAGACCATCCCTTATACAGGCCTTCGAGGCCTAAAACATACATCGGGGTGGTTTGGGACTAAACCGAGGACTTTAGAAAGCTCTTGGAAAACTTAAAGAAATTTTCATGAAACAAGGTCACACGCTCGTGTGGACACAGGGACACGCTCGTGTGTATTCAACATGCTCGTGTCCTCAGGCCTTGTGACTCTCTGTTTATGACGTCAGCAAAACAAATTGATCCACATGACCAAGCCACACCCCGTGTGCTAGGCCGTGTCCTCCACACGGCTGAGACACATGGTCGTGTCTCTACCCATGTAGCCAACACTTAGGCTATTTTCCAAGCCTTATGTTGTCCTTAATTCTCTCCCATACTTATACACATTATAGACACACCTTATAACATCAACTTAATGGTTAATCATCCTTTAGTAAGATTCCGTTAAAGCATTTACATGTTGTCATACATGTGTTTATTACTTATACTCATGTTACACCAAGTTAGACATTCCAATTCACATTCTACAATTTTCCATATTCAATCATTATCAACTTACTACCATGCTACACATTCATTCCATAGCCACGACACCTCGAATGGTCTTAGAGCATTCATCATGTACATGTGTTATACTAATCATTCATAACAACCAATTATAAACACATCACAAACATTAACACATAGCAAGAATAATTAGGCTTACAAGCCATAACCATTTAAGCCACATCTCATGGCCATATACAATAAATCAATATAAGCCGATACATTTGGCTAATCATAACATCTAACATAAAAACTAGTCCTTATACATGCCACTCACTTGAATGTATTTAATACACATATGACAATACTTCGGAGTTGTTGGCTTGATAGTGTGATGCTACCTCCGACGGTCTCCAACCCCGAGCTGACCTGAGAACACTAAGGAAATGGAGAGGAGGGAGTAAGCTTGAAGCTTAGTAAGTCCATATGAAAATAATAAGCAAATTATCAACATGATTCCATGAAATGTAATCATAATTACACTTTTGCTGATTTTCTGGTCATGCTATTTTCTCAAGTCATAGTTACCAATTTATTTATATCTAGAGCTACGAAACTCAAAATTAATATCTGATAATTTTTTGTAAAACTAGACTCATATATCTTCTTACCATAAAATTTTCAGAATTTTTGGTCAAGCCAATAATTACAGTTTATTCATTAAATATACCCCTATTTCACTATCTGACAGTTCTGACCTCCCTTCACTAAAAATTATTTATCTCATGGTACGGGACTCCAAATTGAGAACCGATAATTTTATCAGAAACTAGACTCATTAAAGATTTTAAAAATTCAAATTATGACCCATAATTATTTTTTTACAATTTTTAATAATTTTACAAAATCAGAATAGGGGATTCCAAAATCATTCTGACCCTGTCTCACAGAAATCCAATTATCACAGAATATGAAATTCTTTTGCCTTCCCCATTTCTTTTATGAAAAAATAGACTTATTAAGAACTGCTGCTGTCCAAAATTATTTTATTACAAAATTTCACTTTTACATAATTTCACTTACTCCATTCTATCTTACCAAAAGATTCGCTCAACTATCGAGCACATTGCTCAACCCTTTTCACATAGATATATTTGCACTTATTCATCACATAGTCAAGTACATATATATTTTCACTTAGTAAATTTCTCGTTGAACTCATCAGAATAATAACAGATACCCGGTGGCCTATGCGTATACCACCCTTGTAACCGAAGCTCTTTGGTACGCATAGTAGCCTGCACTTAGTACTACACATGCGACCTATCAATCTAGTACTCGTAGTAGCCTGCACTTAGCACTACACACGTGATCGAAGTTAACGGGTACGCATATTAGCCTGCACTTAGTCCTACACACGTGACTTAACCATCTGATACACGTAGTATCCTGCACTTAGTACTACACACGTGGTTGAAGTTAATGGGTACGCATAGTAGCCTGCACTTAGTACTACACATACGACCTATCAATCTGGTACACGAAGTAGCCTACACTTAGTACTACACACGTGACTCACAACGGATCATTTGTATCTCTTCTATTCTGAAGGTTCAATCGGGAATTTCTTCACTTTTCAACATTTTACTAACTTATTCTTAGTCAATTCCAATTTGTAGTTTACATCAATTGATCATTCTATAGGCAACCACATCTCATATAATAACAAAAGATAATAACATAAAAAGAATTGAAATATTATTTACATACAAACTTACTCATTTCAAAGAAACATCATATTCCATCAAACTTCCAAACCTTTACCGGACGTACTTGAATTGTGGCTTCATTCACATAGCAATATCTCATAATCACATGGCATTGCAACATTTTCATTATAATAGCAAAACATCAAGAACATGTTATATCATCAAAATAATTAGATAATATCAAATTATTCACATATATATACTTACAACTCGTGTAATATCGAAGCATTAGCATTCAAATACAATATTGCATTATTAAAATCACATGAACTTACCTCGAGTTCGAGTACGATTATATATTCTGAATTAGTCCATAATCTCATTCATTTCCATTCTATGCCCGAATCTCATTTTCCTTGATCTAATACCACATTTAGCTTACTAATTAGTCATATTATTCATATGGGTCTAAAAATCATACTTTTACAAATTTGTATTTTGACCTTTAAACTTTCACATATTTGCACTTTGGCCCCTAAGCTCGTAAAATGATTTTTATTCAATTTCCTTGCATTTTAAGCCTAGCTGAATCATTTTTATAACTGTAACAACCCCTAATTTCAACTAAATCATACTTTTATGACAAATTTTGTAACTTTTACAAAACATTCATTTTTGACAATTTCACCGAAAATCACTTAGTAAAAGTCATTTATTACACACCAAGCATTCATATTCTACCATTAGACATCAAAACACATGCATGTCATCCATGGGTAAATTTTTAAACACAAACCCTAGCTCAAAATATGGGTAGAAATGAGTAGATCTCGTTACGAGGATTTCAAAAATGTAAAAATCATTAAAAATAGGGCTAGAATGGACTTACAATCGAGCTTAGAAGCTTGAAAAACCCTAGCTATGTCTTCTCCATGCAAGTTTCGGCCATGGGGTAGAAGATGGACAAAAATTGGCTTCTAAATTTTTTTAATTCATTTTAATTACTAGATTACCAAAATGCTCCTAACTTAAAAATATTCTATTTCACCCATTTCATGTCCATTTTTTTCCAACAAATTATCCAATGGTCTAATTACCATTTAAGGGCTTCCAATTTAAAATTTCATAACAATTAGACACCTCTAACATGTAGAACTCAACTTTTGCACTTTTTATAATTTAGTCCTTTTGACCAAATTGAGTGCCCAAACGTCAAAATTTTCGAACGAAATTCTCACGAAATCATCCCGTGAAATCGTAGACCATAAAAATATAATAAAAACAAATTTTATTGTGTCAGATTTGTGGTCCCGAAACCACTGTTCCGACTAGGCCCTAATTCGACATGTTACAGAAGTATTGAGTTTGAAAATACGAACATTGAGTTGAGTTTGACATTATTATGAAAAATCTAGTTTTTACTATCGGTTTCATAAAATCATCTTAGATGATAATTTCTTTTTAAAAAAAAATCCAAATATGCAGTGTCATCCAAAAACCAAATCCAAAAGTAAAGTCCCAAGCCATAATCTAAAGAAATAAAAACAAATCCAAAAATACCAATTATGAAAATATAATAGTTTATCTAAAAATTTTCGTGTGCACCTTCCATAAGCTGAGCCCATGTCCTAACCTCGAATATTATCTAAAAGGTCAGAAACTTAAATGGGTGAGCTTTTGAAGCCTAGTATGGATGACATATATAAGAACAGAATTTAATATAGAACATCATTAACTTAATAAAACAAATATATACAACCACAAAATCACATTTATCAGTATGCATAATGATGATGTCAATGCAACACATTTTCAGAAACAATGCAGATTTTTGAGAAAACATTTCCTACTCATCTCTGCTACACACCATAATGAGTTCCCCAGAACTTGTCCATCCAATAACACACCAATAATGTAGATAAGCCACCAGATATCATAGTCAAGCTGCCAGGATAGAGTATTGTGGTCAAGCCACCAAATAATGCAGATATACTGCAAAATACAAAATTTTGTGGTCAAACCAAAAAAATGTGTAGATTATTAAACTGCCAGAATCTTCCTCTGTACAATATTATCCAACCCCATGAATGTGATTTCGCTTACAGAACACAATTTTTAGTAGGCATGCTTTACATGCGAATTAGATCTTAATACGATTTAACACAATGTCATGCTTAACATGCAAATCAAAATATTAATAAATTAGTGTCATGTTTATAATACATGTATATCCAATATCACCATATATTACATATCATGAATAAAGGAAAACATACATTATCACATTTTTAACAGAAATATCACATAAGCACATACAAAACATCACAGATCTAAAGTTTCAGAATTACTTACTTGGAATCCTCCTTTTTATCGAATTTTATCAATCCATATGAATACTTAGCATATTCACCTTCTTTCACTTTTCAGATATTTTATTAAACAATTATTTAATACTTTCACATATATATTTTTATCTTGATTAAAAATAATATCATATATTTTTTATCAAGGCAAATCCCCACACCTGATTTCGCAAATGCGATGGCAACAACTCCGTTTCCAACTTCTAAAGGAATAGATGAAATCTTGAGTCAAAATCGATTGTCCAGTTACACTCTTCCGAAATTGAGGTACGGATCTGAGATTTTGGAGTATCAGTAATATCGAAAGACTAAGGCTCAACAACTTCCTACAGAGATTCGATTAGGGAGGGGGATTTGCATCTAGACATAAAATAACAAAGTATAAAAAAAATTAGAATTATGATGTGAAATTATCTTTTCTATGAACAAAATATCAGAATTTAGTGTTCAAAAGAATCAGTTATGAATCGAGGAGAAAAGAAGAAGAATAGAGAATTTTAGTGGTGGTTGAAGGCAGCAGTGGTGAGTTGGTGGTTTAGTGGCTTTTAGAGGTGAAGGAGTGGAGAAGAAATGAGAAGAAAAGGTGGTTTATGTGGTGAAAACAAAAGGAAAATAAGATAAAAGGAGAGCAAGGAGGAGGAGCAACTAAAGAGAGAGGAGGAGAGCAAAAATGAGAAAAAAATAAAAAAAGAGAAGAGTGTCCTAGGTGCATGGTTGACCGTGGTATTCAAAGGGGGAGAAAAGATAAGTTTGGGGATAAGGGAACAAGTGAGTGAAAAAGGGAAAGAAAAAGGCAGGTTTACCAAGCCAAAAGGGACAAAAATCTTCCCTATTTGGCAACTAAAGAGACAACACAAGGGGGTTTGACCCATTTGAATTGTCAAAAAAATTAAATAAAAAGTGGGTGTGTGGGACCTTGAACATGGGATCTTTAGAAACAATTCACTCACTTAACCACTAGGTCATTTTATTCCTTGTGACAAAACTAACGAATTAAAATAACTAAAACATAGGGCGTGATAGTAAAAATCTTAGAACTTGAAAAAAATTATTTGTAGTCTTGTTTTGAATCCTAATGTTAATATAAGATATCAAAGTATAGTTATGTGGTAAAAATTGATTAAATTTTAGTGTCATTAAGGTTGTTACTAAACCAAGTTACATTGCGGATTAAATAACTCGAGTTAATTGTACACTTGGTACTCAGACCCGATAATCAGGTCGGGTAAAGGATGTTACAATTTTAGTGGTATCAAAGTTGCGATCTAGTTGATCCTCTAGACATAAGAAGTTAAGGAATAACCCCTATAGGAATGATACATTAGATTTGGCTTAGTCCCTTAAGCTATTATAAAGTTAATAAGTGTTACGAGAATAAATGCAGGTTGGTGGATCATTTTTAGTTGGTTGTAAATGTATTGGGAAATAACAAGATGAAAGGTAAGTAAAACAGAAATAAAAGACAAGGAATAAATGTAGAAAATTTCATTAATGGGGAGACAAGTACAAGTGCAAGAACAATCAAGCATTGTCCTTAATTGGTGGACCGATAGTCTCCTCTACATCTTCCTTCCCCTCGTCATTGACTTCTTTTATAGGGGAAAGAGTAGTTGGCTCGGGTTTTGGTGTGAGAAGAGGTTGTTAGACTCCTTCCACTTCTTTTGGAGTTCCTCCCACTCAGCTCCAGAAGGATTCAACACTTTGAAGCCTAGATCAATGTCGGTGAGCTTGCGCATGCAGCTAAAGTTGACTTGGCTCACATCAAAAGGCCTCACAATGACTTAGGCATGAAGAATTTAAGTTTAGGAAAATTCATATCATAAACATGATTTTAAATAATAGCCTTTGTGGTAAGCTATGAAAAGAATAGTCATTGTGGCAAACTATGAAAAGAATAGCCTTTGCGGCGAACTCTGAAAGGGATGCCTCTCTGGCAAATTCTGAATGAATCGCCTTAGTGGCATGTTCTATTTGATTCCTTGTATGTTGTTTCTGATAAGTGTATATGGTGTGAACTGTCAGGAATATCTAGTAACCTATGATTCTAAATATCTGTCTCTATAGTAAGATATGAGTATATCCAAGATAAGGTATTGATATGCTATGGAATAGTAGTTGAATAAGGTATCAGTTATAATGATATGCAAGTATGAAAAGTAAGGGGTATCATTTCTTCTTCTAAAATTATTTTGAATCCGATTACTATTGTGAATTATGAGTGTAACACCCCGTACCCGATACCGTTGCCGGAGTCGAACGCGAGGTGCTAACAGACTTAATTACTTTGTTTTCACAGTCCATTTAAAAAAAATTTTCCAGACAGGCTAGCTAACTGCGTCACTGTCGCCTTAAAAATCATATCTCGAGTTCCAAAACTCGAAAACTGATTCCGTAAATTTTCCCTGAAATTAAACTCATATATCCATCTGTGGATTTATTTCTAGAATTTTTGGTCGGGCCAATTGGTACAGTTTATTAGTTAAAGTCTCCCCTGATTCTGGGTTCGACTACTCTGACCTTCATGTATTACGACTTGGATATCTCCCTGGACAGAGCTTCAATACTCATGACGTTTGTTTCTAATGAAACTAGACTCAAAGAGGAATCTATACATATAAGGAATGACTTCTAATTGTCTCTGGATAATTTATAGTAAATTTTCAAAGTCGAAACAGGGGATCCAGAAACCGTTCTGGTCCTATTTCACGAGAACTTTAATATCTCTTAATATACTGTTCATATGATTGTTTCGTTACTTTCATATGAAAATAGATTCATCAAGGTTCGATTACATAATTTATTCACTATTTAATTCCATTCCTACAAATTTTAGTGATTTTTCAAATCCACACCACTGCTGCTGTCAGCATCTGTTTTCAAGGTAAACTTTACCTATTTCGTGGTTTCCATGGACCAACTAGAGTTTTGTCATACATAGGTCCACATATGATCATATTTAGCCATTCCAATGGCTGATCATTTTCCCAACACTTCCATTCCAGTCCATAGTCACATCATGAAACCATATATATATACATAAACACAAATGGTCTAATGCCATACCCCACTTCTACGAGCCATTTTCGCATGGCTGTACACACATACATCACAAAAAGTACTTGAAAAACAACAAAGGGTAGTCCTATACATGCCATATCCAGAGTTCAACTAAAAGAGTACCAAAAGGGCTTTGATAGTGTGGATGACTTGACTTGATGATCCCGAATCCGTAGCTAACGAGCAAAATCTATAAAACAGAGAGCCAAAGCAACGGGTAAGCATTTTAATGCTTAGTAAGTCTCAAGTAATGAAATCAGCTTTGACTAAAGTATTACATTCACATAGCTAAATGAATCACTTTATTAATACACATTCTCATAATCATACTTACTTCACACTTCATCAACATATACACACACAAGGTATCAACCTATCTAAGAGCCGAAAGTTCGTTAGTCGATTGAACGAATACTATTTAAAACGAATCAACTTTTCCGATGCACATGCAAACATACCTTATCGTTTGGGTTTTTCGCGTATTAATTAAAATTATTATAGCACAAATCGCTCACCTTCAAACCCAAGTTTCTTGAGATTTAGCGGATATAACCACACGCCTAATTGCCTTCGGTCTTAACCCGGACATAGCAACTTCGCACAAATGCCTTCGGTCTTAGCCCGATATAACAACTCGCACAAATGCCTTGGTCTTAGCCCGGATATAACAACTTCGCACAAATGCCTTGGGCTTAGCCGGATACCATTCAAATGCTCATGCACACATATATCAATATTCATGACATATCCATATTTCATTTCCGTTACTAAGGCTCAAACACAAATCATTTATCGACCTTTCCAATTTCGCTCAATAGCCACACACAAAGAGCATGATTTCAATTGGCTTTATAACATAGGCTCTATGCACATTCGGCTATCCGCCATAATATGACAAATCATTCCAATATAAATCAAGTAGGGTCATTACTTGAAGACTTACCTCGGATGTTGTCGAATGATTTCGACGGCTATTCGATCACTTTTTCCTTCCCCTTATCCAACTTTGGTCCTCTAAGCTCTTGAGCTTAATTCAAACAAATAGAGCTTATTTAATATTTTATCAATTTAACAATCCGATTAAATACATTCATATTATACAATTAGGCGCGAATAGCTTTATTGACTAGTTATTCAAGCATTATACATGTGCTCTACTCATGCACCACCGAATAATAGGACTAGCTTAATACCTTGCATTTTCAATTCATAGACATCATTTCGCTCCTCACAACACATATTTTGTCCCTAACCATCATAAGAGACCAAGGCATCACTTACAATGCCGAATTCCAATTAAGTCTACCATCATAGCATTATCATATTTATGCACTTGGTAAGTTATGCGTCGAACACATTCGGCACTAGGTGTCCAAACCAATGTTCCTCGAACATTAAACTCAATTTATAACCCATTCAAAATTCCTTAGCAACAAGCATTTAACAACAATGTACTTAACCAATTCCTTAAGCACACATTCGGCAACATATATATATATATATATATATATATATATATATATGTCAATGACTAAAACACTTAGGCCGATTCTTTCCATTTTGTATCTATGCACCTATTTGATCATTAGTTTAGTTCAAACACCCTTACACCAAGATTCATCCAATTTAACATGAAACACAAACCTAAATCCTCAATAGCTACCATGGTCGAAAGTTCTAGTCATCCCAAAATTCAAAATTCTTAGCATGGGCTACCTAGAGGATTTGATGACTAGTTCAAATCTCAAACCATTTAACATACTTATCAAAATATATAACATTACCACCATTTTTCTTTAACCTCTACCATGGCCGAATGTTCATATCACTATCCATTTCAAAGATTTCGGCATGGTTAAGTAAGGGACTTAGAATCTAGCTTAAAACCATGCTAAGATTTTAAAGGACTAGCTTGAGTTTCTTACCTTAATGAAGGCCTACCATGGCCGAATGGCTCCTCCTCTTCCTCTCTTAGAATCGGCCAAGAAGAAAACATGAGAAAGACTCCTTTGTTTCTTTTCTCTTTTCCTTATTTTATTTACTTATGTTATAAAATATAAGCTACTAACTAATAATTAATACATATTATGTGCATATAAGCCCATCATGGCCGGCCACTACTTATGATATATGGGAAATTTGACATACAAACCCCTCATTTTTGCATGCATGATCCACTAGTCATCACACATTTCCCCATCATACTTTCAAAGTTTACTTCTAGGTCCTTTCTAGTGAAATTCACATTTATAACTCTAAATCAAAACATCAAAAATGTCACACATGAGTTAACACATATTATAGGCATCAAAATAAATTTTAAATTATTTTTATGACTGGATTTTGTGGTCCCGAAACCACATTCCGACTAGGGTCATTTTAAGGCTGTCACAACTCTCCCCCACTTTAGAAATTTTCGTCCCCAAAAATCTTACCGGTAAATAGGTTTGGGTATCGCTCTTTCATAGAGTTCTCAGGTTCCCAAGTAGCTTCTTCTATCCCGTGATTGAGCCATAACACTTTCACTAGCGGAACCCTTTTGTTTCGCAACTCTTTCACTTCACGTGCTAGGATACGAATCGGTTCTTCTTCATAACTCATATTGGCTTGAATTTCAACCTCTGATGGACTAATTACGTGCGACGGATTAGATCTATAACGTCGAAGCATTGAAACATGAAAGACGTCGTGAATCTTTTCGAGTTCAGGGGGCAAAATCAAACGATACGCAACTGGACCGACTCGTTCGGATACTTCATATGGCCCGATAAACCTCGGACTCAATTTGCCTTTACGGCCAAATCTGAGTATCTTTTTCCAAGGCAAAACTTTAAAAAACACTTTATCTCCCACGATACTCAATGTCTTTTCGTTTGAGATCCGCGTCGACTTCTTCGACGATCGGAGGCTATCTTCGACTTTCATGGATTACTTTTACTTTCATTCAGCATCTTTAATCAAATCCACTCGAAAATTTTACTTTCACCGAGCTCGGTCCAAAACAATGGTGTACGGCATTTACGCCCGTACAAAGCCTCGTAAGGTGCCATCTTAATACTTGATTGAAAACTATTATTGTAGGCGAATTCAATCAAAGGTAAATACCGTTCCCATGAACCACTAAACTCGAGGATGCAACATCTCAACATATCCTCGAGTATCTGAATTATCCGCTCGGATTGACCATCGGTTTGGGGATGAAAAGCAGTGCTAAAATGCAGTTTGGTACCCAAAGCTTCTTGCAATTTCTTCCAAAATCGCGAGGTGAATCTCGGATCTCTATCCGACACAATAGAAATTGGTACCCCGTGTAATCTCACAATCTGAGAAACATACAATTCAGCTAGTTTATCCGATGAAAAATCCGTGCGTACGGGGATAAAGTGAGCCGACTTAGTCAGTCTATCGACAACGACCCAAATCGCATCTTTCTTACTTGCCGACATTGGTAACCCAGATACAAAATCCATCGTGACTCGTTCCCATTTCCATTCAGGTATCATGATCGGCTGAAGTAAACCCATAGGCACTTGATGTTCCGCCTTTACTTGCTGACATATTAAACACTTCGGAACAAAATCGGAAATGTCTCGTTTCATACCATGCCACCAAAACTGACGTCTCAGATCGTTGTACATTTTCGTACTCCCCGGGTGAATTGACATTCGGCTACAATGAGCTTCGTTCAGAATCATCGAAATGAGTTCTGAATTTCTTGGAACACACAACCGATTTCTGTACCTCAAACAATCGTCATCATCAATTTGAAACTCCGATTCCACATTCGGAACACATTCAACTCGTTTTGCAACCAACTCATCGTCGACTTTCTGAGCTTCACGAATTTGATGAATCAATAGTGGTTTGGCCTTTAATTCGGCTACTAACACATTTTCGGGTAGAATAGACAAGTGTACATTCATCGCTCGTAAAGCAAACAGTGATTTCCGGCTTAAGGCGTCCGCAACCACATTAGCCTTTCCCGGGTGATAATCAATGACAAGCTCATAATCTTTTAACAACTCGAGCCAACGTCTTTGTCGCAGATTCAAGTCTCTTTGAGTCATCAAATATTTGAGACTTTTGTGATCCGAAAATACATGGCACTTCTCACCAAATAAGTAATGTCGCCATATTTTCAATGCGAATACGATGGCAGCTAATTCGAGATCATGGGTCGGATAATTTTTCTCATGTGGCTTTAATTGTCTCGATGCATAGGCCACAACTCGACCTTCTTGCATCAATACGCAACCTAACCCAAGTAGGGAGGCGTCACTATAGATGACAAACTCTTTGCCCGATTCGGCCGCACTAAAATTGAGCTTCCGTCAAATAAGTTTTCGATTGATCAAAACTTTTCGACATTTTTCCGTCCATTCGAACTTAACCTCTTTTGAAGTAGCTTCGTCATGGGTGTGGCTATCATCGAGAAACCTTTACAAACCGTCGGTAGTAACCAGGTAAGCCCCAAAAAGCTCGAACCTCGAATATTTCTCGAGGCTTCCAGCTAAGTATGGTCGAAATTTTGCTCGGGTCAACTCGAATACCGATCAGATACCACATGACCCAAGAAGCTAACCTCTCTAACCGTAACTCACACTTACTAAACTTAGCATATAACCGCTTATCCGTAAAATTTGCAACACTAATCTCGGTGTTCAAGATGTTCGGTCACATCTCTTGAATAGACCAAGATGTCATCAATGAACACAACTACGAACCGGTCCAAATCTTCGTCTAAAGATCCGATTCATCAAATCCATAAATACCGCGGGGCATTAGTGAGCCCAAACGGCATCACTAAGAACTCGTAGTGGCCGTATCTCGCTCGAAAGCGCTTTTGGGTATATCCGAATCTCGAATTCAAGAATCGATAATAACCCGATCTCAAATCTATCTTTGAAAACACCGAGGCTCCCTTTAGTTGATCAAACAAATCATCAATACGCTGTAACGGATATTTATTCTTTATTGTCACTTTATTCGGTTGACGATAGTCAATGCACAACCTCATGGTTCCGTCCTTCTTTTCACAAACAATCTGGTGCACCCTAAGGTGAGAAACTTGGTCGAGCGAAACCTCTATCCGTCAATTCTTGCAACCGAGCTTTCAACTCTTTTAACTCGGTTGGTGCCATACGATCACGGAGCTATCGAAATCGGCGTAGTCCTGTACAAGCTCAATACCAAACTCTATCTCCGAACAGTGGCAAACCCGATAATTCTTCGGAACAACATCCGGTATTCACAAACCACCGCACCAATTCGGTTTTATTTCTAACTCCTTATCATCAAGTACATACGCAAGGTATGCTTCGCACCCTTTCTTACATATTTTGGGCCAACATTGATGATATTACATTGGCAACCCTTTAAGTCCGTAGACTCAACTCGGATCATCTCGTTATTTACGCACCTCAAATCAATAGTCTTGCTTTTGCAATTCACAACCGCATCATGCACGGTCAACCAATCCAAACCAAGAATAACATCAAATTCATCGAACGGCAAAAGCATCAAGTCCACCGAAAAACAGGAACCTCGAATTACTTAGGGGCATTTCTTACACACTTTGTCGACAAGCACGTGACGACCCAAGGGATTTGACACCCGAATTACGAACTCGGTAGACTCAATAGGTAAAGTCTTACTGGATGCTAAGGTTTCGTATATATAAGAATGAGTAGAACCAGGGTCAATCAAAGCAATCACATTAGTATCAAAGAGAGTGAAAGTACCCAGAATAACATCCGGCGAGGAAGCATCCTCGCGTCTGCGATAGCATAAGCCCTAGCAGGAGCGCGAGCCTCGGATCTGGTCGTAGCATCTCTAGATCCTCTCTGATCACCACTAGCATTGCCCGTATTTCTAGATGGTCTACCTCGAGCAGTGGTAGCACCCGGTTTCCCACTCTGATTTACATTCTATTCAGGCAACCTCGGGCAATCTTTAATGAAGTGGTCAACTGATCCACACTTGTAACAGGAGCGGTCATGGAATCTACAACTTCCAGAATGCCATTTGCCACAATACTGGCACTCCGTTCTATCTCGACGATCATTTCCAACACTGGCGATCGAAGTGACTCGTGTGCTCACAGGGGGTCGATCGCGATCTCGTCTAGAAAAGCCCGAAGTGTCCCTAGATCGGCCCAAGCCATCTCTAAATTTCTTCGATGACTGTGGGAAGGGCTTCCCCGAAGACCTCTTACGAAACTCCCTTACTCCCACCTCAGCTTTTCTTTTCTCCATACTGAGCTCCTCGGCCTTGCAAGCTCGCTCAACAAGTACTACAAATTCTCAGATTTCCAAGATGCCAACATGCAGCTTTATATCATCATTTAGTCCATCCTCGAAACGTTTACACATTACGGCTTCTGAGGAAATGCATTCTCGTGCGTACCGGCTAAGCCTCACAAATTTTCGTTCATAATCGGTAACCGACATGGAACCTTGTTTGAGTTTAAGAAATTCTGTAACACCCCGTACCCGAGACCGTTTCCGGAGTCGAACACGAGGTGTTAACGGACTTAATTCATTAATTAAACAATTTCATACAATTCATTTTAAAATTTCCGCACAAGCTGGCTAACTACATCACATCGCTTTAAAATCATATCTCGAGTTACTGAAACTCGAAATCCAATTCCGTAAATTTTTCCTAAAACTAGACTCATATATATATCTACTAATTTTTTCTAGAATTTTGGTTGGGCCAATTAGTACAGTTTATTAGTTAAAGTCTCCCTGTTTTAGGGTTCAACTACTCTGACCTCTGTGTATTACGAATCAGATATCTCCCTATACAGACCTTCAATGACTATGTAGTTTGTCTCTAATAAAACTAGACTCAATAAGGAATCTGTACATATAAAGCGTGACTTCTAATTATCTTTGTAAAATTTATGGTGAATTTCCAAAGTCAGAACAGGGGATCCAGAAATCGCTCTGGCCCTATTTTACAAAAATTTAAAAGTTTCATAAAATATAGCTCATATACCTGTTTCGCTTATTCCATATGAAAATAGACTCATCAAGCTTCGATTCCATAACTTATTCATTATTTAATTCCATTTCTACTATTTTTAGTGATTTTTCAAACTCACATCACTGCTGCTGTCTGAATCTATTTTATGGTAAATTTTACCTATTTCATGGTTTCCATGGATTAGCTAGCAATTTGACATACATAATACCAAATATGATCATGATTAGCCATTCCAATGGCTAATCATTACCAAGCATTTCTATTTCCATACCACTCAATAACCATATCATAAGACCATACATATAAAATGATTATAATGCTATACATGCCATACTCAAAATATACAAGCCATTATGCCAAGATGGTATACTGGATAGTGTGAGCGTGCCTCCGACCGCTTCCGATTTACGAGCTGGCTTGTCAACACTACAAGGAATGAAAAGGAGGAGTAAGCATAAATGCTTAGTAAGCTCACATGCAAATAGCAAGTAACATAACCATATAAGCAAACATAAAACATCATTTGCATAATCATCACCAAGACATTCATATCACCTTTTCATTTATCATCTTACCATATTGTTGTTATATAGAGTTTTCAACCCGAGGGTTAAGTACATACCTGTTCAAAGTATCCATTTCACAACACTTACCAATACGTCCCTTTCATCTTGAGTATTCCTCCATTTGAGTAGAACTTTACCCGTTGAACACATCGAATATAATTGGATACATGGAAAGTTTGCACATAAGTGCCACATATGTAGCCAAGCTACCATGTAACCCGCCCATAAGTGAACTCGGACTCAACTCAACGAGCTCGGGCGTTCGCATCCATAAGTGAACTCAGACTCAACTCAACGAGTTCGGATGCCTAGTTACATCTCACGAACTCGGACTCAACTCAACGAGTTCGGACGCCGCATCCATAAGTGAACTCGGACTCAACTCAACGAGTTCGGATGCTCAACCATCCTAGTGACATGTCACTTGTATCCTAATCTATTCCTAAGGTTCAAACGGGCTTTTCCTCGAACACTTATCCTTGCCGTCTTCCGTAGAATGCGAAATCAATACTCAGTAACAATTATATTTAACAAGTAGTTCACATAATTTACATATTATTTGAAATTAACCACAAAGCATACATTTCATAATAAAATTCAGCATAACACATAATTAATATCAATAACTTAAAATAACAATTATGCTACATTATTTACACATGAACTTACCTCGTATGCGAAAATGGCTATTTTTACCATTTCGTCCACAACTTGGTATTTTCCCCATTTTAGCCCGAATTTCAGTTTTCCTTGCTCTATCATTTAAAATATAGTCTAATTAGGACTCACATTATTCAAATTGACCCAAAATCATATTTTGGAAAAATTACAATTTTGCCCCTAAACTTTTGCATATTTACACTTTTGCCCCAAAGCTCGTAAATTAAAATTCAGCCTATTTTCTTATGTTTTATGACATGCTGATCATTTTTCCTTCCATGGCAACATCAAATTCTCACTCTAACATGTACTTATGACTATTAGGTATTTTTACCGATTAAGCCCTTTTGCTCGTTTTCACTTAAAACCGAGTAGCACAAGTTGTCTAACATAATTTAAAACCTCACATTCTATCATAAAACACCAAAATACACAAATTTCACCTATGGGTATTTTTCCAAATATAAACCCTAGGTTAAATTATTGCTAGCATAAGCTAAATCGAGCTACGGGACTCCAAAAACGTAAAAATCATTAAAAACGAGGCTAGAACGGACTTACAATCGAGCTTGGAAGCTTGAAAACCCTAGCCATGGTTTCTCCTTGCTATACTCGGCCATGGGGTTGAAGATGAGCAAAATTGGCTTTTAATTTTGTATTTTAATTCATTTTACCCCTAAATGACCAAAATGCCCTTACTACTAAACTTTCCAAAAATTCCTTCCATGTCCTAATTTTTGTCCATAGACTTAGAAATTGGTAAAATTACACTTTAAGGACCTCTAATTAATAATCTAATTCAATTTTATGCAAAATACTTCTAGAACACAAGTTTTGCAATTTATTCAATTTAGTCCCAAATTTCAAATTAAGCACTTTATGCATAAAATTTCTTCACAAAATTTTCACACAATCATGCAATCATATCATAGACCTTAAAATAATCATAAAATAATTATTTCTATCTCGGATTTTGTGGTCACAAAACCACTATTCCGACTAGGCCCAAAATCAGGATATTACAAATTCCTTCCGTTTTTGGTCAATGAATCTCTGACTGATATACTTCTTTCGAAACTCGGTTTGGAAGAACTCCCAAGTTACTTGCTCTCGGGGCACAACAGAAGTCAGAGTACTCCACCAATAGTAGGCAGAATCGCGTAGCAAGGAGATAGTACACTTTAGGCATTCATCGGGTGTGCAAGATAGTTCATCGAGTACCCGAATAGTGTTGTCCAACCAAAATTCAGCTTGCTCGGCATCATCACTATCCGTAGCCTTAAATTCAGTAGCCCCGTGTTTTTGGATTCTATCAACTGTGGGCTTATTTGACCTTATTTGGTCAGTTACCGGAGGCATTGTAGGTGCGGGGGTTGTGTTTGTTGGGAATAGAGGTTGTGGAACAGCCGTATTAGTTCGAATGTATTGGTTGAACCAATCATTCATCACGCTATAAAAAGCTTGCCTAGCCTCATCATTCGGATTGCTAGCAATAGGTTGAGAGTCCGCCGGCTGTCCCTTGTGCTGGAGCAGCGCCACACTCTCCACATCATCACTATCGCTTCGGTTGGGATCGGGATCCATTACTATAAATAAACACAAACTCAAATGTCGTAAATCACCACACTATCAATTAATCACATAATGGCATGTATAGCTAGACCCAAACGTATTACGGTAGTCCTAGAATCGACTAAACTGTAGCTCTGATACCAATTTAATTGTAACACCCGTGCACTGATACCGCTGCTTGAGTCGAACGCGAGGTGCTAACAGACTTAATTACTTTGTTTTCACAGTCCATTTAAAAAAAAATTTCTAGACAGTGGCTAATCTGCGTCCATCGTCGCCTTAAAATCATATCTCGAGTTCCAAAACTCGAAAACTGATTCTGTAAATTTTCCATAAATTAGACTCATATATCCATCTATGGATTTATTTCTAGAATTTTTGGTCAGGCCAATTGGTACAGTTTATTAGTTAAAGTCTCCCTTGATTCTGGGTTCGACTACTCTGACCTTCATGTATTACGACTTGGATATCTCCCTGTACAGAGCTTCAATACTCATGCCGTTTGTTTCTAATGAAACTACACTCAAAGGGGAATCTATACATATAAGGCATGACTTCTAATTGTCTCTAGATAATTTATGGTAAATTTTCAAAGTCGAAACAGGGGATCCAGAAACCGTTCTGGTCCTGTTTCATGAGAACTTTAATATCTCTTAATATACTGTTCATACGATCGTTTCGTTACTTTCATATGAAAATAGATTCATCAAGGTTAGATTACATAATTTATTCACTATTTAATTCCATTCCTAAAAATTTTAGTGATTTTCAAATCCACACCACTGCTGCTGTCAAGATCTGTTTTCAAGGTAAACTTTACCTATTTCGTGGTTTCCATGGACCAACTAGAGTTTTGTCATACATAGGTCCACATATGATCATATTTAGCCATTCCAATGGCTGATCATTTTCCCAACACTTCCATTCCAGTCCATAGTCATATCATGAAACCATATATATATACATAAACACAAATGGTCTAATGCCATACCCCACTTCTACGAGCCATTTTCGCATGGCTGTACACATATACATCACAAAAAGTACTTGAAAAACAACAAAGGGTAGTCCTATACATGCCATATCCAGAGTTCAACTAAAAGAGTACCAAAAGGGCTTTGATAGTATGGATGACTTCGACTTCGATGATCCCGAATCCGGTAGCTAACGAGCAAAATCTATAAAACAGAGAGCCAAAGCAACGGGGTAAGCATTTTAATGCTTAGTAAGTCTCAAGTAATGAAATCAGCTTTGACTAAAGTATTACATTCACATAGCTAAATGAATCACTTTATTAATACACATTCTCATAATCATACTTACTTCACACTTCATCAACATATACACACACAAGGTATCAACCTATCTAAGAGCCGAAAGTTCGTTAGTCGATTGAACGAATACTATTTAAAATGAATCAACTTTTCCGATGCACATGCAAACATACCTTATCGTTTGGGTTTTTCGAGCGTATTAATTAAAATTATTATAGCACAAATCGCTCACCTTCAAACCCAAGTTTCTTCGGGATTTAGCCGGATATAACCACACGCCCAATTGCCTTCGGGTCTTAACCCGGACATAGCAACTCGCACAAATGCCTTTGGGTCTTAGCCCGGATATAACAACTCGCACAAATGCCTTCGGGTCTTAGCCCGGATATAACAACTCGCACAAATGCCTTCGGGTCTTAGCCCGGATATCATTCAAATGCTCATGCACACATATATCAATATTCATGACACATCCATATTTCATTTCCGTTACTAAGGCTCAAACACAAATTATTTATCAAACCTTTCCAATTTCGGCTCAATAGCCACACACAAAGAGCATGATTTCAATTGGCTTTATAACATAGGCTCTATGCACATTCGGCTATCCGCCATAATATGACAAATCATTCCAATATAAATCAAGTAGGGTCATTACTTGAAGACTTACCTCGGATGTTGTCGAATGATTTGACGGCTATTCGATCACTTTTTCCTTCCCTTATCCAACTTTGGTCCTCTAAGCTCTTGAGCTTAATTCAAACAAATAGAGCTTATTTAATAATTTATCAATTTAACAATCCGATTAAATACATTCATATTATACAATTAGGCGAATAGCTTTATTGACTAGTTATTCAAGCATTATACATGTGCTCTACTCATGCACCACCGAATAATAGGACTAGCTTAATACCTTGCATTTTCAATTCATAGACATCATTTCGTTCCTCACAACACACATTTTGTCCCTAACCATCATAAGAGACCAAGGCATCACTTACAATGCCGAATTCCAATTAAGTCTACCATCATAGCATTATCATATTTATGCACTTGGTAAGTTAACGTCTCAACACATTCGGCACTAGGTGTCCAAACCAATGTTCCTCTAACATTAAACTCAATTTATAACCCATTCAAAATTCCTTAGCAACAAGAATTTAACAACAATGTACTTAACCAATTCCTTAAGCACATTCGGCAACATATATATATATATATATATATATGTCAATGACTAAAACACTTAGGCCGATTCTTTCCATTTTGTATCTATGCACCTATTTGATCATTATTTTAGTTCAAACACCCTTACACCAAGATTCATCCAATTTAACATGAAACACAAACCTAAATCCTCAATAGCTACCATGGCCGAAAGTTCTAGTCATCCCAAAATTCAAAATTCTTAGCATGGGCTACCTAGAGGATTTGATGACTAGTTCAAATCTCAAACCATTTAACATACTTATCAAAATATATAACATTACCACCATTTTTCTTTAACCTCTACCATGGCCGAATGTTCATATCACCATCCATTTCAAAGGTTTCGGCATGGTTAAGTAAAGGACTTAAAATCTAGCTTAAAACCATGCTAAGATTTTAAAGGACTAGCTTGAGTTTCTTACCTTAATGAAGGCCTACCATGGCCGAATGGCTCCTCCTCTTCCTCTCTTAGAATCGGCCAAGAAGAAAACATGAGAAAGACTCCTTTGTTTCTTTTCTCTTTTCCTTATTTTATTTACTTATGTTATAAAATATAAGCTGCTAACTAATAATTAATATATATTATGTGCATATAAGCCCATCATGGCCGGCCACTACTTATGATATATGGGAAATTTGACGTGCAAACCCCTCATTTTTGCATGCATGATCCACTAGTCATCACACATTTCCCCATCATACTTTCAAAGTTTACTACTAGGTCCTTTCTAGTGAAATTCACATTTATAACTCTAAATCAAAACATCAAAAATGTCACACATGAGTTAACACATATTATAGGCATCAAAATAAATTTTAAATTATTTTTATGCCTCGATTTTATGGTCCCGAAACCACATTCCGACTAGGGTCATTTTAAGGCTGTCACAATGAGATTCAGTTATAGCATGATATGAAGCTCATTTGGGTGTTATACGCTATATTTTAGCAATAGGGATATGTGTAGAGAACTGAATTAGGTGAATTTGTGTATGTCTGAGTGTGAACCAATGGTATGAAACTCTGCATAAGTATTTGCCATATATATGTATCCATCCAAGATAATTTCAATGAGTAGTTATTTGAAATAAGAGCATGGGCTAAGGTGAGGAGTGTTGGAAGTAGTTTCTAAAGGTATGTTCTGTTAGATATGTATTATGGGATAAAATATTCATGAATTGATTGGAAGGATTCCTCAGTTAACAAGATATAGAAGATTATGTATGATAAAGATATGATAACTGGCGTACAAAGAAGTGATAAGACTGTATGGTATCAACTGAAGGAAATGGCATATTGTAGTAGTTCACTCATAAAAACTTCTACAAGATTGCAAAACCACTATCAAGGTATGGTTATTGATCTCACTAACTACTCTTGTCCTTACAAGATTTGTTGTTTCTTTTTAGGAATTTGGAAAGGGAACTTCGCTTGGAGGGACAACGCCAAGAGTACACCAAGTTTGTGGCGGAGTGGGTTGTTATGCATATAATGGATAAGTGGCGTAGTCTTGAATACACCTTTGAGTCTGTCTTGAAATAGTTTCTAACTTGTAAAGAATTATATCAAATTTTCTATAATGATTTATTTATCTTATGTTCTACTTTAACTTACCAAATATAGAGTTTTTCTTTTGGAAATTCTAATAACAAGTTTTAAGTTAAATAAGAAAATATAATTTGTTTTCGTTAAATGTTTTTGTATTGTTTAGTAACACATGAGATCCAGACCTAGTGAATTGAGTCGAGTTGAGGGTGTTACACATCCTTTTTAGATCCTCTACTATCTATTATTACAGAAATTTAACATCAATTTCATAATTTAATCACTTTATTCCTTTTGTACAAAACTAACAATTAAACTTTACAATCTAGTCTTTTTCACATCTAAGATTAAAATCTATCACTTTAATACAATTTCTTCAAGAAATCATTAATTGCAACTTTAATTTTTTAACAGATTCACAAATTGGTACATGGGCTAGCTAAATCAAGCTCCCACGACCTCAAAAACATAAAAATTATAATAAATGACTTGAAAGTTTACCAATATGAAGGGTCGAATATTTGAAATTTAAAATGGCTTTCTTTAGGTTTTTCTTTGGTGAACATTTAGTAAAGCAGAAGAATAAAAAAAATGACAACATTAAGTTGTCTTTTATACTTTAATTAAAATTAATTAACCTCATAAAAAGGATTTAAAAATAAGTTAAGAAAGTCTAGAATAATGAAAGATCTTCAAGATAAGTTTTCTAATCAAACTTGATTCAATATCCATATTTCACAGGATTCAGTTTCTTGATTCGGTCTAATCCAATCTTCAAAAATTTTTTGCTCTACAAGATGGATCTTCAAATATGATCCAACACAAGTCTACATAATCATTTAATTCTTTTCCCAACTGATTTGGTTGAAAAGATTTCCAACTCTAAATAAGGCAAGTTATGCTCCCTATTAATGTGTGCAATGAAAGTGGCCACTTCCTTTAGCACTACGTTGGCCACTTAAAAGAACACTTGCACCAATAATAAAACCTCTATCAAGGTTTATCAGGTTACCATATTTAGGGCATGAATCCATCTTCACAAAGTAACCTTTAATTCATCTTGATCTACCAAAATCTCATCAAATCATTTATCCTTAATATAAGGGTACAAATGATCATAAAGTCAACTCATATCTTTTTGGGTTGCATATCTTATTATAAAAGGTAAGTAGATGACATAATAATATTTGAAAAAAATTTCTTAGTTGATTCAATCTCTTCTCCAATGATAAATGTCACACTAACATATCTTTAAGGACCCAATTAGGGTGGAAATTTGGGACTTAATTGAATGTATAGTAAGTTAGCGACTTCACTAGGAATTTTAAGGAAAACTGTAAACTGTTGAGTAAATAGTTGAGTTCCAATTCTAGTTTTGTTAGGATGGAACTGACTGGTTCCATAGTGGGAGACATAATAATCACCGGTGATTGGTTAAAGGAGAGCGGAAGACCATGTATAGGAGATATATAGAGAGAGATAGAGGTAAAATGGGACACTTTAGAAATGAATAAAACAATCCTCTTCAAATTCAGTCTATAACTTTCTTTCACTTGCTTTGTTTTTTTTAGTTGCTTCGAAGAAGGAAAAAGATTGGGAAAGCTCTGCATAGAGTAGAAGTTGTGAGAATTAGAGTCTAGAAGTAGAGATATTTTGAGCTTGGAAAGCTCCCTAACTCTCAGTGCTTGAGAAATTGAGAAAGTAGGAGGTCTAGGGCCCTTAACAAGTTTCTGTAAACTGGGTTGTGAGTTTTAAGGTTTAATAATTTCAATTTAAACAATTTATAAGATTTTCATGCTTAGCTACTAGGATGAAGGAGGCTCTAGCATTGGGAAAAACTCAGCTGACACAGAAAAAGAATCTAAGGTGAGTTTCTGCATTCTATCTTAGATTAATCATGTTGCATTTTTCTGCTTTACTTGAGCCTATTGTTGTGCATAAATATGGTGAGTGCTTATATGATTGATCGTTAAATATTAAACGGTTGTTGTATTGTATGGAATGTGTGTGGCATACATGTGCTATGTATTAAGTACCTAATTTGCATGAAATGTGTAAGTGTCTTATGCAGTTAATTGCCTTGTACAAATATGATCAAACCTGCAATTTGAGTGGAACTATCTTGAAAAGAATCTGTAAATGAAATGTTGGTTTTAAATATTTCAGGGAGAATGAAGATGTCCACCTCTAGGTTATAAAGAATATTAAGTGAAATGTTTGAAGTCCGCCTCGAAGAATAGGTGTGGAAGGAATTTTCAAGGACGAAATTTTCTTTAAGGGTGGGGGAGTTGTTACACCTGGATATCTTAAAGGACCCAATTAGGAAAGAAATATGGAACCTATTTGAATGTTTGCTAAGTTAGCGAATTCTACTGAGAATTTTTAGGAAAATTGTGAACTGTTGAGTAAATAGTTTAGCTCCAATTCTAATCTAGTCAGGATAGAACTAGTTGGTTCCATAGTGGGGGACATAATAATTATCGGTGATTGGTTAAAGAAGAGTGAGAGATTGCTTATAGGAGATATAGAGAGAGAGAGGTAAAAGGGAACACTCTAGAACAGAAGAAAAAAAGTCCTCTTCAAATTTAGTTTTTAATTTTCTTTCCACTTGCTTTATTTTTTTGGTAGCTCTGAAGAAGAAGAAAGCTTGGGAGAGTTCTGCATGGAGCAGAAATTATAAGAATTGGAGTCTAGAAGTAGAGAGATTCTGAAGTTGGTAAGCTCCCTAACTCTCTATGCTTGAGAAATTGAGAAAGATTAAGGCTTAGGGCCCTAAAAAACTTTCTGTAAATTAGGTTCTGAGCTATAAGGTTTAATAATTTTGATTTAACTAATTTATGCAGTTTTGATGCTTAGCTATTAGGACAAAGGAGGCTCTGACGTTGAAACAAACTAAGCTGAAAGGAAAAAGGATCTAAGGTGAGTTTATTCCCTTTGTCTTTGATAAATCATGTTGTGTTTGTCTGCGTTATTTGAGCTTATTATTGTGCATAAAAATAGTGAGTGCTTATATGATTGATCGTTAAATGTTAAACGATTGTTGTATGGTGCAGAATATGTGTGGTGTACTTGTGCTATGTATTAAGCACCTAATTTGCCTGAAATGTATGAGTGTTTTGAATGTGGAGTACAGGGTTATTTATTTTGACAGGATAGATGGAGTAGAAGTGGCGAATGAGAGGAGTGAGCGAATGGATAAAGAAATGGAAATTTCAGTTAGATTCTGCAATTCGGTGTTGTTTGACTCAAATCGTGATGTGAAAAGCTCCAGGCCTTGGGAGGGGTCACTATGGTGTTTGAGCATCGAGGTTAGATATGAGACAAAAGGATATTGACTGACACACTAGAGTGAGATCATGATGACGGTTAGCGACTGGGCCTTAAGGGCGACATCATGACAACAATCTGCAAGCTTTATGGGAGGAGACTGTAACGATGATAAGGTCCTTAGGGGTGACACCTCAAAAGAGGTTTAAAGGTGTAAGACCATGGCTTGCCTATTGCAATCATAGAGTCCACCGGGACAATAAACATAAGGTAGTCCACTGGGACAGTAAAAATAGAATAGTCTGTCAAAACGATAAATATGGGGTTATAAGGTGTAAGGCCATAGCTTGGCTATGGAAGCCAATGAAGTTTGTCAAGAAAGTAAACACCGGGTAGTTCATCAGGACATTAAACATGGGATTATATTATGTAAGACCATGGTTAGGCTATGGCGGCAGATTAGGTGCGCCAAAATGTTGAGCTATGAAAAATTAATAGGGCAAAATGAAGGAAGTCACTGTAAGGCTCGCGCGGGAAGTAGCATATTGGGATGAGTTACTACTTCCTAAATCGTGGATAAACAAATTGTTAAAGGAATCTGCCAAAGGATTATGAAAAAAGGAAAATTATTTTATGTGGCCTTATCTGGGTTGAGGTAATAGACGAGGTACTCTTTTGGAGATATGTGGTAACCGCCAATATGAATTTATAAGATATTGCAAATAAACTATGTGTATAAGATCTTATCTTCTTAAATCTTTTAAGTAGATACTTATGAATAATTAAGATGATCTCACTATGTTCACTAAACTTATAAAAATTCATTTTTTGTGTGTTGGATTCACATTGCCTTGGAGAATAGAGTGGTGGAACTAAGCCAGACACTGCTAGATTCTAGTAATGGGCATGGTAGTTATTCATGTATATAGAGGGTCACCTTAGAGGCCACGTCTCAAGGGTTAAGTAGAGTATGTTTGTATTCGAGTTAAAATTTAAAGCTTGTGTAAATGACTATTGAATTATCTTAAAAAAGAAAAGTTGTAAGAATTTATAACTGAAATGATATGAGTTTTAATAGTAGTTAAATTTTGAATTTAAGTCGTCTAAGTATGTAATTAATTCAGATCTGAAAATTCTTAATTGATTCAGGTAGTTTTTATATCCAGTACTCAAACCAAGTGATCGGGTCAGGTATAGTGTGTTACAAATTAAGATATACCAAATTTTTTGTTTAGCCGATCCTCTGGTCATAGGAAGTTGTTATGAGTTATTAAATGTGATAAGAATAAGTGCAGGTTGGTGAATTATTACAGGTTTGGTGATAGACTTACTAAAGAATAATAGAAGGAAAGGTAAGTGCAACAAGAATAAGAAGATAAGGAAATTAAATATGAAAGTCTTTCATTATTATGGAAAACCAGTACAAATTCACGAAAGTATCAGGCTTTATCTCTAGCTAACGGACCGGCCACCTTCTCAGTGTCTTCCTCTTCCTCACCATTGAGTTCCTCAATATGGTCAAGAGGTTTTGGATCAGGTTCTAGACTGTAGAAGAGGTCAGGAGGTTTTGGCTCAGGTTCTAGACAACTAAAATCTATCTAGTGTTAGTGTTAGTAAACTGGCGTAGACAACTAAAATCCATCTAGCTCACATCAAAGGAGCCCACGACCACTTGGGCATGTAGGATGTGATTGGACCACAACTTGGGAATATAGTTTGTTATTCCTATCGTGGTTTCTATCTTGTATAGCTTCAGGGCTTCATGGCTTTCTTTTTGAACCCTTTCTAAGCCTACCAAGTAAAGTTCCTCCTGTGCCTTGATTTGGTTTTCAAACTAGCAAACCCTCTCCTCAAATTCCATTTTTAGGGAGTTATATTTAGACTACCAGCTAGAAACATACTCAGCGAACTCCTAAATTTGATGAGCTGCTAGTTCTTGATATTGGTAGAGTTGGGTTTGTTCTCAATCTCGAGAAGCCAGGGTCATCTTTAACTGAGCCCGATTACCTTTGTTTTCATTACATCATTCACGAAGGGCTCGACCAAGTAAGCCACCTTCTTCTATAACAATCTGGTAAGAGTCCATCAACTCGAAGAGAAATGATTTACGAGCTTCAGAGAAAGAGGGAGAGTATATTCTTTCTATTCTTAAGGTAGGCCCCTCTCCCATCGTTGGTTTATTTCTGTTGGGGAGAATGGATGCTGACTCGCAACAAAATGGTCCCTCCAAGGGAGTAAACTTAATATCATGCCAGAAGGAGTGGGATGTTGCCTTGATCCAGTAAGGAGGGACGGCGGTGCAGAAAGGCAATGTGGGAAGCGAACTTATTAGGAGAACCTTGGGTGAGGGGAGTCAAGTCTCCTGGAATGGCAGACTCCATCAAAGTTTTAGGATTAGAAGGGAGGACAAGCGAAGTAAGCTCCCTCTCAGAGTTGACTGGTTTCTTGCCTTGCCTACTACGACTGCTCTCATTGATATTTCAAGAGCCCCCTTCAGCCCTTAACCTTTTACGACTGTTACCACCCACTTGTACCCGTGTATCAACTTCATTATCAACCCCTTGTGCCCTCTCCATAAGAGCACCCACGTCCATACTGCTAGAAGTTTGAGATGGAGTAGAAGATTGGGTGGAACCTGCAAAACAAGAGTAAGGGTCAGTCACACGAGGAATCAAATGACTATTAAAGAACACACTAGTGGTTGCTACTGGTGGAATAGACCAACAACGTACGTGCTGCTTGTAGTAGGTGTAGAAGAAGTGTGGGGGTTCCTCCTTCCTCTAAACTAAAGTGGCCGCAAGATCATCAGAAGCATTGTAAGACCACACCATGTTGGAGGGGTGCACGATCTAGAGATCAGCCCCAATAGTAGTATCTATTGGCCTATAACTATTCAGCTATGATTCTCTAGGCAGAAATAAAAAAACATTTTTGATGGTGATAAAGCTCTCCAACATAAGGGAGTGGCCCAACTTTAAGCAACCGAATTGATCCTCTACGACCTCATTATCTAATGGTTTCCTGTGAGTGCAAATAGGTTCGGGAGGAATAAACCATTGGGTTAGGAACCCAAATCTACCTTTCAGATTGCAACTCACTCGAATGACCTTGTTTTTATTGAGGTGAAGTTTTGAAGCCAAGTTTATGATTTTGGGCTCACGGCCCTAGCGAGTACTAAAATGGGCCAACTAACAGAGGTCCCTCGGGTGGTCACTTTCAATTGATAGATCCATTGGAAAATGCTAAGGATGGGTGGCTTGCCCTTCAGGCTACAGTTAATAAAGTATGCAACCAAGATAAGCCGACGAGCTGCTTGAGTATGATTTCATACTCGTTGAGTACAATACAGAAGAAAGGATGAAGTGAGATATGAAACCCAGCCTTGAAAAAATAAAGAGGAAGAATAATGTCGTTGGAGTTGTCACTTAGTCAACACTCATCGTGAATAAGACGAAATTCGACAGCTGCACCCCTCTAACACCTAGAAAGTGAATCATTTCCTCTTGGGACATTGTACAATAGAAAAGTAGAGTTTCTACTAGGGTACTCACATCGCAACCATTGGATCCAACCCTATCGCCTTCATTATCACCTCCACGACCTTTCCTACTACCATCGTCGTGATGGTTGTTACCTTCAAGATGATTGTGCTTGATTCTGACCATTTTTGGGAAAATGAAAATAAATGAAAAGACTCAAGAAATCACTTGGAAGACTTTCGGAGAAGTGGTCAAAGGGATAAAAAGAAGAATGACATAGACGAGGAAATCAAAGAAGTTTAAGAGTGGAAAGTTCAGAATTTCAAAGGAAACTTAATCAACAAGGAATGAGAAAATTTGATTTCGAATAAAAATGCCTTTTTTCCCTGCGTCTCGATTTTTAAAGCCAAGTGTCCAAGGGAAGTTTGTTTGATTTGACATAGATGATTCAAATTCTCAAATCTATATTTGCCACCTGTTAGAAATGAAAAGTGTTTCTCTAAAACCCCTCGACAACTAGAAAAGTGAAATTGCCTGCAAGAGCTGGTAGTTTATTGAATAACTGCCATAAAACCCATGTTAATTCAGGAACCACTCATTAGCTGCGTGGTAAAATAAATGACTGGTTCAAGGTATATGACAAGGATTTGCCAAGATAGACATAAGACTATACTTGTGCAGGTAACTGCCTTGTACGAACATGATGAATCCCGCAATTTGAGCAGAACATTCTCGAAAAGAATATATAAATGGAAGGTCGGTACAAAAGCTTTCAGGGAAAATGAAGATGTCCACCTCTAGGTTATAAAGAGGATTAACAGAAATATTTGGATTTTGCATCTAAGAATAGGTGCGAGAGGAAATTTTGAGGATGAAAATTTTTTTAAGGTTGAATGAGTTGTCACATCCGGATATTTTAAACGACCCAATTAGCGCAGAAATTTGGAACCTAATTGAATGTGTGGTAAGTTAGCAGACTCTACTGAGAATTTTCGGAAAACTGTGAACTGTTAAGTAAATAGTTGAGTTCTAACTCCAGTTGGGTCAGGATGGAACTGGCTGGTTCCATAGTGGAAAACATAATAATTACCGGTGATTGTTTAAAAGAGAGTGAGAGACCACAAATAGGAGATATATATAGAGAAAGGTGAAATGGGACACTCTAAAAAAGAAGAAAAAAGTCCTCTTCAATTTTAGTATGTAATTTTCTTTCCACTTGCTTTATTTCCTCCAGTTGCTTTGGAGAAGAAGAAAGCTTGGGAGAGTTCTGCGTGGAGTAGAAGTTATAAGAATTGTTGTCTGAAATTAGAGAGATTCTGAACTTGGTAAGCTCCCTAACTCTTTATGCTTGAGATATTCAGAAAGAATGAGGTGTAGGGCCCTTAACAAGTTTCTATAAACTAGGTTTTGAGTTGTAAGGTTTAATAATTTTTATTTAACCAATTTATGCAATTTTCATGCTTAACTGCTAGGATGCAGGAGGCTCTGGTGTTGGGACAAACTAAGCTGACAAGGAAAAAAGATCTAAGGTGAGTTTTTGCACTCTGTCTTGGATGAATCAAGTTGCATTTGTTTGTGTTATTCGAGCCTATTATTGTGCATAAAGATGATAAGTGCTTATATGATTTATTGTTAAATGTTAAATGATTGTTGTATGGTGGGATGTGTGTGGTGTACTTGTGCTATGTATTAAGTACATAATTTGCATGAGATGTATAAGTGTCTTGAATGTGGAGTATAGAGGTATTTACTTTGACGGATAGATGGAGTAGAAGTGGCCAATCGAAGGAGTGAACGGATGGATAGGGAAACGTAAATTTCAGTTAGATTCTACAATTCAGTGTTGTTGAATGCAAACCGTGATTTGCAAAGCTTCAGGCCTTGCGGAATAGACACCGAGGTGTTCGAGCATCAAGGTTAGATATGTGACGAAATGATATCAACTAACATACTAGAGTGAAACTGTGACGACGGTTATTGAGTGCTCTTTTAGGGCAACACTGTGACAATGGTAATTAGGTTCTATAAAGGAGCAATGTGACGATGGTCTACAAGCTCTATGGGGCGACACTGGGACGAAGATAAGGTCCTTAGTGGCGACACTTAAAAAGTGGTTTAAAGGTATAAGACCATAGCTTGGCTATGATAATCAATAGAGTCCTCCAAGATAATAAACACAGGGTAGTCCGTCGGGACAATAAACACGGGATAGTATGTTAGGATGATAAACATGGGGTTATAAGGTGTAAGACCATAGCTCGACTATGAAACCATTGAAGTCTGCTAGGACAGTAAATAAAGGGTAGTCAGCCAGGATATTGAACATGAGATTATATTGTGTAAAACCATAGCTAGGCTATGGCAGCGAATTAGGTGTGCCAAAATGTTGAGCTATGAAAGTTTAATAGGGCAAAATGAGGGAAGTCACTATAAAGCTCACATGACGAGTAGTATATTGGGATGAGTTAGCTTTTCTAAAACCGTGGATAAACGAGCTAGTAAGGGAATCCACCAAAGTATTATGAAAAAGGGAAAATTGGTCTATGTGGCCTTCTTTAGGTTGAGGTAATAAATGAGGTACCCTCTTCGAGATATGTGGTAATATCAATATGAATTCTCCAAAGATTATCAAATAAATTGACCTGGGGTACAATAGGCGAGTCCATGAGGTAGAATAACTTTGTACTCGAGTTAAATTTTAAAGCTTGTAAATGACTGTTGAAATGTTATAAAAAGCTTTGTAAGAATTTATAACTGAAATGATATGAGTTTCAATAATAGTTGAATTTTGAATTTAGGTCGTCTATGTATGTAATTGATTCAGATATGAAAATGATTAATTGATTTGGGTAGTTGTAATATTTAGTACCCGAATCGAACAACCAGATCGGGTATAAGGTGTTACAATAAATACGAGATTCGTTGCACAAGATCCTCAAAAATATGCAAGCAAAATCATCAAAATATTTTGATCAAACATGCCAAAAAATAAGATAAGTTATGTGCCTGACATAATAATAGACAAAGTCGATATTTTCCTTAACACATTGACATTTACTTCAAAAACTCGGGTCAACACATTCAATACTGAGTAGCCTTAGATTTTGACACTAAAACTTGAGTCAACAAATAAGACTATTAGCAATGTCTCTCTCTATCTCGTCATACATTAAAAATGTCATGATAATGTGCTAAAATAATAATAAGCATATTGTCATAAAAGCTCAACAACAATGTATTTCAAATGTTTAAAGCGGGGCAGAAAGCATAGATAAATGCTAGAATACTGTCAATGTACTATATTTTTACTATAATTTTATAATATCATCACATCACCAAAACGGTAACATGAGTTTCAAATGGTGATAATTATCACCTGTCTACTCACATCACCTAAGGGTATCACTCTACCCTTATTTTATCTTAGATTTGTTCCTCACAAATATATTCATGGATGGTGATTGCCTAATTAATATTTCTGTTGCACCGTAAGGCGTACGAGTGGTCCGATAGTGGTATCATCCTTCCACTAGCACAACATAAATCTTGACAGACTGCATTTAATATGGACACTTGCATGAAATCATTAATGATTGAAAAATGACAAATGATTCACTAGATTTACTCATTGGAGTATTAGGTGCTTCTTAGTTTAAATGACAAATGGTTCACTAGATTTACTCATTGGAGTATTATGTGCTTCTTAGTTTAATGATAAGTTTGATTTCAGATTAATTTAGTCACTTTGAATATTTATTTAATAAAATAAATAATGATTCTAAAATAGAGTATTAGGTACTTTCTTAGCTTAATGATAAGTTTGATTTAGGGTTAATTTAATCACTTTGAATATTTATTTAATAGAATAAATAATGATTTTAAAATAAAGCTAAATTTAGAGATCATGCCTTGTACTTATTTATAATGGAATAAAATTAAATTAAACTAAGCTATACAAGCATTTTTAATATGGTAAAACCGTCATGAATTTAGCAGGATTAAAATAGGACTTGTGTCAATCATTTAATGGGATCTTTAATTTAATTTTCTTAATTAAAATTAATTAATAGTTGAAAATACATACGTGCGCTTAAGATGACCCAATAAGGGTCAAAGGGTGGTCGTCCATATAGAAGGAAAGGTGCTTATCATCCAAACAAAGGCAAGCAATCTGTCAAACGTAAAAGTCTTTGTTGGACTGGGATTGCTGTCCACCTCTTTAATTCAACCTTGAAATCTTTATTTTATTAGTAATTACAAATTATTAAAGCTCAAAATGGCTCTATATTAATATCTAATATTAGATGAAGAGAAAGGGTTGATGAAAAGTGAGAGAAATTGCTAGTAATAATTTTTCTTTTTACAATTTTTTGAGTAGGTATTTGTGTTTGTTTTTGGAACAGTGCCACTTAATCGTGCAATCTATAAGTTTAAGAATGTTGGAGAAGATCTAAATGGTTGAAAGAAAATTGAAGTTATGTACGAATTTGAAACAAATATCATAAGCTTCAACTTTGACTACAGTTTTGAAGATCTTTTGACCAACTTTTTGTGTCATTTTAGTGTCCAATCGTATATATTTGAGACAAATTTTAAATTGCCTAATTTTGAAGTTTATAATTTAATATATGGTTATTTTCATAAATTAGTGCAGCTATGTACGATAAGTTTGAGATTAATCATAGAAATTAATATAACTAACTTTGACTAGACTTTCCACGACCTTCTAACCACCTTTTTATGCGATTCTTGATCCAAATAGTAGGTCTTCAAGTTGACTTCTTGATGATTTTTGAATCACCTTATTTTGAGTTCTACAACATGAGATATGATGTTTTTGTAAATCAGTGTAGTTCCTTGTGAGTAGTTTAGGATAATTATAGATCAATTTCTCCTAACTCTGAATTTGGATCAAGACACATCTAGGTACTAGATTATCGAAAAATATATTTATAGTTTTATACTAGATTTATCGCAAATCAACTTCTCTAACCCCCTTTCTCTTATAAAAAATATATTTATAGTTTTTATCTAAATTTGGCAATTAGGCATGTTAGGTTGGTTTTGGGTCGAGTCAATTTGATCCGGGCAATTCGAGTTTTAGAATTTTTGGATTATTTTAGGTTGAATCATTTTTGGTTAGGTCACTTTGGGTTTAGGTAAGTTGCAAGTTCAAGCCAGTTTTGGTTTGACCACTTTAGGTTTAAGTCATTTTTAGTTTGGATCATTTCGGGTTTGAGGGTCGGGTTTTTGAGTCTAGCCATTTCATGTTATGGTCCTTTCATGTTCAATCATTCGAATTTAATTTAACACTTGAATTATTTTGAATCAATTCTTTTTAGATCCAAGTTATTTATATATATTTTATTTTTTCCCTAATTTAACGGTTAAAGACGTTAAGGTTTAATTTTTAATTTCAAACTAAAATTAGATCGATCTTAATTGATTTAAACTTATTATAAAATCAATGGTTAATATATATTATCTCTAAACTTGTTCATTTGTACTTAATTGGTACCTAAACTTGTATTCTATTAATCAAGTTGGTACCTCTATACTAACACCTCAATTTGTGCTCAATTTAATTCATTCAATAAATTAAATAATTTTTTTAAATAATTCATATCCAACAATTTTAAAATTTTAAAATTAAATCATCAAAACTTAAAATTAGTAATTAAAAGTTATATTTTTAACCATCTATGTTTCTATCCACTAATAACTTGCTAAATTTAATTTTCACGTGTTTCTATTAATGAAAAAAATGATAAAAAATGGAATTCCAATCTTTAAGCTGAAAGCAAAGTATTATATTGGTGGATAAACACCCACCATAAAAGAAAAAGTCAAAGGCCTTGCACACGTGGGACTGCAAAAGAAAAAAAAAAAAAACATATTCCATTTGATTCTCCACAAACGTCCCTTACATGTCTCCCGAAACTAAAGCTTCGCACACCTTGTCTTTCACCGAAAACCTCCCTTACATGTGTTTCTCATTTACCCTCATTCCATTCCCATTACTTCTTTCGTAAAACCTTCCTCTAAGTACTATTCCCTTTCTCCTTCAACCTCTCAACCATGGCTGAGCTTCGTCCAATCCACCAGAGATCTACTGTCACCTCTTGCCTACGCAAAATCAAAGCCCATACCCCTGACTCCGCTCAACTTCTCGGCCTCTTGGCTCTCTTCATTTTCGCTTCTATCCTTATAATCCTCACTGGCCTTACCGTCACCGCCACCATTCTTGGTTTCATATTTTTTATGCCATTGATCTTGGTTTCTAGCCCCGTATGGTTCCCAGTTGGCACCGTGCTTTTTGTTACCATTGCTGGCTTCTTATCAGCATGCAGCTTTGGAGCTGTTGCCGTGGCGGGGTTGTCTTGGACGTACCGTTACTTCAATGGCATGCTCCCAGCAAGGTCCGATAAGGTTGCCAATGTGCGGAGACGAATATATAACACGAACACCTATGTGAAGCACTATGCTATGGAATATGGTGTGAAGATGATCGCGTAAATAGTTTGTACAACAATCAAATTAAATGATTAATTTACCAGATAACAAGATTACATATTTGAAAATTGTTTATTGCTACAGGAATAATTTTTTTAAAGAAATACAGGAATAAATTCTAAAACAATATAGAGTTAAATTCAATGCGTTGTATAAAGAAACTAATTTCTCTCTCTTCTTTTCTTTTCTTTCCTCTTTTTTTCCAATTATGGCTGAATAGTTTTCGTTCTTATTGTCATGTTTCTACAATTTTTTTTCTGGACAAGACAAATTAAATGTTAGAAATATTGATTTATTGTGTTTTAAATTGATGTAAAAATAAGAAAAAAAGAAAAAGAGAGGTTGATGGTAAAGGGAAGTTTGAAGGTAGGTGGAATTAAAGAATCTTGGGTGGGAGTTGTGAAAAATAAAATAAAATAAAAAATAAAATAAAGAACATACAAATTTTATGTGGAAATCTTTTCGGGAAAAAATCACGGGTAGAGGAGAAGAAAATTCACTATGTCGGAAATTTGAATCAATACAAGAGGAATAGACTATGTCTATTTATAGGCTTGTAAAACTATATTCTAGTAGGATTGAAACACCTTATCCTAATCAATATAAAATATATGAAGTTTAATAAGGTTTAAAAAACTTTATTTTAAAATAAAATAAAAGAAGTCTAGTTCTATATGGATTTTACTTTTATTTTATTTTCCATCGTATTTTATTTAAATAAGAATTCGGGTCACTTAATTCTAACAATCTCCACCTTGACACAAATTCTCAATGAACAAGTTCTTCATCGCGAACTTTTAATGAACAAGTTTTTCACCTTTACCATAAAACCCCTTAAGGGTTTAACTTCAACAATGAACACCAACCAAGTCTAAGCAATGCTCAAACTTGGTTATAGGAAGTGACTTAGTCATTATATCTGTAGGATTTTCATAAGTACTAATTTTGCTCACAACAATATCACCACGAGCAATAATATCATGAACAAAATGATACTGAACATCAATATGTTTTGTTCTCTCATGAAACATTTGATCTTTTGTAAGGAAGATGGCACTGACCGTCACAAAATCTCGTCTCGATTTGAAGGTCTTCATTGAGTTCACTAAGTAGTCCCTTCAACCAAATAGCTTCTTTACAAGCCTCAGTAATCGCCATGTACTCAGCTTCAGTGGTAGACAAAGCGACTGTAGTTTGCAAAGTGGCTTTCCAACTAATTGCAATCGATTGTAAAGACGTACCCTGTGAGAGATCTTCTTCTATCAAGGTCTCCAGCAAAATAGCATGAACATACCCTATGACTCTATCTTTAGTTCTTCCAAACTATAAGCAAACATCAATAGTGCATCGTAAGTATCTTAAAATCCACTGAACTGCTTTCCAATGTTCTTTACCGGGATTTGCCATGTATCTCGCTAATCGTGACCGATCGATATGATAAATCTGGACGTGAACAAATCATAGCATACATGAGAGATCCCACTGCACTAGAGTATGAAACATGTGACATGTTCTCAATCTCATCATCTGATTATGGAGAAAAAGCCGATGAAAGTCTGAAATGGGTTGCTAAAGGAGTACTAACAGGCTTAACACTCTGTATATTGAACTGGCAAAGAACTTTCTCAATGTACCCCTTCTGACTTAGGTACAATTTACTTGCTTTTCTATCTCTGAGAATCTCCATACCAAGTATCTTCTTTGCTGGTCTTAAATCTTTCATCTCAAATTTTTCACTTAGTTGGGCTTTAACCTTTCTTATCTCTACTTTATCTTTTGCTGCTATCAACATGTCATCAACATAAAGAAGTAGATACACAAAAGAACTATCACTTTTTTTCTTAAAGTAAACACAATTGTCTAAACTACTTCTTTTGAAATCATGAGAAGTCATAAAGGAATAAAACCTCTTGTACCACTGTCTCGGTGGATCTGCTTCAAATCAGAAGGATTTTCTCGAAAGCAAACATAGTCCTCTTTTTCTGAGACTATAAAACCCTCTGGTTGTTGCATGTAAATATCCTCCTCAAGTTCTCCATGTACAAATGCAGTTTTTACATCTACCTACTCAAGCTCCAAATCATGCATGGCCACAATACCAAGCAAAGCTCGAATCGAAATATGCTTAACAACTGGAGAAAACACATCTGTGAAGTCCACTCCTGAAATTTGACTGTAACCCTTTGAAACAAGCCTTGCTTTATATCTGGGTTCTTCAACTCTTGGAGTCCCTTCTTTCTTTTTAAACACCCATTTACAATGAACAGCCTTTTTACCTTTAGGAAGTTTCACAAGGTCCCATGTTTTGTTTTTGTGAAGTGATTCCATCTCTTCTTGCATAGCAAACATCCACTTTTCTGAGTCTTCACAGCTAACCGCCTCAGAATAATTAGATGGCTCTTGATTTGCATCTATATCTTCAGCCACATTTAAAGCATAAGCAACTAGATCAGCCTCAGCATACTTCTTTGGAGGTTTAATTTCTCTTCTAGTTTTGTTTTTGGCGATAGATATTGTGGTGAAGAAGCAACTCTATTCTCAATTGTTGTTCTGGCTTGAGGAGTTGACTCTGTATTAATCTAATGCTCCACCTGCTTTTGATTTTCTTTATTGGAAGAGTCTTTAAGAGATAAGTTAGGTGACATAGCAGATTCATCAAAAACAACATCTCTGCTAATCACAACTTTTCTACTTTCAGGACATCATAACTTATACCCTTTTACACCAGCTTTATAACTAAGAAAAACGCATTTAATGGATCTCGGTTCCAATTTTCCATTATCAATATGAGCATACGCAGGACACCCAAAAATTTTTAAATCAGAATAATTAGTAGGATTACCAGACCATACCTCTTGTGGAGTCTTTTTCTCAATGGAAACAGATGGAGATCGGTTGATAAAAAAATATGCAGTAGAGGTTGCTTCTGCCCAAAATGACTTCGGTAAGTTGGCATTTGACAACATACATCGAACCTTCTCCATGATCGTTCTGTTCATTCGTTCTGCAACGCTGTTTTGCTGTGGAGTATGACGAACTGTCAAGTGTCTCATGATCCCTTCTGACTTGCACAATCTATTAAACTCATCAGAACAGAACTCTAAGCCATTATCTGTGTAGAGGTATTTTATCTATTTTCCCGTCTGTTTTTCAATCATAATTTTCCAAGACTTAAATGCGGAAAACACATCGCTTTTCTACATCAGGAAGAACGCCAAAACTTTTCTGGAAAAATTATCAATAAATGTTAGCATATAATTAGCTCCACCTCTCGAAGGCACTCTGGATGACCCCCACAGATCAGAATGAATATACTCCAACGTTACCTTCGTGTTATGGATTCCTCTAGTGAATCGAACTCTCTTTTGTTTCCCAAAAACACAGTGCTCACAAAAATTCAGTTTGCAAATTCCTTACCCATCAATAAGTCCTCTTTTGCTCAATTCTGCCATGCTATTCTCACTCATATGCCCTAGCCACATATGCCAAAGTCTAGTAATATCATCATCTGACAAGGACGAGGAAGCGACAGCTGCATCACCAGTAACAGTAGAACCCTGCAAAACATATAACTTGGCAATCTTTCTCTACCCTTTCATTACAACAAGAGACCCTTTGGAAATCTTTAAAACCCCACTTTCAGCTATGTATCTGTACCCTTTTGACTCAAGAGTACTTAACAAAATTAAATTTCTTTTCAATTCTGGAATATATCGTACGTCACTAAGTGTTCTAACAACTCCATCAAACATCTTAACTTTAATTGTTCCAACACTTGTGATTTTACATGAAGCATTATTTCCCATCAAAAGAACACCTTCAGACACTGTTTCGTAAATTGTCAAGTATCCACTCATCGCTTACTTTAGAATCATTGACAAAAGCGACTAGAAGTTCACCATCGCTGTAGTCTTCTATAACATCAGCTTCACTGAAATTTTCTGGTTGTTTTACCTTTCGATTCGCAACCTCCCTTTTAATCTTATTTTGTAGCTTATAGCACTCAGATTTAATGTGCCCTTTCTTCTTGCAGAAGTTACAAGTTTTACCTATATTTGAAGACTTCGATCTACCTTTAGATTTACCACGAGGATTTCGTTACTGTGTCCTACCACGATCATCATTAGCATTCTGATCTTGTCTCCCACGAACAATGAGACCCTCTCCCTGAGAGTCGGGTTTAACCACAAGATGCTTCATCTTATCATACGAGGTTAAAGAATCATAAACCTCATCAACTGTGAGAGACTCACAGCTATATAAAATCGTGTTTCTAAAGGTTGAATAAGACGGGGGCAACGAACAAAGTAGAATCAACCCTAGATCTTCCTTATCATACTGAACCTCCATGGCCTCCAAGTTTGAGAGAATTTCTTTAAATACTGTTAAGTGTTCGTGTACAGATGTACCTTCCTCCAAATGATGAGCATAAAGACGCTGTTTCATATGCAACTTGCTTGTTAGAGTTTTCGACATACATATTTGTTCTAGCATCTTCCATAATGCAGCGACAGTCTTTTCTTTTATCACATCCTACAAAATTTCGTTGGACAAATGCAGATGTAATTGTGTTAACGCCTTTCGATCGTTACGCTTCTTCTCTTCATCTGTTAATGTCGAAGGCATCTTATCTATCCCTAGAAGGGCATCCTCCAGATCCATCTGCACAAGAACTGCTTGCATCTTAATTTGCCGCAATGTAAATCTGGTATTACGATCCAACAGCGAAATTTCATACTTCAAAGACACTATTACTGTGATTGAAATGAACAATCCGAAAGCTCTGATACCAATTTGTGAAAAATAAAATAAAATAAAAAATAAAATAAAGAACACACAAATTTTACGTGAAAACCCTTTCGGGAAAAAACCACGGGCAGAAAAAAAGAAAATTCACTATGTTAAAAATTTGAATCAATACAAGAGGAATAAACTATGTCTATTTATAGGCTTGTAAAGCCATATTCTAGTAGGATTGAAACACCTTATCGTAATCAATATAAAATATATAGATTTTAATAAGGTTTTAAAAATATTATTCTAAAATAAAAAAAATCTAATTCTATATAAATTTTACTTTTATTTTATTTTGTATCGTATTTTATTTAAACAAGAATTTGACTCACTTAATTCTAATAGGAGTTAAAAGTAACCTTTTGAATAATTATTAAAATCATTAAATTAAAAAAAAACAATGACAAATTCTCTCCGTGATCTTGCTGATGGTGCTTCAGTTTCTGTCGGTGATCGGAACACTAAGAAGGTACGGTTCAAGGATCAGAATTCAGATTTGGACTCAGAAATGGTGGATGGTGTTAACCTAACACCGACTCTCTTGGAAAGAGATGCTTTTAGGAAAGGGAACTCATGACCAACAAGGAGAGAAATGAGGGGCTTTTTTCAGGAACGGATGATGACTTTGTTCTTTTAGACGGTGATATCAAAAGATCATCAGTTAATGGTATTCCATCGATCAAGCTCTCGGACAGGGTTAACGAAATCTTAGTCAAGAACATGGCTACCTCGGTGGTGCTTAAACTACCGGGGAGAAATATTGGATTCGCGGCGCTTCAAAATCGGATCTATGGTATCTAGAAACTGTCCATGCGCTTCAAAATGGGTATTTTCTGGTGAAATTTCAAAATCTAGTAGACTATGAAAAGGTATTATCTCAAGGGCCATGGACTATTATTGGGCAATATTTAATGGTACAACCATGGACAACGGATTTCGATCCCATTAAACCCTATTCGAGTGTGGTTATGACCTGGCTCAGACTCCCGGGACTTACAGGCCATATGTATATGAAGAAAATCCTGTGGAAAATAGGTGGTATGGTTAGAAAAGTTGCAAAATTGGACTTTAACACGGATAGTAAAGCAAGGGGCAGATATGCTAGTATGGCGATCTATATTAACCTGGAAAAACTCTTGATTTCAATGGTTTTGATTAACGGAAAAGTTCAGCGGATTCAGTACGAATCTTTACCGGTTGTTTTTTTCTCTTGCTGTCGTTACGGACATTTCAAAGAGAACCGTGGGCAAGTGAAAGAGATTCTGGAATATTCGGCCAGGAAAAACACGACGCCAGAAAATGGAATTCCAGAAACTGAACCGGCGGTGGAAACTGACCCTTTTGGACCTTGGATGCTGGTGGTGCGCAAAATGAAGAAACCATCTAAGGACCCACAAAATTTTGGAAAGAACAACACTATAGAGAAAGTTTTGGGATCTCGCTTTCAAGCTTTGAATAATTTAGAGAAAGAAAGTGGAATGAACGTTGCGGGAAAAGAGGGATTTACAGATTCTTTGCGAAAAGATAAAAACCCTATAATTAAATTATTGCAAGGATTAGAAAAAGAAAATCTAGAAGTAAATTCCAATAAAGGTGGTCCAAAGCTTTTCAAATAAAGTGGAACAGGCCCAAGGTAATAAAATTGTTTCAGCGTCCAAGGGCGCTAGTGATGGAGGGCTGCTATTAAGCCAGTTGGGCTGTCAGGACTATGAAGGGCTCACTTAAGTTTAATGAACCTGGAAGCAGTCCAAATAAAGGGCCTTTGGGGAAGCAGGCCACTCCAGCTGCAAAATCAGGGCCTGAAAGTGATGGGCAGCTTCCTTATGTATCAACCCAAGATGATCACAACCAAGTTCAATCCAACTCTTGTTTTAATTTTGTTCGTTTCGAAAAAATTTCTGCTTTATTTGCTGTAGGTGCAAATGCGTCGGGACTGGAGCCATCCGTGCAGGCTAATGAATTTGTTGGAGTTAAAGCACACTTCAATCCAACCTTCGAAGGTCCTGTGGGGGTTGGGGTCCAATTGTCCGATGGCGTTTTAGATCCTGATAAGCACTGTTGTAATTTTTAAGGAAAATTCGCACCCAAATTTCCATGAACTTGCTGAAGTACATTAACTTTGATGCCTTAGGAGCGGGTAGTTTAGGAAATAAAAATAGAAAAAATAGTGGCAAGTTTGGTATTGGTCAAGGAGGTTGGAAATTAAATAAATCATTAAGGGGAAATCTACTGGGAATTCTCGTATTCCTCTAGTTGAATCTATGGAGGCAGTGGTGATGGTGTTGCTGATTCTCAGTAATGGTATGTCACTAATTTTCATTTTATTTTTCATGAATTTCTCAATTTTTTCTTGGAATTGTCAGGGTTGTGCTAGTTCCAGATTATAATATGGAATATAAATCGGATATTATTAGTTTGCTTGAACCCAAAGTAAGTGGGACCAAAGTAGATAAAATTATAGCACAGTTGGGGCTCGATACTTACATCGCGTGGGGGCAATAGGATACTCTAGGGGTATTTGGATTGGTTGGAAAAATTCAGTTCGGGTTGAGGTGGTTCACAATCACCTTCAATTTAATCTCGCCTGGGTTTGGTCAATTTCTTCTTCAGTATCGATTTTTATTTCTTTTGTGTATGGAAGCTTAAATCGTCAAAAGCGTAAGGACGTATGAGAGGATCTTAGCTTATCAATTCCCGTGGGGCAAATTTCATGAATGGCTATTGGTGATTTCAATGTAATCTTGACACCTAATGAAAAAATTGGTAGTTTTTTTAGCTGGTAGGAGATGCTCCCCTTTACAGGGCACAGAGGTAGGCTTTTTGAGAGATTGGATTACACACTAGAGAATGAAGCATGGATAAAAATTTTTCGAAATAGCTTGATTACCCATCTTCCCAAAACTAAGTCAGACCATAGAGCATTTTTTCTCAGCCTTAATCTGGAGATTTCTTTACCTAGAGGAAGGCCTTTTCGGTTTTTGGTAGGATTGGTCAAGCACCGTGAGTTTGGGGATTTTGTGAATGACAATTGACGTTTTAGTGAGACCGTGTCAGAAGTAATAGAAAAATTTACTGAGTGTTTAAAGGAGTGGAATAAATTAGTTTATAGTCACATCACGACTTGTAAGAGGAAGCTACTTCACCAATTAACTGATATTCAGTGATGTATAGAATTTTCTAGCTCAATTAGATATGGAGGCCAGGCAGGAATTGGAGAATGTGTTGCATCATGAAGAAATCCTTTGGAAACAAAATACAAGATGTGACAGGTTAAACTTGGGAGATCGCAATACTAAGTTTTTTTCATGCTCATACCTTACAATGGAGGAAAAATAATCACATAACCACAATTCCTTTGGTGGATGGATTTTCAACCCGAAGGCCATTAAGTCGGAGGCAATGAATTTCTATAAAAAAAAACTATATGGGGAGAATCCTCGGCCCATTAGAAAATTTGCCTCCAAGTAGATTCCTCAACCTGATCCTTGAGATATCGATTTTTCGGGGAAATTGGTCATGGACAATGAAATTAAAACTACACTATTTGACATGGCACTGCTTAAAGCTCCAGGTAGCAATGACTTCTATGCTTTTTTATTCCAGAAGTATTGGGGTACCGTTGGGACAACTGTTTGTGAATAGGTTAAAAAAGTTTTCAATGAAGGTGTTATTGATGTTGAGCTGTACAACACACTAATTATTCTTATTCCCAAGGTCCAAAATCCAAAAGAGTTCACTCAGTTTCGCCCCCATAAGTCTCTGCTCAATTTTTTTTACAAATTGGTGATAAAGGTAATAACTTATCATTTTAAGTTCATCTTCCTAAAAATTATTGCACAAGAGCAAGTAAGACTTATTGCAGCTAGAAATATTACTGATAATATCGTCATAGTACTATTCATTTCATGAAAGAAAATAATAAAATAAAGTGGATGACGATCAAAATCGATTTGGAAAAAGCCTATGACCGAGTGAGTTGAGACTTCATCGATGCTTCACTTTAGGTGGCAGGTATCCCAAATATCTTAGAAATGTTTTGTATCTGTTATTTCTAATTCTACTATGTAGGTTCTATGGAATGTAGCTCCGATGTCTAAATTCAAGCCTGCTAGGGGAATTCGACAGGGATGCCCACTTTCTCCCTATCTTTTTGTGCTTTGCATGGAATGACTAGGTCACTCTATTTGTTCAGCTTTGTCAAATTCCTGGCTATTTTAGTGTAGTCGGTTCTACTTTCAATTCCTAGCTATTTTGTGCAATCCATGATGATCCCTAGGAAAATATGTAACGAGATTCAAAGTTTGGGGAGAAAGTTTATTTGGGGAGCCTCCGATGGCAAAAAGAAGATGCCCTTAGTAGGTTGGGATTCTATATGCCAACCCAAGTGGTGAAGAGGTCTTAGCATGAGACAATTACATGATCCAAATGTTTCTTTTCTATTGAAACTTGGCTATAAAGTGGTGGCTGATGATGAAACCTTGGGTTCGCATTCTTAGATCAAAATATGGGTTGAATGGAACTCTTCCAGATAACATTGCGTGAGATATGAGCTCTTTCCTTTGGAAGTTGCTCTCAAAAGTTTGGACTCTTTACGAGAAAACCTTATATGATCAGTCGGTAATGGGAATAAAATCCGTTGTTGGAAGGATTCTTAGATTTCAAATATAGGACCTTTGATTAAATATAACCATGCTAATGTTAATATTGATTCTGAATGTTTTCTCAGTGATCTGATCACAGAAGAAGGTACATGGAACCTTGACCTTTTACAGGTTTGGCTACCAGAAGATGTTATTCTATACATTGTAGGTATTCCCCCTCCACACCTTTCTAAGGGGCCTGATAGAATTTCTTGACGTCACACTTCGACAGGAGCATTTTCCATTAAAAGAGCTTATAAGATGATGAAGGAGGATTCATGGAATTTTAGGGACAAGATATGAAAGAAGGCATGGAAGCTCTAGGGGCCACAAAGAGCCCAGTTCTTTTTCTGGGCTATTCTTGTAACACCCCGTACCCGAGTCCGCTGCCGGAGTCGGACACGAGGGGTTAACGGCTTAAACCATTCACTTCCGCAGTCCATTTTAAAAATTTTCCAGGCAGTTGGCTAACTGCATCACTGTCACTTTAAAAATCATATCTTGAGTTCCAAAACTCGAAAACCAGTTTTGTAATTTTTCCCTGAAACTAGACTCATATATGCATCTACAAATTTTTTTCTAGAATTTTTGGTCAGGCCAATTAGTACAGTTTATTAGTTAAAGTCTCCCCTGTTCCAGGGTGCGACTACACTGACCTTCATGCATTACGACCTGGATATCTCCCTGTACAGGGCTTCAATACTGATGCCGTTTGTTTCTATAGAAACTAGACTCAAATAGGAATCTATACATATATGGCATGACTCCTAATTATCTCTGGTTAATTTACAATGAATTTCCAAAGTCAGAACAGGGAATCCAGAAACCGTTCTGGCCCTGTTTCACGAAAACCTAAATATCTCTTAACATACAACTCATATGACCGTTTCGTTTCTTCCATATGAAAGTAGATTCATCAAGATTCATTTACATAATTTATTCACTATTTAATTTCATTCCTACTATTTTTAGGGATTTTTCACATCCATATCACTGCAGCTGTCAACCTCTATCCTTAAGGTAGATTTTACCTACTTCATAATTTCCTTGATTCAACTAGCCCTTTTAGCATACATGGCACAAAGATGATCACGATTAACCATTCCAAGGGCTAATCGATTCCAAACATTTCCACATCTCTTAATGGACAACATACAAAATGATTATGATACCATGCCAAAGTGTATACAAGCCATTTTCGCATGGCTATCCAAATTTATACAAAATCAAAGGGTCTATGACCAACAAACGAAAGAGTAGTCCTATACATTAACCAAAATATCCTCTCACTACTAGTCTATTCTATACATGCCATAAGATATTCCAAAACATAGCAGTACCAAACAGTGGATAGTGATAGTGTGACTAGTTGCTGACGATCCTCGAGCCTCAGTAGCTTCAAATGAGACCTATAAGGCGGAGGAAACAGAGTAAACGAGTAAGCATTACAATGCTTAGTAAGTTTTAAGCAGTGTCAACAGATAACAATCGAATTATAACATAGTTGTTCGTATTTTTATTTCACTCTTCCTTCGGGCATACCATCCCTTTACCGAATATGCACATCTTATCATATACAATAGGCAGATAAACTCTCACATAAAAGTGAGCTCATGTGACATAGATATATCGTATGATTTCACATAACCTCTCACACTAATCCGATGTCACATAATCATAGGAATAGTCCCATAGGTTGCTCTCGTATGCATCATATATAAACTTGGAGTACATACCTGTTTAACCTTTCGCATTGCGTATATTTATAAGCAATTCTTATTACGAAGTCTTACCCGGACATAATCTCCACACGTAGTCATCGGGTCGCATCTTTACATAATCTCCACACGTAGTCATCGGGTCTCACCCTAACATATTTCCAAGTTTCATGTACACTTAATCACATGTTACAACATTCACATTAGCCATTCGGCTTTACCACATATATATATACACTTTCACATTCATCACGTCGGCCATTAGGCCTTATCACATATATATACATTTTCACATTCATCACGTCGGCCATTAGGCCTTATCACATATATATACATTTTCACATTCATCACATCGGCCATTAGGCCTTATCACATATATATATACATTTTCACAAATTTTGATATCAAAGATCCATCTAACACTCATGTATCATTTTACAATATCACAATTTAGAATTCAAGTATGGGATCAATCAATAGCTTATGAGCAACTAAAACAAGTTTTTATCCATGTTTACAACAAAATCACATATTCGCTACGAGCTGTTTTCCTGAGCGATGGTCACTAAATTATTTATACCCGGAGCTACAAGACTCCAAATCACTTGCCGTTAATTTTCTCAGAATGTAGACTCATATATCTTCCATCCAATAAATTTTCAGAATTTTTGGTTTGGCCAATCAATACCAGATTTTTCTTAAAGTTTTCCCTGTTTCACTGTTTGACTAATCTGACCACTCTTCGCTATGAATCAAATTTTTCATTGTACAGAATTCATAATGTGTTCTATTTGATTCCATTTGAAACTAGACTCATTAAGGAGTCTAAGCATATAAATCTTATCTTATAACCATTTTTGTACAAATTATAATGATTTTTCCAAAAACAAAATAGGGGATTTCGGAGTCATTCCGACACTGTCCCGCACAACTTTAAATATCTCTTTATAGGAAATTTCTTTGCTTCCACGGTCTCTTTTATAAGAAACTAGACCAACTAAGCTTTGATTACATATTTTATTCAGCCTATAATTCCACACCAACAATTTATAGTGATTTTCTAAAATCACATTACTGCTGCTGTCCAAGCAAATTATTACTATTTGCTCTTAAACTTCCAAGTCCAAACACTTATGAACTTACCATTTGGGTTTAAGACATATCATGGCCACATCATATCTTATTAAATCAACTCATTATGTCCTATTATGATTGAATTTACTCAACGTTTAATCACTTAAAACTTACCTCGAAGTGGTCGACGACTAGATATCCACGGCTATTCGCTTACTTTCTCTTTTCCCTTATCCGACTTTGATCTTCTAGGCTCTTGAGCTAAATCAAACAATTTACTTCCCAATCAAACACAATCACACGGCATCCATATACATTTTAGAACCATTCTTAACATATTTACTACTCAAGCATGTAACTTAACAACTTAACCATTAGTTGTCGAACCACAAACAAAACATATTCATACGTCAATATCTCAAACCTTACCATAACAACCAATATGCAAGATATCACATATACATAACTTAGCTTATGAGAACATATGTATTACTTCATAAACACATCTTTAAGCATTCTTTTATTCCATCAACTCAAAACACATTCATCCCTCTCAATAACTAAACTCAAATTCGCAATGGCCTCCAATATAGTGACCGATTCTTCTCAACTAGCACCTAGTGTACACACATGATCATTTGTTTGATTCAAGCACCTATCCACCAAAAATTCATCCAAATTTACAAGAACAACAACCACATTCTTTGTTATCTACCATGACCGAAACCCATATTCATTTACCAAATATAAAAAATTTATCATCAATTTGACATATAAGGACATAACCAAATGTTTCTTGCAACACAAAACTCAAAAATTAACACATGGGTCATGTTATGAGCACCAAAACAAACTCAACTTCACAAAAATTCCAAAAGAATCACATGATGTCATACCTTAATCTAACAACCACCATAGCCGATTTTCTCAAGCTCTTCCCCTTCCTTCCTTTCCTCTATTCGGCCAAGGATGTTCAAGAATGAACATTTTTTTCATTTTTTTGTTTTCTTTCCTTCAACTCACGGCAAAAGGGGGGGGTTCACTCACACACATTTTTTTTTCATTCTTTATTACCCATACTTATTTGTTTATTTCTTTTCTCCCATGATGTACCAACATAACATGTCTAGGACATGTTTTGCCCATGATTCCTTGTCATGGCCGGCCACTAGAACTTGGGGGGGAAATTTGACATGCAAGTCCTCCCCTTTGACTACATGCACTATTAGGTCCTTACAGATTAGCCTATCACTTTTCAAAAGTGTCACACAAGTCCTACTAACTGAATTCACATGCAATCGGCTAAATCGAAGCTTGAAATTTTCACACATTCATAATTACATATTCTTAGACAATAAATATTACGTTCAAACATTTCGGTGACTCGGTTTAGCGGTCCCGAAACCACTTCCCGACTAGGGTCAATTTTGGGCTGTCACAATTCTTAAGTAGAGATTACTCGGAAATGCAAAAAAAATTCAAGCGTGGTTTAGTGGTGGATCCTTCTTGCCCAATCTGTGGACACGATTTAGAGGATATAATGCATATTATTAAAGATTGCACAATAACTAAGGAAGTCTGGAAATAGGTCGTTCTAGGTAATCAACAGTTAAATGTGCACAAATGAATTTATTTTAATTTGTAGTACACTTCGAAGCTTCATGGGGGGAGCTAGTTGGGCTTGTCTCTTCAGGTTACTAGGTTGATGCTTATGGAAGAATCACAATCTCTTCATCTTTCAAGGGAAAACTTGGAGTTCAAGAGAGATAATCAAAGTATCGACTAGTTGGGCTAGACAATTTTCTTCAATTTTTAGAGATGATTCGATTGAAGGCTATGAATTCTTTCACGAGAAACAACTGAAAAGGGGTTGGACTTTCATCAATACTGATGGTGTTGTTCAAAGGAAATCAGTGAATGCAGCTGTTCGGGGAGTTATGCGCAATAAAAATGGAGATTAGGTTTTTGGATACAACCGATTCCTAGAAAAATGCTCAGTCTTTGATGCCAAACTTTAGGGCATTCTAGATGGCCTAAAACTCATTCAACGAAGTGGTTATGACAAATAATCCAATCGAATAATTTGGATGTTATTAAAGCCATACATGGAAGTGCTTCGAAGATTTCAAGTTCTACTATGATTAGAAGAATATATTGTATACTATCTCAAGAAGGTCAATGGATATAATGACACATTCCTAGGGAGCATAATCAAAGCACGAATTATTTAACTAATTTAACCGTTGCAAAAAAGGATGATTTACAGTTGTTTGAGACCCTTCCAAGGGAAGCACTAGAGTTTCTTGAAGCATACAAGGAAAGAAGTATTTGTATTTCTCAATCTTTTTCTATGTAATTTAATATAGTAATGTTTTTATTTCACCAAAAAAAAAGTGATGTAAAAAAAATAGCAGCTTAATCCCCCGTTGAATTACTTTCATTATTTTTCTAACCTTGCATCCAAATTGGTTGCTTAGCTACACAAAATTGACGAAAAAAGAGGGGTTCAAACTTGTGCAGCGATTTGCTTAAAGTTCTTGGGAGGAATTGAATTTAATTTCTTTATCGACTTATGGTAATCCTTTATTTTATATCACAAATTGTTTTAAACTATTTCCTATTTTTATTCTTAAATACATTGTTATAATTACATTTGAAAAATAATTTGATTACTATTATTTTACTAATATTTTTTGTAGTTTTTTTTAGTGATTATAATATCAAATCTTGCCAAACTTGAATTTGCCACCCTAGACATCTCAAGCAAAAAATATTTGTCATGGGTGTTAGATGCTGAAATTCAGCTAGATGCTAAAGGTCTAGGGAATACTATAGTAGTAAATAAAGAAGCATCTAACCAAGACAAGGAAAAAGCAATGATTTTCATCCTTCATCATCTACATGAAGGATTAAAAGTGGAATATCTCTTTGTTAAAGACCCTTTTGAGTTGTGGAAAAATTTGAAAAAACAATTTGACCATCAAAAAACGGTGATCCTCCTTAAAGCTTGTTATGATTGGATGCACTTATGGTTGCAAGATTTTAAGACTGTAAGTGAATACAATTCAGAACTTTTCAAAATTAGTTCTCAACTAAAATTATGTGGAGAGAACATAACTAATAAGAACTTGATAGAGAAAACTTTTTCAACCTTTCATGCTACTAATGTACTCCTGCAGCAACAATACTATGAAATAGGTTTTAAAAATTAATTTGAATTGATTTTATTCCTTTTAGTGGCTGAACAAAATAATGACTTGTTGATGAAAAACCATGATATTTGTCCCACTGGTAATGCACCACTCCCTGAAGTGAATGCTGCAGTACATAATAAATATGGAAATAAAAATATAAAGGTCGAGATCATGATCGTGGTTGTGGTTATGGACATAGTGGGGGACGTGGTTGAGGACGTAGTAGTAACTGCTACCATGGTGTTCATAATAGTGGCATTTTTATCTACTGGAAAAAGAATAGAAATGAAGGACAAGAAAGAGGTGGTCAAAATAATCCTTCAAAGATTATTGAGAATTTATGTTACAGATGTGGTATGAGGGGGCATTAGGCACGTACTTGGCATACACTTGAACATTTAGTGAAACTTTATCAAGCATCTATTAAAGGGAAGAAAAATAATATTGAGACAAATTTTATATAAAAAATAATGAGATGGAGGCAAAAGAGGAGGGTGATGTAATTCATAGCCTTAATGATATAACTCATCTTGATGTGACAGGTTTCTTTGAGACTTGTTAGAAAAGTTTGTGTTATTTTAGCATTTTATGTTGTTTTTAAGTATGTTTTGTTTCCTTGCATAAAGAATAAGTTGGTGTTATTTTGGCATATTTATGTTATTGTAAATATGTTTATTTTCTTGATTCAAAAATAAAAAAGTATCTTTATTTATTTATTTATTTATTTTGCAAGTTATACATATTTAATAAATATTTGCAACGTTTCTAATTTTATATTTTATTTATTTTATGAAGAATATGAACGATCAACAAAATTTTGTTGGATCCAAAATCAATGAACACATTAGCAATAGTGCTACAACACATACAATACTCAAAGAAAAAAATATTTTTCTCATTTAACAATAAGTGATGCTCATATTAATACAATCTCAGGTAGTTCAAAGTTATTGAAGGCTCCGGAGGATTAATTATATTATTACCTAAAGGTACAAAATTTGTCATTGATGATGCTTTATTTTCCATTAAGTCTCAAAGAAATTTATTGAGTTTTAAAGATATTTGTATTAATGGATATCATATTGAGACTATGAATGAGAAAAATATTGAATATCTATATATTACAAATGTTGAATGAGGAAAGAAATATGTTTTAGAAAGACTACCTGCTTTTTCATCAGGTTTATATTATACACATATTAGTACAATTGAGGCACATGTTACTACAAACCAAAAGTTTGTAGAACTACATACTTTTACTATTTGACATGACTGGTTAGGCCATCTCAGATCTATTATGATGTAAAAAATAATTGAGAATTCAATTGGGAACCTTTTAAAGAACCAGAAGATTCTTGAATTCAAAGATTTCTCTTGTGATGCTTGTTCTCAAGGTAAACTAATTATTAGACTATCACTAGCTAGAGTTTGGATTGAATCTCCTGCATTTTTGGAACATATTCAAGGTGATATATGTAGGCCTATTTATCCACCATCTGGACCATTTAGATATTTTATGGTTTGATAGATACATCTAGTAGATGGTCACATGTATGTTTATTATCGACTCACAACCTAACATTTGTGAGACTACTTGCTCAAATAATTCGATTAAGAGCATAATTTCTAGATTATGCAATAAAAACTATCTGTCTTGATAGTTCTAGTAAGTTTACATCTCAAGCTTTCAATGATTATTGCATGTCAATTAGGATAAAAGTTGAACAACTTGTAGCTCATGTTCACATATAAAATAGTTTAGCTGAATCATTTATCAAACGCCTCCAACTAATAGTTAGGTCAGTGCTTATAAGAACAAAACTCCCTGTTATAGCTTGGGGATATGTTGTTTTGCATACAACAGTACTTATGCGCATTAGGCCAATAAGTTATAATAAATACTCCCTATTGCAATTGAATTTTGGTCAGGAGCCAAATATTTCCCTTCTTAGATTTTTTAGATGTGCAGTATATGTTCCAATTGCTCCACCACGACCAAAAAAGATGGGTTCTTAGAGGAGGTTGGGAATATATGTTGGTTATGAATCTCCTTCTATAATTAAGTATGTTGAACCATTAACTGGAGATGTATTTACTGCACAATTTGTTGATTTTCACTTTAATGAAACAATATTCCCAACATTTGGGGGATAGAAAATACTGCTGGTAAAAGAAATTACATGGAATGGATCATCATTATGTCAATTAGATCCTCGTACAAGTTAATGTGAACAAGAGGTTCAAATGATCATACATTTGCAAAACATCGCCAATCAACTGCTAGATTCATTTACTAACCTCAAGAGAATTACGAAAGCTTACATACCAGCTGAAAATGCTCCAATATGAATTGATATCCCAATAAGGCAAACTGTTAGTGAAAAAAAAAGTAATCCATTCTTGAAGTGTGGAAGATCGATTGGTTACAAAGATAAAAATCCTCGTAAAAGAAAAGGAGCAAATACTCAAGGCGATTATATTATGGAAACAAGTTCCCAAGAAGGGTCCAAAGATATAACTAATCATAATCATAAAACCCCAAAAGAGATTTAGGTACCTGAAAATGGTGATAACGAAGAGATCTCAATAAGTTAAATTACGTCAGGGAAAAGATGGAACCGAAAAAATATATTTGACGACAACAATTTCATATATAATGTTGCTATTGAAGTACAAAAAGAAAATGATGATCCTGAGCCTAAATCTATTGAGGAATGTAGAAATAGAAAAGTGATCGGCTGTTTAACGTCACAACAATAATGTGCAAGTGTACACTATCAATGCAAGTATAGTAGACAAATATGAGTTTGTCATATATCGATCCCACAGGGATGGTAGTCTTTTATCTATTAATGTCGGTGCAATAACTGGATATAAATGTAAAAAATTGTGAGAATAGTTGTCTATGCAATAACTTGAAAACAATAAAATAAAATATGATAATGATAAACTGGGATCACCAACATGAATTTTCAGCAGAATACTAAGTGCTCACAAGGTATAAAAGGTAGGTGATTGTCGAGGTAATAAAATTCAATGTATATCTTACCCAACATCACTCCTGAATTTAATATGAGACTTAAACATGCATACTAACTTCACCTTCCGATGATGGCAATACAACACTATTAAGTACAAGTGGACTAAATTCCTTTAATCCTCACTCAACTTCCGTTGTAGTGCTTGTTGGCTCAAACTGTCATTACACTTTCTAGTGTCAGTGACTACAATAAGACTTCTGTGTTAAAAAACATTCAAACCCCAATATTAAACAATAAAAGCAAGATTGAATAAGATAACATTTAATCAAGAATTCTTGTGTACTTCTATACAAACAGAAAATAGAGAATAACCACCAGCATTAAGAAAGAAATAAGAAAGAATCAAGTGGAGAATACTATCCCTAGACAACTCGACTAAATCTCTCTATTCCCTCTTGTCTTGCACTTAGGTTTCCTCGTCAGAAGCTAGTCTGCATTTGGTTTTCATGTTGGCTCACTCGTGAGAAGCTTAAGCTGCCATGGCAGCAAGCTTCAAGGCAGGATGAAGAAGATGATGATTCAGAAAAAAGCTAACATTTCTTCTCACGTCCACCTTTTATGTCCTCCTCTAACAGTACAAGTGTCATTTCTTCAAAATTATTCTATCCTTATACGTACAGGTTGGTTATACCAGACTGGACAGCTAACGTAATTTTCGTTCTTATGTGGATAGCTACCAGGTGCGGTGACAATTCTAGCCGCAATATGGAATTAACTCATGCAGCGACATTAACGTAAAAAGATAGAAAAATTAAGGATAAGATCGGCTAGGATTCACTGAGTTATAAATTGTAATTTACTAAACTGAAAATGCTAAAATGTATGCTAAGGATAACTAAATAGGAACAATTTAACTAATAAGTAAGGGGGAAAACCTATGTTCTTTCTAGTGATATCACACCCCCAAACTTGAGTTTTTACTTGTCCTTAAGTAAAACAGAAACTGGCAAGGCTAAAGAAATTTTTACTAAGGCAAATGATCATAATTTCTTTCTCATTTTCAGCAACTTCTTCTTTTTCAGCGACAACTTCCTCTTCTGCAGCAGCAACTTCCTTCTCAACAATAGTGTCTTCTTGATCACCAAAAATACTGTCCTTAAACAAGCTATCAATCTTTCATAGGCATACTTCAATGTCCCTAGATTCCTCGTCTTTCTCATTATCAGGAACCTGCATAATGGGTGAAGATGCCATTGATCTGTCTCGGTCTTCTATGTCGTTATCCAAGAAAGAGATGTCATAATTTCGAATGATTGGTGGAAACACTGGGAATGCCAGTAGTGGGGATGGGCTCAGTTGGCCTAATGTGGCTACAGTAGAAATGTTCTAGGCTCTGGTATAAGTATAAAATAAATTCTGGGATTTCTCCATATCTTCTATTATAGTGACAAGCCTGATTTGCCTATTGTTGATGGAACTTAGCATTTTTTTACATCCTTCATTTTGCACCATAATGATGTCTCTACATTTAGGTTTGTTCCTTTGTTGTCGGCTTTGGCTTTGCCTTTCTTGTCTTGCTAGTTTCCACCTCCTTCAGTATCAATGTGTCCTTGCCACAAGCCATTCTTTCTACAGAGGCTTCATTGATTGAGCCATTATTCTCTAAGACTTCCTCACCAACACAGGGCACGATTCCTCTTTGTTGGCACAATAACATCACTAGTGATGAGAAAATCAAGATCCCAGTCTGCCTTGTGGCATAGTCAGCAATTTCTTTGTGAAGTATTACGCCTACATCAAATTTTCTTCCTTTGACGATAGAATGTATCAGACACATTCTGTCGAGGGTGGCTGTGGTGCTGTGAGTAGAGGGCTTTAGTCTGCAGTTGACAAAATGAAACCAAATTTTGCCTTGCAGTGTCGGGAAGTGATGGTGCACCGTATAGTGCTTTTGATGGGAACCTGTCTACACTGCTCCCTTGACACACAAGTCTCTCACCAGCAGGTCCCGTTTTTCATCTATGATGTCATCAAGGAACTCAGAGTGTTTGTTGACATTGACCTTGGTGTTGTACAGCTCGTTGATTTTTCAGTGCCCCATGGTATTAAACCCTCTCGAACGAAAATGAACTCTAACTCATGATCGTAGAGATTAGTGATAAACCGTAATTTATACATATTTTTACCCCATGCTTAACACATCTTATGGATGATTATTCCTTAGAATTGGTGAATTCGATGCTCCTAATGCCGTAATTTCATGTTTTATACTTAAGTGAGCATATGAGAGCGAAAGGAATGAGAAACGGACCAAAAACAGAGAAAATGGGCTAACGTACAAAATTAACACAACCTTGACTTCCTCACACGGGCAGACCACACGGCCGTGTCAATTTGGCAGAATCGAATCACGACTCACATGGGTAGAACACACGTCCGTGCCATTCTAATAGGCTTGAGCACGGCCTGAAGTAATCATACATGGGCGTGTCCCTGCCGAGCCCAAGTTGAGTCCAATTCGAAAAAGGCTAATTTTGAGGGTTCTTAGGCATTCTGAAGCCTATAAATATGCCCTAGAGGAGGAGAAAAGGGGGAGGCACAGGGAGGAAGGAAGGAATTACTCGAAGAAAGCCGATTGATCCATCTCAGAAGTTGGATTCATCATCAAGACTGAAGATCTCCCCTCAATTTCCCTTCAGGAGTTTTGGGTTTTCTTTATGTTTTGTATTCATTATTCTTCTGAGATGTTTTCCTTTTTAGTTATGAACTAAAACCCCAAATACCTAAGGTGAATGAAACCTAAGACGAATCTTGTTATTATTTTCTGAATTGTATGATAAATATTTGACTTGTTCTTAATTATGTGTTCTTAATTCTTGTTTTGATATTCTAGGATATTGATTCAAGTTAAGCTCTTATTCAGAGGAGGAATAAACCCTGTTTAAGAGTACAATTGTCATAATTAAATAGAGTTCATTGCCTGCCTAGAGATAGGGTGACAAGATTTTTCCGGATTAGAGTGAAACCTAATAAGGGGATCCATAGATTGAGTTAATGTAACCCTAGGAAGTTAATTAGAAAGAGATTTCAATTATTCAACTAGGGTTAGACATTGTTAGTCTCAAGATAGATAATAATATAACTTAGGGATTTCTACGGATCAAGTCAAATGAATAAATCGTCTGATTCGGAGTCAGAATAACAAGTGAAGTCTAGGTGGATTTTTTCTTAGGTATTGTCTCAATCAATCGAGTTTTCCAAGAGTAATTCCCCAATTCTATTTTTTGTGAATTCTTAGTTTAATTAATTAGTTAGTTATAACAAACCCCATTATTCTTAGGCTAGATAATAAAAAGACAGTCATTACTAGTACTTTTAGTTCCTTTGGGTTCTACAATCCAGTCTTGCTAAAACTATACTACTGTTCGATAGGTACACTTGCCTACATCGTGATAAGAGTTAGTTTCAAGAACGATTAATTATAAATTTATAAAACTTATCACACGAATATCACGATCAATTAGCATAAAACTCATGTACTAGTAAAGGAGAGTAGCTTCCAGGATGGGTGCAAAAAGTTTCCCACTTTAACTTCGAGATGGTTTTGAAGACTTGCTTACTCAAGTCTTGTTGTGGCGAAAGGGAAATACCCTGTTCGGGATGGAAGTTTTGATTTAACATGTTGTCTTGAAATCATTCATTTGCCACTTTATTCAAAAAGATTACTGGCTCCTTTGTTTACACTAGTCTGGGGGATTCCAATTCATGGACTGTGGTAGCAGAAGACGCATGTTCTCCAGTCAATTTAGTCATTTGCTTGGCTTTTCGCCGGTCTAGGTTCAGATTCGGTATTTCTTGATCTATAATAACAAAATTCACAAATTTAATCACCTTATCGATCTAGGTATTCAATAACCTATATTTGGGCAAAATGACCATTTTACCCGTAAAATTTTGCAAATTGACCATTTTACTCTTAGGTCCGAAAATCATTTTTTATCGAATTTCTTCACATCTTAAATCTAGCCGAATCCTTTCTACTCTTATAGCAATTCCAAATTCCCACTATTTCACACACTTATCATCTATTTTACAACTTATGTAAAATAGTCCTTTTAGGTGTTTTCATGCTAACACCTTTCACAAAGGTTGGTTATAAGACACCCAAGACTCATTTTCTTCCATAAAAGCTCAGCAAACATTACAAATCCTTTCATGTAAAAACCCTAAAATCTTAATCATTTTGTAAAATTGTACCCTCATTTGAAAGCTCATGCTTTAAGGGTCTCAAAAGTACAAAAAATTCAAGAAAAGCCATAAAAATCACTTACTTGTGAAGGCTTAAAGTTGCTGAAATTTCAAGCTCTTAAAAACCCATTCTTTGCTAAAAATTTCAGTTAAGAAGGAAGAATGAAAGAAAAAAAAATGATAGCTAGGCTTAGGGCATTAATATATCATACATTATGTCATCACCTTACCTAATATTGACTTTTCAACATTTTTACCTCCCATGGCCGGCCAAGCTATCAAAATAGGGTCTACTTGGCCTTTAAAGACCTCTAATTTTTATTCTCTAGCTATTTGACACTTTTAACTATCAAAATAGGACTTTTGAATTTTATGCGATTTAGTCCTTTCTCGCAATTGGGCTTACAAACGTCAAAATTACTTCACCAAATTTTTCATGTACTATTATAAACATGAAATGAATCTAAAATAATAAAAAAATAATTTATTCAATTTTGGATTTGTGGTTCTGAGACCACTATTCTGACTAGGCCCTATATCGGGCTGTTATATTCTTTGTGGCCGCATCCAATTTGTGATAATCCATACAAACTCGCCATCCCGTGGGAATGTGTGTAGGAATTAATTCGTCCTTATTGTTGCAAACCACAGTGATGCCACTCTTTTTAGGCACGCATTGCACTGGACTTTTCTAATTGCTATCAGAAATCGGGTAAATAATTAAAGCATCAAGCCATTTTATGACTTCCTTCTTGACAACCTCCTTTATCTTTTCGTTTAATCTTCTTTCCTGTTCAATCGATTGCTTGCCTTCATCTTCCAACTTGATTTTGTGCATGCAAAATGGACTAATACCTTGAATATCATTAATACTCCAAGCAATAGGTCGTTTGTGTTGCTTGAGAATATGAACCAATTTCTCAACTTGTGTTACATCTAGTGTTGCAGAGACAATAATTGGGAGAGTATTGTGATCACCCAGAAAGACATATTTAAGATGAGGAGGTAATGGTTTCAATTCCAGAGTAGGAGCTTCTTCAATAGATAGTTTGAAAATTAGGGTTATTTTGTTGGCTAGGTCTAAGGATTCGATCTGCCATCCATGCTGGAGTTCAAGATTATTAGTTTCAACCATGCTATCAAAATCGTTTAAGGATTCGGCATCAGATGCCATTGCAAACTCTTTAGAAAGTAGGTGCTTTGGTCATTGAATTCTTCCTCAATTAGATCATCTAGCACATCGACAATGTGGCATTCTTCTTTGTCCTTGTATTGAATAGATTCAAAAACACTGAAGGTGACTTGCTCATCATTAAGTCACATGGTTAGTTCACCTTTATAAACATCAATCAGATTTCGGATGGTGGCTAAAAATGGTCATCCCAAGATTATTAGAACCTCTTTGCCTGCTTTGCAGTCAAGTATGATGAAATCAGCTGGAAAAATAAATTTATCCACACGAACTAAGACATCTTTTATTTGCCATTCAGGTTGAGCCAAGGCTCGATCGACTAGTTGTAATGTTACTGTAGTAGATTTCATGTGACTAATTCCCAGCTTTTTAAAAGTAGATAGTGACATCAGGTTAATGCTAGCTCCCAAGTCGCATAAAGCCTTACCTAAATAATGATTGCCAATTGAATAAAGGATGGTAAAGCTCCTAGGATCTTACAATTTAGGGGGCAACTTATTTGTCAAAACAGCACTACAGCCTTCTTTAAGTGCAATAGTTTCAATATGAATGAGCTTTTTCTTGTTGGACAAGAAGTCTTTCATAAATTTCTCATAACTTGAAATTTATACCAGAGCGTCCATTACAGGAATGTTGATATGCAGTTGCTTCAGTGTGTCCAAGAACTGCTGATACTGCTTATCATGCTCATTCTTCCTGAATCTTTGTGAGAAGGGTAAAGGTAAAGATATATCTGCTTACGCTGTCACCTTTGTTTGCATCGGCAATTTCGACAATCGAACATTAGGCATATGAGTGACAATTTGTAGAACTTCTTTGTCTGACGCGTCAACAAACACTTCAGATTCAACTTTCTCACTAGTGATCACTCTATCTGTATCTTAAGGTGCTACAGTAGAGCCCATAAATGGTTCGCCAGTTTGTTTACCACTTCTAAGAGTAATAGCCTTACAATGTTCTTTCCCTCTCAGATTAGGATTTTTCGTGTCACTAGGTAATGAGCCTGGTGGTCGAGTATTTAGATTGGAAGCAAGTTGTCCTAATTTTGCCTCCAATGCTCGAATGGAAGATGAATTCCCCTGTACAACACCTTCCGTGTGAGTAATATGCTCCCGGATTAACGCCTCAAAAGTTGCTAACGGGTCAGAAGTAGAAGCTTGAGTGTATGGTTGTTGTCGATGTCCTTGAACATGCTGATTCAGTATTGAAGAGTTTTATGGCTGCATTAGATTTTGGTGTGGATATGTCTGGCCTTGTTGTGGATGCATCTGAGTGTGATGATTGTAGTTTTGCTGTTGTTGATTGTAATTCCCTAGTCTGGGATTATAATTTCCCTGAGTAGATGTATTTCCATATCTGAATGTCGTAGCATTTTTTTCCAACATTCTAAGTTCCTTAAAACTATTGGTTGCGTGTAGAGTTATTGTAAGAGTTACCATAAGAATTGTTGCGGATGTTACTAATATAACATGCATTCTCTGCATGTTGTGGACAATCTTTATAGCTATGGTTGTCACTACAAATCTCATAAAAAAAAGTAGGAACATCAACTTACTGAGCGACTTGTATAAGTGCAACGCCACTCATCACTTGCATATTATTAATCATGTTTTTGAGAGAATAAACTTAAGCATTTAGGGTGGTTATTGCATGCAAGTTAATAACTCCTGGAGTAGTTTTTGCTTGTGCAGCTCTGGAGATAAGGTATTGATAATCATTCTGAGTAATTCTCTCAAAAATTCTTACAGCATCATTATAAGTTCAATCTAGCACAGGTCCATTGGCTGATACGTCAACAAGATTCCTTGTATATGAATTCAACCCATTATAAAAAATCTCAATTTGTGTTTCTGGTTGAATGTCGTGCATGGGACAATGTCGAAGTAAGGATTTATAACGTTCCCATATGGTGTAAAGATTTTCATCATCCAATTGATGATAAGCAATAATATCATTTCGAAGACGAGCATTCATTATTAGTAGGTTAAATCACAAAACAAATTGTGTTGCTAGTGCATCCCAAGAAGTAATTGATCCAGCAAGTAGTCCAAAAAAGGAAGTGCGGGCTCTTCTCTAAAATGAATAAGGAAATAATTGCATCTTCAAGATATCATCAGGAACGCCTTGTTGACTAAAAGAGGAACAGATCAATAAAAAGGATTTAAGATGTTCTCTCGCATCTTCATATGGCAGTCCAATATATTATCCATTAGAATTCAGCATTTGAAACATTACTGGCTTGAGTTCAAAATTCCCAGCTTGGATTGCTGGCCTAACAAATCTTGGTTGTAAATCATATAAGACAAGTACTACAAAATCTTGTATAGTCCTATTTTGTATGCAAGCATCTTGCGGCAACAATGGGTTATTAACATTTTGTTGTTGCATCGGGGGTATGGCTGCATTATTCCCTGGTAGAGCCATATTTCTTTATTCTCAAAGTCTACTCCGAACAATCCTTTCAATTTTTGGATCAAAATCAGCAAGAAAATTCAAATGGCTCTGGGTCATAAAACACCTAAAATGAAGTTAAAGAAATAACAACAAAGAAAAACTAGTTAGTGAATACTAAATATTATATAGGGAAAATAATGTGCAAAAACACACAAAAACAAAAATAAACATCAAACAAATGCATCCCTGGCAACAATGCCAAAAACTTGATCGGTAGTTTAATGTCACAACAATAATTTACAAGCTTACACTTTCGATGTAAGTATAATAGACAGATGTGAGTCTGTCTGATATCAATCCCACAGTGATGGTAGTCTTTTGTCTATTAATGTCGGTGCAGTGACTAGATATAAACGATATAAATTATGAGAATAGTTGTCAATGCAATAACTTGAAAATAATAAAATAAAATATGATAATGATAAACTGGGATCACCAACATGAATTTTCAACAGAATACTAAGTGCTCACAAGGTATAAAAGGTAGGTGATTGTCGAGTGCTATAAAAAAGATTGGCCAAAATGGAAAGATACAATTCAAGCATAATTGAATTCGCTTCCTAAACGTGAGGTTTTTGGACATGTAGTCTAAACACCTAAAGGTGTAAAGCCGGTAGGATATAAATGAGTATTTGTGCAAAAACGAAATGAAAAAAATAAAGTCGTAAGATATAAAGCACGACTTGTAGCACAAGGATTTTCGCAAAGTCCCGTAATTGGTTATGAAGAGACATATTCTTTTGTGGTGGATGCAATCACGTTTAGATATCTTATTAGTCTAGCAGTATGTGAAAAACTTGACATGCATGTAATGCATGTTGTTACAACTACACTCATGTTGTTACAACCTATTTGTATGGTACACTTGATAGTGAAATTTATAAGAAAATCACTGAAAGATTTAAAATGCCAGAAGGATATAGAGTTTATCGGGAAAACTGCTCGATTAGATTAAAGAAAAGTTTATATGGATTAAAACAATATAGACATATATGGTACGGTCGTTTTAGTTAATACTTGTTAAAAGAAAGTTACAAAAATGATCCTATTTGTCCATGTGTCTTTATAAAAAGGTTTAGATCAGATTTTGTGATAATTGCTATTTATTTTGATGATCTAAATATTATTGGAACTCTTGAAGAGCTCTAAAATACAATAAATTGTGTAAAAAAGGAATTTGGGATGAAAGATCTTGGAAAAATAAAGTTTTGTCTTGGCTTACAGATCGAGCATTTAAAAGATGGAATTCATGTTCATCAATCAACTTATACAAAAAGATATTAAAGAAATTTTACATGGATAAAGCACACCCATTAAGTACTCCGATGGTTCTATGATCATTAGATGTGAATAAAGATCAATTTTGTCATTACAAGGATGGTAAAGAGTTTCTTGGTCTTGAAGTACCGTATTTAAGTGCCATAGGGGCATTGGTGTATCTTGTAAACAACACAGGACTTGATATAGCTTTCACTGTAAACTTGTTAGCAAGATTTAGTTCTTATCCAACACATAGACATTGGAATGGAATTAAACATGTATTTAGATATATCAGAGGGACTATTGATATGGGGTTATTTTATTCAAATGATTCAAAATCCCTATAAGTCAGCTATGATGATGTTGGAGACTTATCGGATCCACATAAAGGTCGATCTCAAACAAGATATTTATTTACATGTAGAGGTATTGCCATATCATTGCAATGCATGAGGCAAGTCGAGAGTGTGTTTGGCTAAGGTTATTAACCTAACATATCTAGAAGATATGTAATTTGCCTTTACATGAAAAGATGCCAACTACCTTCATGAAGATAATGCAACATGTATAGCTCAATTGAAGTGTGGTTATATTAAAGATGACAGAACGAAACATATTTCGCCAAAATTATTCCTCACCCATGATCTTGAGAAAAGAAATGATATAAATGTTCAAAAAATTCGTTCTAGTGAGAATTTAACAGATCTTTTTACTAAGGCATTGCCAACTTCAACATTTGAAAGACTATTACACAAGATTGGAATGCGTTAACTCAAAGATGTAATGTAATGTTACCATCAGGGGGAGTCAAAATACAAGTTGTACTATTTTCTTTTAACAAAGGTTTTTGTAACACCCTAAATTTTGGGGTTAGAAGTTTTGAGTTTTGTGGTTAGGGTCAGTGAGAAGGGTGCACTATTGTGTTTAGTTGCGTGTATAAGTGACAGAATGGGTCTGCTAGTCTGGTGGTTGAGTGAGTGTTAGTGAACCTCTAAGTTCTGGGCTCGAGCCCTTGTGTGGCCGTTTTGGGTGGTATATTTTTAAATTGTTAAATAGTGGACTTGTTTGGTTTTAAAATATAATTATTAGTTTTATTATTATGTTTATTTTTATTTTTATTTTCATTTTATTGTACTCTCTCGACGTTCTCTTTCTTTCTTTTTTTTGTTTTTTGTTTTCTTTTTGTTTATTTCTTTTTCTTTTCTGAAAATAGTGGGGGGTTCATTCTTGGTCATCGAGTCGAGTTTTGGACGTCTTTGATCTCAATCCAGGTGTGGGATTCGAACCTTATCTATTTTATTTTATTTTGCGAACTATTATTTCGGCATTTCTTGAGTGTGCACTAACCCATTGATTTTGGGTTTTTAGTCATTGAAAAAGTAAGGGGAATACTTTATTTTCTAATATACTCTTCTTGTTGCAAAGGTCAGGGACTATTTTGATGGCTAAAACAACGATTTTGGCTTCTTCTGAGGTGGTTTCGTGACCACTCGGGTGCCACACGGGCGTGTGCCGATTCACACAGTCGTGTGCTTTTAGGAATTAGGGTTCTCTGATAGGTTTTGGTGCCACACGGCCGTATGGTCGATTTGAAGATTTTTTTCGTTTTCCACACGGCCATGTCCCCTAGGCACACGGACGTGTGTGTTTGGGAATTAGGGATTTAGTGTTTTGGCACCACATGGTCTGGCCACACATGTAAAACTTTCTAACTCGTATCTGTCGCCGAATTAGGGTTGTGAGACATTATCGAACAAGACACAGCTTCAGAACATTCACATTTTCACATAGGTCATATTAGCATAAATAAAGAATATGGCCGATTAAAAATTAAACCTACATTATGAATCGTAACACGAATTTAATTCATACCTCAAAGTCATATAAATATGCTTTAAAAATATATACATAAATTATGTGCTCATTAAACCAAACAAATCACATACCAATCTTTATATCTATTATCATATGCGGCATTGATAATGATCTTTATGAACAAACATACTTTACACATTTATTTAAGTCACAAAACCATGCACCAATTCACATGCCAAAAATTTACCATATTTAAAATACAAACACATAACTAAAACATCAATCAAGCTTTAAGCACAAGTCATATCCATTTACTATGAACTAAAACAACCAACAATTTAACCAATAACTTACATCCATTTGACTATTATGCCAACCATCATTTTCGGTCACAATTGATAGATTCATAATATACCTAGTCTACTAGTATTTTATTTCACATACACGATATACAAGATATATACACTTATCCCTATATTACACAAAAAGGGACTTTAAAACTATACCAATTGTACATATTCTCTTATTACATATTTTATGTGCATAAGACCACATTATAAATGAATCCTTTTAAGCACATTTAACAATGATAAATATACCTAATTCATATGTTACTTCTCATGCTCAATAATGTATACACAAAACCATTCATCTTTCAATATATATATATTCGAACGTTCTTAATAACTTCCTTACATAAAATTTAAAGTATAAACATTCTTTACCATACTAAACTAAATCAAATATCAAACCATTCATCATATTTCACGAGTATAAATGCTGAATTAGAACTAGCTCATAACCATCACTTATATTTTATCACCTAACTGAATACATAAGTACATAAACAATCCATAATCCAAACACATTCATCAACCACAAACATATATATGTCAATTTTTTTAAAAAAGAACTAATCATAAGCCATATATATTTATTTCATACCAGAACATATTTATACCTAGCATATCACAAATACCATTCATGCATGGCATGTAGCATTTTAACCAAAATGAGCTTAAACCATGATGAAACATAATCGAATTCAAGCATAGAAATCAAGCCATTTTCGCATGGCTTAAATATGTACACACTTCAAAATCAAACATATTAACTAACCTATACATGCTATAGGTTCAAGTTCAAACTTATAAAATACCACAAAAGTGATTGATAGTGTGACTGATTTCCATGACGATCTTCGAGCTCGTAACTAGCTTCCACAATCTATAAAAACAAGGAACATACACACACACACAATAAGCTTGAATAGCTTAGTATGTCATAAGCAAATAAATCATTTCAATGACATTCATAATTCAATTTAATTAAACCGAATCATACTAACCATAACCACATATACAATTATCAAGCTTGCAACTTCATATATCAATACATATACTTGAGCATTATTTTTCCACATGGCCAAATACATATATATTCATAAGCATATTTAACTCTCACTTTCATAATACACATTTCGTATATTCATATAAAGTATATACTTACCTTATTTCTCAATCATTTAACTTAGTACATACCTGACCTTTTAGCTCGATTTCACATTCGATCTAACATGATATTGCCTGTTAAACCATTCGGAATTAATAAGGATACTGGGCTAGTCGAAAAGCTCGTACAACACCAAAGTCCCATACGTGGTCTTACGTGTAATCACATATCGATGCCACTGTCCCAGATAGGGTCTTACAAGAACTCATATACAATGCTGAAGTCCCAGACATGGTCTTACACGTAAATCACAAATCGATGCCAACGTCCTTGACGTGGCCTTACACGAAATTGCATATTGGAATCCTATGTCATGACATATGTATTCTAACTATTCCTAAGGTTCGTATAGGGCTTTCGAATGTTGAAACTCGATCAATTAAGGCTCGTAAATGCTTCTCCCATATTTATACAAATTTGGCTTAAACATATATATACTAGTAATAATTCAATTCGACACAAATAAAATATATATAGAATCTAATTTAACGACATTTTTTTACTTATGAACTTACCACGGGCAAAGACGGATGAACCGGGACGACTATTCAACAACTTCAGATTTTTCCACGGTCCAATTCTGATTTCCTCTTTTCTTGATCTAAATTAATACAAATTTGACTTATTTAATCTCACGTTCATTCAAATTAATCCTAAACCACATAAATTGACAAATTACACTTTTGCCCCTGACATTTCATATTTTTCACAATTTACTCCCTATTTCACAAAACACAAAATATTCAAAAGTTGACCATACCCATGCTTGGCCAAATTTCACTAGGGTCCCTAGCAGCCCATTTCTTTCATTTATTTCACATTTTAACCCCTCAATTTAAAAAATTCGCAATTTAATTCTAAATAGGCATTTTTACTAAAATTCACTTCATTAAATTTAAAAATCTAACAACATATATTTATTTTTCATTATCAAACACAAAATTCATCAAGCTATAAACCATGGCCATTCATGAATACATCATCAAACTCACAAATTCAAGCATGGGCTAGCTAAAACACGAAGCAACAATCTTAAAAACGTAAAAATTATCAAAAACCAAGCTAAATACATACCTTAATTGGACTTGGACAAGGCCGAACCTAATAACTCTCTTTTCTTTTCTTTTTCTTTCAACTTTCGGCTAAGGTGAACACAAAATGCATGGCTTTTTAATTTTTTTTATTATATCATTATTAATTTGCAATTTTACCATATTAACCTTTTTAATTTAATAACCAAACTATATATATCAAGTCCAATACCATCCATGCACAGTTCCAAGGGTGAAATTTCATCTTAAGGACTCCACATTATAAAAACAATAGCAATGTAGCACTTTAACAATTAGCTAGCCACTTTTACATTTTACGCGATTAAGTCATTTTAACATATTGTAGACACCATAAATAATATTAAAATATTTTTCTAACTCAGATTGGTGGTCCCAAAATCACTATTTCGAATAGGTCTAAGTCGAGCTGTTACAACTCTCCCCCCTTTGGGATTTTCATCCCCAAAAATCTTACCGGCAAATAGGTTTGGAGAACGTTCTCTCATAGCACCCTCGGGCTCCCACGTAGCTTCTTCAATCCCGTTTCGATGCCATAAGACTTTTACTAAAGAAATTTTCTTATTTCTCAATTCTTTCACTTCGTGATCTAAAATTCGGATCGGTCCTTCCTCATAAGTCATGTCAGGCTTAATCTCAATCTCAGACGGAGAAATCACATGCGAAGGTGAGACTTTCAAAAACACTTTATCCCCGATCTGAAATTCAATATCTTTACGTTTCAAATCTGCATACGACTTCTGATGATCTAACGCTACTTTCAAACTATCACGAATCACTTTCACCTTTTGTTCGGTCTCTTTAATCAAATCGACCCTGTGTATCTTATTCTCACTGAGCTCAGTCTAATACAAAGGTGTTCGAAATTTGTGACTGTGCAAAGCGTCGTAAGGTTTCATTTTGATACTCGATTGAAAGCTATTATTATACGCAAATTTAATTAGTGACAAGTATCGTTCCTATGTACCTTTAAACTCAAGAATGCAACATCCCAACATATCCTCGAGTATATGAATAATTCGTTCGGACTGACCATCTTTCTACGGATGGAAAGTAGTGCTAAAATGTAATTTTGTATCTACTGTATCTTGCAGTTTCTTCCAAAATCGTGATGTGAACCTTGGATCTCTATCTGAAACAATAGAGATAGGTACTCCGTGCAATCTCACAATTTGAGAAATGTAAAACTCAGCAAGCTTATGAAGCGAGTAATCTGTGAGAATCAAAATGAAATGAGCCAATTTAGTCAATCTATCGACAACAACCCAAATCACATCCTTCTTGCCCAGTGATAAAGGCAAACTCGTTACAAAATCGATCGTGACTTTGTCCCATTTCCACTCGGGTACCATAATCGGTTGAAGTAACCCAAATAGTACCTGATGTTCGGCTTTGACTTGTTGATAGATTAAACATTTCGAAACAAAGTCAGAGATGTCTTGTTTCATACCATGCCACCTGTAAAGCTGTTTCAAATCATTATACATTTTGTACTACCCAGATGAACAAAAAACCGACTTCTATGAGCTTCATTCAAAATCATCTAAAACAACTCTAAATTTCTCAGAACACATATTTGATTTCTTAACCTCAAACAACCCTCGGTATCAACTCGAAACTTTGAATCAGTATTCAAATCACATTGGGCCCGCTTTGCTCACAAATCATTATCGACGCTCTGAGCTTCGCAAATCTGCTATATAAATAGCAGTCTTGTTTTTAATTCAGCTACAATCGAACTATCATTAGATAGAGCCATATACGTATTCATCGCACACAGAGCAAACAAAAATTTTTTACTTAAAGCATCAGCAACAACATTAGCCTTTCCCGGATGGTAGTCAATCACAAGCTCGTAATCTTTTAGCAACTCTAACCATCGTCGCTATCTCAAATTTAGATCTTTCTAAGTCATCAAATATTTTAAGCTTTTGTGATCAGAATAGACATGACATTTCTCACCTAACAGATAGGGCTGCCATATTTTCAATGCAAACACAATAGCTACCAATTCGAGGCATAAGCTATGACTTTGCCTTCTTGCATCAAAACATATCCCAAACCATTTAAAGATGCATCACTATAACTTACAAATTTTTTACCCGGTTCTGGCTGAACTAGCACAGGAGCTTCAGTCAATAGGGCTTTCAACTGATCAAAATTTTTCTGACACTTTTTTGACCACTCAAACTTAACATCTATCTGAAGCAATCTCATCATCGGAGTTGCAATCATAGAGAAACCTATTACAAACCGTCTGTAATAGCCAGCAAGTCCCAAAAAGCTTCGAACTTAGGAAACATTTCTCGGAGGCTTCCAGTCTAATATGGTTGAAATCTTGCTCAGATTAACCCGAATACCAATGCTGATACAACATGTCCCCAAAACCCAACTTCACGCAACCAGAACTCACATTTACTGAAATTTGCATACAATTGTTTATCACGCAAAATCTGTAGCACAATTCTCAAGTGTTCGGCATGCTCAAATTCAACATAGGAATAGATCAATATGCCATCTATGAACACAACTACAAATAAATCCAAATACTGTCTGAAGATTCGATTCATTAAATCCATAAAAACAGTAGGTGCATTAGTAAGTCTGAAAGGCATAACCAGAAACTTATAGTTTCCGTACCTCGTTCTGAAAGCAGTTTTTGGCACATCAGAGTCTTTAACTCGCAATTGATAGTATCCCGATCTCAAATCTATCTTTGTAAACACTGTATCCCCTTTCAATTGATCAAACAAGTTGTCAATTCGTGGCAAAGGATATTTATTCTTTATAGTCATCTTATTCAGCTATCGGTAATCGATACACATTCTCATAGTTCTGTCTTTCTTTTTCACAAATAGAACCAGTGTACCTCAGGGAGAAAAACTCGATCGTGTTGAACCTCTATCTATCAATTCTTGCAACTGAGCTTTCAATACTTTTAATTTTGTCGGCGCCATTCTGTACGAAGCTATCGATATCGGAGTTGTCCTTGACACTAACTCAATACCAAACTCTACTTCTCAGATTGGTGGCAAACCCGGTAATTCTTTTGGAAATACATCCGAATACTAACACACAATTGGTACTGATTCAATCTTCTTTTCAGTCACTTTAGAATCAAGCACATAGGTAAAGTAAGCTTCACAACCTTTTCTCACATATTTCTGAGCTGACATAAAAAATATCACTGCGGGTAAACAATTCAAATCATTAGACTCAATTCGAATAATCTCATCATTCTGGAAATAACATCATGTAATGTTAGCCAATCCATACCCAGAATTATATCAAATTCATCGAATGGAAATAACATCAAATCGATCGAAAAACATGAATCTCGAATCATCAACAGACAATTCTTACATACTTTATCAACCAAGACACACTGACCTAAGGGGTTTGATACTCTAATCAAAAACTTAGTAGACTCTACAGGCAAAGTCTTACTGAATACTAAAGTTTCACATATATAAGAATGAGTCGATCCAGGATCAATTAATGCAACAACACTAGTACCATAGAGAGTCTAAGTACCGGTAATAACATCTGGGGATGAAGCCTCTTCACGAGTGCGAATAACATAAGCTTTGGTAGGTGCGCGAACTTCAGATCTAACTGCTGTGTCTTTAGTTCCCCTCTGGCTGCCACTCACATTACCCATGTTTCTGGGTGGACTACCTCAAACTAACATGTTACTCGGCCTCGTATTTTGCTTCATGTCTTGCTCAACCAACTCAGGCCATTCACGAATGAAGTGATCTATCGATCCACAATTAAAACAAGCCTGATCATTCAATCTACAACTGCCAGGATGTTCTTTACCGCAATGTTTGCACTTAGGTTGGTTCGATCAGATGTTACCTACACTAGCTACTGAGGTAGCTTTCGAACTCATGGGTGGTCTGTCTCGATCACGTCTAGAATAGCCCGCAGTAGCTTTTGAATGGCTAAAGTCATCTCAGAATTTCTTTGATGCCGACTGAAATGTTTTTCCTATGATCTTTTTCGTGAATCTCTAGCTTCAAAGTCAGCTCTCTTTTCTCTTTCCCAAGCTCATCGACTTTGCATGCTCGCTCGACTAGGACAACGAACTCTTTTATTTCAAGTATCCCGACTAACAGCTTCATGTCTTCATTCAACCGGTCTTCAAATCTTTTACACATTATAGCTTCAGTTGAAACATATTCCCGAGGATATCTGCTAAGTCTTACAAATTCCCGTTCATATTCTGTTACGGTCCTACGACCCTGTTTCAACTCGAGGAATTCTTTGCATTTTTGATCAATGAGTCACTAACTGATGTATTTCTTACGGAATTCAGTCTGAAAGAACTCCCAGGTCACCCTTTCTTTCGTAACTACTGATAAAAATGTATTCCACCAGTGATACGTAGAATCTCGAAGTAAGGATACAACACATTTTATACACTCGTCAAGGGTACAGAATAGCTCATCAAACACATGAATAGTATTATCGAGCTAGAAGTCAGCTCGCTCAGCATCGTCATCAACGGGGGCTCTGAATTCTTCAGCCCCTTGTTTTCTCTTTTTATCAATTGGGGGCTTATTTAATCTCATTGGATCAATAACTTGAGGTACTACAGGTATCTGAGGAGGATTAGGCGGGGGGTTGTTGAAGAGCTGGATTTGTATGAATATACTTGTGAACCAATCGTTCATTATCTAATAGAAGGCCTGTTTACCATTCCCTTATGACTACTCGAAATTGAACTAGAATCAGCCGGCACTTCTTTTGGAGCAGGAGTGGGTGCATTACTTTCCACATCATTAGCTACGGCTCGATCAGGATCCATTTACTACACGAAAACACATTTTAATTGTTAGGAATCATCACACTAACGCAGTTTATAAATATGGCATGTATAGCTAAACTCATACGTGCTACGTTAGTCCTAGAATCGACTAAACTGTAGCTTTGATACCAATCAAATGTAACACCTTCCAACCCATATCCATCGCCGAATTATGGTTATGAGACATTAACGAACAAGACACAGCTTCAGAACGTTCACATTTTCACATAGGTTATATTAGCATAAATAAAGCATATGGCCGATTAAAAATTAAACCTACATTATAAATCGTAACACGAATTTAATTCATACCTCAAAGTCATATAAATATGCTTTAAAAACACATACATAAATTATGTGCTCATTAAACCAAACAAATCACATACCAATCTTTATATCTATTATCATATGCGGCATTGATCATGGTCTTTATGAACAAACATACTTTACACATTTATTTAAGTCACAAAACCATGCACCAATTCACATGCCAAAAATTTACCATATTTAAAATACAAACACATAACTAAAACACCAATCAAGCTTTAAGAACAAGTCATATCCATTTACTATGAACTAAAACAACCAACAATTTAACCAATAATTTACATCCATTTGACTATTATACCAACCATGATTTTCGGTCACAATTGATAGGTTCATAATATACCTAGTTTACAAGCATTTTATTTCACATACACGATATACAAGATATATACACTTATCCCTATATTACACATAAAGTGACTTTAAAACAATACCAATTGTACATCTTCTCTTATTACATATTTTATGTGCATAAGACCATATTATGAATGAGCCCTTTTTAAGCACATTTAACAATGATAACTAAACTTAATTCATATGTTACTTCTCATGCTCAATAATGCATACACAAAACCATTCATCTTTCAATATATATATTCGAACATTCTTAATAACTTCCTTACATAACATTTAAAGTATAAACATTCTTTACCATACTAAACCGAATCAAATATCAAACCATTTATCATATTTCATGAGTATAAATGCTGAATCACAACTAGCTCATAACCATCACTTATATTTTATCACCTAACTGAATACATAAGTACATAAACAATCCATAATCCAAACACATTCATCAACCACAAACATATATATGTCAAGTTTTTTTTTTAAAAAAAGAACTAATCAAAAGCCATATACATATATTTCGCGCTAGAACATATTTATACCTAACATATCACAAATACCATTCATGCATGGCATGTAGCATTTTAACCAAAATGACCTTAAACCATGATCAAACATAACTGAATTCAAGCATAGATACCAAGCCATTTTAGCATTCCTTAAATATATACATACTTCAAAATCAAACATATTAATAGCCTATACATGCCATAGGTTCAAGTTCAAACTTATAAAATACCATAAAAGTGATTGATCGTGTGGCGAATTTCCCTGACGATCCCCGAGCTTGTAACTAGCTTGCAAAATCTATAAAAACAAGGAACATACACACACACAGTAAGCTTGAATAACTTAGTAAGTCATAAACAAATAAATCATTTCAATGACATTCATAATTCAATTTAATTAAACAGGATCATACTAACCATAACCACATATACAATTATCAAGCTTGAAACTTCATATATCAATACATATACTTAAGCATTATTTTTCCACTTGGCCGAATACATATATATTCATAAGCATATTTAACTCTCACTTTCATAATGCACATTTCATACATTCATATAAAGTATATACTTACCTTACTACTCAATCATTTAACTTAGTACATACCTGACCTTTTAGCTCGATTTCACATTCGATCTTAACTCGATATTGCCCGTTAAACCATTCAGAATTAATAAAGATACTCGGATAGTCGAAAAGCTTGTACAACGCCAACATCCCAGATGTGGTCTTACATGTAATCAAATATCGATGCCATTGTCCTAAATAGGGTCTTACGAGAACTCATATATGATGTCGATGTCCCAAATATGGTCTTACACGTAAATTACAAATCGATGCCAATGTCCCTGACGTGGTCTTACATGAAATTGCATATCTGAATCCTATGTCATGAGATATGTATCCTAACTATTCCTAAGGCTCGTACAAGGCTTTCGAACGTCGAAACTCAATCAATTCAGGCTCGTAAATACTTCTCCCATATTTATGCAAATTTGGCTTGAACATATATATACAAGTAATAATTCAATTCGGCACAAATAAAATATATATAAATCGATTTTAACGACATTTTTTTACTTATGGACTGACCTCGGACAAAGACGGATGAATCGGGACGACTATTCAACAACTTTAGATTTTTCCCGATCCAATTCTGATTTTCTCTTTTCTTGATCTAAATTAATACAAATTTGACTTATTTAATCTTAAATTCATTCTAATTAATCTAAAAAAAATAAATGGGCAAATTATATTTTTGCCCTTGACATTTCATATTTTTCACAATATACTCCCTATTTCACAAAACACAAAATATTCAAAATTTAACCATACCCATGCTTGGCCGAATTTCACTAAGGTCTCCAGTAGCCCATTTCTTTCATTTATTTCACATTTTACCCCTCAATATACAAAAGTCACAATTTAATCCTAAATAGGCATTTTTACTAAAAATCACTTAAGTAAATTTAAAAATCTAACAACATATATTTGTTTTTCATCATCAAACACAAAATTCATCAAGCTATCAACAATGATCATTCATGAATACATCATATAATTCACAAATTCAAGCATGGGCTAGCTAAAACACGAAGCAACGATCACAAAAATGTAAAAATTATAAAAAACCGAGCTAAATACATACCTTAATTGGACTTGGACAAGACCGAACCTAATAACTCTCTTTTCTTTTCTTTTTCTTTCAACATTCAGCTAAGATGAACACAAAATGCATTGTTCCAAGCTATATATATCATTATTAATTTGCATTTTTACCATATAACCCTTTTTAATTTAATAACCAAACTATATATATCAAGTCCAATACCGTCCATGCATGGTTCCAAGGGTGAAATTTCATCTTAGGGACTCCACATTATAAAAACAATAGCAATGTAGCACTTCAGCAATTAGCTAGACACTTTTACATTTTATGCGATTAAGTTCTTTTAATGAAATCAAGCACAAACAATAAAATTTTCACACGAAATTTTCACACATATAAATTAACATGCTGTAGACACCAAAAATAATATTAAAATATTTTTTTGACTTAGATTGGTGGTCTTGAAACCATTATTCCGAATAGGGTCTAAATCAGGCTGTTACAACTCTCTTGCCCTAGGGATTTTCGTCCCCGAAAATCTTACTGACAAATAGGTTTGGATAACGTTCTCTCATAGCACCCTCAGGCTCCCACGTAGCTTCTTTAATCCCGTGTCGATGCCATAAGACTTTTACTAGAGAAATTTTCTTATTTCTCAATTCTTTCACTTCGCGATCTAAAATCCGGATCAGTTCTTCCTCATAAGTCATGTAAGGCTTAATCTCAATCTCAGATGGAGAAATCACATGCGAAGGATCGGATCAATATTTTTAGAGCATCGAGACATGAAATACATTATGAATCTTTTCTAACTCAAGTGGCAACAACAGTCTATAAGCAACCGGCCCAATACGCTTTAATCTCACACGGTCAAATAAATCTCGGACTCAATTTGCCTTTATGTTTCAAATCTGCATACAACTTCTAACGAACAGACGCTACTTTCAAACTATCACAAATCACTTTCACTTTCTGTTCAGTCTCTTTAATCAAATCGACCCCGTGTATCTTATTCTCACTGAGCTCAGTCCAATACAAAGGTGTTCAACATTTGCAACAGTACAAAGCCTCGTAAGGTGCCATTTTGATACTCGATTGAAAGCTATTATTATACGCAAATTCAATTAGTGATAAGTATCGTTCCCACGTACCTTCAAACTCAAGAATGCAACATCTCAACATATCCTCGAGTATCTGAATAATTCGTTCGGACTGACCATCAATCTGCGGATGGAAAGTAGTGCTAAAATGTAATTTCTCACCTAATGCATCTTGCAGTTTCTTCCAAAACCACGATGTGAACCTCGAATCTCTATCCGAAACAATAGAGGTAGGTACTCTGTGCAATCTCACAATCTGAGAAATGTTCAACTCAGCAAGCTTATCAAGCGAGTAATCTGTACGAATCAGAATGAAATGAGCCAATTTAGTCAATCTTTCCATAATAACCTAGATTGCATCTTTCTTTCCTGGTGATAAAGGTAAACCCGATACAAAATCCATCGTCACTCTGTCCCATTTCCACTCGGGAATCATAATCAGTTGAAGTAACCCAGACGATACCTGATGCTCGGTTTTGGCTTGTTGACAGATTAAACTTTTCGAAACAAAGTCAGAGATGTCTCGTTTCATACCATGCCACCTGTAAAGTTGTTTCAAATCATTATACATTTTGTACTACCCAGATGAACAAAAAACTGACTTCTATGAGCTTCATTCAAAATCATCTGAAGCAACTCTATTTTCTCGGAACACATATTTGATTTCTTAACCTCAAACAACCCTCGGCATCAACTCGAAACTTTGAATCAGTATTCAAATCACATTGGGCCCGCTTTGCTAACAAATCATTATCGACGCTCTGAGCATAGCAAATCTGCTATATAAATAACAGTCTTGCTTTTAACTCAGCTACAATTGAACCATCATTAGATAGAGCCATATACGTATTCATCGCACACAGAGCAAACAAAAATTTTTTACTTAAAGCATCAGCAACAACATTAGCCTTTCCCGGATGGTAGTCAATCATAAGCTTGTAATCTTTTAGCAATTCTAACCATCGTCACTGTCTCAAATTTAGATCTTTCTGAGTCATTAAATATTTTAAGCTTTTGTGATCAGAATAGACATGACATTTCTCACTGAATAGATAGTGGCGCCATATTTTCAATGCAAATACAAATGATGCCAATTCCAGGTCATGTGTCGGATAATTCTTTTTGTGCGGTTTTAACTATCTCGAGGCATAAGCTATGACTTTGCCTTGCTGCATCAAAACACAGCGTAAACCATCTAAAGATGCATCACTATAAATTAAAAATTCTTTACCCGATTCTGGCTTAACTGGCACTAGAGCTTCGGTCAATAGGGCTTTTAACTGATCTAAACTTTTCTGACACTTTTCTGACCACTCAAACTTAACATCATTCTAAAGCAATCTCATCATTGGAGTTGCAATCATAGACAAAACTTTTACAAACCGTCTGTAATAGCCAGTAAGTCCCAAAAATCTTTGAACTTCGAAAACATTTCTTGGAGGCTTGCAATGTAATATGGTCGAAATCTTGCTTGGATCAACCCGAATACCCGATGTTGATACAACATGTCCCAAAACCCAACTTCACGCAACCAGAACTCACATTTACTAAACTTCGCATACAACTGTTTATCACGCAAAGTCTGTAGCACAATTCTCAAGTGTTCGGCATGCTCAAATTCATCACAGGAATTGATCTATATGTCATCTATAAACACAACTACAAATCAATCCAAATACTCTCTAAAGATCTGATTCATTAAATCCATAAAAATAGTAGGTACATTAGTAAATCCGAAAGGCATAACCAGAAACTCATAGTGTCCGTACCTCGTTCGGAAAGTAGTTTTTGATACATCAGAGTCTTTAACTCGCAGCTGATAGTATCCCGATCTCAAATCTATCTTTTAAAACACTGTATCTCTTTTCAACTGATCGAACAAGTCATCAATCCGTGGGAAAGGATATTTATTCTTTATAGTCACCTTATTGAGCTGTCGGTAATCGATGCACATTCTCATAGTTTCGTCTTTCTTTTTCACAAACAAAACTAGAGCACCCCAGGGAGAAAAACTCGATCGCGTGAAACCTCTATCTGTCAATTCTTCCAATTGAGCTTTCAATTCTTTCAATTCAGTTGACACCATTCTATACAGAGCTATCGATATCAAAATTTTCCCTGGCACTAACTCAATGCCAAACTCTACCTCTCGGATTGGTGGAAAACCCGATAATTCTTCAGAAAACACATCCGGATACTCACACACAACAAGTACTGATTCAATCTTCTTTTCAGTCACTTTAGAATCAAGCATATAGGCAAAGTAAGCTTCACAACCTTTTCTCACATTTTTCTGAGATAACATCGAAGATATCACTACCGGTAAACCATTCAAATCATTAGACTCAATTCGAATAATCTCATCATTCTAGCATCGCAAATCAATAGTTTTCCATTTGCAATTCACAATAGCATCATGCAACATTAGCTAATCCATACCCAGAATTATATCAAATTCATCGAATGGAAACAACATCAAATCGGCCAAAAAACATGAATCTTGGATCATCAACGGACAATTCTTACATATTTTATCAACCAAGACACACCGACCTAAGGGGTTCGATACTCTAATCACAAACTCAGTAGACTCTATAAGCAAAGTCTTACTGTATACTAAAGTTTCACATATATAAGAATGAGTCAATCTAGGTTCAATCAATGCAACAACACTGGTATCATAGAGAGTGAAAGTACCAATAATAACATTTGGGGATGAAGCTTCTTCACAAGCGCGAATAGCATAAGCTTTGGCTGGTGCGCTAGCCTCAGATCTAACTGTTGTGTCTTTAGTTCCCCTCTGACTGCCATTCACATTAACCATGTTTTTGGGTGGTCTACCTCGAACTGACATGCTACTCAACCTCGTATTCTGCTTCATGTCTTTCTCAACCAACTCAGGGCATTCGCGAATGAAGTGATCCATCAATCACATTTAAAACAAGCCCGATCATTCAATCTACAACTGCCAAGATATTGTTTACAGCAATTTTTGCATTCAGGTTGGTTTGATCAGATGTTACCAACACTAGCTACTGAGATAGCTATCGAACTCACAGGTGGTCTGTCTTGATCATGTCTAGATGTCTAGAATAGCTCGCAGTAGCCTTTGAACGGCTGAAGTCATCTCGAAATTTCTTTGAGCGACTGAAATGTTTTACTTATGATATTTTTCGTGAATCTCTAGCTTCAAAGTTAGCTTTTATTTTCTCTTTCCTTAGCTCTTAGGCTCTGCATGCTTGCTCGACTAGTACAATGAACTCTTTTATTTCAAGTATCTCGATTAACAGCTTAATGTCTTCATTTAACCAGTCTTCAAATCTTTTATACATTATAGCTTCAGTCAAAACACATTCCTGGGCATATCTGCTGAGTCTAACAAATTCCTGTTCATATTCTGTTACGGTCATATGACCCTTTTTCAACTCGAGGAATTCTTTGCATTTTTTATCAATGAATCTCTGGCTGATGCATTTCTTACGGAATTCAGTCTGAAAGAACTCCCAGGTCACCCTTTCTTTTGGAACTATTGATATCAATGTATTCCACCAATGAATAGTATTATCGAGCCAGAATTCAGCTCGCTCAGTATCGTCATCAATAGTGGCTTCGAATTCTTCAGCCCCGTGTTTTTTGATTTTATCAACCGGGGGCTTATTTAATCTCATCGGATCAATAACTTGAGGTATTATAGGTATTTGAAGAGGATTAGGTGGGGGTAGGGGTTGTTGAATAGTCGAATTTGTATGAATATTCTGTGTGAACCAATCGTTCATCATCTGATAGAAGGCGTGTTTAGCCTTTCCCTCATGACTACTCGAAATCGGCCTAGAATCAGCCAGCACTGCCCCTTAAACAGGTGCAGGCACATTACTTTCCACATCATCAGCTACAGCTCGTTCATCATCTGATAGAAGGATTGTTTTAAAGTGACTTTAAAATCATACCAATTGTACATCTTCTCTTATTACATATTTTATGTGTATAAGACCATATCATAAATGAACCCTTTTTAAGCACATTTAACAATGATAAGTATACCTAATTCGTATGTTACTTCTCACGCTCAATAATGCATACACAAAACCATTCATCTTTCAATATATATATATATATTCGAACGTTCTTAATAACTTCCTCACATAACATTTAAAGTATAAAAATTCTTTACCATACTGAACCGAATCAAATATCAAACCATTCATCATATTTCATGAGTATAAATGCTGAATCACAACAAGCTCATAAACATCACTTATATTTTATCACCTAACTGAATACATAAGTACATAAACAATCCATAATCCAAACACATTCATCAACCACAAACATATATATGTCAATTTTTTTAAAAAAGAACTAATCATAAGCCATATACATTTATTTCATACTAGAACATATTTATACCAAGCATATCACAAATACCATTCATGCATGGCATGTAGCATTTTAACCAAAATGACCTTAAACCATGATCAAACATAACCGAATTCAAGCATAGAAATCAAGCCATTTTCGCCTGGCTTAAATATATACATACTTCAAAATGGAACATATTAACTAGCCTATACATGCCATAGGTTCAAGTTCAAACTTATAAATTACCACAAAAGTGATTGATAGTGTGACAGATTTCCCTGACATCCCCGAGCTCGTAACTAGCTTCTAAAATCTATAAAAACAAGGAACATACACACACACAGTAAGCTTGAATAGCTTAGTATGTCATAAGCAAATAAATCATTTCAATGACATTCATAATTCGATTTAATTAAATCAAATCATACTAACCATAACCACATATACAATTATTAAGCTTGCAACTTCATATATCAATACATATACTTTAGCATTATTTTTCCACTTGGCCGAATACATATATATTCATAAGCATATTGAACTCTCACTTTTATAATGCACATTTCATATATTCATATAAATATACTTACCTTACTACTCAATCATTTAATTTAGTACATACCTGACCTTTTAGCTCGATTTCACATCCGATCTTAACTCGATATTGCCTGTTAAACTATTCAAAATTAATAAATATACTCGGATAGTCAAAAAGCTCGTACAATGCCAACGTCCTAGACATGGTCTTACATGTAATCACATATCGATGCCACTGTCCAAAATAGGGTCTTACAAGAACTCATATACGATGCCGATGTCCCAAACATGGTCTTACACTTAAATCACAAATCAATGCCAACATCCCAGACGTGGTCTTACATTAAATTTCATATTAGAATCCTATGTCATGACATATGTATCCTAACTATTCCTAAGGTTCGTACAGGGCTTTCGAACGTCAAAACTGGATCAATTCAGGCTCATAAATACTTCTCCCATATTTATAGAAATTTGGCTTGAACATATATATACAAGTGATAATTCAATTCGGCATAAATAAAATATATATAAAATCGAATTTAACGACATTTATTTACTTAAGAACTTACCTCGGACAAAGACGGACAAATCGGGATGACTATTCAACAACTTTAGATTTTCCCCGATCCAATTTCGATTTCCTCTTTTCTTGATCTAAATTAATACAAATTTGACTTATTTAATCTCACATTCATTCAAATTAATCCTAAAACACATAAATGGGAAAATTACACTTTTGCCCTTGACATTTCATATTTTTTACAATTTAGTCCCTATTTCAAAAAACACAAAATATTCAAAATTTGACCATGCCCATGCTTGGCCGAATTTCACTAAGGTCCTTAGCAGCCCATTTCTTTTATTTATTTCACATTTTAACCCCTCAATTTACAAAATTCACAATTTAATACTAAATAGGCATTTTTACTAAAAATCACTTAATTAAATTTAAAAATCTAACAACATATATTTATTTTTAATCATCAAACACAAAATTCATCAAGCTATCAACAATGGCCATTCATGAATACATCATCAAATTCACAAATTCAAGCATGGCTAGCTAAAACACGAAGCAACGATCTCAAAAACATAAAAATTATCAAAAATCGAGCTAAATACATACCTTAATTGGACTTGGACAAGGCCAAACCTAATAAATCTCTTTTATTTTCTTTTTATTTCAACATTCAGCTAAGATGAACACAAAATGCATGGATTTTTAATTTTTGTTTAATTATATCATAATTAGTTTGCAGTTTTACCATATTAACCTTTTTAATTTAATAACCAAACTATATATATCAAATCCAATACCATCCATGCATGGTTCCAAGGGTGAAATTTTATCTTAGGGACTCCACATTATAAAAACAATAGCAATGCAACACTTTAACAATTAGCTAGCCACTTTTGCATTTTACGCGATTAAGTCATTTTAATAAAATCGAGCACACAAACGATAAAATTTTCACACAAAATTTTCACACATATAAATTAACATGCTGTAGACACCACAAATAATATTAAAATATTTTTTGACTCGTATTGGTGGTCCCGAAACCACTATTTCGAATAGGATCTAAACCGTGCTGTTACAACACGACAGTGTGGCTAATTTGAGGATTTAGGGATCCCATACAGGCCTGTGTTTTGGGCACATGGAGGTGTAAGACCTTCACACGGCTGTGTCTGCCTTGTACTCTATTTTAGCACAATTGGACAGTGAGTTACACGGCCGTGTCCCTGGTTGATACAGGCGTTTTGACCCCTACACGGCCTAGGTTTTTCCACACAGCCGGTGCACACGGCCGTACGGACTTAAGACACCAAATTTTAATTTGAGTATGTTTTTTTATCTAAAAATGTGTTTGTGTATTCCGACCCTTGGCTAGGCTTAAGTGAGGGTATTTAAGTCTCTGTATCTGTAGGCTATGTGCTTTGCTTATGTGTTGTTTGTGACTGTAGTGTGAGATGACTAATCCTGAACCCGATTAGTTGAGTGTGTGTGCATATATTTTTCTATCTAACTGTCTGTCAATGTGTTCATTGTTTCTATGAGATTGTAAGCATTCATCCGTTTGCATAAAGTATTTTGGGGTTGGCTGTGAAGAGAAAGAAGAGTAATCCTATTATGATCTGGAAATCTTATTGCAACCTATTTGTACAGTGGTTCACTGTACTATATCGCATGTATGTCAGCTATGCTTTGTACCATTATTATCTAATCTGGCAGTTTAAACTGCAATGTGTTTGTACAATGGATTACTGCATTGCACTATACTGCATATACGCCAGCCCTGCTGTGTATTAATATCTGAGTGGCTTAGTGCACATGCATGATGTGTAGGGTTGGATGGGCCTTTCGAGGTCCTATATGGTGTGTTTGGTAGGATGAGCTTAATCAGCTCTTATGGGGTGTAATCGAGGGACGGAGAGGTGTGTTGGCTGGACGGGTGGGTTTTATTACTTGATTACATTCATACGCATCTGTTTGAGTGTTCTGGATGAAGATTATTCGACTGTGTCCTGTTTGATTCAATAACATTTGTGACTGAGTATCTGTGTGTGACATGATGTGCTTAAATTATTTCATTATGTTGGGACGTTGGTTCCAAGTTCACTTTCTGATTCTGTGTATATCTATATGTGCGTGTGACTTTCAAATCGGTTTCCAAAAATCTATTGTTATTCATTTGGAACTTACACCGAGCTCATGTAGCTGACCCCCTTAGTGTTCCCCTTGTAGGTACGTTTCTGAACTCTGACGCTGGATGAGATATGCGGAGGTCTCGGATAGTCTCGGTTTAAAACAAGCTTTAATAATATTTTAACAATTTCTAAGTTTATAATTAAACCCTTTGAACCGTAAGTATGTATTGAAAACTGTGGTATGAATTTTTATGTTTTACGCACGTAAATGCCATTGGGACTGTATTTTTTGTTGAGAAATCAGGAATATATAACTGAGAATTTTACGTGACTTTAATATTGCAATATTTTTTGGCTTGTTAAACTAAAACTTTTCTTTGATCACTTTGGTGGTCAATGTAACCTCCGGGATTCGGTTCAAACTTCTAGGCTAGGCGTAGGGTGTTACAATTTTATCCCATTGGCTTTTCCTGGTAAAGGTTTTTAATGAGGCTTGTAATAGAAGGTTGTGTACTCTTTTTCCTTCATTAGGTTTTTTATCTCATAGGGTTTTTCCTAATAAGATTTTAACGAGACACATTATCTACTAATAGATATCCAAAGAGGAGTGTTATAATTTCTTATAGTGTTATAATATCTTATTAAGTAGATTTCCATCATGATCAAGATAAAGTTTTGATGTACTTTGAATTCTAATAGTTATTAAAATTAGATCTCTACTTCTTTTATACTTATTATGCCTATAAAAGAGATTTTGATGAAGTATTGTAATCATCCCTTTTATCAATAAAGTACATTCTCTATTGCTTTAATATTTTATTTCTTCTTTATTCTCTCCATCTCTCTTTATTTTATAACTTTATTTTTAAAAAATATTTATACCATTCACCCCACAAAATATTTAAAATCATTCCATAAAAAATTGATCTATTAAAATTTGAAAATACCCACTAGATTTTTTGAAACATAATTAATTTATAAGACAAATTATTTTATATAAAAGTAAATGAATTCTTTATTGCCATTAAAACTTAAAAGTCTTTTATATTTTTTTAACTCTTTTCTTTCTAAAATTTGTACAAATAGGTGTTTAATCCTTCAATATTTTCTCTTGGGTCATTCTAATTTGATCAAAACCCTTTTTTCTTTTCTTTTCAAGCTTTTTGATTAATCTCTAGAAATTTAGGATTGTTGCTTTTCCTAATCATCAATTAGCATTTTAATATAATATTTATTTTTAATTTATTGAATGATTTTGGGACATTAATTTTTTGAGATTCATGACATTGTATCCTTGAAGAAATTTGGATTAATTGTATTTATAATCAGTTTTTTTATTTAGAAATTGTTGTTGCTAGTGTGACTATTGTGAATCTTGTGTTTAACAATTTGATATATTGTATTCTCATGACAACAATAGGACTTAAGTGATTTTAATTTTGTGAATGAAACTTACTAGTTGTATGTTGACTTCATAAACATCTTTATGTGTTTAAGGCTTATATTTATTTGTTTCAAGTTTTTAACAAGAATGGAAAATTAATTTTAAAAAATTTACTGGTGAAGTAAACTAAAGAACAACAAGAAAAAATATTATACATTAATTTATATTACTTTTACACACTGTGACAGCCCTAATTTGACCCTAGTCGGAATGTGGTTTCGGGACCACAAAACCGAGTCATAAAATTTAGTTAAAATTTTATTTGCATACCTTATATGTGTGGTAGTACTTGTATAAAAATTTGATGTTTTAATTTTTATCTTAGGAATGTGAATCTTGCTTGAAAGGATTTAGTTGAGAGACTTAGAAAATTTTGATAGGTAAATAAGTAAGGACCAAATAGTATTGAAATATGAAAATTTGGGTTTGCATGTCAAAATGCCCCAAATTATGTTGAGTGGCCGGCCAAGCATGGCTTCATTCTTCCAAGATTATGTTGTTTATTATTTAATATTGGTAAGTAATTAAAATAGAGGAGAAATAAAGATTAATAATAAGAAAATGAACAAAAAAAAAGGGGTGTGTTCATCCTTGCTATCCTTTAGCCGAAAAACCAAGTAGAAGAAAGAGAGAAAAGCTTTGGAGAAATTCGGCCATAATTGTATCTAGGTTGAGGTATGTTGAAGTTATTCCTTTAAATTCATGTATATTTTTGGTTGTTAGTTTGAATTCTATCTATCCTATGGTTGGATTTGGGGTTGTTGGAGAGCTGGGATTTGACAAAGAAGCTTAAAAATTTTAGTTGATACCTTGATGCTATTAACATGTTAGTTATATGGATGTGTTAAGTTGCTTGTTATGTTAGCATGAAAGTTGAAGTTGTTAAGTCATGGTGTTGGAGGTGCTGAATTTAGGACTAAGAAGAGAATGAGTATTCGGCTAACATAGTTGAAAGGGGATGTTGCCGATTTTTAGATTTAGATTATGGGAGTGGCTATAATGGGCATTAAGATGTTGAACTTAAGAAATGTAGTCACATGTGGATTTATATGATATTACAAATAGAGGTGAAGCTATGCTAGATTGGGAAAAAGTCGATCAAGTGTGCATGAGAAGAATTTAGGTGTTTAGATGATGTTATAGATGACATTGTACATGTATATATTCGGCCATCAAAGTGAGTATGTAGGTGATGTTGAATCAAATTTTTGATGCACATTCGGTTATGTATATATATATATATACATAAGTATGCCCATTCGTGATGTTACCTTTAATTATGTGTATAATCGACTAAATGGGAAATTAGTAAGAGTGGTTGCCGAATATACAAACATACATATGCATGTGCAATTGAGTTATAAATGTTTAGCAAGATGATTAAACTAGTTAATTTATTTATTAAGCCTGAGAAGTTAAAGAAGGGGAATCAAGCAAGGGCAAAGCCAAGGACATCGAGTAGCCGGGTCGGAACCGTTATACCCAACACAAGGTAAGTCCTTAAGCACTTTTTGTGAGAACTCCTTGGATAGATATTTTTCAGAGTGATTATCCTACTTATTAATATGACCATATGTACAATTTGAGTTAAGTAAATTGCTCTACCATGATGAAACAACATAGGGCACTATGTGTGCAAAATTATGTGGCACTATGTGTGCCGATTGGGAGGTTGAAGCATGAGGGAATCTCAAATGCACTATGTGTGCGATTTACTATGGCACTATGTGTGCGATTTAATATGGCACTATGTGTGCGAACATAATAAGCACTATGTGTGCAACATTCGGTTGTTGATATAAATTGTGCATGAACGAGGTAAGTGATTGAGTTACTAACTAAATATCGAAATTGAGGTTGTGCGGTGTATGCATAAATTTATCTAGTGCATCGTTGTTCCAAACTTGAGGAAATGGATCTAAATCGATTGGGCTGACTTGGCATTTGATTTGATTGAAGGACTTGGCATGAGATCGAACCAAAAATTTAAGAAATTGTAGCATAGTTTGTTATGGTTGGAAAAATCGATTTTGTATTATTTGTTTTTCACTTATGATTATTATTGTTGGACGGTAGAGTAGTGCTTATGACTTACTGAGTTATGTACTCATTTGGTGTGCTTATTTGTTGCTTATTTAGGTTCTTGATCCATTTTGTGTGCTCGGGACCGTCGTTGAAGTCATCACACCGGCTAGCAACTTTTGGTATCTTCTTTTTAGTTGGTCTAGGAGAACATTTCGGCATGTATAGGCTATTATATTTAGTTGAAATTGGGTATGTAAACTTTAGCCATGCGAAAATGGCATAATGTTCGGTTGGATTTGGTTCTATGATGTTTGGACACAAGTCTTGGTAATTTGGTTTTGGTTGAGTATTGGTTGAGGCCTACTCGATTATTATGCCATATGTCATGGCTGATTATTTTCGGTGTTAAATTCATGATTTGGTAATAGTGTAGTAGGGAGATGCTCGGTGATGATTAACCTTTGGCATGGCTAGTCATGATCATAAATTGTAATATGTATGATGAATTATTAGTTAGATCAAGGAAAAATCATGAAGTAGGCATAGTTGCTTTAGTAACAGATGCTGACAGCAGCAGTGATGTGAGATTGAAAAATCACTAAAAATAGTAGAAATGGAATTAAATAATGAATCAATTATATAATCGAAGCTTGATGAGAGTCTATTTCCATATGGAAGAAACGAAACTACCATATGAGCTGTATGTTAGGAGATAATTAAATTCTTGTGAAACAGGGCCAGAGCGATTTCTGGATCCCCTGTTTCGACTTAGAAAATTCACCGTAAATTTTATCGAGATAATTAGAGGTCGTGCCTTATATGTACAGATTCATCATCGAGTCTAGTTTCATTAGAGACAAACGAAATAGGCATTGAAGCCCTTTACAGGGAGATATTTAAATCGTAAGGTACAGAGGTCAGTGTAGTCGAACCTTGAAACAGGGGAGACTTTAATGAATAAACTGTACTAATTGGCCCAACCAAAAATTTCTACAAAAATTCCCCTATATAGATATATGAGTCTAGTTTCGGAGAAAATTTACGGAATTGGATTTCGAGTTCCAGAACTCAAGATATGATTTTTAAAGCGACTACGATACAGTTAGCCAGCTTGCCTGGAACAAAAGAAAAAATAATAATAATAAGGGGGAAATAGATGGAGTAAGCTCGGTAACACCTCGTATTTGACTTCCGGTAACGGTCACGGGATTGGGGTGTTACACACACGTTTTAATGTTTTAAAAAATTGGCCCCCACAATCCAAATTTCCTAGCTTTGCCCCTACATGGGAGGATGAGAAAAATTGGAAATTTTTGAATTATTTATATACCCATGCTAATATATATTTTTTGTTTTGTTTTTTCAATTGAGTTTATGTTTAGTTAATTCATTACAACAACCAATAAAAATTTAATTAATAATATAAAATTAAGAGGAGGGATCAACTTACAACACATTTTATTTTACACATGTTCATATCTTTTACATCAATATGTATTTACCAATTGAAAATTTTTACATAAAATAAATAGTTAGAAATTTCTAATTTATACTAAATTTGTCATACATTATCTATATGAATGGAACATGAAATATGATGGTTGAGTTGTTAGAATATTAATCGTATAAAAATTACGAAATGGTGTAAAATCACTTTAATTTTACACCAAAATAAATGAATTCTTCCTCTAAAATTAAAATGTATGGACAATTTTGATTAAAAAAATGAATTGGAAATTAATAACTATGATAAGATACGAAGTTATTGAAAGGTGTCCCTTTATTAAATTTTACAAAACTTTACATTTGAACAAATTATTATTTTTGGATATTTTTATTTTTAAAATTGTTATTTTCATACTATTTTGTATTTAAAAACTTTATCTTTTGGTAATTGTTAATTTTGGAAATTATTGCAGGAGTATTTTAAAATGGTAAAGAACCCCACTTCCTTATTTTTTAGGAAGTTCATTTTGGACTCTCAAACTTTACTTTTAAAAATAAATAGTTCTTTGAAATTTTCTTAAAATATCTATCTACGTGTTCACTCAAATTAGAAAACTGATATGCTGCCAAAACTAGCATTTTTAATGTTGGTACTTAGTTATTTCATTTTCTTTCCCATTTTGTTACTTTGTAATAATTCTTGGATATCTTATACTTAAATAGGTCAAGTAATTTCTATATTTGGGTCATATGGACAAGTGAATTAGGCATATATGCCGAAAAATATTATTTGACCAAATAGGTCTTTTTTTTAAATTTAGGGAAATAGATCGTTTTTGGAGAGAGAGTGTGAAAGCACGTCCAACTGGGCACGCTTTCTACACTGTGACAGCCCAAAATTGACCCTAGTCAGGAAGTGGTTTCGGGACCGCTAAACCGAGTCACCGAAATGTTTGAACGTAATATTTATTGTCTAGAATATGTAATTATGAATGTGTGAAAATTTCAAGCTTCGATTTAGCCGATAGCATGTGAATTCAGTTAGTAGGACTTGTGTGACACTTTTGAAAAGTGATAGGCTAATCTATAAGGACCTAATAGTGCATGTAGTCAAGGGAGGACTTGCATGTCAAATTTCCCCCTAATAGTTAGTGGCCGCCATGACAAGAGATTATGGGTAAAAACATGTCATAAAACATGTTGGGACAATGGTGTATGTAAGAAAAAATAAAATAGTGAGCATGGGAATTTAATAATGAAAGGAACAAAAAAAAAAAGAGAAAAAATGGTCTCATGCATGCCCATTGCCGTGAGTGTGGAGAAAGAAAGAAGAATTTTTGTTCATCATTTTCATTTCCTTTGGGCTGAAAATTCTAAGGAAGAAGGAAGGAATTCTTGTTTCATGTTGGTTTGGAAGAGGTTTAGGAGGAGGTTTGGCCATACTTGTACCTAGATTAAGGTAAGTTTGATGTTTTGCCATGAGATTCATGTATATTTTAGTTGCTAGCTTGATGTTCTTGTTAGCCCATGGTTCAAATCTTTGTTATGTCATGGGAATGAAATTCGGCCAAAGTGAATATGGTGTTAATGCCATTGCATGCTAAATATCAAGCTTGATAATGATTCATGTGATGGTGGATTGAGGATTCTTAGATTTTCTTTTAGCATTTTTGAATGAGATACTAAGTTCTTTGTTTAACCATGACCAAATTGAAACGGTATGGTGTTGTGGTATTCGGCCATGTTGTATCCATAAGTATGATTCATGCATGTTGCATGGTAAGTAAGATTTAAGCTTTGGATATGTGTGTATATTTGGATATAAGCCACTTGAGAATTCGGCCATTTCACCTACATGAATATATGTTTGCACATGATGAATTGGTATGACATGTATACTATTTTAAGGTGTCTATTTGCTTGTGATGTTGTTTCGGTTATGAAATAAATGAGAGATGTGTATAGAACTACAATATGTAATGCGTTAATTAGGAAAATGTATGCTGTTTTTTTGTGTAGTATTAAGTGTAAAATTAGCCTCCACATAGACATGCATATTCGGCCAAAGGAAGTAGATTGGTGTGCATGTATTCGGTTAGAGGCAACCATATTGAAGCCTTATCTTGGCTTAGATTGTTGACCAAATGGGTAATAAGTGAGGATGGTTGCGAATATACAAACATACATATGCATGTGTAATTGAATTATGAATGTTTAGCAAGAGGGTTAAACTAGTTGATTTATTGATTAAGCTCAAGGAGTTAAAGAAGGAGAATCAAGCAAGGGAAAGACGAAGGTCATCGAGTAGCCGACTTGGACTGTTTTACCCAACACAAGGTAAGTCATTAAGCGTATATTTGGTGTTGATTTAAATGATCAATATATATATGCAAATGTGTTTAAATGAGTTGGTGTGTAAATGGAAATGTATGTGTATGGAATGATGCCATTGTTGAATGTATAAAGGCAGCAAAATACATAAGGTATTGGTCTCGGCACTAAGTGTGCGGGTATAAATGGACACGGTGACAAGATTGGCACTAAGTGTGCGGGTTTAAAATTGTACAGCACTAAGTGTGCGAGTTTGATTATATAGCACTAAGTGTGCGAGTTGAATACATATAGCACTAAGTGTGCGGATTCACTATATGTTCTTGCATTACAATTGGCACTGAGTGTGCGACATTATCGAGCTAATCCGGACAGCGGATCGGGTAAGTACCTCGAGCTCTTGACGAATAGAAAATATGTTCATGCTCGGGGTTGAATTTGGTAAGCCTTAAATCTATGTGATGATTGAAATTGTATGATTGTGGTGGAAATGAGTTAGTGTGTGAAAATGCCTCAAATATCTTGTTGTGTAGAATATGAAATGTGGATGTATGACTTGGTATGAGATTGGACCGAAAGGTCCGAGGAATTATGGTATAGATTCGATATGGATGAGTACCTAGCCTCGTTTATTGTTTCATGTTCTAGTAACTTTATCGATGGATTGATGAATGCTTATGACTTACTGAGTTGTAAACTCACTCGGTGTTTTCTTGTCACCCATTTTAGGTCTCTCGGACTCGTATTGTTTATGTGATCGGGACCGTCGTTGAAGTCATCACACCGGCTGAAATCTTGTGGTATTGTTTTTGTTGTTGAAGAACATTTGGCATGTATAGGCTATTATATTTTGTCGAATTGTGGGTTGTAAACTTTAAGCCATGTGAAAATGGCCTATGTGGTCGTCGAGTGAGATGCTAGAACCTATAGCCACGAGTCTTAGAAACTCAAATCTTGATAAGGTGGCCATAATTTGTGTCATGTATGATGGATGATTAAGGCCAAGGAAAAATTCATGAAATTGGCATAGTCTACTGCAGTAACTGTTGCGGACAGCAGCAGTGAGATGAGATTGAAAAATCACTAAAAATAGTAGAAGTAGAATTAAATAGTGAGTAAATTATGGAACTGAACCTTGATGAATCTATTTTATATGGACGAAACGAAACGACCATATGAGCGGTATACTGAGAAATATTAAGGTTCTCGTGAGACAGGGCCAGAACGGTTTCTGGGTCCCCTGTCGCGACTTTGAAAATTTACCATAAATTATCCAGAAAGAATTAGGAGTCATGCCTTATATGTAAAGATTTCATTTTGAGTCTAGTTTCATTAGAAACAAACGACACCAGTATTAAAGCCCTGTACAGGAGATATTCAAGTTGTAACGCGCGAAGGTCAGAGCAGTCGGTCCCTGTAACATGGGTGACTTTAACTAATAAACTGTACCAATTGGCCCAACCAAAATTCTAAAAATAAATCCATGGATGGGTATATGAGTCTAAATTCAGGGAAAATTTACAAAACCAGTTTCTGAGTTTTGAAACTCGAGATATGATTTTTAAGGCGACGGTGATGCAGTTTTCCAGCCTGACTGGTAATGTCAAATTGGTTGGTATCTTGAGAGGGTTTGGCCGTTAACCCCTCGTGTCCGACACCGGCGTCGGTCACAAGTTAGGGGTGTTACAATTTTATTGGTATCAGAGCTATGGTTTAGTCGGTTCTAGGACTACCATAGCGCGTGTGAGTCTAGCTATACATGCCAAATTGTTAGCGCTTAATAATGTGATGACTTCTGACGGTTGGAATTTTTGTTTTGATTAGCAATGGAACCCGGGGTAGAGAGACCCTTGGCGGATGACGTTGAAAGTGTAGCGGCTACTCCTGCGCAAGGGACACCGCCCGTTGAGCCTCAGTCATCCGCGAATAATCAAAATGAAGGGGCGAAACAAGCCTTCTTCACCATGATGAATGAGTGGGTCGCGCAATATGCCCGAACCAACCCGGCTGTCCAACCATTCCCGAATTTAAATACTCCACCCAAGAGCCCGCAATGCCTCCGATTCTCGATCCCGTGAGGCTGAGTAAACCACCGTGGACTTGATTAGGAAGCGTGGGGCGAAGAGTTCAAGGCCATAGTTCTTGATGATGCCGAAAAGGCCGAGTTCGCTCGATAACACCATTAGAGTGTTAGATGAACTGTCATGCACACCGATGAATGTCTTAAGTGTGCTATATCCTTGTTGCGAGACTCGACTTACTATTGGTGGAGGACTTTAATTTCCATAGTCCCAAATGAACGAGTTACTTGGGATTTCTTCCAATCCAATTTGAAAGAAATACATTAGTCAACGGTTCATCGATCGAAGCGTAAGGAATTCTTGGAACTCAAGCAAGGCCGATGATCAGATCTCGAATCTGAACATGAGTTCGTAAGACTTAGTCGGTATGCTCGGGAGTGTGTGGCTGATGAGGTTGCGATGTGCAAAAGATTTGAAGAAGGATTGAATGAAGAGTTAAAGTTACTAGTGGGAATTTTGGAGATAAAGGAGTTCGTGACACTAGTCGAACGAGCACGCAAGGCGGAAGAACTTGGGAAGGAGAAGAAGAAGGCTGAATTTGAAGCAAGAGATTACCGTAAAAGATCGACGAGTAAAGCTCCGTTCTCGGCTGTAAAGAGGTTCGGGGAGGACACCAAGAAGTCGAGGACGATCATGCGAATTTCCATTAGAGCCCGACCATTGACGGACTCGAGATACTTCAGTAGCTAGTGTGGGCAATAATCGTCAAGAGAGACAGAATGCCCCAATGTGGAAGACGACACCTAGGTGAATGTTGGGGTAAGTCTGTTAATAGGGCTGTTATGGATGCGGTTCAAGGACCACTTCATTAGAGATTGCACGGAGCTAGATGAGAGGAATAAGGCGCAAGGTGTAAGACTTAGTGGAACGACGGTGGAGGTAGGCCCCGAGAATCTCTGGAGGTAGGGGTGGTAATCGAGAGGAGCCTCTAATACTACTGTCCGATCCGAGACCCGTACTCTGCTAGAGCATATGCCATCCGCATAGAGAGGAGGCATCCTCCCCGACGTTATCACCGGTACTTTTACTCTCTTTGTTACTATTGTGATTGCATTGATTGACCCCGCTCTACTCACTCATATGTATGTGAAACCTTAGCATCCAAAAAGACTCTACCGTTGAGTCTCTTGAGTTCGTAATTCGAGTGTCAAACCCTTTGGGTCAATACGTGCTCGTTGATAAAGTGTGCAAGAGATGCCCCTAACAATTCGAGAATCTGTTTTCCGCCGATCGATGCTTCTACCATTTAATGAATTCGATGTTATTCTTGGTATGGATTGGTGACCGTACATGATGCAATGGTGGATCGCAAAGGAAAACCATTGATTTGAGGAGTGCAAATAATGAGGTAGTCCGAGTCGAGTCTCTTGATTTAAAAGGAGCGCCAATGATAATATCTTCTATGACCGCCGGAGGTATGTGAAAAGGGTGTGAAACATACCTTGCGTATGTGTTTGGAAGTAAAGAGACGGAAAGGAAACTCGAATCGGTACCAGTGGTTTGTGAGTATTCGATGTTTTTCCGAGGAGTTACCCGGATTGCCACCGGTTCGAGAAGTGGAATTGACATCGAAGTTGTACCGGGTACTACGCCGATTTCAATAGCCCTTATCGTATGGCATTAACGGAATTAAAGGAATTGAAGGTTCAATTGCAAGAATTGACGGATAGAGGTTTCGCTCGACGAGTTTTTCTCCATGGGCGCTTTGTATTGTTTGTGAAGAAGAAGGACGGAACCATGAGGTTGTGCATCGACTATCGTCAACTCAATAAAGTGACGATAAAGAATAAATATCCATTGCCACGAATTGACGATTTGTTTGATCAATTAAAGGGAGCCTCGGTGTTTTCAAAGATAGATTTGAGGTCGGGTACTATCGGTTGAGGGTCCGAGAATCGGACATACCAAAACCGCTTTTAGAACGAGGTACGGTCACTACAAATTCTTGGTGATGCCGTTTGGGCTCACTAATGCCCTAACGGTGTTTATGGATTTAATGAATAGAATTTTCAGCCATACTTGGATCGGTTCGTAGTTGTATTTATCGATGACATTTTGGTCTATTCGAGAGATGAAACCGAGCATCTTGAACACCGAGGCTAGTGTTGCAAATCTTACGAGATAAGCGATTATACATAAAGTTCATAAATGTGAATTTTGGTTGAAAGAGGTTAGCTTTTGGGGCACGTGGTGTCCGCACGGTGTCGGGTGGACCCGAACAAAATTCGCCATAGTCGATTGGAAACCACCAAGGAATGTTACCGAAGTTAGGAGCTTTTTGGGGCTTGCGGTTATTACCGACGATTTGTAAAAGGTTTCTCGATGATAGCCACGCCAATGACGGCTACTCCAAAAGGATGTTAAGTTCGAATGGACGGAGAAATGTCGAAAAAGTTTCGATCAACTGAAAGCTTATTTGATGAAGCCCCAATTCTAGTGCAACCCGAATCGGGCAAAGAGTTTGTCATTTATAGTGACGCATCCCTACTTGGGTTGGGTTGCGTATTGATGCAAGAAGGGCGAGTTGTGGCCTATCGTCGAGGCAATTAAAGCCACATGAGAAAAATTATCCGACCCATGATCTCGAATTGGTCGCCATCGTATTCGCTTTAAAGATATGGCGACATTACTTATTTGGTGAGAAGTGCCATGTATTCGGATCACAAAAGTCTCAAATATTTGATGACCCAAAGAGACTTAAATCTGCGACAAAGGCGATGGCTCGAGTTGTTAAAAGATTATGAGCTCGTCATTGATTATCACCCGAAAGGCTAATGTGGTTGCGGATGCCTTAAGCCGAAATCACTATTTGCTTTATGAAATATGAATGTACACTTGTCTATCCTACCCGACAATGTGTTAGTAGCTGAATTGAAAGCCAAACCATTATTGATACGTCAAATTCGTGAAGCTCGAGAAAGTCGACGATGAGTTGGTTGCAAAACGGGATGAGTGTGTTCGAACAAGGACTCGAATTTCAAATCGATGATGACGATTGTTTGAGGTTCGAAGTCGTCTGTGTGTCCCAAAGAATTGAACTTATTCCAATAATTTTGAACGAAGCCCATTGTAGCCGAATGGCAATCCACCCGGAGTACGAAGATGTACAACGATTTGAAACGTCGGTTTTGGTGGCATGGTATGAAACGGACATCTCCGACTTTGTTTGAGATGTTTAATATGTCAACAAGTGAAAGCGGAACATCAAGTGCCTTGAGATTGCTTGACCGATCACGATACCCGAGTGGAAATGGGATCGAGTCACAATGGACTTTGTGTCCGGCCGCCATTGTCGACTAGTAAGAAGGATGCGATTTGGGTTGTTGTTGATAGATGACTAAGTCGGCTCACTTTATCCCGTGCGTCGGATTTTCATTGGATAAACTAGCCGAATTGTACGTTTCTCGATTGTGAGATTACGGGATACCGATTTCTATTGTGTCGGATAGAGATCCGAGATTTACCTCGCGATTTTGGAAGAAATTTCAAGAAGCTTTGGGTACCAAGTTGCATTTCAAAGACCGCCTTTCACCCCTAAACCGATGGTCAATCCGAACGGATAATTCAAATACTCGAGGATATGTTGAGATGTTGTATCCTTGAGTTTAGTGGTTCATGGGAACGGTATCTGCCTTTGATTGAATTCGCTTACAACAATAGCTTTCAATCAAGTATTAAGATGGCGCCTTACGAGGCTTTATACGGTCGTAAATGCCGTACCCCATTATTCGGGTGAACTTAGTGAAGGTAAATTCTTCGGGGTTGATTTGGTTAAGGATGCCGAGCAAAGAGTTCGAGTAATTCGTGAAAGTTTGAAAGTTGCTTCGGATCGCCAAAAGTCGTATGCGGATTTGAAAAGAAAAGATATTGAATATCAGGTTGGAGACAAGGTCTTTCTCAAAGTTTCACCTTGGAAGAAGGTGCTTAGATTTGGCCGTAAGGGAAAATTGAGCCCGAGGTTCATCGGGCCATATGAAATATCTGAACGAGTCGGTCTAGTCGCGTATCGTTTGATTTTGCCCCCTGAACTTGAAAGGATTCACAACGTCTTCCATGTTTCGATGCTTCGATGTTATAGATCTGACCCGTCACACGTAATTAGTCCATCAGAGGTTGAAATTCAAGCCGATATGAGTTATGAAGAAGAACCGATTCGTATCCTAGCTCGTGAAGTGAAGGAGTTGCGAAACAAAAGAGTTCCATTAGTAAAAGTGTTATGGCTCAAACACGGGATGGAAGAAGCTACTTGGGAACCCGAGAACTCTATGAAAGAGCGTTACCCAAACCTATTTACCGGTAAGATTTTCGGGGACGAAAATTTCTTAAGTGGGGGAGAGTTGTGACAGCCCAAAATTGACCCTAGTCGGAAGTGGTTTCGGACCGCTAAACCGAGTCACCAAATGTTTGAACGTAATATTTATTGTCTAGAATATGTAATTATGAATGTGTGAAAATTTCAAGCTTGATTTAGCCGATAGCATGTGAATTCAGTTAGTAGGACTTGTGTGACACTTTTGAAAAGTGATAGGCTAATCTATAAGGACCTAATAGTGCATGTAGTCAAAGGGGAGGACTTGCATGTCAAATTTCCCCCCCTAATAGTTAGTGGCCGGCCATGACAAGAGATTATGGGTAAAAACATGTCATAAAACATGTTGGGACAATGGTGTATGTAAGAAAAAAATAAAATAGTGAGCATGGGAATTTAATAATGAAAGGGAACAAAAAAAAAAAAGAGAAAAAATGGTCTCATGCATGCCCATTCTTGTGAGTGTGGAGAAAGAAAGAAGAATTTTGTTCATCATTTTCATTTCCTTTGGGCTGAAAATTCTAAGGAAGAAGGAAGGAATTCTTGTTTCATATTGGTTTGGAAGAGGTTTAGGAGGAGGTTTGGCCATACTTGTACCTAGATTAAGGTAAGTTTGATGTTTTGCCATGAGATTCATGTATATTTTAGTTGCTAGCTTGATGTTCTTGTTAGCCCATGGTTCAAATCTTTGTTATGTCATGGGAATGAAATTCGGCCAAAGTGAATATGGTGTTAATGCCATTGCATGCTAAATATCAAGCTTGATAATGATTCATGTGATGGTGGATTGAGGATTCTTAGATTTTCTTTTAGCATTTTTGAATGAGATACTAAGTTCTTTGTTTAACCATGACCAAATTGAAACGGTATGGTGTTGTGGTATTCGGCCATGTTGTATCCATAAGTATGATTCATGCATGTTGCATGGTAAGTAAGATTTAAGCTTTGGATATGTGTGTATATTTGGATATAAGCCACTTGAGAATTGGCCATTGCACCTACATGAATATATGTTTGCACATGATGAATTGGTATGACATGTATACTATTTTAAGGTGTCTATTTGCTTGTGATGTTGTTTCGGTTATGAAATAAATGAGAGATGTGTATAGAACTACAATATGTAATGCGTTAATTAGGAAAATGTATGCTGTTTTTTTGTGTAGTATTAAGTGTAAAATTAGCCTCCACATAGACATGCATATTCGGCCAAAGGAAGTAGATTGGTGTGCATGTATTCGGTTAGAGGCAACCATATTGAAGCCTTATCTTGGCTTAGATTGTTGACCAAATGGGTAATAAGTGAGGATGGTTGCGAATATACAAACATACATATGCATGTGTAATTGAATTATGAATGTTTAGCAAGAGGGTTAAACTAGTTGATTTATTGATTAAGCTCAAGGAGTTAAAGAAGGAGAATCAAGCAAGGGAAAGACGAAGGTCATCGAGTAGCCGACTTGGACTGTTTTACCCAACACAAGGTAAGTCATTAAGCGTATATTTGGTGTTGATTTAAATGATCAATATATATATGCAAATGTGTTTAAATGAGTTGGTGTGTAAATGGAAATGTATGTGTATGGAATGATGCCATGGTTGAATGTATAAAGGCAGCAAAATACATAAGGTATTGGTCTCGGCACTAAGTGTGCGGGTATAAATGGACACGGTGACAAGATTGGCACTAAGTGTGCGGGTTTAAAATTGTACAGCACTAAGTGTGCGAGTTTGATTATATAGCACTAAGTGTGCGAGTTGAATACATATAGCACTAAGTGTGCGGATTCACTATATGTTCTTGCATTACAATTGGCACTGAGTGTGCGACATTATCGAGCTAATCCGGACAGCGGATCGGGTAAGTACCTCGAGCTCTTGACGAATAGAAAATATGTTCATGCTCGGGGTTGAATTTGGTAAGCCTTAAATCTATGTGATGATTGAAATTGTATGATTGTGGTGGAAATGAGTTAGTGTGTGAAAATGCCTCAAATATCTTGTTGTGTAGAATATGAAATGTGGATGTATGACTTGGTATGAGATTGGACCGAAAGGTCCGAGGAATTATGGTATAGATTCGATATGGATGAGTACCTAGCCTCGTTTATTGTTTCATGTTCTAGTAACTTTATCGATGGATTGATGAATGCTTATGACTTCTGAGTTGTAAACTCACTCGGTGTTTTCTTGTCACCCATTTTAGGTCTCTCGGACTCGTATTGTTTGCGTGATCGGGACCGTCGTTGAAGTCATCACACCGGCTGAAATCTTGTGGTATTGTTTTTGTTGTTGAAGAACATTTGGCATGTATAGGCTATTATATTTTGTCGAATTGTGGGTTGTAAACTTTAAGCCATGTGAAAATGGCCTATGTGGTCGTCGAGTGGGATGCTAGAACCTATAGCCACGAGTCTTAGAAACTCAAATCTTGATAAGGTGGCCATAATTTGTGTCATGTATGATGGATGATTAAGGCCAAGGAAAAATTCATGAAATTGGCATAGTCTCTGCAGTAACTGTTGCGGACAGCAGCAGTGAGATGAGATTGAAAATCACTAAAAATAGTAGAAGTAGAATTAAATAGTGAGTAAATTATGGAACTGAACCTTGATGAATCTATTTTATATGGACAAAACGAAACGACCATATGAGCGGTATACTGAGAAATATTAAGGTTCTCGTGAGACAGGGCCAGAACGGTTTCTGGGTCCCCTGTTGCGACTTTGAAAATTTACCATAAATTATCCAGAAAGAATTAGGAGTCATGCCTTATATGTAAAGATTCCATTTTGAGTCTAGTTTCATTAGAAACAAACGGAACCAGTATTAAAGCCCTGTACAGGGAGATATTCAAGTTGTAACGCGCGAAGGTCAGAGCAGTCGGTCCCTGTAACATGGGTGACTTTAACTAATAAACTGTACCAATTGGCCCAACCAAAAATTCTAAAAATAAATCCATGGATGATTATATGAGTTTAAATTCAGGGAAAATTTACGAAACTAGTTTCCGAGTTTTGAAACTCGAGATATGATTTTTAAGGCGACGGTGACGCAGTTTTCCAGCCTGACTGGTAATGTCAAATTGGTTGGTATCTTGAGAGGGTTTGGCCGTTAACCCCTCGTGTCCGACACCGGCGTCGGTCACGAGTTAGGGGTGTTACATACACAGTTGGCAAGAAAATGCACCTAGCTAATGCACTTTTCTCTGAGTTGGTAGGAAAGCGTGCCCAGTTGGACGCACTTTCCTTTCATTCTCCTTGGCAAACGAAGGATTTTTTAGGTTTAAGGTTTTTAGGGTTTAGGATTTTTAAGATCGTTAGGGTTTGGTTTAAGGTTTAAGATTTTTACTATTTTGGGATTTGAGGTAGAATTGAGTTGTCGAGGGATGCGATAACACTTGGAGATACACACATTTCATATGTCGTGTTGGGTGGGACCATTGCTTTAGAACCCATCATATGGAAGTCAGGTTCTGGGGTAACAGTGATTTATATGGTCACGGGTCGAAGTGTAAGTAGAGGTCCTAGTTGGTGGCCATTATGTGGTCACGAGTTAGAGTATAACTAGGTGGCCAGTTGACTATCATTATACGATCACGAGTTCAAGTTTTTTAGATACCTAAAGATGATGCCTTATAAATATCATACATAAGATTAAGGCTATAATCATAGGGAAAAATGAAGGGGCTTTTCGGTGTAATCAACGTGATTTGTTTCACCATCTCCACCAAAGGTTGTATTTTTAACCTTTATTCTTATCTGAAGGCTGACATCGAGGTGGATGCAAGAGGACTCTCTAGCGGAGAGCGGATGTTTCGACGGAGTAGAGGTTAAACTCGGGTTGGCGCGACAACGATTTTAGTTATTAATGAGTTGTTTAATAATGACAACCATTGTCACCTCGAAAGGAGTATCACCTTTACTCCACTGTCACAATCGTTTCCTGCTTGAGAGTCCTCTTGCATCCACCTCGTTGTTGACCTTCAAACAAGAAGGTAAGTTAAAAATACTGACTTTGGTGGAAATGGAGAAAAAGAATAAGCTAGTTCTATCAGGAAGCTCTTCAGTTTTTCCCTACAGTTATACGCTTAAACTTATGTATGATAATTATAAGACATCATCTCCACGTATCCAAAAAGCTTGAACTCATGACCTCATAATGATCGTCAATTGGCTCCTAGTTATACTCCAACCTGTGATCGCATAACGAACATTGATCGAGAACTCTTATTAGACTTTGACCTATGACCATATAAATCACTATCACACGGAACCCAACTTCCACTAAGGTAATGGTCCCATATCGGCATGATATATGAAATGTGTGTATCAGATTACTATCACATCACCGACTACTCAAGAATACCTTAAAAGTAGCACACGTTCAACCTCAAACAAAAATAAATATTTTTGACGAAAAATTTAAACACTAAAGCGAGAAGAAAACTGAGAGAGAGAAATTTTTAAAAGGGGAGGGATGATGGCCGGGAGAGATGATGGAGTAAGGGGGAAGGCCTCCTTTTTGATAGGTAGGGGTAAGGGGTGAGATTGAAAGAAAAAAAACAAGGCGTGCTTGAAAACGTGTATTAAAAGAGCTATTTTCATTGAATAATAACTTCAGTGGTGCTTGAAAACTTACCCGGGATTCCTGGGCGCAAAGCATCTTGGTAGGTTTTAGACAAATGGTGGACAGAAAGCACGCCTAGATGAAAATGTTTTTGGATAATTCAAAGAAAACACATCCAGTTGGGTACACTTTATGCCCACCATTTGTCCAAAGCCTACCAAGATACCTTACGCCCAAGAATCTTGGGTAAGTTTTGAAGCACATTTGAGCATACATTATTATTCGATGAAAACATGTCTCACAAGATGCGTTTTTAATATATTCGTCCCTCCTTCATTGTTCTTTTTTCCTATTATATTATCAAAGTATTCAATAATGAGACACAAGTAAATTTAGCTTTTTGAACACTTACATTGCGAGCATCGTCTCCCATTTCTTTTAATAGCCATCAGAAGATTTTTTCGTTCTAAATATATAATTCATTTTAAATTGAGATGAGCCGACAAGTGAAACCCGTAATTTATTATGATAGTCAAATTTGCATTATGGACGTCTAGGTCGTATTTGCAAGAACCTAGTCAATAGGCTTGGGTTTCAATCGTAGTTGTTATATCCCAAAAATCGGGTTAGTGGAATTGGGTTTGAAACGAGAATGGTCACGCACCCATATTTAAAGTTATCTTTGTGCATTTGTGAATGAATGAGTTATTGGCTTGATGGTTAAGAGTTAGTGAGTTAATCCTTGTAACCAAAGTTTGAATCCCTTCTCTCGCATTATTTTCATTTTGTGAAATTTTGCTTCAAATTTTAGAGGTGTCACACCTGTTTAAATTTAGTTATCATTAATTCATGAACAAGTGTGAGTTTTAGCTTAGTTGTTTAGAGTAAGCTAAGTTTCCCTTGTGACCCAAGTTCAATTCCCCTCTCCTATTTTATTTTTTAATTTAAGATCAAAACACCCTTGGTCAACCCTTTTTTAGCCTATATTTATTAGCATAAAAGGGAGATTCTTTCCTGCATCATCTTTTTCTTCCTTCCTTTCTTGTTCCCCTTCTCCTTTTCTTCTCGTAGTTTCACTTGTTTCCTTTTCCGCTTCCTCTATTGACCTATGGTCGTCCCATGCACCTAGACAAAACAAACATTTTGTTTTCTCTTCACTTTTACTCTCTCCTCTCATCTTTTTTTCTCTACCCCTTATTGCCACCACTTTTTCACATTTTTTCCACCATATCACCACCTTCAACAACCATTACAACACCAAACCACCACCACTATACCACCATCACTTCCCTCTCATCCTCTTTTTCCCACCACTGCACCACCGTCCCGGTTGCCGCTACTGCCCATTTTTCTCCATTTTTCCTACTCTCTTCATTTCTTTTGTCATAATCAAATCTCATTTTTTCTTATATTTTTCTTAATTGTTAAAAATTATTCTTACTCACTTTTCTTATTTTGAATTCTCTATAGCCACTACTCCTCCGTTTACTCAAAATTCCAAGTGAAATGTTAACTTTTTCGATCTAGCCTGATTTATAATAAGTGATTATTAGTTCTTATAATCTCAATTCTTCTATTTATTTAGATGGGCCGAATCTATATATACTTATGTACTTATGTTTTCGTGAAGAATCCAACCTAGATCACTCAGTTTTGCCTTAGTGTAAAGGAACATCTTAGATCTCCATCGTCGGTTCATAGAGTAAGTCATTCAAAATGATTTCATAAGAGAATTATTTTGGAATAAAACCAAAACTAACGAGTGTGCCTTTAGTGTTGTACCATTATAATTCGATTAGATCAAGCAAGATCTGACTAGATAGACATCGTGGTATTGTGTTGGATTAAACTAGTGACAATGCCTTATTTCAGATGTGGGTTTCAACCTACCAAAGTTATATATGTTGTTCATAAAAATCTTATATTATTATTAAAAATAGTAATATTAATCATATTAATCTGTTTTGAAATAATGGTAATAAATTCGATAAGTATTCTTGGTAAAGATAAATCCTTTATCAGGATTAAAGTCCTCCAATTTGTTAGATTTAAGATACTATATATGTATGTGTGTGAAATGAGTTGAAGAGTAAATGGTTGTCGTTCAATGAAAAACCCTTTCCAGTTCATTTAGCCTTAGTCACTTTTATTAATTTCAAAACTCACTTTCATTTAATCATTTAGTGATAAAACATATTGTAGCGGAAGCTTGTAAAAATGTTGCTTTTAGAAAACCGTTCAAGTAATAAATAATTAAAACCAAAAACCCAAACCCAAGCTAAACAGTTTAAAAATAGTCCAGAGAGTCCCAGAAAATAAAAACTCTCAAAACTTAATGCCAAGCTTAAATAATACTAAAACAAAGAAAACAATTTTGGTGAGTGGTCACTGTTGAGTACTCCGCTGCACCGATCCGCCTAACTTTGTGGATTACCTGTACAGAATAACAGAAAAGGGGCGATTTTATGTAAACTCAGTGTGTAACCCAACAGATTTAAGCATGCACATAACCAAAAAATTAGAATCAGACAGATACAGATTTGGGCCTAAGCCCATTATAGTAAAAAATGCATGTTCGGGCCTAAGTCTATCTCAGATACAGATACAGAAATACAGTCATCATCAGAAATCAGATATCCTACCCCAATCCTCTGCACACTATCTCTGACCATCCCAACACACCATGTGGGGTTTAAAATACCCACCTAGCCTTACACACCATATTGCACCGATACTACACATAACAGATATACGCAGCCATGTTGCCAGATAATAGGCAAATTGCCTTTCAGAACACTTCCTCCATTATAACAATCCCTCTCCAAAATAGTAACAAAATAGTATATGCATATAGAATTATAGATAATACATGCTTAACATGCTTACAAAAAACAAATAGCAGATACGCACGGTACAAACAAGCTTAGGACAGTACATCAGTCTAGTAGGTCACATAGTTTTAATGTGACAGCCTTAAAATGACCCTAGTCGGAATGTGGTTTTGGGACCACAAAATCGAGGCATAAAAATAATTTAAAATTTATTTTGATGCCTATAATATGTGTTAACTCATGTGTGACATTTTTGATGTTTTGATTTAGAGTTATAAATGTGAATTTCACTAGAAAGGACCTAGTAGTAAACTTTGGAAGTATGATGGGGAAATGTGTGATGACTAGTGGATCATGCATGCTAAAATGAGGGGTTTGCATGTCAAATTTCCCATATATCATAAGTAGTGGCCGGCCATGATGGGCTTATATGCACATAATATGTATTAATTATTAGTTAGTAGCTTATATTTTATAACATAAGTAAATAAAATAAGGAAAAGATAAAAGAAACAAAGGAGTCTTTCTCATGTTTTCTTCTTGGCCGATTTTAAGAGAGGAAGAGGAGGAGCCATTTGGCCATGGTAGGCCTTCATTAAGGTAAGAAACTCAAGCTAGTCCTTTAAAATCTTAGCATGGTTTTAAGCTAGATTCTAAGTCCCTTACTTAACCATGCCGAAATCTTTGAAATGGATGGTGATATGAACATTCGACCATGGTAGAGGTTAAAGAAAAATGGTGGTAATGTTATATATTTTGATAAGTATGTTAAATGGTTTGAGATTTGAACTAGTCATCAAATCCTCTAGGTAGCCCATGCTAAGAATTTTGAATTTTGGGATGACTAGAACTTTTGGCCATGGTAGCTATTGAGGATTTAGGTTTGTGTTTCATGTTAAATTGGATGAATCTTGGTGTAAGGGTGTTTGAACTAAACTAATGATCAAATAGGTGCATAGATACAAAATGGAAAGAATCGGCCTAAGTGTTTTAGTCATTGACATATATATATGTTGCCGAATGTGTGCTTAAGGAATTGGTTAAGTACATTGTTGTTAAATGCTTGTTGCTAAGGAATTTTAATGGGTTATAAATTGAGTTTAATGTTCGAGAACATTGGTTTGGACACCTAGTGCCGAATGTGTTCGAGACATAACTTACCAAGTGCATAAATATGATAATGCTATGATGGTAGACTTAATTGGAATTCGGCATTGTAAGTGATGCCTTGGGCTCTTATGATGGTTAGGGACAAAATGGGTGTTGTGAGGAACGAAATGATGTCTATGAATTCGAAAATGCAAGGTATTAAGCTAGTCCTATTATTCGGTGGTGCATGAGTAGAGCACATGTATAATGCTTGAATAACTAGTCAATAAAGCTATTCGCGCTAATTGTATAATATGAATGTATTTAATCGGATTGTTAAATTGATAAATTATTAAATAAGCTCTATTTGTTTGAATTAAGCTCAAGAGCTTAGAGGACCAAAGTTGGATAAGGGGAAGGAAAAAGTGATCGAATAGCCGTCGAAATCATTCGACAACATCCGAGGTAAGTCTTCAAGTAATGACCCTACTTGATTTATATTGAAATGATTTGTCATATTATGGTGGATTGCCGAATGTGCATAGAGCCTATGTTATAAAGCCAATTGAAATCATGCTCTTTGTGTGTGGCTATTGAGCTGAAATTGGAAAGGTTTGATAAATGATTTGTGTTTGAACCTTAGTAACGGAAATGAAATATGGATGTGTCATGAATATTGATATATGTGTGCATGAGCATTTGAATGATATCCGGGCTAAGCCCCAAAGGCATTTGTGCGAGTTGTTATATCCGGGTTAAGACCCAAAGGCATTTGTGTGAGTTGTTATATCCGGGTTAAGACCCGAAGGCATTTGTGCGAGTTGTTATATCCGGGCTAAGAACCGAAGGCATTTGTGCGAGTTGTTATATCCGGGTTAAGGCCCGAAGGCATTTGTGCGAGTTGTTATAACCGGGCTAAGACCCGAAGGCATTTGTGCGAGTTGTTATATCCGGGCTAAGACCAAGGCATTTGTGCGAGTTGCTATGTCCGGTTAAGACACGAAGGCAATTAGGCGTGTGGTTATATCCGCTAAATCGAAGAAACTTGGGTATGAAGGTGAGCGATTTGTGCTATAATAATTTTAATTAATACGCTCGAAAAACCCAAACGATAAGGTATGTTTGCATGTGCATCGGAAAAGTTGATTCGTTTTAAATAGTATTCGTTCAATCGACTAACGAACTTTCGGCTCTTAGATAGGTTGATACCTTGTGTGTGTATATGTTGATGAAGTGTGAAGTAAGTATGATTATGAGAATGTGTATTAATAAAGTGATTCATTTAGCTATGTGAATGTAATACTTTAGTCAAAGCTGATTTCATTACTTGAGACTTACTAAGCATTAAAATGCTTACCCCGTTGCTTTGGCTCTCTGTTTTATAGATTTTGCTCGTTAGCTATTGGATTCGGGATCATCGAAGTCAAGTCATCCACACTATCAAAGCCCTTTTGGTACTCTTTTAGTTGAACTCTGGATATGGCATGTATAGGACTACCCTTTGTTGTTTTTCAAGTACTTTTTGTGATGTATGTGTGTACAGCCATGCGAAAATGGCTCGTAGAAGTGGAGTATGGCATTAGACCATTTGTGTTTATGTATATATATATGGTTTCATGATGTGACTATGGAATGGAATGGAAGTGTTGGGCAAACGATCAGCCATTGGAATGGCTAAATATGATCATATGTGGACCTATGTTTGACAAAACTCTAGTTGGTCCATGGAAACCACGAAATAGGTAAAGTTTACCTTGAAAACAGATGCTGACAGCAGCAGTGGTGTGGATTTGAAAAATCACTAAAATTTGTAGAAATGGAATTAAATAGTGAATAAATTATGTAATCGAACCTTGATGAATCTATTTTCATATGAAAGTAACGAAACAATCATATGGACAGTATATTAAGAGACATTAAAGTTCTCGTGAAATAGGGCAGAACGGTTTCTGGATCCCCTGTTTCGACTTTGAAAATTTACCATAAATTATCCAGAGACAATTATAAGTCATTCCTTATATGTATAGATTTCTCTTTGAGTCTAGTTTCATTAGAAACAAACGGCATGAGTATTGAAGCTCTGTACAGGGAGATATCCAAGTCGTAATACATGAAGGTCAGAGTAGTCGAACCCAAAATCAGGGGAGACTTTAACTAATAAAATGTACCAATTGGCCTGACCAAAAATTCTAGAAATAAATCAACAGATGGATATATGAGCATAATTTCATGGAAAATTTATGGAATCAGTTTTCGAGTTTTGGAACTCGAGATATGATTTTAAGGCGACGATGACGCATTAGCCAAACTGTCTGAAATTTTTTTTAAATGGACTGTGAAAACAAAGTAATCAAGTCTGTTAGCACCTCGCGTTCGACTCCGGCAACGGTATCGGGTACGGGGTGTTACATTTAAGGTTAATAAGCCTTTACCGCCCCTACGATAGGTCGAAATGCTATTAGGATGACCCGTGCGACCTAACAAAAAATTTTAGGATAATGCGGCCACATGTCCGTGTGGGCCTACATGCCCGTGTGGCCCATACGCCCTATTGCCATGCCCGTGTAGATCACACGCCTGTGTGGGCTCTGTGGCCCACATTCCCAATTCGGTCTAGCTCATGTGGCCTACAATGCCACGCCCTAGCTGTAACACCCCAAACCTGGCCTAGACGTTATGGCCGAATTTGGCGATGTCACATGATAGCATTTGAAACTAAGTTGTCATAATAAAATAAGTTTCATTTATTTGCACTTTTTTCCCTCAAAATCGTTACTTATTTAGTCAATCGCTATAACACATTTTGTTGCGGAAGCTTTTAAAAGTCATTTTGTGTAAATCGTGTGTTTAGAGAAAACTTTGCCTTTTTAAAACTAAATTTTTAAACGTCTAGTAATTATAATCCAAAACTAGTAAAGTCCCAAATTTAAGGAAAAATCCATAGAGGCCATATTACAACAAAATAAACCCAAATAAAAGTAAATTCATAAATAGGTAATAGATAGCATAATAGAAGATGTGTGGCCACCCTTGAGTCCTCCGTTGCACCGATCTGCCTATGTCTGGGAATTACCTATACAGATTAAGCAGAAGAGGTGAGTTTTCATAAACTCAGTGTGTAATCCCCATATAAACAAACAAACAGTAAACAGATAATCATAGTCTGGGCCTAAGCCCTTTTTAATATCAGTATGAGTATTAGTTTGGCCTTAGCCCATTTCAGTAACAGTAAGCATTAGGTCCTTAGCCCATCTCAGTAATAGATATGCAGTACAAAATCCTACCCAACCAGCCTCTACACTCCATCTCCGACCAACCCTACACTCCATGTGGGGATATAATCAACCCACCCATCCCTACACTCCAAAAAGTACAAAATGCGGCACTAGACAGTGATTTAGTATGTTAGACTCGAAGCCTTTCAGTACACTTCCTCCGATCAACATCAAACCCTAGGCTGCTGCAATGCAACATACAATTATATCATGCTACCTCATAGTAACAGCTCATACAATATCAGTTTAGTGAAAATTATCATGCTCAAACACATATATATACGTGTAATAGTCTTTCAGTCGTTTTATACAATTAGGGGCCTGGGTAAACTTACCGACCTTATAGTAGGTTCACAGTCGTCTCAGGTGACCCGTGCAACCATAGCAACAAATCAGTGAAAATGGGCACAAACACCCATGTTGTCAGCCAGTGTGGGCCCACATGCCCGTGTGGCCTACACGGCCTAAATTTGCCTTGGCAATGTGAATCACATGGCCTGGCCCAGAATCTTACACACCTCAAATCAGTCAAGCCCTATGTCGTACATGGCCTACTTGGCCATGACATGGCCGTGTCATGCGTGCACGCCCTGGCTCGTCTGTCACACGCCCGTGTTCCATCACACGGGTGACCAAGTGCTGGTGTGGCATCGACATAATGGTTTTTGACTTCCGCTAAACCTCATTTTCTATGTTTTTGGGTACACACTAGATATATTTTTTATGCCGAAACACTTCCAAGACCATAATAACCTATAATCGTCCATTTAAACTTCACAATCAGAATAGTAATACCCAGATCTAACAGGACTTAACCGAAGAAAAAACCTTAAACAACTCTATACAAACTCATAGCTTACCGCTAACAAATTGAACCATACCCTTATGTCACTGTAGGAAATCGCAGTCAGAACTATTCTTCGCCTAACGAGATTATCACAAAAATAATCCCTTGTCAAAACTTAGTCCAAAAGCGTAAAGATGTAAATAAAACAAAGCTTATCGAACATGAAGGTTGAAAATTGCACGAATGGAGGCGAGTTGAGAATTACAAGGAGGAAAAGCAGACAAAAGAAAATGTATAGAGGATCAAGAAGCAGAAAAATGTCCAAGAAGGAGAGAGATTTTGGGAAAAGAAAAAATAAAAAATAAAATAAAATAAAAAATAAATTATATTTGATAACTTCCCAATCCCATAAATCACTCCACTACCTCTCATTTAACATCCAACTATTCAGATTTCCAGTACAGCACAAACTCTAACAGAATATAGGCATAACAATAATACCCATATCAATACTCAAACAGAGGACCTCCTTCTCCCCAACACTCCTCCTATCCACCAGACCAGCGGGCCCATCCTACTGTAAGCTTACCAACAATTAAACTTAACCCTTTTAGCAAGGTTAAGGCTTTATTTAGAAAAAAATACCAAAATTTTCCAAAGCTATGGCTTGAACTTGAGACCTCACACACATACCCAAAGCACTTAACCACTAAAGCAGATACACACTTGTGTCACATTTTAACAGAATGAAAAATATAAATTTCGAGGCGTTACAACTCTACCCCTTAAAAGAAAATTTTGGCCTCGAAATTTTACCTGATCAGAATAGATGAGAATACTGCTGATGCATCGAATCCTCAGGCTCCCACGTAGCCTTCTTAGTGTTATGATTACGCCATAGAACCTTAACCAGTGGAATAGACTTCCTCCGCAAAACCTTAATGTCATGATCCAGAATCTGAACTGGCTCTTCCTTGATGGTCAAGTCAGGTCTAACCTCAGTCTCCTCAACAGGAACAATATGTGTGGGATCAGAGTAGTAGCACCTAAGAAAAACATCGTGAATCTAATCCAAATCTAGAGGTAGCTCCAACTGGTAAGCAACTGGTCCCACTCGTTTCAGTATGCGGTAAGGTTCAATAAATCTAAGGCTCAACTTGCCCTTACGACCAAACCTCAGTACCTTCTTCTATGGCGAGACCATATGAAAAATAGAGTCTCCCACAAAATACTCGATCTCACGCCGCTTCAAGTCCGCATAAGACTTTTTTCTATTGAATGCCACTTTCAATCGATCTCAAATCAATCTAACTTTATCCTTAGTATCAGAAACCAATTCAGGACCCAGAACTCATCGCTCGCCCAACTCAATCCAACAGAAGGTGTGCGACACGTACGACCATATAATGCCTCATAAGGTGCCATCTGAATGCTAGACTGATAGCTATTGTTATCAGCAAACTCTGCTAGCGGCAAGTAATCCTCCCAATTGCCACGAAAATCAATCAGGCAACTCCTTAACATGTCCTCCTGTATCTGAATCACCCTCTCTGACTGACCGTCCGTATGAGATGGAACGCAGTTTTGAAGTCCAATATAGTACCAAAGCTTCATGTAGCTTCTTCCAGAATCGAGACGTGAAGCGAGGATCCCTATCAGATATTATTGAAGTCGGTATCCTATGCAGTCTCACTATCTCAGACACATACAGTTTAGCCAGCTTCTGCAGTGAGTAATCAGTACAAACCGGTATGAAATGGACAGACTTGGTCAATCGATCCACAATGACCCATACAGAATCCTTCTTAGTGGGTGTGAGAGGTAACCCACTAACGAAGTCCATTGTCACTCGCTCTCACTTCCAAAGTTGAATCTTAACTGGCTGCAACAAACCTGAAGGTAACTGATGCTCAGCCTTAACCTGCTAGCATGTCAGACATTTAGCCACAAAATCGGTAACCTCTCGCTTAAGACCTGGCCACCAGTATAACTCACGAAGGTCTCGGTACATCTTATTTCTGCCAGGATGTATAGCATAAGGGCTACTATGCGCCTCTCGCAGTATAGATTGCCTCAATTCAGTATCTTTCGGTACATAGATTCTCCCTCAAAAATAGAGTACCCCTTCGCTATTCAGTCCAAAATCCAAAGTATTCCCACTCTCAACCTGTCAGAAGCAAAGACCTAAAGACTCATCCTCTAACTGCTTACCCTTAATCTGCTTGGTCTACATCAGTTTAACTTGAAGTTCGGTAAGTAGACTACCATCATCAAATAAACTAAGGCAAGCGAACATTGCCCTTAGATCAGTCATAGCCTTACAGCTCAGTGTGTCGGCCACCACATTGGCCTTACCAGGATGGTATTCAATCATACAGTTGTAGTCCTTAAGTAGCTCAATCCATCTACGCTGCCTAAGATTTAGCTCTTTCAGAGTAAGGAGATGCTTAAGGTTCTTGTGATCAGTATAAATGATACACTTCTCACCATATAGATAATGCCTCTAGATTTTCAGTGTGAATACCACAGCGGCCAACTCTAGGTCATGCGTTGGATAATTTTCCTCATGAGTCTTAAGCTGAGGAGACTCATACGCTACTACCTTACCCTCTTGCTTCAATGCACATCCCAACCCGACATGTAATGCATTGTTGTAGATAGTAAACTCTTTACCAGACTCTGGCTGTATCAAAACAGAGGCCTCTGTCAGTATAGTTTTTAGCTTCTCAAAGCTCTCTTGCTACGCATTAGTCAGTTAAACAGCACACCCTTGTGTAACAGCTTAGTCAAAGGTGCTGCAATAAGTGAAAACCCCTCTACAAATCGTCGATAATAACCTGCCAGTCCCAGAAAACTGTGGATCTCAGATACAGTCTTAGGCTGCTTCTAATCCAACACCGCCTCAATATTTCGAGGATAAACCCTAATCCCCTCAGCAGAAACCATATACCCTCGAAACGTTACTTCACATAACTAGAACTCACATTTACTTAACTTGGCGTACAGTTATTTCTCTCACAGAACCTATAGAACCATTCTGAGGTGTCCATCGTGTTCATCCTCAGTCCTTGAATACACTAGTATGTCGTCAATAAATACCACCATAAACTGATCCAGATAGGGGTGGAACACTCTGTTCATCAGATCCATGAAAGCTACTGGTGCATTTGTCAGCCCAAATGGCATAACTAGGAACTCGTAGGGACCATAACGAGTCCTAAACGCCACCTTATGTACATCAGCCGCCTTAAATCTCAACTGGTGATACCCTGATTGGAGATCAATCTTAGAGAAAACTAAAGCTCCTCAGAACTGGTTGAACAGTGATGTGATGTGAATCGCGATAAGTTTTATAATTTATGAATGTCTGTTCTTGAAAACTAACTATTATCATGACAAAGGCAAGCGCACCTTATTGAACAGTAGTATAGCTTATGGAAAGACCGGGATGTTAAACCCAAAGGAACTAAAAGTACTAGTATTAACTTTCATTTTATTATCTAGCCTAAAAATAAAGGGGTTTGTTTTATCTAAACTAATTACTAAACTAAGAATGCACAGAAAGTAAATTGGGGAAATAATTTTTGGGAAAACTGAATGATTTGGACAATACCTAAGGGAAAAATCCACCTAGACTTCACTTGTTATTGACTCTAAATCAGAAGATTTATTCACTTGACTCTATCTGTAGAAATCCCTAAGTTATATTATTATCTCTCTTGAGACTAACAACATCTAACCCTAGGTGGATTAATTGAAATCTCTTTCTAATTAAAACCCCTAGTGTTGCATTAACTCGATCTATGGATTCCCTTATTAGGTTTCACCCTAATCTAGTAAAATTATGTCACCCTATCTCTAGGCGTGCAATCAACTCTGCTTAATTATGTTAGATCTACTCTTAGATAGGGACTTTTGCTCCTTTGAATAAGCACATCAATACTTGAATCAATATCTTAGAATATTAAAGGAAGAATTAAGAACTCATAATTAAGAACAAGTCAAATATTTATCATATAATTCAGATAATAATAACAAGATCCACCTTAGGTTTCATTCCCCTTAGGTATTTAGGGGGTTTAGTTCATATTTATGAAATAAAACATCTCAAAAGAATAATGATAACAAAACATAAAGACAACTGAAGAACTCTTGAAGGGAATTGAAGGGAGATCTTCAGTCTTGAAGGTGAATCCGACTTCTGAGATGGATCAATAGGCTTTCTTCGAGTAATTCCTTGCCGCTTGCTCCGTGTGTCCCCTTTAATCGTCCTCTAGTGTGTTTTAATAGGCTTTAGAATGCCTAAAAGCCTTCAAGAGTGGCCTTTTTCGAATAGGACTAGATTTGGGCTCGACAGGGACACGCCCGTGTTCGATTGCTTCAAACTATGTTTGAGTCTGTTGAATGGACACGGGCCTATGAACTACCCGTGTGAGGAAGTCCAGGCCGTGTTGATTTCCCATGTTGACCCATTTTCTCTGTTTTTGGCCCATTTCTCGTTCTTTTTACTCTCTTATGCTCACCTAAGTATAAAACATGAAATTAAAGGATTAGGAGCATCGAAGTCACCAAATCTAAGAATAATTCATCCAAAAATATGCTAAGCATGAGATAAAAATATGTATAAATTATGATTTATCAAATACCCCCACACTTAAGCGTTTGCTTGTCCTCGAGCAAAATCCTCAACTCACAATCAAAATAAAATCTTCTCAACTTATAATTCTCATCAAAAGTATCTCAAAATAATCCATAAGTAATCATACATTGAAAATTCAACTCGAAGAACATCAAAGTTTCAAACATTCCAAGTTGAGCATTTTATCACGAAAACATAGGTATCTCCCCTCATCTAAGTAATCACCATTGATTCAAAACATCACAGGGCTTCACATCCTCACTAAAGATTCACTCAAATCACTCAAGGTGTTCAAGGACAAGAAATTTAGCACTCACCAGTCAATATGAAAAGTTATTACCATAGGCTTGCGCGAAAATCAAATCTCCACCACTGTAACATCCTGATTTTCGGGTTTATTCGTGATTTTCAATATTTTGTAAAGATTTTTAAAATTTTGTATTTGGATGTGGAATTAGTATTTTGAGTAGGTAAATGGGCTTATAGAAGGCCCATGAGTTGGCCAAAACCCAGTTGAGTTTTTGGAATTTTAGACTTAGGAGTTAGGGGTTCTGGCTAAGTGGCCTTAAGTGGAGTGATGGGTAATTTGCATCACAAAAAGAGCCTTGGCTAAGTGGCAAGGGTGACGCCACTAGGCTCCTAGAAAAGTGGCGTGTGGAGCTTTGGGAAGGCAAGGGATCGATTCCCTGTGTTGGCAAATAGATGCATTTATTTTTTAAGTGCAGGAGGGGTAAGTGTTGGAGTTCAGGTGGATTCTGCTAGAGGAGAGTGGGATCAGTTTAAATGCTTGGATTAAGGAGTGATAAGGGGAGAGATTTAAGGGATTGGGATGAGGCTAGGAGTTAGCCGAATGGGGAATTGAAGAGGAAAATCGGCGGGGGATTATGAGGGTAGTATTTGGCACTTAGGGTATTGTTGGTGCCGTTTTCTTCGCTTTTACACCTTAGGATTGTTCTTTTCTCTTTTTCCTCTCTAGCCAAACTACCACCTCCCTATTCTTCTTCTTCTATTTTTCTTCTTCAAACTATTCATCATACCTACTATTCATCAACACTTTTGCGAATCCATAAAAGCCAAAACCTGTGATCACCGCTTGCCGATTTCTTCAAAGCCGTGTTCTTTTATGTTCTTTTGTTTTCTTAATTTACAATTATCTTTTCTTAATCCTAGATTCTTGACCGCAATTCTACTTCAAGGTTGTAGCCCCACACTATCATCTTCTTCATCACACAAAAGTCGAAAAACCATAGATTTGGGGCTTGTAGCGAAAACTACAAGACTTTGGGGAATCGAGTTCTACCGTCGTTTGATAGATAAATCTACACTAGATTGCGTCAAAATCAAGTGGGAGTAAGGGGGTAAGTCGTATCATCTCGGATCTGTTCTTATTTTGCAAAGTTAAGAAAAGTCAAGTCCCTAAAATTAGGGAGGTCATCGATTTGGGCATGTGGCTCTAAGGGTTGTTAACGGTTGTTTTCTTTCATTGGTTAGTGCCTTCTTAAGTGTGGGATTGAAAGCGTGAATCACTGGAGCAATCAGATTCGAGCTAGTCATCGATTTTGGCGACAAAGGTAAGGTACCCAAGGGCCATTGTGGATGGTGGCGAATGTGTAAGTGATGATAATAGGTAGTTTCGATTTGGTTTAATACAACATGGTCTAATCTATAAGTGGTTGATTATAGGGAAATCGCATAGGAGATCTCGTCAAGGAATATCGCAAATCGGTGTGTACAGAACACCCTTCTTTAGTTCAATTAAAGAAAAGCAAAATGTCAAATTCCGGCATTTCATGGTCATGTGGGTATGCGAATGCTCTCAAGTCATAGAGTAATTGTTAGATCCGCACCGCAAGGTGGTAAGCACGTTCGCGTGACGTTTTAGCGTATTTCGAAAAAGGGGCTCGATGGGCCAAAAGCGGGCCCAATGGGCTTACGGACCAATATGGGTAAGAGATGGGCAAATTAGCTCATTAGGTAGATGGTGGAATCAAATTGCATAAAACCGATAAAACTTCTGAATTAGCTTGTGCATGGCGTAGATCACGAAATTACCCCTAAAGAGCAAAATTACCAAATTACCCTAAAGAGCAAAATTACCGATATACCCCTAGGGTTTTAAATTGGTGAAGCGCTTGATTGATTACTACTGTATTTTGCATGATATGCATTTATTAATATCTGTTGCATGGGATTGGGGTATTAATGGAGGAAGTCTTGAAAGTGGTTCATCCACGTCTTGGAGGCTTTGCCTCAATCGATGAAATTTGAGTGCTTCTTTAGCTGTGAATGTGTGAAATTTGGGTGGGTTGAGATATTCCCACATGGTGTGTAGGGTTGGTGCAGGCGGTGTAGCGGTTGGTGGGTTGAGTAGTCTCCCGGATGGGCTTGCATTCATTATTACCGTTGTTACTCATATTCTTGAATCGGGCCTATGGGCCACACTTGTTATGTAAAAGGGCTAAGGCCTTGCTCTTGTGATTCGAAAGGGCTTGACCATCTGTAATCAAGATCTGAATAGGGCTCAGCCCAATGGGCCCGAGCTGAATTGGGCTTTGGATGGGTTTCTGTATACAGAGTTTTCCCAAACTCACCCCTTCCTCTTCCATCCTTGCGGTGAGCCCTAGAATTGGTGGACTTGGAGTCAAGGCGGGATTCAGAGTGGCCATGAAGATTGATTGCCGATTTTAAATAAGTTTAATATTTATTTTGGATTATTTTATTATGCTTAAAGTTGTAATAAGGTCGCCTTTTAATTACTTATATTTTAGGGATTATTAAACTGGCTAGCACTAGGGTTCGTTTTATAAAATCTACTTGTTTTTAAAAAGATCACGATGACGCGCAAAGTTTCCTCAAAGTAAATGTTTTCCCAAGAAAAATAAATATTTTAAGCAAACGATTTGCAACCTTAATCATTTTCTTAAGCTGGTCATAATCACACGGTTTTCTCAAAATTATACGAGATGTTAGAGTGTGGCAATGGCGGTGTGCATGTCTAGGATTTGATCCGAAGAGAGAGCTTGGTACTTAAGCAGTCCGACGGACTCACCTCCTCTTCTTCCTGGTTTCCTACCTGGTGCGCAGCTTCCATTCATTTTAACCTACTTTTAAAAGTGTCTTTTACAACACCAACTCAGCTTTTCCAAACTAAGTAATACGGAATGTTTTGAACGCATCAATGTGGCGCATTAGATCCGGTCATAACGTCCAGGCCGGGTTTGGGGTGTTACATTTAGTGGTATCAGAGCCTAGGTTGCAACAACTCGGCTGTGGATCGGGTCCGAAAATCTTTTCAAAAACTTGGGCCTAAGAAGGGTATTTTTAGAAATAGTAAATTTTTCGAAGATGTTCAAGTTTTTTCTATTTGTTAAACGGGGTTAAATCAATAGTTATAAAATAAAAGTGTTTACAAATGAAATCTTTTTTTTCGGTAAACAAAAAAAAAAACATGGTTTTTAATTTTTACATGGACTGATAAGGAAGTGGCACACTGAATCCCCAGCACCAAGTCTGTAAGTGATCTTTTTACGCTTTAAGTATTTATATGGAACTGCATCAGTAAATAATCTGCAGATAGTCTTGAGCCTTAGAGATAGAACTATTGATGATGTAGTATTAGGACTACAAGACCTGGCTTAGTAGCTAAATTATGATTATGTGAAATAACTCGAAACTCTATCTGCTTCATAAGATATTCGTAATAAGCAGTGAAACCAAGAAACTAATGTCATAAAATTCGTAATCGATAAATCGTTATGAGTACAAGGGCTACTCGAGGAAGAGGCCGTGGTCGAGGCCGAGGTAGCACTCAAGCTGGATCTGCGTCATCGAACACATGCCACCGGAGGGTACGTCCACCACCGATTAATGAAAATGGGCCGTATGACCGGCCGCAGGGATGACGCTTTGTCTCGTGCCATGTTGAGGGTTTTGGAAAGGGTGGCGGAGCTAACGTCAGACCCATGAATAGGGGTCCATTTCGAACGACTTGAACCAACGGTGAGATTTTTAGGGCGTGTCTGGAGTGGCCCCAAATGTGGTGAGCATCTTGCCGGAAGCCACAGAGCGGATCATGGATTTACTGGACCGCTTTCGGAGAGCGAAGTTGAAAGGGCGATGTCGTTCTTTGCGGGATGAAGCGTATCGATGGTGGATTCTTGTGAGAGAAGGTACCCCGGTGAGAGGGTAACATGGGAGCTGTTCAAACAGACCTTTAAGGTAAAATATGTTGGAGCTAGCTATGTAGATGCACGCAGAAAGGAGTTCTGAATCGACTCGGGAAATAAGACCATTCTTGAATATGAGGCGGAGTTTCTACGATTGAGTCGGTATGCTAATGGCATCGTTTCCACTTGAATCTGAGCAGCAGCGTCGTTTAAGGATGGCCTTAGAGATGAGTTAAGGGTGCTCATAGCTCCATGAGAGAGCGAGATTTCACTGCCTTTGGTAGAGAAGGCTAAGATAGCCGAGGAAGTGAAGCAAACCGAATGGAGGAATCGTGATAAGGATCGGAATCGGTTCGGGAAGGATCTTTGGACCGGTGGTCTTTGAATCGAAATGTTAAGAGAGCTAGGATGGAGGAACCGTTCGAGCGATTCCGGTGAATCTGAGTAGACCGCAAGCTTGTGGAGATTGCGGCGAGAATGCATCAAGGAGAGTCTTGGAAGCGTTAAGGGCTTGTTTTCGTTGTGGGTCTAAGGAGCATAGGATTAAGGATTGTCCTAGGAGGGCCACTCGGCTCGTGGGTGAACAAGGGTCAGTCGACCGCTCAACTCGTGAGGATGGACCGCCACGCCAAGAGGTCGTGGACAAGGTCACGGTGGTAACGGCCGTGGGCGTGGGGCACCCGGCGGGGTATTGGTAACGCGGATGCTCGTCGATCGACTTTGGTGTATCTTGCTTCGTCGCCATGAGGAGGGTGACGACCGATGTCATAACTGATACGTTTTTATCTATGGTGTACCTTATACTACTCGATTGATGTGGGATCAACCCATTCGTATGTGGCATATAACATTTACGGGCCTTTGGGCGTGCACTTCGAGGAGACTGTATGTGGGGTGTCGTGATAAGTCCTTTAGGTCGATCGGTTAAGGTAGAGAAACTCTTCAAGGAGGTGCCTCGGAGATTCAAGGCGGGGTTTTCGTGGGGATTTGATGGAGTTACCGTTTAAAGAATTCGATTTGATACTAGGGATGGATTGGTTGACCAAGCATAAGGCAACTTTAGATTGTGCAGCTAAGAGGATGGTGTTAAGGATCACAATGATGAAGAGGTAATGATTATTGGAGAACGAAGGATTACTTATCCAATGTAGTATCGGCGTTGAGGGTGAAAACCGATGCGCAAGGGATGCGAGGCATATCGGCTTTGGAAAGTCAAGTGGCGAGGATCTGATTGTGGAGACCATCGAATCTGTTAGGGAATTCGGGATGTTTTTCGTAAGAGCTTCTGGATTACCTCCGAATCGGGAAGTTGAGTTTGGAATCGATTTGTTGCTTGGAACAGCTCCGATATCTATTGCACCTATAGGATGGCACCGAAGGAGTTGGTGGAACTCAAGGCTCAAATTCAAGAGCTATTAGATAGAGGCTTCATTAGGCCTAGTGTGTCTCCTTGGGGAGCACCGTCTGTTGTGAAGAAGAAGGACGGAACGATGCGCATGTGCATCGATTATCGCCATTGAACAAACGGCGATTAAGAATAAGTATCCACTACCAAGGATTGATGACCTGTTCGATCAACTTAGGGGAGCTTCGGTATTCTCCAAAATCGATCTTCGTTCTGGATACCATCAGCTAAGGGTAAAAGAAGGGGATATTCATAAGACAGCCTTTCGAACTCGATATGGACATTATGAGTTTGTGGTCATACCGTTTGGGTTGACGAACGCACCTGCAGCTTTTATGGATCTGATGAATTGAGTATTCCAACCTTACTTGGATCGGTTTGTAGTCGTCTTTATCGACGATATCTTGGTATACTCTGAAACAGAGGCGAAGCATGATGAGCATCTCCGTATTGTGCTGCAAGTGTTAAGGGAAAAGGAGCTCTATGCGAAATTTAGCAAGTGTGAATTCTGGTTGACGGACTCACCTCCTCTTCTTCCTGGTTTCCTACCTGGTGCACAGCTTCCATTCACTTTAACCTACTTTTAAAAGTGTCTTTTACAACACCAACTCAGCTTTTCCAAACTAAGTAATACGAAATGTTTTGAACGCATCAATGTGGCGCATCAGATCCGGTCATAACGTCCAGGCCGGGTTTGGGGTGTTACAACCACTATATATTGAGATGATACATCAATCAAAAGGTCTTTAGAGGGTTGTAACGTGGCTTTGGTTAGGGGGTGTGGTTACAAGCTGGAAAAGAAGGTTAGAATCGAGATTGAATTGAAAAATTACCTAACTAGAAAAATGCTACAACTTGATAATTTACATTTCTAATTAGAAAATCCTAGAATTGAGCTTTTCTTCATGGGATAAGGAATTTAAATACTTAAGCTCAAAAACAAAGAATTACTACTAATATGTATGTATGTATGTATGTATGTATGTATGTATGTATGTATGTATGTATGTATGTATGTATGTATGTATGTATGTTTTTTTAAGAACAAGTCAAATAACATAGAACTTTGCTAATTATTACAACAAAAAATAAAACATAGCTAAGCAATTAATTCAAATCAAATCTTGACAAAAATAGGGATCAAATTAGGGGATTTTAACAATAATGGGTTATGGGTTAATATTGAGGGTAAATCAATGAATGACTTGTTAGGCTTAAAGGGATTCACTAAGGGTTAATTATGAGGGTAGGCTTTTATGGAGTAAGTGGGTTAAACCTAAGTGCCTTTATTATCTCGACATATCAAATCAATAGTGTGGTCTTGACATGCATAATCAAGCAAGTTCTAGAATAACGATTCGATATTGACACACTCAAAGCAACAATAAAAGTGAGCATGAAAGAAATAATATATGCTCTAAAGGCTCAAGATCTCACAAAAATTATGGCTTTTTGATGTTTAACATGTGAATTTCAACTCACGATAATACCTAAACTTGGGGAACAACCTAAAAATTTTTAATTCTTAAGAATCAACTTTTCGTGCTTGATTCCTTAATTCCTTTAAAGTTTAAACAGTCAATGCATAAATGCCTATGTTTTAATTCAAAACATATCAATAAAAATCATAAATTAATCAAGATTCATTCTAATAGTGATATGAGTGATTCACATGAGAATAAGACAAAATTCAGGGATTTTTCTGATAATGATATAAATAACCCCCCGCACTTAAGATGTACATTGTCCTCAATGTACAAAGATAGTATTACTGAACAATATAGATATAACAGAGAGAAGTGAAACATCCTAAATTTGTGGATGACTTTCTTGAATTGGAGTTATGAAGAATAATCGGCCAAAACAATGATAAGATTGGAGGAGGATACTCCGGTGGTGGTAGAGGTTGGGTTCCACAACCATAGTGTCCAGCGAAGAGATTATCGTGGTGGTCGGACAGGACATGGCAGTCGTAGAGAACCTTTTCTAGTGGAGTTTCAAGTTCCTAAGTGATGGGGAGCTTCAGAGCTCTTTATAACTGTGATAAAATCAAGAACTCTTTAGGAAATATAAAGAAGCATAATTACTCGTAATGAGATAGCTGAAACTATAAATTGTTCAATAAAAATTATAAAACCTAAAAATGAAATAGTATTAAAGGAAAATAAAATAAAAAGTAATTTAAGAAGATAAATAAAGATAAAAGTGAAAATAAAAATAATAAATAAAAAGTCTTTAAACATCGTCATCGCTGGATGGTTCGCGAGGTTGTGGTGGCGATGAGATGTGAAGGTTTTGACAAATTGCTGTAGAGTAGCATCAATGTGATCAAAGCGTTGAAAACACTATTGCTCAAATTGAGTAAGGCGCTTAGAGATGTCAGAGTATGAAGCCACCGCATGAATTGGATGATGGATGCGTGGTGGCTGAGATGGTGGGTCCTCATGACGTGGAGGGACATCATCAGTAATATCCTCTGGGTCCTCCTCCTCAGTGGATTGGACCAGGTGGTACTGGGGAGGGTCAACTCCACGTTGTCGCTCGATCATCCTCATATGTGGCAGACTCGAGATGCCCTGTGGGGACATCTGATCGATGAGAGTGAGGGAGGATGCTTGCACCGCCGTGTTGAGGAAACCAAAGTACCACACCCGGTGAGTCACATAAGGGCCAATGGAAATGACTCCCTTCCTATGCCACTCCGTCTGATGGAGAATGGTGAGGGCAATAAAATAGGCAAGGTCGAAGACGTACCTGTTCCCCATACTCCATAAAAAGTAGGCGTCATGAGTGTTGACGACGCCGGTGCTTTCTCGCCATCCTGTCAGGGTGTGGGCTAGGATGGCGTGTAGGTATCGCAGTGATGGGGAGAGAGCCGATGCCTTGGAACGACTAGGGTCATAGGTGGCTGAAGCAGGAACGAGGGCCCTCCAGCAGTTAGAGGGAGACAAGTGGATATGGTGATAGAGGGTGTCAAAATCATCGTCGTCCATGAACTCCTCCGTATAGAGCCCCAAATTGACGCCGAACTCAGGTACGTTCAACTAGCGGGCTAAACTGCCGAGACAAAACTGGACCATTCCAGGATCATCGAACTGTGTCATGACGACTTGAAGTTGGAAGGTCGAGTAGAGTTTGAGTGTGAGCTCGAGGTACATCAACTCGATGATCTTGAAAAAGAGGCCCCATGGGTCAGTCATCAGAAGGGCTCGGATCGCGTCAGCCAGCTGGATTTGTTCAAGTGCTGCCCAATCAATACAGTGGCCCACACTTAGAGGTCGGGCCCGTAGTATCTAAAAAAGTTCCTCCTATGGTACCGAGGGAAACTGGAGGAATGGATGCTTGATTTTTGCGGTAGGACCCGACGATGACGCTGCTCCTTTCCTCTTCTTCGAGATGGGGATGCCAGTTTTCTTGCCACGTGGATTTGACATGGTATCTACAATGGCAAGATGAAGTTATAGAAATACCCCCTAAGAATAGCATGGAAAGGTATGTAAGCATGTTAAAATTAAAGAAGAATACTTCATGGGCATCATAGGCAAAATGAAATATGTATCAAAAAGTAACTAAATCCTAATGGAAAGATATATCAAGTTATTACTAACAATAAGAACATGAGAATGGTGTTAACTGGAATACCTAGTGAATGAATGCATGTGGGATTGATAATATGTAATATGGTGTGGGTAAGCATGAAATCCATGGAAACAAGAGAAAAATGGATGAATATAGCATAATGTATCGACTAAAATGGAAAATTTCTAACAAAGAGCATAAGCATTACTACATTAGAACCATGAATATTAAGCAAAATAGTCAAATAACACAATAAAAATAATAAAATTAGTAAAAGAATTGAAGAGAATAGAGAGAAAATAGTGAAAAAAATGCAATAGCTTGGTAGAGGGAGGAGCTTGGGTCGTCGATGGTGGTGCTGTGGCCGGCGCACGGGTGTGGTAGGGATGTCTGTAAAAGGATTCCGGCAGCTAGGGTTTGATATTTGGGGAAGGGGATGATGAGTAGTGGGGGGTTTATATAGATTTTGGGGCACAGGGCTGTGGGACACGCCCGTGTGTCCTAATTTTAGCCTGTGTGTATCGTGATTTTCAAATTTGGGTGCGTCTAAAATTTAGCCCACGCCTGTGTTCTTTGGGCGTGTTGATGTACACAACCGTGTCACACGGTCATGTTCTACTTCGCTCACTTCTCCCACGCCCGTGTATGTATGTCCACGCCCGTGTATAAATGTCCACGCCCGTGTTTTTTTGTCAAACTTGACCATGGGTAGTGAGCATGGGCGTGTCGCACGCCCGTGTTGTTTTTTCAATTTCAACTATGGCCTCTAGACACGGGCGTGTCGCACGCCCATGTTGTTTTGAAAGTTTCGTCCACAGCCATGTCGCACGACCGTAGCAACATATCAAATCCCGTGTTGGGGAAAACTTTCGCTTTGTTTTCACATGACTATATTGCACGGCAGTGTCTCTGCCTGTGGTATGAGCACGGCCTAAAGCACGCCCGTATGCCTGGCCGTGTGGTTCTAGAAAACCTGTGTTTAGTGACTCAGTGAAGTAAATGTTAAAAACTAAAATTTAAATAAGTTAACACCGTTAGTGCTCGGGTTCCCTCACGAGAAGTGCTTATTTATAGTCTAAGCTCGACTTACCTCTCTGTTGCGTAGTCATAGTAGTGCGAGGAGTTTACACTCCTTATCCCTGCTATCAATTTTATCAAAATAAGGTTTTAGACGAGTACTATTTACCTTGAACGTACCGAATTTGGCATGAATTATCTCGACTGTGCCGTATGGAAAAATTCTAAGTACTGTAAGAGGGATTTCTCCATTATGTTCAGAGGTCGCAATCCAAAGGTTGCTGCATCTAATAGTATTTTATCTCCAACCTTAAGTTAATTTGGTGAAATATTGAGCTTGTCATGGTGTGATTTTGGTCTATCGTGTGCTCTCAATTTCTGTGTCCGCCATTCATCTAGTTCCTCGATTTGTAGCCTTCGTTCTTCATAGATGGGTTCTTTGTTATTATTTGAACAAGGATCATGTATGCTTTTCGAACGTATTTCTTGCAAAGAAGGCTGCACCACTTGATCAGTATTAGTAGAATTTTGAGCTTGAAGAGTAATTGTTTCATCACCCACACGAAGTGTGAGTTCACCTGTACCAACATCAATTATAGTCATAGCAGTTGCTAAAAAGGGACTTCCAAAAATTAAAGGCATGTCACTATCCTCTTCTATATCTAGAACAACAAAATTGATTGGGAATATAAATTTGTCAATTTTAACGAGTACATCTTCAATAATGCCCCTAGGAAATCTAATTGTTTTATCTGCGAACTGAATGCTCATCCAGTTTGTTTGGGTTTCCCAAGTCCTAGTTGTTTAAACATTTTGTAGGGCATAACATTAATACTGGCCCCTAAATCAGCCAAAGCATTACTAATGTCTAAGCTACCAATTAAACAAAGAATCGTAAAACTCCCTGGATCTTTCAATTTGTTGGCCAGCTTATTCTGCAGAATGGCTGAGCGAATTGCATTCATCTCCACATGCGACGCCTCATCCAACTTACGCTTATTTGCTAAAAGCTCCTTTAAAAATTTAACTATGTTTGGCATCTATGAAAGAGCTTTGATAAACGGTAAGTTAATATGCAATTACTTTAATAGTTTAAGGAATTTACCGAATTGTTCATCTATGCAGTCTTTCCTTGTCGCATTGGGGTATGGCACACGAGGTTTGAACTCTTTACATATCGGAGTTTGTTCACTGTGGTCTACCTTACCTTTGCTTTTACTTACTACAATTCTTTGCCTCGGTTCTAGTTCAGGTTCGACTAACCCTTCTTCATCTTAAATGGTAATTGCGTTGAGTTGTTTCCTTGGGTTAGATTCAGTGTTACTCGTGTAATATCCCGAATTAGGGCCTAATAGGAATAGTGGTTTCGTGACCACAAATATGAGATAGAAATAATTATTTTATGATTATTTTGAGGTCTATGATATGATTGCATGATTGTGTGAAAATTTCGTGAAGAAATTCTATGCATAAAGTGCTTAATTTGAAATTAGGGACTAAATTGAATAAGTTGCAAAACTTGCATTCTAGAAGTTTCTAGTATGAAATTGCTTTGAAATATTAATTAGGAGGTCTTAAATAGAAATTTTACCAATTTCAAAGTTTATGGACAAATATTAGACATGAATGGAATTTTTGGAAAGTTTAGTAGTAAGGGCATTTTGGTCATTTAGGGGTAAAATGAATTAAAATACAAAATTAAAAGCCAATTTTGCTCATCCTCTTCACCATGAACGTGTATACCAAGGGAGACTCCATGGATAGGGTTTCAAAGCTTCCAAGCTCGATTATAAGTCCGTTCTAGCCTCATTTTTAATGATTTTTACGTTTTTAGAGTCCCGATAACTTGATTTAGCTTATGCTAGCAATAATTCAACCTAGGGTTCATATTTGGAAAATTACCCATAGGTGAAATTTGTGTATTTTGGTGTTTTATGATAGAATATGAGGTCTTAAATTATGTTAGACAACTTGTGCTACTCGGTTTTAAGTGAAAACGAGCAAAAGGGCTTAATCGGTAAAAATACCTAATAGTCATAAGTACATGTTAGAGTGAGAATTTGATGTTGCCATAGAAGGGAAAAATGATCAGCATGTCATAAAACATAAAAAAATAGGATGAAGTTTAATTTCCGAACCTTTGGGAAAAAGTGCAAATATGCAAAGTTTAGGGGTCAAAATGAAAATTTTTAAAAATATGATTTTTGGACCCGTATGAATAGTGTGACTAATTATTAGGCTAAATGTGATATTATAGATGAAGGAAATCGAGATTCAGGCTTAAATCGGGAAAATACAAGGTTATGGACTAAAATGGTAAATTGCTATTTCTGGATCGAGGTAAGTTCGTATGATAATAATAATGCAATGTTATGTTTGAATTATATTTCTTACTATTATTGCATATATTTTATGATTTAATATATTGGAAAAGTTGATGGAATGGTGTTTATGATGTGGAAATATGACATGAAAGAATATTACATGAAATGCAAGAAAATAAAGATACATGACAAGTGATATATGAAATATGTGATATATGTTATGTAAATTCTTAAAAGCGATTTGATATTTGAGTTGTGTCTTATTATACTATGAATGGACAATTGGTACTATGGATAGTGAGATTGACACTTGAGTAAATTCGTACATAAATAATCTATCGATTCTTTTTATGTTATTATATTTTGATATCATATGAAATGTGGTCGCCTATCAAATGGTTATTTGATGTAAATTATGAATTTAAATTGATTACGGACAATTTAGTAAAATGTTGAAAAGTGAGGAATTTACCGATTGAACCTTCGAAATAAAAACGATACGAATGATCTATTGTGAGGTCGCATGGGTAGTATTAAGTGCAGGCTACTATGCGTACCCGAAAACTGTGATCACGTGTGTAGTACTAAGTGCAGGCTACTACGTGTATCAGATGGTTAGGTCACGTGTGTAGTACTAAGTGCAGGCTACTACGTGTATCGAATAATTGGTCGCATGTGTAGTACTAAGTGCAGGCTACTATGCGTACCCAAAAACTGTGATCACGTGTGTAGTACTAAGTGCAGGCTACTACGTGTACCAAATTATTGGTCGCATGTGTAGTACTAAGTGCAGGCTACTATGCGTACTAGATAGCTTCGGCTACAAGTGTGGAAATGGGAAAATGTGCAGGAAATTGTGTATCTGTTATTATTCCGATGAGTTCAATGGGAAATCGATTAAATGAAAATACATGTGAAAGTGATTATGTGATGAACAAGTGCAAGTATATGTTTATTTGAATTTATGAGCAATATGCTCGATATTTGAGCGAACCTCGGTAAAATAGAATGGATTAAGTGAATTGTGTAAAAGTGAACTTTAGTAGTAAAACAAGATATTAGACAATGACGAAGGCATGACTTTGAAAATTCGCCAAAAATTGTGTAAGTTGAATTAAATTTAAAAAATTTATGGAAATAAAGCTTATTGAGTCTATTTTCACATGAAAGAAACAGGGGAAGCAAAAGAATTCTATATTGTGTGATATTTGAATTCTTGTGAAACAGGGTCTGCATGAATTCGAGATCCCCTGACTTTAGAAATTCACCATAAATTGTAAAAAAAATTATTTAGAGTCATACCTTACATTCATGGATTCCTTATTGAATCTAATTTTAAGAAAAACAAACGGCATGGTCGTTGGAATTCTGTACAGGGAGAAATTCAGTTCATAGTGCACAAGGGTCAGAGTAGTCATACCCTAAAACAGGGGAGACTTTAACTAATAAACTGTACTAAATGGCCCGACCAAAAATTCGAGAAAAACTTTAGTAAGTAGAAATATGAGTCTAGTTTCATAGAAAATTCACGGAATTGTATTTTGAGTTTTGTAACTTGAGATATGATTTTTTTAACACCGGCACTCCAGAAAATAGCTTGTCCTAAATATGTGTAATTGTACAATTATAGTGTTTTATCTTGAAATGCATGGCAGTAATTGCTTATTATTTTCATATGAACTTACTAAGCATAAAGCTTACCCATCCTCTCCATTTCTTTAGTATTGGCGAATTAAACGGGGTTGGAGATCGTCAAGGTAAAATCACACTATCAAACTATCATTTTTGAGAAAATTAATTCAAATATTAGAAATATCAAGTGAGTGGCGTGTATAGGAAGTTAGTTTGTGAAATGTGTTTTTATTATGATTTTGACCATACGTATCAGTCTGCATTGAGTTATCGTATAAAATCATGAGTTGTGGTCCTTATCCATTATGGTTTATAAGTTTAATTAATCGGGCCATGTCCTATGTTTTGATGTGATGATATAGTTAGCTTTGTTTGTTATGCATGTGTTCGAAAAGTTTTGAATTAAATGAAATTTTATGGCCCGATTTTTGTCTATGTGTATTGTTAAGTCTGGTAATGCCTCGTACTCTATTCCGGCCTTGGATACGTGTAAGGGGTGTTACATTTAGTGGTATCAGAGCTATGGCTTAGTCAGTTCTCGGACTAACCTAGCTTGTGTAAAAGTCCAGCTATACATGCCACTGATCCGTGATAGTGTGATGTCTTTCGACGCGTATGAGGATCGTCTTGCTTAGACAGAGGTACTCTCCAACTGAGCTGCACTGACCATGTTCAATGTGATGCGAAGGTGTTTGAATAAAATTACGATTATGATGTGTCTCAATTTAGAAAAGTATTAATAAAAATTTATGATATATATATATAAGTGGTAACACGTGAGACGAAAGGTCATGTTGTGATAAATATCCATACTTGCTTGATGCTCATATGATGTAGTGCACTTGGCTTACTTGATAAGATGAACGGGATAAATAGAAATTCATAGAAGTATGAATAAAAGTTCCTAATATCATGATATGAATGAAAATGTTATTGCCTTGATTGAACGTTGAATGTTGATGAATGTCAATGATATTTTTTATGAGATAAATGAATATAATGAAATGAATTTATCTATGTTAAATTGTTTGGACTGAATTATGTGATTGTAATTATATGTATATGATGATGCACGAAATGAAAGTTGTGATTGTGATATAAATAACTATGTTTGTTTAACCCTTATATGATGTCATGAGCATGATTTGTTCAAGTAGATGAATGGATAAGTCAAGCTATGCAGAAAACATAGGATGCATGCATAATTATACTTGACTAAATGAGATAACTGGAAAGTGAGCATTAAATCAATATGAATGTTAGTTACTCGAAATGAATAACATGATTCAGATATGATTGCTATGAAGAAAACTGTGTTACATGTATATGTATATGAGAGTTGAATCAGAGGCCCTACGACCCCTTTCCCCTCACCAAAGTGGTGTTTCATAATGGAATTTCATGAGATTTGTACTGAATAAGTTTCCGATTGAGAAACCAAAGAGTTCAGTGCTAGAATAATTATAAATATGATTAGAGATTGAAGAATGAGTTGGTAAGTAAAGTTAAAGCTAGAAAAGTATCAGATTGGCATAAGGATTATTGGAGCTATGCACTGTCCCAGTTAAAGAATGAATTTACTTTGGTAAATTGAATTACTCGAGATACAAGGTTGAGAAAAGTGTAAATCAAAATTTATTCGAACTAGTCTTCTTTAGTGAAAAGTAATATGAAATTTGTGATGGTAGAAATAGTTGGGAAATGATATAAAAATGTGTAATATCCGAGTGTGACGATTCTGGTTGGATGATTTTAGCAATTTCTTCTAAGATGTTCTATGTGTTTATCCGTTCCCAAAAATATTTCTACGGTTATTGATCTTTTGAAGAAATTTTTGTTATATGGGGATGTTTTCTAATCTTGATGTTAAATGAAAGCATTGGTAGCCTGACTGGTTTATAATTTATATTGCTCTATTCCTTCGGGCATTCTATTATATTCTGCCTGATAAAAAAATAAAAAAAATAAAAAAATTGGTGAGAGAATATGTATGATACTATAATTCTGTTTCTTCTACTTGATACTCCATTTGATATGTATATATATGGGAAGATACATTGTTCTTGTTGCAATTGATTCCAGTGAGACTAAATGATGTTTTCTACTGGATTTTTTTCTCTGAGGAATTATCGGGATCTTCTATATTTTCCTATGAGTTTAGTTTTCAATTTTCCAGCATAGTATCGTATCTTAGGTTTCTTTATTCTGGATTTCTTTATTCTGGGTTTTTCTATCTTGGATTTCTTTATTTGGTTTTCTTGTTATCTTTATTCCGTAATTTGTCAACTATGACTCATGTTCGGAGTGCATTCTTCAGCTCATGATAATCATGTCAAGTTTGGCTATACTTCTGATTTGATTTGGGTGATGTGGTGATTTCAGATTGGGATTTTTCTAATTTTCATGTAAGGTTTGACAACAATAAAGGTATAAGTGATAAAAGTGCGAGTTTCAATCGGTATGGTGGATTACTTCTCTCAAGTAAGTCAATTATAGTTAATGTCTTCAATTGAGATATTTTGGCACTTGAGCTAATGCAATTGAGACAGTTTTGGTTAACGTAATGAATGAATAGTAAAGGATGGCATGATGAATTGTTTTGTAACTAGAAGAAAGGATTATTTTCGAGGTTATATCAGAATTATTTTCGTAGCGGAAAGAGGAAAATGTCATAGTGAGTAGCAAACTAAAAGAGTACAGTGAGGACCGACTTCTGATAATGAATTTCAGAATATATGAGAAATTAAATAGATTTATTGGAGGCACCGCCTGAGTGAAAGTTCTTCAACACTGAATATGAAATTGAGGAATCTAAGTGAAGTCCACTTTTCTGGTAAGATTTCAGGGACGAAATCCCTAAAGGGGGGAAGAATTGTAATATCTCGAGTTAGGGCCTAATCGGAATAGTGGTTTCGTGACCACAAATCCGAGATAGAAATAATTATTTTATGATTATTTTGAGGTCTATGATATGATTTCATGATTGTGGGAAAATTTCGTGAAGAAATTCTATGCATAAAGTGCTTAATTTGAAGTTAGGGACTAAATTGAATAAGTTGCAAAACTTGCATTCTAGAAGTTTCTAGTATAAAATTGCTTTGGAATATTAATTAGGAGGTCTTAAATAGCAATTTGGCCAATTTCAAAGTTTATGGACAAATATTGGACATGAACGGAATTTTTGGAAAGTTTAGTAGTAAGGGCATTTTGGTTATTTAGGGGTAAAATGAATTAAAATACAAAATTAAAATCCAATTTTTCTCATCTTCTTCACCATGGACGTGTATACCAAGGGAGACTCCATGTCTAGGGTTTCCAAGCTTCCAAGCTCGATTGTAAGTCCGTTCTAGCCTCGTTTTTAATGATTTTTATGTTTTTAAAGTCCCGATAACTTGATTTAGCTTATGCTAGCAATAATTCAACCTAGGGTTCACATTTGAAAAAATACCCATAGGTGAAATTTGTGTATTTTGGTGTTTTATGATAGAATATGAGGTGTTAAATTATGTTAGACAACTTGTGCTACTCGGTTTTAAGTGAAAACGAGCAAAAGGGCTTAATCGGTAAAAATACCTAATAGTCATAAGTACATGTTAGAGTGAGAATTTGATGTTGCCATAGAAGGAAAAATGATCAGCATGTCATAAAACATAAGAAAATAGGATGAAGTTTAATTTCCGAACCTTTGGGAAAAAGTGCAAATATGCAAAGTTTAGGGGTCAAAATGAAAATTTTTAAAAATATGATTTTTGGACCCGTATGAATAGTGTGACTAATTATTAGGCTAAATGTGATATTATAGATGAAGGAAATCGAGATTCGGGCTTAAATCGGGAAAATACAAGGTTATGGACTAAAATGGTAAATTGCTATTGCTGGATCGAGGTAAGTTCGTATGATAATAATAATGCAATGTTATGTTTGAATTATATTTCTTACTATTATTGCATATATTTTATGATTTAATACATTGGAAAAGTTGATGGAATGGTGTTTATGATTTGGAAATATGACATGAAAGAATGTTACATGAAATGTAAGAAAATGAAGATACATGACAAGTGATATATGAATTATGTGATATATGTTATGTAAATTCTTAAAAGCTGATTTGATATTTGATTTGTGTCTTATTATACTATGAATGGACAATTGGTACTATGGATAGTGAGATCGACACTTCGAGTAAATTCGTACATAAATAATCTATCGATTCTTTTTATGTTATTATATTTTGATATCATATGAAATGTGGCTGCCTATCAAATGGTTATTTGATGTAAATTATGAATTTAAATTGATTACGGACAATTTAGTAAAATGTTGAAAAGTGAGGAATTTACCGATTGAACCTTCGGAATAAAAACGATACGAATGATCTATTGTGAGGTCGCATGTGTAGTACTAAGTGCAGGCTACTATCGTGCAAAACTGTGATCACGTGTGTAGTACTAAGTGCGAGCTACTACGTGTATCGGATGGTTAGGTCACGTGTGTAGTACTAAGTGCGAGCTACTACGTGTCTGGATAATTGGTCGCATGTGTAGTACTAAGTGCGAGCTACTATGCGTACCCAAAACTGTGATCACATGTGTAGTACTAAGTGCAGGCTACTCGTGTACAGTTATTGGTCGCATGTGTAGTACTAAGTGCAGGCTACTATGCGTACCAGATAGCTTCGGCTACAAGTGTGGAAATGGGAAAATGTGCAGGCAATTGTGTATCTGTTATTATTCCGATGAGTTCAATGGGAAATTGATTAAATGAAAATACATGTGAAAGTGATTATGTGATGAACAAGTGCACGTATATGTTTATTTGAATTTATGAGCAATATGCTTGATATTTAAGCGAACCTCGGTAAAATAGAATGGATTAAGTGAATTGTGTAAAAGTGAACTTTAGTAGTAAAACAATAGTAGACAGCAGCAGTGCATGACTTTGAAAATTCACCAAAAATTGTGTTAGTTGAATTAAATTTAAAAAAATTATGGAAATAAATCTTAATGAGTCTATTTTCACATGAAAGAAACAGGGGAAGCAAAAGAATTCTATATTGTGTGATATTTGAATTCTTGTGAAATAGGGTCTGCATGAATCCGAGATCCCCTGTTCTGACTATAGAAATTCACCATAAATCGTAAAGAAATTATTGAGAGTCATACCTTACATGCATGGATTCCTTATTGAATCTAATTTGAAGGAAAACAAACGGCATGGTCGTTGGAATTCTGTACAGGGAGAAATTTAGTTCGTAGTGCACAGGGGTCAGAGTAGTCATACCCTGGAACAGGGAAGACTTTAACTAATAAACAATACTAAATGGCAGACCAAAAATTCTAGAAAAACTTTAGTAAGTAGAAATATGAGTCTAGTTTCATAAAAATTTACGGAATTGGATTTCGAGTTATGTAACTTGAGATATGATTTTTTCTAACACCGGGACTCCAGAAAACAGCCTGTCCTAAATATGTGTAATTGTACAATTATAGTGTTTTATCTTGAAAAGCATGGTAGTAATTGCTTATTATTTTCATATGAACTTACTGAGCGTAAAGCTTACCCATCCTCTCCATTTCTTTAGTATTGGCAGGTATGCTTGGGGTTGGAGATCGTGGGAGGCAAAATCACACTATCAAACTATCATTTTGGGAAAATTAATTCAAATATTAGAAATATCAAGTGAGTGGCATGTATAGGAAGTTGGTTTGTGATATGTATTTTACTATGATTTTGACCATACGTGTCGATGCGCATTGAGTTATCGTATAAAATCATGAGTTATGGTCCTTATCCATTATGGTTTATAAGTTTAATTAATCGTGCCATGTCCTATGTTTTGATGTGATGATATAGTTAGCTTTGTTTGTTATGCATGTGTTCGAAAAGTTTTGAATTAAATGAAATTTTATGGCCCAGTTTTCGTCTATGTGTATTGTTAAGTCTGGTAATGCCTCGTACTCTATTCCGACCTTGGATACGGGTAAGGGTGTTACATTTAGTGGTATCAGAGCTATGGCTTAGTCGGTTCTCGGACTAACCTAGCATGTGTAAAAGTCCAGCTATACATGCCACTGATCCGTGATAGTGTGATGTCTTTCGACGCGTATGAGGACCGTCTTGCTTAGACAGAGGTACTCTCCAATTGAGCTGCACTGACCATGTTCAATGTGATGCGAAGGTGTTTGAATAAAATTACGATTATGATGAGCCTCAATTTAGAAAAGTATTAATAAAAATTTATGATATATATATATACAAGTGATAACACGTGAGATGAAAGGTCATGTTGTGATAAATATCCATATTTGCTTGATGCTCATATGATGTAGTGCACTTGGCTTACTTGATAAGATGAACGGGATAAATAGAAATTCGTAAAAGTATGAGTAAAAGTTCTTAATATTATGATATGAATGAAAATGCCACTGCCTTGATTGAACGTTGAATGTTGATGAATGTCAATGATATTTTTTATGAGATAAATGATTATAATGAAATGAATTTATCTATGTTAAATTGTTTGGACTGAATTATGTGATTGTAATTATATGTATATGATGATACACAAAACGAAAGTTGTGATTGTGATATAAATATCTATGTTTGTTTAACCCTTATATGATGTCATGAGTATGATTTGTTCGAGTAGATGAATGGATAAGTCAAGCTATCCAGAAAACATAGGATGCATGCATAATTATACTTGACTAAATGAGATAACTAGAAAGTGAGCATTAAATCAATATGAATGTTAGTTACTCGAAATGAATAACATGATTGAGATATGATTTCTATGAAGAAAACTGTGTTACATGTATATGTATATGAGAGTTGAATCAGAGGCCCTACGACCCCTTCCCCCTTACCAAAGTGGTGTTTCATAATGGAATTTCATGAGATTTGTACTGAATAAGTTTTGCGATTGAGAAACCAAAGAGTTAAGTGCTAGAATAATTATAAATATAATTAGAGATTGAAGAATGAGTTGGTAAGTAAAGTTAAAGCTAGAAAAGTATCAGATTGGCATAAGGATTATTGGAGCTATGCACTGTCCCAGTTAAAGAATGAATTTACTTTGGTAAATTGAATTACTCAGATACAAGGTCGAGAAAAGTGTAAATCAAAATTTATTCAGAACTAGTCTTCTTTAGTGAAAAGTAATATGAAATTTGTGATGGTAGAAATAGTTGGGGAAATGATATCAGAAATGTGTAATATCTGAGTGTGACAGTTATGGTTGGACAGATTTTAGCAGTTTCTTCTAAGATGTTCTATGTGTTTATCCGTTCCCAGAAATATTTTTATGGTTATTGATCTTTTGAAGAAATTTTTGTTATATGAGGATGTTTTCTAATCCTGATATTAAATGAAAGCATTGGTAGCCTGACTGGTTTATAATTTATATTGCTCTATTCCTTCGGGCATTCTATTATATTCTGTCTGATAAAAAAAATAAAAAAAATAAAAAAATTGGTGAGAGAATATGTATGATACTATGATTCTGTTTCTTCTACTTGATACTCCATTTGATATGTATATATATGGGAAGATACATTGTTCTTGTTGCATTTGATTCCAGTGAGACTAAATGATGTTTTCTACTGGATTTCTTTTCTCTGAGGAATTATTGGGATCTTCTATATTTTCCTATGAATTTAGTTTTCAATTTTCCGGCATAGTATCGTATCTTAGGTTTCTTTATTCTGGATTTCTTTATTCTGGGTTTTTCTATCTTGGATTTCTTTATTTGGTTTTCTTGTTATCTTTATTCCGTAATTTGTCAACTATGACTCATGTTCGGAGTGCATTCTTCAGCTCGTGATAATCATGTCAAGTATGGCTATACTTCTGATTTAATTTGGGTGATGTGGTGATTTTAGTATTGGGATTTTTCTAATTTTCGTGTAAGGTTTGACAATAGTAAAGGTATAAGTGATAAAAGTGAGAGTTTCAATCGGTATGGTGGATTACTTCTTTCAAGTAAGTCAATTATAGTTAATGTCTTCAATTGAGATATTTTGGTACTTGAGCTAATGCAATTGAGACAGTTTTGATTAACGTAATGAATGAATAGTAAAGGATGGAATGATGAATTGTTTTGTAACTAGAAGAAAGGATTATTTTCGAGGTTATATCAGAATTGTTTTCATAGCGGAAAGAGGAAAATGTGATAGTGAGTAGCAAACTAAAAGAGTACAGTGAGGATCGACTTCTGATAATGAATTTCAGAATATATGAGAAATTAAAGAGATATATTGGAGGCATCGCCTGAGTGAAAGTTCTTCAACACTGAATATGAAATTGAGGAATCTAAGTGAAGACCACTTTTCTGGTAAGATCTTCGGGGACGAAAATCCCTAAAGGGGGGAAGAATTGTAATATCCCGAATTAAGGCCTAATCGGAATAGTGGTTTCGTGACCACAAATCCGAGATAGAAATAATTATTTTATGATTATTTTGAGGTCTATGATATGATTGCATGATTGTGTGAAAATTTCGTGAAGAAATTCTATGCATAAAGTGCTTAATTTGAAGTTAGGGACTAAATTGAATAAGTTGCAAAACTTGCATTCTAGAAGTTTCTTGTAACACCCCGTACCCGAGACCGTTGTCGGAGTCGAACACGAGGTGGTAACGGACTTAATTCATTAATTAAACAGCTCATACAATTCATTTTAAAATTTCCAGACAAGCTGGCTAACTGCATCACAGTTGCTTTAAAAATCATATCTCGAGTTACGAAACTCGAAATCCAATTCCGTAAATTTTTCCTGAAACTAGACTCATATATATATCTACTAATTTTTTTTTTAGAATTTTTGATTGGGCCAATTAGTACAGTTTATTAGTTAAAGTCTCCCCTGTTTCAGGGTTCAACTACTCTGACCTCTGTGTATTACGAATCAGATATCTCCCTGTACAGAGCTTCAATGACTATGCTGTTTATCTCTAATAAAACTAGACTCAATAAGGAATCTCTACATATAAAGCATGACTTCTAATTATCTTTGTAAAATTGATGGTGAATTTCCAAATTCAGAACAGGGGATCCAGAAATCGCTCTGGCCCTGTTTCACAAAAATTTAAACATCTCATAAAATATAGCTCATATACCTATTTCGCTTATTCCATATGAAAATAGACTCATCAAACTTCGATTCCATAACTTATTCATTATTTAATTCCATTTCTACTATTTTTAGTGATATTTTAAACTCAAGTCACTACTGCTGTCTGAATCTATTTTATGGTAAATTTTACCTATTTCATGGTTTCCATGGATTAGCTAGCAATTTGACATACATAATACCAAATATGATCATGATTACCCATTCCAATGGCTAATCATTACCAAGCATTTCTATTTCCATACCACTCTATAACCATATCATAAGACCATATATACAAAATGATTATAATGCTATACATGCCATACTCAAAATATACAAGCCATTATGCCAAGATGGTATCACGGATAGTGTGGCGTGCCTCCGACCGTTTCCGATTTCGAGCTGGCTTGTCAACACTACAAGGAATGAAAAGGAGGAGTAAGCATAAATGCTTAGTAAGCTCACATGCAAATAGCAAGTAACATAACCATATAAGCAAACATAAAACATCATTTGCATAATCATCACCAAGACATTCATATCACCTTTTCATTTATCATCTTACCATATTGTTGTTATATCGAGTTTTCAACCCGAGGGTTAAGTACATACCTGTTCAAAGTATCCATTTCACAACACTTACCAATCGTCCCTTTCATCTTGAGTATTCCTCCATTTGAGTAGAACTTTACCGTTGAACACATCGAATATAATTCGGATACATGGAAAGTTTGCACATAAGTGCCACATATGTAGCCAAGCTACCATGTAACCCGCCCATAAGTGAACTCGGACTCAACTCAACGAGCTCGGGCGTTCGCATCCATAAGTGAACTCGGACTCAACTCAACGAGTTCGGATGCCTAGTTACATCTCACGAACTCGGACTCAACTTAACGAGTTCGGACATTCGCATCCATAAGTGAACTCGGACTCAACTCAACGAGTTCGGATGCTCAACCATCCTAATGACATGTCACTTGTATCCTAATCTATTCCTAAGGTTCAAGCGGGCTTTTCCTCGAACACTTATCCTTGCCGTCTTTTCGTAGAATGCAAATCAATACTCGGTAACAATTATATTTAACAAATAATACACTTAATTTGCATTTTATTCAAAATAACCACAAAGCATATATTTCATGATAAAAGTCAGCATATCATATATTTAACATCAATAACTTAAAAATAACCATTATGCTACATTAGTTACACATGAACTTACCTCGTATGCGAAAATGGCTATTTTACCATTTAAATCCACAACTTGGTATTTTCCCCATTTTAGCCCAATTTCAGTTTTCCTTGCTCTATCATTTAAAATATAGTCTAATTAGGACTCACATTATTCAAATTGACCCAAAATCATATTTTGGAAAAATTACAATTTGCCCTAAACTTTTGCATATTTACACTTTTACCCCAAAGCTCGTAAATTAAAATTCAGCCTATTTTCTTATGTTTTATGACATGCTGATCATTTTTCCCATCTATGGCAACATCAAATTCTCACTCTAACATGTACTTATGACTATTAGGTATTTTTACCGATTAAGCCCTTTGCTCGTTTTCACTTAAAACCAAGTAGCACAAGTTGTCTAACATAATTTAAAACCTCATATTCTATCATAAAACACAAAAATACACAAATTTCACCTATGGGTATTTTTCCAAATATAAACCTAGGTTAAATTATTGCTAGTATAAGCTAAATCGAGCTCTGGGACTCCAAAACATAAAAATCATTAAAAGCGAGGGTAGAAACGGACTTACAATCGAGCTTGGAAGCTTGAAAACCCTAGCCATGGTTTCTCCTTGCTATATTCGGCCATGGGATTGAAGATGAGCAAAATTGGCTTTTAATTTTGTATTTTAATTCATTTTACCCTAAATGACCAAAATGCCCTTACTACTAAACTTTCCAAAATTCCATCCATGTCCAATTTTTGTCCATAGACTTAGAAATTGGTAAAATTACTCTTTAAGACCTCCTAATTAATATTTCAAAACAATTTCATACTAGAAACTTCTAGAATGCAAGTTTTGCAAATTATTCGATTTAGTCCCTAATTTCAATTTAAGCACTTTATGCATAAAATTTCTTCACGAAATTTTCACACAATCATGCAATCATATCATAGACCTTAAAATAATCATAAAATAATTATTTCTATCTCGTATTTTGTGGTCACGAAGCCACTATTCGACTAGGCCCAAAATCGGGATATTACAACTCTCCTCCCTTGAGGATTTTAGTCCCAAAAATCTTACCGAAAAGTCTTCACTTTTAATCTCATATTTGGTGCGAAGAACTTGCACTTAGACTGTACCTCAATACATCTCTTCAATTTCTCATATGATCTAATAGCTTACGGTCTCAACTCTCAACTGTTCTTAAACTTTCAACCCTTCTCGGTTTCCCATGATATCATGACATAAAACCGGATCTCAACTTGATTTAATGGAGACCGAATTCCAAGAAATCCAACAATCAAAGAGACACGAAATTCCATGGATCGATGAGTAGGAATTCATTCAATACGATATGACTTGTAGATCTCGCCAAACATTTAATAATAGGATACATCACATTTTCCTCTTTCCGCCATAGAAATGATTACGATATGGCCTCAAGAATAATCCTTCTCATTTCCATCCCAATATCAACACCGATGGGATAATTTTGATAGATCCCAATGCTCGGCTTTAACCCTTTAACAACTCCGATTTTATGTAACATCGGATGCTCTAAACTATCACATTACCTCACCGTCTTGAAACACATCACAATTCATACAACAATACATTCTTGAAAGTCGAAAGTTTTGCTCAATGTAGACTAGTTTAGTTCGGGCGCTTGGTTACCAATATTCTCATCTATCCGAACTCTGTCAACATGTAATAAACTTTTCAGCTTTCACAAGATGGAAACCTTATCATTCGTAGTGACTTAAACTAATATCCAACTCTTTTCTAATAATTATACACTTCTCGTTCAAACTATTTACTCTTTTATCCGTACAAAATGAAATTCTATTATCGGACTTGGGAAAAATAATCACGACATAATTGTCACATGAAATCTTTCAAATAAATAATTTACCATACCGACTAAAACTCGCTTTTATCACCTATGCCTTTATTGATGTCAAATCCTTACGAAAATTAGAAAAATCCCAATACTAAAATTACCACATTACCAAGATCAAATTAGAAGTATAGTCATATTTGACATGATTATCACGAGCAGAAGAACCCACTTCGAACATGAGTTGTAATTGACAAATTATGGAACAAAGATAACAAGAAAACCGAATAAAGAAATCCAAGATAGAAACCGGAATAAAGAAATCCGAATAAAGAGATCCAGGATAAAGAAACCCAAGATACGATACTATGCCGGAGAATCGAAAACCAAACTCATAGAGAAAATACGGAATACCCCGATAATTCTTCAAAGAAAGAAAGTCCAGAAGAAAACATCATTTAATCCCACTGAAATCAAATATAACAAGATCAATATATCTTCCCATACATATATATTAGATGAAGCATCAAGTAGAAGAAACAGAATCATAATATCATACGTATTCTCTCATCAATTCTTATCAGACGAAATGAAATAGAATACCCGATGAAATAGAGCAATATAAATTATAAACTAGTCAGACTACCAATGCTTTCATCCAACACCGGAATTAGAAGACATTCCCATATAACAAGAATTTCTTCAGAAGATCAATAGCCATAGAAATATTTTTGAGAACAAGTAAACACATAGAACATCTCAAAAGAGATCGCTAAATCATCCGATTATAAGCATCACACTCGATAGTTCACATTTCAATTATCATTTCCCCAACTAGTTCTGCCGTCACAAATTTCATATTAAACCATTCACTAAAGAAGGCCGATTCTGAATAAATTTGATTTACACTTTTCTCGACCTTGCACCGAGTAATTCGGTTTACCAAGGAGAATTCCTTTTCTAACTCGGGACGATGCATAACTCCAATAATTTTTCGTCAATCCGATACTTTCTTGGCTCGACTTTACTTATCAGCTTATTTTCAATCTCTAATCATACTTATAATTATTCTATCACTTTGTACTCTTTGGGTTCTCAACGAAACTTATTCAATACAAATCTCATGAAATTCCATTATAAGTACCACTTGGTGAGGGGAGGGTTGTAGGACCTCGACTCGACTTTCTTATACATACACATATGACACAACTTCCATCATCATAGTAACATCATCAAAATCATGTCATTCATTCATGATGGCTTACACCAATTTTCTATTGTCCCATTTAGACAATATACTTATGCATACATTCTATGTTTTCTAGACGACTTTACTTATCCATTTATTTAATTAAATTAATTCATGCTCATGACATTATATAAGGCCAAACAAACATAGATATTTGCATCACAATCACAACTTTCATTTCGTGCATCATCATGTACATATCATTACAATCATACAATTCAGATCCGACAATTTAACATAGATAAGTTCATTTCATTATAATCCTTTATCTCATAAAAATTGTATATCATTAACATTCATCAACATTCAACGTCCAATCAAGACAAGGACATTTTTATTCAGATTATGATATTATGACCTTTATTCATACCTCTACTACTTTCTATTTATTCCGTTCATCTTATCAAGTAAGCCACATACACTACATCGTATGAGCATTAAGCAAATATGGATATTTATCACAACATGAACTTTCATCTCACATATTATCACATATGTATCATAAACTTTTATTCATACTTTTCTGAACCGAGACTTATCATAATCATAATTTTACTCAAATATCTTCACATAACATTGAACATGGTCGGCACATTTCGGTTGGAGAGTACCTGTCTAAATAAGGCGGTACTTATACGCGTCGGAAGACATCACACTATCACGATCGATGGCATGTACAGCTAAACTTTTACACATGCTAGGTTAGTCCGAGAACCGACTAAACCTGCTCGATACCACTAAATGTAACACCCGTGCCGAGACATTTCGGAGTCAAACACGAGGTGTTAACGGACTTAATTCATTAATTAAACAAATTCATACAATTCATTTTAAAATTTCCGGACAAGCTGGCTAACTGCATCACATCGCTTTAAAAATCATATCTTGAGTTACGAAACTCGAAATCCAATTCCGTAAATTTTTCCTGAAACTAGACTCATATATATATCTACTAATTTGTTTTTAGAATTTTTGGTTAGGCCAATTAGTACAGTTTATTAGTTAAAGTCTCCCCTGTTTCAGGGTTCAACTACTCTGACCTCTGTGTATTATGAATCAGATATCTCCCTGTACAGAGCTTCAATGACTATGCCGTTTATCTCTAATAAAACTAGACTCAATAAGGAATCTGTACATATAAAGCATGACTTCTAATTATCTTTGTAAAATTGATGGTGAATTTCCAAATTCAGAACAGGGGATCCAGAAATCGCTCTGGCCCTGTTTCACAAAAATTTAAACATCTCATAAAATATAGCTCATATACCTATTTCGCTTATTCCATATGAAAATAGACTCATCAAACTTCGATTCCATAACTTATTCATTATTTAATTCCATTTCTACTATTTTTAGTGATTTTTTAAACTCAAGTCACTGCTGCTGTCTGAATCTATTTTATGGTAAATTTTACCTATTTCATGGTTTCCATGGATTAGCTAGCAATTTGACATACATAATACCAAATATGATCATGATTAGCCATTCCAATGGCTAATCATTATAAAGCATTTCTATTTCCATACCACTCAATAACCATATCATAAGACCATATATACAAAATGATTATAATGCTATACATGCCATACTCAAAATATACAAGCCATTATGCCAAGATGGTATACGGATAGTGTGGCGTGCCTCAACCGCTTCCGATTTCGAGCTGGCTTGTCAACACTACAAGGAATGAAAAGGAGGAGTAAGCATAAATGCTTAGTAAGCTCACATGCAAATAGCAAGTAACATAACCATATAAGCAAACATAAAACATCATTTGCATAATCATCACCAAGACATTCATATCACCTTTTCATTTATCATCTTACCATATTGTTGTTATATCGAGTTTTCAACCCGAGGGTTAAGTACATACCTGTTCAAAGTATCCATTTCACAACACTTACCAATCGTCCCTTTCATCTTGAGTATTCCTCCATTTGAGTAGAACTTTACCCGTTGAACACATCGAATATAATTGGATACATGGAAAGTTTGCACATAAGTGCCACATATGTAGCCAAGCTACCATGTAACCCGCCCATAAGTGAACTCGGACTCAACTCAACGAGCTCGGGCGTTCGCATCCATAAGTGAACTCGGACTCAACTCAGCGAGTTCGGATGCCTAGTTACATCTCACGAACTCGGACTCAACTCAACAAGTTCGGACATTCGCATCCATAAGTGAACTCGGACTCAACTCAGCGAGTTCGGATGCTCAACCATCCTAGTGACATGTCACTTGTATCCTAATCTATTCCTAAGGTTCAAACGGGCTTTTCCTCGAACACTTATCCTTGCAGTCTTCCGTAGAATGCCAAATCAATACTCAGTAACAATTATATTTAACAAATAATACACTTAATTTGCATTTTATTAGAAAATAACCACAAAGCATATATTTCATGATAAAATCAGCATATCATATATCTAACATCAATAACTTAAAATAACCATTATGCTACATTATTTACATGAACTTACCTCGTATGCGAAAATGGCTATTTTACCATTTAAATCCACAACTTGGTATTTTCCCCATTTTAGCCCAATTTCAGTTTTCCTTGCTCTATCATTTAAAATATAGTCTAAATAGAACTCACATTATTCAAATTGACCCAAAATCATATTTTGGGAAAATTACAATTTGCCCTAAACTTTTGCATATTTACACTTTTGCCCCAAAGCTCGTAAATTAAAATTCAGCCTATTTTATTATGTTTTATGACATGCTGATCATTTTTCCTTCTATGGCAACATCAAATTCTCACTCTAACATGTACTTATGACTATTAGGTATTTTCTGGAATTAAGCCCTTTTGCTCGTTTTCACTTAAAAGCAAGAGTAGCACAAGTTGTCTAACATAATTTAAAACCTCATATTCTATCATAAAACACCAAAATACACAAATTTCACCTATGGGTATTTTTCCAAATATAAACCTAGGTTAAATTATTGCTAGCATAAGCTAAATCGAGCTCTAGGGACTCCAAAAGCGTAAAATCATTAAAAGCGAGGGTAGAAACGGACTTCAATCGAGCTTGGAAGCTTGAAAAACCCTAGCCATGGTTTCTCCTTGCTATATTCGGCCATGGGGTTGAAGATGAGCAAAATTGGCTTTTAATTTTGTATTTTAATTCATTTTACCCTAAATGACCAAAATGCCCTTACTACTAAACTTTCCAAAAATTCCATCCATGTCCAATTTTTGTCCATAGACTTAGAAATTGGTAAAATTACTCTTTAAGACCTCCTAATTAATATTTCAAAACAATTTCATACTAGAAACTTCTAGAATGCAAGTTTTGCAAATTATTCGATTTAGTCCCTAATTTCAATTTAAGCACTTTATGCATAAAATTTCTTCACGAAATTTTCACACAATCATGCAATCATATCATAAACCTTAAAATAATCATAAAATAATTATTTCTATCTCGTATTTTGTGGTCACGAAGCCACTATTTCGACTAGGCCCAAAATCAGGATATTACATTTCTAGTATGAAATTGCTTTGAAATATTAATTAGGAGGTCTTAAATAGCAATTTGACCAATTTCAAAGTTTATGGACAAATATTGGATATGAATGGAATTTTTGGAAAGTTTAGTAGTAAGGGCATTTTGGTCATTTACGGGTAAAATGAATTAAAATACAAAATTAAAAGCCAATGTTGCTCATCTTCTTCACCATTGACGTGTATACCAAGGGAGACTCCATGGCTAGGGTTTCCAAGCTTCCAAGCTCGATTGCAAGTCCGTTCTAGCCTCGCTTTTAATAATTTTACGCTTTTGAGTTCCAAAGAATTTGATTTAGCTTATGCTAGCAATAATTCAACCTAGGGTTCATATTTGGAAAAATACCCATAGGTGAAATTTGTGTATTTTGGTGTTTTATGATAGAATATGAGGTTTTAAATTATGTTAGACAACTTGTGCTATTCAGTTTTAAGTGAAAACGAGCAAAAGGGCTTAATCGGTAAAAATACCTAATAGTCATAAGTACATGTTAGAGTGAGAATTTGATGTTTCCATAGAAGGGAAAAATGATTAGCATGTCATAAAACATAAGAAAATAGGATGAAGTTTAATTTCTAAACCTTGGGACAAAAGTGCAAATATGCAAAGTTTAGGGGTCAAAATGAAAATTTTTAAAAATATGATTTTTGGACCCGTATGAATAGTGTGACTAATTATTAGGCTAAATGTGATATTATAGATGAAGGAAATCAAGATTCGGGCTTAAATCAGGAAAATACAAGGTTATAGACTAAAATGGTAAATTGCTGTTTCTGGATCGAGGTAAGTTCATATGATAATAATAATGCAATGCTATGTTTGAATTATATTTCTTACTATTATTGCATATATTTTATGATTTAAAATATTGGAAAAGTTGATGGAATGGTGTTTATGATGTGGAAATATGACATGAAAGAATGTTACATGACATGCAAGAAAATGACGATACATGACAAGTGATATATGAAATATGTGATATATGTTATGTAAATTCTTAAAAGCTAATTTGATATTTGAGTTGTGTCTTATTATACTATGAATGGACAATTGGTACTATGGATAGTGAGATCGACACTTCGAGTAAATTCGTACATAAATAATCTATCGATTCTTTTTATGTTATTATATTTTGATATCATATGAAATGTGGATGCCTATCAAATGGTTATTTGATGTAAATTATGAATTTAAATTGATTACGGACAATTTAGTACAATGTTGAAAAGTGAGAATTTCCGATTGAACCTTGAATAAAAGCGATCTGAATGATCTATTGTGAGGTCGCATGTGTAGTACTAAGTGTAGGCTACTACAAGTACCAAAACCTGTGATCACGTGTGTAGTACTAAGTGCGAGCTACTACATGTATCGATGGTTAGGTCACGTGTGTAGTACTAAGTGCGAGCTACTACGTGTCTGGGATAATTGGTCGCATGTGTAGTACTAAGTGCAGCTACTATGCGTGCCAAAACTGATCACGTGTGTAGTACTAAGTGCAGGCTACTACGTGTACAGTTATTGGTCGCATGTGTAGTACTAAGTGCGAGCTATTATGCGTGCAGATAGCTTCGGCTACAAGTGTGGAAATGGGAAAATGTGCAGACAATTGTGTATCTGTTATTATTCTGATGAGTTCAACGGGAAATCGATTAATTGAAAATACATGTGAAAGTGATTATATGATGAACAAGTGCAAGTATATGTTTATTTGAATTTATGAGCAATATGCTCGATATTTGAGCGAACCTCGGTAAAATAGAATGGATTAAGTGAATTGTGTAAAAGTGAACTTTAGTAGTAAAACAGTATTAGACAGCAATAGTGTATGACTTTGAAAATTCACCAAAAATTGTGTAAGTTGAATTAAATTTAAAAAAAATTTATAGAAATAAATCTTAATGAGTTTATTTTCACATGAAAGAAACAGGGAAGCAAAAAATTCTATATTGTGTGATATTTGAATTCTTGTGAAACAGGGTCTGCATGAATTCGTGATCCCCTGTTCTGAATTTTGAAATTCACCATAAATTGTAAAAAAATTATTTAGAGTCATACCTTACATGCGTGGATTACTTATTGAATCTAATTTTAATAAAACAAACGGCATGGTCTTTGGAATTCATGCAGGGGAGAAATTCAGTTAAGTAGTGCATGTGGGTCGAGTAGTCATACCACAAACAGGGAGACTTTAACTAATAAACTGTACTAAATGGCCTGACCAAAAATTCGAGAAAAATATTAGTAAGTAGACATATGAGTCTAGTCTCATAGAAAATTTACTGAATTGAATTTGAGTTTTTAACTTGAGATATGATTTTTTTAACACCGGACTCCAAAAACAGCACATCTGAATATGTGTAATTGTACAATTATAGTGTTTTATCTTGAAAAGCATGGTAGTAATTGCTTATTATTTTCATATGAACTTACTAAGCGTAAAGCTTACCCATCCTCTCCATTTCTTTAGTATTGGCGAATCGGCTCGGGGTTGGAGATCGTCGGAGGCAAAATCACACTATCAAACTATCATTTTTGGGAAAATTAATTCAAATTTTAGAAATATCAAGTGAGTGGCATGTATAGGAAGTTGGTTTGTGATATGTATTTTTATTATGATTATGACCATACGTATCAGTCTGCATTGAGTTATTGTATAAAATCATGAGTTGTGGTCCTTATCCATTATGGTTTATAATTTTAATTAATCGTGCCATGTCCTATGTTTTGATGTGATGATATAGTTAGCTTTGTTTGTTATGCATGTGTTCGAAAAGTTTTGAATTAGATGAAATTTTATGGCCCGGTTTTCATCTATGTGTATTGTTAAGTCTGGTAATGCCTCGTACTCTATTCCGGCCTTGGATACAGGTAAGGGGTGTTACAACTTGGCAGGCTACCTTGTGGTCATTCAAAAATCAATTTCGCGAGTTGGCCTATCTGAGTTTCGAGCCCTTGGATTGACACTTATTGACTCTTGAGTGTTGTTTCGGTATTCTGAAAGCAAGTTTCCGACACCGAGATAAACTTTGTTAGCATCTCCTCAAGGTTCGATTTCCTCTCCTGTTGGTAAGGTGGTTGTTGAAAACTGAGAGGATGTTGTGGCCTTTGTTTCCCTTGACTACCCCACGAGAAGTTGGGATGGTTCCTCCAACCTGCATTATATGTGTTACTATATGGGTTATTTTGAGATCTAGAATCATTATTACTCATATATTGAACTTGTTCCTCCTCGGTGATAGGGTTGAAAGGTTAATATTCTGTGTATGCTCCTCCTCCATTTGAATCGCACCTCATCACTGGATGTACCTGAGTAAAACCACACAAACCGTCAATCTTTTTATTTCAGAGTTCTACTTGGTTAGATAGCATAGTAACCAGATCGAGGTTGGAAACACCAACTGCTTTCGTCGGCTTTGTTCTCATGACTTGCCATTGATAGTTATTTAGAGACATTTCTTCAATAAATTCGTAAGCCACTTTAGGTGTTTTGTTATTGATAGTCCGACCAGTAGCTGCGTCGATAAGTTGCCTTGTTGAGGGGTTCACGCCGTTCTAAAACGTTTGAACTTGCAACCATAAAGGTAACCCATGGTGAGGGCACCTTCTCAATAGGTCATTGTATCTCTCCCATGCATCATTGAGTGTCTCTAGATCCATCTGCACAAAAGAAGAGATATCATTCCTCAATTTAGCCGTGTTAGCCGGCGAAAAATATTTAAGTAAAAATTTTTCGGTCATTTGTTCCCAAGTAGTGATTGACCCTCGTGGTAACGAGTTCAACCACTATTTAGCTTTGTTCCCCAACAAAAAGGGAAACAACCGAAGGCAAATGGCATCATCAGAAACGCCATTGATTTTAAAAGTGTCGTAAAACTCTAAGAAATTAGCCAAATAAGCGTTTGGGTCCTCTTCCTGCAAACCATCAAATTGAACAAACTGTTGGATCATTTGAATTGTGTTAGGTTTCAGTTCAAAATTATTTGCAGCAAGTAGACCTAACTATACTTGACTCAGTTCCTGTTAAAGTAGGCTTAGCATAATCATACATAGTGCGTGGAGCAGGATTCTGATTCACTGGATCAGCGGCTATCGCACGGGGTAGCGGGTTTTCCTGATTTTCAGCCATCTCCTCGATTGTGGTGGAAATATCATCCTTTTGCTCTTCCTCTGTGTATCTTAGGCTTTGCCTTATTTCTCTTCGGTTTCTGCAAGCTGTGCGATCGATCTCACTATCAAAAAGTAATGGTCCCGACGGGTTTCTTCTAGTCATACACTATATAAACCTACCAGAAACGAATAAATGAAAAATTGGAAAAGAAAATAAAAATTTAAATTGCAATAAAAGTAAAATGGCTAAAGTAATAAAAATCGAGTGTTCCTAATATCTTAGTTCCCCGGCAACGACGCCAAAAACTTGATGTGATGTGAATCATGAAAAGTTTTATAATTTATGAATGTCCATTCTTGAAAACTAACTATTATCACGACAAAGGCAAGCGCACCTTATCGAACAGTAGTATAGCTTATGGCAAGACCAGGATGTCGAACCCAAAGGAACTAAAAGTACTAGTATTAACTTTCATTTTATTATCTAGCCTAAAAATAAAGTGGTTTGTTTTATCAAAACTAATTACAAAACTAAGAATGCACAGAAAGTAAATTAGGGAAATAACTTTTGGGAAAACTGAATGATTTGGACAATACCTAAGGGAAAATCCACCTAGACTTCACTTGTTATTGACTCTGAATCAGACGATTTATTCACTTGACTTGATTCGTAGAAATCCCTAAGTTATATTATTATCTCTCTCGAGACTAACAACATTTAAACCTAGGTTGATTAATTAAAATCTCTTTCTAATTAAAACCTCTAGTGTTGCATTAACTCGATCTATGGATTCCCTTATTAGGTTTCACCCTAATCCGGCAAAATTATGTCACCCTATCTCTAGGCGTGCAATCAACTCCGCTTAATTATGTTAGATCTACTCTTAGACAGGGACTTTTGCTCCTTTGAATAAGCACATCAATACTTGAATCAATATCTCAGAATATTAAAGCAAGAATTAAGAATTCATAACTAAGAACAAGTCAAATATTTATCATATAATTCAGATAATAATAAGATCCGTCTTAGGTTTCATTCCCCTTAGTTATTTAGGGGGTTTAGTTCATATTTATGAAATAAAACATCTCAAAAGAATAATGATAACAAAACATAAAGAAAACTGAAGAACTCTTGAAGGGAATTGAAGGGAGATCTTCAGTCTTGAAGGTGAATACGGCTTTTGAGATAGATCAATCGGCTTTCTTTGAGTAATTCCTTACCTCTTACTCCGTGTGTCCCCTTTAATCCTCCTCTAGTGTGTTTAAATAGGCTTTAGAATGCCGAAAAGCCCTCAAGAGTGGCCTTTTCCGAATAGGACTAGGTTTGGGCTCGATAGGGACACGCCCGTGTTCAATTGCTTCAAATCGTGTTCGAGTCTGTTGAATGGACACGGGCGTGTGAACTACCCGTGTGAGGAAGTTTAGGCTGTGTTGATTTCCCATGTTGACCCATTTTCTCTGTTTTTAGCCCATTTCTCGCTCTTTTTACTCTCCTATGCTCATCTAAGTATAAAACATGAAATTAAAGGATTAAGAGCATCGAATTCACCAAATCTAAGGATAATTTATCCAAAAATATACTTAGCATGGGATAAAAATATGTATATATTACGATTTATCAAACAGATCATCTATCCTTGGTAGGGAATACTTATTCTTAATGGTCAGTTTGTTCAGTTGCCGATAGTCTATGTGACAGCCCTAAATTGACCCTAGTCAGAAAGTGGTTTCGGGACCACGAAACCGAGTCTTATAAGTAATTAAAAGTTATATTTTGTGTTTATGATGTGAGTAAATGCATGTGTGAAAGTTTCATGCATTAATTTGATCATTTTTATGTGAATTTATTAAAATGGACTTATATGAAACATTGTTGGAAAGTGATAGGTTAATCTTACAATGGTCTATTAGTACATGCATTGAAAAGAGTGGTTTTGCATGTCAATTTACCCATAATAAACATAGTGGCCGGCCAAGAAATGATAATGCTTCACTAATTCAAATTTAAAATAATTTTATATTAACAAATGATTTAATAATTGTAATAAAATGAATTAAATAAAAGAGAAGAAAGAGGATGGTGTTCATCTTCTTCTCCTACCTCTCTCAAAGCCGAAACAAAGATGAAAAATAAGGGAAAATTTACCTAGAGCAATTCGGCATTCATCGTTAGCTATTAGGAGGTAAGCTTTGAATTTGTTGATTTGGTTTTATAATATGCTAAGTTAAATTGTGGATGCACTCTTGGTAATGTCAAGAAAGTTGAGATTTCTTATGGTGATTTGGGCAATATGCTGAATGATTAAGTGTTAGAATTAGGGGTTATTTTCATATTGTATGGAACAATAGGGGAATGACTAGAATGGGGTAAAGATTTTTGGATGAGTAGTTTAGAGGCACCTTGTACATTCGGTCAAAAAAAAAATTGAGTTTATTTAGAATGTTAATTTCTTCCTCTATGATTATTTTCCTTGCATGTTAAATGGTTCTTGATAGGGGCGAATGAGTTATGAAAGTTTTTATAAATGTATGAAGTTCAAGGTGCAAAAATTTTAGTCTTGATGTTATGAATAATTCGGTTGACATATGGAGAATGGGAGTTGTCATTTAGGTTAAGATCAAAGGAATGATAAATAGGCACTAAAAGGTTAAATGGGTGAAATTTAAGGTATAAGAACCTATAGGTAATTACATAGGTAATGTTAAAAAAATTAATGTGGTATATTCGGCCATGTAGAGTATATCCTAGAGATATTATATTTAATTCCCTATAATAGGCTAAATGGGTGATAATGGTTTATAATGTTGAATTGAATTATGATTATGTACATTAGAATTAGATATAACAGAAACTATATGAATTTGGATGTAATATTACATTCGACCTAGAGGCATTAGATGAACATTTGTGGAAATTTCAAAGTCTTGAATAATGGTGATTGTAAGATGATGTAAAAATCATTGAATTATATGTAGAAGTATTTAGCAACGTGATTAAACTACCGAATTTAATTATCCTAGATCAAGAACCCAAAGGAGGGGAGTCAAGCAAAGGCAAAAACAAAGAATATTGAGTAGACGGTTGGAAATCATTTGAACTATATAAGGTAAGTCCATAAGCTTTCATGAGATTGATTATACATATATATATGCATTTATAATTGTGGCCGTATGTGCCAATTGAGTTAATTAATTTGCCTTACTATAAGGAATCGATACTAGCACTACGTGTGCGTAGTTGAAAGGCACTATGTGTCTTGATTTGAATGTTAAATTCGTGATTGAATTTTCGGGCACTAAGTGTGTGGTGTATCTTGGCACTATGTGTGCGAAAATCCTTGTGCACTATGTGTGCGAATTCTGGTTGATGGTTTAAGTAGCATATGGAAAGCATATAGTGTTTGTGCTATTAATCGAAATATCGAAATGAGGCCTGAAACGAATATGCATGAGTGTATATAATTTGACATTGTTTTATACATTGAGAGAAGGTTTTAAAGCATTTGGTTGGTTGATAGTTGATTTGATAGTAAGCCTTGGCACGTGGTTGGGTCGAGAAAATATGTGAATGTAACATAATTCGCATGACTGAAATTGATTGATTTTATATTATTTTTCTCGTAATCTCATATCAACGGTATGTATATTATTGCTTATGACTTACTGGGTTGAATTCTCATTTTTTTTGTTTGTTTGTGCTTGTTTGTTTTCTATTTAGATTTCCTTGACCCATTTTGCATGTTTGGATCATCGTCAAAGTCATCACACCAGCTTGCAACGTTTTGGTATCTTTTCTTAGTTATATAGGTGAACATTACGGCATGTACAGGCTATTATGTTTTGTTTGAACCTCAATATGTAAACTTTTAGCCATGCAAATATGGCTTAAATGCTGAGTTTGAATTTAGCCTTATGGGTGCTTAGTTATAAGGTTCAGTAGATTTGGCCTTGATAATTCGGTTTTGATGGATTAATAGTCTAAGTCTATTTGATTATTATGCAGTATGCCATGGCTGATCATATTTGGTGTTATGTATGTCAAATTACTAGCTAATCCATGGAAACCATGAAATAGGTAAATTTTACCATAAAATAGATTCAGACAGCAGTAGTAGTGTGAATTTGAAAAATCACTAAAGATAGTATAAATGGAATTAAATAATGAATAAATTATGGAATCGAAGCTTGATGAGTCTATTTTCATATGGAAGAAGTAAAACAGATATATAAGCTATATTGTATGAGATATTTAAAATTTTATGAAACAGGGCCAGAACAATTTCTGGATCCCCTGTTCTGACTTTGGAAATTCACCATAAATTTTAAAAAGATAATTAGAAGTCATACTTTATATGTACAGATTCCTTATTGAGTCTAGTTTTATTTGAGACAAACAGCATAGTCATTAAATCTCTGTACAGGGAGATATCTAATTCATAATACACAGAGGTCAGAGTAGTCGAACCCTGAAACAAGGGAGACTTTAACTAATAAACTGTACTAATTGGACCAACCAAAAATTATGGAAAAATTTTAGTAGATATATAGATGAGTCTAGTTTCAGGAAAAATTTATGAAATTGGATTTCGAGTTTCAGAACTCGAGATATGATTTTTAAAGCAATTGGGATGCAGTTAGCTAGCTTGTCTAGAAAATTTTAAAATGAATTGCATGAGCTGTTTAAGTAATAAATTAAACCCATTTACACCTTGTGTTCGACTCCAGCAACAGTCTCGGGTACGGGGTGTTATAGTCTATGTACATACACATGGATCCATCCTTCTTTTTCACAAACAGAACTGGTGCTCCCCACGGAAACGCACTAGGGCGGATGAACCCACGATCCAGTAACTCTTGAATCTGAGTTTTCAACTCCACAAGCTCTTTCGGTGCCATTCTATAGGGAGCGATGGACACCGGAGCTGTACCAGGAAGAAGCTCAATCCCAAACTCTACTTCACGATTCGGAGGTAACCCATATAGCTCTCTAGGAAAAACATTCAGAAATTCCTTAACCATCCTGATATCTTTAACCGAGGAATCCCCTGAATCTGAAACACTGATGTAGGCCAAATACGCCTCACATCCCTTACGAACCAACTTTTCTGCCCTCAGTACAGAAATCACATTCGAAAAACAATTCTGACGTTACCTAACTACGACTACCTCGCTGTCCTCCACCGTTCTTAGTACAACCTTTTTTGTGGCACAACTTAAGCTTACTCGGAGCTTGACCAACCAGTCCATTCCAGTATCAGATCAAACTCTCCAAAAGGCAATTCCATCATATCAGCTAGAAAGACCCACGATCCAGTAACTCTTAAATCTGAGCCTTCAGCTCCACAAGCTCTTCCGGTGCCATTCTATAGGGTGCGATGGACACCGAAGTTGTACTAGAAAGAAGCTCAATCCCAAACTCTACTTCACGATTCGGAGGTAACCCAGGTAGCTCTTCAGGAAAAACATCCGAAAAGTCCTTAACTGCCCTGATATCCTTAACAGAGGAATCCTCGGGATTTGAAACACTGATGTAGGCCAAATATGCCTCACATCTCTTACGAACCAACTTTTCCACCTTCAGTGCAAAAATCACATTTGACAAATAATTTCGGTGTTCCCCAACTACAACTATCTCGTCATCCTCCATCGTTCTTAGTAAACCCTTTTTGTGCACAATCTAAGCTTACTCAGTGCTTGACCAACCAGTCCATTCTAGTATTAGATCAAACACTCCAAAAGGTAATTTCATCATATCAGCCAGAAAGATAGCCCTTTGGACCTCTAGAGAACATCTCTAAATAGTTTGTTAACCCTTATTGACTGCCCCAATGGACTTAGTAAAGTGACCTCACTCGTAGTGCTCTCAACCAGTATACCCAAGTTTTTAGATACTGTACAAGCTATATAGGAATGAGTGGATCCTATATCTATTAGTGCAGTATAAGGTACATTATAAATAAAAGATGTACCCGTAATCACGTCCAGAGCATCTTCATCCTCTCGGCGACTTACGGTATAAACTAGAGCCGGCTGCCTCGCCTCAATATGCCCAGCACCTCTACCCGGTGCTCTCTGACCATGGCCCAAACCATTCCCACCTCTAGCCTGACCACAGCCTCTCGATGGCTGCTAAACTACCCTTGGTAGTGGTGCAATACCAATGCCAGAAGCTTGCATCTGATCAGACCTCCGCGGACACTCTCTAATACGGTGCTCTAATGAACTGCACCTCAAACAAGCCCCAGTTCTTTCCAACACTCGCCCTGATGGCGTCTACCATAGTCAGTACACGACGACTATCCAGTAGCAACAATAGAAGCCCCAACTCTGATCGGTCCATCAACTCTGGCCTTTTTCTTAGGCCCCTAAAAGGAACTCGAGGGCTCTGAATCCCTCTTATTCCTACCTCTCTCTCTGTCATGGTTTTGGCACTCAGCGCACTTAACCTCCTCGGCGATCTTCACCTTATCGACCAGTGCAACAAAATCTCGCTTCCTCTGTGAAGCTATCAAAACCCTCAAGTTATCCCTGAGTCTATCCTCAAAGTGAACACATAGCTCATACTCAGTCGCCACCATACTTTGGGCATAGCGGCTCAGTCGCAGAAATTTGGCCTCATACTCGGCCACTGATCTATCCCCCTAGGTCAGATTCAAGAACTCTCTCTTACGGGCATCCACGTAACTGGCATCCACGTACTTTCCCTGGAAAGCAGTCTTAAAATATTCCCAAGATAGTCGTTCGGGCTGAGTGCCTTCCTTAACAGTGAGCCACCACTGGTAAGCCTCATCTTTCAGCAGTGACACTGCACCCTTTAGTTTCTACTTGAGGGTATAGTCCAAATCATCCAAAATCCTTTCTGTGGCTTCAATCTAGTACTCAACCACGTTAGGGGCAACTCCAGTAATACCTCTAAAAATCTTAGCTCTATTAGACCGGAGTCGTTTCGTAACCGACCCACGGCCTCTAGCTCTAGTGTTGGGCCCATTGACCCTCTCTAAAATCCTCATAATGGCCTGAGACAGTGCGTCGCCCCCTGCCGCTCGATTATGAGACCCAGTCTCAATCACAAGTGAAGCCAGCATCTCACTAGTATCCAAATTAGGTAGGTTTCCAGAAGATGAGGACCCTGTTCGAACCCCTCTACGACCTCTACCTCGACCCCTTGTACCACGTTCGCGAGTACCTTTGGTGCTCATTAGCTAATTGCGTTTTATTTGTACTAATAGTTTTATGTATCAATTTATAGTTCCAGTGTTTATTAACAGATATTTTATAAAACAGTATCAGGAGTGTAAAGTTTGTTTCGAACATCGTAGTTTTAGTCAAAGTCTATCGATTTTACTATAGTATTAGTATATACTATCTTGAGTGTTTTCAGTCCAATCTATCTATAGTAGTCTCAGTACATATTATCTATAGTATTATCAGCTTTTAAACAGATAACAGTTCAAAGGACTTATAGGATCGACGCTAGAGACTCGGTGTACCACACATTCGGTAAAAACATTTCAAATCATTAGAAATCAGTACTTATAAAATTGGATCATAAAAACTCAAATCCACAGTCGAGTTTTACAACCTGGCTCTAATACCACCAAATATAATACCCCAAAGTCAGCCTAGACATTATGGCCAAATCTAGCGATGTCACATGATAGCGTTTGAAACTAAGTTGTCACAATAAAATAACTTTCATTTGTTTGCACTTTTTGCCCTCAAAATCGTTACTTATTTAGTAAATCGCTATAACACATTTCATTGCGGAAGCTTTTAAAAGTCATTTTGTGTAAATCATATGTTTAGAGAAAACTTTACCTTTTTGAAAATCGAATTTTTAAACTTCTAGCAATTATAATCCCAAACTAGTAAAATCCCAAATTTAAGGAAAAATACATAGAGGCCATATTACAGAAAATAAACCCAAATAAAAGTAAATTTATAAATAGGTAATAGATAGTGCAATAGAAGACGTCTGGCCACCCCTGAGTCCTTTGCTGCACCGATCCGCCTATTTCTGGGGATTACCTGTACAAATTAAGCAGAAGAGGTGGTTTACGTAAACTCAGTGTGTAATCCCTATGCAAACAAACAGACAGTAAACAGATAATCATAGTCTAGGCCTAAGCCCTTTTTAATATCAGTATCAGTATCAGTTTTGCCTTAGCCCATTTTAATAACAGTAAGCATTAGTGTAACGCCCCGTACCCAAGACCATTGCCGGAGTCGAACACGAGGTGTTAACGGACTTAATTCATTACTTAAACAGCTCATACAATTCATTTTAAAATTTCCAGACAAGCTGGCTAACTGCATCACAGTCGCTTTAAAAATCATATATCGAGTTCTGAAACTTTAAATATAATTCCGTAAATTTTTCCTGTAACTAGACTCATATATCTATCTACTAATTGTTTTCTAGAATTTTTGGTTGGGCCAATTAGTACAGTTTATTAGTTAAAGTCTCCCCTATTTCAGGGTTCGACTACTCTGACCTCTGTGTATTACAAATCAGATATCTCCCTGTACAGAGCTTCAATGACTATGCCGTTTGTCTCTAATAAAACTATACTCAATAAGGAATCTGTAAATATAAAGCATGACTTCTAATTATCTTTGTAAAATTTATGGTGAATTTCCAAAGTCAGAATAGGGGATCCAGAAATCGCTCTGGCCCTGTTTCACAAAAATTTAAACATCTCATAAAATATAACTCATATACCTGTTTTGTTCCATCCATATGAAAATAGACTCATAATTCTTCAATTCCATATATTATTCATCATCTAATTGTATCTCTAATATTTTTAGTGATTTTTCAAACTCATGTCACTACTGTTGACTGAATCTATTTTATGGTAAATTTTACCTATTTCATGGTTTCCATGGATTAGCTAGCAATTTAGCATACATAACACCAAATATGATCATGATTAGCCATTCCAATGGCTAATCATTACCAAGCATTTCCATACCACTCAATAACTATATCATAAGACTATATACACAAAATGATTATAATGCTATACATGCCATACTCAAAATATACAAGCCATTATGCCAAGATGGTATACAGATAGTGTGAGCGTGCCTCCGACCGTTTTCGATTTCCGAGTTGGCTTGTCAACACTACAAGGAATGAAAAGGAGTGAGTAAGCATAAATGCTTAGTAAGTTCACATGCAAATAGCAAGTAACATAACTATATAAGCAAACATAAAACATCATTTGCATAATCATCACCGAGACATTCATATCACATTTTCATTTATCATCTTACATATTGTTGTTATATCGAGTTTTCAACCCGAGGGTTAAGTACATACCTATTCAAAGTATCCATTTCACAACACTTACCAATACGTCCCTTTCATCTTGAGTATTCCTCCATTTGAGTAGAATTTTACCCGTTGAACACATCGGAATATAATTCAGATACATGGAAAGTTTGCACATAAGTGCCACATATGTAGCCAAGCTACCATGTAACCCGCCCATAAGTGAACTCGGACTCAACTCAATGATCTCGGGCATTCGCATCCATAAGTGAACTCGGACTCAACTCAACGAGCTCGGATGCCTAGTTACATCTCTCGAACTCGGACTCAACTCAATGAGTTCGGACATTCGCATCCATAAGTGAACTTGGACTCAACTCAACGAGTTCGGATGCTCAACCATCCTAGTGACATGTCACTTGTATCCTAATCCATTCCTAAGGTTCAACGGGACCTTTTTCCCAATCATGTGTCTCAACCATCTTCTACGGAATGCTGATACCGATAGTCGGTAGTATTTCACATTTTCCAAGTATATCACATAATTTGACATATTATCAAACAATTATCACAAGTATAATATTTCATAATAATTATCATATCATTTAAATAACATTAAAACATTTAAAATAATAACTATGTTACCAACATTTACATATGAACTTACCTCGTATGCGAAAATGGCTACTTTTACCATTTCGTCCACAACTTGGTATTTTCTCCATTTTAGCTCGAATTTAAGTTTTCCTTGCTCTATCATTTAAAATATAGTATAATTAGGACTCACATTATTCAAATTGACCCAAAATCATATTTTGGCAAAATTATAGTTTTGCCCCTAAACTTTTGCATATTTACACTTTTGCCCCAAAGCTCGTAAATTAAACTTCAGCCTATTTTCTTATGTTTTATGACATGCTGATCATTTTTCCCTTCTATGGCAACATCAAATTCTCACTCTAACATGTACTTATGACTATTAGGTATTTTTACCGATTAAGCCCTTTTGCTAGTTTTCGCTTAAAACCGAGTAGCAGAAGTTGCCTAACATAATTTAAAACCTCATATTCTATCATAAAACACCAAAATACACAAATTTCACCTATGGGTATTTTTCCAAATATGAACCCTAGGTAGATACATCATGGTACGGGATTATTTGGACTACAAGATCAAATCAAATTATAGAACAAGATTTGATAAGTAATAGTCAACAAATTGGAATTCATTTAGCAACCGATTTTTTTCTTCCATTTGAATTCATTTCAATAATTCTTTTAGTTGCTTTGATAGGTGCAATTCTTTGTGGCTCGTCAAGAATAAATCTTTCTAACTAGGAATAGCAAGCAATCAAAATGAAACCTTTTTCTGCTTTTTTACGTCTTATCGCATCCATTTTCTTTGAATTCTATTTGAATATTGCTCGTATAAAATAGAAATTCGTTGATTCGATATATTTCAATAGATTCTTTTTTTTGTTATACTCTAGTCAATCAAATCTGTTGAATTATTGTTCATATTAATAATGAATCGAAATTGATAAGGAGTTGGTCAATGATGCTCGAACATATACTTGTTTTGAGTGCCTATTTATTTTCTATCGGTATTTATGGATTGATCATTGCTAGCATAAGCTTAATCGAGCTACTAGGGACTCTAAAAATGTAAAAATCATTAAAAACGACGCTAGAACGGACTTACAATCGAGCTTGAAGCTTGAAAACCCTAGCCATGGTTTCTCCTTGCTATATTCGCCATGGGGTTGAAGATGAGCAAAATTGGCTTTTAATTTTGTATTTTAATTCATTTTACCCTAAATGACCAAAATGCCCTTACTACTAAACTTTCCAAAATTCCATCCATGTCCAATTTTGTCCATAGACTTAGAAATTGGTAAAATTGCTATTTAAGACCTCCTAATTAATATTTCAAAACAATTTCATACTAGAAACTTCTAGAATGCAAGGTTTACAAATTATTCGATTTAGTCCCTAATTTCAATTTAAGCACTTTATGCATAAAATTTCTTCACGAAATTTTCACACAATCATGCAATCATATCATAGACCTTAAAATAATCATAAAATAATTATTTCTATCTCAAATTTTGTGGTCACGAAACCACTATTCCGACTAGGCCCAAAATCAGGATATTACAACTCTCCCCCCCTTCAGGGATTTTCGTCCTCGAAAATCTTACCAGAAAAGTGGTCTTCACTTTTAATCTCATATTCAGTGTCGAAGAACTTTCACTTAGGCTCTACCTCCAATACATCTCTTTAATTTCTCATATGATCTAAAAGCTTACAGTCTCAACTCTCAACTGTTCTTAAATTTTCAACCCTTCTCAGTTTCCCATGATATCATGACATAAAACTCGGATCTTAACTTGATTAATGGAGACCGGAATTCTAAGAAATCCAACAATCAAAGAGACCTAAAATTCCATGAATCTTATGAGTAGGAATTCATTCAATACAGATATGATTTATAGATCTCGCTAAACATTTAACAATAGGATACATCACATTTTTCCTCTTTTCGCCATAGAAATTGTAACACCCCAAACCCGGCCTGGACGTTATGACCGGATCTGATGCGCCACATTGATGCGTTCAAAACATTCCGTATTACTTAGTTTGGAAAAGCTGAGTTGGTGTTGTAAAAGACACTTTTAAAGGTAGGTTAAAGTGAATAGAAGTCATGCACCGGTAGGAAACCGAGAAAAAAGAGGAGGTGAGTCCGTTGACCGCTAAGTACCAAGCTCTTCCGGATCCAATCCTAGACATGCACACCACCATTGCCACACTCTAACATCTCGTATAATTTTGAGAAAATCGTTTGATTATGTCCGTCTTAAGAAAATGTTTAAGTTGAAAACGTTTGTTTAAAATATTTATTTCCTTGGAAAAACATTTACTTTGCGGAAACTTTGCGCGTCATCGTGATCTTTTAAAAATCAAGTAGTTTTTATAAAACGAACCCTAGTGCTAACCAGTTTAATAATCCCCAAAATAAAAATAATTAAAAAGAGCGGCCTTATTACAACTTTAAACATAATAAAAATAAAATAATCCAAATTAAATGCTAAACTTATTTAAAATTGGCAATCCATCTTCATGGCCACTCTGAATCCCGCCACTCCAAGTCCACCAACTAGGGCTCACCTGCAAGGAGGGAAGAGGAAGGGGTGAGTTTGGAAAACTCGATGTATATGAGAAACCCATCCAAAGCCCAATTCAGCTCGAGCCCATTGGGCCTAAGCCCTATTCAGATAACGATACACGAGGTCAAGCCCTTTTGAATCACAAGAGCAAGGCCTTAGCCCTTTTACATAACAAAGTGGCCCATAGGCCCGTTCAATAATATGAGTATCAACAGAAATAATGAATGCAAGCCCATCTGGGAGACTACTCAACCCACCAACCGCTACATCGCCTGCATCAAATTTCTACACACCATGTGGGAATATCTCAACCCACCCAAATTTTACACACCACAGTTGCGAAAGAACGCTCAAATTCGATCGATTGAGGCAAAGCCTCCGATCGTGGATGAACCACTTTCAAGATTTCCTCCATTAATACCCCAACCCCATGCAATGATATTAATAAAAGCATATCATGTAAAATACAACATTGATCAATCATGCAGTTCACCAATTTAAAACCCTAGGGGTATATCGGTAATTTTGCTCTTTAGGGGTAATTTGGTAATTTTGCTCTTTAGGGTAATTTCTTGATCTACGCCATCGCACAAGCTAATTCATAATTTTATCGGTTTTATGCAATTTGATTCCACCATCTACCTAATGAGCTAATTTGCCCATCTCTTACCCATATTGGTCCAGTAAGCCCATTGGGCCCAATTTTGGCCCATCAAGCCCCTTTTTCCAAATACGCTAAAGCATCACGCGAATGTGCTTACCACCTTGCGGTGCCGATCTAACAATTCCTCTATGACTTGAGAGCATTCACATACTTACATGACCATGAAATGCCGGAATTTGGCATTTCGACTTTTGCTTAATTGAACTAAGAAAGGGTGTTCTAGACACACCGATTCATGACGAACGCTTCCGAGATCCCTTCGATGTCCTACAATTTATTAGCACAGTTCTTATTTACAAACCATAATCACTAAACCCCAAAACTTACTTATCCATGATCGAACCATATCCCTAAAACCTTTGAAACCTTACCTTTTGCCAAAATCGATAGTTAGCTCCGAATCCGATTGCTCCAATGAACCACGCCTTAGATTCAACGCTAAGAAGACTCTAGTCACCGAAAGAAAACATCGCTTAAAGACTCTTAGAGCCATATGCCCAAATCGACAGCCTCCCTAATTTTAGGGACTTGACTTTTCTTAACTTTGCAAAATAAGAACAGATCCGAGATGATACGTACTTACCCCTTACTCCCACTTGATTTCCACGCAATCTAGTGTAGATTTATCTATCAAGCGACGGTAGAACTCGATTCCCCAAAGTCTTGAAGTTTGACTATAAGCCCCCAAATCTATGGTTTTTCGCTTTTGTGTGATGAAGAAGATGATAATGTGGGGCTACAACCTTGAAGTAGAATTGCGGTCGAGATCTAGGATTAAGAAAAGATAATTGCAAATTAATAAAAACAAAAGAACATAGGAGAACCGGCTTTGAAGAAATCGGCACAAGCAATGATCACGAGGATTTCGGCTTTTATGGATTCGCAAAAGTATTGATGAATAGCAGTATGATGAATAGTTTTGAAGAAGAAGAAAGAAAAATAGAAGAAGAGGAATAGGGGAGGTGGTAGTTTCGGCTAGAGAGGAAAAAGAGAGAAAAACAACCCTAAGGTGTTAAAGCGAAGAAAAAAGCGGCACCACTCAATACCCTAAGTGCCAAATACTAACAACATAGCTCCTGCCGATTTTTCCTCTTCAATTCCCATAATTGACCAACTCCTAGCCTCATCCAAATCCCTTAAATCTCTCCCTTATCCCTCCTTAATCCAAGCATTTAAACCGATCCAACTCTCCTTTAGCGTAATCCACGAACTCCAACACTTACCCTCCCGCACTAAAAAAATAAATGCATCTATTTGCCAACACGGAATTGATCCCTTGCCTTCCCAAAGCTCCACACGCCACTTTTCTAGGAGCCTAGTGGCGTCACCCTTGCCACTTAACCAAGGCTCTTTTGTGATGCAATTTACCCATCACTCCACTTAAGGCCACTTAGCCGAACCCCTAACTCCTAAGTCTAAAATTCCAAAAATTCAACTGGTTTTGGCCAACTCATGGGCCTTCTATAAGCCCATTTACCTACTCAAAATACTAATTCCACATCCAAATACAAAATTTTAAAAATCTTTACAAAATATTGAAAATCGCGAATAAACCCGAAAATCAGGATGTTACAACTCTACCCTCTTTAAAGAAATTTCGACCTCGAAATTTTACCTTATCAGAACAGTTGAGGGTATTGTTGCTACATAGCCTCCTCAGTCTCCCAGGTAGCTTCCTCCTTGCCATGGTTTCTCCAAAGTACTTTCACTAGTGGAATTGATTTCCTTCTCAACATCTTGACGTCACGATCAAGTATTTGCATAGGTTCCTCTTGAAGGTTAAATCTGGTTTGTACTTCAATTTCAAAGAATCGGTATGATATGAGTTGGGTCGATCGATACCGCCTCAACATGGATACATGAAAACGTCGTGGATACGATGCGCTCGTGGCAACTCTAGTGATAAGCCACCGGGTCCAACTCGCTAACAACTCGGTAAGGCCCAATAAACCGTGGGCTCGACACCCTTCTTACCAAATCTTAAAATTTTCTTCCAAGGGATACCTTCAAGAAAACCATATCCCCACAAATAACTCAATCTCTTTGCACTTCAAATCCGCATACGACTTCGCTTATCGGACTCCTCCTTTAACCGACCCTTATCGACTTAACCTTGCTTTCGATTATCCGCCACCAATTACGGTCCAAGCACTCGTCGTTCACCCAACTCGTCCAACACGTCGGCGTCGACATCTTCGACCATAAAGTGCTTCATATGGTGCCATCTGAATACTTGCTTGATAGTCATTATTGTACGCAAACTCCGCCAATGGTAAGTAGTCCTCCCAACTTCCACAAAATCGATGATACAACCTCTCAACATATCTTCCGAACACGAATAACCCTTTACATTGTCCATCTGCGTGGGTGAAAAGCGGTGCTAAAATCCAATCGTGTTCCCAACGCTTCTTGCAACTTCGCCAAAACCGAGACGTAAACCTAGGGTCTCGATCGAGATTATTGACACTGGCACCCCATGCGATCGCACTACCTCCGCCACATATAGCTTAGCCAACTTTTGTAGTGAGTAGTCGAGTGCGACAGTATGAAATGAGCGATTTTGTTAACCTATCCACAACTACCCACACCGAATCTTTCTTGGTGGGTGTCAAAGGTAACCCACTCACAAAGTCCATTGTTACTCTTTCCCACTTCCATAGTGGAATTTTCACCGGTTGTAGTAATCCCGACGGCGCTTGGTGCTCACCTTAACTCGCTTGCACGCCGACATTTCCCAACAAATTCGGTCACCTCTCGTTTTAATCCGCCACCAAGACACCTCTCGCAAGTCTCGGTATAACTTATTCCCTCCAGATGCATGGCACGAGTCCACCATGAGCCTCTTTTAGAATTAATCGCCTCAATTCAGATCCTTTGGAATACAAACCCTTCCACGAAAACACGAACTCCTTCACTGTTCAACCCAAAATCCTCGTTCTCACCACTCTTAACTTGCCGGAACCAAGAGCTAATGAATCGCCCTTCAACTGTTTTTCCTTAATCTGTTCACCCAAGTAGGCCTTACTTGCGCTTCGCCAACAAGCTTCCATCATCGAATAGACTTAATTGTGCGAACAAGGCTCTCAAATCCGTAACAACCCTTCGACTCAATGCATCCGCCACCACATTAGCCTTTCTGGGTGGTACTCTATCGAGCAATCGTAGTCTTTAAGCAACTCCACCCACCTTCGTTGCCTAAGGTTCAACTCCTTCGGGTCAACAAATACTTTAAGCTCTTATGATCTGTGTATATGATGCACTTCTCCCCATATAAGTAATGTCTCCAAATTTTAACGCAAAAATCACCGCCGCTAGCTCCAAATCATGCGTGGGGTAATTCACCTCATGAGCCTTAAGTCGTCGTGATGCATAGCGACCACCTTGCCCTCTTGCATCAATCGCAACCTAACCCCACATGCGACGCGCCGCTATATACTGGTGAAGTCCTTCCGCACACGGTTGAATCAACACCGGTGCTTGGTTAATACCTTTTTCAACCGATCAAAAGCTTTTTGTTGTTTCTCGGTCCAGACAAATGGTACTCCTTTCCTTATGAGTTTTGTCAAGGGCGCCGCCATTACCGAGAAACCCTCCACAAACCTTCTGTAGTAACCTGCCAACCCTAGGAAACTCCGAATTTCCGATACTGACCTAGGTGGCTTCCATTCCAGAATAGCTTCAATTTTACGAGGATCCACCTTAATCCCCTCGGCAGAGACCACATGCCCTAGGAAGGTTACCTCTTTCAACCGAAATTCACACTTGCTAAATTTCGCATAGAGCTCCTTCTCCTTAACACTTGCGGACAATCTGGAGATGCTCATCATGCTTCGCCTCCGTTTGAGTATACCAAGATATCGCCGATAAAGACGACTACAAACCGATCCAAGTAAGGTTGGAATACTCGATTCATCGATCCATAAAAGCTGCAGTGCGTTCGTTAGCCCAAACGGCATGACCACAAACTCATAATGTCCATATCGAGTTAAATCTTTGTCTTATGAATATCCCTTCTTTTACCCTTAGTGATGGTATCCAAAACGAAGATCGATTTTGGAGAATACCGAAGCTCCCTAAATTGATCGAACAGTCATCAATCCTTGGTAGTGGATACTTATTCTTAATCGTCGGTTTGTTCAATCGGCGATAATCGATGCACATGCGCATCGTTCCGTCCTTCTTCTTTACAAAGCAGACCGGTGCTCCCCAAGGAGACACACTAGGCCTAATGAAGCCTCTATCTAATACCTCTTGAATTTGAGCCTTGCCCACCAACTCCTTGGTGCCATCCTATAGGGTGCAATAGAGACCTGGAGTCGTCCACGGTAACAAATCGATTCCAAACTCAACTTCCGATTGGGAGGTAATCCAGAAGCTCTTCCGGAAAACATCCGGAATTCCCTAACAGCTCGATGGTCTCCACAATCGGATCCTCGCCATTTGACTTACCAAAGCGGATATGCCTCGCATCCCTTGCGCATCGTTTCTCAACCCTCAACGCCGATACTACATTGGATAAGTAATCCTTCGTTCTCCAATGATCATAACTTCTTCATCATTGACAGATTCTTAACACCATCCTCTTAGTCGCACAATCCAAAGTTGCCTTATGCTTGGTCAACCAATCCATCCCTAGGATCGATCGAATTCTTCAAACGGTAACTCCACCAAATCCCCACGAAAACCTTGCCTTGAATCTCCAGAGGCACCTCCTTGAAGAGTTTCTCTACCTTAACCGAATGACCTAAAGGACTTATCACGGACACCCCACATACGGTCTCCTCGAAGTGCACGCCCAAAGGCCGAAATGTTATATGCCACATACGAATGGGTTGATCCCACATCAATCGAGCAAAGATAAGGTACACCATAGATAAAAACGCATGCAGTTATGACATCAAAAGTCACCCTCCTCATGCATGACGAGCAATTTACACCAAAGTCGGCCGACGAGCATCCGCGTTACCATTACCCTAGCCGGTGCCCCACGTCCACGGCCATTACCTCCATGACCTTGTCAACGACCTCTTGGCGCGGTGGTCCATCCTCACAAGTTGAGCGGTCGCTCAGCCCCTTGTTCGCCACTTGAGCTGGAGTGGCCCTCCTAGACAATCCTTAATCCTATGCTCCTTAGACCCACAACGAAAACAAGCCCTTAACGCTTCCAAAGACTCTCCTTGATGCATTCGCCGCAATCTCCACAAGCTTGCGGTCTACACTGTTCACCGGGCTCTCGAACCGGTTCCCCATCCTAGCTCTCTTAACATTTCGATTCTGACTCATTGGTCCAAAGATCCTCCCGAACCGATTCCGTCCTTATCACGATTCCTCCGTTCGGTTTGCTTCACTTCCTCGGCTATCTTAGCCTTCTCTACCAGTCAAATAAATCTCGCTCCCTCTGCGAGCTATGAGCACCCTTAACTCATCTCTAAGGCCATCCTCAAAACGTCTGCTGCGCTCATATTCAAGTGGAAACGATGCCATTAGCATACCGACTCAATCGTAGAAACTCCGCCTCATATTCAAGAATGGTCTTATTTCCACGAGTCAAATTCAGAACTCCTTTCTGCGTGCATCTACATAGCTAGCTCCAACATATTTCGCCTTAAAGGTGCTGTTTGAACAGCTCCCATGTTACCCTCTCACCGGGGTACCTTCTCTCACAAGAATCCACCATCGATCGCTTCATCCCGCAAAGAACGACATCGCCCTTTCAACTTCGCTCTCCCGAGCGGTCCAGTCGTCCATGATCCGCTCTGTGGCTTCCAACCAAGATTCGGCACATTTGGGGCCACTCAGATCGCCCTAAAATCTCAAATTCGTTGGCAAAGTCGTTCGAAATGGACCCCTATTCATGGGCCTGACGTTAGCTCCGCCACCCTTTCCAAAACCCTCAACATGGCACGAGACAAAGCGTCATCCCTGCAGCCGGTCATACGGCCCATTTTCATTAATTGGTGGTGGGCGTACCCGCCACCGGCACGTGTTCGGATGATGCCGATCCGACTTGAGTGCTACCTCGGCCTCGACCACGCCTCTTCCTCGAGTAGCCCTTGTACTCATAACGATTTATCGATTCGAATTTTATGACATTAGTTTCTTGGTTTCACTTTGTTTAATACCGAATGTCTTATGAATGATAAAGTTTTAAAGTTATTTCACAATCATAATTTAGCTATGGTTCCATCTTGTAGTCCTAATACTACATCATCAATAGCTCTATCTCTAAGGCTCAAGACTATCTACATATTATTTACAAGATGCAAGATGCAAGATATATATATAGAGCGAAAGATGCTTACAGACTTGGTGTCGGGATTCATTAGCCACTCATTTATCACTATTTAAAATTTCAAATACCATGTTTTTGTTTACCGAAAATAAAAAGATTTTATTTGAAAACACTTTTATTTTAAAACTATTGATTTAACCCGTTTAACAAATAGAAAAAAACTTGAACATTTTCAAAAACTTACCATTTCTAAAAAATACCCTTCAGAGGCCCAAGTTTTTGAAAAGATTTTCAGACCGATCCGCAAATAGAGTTGTTGAAACCAGCTCGATACCACTAAATGTAACACCCCAAACCCGGCACGGACGTTATGACCGGATCGATGCGCCACATTGATGCGTTCAAAACATTCCAGTATTACTTAGTTTGGAAAAGTGAGTTGGTGTTGTAAAGACACTTTTAAAGGTAGGTTAAAGTGAATAGAAGTCATGCACCGTAGGAAACCGTAAAAAAAAAAAGGAGGTGAGTCCGTCGGACTGCTTAAGTACCAAGCTCTTCCCGGATCCAATCCTAGACATGCACACCACCATTGCCACACTCTAACATCTCGTATAATTTTGAGAAAATCGTTTGATTATGTTCGTCTTAAGAAAATGTTTAAGTTGAAAACGTTTGTTTAAAATATTTATTTCCTTGGAAAAACATTTACTTTGCGGAAACTTTGCGCGTCATCGTGATCTTTTAAAAATCAAGTAGTTTTTATAAAACGAACCCTAGTGCTAACCAGTTTAATAATCCCCAAAGTAAAAATAATTAAAAAAGCGGCCTTATTACAACTTTAAACATAATAAAATAAAATAATCCAAATTAAATGCTAAACTTATTTAAAATTGGCAATCCATCTTCATGGCCACTCTGAATCCCGCCCTCCAAGTCCACCAACTAGGGCTCACCGCAAGGAGGGAAGAGGAAGGGGTGAGTTTGGAAAACTCGGTGTATCTGAAAACCCATCCAAAGCCCAATTCACTCGAGCCCATTGGGCCTAAGCCCTATTCAGATAATAAGATACACGAGGTCAAGCCCTTTTGAATCACAAGAGCAAGGCCTTAGCCCTTTTACATAACAAAGTGGCCCATAGGCCCGCTTCGATAACATGAGTATCAACAAATAATGAATGCAAGCCCATCCGGGAGACTACTCAACCCACCAACCGCTACACCGCCTGTACCAGCCCTACACACCATGTGGGAATATCTCAACCCACCCACCTTACACACCACAGTTGCAACAGAACGCACTCAAATTCGATCGATTGAGGCAAAGCCTCCAAGACGTGGATGAACCACTTTCAAGATTTCCTCCATTAATACCCCAACCCCATGCAACAGATATTAATAAAAGCATATCATGTAAAATACAACATTGATCAATCATGCGATTCACCAATTTAAAACCCTAGGGGTATATCGGTAATTTTGCTCTTTAGGGGTAATTTGGTAATTTTGCTCTTTAGGGTAATTTAAGTGATCTACGCTCTTGCACAAGCTAATTCATAATTTTATCGCTTTTATGCAATTTGATTCCACCATCTACCTAACGAGCTAATTTGCCCATCTCTTACCCATATTGGTCCAGTAAGCCCATTGGGCCCAATTTTGGCCCATCAAGCCCTTTTTCCGAAATACGCTAAAGCATCACGCTGAATGTGCTTACCACCTTGCGGTGCCAGATCTAACAATTCCTCTATGACTTGAGAGCATTCACATACTTACATGACCATGAAATGCCGATTTTGGCATTTCGGCTTTTGCCGAATTGAACTAAGAAAGGGTGTTAAACACACCCGATTCATGACGATCGCTTCGAGATCCCTTCGATGTCCTACAATTTATTAGCACAGTTCTTATTTACAAACCATAATCACTAAACCCCAAAGCTTACTTATCCATGATCGAACCATATCCCTAAAACCTTTAAAACCTTACCTTTTGCCAAAATCGATAGTTAGCTCGAATCCGATTGCTCCAATGAACCACGCCTTAGATTCAACGCTTAAGAAGACTCTAGTCACCGAAAGAAAACATCGCTTAAAGACTCTTAGAGCCATATGCCCAAATCGACACCTCCCTAATTTTAGGGACTTGCTTTTCTTAACTTTGCAAAATAAGAACAGATCCGAGATGATACGTACTTACCCTTACTCCCACTTGATTTCCACGCAATCTAGTGTAGATTTATCTATCAAACGACGGTAGAACTCGATTCCCCAAAGTCTTGAAGTTTCGCTATAAGCCCCCAAATCTATGGTTTTTCGCTTTTGTGTGATGAAGAAGATGATAATGTGGGGCTACAACCTTGAAGTAGAATTGCGGTCGAGATCTAGGATTAAGAAAAGATAATTGCAAATTAATAAAACAAAAGAACATAGGAGAACACGGCTTTGAAGAAATCGGCACAAGCAATGATCACGAGATTTCGGCTTTTATGGATTCGCAAAAGTATTGATGAATAGCGGTATGATGAATAGTTTTGAAGAAGAAGAAAGAAAGAATAGAAGAAGAGGAATAGGGAGGTGGTAGTTTCGCTAGAGAGGAAAAAGAGAGGAAAACAACCTTAAGGTGTTAAAGCGGAAGAAAACGGCACCACTCAATACCCTAAGTGCCAAATACTAACAACATAGCCCCCCCGATTTTTCCTCTTCAATTCCCATAATTGGCCAACTCCTAGCCTCATCCAAATCCTTAAATCTCTCCCTTATCCCTCCTTAATCCAAGCATTTAAACCGATCCAACTCTCTTTTAGCGTAATCCACCGAACTCCAACACTTACCCTTCCTGCATTAAAAAAAATAAATGCATCTATTTGCCAACACAGGGAATCGATCCCTTGCCTTCCCAAAGCTCCACACGCCACTTTTCTAGGAGCCTAGTGGCGTCACCCTTGCCACTTAACCAAGGCTCTTTTTGTGATGCAATTTACCCATTACTCCACTTAAGGCCACTTAGCAAGAACCCCTAACTCCTAAGTCTAAAATTCCAAAAATTCAACTGGGTTTTGGCCAATTCATGGGCCTTCTATAAGCCCATTTACCTACTCAAAATACTAATTCCACATCCAAATACAAAATTTTAAAAATCTTTACAAAATATTGAAAATCGCGAATAAACCCGAAAATCAGGATGTTACAGAAATAATTCTGATATGGCCTCAAGAATAATCCTTCTCATTTCCATCCCAATATCAACACTGACAAGGATAATTTTGATAGATCCCAATGTTCGGCTTTAACCTCTTTAACAACTTCGATTTTATGTAACATCGAATGCTCTAAACTATCACATTACCTCACTGTCTTGAAACACATCACAATTCATACAACAGTACATTACTGAAAGTCAGGAAGTCTTTACTCAATGTAGACTAGTCTAGTTCAGACGCTTCGGTTACCAATATTCTCATCTATCCAAACTTTGTCAACATGTAATAAACTTTTCGGCTTTCACAAGACGAAAACCTTATCATTCGTAGTGATTTTAACTAATATCCAACTCTTTCTAATAAATATACACTTCTCGTTCAAACTATTTACTCTTTTATCCGTACAAAAATGAAATTATATTATCAGACTTGAAAAAAATAATCCTGACATAATTGTCACATGAAATCTTTCAAATAAATAATTCACCATACCGACTGAAACTCGCGCTTTTATCACCTATGCCTTTATTGATGTCAAATCCTTATATAGAAATTAGAAAAAATCCCAATACTAAAATCACCACATTACCAAGATCAAATTAGAAGTATAGTCATATTTGACATGATTATCACGAGATGAAGAACGATTGAACATGAGTCATAATTGACAAATTATGGAACAAAGATAACAAGAAAACCGAATAAAGAAATCCAGAATAAAGAGATCCAGGATAAAGAAACCAAAGATACAATACTATGCCGGAGAATCGAAAACCAAACTCATAGAGAAAATACAGAATACCCCGATAATTCTTCAAAGAAAGAAAGTCCAAAAGAAAACATCATTTAATCCCACTAGAATCAAATATAACAAGAACAATATATCTTCCCATACATATATATCAAATGAAGCATCAAGTAGAAGAAACAGAATCATAATATCATATGTATTCTCTCATCAATTCTTATCAGACGAAATGAAATAGAATACCCGATGAAATAGAGCAATATAAATTATAAACCGATCAGACTACCAATGCTTTCATCCAACACCGTGATTAAAAGACATTCCCATATAACAAGAATTTCTTCAAGATCAATAGCCATAGAAATATTTACGAGAACGGTAAACACATAGAACATCTCAAAAGAGATCGCTAAATCATCCGGTCATAATCATCACACTCAGATAGTTCACATTTCAAATATCATTTCCCCAACTAGTTCTGCCGTCACAAATTTCATATTAAACCATTCACTAAAGAATACCAATTCTGAATAAATTTCAATTTACACTTTTCTCGACCTTGCACCTGAGTAATTCGATTTACCAAAGAGAATTCCTTCTCTAATTGGGATAGTGCATAACTCCAATAATCTTTACGTCAATCCGATACTTTACTGGCTCTGACTTTACTTATCAGCTCATTTTCAATCTCTGATCATACTTATAATTATTCTATCACTAAACTCTTTGGGTTCTCAACTGGAAACTTATTCAATACAAATCTCATGAAATTCCATTATAAGTAACACTTCGGTAAGGGGGAGGGGTTGTAGGACCTCTGACTCGACTTTCTTATACATACACATATGACACAACTTCCATCATCATAGTAACATCATCAAAATCATGTCATTCATTCATGTTGGCTTACACCAATTTTCCTATGGTCCCATTTAGACAATATACTTATGCATACATTCTATGTTTTCTAGACAGCTTTACTTATCCATTCATTTAATTAAATTAAGTCATGCTCATGACATCATATAAGACCAAACAAACATAGATATTTGCATCACAATCACAACTTTCATTTCGTGCATCATCATGTACATATCATTACAATCATATAATTCAGTCCAACAATTTAACATAGATAAGTTCATTTCATTATAATCCTTTATCTCATAAAAATTATATATCATTAACATTTATCAACATTCGACGTCCAAATCAAGACAAGGACATTTCCACTCGTATCATAATATTATGACCTTTATTCATACCTCTACAACTTTCTATTTATTCCGTTCATCTTATCAAGTAAGCCATATACACTACATCATATGAGCATGAAGCAAATATGGATATTTATCACATATATATCATAAACTTTTATTCATACTTTTCTAAACCGAGACTTATCATAATCATAATTTTACTCAAATACCTTCACATAACATTGAACATGTTCAAGTAGCATTCGGTTGGAGAGTACCTGTCTAAATAAGACGGTACTCATACGCGTCGGAAGACATCACACTATCACAGATCAGTGGCATGTATAGCTAAACTTTTACACATGCTAGGTTAGTCCGAGAACCAACTAAACCTGCTCTGACACCACTAAATGTAACGCCCCGTACCCAAGACCTTTGTCGGATTCGAACACGAGGTGTTAATGGACTTAATTCATTACTTAAACAAATTCATACAATTCATTTTAAAATTTCGGACAAGTGGCTAATCGCATCACAATCGCTTTAAAAATCATATATTGAGTTCCGAAACTCGAAATATAATTCCTTAAATTTTTCCTGTAACTAGACTCATATATCTATCTACTAATTGTTTTCTAGAATTTTTGGTCGGGCCAATTAGTACAGTTTATTAGTTAAAGTCTCCCCTATTTCAGGATTCGACTACTCTGACCTCTGTGTATTACGAATCAGATATCTCCCCGTACAGAGCCTCAATGACTATGCCGTTTGTCTCTAATAAAACTAGACTCAATAAGGAATCTGTACATATAAAGTATGACTTCTAATTATCTTTTTAAAATTTATGGTGAATTTCCAAAGTCAGAATAGGGGATCCAGAAATCGCTCTGGCCCTATTTCACAAAAATTTAAACATCTCATAAAATATAACTCATATACCTGTTTTGTTCCATCCATATGAAAATAAACTCATAATTCTTCAATTCCATATATTATTCATCATCTAATTGTATCTCTAATATTTTTAGTGATTTTTCAAACTCACGTCACTTCTGCTTGACTGAATCTATTTTATGGTAAATTTTACCTATTTCATGGTTTCCATGGATTAGCTAGCAATTTAGCATACATAACACCAAATATGATCATGATTAGCCATTCCAATGGCTAATCATTACCAAGCATTTCCATACCACTCAATAACTATATCATAAGACTATATACACAAAATGATTATAATGCTATACATGCCATACTCAAAATATACAAGCCATTATGCCAAGATGGTATACGGATAGTGTGGCGTGCCTCCGACCGTTTCCGATTTTCGAGCTGGCTTGTCAACACTACAAGGAATGAAAAGGAGGAGTAAGCATAAATGCTTAGTAAGTTCACATGCAAATAGCAAGTAACATAACTATATAAGCAAACATAAAACATCATTTGCATAATCATCACCGAGACATTCATATCACATTTTCATTTATCATCTTACATATTTTTGTTATATCGAGTTTTCAACCTGAGGGTTAAGTACATACCTGTTCAAAGTATCCATTTCACAACACTTACCAATACATCCCTTTCATCTTGAGCATTCCTCCATTTGAGTAGAATTTTACCCGTTGAACACATCGGAATATAATTCGGATACATGGAAAGTTTGCACATAAGTGCCGCATATGTAGCCAAGCTACCATGTAACCTGCCCATAAGTGAACTCGGACTCAACTCAACGAGCTCGGGCATTCGCATCCATAAGTGAACTCGGACTCAACTCAACGAGCTCGGATGCCTAGTTACATCTCTCGAACTCGGACTCAACTCAACGAGTTCGGACATTCGCATCCATAAGTGAACTCGGACTCAACTCAACGAGTTCGGATGCTCAACCATCCTAGTGACATGTCACTTGTATCCTAATCCATTCCTAAGGTTCAACGGGACCTTTTTCCCAATCATGTGTCTCAACCATCTTCTACGGAATGCCGATACTGATACTCGGTAGTATTTCACATTTTCCAAGTATATCACATAATTTGACATATTATCAAACAATTATCACAAGTATAATATTTCATAATAATTATCATATCATTTAAATAACATTAAAACATTTAAAATAATAACTATGTTACCAACATTTACATATGAACTTACCTCGTATGCGAAAATGGCTACTTTTACCATTTCGTCCACAACTTCGTATTTTCCCCATTTTAGCCCGAATTTTAGTTTTCCTTGCTCTATCATTTAAAATATAGTATAATTAGGACTCACATTATTCAAATTGACCCAAAATCATATTTTGGCAAAATTATAGTTTTGCCCCTAAACTTTTGCATATTTACACTTTTTCCCCAAAGCTCGTAAATTAAACTTCAGCCTATTTTCTTATGTTTTATGACATGCTGATCATTTTTCCCTTCTATGGCAACATCAAATTCTCACTCTAACATGTACTTATGACTATTAGGTATTTTTACCGATTAAGCCATTTTGCTAGTTTTCGCTTAAAACCGAGTAGCAGAAGTTGCCTAACATAATTTAAAACCTCATATTCTATCATAAAACACCAAAATACACAAATTTAACCTATGGGTATTTTTCCAAATATGAACCTTAGGTTGAATTATTGCTAGCATAAGCTTAATCGAGCTCTAGGGACTCCAAAACGTAAAAATCATTAAAAGCGACGCTAGAACGGACTTACAATCGAGCTTGGAAGCTTGAAAACCCTAGCCATGGTTTCTCCTTGCTATATTCGGCCATGGGGTTGAAGATGAGCAAAATTGGCTTTTAATTTTGTATTTTAATTCATTTTACCCTAAATGACCAAAATGCCCTTACTACTAAACTTTCCAAAATTCCATCCATGTCCAATTTTGTCCATAGACTTAGAAATTGGTAAAATTTCTATTTAAGACCTCCTAATTAATATTTCAAAACAATTTCATACTAGAAACTTCTATAATGCAAGTTTTACAAATTATTCGATTTAGTCCCTAATTTCAATTTAAGCACTTTATGCATAAAATTTCTTCACGAAATTTTCACACAATCATGCAATCATATCATAGACCTTAAAATAATCATAAAATAATTATTTCTATCTCAGATTTTGTGGTCACGAAACCACTATTTCGACTAGGCCCAAAATCAGGATATTACAATTAGGGCCTTAGCCCATCCCAGTAATAGATATACAGCACAAAATCCTACCCAACCAGGCTCTACACTCCATCTCCTTCCAACCCTACATTTCATGTAGGGATATAATCAACCCACCCATCCCTACACTCTAAAAAGTATCGAATGCAGCACTAGACAGTGATTTACAGCTGAGCTACCAGTAGGTTAGGCTCAAAGCCTTTTAGTACACTTCCTCCGATCAACATCAAACCCCAACCCGATGCAATGCAACATACAATTATGTGATGCTACCTCATAGTAACAGCTCATACAATATCAGTTCAGTGAAACATTATCATGCTCAAGCACATATATATATAGTAGTCTTTCAGTCGTTTCATACAATTAGGGGCCTAGTTAAACTTACCGACCCTATAGTAGGTTCACAGTCGTCTCGGGCGACCAGTGCAACCTTATCAACAAATCAGTGAAAATGGGCTCACATGCCTATGTTGTCAGCCCGTGTGGGCTCACACGGCCCAAATTGGCCTTGGCCATGTGGTCATACACACGCTTGTGTGGCTTAGGACACGCCCGTACGGTTTACCCGTGTGGGCCCACACAGCCCAAATCAATCAAGCCCGTGTCTTGCACACGGCCTACTTGGCCATCACACGGTTGTGTCATGCGCGAATGGCCTGGCTCGTCGATCACACGCTCGTGTTCCATCACACGGCCTACAACACAGGTGACCACACGTCGCTGTGGCATAGACAGAATGGTTTCTGGCTTTCGTCAAAACTTCATTTTTTGCGTTTTCGGGTACACACCTAATATGTTTTTGATGTCGAAACACTTTCGAGACTAGAATAACCTATAATCGTTCATTTAAACTTCACAATTAGAACAGTAATACCCAAATCTAATAGGACTTAACTGAAACGAAAACCTTAAAGAACTTTGTACGAACTTAGAAATTACCGCTAACAAATAAGAACCCTACCCTTACGTCGCTGTAGGAAATCACAGTCAGAACTATTCTTCGCCTAATGAGATTATCACAAAAATAATCCCTTATCAAAACCTAGTCCAAAAGCATAAAGATGTAAATAAAATAAAACTTATCGAACATGAAGGTTGAAAATTGCGCGAATGGAGGCAAATTGATAATAACAGGGAGGAAAAGCAGACAAAAGAAAACATATAAAAGATTAAGAAGCAGAAAAATGTCCAAGAAGGGGAGAGTTTTTAGGAAAAGAAAAAAATAAAAAAAATTATATTTGACAACTTCCCAATCCCATAAATCACTCCACTACCTCTCCCTTAATAGCCAACTATTTAGATTTCCAGTACAACACAAACTTTATACTGAATATAGGAGTAAAAATAATACCAACATCAACACTCGAACACAGGACCTCCTTCTCCCCAACACTCCTCTATCCACCTGACCAACAGGCCCATTATGTTTTAAGCTTACCAACAATTAAAATTAACCCTTTTAGCAAGGTTAAGGCTTTATTTAGAAAAAATACCAAAATTTTCCAAAGTTAGGGCTTGAACTTGAGACCTTACACACATACCCAGAACACTTAACTACTAAAGTAGATACACGTTTGTGTCACATTTTAACAGAATAAAAAATATAAATTTCGGGGCGTTACACTGGCCATCACGCTGCCTTGCCTTGTACACGGCCATGTTGTCGCACCCCGCCTACCACATGGCCTACCACATGGCCTACCACACACTCGTGTAGCGTTAACAGAGAGGTTTTTTGGTTTTGTCGAATCTCATTTTTCTACGTTTCGATACACACCTGGTACGATTTCAATGCCACTACAAATACGAACACTTCAGAACCTAACAAACGGCATACCAACGTTCAGATACAATCTTAAAAACTCAATTAAACTGAGAACACAAACCAACAATAACTCAAACCAATGTTCATCGCTTACTCCAACACTTTGAACGATTGACTATGACTCCACAAGAGGAAACTCACGATCAAGATGCCCTGTTGCTGCCAAAACACAAGTCCAACATTAATGGGAAACTACACCGTTCAAACGACTAAAAAGAAACTCTAACCTCAAGCAAAACCCCCTTACTTACCAAATGTAAAACGTAATGCTTCGATATGCCAAAAACAAGGGAGAATAATCTTTGTTAAAACGGGAAGGAAAAAGAAAATTTTCTGTTTGGAAGGGAAAAGGGAAAAGGGGAAAAAGGGAAGAAAGGAAATAGACGTTCGTTTTTTTTTTAGCAGAAGAGATTTTTGGGAAACAGAATAATCCCAAAACCAACTACATCTACATCTCTAACCACCCACTAACTCAGCATCCCATTCCTATCCAAACTCTCTTAGGCAACCGAGCTAAAAATAAATTCCCACACACTCGCTGGAATTTGAACACATGACCTTCATACAACACGCAGACTCCCTTACCACTCGAACCAACAGGCTCATTCTGATATGATTTTACAAATAATTAAATATAAGCCCGTTCCCCAAATGCAAGGCTTAAACTTGGGGCCTCTCACACACACCCAGAACACTTAACCACTGAAGCAAATATAGATTTGTGCCACATTTTTATAAAAGAAAAAATAAAAATTTTAGGGCGTTACAACTCTACCCCCTAAAAGAAACATCAACCTCAAAACTTACCTGATCAGAACAGATGAGGATACTGCTGACACATCGAGTCCTTAAGCTCCCACGTGGCCTCTTCAGTGCTATGATTCTGCCACAGAACCTTCACTAATGGAATGGACTTCTTCCTCAAAACCTTAAAATCTTGATCCAGGATCTAAATCAGATCCTCTTCAAAGGTCAAGTCCGGCCTAACCTCGATCTCCTCAATCGCGACCACATGGGATGGATCTAAATGGTACCGCCTTAACATCGAGACATAAAAACATCATGAATACGGTCCAATTCAAGGGGTAACTCCAACTGATAGGCACCTGGTCCCACACGTTTCAGAATTCAGTACGGTCCAATAAACTTAGGGCTCAACTTGCCCTTCCAACCGAACCTTAGAATTTTCTTCCACAGAGAGACCTTAAGAAACACGAAGTCCCTCATAGAATACTTAATCTCATGCCTTTTCAAATCTGCATACCATTTCTGTCTATCAGAAGTCGCCTTTAGATGATCTCGAATCAACCGAACCTTGTTATCATTCTCAAAAACCAACTCAGGACCCAAAACGAGATGTTCCCCAACTCAGTCCAACACAAAGGAGTACGACACTTACGACCACACAGAGCCTCGTAAGGTGCCATCTAAATACTAGCTTGGAAACTATTGTTGTAAGCAAATTTAGCTAGCGGCAGATAATCCATTCAACTACCTCGGAAATCAATCACACAACTCCGAAGCATATCCTCCAGTATCTAAATCACCTTCTCAGATTGACCATCGGTCTAAGGATAGAGCACAGTATTGAAGTCTAACCTTGACTCTAGAGCCTTGTGTAATTTGTTCCAGAATCGAGATGTGAAACGTGGATCTCTATTAGAAATGATCGAGATAGGAACCCCATGCAGTCTTACTATCTCAGAATATATAACTTCGCTAGCTTCTAAAGAGAGTAATCAGTTCAAACCGGAATGAAGTGGACAGACTTAGTCAAACAATTCACGATGACCCAAACAGAATCCTTCTTAGTAGATGTCAAGGGCAACCCACTAATGAAGTCCATCGTTACTCGCTCCTATTTCCACAAAAGAATCTTAATTGGCTACAACAAACCTGAAGCCAACTGATGCTCAGCCTTAAACTTGCTGACAAGTCAAATAGCAAGCAGCGAAATCAGTAACCTTAAGTTTCAATCCGGGCCACCAGTATAACTTACAAGATCACGATGCATCTTATTACCACCGAGATACATAGCATAAGGGCTATTATGTGCCTCCCTCAGAATAGACTGCCTCAGATCCTCATCGTTTGGTACACAAATCTGACCACAGAAACAAAGTACCCAATCAATATTCAGTCCAAAATCTAAAGTGCTGCCACTCTCAACCTGTCGAAATCGTAAATCCAGGGACTCATCCCCTAACTGCTTATCTTGAATTTGCTCAATCCAAGTTGGCTTAACTTACAACTCAGCCAACAGACTCCCATCATCAAACAGACTAAGGTGACCAAACATCGCCCTCAAATCAGTTATCGCTCTTCGGCTTAGAGCGTCAGCCACCACATTAACCTTATCAGGATGATTCTCAATGGTATAGTCATAGTCCTTAAGTAGCTCAATCCAACGATGCTGCCTATGATTTAACTCCTTCTAAATAAAGAGATACTTCAGGCTTTTGTGATCGGTGTAGATGGTGCACCTCTCACCATATGGATAATGTCTCTAAATTTTTAACGCAAAGAACATTGCAGCCAACTCGAGATCATGCGTTAGATTGTTGTGCATCACTGTATACTAAAAACTCCTTTCAAAATTCAGGCTGTATCAGAACGAGAGCCTGAGTCAGAATAGATTTGAGCTTCTTAAAGCTCGATTGCTGTGCATCAATCTAGACAAATGGTACACCCTTACGGAGAAGCTTAGTCAACAGCGAATCAATCAAAGAGAGTCCCTCAACGAACCAATGATAATATCCCACCAAACCTAGAAAGTTGAGGATCTCAGATACATTCTTAGGCTATTTCCAATCTAGCACAGCCTCAATCCTTCGAGGATCAACACGAATCTTTTCAGCAAAAACTACATATCCCATAAAAGTCACTTCACGAAGCCAGAACTCACACTTGCTTAGCTTGGCGTAAAGTTGCTTCTCACGTAGAATCTGAAGCACTACTCTAAGATGCTCATCATGCTCCTCTTCAGTCTTAGAGTAAACCAGAATGTCATCAATGAAGACCACGACAAATTAATCTAGATAGGGCTAAAATACTTGGTTCATCAGATCCATAAATGTAGTCGGTGCATTCATCAACCCAAAAGGCATAACTAGGAACTCGTAATGTCTATAATGAGTCCCAAATGCAATCTTATGTACATCAGCCTCCTTAACCCTCAACTGATGATACACATAATGCAGACTGATCTTCAAAAACCCAGAATATGGATACTTTTTCTTCATGGTTAACTTATTCAGCTGTCAGTAATCAATGCGTATCCTCATGGTCCCATCCTTCTTCTTAACAAACAGAACTGGTGCTCCCCACAGAGACACACTAGGACGAATGAAACTGTGGTCCAAAAACTCTTGTAATTGAGCCTTAAGCTCTGCAAGCTCTTTTGGTGCCATTCGATAGGGAGCGATAGACACCAAAGCTGTACCCGGAAGGAGCTTAATCCTAAATTCAACCTCTCAGTTCGGAGGCAATCTCGGTAACTCCTTAGAAAAACATCCAGAAAATCCCTCACAGTTTTAATATCCCCAATCAAAGAGTTTCTAGAAGCAAAAACACTTAAGTAGGCCAAGTACGCCTCACACCCTTTCTGAACCAATTTATCGGCCACAAGCGTGGAGATCACATTAGAAAAATAATCTCAATGCCCTCCAATCACATCCACCTCATCATCAACCTTAGTTCCCAGAATGACCCTCTTAGTCACACAATCTAGACTAACCCGGTGCTTGACCAACCAGTCCATTCCAGAATTATATCAAACTCCCCAAACGGAAGTTCCATCAGATTCGCTAGAAAAACAGTTCCTTGCACCACTAAAGGTACATCCCTATAGAGTTTACTAACCCAAACAGATTTCCCCAACAGACTCAGTACAGTGACCTCACTCGTAGTGCTCTCCACAGAAATCCCTAAAGTCTCAGATACATTACGAGCTATGTATGAGTGAGTAGACCCTATGTCTATCAAAGAAAGGTAAGGTACATAAAAAATAAGGAACGTATTAGTGATGACGTCAGTAGCATCTCTAACCTCTCAACGACGTGCAGCATAAACCAAAACAGGCTGCCTCGCCTCCTTCTGCCTAGCACCTCGGCCCAAACCATTACCACCTCTGGCCTGACCACGGCCTCTAGGTGGCTGCTGAACTACTCTATGAGGCTGTACAATACTGGTGCTAAAGCTTGCATCTGATCTGTGCACTGTGGACACTTCCTAATATGATGCTCAAGAGACCCACACCTCAAACACGCCCTAATCCTCCTCCAATACTCTCCCAGATGGCGTCTACCACAATCACTGCACGGTTGTAACCCAGTCGGAGTAGTAGAAGAAACATGGGTCTATACTCTATCTGGCCCATCAGATCTAGCCTTTTTTTTAGGCCTCTATACGGAACTCAAGGGCTCCGAATCCCTCTTGTTCTTCCCTCTCTCACGGTCTCTGTTCTGGCGCTTAGCACGTTTAACATCTTCGGCGTTCTTCGCCTTCTCTACCAAAACAGAAAACTCACGCTCTCTTTACGGAGCGATCAGAACACTTAGATTATCCCTTAGGCCATCCTCAAACCTGAAACACCTCTCATACTCAGATGCCACCATGCCTTGAGCATAGCGGCTCAACCTCACACTCGGTCAAAGATTGGTCACCTTGCGTGAGGTTTAGAAACTCACGCCTGTGAGCATCAACGTAGCTGGCTCCCACATATTTGCTCTAAAATGTAGTCTTAAAGAACTCCCAAGTCACACGGTCAAGCTGAGTGCCCTCCTTAACTATCAACCATTACTGATATGCTTCGTTACAAAGTAAGGAAACTCCTCTGACATCAGGGGTACAATCTAGATCATCCATAATCCTCTCGGTGGCCTCCAACTAGTACTCAGCCACATTAGGAGCACCTTCTGTGACACCCCTAAATAACTCAGCTCCATTAGACCAGAGTCGTTCAGTTATCGACCCTCAGCCCCTAAATCCAAAATTGGGCCCAAGACCTCCTAATATCCTCAACATGGCTTGGGACAGCGCGTCGTCCCCAACTGATCGACTCTAAGACCCAACCTCAGTAGCAGGTGACACCAGTGTCTCACTAGTGTCTAGATTCGGCATGCTGCCCAGAGATGAGGAATCAGCTCAAGCCCTCTACGGCCTCTACCTTGGCCTTGAATGTCGCATCCACGGATACCATGTGCACTCATTGTGACTAAGAAGTTTTACCTACATTAAAAATTTTATGCAGCAGTTTTGATATTTATTAACAGATGTTTTACGCATCAAGAATCAGAAGTTCAAAGTTGTTTTTGCAAGTTTTAGTCTCTATCAGTTTGACTACAGTTTTAGAGTGTATCAACTATAGTATTTTCAATTAGACTACCAATCACATTTTCAGAATTTTCTACCAAAAATCAAAAATACTTATAGGACGGCACCAGAGACTCGGTGAACCACATACTAATCAAAATAATTTTAAACCATTTGAAAACCAATTTTTATACCAAATTTTGAAACCCTAAAGTCACAGCCGAGTTTTACAACCTGGCTCTGATACCACTAAATGTAACACCCCAAATCCGGCCTAGACGTTATGGTCGAATATGAAAGTGTCAAATGAAATGAGTTGAAAAGTGAACTGTTGTCGTTAAATGAAAGACCCTATCCAGTTCATTTAGCCCTAGTCACTTTTATTAATTTCAAGACTCACTTTCATTTAATCAGTTAGTGATAAAACATATTGTAGCGGAAGCTTGTAAAAACATTGCTTTTAAAAAAGCCATTCAAGTAATAAGTAATTAAAGCAAAAACCCAAACCCAAGCTAAACAATTTAAAAACAGTCTAGAGAGTCCAAGAAAATACAGACTCTCAAAACTTAACGCAAAGCTTAAATAATACTAAAACAAATAAAACAATTTTGGTGAGTGGCTTGTCGAGTCCTCTGCTACACCGATCCACCTAACTCTGTGGATTACCTATACAGAATAACAGAAAAGGGGTGAGTTTACGTAAACTCAGTGTGTAACCCAACTGATTTAAGCATGCACATAACCAGAAAATCAAAATTAGACAAATACAGATTCGAGCCTAAGCCCATTACAGTCACAAATGTATTTTCAAGCATAAGCCTATCTCAAATACAGATACAGAAATACAGTCATCATCAGAAATCAGATATCCTACCCCCATCCTCTACAAACCATCTCCGACAATCCCAACACACCATGTGGGGTTTAAAACACACACCCAGCCCTACACAGCATATTGTACCGATACGACACATAACAGATATACGCAGTCATGCTGGCAAATAATAAGGAAACTGCCTTTCAGAACACTTCCTCTATTATAACAATCCCTCCCTAAAATAGTAACAAAAAAGTATATGCATATAGAATTATAGATCATACTTGCTTAACATGCTTATAAAAAACAAATAGCAAATATGCATGGAACAAACATGCTCAGGATAGTACATTAGTTTAGCAAGTCACATAGTTTCAGGGTTAATAGGCCTTTACCACCCTTACCGTAGGTCCATAGTCGATTAAGATGACCTGTGCAACCTAGCAAAAAAATTTAGTATAATGGGTCCACATACCCGTGTAGGCCCACACGCCCAGATTGGCCTTGCCCGTGTGGATCACACGGCCTAGGCTAGATATCACATGCCCGTGTGGGCCCACACACCCATGTGGCCCACACACCTAATTCGGTCTAGCCCACTACATCCACATCCCTAACCACCCACTAGCTCAGCATCCCAATCCCATCCAAGCTCTCTTAGGCAACTTAGCCAAAAATAAATTCCCACGCTCACGCTAGAATTCGAACACAGGACCTCCACACAACACATAGACTCGCTTACCACTCGAACCAGCTGGCTCATTCTGATATGATTTTACAAATAATTAAATATAAGCTCACTCCCCAAACACAAGGCTTAAATCAAAAAAAAAAAAATCAAAATTTACCAAAGGCAAGGCTTGAACTTGGGGCCTCCCACACACACCCAAAACACTTAACCACTGAAGCAAATACAGATTTGTGTCACATTTTCGCAAAAGTAGAAATAAAAATTTTGGGGTGTTACAGTTAAGGAGAAACTTTGTAATACTCCTATTATTGTTTTACCAAACTTTGGCAAAATTTTTGAAATTGAGTGCTATGCTTCTAGTGTAGGTATTAGCCTAGTCTTTATTCAAGAAAGCAAGCTAGTCACCTACTTTAGTAAAAATCTTGAAGGTCTTAACTTCAAATACTCCATCTATGACAAGTAATTATATCTTTTAGTGAGAGCATTGGAGGTTTGACAATGCTACCTCTTTTCGAAAGAGTTTGTAACTCACATCGATCATGATCAATCAAACCTTTAAAACGTCAAGGTAAGCTAAAAAAGTGCCATGCGAGGTGTGTAGAATTCATCGAGTCCTTTCCTTATGTGATTTGATATAAGAAGGGTAAAGGATAATATTATGGTTGATGCAATTTCTAAAATATAAAAATTACTTAACACTTTGCATGCTAAGTTGTTAGGCTTTTAATAATCAAAGAATCATATGCCACTAATGTTGATATTGCGAGTACTTATAAAGCATGTGAACATGGTGCCTTTTAGAAATTTTTTAAGCATGACAACAATCTTTTTAAGTATATTATATTATGATTACCTCAATGTTCCATGAATATTCTGGTTAGGGAAGCCATAATGTTGGGCTTATGGGTCACTTTGGCACCTCTAAGACTTATGACTTGTTACATGAGCATTTTTACAGGCCAAATATGATAAATTCAACTATGTTTTTGCATGGTTTGTATACTCCTCTTCTTATCCCTATTTCTCCCTAGACTAACATTTTTATAGATTTTGTGTTAAGTTTGCTAAGGATGAAGCGAGGAAGATATTCAATTTTCATGATTGTAGATCAAATTTTTTTAAAAAAAAATAGCACACTTCATTCCATGTCATAAAGCTGATGATGCAACCCATATTGCCAATTTTCTTTTGAGGAGTTGCTAGATTACATGAAATTCCAAAGACCATTGTTTTGGATAGAGACATTAAATTCATTAGCCACTTCTACATGTCACTCACAAATTGATAGTTAGACGGAAGTGGTAAACTGTGTGTAGTAAGAAAAAAACTTTTACTTTATTCAATTGTGTTCAATATGTTCAATTGTGTTCAATTCATCAATAAAAAAGTATAATATTATGTCATCTCAATTGCTACTTCAAACTCTATTGGATTATAAATTTATTTCGTGAGCTATTTATTCCACCTAATGTAACACCCCACACTTGGCCTAAACGTTATGGTCAGATCTTGAGGTATTATGCTTCCCATTTGAAAACCCATATTAAATCTAGCTTTAGAAATTGTGTGATTTGAAATTAGTATTTTCGACAATACTTTTACATGTTATTTAGAAAAATCACACTCAGAACTTATTTATTTTTTGAAAAAAATGCTTAATTTGATACATAGTTTTTCAGCAAAAATTTCAGAGTTTATAAATTGAAAACCGTGATTTTGATAAGTGAAAATGTATAATTTTACCGATTGAGCATATTTTAAAACTCTTGTTATTAACCTTCGTAAAAATCATTTCAAATTTGTAGAAGAAAATCCTTAGCTCGTTTAATTTTGAAAATCAAACATTTATTTTAATTGACAGAAATTATGCAGAAATCTTTAACTAAATAACAAAAACCGTCCCAAAACCCGAAACCAAAAATTAAATCTAAAAATTAGTCCAGAAATCAAAAGTCCAGAAAATTTCAATTATTAACAATTCAAACCATCTTATGCAAGAAAACCAATCCGAGTTCCCAAAGCTGCCTATTCCTAATTTTGCCAATTACATGAAGTGAAATGAAAAAGGGTGAGCTATAAAAGCTCTGTGTGTAACTTAAATCAAATGGAAACACAAATAACATAATAAACAAATAACATCAAATTCAAATGGGCAAAATTGTGCATGCATGGTTATGTTAATGCAATATTTTCAAAAAAAGTAAAAATGTAATGTAGATTTTTGTAACACCCCAACCCGGCCCAAACGTCATGACCGGATCTGGCGATGTCACATTAAGTGTTTTTCAAAATCTAAGACTCATCGTTTAAAAACCCCCTTCTTTAACTAGCCTCTTTGTATAGATTGAAAAGCCGTTTTAAAGTCTTACTGCTCATTCAAAATATGGGACTTGTACTTTTAAATGTTGCTTTTTATAAAGCGTTATTAATTTTGTAAACGGTTTGTTATTCGCAAAAGCTTTGAAAACAAGTTACGTATTTGTAGTGGTATTGAAAATGTTTGACTTTTTGAAAACACGTTTTTTCTACTGCTAACAGTTGTAAATCACTAATAAATTTGAGTAAAATAAAAAAATAAACCCAAAAGGCCTTATTACAAAATGTAAAACCCAAAATAAACCTTAATTATAATATTAAAAGTTAACTAAGTCGAGTGGCCATCACTGAGTCCTTCGTCACATCAATCTGTCTAATTCTGGAGATTACCTGTACAGTTAACAAATGGGTGAGTTTACGAAAACTCAATGTGTGAAATCCCATAATAGCAATCAACCAGAGTAAACACAATTTGGGCCTAAGCCCTTTCAGTTTCAGTTAGGGCCTTAGCCCATATCAGTAACAGTAGCAGTCTGGGCCTAAGCCCATTACAGGAGTAGTACAGTATGCAATCAGAAAATCCTACCCAATCCAACCTCTACACACCATCTCTATACCAACCCTACACACCATATGGGGATAAAATCGACCCACCCATCCCTACACTCCAAGTAGCACCGGTTGCGGCACTAATACAGTATTTGCAGCAGAGTTGCCAGTAATAGGCTTATAGCCTTTTAGTACACTTCCTCCAAAATCATATATCTCACCCCATACAATGCAACATAATATAAATGTATATATAGTACAAATGGAATGCTCAAACAGTCATACATCACATAGGTGTATATTAGTCATTTACAAAAATAAGGGTCCAGGTACACTTACCAGCCCAACAGTATGTCCACAATCGTCTTGGGAGACCCATACAACCTTAATAGTAAGTTAGTGATAATGCCCAATATTTACCACACTTTTGTGCAATTTTCCCGTGTAGCGCCTACAAGCCTATTGGGCCTACACAGCCCAGTTCAGCCCAAAATGGCCCAATATTATTTCGACCCCTAAAAATGCCCATGGCCATCTCATCAACCACACGACCATGTTTTGTTACACGGCCTGCCACACAGGCAGCCACACGCCTGTGTAGTGTCGACAGCCCACTTTTCGGCTTTTCAGCTTTTCGGCTTTTCAGCTTTTTCCGTTTCACATCTAATGGTAGTGTTACACACAACTATTATGAAATTGTAGCCAAATTATTTTCGAGATCAAAACACCAACAAGTAACTGTAGAACCTCCTCCAATACCAATGGATTTGCTTCAAAGTCAACCTTAAACCAAAGAACAAGCGATTGATTAATAATAATCTAAACTCTTAGTATAATACAAAACTTACCAAACTTCAACCAACACTTACCGAGGGTGGAAAGATCACTTGTAGGGAAAGAAATGAATCGTCCTACGCCCCCCACTATTGATTCTGTAATCCTCGCATCATTTGGCAGAACATAGATGTTAAGTGTACATCATCAAGGCAGAATTGAGAAAGAGTAAGAAGGTTACACTCGGTCACAGTGAAAATAAAAAGAAGAAGAAAAAGTTAAAACTTTTGAGAAGCAGACCAACCAATAATCGACCAAGATCCAAGCCTAGAAGTCGCCCGAATTGAAAAGGGGGTATTCAGTTTTAGCAATAGAAAAAACAAAGGATATTAGGGTTCGGCCAACACAATAGAAAAAGAAGAATCAAAAGGAAGAGAAGTGCTACTCAAGTAATCAGCCAAGTTGAGAAAGAGCAGAAGACAAAATCGGCAAAAAAGAAGAAGATAGGGGAAAGTAATATTCAGCTAAGAACAAGGGGAAATGGGCAGCTCTCTTAGGGATGCTTAAGGGACTACCGGAGACCAAAAAGAAGAACGAACACAAAACAAGCTGTATGCAAACCTGAAAAACAAGGAGAGGATTCGACACCAAACTAGACTATGACCTAAATTTTGACAAAATGAACACTTCTATTCGGTCAACAACCTAACACCTACCCCTCAACACACTCCTACCAAAACTGAAACTCTGTGTGCCATTAGTTCAAATTCGGCCAAACACTTTCAAACCATTCAAATTCCCCGATTTCCTCCTCAATTTCCTCCCATCCATCTCCTCAGATTTAGCTAACAACAACCCCATTCGAATCTGTTCAAACTCTTGGTGTTTTGATCAAACACAACTTCCTCCCATGACCACCAGTAAAAATAATCTCCAATTGCACAAGCAGGGATTCGAACCTCAAAACACTAGCACACTCCACGCGCCACTATCCACTAGACCAGTAGGCCCATTCTGTCATGTTTTTAACAACTTTTACTTATAACCCTATTGACCTAAGATAAGGGTTTAATCCTTAAAAGAAAATTTTTTGTGAAAGCCAAGGCTTGAACCCATGACTTCCCAGACACTCCCAGAGCACACAACCACTAAGCCAGACATACTTTCACGTCACAAACACACAAAAACAATCTTATCAGGGATTTTGGGGATTTGGGGCATTATAATTCTACCCTCCTTAAAGAAATTTTCGGCCTCAAAATTTACCTGGTCAGAATAAGTGAGGGTATTATTGTCGCATTGCCTTCTCAGGTTCCTACGTAGCCTCCTCAGAGCTGTAATTACGCCACAAAACCTTCACCAATGGAATAGACTTCCTTCTCAATACTTTCACATCTGGTCTAATATTTGAACTGGTTCCTCCTCAAAAGTCAGATCTAGTCTAACTTCAATCTCCTCAACTGATACAACATGTATAGGATCAGAGCAGTAGCGTCTCAGCATAGAGACGTGGAACACATCATGAATCCGCTCTAATTTTGGAGGTAGCTCTAATTGGTAGGCAACTGGTCTTACTCGTCTCAGTATGCGATAAGCCCAATAAACCTTGGGCTCAACTTGCCCTTACGCCCAAATCTCAATACCTTCTTCCATGATGAGACCTTGAGAAAGACAAAATCTCCCACAAAATACTCAATTTCCTTACGTTTCAAATCCGCATACGACTTCTGTCTGTCTGATGCTGCCTTTAGTCGATCTCGATTTAATCTAACCTTATCCTTAGTATTAGATACTAGCTTAGGTCCCAAAATACGTCACTCACCCAACTCAATCCAACATGAAGGAATGCGACAGCTACGACCATATAATGCTTCATAAGGTACCATCTGTATGCTAGACTAGTAGCTATTGTTGTAAGCAAACTCTGCTAGCAGCAAGTAATCCTCCCAACTGCCTCGAAAGTTAATCACACAACTCCTTAACATGTCTTCCAATATCTAAATCACCTCTCTGACTGACCATTTGTCTGAGAATGGAACGCTGTACTGAAGTCCAACTGTGTACCCAGAGCTTCATGTAACTTCTTCCAGAACTGAGACGTTAAGTGAGGATCTCTATCAAATATTATGGAAACTGGTACCCTATGCAATATCACTATCTTGGATACATACAACTTAGCCAGTTTCTGTAATGAATTGTGACAGCCCAAAATAGACCCTAGCCGGAATGTGGTTTCGGGACCACAAAACCGAGGCATAACAATAATTTAAAATTTATTTTGATGCATTCTTGAGCATGATTCATGCTTCTTGCATGTTAGTTAAAATTTGTGTTTTGGATGGCTATGGACACCTTGAAAATTCGGCCATGCTCATATATGCATATATATGATTGCGCATTATGTTTTGGTTATGAACTAAGTGATGAATATATTGGTTTAAAGAAGAAGATGTGGAAGAATGCTTGTGAAATTTCAAGCACAATTGACCTAGCACACATGTAGGTGCTTGATGCTATATTATAAGTTTTGGGCCACAATGTGCAAAGCATTAATTAGTAAATTGCATGCTGTTTTTGTGAGGTATTAAGTGCAAAATTGACCTCAACATGTACATGAATATTCGGCCTTGGGTAGCCTATTGAAGGCCTTAGCATTTCCTTGATGCTCAAATAAATTGTATTGAATTGTTTGATGTAGTATAAAATGTGCATGACCATTGTGTATTCAAGTTAAAGAGTGGCCATATGACCATTTAAAATCCTTGTCATATTCGGCCATAAGCAAGCACAATGAGGTTTTAATAAATTGAATTTGTTGAATTAGCTCAAGAGCTAAGAGGGCCACAATTGGACAAGGGGAAGGAAAAGGTGATCGAATAGCGAAAAAGCCGTTCGACAACATCCGAGGTAAGTCCTCAAGAAGTGACCTTACTTGAATTGTGTGAGATGAAATATGGTTGTGTATGATTATTGATTATGTGTGTATGAGTATTTGAATTCCACCGGGCTAAGTCCCAAGGCGAATATGCTAATGATTATAATTGTGTTTGAGCCTTAGTAACGAAAATGAAATATGTATGTTCAATGATTATTGATGTATGTGTGCATGAGAAATTGAATGATATCGGGCTAAGCCGAAGACAATTATGCTGAAATTATATCCGGGTTAAGACCGAAGGCAATTGTGCTAGTGGCTATATCCGGGCTAAGGCCGAAGGCATTCGTCGAGTTATTCTATCCGGGCTAAGACCGAAGGCATTTGTGCGTGTGATTATATCCGGTTATATTCGAAGAATCTTGGGCTGGAGGTGAGTGTTGGTTGCTGAAATGAATTCAATTAGTACACTCGGAAAGCCCAAAGGATAAGGTACGTTATATGTGCATTGGAAAGTCGGCGTGTTTGAGCAACATTCGCTCAATCGACTAATGAATTTCAGTTATTGAATTGATTGATGCTTTGCGAACTTATATAATGATGAAGTATGAAGTAAGAATGTGTATTAATGAAATGATGCATTTGGCTATGTGAATGTATTGCTGTAATTAGAGTTAATTATATTCCTTGAGACTTACTAAGCATAAAAATGCTTACCCGTTGCTTTGGCTCTTAGTTTTCTAGATTTAGCTCGAAGCAATCGGATTTGGGATCGTTGAAGTCAAGTCATCCACACTATCAAGCCTCCATTTTGGTATAAATTTTTGATTGAACTTGAGATGGCATGTATAGGACTACCTCTTGTTTGTTAAATACGTTGTAATGTAAGTATGTACGGCCATGCGAAAATGGCTCGAAAAGGAAGCAAGAACTTAGACTAATTGTGGGTTGTATGTATATATTTGGTGTCATGATGTGGCTATGGCTTGAAATGGGAATGTTGGTCATATGATCAGCCATTGGCATGGTTAAAATGATCATATATGAACCTATGTATGGCAAGACTAGTTGAATCATGGAGACTACCAAATAGGTAAGTCCTACCTTAAAACAGATGCTGCCAGCTGCAGTGGCGTGAATGTGAAAAATCACCAAAATTCATAGGAATGGAATTAAATAGTGAATAAGCTATGTAAATGAACCTTGATGAGTCTATTTTCATATGGAAGAAACGAAATGGTCATAAGAGTTACAGGTTAAGAGTTATTAAAGCTATTGTGAGACAGGGCCAGAATGGTTTCTGGGTTCCCTGTCGCAAATTTAAAATTCACTATAAATTATCCAAAAAGAATTAGGAGACATACCTTATATGTACGGATTCCATTTTGAGTCTAGTTTCATTAGAAACAAACGACACCAGCATTAAATCCCTATACAGAGATATTCAAGTTATACCGCGCGAAGGTCAGAGCAGTCGATCCCTGTAACATGGGTAACTTTAACTAATAAACTGTACCAATTGGCCCGACCAAAAATCCTAGAAATAAATCCATGGATGGATATATGAGTCTAAATTCAGGGAAAATTTACGAAACCAGTTTCCGAGTTTTGAAACTCGAGATATGATTTTTAAGGCGACAGTGACGCAGTTTTCCAGCCTGACTGGAAATGTCAAATTGGTGGGCAAAAACATGTGAACTTGGCTTGTTAACCCCTCGGGTCCGACACCGGCAATGGTCTCGGGTTTGGGGTGTTACATGAATAGTCAGCGCGAACCAGTATAAAATGGACAGACTTGGTCAATCGATCCATGATGACCCATGCCGAATCCTTCTTAGTAGGCATTAAGGGTAGCCCACTCACAAAGTCCATAGTTACTCTTTCCTACTTCCACAGTGGAATCTTAACTGGCTGAAGCAACCTAGAAGGCAACTAATGTTCCACTTTAACCTGCTGGCAAGTCAAGCATTTCCTCACAAAGTCAGTAACCTCACACTTAAGACCTGGCCACCAATATATCTCACGAAGATGTACATCTTATTTCGACCTGGGTGCATAGCATAGGGGGTACTAAGCGCCTCTGGTAGCATAGACTACCTCAAATCAGTATCCTTAGATACACAAATTTTGCCTCGAAAAAGGAGTGCCCCTTCACTGTTTAGCCAAAAATCCACAGTATTACCATTTTCGACCTGACGAAACTGAAGACGCAATGACTCATCCTCTAACTGTTTACTCTTAATCTTTTCAATCCACAACGGTTTCACTTGGAGCTCTGCCAACAAACTACCGCCGTCAAATAAACTAAGGCGAGCAAACATCGCCCTCAGATCAGTCATGGCTCTACAACTCAATTCGTCAGCCACCATATTGACTTTCCCAGGATGACATTCAATTGTACAGTCATAATCCTTAAGCAGCTCAATCCATCTACGCTGCCTAAGATTTAACTCCTTCTAGGTAAGGAGATACTTAAGGCTTTTGTGATCCGTGTAGATGATACACTTCTCACCATACAGGTAAAGCCTCTAGATTTTCAATGCGAATACCACCACAGCTAACTCCAATTCATGCGTCGGATAATTCTTCTCATGAGTCTTAAGCTATCGAGATGAATACGCTACCACCTTACCCTCTTGCATAAACACACATCCCAAACCGATATGTGATGCATCACTGTACACAATGAACTCCTTCGCACACTCTGGCTGTATTAAGACAGGGGCCTCAGTTAGTATTTTCTTGAGCTTCTCAAAGCTCTCTTGCGGTGCATCAAGCCAGTTAAATGGCACACCCTTACGTAGTAGCCTAGTTAAGGGCGCGAGAATCAGTGAAAACCCCTCTACAAAGCGTCTAAATACCCCGCCAGTCTTAGGAAATTGCAAATCTCAGATACAATCTTAGGCTGCTTCCAGTCCAACACTGCCTCAACCTTTCGAGGATCAACCCTAATCCCCTCAGCAGATACCACATGACCAAGAAACATTACCTCATGTAACCAGAATTCACACTTGCTGAACTTGGCATACAGTTGTTTCTCCCTCAAAATTTGTAGAACTACTCGGAGATGTTCATCATGTTCATCTTCTGTCCTCAAATACACCAGTATGTCGTGGATAAATACTACAACAAATCAATTCAGATAGGGTTGGAACACTCTGTTCATTAGATCCATAAAAGTTGTCGGTGCATTCGTCAGTCCAAATGACATTACTAGGAACTTGTAATGACCATAACGAGTCCCAAATATCGTCTTGTGCACATTAGCCTCCTTAACCTTCAATTGATGATACCTCGATCAAAGATTAATTTTATAGAAAACGAAAGCTCCTCACAGTTGGTCAAACAAATCATCAATCCTCGACAGAGGGTATTTGTTCTTAATGGTCAACTTATTCAGTTGTCTGTAATCAATACACATTCACATGGATCCATCATTCTTTTTCACAAACAATACTGGTGCTCCCCACGGAGACACATTCGGTCGGATGAATCTACAGTCCAATAGCTCTTGATCTGAGCCTTAAGCTCCACAAGCTCTTTCGGTGCCATTCTATAAGGGGCGATGGACACCAGAGCTGTACCAAAAAGGAGCTCAATCCCAAACTCCACTTCACGTTCTTGAGGTAACATAGGTAGCTCTTCCGAAAAGACGTCTAAAAAATCTTTAACTATTCTAATATCCTTTACCGAAGAGTCCCCAACATCTGAAACAATGATGTTGGCTAAGAACGCCTCACAACCCTTGCGTACCAACTCCTCGGACCTTAACACTGAAATCACATTCGATAAATAGTTTTGGCGTTCCCCAATGACAACTACCTCGTTGTCCTCCTCAGTTCTCAGTGTCATCCTTTTTGTGGCACAATCCAAACTCACTCGGTGTTTGACCAACCAATCCATCCCCAGTATTAGGTCGAATTCTCCGAAAGGCAGTTTCATAAGGTCAGCCGGAAAGACGACTCCTTGTATCTCCAAGGGAACATCTCTAAACATCTTATTTACCCAGACAGACTGCTCTAATGGACTTAGTACAGTAATCTCGCTCGAAGTACTCTCAATCATAATCCCCAGGTTTTCAGCGATCGAATAGGCAACATAGGAATGAGTAGATCCTATATCTATTAATGAAATATAAGGTACATTATAAATAAATAACGTACCTGTGATGGCGTACGGAGCATCTGCCTCCTCTTGACGATGAGCAGCATACACTGGAGCTGGCTACCTTGCCTCAGCTTGACCAGCTCATCGGCTCGGTGCTCTCTGACCATGGCCTATACTATTTCCACCTCTGGCCTGCCCCCGGCCTCTTACTGTCTGCTGAATAACCCTCTGAGGTGCATTACCAAAACCAATAGCTTGCACCTGATCGGTCTTCCACAGAAAATCTCTGATATGGTGCTCCATAGAACCGCACCTCAAACATGCCCCAGCCCATTTCTAGCACTTGCCCTGATGACGTCTTCCATAGTTAGCACAAAACTGCGGTCCAGTAGTAGCAGCAGGGGCCCCAAATCTGATCGGTCCATCAGCTCTGGCATTTTTCTTAAGCTTCTGAAATGAATTTGAAGGCTCAGTATTCTTCTTACTTCTGCCTTTCTCTCTGTTCTGGCACTCAGCGCACTTCACTTCCTCGATGATTTTCGCCTTGTCAACTAGTGCTGTAAAATCCCGCACCCTCTGAGGAGCTATCAGAACCTTTAGACCATCTGAGGCCATCGTCAAATTGAACACACCACTCATATTCAGTTTCCACCATCTCACGTGCGTAGCGGCTCAGTCGTAAAAATTCAGCCTCATATTCAGCCACCGTCCTATCTCCCTGAGTTAAATTCAGAAATTCCCTCCTATAGGCATCCATATAGCTGGCACCCACATAGTCTTGAAAAACTCTCAGGTCAATCGACCAGCTTGAGTGCCCTCTTTAACAGTAAGCCACCACTAGTAGGCCTTATCTCTCAACAGTGATACTGTACCCTATAGTCTCTATTTGCGGGTGCAGTCGAGGTCATCTATGATCCACTCTGTGGCTTCGATCCAATATTCAACCACATTAGGGGCAACTCCAACAGTACCTCTGAATATCTCCGCCCCACTAGATCTGAGTCGTTCCATAACTGACCCACAGCCCACAGTACCAGTACTAAGCCGAGCGAGCCTTTCTAGAATCCTCAACATCGCTTGGGACAGTGCGTCATCCCCAGCCACTCGATTTTGAGACCCTGTCTCAATCATAGGTGAAGATGGTGCCTCTCTAGCTTTCTCATTAGGCTGGTGTCTAGCTGACGAAGACCTAGCCCGAGCACCTCCACGGCCTCTGTCACGGCCTCTTCCATGAGCACCTCTAGTGCTCATTATCGAATGCACTTTGTCTGCATTAATAGTTTTATGTCTGTCAATTTATTGTTCCAATGTTTATTATAGATATTTTATGAACAATATTATCTCAAAGTTTGTTTTCGCAGTTTGCAGTCTTACTACGATTTGTAGTTTACTCTAACTAAAGAGTTTCAGTATAGTTTCACTACCTGAAGTAGTCTCAGTAATAACATTTTAATATAATTCTTTTAGTATAAACAGTCAGAAGACTTACAGGATTGGCGCGGACACTCGGTGTACCACTCCTTCAGTAAAACATTTCCAAATTATATCAATCACTTTAAACCATTTGAAACAATTCTGTTAAAGTTTCCATTTTTTTGCAAAAGCCCAAATCCACAACCGAGTTTTGCAACCTGGCTCTGATACCACTAAATGTAACACCCCAAACTCGGCCCATACGTCATAACTAGATCTAGAGATGCCATGTTGAAGTGTTTTCCAAAATTTAAGCCTCATCCTTTAAAAACCCCTTCTTTAACTAGCCTCTTTGTATAAATTGAAAAGCCGTTTTAAAGTCTTACTGCTCATTCATAATGTAGGACTTGTACTTTTAAAGGTTGCTTTTAATAAAACGTTATTAATTTTGTAAACGGTTTGATATTTGCGGAAGCTTTGAAAACGAGTTACGTATTTGTGGTGGTTTTGAAAATGTTTGACTTTTTGAAAACTCTCATTTTTCCTACTGCTAATAGTTGTAAATCACTAATAAATTTGAGTAAAATACCAAAACCAAAAATAAACCCGAGAGGCCTTAGTACATAATGTAAAACCTAAATAAACCTTAATTATAATATTAAAAGTTAACTAAGTTGAGTGGCCACCACTAAGTCCTTCGTTGCATCGATCCATCTAGGTTTGGGGATTACCTACATAGTTAACAGATGGGTGAGTTTACGAAAACTCAATGTGTGAAATCCCATAATAACAATCAATCAAAGTAAACACAATTTGGGCCTAAGCCCTTTCAGTTTTAGTTAGGGCCATAGCCCATATTAGTAATAGTAGTAGCTTGGCCTGAGCCCATTCCAGTAACAGTATCAGTAGGGCCTAAGCCCATTACAGTATTAGTACAGTATGCAATCAGAAAATCCTACACAATCTAGCCTCTAAAAACCATCTCCGTACCAACCTTACACACCATGTGGGGATAAAATCGACCCACCTATCCCTACACTCCAAGTAGCACCAGTTGTGACACTAATACAGTATTTGTAGTAGAGCTGCCAGTAATAGGCTTATAGCCTTTCAGTACACTTCCTTTAAAATCATATATCTCACCTCATGCAATACAACATAATATAAATGTATATACAGTACAAATGGCATGCTCAAACAGTCATACATCACATAGGGGTATATCAGTCATTTATAAAAATAAGGGTCGAGGTACACTTACAAACCCAATAGTAGGTCACAGTCGTCTTAGGCGACCCGTGCAACCTTAACAGTCAATCAGTGATAATAGGCCCATGGCCCATATTATGGGCCCATGTGTTCCCACAAGCTCGTATGTCCCTCATAGCCCAAAAATGGCCTTATTCGTGTCGTTTACACAGCCTGACCCAATATTTACCACACTTTTGTACGATTTTCCCGTGTAGGGCCTACAGGCCCATTGGGCCTACACAGCCTAAAATGGCCCAATATCATTTCGACCTTGAAAATGCCTATGGCCATCTCATCGACCATACAACCATGTTTTGTTACACGACCTGCCACACGAGCAGCCACACGCCCATGTGCTGTCGAGAGTCCACTTTTCTACTTTTCAGCTTTTGCCTTTTCACATCTAATGGTAGTGTTACACACACCTGTTATGAAATTGTAGCCAAAGCACTTCCGAGATCAAAGAACCAACGAGTAACTGCAGAACCTCCTCCAATACCAATGGATTTGGTTCAAAGTCAACCTTAAACCAAACAACAAGCAACTGATTAATAATAATCTAAACCCTCAGTACAATACACAAGTTACCAACCTTCAACCAACACTTATCGAGGGTGGAAAGATCACTTGTAGGGAAAGAAAGGAATCGCCTTACGCCCCCCCCCCACTATTGATTCCGCACTCCTAGCATCATTTGGCAGAACATAGATGTTAGATGTAAATTATCAAGGCAAAATTGAGAAAGAGTGAGAAGATTACACTCGATCACAGTAAAAATAAAAAGAAGAAGTTAAAACTTTTGAGAAGTAGACCATCCAATAATCGGCAAAGATCCAAGCCTAAAAGTTGCCCGAATTAAAAAGAGGGTATTCAGTTTTAGCAGCAGAAAAAAAAAGGATATTAGGGTTCGGCCAACACAATAGAAAAAGAAGAATCAAAGGGAAGAGAAGTTCTACTCAGGTAATCGGCCAAGTTGAGAAAGAGAAGAAGACATAATCGGCAAAAAAGAATAAGATAGGGGAAAGTATATTAGGCAAACGAACACAAAACAAGCTGTTTGCAAACCTAAAAAAGAAGGAGAGGATTCGGCACCCAGCTAGATTATGACTGAATTTTTGACAAAATGAACACCTCTATTCGGTCAACAACCTAACACCTACCCTTCAACGCACCCCTACCAAAATCGAAACTCTGTGTGCCATCAGCTCAAATTCGACACAAACACTTTCAAACCATTCAAATTCCCCGATTTCCTCCTCAATTTCCTTCCATCCATCTCCTTAGATTCAGCTAACAACAACCCCATTCAAATCTGTTCAAACTCTTGGTGTTTCGGTCAAACACAACTTTCTCTCATGGCCACTAGTAAAAACAATCTCCGTTTGCACAAGCAGGGATTTGAACCTCAAACCACTAGCACACTCCACATGCCACTATCCACTAGACCAGCAGACCCATTCTGTCATGTTTTTAGCAACTTTTACTTATAACCTACTGATCTAAGATAGGGGTTTAATCTTTAAAAGCAAGATTTTTGTGGAAGCCAAGGCTTGAACCCATGACTTCCCAGACACTCCTAGAGCACACAACCACTAAGCCAGACATACTTTCACATCACAAACATACAAAAATAATTTTATCAGGGATTTTGGGGATTTGAGGTGTTACAATTTTTTAGAAAACTTCCTACCCAACTTCGCTACACACCAAATTAGAGTTCCCTAAAACTAGTCCATTCAAAAACACACCAAATAATAATTGTGAAAAATTCCACCAAAGTTACAGTTAAATTGCCAGATCTAATTTATGTAGTCAAGCCAATATATTGCAGTTAAACTGCCAGAACAAATATGTGTGGTCAGGCCACTATAATTGCAATGAAGCTATTAGAACAGATATATGGTTAAACCATCATATAGGGCAAATCATTAAACTACCAGAGCATTATCCTTGCCATATTATCCCAACCCCATGTAATGTGACATGGCATTCAAATACAAATTTAGAACAGTAAGCATGTTGAACATCATATGTTTAACAGAATTTGGTAGGCATGAGATTTCATGCTTTGTAGAATAGATAAGTCGGATTTCAATAAATACAAATCCCTTTAATCTAAATAGCCACAATGTAATATCCCGAATTAGGGCCTAATCGGAATAATGGTTTCGTGACCACAAATCCGAGATAGAAATAATTATTTTATAATTATTTTGAGGTTTATGATATGAATGCATAATTGTGTGAAGATTTCGTGAAGAAATTTTGGGCATAACGAGTTTAATTTAAAGTTAGGGACTAAATTGAATAAGTTACAAAATTTGCATTCTAGAAGTTTTAGCATGAAATTACTTTGAAATATTAATTAGGAGGTCTTAAATAGCAATTTTACCAATTTTAAGTTCATGGACAAAATTAGGACATGGAAGGAATTTTGGAAAGTTTAGTAGTAAGGGTATTTTGGTCATTTAGTTATTAAAATGAATTAAAAACAAAATTAAAAGCCAATTTTGTCCATCTTCTTCATTAGGCCGAAATTTCAAGGGTTCTCCATAGCTAGGGTTTGTTTCAAGCTTCCAAGCTCCATAGTAAGTGATTCCAAGCCCGTTTTTAATGATTTTTACGTTTTGAGATCCAGATAACTCGATAAAGCTTATGTTAGCAATAATTTAACTTAGGGTTTATATTTGGAAAAATACCCATAGGTGAAATTTGTGTATTTTGATGTTTTATGATAGAATATGAAGTTTTAAATTATGTTAGACAACTTGTACTACTCGATTTTAAGCAAAAGCAGTAAAAGGCTTAATCGGTAAAAATACCTAATAGTCACAAGTACATGTTAGAGTGATAATTTGATGTTACCATAGAAGAAAAAGTGATCAGCATGTTGTTAAACATAAGAATAAGGAATAAAGTTTAATCCCGAGCCTAGGGGCAAAAATGTAAATATGCAAAAGTTTAGGGGTAAAATTGTTGTAACGCCCCAAAAATTGGGCCTAGAAGAGTTGGGCTTTGAGTCTGGGATTCGGATAGAAGAAAACCAGAATATTGAGAAGTTTTAAATATTACTAGCGTTTAAAAAATATATATTGATAAAATATTTATGTTATTACTAATATTTTAATTTTTATGAAAATTATTATCATTATAATTATTAGATACAAATATATTTATAAAATTATTGTTGTTAATTTAGTGTTTAAATTAACATATTATTAGAAAATTTTCTTGTATCTATTTTTATTGATTTATGGAAATTATAATTATTATTAGGAAAATATATATATATATTATCGTATTCAAATGTTCATTATTATGGTTATTATTATTATTTTAGTTTTAAATAAATTACAATGTAATTAAAGTGTGGGAAAAATTTGGACCAAGACTTTAGCAAAATTATTATTTTGCTCCTTTAGAGATCTGGGCATTAAGGTTTATTAATAAGTTGGGCAAAAACTGGACATAAGGAAGAATCGGCCTAGTGGTTAGGCGTGTTAAGCGATGAGGTAGTGAGCAGGGGTTCGATTCCCTACGTGTGCAAATGTGAGTTTTTATTTTAGATATGCAGATCGTGGCTGGAACAAGGGTTAAAAGGAGTTGCGGGTATAATTTAACATAAAGAGCGCTGTGGCGCGATGGCGATAGCGTGTTGGACATATGGAGAGGCGCGGTTTGATTCCATCTGTGAGCGAATCTGTTTTATTTTAAAGTGGGCCGAATCAAGCGGTAAGGTTTATAATTTATCGTGACCGTATATAAGTAAAGAGAGAAGCATGGTGCGATGGCCAGCAGACACGGGCGAAGGCACAAGGCGAGCGAAGGTCAGGGGTTCGAGCCTCACCTCGCGCATGGAAGGCTTGGATTTTGCTGCTCACGTGGAGGAGAGTCGAGTTTGACCGAAACTCTTCCCAGCAAAGCAGTGAAGCGGTCAAGCGGTGGGTAAGGCTGCTAGGAGGTTGGATAAATTTCAAATGCCTAATTCATGGAGCAAAGCAAGGAATTTGAAATTAGAAGGAATTTTATTAAGCATTAAGTCTTGTATTTTATTCTTTTAATTTTGGCTTTTATGAATTATTCCCTTTTGTCATCTTTCCTTCATTGATAATAACCGAACCTATCTTCTTTTACTCTTCTTTTCTTTCTTTTCTTTTATCTCATCTCTTCCTTCTTTAATTTCCTTCAAAGCCGAATCATCTTGTCATCTCCTCTTTTCTATTTTTCTATTTTCTCTTTTCATTATACTAAAATCAAACATCCATATTTTAGTGATTAGGAGTTAATATTTAGATCTATTTTCTACATGCGTTTAAGTTGGATTCTAGCGGATATGGGGTAGGAAGGTATTTGGAACGTCTTCAATGAGTAGATCTCTTGGTAAGTATTGAACCTTCTTTCCATTTGTATCTTGTGGTTTAAGAAAAGTGAAAACCCTCTCACAACTAAGGCTAAAAGGGTTTTGGTGTTATTTGGTCTGTTGGTGCTAGTGAGGATTAAAGGCTACCGATCGAGGAGTGTGTGAAAAGCTTGGATCATCGGAGTGACTAAATCTAGTCATCAACTTGGCAAAGGTATGAACCCAAGGGCCATTGTGGATGGTGGCGAATGTGTAAGTGATGATAATAGGTAGTTTTCGATTTGGTTTAATATTAACATGGTCTAATCTATAAGTGGTTGATTATAGGAGAAATCGCATAGGAGATCTCGTCTAGGAATATCACAAATCGGTGTGTAACGAACCCTTTCATAGCTTAAAGCGATAAAATGCGAAAAGTCGAAATGCGAAATTCGGCATTTCGAGGACTTGTGAGCAAGCGAGCGCTCACTAGTTAGTTAGAATCGATGAGGCGGTGATCGAGAACGATGGAAGCGGTAAGAATGTGATTTTGGCGTTCTTGGTAAGTTGGGCCTTGAGGGGTCAGTGGGGCCCATTGGGCTTTCGGGCCCATTTGGGTAAAATTGGTAGAAAACGAAATCATTATATGGCATGATAAGACTGTTGAAACATTATGGAATATAGGCTAAATGGGCCAAGATGACGAAATTGGCTAAGTAGGGCCCATTAGGGTTTTAGGCCCAATAACTCGATTTCGCTAAAATGGGCGAATCACTTGCTTGCACCCATGGATTGTTAGTAATCGTTAATGAACATGGAAACCCTAATTTTGGTAAAATTATGAGATTACCCTTATACCATGAAAATGACCGTTTTGCCCTAGGTAAAATGACCATTATACCCCTAGGGTTTATGTATGATTTTAATACATGGGATTTTGATAAATATGGTATGTATGATATGCACATGAAATGTATGATATGCACATGATATGTATGATATGCACATGAGGTAATCATAAATGCATTGGGTTGGGTTTTATATGGATGGAGGAAGTGAAAAGGGCTTATGCCCGATTATCAAAAGGGCTTATGCCCCGATTATAAAAGGGCTTATGCCCGATTATTGAAAGGGCTTTTGCCCGATTATTAAAAGAGGCTAGGCCTCCAGTTATATGATAAAGCACTATCTTTGCCAAAGGAGAGTTTGGCGGGGTGGGTCGAGTTAATCCCACATGGTGTGTTGGTTGAATGCGGGTGGAGAGTAGCGGATGGTGGGTTGAGTAGTCTCCCAAATAGGTTGCATTCTTTCATTGAAATTATATGTGACATTGAAATGGGCCTAAGGGCCATACCGTTTCTGATAAAGGCTTGACCCGATAATATGAAATATGAAAAGGCTTGACCCGATATTATGAAATATGAAATATGAAAAGGGCTACTGACCCGATGCATGATTGAGATTGGATTTGGGCTTAGACCCAACAGTAGTTATTGTTTTGGGCTCTGAAAGGGCTTGTTGCACACCGAGTTTCCAAACTCACCCCCTTTCCTTAACCTTGCGGTGAGCCTTGATGTGGGGACTTGGTAGGAGAGGATTGAGTGGCCACGGTGATCATCTTTGGGCTTTTAAATAAGTGTTGGTTTTCATTTAATTTCCTTTAATTATTATTTATTTTTGGGTTGTAATAAGGCCAATTTTAACTTTCCTTTTATTTCTTTTCGAATTATTTTAATTTTAATAACTTTAAAAATTGGTTAATAATTATTCAAATGGGCTAGACTTAGGGCGTGTTTTCAAAATGATACTTGTTTTCAAAATATCTCAACACCACGATTAATCGATTTATCAAAGGCGTCCACTTAAACAAATTTAAACTCGATATAACAAAGTGTGGCTATGGTTGTGGGCATGTCTAGGATTGGATCCAATTAAAGAGCTTGGTACTTAGCGACCTTCATGGCTCACCTCCTCTCTCGGATACCTACTTGGTGCCCGGCTTCCATACACTTTGTTAACTCAATAAAATGTATGGTTTTAAAACACTAAAGCGGGCGTGGGTTTTCAACTCCAATGTGGCACGTCGATTCGGCCATAACGTCTGGCTTTGGGTTTGGGGTGTTACATTTAGTGGTATCGAGCTGGTTGCAACAACTCGGTACGTGGACCAAGTCCAAAATTTTTTGAAAATTTAGGCTTAAGAAGGGTATTTTGGAAATAGATTTTGGAAAGTTTATTGCAAAAATGTTTCTGAGTATACATGTTAAAATGGTTTAAATTTTTACGGGTTTTGAAATTTGGTACCGAAAGAAGTGGCACACCAATCCCGCACCAAGTCTGTAAGTATTTTTGTTCCTCATATTACACTTTGTATTAAGATATTCTTGTAGATAGAACTGAGACCATATCATGACATTATAACTAGGGCAACCCTAAAAACTCTAGAATCTGAGGCTGTAGCTAGGCTATGATTACGTGAAAATAGAAACTTGAAAATACTATCTCTGCATAAGACATGTGAATAAATAGTAAAATTTTGAGATCTTTGTAGTTAATTGATATGTGTCTTGGTAATGTAGAGTATTGATATGGATTCGAGGGTAAGAAAAGTCCACCAACTTGGTGCGGTAACTCGGATCTTGGTGCTGAGGCCTTTGGCCGAGTTAGTAAGGAAAGTGGTAGAGGAAGTATTGGATACAAAAATTAAGGAAATTAGGGAAGCGCTTCAAGCAGGGTGCTTGGAGTGTAAGAAAAGGAAGGATTCTAGTTCTCAGAAAACCAAGCCTCGCTACGTGAAACATGTTAAGGCACGACCAAACTATCCAATCTGCAAAAGATCGCAGCGGACGTCATTCGGTGAATGCCATAGGAAGACAGGAGCATGTCGTAGATGTGGGTCCAAGGAGCATCGAGCTCGGGATTGCCAAGTTTATTTTATTTAAACATATGTTACGAGTTGTATGCGTGCCTGATAAACGTTTCTTTATTTCGGTAATTAGATGTTCTGGGTCGTAATAAAATTATTTAGATCGAGTCTTGTGATGGTATCATAGTAGCATAGTGGTTTGACTTATACAGTTAATTGATAGTTGGAAATTTCGAGGACGAAATTTTTTTAAGGGGGATAGAGTTGTAATGCCCCAAAAATTGGGCCTAGAAGAGTTGGGCTTTGAGTCTAGGATTCGGATAGAAGAAAACACGAATATTGAGAAGTTTTAAATATTACTAGTGTTTAAAAAATATATATTGATAAAATATTTATGTTATTACTAATATTTTAATTTTTATGAAAATTATTATCATTATAATTATTAGATACAAATATATTTATAAAATTATTGTTGTTAATTTAGTGTTTAAATTAACATATTATTAGAAAATTTTCTTGTATCTATTTTTATTGATTTATGGAAATTTATAATTATTATTAGGAAAATATATATATATTATCGTATTTGAAATTTTCATTATTATGGTTATTATTATTATTTTAGTTTTAAATAAATTACAATGTAATTAAAGTGTGGGAAAAATTTGGACCAAGACTTTAGCAAAAATTATTATTTTGCTCCTTTAGGGATCTGGGCATTAAGGTTTATTAATAAGTTGGGCTAAAACTGGACATAAGGAGGAATCGGCCTAGTGGTTAGGCGTGTTAGCGATGAGTAGTGAGCGGGGTTCGATTCCTGCGTGTACAAATGTGAGTTTTATTTTAGATATGCGGATCGTGGTGGAACAAGGGTTAAAAGGAGTTGCGGGTATAATTTAACATAAAGAGCTTTGTGGCGTAGTGGCGCAGCGTGTTGGACATATGGAGAGGGCACAGGTTCGATTCCATACGCGAGCGAATCTGTTTTATTTTTAAAGTGGGCGAATCTGAAGCGTAAGGTTTATAATTTATTGTGACCGTATATAAGTAAAGAGAGAAGCATGGTGCGGTGGCCAAGACGGGCGAAGGCACAAGGCGGACGAAGGTGCAGGGTTCGAGCCTCACCTCGCGCATGGAAGGCTTGGATTTTTGCTGCTCACGTGGAGGAGAGTCGAGTTTGACCGAAACTCTTCCCAGCGGAAGTGAAGCGGTCAAGCGGTGGGTAAGGCTGCTAGGAGGTTGGATAAATTTCAAATGCCTAATTCATGGAGCAAAGCAAGGAATTTGAAATTAGAAGGAATTTTATTAAGCATTAAGTCCGTATTTTATTCTTTTAATTTTGGCTTTTATGAATTATTCCTTTTGTTCATCTTTCCTTCATTGATAATAACCGAACCTATCTTCTTTTACTCTTCTTTTCTTTCTTTTCTTTTATCTCATCTCTTCCTTCTTTAATTTCCTTCAAAGCCGAATCTGTACTGTCATCTCCTCTTTTCTATTTTTCTATTTTCTCTTTTTCATTATACTTGTGACAGCCCTAAATTGACCCTAGTCAGAAAGTGGTTTCGGGACCACTAAACCGAGTCATAAAAATAATTAATTGTTATATTCTATGCTTACTATGTGTGTGCATGCATATGTGGAAGTTTCATTCTCTAATTTTACCAATTTTATGAGAAATTATTAAATAGGGATCAATGTGAAACATGGTGAAATATGATAGGCTAATTTTAAATGGCTTATTAGTGCATGTTAACACAAAGGTGGAGTTGCATGTCAAATAACCCATTTCCTAAGGTTAGTGGCTGGCCATGACATGATGATGGGCAAAGAAAACATGTCCTAGACATGTTGGCCTAGTGCATTATGGAAGGAAAATAAAGAAATGAAAAAAAAAGGAAAATGATGAAAAAAAGAGTGTGGATGCCCCCTTGTTGCCGTGAGTTGAGGAAAAAGAAAGGAGAAAATTTTGTTGTTCATCCTTTCTCATTTTGTTACAATTGCCATGACTTGAGAAGAAGAAAAAAAAGTGTCCATTCTCTCATTTTTCTTTGCATGGCCGAATGTACTAAGAAGAAAGGGGGAAGCTTGAGAAAATCAGCCATGGGAGCTTACTAGACTAAGGTGTTTTGATACAAGAAGGTATGTTTTATGCCACTCTTGAAAATGCATGCATAGTTTGGAGGATTGGTTCAAATTTTTCCTTGAATCTTGGATCGAAACTAAGTTGTTAGGTGAGTTAAATTTGACCAAGAATGTTGTATTTCCTAATTAGTGTTTTGATGTTGTTGTGATGAAAGCATGGAGATGAGTGAGTTCGAATGTTTAACAAAAGGAGATTTTGTGCCATTGAGTTCTTGTTGTTATGTGTGTATGTGCATGAGTATTCGGCCATGCTATAAAATTTATGTTGCAAAATGATTTAATGCTTAATGTGATATATAATAGTACTTGTGAATGAGCTTGAGAGCACCTAAATTATTAGTTGGAAGTGCCGAATGTAGTCTTGGATGAATTTTAAAGAACAAAGAAATTTTGGGTGACTAGAGGTCAAGGACATTCGGCCAAAGGCTTGTGTGCTAGCAAAATTTGGCCTAGATGGGGTAAATGTTAAGTGTTAAATGCAATGGAAATGCTAGATTAATGTTGCACATTCGGCTATAGTTAGGCATGTTTATGATCTCATTTAGACAATTAGACATAAAAAGGGTGGTAATGAGGCTGAAAATTGTTGAATGGCTAGTTGGGTAATGAATGTAGCATTGGCCATATGGGGTAAAAATGGGTCAAATGTTCGTGAAATAAAACTTTGTGAATTGATGAATTAATGATGATAGTATTGTTGATGTCATGTATATATGTATAAATATTTGGCAAGACGGTTAAACTAGTTAATTTATTGATTAGCTCAAGAAGCTAGAGGGGGAGAATCAAGCAAAAGCAAAGGAAAGAACATCGAATAGCCGAGTTGGAACCATTTTACCCAACACAAGGTAAGTCATTAAGCATATATTTGGTATTGATTTAAATGATCATAATATTTATGCAATTGTGTTTAAATGAGTTGATGTGTAAATTCAAATGTATGTGTATGGAATGATGCCATTGTTGAATGTATAAAGGCAGCAAAATGCATAAGGTATTGGTCTCGGCACTAAGTGTGCGGGTATAAATGGACACGGTGACAAGATTGGCAATTGAGTGTGCGGGTTTAAATTGTACAGCACTAAGTGTGCGAGTTTGATTATATAGCACTAAGTGTGCGAGCTGAATATATATAGCACTAAGTGTGCGGATTCACTATATGCTCTTGCATTACAATTGGCACCGAGTGTGCGACATTATCGAGTTAATCCGGACACGGATCGGGTAAGTACCTTGAGCTCATGACGAATGGGCAATATGTTCATGCTCGGGGTTGAGCTTGGTAAGCTTTAAATCTATGTGATGATTGCAATTGTATAATTGTGGTGAAAATGAGTTGGTGTGTAAAATGCCTCAAATATCGTATTGTATAGAATATGAAATGTGGATGTATGACTTGGTATGAGATTGAACCGAAAGGTCCGAGGAATTATGGTATAGTTTCGATATGGATGGAGTACCTAGCCTCGTTTATTGTTTCATGTTGTGATAATTTTATTAATGGATGGTTGTCGAATGCTTATGACTTCTTGAGTTATAAACTCACTCGGTGTTTTCTTGTCACCCATTTTAGGTCTCTTGGACTCGTATCATTTGCGTGCTCGAACCGTCGTTGAAGTCATCACACCGGCTGGAAATCTTTTGGTATTGTCTTCGTAGTTGAACTAGGAGAACATTTGGCATGTATAGGCTATTTTGTTTTGTTGAATCTCGGGTTGTAAACTTTAAGCCATGCGAAGATGGCCTATGTGGTCGGTTGAGTGTGAATCTAAAACCTATAGGCACGAGCCTTAGAAACCTTAATTTTGATAAGGTGGCCATAGTTTGTATTATGTATGATGAAATAGTTGGCCATGGAAGAATTATGAAATAGTCATTGTTTGCTTTAGTACCGATCTTGCCAGCAGCAGTGAGGTGAGATGGAAAAATCACTAAAAATAGTAGAAGTAGAATTAAATAGTGAATAAATTATGAAATTTAACCTTGATGAATCTATTTTCATATGGACGAAACGAAATGACCGTATGAGCTGTATTTTAAGAGATATTCAGGTTTTTACAAAAACAGGGGCCAGAACGGTTTCTGGATCCCTGCTCCGACTTGGAAAATTTACCATAAATTATCCAGAAACAATTAGAAGTCATGCCTTATATTCATAGATTCCCTTTGAGTCTAGTTTCATTAGAAACAAACGGTATGAGCATTAGAGCTCTGTACGAGATGATATCCAGGTCGTAATGCGCAAAGGTCAGTGTAGTCGAACCCTGAAACAGGGGTGACTTTAACTAATAACCCTGAACTCGAGATATGATTTTTAAGGTGACAGTGACGCAGTTAACTAGCCTGCCTAGAACAGAAAAAGGAAAACAAAAAAAAATTTTCCAAGAGAGGAATAAGTAAAGTAAGCCCGGTAACACCTCGTGGTCAAATCCGGTGACGGTCACGGGTTTGGGGTGTTACAATACTAAAATCTGAAACATCCATATTTTAGTGATTCGGGAGTTAATATTTAGATCTATTTTCTACGCACGTTTAAGTTGGATTCACAACGGATATGGGGTAGGAAGGTATTTGGAACGTCTTCAACAAGTAGATCTCTTGGTAAGTATTCGAACCTTCTTTCCATTTGTATCTTGTGGTTTAAGAAAAGCTGAAAACCCCTCTGTCGACTAAGGCTAAAAGGGTTTTTGGTGTTATTTGGTCTGTTGGTGCTAGTGAGGATTAAAGGCTACCGATCGAGGAGTGTGTGAAAAGCTTGGATCATCGGAGTGACTAAATCTAGTCATCAACTTCGGCATAGGTATGAACCCAAGGGCCATTGTGGATGGTGGCCGAATGTGTAAGTGATGATAATAGGTAGTTTTCGATTTGGTTTAATATTAACATGGTCTAATCTATAAGTGGTTGATTATAGGAGAAATCGCATAGGAGATCTCGTCTAGGAATATCACAAATCAGGTGTGTAACGAACCCTTTCATAGCTTAAAGCGATAAAATGCCGAAAAGTCGAAATGCGAAATTCTGGCATTTCGAGGACTTGTGAGCAAACGAACGCTCACTAGTTAGTTAGAATCGATGAGACGGTGATCAAGAACGATGGAAATGGTAAGAATGTGATTTTGGCGTTCTTGGTAAGTTGAACCTCGAGGGGAAGTGGGGCCCATTGGGCTTCGGGCCCATTTGGGTAAAATTGGTAGAAAGCGAAATCGTTATATGGCATGATAAGACCGTTAAAACCGTTATGGAATATAGGCTAAATGGGCCTAGATGACGAAATTGGCTAAGTAGGGCCCATTAGGGTTTTAGGCCCAATAACTTGATTTTGCTAAAATGGGCGAAATCACTGTTTGCACCCATGGATTGTTAGTAGTCGTTAATGAACATGGAAACCCTAATTTTTGGTAAAATTATGAGATTACCCTTATACCATGAAAATGACTGTTTTGCCCCTAGGTAAAAATGACCATTATATCCCTAGGGTTTATGTATGATTTTAATACATGGGATTTTGATAAATATGGTATGTATGATATGCACATGAAATGTATGATATGCACATGATATGTATGATATGCACATGAGGTAATCATAAATGCATTGGGTTGGGTTTTTATATGGATGGAGGAAGTGAAAAAGGGCTTATGCCCCAGTTATCAAAAGGGCTTATGCCCCAGTTATAAAAGGGCTTATGCCCCAGTTATTGAAAGGGCTTTTGCCCCAGTTATTAAAAGAGGCTAGGCCTCCAGTTATATGATAAAGCAGCTATGCTGCCAGTGGAGAGTTTGGCGGGGTGGGTCGAGTTAATCCCCACATGGTGTGTTGGTTGGTACGGGTGGAGAGTAGCGGATGGTGGGTTGAGTAGTCTCCCCAAATGGGTTGCATTCTTTCATTGAAATTATATGTGACATTGAAATGGGCCTAAGGGCCATACCGTTTCTGATAAAGGCTTGCCCGATAATATGAAATATGAAAAGGCTTCGGCCCAGTATTATGAAATATGAAATATGAAAAGGGCTACTGACCAATGCATGATTGAGATTGGATTTGGGCTTAGACCCAACAGTCCGTTATTGTTTTGGGCTCGAAAGGGGCTTGTTGCACACCGAGTTGAAACTCACCCCCTTTCCTTAACCTTGCGGTGAGCCTTGATGTGGGGACTTGGGCGGAGAGGATTGAGTGGCCACGGTGATCATCTTTGGGCTTTTAAATAAGTGTTGGTTTTCATTTAATTTCCTTTAATTATTATTTATTTTGGGTTGTAATATGGCCAATTTTAACTTTCCTTTTATTTCTTTTGAATTATTTTAATTTTAATAACTTTAAAATTGGTTAATAATTATTCAAATGGGCTAGACTTAGGGCGTGTTTTCAAAATGATACTTGTTTTCAAAATATCTCAACACCACGATTAATCGATTTATCAAAGACGTCCACTTAAACAAATTTAAACTCGATATAACAAAGTGTGGCTATGGTTGTGGGCATGTCTAGGATTGGATCCAATTAAAGAGCTTGGTACTTAGCGACTTTCATGGCTCACCTCCTCATCTCGGATACCTACACGGTGCCCACTTCCATACACTTTGTTAACTCAATAAAATGTATGGTTTTAAAACACTAAAACGGGCGTGGGTTTTCAACTCCAATGTGTACGTCGATTTCGCCATAACGTCTGGGCCGGGTTTGGGGTGTTACAATTGTAATTTTTCCAAAATTTGAGTTAAGGATTAATTTGATAATGTGAGTATTAAATAAGCTAAATGTGTTATTTTGGATCAAGAAAGACGTGGAATCGACCTCAATCGAGGAAAAGAAAAGATTGTGGACTAGATTGCAAAATCCTTGTATTTTGGTACCAAGGTAAGTTCATGTGTAAATAAAGTAGCATAATTTTTATTTTTAAGTTATTGATGTTAATTATATGCTATGATGAATTTAATTATGAAATGTATGCTTTGTGGTTAATTTCAAATAATATGTAAATTATGCGAGCTACTTGTTAAATATAATTGTTACCGAGTATTGATTTCGGCATTCTACGGAAGACGGCAAGGATAAGTGTTCAAGGAAAAAGCCCGTTTGAACCTTAGGAATAGACATGTCACTAGGATGGTTGAGCATCCGAACTCGTTGAGTTGAGTCCGAGTTCACTTATGGATGCGAATGTCTGAACTCGTTGAGTTGAGTCCGAGTTTGTGAGATGTAACTAGGCATCCGAGCTCGTTGAGTTGAGTCCGAGTTCACTTATGGGCGGGTTACATGATTGCTTGATTTCATATATGGCACTTATGTGCAAGTTATCCATGTATCCGAATTATATTCCGATATGTTCAATGGGTAAAGCTCTACTCAAATGGAGGAATATTTGAGATGTAAAGAGACGTATTGGTAAGTGATGTGAAATGGATATTTTGAGCAGTATGTATTTAACCCTCGGGTTGAGTATTGATACAACCACGATAAGGTAATAAGATGATGAAAATGATTAGAAATGTGATGGTGTTTTAGTGATGCATGCTAATGTTGATTGGTATGACTGTTTGTTATGTTACTTATTATTTGCATATGAACTTACTAAGCATTTATGCTTACTCCTCCTTCTTACTCATTGTAGTTTTGGCCAAGCCACTCATGAGTCGGGATAGGTCAAGGCTCATCACACTATCCTAAGACTTTTGGTAAAGGCTTGTAAATTTAAGTATGGCATGTATAGCAATATATCTATTTTGTGTAAATGATCTTATGGTATGGTAATGGAATGGTTGAGGAAATGTTTGATAATGATAAATTATGAAAATGGTTAGTTTAGATTATGTTTGATGATAAGGAAATTAATAAGATACTTAGTGTATAAAAACTCATCAAAAGGGATGAAATTTGCCATAAGCAGGATCTTGTAGCAACAACGATCGAGTTTTAAAATTTACTAAAATCATAGAAATTGAATTTGGTGATGGAATACATATCAAATTGAAGCTTATTATGTCTAGTTTCACATGAAACAAATGAAACAAGAAAAGGAATTATATATTAGAAGATATTAGTATTTTAGTGAAATAGGGTAACTTTAACTAATAAAGCTGTACTAAATGGCCCAACCAAAATTCTAGAAAAATGAGTAGATAGGTATATGAGTCTAGATTAGGGAAAATTTACGGATCTTGATTTCAAGTTTAAGAACTCGAGATATGATTTTTCTTGTGATTTGTGATGCAAGTAGCTTAAAAGCTGCGAATGTAGAAATAAATAATCCAAAGTTCTAAATATGTTAAATTAAGCTTAGTAACACCTCATACTCGACTCAGACTACGGTCTCGGGCGTGGGGCGTTACATTTAGTGGTATCGAGCGCGGTTTAGTCGGTTCTCGGACTCGTGTTGTATGTCTGATTTTGCTATACATGCCATATGTATAAATTGTGATAGTGTGACGACTTGACCTTTTAAATGATTTTTTATAGTAAATGGATCCCGATCCGGTTGTGGCGAGATGAAGTAGAGAGTAATGCGCCATGACTCATTTGAAGGAGCGGTAATGATCGAAAATCCACCTCCTATTGTTGGTCGGGGAGGAGGAGAAAGGGATCGAGAAGCCTTTCTCCAAATGATGAGTGCATGGTACATCGAGTTCGTTCAATACGAACCCAAATGTACGACCTCCCCACCTCCCCAATTCCTCAACCTGCACCCGATGCCTCAAGGTATGGATCGATGAAATTTCACGAACTCCGGTTGATAGAATTCATAAGCAAGGGCAAGAATTTAAAGCAAATATTAATGATGATGCCGAGAAAGCGAGTTCGGCTTGAGAATTCTATCCGGGTATTTGATGAATTATCTTGTACACTTGAAGAATGTTTAAAATCGCTATATCTTTGTTGAGGATTCACTTATAATTGGTGGAAGACTTTGATTTGGTGGTACCAAAAAGAAAATAACTTGGGAATTTTTCAAGAAGAGTTTGGAAGAAATATATTAGTGAAAGATTTGTTGATCGAAGCGTAAAGAATTTCTTGAGTGAAGCAAGGTAATATAATGATTCTGAGTATGAAAGAGAGTTTGTTCGATTAAGTAAGTATGCGGAGAGTATGTTCCTCAGAGGCCAAGATGTCCGACGATTTGAAGATGGGCTCAACAAAGACATCAAGGTATTTGTTGGAATTCTTGAATTAAAAGAAATGGTAGTATTGGTTGATCGAGCTTGTAAGGTCAAGAATTACTTAAAGAAAAGAAAAGGTAGAGGTGAAACTAGAAATTGGAAGAAAAGACCGATGAGTAGTTCATTTTCACAACAACTTTGGAAAGTCAAGGAATATGAATCCTCGTTCCCAAGCTTCATTTGGGCAATCATATGGGAATTATAAGAAGCAAAATGTGGGTCCTAAATCCCAGACTACTTCGGCAGCCAGTGTAGAGAACTCGAGATTTGTTAAACCTGAGTGCCAGCGGTGTGGTAGAAATCATTTTGGTTCGTGTAGAGCAAATGAATGTTTTCGATGTGGTTCTCTGGATCATTTTATTAGAGACTGCCCAGAGAGAGCTGAAAAAGAAAAATTTCAGAATACAAAAACAAGTGGGATGGATTCGAGAGGAAGATATCCAAGAAAAGCTAGGAGCGAAGCAAGCAGTAAGAATGTAGCCAGGGATGCACCGGTTAGACCTGAAGGAAGGGCTCCGGCTAGAACTTATGCTATTAAAGCGCGTGAAGATGCTTCCTCACCTGATGTGATTACCGGTACATTTTCTCTCTATAATGTTAATGTTATTGCTTTGATTGATCCCGGTTCTACTCATTCATATGTGTGCATGAAATTAGTGTCTAGTATGAATATACCTGTTGAGAATACAGAATTTATGATTAGAGTGTCGAATCCGTTAGGCAAATATGTGACTGTTGATAAAGTATGTAAGAAATGTCCTTTAATGATTCGGGATCATTACTTTCTGGCCGACTTAATGTTGTTGTCGTTTGATGAGTTTGATGTTATTTTGGGCATGGATTGGTTGACATTACATGATGCTAAAATAAATTGCAAAGAAAAGGTTATAGAATTAAAGTGTGAAAATGGTGAAACTCTGCGGGTTGAATCAGATAAATCAGAGGCATTGCCTAGTGTGATTTCTTCAATGTCGGCTCAAAGATATCTGAGAAAGGGTTATGAAGCTTATTTGGCGTATGTAATTAATACAAAAGAAGTTGAAAAGAAAGTTGAATCGGTCTTGCGGTTGTGTGTGAATTGGCGGACGTATTTCGGAAGAATTGCCGGGCTTGCCTCGATCGGGGAAGTAGAATTTGGTATTGATTTGATACCGGAAGCAGACTCGATTTCGATTGCTCCATATAGAATGGCACCAGCAGAGTTGAAGGAATTAAAGTCGCAGATTGCAAGAGTTGGTGATAAAGGTTTTGTGAGACCAAGTTTTTCACCTTGGGGTGCTCCGTGTTATTTGTGAAAAGAAGGATGGTTCTATGAGGTTGTGTGTTGATTATCGCCATTAAACAAGGTGACAATCAAAAACAAGTATCCGTTGCCAAGAATTGATGATTTGTTTGATCGGCTAAAAGGAGCGACATGGTTTTCAAAGATTGGGAGATCTGGTATTACCAATCTATGGGTAAAGGAGTCGATGTACTTAAAAGCGCTTTTAGAACAAGGTATGGTCATTATGAATTTTAGTTATGCCGTTCGGGTTGACAAATGCTCTCTTTGTGTTTATGGATTTAATGAATCGCATATTTCGCCATATTTGGACAAATTTGTTGTGGTGTTTATAGATGATATTTTAATTTATTCAAAAGATGATACTGAGCATCTTTGAGCATTTGAGGATAGTTTTGCAAACTTTGAGAGATAAACAATTTGTATGCTAAGTTTAGTAAAAGTGAATTTTGGCTACGGAAGTTGGATTTTGGGTCATATTGTTTCGTGATGGTATACGGGTTGATCCTAGTAAAATTTCAGCCATTGTTGATTGGAAACCACCAAAAATGTAACGAAGTTAGAAGTTTCTTGGGGCTAGTGGGTATTATCGGCGGTTTGTAAATGGATTTTCTATAATTGCGGCTCCTTTGACTAGACTACTCGAAAGGATGTTAAATTTGAATGGACGTAAGAATGTCAACAGAGTTTGAATTAATCAAGCACCAGTGTTGATACAACCCGAATCGTAAAGAATTTGTGGTGTATAGTAATGCTTCTCTAAATGGTTTGGGATGTGTACTCATGCAAGAAGGAAAAGTGGTGGCATATGCTTGAGGCGATTAAAACCCCATGAGAGGAATTATCCTACTCACGATTTGGAATTGGTCATGTGGTGTTTGCTTTGAAAATTTGGCGACATTATTTGTATGGTGAAAAGTGCCGGTATATACCGATCATAAAAGTCTTAAGTACTTGATGTCACAAAAGACTTGAATTTAAGACAACAAGATGGTTGGAGTTATTGAAAGATTACGAGCTTGTTATTGATTATCATCCGGAAAGCGAATGTGGTTGCCGATGCTTTGAGCGTAAAGTTGTTGTTTGCTTTGAGAGTTATGAACACTCGCTTGAAAGTGTCGATGATGGTTCGATTCTAGCAGAGCTAAGAGTAAACCGAAGTTTTACAAGAGATTTCAAGCTCGAAAGATGATCAAGATTTGCAAGCCAAGAGAAAGCGATGTGAAGTTGATCTGAGTCGATTTCAAAATTGGTTCGATGGGTGTTTAATGTTTAAAGATTGGATTTGTGTATCAAGAATGAGGAACTGATTCAAAAGATCCTGAGAAGCACATAGTGGTTATTTCTCGATTCATCCGTAGTACGAAAATGTATAATGACTTGAAGAAAATGTATTGGTGGAATGGAATGAAAAGAGATATATCGAGTTTGTGTCCAAATGCTTAATCATCAACAGGTGAAAGTGAACACCAAGTTCCTTCGGGATTACTTGACCTATTATGGTTCTGAATGGAAATGGGATCGGATTACTATGGATTTTGTTTTAGGATTGCCATTGACTCTGGAAAGAAAGATGCCATCTGGTAATAGTTGATGATTAACTAAGTCGGCTCATTTTATCCCAGTACATACTGAATTATTCTCTTAACAAGTTGGCTGAATCAGATATTAAAGAAATTGTTAGATTACACGGAATACCATTATTGATTATTTCAAATAGAGATCCAAGGTTTACCTCGCGGTTTTGGAAAAAGTTGCAAGACGCGTTAGGTACGAAGTTAAATTTCAGTACTGCTTTTCATCCACAAATTGATGGACAATCAGAAAGAATAATTCAGATTCTTGAAGATATGCTTAGATGTTGTGTATTGGAATTTCAAGGAAGTTGGGAAAGATACTTACCGTTGGTGGAATTTGCTTACAATAATAGTTATCAGACGAGCTTGAAAATGGCACCTTATGAAGCATTATATGGTCGTAAGTGTCGAACGCCATTGTATTGGATTGAACTCAAGGAAAATCAGATTTATGGAGTTGATCTAATAAAAGAAACTGAAGAAAAAGTGAAAATAATTCGAGATTTTTTGAAAGCTGCTTCAGATAGACAAAAATCTTATGCAGATCTAAAACGAGAGGACATTGAATTTCAAGTTGGTGATAAAGTATTTTTAAAGGTGTCTCCGTGGAAGAAAGTCCTTAGATTTGGACGGAAGGGCAAATTAAGTCCGCGTTTTGTTGGGCCGTATGAAGTAATTGAAAAAGTTGGACCGGTAGCATATCGGCTAGCATTACCACCTGAATTAGAGAAGATTCATGATGTGTTCCACGTATCTATGTTACGTCGGTATCGTTCGAATCCTTCACATGTAGTTTCACCGACAGAAATTGAACTACAACCAGATATGACCTACAAAAAAGAACCGATTAAGATTTTAGCTCGAGAGGTCAAACAACTAAGGAATAAAAATGTTGCACTTGTGAAGGTGTTGTGGCAAAGGCATGGAGTAGAAGAAGCTACATGGGAATCCGAAGAAACTATGAGAAATCAATACCCACATCTGTTTACCGATAAGATTTTCGAGGACGAAAATCCTTAAAGGGGGGGAGAGTTGTAATATCCCGAATTAGGGCCTAATCGGAATAGTGGTTTCGTGACCACAAATCCGAGATAGAAATAATTATTTTATAATTATTTTGAGGTTTATGATATGAATGCATAATTGTGTGAAGATTTCGTGAAGAAATTTTGGGCATAACGAGTTTAATTTAAAGTTAGGGACTAAATTGAATAAGTTGCAAAATTTGCATTCTAGAAGTTTTAGTATGAAATTACTTTGAAATATTAATTAGGAGGTCTTAAATAGCAATTTTACCAATTTTAAGTTCATGGACAAAATTAGGACATGGAAGGAATTTTGGAAAGTTTAGTAGTAAGGGTATTTTGGTCATTTAGTTATTAAAATGAATTAAAAACAAAATTAAAAGCCAATTTTGTCCATCTTCTTCATTAGGCCGAAATTTCAAGGGTTCTCCATAGCTAGGGTTTGTTTCAAGCTTCCAAGCTCCATAGTAAGTGATTCCAAGCCCGCTTTTAATGATTTTTACGTTTTTGAGATCCCTAACTCGATAAAGCTTATGTTAGCAATAATTTAACTTAGGGTTTATATTTGGAAAAATACCCATAGGTGAAATTTGTTTATTTTGATGTTTTATGATAGAATATGAAGTTTTAAATTATGTTAGACAACTTGTACTACTCTATTTTAAGCAAAAACGAGTAAAAGGGCTTAATCGGTAAAAATACCTAATAGTCACAAGTACATGTTAGAGTGAGAATTTGATGTTTCCATAGAAGAGAAAAGTGATCAGCATGTTGTAAAACATAAAAATAAGGAATAAAGTTTAATCCCGAGCCTAGGGGCAAAAATGTAAATATGCAAAAGTTTAGGGGTAAAATTGTAATTTTGCCAAAATTTGAGTTAAGGATTAATTTGATAATGTGAGTATTAAATAAGCTAAATGTGTTACTTTAGATCAAGAAAGACGTGGAATCGACCTCAATCGAGGAAAAGAAAAGATTGTGGACTAGATTGCAAAATCCTTGTATTTTGGTACCAAGGTAAGTTCATGTGTAAATAAAGTAGCATAATTGTTATTTTTAAGTTATTGATGTTAATTATATGCTATACTAAATTTAATTATGAAATGTATGCTTTGTGGTTAATTTCAAATAATATGTAAATTATGCGAGCTACTTGTTAAATATAATTGTTACCGAGTATTGATTTCGGCATTCTACGGAAGATGGCAAGGATAAGTGTTCAAGGAAAAAGCCCGTTTGAACCTTAGAAATAGATTAGGATACAGGTGACATGTCACTAGGATGGTTGAGCATCCGAACTCGTTGAGTTGAGTCTGAGTTCGTGAGATGTAACTAGGCATCCGAGCTCGTTGAGTTGAGTCCGAGTTCACTTATGGGCGGGTTACATGATTGCTTGATTTCATATATGGCACTTATGTGCAAGTTATCCATGTATCCGAATTATATTCTGATGTGTTCAACGGGTAAAGCTCTACTCAAATGGAGGAATATTTGAGATGTAAAGAGACGTATTGGTAAGTGATGTGAAATGGATATTTTGAACAGGTATGTATTTAACCCTCGGGTTGAGTATTGATACAACCATGATAAGGTAATAAGATGATGAAAAATGATTAGAAATGTGACATGTGTTTTAGTGATGCATACTAATGTTGATTGGTATGACTGTTTGTTATGTTACTTATTATTTGCATATGAACTTACTAAGCATTTATGCTTACTCCCTCCTTCTTACTCATTGTAGTTTTGGGCAAGCCATTTCAGAGTCGAGATAGGTCAAGGCTCACCACACTATTCGGAAGACTTTTGGTAAAGGCTTGTAAATTTAAGTATGGCATGTATAGCAATATATCTATTTTGTGTAAATGATCTTATGGTATGGTAATGGAATGGTTGAGGAAATGTTTGATAATGATAAATTATGAAAATGGTTAGTTTAGATTATGTTTGATGATAAGGGAAATTAATAAGATACTTAGTGTATAAAAACTCATCAAAAGGGATGAAATTTGCCATAAACAGGATCTGCAACAACAACGACGCGAGTTTTAAAATTTACTAAAAATCATAGAAATTGAATTTAGTGATGGAATACATATCAAATTGAAGCTTATTATGTCTAGTTTCACATGAAACAAATGAAACAAGAAAAGGAATTATATATTAGAAGATATTAGAATTTTAGTGAAACAGGGGTAACTTTAACTAATAAACTGTACTAAATGGCCCAACCAAAAATTCTAGAAAAAATGAGTAGATAGGTATATGAGTCTAGATTCAGGGAAAATTTACAGACCTTGATTTCAAGTTTTGTAACTCGAGATATGATTTTTCTTGTGATTGTGATGCAAGTAGCTTAAAAGTTGCGAATGTAGAAATAAATAATCCAAAGTTCTAAATATGTTAAATTAAGCTTAGTAACACCTCATACTCGACTCCGACGACGGTCTCGGGCGTGGGGGCGTTACACACAATGTCACATGCCATGAGAATTGGAACAAAACATAACTCATCAACAAACATAGATACTTAGCTAATTAAAAACACGTTAACGATGCTTACAATTTCATATATCAGAACCGAATTTTTTAAGGCAACATACCTCCAAAATTTATGCAACCATATCATATAAATAGTTTTCATTTAACAGATATCATACATATCACTTAACAAAATCTATAAAACCACTGACTTCAAACCGCATTTCAAAACACAACCCTAGCTAAATTTTAATGAAAATAGACCCACACACCGTGTGGCCTACACGTCTACTTAACCTAGCCCGTGTGGCCTACACGGTCTGGCATACGACTGTGTGGCATCGGTAATGAATTTTTTGGCTTCGCATTATTCCTTATTTTTACGAGATCGAGTCACACACTGGTCATTTTTCAATGCCAATGCAACAACAATAATTTCAAAACCTATATGACAATCGATTAAGATAAAATGACCATTTCTTCTTAAAATATTAGCCAAAACAGTAACGCATCCAACTCTAACAACCAAAACAACCCCCAATTTAGCATGATACTTGCCCTTGTTAAAGTCAACAACTTTAACAACACCTAGATTGTTGGAGGATTGCTCATTACCAAAGTCTCAACTAAATCAAGAATTTCACACAATTAACTATTGTCACACAATAGGAGGTTATAACCCCAAAACATGAAAATTCACAATAAAAAGATACGAACTTAAATCGACAATGACTATCAAGCCCCATTTGAACCTTGAGAATTCATAGGATACAAATGACATGTCATTAGGGTTTACATGTTTTGGGTGCTAGTCTTGAATGTCCTACTGATGGTTGAGTTTTTGCATGTGTTGTGGATAGTCCATAGCTCGTATGAGCAACATCATGTAGTTTCGTTCTGACCCACAGCTCGTATGAGCAGGCCCATTTTCACATCTTGTGTGGGTATACTTATTCACAGCTCATGTGAGCATACTTATTCATAGCTCGTGTGAGCATATATGTAAAGGAATTGATGGACTACGGTTATGTTTAGCACACTTCGTGTGAGCTATCCTTCATATCCAACATTATTTTATTCGGTTCAACAGGCATGAATTTACAAGGATATGGTAAGTGTTCTATATGAACCAAGTCATGTATGTATGAAAGACTTTGAAATGGTGAGCTACATGGAAAATATGTTCTGTTGAGATGGATGATAAATCCAATTGAATCATGCTCAAGTATAATGGTTATCCATGTCAAATTCATATGAATTATGTTTAAAGTAACTAACATGTGTTGTTGATGTGCTTAAGTTTATGCCAAGCTTTTGGATATGATTGATGTTTATGATTATGCTTGTATTATGCACATAAAACAGGTAAGAAAAGAGAATAAAACTGTAAGTACATAAGTGAGATGTATTATAATGTTATAAAAGTTTTAATGTGATAAATGATGTGTTTATATGTGAGCAAACTGCTTATGCTATGGATGAATCTACCTATATCATGGATAAATGCACTGAGTTGGGAATTAATAATGTTGTTTAGGCTTATGATAAGCATTGGGGACAAAATGGAAAGTAAGTAAATAGAAAGGTTGATGACTATATATTACGTCTCGTAAAATCCTATCATGTTATGAATGATAAATATATATGAAATTAATGAACTTATTCATTTGTAAATTGATGATCATATATATTTATGAATCTTATGGCATGGGCATAGGTTTGTGTTTAGTCTGTAAAGTTTATTATTGAATTGAAATATTATTCTTAAAGTTTATACGAGCTTACTAAGCATACATTGCTTACGTAGTTATTTTTCCTTTACCTTATAGATTATCGAAAGCTTGATTGGATTGGAAGTTAGTCAGAGATCCATCACACTATCCATCGATTTTTTCAGTAGATTATGGTGTTTTTGAGTCATGGTTATAATGGCATGTATAGGTGTTTGATGCTTAATGGTTGGTGTTTATATGATCAAATTGATGCGTGGTTTTTATGACCAAAGTGGTAAGAGTTGGCATGTTTGCAAAATGATCATTTAGAGTATGATTTGATAATGAATTTAGCCAAGTATAATTGGTTGAATTATGACCCATTTGGTATGTTTGGAATTTGAATTTGGCTTGTGGTCAATTATGGTATAACTTGATATGAAATTAAACTAAATATATATATGGATGAGTTATGGTCGTGTATATATATTTAAGTTAGGTATATTTGTATTTAAGATGCATGAAAATAATGATTCAAATGATAGGTTATATTGACATGGTGTAAGCCAAGTATGGCATACTTAAACATGCACATGTTTAGGTATGTTTGGAACATGTTTGGTATGTTTATATAAGTCTAAGTGGAGTTATGCTTTTAGGTAAGTATGAACTAATTGTAATAGTATAAATATAGTCAATCTATGATGAATTTTGAAATGGAAAATGAATTAATTGTTTAATAATGGAATGTGTTAAGTACATATATATGTTTAGATAATTGTATATTGTATTTGAGTTACCTATATGGCATATTGGTTGTAAGGATAAATGATCTAATGGATTGGTCTTAATATGCATGCTTTGACATGTTTGAAAGCTTGATTATATGTGCAAATATCTTGTAAGTGTGAGCTTGAAAAGGGTGAAATGAATGGCTTGAAATTGGCCTATTTCTTGTCCACACGGCCTAAGACACTGGTGTGTGTCTCAACCGTGTATGACACATTGCCATGCGATATAGCCGGGTGTCCCCTATAGGTTTTTAAAGGTTGTATTTTGAGAGTTACACAGCCTAGCACACGTGTGTGTGGCTTGGCCGTGTAACCCAATTCAGAAAGTTACATGGGCAGGTACATGGATTGGGGCATGGCTGTGTGTCCCTACTTCAAATGTCCACACGGCCTGAGACACGGGTGTGTGTCTCAACCATGTGGCCTGGCCACATGGTCGTGTGACCCCTATAGTGTGAATTTTTCCATATTTTTTTGTGAAGTTTTAAATGTTCTTGATTTAGTCCTAAATCATATCAAAAGCGTTTCTAAGGCCTTGAGGGCTTGAATTAGGGACATTATGCATGTTTTTTATTGGATTTTGAAATGATTATGAAGTACTGAGAATGAATGATTTGAGATATGTTTTTACATTAATGCTCTATAACCCTATTCCAGCGATGAATACGGGATAAGGGTGTTACATTTAGTGGTATCAGAGTTACGATTTAGTTGGTTCTCGGACTGGACGTAGCATGTATGAAGTCTAGAAATATATTCCATTATATAACCTATGATAGAGTGATGTTTCCTGACTCTAATGAGATTTATTTCAATATCAAACAAGGATGTTTTCCCACCGAGTTAATTCTGATAATGCTAAAAGCGATACTTATGTGTATAAGTAAAACGTTGCTAAGGATGAGTAGAAACTCATGAAGGTATGAATAAATGTTTATAATGTTATGTTAATGATGAATGTTATGTTATGTGTAACAGCCCATTTTAGGGTCAAATCAGAACAGTGGTTCCAGGACCATGAATCCAAAGTAGAAATATTTATTGTGACATTGTTTTAAGATCTACAGTATGATTGAATGATTGTGTGAAAATTTTGTTAAGAAATTTTATCGATAAGGTGTCCAATTTAACTAAGAGGACTAAATTATAATAGGTGTAAAATGAATGTTCTAAAAGCTAGAGGTGTCTAATTGCTATGAAATTTTAAATTGGAGGTCCTTAAATGGTAATTAGGCCATTATACTTTAAGTTGGACAAAAATGGACATTATAGGGTAAAATTTCAAAGTTTGGCATTAATGGCATTTTGGTCATTTGGGTAATAAAGAAAAAATTAAACACATAAAAGATGTCATCTTCTCAATTTCATCCACCCATGGTCAAAAATCACAAGAGAAGGCATAGCTAGGGTTTTCCAAGCTTTCAAGCTCGATTGTAAGTTCATTCTAGCCCAATTTTTAATGATTTTTATGTTTTTATGATCCATGTAACATAATCTAGCTCTTCCAAGTACTATTTTGAAGTATTGTCAAAGTCTAAATTTTTTTCCATGTTAGACATGCATGTTTTTGGATGTCTAATGGTAGAAAATGTATGTTAGTTGTAAGATAAACAACTTTTGCTAAGTGATTTTCGGTAAAAATGTAAAAAAAGACTTCTTTGTAAAAGTTATAAAATGAGTAGTAAAAGTGTGATTAAGTGGAAAATGTGGGCTGGTATGAGTATGAAAATGGTTTGGCTAGGCTTAGGTGTTGAAGAAGTTGAATACATTTCATTTTACAAGCCTAGGGACTAAATCATAAAGATGAGAAACATTAGGGACAAAGATGTAATTTTTTCCATAATATGATTTTTGGGTCAAATTAAATAATGTGAGTATTAAATAAGTTAAATTTGTTATTATAGATCAAGAAAAACGAGGTTAGGACCTAGATAGGGGAAAAAAGTGTTTAATGATTAGGTCCAATTCTACTATTTCCGTACCGAGGTAAGTTCTATGTAAATAATGAAATGTTATATTTATGTTTTAAATGCTTTAATATTGCATGACTTGTGTGATTGACTCTTTGGACGTATTTGACAAAGTTTCAACAAGCGAGAAATCCCTGTTGAACCTTAGGAATAGAATAGGATACAAGTGACATGTCACTAGGAACCTATGTATATATGTGTTTATGTGATCTGGGTGCTGGTCTTGTACATCCTACCAGTGGTTGGGTATTCCAGCATATGCTATGGATACCTGACAGCTTGTGTGAGCAGCACTGTGTAGCTATGTCGTGATTGACAGCTAGTGTGAGCAGGCCCGTAAATAGTTTGAGAGCAAGCTTATATGTGTTATGAGATATAAGGTAGCTTTTGTAACACCCCAAACCCGGCCTAGACGTTATGGCCGAATTTGGCGTGTCACATTGAAGTGTTTTATCGAAAACCTTGTTTTCATTGGAAACACTTCCTTAAAATGAAAAACCTTAATTACTTTGTAAAATTTCTTTTCAGTTGCGGAAGCTTTATTTAGAACATATGATTAATGAAAACTTGTCATTTAAGAATTTAGTTGCGGAAACGTAGTATTTAAAAATAGTTATGGTTTAACGTTCTACTTCTAATAAATATAAAGCATAAAAATGATAATAACCCTAATTTGAAATATTAGCCAGAGGAAAGACCTTGTTACAACCCAGATCAAATAGAAATAATTTAAAATCAAAATATTAAAAATTTCATAAAGACTAAGTCTAAACTTTTTATGCTAGTTGGCCACCTCTGAGTCCCTCCATCCGTCGAACCACCCACTAAGGATCACCTGAAAAATTTAGAAGGAGGGGGTGAGTTTTGAAAACTCAGTGTGTACAACCCTAAACGAGTATAAAGCAATCATCAGTCATTTTGGGCCTGAGCCCAATTTAATAACGATGGCCTTTGGGCCTTAGCCCATGTTAGCCTCGTTGGGCCGAAGCCCACATCGCAATAATATCACAATAATATCATACATGCAATGCTGTGCAACCCACCCCAATAATCCAACTGTTACACACCAACTCCGTCCCTTGGTACACATCATGTGGGGATATAAATATCGAACCACCCATCCTATACAAATCAATGGTAGCCGGTTGCGGTACTACCTTCATTGCAGGAAGCTGCTAATCAAATATTGGGCTTAATAGCCATCGGTGGATCCAAGGTCGTCAAGCAACCATGCGATAAGCAACCATGCGATAAGCAACCATGCGATCCTCATATACTTCCTCCGTTCCATAATTCCCAACCCATATGCAACCTAAACAAAATATCATATAAGTGCGTATGAATGCAGCAGGTATACATGTAACATCCATATATCTTACACTCAACGCATAAGGGTATTTTAGTCATTTTTGCCTTTAGGGGCATTTCAGTAATTTTCCTTTATTGCGGGTTTTTCACTTACCTTGGCCCGTTAACAAATCTCTGTTGGCTAAGATGAACGGATACTATGCACTAAGTAGGATTCCAAAGAAGAGGTGAGTTATTAAGACTGCTTAAGTACCAAGCTCTCCCGAGATCCAATCCTAGACATGTATATACCCGTTACCACACCTTAACCCTATGACTTGTCCACGGTCTTTAATTAATTAATTAAGTTTTATGTATGTTTAAGCAGTTATCAGATACTAGGCCCAAAACCCCTTACAAAGCCCAGACAAATCCACATACCTATATATAGCCCACTAGGCCCAATCTCTTTCATATGGCCCATGAGGCCCAAATCACATTTATATGTCCCATTAGGCCCAAATCACATTCATATGGCCATTAGGCCCAAATCACATTTACAGTCATGCTCACATACAATTTTCCATCACATAGCATCAATTATCAATTTTTGCCTATTATGGGCCCAACAGCCCATCGAGCCCATTTAGCCCATTCTGGCCCGTTTGGCCAATTCACAACCCAAGTCCATAAAATCGTCCATGGGCCTCAGGCAACCTATCGGCTTCCCCCTTACGAGTGTTCACGCACTCGTAAGACTACCGTAGCCAAACTTTTGGCATTTTGCTTTTCGGCATTTCAGCTTTTGCCGATCTACTTGTGTGTGTCGTGTATGTACACACCTTCAGCTTTATATCAAGCTATCATAGGGTAGAAGTACACACCTTATCACCTGGAGTACTAAGTAGTCATAATCGCCCGAATCTATATTCAACATTATACTCCATTAGTCACATTCCATTAATTCAAAATAAATCCACTACTTACTGAAGAACAACCTATACTTGCCTTGACTAGATTGATCGACTGCGATTTGCCTATGTAACCCGAAATCTGACGTAGCCCCCCTTCTACATCCAGGCAGAAAGTCTCAAACAACTGACACCTTACGTCGCTTAAACTTGGGAATCTCTTTCCCAACTTCTCTGCTAGAACCCCCTTTTTCCATCAACTAATACTTAGCCGGGGATCACACTCTTAAATGAGAGGGAAAAAGAGAAATAAATGGAGAAACCATGGGTTAACGATAGTATTGGGAAGGATAAAGAAAAATCGACTTTTAAGAGTGTAGAAACGAAAGAACTTAGAAATATTTAACAAAAGCCGAAGAAGTCTAATTCACTTACCGATTACGAGATCGCTTGCCAACAAGAAATCAAACCCCCAAAGTGTATGACTCGACTTTTAAATGAAAAAGAAACAGTCGGCTAAGTTGAAGAGGGAAGAGGTTGATTCGACTAAAATAGGGAAGAAAAGATCAAGAGTTTGGTTTAAAGAAAAGAGGAGATGATACGCGACTGAAGCACACAAAAACAACAAATGCTCTCACTTGCTCATACGACACACATATATATACTAAAAAAATAAATAAATAAAAATACAAACCTACACTCCCCAATCAACTTAAACTAGTTAAATTCCCTTCAATTTCTCCAATTTTAATCCTCATCATGTCCACACTTAATCCTCATCCTTATCTCCTTGATTTTAGCTAAAAATTCCAATTTGAATTGCATTCAAATTGCTTCCACTGACTAGCCATCCTTCCCTGCATCGAGTAGCAAAGTTAAATCCCCTTTTTGCACATGGAACGACTCGAACTCCTGTCCTCTAACTTCCCAATATGCTACTGGCCACTGCACTGCTACCTGTCTTGCGCGAAAATTCGGTCACAATTAACTATAAGGCTTATATGCCTAAGCCTCAGTTCTCTTAAGGAATAAAAATTTAAACTTTGTCAGGCCTGGGATTCAAACCTACAACCTCTCATATCTATAACATGTTTCTCACCACTGCACCACAGGCGCTCTTGTGCCATATTCCATCCCTAACTATTTTTAAGGCCTATTAACCCGCAACCAGGTTATCCTAAAAATATTTGCTACCATTTAGATTCGAACCCCCATTCTCTTGGCTGCACTATACATCTCTTGACACCACGACACCTATCTTATTTGTGACATTCTTCCTCCCCAATTTTTTATAAAGTCTTTCTACTAACCTCCAGGTTGTCTAAAAAAACCCACAATGCCTGCTCATGCCGCGACTTGAACTTAACACCTCTCCTTACTCCCAACGCCATCATACCACTAGGCCAAGCGCATCCTTTGTGTCAAATTTCCACCAAACACCTTTATAAGGCCTAAACGCTAGCTCCCCTACTACTCATGTGCGCAATAAATTTTTTTTCCAAGGGTAGGACTCGAACCCTGGACTTCCTGCTTGCTACCAACGCCTCTTCCCACTAGGCCAAGCCTTTCCTTGTGTCATAGTTTACCAGGCCTTATTAATAAGCCTTCCACCTAATGCTCAGGGCCTTTTTAGAAAAAAATGCAAAATTTTGCTAAAGCCCTGGATCGAACCCAAGACTTTTTCCCACACTACCAACCCCATCCTAAATCACTTAACAATTAAACTAAACATGCAATTATAAAATATTTAAACACATTTCATTCATTTAAGCCACCTTCTAACCGATCCCAAACTCATGGACCATTACTTCTAGGCCCAAAATTCAGAGTGTTACAGCTTTGGCTACATATGTGGCACTTATGTGCAAGATTTTTCGAGTATTCAATAATATTCCAAGTATTCAACGGGAATGCCAAAGATGTGAAAGGATGTGGTTATGTTACAAGTTGGTATAGGTATGTACGTAAAACTCATAAGTAATAAACTCAGTAACTGATGAACTCGTGGTAAGGTTGTAATTGAATCAAGTTATGACTATGATAATTTAATAACATTTATGTTATCCCACATTATATAAATTGTATGATTGAGGTGTGGTTAAGATGCTTATTATTTGCATATGAACTTACTAAGCTATATAGCTTACTATTTTTTATTTCCATTTTCTTTTCTGTCACTAGGCTAGCTCGGGTTTAGAGACCGTCGGAGATCCATTCACACTCTTGACAATTATTTTGGTATTAATGAAATCAACATTTTGAGTTATGGCATGTATAGGGGACTTGGCCATATTGTTATGTGTCATAATTGATTTGGCCAAATGTGTTGGCTTATATTGGTTAGAAGTTCATTTTCTATAAGGCTATTGAAAATGAGCCAATATTGGTTATAACTATATTCATATAATGATGCCTTTCATGAATGATGTGTTGATGTCTTGGTTTTGGATGTTTGGTTGTATGTATATGCTTCGATTGGTGCTATGTTATGTTGTGTAGGTGTGTGAATTAAAGGGGTGGAAAAATGGCTTGGTAAATAGCCTTATATTTGTCCATACGGGTAGACACACGGGCGTGTGTCTAGGCCATATGTGGCACATGGCTTGCCCCACAGGCGTGTTGATAAACCATAAATAATACATATTTTTACCCCATGTTTAATGCATTTTATGGATGATTTCTCATTAGAATTGGTGAATTCGATGCTTCTAATGCTTTAATTTCATGTTTTATACTTAGGAGAACATAGGAGAGCGAAAGGAACGAGAAATGAGCCAAAAACGGAGAAAATGGGACAAAGTATGAAATAAACACGTCCTGGACCTCCTCACATAGGCAGACCACACTGTCGTGTCAATTTGGCAGGCTCGAGCATGGCCTGAAGTAATTGAACACGGGCGTGTGCCACGGGCGTGTCCCTACTGAGCCCAAGTTGAGTCCAATTCGGAAATGGCTAATTTTGAGGGCTTTTAGGCATTCCAAAGCCTATAAATACACCCTAGAGGAGGAGGAAAAAGGAGGCGGAGAATAGGGGGTAAGGAATTACTCCAAGGAAGCCGATTGATCCATCTCAGGAGCTGGATTCATCATCAAGACTGAAGATCTCTCCTCAATTTCCCTTTAGGAGTTTTGGGTTTTCTTTATGTTTTGTATTCTTTATTATTCTGAGATGTTTTCTTATTTAGTTATGAACTAAAACCCCTGAATACCTAAAGGGAATGAAACTTAAGACGAATCTTGTTATTATTTTCTGAATCGTATGATAAATATTTAACTTGTTCTTAATTATGTGTTCTTAATTCTTGTTTTAATATCCTAGGATAATGATTCAAGACAAGCTCTTATTCAGAAGAAGAATAGATCGTTTCTAAGAGTACATTTGTCATAATTAAGCGGAGTTGATTGCGCGCCTAGACATAGGGTGACAAGATTTTGTCGGATTAGGGTGAAACCTATTAAGGGGATCCGTAGATCGAGTTAATGCAACCCTAGAGTGTTAATTAAAGAAAAGTCTCGGATATTCAATCTAGGGATTAGAAGTTATTAGTCTTGAATATGGATAATAACATAACTTAGGGATCTCTACGGAACAAGTTGAATGAATAAATCGTCCGATTCGGAGCCAGAATAACAATAAGGTCTAGGTGGATTTTTCCTTAGGTATTGTCTTAAGTCAATCGATTTTCCCCAAAAGTAATTCCCTACTTCTTTTCTCTATGCGTTCTTTGTTTAGATAATTATTCAATTAAAACAAAACCTCTTTATTCTTGGGCTAGATAATAAAAAGACAGTCATTACTAGTACTTTTAGTTCCTTTGGGTTCCACAATCCAGTCTTGCTAAAACTACACTACTGTTCGATAGGTACACTTGCCTACATTGCGATAATAGTTAGTTCAAGAACGAGTAATTATAAATATTTAAAACCTATCACAAAATCTCACGATCAAGTTTTAGCGCCGTTGCCAGGGAACTAAGATATTAGGAACGCATTTTTATTACTTTAGCCATTTATTTTTCTTGAAATTTAATTTTATTATTACTATTTATTAACCTAATCTTTCTTTCTCTTGGCAGGTTTTTATAGTTTATGACTAGAAGAAACCCCTCAAAACCATTGCTTTTTGACAAAGAAATTGATCATACAGTTCGTAGAAACCAAAGAGAAATAAGGCGCAGCTTAAGATACACGAAGAACGAGCAAGAAGATGATACTCAACCCCCAACCAAATGATGGCTGAAAACCAAGGCAATCAGCTACCTCCTACAATTGCAGTTAATCAAAATCCTACTCCATGCATTATGTATGATTATGCTAAACCTTTTTTAACAGGAACTGAATCTAGCATAGTTAGACCTGCTGTAGCTGCAAATACTTTTGAATTAAAACCTAACACTCTTCAAATGATACAGTAATTTGTTCAGTTTGATGGTTTGAGGATAAAGATCCTAACGCTCATTTAGCCAACTTCTTAGAACTATGCGATACATTTAAAATTAATGGCGTTTCTGATAATGCCATATGTCTCCGATTGTTTCCCTTTTCATTGAGGAAAAAAGCTAAACAGGGGTTGAACTCGTTACCACGAGGGTCAATTACTACTTGGGAACAAATAACCGAGAAATTTTTACTAAAATATTTTCCACCGGCTAAAACGGCTAAATTACATAATGATATCTCTTCTTTTGTGCAGATGGATTTAGAAACACTCTATGATGCATGGGAGAGATACAAGGACCTTTTGAGAAGATGCCCCCACCATAGGTTATCGCTTTGGCTTCAAGTTCAAACATTCCACAAGGGTCTGAATCCTTCGACTCAACAAATGGTTGATGCAGCTGCTGGCGGAACCATCAACAATAAAACACCAAAAGATGCCTATGAGTTTATAGAGGAGATTTCACTGAATAACTATCAATGGCAAGTCATGAGGACAAAGCCAACGAAAACAATCGACATTTATAATGTCGATTTGGTCACCATGCTCTCTAATCAGGTAGAACTCTTAAATAAAAAGATTGATGGTTTTCTTAGTTCTTCACAGGTTCACCCAGTAATGTAGTGCGAAGCAAGTAGCGGTAGAAAAAACCATCCAGAATACCAACCTTATGGCCACAGCATGGATAACTAACAATTAAACTACATGGGTAATAATCCTCGACCTCAAAACAATCCATATAGTAACACTTATAATGCAGGTTGGAGGAACCACCCCAATTTCTCGTGGGGTAGTCAAGGAAATCAAAGACCACAACATCGTCCGGGCTACCAACAACCACCCTACCAACAGGAAAAGAAGCCAAACCTTGAAGAGATGCTCTCAAAGTTCATATCAGTGTCAGAAACCCATTTTCAGAACACCGAGACAGCACTTAAGAATCAACAAGCGTCGATCCAAGGACTCGAAACTCAAATAGGCCAGCTTTACAAACTAATCTTCGAACGACCACAAGGTAGTTTGCCAAGTAATACTGAACCTAACCCAAGGGAACAACTCAACGCAATTAATATTCAAGATGACAAAGGATTCGTTGAGCCTAAACCAGAACCGAGGCAAGAAACTGTGGTAAGCAAAGGTCAAGGTGTAACACCCCGAATTTGGGCCTAGAAGTATTGGGCCTTGAGTGGGGGTCCGTAAGGAGGTTGTATATAGGTATTTAATTGTGCAATGAAATGACACAATTAAATTTCCGCTTTGGTGGTTAATTGCCCTGAGAAGTGTTAGAGAAATCTTGGGTTCAAACTTGGGCTTTAGCAAAAATTTTGGTATTAAGTGAAAAAAACCTGGATGCTTGGATGAGGGTTTTTAAATTATTGTGGTAAATAAATGACACAAGGAAGCTTGTAGTCTAGTGGTTGTGGTGTCATTAAGGTTGTATGGGAGCCTGGGTTCGAGCCTTGGCTCTAGCAATTTATTTTGAGTTTTTTAAAGGGAACCTGGACTTTGGCCTCTAGACCTTATAATTAATTGGGGATAAAATATGACACAAAAAGCCTTGTGGCTTAGTGGCAAGTAGCGTGTGGAGCATTTAAGGGAGGCATAGGTTGAATCCCATGGCAAGCAAAGAGCATTTATTTTGCTAACAGGCGGCAAGAGTTGGTGTTGAATTTAAACTCTAATGTTGGAGGATCCCACATCGGAAGCTAACATAAGAGTGGATCTGGTCGGCTTTAAATAGAGAGAACCATGAGGAGAGTAGAGGTACCTTTCTTGGTGATCCCTTTCATTTGTATGGCGTGCTCGTTTGGGTTGGGCGTCGGCTAAGAGTGCTCGGAGCGTGGATTAACTCCAGTCTCCTATCAGGTGTGTATTTCTCAATACTCTAGCTGTAGGATGGCTACTTCGGGTCGCGATGGGCCGAAAGGAGCCATGTGGGCCCAACGGGCCTACGGGCCCAATTGGATAAGTTGTTTGATTGTGTAGTAAATATTGGACTAGGCTAGGTGAATCGCATATCTGTGGCTAGGTTTGGGCTAAAAGGGCCACACGAGCGTGTGGGCCCATTTGGGCCGAGAATAGGCTTTAGGCCCATTCGTATTGTTATCCATGTTTAGAATACTTTAGTTTACCAATTACTGAAATGCCCTCGATTTGTAAAATTACCGTTTTACCCTCAGTTTACAGAATTACTATTTTACCCTCGATATATAGAATTACCGTTTTACCCCTAATTTACATAATTACCATTTTACCCCCGATTTACATAATTATCGTTTTACCCTCGATTTATAGAATTACCGTTTTACCCTCGATTTACAGAATTACCATTTTACCCTCGATTTATAGAATTACTATTTTACCCTTGATTTACAGAATTACTGTTTTACCCTCGATTTACAAAATTACTAAAATACCCTTGGTTTGTGAAATTACTGCAATACCCTTAATTTGTAAAACTACCAAAATACCCCTGTATGGTAAAATGACGAATATGCCTTTATGTTCCGTATGACTGATGTGCTTAGGATTTACATATATTGATATTGGATTAGTTAAGTTTGAGTGACAAGTGGTGGTTATCGTAGGCGATTGATTTTGGAAACGTTTCAACTTCAACCCGTAACAGGTGTGTACTAACCCTCGTAATAGCTTAGATTAATATTTGATGAAAAGCCGAAAGCTTCATATTTTAGTGATTCGGGAATTAATATTTAGATCTATTTTCTCGACGTTTAAGTTGGATTCACAACGGATATGGGGTAGGAAGGTATTTGGAACGTTCTTCAACGAGTAGATCTCTTGGTAAGTATTCGAACCTTCTTTCCATTTGTATCTTGTGGTTTAAGAAAAGCTGAAAACCCCTCTGTCGACTAAGGCTAAAAGGGTTTTTGGTGTTATTTGGTTTGTTGGTGCTAGTGAGGATTAAAGGCTACCGATCGAGGAGTGTGTGAAAAGCTTGGATCATCGGAGTGACTAAATCTAGTCATCAACTTCGGCAAAGGTATGAACCCAAGGGCCATTGTGGATGGTGGCCGAATGTGTAAGTGATGATAATAGGTAGTTTTCGATTTGGTTTAATATTAACATGGTCTGATCTATAAGTGGTTGATTATAGGAGAAATCGCATAGGAGATCTCGTCAAGGAATATCGCAAATCAGGTGTGTAAACGAACCCTTTCATAGATTAAAGCGATAAATGCCGAAAAGCCGAAATGCCGAAATTCTGGCATTTCGAGGACTCGTGAGCAAGTGAAAGCTCATTAGTTAGTTAGATTCGTTGAGATGATGATCGGGAACATTGGAAACGGTAAGAACATGATTTTTGGCATTCACGGTAAGTTGGGCCTCGAGGGGCTGCAATAGGGCCCAACAGGCTTTCGGGCCCATTTGGGTAAAATTGGTAGAATATGAAAACTAGTTAAATTGCGCATCGAGACTGATAAAACCATTATGGAATATAGGCTAAATGGGCCTAGATGACGAAATTGGCTAAGTAGGGCCCATTAGGGGTTTTTGGCCCAATAACTCGATTTCGCTAAAAACGGGCCAGAATCACTGTTTGCACCCATGAATTGTTTATAAATGTTAATGAACATGGAAACCCTAATTTTTGGTAAAATTACAAGATTACCCTTATAATATGAAAATGACCATTATACCCCTAGGGTTTATATATGAACTTAATACATGGGATTTTGATAAACATGATATGTATGATATGCACATGAGATGTTTATAAATGCATTGGGTTGGGAATTTATATGGATGGAGGAAGTGCAAAAGGGCTTATGCCCCAGTTATTAAAGGGCTTATGCCCCAGTTATCAAAAGGGCTTATGCCCCAGTTATCAAAAGGGCTTATGCCCCAGTTATTAAAGGGCTTATGCCCCAGTTATCAAAAGGGCTTATGCCCCAGTTATTAAAGGGCTTATGCCCCAGTGATTAAAAGGGCTTTTGCCCGATTATTAAAAGAGGCTAGGCCTCCAGTTATATGATAAAGCACTATCTTTGCCGGTGGAGAGATTATGGCGGGGTGGGTCGAGTTAATCCCCACATGGTGTGTTGGTTGGTACGGTGGAGAGTAGCGGATGGTGGGTTGAGTAGTCTCCCAAATGGGTTGCATTCTTTCATTTGACATTACATGTGATATAAAAATGGGCCTATGGGCCATACCGCTTTCTGATAAAGGCTTCGCCCAAGAATATGAAACTTGAAAAGGCTTCGCCCAATGTTATGAAATATGAAATATGAAAAGGGCTATGACCCAAAGATATGTTTGAGATTGGATTTGGGCTTAGACCCAACAGTGCTTATTGTTTTGGGCTCGAAAGGGCTTGTTGCACATCGAGTTTCCAAACTCACCCCTTTCCTTAACCTTGCGGTGAGCCTTGATGTGGGGACTTGGGCGGAGGGGATTCAGAGTGGCCACGGTGATTGTCTTTGGACTTTTAAATAAGCTTTGGTTTTCATTTAATTTCCTTTATTTATTATTTATTTTTGGGTTGTAATAAGGCCATTTTTAACTTTTCTTTTATTTCTTTTCGGGATTATTTTAACTTTAATAACTTTAAACCTGGTTGCTAATTATTCAAATGGGTTAGACTTAGGACGTGTTTTCAAAATGATACTTGTTTCCAAAAGAGTTCAACACCACGATTAATCGATTTATCAAAGTCGTTCACTTAAACAAATTTAAACTCGATATAACAAAGTGTGGCTATGGTTGTGGGCATGTCTAGGATTGGATCCAATCAAAGAGCTTGGTACTTAGCGACCTTCATGGCTCACCTCCTCCGCCTCGGATACCTACACGGTGCCTAGCTTCCATACACTTTGTTAACTCAAAGAAAATATATGGCTTTTAAAACACTAAAACGAAACACGGATTTTTTAACTCCAATGTGGCACATCAGATTTGGCCATAACATCTGGGCCGGGTTTGGGGTGTTACACAAGGTGAGGTAGATCAAAATACAAACAAACCAGTAACTGTCGAATATAAACCTCGTGTGCCGTACCCCAACGCGACAAGCAAAGACCGCTCAGATGAACAATTTGGTAAATTCCTTAAACTCTTAAAAAAATTACATATTAACTTACCGTTTATTGAAGCTTTAAAGTAGATGCCAAATGCAATGATATTTTTAAAGGAGCTTTTAGTAAATAAGCGGAAGTTGGACGAGGCGTTGCATGTGGAGCTGAACGCAATTTGCTCGGCCATTCTCCAAAATAAACTACCCAACAAACTAAAAGATCCAGGGAGCTTTACTATTCCTTGCTTAATTGGTAGTTTAGATGTTAATCATGCATTAGCTGATCTAGGGGCTAGTATCAACGTCATGCCTTACAAAATGTTTAAGCAACTAGGTCTTGAGAAACCTAAACAGACTAGGATGAGCATTCAATTAGCAGATAAAAATATAAGATTCCCTAGAGGTATTATTGCAGATGTGATAGTTAAAATTGATAAATTTATATTTCTCGTTGACTTTATTATTCTAGACATAGAAGAGAATAGCAACACTCCCTTAATTTTAGGAAGGCCCTCTTTAGCAACTGCTAAAACCATCATTGATGTTGGCACAGGTGAACTCACACTCTGGGTGGGAGATGAAACAATCACACTTCAAGCTCACAATTCTGGCAACACATCAGGAATTGAAGGTGATCATTTAAACCATTCTACTAAACCTAACAATATGGTGCAACCTACTTTGCAGAAAATGAGTATAAAGGAAGCACACGAGTCGTTCTCAAGCAATAGTAGAGGACATATTCATGAAGATCGGAGACTACAAATTGAGGAACTCGATGAATGGCGGACGCACAAACCAAGAACACCCAACAAACCGAAACTATGCCAAAACGAGCCTGATACCTCTCCAAATCAACTTAAGGTTGGTGATAAGATCTTATTAGATGCCACAGATCCCCACATTGTCACTAACACACCGAAAGAGGAAATCCCTCTCACGGTACTCAGTATTTTTCCATTCAGTACGGTGGAGGTGAGTCATCCTAAGTTTGGCACTTTTAAGGTAAACAACACCCCATTAAAACCCTATTTTGATGAGATTGATAGTAGGAATGAGGAGTACTCCTCAAACCACCATGACCATTCATTAGAGAGGTAATTCGAGCTTAGACTATAAATAAGCACTTCTCGGGGGCAACCCGAGCACTAACAATATTAATTTCTTTAAATTTTGGTATTTAACTCCTAACTTTTTAATAGAAATCTTGAATACATGTGTTTCCATAGAGAAACGGCCAAGCACATGGGCATGCTTAAGGGCGTGTGAAAATAGGACAGAAGATTTCCCCAACACGGGCTACGATTAAATGCCACGACCGAGCGATATGGCTGTAGTCGAGCCTGCCAAAACAACACAGGCGTGTGACACACCTGTGTGGAAGAACTGTGGGCGAACCTATTAAAACAGCACGGGCGTTCGACACGCCTGTGTGGAACACCTATGGTCAAACCTGTTAAATTAACACAGGGCGTGGGGCTTGTACACACGGGCATGGAAGAAGCGAACGAAGCTAGACACGGCCGTGTGGACCCACATGCCCAAGGAATACGGGCGTGTACTAAATGTCAGACGCTCCCAAATTTGAAATTCGCGAATCACACGAGCTGAAATTGGGGAACACGTGCGTGTTCCCTGGCTGTGTGGCCCAAAATCTATAAATACCCTACACTATTCACTTTGTTCCCCATTAAAAAACCCTAACCCTAGCCGCTGCAACTCCACACGGCCTCCCTGCCACGCCCGTGCACTGCTTCCCACTTCATTTTTGACGCTCAATCTCTTTTCCCTAGTGTTTGTTTACTCCTTTCACTTCTATTTTACTTATTTCTAATGCTTATTATCAACATAATCTTCATATATTTTGAACTATTTTTCATTTTTCCATCATTTAATTTGCATTCTTAGATTAGTTATCATACATTTTATGTTAAGTCAAGTTATTAGGAACACCTCATACCCATGACATTACTATTTTTATTCTCATGCTATTACCATGCCAATGTATATCATTTAATTTGCATTCCTAAGTTAGTTATCATACATTCCGTATTAAATTGAGATTAGGAAAACCTCATACCCATTACATTTCTATTCTCATTCTCATTGTTAGTGTGGTTAAGTTTGCTTCATATTAATAGTATTGGCTGAAATAGTTAGTTCCAAATTCATGCCTTTTATTTTTTCGAATTCGTTTACCTATTATTATTCTTTATATTTTAGGCTCGCAATGTCGTCTTCAAGAGGAAAGAAAACCGTCGTACCTACTTCAAAGAAGAGGAAGGGAGCATCCTCTTTCGCGGGTCCAACCGCGAAAATTTGTCACCCTCTTCTACAGTTCCCCCGAAGGCCCTAGGAAGAACTTTTCTAGATACTTCGGGCCCGAACTTTAATTACGGGCCGCTACATCGACTTGGCTGCCGTAGAACAAGTTTATATGGCTGATTCGATTCGAGCCCTCCTAACCACCGACCCTTGGGAGCTATTCTTTTCACCTAGGTAGATTAATCTACCAGCTAAGCATCCTAGAGTTTGGTGCTGCACTAGGCTTATATACGGAGGAGTTCAAGGAGGAGAATGAACTACATACTCTCACTCGCCACATACATTTCTCTCCCTCGAAGTGCTGGCACACCTTGGCCCCTAGCATGGCCTCCTACAATCCTAGCCGTTCCAAGGCATCAGTTCTCCCACCATCCCTGAGGTACTTAAACGTTATTTTAGCTCAAACAATTACAAGGAGACGAGAGAGCACTGGTGTCGTCAACACCCACAACGTCTACTTCTTATGGTGCATGTCGTAAGGGCACGTCATCAACCTTGCCTATTTCATTGCCCTTGCGATTCGGCACCAGATGGAGCGGCATCGGAAGGGGGTCATCTCTATTGGCCCCTACGTGACTCGACTGGTGCGACACTTCGGGCTCCTCAACACCGTGGCCCAAGAATCATCCCTCACCCTTATCGGCCAGACATCTCCACAAGGCATCTCGAGCATGCTTAGCATGAGAATGATCGAGAGGCGCCGAGGAACCTACCCTCCCCAGTATTGTCTCGCCCAATCTACCGAGGAGGAGGCCTACGAGGACATTCCTAATGATGTCCCCCACAACACGAGGGCCCACCGACTCAGCCACCACCACCCTCTCGTCCAGTTCATGCGGCGGCTTCATAAGCTGACATCTCTAAGCACCTCACTTGATTCGAGCAGCAGTGTTTTCAACGATTTGACAACATTGATGCTACTCTACATCAGATTTGTCAGCACGTCCACATCTCATCAGTAGTCTCACCTCATGAACCATCCAGCGATGAAGATGTTTAAAAACATTTATTTAGTATTTTATGTTTTTAATTTTTATTAAAACTACTTTTTATTTTTATTTTTATTTTTAGTATATTTTAGAATTTTATTTTTAATTATCAATTTCGGTATTTCTTTATAAGTAAATATTCTTCATAATATCCCCTAAAAAGTTTTTTCTTTTATCACAGTTCTATAGAGCTTTTAAGCTCATCATCACATAGGAACTAAACCTCCATTGGGAAAGGTTCTCCACGACTGCTATGTCCTGCTCGCCCACGACCATAGCTACCACTAGATGTGATATCCTGAATTAAGGCCTAAACGGAATAGTGGTTTCGAAATCATAATTCTGAAGTAGAAAAATTTATTCCGATTAATTTTTATAATTTATTGAGTGATTAGATGCATGTGTTAGAATATCGATAGAAAATTTCATGAATTGCATGTCTAATTTGCCTACTAGGACTTAATTGCAAAAGTTGATAAATATGAGTTTCATATGTTAAAGGATTTAATTGAAGAGCATAATTGAAGTTGAGGTCCTTAAATGGTAATTATATCATTAGGTTTTCATGGACAAAAGTGGACATACATAGGTAGAAATAACCAAAGTTTTTAATGAAGGGTATTTTAGTCATTTGGTAATTAAAAGATTAAAAAAAAAGGAAAAAGATGGCAAAATATGTCCATCTTCTTCATTAGGAAGAAATTTCAAGGGTTCTCCATAGCTAGGGTTTTTTTCAAGCTTCCAAGCTCCATAGTAAGTGATTCCAAGCCCCGTTTTTAATGTTTTTTTACATTTTTGGAGTCTCGGTAACTTGATTTAGATTACTCTAGCAATAATTTAACCTAGGGTTTATATTTGGAAAAATACCCATAGGTGAAATGTGTTTATGTTGATGTTTTATGGTAGAATATGAAGCTTTAAATTGTATTAAACAACTTTTTCTAAACGATTTTACGTGAAAACGAGTAAAATAACATAATCGGTAAAAATACCTAATGTTTATAACTACATGTTAGAGTGACAATTTGATGCTGCCATAGAAGGGAAAAATGATCAGCATGTCTTAAAACACAATAATTTTGGAAAAAAATTAATTTTTGAGCTTTGGGGTAAAAGTGTAAATATGCAAAAGTTTAGGGGTAAAATTGTAATTTTTCCAAAGTTAGAGTTAAGGACTATTTTGATAAATGTGAGTATTAAACCAGCTAAATGTGTTATTTTAGACCAAGAAAGACGTGGAATCGACCTTGATCGGGGAAAGGAAAAGATTGTGGACTAAATTGCAAAATTTCTTTATTTTGTACCGAGGTAAGTTCAGGTGTAAATGTAGTAACATAATTATCATTTTAAGTAATTTAATGTTATTTATATGATATGATGATTATTATCATGAAATATTATGCTTTGTGGATTATTATTTAGTAATATGCAAATTATATGAGCTACTTGATAAATATGAAATGCTACCGAGTATCGGTTTTGATATTCCGTGGAAGATGGAAAAGATGTGTGATCGAGGAAAAAACCCGTTTGAACCTTGGGAATAGATTAGAATACAAGTGACATGTCACTAAGATATTTGAGTTCCGAGATCGTTGAGTTGAGTCCGAGTTTCGTGAGATGTAACTAGGCATCCGAACTCGTTGAGTTGAGTCCGAGTTCACTTATGGGCGGGTTACATGGTAGCTTGGCTACATAATTTCCGTAGGCTATTGAGTTTGTCTAGCACGGGTATGGCACTTATGTGCATGAAATCCGTGTATTCGAATCATATTCCGATGTGTTCAACAGGTAAATCTTAAGTGGATAAGGTGAGTACCTAAAACGAAGGTGACATGTTGGTAAGTGTGGTGAATGAGAAAATTTGTATAGGTATGTACTTAACCGGTTGAGACTTCAATATAACAATAATATGGTAGGATCATGAATGAGAAATATGATATGAATGCTTTGGTGATATTATGCAAATGTGGATTTCGTATTATTGCATGGTTATGTTACTTGCTATTTACATGTGAACTTACTAAGCAATTATGCTTACTCCCTCCTCTCTATTCTTTGTATTTTTATTAAGCCGGCTAGGAGATCGAGAACGATCGAAGGCGCGCTCACACTATCAAAAAACTATTTCGGTATAATGACTTGTATATTTTGGGAATATGGCATGTATAGCATTATAATCATTTTGTGTGTATAATCTTATGATATGGCTCATGGATGGCATGGAAATGTTTGAGAATTATTAGCTATTGGAGTGGCTAATTAAGATTATATTTGATAACACGTATGATTTATGTGCTAACTAATCTATGGAAATCCATAAAATGGTGACATTGGCTATAAAACAGAATCAAATAGCAGCAGTGATGTGAGTTTGAAAAATCACTAAAAATATTAGAGATAGAATTAGATGATTAATAAAATATGGAATTTAAGATTAATGAATCTATTTTCATCTGGAAGAAACAAAATAGGTAAAAGAGTTTTATTTTATGAGATATTTACGTTTTAGTGAAACAGGGTTAGAGCAATTTCTGGATTCCCTATTTTGACTTTAGAAATTCATCATAAATTGTGTAAAAATAATTAGGAATCAAAATTTATATGTATGGATTCCTTATTGAGTATGTTTTTAAGAGAAATAAATGACATGGTCATTGGATCTCTGTACAGGAAGAAATTTTTTTCGTAGTGTACAGGGGTCAAAGTAGCCAAACCCTGAAATAGGGGAGACTTTAACTAATAAACTGTACTAATTGGCCCAACCAAAAATTCTAGAAACAAATTAGTAAGTAGATATATGAGTCTAGTTTCAGGGAAAATTTATGGAATTTAATTTTGAGTTTCGTAACTCGACATATGATTTTTTTAGCTATTGTGACGCAGATGGATAGTTTACTACGAGAATTGTTTGAACTTGTTTAAATGCTAAAATAAGTTTAGTAATGTCTCATGCTCAACTCCAGAGAAGGTCTCGAGTAAGGGGACGTTACACTAGAGATAATATCCTTTTGGCTCAGGACTTATGGCCTAATGAACCTCTACAACCGCCGGAGTATCCTCCTCCTGTAACATCCTGATTTTGGGCTTAGTCGGAACAGTGGTTTCAAGACCACAAATTTGACGATGAAAATTTTATTTTTATTATATTTTTATGGTCTACGATTTCACGGAATGATTTCGTGAATTTTCGTTCAAAAATTTCGACGTTTGGACACTCAATTTGGTCAAAAGGACTAAATTGTAAAAAATGAAAAAGTTGAGTTTTACATGTTAGAAGTGTTTAATTGTTATAAGTTTTTAAATAAAAGGTCCTTAAATGGTAATTAGACCATTTTGAAGTTTGTGGACAAAAATTGGAAATGGATGGAATTTTTTTGAAAGTTTAGTAGTAAGAGCATTTTGGTCATTTGCATATTAAATGAAATAAAATGGGAAAAATAACACAAAATGGTCATCTTCTCCATATGGAGGCCGAAATTAGCATGGGGGAAGCCATGGATAGGATTTTCAAGCTTTCCAAGCTCAATAGTAAGTCCGTTCTAGCCCCGTTTTTCAAGTTCTTTATGTTTTTGGAATCCCGGTAACTTGATTAAGCTTATGCTAGCAATAATTCAACCTAGGGTTCGTATTTGGAAAAATACCCATAGGTGAAATTTGTGTATTTTGGTGTTTTATGATAGAATATGAGGTTTTAAATTATGTTAGACAACTTGTGCTACTCGGTTTTAAGTGAAAACGAGTAAAAGGGCTTAATCGGTAAAAATACCTAATAGTCATAAGTGCATGTTAGAGTGAGAATTTGATGTTGTCATAGAAGGGAAAAATGATCATCATGTCATAAAACATAAGAATGAAGGATGAAGTTTAATTCCCGAGTCTAGGGGCAAAAGTGTAATTATGCAAAAGTTTAGGGGCAAAATGGTAATTTTGCCAAAGTTCGTATTAAAGGTTGTTTTGATGAATGTATGTATTAAATAAATTAATTTGGTATTATAGATCAAGAGAAACGAGATTCAAGTCGTGATCGAGGGAAAAACAAAGTTTACAAGGATTAGGCCCGATTGCTAATATTTTGTATCGAGGTAAGTTCGTATGATAATAATAATGCAATGTTATGTTTGAATTATATTTCTTACTATTATTGCTTATATTGTATGATTTAATATATTGGAAAAGTTGATGGAATGGTGTTTATGATGTGGAAATATGACATGAAAGAATGTTACATGAAGTGCAAGAAAATGATGATACATGACAAGTGATATATGAAATATGTGATTTATGTTATGTAAATTCTTAAAAGCTGATTTTCTATTTGAGTTGTGTCTTATTATACTATGAATGGACAATTGGTACTATGGATGGTGAGATCGACACTTCGGGTAAGTTCGTATATAAATAATCTATCGATTCTTTTTATGTTAATATATTTTGATATCATATGAAATGTGGCTGGCTATCAAATGATTATTTGATGTAAATTATGAATTTAAATTGATTAGGACAATTTAGTAAAATGTTGAAAAGTGAGGAATTTCCTGGTTGAACCTTTGGAATAGAAACGATACCAATGAGCTATTGTGAGGTCACGTGTGTAGTACTAAGTGCAGGCTACTACGTGTACCAGATAATTGGTCGCATGTGTAGTACTAAGTGCAGGCTACTATGCGTACCTGATAACTTCGATCACGTGTGTAGTACTAAGTGCAGGCTACTATGTGTATCAGATGGTTAGGTCACGTGTGTAGTACTAAGTGCAGGCTACTACGTGTATCGGATAATTGGTCGCATGTGTAGTACTAAGTGCAGGCTACTATGCGTACCTGATAGCTTCGGCTACAAGTGTGGAAATGAGAAAATGTGCAGCAATTGTGTATCATTATTATTCGATGAGTTCAACGGAAATCGATTAAGTGAAAATAAATGTGAAAGTGTTTATGTGATGAACAAGTGCAAGTATATGTTTATTTGAATTTATGAGCAATATGCTCGATATTTGAGCGAACCTCGGTAAAATGGAAGGGATTAAGTGAAATTTTGCAAAAGTGAACTTTAGTAGTAAAACAGTGTTAGACAGCAACAGTGCATGAATTTGAAAATTTACCAAAAATTGTGTAAGTTGAATTAAATTTCAAATAAAATATGTAATTAAATTTTATTGAGTCTATTTTCACATAAAAGAAATAGGGGAAGTAAAAAAATTCCATATTATGTGATATTTGAATTCTTGTGAGACAGTGTCTGAATGAATTCGAGATCCCCTGTTCTGACTTGGAAAAATTTTTAAAAATTATAGAAAAATAATTTTTGGGTATAATTTATATGCCTAGAATCTTGGATGAGTCTACTTTTAATAAAAACAAACGAGAACATCATCTGAGTTTTTTACTATGAGATAAATAAATTTTAGTGAAGAAAGGTCAAAGCTGTTAAATAGAAAAATAGGGGAGATTTTTAATAATAAACTGTACTTATTGGCTGGACTAAAATTTCTGAAAATTTTATGGTGGAAAGATATATGAGTCTAGTTTTTGTGAAAATTCACAGATCTTAATTTGGAGTTCTGTAACTCTAAATATAAATGATTTAGTGACTATTACTCAAGAAAACAGCTTAACCAGAACATGTGTAAATGTACAAAAGAGTTAGTTTTATTGTGGGAAGCATGTTAGTAAATTGCTAATTATTATTTCATGTGAGCTTACTACGTATAAAGCTTACCTCCCTCCTTTCCATTTCTTTTAGTGTTGTCAGGTTAGCTCAGGGTTGGAGACCGTCGGAGGCAGCATCACACTATCAAGCCAACACCTTGACAGTATAAACACATATGCTAGATTTATCAAGTGAGTGGCATGTATAGGGACCTAATTTTATAACATGTGTTATTATTATTTGGCCAAATATATTGTTCTTTAGTGAGCTAATGATTTTGACTTATAAATCTAGCTATTTATGTTATGTTTGATATTGGTGATGTGCATATGCTTGGTTGTCATGCATGGTTGGTAATAAGTTGTTTAAGTTGTTTAATTGATGAATTAAGTTTAGTAACACTTCATGCTTGACTTCGGCGATGGTCTCGGGTACGGGGGCGTTACACCTCCACTCTCGAACCGATTCCTCTCCAGAACTCCAGCTCGAGGAATTCATCATACAAGAATTTTCACTTCTCTTCCTATCTTATTTTTATACTCTAATATCTATCTTTGTACGTTGAGGGCAATGTACATCTTAAGTGTGGGGGGTATTTATTTCATTATCAAAAAAATCCCTGAATAATTGTCTCTTGAAAAGCTTTCATATCATATTTAGGATAAATTTTAATTGGTTTACAATTTTGATTGATATATCTTGAATTAAAACATAGGCATTTATGCATTGATTGTTTAAACTTTAAGACATTAGAGAATCAAGCATGATAAGTTGATTTTTAAGAATTTAAAATTATAGATTGTTTCCCGAAGTCTAGGTATTACTTTGAATTGGAATTCACAAGTCTTAACATCAAAAAGCCATAATTTTTCTGAGATTTTTGAGCCTTTTCAGCATCTATTAATTCTTTCATGCTCACTTTTATTATTACTTTGAGTGCTTTAGTATTGAACTGTTATTCTAGAACTTGCTTGATTATGCATGTCGAGACCACACCATTTGATTTGATATGTCAAAATGATTAAGGCACTTAGGATTAACCCACCCATTCCATGAAAAGCCTACCTTCACGATTAACCCCTTGTAAACCCCCTTGAGCCTAACAAGCTATTTCTTGTATTACCCTTAATATTAACCTTTAACCCATTATTGTTGAAATCCCCTAAATTAATCCCTATATTTTTTGTCGAGATTTGAGTTGAATGGATTTCTTAGCTATGTTTTGTTCTTAATAGTTAGTCTATATTAATTTAATTTGTTCTTAAAAAAAAACTATGTATACATATCTGTAATTTCATATTCTGAGAAGAAGCTCTGTTGTACGTAAGTGAAGATTAACTCTTTTTCTAGTTAGGCAGTTTTTCAATTCAATCTCGATTCTAACCCTTTCTTTCAGCTTGTGACACCACCCCCTTAACCAAGCCTCATTACAACCCTCTAAAGACCTTTTGATTGATGTATCATATTAAATTATAGTGGTGGAGATTTGATTTTCATGCAAGCCTATGGTAATGAATTTTCATTATTGACTATTGAGTGCTTCATTTATTGTCCTTAAACACCTCGAGTGATTTGAGTGAATCTTTAGTGAGGATGTGAAACTCTATGATATTCTGAATCAAAGGTAATTACTTAGATGGGAAGAGACATATATGTTTGCATAATTAAATACTAAACTTGGAATGTTTGAAACTTTTATGTTCTTTTAGTTGAATTCTCAATGTATGATTACCTATGGATTATCCTGAGATATTATCGATAGAAATTATAAGTTGAGAAGAATTTATTTTGATTATGAGTTGAGAATTTTGCTTGAGGACAAGCAAATGCTTAAGTGTGGGGGTATTTGATAAACCATAAATTATATATATTTTTACACCATGTTTAATGTATTTTATGGATGATTTCTCATTAGAATTGGTGAATTCGATGCTCTTAATGCTTTAATTTCATGTTTTATACATAGGAGAGCATAGGAGAGCGAAAGGAACGAGAAACGGGCCAAAAATGGAGAAAATGGGCCAAAGTACGAAATCAACACATCTTGGACCTCCTCACACGGGCAGACCACACGGCCGTGTCAATTTGGCAGGCTTGAGCACGGCTTGAAGTAATCGAACACGAGCGTGTGCCACGGGCGTGTCCCTACCGAGCCCAAGTTGAGTCCAATTCAGAAAAGGCTAATTTTGAGGGCTTTTAGGCATTCCAAAGCCTATAAATACACCCTAGAGGAGGAGGAAAAAGGAGGCAGAGAATAAGGGGTAAGGAATTACTCCAAGGAAGCCGATTGATCCATCTCAGGAGCCGGATTCATCATCAAGATTGAAGATCTCTCCTCAATTTCCCTTTAGGAGTTTTGGGTTTTCTTTATGTTTTGTATTCTTTATTCTTCTAAGATGTTTTCTTATTTAGTTATGAACTAAATCCCCTAAATACCTAAGGGGAATGAAACCTAAGACGAATCTTGTTATTATTTTCTGAATCGTATGATAAATATTTAACTTGTTCTTAATTATGTGTTCTTAATTCTTGTTTTAATATCCCAAGATACTGATTCAAGACAAGCTCTTATTCAGAGGAGGAATAGACCCTTTCTAAGAGTACATTTGTCATAATTAAGCGGAGTTGATTGCACGCCTAGACATAGGGTGACAAGATTTTGCCGGATTAGGGTGAAACCTATTAAGGGGATCCCTAGATCGAGTTAATGCAACCCTAGAGTGTTAATTAAAGAAAAGTCTCGAATATTCAATCTAGGGATTAGAAGTTATTAGTCTTGAATAGGGATAATAACATAACTTAGGGATCTCTACAGAACAAGTTGAATGAATAAGTCGTTCGATTCGGAGCCAGAATAACAATAAGGTCTAGGTGGATTTTTCCTTAGGTATTGTCTTAAGTCAATCGATTTTCCCCAAAAGTAATTCCCTACTTCTTTTCTCTATGCGTTCTTAGTTTAGATAATTATTCAATTAAAACAAAACCTCTTTATTCTTAGGCTAGACAATAAAAAGACAGTCATTACTAGTAACTTTAGTTCCTTTGGGTTCGAGAATCCGGTCTTGCTAAAACTATACTACTGTTCGATAGGTACACTTGCCTACATCGCGATAATAGTTAGTTTAAGAATGAGTAATTATAAATATTTAAAACCTATCACGAAATCTCATGATCACATGTGTTTAGGCCATGTGTTCCCTGCATCTTAGTTTTAAGAAACAGAATTGTAACACCGCTTACCCGTACCTGAGATCGGGGACAAGTACGAGGCGTTACTGGACATATATGCGAGCATAAACAAAAAATACAGGTTATAAAATCTCGGTTCAACTCAAAACAAATCCACAGCATTGTAGTGTCCCAATTTTGGGCCGACAAGGCCCTAAACAAACATTAAGAAAGGTTTAGGACCAAAATAAAGATCTGAGAAAAACTTATAGTTTAATACCTCACATGCCCGTGTTGAGATCTTACACACGCCTGTCTGCATTGGGACACACCCGTGTGGTCATCCCATGTCTAAAACTTGAGTATTCTGCTAGATTCACACGGCCAAGACACACGCCCGTGTGTCTAGACCGTGTTCGGTACTAACTTAAAATTTTGGGTCCAGGGGACACACGGTCATACCAAACGCCCAAGGGCGATTCGTGTGTCACACACGGCCTGGACGCACACCCGTGTGACTACCTGTATGGACCTTATTAGGCTACTTTTCAAGCCTTTTGCCACCCTCAATTGCCCACTCTCATCTATAGTTTCTACTGATATCTAACATTCCCTAATTGCACTCAAGTTCTATCATAATTGTCAATTGCATGTAAACCTCATATCATTGGTTTTGCACATGCTAAGTTACCCTTTTGTATTAGAGATTATAGTCTCATTAATCAGAATATCGGGTTTGGCTCGTCTTTTAACTCATTGCCAACTGTGATCCTCCCAATTTCAAATAAATTGGTCATATTTATCGTATCCATTCATAATACATCATGTAATCATTTCAACAAGTAAAAATTGCATGATTAGTAGGATAACAACCTACACCAATACATGCCATATATCAAGGCCATACACAAAATGAATAGACATAACATTCAAGCCTTTACATTGCTAGCCAAAAGACACATATGACAAAATGACCCAAAAATACCTATACATGCCATTGAACAAAATAAAGTATCTATGTACCAAAGCTAGACTAGTTGATAGTGTGTTGACTCTCCAACCGTCTTCCAACCTTTTCGAGTCCTCGAGCTCTGAAAGACAGGGAAAAAAGAGGGGTAAGCATTTTCATGCTTAGTAAGCTCGAATAACCAGAAAGTAAACTTATCAAGAAATTAGCATACATCCATAATAGATAAGGAAACCAACAAGTATGAAATGGTTCCCTATCACATTCACTCAACCAATGAGTTAGTCACATAACAAAACACCATGTAATTTAACTTAGATGAGCTCATCATTCAACATTTCATTTTGTATATGTATTTCATGTTAATACCATTGAGTGTCAAGGAAATCTCGATGGAATATCCATTAACCGTCAATTCATAAGGATGATTATTTCAGGTGTGCATTCCCACAAACCTCACATCTTATGGCAGGATTACCAGTCCAGGCTAAATCCCCCATATCGTAAATTCATAACGTGATGTCGGGATTACCAGTCCAGGCAAAATTCAGACCCTAATTGGATTACCCATCCGGGCTAAATCCATAATGCACATGTATTATTCAGGAGGCTCAATCATCCAAAGAAACACTCATCCGGGCTAGATCCTTTTCATTATTGAGATCAGCGGATTACCCGTCTGGGCCAAATCCTTTTTGCAACACATACAGGATCTCATTACACATGTAAAAGATGGTTTATCCATCGAATTCCCTTTTTAACCTCAACCGAGACAATTTTTCAACACATCATTATTAAGAATACATTTCATGAAATATTATGCTATCAATAAATGAAATCATCATTTCTTCACAAATCATATAATTAAACTTATTAGGAGTTTACTTTAAGTTATCCGAACTTGCCTGGTATTCGTTTCGGTGCTGTGTTTCGATTATTCCGAAACCTTTTGTTTTCCTTGATCATCCTTCGGAATTTGTTCCTTGTGGTCTATTACAACAAAATTAAATCATTAACACTCCACATTATATATTTCAAGTCCAAATTCCACCCCCAGTCCAAATGACTGTTTTGCCCCTAACCTTTCACATTTTTATGATTTAGTCCCTAGTCTCATATAATGAAACACATGCAATTTTTATCTTACCCAAGCCTAGCCGAATGTTTTTCCCTCTTATGGAAGCCCACATTTTCCATTATTTCTCATTTCCACCACATATTTTACACCTTTTGCAAAAAGGTCCTTTTAGGGTTTTTTCATGAAAACCACCTAGAAAAAGATGTTTAACACTCATCCAACTTTCATATTCCTCCATAATCCATCAAAATACAAGTAACTCATGCATGGATAAATTTTTAAACATGAACCCTAGCATGAGATATGGGTAGAAATGGAGAGAGCAAGCTACCGGAATTTTAAAAATACAATGAACATTAAAACCGGGTTTGGCAGCACTTACTATTTAGCTTGAAAAGCTTGAAACCCCTAGCTATGGAGAGCTTGAGAGTTTCGGCTGGTACAAAGGAGAAAATGGCTGATTTTTGTTTCATTTTTCCCATTTTATTTCATTAAAATGCCAAATGACCAAAATGCCTTTAAGCCCTTTCTATAAAATTTCATCCATGCAAGCTCATTTTTGTCCAAAAACTTAGAAATTGGGTAAATTGCTCTCCAAGACCTTCTAATTTATAATCTAAAGCAATTTCATACAAATTGATTCTAGAATCCAAGCTTTGCAATTTATTCAATTTAGTCCCTAATTTCCAATTGGACACCTTATTCAAAGAATTTCTTTATGAAACTTTAACACATGCATATTCTCATATTCTAGGCCTCATAATAATCATAAAATAAATATTTTGGTGTCATACTTGTGGGCTCGAAACCACTATTTCGACTAGGACTATTTCGGGATGTTACATTTCTTCCCCCTTAGGGACTTTTGTCCTCGAAAGTCTTACCAGTAAACAGATTCGGATATTGTCTTCTCATGGTTTCTTCTGGCTCCCATGTAGCCTCTTCCACACCATGCTGGTGCCATGAGACTTTTACCAAGGCCACGTCTTTATTTCTCAGCCGTTTAACCTCACGAGCCAAAATCTTGACCGGTTCCTCACCATAAGTCATGTCCAGTTTAATTTCAATCTCAGTCGATGAAATTACATGAGAGAGGTCTGATCGGTATTGCCTTAACATAGATACATGGAACGCATCGTGAATCTTTTCCAATTCGGGTGGGAATGCCAAATAATAGGCTAACAGTCCAACTCTTTCTGTGATCTCGTAGGGTCGAATAAATCGCGGACCCAGTTTGCCTTTCTGACCAAATCTCAACACCCTTTTCCATGGAGATACTTTCAAGAATACTCTATCTCCAACTCGAAACTCAATTCCCTTTCTTTTTAGATTAGCATATGACTTTTGCCTATCCGATGCCGCTTTTAGACAATTTCGTATCACTTTAACTTTCTCTTCAGTTTCTTTAATCAGATCAACTCCATGAATCTAACTTTCCTTAAGTTCTGTTCAGTACAATGGAGTTCGGCACACTTCCTACTGTACAAGGCCACATAAGGTGCCATCTTCAAACTTGTTTGAAAACTATTGTTGCAGGCGAATTCTACCAATGGCAGGTATTTTTCCCAGCTACCCTGAAATTTGAGGATGCAACATCGCAACATATCCTCAAGAATCTGAATCATCCGTTCAGACTGATGATCGGTCTGAGGGTGAAAAGCTGTACTAAAGCTCAACTTCGTACCCAAGGCTTCTTGTAATTTATTCCAGAATCTCGAAGTAAACCTCGGGTCTCTGTCTGAAATAATCGACAGTGGTACTCCATGCAACCTTACAATCTCAGAAATGTATAAGTCGGCCAACTTATCAAGAGATTAATCTGTTCTTACCGGAATAAGATGAGCTGACTTCGTCAACTTATCCATTACAACCCATATGGCATCTTTCTTTTTCGGAGTCAAAGGTAATCCTGTCACAAAATCCATGGTAACTCTATCCCACTTCCATTCGGGGACCATCACAGGCTGTAACAACCCTGAAGGTACTTGATGTTCAGCTTTAACTTGCTGACATACCAAGCATTTTGATACAAATTTGGAAATATCTCTTTCATGTTGTTCCACTAGTACATTTTCTTCAAATCGTTGTACATCTTGGTAGTTCCCAGGTGAATTCACAAATGGCTGTCATGTGCTTCTTGGAAAATCTTTCGAATAAGCTCATTGTCCTTGGGTACAAAAACCCTATCTCTAAACATCAAACATCCATCAGAACCAATTCGAAAATCTGATTTAATACATGATTCACGTTGAGTTCTTTTTGGTTGCAAGTCATCATCATTAGTTTGAGCATTATAGATTTCCTCAAGAAATGTCGGCCTAGCCTCTAGCTCTACCAAGACTGAACCATCATCAAGCAATGTCAAACGAGCATCTATAGCTCTCAAAGCAAACAAGGATTTTCTACTCAACGGATCGGCGACCATATTCGCCCTTCGCTGGTGGTAGTCAATGATTAGATCATAGTCCCTAATTAATTCTAACCATCTGCGCTGTCTCAGATTTAATTACTTTTGAGATATCAAATACTTTAAACTCTGGTGGTCTATCAATATACGGCAAGTCTCACCATATAAATAATGCCTCTAAATTTTCAAAGCAAAAATGATGGCAGCAAGCTCTAGGTCGTGTGTCGGATAGTTCTTCTCGTGTGGCTTCAATTGCCATGAAGCATAGGCTATCACTTTGCCATCTTGCATAAGTACACAACCCAGTCCATTTAAGGATGCATCACTGTAGACCACAAACTCTTTTCCCGGTCCAGGTAATACTAAAACAGGAGCTTCGATTAGCAATGTTTTTAACTTCTCAAAACTTTGCTGACACTTCTCCGTCCATTCAAACTTAACGTCTTTCTGTAGCAACCTTGTCATCGGAGTCGCTATCATGGAGAATCCTTTTACAAACCTTTGATAGTAACCGGCTAAGCCCAAAAAGCTTCTAACTTCACTTACATTTTTAGGCGGTTTCCAATCGACAATAGCAGAGATCTTGCTTGGATCAACTTGGATGCCTTCACCCAAAATAATGTGACCCAAAAACCTACCTCTCGAAGCCAAAATTCACTCTTGCTAAACTTATCATATAATTGTTTCTCCTGAAAGGTTTGCAATGCCATTCTCAGATGCTTCGCATGTTCCGTCTTATCCTTGGAATAAATCAAAATGTCGTCAATGAACACAATGACAAGCTTATTCAAGTATGGCTGAAAGATTCTATTCATTAGATCCATGAATATGGCCGGTGCATTTGTTAACCCAAATGGCATGGCAAAAAATTCATAGTGACCATACCTTGTTCTAAAAGTTGTCTTAGGCACATCTAATTCTCTAACTCGCAACTGATAATAGTTGGACCTCAGGTCTATCTTAGAAAATACAGTGGCTCCCCTCAATTGGTCGAACAGATCGTTGATCCTTGCCAAAGGATACTTATTCTTGATAGTTTCCTTATTCAATTGTCGATAGTCTATACATAGCCTCATTAAACCATCTTTCTTCTTTACAAATAATACAGGAGCACCCCAAGGTGAAAAGCTCGGCCTTGCAAAACCTTTATCTGTCAGCTCTTGCAACTATGCTTTCAACTCTCTCAGCTTAGTTGGTGTCATCCTATACGGAGCAATTGAAATAGGAGCTATCCCTGGTATCAATTCAATGCCAAACTCTATTTCTCTTTTAGGGGGTAGTCCGGGTAATTCCTCTAAAAACACATCTAGATACTCACATACTATCGACACAGACTCAATCTTCAACTCTGTTTCCTTAGTGTTCAATACAAATGCAAGGTAGGCTTCATACCCTTTCCTCATAGTTCTCTGAGTAACCATTTTCGTGATTACAACCGGCAGCGAACCCAATTCTCTTGAATCGACCCGTAGAATCTCACCATCCAGGAATTTCAATTTAATATGGTTACTACCACAATTTACAATTACACCATGAAGGGCTAACCAATCCATACCAAGTATTACATCAAATTCATCAAATGGTAATTACATAAGGTTAGCCAGGAAGTAATGACCCTGAATCGTCAAAGGACAATTCTTACAGACTTTATCAACCAGGACTGATTTGCCTAGTGGGTTCGACACTCTAATGATGAATTCTGTAGGTTCAACAGATATGTTCATACTAGACACCAATCTCATGCAAATATATGAATGCGTCGACCCCAGGTCAATTAAAGCAAAAACACTTGTATTAAAAAGAGAAAAAGTACCCGTAATAACATCAGGAGCAGAGGCTTCCTCTCGAGCACGTATTGCATAGGTTCTTATCAAGGCTCGAACCTCTGGCTTTGCGGTGTCTTTAGTCACAACTCGACTGCCACTAGCACTCCCAATGTATCTAGGAGGTCTACCCCGTGGAATGGGAGTACTTAACTTCGGGGCTACTTCCACTTCTTTTTCGACTTACTTTGGGCAGTCTCAGAGAAAGTGGTCAAGAGAACCACATCTGAAACACGCACCACTCTTCATTCAACACTCTTCAAAGTGAAATTTGTTGTAACTCTTACACTTCAGCTTTCGATCATCTACATTCCCCACTCTAGTCACCATTGGGGAGGAAGACTTCTGACTTCGTTGTTTAGAGCCTCTCACTCTACCCGAATATCTTACTGATGAATTGGAGCGTTCATGTAGGCTCCTTGCTTTCTTCATGGAAAACGAGAGTGTTTTACTGCTGGACCTTTTACTCACAACTTGAACCTCTCTCTTTGCTTGCTTTCTTTCATTATTAAGCTCCTCGGCCTTCTTGGCCCGATCAGCCAATGCGGGAAACTCCCGTATTTCAAGGATTCTAGTCAACAACTTGATTTCCTCATTCAGACATTCCTCGAAGTGTTTACACATTTTTGACTCAGTTTGGACCCATTCAGTTGCGTATTGACTTAGCCTTATGAACTCTCTCTCGTATTCTGCTACAGTTCTGTTCCCTTGTTTGAGTTCCAAGAACTCCTTCCGCTTTGAGTCTAAGAACCTCTGACTGAACTCAGTTTGGCTCGTCATTTAACTCATTGCCAACTATGATCCTCCCAATTTCAAATGAATTGGTCACATTTATCGTATCCATCCATAATACATCATGTAATCATTTCAACAAGTAAAAATTGCATGATTAGTAGGATAGCAACCTACACCAATACAAGTCATATATCAAGGCCAGACACAAAATGAATAGACATAACATTCAAGCCTTTACATTGCTAGCCAAAAGATACATATGACAAAATGACCCAAAAATACCTATACAAGCCATTGAACAAAATAAAGTATTTATGTACCAAAGCTAGACTAGTTGATAATGTATTGACTTTCCAACCGTCTTCCAACCTTTTCGAGTCCTCGAGCTCTGAAAGACAGGGAAAAGAGAGAGGTAAGCATTTTCATGCTTAGTAAGCTCGAATAACCGGAAAGTAAGCTTACCAAGAAATTAGCATACATCCATAATAGATAAGGAAACAAACAAGTATGAAATGGTTCCTTATCACATGCACTCAACCAATGAGTTAGTCATATAACAAAACACCATGTAATTTATCTTAGATGAGCTCATCATTCAACATTTCATTTTGTACATGTATTTCATGTTAATCCCGTTGAGTGTCTCAAAAATCTCGATGGAATATCCATCAACTGTCAATTCATAAGGATGACCCGCGAACCTCACATCTTATGGCAGGATTACCAGTCCAGGCTAAATCCCCTATATTGTAAATTCATAAGGTGATGTTGGGATTACTAGTCCAGGCTAAGTCCCTTATTGTGACAAACACCTTTAATGAGCTCGGATCTGAATTACCAGTCCAGGCTAAATTCAGACCCTAATCAGATTACCTGTCCAGGCTAAATCCATAATGCACATGTATTCTTCGAGAGGCTCAATCATCCAAATGAACACCCATCTAGGCTAGATCCTTTTCATAATTGAGATCAGCGGATTACTCGTCTGGGCTAAATCCTTTCTGCAACACATGCAGAATCTCATTACACATGTAAAACATGGTTTATCCATAGAATTCCCTTTTTAACCTCAATCGACACCATTTTTCAACACATCATTATTAAGAATACATTTCATGAAATCTTATGCTATCAATAAATGCAATCATCATTTATTCACAAATCATATAATTATACCTATTAGGAGTTTCCTTTAAGTTATCTGAACTTACCTGGTATTCGTTTCGGTGTTGTGTTCCGGTTATTCCAAACCCTTTTGTCTTCCTCGATCGACTTCCAGAATTTGTTCCTCTAGGTCTATTACAACAAAATTAAATCATTAACACTTCACATTATACATTTCAAGTCTAAATTCCACCCCCGGTCCAAATGATCGTTTTGCCCCTAACCTTTCACATATTTACGATTTAGTCCCTAGGCTCGTATAATGAAACACATGCAACTTTTATCTTACCCAAGCCTAGCCGAATGTTTTTCCCTCTTATGGAAGCCCACATTTTCCATTATTTCTTATTTCCACCACATATTTTACACCTTTTGCAAAAAGATCCTTTTAGGGGTTTTTCATGAAAACCACCTAGAAAAAGATGTTTAACACTCATGCAACTCTCATATTCCTTCATAATCCATCAAAATACAAGTAACTGATGCATTGGTAAATTTGTAAACATGAACCCTAGCATGAAATATGGGTAGAAATGGAGAGAGCAAGCTACTGGAATTTCAAAAATACAAAGAACGTTAAAAACAGGGTTTGGGAACACTTACTATTTAGCTTGAAAAGCTTGAAAACCCTAGCTATGGAGGGCTTGAGAGTTTCGGCTGGTAAAAAGGAGAAAATGGCTGATTTTTGTTTCATTTTTCCCATTTTATTTCATTGAAATGCCAAATGACCAAAACACCCTTAAGCCCTTTCTTTAAAATTTCATCCATGCAAGCCCATTTTTGTCCAAAAACTTAGAAATTGGGAAAATTGCTCTCCAAACTTCTAATTTATAATCTAAAGCAATTTCATACAAATTGCTTCTAGAATCCAAGCTTTGCAATTTATTCAATTTAGTCCCTAATTTCCAATTGGACACCTTACTCAAAAAATTTCTTCATGAAACTTAACACATGTATATTCTCATATTCTAGGCCTCATAATAATCATAAAATAAATATTTCGATATCAGATTTGTCGTCTCAAAACCACTATTCTGACTACACCCTATTTCGGGATATTATAAGAATGCTCAGAATTGAGCACATGGGCAGAGACACAGACGTGTGTCTCAGCCGTGTGGACAACACGGTCTTAAACACGGGCGTGTGCCCTGGCCGTGTGAAGTTGCACCTATTTTAAGAAAATTAATTTTCCACACGGCCTAGCACACGGGCAAGTGACTTGGCCATGTGATTTGAAATTATTCATGAGTTACAAGTTAGAGAGTTAATAGGGTCGAGACACGGGCGTGTCTGATCACACGGCCTGCCCACATGGGCATGTCCCATATTCACATGGGCGTATGACCCCTGTTTAGTGGAAAATTTTCTAAGCTTCGTAAAAATTTCTAAAGTTCTCGATTTAGTCCCAAACTACTTCCAATGCACGTTTTGGGCCTTGTAGGCTTGTATAAGAAACTTTATGATTTAATGCAAATGTTTTTAATTTGGACGCAAATTTATAACCCAAAATTACATGTTTGTCGTATGATAAGTCCGATAATGCCTCGTACGTTGTTCTGACGTTAAATACGGAGAAGGGTTGTTACATTTAGTGGTATCAGATCTACGATTTAGTCGATTCTTGGAGTAACGTAACGTGTGTAAAAGTCTAGCTATACATGCCATGAAAACTGTGATAGTGTGATGACTCGTGAAAAATTTAAACTGTGCTTTTATATAGTAAATGGATCCTGATCAAGCTGTAGCTGATGAGGTAGAAAGTAATGCACCGGCTCTTGTTCAAGGGGCAGTGCCATCTGAAAGTAGACCTCCCACGGTTAGTCAGGAAGGAGGGGCTAAGGAAACCTTTCTCCATATGATGAACGAGTGGTATTTGGAGTTTGTTCGATCAAATCTGACTGCTCAACATCCTCCACCCCCTCCTTGTCCCCAATCCGATTCCTGTAACTCCTCAAGGTGTTCAATTGGTAAGACTAAATAAGCCTCCAGTTGATAAGATTCGAAAGCAAGGGGCTGAAGAATTTAGAGCAAATGTAGATAATGACCTCGAGAGAGCCGAGTTCTGGTTTGAGAATACTATTAGAGTATTTGATGAGTTATCATGTACACCCGACGAATGCTTGAATGGTGCTATATCATTATTCAGAGACACATCATATCACTGGTGGAAGACACTAGTATCTATGGTACCAAGAGAGCGGGTTACATGGGAATTCTTTCAAGAGAAATTCTAAAAGAAATATATTAGTCAGCGGTTCATCGATAAAAAACGTAAAGAATTTATTCAGTTGAAACAAGGCCGAATGTCAATGACAGAGTATGAGGGAGAATTTTTCAGGCTCAGTAACTATGCCCAAGAGTGTGTTTCCTCTGAGGCTATTATGTGTAAAAGGTTCGAAGATAGGCTGAATGAGGACATCAGACTTTTAGTTGGAATCTTAGAACTAAAAGAATTTGTTGTATTTGTTGAACGAGCTTGCAAAGCCAAAAAACTAAGCAAAGCAAAAAGAAAGGTTGAGAGTGAGGCTAGAAATGCAAGAAAAAGGCCAATGAGTAAGTCATTTCAATCTCAGTTAAAGAAATCCAGAGAAATGTTTAAATGTTTCAGCTAGGTATTCAGACAGAGACCACGGGAAACAATATTTGGGTTCAAAAGCTCAAGCTACTTCAATGGCAAGTGTGGGTAATGTTAGGTCTATAGACCTAAATGTCAGCATTGTGGTAGACGGCATCCCGGGAATGTAGGATAAATGATCGAGCTTGTTTCAAGTGTGGTTCTCAAGAGCATTTTATCCGAGATTGTCCTAGGATGGCTGAGAAAGAAAAATTTCAAAGTACAAGGCCAAGTAATACTATCAATAGCGGTAGGCCACCAAGAAATACCAAGAATAGAACTAGCAATAAAGGTGTGATGAAGGATTAAGCTATGAGATCCGAAGCTAGAGCACCTATTAGAGCTTATGCCATACGTACTCGTGAGGATGCGTCATCTCTCAATGTGATTACTAGTACATTTTCTCTTTTATGATACTAATGTTATTGCATTGATTGATCCTAGATCGATTTTTTCTTATATTTCTGTGAATTTGGTAAATAGTATGTGCTAGTTGATAAAGTTTGCAAGAATTGTCCTTTGATGATTTGAGGTCACTATTTTTCGGCTTACTTAATGTTGTTGCCATTTGACGAATTCAATGTTATTTTGGGTATTACTGGTTGACACTGCATGATGCCATAGTAAATTGTAGACAGAAAACTATTGAATTGAAATGTGAAAATGGTGAAGTTATTTGGCTTGAAACCGATGAATCAAGTGAATTGCCTATTGTGATTTCGTCTATATCTACTCAGAGGTACGTAAGGAAAGGTTGTGAAGCTTATCTCGCTTATATGTTGAATACAAAGATGTCTGAATTTGTGACACCCCTAATGTGACCCTAGTCGGAGAGTGGTTTCGGGACCACGAAACCGAGTCACAAGAATAATTAAGTGTTATATTCCGTGCTTATTGTATGTGGAATTGGTATGCGTAAATATTTCGTGTCTCGATTTTTATTAATTAGGTGCAAATTTATAAGAAAGGACCCATGTGCTAGGACTTGAAAATGTGATAGGTGTATTTTTAAGTGGCCTAATAATGCATGAAGTGAAATAAATGGAGTTGCATGTCAATTATCCCATTCCCTAAGGTGGATGGCCGGCCATGACAAATTATGGGCAAGGGAAACATGTTCCCAACATGTTTTACTAATGGATGATGTTAGAAATGATAAAATAAGAGTATGGAAAAAAAGTGTTCATTCCTCTCCATAGGCTTGGCGAATGTCCTAAAGAAAGAAAAGAAAAATTTGTTCATCCTTTCTCATCTTCTTGGCGAAAATACTAAGGGAAAGGGGAGGATTTTTGCTTCATGCTTGGGTTGGAAGAGATCTAGAAGGAGATTTGGCTAAGTTTGCATCAAGATTAAGGTATGTATGAGGTTGTGTTGGGAGTTTCATGCATGGTTTGGTTGCTAACTTGATGTGCATGTTTTCCATGGCTCAAATCCTTGTTATGCCATGGAAATGGTATTTGGCCAAAGTTGTTATGGTGATAAAGCCATTGCATGCTAAGTGTGAAGCTTGATGATGATGGATGCAATGATGGATTGTCTACTCTTGAGTAAGATTTTGAGTTTTCTTTTTGTGTTTAACCATGATTGAAGTTGAAAGGAGCATGATTGTCATATTCGCCATGATGCATTCATGAGCATGGTTCATGCTTCTTGCATGTTAGTTAAAATTTGTATTTTGGATGGCTATGGACACCTTGAAATTCGCCATGCTCATATTGTATATATATGTTTGCACATGATGTTTTGACTATGAAGTAAGTGATGAATATATTGGTTTAAAGAAGAAGATGTTGAAGAATGCTTGTGAAATTGCAAGCACAATTCGCCTAGCACACATATAAGTGCTTGATGCTATATTATAAGTTTTGGGCCACAATGTGCAAAGCATTAACTAGTAAAATGCATGCTGTTTTTGTGAGGTATTAAGTGCATAATTGGCCTCAACATGTACATGAATATTCGGCCTTGGGTAGCCTATTGAAGGCCTTAGCTTTTCCTTGATGCTCAAATAAATTGTATTGAATTGCTTGATGTAGTATAAAATGTGCATGACCATTGTGTATTCAAGCTAAAGAGTGGCCATATGACCATTTAAACTCCTTGTCATATTCGCCATAAGCAAGCACAATGAGGTTTTAATAAATTGAATTTGTTTGAATTAGCTCAAGAGCTAAGAGGGCCACAATTGGACAAGGGGAAGGAAAAAGTGATCGAATAGCCGAAAAAGCCGTTTGACAACATCCGAGGTAAGTCCTCAAGAAGTGACCTTACTTGAATTATGTGAGATGAAGTATGGATGTGTATGATTATTGATTTATGTGTGTATGAGAAATTGAATGATACCGGGCTAAGTCCCAAGGCGAATATGCTTGTGAATATATGTGCGTTTGAGCCTTAGTAACGAAAATAAAATATGTATGTCCAATGATTATTGATGTATGTGTACATGAGAAATTGAATGATATCCGGCTAAGCCCAAAGACAATTATGCTGGAAATTATATCCGGTTAAACCCAAGGCAATTGTGCTAGTGGCTATATCCGGGCTAAGACCAAGGCATTCGTGCGAGTTATTCTATCCGGCTAAGACCAAGGCATTCGTGCACGTGATTATATCCGGTTATATTCGAAGAATCTTGGGCTGGAGGTGAGTGTTGGTTGCTGTAATGAATTCAATTAGTACACTCGAAAAGCCCAAAGGATAAGGTACGTTATATGTGCATTGGAAAGTCGACATGTTTGAGCAACATTCGCTCAATCGACTAATGAATTTCAGTTATTGAATTGATTGATACTTTGTGAAATTATATAATGATGAAGTGTGAAGTAAGAATGTGTATTAATGAAATGATGCATTTGGCTATGTGAATGTATTGCTGTAATTAGAGTTGATTATATTCCTTGAGACTTACTAAGCATAAAAATGCTTATCCGTTGCTTTGGCTCTCGGTTTTCTAGATTTCGCTCAAGCAATCGGATTTGGGATCGTTGAAGTCGAAGTCATCCACACTATCAAGCCTCCATTTTGGTATAAATTTTGGTTGAACTTGAAATGGCATGTATAGGACTACCCTTGTTGGTTAAATATGTTGTGATGTATATATGTACGGCCATGCGAAAATGGCTCAAAAAGGAAGCATGAACTTAGACTATTTGTGGTTTGTATGTATATATTTGGTGTCATGATGTGGCTATGGATTGGAAATGGGAATGTTGGTCACATGATCAGCCATTGGCATGGTTAAAATGATCATATATGAACCTATGTATGGCAAGACTAGTTGGTTCATGGAGACTACCAAATAGGTAAGACCTACCTTAAAAACAGATGCTGCCAGCTGCAGTGACGTGAATGTGAAAAATCACCAAAATTTGTAGGAATGGTATTAAATAGTGAATAAGCTATGTAAATGAACCTTGATGAGTCTATTTTCATATGGAAGAAACGAAATGGTCATAGGAGTTACATGTTAAGAGATATTAAGGCTATTGTGAGACAGGGCCAGAACGGTTTCTGGGTGCCCTGTCGCAACTTTATAAATTTGCTATAAATTATCCAGAAATAATTAGGAGTGATGCCTTATATTTACAGATTCCATTTTGAGTCTAGTTTCATTAGAAACAAACGGCACCAGAATTAAAGCCCTGTACAGAGAGATATTCAAGTTATACCGCGCGAAGGTCAGAGCAGTCGATCCCTGTAACATGGGTGACTTTAACTAATAAACTGTACCAATTGGCCCAACCAAAAATTCTAGAAATAAATCCATGGATGGATATATGAGTCTAAATTCAGGAAAAATTTACGAAACCAGTTTCCGAGTTTTGAAACTCGAGATATGATTTTTAAGGCGACAGTGATGCAGTTTTCCAGGCTGACTGGAAATGTCAAATGGATGGGCAAAACAAGTGAACTTGGCTTGTTAACCCCTCGTGTCCGACACCGGCGATGGTCTCGGGTTCGGGGTGTTACAATTTTATTGGTATCAGAGCCACGGTTTAGTCTATTCTAGGACTACCGTGATGTGTTTGGGGTCTAGCTATACATGCCATTAAATGATGACTCGATAGTGTGGTGATTTCGACAATTTGACTTTGTGTTTGTTTATAGCAATGGATCCCGATCCCAACCGAAAGCGATAGCTGATGATGTGGAGAGTGTGGCGCTTGCTCGCGCAAGGGACAGCGCCGGCGGACTCTCAACCTATGGCCAACAATCCGAATGACGAGGCTAGGCAAGCCTTTTATAGTGTGATGAACGAATGGTTTAATCAATACATTCGAACTAACACGGTACATTCCACAACCTCCATTCCCGACAAATGCAACCCCGCACCTACAATACCTCCGGTGATGACCAAATAAGGTCAAGTAAGCCCCGATCGATAGGATTCAAAACATGGGGCCACTGAATTTAAGGCTACGGATGATGATGATGCCGAGCGAGCTGAATTTTGGTTGGATAACACTATCCGGTGCTCGATGAGCTATCCTCAGTACACCGATGAGTGCTTAAAGTGTACCATCTCCTTGCTACGTGAGTCCGCCTACTATTGGTGGAGTACTCGACTTCGTGGTACCTAGAGAGCAAGTGACTTGGGAATTCTTTCAAACCGAGTTCGAAAAAGTATATCGATCGAGATTCATCGACCAAAAGCGAAGGGAATTCCTTGACCTTAAGCAAGGTTCTATGTCGATTCTCGACTCGAACGAAAATTTGTGAGGCTTAGCAGTGCAGCGAGAATGCATTTCGTCTGAAGCCATTATGTGTAAACGCTTCGAGGATGGGCTGAATGATGATATAAGGATGTTTGTTGGCATCCTCGAGATACGAGAGTTCGTAGTACTTGTTGAGCGAGCTTGTAAAGTCAAGAGCTTAGAAAGGAGAAACAAAAAGCTGATGTGGGAACGGAGAATTCGAAAGAGGTCCTCGGAAAGCCTCTTCAACAAGCATCGAAGAGATTTCGAGATGATGTGAGCCGGTCTAGAGGCGTTTGGGCTTTTCTAGACGAGGACGCGATCGACCCTGTGACCACACGAGTCACCTCGATCACGGTGGTGGAAATGATCGCCGAGAGGGCGGAGTGTCCACATTGTGGCAAATGGCATTCGGGAGCTGTTGGTTTCGTGATCGCTCCTGCTATAAGTGTGGGTTGGCCGACCACTTTATGAAGGATTGCCCGAGGATGCATGAGCAGAATGTAAGTCGAGTGAAAACCCGGTGCTACCACTTTGCTCGAGGTAGGCCACCTAGAAATATGGGCAATGTCGTTGGCGGTCAAGAGGATCTAGAGATGCTACCATCGGATCCGAGGCTCGTGCTCTGCTAGGACTTATGCCATCTGCCGCACGCGAGGATGCCGCCTCTCGGATGTTATTACCGGTACTTTCACTCTTTTCAATACAAATGTGATTGCTTTGATTGACCTTGGTTCTACTCATTCATATATATGTGAAACCTTAGCATCCAAGAAGACTTTGCCCATTGAGTCTCTCGAGTTTGTAATTCGGTGTCAAACCCTTGGGTCATTACGTGCTTGTCAACAAAGTGTGCAAGAAAAGTCCCCTAGTGTTCCGAGGTTCTTGTTTTCCCGGACTTGATGCTTTTGCCGTTCGATGAGTTCGACGTTATTCTTGGGTTGGATTGGTTGACCATGCACGATGCGGTTGTAAATTGCAAGAGCAAGACTATCGATTTGAGGTGCGCGAATAATGAAATAATTCGGGTTGAGTCTATGGACTTAAAGGGGTTGCCAGCTGTAATATCAGCGATGTTGGCCCAGAAATTGTAAGAAAAGGGTGCGAAGCGTACCTTGCGTACGTGCTCGATGACAAGGAATCGAAAAGAGACCCGAATCGTGCGCGTGGTTTGTGAATACGGGATGTTTTCCCAAAGAATTGCCGGGTTTACCACTGCTCGGAAATAGAATTTGGCATCGAATTGGTACCGGTACCACTCCAATTTCGATAGCTCCGTATCGTATGGCACCAACGGAATTAAAGGAGTTGAAAGCTCAGTTGCAAGAATTGGTGGATAGAGGTTTTGCTCGCCCGAGTTTTTCGCCTTGGGGTGCGCCAGTATTGTTCGTGAAGAAGAAGGATGGAACCATGCGGCTGTGCATCGACTATCGTCAGCTTAATAAAGCGACGATAAAGAACAAATATCCATTGCCACGTATTGATGACTTGTTCAATCAACTGAAGGGAGCCTCGGTGTTCTCGAAAATAGATTTGAGATCGGGCTATTATCAATTGCGAATCCGAGATTCGGACGTACCCAAGACTGCCTTCAGAACGAGATATGGTCACTATGAGTTCCTAGTGATGCCGTTTGGGCTCACTAATGCCCCTGCGGTATTTATGGATTTAATGAATCGGATCTTCGCACCATATTTGGATCGATTCAGTAGTCGTGTTCATTGATGACATCTTGGTCTATTCAAGAAATGAGACCGAACATCTTGAACACTGCGGTTAGTCTTTGCAAATCTTACGGGATAAGCAATTATATGCTAAGTTCAAGAAGTGTGAGTTCGGTTAAGAGAGGTTAGCTTCTTGGGTCATGTGGTATCTGCATCGGTATTCGAGTCGAATTCAATAAAATTTCAGCCATACTTAATTGGAAGCCTCAGAAATATTACGAGGTTTGGAGCTTTTGGGGCTTGCCGATTATTACCGACGATTTGTAAAGGATTCTCAACGATAGCCACGCCGATGACGGCTACTCCAAAAGGATGTTAAGTTCGAATGGACGGAGAAATGTCAAAAAGTTTCGATCAACTGAAAACTTATTTGATGAAGCCCCAATTCTAGTGCAACCCGAGTCCGCAAAGAGTTTGTCATCTATAGCGACGCCTCTACTTGGGTTAGGTTGCGATTAATGCAAGAAGGTCGAGTTGTGGCCTATGCGTCGAGGCAATTAAAGCCACATGAGAAAAATTATCCGACTCATGATCTCGAATTGGCGCCATCGTGTTCGCCTTAAAGATATGGCGACATTACTTAATTGGTGAAAGGTGCCATGTGTACTCGGATCACAAAAGTCTCAAATATTTGATGACCCAAAGAGACTTAAATCTGCGACAAAGACGTTGGCTCGAAATGTTAAAGGATTATGAGCTGATCATTGACTATCACCCGGAAAGGCGAATGTGGTTGCGGATGCCTTGAGTCGTAAATCATTATTCGCTTCTGACGATGAATGTGCACTTGTCTGTCCAATCCGATAGTGTGTTAGAAGCCGAATTGAAAGCCAAACCACTGTTGACACACCAAATTCGAGAAGCTCAGAAAGTCGACGACGAGTTGGTTGCAAAACGGGCTGAGTGTGTTCCGAACAAGGACTCGGAGTTTCAAATCAACGATGACGATTGTTTGAGGTTCAAAAGTCGTCTCATGTGTTCCAAAGAATTGAACTCATTTCGATAATTCGAATGAAGCCCATTGTAGCCGAATGGCAATCCACCCGGGGAGTACGAAGATGTACAATGATTTGAAACGTCGGTTTTGGTGGCATGGTATGAAGCGAGACATCTCCGACTTTGTTTCGAGATGTTTAATATGTCAACAAGTGAAAGCGGAACATCAGGTGCCTTGAGATTACTTCACCAATCACGATACCCGAGTGGAAATGGGATCGAGTTACAATGGACTTTGTATCCGGACTGCCATTGTCAGCAAGTAAGAAGGATGTGGTTTGGGTCGTGGTAGATAGATTGACTAAGTCGGCCCACTTTATCCCCGTACGTACGGATTTTTCAATGGACAAACTAGCCGAATTGTACGTTTCTCAGATTGTGAGATTACACGGGTGCCTATTTCCATCGTGTCGGATAGAGATCCGAGATTTACCTCGCGATTTTGGAAAAAGTTGCAAGAAGCTTTGGGTACCAAGTTGCATTTCAAGACCGCCTTTCACCCCCAAACCGATGGTCAATCTGAGCGGATAATTCGGATACTTGAGGATATGTTAAGATGTTGCGTCCTCGAGTTTAGTGGTTCATGGGAACGGTATTTGCCGTTGATTGAATTCGCTTACAACAACAACTTTCAATCAAGTATTAAGATGGCACCCTACGAGGCCTTGTACGGTCGTAAATGCCGTACACCATTGTTTTGGACCGAGCTCGGTGAAAGCAAGATTTTCGGTGGATTTGATTAGGGATGCTGAGCAGAAAGTGAAAGTAATCCGTGAAAGTCTCAAGATAGCCTCCGATCGTCGAAGTCGTGACGCGGATCTGAAGCGTAAGGATATCGAGTATCGTGGGTGATAAAGTGTTTCTCAAGGTATCGCCTTGGAAAAAGATACTCGAGTTCGTAGTAAGGGCAAGTTGAGCCCGAGGTTCATTGGGCCATATGAGATATCGAGCGAGTCGGTCCAATGGCATATCGTTTGATTTTGCCCCGAACTCAAAAGGTTCACGATGTCTTCCACGTTTGATGCTTCGACGCTATAGATCCGATCCATCGCACGTGATTAGTCCATCGAAATTGAAATTCAAGCTAATATGAGTTATGAGGAAGAACCGATTCGTATCCTATCACGAAGTGAAAGAGTTACTGAAACAAGCGGGTTCCGCTAGTGAAAGTGTTATGGCTCAAGCACGGATAGAAGAAGCTACTTGGGAGACCGAGAACTCTATGAGAGAGCGATATCCGAACCAATTTACCGGTAAGCTTTTAGGGACGAAAATCTCTTAAGTGGGGAGAGTTGTGACACCCTAATGTGACCCTAGTCGGAGAGTGGTTTCGGGACCACGAAACCGAGTCACAAGAATAATTAAGTGTTATATTCCGTGCTTATTGTATGTGGAATTGGTATGCGTAAATATTTCGTGTCTCGATTTTTATTAATTAGGTGCAAATTTATAAGAAAGGACCCATGTGCTAGGACTTGAAAATGTGATAGGTGTATTTTAAGTGGCCTAATAATGCATGAAGTGAAATAAATGGAGTTGCATGTCAATTATCCCATTCCCTAAGGTGGATGGCCGGCCATGACAAATTATGGGCAAGGGGAAACATGTTCCCAACATGTTTTACTAATGGATGATGTTAGAAATGATAAAATAAGAGTATGGAAAAAAAAAAAGTGTTCATTCCTCTCCATAGGCTTGGCCGAATGTCCTAAAGAAAGAAAAGAAAAATTTGTTCATCCTTTCTCATCTTCTTGGCCGAAAATACTAAGGGAAAAGGGGAGGATTTTGCTTCATGCTTGGGTTGGAAGAGATCTAGAAGGAGATTTGGCTAAGTTTGCATCAAGATTAAGGTATGTATGAGGTTGTGTTGGGAGTTTCATGCATGGTTTGGTTGCTAACTTGATGTGCATGTTAGCCATGGCTCAAATCCTTGTTATGCCATGGAAATGGTATTTGGCCAAAGTTGTTATGGTGATAAAGCCATTGCATGCTAAGTGTGAAGCTTGATGATGATGCATGCAATGATGGATTGTCTACTCTTGAGTAAGATTTTGAGTTTTCTTTTGTGTTTAACCATGATTGAAGTTGAAAGGAGCATGATTGTCATATTCGCCATGATGCATTCATGAGCATGGTTCATGCTTCTTGCATGTTAGTTAAAATTTGTATTTTGGATGGCTATGGACACCTTGAAATTGACCATGCTCATATTGTATATATATGTTTGCACATGATGTTTTGACTATGAAGTAAGTGATGAATATATTGGTTTAAAGAAGAAGATGTTGAAGAATGCTTGTGAAATTGCAAGCACAATTGACCTAGCACACATATAAGTGCTTGATGCTATATTATAAGTTTTGGGCCACAATGTGCAAAGCATTAACTAGTAAAATGCATGCTGTTTTTGTGAGGTATTAAGTGCATAATTGGCCTCAACATGTACATGAATATTCGGCCTTGGGTAGCCTATTGAAGGCCTTAGCTTTTCCTTGATGCTCAAATAAATTGTATTGAATTGCTTGATGTAGTATAAAATGTGCATGACCATTGTGTATTCAAGCTAAAGAGTGGCCATATGACCATTTAAACTCCTTGTCATATTCGCCATAAGCAAGCACAATGAGGTTTTAATAAATTGAATTTGTTTGAATTAGCTCAAGAGCTAAGAGGGCCACAATTGGACAAGGGAAGGAAAAGTGATCGAATAGCCGAAAAAGCCGTTCGACAACATCCGAGGTAAGTCCTCAAGAAGTGACCTTACTTGAATTATGTGAGATGAAGTATGGATGTGTATGATTATTGATTTATGTGTGTATGAGAAATTGAATGATACCCGGCTAAGTCCCAAGGCGAATATGCTTGTGAATATATGTGCGTTTGAGCCTTAGTAACGAAAATGAAATATGTATGTCCAATGATTATTGATGTATGTGTACATGAGAAATTGAATGATATCCGGGCTAAGCCCAAGACAATTATGCTGGAAATTATATCCGGGTTAAACCCAAGGCAATTGTGCTAGTGGCTATATCCGGCTAAGACCAAGGCATTCGTGCGAGTTATTCTATCCGGCTAAGACCAAGGCATTCGTGCGTGATTATATCCGGTTATATTCCGAAGAATCTTGGGCTGGAGGTGAGTGTTGGTTGCTGTAATGAATTCAATTAGTACACTCGAAAAGCCCAAAGGATAAGGTACGTTATATGTGCATTGGAAAGTCGACATGTTTGAGCAACATTCGCTCAATCGACTAATGAATTTCAGTTATTGAATTGATTGATACTTTGTGAAATTATATAATGATGAAGTGTGAAGTAAGAATGTGTATTAATGAAATGATGCATTTGGCTATGTGAATGTATTGCTGTAATTAGAGTTGATTATATTCCTTGAGACTTACTAAGCATAAAAATGCTTACCCCGTTGCTTTGGCTCTCAGTTTTCTAGATTTCGCTCGAAGCAATCGGATTTGGGATCGTTGAAGTCGAAGTCATCCACACTATCAAGCCTCCATTTTGGTATAAATTTTTGGTTGAACTTGAAATGGCATGTATAGGACTACCCCTTGTTGGTTAAATATGTTGTGATGTATATATGTACGGCCATGCGAAAATGGCTCAAAAAGGAAGCATGAACTTAGACTATTTGTGGTTTGTATGTATATATTTGGTGTCATGATGTGGCTATGGATTGGAAATGGGAATGTTGGTCACATGATCAGCCATTGGCATGGTTAAAATGATCATATATGAACCTATGTATGGCAAGACTAGTTGGTTCATGGAGACTACCAAATAGGTAAGACCTACCTTAAAAACAGATGCTGCCAGCTGCAGTGACGTGAATGTGAAAAATCACCAAAATTTGTAGGAATGGTATTAAATAGTGAATAAGCTATGTAAATGAACCTTGATGAGTCTATTTTCATATGGAAGAAACGAAATGGTCATAGGAGTTACATGTTAAGAGATATTAAGGCTATTGTGAGACAGGGCCAGAACGGTTTCTGGGTGCCCTGTCGTAACTTTAAAAATTTTCTATAAATTATCCAGAAATAATTAGGAGTCATGCCTTATATGTACAGATTCCATTTTGAGTCTAGTTTCATTAGAAACAAACGGCACCAGAATTAAAGCCCTGTACAGAGAGATATTCAAGTTATACCGCGCGAAGGTCAGAGCAGTCGATCCCTGTAACATGGGTGACTTTAACTAATAAACTGTACCAATTGGCCCGACCAAAAATTCTAGAAATAAATCCATGGATGGATATATGAGTCTAAATTCAGGGAAAATTTACGAAACCAGTTTCCGAGTTTTGAAACTCGAGATATGATTTTTAAGGCGACAGTGACGCAGTTTTCCAGCCTGACTGGAAATGTCAAATGGATGGGCAAAACAAGTGAACTTGGCTTGTTAACCCCTCGTGTCCGACACCAGCGATGGTCTCGGGTTCGGGGTGTTACAGAATTGAAAATTGAATCAGTGCCAGTAGTCTGTGAATATCTAGATGTGTTTCCAGAAGAGTTGCTGGGTTACCTTCGATCAGAGAGGTTGAGTTTGCCACTGATTTAGTACCTGGGACTTCACCGATATCGATTGCTCCATATAGGATGACTCCGACTGAATTGAAAGAATTGACAGCTCAGTTGCAAGAGTTGACACATAATGGTTTTGCGAGACTGAGTTTTTCTCCTTGGGGTGCTCAAGTGTTATTTGCAAAGAAGAAAGACGGATCTATGAGACTTTTTATCCATTATTGACAGCTCAACAAGGTGACTAAAAATAACAAGTATCCTTTGTCGAGGATCGATGACTTGTTTGATCAATTAAAAGGAGCAATAGTATTCTCGAAGATTGATTTTAGATCTGGCTACTATCAGTTAAGAGTTAAAGAATCAGATATGCTGAAAATCGCTTTTCAGAATAAGGTATGGGCATTATGAATTTCTTGTCATGCCTTTTGGATTAACTAATGCTCCTGTCATTTTTATGGACTTGATGAATCGAATTTTTCGACCGTATTTAGATAAGTTTGTGGTTGTATTCATTGATGATATCCTGATTTATTCTCGAGATGACCCTGAGCATGTCGAACATTTAAGAATTGTATTGCTGACTTTGAGAAATAAGAAATTGTTTACTAAATTCAGTAAAAGTGAGTTTTGGCTCCGAGAAGTTGGATCTTTGGGACATATCATTTCAGGTGATGGTATTCGGGTTGATCCAAACAAGATTTCGGCAATTGTTGATTGGAAACCGCCAAGGAATGTATCTGAAGTTAGAAGCTTTTTAGGTTTCATCGGTTATTACTGATGTTTTGTCAAAGGATTTTCGATGATTGCTACTCCTGTGACAAGTTGTTGCAAAAAGATGTTAAATTTGAATGGTCTGAAAAATGTCAGCAAAGTTTTGAGAAATTGAAAGCATTATTGACTGAGGTGCCGGTTTTAGTGCAACCTAAATCGGGAAAAGAATTAGTAATTTATAGCGACACTTCATTGAATGGTTTGGGTTGTGTGTTGATGCAAGAGGGCAAAGTGATAGCTTATGCCTCGAGAAAGTTGAAACCGCATGAGAAGAATTATCCGACGTATGATTTGGAACTGCCAGCCCTTGTTTTTGCCTTGAAAATTTGGCGTCATCATTTGTACGGTGAGAAATGCCATATCTTTACCTCTCACAAGAACTTAAAGCATTTGATGACTCAAAAGGATTTGAACTTGTGAAAACAGAGATGGTTCAAGTTACTGAAAGATTATGAATTAGTGATTGACTACCATCTAGGAAAGGCGAATGTAGTCGAAGATGCCTTGAGCAAAAAGTCTTTGTTTGCTTTGAAAGCTATGAATACGAAACTGAATTTGTCTAATGATGGTTCAATTTTGGCCGAGATGAGAGCTAGACCGATATTTCTTCAGCAAATTTGTCAAGCTCAGAAAAATGATAGTGAATTGCAAGCCAAAAGAGCTCAGTGTGAATCGGGTAGTGATTTAGACTTTCAGATCAGTTTGGGTGATTGTTTGATGTTTCGAGATAGAGTATGTGTACCGAAAAATGGTGAACTTATTCAGAAAATTTTACACAAGGCATACAATGGTTGTTTATCATATCAATTCATCCGGGTAGTACGAAAATGTATAATGATTTGAAGAAATTGTATTGGTGGTCAGGTATGAAATGAGATATTTCAAAGTTTGTCTCGAGATGTTTAATTTGTCAACATGTAAAAGTTGAACACCAAGTGCCTTCGGGTTTACTTCAACCAGTGATGCTACCCAAGTGGAAATGGGATAGGATTACGATGGACTTCATAATGGGTTTGCCTTTGACTCCGAAAAAAAAAGATATCATCCGAGTTGTTATTGACAGATTGATAAAATCAGCTCATTTTATTTTGGTACGTACCAGCTATTCACTTGATAAACTAGCTGAATTGTACATTGCTGAAATTGTTAGATTACACGGAGTGCCTATTTCCATTATTTTGGATAGAGATCTGAGATTTACTTCACGATTTTGGATGAAGTTGCAAGAAGCTTTGGGTCAAAGTTAAACTTTAGTACTGCATTTCATCCACAAACCAACGGTCAATTTGAAAGAACGATTCAGATTCTTGAAGATATGCTTCATTTTTATGTTTTAGACTTCGAAGGTAGTTGGGAGAAATATCTACCTTTAGTTGAATTTCCTTATAACAATAGTTTTCAGTCGAGTATGAAGATGGCACCGTATGAAGCATTGTATGGCCGCAAGTGCCGAACTCCGTTGTACTTGACTGAGCTCAATGAGAGGCAGATTCACGAGATTGATTTGATTAGAGAAACCAAAGAAAAAGTGAAAGTAATTCGTGATTTTTTAAAAGCCGCTTTGGATAGTCATAAATTGTACATGGATTTGAAATGGAAAGAAATTGAATTTCAAGTTGGTGATAAGGTATTTCTGAAAGAATCTCCGTGGAAGAAAAATCCTTAGATTTGGTCGCAAAGGAAAGTTAAGTCCACGTTTCATTGGGCCGTATGAGGTTATTGAAAGAATAGGGCTGATGGCATATTGGTTACCTTTACCGATAGAGTTGGAAAGGAGTCATAATGTGTTTCATGTGTCGATGTTACAACGATACCATTCTGATCCTTCACATGTGATTTCATTGACAGAAGTCAGATTCAACCAGATATGACTTATGGTAAGGAACCAATCAAGATTTTCACTTGGGAAGTTAAACAGTTGAGAAATAAAAGCATAGCCCTAGTGAAAGTGTTATGGCAAAGACATAGGTTCAAAGAGGCTACATGGGAAACCGAGGAAGCTATGAGAAAACAGTACCCAAACCTATTTCCTGTAAGATTTTCGGGGACAAAAATCCCTAAAGGGGGGGAGTTGTAACAGCCCGTTTTAGGGTCAAATCAGAACAGTGGTTTTGGGACCACGAATCCAAAGTAGAAATATTTATTGTAACATTTTTGTAAGGTCTACAGTATGATTGAATGATTGTGTAAAAGTTTCGTTAAGAAATTTTATCAATAAGGTGTCCAATTTGACTAAGAGCACTAAATTGTAATAGGTGCAAATTGTATGTTCTAGAAGCTAGTGGTGTCTAATTGCTATGGAATTTTAAATTGGAGGTCCTTAAATGGTAATTAGACCATTATACTTTAAGTTGGGCAAAAATGGACATGGCAGGGTAAAATTTCAAAGTTTGGCATTAAGGGCATTTTGGTCATTTGGGTAATAAAGATAAAATTAAACACATAAAAGATGTCATCTTCTCAATTTCATCCTTCCATGGCTAAAAATCACAAGAGAAGGCATAGCTAGGGTTTTCCAAGCTTTCAAGCTCGATTGTAAGTCCATTCTAGCCCCGTTTTTAATTATTCTTATGTTTTTGAGATCCATGTAACATAATCTAGTTTTTCTAAGGACTATTTTGAACTATTTTCAAAGTCTAAAATTTTACCCATGTTAGACACCCATGTATTTTTATGTCTAATGGTAGAAAATGTATGTTAGTTGTAAGATAAACAACATTTGCTGAGTGATTTTCGGTAAAAATGTCAAAAATGACTTCTTTGTAAAAGTTATAAAATGAGTAGTAACAGTGTGATTAAGTGGAAACTGTGGGCTGGTATGAGTATGAAAATGGTTCAGCTAGGCTTGGGTGTTAAAGAAGTTGAATACATTTCATTCTACGAGCCTAGGGACTAAATTATAAAAATGAGAAACATTAGGGGCACAAATATAATTTTTTCCATAATATGATTTTTGGGCCAAATTGAATAATGTGAGTATTAAATGAGTTAAATTTGTTATTATAGATCAAGAAAAACGAGGATGGGGCCTAGATCGAGGGAAAAACAAAGTGTTTGTGATTAGGTCCAATTCTACTATTTTCGTACCGAGGTAAGTTCGTATGTAAATAATGCAATGCTATATTTATGTTTTAAATGCTTTAATATTTTATGAATTGTGTAATTGACTCTTTGGACGTATTCAACAAAGTTTCAACAAGTGAGAAATCTCAGTTGAACCTTAGGAATAGAATAGGATACAAGTGACATGTCACTAGGAACCCATGTATATATGTGTTTATGTGATCCGAGTGCTGGTCTTGTATGTCCTACCAGTGGCTGGGTATTCTGGCATATGTTGTGGATACCTGACAGCTTGTGTGAGCAGCACTGTGTAGCTATGTCCTAACTGACAGCTAGTGTGGGTAGGCCCGTAAATAGTTCGAGAGCGAGCCTATATGTGTTATGAGATATAAGGTAGCTTTGGCTACATATGTGGCACTTGTGTTCAAGATTTTTCGAGTATTCGATAATATTCCAAGTGTTCAATGGGAATGCCAAAGATGTGAAAGGATGTAGTTATATTACGAGTTGGTACAGGTATGTACGTAAAACTCATAAGTAATAAACTCAGTAAGTGATGAACTCGTGGTAAGGTTGTAATTGAATCAAGTTATGACTATGAGAATTTAATAACATTTATGTTATCCTGCATTATATAAATTTTATGATTGAGGTGTGGTTAAGATGCTTATTATTTGCATATAACTTACTAAGCTATATAGCTTACTCTCCTTTATTTCCATTTTCTTTTAGTGTCACCAGGCTAGCTCATGTTCGGAGACCGTCAGAGATCCATTCACACTCTCGACAATTATTTTGGTGTTAATGAAATCAACATTTTGAGTTATGGCATGTATAGAGGGACTTGGCCATTTTGTTATGTGTCATAATTGTTTTGGCCAAATGTGTTGGCTTATATCCGATAGAAGTTCATTTTCTATAAGGCCATTGGAAATGAGCCAATATTGGTTATAAGTATATTCATATAATGATGCCTTTCATGAATGATGTGTTGATGTCTTGGTTTTGGATGTTTGGTTGTATGTATATGCTATGTTTTGTTGTGTAGGTGTGTGCATTAAAGGGGTGGCAAAATGGCTTGGTAAATAGCCTTATTTTTGTCCATATGGGTAGACACACGGGTGTGTGTCTAGGCCATATATGACACACGGCTTGCCCTACAGGTATGTGTTTAGGCCGTGTGTCCCCTGCACCTTAGTTTTAAGAAACAGAATGCTCAGAATTGAGCACACGGGCAGAGACACGGGCGCGTGTCTTAGCCGTGCGGATGACACAGTCTCGGACACGGACATCTGCCCTAGCCGTGTGAAGTCTGTACGTTTTTTATGAAAATTAATTTTCCACACGGCTAGCACATGGGCATGTGAATTGGCCATGTGATCTCAATTTTTTCATGAGTTACAAGTCAAAAAGTTACACGAGGTCGGGACACGGACATGTGTGATCACACAGCCTGCCCACAGAGGCATGTCCCATATCCATACGGGCGTGTGACCCCTGTTCAGTGGAAAATTCTCTAAGCTTAGTAAAAATTTCTAAAGTTCTCAGTTTAGTCCCGAACCACTTCCAATGTACGTTTTGGGCCTCGTAGGCTTTATCAGGGACTTTATGATTTAATGCAAATTTTTTAATTTGGACGCAAATTTATTACCCGAAATCGTCTGTTTGTTTGTGTGATAAGTTAGGTAATGCCTCATACCCTGTTCCGGCTTTGAATACGGGTAAGGGGTGTTACAATAGGAGATTCAAATTTAAAGGCTTTATGATCTCCACCCCCTCACCCTCACAGAATTTAGAAGATTTATGTTGATTAAGTCTGCAAAAGAGAAGCTATAGAGTTCAACGATTGAATTAGAAATACTATAGTCTGAGTCGAGAATTGGTTAGTAGGTAAAGGCGATTCTAGAAGAAATACTAGATTTTTTTGAAGATCATTCGGAGTACACAATGTCATTGTTAATGCAATTTGCGGTGATCTGTGATTGGTATTCTGAGGGAATTACTATAGGTTCTATGTCTAGATTGTCTTGACTACAATAAGAAGGAATTATTCTGAAATGTTATTATCCGATTGATAACATCGACTCATTTCTTTTAATCGATTCATTTGAAAATTTAATTGAGTTCTATGAATTTGAGTGTATCCCCAGGTCCAGGATTAAATTTTGCGCATTCACAGGTAAATTGACGGACAGTCAGAATGAAGGATTCATATTCTAAAAGATAGGATACAGAAATATATCTATCAGATCAATTATAATCAGGAAATGTCATTATAGGTTAAAGTCATCTTGATAGTAACATTTATCACACTTGTATTCAAATGATACTGTTTGAAGATTTTCATGAAATAGAACGTCATCATTTAAAAGTTATAAATGCAGATGCGTTGGAAACATCAGTTAGCGTCTATTGTGAAAATTTTGAATTTTAGCTAAACGCTATAAATTGTCTAATGTGCTTGGAATTTGATTATCTGGGTTTTCTTTCGGTTATGTTTCGATAGATGATTGTTGGAAATTTCTCGATAGATGTGTTGCTAATGATAAAGTTATGACAGAAGAACATCACAGTTGTTTAGTTAACTCTAGGTATAGTATCAAGTTCTAATATGAGTTCTGATATGAGTTTTGAATCGAGATGAGTTATTATTGAATTATTTATGGACTACCATTAAAAAGATGGAAGAAAGACTCGACTTGATGCCTATTTTCAGGTGAGAAATTTCGAGGACGAAATTTTTGTAAGGGGGGAGAGTTGTAACAGCCCGTTTTTTAGTGGTATTGAAAATAATGGTTTCAAGACCACAAATCCGAGAGTAAGTTCATAAATATTATTAGTTAATATTTATGAGTTAAATATGTTAAGTTCATAAATATTATTAGTTAATATTTACGAGTCAAATATGTTTTTAAAAAGGTTTTTGATTTAATAATTTATGCTATTCGAATAATTAATTAAGATCAAGTGGTAAGACCATGAGGTTAAGTGGTTTTAGAAAATGAGGTATCAGGACCTAGTTTCTATAAACTGAGCCATAAATATTTTTTTAAATATTTATCAAATGTCATTAAGGTGATATTAAAGTTTCGTTGAAAATTTTTAACGTTTCGATATTTAATTAAGCGAAAAGGACTAAATTGTAAAAGTTAAAAAAGTCAATTGCTCTTAGTTTAAAGGTGTTAATTGATTAAAGAATCATAATTGAATAGCCTTAATAGGTAAATGACCCATTCTTAAGATGGTGGATGGTTTAATTTTTAATTTCCTTTAATTTTATATATGTTTTATACATCATTTTTAATATTAAAATAATATAATAATGTTAAAATAAGAAAACATAAGGTTTTCTTCTTCATTTTGGTTTTGTTCGCCACTGAATTCACCATGGAAATACTTCAAGGTTCGGCTATGGCTATACCTTTGCATGGTAAGCCATTTTTCATCCATTTCTTTTAATTTTTATGTTTTTGAGATCATTGCAACTAGGTCCAGCTAGCCCATACCTTCGATTTTTAAAACTGTTAAAGATATTGAATGTTTCTATTGACGAATATATGTGATTTTATTTATTAAATGATGAATTTAAAATGTTGGTTGATATTTAAAAGTATTTTGTTAAGTAATTTTGATGAATTTTCTAATTAGGGACTGAATTGTTGAAATAGTAAAATACAAGGATTTGTTGTGAAATTATTACAAATGTGGGCTGTTTTGTGTGCCATGAATATTTAGATGATGTGAGCTGGCATTAAAAATGGTTAATTTGCATGTTTGAGGCTCAAGGACTAAATTGAATAAAAGTAAAATTTTAAGGGCAATTTTTTAAAAAAGTCAAAAATGACTAAATTGCATAAAACACATTTTTTTTTACTGTCTAAAGTAGTAGATTGAATAAAATGATTAATTTAGATGAAGATCGAGCAAAAAATCGAGAAGAATGAAAAATTACCAAAATGCCCCTATACTTTGACGTTTATGCAATTTAGCCAGGTAATTTTGTATGAACTGGATTATGTATAATGTTGATTAAATTGAATGATATTGTGTGATTTTATTGTGATTGAATCAATATGCAATCTATCATGTTATGAGACGATGGAAATTTAACGATGTACGACAATTATCAAGCCCGTTTGAATCTTAAGAATTCATAGGATACATATGACATGTCATTAGGGTTTACATGTTTTGGGTGCTAGCCTTGAATTTCCTACCGGTGGTTGAGTTCCTATACGTGTTGCGGATACTCCGTAGCTCATGTGAGCATAATCGTGTAGCTACATTCCGACCCACAGCTCGTGTGAGCAGGCCCATTTTCACAGCTCGTGTGGGCATACTTATTCAGAACTTGTGTGAGCATATATGTAAAGGAATTGATGGACTACGGTTATGTTTAGCACACTTTGTGTGAGCTATCTCACATATCCAACGGTATTCTATTCGGTTCAACAGGCATGAATTTACAAAGATATAGTAAGTGTTCTATATGAACCAAGACATGCATGTATGAAAGACTTTGAAATGGCAAGCTACATAGAAAGTATGTTATGTTGAGGTGGATGATAAATCCAATTAAATCATTTTCAAGTATAGTGGTTATCCATGTCAAATTCATATGAATCATGTTTAAAGGAACTAATATGTGTTGTTGATGTGCTTAGGCTTATGCCAAGCTTGTGGATATGATTGATGTTTATGATTATGCTTGTATTATGCACATGAAACGGGTAAGAAAAGAGAATGAAACGGTAAGTACGTAATTGAGATGTATTATGATGTTATAAAAGGTTTAATATGATAAATGATTTGTTTATATGTGAGCAAACTGCTTACGCTATGGATGAATCTACCTATATCATGGATAAATGCACTGAGTTGGGAACTAATAATATTGTTTAGGCTTATGGTAAGCATTGGGGACGAAATCGAAAGTAAGTAAATAGAAAGGCTGATGACTATATATTATGTCCCATAAAATCCTATCATGTTATGAATGATAAATATATATGACATTAATGAACTTATTCATCTGTGAGTTGATGATCATATAGATTTATGAATCTTATGGCATCGGCATAGGTTTATGTTTATTCTATAAAATTTATTATTGAATTGGAATATTATGCTTAAAGTTTATACGAGCTTACTAAGCATACATTCTTACGTAGTTATTTTTCCTTTACCTTACAAATTATCGGAAGCTCGATCGGATTGGAAGCTAGTCAAAGATCCATCACGCTATCCATCGATTATATCAGTAGATTATGATGTTTTTGAGTCATGATTATAATGGCATGTATAGGTGTTTAATGCTTAATGGTTGGTGTTTATATGACCAAATTGATGCATGGTTTTTATGGCCAGAGTGGTAAGAGTTGGCATGTTTGCAAAATGATCATTTAAAGCATGATTTGCTATAGAATTTAGTCAAGTATAATTGGTTGAATTATGACCCATTTGGTATGTTTGGAATGTGAATTTGGCTTGTGGTCAATTATGGTATAACTTGATATGAAATTAAACTATATATATATATGGATGAGTTATAGTCGTATATATATATTTAAGTTAGGTATATGTGTATTTAAGATGCATGAAAGTAATGATTCAAATGATAGGTTATATTAACAGGGTATAAGCCACATATGGTATGCTTAAACATGCACATGTTTATGTATGTTTGGAATGACCATGTTTTGTATGTTTATATAAGTCTAAATGGAGTTATGCTTTTAGGTAAGTATGAACTAATTGTAATAGTATAAATGTGGTCAACCTATGATGAGTTTTGAAATGGAAAATGAATTAATTTTTGATGAATGGAATGTGTTATGTAACACCCCGAAATTTATATTTTTGATTCTGTTAAAATGTGACACAAGTGTGTATTTGCTTTAGTGGTTAAGTGTTCTGGGTATGTGCATAAGGTCTCAAGTTCAAGCCTTAGCTATGGAAAATTTTGGTATGATTTCTAAATAAAGCTTTAACCTTGCTAAAAAGGTTAAGTGTAATTGTTGGTAAGCTTACAACAGAATGGATCTGCTAGTCTAGTGGATAGGAGGAGTGTTAGGGAGAAGGAGGTCCTGTGTTCAAGTATTGATATGGGTATTATTTTTACTCCTATATTCGGTTAGAGTTTGTGTTGCACTGGAAATCTGAATAGTTGGCTGTTAAGGGAGAGGTAGTGGAGTGATTTATGGGATTAGGAAGTTATCAAATAAAATTTCTTTTTGATTTTATTTTATTTTTTATTTTTTTCTTTTCCCAAAAACTCTCCCCTTCTTGGCCGTTTTTCTGCTTCTTGAACCTCTATACGTTTTCTTTTGTCTGCTTTTCCTCCTTGTTATTCTCAATTCGCCTCCATTTGCGCAATTTTCAACCTTCATGTTCGGTAAGCTTCATTTTATTTATATCTTTACGCTTTTGGACTAAGTTTTGACAAAGGATTATTTTTGTGATAATCTCGTTAGGTGAAGAATAGTTCTGACTGCGATTTCCTACAGCGACATAAGGGTAAGGTTCTTATTTGCTAGCGGTAAGTTCTGAGTTCGTATAAAGTTGTTTAAGGTTTTCGTTTCAGATAAGTCCTGTTAGATTTGGGTATTACTGTTCTGGTTGTGAAGTTTAAATGGACAATTATAGGTTATTCTGGTCTCAAAAGTGTTTCGGCATCAAAAACATATCAGGTCTGAACCCAAAAATGTGGAAAATGAGGTTTTGATGAAAGCCAAAAACCATTTTGTCGACGCCACATTGGCGTGTGGTCACCCATGTAGTAGACCGTGTGATGGAACACGGACGTGTGATCGACAAGCCAGGCCGTGCGCGAATAATACAGCTGTGTGATGGCCAACTAGGCCGTGTGCGACACACGGGCTTGACTGATTTGGGCCGTGTGGGCCACACGAGCGTGTGGGCCCACACGGGCTGAGAACATGGACGTGTGAGCCCATTTTCACTGATTTGTTGCTAAGGTTGCACGGGTCGCCTGAGACGACTGTGAACCTACTGTAGGGTCGGTAAGTTTACCTAAGCCCCTAATTGTATGAAACAACTGAAAGACTATTACACATGTATATATATATATGTGTTTGAGCATGATAATGTTTCACTAAACTGATATTGTATGAGCTGTTACTATGAGGTAGCATGACATAATTGTATGTTGCATTGCATCGGGTTGGGGTTTGATGTTGATCGGAGGAAGTGTACTGAAAGGCTTCGAGCCTAACCTACCGGCAGCTCAGCTACAAATCACTATCTAGTGTCGCATTCGATACTTTTTGGAGTGTAGGGATGGGTGGGTTGATTATATTTCCACATGGAGTGTAGGGTTGGACCGAGATGGAGTGTAGGGCTGGTTGGGTAGGATTTTGTGTTGCATATCTGTTACTGAGATGGGCTAATGTGACACCCCTAACTTGACCCTGGTCGGAAAGTGGTTTCGGGACCACAAAATCGAGTCACAAAAGTATATAAATTTTCTTTTCTATGTTTATTATATGTAAAGTTTCATGTGTGAAAGTATCGTGTTTTAATTTTGTCATTTGAATGTGGAATTATTAAAAAGGACTTATGTGAGAAACTTGAAAATGTGATAGGTTGATTTGTAGTGGCCAAATATTGTATGGTTTAAAGTATGAGGACTTGCATGTCAAATATCCCTCCCTCAAGTTAGTGGACGGCAAGGCTAGTGGATGATTGCCATTTTATGCCTTTTATATTAATAAATTAAATGTTAAATGAATAAATTATATGAAGTATGGACTTATATTAAAAGAAATGGGTGATAAAAACAAAGTTGGTTCATCTTTCTCTTCTCCATTGCCGTACCTAAAGAGAAAAAGGGAGAAATTGAAGTTAAGGCATTTGGTCACCTTTAAGGGGATTAAGGTATGTTAATGCTCTTTCATTGAAAATCTTTGTATATTTGGAGTGGTCATCAAGTATAAAAGCTAGCTCATGGCAAATGTTTTTGTAAATTTATGAAGATGACATTCGGTCATGGATGTTTGTATTTTTTTTGATGTTGTTTTTTATGCTTTAGTGTATTGAAGGTTGATTATAGATGAGTTGAGCTTGGTAAAAATTGAATAGTTGTGGCTTAATTGCTTAATGACAATCGGCTATGTTGAAGTGCTAAATGAGTGCTAAATTGAGCTTATGATAGTAATTAGAATTTGGGAAATTTATGCATTTTGTGGTCCAAGTGTGATAAGAACCATACGGTTATGGCATGTAAGCATGAAGATTTGTGGAAGTTTTAGAATTGGCCTAAGTGTTTTCGTCATTAACATATATATATATTGCCGAATGTATGCTTGAAGGATTGGTTAAGTACATTGTTGTTAAATGCTTGAAGGAAAAAATTTACTGATTTTCGAGTTTTGGAACTCAAGATATGATTTTTAAAGTGATGTGTGACGCAGCTTAGCCAACCGCTGGAAATATTTAAAATGGATTGTGAAAGCAAGTGATTTAAGTCTGCAAACCCCTCGTGTCCAACTCCGCAAGCGGTCTCGGTGCACGGGTGTTACATAAAGGCCCTAATGCTTCTTTATTCTTGAAATGGGCTAAGGCCAAACTAATACTGATACTGATATTAAAAAGGGCTTAGGCCCAGATTATGATTATCTATTTACTGTGTATTTGTTTGTATGGGGATTACATACTGAGTTTATGTAAACTCACCTCTTCTGCTTAATCTGTATAGGAAATCCCCAGACATAGGCGGATCGGCGCGGTAAAGGACTCAGGGGTGGCCACACGTCTTCTATTACGCTATCTATTACCTATTTATGAATTTACTTTTATTTGGGTTTATTTTGCTATAATATGGCCTCTATGGATTTTTCCATAAATTTGGGATTTTACTAGTTTTGGATTATAATTGCTACAGGTTTAAAAATTCAGTTTTCAAAAAGGCAAAGTTTTCTCTAAACACACGATTTACACAAAATGACTTTTAAAAGCTTCCACAACAAAATGTGTTATAGCGATTGAATAAATAAGTAACAATTTTGAGGGCAAAAAGTGCAAACAAATGAAAGTTATTTTATTATGACAACTTAGTTTCAAACGCTATCATGTGACATCGCCAGATTCGGTCATAACGTCTAGGTCAGATTTGGGGTGTTAATGTTAAGTACATATATATGTTTAGATAATTGTATGTTGCATTTGAGGTGCCTATATGGCATATTGGTTGTAGGGATAAACGACCTAATGAATTGGTCTTAATATGCATGCTTTGATATGTTTGAAAGATTAATTATATGTGCAAATGTCTTGTAGGTTGAGCTTGAAATGGGTGAAAGGAATGGCTTGAAATTGGCCTATTTCTTGTCCACATGGCCTAAGACAAAGGCGTGTGTCTCAACCGTGTGTGACACACGGCCATGCGACACGGTTGTGTTTCCCTGTATGTTTTTAAAAGTTACATTTTGAGAGATACACAGCCTAGCACACGGGCATGTTGTAACAACCCAATTTCGGTGAAACTGAAATAGTAATTTTTGGACCACAAATCCGAGCCAAGAATAAAATTTATTTTTATTTTATTATATTATTTCGTATTATATTAGAAATGTCATGTAAAAATTTTGATAAGAAAATTTTACGGATTATGTGTTTAATTACAGGAAAGACCAAATGGCATAAAATGCAAAAGTTGGATTCTAGTAGCTAGAAGGATCAAATAGATATGGAATTCAAAACTTAAGGTCCTTATATGATAATTAGACCATTAAATAAAGTATGTAGATATTTTGGAATGACTCATCTATGGAAAAATAAAAAAGGGCTAAGGATTAAATTGGAAAGATGAAAAGTTATTAAATGATAATTTAATTAAATGAAAAAGAAAACAATTTCATATGATCTTTCCCAAATATTTCTATGGAAACCCTAGGAGAGAGGAAGAAGACTTATCAAGCTTATTTAGGTAAGTAATCAAGCCCCATGTTTAGTAATTTTTATATTTTTGAAACCGGGGTAGTCTAATCTATCTATTTGGGGGATTAATTGGAAAAGTTATCAAAGTATGAAATTTGGGTCATGGATTAATATTCTGGAAATATGAAATTTATGGTAGAAAATGAAAGGTTGTTGATAGATAAACAACTTTTACAACCAATTTTTGATGGAAACTTGATTTAGGGACTAAAATGAAAAAGTGATAAAACTCATAGGAAATTCTAAAATTTTTGAAATGTATGTGCTGAAAATGTAGTATACAAATGTCTGTTAGGCTTGGAATAAGGATTAAATTGCATAAATTTCATTTTTCGAGCCTAAGGATGAAATGGGAATTTATGGAAAAGTTAGGGGCAAAATGGTAATTTTGCCTAGGATAAAAATTGAGTCCACTTGAATATAAAATAAATTGATGTCAAATTTACTCGTATTGATTCGAATAGACCAAATTCAGAGCTAGAACGAGGAAAAGTGGAAAAAGTCGGATTAGTAGATTTTTCGTACACGAACACTTGTCGAGGTAAGTTCGTGTAACTAAATTTTATATGTTTTTATGCTTGAATTAAGTGTTGTGTTTGTGAATTGTATAAATATCATATATTTATATGACATTGAAAATATACTTGACAAAGCCCGATTAACGAAAATATCCAATAAAGGATAAACGAGAAAAATGTTACTTTTATGCTTGAAACGAATGTGGAATGTGATCATTTAAATTATATGAAGGTTATAGATGTATGAAATAATTACATGCCGGGAAATGCTTGAAAATGTTAAATCTCGTTGAATAAATGAATATCGATGGATATGTGATTTCTCAAAATGAATGAGGTCCTACATTTGTTGCTGACGGGATTTAGCTCGACGAGTAATCCTATTGACCTCATTTATGAAAGGATTTAGCCTGGACGGGTAATCCTGATATAAATCCTCTCGAGCATATGTTATGAATTGGATTTAGCCCAGACGGGTAATCCAGATCAAGCTCTTTAGAGCATATGTCATAAAAAAGATTTAGCCTGGACTGGTAATCCTATTGTATACATGTTTGGCTCGAGAGTGTACTCTCCGATACAATAACCTATGGGTACCATTGGACATGAATTGACGGATTCTAATTTGTACACCTCGAGTGTACTACCTGTGTAACCATCGATATTTCAGATAAATTCAACGGGTAAAAATCCTGATATGAAAATATATGGATAAGAAATGAGTTATTACATGTATCTGGCTGAAATACAAGTAAATGATGATATTTGTACATGGACTTTATTTGATAAATATATGTTCATTCTTGATTATAGACTTGTACACCTTGAATGTACTAATCGTGACCTTGATGTTTTGAGTAATATGAGTAAAGTTCTGATATGAAATGATCTGAACTCGAAATGAACTATTATGAAATTATATTTGAAATTACGAGTTGACTTATGCATGTTGAATGAATACATGTTATGGAAAGTATATGTGCTTGGAAACTTGATTGTTGTTAAGCCCGTATATGTTTTGATGTTAATATGGAATATATGACTAACAAGGGCAATGAGAATGTGTGTAGGGCTTGAGATCAAACTGATTGACTATGCCTTACATAGTTAACTCAAAATAGAATGAATGGTAAGTTAAGTTGTAACAGCCTGATTTGGGGCCTAGTCGGAACAGTTGTTTCGGAACCACTAACCTGAGGTCGGATAAATTATTTTTAATATTATTTTATGTGTGTTGGTATGTTTAAAAAGGTCAATGAAAATTTTGGTAAATTAATTTTAGTGTTTGTAAGCTTAATCGCGAAAAAAAGACTAAATCGCATAAAGTGCAAAAGTCCTATTTTTATAGCTAAGGGTGTCAAATAACTAGAGAACCATAATTGAGGGTCTTTAAATGGAAAATAGACCCTTAAAAGAAGCTTGGTCGGCCATAGGGGACAAATTGAGTCATGTGACTAGGTTAGGTGAGTTTTTGGTAACTTATTTGATTAAAATAAAAATAAAAGAAAAGGAAGCTATAGTGTCATCTTCTCCATCGATTTTTTAGCAGAAAAAGGGGGGTTTAGAGAGCTTAAAATATCAGCCATTTGTATCTCTTGCAAGTAAGTCATTTAGAAGGCTGCTCTTAGTGATTTTTGTATTTTTAAACCCCTTGTAGCATGAGCTTTCTAACAAAGGGACTATTTTGCAAAATGGTTGAAAGTCTAGGGTTTTACCATGAGTGTGTTCATGTTGTTTTCTAAAATTTTATGTAAGAAAATGAGCTTGGTAGTGTAATAAACAACTTTTGTGAAGTAGTTTTCATGAAAACCCTAACTAAGGACCATTTTGCATAAGTTATAAAATAGGTGATAAATGTGTGAAATAATGAGAATTGTGGGCTATTTCTAGTATAAAAAGTAATCGTCTAGGCTTGGTTAGTGAGAAAATGTGATAAAAATTGGGTACTAGGCGTGTAGTTAGGCCGTGTGTCCCCTTGTACCATAATTTTTGAGAAACAGAATGCTCGGAATTGAGTACACGGGCAGAGACATGGGCGTGTGTCTCAACTATGTGTGCTACACGGCCTAAAACACGGGCTTGTGTCTTGGCCATGTGAAATCTACACCTAAATTCGAAATGAATTAATTAACCACATGGCCTAGCACACGGGCGTACAGCACGACTGTGTGCACAAATTAGAGAGTTACACAGGGTCAAACATGGCCTCCAGCACGGTCGTGTCCCTTGGACCACACGGGCGTGTGAGCCCTACACCTTGGAAAAATTTTGAAATGTTGCAAAAAATTCTTAAAGGTTTCGATTAAGTCCTTACTCGATTCTAATGCTCGTATTAGACCTCGAGGGTCCATTTAAGGGACGTTATGAATGATTTCAGAATTTGAATTGTAACTTGCATAATTTATCTGTAAATGTTTCTGAAAGTTTCGGTAATGCTCCAAAATGCTATTCTGACAATAGATACGGGTTAGGGGTGTTACACGTGTGGCTTGTCCGCGTGACCCAAGTCAGAGAGTTACATAGGAACGGATACGACTAAAACAGCTAAGACAAACGCCCATGTCTCAGGCCGTGTATCCCTACTTCGAATGTCCACACAGCCTGAGAGACGGGCGTGTGTCTTAGCCATGTTAGCCACATGGCCGTGTGACCCCTGTAGTGTGAAATTTTCCATCTTTTTTCATGAAGTTTTAAATGTTCCCGATTTAGTCCTGAATCGTTTCTAAAGCATTTTTAGGGCCTCAAGGGCTTGAATTAGGAATGTTATGCATGTGTTTGATTGGATTTTGCATTGGTTATGAAATTTTGAGAATGAATGATTTGAGATATGTTTTTACAGTAATGTTCTGTAACCCTATTCCCGCGACGGATACAGGTTAGAGGTGTTACAATTACCAACAAAATACACTTAGAAAAAATTTCAAAATAGTCATCATGTACATTTGACTTAAAATATTTTTCTTATTATTTTATCTAAGGTCTCATTATGAAAGGAACAAAGAAAAGTATTTAAAAATAAAATAATACATCAGACTTTTCATTTGACTTGTTATAACAAAAAAATTTACTAAAGAAACACTCTTTAACGCATAATCATACTATAAGCCACTTTTCCAAATAATTCAATGTATGCATAATAACCTGTGTCACCACTTTCTTGGTGTACTCTTGGCTTGTCCCTCCTAGTGCCCTCATCAATACCTAAAACAAGAATAAACACATGTAAGTTCAAGAGAACTTAGTGAGCTTTAGTTTAGAATACATTAGCGGGTACTTTTATAATTTTGTATGTATGCTTGTACGCCTATTTCCATACTTAACCTGTCATATATGTTTTGGGGTGAACACTTTCATAATATCAATCTTGCACGTATACTCCAACTACCATACTTAACATATCAACTTTCCTTTTTACTAGTTGACTGCCTTCAAATCTACCAGAAAATATATTATTATCTTCTTTCTTATAGAACAACAAAAATATTTCTCAAATGAATATTTCTATCGATCTCTCTTCGTACGAATTTACTCTTTATATTGACATTTTCTAGAATGGAAATTCATAGATACTACTCACTAGTGGATACTTACTATCTGAACTCACATCTTGGTGGATTTCCATACTGAATTTGATACTATCAGTCTACCAAATAGGTCATTTCCTAGTTTAAAGCCCAACATATGCTTAGATCGATTCTTAACTATCCAAATCATTCAAAAGGACTCCAAATGTCACATCTCAAAATTGGGCCTAGGAGTTTTGGGGCTATTTTAGGGATTTTAGCTATAGTTCCTTCGAAATTTCGTAGCATGGTAAACCGAAAATGTTTTTGTCTACGGCTTTCTGAAAATCAAATCAATTTTTAAAAATATTGCTGAAACGACTCTCAATTTTGAAATGAGGACTGATTTGTAAAAGGGTTCAGATTAGGAGTAGTTACAAAGCAATTTTACCAAATTTTGAAATTCAACAAAATATTTCCCCCACCTAAACTAAACTCACGTTAGTTTCTTTCCCTTTGTTTTGTGTTGCCGCCCCTTATTTTCAAAAGCTCTTCCCACTCAATTTTGATTTCCAAACTTAATTCCTTTGGTTTCTATCATTACCCAAGCCATAAAGTTCAATAGAATTTCAAGAAAAACACCTAAAAACACCATAGATTTATCCATTTTTTAACTTTTTGGTTTTTCAGATTTTTCATCAAACGTTCGATTCTTCGTCAACTAAGGTAATGAATCATTTTCTTATTAGTTTTAGATGTTATCTGGTCTTTTTAACTAAGTTTTTAGCCATTAAATTCCATATTTTGAATAAAAGCCGAAAATTGGGTTGTTAATGGTGGATTTTAGGATTTTGGATAAAAACATGGTTTTTAAAGTGTTTTTCAATTGATTTTGATAAGAATAGAATGTTTCTAAACTAAGTTTAAAGTTTCGCTAAAGATTTCTTAAGTTTTAATGAATTTTCATGAAAATTTCCATAACATGTCAAAAAAATTTTGATGCCATTATGCATCGTTTAAAGGTTGAAAATTAGTCGTAGGTGAATAATTAGATTAATGAAATCAGTTTTAGGTAGAAAGATTAAGTATAGACCGATATAATTAAGTTTCAAGTTTATTATGTCAAAGGTTTTGGATTCAAGAGCATCTAGCTTAGGCTTGTGCTTTTGCTTGATTTAAAAGAGTCTTTGACTGTTTTTTGTTTATGCTTGTTGTGTGATTTACTTGTTGAAGCTTCGAAATTGTTAGGACTTTCTACGAGTTAAGGAAAAGCTAGTTTAAGCTTTCGGCAACTAGGCGAAAGCATGAATGATGAGTATTTGGAACCACTGCTTGTAGACACAATTCATTACGTTAATAGGGAATTTAAAAGGAGCGTAAACCCTTACTCTAAATTCTAAGTGCAAGCTTTCTCATATTATTGATATAATATGTGACTGTGTGTTGTGAAATTGTGGATTAAAATGTGATACTGTGACATGTGGAATAAGCTTATGATGGTTGTTGTGAAAGAGTTAATTGTAGGCATGTTATACATGCCAAATGACAGTGATTATGTTCTAATGTGAATTTTGCAGTGAAAAAGCATAGAAAATAGTATGTAATATGTGTGTTTAATAACAGATATTTTGGCCTTGTGATCTTTGAGACCGTTGGATATAGTTGGCATGCCATAGGATTGTAAGTACTCACCTTTGTGTTCTGTTTTGGGGGCGTTAAGGCCCGAGACAAATTTTGAGAGATAAGGGAATGTGAGCTAAGCTCTATTCACCGGGACATGTTTGGTGTGTTGAAAGTGTTAGCTATATGCTACACACTTTTGGGATATGTTCGATCTACGAGTCATTTGGTGTGTTGGAGATCCGTGTATCCGATGAGTGGTAATAGAGCCCATTTTTATGTTTCATAGCTCAAGTTCAAATTATCACAAAATGTGAATATGTGTAAGGTGATATATGCTTAAATGAGTATGTGATTACTATGCAAATGAATCAATGAATAATTCATGAATCAATTTTGAAATGTTGTAATTGTACTATGTGGTTACTTCGTTAATGCATGATTACCTGCTTGTGTGGTCGTTATTCTGATCATTCACTAAGCTTGTTAAGCTCACCCTCTCCTTTTTAAACCTTTGCAGACTGTTAGTGTTGCGGTGTGAGCAGTGCATAAAATTTTCCAAGGGACTGATCCAAGTAGTTAACATTTGAGTATGTGTAATTAGTTATTATTTTGAGATTGTGGGAATAAGGCAATATGGTAGAATTGTTGCATAAATATTGTCATGATGTTTTGGATGTTTTCACAGTTTATTTGTTCTTAGGATTTAAGAATTTGGACTTTGATATGTTGATTCTTACTCGAACATATTTTTTATGTTTAAAATTGTTATTAAATTAGTTTTGACGGTTATTTGATGTGATAAAAGATGCACGTTGAATGGAGTTAAGTTAGATTGGACAAATTTCTTTAAAATATTGTATTTTTGCTATCTAGAACAAAGGTATTGATATTCAAGTTTAAAAAATGATATCTCCATTATTTTTGAAAGTGTAGGAAATAAGAATGATAATTTGGTATCGATATCATATCACGAGTATCGATACTCGGGGTAATAAAATTGATACTTTTTGTAACGTACTGATATTTTCTTGTGTTTTAATTTAAAGCGAGAAATAAAATGCTATTTTGGTACTGATTTTTCAAGAAGTATTGATACCATATAAGGAAATAATCGATATCACAGTTCCAGTATCGATACCTACGGGAATTGTATAGAAATTGTGCTTAGTGTTTCATATTATGTTGCAATTGTGTAATAAGCTCGATTAATGTTTGTATGGCTTAATTTAATGCTGCTTTGGGTATTCATGACTTAGGAACTCTATATATATGTTTGAGATTTATAATGTGACATTAATCGCATGTTTGATGAGATGTTTGACTATGATTGTTGATGAGACGGTGGTGTGGCATCCTAATATTCGGGCTCAGCGTCTGGGCCAGGTATAGGGTGTTACACCAAACACCTTTGTTACAAGACATAAGAAAACCCAAGATAAAAACAACTCAAATTCCAAAAGGTTCCAAAATAAGGCATGTAGCAATTCACATATGGCGAATACCAGATGACAGATTTTTCAACTCTATTTAACATAGGCAATCTCAAACAAACGAATACTTATATCTTTTATATATGCAAATAAACTCATATTCTAAACTGGTAGGTTACTATGGCGGATACCTTCTTAACAATACAAATACATATTTTCTTCTAGGAATTTTCCTTAAAATACATTTGACTACATCACAAAACTAATCAAATCAAATTAACTGCTAATATATCATATCCTTATCATAGAATTATTTATAAAATAGCTCTCAGGCTTACCCAGAACTTATCACAAAGGATAATAACCAAATTCTGCCACATAGACATCAATGAACATGCCAGTGATACAATACAGAATTTACATCAAAGGCCATATAGAATATGCCACATAGACCATACAGAATACGCGACAAAGGCTTAGCAAATCACCCCACACAAGAAACATACAAAATCACGTGTTTACTGTCCCGGCAGACTTTCACAGAAGGTGTCATGGATTTTTTCCTCATGGACTTATATGTATTTTCATGTCATGATTTGCCAATCTAGTTTACATATTACCAAAGGCATCTCCATGAATATTCATAGTATCATATCATACAATGGGTCTCAACCACATGGACTTACACATTCTCATGTCGTGATTTTCCAATCCAGCATTTATCTTACTGGAGGCATCACCATAAGTGTTTTCATATGACATAATGCCATAGGTCTCAACGACATGGTCATGCACTTGATCTGAAACCTGATCGATTCATACACTTCCCATATCAAACTTTACCTACATACTTACCACTCAACTTCCTATTTAAACAGTACTTTCAACATACCATCATCGCAAATGTAGCAATACTATGCTTTACACACTTACAAAATATAAGGTGTTAACATTATGTATATTTCTTTACTAGAATAATTCACATGGAGTCAAAATAAAGACTCATCTTATACTCACCAAGATTGTAGCTTGGAGTTCCACAACTCGAACATCCTTCTCGAATCAGTAGCATCAACTGCTTACAGAACATAAAACCACCATTAAAACCTATTTATAGACAAACGACTAACAATTCGATTACAGACAACCCTTATTTAGAGTCCCTTATTCACAACTCACTACTCATATTTTCTAATACCCTTATTCTCACAAAAACTTAACATGTAGAGTTATTAGACTTACCAAAAAGTAGATCTGCCAAATCAATTCAAACACCTTAGCTTCCAACTTAAAATAAAAAGAAAGAGAAACCAGAGAATAAAACTGTAAGAAGAAGAACCATTCCCCATCTGCCTTTCTCACCATACATATATATATGTCCAATTCCCTTAGTGGAACTTGACAAGTGTCAATTGTTTCCTGAGTTTGACCTAATAAATGGCTTATATAGTCTGATAGAAATATAAATGAATATTCTGTACAAATAGTATTTGACCAATCAATTTAGTTGGAACCAACACATTACAAAACCAAACTAGCATAATGCTTAGACAAACTAGGCGTACTATACATTTGGCAATATCCCTTACCAGACTTACTCTTCGCTTATAATATACTCTCTTAAATAGCATAATAACTTCTCATAGAATTCGATTACTTATGCAGTAGGTACCCTACGCTAAATCATATTCGCCAAAAGATTATAAATGGGCGGATTACACTATGCCAAACAGATAATTTCACACTTACACGCCTTCAAATTGAGTCCACCAAATCTGGGGTGTGACAACTCTCTCCCCCTTAGAAAAGTTTTGTCCTCAAAATTTTCTAATTTGAGAATTTCCACTACAAAAGATATGTAAATAGCTATCTACGACAGGTGTATAGCGCCAATAAGTGGAATACCCCATATATTCATAATGGTTTTTCTTTAGAAACATACACCTTAGGATAGATGTGAAACAAAGTTTTGGCTGGATACTTGGGTTAGCAAGTTGGTATGTTATGGTGTAACACCCCTTACCCGTTACCGTCGCCGGAACAGGATACAAGGTATTACCAGAACATAAGACATACCATTAAACATAACCGAGATATAAATATGTCATCCAATTTGATAGTGCATCGTATAACATATGTCTTGAACAATATTAGCCAACTTTAATGGCTTGTACAAAGTAGCTGGTCGAGTATTGTAACTAATATTTTAAACCTAGACAAATATGACACGTAACAAAATAATTAAGCCTACTATACATGCCATAATTCAAAACGTTTAGTTCAAATACCCTAAAGTATGATAGTGCGGGTAGATCTTCACGATCCTTAACTCTGAGCAAGCCGGAGGACACTATAAGACAAAAGAGAAAAACAAAGTAAGCTTATAGCTTAGTAAGTAAGTATGTAAATACTAATTAAAGAATCTAACATGTTTACACAACAATTCAAGTATATCTACTTTAACTTCACTATTCATTCCACTTTGATTAAGTTTGTCTCATTGCGTCATATTCACTAAATAAATCATAACTCGAGTTACAAAACTCGAAATTCAAATCCGTAAAATTTCCTGAATCTAGACTCATAAAGCTTTTTGCTAATTTTTTCTATAATTTTTGGTTCAGCCGATTAGTACAGTTTATTAGTTAAAGTTTCCCTGTTACACATTCATTGATCGACCTCTGTTCACTCTGAATTGAATTTCTCTCGAGTACACAATTCAAACAACCTGAAGTCTGTTTCATTTAAAACTAGTCTCAATAAGAAATTTAGGCATGTAAACTATATTTCTTTTTGCTTTGTACAATTTTAATGATTTTTCAAAGTTGGAGCAGGGGATCACGTATTCATCTGAGCAAGTCACATACAATTGTAAATATCTCAAAATATAGAATTCCTTTGCTTGCTCTGTTTCTTTTACATGAAAGTAGACTCATTAAACTTTAATTTCACATCTCATTCAACTTCTAATTATATTCCTCCTATTTTGGTGATTTTTCAAAATCACGTCACTGTACCATCTAAAAGCAGTTTTAATGCTAATTTCACTCTTTCACACATTCTTTATGCTAACCTCATTTTATCTTATATATGTATATACCACAAATCATTTTCACCACATTTCATTCACCAAAAGTGTAGGTCCAAACCACAATATCACCACAAAACCATCCCGTTGAACAATTGGATCAATCCTCGATATTTAATGGTTTCAAACACACATCCCCACCATCATACTTCATTTAGTTCGGCTCTCTTGTACACATGGTGAACACTTAGTACCACTCATGCGACCTAGCCGATTTGTCTCGTAGCTCTCTTGTCTACATGGTGTCCTTCACTTGGAATCACGCATGCGACCTAGCTACATTTATCTTTCACGTAGCTCTCTTGTCTACATGGGATACATCTCGTATCACACATGTGACCTAGCTACTACAGGTGTCTCGTAGCTTTCTTGTACACATGATGTGCACTCAGCATCATACATGTGACCTAGCTACGCCCTCTATTTCATTCGATCTCTCAGAATGTTCAGCAGGATCTCTCTCTATATTTATTTCCATTCTTCCAATAGTCGATTTATATTTTAACATCAGCTAGTATATTTATATAATAGGCTGAAATATAAGAATGTACATGAAATTATTGTAATATTTACATACAAACTTACCTTGGTGCAAAATGTGGAAATTTTGCAATTTAGTCCAAAACTTTTTCCTTCCCCCGTTCGAGATCAATTCTGCGTCTTTCTTGATTATGGAGCTTGAAAATTGAAGAAACCCTAGCTATGGAGAGAGGAGAATTCGCAGCAACTAAGGAGGATGATGATCAATTTTGTGTTATTTTTCCCATTTTATTTCATTTAATATCCAAATGACCAAAATGCCCCTCCTTACTAAACTTTCAAAAATTCCTTCCATGTCCTAATTTTGTCCATGAACTTAAAATTGGTCAAATTGCTATTTAAGACCTCCTAATTAATATTCCAAAACAATTTCATACTAAAAACTTCCGGGATGCAAATTTTGCAACTTATTCGATTTAGTCCCTACTTTCAATTTAAGCACTTTAGGCATAGAATTTCATCACGAAATTTTCACACAATCATGCAATCATATCATAAACCCCAAAATAATTATAAAACAATTATTTCTATCTCGGATTTGTGGTCACGAAACCACTATTCCGATTAGGCCCTAATTCGGGTTGTCACATATGGAATTATTGTACTGCCTTTGAAACAACTTTTAAGAAAGCTATTGTGTATGCCATAACTACGCTGGACAGGGAGTGGAATTGGAGTTACTTTTAGGGTGATTTACCACAATATATTCTACTTCACATTGCAGGCATACGACCACTTAAAAAAGAAGTGAGTGCAAACAAATGTGATTGGCAATGGAATGACAATGGACGATGTACAGTAGCAAGTGGCTACATGATGTTGGTGCAAGATGACTGGCACCCGTGTGATTCTAAATGGGATTTAGCTTGGAAGTATAAAAGACTGTAGCAAATTCCACAATTCCTTTGGCTGCTATTACACAATTGGTTGCTCACTAACTCCGAAAGGTATCGGAAATAGTTCTTGTAGCATTTATGGGTGCACAATGGAGACACTGTTACATGTGATTAAGGACTGTTATGTTGCCAGATCAGTTTGGCAGTAGGTAGTGTCTCAACAAAGGTGTGACTGGCACCCACACGATTGTAAATGGGATTTAGCTTGGAAGTATAAGGGACCGTAAGGAACTCGACAATTCTTTTAGCTACTATTACACTATCGGTTGCTCACTAACACTGAAAGGTGTCGAAGAGTTATGTTAACAAATAGTTCTTGTAGCATTTGCGAGTGCAGAATAGAGTTTGTTGGGTCACCAGAACGTCCCGTGGCACAATGGAAAAATTATTTTGGCGTTCTAAACCAGGAATCCATGCATGAGGAACGAATTAAGAAGGAATGGTTTGAAAATATACCTTTCGAAATCTGAAAAATATGAAGGAACCACTGTCGATTTAATCCCCTTCGCACGCTGCCAATCCGAAGCAGCAACAAAATTATCTCGGGCTCTACATAGTCTACCTAGTTGCAAACAAGCGAACAAAGACTCTTTCTGAACGCTTTAGAATTTTTTTTTCCAGAAAAAAATGCGCTAACTAGACTTAGTTTTCTTTTCCTTTTCGTGGTTAATATTGGTAACACTCTCTCACCTTAGGGTTTTTATGATTCCCTGTCATTTTAATATCCATATTAAAACCGAAATAACACCTTTTTGGTGGCAGAAAATATATGGAAAATATCATAATGTAATATCCTTTCCAAAAGATATTAATTTCCATATATTTTATGTTTGACCTAAATTATTATAACACTTTATTTTAATAATTTGGTAAACAATACATAATTAATATTTTATATGAATCAAATTCATACATTTATTTGAACTATTTCTCTATTCTTGTACAACTAATTTGTACATATCTTGTGTTTGTTATTTAACTGTCAAATTAAATTACTTCAATAATTAATATAATTCTCGTGATAGTTAAATTGAATACCTACTATGTTTAGATTCTGTTCGTTTCAACCATAGGGTGTGACCTTATAGGTCTTATAACATTGGTAGTAGTACTAGAACACTTCTAACATTACAAGCAATGAATGACATCTAGCAATGCATCATCGCTACCCAAGTTACAAGAAACCTTGGTTCAACATAACCTTTCTATGATAAATTTTCATATATTATATTTTTTTGTCCTTTATATCTCGATTGGACACAAGTCATGGAATAGTCACACATGCAAAGTCCAATCTCATGTTTCTTGATACCCGAAGTAGACTAGTAGACTACAATAAACAAATAAGTGTCATATCTCATATTAACTTTTTTGAGCATGGCCATGCATTTCTAGTCTCACTTCATCAAGTGGTCTAAAAGATTGCTCTCATTATGTAGGAGCGACAAATCCTATCTTGATCAAACATATCCCACTACATAGATTGTGGCATACCCAACATCAGTCTTTATAGTACAACCTGTTACAGTAGACGTTTGATTGTATCAAAATGTACGACTCACTATGTTAGGACAATGATGATCTTAAGTCTGAGAATCGTATACTTAGTTATTACTATGAGTAATGTTATGGCTATTATATAATAATCCAAGAAACATACTTATAACAGGTCAATCCAATATGACATTCTCTAACATATACTCATGTATTGATTTTGACATCCCTATGTCAATGACAACACATTGTCATCAATCAACTACATATTAGTCTTAATGCATTATTGTTGTCCAAGCCCATAATAATACTTGACTAATGACCTTTTAAGAATAATCATATTATTCACGGGACATTATTATAAATCAATTTATTTTACACACACAGAAAGTGAAACTGAAATAACAATGACAATGTCTTTTATTAATAAACAAGGTATAATGAATATGTGATTACAATCATCTCATGATTGGCTTTTGGGTATACTCTAACAGAGACACCCTTACATGTGGTTAGGGACTGCTATGTGGCTAGATTAGTTTCGCAACAAGTAGTGCCTCAAAAAAGGTATGTGGCATTTCTTATTGGGTTATTAAGAGTCTCAATTGATTGTGATTTTGATTATGGCTAATGGGATTGTTGTTAAAGGTACAAGATGAGATATTTTGTTTGGAGTTTTACTATGGCATATTTGAAAGTGTTGAAACAACTTCAACTTTCTAGGTGAGAGATGTAATGTTGTTAAGGTGGTGAATTCGCTTGTCTTACTTGAAACCAATTAAGGCTACTTCTCGGAGGAGTAAAAGTGTAAAAAATGATGGATGTTACAGAAGGTGTTGGACGTTACCACCACAAGTCTGGTACAAGCTTAATGTGGATGGAGCAGTGAAACAATTGTCAAGTAACGCTTTAGTGGGAGAACTGATATGGGATTGGAAATGTAACACCCCGTACCCGAGTCCGTTACCGGAGTCGAACACAAGGTGCACACAGACTTAATTATTTTCACAGTCCATTTAAAAAATTTTCCAGACAAGCTGGTTACTGCATCACTGTCGACTTAAAAATCATATCTTGAGTTTCAAAGCTCAAAAATCAGTTTCGTAATTTTTCACTGAAACTAGACTCATATGTCCATCTACATATTTTTTTATAGAATTTTTGGTCGGGCCAATTAGTACATTTTATTAGTTAAAGTCTCCCCTGTTACAGGGATCAACTACACTGACCTTTGCGTATTACGACTTGGATATCACCCTGTACAGGGCTTCAATACTGATGCCGTTTGTTTCTTTAGAAACTAAACTCAAATAGGAATCTATACATATATGTCATGACTCCTAATTATCTCTGGTTAATTTATAATGAATTTCCAAAGTCGGAACAGGGATTCCAGAAACCATTCTGGCCCTGTTCCATGAAAACCTAAATATCTCTTAACATATAACTCATATGACCGTTTCGTTTCTTCCATATGAAAGTAGATTCATCAAGGTTCATTTACATAATTTATTCACTATTTAATTCCATCCCTACTATTTTTAGTGATTTTTCACATCCACATCACTGCTGCTGTCAGCATCTGCCTTTGAGGTAGACTTTACCTATTTCATAATTACCATGATTCAATTAGCCCTTTTTGCATACATGGCACAAAGTATGATCATGATTAACCATTCCAATGGCTAATCGTTTCCAAACATTTCCATACCTCTTAATGATCAACATACAAAACGATTATGGTACTATGCTAAAACGTATATAAGCCATTTTAGCATGGCTATCCAAATTTACACAAAATCCATGGGTACATGACCAACAACAAAAAGGGTAGTCCTATGCATGCCATTTCAAAGTTCAACCAAAATTGTACCAAAGGGGGGCTTTGATAGTGAGGAGACTTCGACTTCCAAAAATCCGAGTCCGATGGTGACGAGCCAAAATATATAAAACAGAGAACAAAGAAAGCGGAGTAAGCAATTTATGCTTAGTAAGTTTTGAGCAAGGGATTCCAAACAACAAAAGCATAGCATTCATATAGCTAAGCGGATAATTTCATATGCACACATTCTCAATATCATACTTACTTCACATTACCAACCCTTATGTTCATACACAAAAGATCAACTTAGCCAAAGGCGGTAGCTCGTTTATCAAGCGGCGAATACTTATTTGTAAGGGCTCAACTAATTCAAAGCACATACGAACATACCTCATTCTGGAATTTTTGCAAGCGTATTAACTGAAATTTTTACAGCAAGATTGCTCATTCCCGAATCACGTACCTTGAATTTAACCGGATATAGCGACTCGCTCGATTGTCTTCGGGACATAGCCCGGTTATAGTGATTCGCACAATTGCCTTCGAGAATTAGCCCGGATTTAGTAACTCGCACAAATGCCTTGGGACTTAACCCGGTTTTGGTAACTCGCACAAATGCCTTGAGAATTGACCCGAATTTAGTCACTTAGCACAAAAGCCTTGGGACTTAGCCGGATACCATTCAAATAACCAAGCACATATATCAACAAATCATAACACATCCTTATTACATTCTCATTACCAAAGCTCAAACACAAGACACTTATCATATTTACAATTTCGGCTCAATAGCCACATACAAGGGCATGATTTTGATTTGTTTATTACATAATCTAATTAGATCATAATCTAAGTTCCATTACTCGAAAACTTACCTCGGATGTTGTCGAACGATTTCGATGGCTATTCGACCACTTTTTCCTTCCCTTTATCGGATTTAGATCCCCTTTGCTCTTGAGCTTAACTAAATAAATAAATCGATTTAATCATTTGAGCATCGAAAAGAGGAACACAAGGCACTTAGCCCACATTTATACATTAGACATTAAAGTCACATACATGTGAAATCATGCATCAACTCAAGATATTAACCCACACTCCTTTTTAGCGATTGTCCTAACCAAGATAAAGGCATCAATATGCTTGCCTCTAACCGAATGCATGCACACCAATCCATCTCATGTGGCCGAATATGCATGTTGATGTTGAGGCCAATTACATATTTAATACCACACATAAATGGCATACATTTTACTAACTAATGCATTACATATTGTAGCTCAATACGCATCTATCATTTACTTCATAACCGAAACATCATCATAAGAAAATATATACCTTGAGATAGTATATATGTCATACCAATACATCATGTGCAAACATATATACATATAGGTGCAAGGGCCGAATCTCAAGTTGATTATAACTAAACATGAACATAACTCCAAAACACAAATCTTACCTACCAAGCAATAAGCATAAATCATACTTATGGGTATACCATGGCCGAATACATCACAACACCATACCATTTCAATTTTGGTCATGGTTAAACAAAGAACTTAATGTCTCACAAAAAAGAATGCTAAAAAGAAAATCCAAGAGTCCTCAATCCACCATCACATGTATCATTATCAAGCTTCATATTTAGCATGCAATGGCATTAACACAAAATCCACCTTGGCCGAATATCATCCCCATGACATAGCAAAGATTTGAACCATGGGCTAATTAGAACTCAAGCTAGCAACTAAAATCATGCATGAATCTCATGGCACAACCTCAAACATACCTTAATCTAGACATAAGTATGGCCAAACCTCCTCCTAATCCTCTTCCAAACCAAGCATGAAGCAAGAACTCCTTCCTTCTTCCTTAGAATTTTCGGCTCAAAGAAATGAAAAGGGATGAACAACAATTTTTTTTTCTCTTTTTTTTCTTCAACTCACGGCAAAATGGGGGGTAACAGTCACACATCCTTTCTTTTTTTTTTTCTTTTCCATTCTTTATTACCCATACTCATTAATTTATTTTTTTCCTCCCATGATGCACCAACATAACATGTCTATGACATGTTTTGCCCATAATCCTTTGTCATGGCCGGCCATTACCAATTAGGGGGGAAATTTGACATGCAAGTCCCCCCTTTTGATTACATGCACTATTAGGTCCTTATAGATTAGCCTATCACATTTCAAAAGTGTCACACAAGTCCTACTAACTGAATTCACATGCAATCGACTAAATCGAAGCTTGAAATTTTCACACATTCATAATTACATATTCTAGACAATAAATATTACGTTCAAACATTTCGGTGACTTCGGTTTAGCGGTCCCAAACCACTTCCCAACTAGGGTCAATTTTAGGTGTCACAACTCTCCCCACTTAAGAAATTTTCGTCCCGAAAATCTTACCCAGTAAATAGGTTTGGGTAACGCTCTTTCATAGAGTTCTCGGGTTCCCAAGTAGCTTCTTCCATCCGTGTTTGAGCCATAACACTTTTACTAATGGAACCCTTTTGTTTCGCAACTCCTTCACTTCACGAGCTAGGATACGAATCGGTTCTTCTTCATAACTTATATCGGCTTGAATTTCGACCTCTGATGGACTAATGATGTGCGATGGATCAGATCTATAGCGTCGAAGCATCAAAACATGAAAGATGTCGTGAATCTTCTCAAGTTCAGGAGGCAAAATCAATCGATATGCAACTGGACCGACTCGTTCGGATACTTCATATGGCCCGATGAACCTCGGACTCAATTTGCCTTCTGGCCAAATCGAGTATCTTTTCCAAGGCGAAACTTTAAGAAACACTTTATCTCCCACGATACTCAATGTCTTTTCGTTTCAAATCCGCGTATGATTTCTGACGATCTGCGGCTGTCTTTAGACTTTCACGGATTACTTTTACTTTCATTCAGCATCTTTAATCAAGTCCACTCGAAAATTTTACTTTCACCGAGTTCGGTCCAAAACAATGGCGTCGGCATTTTCGACCGTACAAAGCCTCGTAAGGTGCCATCTTAATACTTGACTGAAAACTATTATTGTAAGCGAATTCAATCAAAGGTAAATATCGTTCCCATGAACCATTAAACTCAAAGATGCAACATCTCAACATATCCTCAAGTATCTAAATTACCCGCTCAGATTGACCATCGGTTTGTGGATGAAAAGCGGTGCTAAAATGCAGCTTGGTACCCAAAGCTTCTTGCAATTTCTTCCAAAATCGCAAGGTGAATCTCGGATCTCTATCCGACACAACAAATCGGTACCTCGTGTAATCTCACAATCGAAAGCGTACAATTCATCTAGTTTATCCAATGAAAATCCGTGCGCACGGGATAAAGTGAGCCGACTTAGTCGGTCTATCAACAACAACCCAAATCGCATCCTTCTTACTTGCGGACAATGGCAGTCCGGACACAAAGTCTATTGTGACTCGATCCCATTTCCACTCGGGTATCTTGATCGGCTGAAGTAATCCTGAAGGCACTTGATGTTCCGCTTTCACTTGTTGACATATTAAACATCTCGAAACAAAGTCGGAGATGTCTCGTTTCATACCATGCCACCAAAACCGACGTTTCAAATCGTTGTACATCTTCGTACTCCCCGGGTGAATTGACATTCAGCTATAATGGGCTTCGTTCAGAATCATCGAAATAAGTTCCGAATTCCTTGGAACACACAAACGACTTCTGAACCTCAAACAATCATCATCATCAATTTGAAGCTCCGATTCCTTGTTCGAACACACTCAGCCCGTTTGCAACCAATTCATCATCGACTTTCGAGCTTCACGAATTTGATGAATCAACAATGGTTTGGCTTTTAATTCACTACTAACACATTGTCGGGTAGAAACGGACAAGTGTTCATTCATCGCTTCATAAGCGACGGTGATTTCCGGCTTAAAGGCGTCGCAACCACATTAGCCTTTCCGGGTGATAATCAATGACCAGCTCATAATCTTTCAACAACTCAAGCCAATGCCTTTGTCGTAGATTCAAGTCTCTTTGAGTCATCAAATATTTGAGACTTTTGTGATTCAAAATACATGGCACTTCTCACCAAATAAGTAATCTCGCCATATTTTCAAAGCGAATACGATGGCGACTAATTCGAGATCATGGGTCGGATAATTCTTCTCATGTGGCTTTAATTGTCTCGACGCGCAGGCCACAACTCGACCTTCTTGCATCAATACGCAACCTAACCCAAGTAGGAGGCGTCACTATAGATGACAAACTCTTTGCACGATTCGAAATTTGCACTAAAATTGGAGCTTCCCACAAATAAGTTTTCGAGATCAAAACTTTTCGACATTTTTCCGTCCATTCGAACTTAACATCTTTTGAAGTAGCTTCGTCATGGGTGTGGCTATCATCGAGAAACCTTTACAAACCGTCGGTAGTAAGCAAGCCCCAAAAGCTCGAACCTCAAGAATATTTCTGGAGACTTCCGATTAAGTATGGCTGAAATTTTGCTCGGTCGACTCGAATACCGATCTGAGATACCACATGACCCAAGAAGCTATACTCTCTTAACTAGAACTCACACTTGTTGAACTTAGCATATAACTGCTTATCCCGTAGTATTTGCAACACTAATCTCAGGTGTTCAGCATGTTCGGTCTCATCTCTTGAATAGACCAAGATGTCATCAATGAACACAACTACGAACAGGTCCAAATACTGTCTGAAGATCCGATTCATCAAATCCATAAATACTAAGAACTCGTAGTGACCGTACCTCGTTCTGAAAGCAGTTTTGGGTACATCCGAATCTCGAATCCGCAACTGATAATAACCCGATCTCAAATCTATCTTTGAAAACACTGAGGCTCCCTTTAGTTGATCAAACAAATCATCAATATGCGGTAATGTATATCTATTCTTTATCGTCACTTTATTCAGCTGACGATAGTCAATGCACAACCTCATGGTTCCGTCCTTCTTTTTCACAAACAATACTGGTGCACCCCAAGGTGAGAAACTTAGTCGAGCGGAACCTCTATCCGTCAATTCTTACAACTGAGCTTTCAACTCTTTTAACTCGGTTGGTGCCATACGATACGGAGCTATCAAAATCGGCGTAGTCGGTACAAGCTCAATACCAAACTCTATCTACCGAGCAGTGGCAAACCCAGTAATTCTTGGAAAAACATCCGGTATTCACAAACTACCCAAGCACAGATTCGGTTTTATCTCTAACTCCTTATCATCAAATACATACGCAAGGTATGCTTCGCACCCTTTCTTACATATTTACGGGCCAACATTGATGATATTACACGGCAACCCTTTAAGTCCGTAGACTCAACTCGGATCATCTCGTTATTTATGCACCTCAAATCAATAGTCTTACTTTTGCAATTCACAACCGCATCATGCACGGTCAACCAATCCAAACCAAGAATAACATTAAATTCATCAAGCGGCGGAAGCATCAAGTCCGTGGGAAACAGAACCTCGAATTACTAGGGACATTTCTTACACACTTTGTCGACAAGCACGTAACGACCCAAGGATTTGACACCGAATTACGAACTCGATGAGACTCAATAGGTAAAGTCTTCTTGGATGCTAAGGTTTCGCATATATAAGAATGAGTAGAACCGGGGTCAATCAAAGCAATCACATTAGTATCAAAGAGAGTGAAAGTACCGTAATAACATCGGCGAGGAAGCATCCTCGCGTGCGCGTATTGCATAAGCCCTAGCAGGCGCGAGCCTCGGATCTGGTCGTAGCATCTCTAGATCCTCTCGACCACCACGGCATTGCCCATATTTCTAGATGGTCTACCTCGGCGTTGGTAGCGCCGGTTTCCCACTCGATTTACATTACATTCGAGCAACCTCGGGTAATCTTTAATGAAGTGGTCAACTGATCCGCACTTGTAACAAGAGCGGTCATGGAATCTACAACTTCCAGAATGCCATTTGCCACAATGCTGACACTCCGTTCTGTCTCGACGTTCATTCCCAACACTGGCGACCGAAGTGCCTCGTGTACCCATGGGGTCGATCACGATCTCGTCTAAAAGGCCGAAGTGCCTCTAGACCGCCTACATCATCACGAAATTTCTTGATGCCTGTTGAAGAGATTTTCCGAGGATCTTTTACGAAACTCTCCGGTTCCCACATCAACTTTTTGTTTTTCTTTTCTAAGCTCTTGACTTTACAAGCTCGCTCGACAAGTACTACGAACTCTCGTATTTCAAGAATGCCAACGAACATTTTATATCTTCATTCAGCCCATCCTCAAAGCGTTTACACATGATAGCCTCGGACGAAATACATTCCGAGCATATCTACTAAGTCTAACAAATTTTCGCTCGTAATCGATGGCGACATAGAACCTTGCTTAAGCTCAAGAAATTCCTTTCGTTTTTGATCAACAAATCTCGATGATATACTTTTCCGAAACTCGGTTTGGAAAAACTCCCAAGTTACTTGCTCTCGGGGAACAACAGAAGTCAGAGTACTCCACCAATAGTAGGCAGAATCGCGTAGCAAGGATATAGTACACTTTAGGCATTCATCGGGTGTACAAGATAGCTCATCGAGTACCCGGATAGTGTTGTCCAACCAAAATTCAGCTTGCTCGGCATCGTCGCTATCCGTAGCTTTAAATTCAGTAGCCCCATGTTTTCGGATTCTGTCAACTGGGGGCTTATTTGACCTTATTTGGTTAGTTATCGGAGGCATTGTAGGTGCGGGGGTTGTGTTTGTTGGGAATGGAGGTTGTGGAACAGCCATATTAGTTCGAATGTATTGGTTGAACCAATCATTCATCACGCTATAGAAAGCTTGTCTAGCTTCATCATTTGGATTACTAGCATTAGGTTGAGAGTCCGGCGTTGTCCCTTGTCTTGGGAGCAGCGCTACACTCTCAAAATCATCACTACCGCTTCGGTCGGGATCGGGATCCATTACTATAAATAAATACATTTGCAATTGTCAGAAATCACCACACTATCAAATAATCACATAAAATGGCATGTATAGCTAGACCCAAACGCATTACGGTAGTCCTAGAATCGACTAAACCGTAGCTCGATACCAATAAAATTGTAACACCCGTGCTCGAGTCCGTTCGAGTCGAACACAAAATGCACAGACTTAACTTAATTATTTTCACAATCCATTTAAAAAATTTTCCAAACAAGCTAGTTACTGCGTCACTGTCGCCTTAAAAATCATATCTTGAGTTTCAAAGCTTGAAAATCAGTTTTGTAATTTTTTCCTGAAACTAGACTCATATGTCCATCTACATATTTTTTTCTAGAATTTTTGGTCGGGCCAATTAGTACATTTTATTAGTTAAAGTCTCCCCTGTTACAGGGGTCGACTACACTGACCTTCGCGCATTACAACTTGGATATCTCCCTGTACAGGGCTTCAATACTGATTCCGTTTGTTTCTATAGAAACTAGACTCAAATAGGAATCTATAAATATATGGCATGACTCCTAATTATCTCTGGTTAATTTATAATGAATTTCCAAAGTCGGAACAGGGATTCCAGAAACCGTTCTGGCCCTGTTCCATGAAAACCTAAATATCTCTTAACATATAACTCATATGACCGTTTCGTTTCTTCCATATGAAAATAAATTCATCAAGGTTCATTTACATAATTTATTCACTATTTAATTCCATCCATACTATTTTTAGTGATTTTTCACATCCACATCACTGCTGCTGTCAGCATCTGCCTTTGTGGTAGACTTTACCTATTTCATAATTTCCATGATTCAATTAGCCCTTTTTGCATACATGGCACAAAGTATGATCATGATTAACCATTCCAATGGCTAATCGTTTCCAAACATTTCCATACCTCTTAATGATCAATGTAACACCCCGAACCCGAGACCGTCGCCGGAGTCGAACACGAGGTGTTAACAGACTTCAAACCACTTATTGAGAACTTCCCAGACAAGCTGCCAATCTGTGTACTAGTCGCTTCAAAAATCATAACTTGAGTTTTACAACTTGAAAATCAGTTTCGTAATTTTTCCCTGAAACTAGACTCATATTTCCATCTACATATTTTTTTCTAGAATTTTTGGTCGAGCAAATTAGTACAATTTATTAGTTAAAATCTCCCATGTTACAGGGGTCGACTACACTGACCTTCGTGCGTTACAACTCGAATAACTCCCTGTGCAGGGCTTCAATACTGATGCCATTTGTTTCTATAGAAACTAGACTCAAATAGGAATTTATAAATATATGGTATGACTCTAATTATCTCTGGTTAATTTATAATGAATTTTAAAAGTCGGAACAGGGAATCCAGAAACCGTTCTGGCCCTGTTTCACGAAAACCCAAATATCTTTTAACATACAACTCATATGACTGTTTCGTTTCTTCCATATGAAAATGGATTCATCAAGGTTCATTTACATAATTTATTCACTATTTAATTCCATTCCTACTATTTTTAGTGATTTTTCACATCCACGTCACTGTTGCTGCCAGCATCTATTTCTAGGGTAGACTTTCTCTAACACATAGTTTCTATGATTCAACCACCCCCTTTACATATATAGTCCAAAATATAATCATGATGACCCATTCTAATGGGTGGTCATTGCCAAACATTTCCGTGCTTCTTAATGAGCATATACATAGCAAATGATTATAACATTATGCTCAAAACATTTATAAGCCATTTTCGCATGGCTATTTAAAATTTTACATACCAAGTTCAAACAAAACATAATAGCCTATACATGCGAAATGTACTCCAAGACCAACTACGAAGAAAATACCAAAAGTTGTTAGCGGTGTGATGACTTGATGAAGGTCCCGAATCGCAAAAAGTCAAGTCCAAGAAACCTAAAATAGGTGACAAGCAAACACCGAATGAGTATATAACTCGATGAAGTCATAAGCAATGCACTAACAACCATTAATAACATTATCGCAAGAGGAAACAAAATGGAGCGAGGCTAATTACTCCATTCAAACCGAACTATACCATAGTTCCTTAGACCTTCGATTCAATCATACATCTACATGACCTTTCACTCATTCCGCGATAATTCTTATATACGTGACTTCAATTTACATTGTCACATAGGTTCAAACTTACCAAGCTCGACCCCAAATATAAACATAGCGCCTATTAGCCATGAACTCAAGGTACTTACCCGATCCGCTGTCCGTGATCAACTCAATAGTGTCGCACACTCAGTGTCAATAGTGATTCAAAAGCATATAGTGAGTCCGCACACTTAGTGCTATATAATCAACCCGCACACTTAGTGCTACATGATCAAACTCGCACATTTAGTCTTGTACAAGTTTTAAACCCGCACACTTAGTGCCATTCTCATGATCACAAATGTTTATACCGCACACTTAGTGCCGAAATCAACAACTCAATACATCTCACCTCTTTTCCTTCCATTCAATACTTCCATCACCACATACACACATGTATATAAATTCATCATTCCTTTCGGCATAATTACATAGACATTATGTCTATTCAAATCAACACAAAATATATGCTTAGTGACTTACCTTGTGTTGGGTAAAACAGTCCAAGTCGGCTACTCGATGACCTTCGTCTTTCCCTTGCTTGATTCTCCTTCTTTAACTCCTTGAGCTTAATCAATAAATTAACTAGTTTAACCATCTTGCTAAACATTCATAATTCAATTACACATGCATATGTATGTTTGTATATTCGGCAACCATCCTCACTTATTACCCATTTAGTCAATTATCTAAGCCAAGATAAGGCTTCAATACGGTTGCCTCTAACCGAATACATGCACACGAATCTACTTCATTTGGCGAATATGCATGTCTATGTTGAGGCCAATTTTACACTTAATACCACACAAAAAAACAGCATACATTTTACTAACTAACGCATTACATATTGTAGCTCAATACACATCTCTCATTTACTACATAACAAAAACATCATCACAAGCAAATATACACCTTGAAATAGTATATATGTCATACCAATTCATCATGTGCAAACACATATTCATGTAGGTGCAAGGGTAGAATCTCAAGTTGTTTATATCCAAATATAAACACATATCCAAAGCTCAAATCTTACCTACCATGCAACATGCATGAATCATACTTATGGATATACCATGACCGAATACATCACAACACCATAATTTTGGTCATAATTAAGCAAAGAACTTAATGTCTTACTCAAAAATACTAAAAAGAAAGTCCAAGAGCCATCAATACCCCATCACATATACCATTAACAAGCTTCATATTTAACATGCAATGGCATTAACACAAAATCCACCTTGGCCAAATACCATCCCCATGATATAACAAAGATTTGAACCATGGGCTAATAAGAACATCAAGCTAGTAACTAAAACATGCATGAATCTCATGGCACAACCTCAAACATACCTTAATCTTGATGCAAGTATAGCCAAACCCCTTCCTAATCCTCTTCCAAACCAAACATGAAGCAAAAATTCCCTCTTCTTCCTTAGGATTTTCGGTCAAGAGAGAATGAAAGGATGATCAATTTTTTTCTTTTCTTTTCTTCAATACACGGCAATAGGGGGGGTTCACTCACACACATTTTTTTTTTCATTCTTTATTACCCATGCTTATTTGTTTATTTCTTTTCTCCCTAATGCACCAACAAAACATGTCTATGACATGTTTTGCCCATCCCTCATTGTCATGGCCGCCACCTCTTATAAAAGAGGGATATTTGACATGCAAGGCCATTGTTTTGCATGCATGCTTTAATTAGTCATTACACATTCCCCATCATACTTCCAAAGTTTTCTACTAGGTCCTTTCTAGTAAAATTCACATTTATAACTCTAAATCAAAACATCAAAAATGTCACACATGAGTTAACACATATTATAGGCAATAAAATAAATATCAAATTATTTTTATGCCTCGGTTTTGTGGTCCCGAAACCACATTCCGACTAGGGTCGTTTTAAGGCTTTCACAATCAACATACAAAACGATTATGGTACTATGCTAAAACGTATATAAGCCATTTTCGCATGGCTATCCAAATTTACACAAAATCCATGGGTACATGACCAACAACAAAAAGGGTAGTCCTATACATGCCATTTCAAAGTTCAACCAAAATTGTACCAAAAGGGGGGGCTTTGATAGTGAGGGTGACTTCGACTTCCAAAAATCCCGAGTCCGATAGCTGACGAGCCAAAATCTATAAAACAGAGAACAAAGAAACGGAGTAAGCAATTTATGCTTAGTAAGTTTTGAGCAAGGATTCGGCACAACAAAAGCATAGCATTCATATAGCTAAGCGGATAATTTCATATGCACACATTCTCAATATCATACTTACTTCACATTACCAACCCTTATGTTCATACACAAAAGATCAACTTAGCCAAAGGCCGATAGCTCGTTTATCAACCGGCGAATACTTATTTGTAAGGGCTCAACTAATTCAAAGCACATACTGAACATACCTCATTGCTGGAATTTTTGCAAGCGTATTAATCGAAATTTTTACAGCAAGATTGCTCATTCCCGAATCACGTACCTTGAATTTAACCGGATATAGCGACTCGCTCGATTGTCTTGGGACATAGCCCGTTATAGTGATTCGCACAATTGCCTTCGAATTAGCCCGGATTTAGTAACTCGCACAAATGCCTTGGGACTTAACCCGGTTTTGGTAACTCTCACAAATGCCTTGAGGCTTAACCCGGTTTTGGTAACTCGCACAAATGCCTTGAGGGCTTAACCCGGTTTTGGTAACTAGCACAAATGCCTTGAGAATTGACCGGATTTAGTCACTTAGCACAAAAGCCTTCGGGACTTAGCCGGATACCATTCAAATAACCAAGCACATATATCAACAAATCATAACACATCCTTATTACATTCTCATTACCAAAGCTCAAACACAAGACACTTATCATATTTACAATTTCGGCTCAATAGCCACATACAAGGGCATGATTTTGATTTGTTTATTACATAATCTAATTAGATCATAATCTAAGTTCCATTACTCGAAAACTTACCTCGGATGTTGTCGAACGATTTCGATGGCTATTCGACCACTTTTTCCTTCCCTTTATCGGATTTAGATCCCCTTTGCTCTTGAGCTTAATTAAATAAATAAATCGATTTAAACATTTGAGCATCGAAAAGAGGAACACAAGGCACTTAGCCCACATTTATACATTAGACATTAAAGTCACATACATGTGAAATCATGCATCAACTCAAGATATTAACCCACACTCCTTTTTAGCCGATTGTCCTAACCAAGATAAAGGCATCAATATGCTTGCCTCTAACCGAATGCATGCACACCAATCCATCTCATGTGGCGAATATGCATGTTGATGTTGAGGCCAATTACATATTTAATACCACACATAAATGGCATACATTTTACTAACTAATGCATTACATATTGTAGCTCAATACGCATCTATCATTTACTTCATAACAAAACATTATCATAAGAAAATATATACCTTGAGATAGTATATATGTCATACCAATACATCATGTGCAAACATATATACATATAGGTGCAAGGGCGAATCTCAAGTTGATTATAACTAAACATGAACATAACTCCAAAACACAAATCTTACCTACCAAGCAATAAGCATAAATCATACTTATGGGTATACCATGGCCGAATACATCACAACACCATACCATTTCAATTTTGGTCATGGTTAAACAAAGAACTTAATGTCTCACAAAAAAGAATGCTAAAAAGAAAATCCAAGAGTCCTCAATCCACCATCACATGTATCATTATCAATCTTCATATTTAGCATGCAATGGCATTAACACAAAATCCACCTTGGCCGAATATCATCCCCATGACATAGCAAAGATTTGAACCATGGGCTAATTAGAACTCAAGCTAGCAACTAAAATCATGCATGAATCTCATGGCACAACCTCGAACATATCTTAATCTAGACACAAGTATGGCCAAGCCTCCTCCTAATCCTCTTCCAAACCAAGCATGAAGCAAGAATTCCTTCCTTCTTCCTTAGAATTTTCGGCTCAAAGAAATGAAAAAGGATGAACAACAATTTTTTTTCTCTTTTTTTTCTTCAACTCACGGCAAAATGGGGGGTAACACTCACACATCCTTTCTTTTTTTTTTTTCTTTTCCATTCTTTATTACCCATACTCATTAATTTATTTTTTTCCTCCCATGATGCACCAACATAACATGTCTATGACATGTTTTGCCCATAATCCTTTGTCATGGCCGGCCACTACCAATTAGGGGGGGAATTTGACATGCAAGTCCCCCCTTTTGATTACATGCACTATTAGGTCCTTATAGATTAGCCTATCACATTTCAAAAGTGTCACACAAATCCTACTAACTGAATTCACATGCAATCGACTAAATCGAAGCTTGAAATTTTCACACATTCATAATTACATATTCTAGACAATAAATATTACGTTCAAACATTTCGATGACTCGGTTTAGCGGTCCCGAAACCACTTCCCGACTAGAGTCAATTTTGGGCTGTCACAGGAAAGGTGACTCGTAGCAAGTTTCAATATGCACATTGATTATTGTTCAATGCTAGTATCTAAACTCTAGAAAATTTTTGATAGACATAAAAGAGCGGAATAACCTGTCTGATTGGAGATGATTAGAGGACAAAAAAGAGAGGATGAGTTGAGTTTGATTAGGGACATTCAAAATATGTTAGCTCAACAGTAGGAGGTCAAGTTACAATTCATCCCTTGAACATGTAACGAAGTTGATGATATCATGGCCAATGTATCCAAGGATTTTGCTATTGATCTACTAGTTTTTTATGACCCGCCTAGTGTAGTGGCATTAGCTATCCGTAAAGACACAATTAAAGCAATGGAGCACAATACAAAACGACCTAGTTAGTAATAATTCCTTTTAAATTACCAAAAAAAAAATTTTCAATTATATGTCATGTTATTCCTTAGTTCAATTTTTTTCATAATAATTTATTTGGCCTTTCAACTTCATAAAAAGTCATTTTAACCTTTCATTTAATTTTTCGCCTTTTTTATTCTTTAAACTTGTATTGTTTGTCAAATCACCCCAAAATAGATGGAGAAATTAACCTCTGTTAACTTTGCTCATATGGCATACATATGAATTGTTACATGGATGTCATATTAGAAACTAATTAATTTTTAAATTTTAAAATTCAAAAATATTATAAAGATTATAAAATTATTTAAATTATTTAAAAGTATAAAGATTATAAAAAATATATTATTTTTTAAAAATTTAATTAATTACTAATGTGGCATACAAAAGTGGATTGTCATATTAGCAAAATTAACAAACTTTTAATTTTTTTCATTTATTTTGGGGTGATCTGCAAACAATACATGTTCAAGGGTAAGAAGCAAAAATTAAATGAATGGCTAAAACATGCAAATAATAATAATAATAATAATAATAATAATAATAAATGAAAAGCTAAAATAACTTCTTTTATAAAGTTGAAAGGCCAAATAAATTTTTTATTATGTTTTAATAAATTTTACATGTTTGAAATTGTCGGATCTAATTAACACTATTAGATTAATTTCCAATTTTGTGTTAGTTTATTTTCATTAGTTTATTTTTCATATCTTGCTTTAACTATTATATTGTGTTCATATATATATATATATTTCATTTCCTATTTTAATTGTATTTTGAAGTTGTCCTCATGCTATATATTATATAAATTTTGATAGATCTATAAATTTTTAGAGAGTAAAAGAGCAGAACTTTGACTCACATGAATTAACTCTAATGAGACAATAAAAACAAGATATGTTTTTCTTTATAGAGTTATTTTTCGGGAATAAATTGATATCACTTTTAATTCATTTATAGAACCCAATCGAGCAATCTATAATTAGCATAGATGTTAAACGCAAATTCGTAATAGCTAAAATCTGATTGAACCAAGAACTGAACATACAATTGGTTCAACCACTGTCTGGTTATTAACAAAGTCCTCGACTCTTACATATATGGAAAAAAGAAACACTGAAGAATATGAACAAGAAATGGAATCTAATGTAGTGGATTTTGTGTCGAATAAACAAAACCTGGGAGCTGCTGTTGATGGGATCAAGCAAGTAGAAGGAAAACCAGGGAAGTCCCCTCAACTGGACCATAAGGAGCTAAGCCTGGATGCTAGTTTCGCACTCTTGTAGTCATCTCTAAGCTGAATAAACCTGAATAATACGAACAAAATTAGAATTATACTTGGGTTTGGAGTGTGAACTTTTTTGATCAAATAGAATTAACTCGGGTTTGGATGAGTAAGGAGGTTAGATGAGTTCCTCTAGGTTCAGGTCAGGTTCGATAAGATATATCATAGGCTTTGCACTGCACAAAAATTACATACCAGATAGTATAAAGTGCTAAGAACGAGATTGAGATGATAGAACACTACCTTTGTGCGTCTTTCCGGATGCTCGGGGTACCCTCAAACAAAGAGGAGAGACTTTCAGGAGCAACAATGAATACATTGGCCAAGCTGAAGACCAACAGTTCATCAGCACATTAGATGCTTAAATGACAACAAATAGTTCCAGTGAATCATGAATTTAAAAACTTACATGCCAAGGAGTTCAAATTTCTCATCAACAGTAGGGGCATTAAAACTGCGCACAAATTCTCCGTACTCTGTTATGTCACGTTTCAGTCGTAGTCCTCCACTGCAAAACAGTACAAAAAAAGATCAAAATGACACATGCAAACAAAGACGTACTAGTACATCTACAAAATTTTCTTTGCTACAGATTCAAAAACCTATATTAGAATAGTCACAAAAATCGGCATCACTGTTGCTATTTCACCGTTTGAAAATAATAGGCAATTGAAAATTGGATCAGGCAAAATACCTCGGATTAAAAGTGAACTTCTGCCAATGGTTAACTAGTCCTTTGTACAAGTAATTTCCCTAAAATGAATATGATCAGAAATTTACTTTCAAAATGTGGTACAAGAACTTACTAAAACAGTATAAATAGGAAAAAATTATAATAGAAAAAAAGTAATACTACATAATCCCAATATAATTAGAGTTGGAAAGAACATAAAAAGATAATTACATCAGACACGTCAGTCCTCCAATCGTTCATATTCACCAACATCCTCTCTCCCAAGTTCTAATAGTTTCATCTCATTATTTATTACCTTCAACTATATTACGGTCTCTTAATCTACCTTTCACCCTATACAACATCAATTTGCTCCATCCTTCTAACAGGTGCATCTTTTAACTTGCGCCTTACATGGCCAAAATCACCATAAATATTCTCTTACCTTTTACAAAAATTATTCCAACTTGAAGATACACCCAAGTCTTACCTAGGCCTAGAAATTTTGAACAGAACAAAAGCACAATAGAACACAAACATGGAACAAATATATAAACATGTCAAAATTTATATAAGCATATAACACCTTAAATACGATTATGACAAGGACAAAAACATGAACGTATAAAATGCCACCACACATCCATCTTAACATTCACATCTGGGCTGCGCTTCTCTTTTGTGTACACTGCTTTTTTTAGCCCAGCTCTCCACACCATATGGCACTGTGGGTTGAATAGTTCTGCTAAAGAATTTCCTACAAAAGTATTTTGTGATCACATAAAACTCCTATCACATTTCTCCCCTTAAACTACCAGGCCTTGATCCTATGATTGATCTTTCCATGAATCTCTCATCCTTTTGAATTATTGTTTCAAATTACATAAAGCATTCTACTACTAGTATCAATTGATAACCAAGATTGATCATATCTTGATCATCTTTCACTAAACTTGCACTCCATGTGATGCCTTTGATCTGCTTAACCTATATCCCTGAGTTTCTAGTGTTTGTCTCAGCAACTCTAATTTGGTATTAACCACCCCCCCCCCCCTTTTCTTTAGAGCCTCATCAACAAATACAGTATCATTTGTGATTGGCTTACACCAAGACTTTTCATCTTGAATGCCATTTGTTAACTCACCCGTTACTATGGCAAAGAAAAAAAACTGCATCAATCGAATGCAGCTACTCTGTATTTGGAAACTCATTTGCCATTCCACCATGACTTCTTACATACGTAACTACTCTCTCGTAAATATATATCATATTATAGTAAAATCTTTGAGAGGATCAGACACCTTGTTCAACACTAAAAAAAAGAACATCTCTATGCATCAATCGTACGCTTTTTCTAAATCAATAAAAAATCATGCATATATCTCACCCCAACACTCTAAACTTCTTGCGAGACATGAATAACTTCATGCTGGATCGCTCTAAAATAGAAACCAAACTGATTCTTCACAATCTTAGTGGTATCTTGGTCTGGCATCAATGTGCCATGGTGTTAGATTTCAGAATATTTGAGTATATCAAATATGATTCTAAAAATATTCTATCCCTAACTTTAAGGCTGTACAATATCCCTACAATTATTCTGTTTCCTAGCGTAAAGTTACCTCAGTTAGGCTAACTATGTGTATAAATATGTATGTAATCTCTTGTGGAAAATATAATAGAAAATATCCTGTTTTCACATGGTATCGAGCCTGTTATTTAGCCCGATTTCGGGATTTTTAGCCGCTTTTTTAGCTTTTTTTTTTTTGACTCCCAACCGGTCCTCAAGTCTATAGAACTTGTTCGACACAACATGATTGAATCACAAGACCAAGAACACTGGGAGAGCTCGAAATTTCGTAAACAACTCAAATCCAATGAGTGAGTTTGAGAATATCCAAGTAGCCTACAAAGCTAAATGGAAAAATTATCCAAGTGGTCCCAACTGGTTCGTACCTTCTTGAAAGGAAGAGGAAAGTGAGTCACTTACTCGAATTGGACCTAAAGAAGGGACCCTAAGTTTGATGCTTGGGATGAACAAGACTTTATCGTAATGTCTTGGTTATGGAACTCTATGATGCCGTAAATCGTTGATACATGCATGTTTCTTAGCACATCCAAAGAAATATGGGAAGTCGTGAAGCAGACTTATTCTAAAGTTCGAGATGTCTGCTCAAATCTATGAAATCAAGACTAAGATTTCATCCACCAAGCAAGGAAGTCGATCAATCACGGAGTATTCCAACCTGTTGCAAAGTTTGTGGCAAGAGATAGATCATTACCAGTGTATTCAGATGAAGTGCAGTGAAGATGTAGCACTCCTGAAAAGGTTTGTTGAAAAAGATCGAATTTATGATTTTCTTCTTTGCCTTGAATGTTGAGTTTGATGCAAGAAGAGTTTAAATACTTAGAAAAGAGGAACTACCATCACTAAATGAAACAATTGCAATTGTTCGTGCTGAGGAAGGAAGAAGAGGAGTTATGGTGGAGAACAATCAAGTGGATAGTTCAACCTTGGTTACTAATGCTGTAAATGAGAGGAGATTTGTCCTGGAGCAGCCAACTAGTAAAGGTAATAGACAGATAGAACGTACAAAGTCTTTTAACAAGGATTCCGTATGGTGCACCTACTGCAAAAAGACTCGTCACACTAAAGACAGATGCTGGAAACTCCATGGGAAGCCACAGACAACAAACAAAAAATTTTCAAAAAAAGATGGACAATTAAAGGGACAAGGACGAGCAAATACAACTAGACAGCTAGATAAAAAAAAACAATTCTCAGGAATTACCTATTGAAGTCAATAAAGAAGAAATTGAGAAGTTAAAAAATTTGTTGGGATCATTGGAAAAACTTCTTCAATGTGTACTTGTAGTTTGGCCTTTTCGTATATCATCTCCTCAAAGTTCTAAAGTCTCAAATACAAATACCAAAAGTTCTTGGGTCATTGACTCAGAGCTACAGACCACATGACCCACTCTCACAAAAATTTGTTTCATATACACCTTATTCTAGTAGTAGAAAAATAACATGAGTGATGGTTCTGTGATCACAAAGGCAGTCAAGGTGATATTGTTATAAACAAAAACCTTACTCTTAAAAATGTCCTTCATGTTCCAAAATTATTTACCAATCTTTTATCCATTAAAAAATTACCAAAGACTCTAACGTAAAGTGGTTTTCTATCACAATTGGTGTCTTTTTCAAGAATGAATCGAGGAGGATGATTGGACATGCTAAGGAAATAAATGGCCTATACTATCTTGAAGAATCCAAAGAAGAAGTTAATGTTCAATTCCTCACCTTTATCTCTCATATCCGAGTCTATTAAAACCAATAAAGACCAAATTTGGCTCTATCACCTTCGCCTTGGTCACCCATCGTTTAGAGTCCTTAAAATTATGTTTCCTTCACTATTCAAAGAATTAACTGTTGAAAAATTTCATTGTGATATCTGTGAACTTGCAAAACATAAACGTACCTCTTTTCCAAAGAAGCAATAAAAGAACATCCACTCCTTTTACTCTTGTTCATAGTGATGTTTGGGGCCATCCACTATTTCAAATATTTCGGAGCTCGGTGGTTTGTATCCTTTATTGATGATTGTACTCGTGTGTCTTGAATTTTTCTTTTAAAACAAAAATCTGATGTTAGGTCTGTCTTTCCAATTTTTTCAACATGATCAAAGCACAATTTGGGGCCGAAATAAAAAGGTTTAGGTCAGACAATGCCAAGGATTCTTTCAATCAATTCCTCTCAACATATTTTCAAGAAAGAGGCATTATACATGAGTCATCTTGTGTTAGTACACCCCAACAAAATGGTGTAGCCGAAAGAAAGAATGGTCACTTTTAGCCATTACAAGAGCCCTATTGTTCCAAAAAACGTCCTTAAACAATCTTTGGGAGGAGGTCGTTCTAACTGCTACTCATTTGTTAAATAGATTGCCTACAAAGGTCCTTGAATCTCAAAGTCCTATGCAAGTTCTAGCCAAATTTTTCCCGATTTCAATATCTCCAAGAATCTTACTCCCAAAGTATTTGGTCATGTCGCCTTTATCCATGTTCATTCTCAAAATAGAGGAAATTTGATCCACGGGCTGTCAAGTGTGTCTTTCTTGGATATTCTTCCACTCAAAAGGGTACAAGTGCTATCATCTAGCCACAAAAAAAATTTTGTAACAGTGATGTTACTTTTCTTTGAACAAGAAAATTTCTTCACTCGTCCTTATCTTCGGGGAGATCTTATTCACGAAAGATAAGGACAAATAATTCTTTCTTCTTAACATTCCAGCTCTGTCCAACAACCAAACACTCTCATTCCAGCTCTAAACACTCCCATTCCGGCTCTTGTCCAGCAATCAAACACTCTCACTCGGACCTTGCTCGCTACCCAACTCCGCCTAACTTGAAACAATGACCCTATACAACTCTGAATCGAGCCTAGTACACCCAAATCACCAAGAGGAATTCAGGACACTACTCGTCTGTTCTTGGTTTACTCAAGGAAGAAGGCAGCGATGCAAGTTCAATCATCTTCTTCTCTATACGACTGAGGTAACTCATGAACCTACTTTGAATTCTAATACTACTGATTTAAATGATTTTCCCATTGCTATTAGAAAGGGACTAGAGCTTGTACAAAACATCCTTGCACCTATTCATGTCTTACAAAAACTTGTCCCATAACCACAAAGCCTTTCTTACTAGCCTAAATTCTATTTCCTTTCCTAAAACTGTATTCGAAGCATTAGAAGATAAGAATTGGAGAAATGCCATGAAGGTTGAAATGGTAGCTCCTGAAAAAAATAAGAAATGGGACTTAGTGAAATTACCTGAAGGAAAGAAACTGGTGGGATGTTCTTTGGGTGTACACAATGAAATATAAGTCGATGGTTCTTTGGAAAGGTACAAAGCAAGGTTGGTTGCTAAAGGTACACTCAAATGTATGGGATAGACTATCTTGAGACATTTGCCCTGTTGCAAAGATGAACACTTTGTAAGAGTGTTGTTGTCACTAGCGCCAACCGAGGCTGGAAATTACAGCAAATTAACATAAAAATGCCTTTTACATGGTGACCTTGAGAAGGAAGTCTATATGGATGTTCCTCCGTGATTCAGTCCAAATACTGAGACAGCGGTTTGCAGACTAAAAAGGCTTTATATGGACTAAAACAGTCCCGAGGGCTTGGTTTGGAAGATTTACCAAAATGATGCTCAAGTTGGGATATAAATAGAGTCAAGGAGATCATACTCTCAGAAACATTCATCTTCGGGGAGTGACTGCTTTATTAGTCTATGTTGATGATATTATTGTGATTGGTGATGATCTAGAAGGAATGGAGAAGTTAAAAAATGCCTAGTAAAAGAATTCAAGTCAAAGAGCTAGGTAAGTTGAAATATTTCCTTGGTATTGAAGTGGCACACTCTCGGAAGGAATATTCATATCTCAAAGAAAAATACATAGTTGATTTGTTGACGTAAACAGTAAGTTGGGTCAGTAAACCAGCAGAGACACCCATAGAGGCTAACCACGACTTAGATATGTATTAGAAGATACAGCAGTTGATAGAAGGTCATATCAAAAACTTGTGGGAAACTTATTTACTTGTCCCATACCGGACGGATATTGCCTATGCAGAGGTGATGTAAGTCTGTTTATGCACAATCCTAAGGAATCACATCTTAGTGCTGTATATCGATTCTACAAGACTTAAAAGGCACGCTAGGCAAAGAAATCTTATTTAAAAAGGAGAAAATTTAACCCTTGAAGCCTATACCGATGCAGATTATGCGGGATCTATGGTTGATAGAAGATCAACCTCGATTCTCGCACTTTCCTAAGAGGCAACCTTGTGACTTGGAGGAGTAAAAACAAAACATTGTGGCTAGATCTAGTGCGAAAGCTGAATTTAGGGCAATGGCTCTTGGATTTTGTGAGTTGTTATGGCTAAAGATTATATTGGAAGACTTGAAGATCAAGTGGGAAGGTCCAATGAAGTTGTATTGCGATAATAAGTCTGCTATCAATATCGCACATAATCCAGTTCAACATGATCGAACGAAGCACGTTGAGGTGGATGACATTTCATAAAGGAAAAAGCGGGCGGTGGCTTAATTTGCACTCCATTTGTGTCCACCGATGAACAACTAGCAGATATACTTACCAAAGGATTGTCAGGAAGTTGTTTCAGAATTAGTAAGCAAGTGAGAATGGATGATATCCACTTCCCACTTGAGGGGAGTGTCGATTTCGAATATTTGAATATATCAAATATGATTCTAAAATATTCTATCCCTAACTTTAAGGCTGTACAGTATCCCTACAATTATTCTGTTTCCTAGCGTAAAGTTACCTTAGTTAGGCTAACTATGTGTATAAATATGTATGTAATCTCTTGTGGAAAATATAATAGAAAATATCTTGTTTTTCACACATGGTGCCACCATGACTACACCAATTATAGCAGCAAATGACACCTAATACATAAGATGGGTGATCCACCTAATGCTGCTAAGACTAGCACAGGTTTTTGGAATAGGTAAACTAGTGGTTAGCTTTAAGTGGGCTTATGGAGCAAAGTGTCCCTATATCAAACATTCCAACATTTCTAAAGGTAACACTCTAAAAGTTTCTCTTTGCGGAGGAGGTTTGGTGTCAACTTTCCACCACTGCCTCACAACCACAAGCGAGAGGACTTGCATGGTGCAACTAAGCTACTTTGAGGCACATATAAAGTTTAGGTGAGCAAGCATTACGGCCAAATGGATGGCACGATATCTCCTTGGGACAAAATCCCAGTTTGAGGAAAGCAAGCCCAATGTTAGGTACAGGCTAAGCATTTACTATGCCCCGCAAGTTCCACCAGCCAAGGTATAGATTTAAGTTCAAGTGGCTTATCAATAACAAGATTAGAATGGGCTGAAGTTAAGACAATACCCTTGATTTTCAATGAGACATGAGCATGACGTTGGGTGTCCATCATTTGTGGAACTAAACTTGTGCAAGGCTATAAGCGTGTCCTAAGAGTGGCCTCTATGCAGGACAAGTTTAGCCTTGCCTGACTTCGTCTCAAGGTTGTCCAACTATTGAATAATGCCTTGAGTTCCAAGAATGTGAGTTTTGAAGTGTGCTTGTGAGCATGTGTTAGGTTACCACGATGCTAAGATGGAACATCCTTATGAGAAGTGACTCTTTAGGATCGGTGCTCAAAATCATTGAGACACTCAAATGCCTAAACCTTCTTGTGGGTATGTCTTCCAATTGGATAATGGGGGTGGGCATCCACCCTTGATGTGTTGCAAGATGTTTCTTATGGCCTTGTGGGCCAAGCCATGAAGGACTTTTGAGTGTGATGCACCACGCTCTTCCAACTAAGAATGAGAGATCCATGACACTTAGCATGTTACTGAAACATTGTTCAATAAACTTTTCTCAAAGTTTCATACTATAATTCAAGTTTTAGTCCTATATGGTTTGAGCAATCCTCATTGCCGCTTTCTTTTGAAATAAAGACACCAATGTATGCTACCTCCACTCATCAAGCATCTGATAATTTTTCCAAATCTTGTCAAACAATTTCATTAACCACCAACCCAAATTCACTAAGACATTTCTAACCTTGATAAAAATTGCATTTAGCATAGCCGCTTTTCTAGTGAATCTAGTCTCAACTCGATGCAAGGCTTGTTTGACCTCAAAAGACATTGATCTTCAATGAAAAATCATAATATAGGTCCTTTAATGGTGTAGTCAAGTCACTCACACCTTTAGAATATCCCATTCATCCCTTTAATCTCATCATCTTTCACCAAGACCATATGGTTGTTATCCTTGTACACCTTTAGTTCTTAATTCCCTAGTCTTCTCCCCTATTCAAGATAGCCTATGGAAATCATTTTCTCTATCTTTTGAATCCAAACTATCAAAATATAAATGTATCCACTCTCGCTCTAGCCTCTTTACAGCTTTCTCAGTATCCTTTGTTAGATTTTTATTTCTCAAAACTCTTTGTATGCCTTACTATTTCTCAAGTTTCTAGAGCAAATTTGTTTAATTTTGATATTTGTCTTTAATTCCATGTTCCACAATGATGTGACTTACATAGTGGCACCATAGTCTTTGATTCAACAAGTACCTCCTTCACTAGTCATCTAATACAACTGGCTGTTTTTAATCCACAACAAAATAAAGTAAACTACATGCTAAAAGCCAAGATTGCTGAAAATTATCAAGAGATGCATCACTTAAAAACTATTTCAAGTGAATAAATGAAGGGCGAAATACCAAGTTTGTGTGAATTGGTTGAAGAAAATTCTGTGCGAAATCGTCATTGTATTCATAAACTATGAACACCAATCTTGCAAAGTATATGTATTTGTTAAATATCGTTTGAACACAGAGAATAATTTAGTAGACTCAAAGTCATTGAATTATGTAAGTAATAATCAAGGAAATAACAAACTATAAACATCGTACCAGTTCAGTCAGGAATGCTTGTTTGTTAAGACCCTCTAATGTAGTGAATGCAGTCTCAAGGACCCGAGAAAGATAAGCAACAACTCTAGACATGGAAAAGAAGACAAGAAAAAGGAATCAAAAAACTTACATTTTACATCTGTGTGGCTAAAGAAGTGATCTTATACAACATGGAAACTGAATTTTTTTAGTTCAATTAACAAGTAGACAACAAAAAGTAACATAAATGAAGCTAGGCTAAATGCAGAATGTTATTGGCAAAGGACATGAATCATGTTTCACACCAATCAGCTTTGCATCCATTGAGTTTGCGCCACAAGAGTTTACTCGGACTCAGGAGTTAGTGTTGATTATAGACATATGTCAAACACAGGTATGGTCAGATATTTCCAGGTTTTTCCATGTATAAGATCCTTGGAGGCAATAAACCCATACATGAGTCAGACACATGTTAGAAGGACAAACCTTGTGCAGGCATTTGTTGGACGATGATCATGAACCATTCCATCATCAGGTGAATGGTAATCTGCTGCCTTTTGTTCAGCTGATAACAATCGGTCAACCTACATTGGAATAAATAAAGAGGCACAATCTAATAGCTTGGAGACAAAAAAAATAGAGTTAAACAAGTATGCACCATCTACTGGGTAATGAAAAGAATAATCAAATATAATAAAGTCTATAAAGAAATATAATAAGATTAAAATCTTTAGCCAACATCTAAAGCTGGTGCTGCAACTATTCATTTTCCTTCAAGTACTCAAATCCGTGGGTCCAATAGACATAGGTATGGAAGTCTGATCCTCCAAATACAAGAAATACTTTAAGAATTTTAGCATATCTATGTCAAACATGTCCATATCCAACAATTACTCCCCATGCTATTGTCCAGTACCATCAAATTAGGAGACTGAAAGTAACTTACCTCAGCCATCACAGTTTCAATGCATTGATGAAGCCCTTTAAAAGCAGCACCCTCTGCGCTAGACATTGCTGTTGCCATTTCTTCGCAAGCGGCAGCATGAGAACCATCAACAGGCAATAAGAGCCGAGATATAGAATTTGCAAAGTACTGCAGATGAAAGGTAAATTTGATTCAAAACTTCAACATATTAAAATATTCTTTGATATGTGAACTTTACTAAGAAACAACCAAAAAACTGAACATACTTGCTGAACTATGGCCACACTACTGCCAGCACGTTGTACTGCAACCATGAAAGATTTGAAACTGCTTTCACCAGCAGCTGCGGCAGCTTCTGCCTGCACATTGGTTAATTAACCACCCTTATTTCCATTATTTTTCGTCAAACTGAAACTTAAAATGGATAAGATAAAACATAATCAGATGTGTACCTGAGAAGTAACCCTTCTACTAACACTTGAACCTATCACAAACCTTTCCCTCAAACTTGCAGCTTCAGTCAAGCTATCTCTAGCCCGTTCAAGTCCATCTGTTATATATTGGCTGACCTAAAAAAATGAGACTATTAAGTACCATGAAAAACTTCCAGAGGATTGACATGCTTAATTAACCAACTTACTTGGTGCAATAGGCAAGTGAACACTGATCTTACATTGGCTGCAAGTGTAGCAGGCTGTCAGACATATTGCAATAAATTAGTCATTGATGACATTTATGTCATGATATATGGTTTCTTCAATCTGCCCAGAGTGTTTTTCCTTTTACCACACTAGCATTCTGGTTCATATTTCATATATTTAATCATGTCACTGTAGGCAATATTTTACCTATCATGTACCAGATATTGAATTACTCTTATATTAGCCCAATTATGGAATTTAAAAAAAACTCATGGAGTGAAGAGATTTACGCAACTTCAACAGCAATATAGTTAAATAAAACATTGGAAAGCCTTATTTTTTTTTCCTTACAACCCCTTTTAGGAACTCAGCTCAGTATTTCTGCAAAGATCTCTTAAAGATGCAAAAAAATCACACAGAACTAAGTGAGCATAACACCAATTGGTGGATAAATTATTACCAGAGAAGAAAACAAAGTGCATCTGGTTATTGCTTCTTCATTCCACCGTAAAAATTCTGTCACAGCTGCAACAGATATCTCCAGAGGGGAAGAAGCCACTGAAGCCCCTTTAGAACGCCCTATTGTTCCACTTGGCTCAGAGACTTTCTGGCTTTCAGCACGCAGTTCTTCCAACTGCACAGCACCAATGACATTACAAGCTGCGTTAATGAAGCAAATCAAGCCTTGAAACTTAAGAGAACAAGTAAAAATTGCAAACCTTTGCTTGATACAGCTGCCTAAGAGAGGCTTGCTCATATTCAGGATATTCATCCTTGTGAGCGGAAAAAAGAGACTCTGTGAGACCTGTAATAACAAGCAAATTTGTGATTAAGTCATAAAAGGAGCATACATACTATAGCTATTGAGAATGGTTACCTTCACATTTGTCTGAGCCGCATCAGCTCTCTTGATTGTAACGCCACATTATACATTTCCATTTAATATTTCCAAACTCATCCAACACAACCATCATCTATTTTGGGTTATTTTTTATTAAATTCCATCAGTAGTTCCAAATAACCAACCTAAACTCTCTTATTTAATCAATTAATAATATATCTGATTCGAATATGTATTTAAAATTATAAGAGGATTATGCAATACGGGGTGATTTGCGAAGGAGCTATTGCAAAATTGTTACCTTCAACATCCAAATCACCACATCCAACGGCTCGAAGATCTCTAGCAAGTTCTTGAGTCTTCTCATATGCCACAGCTAGCATTCTCAGATACTGAAGCCTCAAGTGAAACATGATATAAAGTCAATTGTCACTTCTACTTACATTTAATATAAGGAAAAATGGATGCATCTTCTATAAGTTTACTGACCCATAAAATTCCACCTTCCCCCACGGGACGGGGATGCGCAATAGATGGCTTCTCTAACAATTTGTCCAAAAGAGAAGTTACTCTCTGCTCCAAAACTCGCTGCATGTGACATACAAAAGCAACCCATAATTAGAGGGGGGAAAAAGGTATACATGATGATGCTGCCTATGCATTGAGGAAATGCAATATATAGGAACATAAAGGGCATATTCTTCAAGGCACCTGAACTAAAATTGACATAACATCATTAGGAGAAGGGAATACTGCCATAATTGTGGCAGCTTCTTTTCGTACAGTATCTGCAGGACAAACAACATAGATACAACAAGTTTGTTGGTGATCTCAAGCCCTTCAATTTACATCAATATAACTATGCTCTTGACCTGTAATTTCTTTGTATAACTTAGAAAGTCCACGAGCAACATAGTTAGGACTAGCTTGAGAACTTTGGTCGCCTAGAACCAATTTATTGTCCGAATTCATCACTTCCACATCAATGAACATTGGACGGGTTGCTACATAATGTTGCATGGCACTAGTGCCCCTGTTGAACTGCCATTGTGGAATCAGACATTCCAAATAGATTAACACAACTCTCTCATAAATTTAAATAGCCTGCTTTAAACTGAAATAGATTAAATTAATACCTTAGTTACAATTTTATAGAATTAACACAACTCTCTCATAAATTTAAATAGCCTGCTTTAAATTGAAATAGAATAAATTGTTAATTTTGGTGAAGGAATCTCTTATTTCATCAAGGAAATACAGCCTAATACTTATATTAGGATGGCTGGCATTCCAGTCCATTATTCTAGGAAAGATAATAGACAATCCCACAAAGTTAGGAACCTTAATAAACTAGGAAAGCAACTAATTAGGAATCAATGACTGATCCTATATTTCTTAGGAAACTAAATAATAAATCCTAATCTACCAGATTACAGCTTATGAGTAATTTCCTAATATATACAAACTAATTCAGCTCCTCTCTACACTCACCCTCAAGCTGGGGTGTATATGTTATACAATCCCAACTTGGAGTTGAATTCATTGAAGCTGATTCTTGAAAGAGCTTTGGTGAGAATGTCAGCAAGCTGCAGTTGAGTAGGGATGTAGCTCAGTTGGACTATTCCATTGTTGAACTTCTCTGAAATGAAATGTTTGTCAATTTCCACATACTTGGTCCTGTCGTGGTGTACTGGATTTTTGGCAATGCTTATGGCGGATTGACAGTCATTGTATATTTTTATCTGGTCCTTAAAATCAACTTTCAATTATCTTAGCAATCTCTAAATCCATATTCTTTGCAAATGCCCAAAGCAAGAGCACAATATTTTGACTCTGCACTATTTCTTGACACCACTGACTGCTTTTTGCTTCTCCATGTAACAAGATTACCCCAAACAAAGGAGCAATAACCACTTGTGGATCTTCTTTCAGTCAATTCTCTGGCCCAACTTGCGTCAGTGTACACCTCTATCTCACGGATTTCACTCTTTTTGAAGAGTAAACCATGGGCTGGTGTCATCTTCAGGTATCTAAGAATCCAATTTACAGCCTCTAAATGTTCCTCATGCGGATCATTCATGTGTTGGCTAACAACTGAGAATGCAAAGTCTGGCCTCGTGTGTGAGAGATAGATCAACTTTCCCACTAGTCTTTGATACTGCCCTTTATCCACTAGTACACCCAAGCATGCGCACTAGTCTCTGTAGGTTTACACCCAAGCATGCCAGTCTCAGTTAGCTAATCTAAGATGTACTTTCTTTGGTATATAACAATCCCTGCCTTAGATCGAGCAACCTCCACGCCTAGGAAATATTTGAGAGCGCCAAGATCTGTAATTTCAAACTCAGTAGCAAGTAATTTTTTGAGTTTGATAATTTCCTCTGAGTCATCTCCAGTTATAATGATGTCGTCAACGTAGACAATAAGAATAGTAATTTTACCTTTCGATGAGGATTTCACAAATAAGGAATGATCTGTCTGGCATTCATTGTATCCGTTTAAGACTACTGTTTTGGAAATTTTGTCAAACCAAGCACGAGATGATTGTTTTGGCCCATACAATGACTTCTTCAGTTTGCACACTTGATGGCTATTTGAGGAGTTTTCTAAACCTGGAGGCATTTCCGTGTAAACATCTTCTTCAAGATCTTCATTCAAAAAGGCATTTTTGATGTCTAGCTGGTACAAGGGCCAATCTTTATTTACTGCTAGTGACAGCAGTACTCAAACCGTGTTTAACTTGGCAACAGGTGCAAAGGTTTCCTAATAATCGATTCCATATGACTGAGTAAAGTCCTTTACCACCAGCCCGACTTTAAATCCCTCGATACTTCCATCTGCTTTATACTTAATTGTAAGTATCCACTTGCAGCCCTCTATAAGAGTCCAAATTCCATTGCTATCTAGAGCCCTGATTTCTTCCTCGATAGCCTTCTTCCATGCTGGATATTTCAAAGCTTCTTGAATGGAATTTGGTATCTGTATACTCTCAAGAGCTGAAATATATGTTTTATATGATGGCAGCAATTTCCCATATACTACATATTCCTCAATAGGATGGTTTGTACATGTTCGAACACCTTTTCTTTGAGCAATAGGCAAATCAAAATCATCAAAAACAAGAACAAGAGACTCACAAGTTGAAGAATCCATACCAGTGTGAAATTTTGAAGCAAGAGGCTATGGTTCAAGTTCTTGGTAATCTCTTTTTTGAGTGTCATTCTCTAGATTTTTAGTAGGTCGTCTCCTCCTAGAATAGAGACGAAGTTCCTGATGATATGCATCAAGTTGAGGTTGAGTACACTCATGGAATTGAGACTCAAATGGTGTGTCGTTTGGTCCTGATATGGAATTGAGATTCAGGTTTTGTGGACTCAAAATAGGGTAATGGTGTCGGATTGACACTTTAGAGTGAAATATAAACCGATTGAGTGTCTTGAAGAATGTCCCAAAGCTGAAATTCCCTAGAGTTCTCCCCTTGAATTTCGGATTTGGAAAAATAAGATTGGTGTTCAAAAAAGGTAACATCCATGGAATTGTACATCTTTCGAGTAACATGTGAATAACACTTGTACCCTTTTTTATTAGAAGAATATCCTAGGAAAATGCATTTTACTGATCTGGGATCAAGTTTGATTCAATGTTGTTGGTGTATGTGAACAAATGTTGAACAACCAAAAACTCTAAGTGGAAGATCAGAAGAAAATGATTTAGCATGAGGGAAGGCTTTTAGGAGTACTTCACGAGGTCTTTGAAATTTTAACACTTAACTAGGCATTCTATTGATGAGATATGTGGCAGTAAGGATGGCTTCACCCAAAAAGTGTTTAGGTACATGATTACTAAACATGAGTGATCTAGCTACCTCAAGTAAGTGTCTATTTTTTCTCTCGACTATCCTATTTTGCTGAGGGGTGTCAACACAAGAACTCACATGAATAATTCCTTGTGTTATGAAATAGGAACCCAAGACTGATGTAAAATACTCCCTGCCATTATCGGTCTTAAGAATCTGAATTTTGCTTTTAAACTGGATGTGAATCATGGAATAAAAAGACTTCAAGATTCCCCCAATTTCAAAATTTTCTTTCACAAGGAATACCCAAGTGCTTCTAGTATGATTGTCTATGAAAGATATGAACCAACGAGCCCCATTAATATTTTTCACTTGTGAGGGTCCCCAAATGTCACTATGAATTATAGAGAATGGATGTGAAGGCTTATATTGAATGCTAGGATAAAATGACGTGTGTGTTTTGCAAGTTGACATATTTCACAATGGAAAAATTTTGAATTTTTATGGATGAACAAATGAGGAAGCAATTTTTCAAGGTATGCAAAATTTGGGTGACCAAGGTGGAAGTGCCATAACATGACTTATTCTCATTTAAAACAAAAATAAAATTAGAGAAAGAGTTAGAAACAGACTCGGAAACACATTTAGCCACACAGTTCAAGTCACAAGTGAGTTTACTAATTGAAATCAAATTGCAATCTAATTCTGGAACATAAAGGAAAGATGAGAGAAGAAGGTCCTTTGTCTATTGATCCAATTCCTGCCACTTTTGAGAGTGATCCATCTGCTATTCATACTGTAGAGGGGCTTGAATATGGATTGAACTTGTGGAAGATATTGATGTCTCCAGTCATATGATCATAAGCTCCAGAATCAACTATCCATGGTCTTAATTTTCTGGTTGCTGCAATATGAGCAGAGGTAAATCTACCTTGATGTACTAGCATGCTGGTATGCTGTTAGATAGTGGGTTTAGAGCCTAACTCTGATACCATGTTAATTTTGGTGAAGGAATCTCTTATTTCATCAAGAAAATACAGCCTAATACTTATATTAGGTTGGCTGGCATTCCAGTCCATTATTCTAGGAAAGATAATAGACAAACCCACAAAGTTAGGAATCTTAATAAACTGGGAAAGCAACTAAGTCGGAATCAATGACTGCTACTTTATTTCTTAGGAAACTAAATAATAAATCCTAATCTACCAGATTACAGCTTATGAACAATTTCCTAATATATACAAACTAATTCAGCTCCTTTCTACATAAATTAATACCTTCGTTACAATTTTATAGAGTAATATACAATTAATTAATACCTGAGATAAAATTTTAGCACATTCAGACATGGTAGACAATTCCCTTCTCTGAGATGCAGCATCAAACCGAGCTAACAATCTGTTCTCCAGTTCTACAGAGATTATGCAAAAAGATAAAAGCAAATGGGAGACTTGATAAACTTGTCGTGACAAGGTAGGTGAAGCCATTTATAACGACCTTTTTCTCTTTTAGATAAAATTTTTCATCAAAATACACACACAATCTAGTAAAAGTCACTCATTCACTCCTTTATCATTCTCATAGATCAAAAGGGTTCATACCAGAAGAGTGTGATAAAACAGTTACCATACCATTGCAGTACTCCTGAAGATTAGCAACTGCAACTTCCAATCCTCTGCTAGCAGTTGCACCTCCCACAACTGATGGCATAGCCTTTGAAATATCCTCCTCAGCGAATGATCCTAAATCAACAAAAGAATATAGAAGGTAAAAAGTTGTTCATGAAGTAGTAAAAGGCATAAAAAAGCATATTCCAAAAGTAGTATACGGAAATAAGTTCCCTAAGCTAAAATATGTTACAATTTGCCAGTTAAAAATTTGAAACAATTCTTTAGAATAACAAATTCATTATATCACTTTAAATCACTCCTTTTAATTACACATCTGGTAGTCAAAAAACTTGTGTATTTTGTACAATAACTAAAGCATTACAAAAGTAATGTCATCTTACGCAATTTCTGTGCAATTGATGCAGCCTCAGCGACACGGCTGTCATCAGAAAATAGAGGTGAAAGTTCCATCAGACTGCCTGGGTTTCTATTAAACTCCATGAGGTACTGCAAGTGAGAAAATGATAAGGTATTAAAACAGTTTAATCAATATATAGGACACAAAATACACCAACAGTACCTTTATGAGTTCTATGGCTTGACTAGCAGTTTCACGCTGAGCATCTGCACTCTGACAACCAAAATAAAAAACAAATAAATAAATAAATGAATTTAGGAAATGCTATCTAATTTAGCAAAATGAAAAAACCAACTAGTAGTAGCTGGAATAATGAATAAACTTACCTGCAAATGGTCTCCTACTTTAGCAGCAGTCTGCCCAACACTTGAAATACGCGAATCCAATCTCGCAAAGCTGTTGAACAAGCCATCTACACCTTTTTCCAGCTGGAGAAAAAGAAGTAAAACTAACCATAAGATCCAAACTCATATTAGGTTCACATTCACCTAAGAACTTGTAATTGAAAGATCTGAATAAATTTTTCTGATTGTTCACTCAATGCCATGCTGTTATAGTTCAAGTCAAGGTAAAAATGTGAAGCAGGGTGTTTTGAAACAAAAACAACAAGCATTTACTGTTAAGAACAGGCTTTTTCTATTCCGTCTTATTCATAAGAAATTACATAAATATTTATACACATAGTAAGCCTAACTTAGGAAACTCTATACTAAGAAACAGACTAACTCTAGGGATGCTGTCTAAAAAAAACAGCCTTAAAGTTAGGGATAGTAATCAGTAAAATATTTACAGAATCCTATCTGATACACTTAAATATTCCTTAATTAGTAAACTGTAATCGACACTCCCCTCAAGCTGGGAAGTGGATACCATCCATTCTCAGCTTGCTTACTAGTTTTGAAACAACTTTCCGCACAACCCTTTGGTAAGTATGTCTACTAGTTGACCATCGGTGGACACAAATGGAGTGCAAATTAAGCCACCGTCCAGTTTTTCCTTTATAAAATGTCATCAACCTCAACGTGCTTCGTACAATCATGTTGAACTGGATTATGTGCAATATTGATAGCAGACTTATTATCACAATACAACTTCATTGGACCTTCCCACTTGATCTTCAAATCTTCCAAAATAATTTTTAGCCATAATAGCTCACAAATTCCAAGAGCCATCGCCCTAAATTCAGCTTCTGCACTAGATCTAGCCACAACATTCTGTTTTTTACTCCTCCAAGTCACAAGATTGCCTCCTAGGAAAGTGCAATAGCTCGAGGTTGATCTTCTATCAACCATAGACCTCGCATAATCTGCATCAAGATAGGCTTCAAAGGTTAAATTCTCCCTTTTTAAATAGGATTCCTTTACCGCGTGTGCCTTTAAATCTTGTAGAATTTGATACACACTCTAAGATATGATTCTTTGGGGTTGTGCATAAACCGACTTACAACAATGTGCATAGGCAATATCCGGTGCGGTATGAGACAAGTAAATGAGCTTCCCCACAAGTCTTTGATATGAACTTTTATCAACTGCTGCATCTTCTAGTGCATCTCCAAGTCTGTGATTCACCTCTATGGGTGTGTCTGCTGGTTTACATCCCAACTTGCTGCTCTCGTCAACAAATCAACTATGTATTTTTTTTGAGATATGAAGATTCCTTCCGAGAGTGTGCCACTTCAATACCAAGGAAATATTTTAACTTTCCGAGTTTTTTGACTTCAAATTCTTTTACTAGGCATTTCTTTAAATTCTCCATTCCTTCCAGGTCATCACCGGTCACTATAATGTCATCTACATACACTAATAAAGCAGTCACTCCCCCTGAAGATGAGTGTTTTACAAATAGAGTGTGATCTCCTTGACTCTGTTTATACCCCAACTTGAGCATTACTTTGGTAAATCTTCCAAACCAAGCCCTCGGGGACTATTTTAGTCCGTACAAAGCCTTTTTAGTCTGCAAACTACATCACGTATTTGGACCGAATCTCGTGGAACATCCATATAGACTTCCTCCTCAAGATCACCATGTAAAAGGCATTTTAATGTCAAATTGCTGTAATTTCCAGCCTCGGTTGGCACTAGTGACAACAACACTCTCACTGTGTTCATCTTTGCAACAGGGCAAATGTCTCAAGGTAGTCTACTCCATACATTTGAGTGTACCCTTTAGCAACCAATCTTGCTTTGTACCTCTCCAAAGAACCATCTGATTTATACTTCATTGTGTACACCAAATGACATCTCACTTGGTTTCTTTCCTCTCTGTAATTTCACCAAGTCCCATGTCTTATTTTTTCAAGAGCTTCCATTTCAACCTTCATGGCATTTTTCCAATTCTCATCTTCTAATGCCTCGGATCTTGCTTTTGGGAATGGAGATAGAATTTAGGCTAGTAAGAAAGGCTTTGTGGTTATGGGACAAATTTTTGTAAGACAAAAATAAGTACAAGGGATGTTTTGTATGTGCTCTAATCCCTTTTCTAATAGCAATGGGAAATTCATCTAAATTTTCAGTAGTTTCAGTAGTAGGTTCAGCAATTACCTCAAGTTGTATAGGAGGAGAAGATGATTGAATTTGCACCGTGCCTTCTTCCTTGAGTAAACCAAGAAGGACGAGTAGTGTCCTGAATCCTCTTTGTGATTTGGGTGTATTAGGCTCTGCTTCAAGTTGCTGGACAGGAGCTGGAATGTGAGTGTTTGGTTCTTGGACGGAGCTGGAATGTGTGTTTGGTTGCTGGACAAGAGTGGAATGTCAAGAAGAAAGAATTCTCTCCTTATCTTCGTGAATAAGATCTCCCCAAAGATAAGGACGAGTAAAGAAATTCTCTTGTTCGCAAAAGTAACATCCACGATACATAAAATTTTTTGTGGTGGATGATAGCATTTGTACCCTTTTGAGTGGAAGAATAACCGAGAAAGACACACTTGACAGCTTGTGGATCAAATTTTCCTCTATTTTGAGAATGTACATGTACAAAGGCAACACAACCAAATATTTTGGGAGGAAGGCTACTTGAAGTACTAAAATCAGGAAAGAATTTTGCTAGAACTTGCATAGGACTTTGAGATTCAAGGACTTTTGTAGGCAATCTATTTATCATATGAGTAGCAGTTAAAACACCTCTCCCAGTATTGTTTAGGGACATTTTTTGGAACAAGAGGGCTCTTGTAATAGCTAAAATGTGACCATTTTTCTTTTGGAAACACCATTTTGTTGGGGTGTGCTAACACAAGATGACTCATGTATAATGCCTCTTTCTTGGAAATATGGTGAGAGAAACCGATTGAAATAGTCCTTGGCATTGTCTCGACCTAAACCTTTTATTTCAGCTCCAAATTGTGTTTTGATCATGTTGTAAAAGGTTGGAAAGATGACCTTACATCGATTTCTTTTTAAAAGAAATATCCAAGACACACGGTACAATCATCAATAAAGGATACAAACCACCGAGCCCCGAAATATTTGAAATAGTGGATGGTCCCCAAACATCACTATGAATAAGAGTAAAAGGAGCGGATGTTCTTTTATTGCTTACCGGAAAAGAGGTACGTTTATGATTTGCAAGTTCACAAACATCACAATGGAATTTTTCAACAGTTAATCCTTTGAACAATGAAGGAGACATAATTTTAAGGACTCTAAACGATGGATGACCAAGGCGGAGGTGATGGAGCCAAATTTGGTTTTATTGGTTTTAATAGATTCGGATATGAAAGATAATGGTGAGGAATTGAGCACTAACTTCTCCAATGGATTCCTCAAGATAGTATAGGCCATATACTTCCTTAGCATGTCCAATCATCCTCCTCGATTCTTCCTAAAAAGACATCGATTGTGATAGAAAACCACACTACAATTAGAGTCTTTGGTAATTCTTTGGATGGATAGAAGATTGGTAAATAGTTTTGGAACATGAAGGACATTTTTAAGAGTAAGGGTTTTGTTTATAACAATATCACCTCGACCAACCACTCGTGATCACAGAACCATCGGCTCATCGTTATCTTTCTACTATTAAGACAAGGTGTATATGAAACAAATTTTTGTGAGGAGTGGGTCATGTGGTCAGTAGCTCTGAGTCAATGACCCAAGAACTTTTGTGGGTATATCTGAGATTTTAGAATTTTAAGAAGAGGATATACCGAAAAACCAAACCACTAGTACCTATTGAAGGTGATTTTTCCAATGATCCCATGAGATTCTTCAACTTCTCAATTTCTTCTTTCTTGAACTCAACAGATGATTCTTGAGAATTCCTTCTCCAAGTTGTTGCTGGTTTTGATGCTTTCTTCTCCAAAGTTGTTGGTTTTGACAGATTCAGCCATGTTTCTTTTGAACAAATTCTACGTGCTTGAGGGTTGATCGGAATGAGAAGTTGCGGACAAAGAAAAAATCCCGAATTTGAGCTAAAAAACGGCTCGGATACCATGTTAAGAACAGGCTTTTTCTATTCCGTCTTATTCATAAGAAATTACATAAATATTTATACACATAGTAAGCCTAACTTAGGAAACTCTATACTAGGAAACAGACTAACTCTAGGGATGCTGTCTAAAAAAAACAGCCTTAAAGTTAGGGATAGTAATCAATAAAATATTTACAGAATCCTATCTGATACACTTAAATATTCCTTAATTAGTAAACTGTAATCTGACATTTACCTTAATATTCACTATTTCTTCTCCTCTTATGGTCTACATACACAGAGGGAAAAATTAACAAAAAAATAGAGTTGTTGAAATTCATCTTTTTTTCTTAATTTTCTTCAGAAAAGAAAGGAGCTTTAAATATCCAAAGGATAAATACTTTTTAAAACAATTTTAGGCATGAAAGAAATAGTTCTTTCTTTGACATTTTTACTTGATGATTTATTTAAAAGAAAGAGTACGAAGGAATTCTGCAGACTAACCTCAGTTAGTGTCTTCCGATGCTTATCATCTTGTGTAGAAACCTCTTTCTTGAGATTGGAGAGTTTTCCATCAATCTTCAACCCATATCACAAACATTAAAACATTAATATGAATCCTACAGATTTCATCAAAACCCATATTACAGAACAGACCTGCTTGCGAAGATCGACCAACTCTTTACAAGAGTTCTTGAACAGCAATAATAGAGCATCTACTTCTGGAAATAGAGGTGCAGAGAGTCCTTGTGCAAATTTTGTTGCATCAGAAGAGGTACGGGTATGTCCATTTGGCAGCACATCAGTTCCACCAATACCATGTCCTTCTGCTGAATCTGCTGAATCTTCTTGGAAAGACGGCAGGAGCTCATTAACCAAGTTGCCAAATAATGCATCAAATGAAAAATCGCCCTGCCAATTGACTTCCAATCTTAAACTTATCCAAAGAATTTAATGAGCAAAACAAAAGAGGCTCTGACAATTTTTAATTCATAATATTGAATCATTTTGTGGTTTGATTCATTACCTTAAAGTCATCAATGTTCAGGATGAGTGGGAGATTGCTTACAGAAGAAGATTTTGACCTCTCTTTCATCTATAATTGACACAGATTAAATAAAAAAAATTAAGCTAACATTGCAATTAATGTTCTCATCAATAAGCAAAACAGAAGCAAAAGCGTAATTTTTGAGATAACAAAAGAAACAATAATAAAAGCATGCAAGGAAAATGAGATCAATTTAACCTATCCTAGCCCATTATGAAAAGAAATAAATAAAGTTTAAGTGAGGAGAAAGCAGTAACTAACTACTTCACTATCTCTAATTTGAGCAAGTATTTTAATTTCTTTAGAAACCAAAAATAAAATACTCTATTTGGTTGTCCTCCACTTTCCCGGAATCCAAATAGAAACAAATGGAAATATGAAACTAACCTTCAATTCAACACTTTGTTACAATTAAGTTAATTTGAAACTAATTAGCATTCAAATGCAAGGTTAAGCATTTCCCAAAAAAACTTGCAGGGTTAAGCACAGATACTCTTTCTGAAACAGTTCATTGAAACATTGCAAAATTACAAGAATTACCCATGCAATAGAGCTAATTGAGGTCTACCTTATTTTTTCAATAAGCAACAACAAATCTAGGAACATAAATGAGAAGAAAGAATTTTTTTTCCATCTCATGGAACAAGAAAATGGAGAATGATAACCTCAATATCAGTTGAAGAAGCAAAATCTGGATTTGACAAGACTGGAGATGTCAGAAGAGTTTCGACTGATATCAAACAGAATCAGTAAATTAGCGTGTCAGAACAACTGCTCTAAGAAATCAGGGGAGGGAGCATCAAAAGCAAAGTAAAGCTATCAAGCCTAGACTCGTAATGTAAATAACAAAGCTATTAAATCTGGACTCAGAATGTGAATTGCAATTCTTTTTTCTTTGTTGAAGAACACAACAGCAGCAGAATCAAGCCAAAATGTTGAAATAGGATACTGCTGCTGCCATCATAATGCCTGTTATGTTTCATACATGATCTATTTTTAATTTTTTGGGCGAGTAAATGTGAGATTTCAGTGTCACTGTTTATAATTTATCTGCATAGTTTTAAGGGAATGGATATGATGAATTGACAATAGAAAAGAATGGAACATGTTGAACATGACACTTGGAGAGTTCCAAAAAAAAAGTAATATCTAGAATTTACCTTCAATCCAGATCGCCTATCTGCAAACTGATCATCATCAATTTTTTTTCTTTTAGAAACTGTTTCCTGCCCTGCAGGACAGCATCTTTCTTTGCATAAGATAGGAATAACATAACCCCATTCTTGACAACCCAAAATAGATATTATCAAGAACAGGCATCGTACAAGGATTGTTCTTTTTATTTTATTTGATACATGTTTATTTTCTTTATTTTTGGGTGGCGGACCTCTGCCAACTATAATTCCTTTGACTTGAAGAGGCATTCATGTCTATAATCTACTGCACGTTTCTAAGTCAAAATACAAAGAGAAAAACGCATTGTAAGTGTATGACTCTTTTCCTATTAACTTTCGCAGGTCGATGGTCGGAAGAAATTGGCAGTGGCTTAAAGGAGGGTTTGTACTTTGTAGTAGTTATGAAGCATAAATGATTTCAACTTCAAAACGAAATTCAAGAATACTTAGCCAAACCGCTTCATATCCCAATCGTACGATTTCTTTCCATGGAATACATTTTCTCAAACACCAAAGAACACATAAATGCTACAAATTGCCAGCATGAAAAAAGTTGTAGCCAATAGATAACTAAAACTGAAACGAACTAAGCCAAGGAATCACTAAATCCCGAAATGGATTCAAAGGAAAGTTGAAAGGCATTAGAAGGAAGATTACCAAGGCTTGAGTGAACTTTTAGCAATCCGATCAGCTGAAAAAGAAAAAGAAAAGAAAGTGAGGAGGGAAAGATCGAATTACAACGGAAATATAAAGAAAAAAAGAAAATAACATTAAAGAAAATATGGAAAAAAAAAGACTGGTTATTTTTTATATATCATTCCTTCAAAAAAAAAGAAGGTAGCTCTTGATTGTTGCAAATCCAATTACAAGAAACTATCATTTCAAGCAAAAGCAAGAGAGGAGCGCAAATACTAACGTTTCCGATGGTAAGTCCGGATATAGTGGGACTGCAGCAAAGAGTCCTGAGAGGAAGGTAGTTTCAGAGAAAAGAGATCTGATATGTGATACAATGACGGAGAAGAAAGAAAATCAAAATGGAGCGAAAATAAGGGAAGCCAATAACTGTGCCGTTTAAAGCTTCAAGGAATATTTCGCATATAAAATATATTTATTTAAAAAAGTGATACTATTTAAATTAATTGTTTTTAAAAAAATTAAAGAAAAAATTAGATATTTTTTTTTTGAGGAGAAGTTAATTAAATAATATTACAGTAAGCACACTCACTAGCAACCCACCTTTATAATAATTATCGCCCTTTAACGAGTAGCCTTTTATTTTCAAAATATTAAGTTGAGGTGGATAAGATTTTAATAAATCTTTTAATTTTTTAAAATACATAAGGTTAAACTGATGTACTTACTCATGCGGTACATAAATCAGTTTATTTCATATTAATATGCTAGACTTTATGTTACAATATATTATATATAAGTTAAATTCTAGCATTACGATTTAATTTTTAAAATATTAAAAAGCATATGTCACTAGAAGATTGAAATTATACAGGTAAAATTATTATAGAGAAGTTAAATTATATTTTGTTTTTATTAGAAAATAATAAATTAGTCTTTATATATTAGATTAAAGAGTAAATTAATCATATTATTAAAAATTTCATTCATTTTTATAGTTAAAAATTTGTCTTTGTACGTCATCATAAGCATCATAAGGACATGTAAACTTCACATATTAATATCTAATTATTCCTCAATCAAACCAACACATGGATAAAATCTTTAACAAAAAGAAGTAATTTGTTCTCTAACTAATGTATAATAATTAATTTATTTATTTTTCAAATAGCTAAGATAAAATATAACTTAACTTTTAATACAACAATATTCATGATATTTTTATTAAATGATACATATTTTGTATATAAAACAAATATAAAAAATTGTAAGCAAAACCATTAAAAGCAAATAATTATTAAAAAACATAAAATAAATCAGTAAAAGTGTAAGGGTAAATGCTACTGTATTAAAAGAGAGTAAATAATTAACTCTTCTATTGGTTGAACTTATGATATGCAAAATAAAAGCAAGTCGTTAGTTAATTCTGACTCATTAAAAAGAATTAATTCATCCAGCTACCATCTCAAATAAAATAATCATGATTGGTCAGAAAAGTTAGAAAGGAAAATTGATGAGAAGACTATGAAATATGGGTCAAATTTAGCTATAGCGAACTTTGTTGTATTTTTCCTTTGTCAAATTAACAGTTCATAGATTTAATTTCTTCAAAATTTCTTTTTGCATTTTAATAAATTAAAATTCATGCCACGTGAACCCAATCTTATCCTAAATTTCTCAATCCTATAAATAAATATAATACAATGATAACTAATCTAAAAACTTTTTTTAGTAAAAATCTAGAAAAATTACACATATTTAAAAGTCGTTATTTTTAGATTTTTATTTAAAAAAAGTAAGACTGAGAGTTATTTAAAGATTAAATTTGAAATTAATGTTAAATGGAAAATATGATTTGATAAAATAAAATTTAAATTATGATACAATTTTTTGAAAGTAAATTATTTTATTTTATATTTTAAAATAATTCCCATCATAATATTTTAAAACAATTCCCAATCATTTTAAATGTAATCAAATTTTAACTTGAAATGTTTAAAATTAATATAATATTAAAAGGAATAAAAAAATTTGTAGACCAGAAGTGTCATTTTATATATTTTATTTTTATAGAGAATACATCAACTGGTTTTTGTTATGAATCATCAAATGGGTTTAAAAATAGTTAAAGCTTATATTTACAATTTTTATGTACAATATCTATATTATATATAAAGTGTTTAATTTTTAGTGTTACAACTTAATTTGGCATTAATTTAATTGTAAAATTATTAAAATATTTTTACTTTAAAAAGTAATTAATATTATTATAAGGATATTTTTATATTTTCATACTTTTATTTATCTTTAAATAAAATAACTGAAAAATATTATCCAAGAATCAAACATAATATCAACAATTTCATATAAAAAACCAGTTACCACTCAACTATTAATCATTTATTCATTTATTTTTATAAATCTATTTTTAATATAAAATATTTTTGTTCATCTCCATCATAAGTGTATTAATATCTATGTAATAATTATCTGATTTATTAAAATTATTTTTTACATGTAATTTTGTTATTATGTTATACCTTAATCTAATCTATTAAAACAACATACTACAAACCTAATCATAGTTTGAATTCAATATTAGATATTTAAAGTAACATTGTAAAACTAACCTTCGGTTGTTCATATTGACTGATGAACGATTCTTGGCAAAGGCAGATAGTGTTGCAGTTATAGACCTAAAAGGACAATGATATATGGTAAATACGGAACTGTTATTTATTTATTTCCTATTTTAAATAGAATTTTATAATTATATATATAATCAATCATCTCTATAAAAGTCATTCACTATAATAATATTTTGTTATAACAATCAAGTTTCTAGAATAACCATTTTTTATGTTTTATTTTAACTTTTATAACAATTTTTCACTTATAATAACAACATTCATAGTTATAAAATACGTTCTTTATTAAATTAGTTCTCTATAACAACATATGATCTAAAAGTAAAATTATAGTTATTTCATATAAGCGAACCTATTAATTATCATTTATTAAATGAAAATTATGTTAATTAATATATTATTTCAATCAAATGATTGAATGAAAATAATATTCAAATGGTGGAATTAAATATATCAATTTAAAAGTCACAAAAAATGATATCAATTTAATAAACTATTAAGTTCCCTAATTAGATATGTTAATTACTAAGAATTTAGAACATCATAAACTTATAAATTGATTACTTGAATTTAGTACCTCATGACAAATTAATTAATTTAATTTGATAACTCATATTGATTAATTGAGCTTGTTAGATTTATGAACTTTATAATTAACCATATGAAAGAATGTGAAAAAAAAAAAGGATGCATAAAAGTAATAATGCATGCATATATTGTAACACCTCATACCCAACCTGATTGTCAGATCCAAGTTATAAGGTGCTACATTTGTTGCCAAAGCAACTACGGTCAAATTACATTCAATTACAAACTATTAAACCTTCCAATGTAATAAAAACAAGTGAATAAAATGATGCATAATCATTTTTGGGTTTTATACGGGCTTACGAAAGTTTAGTACCATCCTAAGATTGAATAGGGATCAAAACGTAAGGTTTTCAAAACTTTTCAAGTTAATGTTGCGACTTCTTGGGTTTGATGTTGCGACATTGAAGGCTGTAGACAACCTCCTAACCTGAGGACCATTTTGTAAAGATTTCAAAACAAAAAAAAGCCGACGTCGCGACATCGAACATGTGAGGTTGCGATGAACAATGCAATGTCGTGACATTTAGGTTTCAATGTTTCAACACTAAAGGTCGAACCCAAATCCCATGTTTTCAATGATTTCCAACAAGTAAAACAACCAAATTTGGCCCTAAACCCATATGTCAATCATTCCCAACACTTGAATATTTACAAACATACTCCTTAACCAATGCTTTCACATACAAAACATAACTTAAACAAACTCTCTTATCATACTTATATATACAAGCCATTTTAGACCATTTTTACTAAGTACATGCCATTTGCAAAATAAAAAGGACTATACAAACTTCGATTAAGTCATTTGTCATAGTCTAGATGCCAACTCTACTTCCCCGAGGCTTTGAGAATACTTGAACCTGCACACAGAACAAATAAAACGCACGCTGAGCAATAGTGCTCAATGGTACATTTATAATCCAAAATATATAACATAAGCATTAGCAAATCAATCCAAAAGTAAACATGTATACCTATATGCACATATCAACCATCTACTTACAATTGGGAGTTACCTAGCTTGGCATCATCAATCTAAACATATTATATGTATAAAAAACAAACACCAAATTATCCCAATATAGATACAACATATATGGTCAATCCATTTTACTTATGATAACAACATTTCAAACATGCCAATGTCAAAACATTCAATTATAATCCTTTTTCCCATATCACTTATAACATCACATTTTTCACTCGCTTTTGAAGTCTACTTGCCGACTTATTCATTTCAACCTATAGGGCTCAATTTCTTCTAATTGCATACTCAGTTGTGTAATTCCACAATTTCATTCACATTTAAACACAATTCATTACAATGGTATAGAATTATAACATATTCATGTCGTTTACCTAGTTTACATTTTACAACCCTTATTGATACGAACCCGACCCGCGAACTACTTTGGTCAAGCTTACCAAGCCGAGCATTACACTGTTGGCAAGCTGATCCTAGCTCGTTTCAGTCCCCGAGCTCAAATCCACTCAATTCAGCTTGTTACCTGTTTAATTTTGGTTTGACGCAAGCTTATTGAGCTTGATTCGAAATTATTTAATTTCCATGCATTCTAATTTGCTGAAACAATTAAGTTTATTTAGTTAGCTTAAAATAATCAGCTCATTTTAATTTGTCAAATTAGTACATAATTAAATAAAGTTTTAATATGTCTTAGTTTAGGACATGAATTTAATATGTCAAGTTTAGGACAAATTAATTAGCTACTGCTATTTATTTGTTTAAGCCAAATTTAATGGTTGTCCTAGCATTAAACGTGAGTCATAAATATGTCCTTGTCTAGACATGTTATCAATGTGTCGAATTTAATGTGTTTAACATGAATTAATTTGCTTCATAAAATTGGTTTTAGGCACATGAATGAATCAGCATTAAAGAATCTGAATTCAATGAGTGTTGGAGCTTGGGACGGATTTAATGAGCTGCTGGTTTAATGTCTTGACCGAATTTAATTCATGTTGCTACTTTGTCCAGCCGAATTTATGGTGCATGATTGCTGACCGAATTAATGATATGTCGGGGCAAGCATGGAACGAATTTAAGGAATTGTTCAGCATGTTCATGGCAAGAAACGAATTTAATGAGTGTTGGAGCATGAACGACATTTAAGAAGATGTTGGTGTATGGTCAAGACAAGGCATTAAAGTAAGGTTGCATGCATGGGACGAATTAATGGAAAATGTGAGCATGCATCTTGTATGCATGGACGGCTTAAATGAGTTGTCTAGGAAGCTTGCATGGACAACATTAATAGCTGTCGAATTTTCCTTTCCCATATGCCTTTTCGTGGAGACCAATGGACAAAGCATTAAAGGACATGTTGGTTGATATTTTCTAAATGGCCATTCGGCCAAAGCATGCATGAAGCCTCCTTTCTTCAAGGCTGAATGTTCCACTCTCCAAGAAGCTTTTCAAAGCATTCACACATAGTTGTCTACTCATATTCGGGTTTCACATTGTATGTCCATTGGAGTTTCTTCATTTATCCACCCATTGGTGTTCATTCATTCACATCATTTCCCTTAACTATGAAGCTACCTTTTGAAGAACCATTCAACCGAATTTGGACTTAGCCAATTAATGGTTTTTGTTCTAGATTTTTCTAGGATATTCATGACCGAATTTTACTTAGTTTTTAAGCATTGTTCTATGTCCATTCAGCTACCTACCTTTAGCTTAAAAATAGTTATTATTTTTATTTATAAAAGGTTGTTGAACTATGATTATTGTTTCTTGTTAATGAAACTATTTGGTGAGATACTTTTCTCCCTAATTTTGTTGAAGACTTGTTGGTTTATCTAGGAAGCTTAGTGGCGTCAACCTATTTTTCATCTATCCCAAACTTATCATTATTCATAGTGTGGCGTTCGAAACTATAACAAGGTTCCTACTTTGCTAAGTAGTGGGTCGAGGTTTACCTTCTTTTATCTAATCACCTTAAAAGCCTATAAGCAATTAGGTTAATACTCTCTAGTATTGGTTGGTGCTTACTTTTGAGTTCCTTCTTTTCCTTCTTTTATTTACTTTAAAGACCCTTAATATTCATATTTTAAACCTACCTTTGAACCCTTGAATAGCTTCGCATTATTTACTTAAAACATCCTTTTGAACAAATCGAACGATACTTCTTCGTAAACGATCGGGCATCTCACATACGACTCGACTCATCCTGAGGCGGATGTTTTTAAGTAAATAATGCGGAAGCTATTCAAGGGGTTCAAAGGTAGGGTTTAAAATATGAATATTAAGGGTTCGGTTTAAAGTAAATAAAAGAAGGAAAAGAAGGAACTCAAAAGTAAGCACCAACCAATACTAGAGAGTATTAACCTAATTACTTATAGGCTTTTAAGGTGATTAGATGAAAGAAGGTAAACCTCGACCCACTACTTAGCAAAGTAGGAACCTTGTTATAGTTTCGAACGCCACACTATGAATAATGATAAGTTTGGGATAGATGAAAAATAGGTTGACGCCACTAAGCTTCCTAGATAAACCAACAAGTCTTCAACAAAATTAGGGAGAAAAGTATCTCACCAAATAGTTTTATTAACAAGAAACAACAATCATAGTTCAACAACCTTTTATAAATAAAAATAATAACTATTTTTAAGCTAAAGGTAGGTAGCTGAATGGACATAGAACAATGCTTAAAAACTAAGTAAAATTCGGTCATGAATATCCTAGAAAAATCTAGAACAAAAACCATTAATTGGATAAGTCCAAATTCAGCTTAATGGCTCTTTAAAAGGCAGCTTCATAGTTAAGGAAAATGATGTGAATGAATGAACACCAATGGGCGGATGAATGAAGAAAATCCAATGGACATACAATGTGAAACCCGAATATGAGTAGGCAACTAAGTTTGAATGCTTTGAAAAGCTTCTTGGAGAGTGGAATGTTTAGCCTTGAAGAAAGGAGGAATATCAACCAACATGTCCTTTAATGCTTTGTCCATTGGTCTCCACGAAAAGGCATATGGGAAAGGGGAATTCAGTAGCTATTAATGTTGTCCATACAAGCTTCCTAGACAACTTATTTAAGCCGTCCATGCATACAAGATGCATGCTCACATTTGCCATTAATTCGTCCCATGCATGCAACCTTACTTTAATGCCTTGTCTTGACCATACACCAACATCCTCTTAAATACCGTTCATGCTCCAACACTCATTAAATTTATTTCTTGCCATGAACATACTGAACAGCTCCTTAAATTCGTTCCATGCTTACCCCAACATCTCATTAATTCAGTCAGCAATCATGCACCATAAATTCGGCTGGACAAAGTAGCAACATGAATTAAATTCGGTCAAGACATTAAACCAGCAACTCATTAAATCCGTCCCAAGCTCCAACACTCATTGAATTCGGCTTCTTTAATGCTGATTTATTCATGTGCCTAAAACCAATTTCATGAAGCAAATTAATTCATGTTAAACACATTAAATTCGGCACATTAATAACATGTCTAGACAAGGACATATTTATGACTCACGTTTAATGCTAGGACAACCATTAAATTCGGCTTAAACAAATAAATAGCAGTAGCTAATTAATTTGTCCTAAACTTGACATATTAAATTCATGTCCTAAACTAAGACATATTAAAACTTTATTTAATTATGTACTGATTTGACAAATTAAAATGAGCTGATTATTTTAAGCTAACTAAATAAACTTAATTATTTCAGCAAATTAGAATGCATGGAAATTAAATAATTTCGAATCAAGCTCAATAAACTTACGTCAAACCAAAATTAAACTGGTAACAAGCTGAATTGAGCTAGACGGAGCTCGGGGAGCTGGAAACGAGCTAGGATCAGCTTGCCAATAGTGCAATGCTCGGCTTGGTAAGCTTGACCAAAGTAGTTCGCAGGGCTGGTTCGTATCACCTATTAACCTGACTTAGCCTCGGACAGATACTCGGATTGTCACACTCGAATCTTTGATCAAAACTTGGCCATATTGGATTAGAGATCCTGAGTTACTTTATATATTTCAATTTGATCCTATGGCATCCTATCTATACTGAATTGAAAATTTGGGGGCTGAACTGGGCATTAGTGATGATTGTCAAGTTATTTGAGAGACTTGTTGGGGAATAAAGGCTCGTTTCTAATACTTTATATTAATTTGGGTTAGTGCTTGCATGGAAAGTGATCAACTATCAATAAGAGAGTGGCTATATAAAGGGAGAAGGAAATCGATGAATGAAAATCTTTTTCTTTCCTTCTTCCAAACTCTTCTCAACTATTATTTTCCTCTTTGGTTGTTTCTGAATGAGAGTAAGAGAAATGAAGGAATCGAGTTGCATGTTGGTGAAGAATAGTAGATTAGCTTAATCAAGTGTGGAACTCGTGAACTGGAAGGAGGAAATAAACCAAGCGATAAGGGAATAGCTAAGCTAGTATAGGTACTATGGCTCTGAGTAATCGTTGATGAGTTCCTAAAATTTAAACTTCAGTGTTTTTCTTACTTGTTTTAGTGTTGTGTTGTTTGTGTTATAATTGATTTCGTGTTCTGCTGATGATGAGGGGTTTCTCTATTGCGAGATTTAATCATTTTCATGAAATTAAGAATGCAAACATTAAAATTTCTTAACGAGATTTTTATACGACACTACTAACATACCGTAGACATTAAAATAATAATAAAATAAATATTTACTCGTTGGATTTGTGGTCCCAAAACCACTGTTCTGATTTCACTAAAAACGGGCTATTACAACTAGTTTCCCAAGATGTCAAAGCAACAATAGAACGACATAAAGCTGTATGAAGGTGGCATCTCGCGTTTTGAAAGGGATGTGGCGTGATACAAGGCCAATGTGCTACGCAAGTTCATCGGGGATATTTTCGTCTGTGCAATCAAACTTATTTGAAGACCTAGGATGTGCCAAATAATAGAAAACCTTCCATTGGTCGAAATCTTTACTTAACAGTAATCCAAACACCTCACCGTATCAGCGAGTCCTAATCCTTACTTCTCGTCTTTACTTTTTTCAAACACCACACTCACGAGGTGTTTGATGACCTTTATGGTAACTTTCCTGATTCCCCACCAAAGGATCCTTAGGTAATACCTTCCTTGGCGGACTTCCATTACCTGACCAGCATTTTGTAACAACCTGATTTAGACCCTTATCGGAACAGTGGTTTTGGGACCACGAATACGAGTTAGAAAAATATTTAAAAATTATTTTCTGTTTTTATCTTGGGTGAATTTATGTCTGTGAAATTTTCGTGATTAAATTTTGTCATTTAGGTGTCCGATTAAATAAAAAGACTTAATCGCATAAATCAAAATTTGATGGTTTTAAGTATAAGGGTCAAATTGATGTTGGCTTATTGAATGGGAGGCTTTAAGTTGTAAATAGGCCATTATTAAAATGGGTGGACCGTAATGGACAATTATAAGTGAAAATATAATGTTTTAAACTAAGGTTAAAAAAGTAAAATAATGTTAAGTTATTATATATCATATAACATAAAAATAAATTAAGTTATGTTCATATATTATCATCCACCGAAACCATAAATAAGAAAGAAAAAGAAAAAGAACTAGGGTTCGACCATCTTGCAAGATAAATTCAAGGTTCGTTCTTTGTCAGTTTTTGATAATTTCTACGTTTTTGAGATCGTTGCTTCGAGTACTTCAAAACCTAAGATTTAATTTTTTATTTTGATGAATATTTTGAGTTGTGCCATTGTTGATAGCTTGTGATTTTTGTTGTTTGATGATGAAAAATGAAAGATATGTTTTAGATTAACATATTTTGTATTGGAGTTTTTGATGATTTTGAGTAACTAGGACTTAATTGTAAAAAATAATAATTTGAGGGACTAAAATGTCAAAATGATAAAATATATGGACTTGTATGAGCATGGGCATTATTTGGTCTAACATGGGTGTTGTGAAATTTTGTGTATTTTGTGTTTTGTGCAATAGGGACTAAATTGTAAAAATTGTAAATGTTAGGGGTAAAATGGTAATTTACCTATTTATGTGTTTTTGGACTAAATTGAATGAAAATATGTTTGAATGAGCTTAATTTGAATATGTTTAGATCAAGAACCAAAGAAATCGAATTTGGATTAGGGAAAAACGAAAGTTGTCGACTAGCTGCCCGATTCCGTTTTGTATCGTCCGAGGTAAGTTTATAACCAAATAGATGTTTTTATTGATAGTATAATGTTACAATTACATGCTGTTAGGAAATGTTATAATTGAATTTTTCTAAGGCCGAATATGTTAAATTTGGCTATGACATTTCCGAGTTCGATCCGATCAAGATACGACGTCCGAAAGCCCCGTATGAACCTTAGGAATAGCTAGGATAGATATTTCATGACATAGGATTCCAATATATGTGTGCAAATAAGTCAATTGCATCGATTTGTGATTCTAATATGTGTTAGCGAGTAAGACCCTGTCTGGGATAGTGACATCGATATGTGGCTACATGTAAGACCACGTCTGGGACGTTGGCTTTGTACGATTTATATGATTATTTGAGTGTCCTATCCGATTTCGAATGGTTCATTGGGTAAAGGTAATTGTGTATGGATTGTGTAATACGAATTAAATGACCAGGTATGAGTTAGTTTGATTATTAATAAAAATAAGGTAAGTGTATTTGGTCTATTGTACATTATCAAATGAGTGTTAACTTTGTGTATGTGTATTTATGTGTAATAGGTCAAATGATTAGCATATGTACATGGGATTATATTATGAATGTGTGAACGAGGTACTTATTGATCATTCGATTTTTAGGGGTACATAATGTTTTGTTAATTTTGATTATATAACATTCGGTTTAAGTATGATACCTTTGTATACAAATGTACATGATATTGTTAGTTGAATCCATATGCTTATGCGAATGAGTATGCATATGTATTTAATTGTATAGTGATGTTATAACCTAGGAAGTTGATTTCACATTTGGTTAATGTGGTTGTGAAAGCACTCGGTTATATAGAAATGTGCATGGAATTGCTATCATTTATTTCACTTGTGAATTTGAAGCTAAATAGGTTTTGATTATACCTTTCGGCTTAGCTTGAAAGAAATGATTAAATCTTAAAATTATCTATTTGTTTTAAACTTACTAAGCCTTGTTAGCTTACTCATGTATTTGATTCTTTGTTTTATAGATTTCTTTGGAGTCAAGCTACAAGCTCGGGAATTTGTCAGCCAAGTTCATCACACTATCAACCGTTTTGACATCTTATTAGCTAATCTTAAATTATGGCATGTATAGACTGAAACATATTTTGGGATGTTGATTTTGGTTATGTAACTAAGGCCATACGAAAATGGCTTGTTACTTGTGTTTGGTTTTGGTTTCATATGTGCTTAGTTTTGCTATCTATGATTTTGGCTCGACATATGTTATATTTCTTGATCATGGTTTGGTATGTGGTAAGTATTCTATGCGATGATAATGGCTTTATATTTTAGGTTGAATTCGGTTTGGGATTGAATTATTGTCCAGGCCTTTTGATAAATATATTATGTGTTAAAGGTTGAATAAAATTATGTTTAGATATGTGTTTATATTATACGTGTGTATGAAATATTCGATCACCTTGATTTAGTTAAAAAAAGATTTATTTATAGTTTACTAGGGCATAGATGTTACTCGTATATATGTAAATATACGAACGGTTGGTTTTATTAAATGTACAGGTTGCTTACAATTTTTATATATATATTAAGTGTTATATGTTTGTCTCGGTTTAGCGATGATAGACATGAAGAATTAGAAAGGAAATATTAGATAAGTGTTTACAAGTTAACTGATTCATTTGTCAAGTGATGAATATTGTATGTGTCTTGTGAATTAATGGTCAATTGTGTTATAATGTGTTTAATGCTAAAGGTGACCACCACCTTAAGGTTGATTGCATATTTTGTATATGTATATGTTAGTCTATTTAGCCATGGTGTAATATATTAAACGTTTATTCGAGAATATTTATTAAATTTTATAATATGGTTGCATGATTAGACATGAATTCTAAGAATTTGCTCTTATGTTAAATTGCGAATAACATTAAAGATTAATAGTTAAGAAGCCAAATTATTGATTCACTTGTACTAAAGAATAAAGCATGCAAGTTCACTTTTGCCTTTTTTTTTAAGTTGTATAAGAGGTGGTTTCTATATGCTTTATGGCTTAGTAAATTTTAAATGTGTATGTAAATTAGTTACGATGTGAATAACCACATGATTAATATTTGAAGTATGTCTGACCAGGTGAATGTTAGATAATATCATGCACGTAAATATTTTGATGTTGTAAGCAATACGTTGAGGTTAGTTGCTGCAATGTTTATGCAAGATATGTGTTGTGACAGCCCAAAATTGACCCTAGTTGGGAAGTGGTTTCGGGACCGCTAAACCGAGTCACCGAAATGTTTGAACGTAATATTTATTGTCTATAATATGTAATTATGAATGTGTGAAAATTTCAAGCTTCGATTTAGTCGATTGCATGTGAATTCAGTTAGTAGGACTTGTGTGACACTTTTGAAATGTGATAGGCTAATCTATAAGGACCTAATAGTGCATGTAATCAAAAGGGGGGACTTGCATGTCAAATTTCCCCCCCTAATTGATAGTGGCCGGCCATGACAAGGGATTATGGGCAAAAACATGTCATAAAACATGTTGTGACAATGGTGTATGTAAGAAAAAAATAAAATAATGAGCATGGGAATTGAATAATGAAAGGAAGAAAAAAAAAAAGAATGGTGAGTGTCCCCCACATGTCGTGAGTTGAAGAAAAGAGAAAAAAATTTGTTCATCCTTTTTTTCATTTCTTTGAGCCGAAAATCCTAAGGAAGAAGGAAGGAGTTCTTGCTTCATGCTTGGTTTGGAAGAGGATTAGGAGGAGGTTTGGCCATACTTGTGTCTAGATTAAGGTATGTTTGAGGTTGTGCCATGAGATTCATGCATGATTTTAGTAGCTAGCTTGAGTTCTAATTAGCCCATAGTTCAAATCTTTGCTATGTCATGGGGATGATATTCGCCAAGGTGGATTTTGTGTTAATGCCATTGCATGCTAAATATGAAGCTTGATAATGATACATGTGATGGTGGATTGATGACTCTTGGATTTTCTTTTTAGCATTTTTGAGTGAGACATTAAGTTCTTTGTTTAACCATGACCAAAATTGAAATGGTATGGTGTTGTGAAGTATTCACCATGGTATATCCATAAGAATGCTTTATGCTTATTGCATGGTAGGTAAGATTTGTGTTTTGGATATATGTTTATATTTGGTTATAATCAACTTGAGATTCGCCCTTGCACCTATATGTATATATGTTTGCACATGATGTATTGGTATGACATATATACTATCTCAAGGTATATATTTACTTATGATGATGTTTGGTTATGAAGTAAATGATAGATGTGTATTGAGCTACAATATGTAATGCATTAGTTAGTAAAATGTATGCCATTCATGTGTGGTATTAAACATGTAATTGGCCTCAACATCAACATGCATATTCGACCACATGATTGAGTACATAGGTTGATGTGTTGTTCGGCCATAAGTAAGCATGTTGAAGGCTTTATCTTGACTTAGAAAATTGACTAAGGAAAGTACTAACTAATGTGTTGAGTTTGATTCATGATATCCGTACATATGTGACTTAAATGTCTAATGAATATATGTGGGCTAAGTACCTTGAATTCCTCTTTTCGATGCTCAAATGATTAAATCAATTTATTTGTTAAATTAAGCTCAAGAGCAAAGGGAACTAAATCCGATAAAGGGAAGGAAAAAGTGGTCGAATAGCCATCGAATCGCTTCGACAACATCCGAGGTAAGTTCTTGAGTAATAGAGCTTAAATTATGATTTGATTAGATCATGTTTTAAGCAAATCAAATCATGCTCCTTGTGTGTGGATATTGAGCGAAATTGCAAGAGTGATAAGTGTCTTGTGTTTGAGTTTTGCTAATGAAAATGAAATACAAATGTGTCATGATTTAGTGTTAAATGTGCATGATGATTCGAATGATGTCCGGCTAAGTCCCAAGGCTTTGTGCTGATTGACCATATCCGGACTAAGATCCAAGGCATTTGTGCGAGTTCCCAAATCCGGACTAAGATCCAAAGGCATTTGTGCGAGTTCCCAAATCCGGTTAACTCCGAAGGCATTTGTGCGAGCTATTATAACGGGCTATGTCCCAAGGCTTTTGAGCGAAGTCGCTATATCCGGATAAGATCCGAAGGTACGTGATTCGGGAATGAACGATCTTCTGTAAAAATCCCGTTAATACGTTTGAAAAAAAATTTCCAGCAATGAGGTATGTTCGTATGTGCATTGGAATAGTTGAGTTCCTTGAATAATATTCGCCGGTTGAGTAATGAGCTTCCTAGTATTTGGCTAAGATGATCCCTTATGTATGAACATAGGGGTTGGAATGTAAAGTAGAAATGATTTGAATATATGAATATGCGAATTATCCGTTTAATTATGTGAATGCTATACTTGATTGTGTTTAAATTCTTGCTCAAAACTTACTAAGCATAAATTGCTTACTCCGTTTCTTTGTTTCTCTATTTTATAGATTTTGGCTCGTCACCATCGACTGGGATTTTTGGAAGTCGAAGTCTCCCACACTATCAAAGCCCCTTTTGGTACAATTTTGGTTGAGCTTTGAAATGGCATGTATAGGACTACCCTTTGTTGTTTTTCAAGTACTTTTTGTGATGTATGTGTGTACGGCCATGCGAAAATGGCTCGTAGAAGTGGAGTATGGCATTAGACTATTTGTGTTTATATATGTATATATGGTTTCATGATGTGACTATGGACTGGAATGGAAGTGTTGGGCAATGATCAGCCCTTGGAATGGCTAAATATGATCATATGTGGACCTATGTATGACAAAACTCTAGTTGGTCCATGGAAACCACGAAATAGGTAAAATTTACCTTGAAAATAGATGCTGACAGCAGCAGTGGTGTGGATGTGAAAAATCACTAAAAATAGCAGGAATGGAATTAAATAGTGAATAAATTATGTAAATGAACCTTGATGAATCTATTTTCATATGGAAGAAACGAAACGGTCATATGAGTTGTATGTTAAGAGATATTTAGGTTTTCGTGAAACAGGGCCAGAACGGTTTCTGGATTCCCTGTTCCGAATTTGGAAATTCATTGTAAATTAACCAGAGATAATTAGGAGTCATGCCATATATGTATAGATTCCTCCTTGAGTCTAGTTTCTATAGAAACAAACGGAATCAGTATTGAAGCCCTGTACAGGGAGATATCCAATTCGTAATGCGTGAAGGTCAGTGTAGTCGAACCCTGGATTAGGGGAGACTTTAACTAATAAACTGTACTAATTGGCCTGACCAAAAATTCTAGAAAAAAATATGTAGATGGACATATGAGTCTATCTTCAGGGAAAAATTACGAAACTGATTTTTGAGCTTTGAAACTCAAGATATGATTTTTAAGGCGACAGTGACGCAGTAACCAGCTTGTCTGGAAATCTTTTTTTTATGGACTGTGAAAATAATTAAGTTAAGTCTGTGTGCACCTTGTGTTCGACTCCGGTAACGGACTCGGGTACGGGGTGTTACATGTGTCAATACTTGTTTTGTAACGTAAGTTGATTTTATTTTCCATTATAAATGAATTCGAATTGAATGAATGTATATATTTATGTAAATGTTTGGAATTGAACTGTTGAACAGTAATGCCTCATAGTCCTAATTCCAGCGACGGATACAGACTAAGGGTGTTACATTTTAATTGGTATCAGAGCTACGGTTTAGTCGGTTCTAGGACTAACTAGCATGTGTGAGTTTAGCTATACATGCCATAATTATATACTGTGATAGTGTGATGACTTCTGACATTTGAAATGTGTTTCCATATAGTAAATGGATCCCGACAGAGCTGTAGCTGATGATGTCGAGAGTGTAGTGCCTACTCCCGCACAAAGGACAACGCAGGCTGATTCTCGACTGACTTCGAGTAATCTAGAAAGTGTGGTTAAACAAGCCTTCTATCAAATGATGAATGACTGGTTCACTCAATATATTCAGACTAACCCGACTGCACAACAACCTCCACCCCCGATTAATCCATCTTCAATACCTGCTATACCTCAAGTAAGTGATCCGTTGCGATTGAATAGACCACCTATCGATAAAATCAGAAAACATGGAGCTGAATAGTTTAAAGCCACTGATGAGGATGATGTTGAGCGAGCTGAATTCTGGCTTGATAATACCATCCGTGTGTTTGATGAGCTATCCTGTATCCCAGATGAGTGTTTGAAATGTGCCATATCTTTACTTCGAGACACAGCATATCGCTGGTGGAATACCCTAGTATCAGTAGTTCTGAGAGAGCAGGTGACCTGGGAATTCTTTCAAACTGAGTTCCGTAAGAAATATATTAGCCAGAGATTTATCGACCAGAAGCGTAAAGAATATTTGGAGCTGAAACAGGGTCGGATGACCGTGACAGAGTAAGAGCAAAAATTTGTGAGACTCAGTCGGTATGCTCGAGAGTGTGTTTCTACTGAAGCCATAATGTGTAAAAGATTTGAAGATGCGCTGAATGAAGACATTAAGCTGTTAATTGGCATACTTGAGATAAAAGAGTTCGTGGTACTGGCTGAGGGGGCTTGCAAAGCTGAAGAGCTCAGAAAAGAGAAAAGAAAAGATGACTATGAAGCTAGAGATGCACGCAAAAAAACATCCGTAAGTCATTCTAGTCGGTATCAAAGAAGTTCCGAGATGATTTTAGCTGTTCCAAAGCCACTTCAAGTTACTCTAGACGGAATCAGAATAGACCACCAGGGAGCTTGAGAGCTACCTCAGTAGCGAGTGTGAGTAATGTTGATCAAACAACCTGAGTGTAAGCACTGTGGTAAACGACATCCTGGCAGTTGCAGGTTACATGATCAAGCCTGTTTGAAATATGGATCGATAGATCATTATATTAGAGACTGCCCAATGTTAGCTGAAGAAAATTCGGTGCAGAATACGAGATCGGGTAACACTGCAGCTCGAGGTAGGGTAACACTGCAGCTCGAGGTAGACCACCCAGAAATACTGGTAATACGAGTGGTAGTCAGAGAGGGACTAAAGATAAGACAATCAGATCTGAGGCTCGTGCACTTACCAGAGCCTATGCTATACGTGCAAGAGAGGAGGCTTCATCCCCAGATGTTATTACTGGTACATTTACTCTTTATGATACTAATGTAATTGCATTGATTGATCCTGGTTCTACTCATTCTTACGTATGCGAGACATTAGTATTCAGCAAGACTCTACCTGTTGAGTCTACTGAGTTTGTGATTAGAGTGTCAAACCCCTTGGATCGGTGTGTTATGGTTAATAAAGTGTGTAAAAATTGTCCCTTGATGGTTCGAGATCTGTGATTTCCGACTGATTTGATGTTGCTGCCATTTGATGAGTTCAATATAATTCTAGGTATGGATTGGCTGACTTTACATGATGTTGTTGTGAACTGCAAAAGAAATACCATTGATCTACAAAGCCAGAGTGATGAAATTATTCGGATTGAATCTAGTGATTTATATGGTTTGCCAGCAGTGATTTCTTCGATGTTAGCTCAGAAATATGTGAGAAAAGGGTGTGAAGCTTATTTTGCCTACGTGCTTGACAGTAAAGCGATTGAAAGAAACATTGAATCAATACCTATTGTATCTGAGTACCCAGATGTGTTTCGTTAAGAATTATCGGGTTTGCCACCTATCCGAGAAGTAGAGTTTGGTATTGAGTTAATGCCTAGGACGACTCCAATATCTATAGCTCCATATAGAATGACACTTACAGAATTAAAAGAATTGAAAGTTCAGTTGCAAGAATTGACAAATAGAGGTTTCGCGCGATCGAGTTTCTCTCCGTGGGGTGCACCTGTGTTGTTTATGAAAAAGAAAGACGGAACTATGAGAATGTGCATCGATTATAGATAGCTTAATAGGTGACTATAAAGAATAAGTATCCGCTGCCACGGATTGATGATCTGTTTGACCAGCTTAAAGGGGCTACAGTATTTTCGAAGATAGATTTGAGATCAGGCTACTATCAGTTGCAAGTTAAATATTGATATGTGCCAAAGACTACTTTCAAGACGAGGTACGGACATTATGAGTTTTTGGTTATGCCTTTCGAACTCACTAATGCACTGCTGTTTTCATGGATTTGACGAATTGGATCTTCAGACCGTATTTGGATCGGTTTTTGGTTGTGTTTATAGATGACATTTTGATCTGCTCTTGTGGTGAAACTGAACATGCTGAACACTTGAGACTTGTGTTGCATACATTGCAAGATAAGCAATTGTATGCGAAATTCAGTAAATGTGAGTTTTGGCTAAGTGAAGTTAGTTTTCTAGGCTATGTAGTATCAGCATCTGGTATTTAGGTAGATCCGAGCAAAATTTCAGCTATACTGGATTGGAAACCTCTGAAGAATGTTTCTGAAGTTTGAAGCTTTTTGGGACTTGCTGGTTATTATAGGCGGTTTGTAAAAGGTTTCTCTATGATTGCTGCCCTGATGACAAAGTTATTGCAGAAAGATGTTAAGTTCGAGTGGTCGGAGAAGTGTCAAAAAAGTTTTGACCAGTTAAAGACCCTTTTGACAGAAGCTCCGGTGCTAGTTCAGCTAGAATCGGGTAAAGAATTTGTTATTTATAGTGATGCATCATTAAATGGCTTGGGCTGTATTCTAATGTAGGAAAGCAGAGTGATAGCTTATGCCTCGAGACAATTAAAGCCACATGAAAAGAACTGTTCGACACATTACCTAGAATTGGCAGTCATTGTGTTCGTATTGAAAATTTGGCGTCACTATCTGTTCGGTGAAAAATGCCATGTTTATTTTGATCATAAAAGCCTAAAATATTTGATGACTCAGAAAGATTTGAATTTGAGACAACGGTGATGGTTAGAATTACTAAAAGACTACGAGCTTGTGATTGATCATCACCCAAAAAGGCTAACATTGTTGCTGATGCTTTAAGACGAAAGTCACTATTTTCTTTGCATGCAATGAATACACATTTGGCCATGTCTGATGATAGTTCGATAGTCGCTGAATTGAAAGCTAGACCTGTAACATCCCGAAATAGGGCCTAGTCGAAATAGTGGTTTCGGGACCACAAATTCGACATCAAAATATTTATTTTATGGTTATTATGAGGCCTAGAATGTGAGTATATGCATTTGCTAAAGTTTCATGAAGAAATTCTATGTATAAGATGTCCAATTGGAAATTAGGGACTAAATTGAATAAATTGCAAAACTTGGTTTCTAGAAGCAATTTGTATGAAATTGCTTTAGATTATGAATTAGAAGGTCTTGGAGAGCAATTTGCCTAAATTCTAAATTTTTGGACAAAAATGGGCCTGCATGGATAAAATTTTAAAGGAAGGGCATAAGGGCATTTTGGTCATTAAGCATTTTAATGAAATAAAAAGAGAGAAATGGAGAAAAAATATGCTCATCTTCTTCCCATAGCTGGTGAAATTTGGAGGACACCATAACTAGGGTTTCTTCAATTTTCAAGCTCAATAGTAAGTGCTCCCGAGCCCCATTTTTCATGTTCTTTGTATTTTTGAAATCCCAGTAGCTTGATCTCTCCATTTCTACCCATATTTCATACTAGGGTTCATGTTTAAAAATTTACCCATTCATGAGTTGATTGTTTTTTGATGGACTATGGAGGAATATGAAAGATTAATGTGTGTTAAACATCTTTTTCTAGTTGATTTTCATGAGAAACCCTTATAAGGACCATTTTGCAAAAGATGTAAATGTGTGGTAGAAATGAGAAAATAATAGATAATGTGGGCTATCATAAGAAGGAAAAATGTTTGGCTAGGCTTGGGTAAGATAGAAAGTTCATGTGTTTCATTTTTCGAGCCTAGAGACTAAATCGTAAAAATGTGAAAAGTTAGGGGCAAAACGGTCATTTGGACCAGGGGTAGATATTAAACTTGAAATGCATAATGTAGTGTATTAATGAGTTAATTTTGCTGTTCTAGACTCCGAGGAACAAATTTCGGAAGTCAATCGTGGTAAACGCAAGGTTTCAGAATAACTGAAACACAATCCCGAAAAGAATACCAGGTAAGTTCGGATAACTTAAAGTAAACCCCTAATATACATAATTGTATGATTTATGAATGCATGAGATTTGAATTTATTGATGGTATGAAAATGCATGAAATGCACCTTTGGTAATGACTTGTTGATAACTATCTCGGTTGAGGTTAAAAAGGGAATTTGATGGATAAACCATGTGTTACATGTGAACTGAGATCCTGCATGTGTTGCATTAAGGATTTAGCCCAGACGGGTAATCCGTGATCTCAAATATGGAAAGGAATCGAGCCTGGACAGGTGTTCCTTGAATGATCAAGCCTCCCGAAGACTATGTGTGCATTATGGATTTAGCCCGGACGGGTAATCTGATTAGGGTCTGAATTTAGCCTGGACTGGTAATGCAGATCCGAACTCATTAGGGGTGTTTGTCACTATAAGGGATTTAGCCTAGACTGGTACCCCGACATCACCTTATGAGTTCTTGATATGGAGGATTTAGCCTGGACTGGTAATCCTGCCATGGGATGTGAGGTTCGCGGGCGTGCATATATGTGAAATGATCATTCATAAGAATTGACGGATAAGGGGTACTCCATCAAGATTTCCTAGAAACTCAACGGGATAATATGATGTATGTTAACAAGATGATGAATGATTAGCTCATCTATATAAATTACATGATGCTTTGTTATGTGACTAACTCATTGATTGAGTGCATATGATAGGAAATCATTTCATAATTGTTAAGAAAAATTTTCTGAAAAGCCCAAGGTTAATCGAACGTGCCTGTATTTGTCCCGCATTGCTTTCCGATATGTTATAGGTCTTGAAGGCCTATAAAAGGGACAAGATGTTCATGATTGAAAGGTTTTAAATTCAAATGAAATTTTGTGATCCAAGTTAGTACACTGAAAGTGTAAAGTTCTGGTAATGCCTTGAGCCCTGTCCCGGTGTTGGATTAGGGCTAGGGGTGTTACATTTATTGGTATCAGAGTTATAGTTTAGTCAGTTCTAGGACTACCGTAGAGGATGTTAAAGTTCGCTATACATGCCATTATTCGAGTGTTGATAGTGTGACGACTCCTAATTGTTTAAATTGTTTTGAATATAGTAAATGTCTTCCAATCAAGCACAAGATGAGTCCGAGGGAGCCGAGAGCCATGCTCCAGCTTCCGTACAGCGAGCTTTATCTAGTAGGAGAGAAGGCTGATGTCAGAAGGCCAAGAAGAGGCCCGAGTTGCCTTCTTTGATATGATGGATGAATGGTTTGGGGATTATTTAATAAGTCGCCCCAATATACCGAGACCTCCCCCGCCTCCTAACCAAACTGATGAGGATGTGCCACAAGGTATGGCACCGATGAGAATCAGTAAAGCCCCAGTAGATAAAGTTAGGAAGTATGGGGTTGAGGAATTCAGAGCGAAAGTTGATGATGATGCTGAAAGAGCTGAGTTCTGGCTCAAAAATACTACGCGGGTGTTAGATGATTTGTCATGCACACCCGAGGAATGTTTGAAGTGTGCTGTGTCCCTTTTGAAGGATACTGCATACAATTGGTGGAAAATCGTATCCTTGATAGTGCCGAAGGAAATATTACTTGGGATTTCTTCCAATCAGAGTTTTGGAAGAAATATATTAGCCAACAGTTTTTGGACTCGAAGCTAAAGGAGTTCCTGGAACTCAAACAAGGTAACAAGACTGTAGCGAAATATGAGAGAGAGTTTGTACGACTAAGTCAGTACGCAACTGAATGGGTCCAAACTGAATCGAAAATGTGTAAATGCTTTGAGGAAGGTCTGAATGAGGACATCAAGTTGTTGATTGGGATCTTGGAAATACGGGATTTTGCCGCATTGGCCGATCGAGCCAAGAAAGCTGGAGAACTTAATAATTAAAGAAAACAAGCTAAGAGAGAGGCTCGAGTTGCAAGCAAGAGGTCTAGCGGTAAAACAGTCTCGTTCTCCACGAAGAAAGCCAAGAGCCTACATGAACGCTCCATTTCATTATTAGGATAGTCGGGGGTAGATCAAGAAGCTCTAAGTGACGAGATCAAAAGTCTTCCTCCCCGATGGTGACTAGTATGGAGAGTGTAGATGATCAAAAACCGAAGTGTAAGAGCTGCAACAAATTTCATTTCGGAGAGTACCGAATGAAAAGTGGCGCATGTTTCAGATGTAGTTCTCTTGATCATTTTCTTAGAGACTGCCCGGAACGAGCTGAAAAAGATGAGGAATTATCTCTGAAGTTGAATGCTCCCATTCCACGAGGTAGGCCTCTGAGATACCCTGAGAGTGCTAGTGGCAGTTGAGTCTTGACTAAAGACACTACAAAATCAGAATTTTGAGCCCCGGTAAGAACGTATACGATAGGTACTTGAGAGGAAGCCTCTGCTCCTGATGTTATTACGGGTACTTTCTCTTTTTTTAATACAAGTATTGTTGCTTTAATTGACCCGGGGTCAACGCATTCATATATCTGGATGAGATTGACACCCATTATGAACATATCCATTGAACCTACAGAATTCATCATTAGAGTGTCGAACCCACTAGGCAGATCAGTCCTAGTTGATAAAGTCTGTAAGAATTGTCTTTTGACAATTCAAGGTCATTATTTTCTGGCTAACCTTATGTTGTTACCATTTGATGAATTTGATGAAATACTTGGTATGGATTGTTTAGCCCTTCATGATGTAATTGTGAATTGTGGTAGTAAGTATATTAAGCTGAAATGTTCGGATGGTAAGATTCTACGGGTCAAATCAGGAGAATTGGGTTTGCCGTCGGTTGTAATCATGGCAATGGTTGCCCAGAGATATATGAGAAAAGGATATAAAGCCTACCATGCATTTGTACTGAACACTAAGGAAACAGCGCTGAAGATTGAGTCTGTGCCGATAGTATGTGAGTACCTAGATGTGTTTCTGGAGGAGTTACCCGGATTACCTTCTGAAAGGGAGATAGAGTTTGGTATTGAATTGGTGCCAGGGACGACTCCCATTTCCATTGCCCCATACAGAATGGCACCTACTGAGCTGAAGGAGTTAAAAGCACATTTGCAAGAGCTGATGGACAAAGGATTTACTAGGCCAAGTTTTTCACCTTGGGGTGCCCCCGTGTTGTTTGTAAAGAAGAAAGATGGTTTGATGAGGTTATGTATCGATTATCGGCAACTGAACAAGGTGACTATTAAGAATAAGTATCTTTTACCAATGATCGATGATTTGTTTGACCAGTTGAGAGGAGCCACTGTATTCTCCAAGATAGACTTGAGGTCTGGTTATTATCAGCTGCGAGTTAAAGACTCAGATGTACCCAAGACAGCTTTTAGAATGAGGTATGGCCATTATGAATTTCTTGTCATGTCGTTTAGGCTGACGAATGCACCGACTGTATTTATGAATCTAATGAATAGGATCTTTCTGCCATATTTGGATAAGTTTGTCGTTGTGTTTATTGACGGCATTTTGATCTACTCCAAAGATGAGACAGAGCATGCGAAGCATCTGAGAATTGTGTTGCAGACCTTGTGGGAAAAGCAACTGTATGCTAAATTTAGCAAGGGTGAGTTTTGGCTCTAGGAAGTTGGATTTTTGGGTCATATAGTTTCGGGTGAAGGCATCGAAGTTGATCCAAGTAAGATTTCTGCAATTGTTGAATGGAAATCGCTTAAAAATGTAACCGAGGTTAGAAGCTTTTTGGGCTTAGCTAGTTACTATCGAAGGTTTGTAAAAGGATTTTCCATAATAGTGACTCTGATGATGAAGTTGTTACAGAAAGACGTTAAGTTTGAATGGACAGAGAAGTGTTAGCAAAGTTTTGAGAAGTTAAAAACATTGCTGACCGAAGCTCCTGTTTTAGTGCTACCTGAACTGGGAAAAGAATTTGTGGTCTATGGTGATGCATCCTTAAATAGATTGGGGTTTGTGCTTATGCAAGATGGCAAGGTGATAGCTTATGCTTCAAGGCAATTGAAGCCTCACGAGAAGAATTATCCAACCCACAACCTAGAGCTTGCTGCTATTGTTTTTGCCTTAAAATTTTGGAGGCATTATATGTATGGCGAGACTTGCCGTATATTTACAGACTGCAAGAGTTTGAAATACTTGATGACTCAGAAAGAATTAAATTTGAGACAATGGAGATGGTTAGAATTAATTAAGGATTACGATCTGGTTATCGACTATCGCCCGAGAAAGGCGAATGTGGTCGTCGATGCACTGAGTAGAAAATCCTTGTATGTCTTGAGAGCTATGGATGCTCGTTTGACATTGCTTGATGATAGTTCAGTTTTGGCCGAGTTGGAGGCTAGGCCGACATTTCGCTAGGAAATTCATGATGCTCAGTTAAACGATGATGACTTGCAAGCAAAAAGGGATTAATGTGAGTCTGGGATTGAGTCTGATTCTCAAATTAGTCCTGATGGATGTTTGATGTTAAAAGATAGGGTTTGTATACTCAACGACAATGAACTTAATCAGAATATTTTGCAAGAAGCACATAACAGTCGTTTGTCTGTTCACCCGGGAAGTACCAAGATGTATAATGATTTAAAGAAGATGTACTGGTGGAACGACATGAAAAGAGATGTTTCTGAATTTGTATCGAAATGCCTAGTATGTTAGCAAGTTAAAGCTGAACATCAGGTGCCTTCAGGTATGTTACAGCCTGTAATGGTCCCCGAATGGAAGTGGGATAGAATTACCATGGACTTCGTGACAGGACTACCTAAGACTCCGAAAAGGAAAGATGCCATATGGGTTACAATGGACAAATTGACAAAGTCGGCTCATTTCATCGGTAAGAATCGATTATTCCTTTGATATATTGGCCGATTTGTACATTTCTGAGATAGTAAGATTGCATGGGGTACCACTGTCGATTATTTCAGATAGAGACCCAAGGTTCACTTCGAGATTTTGGAAGAAGTTACAAGAAGCCTTGGGTACAAAGTTAAGCTTTAGTACAGCTTTTAACCCTCAGATCGATGGCCAGTCTAAGCGGATGGTTCAGATTCTCGAGGACATGTTGCGATGTTGCATTCTTGAATTTCAGGTAGTTGGAAAAAATACCTGCCATTGGTAGAATTTGCCTACAATAATAGTTTCCAAACAAGTTTAAGGATGGCACCTTATGAATCCTTGTATGGTAGGAAGTGCCGAACTCCATTGTACTAGATAGAACTCAAGGAAAATCGGATTCATGGAGTTGATCTGATTAAAGAAACCGAAGAAAAATTTAAAGTGATACGGAATTGTTTAAAAGCGACATCAGATAGGCAAAAGTCTTATGCTGATCTGAAAAGAAAAGAAATTAAATTCCAAGTTGGGGATACAGTATTTTTGAAAGTATCTCCATGGAAAAAGGTATTGAGATTTAGTCGAAAAGGTAAACTGAGTCCACGATTTATCGGACCGTACGAGATTACCGAAAGAATTGGACCGTTAGCCTATCGTTTGGCGTTGCCACCTGAACTGGAAAAGATTCATGATGCTTCCATGTTTCCATGTTAAGGAGATACCGACCAAACCCCTCTCATGTAATTTCACTGACTGAGATTGAAATTCGACCGGACATGACCTACGGAGAGGAACCGGTTAAAATATTGGCTCGCGAAGTTAAACAGTTGAGAAATAAAGATGTGGATTGTAACACCCCAAACCCGAGACCATTGCCGGTGTCGGACCCGAGGGGTTAACAAGCCAAGTTCACATGTTTTTGCCCACCAATTTGACATTTCCAGTCAGGCTGGAAAACTGCGTCACTGTCGCCTTAAAAATCATATCTCGAGTTTCAAAACTCGGAAACTGGTTTCGTAAATTTTCCCTGAATTTAGACTCATATATCCATCCATGGATTTATTTCTAGGATTTTTGGTCGGGCCAATTGGTACAGTTTATTAGTTAAAGTTACCCATGTTACAGGGATCGACTGCTCTGACCTTCGCGCGGTATAACTTGAATATCTCTCTGTATAGGGATTTAATGCTGGTGTCGTTTGTTTCTAATGAAACTAGACTCAAAATGGAATCCGTAAATATAAGGTATGTCTCCTAATTCTTTTGGATAATTTATAGTGAATTTTTAAAGTTGCGACAGGGAACCCAGAAACCATTCTGGCCCTGTCTCACAATAGCTTTAATAACTCTTAACCTGTAACTCTTATGACCATTTCGTTTCTTCCATATGAAAATAGACTCATCAAGGTTCATTTACATAGCTTATTCACTATTTAATTCCATTCCTATGAATTTTGGTGATTTTTCACATTCACGCCACTGCAGCTGGCAGCATCTGTTTTAAGGTAGGACTTACCTATTTGGTAGTCTCCATGATTCAACTAGTCTTGCCATACATAGGTTCATATATGATCATTTTAACCATGCCAATGGCTGATCATATGACCAACATTCCCATTTCCAAGCCATAGCCACATCATGACACCAAATATATACATACAACCCACAATTAGTCTAAGTTCATGCTCCCTTTTCGAGCCATTTTCGCATGGCCGTACATACTTACATTACAACGTATTTAACAAACAAGAGGTAGTCCTATACATGCCATCTCAAGTTCAACCAAAATTTATACCAAAATGGAGGCTTGATAGTATGGATGACTTCGACTTCAACGATCCCAAATCCGATTGCTTGACGAAATCTAGAAAACTAAGAGCCAAAGCAACGGGTAAGCATTTTATGCTTAGTAAGTCTCAAGGAATATAATCAACTCTAATTACAGCAATACATTCACATAGCCAAATGCATCATTTCATTAATACACATTCTTACTTCATACTTCATCATTATATAAGTTCGCAAAGCATCAATCAATTCAATAACTGAAATTCATTAGTCGATTGAGCGAATGTTGCTCAAGCACGTCGACTTTCCAATGCACATATAACGTACCTTATCCTTTGGGCTTTCCGAGTGTACTAATTGAATTCATTTCAGCAACCAACACTCACCTCCAGCCCAAGATTCTTGAAATATAACCGGATATAATCACGTGCACAAATGCCTTGGTCTTAGCCGGATAGAATAACTTCGCACGAATGCCTTGGCCTTAGCCCGGATATAGCCACTAGCACAATTGCCTTGGTCTTAACCGGATATAATTTCCAGCATAATTGTCTTGGGCTTAGCCCGGATATCATTCAATTTCTCATGGACACATACATCAATAATCATTGGACATACATATTTCATTTTCAGTTACTAAGGCTCAAACACAATTATAATCATTAGCATATTCGCCTTGGGACTTAGCCCGGTAGAATTCAAATACTCATACACACATAATCAATAATCATACACAACCATATTTCATCTCACATAATTCAAGTAAGGTCACTTCTTGAGGACTTACCTCGGATGTTGTCGAACGGCTTTTTCGGCTATTCGATCACCTTTTCCTTCCCTTGTCCAATTGTGGCCCTCTTAGCTCTTGAGCTAATTCAAACAAATTCAATTTATTAAAACCTCATTGTGCTTGCTTATGGCGAATATGACAAGGATTTTAAATGGTCATATGGCCACTCTTTAGCTTGAATACACAATGGTCATGCACATTTTATACTACATCAAGCAATTCAATACAATTTATTTGAGCATCAAGGAAATGCTAAGGCCTTCAATAGGCTACCCAAGGCGAATATTCATGTACATGTTGAGGTCAATTTTGCACTTAATACCTCACAAAAACAGCATGCAATTTACTAATTAATGCTTTGCACATTGTGGCCCAAAACTTATAATATAGCATCAAGCACCTACATGTGTGCTAGGCCGAATTGTGCTTGCAATTTCACAAGCATTCTTCCACATCTTCTTCTTTAAACCAATATATTCATCACTTAGTTCATAACCAAAACATAATGTGCAATCATATATATGCATATATGAGCATGGCCGAATTTTCAAGGTGTCCATAGCCATCCAAAACACAAATTTTAACTAACATGCAAGAAGCATGAATCATGCTCAAGAATGCATCATGGTCGAATATGACAATCATGCTCCTTTTCAACTTCAATCATGATAAAACAAAGAGAAAACTCAAAATCTTACTCATGAGTAGACAATCCATCATTGCATGCATCATCATCAAGTTTCACACTTAGCATGCAATGGCTTTATCACCATAACAACTTTGCCCAAATACCATTTCCATGGCATAACAAAGATTTGAGCCATGGCTAACATGCACATCAAGTTAGCAACCAAGTCATGCATGAAACTCCTAACACAACCTCATACATACCTTAATCTTGATGTAAACTTAGCCAAATCTCCTTCTAGGTCTCTTCCAACCCAAGCATGAAGCAAAAATCCTCCCCTTTCCCTTAGTAATTTCGCCAAGAAGATGAGAAAGGATGAACAAATTTTCTTTTCTTTCCTTAGTACATTCGGCCAAGCCTATGGAGAAGGATGAACATTTTTTCTTTTTTTTTTCATACTCTTATTTTATTACTTCTAACATGCACCACTAGCAAAACATGTTTAAGACATGTTTTCTTTTGCCCATATTCATCACCATGGCCGCCACTATAGTCAAATTTGGGAATTTGACATGCAAGGACAACATTTCCTAGTGTGCATCAATAGGCCACTTCCACATTTGCCTATCTCAAATTCTAAATTTTCTCACACAAGTCCTTTCTAGTGAAATTCACCTTTATAACACTAAATCAATCATCAAAAAATGTCATACATGAATACTCACATATTATAGGCATCAAAATAAATTTTAAATTATTGTTATGCCTCGGTTTTGTGGTCCCAAACCACATTCCGCTAGGGTCTATTTTGGGCTGTCACAACTCCCCCTCTTAAGGAATTTTCGTCCCCAAAATCTTACCGTAAATAGGTTCGGATATCGCTCTCTCATAGAGTTTTCGGTCTCCCAAGTAGCTTCTTCTATCCCGTGCTTGAGCCATAACACTTTCACTAGCGGAACCCGCTTGTTTCGCAACTCTTTCACTTCTCGTGATAGGATACGAATCGGTTCTTCCTCATAACTCATATTAGCTTGAATTTCAATTTCTGATGGACTAATCACGTGCGATGGATCGGATCTATAACGTCAAGCATCGAAGCGTGGAAGACATCGTGAACCTTTTGAGTTCGGGGCAAAATCAAACGATATGCCACCGGACCGACTCGCTCGATATCTCATATGGCCCAATGAACCTCGGGCTCAACTTGCCCTTACGGTAGAACTCGAGTATCTTTTTCCAAGGCGATACCTTGAGAAACACTTTATCACCCACGATACTCGATATCCTTACGCTTCAAATCCGCGTCACGACTTCGACGATCGAAGGCTATCTTCAAACTTTCACGGATTACTTTCACTTTCTTCAGCATCCCTAATCAAATCCACCCGAAAATCTTGCTTTCACCAAGCTCGGTCCAAAACAATGGTGTACGGCATTTACGCCGTACAAAGCCTCGTAGGGTGCCATCTTAATACTTGATTGAAAGTCTGTTGTTGTAAGCGAATTCAATCAACGGCAAATACCGCTTCCCATGAACCACTAAACTCGAGGACGCAACATCTTAACATATCCTCAAGTATCTAAATTATCGGCTCGGATTGACCATCGGTTTGGGGGTGAAAGGCGGTCTTTGAAATGCAACTTGGTACCCAAAGCTTCTTGCAACTTTTTCCAAAATCGCGAGGTAAATCTCGGATCTCTATCCGACACGATAGAAATAGGCACCCGTGTAATTTCACAATCGAGAAACGTACAATTCCGCTAATTTGTCCATTGAAAAATCCGACGTCGGGGACAAAGTGGGCCGACTTAGTCAATCGATCTACCACGACCCAAACCGCATCCTTCTTACTTGCGACAATGGCGGTCCGGATACAAAGTCCATTGTGACTCGATCCCATTTCCACTCGGGTATCGTGATTGGTGAAGTAATCTCAAGGCACCGATGTTCCGCTTTCACGTGTTGACATATTAAACATCTCGAAACAAAGTCGGAGATGTCTCGCTTCATACCATGCCACCAAAACCGACGTTTCAAATCATTGTACATCTTCGTACTCCCGTGGATTGCCATTTGGCTACAATGGGCTTCATTCGAATTATCGAAATGAGTTCAATTCTTTGGGACACACGACGACTTTTGAACCTCAAACAATCGTCATCGTCGATTTGAAACTCCGAGTCCTTGTTCGAACACACGCAGCCCGTTTTGCAACCAACTCGTCATCGACTTTCTCGAGCTTCTCGAATTTGGTGTGTCAATAATGGTTTGGCTTTCGGTTCAGCCACTAACACACCGTCGGATCGGATAGACAAGTGCACATTCATCGCTCAGAAGTGAATAACGATTTACGACTCAAGGCATCCGCAACCACATTCGCCTTTCCCGGTGATAGTCAATGATCGACTCATAATCCTTTAACACTCGAGCCAACGTCTTTGTCGCAGATTTAAGTCTCTTTGGGTCATCAAATACTTGAGACTTTTGTGATCCGAGTATACATGGCACCTTTCACCAAATAAGTAATGTCGCCAAATCTTTAAAGGCGAATACGATGGCGCCAATTCGAGATCATGAGTCGGATAATTTTTCTCATGTGGCTTTAATTGCCTCGACGCATAGGCCACAACTCGACCTTCTTGCATTAATACGCAACCTAACCCAAGTAGAGAGGCGTCGCTATAGATGACAAACTCCTTGCGGACTCGGGTTGCACTAGAATTGGGGCTTCATCAAATAAGTTTTCAGCTGATCGAAGCTTTTTGGCATTTCTCCGTCCATTCGAACTTAACATCCTTTTGGAGTAGCCGTTATCGGCGTGGCTATCGTTGAGAAGCCTTTTACAAATCGTCGGTAATAACCTAAGCAAGCCCCAAAAAGCTCAGAACCTCAAAAATATTTCTGAGGCTTCCAATTAAGTATGGCTGAAATTTTATTCGGTCGACTCGAATACCCGATGCAGATACCACATGACCCAAGAAGCTAACCTCTCTAACCGAACTCACACTTGTTGAACTTAGCATATAATTGCTTGTCCCGTAAAATTTGCAAAGACTAACCGCAGTGTTCAAATATGTTCGGTCTCATTTCTTGAATAGACCAAGATGTCATCAATGAACACGACTACTTAATCGATCCAAATATGGTCTAAAGATCCGATTCATTAAATCCATAAATACCGGGGCATTAGTGAGCCCAAACGGCATCACTAGGAACTCATAGTGACCATATCTCGCTCAAGGCGGTCTTGGGCACGTCCAATCTCGGATTCACAATTGATAGTAGCCCGATCTCAAATCTATTTTCGAGAACACCGAGGCTCCTTCAGTTGATTGAACAAGTCATCAATACGTGGCAACGGATATTTGTTCTTTATCGTCGCTTTATTAAGTCGACGATAGTCGATGCACAATCGCATGGTTCCATCCTTCTTCTTCACGAACAACACCGGCGCACCCAAGGCGAAAAACTCGGGCGAGCAAAACCTCTATCCACCAATTCTTGCAATCTGAACTTTCAACTCCTTTAATTCCGTTGGTGCCATACGATACGGAGCTATCGAAATTGAGTGGTACCGGTACCAATTCGATGCCAAATTCTATTTCCGAGCAGTGGTAAACCCGACAATTCTTGAGGAAAACATCCGGTATTCACAAACCACGGGCACAGATTCGGGTTTCTTCTCGATTCCTTGTCATCGAGCACGACGCAAGGTACGCTTTGCACCCTTTTCTTACATATTTCGGGCCAACATCGGCGATATTACACCGGCAACCCTTTAAGTCCGTAGACTCAACCCGAATTATTTCATTATTCGCGCACCTCAAATCGATGGTCTTGCTCTTGCAATTTACAACCGCATCGTGCATGGTCAACCAATCCAAACCAAGAATAACATCGAACTCATCGAATGGCAAAAGCATCAAGTCCGCGGAAAACAAGAACCTTGGAACACTAGGGACTTTTCTTGCACACTTTGTTGACAAGCACGTAATGACCCAAGGGTTTGACACCGAATTACAAACTCGATGAGACTCAATGGGCAAAGTCTTCTTGGATGCTAAGGTTTCACATATATATGAATGAGTAGAACCAGGGTCAATCAAAGCAATTACATTTGTATTGAAAAGAGTGAAAGTACCGGTAATAACATCCGGAGAGGCAAGATCCTCGGCGTGCGCGTATGGCATAAGTCCTAGCAGAGCGCGAGCCTCGAGATCCGATGGTAGCATCTCTAGATCCTCTCTGACCGCCACTGACATTGCCCATATTTCTAGGTGGCCTACCTCGAGCAATGGTAGCACCCGGGTTTGCACTCTGACTTACATTCTGTTCATGCATCCTCGGGCAATCCTTCATAAAGTGGTCGGCCGATCCACACTTATAGCGAGAGCGATCACGAAACCAACAGCTCCCGAATGCCATTTGCCACAATGTGGACACTCCGCCCTCTCTCGGCGATCATTTCCACCACTGGCGATCGAAGTGACTCGTGTGGTCACAGGGGGTCGATCGCGTCCTCGTCTAGAAAAGCCCGAAACGCCTCTAGACCGGCTCGCATCATCTCGAAATCTCTTCGATGCTTGTTGAAGAGACTTTCCGAGGACCTCTTCGAATTCTCCAATCCCCACATCAGCTTTTTGTTTCTCCTTTCTAAGCTCTTGACTTTACAAGCTCGCTCAACAAGTACTACGAACTCTCGTATCTCGAGAATGCCAACAAACATCCTTATATCATCATTCAGCCCATCCTCAAACGTTTACACATAATAGCTTGGACGAAATGCATTCTCGCAGCGTCGGCTAAGCCTCACAAACTTTCGTTCGTGATCGATAACGGACATAGAACCTTGCTTAAGATCAAGAAATTCCCTCCGCTTTTGGTCGATGAATCTCTCGATATACTTTTTGAACTCGGTTTGAAAGAATTCCCAAGTCACTTGCTCTCTAGGCACCACAAGTCGAGTACTCCACCAATAGTAGGCGGACTCGCGTAAGCAAGGAGATGGTACACTTTAAGCACTCATCGGGTGTACAGGATAGCTCATCAAGCACCGGATAGTGTTATCTAACCAAAATTCAGCGCTTCGGCATCATCATCATCCGTAGCCTTAAATTCAAGGGCCCCATGTTTTGAATCCTATCGATCGGGGCTTACTTGACCTTATTTGGTCGATCACCGGAGGTATTGTAGGTCTGGGGTTGCATTTGTCGGGAATGGAGGTTGTGGAACAGTAGTGTTGGTTCGAATGTATTGATTAAACCATTCGTTCATCACACTATAAAAGGCTTGCTTAGCCTCGTCATTAGGATTGCTGGCCATAGGTTGAGAGTCCGCCAAGCCTCGTCCTTCTTGCGCGAGCAGCGCCACACTCTCCACATCATCACTATCGCTTCGGTTGGGATCGGGATCCATTGCTATAAACAAACACAAAGTCAAATTGTCAGAAATCACCACACTATCGATTCATCATTTAATGGCATGTATAGCTAGACCCCAAACACATCACGGTAATCCTAGAATCGACTAAAACCTGGCTCTGATACCAATAAAATTGTAACACCCCAAACCCGAGACCATTGCCGGTGTCGGACCCGAGGGGTTAACAAGCCAAGTTCACATGTTTTTGCCCACCAATTTGACATTTCCAGTCAGGCTGGAAAACTGCGTCACTGTCGCCTTAAAAATCATATCTCGAGTTTCAAAACTCGGAAACTGGTTTCGTAAATTTTCCCTGAATTTAGACTCATATATCCATCCATGGATTTATTTCTAGGATTTTTGGTCGGGCCAATTGGTACAGTTTATTAGTTAAAGTTACCCATGTTACAGGGATCGACTGCTCTGACCTTCGCGCGGTATAACTTGAATATCTCTCTGTATAGGGATTTAATGCTGGTGTCGTTTGTTTCTAATGAAACTAGACTCAAAATGGAATCCGTACATATAAGGTATGTCTCCTAATTCTTTTTGGATAATTTATAGTGAATTTTTAAAGTTGCGACAGGGAACCCAGAAACCATTCTGGCCCTGTCTCACAATAGCTTTAATAACTCTTAACCTGTAACTCTTATGACCATTTCGTTTCTTCCATATGAAAATAGACTCATCAAGGTTCATTTAAATAGCTTATTCACTATTTAATTCCATTCCTATGAATTTTGGTGATTTTTCACATTCACGCCACTGCAGCTGGCAGCATCTGTTTTAAGGTAGGACTTACCTATTTGGTAGTCTCCATGATTCAACTAGTCTTGCCATACATAGGTTCATATATGATCATTTTAACCATGCCAATGGCTGATCATATGACCAACATTCCCATTTCCAAGCCATAGCCACATCATGACACCAAATATATACATACAACCCACAATTAGTCTAAGTTCATGCTCCCTTTTGAGCCATTTTCGCATGGCCGTACATACTTACATTACAACGTATTTAACAAACAAGAGGTAGTCCTATACATGCCATCTCAAGTTCAACCAAAATTTATACCAAAATGGAGGCTTGATAGTGTGGATGACTTCGACTTCAACGATCCCAAATCCGATTGCTTGAGCGAAATCTAGAAAACTAAGAGCCAAAGCAACGGGTAAGCATTTTTATGCTTAGTAAGTCTCAAGGAATATAATCAACTCTAATTACAGCAATACATTCACATAGCCAAATGCATCATTTCATTAATACACATTCTTACTTCATACTTCATCATTATATAAGTTCGCAAAGCATCAATCAATTCAATAACTGAAATTCATTAGTCGATTGAGCGAATGTTGCTCAAGCACGTCGACTTTCCAATGCACATATAACGTACCTTATCCTTTGGGCTTTCCGAGTGTACTAATTGAATTCATTTCAGCAACCAACACTCACCTCCAGCCCAAGATTCTTCGAAATATAACCGGATATAATCACGTGCACAAATGCCTTGGTCTTAGCCCGATAGAATAACTTCATACGAATGCCTTGGCCTTAGCCCTGGATATAGCCACTAGCACAATTGCCTTGGTCTTAACCGGATATAATTTCAACATAATTGTCTTGGGCTTAGCCCGGATATCATTCAATTTCTCATGCACATACATCAATAATCATTGGACATACATATTTCATTTTCGTTACTAAGGCTCAAACACAATTATAATCATTAGCATATTCGCCTTCGGGACTTAGCCCGGGTAGAATTCAAATACTCATACACACATAATCAATAATCATACACAACCATATTTCATCTCACATAATTCAAGTAAGGTCACTTCTTGAGGACTTACCTCGGATGTTGTCGAACGGCTTTTTCGGCTATTCGATCACCTTTTCCTTCCCCTTGTCCAATTGTGGCCCTCTTAGCTCTTGAGCTAATTCAAACAAATTCAATTTATTAAAACCTCATTGTGCTTGCTTATGGCGAATATGACAAGGATTTTAAATGGTCATATGGCCACTCTTTAGCTTGAATACACAATGGTCATGCACATTTTATACTACATCAAGCAATTCAATACAATTTATTTGAGCATCAAGGAAATGCTAAGGCCTTCAATAGGCTACCCAAGGCCGAATATTCATGTACATGTTGAGGTCAATTTTGCACTTAATACCTCACAAAAACAGCATGCAATTTACTAATTAATGCTTTGCACATTGTGGCCCAAAACTTATAATATAGCATCAAGCACCTACATGTGTGCTAGGCCGAATTGTGCTTGCAATTTCACAAGCATTCTTCCACATCTTCTTCTTTAAACCAATATATTCATCACTTAGTTCATAACCAAAACATAATGTGCAATCATATATATGCATATATGAGCATGGCGAATTTTCAAGGTGTCCATAGCCATCCAAAACACAAATTTTAACTAACATGCAAGAAGCATGAATCATGCTCAAGAATGCATCATGGTCGAATATGACAATCATGCTCCTTTTCAACTTCAATCATGATAAAACAAAGAGAAACTCAAAATCTTACTCATGAGTAGACAATCCATCATTGCATGCATCATCATCAAGTTTCACACTTAGCATGCAATGGCTTTATCACCATAACAACTTTGCCCAAATACCATTTCCATGGCATAACAAAGATTTGAGCCATGGCTAACATGCACATCAAGTTAGCAACCAAGTCATGCATGAAACTCCTAACACAACCTCATACATACCTTAATCTTGATGTAAACTTAGCCAAATCTCCTTCTAGGTCTCTTCCAACCCAAGCATGAAGCAAAAATCCTCCCCCTTTTCCCTTAGTAATTTCGCCAAGAAGATGAGAAAGGATGAACAAATTTTCTTTTCTTTCCTTAGTACATTCGCCAAGCCTATGGAGAAGGATGAACATTTTTTTCTTTTTTTTTTTCATACTCTTATTTTATTACTTCTAACATGCACCACTAGCAAAACATGTTTAAGACATGTTTTCTTTTGCCCATATTCATCACCATGGCCGGCCACTATAGTCAAATTTGGGGAATTTGACATGCAAGGACAACATTTCCTAGTGTGCATCAATAGGCCACTTCCACATTTGCCTATCTCAAATTCTAAATTTTCTCACACAAGTCCTTTCTAGTGAAATTCACCTTTATAACACTAAATCAATCATCAAAAAAATGTCATACATGAATACTCACATATTATAGGCATCAAAATAAATTTTAAATTATTGTTATGCCTCGGTTTTGTGGTCCCGAAACCACATTCCGGCTAGGGTCTATTTTGGGCTGTCACATGGCTCTTGTAAAAGTTTTATGGCATCGACATGGTGTTGAAGAAGCTACATGGGAGCCAGAAGAAACCTTGAGCAACCAATATCCGAATCTGTTTTCTAGTAAGACTTTCGAGGACGAAAGTCCCTAAGGGGGGAGAAATGTAACATCCTGAAATAGGGCCTAGTCAGAATAGTGGTTTCGGGACCACAAATCCGACATCAAAATATTTATTTTATGGTTATTATGAGGCCTAGAATATGAGTATATGCATTTGCTAAAGTTTCATGAAGAAATTCTATGTATAAGATGTCTAATTGGAAATTAGGGACTAAATTGAATAAATTGAAAAACTTGGTTTCTAGAAAAAATTTGTATGAAATTGCTTTAGATTATGAATTAGAAGGTCTTGGAGAGCAATTTTCCCAAATTCTAAAGTTTTGGACAAAAATGGGCTTGCATGGATAAAATTTTAAAGAAAGGGCATAAGGGCTTTTGATCATTAAGCATTTTAATGAAATAAAAAGAGAGAAATGGAGAAAAAATATGCTCATCTTCTTCCCATAGCTGCCGAAATTTGGAGGACACCATAACTAGGGTTTCTTCAATTTTCAAGCTCAATAGTAAGTGCTCCCGAGCGTTGTGTTTCATGTTCTTTGTATTTTTGAAATCCCGATAGCTTGATCTCTTCATTTCTACCCATATTTCATGCTAGGGTTCATGTTTAAAAATTTACCCATGCATGAGTTGATTGTGTTTTGATGGACTATGGAGGAATATGAAAGATTAATGTGTGTTAAACATCTTTTTCTAGTTGATTTTCATGAGAAACCCTTATAAGGACCATTTTGCAAAAGATGTAAATGTGTGGTAGAAATGAGAAAATAATAGATAATGTGGGCTATCATAAGAAGGAAAAATGTTCGGCTAGGCTTGGGTAAGATAGAATGTGCATGTATTTCATTATCCGAGCCTAGGGACTAAATCGTAAAAATGTGAAAAGTTAGGGGCAAAATGGTCATTTGGACCAAGGGTAGATATTAAACTTGAAATGTATAATGTAGTGTATTAATGAGTTAATTTTGTTGTTATAGACCCCGAGGAACAAATTTTGAAAGTCAATCGTGGTAAACGCAAATTTTCAGAATAACCGAAACACATCTCGAAAAGAATACCAGGTAAGTTCGGATAACTTAAAGTAAACCCCTAATATACATAATCGTATGATTTATGAATGCATGAGATTTGCATTTATTGATGGTATGAAAATGCATGAAATGCACCTTTGGTAATGACTTGTTGATAACTATCTCAGTTGAGGTTAAAAAGGGAATTCGGTGGATAAACCATGTGTTACATGTGAACTAAGATCCTGCATGTGTTGCATTAAGGATTTAGCCTGGATAGGTAATCCGTGATCTCAAATATGGAAAGGAATCTAGCCCGAACGGGTGTTCCTTGAATGATCAAGCCACCCGAAGAATATGTGTGCATTATGGATTTAGCCAGGACGGGTAATCCGATTAGGGTCTGAATTTAGCCTGGACTGGTAATTCAGCTACGAACTCATTAGGGGTGTTTGTTGCTATAAGGGATTTAGCCTGGACTGGTAACCTCGACATCACCTTACGAGTTCTTGATATGAAGGATTTAGCCTGGACTGGTAATCCTGCCATGGGATGTGAGGTTCGCGGGAGTGCATATATGTGAAATGATCATGCATAAGAATTGACGGATAATGGGTACTCCATCAAGATTTCTTAGAAACTCAACGGGATAATATGATATATGTTAACAAGATGATGAATGATGAGCTCATCTATATAAATTACATGATGCTTTGTTATGTGACTAACTCATTGATTGAGTGCATGTGATAGGAAATCATTTCATAATGGATGATTTCATGATTTAGATATGGATGTATGCTAATTACTCGGTAAGTTTACTTTCCAGTTATTTGAGTTTACTAAGCATGTAAATGCTTACCCCTCTCTTTTTCCCTGTCTCACAGAGCTTGAGGACTCGAAAGGATTGGAGGAAAATTGGAGAGTCAACACACTATCAACTAAACAAGCTTTGGTATAAAGAGTCTGTTTATTTTGTTAGATGGCATGTATGGTATTTTTGAGTATTTTATGATATGTGTCATTTGATTTGCCAAGTAAAGGCATGTAGAAATATGTTTATCTCTTTGTATATGGCCATTAAAATTGGCTTAATTTAAGTAGGCTATGACCTACGATTTTATGCGTGGTTTTAATTACTAATGATGGGTTGCTATCAATTGGCAATGAGTCACATGAATGAGCCAATTTCGGATGGAGTAATGTAACAAGGGAACCCATGATACTAAAGTGGAAATAACCATTTATGTATGAAACCAATGATATGAGGTTTTCATACAACTACTTTTATTAAGGTTATTTACAAGCATAAAATTATGTTTTCTCTCAAACTTGGTAACCACTAAACACAAGTAGTAGAAAGGGGTGACTAAAGGCTTGGAAAATAGCCTAATAAAGTCCACATGGTTGGACACACGGGCATGTGTCTAGGCCCGTGTGTGACACACGGTTCCCTCCCATGGGCGTGTGCTATGACCGTGTGTCCCCTGGACTTAAAATTTTAGCTCAAAGTTATACACGGGTAGGCCACACGGGCGTGCATCATAGTCGTGTTAAAATGACAATTTCATCCACGGGCAGGCAGTACGGGCATGTTCCATGGCCGTGTTGATAAGTCAGTGTTTCCCACGGTTGAAGGGCATGGGCATGCCTCAAGATACACGGGCGTGTGTCCCTTTATGTTAAGAAAAATTTTCTGAGAAGCCCAAGGTTAATCGAACGTGCCCATATTTGTCCCGCATTGCTTTCTGATATGTTATAGGTCTTGAAGGCCTATACAAGGGACGAGATGTTCATGATTGAAAGGTTTTAAATTCAAATGAAAATTTGTGATCCAAGTTAGTATACTAAAAGTGTAAAGTTCTGGTAATGCCTCGAGCCCTATCCCGGTGTTGGATTAGGGCTAAGGGTGTTACAAGACCAGTGTTTGTTCAACAAATATGTGTTGCCCAGAAGGTTGATAATAAACTGATTGTTAAACGAGCTCAGTGTGAGACGAATGATGATTCAGAGTTCGGAGTTGATGCTGATGACTGTTTGAGGTTCAGAGACCAAATTTTCGTCCCAAGGAATTCAGAGTTGATTTAGATGATTTTGAATGAAGTTCATAATAGTCAGTTATCTGTTCACCCAGGTAGTACAAAGATGTATAATGATCTGAAATAGCTCTATTGGTTGCCTGGCATGAAACAAGACATCTCTGATTTTGTCGCAAGATGTTTAGTCAGTTAACAAGTAAAAGGGGAACATCAGGTGCCTTCAGGATTGCTTTAGCCTATCATGATACCTGAGTGGAAGTGGGATAGAGTCACGATGGATTTTGTATTTGGTTTACCGTTGACTCTGAGCAAGAAAGATGCAATTTGGGTTGTTATTGTTGATAGATTGACTAAATCAGCTCATTTCATTTCGATACGTACGGACTACTCACTTGATAAGCTAGCTGAGTTGTTTCAGATCGAGATCCGAGGTTTACATCGCGGTTTTGGAAGAAACTACAAGATGCACTAGTTACGAAATTACATTTCAGTACTGCTTTCCATCAGCAAATAGATGGCCAGTCTAAGCGAATCATTCAGATACTTGAGGATATGTTGAGATGTTGCATTCTTGAGTTTGAAGGTACGTGGGAACGATACCTACCTTTGATTGAATTTGCGTATAATAATAGCTATCAATCGAGTATCAAAATGGCACCCTATGAGGCTTTGTATGGTCTTAAATGTCGTACACCATTGTATTGGACTGAGCTCAGTGAAAATAAGATACATGGGGTTGATTTGATTAGATAAACTAAACAGAAGGTGAAAGTGATCTATGAAAGTTTGAAAGCAGCATCAGATCGTCAGAAATCTTATGCGGGCTTGAAACGTAAAGATATAGAGTTTCAGATCGGAGATAAAGTTTTCTTGAAAGTCTCACGTGGAAGAAAATACTCAGATTCAGTCGTAAAGGCAAATTGAGTCCAAGGTTTATTGGGCTGTATGAGGTTATAGAACGTATCGGGCTAGTTGCTTACAGACTATTGTTACCACCTGAGTTAGAAAAGATCCATAATGTATTCCACGTTTCGATGCTTCAGAGGTATCGATCTGATCCTTCACATGTGATTAGTCCGTCTGAGATTGAAATTCTGCCTGATATGACCTACGAAGAGGAACCGATTCGCATTTTGACTCATGAGGTTAAAGAGTTACGAAATAAGAGGATCCCATTAGTTAAAGTATTGTGGCAGAAACACGGTGTTGAAGAAGCAACATGGGAACCGGAGGATGCAATGAGAGAATGCTATCTGAACCTATTCACTGGTAAGATTTTCGAGGACGAAAATCCCTAAGGGGGAAGAGTTGTAACAGCCCGATTTAGACCCTCATTGGAACTGTGGTTTTAGGACCACAAATTCAAGTCAGAAAAATATTTAAAAATTAGTTTTTGTGTTTATCTTGTGTGAATTTATGTCTGTGAAATTTTCGTGATTAAATTTTGTCGTTTAGGTGTCCGATTAAATAAAAGGACTTAATCGTGTAAATTCAAAATTTGATGGTTTTAAGTATAAGGGTCAAATTGATGTTGGCTTATTGAATAGGAGACTTTAAGTTGTAAATAGGCCATTATTAAAATGGGCGGACCGTAATGGACAACTATAAGTGAAAATATAATGTTTTAAACTAAGGTTAAAAAAGTAAAATAATGTTAAGTTATTATATATCATATAACATAAAAATAAATTAAGTTATGTTCATATATTATCATCCACCGAAACCATAAATAAGAAAGAAAAAGAACTAGGGTTCGACCATCTTGCAAGCTAAATTCAAGGTTCGTTCTTTGTTGATTTTTGATAATTTCTACGTTTTTGAGATTGTTGCTTCGAGTACTTCAAAACCCAAGCTTTAATTTTTTTATTTTGATGAATATTTTGAGTTGTGCCATTGTTGATAGCTTTTGATTGTTTTTGTTTGATGATGAAAAATGAAAGATATGTTTTAGATTAACATATTTTGTATTGGAGTTTTTGATGATTTTGAGTAATTAGGACTTAATTGCAAAAAATAATAATTTGAGGGAATAATATGTGATATTGATAAAATATATGGACTTGTATGAGCATGGGCATTATTTGGTCTAACATTGGTGTTGTGAAATTGTGTATTTTGTGTTTTGTGCAATAGGGACTAAATTGTAAAAATTATAAATGTTAGGGTTAAAATGGTAATTTGTCTATTTATGTGTTTTTGGACTAAATTGATTGAAAATATGTCGGGAAAAATGAAAGTTGTCGACTAGCTACTCGATTCCGTTTTGTATCGTCCGAGGTAAGTTTATAAGCAAATAGACATGTTTATTAATAGTATAATGTTATAATTACATGCTGTTAGGAAATGTTATAATTGATGTTTTCTAAGGCCGAATATGTTAAATTTGGCTATGACATTTTCGAGTTCGATCTGATCAAAATACAACGTTCGAAAGCCTCGTATGAACCTTAGGAATAGCTAGGATACATATGTCATGACATAAGATTCTGATATATGTGTGTGAATAAGTCCATGGCATCGATTTGTGATTCTAATATGTGTTAGCAAGTAAGACCCTATCTGGGACAGTCGCATCGATATGTGGCTACATGTAAGACCACGTCTGGGACGTTGGCACTGGACGATTTATGTGGTTATCTGAGTGTCCTATCCAATTCTGAATGGTTCATCGGGCAAAGGTAATTGTATATAGATTGTGTAATACGAATTAAACGACCAGGTATGAGTTAGTTTGATTATTAATAAAATAAGGTAAGTGTATTTGGTCTATTGTACATTATCAAATGTGTGTTAACTTTGTATATGTGTATTTATGTGTAATCGATCAAATGATTAGCATATGTACATAGGATTATATTATGAATGTGTGAACTAGGTACTTATTGATCATTCAATTTTTTAGGGTTACATAATGTTTTTTTAATTTTGATTATATAACATTCGGTTTAAGTATGATACCTTTGTATGCAAATGTGCATGATATTGTTACTTGAATCCATGTGCTTATGCGAATGAGTATGCATATGTATTTAATTGCATAGTGATGTTATAACCTAGGAAGTTGATTTCACATTTGGTTAATGTGGTTGTGAAAGCACTCGGTTATATAGAAATGTGCATGGAATTGCTATCATTTATTTCACTTGTGAATTTGAAGCTAAATAGGTTTTGATTATACCTTTCGGCTTAGCTTGAAAAAAATGATTAAATCTTAAAATTATCTATTTGTTTTAAACTTACTAAGCCTTGTTAGCTTACTCGTGTATTTGATTCTTTGTTTTATAGATTTCTTTGGAGTCAAGCTACAAGCTCGGTAATTTGTCAGTTAAGTTCATCACACTATCAACCGTTTTGGTATCTTATTAGCTAATATTAAATTATGGCATGTATAGGCTGAAACATATTTTAGGATGTTAATTTTGGCTATGTAACTAAGGCCATGCGAAAATGGCTTGTTACTTTTGTTTGGTTTTGGTTTCATATGTGCTTAGTTTTGCTATCTATGATTTTGGCTCGACATATGTTATATTTCTTGATCATGGTTTGGTATGTGGTAAGTATTCTATGCGATGATAATGGCTTTATATTTTAGGTTGAATTCGGTTTGGGATTGAATTATTGTCCAAGCCTTTTGATAAATATATTATGTGTTAAAGGTTGAATAAAATTATGTTTAGATATGTGTTTATACTATACGTGTGTATGAAATATTCGGTCACCTTGATTTAGTTAAAAAAAAGATTTATTTATACTTTAGTAGGGCATAAAGTGATTATATTATAGATGTTACTCGTATATATGTAAATATACGAATGGTTGGTTTTATTAAATGTATAGGTTGCTTACAATTTATATATATATATTAAGTGTTATATGTTTGTCTCGGTTTAGCGATGATAGACATGAAGAATTAGAAAGGAAATATTAGATAAGTGTTTACAAGTTAACTGATTCGTTTGTCAAGTGATGAATATTGTATGTGTCTTGTGAATTAATGGTCAATTGTGTTATAATGTGTTTAATGCTAAAGTTGACCACCACCTTAAGGTTGATTGCATATTTTGTATATGTATATGTTAGTCTATTCAGCCATGGTGTAATATATTAAACGTTTATTCGAGAATATTTATTAAATTTTATAATATGGTTGCATGATTAGACATGAATTCTAAGAATTTGCTCTTATGTTAAATTGCGAATAGCATTAAAGATTAATAGTTAAGAAGCCAAATTATTGATTCACTTGTATTAAAGAATAAAGCATGCAAGTTCATTTTTGCCTATTTTTTTTTTAAGTCGTATAAGAGGTGGTTTATATATGCTTTATGGCTTAGTAAATTTTAAATTCGTATGTAAATTAGTTAAGATGTGAATAACCACATGATTGATATTTGAAGTATGTCTGACTAGGTGAATGTTAGATAATATCATGCACGTAAATATTTTGATGTTGTAAGCAATACGTTGAGTTTAGTTGCTGCAATGTTTATGCAAGATATGTGTCAATACTTGTTTTGTAACGTAAGTTGATTTTATTTCCATTATAAATGAATTCGAATTGAATGAATGTATATATTTATGTAAATGTTTGGAATTGAACTATTGAACAGTAGTGCCTCATAGTCCTAATTCTGGCGACGAATACAGACTAGGGGTGTTACACCTTTGGCAGACTCCCTTTTTACATACACTAGTACTGAAAGACTTGTTGACATTTCCATATTGTTCTAACCTTTAGCAGGCCTCACCACTCTGGCGGACCTATTTTCGTTTTACCTTATTATTCGCAGTGGTGGGATCATTTTCAACAACCTATCTATAACCTAGACCTTTCCTAGGGACTCACTTGTCTCATAAATTACAATCAATCAACTCACCTAACCAATTGGCTATTGTCTATGCAACTAAACAAGCTTACGATCTTACTTGCTCATTTTCTCCCTACATAACTATCAATGTGGCGATGTACCCACAATAAACTTTCCTAAAAGAGGAATAGTCTTGACAGACATTCAATCCCTTGGACAGAATCCTTATCTTAGGAGTGGAATCCCCATTTCTCCCATGAGGTTTGCTTCTTGCATACAACTCCTTTAAGCTCTCTTTGGTGGCTCTTCATGACAGACCCTTATTTGCGATCCTCAAGTAATTTCCCCCTTTTATGTCTTCATACTTAAGCTAGTTATCGCACGACCTATCTTTCTCTATTTTTTGTTGGGTCTTCACCCATGCCTTGTCGGCTTCCACATCATCTTTACCACTTGCAGCAATTTTTGTAGATTCATCATAATTCACTTGCCATACTTACGCTTTCTTTTAACTCTTCCTCTACTTGTGTGGTTTCTCATGCTTGGCGCACTGTCAGTATACCCCGTACTTGAGATCCTGGTGGACTTTCCATGTTGTTTTCCTGGCAGACTCTATGGGTTATCATAGGCGAGCTAGGGTCTTATACCTTTCTTACCCCATTTCCTTCGTTCTATCAGACTTACGCCGTGTTTATTATCCCAACAAACTCTATATATGTTTATTGTCCCAACAGACTATCTCTATTTTGTGTTTACTGTCCCAACAGACTATCTCTATTATGTGTTTACTGTCCTAGCGGACTATCTCTGTCATGTGTTTATTATCCTAGTGGGCTATCTTTGTGTTGTGTTTATTGTCCCAACGGACTATCTCTATTGTGTGTTTACTGTCCCAATGAACTATCTCTGCTATGTGTTTACTATCCCAGCGGACTATCTCTATTCTATGTTTATTGTCCCAATAAACTATCTTTGTTCTATGTTTACTATCCTAATGGACTATCTCTGTGGATGCCATGGAGCCTTTCATCCATGGTCGTACACTGATCTGCCATCCTTGTGTAGTAGTACATGGTGTCATAGAGTCTTTCATATATGGTCTTACTCATTATATTTGGCCATCATAGCATCTTTCATCTATGATCTTACACTGTATACCTTATACCTTGTACCATACTGCCATGACGTCTTTCATCCATGGTCTTACGCTACGTACCTCATACTAGGCTGCCATGGTGTCTTTCATCTATAGTATTACGCCATATATCGTTGTTACGGTGTCGCCTTAAAGGACCAATCAATACCGCCACCGTAGTAAATTCCTTTCCATGGTTTTTATTTCCCGAATCCTCATCACATTACTCTTTTACACCACCTAACCTTGATGTCGAACACCACAATGTCCCCTCTGCAAGGCCCAAAGCTTCTCTATGGCAGTATCTAACAGGGTCACTCCCTATTTCCCTTTTCAACTTCATCTATCTCATAGAGGTTTTTCCCATATTCAAGCAATGCATGCCCATATCATCATATTTCATATTTATGCAAACATGGCGTACTCAGAAAACATAGATTATAATTATCATGGTTGGCGTCATAGGAACTCACCTGAAGCTTCATCGTTTCCCCAACTTAGCTTTCTTGAATGCTAAATCTTCCATTCTCCTAGAAGCTAAGCATTTCAACCAAAATCATGGGTTAAACTCAATAATCTCAGCTTAACCCTATACATGCAGAACCCTCAAAATGCTTCTGAAGTCCATAACTTCATTTACCTATTCTTATGTACATAGAGAGGCTAAGAATTTTACTAGCTTGCTGATTTTCCTACTTTTCAATCTCCATCCTCATGAAGTATGCTCTATGCAGAACCTTCCATGGTTATTCTTTCTTCAAGCTACCAAAGAAGACTAAGAAGGGAAAATGTAATAAACTTGGGAAGAAAATCATTCTTGGGAAGTCATTTCCTAGCTATTTATAGCCCTTCCCGCACTATTACCAACCTTATAAAAACTGCCCATAGCTAATTATTATGTCTCCCACTAAGGAATTGGCTGGTTCTATTCTAATCAAACTAGGATTGGTTCTTAACCCTGTCCAATTTATTTCAGTAAAGGTCGTCAGCTTGTGACTTCTTTCAATTAAGTACTTTTATTATTTCAAGTTTTTGAGTTAATTGGGATTTGGGTGTTACAGGAACAACCCCGACTGTAATTGAGTACTGGATGAAACCTACGGAGAGGATATTAGAGGATATGGATTGTACCACAAAACAGAAGTTGAAAGGCACAATGCCACTATTGAGAGATGAGGCATATCGTAGGTGGCAGTCTATAATGAGGTGTACTTAAGTATACTACCTGACTTGGGAATATTTTCAAGAGGCCTTCTCGAAGAAATATATGGGTACGAGGTATGTTGAAACTCGTAGGCTGGAGTTTATTTGTAACAGCCCAATTTTCGGTCTAGTTGGACAGTGGTTTCGGGACCATAAATCCAACGTAGAGAAATTTATTCTTATTATATTTTTATGGTCTACAATTTCACGGAATGATTTCGTGAAAATTTTGTTCGAAACTTTTACGTTTGGGCACTCAATTTAGTCAAAAGGACTAAATCACGTAAAGTGCGAAAGTTGCATTCTAATAGCTAAAGGTATTAAATAGCTATAGAATTTTTAGTTGAAGTCCTTATGTGGAAATTAGCCCATTAATAAGTTAGTGGAAGATATTTGTTTGGTATTATTGAAATTAAAAGGGTAATTTTGTAATTTGGTTAATAAAGGTATAATAAGACAAAATAACTAAAGTTATCATCATTATTCTTTCTTCTTCCACCGAAATGGTGGATAAAATGGCAGCATGGGAGAAGCTTCATTCGGCCATCTGTTTGGCTTATATGTGAGTATTTTTCGTCCTTTTTTTATTTTTATGTTTTCGGAGTCGTAGCAACTTAATCTAGCTAGCCCTATCTTCGATTTCAAAAGTGTTAAAGTTTGTGAATTTTGCTATTGTTGATTAAGTGTTTACTTTTATAATTGATGAAAAAAAATACATCCTTGTTGTTAGTTAAACAACATTTGTAAAGTGATTTTTGATAAAAATGTTGATTTAGGGCTAAATTGAGAAATGTGATAAATTGTGTGGTAAAAGTGTGAATATGTGAAATATGTCGGCTGCTATAAGTATGATAAATATTTGGCTAGGTTTATATGTGAATAAAATTGAATGAATTTTATTTTTATGAGCTTAGGGACTAAATTGGAAATTAGTCAAAAGTTGAGGGGTAAATTAGAAATTTTACCAAAATATGAAACTTGATTGAATTGATTAGATTGATAATTAAATGATCTAAATTTGATTGTTTAGATCAAATTAAGCCTCGTATAGAACTAGATCAGGAGAAAAATAAAGTATTGGACTAATTGATCCATTTCATCTTTTTTGCGAATCGAGGTAAGTTCATATGGCTGAAATTAAATAATTATTTGTTAGTATTATGCATGATATAATGTATTATTTCTATATATTCATGGTTGAATTATGATTGTTAAGAAAGAAAGATAAATTGGAAAAAAAGTTCAAATTGAGGAGAATGCGGGAATGAGTACTTTTATTTAGTGAAAAGACGAATTGATGGAAAAGACCATGGTTGGACCATAGCAACATGTGACTATGTGATTATGTTATCCTGTATAAGACCATATCTGGGATATGGCATCGGTGTGATTATATGTTTCTGTATAAGACCATATCTAGGATATGGCATCGGTATGTGATATGTGATTCTGTATAAGACCATATCTGGGATATGCAATCGGTATGTAATATGTGATTCTGTATAAGACCATATCTGGGATATGGCATTGATATGTGATATGTGATTCCGTATAAGACCATAGCTGGGCTATGGCATCGGTTGTGATTATGTGACTCTGTTTAAGACCATAGTTTTACTATGGTAAAATGAAAACGAAGTACTCAATTCCATAAGACGTTCTCTAATTTGACCTGGTGTGGTAAGTGAAAGTGTTTATGGATTTAAAAGATAAATTTGTAGTGAACATGAAATTGAGCTCAATTAAATGATTGCATCATTTAAATATTGAGTATGGCAGGATGTGTTAGTGAATTACATGTTTGTAAATTGATATTTGAAGTTCGGTAAGTGATATTGTAACAGCTTAATTTAGACCCTAGTCGGAGCAGTGGCTTCAGAACCACAAATCTGAGGTCGTAAAATTATTTTAATATTATTTTTGGTATTTACAGAATATTATTTGATATGTGAGAAAATTTCGTGAATTAATTTTACCGTTTGAACGGTTAATTTGGAAAAAGGATTTAATTGCATAAAATGTAAAAGTAGCATGCTATAAGTGCCTATTTGCTTTGATTAATTAAAGATGAAGTTCTTGAAATGGAATTTGACCATTGAACTAAAGCATGGACGGTAATGGACATTAATTATATGGCTTTCTAATTAAATTTCAAAGGTTATTTTTGTAAATGGTGTATTAATATATAATAAAATAAAGTAAAACAAAATAGCCATTATCATTAATCTTTTTGTGACCGAAACTGAATGGAAGAAAGAAAGAAAACATTTAAAGGTTTTTAAGGTTCGACCTTTCTCCAAGCTATATTAAGGTATGGATTTTAGTCGGTTTTCAATAATTTTTACATTTTTAGATCATTGTTTCATCTATTACCTAGCCCATGTTTCAATTTTCAGAATTGATGATGAATTTGAGATTTACCATGGTTGATAATGTGATGAATTTGTTGTTTGATGATGAAAAATAAATCTTTGTTGATAGATTATTATGTTTAATTAAGTCATTTTTGATAAAAATGCTTATTAAGGACTAAATTGTGAAATTTGTAAATTGAGGGGCCAAAATGTGAAATAAATGAAAGAAATGGGCTACTAGGGACCTAAGGAGAATTCGGCCTAACATGAGTTTGATGAAATTATGTGTATTTGTGTTGTTTTGAAATAGAGACTAAATTGTGAAAATGTAAAATGTTAGTGGCTAAAATGTAAAATGCCAAAATTATGTATTTTTGGATGAAATTGAATGAATATGTTATTAAACAAGCCAAATTTTTATTGAATTAAATCAAGAAATAAGGAAATCGGATTTGGATCAGGGAAAGATGAAAATTATCAAATAGTCATTCCGGTCCGTTCGTATTAGTACGAGGTAGTTCATAAGTAAATAAATATTGTTAAATTTGATTGTATATGTATTATATGTGCCGAATTGAATTATAATAAATATACATGTATATGTCAAAATGAATTAAGCATTGGAGAACTAGACACGAGCTTGAATCGATCGAATTACGACATTCGAAAGCCCCGTATGAACCATAGGAATAGTATAGGATACACATGTCATGACATAGGATTTCGATGTGTGATTTCGTGTAAGACCACGTATGGGACGTTGGCATCGATTTGAGATTTACGTGTGAGACCATGTTTAGGACATCGGCATCGTATATGATTTCATGTAAGATCCTGTCTGGGACAGTGGCGTCAATATTTGATTACATGTAAGACCACATCTGGGACGTTGGCATTGTACGAGCTTTCCGAGCAATCCGAGTATCCTTATTGATTCTAAACGATTTAACGGGTAATATCGAGAAATGAATGATTATGTAAAAATGTATCCGATTAAGGTACGTGTGATTTGTTTATGTAATTCAGAAATGAAAAGTGAGTATGTTTCAAATGACTATATGTGAAATACATGACAATGACTGATGAATGTATGCAAATGAATTATGAGTAAGTGAAATAGATGTAATGCATGAGATTGAGACGTGCTTTTGTGCAAGTGAGTATGAACAAATGAGCTAGATGAATCAAGTATGTATGAGATTTATATGTTCATTGAGAAATGAGGTAAGTGAGGTTACTTTATGTAATCATATGAATTTATGAGTGTGATGAAGGTATATGTGGTTAAGATTTGTTAAATTCAGCTTAGTTAAATTGAATTATATATATCATTAGGTTGATTTATTTGCTCATGGCTTGCTAAGCTTTTAAAGCTTACTCTGTGAGTTTTTCCTATGTTTATAGAGTTTCGGAGACTTGCTTGGGTTGGAAGTCGTAGGAGACCTCATCACACTATCCACGTTTCGCTTTGGTAAATAAATTTTTTGAGATTACAGTTATGTGGCATGTATAGGCTAGTTTTGATATGTTTGGTTTTGAAATTTGTATATATGTATATAGCCATACGAAAATGGCTTGATCATGATACTAATGTTGGTATATATATTCGATCATGTTATAAGCTTAATCTGGAGGTATGTTTTAGGTTAAATATGTTTGTGATGTTGGTTATATGATTCGGCAATGAGAAATGTTAATGATGATGTATAATCGGTCATGAAAGTAGCTCATTTTGGAAGTATGATTTACGATATATTTTGTGTGGTGGTTGAATATATAATTCGGCTTAAGTGAGATAAATATAGTTGATAGATGTATTTCGGTTGTGCCTTATTATTGATTTATTTTGGAGGTATAATTTGTCTTGTATAAAGGTTTAAAAGTGGTAAATGATGTGTTTTTTATATAATACATATGCTCACAGAAGTTAAGTTATGTATGTGTGATAGCTTGCATATTGAATGTTAAAATACAGTTTGTGATGGTAAAACATGAACATATTTTGTAATTTATTTGATGGTCATTTAGGTACAGTTATGATTGTAACACCCCTAACCCGAGACCGTCGCCGGAGTCGAACACGAGGTGTTAACAAACTTCAAACCACTTATTGATAATTTCCCAGACAAGCTGCCAATCTGTGTACTAGTCACTTCAAAAATCATATCTTGAGTTTCAAGCTGACCTTCGTGCGTTACAAATTGAATATCTCCTTATACAGGGCTTTAATACTGATGCCGTTTGTTTCTATAGAAACTAGACTAAGAGAGGAATCTATACATATATGGCATGACTCCTAATTATCTCTGGTTAATATACAATGAATTTCCAAATTCGGAACAGGGGATCCAGAAACCGTTCTGGCCCTGTTTCACGAGAACTTTAATATCTCTTAACATATAACTCATATGACAGTTTCGTTTCTTCCATATGAAAGTAGATTCATCAAAGTTCATTTACATAATTTATTCACTATTTAATACCATTCCTACTATTTTTATTGATTTTTCACATCCACATCACTCTGCTGTCAAGATTCGCGCTTTTAAGGTAGGCTTTACCTATTTCATGATTTCCATGATTCAATTGGCCCTTTTGCATACATAGCACAAAGTGTGATCATGATTAACCATTCCAATGGCTAATTGTTTCAAAACAATTCCATACCTCATAATGATCAACATACAATCGATTATGGTACTATGCTAAAACGATATAAGCCATTTTCGCATGGCCATCCAAGTTTACACAAACCGAAAGGTACATGACCTTCAACAAAAGGGTAGTCCTATACATGCCATTTCAAAGTTCAACCAAAATTGTACCAAAATGGGGCTTTGATAGTCTGGAGACTTCGACTTCCAAAAATCCCGAGTCCGATGGTGACGAGCCAAAATCTATAAACAAAGAAACAGAGAAAGCGGAGTAAGCAATTTATGCTTAGTAAGTTTGAGCAAGAAATTCCAACACAACAAAAGCATAGCATTCATAAAGCTAATGGATAATTTCATATGCACAAATTCTCAATATGCTACTCATTTCACATTCCAACCCCTATGTTCATACATAAGGGATCATCTTAGCCAAATCTAGGAAACTCATTACTAGGTCGAGTGAATATTATTCAAGGAATCAACTAATTCAAGCACATACGAACATACCTCATTGCTGGAATTTTCAAGCGTATTAACTGAAAATTTTACAGCAAGATCGCTCATTCTCGAATCACGTACCTTGAAATTTAACCGGATATAATGACTCGCTCAAATGCCTTCGGGACGAAGCCCGATTATAGTGGCTTCGCACGAATGCCTTGGGACTTAACCCGGGTTTAGTAACTTGCACAAATGCCTTGGGCTTAGCCCGGATTTATTAACTCGCATACGAATGCCTTGGATCCTAGTCCGGATATAGTCACTTAGCACAAAGCCTTGGGACTTAGCCGGACATCATTCAATAACCGAGCACAATTATCAATAAATTATGACACATTCGTATCTCATTTTCAATAGCAAAACTCAAACACAAGGCACTTTTCACACTTGCAATTTCGGCTCAATAGCCACACACAAAGAGCATGATTTTAATTTGCTTTAAACATGATCTAATCAATTCAGAATTTAAGCTCTATTACTCAAGAACTTACCTAGGATGTCGTCGAACGATTTCAATGGCTATTCGACCACTTTTTCCTTCCCTTTGTCGGATCTAGTTCCCCTTTGCTCTTGAGCTTAATTTAACAAATAAATCGATTTAATCATTTGAGCATCGAAAGAGGAATTCAAGGTACTTAGTCAATATATATACTCATTAGGCATCAAAGTCGCATATGTACGAAATCATGAATCGAACTCAACACATTAGTTAATATTCCTCTTAGCGAATTTTCTAAGCCAAGAATAGGCATCAATATGCTTGCCTCTAACCGAATGCATGCACACCAATTTCCCCTCATGTGGCTGAATATGCATGTCCATGTTGAGGCCAATTATACACTTAATACCACACAAAAACAGCATACATTTTACTAACTAACGATTACATATCGTAGCTCAATACACATCTCTCATTTACTTCATAACCAAACATCATCACAAGCAAATATACACCTTGAAATAGTATATATGTCATACCAATACATCATGTACAAACATATATACATATATATATGCTAGAGCCGAATCTCAAGTTGATTGTAACTAAACATGAACATAATTTCAAAACACAAATCTTACTTTCCATGCAATGAGCATAAATCACACTTTTGGATGTACCATGGCGAATACATCACAACACCATAATTTTGGTCATGATTAAACAAATAACTTGATGTCTTACTCAAAAATACTAAAAAGAAAGTCCAAGAGCCATCAATCCACCATCACATATATCATTAGCAAGCTTCATATTTAACATGCAATGGCATTAACACAAAATCCACCTTGGCCAAATACCATCCCCATGATATAACAAAGGTTTGAACCATGGGCTAACAAGAGCATCAAGCTATCCACTAAAAACATGCATGAATCTCATGGCACAACCTCAAACATACCTTAATCTTGATGCAAGTATAGCCAAACCTCTTCCTAATCCTCTTCCAAACCAAGCATGAAGCAAAATTCCTCCCTTCCCCTCTAGTATTTTCGGTCAAGAGAGAATGAAAAATGGATGAGCAAATTTTTTTTTTCTTTCTTTATTACCCATACTTATTTGTTTATTGTTTCTCCCTAATGCACCAACAAAACATATTTCATGACATGTTTAGCCCATACTCCCTTGTCATGGCCGGCCACCTCCTATAAAAAGAGGGATATTTGACATGCAAGGCCATTGTTTTGCATGCATGCTTTAATTAGTCATCACACATTTCCCCATCATACTTTCAAAGTTTTCTACTAGGTCCTTTCTAGTGAAATTCACATTTATAACTCTAAATCAAACATCAAAAATGTCACACACGAATTAACACATATCATAAGCATCAAAATGAGCATTAAATTATTTTTATGCCTCGGTTTTGCGGTCCTAAAACCACATTCCGACTAGGGTCAATTTTGGGCTGTCACAACTCTCCCCCACTTAAGAAATTTTCGTCCCCGAAAATCTTACCGGTAAATAGATTTGGGTATCGCTCTTTCATAGAGTTCTCGGGTTCCCAAGTAGCTTCTTCTATCCCGTGTTTGAGCCATAACACTTTGACCAGTGGAACCCTTTTGTTTCGCAACTCCTTCACTTCACGAGCTAGGATACGAATCGGTTCTTCTTCATAGCTCATATCGGCTCGAATTTCAACCTTTGATGGACTAATTACGTGCGATGGATCAGATCTATAGCGTTGAAGCATCGAAACATGAAAGACGTCGTGAATCTTTGCAAGTTAAGGGGGCAAAATCAAACGATACGCAACCGGGCCAACTCGTTCAGAGATTTCGTACGGCCCAATGACTCTCGGGCTCAACTTGCCCTTACGGCCGAATCTGAGTATCTTTTTCCAAGGCGAAACTTTAAGAAACACTTTATCTCCCACCTGATACTCAATGTCCTTTCGTTTCAAATCCGCGTACGATTTCTGACGATCTGTGGCCGCCTTTAGACTTTCACGGATTACCTTTACTTTCTGTTCAGCATCTTTAATCAAATCCACTCCGAAAATTTTACTTTCACCGAGCTCGGTCCAAAACAATGGTGTACGACATTTACGACCGTACAAAGCCTCGTAAGGTGCCATCATAATACTTGATTGAAAACTATTGTTGTAAGCGAATTCAATCAAAGGTAAGTACCGTTCCCATGAACCACTTAACTCGAGGATGCAACATCTCAATATATCCTCAAGTATCTGAATTATCCGCTCGGATTGACCATCGGTTTGGGGATGAAAGGCGGTCTTTGAAATGCAACTTGGTACCCAAAGCTTCTTGCAATTTCTTCCAAAATCGCGAGGTGAATCTCGGATCTCTATCCGACACAACAGCAATCGGTACCGTGTAATCTCACAATCTGAGAAACGATAATTCACTAGTTTATCCAATGAAAATCCATACGACGGGGATAAAGTGAGCCGACTTAGTCGGTCTATCAACAACAACCCAAATCGCATCCTTCTTACTTGTCGACAATGGCAGTCCGGACACAAAGTCCATTGTGACTCGATCCCATTTCCACTCGGGTATCGAGATCGGCTGAAGTAACCCTGAAGGCACTTGATGTTACGCTTTCACTTGTTGACATATTAAACATCTCGAAACAAAGTCGGAGATGTCTCGTTTCATACCATGCCACCAAAACTGACGTTTCAAATCATTGTACATCTTCGTACTCCCCGGGTGGATTGCCATTCGGCTACAATGGGCTTCGTTCAGAATTATCGAAATAAGTTTCGAATTCTTTGGAACACACAGACGACTTCTGAACCTCAAACAATCGTCATCATCAATTTGAAACTCCGATTCCTTGTTCGGAACACACTCAGCCCGTTTTGCAACCAACTTGTCGTCAACTTTCTGAGCTTCACGAATTTGATGAATCAATAACGGTTTGGCCTTTAATTCGGCTATTAACACATTGTCGGGTAGAATAGACAAGTGTACATTCATAGCTCGTAAAGTAAACAGTGATTTTCGGCTTAAGGCGTCCGCAACCACATTAGCCTTTCCCGGGTGATAATCAATGACAAGCTCATAATCTTTTAACAACTCGAGCCAACGTCTTTGTCGCAGATTTAAGTCTCTTTGAGTCATCAAATATTTGAGACTTTTGTGATCCGAATACACATGGCACTTCTCACCAAATAAGTAATGTCGCCATATCTTTAAGGAGAATACGATGGCAGCCAATTCGAGATCATGGGTCGGATAATTTTTCTCATGTGGCTTTAATTGTCTCGACGCATAGGCCACAACTCGACCTTCTTGCATCAATACACAACCTAACCCAAGTAGGGATGCGTCACTATAGATTCGGGATTGACTGAAGGTAGTTTCTAATACCGAGGATAAAGTTACACTAATTCGGGATTGACTGAAGGTAGCATCACACAGACAAAAGTCTTATGCGGATCTGAAGGGCAAAGAAATTGAGTATTCTGGCTGGGACTTAGTATTTCTTAAGGTCTCGCCATGGAAGAAGGTGCTGGGGTTTTGGCGGAAAGGCAAGCTTAGCCCTAGGTTCATTGGACCTTACCGCATACTGAAGCGTGTGGGACCGGTTTCCTATCAGCTAGAGTTACCTTCAGAGTTGAAGTGGATTCATGATCTGTTCCACGTGTCTATGTTGAGGCATTACCGCTCTGTTCCAACACATATTATCTCGACTGAGGAGGTTGAGATTAGATCAGATCTGACCTTTGAGGAGGAGTTAGTTCAGATCCTAAATTGTGATGTTAAGGTCTTGAGGAAAAAGTCTATTCCACTGGTTAAGGTACTTTGGCGTAATCACAGTTCTAAGAAGGCCACGTGGGAACCCGAGGAGGTGATGCGAGAACACTACCCTCATCTGTCTTGACCAGGCAATTTTCGAGGCTGAAATTTTCTTTTAGGGGTTAGAGTTGTAACGCCCCAAATTTTAAGTATTTATTTTGTATGTTGTCTTACACAACTGTGAATCTATTTCAGTGGTTAAGTGTTTTGGGAAGTGTCTGAGAAGCCTTGAGTTCAAGCCTTGGCTAGTACAAATTTTTTGTTCTTACTTAAATTAACCCTTGCCTTTAGTTAGTAGTCTTTTAAATAAATATGAGCATTTGATGACAAGAAAAGGCTACTGGTTTAGGGGCAAGTGGTGTGTTTCAGGAGGTCTGATGTTCAAGTCATGCTTAAAGCAAAGGAACATTTTTATTTTACTGCAACTGTCGTGGAAGTATCCTATGCTGATCGAAACTGAGGTGTTTGAATGGTCTTGGAATTTAGTGGTTGAGCGGAGGTGTGGTCGGTTGGAGGGGTTTTAGGAGGAAATTTAGGATGTGGATAGAGGAGTGATAGGTTTGAATGATTGTGGAGAGATTTGAGGAGGGAATCGTGGGAATTTGAGGGGAGAGAGGTGTTGTGCCAAATTTGGACTATTGGCACACAAAGAATTTGTCTTTGGGGAAAAGGAAGAATTTGGCTGTGCAAATCACTCTAGTTTCCTATTATATTTTTATTTCTTTTTCTCTTAAAGCCGAATATAACATTTTGGGGTATCTTCTTATTTGGTGGTCTGTTCCGAAATTGCACTTCTTTCTTTAGTTTAATACTCTATTTCTCTTTCTCTCAATGCTTTTGAGCAACAATTCCCTTTTTTGTGCCTAGCTACCTTGGCCGATTATTCTTATTTCTTCTACAACCTCAATCGGTTTTTTGTTCTCCTTGTAATTGAATCTTTCCCTCTCTAAAAGTCTCTTTCTTTTCTCCTCTCATCTTCTCTCTGCTGACTCTCTTTCTCCTACCCTCTTCATTTTTGAGGCTTGGTCGAATATTACTGCTCTTTTTGCTCACTATGTTGACTTTCCTTTCATTGTTATCTACCGTCTCTGTAGTCATTCCTATTCTTCAGTTTTACATTTTGGTAAGTCTGATTTTCAATATGGGTTCACGATTCTTTTTCCTTTCTCCCTCTTTGCCATGTTACTCTTGCACTTAACATCTTCTTGTGCTGCCGTTTCTGATAGGGGTGCGAGGGTTCCTCTTTACTTCGATCATTCTGCGTACATTTGGCTCTTGTGTGGGTGTAGGCAGATTGTCCCTTACCTCTAATCTTGACTTTGCATTTCAATAAGTAATATACATCTATGTGCGACTGTTCTTTTAATTATTGGTTGATAAGGCTAGTTGAAATGCAGGTAACCCCCTAAGGTCTAAGAATTAGGCTCTTGCAACGAAGTAAGTGAGCAAGCTTCAATCGATGATCTAGATTGATCAAGGTTTGCTTCAACCCAATTGTTAGGTTGCTGACTGAAGCTTTTGTTGAAATAGGTTGGAGTGCTCGTGGCCTAGTTACGCATTTTCACAAACAGGTGTGGCCCCACATAGGTAAACCACACGGACTTGTGCTGATTACTGGGCCATGCTGTGTAGTCCACACGACCAAGGCCATTTTTGGGTTTCGAGGGCCACACGGGCATGTGGGACTATATGGCCGTAATGCGAGCCTTGGGCCCATTTTCATTGTTCGACGGTTAGGGTCGTACGGGTCACCCGAGACGACTGTGGACCTACTATTGGGTCAGTAAGTATACATAGTCCCCAATCTAATGAAATGACTATTTTGCCCCTATAAGAAAAAAATGACGGATATGCCCCCATGTTATGTATGATTGTATTGAGCATGCCATTTTATATATGTTGCATACATGTAGGATATTATGATGTGATGCATGGGGTTGGGTTATTATGATTGGAGGAAGTGTACTGTTCTGGCAGCTCTGCTGTAATTTCTGTTTAGTACCGCCACCGATGCTATTTTTGGTGTGTAGGGATGGGTGGGTTGATTTTATCCCCACATGGTGTGTAGGGTTGGACGGAGAAGTGTGTAGAGGCTGGCTGGGTAGGATTTCTATTTGCATATCTGTTCTGTGACTGCTATTGAATTAGGCTAAGGCCCAGACTGATTCTGATACTGTAACGAGCTAAGGCCCTATCTGAAATTAAATTGTTACTGAAATGGGCTTAGGCCCAGACTGTAAATGCCTACCATATGTCTGACAGTTGTTTAGGGATTATACACTGAGTTTTCATAAACTCACCCTTTCAATTTTCTACGTAGGTAATCTTTAGGCGGATCGGTGCTGCGAGGGACTCGAAGGTGGCCACACAACTGTATTTGCTCTCATTTTTAACTTTTAATTTATAATTAATTTAACTTGGGTATTTGTTTTGTAAAAAGGCTTCTTTAAGTTTTTATTTTAATTTGAGATTTATTTACTTTGATTTAAATCTGTTAGTAGTAGGTTACGGATTTTCAAAATATAAACAAACGTTTTCCTAAAACACCATGTTTACGTAACATATTCTGAGAGCTTCCGCAACACACTGTTTTAAAGTGTAATAACAATATAATATGATTAACATTTTGCTAAAACGACTTGAGTTTAACAATGAACAAGATATCATCAATTTTTGTTAAAGATCCCAAAGAGGTTTTATTGTAGAACGAGTTTTCCACGAAATTGTGTTTTTCGAAAAATACTCCAATGTGACATCGCAGATTTGGCCATAATGTCTAGACCGGGTTTGGGGTGTTACAGATGTGTCTCATATTGGTTATTGGGTTGTAAACCTATCCATATATGCTTGCATGTGCTAAAGGTTTCATATGGTGTGGTTATGTGTGTTTGGTATGGATGAATTGTGAATGTGCCCTAGATTACTTGATGATTTTAAAGTGATTAAATTGGCTTATGGATAGACCTTAGCATAAGTATGAAGTGTAAGAATGTGTCAATGATAATCATAGCATGAAGTTGATAAGTTTAAACTAGGCAAAGTACGGTGCCTTTTGCCTGAAAATATTGATATGAAATTACCATGTTAAGTGCCATTGAAGTTATGTTTAAGTAAGTGCTAACAAGGGTTCCAAATGGCTTGGTAAATAGCCATTTTATGGGCCATACAGGTAGAGACACAGCCATGTGTCTCATCCGTGTGGAGGGCACGGTCTAGTGTACAGGTGTGTGACTTGGCTGTGTGACCCTATTTCATTGCTGACATCATAAACAGAGAGTTACATGGGCTGAGGACACAGGCGTGTCCCAAGCCACACGGGCGTGTGTGACCACATGGCCTAACCCACACATATGTGTGACTCTTCAAACATGGAAAATTTTCTACGTGTTGTAAAAGGTTCGTAAGTTCTCGATTTAGTCCTGAACCACCCCCGATACATGTTTTGGGCCTTGTGAGCCCATATAAGGGACATTATGAACGTGAATGAATTTTTTTTATTTTGAACAAAATTTTATGACCCTGTTTTACATGTATGTGTACGTTTTAGTCTAGTAATGCCTCGTACCCTGTCTAGGCCTTGGACTCAAGCAAGGGGTGTTACATCCACATTGTATCCAGTTGGAAACATTCTATAATGGTCTCATGCACACACAAGGTTGGTGGTAGATGCTTTTTCAAATGGTGCTCTCTTGTCGAAATCTTATAATGAGGCTCATAAAATCATCTAGAGAATAGCCAGTAATAAATACCAGTGGCTGACAAACCAAGCAGCTTCAGGAAGATAAGTAGCTGAAATGCATGAAGTAGATACCTTTACTTCACTTTTAGCTCAGGTATTGTCAATCTCTTCAATGTTGAAACAATTTACTACTAACAGTTTAAATCATGTTGCATCTCAGCCATCAATCTATTATTTAGGGGGTGGACCAAACCACACTTACATGAAACATAGATCAAATCAACGTCTTGGTTTAAATCAACAAGTTCAAAACCTACCCCAAGTTGAACCTTCAAATAATTTGAAGAATTTGTACATTGCTAAAAATGATGCCTTAATTAAGTCCAAGAAACAACATTGGAAAATCTAGAAAATCAAGTGGAACAATTAGCTGATGAGTTTAGAAATGGACCCTAAGGTGCTATACCAAGCAACATAGAAAATCCTCTATTAGTCGAGTTTTCTAATCTTGAGAACTTATTTAGAGTAGACATGGCGAAAAATTATGCAACTTTGATAAATTTGGAGAACCAAATGAAGCAGCTAGCCAACGAACTTTGAAATTGACTACAAGGAGCTTTGCCCAGTGACATTGAAAACTTAAGAAAATCGAGCAAGGAGAATTGCAAAATGGTCAATTTGCAAAGCGGAAGGACTTTTGAACCCAATAAGGTTAAGGTTGAAGATGAACCTCCCTAGAAAGAGGAAAATCAACCAATATTTGAAATTCTTGCACCAAAGAAGCCAAATTCTGCAAATTTTGAATAGGTAAAATCTAAACTAATGAATTTTGATAAGCTAATCTCTTTATTAGATGTAGAAATATTACCTTGGAAGAGCTGTCCAATCTTAGCCAAAGTTCCACAACCTCCATATCCTCAAAGACTCCAACAACATAAATAGGATATTCAAATTAAGAGAATGTTAGATTTGTTAAAATAGCTATGTATCAACATCCCGTTGGTAGAAGCTTTGGACCAAATGTCGAACTATTCGAAAGCTATAAAGGAATTTCTATCTAAGAAGAGAAGGTTTGGGGAATTTAAAACTATAGCCCTGATTACAGAGTGTAGCTTATTTTCTTAGAACAAGTTGCCTCCTAAGTTGAAGGATCCAAGAAGTTTCATCACACCTTACAATATTAGAGAATCCTATTATGGTAAGGCTTTGTATGATCTGGGATCGAGTATCAACTTTATGCCTACATCTGTGTTTAGAAGATTAGGTATTGGTAAGGCCAAACAGACTACAATTACACTCTAGTTGGTGGATCGATCTTTGGTATACCCAGAAGGAAAGATCGATAATGTCTTGGTACATGTTGATAAATTCATATTTCCTGCTAACTTTATTATCTTAGATTTTGAAGGAGATAATAAAGTACCAACCATCCTAGAAAAGCCTTTCCTAGAAACTATAGGAAGAGAATCGATGTACCGAAAGGTGAAATCACTATGCAAGTTCAAAATGAACAAGTGATCTTTAATGAACTCAAGACCATAAGATCTCCTGATGAGGTTAAAGATTGTTTTACTATCTCAGAGGAAGATCTGTTGGTTCCTGCAAAAATTAGAATACAATAATCCATTGGAAGGTATTTCATCTAACTCTTCACATCAAGATAAAGATGATATATATTTGGAAGCTAACATGGAAGAATTCACTTCAAAAGTTCAATTCAAGTCATTAAAGCTATCATCACATAAGTATAAGCAACCAAACCCATCAAGAGAAGAGCCATCTGAGTTAGACTTTAATGTTTTAAAAAGGCACGAGAAAAGTATTGAGTGGACTATTACAAATAATGAAAAGAGATCTGTCAAGGGATAGAAGAGTTTGATTCAATTTTTAGTATTTGATCCTAGAAAACTCTAGTCTCAATGGTTAAAAGCAAGGATCCTGGATCCCATTTATTATATTCAATGGGTGGCATTGTACCAGAGAAAGATGGTATAAAAAAAGTGGGATGATTTCGTTAACGATCATTATAGGTCAGCAAATTTGTACGAATGACAGAAAGTCGAGCAAAGCAAAACAGCAAGACCATTTCCTACTGCTATTTCTAGAGCAAATATTGAATATAATTGCTAGGAAACATTACTTCTTCTTTCTAGATGAATACGATTGGTATGATAAATGATCGTTCAACATCGCATTTGTCAGTGACAATCATCAATAACATTGAAGGAGTCCTCTTCACTCTCTTTGTCGTTAATTTATTTTCAGTTTTTTTCCCTCTCATTTGAATAAATGACATTCTTAGAAATTATTTTTCTTTAATTAGTACTTCAAATTAATTTTGTCTAAGGAGATTGGAACTTAAGCAGGACCATTTGTGACCCTTCTAACCTTTCTTGGGAATTTAATTTGATGTAATTTTTCAAGAAGAAGTTTTCTAAGTAGCCCAAAAGAAAATTTTCATTTTCATTTCCAATTTTATTTTTATTTTTATGTTCAATAAGAAGGTCAAGTTGGCCCAAGGTTTAATCAGTTTATTTTATTAAGTTTTGTAATAGCCCAATTTTAGTGATGTCGAAAACAGTAGTTTCGAGACAACAACTTCAACAAGTGAGTTAATATTTTAATGTTTATTCAATGTCTATAGGGTTGATTTAAGGTAGTATTAAATTTTCATTTAGAAATTTTGAAGTTTAATTGGTTAATTAGGTAAAAAGGATTAAGTTGTAAAAGGTATAAAAGTTGAGTTCTATTAGCTAAAAGGGTCAAATGGGTATGGAATCTTAAATTAGTGAACTTATTTAATGAATATACCATATAAGAGGGTAATGGACAACCATGGACATTAAAATGTTGATGATTAGTTAAGTTAATAAGGGTAAATTCATAAATAGATCAAATAAAAGAATAATAAAGTAAACAAAAGATGAAAAGAAGTTATCATCTTTGTTTCTTCTTTATCTAAAAACCGAATAGCCATTGTTGGGGGACGAACAAGCTTCAGTCATGGAACAACCCATTTTTAGTTAAATTGGAACAATGGTTTTGAGACCAAAAATTTGAGGTTAAAATAATTATTTTATTATTAAATTGAGGTTTACAACATGATAGTATGATTGTGTGAAAATTTCGTTAGGAAATTTTATAGTTTAAATGCTTAATTTGATAATGTGGAAAAAGATGGAAATTTTGTGGTAGAAATATGAAATAAATGAAAATTATGGGTTGATATGGTAATAAGAGAAATTCGGCTAGCATGGGTAGGGACGTAATTGCATGAATTTGTGTTTTTATGAGCTAAGGACTAAATTATAAAGATGTTGAAATATTAGGAACAAAAGTGTAAAGTTGCCATAATATGTATTTTGGGCCAAATTGAATAGAATGATTAATCAATAAGCTAAATTTGATTACATATAGATAGAGAAAAGTGAAGTTCAGATTTAGATCGAGGGAAAAACAAAGTTTTGGACTAATCGATTCATTTCGTCGTTTTTGTGAATCGAGGTAAGTTTGTATGTTAATAAGCATTATTATAATTGTGTTTTAAATGCTTTATTATTGAATTTAATTGTGAATACAACCTTTCAGATATATTCGACGAAGATTCAGTAATTGGAAATCCCAGTTGAACCTTAGGAATAAATTAGGATACGAATGACATGTCATTAGTGGTTATGTAATTTGGGTGCTAGTCCATACATCCTATTGGTGGCTGAGTTATCCGGCATGTGTTGCGGATTCTCGTCAGCTTGTGTGAGCAACACTGTGTAACTACGTCATGACCGTCAGCTTGTGTGAGCAGACACGTTGATAGCTCGAGATTGAGCATTATTTGAGATATAAGATTGAGATAGCTTCGGCTATGTCTTGGCACTTAGGGTGCGAGATTCCAAAGTTTTCGATAGTATTCCAAATGGTTTAACGGGTATACTAAAGATATGAAACAGTGAGAAATAGATACGTATACTCTAGGTATGTACGGAAACTATATAAGCATTGAACCTAGGAATGTTATGAGTTCATGATTATTTAAGTGATTGAATATATGTTAATCTTATGATTTAATGATTTTGTTGCATATTATGATCATACTACTTGATTGGTGAATGAATGGTAAGCTTTACTTATTGACTATACGAGTTTATTAAGCTATATAACTTATTCTGTTTATTTTTTTGTGTTTTATAGTGTTTATTGAAGCTAGCTCAGATTGGGAGTCGTCGGAGATTGCATCACACTATCAACTATCACTTTGTTACTTTTGGAACTTATGTATTTGGTATATAGCATGTATAGGAGTTATGGTCATTTTGGTATATGTGTTAATAATGAATTTAGCTATTTGAGTTGGCTTGTAAAGTGACGCATAATTAAAAGTGACCATATTGATAATTTGAGTATGTGGGTTTGGTATGTTTTGAATTGGAAAAATATGATGTAATGAGTCATATAATTGTCACGAATTAGGCTTGATTGAGATTGGTTTGAATGCCTATTTACGCCATGTTATATGCCTTTTGGTTTGGTGTAAGTGAATGCATTTTGGATGAGAAAGATGGCTTGGTAAATAGTCTATTTTTGTGCACACGGGCAGAGACACGGGCGTGTGTCTCAGTCATGTGTGACACACGGTCAGGTGACACGGCTGTGTGTCCCCTGATGTTTAATTAGAAATCAAGTCAGTATGCTCCACACTGCCCAACACATGGGCGTGTGACTTGGCCGTGTGGCATAAGTCAGTATACCCTACAGGTTTGGCACGGCCTGGCACACGAGTGTCTGAGGCCATTTCGAAGGGCATACGGGTTAGTCACACGGACGTGTGGTTGGTCGTGTGACCCAAGTCAGAAAGTTACATGGGGTTGGACATGGGCTGGGACATGGCCATATGATCCCATTTCGAATGTCTACACGGCGACGGGCCGTTTCTTTGGCCGTGTGAAACCCCTTTATTTTGAAATTTTTTTCTAAAATTTCCCATACTTTCCTTAGTTATCGGTTTAGTCCTGGACCACTTATAGTGCATGATTTGGGCCTCTTAGGCTCATAATAGGGACAATGTGATTAATTTTGAATGATTTATATTTGGAAATGGAAAATGTATGAGAAATATATGTTTATTTGTGCAATAAGTCTGGTAATACTTCGTAACTCTATTTCGAAAAGGAATACAGGTGAGGGGTGTTACATTTATTGGTATTAGAGCTACGGTTTAGTCGATTCTAGGACTAATATAGCGTATGTGAGAGTCTAAGTATACATGTCATATATAACCTATGATAGTGTGATATCTCCTGATAGTTTAAAATGTGTTTTCATATAGTAATGGATCCCAATCGAGCTGTGGCTAATGATGTTGAGAGTAATGCGCCAGCCTCCTTTCATGGAGTAGCGCAATATGAGTCGAGACCTATATCGTGTAGTCAGGAAGGAGAGGCCAAAGAAGCTTTCTTCCAAATGATGAACAAGTGGTTCATTGAGTTTGTCCAAACTAATCTGGCTGCTTAGCAACCTCCACCCTCATCTATTCCCTAATCGACCCCCGTAGCTCCTTAAGGTTTGGAACATTTACGGTTGAGTAAGCCACCTATGGATAAAATCTGAAAGTATAGGGCTGGAGAGTTTAGAGCTACCATTGATGATGATCCTGAGAGAACTGAGTTTTGGCTCAAGAATACAATTCGGATATTTGATGAACTATCTTGCATGCCAGCTGAATGTGTAAAATGCACCGTATCACTTCTAAGAGGCACTGCATACCAGTGGTGGAATACTTTGATATTTGTAGTACTGAGAGAATGAGTTACATGAGAATTCTTTCAAACCAAGTTCAAAAAGAAATATATAAACCAGAGTTTTATTGACCAGAAGCACAAAGAATGTCTAGAATTGAAACAAGCTCGAATGTCTGTAACCGAGTATGAAAGAGAATTTGTGAGACTCAGTAAATATGCTCGACAATGTGTTTTCACTGAGGCAATTATGTGTAAATGATTCGAAGACGGGTTAAACGAAGACATTAGACTGCTAGTCTCGATTTTGGAATTGAAGGAAATTGTTGTGTTAGTTGATAGAGCTTGCAAAGACGAAGAACTTGGTAAAGAAAAGAGAAAAACTAATTTTGAGGCCAGAGATTTGAGAAAGAGGCCAATGAATAAACATATCAGTCTTCGTCAAAGAAATCATGGGATTCGTATAGTCATTTGAATGCTTCTATGGGGTATCCAAATAGAGTTTGCGGAAAGTAATACACAGGTCTTCAGTATCGAGTGTTGATAGTGTTAGAACCAAACCTGAGTGTCCATAGTGTGGAAAACGACATTTTGGAGACTGCTGGATGAATAATAAAGCTTGTTTCAAATGTGGCTTGCTAGATCATTTTATCCGGATTGTCCTGAGTTATCTGAAAAAGACAAATTTCAGAATGCAAGATCGAGTGACATAGCTACTAGAAGAAGACCACCTAGTAATTACAAAGGATTCTACTGTGAGATCAGAGGCAAGAGCACCAGCTAGAGCTTACGCTATTCGCGCTCGCAAAGATGCGTCGTCACTAGATGTTATCACCTGTACATTTTCTCTCTATGACACTAATGTAATTACCTTGATTGATCCCAGATCAACTTATTCATATGTCTATATGGATTTAGTGTCTAGTAAGAGTTTACCTATTGAGTCTGCTGAATTTGTGATTAAAGTATCGAACCCCCTAGGCAAGTATGTCCTAGTTGATAAAGTTTGTAAGAATTGTTCTTTGATGTCTTGGGGTTATTGTTTTCCGAAAAATTTGATGCTTTTACCATTTGATGAATTCGTTGTGATTTTGGGTATGGATTGGATGACTCTGCATGATACTGTTGTGAATTGTAGAAGAAAGACTATTGAATCTGATGAGTCAAGTGAGTTGCCTATTGTGATATCATCGATATTAGCTCAGAAATATGTGAAAAAAGGTTGTGATTCTTACCTTGCGTATGTACTGGATACCAAAGTGTCGAAATCGAAGATTGAATCAGTACCAATGGTTTTTGTGTAACACCCCTAACCTATATCCAACACCGGGACAGGGCTCGAGGCATTACCGGAACATTACACTTTCAGTATACTAACTCGGGTCACAAAATTTCATTTGAATTTAAAACTCTTCAATCATGAACATCTCGTCCCTTGTATAGGCCTTCGAGACCTATAACATATCGGAAGGCAATGCGGGACAAATACGGGCACGTTCGATTAGCCTTGGGCTCCTCAGAAAATTTTCTTTAACTAAAAGGGGCACACGACGGTGTAGGTGGATCGTGTGGACTCACACGCTCGTGTATCTTGGGGCACGCCCATGCCCTTCAACCGTGAGCAACATTGACTTATCAACACAGCCATAGAACACGCCCATGCTACCTGTTCGTGGATGAAACTATCATTTTAACACAGCCATGGCGCACCCCCGTGTGGCCTACCCGTGTACAACTTTGAGCTAAGGTTTTAAGTGCAGGGGATACACGGGCATAGCACATGCCCATGGGAGGGAACCTTATGTCACACACGGACACACGCTCGTGTGTCCAACCATGTGGACTTTATTAGGCTATTTTCCAAGCCTTTAGTCACCCCTTTATACTACTTGTGCCTAATGGTTACCAAGTTTGAGAGGAAGCATGATTATATACTTGTAAATAATCTTAATGAAAATAGTTGTATAGAAACCTCATATCATTGGTTTCATACATAAATGGTTATTTCCTATTTAGTGTCATGGGTTCCCATATTACTTTAATCCATCTGAAATTGGCTCATTCATGTGATTCATTGCCAATTGATAGCAACCCATCCTTCGTGATTAAAACTATGCATAAAATCATAGGTCATAGCCTACTTAAATTAAGCCAATTTTCATGGCCATATACAAAGAGATAAACATATTTTTACATGCCTTTACTTGGCAAATCAAATGACACATATAACAAAATACTCAAAAATACTATACATCCCATTGAACAAAATAAACTAAGTCTTTATACCAAAACTTGTTTAGTTGATAGTGTGTTCACTCCCCAATTGTCTTCCAATCCGTATGAGTCCTTAAGCTCTGTGAGATAGGAAAAAAGAGAGGGGTAAACATTTTCATGCTTAGTAAGCTTGAATAACCAAAAAGTAAGCTTACCGAGTAATTAGCAAACATCCATACTTATTTCGTGAAATCATTCATTATGAAATGATTTCCAATCACATGCACTCAATCAATAAGTTAGTCATATAATCATGTATTATGTAATTTAACTAGATGGGCTCATCATTCAACATTTCATTCATATATGTATATCCCATGTTAATCTCGTAGAGTTTCTAGGAAACCTCGATGGAATACCCATTATCCGTCAATTCATACGAATGATTATTCCATCTATGCACTCCTGCGAACCCCACATCATATGGCAGGATTACCAGTCTAGGCTAAATCCCCCATTATGGGATCTCATAAGGTGATGTCGGGATTGCCAGTCCAGGCTAAATCCCTTATAGCAGCAAACACCCTTAATGAGCTCGGATCTGAATTACCAATCCAGGCTAAATTCAGACCCTAATCGGATTACCCGTCTGGCCTGAATCCATCATACACACATATTCTTCGGGAGGCTTGATCATTCAAGGAACACTTGTGTAACAGCCCTAATTTGACCCTAGTCGGAATGTGGTTTCGGGACCACAAAACCGAGTCATAAAATTTAGTTAAAATTTTATTTGCATACCTTATATGTGTGGTAGTACTTGTATAAAAATTTGATGTTTTAATTTTTATCTTAGGAATGTGAATCTTGCTCGAAAGATTTAGTTGAGAGACTTAGAAAATTTGATAGGTAAATAAGTGAGGACCAAATAGTATTGAAATATGAAAAGTTGGGTTTGCATGTCAAAATGCCCCAAACTATGTTGAGTGGCCGGCCAAGCATGGCTTCATTCTTCCAAGATTATGTTGTTATTATTATTTAATATTGGTAAGCAATTAAAATAGAGGAAAAATAAAGATTAATAATAAGAAAATGAACAAAAAAAAAAGGGTGTTCATCCTTGCTACCCTTTAGCCGAAAAACCAAGTGAAAGAAAAAGAGAAAAGCTTTGGAGAAGTCGGCCATACTAGTATCTAAGTTGAGGTATGTTGAAGTTATTCCTTTAAATTCATGTATATTTTTGGTTGTTAGTTTGAATTCTATCTATCTCATGGTTGGATTTGGGGTTGTTGGAGAGTTGGAATTTGACAAGAAGCTTAAAATTTTAGTTGATACCTTGATGCTATTAACATGTTAGTTGTATGGATGAACTAAGTTGCTTGTGATGTTAGCATGAAAGTGAAGATGTTAAGTCATTTTGTTGGAGGTGCGAAGTTGGGACTAAGAAGGGATGAGTATTCGGCTAACATAGTTGAAAGGGATGTTGCCGATTTTTAGAATTTGATTATGGGAGTGGCTATAATGGGCATAAAGATGTTGAACTTAAGAAATGTAGCAACATGCAAATTTATATGATATCACAAATGGAGGTGAAGCTATGCTAGATTGGGAAAAAGTCGATCAAGTGTGCATGAGAAGAATTTAGGTGTTTAGATGATGTTATAGATGACACTATACATGTATATATATATTCGCCATCAAAGTGAGTATGTAGGTGATGTTGAGTCAAATTTTGGTGCACATTCGGTATGTATATATATATAAGTATGCCCATTCGTGATGTTACCTTTAATCATGTATATAATCGACTAAATGGGTAATTAGTAAGAGGGTTGCGAATATACAAATATACATATGCATGTGTAATTGAATTATAAATGTATAGCAAGATGATTAAACTAGTTTATTTATTTATTAAGCCCGAGAAGTTAAAGAAGGGAAACAAGCAAGGGCAAAGCCAAGGACATCGAGTAGCCGGGTCGGAACCGTTATACTCAACGCAAGGTAAGTCCTTAAGCACTTTTTGTGAGAACTCCTTGGATAGATATTTTTCGGAGTGATTCTCCTACTTATTAATATGACCATATGTACAATTTGAATTTAGTAAATTGCTTTACCATGATGAATCAACATAGGGCACAATGTGTGCAAAAATTATGTGGCACTATGTGTGCCGATTGGGAGGTTGAAGCATGAGGGAATCTCAAATGCACTATGTGTGCGATTTACTATGGCACTATGTGTGCGATTTACTATAGCACTATGTGTGCGATTTACTATGGCACTAGGTGTGCGAACATAATAAGCACTATGTGTGCAACGTTTGGTTGTTGGTATAAATTGTGATGAATGAGGTAAGTGATTGAGCTATTAACTAAATATCGAATTTGAGGTTGTGCGGTGTATGCATAAATTTATCTAGTGCATCGTTGTTCCAAACTTGAGGAAATGGGTCTACATCGATTGGGCTGACTTGGCATTGATTTAATTGAAGGACTTGGCATGAGATCGAACCAAAAATTTAAGAAATTGTAGCATAGTTGTTATGATTTGGAAAAAATGATTTTGTGTTATTTGTTTTTCACTTATGATTATTATTGTTGGACGGTAGAGTAGTGCTTATGACTTACTGAGTTATGTACTCATTTGGTGTGCTTGTTTGTTGCTTATCTAGGTTCTTGATCCATTTTGGTGTGCTCGGGACCGTCGTCAAAGTCATCACACCGGCTAGCAACTTTTGGTACTTTCTTCTTAGTGGGTCTAGGAGAACATTTTGGCATGTATAGGCTATTATGTTTTGTTGAAATTTGGTATGTAAACTTTAGCCATGCGAAAATGGCATAATGTTCGGTTGGATTTGGTTCTATGATGTTTGGACACAAGTCTTGGTAATTCGGTTTTGGTTGAGTATTGGTAGAGGCCCACTCGATTTTTATGCCAAATGTCATGGCTGATTATTTTGGTGTTAAATTCATGATTTGGTAATAGTGTAGTGGGAGATGCTCGGTGATGATTAGCCTTGGCATGGCTAGTCATGGTTATAAATTGGGACATGCATGATGAATTATTAGTTAAATCAAGGAAAAGTCATGAAATAGGCATAGTTGTTGTAGTAACAGATGTTGACAGCAGCAGTGATGCGAGATTGAAAAATCACTAAAAATAGTAGGAATGGAATTAAATAGTGAATAAATTATGTAAATGAACCTTTATGAAACTACTTTCATATGGAAGAAACAAAACAGTCATATGAGTTGTATGTTAAGAAATATTTAGGTTTTCGTGAAACAGGACCAGAACGGTTTCTGGATTCCCTGTTCCAACTTTATAAATTCATTATAAATTAACCAGAGATAATTAGGAGTCATGCCATACATGTATAGATTCCCCTTTGAGTCTAGTTTCTATAGAAACAAACGACATCAGTATTGAAGCCCTGTATAGGAAGATATTCAAGTCGTAATGCGCAAAGGTCAGTGTAGTCGATCCCTATAACATGGGGGAATTTAACTAATAAACTGTACTAATTGGCCTGACAAAAAATTCTAGAAAAAAATTTGTAGATGCATATATGAGTCTAGTTTCAGAGAAAAATCACGAAACTGATTTTCGAGTTGTATAACTCAAGTTATGATTTTTGAAGCGACTAGTACGCAGATTGGCAGCTTGTCTGGGAAATTCTTAATAAGTGGTTTGAAGTCTGTTAACACCTCGTGTTCGACTCCGGCGACGGTCTCGGGTTCGGGGTGTTACAACTTGTCTGGGCTAGATTCCTTTGCATACCTGAGATTTTGGATTACCTGTCTGGGCTAAATCCTTACTGCAACACATGCAGGATCTCAGTTTACCTTTTCAATGAGGGTTCATCCATCGAATTCCCTTTGTCAACCTCAACTGAGATATTTTTCACATGTTATCATCAATATGCATTTCTATGATATTTCATAGAAATAACAAATACAATCATCAAGCATTCATAATTCATACAATTTGCATATCAAGAGTTTACTTTAAGTTATCCGAACTTGCCTGGTACTCTTTTCGGAGTTGTGTTTCGGTTATTCCGTAACCTTGCGTTCACCACGATTGACCTTTTGAATTTGTTTCTTGGGGTCTATAATAGCAAAATTAATTCATTAATACCCCAAATTATATATTTCAAGTTTAATACCTACCCCGATCCAAATGACTGTTTTGCCCCTAACCTTTCACATCTTTATGATTGAGTTCCTAGGCTCGTATAATGAAACACATGCAATTTCTATCTTACCCAAGCCTAACCGAACATTTTTCTTTCTTATGGCAACCCACATTTTTCATTATTTTCCTCATTTCTACCACACATTTACATCTTTTGCAAAATAGTCCCTATAAGGGTTTCTCATGAAAACCAACTTAGAAAATATGTTTAACACACATTCAACCAACTTAGAAAATATGTTTAACACACATTCATCTTTCATATTCTTCCATAATCCATCAAAATACCAATAACTCATGCATGGGTAAATTTTTGAACATGAACCCTAGCATGAAATATGGGTAGAACTGGAGAGAGCAAACTATCGAGATTTCAAAAATACAAAAAACATGAAAAACGGGGTTTGGGAGCACTTACTATTGAGCTTGAAAATTGAAGAAACCCTAGCTATGGTGTCCTCCAAATTTCGGCAGCTATGGGAAGAAGATGAGCATATTTTTTCTTTATTTTCCCCTTTTTATTTCATTAAAATGCCTAATGACCAAAATGCCCTCATGCCTTTTCTTTAAAATTTCATCCATTCAAGCCCATTTTTGTCCAAAAATTTATAACTTGGGAAAATTGATCTCCAAGACCTTCTAATTCAGAATCTATAGCAATTTCATACAAATTGCTTCTAGAATCCAAGTTTTGCAATTTATTCAATTTAGTCCCTAATTTCCAATTGGACATCTTATACTTAGAATTTCTTCATGAAACTTTAACACATGCATATACTCATATTCTAGGCCTCATAATAATTATAAAATAAATATTTTGATGTTGGATTTGTGGTTTCGAAACTACTATTTTGACTAGGCCCCATTTCGGGATGTTGCATTTCGCCCCCCTTAGGGATTTTCGTCCTCAAAAGTCTTACCAGAAAACAGATTCGGATATTGGCTTCTCATAGTTTTTTCCAGCTCCCATGTAGCTTCTTCAACACCATGTTGATGCCATAAAACTTTTACAAGAGTCACATCTTTATTTCTCAACTGTTTAACTTCGCGAGCCAATATCTTAATTGGTTCTTCTCCATAGGTCATGTCCGGTCGAATTTTGATCTCAGTCGGCGAAATCACATGAGAAGGGTCTGATCGGTATCTCCTTAACATGGATATATGGAACACGTCATGAATCTTTTCCAATTTAGGTGGCAACACCAAATGATAGGCTAACAGTCCAACTCTTTCAGTGACCTCGTATGGTCCGATAAATCGTGGACTCAATTTACCTTTCCAACCAAATCTCAATACCTTTTTCCATGGAGATACTTTCCAGAATACTCTATCTCCAACTTGAAACTCAATCTCCTTTCTTTTCAGAGCAGCATAAGACTTTTGCCTATCTGATGCCGCTTTTAAACAATCCCGAATCACTTTAATCAGATCAACTACATGAATCTGATATTCCTTGAGTTCTGTCCAGTACAATGGAGTTCGACATTTCCTACCATTCAAGGCCTCATAAGGCGCCATCTTCAAACTTGTTTGGAAACTATTATTGTAGGCAAATTCTACCAATGGCAGGTATTTTTCCCAACTACCCTGAAATTCAAGGATACAACAATGCAACATGTCCTCGAGAATCTGAATCATCCGCTAGACTGACCATCGGTCTGAGGGCGAAAAGCTATGCTAAAATTTAACTTTGTACCTAAAGCGTCTTGTAACTTCTTCCAGAATCTCGAAGCGAACCTCAGGTCTTTGTCTGAAATAATCGATAGTGGTACTCCGTGCAATTACTATCTCAGAAATGTACAAATTGACCAATCTATCAAGGGAATAATTCGTCCTTACTGAGATAAAATGAGCTGACTTTGTCAGTTTGTCCACTATAACCCATATGGCATCTTTCTTGTTCGGAGTCAAAGGTAAACCTGTCACAAAATCCATGGTAACTTTGTCCCACTTCCATTTGGGAACCGTTAGAGGCTGTAACAGACCTGAAGGCACTTGATGTTCAGCTTTAACTTACTGACATACTAGGCATTTCAATACAAATTCAGAAACATCTCTTTTTATGCCGTTCCACCAGTACATCTTCTTTAAATCGTTGTACTTGGTACTTCCCGGGTGAACTGGAAAACGACTGTTATGTGCTTCTTGCAAAATATTCCGAATAAGTTCATTGTCTTTGGGTACACAAACCCTATCTCTGAACATCAAACATCCATCAGGACTAATTCGAAAATTGGACTCAATCCCAGACTCACATTGAGCCCATTTTGCTTGCAAGCCATCATCATTTAACTGAGCATCATGAATTTCCTGCAGAAATGTTGGCCTAGCCTCCAGCTCAGCCAAAACTAAACCATCATCAAGCAATGTCAAACGAGCATCCATAGCTCTCAAGACATACAAGGATTTTCTACTCAGTGCATCGGTGACCACATTCGCCTTTCCCGGGTGATAGTCAAGAATCAAATCATAATCTTTAATTAATTCTAGCCATCTCCACTGTCTCAAATTTAATTCTTTCTGAGTCATCAAGTATTTCAAACTCTTGTGGTCCGTGAATATATGGCAAGTCTCGCCATACAATTAATGCCTCCAAATTTTCAAGGCAAAAACAATGGCAGCAAGCCCTAGGTCATGGGTTGGGTAATTCCTCTCGTGAGGCTTCAATTGTCGTGTAGCATAGGCAATCACCTTGCCATCTTGCATAAGTACACAACCCAATCCATTTAAGGATGCATCAATGTAGACCACAAATTCTTTTCCCGGTTCAGGTAGCACTAAAACAGGAGCTTCAGCCAGCAATGTCTTTAACTTTTCAAAACTTTGCTGACACTTCTCCGTCCATTCAAACTTAACGTCTTTCTGTAGCAGCTTCGTCATCGGAGTCAGTATCATGGAAAATCCTTTTACAAACCTTCGATAGAAACCGGCTAAGCCCAAAAAGCTTCTAACCTCGGTTACATTCTTAGGCGATTTCCATTCAATAATTGTAGAAATTTTACTTGGATCAACTCGGATGCCTTCACCCGAAACTATATGACCCAAAAATCCAACTTCCTGGATAGTTGCTTTTCTCGCAAGGTCTGTAACACAATTTTCAGATGCTTCGCATGCTCTGTCTCATCTTTAGAGTAGATCAAAATGTCATCAATAAACACAATGACAAACTTATCCAAATATGGCCGAAAGATCCTGTTCATTAGATCCATAAACACAACTGATGCATTCGTCAGCCCAAACGACATGACAAGAAATTCATAATGGCCATACCTCATTCTGAAAGCTGTCTTGGGTACATCCGAGTCTTTAACTCGCAGCTAATAATAGCCAGACTTCAAGTCTATCTTGGAGAATACAGTGGTTCCTCTCAACTGATCAAACAAATCATCGATCCTTGGCAAATGATACTTATTCTTGATAGTCACCTTCTTCAGTTGCTGATAATCAATACATAACCTCATCAACCCATCTTTCTTCTTCACGAACAACACAGGGGCACCCCAAGGTGAAAAACTTGGCCTTGCGTATCCTTTATCCGTCAGCTCTTGCAACTGTGCCTTTAACTCTTTCACCTCAATTGGTGCCATTCTGTAAGGAGAAATAGAAATGGGAGTTGTCCCTGGCATCAACTTAATACCAAACTCTATCTCCCTTTTGGGAGATAGTCCAGGAAATTCTTATGGAAACACATCTGGATACTCACATACTATCAGCACAAACTCAATCTTTAATGCAATTTCCTTAGTGTTCATCACAAACGCAAGGTAGGCTTTGTATCTTTTCCTCATATATCTTTGGGCAACCATTGCTGTGATTACAACCGACGGCGAACCCAATTCTCCTGATTCAACCCGTAGAATCTTATCATCCGGGCATTTCAACTTAATATACTTACTACCACAATTCACAATTACATCATGAAGGGCTAACCAATCCGTACCAAGTATTACATCAAATTCATCAATTGGTATCAACATAAGGTTAGCCGGGAAATAACAACCTTGAATTGTCAAAGGACAATTCTTACAGACTTTATCAACTAGCACCGACTTGCCTAGTGGGTTCGACACTCTAATAATGAATTCCATAGGTTCCACAGGTATGTTCATACTAGACGCCAATCTCATGCAGATATATGAATGTGTTGACCCGGGTCAATTAAAGCAACAACACTTGTATTAAAAAGAGAGAAAGTACCCATAATAACATCAAGAGCAAAGGCTTCCTCTCGAGCACGTATCGCATACGTTCTTACCGGGGCTCAAACTTCTGATTTTGCAACGTCTTTAGTCACCACTCGATTGCCACTAGCACTTCCAGGGTATCTCAGAGGTGTACCTCGTGGAATGGGAGCACTCGACTTTGGAGCTAATTCCTCATCTTTTTCAGCTCATTCCGGGTAGTCTTTGAGAAAATGATCAAGAGAACCACATCTAAAACATGCGCCGCTTTTCATTCGGCACTCTCTGAAGTGAAATTTGTTGCAACTCTTACACTTCAGTTTTTGATCATCTACACTTCGCACAATAGTCACCATCTGGGAGGAAGACTTTTGACCTCGTCGCTTAGAGCTTCTTGATCTACCCAAATATCCCACTGACGAAGTGGAGCGTTCATGCAGGCTCCTAGCTTTCTTCATGGAGAACAAGAGTGTTTTACCGCTAGACCTCTTGTTCGCAACTCGAGCCTCTCTCTTAGCTTGTTTTCTTTCATTATTAAGTTCCTCGGCCTTCTTGGCTCGATCGGCCAATGCGGCGAACTTTCGTATTTCCAAAATCCCAATCAACAACTTGATGTCTTCATTCAGACCTTCTTCGAAGCGTTTACACATTTTTGATTTAGTTTGGACCCATTTAGTTGCATACTGACTTAGTCGTACGAACTCTCTTTCGTATTCCGCTACAGTCTTATTACCTTGTTTGAGTTCAAAGAACTCCTTTCACTTCGAGTCCAAAAACTGTTGGCTAATGTATTTCTTCCTAAACTCTGCTTGGAAGAAATCCCAAGTAATGTTTTCTTTTGGCACTACCGAGGATATGGTCTTCCACCAATTGTATACAGTGTCCTTCAAGAGGGACACAACACACTTCAAACATTCCTCAGGTTTGCATGACAAATCATCTAACACCTGTGTAGTGTTCTCAAGCCAGAACTCAGCTCTTTCAACGTCATCATCAACATTCGCTCTAAATTCCTCAGCCCCATACTTTCTAAGCTTATCTACCGGGGCTTTGCAAATTCTTATCGGTGCCATACCTCACGGCACATCCTCTCCAGATTGGTTAGGGGGTGGAGGTGGTCTTGATATATTGGGGCGATTTCTTAGATAATCCCCAAACCATTCATCCATCACATCGAAAAAGGCAGCTTGGGCCTCTTCTCGACCTTCTGACATCAGCCTTCTACTACTATTAGATACAGCTCGTTGTACAGAAGCTGGAGCATGGCTCTCGGCTCCATCGGACTCATCTTGTGCTTGATTAGAAGACATTTACTATATTCAAAACAATTTAAACAATTAGGAGACGTCACACTATCAACATTCAAATAATGGCATGTATAGTGAACCTTAACATCCTCTACGGTAGTCCTAGAACCGACTAAACCGTAGCTCTAATACCAATAAATGTAACACCTCTAACCCGTATCTAACACCGGGACAGGGCTCGAGGCATTACCGGAACTTTACACTTTCAGTATACTAACTCAGGTCACAAAATTTCATTTGAATTTAAAACTCTTCAATCATGAACATCTCATCCCTTGTATAGGCCTTCGAGACCTATAACATATCGGGAGGCAATGCGGGACAAATACGGGCACGTTTGATTAGCCTTGGGCTCCTCAGAAAATTTTCCTTAACTAAAAGGGGCACACACCCATGTAGGTGGATTGTTTGGACTTACATGCCCGTGTATCTTGGGGCACGTCCATTGTAACACCCCGAACCCGAAACCATCGCCGGTGTCGGACACGAGGGGTTAGCAAGCCAAGTTCACTTGTTTTGCCCATCCATTGGACATTTCCAGTCAGGCTGGAAAAACTGCGTCACTGTCGCCTTAAAAATCATATCTCGAGTTTCAAAACTCAGAAACTGGTTTCGTAAATTTTCCCTGAATTTAGACTCATATATCCATCCATGGATTTATTTCTAGAATTTTTGGTCGGGCCAATTGGTACAGTTTATTAGTTAAAGTCACCCATGTTACAGGGATCGACTGCTCTGACCTTCGCGCGGTATAACTTGAATATCTCTCTGTACAGGGATTTAATGCTGGTGCCGTTTGTTTCTAATGAAACTAGACTCAAAATGGAATCTGTACATATAAGGTATGTCTCCTAATTCTTTCTGGATAATTTATAGTAAATTTTTAAAGTTGCGACAGGGAACCCAGAAACTGTTCTGGCCCTGTCTCACAATAGCTTTAATATCTCTTAACATGTAACTCCTATGACCATTTCGTTTCTTCCATATGAAAATAGACTCATCAATGTTCATTTACATAGCTGATTCACTATTTAATACCATTCCTACAAATTTTGGTGATTTTTCACATTCACGTTATTGCAGCTGGCAGCATCTGTTTTAAGGTAGGTCTTACCTATTTGGTAGTCACCATGAACCAACTAGTCTTGCCATACATAGGTTCATATATGATCATTTTAACCATGCCAATGGCTGATCATATGACCAACATTCCCATTTCAAGCCATAGCCACATCATGACACCAAATATATACATACAAACCACAATTAGTCTAAGTTCATGCTTCCTTTTTGAGCCATTTTCGCATGGCCGTACATATATACATCACAACATATTTAACCAACAAGGGTAGTCCTATACATGCCACTTCAAGTTCAACCAAAATTTATACCAAAATGGAGGCTTGATAGTGTGGATGACTTCGACTTCAACGATCCCAAATCCGATTGCTTGACGAAATCTAGAAAACGAGAGCCAAAGCAACGGGGTAAGCATTTTATGCTTAGTAAGTCTCAAGGAATATAATCAACTCTAATTACAGCAATACATTCACATAGCCAAATGCATCATTTCATTAATACACATTCTTACTTCACACTTCATCATTATATAATTTCACAAAGTATCAATCAATTCAATAACTGAAATTCATTAGTCGATTGAGCGAATGTTGCTCAAACATGTCGACTTTCAATGCACATATAACGTACCTTATCCTTTGGGCCTTTCGAGTGTACTAATTGAATTCATTACAGCAACCAACACTCACGTCCAACCCAAGATTCTTCGGAATATAACCGGATATAATCACGTGCACAAATGCCTTTGGGTCTTAGCCCGGATAGAATAACTCGCACGAATGCCTTGGTCTTAGCCCGATATAGCCACTAGCACAATTGCCTTGGTCTTAACCTGGATATAATTTCCAGCATAATTGTCTTCGGGCTTAGCCGGATATTATTCAATTTCTCATGTACACATACATCAATAATCATTGGACATACATATTTCATTTTCGTTACTAAGGCTCAAACGCATATATATTCACAAGCATATTCGCCTTGGGACTTAGCCCGGTATCATTCAATTTCTCATACACACATAAATCAATAATCATACACATACATACTTCATCTCACATAATTCAAGTAAGGTCACTTCTTGAGGACTTACCTCGGATGTTGTCGAACGGCTTTTACGGCTATTCGATTACTTTTTCCTTCCCCTTGTCCAATTGTGGCCCTCTTAGCTCTTGAGCTAATTCAAACAAATTCAATTTATCAAAACCTCATTGTGCTAGCTTATGGCGAATATGACAAGGAATTTAAATGGTCATATGGCCACCCTTTAGCTTGAATACACAATGGTCATGCACATTTTATACTACATCAAGCAATTCAATACAATTTATTCGAGCATCAAGGAAAAGCTAAGGCCTTCATTAGGCTACCCAAGGCCGAATATACTTGTCCATGTTGAGGCCAATTATGCACTTAATACCACACAAAACAGCATGCATTTTACTAGTTAATGCTTTGCATATTGTAGCTCAAAACTTACAATATAGCATCAAGCACTCATATGTGTGCTAGGCCGAATGTGCTTACAATTTCACAATTATTCTTCAACATCTTCTTCTTTAAACAAACTTATTCATCACTTCCTTCATAACCAAAACATCATGTGCAAACATATATATACATATATGAGCATGGCGAATTTCAAGGTGTCCATAGCCATCCAAAACACAAATTTTAACTAACATGCAAGAAGCATGAACCATGCTCATGAATGCATCATGGCGAATATGACAATCATGCTCCTTTTCAACTTCAATCATGATAAAACAAAAGAAAGCTCAAAATCTTACTCAAGAGTAGACAATCCATCATTGCATGCATCATCATCAAGCTTCACACTTAGCATGCAATGGCTTTATCACCATAACAACTTTGGCCAAATACCATTTCCATGGCTTAACAAAGATTTGAGCCATGGCTAACATGCACATCAAGTTAGCAACCAAAACATGCATGAAACTCCTAACACAACCTCATACATACCTTAATCTTGATGCAAACTTAGCCAAATCTCCTTCTAGATCTCTTCCAAACCAAGCATGAAGCAAAAATCCTCCTTCTTCCTTAGTTTTGGCTCAAAGAAAGGATGAACAAAATTTTTTCTTTCCTTCTCTACAACTCACGGCAATGGGGGATTACCACACTCACACACATTTTTTTTTCATTTTTTATCACCCATACACCTTTGTTTATTATTTCACCCTAATGCACCAACAAAACATGTTTCATGACATGTTTAGCCCATCCTCCCTTGTCATGGCCGGCCACCACCTATAAAAGGGGGAATTTGACATGCAAGTCCATTATTTTGCATGCATGCTTTAATTAGTCATCACACATTTCCCTATCATACTTTCAAAGTTCATTACTAAGTCCTTTCTTGTGGAATTCACCCTTATAACACTAAATCAATCATCATAAAATGTCATACATGAGCACACACATATTATAGGCATCAAAATAAATTTTTAATTATTTTTATGCCTCGATTTTGTGGTCCCGAGACCACCTTCCGACTAGGGTCAATTTTGGGCTGTCACAACTCTCCCCCACTTAAGAAATTTTCGTCCCCGAAAATCTTACCGGTAAATAGGTTTGGATATCGCTCTTTCATAGAGTTCTCGGTCTCCCAAGTAGCTTCTTCTATCCCGTGCTTGAGCCATAACACTTTCACTAGCGGAACCCGCTTGTTTCGCAACTCTTTCACTTCTCGTGATAGGATACGAATCGGTTCTTCCTCATAACTCATATTAGCTTGAATTTCAATTTCTGATGGACTAATCACGTGCGATGGATCGGATCTATAACGTCGAAGCATCGAAACGTGGAAGACATCGTGAACCTTTTTGAGTTCAGGGGGCAAAATCAAACGATATGCCACTGGACCGACTCGCTCTGATATCTCATATGGCCCAATGAACCTCGGGCTCAACTTGCCCTTACGGCCGAACCTGAGTATCTTTTTCCAAGGCGATACCTTGAGAAACACTTTATCACCCACCTGATACTCGATATCCTTACGCTTCATATCCGCGTCGACTTCGACGATCGATCGGCTATCTTCAGACTTTCACGGATTACTTTCACTTTCTGTTCAGCATCCCTAATCAAATCCACCCCGAAAATCTTGCTTTCACCAAGCTCAGTCCAAAACAATGGTGTACGGCATTTACGCCCGTACAAAGCCTCGTAGGGTGCCATCTTAATACTTGATTGAAAGCTGTTGTTGTAAGCGAATTCAATCAACGGCAAATACCGTTCCCATGAACCACTAAACTCGAGGACGCAACATCTTAACATATCCTCAAGTATCTGAATTATCCGCTCGGATTGACCATCGGTTTGGGGGTGAAAGGCGGTGCTGAAATGCAACTTGGTACCCAAAGCTTCTTGCAACTTTTTCCAAAATCGTGAGGTAAATCTCGGATCTCTATCCGACACGATGGAAATAGGCACCCCGTGTAATCTCACAATCTGAGAAACGTACAATTCCGCTAATTTGTCCATTGAAAAATCCGTACGTACGGGGACAAAATGGGCCGACTTAGTCAATCGATCTACCACGACCCAAACCGCATCCTTCTTACTTGCTGACAATGGCAGTCCGGATACAAAGTCCATTGTGACTCGATCCCATTTCCACTCGGGTATCGTGATTGGTGAAGTAATCTCAAGGCACCGATGTTCCGCTTTCACTTGTTGACATATTAAACATCTCAAACAAAGTCGGAGATGTCTCGCTTCATACCATGCCACCAAAACCGACGTTTCAAATCATTGTACATCTTCGTACTCCCGGGTGGATTGCCATTTGGCTACAATGGGCTTCATTGAATTATCGAAATGAGTTCAAATTCTTTGGGACACACAGACGACTTTTGAACCTCAAACAATCGTCATCGTCGATTTGAAACTCCGAGTCCTTGTTCGAACACACGCAGCCCGCTTTTGCAACCAACTCGTCGTCGACTTTACGAGCTTCTCGAATTTGGTGTGTCAATAATGGTTTGGCTTTCAATTCAGCCACTAACACACTTTGTCGGATTGGACGGATAAGTGCACATTCATCGTCAGAAAGTGAATAACGATTTACGACTCAAGGCATCCGCAACCACATTCGCCTTTCCCGTGATAGTCAATGATCACTCATAATCCTTTAATGACTCAAGCCAACGTCTTTGTCGCAGATTTAAGTCTCTTTGGGTCATCAAATATTTGAGACTTTTGTGATCCGAGTATACATGGCACCTTTCACCAAATAAGTAATGTCGCCAAATCTTTAAGGCGAATACGATGGCGGCCAATTCGAGATCATGAGTCGGATAATTTTTCTCATGTGGCTTTAATTGCCTCGACGATAGGCCACAACTCGACCTTCTTGCATTAATACGCAACCTAACCCAAGTAGAGAGGCGTCGCTATAGATGACAAACTCCTTGCCGGACTCGGGTTGCACTAGAATTGGGGCTTCATCAAATAAGTTTTCGATTGATCGAAACTTTTTGGCATTTCTCCGTCCATTCGAACTTAACATCCTTTTGGAGTAACCGTCATCGGCGTGGCTATCGTTGAGAAGCCTTTACAAATCGTCGGTAATAACCTAAGCAAGCCCCAAAAAGCTCGAACCTCAAGAATATTTCTGAGGCTTCCAATTAAGTATGGCTGAAATTTTATTCGGTCGACTCGAATACCGATCAGATACCACATGACCCAAGAAGCTAACCTCTCTAACCGAACTCACACTTGCTGAACTTAGCATATAATTGCTTATCCCGTAAAATTTGCAAGACTAACCGCAGTGTTCAAAGATGTTCGGTCTCATTTCTTGAATAGACCAAGATGTCATCAATGAACACGACTACGAATCGATCCAAATATGGTCTAAAGATCCGATTCATTAAATCCATAAATACCGCGAGGGCATTAGTGAGCCCAAACGGCATCACTAGGAACTCATAGTGACCATATCTCGCTCAAGGCGCCTTTGGTACGTCCAATCTCGGATTCGCAATTGATAATAGCCCGATCTCAAATCTATTTTCGAGAACACCGAGGCTCCCTTTAGTTGATCGAACAAGTCATCGATACGTGGCAACGGATATTTGTTCTTTATTGTCGCTTTATTAAGTCGACGATAATCGATGCACGTACCGCATGGTTCCATCCTTCTTTTCACGAACAACACCGCGCACACCCAAGGCGAAAAACTCAAGCGAGCAAAACCTCTATCCACTAATTCTTGTAATCGAGCTTCCAACTCCTTTAATTCCGTTGGTGCCATACGATACGGAGCTATCGAAATTGGAGTGGTACCGGTACCAATTCGATGCCAAATTCTATTTCCGAGCAGGTGGTAAACCCAGTAATTCTTCGGGAAAACATCCGGTATTCACAAACCACGCACAGATTCGGGTTTCTTTTCGATTCCTTGTCATCGAGCACGTCGCAAGGTACGCTCGCACTCTTTTCTTACATATTTTCGGGCCAACATTGCCGATATTACGGTGGCAACCCCTTTAAGTCCGTAGACTTAACCCGAATTATCTCGTTATTCGCGCACCTCAAATCGATAGTCTTGCTTTTGTAATTTACGACCGCATCGTGCATGGTCAACCCATCCAAACTAAGAATAACGTCGAATTCATCGAACGACAAAAGCATCAAGTCCGCCGGGAAACAAGAACCTCGGAACACTAGGGGACTTTTCTTGGACACTTTGTTGACAAGCACGTAATGACCCAAGGGGTTTGACACCAATTACAAACTCGAAAGACTCAATAGGCAAAGTCTTCTGGATGCTAAGGTTTCACATATATAAGATTGAGTAGAACCAGGGTCAATCAAAGCAATCACATTAGTATTGAAAAGAGTGAAAGCACCGTAATGACATCCGGAGAGGCAACATCCTCGCGTCTTGCGTGGCATAAGTCCTCGCAGGCACGAGCCTCGAGATCCGATGGTAGCATCTCTAGATCCTCTCGACCGCCACCGACATTGCCCATATTTCTAGGTGGCCTACCTCGGCGATGGTAGCACCCGAGTTTCCACTCGACTCACATTCTGCTCAAGCATCCTCGGGCAATCCTTCCTAAAGTGGTCGGCCGATCCACACTTATAGCAGGGCGATCACGAAACCAACAGCTCCCGAATGCCATTTGCCACAATGTTGACACTCCGCCCTCTCGGTGATCATTTCCACCATCGGCGATCGAAGTGACTCGTGTGGTCACGGGGTCGATCGCGTCCTCGTCTAGAAAAGCCCAAAGCGCCTCTAGACCGTTCACATCATCTCGAAATCTCTTGATTGCTGTTGAAGAGACTTTCCGAGGACCTCTTCGAATTCTCCGGTTCCCACATCAGCTTTTTGTTTCTCCTTTCTAAGCTCTTCGACTTTACAAGCTCGCTCAACAAGTACTACGAACTCTCGTATCTCGAGAATGCCAACAAACATCCTTATATCATCATTCAGCCCATCCTCGGCGTTTACACATAATAGCTTGGACGAAATGCATTCTCGCACGTCGGCTAAGCCTCACAAACTTTCGTTCGTAGTCGGTAACGGACATAGAACCTTGCTTAAGATCAAGAAATTCCTCCGCTTTTGGTCGATGAATCTCTCGATCGATATACTTTTTTCGAACTCGGTTTGAAAGAATTCCCAAGTCACTTGCTCTCTAGGCACCACAGTCGAGTACTCCACCAATAGTAGGCGGACTCGCGTAACAAGGAGATGGTACACTTTAAGCACTCATCGGTGTACAGGATAGCTCATCAAGCACCGGATAGTGTTATCTAACCAAAATTCAGTCGCTCGGCATCATCATCATCCGTAGCCTTAAATTCAGTGGCCCCATGTTTTCGAATCCTATCGATTGGGGCTTACTTGACCTTATTTGGTCAGTCACGGAGGTATTGTAGGTGCGGGGTTGCGTTTGTCGGGAATGGAGGTTGTGGAACAGTAGTGTTGGTTCGAATGTATTGATTAAACCATTCGTTCATCACACTATAAAAGGCTTGCTTAGCCTCGTCATTAGGATTGCTGGCCATAGGTTGAGAGTCCGCGGCGCTGTCCCTTGCGCGGAGCAGCGCCACACTCTCCACATCATCAGCTATCGCTTTCGGTTGGGATCGGGATCCATTGCTATAAACAAACACAAAGTCAAATTGTCGAAATCACCACACTATCGATTCATCATTTAATGGCATGTATAGCTAGACCCCAAACACATCACGGTAGTCCTAGAATCGACTAAACCGTGGCTCGATACCAATAAAATTGTAACACCCGAACCCGAGACCATCGCCGTTATCGGACACGAGGGTTAGCAAGCCAAGTTCACTTGTTTTGCCCATCCATTGGACATTTCCAGTCAGGCTGGAAAAACTGCGTCACTGTCGCCTTAAAATCATATCTCGAGTTTCAAAACTCGGAAACTGGTTTCGTAAATTTTCCTGAATTTAGACTCATATATCCATCCATGGATTTATTTCTAGGATTTTGGTCGGGCCAATTGGTACAGTTTATTAGTTAAAGTCACCCATGTTACAGGGATCGACTGCTCTGACCTTCGCGCGGTATAACTTGAATATCTCTCTGTACAGGGCTTTAATGCTGGTGCCGTTTGTTTCTAATGAAACTAGACTCAAAATGGAATCTGTAAATATAAGGTATGTCTCCTAATTCTTTCTGGATAATTTATAGTAAATTTTAAAGTTGCGACAGGGAACCCAGAAACTGTTCTGGCCCTGTCTCACAATAGCTTTAATATCTCTTAACATGTAACTCCTATGACCATTTCGTTTCTTCCATATGAAAATAGACTCATCAATGTTCATTTACATAGCTGATTCACTATTTAATACCATTCCTACAAATTTTGGTGATTTTTCACATTCACGTTATTGCAGCTGGCAGCATCTGTTTTTAAGGTAGGTCTTACCTATTTGGTAGTCACCATGAACCAACTAGTCTTGCCATACATAGGTTCATATATGATCATTTTAACCATGCCAATGGCTGATCATATGACCAACATTCCCATTTCCAAGCCATAGCCACATCATGACACCAAATATATACATACAAACCACAATTAGTCTAAGTTCATGCTTCCTTTTTCGAGCCATTTTCGCATGGCCGTACATATATACATCACAACATATTTAACCAACAAGGGTAGTCCTATACATGCCACTTCAAGTTCAACCAAAATTTATACCAAAATGGAGGCTTGATAGTGTGGATGACTTCGACTTCAACGATCCCAAATCCGATTGCTTGAGCGAAATCTAGAAAACCGAGAGCCAAAGCAACGGGTAAGCATTTTATGCTTAGTAAGTCTCAAGGAATATAATCAACTCTAATTACAGCAATACATTCACATAGCCAAATGCATCATTTCATTAATACACATTCTTACTTCACACTTCATCATTATATAATTTCACAAAGTATCAATCAATTCAATAACTGAAATTCATTAGTCGATTGAGCGAATGTTGCTCAAACATGTCGACTTTCCAATGCACATATAACGTACCTTATCCTTTGGGCCTTTCGAGTGTACTAATTGAATTCATTACAGCAACCAACACTCACGTCCAACCCAAGATTCTTCGGAATATAACCGGATATAATCACGTGCACAAATGCCTTTGGGTCTTAGCCCGGATAGAATAACTCGCACGAATGCCTTCGGGTCTTAGCCCGGATATAGCCACTAGCACAATTGCCTTCGGGTCTTAACCTGGATATAATTTCCAGCATAATTGTCTTCGGGGCTTAGCCCGGATATTATTCAATTTCTCATGTACACATACATCAATAATCATTGGACATACATATTTCATTTTCGTTACTAAGGCTCAAACGCACATATATTCACAAGCATATTCGCCTTCGGGACTTAGCCCGGGTATCATTCAATTTCTCATACACACATAAATCAATAATCATACACATACATACTTCATCTCACATAATTCAAGTAAGGTCACTTCTTGAGGACTTACCTCGGATGTTGTCGAACGGCTTTTACGGCTATTCGATTACTTTTTCCTTCCCCTTGTCCAATTGTGGCCCTCTTAGCTCTTGAGCTAATTCAAACAAATTCAATTTATCAAAACCTCATTGTGCTAGCTTATGGCCGAATATGACAAGGAATTTAAATGGTCATATGGCCACCCTTTAGCTTGAATACACAATGGTCATGCACATTTTATACTACATCAAGCAATTCAATACAATTTATTCGAGCATCAAGGAAAAGCTAAGGCCTTCATTAGGCTACCCAAGGCGAATATACTTGTCCATGTTGAGGCCAATTATGCACTTAATACCACACAAAACAGCATGCATTTTACTAGTTAATGCTTTGCATATTGTAGCTCAAAACTTACAATATAGCATCAAGCACTCATATGTGTGCTAGGCCGAATGTGCTTACAATTTCACAATTATTCTTCAACATCTTCTTCTTTAAACAAACTTATTCATCACTTCCTTCATAACCAAAACATCATGTGCAAACATATATATACATATATGAGCATGGCAATTTCAAGGTGTCCATAGCCATCCAAAACACAAATTTTAACTAACATGCAAGAAGCATGAACCATGCTCATGAATGCATCATGGCGAATATGACAATCATGCTCCTTTTCAACTTCAATCATGATAAAACAAAAGAAAGCTCAAAATCTTACTCAAGAGTAGACAATCCATCATTGCATGCATCATCATCAAGCTTCACACTTAGCATGCAATGGCTTTATCACCATAACAACTTTGGCCAAATACCATTTCCATGGCTTAACAAAGATTTGAGCCATGGCTAACATGCACATCAAGTTAGCAACCAAAACATGCATGAAACTCCTAACACAACCTCATACATACCTTAATCTTGATGCAAACTTAGCCAAATCTCCTTCTAGATCTCTTCCAAACCAAGCATGAAGCAAAAATCCTCCTTCTTCCTTAGTTTTGGCTCAAAGAAAGGATGAACAAATTTTTTTCTTTCCTTCTCTACAACTCACGGCAATGGGGGGGGATTACCATACTCACACACATTTTTTTTTTCATTTTTTTATCACCCATACACCTTTGTTTATTATTTCACCCTAATGCACCAACAAAACATGTTTCATGACATGTTTAGCCCATCCTCCTTGTCATGGCCGCCACCACCTATAAAAGGGGAATTTGACATGCAAGTCCATTATTTTGCATGCATGCTTTAATTAGTCATCACACATTTCCTATCATACTTTCAAAGTTCATTACTAAGTCTTTTCTTGTGGAATTCACCCTTATAACACTAAATCAATCATCATAAAATGTCATACATGAGCACACACATATTATAGGCATCAAAATAAATTTTTAATTATTTTTATGCCTCGGTTTTGTGGTCCCGAGACCACCTTCCGACTAGGGTCAATTTTGGGCTGTCACATCCATGCCCTTCAACCGTGGGCAACACTAACTTATCAACATGCCCGTGCTACCTGCCCATGGACGAAACTATCATTTTAACATGGTCATGGCGCAAGCTCGTGTGGCCTACCCATGTACAACTTTGAGCTAAGGTTTTAAGTGTAGGGGACACACGGCCATAGCACACGCCCATGGGAGGGAACCTTGTGTCACACATGGCCTAGACACATGCCCGTATGTCCAACCATGTGGACTTTATTAGGCTATTTTCCAAGCCTTTAGTCACCCCTTTACACTACTTGTGCCTAATGGTTACCAAGTTTGAGAAGAAGCATGATTATATACTTGTAAATAATCTTAATGAAAATAGTTGTATGGAAACCTCATATCATTGGTTTCATACATAAATGGTTATTTCCTATTTAGTGTCATGGGTTCCCATATTACTTTAATCCATCTGAAATTGGCTCATTCATGTGATTCATTGCCAATTGATAGCAACCCATCCTTCGTGATTAAAACCATGCATAAAATCGTAGGTCATAGCCTACTTAAATTAAGCCAATTTTCATGGCTATATACAAAGAGATAAACATATTTTTACAAGCCTTAACTTGGCAAATCAAATGACATATATAACAAAATACTCAAAAATACTATACGTGCCATTGAACAAAATAAACTAAGTCTTTATACCAAAGCTTGTTTAGTTGACATTGTGTTCACTCCCCAATTGTCTTCCAATCTGTCTGAGTCCTTGAGCTCTGTGAGATAGGAGAAAAGAGAGGGGTAAGCATTTTCATGCTTAGTAAGCTCAAATAACCGGAAAGTAAACTTACCGAGTAATTAGCAAACATCCATACTTATTTCGTGAAATCATTCATTATGAAATGATTTCCTATCACATGCACTCAATCAATAAGTTAGTCATATAATCATGTATTATGTAATTTAAATAGATGAGCTCATCATTCAACATTTCATTCATATATGTATATCCCATGTTAATCTCGTAGAGTTTCTAGGAAACCTCGATGGAATACCTATTATCCGTCAATTCATACGAATGATTATTCCATCTATGCACTCCCGCGAACCTTACATCATATAGCAGGATTACCAGTCCAGGCTAAATCCCCCATTATATGAACTCATAAGGTGATGTCGGGATTGCCAGTCCAGGCTAAACCCCTTATAGCAACAAACACCCTTAATGAGCTCGGATCTGAATTACCAATCCATGCTAAATTCAGATCCTAATCGGATTACCCATCTAGGTTGAATCCATCATACACACATATTCTTCGGGAGGCTTGATCATTCAAGGAATACCCGTCCGAGCTAGATTCCTTTTCATGCCTGAGATCTCGTATTACCCATCTGGGCTAAATCCTTACTGCAACACATGCAAGATCTCAGTTTACCTTTTCAATGTGGGTTTATCCATCGAATTCCCTTTGTCAACCTCAACTGAGATATTTTTCACATGTTATCATCAATATGCATTTCTATGATATTTCATAGAAATAATAAATACAATCATCAAGCATTCATAATTCATACAATTATGCATATCAAGGGTTTACTTTAAGTTATCCGAACTTACCTGGTACTCTTTTCGGAGTTGTTTTTCGGTTATTCTGTAACCTTGCGTTTACCACGATTGACCTCCGAAATTTGTTCCTCGGGGTCTATAACGGCAAAATTAATTCATTAATACCCCACATTTTATATTTCAAGTTTAATACCTACCCCAGTCCAAATGACCATTTTGCCCCTAACCTTTCACATCTTTACGATTTAGTCCCTAGGCTCGTATAATGAAACAAATGCAATTTCTATCTTACCCAAGCCTAACCGAACATTTTTCTTTCTTATGGGAACCCACATTTTTCATTATTTTCCTCATTTCTACCACACATTTACATCTTTTGCAAAATAGTCCCTATAAGGGTTTTTCATGAAAACCAACTTGGAAAAGATGTTTAACACACATTTATCTTTCATATTCTTCCATAATCCATCAAAATACCAATAACTCATACATGGGTAAATTTTTGAACATGAACCCTAGCATGAAATATGGGTAGAAATGGAGAGAGCAAACTATCGGGATTTCAAAAATACAAAGAACATGAAAAACGGGGCTTGGGAGCACTTATTATTGAGCTTGAAAATTGAAGAAACCGTAGCTATGGTGTCCTCCAAATTTCGGCAGCTATTGGAAGAAGATGAGCATATTTTTTCTTTATTTTTCCCTTCTTATTTCATTAAATTGCTTAATGACCAAAATGCTCTCATGCTCTTTCTTTAAAATTTCATCCATGCAAGCCCATTTTTGTCCAAAAATTTAGAACTTGGGCAAATTGATCTCCAAGACCTTCTAATTCATAATCTATAGCAATTTTATACAAATTGCTTCTAGAATCCAAGTTTTGCAATTTATCCAATTTAGTCCCTAATTTCCAATTGGACATCTTATACTTAGAATTTCTTCATGAAAATTTAACAAATGCATATACTCATATTCTAGGCCTCACAATAATCATAAAATAAATATTTTTATGTCGGATTTGTGGTCCCAAAACTACTATTCCGACTAGGCCCCGTTTTGGGATGTTACATTGTGAATATCCGGATGTGTTTCCAAAAGAGTTACCTGGGTTGCCACCGATCAGAGAAGTTGAATTTGCTATTGAATTAGTACTGGGAACATCACCTATATCGATAGCTGTAACACTCCTTACTCGTATCCGACGCAAGAACAGTGTTCGAGGTATTACCAGACTTAAACGTAATCAAACATACAAAATCAAGCAATAAATTTTCATCCGAAATTTAAAACGTTTCCATCACATGCAAAACGTCCCTTATAAGGGCTTACAAGGCCAAAACATACATCAGAAGCGGTTCGGGACTAAATCGAGCACTTTCAAAAGCTTTTTGACACTTAGGAAAATTTTCTTGTTTTGAAGAGTCATACGCCCGTGTGGCTTGGGGCACGCCCATGTCCTCAACTTGTGTAACTCCCTGACTATGACGTCATCATACAATTAGGGTCACATAGCCAAGTCACAAGCCCGTGTGGCGAATTAAATTCCAAAAATTAAGTGCAGACTTCTCATGGCCTAGGTACACGCCCATGTCCTGAGATCATGTCCTCCACACACTTAAGAAACACAGCTCTGTCTCTACTCATGTGTTTACTACTAGGCATTCTGCTTTGCATTAACTAGGGTACAGGGGACACACGGCTAGACCACACGCCCATGGGGCAGGCTGTGTGTCATAAACGGCCTAGACACACGCCTATTTGTCCAACCATATGGACAAGTATTAGGCTATTTTCCAAGCCATTTGTCACCCTTAAGCACTCACACACTTAAACCCACTTGATGGCGTACAACATGGCACCCTTAGTTACTCAAGCATTCACATACATGGTTGATTTATAACTCAGTAGTATCAACATATCACATACTTAGACTATTAGGCTTTCATATAGCATTCCACACCAATTTCATATTTATTCATCATGATACCACATTTATTGTCATACTTATTAATCATATTTCATACATTAAATATACATACCACCCATCGCAGTCATTAACATAATCAACCACAAGCTTCATCAAACTCATACCTTTAGCATGCAACCCACATCCCATCACACATCAATCAAACAACCACAACAAGCAAAAACACATTGCTTGCATGCATAACTAATTATGGTTACAACCCAAATAATCAATATGAGTGACCTCTCATGGCCATATACAAAATGAATCATAATATCATCATGAGCTACGCACTTAGCTAATCAATATGAAACAAGTCCCTATACATGCCATATTCAAAATGTTGAATCTAACTATACCAAATTTTCCAATTAATAGTGTAATCAAAAACTCCAACATCCTTTGATCCCCAAGCTAGCTTGGCGACACTATAAGAAAAAGAAAGGAAGGGGGTAAGCTTTAAAGCTTAGTAAGTTCACATACAAATAAAATGCAACTTAAATAAACATTTATCATACATTTAGCATAATGGACATAGTCTTGCATTTTTATCCGATCTCTTAAATTTACTCTTCATATATATATTCTTACCCCAAGTTCATCATATCTCATGGTATTCTCATGAGTTCGAGGAACATACCTATGCCACTTGCACAAAATAACTTACTTTTTCATCTTGATGCAATCATTAAGATTACTTATTTAGGTTCTCTTGAACTACCCGTTGAACACTCAAAATATTATCGAATACATCGGAATCTTGCACCTAAGTGCCCTATATGTAGCCCATTCTACTTCATATCTCATATCACATGTTGCTCGCTTTCGAGCTACTCACAGGTCTGCTCATATAGGCTGTCAGGTATTTGTAACACATGTCGGACTACCTTACCATCAATAGTGTGTACGAGACCAGTACTCGGACCGCCATAACATATGTTCATAATCATGAATTCAGACCACAACTCAATCATGAACTTAGACCATAACTCATGAGTTCAGATCACATAATTTTCCTAGTGGCATGCCACTTGTATCCTAAACTATTCCTAAGTTTCAAACGGGATTCTTTGATACCTCATTTCTGTTGAGCTTGCTCATAATTTCGATTTTGATATCCATAGCACCAATCACAACTCATGGAATAATAAAGCATAATTCATAATAAAATTTCAGTATTAAACATATGGTACAACATTACATTAATTATAAATATACTTACCATACATGCAATATTAAAGCACTTAAAGTATGGTACATGTTGCATTATTTGCAAATAAACTTACCTCGGTACAAAATGATGGGAACAAGACTAATCCTCGTAAACTTTATTTTTCCCCCGATCAAGACTTGAATCATGTTTTTCTTGATTATACTGCCAAATTTAACTTGTTCAACACACACATACTTTAGTAAAATTACCTTTTTACCCCTAACTTTTTACTTATTTACACTTTAGTCCCTAGGCTCGTAAAATGAAATGCATGCATTTTCTTTGTTACCTAAGCTAGCTAATTCATATTATCTCTCATATCAGCCCATATTTCTCATTAAATCACATTTCTACTACCTATTTCTTCATCTTTTACAAATAAGTCCTTTAAGGTGTTTTCACTAAAAATCTCTTAGTAAATGATGTTTATCACACATCAAACAATCATATTCTTCCATTAAACATCAAAATAAAAATATGTCACACATGGGTCAAGTTTCATACATGAACCCTACTTCAAAATATGGCTAGAAATGGGTAGATCATGCTTCAAGGATCTCAAAAATGTAAAGAACATAAAAAAGGGGCCTAGGAGCACTGACAATCAAGCTTGAAAAGTTGAAAACCCTAGCTATGGAGACTCCCCAAATTTCGGTACCCTTAGAGTAGATGGACATCATTTTTCTTGATTTTTCCCTTTTTATTCTTTTATTAACCAAATGACTAAAATACCCTTAAGGCATTTGTTTTAAAAATTTTCCTATTCATGCCCATTTTTGTCTAAAATTTTAGAACTTGGTCAAATTGCTATTTAAGGACCCCTAATTAATAACCTAATGCAATTTCATGTTTGAAGCTTCTAGAACACAAGTCTTGCAACTTACTCAATTTAGTCCCTAAAGTCAAATTGGACACCTTAGCCATAGAATTTCTTCATGAAAATTTTACACAAACATGCAATCATATCATGGATCATCAAATAATTATTTCTATTTTAAATTTGTGGTCTCAAAACCACTGTTTCGATTAGACCCTAATTCGGGATGTTACAATAGCTCCGTATAGAATGGCTCTAATAGAATTGAAAGAGTTGAAATTTCAATTGTAAGAATTAACAGATAGAGGTTTTATGCGACCTAGTTTTTTGCCCTAGGGTGCACCAATACTATTTGTAAAGAAGAAAGATGGATCGATGAGATTGTGTATTAACTATCGTTAGCTTAACAAGGTTACAATTAAGAATAAATATCCTTTATCGAGAATTAATAATTTTTTTGATCAGTTGAAAGGAGAAACATTATTTTCAAAGATTAATCCACAGTCTGACTATTATCAATCGAGAGTTAAAGATTTGGATGTGCCGAAGACTACGTTCAGAACAAGGTATGGGCAATATGAATTTCTTGTTATGCCTCCTGCCTGGTATAGCTCTGGTGTCTATCGCCCCTTATAGAATGGCATCGAAGGAACTTGTGGAGCTTAAATCTCAGATTCAAGAGTTATTGGACCGAGGGTTCATCCACCCTAGCGTGTCCCTGTGGGGAGCACCAGTTTTATTTGTGAAAAAGAAGGATGGATCCATGCGAATGTCCATAGACTACTGAAAACTAAATAAATTGACTGTTAAGAATAAGTACCCTCTACCGAGGATTGATGATCTATTCGATCAATTTCGTGGAGTTTCAATTTTCTCTAAGATAGATATTCGGTTTGGGTACCATCAACTGAGGGTCAAGGAGACTGATGTTTATATGATACCATTTAGGACTCGTTATGTTCATTATGAGTTCCTACTGATGCCCTTTGGACTGACAAATACACCAGCGACTTTCATGGATTTGATGAACTGAGTGTTCCAGCCCTACCTGGATCGGTTCGTAGTGGTGTTTATAAATGAAATTCTGGTGTATTCGAGGACTGAAGATGAGCATGATGCACATCTCTGAGTGGTTCTGTAAATTCTAAGGGAAAAACAATTGTACGCTACATTCAACAAGTGAGAATTCTAGCTACGAGAGGTAACTTGTAACACCCCAAACCCGTGACCGTCACCGGATTTGACCACGTGGTGTTACCGGGCTTACTTCCCTTATTTCTCTCTTTGAAATAATTGATTTCTGTTCCAGGCAGGCTAGCTAACTGCGTCACTGTCACCTTAGAAATCATATCTCGAGTTCCAGAACTCGAAAATCAGTTCCGTAAATTTTCCCTGAAACTAGACTCATATATCCATCCCTGGATTTATTTCTAGAATTTTTGGTAGGGCCAATTGGTACAGTTTATTAGTTAAAGTCGCCCATGTTACAGGGGTCGACTACACTGAACTTCGCGCATTACGACCTGGATATCTTCTCGTACAGGGCTTCAATGCTCATGTCGTTTGTTTCTAATGAAACTAGACTCAAAGGGGAATCTGCAAATATAAGGCATGACTTCTAATTCCTTCTGGATAATTTATGGTAAATTTTCAAAGTCGAGACAGGGGATCCAGAAACCGTTCTGGCCCTGTTTCACGAGAACTTTAATATCTCTCAGTATACTGCTCATATGGTCGTTTCGTTTCGTCCATATGAAAATAGATTCATCAAGGTTCAATTTCCTAATTTATTCACTATTTAATTCTACTTCTACTATTTTTAGTGATTTTTCAATCTCATATCACTGCTGCTGTCCGCAACAGTTACTGCAGTAGACTATGCCAATTTCATGAATCTTTCCTTGGCCTTACTAATCATCCATCATACATGACACAAATTATGGCCACCTTATCAAAATTAAAGTTTCTAAGACTCGTGGCTATAGGTTCTAGCATCCCACTCAACGACCACATAGGCCAATTTCACATGGCTTAAAGTTTACAACCCACAATTCAACAAAACATAATAGCCTATACATGCCAAATGTTCTCCTAGTTCAACTACGAAGACAATACCAAAAGATTTCCAGCCGGTGTGATGACTTCAACGACGGTTCCGAAACACGCAACAATACGAGTCCAAGAGACCTAAAATGGGTGACAAGAAAACACCGAGTGAGTTTATAACTCAGAAGTCATAAGCATTCATCAACCATCCATTAATAAAATTTTCACAACATCAAACAATAAACGAGGCTAGGTACTTCATCCATATCGAAACTATACCATAATTCCTCGGACCTTTCGGTTCAATCTCATACCAAGTCATACATCCACATTTCATATTCTATACAATAAGATATTTGAGGCATTTTTACACACCAGCTCATTCACACCACAATCATACAATTGCAATCATCACATAGATTTAAAGCTTACCAAGCTCAACCCCGAGCATGAACGTATTGCCTATTCGTCATGAGCTCAAGGTACTTACCCGATCCGCTGTCCGGGATTAACTCGATAATGTCGCACACTCAGTGCCAATTGTAATGCAAGAGCATATAGTGAATCCGCACACTTAGTGCTATATAATTTTCAGCTCGCACACTTAGTGCTATATATTTTCAGCTCGCACACTTAGTGCTATATAATCAAACTCGCACACTTAGTGCTGTACAATTTTAAACCCGCACACTTAGTGCCAATCTTGTCATCGTGTCCATTTATACCCGCACACTTAGTGCCGAGACCAATACCTTATGCATTTTGCTGCCTTTATACATTCAACAATGGCATCATTCCATACACATACATTTTCATTTACACATCAACTCATTTAAACACAATTATGTATATATTATGGTCATTTACATTAACACCAAATATATGCTTAATGACTTATATTATGTAGGGTAGAACGGTTCCAATTCGCTACTCGTTTGCTTTCTCCTTTCCTTTGTCCGATTTAGTCCCCCTTTGCTCTGGAGCTAAATCAAACAATTCACCTCTCCATCAAACACAAACATACGGCATTCATATACATTATTATGATTATTGCCGAATACTTAACACAACTAAGCTAAAAATTTACTCAATCTCATCTTAATTTATTGCTACTTATTCATCAAATTCCCAATACAAGGTATTTACCACCTATGCAACAAAACCGAATTAGCAAACACCCATAGCCCATGGCCGATTACAACTTAAACACAAGTCAACAAGATCTCATGATTTCAAATCAAACTCTTCTCAAGAATGCACCATGCCGAACCCTTAGATGATTAAACATCTAATTTAGACAATCTTAGAACATCTAAACGACACTTGTTCAAGGCATTAAACCACTACGTGTTCGGCTATTACCTTAGGTGCATTAGAAATTTATACTATCAATAAGCTCAACTTCTTGCAACAACAATTTCTTCCTCAGGGTTTAAAGGCTAAAATCTAATTATTCTCCCATTAACCATAAACGAATGTACCATACCTCCATCAAGATTTCAAGATTCTTTTGGCTTGGGTTAAGTAAGAAGCAAAATGATTAACCTAAAACAAGCTTGAATTTCAAAACAAATCTAACACTTTTCACTAACCTTTCTTCTCCTTCCATGACCGAAAGTCTTTCTCCCCTCCTCCTCTTTACATTCGGCCAAGAAGAGCTTAAGTTTCAAGCTTTGTTTTCATCACCCTCTTGCTAGCTAAAGAAGAATGCCGATTTACTTTAGGGAGGTTTCCCCTATTCCTTCATCTTTTCAAGTCATGGCAATTGTAACAAAAATGAGGAAGGATGAACAACCAATTTTCTTCCCCTTTTTTTTCTTTGTTTTGTCACGGCACAAGAGTATCCATACACACATTTTTCTTCATCATTTTCCCTTTTTTTTTTCATTTCTCTATTTCCCTTCCATAATGCACTAGGCCAACATGTCTAGGACATGTTTTCTTTTCCCATCATCATGTCATGGCCGGCCACTAACCTTAAGAAATGGGTTATTTGACATGCAACTCCACCTTTGTGTTAACATGCACTAATAAGCCATTTAAAATTAGCCTATCATATTTCACCATGTTTCACATTGATCCCTATTTAATAATTTCTCACAAAATTGGTAAAATTAGAGAATGAAACTTCCACATATGCATGCACACACATAGTAAGCATAGAATATAACAATTAACTATTTTTATGACTCGGTTTAGTGGTCCCAAACCACTTTCTCGACTAGGGTCAATTTAGGGTGTCACAACTCTCCCCACTTAAGAAATTTTCGTCCGAAAATCTTATCGATAAATAGGCTCGGTATCGCTCTTTCATAGAGTCCTCAAGTTCCCAAGTGGCTCCTTCAATTCGTGTTTATGCCACAACACCTTCACTAATGGGATTTTCTTATTGCGCAACTCTTTTACTTCGCACATCAGAATGCGAACCGGCTCTTCTTCATAACTCAAATTAGGCTGAACCTCGACCTCAGATGGAGTAATTACGTGTGTCGGGTCAGACCTATATCGTCGAAGCATCGAGACATGGAAAACGTTGTGGATCCTTTCGAGCTCAGGGGGTAAAATTAATCGGTACGCTACTGGCCCAACTCGTTCAGATATTTCATACGGACCGATGAACCTCGGACTCAATTTGCCCTTACGGCCAAATCTAAGCACCTTCTTCCAGGGTGAGACTTTGAGAAATACCTTGTCTCCAACCTGATATTCAATGTCTTTTCTTTTCAAATCCGCATACGACTTTTGGCGATCCGAAGCAGCTTTCAAACTTTCACGAATTACTCGAACTTTTTGCTCGGCATCCTTAACCAAATCAACCCCGAAGATTTTTCCTTCACTAAGTTCATTCCAGAATAATGGGATACGGCATTTACGACCGTATAAAGCCTCGTAAGGCGCCATCTTAATACTTGATTGAAAGCTATTGTTGTGCGAATTCAACCAAAGGTAAATACCGCTTCCCATGAACCACTAAACTCAAGGATGCAACATCTCAACATATCCTCGAGTATTTGAATTACCCGTTCGGGTTGACCATCGGTTTGGGGTGAAAAGTTGCTAAAATGCAGCTTGGTACCCAAAGCCTCTTGCTATTTCTTCCAAAATTGCGATGTAAATCTTGGGTCTCTATCCGACACGATAGAAATAGGTACCCTCGCAATCGAACAATTTGGGAGACGTATAATTCGCCAATTTATCAAGCGAAAAATCATGCGGACAGAATAAAATGAGCGGACTTGGTCGGTCTATCAATAATGACCTGCATCGAGTCTTTCTTATTCGAGTCAATGGTAACCCGCACACAAAGTCCATTGTTGCTCGATCCCATTTCCATTTGGGTATCGTGATCGGTCAAGTAATCCTCAAGGCACTTGATGCTCCGCTTTCACTTGTTGACATATTAAACATCTCAAACAAAGTCGAGATGTCTCGTTTCATACCATGCCACCAAAACCGGCGTTTCAAATCATTGTACATCTTCGTACTCCCGGGTGGATTGCCATTTGGCTACAATGGGCTTTATTCAATTATCGAAATAAGTTCAATTCTTTGGAACACACGACGACTTCAAACCTCAAACAATCGTCATCATCGATTTGAAATTCTGAGTCCTTGTTTGGAACACACTCAGCCTGTTTTGCAACCAACTCATCGTCGACTTTCTGAGCTTCACGAATTTGACGTATCAATAATGGTTTGGCTTTCAATTCAGCTACTAACACATTGTCGGGTAGAACAGACAAGTGTACATTCCTCGCTCGCAATGTAAATAGTGATTTACCGCAACCACATTAGCCTTTCCCGGGTGATAGTCAATGACCAGCTCATAATCCTTTAACAGCTCGAGCCAACATCTTTGTCGCAGATTTAAGTCTCTTTGAGTCATCAAATATTTGAGACTTTTGTGATCCGAATACACATGGCACTTCTCACCAAATAAGTAATGTCGCCATATCTTTAAAGGCGAATCGATGGCGACCAATTCGAGATCATGGGTCGGATAATTTTTCTCATGTGGCTTTAATTGTCTCGATGCATAGGCCACAACTCGACCTTCTTGCATCAATACGCAACCTAACCCAAGTAGGGAGGCGTCACTATAAATGACAAACTCTTTGCCCGATTCGGGTTGCACTAGAATTGGGGCTTCAGTCAAATAAGTTTTCGTTGATTGAAACTTTTCGACATTTCTCCGTCCATTCGAACTTAACATCTTTTTGGAGTAGTTTCGTCATCGGTGCGCTATCATCGAAAAACCTTTTACAAATCGTCGGTAATAATCGGCAAGCCCCAAAAGCTCCTAACTTCGGTAACATTCGCGGAGGTTTCCAATCGACTATGGTCGAAATTTTGTTCGGGTCCACCGACACCGTCACGGACACCACGTGCCCCAAAAGCTAACCTCTTTCAACCAAAATTCACATTTACTTGAACTTTGCGTATAATCGCTTATCTCGTAAAATTTGTAACACTAGCCTCAGGTGCTCAGCATGTTCGGTTTCATCTCTCGAATAGACCAAAATGTCATCGATAAAATACAACTACGAACCGATCCAAGTATGGCCTGAAAATTCTATTCATTAAATCCATAAATACCGCAGGGGCATTAGTAAGCCCAAACGGCATCACCAAGAATTCGTAGTGACCGTACCTCGTTCTAAAAGCGGTTTTGGGTATGTCCGATTCTCGGACCCTCAACTGATAGTACCCCGACCTCAAATCTATCTTTGAAAACACTGAGGCTCCTTTTAATTGATCAAACAAATCGTTAATTCGTGGCAATGGATATTTATTCTTTATCGTCACTTTATTGAGTTGACGATAGTCGATGCACAACCTCATGGTTCCGTCCTTCTTTTTCACAAACAATACAGGTGCGCCCCATGGAGAAAAACTCGGTCGAGCGAAACCTCTACCCGTCAATTCTTGCAATTGAACCTTCAATTCCTTTAATTCCGTTAATGCCATACGATACGGGGCTATTGAGACCGGCGTAGTACCCGGTACAACTTTGATGCCGAAATCCACTTCTCGAACAAAGGCAATCCGGTAACTCCTCGGAAAAACATCTCAATACTCACAAACCACCGGTACCGATTCGAGTTTCCTTCCGTCTCTTTACTTTCAAACACATACGCAAGGTATGTTTCACACCCCTTTTTCACATATCTCCGAGCGGTCATAGAAGATATTATCGCTGGCACTCCTTTTAAATCAGTAGACTCGACTCGGACTACCTCATTATTTGCACTCCTCCAATCAATGGTTTTCCTTTTGCAGTCCACCACTGCATCATGTACGGTCACCAATTCATACCAAGAATAACATCGAATTCATCAAATGGTAGAAGCATCGGATCGGTAGGAAAACAGATTCTCGAATTATTAGGGGCATCTCTTGCACACTTTATCAACGAGTACGTATTGACCCAAAGGGTTTGACACCGAATTACGAACTCGAGAGACTCAATAGGCGAGTCTTCTTCGGATGCTAAGGTTTCACATACATATGAATGAGTAGAGCCGGGGTCAATCAATGCAATCACACTAGTATCAAAGAGAGTAAAAGTACCAGTGATAACGTCAGGGGAGGATGCCACCTCTCGTGCGCGGATGGCATATGCTCTAGCAGGAGCACGGGTCTCGGATCGAACAGCCGTATCAAAGGCTCCTCTCTGATTACCACCCCTACCTCTAGAAATTCTCGGGGGCCTACCTCTAGCCGTCGTTTCACTAGGTCTTGCACTTTGCATCTTATTCTTCTCATCTAGCTCCGTGCAATCTCTAATGAAGTGGTCCTTCGAACCGCATCCATAACAGGCCCTATTAACAGACTTACCCCAACATTCACCTAGGTGTCGTCTTCCACATTGGGGGCATTCAGGTTTCTCTTGACGATTATTGCCCACACTAGCTACCGAAGTAGCTCGGGAGTCCGTCAATGGTCGGGCTCTAATAGAAATTCCCGCAATGCCTCGACTTATTAGTGTCCTCCTGAACCTCTTTACAAATGAGAATGGAGCTTTACCGTCGATCTTTTACGAAAATCAGAGCTTCAAATTCAGCCTTCTTCTAATCTCTTGCACATAGCAACCTCACCAGCCACACACTCCAGAGCATACCGACTAAGTCTTACGAACTCATGTTCAGATTTAGATACTGATCATCCGCCTTGCTTGAGTTCCAAGAATTCCTTACACTTCGATCGATGAACCGTTGACTAATGTATTTCTTTCAAATTGGATTGAAAGAAATCCCAAGTAACTCATTCATTTGGGACTATGGAAATTAAAGTCCTCCACCAATAGTAAGTCGAGTCTCATAACAAGGATATAGCACACTTAAGACATTCATCGGTGTGCATGATAGTTCATCTAACACTCTAATGGTGTTATCGAGCTCGGCCTTTTCGGCATCATCAAGAACTATGGCCTTGAACTCCTCATTTCCACGCTTCCTAATCAAGTCCACGTGGTTTACTCACCTACGTGATCGAAACCGGAGGCATTATGGGCTCTTGGGTGGAGTATTTAAATTCGTGAATGGTTGGACAATAGGATTGGTTCGGGCATATTATGCGACCCACTCATTCATCATGGTGAAGAAGGCTTGTTTCGCCCTTCACTTGATTATTCATGGATGACCGAGGCTCAACAGCGGTGTCCCTTGCGCAGAACAGCCGCTACACTTTCAACGTCATCCGCCAAGGGTCTCTCTACCCGGGTTCCATTTGCAAATCAAAACAAAAACTTCAACCGTCAAGTCATCACATTTCTAAGCACTAACATTTTGGGCATGTATAGCTAGATTCACACGCTATGGTAGTCCTAGAACCGACTAAACCATAGCTCGATACCAATAAAATGTAACACCCCAAACCCATGACCGTCACCGGATTTGACCACGTGGTGTTACCGCTTACTTCCTTATTTCTCTCTTTGAAATAATTGATTTACCTTCGAGCGAAGCTAGATAACCGCATCACTGTCACCTTAGAAATCATATCTCGAGTTCCAGAACTCGAAAATCAATTCCGTAAATTTTCCCTGAAACTAGACTCATATATCCATCCCTGGATTTATTTCTAGAATTTTTGGTCGGACAATTGGTACAGTTTATTAGTTAAAGTCGCCCATGTTACAGGGTCGACTACACTGACCTTCGCGCATTACGACCTGGATATCTTCTCGTACAGGGCTTCAATGCTCATGTCGTTTGTTTCTAATGAAACTAGACTCAAAGGGGAATCTGCAAATATAAGGCACGACTTCTAATTCCTTCTGGATAATTTATGGTAAATTTTCAAAGTCGAGACAGGGATCCAGAAACCGTTCTGGCCCTGTTTCACGAGAACTTTAATATCTCTCAAGATACTGCTCATATGGTCGTTTCGTTTCGTCCATATGAAAATAGATTCATCAAGGTTCAATTTCCTAATTTATTCACTATTTAGTTCTACTTCTACTATTTTTAGTGATTTTTCAATCTCATATCACTGCTACTGTCCGCAATAGCCATCTGCAGAGACTATGCCAATTTCATGAATCTTTCCTTGGCCTTACTAATCATCCATCATACATGACACAAATTATGGCCACCTTATCAAAATTAAAGTTTCTAAGACTCGTGGCTATAGGTTCTAGCATCCCACTCAACGACCACATAGGCCATTTTCACATGGCTTAAAGTTTACAACCCACAATTCAACAAAACATAATAGCCTATACATGCCAAATGTTCTCCTAGTTCAACTACGAAGACAATACCAAAAGATTTCCAGCCGGTGTGATGACTTCAACGACGGTTCGAGCACGCAACAATACGAGTCCAAGAGACCTAAAATGGGTGACAAGAAAACACCGAGTGAGTTTATAACTCAAGAAGTCATAAGCATTCATCAACCATCCATTAATAAAATTTTCACAACATCAAACAATAAACGAGGCTAGGTACTTCATCCATATCAAAACTATACCATAATTCCTCGGACCTTTCGGTTCAATCTCATACCAAGTCATACATCCACATTTCATATTCTATACAATAAGATATTTGAGGCATTTTTACACACCAACTCATTCACACCACAATCATACAATTGCAATCATCACATAGATTTAAAGCTTACCAAGCTCAACCCCGAGCATGAACGTATTGCCTATTCGTCATGAGCTCAAGGTACTTACCCAATCCGCTGTCCGGGATTAACTCGATAATGTCGCACACTCAGTGCCAATTGTAATGCAAGAGCATATAGTGAATCCGCACACCTAGTGCTATATAATTTTCAGCTCGCACACTTAGTGCTATATATTTTCAGCTCGCACACTTAGTGCTATATAATCAAACTCGCACACTTAGTGCTGTACAATTTTAAACCCGCACACTTAGTGCCAATCTTGTCACCGTGTCCATTTATACCCGCACACTTAGTGCCGAGACCAATACCTTATGCATTTTGCTGCCTTTATACATTCAACAATGGCATCATTCCATACACATACATTTTCATTTACACATCAACTCATTTAAACACAATTATGTATATATTATGGTCATTTACATCAACACCAAATATATGCTTAATGACTTACATTATGTAGGGTAGAATGGTTCCAATTCGCTACTCGCTTGCTTTCTCCTTTCCTTTGTCCGATTTAGTCCCCTTTGCTCGAGCTAAATCAAACAATTCACCTCTCCATCAAACACAAACATACGGCATTCATATACATTATTATGATTATTGCGAATACTTAACACAACTAAGCTAAAATTTACTCAATCTCATCTTAATTTATTGCTACTTATTCATCAAATTCCCAATACAAGGTATTTAACACCTATGCAACAAAACCAGATTAGCAAACACCCATAGCCCATGGCCGATTACAACTTAAACACAAGTCAACAAGATCTCATGATTTCAAATCAAACTCTTCCCAAGAATGCACCATGTCGAACCCTTAGATGATTAAACATCTAATTTAGACAATCTTAGAACATCTAAACGACACTTGTTCAAGGCATTAAACCACTACATGTTCGGCTATTACCTTAGGTGCATTAGAAATTTATACTATCAATAAGCTCAACTTCTTGCAACAACAATTTCTTCCTCAGGGTTTAAAGGCTAAAATCAAATTATTCTTCCATTAACCATAAACGAATGTACCATACCTCCATCAAGATTTCAAGATTCTTTTGGCTTGGGTTAAGTAAGAAGCAAAATGATTAACCTAAAACAAGCTTGAATTTCAAAACAAATCTAACACTTTTCACTAACCTTTCTTCTCCTTCCATGACCGAAAGTCTTTCTCCCCTCTTCCTCTTTACATTTGGCCAAGAAGAGCTTAAGTTCCAAGCTTTGTTTTCATCACCCTCTTGCTAGCTAAAGAAGAATGCCGATTTGCTTTAGGAGATTTCCCTATTCCTTCATCTTTTCAAGTCATGGCAATTGTAACAAAAATGAGGAAGGATGAACAACCAATTTTTTCCCTTTTTTTCTTTGTTTTGTCACGGCACAAGAGTATCCATACACATTTTTCTTCATCATTTTCCTTTTTTTTTCATTTCTTTATTTCCTTCCATAATGCACTAGGCCAACATGTCTAGGACATGTTTTCTTTGCCTATCATCATGTCATGGCCGGCCACTAACCTTAAGAAATAGGTTATTTGACATGCAACTCCACCTTTGTGTTAACATGCACTAATAAGCCATTTAAAATTAGCCTATCATATTTCACCATGTTTCACATTGATCCCTATTTAATAATTTCTCACAAAATTGGTAAAATTAGAGAATGAAACTTCCACATATGCATGCAAACACATAGTAAGCATAGAATATAACAATTAACTATTTTTATGACTCGATTTAGTGGTCCCGAAACCACTTTCCGACTAGGGTCAATTTAGGGCTGTCACATAACTTTTCTAGGTCATGTGGTATCTGCTGAGGAGATTAGGGTTGATCCTGAGAAAATTAAAGTTGTTCTGCATTGAAGCGACTAAAGTCAAGATCTCGAGATTCAAGTTTTCGGTCAGCAGGTACTATAGATGTTTTGTGGAGGGGTTTTCATTGGTTGTTGTACCTTTGACTAAGTTGTTGCGAAAAGGGTACCATTTAACTGGATTGATAAAAAAACAAGAGAGTTTTGAGAAACTTAAAAAGGTTCTGATTGAGGCCCTTGTCTTAATACAGCTAGAGTATGGGAAAGAATTCACTGTCTACAGCAATGCATCACATGTTGGTTTAAGATGTGTGTTGATGCAAGAGGGTAAGGTAGTGGCATATGTGTCTCACAAGACTATCTGACGCATGACTTAGAGTTGGCTGCGGTGGTATTCACACTAAAAATTTGGAGGCATTACTTGTACGGTGAGAAGTGTATCATTTACACAGATCACAAGAGCCTCAAGTATCTTCTCACTCAGAAGGAGCTAAACCTTAGGCATCGTAGATGGATTGAGCTACTTAAGGATTATGATTGTTCGATTGAATACCATCCGAATAAGGCCAATATGGTGGCCGACGCATTGAGTCATAGGGCTATGACTGATCTGAGGGCGATGTTTGCTCGTCTCAGCTTATTCAATGATAGTTGTCTGTTGGCCAAACTTCAGGCTAAACTGATGTGGATTGAACAGATTAAGGATAAACAGATGGAGGATGAGTCACTGGGTCTTTGATTCCGACAGTTAGAGAGTAGGGAAACTTTAGATTTTGGACTGAATAGCGAAGGGGTACTCTATTTCCGTGGGAGAGTCTGTGTATCGAAAGATGATGATTTGAGGCAGTATATATTACAAGAGGCACATAGTAGTCCCTATGCTATGCATCCTGACGGGAATAAGATGTACCGAAACCTTCTTGAGTTATATTGGTGGCCAAGTCTTAAACGGGAAGTTACCGACTTCATGGGTATATACCTTGTCAGCAGGTTAAGGCTGAACACTAGTTACCTTTAGGGTTGCTTTAGTCAATTAAGATTTCGCTATGGAAGTGGGAGAGAGTGACTATGGACTTTGTTAGTGGATTGCCCTTAACGCCTACTAAGAAGGAATCAGTATGGGTTATTGTGGATCGATTGGCCAAGTTTGCCCAGTTCATATCAATTCATACTGATTACTCGCAGTAGAAATTGGCTAAACTGTATGTATCTGAGATAGTATGATTGTATAGGGTACTGGTTTCCATAATATCTGATAGAGATCCTCGTTTCACGTCTTGATTCTGGAAGAAGTTAATCGAGGCTTTGGGTACAAGGTTGGATCAGTACGATGTTCCAGCCTCAGTCAAATGGTCAGTCAGAGAGGGTAATTCAGATACTAGAGGACATGTTAAAGGGTTGTGTGATAGAGTTCTGAGGTAGTTGGGAGGACTACTTGCCGTTAGTAGAGTTTGTGTATAACAATAACAACCAATCTAGCATAAAAATGGCACCTTACGAGTAACTATATGGTCATAGGTGTCGTACTCCTTCGTGTTGGACTGAGTTGGGCAAGTAGCATGTTCTAGGCCCTGAATTAATTTCTGATACCGAGGACAAAGTTAGACTGATTTGGGATTGACTGAAGGAAGACAAAAGTCGTATGCAGATTTGAAGCGTAAGGAGATTAAGTATTCTGTGGGGGACTTCATTTTTCTCAAGGTCTCGCCATGAAAGAAGGTATTAAGGTTTGGACGGGAGGGCATGTTAAGCCCTAGGTTCATTGGGCCTTATCGCATACTATAGTGTGTGGGATCGGTTGCCTATCAACTTGTGTGACAGCCTTAAAATGACCCTAGTCGAAATGTGGATTCGGGACCACAAAACCGAGGCATAAAAATAATTTGATATTTATTTTGATGCCTATAATATGTGTTAACTCATGTGTGACATTTTGATACTTTAATTTAGAGTTATAAATGTGAATTTCACTAGAAAGGACCTAGTAGAAAACTTTGAAAGTATGATGGGGATATGTATGATGACTAATTAAAGCATGCATGCAAAACAATGGCCTTGCATGTCAAATACCCCCTTTACAAGTGATGGCCGCCATGACAAGGGAGTATGGGCTAAACATGTCATGAAACATGTTTTGTTGGTGCATTAGGGGGAAACAATAAACAAATAAGCATGGGTAGTAAAGAAAGAAAAAAAATGTGTGTGTGAGTGAAACCCCCCATTGCCGTACATGGAAGAAAAGAAAAGAAAAAAATTTTGCTCATCCATTTCATTCTCTCTTGACCGAAAATACTAGAGGGAAGGAGAATTTTGCTTCATGCTTGGGTTGGAAGAGGATTAGGAAGAGGTTTGGCTATATTTGCATCAAGATTAAGGTATGTTTGATGTTGTGCCATGAGATTCATGCATGTTTTTGGTTGCTAACTTGATGTTCTTATTAGCCCATGGTTCAAATCTTTGTTATATCATGGGGATGGTATTTGGCCAAGGTGGATTTTGAGTTAATGCCATTGCATGTTAAATATGAAGCTTGATGATGATACATGTGATGGTGGATTGAGGACTCTTAGATTTTCTTTGAGCATTTTTGAATGATATACTAAGTTCTTTGTGTAATCATGACCAAAATTATGGTGTTGTGATGTATTCGCCATGGTACATCCCCAAGTGTGATTTATGCTCTTTGCATGGAGAGTAAGATTTGTGTTTCAAATCATGTTCATGTTTAGTTACAATCAACTTGAGATTCGGCTCTAGCATACATATATGTATATATGTTTGAGCATGATGTATTGGTATGACGTATATACTATCTTAAGGTATATACTTACTTATGATGATGTTTTGGTTATGAAGGAAATGATAGATGTGTATTGAGTTACAATATGGAAAGGTATTAGTTAGTAAAATGTATGCTGTTTTTGTGTGGTAATAAGTGCATAAATGGCCTCAACATGGACATGCATATTCGCCACATGAAGGAAATTGGTGTGCATGTATTCGGTTAGAGGCAACCATATTGAAGCCTTATCTTGGCTTAGATTGTTGACTAAATGGGTAATAAGTGAGGATGGTTGCGAATATACAAACATACATGTGCATGTGTAATTGAATTATGAATGTTTAGCGAGATGGTTAAACTAGTTGATTTATTGATTAAGCTCAAGGAGTTAAAGAAGGAGAATCAAGCAAGGGAAAGGCGAAGGTCATCGAGTAGCCGACTTGGACTATTTTTACCTAACACAAGGTAAGTCATTAAGCATATATTTAATATTGCTTAAATGATTGTAATATCTATGCAATTGTGTTTAATGAGATGAAATATATACAAATGTATGTGTATGAAAAGATGATAATGTTGAACGTAAAAGAGATAGTGAAATGTGTAGGAAGTTTGCTTCGGCACTAAGTGTGCGAGAAATAGATGTGTACGATGACGAGATTAGCACTGAGTGTGCGAGCTTGTAATGTATGGCACTAAGTGTGCGAGTTTGGACTATATGGCACTATGTGTGCGGGCTTGAATCACGTGGCACTAAGTGTGCGTGATTGAGTATTAAGCACTATGTGTGCGAACTCTACATATATCTCCAATTGAATATTTATATGGAGGTGTGACTCTATCGAGATGAGTATGGACAGCGGAAAGAGTAAGTACCTTGAGTTCATGGCTAATAGATGCTATGTTCATGCTCGGGGTGGAGTTGGTAAGATTTAAATCTATGTGATGATTTCAATTGCATGATTGTTGCGGAAATGAAATGATGTATGGAAATTGCTTCAAATATCCTATTGAATAGTATATGAAATGTAAATGTATGACTTGGTATGAGATTGATCCAAGGATCTAAGGAACTATGGTACGCTTCGATGCGGCTAGAACACTTGGCCTTGTTTCATTATTTCATTTTATGATAATATTATTAATGGATGGTTGTGGAATGCTTATGACTTCTGAGTTATAAACTCACTCGGTGTTTTCTTGTCACCCATTTTAGGTTCCTTGGGCTCGTCTCCTTTTGGGTGTTCAGAATCACAACTAAGTCATCACACCGCAGCAATTTTTGGTATTGTCTTCTTAGTCGACTTAGGAGAACATTTGGCATGTATGAGCTATTTTGTTTTGTTAAATTTTGGGTTGTAAACTTTAAGCCATGTGAAAATGGCCTATGTGGTCGTTTGAGTGGGATGCTAGAATCTATAGCCACGAGTCTTAGAAACCTTAATTTTGATAAGGTGGCCATAATTTGTGTCACTATGATGGATGAGTAGTAAGGCTAAGGAAGGATTCATGAAATTGGCATAGTCTACTGCAGTAACTGTTGCAGACAGCAGCAGTGATATGAGATCGAAAAATCACTAAAAATAGTAGAAGTGGAATTAATAGCTAAAAAAAATTACGTACTCGAAGCTTGATGGGTCTATTTTCATATGGATGAAACGAAACGACCATATGAGCTGTATTTTAAGAGATATTAAAGTTCTCGTGAAACAGGGCCAGAACGGTTTCTGGATCCCCTGTTCCGACTTTGGAAAATCATTGTAAATTAACCAGAGATAATTAGGAGTCATGCCATATATGTATAGATTCTTCTCTGAGTCTAGTTTCTATAGAAACAAACGGCATCAGTATTGAAGCCCTGTACAGGGAGATATCCAATTCGTAACGCACAAAGGTCAGTGTAGTCGATCCCTGCAACAGGGGAGACTTTAACTAATAAACTGTACTAATTGGCCTGACCAAAAATTCTAGAAAAAAATATGTAGATGGACATATGAGTCTAATTTCAGGGAAAAATTACGAAACTGATTTTCAAGTTGTAAAACTCAAGTTATGATTTTTGAAGCGACTAGTACACATATTGGCAGCTTGTCTGGGAAATTCTCAATAAGTGGTTTGAAGTCTGTTAACACCTCGTGTTCGACTCCGGCGACGGTCTCGGGTTCGGGGTGTTACAACTTGAGTTACCTCCAGAGTTGGCCCGGATTCATGATGTGTTCCATGTGTCTATGCTGAGGCGATATCACTCTGATCCTGTGCATATTGTGTCAATTGAGGAGATTAAGGTTAGGCAAGATCTGACCTTTGAAGAAGAACCGATTAAGATTTTAGACCATGATGTGAAGGTTCTAAAGAGAATGTCTGTCCCACTAGTTAAGGTACTATGGTGTAATCACAATTCTGAGGAAGCCACGTGGGAACCTAAAGAGGCGATGCAACAACAATACCCTCATTTGTTTTGACCAGGTAAATTTCAAGGCAGAAATTTTCTTTTAGGGGTAGAGTTGTAACACCCCAAAGTATAGGTACTTATTTTTTGTATGTTGTGAAACGTAATTGCATGTCTGCTTCAGTGGTTAATTGTCTTGGGAAGTGCCTGAGAAGTTTTGGGTTCAAGCCTGGGCATTTGCAAAAAACTTTGTTTTTTTTTTATAAAACCCTTGCTTCTAGATTATGGGTTCTTAAATAATTGTGGGAAAATCAAGTCATAAAAAGGTCGTTGGTCCAAGGGATAATGGCGTGTAACTGCTACTAGGAGTGTGACAGCCCTAAATTGACCCTAGTCGGAAAGTGGTTTCGGGACCACATTACCAAGTCAAAAATTTATTTTTGTGTTTTAATTACATAAATTTATGTGTGATAGTGAATATATGAAAAAACTTAAATGCTTAATATTAGCTTTAGGAATGTGAATTAATTGAAAGGACCTAGTTGATGAAGTTAGAAAAGATGATAGATGAATTATAAGGAGTAAATAATAATAGAGAGAGGAAGCATGGGTTTGCATGTCAAAATGCCCATTTTTGACTTAATGGCCGCCAAGTGGTGATGCATTCCACTAATTTAAATTAGATTAGTATATTTAATTGGGAAGAAAATAAAATATTCATAACATGAATATTAATAAAAATAATAAAATGAACAAGTAAGTGTTCATCTTTGCTATCCTTTAGCCGAAAAACCAAGTAAAGAAGGAAAGAAAAGTTTGAAGAAGTTCGCCATGCTTGTAACTAGGTTGAGGTATGTTTGATGTTATTCCATGAAATTCATGCATATTTTTAGTTGTTAGTTTGAATTCTACCTAGCCCATGGTTTAAATTTTTGCTATTTGATGGAGATGATACTCGCCATGGATGTTGTCCTTCTTGGTTGGTGCTTTGATGTTGTTGTGATGAGGCATGAAGATGATTGAGTTTGAGTGTTTAATAAAAAGGATTGGATGTGAGTGTGTGTGAGAATTAGAAAATGATGGGTTTTAGCAACTTCATGAAGTGTTCGACCATGGTGCTAAAATGTTGTATTTGTGTTTAAACTTATAATTATTTAGTTATATGGTTAGTATAGGTATGGATGACCGAATATGAGAGCATGAATAGATGGAGAGTTTTGTAATTATAAAAAAAAAAAATTGGTTAATTGATATGTGGTAAATGTTAAGTGTTAAATGAAATGGAAATGATATTATATTGGAATGTGTATATTCGACCACATGAATAAATACATAGATTGATGTTGCATATATTCGGCCTTTAATTAACTATGTAGGTGATAGTGATAGATTGATGTTGCACATTCGGCTATAGGTAAGCATATTGACGATTTTATCTTGACTTAGATAATCGGCTAAAGGAGAATATTGGCTAATATGTTTGTAACACCCCTAACTCGTGACCGACGCCGGTGTCGGACACGAGGGGTTAACGAGACAAATCCTCTTAAAGTACCGACCAATTTGGCATTTCTGGACAGGCTGGAAAACTGCGTCACCGTCGCCTTAAAAATCATATCTTGAGTTCCAAAACTCAGAAACTGGTTTCGTAAATTTTCCCTGAATTTAGACTCATATACCCATCCATGGATTTATTTTTAGAATTTTTGGTTGGGTCAATTGATACAGTTTATTAGTTAAAGTCACCCATGTTACAGGGATCGACTGCTCTGACCTCCGCGCGTTACAACTTGAATATCTTTCTGTACAGGGCTTTAATACTGGTGCCGTTTGTTTCTAATGAAGCTAGACTCAAAATTGAATCTGTACATATAAGGCATGACTCCTAATTCTTTCTGGATAATTTATGGTAAATTTTCAAAGTCGCGACAGGGGACCCAGAAATCGTTCTGGCCCTGTCTCACGAGAACTTTAATATTTCCCAGTATACTGCTCATATGGTCGTTTCGTTTTGTCCATATAAAATAGATTCATCAAGGTTCAGTTCCATAATTTACTCACTATTTAATTCTACTTCTACTATTTTTAGTGATTTTCAATCTCATCTCACTGCTGCTGTCCGCAACAGTTACTGCAGTAGACTATGCCAATTTCATGAATTTTTCCTTGGCCTTAATCATCCATCATACATGACACAAATTATGGCCACCTTAACAAAATTTGAGTTTCTAAGACTCGTGGCTATAGGTTCTAGCATCCCACTCGACGACCACATAGGCCATTTTCACATGGCTTAAAGTTTACAACCCACAATTCGACAAAATATAATAGCCTATACATGCCAAATGTTCTTCAACAACAAAAAACAATACCACAAGATTTCAGCCGGTGTGATGACTTCAACGACGGTTCCGAGCACGCAACAATACGAGTCCAAGAGACCTAAAATGGGTGACAAGAAAACACCGAGTGAGTTTACAACTCAGTAAGTCATAAGCATTCGTCAATCCACGATAAAGTTACTACTACATGTACAACAAATGAGGCTAGGTACTCGTCCATATCGAATCTATACCATAATACCTCGGACCTTTCGGTCCAATCTCGCACTAATTCATACATCCACATTTCATATTCTACACAACAAGATAATCAAGCATTTTTACACATTAACTCAATTTCCAGCACAACCATACAATTTCAATCATCACATAGATTTAAGGCTTACCAAATTCAACCCCGAGCATGAACATATTTTCTATTCGTCAAGAGCTCGAGGTACTTACCCGATCCGCTGTCCGGGATTAGCTCGATAATGTCGCACACTCAGTGCCAATTGTAATGCAAGAACATATAGTGAATCCGCACACTTAGTGCTATATGTATTCAACTCGCACACTTAGTGCTATATAATCAAACTCGCACACTTAGTGCTGTACAATTTTAAACCCGCACACTTAGTGCCAATCTTGTCACCGTGTCCATTTATACCCGCACACTTAGTGCCGAGACCAATACCTTATGTATTTTGCTGCCTTTATACATTCAACAATGGCATCATTCCATACACATACATTTCCATTTACACACCAACTCATTTAAACACATTTGCATATATATATATTGATCATTTAAATCAACGCCAAATATACGCTTAATGACTTACCTTGTGTTGGGTAAAATAGTCCAAGTCGGCTACTCGATGACCTTCGCTTTCCCTTTCTTGATTCTCCTTCTTTAACTCCTTGAGCTTAATCAATAAATCAACTAGTTTAACCCTCTTGCTAAACATTCATAATTCAATTACACATGCATATGTATGTTTGTATATTCGCAACCATCCTCACTTATTACCCATTTGGTCAACAATCTAAGCCAAGATAAGGCTTCAATATGGTTGCCTCTAACCGAATACATGCACACCAATCTACTTCCTTTGGCCGAATATGCATGTCTATGTGGAGGCTAATTTTACACTTAATACTACACAAAAAAACAGCATACATTTTCCTAATTAACGCATTACATATTGTAGTTCTATACACATCTCTCATTTATTTCATAACCAAACAACATCACAAGCAAATAGACACCTTAAAATAGTATACATGTCATACCAATTCATCATGTGCAAACATATATTCATGTAGGTGCAATGGCGAATTCTCAAGTGGCTTATATCCAAATATACACACATATCCAAAGCTTAAATCTTACTTACCATGCAACATGCATGAATCATACTTATGGATACAACATGGCGAATACCACAACACCATACCGTTTCAATTTGGTCATGGTTAAACAAAGAACTTAGTATCTCATTCAAAATGCTAAAAGAAAATCTAAGAATCCTCAATCTACCATCACATGAATCATTATTAAGCTTGATATTTAGCATGCAATGGCATTAACACCATATTCACTTTGGCGAATTTCATTCCCATGACATAACAAAGATTTGAACCATGGGCTAACAAGAACATCAAGCTAGCAACTAAAATATACATGAATCTCATGGCAAAACATCAAACTTACCTTAATCTAGGTACAAGTATGGCCAAACCTCCTCCTAAACCTCTTCCAAACCAACATGAAACAAGAATTCCTTCCTTCCTCCTTAGAATTTTCAGCCCAAAGGAAATGAAAATGATGAACAAAAATTCTTCTTTCTTTCTCCACACTCACGGCAACAAGGGCATCCAAGCTCATCTTTCTCTTTTTTTTTTTTCATTTTTTATGCTTATTTTTATTATAATACTTCCTACATAACTCACTAGCCAAACATGTTGGAAACATGTTTTCCTTGCCCATCATGCCCACCTTGGCGGCCACTATAGTCAAATTTGGGGAATTTGACATGCAAGGACAACATTTCCTAGTGTGCATCAATAGACCACTTCCACATTTGCCTATCTCAATTCTAAATTTTCTCACACAAGTCCTTTCTAGTGAAATTCACCTTTATAACACTAAATCAATCATCATAAAATGTCATACATGAGCACACACATATTATAGGCATCAAAATAAATTTTAATTATTTTTATGCCTCGGTTTTGTGGTCCCGAAACCACATTCCGACTAGGGTCAATTTTGGGTGTTACAACTCTCCCCACTTAAGAAATTTTCGTCCCGAAAATCTTACCGTAAATAGGTTTGGATATCGTTCTTTCATAGAGTTCTCGGTCTCCCAAGTAGCTTCTTCTATCCCGTGCTTGAGCCATAACACTTTCACTAGCGGAACCCGCTTGTTTATAACTCTTTCACTTCTCGTGATAGGATACGAATCGGTTCTTCCTCATAACTCATATTAGCTTGAATTTCAATTTCTGATGGACTAATCACGTGCGATGGATCGGATCTATAGCGTCGAAGCATCGAAACATGGAAGACGTTGTGAATCCTTTCAAGTTCAGGGGGCAAAATCAAACGATACGCGACTGGACCGACTCGTTCAGATATTTCATATGGCCCGATGAACCTCGGGCTCAATTTTCCCTTACGGCCAAATCTAAGCACCTTCTTCCAAGGTGAAACTTTGAGAAAGACCTTGTCTCCAACCTGATATTCAATATCTTTTCTTTTCAAATCCGCATACGACTTTTGGCGATCCGGCGACTTTCAAACTTTCACGAATTACTCGAACTCTTTGCTCGGCATCCTTAACCAAATCAACCTCAAGAATTTACCTTCACTAAGTTCATCCAGAATAATGGGGTACGGCATTTACGACCGTATAAAGCCTCGTAAGGCGCCATCTTAATACTTGATTGAAAGCTATTGTTGTGGCGAATTCAATCAAAGGCGATACTGCTCCCATGAACCACTAAACTCAAGGATACAACATCTCAACATATCCTCGAGTATTTGAATTATCCGTTCGGATTGACCATCGGTTTGGGGGTGAAAGGCGGTCTTTGAAATGCAACTTGGTACCCAAAGCTTCTTGCAACTTTTTCCAAAATCGCGAGGTAAATCTCGGATCTCTATCCGACACGATAGAAATAGGCACCCCGTGTAATCTCACAATCTGAGAAACGTACAATTTCGCTAATTTGTCCATTGAAAAATCCGTACGTACGGGGACAAAGTGGGCCGACTTAGTCAATCGATCTACCACGACCCAAACCGCATCCTTCTTACTTGCTGACAATGGCAGTCCGGATACAAAGTCCATTGTGACTCGATCCCATTTCCACTCGGGTATCGTGATTGGCTGAAGTAATCCTGAAGGCACCTGATGTTCCGCTTTCACTTGTTGACATATTAGACATCTCGAAACAAAGTCAGAGATGTCTCGCTTCATACCATGCCACCAAAACCGACGTTTCAATTCATTGTACATCTTCGTACTCCCGGGTGGATTGCCATTCGGCTACAATGGGCTTCATTGAATTATCGAAATGAGTTCAATTCTTTGGGACACACAGACGACTTTTGAACCTCAAACAATCGTCATCGTCGATTCAAACTCCGAGTCCTTGTTCGAACACATGCAGCCCGTTTTGCAACCAACTCGTCGTCGACTTTCTGAGCTTCTCGAATTTGGTGTGTCAATAATGGTTTGGCTTTCAATTCAGCCACTAACACACTGTCGGATTGGACAGACAAGTGCATATTCATCGCTCATAAAGTGAATAACGATTTACGACTCAAGGCATCCGCAACCACATTCGCCTTTCCCGGGTGATAGTCAATGATCAGCTCATAATCCTTTAACAGCTCGAGCCAACGTCTTTGTCGCAGATTTAAGTCTCTTTGGGTCATCAAATATTTGAGACTTTTGTGATCCGAGTATACATGGCACCTTTCACCAAATAAGTAATGTCGCCAAATCTTTAAGGCGAATACGATGGCGGCCAATTCGAGATCATGAGTCGGATAATTTTTCTCATGTGGCTTTAATTGCCTCGACGCGCAGGCCACAACTCGACCTTCTTGCATTAATACGCAACCTAACCCAAGTAGAGATGCGTCACTATAAATGACAAACTCTTTGCCCGATTCGGGTTGCACTAGAATTGGGGCTTCAGTCAAATAAGCTTTCAGTTGATCGAAACTTTTCTGACATTTGTCCGTCCATTCGAACTTAACATCCTTTTGGAGTAACCGTCATTGGCGTGGCTATCGTCGAGAACCTTTACAAATCGTCGGTAATAACCGCAAGCCCCAAAAAGCTCCTAACCGGTAACATTCCTTGGTGGTTTCAATCGACTATGGCGAAATTTTGTTCGGGTCCACCTCGACACCGTCACGGACACCACGTGCCCCAAAAAGCTAACCTCTTTCAACCAAAATTCACATTCTTGAACTTTGCGTATAACTGCTTATCTCGTAAGATTTGCAACACTAGCCTCAGGTGTTCAGCATGCTCAGTTTCATCTCTCGAATAGACCAAAATGTCATCGATAAATACAACTACGAACCGATCCAAGTATGGCCTGAAAATTCTATTCATTAAATCCATAAACACCGCAGGGGCATTAGTGAGCCCAAACGGCATCACCAAGAATTCGTAGTGACCGTACCTCGTTCTAAAAGCGGTTTTGGTATGTCCGATTCTCGGACCCTCAACTGATAGTACCCCGACCTCAAATCTATCTTTGAAAACACCGAGGCTCCCTTTAATTGATCAAACAAATCGTCAATTCGTGGCAATGGATATTTATTCTTTATCGTCACTTTATTGAGTTGACGATAGTCGATGCACAACCTCATGGTTCCGTCCTTCTTCTTCACAAACAATACAAAAGCGCCCATGGAGAAAAACTCGGTCGAGCGAAACCTCTATCCGTCAATTCTTGCAATTGAACCTTCAATTCCTTTAATTCCGTTAATGCCATACTATACGGGGCTATTGAAATCGGCGTAGTACCGGTACAACCGATGCCAAATTCCACTTCTCGAACCGGTGGCAATCCCGGTAACTCCTCAGGAAAAACATCTGAATACTCACAAACCACTGGTACCGATTCGAGTTTCCTTTCCGTCTCTTTACTTCCAAACACATACGCAAGGTATGTTTCACACCCCTTTTTCACATACCTCCGAGCGGTCATAGAAGATATTATCGCTGGCGCTCCTTTTAAATCAGTAGACTCGACTCGGACTACCTCATTATTTGCACTCCTCAAATCAATGGTTTTCCTTTTGCAGTCCACCACTGCATCATGTACGGTCAGCCAATCCATACCAAGAATAACATCGAATTCATTAAATGGTAGAAGCATCAGATCGGCCGGAAAACAGGATTCTCGAATTGTTAGGGGGCATCTCTTGCACACTTTATCAACGAGCACGTATTGACCCAAAGGGTTTGACACTCGAATTACGAACTCAGTAGACTCAACATGTAACACCCCAAACCCGTGACCATCACCGGATTTGACCACGTGGTGTTACCGGGCTTACTTCCCTTATTTCTCTCTTGGAATTATTTAATTTCTGTTCCAGGCAGGCTAGCTAACCGCGTCACTGTCACCTTAAAAATCATATCTCGAGTTCCAGAACTCGAAAATGAGTTCCGTCAATTTTCCTGAAACTAGACTCATAATCCCATCTACACATTTTTTCTAGAATTTTCGTTGGGCCAATTAGTACAGTTTATTAGTTAAAGTCTCCCTGTTTCAGGGTTCGACTACACTGACCTTTGTGTACTACGACTTGGATATCTTCCTGTACAGGGCTCCAACACTTATGCCATTTGTTTCTAGAGAAACTAGACTCGTAAGGGAATCTGCACATATAGATCATGACTTCTAATTCTCTCTGGTTAATTTATAGTGAATTTTCAAAGTCGGAGCAGGGGATCCAAAACCGTTCTGGCCCTGTTTTGCGAAAACCTAAATATCTCTTAAAATACAGCTCATACGGTTGTTTCGTTTCATCCATATGAAAATAGATTCATCAAGGTTCAATTTCATAATTTATTCACTATTTAATTCTACTTCTACTATTTTTAGTGATTTTTCCATCTCACCTCACTGCTGCTGGCAGCATCTGGTACTAAAGCAAACAATGACTATTTCATAATTCTTCCATGGCCAACTATTTCATCATACATAATACAAACTATGGCCACCTTATCAAAATTAAGGTTTCTAAGGCTCGTGCCTATAGGTTTTAGATTCACACTCAACCGACCACATAGGCCATTTTCGCATGGCTTAAAGTTTACAACCCGAGATTCAACAAAACAAAATAGCCTATACATGCCAAATGTTCTCCTAGTTCAACTACGAAGACAATACCAAAAGATTTCCAGCCGGTGTGATGACTTCAACGATGGTTCCGAAACGCATAACGATACGAGTCCAAGAGACCTAAAATGGGTGACAAGAAAACACCGAGTGAGTTTATAACTCAGTAAGTCATAAGCATTTCACAACCATCCGTTACTAAAATTATCATAAAATGAAATAACGAAACAAGGCCCAGCGTTCCACCATACCGAACTACCATAGTTCCTTAGACCTTCGGATCAATGTCATACCAAGTCATACATTTACATTTCATATACTATTCAATAGGATATTTGAAGCAATTTCCATTCATCATTTCATTTCCACAACAATCATGCAATTGAAATCATCACATAGATTTAAAACTTACCGACTCAACCACGAGCATGAACATAGTATCTATTAGCCACGAACTCAAGGTACTTACTCTTTCCGCTGTCCATACTCCACTCGATGAAGACACACCCTCCATATAATTGTTCGATCGGAGATATATATATATAGAGATACGCACACACGGCTTAATACTCTATTTCGCACACTTAGTGCCATGTGATTTAAGCCCGCACACATAGTGCCATACCCTTGAGCTCGCACACCCAAAGGTCAGTATATTTCCAGCATGCACACTTAGTGCCATATATTTCCAGCATGCACACTTAGTGCCAATCTCGTCACCGTACACACGTATTGCCCGCACACTTAGTGCCGAAAGCAACTTTCTACACATTTCACTATTTCTTTTACATTCAACAATGTCATCATTCCATACACATACATTTTCATTTACATATCATCTCATTAAACACAATTGCATAGATATTATGATCATTTAAAACAATACCAAATATATGCTTAATGACTTACCTTATATTGGATGAAACGATTTCCAATAGACTACTCGATTATCTTTGCTTTGCCTTTGTTTGATTCTCCCCTTTTGATGTATTGATCTCCTAGTATAAATACATTTAGTAGTTAAATTTCTTCTGGATACTTATGTGTATAATTTAATGGTTTTCACTCCATTCACAACTATCCTTGTTCAAAATATCAAAACCTTAGCCAACATTCAATTAATGCATCAAGGCCGAATGTATTATCACTATTAAGGTAACCTAGTCTCAAGTATTTTCAATTCTAATGTACAACATCTCAAATTCCCATGACCGATCACACCTATTCTTACTTTCCAATATCCAAATAATCAAAATCACCTCCTAAACACAATAGTCATGGACAATGCGAATCCTCAAGTGTTTGAACATAAATTATTTTACTAATATAAACATTCACGAATCATATTCATAGGAAGACCGATTTCTTTCCATAGCACATTCATCATCCATACTTAGATGAAACAACCAAAATCCCTTCATTTATACCTAGCCGAATGCTCCAATCATCCATACAAATTACAAATTTTTGCATGGCTAAGTAGGAGCCATTTAACATGCAAGAAAAATAATCATAGGAGAAGAATTTATCATTCTAAGTAAGCTCCTATCTCCAACACTAAATCATTCGGCATTTTGCCTAGACACACACAAGAAATCTCAACTTCCTTGACCTTACCAAGAGTGCATCCACCATTCAACTTAGCATGATAATGGCATCAAGGTATCAACCAAAATGTTTTTGTTAGGCTCCTTAGCCAATTCTAACTCTCCATCAACCCCAAACCCAACCATGAAATAGATAAAATTTAGGCTCATCACCTAAAGGTTGTATATACATCTAAAGGTACCCTTGAACATACCTTGATCTAGAAGACCACCTTGGCGAATCTCCTTCTTCCCTTCCTCTAATTTCGGCAATAGCAAAAGAAAGAAAACATGAACACTTTTTTTCTTCTTCTCAAGTCATGGCAATTGTAACAAAATGAGAAAGGATGAACAACAAAATTTTTCTCCTTTCTTTTCCTCAACTCACGGCAACAAGGGGGCATCCACACTTTTTTTTTTTGTTCATCATTTCCCTTTTTCTCCATTTCTTTATTCTTTCTAACATGATCCATTAACTAGACATGTTTGAAACATGTTCCTTGCCCATGCTCTTTATTTTATTATTTCTAACATCCACCATTAGCAAAACATGTTCAAGACATGTTTTCTTTTGCCATCTTCATTACCATGGCCGCCACTTCCTATAGTTGGCTAAATTGACATGCAAATCCCTCATGTCTTTACTTCATGCATTATTTGGCCACTTAAAAATTCACCTATCACATTTTCAAGTCCTAACACATGGGTCCTTTCTTATGAATTAGCACCTAATTAATAAAATCAAGGCACGAAATATTTATGCATACAAATTCCACATACAATAAGCACAGAATATAACACCTAATTATTCTTGTGACTCGGTTTTGTGGTCCCGAAACCACTCTCCGACTAGGGTCACATTAGGGGTGTCACAACTCTCCCCCACTTAAGAGATTTTCGTCCCCGAAAATATTACCGGTAAATAGGTTTGGGTATCGTTCTTTCATAGAGTTCTCGAGTTCCCATGTAGCTTCTTCTATCCCGTGTTTGAGCCATAACACTTTTACTAACGGAACTTTCTTGTTTCGTAACTCTTTCACTTCCCGAGCTAGGATACGAGTGGGTTCTTCCTCGTAACTCATATTGGCTTGCATTTCAACCTCTGATGGACTAATCACGTGCGATGGATCAGATCTATAGCGTCGAAGCATCGAAACATGAAAGACGTCGTGAATCTTTTCGAGTTCAGGGTGCAAAATCAAACGATATGCAACTGGACCGACTCGTTCGGATATCTCATATGGCCCAATGAACCTCGGACTCAATTTGCCTTTACGGCCAAATCTGAGTATCTTTTTCCAAGGCGAAACTTTAAGAAACACTTTATCTCCCACCTGATACTCGATGTCTTTTCGTTTCAGATCCGCGTACGACTTCTGACGATCGGAGGCTATCTTCAGACTTTCACGGATTACTTTCACTTTCTGTTCAGCATCTTTAATCAAATCCACCCCGAAAATTTTGCTTTCACCGAGCTCAGTCCAAAACAATGGTGTACGGCATTTACGACCGTATAAAGCCTCGTAAGGCGCCATCTTAATACTTGTTTGAAAGCTATTGTTGTAAGCGAATTCAACCAAAGGTAAATACCGTTCCCATGAGCCACTAAACTCAAGGATGCAACATCTCAACATATCCTCGAGTATTTGAATTATCCGTTCGGATTGACCATCGGTTTGGGGGTGAAAAGCAGTGCTAAAATGCAGCTTGGTACCCAAAGCCTCTTGCAATTTCTTCCAAAATCGCGATGTAAATCTTGGGTCTCTATCCGACACGATAGAAATAGGCACCCCATGCAATCGAACAATTTGGGAGATGTATAATTCTGCCAATTTATCGAGCGAAAAATCCATGCGGACAGGGATAAAATGAGCCGACTTAGTCAATCTATCAACAACAACCCAAATCGCATCCTTCTTACTCGTTGACAATGGCAGTCTGGACACAAAGTCCATGGTGACTCGATCCCATTTCCACTCGGGTATCGTGATCGGCTGAAGTAATCCCGATGGCACTTGATGTTCCACTTTCACTTGTTGACATATCAGACACCTTGAAACAAATTCAGAAATGTCTCGTTTCATACGGCCACCAAAATTGGCGTTTGAGATCATTGTACATTTTAGTACTACCGGGTGGATTGACATTCGACTACTGTGAGCCTCGTTCAAAATCATCGAAACAAGTTCCGAATCCCTTGGAATACATAATCGACCCTTGAACGTCTAGCAATCATTGTCGTCAATCTGAAATTCTGATTCCTCATTCGAAACACATTCGACTCGTTTAGCGACCAATTTAGCGTCGACCTTCTGAGATTCAAGTATTTGATGAATCAATAACGATTTGGCCTCTAATTCGACTACTAGCACCTCCTCGAGTGAAACGGATAGATGAGCATCCATCGCTCTCAAAGCAGACAGTGCCTTACGACTTAAAGCATCGGCCACCACGTTGGCCTTTCACGGTGATAATCAATGACAAGTTCATAGTCCTTCAACAACTCAAGCCAACGTCTTTGTCGCAAGTTTAGATCTCCTTGAGTAATCAGATATTTAAGACTCTTATGGTCCGAATAAATATGACACCTTTCTCTAAACAAGTAATGCCGCCATATCTTCAAGGCGAACACTATGGTGCTAGTTCAAGGTCATGGGTGGGATAGTTTCTCTCATGCGGCTTTAGTTGTCTCGACGCGTAAGCCACAACTCAACCTTCTTGCATCAACACACAACCTAACCCAATCAAGGATGCGTCATCAGATATGACAAACTCTTTCTGGGACTCAATTGTACTAGCACTTGGGGCCTCGGTTAAACAGTTTTTAGTCGATCGAAACTTTCTTGACAATTGTTCCGACCACTCGAACTTAACATCTTTTGGAGTAGTTTCGTCATCGGTGCAGCTATCACCGAAAAACCTTTCACAAATCGTCGATAGTATCCGCAAGCCCCAAAAAGCTCCTAACTTCGGTAATATTCCTTGAAGGTTTCCAATCAACTATGGCTGAAATTTTGTTCGGTCCACTCGACACCGTCACGGACACCACGTGCCCCAAAAGCTAACCTCTCTCAACCAAAATTCACATTCTTGAACTTTGCGTATAATCGCTTATCTCGTAAGATTTGCAACACTAGCCTCGGTGTTCAAAGATGTTCGATTTCATCTCGAATAGACCAAAATGTCATCAATAAATACAACTACGAACCGATCCAAGTATGGCCTAAAAATTCTATTCATTAAATCCATAAATACGCAGAGGGCATTAGTGAGCCCAAACGGCATCACTAAGAATTAAGTAGTGACCGTACCTCGTTCTAAAAGTAGTCTTGGGTATGTCCGATTCTCGGACCCTCAACCGATAGTACCTCGACCTCAAATCTATCTTTGAAAACACCGAGGCTCCTTTAATTGATCAAACAAATCGTCAATTCGTGGCAGCGGATATTTGTTCTTTATCGTCACTTTATTCAACGACGATAGTCGATGCACAATCTCATAGTTCCATCCTTCTTTTCACAAACAATACTGGTGCGCCTCATGGAGAAAAAATCGGTCGAAGCGAAACCTCTATCCGTCAATTCTTGCAATTGAACCTTCAATTCCTTTAATTCCGTTAATGCCATACGATACGGGGCTATTGAAATCGGCGTAGTACGGTACAACCGATGCGAATTCCACTTCTCGAACCGGTGGCAATCCCGGTAACTCCTCAGGAAAAACATCTGAATACTCACAAACCACTGGTACCGATTCGAGTTTCCTTTCCGTCTCTTTACTTTCAAACACATACGCAAGGTATGTTTCACACCCCTTTTTCACATACCTCCGAGCGGTCATAGAAGATATTATCGTTGGCACTCCTTTTAAATCAGTAGACTCGACTCGGACTACCTCGTTATTTACACTCCTCAAATCAATGGTTTTCCTTTTGCAGTCCACCACTGCATCATGTATGGTCAGCCAATCCATACCAAGAATAACATCGAATTCATCAAATGGTAGAAGCATCGGATCGGTAGGAAAAGCAGATTCTCGAATTATTAGGGGGCATCTCTTGCACACTTTATCAACGAGTACATATTGACCCAAAGGGTTGGACACTCGAATTACGAACTCAGTAGACTCAACAGGTAGAGTCTTACTGGATGCTAAGGTTTCACATACATATGAATGAGTAGAGCCGGGGTCAATCAATGCAATCACACTAGTATCAAAGAGAGTAAAAGTACCAGTGATAACGTCAAGGGAGGATGCCTCCTCTCGTGCGCGGATGGCATATGCTCTAGCAGGAGCACGGGTCTCGGATCGAACAGCCGTATCAGAGGCTCCTCTCGATTACCACCCCTACCTCCGAAATTCTCGGGGCCTACCTCTGGCCGTCGTTCCACTAGGTCTTGCACCTTGCGTCTTATTACTCTCATCTAGCTCCGTACAATCTCTAATGAAGTGGTCCTTCGAACCGCATCCATAACAGGCCCTATTAACAGACTTACCCCAACTTCACCTAGGTGTCGTCTTCCACATTGGGGGCATTCAGGTCTCTCTTGACGATTATTGCCCACACTAGCTACAAGTAGCTCGGAGTCCGTCAATGGTCGGGCTCTGATGGAAATTCCCGCAGTCGCCCTCGACTTATTAGTGTCCTCCCTGAACTTCTTTACCGCCGAGAACGGAGCTTTACTCGCTGATCTTTTACGATAATCTCTTGCTTCAAATTCAACCTTCTTCTTCTCCTTTCCAAGTTCTTCCTCCTTGCGAGCTCGTTCGACTAGTGTTACGAACTCCTTTATCTCCAAAATACCCACTAGTAGCTTTAACTCTTCATTCAATCCTTCTTCAAATCTTTTGCACATAGCAACCTCATCACCACACACTCTCGGGCATACCGACTAAGTCTTACGAACTCATGTTCGTATTCGAGATCTTGTCATACGGCCTTGCTTGAGTTCCAAGAATTCCTTACGCTTCGATCGATGAACTGTTGACTAATGTATTTCTTTGAAATTCGATTGAAAGAAATCCCAAGTAACTCGTTCGTTTGGGACTATGGAAATTAAAGTCCTCCACAATAGTAAGTGAGTCTACATAACAAGGATATAGCACACTTAAGACATTCATCGGTGTGCATGATAGTTCATCTAACACTCGAATGGTGTTATCGAACCAAAACTTCGGCCTTTTCGGCATCATCGGTAACTATGGCCTTGAACTCCTCAGCCCGCGCTTCCTAATCAGGTCTCTGGTGGTTTACTCAGCCTCACAGGGATCGATGCGGAGGCATTGCGGGCTCTTGGGTGCGATATTTAAATTCGGGAATGGTTGGACAGCCGGATTGGTTCGGGCATATTATGCGACCCACTCATTCATCATGGTGAAGAAGGCTTGTTTCGCCCTTCATTTTGATTATTCGCGGATGACCGAGGCTCAACAGCGCGTCCCTTGCGCGGAGCGGCCGCTACACTTTCAACGTCATCCGCCAAGGGTCTCTACCGGGTTCCATTTGTTAATCAAAACAAAACTTCAACCGTCGAAGTCATCACATTATTAAGCACTAACAATTTGGCATGTATAGCTAGACTCACACGCGCTATGGTAGTCCTAGAACCGACTAAACCATGGCTCGATACCAATTAAATGTAACACCCCAAACCCGTGACCATCACGGATTTGACCACGTGGTGTTACCGGCTTACTTCCTTATTTCTCTCTTGGAATTATTTAATTTCTGTTCCAGGCAGGCTAGCTAACCGCGTCACTGTCACCTTAAAATCATATCTCGAGTTCCAGAACTCGAAAATGAGTTCCGTCAATTTTCCTGAAACTAGACTCATAATCCCATCTACACATTTTTTCTAGAATTTTCGTTGGGCCAATTAGTACAGTTTATTAGTTAAAGTCTCCCCTGTTTCAGGGTTCGACTACACTGACCTTTGTGTACTACGACTTGGATATCTTCCTGTACAGGGCTCCAACACTTATGCCATTTGTTTCTAGAGAAACTAGACTCGTAAGGGAATCTGCACATATAGATCATGACTTCTAATTCTCTCTGGTTAATTTATAGTGAATTTTCAAAGTCGGAGCAGGGGATCCAAAACCGTTCTGGCCCTGTTTTGCGAAAACCTAAATATCTCTTAAAATACAGCTCATACGGTTGTTTCGTTTCATCCATATGAAAATAGATTCATCAAGGTTCAATTTCATAATTTATTCACTATTTAATTCTACTTCTACTATTTTTAGTGATTTTTCCATCTCACCTCACTGCTGCTGGCAGCATCTGGTACTAAAGCAAACAATGACTATTTCATAATTCTTCCATGGCCAACTATTTCATCATACATAATACAAACTATGGCCACCTTATCAAAATTAAGGTTTCTAAGGCTCGTGCCTATAGGTTTTAGATTCACACTCAACCGACCACATAGGCCATTTTCGCATGGCTTAAAGTTTACAACCCGAGATTCAACAAAACAAAATAGCCTATACATGCCAAATGTTCTCCTAGTTCAACTACGAAGACAATACCAAAAGATTTCCAGCCGGTGTGATGACTTCAACGATGGTTCCGAGCACGCATAAGCGATACGAGTCCAAGAGACCTAAAATGGGTGACAAGAAAACACCGAGTGAGTTTATAACTCAGTAAGTCATAAGCATTTCACAACCATCCGTTACTAAAATTATCATAAAATGAAATAACGAAACAAGGCCCAGTTGTTCCACCATACCGAACTACCATAGTTCCTTAGACCTTTCGGATCAATGTCATACCAAGTCATACATTTACATTTCATATACTATTCAATAGGATATTTGAAGCAATTTCCATTCATCATTTCATTTCCACAACAATCATGCAATTGAAATCATCACATAGATTTAAAACTTACCGACTCAACCACGAGCATGAACATAGTATCTATTAGCCACGAACTCAAGGTACTTACTCTTTCCGCTGTCCATACTCCACTCGATGAAGACACACCTCCATATAATTGTTCGATCGGAGATATATATATATAGAGAGTACGCACACACACGATTGCTTAATACTCTATTTCGCACACTTAGTGCCATGTGATTTAAGCCCGCACACATAGTGCCATACCCTTCGAGCTCGCACACCCAAAGGTCAGTATATTTCCAGCATGCACACTTAGTGCCATATATTTCCAGCATGCACACTTAGTGCCAATCTCGTCACCGTACACACGTATTGCCCGCACACTTAGTGCCGAAAGCAACTTTCTACACATTTCACTATTTCTTTTACATTCAACAATGTCATCATTCCATACACATACATTTTCATTTACATATCATCTCATTAAACACAATTGCATAGATATTATGATCATTTAAAACAATACCAAATATATGCTTAATGACTTACCTTATATTGGATGAAACGATTTCCAATAGACTACTCGATTATCTTTGCTTTGCCTTTGTTTGATTCTCCCCTTTTGATGTATTGATCTCCTAGTATAAATACATTTAGTAGTTAAATTTCTTGCTGGATACTTATGTGTATAATTTAATGGTTTTCACTCCATTCACAACTATCCTTGTTCAAAATATCAAAACCTTAGCCAACATTCAATTAATGCATCAAGGCCGAATGTATTATCACTATTAAGGTAACCTAGTCTCAAGTATTTTCAATTCTAATGTACAACATCTCAAATTCCCATGACCGATCACACCTATTCTTACTTTCCAATATCCGAAATAATCAAAATCACCTCCTAAACACAATAGTCATGGACAATGCCGAATCCTCAAGTGTTTGAACATAAATTATTTTACTAATATAAACATTCACGAATCATATTCATAGGAAGACCGATTTCTTTCCATAGCACATTCATCATCCATACTTAGATGAAACAACCAAAATCCCTTCATTTATACCCTAGCCGAATGCTCCAATCATCCATACAAATTACAAATTTTGCATGGCTAAGTAGGAGCCATTTAACATGCAAGAAAAATAATCATAGGAGAAGAATTTATCATTCTAAGTAAGCTCCTATCTCCAACACTAAATCATTCGGCATTTTGCCTAGACACACACAAGAAATCTCAACTTCCTTGACCTTACCAAGAGTGCATCCACCATTCAACTTAGCATGATAATGGCATCAAGGTATCAACCAAAATGTTTTTGTTAGGCTCCTTAGCCAATTCTAACTCTCCATCAACCCCAAACCCAACCATGAAATAGATAAAATTTAGGCTCATCACCTAAAGGTTGTATATACATCTAAAGGTACCCTTGAACATACCTTGATCTAGAAGACCACCTTGGCGAATCTCCTTCTTCCCTTCCTCTAATTTCGGCAATAGCAAAAGAAAGAAAACATGAACACTTTTTTTTTCTTCTTCTCAAGTCATGGCAATTGTAACAAAATGAGAAAGGATGAACAACAAAATTTTTCTCCTTTCTTTTTCCTCAACTCACGGCAACAAGGGGGGGCATCCACACTTTTTTTTTTTTTGTTCATCATTTCCCCTTTTTTCTCCATTTCTTTATTCTTTCTAACATGATCCATTAACTAGACATGTTTGAAACATGTTCCCTTTGCCCATGCTCTTTATTTTATTATTTCTAACATCCACCATTAGCAAAACATGTTCAAGACATGTTTTCTTTTGCCCATCTTCATTACCATGGCGGCCACTTCCTATAGTTGGCTAAATTGACATGCAAATCCTCATGTCTTTACTTCATGCATTATTTGGCCACTTAAAATTCACCTATCACATTTTCAAGTCCTAACACATGGGTCCTTTCTTATGAATTAGCACCTAATTAATAAAATCAAGGCACGAAATATTTATGCATACAAATTCCACATACAATAAGCACAGAATATAACACCTAATTATTCTTGTGACTCGGTTTTGTGGTCCCGAAACCACTCTCCGACTAGGGTCACATTAGGGGTGTCACACAACAGGTAGAGTCTTACTGGATGCTAAGGTTTCACATACATATGAGTGAGTAGAGCCGGGGTCAATCAATGCAATCACAATAGTATCAAAGAGAGTAAAAGTACCAGTGATAACGTCAGGGGAGGATGCCTCCTCTCGTGCGCGGATGGCATATGCTCTAGCAGGAGTACGGGTCTCGAATCGGACAGCCGTATTAGAGGCTCCTCTCTGATTACCACCCCTACCTCCAGAGATTCTCGGGGGCCTACCTCCAGCCGTCGTTCCACTAGGTCTTGCACCTTGCGTCTTATTCCTCTCATCTAGCTCGTGCAATCTCTAATGAAGTGGTCCTTGAACCGCATCCATAACAGCCCTATTAACAGACTTACCCCAACATTCACCTAGGTGTCGTCTTCCACATTGGGGGCATTCAGGTCTCTCTTGACGATTATTGCCCACACTAGCTCTGAAGTAGCTCGAGTCCGTCAATGGTGGGGCTCTAATGGAAATTCCATGATCGTCCTCGACTTCTTGGTGTCCTCCACGAACCTCTTTACACCGAGAACGGAGCTTTACTCGTCGATCTTTTACGGTAATCTCTTGCTTCAAATTCAGCCTTCTTCTTCTCCTTCCCAAGTTCTTCCGCCTTGCGAGCTCGTTCGACTAGTGTCACGAACTCCTTTATCTCCAAAATTCCCACTAGTAACTTTAACTCTTCATTCAATCCTTCTTCAAATCTTTTGCACATCGCAACCTCATCAGCCACACACTCCCGAGCATACCGACTAAGTCTTACGAACTCATGTTCAGATTCAGAGATCTGATCATCCGGCCTTGCTTGAGTTCCAAGAATTCCTTACGCTTCGATCGATGAACAGTTGACTAATGTATTTCTTTCGAAATTGGATTGGAAGAAATCCCAAGTAACTCGTTCATTTGGGACTATGGAAATTAAAGTCCTCCACCAATAGTAAGTGAGTCTCATAACAAGGATATAGCACACTTAAGACATTAAGTCGGGTGTGCATGACGATTCATCTAACACTCTAATGGTGTTATCGAGCGAAACTCACCTTTTCGGCATCATCGGTAACTATGGCCTTGAACTCCTCGGCCCCACGCTTCCTAATCAAGTCCACGGTGGTTTACTCAGCCTCACAGGATCGATGAATGGAGGCATTGCGGGCTCTTGGGGTGGAGTATTTAAATTCGGGAATGGTTGGACAGCCGGGTTGGTTCGTGCATATTCGCGACCCACTCATTCATCATGGTGAAGAAGGCTTGTTTCGCCCTTCATTTTGATTATTCGCGGATGATGAGGCTCAGCAGGCGGTGTCCCTTGCGCAGGAGCAGCCGCTACACTTTCAACGTCATCCGCCAAGGGTCTCTCTACCGGGTTCCATTGCTAATCAAAACAAAAATTCCAACCGTCGAAGTCATCACATTATTAAGCGCTAACAATTTGGCATGTATAGCTAGACTCACACGCGCTATGGTAGTCCTAGAACCGACTAAACCATAGCTCTGATACCAATAAAATTGTAACACCCTAACTCGTGACCGGCGCCGATGTCGGACACGAGGGTTAACAGACAAATCCTCTTAAAGTACCGACCAATTTGGCATTTCTGGACAGGCTGGAAAACTGCGTCACCGTCGTCTTAAAATCATATCTCGAGTTCCAAAACTCGGAAACTGGTTTCGTAAATTTTCCCTGAATTTAGACTCATATACCCATCCATGGATTTATTTTTAGAATTTTTGGTTGGGTCAATTGGTACAGTTTATTAGTTAAAGTCACCCATGTTACAGGGATCGACTGCTCTGACCTCCGCGCGTTACAACTTGAATATCTTTCTGTACAGGGCTTTAATACTGGTGCCGTTTGTTTCTAATGAAACTAGACTCAAAATTGAATCTGTACATATAAGGCATGACTCCTAATTCTTTCTGGATAATTTATGGTAAATTTTCAAATTCGCGACAGGGGACCCAGAAATCGTTCTGGCCCTGTCTCACGAGAACTTTAATATTTTCCAGTATACTGCTCATATGGTCGTTTCGTTTCATCCATATAAAAATAGATTCATCAAGGTTCAGTTCCATAATTTACTCACTATTTAATTCTACTTCTACTATTTTTAGTGATTTTTCAATCTCATCTCACTGCTGCTGTCCGCAACAGTTACTGCAGTAGACTATGCCAATTTCATGAATTTTTCCTTGGCCTTAATCATCCATCATACATGACACAAATTATGGCCACCTTAACAAAATTTGAGTTTCTAAGACTCGTGGCTATAGGTTCTAGCATCCCACTCGGCGACCACATAGGCCATTTTCACATGGCTTAAAGTTTACAACCCACAATTCGACAAAATATAATAGCCTATACATGCCAAATGTTCTTCAACAACAAAAAACAATACCACAAGATTTCAGCCGGTGTGATGACTTCAACGACGGTTCCGAGCACGCAACAATACGAGTCCAAGAGACCTAAAATGGGTGACAAGAAAACACCGAGTGAGTTTACAACTCAGTAAGTCATAAGCATTCGTCAATCCAATCGATAAAGTTACTACTACATGTACAACAAATGAGGCTAGGTACTCGTCCATATCGAATCTATACCATAATACCTCGGACCTTTCGGTCCAATCTCGCACCAATTCATACATCCACATTTCATATTCTACACAACAAGATAATCAAGCATTTTTACACATTAACTCAATTTCCAGCACAACCATACAATTTCAATCATCACATAGATTTAAGGCTTACCAAATTCAACCCCGAGCATGAACATATTTTCTATTCGTCAAGAGCTCGAGGTACTTACCCGATCCGCTGTCCGGGATTAGCTCGATAATGTCGCACACTCGGTGCCAATTGTAATGCAAGAACATATAGTGAATCCGCACACTTAGTGCTATATGTATTCAACTCGCACACTTAGTGCTATATAATCAAACTCGCACACTTAGTGCTGTACAATTTTAAACCCGCACACTTAGTGCCAATCTTGTCACCGTGTCCATTTATACCCGCACACTTAGTGCCGAGACCAATACCTTATGTATTTTGCTGCCTTTATACATTCAACAATGGCATCATTCCATACACATACATTTCCATTTACACACCAACTCATTTAAACACATTTGCATATATATATATTGATCATTTAAATCAACGCCAAATATACGCTTAATGACTTACCTTGTGTTGGGTAAAACAGTCCAAGTCGGCTACTCGATGACCTTCGTCTTTCCCTTTCTTGATTCTCCTTCTTTAACTCCTTGAGCTTAATCAATAAATCAACTAGTTTAACCCTCTTGCTAAACATTCATAATTCAATTACACATGCATATGTATGTTTGTATATTCGCAACCATCCTCACTTATTACCCATTTGGTCAACAATCTAAGCCAAGATAAGGCTTCAATATGGTTGCCTCTAACCGAATACATGCACACCAATCTACTTCCTTTGGCGAATATGCATGTCTATGTGGAGGCTAATTTTACACTTAATACTACACAAAAAACAGCATACATTTTCCTAATTAACGCATTACATATTGTAGTTCTATACACATCTCTCATTTATTTCATAACCGAAACAACATCACAAGCAAATAGACACTTTAAAATAGTATACATGTCATACCAATTCATCATGTGCAAACATATATTCATGTAGGTGCAATGGCCGAATTCTCAAGTGGCTTATATCCAAATATACACACATATCCAAAGCTTAAATCTTACTTACCATGCAACATGCATGAATCATACTTATGGATACAACATGGCCGAATACCACAACACCATACCTTTTCAATTTGGTCATGGTTAAACAAAGAACTTAGTATCTCATTCAAAAATGCTAAAAGAAAATCTAAGAATCCTCAATCTACCATCACATGAATCATTATTAAGCTTGATATTTAGCATGCAATGGCATTAACACCATATTCACTTTGGCCGAATTTCATTCCCATGACATAACAAAGATTTGAACCATGGGCTAACAAGAACATCAAGCTAGCAACTAAAATATACATGAATCTCATGGCAAAACATCAAACTTACCTTAATCTAGGTACAAGTATGGCCAAACCTCCTCCTAAACCTCTTCCAAACCAACATGAAACAAGAATTCCTTCCTTCCTCCTTAGAATTTTCAGCCCAAAGGAAATGAAAAATGATGAACAAAAATTCTTCTTTCTTCCTCCACACTCACGGCAACAAGGGCATCCAAGCTCATCTTTCTCTTTTTTTTTTCATTTTTTATGCTTATTTTATTATAATACTTCCTACATAACTCACTAGCCAAACATGTTGGAAACATGTTTTCCCTTACCCATCATGCCCACCTTGGCGGCCACTATAGTCAAATTTGGGGAATTTGACATGCAAGGACAACATTTCCTAGTGTGCATCAATAGACCACTTCCACATTTGCCTATCTCAATTCTAAATTTTCTCACACAAGTCCTTTCTAGTGAAATTCACCTTTATAACACTAAATCAATCATCATAAAATGTCATACATGAGCACACACATATTATAGGCATCAAAATAAATTTTTAATTATTTTTATGCCTCGGTTTTGTGGTCCCGAAACCACATTCCGACTAGGGTCAATTTTGGGCTGTTACAATGTTGAATTTGATTCATGATTTCATATATATGACTGGATGGGAGGTGATGGGAGGTGATGTTGCATTCGGCATTGGAGAAATTGAAATATTAATTAGACTATTGATAGTAAGGTGATATTAATTGGCTATAAGCCGAATAGCTTAAGAGCATAAGGTAGAAAGATAAAAATTTTACAATGTTGTTCCGTATGTTATAAAATCATTAAAATGTGGATACAAATATATGTAGCAAAGCGGTTAAATGAGTTAATTTATTTGTTTAAGCGCAAGATCCTAAAGGAGAGGAGTCCAACAAGGGAAAATCGAAGGTCATCGAGTAGCCGACTTGGAACTATTTTACCCAACACAAGGTAAGTTCATAAGCAATCATAAGGTTAATTTAAATTATACATAAATGACTTTAACATGTCATGAAAGAATCTCTTTATTAAGTATTCCCTTGGAGAAATTATATATGTGTATTGTTGTGGCCGTATATGCCAAATGAATTAATTAAATTGTTTTATCATAGAAAGTGTACATTGGCACTATGTGTGCGGTGTAGTATGGCACTATGTGTGCGGAGTTGATTAGCACTATGTGTGCTGATTTGAATGTCAACATATGAGATAAACTTTCAAGGCACTATGTGTGCGGGATAGTACAGCACTAAGTGTGCAAATTTGTTTAGCACTAAGTGTGCAAAAGCGGTTGATGATACGAAGAGCATAAGTAAAGAATTAAGGTGCTAAAATGATTAACTGGAAAGTATGTGTGTGTATATACATCTAGTTCATAATTATTTCTTACCTTGAGAATAGTTTTAAAAACGGTTGGTTGTTTAATAGTTGATTCGATATCGAAAACTTGGGTTCGAGGTTGGATAAATAAACTAGGTAGTTGTAGCCTACTTTGGTGTGATTGAATTAGCTGAACTTGCAAGGCTTTTATTTCAATTTCTTATAAATAACCTATAATATTTTGCTTATGGAATACTGAGTTGAATACTCATTTGGTGTGTTTGTTTGTTTCTTATTTAGATATCTCTGACCATTTTGCATACTGGGGACCATCGTCGAAGTCATCACACCGGCTTGCAACTTTTTGGTACCCTCTTCTTAGTTGGTCTAAGAGAACATTTCGGCATGTATAGGCTATTATGTTTTGTTTGAACCCCAATATGTAAACTTTTAGCCATCCAAATATGGCTTAAATTCTAAGTTTGAATTTAGCCTTATGGGTGCTTAGTTATAAGGTTCAGTAGATTTGGCCTTGATAATTCGGTTTTGATGGAGTAGTAGTCTAAGTCTATTTGATTATTATGCAGTATGCCATGGCTGATCATATTTGGTGTTATGTATGTCAAATTACTAGCTAATCCATGGAAACCATAAAATAGATTTAAACAGCAGTAGTGGTGTGAATTTGAAAAATCACTAAAAATAGTAGAAATATAATTAAATAATGAATAAATTATGGAATCGGATCTTGATGAGTCTATTTTCATGTGGAAGAAGTAGAACAGATATATGAGCTATATTGTATGAGATATTTAAAATTTTGTGAAACAGGGCCAAAACGATTTCTGGATCCCCTGTTCTGACTTTGGAAATTCACCATAAATTTTACAAAGATAATTAGAAGTCATGCTTTATATGTACAGATTCCTTATTGAGTCTAGTTTTATTAGAGACAAACGGCATAGTCATTGAATCTCTGTACAGGGAGATATCTGATTCGTAATACACAGAGGTCAGAGTAGTCGAACCCTGAAACAAGGGAGACTTTAACTAATAAACTGTACTAATTGGACTGACCAAAAATTCTGGAAAAATTCTAGTAGATAGATATATGAGTCTAGTTTGAGGAAAAAGTTACGGAATTGGATTTCAAGTTTCAGAACTCGAGATATGATTTTTAAAGAAACTGTGATGCAGTTAGCTAGCTTGTCTAGAAAATTTTAAAATGAATTGTATGAGCTGTTTAAGTAATAAATTAAACCCGTTTACACCTTGTGTTCGACTCCTGCAACGGTCTCGGGTATGGGGTGTTACATTTTAGTGGTATCAGAGCTATAGTTTAGTTGGTTCTAGGACTACCATAGCGCGTATAAGTCTAGCTATACATGCCTTAATGTTAATATTTGATAGTGTGATGACTTTTGACGGTTGAAATTATTGTTTTGATTAGTAAATGGAACTCAATCTAGAGAGAACCTTAGCGGATGACGTTGAAAGTGTAGCGGCTGCTCCTGCGCAAGGGACACCGCCTGTTGAACCTCAATCATCCGCGAATAATCAAGATGATGGAGCAAAACGAGCCTTCTTTACCATGATGAATGAGTGGGTCGCACAATATGTCCGAACTAACCCGGCTGCTCAACCATTTTCGAATTTAAATAATTTGCCTCAGGTGCCTATAATATCATCAGATGCTGATCCTGTAAGGCCAAGTAAACCTCCTGTGGATTTGATTAGGAAGTGTGGGGCTGAGGAATTCCGAGCCATAACTCTTGATGATCTTTGAAAGGGCCGAGTTTTGGCTTGATAACACCATCCGGGTTTTGATGAGTGTCTTGCACACGATGAGTGTTTAAAGTGTGCCATATCTTTGTTACGAGACTCGACCTACTATTGGTGGAGAACCTTGATTGCTATAGTCCGAAGGAACGAGTTACTTGGGATTTCTTCGAACGAATTTCGAAAAAGTATATTAGTCAACGGTTCGTCGATCAAAAGCGTAAAGAATTTTTGGAACTTAAGCAAGGCCGTATGACAAGATGTCGAATCTGACGTGAGTTTGTAAGACTCGGTCGATATGCTCGGGAGTATGTAGTGATTTAAATTGCTATGTGTAAAAGATTTGAAGAAGGATTGAATGAAGATTTAAAGCTACTAATGGGTATTTTAGAGATAAAGGAATTTGTAACACTAGTTGAACGAGCTTGCAAGGCAGAAGAACTTGGAAAGGAGAAAAGGAAGGCTGAAGTTGAAGCTAGAGACTTTCGTAAAAGATTGGCGGGTAAAACTTCATTCTCTGCGGTAAAGAAGTTCAGGGAAAATACTAATAAATCGAAGACGACTACAGGGATTTCTATTAGAGAGCGACCCTCAACGGACTCTCGAGCTACTTCAGTTGCTAGTGTGGGTAACAATCGCCAAGAAAGACCTGAATGTCCACAATGTGGAAGATGACACGTAGGTGAATGTTGGGGTAAGTCTACTAACAGGGCCTGTTACAGATGCGGTTCGAAGGATCACTTCATTAGAGATTGCACGGAACTCGATGAGAAAAATAAGATGCAAGGTGCAAGACCTAGTGGAACAATGACTAGAGGTAGACCACGAGAATTTTAGGAGAATGCAATGGGTAGTCGAGAGGGACTTCGATACGGTACATCGATCTGAGACTCATGCTCCTACTAGAGCTTATGCCATCCGCGCACGAGAGGAGGCATCCTTCCCTGATGTTATCACTGGTACTTTCACTCTCTTTAATACTGATGTGATTGCATTGATTGACCCTGGTTCTACTCATTCTTATGTATGTGAAACTTTAGCATCCAGTAAGACTCTACCTGTTGAGTCTACTGAGTTTGTAATTCGAGTGTCGAATCCCTTGGGTCGATATGTACTCGTTGACAGAGTGTGTAAGAAATGCCCCCTGATAATTCGAGATTCCTGTTTTCCGGCCGATTTGATGCTTTTACCATTTGATGAATTCGATGTTATCCTTGGTATAGATTGGTTGACCGCGCATGATGCAGTGGTGAATTGCAAAAGAAAGACCATTGATTTGAGGTGTGCAAATAATGAGATAGTTCGAGTTGAGTCTACTGACTTGAACGGAGTGCCAGAAATAATATCCTCGATGATCGCTCAGAGATATATGAGAAAGGGGGGTGAAGCATATCTTGCGTACGTACTTGATCACAAAGAGTCAGAAAGGAAACTTAAAACGGTACCGGTGGTTCGTGAGTATCCAGATGTTTTTCCTGAGGAGTTACCGGGATTACCACCAGTTCGAGAAGTAGAATTTGCCATCGAACTTGTACCTGGGACTACACTAATTTCGATAGCCCCGTACCGTATGGCACCAACTGAACTAAAGGAATTGAAAGCACAATTGCAAGAGTTGACAGATAGAGGTTTCGCTCGACCGAGTTTTTCACCATGGGGTGCACCAGTATTGTTTGTGAAAAAGAAGGATGGAACCATGAGGTTGTGCATCGACTATCGTCAATTGAATAAAGTGACAATAAAGAATAAATATCCGCTACCGCGTATTGATGATTTGTTTGATCAATTGAAGGGAGCCTCAGTGTTTTCAAAGATAGATTTGAGATCGGGTTATTATCAGTTGCGAGTTCGAGACTCAGACATACCTAAAACTGCTTTCAAGAAAAGATACGGTCACTACGAGTTTTTAGTGATGCCGTTTGGGCTCACTAATGCCCCTGCGGTATTTATGGATTTGATGAATTGAATTTTCAGGCAATATTTGGACCAATTTGTAGTTGTGTTTATAGATGACATCTTGATTTATTCACACGATGAAACTGCACACGCTGAGCACCTGAGATTGGTGTTACAGATTTTACGGGATAAGCAGTTGTATGCTAAGTTCAATAAATGTGAGTTTTGGTTGAGAGAAGTTAGCTTTTTGGGGCATGTAGTATCTGCATCGGGAATTCGAGTTGAACTGAGCAAAATTTCAGCCATACTTGATTGGAAACCCCCGAGAAATGTTACTGAGGTTCGAAGCTTTTTGAGGCTCGCTGGTTACTATAGACGGTTTGTAAAGGGTTTCTCGATGATAGCCACACCAATAACGAGACTACTTCAGAAAGATGTTATGTTTGAATGGTCAGAAAAATGTCAGAAAAGTTTTGACCGATTGAAAACCTACTTAACGGAAGCTCCGGTGTTAGTACAGCCAGAATCCGGTAAAGAGTTTGTTATTCTGATGATGCTTCCTTCTTTGAAATTTGGGTTGTGTGTTGATGCAAGAAGGACGAGTTGTGGCTTACACGTCGAGGCAGTTAAAGCCGCATGAAAAAAACTATCCGACCCACGATATTAAATTAGCGGCCATTGTTTTCGCTTTGAAAATATGGAGAGACTATTTGTTCGGAGAGAGGTGCCATGTTTACTCGGACCATAAAAGCCTTAAATATTTGATGACTCAAAGAGATTTGAATCTACGACAAAGACGATGGCTTGAACTGTTGAAAGATTATGAGCTTGTCATTGACTATCACCGGAAAGGCTAATGTGGTTGCGGATGCTTTAAGTCGTAAATCACTTTGTTTTTCTGACGATGAATGTACATTTATGCATTCTATTCGATAAGGTGTTAGTAGCGAATTAAAGGCCAAACCATTGTTGATTCATCAAATTCGTGAAGCTCGAAAAGTCGATGATGAATTGGTCGCAAAACAGTGAATGTGTTTGAATATGGAATCGAGTTTCAAATTGATGATGACGATTGTTTGAGGTTCAGAAGTCGTTTATGTGTTCCAAGAAATTCAGAACTTATTTCAATGATTTTGAACGAAGCTCATTGTGGCCGACTATCAATTCACCCGGGGAGTACGAAAATGTACAACGATCTGAGACGTCAGTTTTGGTGGCATGGTATGAAACGAGACATTTCCAATTTTGTTTCGAAATGTTTAATATGTCAACAAGTGAAAGCGGAACATCAAGTGCCTATAGGTTTACTTCAGCCGATCATGATACCTGAATGGAAATGGGATCGGGTCACAATGGATTTTGTATCTGGGTTGCCATTGTTGGCAAGTAAGAAAGATGCGATTTGGGTTGTTGTTGATAGACTGACTAAATCGACTCATTTTATTCCCATCATATGGATTATTCACTGGATAAACTAGCTGAATTGTATGTTTCCCAGATTGTAAGATTACACGGGGTTCCAAGTTACATTTTAGCACCACTTTTCATCCCCAGACTGATGGTCAATCGAGTGGATAATTCAGATACTCAAGGATATGTTGAGATGTTGCATCCTTCAGTTTAGTGGTTCAAGGGAGCGGTATTTACCTTTGATTGAATTCGCTTACAACAATAGTTTTCAGTCAAGCATTAAGTTGGCGCCTTACGAGCCCTTATATGGTCGTAAATGCCGTACACCGCTGTTTTGGACCGAACTTAGCGAAAGTAAAATCTTCGGAGTCGATTTGATTAAAGATGCTGAGCAGAAAGTAAAAGTAATAAGTGAAAGTTTGAAGGCAGCTTCAGATCGTCAAAAGTCGTACGCAGATGTGAAAAGAAAAGACATTGAATATTAGGTCGGAGACAAGGTGTTTCTTAAAGTCTCACCTTGGAGAAAGGTACTCAGATTTGGCCGTAAAGGCAAATTGAGTCTGAGGTTTATCGGACCGTATGAGATATCTGAACGAATTGGACCAGTCGCATACAGATTGATTTTACCCCCTGAACTTGAAAAGATTCACAACGTTTTTCATGTCTCGATGCTTCGACGTTATAGATCCGATCCATTGCACATAATTAATCCAGCAGAGGTTGAAATTAAATCCGATTTGAGTTATGAAAATGAACCGATTCGTATCCTAGCTCGCGAGGTGAAAGTGTTGCGAAACAAAAAAGTTCCGTTAGTGAAGGTATTATGGCTCAAACATGGGATTCAAGAAGCTACTTGGGAAACCTAGAACTCTATGAAAGAACGATACCCAAACATTTTCACTGGTAAGATTTTCGGGGACAAAAAATTCCTTAAGTGGGGGAGAGTTGTGACAGCCCTAAATTGACCTAGTCGGAAAGTGGTTTCGGGACCACATTACCGAGTCAAAATTTTATTTTTGTGTTTTAATTACATAAATTTATGTGTGATAGTGAATATATGAAAACAATTGAATGCTTAATATTAGCTTTAGGAATGTGAATTAATTCGGAAGGACCTAGTTGATGAAGTTAGAAAAGATGATAGATGAATTATAAGGAGTAAATAATAATAGAGAGAGGAAGCATGGGTTTGCATGTCAAAATGCCCATTTTTGACTTAATGGCCAGCCAAGTGGTGATGCATTCCACTAATTTAAATTAGATTAGATATTTAATTGGGAAGAAAATAAAATATTCATAACATGAAGATTAATAAAAATAATAAAATGAACAAGTAAGTGTTCATCTTTGCTATCCTTTAGCCAAAAAACCAAGTAAAGGAAGGAAAGAAAAGTTTGAAGAAGTTCGGCCATGCTTGTAACTAGGTTGAGGTATGTTTGATGTTATTCCATGAAATTCATGCATATTTTTAGTTGTTAGTTTGAATTCTACCTAGCCCATGGTTTAAATTTTTGCTATTTGATGGAGATGATACTCGGCCATGGATGTTGTCCTTCTTGGTTGGTGTTTTGAGGTTGTTGTGATGAGGCATGAAGATGATTGAGTTTGAGTGTTTAATAAAAAGGATTGGATGTGAGTGTGTGTGAGAATTAGAAAATGATGGGTTTTAGCAACTTCATGAAGTGTTCGGCCATGGTGCTAAAATGTTGTATTTGTGTTTAAACTTAGAATTATTTAGTTATATGGTTAGTATAGGTATGGATGACCGAATATGAGAGCATGAATAGATGAAGAGTTTTGTAATTATAAAAAAAAAAAAATTTGTTAATTGATATGTGGTAAATGTTAAGTGTTAAATGAAATGGAAATGATATTATATTGGAATGTGTATATTCGACCACATGAATGAATACATAGATTGATGTTGCATATATTCGGCCTTTAATTAAGTATGTAGGTGATAGTGATAGATTGATGTTGCACATTCGGCTATAGGTAAGCATATTGATGATTTTATCTTGACTTAGATAATCGGCTAAAGGAGAATATTGGCTAATATGTTGAATTTGATTCATGATTTCATATATATGACTAGATGTAAATATATTGAGAAGATGATTGATGGGAGGAGATGTTGCATTCGACATTGGAGAAATTGAAATATTAATTAGACTATTGATAGTAAGGTGATATTAATTGGCTATAAGCCGAATAGCTTAAGAGCATAAGGTAGAAAGATAAAAATTTTACAATGTTGTTCCGTATGTTATAAAATCATTAAAATGTGGATACAAATATATGTAGCAAAGCGGTTAAATAAGTTAATTTATTTGTTTAAGCTCAAGATCCTAAAGGAGAGGAGTCCAACAAGGGAAAATCGAAGGTCATCGAGTAGCCGACTTGGAACTATTTTACCCAACACAATGTAAGTTCATAAGCAATCATAAGGTTAATTTAAATTATACATAAATGACTTTAACGTGTCATGAAAGAATCTCTTTATTAAGTATTTCCTTGGAGAAATTATATATGTGTATTGTTGTGGCCGTATATGCCAAATGTATTAATTAAATTGTTTTATCATAGAAAGTGTACATTGGCACTATGTGTGCGGTGTAGTATGGCACTAAAGTGTACATTGGCACTATGTGTGCGGTGTAGTATGGCACTATGTGTGCGGAGTTGATTAGCACTATGTGTGCTGATTTGAATGTCAACATATGAGATAAACTTTCAAGGCACTATGTGTGCGGGATAGTACGGCACTAAGTGTGCAAATTTGTTTAGCACTAAGTGTGCAAAAGCGGTTGATGATACGAAGAGCATAAGTAAAGAATTAAGGTGCTAAAATGATTAACTGGAAAGTATGTGTGTGTATATACATCTAGTTCATAATTATTTCTTACCTTGAGAATAGTTTTAAAAACGGTTGGTTGTTTAATAGTTGATTCGATATCGAAAACTTGGGTTCGAGGTTGGATAAATAAACTAGGTAGTTGTAGCCTACTTTGGTGTGATTGAATTAGCTGAACTTGCAAGGCTTTTATTTCAATTTCTTATAAATAACCTGTATTATTTTGCTTATGGAATACTGAGTTGAATACTCATTTGGTGTGTTTGTTTGTTTCTTATTTAGATATCTCTGACCATTTTGCGAACTGGGGACCATAGTCGAAGTCATCACACCGGCTGGCAACTTTTTGGTACCCTCTTCTTAGTTTGTCTAAGAGAACATTTCGGCATGTATAGGCTATTATGTTTTGTTTGAACCCCAATATGTAAACTTTTAGCCATCCGAATATGGCTTAAATGCTAAGTTTGAATTTAGCCTTATGGGTGCTTAGTTATAAGGTTCAGTAGATTTGGCCTTGATAATTCGGTTTTGATGGAGTAGTAGTCTAAGTCTATTTGATTATTATGCAGTATGCCATGGCTGATCATATTTGGTGTTATGTATGTCAAATTACTAGCTAATCCATGGAAACCATAAAATAGATTTATATGCAGTAGTGGTGTGAATTTGAAAAATCACTAAAAATAGTAGAAATGGAATTAAATAATGAATAAATTATGGAATCGAATCTTGATGAGTCTATTTTCATATGGAAGAAGTAGAACAGATATATGAGCTATATTGTATGAGATATTTAAAATTTTGTGAAACAGGGCCAGAACGATTTCTGGATCCCCTATTCTGACTTTGGAAATTCACCATAAATTTTATAAAGATAATTAGAAGTCATGCTTTATATGTACAGATTCCTTATTGAGTCTAGTTTTATTAGAGATAAACGGCATAGTCATTGAATCTCTGTACAGGGAGATATCTGATTCATAATACATTGAGGTCAGAGTAGTTGAACCCTCAAACAGGGGAGACTTTAACTAATAAACTGTACTAATTGGACCGACCTAAAATTCTGGAAAAATTCTAGTAGATAGATATATGAGTCTATTTTCAGGAAAAATTTACGGAATTGGATTTCGAGTTTCAGAACTCGAGATATGATTTTTAAAGCAACTGTGATGTAGTTAGCCAGCTTGTCTAGAAAATTTTAAAATGAATTGTATGAGCTGTTTAAGTAATAAATTAAACCCGTTTACACCTTGTGTTCGACTTCGGCGACGGTCTCGGGTATGGGGTGTTACAAGGAGGCTTGAGTTCGAGTCGTGTTGCGCGCAAGTGGTGTTTTATTTTTCATGTTGCCGTATGAGAGGTTGTGTGTCAATAGAACTCTGTTGCTTGGACGATTGAAGTGTTTGAAAGGTGTAGGGGAGTGTGTAGCCGAAATTTAGGAGAAGAAACTGGGATTTGGATGGTGATCAGTTTGAGGATGTTGTGGAGAGAGTTTAGGAGAGAGTTCTGGGTGGTTAAGATGTGTGGAGGTAGTTTGCCGATTGTAGGAACTCCGCTATGCCAATTCGATCATAGGCTCTTGGTGTCAAAAATTATAAGGTTTTACTCCCCATTTTTGGTAGTTTTTGCTTCTTTTCTTTTTGTCTTTCTTTGGTTTTGTGGTTTTGTTTAGTAGTCAAATGCTAAATGTGACCATTTGGGAACTTGTCATTTGGATTTTGTTCTGTGGCCGAATGCCCTCTATCTCTCCCCCTCTCAAACTTTGACCTATTGCTCTTGTTGCCCTACTATCTCATCATCTTAGTTGTTGTGGCCGAATACCCCTTTCTCTCCTCATCTCTATTCCTTCGGCTTTTATCAAGTGTTCCCTCTCACATTGTTTAAATCGAATACATGTGATATCCCGAATTAGGGCCTAATCGAAATAGTGGTTTCAGGACCACAAAGCTGAGATAGAAATAATTATTTTATGATTATTTTAAGGTCTATGATATGATTGCATGATTGTGTGAAAATTTCGTGAAGAAATTCTATGCATAAAGTGCTTCATTTGAAGTTAGGGACTAAATTGATTAAGTTACAAAATTTGCATTCTAGAAGTTTCTAGTATGAAATTGCTTTGAAATATTAATTAGGAGGTCTTAAATAGAAATTTTACCAATTTCTAAGTTTATGGACAAAAAATAAGGAAGGGCATTTTGGTCATTTTGATATTAAATGAAATAAAATGGGAAAAATAACACAAAAATGATCATCTTCTCCATAAGTTGCTGCCAAATTTTGCTCTCCACCATAGCTAGGGTTTCAACACTTTTAAGCCTTGATTGTAAGTGATTTCTATGCCCGTTTTTAATGTTCTTTACATTTTTGAAATCCTCGTAGCTCGGTTTACCTGTTTCTACCAATATTTTGAGCTAGGGTTTATATTTAAAAATTTACCCATGAATGATATGCATGAATTTTGATGTTTTATGGTAGAATATGAAGCTTGAGATTGTGTTAAACAACTTTTGCTAAGTGATTTTACGTAAAAACGACTAAAATGACATAATCGGTAAAAATACCTAATGTTCATAAGTACATGTTAGAGTGAGAATTGGATGTTGCTATAGAAGGGAAAAATGATCAGCATATCATCAAACATAAGAAAATAGGATGAAGTTTAATTTACGAGATTTGGGGCAAAAGTGTAAATATGTGAAAGTTTAGGGGCAAAATTATAATTTTTCCAAAATATGATTTTGGGTTGATTTGAATAATATGAGTCCTAATTAGACTATATTAGAAATGATAGAGCAAGGAAAATTGAAATTCAGGCTAAAATCGGCAAAATACCAAGTTGTGGACAAAATGGTAAAAATGACCATTTTCGCATACGAGGTAAGTTCATATGTAAATATTGTAATATTACCGTTATTTTAAATCATTTAATGCTATTTATATGATATTATGATTGTTATCATGCAATTCTATGCTTTGTGGTCATTGTTGGACAACATGCAAAAATTTTATGAATTATGTGAAAAATGTGAAAGACTACCGAAGTATCGTCATTGGTATTCCAAGGAGAATGGTAAAGGAGTATGAACGAGGAAAGTTCCGTTGAACCTTAGGAATAGATTCAGATATTTGAGCATCCGAACTCGTTGAGTTGAGTCCAAGTTCACTTATGGATGCGAATATCCGAGCTCGTTGAGTTGAGTCTGAGTTCGTGAGATGTAACTAGGCATCCGAGCTCGTTGAGTTGAGTCCGAGTTTACTTATGGATGCAAACGCCCGAGCTCATTGAGTTGAGTCCGAGTTCGCTTATGGGCGGGTTACATGGTAGCTTGGCTACATATGTGGCACTTATGTGCAAACTTTTATGTATCCGAGTTATATTCCGATGTGTTCAACGGGTAAAGTTCTAGTGAAATGGAAGAATACTCAAGATGCAAGTGACGTATTGGTAAGTGTTGTGGAATGGGCACTTTTGACAGGTATGTACTTAACCCTCGGGTTGAGACTTGATACGACAACAATAATGTAGTAAGAGGATGAATGATGAATAGAAATGTGATAAATGTTTTGGTGATATTATGCTAATGTGGTTGGTATAATTGCTTTGTTAAGTTATTTGTTATTTGCATGTGAACTTACTAAGCATTTATGCCCTTCCATTCCTTGTAGTTTTGACAAGCCGGTTTGGAGATCAAGATGGTCGGAGGCACGCTCACACTATCAACGGGCCATCTCGGTATGGTGGCTTGCATATTTTGGGAATATGGCATGTATAGCATTATAACCCTTTTGTGTATATAATCTTATGATATAGCTCATGGATGGCATGGAAATGTTTGAGAATGATTAGCTATTGGAATGGCTAATCCAGATTATATTTGATAACACGTATGCTTTATTTGATAACTAATCTATGGAAATCCATAAAATGGTGAAATTGGCTATAAAACAGAATCACATAGCAGTAAAAAAAGTATAGATAGAATTAGATGATGAATAAAATATGGAATTGAATCTTAATGAATCTATTTTCATGTGGAAGAAATAGAGTTGTATTTTATGAGATATTTACGTTTTGGTGAAATAGGGTTAGAGCAACTTCTGGATTCCCTGTTCTGACTTTAGAAATTCACCACAATTTGTGTAAAAATAATTAGGACTCACAATTTATTTGTATGGATTCCTTATTGACTCTATTTTTAAGTGAAATAAATGACATAGTCATTGGATTTCTGTACAGAAAGAAATTTGATTCGTAGTGCACAGGGGTCAGAGTAGCCGAACCCTGAAACAGAGGAGAATTTAACTAATAACCTATACTAATTGGCCTGATAAAAAATTCTTGAAAAATTTTAGTAGATAGATATATGAGTCTAATTTCAGGAAAAATTTATGGATCTTAATTTTGAGTTTCGGAATTCGAGATATGAATTTTTAAGCGACTGTGATGCAGTTAGCTAACTTGTCTGGAAATTTTAAAAATAAATTGTTAGAGCTGTTTAATTAATGAATTAAGTCCGTTAACACCTCGTGCTCGACTCCGGCGATGGTCTCGGGTACGGGGGGTTACAATACATCTACTCTTCCCCCTCATTTCTGTCTTTCGTTCTCTTCACCTTCCATGTTTGTGGGTTAGCCGAATACTTCACCCCCTTTACTCTTTTATTTTGTTTTCGGCTAGTAGAGGTTCTCTGATGAATCGATAAGTGCTCATGTTTCCCTCTTGTTTCTCTCTACCATTATGATCTTTCTTCTAACATCTTCTTGTGTTGCTTATTCCTGATAACGGTACAATCGTTCCGTTTTGCCACCGTTATCCTGTGTACTTTCGGCTCTTGGGTGGATATAGGCTGATTTCTTCTATCAACCATTCTTAGTTCTACGTAGTGGTAAGTTTTTGTTCTTTTGGTTCTAGTTATTTTCATTCATGGTGATAGTTAAAGAGGTTAGGATATAATGTAGGTTGTGCAAAGGATTTGGTGATCACTGGTTTAATGAGGGATTAAACTGTACTTGCTAAACCTAGGTAAGTAACATGTACCATATTGGGGATTAAGTGTTATTAAGAGGGTGTTTAACCCTAACGATTAAGGGACTGACATTGGGTTATATTTGAATCTAGGTTGGTGTACGTGGAGATTTGCACTCTTCACATAAATAGGTGTGTAATCACACTGCTTTAGACGTAGATTGGCAAAAGCCAAAAAAGTATGACCATTGACGCTACACGAGCATATGCTTGCTCGTGTGGTAGTCTGAACACATAAATTGTGGGCGTTTGATCGTAGAGGCCACCATGAGCGATTTCATGGGCTTAGGCCATTTTGGGTCACATTGGGCCAAAATGGGCCGTGTGGGCCCTACGGGCTCGTGGGCCTCACATGGGTAAACCACACGGATGTGTGGAGATTATTGGGCCAGGCTGTGTAGTTCACACGGCCAAGGTCATTTTTGGGCTTATTGAGCCATACGGGCATGTAGGCCCACATAGGTCGCATTATGGGCTTTGGGCCCATTATCACTGTTTAACTGTTAAAGTTACATGGGTCGTCCGAGACGACTGTGGACCTACTGGTGGGTCGGTAAGTATACCTAATCCCTAATTTGATGAAATGATTATTATACCCCTATGAGGTAAAATGACTGATATACCCTTATAATATGTATGACTGTATTAGTGTAACACCCCGAATTTGGGCCTAGAAGTATTGGGCCTTGAGTGTGGGTCCGTAAGGAGGTTGTATATAGGTATTTAATTGTGCAATGAAATGAAACAATTAAATGTTTGCTATTAGTGGTTAATGGCTTTGAGAAGTGTTAGAGAAATCTTGGGTTCAAACTTGGGCTTTAGCAAAAATTTTGGTATTAAGTGAAAAAAACACGGATGCTTGGATGAGGGTTTTAAATTATTGTGTTAAATAAATGACACAAGGAAGCTTGTAGTCTAGTGGTTGTGGTGTCATTAAGGTTGTATGGGAGCACTGGTTCAAGCCTTGGCTCTTGCAATTTATTTTGTTTTTTTAAAGGAACTGGACTTTGGCCTTTAGACCTTATAATTAATTAGGGATAAAATATGACACAAAAAGCCTTGTGGTTTAGTGGCAAGTAGCGTGTGGAGCATTTAAGGGAGGCATAGGTTGAATCCCATGGCAAGCAAAGAGCATTTATTTTGCTAACGAGGCGGCAAGAGTTGGTGTTGAATTTAAACTCTAATGTTGGAGGATCCCACATCGGGAAGCTAATATAAGAGTGGTTGTGAAGTCGGCTTTAAATAGAGGAACCATGAAGAGAGTAAATGTACCTTTCTTGGCTGATCCTTTTATTTGTATGGCATGCTCGTTTGGGTTGGGCGTCGGCTAAGAGTGCTCGGGCGTGGATTAACTCTAGTCTCCTATCGGTGTGTATTTATCACTACTCTTGTTGTTGGATGGCTACTTGGTAGCGATGGGCCAAAAGGGGCCATGTGGGCCCAATGGGCCTCACGGCCCAATTGGATAAGTTGTTTGATTGTGTAGTAAATATTGGACTAGGCTAGGTGAATCGCATATCTGTGGCTAGGTTTGGGCTAAAAGGGCCACACTGAGCGTGTGGGCCCATTTAATAGAGAATAGGCTTTAGGCCCATACGTATTGTTATCCATGTTTAGAATACTTTAGTTTACCAATTCTTGAAATGCCTCGACTTGTAAAATTACCAAAGTACTCCGATTCTGAATTACCGTTTTACCCTCCGTTTACGTAATTACTATTTTACCCTCGATTCTGAATTACCGTTTTACCCTCGGTTCTGAAATTATTGTTTTACCCTTGATTTACTGAAATTCTTGTTTTACCCTCAATTTATAGAATTACCGCTTTTACCCTCGATTTGTAAAATTACCGTTTTACCCTCGATTCTGAATTACTGTTTTACCCTCGGTTTACGAATAACTATTTTACCCTCGATTTATAGAATTCTTGTTTTACCCTAATTTACATAATTACCATTTTACCCAGATTTACATAATTATCGTTTTACCTCAATTTATAGAATTACCGTTTTACCTCGATTTACAAAATTACCATTTTACCTCGATTTATAGAATTCTTGTTTTACCCTCGATTTACGAAATTCTTGTTTTACCTCGATTTACAAAATTACTAAAATACCCTTGGTTTGTGAAATTACCGCAATACCCTCAATTTGTAAAACTACCAAAATACCTGTATGGTAAAATGACGAATATGCCCTTATGTTCCGTATGGTGATGTGCTTAGGATTTACATATATTGATATTGGATTAGTTAAGTTTGAGTGATGTGGTGGTTATCGTAGGCAATTGATTTTGGAAATGTTTCAACTTCAACCCATAACAGTGTGTACTAACCCTCTAGATAGCTTAGATTAATATTTTTGAAAACCGAAAGCTTCATATTTTAGTGATTCGGAATTAATATTTAGATCTATTTTCTCGCACGTTTAAGTTGGATTCTAGCGGATATGGGGTAGGAAGGTATTTGGAACGTTCTTCAATGAGTAGATCTCTTGGTAAGTATTGAACCTTCTTTCCATTTGTATCTTGTGGTTTAAGAAAAGTGAAAACCCTCTGTCGACTAAGGCTAAAAGGGTTTTGGTGTTATTTGGTTTGTTGGTGCTATTGAGGATTAAAGGCTACCGATCGAGGAGTGTGTGAAAAGCTTGGATCATCGGAGTGACTAAATCTAGTCATCAACTTGGTAAAGGTATGAACCCAAGGGCCATTGTGGATGGTGGCGAATGTGTAAGTGATGATAATAGGTAGTTTTCAATTTGGTTTAATAATAACATGGTCTAATCTATAAGTGGTTGATTATAGGACAAATCGCATAGGAGATCTCGTCAAGGAATATCGCAAATCAGGTGTGTAACGAACCCTTTTCATAGCTTAAAGCGATAAAATGCCGAAAAGCGAAATACCAAATTTCAGCGAGGACGCGTGTGAGCAATGACGCTCACTAGTTAGTTAGAATCGATGAGATGATGATTGGGAACAATGGAAGCAGTAAGGGCGTGATTTTGGCGTTCACGGTAAGTTGGGCCTCGAGGGGCTGAATTAGGGCCCAATAGGCTTTCGGGCCCATTTGGGTAAATTTGGTAGAAAATGGGAAATCTGTTAAATTGCATGATAAGACTGTTAAAACCGTTATGGAATATAGGCTAAATGGGCCTAGATGACAGAATCGGCTAAGTAGGCCCTATTAGGGTTTTTTTTTGGCCCAATAACTCGTTTTCGCTAAAAATGGGCCAGAATCACTGTTTGCACCCATGAATTGTTTGTAACCGTTAATGAACATGGAAACCCTAATTTTTGGTAAAATTACAAGATTACCCTTATAATATGAAAATGACCGTTTTGCCCCTAGGTAAAAATAACCATTATACCCCTAGGGTTTATATATGAACTTAATGCATGGGATTTTGATGCACATGATATGTATGATATGCACATGATATGTATGATATGCACATGACATGTATGATATGCACATGATATGTATGATATGCACACGAGATGTTCATAAATGCATTGGGTTGGGTTTTTTATATGAATGGAGGAAGTGAAAAAGGGCTTATGCCCCAGATTATTAAAGGGCTTATGCCCCGATTATCAAAAGGGCTTATGCCCGATTATCAAAAGGGCTTATGCCCCATTATCAAAAGGGCTTACGCCCGATTATTAAAGGGCTTATGCCCGATTATAAAAAGGGCTTTTGCCCGATTATTAAAAGAGGCTAGGCCTCCAAGTTATATGATAAAGCTAAAAGCCGCCAAAGGAGAGTTATGGCGGGGTGGGTCGAGTTAATCCCACATGGTGTGTTGGTTGGTACGGGTGGAGAGTAGCGGATGGTGGGTTGAGTAGTCTCCCGGATGGGTTTGCATTCTTTCATTGACATTATATGTGATATTGAAATGGGCCTATGGGCCATACCGTTTACCGTAAAGGCTTCGGCCCAGTAATATGAAATTTGAAAAGGCTTCGGCCCAATGTTATGAAATATGAAATATGAAAAGGGCTATGGCCCAGTACATGTTTGAGATTGGATTTGGGCTTAGACCCAACAGGCTATTATTGTTTTGGGCTTTGAAAGGGGCTTGTTGCACACTGAGTTTCCAAACTCACCCCCTTTCCTTAACCTTGCAGGTGAGCCTTGATGTGGGGACTTGGTAGGAAGGGATTGAGTAGCCACGGTGATCGTCTTTGGCTTTTGAACAAGCGTTGGTTTTCATTAAATTTCCTTTAATTATTATTTATTTTTGGGTTGTAATAAGGTCATTTTAACTTTTCTTTTATTTCTTTTCGGATTACTTTAATTTTAATAACTTTAAACCTGGTTGATAATTATTCAAATGGGCTAGACTTAGGGCGTGTTTTCAAAATGATACTTGTTTTCAAAATATCTCAACACCACGATTAATCGATTTATCAAAGACGTCCACTTAAACAAATTTAAACTCGATATGACAAAGTGTGGCTATGGTTGTGGGCATGTCTAGGATTGGATCCAATTAAAGAGCTTGGTACTTAAGCGACCTTCATGGCTCACCTCCTCTATCTCGGATACCTACACGGTGCCCGACTTCCATACACTTTGTTAACTCAACAAAATATATGGTTTTAAAACACTAAAAAGCGGGCGTGGGTTTTCAACTCCAATGTGGCACGAAGATTTGGCCATAACGTCTGGGCCGGGTTTGGGGTGTTACATTTAGTGGTATCAGAGCTAAGTTGCAACAACTCGGCTGTGGATCGGGTCCGAAAATTTTTCAAAAATTTAGGCCTAAGAAGGGTATTTTGGAAATGGTTTTTCATTTTAAAGATGTTTTATGGAGTATATATGTTAAAATAGTCCAAGTTTTTCTGTTTTAAATCAAGAGTTTCAAAATAAAGGGTGTTTTCAAATCAAAGTTTTTAAATTTCTATTTTTGGTGATCAAAAACATGGTTTTCGAGTTTTAAATGGATTGAGAAAGAAGTGGCGCACTGAATCCCCGGCACCAAGTCTGTAAGTATTTCATTCCTCATATTACACTATATTAAGATATTACTGTAGATAGAACGAGACCATATCATGACATTATAACTAGGGCAACCCTAAAACTCTAGGATACCGAGGGCTGTGGCTAGGCTATGATTACGTGAAAATAGAAACTTTAAAATACTATCTCTGCATAAGATATATGAATAAATAGTAAAATTTTTGAGATCTTTGTAGTTAATTGATATGTGTCTTGGTAATGTAGAGTATTGATATGGATTACGAGGGTAAGCAAAGTCTACCAACTTGGTAGCAATAACTTCGGAGCTTGGTACTGAGGCACCGCCGAGTTAGTAAGGAAAGTGGTAGAGGAAGTATTGGATACCAAAATTAAGGAAATTAGGGAAGCGCTTCAAGCGAGGTGCTTGGAGTGTAAGAAAAGGAAGGATTCTAGTTCTCGAAAACCAAGCCTCGTTCGTGAATCATGTTAAGGCACGACCAAACTATCAATCTGCAAAGATCGCAGCGGACGTCATCCGGTGAATGCCATAGGAAGGCAGGAGCATGTCTTAGATGTGGGTCCAAGGAGCATCGAGCTCGGGATCCCCAAGTTTATTTTATTTAAATATGTGGTATGAATTGTATGCGTGCTTGATAAATGTTTCTTTACTTTGGTAATTAGATGTTTTGGGTCGTACTAAGAATTATTTTTAATTAGAGTGCGTAAGCGGAAGCATAGAGGTTTGACTTGAGTGTCTGATTAGTTGATAGTTGGAAATTTCGAGGACAAAATTTCTTTAAGGGAGTAGAATTGTAACACCCGAATTTGGGCCTAGAAGTATTAGGCCTTGAGTGTGGGTCCGTAAGGAGGTTGTATATAGGTATTTAATTATGCAATGAAATGAAACAATTAAATGTTTGCTATTAGTGGTTAATGGCTTTGAGAAGTGTTGGAGAAATCTTGGGTTCAAACTTGGGCTTTAGCAAAATTTTGGTATTAAGTGAAAAAAAACTGGATGCTTGAATGAGGGTTTTAAATTATTGTGTTAAATAAATGGCACAAGGAAGCTTGTAGTCTAGTGGTTGTGGTGTCATTAAGGTTGTATGGGAGCACTGGTTCAAGCCTTGGCTCTTGCAATTTATTTTGTTTTTTTAAAGGGAACACGGACTTTGGCCTTTAGACCTTATAATTAATTGGGGATAAAATATGACACAAAAAGCCTTGTGGTTTAGTGGCAAGTAGCGTGTGGAGCATTTAAGGGGAGGCATAGGTTGAATCCCATGGCAAGCAAAGAGCATTTATTTTGCTAACGGGAGGCGGCAAGAGTTGGTGTTGAATTTAAACTCTAATGTTGGAGGATCCCACATCGAAGCTAATATAAGAGTGGTTGTGAAGTGGCTTTAAATAGAGGGAACCATGAAGAGAGTAAATGTACCTTTCTTGGCTGATCCCTTTCGCTGTATGGCGTGCTCGTTTGGGTTGGGAGTCGGCTAAGAGTGCTCGGAGCGTGGATTAACTCTAGTCTCCTATCAGGTGTGTATTTATCACTACTCTTGTTGTTGGATGGCTACTTCAGGCCGCGATCGGCCAAAAGGGGCCATGTGGGCCCAATTGGATAAGTTGTTTGATTGTGTAGTAAATATTGGACTAGGCTAGGTGAATCGCATATCTGTGGCTAGGTTTGGGCTAAAAGGGCCACACGAGCGTGAGGGCCCATTTGGGCCGAGAATAGGCTTTAGGCCCATTCGTATTGTTATCCATGTTTAGAATACTTTAGTTTACCAATTACTGAAATGCCTTCGACTTGTAAAATTACCAAAGTACTCCCGATTTACAGAATTACCGTTTTACCCTCAGTTTACAGAATTACTATTTTACCCTCGATTTACAGAATTACCGTTTTACCCTCGGTTTGTAATTATTGTTTTACCCTTGATTTACGTAATTCTTGTTTTACCCTCGATTTATAGAATTACCGTTTTACCCTCGATTTGTAAAATTACCGTTTTACCCTCGATTTACAGAATTACCGTTTTACCCTCAGTTTACAGAATTACTATTTTACCCTCAATTTATAGAATTACCGTTTTACCCCTAATTTTCATAATTACCATTTTACCCCAGATTTACATAATTATCGTTTTACCCTCGATTTACAGAATTACCGTTTTACCCTCGATTTACAGAATTACCATTTTACCCTCGATTTATAGAATTACTGTTTTACCTTTGATTTATAGAATTACTGTTTTACCCTCGATTTACAAAATTACTAAAATACCCTTGGTTTGTGAAATTACCGCAATACCCTCAATTTGTAAAACTACCAAAATACCCTGTATGGTAAAATGACGAATATGCCCTTATGTTCCGTATGGTGATGTGCTTAGGATTTACATATATTGATATTGGATTAGTTAAGTTTGAGTGATGTGGTGGTTATCGAGGCGATTGATTTTGGAAATGTTTCAACTTCAACCCAAAAGCAGTGTGTACTAACCCTCTAGATAGCTTAGATTAATATTTTACGAAAAGTGAAAGCTTCATATTTTAGTGATTCGGAATTAATATTTAGATCTATTTTCACATACGTTTAAGTTGGATTCTAGCGGATATGGGGTAGGAAGGTATTTGGAACTTTCTTCAATGAGTAGATCTCTTGGTAAGTATTGAACCTTCTTTCCATTTGTATCTTGTGGTTTAAGAAAAGCTGAAAACCCCTCTGTCGACTAAGGCAAAAAGGATTTTTGGTGTTATTTGGTTTGTTGGTGCTAGTGAGGATTAAAGGCTACCGATCGAGGAGTGTGTGAAAAGCTTGGATCATCGGAGTGACTAAATCTAGTCATCAACTTCGGTAAAGGTATGAACCCAAGGGCCATTGTGGATGGTGGCCGAATGTGTAAGTGATGATAATAGGTAGTTTTCGATTTGGTTTAATAATAACATGGTCTAATCTATAAGTGGTTGATTATAGGACAAATCGCATAGGAGATCTCGTCAAGGAATATCGCAAATCAGGTGTGTAACGAACCCTTTTTCATAGCTTAAAGCGATAAAATGCCGAAAAGCCGAAATGCCAAAATTCTGGCATTTCGAGGACGTGTGAGCAAGCGAACGCTCACTAGTTAGTTAGAATCGATGAGATGATGATTGGGAACAATAGAAACGGTAAGGACGTGATTTTGGCGTTCACGGTAAGTTGGGCCTCGAGGGGCTGAATTAGGGCCCAATAGGCTTTCGGGCCCATTTGGGTAAATTTGGTAGAAAATGGGAAATCTGTTAAATTGCATGATAAGACTGTTAAAACCGTTATGGAATATAGGCTAAATGGGCCTAGATGATGAAATCGGCTAAGTAAACCCTATTAGGGTTTTTTTTTGGCCCAATAACTCGTTTTAGCTAAAAATGGGCGAATCACTGTTTGCACCCATGAATTGTTTGTAATCAGTTAATGAACATGGAAACCCTAATTTTGGTAAAATTACAAGATTACCCTTATAATATGAAAATGACCGTTTTGCCCTAGGTAAAAATAACCATTATACCCCTAGGGTTTATATATGAACTTAATGCATGGGATTTTGATGCACATGATATGTATGATATGCACATGACATGTATGATATGCACATGATATGTATGATATGCACACGAGATGTTCATAAATGCATTGGGTTGGGTTTTTATATGAATGGAGGAAGTGAAAAGGGCTTATGCCCCGATTATTAAAGGGCTTATGCCCGATTATCAAAAGGGCTTATGCCCCGATTATCAAAAGGGCTTATGCCCGATTATCAAAAGGGCTTACGCCCGATTATCAAAGGGCTTATGCCCGATTATAAAAAGGGCTTTTGCCCCGATTATTAAAAGAGGCTAGGCCTCGGTTATATGATAAAGCGGCTAAGCCGCCAAAGGAGAGTTATGGCGGGGTGGGTCGAGTTAATCCCACATGGTGTGTTGGTTGGTACGGTGGAGAGTAGCGGATGGTGGGTTGAGTAGTCTCCCAGATGGGTTTGCATTCTTTCATTGACATTATATGTGATATTGAAATGGGCCTATGGGCCATACCGTTTCTAGTAAAGGCTTGCCCAATAATATGAAATTTGAAAAGGCTTGACCCGGTGTTATGAAATATGAAATATGAAAAGGGCTATGGCCCAAGACATGTTTGAGATTGGATTTGGGGTTAGACCCAACAGTCATTATTGTTTTGGGCTCGAAAGGGGCTTGTTGCACATGAGTTTCCAAACTCACCCCTTTCCTTAACCTTGCGGTGAGCCTTGATGTGGGGACTTGGTAGGAAGGATTGAGTAGCCACGGTGATCGTCTTTTGGCTTTTGAACAAGCGTTGGTTTTCATTAAATTTCCTTTAATTATTATTTATTTTTGGGTTGTAATAAGGTCATTTTAACTTTTCTTTTATTTCTTTTCGGGATTACTTTAATTTTAATAACTTTAAACCTGGTTGATAATTATTCAAATGGGCTAGACTTAGGACGTGTTTTCAAAATGATACTTGTTTTCAAAATATCTCAACACCACGATTAATCGATTTATCAAAGACGTCCACTTAAACAAATTTAAACTCGATATGACAAAGTGTGGCTATGGTTGTGGGCATGTCTAGGATTGGATCCAATTAAAGAGCTTGGTACTTAAGCAGCCTTCATGGCTCACCTCCTCTATCTCGGATACCTACCTGGTGCCCAGCTTCCATACACTTTGTTAACTCAACAAAATATATGGTTTTAAAACACTAAAAACGGAACGTGGGTTTTCAACTCCAATGTGGCACGAAGATTTGGCCATAACGTCTGGGCCGGGTTTGGGGTGTTACATTTAGTGGTATCAGAGCTAAGTTGCAACAACTCGGCTGTGGATCGGGTCCGAAAATTTTTCAAAAATTTAGGCCTAAGAAGGGTATTTTTGGAAATGGTTTTTTCATTTTAAAGATGTTTTGCGGAGTATATATGTTAAAATAGTCCAAGTTTTTCTGTTTTAAATCAAGAGTTTCAAAATAAAGGGTGTTTTCAAATCAAAGTTTTTAAATTTCTATTTTTGGTGATCAAAAACATGGTTTTCGAGTTTTAAATGGATTGAGAAAGAAGTGGCGCACTGAATCCCCGGCACCAAGTCTGTAAGTATTTCTGTTCCTCATATTACACTATATTAAGATATTACTGTAGATAGAACTGAGACCATATCATGACATTATAACTAGGGCAACCCTAAAAACTCTAGGATACCGAGACTGTAGCTAGGCTATGATTCTGTGAAAATAGAAACTTTAAAATACTATCTCTGCATAAGACATATGAATAAATAGTAAAATTTTTGAGATCTTTGTAGTTAATTGATATGTGTACTGGTAATGTAGAGTATTGATATGGATTTTGAGGGTAAGCAAAGTCTACCAACTTCGGGTAGCGGTAACTCGGAGCTTGGTACTGAGGCACTGGCCGAGTTAGTAAGGAAAGTGGTAGAGGAAGTATTGGATACCAAAATTAAGGAAATTAGGGAAACGCTTCAAGCAGGGTGCTTGGAGTGTAAGAAAAGGAAGGATTCTAGTTCTCAGAAAACCAAGCCTCGTTCTGTGAATCATGTTAAGGCACGACCAAACTATCCAATCTGCAAAGACTGCAACGGACGTCATCCGGGTGAATGCCATAGGAAGACAGGAGCATGTCTTAGATGTGGGTCCAAGGAGCATCGAGCTCGGGATCGCCAAGTTTATTTTATTTAAATATGTGGTATGAATTGTATGCGTGCTTGATAAATGTTTCTTTACTTTGGTAATTAGATGTTTTGGGTCGTACTAAGAATTATTTTTAATTAGAGTGCGTAGCGGAAGCATAGAGGTTTGACTTGAGTAATACGATTAGTTGATAGTTGGAAATTTCGAGGACAAAATTTCTTTAAGGGGAGTAGAATTGTAACACCCCGAATTTGGGCCTAGAAGTATTAGGCCTTGAGTGTGGGTCCGTAAGGAGGTTGTATATAGGTATTTAATTATGCAATGAAATGAAACAATTAAATGTTTGCTATTAGTGGTTAATGGCTTTGAGAAGTGTTGGAGAAATCTTGGGTTCAAACTTGGGCTTTAGCAAAAATTTTGGTATTAAGTGAAAAAAAAACCTGGATGCTTGAATGAGGGTTTTTAAATTATTGTGTTAAATAAATGGCACAAGGAAGCTTGTAGTCTAGTGGTTGTGGTGTCATTAAGGTTGTATGGGAGCCTGGGTTCAAGCCTTGGCTCTTGCAATTTATTTTGTTTTTTTTTAAAGCGAACCTGGACTTTGGCCTTTAGACCTTATAATTAATTGGGGATAAAATATGACACAAAAAGCCTTGTGGTTTAGTGGCAAGTAGCGTGTGGAGCATTTAAGGGGAGGCATAGGTTCGAATCCCATGGCAAGCAAAGAGCATTTATTTTGCTAACAGGAGGCGGCAAGAGTTGGTGTTGAATTTAAACTCTAATGTTGGAGGGATCCCACATCGAAGCTAATATAAGAGTGGTTGTGAAGTCGGCTTTAAATAGAGGAACCATGAAGAGAGTAAATGTACCTTTCTTGGCTGATCCTTTCATTGTATGGCGTGCTTTCGTTTGGGTTGGGAGTCGGCTAAGAGTGCTCGGAGCGTGGATTAACTCTAGTCTCCTATCAGGTGTGTATTTATCACTACTCTTGTTGTTGGATGGCTACTTCAGGCCGCGATCGGCCAAAAGGGGCCATGTGGGCCCAATTGGATAAGTTGTTTGATTGTGTAGTAAATATTGGACTAGGCTAGGTGAATCGCATATCTGTGGCTAGGTTTGGGCTAAAAGGGCCACACGAGCGTGTGGGCCCATTTGGGCTGAGAATAGGCTTTAGGCCCATTCGCGATGTACCAAAGACTACTTTTAGAACGAGGTACGGACACTAGGATTTTCCTGTTATGCCATTTGGATTAACAAATGCACTTGTTGTTTTTATTGACTTAATGAATCAAATTTTTAGACCGTACCTATATCAATTTGTTATTATATTCATTGATGACATTTTGATTTACTCTTGTGATGAATCTGGGCATGAAAAACATTTGTGAACCGTGCTACAAGCTTTGAGAGATAAACAGTTGTATGAAAAATTCAACAAATGTGAGTTTTAGCTACGAGAAGTTAGTTTTCTGGGACATATAGTTTTAGCCGCAGGTATCTAGTTGACTAGAGTAAGATATCTGCCATTGTAGATTGGAAGCCTCTGAGAAATGTTTATGAGGTCCACAATTTTTTGGGACTAGCAAGATATTATAGATGATTTGTAAAAGGCTTTTCGATGATTGCAATTCCGTTACCAAGATTGCTTGAAAAAGATGTTAAATTCGAGTGGATAGATAAATGAAAAAAAGTTTCAATCAGTTGAAAGCTTTATTGAAGGAGGCACCAGTGTTAATTCAGCCTGAATCGGGTAAAGAGTTTGTAGTGTTCAGTGATGCATCGTTGAATGGTCTGGGTTGTGTTTTGACGCAAGAAGGAAAAGCTAATAGCTTATGCCTCGAGACAGTTGAAACCACATAAAAGAATTACCCAACGCACGATTTGGAGTTAGCAGCTATTGTGTTCGCGTTGAAAATTTAGCGTCACTAGAGCTTGAAATGTTTGATGACTCAGAAAGATTTAAATTTGCGACAACGGAGATGGTTAGAATTTCTAAAAGACTATGACTTGATAATTGACTATCATCCGAGGAAAGCGAATGTAGTTGTTGATGCTTTAAGCCGAAAGACCTTATTTGCTTTACATGCTTTGAATACATATTTGGATTTGTCTGACGGTGGTATGTTAGTAGCCGAGTTGAAAGCAAGACCGTTGTTTATACAACAGATTTGAGAGGCTCAAAAATTTGATAATGAATTTCAAGCAAAATAAGTTCAGTGTGATTTGAACCCTGATTCAGTGTTTCAAGTTGATTCTGATTATTGTTTAATATTTAGAGGTCGAATATGTGTTCCAAGAAATTTAGAATTGATTCAGATGATTTTAAATGAAGCACATAGTAGTCATTTATCTGTTCATCCGGGAAGCACAGAAATGTATAATGATTTGAAATGACTTTATTTTTGGCATGGCATGAAACGTGATATTTTTGAATTTGTTTCAAAATGTTTGATTTGTCAGCAAGTCAAAGCTCAACATCAAGTACCATCAGGTTTATTACAACCTATCATGATTCCCGAGAGGAAATGGGATAGAGTGACTACGGATTTTGTTTCAGGTTTGCCCCTATCTCCGAGTAAGAAAGATGCAATGTCGATAGGTTGGCAAAATTAGCTTATTTCATTCCGGTGTGTATGGATTATTGACAAGTTTGTTGAGTTGTACATTTTAGAGATTGTTCGATTACACGAAGTGCCATTATTTATTGTTTCGGATAGAGATTCGAGATTCACTTCACGATTTTGGAAGAAATTACAAGAGGCATTAGGTACAAAGCTGCATTTTTGTACCGCTTTTCACCCACAAACGGATGGTCAATCCAAGAGAGTTATTCAGATACTTGAGGATATGTTGCAATATTGTATTCTTGAGTTTGAAGGTACATAGGAAAAATATTTATCGTTGATTGAATTTGCTTATAATAATAGTTTTCAATCAAGTATTAAAATGACACCGTACGAAGCTCTATACGGTCGTAAATACTGAACACCATTATACTTGACTGAGCTAAGCGAAAATAAGATTCACTGAGTTGATCTGATTAAACAGACTGAAGAAAAAGTGTAAGTGATTTGCAATAGTTTGAAAGCAGCATCAGATCGACAAAAATCTTACGCAAATTTGAAACGGAAAGATATTGAGTTTCAGATCAGGGATAAATTCTGAAAGTTTCACCGTGGAAGAAAATACTCAGATTTGGCAGAAAAGGAAAATTGAGCCTGAAGTTCATCAGACCGTATAAGATTGTCGAGCGAATTGGACCAGTTGCTTATCGACTATCTTTACCATTAGAGTTAGAGAAAGTACATAATGTATTTCATGTGTCAATGCTACGAAGATACAGATCTGATCCCTCGCATGTTATTTCCCCGACTGAAGTTGAGATTCAGTTAGATTTATCGTAGAGTGAAGAAACGATATGAATTTTAGCTCTAGAGATCAAAGAGCTGAGAAATAAAAAAATTTAATTAGTGAAAGTATTATGGCATCGGCACAGGGTTGAAGATGCTACGTAGGAACCTGAGGATGCTATGAGAAAGCAATATCCAAACCTATTCACTGGAAATATTTCAAGGATGAAAATCCCTAAAGGGGGAGAGTTGTAACAACCTGATTTTAGCTAAATCGGAATAGTGGTTTCAGAACCACAAATCTGAGGTCAAAAAATTATTTTAATATTATTTTTTGTGTTTATAACATGTGATTATATGTGTCTGAAGGTTTCATGGAATAATTTTAGCGACTAAATTCTTAATTTGAGAAAATGACTAAATTGCGTAAAATGTAAAAGTTACAAGCTAGAAGTTAAGAGTGTCTATTTGCTATGGTTTATTAAAACAAAGGTCCTTATATGTTATAATGCCATTGATAAGGTTAACGGACATTAATGGCCTTATATTTGATGATTAAATAGTTTAATGTCAAAGGGTAAAATGGTAAACTATGTATTAATGTATATTTAATAAAACAAAACATAAAAATTAGTGTTAATGTTCATCTTTGTCACTGAAAATCAAAATAAGAAAGACCATGTGAAGCATTTTAGGGTTCGACCCTCTGTATTCTTGATTAAGGTATGTTTTGAGCTCAGTTTTTAATGATTTTTATGTTTTTGTGATTGTTGCTTCATATTATAGCTAGCTCGTACCCTAATTTTTGAATTGGTTGATGAATTTGTGAAGTGCCATGATGATAGCTTGATGTTTTTGAATGTTGATGATGGAAAATGAATAATTGTTGAAAGATTAATATGCTTAGTTAAGTGATTTTTAATGAAAATACAAAATAGAGATTAAATTGTGAAAATATGAAAATGTGGGGTTAAAAGTGTGAATAAATGTAAAATATGGGCTGATATGGGTACTATGGTAATTTAGCACACATGGGTCTGAATTGAATTGGTGTAATTTTGTGTTTATTGAAATAAAGAGTAAATTGTAAGAAATGTGAAAGTTTAGGGCCAAAGTGCAAATTGGCTTAAATATGTGTTTTTGGACTGAACTGAATAAATCAATTAAGAAATGAGTTAATTTTGAATTCATATAGATTCTGAAAGAATGAAATCGTATTTAGATCAGGGGAAACTGAAGGTTATTGAATAGTCAACCCGATACGTCAATCCCTAATACAAGGTAAGTTCATATGCTAATAAATACCTTTAATTTGAGTTTGATATGTTTATTTGTCACTAAATTACTATGGACGTTGAACTAGCAAATACAAGTAAGAGTTGTCAAAGTTTCGATATCCAAAATTCTCGTACAAACCTTAGGAATAGTATAGGATACAAATGTCTTGACATTAGGATTGCTGAGATGTGTTTGCATGTAAGACCGTGTCTGGGACATTGTCATTGTATCATGATTACGTGTAAGACGATGTCTAGGACATTGGCATCGTTATATGATTTAGTGTAAGACCATGTCTAGGACATTGACATCAATATGTAATAACATGTAAGACCATATCTGGGATATGGCATTGTACGAGCTTTATGTGATTTCCGAGTATCCTTAACGATTCCGAATGGTTCAACGGGAAAAGTCAAGATAAGAAAGAATGTATGAATGAGTTAAGTGACTCAATTATGTACGAGATTCATAGGAGTATTGAAAAGGGAAGTATTTGATGAATTCATATGTGATATTGAATATGTATACAGTTGGAAAGGTTTGTGAACTTATATGTGTTTATTCATAGTTTGCCTATTTGATGGAAATGATGTTGAATAATGTGATAATTTTATTTGTGTATGGCTTACTAAGATTTTAAAGCTTAATTTGTGTGTTATTTCCCTTTTTTATATAGATTATTGAAGCTAGATTAGATATCGGGGATCATCAAGATCGTCACACTATCGATCATCTTGTTGGTACTTTTGAAGCTTCGTATATATGGTATATGGCATGTATAGGCTAGTGTTTAGATGAGTTACGACTTTAGCCATGATATTTGGCTTGCAAATGATGTAAATATTAGTGTGAATTTGTCCATTTAGGAGGCTTGAATTATGTGATGTATAAGTTGTCTTATGTTTTAGGCATGTTTGGTATGGTTTTATGATTGCTCTACTAGCTAGATGTTAATTGGCATATTTTTGCTTTGAAGATGGTATGTTATGACTTGATTTTGAGATAATGAAATGGTATGTTTTGAAGCATGAAATAGATGATAAGATGATGAGGAAATGCATTTAGGAGTCCTGTAAGTTTGATGATTTTTGGCATATTGATTTGGTATGTTTTGGCTATGGATTTGAGTAGTTAAGAGGATGATTTATAAATGGCATGAAATGTGTATGAAATATCATGTTTTGGTTGCCTATTAATGTATTGAATTGGTACAAATGTTGTGCTTTAAGTATGCTTGAGAAAGGGTGAGAAATGTGGCTCCAACCAAGCCTATTTTCACTTCATACGGCCCAGCACATGGGCGTGTTGCTTGATCGTGTGTGACACGTGGCCTTAGTACACGGTCGTGTGTCTCTTGGGGTAGCCCTTCAAATTAAGTCAGTATATCCTACAGGTTTGGCACGGCCTAGACACATGGCGTGTCTACCGGCCATGTGAGAGACACAGGCTAGCACATGGGTGTGTGGCCGGTCGTGTGACCTAAGTTAGTATGTATGCCTGTTTTCACACAGCCTATGACACAAATGTGTCTGGTGGCCGTGTGAGGCACACGTCCTATTCACACGGGCATGTGATCCCTTTATGCATGAAAATTTTCTAAGTTTCCAGAAGCTTATAAATGTTATCAGTTTAGTCCCGAACCTCTTTTAAGCGTGTTTTAAGGTCTCTTAGGGCCTTGTAAGGGACAATGTGAATGAGTACAATGTATTTTGATTATGAATTCATAAATGCATGTATTATGTATGTGACTGATGTGTATCATTCAGTAATGCCTCGTAACATTATTCCGGTGACGGATACCGGTTCGGGGTGTTACACCTTTTCTGTTCATCCGAGAAGTAATAAGATGTACAGTGATTTGAAATAGATGTACTAGTGGTGGAAATGAAAAGCCAAATTTTTGACTTTGTATCGAGATGTTTAGAATGTCAACAAGTTAAAGTTGAACATCAGGTACCTTCTAGATTGTTACAGCCAGTGATGATACCGGAGTGGAAATGGGATCAAGTTAATATGGACTTCGTATCAGGTTTGCCCCTATCTTTGAGAAAGAAAGATGCCATTTGGGTTATCATTGATCGTTTAACAAAGTCTGCACATTTTATTCTGGTACGTACAGATTTCTCCCTTGATATATTAGCTGAATTATATGTTTCCAATATTTTCAGATTACACGGGGTGCCAGTTTCTATCATTTCAGATGGAGATCTGCGGTTTACATTGCGATTCTAGAGAAAGTTGCATGAAGCTCTTGGTACGCAGTTACATTTTAGTACTGCATTTCATCCTCAGACCGATCTTTAGTCCATGTGAGTAATTCAAATTCTTGAAAAGATGCTTCGTTGCTGTGTTTTTGAATTTGAAGGCAACTAGGAGAAATATTTATCATTGGTTGAATTTTCCTATAACAACAGTTTTTAGTCAAGCATAAAAATGGCACCGTATGAGGCTTTGTATGGTCATACATTCGAACTCGATTATAATAGGCTGGACTCAGTAAGAAAAAGATACAAGGGGTTAATTTGATTCGTGAGAATGAAGAAAAAGTAAAAGTAATTCGAGATAATTTGAAAGTAGCTTCAGATCGTCAGAAATCATATGCGGATCTTGAATGAAAAGACATAGAATTTCAAGTTGGCGATAGAGTATTCTTAAAAGTATCGCCCTGGAAGTAAGTTCTTCAGTTTGGTCGCAAAGGAAAGCTAGGTTTGCGATTTATCGGGCCGTATGAGATTACTGAAAGAATCAGACCTATTGCATATTGATTAGCTTTACCGTCAGAACTAGAAAAGATTCATAATTTCTTTCACGTGTCTATGTTACGACGGTACTAATCTGACCCTTCACATGTTATCTCCCTAACAGCTATCGAGATTCAGCCTGATATGTCATACAATGAGGAATCGATCAGGATTCTAGCACAAGAGGTGAAAGAATTGAGAAACAAGAACAAAGCTTTATTAAAAGTTCTCTGAAAACAACAAGGAATAGAAGAAGCCACCTGGGAACTCAAGGAAGCTATAAGGAAGCAATATCCAAACCTCTTTTCTGGTAAGATTTTCGGGGACAAAAATCCCTTTAAGGGGAGAGTTATAACAACCCATTTTTAGTGAAATCAGAATAGTGGTTTTGGGACCACAAATCTGAAGTTAAAAAATTTATTTTATTATTATTTTATTGCCTATAGCATGATAGTACTACCGTATAAAAATTTCACTAAGAAATTTTACCGTTTACATGCTCAATTTGATAAAAAGGATTAAATTACGTAAAGTGCAAAAGTTGAATTCTAATAGCTAAAGGTATTAAATAGCTATAGAACTTTACAGTGGAAGTCCTTATATGGTAATTAGACCATTAGAGTTGATAGTTGATTTTAATGGTCTAGCATTATTGAAATTTGGATAAATTTTTAAGGTTAAATTTGGTAATTAGTAATTAAAGTTATAATACATAAAACAAAACAATTACCATTTTCTTCCATCCTTTATCAACCGAAAATAGAAGAAAAAAGTAGCCATTGTTGAAGCTACATTTGGCCATCTTTATATGCTCAATTAGGTATGCACTTTTGTCCTGTTTTTTATTATTTCTATGTTTTCGGGATCATTTTAGCTTAATCTAGTTAGCCTGGGGGACTAATTTGTGAAATTGTTAAACTATTAGGGTTTTACCATTGATGCATGTACATGAGTTTTGAAGTTTGATGATAGAAAATGGATGGTTGTTGTTAAATAAACAACTTTTGTAAAGGGATTTTTGGTAAAATTGTCAAATAGGGACTAAATTGAAAAATAGAAAATATTACATGGTGAAATTTTGAAATAAATGTAATATAGAGCATGTTAAGGGCTTAATTGAAATTTGGCCATAGTAGGTTATGGTAGAATTTCATGAATTTTCCATTTTTATGAGCTAGGGACTAAATTGGAAAAAAATTAAAAGATAAGGGCAAAATGATATTTTTCCAAAATATGATTTTGGGAGAATTGAATGAGTTATATATTAAATTCAGTTAAATTTATCTGTATAAATCAAGTTAGACCTCTTACGGAGTTAGATCGAGGCAAAGAGAAAGTTTCAAATTAATCGCGTAATGATAAACCGTAATTTATACATATTTCTATCCCATGCTTAGCACATTTTATGGATGATTTTTCCTTTAAATTGGTGAATTCGATGCTCCTAATGCATTAATTTCATATTTAATACTTAGGTGAGCATAGGAGAGTCAAAGGAATGAGAAACGGGCCAAAAAACGGAGAAAATGGGCCAACATACGAAATCAGCATGGCCTGGACTTCCTCACACGGACAAACCACACGACCATGTCAATTTGGCAGAATCGAAGCATGATTCACACGGCTAGATCACACGCCCGTGCCCATTTGACAACCTTGACCATGGCCTTAAGCAATCACACACGGGTGTGTCCCTATCGAGCCCAAGTTAAGCTCAATTTGAAAAAGGCCAATTTTGAGGGTTCTTAGGCATTCTAAAGCCTATAAATACACCCTAAAGGAGGAGGAAAAAGACTAGATAGAGAAGAAAGTAGGGAGCTATTTAAGGAAAGCCGATTGATCCATATCAGAAGCCGGATTCATCATCAAGACTGAAGATCTCCCCTCAATTTCCCTTCAAGAGTTTTGGGTTTTTCTTTATGTTTTGTATTCATTATTCTTCTGAGATGTTTACCTTTTTAGTTATGAACTTAAACCCCTAAATACCTAAGGGGAATGTAACCTAAGACAGATCTTGTTATTATTATCTGAATTGTTTGATAAATATTTGACTTGTTCTTAATTATGTGTTCTTAATTCTTGTTTTGATATTCTAGGATATTGATTCAAGTTAAGCTCTTATTCAGAGGAGGAATAGACCCTGTCGAAGAGTACATTTGTCATAATTAAGCGAAGTTCATTGTGCGCCTAGAGATAGGGTGTCAAGATTTTGTCGGATTAGGGTGAAACCTAATAAGGGGATCCATAGATCGAGTTAATGCAACCCTAGGAAGTTAATTAGAAAGAGATTTCAATTATTCAACCTAGGGTTAGACGTTGTTAGTCACGACAGGGATAATAATATAACTTAGGGATTTCTACAGATCAAGTCAAATGAATAAATCGTCCAATTCAGAGTCAAATAACAAGTGAAGTCTAGGTGGATTTTTCCTTAGGTATTGTCTTCATTCAATCGTTTTTCCAAAAGTAATTCCCCAATTCTATTTTCTGTGAATTCTTAGTTTGGTTAATTAGTTAGTTAAAATAAACCCCATTCTTCTTAGGCTAGATAATAAAAAGACAGTCATTACTAGTACTTTTAGTTCCTTTGGGTTTGATAACCCGGTATTGCTAAAACTATACTACTGTTCGATAGGTACACTTGCCTTCATCATGATAATAGTTAGTTTTAAGAACGATTCATTATAAATATTTAAAACCTGTCACGAATATAACGTATCAAGTTTTTGGCATCGTTGCCGGGGAACTAAGATATTAGGAACACTTGATTTTTATCACTTTAGCCATTTACTTTTACTGCAATTTAAATTTTATTCTAATTTTTATTATTAATTCTTCTTTTTACCTTTTTCTGGCAGGTTTTTATAGTTTATGATTAGAAGAAACTCGTCAAGACAATTACTTTTTGACAGTGAGATCGATCACACAATTTGCAGAAACCAAAGAGAAATAAGGCGAAGCTTAAGATACACAGAGAACGAGCAAGAGGACGATATTCAAACCACAACTGAGGAGATGGCTGAAAACCAAGAAAATCTACTACCTCCTACGATTGTTGTTAATCAAAATCCTGCTCCGTGCACTATGTATGATTATGCTAAACCTTCTTTAACAGGAACTGAGTCAAGTATAGTTAGACTTGCTATTGTTGTAAATAATTTTAAACTGAAACCTAACACAATTCAAATGATACAACAGTTTGTTTAGTTTGATAGTTTGCAGGACGAGGATCCCAATGCTCACTTAGCAAATTTTCTAGAATTTTGCGATACCTTTAAAATTAATGGCATTTTTGATGATGTCATTCACCTTCAGTTATTTCCCTTTTCATTAAGGAATAAGGCTAAACAATGGTTGAACTCATTACCACAAGGGTCAATCACTACATGGGAACAAATGACCAAAAAATTTTTATTAAAATATTTTCCACCAGCTAAAACAGTCAAATTGCGTAATGATATCTCTTCTTTTGTGTAGATGGATTTAGAAACACTTTACGATGCATGGGAGAGATACAAGGACCTTTTGAGAAGGTTCCCTCACCATAGGTTACCATTTTGGCTACAGGTTCAAACGTTCCATAATGGCCTGAATCTTTCGACTCAGCAGATGATTGATGCAGCCACTAGAGGAACTATCAATAATAAGACACCTGAGGCGGCGTATGAATTTATTGAAGAGATGTCACTAAATAACTATCAGTGGCAAGTTATGAGAACAAAGCGACGAAAGCAGCCGGTGTTTCTAACCTTGACGCGGTTACTATGCTATCTAACCAAGTAGAACTCTTAAATGAAAAGATTGATGGTTTGTGTGATTCTACTCAGGTACATCCAGTGATGAGGTGCGATTCAAATGGAGGAGGAGCATGCACAGAATATCAACCCTTCAACCCTAGCATCAAGGAGGAACAAGTCCAATATATGAGTAACAATAACTCTAGATCCCAAAATAACCCATGTAATAACACTTATAATGCAGGTTGGAGGAACCATCCCAATTTCTCGTGGGGGGTCAAGGAAATCAAAGGCCACAACATCCTCCGGGTTTTCAACAACCACCTTACCAGCAAGAAAATAAGCCGAACTTTGAGAAGATGCTAACCAAATTCTTCTTGGTGTCAGAAACTCGTTTTCAGAATACTGAGACAGCACTCAAAAATCAACAAGCATCAATCCAGGGGCTCGAAACTCAAATTGGACAGCTCGCTAAGTTAATTTTCGAACGACCACAAGGTAGTCTACCAAGCAACACTGAATCTAACCTAAGGGAGCAACTCAACATGATTGCCATTCAAGATGAGGAAGGGTTAGTTGCAAAACCAAGGCCAAAAACGGTGGTAAGCAAAGATAAAAATGAGGTCGGCCAAAATAACCCAAAGCCGGTAAGTACAGAATATAAACCTCGTGTGCCATACCCTAATACAACAAGGAAAGACCGCTTAGACGAACAATTTGGTAAATTCCATAAACTCTTAAAAAAATTACATATTAACTTACCGTTTATTGAAGCTCTATCACAGATGCCAAACGCAATGAATTTTTAAAGGAGCTTTTAGCAAACAAGCGGAAGTTGAACGAGGCTTCGCATGTGAAGCTAAATGCAGTTTGCTCAGCTATTCTACAGAATAAACTACCCAACAAATTGAAAGATCCAGGGAGTTTTACAATTCATTGCTTAATTGGTAGTTTAGATGTTACTAATGCATTAGCTGATTTAAGGGCTAGTATTAATGTCATGCCTTACAAAATGTTTAAATAGCTAGGTCTTGGGAAACCCAAACAGACTAGGATGAGCATTCAATTAGTAGATACAACTATAAGATTTCCTAGGGGTATTATTGAAGATGTGCTAGTTAAAATTGATAAATTTATATTTCCCGTTGACTTCGTTGTTCTAGACATAGAGGAGGATAGCAACACTCCTTTGATTTTAGGTAGGCTCTTTTTAGCAACAGCTAGAACGATTATTGATGTTGGCACAGGTGAGCTCACACTTTGTGTGGGAGATGAAACAATCATCTTTCAAGCTCGCAATTCCGGCAACACATCAAAAATTGAAGGTGATTGTCTAAACCATTCTACTAAAACTAACAATATGGTGCAACCTACTTTGCAGGAAATGAGTTTGAAGGAAGTATATGAGCCATTTTCAAGCAATAGTAGAGAACCTATTCATGAAGAACGAAGGCTACAAATTGAGGAGCTAGATGAATGGCAGACACATAAACCGAGTACACACGATAAACCAAAACCACATCAGAACAAGCTCGATACCTTTCCAAATCAACTTAAGGTTGGAGATAAAGTTTTATTAAATGGCACATATCCTCACAATGTCACTGCCAAACCAAATGAAGAAATCCCTCTTATGGTACTTAGCATTTTTCCATTTGATACAGTCGGGGTAAGCCATCCCAAGTTCGGCACTTTTAAAGTAAACAATACATGCCTAAAACCTTATTTTGATGAGATTCACAACAGGAATGAGGAGTATAAACTCCTCGAACCACCATGACCATTCAATGGAGAGGTAAGTCATGCCTAGACTATAAATAAGTGCTTCTCGGGAGGCAACCCGAGCACTAACAATATTAATTTCTTTCAATTTTAGTTTTAACATCTATCATACTAACCGACTCATGGAACGCAGGCTTTCGAAAGCACACATGGCCAAGAACACTGGCATGCTTAGGACTGTGTGGAAACAGGGCAAAGATTTTCCCCAGCACGGGCTATGATAAATCACCGTGACCATGTGACATAGCCGTGGGCGAACCTGCCAAAACAACACGGGCATGCAACACGCCCGTGCCTTGAAACCGTGACCGAACCTGTCAAATTAACGCGGGCATGCCACACGCCCGTGCCAAGCAACCGTGGGCGAACCTGCCAAAACAACACGGGTGGAGACCTTAATACACGAGTGTAGGAGAAGCAAACAAAGACAGACACGACCGTGCAACATGGCTGTGTGCACCAACACGCCTAAGGTACACGGACGTGGGGAAATTGTTAGACCCACCCAAATTCAAAATTCGCGAATCACACGGGCAAAAATTGGGGAACACGGGCGTGTTCGCTGGCCGTGTGTCCCAAAATCTATAAATACCCTTCATTATTCATCATCTCCCTCACCCAAAATCCCTGACCCTAGCCACTGCAAGTCTACATAGCCTCCCTAACACGCCCGTGCGCCACCTCAAACCCCATTTTTGACGTTCATTCTCCTCTTTCTAGCATTTGTTTACTCTTTACTCTTTTCTCTTTTATTTTCCTAATTTCTAATGCTATTTATCATAGTAATCTACACCTTTCATGTCATTTTCATCTTTCTATCACTCAAATTTTGTATCTAGAGTAGTTACCATCTTTTTCATGTTGAAGTTCTTACTCATTGCATGATCTATCTGCTCCATTTGACTACTTTAAAGTGAATATTTATGGTTAGGATAATAGAAATACTCATACCTCTGGGTTGACATTTTCCATTAATAAAATATGCTACATAGAATTATTTACCATTTTCTATGAAACTCATACTATTATCATGCTAATAATACACCATCAATTAATTGTTTTGATTAGGTTTGCTAGTAGTTGTGACTGAGATTATTAGTTTTAATTTATGAATTTTGCCTTTTTAAATTTGTTTTCGTCTCACCTTGAACATTCATCACGACGAATTAATGGTTTTGCTTGTGGGTATACCATGTCGTCTTCACGAGGAAAGAAAGCCGTCGTCCCTGCTTCGAAGAAAAGCAAGGGATTGTCATATTCCTCGGGTCTTACAATAGAAATTCGTCACCCTTTCTTGCAGTTCCCTATTGGGCCCCAAGAAGAACTTTTCCAAATCCTATGGGCCCGACCCTTGGAAGTGGGCCGCTATATAGACTGGAGCACGCTAGAACAAGTCCAACTCGTAGATACAGTTCGGGCCCTGCTCACTATCAACCCTCAGGGGCTTTTCTTTGAGATTGTCGAGCTGACATATCTCGAACTCACATGGAACTCTGCTCAACATTCCATCTTCAGACCGTGATGGCTCGTTTTGATGACCCGGGAGCAATCCAATTTGCCTCAACAATCTAGTCTGCTAGTTGAACGTCCCAGAGTTCAAAAGCACACTCGGCCTTTACACTGAGGAGTTCATGGAGGAGAATGAACTCCATGCTCTCAATCGTCACATCCATCACTCTCCTTCATGGTGTTGGAACGCCCTCACCCCCGGTGCTACCTTCTACAATCCTAGCCACTCCAAAGCATCAGTTCTCCCTCCTTCTCTAAGGTACTTACATGCCATTTTGGCTCACACATTAACAGGAAGGCGAGAGAGCACTTGCGTTGTCAACACTCACGATGCCTACTTTCTATGGTGTATGTCACACGGGCACGTCATAGACCTTGCTTATTTTATTGCCCTCGCCATTCAACATCAGACAGAGCGGTATAGTAAGAGGGTCATCTCCATTGGACCCTATATGATGTGGTTGGCTCAACACTTCGGGCTCTTCAACATAGCAGCCCAATCATCCTCCCTCACTCTCATGGGCCAGATGTCCCCACAGGGCATCTCGAGCATGCTAAGTATGAGGATAATTGAGAAAAGATGTGGCACCTTCCCTCCTCAGTACCGTCTCGCCCAATCCACCAAGGAGGAGCCCTCGAGTACATTACTGATGATGTCTTTCCATGCCACGAGGACCCTGAATGGCTTCATACGGTGGCTTCATACACTGACATGCGGTGGCTTCATACGCTGACATCCTTGAGTGTAGCACCCTAAATTTGGGCTAAAAGTTTTAGGCCTTGAGTATGGGAACAGTTGAAGGCAGCTTATAATATTTTGTTGTGCATGTAAATTTCGTTAATGAAGGCTTGTTTTAGTGGTTAAGTGTGTGAAGTGTTGGAGAAGTCTTGGGTTCAAACCTAGACTCTAGCAAAAATTTTGGTTTAAGGTGAATCAAACCCTGGGTGTAGTAGGTAGGCCTTAAGAATATTGTTGGAGAAATTGTGCCACAAAAAGCCTTATGGTCTAATGGCAAAGTAGTGCCACATAAGAGGCAGAAAGGTGGCGTCACAGAGTTGGCAAGGAGGTCCAGGGTTCGAAACTCATGGCAATCAAAGAGCATTTATTTTGCTAACATGGGGGCAAGAGTTGGTGTTGAATTTAAACTCTAATGATGGAGGGATCCCACATCGGGAAGCTAACATAAGAGTGGATGTGAAGTTGGCTTTAAATAGAGAGAACCATGAGGAGAGTAAAGGTACCTTTCTTGGCTGATCCCTTTCACTTTATGGCATGCTCCTTTGGGTTGGCCGTCGGCTAAGAGTGCTCAGAGTGGGGATTAACTCCAGTCTCCTATCAGGTGTGTATTTCTCACTACTTTAGCTGTAGGATGGCTACTTCAGGCCGCGATGGGTCGAAAGGGGCCATGTGGTCCCAATGGGCCTACGGGCCCAATTGGATAAGTTGTTTGATTGTGTAGTAAATATTGGACTAGGCTAGGTGAATCTTATATCTGTAGCTAGATTTGGGCTAAAAGGGCCACACGAGCGTGTGGGCTCATTTGGGCTTAGAATGGGCTTGAGGCCCATTCGTATTGTTATCCCTATTTAGAATACTTTAGTTTACCAAATTACTGAAATACCCTCGACTTGTAAAATTACGAAAGTACCCCCGATTTATAGAATTACCGTTGTACCCTCAATTTACAAAATTATTGAAATACCCTTGTAGGGTAGAATTACTAAAATATCCTTGTAGGGTAGAAATACTGAAATACCCCTATAGGGTAGAATTATCGAGATACCCTTGTAGGGTAAAAATTATCATTTTGCCCCTAGGGTGTTAAATGACTGTTTTGCCCTTGTGGGCAAGTGACTGACTTGGACTGTGGTTGATGGATTTGATTGTAAATATATGTTGGTGATATGAATGACTTGACTGTGATTGTTTGATTCAAATATGGGCATGACATTCTGCATACATGACATGTTTCATGGGTTGGGATTTTGTACGGAGGAAGATATGATCTGTTAGGATCGCATGGTTGTTTGACAACTGTGGATCCACCGGTGGCTTTTAAGCCCAATATATAATTATTGATGACTCTATGTTGATCACATTTACCCGAGGCTGTGTGCCAACTATATTACCGTCACTGATGGTTATGTGCCTAACATAATACAGCTACCGGTGGCTTAAAGCCAATTATTCTGATTATGGCTTTGCGCCAACCAACATATGGCTCTGTGCCAGCCTGATTATGGCTGTGTGCCAAATGTATTTGCCTAAAGCTATGTGCCAATATATGGTTATTGACGACTCTGTGTCGATCACATTTACCTAGGGCTGTGTGCCGGTTATGTTACTCTAGTTGATGGTTATGTGCCTAAATAATGCAGTTATCAATAGCTTTGTGCCACGTATTCTGTTAAGTGGCTTTGCCACATTATCTGTATCTGATAACTCTGTCACAATATCTATTCTGGCAGCCATGCTACAAATCCTGTGGTGTGTAGCGGATGGGTGGGTCGAGTTGTCTCCCCACATGGTGTAAGGTTGGTACGGGGGTGTATACGGCTGGATTGGGTTGGGATTGCATTCACATTCGATTACATTACGACATCGATTACGATTACATTACGATCTTGATTACGATTACGTCACCTAATTACATCACTGATTACGATTCGATTCTCATTTTGATTCTAGTTCGATAATGTTTCTTATTCTCGTAATGGGATAAGGCCCATCTGATCTTATCATTATAATGGGCTAAGGCCCAATTGATCTTGGCCTAAGTAGAGTGGGGCGGACTTTTAATTCTTTTATATGATTGATTGTTCCTTTTATATAGTAGGGATTTCACACGAGTTTTCGTAAACTCACCCGTTTATTAACCTTCGGTAATTTCCACCTTAGACGGATCGAGGCTGTGAGGGGCTCGGAGGAAGCCACACACACTATTTATGTTACAGTTTTGATTATTACTTCTAAATGTTTTTATGTGGGTTGTAGTAAAGCCGTTGTAATTTTTTGGATTTCAAATTTGGAATTTTATTTATTGTTCTTATAATTGCTAGTATTAGAACACGGTTTTCCAAAGCAACTACTGTTGTTCAAAACATCACGTATCTTTAATGGTTTTTAAATTAAGCTTCCGCAACTACCAATATTTTTACAAAGTTATTAAGAATGTTATTCAGCTAAGGTTTTCTAACAAGGTTTAAAAAAGGTATAAGTTTTTAATTATTAAGAAGGGTTTTTAATGGAAACATGGTTTTCGAAAAACACTTGAATGTGACACGCCAGATTCGAGCCAAACTTCCAGGTCGGGTTTGGGGTGTTACATTTAGCGCCTTACCCGATTCGAGCAACAGTGTTTTCTGTGCTTCGATAACATTGATGCTACTTTACAGCAGATTTTTCAGCACTTCCACATCTCATCACCACCCCTACCTCGCGAACCATCTAGCGATGAAGATGTTTAAAAAATCTTATTTATTATTTATTTTTATGTTTTGACTTTTATTTTAGAACTACTTTTTATTTTTCTTTAAGCTTATTTTTATTTGGTTTTATAATTTTTATTTAACAATTTTGAATTTCGGCTATTTCCTATCGAGTAATTATTCTTCCTTATATATTTTCTAAAAGAGTTCCTGATTCTATCACAGTTATAAAGAGCTCCAAAGCTTACTATTACTCAGGGACTCGAAACTCCACTGGGAAACGTTCTCCACAACTGCCATTTCCTGTTCAACCACGACCATAGCCAACTTGAGCCATGATATTCTTTTGACGCAACATTCGTGGAACCCAACCTCTACCACCACTGGAGTATCCTTTTATACCCTCACGCTGATTATTCTCCAAAACACCAATTCAAGGAATTTATTCATCATTCAAGAAGTTTCACTTCTCTCCCTATCTTATGATTATATATCTATATTTTTCAAATATCTAACTTTGTACATTGAGGGCAATGTACATCTTAAGTGTGGGGTCTTTTATATCAAAAAAATCCCTGAATTTTGTTTTAGTCTCATGCGATCTTCTCATATCATTATTGAATTCCAATTAGTCTATAATGTTTATTGATATATCTTGAATTAAAACATAGGCATTTATGCATTGATTATTTAAACTTTAAGACATTAGGGAATCAAGCATGATAAGTTGATTTTTAAGAATTTAAAATTTTAAGTTGTTTCCCCAAGTTTAGGTATTATCTTGAATTGAAATCCACAAGTTTAAACATTAAAAAGCCATAATTTTGTGAGATCTTGAGCCTTTAGAGCATCTATTATTTCTTTCATGCTCACTTTCATTATGAGTGCGTCAATATTGAATTGTTATTCTAGAACTTGCTTGATTATGCATGTCAAGACCACACCATTTGATTTGATATGTCAAAGTGATAAAGGCACTTAGGTTTAACACACTCACTCCATAAAAGCCTACCTTCACAATTAACCCTTAGTGAACCCCCTTGAGCCTAACAACCCATCCATTGATTTACCCTCAATATTAACCCATAACTCATTATTGTTGAAATCCCCTAAATTAATTTGATCCCTATTTTTGTCGAGATTTGAGTTGGAATAGTTATTTAGCTATGTTTTATTCTATTTTGTAATGTAACTTGTTCTTAAAAAAAATAATACATGTATACATATTAGTAGTAGTGATATTTTGAGCTAAAGAAGTTAAATTCCATATTCTGATAAAAAGCTCTGTTGTACGCAATTGATGACTAGTCATTTTTCTAGTTAGGCAATTTTTCAATTCAGTCTCGATTCTAACCCTTTCTTTCAGTTTGTGACCACACCCTATAACCAAACCACGTTACAACCTCTAAAGACCTTTTGATTGATGTTTCATCTCAATTCATAGTGGTGGAGATTTGATTTTCATGCAAGCCTATGGTAATGACTCTTCATTATTGACTATTGAGTGATTCATTTATTGTCCTTAAACACCTCGAATGATTTGAGTGTATCTTTAGTGAGGATGTGAAACTCTATGATATCTTGAATCAAAAGTAATTACTTAGATGAGGGGAGACACCTATGTTTTCATGATAAAATACTCAACTTGGAATGTTTGAAACTTTGATGTTCTTTCAGTTGAATTTTCAATGTATGTACCTATGGATTATTTTGAGATATTATCGATAGAAATTATGAGTTGAGAAGAATTTATTTTGATTATGAGTTGAGGATTTTGCTTGAGGACAAGCAAATTCTTAAGTGTGGGGGTATTTGATAAACCATAATTTATACATATTTCTATCCCATGCTTAGCACATTTTATAGATGATTTTTCCTTAAAATTGGTGAATTTGATGCTCCTAATGCCTTAAAATTGGAGAGTGAAAGGAATGAGAAACGGGCCAAAAAACAAAGAAAATGGGCCAATGTACGAAATCAACACGGCCTGGACTTCCTCACACGGGTAGACCACACGGCCGTGTAAATTTGGCAGAATCAAAGCACGATTCACACGGGTAGATCACACGCCCATGCCCATTTAACAACCTTGACCACGACCTTAAGCAATCGCACACGGGCATGTCACACGGGCGTGTCCCTACCAAGCCCAAGTTCAGTTCAATTCGGAAAAGACCAATTTTGAGGGTTCTTAGGCATTCTAAAGCCTATAACTACATACGACTACCGAGTGTAACAGCCCGATTTTAACTAAATCAGAATAGTGGTTTCGAAACAAAAAATTGAAGGTCATAAAATTATTTTAATATTATTTTTAGTGTTTATAGCATGTAAATATATATGTGTGAAAATTTCGTGTACTAATTTTATTGTTTAAGTGGTTAATTTGAGAAAAAAGACTTAATCGCGTAAAATGCAAAAGTTGCATTCTATTTGTTAAAGGTGTCTATTTGATATGGCTTATTAAATGAGAGTCTTTATGTTGTTATTAGACCATTGATAGTGGAATTTTACGTAAATCCAAAGTTATCAAATAGTCGATCCAGTCCCTCTATTCTGACTACGAGGTAAGTTCATATACAAATAAATGTCTTTAAATTGAATTATGTTTGTTTACTTGTTGTTGAAATGTTATAAACATGGAACGAGCAAATATGAGTAAGAAACAATGAAGTTTCGATATTCAAAAGTCCCGTACGAGCCTTAGGAATAGTATAGGATACGAATGTCATGACATTAGGTTTTCTAGATCTGATTACATGTGAGACCATGTCTAGGACATTGGCATTGTATTGAGATTACATGTAAGACCATGTCTGGGACATTGGCATCGTTAATCAATTTCGTGTAAGACCTTGTCCAGGACAGTGGCACAGATATGTGATAACTTGTAAGACCATATCTAGGATATGGCATTGTATGAGCTATATGTGATTGCCGAGTATCCTTAACGATTCCGAACGGTTTAACGGGGAAAGTCAAGTTGAGAAAGAATATGTAAATAAGCTAAGTGACTCAGGTACATACAATAGTTATATGAGTATTGAGAAGTGAAGTAATGATGAATTTGATTAAGATATTGAATATGTGTTCAATGATAAAGGTTTGTAAACTTGTGGATGATTGGTTATGTTTAGCATATTTGAATTCATATGCAAAGGTTCATATGATAGTTTTATTTTTATATGGCTTACTAAGCTTTTAAAGCTTACTTTGTGTGTTCTTTCTATGTTTTATAGATTATCGAAGCTAGCTCAGACATCAGGAATCATCAGGAACCATCATCACAAACTAATTGTTGGTACTTTTAGAGCTTTGTATATATGGTATATGGCATATATAGGCTAGTGTTAATTTGGTATGTTTGAATAAGGAATTGAGTAATTGAAATGGTTGATGTGAGATGGCATGATATGTGAGTGAATTAGCATGTTTTGGCTACCTATATATGTATTAAAATGATACCTTTTTTATGACTAGATGTGCATGAGAGAAGGATGGCAAATTGGCTTTACAAATGGCGTATTTTTATCCACACGGGTAGAGACACGGACGTGTGTCCCCTAGGGTACCCTTTCAAATTAAGTCAGTATACCTTACAGGTTTGACACTTTCTAGACACGCGGGTGTGTCTACTGGCCGTGTGTTACACATGGGCTGGCATGAGTGTATGGCTGGTCATGTGACCCAAGTCAGTAACCTCCCCAGTTTTCCCACGGCCATGGCATATAGGCGTGTCCTCGGCCGTGTGGTACAAGTCAGTATGTATGTCCTATTTTCACACGGCCTGTGACACAAGATCATTTGGTGGCTTTGTAAGGCACATGGCCTGTTCACACGGGCATGTGACCCTTAATGTTTGAAAGTTTTCTAAGTTTCCCAAAGTTTAAAAATGTTATCGGTTTAGTCCTGAACCACTTCTAAGCATGTTTTAAGGTCTCATAGGACCTTATAAGGGACAAACTGATTGAGATGAATGGGTTTTATATATGAATGCATAAATGTATATGTTATGTATGTGAATGATGTGTATTGATCAGTAATGCCTTGTAACCCTATTTTGGTGATGGATGTGGGTTAGGGATGTTACATTTAATTGGTATCAGAGCTACGGTTTAGTCGATTCTAGGACTAACGTAGCATGTGAGAGTCTAGCTATACATGCCATATATATAAATTGCGATAATGTGATGATTCCTAATAGTTAAAATGTGTTTTATATAGTAAATGGATCCCGAACGAGCAATAGCTGATGATGTGGAAAGTAATGCGTCTGCTTCAGCTCAAGGGGCAGCGCCGGTAATTCTAGGCCTATTTCAAGTAGCCAATGGGGAGAGGCTAAGCAAGCCTTCTTCCAAATGATGAGTGAGTGGTTCACGGAGTTCGTTCAAACGAATCTGGCTGCTGAACAACCTCCACCTCCACATGTTCCTTAACAAGTCCCAGTTGTGTCACAAGTAATAGATCCGATTCGATTGAGTAAGCCACCAGTGTATAAAATACGTAAACACAAGGCTGAAGAGTTTCGGGCTACAGTTGATGAATTGTCCTATACTCCCGATGAATGTATCAAGTGTGTTGTGTCTTTGCTCAGAGACAATGCATACTATTGGTGGAAAACATTGATATCTGTGGTCCTGAGGGAATGAGTCACCTAGGAGTTCTTCCAATCTGAATTCTGAAAGAAGTATATAAGTCAACGATTTCCTGACCAAAAACATGAAAAGTTTCTAGAATTAAAACAAGGCAAAATGACTGTGATTGAGTATGAAAGAGAATTTGTACGGTTGAGAAAATATGCTTGGGAGTATGATTCTACTAAGAGATTATGTGTAAGCGATTCGTTGATGGGTTGAATGAAAATATAAGACCTATGGTTAGGATTTTGGAAATCAAAGAATTCATTGTTTGATAAACGCAAAATTATACATGTTTTTACCCCAAATACCTAGCATATTTATGGATATTTATTACTAGATTTATGGATTTTGGTGCTCTTAATCCGGTTATTTCATGTTTTGTACTCAGAAGAGCACCAAGAATCAAATGGAGCCAAAAACGAGCCAAAAAGGGACAAAATGGACCAAATCAAGAAGCTGACATGGCCTAAGCCGTGCCACACGGGCAGCTCACATACCCGTGTCTTTTGAGGGTGTTAACCAAGGTTTTCACAATTCACACGGCCTGGCCATTGACCCACATGGCCGTGTGAAATTTAACGGATCGAACACAGCCTGGCAATCATGTCACACGGCTGTGGCACACTGGCATGTCCCTTTTTTAAAGAGTTGTATTTTACACGGAAAAGGATACTTAGGGAGGAAGAAAGCCAATCCAAAGCCTATATAAACACCCTAAGTATAAATTAGAAAGGGGCCATCCCCTCCAGAACTTTTCTGGAGTACAGAACCGTACGCCGGGAATTACTTGAAGAAAGCTAGATGATCCATCCTAAAAGCCTGAGCTACTCCAAGACTAAAGATCTCTCTCAGAATTCCTTCAGGGGTTTTAGAGTTTTCTTTATGTTTTGTTATTTTCATACTTTTGACATGTACTCTTATTTTTTTATGAACTAAACCCCTTAGGTACCTAAGGGGGTTGAAACATATGATGGATCTTGTTATTATTATCTGAACTGTATGAGAAATACTTGATTTGTTCTTAATTATGTGTCTTATTCCGGGTATTAATTCATGATTTGATGTGCTTATGCAGAGGAGCAAAAGTCCCTGTCTAAGAGTAGATTTGGCATAATTAAGAGGAGTTGATCGATCGCCTAGAAATAGGGTTATGAGATTTTGCCAGATTAGGGCGAAACCTAATATCAGAATCCATAGATCGATTTACTGCTTCCCTAGGGGTTTTAACTAAGAAAGAGATTTTGATTAATTCAATTGAGGGTTGGACGTTATTAGTCTCGAAAGAGATAATAATATAGGTTAGGGAGTCTCACGGATCAAGTCAAGTGAATAAATCGTCTAGTTCAGAGTCAGATAACAAGTGAAATCTAGGTGGATTCCTCCTTGGGTGTCGTCTTTATCAATTACTTTTCTTCAAGTCTTTTTCCAAATTTTCTCTTTGCTTTAGTTTAGTTAGTTAATTAGTTTAGTTAATTAGTTTAATAAACAACCCCTCTTTATTTCTAGGTTAAATAATAAAAAGATAGTTATTACTAGTACTTTTGGTTCCCTTGGGTACGATATCCCGATCTTGCCATTACTATACAATTGTTTGATAGGTGCACTTGCCTTTTCGTCGTGATAATAGTTAGTCTAGGTTTGATCTTCTTTATAAATATTTATTACTTGTTACGAATCACGCAATCAAGTTTTTGACGTTGTTGTCGGGGAACTAAAATATTAGGAACGCTCAATTTTTATTACTTTAGCCATTTATTTTTCTTGCAATTTAATTTAATTTTATTATGTATTAATTTACTTTTTCTTTCTCTTGGCAGGTTTTTATAGTCTATGACTAGAAGAAACCCGTCAGGACCATTACTTTTTGACAAAGAAATCGATCATACAGTTCGTAGAAATCAAAGAGAAATAAAGGCGCAACTTATGATACACGGAGAGCGAGCAAGAATACGATACTCAACTCCCAACCGACGAGATGGCTGAAAGCCAAGACAATCAGCTACCTCCTGCAATTGCGGCTAATCAAGATCCTGCTCCACGTACTATATGGATTTAGAAACACTTTACAATGCATGGGAGAGATACAAGGACTTACTGAGAAGGTGCCCTCACCATGGGTTACCGCTTTGGCTGCAAGTACAAACATTCCACAATGGTCTAAATCCCTTGACTCGAAGAATCGGTTTAGCAATTCTTGCGAACCATCAACAACAAAACACCTGAAGAGGCTTATGAATTCATTGAAAAAATGTCACTGAATAATTATCAGTGGCAAGTTATGAGGACTAAGCCAACAAAAACAGCCGGCGTTTATAACATTGACTCAGTTACTATGTTATTAAATCAGGTAGAACTTCTCAATAAAAATATTGAATGTTTACTTGGCTCTACGCAGGTACATCCAGTAATGAGGTGTGACTCAAGCGGCGGAGGTGTGCATACAGAATATCAATCCTTCAATCCCATAACCGAAGAGGAACAAGTCAACTATATGGGTAATAATAACTTTAGATCTCAAAATAACCCATACAGTAATACTTATAATGCACTTTGGAGGAACCACCCAAATTTCTCCTGGGGTGGTCAAGGAAATCAAAAGCCACAAAATCCTTAGGGTTTTCAATAGCCACCTTATCAACAAGAGAAGAAACTGAACCTTGAGGAGATGCTTTCAAAATTTATATCAATGTCAGAAACCCATTTCCAAAATACCGAGACAGCACTTAAAAATCAACAAGCATCAATCCAAGGACTCGAAACTCAGATAGGCCAGCTTTCAAAACTAATCTCTGAACGACCACAAGGTAGTTTGCCAAGTAATACCTAACCTAACCCAAGGGAACAACTCAATTCAATTAATACTAAAGATGACGAAGGAGTTGTTGAGCCCGAACTAGAACCGAGGCAAGAAACTGTGGTAAGCAAAGGGAGAGATGAGGTAGGTCAAAATACAAACAAACCAGTGACTGTTGAATATAAACCTCGTGTGCCATACCCTAACGCGACAAGGAAAGACAGCTCCAACGAACAATTCAGTAAATTCCTTAAACTTTTGAAAAAATTACATATTAACTTATCGTTTATTGAAGCTTTGTCACAGATGCCAAATGCAATAAATGTTTTAAAACAGCTTTTAGTAAATAAGCGGAAGTTGGACGAAGCATCGCAAGTGGAGCTAAACACAGTCTGCTCAGCTATTCTACAGAATAAGCTACCCTACAAATTGAAAGATCCAGGGAGTTTTACAATTCCTTGTTTAATTGATAGTTTAGATATAAGTCATGCATTAGCTGATTTAGGAGCTAGTATTAACGTTATGCCTTACAAAATGTTTAAACAACTAGGTCTTGGGAAACCTAAACAAACTAGGATAAGCATTCAATTGGAAGATAAAACTATAAGATTCCCTATGGGTATTATTGAAGATGTACTCGTGAAAGTAGATAAGTTCATATTCCCCGTTGATTTCATTGTTCTAGACAGAGAGGAGGATAATAACACCCCTTTGATTTTAGGAAGGCCCTTTTTAGCAACTGCTAAAACAGTTATTGATGTTGGCACAGGCGAGCTTACACTTCGTGTGGGAGACAAAACAATCACCTTTCAAGCTCGTACTTCTGGCATCACATCAAACATTGAAGGCAATAGTCCACACCAATCTACTAAAACTGACAATATGACTTTGCAGAAATTAAGCTTCAAAGAAGTTCACGAGCCATGTTCCAGAAATGATAAAGGACACATTCATGAAGAAGGAAGGCTACGGATAGAGGAGCTAGATGAAAGGCAAGCACACAAACCAAGAACACATGATAAACTGAAACTACGCAAAAACAAGCCCGATACCTCTCCTAATCAACTTAAGGTTGGTGATAAAGTCTTACTAGATGCCGCAGATCCCCACATTGTCACTACCACACCGAATGAGGAAATCCCTCTTACGATACTCAGTATTTTTCCATCGGTATGGCGGAGGTGAGTCACCCCAAGTTCGGTACTTTTAAGGTAAACAACACCCGATTAAAACCCTATTTTGATGAGATTGATAGTAGGAATGAGGAGTATAAACTCCTCAAACCACCCTGACCATTCATTAGAGAGGTAAGTCAAGCTTAGACTATAAATAAGAACTTCTCGGGAGGTAGCCCGAGCACTAACGTATTTTGATTTCATTATTTTTAATTTCTAACACTTTGAATCATTAACTTTATCTTTGAATTGAAAAGTTTTTTAGCCCACACGGCCAAGCACATGTGCGTGCCTAAAGCCGTGGCCAAACAAGGGAAGAGACACGGCTGTGCGATACAGCCGTGAAGAAGCAGGACATGATTTCCCCAAAACACGAGATGCGATACATTCCCATGGCCATGCAACGTGGCCGTGGGTGAACTTGATAGGATTGACACGGGCGTGGGAATGGAACAACACGGGCGTGCCAGGGGTAAGGCTCGATTCTGTTTCTTTGACACAAGCATGAGACATGCCCGTGCTGTTAAACCGTGGACAAAGCTAGGCACGACATGCGACATGGCCGTGTGCCACACACGCCCAAGACACACGGGCGTGGGGTAGTAGCTGGGCACGAGCTAAATTGTAAAATTCAAAAAACATGGGCTCACCTTCAGAGTCACGGGTGTGGCCCTAGGTCGTGTGCACCTCCCCTATATAAGCAAATCACTGTTCATTTTCTTCTTCCTTTCAAAACCCTAGCTGAAATCTCCCCTTCTCCACTCCCTAATCCCTATTCCGGCCACCATTCCGCAGATTCTCACTTCCCCAACCTCTAAACCACCCTCAAATCCACTCCCTTTACATCAATCCTCACTTTCCCCTTTCTTTTCCCTCCATTTTTCCTCCACACGGCTATACACTCATGCCCTACACCCGTGCGCTTCCCTATAGCAGTTTTTGGTTCACTTTCTCAACCTTGTTTTTCCAATTTGTGTTACTACATTAGTATTCTATATGCTTTACAAAGATATTGTTAATATTACCAATTTGTTCTAATTAAGTTAGGAATTTTGATTTCAGTACATGCTCATACCTTTTCAGGTACATTATGTCATCATCGAGAGGCAAGAAAGCCGCGGTCCCATCCTCAAAGAAACGTAGAGGACCCAATTCTTCCTCGGTATGTGCTATAGCCGGAGTAAGACACCCATTCTTTGAGTTTTCGCAAGCTTCGCAGGAGGAGCTATTTCAGATACTACGCGAGACCCTCACTACTGTGTCGTCATTGCATTGGTGAGGCTGTAGTAGAGCAAGTCCAGCTAGCTGATGCCATTCGCGCCTCCTATCCACAGACCCATGGGAACGGCTCTTTGCTATTACTAAGCCCACTTATTTAGAGCTAACTTTAGAATTATGCTCTACTTTTCATTTATAGGTGGTAATGACGAACAATGACGACCCAAGCACCATTCACTTTCGATTAGGCGGTCTAGTTTGCACGATGAATGTCCTAGAGTTTGGAGTCGCTCTGGGACTTTACACCGATGAGTTTATGGAGAAGGAAGACATGAATGCACTACCACGCAATATCCACATTTCTCCCCCCTTGTGCTGGAAGGCTTTGGCACCACTCTCTTCCACCTACGACCCCAGCTACTCAAAGGCCTCAGCTCTCACCCCTTCCCTACGATATCGACCGGAAGGAGAGAGAGCACCGGCATCGTCAACACCCACGACGCCTACTATTTATGGTGCATGGTGAAAGCACACGTGACAGACTTGGCATATTTCATCGCTTTCACCATTCGCCATCAGACCGAGTGACATTGGAAGAGAGTAATCTCTATCAGCCCCTACATGACGTGCCTTGCCAGACACTTCGGCCTCCTCAACACTGTGGCCCAGTCATCAACGCTTACACTGATTGGTCAGATGTCCCCGTAGGGCATCATGACTATGTTACACATGAGGATGATCGAGCGTTGACGTGGGATCAATCCTCCTCAGTACTATCTCACTCAAGCCATTGATGAGGAGGATCTTGAGGACATTCCTGATGATGTCCCCCTACAGCATGAGAAGCCTTCTACCACGCCACCTAGGGAACGACCAGCTCATACGGCTGCTTCAATGGCACACCTTTCCGATCGACTCGCTCACTTCGAGCAGTATTGCACTACACAGTTTGAGATGATTCACAAGCGAGATCGACGACGTGATAGACAGATGGACGACATGCAGGCCATGATGCAGTAGTTGTGCCAGCACTTCCACATCACCACTCCAGCGCAACCACCTGAGGGCCCCACTAATGAGGATCATTGAATCCTCCTATCTTTTTATTTTTATTTTTATTTTTTATTCTTCTTTTTATTCTTCTTTTTATTTCAATTTTATTATTTTCTTTTGAAAGACATATCTATATTAGTAAATTTTACTTTCTTCATTTTTTCTGGTATTTCTAACAAGTACTCCCACTACGCTCTCTTCCACACCAACTCTTAATAAGCTCTTCATGATTCTACAGACTTCCAAGAAAAGCTACTAGGAGTATTTTACAGAATGAGGAAACAAATAGGGAACAATACCCAACGAGTGCCATGTTCAACGACCCAATTTCTTCATCTAGCCAAGAACAGTGGCAGCTACCACTTTTCCCAAACACTCCAGCCTCAGAATCAAGCTCCGTATCCATATAACAAGGAGTTTCACCTCCTTCCCTATTATGATTTTCTTTATTTTGAATAGTTTATCTTTGTACATTGAGGGCAATGTACATATTAGGTGTGGGGGGTGAACATGAACATGAAACCTAACTTTTTGCATTATTCTCAAATCCCGAAATTTGGTTTTGTGCTTAAGTGATTTTCTCATAATCTTGATCGAATGAATTCTGATTGATCTATAATTATTGTTGATATGTCATGAATTAGACCATGGGAATTATGCATGATTATTTGATTATAGGACATTAGAGAATCGAGCATGATAAGTTGATATTTTGAGAACTAAAATTTTAAGACTATTTTCCTAAATGAGGTATTATCTTAAAATCTTAAGTATACAGGAATGATATCAAAAACCCAAATTTTTGGTGAGATTTTTGAGCCTTTTTGAGCATATAGCTTTCTTTCTTGCTCACTTCTTTTGTGGTTTGAGTGTGTCAACATTGAACTGTTATTCTAGAACTTGCTTCGATTATACATGTCGAGATCACACGTATGATTTGATATACTGAGATGATAAAGGCACTTAGGATTTAACCCACTTACTCTATAAAAAGCCTTCCCACAAATTAAACCCTTAGTAAACCCCCTTGAGCCTACTAACCCTTTTTATTAATTAACCCTCATCATTAACCTATTAACCCATTATTGTTGAAATCCTCTTACTTAATTTACATTTTTTTTATCGGGATTATTTTTAATATTGTTACTTCACAATGTTCACCATTTTTTGTTACTGAATCAGGAAGTATGATTTCTATATTGTATTGACTTGATTTATTCTTAAAAAAAAAGAAAGAAAAAAAAAAGAGAGAGCTCATGTAATATAGTTCTAGTTATTTGTTTGTAATTAAATAATTAAGTTTTTGATAGTAGGGTAAAATATTGAAATTATCTTGATTCTAACCTTTGTCTCTTCAGCTTGTATCTATACCCGTAACCTAAACCTCGATACAACCATGCAAAGACCTTTTGATTTGTGTATCATATCATTTACAAGTGGTGGAGATTTGATTTTCATGCAAGCCTATGGTAATAACTTCTCATGTTAGACAATCGAGTGATTAATCTTGAACCTTAAACACTTTGAGTGATTTGAGTGAATCTTTAGTAAGGATGTCATCTTTTTTATATTTAGGACTAAAAGTTAATTACTTAGAGGAAGGAGATTACCTATGATTTTATTATCAAAATATTCGATTTAGATTGTTTGAGGCTTTTAATGCCCCTATAGTTGAATTCTCACTATATGATTTTCTGTGGAATAACTTGTAACATTATCAGTAATGATTATGTGATTGAAAGGAATGACTTCTAGCATTAAATGAGAGCTTTGCTTGAGGACAAGTAAATGCTTAAGTGTGGGGGTATTTGATAAACGCCAAATTATACATATTTTTACCCCAAATACCTAGCATATTTATGGATGTTTATTACTATATTTATGGATTTTGGTGCTCTTAATCCGGTTATTTCATGTTTTGTACTCAGGAGAGCACCAAGAGTCAAAAGGAGCAAAAAATGAGCCAAAAAGGGACAAAACGGACCAAATTGAGAAGCTGACATGGCCTAAGCCTTGCCACACGGGCAGCTCACATGCCCGTGTCTTTCGAGGGTGTCGACCAAGGTTTTCACGATTCACACGGCCTAACCATTGACCCACACAGCCATGTGCAATTTAATGGATCGAACACGGCCTGAAAATCACGTCACACAGTCGTTGTAACACCCCATACCCGAGTCCGTTACCGGAGTCGAACACAAGGTGCACACAGACTTAACTTAATTGTTTTCATAGTCCAAAAAAAAAAAAAATTTTCCAGACTAGCTGGTCACTGCATCACTGTTGCCTTAAAAATCATATCTTGAGTTTTAAAGCTCGAAAATCAGTTTCGTAATTTTTCCCTAAAACTAGACTCATAAGTCCATAAACATATTTTTTTCTAGAATTTTTGGTCTGGCCAATTTGTACAGTTTATTAGTTAAAGTCTCCCCTAATCCAGGGTTCAACTACACTGACCTTCACGTATTACGAATTGGATATCTCCCTGTTCAGGGCTTCAATACTGATACCGTTTGTTTCTATAGAAACTAGACTCAGAAAGGAATATATACATATATGGCATGACTCCTAATTCTCTCTGGTTAAATTTACAATGAATTTCCAAAGTCAGAACAGGGGATCCAGAAATCGTTCTGGCCCTACTTCACTAGAACTTTAATATCTCTTAACATACAACTCATATGACCGTTTCGTTTCTTCCATATGACAGTAGATTCATCAAGGTTCATTTACATAATTTATTCACTATTTAATACCATTCCTACTATTTTAGTGATTTTTCACATCCACATCACTGCTGCTGTCGATTATGCGCCTTTAAGGTAGGCCTTACCTATTTCATGATTTCCATGATTCAATTGGCCCTTTTGCATACATAGCACAAAGTGTGATCATGATTAACCATTCCAATGGCTAATCGTTTCAAAACAATTCCATACCTCATAATGATCAACATACAAACGATTATAGTACCATGCTAAAACGTATATAAGCCATTTTGCATGGCTATCCAAGTTTACACAAAACCGAAAGGTACATGACCTACAACCAAAGGGTAGTCCTATACATGCCATTTCAAAGTTAAACCAAAATTGTACCAAAATGGGGCTTTGATAGTGTGGATGACTTCAACCGATGATCCCAAATCCGATAGCTAACGAGCAAAATCTATAAAACAGAGCCAAAGCAGCGGGTAAGCATTTTAATGCTTAGTAAGTCTCAAGTAATGAAATCAGCTTTGACTAAAGTATTACATTTACATAACTAAATGAATCACTTTATTAATACACATTCTCATAATCATACTTACTTCACATTACCGACCCTTATGTTCATACACAAAAGAACAACTTAGCCAAAGGCCGGTAGCTCGTTTATCAACTGAGCGAATACTTATTTGTAAGGACTCAACTAATTCAAGCACATACGAACATACCTCATTGCTGGAATTTTCACAAGTGTATAAACTGAAATTTTTACAGCAAGATTGCTCATTTCGAGTCACGTGCCTTGAGATTTAACCGGATATAACCACAAGCACAATTGCCTTGGTCTTAACCCGGTTTGGTAACTTGCACAATTGCCTTGGTCTTAGCCGGATATAACAACTTCATACGAATGCCTTGGTCTTAGCCGGACATAATCACTAGCATAAATGCCTTTGGGACTTAGCCCGGGTATCATTCAAATGCTCATGTACACATATATCAATAATCACGACACATCCATAATTCATTTTCGTTACTAAGGCTCAAACACAAAATATTTATCAAACCTTTACAATTTCGGCTCAATAGCCACACACAAGGAGCATGATTTCAATATAATTCAAGTAGGGTCATTATTCAAGACTTACCTCGGATGTTGTCGAACGATTTAACGGACTATTCGATCACTTTTTCCTTTCCCTTATCCAACGGTGGTCCTCTAAGCTCTTGAGCTAATTCACATAAATTTAACTTATTAAAATCTTATTATGATAGCTTATGGCCGAATATGACAAGGAAATTTAAAAGGTCCTATGGCCTTGGCCATCTTTTAGCTCAAATACTCAATGGTCATGCACAATTTTTAATCCCAACAAGCAACTCAATACAATTCATTCAATCATCAAAGTGAAGCTCAAGGTACTTAGCCCTTATATACATTAGACATTAGAGTCACATGTGTATGAAATCACGAATAGAATTCAACACATTAGTTAGTACTCTCCTTAGCCGAATTTTCCAAGCCAAGAATAGGCATCAATATGCTTGCCTCTAACCGAATGCATGCACACCAACTCCCTCATGTGGCGAATATGCATGTCCATGTTGAGGCCAATTATACACTTAATACCACACAAAAACAGCATACATTTTACTAACTAACGCATTACATATTGTAGCTCAATACACATCTCTCATTTACTTCATAATCGAAACATCATCACAAGCAAATATATACCTTGAAATAGTATATATGTCATGCCAATACATCATGTGCAAACATATATACATATAGGTGCAAGGGCGAATCATAAGGATGACTATGACTATCTCATATATTTTCATTATGGCGAATGCTCCTTCTACCCCATTTACCTTCACAAAGCATGAACTTCATCATCCAACTTACAAGCTTACAATGTCATGAAGTTTAACCTCATGGTATCTATCAAACTCTCACTCAAAAGTGTTAAAAAGAATATTCAATAATCATCAATCCACCATCACATGCACCATTACAAAGCTTCACTTTTAGCATGCAAATGATATCAACACAACCTCACCTTAGCCGAATATCATCTCCATGACATAGTAAGGATTTGAACCATGGCTAGTTAGAACTCAAGCTAACTACAAAAACATACATGAATCTCATGGCAAAACATCAAACTTACCTTAATCTAGGTACAAGTATGGCCAAACCTCCTCCTAAACCTCTTCCAAACCAACATGAAACAAGAATTCCTTCCTTCTTCCTTAGAATTTTCAGCCCAAAGGAAATGAAAATGATGAACAAAATTCTTCTTTCTTTCTCCACAACTCACGGCAATGGGCATGCATGAGACCATTTTTTTTCTTTTTTTTTCCATTTCTTTATTACCCATGCTCATTAATTTATTTTTTCACCCATGATGCACCAACAAAACATGTCTATGACATGTTTTGCCCATATTCTTTGTCATGGCGGCCATCACTTGTAAAGAGGGATATTTGACATGCAAGACCATTGTTTTGCATGCATGCTTTAATTAGTCATCACACATTTCCCTATCCTACTTTCAAAGTTTACTACTAGGTCATTTCTAGTGAAATTCACATTTATAACTCTAAATTAAAGCATCAAGAATGTCACACATGAGTTAACACATATTATAGGCATCAAAATAAATATCAAGTTATTTTTATGCCTCGGTTTTGTGGTCCCAAAACCACATTCCGACTAGGGTCGTTTTAAGGCTGTCACAATCGTGGCACACGGGCGTGTCCCTTTTTCAAAGAGTTGTATTTTACACAGAAAAGGATACTTATGGAGGAAGAAAGCCAATCCAAAGCCTATATAAACACCCTAAGTATGACTTAGAAAGGGGCCGTCTCCTCCAGAACCTTTTTGGAGTACAGAACAGCATGCCGAAAATTACTTGAAGAAAGCCAAACGATCCATCCCAAAAGTCGGAACTACTCCAAGACTGAAGATCTCTCTCAGAATTCTTTCAGGTGTTTTAGAGTTTTCTTTATGTTTTTTTATTTTCATACTTTTGAGATGTACTCTTATTTTATTATGAACTAAACCTCTTAGATACCTAAGGGGGTTGAAACCTATGATGGATCTTGTTATTATTATCTGAACTGTATGATAAATACTTGATTTGTTCTTAATTATGTGTCTTACTTGATTTGTTCTTTATTATGTGTCTTAATGCTTGAGTTAATATTTCGGGTATTAATTCATGATTTGATGTGTTTATGCAGAGGAGCAAAAGTCCTCGTCCAAGAGTATATTTGGCATAATTAAGCGGAGTTGATAGAACGCTTAGAAATAGGGTTACGAGATTTTGCCGAATTAGGGTGAAACCTAATATGGGAGTCCATAGATCGATTTACTGCTTCCCTAGGGGTTTTAATTAAGAAAGAGATTTTGATTAATTCAATTGAGGGTTAGACGTTATTAGTCTCGAAAGAGATAATAATATAGGTTAGGGAGTCTCACAGATCAGTTAAGTGAATAAATCGTCTGGTTCAGAGTCAAATAACAAGTGAAATCTAAGTGGATTCCTCCTTGGGTGTCGTCTTTATCAATTACTTTTCTTCAAGTCTTTTTCCAAATTTTCTCTTTGCTTTAGTTTAGTTAGTTAATTAGTTTAATAAACAACCCCTCTTTCTTTCTAGGTTAAATAATAAAAAGATAGTTATTACTAGTACTTTTGGTTCCCTTGGGTACGATATCTCGGTCTTGCCATTACTATACTATTGTTCGATAGGTGCTCTTGCCTTTTCATCGTGATAATAGTTAGTCTATGTTTGATCTTCGTTATAAATATTTATTACTTGTTACGAATCACACGATCATTGTTTTAGTTGACAAGGCTTGTAAAACCGAGGATCTCAGTAAAGAAAAGTGAAAAGCATACTCAGAAGTTAGAGACTCAAGAAAAAGATCGATGAGTAAGCTGTATCAATCTTCATTGAAGAAATTTCAAGACTCGTTTAATGCGTTTCAATGCATCTGTGGGACATCCAAGTAGAGGTTGAGTGAGACAACGGTCGAGCTTCGAAGCTCCAGGTACTTTGGTAGCTAGTGTTGGGAGTGCGAGACTTAACCGACCTGAATGTAAATATTGTGGTAAACGACTTCCTGGTGATTGTAGATTGAATGATATGGCTTGTTTGAAATATGGATCGTTAGATTATTTTATCAGAGATTTCCCAGAGTTAGCTGAAAAAGAGAATGTTCAGAGTATGTGGCCAAGTAACACTTCTGTTAGAGGGAGACCATCCCGTAATGTTGGAAATGTGAGTGGTGGTAGAGGTGTGACAAGAGACATTGCTATGAGATCTGATGCTAGAGCACCTGTACGAGCCTACACTATTCGTACTCGCGAAGAAGCATTATCTACAGATATTATTACCGGTACTTTTACTCTCTATTATACTAAAGTTATTACACTGATAGATCCAGGATCAACTCATTCGTATATATGTGTGAATTTAGTATCCAGTAAGACTTTGCCTATAAAGTCTACTAAATTTGTAATTAGAGTATCAAACCCCTTAGGCAAATGTGTGTTGGTTGGTAAAGTGTGCAAGAATTGTCCGTTGATGATTTGAGATATCTATTTTCTGTCTAATATGATATTGTTACCATTTGATATAATTTTGGGTATGGATTGGTTAATGTTGCATGATGCTATTGTGAATTGCAAAAGAAAGTCGATTGATCTGAGATGTCAGAATAATGCTATTATCCAGATTGAGTTAGATGATCTGAATGGTTTGTCAGAAGTGATTTCATCGAGGTTGGCTCAGAAATATGTGAGAAAGGGTCGCGAAGATAATTTTTCTTATGTGCTTAATACGAAAGTGACTAAAAAGAAGATTGAATCAGTGCCAGTTGTGTATGAATATTCAGATGTGTTTCCCAAATAGTTACCGAGTTTACTACCAATTCAAGAGGTTGATTTTGGTATTGAATTAGTGCCGGGAACGACTCCTATATCAATGGCTCCATATAAAATGGCTCCGACAGAGTTAAAAGAACTAAAAGCTCAATTGCAAGAACTGACTGATAGTGTGACAGCCCAAAATTGACCCTAGTCGGGAAGTGGTTTCGGGACCGCTAAACTGAGTCACCGAAATGTTTGAATGTAATATTTATTGTCTAGAATATGTAATTATGAATGTGTGAAAATTTCAAGATCCGATTTAGCCGATTGCATGTGAATTCAGTTAGTAGGACTTGTGTGACACTTTTGAAAAGTGAAAGGCTAATCTATAAGGACCTAATAGTGCATGTAGTCAAAGGGGAGGACTTGCATGTCAAATTCCCCCCCCAAGTTGTAGTGGCCGGCCATGATAAGGAATCATGGGCTAAACATGTCATGAAACATGTTTTGTTGGTGCATTAGGGAGAAACAATAAACAAATAAGTATGGGTAATAAAGAAAGAAAAAAAATGTGTGTGTGTGAGTGAAACCCCCATTGCAGTGCATTGTGGAAGAGAAAAGAAAAAAATTGTTCATCCATCTTTTCATTCTCTCTTGACCGAAAATTCTAGAGGAAGGAAGGAATTTTGCTTCATGTTTGTTTTGGAAGAGGATTAGGAAGAGGTTGGCTATACTTGCATCAAGATTAAGGTATGTTTGAGGTTGTGCCATGAGATTCATGCATGTTTTAGTTGCTAGCTTGATGTTCTTGGTAGCCCATGGTTCAAATCTTTGCTATGTCATGGGAATGAAATTCGCCAAAGTAAATGTGGTGTTAATGCCATTGCATGCTAAATATCAAGCTTGATAATGATACATGTGATGGGGATTGAGGACTCTTAGATTTTCTTTTAGCATTTTTGAATGAGATACTAAGTTCTTTGTTTAATCATGACCAAAATTATGGTGTTGTGATGTATTCGCCATGGTACATCCATAAGTGTGATTTATGCTCATTGCATGGAAAGTAAGATTTGTGTATTGAAATTTTGTTCATGTTTAGTTACAATCAACTTGAGATTCGGCTCTAGCATATATATATATGTATATATGTTTGCACACGATGTATTGGTATGACATATATGCTATTTCAAGGTGTATATTTGCTTGTGATGATGTCTCGATTATGAAGTAAATGAGAGATGTGCATTGAGCTACAATATGTAATGCGTTAGTAGTAAAATGTATGCTGTTTTGTGTGGTATTAAGTGTATAATTGGCCTCAACATGGACATGTATATTCGCCACATGAGGGAAAATTGGTGTGCATGCATTCGGTTAGAGGCAAGCATATTGATGCCTATTCTTGGCTTAGAAAATTGCTAAGAGGAATATTAACTAATGTGTTGAGTTCGATTCATGATTTCGTACATATGCGACTTTGATGCCTAATGAGTATATATATTGGCTAAGTATCTTGAATTCCTCTTCGATGCTCAAATGATAAAACCAATTTATTTGTTAAATTAAGCTCAAGAGCAAAGGGAGCTAAATCCGATAAGGGAAGGAAAAGTCGTCGAATAGCCGTCGAAATTGTTCGACCACGTCCGAGGTAAGTTCTTGAGTAATAGAGCTTAAATTCGAATTGATTAGATCATGTTTAAAGCAAATTAAAATCATGCTCTTTGTGTGTGGCTATTGAGCGAAATTGCAAGTGTAAAAAGTGCCTTGTGTTTGAGTTTTGCTATTGAAAATGAAATACTGAATGTGTCATAATTTATTGATAATTATGCTCGGTTATTCGAATGATGTCCGGGCTAAGTCCCAAGGCTTTGTGCTAAGTGACTATATCCGGACTAGGATCCAAGGCATTCGTGCGAGTTAATAAATCCGGGCTAAGCCCAAGGCATTGTGCAAGTTACTAAACCGGGTTAAGTCCCGAAGGCATTCGTGAAGTCGCTATAACCGGGCTTCGTCCGAAGGCATTTGAGCGAGTCGTTATATCCGGTTAAATTCAAGGTACGTAATTCTAGAATAAGCGATCTTGTTGTAAAATTTCAGTTAATGCGCTTGAAAAAATTCCAGCAATGAGGTATGTTCATATGAGCTTGAATTAGTTGATTCCTTGAATAATATTCGCTCGATCGAGTAATGAGTTTCCGGTATTTGACTAAGGTGATCCCTTATGTATGAACATAGGGGTTGGAATGTGAAATGAGTATGATATTGAGAATTTGTGCATATGAAATTATCCGTTAGCTTTATGAATGCTATGCTTTTGTTGTGTTGGAATTTCTTGCTCAAACTTACTAAGCATAAATTGCTTACTCCGTTTTCTCTGTTTCTCTGTTTTATAGATTTTGCTCGTTAGCTATCGGATTCGGGATCATTGAAGTCAAGTCATCCACACTATCAAAGCCTCCATTTTGGTATAATTTTGGTTGAACTTTGAAATGGCATGTATAGGACCGCCCTTTTGTTGAAGGTCATGTACCTTTCGGTTTTGTGTAAACTTGGATAGCCATGCGAAAATGGCTTATATCGTTTTAGTATAATACTATAATTGTTTGTATGTTGATCATTATGGGGTATGGAATTGTTTTGAAACGATTAGCCATTGGAATGGTTAATCATGATCACACTTTGTGCTATGTATGCAAAAAGGGCCAATTGAATCATGGAAATCATGAAATAGGTAAAGCCTACCTTAAAGGCAGATGCTGACTGCAGCAGTGATGTGGATGTGAAAAATCACTAAAAATAGTAGGAATGGTATTAAATAGTGAATAAATTATGTAAATGAACCTTGATGAGTCTACTTTCATATGGAAGAAACGAAACGGTCATAGGAGTTACATGTTAAGAGATATTAAAGTTCTTGTGAAACAGGACTAGAACGGTTTCTGGATCCCCTGTTCCGACTTTAGAAATTTATTGTAAATTAACCAGAGATAATTAGGAGTCATTCCATATATGTATAGATTCCTCTCTGAGTCTAGTTTCTATAGAAACAAACTGTATCAGTATTGAAGCCCTGTACAGGGAGATATCCATTTCGTAACGCACGAAGGTCAGTGTAGTCGATCCCTGCAACAGGGGAGACTTTAACTAATAAACTGTACCAATTGGCTCAACCAAAAATTCTAGAAAAAAATCTGTAGATGGACATATGAGTCTAGTTTCAGGGAAAAATTACGAAACAAATTTTTGAGCTTTGAAACTCAAGATATGATTTTTAAGGCGACAGTGATGCAGTAACCAGCTTGTCTGGAAATTTCTAAATGGACTGTGAAAATAGTTAAGTCTGTGTGCACCTTGTGTTCGATTCCGGTAACGGACTCAGGTACGGGGTGTTACAGATAGAGGATTTGCCCAACCAAGTTTCTCACCTTGGGGTGCTCCTGTATTGTTTGTGAAAAAGAAAGATGGCACGATGAGAATTCATATAGACTACCAATAGGTGAATAAAGTGAAAATCAAGAACAAATACCCTTTACCACAGATTGATGATTTGTTTGACCAATTGAAAGGGGCTATAGTGTTTTCGAAAATAGATTTGAGATCGGGCTATTACCAGTTGCGAGTTAAAGATTCAGATGTACCAAAGACTGCTTATAGAATAAGGTACAGACATTAAGAATTTCTAGTTATGCCTTTTGGACTAACGAATGCACCTACTATTTTTATGGATTTAATGAACTGTATTTTCAGACCATACCTAGATCGGTTTTTTGTTGTGTTTATAGATAATATATTTTGATTTATTCGAGAGATGCAATTCAGCATGCTGAGCATTTGAGAATTGTATTGCAAACTTTTCGTGATAAGCAGTTATTTGCAAAGTTTAGTAAATGTGAATTTTGGTTGCGCGACGTTGATTTTTTGGGGCATATTGTGTCAGTATCAGGTATCCGAGTCGATCCAAATAAGATTTCTATAATAATAGATTGGAAGCCTCCGAGAAATGTATCTAAAGTTCATAGTTTTTTGGGATTAGTTGGTTACTATAGATGATTTGTGAAAGGATTTTCAATAATTGGGGCTTTGTTAACAAGACTACTTCAGAAGGATGTAAAGTTTGAATAGTCTGAGAAATGTCAGAAAAGTTTTGATCAGTTAAAAGTACTTTTGACTGAAACTTCAGTGTTAGTATAGCCAGAATGGGTAAAGAATTCATGATTTATAGTGATGCATCGTTGATGGTCTGGGCTGTGCTTTAATGCAGGAAGGCAAAATCATAGCTTATGCCTCGAGACAGTTGAAGCCACATGAAAAGAATTACCCGATGCATGATTTAGAGTTAGCAACCATTGTGTTTTTGTTGAAGTTTTGGTGCCATTATTTGTTTGGTGAGAAATGTCATGTTTATTCAGATTACAAGAGTTTAAAATATCTGATGACTCAGAAAGATTTGAATTTAAGACAGTGGAGATGGCTAGAATTGTTAAAAGATTACGAGCTAGTTATTGACTACCATCCGAGAAAAGAAAATGTTGTTGCTAATGCATTAAGCCAGAAATCTTTGTTTGCTTTATGTGCAATGAATACTCAGTTGGCTCTATCTGATGACGGCTCGACTGTAGTTGAGTTGAAAGCGAGACCGTTGTCTTTACAGTAGATTTATGAAGATTAGAAAGTTGATAATGAAATGTTAGCAAAATGAGCTCAATGTGATTCGAACCCTAATTTAGAGTTTCAAGTTTATTCAGATGACTGTTTAAGATTCAGAGGCCGAATATATGTTTCGAGAAATTCAGAATTGAGTCAGAAGATTTTGAATGAAGCTCATAGTAGTTGTTTATCTTTTCATCTGGGATGTAATACCCCTAACCCGTATCCATCGCCAGAATAGGGCTACGAGGTATTACCGATAAATCACAACATGAAATCATACATTTTAAAAACATTAAGTATTTCTTATAAACATGAATCAAACATAACCACATAGTCCCTTAAGATGGCCTACAAGGCCTTAAAACATGCTTAGAAGAGGTTCACGACTAAACCAATAACATTTGCAAACTTATGGAAACTTAGAAATTTTTCTTATATTCAGGGGTCACACGCTCGTGTGAACAGGCCATGTACCTTACACGGCCACCAGACATGCTCGTGTCACAGGCCATGTAAAAATAGAGAAACATACTGACTTGCACCACATGGCCGAGGATATGCCCGTGTGCTATGGCCGTGGGAAAACTGGGGAGGCTTCTGACTTGGGTCACATGGCTGACCACACGCCCATGTGCCATCCCGTGTGCCTTACACTGCCAGTAGACACACCTGTGTGTCTAGGCTGTGTCAGAACTGTAGGGTATACTGACTTAATTTGAAAGGGTACCCCAGGGGACACAAGGTCGTGTAACATGACTGTGTGTCACATACGGCTGAGACACACGTCCGTGTAGACAAAAATAAGCCATTTGTAAAGCCAATTTTCCACCCTACTCTCAAGCACACAAAGTAGCCAAATTTGGTACCATTTCATCACATATATAAGCAACCAAAAACCTACCAATTCATACACATTTCATGCGATCTATTCAAAACCATTTCAATTACTCAATTCCACAACCAAAACATACTATTTCACTATGCCAAAATCATCAAATTTGCATAAAGTTTAAATGCATTTACCCATCAACTTATCGCCTATTTCATGCCTCAAAATCAATCCACAACATATCATCTTCCAAGCATTAACTAACCAAATGGAAACTAACTACTTGAGCAACCATATAACCATATCGAAACATGAGGCAACTTATACATCATATATTACTCATCGAGCACAAGATTCAAGCCAACTTAAATAGCTAAAAACACATCAACATTTACATCATTAACAATCTAAATCACATGGCTAATATCATAGCTCAAAACATACCAAAATGATACTAGCCTATGCATGCCATATACCATATATACAAAGCTCCAAAAGTACCAACAAGTAGTCGATAGTATGATGATGGTTCTCGATGATCCTCGATGTCCGAGCTAGCTTCAAAAGTCTATAAAACATAGAAAGAACACACAAAGTAAGCTTTAAAAGCTTAGTAAGCCATATACAAATAAAACCATCATATGAACATTTGCGTATCAATTCAAACATGTTAAGCATAGTATATGATCACAAACCTTTCTCATGGTACACATATTCAAATTCACTATTGAATTCATCAATTACTCCTCTTTTCAATACTCGTGTGAATCTCATACGTACTTGAGTCACTTAACTCATTCACATATTCTTTCTTGACTTACAATTGCCCGTTGACCATTCAGAATCGTTAAGGATACTCATAAATTACATAAGCTCATATAATGCCAAATCCCAGATATGGTCTTACATGTTAATATATAAATTGGTGCCACTATCCTAGATAGGGTCTTACACGAAATCAATTAATGATGCCAATGTCCCAGACATGGTCTTATATGTAATCTCAACGCAATGTCAATGTTCCAGACATGCTCTTACATGTAATCACATCTCGATAACCTAATGTCATGACCTTCGTATCCTTTTCTATTCCTAAGGTTTGTACGAGACTTTTGGATATTGTAACTCTGTCAATTCTTGCTCGTAATTATTTGTTCAACATTCACAGTAATTCAATGTAAAGACGTTTATTTGCATATGAACTTACCTCGTAGTCGAAATAAACGGACGGGGTCGACTAATCAATAACTTTTTATTTCCCCCAATCTAAATCTGATTCTTTCGTTCTTGATCTATATACATTCAAAATTAACTTATTTAATCACCTATTAATTCAATTTCATCCTCAAACATATATATTTGGGCATTTTAACACTTTAGCCCTAAACTTTCACATTTCTTGCAATTTAGTCCTTATTTCACGAATGCACAAAACTACACAATTTCATTGAAATAAATACTAGCCTAATTCTCCTAGTGTATATATCAGCCCATATTTACCAATATTTTACACATTTAACCACACATTTTTGTCTTTTCACAATTTAACCCCTTTTATGAAATTTCACTAAAAATCACTTTACAAAACATTATAATCTGTCACCAAGCTTTCGAAATTCATGAAAAATCATTCAAAAGCTCAAGTATTCATCAATGGAAACTCATAAATTCATCAAAAGTTTCAAAAATTAGGGTATGGGCTAGCTCGATTACTAAGCAACGATCACAAAAATGTAGAAATCATGAAAAATTGAGCAAAGAACATACCTTAATCAAAGATTATGCTAGCTGAATATCAAAGCCCTAAAATGGCTTCCATTCTTTCTCAAATTTGGTTAACAAGGATGAAAGATGATGATATTTTAACTTTTTTTAATTAATAATAACTTAATATACTAATTACCATTTTAACCTTAATGAATAAACATTAATAACTTATAATGGATGTCCATAAATGTCCATTATCACAATCAATGGTCTAATTACAACATAAGGACCTTTCATTTAATAAGCCATGGCAATTAAGCACTTTTAACTTATAGCATGCTACTTTTTCATTTTACGCGATTAAGTCATTTTTCTCAAATTGAGCTATTAAACGATTAAATTAGCTCACGAAATTTTCACACATATTTATTCACATGCTATAAACACCAAAAATAATATTAAAATAATTTTTTAACCTCGGATTTGTGGTCCCAAAACCACTATTCTAATTTAGCTAAAACTGGGCTGTTACACGGGAAGCATGAAAATGTATAACGATTTGAAACAGCTTTATTGGTGGCCTGGTATGAAATGTGATATCTCATAATTTGTTTCTAAATATCTTATTCATCATCATGTTAAAGCTGAGCATCAGGTACCATCTAGTTTATTATAGCCAATTATGATTCCTGAGTGGAAATGGGATAGAGTGACTATGAATTTTGTTTCGGGTTTACCCCTATCTCCGAGTAAGAAAGATGCGATCTGGGTTGTTGTTGCGATCTGGGTTATTGTTGATAGATTGAAAAAATTTTCTCATTTCATTCCGGTACGAACGGATTATTCACTTGAAAAGTTAGCTGAGTTGTATATCTCAGAGATTGTGAGGTTACACGGAGTACCTGTTTCTATTGTTCTGGATAGAGATACGAGATTCACATCGAGGTTTTAGGAAGAAACTACAAGATGCACTGGGTAAAAAACTGCAAGGACCTTTCATTTAATAAGCCATGGCAATTAAGCACTTTTAACTTATAGCATGCTACTTTTGCATTTTACGTGAATAAGTCCTTTTTCTCAAATTGAGCTATTAAACGATAAAATTAGCTCACGAAATTTTCACACATATATATTCACATGCTATAAACACCAAAAATAATATTAAAGTAATTTTTTGACCTCAGATTTGTGGCCCCAAAACTACTGTTCTGATTTAGCTAAAATGGGGTGTTACAACTCTCCCCCTTAGGGATTTTTGTCCCCGAAAATCTTACCAGCAGATAGGTTTGGATATTGTTTTCTCATAGCATCCTCGGGTTCCCACGTAGCTTCTTCAACCCCGTGTTGATGCCATAATACTTTTACTAATGCTATTCCTTTATTTCTCTGTACTTTGATCTTACGAGCTAGAATTTGAATCGGTTCTTCACTGTAAGATAAATCTGACTGAATCTCAACTTCGATCAGGGAAATAACATGCGAAAGATCAGATTTGTATCTTCATAGCATTGATAAATGAAATATTAAGAATCTTGTCTAACTTAGATGGCAATGCTAGCTGATAAGCAACTGGTCCAACTCGTTCGATAATCTCATACGGCCCAATGAATCTCGGACTCAATTTGCCTTTACGACCAAATCGAAGTATTTTCCTCCACAACGACAATTTTAGAAACACTCTATCCCCGATCAGAAACTCAATATCTTTTCATTTCAAGTCTGCGTAAGATTTCTGTCGATCCGACGCTTCTTTCAAACTATCATGGATCACTTTCACTTTTTCTTCAGTTTCTCTAATCAGATCAACCCCGTGAATCTTATTCTCGCTTAGCTTAGTCCTGTACAATAGTGTTCGACATTTACGACCGTTTAGAGCTTTATCTGGTGCCATTTTAATTCTCGATTAAAAGCTTTTGTTATAGGAAAATTCAATCAATGACAAATATTTTTCCCACATACCTTCGAACCCAAGAATACGACATCTCAACATATCCTCAAGTATCCGAATAACTCGCTCAGATTGACCATCCGTCTACAGGTGAAATGTGGTACTATAATGTAATTTTGTACCCAGTGCATCTTGCAATTTCTCCCAAAACCTTGATATAAACCTCGAATCTCTATCTGAAACAATAGAAATAGGTACCCCGTGTAATCAAACAAGCTTTGAAATGTACAACTCAGCAAGATTGTCAAGCGAATAGTCCGTTCGTACAGGAATGAAATGAGCTGATTTCGTCAATCGATCAACAACAACCCAAATTGCATATTTCTTACTCATAGATAGGGGTAAACCCGAAACAAAATCCATAGTCACTCTATCCCATTTCCACTCGGGAATCATAATCGGCTGCAATAAACCAGACGACACTTGATGTTCAGCTTTGACTTGCTGACAAATCAAACATTTAGAAATGAACTTTGAAATGTCACGTTTCATACCATGCCACCAATAAAGCTGTTTCAAATTGTTATACATTTTTGTGCGTCTCGGATGAATAGATAAACAACTACTATGTGCTTTATTCAAAATCATTCGAATTAACTCTGAATTTCTTGGAACACATATTCAACCTCTAAATCACAAACAATCATCTAAATCAACTTGAAACTCTGAATCAAGGTTCAAATCACATTGAGTTTGTTTTGCTAACATTTAATTATCAACTTTCTGAGCTTCATAAATTTGTTGTATAAACAACGGTCTCATTTTCAACTCAGCTACAACTGAGCCATTTTCAGATAGAGCCAATTGTGTATTCATTGCACGTAGTGTAAACAAAGATTTCTCGGCTTAATGCATCAGCAACTACATTTGCTTTTCTCAGATGGTAGTCAATCACTAACTCGTAATCCTTTAACAATTCTAGCCATCTTCATTGTCACAAATTCAAATCTTTCTGAGTCATCAGATATTTCAAACTCTTATGATCTAAATAAACACGGCATTTCTCACCGAACAAATAATGATGTCAGATCTTCAATGCAAATACAATGGCTGTTAAGTCTAAATCATGCGTCAGGTAATTCTTTTCATGCGGCAACAACTGTCTCGAGGCATGAGCTTTGACTTTGCCTTCCTGCATCGAAACACAACCCAAGCCATTGAATGATGCATCACTATAAATCATAAATTCTTTCCCCAATTCTGGTTGTACTAACATTGGAGCTTCAGTTAAAAGAGTTTTCAGTTGATCAAAACTTTTTTGACATTTCTTAGACCTTCCAAACTTTACATCTTTCTGAAGCAATCTCGTCAATGGAGTCGCAACCATCGAAAAGCCTTTTACAAACTGTCAGTAATAGCCAGTGATAAACTATAAATTATATCTATATTTACCCCATGTTTAATGCATTTTATGGATGATTTCTCATTAGAATTGGTGAATTCGATGCTCCTAATGCTTTAATTTCATGTTTTATACTTAGGAGAGCATAAGAGATCGAAAGGAACGAGAAACAGGCCAAAAACAAAGCAAATAGGCTAAAGTACAAAATTAACGCGGCCTGGACCTCCTCACACTGGCAGACCACAAGGCCGTGTCAATTTGGCAGGCTCGAGCACAGCCTGAAGTAATCGAACAAGGGCGTGTGCCACGGGCGTGTCCCTACCGAGCCCAAGTTGAGTCCAATTCGGAAAATGCTAATTTTGAGGGCTTCTAGGAATTCCAAAGCCTATAAATACACCCTAGAGGAGGAAGAAAAGGGAGGAGGAGAAGGGGGAGTAAGGAATTACTCCAAGGAAGTCAATTGATCCTTCTCAGAAGCCAGATTCATCATCAAGACTGAAGATCTCTTCTCAATTTCCCTTTAAGAGTTTTGGGTTTTCTTTATGTTTTGTATTCTTTATTCTTCTGAGATGTTTTCTTATTTAGTTATGAACTAAAACCCCTAAATACCTAAGAGGAATGAAACCTAAGACGAATCTTGTTATTATTTTCTGAATCGTATGATAAATATTTAACTTGTTCTTAATTATGTGTTCCTAATTCTTGTTTTGATATCCCAGGATACTGATTCAAGACATGCTCTTATTCAGAGGAGGAATAGACCCTATCTAAGAGTACATTTGTCATAATTAAATAGAGTTGATTGCGCGCCTAGACATAGGGTGACAAGATTTTGCTAGATTAGGGTGAAACCTAATAAGGGGATCCATAGATCGAGTTAATGCAACCCTAGAGTGTTAATTAGAGAAAAGTCTCCATTATTCAATCTAGGATTAGACGTTATTAAACTTGAATAGGGATAATAACATAACTTATGGATCTCTACAGAACAAGTTGAATGAATAAATCGTCCGATTCGGAGCCAGAATAACAAGTAAAGTCTAGGTGGATTTTTCCTTAGGTATTGTCTTAAGTCAATCAATTTTTCCCAAAAGGAATTCCCCAATTCTTTTCACTATGCGTTCTTCGTTTAGATAATTAGTTAATTAAAACAAAAACTCTTTATTCTTATGCTAGATAATAAAAAGACAGTCATTACTAGTACTTTTAGTTCCTTTGGGTTTGACAATCCAGTTTTGTTAAAACTATACTACTGTTCGATAGGTACACTTGCCTACATCGCGATAATAGTTAGCTCAAGAACGAGTAATTATAAATATTTAAAACCTATCACAAAACCACGCGATCAGCTAGCTAGTCCTAGAAACCTGTAGACTTCAGATACATTTCTCGTAGGCTTCCAATCCATTATTGTAGAAATCTTGCTCGGATCGACTCGGATACCCGATGCTGATACAATATGCCCCAGAAAACTAACCTCACGCAACTAGAATTCACGTTTACTTAACTTTGCATATCATTGTTTATCTCAAAGAATTTGCAACACAATTCTCAAATGCTTGGCATGTTCAGTTTCATCTCTCGAATAAATCAAAATATCATCTATGAACACAACAATAAAACAATCTAGGTACGGTCTGAAAATCTGGTTCATTAAGTCCATAAAGAGAGCAGATGTATTTGTTAGTCCAAAAGGCATAACTAGAAATTCATAATGTTCATACCTCGTTCTAAATGCAGTCTTTGGCACATCTAAGTCTCTAATCCATAATTGGTAATAGCCTGATCTTAAATCTATCTTCGGAAACATTGTAGCTCCTTTCAATTGGTCAAACAAATCATCAATTCGTGGTAGAGGGTATTTGTTCTTGATCCTCACTTTATTCAACGTTCGGTAGTCTATACACATTCTCATCGTGCCATCTTTCTTTTTCACAAACAACACAGGAGCACCCCAAGGCGAGAAACTCGGTTAGGCAAATCCTCTATCGGTTAATTCTTACAACTAAGCTTTTAATTCTTTTAACTCTATCGGTGCCATTTTGTACGGAGCTATCGATATCAGCGTAGTTCCTAGCACTAATTCAATGCCAAACTCAACCTCCTGGATTGGTGGTAAACCTGGTAATTTTTTAGGAAACACACCTGGATACTCACATACAACTGTCACTGATTCAATCTTAGGAAAACTTAGAAAATTTTCTTATATCATTTACCCATCAACTTATCACCTATTTCATGCCTCAAAATCAATCCACAACATATCATCTTTCAAGCATTAACTTACCAAATGGCAAATAACTACTTGAGCAACCATATAATCATAGCAAAACATGAGGCAAGTTATACATCACATATTACTCATCGAGAACATGATTCAAGCCAACTTAAATGGTTAAAAAAACATCAAAATTTACATCATTAACAAGCTAAATCACATGGCTAATATCATAGCTCAAAACATACCAAAATGACACTAGCCTATATATGCCATACACCATATATACAAAGCTCTAAAAGTACCAACAAGTAGTCGATAGTATGATGATGGTTCCCGATGATCTCTGATGTCTGAGCTAGCTTCGAAAGTCTATAAAACATAGAAAGAACACACAAAGTAAACTTTAAAAGCTTAGTAAGCCATATACAAATAAAACCATTATATGAACATTTGTATATTAATTCAAACATGTTAAGCGTAGTTAATCACATATAGGATCACAAACCTTTCTCATGGTACACATATTCAATTTCACAATTGAATTTATCAATTACTTCTCTTTTCAATACTCGTATGAATCTCATATGTACCTGAGTCACTTAACTCATTCACATATTCTTTCTCGGCTTAACTTTTCCTGTTGAACCGTTTGGAATTGTTAAGGATACTCGTAAATGACATAAGCTCATACAATGCAATATCCTAGATATGGTCTTACATGTTAATATATAAATCGACGACACTGTCCCAGACAGGGTCTTACACGAAATCAATTACGATGCCAACGTACTAGACCTGGTCTTATACGTAATCTCGATACAATGCCAATGTCCCAAACATGGTCTTACATGTAATCACATCTCAATAAACTAATGTCATGACACTCATATCCTTTTCTATTCCTAAGGTTCGTATGGGACTTTCGAATATCATAACTCTATCGATTCTTGCTGGTAATTACTCGTTCAACATTCATAGCAATTCAATGTAAAGAAATTTATTTGCATATGAACTTACCTCATAGTTGGAATAAACGGATGGGATCGACTATTCAATAACATTTAATTTCCCCCGGTCTAAATCTGATTTCTTTCGGTATTGATCTATATACATTCAAAATTAACTTATTTAATCACCTATTCATTCAATTTCATCCACAAACACATTTTTGGGCATTTTTACACTTTAGCCCTAAACTTTCACATTTCTTGCAATTTAGTCCTTATTTCACAAATACACAAAATTACACAATTTCATTCAAATACATGCTAGCCGAATTCTCCTAGTGCATATATCAGCCCATATTTATCAATATTTTACACATTTAACTACACATTTTCATCTTTTCACAATTTAACCCCTTTTATGAAATTTCACTAAAAATCACTTTACAAAACATTATAATCTATCACCAAGCTTTCAAAATTCATCAACAATCATTCAAAAGCTCAAGCATTCATCAATGGAAACTCACAAATTTATCAAAAATTTTAGAAATTAGGGTACGGGGTAGCTAGATTACTAAGAAATGATCACAAAAATGTAGAAATCATGAAAAACCGAGCAAAGAACATACCTTAATCAAATATTATGCTAGCCGAATATCAAAGCCCTAAAATGGCTTCCTTTCTTTCTCAAATTCGGTTAACAAGGATGAAAGATGATGATATTTTAACTTTGTTTTAATTAATAATAACTTAATATACTAATTACCATTTTAACCTTAATGAATAAACATTAATAACTTATAATGGATGTCCATAAATGTCCATTATCACAATCAATGGTCTAATTACAACATAAGGACCTTTCATTTAATAAGCCATGGCAATTAAGCACTTTTAACTTATAGCATGCTACTTTTTCATTTTACGCGATTAAGTTTTCTTTTCTCAAATTAAGCTATTAAACGATAAAATTAGCTCACAAAATTCACACACATATATTCACATGCTATAAAAACCAAAAATAATATTAAAATAATTTTTTGACCTCGGATTTGTGGTCCCAAAATTGCTATTCTGATTTAGCTAAAATCGGGCTGTTTCACGGGAAGCGCGAAAATGTATAACGATTTGAAACATCTTTATTGGTGGCCTGGTATGAAATGTGATATCTAAAAATTTGTTTCTAAATGTCTTATTTGTCAGCAAGTTAAAGCTAAGCATCAGGTACCGTCTAGTGTATTACAACCAATTATGATTCCCGAGTGGAAATGAGATAGAGTGACTATGGATTTTGTTTCGGGTTTACCCTTATCTCCGATTAAGAAATATGTGATCTGGGTTTTTGTTGACAGATTGACAAAATTGGCTCATTTCATTCTGGTACGAACGGATTATTCACTTGAAAAGTTAGTTGAGTTGTATATCTCCGAGATTGTGAGGTTACACGGAGTACTTATTTCTATTGTTTCGAATAGGGATCTGAGATTCACATCGAGGTTTTGGGAAGAAACTACAAGATGAACTGGGTACAAAACTACAAGGACCTTTCATTTAATAGGCCATGAAGTACTTTTAACTTATAGCATGCTACTTTTTCATTTTACGCGATTAAGTCCTTTTTCTCAAATTGAACTATTAAACGAGAAAATTAGCTCATGAAATTTTCACACATATATATTCACATGCTATAAACACTGAAAATAATATTAAAGTAATTTTTTGACTTTAAATTTGTTGTCCTGAAACCACTGTTCTGATTTAGCTAAAATCAGACTGTTTCAACTCTCCCCCTTAGGGATGTTCATCCCCGAAAATCTTACCAGCGAATAGGTTTGGATATTGCTTTCTCATAGCATCCTCGAGTTCCTACGTAGCTTTTTCAACCCCGTGCCGATGCCATAATACTTTTTCTAATGTTATTCTTTTATTTCTCAGTTTTTTTTATCTCACAAGCTAGAATTCGAATCAGTTCTTCACTGTGAGATAAATCTAACTGAATCTCAACTTTGGTCGAGGAAATAACATGCAAAGGATTGGATCTATATCTTCATAGCATCGATACATGAAATACATTATGAATCTTATCTAACTCAGATGGAAATGCTAGCTGATAAGCAACTGGTCCAACTCGCTCAATAATCTCATATGGCTCGATGAATCTCAGACTTCATTTTGCCTTTATCACTGAATCAAAGTATTTTCTTCCACGATGACACTTTTAGAAACAGTCTATCCCCGATCTGAAACTCAATATCTTTTTGTTTCAAGTTTGCATAAGATTTCTGTCGATCCGACACTGCTTTCAAACTGATGGACAAGCCGAGAGAGTAATTCAGACACTTGAAGATATGCTTAGACGTTGTGTTCCAGAATTCCAAGGTAATTGGTAAAAGTACTTACCTTTAGTTGAATTTTCTTACAGTAATAGTTATTAGTCGAGCTTGAATATAGCACCCTATAAGGCATTGTAAGGGCGTAAATGTCGTACACCTTTGTACTAGGCTGAAATTTTGGAGAATAAGATACATGGAGTTGATTTGGTTAAAGAAACTGAAGTGAAGGTGAAGGTAATTTGTGATTGTTTAAAAGCGGCATCGGATAGACAAAAGTCGTACGTGAACTTAAAAAGAAAGGAAATTGAGTATCAGGTCGGTGATAAAGTATTTTTGAAAGTGTCTCCATGGAAAAAGGTTTTGAGATTCGATAAAAAAGGCAAGTTGAGTCCTCGTTTTGTAAGACCGTATGAGATTACCAAAAGGATAGGGCCTATTTCTTATGTGTTTCATGTATCCATGTTGCGCCAATATAGATCCAATCCTTTTCATGTGATTGTACCAACAGAGGTTGAAATCAGACCGAATATGACTTATGGTGAGGAACCGATTAAGATCTTAGCTCGGGAAGTCAAGCAATTGAGAAACAAATGTATTGCTCTTGTGAAAGCTTTATGGCAAAGACATGGGGTTGAAGAGGCTACATGGGAGCCCGAGGAGGCTATAAGGAAACAACACCCAAACCTTTTTACCAGTAAGATTTTTGGGGACGAAAATCCCTAAAGGGGGGAGAGTTGTGACATCTTGAATTAGGGCCCAGTTAGAATAGTGGTTTTGAGACCACAAGTCTGAGATAGAAATAATTATTTTATGATTTTTATGGGGTCTCTAATATGAACACATGCTTATGTGAAAGTTTCATGAAGAAATTCTATGCATAAAATGTCTAATTGAATTTTAGGGACCAAATTGAATAAAATTTAAAATTTGCATTCTAGAAGCTTTAAGCATGAATTTGCTTTAGATTATGAATTAGAGGGTCCTAATTAGCAATTTGACCAATTTCTATAATTTTGGACAAAAATGGACATGTAGAGGAAAATTTTGAAAGAAAAACCCTAAGGGCATTTTGGTCATTTAGTAATTAAAAGAATAAAAAAGGGTAAATCAAAGAAAAAATGTGTCCATCTTCCCCAAGTGCTAGCCAAATTTCTCAATAGCCATAGCCAGGGTTTTATTCAACATTTCCAAGCTTGATTGTAAGTACTCTCTAGCCCCGATTTTAATGTTCTTTGTATTTTTGAAGTCTTTGAAGCATGATCTACCCATTTATAGCTATATTTTGAGCTAGGGTTCATGTATGAAATTTGACCCATGTGTAACATACATGTATTTTGATGATTAATGGAGGAATATGAATGTTTGATGCATGATAAACATCTTTTACTAGGTGATTTTTAGTGAAAACACCTAAAAAGGGGACTTGTTTGTAAAAGTGTAAAAGTGGGTAGTAATAATGTGAAATAAAGGAAAATGTGGGCTGGTATGAACATGGTATAGGTTCGGGTAGGCTTGGTAAAAAATAAAATGCATGCATTTCTTTTTACGAACCTAGGGACTAAATCATAAATAAGTGAAAAGTTAGGTGTAAAAAGGTAATTTTACCAAAACATGAATTATGGATTGATTTGAATAATGTGATTAATAAATAAGTTAAATTTGGCATTATAGATCAAGAAAAATGTAAACTGGGTCTTGATCGAGGAAAGAATAAAGTATACGACGATTAGGCTCGATTACCATCATTTTGTACCGAGATAAGTGCATATGTAAATAATGTGGTTTTGTAGGATGTTTTTAATGTTTTGATATTATGTGATAAATGTTTTCTTGTTATAATGAGTTATATACTTATTGGTTGTTATGAAAGCATAATGATATTATGGCCATTACATTTGACATCACGAGCAAGTACGACAAAGTATACCTTGTGCAAGTGAGGAAAATCCCATTTGAACCTTAGGAATAATCTAGGATACAAGTGACATGTCACTAGGAATTTAGAAATCTGAACTTGTTGAGTTGGTCTAGGTTCGTGATATGTATGAGGCATTTGAGCTCGTTGAGTTGGTCCAGTTCATTATGGATGCGAGCATCAGAGCTCGTTGAGTTGGTCCAAGTTCATTTTGGATGCGACACATGTAATTGGGTTCCAGGCAATGGTCTTGTGTGTTCTACTTGTGGCTAGGTGATCCTTGAGTTGGTCGGATACCTGACAGCTTGTGTGAATAGCCCGTGTAGCTACACCTTGACCAATAGCTTTTATGAGCAAGCCTGTAAGTAGAACCATTGTGAGCGTTACATGTTATGAGGTAGCTTTGGCTACATATGTATATGTGACACTTATATGCAAGTTTTTCGCGTATCCAATATTATTCTGAGTGTTCAACGGGTAATGCAATAGATGTGATGAAAGTCCCGATGAGTGCACGTTAAAGAGGTATGGTCAGATGATATACTACGATGAGTACAGGTATGTATGCTAAACCTATTATTAGTGCCTTGGTAAAGAATGATTTGTGATGAGAAAGTATATGTATACATATGATAAGTAAGTCAAAAGGTATAAGTGATGAAAAATCTTTATGTATATGTTACTATGTCTTTGCATGTTGATTGCTTATTACCATTTCATATTATTTGCATGTGGACTTACTATAATGCTTACCCCCTTTGTCTATCCTTCCTTTATAGTTCTGCTAAGCTAGTTCGGGGATCGGAAGTTGTCGGAGTATTCAATCACACTATCAAAAGATTATTGGGTATAGAGAAATTGTTATTTTGAGTATGGCATGTGTAGGGGACTTGGTTATTTTGTGATATATGTCATGCTATTTGGCCAAATTGTGAAGGCCTATGATGTTGATGATTCATTTTGTAATGCCCATATGATATGGCTTATATTTGATCATTGGGTTGTAATCTAATTACCCATGCATGCATGTGTTAATGCCTTGATGATGTGATATGTTATTGCTTGGTGAATGTATGATAAAGTAAGGATCAGATGCTAAAAGATAAGGGATGACTTAATGGCTTAAAATGACTATAGTCATGAATGCATAATTTGAAGTTATGGTAACAAGTTTGATAATGAATGAAATTGGTGTGGAATGCTTCTAAATGGTGTAACAAAATGAATGTGCAATAGGATGACATTATGAAGATGTGAGAGTGCCATGGTGTTGAATATTTAAGTGTCTAAATATATCATGCTGCATCTATGAAATATATTTGAATGTATGAATGATTGAGGGTGACAATTGGCTTGGAAAATAGCCTTGAAATGGTCTATACGGGTAGACACATGGGCATGTGTGTAAACTGTGTGTGACATACGGTCTACCCCATGGGCGTGTTGAATGGTCGTGTGTCCCCTGCACCCTAATTTTTACAAGTTAGTATGCTCAGTAGTAAACACACGGGCTAAAGCATGGACGTGTGTCTTGGCAGTATGAAGGACACGGCCTACGCACATGGGCGTGTACTCTGGCCGTGTGAAGTCTACATCTTTTTATAATTTTAATTGACCACACGATCTGGCTACATGACCGTGTGATACGACCGTATGACCCTAAATTGGTGTTGATGTCATAGTCAGAGAGTTACACGACTGGAGGACACGGGCGTGTCGAGAGCACACGGGCGTGTCCCTTGTCTCACACGGGCGTGTGGCTGTATTAGGGAAAATTTCCCAAACTTTTCTAAAGTCTTCGATTTAATCTCGAATCCTTTTCGATGGTTGTTTTGGGCCTTGTAGGCCCATATTTGGGACAAATTGTGTATGTGTGAATGAAGTTGTTATAAATAAAAATTTTATAGCCTGATTTTTGCATGAATGATTATATATATGTTCGGTACGCCTCGTATCCTACCCAGCCTCAGGTACAGGTAAGGGGTGTTACATGAAAGTCTCATACGAACCTTAGGAATAGTATAGGATAAGAATGTCATGACATTAGGTTATTGAGATGTGATTACATGTAAGACGATGTCTGGGACATTGGCATCGTTATTCAATTTCGTGTAAGACCCTGTCTGGGACAATGGCATCAATATGTGATAACTTGTAAGACCATATCTGGGATATGGCATTGTATGAGCTATATGTGATTGCCGAGTATCCTTAACGATTCTGAGCGGTTCAATGGCAAAGTCAAGTTGAGAAAGAATATGTAAATAAGATAAGTAACTCAGGTATGTATGAGATTTATACGAGTATTAAGAAGTGAAGTAATGATGAATTTGATTAAGATATCGAATATGTGTTCAATGAGAAAGGCTTGTAAACTTATGGATGATTGGTTATGTTTAGCATATTTGAATTGATATGCAAAGCTTCATATGACAGTTTTATTTGAATATCGCTTACTAAGCTTTTAAAGCTTACTTTGTGTGTTGTTTTCATGTTTTATAGATTATCGAAGATATCTCGAACATTGGGAATCATCAGGAACCACCATTACACTATTGACTAATTATTGGTACTTTTGGGGCTTTGTATATATGGTATATGGCATGTATAGGTTAGTGTTAATTTGGTATGTTTTGAATAGAGAATTGAGTAATTGAAATGGTTGATGTTAGATGGCATGAGATGTGAGTGAGTTAGCATGTTTTGGCTGCATATATATGTATTAAAATGATACCTTTTTTATTACTAGGTGTGTATGAGAAAAGGGTGGCAAATTGGCTTTACAAATGGCCTATTTTTGTCCACACGGGCGTGTGTCTCAGCCGTGTGCGACACATGGTTATGCTGTACGGCCGTGTGTCCCTTGGGGTACCCTTTCGAATTAAATCAGTATACCCTACAAGTTTGACATGGTCTAGACACACGGGTATGTCTACTGGTTGTGTGTTACACACAGGCTGGCACATGGGCGTGCCCTCGGCTATGTGGTACAAGTCAGTATGTATGCCCTGTTTTCACACAGCCTGTTACACGGGTGTGTCTAGTGGCCATGTGAGGCATACAGCCAGTTCGCACGGGCGTGTGACCTTTAAATGAAAATGTTATCGATTTAGTCCTGAACCACTTCTAAGTTTGTCTTAAGGCCTAGTAGGACCTTATAAGGGACAAAGTGATTGAGATGAATGGGTTTTATATATGAATGCATAAATCTATATGTTATGTATGTGAATGATGTGTATTGATCGGTAATGCCTCGTAACCCTATTTTAGTGACGGATATGGGTTAGGGGTGTTACACTGAGTTCGGTTTGAACATTAGGAATTCATAGGATAAAAATGTCATGTCATTAGGGTTTACATAATTTAGGTATTGGTCCTATATAACGCCCCCAAAATTTAAGGTCTTTGTTTTTGCAAGCTTTGACGTAAATATCATGTGTGCTTTATTGGCTAAGGGGTTTGGGTGTGTTTGATAGTGTTTGAGAAGCCTGCGTTCAAGTTTAGACTTTTGCAAAAATTTTAGTTTTTCCCCTTAGTTAAACCTTGGCTTTAGCTTGTAGGGCTTATAAATAATAGTGTTTGTATTGTGACACAAAGAGAGCATGTGGTCTAGTCGCAAGGTGGCGTGTTGCTTCTGCTGGGGGACTTGAGTTTGAGTCTTGAGTTGCGCAATGGAGTAGTTATTTTGCTTCCTGAGCTTTGTAGGTAGTGGAGTTGGACTGAAACACAACTTAGGGGAGTTTGAAGAGAGTTTGAATGGGATGTTGGAGTAGATCAAGGAGGAAATCATGGTGAGATTGGGGGAGTGGATTAAGGAGCTGGGGAAGTGGTTGTTGTTGACCGAAAATGGGATTCTTTGGGTACCAATTTGCTCATAGGCACTTAGTGCCGAAATTGTCTAGCTTTTGGTTTTTGTTTTGGTAGCAATTCTCCTTTTGTTTTTCTCTCTTTTGGGTTCAAGCCTGTTTTGGAGTAGTAGTGTTGCGTTTTGACCATTCAGGTATTTTTTCTACTTTGGCGTTCTTTTCTAGTTATGCTTATTAATTTTAACATGCTCCTTTCTTTTATCTTCTTTGAGCAGTAGGCGAATATTCTTTTCTCTCCCCATCTCCATTTTTTATTCCCTTCGAGCGTCTCTTTTCTATTACTAGCCGAACACCTTCTACTTTTCCTTGTCTCTTTATTTCGTTCTTCGTAGTTGTGGGTTTCTTCTTTAAGCCATGTGCTGTTCTTCTTCTCTTAATCTTCTTGTAACACCCCGTACCCGAGTCCGTTACCGGAGTCGAACACAAGGTGCACACAGACTTAACTTAATTGTTTTCACAGTCCAAAAAAAAAATTTTTTTTTCCAGACTAGCTGGTCACTGCATCACTGTCGCCTTAAAAATCATATCTTGAGTTTTAAAGCTCGAAAATCAGTTTCGTAATTTTTCCCTAAAACTAGACTCATAAGTCCATCAACATATTGTTTTCTAGAATTTTTGGTCAGGCCAATTCGTACAGTTTATTAGTTAAAGTCTCCCCTAATCCAGGGTTCGACTACACTGACCTTCACGTATTACGAATTGGATATCTCCCTGTTCAGGGCTTCAATACTGATATCGTTTGTTTCTATAGAAACTAGACTCAGAGAGGAATCTATAAATATATGGCACGACTCCTAATTCTCTCGGGTTAATTTACAATGAATTTCCAAAGTCGGAACAGGGGATCCAGAAACCGTTCTGGCCCTGCTTCACGAGAACTTTAATATCTCTTAACATACAGCTCATATGACCGTTTCGTTTCTTCCATATGACAGTATATTCATCAAGGTTCATTTACATAATTTATTCGCTATTTAATACCATTCCTACTATTTTTAGTGATTTTTCACATCCACATCACTGCTGCTATCAGCGTCTGCCTTTAAGGTAGGCCTTACCTATTTCATGATTTCCATGATTCAATTGGCCCTTTTTGCATACATAGCACAAAGTGTGATCATGATTAACCATTCCAATGGCTAATCGTTTCAAAACAATTCCATACCTCATAATGATCAACATACAAACGATTATAGTACTATGCTAAAAACGTATATAAGCCATTTTCGCATTGCTATCCAAGTTTACACAAAACCGAAAGGTACATGACCTACAACAAAAGGGTAGTCCTATACATGCCATTTCAAAGTTCAACCAAAATTGTACCAAAATGGGGGCTTTGATAGTGTGGATGACTTCGACTTCAATGATCCCGAATCCGATAGCTAACGAGCAAAAGCTATAAAATAGAGAGCCAAAGCAACGGGGTAAGCATTTTAATGCTTAGTAAGTCTCAAGTAATGAAATCAGCTTTGACTAAAGTATTACATTTACATAACTAAATGAATCACTTTATTAATACACATTCTCATAATCATACTTACTTCACATTACCGACCCTTATGTTCATACACAAAAGAACAACTTAGCCAAAGGCCGGTAGCTCGTTTATCAACTGAGCGAATACTTATTTGTAAGGACTCAACTAATTCAAGCACATACGAACATACCTCATTGCTGGAATTTTCACAAGTGTATAAACTGAAATTTTTACAGCAAGATTGCTCATTTCGAGTCACGTACCTTGGATTTAACCGGATATAACCACAAGCACAATTGCCTTGGTCTTAACCGGTTTGGTAACTTGCACAATTGCCTTGGTCTTAGCCGGATATAACAACTCACACGAATGCCTTGGTCTTAGCCGGACATAATCACTAGCATAAATGCCTTGGGACTTAGCCCGGTATCATTCAAATGCTCATGTACACATATATCAATAATCACGACACATCCATATTTCATTTTCGTTACTAAGGCTCAAACACAAAATATTTATCAAACCTTTACAATTTCGGCTCAATAGCCACACACAAGGAGCATGATTTCAATATAATTCAAGTAGGGTCATTACTCAAGACTTACCTTGGATGTTGTCGAAGCGATTTCGACGACTATTCAATCACTTTTTCCTTTCCCTTATCCAACTGTGGTCCTCTAAGCTCTTGAGCTAATTCACACAAATTTAACTTATTAAAATCTCATTATGATAGCTTATGGCCGAATATGACAAAGAGTTTAAATGGTCATATGGCCATCCTTTAGCTCAAAAACACAATGGTCATGCACAATTTTAAGCACAACAAGCAATTCAATACAATTCATTCAAACATCAAAGTGAAGCTCAAGGTACTTAGCCCTTATACACATTAGACATTAGAGTCACATGTGTACGAAATCACGAATCGAATTCAACACATTAGTTAGTACTTTCCTTAGCCGAAATTTTCAAGCCAAGAATAGGCATCAATATGCTTGCCTCTAACCGAATGCATGCACACCAACCCCCCCTTCATGTGGCCGAATATGCATGTCCATGTTGAGGCCAATTATGCACTTAATACCACACAAAAACAGCATACATTTTACTAACTAACGCATTACATATTGTAGCTCAATACACATCTCTCATGTACTTCATAACCGAAACATCATCACAAGCAAATATATACCTTGAAATAGTATATATGTCATGCCAATACATCATGTGCAAACTGTGACAGCCTTAAAACGACCCTAGTCGGAATGTGGTTTCGGGACCACAAAATTGAGGCATAAAAATAATTTGATATTTATTTTATTGCCTATAATATGTGTTAACTCATGTGTGACATTTTTGATGTTTTGATTTAGAGTTATAAATGTGAATTTCACTAGAAAGGACCTAGTAGAAAACTTTGGAAGTATGATGGGGGAATGTGTAATGACTAATTAAAGCATGCATGCAAAACAATGGCCTTGCATGTCAAATATCCCTCTTTTATAAGAGGTGGCGGCCATGACAATGAGGGATGGGCAAAACATGTCATAGACATGTTTTGTTGGTGCATTAGGGAGAAAAGAAATAAACAAATAAGCATGGGTAATAAAGAATGAAAAAAAATGTGTGTGAGTGAACCCCCCCTATTGCCGTGTATTGAAGAAAAGAAAAGAAAAAAAATTGATCATCCTTTCATTCTCTCTTGACCGAAAATCCTAAGGAAGAAGAGGGAATTTTTGCTTCATGTTTGGTTTGGAAGAGGATTAGGAAGGGTTTGGCTATACTTGCATCAAGATTAAGGTATGTTTGAGGTTGTGCCATGAGATTCATGCATGTTTTAGTTACTAGCTTGATGTTCTTATTAGCCCATGGTTCAAATCTTTGTTATATCATGGGGATGGTATTTGGCCAAGGTGGATTTTGTGTTAATGCCATTGCATGTTAAATATGAAGCTTGTTAATGGTATATGTGATGGGGGATTGATGGCTCTTGGACTTTCTTTTTAGTATTTTTGAGTAAGACATTAAGTTCTTTGCTTAATCATGACCAAAATTATGGTGTTGTGATGTATTCGGTCATGGTATATCCATAAGTATGATTCATGCATGTTGCATGGTAGGTAAGATTTGAGCTTTGGATATGTGTTTATATTTGGATATAAATAACTTGAGATTCGGCCCTTGCACCTACATGAATATGTGTTTGCACATGATGAATTGGTATGACATATATACTATTTCAAGGTGTATATTTGCTTGTGATGATGTTTCGGTTATGTAGTAAATGAGAGATGTGTATTGAGCTACAATATGTAATCGTTAGTTAGTAAAATGTATGCTGTTTTTTTGTGTGGTATTAAGTGTAAAATTGGCCTCAACATAGACATGCATATTCGGCCAAATGAAGTAGATTGGTGTGCATGTATTCGGTTAGAGGCAACCGTATTGAAGCCTTATCTTGGCTTAGATAATTGACTAAATGGGTAATAAGTGAGGATGGTTGTCGAATATACAAACATACATATGCATGTGTAATTGAATTATGAATGTTTAGCAAGATGGTTAAACTAGTTAATTTATTGATTAAGCTCAAGGAGTTAAAGAAGGAGAATCAAGCAAGGGAAAGACGAAGGTCATCGAGTAGCCGACTTGGACTGTTTTACCCAACACAAGGTAAGTCACTAAGCATATATTTTGTGTTGATTTGAATAGACATAATGTCTATGTAATTATGCGAAAGGAATGATGAATTTATATACATGTGTGTATGTGGTGATGGAAGTATTGAATGGAAGGAAAAGAGGTGAGATGTATTGAGTTGTTGATTTGGCACTAAGTGTGCGGGTATAAACATTTGTGATCATGAGAATGGCACTAAGTGTGCGGGTTTAAAACTTGTACAGACTTGAGTGTGCGAGTTTGATCATGTAGCACTAAGTGTGCGGGTTGATTATATAGCACTAAGTGTGCGGACTCACTATATGCTTTTGAATCACTATTGACACTGAGTGTGCGACACTATTGAGTTGATCACGGACAGCGGATCGGGTATGTACCTTGAGTTCATGGCTAATAGGCGCTATGTTTATATTTGGGGTCGAGCTTGGTAAGTTTGAACCTATGTGACAATGTAAATTGAAGTCACATATATAAGAATTATCGCGGAATGAGTGAAAGGTCATGTAGATGTATGATTGAATCGAAAGGTCTAAGGAACTATGGTATAGTTTGGTTTGAATGGAGTAATTAGCCTCGTTCCATTTTGTTTCCTCTTGCGATAATGTTATTAATGGTTGTTAGTGCATTGCTTATGACTTACTGAGTTATATACTCATTCGGTGTTTGCTTGTCACCTATTTTAGGTTTCTTGGACTCGACTTTTTGCGTATTTGGGACCGTCATCGAAGTCATCACACGGCTAACAACTTTTGGTATTTTCTTCGTAGTTGGTCTTGGAGTACATTTCGCATGTATAGGCTATTATGTTTTGTTTGAACTTGGTATGTAAAATTTTGAATAGCCATGCGAAAATGGCTTATAAATGTTTTGAGCATAATGTTATAATCATTTGGTATGTATATGCTCATTAAGAAGCACGGAAATGTTTGGCAATGACCAGCCATTAGAATGGGTCATCATGATTATATTTTGGACTATATATGTAAAGGGGGTGGTTGAATCATAGAAACTATGTGTTAGAGAAAGTCTACCCTAGAAATAGATGCTGGCAGCAACAGTGACGTGGACGTGAAAAATCACTAAAAATAGTAGGAATGGAATTAAATAGTGAATAAATTATGTAAATGAACCTTGATGAATCCATTTTCATATGGAAGAAACGAAACGGTCATATGAGTTGTATGTTAAAAGATATTTGGGTTTTCGTGAAACAGGGCCAGAACGGTTTCTGGATTCCCTGTTCCGACTTTGAAAATTAATTATAAATTAACCAGAGAAAATTAGGAGTCATACCATATATGTATAAATTCCTCTTTGAGTCTAATTTCTATATAAACAAACGGCATTAGTATTGAAGCCCTGCACAGAGAGTTATTTGAGTTGTAACTCACAAAGGTCAGTGTAGTCGACCCCTGTAACATGGGAGACTTTAACTAATAAACTGTACTAATTGGCTTGACCAAAAATTCTAGAAAAAAATCTGTAGATGGACATATGAGTCTAGTTTCAGGGAAAAATTACGAAACTGATTTTTGAGTTGTAAAACTCAAGTTATGATTTTTGAAGCGACTAGTACACAGATTGGCAGCTTATGTCAGGAAGTTCTCAATAAGTGGTTTGAAGTCCATTAACACCTCGTGTTCGACTCCGTGACGGTCTCGGGTTCGGGTGTTACATTTTATTGGTATCAGAGCTATGGTTTAGTCGGTTCTAGGACTACCATAGCACGTATGAGTCTAGCTATACATGCCTTAATGTTAATGTTTAAATGTGTGATGACTTATGACGGTTAAAATTATTGTTTTGATTAGTAAATGGATCCGGTGTAGAGAGAACCTTGGCGGATGGCGTTGAAAGTGTAGCGGCTGCTCTGCACAAGGGACGCTACTGTTGAACCTCGGTCATCTGCGAATAATCGGGTGAGGGGCTAGACAAGCCTTCTTTACCATGATGAATGAGTGGGTCGCATAATATGGCGAACCAATCCGGTGTCCAACAATTCCAATTTAAATAATCCACCCAAGAGCCCGTAATGCCATCGATTCTCGACCACGTGAGGCTGAGTAAGCCACCAGAGATTTGATTAGGAAGCGGGGCTGAAGAGTTCAGGCCATAGTTCTTGATGATGCCGAAAGGGCCGAGTTACGCTTGATAACACCATTCGGTGTTTGATGAACTCATGCACACCGATGAATGTCTAAAGTGTGCTATATCCTTGTTGCGAGACTCACCTACTATTGGTGGAGGACCTTGATTTCCATAGTTCCAAACGAAAGAGTTACTTGGGATTTCTTTCAAGCGGAGTTTGAAAGAAATATATTAGTCAACAGTTCATCGATCAAAAGCGTAAGGAATTCTTGGAACTCAAGCAAGGCCGTATGACATGATCTGAATCTGAACATGAGTTTGTAAGACTCAATCGGTATGCCCGGGAGTGTGTGGCTGATGAGGTTGCTATGTGCAAGAGGTTTGAAGAAGGATTGAATGAAGATCTAAAGCTACTAGTGGGTATTTTGGAGATAAAAGAATTCGTAACACTAGTTGAGCGAGCACGCAAGGTGGAGGAACTTGGAAAGGAGAAGAAGAAGGCTGAATTTGAAGCTAGAGACTATCGCAAAAGATCGACGGGTAAAGCTCCGTTCTCGGTGTAAAGAAGTTCGGGAGGACACCAATAAATCGAGGAGGATCGGGAATTTCCATTAGAAACACGACCATTGACGGACTCGAGCTACTTGATGAGTAGTGTGGGCAATAACCGTCAAGAGAAACTGAATGCCCCCAATGTGGGAGAAGACATATAGGTGAATGTTGGGGTAAGTCTACCAATAGGGCTTGTTACGGATGCGGTTCGAATGACCACTTCATTAGAGATTGCAAGGAGCTTGATGAGAAGAATAGGATGCAAGGTGCAATACCTAGTGGAATGACAGCTAGAGGTAGACCACCAAGAATTTCGGGAGGTAGGGGTGGTAGTCGAGAGGGGCCACTTGACACGGCTGTTCGATCCGAGACCGTACTCCTACTAGGGCATATGCCATCCGTGCGAGAGGAAGCATCCTCCCTAATGTTATCACTGGTACTTTCACTCTCTTTGATACTAATGTGATTGCTTTGATTGACCCTGGTTCTACTCATTCTTATATATGCGAAACCTTAGCATCTAGTAAGACTTTACCTATTGAGTCTACTCGGTTAAGTAATTGGTGTCAAATCCTTGGGTCGTTACGTGCTTGTCGACAAAGTGTGCAAGAAATGTCCCTAGTAATCCGAGGGTCCCTTTCTTCCGACTGATGCTTTTGCCGTTTGATGAATTTGATGTTATTCTTGGTTTGGATTGGTTGACCGTGCATGATGCGGTTGTGAATTGCAAAAGCAAGACTATTGATTTGAGGTGCGCGAATAACGAGATAATCCGAGTTGAGTCTACTAATTAAAGGGTTGCGGTGTAATATCAACAATGTTGGCCCGAAACATGTAAGAAAGGGTGCGAAGCATACCTTGCGTATGTACTTGATGATAAGGAATTGGAAAAGAAACCCGAATCGGTGCCGATGGTTTGTGAATACCCGGATGTTTTTCCTGAAGAATTACCGGGTTTACCACCTGTTCGGGAAGTAGAGTTTGGTATTGAGCTTGTAGCTGGGACTACGCCAATTTCGATAGCTCCGTATCGTATGGCACCAACCGAGTTGAAGGAGTTGAAAGCTCAGTTGCAAGAGTTGACGGATAGAGGTTTCGCTCGACCAAGTTTTTCACCTTGGGGTGCACCAGTGTTGTTTGTGAAAAAGAAGGACGGAACCATGAGGTTGTGCATCGACTATCGTCGACTTAATAAAGTGACAATAAAGAACAAATATCCATTACAGCGTATCGATGATTTGTTCGATCAAGCTGAAGAACCTCGGTGTTCTCAAAAATAGATTTGAGATCGGGCTATTATCGATTCTTGAATTCGGGATTCGGACATACCCAAAACCGCCTTGAGCGAGATATGGTCACTACGAGTTCTTAGTGATGCCGTTTGGGCTCACTAATGCCCCTGCGGTATTTATGGATTTGATGAATCGGATCTTGAACCGTATTTGGATCGGCTCGTAGTTGTGTTCATTGACGACATCTTGGTCTATTCAAGAGATGAGACCGAACATATGGAGCACACGAGATTAGTGTTGCAAATTTTACGGGATAAGCAGTTATATGCTAAGTTCAGCAAGTGTGAGTTACGGTTAAGAGAGGTTAGCTTCTTGAGTCATGTGGTATCTCATCGGTATTCGAGTTGACCCGAGCAAAATTTCAGCCATACTTAACTGGAAGCCTCCAAGAAATATTCTTGAGGTTCGAGCTTTTTGGGACTTGCGGTTACTCTACCGACGGTTTGTAAAAGGATTCTCGATGATAGCCACACCCATGACGAAACCGCTTGAAAGATGTCAAGTTTGAATGGACGGAAAAGTGTCGAAAAGTTTCGACCAATTGAAAACTCATTTGACGGAAGCTCCAAGACTAGTACTGACCGAATCGGCAAAGAGTTTGTCATCTATAGTGATGCCTCCCTACTTGGGTTAGGTTGCGTATTGATGCAAGAAGGTCGAGTTGTGGCCTATCGTCGAGACAATTAAAGCCACATGAGAAAAATTATCCGACCCATGATCTCGAATTAGTCGCCATCGTATTCGCCTTGAAAATATGGCGACATTACTTATTTTTGAGAAGTGCCATGTATTTTGGATCACAAAAGTCTCAAATATTTGATGACTCAAAGAGACTTAAATCTGAGACAAAGACATTGGCTTGAGTTGTTGAAAGATTATGAGCTGGTCATTGATTATCACCCGGAAAGGCTAATGTGGTTGCGGACGCCTTAAGCGGAAATCACTTTATTGCTTTACGAGCAATGAATGTACACTTGTCTATCCTACCCGACAATGTGTTAATAGCGAATTAAAGGCCAAACCATTATTGACTCATCAAATTCGCGAAGCTCGAAAAGTTGACGATGAGTTGGTTGCAAAACGGCCGAGTGTGTTCGAACAAGGAATTGGAGTTTCAAATTGATGATGACGATTGTTTGAGGTTCGAAATCGTTTGTGTGTTCCAAGAAATTCGAACTCATTTTGATGATTCGAGCGAAGCTCATTGTAGCCGAATGTCAATTCACAGGGAGTACGAAGATGTACAACGATTTGAAATGTCGGTTTTGGTGGCATGGTATGAAACGAGACATCTCCGACTTTGTTTGAGATGTTTAATATGTCAACAAGTGAAAGTGGAACATCAAGTGCCTTGAGGTTACTTCAACCGATCATGATACCCGAGTGGAAATGGGATCGAGTCACAATGGACTTTGTGTCCGGCCGCCATTGTCGACTAGTAAGAAGGATGCGATTTGGGTTGTTGTTGATAGACCGACTAAGTCGGCTCACTTTATCCACCGTATCACGGATTTTCATTGGATAAACTAGCTGAATTATACGTTTCTCAGTTGTGAGATTACACGGGTACCGATTTACATTGTGTGGATAGAGATCCGAGGTTCACCTCGCGATTTTGGAAGAAATTGCAAGAAGCTTTGGGTACCAAGTTGCATTTCAGCACCGCCTTTCACCCCAAACCGATGGTCAATCCGGCGAATAATTCGAGATACTTGAGGATATGTTGAGATGTTGCATCCTCGAGTTCGATGGTTCATGGGAACGATATTTACCTTTGATTGAATTAAGCACAACAATAGTTTTCAATCCAAGATTAAGATGGCGCCTTACAAGGCCTTATGCGAGCGTAAATGCCGTACACCATTGTTTTGGACCGAGCTCGGTGAGAGCAAAATTTTGAGTGGATTTGATTAAAGATGCTGAGCAGTAAGTAAGAGTAATCCGTGAAAATCAAGATAGCCTCCGATCGTCGGAAGTCGACGCGAATCAAACGAAAAGACATTGAGTATCGGTGGGAGATAAAGTGTTTCTTAAAGTTTCGCCTTGGAAAAAGATACTCGATTTGGGCGCAAGGGCAAATTGAGTCCAAGGTTCATCGGGCCATATGAGATATCCGAACGAGTCGGTCCATTCGCGTGTCGTTTGATTTTGCCCCGAACTTGAAAAGAGTCACGACGTCTTTCATGTTTCGATGCTTGACGCTATAGATCGATCCGTCGCATGCGTAATTAGTCCATCGAGGTTGAAATTCAAGCCGATATGAGTTATGAAGAAGAACCGATTCGTATCCTAGCTCGTGAAGTGAAGGAGTTGCGAAACAAAAGGGTTCATTGGTGAAGGTGTTATGGCTCAAACACGGGATAGAAGAAGCTACTTGGGAACCCGAGAACTCTATGAAAGAGCGATACCCAAATCTATTTACCGGTAAGATTTTCGGGGACGAAAATTTCTTAAGTGGGGGAGAGTTGTGACAACCTTAAAAGGACCCTAGTCGGAATATGGTTTTGGGACCACAAAACCGAGGCATAAAAATAATTTGATATTTATTTTATTGCCTATAATATGTGTTAACTCATGTGTGACATTTTTGATGTTTTGATTTAGAGTTATAAATGTGAATTTCACTAGAAAGGACCTAGTAGAAAACTTTGGAAGTATGATGGGGGAATGTGTAATGACTAATTAAAGCATGCATGCAAAACAATGGCCTTGCATGTCAAATATCCCTCTGTTTATAAGAGGTGGCCGGCCATGACAATGAGGGATGGGCAAAACATGTCATAGACATGTTTTGTTGGTGCATTAGGGAGAAAAGAAATAAACAAATAAGCATGGGTAATAAAGAATGAAAAAAAAAATGTGTGTAATAAAAAATGGGTAATATAAACAAATAACCCCCCTATTGCCGTGTATTGAAGAAAAGAAAAGAAAAAAAAAATTGATCATCCTTTCATTCTCTCTTGACTGAAAATCCTAAGGAAGAAGAGGGAATTTTTGCTTCATGTTTGGTTTGGAAGAGGATTAGGAAGGGGTTTGGCTATACTTGCATCAAGATTAAGGTATGTTTGAGGTTGTGCCATGAGATTCATGCATGTTTTAGTTACTAGCTTGATGTTCTTATTAGCCCATGGTTCAAATCTTTGTTATATCATGGGGATGGTATTTGGCCAAGGTGGATTTTGTGTTAATGCCATTGCATGTTAAATATGAAGCTTGTTAATGGTATATGTGATGGGGGATTGATGGCTCTTGGACTTTCTTTTTAGTATTTTTGAGTAAGACATTAAGTTCTTTGCTTAATCATGACCAAAATTATGGTGTTGTGATGTATTTGGTCATGGTATATCCATAAGTATGATTCATGCATGTTGCATGGTAGGTAAGATTTGAGCTTTGGATATGTGTTTATATTTGGATATAAATAACTTGAGATTCGGCCCTTGCACCTACATGAATATGTGTTTGCACATGATGAATTGGTATGACATATATACTATTTCAAGGTGTATATTTGCTTGTGATGATGTTTGGTTATGTAGTAAATGAGAGATGTGTATTGAGCTACAATATGTAATCGTTAGTTAGTAAAATGTATGCTGTTTTTTTGTGTGGTATTAAGTGTAAAATTGGCCTCAACATAGACATGCATATTCGCCAAATGAAGTAGATTGGTGTGCATGTATTCGGTTAGAGGCAACCGTATTGAAGCCTTATCTTGGCTTAGATAATTGACTAAATGGGTAATAAGTGAGGATGGTTGCCGAATATACAAACATACATATGCATGTGTAATTGAATTATGAATGTTTAGCAAGATGGTTAAACTAGTTAATTTATTGATTAAGCTCAAGGAGTTAAAGAAGGAGAATCAAGCAAGAGAAAGATGAAGGTCATCGAGTAGCCGACTTGGACTGTTTTACCCAACACAAGGTAAGTCACTAAGCATATATTTTGTGTTGATTTGAATAGACATAATGTCTATGTAATTATGCCGAAAGGAATGATGAATTTATATACATGTGTGTATGTGGTGATGGAAATATTGAATGGAAGGAAAAGAGGTGAGATGTATTGAGTTGTTGATTTCGGCACTAAGTGTGCGGGTATAAACATTTGTGATCATGAGAATGGCACTAAGTGTGCGGGTTTAAAACTTGTACAGCACTAAGTGTGCGAGTTTGATCATGTAGCACAAAGTGTGCGGGTTGATTATATAGCACTAAGTGTGCGGACTCACTATATGCTTTTGAATCACTATTGACACTGAGTGTGCGACACTATTGAGTTGATCACGGACAGCGGATCGGGTAAGTACCTTGAGTTCATGGCTAATAGGCGCTATGTTTATATTTGGGGTCGAGCTTGGTAAGTTTGAACCTATGTGACAATGTAAATTGAAGTCACGTATATAAGAATTATCGCGGAATGAGTGAAAGGTCATGTAGATGTATGATTGAATCGAAAGGTCTAAGGAACTATGGTATAGTTCGGTTTGAATGGAGTAATTAGCCTCGTTCCATTTTGTTTCCTCTTGCGATAATGTTATTAATGGTTGTTAGTGCATTGCTTATGACTTACTGAGTTATATACTCATTCGGTGTTTGCTTGTCACCTATTTTAGGTTTCTTGGACTCGACTTTTTGCATATTCGGGACCGTCATCAAGTCATCACACCGCTAACAACTTTTGGTATTTTCTTCGTAGTTGGTCTTGGAGTACATTTCGGCATGTATAGGCTATTATGTTTTGTTTGAACTTGGTATGTAAAATTTTGAATAGCCATGCGAAAATGGCTTATAAATGTTTTGAGCATAATGTTATAATCATTTGGTATGTATATGCTCATTAAGAAGCACGGAAATGTTTGGCAATGACCAGCCATTAGAATGGGTCATCATGATTATATTTTGGACTATATATGTAAAGGGGGTGGTTGAATCATAGAAACTATGTGTTAGAGAAAGTCTACCCTAGAAATAGATGCTGGCAGCAACAGTGACGTGGATGTGAAAAATCATTAAAAATAGTAGGAATGGAATTAAATAGTGAATAAATTATGTAAATGAACCTTGATGAATCCATTTTCATATGGAAGAAACGAAACGGTCATATGAGTTGTATGTTAAAAGATATTTGGGTTTTCGTGAAACAGGGCCAGAACAGTTTCTGGATTCCATGTTCCGACTTTGAAAATTCATTATAAATTAACCAGAGATAATTAGGAGTCATACCATATATGTATAAATTCCTCTTTAAGTTTAGTTTCTATAGAAACAAACGGCATCAGTATTGATGCCCTGAACATGGAGTTATTCGAGTTGTAACACACGAAGGTCAGTGTAGTCGACCCCTGTAACATGGGAGACTTTAACTAATAAACTGTACTAATTGGCTTGACCAAAAATTCTAGAAAAAAATATGTAGATGGACATATGAGTCTAGTTGCAGGGAAAAATTACGAAACTTATTTTTGAGTTGTAAAACTCAAGTTATGATTTTGAAGCGACTAGTACACAGATTGGCAGCTTGTCAGGAAGTTCTCAATAAGTGGTTTGAAGTCCAGTAACACCTCGTGTTCGACTCCGGCGACGGTCTCGGGTTCGGGGTGTTACACAAACATATATACATATAGGTGCAAGGGCCGAATCATAAGGATGACTATTACTATCTCATATATTTTCATTATGGCCGAATGCTCCTTCTACCCCATTTACCTTCACAAAGCATGAACTTCATCATCCAACTTACAAGCTTACAATGTCATGAAGTTTAACCTCATGGTATCTATCAAACTCTCACTCAAAAGTGTTAAAAAGAATATTCAATAATCATCAATCCACCATCACATGCACCATTACAAAGCTTCACTTTTAGCATGCAAATGATATCAACACAACCTCACCTTAGCCGAATATCATCTCCATGACATAGTAAGGATTTGAACCATGGCTAGTTAGAACTCAAGCTAACTACAAAAACATACATGAATCTCATGGAAAAACATCAAACTTACCTTAATCTAGGTACAAGTATGGCCAAACCTCCTCCTAAACCTCTTCCAAACCAACATGAAACAAGAATTCCTTCCTTCTTCCTTAGAATTTTCAGCCCAAAGGAAATGAAAATGATTAACAAAATTCTTCTTTCTTTCTCCACAACTCACGGCAATGGGCATGCATGAGACCATTTTTTTCTTTTTTTCATTTCTTTATTACCCATGCTCATTAATTTATTTTTTTCACCCATGATGCACCAACAAAACATGTCTATGACATGTTTTGCCCATATTTCTTTGTCATGGCCGGCCATCACTTGTAAAAAGAGGGATATTTGACATGCAAGACCATTGTTTTGCATACATGCTTTAATTAGTCATCACACATTTCCCTATCCTACTTTCAAAGTTTACTACTAGGTCCTTTCTAGTGAAATTCACATTTATAACTCTAAATTAAAGCATCAAGAATGTCACACATGAGTTAACACATATTATAGGCATCAAAATAAATATCAAATTATTTTTATGCCTCGATTTTGTGGTCCCGAAACCACATTCCGACTAGGGTCGTTTTAAGGCTGTCACACTTCTTTTGGTTTACCCTATATTTTGGTCTGGCCGATTACTATTCTTCTCTGCTATCTCGGCTTGCAAGGGTTCTGTCGAATCGGTAAGTACTCATAGGTTCTCTTTATTGTTTCTCTGTTATTGCTATATGGGCTCAAATCCGTTCCTTCTGCGTCCCTCTAAAAGCTGAATACTTATTCTCTTAGTGTTTAGTGATTGTCGAATGGTGACTCCTTCTCTATGATGTGTGTTCGCTGGATTCTGGGTATTGCCGAGGAGTGAAGAGTGCAAGAGTTCTCAAGCTTTTGAAACCCTGTCTCCCAGTATTCGATTAAGGTAATTTCAATACCTTGTTTTTATGGTATAGGCTAGTTATCCCAATGCTCTATAAGGTAATATTTGGGATATAAACCACATATTTAGTTTATTCTGTCTAATGGGATCTACCATTAGTGCAGTTAATCACCAAGGTGCGAATGACTGATTTTGGCCGGCGTTCTAGGAGGGGTATATCGCAAATCATCAGGTCATGGTAGGTGATGATTTCTTAATCATGGATTAGGTGCTTGTGAATGTTAATAATTGGTGGAAACTAATTGAATACTTGGAATGAATGTAGGTCGATGCCCTAGGGTTTTTCACAAGTACTTGCAATCAGGTGTGTAACTGTGCACCAAAATCTGTTATTGTCAAAAAGCCGGCAAAGGTGTGTAATCACACCCCCGTTAAACTGTGTTTCGGTAAAAGTCGACATGTAGAAATGCCAAAACGTCAGCATTCCAGGTCTCACGAGAGTGCGAAAACACGTGGGGTGATCCAAGCCCACCAATCATGGGTGATAGACTGTAAAGGCCACCACGAGCGTTTCCGTGGACTTGGGCCGTTATGGGCCATGTTTAGCCAAAATGGGCCGTGTGGGCCCAATGGGCTCGTGGGCCCTACACAGATTAAATCCACGGTAAGTGATAAATATTGGACTTGGCTATGTAGGTCACATAGCCGTAGCTGAATTTGGGCTAAATAGGCCACACAAGCGTGTGGGCCACTTGGGCTGAGTAGTGGGGCTCGGGCCCATTTGCACCGTTATGAACATTTATGTTATTTGTGTTGCTCGAGGTGACTGTAGACCTTCGAAAAGGTCATGGTCTGGGTCAAAACCCCAACATAAATAAAATGACGATTATGCCCTTATGCTCCGTATGATTGATGTGCTTATGATTTACATATATGATTGTATTGAGTATGACTTTGTATACATGTGATATTTATGACATGACATACTGCATGGGGTTGATGTTTGATTTGGAGGAAGTTCTATACTAGTGGTTTTGCAACGTATTCTGATTATAGTGGCTCCGCCACGTTTTCTGTTATTAATAGCTTCGCTGCGTTTTTGGTGTGTTGGCTAGGTGGGTCAATCGAATCCCCACATGGTGTGTTGGCTGGTATGGGTGGTGTGCTGGTTGGATTGGGTTGGGATACTTATTTGCTCTGTATTGATTCTGTTTTTAGCTTGGGCCCGCTCTGCTACTGTATAGGGCTAAAGCCCAGACTTCTCTGTTACTGAATAAGGCTACGACCCAGAGTGTTTTGCATATTCTGTTGTCTGTTAGGGGATTAACACTGAGTTTTCATAAACTCACCCTACCCTTTTTAACTGTTCAGGTAATCCTCAACCTTAGACAATTTGGTGCTACTAGGGACTTGGAGTAGCTGCACGACTGCTATGTCTTGCATTCGACTTTGTTTAATTCAAATTTCATTTTTGGGTTTTTAATTCTATAATAAGGCCGTTTGTGGATTTCAATTTTATTTGGGCTTTGGATTATATATATATTTTTAAAACTTCTAGTTTAGGTAAAGGCAAGTTTCTAAAACAATTTCTATTTCCTAAAACACATGTTTTAAACTTCAAAGTTTTCAAAATGCTTCCGCGGTTTAAGATGAGTTGATTTACCAAAGGCAAATAATCTAGCAAACGTTTGCGACGAGATAATTTGATAATAGTAATTAAAGGGCCTTTAATTTAGAAGTGGATATGTAACATCCTGATTTTCGGGTTTATTCGCGATTTTCAATATTTTGTAAAGATTTTTAAAATTTTGTATTTGGATGTGGAATTAGTATTTTGAGTAGGTTAATGGGCTTATAGAAGGCCCATGAGTTGGCCAAAACCCAGTTGAATCTTTGGAATTTTAGACTTAGGAGTTAGGGGTTCTGGCTAAGTGGCCTTAAGTGGAGTGATGGGTAAATTGCATCACAAAAAGAGCCTTGGTAAAGTGGCAAGGGGTGACGCCACTAGGCTCCTAGAAAAGTGGCGTGTGGAGCTTTGGTAAGGCAAGGGATCGATTCCCTGTGTTGGCAAATAGATGCATTTATTTTTTTAAGTGCAGGAGGGGTAAGTGTTGGAGTTCAGGTGGATTCTGCAAGAGGAGAGTTGGATCAGTTTAAATGCTTGGATTAAGGAGTGATAAGGGAGAGATTTAAGGGATTGGGATGAGGCTAGGAGTTAGCCGAATGGTGGGAATTGAAGAGGAAAATCGGCGGGGGATTATGAGGTTAGTATTTGGCACTTAGGGTATTGTTGGTGCCGTTTTACGCTTTTACACCTTAGGATTGTTTTTCCTCTCTTTTCCTCTCTAGCCAAACTACCACCTCCCTATTCCTCTTCTTCTATTTTTCTTCTTCAAAACTATTCATCATACCGCTATTCATCAATACTTTTGCCGAATCCATAAAAGCCGAAAATCCTGTGATCACTGCTTGTGCCGATTTCTTCAAAGCCAGGTTCTCCTATGTTCTTTTGCTTTTATTAATTTGCAATTATCTTTTCTTAATCCTAGATTCCCACCGCAATTCTACTTCAAGGTTGTAGCCCCACATTATCATCTTCTTCATCACACAAAAGTCGAAAAACCATAGATTTGGGGGCTTATAGCCGAAACTTCAAGACTTTGGGGAATCGAGTTCTACCGTTGTTTGATAGATAAATCTACACTAGATTGCGTGGAAATCAAGTGGGAGTAAGGGGTAAGTACGTATCATCTCAGATCTGTTCTTATTTTGCAAAGTTAAGAAAAGCCGAAGTCCCTAAAATTAGGGAGGCTGTCGATTTGGGGCATGTGGCTCTGAGGGTTTTTAACGGTTGTTTTCTTTCATTGGTTAGTGACTTCTTAAGTGTTGGACTGAAAGAGTGAATCATTGGAGCAATCGGATTCGGAGCTAGCTGTCGATTTTGGCAAAAAGGTAAGGTTTCAAAGGCTTTTAGGGACATGGTTCGATCATGGGTGAGTAAGTTTTGGAAGTTAGTGATATAGTTTGTAAATAAGCATTGTGCTAATCGATTGTAGGATATCGAAAGAGATCTTAGTAGCAGTTGTCGCGAAACAGGTGTGTACCGAACACCCTTTCTTAGTTCAATTCGAAAAAAGCGAAATGCCAAATTCGCATTTCATGGTCATGTGAGTATCTGAATGCTCTCAAGGCATAGAGTAATTGTTAGATCTGGCACCGCAAGGTGGTAAGCACGTTCGCGTGACGTTTTAACATATTTCAGAAAAAGGGGCTTGATGGGCCAAAACTGGGCCCAATGGGCTTACTGGACCAATATGGGTAAGAGATGGGCAAATTAGCTCATTAGGTAGATGGTGGAATCAAATTGCATAAAACCGATAAAATTATGAATTAGCTTGTGTAGTAGCGTAGATCACGAAATTACCCCTAAAGAGCAAAATTACCAAATTACCCTAAAGAGCAAAATTACCGATATACCCCTAGGGTTTTAAAATGGTGAACTGCATGATTGATTAATGTTGTATTTTACATGATATGCTTTTATTAATATCTGCTGCATGGGATTGGGGTATTAATGGAGGAAGTCTCGAAAGTGGTTCATCCACGTCTTGGAGGCCTTGCCTCAATCGATGAAATTTGAGTGCTTCTTTTGCAACTGTGTGGTGTGTAAATTTGGGTGGGTTGAGATATTCCCACATGGTGTGTAGGGTTGGTGCAGGCGGTGTAGCGGTTGGTGGGTTGAGTAGTCTCCCCAGATGGGCTTGCATTCATTATTACTGTTGTCACTCATATTACTGAACTGGGCCTATGGGCCACACTGTTATGGAAAAAAGGGCTAAGGCCTTGCTACTATATTCTGAAAAGGGCTTCAGCCTACTGTGTACTGTTATCTGAATAGGGCTTAGGCCCAATGGGCTCGAGCCGAATTGGGCTTTGGATGGGTTTCTGTATACACTGAGTTTTCCCAACTCACCCCCTTCCTCTTCCATCCTTGCAGGTGAGGCCTAGAATTGGTGGACTTGGAGCTGGGCAGAATTCAGAGTGGCCATGAAGATTAATTGCCGATTTTAAAGAAGTTTAGCCTTTAATTTGGATTATTTTATTTTTATTATGCTTAAAGTTGTAATAAGGCCGCTATTTTTAATTACTTTTATTGTGGGGATTATTAAACTGGCTAGCACTAGGGTTCGTTTTATAAAATCTACTTGTTTTTAAAAAGATCACGATGACGCGCAAAGTTTCCGCAAAGTAAATGTTTTCCAAGAAAATAAATATTTTAAACAAACGTTTTCAAACTTAATCATTTTCTTAAGATGGACATAATCAAACGGTTTTCTAAAAATTATACGAGATGTTAGAGTGTGGCAATGGCGGTGTGCATGTCTAGGATTGGATCCGAAGGGAGCTTGGTACTTAAGCAGTCCGACGGACTCACCTCCTCTCCTTCCTGGTTTCCTACCTGGTGCACAGCTTCCGTTCACTTTAACCTACTTTTAAAAGTGTCTTTTACAACACCAACTAAGTTTTTCAACTAAGTAATACGGAGTGTTTTGAACGCTTCGATGTGGCGCATCAGATCCGGTCCTAACGTCTAGGTCGGGTTTGGGGTGTTACAGGATAAGTCCTGTTTTTCGAAAAGCACTTCGATATGACATGCCAAATTCGGCCATAACGTCTAGCCCGGGTTTGGTGTGTTACATTTAGTGGTATTAGAGCCAGGTTACAAAACTCGACTGTGGAATGGGTTTTTGAATTTTTTTTCTCAAAATTGGGTTTTCAAAAGTTTTTCTAAACCTTGGTTTTCGAAAGAGATGATTTTAAAGAATTTGGATTATTTGAAAATGTTGACACTGAAGGTGTGGCATACCGAGTCTCTGGCACCAAATCTGTAAGTTCTTTGACACTGTTTACTATTATGGACTAAAATGTTATACTGTAGATAGTGGTACTATATTAGAAACCCTAGAGTCTGAGTTAACTAAGACTGTAGAAGATTGAAAACTATAGTGAGACTCCGCTCTATGAAAACAAAACTTTAACTACTGCTTGAGCATAAGATACCCGTTAATAATTACTGGAATTATGAACTAATTCATAAGACTCTTAAAATAGATAATGCGCTATAACGATATGAGTACAAGAGGTACTCACGAAAGGGGTACACGAGGCTGCGGTAGAGGCCGAGAAAGCGCTAGGGTTAGGTCTTCAGCGTCGAGCCACATGCCCGCTAAGGAGGCTCCAGCATCACCAGTGATTGAGACAGGGTCTCATGATCGAGTTGCAGGGAATAATAGTCTATCCCAAGTGATGCTTTGTGTTCTAGAGAGGGTTACTGGAGCGAGTACTGGATTAGTGGGCCGGGGGTCAATTTCTGAGCGTATCCGGGCTAATGGAGCAAAAAATTTTAGGGGTGCTTCTAGTCTAGCCCCAAATTTGGCAGAGTACTGGTTAGGGGCCACTGAGCGGATAACGGATGACCTTGATTGCACTGTGGAGCAAAAATTAAAAGGAGCAGTGTCTTTACTGCGAGATAAGGCCAACCAATGGTGGCTCACTATCACAGAGGGTACGTAGGCTGACCGTTTGATATGGGACTTCTTTAAGGCGGCCTTCCAAGAGAAATACGTTGGAGTGAGTTATGTGGACGCCCGAAGGAAGGAATTTCTGAATCTGACCGAAGGGAACAAGACTGTGGCAGAGTACGAGGCAAAGTTTCTGCGGCTGAGTCGATATGCTCGTGGGATTGTCACAACTGAGTATGAACACTGTGTGCATTTTGAGGATGGACTCCGAGATGAGTTGAGTTTGTTGATAGCTCCGCAGTTGGAGCGAGACTTTGCTGCTTTGGTTGAGAAAGCAAAAATTACTGAGGATGTGAAGTGCTCAGAGCGCCAGAATCGCGAGAAAGATAGCAGCAAAGTTAAGAGGGATTCAGGGCCCTCGAGTTCTTCTAGAATGCCTATAAAAAAGGCCAGATTTGAGGGGCCAGTCTGAGGAGTCCCTGTTACTATGGTTAGACTGCAGACTTATGCGAATTGTGGAAGGTCTCAATAGGGTGAGTGTTGGAGATGAACTGGGCATGGTTCAAGTGTGGGTCTAAGGATCATCAGGTCAAGAATTATCCTCAGAGGCCTGTTTAGATGCAAGCTACAGAACAGAGGTTTGTTCAGCTAATGAGAGGTTGTCAGCAGCCACCGAGAGGCCAGGGTCAAGCCAAGGGTAGGAATAGTAATGAACGTGGTTGTGGAGCACCAGGCAGAGGTGCTGGTAATACTGAGGTGAGATAGCCAACTATGGTTTATGCTGCTCGTCGCTGAGAGGATGGTAATGCCCCTAAGATTATAGCTGGTATGTTTTTGATTCATAGCATGCCATACATTGCTTTAATTGATATTGGGTCTACGCATTCGTATGTTGCATGCACTGTGTCTAAGATGTTGGGTATCCAGTTTGAGAATACGGCTAGTGAAATGACTGTGATTAGTCCACTAGGACAGTTAGTTAAGGTAGACAAATTGTTTAGAGACGTGCTCCTAGAAGTTCAGGGTATAATCTTTCCAGCAGATTTGATGGAATTACCATTTGGAAATTTGCCCTTATCTTGGGTATAGACTGGCTATTGAAAAACCGTGTGAGTTTGGATTGCGCTGCTAAGCGAATGGTGTTGAAGACTACTGAGGATGAGGAGGTAGCTGTGATAGGGGGAGCAAAGAAATTATTTGTCTAATATAATCTCGGCATTAAGGGTCGGAAAGTTGGTTCGCAAGGGTGGCGAGGCATTTCTAGCGTATGTGAGCATTTCTGATTCTGAAGATCCTTCATTGGGAGATGTTAGAACTATCAAGGAATTTTTGGATGTATTTTCTGATGAGCTTCCTAGGGTTGCCTCTGAACTGTGAGGTCGAATTCGGAATTGAGCTACTACCTGGAATAGCTCCGGTGTCCATTGGCCCGTATAAGATGGCATCGAAGGAGCTTATGGATTTAAAGGCTCAAATTCAAGAGCTTCTAGACCAGGGGTTTATTCGACCAAGTGTGTCTCTGTGGGGAGCACCGGTGTTGTTCGTAAAGAAAAAGGATAGAACTATGCGCATGTGCATCGACTACCGGCAGTTAAACAATCTGATGATCAAGAACAAGTACGCCCTTCCAAGGATTGATGATCTTTTTGATCAACTTAAAGGAGCTTCAATTTTCTACAAGATCGATCTTCGCTTTGGGTATTATCAGCTAAGGGTTAAGGAGGCTGATGTGTACAAGATAGCGTTTAGGACTCGGTATGGACACTACGAGTGCTTAGTAATGCCGTCTGGGCTTACAAATGCACTAGTAGCCTTTATGGATCGCATGAATCGGGTGTTCCAAGCCTATCTAGACCGGTTCGTAGTTGTCTTTATAGATGATATTCTGGTGTTTTCGAGAACTGAGGAGGATTATGATGTGCATCTTCAAACTGTTTTGCAAATTTTGAGGGAGAAGCAGCTATATGCAAAGTTCAACAAGTGTGAGTTCTGGCTTAGAAAAGTGACATTTTTGGGTCATGTGGTATCTGCTGAGGGGATTAGGGTTGATCCTCGAAAAATCAAAACCGTATTAGATTGGAAACCACCGAAGACTGTATTTGAGATTCAAAGTTTTCTAGGTCTGGTTGGATATTATAGACATTTTGTGAAGGGGTTTTCTGTAATTGCTGCACCTTTGACTAAGTTACTGTGAAAAGGAGTACCATTTAGTTGGACTAATAGGCAATAAGAGAGTTTTGAAAAACTAAAAAAGGTTCTGACTGAGGCCCCTGTCTTGATATAGCCGGAGTCTGGAAAGGAGTTTACTTTCTATAGTGATGTGTCGTACATCAGATTGCATTGTGTGATGATGCAGGAGGGTAAAGTTGTTGCTTACGCATCACGTCAACTTAAGCCTCATGAGGCGAATTACCCTACTCAGGACTTAGAGTTGGCTGTGGTAGTGTTCGCATTAAAGATTTGGAGGCACCATTTATACGGTGAGAAGTGCATTATTTACACAGATTATAAGAGCCTCAAATACATTCTTACTCAGAATGAGTTGAATCTTAGGTAGCGAAGATGGATAGAGCTGCTTAAGGATTATGATTGCTCATTAAGCCAGAGGGCTGTATCTGATTTGAGAGCGACATTTGCTTGTTTCAGCCTGTTTGATGATGGTACTTTATTAGCTAAGCTTCAAGTGAAACCGTCGTAAACTGAGCAAATTAAGAATAAATAGTTGTTAAGTGAGTCACTGGTTTGTTGCTTTCGGTAAATTGAGAATGGTGAGACTACGAATTTTTGGCTTAATAGTGAGGGGGTATTGTGTTTTCGTGGGAGAGTTTGTGTACTGGGGGATTCTAATTTGAGGCAGTCTATACTGTAAGAGGCGCATAGTAGTCCATATGCTATGCATCCTGGCAGAAACAAGTTATATCGAGATCTTTGTGAACTATATTGGTGGCTTAGATTGAAACGCGAAGTTACCGATTACGTGAGTAAGTGCCTGACTTGCCAGCAAATTAAAGCTGAGCATCAACTGCCTTCTGGGTTATTGTTGCCAGTTAAGATTCCACTCTAGAAGTGGGAAATGGTAACCATGGATTTTGTGAGTGGGCTACCCTTGTCACCTACTAAGAAGGATTAGGTATGGGTTATCATAGACAGACTGACGAAATCTGCCCATTTTATACCGGTCCTCACTTATTATTCGCTGCAGAAATTGGCCAAGTTGTATGCAGCTGAGATTGTGAGACTGCACGGAGTACCAGTTTTTATCATATCTTACAGGGACCCTAGATTTACATCTCGGTTCTGGAAGAAGTTACACAAGGCTTTGGGTACAAGGTTGGACTTCAGTACTGCATTCCATCCTTAGTCAAACGGACAGTCAGAGAGGGTGATTCAGATACTGAAAGACATCTTAAGATGTTGTGTAATTGATTTTCGAGGCAGTTAGGAAGACTACTTGCCGTTGGCAGAGTTCGCTTACAACAACAGTTATCAGTCCAGTGTTCAGATGGCACCGTACGAGGCATTATATGGTCGAAGGTGTCGTACTCCTACCTGTTGGATAGAACTTGGTGAGCGACGAGTTTTGGGGCCAGAGTTAGTTTCTAATACTGAAAAAAAGGTAAAGTTAATTCGAGATCAGTTAAAAGAAGAAAATGATAGGCAGAAATCATATGCAGATTTAAAGCGTAAAGAGATCCAGTACTCTATAGGGGATTATGTCTTTCTAAAGGTCTCACTGTGGAAGAAAATCCAGATATTTGGACGGAAGGGCAAGCTTAGCCCTAGGTTTATCGGGCCTTATCGGGTTCTGAAACGGGTGGGACCAATTGCATATCAGCTTGAGTTTCCTTCAAATTTAGACATGATTCATAATGTGTTCCACGTTTCCATGCTGAGGCATTACTGCTCTGATCCTATGCATATTATGCCGATTGAGGAAATTTAGGTTAGGTTCGATTTGACTTTCGAGGAAGAACCAGTACATATACTGGATTGTGACGCCAAAGTACTGAGAAGGAAATCTGTTCCATTCGTCAAGGTGCTTTGGCGTAATCAGAGTTCAGAGGAAGCAATGTGGGAGCCTAAAGAGGCGATGCGATAGAAATACCCTCACTTATTCTGATCAGGTAAATTTTGAGGTCAAAATTTCTTTAACGGGACAGAGTTGTAACGTCCCAAAAATTTAAGGTCTTTGTTTTTGCAAGCTTTGACGTAAATATCATGTGTGCTTTATTGGCTAAGCGCTTTGGGTGTGTTTGGAAGGGTTTGAGAAGCCTGGGTTCAAATCTGGACCTTTGCAAAAATTTTAGTTTTTCCCCTTAGTTGAACCTTAGCTTTAGCTTGTAGGCCTTATAAATAATAGTGCTTGTATTGTGAAACAAAGAGAGCGTGTGGTCTAGTGGCAAGGTGGCGTGTTGCTTCTACTGGGGGACTTGAGTTCTAGTCCTGAGTTGCATAATGGAGTAGTTATTTTGCTGCTGAAGCTGTGTAGGTAGTGGAGTTGGACTGAAACACAGCTAGGAGGAGTTTGAAGAGATTTTGAATGGGATGTTGGAGTAGATCAAGGAGGAAATCATGGAGAGATTGGGGGAGTGGATTAAGGAGATAGGGAAGTGGTTTTTGTTGGCCGAAAATGGGATTCTTTGGGTTCCAATTTGGTCATAGGCACTTAGTGCTGAAATTGTTTAGCTTTTGGTTTTTTGTTTCGATAGCTATTTTCCTTTTGTTTTTCTCTCTTTCAGGTTCAAGCCTGTTTTGGGGTAGCTGTGTTGCGTTTTGACCATTCCGATATTTTTTCTACTTTGGCATTCTATTCCAGTTATGCTTATTCTTTTTACTGTGCTCATTTCTTTTATCTTCTTTGAGCAGTAGCCGAATATTCTTTTCTCTCCCCATCTCCATTCTTTTATTCTCTTCAAGTCTCTCTTTTTTATTGCTAGTCGAACACCTTCTACTTTTCCTCATCTCTTTATTTCAGACTCTGCAGTTGTGGGTGTCTTCTTTAAGTTGTATGTTGTTCTTCTTCTCTTAATCTTCTTTCGGTTTACCCTGTATTTTGGTTTGGCCGATTACTATTCTTCTCTGTTATCTCAACTTGCAAGGGTTCTGGCGAATTGCTAAATACTCATAAGTTCTCTCTATTGTTTCTCTGTAATTGCTATATGGGCTCAAATACGTTCTTTTTGCCTCCCTCTAAATGTCGAATACTTCTTCTCTTAGTGTTCAGTGATTGCCGAATGGTGACTCCTTCCCCATGATGTGTGTTCGTTGGATTCTGGGTATTGCTGAGGAGTGAAAAGTGCAAGAGTTCTCAAGCTTTCGAAATTGTGTCTCCCAGTATTCGATTAAGGTAATTTCGATACCTTATTTTTTGGGTATAGGCCGGTTACCCCAATGTTCTATAGGGTAATATTTGGGATATAAACCACATCTTTAGTTTATTCTATCTAACAGGATCTACCATTACTGCAGTTAATCACCAAGGTGCGAATGATTGATTTTGGCTGGAGTTCTAGGAGGGGTATATCGTATATCATCTGGTCGTGGTAGGTGATGATTGCTTAATCATGGATTAGATGCTTGTGAATGTTAATAATTAGGGGAAACTGATTAAATACTTGGAATGAATGTAGGTCGGTGCTTTAGGGTTTTTCACAAGTACTTGCAATCAGGTGTGTAAGTGTGCACCAAAATCTGTTACTGCCAAAAAGCCGACAAAGGTGTGCAATCACACCCCCGTTAAACTGTGTTTCGGCAAAATCTGAAATGTTGAAATACCGAAATGTCGTCATTCGAGGTCTCACGAGCGTGCGAACGCACGTGGGGCGATCCAACCCCACAAATCATGAGTGATAGATTGTAAAGGCCACCACGAGCGTTTCCATGGACTTGGGCCATTATGGGCCATGTTGCGTCGAAATGGGCAATGTGGGCCTAATGGGCTCGTGGTTCCCACACAGATTAAATCCATGGTAAGTGATAAATATTGGACTGGGCTATGTAGGTCACATAGCCGTAGCTGAATTTGGGCTAAATGGGCAACACAAGCGTGTGGACCCCTTGGGCCGAGTAGTGGGCCTTGGGCCTATTTATACCGTTATGAATATTTAGGTTATCTGTATCGCTTGAGGCAACTGTAGACCTTCGGAGAGGTCATGGTCTGAGACTAAACCCTAAAATAGGCAAAATGACGATTATGCCCTAATGCTCTGTATGATTGATGTGCTTATAATTTACATATATGATTATACTGAGTATGACTTTGCATACACGTACTATTTATGACATGACATACTGCATGGGGTTGGGGTCTAATTTGGAGGAAGTTCTGTACTAGTGGTTTTGCCACGTATTCTAATTATAGTGGCTCCGCCACGTTTTCTGTTATTAGCAGCTTCGCTGCATTTTTGGTGTGTTGGCTGGGTGGATCGATCGATCGAATCCCCATATGGTGTGTTGGATGGTACGGGTGGTGTACTGGTTGGATTGGGTTGGGATACTTATTTTCTCTGTATTGATTCTGTTTTGGGCTTAGGCCCACTCTGTTACTGTATAGGGATAAAGCCCAGACTGCTCTGTTACTAAATAAGGCTATGGCTCGGACTGTTTTGCATATTCTATTTTCTGTTGTCTGTTAGGGGATTACACACTGGGTTTTCGTAAACTCACCCTACCCTTTTTAACTGTTCAGGTAATCCTCAGCCTTAGACGATTTGGTGCTGCCAGGGACTTGGAGGTGGCCACACAACTACTACGTTTTGCATTCAACTTTTTTTAATTCAAATTTCACTTTTGGGTTTTTAATTCTATAATAAGGCCGTCTTAGATTATATGTTTTTTTTTTAAAACTACTAGTCTAGGTAAAGGCGAGTTTCTAAAATAATTATTGTTTTCTAAAACATGCATTTTGAACTTCAAAGTTTTCAAAATGCTTCCGTGGTTTAAGATGAGTTGATTTACCAAAAAAAAATAATCTAACAAACGTTTGTGATGAGATAATTTGATAATGGTAATTAAAGGGCCTTTAATTTAAAAGTGGATAAGTCTTGTTTTTCGAAAAGCACTTCGATATGACACGCCAGATTCAGCCATAATGTCTAGGCTGGATTTGGGTGTTACATCCTAAATGTCCTACCGATGGCTGAGGTCCTGCATGTGTTACAGATACTCCATAGCTTATGTGAGCAGCATCGTGTAGCTACGTTCTGACCCATAGCTTGTGAAAGCATGTCGATTTACAACTTGTGAGAGCATACCGATCTACAACTCAAGTGAACATACCAAACACAGCTTGTATTAGCATACATGTACAGGATTTGACTGACTACAGTTATATGTGTTAGCACACTATGTATGACCTATCTCGAGTATCCAATGGTATTCTAAATGGTTCAATGGGCAATATTCTGATACGAATTGGTAAGAGTTCAATACAAACTATTACAGGCATACATATTAATTACATGGAAATATTGTTACATGTTATATGGAAAATGGAATTGGATGATACAAGTATATGAAATTAATCATTTGATGTGCTCATCCATGACTATTGGTTTATAAATGTATTTACATGGCTAACCTGGTTGATGTATATGTGCTTAGGCATATGGAAAAATTATGTTGGGATTTGACATGTTTACTTACCTATTATGTGACTAAATGATAAGTTTTATTCTATATTATACAAACTTACTAAGCTTAAATGTTTAAGCTTAAATAGTTATTTTATCTTATTTTCTATGTTTAATAGTGAAGCGGAAGCTCGTTTGGGTTGGAAGCTTGCCGGAGCTATATCACACTATCCATCAACTCTTTTGGTACATTTGGTTGTTTAATTTTGGTTTTAATTGCATGTATAGGTATTTTGGTTAATGTTGGCCATATATTTTTTTTTGTTCTTTTGGCCATTTAACATGGCTTTTGATATGGCATTTTGTTGATGAAATGGTATAGATTGGTATGTTTATAAGTAGATTTAAAAATGGTTGATGACATGCTTTATATGGTTGAATGATGGAAGATAAAATGATAATTGAATGTGCATATTGTATAAGTCTTGCAACTTGTTGTGAATTGGTATATTGATATGCATGATCTAATCAGTTCTTTGATACTAGTTCTAGAATGGCATTTTAGTATCAAATGGTTGTGTTTTGGTAAGTAAATTACATGGTATGTATTGATGAAAATATGCATACAAGTTAGTTAATTATTTGGTCAAGTTGAATACATGGTTAGACATGTTTATATATTGTCATATGAAGTGCCTAAGGGCATATTGGTTGTAAATGTTATACCATATGTTTATGGCTTGTTTATGCTTGATTTGTATGCCTTGTTATGGCTTGTAAATATATACAATGTTGATTGTAGGTACATGTTTAATTGGGTGAGAAAAATGGCTTGTAAAAAGGCCAATTTTCATCCAAACGGGCGTGTGTCTCAATTGTGTGTGACATGCAACCGGGTACACGACCTGGCACATGGATGTGTGAGATTACGTCAAAGGGTACACGACCTGGCACACGGACGTGGGGCTTGGTGAATTAGCTACATAGGTATAGACACAGGATGGGACATGGCCGTGTGTCCCTATTTTGAATGCCCACACAGCCTGGGACACGGGCATGTTTCTTGACCGTATGAGTTACACGGCCTGGCTACATGGCCATGTGACCCCTGCGTCAAAAATTTTCAATGTATTATGAAAAAGAATTTTGCATTTCCAATTTAGTCTCAACTTGTTTCTAATGCAAATTTAGGGCTTCGAGGGCTCGTATAAGGGACAATATGTATGATTTGACTTGGTTTTAATATGTTTATTGCTATGATATGAAATGTTTAAAATTTCTATCTGCTTGAATTGTAAACTTCGGTAATGCTCTATAACCCTGTTTCGGCGACAGATACAGATTAGGGGTGTTACACTAGCTCACATTCCTTTATCCGTCCAACATGTCCCAAGGCCTTAACACCCAAAATCACTATACATGTAGGTGAGTACTCACAATCCTATGGCATGCCAACTATATCCAGCGGTTTCAAGTTCAAAAGGGAAAAATATCTAAAATAATCACATATCATTTACCAGTTATCTGTGCTTTGCAAAACATTGTCACTAACATTTAACATAAACATAACATGTACACATTTGCAATTTCACAACAGTTATCACAACCACATATCACATATTATATCATCTCATCCCAATACACATATTCACATTCACATAAGCACATAATTCATTAGATAAACATAGGTATGAAAGAACTACTAAATTCCTAATACACTCGAAATTTAGAGTAGGGGTTTAGGCTACTACTAAATTCCCAAATAACACATGACTCGTATCTACAAGCAATGATTCCAACACACTCACCAATATGCTTCTGCTGAAATGCCGAAAGCTCAAACTATACTTTCCTAGCTTGTAGATGGCCCTAGCGAATCCAAAGCTATCATAACAAATTCACACAACAATAAATTTAAAAATCAACTAAGGACTCACTACAAACAATAAAAAACTTATGCCTAAACTAAGTTCTCATGTAACCGAAACTTTTAACACAACAAATTTTTAATTCGTATATCTCGGTCTATACTCAGTCTTTTTGCCTAAAACCAATTCCATTTATCTTATAATTATCCTACGACTAATTCCCAACCTTTAAACTACACAAAACTACTTGATTCACGGTATCGACTTTTTTGACATGTTTTATGGTTATTTTTTGAAAATTCATTAAAACTTAAGAATTCTTTAATGAAACTACAAAGCAAGTTTAGAAATCTCTTAATCATGTCAAAAATATTTTAAAAATACTTTGAAACCACATTTTTACACAAAATCTCAAAATTCACCATTAATGACTTTATTTTTGGCTTTTAATCCAAACATGCGATTTAATGGCTAGTAATTCAATTTTAAAAACTAATTAACATTAAAAACAAATGGATAGAAAAATGGTTACCTTTGATGAAGGAAAAACAAAGATTTATTTAAAAGCCCATAAAACTCATAAGTGAAGAAAATGATGGATTCTATGGAGTTTTAGGATGTTTTCTTGAAGATTTATGGAAATCAAACGACTGAGGATTTGACAAAGAAAATCGAGGATGAGAGGTTAGGAGAGCAAGGGCGGCACTAACAAGCAAAAGAGAAGGAATAACGTGCAAACTATAGGTGGGATGACTTTTAGGTTCAACTTTAAAAATTGGTAAAATTACAACATAAATGCTCACAATTTTTGTGCCTGTTACGAATCAGTCCTTTTTCTAAAATTAAAGGTTCCCAAAACACTTTTTCCAAAAAAATAATTTGATTTTCTAAAAACCATAATCGAAAACATTTTCGATATACCATGTTGCAAAAATTCCGAACACTCTAAGGCTAATATTCTTAAAATCTCCTTAAAACTCCTAGGCCCTATTTTGGGGTGTTACATTTAGAGTTTTTTTCTCCCAAGATTTTGAGCTTGCCCAGTCTAATGAGACCTTTGAGAAACCAGTTCCTGAGTTAAAATTATCCCATAAATGGTTAGTGGGAAAACATGTTACTAATGAGCCAGAAGAAATACATGCTTCTGAATCTGATACTCTTGAAGATGAGACTTGTGGACAAGAAGTGTCCACTCTTTCAGGCACAAATCTTATCTCTAATGGAATGAGGGCAAGGGTTGTTGCAAATCTTTAAGCCCGAATTGGTTTTTATCATAAGCACTTTGACAAGCTAAGGATAAAGGCCAAGCTTGTGAAAAAAATGATTTATTGAAAAAAAGCCTTTCTTGCTAATCTATAACCTTCTTCTTAGGTGCAAAATATTTAGGTATATTTGTAGAAAAAAAAGGGGAGAAGATCACTGCTGTTGTTATGTTGGTATATTTGTTGTTGTTGTTTCTAGTTTAATAATTTGTAAGGGAGAATATTTGGATTTTTTTACTGATTTTTCTTTACAGTTTTTACATGGATGACTTCAAATAAAATCTGATTTCTACTAATCTATCCCTATCTTTTTTGTTGATGATGAACTTAGAAGAATTTCTACTATGGATTGATTGTTACATTGTTGTATCTTTTACATTACTTACTTAACTTGCTTAGTTATAATTATTGTTGGTTAGTTATTAATGAAAATTTGTTCTAGCATTGATGACTTATTGCTTAATTAAAATGTAAGTTAAGGTGGGTCAAATTAATGAGAATATGTTTAGGGGGAGCTAATAGTGATTGATGGATCTAACTTCCTACATTATGTGTTTTGTTTAACAAATTTCCAAATGGGGGTTTTGAAAAATATAAAAGGAAATTTGGTGCTAGAGGGAGTGCCTACTCCCTTAGCCACCAAACTTATATAAAGAATTTCCATATTTAATGTGCTTCCAATTTATTGATATGTTTATTTTGGTTATGTTGATTATATTTTTGACATCTAGCCCATTATAAAAGATCATATTACCTGGGGAATATTATATTGGTGATTGGATTGATTTGAAATTACCCAACACAATACCTTGGATTGTGGACTTTGGATTGGATCGTGATTTTGTTGGATGAGTGGCCAAGGGTTCATATTTACATTGTTTTAGTGTGATTAGTTTAGATCTTCATATCTAAGCAAGCCTTAATATTAAGTCTATAAATTTGAGAGATTTGCATAGGTAAATGTACCAAGAGTTAAGCATTTAATCTGTTCTTGAGTGAATATTTTTGTATGAGTGCAATTTAATAGTAAAACCTTGTATTCACAAAAGGTGAATCTAGAATATCGGGTCTTCAAGGTATAATGGTGAGAGAAATTATCATGGGGTGTGATTGGAACGATAGAAATGTACAAGTGTACACAATTGTAACAAGTAATAAAGTGACAAGTAAATGTCGAGTTATCGTACCCACAAGGACTGTGAAAAGGATTATTTATGAATGCAATTAAAAACACTTTGGTGAAGAAAATATTTTGATTTTGAGGAAGTGATTAAAAACTAAAGTTTAACTAAATAAAATAAAAATAAATTTCTAATGCACGAAAGATGATTTTAATCAAGATGACATAAATGTGTTAGATTAATTACATTTCTTAACTTAGAATTACTAAACTCATGTTCATGTTGTTACGAATAAATTCATGGCAACTTGGTAATTTGCTAACTACTGCTCATACATACTTATTACATTAACTAATCTCTTGAACATTTTCCAATGTCAATTCAAACAATTAACCAATCTTCATAAACACATAAAATATTAAGTGAGGTAACAATATATACCTATATTGAAACAGTTTACTCACAATAATCTTGCAAGTTATGCAAGGCTAATGTACCGTTTAATCTCATTACTAATTTAATCCTAGGCTACTTTAGAAGATTAAACATGCACTGATTAAGTATTATGTCAATTAATTACAATTTCAACACGATTTAATAATTAATTCATTAGTTACCTTACAATTATAATGCAAGAATAACTTAATCAAAGAACTTACCAAGGCCTATAACAACACAAACATAATTTTAATAACTTAAGTGGACGAAATGAAAACAACCTAACAAGAATTAAATTTAAGCCACATTAATTAAATTAAACATATAAACATAAAAAGTATTTCATAGATGTGCTCATAACAACAACAATAAAAATTAAAGGATAGGAACTAGAATCAAATCCGGTGTTTCTCTAAAGCTTGACTTGTTTGCTTCGCTCCTCCTTCTCCGCTTGTTCTTGTTGAACCAAGGCTTCCATGAGTACTTGAATGCTGCTATAACAGCCCATTTTTCAGTGAAATCAGAACAGTGGTTTCGAGACCACAAATTCGATCCAAAAATAAAATTTATTTTTATTTTATTATATGGTCCGTAATATGCTAGAAATGTCATGTGGAAATTTTGATAATAAAATTTTATCTATTTAGTGCTTAATTACAGGATGGACTAAATCACATAAAATGAAAAAAGTTGAATTATAGTAGCTAGAAGGATTAAATAGATATGGAATTCAAAATTTGAGGTCCTTATATGGTAATTAGACCATTAAAGAAAAGTATGTAGATATTTTGGTGACTCATCCATGGAAATTTAGAAAAAGGGCAAGGACTAAATTGGAATTTGAAATAATTTAATTAATTAAAAGATGAGAAAGAAAATCTCATCTTATTTACTTATCATCTTCCCCAAAAATACATGGAAACCCTAAGAGAGAGAGAAAAAACTTTCATAGCTTAATTGGATAAGTTTTCTTGTCCTGTTTTTAGTAATTTTGATATTTTTGAAACCGAGATAGCTTAATCTTCTATTTGAGGGATCAATTTGAAGAGTTATAAAAGTATAGAAATTAGGTCATGGATGTATATGCTGAAAATTTGAAATTTATGGTAGAAAATGAAAGGTTGTTGATAGATAAACAACTTTTACAAAGTGATTTTTGATGAAAACATGATTTAGGGACTAAAATGTAAAGTTGTGAAAATTGTTGAAAATTTATAAAATTTATAGAAAATAAGTGCTGTAAATTTTATGTTGAAATTTCGGTTAGGCTTGGAATAAGGAGTAAATTGCATAAATATCATTTTCCGAGCCTAGGGACGAAATTGGAATTTATGGAAAAGTTAGGGGCAAAATGGTAATTTTTCCTACGAGACAAATTGAGTCCAAATGAATATGAAATGTGTGAAATTGATGATTAAAGTTATTTATAGATCCGAATAACACAAATTCGATGTTAGATCAAGAAAAAGAAAAGGTTTTGGATTAGTAGATTTTATACGCGAACTAGTGTCAAGGTAAGTTCGTGTAACATAATCGTGCATGTAAATATGTTGTAACACCCCTAACCCGTATCCATCGTTGGAATGGGGCTACGAGGCATTACTATTCATAAAACAATTCAGAACAGACTTTCTTTACAAGGTTAATCATCTAGTAACCTTTTTTTTTATAAGGCAACTAACATTCTTCAATTCTATAATTCATAAAATTTCCAAGATTATATTTAATCAATACAATAAAGAATCATGAAAATCGAATGTTACATTCGTAACCAAGGCTATGTCATTCCACATACAAATCATATATGTACGCTATAACAACAATGGCACTCAAAGAATTTAAATATAAAATATCTTATTATCTTACTAATTTTATACACATACAAATTAGTAAGCAAACATACATCATTTCATCTTATAAAAGTGATATATTCCATTATAGCATTTGTTTACCTAAATACAACATTTGCATATCATAAATACATATAATTAATAATCCTCTTAGCATATGCCAAAATATCATCAACTCAACCAATTAGGCCACTCAAATAATTTATCCAGAATGTTCAAATAATGTGACATTTGAAAACGACACATAATCATATTCACTTCATGTCTAATCGGCAACCAAGATCTTCTAGTGCATATTAATTGATTTTCAAATAATTATCAAATCCATCTAACCATACCTATCATTAATTTATAACTTAAGCATACTCCAATGTACCAGATATACTTGATATACATTTTACTAATTAATGCATTACCTATTATAACTCAAATACAAACATCATTTACTCTATCACCGAAACACTACCTTTTATCGTTATACATATATACCTTGAGTTAATAAATATATCATACCATTTCATCTCGTGCAAAAATATATATACAGGTACCAAATCACCAAGTTGACCATAACCCTTTCATATATTTTCACCAAATAACCGAGTACACAAGTACATTATACTAGCTTCCAAATCAATTCATGATACAATTTATATTTCACAAGAAAATATCAATAACCAAATATGAACATATATTCCATACACAAATCTTATCTACCATGTAATAAACATATCAAAATAAACTTTTTCTATATTCGAATATAATCTATCATTCTTTAATACCAAATCATGAATAACACCTTAACCAAATTAACAACCAATTTCACTTATACTTTTATCTATCCATATGTCATAATCGAATCAACCAAATGCACACATCCAAAATCACCAACAACTTCAATGCACAAAATAGATATCACAAATACCATTCATTCAGGAGACATAGTATAATACCCAAATGAACTTAAGCCATAATCAAACAAAACCCTAGTAAAGCATTGAAGTTAGGCCATTTTCGCATGGCTTAAATTATACAAAACCAAAATTCAACATTTCAAATTACAATCTAGCCTATACATGTCATAGGTTCGAAAATTCAGCTTATAAAATACCGAAGATAGTCAATAGTGTGATAAGCTTCTCTGACGATTCTCGAGCTCGAAACTTGAATCCAAAATCTATAAAACAGAGGTGAACATGAACACACATAGAATAAGCTTTGATAGTTTAGTAAGTCATAAGAAAATAAACAACTTAGTCACATAATCAAATCATTTAATTAAACCAGATTATACTATCATAGTTACTTTGAATCTTAAGCTTACAATTTCATGTATTTTATATGTACTTTCACATGTATAATATTCATGGCGAATGAACATATATATATATTAACAAACTATCATTCAATTTTCAATCCAAAATATCTTTATCATAACTAGTACATATACTCTTATATGCATAAATTCATAGGTCAAAGGATAATAATCACATACATATTTATATTATATGGCCAAATACACATACATATATATAAGCAAAATATCCTTCAATTTCAAAGCTAAATATCATTATGTGAACACATATACTTATACTCATGAATCAATATACAACTTCTTATGAGTAAGCATAGTAATGACCAAATGAACACTTTTATATATAAAGATACATTAGCAAACTATTATTCAATGACCAAGCAAAATGTCTTTATTATATCAAATACACATATACTTATATGCATATACTGTAAGTCAAAGTATAACAATCATATATATATTTAATCAATAGTTGAATATACCCCCAATTGTATATATTCAAAAAGTAATTTCGACAATGTTCAAGGTCGAATACCTTTTTCACATTCACATATATTCTTACTTTACTTCAAGCATGTTTTGTAACAAATATTAGGTATGTAACACCCCAAACCCGGCCTGGATGTTATGACCGAATCTGATGCGCCACATTGATGCGTTCAAAACACTTAGTTTGGAAAAGCTGAGTTGGTGTTGTAAAGACACTTTTAAAAGTAAGTTAAAGTGAATGGAAGCTGCGCACTGTAGGAAAACCAGAAGAAGAGGAGGTGAGTCCGTCTTGACCGCTTAAGTACCAAGCTCTCTTCTGGATCCAATCCTAGACATGCACACCGCCATTGCCACACTCTAACATCTCGTATAATTTTGAGAAAACCGCTTGATTATGACCAGTTAAGAAAATGATTAAGGCTGCAAATCGTTTGCTTAAAATATTTATTTTTCTTGGGAAAACATTTACTTTATGAAACTTTGCGCGTCATCGTGATCTTTTAAAAACAAGTAGATTTTATAAAACGAACCCTAGTGCTAGCCATTTAATAATCCCCAAAATATAAGTAATTAAAAAGAGCGACCTTATTACAACTTTAAGCATAATAAAAATAATCCAAAATAAATGCTAAACTTATTTAAAATCGGCAATCAATCTTCATGGCCACTCAAATCCTTGACTCCAAGTCCACCAATTCTAGGGCTCACCGCAAGGATGGAAGAGGAAAGGGTGAGTTTGGGAAAACTCGGTGTATCTGAAAACCCATCCAAAGCCCAATTCAGCTCGAGCCCATTGGGCTGAGCCCTATTCAGATAACAATACACAGAGGTCAAGCCCTTTTAGAATACATAGCAAGGCCTTAGCCCTTTTTACATAACAATGTGGCCCATAGGCCCAGCTTTAGTAGCATGAGTAACAACAGAATAATGAATGCAAGCCCATCCGGGAGACTACTCAACCCACCAACTGCTACACCGCCTGCACAAACCCTATACACCATGTGGGGAATATCTCAACCCACCCAAATTTCTACACACACAGATTAAAGAACGCCACTCAAATTCAGTCGATTGAGGCAAAGCCTCCAAGACGTGGATGAACCACTTTCAAGATTTCCTCCATTAATACCCCAATCCCATGCAATGATATTAATAAATGCATATCATGCAAAATACGAGTAATCAATCAAGCGATTCACCAATTTAAAACCCTAGGGTATATCGGTAATTTTGCTCTTTAGGGTAATTTCGGTAATTTTGCTCTTTAGGGTAATTTCGTGATCTACGCTCTTCGCACAAGATAATTCAGTAATTTTATCGCTTTATGCAATTTGATTCCACCATCTACCTAATGTGCTAATTTGCCCATCTCTTACCCATATTGGTCCGTAAGCCCATTGGGCCCAGCTTTGGCCCATCGAGCCCTTTTTCAAAATACGCTAAAACGTCACGTGAACGTGCTTACCACCTTGCGGTGCCAGATCTAACAATTATTCTATGACTTGAGAGCATTCGCATACCCATTATGACCATGAAATGCCGAATTTGGCATTTCGCTTTTGCCAATTGAACTAAAGAAGGGTGTTCTAGACACACCGATTTGCTACGATCACATCGAGATCCCTTCCGATATCCTACAGCTTGATTAGCAGTTCTTATTTACAAACCATAATCACTAAACCCCAAACTTACTCATCCATGCTCAAACCATATCCCTAAAAGCCTTTGAAACCTTACCTTCTTTGCCAAAAACGGTAGCTAGCTCCAAATCCGATTGCTTCAACAACCCACGCCTTTAATCCAACACTTAAGAAGACACTAATCATTGACAGAAAACGTCAATTAAAAACCTTTAGAGCCACATGCCCAATTCGACAGCCTCTCTATATTTTAGGGACTTCGGCTTTTCCTAACTTTGTAAAATATAACCAGATCCGAGATGATGAACACTTACCCTTACTCCTTTTTGATCTCCACGCAATGCAGTGCAGATTTATCTTTCAAACGATGGTAAAAACTCGACTCCGGAGTTCAAGTTTCGCTATAAGCCCCCAATTCTATGGTTTTCGGCTTTTGTGTGATGAAGGAGATGATAATGCGGGGCTACAACCTTGAAGTAGAATTGCGGTCAGGAATCTAGGATTAAGAAAAGATAATTGTAAATTAATAAAAACAAAAGAACATAAAAGAACCTGGCTTTGAAGAAATCGGCACAAGCAGTGATCACAGGTTTTCGGCTTTTATAGATTCGGCAAAAGTGTTGATGAATAGTAGGTATGATGAATAGTTTGAAGAAGAAAAAATAAAAGAAGAAGAATAGGGGAGGTGGTAGTTTCGGCTAGAGGAAAAAGAGAGAAAAGAACAATCTTAAGGTGTAAAAGCAGAAGAAAACGGCACCAACAATACCCTAAGTGCCAAATACTACCCTCATAATCCCCGCCGATTTTCCTCTTCAATTCCCCATTCGCTAACTCCTAGCCTCATCCCAATCCCTTAAATCTCTCCCTTATCACTCCTTAATCCAAGCATTTAAACCGATCCAACTCTCCTCAGCGTAATCCACCGAACTCCAACACTTACCCTCCCGCACTAAAAAATAAATGCATCTATTTGCCAACAAAGGAATCGAACCTGTGTCTTCCCCAACACTTACACGCCACCTTCATAGCTCCCTAGTGGCGCACTTAGCCACTTTACCAAAGGCTCATTTGTGATGCAATTTACCCATCACTCCACTTAAGGCCACTTAGCCGTAACCCCTAACTCCTAAGTCTAAAATTCCAAAAATTCAACTGGTTTTGGCCAACTCATGGGCCTTCTATAAGCCCATTTACCTACTCAAAATACTAATTCCACATCCAAATACAAAATTTTAAAAATCTTTACAAAATATTGAAAATCGCGAATAAACCCGAAAATCGGGATGTTACAACTCTACCCTCCTTAAAGAAATTTCGACCTCGAAATTTTACCTTATCGAAACAGCTTGAGGGTACTTGTTGACGATCGCCTCCTCGCCTCCCAAGTAGCTTCTTCCTTGCCATGGTTTCTCCAAAGTACTTTCACTAGTGGAACTGATTTCCTTCTCAACATCTTGACGTCACGATCAAGTATTTGCACAGTTCCTCCTCGAAAGTTAAATCGATTGTACCTCGATTTCAAAGAATCGGTATGATATGAGTTGGGTCGATCGATACCGTCTCAAAGATGGATACATGGAAAACATCGTGGATACAATGCGCTCTGGTGGTAACTCGGTCGATAAGCCACCGGTCCAACTCGCTAACAATCCAGTAAGGCCCAATAAACCGTGGGCTCAACTTACCCTTCTTACCAAATCTCAAAATTTTCTTCCAAGGGAAACCTTCAAGAAAACCATATCCCCACAAATAACTCAATCTCTTTGCGCTTCAAATCCGTCGACTTACTTCGCTATCGGATGCCTCCTTTAATCGACCCTTATCGCCAACCTTGCTTTCGATTTCCGCCACCAATTCGGTCCAAGCACTCGTCATTCACCCAACTCGTCCAACACGTCGGCGTCGACATCTTCGCCCATAAAGCGCTTCATATGGTGCCATCTGAATACTTGCTTGATAACTGTTATTGTACGCAAACTCCGCCAATGGTAAGTAGTCCTCCCAACTTCCACGAAAATCGATGATACAACCTCTCAACATATCTTCCGAACTCGAATAACCCTTTACGATCGTCCATCTGCAGAGGTGAAAAGCGGTGCTAAAATCCAATCGTGTTCCCAACGCTTCTTGCAACTTCCGCCAAAACCTAGACGTGAACCTAGGGTCTCGATCAGAAATTATTGACACCGGCACACCATGCAACAAGACTACCTCCGCCACGATAACTTGGCCAACTTTTGCAAAGAGTAGTCGGTGCGAACAGTATGAAATGAACAGATTTTGTTAACCTATCCACAACTACCCACACCGAATCTTTCTTGGTGGGTGTCAAAGGTAACCCACTCACAAAGTCCATTGTTACTCTTTCCCACTTCCATAGTGGAATTTTCACCGGTTGTAATAATCCCGACGCAGCTTGGTGCTCAAATTTAACCTCTGGCCGCACGCCGACATTTCCCACAAATTCACCACCTCTCGCTTTAATCCGCCACCAAGACACCTCTCGCAAGTCTCGGTATAACTTATTCCTCCAGATGCATGGCACGAGTCCACCATGAGCCTCTTTTAGAATTAATCGCCTCAATTCGTGGTCCTTTGGAATACAAACCCTTCCATGAAAACACGTAACTCCTTCACTGTTCAACCCAAAATCCTTGTTCTCACCACTCTTAATTTGTCGGAACCAAGAGCTAATGAATCGCCCTTCAACTGTTTTTCCTTAATCTTTCGGTCCAAGTAGGCCTTATTTGCGCTTCTACCAACAAGCTTCCATCATCGTATAGACTTAATCGTGCGAACAAGGCTCTCAAATCAGTAATAACCCTTCGACTCAATGCATCCGCCACCACATTAGCCTTTCTGGGTGGTACTCTATCGAACAAATCGTAGTCTTTAAGGAACTCCACCCACCTTCGTTGCCTAAGGTTCAACTCCTTCTGAGTCAACAAATACTTTAAGCTCTTATGATCGGTGTATATGATGCACTTCTCCCCACATAAATAATGTCTCCAAATATTTAACGCAAAAATCACTGCTGCTAGCTCCAAATCATGTGTAGGGTAATTCACCTCATGAGCCTTAAGCTGTCGTGATGCATAAGCGACCACCTTGCCCTCTTGCATCAGTACGCAACCTAACCCCACATGCGACGCATCGCTATATACGGTGAAGTCCTTCCCACACCGGTTGAATCAACACCGGCGCTTCACCAATACCTTTTCAACCGATCAAAAGCTTTTTGTCGTTTCTCGGTCCGCATAAATGGTACTCTTTTCCTTATGAGTTTTGTCAAGGGCGCCGCCATCACCGAGAAACCCTCCACAAACCTTCAGAGTAACACGCCAACCCTAGGAAACTCCGAATTTCCGACATCGACCTAGGTGGCTTCCATTCCGAATCGCTTTAATTTTACGAGGATGCACCTTAATCCCCTCAGAGACCACATGTCCTAGGAAGGTTACCTCCTCAACCGAATTCACACTTGCTAAATTTCGCATAGAGCTCCTTTTCCTTAACACTTGCAAAGACAATACGGAGATGCTCATCATGCTTCGCCTCCGTTTCAGAGTATACCAAGATATCGTCGATAAAGACGACTACAAACCGATCCAAGTAAGGTTGGAATACTCGATTCATCAGATCCATAAAAGCTGCAGTGCGTTCACACCCAAACGGCATGATCACAAACTCATAATGTCCATAACGAGTTCGAAAGGCTGTCTTATGAATATCCCCTTCTTTTACCCTTAGCTGATGGTATCCAAAACGAAGATCGATTTTGGAGAATACCGAAGCTCCCCTAAGTTGATCGAACAGGTCATCAATCCTTGGTAGTGAATACTTATTCTTAATCGCCGCTTTGTTCAATGGCGATAATCGATGCACATGCGCATCGTTCCGCCCTTCTTCTTCACAAAGCAGACCGGTGCTCCCCAAGGAGACACACTAGGCCTAATGAAGCCTCTATCTAATAGCTCTTGAATTTGAGCCTTCGCCCACCAACTCCTTCGATGCCATCCTATAGGGTGCAATAGATACCGGAGTCGTTCCGTAACAAATTGATTCCAAACTCAACTTCCGATTGGGAGGTATTCCAGAAGCTCTTCCTAAAAACATCCCGAATTCCCTAACAGCCTCGATGGTCTCCACAATGATCCTCGATTTCACTTGACTTACCAAAGCCGATATGCCTCGCATCCCTTATGCATCGGTTTCTCATTTCAACGCCGATACTACATTGGATAAGTAATCCTTCATTCTCCAATAATCATTACCTCTTCATCATTGATACCTTAACACCATCCTCTTAGCTGCACAATCTAAAGTTGCCTTATGCTTGGTCAACCAATCCATCCCTAGTATCAAATCGAATTCCTCAAACGGTAACTCCATCAAATCCCCACGAAAACCCCGCTTTGAATCTCCGAGGCACCTCCTTGAAGAGTTTCTCTACCTTAACCGAATGACCTAAAGGACTTATCACGCACACCCCACATACGGTCTCCTCAAGTGCACGCCTAGTGCCCCGTAAATGTTATATGCCACATACGAATGGGTTGATCCCACATCAATCGAAAGCGATATAAGGTACACCATAGATAAAAACGCATACGCTTATGACATCGTGTGTCACCCTCCTCATGACGAAAGCAAGATACACCAAAGTCAGCCGACGAGCATCCGCGTTACCAATACCCTACCGGGTGCCCCACGTCCACGGCCATTACCACCGCGACCTTGTCCATGACCTCTTGGCAGCGGCGGTCCCTCCCTCACAGGTTGAGCCGGTCGCTTAGCCCCTTGTTCGGCCACTTGAGCCTGAGTGGCCCTCCTAGGACAATCCTTAATCCTATGCTCCTTAGACCCACAACGAAAACAAGCCCCAGAACGCTTCCAGCACTCTCCTTGATGCATTCTCGCCGCAATCTCCACAAGCTTGCGGTTCACTCGTGTTCACCGAATCGCCGAACCGGTTCCTCCATCCTAGCTCTCTTAACATTTTGATTTACAAGACCCGCCGTCCAAAGATCCCTCCCGAACCAATTTCGATCCTTATCACGATTCCTCTGTTCGTTTGCTTCACTTCCTCGGCTATCTTAGCCTTCTCTACTAGTGCAAATAAATCTCGCTCCTCTGCATGAGCTATGAGCACCCTTAACTCATCTCTAAGGCCATCCTCAAAATGTACGCTGCACAGACTCAAGGGAAACGATGCCATTAGCATACCGACTCAATCGTAGAAACTCCGCCTCATATTCAAGAATGGTCTTATTTCACGAGTCGATTCAGAACTCCTTTCTGCGGCATCTAAATAGCTAGCTCCAACATATTTTGCCTTAAAGGTCTGCTTTGAACAGACTTCCCATGTTACCCTCTCGGTTGGGGTACCTTCTCTCACAAGAATCCACCACCGATATGCTTCATCCCACAAAGAACGACATCGCCCTTTCAACTTCGCTCTCTCGAAAGGGTCCAGTCGTCCATGACCCGCTCTGTGGCTTCCAACCAAGATTTCACCACATTTGGGGCCACTCCAGATCGCCTTAAAATCTCAAATTCATTGGCGAAGTCGTTCGAAATGGACCCCTATTCATGGGTCTGACGTTAGCTCCGCCACCCTTTCCAAAACCCTCAAAATGGCACGAGACAAAGCGTCATCCCCGCAGCCGGTCCATACGGCCCATTTTCATTAATCGGTGGTGGACGTACCCGCCACCGGCATGTGTTCGATGACGCAGATCCAGCTTGAGTGCTACCTCGGCCTCGACCACGGCCTCTTCCTGGGTAGCCCTTGTACTCATAACGATTTATCCGATTCGAATTTTATGACATTAGTTTACGGTTTCACTGCTTATTATAGAATATCTTATGAGCAGATAGAGTTTCGAGTTATTTCAAGCAATCATAATTTAGCTACGGTTTCAGTCTTGTAGTCCTAATACTACATCATCAATAGTTCTATCTCTAAGGCTCAAGATTATCTCTGCAGATTATTTACAAGATGCAGCCCATATAAATACTTAAAGTAGAAAAAGATCACTTACAGACTTGGTGCCGGGATTCAAGCAGCCACTTCCTTATCACCCATGTAAAAATTAAAACCATGTTTTTGTTTACCAAAAATAAAAAGATTTCATTTGAAAACACTTTTATTTTAAAACTATTGATTTAACCCGCTTAACAAATAGAAAAACTTGACCATCTTCAAAAACTTACTATTTCCAAAAATAACCTTCTTAGGCCCAAGTTTTTGAAAAGATTTTCGGACCGATCCACACCGAAGTTGTTGCAACCTAGGCTCTGATACCACTAAATGTAACACCCCAAACCCGGCCTGGATGTTATGACCGGATCGATCGCCACATTGATGCGTTCAAAACACTTAGTTTGGAAAAGCTGAGTTGGTGTTGTAAAAGACACTTTTAAAAGTAAGTTAAAGTGAATGGAAGTCAGCACTGTAGGAAAACCAGAAGAAGAGGAGGTGAGTCCGTCGGATCGCTAAGTACCAAGCTCTCTCTCGGATCCAATCCTAGACATGCACACCGCCATTGCCACACTCTAACATCTCGTATAATTTTGAGAAAACCGCTTGATTATGACCACTTAAGAAAATGATTAAGGTTGCAAATCGTTTGCTTAAAATATTTATTTTTCTTGGGAAAACATTTACTTTATGAAACTTTGCGCGTCATCGTGATCTTTTAAAAACAAGTAGATTTTATAAAACGAACCCTAGTGCTAGCCAGTTTAATAATCCCCAAAATATAAGTAATTAAAAGAGCGACCTTATTACAACTTTAAGCATAATAAAATAATCCAAAATAAATGCTAAACTTATTTAAAATCGGCAATCAATCTTCATGGCCTCTGAATCCCGCCCACTCCAAGTCCACCAATTCTAGGCTCACCAAGGATGGAAGAGGAAGGGGTGAGTTTGGGAAAACTCAAGTGTATACAGAAACCCATCCAAAGCCCAATTCAGCTCGAGCCCATTGGGCCCGAGCCCTATTCAGATAATAAAGACACAGAGGTCAAGCCCTTTTCGAATATAGTAGCAAGGCCTTAGCCCTTTTTACATAACAAGTGGCCCATAGGCCCGCCAAGAGCATGAGTAACAACAAGAATAATGAATGCAAGCACATCCGGGAGACTACTCAACCCACCAACCGCTACACCGCCTGCACAAACCTACACACCATGTGGGAATATCTCAACCCACCCAAATTTCACACATTCACAGCTTGCAAAGAACGCCGCTCAAATTCACCATTGAGGCAAAGCCTCCAAGACATGGATGAACCACTTTCAAGATTTCCTCCATTAATACCCCAATCCCATGCAATGATATTAATAAATGCGATCATGCAAAATACGAGTAATCAATCAAGCGCTTCACCAATTTAAAACCCTAGGGGTATATCGGTAATTTTGCTCTTTAGGGTAATTTCGTAATTTTGCTCTTTAGGGTAATTTCGTGATCTACGCCATCGCACAAGCTAATTCAGAATTTTTATCGCTTTTATGCAATTTGATTCCACCATCTACCTAATAAAGCTAATTTGCCCATCTCTTACCCATATTGGTCTGTAAGCCCATTAGGCCCAGTTTTGGCCCATCGAGCTCCTTTTTCCGAAAATACGCTAAAACGTCACGCGAACGTGCTTACCACCTTGTTTCGGCAAGAACATATTATGAACAAAAATAATGGTTTTCTTTTCTTATGTTTTATGTTATATTATAACATATATTAACCATTTTACATTTTTACCCTTTAATAATAAATAAACAAAACATATATTCTAAAGTCATTGCCGTACACACCATAATACCATGGTCTAATTACATTTTTGGTACTTCAATTTAATAAGACAATAGCAATTCAGCCTTTATACAAATAACCATCAAGTTTTCATTTTACGCGATTAAGCCCTTTTATTTAATCGGACACTCAAACGACAAAATTAAATCACGAAAATTTCACAGATGCTAATTCACACATAATAAACACAAAAAATAATTTTTTAAATAATTTTCTGACTCAGATTCGTGATCCCGAAGCCACCGTTCCGACTAGGGTCTAAATCGGGCTGTTACAACTCTTCCTCTTAGGAATTTTCGTCCCCAAAAATCTTACAGGTGAATAGTTTCGGATAGCGTTCCCTCATTGCACCTTTTGGCTCCCACATTGCTTCCTCAACACCGTGCTTATGCCACAGTACTTTAACTAACGAAATCTTCTTATTTCGCAACTCTTTACTCTCTCGAGCTAGAATGTGAATCAGTTCTACCTTATATGTCATATCGAACTTAATCTCAATCTCAAACGGACTAATCACATGTGAAGGATCAAATCAACCCCATGTATCTTATTTTCAATGAGTTCCGTCCAACACAATGGTTTATGACCTTTACGATCGTATGAAGCCTCCTAAGATACCATTTTGATACTCGATTAAAAGCCATTATTGTACGCAATTTCAATCAGAAGTAAGTATCGTTCCCACATACCTTCAAACTCGAGAATGCAACATTTCAACATATCTTTATGTTATCTAAATGATTCGTTCAGACTGGCCATCTATTTGCGGATGGAAAGTAGTACTAAAATATAATTTTGTACTTAGTGTATCTTGCAGTTTCTTCCAAAACTGCAATGTAAACCTCGAATCTCTATCGGAAACAATAGAAATAGATACTCTGTATAATTTCACAATCTGAGAAACATAGAATTCAACTAGTTCATCAAGCGAGTAATTTGTGCGAACCAGAACAAAATGAGCTGATTTGGTCAATCTACCCACAATAACCCAAATTGCATCTTTCTTGCTCGGTGTCAACGGAAAACCGGATACAAAATCCATCGTGATTCTATCCCATTTACATTCATGTATCATAATCGGCTGAAGCAATCTAGAAGGTACCTGATGCTCGGCTTTTACTTGTTGACAGATTAAGCATTTCGAAACAAAATCAGAAATATCTTGTAAGTAAGTAAGAGAAGAAACAGATTCCAACAACCCAAGTTTCAGCTTCCTCCACCACAGGTTTATAGATTTCGGCTTTTGTAAGTAAGTAAGAGAAGAGAAGTTCGGCTACCACAAGATTCGGCTCTTGGAGAATATGGGAGATGGTAACAATAATGGATTCGACAGAGAAGGAAGGGTATGAGTTCGATTGTGAGGAAAAAAGAAGATGGAAGAAGGAAAAGGATGAGAAAAGAGGTAGTATTCGGCTATGAAGAAAACGGCACAGTGAGGGGTTTCTAGGTTCGGCTAAAAGAAAAGAAAAGATGAGAAGAGAATTTGGTTTTTTGGTTGTGAAGTCGGCACAGGTGTAGTCTTCGATTTTTAGCAAAAATAAAAGGGAAGAGAAGAGAAACCTAATTTTCGACAGAACAAACTAAATAACCTAATCCCGAAATACAAAAGAATTTGGCAGCCTAGACGAAATGCCGAAATTCCCAACATAAGGTGCCCTAGCCGAATGTGCACTTGCAGAGTCCTCTATACGACCAACTCCTACTTCATACTCAGATTCCTTGATTTTCTCCCCTTATCAGCTCCTAAATCTTCTCCCTTATCCCCTCCTTACTCAATCACCTGAGCAACTCAAACTCCTCCTGACAGTCTTTTACTTGAGTTCCATTGCTTACCCTTTCTAAACATAAAAAGTAATTCCCTTAATATGCTGTCATTGTGACTTGAACCTCAGCTCTCCCTAGCATCCACACGCCACTTTTATAGCCTTCCTAGTGGCATCACATTCCACTTTCCCACCTGCTTCTTTGTGTTTTATTTTACCCAATTAATACTTAAAAGCCCAATTAACCAGAACCCCTTTTTTCCTATGGAACTAAAATTAACTAAAGTTACCGAGTTTTAACTTAAACTTGGGTCTTCTAGAGGCCCACTAACATAATTAAACCTACGCCAAACAGACAAAACACAGAAATTTTAAATTTGACAACATACACAGAATTCTCGAAAATTGGGGCATTACAACTCTACCCTCCTTAAAGAAATTTCGTCCTCGAAATTTACCTGATCCAAACAGATGAGGGTATGGCTATTGCATCGCCTCTTCTGGCTCCCACGTAGCTTCCTCTCTGCCATGATTACGCCAAAGCAATTTCACTAATGGAACAGATTTCCTTCTAAGAACCTTAACATCTCGAGCCAATATCTACACAGGCTCCTCCTCAAAGGTCAAATCAGTCTGAACATCAATTTCTGCAACTGGCACGACATGAGCAGGGTCAGAATGATAACTCCTTAACATGGAGACGTGAAATACATCGTGAATCCTATCTAACTCTAGAGGCAATTCCAATTGATAAGCTACTGGGCCTACTCACTTCAAAACCCGATAAAGCCCAATGAACTGCAGACTCAACTTGCCCTTCTTACCAAACCGTAATATCTTCTTCCAAGGAGAAACCTTTAAGAAGACCATATCACCTACTGAGTACTCAATCTCCTTACGCTTCAAATCTGCATACGACTTTTTCCTATCAGATGCTTCTTTTAACCGGTCCCTAATTATTCTAACGTTATCCTCAGTATCAGCTACCAAATCTGGTCCAAGAACTTGTCGCTCTCCTAGTTCAGTCCAACAACTAGGGGTATGACACCTTCGTCCATACAGTGCTTCATACGGTGCCATTCGAATACTCGCTTGGTAACTATTATTGTACGCAAATTCTGCCAACGACAAGTAATCCTCCCAACTACCTCGAAAGTCAATCACGCATCCCCTCAACATGTCCTCCAGAATCTGAATAACCTTTTCTGACTGACCATCAGTTTGGGGATGGAAAGCCGTACTAAAGTTCAATTGCATCCCCAATGCCTCATGCAACTTTTTCCAAAATCGAGATGTGAATCTGGGATCCCGGTCAGAGATAATCGAAATTGGGACTCCATGAAGTCGCACAATCTCCGCCACATACAACTTGGCTAACCTTTGAAGTGAGAAGTCAGTACGTACAGGTAAGAAATGGGTTGATTTGGTCAATCTATCCACAATCACCCACACCGAGTCTTTCTTCGATGGTGACAAGGGCAGCCCACTCACAAAGTCCATGGTTACCCTCTCCTACTTCCAAAGTGTAACACCCCGAACCCGAGACCATCGCCGGTGTCGGACACGAGGGGTTAACAAACCAAGTTCACTTGTTTTGCCCACCAATTTGACATTTCCAGTCAGGCTGGAAAACTGCGTCACCGTCGCCTTAAAAATCATATCTCGAGTTTCAAAACTCGGAAACTGGTTTCGTAAATGTTCCCTGAATTTAGACTCATGTATCCATCCATGGATTTATTTCTAGAATTTTTGGTCGGGCCAATTGGTACAGTTTATTAGTTAAAGTCACCCATGTTACAGGGATTGACTGCTCTGACCTTCACGCGTTACAACTTGAATATCTCACTGTACAGAACTTTAATACTGGTGCCGTTTGTTTCTAATGAAACTAGACTCAAAATGGAATCTGTACATATAAGGCATGACTCCTAATTCTTTCTGGATAATTTATAGAAAATTTTTAAAGTTGCGACAGGGGACCCAGAAACTGTTCTGGCCCTGTCTCACAATAGCTTTAATATCTCTTAACATGTAACTCCTATGACCATTTCGTTTCTTCCATATGAAAATAGACTCACCAAGGTTCATTTACATAGCTTATTCACTATTTAATACCATTCCTACAAATTTTGGTGATTTTTCACATTCACGTCACTGCAGCTGGCAGCATCTGTTTTAAGGTAGGTCTTACCTATTTGGTAGTCTCCATGAACCAACTAGTCTTGCCATACATAGGTTCATATATGATCATTTTAACCATGCCAATGGCTGATCATGTGACCAACATTCCCATTTCCAATCCATGGTCACATCATGACACCAAATATATACATATACAAACCGCAAATAGTCTAAGTCGATACTTCACTTTTACGAGCCATTTTCGCATGGCCTTACACAAATACATCACAACATATTTAACCAACAAGGGGTAGTCCTATACATGCCATTTCAAAGTTCAACCAAAAATTTATACCAAAATAGAGACGTTGATAGTGTGGATGACTTCGACTTTATTGATCCCGAATCCGATTGCTATCGAGCGAAATCTATAAAACAGAGAGCCAAAGCAACGGGGTAAGCATTTTTATACTTAGTAAGTCTCAAGGAATATAATCAACTCTAATTACAGCAATACATTCACATAGCCAAATGCATCATTTCATTAATACACATTCTTACTTCACACTTCATCATTATATACTTTCACAAAGTATCAATCAATTCAATAACTGAAATTCATTAGTCGATTGAGCGAATGTTGCTCAAACATGTCGACTTTCCAATGCACATATAAACGCATACCTTATTCTTTGGGCTTCTCGAGTGTACTAATTGAATTTATTACAGCAACCAACACTCACCTCCAGCCCAAGATTCTTCGAATATAACCGGATATAACCACGCACAAATGCCTTCGGTCTTAGCCCGGATAGAATGTCTCGCACGAATGCCTTCGGGTCTTAGCCCGGATGTAGCCACTAGCACAATTGCCTTCGGGTCTTAACCCGGATATAATTTCCAGCATAATTGTCTTCGGGGCTTAGCCCGGATATCATTCAATTTCTCATGCACACATACATCAATAATCATTGGACATACATATTTCATTCTCGTTACTAAGGCTCAAACACAATTATAATCACTAGCATAATCGCCTTCGGGACTTAGCCCGGGCATTATTCGAATACTCATACACACATAAATCAATAATCAATACATCCATATTTCATTCCACATAATTCAAGTAAGGTCACTTCTTGAGGACTTACCTCGGATGTTGTCGAACGGCTTTTACGGCTATTCGATCACTTTTTCCTTCCCCTTGTCCAATTGTGGCCCTCTTAGCTCTTGAGCTAATTCAAACAAATTCAATTTATTAAAACCTCATTGTGCTAGCTTATGGCTGAATATGACAAGGAGTTTAAATGGTCATATGGCCACTCTTTAGCTTGAATACACAATGGTCATGCACATTTTATACTACATCAAGCAATTCAATACAATTTATTCGAGCATCAAGGAAAAGCTAAGGCCTTCAATAGGCTACCCAAGGCCGAATATTCATGTACATGTTGAGGCCAATTATGCACTTAATACCTCACAAAACAGCATGCATTTTACTAGTTAATGCTTTGCATATTGTAGCTCAAAACTTATAATATAGCATCAAGCACTCATATGTGTGCTAGTAAATGTGCTTGCAATTTCACAATCATTCTTCAACATCTTCTTCTTTAAACAACCATATTCATCACTTAGTTCATAACCAAAACATCATGTGCAAACATATATATACATATATGAGCATGGCCAATTTCAAGGTGTCCATAGCCATCCAAAACACAAATTTTAACTAACATGCAAGAAGCATGAACCATGCTCATGAATGCATCATGGCGAATATGACAATCATGCCCCTTTTCAACTTCAATCATGATTAAACAAAAAGAAAACTCAAAATCTTACTCAAAAGTAGACAATCCATCATTGCATGCATCATCATCAAGCTTCACACTTAGCATGCAATGGCTTTATCACCATAACAACTTTGGCCAAATACCATTTCCATGGCATAACAAAGATTTGAGCCATGGCTAACATGCACATCAAGTTAGCAACCAAAACATGCATGAAACTCCTAACACAACCTCATACATACCTTAATCTTGATGCAAACTTAGCCAAATCTCCTTCTAGATCTCTTCCAAACCAAGCATGAAGCAAAAATCCTCCTTCTTCCTTAGTTTTGGCTCAAAGAAAGGATGAACAAAATTTTTCTTTCTTTCTCTACAACTCACGGCAATGGGGGGGAATACCACACTCACACAATTTTTTTTTTCATTCTTTTCTTACCCATACACCTTTGTTTATTATTTCTCCTAATGCACCAACAAAACATGTTTCATGACATGTTTTGCCCATCCTCTCTGCCATGGCGGCCACTTCATGTTGGGGGAAATTTGACATGCAAATCCCTTATTTTTGCATGCATGAGCAACTAGTCATCACACATTTCCCCATCATACTTTCAAAGTTCACTACTAGGTCCTTTCTAGTGAAATTCGCATTTATAACACTAAATCGAAACATCAAAAATGTCACACACAAATTAACACATATCATAGGCATCAAAATAAATTTTAAATTATTTTTATGCCTCGGTTTTGTGGTCCCGAAACCACATCCCGACTAGGGTCAATTTTGGGCTGTCACACAAAGTGGTATCTTCACTAGCTATAACAGTCCAGAAGGTAATTGATGCTGAGCTTTCACTTGCTGGCATGTCAGACATTTCCCTACAAACTTTGCTACTTCTTGTTTAAGTCCAGGCCACCCGTACAATTCTCGCAAGTCGTGATACAACTTATTCCCTCTAGGATGCATGGCATAAAGTCCCCCATGAGCTTCCTTTAATATTGCCTGCCTCAAGTCAGAGTCCTTCGAAACACAAATTCTTCCTCGGAAACACAGAACTCCTTCGCCATTTAACCCAAACTCAGAAGTTTCCCCTTCCTTAACTTGTTGAAAATGAGCGACCAAAGACTCATCGTTCAACTACTTTTCCTTAATCTGATCCATCCAGGTTGGCCTTACTTGCAACTCAGCCAACAGACTTCTATCATCATACAGACTCAGATGAGCAAACATTGCTCTCAGGTCAGATACAGCTCTACAACTTAGAGCGTCGGCTACCACATTAGCCTTGCCTGGGTGAAACTCGATCGAACAGTCATAATCCTTAAGTAACTCAATCCATCTCCTTTGCCTAAGGTTCAGCTCCTTCTGAGTCAACAAATACTTAAGACTCTTGTGGTCTGTGTATATAATACACCTCTCTCCATACAAGTAATGTCTCCAAATCTTAAGTGCAAATATCACTGCCGCCAACTCCAAATCATGAGTAGGATAGTTCCCCTCGTGAGGCTTAAGCTGTCGTGATGCATATGCAACCACCTTACCCTCTTGCATTAACACGCAGCCCAAACCTACATGTGATGCGTCCATCAGACACAAGAAAATCCTTCCCGGACTCAATTTGAATTAACGCAGTGCTTCAATGTAACTTTCTTCAACTTCTCAAAAGCTTCCTGCTGCTTCTTAGTCCATACAAATGGTACTCCTTTCCTTATGAGTTTTGTCAGAGGTGCTGCCATTACAGAAAAACCTTCCACAAACCTTCTGTAGTATCCTGCCAATCCTAGAAAACTCCGTATTTCCGACACTGACCTAGGCCGCTTCCACTCCAAAATCGTGTCAATCTTCCGAGGGTCCACCTTAATCCCTTCAGCAGAGACCACATGTCCTAAGAAGGTTACTTCCTTCAACCAAAATTCACACTTGCTGAACTTTGCATAAAGTTCCTTCTCCCTTAACACTTGCAACACTATATGGAGATGCTCATCATGCTTCGCTTCCATTTCAGAATATACCAGGATATCGTCAATAAAGACGACTACGAACTAATCCAAAAATGGTTGGAACACATGATTCATCAGGTTCATAAATGCTGCAGGAGCGATCGTCAGTCCAAATGGCATAACCAGAAACTCGTAATGACCATACCGAGTCCTGAATTCCGTCTTATGGATATCTGCCTCCTTGACCCTTAACTGATGATATCCAGATCGAAGGTCGATCTTGGAAAATACAGAAGCTCTTCTAAGCTGGTCGAACAGATCGTCAATCCTTGGCAGTGGATACTTATTCTTAATTGTCAGTTTGTTCAACTGGCGATAATCGATGCACATCCGCATCGTACCATCCTTCTTTTTTACAAATAGCATCGGTGCTCCGCATGGAGACACACTTGTCCTAATGAAGCCCCTATCCAACAACTCCTGAATTTGTGCCTTTAACTCCACTAACTCCTTCGGTGCCATCCTATACGGTGTGATGGACACGGGCGTCGTTACAGGCAACAAGTCGATTCCAAACTCAACTTCTCGGTTCGGAGGCAAGCTTGGAAGCTCCTCCGAAAAACATCTTGGAACTCTTTTACGGTCCTGACCTTATCCACCATCAGTCCCTCCTCTTTCGACTGACTTACAAATCCCAAATAGGCCTCACAACCTTTCCGAATCCATTTTTCGGCTCTTAATGCTGACACCATATTGGACAGATATTCCCTTCTCTCACCTATCACCATAACCTCCTCATCCTCCGTGGTCCTTAACACCATTCGTTTAGTAGCACAATCTAAAGTCACTTTATGCTTAACAAGCCAGTCCATTCCCAGAATGAGATCAAACTCTCTGAATGGTAACTCTATCAGATCTCCAAGGAAAATCCTACCTTGAGTTTCTAAGGGTACATCCATATACAGTTTGTCTACCCTAACCGAGTGACCTAAAGGATTTAGCACAGATACCCCACTCACAATCTTCTCAGAGTGCACACCCAATGACCTAGATATGGCACATGCAACATAGGAATGATTAGATCCAATATCCACCAAAGCAGTATACGGCATGCTAGAAACCAAAAACGTACCAATTATGACATCAGGTGCGTCGCCCTCCTCTCGATGACGAGCTGCATACACCAATGCTGGTTGTCAAGCTTTAGCATTTTCGGCACCCCTGCCAGGTGCCCCTCGACCTCGACCATTTCCATTTCCACCCCTACCTTGTCCACGTCCTCTTGGTGGTTGTGGTCCACCTCTCATGGGTTGAGCAACCCTCTCAGACAAGAATCGAGCTCGATCGGCTCTCGAGGACAGTCCTTAACTCTATGCTCCATAGATCCGCATCAGAAACAAGCACCGGAACATTTCCTACACTCGCCCAAATGTACCTTACCGCAGTCTCCACAGATTGGTAGTCTAACCACATTCATCGGCACTGCTCGAACTGGTTCCTCCACTCTTGCTCTCTTAACATTTCTATTAGCACCACCGGAGGGTCCTGAATCCCTCCAAAAATGGTTCCGATCCTTTTCCCGATTCTTCTTTTCAGCACGCTTTACCTCCTCAGCTATCTTTGCCTTCTCCACCAAGACCGTAAAGTCCCGCTCCCTCTGCGGAGCAATCAACACCCTAAGACCATCCTTGAAGCACACACTTCGCTCATATTTCGTAGTGACTATGCCCACGGATACCACCGACCTCGAAACTTCGGCCTCGTGCTCAAGAATCGCTTTTACCTCCTCGCACTGATTCAAGAATTCCTTTCTATGGGCGTCCACATAGCTCGCCCCAACGTACTTCCCTTTAAAAGCCATCTTAAACAGTTCCCAAGTTACCCTATCAACTGGGGTCCCTTCTCTCACAGTGAGCCACCATTGATAAGCCTCGTCCCGTAACAATAATACGGCTCCCTTTAGCTTCTGCTCCACAGAGCAGTCCAAGTCATCCATAATCTGTTCGGGGCTACATCAGACACACCCTTAAAGATCTCCACTCCGTTAGCCCGAAGTCGTTCAGAAATAGATCCCCGAATTTCGTTGCCCGTACTTGCCCCGGCAACCCTTTCCAGAACAAGAAGCATTGCCTGTGACAAGGCATCATCCCCGGCACCGTGGTCATGAGACTCCACCTCCGTTGCCGGTGGTACCGGTGCATCCGCCGCCGGCATATGTCCCGAACATAAAGATCTCGCTTGAGAACTTCCTCGGCCCCGTCCATGGCCTCTTCCACGAGCGGCTTTTGTACTCATATCGTATTATCTGATTACGAATTTTTATGCTCTGATTCAATATTCCAGTGTTTATTACAGATGTTTTATGAATCATACAGTAATTCAAAGTTTGCTTTCGCAGAATCGAAGTCTAACTACAGTTTCAGTCTCTTATCAAATTTTCCTATGGTTTCAGTATCATCCTATCCTTGTAGGATTTCAGTACAGACAGATAATTTAGAAAAATATTCAGAGAAGTTCAGAGTAATACTTACAGGCTTGGGCCAGAGATTCAGAATGCCACCTTCTAAGGATCTAAATATTGAAAACTGACTTTTTTTTAATAAAACTTTTGTTTCTAAAAATCTTTATTTTTGTAAACCCATTCCACGGTCGAGTTGTTGCAACTTGGCTCTGATACCACTAAATGTAACACCCCAAACCCAGCCTAGACGTTATGGCCGGATCCGACGTGTCACATCGAAGCGTTCAAAACATTTCAGGTTGTTGTTCTAGAAAAACTTACTTAGTGCTTTAAAAGATAATTTCAATGCAGGTTAAAGTGAATGGAAGCTGTGCACTAGGTAGGAAACTGGAAAAGAGGAGGTGAGTCTATCGGACTGCTTAAGTACCAAGCTCCCTTAGGATCCAATCCTAGACATGCACACTGCCATTGCCACACCTTAACATCATGTATATTTCCAGGAAACCAATTTGATTAAGTCCTTTTTAGGAAAGTGATTAATTTTGGAAAATATTTTCATTGCGGAAGCTTTGCTTGTTATCTTGTTATTTTGAAATCAATCATTGTTTTTGAAAACACGCCCTAAAGCTATCCAATTCCAACGGTTAAATATAAGTATTACCTACCTTAGTAAAATATATTAAAACCATCAAAACTAATTAAGCGGCCTTATTACAATTTAAAAAAAAAAACCAAAACCTTAAACGTAAATAAAAGGATGTCCAGTTCACCAGAAGAAAATCAAACTTGCAGAACGTGTGGCCACTCCGAATCCCTCAAAGCTCCAAGCCCACTATGGTTGGGGATTACCTGCGTGGATGAAAAAAATGGGTGAGTTTGGGGAAACTGAGTGTGTAAATTAACCCAACCATAGCCTATATTGGTTCAAACCACAGAGAACAGAATAAGTTGGCCTTAGCCCAGAACAGAAGTCAGAATAGAGCCCATAGGCCCATAGGCCCATAACAGAACAGAATAGATATCACATGTTTATGCCAAAACCCAACCCATATCCAACCAGATGCACCCCTATACCATATACATCAAACTAATAATCTCACGAGCATTCACACACTCACATGTTCTCAAAATACCGGCATTTCGGCTTTTCGGCTTTTGCCGATCTAGTCTATAAGATGGTGTCAGTTACACAACTGTTTGCGACGATATGCTGACGAGATCCACACATGAACTGCCTACAATTGGATTACTAACACGTTAATCTGACTATCAAAAACGATTATGGATTAACCTCTTACCATATTCGGCCAACCATGCCTAAAACCCTATTGCTCTTACCTTCTTGCCGAAATATAGATTAGATCCAAGGATCCAACCGAATAGTCTTTAAGTCCTTCGCTGCACACTCCCTTGTTCACGCTAATACTTACACATTCAAAAAAAGAAAGAGGCATAATGCTCTTAGTCCAAAAGTTAGCCACCCCCTTAAAGGTTTCGGCTTTTTCTTAAAACATGTATGATTAACGCAAATTATTTCAACAACTTACCTATCGTTGTTCAACTTAAAAGAGTGCGCCTATCCACGATCTTAACCCTGATCTATCGTACTCATGAGAAGAAATAGATTCCACCAACCCAAGTTTCGGCTTCCTCCACCACAGGTTTATAGATTTCGGCTTTTATAAGTAAGTAAGAGAAGAGAAGTTCGGCTACCACAAGATTCGGCTCTTGGAGAATATGGGAGATGGTAACAATAATGGATGCGACAGAGAAGGAAGGGTATGAGTTCGATTATGAGGAAAAGAGAAGATAGCAGAAGGAAAAAGATGAGAAAAGAGGTAGCATTCGGCTATGGAGAAAACGTTACAGTGAGGGGTTTCTAGGTTTGGCTAAAAGAAAAGAAAAGATGAGCAGAGAATTTGGTTTTGTGGTTGTGAAGTCGGCACAGGTGTAGTCTTTTATTTTTAGGAAAATTAAAAGGAAAGAGAAGAGAAACCTAATTTTCGGCAGAACAAACTAAATAACCTAGTCCCAAAATACAAAAGAATTCGGCAACCTAGACGAAATGCCAAAATTCCCAACATAAGGTGCCCTAGCCGAATGTGCACTTGCAGAGTCCCCTATACGGCCAACTCCTACTTCATACTTAGATTCCTTGATTTTCTCCCCTTATCAGCTCCTAAATCTTCTCCTTTATCCCCTCCTTACTCAATCACCTGAGCAACTCAAACTCCTCCTGACAGTCTTTTACTTGAGTTCCATTGCTTACCCTCTCTAAACATAAAAAATAATTCCCTTAATATGCTGTCATTGTAACTTGAACCTCAACTCTCCCTAGCATCCACACGCCACTTTTATAGCCTTCCTAGTGGCGTCACATGCCACTTTGCCACCTGCTTCTATGTGTTTTATTTTACCCAATTAATACTTAAAAGCCTAATTAACCAGAACCCCTTTTTTCTTATGGAACTAAAATTAACTAAAGTTACCGAGTTTTAACTTAAACTTGGGTCTTCTAGAGGCCCACTAACATAATTAAACCTACGCCAAACAAACAAAACACAGAGATTTTAAATTTGCCAACATACACAGAATTTCTGAAAATTGGGGCGTTACACTGATGTTCTCATACGGTAAGAATTCCTTCTAAAATTAAACAATTAAATATATTTCTGAAGAAAAACGTACACGTAGAATACTCAGAAGAAGTCATAGTAATTGCTCGACTATAAACACTACACTCAGCCATCAATACAATTCATCCGTTATTTTAACTGTCTAATTCTGCCATCAGAATTTTCATATTATCCCTTTACTAACAGAAGTCAATTCAGAAAAGCTTCTAACTAATATTTTCGTTAAATAACATACCTGAATAGGTCATTTGATAGGAGATAACTTCTTCTTTAACAGTGACGTCACATAATCTGAATAATCTGTAGAACTATCAAACGTCTCTTTTAATACTGTCTTCATTTGCTGATTCAATCTCTTTTCTGACCACATTATTAATCTTCCAAACACAAACTTCTATAACTCTACACTTCTTAAGTTTATTCAACCCAGATCTTACAAATTTCACAGTAACATTTCATTAATAAGGGGGTGAGGGTAATAAACCTCAAACTTAATAAATACACATAACAAACACTTTCACAAATAGTCAATTAATTAATAATTTCACATTGTCCAAACATTTATTAAACATTTGCTTTTAATCACCTTTGTTCTTAGCACTTAATTCATATACCAACTCAAATCATTAATTCACAACAAAAACCTTTCAGATAGCCATCACAGCTCACCTATCATAATCTATATGCTCATATAATTATAACATTTGTCAACATCAATATATCATACTCTTCGATCCCATACCTTTATGAGTTTCAACTCATCATCATTACATTTCCATTTAAACATTCGAGTACGCAATTTGTACTATCAAAATTAGCTCGGTTGAAAACTTATCTGTCTCATCAAAACAAATTTTGTCCAAGTCAGGAGATATCACGCTATTGCAGGTTAATTATGGCATGTATAGCTAGACTCACATGCACTATGATAGTCCTAGAACCGAGCAAACATAGCTCTGATACCAATAAAATGTAACACCTCTAACCCGTATCCATCACTAGAATGGGGTTACGAGGCATTACCGATCAAAAAACAATTCAGAACAGACTTTCTTTACAAGGTTAATCATCTAGTAAACTTTTTTTTATAAGGAAACTAACATGCTTCAATTCAATAATTCATAAAATTTCCAATATTATAATTAATCAATACAATAAAGAATCATGAAAATCGAATGTTAAATTAAGTAATCAATGATATGTCATTCCACATACCAATCATATATATACAATATAACAATAATGGCACTCAATAATTTAAATATAAAATATCTTATTATCTTACTAATTTTATACACATACTAATTAGTAAGCAAACATACATCATTTCATCTTATAAAAGTGATATATTCCATTATAGCATTTGTTTACCTAAATACAACATTTGCATATCATAAATACATATAATTAATAATCCTCTTAGCATATGCCAAAATATCATCAACTCAACCAATTAGGCCACTAAAATAATTTATCCAAAATGTTCAAATAATGTGCCATTTGAAAACGACACATAATTATATTCATTTCATATCTAATTGGTAACCAAGATCTTCTAGTGCATATTAATTGATTTTCAAATAATTCTCAAATCCATCTAATCATACCTATCATTATTTTATAACTTAAGCATACTCCAATGTACCACATATACTTGATATACATTTTATTAATTAATGCATTACCTATTATAACTCAAATACAAACATCATTTACTCCATAACTGAAACACCACCTTTTATCCTTAAACATGTATATCTTTAGTTAATAAATATATCATACCATTTCATCTCGTGCAAAAATATATATACAGGTACAAAATCACCAAGTTGGCCATAACCTTTTCATATATTTTCACCAAATAACCGAGTACACAAGTACATTATACTAGCTTCCAAAACAATTCATGATACAATTTATATTTCACAAGAATAAATCAATAACCAAATTTAAACATATATTCCATACACAAATCTTACCTACCATGTAATAAACATATCAAAATAAACTTTTTCTATATTCGAATATAACCTATCATCCTTTAATACCAAATCATGAATAACACCTTAACCAAATTAACAACCAAATTCACTTATACTTTTATGTATCCATATGTCATAACTGAATCAACCAAATGCACACATCCAAAATCACCAACAGCTTCAATGCACAAAATAGATATCATAAATACCATTCATTTAGGACACATAGTATAATACCCAAATGAACTTAAGCCATAATCAAACATGATCGTAATAAAGCATTGAAGTTAGGCCATTTTCGCATGGCTTAAATTATACAAAACCAAAATTCAACATTTCAAATTACAATTAGCCTATACATGCCATAGGTTCAAAAATTCAGCTTATAAAATACCGAAGACAGTCAATAGTGTGATAAGCTTCTCTGACGATTCCCGAGCTCAAAACTTGAATCCAAAATCTATAAAACAGAGGTGAACATGAACACACACAGAGTAAGCTTTCATAGCTTAGTAACTCATAAGCAAGTAAACAACTTAGTTACATAATCAAATCATTTAAACTAAACCAAATTATACTATCATAGTTACTTTGAATCTTAAGCTTACAATTTCATGTATTTTATATGTACTTTCACATGCATATTATTCATGGCCAAATGAACATATATATATATTAACAAACTATCATTCAATTTTCAAGCCAAAATATCTTTCATAACTAGTACATATACTCTTATATGCATAAATTCATAGGTCAAAGGATAATAATCACATACATATTTATATTATATGGCGAATACACATACATATATATAAGCAAAATATCCTTCAATTTCAAAGCTAAATATCATTATGTGAACACATATACTTATACTCATGAATCAATATACAGCTTCTAATGCATAAGCATAGTAATGACCGAATGAACACTTTTATATATAAAGATGCATTAACAAACTATCATTCAATGACCAAGCCAAAACGTCTTTATTATACCAAATACACATATACTTATATGCATATACTCGTAAGCCAAAGTATAACAATCATATATATATATTTACATCAATGGCCGAATATACCCCCAATTGCATATATTCAAAAATAATTTCAACAATGTTCAAGGTCGAATACCTTTTTCACATTCACATATATTCTTACTTTACTTCAAGCATGTTTTGCAACAAATATTAAGTAACTTACTCACTTTTTTTCAAATAGGTAATAAACCAATTCATACCTGATCATTTTAGCTCAGTTTTGGACATTTGATAACAACTTATCGATGCCCGATGAACCATTCAGAATTGGGTAGGACACTCGGATAATCACACATATATCGTACAACGCCAACGTCCCAGACGCAGTCTTACATGTAACCACATATCGATGCCACTGTCCCAAACAGGGTCTTACTCACACACATATATCGAAGTCACATATCGATGCCATGGTCTTACTTGCACATCAAAAATTGAAATCCTATGTCATGACATGTATCCTAACTGTTCCTAAGGTTCATACGGGGCTTTCGGACGTCGTAACTCGGTCGAAATGAATTTAGGAATATAGTAGTTAAGCTCATATACATTCGGCAATTGTAGATATAAATTCACATATTTCTTTTCAGCATATATAAGTTACATTTAATTAAAATTAAGTACATCTATTTGCTTATAAACTTACTTGGGACGATGTAAAACGGAACGGGATGACTAGTCGATAACTTTCGTTTTTCCCTGATCCAAATCCGATTTCTTTGGTTCTTGATCTAAATATATTCAAATTAAGCTCATTCAATCATATTTTCATTCAATTTAGTCTAAAAACACATAAATGGGCAAATTACCATTTTACCCCTGACATTTACGCATTTTACAATTTAGTCCCTATTGCACAAAACACAAAACATTCAAAATTTTAAGATACCCATGTTTGGCCGAATATTCCTAGTGTTCATACAAGCCCATATATTTAATCTATTTCATATTTTATTCCTTCAGATTATTATTTTTACAATTTAGTCCTAAATACTCAAAATCATCAAAAACTCCAATACAAAATATGTTAATCTAAAACATATATTTCATATTTCATCATCAAACAACAAAAAACACAGGCTATAAACAATGGCACAACTCAAAATATTCATCAAAATAAAAAATTAAAGCTTGGGTCTTGAAGATTACTAAGCAACGATCTAAAAAACGTAGAAATTATCAAAAATCGAGTAAAAATGAAACTTGAATCAAGCTTGGAAGTTGGCCGAACCTAGGTTTCTTTTTCTTTTCTCTTGTTTCGGCAAGAACATATTATGAACAAAAATAATGGCTTTCTTTTTTTATGTTTTATGTTATATTATAACATATATTAACCATTTTACAATTTTACCCTTTAATTATAAATAAACAAAACATATATTCTAAGGTCATTGCCGTACACACCATAATCCCATGGTCTAATTACATTTTAGGTACTTCAATTTAATAAGACAATAGCAATTCGGCCTTTATACAAATAACCATCAAGTTTTCATTTTACGCGATTAAGTCATTTTATTTAATCGAACAATCAAACGACAAAATTAAATCACGAAAATTTCACACATGCTAATTCACACATAATAAACAGAGAAAATATTTTTTAAAATATTTTTTTACTCAGATTCGTGGTCCCGAAACCACCGTTCTGACTGGGGTCTAAATCGGACTGTTACATATGTTGACTTGAATGTTATGATTGTATGCAATATGAATTATATTTATGTGAATGTTATAAATGTGTGAAATGATTACATTTTCCGAAATGTTTGAAAAAGGGTAAAGTCTTGTTTGAATGTTGAATTTCGATGGATAAATGTGCTTTCCCAAAATGAATGAGGTCCTGCATTTGTTGCTGATGGGATTTAGCTCGGACAAGTAATCCTATTGATCTCATTATAGAAAGGATTTAGCCCGAACGACTAATCCTGATATAATTCCTCTCGAGCATATGTTACAACTAGGGTTTAGCCTGGACTGGTAATCCTAATTGAGCTCTTTTGAGCATAAGTTATATAATGGATTTAGCCTGGGCTGGTAATCCTATAATACGGTATGTGGCTCAAGAGTGTGGTATTTGATTTAGTGCCCTATGGGTATTCTTGGATAAGAATTGACAGGTTACTCAATCATACATCTCGAGCGTACTACTTGAGTGTCCATTGGAATTTGAATGATTCAACAGACAAAACTCTTGGCATGATGAGAGAATTATGAGATAGAATGATAATGTCTTGAAAGAATATTGCATGATGAGCTCATCTATGTTTACTTGATGTATATGAAAAATTTTGTGACTAACATGTTTGATTGAATGCATGTGATTAGGAAATTTTGCCAAATGAATGGAAAACATGATATTGTATGCTTAGATCTAATAAACGGGATTGGTAAGTTTAGTTTCCGTTATACGAACTTACTAAGCATATAATGCTTACTCTGTTTTATTTTCCCCTGTTTTATAGTGCTGGGAAGCTCACGAAGGTTGGAGATCATTGGAGCACCATTACATTATTCTCTAGCTTATTTTTGGTATATATAGTAAAAATCATTTTGGTATAATGACATGTATAAGCTAGCTTTGCCATAGATGGCTTAAATATGTAGTCTGTAACGGAATGGCTAGTAATGTTTATTTTTTGATGTTCTTGTAATGTCATACTATGGTAGCTATATACATGTTAAATGGTTGTTCAAATTTTGCCTATTATATGGAAATATACCAAGGTAAGATTCCAAACATGTATGCATGTAATGATATGCCATGTTGAATGATAGAGTTTTCTTAATTTGAATGCTTGAAATGGTTGGTTTTTGGATGTGAGCTTAAGTGCACGTCATTGTTGTGATTTTGGGTGAGAAATGAAGATAGAAATGGCTTTATTTTGTCCACACAGGCAAACACACGGGTGTGTGTCTAGACCGTGTGTGACATACGACCTGGTACATGGGTGTGTGGTTAGGCCGTGTGTCCCCTACACCTTTAATTCGAGAAAATAGAATGCTCAGAATTGAGCACACAGGTAGAGACACGAGCTTGTTTTAAGTCGTGTGTGCTACACGGCCTAGAATACGGGCGTGTGTCTTGGTCGTGTGAAACCTGCACCTAATTTCGAAAAAATTTAATTAACCACACGGCCTAGCACATAGGCATGTAGCATGGCCGTGTGCACAAGTCAGGGAGTTACACGGGGTCGAACGTGGCCTGCAGCACGGGCGTGTCCCAGGGTCAACCGCGCGTGTCCCTTGGACCACACGGGCGTGTGAACCCTGCACCTTGGAAAATTTTTGAAATGTCACGAAAAATTCTTAAAGCTTCCGATTAGGTCCCGATTTGATTTTAATGCTTATATTGGGCCTCGAAGGTCCATTTAAGGTCCATTTAAGTAACACCCCTAACCCGTATCCGTCGCCGGAACAGGGTTACAGAATGTTACCAAAATTTTTTAGAACATTTACAGATATTTCAAGTCAATTACTACTCATTTTCTGAAATCATTCATAATGTCTCTTGAATAGACCCTCGAGGCCCAAGATGAACATTAATTTCATCGAGACTTAATCGGGAACCCTAAGAATTTTCGTGAAATTTTTAAAATTTTTCCAAGTTACAAGGCTCACATGCCCGTGTGGTCAATTAATTAATTTCAAAATTAGATGCAGGTTTCACACGGCCAAGACACACACCCGTGTCTCTACCGGTGTGCTCAATTCTGAGCATTTTGTTTCTCAAAATTTAGGTGTAGGGGACACACGACCTAACTACAATCCCATGTACCCAGCCATGTGTCACATACGGTCTAGACGCACACCCATGTGTCTACTCATGTTGACAAGATAAAGCTATTTCCTAGCCTCATTTGTCACCAAAATTTACCATTTTCCTACACTAAAACATACCAGGTACAATCCAACCATTCCAAGCATTCAATTTAAGCAAATTTTGTCTTTCAACATGGTATATCATTTCTTGCATACATGTCTATAATCTTACCTTAGTTAAGTCCTCAAGTTAGACATAGTTTGATCAACTACTTAATATATATGTAGCTACCGTAGTTTGACATTACAAGTATATTAAAACAAACCATTACTAACCATTCCAATGGCTAGATTACAAGAATCATTTCCATTTACATGCCAATATGGCCAATATATCCTATACATGCCATTAAAACCATAATTGATTTACCATAGTGTACCGACATGGACCGATGGATAGTGTGAGCTATCTCCGCCAAGCTTCCAATCCAACAAGCTTCCGATCTACTATAAAATAGGGAAATAAAACTAAGTAAGCATAAAATGCTTAGTGAGTTCATATAACATGATACTTAACTTACCATTCATTCTATTATGAGGTAACTATGTAAGGCATATTCAATCAATTTGACCTCAAGCCCTATACACACATCCTCATTGCCCTTGTTAGTCATATAATCCATAGTAACATCAAAACATATATGGGCTCAACAACAATCAAGATTCCAAGCACATATGCTTTCCACAACATGTATTCATTCAACATGCATAATTTATCTCATTATTACAAGTATAATTTCATACTAGTTCATTTTGATTACAGATCATTTCATATCAGAACTTTTGTAACACCCCTAACCCGTGTCCGTTGCCGGAACAGGGATACAAAGCGTTACCGGGAACTTTCAAAACACTTTAGATATTTCATGTAAATTACTATTCATCTATTTAGATCATTCAATACGTCCTTTAATTGGACCCTCGAGGCCTAATACAAGCATTAGAATCGAGTCAAAACTTAATCGAGAACTTTAAGAATTTTTTGCGACTTTTCAAAATTTTTCCAAGGTGCAGGGTTCACATGCCCATGTGGTCCAAGGGACACGCCCGTGTGACCCCGGGACATCAAACAATCATCTGAACCGATCCAAAAGTCTATATTGCTACTTGATTCACACTGAGCTCTTTTTGCTTGCAATTCACAATCATTTTTCTAAGCTTCACAAATTTGTTGAATAAATACCGGTCTACCTCTCAACTCGGCCAAAATTGAACCATCATTAGACAAAGTGAATCTTACATTCATAGCTCTCAAGGTAAACAAAGATTTTATGCTCAAAACATCGACGACTACATTCACCTTTCCCGGATGATAGTCAATCACTAGTTCATAATCCTTCAGGAACTCGAGCCATCTCCGTTGTAACACCCTAAACCCAGCCCAAATGTTATGACCAGATCCAGCGTGTCATATTAAAATGTTTTATTGAAAACCTTGTTTTCATTGAAAACCCTTCCTTAGAATGAAACCCTTAATTACTTTGTAAAGTCTCTTTTCAGTTGCGGAAGCTTTATTTAAAACATATGATTTATGAAAACTTGTCATTTAAAAATTTGGTTGCGGAAACGTAGTATTTCAAAAACTATAGTTTAGGGAATCCATGTTCAACTTCTTACAAATATAATGCATGGAAATAATAATCCCAATTTGAACAATAACCAGATGGAGGGCATTACTACAATCCAGTCTGAAATAACTTAATAAACTAGAAACTATATCATTTTTCAAAACAAAAATCAAGTCCAAGTCGTCTTGCTAGCTGGCCACCACGGAGTCCCTCTAACTGTCGATCCTCCTACTGAGCATCACTTGAGAAAAATAAAAAGGGGGTGAGTTTTTGAAAACTCAGTATGTTCAACCCTCAAAGAGTCTTAAGCAAACATCAATCACCATAATGACATAAATGCAATGCTGTGCAACCCACCCCAACATTCCAATAGCTATACACCAACTCCATCCCCTGATACACATCATGTGGGGATATAAATATTGACCTACCAATTCGATACACATCAATGGTAGCCCAGTTACAGTACTACCTTTATTGCAGAAAGCTACTAATCACATATTGGGCTTATTAGCCATGGTGGATCCATGGTTGTTAAGCAACCATGCAATCCTTATATACTTCCTCCGTTCCGTAATTCCCATCCCATATGCAACCTAAACAAAATATCATATGAATGCAGCAGATATACATGTAACATTCGTAAATCTTACGTTCAACACATAGGGTATTTTGGTCATTTTTCACCCTTAGGGGCATTTCAGTGGTTTCTCTTTATTATGGGTTTACTACTTACCTTGGCCTATTAACAAGTCCTCGTTGGCTAAAGTGAACAGATACTATGCACCAAGTAGGATTCCAGAGAAGAGGAGGTGAGTCATTAAGACCGCTTAAGTACCAAGCTCTCCCTAGATCCAATCCTAGACATGCATACACCTATTGCCACACCTTAACCTTATGACTCGTCCAGGTCGCAATTAATTAATTAAGTTTTATGTACGTTTAAGCAGCTTCAGATACTAAGCCCAAAACCCCTTATAAAGCCCAAAGAAGTCTACATATATGCATATGGCACACTAGGCCCAATCTTATTCATATGGCCCATTAGGCCCAAACCACATTCGTATAGCCCATTAGACCCAAATCACATTCATACTCATGCTTTCGTACAATTTCTCATCACTTAGTATCAAGTTGCCAATTTTGCCTATTATGGGCCCTATAGCCCATCGGGCCCATTTAACCCATTCTGGCTCGGTTAGATAATACACGGCCCAAGTCCATGGTATCACTCATACGGCCCCTGATAACCTATCGGTTTCCCCTAACATGTGGCGCACTCGCAAGTCTATTGTAGCTAAAATTTTGGCTTTTCGGCATTTCAGCTTTTTGGCATTTCGGGATTTGTCGATCTACTGTGTGTGTGAAGTGTATGTACACACCTTGTAATAAAGCATGCTGCGATCTCCCTAGCCACGAACCTACAATCGATGTCACTCAATAATTAATCACACATACTTATCGAATACTTTTACCAGAAGCAGAAATCTTACCTTAATCCGTACCTGAAATGCCAAGCCTTAATAGGTTTTCTTTGATCACTAATCACGAGTACTTACCATATCTTCATTAACCTTTATCGTTAAAAAACACATAATAGGTGACTTGTATCCAACATAAGTCACCCTTCCCTACTAAGGCCCATTCGGCCAATCCTTACCAAAGTGAAGAACACTTACCAAAGTCCCAACACCTAAGGAGCAAATTAGCACAGATCCAAAAGACTGAGATTTGATACTAATTCCCCACCAAAATTGATTTAGAAAGAGTAAGGAATAGGAGTAATCGATACTAGCAAAAACTGATTGGAAGAGCAAGTACTTACACTAGAATCGGCCAAAGTAGTGGCGGCACAGAAGGCATTTGACTTTTGAGATTTGTATGGTGAAAAAGGTTATTCGGCACAAAGAAGAAGAGAAGAAGGAATCGACTAAACCAAAGGTGAGTCAAAAGAGAATTGAGAAGAGAAGGGCAAGCAAAGAGCTAGGAATTCAGTTTCTGAGCACTTAGACTGAAAAGTGTTTCGGGAACATAAAATGAAGAATTCGGCTAAGGAAAGGAAAATAATTTCGGCACCTACATATATAATAGTCAAATTTTCTATCCCCAACTTCCTAATTCGGCTCCATCTCTCTGTACATCTCTCATCCCCTAATGTTTCTCCCTGATAACTCCTTAATCCCTTCCTTAAATTTCTTCTCTTATCACTCCCTGCAAAGTTCATATCCAACGCCACTACTGACCATCTATAAAGAAAAAATAAATCCTCCTTTTGAGCAAGGAGGGATTCAAACCCCAAACCTCCTTGTCATGCAAGTGACGCCACCTATGGCCCAACATGTGACGCCACTTGCCACTCCAACACAAGGCTTTTTGTGTCCAAATCCTCCATTTATTTAAAAATCGAGCCACTAGCCAAAAGGTTCTTTTGGTTATTAAACTATAATTTCCTTCACCTCTAAGTTCGAACCCCAAAACCAACCCAGGCCTATTAACACATAATTAGCACTTACCCAAGAATATTAAGCACACATTTTATCAAAACCGAAATAATAAGAAAGTTAGAGATTTTAGGGCATTACAACTCTATCCCCTAAAAAAATTTCATCCTCGAAATTACCTGATCCAAATAGTTGAGGGTATTGATGTCGCAATGCTTCCTCAGGTTCCCAAGTAGCCTCCTCAGCCTTGTGATTACGACAAAGCACTTTGACTAATGGAATGGACTTCCTTCTCAGTACCTTAATGTCACATCCAATTATTTGTATGGGCACATCCTCGAAATTTAGGTCTGGCCTAACCTCGATTTCCTCAACCGCCACAACATGTGAAAGATCCGAATGATACCGTCTTAGTATGGGAACATGAAACATGTCATGAATTTGGCTTAGTTTAGAAGGTAATTCCAGCTGATAAGCGACTAGCCCAATCCGCCTCACAACTCGATATGGCCCAATGAACCTTGGGGTTAGCTTCCCCTTCTGTCCAAACCTTAACACCTTCTTCCATGGAGAGACCCTAAGAAAAACTAAGTCCCCCATTGCATACTCTATCTCTCGACGCTTAAGGTCAGCATACGACTTTTTCCTATCCGAGGCCTCCTTCAACCGATCCCGAATCAATTTTACCTTATCCTCAATATCTGCTACTAACTCTGGGCCCAAAATTCTTCGTTCACCCAATTCCGTCCAACATGTTGGAGTTCGACACCTTCGTCCATACAGTGCTTCATATAGAGCCATCCCAATACTCGCTTGATAACTATTATTGTACGCGAATTCAGCTAATGGTAAATAGTCTTCCCAGCTACCTTGGAACTCCATTACACACCCTCTCAACATATCTTCCAAAACTTGGATCACCCTCTCTGACTGTCCATCAGTTTGAGGGTGGAATGTCGTACTGAAGTTCAACCTAGTTCCCAACGCCTCATGCAGCTTCTTCCAAAATCACAAGGTGAAACGTGGGTCCCTATCAGATATTATGCAAACTGGCACACCATGCAATTTTACAATCTCCGCTACATACAATCTAGCTAGCTTTTGTAACGAGTAATCAGTGCAAACTGATATAAAATGGGAAGACTTAGTTAACAAATCCACTATAACCCATATTGACTCTTTCTTAGTAGGTGTCAAGGGTAGCCCACTAACAAAGTCCATAGTAATCCTTTCCCACTTCCAAAGTGAAATCTTTACTGGTTGAAGCAATCCTGAAGGCAACTAATGTTCCGCCTTCACCTTTTAACAAACCAAGCAATTATGTACGAACTCTATAACCTCGCGCTTAAGTCCAGGCCACCAATAAAGCTCATATAAATTCTGATACATCTTGTTTTCACCAGGATGCATAGCATTGAGACTGCTATGTGCTCCACGTAAAATAGACTGCCTTAGATCATCGTCCTTTGGTATACACATTCTTCCACGGAAACACAACACTCCTTCACTATTTATCCCAAAGTCTGACGTCGTCCCATTCTCTACTTGTCTAAAACGAGCACCCAAAGTCTCATCCACTAATTGCTTACTCCTTATCTGCTCAACTCACACCAGCTTTACTTGAAGCTCAGCTAACAAGCTACCATCATCCAACAAACTTGAATGGGCGAGCATAGCCCCCCAGTCTGACTTAACCTTACGACTCAACGCATCAGCTACCACATTTGCTTTGCCAGGGTGGTATTCAATCGTACAATCATAATCCTTCAAAATTCCACCCACCTGCGCTGCCTAAGGTTTAGCTCCATCTGGGTGAGGGGGTACTTCAAATTCTTATGGTCAGAATAAATTATGCACCTCTCTCTCTACAAATAATGCCTCCATATTTTTAGCGCGAAGACCACCGTGGTTAATTCCAAGTCATGGGTTGGGTAATTCACCTCGTGAGTCTTAAGTTACCGTGACGCATACGCAACCATCTTTCCTTATTGCATCAATACACAGCCTAAGCCCACATGTGACGCGTCACTAAAAACCGTAAACTCCTTCCCAGGCTCTGGCTGAATCAACACAGGGGCCTCAGTTAAGACCTTCTTAAGCTTTCCAAAACTCTCTTGCTGCTTGTCCGTCCATTCAAACTGTACCCCCTTCCTCAATAACTTAGTTAACGGTGCAACAACTAATGAAAATCCCTCAACAAACCGCTTCTAGTACCCTGCCAAGCCCAGAAAACTTCAGATTTTCGACACTGACTTGGGTGTTTTCTAGTCTAACACTGCTTCAATTTTCTGGGGATCCACTTTAATCGCCTCAGCTGACACCACATGCCCTAGAAAAGTAACCTCTTTTAGCCAAAATTCACACTTACTGAATTTGGCATACAACTGCTTCTCCCTCAAAGTCTGCAACACAATCCTTAAGTGTGCATCAAGCTTATCCCCATCTCTTGAGTACACTAAAATGTCATCTATAAAAACTACCACGACTGATCCAGATAGGGTTGGAAGACCCAATTCATGAGATCCAAGAAAGCGGCAGTGCGTTCGTCAGCCCGAATGGCATCATCAAGAATTCGTAGTGCCCATAACGAGTTTTGAAAGTCGTCTTATAAACATCCGCCTCCTTAACCCTCAATTGGTGATACTTCAAACGCAGATCAATCTTCAAAAAAATGGAAGCTCCCCTAAACTGATCAAAATGGTCATCGATTCTCGGCATAAGGGTACTTGTTTTTAACAGTTAACTTGTTCAACTACCGGTAGTCGATGCACATTTGCAATGTCCTATCTTTCTTTTTTACGAATAACACCGGTGCTCCCCACGGAGACACACTTCGTCTGATGAATCCTCGATCCAACAATTTCTGAATCTGTGCCTTAAGTTCTACCAACTCCTTTGGTGCCATCCGATAAGGGGCGATAGACACCGAAGCCGTACCAGGTAAAAACTCGATTCCAAATTCTACTTCTCTATTGGGTGGCAACCCTGGCAGCTCATTAGGAAAAACATCAGCAAATTCATTAACTGTTCTCAAACAGTAGTGCTCTCAACCTCCGTATCCCTAATATAAGTCAAATGGGCTTCGCATCCCTTTCATACCAACTTCTCAGCCCTTAATGCCGAAATCACATTTGTCAGATAATTCTGGTGTTCCCCAATCACCACCACTTCCTTATCCTCCATCGTTCTTAACACCATTCGCTTTGCAGCGCAATCCAAAGTGGCTCGGTATTTCACAAGCCAATCCATACCTAAGATTAAATCAAACTCACTAAACGACAGTTCCATCAAATTCGCTAAAAAGGTAACCCCTTGGACTACTAAGGGTACCTCCTTAAACAACTTACTCACTCCCACTAACAGACCTAACGAACTTATCACTGTAATCTCATTCGCAGTAATTTCAAACATATCAAGCAAAGGTTCAGTCATATTGCATGCAACATATGAATGTGTCGATCCAATATCAATCAATGCAGTGTAAGGTAACTCATGTATAAAGAACATACCTGTTATCACATCTGGGGCATCCCCGTCTTCTCAGTGGCGAGCAGTATAAATCAAAGCTGGTTGTCTCACCTCAACATGGCCTGTATTTCTAATTGGTACTCTACATTTACGTCCATTGTCGTTACCGCCCCTAGCTTGCCCTCGACCCCTTGGTGGCAGCTGACCACACCTTGGTGGATGAACACCACCTCGGCCCACGCCTGGCACCTGAACTGACATTCTAGGGCAGTTCTTAATCCTATGCTCCATAGATCCACAAGCTAGACAAGCTCTTGTCCTCTTCCAACACTCGCCTACATGACCTTTCCCACAATCAGCACAAGGTGGCACCCCTAGATTTACAGTAGGGGGCCTTGCTCTAACTGGCCCATTAACTCTGACTCTAGCCCTAGGCCTCTGTCCCACACCAGGAGTCTCAACTTCCCTTTTATTCTTACCCTTTTTTTTTCCCGATTTAAGCACTCAGTGTGCTTCACCTCCTCCGCTATCTTTTCTTTCTCAACCAACTCCGAGAAAACTCGCTCCTTTTATGGAGCTATCAATACTCTGAGGCTATCCCTAAGACCATCCTCAAACCTAACATAGCGCTCATTGTCCGTTGCCACCATAGCTCTTGCATACCTATTAAGGCGTAGAAATTTCGCCTCATACTCCGCCACAGATTTGCTTCCCTAGGTTAGGTTTAGGAACTCCTTCCTTCTAGCATCCACATAACTCGTACCCACATACTTTCCTTGAAACGCAGTTTTGAAAAACTCCCAAGTGACTTGCTCAGATTGGGTGCCCTCATTCACCGTCAACCACCACTGGTAAGCTTCTTCCCTAAGTAGTGACACTGCCCCTTTCAACTTTTGTTCAGGTGAACAATCCAAGTCTTCCCTTATCTTTTCAATGGCCTCCAACCAATATTCAGCAACGTTAGGAGCTACACCAACCATGCCCTTGAAGATCTCAGCCCAATTTGATCAAAGCTGCTCCAGAATGGACCCATGATTTCTCGTGCCATTATTGGGCCCTGCGACCCTTTCCAAAATCCTCAGCATTACCTGTGACAATGCATCTTCCCTCGAGACCTGATCATAAGGTCCAGTCCTAGCCACGGGTGAGGCCGGAGCCTCTTCTACCCCAACATTGGGCATATGGCCCGCTGCCGATGATTCAGCCCTAACACTTCCTCTGCCATAGCCACGGCCTCTTGCACTTCTTCTAGTACTCATCATTGATTCACGTATTATCTGGATTTAGAAATTTTATGAAGTTTTAGTTAGTTTCATTAATTAAGTCGATGTTTTATGAAAGTATTAAAAAGAAGGTTGCTTTCATAAATCCTCTACAGTTTGAAGGTCCTACGGGCCTCAGTTTCAATCTAAATCCTTAGTATAATCATCCAAAGTAGCCCACTAACTATCTACAATATATCAAATTAAACAAGCTTAATAGTAAAAGAACTTACTTGGCTCGACATCGGAGGCTCGGTGTGCCGCACAGCTAGATTTTTCTTCCAAAACATTGTGATCAAAAGTTTTTTTTACAACAAAACCCAAATAATAAGGCCCACTTTATAGCCCGAGTTTTGCAACCTGGGCTCTGATACAACTAAATGTAACACCCTAAACTCAGCCCGGACGTTATGACCAGTCCAACGTGTCATATTGAAGTGTTTTATCAAAAACCTTGTTTTCACTAAAAACACTTCCTTAGAATGAAAACCCTTAATTACTTTGTAAAGTCTCTCTTCAGTTGCGGAAGCTTTATTTAAAACATATGATTTATGAAAACTTGTCATTCAAAAATTTAGTTGTGGAAACGTAGTATTTCAAAAACTATGGCTTAGGGAACCCATGTTCAACTTCTCACAAATATAATATATGAAAATAATAATCCTAATTTGAAAAATAACCAGAGGGAGGGCATTATTACAATCCAGTCTGAAATAACTTAATAAACTAGAAACTATATGTTTTTTCAAAACAAAAATCAAGTCCAAGTCGTCTTGCTAGCTGGCCACCACGTACTCCCTCCAACCGTCGATCCTCTGACTGAGCATCGCCTGAGAAAAATAAAAGAGGGGGTGAGTTTTCGAAAACTCAGTGTGTACAACCCTCAAAGAGTCTTAACCAAACATCAATCACCATAATGACATACATGCAATGCTGTGCAACCCACCCCAACATTCCAACCATTATACACCAACTCCGTCCCCCAGTACACATCATGTGGGAATATAAATATTGACTCACCCATCCGCTACATATCAATGGTAGCCCAGTTGCGATACTACCTTCATTGCAGCAAGCTGCTAATCACATATTGGGCATATTAGCAGTCGGTGGATCCACGGTTGTCAAGCAACCATGCGATCCTTATATACTTCCTCCGTTCTGTAATTCCCAACCCATATGCAACCGAAACAGAATATCATATGAATGCAGCAAATATACATGTAACATTTGTAAATTTTACCTTCAACACATAGTGGTATTTTGGTCATTTTTTGCCCTTAAGGGCATTTTTATAATTTCTCTTTATTATGGGTTTACTACTTACCTTGGCCCGTTAACAAGTCCTCATTGGCTAAAGTGAACAGATACTATGCACTAGGTAGGATTCCAGAGAAGAGGAGGTGAGTCATTAAGATCGCTTAAGTACCAAGCTCTCCCTAGATCCAATCCTAAACATGCATACACCCATTGCCACGCCTTAACCTTATGACTCGTCTAGGCCGCAATTAATTAATTAAGTTTTATGTACGTGTAAGTAGTTTCAGATATTAAGCCCAAAACCCCTTACAAAGCCCAAACAAGTCTACATATATGCATCTGGCCCACTAGGCCCAATCTCATTCATTTGGTCCATTAGGCCCAAACCACATTCGTATGGCCCATTAGGCCCAAATCACATTCATACTCATGCTTTCATACAATTTCCCATCACTTAGTATCAAGTTGCCAATGTTGCCTATTATGAGCCCTACAACCCATCGGGCTTATTTAGCCCATTTTGGCCCGGTTGGCCAATACACGGCCCAAGTCCATGGTATCGCTCATGGGTCCTATGATAACCTATCGATTTCCTCTATCGAGTGTTCGCGCACTCGCAAGTATATTGTAGCCAAAATTTTAATTTTTCGGCATTTCAGGATTTGCCGGTCTACTGTGTGTGTGCAGTGTATGTACACACCTGGTAATAAAGCGTGCTACGATCTCCCTAGCCACAAACCTATAATCGATGTCACTCAATGATTAATCACATATACTTATCGAATACTTTTACCAGAAGCCAAAATCTCACCTTAATCCTTACCTAAAACGCAAAGCCTTAATAGTTTTTTCTTTGATCACTAATCACGAGTACTTCCTAGATCTGTATTAACCTTTATCGTTAAAAAAACATAATGGGTGACTTGTATCCAACATAAGTCACCCTTCCCTACTAAGGCCCATTTGGCCAATCCTTACCAAAGTGAAGAACACTAACCAAAGTCCCAACACCTAAGGAGCAAATCGGCACAGATCCAAAAGACTGAGATTCGATACTAATCCCCTACCAAAATCGATTTAGAAAGAGTAAGGGACAGGAGTAATTGATACTAGAAAAAACTGACTAGAAGAGCAAGTATTTACACTAGAATCGGCCGAAGTAGAGGAAGTAGTGTCGGCAGAGAAGGTAGTCAGGTTTTGAGATTTGTATGGTGAAAAAGGTTATTCGGCACAAAGAAGAAGAGAAGAAGGAATCGGCTAAACCAAAGGTGAGTTAAAAGAGAATTGAGAAGAGAAAAGCAAGCAAAGAGCCAAGAATTCAGCTTCTGAGCACTTAGACTGAAAAGTGCTTCGGCAACATAAAATGAAGAATTCGGCTAAAGGAAGGGAAATGGTTTCGGTACCTACATATATAACGGCCAAATTTCCTATCCCCAACTTCCCAATTCGGCTCCACCTCTCTTCAATCTCTCATACCCTAATTTTTCTCCCTGCTAACTTCTTAATCCCTTCCTTAAATTTCTTTTCTTATCACTCCCTACAGAGTTCATATCCAACGCCACTACTAACCATCTATAGAGCAAAAATAAATCTGCCTTTTGTGCAATGAGGGATTCGATCCCCAAATCTCCTTGTCATGCAAGTAACTCCACCTCTGGCCCCACATGTGACGCCTCTTGCCACTCCAACACAAGGCTTTTTGTGTCTAAATCCTCCTTCATTTATTTAAAAACCAATCCACTAGCCAACAAGGTTCTTCTGGTTATTAAACTATAATTTCCTTCACCCCTAAGTTTGAACCCTAAAACTAACCTAGGCCTATTAACACATAATTAGCACTTAACCAGGAATATTAAGCACACATTTTATCAAAACCAAAATAATAGGAAAGTTCGAGATTTTAGGGCGTTACATCCGTTGTCGCAAGTTCAGTTCTTTCTGAGTCATCATGTATTTTCAACTCTTATGATTAGTAAAAATATGGTATTTCTCACCGTACAAATGATGACGCCAACTTTTCAAAGCAAAAATGATGGCAGCCAATTCCAAATCATGCATCGGATAATTCTTCTCATGCGGTTTCAACTATCTGGAGGAATAAGCTACCACTTTACCCTCTTGCATCAACACACAACCCAAACCATTCAATGACATGTCACTATAAATTACAAATTCTTTTCACCATTTAGGTTGTACTAAAATCTGTGCCTCAGTCATTAATGCTTTCAATTTCTCAAAATTTTGTTGATATTTTTGGGACCATTCAAATTTAACATCTTTTTGCAACAACTTGGTCTTAGGAGTAGCAATCATGAAAATCCTTCGACAAAACGTCCGTAATAACAAGCTAAACCCAAAAAGCTTCTAACCTCAGATACATTCCTTGGTGGTTTCCATTCAACAATTGCCAAAATCTTACTTGGATCAACCCGAATACCATCACCTGAAACAACATGTCCCAAAAATCTGACTTCTCGAAGTAAAAAAACACTTTTACTGAATTTGGAAAATAACTGCTTATCCCTCAAAGTCTACAATACAGTTCTTAAGTGCTCGGCATGCTCAAACTTATCTCGAGAATAAATCAGAATATCATTGATGAACACAACCACAAACTTATCTAAATATGGTTGAAAAATTCTATTCATCAAGTCCAGAAAAACAACAGGTGCATTAGTTAATCCGAAAGTCCTAACTAGAAATTCATAGTGCCCATACTTTGTTCTGAAAGCAATTTTCGGCACATCTGACTCTTTAACCCTCAACTGATAGTAGCCAGATCTCAAATCAATTTTTGAGAATACTGTTGCTCCTTTCAACTGATCAAACAGGTCATCAATTCTCGGCACGTGATAATTGTTCTTTATAGTCACCTTGTTGAGCTATTGGTAATCAATGCAAAGTTTCATAGATCCATCTTTCTTCTTTACAAATAACACTGGAGCACCCTAGGGACAAAAACTCAGTCTCGCAAAACCCTTATCTATCATCTCTTGCAACTAAGCTTTCAATTCTTTCAATTCAGTCGGAGCCATCCTATATGGAGCAATCGATATCAGTGAAGTCCCGGAACTAATTCAATAGCAAATTCCACTTCTCTAACTGGTGGTAAACCTGGAAACTCTTTCTAGAACACATCTAGATATTCACAAACTATTGGAACTGATTCAATTTTCAATAAGCAAGGTATGCTTCACAACCTTTCTTTAAGTACTTCTGAGCAGACATAGACCAAACCACAATAGGCAATTCATTTGATTTATCAGTTTTAACCCAAAGAACCTCACCATTTTTACATTTCAATTCAATAGTTTTTCGTCTACAATTTACTATGGCATCATGCAATGTCAACTAGTCCATACCCAAAATAACATCGAATTCATCAAATGGCAACAACATTAAGTCGGTCGAAAAACACTTGCCTCGAATCATCAAAGGACAATTCTTGCAAACTTTATCAACTAGCACATATTTACCTAAGGGATTTGACACTTTAATTACAAATTCAGTAGACTCAATAGGAAGACTCTTACCAAATGCCAGATTTACACAAACATAAAAATGAGTTGATCCAGACCAATCAATGCAATAACATTAGTATCATAAAGAGAAAATGTACCAGTAATCACATCAGGAGATGATGCATCCTCACGAGCACAAATGGCATAAGCTTTAGCAAGTGCTCTAGCCTCAGATCTCACAATTGTATCTTTCATCACATCTTTACTGCTAGTTCCATTCCTTGTATTTCTTGGTGGCCTACCCCTATTGGAAGTATTACTCATCCTTGTACTCTGAAATTGTTTTTTCTCAGCCATCTCAGGACAATCTCGGATAAAATGCTCTTGGGAACCACACTTGAAACAAGCTCAGTCATTCATCCTACACTCACTGAAATGTCTTCTTCCACAATGCTGACATTTAGGTCTGTTAGACCTAACATTACCCACACTTTCTATTGAAGTAGCTTGAGATTTAAAACTCGAATATTGCTTCCTACAGTCTCTATGAGAATACCCAGCTGATACATTCGAATGAGAATTCATTTCTCTAGATTTCTTTGACTGACATTGAAATGACTTACTCATTAGCCTTTTTCTTGCATCTCTAGCCTCACTCTTGGCTTTTCTTTTCTCTTTGCTTAGCTCTTCGGCTTTGCAAGCTCGTTCAACCAATACAAAAAATTCTTTTAGTTCCAAGATTCCAACTAATAGTTGGATGTCCGTATTCAGCCCATGTTCGAACCTTTTACACATAATAGCCTCAGAGGAAACACACTCTCAGGCATAGTTACTGAGTCTAACAAATTCTCGCTCATATTCTGTCACTGACATTCAGCCCTATTTCAGCTCAAGAAATTCTTTAAGTTTCTGATCGATGAACCACTGGCTGATATATTTCTTTCAAAATTCCTCTTGAAAGAATTCCAATGTAACCCTCTCTTTTGGTACCACAGATACTAGTGTCTTCCACCAGTGATATGCTATGCCCCTCAATAATGATATGGCACATTTCAAACATTCTTCAAGTGTACATGATAATTCATCAAATACCTTGATAGTACTCTCAAGCCAGAACTTAGCTCTTTCGCTCTTTCGGGGTCATCATCTATATTAGCCCTGAATTCCTCAGCCCCTTACTTTCGAATCTTATCAAGTGAGGCTTATTCTGTCTTACCAAATCCATACCTTGAGGAACTACAGGAATAGGTTGAGGGTAAGGAAGGGGTGGAGGATGTTGAGCATTCGGATTTGTTCAAACAAACTCCGAATACCACTCATTCATCATGTGAAGGAAGGCTTCCCTAGCCCTTCCTCCTTGACTGATCATGGGAGGTCTATTTTTAGATGATGTTGCCTATTGAGAAGGAGCCGACGCATTACTTTCTACATCATCAGCTACAGCTCGGTCGGGATCCATTTACTATATGAAAACACAGTTTAAAATTGTTAGGAGTCATCACACTATCATAGTTCATATATGGCATGTATAGCTAGACTCTTACACACGCTACGTCAATCCAAGAATTGACTAAACCATAGCTCTAACACCACTAAATGTAACACCCCTTACTCGTATTCGAAACCAGAACAGGGTACGAGCCATTACCGGACTTAAACACAATCAAACATATATTTCCAAGCCATAAATTTCTAATTTCCAGCATATACATCCATTACCCTTTTTCATACCTTGATAACTTTTCAAATTAATCCCTTAAATAGAGAGCGTATGTGTACCGAAAAATGATCAACTTATTCAGAAAATTTTACACGAGGCACACAGTGCTTATTTATCAGTTCATCCAGGTAGTATGAAAATGTATAATGACTTGAAGAAATTGTATTCGTGGTCAGGTATTAAACGAGATATTTCAGAGTTTATTTCGAGATGTTTGATTTGTCAACAAGTAAAAGCCAAGCACCAAGTGCCTTCGGGCTTACTTTAGCCAGTGATAGTACTAGAGTGGAAATAGGATAGAATTATGATGCACTTCGTGACGGGTTTGCCTTTGACTCTGAAAAAGAAAGATGCAGTCTAGGTTGTTGTGGATAGATTGATGAAATTGGCTCATTTTATTCTGGTACGTACTGAGATTGTAAGATTGCATAGAGTGCCTATTGCTATCATTTCAGATAGAGATCCGAGATTTACTTTGAGATTTTGAAAGAAATTACAAAAAGCTTTGGGTATGAAGTTAAATTTTAGTATCATGTTTTATCCAAAAACTGATAGACAATCTGAAAGAGTAATTCAGATTCTTAAAGATCTGCTAGATGTTGTGCTCTAGAATACGAAGTTAGTTGGGAAAAATATCTATCATTGGTCGAATTTGCTTATAACAATAGTTTTCAGTCGAGTATAAAGATGGTACCATATGAGGCATTGTATGGCCTCAAGTGTCGAACTCTGTTGTATTGGACCAACCTTAGTGAGAGTCAAATTCACTGGGTTGATTTGGTTAGAGAAACCAAAGAAAAAGTAAAGGTAATCCGTGATTGCTTGAAAGTTGCTTTAGATCGACAAAAGTCATATGTAGATTTGAAAAGAAAAGAGATTGAATTTCAGAATGGTGATAAAATATTTCTAAAAGTATCTCCATGGAAGAAGATTCTAAGACTTGGCCGTAAAGGCAAGTTAAGTTCACATTTCATAGGGCCGTATGAGGTTATTGAAAGAATAGTACCAGTGGCATATTGGTTAGCTTTACCGATAGAGATGGAAAGGATTTATAATGTGTTTCATGTGTCGATGTTGCAATGATATCGTTCTAACCCCTCACATGTAATTTCACCAGTAGAGGTTGAGATTCAACCGGATATGACGTATGGTGAAGAACCGATCAAAATTTTAGCTCGGGAAGTTAAACAGTTGAGAAATAAAAGTATAGCCCTAGTGAAAGTTTTATGGTAATGACATGGGGTGAGAAAGGCTACGTGGGAACTTGAGGAAGCTATGAGAAAACAATATCCAAACCTATTTTCTAGTAAGATTTTTAGGGACAAAAATCCTTAAAGGGGGGAGAGTTGTAACAACTCGATTTTGGGTCTAGCCAGAACAGTGGTTTTGGGACCACAAATCTGACGTAAAAAAATTATTTTTCTTATATTTTTATGGTCTACAGTTTTATGGAATGATTTTGTGAAAATTTTGTTCGAAAAGTTTGACGTTTGAGCACTCAATTTAGCAAAAAGGATTAAATTGTAAAAAAGTGCAAAATTTGAGTTCTAGAAGCTAGACGTGTCTGGTTGCTATGAAATTTTAAATTTGAGGTCCTTAGATGGTAATTATAACATTTGTTAAGTTAGTGGACAAAAATGGACATGAAGTAAGAAAAATTTTAGTGTTTTAAGAAAAGGGCATTTTGGTCATTTAGTAATTAAATGAATTAATAAGCGAATTAAAAGCCAATGTTTGCTCATCTTCTACCCCTTGGCCTAAATTTACTAGAGGAATACATAGCTAGGGTTTTTCAAACTTCCAAGCTCGATTGTAAGTCTGTTCTAGCCCCGTTTTTAATGTTCTTTACATTTTTAAGCTCATTGTAACTCGATCTACCTAATTCTAGCACTAATTTGAGGTACGATTAAGGTCTAGGGCTTGACCCATGTTATACATGTGTGTATTTTGATGGCTAATGTTAGAAAATGCATGTTTGATATTAGAAAAACAACTTTTGTTAAGTGATTTTCAGTAAAAATGTCAAAAAGGACCTATTTGCAAAAGTTAAAAAATAAGTAGTAAAAGTGTGTTTAAGTGGAAAATGTGGGCTAGTGTAAGTATGAAAATGGTTCGGCTAGGCATGGGTTTTTGAAGAAATTGAATACATTTCAATTTACGAGCCTAGGGACTAAATTGTAGAAATGTGAAACATTAGGGGCAAAAATGTAATTTTTCCATAATATGATTCTTGGACTGAATTGAAAAATGTGTGTATTAAATAAGTTTAATTTGCTATTATAGATCAGGATAAATGAGGTTCGAACCTAGATTGGGGGAAAAACAAGATGTTTGATGATTAGGTCAAATTTTACTAATTTTATACCGAGGTAAGTTCGTATGTAAATAATGCATTGTTATATTTATGTTTTAAATGCTTTAATATTGTATGAGTTGTGATTGACTCTTTGGACGTATTCGACAAAGTTTTGACAAGCGAGAATTTTCGGTTAAGCCTTAGGAATAGAATAGGATACGAGTGAAATGTCACTAGGAACCCATGTGTTTATGTAATCGGGGTGTTGGTCTTGTACGTCCTACCAGTGGATGGGTAGTCCAGTATGAGTTGCAGATACCTAATAGCTTGTGTGAGCAGCACTGTGTAGCTACGTCCTGGCTGACAGCTTGTGTAAGCAAGCCCGTGAGTAGCTTGAAAACAAACCTATATGTATTATGAGAAGTGAGGTAGCTTTGGCTACATGTATGGCACTTATGTGCAAGATTTTCGAGTATCTTTTAATATTCTAAGTGTTCAACGGGAATGTCAAAATTGTGAAAGACTATGGTATGTTACGAGTTGGTACAGGTTTGTACGTAAAACTCATACATAATGAGCTCAATAAGTGATGAACCCTTGGTAAGGTTATGATTGAGTAAGTTAAGACTAAAGATTTTGATATCATTCATGTTAATTTTTATCATGCTAATTGTACGTTAGATGGCGGTTATGATGCTTATTATTTGCATAGGAACTTACTAAGGTATAAAGCTTACTCCCCTTTCATTTCCCTTGTCTTATAGTGTCACCAAACTAGCTCGGAGATCGAAGACCGTCGGAGATCCACTCACACTATCATCAATTATTTTGGTACCAATGAATTCAACATTTTGAGTTATGGCATGTATAAGGGACTTGGTTATTTTGTTGTGTGTCATAATTGATTTGGCCAAATGTGTTGGCTTATATTGGTTGAAAGTTCATTTTGTGTAAGGCCATTTGATATTGGCTACTATTGGTATAAGTAATTTATATGATGATGCCTTTCATGGATGTGGTAATTTACATGATTTGGGTTGATGAGTATGTGATGTTTGGGTATGAAAGATAGTAGCATGTGAATGATGTGTTGATGCCTTGGTTATGGCTGATTTGGTTGCATGTAAATGTTAGCAATGGTGCTATGTTGTGTTGTGTAGGTGTGTGCAACAAAGGGTGGCAAAATGGCTTGGTAAATAGTCTTATTTTTGTCCATACGGGTAGGCACATGAGCGTGTGTCTAGGCCATGTGTCGCACACGGCTTGCCTAACGGGCATGTGTTTAGGTCGTGTATAACAGCCCGATTTTGGGCCTAGTCGGAACAATGGTTTTGGGACCAAAAATCCGATGAGGAAAAATTTATTTTTATTATTTTTTATGGTCTACAATTTCACAGAATGATTTCGTAAAAATTTCGTTAAAAAATTTTGACTTTTGGGCACTCAATTTAGTCAAAAGGACTAAATTGTAAAAAGTGCAAAACTTGAGTTCTAGAAGCTAGAGGTGCCCTATTGCTATGAAATTTTAAATTGGAGGTCCTAAAATGGTAATTAGACCAAAGGTTAATTTTTTGGACAAAAATGGACATGAAATAGGTGAAATAGAATATTTTTAAGTTAGGGGCATTTTGGTCATTTAGTAATTAAAACGAATTAAAAACAAAATAAAAGCGAAAATTTCTTGTCCATCTTCTTCCTTGGTCAAACTTTACATGAAGAAACTATGCCTAGGGTTTTCCAAGCTTCCAAGCTCGATTGTAAGTCCGTTCTTGCCCCGTTTTTAATGATTTTTACGTTTTTGAAATCCTCGTAACAAGATCTACCTATTTTTACCATTTATTTGAGTTATGATGAAGGTCTAGGGTTTGACCCATGTTATAAATTGTGTATTTTAATGTTTAATGGTAGATTATGCATGTTTATGGTTGGAGAAATAACTTTTGCTAAGTGATTTTCGGTGAAAATGCTTAAAAGGACTAAATTGTAAAAGTTATAAAATATATAGTAAAAGTGTATTCTAGTGGAAATTGTGGGCTGTTATAGTTATGAAAATGGTTCGGCTATGCTTAAAGTACAAAGAAATTGAATAAATTTCATTTTACGAGCCTAGGGGCAAAAATACAAATATGACAAAGTTTAGGGGAAAAATGTAATTTTTCCATAATATGATTTTTTGGGTCACAATGAATAATGTGACTAATAAATAAGCTAAATGTGATATTTTTGATTAAGGAAAATTAGGGTTGGACCTAGAACGGAGGAAAAACGCGTGTTTGACAATTAGGTCTTTTTCACCATTTTTGCTATCGATGTAAGTTCGTACGTTTAATAAGCATTTAGTTGTACATGTATAAATGCCTAATTTATATAATTACGATAAATGCCATATTATTAAAATGAATAGCGAATGCTATGGAGTACGGTATTACGGAAATGACCATGAGATTTTATGATACACTATGCAATTATATGATCTAAAATATGTTTATGATACTTGATGACATTGTGATGACCTATAATTTCATGTTTAAATGTGATTATCTTTATTATTATCATCATGAAGAATTATGTGATTAATCATTATCATGGGTTATATGATTGATCCTCTGGATAAGTTCAACGAAGATGTGTAATTAAGGAAATCCCGTTTGAACCTTAGGAATAGTTTAGGATACAAGTGACATGTCACTAGGATATGTGATCTGAGCTCATGATTTTTGGTCTGAGTTCATGATATATGTGACACATGTTATGGCGGTCCAGGTGCTGGTCTTGTATGTTCTACCGGTGTTGGGTAGGTCGGCATGTGTGGCGGATACCTGACAGCTTATGTGAGTAGCCTGCGTAGCTACATCTTGACCGATAGCTTGTGTGAGCAGACCCGTAAGTAGCTCGAAAGTGAGCAACATGTGATATGTGATATGAGGTAGCGTTGGCTACATATGGGGCACTTAGGTGTGAGATTTGGATGTATCCGATGGTATTCTAAGTGTTCAACGGGTAAATTATCGAGTAACTTGATGGAAAACCCGAGGGGTAAGTCAATGAGATGAATAAGTATATGGTTATGTTTTGAGATAGTACAGGTATGTACTCAAAAATCATGAGCATTAAGCTTGGTATGTGGTAAGAATGTAAATGAATGAGTTATGTCTATGAGAATGATTTTCTATGATGACCTTGTGATTATAGGTTTATATTTATGACGTAAAAATATATGTTGAATTCGATTGAGAATCATGTGTAAGGCTTTTAGGCCAAATTGAATTGAGACACAATGTGCTTATTCTTTTAATGTTATGATTCAATGAATAATGAAAAGAGAGAAAGACCGGCATAAAGCCTAATAAAAATGGATATGAAAGTATGAATAGCTAAGAGTTTTGGACCATTGAAGGATGTTAAGCCATATGAATTGGGAAATATGAATATACATAATTAATATGCACTTTTATTATGAATGCTGAAATGATTTGTCAAGTGTTGAAGTGTTTTATTATGAGAGTTTATGTTTTCTTAACTAATGTTAAGACAGGATAAATTTATGTTTATAGATTAAAAGATGAGCATTATAATTGATTAATGTGTAACCATGAGAACATATTGATGAAATTGGTAAATGCATGTAAATGATTCGCTTATTATTTTCATACGGACTTACTAAGCTATATAGCTTACCCCATTTTTTCCCACCTCTCATAGGTTTATTCAGCTAGTTCGGATTGGAGATCATCGGATATTTTATAACACTATTAAGCTATCATGTTGGATAAATGAATGCAAACCTTTGATTCTATGGCATGTATAGGATTACTCGTCTAAGCTAAATCCCGACAGCAACAAATGCAAGACCTCATTCATATCGGGAAATCACATATCCATCAAATTTCCATTTTATTCAACTGGGATTTAAACATTTTTCTCAAGCATTATTGGGCATGTGATTATTTCATACATCCACAACATTCATATAATTCAAATAAATACATTCCACATTCATTTCAAGCATATAAGTAACATCCACATTCATTTCAAGCATATAAGTAACTTTCTCATCGTTTATCCTTTATCATCTATCGGGCATTACCATTTAATTCAAACATTTTTATTTATCAGGCTTGATCGAATATGTAATCATTTTCACATATTTATGACATTTATACAATTTACATAAACACATTCAATGCAAGCATCTAAATAAACACAATTTAGTTACACGAACTTACCTCGACAATGTTCGTGTACGTAATATCTACTAATCCAACATTTTCTTCTTTCCTCTTCTAGCTCCAAATTTGGTCTATCTAGATCTATACGGGTAAATTTTACATCAATTTCTCATATTTCATACTCATTTAGACTCAATTTACATAGTAGGAAAAATTACCACTTTGCCCCTAACTTTTCCATGAATTCCCATTTCGTCCCTAGGCTGTGTAACACCCTTTACACATATTCGACGCCAGAACAGGGTACGAGGCATTACTAGACGTAAACACAAAGCAAACATACATTTCGAGTTGTAAATTTGGCACCATATTAAAACTTTTTAACAATCAATCACATCATCCCAAGAACGAGCTTACGAGGCCCAAAACATGCTTTGGAAGCGGTTCAGGACTAAAGCAAAAACTTTAGAAAATTTTACAACACATAGAAAATTTTTGCCTAAACAGGGGTCACACGCCTGTGTGGCTTAGGACACGCCTATGTGGGCAGGCCATATGGTAACACATGTTGTGTCCCGAGGCTGTGTCCTTTACACTACTGAGACATACGCCCGTGTCTTTGCCCGTGTGCTCGATTCTGAGCAATCTGTTTTGCAACAATTTAGGTGCATGGGACATACGGTTGGATCATACGCCTATGGGGCTAACCGTGTGTCACACATGGCCTAGACACACGCCCGTGTGTCTACCCTAGTGGAAAATAATAAGGATATTTACCAAGCCATTTGCCACCCTTGTTCACACATACACTTACCCCAATTCAAAGGCACAAAATAATATATATTTAGGCAACCAAAACATCCACATTCATGGTTAAGACATATCAACTTTATATCTTTATCTAACTTATTCACTACATTTATTAAGCCCTAAATAAAACATACAAACCTCACATTCATTAGGCTTCATTCAATTACTATCTAGTTACCAAATTATACTCAAATTCCTCATCTCATCAATAGGTCACAATTCCAAACATTACACAATCATGCCATAAATCACATTTCCAAATATTTCACATTCACCGAGCATACCATGGTGATATATCACCATAGATATTGACACATATATGAATATACTTTGGCTTACAACCATGTTGCCACTATAAGCTAACTTACATGGCCAAATAGCAAAATAAGCCTTTGATGATTACAAGCCATTACATTGGCTAAAATCATATGATGCATATAACAAATTGACCAAGTCCCTATACATGCCAATAACTCAAAATAGTTGAATTTATCAATACCCAAAATGATAGCTTGATAGTGTGATAGGATCTCTGGCGACTCCAACCCGAGCTAGCTTGACGGCAGTATAAAACATGGGAAAAGAAAGGGTTAAGCTATATAACTTAGTAAGTCCGTATGAACATAATAAGCAACTCTTACCAATGATTTACCAGGTCTAACAATATAAACACAAAAAAAAAATAGTATAAATTGCTATAAACCTCATGGTTATAAATTATTCAGTCACATTGTTGCTATATCAATTTGCAAGCATAATTTAACATGTCTTGACTTTAGCCTAACAAACGTAATCTCTCCATTATAACAGATTACCATAATCAACCCATCATTTCAAACCTCATAATAAACATAGACATTAATTATGAGTATTCACTTTTCAAGCATATATTTTAACATTTTTCAATTGTTAAAGCGCATATCTTCCCATACTTCCGTAGTCATATTAATAGGCAATTATGTCAATCATTCTTTTTTCTCATATCCGATAAATCACAATTTTTGTGAATAAAACATGCTATATCGTAACTCAATTTGGCCCTAAAGCCAATCACATGATCCTCAACCAAATTTATCATGAATTTCATTCGTCACAAGTATAAATCAATAATCACAAGGCTTTCACAAAAACATTCTCATGGAAACCATGAACTCACAATATCATGAAGTCAATGCTTATAAACTTTATGTACATACCTGTAAAAATTCGTAATACTTACATGCTCTTTCTCTTCTTTGACATACCCATTAAATTACCAGTTGAACCACTTGGAATACTAAAGGATACTTGGGAATCTTGTGCACACAGTACCGTACTAATGCCATATCCTAGATATGGTCTTTCATGTAATCTCGTATCAATGGCAATAGCCCAGCTGTGGTCTTACATGAAGTATCATATCGACGCCATATCCCAGATATGGTCTTACACGTAATCGTAATAACATATCCCTAATGTCGTGAAATTTGTATCCTATCTATTCCTAAGGTTCAACCGGGACTTTCGCTGTATCGAATCTCTACCAGTCACTTCAGTAATATCGAACTCAATAGCATTGACATTTCATTTCAATAATATAGCATTTACCAAAATTTTATCAATTCAGAATTTATACATATATAATTTAATTCTTATTAAACATACGAACTTACCTAGGCATAAAAATGGCGAAAAGGACCTAACCGTCAAACACTCTTTTTTCCCCCGTTCTAATTTAGAACCTCGTTTTTCTTAATTTATAATATCACATTTAACTTACATAATCATCATAATATTCAAATCAGCCCAAAATCACATAATAGAAAAAATTACATTTTTGCCCCTAAAGTTTCACATTTTTACATTTTTGTCCCTAGGCTCGTAAAATGAAATGTACTCAATTTCTTCAATACCCATGCCTAACCGAACCTAATACATGCTTATAGTAGCCCACATTTTTCTTTTATTCACATTTTAACACCCATTTTCCAACTTTTTACAAATAAGTTCTTTTTAGGCATTTTCATCAAAAATCACTTAGCAAAAGTCGTTTATCAAACAATTAACATGCATTTTCTATCTTAAACATCAAAATACACAAATATCCATAATGGGTAAAATTTTAGACTTTGATTATGTCTTAAATTAGTGATAGAAATAGATAGATCATGTTACAAGGATTTCAAAAACATAAAAATCATTAAAAACTGGGCTAGAACAGACTTACAATCGAGCTTGGAAGCTTGAAAAACCCTAGCCATGGTTTCCCCTTTTGAATTTCAGCCATGGGAGGAAGATGGACAAAAATTGGCTTTTAATTTGGCTTTTTAATTCATTTAATTACCAAATTACTAAAATACCCTTTTAAAAAACTTTAGAAACATACCTAACCATGTCCATTTTTGTCCACTGACTTACCCAATGGTCTAATTATCATTTAAGGACCTCCAATTTAAAATTTCATAACAATTAGACACCTCTAGCTTACAGAACTCAAGTTTTGCACTTTTTACAATTTAGTCCTTTTGACCAAATTGAGTGCCCAAACATCAAAATTTTTGAACGAAATTTTCAAGAAATCATTCCATATGTAGACCATAAAAAATATAATAAAAAAAAATTTTTTCTGCGTTAGATTTGCGGTCCCAAGACCACTGTTCTGACTAAACCCAAAATTGTGCTGTTATAACTCTCCCCCGTAGGGATTTTCGTCCCCGAAAATATTACCAGAAAAGAGATTAGGGTAATGTTTTCGTATTTTCCTCTATCTCATCAAGGATTCCTCTTCGTTAGCAATACTTCCAAAAACACTCTGTCATCAATCTCGAATCCAATATCTTAAATTTTCAAATCTGTATACTACTTATGTCAGTATGAAGTTGCTTTCAACTTTTATGAATCACTTTTTCCTTTTTCCCTTAGAATCACAAATCAATTTCACCTCGTATATCTCTTTCCAATAATCTTTGAACTCTGAAACACAATGTCAGACATATAGTCAAAAATTTGAATTACTCCCTGAATGAACAAACGAGCTACTATTGAGTCTCGTACAACATTTTCTGCATAAGTTCTGGATAATTCATTGCACAAATTCTATCTCAGAGTAATAATAGCAGAAATCAAAGTCAAAGGTAGTCTCACACTATGCTCGTTTAGTTTACCACTTACTAATATAGTCTTAAGGTTCTCAATCTTGTGAAGAAAACATCGCTTTAGCTTTTTAATTTAGCTAGGTTCAAACTTCCATCAAATAAGATTAATCATGTAACCAACACTCATCAAATGAACAAAGGTTTTAATTCAAGCATCGGAAACTATATTTACTTCCCCAAAGGTTAATTGTTAACTATTCAAAATCTGTCAATAGTTCAAGCCATCAACGTTTTCTTAATTTTAGATTTTTTCCTAATATTAGATACTTTAAACTCTTTTAATCAAGAAGCATATGATGTTTTTCGTCAAACGAACGATGTCATCAACTCTCAACACAAACATAATAGTGGCTGACTCTAAATCACCCATCGGACAATTCTTTTAATGAGATTTTAATCATCAGAAAGCATAAAATTTCATTTCACATTCTTGTATTAAAACACATTCCAGTCCATTCGATAGTGCATTACTGAAAAATCATGAATTTTTTACTCAATTCAAACAGAACCCAGAACTAGTGTTTTAGTTAATAACATCTTTGACTATTTTCAACTTTGCTAACATGTAACAGACCATTCAAACTTTCACAAATGTGATAACTTTATCAATTGGAATAGCTTTAACTCATAACAACAGCATTCAATTAGAGCAAATCTAATAGGTATACCTCTGTATCATACTTTCTAGAATATGAATTCTTCCTTCAAACTGTCCGTCTATTCACCCATAAATGTACAAGATTTTATTTTCTTACCTGAGGATAAACTTAAATGCATATAACTCAAATTACCTTTGAACTGACCAACTCGTTTAGATAAAAACAACTGAGTTGTTCTCAACTATCAAATAATAATCTATCAAAATACTCCTGTCTTCATGCTGTTAAACAACTCAATCATACAATCTTTCATAATTCCCATAACATGCTAATCAAAGATCTTTATGACTACATTAGGTCAAGGAAACACAACATCTTGATTAAACTCATTGACCTTAATCAAACTTACCTGAGAAAAGAAAACCATCATACAATTTGAGCTTGAACTTCCACTATTTATAACATTACCGATGTCAATTATTTTCACAAAAATTAGAGAAATCCTGATAATAGAATCACCATGTTCCTATGATCGAACCAGAAATACACTTATAATAGACATAGTTATCACAAGCCAAAGAGCACACTTTAAAGATAAGCCATGATTGATAATTTACGAAATAAGGATGATGAGAAAACCGAGATAAAGAAATCCAAGATGCGATACCATACTAGAAGTCTGAGAACAGAACTCATGAAAATAATAAAGATCTTGATGATTCCTCAAAGAAAACTAGAAGAAAAACAATGCTTACACACTCTGGAATCAATTGTAATAGAGATAATATATTTTCCAAATATATATAAAACAAAACAACATCCAATAGAAATAGAAGAATAGCCTCACATAAATTTTCACCATCAACTTTTATTCCAAGCATAATAGAATGAACCTCAAAGAGAGAGATAAGATATCCTGATCATCAACCAACCAGACCAACAGTGCTTTCATCTAACATATAATCAGCTAACATTCTCATACGATAAGAATTTCATCAGAAAATGAACAATCACATATATCTTTGAGGATAAATGGATATACAAAATACTCAAGAGAGATCATTGTAATCTATTCAATTACAACTGTTACACTCAGACATCTTTACGATTCAAATATCATTTCTCTGACTAATTCTATCATCACTAATCTCGTATTATTGCATTCACTGACGAAAATCAAATCGGAAGAAATTCTAGCAAATACATACTTTAGACATCATACCTGAATGAGTCGATTAGTCGAGATTAACTTTTTCTTTAACCATGAGATTGCGAAATCTGAATGATCTTTAGAATAACCTGGCATCTTTTCCAAAACTATATTCATTTGCCAAACTATTCTCATCTTTGACCACATTATTAGTTATTTCACTACTGAACTGTTTAGTCTCTCACTTGTAATCTCATTCAACATAAATCTCGTGAAATTTTGTTATAAAATACCACATTAGGTCGTAAAGCCTCTAACTCGACTCTCATATATACATACATGTGACTTAACATTCATCATCATCATAATATCATCACAGTTATACAATTTACTTCAAGAAAATTAACATACATATTTATGTTACACGAACTTTTCAATTATATTATTCAAACAAGTGCACTTATACATACATTCCATAAATTTTGAATAAGTTTACTTATCACATTCACTTAATCAAACAAGTCAGGCACAAAACATCATATGAATGCCAAACAAACATGGATGAGCTTATCACAATATAAACTATCATTTTGTTTTATAAAATCACCATAATCCATCGAAACACAATGTTCAACCGGAAAAATGACATTTTACCCATATTTCTCAACCTATGGTTATTTCATTTTGTACATTATCACATACATATCATGAACACTTATTCATACCTTTCCAAGTTTTGACTCATCACAAACACATTTTCAAATATCTTAGTATCACTTTCAGCATTTTCGAAAGTAGCTCGGCTAGAAAGCATCTATGTCTCAACAAAATAATTTCATCAGATTCAAGAGATATCACACTATCATAGGATATTAATGGTATGTACAGCTAAACTCTAACACATGCTAGGTTACTCCGAAAATTAACTAAACCATAGCTCTGATACAACTAAATGTAACACCCCTTACCCATATTCGACAGCAGAATAGGGTACGAGGCATTATCAGACGTAAACACAAAGCAAACATACATTTCGAGTTGTAAATTTGGCACTAAATTAAAACTTTATAACAATCAATCACATCGTCCCAAAAATGAGCCTACGAGGCCCAAAACATGCTTTGGAAGCGGTTCGAGACTAAATTGAGAACTTTACAAAATATTACAACACTTAGAATATTTTTGCCTAAACAGGGCTCACACGTCCGTGTGGCTTGGGACACGCCCATGTGGGCAAGCCGTATGGTCACACACGCCTATGTCCCAAACCCGTGTAACTCTTTATTTGTCACCCAAGAACAAATTGAAGTCACACTGCTAGGACACACACCTGTATCCCGAGGCCATGTCCTTCACACGGCTGAGACACACGCCCGTGTCTGTGACAGCCCTAAAGTGACCCTAGTCGGAAAGCGGTTTCGGGACCGCTAAACCGAGTCACCAAATTATTTGAATATGATAATTATTGCCTAAAATATGTGAATATGAATGTGTGAAAGTTTTAAGCTTCGATTTAGTTAATTGCTTGTGAATTTAGTTAATAGGACTTATGTGTGACACTTGTGAAATGTGATAGGTTAATCTATAAGGACCTATTAAAGCATGTAGTGAAAACAATGGTTTTGCATGTCAAATACTCCTCTTTTTATACATAGTGGCCGGCCATGATGGTGCATATATTAGAATATGTAGTGAATCTTCATGAAATGGTCATTATTTTATGTAAAAGAAAGGAAATAAATAAAAGAAATACTAAGGATAATAAAAGAAAAAAAAAAGAATGAAAGTGTGATGAAAACAAGAGAAGAAATCGGTTCTTCTTGGCCGAAATGAAAAGAGGAAGAAGGGAGTGAAGCATTCGGTCATCTAAGGTCAATATTAAGGTAAGAAGTTTTGGTTAATTTTGAAATATTAGTTAAATCCTAGTAAATTTCTAAGTTCCTTATTGGACCCATGTTAAATTTTTGATATTTGGTGAATGAATATGGGTTTGGTCATGGTAGATAACAAGGAATGTGGTTGTTGTTCTTGTTAATTTGGATGAATTTTTGGTGGATAGGTGTTTGAATCAAACAAATGATCATGTGTGTACACTAGGTGCTAGTTGAGAAGAATCAGTCACTATATTGGAGGCCATTGCGAATATGAACTTAGTTATTGTGAGTGATGAATGTGTTTTGAGTTGATGGAATAAAAGAATGCTTAAAGATGAGTTACAACAAATTATATGTTAAGCTAAGGTTGTTAAATTATCAATCTTTCTTCCTAGCCGAATATGTGTTTATAAAGTTGAGTTGTTAAATAGATTTTGAAGTTAGCCCATGCATTTATTTTTGAATTTAAGAAGAATGATACATTCGACTATGCTTTGATGTGCTGGGATTGTTGTTCATTGAGTAAATGATTGAGGAATGGTTAGAAGAATTTGAATGCTAAACTAGTTGATTTGTTTATAATGTCCGATTATGACCATTTATAGAGATGTGAATGAATTGTTGTTATGTGAATAAATATTTGTTTGATGATATATATATATATATGTATTCGGCAATGGGATAAAATGTGTATTAAGGGAAGTTTCATGGTGATTATGCTTGTGATGTTGGGGTAATATTCGGCAATATGATTAAATTCATGTATAAGGAAGCATGATAAATTAAGTGGCTCTTTGCTTGTGAATGTGAATTAGATATAAATTAAATAAGCATGAGATCGAGTCATGGCATGAATTATTAAATATGATACATATTGAAATCTATTGTTTTAGGTATAGATTAAATGATATGTGATTGCCAAATGTGATTGTTAAGTGAATAATATTAGTTAAGTACTTAAGCAAATCTATTGTTTTACTTAAGCTTAAGAGCAAAGAGGATCAAAGTCGGATAGGGGAAAAGAGAAAGTAAGCGAATAGCCGTGGATATCTAGTCGTCGACCACTTCCGAGGTAAGTTTTAAGTGATTAAACATTGAGTAAATTCAATCATAATAGGACATAATGAGTTGATTTAATAAGATATGATGTGGCCATGATATGTTTTGAACTCAAATGGTGAGTTCATAAGTGTTTGGACTTGGAAATTTAAGAGCAAATTGTAATATTTTGCTTAGGACAGCAGCAGTAACGTGATTTTAGAAAATCACCATAAATTGATGGTGTGGAATTATAGGCTGAATAAAATATGTAATCAAAGCTTAATTAGTCTAGTTTCTTATAAAAGAGACCGTGTGAGCAAAGAAATTTTCTATAAAGATATATTTAAAGTTGAGTGAGACGGTGTCAGAATGACTCCGAAATCCCCTGTTCTGTTTTTAGAAAATCATTATAATTTGTACAAAAATGGTTATAAGATAAAATTCATATTCTTAGACTCCTTAATGAGTCTAGTTTCAAATGAAATCAAATAGAACATATTTTGAATTCTGTACAATGAGAAATTGGATTCGTAGTGAAGAGTGGTCAGATTAGTCAAACAGTAAAATAGGGGAAACTTTAAGAAAAATCTGATATTGATTGGCCAAACCTAAAATTCTGAAAATTTTATTTATGGAAGATATATGAGTCTATATTCAGGGAAAATTAACAGCAATTGATTTTGAGTTTTGTAGCTCCAGTTATAAATAATTTAGTGACTATTGCTCAGGAAAACAGCTTGTAGTGAATATGTGAATTTGTTGTAAACATTAATGAAACTATTTGAGTTGCTTATAAGCTATTGCTGAAATTGATGCATAAGATATGTATACGTGGTAAAGCCGAATGGCTAATGTGAAATATGTATGAGATATGTATATGTGGTAAAGCTGAATGGTTAATGTGAAATATATATATATGAGATATGTATATGTGGTAAAGCCGAATGGCTAATGTGAAATATGTATGAGATATGCAATGTGGTAAAGCCGAATGGTCAATGTGAAATATATATGTGAGATATGTATATGTGGTAAAGCTGAATGGCTAGTGTGAAATATATAGGCAATGTGTGTATATTGTGGCCGAATGACCAAATGTGAAAGGTGTGTATTATTAGATATTTGATGAGGCGAATGAATTACAAATATGACAGTCGATGTGAATGTTGTAACATGTGATTAAATGTACATGAAACTTGGAAATATATTCCGGGTAAGACCCGATGACTACGTGTGGAGATTATGTCCGAGTAAGACCCGATGACTACGTGTAGAGATTATGTCCGGGTAAGACCTGATGACTACGTGTGGAGATTTTGTCCGGGTAAGACCCGATAACTTCATGTGGAGATTTCATCTGAGCTAAAGGTCTCGCCGATAATCCGAGTAGAGGTTAAAGCTATAAGACTTCGTAATAAGAATTGCTTATAAATATATTCAATACGAAAGGTTAAACAGGTATGTACTCTAAGTTTATATGTGAGCTTGATTTGAACTAAATCATAAGGTAGTTATGTGATGCATACGAGAGCAATCTATGAGACTATTCCTATGATTATGTGACATCGGATCAGTGTGAGAGGTTATGTGAAATTATACAATATATCTATGTCACATGAGCTCACTTTTATGTGAAAGTTTATCTGCCTATTGTATATGATGAGATGTGCATATTCGGTAAAAAGGATGGTATGCCCGAAGGAAGAGTGAAATAAAAATACGAACAACTATGTTATAATTTGATTGTTATCTATTGACACTGCTTAAAACTTACTAAACATTGTAATGCTTACTCCGTTTACTTTGTTTTCTCTGTTTTATAGATCTCATTTCGAAGCTACAGGCTCGGGGATCGTCAGCAACTTGTCACACTATCACTATCCTTTGCTTATTCTTGTTATGTTTAGAATTATTTTATGGCATGTATAGAATAGACCAAAGGGTCAAGAATATGTTGGTTAATGTATATAAGCCATGCGAAAATGGCATCTTTTGAATGTGTACTTATAGAAGTTTAAATTGTATCCCTGACTGCCTTTAGTACTTATCTAAAGGAATGTTTCAAAAAAAAAAAATTTACTGTTCTGATATGAGTGTCAAGTCCGGTAATGCCCCTTTACCTATTCCGGTGACGGATACGGGATTGGGGTGTTACAGTGTCTCTGGCCGTGTGCTCGATTCTGAGCATTCTTTAGGTGCACAGGACACACGACCGGATTACATGCCTATGAGGCTGACCATATGTCACACACGGCCTAGACACATGCCCGTGTGTCTACCCGTATGGAAAATAAGGCTATTTACCAAGCCATTTGCCACCCTTATTCACGCATACACTTACCCCAATTCAAAAGCACAAAACAATACATACTTAGGCAACCAAAACATCCACATTCATGGTTAAGACATACCAAGTTTATATCTTTATCTAACATATTCACTACATTATTAAGCCCTAAATCAAACATACAAATCTCACATTCATTAGGCTTCATTCAATTACTATCTAGTTACAAAATTATACTCAGATTCCTCATCTCATCAATAGGTCACAATTCCAAACATTACACAACCATGCCATAAATCATATTTGCAAATATTTCACTTTCACCAAGCATACCATGATCATATCACCATAGACATTAACAATACTTAAGCTTACAACCATGTTGCCACTATAAGCTAACTTACGTGGCCAAATAGTAAAACAAGCCTTTGCCGACTACAATCCATTACATTGGCTAAAATTATATGACGCATATAACAAAATGACCAAGTCCCTATACATGCCATATGTAACACCCCGAACCCGTGACCGTCGCCGGTGTCGGACACGAGGGGTTAACGGGCCAAATCCTCTCAAAGTACCAACTAATTTGGCATTTCCAGACAGGCTGGAAAACTGCGTCACTGTCGCCTTAAAAATCATATCTCGAGTTCCAAAACTCGGAAACTGATTCCGTAAATTTTTCCTGAATTTAGACTCATATATCCATCCATGGATTTATTTCTATAATTTTTGGTCGGGCCAATTGGTACAGTTTATTAGTTAAAGTCACCCATGTTACAGGGGTCGACTACACTGACCTTCGTGTGTTACAACTTGAATATCTCTCTGTACAGGGTTTTAATACTGGTGCCGATTGTTTCTAATGAAACTAAACTCAAAATGGAATCTGCACATATAAGGCATGACTTCTAATTCTTTCTGGATAATTTATAGAAAATTTTCAAAGTCGCGACAGGGGACCCAGAAACCGTTCCGGCCCTGTCTCACGAGAACGTTAATATCTCTCAGTATACTGCTCATATGGTCGTTTCGTTTCGTCCATATAAAAATAGATTCATCAAGGTTCAATTTCATAATTTATTCACTATTTAATTCTACTTCTACTATTTTTAGTGATTTTTCAATCTCATCTCACTGCTGCTGTCTGCAACAGTTACTGCAGAGACTATGCCAATTTCATGAATCTTTCCTTGGCCCTAAATCATCCATCATACATGACACAAATTTTGGCCACCTTATCAAAATTAAAGTTTCTAAGACTCGTGGCTATAGGTTCTAGCATCCCACTCGGCGACCACATAGGCCATTTCACATGGCTTAAAGTTTACAACCCACAATTCAACAAAATATAATAGCCTATACATGCCAATTGTTCTCCTAGTTCAAGCTGCGAAGACAATACCAAAAGGTCTCCAGCGGTGTGATGACTTCAACGACGGTTCCGAGCACGCAACAATCGAGTCCAAGAGACCTAAAATGGGTGACAAGAAAACACCGAGTGAGTTTATAACTCAGTAAGTCATAAGCACTTTACAATTATCCATTAGCTAAATTCATCACAAAGTGAAACAATGAAACAAGGCTAGGTACTTCATCCATATCGGAACTATACCATAATTCCTCGGACCTTTCGGTTCAATCTCATACCAAGCCATACATCCACATTTCATATTTATACGATAAGATATTTGAGGCATTTTCACACACTAACTCATTTTCACCACAATCACACAATTGCAATCATCACATAGATTTAAAGCTTACCAAGCTCAACCCGAGCATGAACATATTGCCTATTCGTCATGAGCTCAAGGTACTTACCCGATTAAGCTGTCCGGATTAACTCGATAATGTCGCACACTCAGTGCCAATTGTAATACAAGAGCATATAGTGAATCCGCACACTTAGTGCTATATATTTTCAGCTCGCACACTTAGTGCTATAGAATCAAACTCGCACACTTAGTGCTGTACAATTTTAAACCCGCACACTCGATGCCAATCTTGTCACCGTGTCCATTTATACCCACACACTTAGTGCCGTGACCAATACCTTATGCATTTTGCTGCCTTTATACATTCAACAATGGCATCATTCCATACACATACATTTTCATTTACACATCAATTCATTAAACACAATTGCATATATATTATGATCATTTAAATCAATACCAAATATATGCTTAATGACTTACCTCGGATGTTGTCGCACGTTTTCAATGGCTATTCAATTATTTTTTCTTTCCCCTTATCCAACTTCGATCCTTTAAGCTCTTGAGCTTGTTTAAGAACAATTGAATTCATTTAATTCCAATTCAAATAGACGATTTAATATAACACATGTATATTATAAGGTTGAGGTACATATGACTTATTGGTTAACTATCAAACACCATACGCATATATACATATATTCTCTAGTCATGCACAACCCAACATCTTACTTGGGCATTAACAACTTTATAGATATATGCATATCTATGTTAAGGCCGAATATATATATTTAACACATTCTACAATTATGGTTATTTATAATGACTAACACCGTTTTATCTCAAGTCACACTCATAAACACATCCATCCAAATACATTCGTACTTAAACATTATTCGGACTTAACACTCATATCACATTTATAAAACTACAAGCCGAATATACCTATACTTACATTACTTAAACATCAACCCTCAATTTCTTTGACAAAGCACATTCCCGGAAATGATAAGACAATATAACAGCCTTTAATCCAACTTATAATTCATTTACATCACATTCCAAGCATTCACTCTATTCTATCACTTAAAATACAAACATTACTCAATAACTTCCTAGTTCAAATTCGGCAATTTCACATACACACACAAGCCGATTTCTTTTCCTACCACCCAAACCACCTATATGAACATTTAACTAACTCATACTTCACTCATCCACAATTACTCATTCAAACATGAAGAAGGTAATCAAATTTCTTCACTATCAACCATGGCCGAATGCTTCATTCACCACCCAAAACCAAAATTTTAGCATGGGCTAATTGAAGAACTTAGTAAATAACTTAAGTTAAGCTAAAATCCCAAAATCTAACAAGAATTACTAACCTTGTTTTTGAGCTTAAGATGACCGAATGCCATATCCCCCTTCCTTCTTTAACTTTCGGCTCCTAAGGTAGAAGATGAACACCAATATTTTTTTTTTCAATTTCCTTTCTTCTATTCGGCCAAGGCACCCAAGGATGAGCAACAAATTTTTCTTCCCTTTTTTCTTTGTTTCTCACGGCAAAAGAGCATCCACACCCATTTTTTTTCATCATTATCTTTTTTTCCATTTCTTTATTCTCCCTTACATCATGCACTAGGCCAACATGTCTAGGACATGTTTTCCTTGCCCATCACCTAGTCATGGCCGGCCACTCACCTTAGGAAAAGGGGTTATTTGACATGCAAGGACAACCCTTTTCCCAACATGCATTATTAGGCCACTTTGCATTTGCCTAGCACATTTCTAAATTTTCTCACACAAGTCCTTTCTAGTGAAATTCACCTTTATAACACTAAATCAAATCATCAAAAATGTCACACACAATTTAACACATATCATAGGCATCACAATAAATTTTAAATTATTTTTATGCCTCGGTTTTGTGGTCCCGAAACCACATCCCGTCTAGGGTCAATTTTGGGCTGTCACACCATAACTTAAAATACTTGAATTTATCAATACCCAAAATGATAGCTTGATAGTGTGATAGGATCTCTAACGATCTCCAACTTGAGCTAGCTTGACGGCACTATAAAACATGGGAAAGGAAGGGGGTAAGCTATATAGCTTAGTAAGTCCGTATGAACAATAATAAGTAACTCTTACCAATCATTTACCAAGTCCAACAATATAAACACAAAAAAAAATATTATAAATTACTATAAACCTCATAGTTATAAATTATTCAGTCACATTGTTTGCTATATCAATTTGGAAGCATAATTTAACATGTCTTGAATTTAGCCTTACAACCATAACTCTCCATTATAAAAGATTACCATAATCAACCCATCATTTCAAACCTCATAATAAACATAGACATTAATTATGAGAATTCACTTTTCAAGCATATATTTTAACATCTTTCAATTGTTAAAATGCATATCTTCCCATACATCCATAGTCATTTTAATAGGCAATTATGCCAATCATTCCTTTTTTTTATATCCGATTAATCACAATTTGTGTGAATAAAACATGCTATATCATAACTCATGTAACACCCCAAACTTGACCTAGACATTATGGCCGAATCTGTAATGTTACATTGGAGTGTATTTTGAAAAGCGTAGTTCTACTAGAAAAGTCTATTTGTTTTAAAACCTCGTTTGTGATCTTTATGAAAAGCTAACTTATTTTATTCATTTGTTAAGTTACAGGTTTGTCTAGCAAATCATGTTTTATACTAAATCATTATTACACTTTAAAAAAAGTATTCGTTGCGGAAGCTTTTAAAACAAGTTACATGATATGGTAGTTGAAAATCATTTTCCTTTTGAAAACCCGAGTCCTACTGCTAATAGATTTAAGTTAATTTAAATAAATCCCCAAATAAAAATAAAAACTTAAAACGACCTTATTACATAAAATTTACCCAATGAAAACTACCTTTACTAGAAATCAAAAACGAAAAACATAAACAGTGGTGTGGCCATCTCCAATTCCGCCATAGCACCGACCCGCCTAAGGATTACCTGCGCAGATAAGCAGAAGAGTGAGTTTATGGAAACTCAGTGTGTAATCCCTATTTATCAAACAATAAATCATGCAGTGTAAACAGCCTGGGCCTAAGCCCTTATCAGTAGCAATATCAGTGTGGGCCTTAATCTATTACGGTAACAGTATCATTGTGGGCATTAGCCCAATTCAGTGCAGTATTAGAAATGCAAACAAAGATCCTACCCATCCATCCTCTACACTCCACTCTGTCCAACCCTACACTCTTTGTGGGGATAAAATCGACCCACCCATCTCTACACTCCAGAATATAGCACTGTTGCGGCACTAAACAGTATATACAGCAGAGCTGCCAGTATAGTACACTTCTTCCAAACATATCAAACCCACCCCCATGCAACATGTCATGTCATAATATATACGTGTATGCAAAATGTCATGCGCGAATACAGTCAAATATAACATAGGGGTATATCAGTCATTTTACCTCTAGGGGTATAACAGTCATTTCATCAGCATGGGGTCTAAGTATACTTACTGACCCATCAATAGGCCCACAATCGTCTTAGGCAATCTGTGCGACCTTAACAGTCAAATAGTGGAAATGGGCCCAAAGCCCATAATACGGCCCATATGGGCCCACACGCTCGTATGGCCTAATAAGCCCAAATAATGGCCTTGGCTGCGTAAGCTACATAGCCGTCCCAATTATCTCCACACAACAGCGTGGTTTACCCGTGCAAGGGCCATGAGCCCGTAGGCCCACATGGCCCATTTTGGCCCAACACAGCCCAAAACGGCCTAAGCCCATGAGATCGCTAATGGTGGCCTCTGCTATCAAGCACATGTGTTTATGCATTCGGTTCACCACATGAGCGAACGCACGCTCGTGTAGCGTCTATGAACATGCTTTCCGGCTTTTGCCAATTTATCAATCTTTGTAGTGTGATTACACACCTGTTCGCAAGGATGCACCAAAACCACGAGCACTCCAACCTATTTCACAAAAAACTATGGTTAGATGTCTAACAATCGAGTTGAACAAGCCTTAATCAAACTCCCTTCATGAAAAGATTACCTTTCACTTCCTAGGCCGATCGACTAAAGTTTGTCTACCATTTGACTGTAAGAACCCAATCCCTAGACCTTAATGGTTGCCTGCACTCCAGTAAAAACCTTATCAACCACCACATAAGAAAATAGTTGAACTAGTAGAACAATCGCTTACCGAAACGTAGGATCTAGATTAGAAAGGAAGCATGTTCAGCTCACACCATACAAAAGCCTAAAGTACCCCAAAAGATAGGGGCCTTATACCTACACACCGGACCAATCAAGTATTAGTAGTTCAGAACTGAGAGAAGGGAACAAGGTATTCGGCTACCCTTTTAAGATGAAGAGGGAATAAGATCAAGAAGCAATCATCTAACCAACAACGTAGGGAAAGAGTGGGAATCAGTTAAAACAAAAGAGTCAAATGAGGGGAAAAAGAGAGGGTGTTTGGCTAAAGCAATCCTATTGATGGAATAAAGAAGGGTGTTCGGCCAAGGTTTTTTAGAGAAAGAGGAAAAGAAAATTGGAAAAAATAAGAGGCTGAAAAGAAAATAAGGTCCAAAACCAAAATAACATGAATAGCACTCGAAATCAACAAAATAGAGGATGCAACTCTTACTTTCTAATACAATCGGCTTCAAAGGAGGAATAGAGCAAAAAGCCATAGTCAAAACCAAACACTAGAGGGGTCCTCTACCACAACCAAAATTCTTCAGCAGTTCACTTCCCAATTCGGCAATGACTCTCCCCCCAACATCAAATCCCACCTTTTTCTCTCCTAATCTCTCCTAAAATTGCTCCTCCATCATCTCCTCATCCAACCAATTCAAACTCTACTCAAATAAGCAGAGTTTCTGTCAACAACAACCTCCTACACGGCAAGTGCAGCAAAATGAAACATCCTTGTGCGCAACAGGGCTCAAACTCAGGACCTACTTGCAGCAGTAACATGCCTCTATCCCTTGAACCAACCAGCTTTTTATAACACATCCTTCCCATATTTATTTAAGAATCTTATCACCAGGAGACAGGGTTTATTCAAGCCAAAATCAAAATTTAGTTCAAGCTAGAGCTTGAACTTAGGACCTCTCCAACACTCCTCAGGACACTCAACCACTGAAGCTAGCATACATTTATGCAACAAACATACAAAAAATAAATACCTAAATTTTTGGGGCATTATAACTCAATTTGGTCCTGAAGCCAATCACATGATCCTCAACCCAATTTATCATGAATTTCATACGTCACAAGTACAGATCAATAATCACAAGGCTTTCATAAAAACATTCTCATGGAAACCATGAACTCACAATATCATGAAGTCAATGCTTATAAACTTTATGTACATACGTGTACAAATTCGTAATTCTTACATGCTCTTTCTCTTCTTGGACATACCTATTAAATTACTCGTTGAATCACTTAGAATACTAAAGGATACTCGGGAATCTCATACACACAATACCGTACCAATGCCATATCCCAGTTATGGTCTTACAGGTAATCTCGTATCGATGCCAATAGCCCAACTGTGGTCTTACATGAAGTATCATATCGATGTCATATCCCAAATATGGTCTTACATGTAATCTTAGTAACCCTAATGTCATGATATTTGTATCCTATCTATTCCTAAGGTTCAGTCGAGACTTTCGCTATATCAAATCTCTATCGTCACTTCAATAGTATCGTACTGATTAGCTTTCACATTTCACTTCAATAATATAGCATTTAACACAATTATCTCAATTAAGCATTTATACATATATAATTTAATGCTTATTAAAAATAAGAACTTACCTCAGCATAAAAATGGCAAAAAGAACCTAACCGTTAAATACTTGTTTTTCCCTCATTCTAATTTTAAACCTCATTTTTCTTGATCTATAATATCACATTTAACTTATTCAATCATTATCCTATTCAAATCAGCCCAAAATCACATTATGCCAAAATTACATTTTTGCCCCTAAAGTTTCACATTTTTACATTTTAGTCCCTAGGCTCATAAAATGAAATGTACTCAATTTCTTCAATACCCATGCCTAGCCGAACCTTATACATGCTTATAAAAGCCCACATTTTTCTTTTATTCTCATTTTAACACCCATTTTACAACTTTTTACAAATAAGTCCTTTTTAGGCATTTTCATTGAAAATCACTTAGCAAAAGTCGTTTATCAAACAACTAACATGCATCTTCTACCATTAAACATCAAAATACACAAATATCCATCATGGGTAAAATTTTAGACTTTGATTATGTCTTAAATTAGTGGTAGATATAGATAGATCATGTTACAAGGATTTCAAACACATAAAAATCATTAAAAACGGAGCTAGAATAGACTTATAATCGAGGTTGGAAGCTTGAAAAACCCTAGCCATGGTTTCCCCTTGTGAATTTCTTCCATGGGAGGAAGATGGACGAAAATTGGCTTTTAATTTGGCTTTTCAATTCATTTAATTACCAAATTACTAAAATGCACTTTTGAAAAACTTTAGAAACATACCTAGCCATGTCTATTTTTCTCTACCAACTAAATGAATGGTCTAATTACCATTTAAGGACCTCCAATTTAAAATTTCATAACAATTAGACCCATCTAGCTTATAGAACTCAAGTTTTGTACTTTTTCAATTTAGTCCTTTTGACTAAATTGAGTGCTCAAACGTCAAATTTTTTAACGAAATTTTCACAAAATCATTCCATAAAATTATAGACCATAAAAATATAATAAAATTAATTTTTTTTTGTGTCAGATTTGTGGTCCCGAAATCACAGTTCTAACTAGACCCAAAATCAGGCTGTTACAAGCTCGAAAAATAAAATTTGTGCAATTTACTCCCTATTCCAAGCCTAACAAAAATCCCATTACAAATTTTATAGCACATGTATTCATAAAAATTCAACATTTTTCTTCAATTTCACAACTTTACATTTTAGTCCCTAAATCATGTTTTCATCAAAAATCACTTTGTAAAAGTTGTTTATCTATCAACAACATTTTCTACCATAAATTTCAAATTTTTAGCATATACATCCATGACTCATTTTCCATACTTTGATAACTTCTCAAATTGATCCCTCAAATAGATAGATTAAGCTATCCAAGATTCAAAAATATCAAAATTACTAAAAATGGGCCAATGAAACTTAACTAATTTGGACATGAAAGTTTCTTCTCTCTCTTCTAGGGTTTCCATGTATTTTTGGGGAAGAAGATAAGAAAAATAAGATGATAATCTTTTAATTAATTAAATTATTTCACTTTCCAATATAGTCCTTGCCCGTTTTCTAAATTTCCATGGATGAGTCACCAAAATATCTACATACTTTCTTTAATGGTGTAATTGCCATATAAGGACCTCAAGTTTTAATTCCATAGCTATTTAATCCTTATAGCTACTAGAATTCAACTTTTTCATTTTATACAATTTAGTCATTCTCGTAATTAAGCATATAATCGATAAATTTTTCTTATCAAAATTTTCACATGACATTTCTATCATCTTATGGACCATATAATAAAATAAAAATAAATTTTATTTTCGGCTTGGATTTGTGCTCCCGACCACTGTTCTGATTTCACTGAAATTTGGGCTGTTACAACTGATACGGGTTAGGGGTGTTATATTTAGTGGTATCAAAGCTACGGTTTAGCCGATTCTTAGATTTAACGTAACAAACGCGAGTTTGGCTATACATGCTAATATATAATTTGCGATAGTGTGATGTCTCCTGATCATTTTAAATGTAATTTTCATATAATAATGTCATCAAACCCAGCTAGAGCTGAATCTGACGAAGCTGGTAGCAACGCTTCAGCTTCAGTTCAAAGAGTTGCATCTGCATCTAGTAGTGAAAGGCCCGTATTTTAGGGCTAAAGTGAGGAGGCAAAATAGGCCTTCTTTCAATTGATGAATGAATGGTTTCTTGAGTATTTAAGAACAAACCCAGTTGTACAATGACCTCTCCCACCTGCTCCTCAACCGATTTTTAAGGTACCACAGGGTGCTAAACCTGCTAGAACAGGTAAGCCTCCGGTAGATAAAATTCATAAGCATAGGGTAGAAGAATTTAGAGCTACCGCAAATGATGATCCAGAAATGGTTGAATTTTGGTTGGAAAATACCATCTGAGTTTTTGATGAATTATCTTGTACACTTGCTGAATGTCTGAAATGTGCATTATCTCTACTGAAAGATACAGCTTATCATTAGTGGAATACCATAACTTCAGTTGTACCAAGAGAGAACTTTACATGGGAATTCTTCCAGGCAAAATTCAGAAAGAAATATGTTAGTCAAATATTTATGGATCAGAAAAAGAAAGAATTTTTAGAACTCAAGCAGGGAGACATGACTGTATCTAAGTATGAATGAGAATTTATTTGGTTCAGCAAATATTCCAGAGAATGGATTCTAACAGAGGCTAATATGTGTAAATGTTTTGAAGAAGGTTTAAATGAAGATATCAAGTTATTGATTAGAATTCTCGAAATAAGGGAATTTGCAGTGTTAGCCGATCGAGCATACAAAGCTGAGGAATTGAGTAAAGAAAAGAAATAAGCTGAAAGAGAGGCTCGGGTTTCTCGAAAAAGGATTATGAGTAAGTCACAATTATTTTCTTCTAAGAAAATAAAGAAGTATTATGATCGTGTTACTACCTCTATAGGGTATTCTGGAAAAAAAGCAAGACTTCCAATGCTCTAACCCGAGGTCTTCATCTCCTTCTTTAACTAGTGTGGGTAGTGTCGGTAATCCCAAACCCAAGTGTAAGCATTGCAACAAATTTCACTTTGGGGAATACCGTTTGAGAAGTGAAGCTTGTTACCAATGTGGTCATTTGACCATTTTCTTAGAGATGTTCCAGAAAGAGTTGAAAAAGAAATAGAACCAGCTTCAAAGCCGTGTAATCCTATTTCGAGGGGCAGACCACCCCGTCACCCCGACAATGTTAGTGGTAGTCAAGGTACTACCAGGGATACAACAGTTAAATTTGAGGCACGAGCACCTACAAGAACATATGTTAGTCGTGCTAGAGAAGATACTTCTATACTGGACGTCATTATTGGTACATTTTCTCTACTTGATACTGATATTACTGCTTTGATTGATCCTGGTTCCATTCATTCATACATATGCACAAACTTTGTGTCTGTTAAAAATTTACCTGTTGAATTCACTGAATTTGTGGTTAAAGTTTCAAACCCCTTAGGCCAGTGTGTTATGGTGGATAAAGTCTGTAAAAACTATACATTGATGGCAAAGGGTTATTGTTTTTTGGCTAACTTGATGTTATTTTCATTTCATAAATTTGATGTGATTTTGGGAATGGATTGGTTAACCCAATATAATGCAGTGGTGAATTGTAAACAGAAATATATTGTATTGAAATGTCAGAGTGGTGAATTACTTCATGTTAAATCTAAAAAATTGGATGGATTACCTAATGTGATTTTAGCAATTTCAGCACAGAAATATGTCAAAAAGGGTTATGATACTTATCTCCATATGTGTTGGATACTAAAGTATCTGAGTCAAAGATTCAGTCAATGCCAGTTGTATGTGAATTTCCACATGTATTCCCAGAAGAATTACCTGGTTTACCACCAGATAGAGAAATGGAATTCTCTATAGATCTTGTTCTGGGTACAACACCAATATCCATAGCACCTTACAGAATGGCTCCTACTAAATTGAAAAGCTGAAAGTACAGTTGCAAGAATTGATTGACAGAGGTTTCGCTCGAACTAGTTTCTCAACTTAGGGTGCATTGGTTCTGTTTGTAAAGAAGAAAGATGGATCGTTGAGGCTGTGCATTGATTACAGACAGCTTTTAGAACCAGGTATGGACACTATGAGTTTCTTGTGATGCCATTCAGGTTGACAAATGCACTTGCAGTGTTTATGGATCTGATGAACAGAATTTTCAGCCCATATTTAGACAGGTTTGTGGTGTATTTATATATGATATTTTGGTTTACTCCCAATATGAAAATGAACATATGGAGCTTTTTAGAATAGTATTGCAAACTTTGAGAAAGAAACAATTGTATGCCAAATTTAGTAAGTGTGAATTTTGGCTACGAGAAGTTAGTTTTCTTGGGCATATAGTATCTGCAGAAGTTATCAGGGTGGACCTGAATAAAAATTCAGCCATTGTTAACTGGAAGCCACCAAAGAATGTGTCTAAAGTGTGAAGTTTTGTAGGACTAGCTGGTTATTATCAGAGGTTTGTAAAATGTTTTTCACTAATAGCTTCTCCAATGACCCGTCTATTGCAAAAAGATGTGAAATTTTAGTGGTCTGATAAATGCTAGCAGAGTTTTGATAGATTAAAAGCTTTATTGACAAAAGCTCCAGGGTTAGTTCAGCCAGAATCGGGTAAGGAATTTATGGTTTATAGTGATGCGTCATTGAATGGTTTAGGCTGTGTTTTGATGCAAGAAGGTAAATTTGTAGCCTATGCTTCAAGATAGCTAAAACCACATGAAAGAAACTACCCAACACATGATCTTGAATTAGCAACCATAGTGTTTGCATTGAAAATTTGGCGGCATTACTTGTTTGGTGAAAAATGTCACATATTCACGGATCATAAAATTTTGAAATACTTGATGACTCAGAAAGATTTGAATTTGAGACAGCGCAAGTGGCTTGAGTTATTGAAAGATTATGATCTGGAATCATCCGGGAAAATCCAATGTGGTTGTTGATGCTTTGAGCAGAAAATCCCTATTTCCTTGCGAGTTATGAATACTCAGTGGTTATTATTTAATAATGGTTCAATTATAGCTGAGTTAAAAGCTAGACCCATGTTTTTGTAGCAGATCTTTGAAGCTCAAAAAAATGATAGTAAGTTGCAAGCAAAATGGATACAAAGTGAATCAACTCCTGACTCAAAATTTTAGATTGGGAACGATGATTGTTTGTTATTCAGAGGCAGAGAATGTGTACTAAAAGGTTCAAAACTAGTATAGAAGATTTTGAATGAAGGTCACAATGGTAACATGTCTATTCATCCTGGTAGTAATAAAATGTATAATGATATGAAAAAGATGTACTGGTGGTGTGACAACCCGAATTAGGGCCTAATCGGAATAGTGGTTTCGTGACCACAAATCTGAGATAGAAATAATTGTTTTATAATTATTTTGGGGTTTATGATATGATTGCATGATTGTGTGAAAATTTCGTGATGAAATTCTATGCCTAAAGTGCTTAAATTGAAAGTAGGGACTAAATCGAATAAGTTGCAAAAATTTGCATCCCAGAAGTTTTTAGTATGAAATTGTTTTGGAATATTAATTAGGAGGTCTTAAATAGCAATTTGACCAATTTTAAGTTCATGGACAAAATTAGGACATGGAAGGAATTTTTGAAAGTTTAGTAAGGAGGGCATTTTGGTCATTTGGATATTAAATGAAATAAAATGGGAAAAATAACACAAAATTTGTCATCATCCTCCTTAGTTGCTGCAGAATTCTCCTCTCTCCATAGCTAGGGTTTCTTCAATTTTCAAGCTCCATAGTAAGTGATTCCAAGCCCCGCTTTTAATGTTCTTTACGTTTTGGAATCCTTAAGCTCGATTAAGCTTATGCTAGTAATAATTTAACCTAGGGTTCATATTTGGAAAAATACCCATAGGTGAAATTTGTGTATTTTGATGTTTTATGATAGAATATGAGGTTTTAAATTATGTTAAATAACTTGTGCTACTCGGTTTTAAGTGAAAACGAGTAAAAGCAAGATAATCGGTAAAAATACCTATTGTTCATAACTATATGATAGAGTGAGAATTTGATGTGGTTGTAGAAGAGAAAATGTTCAGCATATCATAAAACATAAGAATAAGGGCTGAAATTAATTCCGAGCCTAGGGGCAAAAATGTAATTTTGTAAAAGTTAGGGGGCAAAAAAGTAATTTTTCCATGATGTGATTTTTGGATTGAAATAAATAGTATGAGTATTAAATGAGCTAAATGTGTTATTATAGATCAAGAAAGACGCGGAATTGATCTCGAACGGGGGAAGGAAAAAGTTTTGGACTAAATTGCAAAATTTCCACATTTTGCACCAAGGTAAGTTTGTATGTAAATATTACAATAATTTCATGTACATTCTTATATTTCAGCCTATTATATGTATATACTAGCTGATGTTGAAGTATAAATCGACTATTGGAAGAATGGAAATAAATAATAGAGAGAGAGATCCCGGTTGAACATTCGGAAAAATCGAATAAAATAGATGGAGCGTAGCTAGGTCACATGTATGATGCCGAGTGCACATCATGTGTACAAGAAAGCTACGAGACACCTGTAGTAGCTAGGTCACATGTGTGATACGAGATGTATCCCATGTAGACAAGAGAGCTACGTGAATGATAAATGTAGCTAGGTCGCATGCGTGATTCCAAGTGAAGGACACCATGTAGACAAGAGAGCTACGTGAAAGATAAATGTAGCTGGGTCGCATGCGTGATTCCAAGTGACGGACACCATGTAGACAAGAGAGCTACGAGACAAATCGGCTAGGTCGCATGAGTGGTACTAAGTGTTCACCATGTGTACAAGAGAGCCGAACTAAACGAAGTATGATGGTGGGGTGTGTCTTGAAACCATTAAATATCGAGGATTGATCCGAATTGTTCAACGGGATGGTTTTGTGGTGACATTGTGGTTTGGACCTACACTTATGGTGAATGAAATATGGTGAAAATGATTTGTGGTATATACAAATATAAGATAAAATGAGGTTAGCATAAAGAATTTGTGAAAGAGTGAAATTAGCATTAAAACTGTTTTTAGATGGTAGCAGTGACGTGATTTTGAAAAATCACCAAAAATAGGAGGAATATAATTAGAGGTTGAATGAGATGTGAAATTAAAGTTTAATGAGTCTACTTTCATATAAAAGAAACAGAGCAAGCAAAGGAATTCTATATTTTGAGATATTTACAATTGTATGTGACTTGCTCAGGATGAATACGTGATCCCATGTTCCAACTTTGAAAAATCATTAAAAATTGTACAAAGCAAATTAAGAAATATAGTTTACATGCTTAAATTCCTTATTGAGACTATTTTTAAATGAAACAGACTTCAGGGTTGTTTGAATTGTGTACTGAGAGAAATTAAATTTGTAGTGAACAGAGGTCAGATCAGTCGAGCTGTGTAACAGGGGAAACTTTAACTAATAAACTGTACTAATCGGCTGAACCAAAAATTATAGAAAAAAATTAGCAAAAAGCTTTATGAGTCTAGATTCAGGGAAATTTTACGGATTTGAATTTCGAGTTTGGTAACTCGAGTTATGATTTATTTAGTGAATATGACGCAGCAGAGACAGCTTAATCAAAGTGGAATGAATAGTGAAGTTAAAGTAGATGTACTTGAATTGTTGTGTAAACATGTTAGATTTTTTTAGTATTTACATACTTACTTACTAAGCTATAAGCTTACTTTGTTTCTCTCTTTTGTCTTATAGTGTTCTCCGGCTTGCTCAGGAGTTAAGGATCGTGAAGATCTATCCGCACTATCCTACTTTAGGGTATTTGAACTAAACGTTTTGAATTATGGCATGTATAGTAGGCTTAATTATTTTGTTACGTGTCATATTTGTCTAGGTTTAAAATATTAGTTACAGTACTCGACCAGCTAATTTGTACAAGCCATTAAAGTTGGCTAATATTGTTCAAGACATATTTATATTTCGATTATGTTTAATGGTAGGTATTATGTTCTGGTAATACCTTGTATCCTGTTCCGACGACGATAACGGGTAAGGGGTGTTACAGGTGGCTTGGAACGAAATGAGATATTTCTGAGTTTACATCTAAATGTTTGATATGTCAGCAAGTAAAAGCTGAACATCAATTTCCTTTTGGACTATTATAGCCAGTTATGATACCAGAATAGAAATAGGAAAGAATTACCATGGACTTTTCGGGATTACCCTTGTCTCCAAATAGGAAAGATGCCATTTGGGTGATTTTTTGTCTATTGACAAAGTCTGCACACTTTATTCCGATACGTATGGATTATTCTTTGGATAGATTTTCTGAATTATGTCTTTGAGATTGTCAGATTGCATGGAGTTCCTGTTTCTATTATTTCAGATAGAGACCCTCGGTTTACATCTCGATTCTAGAGCAAATTGCAAGAAGCTTTGGGTACTCAATTACACTTTAGGACTACATTTAATCCACAGACAGATGGTCAATCTGAATGTGTAATACAGATCTTGGAGGATAGGCTTCGGTGTTGTATACTTGAGTTTGAAGGTAACTGGGAAAAATATTTACCTTTAGTTGAATTTGCTTACAATAACAGTTATCAGTACAGCATCAAAATGGCACCGTATAAAGCCTTGTATGGTCGTAAATGTAGAACTCCATTGTATTAGACAGAACTCAGTGAGAAAAAGTTACACAGAGTTGACTTAATCCGTGAAACCAAGGAAAAAGTGAAAGCAATTCAGGACAGTTTGAAAGCAGCCTCTGATAGTCAAAAGTCTTATGCTGATCTGAAACGAAAAGAAATAGGATTCCAAGTTGATGACAAGGTATTATTGAAAGTATCGCCTTCGAAGAAAGTTCTCTGGTTTGGTCATAAAAGAAAACTGAGTCCACAGTTCATTGGGCCATATGAGATTACAGAAAGAATTGGACCTGTTGTATATCAGTTAGCCTTGCCACCAGAACTTGATTAGATTCATAATGTTTTTCATGTGCCTATGCGGCGGTATATATGATTCTTCACATGTTATTTCTCCGACAGAGGTGGAGATTCAGCCTGATATGACATATAGTAAAGAACCGATCAAAATCTTAGGTCGAGAAACAAAAGAGTTAAGAAATAGAAATGTAACTTTAGTAAAAGTTCTTTGGCAACGAAACGACATAGAAGAGGCTACCTGGGAACTGGAGGATACTATGAGGAAGCAATACCCAAATTTTTTTACTAGTAAGATTTTCGAGGAAGAAAATCCTTAAGGGGAGAGAGTTGTAACAGCCCATTTTCAGTGAAATCGAAATTGTGGTTTCGGGACCTCAAATTTGATCCGAAAATAAAATTTATTTTTATTTTATTACATGGCCCCTAATATGCTAGAAATGTCATGTAAAAATTCTAATAATAAAATTTTATCGATTTAGGGCTTAATTACGGGATGGACTAAATTGCATAAAATGCAAAAGTTGAATTATAGTAACTAGAAGGATTAAATAGCTATGAAATTCAAAATTTGAGGTCCTTATATATGTTAATTAGACCATTAAAGAAAAGTATGAAGATATATTTGTAATATCCCGAATTAGGGTCTAGTTAGAACAGTGGTTTCAAGACCACTAATATGAAATAGAAATAATTATTTTATGATTATTTGATGATCCATGGTATGATTGCATGTTTGTGTGAAATTTTCATGAAGAAATTTTATGCCTAAAGTGTCCAATTTGAAGTTAGGGACTAAATTGAATAAGTTGCAAAACTTTAGTTCTAGAAGCTTTAAGCATGAAATTGATATGGATTATTAATTAGAGGACCTTAAATAGTAATTTGACCAAGTTCTAAAATTTTGGAAAAAAAATGGACATGAATAGGAAAATTTTGAAAGAAAAGCCTTAAAGGCATTTTGGTCATTTAGAAAATAAAAGAATAAAAAGGGAAAAATAAGTCAAAAATCTTGTCCATCTTCATCTATGGTAGCCAAAATTTCCATGCTCACTATAGCTAAGGTTTCTTCAACTTTCAAGCTCAATAGTAAGTGCATCCTAGCCCCGTTTTTAATGTTCTTTACATTTTTTAAGTTTTCATCAACAAATCTAGCTATTTCTACCATTATTTTGAGCTAGGGTTGTAACACCCCGAACCCGAGACCGTCGCTGGAGTCGAACATGAGGTGTTAACAGACTTCAAACCACTTATTAAAAATTTCCCAGACAAGCTGTCAATCTGCGTACTAGTCGCTTCAAAAATCATATCTTGAGTTCTGAAACTCAAAATCCAGTTCCGTAAACTTTCCCCGGAACTAGACTCCTATATCTATATGGTAGAATTTTTATAGAATTTTTGGTTGGGCCAATTGGTACAGTTTATTAGTTAAAGTCACCCCTGTTTCAGGGTTCGACTACTCTGACCTTCATGCATTACGACTTAGATATTTCCCTTTACAGAGATTCAATGCTTATGCCGATTGTTTCTAATGAAACTAGACTCAAAAGGGAATCTATACATATAAGGAATGACTTCTAATTGTCTCTGATTAATTTATGGTGAATTTCTAAAGTCGGAACAGGGGATCCAGAATTCGCTCTGGCCCTGTTTCACAAGAGTTTAATTATCTCCTAACATACAGCTCATATGGTCGTTTCGTTTCTTCCATATGAAAATAGACTCATCAAGCTTCGATTACATAATTTATTCCTTATTTAATTCCATTCCTACTATTTTTAGTGATTTTTTTCAATCTCACATCACTGCTGCTACCAGCATCTGTTACTAAAGCAAACTATGCCTATTTTGTGATTTTTCCTTAATCTAACTAATAATTCATCATACATATCATGAATTTAACACCGAGAATAATCAGCCATGACAATATTATCAAACCAATTTTTACTAAGACTTATGACGAAGTATCATAGGGCCAAAATTCAACTTAATATTTATGCCATTTCCGCATGGCTAAAGTTTACATACCAAAGTTCAACAAAACATAATAGCCTATACATGCCGAAATGTTCTCCTAGACCAACTAAGAAGAAGATACCCCAAAAAGTTGCAATCCGGTCTGATGACTTAGATGACGGTCCGAGCACGCAAAAAGACGAGTCCAAGGAACCTAAAATAGGTGACAAGCAAACACCGAATGAGTATATAACTCAGTAAGTCATAAGCAATGCACTACCATCCATTAATAACATTATCACAAGAGGAAACAAAATGGAACGAGGCTAATTACTCCATCCAAACCGAACTATACCATAGTTCCTTAGACCTTTCGATTCAATCTCATACCAAGTTACACATTCACATTCCATATACTAATCAATAGGATATTTGAGGCATTTTTATACATCATTTTGTTTTCGTTACAATCATACAACTAAATGACCTTTCACTTATTCCACGATAATTCTTATGTACGTGACTTCAATTAAAATTGTCACATAGGTTCAAAACTTACCAAGCTCAACTCCAAATATAAACATAGCGCCTATTAGCCATGAACTCAAGGTACTTACCCGATCCGCTATCCGTGATCAACTCAATAATGTCGCACACTCGATTAATCGAGAGTGATTCAAAAGCATATAGTGAGTCCGCACACTTAGTGCTATATAATCAACTCGCACACTTAGTGCTATATAATCAAACTCGCACACTTAGTGCTGTACAAATTTTAAACCCGCACACTTAGTGCCAATCTCATGATCATAAATGTTTATACCCGCACACTTAGTGCTGAAATCAACAACTCAATACATCTCACCTCTTTTCTTTTCATTCAATACTTTCATCACCACATACATACATGTATATAAATTTATCATTCCTTTCGGCATAATTACATAGACATTATGTCTATTTAAATCAATACAAAATATATGCTTAGTGACTTACCTTGTGTTGGGTAAAATAGTTCCAAGTCGGCTACTCGATGACCTTCGTCTTTCCCTTGCTTGATTCTCCTCCTTTAACTCCTTGAGCTTAATCAATAAATCAACTAGTTTAACCCTCTTGCTAAACATTCATAATTCAATTACACATGCATATGTATGTTTGTATATTCGGCAACCATCCTCACTAATTACCCATTTAGTCGATTATACACATAATTAAAGGTAACATCACGAACGGGCATACTTATGTATATTTATATATATATACACTTCCAAATGGGCATCACAATTAGATTTAACACCACCTTCATACTCAATTAGATGGCCGAATGTATGTATATATATACAATGTCAACTATAACATCTTTTAAACACCTAATTTCATCTCATGAACACTTAATCAAATTTTCCTAATCTAGCATATATTTTCACATCTATTTGTAACATCATGTAAATTCACATATAACTACATTTCTTAAGTTCTACATCTTAATGCCCATTATAGCCACTCCCATGGTCTAAATCTAACAATCGGCAACACCTACCTTTTCACTATGTTAGCCGAATACTCATTCTCTTCTTAGTCCTAAATTTGGCACTTCCAACAAATTAGCTTAACAATTCCAACTTTCATGCTAACATCCCATGTGACAGCCCAAAATTGACCCTAGTCGGAATGTGGTTTCGGGACCACAAAACCGAGGCATAAAAATAATTAAAAATTTATTTTGATGCCTATAATATGTGTGTGCTCATGTATGACATTTTATGATGATTGATTTAGTGTTATAAAGGTGAATTCCACAAGAAAGGACTTAGTAGTGAACTTTGAAAGTACGATAGGGAAATGTGTGATGACTAATTAAAGCATGCATGCAAAATAATGGACTTGCATGTCAAATTCCCCTTTTTACAAGTGATGGCCGGCCATGACAAAGAGATATGGGCTAAACATGTCATGAAACATGTTTTGTTGGGCATTAGGGAGAAATAATAAACAAATAAGCATGGGTAAGAAAAGAATGAAAAAAAATGTGTGAGAGAGTAGCATTCCCCATTGCCGTGCAACCAAGAAGAAAAAACAAAAAATTTGTTCATCCTTGTTCTCTCCTTTTGGCCAAAAATACTAAGAGGAAGAAGAGATTTTTGCTTCATTTCCTTTGTTTAGAAGAGATCTAGAAGGATATTTGGCTAAACTTGCATCAAGATTGAGGTATGTATGAGGTTGTGTCATGAGATTCATGCATGTTTTAGTTGCCAACTTGATGTTCATGTTAGCCATGGTTCAAATCCTTGTTATGCCATGGAAGTGGTATTTGGTCAAGGTTGGTATTGTGATAAAGCCATTGCATGTTAAGTGTGAAGCTTGATGATGATGCATGCAATGATGGATTGTCTACTCTTGAAATTTCTTTGTAGCCATCTTGAGTAAGACTTTGAGTTTTCTTTTGTTTAACCATGATTGAAGATAAAAGGGCATGATTATGATGTATTCGCCATGATGCATTCATGAGCATGGTTCATGCTTCTTGCATGTTAGTTAAAATTTGTGTTTTAGATGGCTATGGACACCTTGAAATTCGCCATGCTCATATATGTATATATATGTTTGCACATGATGTTTTGGCTATGAAGTAAGTGATGAATATGTTTGTTTAAAGAAGAAGATGTTGAAGAATGCTTGTGAAATTGCAAGCACATTCGCCTAGCACACATATGAGTGCTTGATGCTATATTATAAGTTTTGAGCTACAACATGCAAAGCATTAACTAGTAAAATGCATGCTGTTTTTGTGTGGTATTAAGTGCATAATTGGCCTCAACATGGACATGTATATTCGGCCTTAGGTAGCCTATTGAAGGCCTTAGCTTTTCCTTGATGCCCGAATGAATTGTATTGAATTGCTTGATGTAGTATAAAATGTGCATGACCATTGTGTATTCAAGCTAAAGGGTGGCCATTTGACCATTTAAACTCCTTGTCATATTCGGCCATAAGCTAGCACAATGAGGTTTTAATAAATTGAATTTGTTTGAATTAGCTCAAGAGCTTAGAGGGCCACAATTGGACAAGGGGAAGGAAAAAGTGATCGAATAGCCGTAAAAGCCGTTCGACAACATCCGAGGTAAGTCCTCAAGAAGTGACCTTAATTGAATTATGTGGAATGAAATATGGATGTATTGATTATTGATTTATGTGTGTATGAGTATTCGAATGATACCCGGGCTAAGTCCCGGGCGATTATGCTAGTGGTTATAATTGTGTTTGAGCCTTAGTAACTAAAATGAAATATGTATGTCCAATGATTATTGATGTATGTGTGCATGAGAAATTGAATGATACCGGGCTAAGCCCAAGACAATTATGCTGGAAATTATATCCAGGTTAAGACCAAGGCAATTGTGCTAGTGGCTACATCCGGCTAAGACCAAGGCATTCGTGCGAGTCATTCTATCCGGCTAAGACCAAGGCATTCGTGCACGTGGTTATATCCGGTTGTATTCAAGAAGCTTGGGCTGGAGGTGAGTGTTGGTTGCTGTAATAAATTCAATTAGTACACTCGAAAAGCCCAAAGAATAAGGTACGTTTATATGTGCATTGGAAAGTCGACATATTTGAGCAACATTCGCTCAATCGACTAACGAATTTCAGCTATTGGAATGGTTGATACTTTGTGAAAGTATATAATGATGAAGTGTGAAGTAAGAATGATTATGAGAATGTGTATTAATGAAATGATGCATTTGGTTATGTGAATGTATTGCTTAAATTAAAGCTGATTTTATTCCTTGAGACTTACTAAGCATAAAAATGCTTACCCCGCTGCTTTGGCTCTCTTTTTTTATAGATTACGCCGATAGCAATCGGATTCGGGATCATTAAAGTCAAGTCATCCACACTATCAACGCCTCTATTTTGGTATAAATTTTGGTTGAACTTTGAAATGGCATGTATAGGACTACCCTTGTTGGTTTAAATATGCTGTGATGTATATGTGTACGGCCATGCGAAAATGGCTCGTAAAAGTGAAGTACTAACTTAGACTATTTGCGGTTTGTATATATATATATGGTGTCATGATGTGATTATGGATTGGAGATGGGAATGTTGGTCACATGATCAGCCATTGGTATGGTTAAAATGATCATATATGAACCTATGTATGGCAAGACTAGTTGGTTCATGGAGACTACAAAATAGGTAAGACCTACCTTAAAAACAGATGCTGCCAGCTGCAGTGACGTGAATATGAAAAATCACAAAAATTTGTAGGAATGGTATTAAATAGTTAATAAGCTATGTAAATGAACCTTGATGAGTCTATTTTCATATGGAAGAAACGAAATGGTCATAGGAGTTACATGTTAAGAGATATTAAAGCTATTGTGAGACAGGGCCAGAACGGTTTCTGGGTCCCCTGTCGCAACTTTAAAAATTTACTATAAATTATACAGAAAGAATTAGGAGTCATGCTTTATATGTACAGATTCCATTTTGAGTCTAGTTTCATTAGAAACAAACGGAACCAGTATTAAAGCCCTGTACAGAGAGATATTCAAGTTATAACGCGTAAAGGTCAGAGCAGTCGATCCCTGTAACATGGGTGACTTTAACTAATAAACTGTACCAATTGGCCCGACCAAAAATTCTAGAAATAAATCCATGGATGGATATATGAGTCTAAATTCAGGGAAAATTTATGAAACCAGTTTCCGAGTTTTGAAACTCGATATATGATTTTTAAGGCGACGGTGACGCAGTTTTCCAGCCTGACTGGAAATGTCAAATTGGGGGGCAAAATATGTGAACTTGGCTTGTTAACCCCTCGTGTCCGACACCGGCGATGGTCTCGGGTTCGGGGTGTTACATCCCAAGCAACTTAACACATCCATATAACTAGCATGCTAATAGCATCAAGGTATCAACCAAAATTTTTAGGCTCCTTAGCCAAATTCTAACTCTCCATCAACCCCAAATCCAACCATGAGATAGATAGAATTTAGACTCATCACCCAAAGGTTGTATATACTTCCAAAGATACCCTTGAACATACCTTAATCTAGAGGACCACCTTGGCCGAATCTTCCTTCTTCCCCTTCCTCTAGTTACGGCAATTGCAAAAGAAAGAAAACATGAACACTCCTTCTTCTTCTCAAGTCACGGCAATGGAGAAGAGAGATGAGCATTTTTTTTTCTTTTTCCCTCTTTTACTAACATTATTTTATTTCCAATAACCCAATTTATTATTATAATATCTAATTAAACATATGTATTGCCCATCAACATTCCATCTTGGCCGGCCACTATAAAGAAATTGGGCAACTTGACATGCAAGTCCACCTTTGTGTTAACATGCACTAATAAGCCATTTAAAATTAGCCTATCATATTTCACTATGTCTCATATTGATCCCTATTTAATAATTTCTCATGCAATTGGCAAAATTAGAGAATGAAACTTCCACATACTCATGTACACACATACACACATAATAAGCATAGAATATAGCAATTAATTATTTTTATGACTCGGTTTTGTGGTCCCGAAACCACTTCCCGACTAGGGTCACACTAGGGCTGTCACAAGGGTTCATGTTCAAAAACTTACCTATATGTGACATGTATGTATTTTGATGTTTAATGGAAGAATATGAAAGTTTGATGTGTGATAAACATCTTTTACAAAGTGTTTTTGCATGAAAACACCTAAAAAAAGATCAATTTGTAAAAGTTATAAAATGGGTAGTAAATATGTGAAATAAAGAAAAATGTGGGCTGCTAGGAGTAGGAATACGAATCGAATAGGCTTGGGTAACAAAGAAAATGCATGTATTTTGTTTTACGAGCCTAAGGACCAATTTATAAATAAGTGAAAAGTTAGGGGTAAAAAGGTAATTTTACCAAAGAATGTGTTATGGGTCGATTTGAACAATGTATGTATTAAACAATTTAAATTTGGCATTATAGATCAAGAAAAACATGATTTGGGTCTTGATTGGGGGAAAAACAAGGTTTACGTAGAATAGGTTCATTTTCATCATTTTGTACCGAGGTAAGTTCATATACAAATAATGTGATGTTATGTTATAATTTTTTTGATGCTTGAGTATCATGTGAATTCAAATTCATTAATGCTATTATGAGTTATGCTTTGATTGCTTTATGTGTAAATAATGCAATATTATGATCGTATTTTTAATGATTTATTAATGTATGAGTTTCTATGTCTAAATTGTTCTGATTAGTGCATCAACGACGTTATGGACTATGAGAACTATGAGAGTTGTAACGCCCCAAAAACCTTTAGTATTTATTTATTTATTTATGTTTGTGGCACAAAACTATCTATCTGCTTCAGTGGTTATGTATTCTAGGAGTGTCTGAGAAGTCTTGGGTTCAAGCCTTGTCTTGTGCAAAATATTTGTTTAAATGAATAAACACCTATCTCTAGTTAGTAGGTATATAAATAAATATGGGTATAACATGTCCGAATGGGCCTGTTGGTTTGGTGGTTAAGTAGAGTGGCAAAGTGCTGGTAGACTTGAGTTCGAGTACTGGTATGTGTAATGGGGTGTTTTATTTTGCTGCTAGTGCTGTAAGGGTGTTTTAGTCTAATTGAACTACTGAAGAATTGTAGTGGAATTTGAATTAGGTGGTTGAGGGAAGGGTGGATGATTTTGAGGGATTTGGGGAGGAAAATATGAGAATTTGAGGATAGTGGAAGAGTTGGTGCCGAACTTGAATTCTTGTCTCTCAAGATTTCTGCTTTCGACGGTATTTTCTCTCTATTTCGGTTTCTGTCAACTATTTTCACTTCTTGGAGGCCAAATATTGCTAAGGTTTCATACGAGTATCCTTCTTTTTCTTCTATTTTGACTTTGTTCTTCCCTACGGCAATCGTTCCTCCCCCTTGCTTATCGATTTTCTCTTCTTCTTCTACTCCTCTAGCAAACGTCCTCATCTTGCTTTCTTTGGCCGAACACTCTTCCCCTCACTCTCACAACTCTTTCGGTTTTGGCAATTTTCTCTCTTTTCATCTTGTTTGCTTTTGCTGCTGATTTTACTACCTACAATCACTATTTTTGGTTTCCTTCTTCTTATTTATTTGTTGTGGTTAAGTGGCCAATTATTGCTAGGGGTGCTGTTGTTCTATCTTTTATCTCTATTGAATCGTTGTTCTTTTGGACTTCTTTTTGGGTTGTAGGCCGATAATTTCTTTCCCCTATACTTGGATTTGTGTTTTTGGTAAGTTGATTTTTGTTTTGCTTCAAGCTAGATATGTGAATTCTTATTAATAGGGGTTCGACTGGAATGCCAGTACTAACCATGGAGCTAGTGATCACTCTTTATCAACGGTTTAAGTGTGCAAGGCTTCAGTTGTTCAAACAAGGCAAGTGGCAATCGATCTTTTGGACAAGTGTTTTGATAAGGGGTTGTTTAGTCCAATTGTTATGTGATTAATTGTGTGTTATGGTTGAATATAGGTTTGGAGTGTTCAAGAACGGTGTGCGCATTTTTAGTAACTAGGTGTGTAAACACAACCTCGCAAACTAAAATTGGCAAAAAGCTGAAAATGTGAATTGTCGACGCCATAGGGGCATGTGGCTACCCATGTGGTAGGTCGTGTGATCGAACATAGGCGTGTGGTCAACGAGGCTGGCGTGTGCAATACAAATGCCAGACCAATTTAGGTCGTATGGGCCACACAGGCGTGTGGGTCCACACGGGCAAACAACATGGGCTTGCGGGCCTATTTTTCCAATTAAACTGCTAAGGTTTCAGGGCCACCTGAGACGAATGTGAACCTATTGTAGGGTCAGGAAGTGTACTTAGACCCCTGATTGACTGAAATGACTATTAGAACCTTATTTGGTATAAACATCTAAATGACTGTATATGAGGTATGCTGCTAAAACTGTACTGAACACATGTATAATACTATGATTTGGCATGACATGCTGTATATTGCATTACATTAGGTTGGGGGTTATATTATTCGGAGTAATGCACTGAAAGGCCTTGAGTCTGGTTTATTGGTAGCTCAGCTGCATATTACTATATAGTGCTGCATTTGGTACTACTTGGAGTATAGGGTTGGGTGGGTTGATTATATCCCCACATGGAGTGTAGGGTTGGACGGAGATGGCATATAGAGGCTGGTTGGGTAAGATTCTTATGACTACATATATGTGATTGTTATTGTACTAAGATGGGCTAAAGCCTATACTGGACTGACATTGTTACTGAAAAAGGGCTTATGCCTAGACTGTGATTATCTATATGCTATCTTTTTATGCGCATAGGGATTACACACTGAGTTTTCGTAAACTCACCCTTTTGTTTTCTGTACAGGTAATCCCTATACATAGGTGGATCAGTACAGTGAGGGACTCAAAGGTGGTCACACAACCGCATATATTTTCATATTTGATTATGAGTATAAGTATTATTATTTGGGGTATTTTTACTGTAATAAGGCCTTTATGGATTTTTACTTTAATTTGGGATGTGTTTATCGTTACTTATGATTTGTAATCACTAGTGGTAGGGAAACATGGGTTTTCAAAAGTTACAAATGTTTTCTTTTAAAACACTCACCACTACGTAAATCGTTTTGAAAGTCTCCACAAATTATAAAATTTGTAAATAAATGGATAATGTTTTGGAAACAAATGACTTGATTTAGAGATTATATAAGATAACAAAAAAGATTTATCAACGATTTAGGTTTCGAAAGCACTTTCATGTAACATCGCCAGTTTCAGCCAGAACGACTAGGCCGAGTTTGGGGTATTACATTTAGTGGTATCAGAGCCAAGTTGCAAAACTAGGTAGTGGATTTGGGTTTTAAAACTTGAATTTTTAAAGAATTACTGCTGAATGATTTGAAATGTTTTACTGAATATGTGGTACCTTGAGTCTCCGGCACCGATCCTGTAAGTTTTCTGTAACTATTATGCGTTTTGATTAAAATGCTATAGATAGTAAACACTGAGGCTGTTATAGATAGCATACTGAACTGAAAATACTCTAGTAGTGCACATAGAGACAATAGTAAAACTGTAGTGAGATTGCGATCTTAGAAGACTAACTTTGAATTACTGACCCTGTTTCCCATAAAATATTTGTTAATAAACACTAGAACTGTAACATTGATGCATAAAATTATTAATACAGATAAAATGCAATTTGATAATGAGCACTAGAGGTACTCACGGATGGGATACAAGAAGCCGTGGAGGTGCTCAAGCTGGGTCTTCATCATCTGGCCACATACCTAATTTGGAAACTAGGGAGACTCCAGCTTCACCTGTGACTAAGACTGGGTCTCATGGTCGTGCGGCTAAGGATGATGTCCTGTTCCAAGCCATGTCAAAAATTCTAGAAAGGGTCACTGGGCCCAATACTAGTGCTGTAGGCCGAGGGTCGATTACAGAACGACTTCGGTCTAATGCAGATGAGATTTTCAGGGGTATTGCTGGAGTTGCCCCTAATGTGGCTGAGTATTGGATTGAGGCCACAGAAAGGATCATGGACGATCTAGACTACACCCCCGAGTAGAAACTGAAGGGTGTAGTGTCACTCTTGAGAGATGAGGCTCACCAGTGGTGGCTTACAATTAAAGAGGGCACTCAACTCGATCGACTGTCCTGAGAGTTCTTCAAGACTACTTTCCAGGGAAAGTATGTGGTGCTAGTTATGTGGATGCCCGGAGGAGAGAGTTTCTCAATCTGACTTAGGAGGATAGATCAGTGGCCGTATATGAGGCTGAATTTTTGCGACTAAGCCGCTATGCGCGAGGGATGGTGGCGATTGAGTATGAGCGATGTGTTCGTTTCAAGGGTGGCCTCAGGGATAGTTTACGGGTTTTGATAGCTCCATAGACGGAGCGAGATTTTGCTGCATTGGTTGATAAGGTGAAGATCACTGAGGAGGTGAAGCGCACTGAGTGCCAAAACCATGAGAAAGAGAGAGGTAGGAACAAAAGGGATTTGGAGCCCTCGAGTTCCTTTCTGAGGCTTAAGAAAAAGGCTAGGTTGATGTGCTGGTCAGAGTTGGGGCCTCTATTGCTGTTACTGGACCACAGTCCTGTGCTGATTGTAGGAGACGCCATCAGGACGAGTGCTGGAAAAGGACTGGGGCATGTTTGAGGTACGGATAATTGGAGCAGCATTTTAGAGAGTGTCCACAGAGGCCTGATCAGATGCAAGCTCCAGGTTTAGGTACTGTACAACCACTGAGGGGTGTTCAGCAACCACCGAGAGGTCATGGTTAGGCTAGAGGGGAATGGTTTGAGCCATGGTCAGAGAGCACTGAGCAGAGGTGCTGGACATACTAAGGTGAGATATCCAGCTCTAGTTTTTGCTGCACATCGTCGAGAGGATGAAGATGCTTCGAATGTTATCATAGGTATGATCTTTATCTATTATGTACCCTATATTGCACTGATAGATATAAGATCTATTCAATCCTATATAGCTTGTACTGTGTCTAAGACTTTGGGTATCTTGGTTGAGAGCACTATGAGTGAGGTTACTGTACTGAGTCTATTGGGACAGTCGGTGAAGGTAAATAAACTATTTAGAGAAGTTCTTTTGGAGATTCAAGGGGTTATCTTTTTGGTAGATTTGATGGAACTTCCTTTTCAAGAGTTTGATTTAATACTAGAAATGGACTGGCTGGTTAAACACCGAGTGAGTTTGGATTGTGCCACTAAACGGATGGTACTGAGAACTGTGGAGGACGGCAAGGTAATTGTAATTAGGGAACGTCAGAACTACTTGTTGAATGTGATTTCTGCAATGAGGGCGGAAAGGTTGGTTCGTAAAGGATGTGAAGCGTATCTGGCCTACATCAGTGTTTCAAATTCTAGGGTTTCTTTTGTTAAAGAATCAGAACGGTTAAATATTTTCTGGATGTCTTTCCTGATGAGCTACCTAGGTTACCTCCAAATTTTGAAGTTGAGTTTGGGATTGAGCTTCTACCTAGTACAGCTCCGGTGTCCATCACCCTTTAGAGAATGGCACCTAAGAAGCTTGTGGAACTTAAAGCCCAGATTCAAGAATTATTGGATCGTGGGTTCATCTACCCCTGTGTGTCTCCATGGGCAGCACTAGTTTTGTTTGTGAAAAAGAAGGATGGATCCATGCATATGTACATCGATTACCGACAACTGAATAAATTGACCATTAAGAATAAGTACCCCTTACCAAGGATAGATGACCTATTCGACCAATTTTGAGGAGCTTTGATTTTTTCTAAGATTGATCTTCAATCGGGGTACCATCAACTGAGGTTCAAAGAAACTGATGTATGCAAGATAGCGTTTAGGATTCATCATGGTCATTACGAGTTTCTAGTGATGCCATTTGGGCTGACGAATGCACCAACGGCTTTTATGGATCTGATGAACCGAGTTTTCCAGCCCTATCTGGATCGGTTCATAGTGGTTTTTATTGATGACATTCTGGTGTATTCGAGAAAAAAAGATGAAGATAATGAATATCTCCGAGTGGTTCTACAGATTCTGAAGGAGAAACAACTATATGCCAAGTTCAGTAAATATGAGTTCTGGTTACGAAAGGTAGCATTTTTGGGCCATGTGGTATCTGCTGAAGGGATTAGGGTTGATCCTCGAAAGATTGAGGCTATTTTGGATTGGAAGTAGCCTAAGCTTGTATCTAAGATCTGTAGTTTTCTGGGACTGGCAGGGTATTATCGACGATTAGTAGAGGGTTTTCACTGATTACAACACCTTTGACTAAGCTGCTATGTAAAGGTGTGCCACTTAACTAGACTGATGTGCAACAAGAGCGCTATAAGAAGCTTAAGAAGGAACTAATTGAGGCCCCTGTCTTGATATAGCCAGAGTTAAGGAAAGAGTTCACTGTCTACAGAAATGCATCATATGTTGGTTTGGGATGTGTGTTGATGCAAAAAGGTAAGGTAATTACATATGTAATAGCCCGATTTTGGGCCTAGTCAGAACAGAGATTTTAGAACCACTATTCTGGGGCCAAGGAAATTATTTCTAATGTTATTTTATGTGTTATAGCATGATTATATTAGTGCATGAAAATTTTGGTGAAATAATTTTAGCGATTTCATGCTTAGTTGCGAAAAAGAACTAAATCGCATAAAGGGCAAAAGTTTTATTTTGCTAGCTAAATATGTTAAATAGCTAGAGAACCAAAATTTGGGGTGTTTAAAGTGAAAATAGACCCTAAAAAAAAGTGATTGGTAGGCCATAGAGAGAAAGAAAGCAAAAAAAGTCAAAATTTGGTGTGGTTGGTGACTTAATTTTGACTAGAAATAGAATAAAATAAAACAAAAGGTATCATCTTTTTAACTTTCTTCTTCCCCATCGAAAATGGCAGCAAACAAGGGGGTTTTAAGAGCTTAAGCTTTCATCCACTTAGTTCTCTTGCAAGGAAGTGATTTTGATGACTTTTCTTGATGATTTTTACACTTTTGGGACCCTTGTGGCATGAGCTTGCTAATGGGGAGACTATTTTAAAAAATGGTTGAAAGTATAGGGTTTTTCCATGAGAGCATTTATGTTTTTTGCTAAACTTTTATAGAAGAAAATGAGTCTTGGTTGTGTAATAAACAACTTTTATGAAAGAAGTTTGCATGAAAACACCTAAAAAGGGCTATTTTGTAAAGTTGTAAAATAAGTTGTAAATGTGTGAAATAATTGAAATTGTGAGTTGCTATAGTTATAAAAAGAATTTTTCTAGGCATGGTAAAGGAGGAAATTCGATAAAAATCGATTTACGAGCCTAAGGGCAAAATCGTAATTTTCATAAAGTCTAAGGGCAAAACAGTCATTTTGCCAAATTTGAATTATAGAATGTTTTAAGTAATGCAATGATTAAATGTGTGAATTTCATCATGTTAGATCAAGAAAATTGAGATTTGGGCTTAAATCAAAAAGTACGAGGTTATGGACTAAAATGGAGTAATTAGTTGAAATTCCATTCGAGGTAAGTCTGTGTGACTAAATGAGCATATTATCCATATTATTGTTAATATACTTGAAATCTATTTTTTTATAATTGTATTGAATTATAGTTGATGGAGTTATGTATGAGAAAGTGAAGCCAAAAGTTAAAAACACTCATGTGAGATAGAACACATTATAAATTTGATGGAGCATGATATTTCATTGAAAGGAGCAATTTGTATGTAAATAATGCAAATATAATGTTACCATGTATTGTGCAATTAGTATGGTCTGAATTGTTGACTTGCGTTGTGAATGTAAATTATGGGAATTTACGTAGTAATAACTCCCGGTTGAACCTTAGGAATAGATTGTGATATTCGTGCCATGACATTGGGTGATATGTGTGCTAGTGTAAGACATGTTTGGGACATGCATCGACCACATTATGAGAGCCAGTGTAAGACATGTCTAGGACATGCATCGGTATTGAGATTTGAGCTAGTGTAAGACATGTCTGGGACATGCATTGGCCTTGAGATATAAAAGCTAGTGCAAGACCTGTCTAGGACATGGCGTCAGCTTGTTGTGTGTCAGTGTAAGACCTGTCTGGGACATGGCATCGACACTGATAGATGAGAGCCAATGCAAGACTTGTTTGGGAGATGACACCAGCCTCGATGTATGGAAGTCTGTGTAAGATTTGTCTTGAACATGGCATCGATTTTGATGTGCTAGCCAATGTAAGACCATGCTGGGACATGGCGTTGGCATCTTATCCTATGCTTAGGGCTATTGAATATCCTATAGTATTCCAAATGGTTCAACGGGAGATTTATGGTATATATCAAAATGAGAGAACTTATGACCATGTTGTGAGTGGTATAGGTACTTACATGAAATTGATGAGATGTGAATTCAATTCATGTTGTATGATTAATAAGGAATGAATATGAGTAAGTATATGAGCATGTAGAGTAACTCAGGTATGTATGCCAAACTAATGAGAAATGATTTCGGTTTATGATGTACCTTTGGTGAGGATGTAAATAGGTAAGTCATGCCTATAAGAATGATTTTGTGATGCCCTTGTGGTTGTAGGTGTATCATTATGATGTATAAACATGTATTTTTACCAATGTAGTGAAAATGAATTAATAAGGGTGATAAACATAGTATCATAAATTTACACTAAAATAGTTTGGGACAGCAGCAGCAGTCTGAATTTGAAAATCCACCGAAAATTGTGGAAATTGAGTTAAAGGATGAATAAATATGACATTAAATCTTAGTGAGTCTAGTTTCACATAGAAGAAACGGTGTAAGCAAAGGAGTTTCATACTATGAAATATTTAAATTGTTGTGAGACAGAGTCAGAATGATTTCGGAATCCCCTATTTTGATTTGAGAAAATCATTGGAAATTGTAAAAAAATATTTATGGGTTATAATTTAAATGCTTAGAATTCCTAATTAGTATATTTTCAAGATAAATAGATGAGTACATCATCCAAGTCCCATATTATGAGATAATTAAATTTTAGTGAAGAAGGGTCAAAACTATCAGACAACGAAAAAGGGGTAATTTTAAGGAATAAACTGTATTTATTGGATAGACCAAAAATTCTAAAAATTTTATGCTAAGAAGATATATGAGTCTAGTTTTAGGGAAAATTAGCAGATATTAATTTGAAGTTACGTAGCTCCAGATATAAATAATTTGGTGACCATGACTCAAGAAAACAGCTTGAATGGAACATAAGTGAAAATGCAAATAGGGTTGTATTACCTTGAGAAGCAAGTTGATAAATTGCTTAGTATTTTCATACGGTCTTACTAAACTATAAAGCTTACCCTCTCTTTTCCATTTCTTTAGTGTTGTCAGGTTAGCTCGGGGTTGAAGATCGTCGGAGCCAGCATCACACTATCAAGCCATCACCTTTGGAGTATTGACATATGTGTTTTAAGTACCGTCAAGTGAGTGGCATGTATAGGGACTTAGTTTTTATGATAGATGTTGTTATGATTAGCAAAATGTATTGGCTTATATTGATTAATTGTATATAGCCATGAGATGTGGCTTATAATGATTTTGGCTTGTAAGCCTAGTTATTCATGATAAGCTCTAATGCTTTCGACGCGATGATGTTTTTATGCTTGTGGGTCATGCATGATTGGTGTTAAGACATGTGTGTATGATAAATTCTTCATGACCAATCAAAATGGTTATAGCTATGAATTAATTTTATGGTAAAGAAATAGGACGATGATGATTAAACATGAATGCTTAATGTTTATATAAGGTCACTTGACAAGGTCAATGATATGGATTAATGTGTCTAGACTTGATATTATATGAGTATGTGAAACTTGTGAATGATAGCATGTTAAAGTTAAGAATACACCTTAGTGAAGTCTGTGAAATCATTAAAATGATGCCATGATGTATAACTTTGATGTGTGTAAAGATGTAAGGGATTAATGGTAACTAAAGGCTTGGAAAATAACCTAAGTGTTAGCCACACGGGCAGAGACACGGTCGTGTGCCTCAGCAGTGTGGATGGCATTGCCTAGGACATGGGTGTGTGGTTTGGCTGTGTGGTTAAATTTTGTTTGCTGACGTCATAGTCAGAGAGTTACACGGCTTGAGGACACGGGCGTGTCCTTGTGCCCACACGGGCATGTGACCCTATTTCATGGAAAGAAGTTTTCTAAGCTTTATCAAAACTTTCTAAGTTATCAATTTAGTCCCTAACTGCTCTCAATGCATGTTTAGGGCATCGTAGGCCCGTGTATGGGACATTATGCACGTGTATGAAAAGTTTTGAATTAAAAAGAAATTTTATGGCCGAGTTTTTGCATGTATGTGAATGTTTAAGTCCGGTAATGCCTCGTACATTGTCCCAGTGTCGGATATGGGTAAGGGGTGTTACATTTAGTGGTATCAGAGCTATAGCTTGTCAGTTCTTAGACTAACATAGCATGTAACACCCCAAACCCGGCCTAGAAGTTATGACAGGATCTGATGCGCCACATCGAAGCGTTCAAAACATTCCGTATTACTTAGTTTGGAAAACTTAGTTGGTGTTGTAAAAGACACTTTTAAAAGTAGGTTAAAGTGAATGGAAGTCAGGCACCGTGCAGAAACTAGGAAGAAGAGGAGGTGAGTCCGCTTGATCCGCTAAGTACCAGCTCCCTTCGGATCCAATCCTAGACATGCACACCGCCATTGCCACACTCTAACATCTCGTATAATTTTGAGAAAACCGTTTGGTTATGTCCATCTTAAGAAAATGATTAAGGTTGAAAACGTTTGCTTAGCAGAAGTCTTACTTGTATTCGTGTTATTTTGAAATCACTTAATGTTTTTGAAAACGCGTCCTAGAGCTAATCCATCTCGTTAGTTATCATAGTTCAGTTTTATCATAATAGAATTAAATAATAAAGAAACAAACCAAACCATAAAAATAATTTAGCGGCCTTATTACATCTAAAAAAAAACCCAAAACTATAAACGAAAATATGGAAAATCTAGTTCACCAAAAGAAAACGAATTTGTAGAAAACGTGTGGCCACTCCGAATCCCGCCCAGCTCCAAGTCCACCAACTAGGGCTCACCTGCAAGGATGGAAGAAAAAGGGGTGAGTTTGGGAAAACTCAGTGTATACAGAAACCCATCCAAAGCCCAAATCAGCTCGAGCCCATTGGGCCTAAGCCCTATTTAGATAATAAGACACAAGGGACCAAGCCCTTTCGAATCACAAGAGCAAGGCCTTAGCCCTTTTTACATAACAAGTGGCCTATAGGCCCAGTTCAAGAACATAGGTAACAATAGTAGTAATTAATGCAAACCCATCCGGGAGACTACTCAACCCACCAACCGCTACTACACACCACCAGCATCACCCTACACTCCATGTGGGAATATCTCAACCCACCCAAATTTACACTCCACAATTGCAAAGAATGTCGCTCAAATATCAGTAAGTTGAGGCAAAGCCTCCAGTACGTGGATGAACCACTTTCAACACTTCCTCCATCAATATCCCAATCCCATGTAATAGATATTAATAAAAGCATATCATGTAAAATACAGTATTAAACAATCATGCAGTTTAGTCAATTTTAAACCCTAGGAGTATATCGATAATTATGCTTTTTAGTGGTAATTTTCGTAACTTAGCAACCACACAAGCTACTTCAGTAATTTTCAACAGTTTTATGCAGTTTGGTTCCACCATCTAACTAACAGGCTAATATGCCCATCTCTTACCCCCTATTGGTCCGTAAGCCCATTGGGCCCAGTTTTGGCCCATCGAGGCCCTCTTTTTCTGAAGTACGTTAAGACGTCACACAAACTTACTTACCACCTTGCGGTGCTAGATCTAACAATTACTCTACGTCTTGAGAGCATTCAGATACTCACAAGCCCATGAAATGCCGAATTTCGGATTTCGGCCTCACGAATTGAACTAAGAAAGGGTGTTCGGTACATACCGATTCGCGATGATCGCTCATCGAGATCTCTTCTGATGTCCTACAATTGATTAGCACAGTTCTTATTTACAAACCATAATCACTAAACCCACAACCTACATATCCATGATCGAACCATGTCCCTAAAAGCCTTTGAAACCTTACCTTTTTGCCAAAATCGATAGCTAGCTCCGAATCCGATTGCTCCAAAGAACCACGCCTTCTCCAACGCTTAAGTAAACACTAATCATTGACAGAAAACATTGGTTAAAGACCTTAGAGAGCCATAGGCCCAAATCGACAGCCTTCCTATAGTCTAGGGACTTCGGCTTTTCCCAAACTTGTAAAAATAGGACCAGATCTGAGATAATAGGCACTTACCCCTTGTTCTTTCTTGATTTTCACTTAATCTAGTGCAGATTTATCCTTAAAACAACGGTAAAACCCTAATCCAGGAGCTGAAGAAATTTCGGCTATAAGCCCCCAAATCTATGGTTTTTCGGCTTTTGGTATTGAAGGAGATGACAATATGAAACTATAACCTGGATGTAGCATTGCCGACAGGTCTCTCGAGTTTAGAAAGAGTAATCGTTGATTAATGGAAACACAATGTTAAAGGGTTTGGCTTTGAAGAAATCGGTACCAGTAATGTGTGTTCAAGATTTCGGCTTTTATGGATTCGGCAAAAGTATTGATGAACAGCAGAATTGATGAATGGTTTTGAAGAAGAAAAATAGAAAAAGAAGAATAGGGGAAGTGGTAGTTTCAGCTAGAGAGGAAAAAGAGAGAAAAGAAAAACCTTGTGATGTCGAGAGAAGAGAACGGCACCACCCAATACCCTAGGTGCCAAATACTAACCTCAAACCCCCGCCGATTTTTCCCTCTTCAATTCCCAAAATTCGGCCAACTCCTAGCCTCTCTCCCAATCCCTTAAATCTCTCCCCTTATCACTCCTTAATCCAAGTGTTTAGACTGATTCAAACTCTCTTCTAGCAGAATCCACCTGGACTCCAACACTTACCCCTCCAGCACTTAAAAATAAATGCATCTATTTGTCAACACAGGGAATCGATCCCATGCCTTCCCCAATGCTCCACACGCCACCTTTTTAGGAGCCTAGTGGCATCACCCTTGCCACTTTACTAAGGCTCTTTTTGTGATGCAATTTACCCATAACTCTATACAAGGCCACCTAGCCAGAACCCCTAACTCCTAAGTCCAAAATTCAAAAATTCAACCGGGTTTTGGCCAACTCATGGGCCTTCTATGAGCCCATTTACCTACTCAAAATATTAATTTCACATCCAAATACAAAATTTTAAAATCTTTACAAAATATTGAAAATCGTGAATAAATCCGAAAATCAAGATATTACAACTCTACCCTCCTTAAAGAAATTTCGACCTCGAAATTTTACCTTATTAGAACAGTTGAGGGTACTGTTGACGAATAGCCTCCTCAGTCTCCCAAGTAGCTTCTTCTTTACCATGGTTCCTCTAAAGTACCTTCACTAGTGGAACTGATTTCCTTCTTAACACCTTGACGTCACGATCAAGTATTTGCACAGGTTCCTCTTCGAAGGTTAAATCATTGATCAGATTTGATTTCAAGAATCGGTATGATATGAGTTGGGTCGATTGATACCGCCAAAGATGGATACATGAAAACGTCGTGGATACGATGCGCTCGTGGTAACTCTAGGTGATAAGCCATCGGTCCAACCCGCTTAACAATTCGGTAAGGTCCAATAAACCGTGGGCTCAACTTACCCTTCTTACCAAATCTCAAAATTTTCTTCCAAGAGGAAACCTTCAAGAAAACCATATCCCTAACAGCGAACTCAATCTCTTTGCGCTTCAAATCTGCATACGACTTCTGCCTATCGGATGCCTCCTTTAACCGATCCCTTATCAGCCTAACCTTGCTTTCAGTGTCTACCACCAATTCCGGCCCAAGCACTCGTCGTTCACCCAACTCTGTCCAACACGTCGACGTACGACATCTTCACCCATAAAGTGCTTCATATGGTGCCATCTCAATACTTGCTTGATAGCTGTTATTGTAAGCAAACTCCACCAACGGCAAGTAGTCCTCCCAATTTCCATGAAAATCAATGATACAACCTCTCAACATATCTTCCAGAACCTGAATAACCCTTTCTGACTGTCCATCTGTCTGTGGGTGAAAAGCGGTGTTAAAATCCAATCGTGTACCCAACGCTTCCTGCAACTTCCACCAAAATCGAGATGTAAACCTAGGGTCTCGATCAGAAATTATAGACACTGGCACCCCATGCAGTCGCACTACCTCCGCTACATATAACTTGGCCAACTTTTGCAGTGAGTAGTCGGTACGAACAAGTATGAAATGAACAGATTTTGTTAACCTATCCACAACTACCCACACCGAATCTTTCTTGGTGGGTGTCACAGGTAACCCACTCACAAAGTCCATTGTTACTCTTTCCCACTTCCATAGCGGAATTTTCACAAAGTTGCGTAATCCCAAAGGCAATTGGAGCTCACCTTAACCCATCGCACGCCGACATTTCCTAACAAATTCACCACCTCTCGTTTTAATCCGCCACCAAGACACCTCTCGCAAGTCTCGATATAACTTATTCCCTCCAGGATACATGGCACAGAGTCCACCATGAGCCTCTTTCAAAATTAACTGCCTCAATTCAGGGTCCTTTGGAATACAAACCCTTCCACGAAAGCAAAGAACTCCCTCAGTGTTCAACCCAAAATCCTCATTCTCACCATTCTTAACTTGCTGGAATCGAAGAGCTAATGAATCGTCCTTCAACTGTTTTTCCTTAATCTGCTCAGTCCAAGTAGGCCTTACCTGCAGTTCTGCCAACAAGCTTCCATCATCGTACAGACTTAAACTTGCGAACAAGGCTCTCAAATCAGTAACAACCTTTCGACTCAACGCATCCGCCACCACATTAGCCTTTCCTGGGTGGTACTCTATCGAACAGTCGTAGTCTTTAAGCAACTCCACCCATCTACGCTGCCTAAGGTTCAACTCCTTCTGAGTCAACAAATACTTTAGGCTCTTATGACCTATGTATATGATGCACTTTTCCCCATATAAGTAGTGTCTCCAAATTTTTAACGCAAAAATCACCGCTACTAGCTCCAAATCATGCGTAGGGTAATTCACCTCATGAGCCTTAAGCTGTCGTGATGCATAAGCGACCACCTTACCCTCTTGCATCAGTACACAACCTAACCCCACATGCGATGCATCACTATATACAGTAAAGTCCTTCCCAGACACCGGTTGAATCAACACTGGCGATTCGGTCAATACCTTTTTCAACCGATCAAAAGCTTTTTGCTGTATCTCGGTCCAGACAAATGGTACTCCTTTCCTTATGAGCTTTGTCAAGGGGGCCGCCATCACCGAGAAACCCTCCACAAACCTTTTATAATAACCTGCTAACCTTAGAAACTTCGAATTTTCGATACTGACCTCGATGGCTTCCATTCCGGAATCACTTCAATTTTACGAGGATCCACCTTAATCCCCTCGGCAGAGACCACATGCCCTAAGAAGGTTACCTCCCTCAACCAGAATTCACACTTGCTGAATTTCGCGATAGAGCTCATTTTCCTTAACACTTGCAGACAATACGGAGATGCTCATCATGCTTCGCCTCTTCGTGAGTATACCAAGATATCATCAATAAAGACGACTACGAACCGATCCAAGTAAGGTTGGAATACTCGATTCATCAGATCCATAAAAGCTGCAGGTGCGTTTGTCAGCCCAAACGGCATGACCACGAACTCATAATGTCCATATCGGGTTCGGAATGCTGTCATATGAATATCCCCTTCTTTTACCCTTAGCTGATGGTATCCAGAACGAAGATCGATTTGGAGAATACCGAAGCTCCCCTAAGTTGATCGAATAAATCGTCAATCCTTGGTAGTGGATACTTATTCTTAATCGTTAGTTTGTTCAACTGGCGATAATCGATGCACATGTGCATCGTTCGCCCTTTTCTTCACAAGCAGACCGGTGCTCCCCAAGGAGACACACTAGGCCTAATGAAGCCTCTATCTAACAACTCTTGAATTTGAGCCTTCGCCCACTAACTCCTTCGGTGCCATCCTATAGGGTGCAATAGATATCGGAGTCGCTCCAGCAACAAATCGATTCCAAACTCAACTTCCGATTCGGAGGTAATCCAGAAACTCTTCCGAAAAACATCCCTAATTCCCTAACAGCTCGATGGTCTCCACAATGATCCTCGCCACTTGGCTTACCAAAGCGATATGCCTTGCACCCCTTACGCATCAGTTTCTTAGCGCTCAACGCCGATACTACATTGGATAAGTAATCCCTTCGTTCTCCAATAATCATTACCTCTTCATCATTGATAGTCCTTAACACCATCCTCTTAGCTGCACAATCCAAAGTTCCCTTATGCCTGGTCAACCAATCCATCCCTAGTATCAAATCAAATTCTTCAAGCGGTAACTCCATCAAATCCCCATAGAAAACCCCGCCTTTAATCTCCAGAGGCACCTCCTTGAAGAGTTTCTCTACCTTAACCGAATGACCTAAAGGACTTATCACAGACACCCCACATACAGCCTCCTCGAGTGCACACCCAAGGCCCTTAAATGTTATAAGCCACATATGAATGGGTTGATCCCACATCAATCGAGCGATATAAGGTACACCATAGATAAAAACGTATCGCTTATGACATCAAAAGGCCACCCTTCTCATGATGACGAGCAAAGATACACCAAAGCTGGCCGACGAGCATCCGCGATACCAATACCCTGCGCAGGTGCCCCACGCCCTCGGCCATTACCACCACGACCTTGTCCACAACCTCTTGGCGTGGCGGTCCTTCCCTCACAAAGTTGAGCCGGTCGCCTGACCCTTGTTCGCCACCGAGCCTCGAGTGGCCCTCCTAGGACAATCCTTAATCCTATGCTCCTTAGACCCACAATGAAGACAAGCCCTTAACGCTTCCAAAGACTTTCCTTGATGCATTCTCGCCGCAATTCCCACAAGCTTGCGGTCTCACTGTGTTCACCGGAATCGCCGAACCGGTTCCTCCATCCTAGCTCTCTTAACATTTCGATTTGCAAGACCTGTTGGTCCAAAGATCCCTCCCGAACCGATTCCAATCCCTATCACAATTCTTTCGTTCGGTTTGTTTCACCTCTTGGCTATCTTAGCCTTCTCTACCAGTCAATGAAATCTCGCTCTCTCTGGAGCTATGAGCACCCTTAACTCATCTCTCGAGACCATCCTCAAAACGAACGCCGACTCAGATTCAAGGAAACGATGCCATTAGCATACCGACTCAATCGTAGAAACTCCGCCTCATATTCAAGAATGGTCTTATTTCCCGAGTCGATTCAAGAACTCCTTCCGCGTGCATCCACATAGCTAGCTCCAACATATTTTGCCTTAAAGCTCTGCTTTGAACAGCTCCCATGTTACCCTCTCACCGGGGTACCCTCTCTCACAAGAATCCACCAATCGACACGCTTCATCCTGCAAAGAACGACACCGCCCTTTCAACTTCATTCTCTTGGCGAAAGTCCCAGTCATCCATGATCCGCCTGTGGCTTCCAACCAAGACTCAACCACATTTGGGGCTACTCCAGATCACGCCTTAAAAATCTCACTCCGTTGGCGAAGTCGTTCGAAATGGACCCCCTATTCATGGGCCCGATGTTAGCTCCGGCCACCCTTTCCAAAACCCTCAACATGGCCTGAGACAAAGCGTCATCCCCTGCGGCCTGATCATACAGCCCATTTTCATTAACCAGTGGTGGACGTGCCTCGCCAGCTGGTATGTGTTCAGATGACGCAGATCCAGCTTGAGTGCTACCTCGGCCTCAACCACGGCCTCTTCCCCGAGTAGCCCTTGTACTCATAACGATTTATCTGATTATGAATTTTATAAAATTAGTTTACTGGTTTCACTGTTTATTACAGAATGTCTTATGAACAGATAGAGTTTCAGAGTTATTATCGCGCAATCACACTGTAGCTACGGTCCCAGTTTTGTAGCCCTAATACTACATTATCAATAGCACTATCTCTAAGGCTCAAGACTATCTACATGATTATTTCCATCGGCCCATATAAATATTTAAAGGTGAAAAGAACACTTACAAACTTGGTGCTGTGGATTCAGCAGCCACTTCCTTATTAGTCCATTAAAAAACCCATGTTTTTTGTTTACCGGAAATAAAAAGATTTGTTTTGAAAACACTTTTTTTTATTTTAAAACTATTGATTTAACCCCGTTTAACAATAGGAAAACATGAACATTCTTCGAAAAACTTACCATTTCCAAAAAATACCCTTCTTAGGCCTAAGTTTTTTTGAAAAGATTTTCGGACCCGATCCACAGCCGAGTTGTTGCAACCAGGCTCTGATACCACTAAATGTAACACCCCAAACCCTGCCTAGACGTTATGACCGAATCTGATGTGCCACATCAAAGCGTTCAAAACATTCCGTATTACTTAGTTTGGAAAACTTAGTTGGTGTTGTAAAAGACACTTTTAAAAGTAGGTTAAAGTGAAGGGAAGCTGTGCACCAGGTAGGAAACCAGGAAGAAAGGGAGGTGAGTCCGTCGGACTGCTTAAGTACCAAGCTCCCTTCGAATCCAATCCTAGACATGCACACCGCCATTGCCACACTCTAACATCTCGTATAATTTTGAGAAAACCGTTTGGTTATGTCCATCTTAAGAAAATGATTAAGGTTGAAAACGTTTGCTTAGCGGAAGTTTTACTTGTATTCGTGTTATTTTGAAATCACTTAATGTTTTTAAAAATGCGTCCTAGAGCTAATCCATCTCGTTAGTTATCATAGTTCAGTTTTATCATAACGGAATTAAATAATAAACAAACAAACCAAACCATAAAAATAATTTAGCGGCCTTATTACATCTAAAAAAAAACCCAAAACCATGAACGAAAATATGGAAAATCTAGTACACCAGAAGAAAACGAATTTGCAGAAAACGTGTGGCCACTCCGAATCCCGCCTCCCAAGTCCACCAACTAGGGCTCACCGCAAGGATGGAAGAAAAGGGTGAGTTTGGGAAAACTCAAAGTATACAGAAACCCATCCAAAGCCCAAATCAGCTCGAGCCCATTGGGCCTAAGCCCTATTTAGATAACAAGACACAAGGGACCAAGCCCTTTTCGAATACAATGCAAGGCCTTAGCCCTTTTTACATAACAAGGTGGCCCATAGGCCCGCTTCAAGAACATAGGTAACAATAGTAGTAATGAATGCAAACCCATCTGGGAGACTACTCAACCCACCAACCGCTACACTGCACCTGCATTACACCCTACACTCCATGTGGGGAATATCTCAACCCACCCACCCTACACTCCACAGCTTGCAAAGAACGCTCAAATATCGATAAGTTGAGGCAAAGCCTCCAAGACGTGGATGAACCACTTTCAACACTTCCTCCATCGATCCCAATCCCATGCAATAGATATTAATAAAAGCATATCATGCAAAAAACAGTATTAAACAATCATGCAGTTTAGTCAATTTTAAACCCTAGGGGTATATCGGTAATTTTACTCTTTAGGGGTAATTTTCGTAACTTAGCAACCACACAAGCTACTTCAGTAATTTTCAACAGTTTTATGCAGTTTGGTTCCACCATCTAACTAACAGGCTAATTTGTCCATCTATTACCCCTATTGGTCCGTAAGCCCATTGGGCCTAGTTTTGGGCCATCGAGGCCCTCTTTTTCCGAAGTACGTTAAGACGTCACACAAACTTACTTACCACCTTGCGGTACTAGATCTAACAATTACTCTACGTCTTGAGAGCATTCGCATACTCACAAGCCCATGAAATGCCGAAATTTTAGCATTTCGGCTTCTGCCGAATTGAACTAAGAAAGGGTGTTCTAGACACACCGATTCATGACGATCGCTATTGAGATCTCTTCCGATGTCCTACAATTGATTAGCACAGTTCTTATTTACAAACCATAATCACTAAACCCACAACCTACTTATCCATGATCGAACCATGTCCCTAAAAGCCTTTCAAACCTTACCTTTTTGCCAAAATCGATAGCTAGCTCCGAATCTGATTGCTCCAAAGAACCACGCCTTCTCCAACGCTTAAGTAAACACTAATCATTGACAGAAAACATTGGTTAAAGACCTTAGAGAGCCATAGGCCCAAATCGACAGCCTCCCTATAGTCTAGGGACTTCGGCTTTTCCCAAACTTGTAAAAATAGGACCAGATCTGAGATAATAAGCACTTACCCCTTGTTCTTTCTCGATTTCCACTCAATCTAGTGTAGATTTATCCTTAAAACAACGATAAAACCCGAATCCAGGAGTTGAAGAAATTTCGGCTATAAGCCCCCAAATCTATGGTTTTTCGGCTTTTGGTACTGAAGGAGATGACAATATGAAACTATAACCTGGATGTAGCATTGCCGACAGGTCTCTCGAGTTTAGAAAGAGTAATCGTTGATTAATGGAAACACAATGTTAAAGGGTTTGGCTTTGAAGAAATCGGTACCAGTAATGTGTGTTCAAGATTTCAGCTTTTATGGATTCGGCAAAAGTATTGATGAACTGCAGAATTGATGAATGGTTTTGAAGAAGAAAAATAGAAAAAGAAGAATAGGGGAAGTGGTAGTTTCGGCTAGAGAGGAAAAAGAGAGAAAAGAAAAACCTTGTGATGTCAGTGCAGAAGAGAACGGCACCACCCAATACCATAGGTGCCGAAATACTAACCTCAAACCCCCTACCGATTTTTCCCTCTTCAATTCCCAAAATTCGGCCAACTCCTAGCCTCTCTCCCAATCCCTTAAATCTCTCCCTTATCACTACTTAATCCAAGCGTTTAGACTGATTCAAACTCTCCTCTAGCAGAATCCACCTGGACTCTAACACTTACCCCTCCAGCACTTAAAAATAAATGCATCTATTTGTCAACACAGGGAATCGATCCCATGCCTTCCCTAATGCTCCACATGCCACCTTTTTAGGAGCCTAGTGGCGTCACCCTTGCCACTTTACTAAGGCTCTTTTTGTATGCAATTTACCCATAACTCTATACCAGGCCACCTAGCCAGAACCCCTAACTCCTAAGTCCAAAATTCAAAAATTCAACCGGGTTTTGGCCAACTCATGGGCCTTCTATGAGCCCATTTACCTACTCAAAATATTAATTTCACATCCAAATACAAAATTTTAAAATCTTTACAAAATATTGAAAACCACGAATAAATCTGAAAATCAGGATGTTACATAGCATGTGTAAGAGTCTAACTATACGTGCCACAGATTCGAGATAGTGTGATGTCTCCCAACGCAAATGAGAACTATCTTGCCCTGAAAAAAGTACTCTCCAACCGAGCTACACCCAACTATGTTGATAGTAATACCAAAGTATTTGAATGAAGTGTTGTGGTGATGAGTTGAAACTCGGAAAGGTACGAACAAGATTTATAACATCATGCCACGGATAAAATGACATTGTTCTGATTGGACATTAAATTTTTGATGGATTGCAATGGTTCCTTGAAATGAGATAAAGGACTATATTGTAATGAGTTTATTTATGTTTAGTTGATGATTCTATGATGTATATTGTAACACCCCTTACCCGTATCCAACGTCGGAATATGGTTCGAGGCATTATCGGACTTACATCAAAACCTTCATACAAAACCAGGCCATAAAATTTCATCCAAATTAAAACTTTTCATACACATGCATAACATCCCTTATACAGGCCTACGAGGCCCAAAACATACATCGGGGGTGGTTCAGGACTAAACCAAGAACTTTGGAAACTTTTGGAAAACTTAAAAAAATTTCATCATGAAACAGGGTCACACGCCCGTGTCCTCAGCCCATGTGACTCTCTGTTTATGACGTCATCACAAAAATAAGGGCACACGCCCATGCCTCCAGGCCGTGTCCCTCACACAGCTGAGACACATGGCTGTGTCACAGCCCGTGTGGCCAATTCGAAACTAAAGTACATGATGCAGGGGACACACGGCCCGTGTAGACAATTTTTAGGCTATTTTCCAAGCCAATTGCCACCCTCAATAACAAACTCACATGCTTACTTTTATTGACCATTAACATGGCACATTTGAACATTCAATCATCCACAAACAATACAAGATCATGGTAACTCATATCATATTTTACATACTTAAAACATCATGCTTAGTCAAGCTCAAATTTACTAATTCTCATGCATGAAAGTTTATAATATTACTCCCATATCATACATTTAAGCCTTAGTTATCAACACATCATCTCATCTCAATTAAACCATCAAGAATTTACCACCAACAATATAACTCATTACATACACACAATCCCAAGCCTCATCTCCATGACATAGGCGCATGCATAATCATATAATCAACATAAGCTACCATTCATGGCTATACACAAATTGAACTATAACCATTATAGGCCACCACATTTGCCCACATTAGTAATGACATAATTACAAAAGATAAAGCCCCTATACATGCCATAGACTTAAGTATTTGAATACTTATACCCAAAATGGTAGCTTGAGAGTATGATTGAATGTCCGGCGATCTCCAACCCGAGCTAGCTAAATAAACCTATAAGAGATGAAAAGGAAGGGGAGTAAGCTATAAAGCTTAGTAAGTTCATATGAAAATAGTAAGCAGTTTATTAACTTCATTCTCAAGGTAATACAACCATATTTGCATTTTTACTTATGTTTAGGTCAAGTTGTTTTCTCGAGCCACAGTCACTAATTTATTTATATTTGGAGATACGGAACTCCAAATTAAGTTTTTCTAATTTTCCTTAAAACTAGACTCACATATATTCTTACCATAAAATTTTGAGAATTTTTGGTTTAGCCAATAAGTACAGTTTATTCTTTAAAATCACTCATGTTCGCTGCCTGACAGTTTCGACCTTTCTTCACTAAAAATTAATTGTCTCATAGTACGGGACTCAAATAATGTTTCCATATATTTTTATTGAAAATATACTAATTAAGAATTATAGGCATATAAATTATAACCCATAAATATTTTTTTTACAATTTTTAATGATTTTCTCAAATCAATGTAGGGGATTTCGAAATCGTTCTGACTATTTCTTACTCAACTTCAAATATCTCATAATATGAAATTCTTTTGCTTAATCGTTTCTTTTTTAAGAAACTACACTCAATAAGATTCAATTCCATATTTTATTCAATATCTAATTCACTTTCTACTATTTTTGGTGTATTTTCAAATTCAGACTGCTGCTGTCCAAAACTATTTTAGTAAAAAAATGATAATAACTAAATTTACCACACCTTCCTTTCTTTCAATTAGAAATCCATACATTTATAAACATATATCATTATTCACCAAATTAACACAACATCATTTCACAATGCTCATGGACTTACCATTCATGGATTTCATATTAAGTTGAGTTTCTATACATACCTGTACCGATCCTTACCAATTCATACATATACATAATGTCATTGCATCTTCAATGTCTCGCACACTATGTACCATACTCGATACCTCGCATGCTAAGTGCTTTTCTGGATGTTTCGCACAATAAGTGTCATCCTTGATACTTTGCACACTAAGTGCCATTTATATATATATAGCCAAAGCTATCTCAAATTGCACACCAAGTGCCACTTTTAGTCGAAGCTATTTCAAACCGCACACTAAGTGCTATTTTAGCCGATAAGATGTTAATCATAACAATAATCATGTATAGACAATTTATACAATATCAAGCATTAAAAGCATAAATTTAACAATGCTTAATACATACGAACTTACCTCAATTGTCAAAACGTTGAAATGGATCAACTAGTCCGAAACTCTTTTTTTCCCTCGATATAGACTCGTACAAGGCTTAACTTGATCTAATCAATCAAATTCAGCTATTTCAATTCATATTCTATTCATTTTAACTCAATTTCATATTTTTGTAAAATTACTATTTTACCCCTACACTTTTGACCTTTTTACAAATTAGTCCCTAACATAAAATGCAAATTTTATCAGTTTCATCATAGCCTAAGCTATCCCAATTTCATACATGCTCATATCAACCCATATTTTTCATTTATTCACACTTTTACCACACAATGTATTATATTTCACAATTTAGTCCAAAATTGACATTTTTGCTAAAATTCACTTAACAAAACTCAATAATCTACCATCAAAGGTTTATTTTCTATCATTAAACATCAAGATACTCAAACATTCAACAATGGCATCATCCAAATACTTTAACAATTTTGAAATCGGAGGTACGGGCTAGCTAGAACACAAAGCAACGATCTCAAAACGTAAAAATTATTGAAAACTGAGACGAAATGGACTTACATGCATGAACAACCATGGCCGAACCTTCAAAGCTTTGAGAACATTATTTTCTTTCTCACGTTTGGCTATTGACGAAGATGATAGCATGTAATTTGGCTTTTGTTTTATTTTGTTTTATTATAATTACCAAATACCATATTTAACCTTAATATACATTAATAATTTCCATTATACCAAACCATGGAATTCCACTATAAAAAATTATGGAATAATTACCACTTAAGGACTCCCATTATTTAGTTCCATAGCCATTTAATATCTTTAACTTATAGAACACAACTTTTACGCTTTGCGCGATTTAGTCCTTTTTGCTTAATTAACTATCAAAACGATAAAATTTTTCAACGAAACTTTAATACCATCTTATTCCCTTTGTAAATATTTATAAAAATATTTAGGACTCGGTTTATAGAAACAAGGTCTTGATACCTCATTTTCTAAGCCCACTTGACCTTAGGGTCATACCACTTGAACTTAATAAATCGCTTATAAAACAAAAATCACAATATCAAAAACTTTTTTTAAACTCACAATTAACTCGTAAATATTACATATAATATTTACAAACCTACTCGTCAGATTTGGTAGCCCCAAAATCACTGTTCCGATTAATCTTAAAAAAAAGTTGTTACATATATGGCTGATTTACTCGGGCAAAAGCATGTTTTAGATAACTTATTAAAAATATAGATGGAATGAATGTTCATGTACACCTATTTGAATGAATATGGTTGGAAAATTCACATAGTCTGACTATAAGTGTTAAATTGCTTGGATTGATTTACATATTTGTAATGACATACATATAATGATGTGCTTGATATGTTTAATTAATTGAATGTGATGGGAAAAGTTATTCAAGATTCACAGAGTGCATGCATATGTGTACTTGTCTAAATGAGATAACTGGAAAGTTAGCAAAAAATGAATATAAATGTCAGTTTATCTGAAATGAATGATATGATTTTGATGATGTTGCTATGATGATGAAAGTTGTGTTACATGTATATGTATATGAGAGTCGAGTCAGAGGCCCACGACCTCACACCACCTCTCCAGAGTGGTGTTTTATAATGGAATTTCATGAGATTTGCGCTGAATAAACTCACAAGTGTGAAAACCAAAGAGTTCAGTAGAGAATATCTATAAACATGATTAGAGAATGAGAATGGGTTGAGAAGTAAAGCCAGAGCTAGAAAGGTTTCAGGTTGACATAAAGATTATGTGAATTATGCACAGTCACAGTTAGGTAAGAAATTTACTTTAGTATATTGAATTACTCAGGTACAAGGTTGAGAAAATGTAATAATATGGGATATGTGATGATAGAAATAGTTAGAGAGATAATATTTGAAACATTAGATGTCTGAGTATGGAAATTATAGTGAGCAAATGATGACTGTCTCTCTTGATATATTTTAAGAGATCATTGTTCTCGAAAGTTTTATAGTAGCTATCTATCTTTTGATGAAATTCTTGTTATATGAGAATGCTATCTGATCTAAATGTTAGACGAAGGCATTATGAATCTGACCAGTTTATAATCTGCTTTGCTCTACTTCTCTCTGGTATTCTGTTATATTCTATCTAGTGGGAACTTATGAGAAAATGCATATGATGTTAAGATTTTGTTTTATTTAATTGTTGCATTTGATTCCAATGGGATGAAATGATGTTTTCTTATGGACTTTTTCTCTCTGAGAAATTATCAAGGTCTTTCATATTTCCTTAAGAGTTTGTTTATGGTCTTTCAGTATAGTATCGTATCTTGGGATTTCTCTAATTTTGTTGTAAGGATTTCGCTTCGGCAAAGGCATAAGTGGTGAAATTTCAAATTTCAATTGGTATGGTGGATCTCTATTCTCAAGTAAATTAATGAAAGCTAATGTCTTCAATTAAGATATATTGGTTATTTGAGCTAAAACAAGTGAAATGGTCTTTGATTAGCATGAGGAGTGAATTTCGAATGATTGTATGATAAAATTTTTGTCTTATGAAAGTTGAATGGCTTATTCCATGTAAGCAAAACTTGGACAGGTGATAATATTATTAATTGAAGCATTTGAACGTGTCTAATCTACAATTGGGTAGAGACTTCTTAATTTTTGGTGATGCACTATTATATAAATTGTGATGTATTTTAAGATAATAAGATAATGTGATAGATTAGAGCATTCGGCACCACAGAAATATTTGAGTTGTTAACGGGGTTAGAGCCGAGCATCATGCTTTACCAGAGCTATCTTCTCCAGTGGTAATATTAGAATAGAAATGAGAAAGGATTATTCTCAAGATCTTATCAGAATTATTTCTATCTTAGAAAGAGGAAAAATGTTATGTAGCTTATTGTTAAATGTTTGATGAGATTTGTAAATCATGCCGGTATGTACTGAGTTCCCGCTCATCAGATTAATGAGACTTCGTGTCTTTATGATTGTCGAATTTCTTAGAATGCTAGTCTCTATTAATTGGACTATGCGAAATTAGAGAGCATAAGAGCAAGATGAACTAACTAGTTTCACCATTCGAATTTGAAAAGATTCAAGTAAGAGTGTATATGTAGCATGATGGTATGGATCAGACTTTTGAGTGCATGAACTCTCTGATAGAGGCTAAGGTTCAGTGAAAGCATTGTATAACGAAGAATCGCTCATGATTCGAATATGCAAAAATAATGAGATAAGTATTAAAGGCACAGAGAGTAAAAATTCTTTAGCAATAATTGTGAGAAAAAGAAGTTTATGTGAGAAACCAAACCACTTTCCTGGTAAGATTTCTGGGGACGAAAATCCCTAAAGAGGGGAGAATTGTAACAGCCCGATTTTAGGCCTAGTTAGAACAGTGATTTTGAAGCGACTATTCTAGGGCCAGGGAAATTATTTCTAATGTTATTTTATGTGTTATAGCATGACTATATTAGTGCATGAAAATTTTGGTGAATAATTTTAGCGATTCCATGCTTAATTGCGAAAAAGAACTAAATCGCATAAAGGGTAAAAGTTTTGTTTTCCTAGTTAAATATGTTAAATAGCTAGAGAACCAAAATTTGGGGTGTTTAAAGTGCAAATAGACCCTAAAAAAAAGTGCTTGGCTGGCCATAGAGAGAAAGAAAGTAGAAAAGTCAAAATTTGGTGTGGTTGATGACTTAATTTTGACTAGAAATAGAATAAAATAAAACAAAAGGTATCATCTTTTAATCTTTCTTCTTCCTCACTGAAAATGGCAACAAACAAGGGGGTTTTAAGAGCTTAAGCTTTCAACCACTTAGTTCTCTTGCAAGTAAGTGATTTTGATGACTTTGTTTGGATTATTTTTTACACTTTTGGGACCCTTATAGCATGAGCTAGCTAATGGGGGGACTATTTTACAAAATGGTTGAAAGTCTAGTGTTTTTCCATGAGAGTATTTATGTTGTTTTCTGAATTTTTATGGAATAAAATGAGTCTTGGTTGTGTAATAAACAACTTTTGTGAAAGAAGTTTGCATGAAAACACCTAAAAAGGGCTATTTTGTAAAGTTGTAAAATAAGTTGTAAATGTGTGAAATAATTGAAATTGTGAGTTTCTATAGTTACAAAAAGAATTCGACTAGGCTTGGTAAAGGAGGAAATTCGATAAAAATCGATTTACAAGCCTAAGGGCAAAATCATAATTTTTGTAAAGTCTAAGGGCAAAAAGGTCATTTTGCCAAATTCTGAATTATAGAATGTTTTAATTAATGTAACGATTAAATGAGTGAATTTCATCATGTTAAATTAAGAAAATTGAGATTTGGGCTTAAATAAAAAGTATGAGGTTATGGACTAAAATGGAATAATTAGTCGAAATTCCATTCGAGGTAAGTCCGTGTGACTAAATAAGCATGTTATCCATATTATTGTTAATATACTTGAAATCTATTTTGTTATAATTGTATTGAATTATATGTTTATGGAGTTATGTATGAGAAAGTGATATTAAAAGTTAAAAACACTCATGTGATGATAGAATACATTTTAAATTTGATGGAGTATGATATTCCATTGAAACAAGTAAGTTGTACGTAAATAATGCAAATATAATGTTACATGTAATGTATGATTAGTATGGTCTGAATTGTTGACTTGTGTTGTGAATGTAAATTATGGGAATTTACGTAGAAATAACTCCCGTTGAACCTTAGGAATAGATTGTGATATTCGTGCCATGACATTCGGTTATATGTGTGCTAGTGTAAAATATGTCTGGGACATGCATCAGCCACATTATGAGAGCCAGTGTAAGACATGTCTAGGACATGCATCGACATTGAGACGAGAGCTAGTGCAAGACATGTCTGGGACATGCATCGACCTCAAGATATAAAAGCTAGTGCAAGACCTGTCTGGGACATGGCATCAGCTTGTTGTGTGTCAGTGTAAGACCTGTCCGGGACATGGCATCGACACCGATAGATAAGAGCCAATGCAAGACTTGTCTGGGACACGACACTGACCTCGATATATGAAAGTCAGTGTAAGACCTATCTGGGACATGGCGTTGGCATCTTATCCCATGTTTGGGGCTATTGAATATCCTATAGAATTCCAAATGGTTCAACAGGAGATTTATAGTATATATCGAAATAAGAGAAGTTATGACCATGTTGTGAGTGGTACATGTACTTATATGAAATTGATGAGATGCAAATTCAATTCATGTTGTATGATTAATAAGGAATGAATATGAGTAAGTATATGAGCATGTTGAGTAACTCAGGTATGTATGCCAAACTCATGAGAAATGATTTCAGTTTGTGATGTACATTTGGTGGGGATGTAAATAGGTAAGTCATGCCTATGAGAATGATTTTGTGATGACCTTGTGATTACAGGTCTATACTTATGATGTATAAACATGTATTTTTACCAATGTGGTGAAAATGAATTAATAAGAGTGATAAACTTAGAATCATAAATTTACACTAAAATAGTTTTGGACAGCAGCAGCAATCCGACTTTTAAAATCCATCAAAAATTGTGGAAATTGAGTTAAAGGCTGAATAAAATATGAAATTAAAGACTATGAGTCTAGTTTCACATAGAAGAAATGTATAAGCAAAGGAGTTTCATACTATGAAATATTTAAATTTTTGTGAGATAGAGTCAGAATGATTTTGAAATCCCCTATTCTGATTAGAGAAAATCATTGGAAATTGTACAAAGATAACTATGGGTTATAATTTACATGCTTAAAAATTCTTAATGAGTCTATTTTCAATAGAAATAGACAGGACTGTCATTCGAGTCTAGTTTTATGAAATTATTAATTTTTAGTGAAGAAGGGTCGAAACTTTTAGACAGCAAAAAAATAGTAACTTTAAAGAATAAACTGTACTTATTGGCTATACAAAAAATTCTAAACAGTTTATGTAAGAAGATAAGTGAGTCTAGTTTCAAGGAAAATGAGCGAATCTTAATTTGGAGTTCCGTAGCTCTAGATATAAATAATTTAGTGACCATGACTCGAGAAAATAACTTGACTGGAACAAAAGTAAAATGCAAATAGGTTTGTATTACCTTGAGAAGAAAGTTGATAAATTGCTTATTATTTTCATACGGTCTTACTAAGCTATAAAGCTTACCCTCTCCTTTCCATTTCTTTAGTGTTGTCAGGTTAGCTCAGGGTTGGAGATCGTCGGAGGCAGCATCACACTATTAAGCCATCACATTTGGAGTATTGACAATTGTGTTTTAAGCACCTTCAAGTGAGTGGCATGTTTAGGGACTTAGTTTTTATGATAGATTTGTTATGATTAGCAAAATGTATTGGCTTATATTGATTAATTGTATATATCCATGAGATGTGGCTTATAATGATTGTGGCTTGTAAGCCTAGTTATTCATGATAAGTTCTAATGCTTGCGATGCGATGATGTTTTTATGCTTGTGGGACATACATGATCGGTGTTAAGACATGTGTGTATGATAAATGCTTCATGACCAATTAAAATGGTTATAGCCATGAAGTAATTGTATGGTAAAGAAATAAGACGATGATGATTAAACATGAATGCTTAATGTTTAAATAAGGTCACTTGACAAGGTCAATGAATATGGATTAATGTGTTTAGACTTGATATTATGTGAGTATGTGAAACTTGTGAATGATAGCATGTTAAAGTTAAGAATACACCTTAGTGAAGTCTGCTAAATCATTAAAATGATGCCATGATGTATAACTTTGATGTGTGTAAAGATGTGAAGGATTAATGGTAACAAAAGGCTTGGAAAATAGCCTAAGTGTTAGCCATATGGGTAGAGACACGACAATGTGTCTCAGTCGTGTGGATGACATGGTTAGTAGACGGGGTGTGGTTTGGCTGTGTGGTTAAATTTTGTTTGCTAACATCATAGTAAGAAAGTTACACGGCCTAAGGAAACGGGCGTGTCCTGGGTACACTGTTGTGTCCCTGTGCCCACACGGGCGTATGACCCTGTTTCATAGAAAGAAATTTTCTAAGTTTTTTCAAAACTTTTTAAGGTTCTCGGTGTAGTCCCTAACTACTTTCAATCCATGTTTAGGGTATCGTAGCCCCGTGTATGGGACATTATGCATGTGTATGAAAAGTTTTGAATTAAAAAGAAATTTTATGGCCCGATTTTTGCATGTATATGAATTTTTAAGTTCTGTAATGCCTCGTACCTTGTCTCGGCGTCGAACACGGGTAAGGGGTGTTACAGCGTATGCATCTCATCAGCTTAAGATTCTTAAGGCGAATTATCCGACGTATTACTTGGAGTTGGCTACGGTGGTATTCGCACTGAAAATTTGGAGGCATTATCTGTACAATGAGAAGTTTATCATCCACACTGATCACAAGAGCCTCAAATATCTCCTCACATAGAAGTAGCTAAATCTTTGCCAGCATAGATGGATTGGGCTGCTTAAAGACTATCATTGTACGATCAAATACCATCCTGGTAAGGCCAATGTGATGGCAGATGCATCGAGTCGAAGAGCTATGACTGATCTGAGGGCAATGTTTGCTCGCCTCAGTTTATTTGATGATGGTAGTTTTTTGGTCGAGCTTCAAGTTAAACCGACGTGGATGGACCAGATTAAGGGTAAACAGATGGAAGACGAGTTGTTGGGCCTTTGTTTCTAACAGACTGGAGTGGGGATACTGTGGATTTTGGACTGAATAGCGAAAGGGTGCTCTGTTCTCGTGGGAGAATCTGTGTACCGAAGGATACTAATTTGAAGCAATCTATACTGCAAGAGGTTCATAGTAGTCCTTATGCTATGCATCCTGGAAGGAATAAGATGTACTGAGACATTCGTGAGTTATATTGGTGGCCAAGACTTAAGCGAGAGGTTACCAACTTTGTGGGTAAATGTGTGACAGCCTTAAAACGACCCTAGTCGAAATATGGTTTCGGGACCACAAAACCGAGGCATAAAAATAATTTAATATTTATTTTATTGCCTATAATGTGTGTTAACCCATGTGTGACATTTTTTTATGCTTTGATTTAGAGTTATAAATGTGAATTTCACTAGAAAGGACCTAGTAGTAAACTTTGAAAGTATGATGAGGAACTGTGTGATGACTAATTAAAGCATGCATGCAAAACAATGGACTTGCATGTCAAATTCCCCCCCCCCAATAGCTAGTGGCCGGCCATGACAAGGAATTATGGGCAAAAATCATGTCATGAAACATGTTTGGTAAGTGGGTTATGTTGGAATAAATAAAATAAGGAGTATGGAATAAAAAAAATGTGTGTGTGTGAAGGCTTCTCCCTCCCCATTGCCATGTAGGTAGGAAAGAAAACAAAAATTTTGTTCATCCATTTTCACTCTCTTTTGGCGAAAATACTAAGGATAAGGACGGAGTTTTGCTTCATACTTGGTTTGGAAGAGGATTAGGAAGAGGTTGGCTATACTTGCATCAAGATTAAGGTATGTTTGAGGTTGTGCCATGAGATTCATGCATGTTTTTAGTTGCTAGCTTGATGTTCTTGTTAGCCCATGGTTCAAATCTTTGTTATGTCATGGGAATGAAATTCGGCCAAAGTGAATATGGTGTTAATGCCATTGCATGCTAAATATCAAGCTTGATAATGATACATGTGATGGAGGATTGAGGATTCTTAGATTTTCTTTTAGCATTTTTTTGAATGAGATACTAAGTTCTTTGTTTTACCATGACCAAATTGAAATGGTATGGTGTTGTGGTATTCGGCCATGTTATATCCATAAGTATGATTCATGCATGTTGCATGGTAAGTAAGATTTAAGCTTTGGATATGTGTATATATTTGGATATAAGCCACTTGAGAATTCGGCTCTAGCATATATATATGTATATATGTTCGCACACGATGTATTGGTATGACATATATGCTATTTCAAGGTGTATATTTGCTTGTGATGATGTCTCGATTATGAAGTAAATGAGAGATGTGCAATGAGTTACGATATGTAATGCGTTAGTAGTAAAATGTATGCTGTTTTTGTGTGGTATTAAGTTTATAATTGGCCTCAAATTGGACATGTATATTCGGCCACATGAGGGGAAATTGGTGTGCATGCATTCGGTTAGAGGCAAGCATATTGATGCCTATTCTTGGCTTAGAAAATTCAGCTAAGAGGAATATTAACTAATGTGTTGAGTTCGATTCATGATTTCGTACATATGCGACTTTGATGCCTAATGAGTATATATATTGGCTAAGTATCTTGAATTCATCTTTCGATGCTCACATGATAAAACCAATTTATTTGTTAAATTAAGCTCAAGAGCAAAGGGGAGCTAAATCCGATAAGGGGAAGGAAAAAGTCGTGGAATAGCCGTCGAAATCGTTCGACCACGTCCGAGGTAAGTTCTTGAGCAATAGAGCTTAAATTCTGAATTGATTAGATCATGTTTAAAGCAAATTAAAATCATGCTCTTTGTGTGTGGCTATTGAGCGAAATTACAAATGTGATAAGTGACTTGTGTCTGAATTTTGCTAATGAAAATGAAATGTGAATGTGTTATGGTTTATTGATAAATGTACATGGTTATTCGAATGATATCCGGGCTAAGTCCCAAGGCTTTGTGCTAAGTGACTAAATCCGGACTAAGATCCGAAGGCATACGTGCGAAGTTACTAAATCCGGACTAAGATCCGAAGGCTTTCGAGCAAGCTACTAAATCCGGGTTGAGTCCCAAGGCATTCGTGTGAGTTATCAGTAACGGGCTATGTCCCAAGGCATTTGAATGTGTAGCCATATCCGGTTAAACTCCGAAGATACATGATTCAAGAATGAATGAACCTGCTGTAAAATTTCAGCTAATACGCTTGAAAATTCCAGCAACGAGGTATGTTCGTATGTGCTTTGGAATAGTTGATTCCCTTCGAATAATATTCGCTCAATCGAGAAATGAGCTTTCGGCATTTGGCTAAGATGAACCCTTATGTATAAATATAGGGATTGGAATGTGAAATAAGTATGATATTGAGAATTTGTGCATATGAAATTATCCGTTAGCTATATGAATGTTATGCTTTTGTTGTGCTGGAATCCTTGCTCTAACTTACAAAGCATAAATTGCTTACTCCGTTTCTCTGCTTTCTCTGTCTATAGATTTTGGCTCGTCACTATCGGACTCGGGATTTCTGGAAGTCAAGTCTCCCACACTATCAAAGTCCCTTTCGGTATATATTTTGGTTGGATTTTGAAATGGCATGTATAGGACTACCCTTTTGTTGCGTTTTAAGTACTTTTGTGATGTATGTGTACGACCATGCGAAAATGGCTCGTAAAAGTGGAGTATGGCATTAGACCATTTGTGCTTATGTATATATGTATGGTTTTATGATGTGACTACGGACTGAATGGAAGTGTGAGCAAATGATCAGCCATTGGAATGGCTAAAAATGATTATATGTGGACCTATGTATGACAAAACTTTAGTTGGTCCATAGAAACCACGAAATAGGTAAGGTTTACCTGAAAAACAGATGCTGACAGCAGCAGTGGTGTGGATTTGAAAAATCACTAAAAATTGTAGGAATGGAATTAAATAGTTAATAAATTATGTAAATGAACCTCGATGAATCTACTTTCATATGGAAGAAACGAAATGGTCATATGAATTATATGTTAAGAGATATTAAAGTTCTCGTGAAACAGGGCCAGAACGGTTTCTGGATCCCCTGTTCCGACTTTAGAAATTCATTGTAAATTAACCAGAGATAATTAGGAGTCATGCCATATATGTATAGATTTCTCTCTGAGTCTAGTTTCTATAGAAATAAACGGAATCAGCATTGAATCCCTGTACAGGGAGATATCCAATTCGTAATGCACGAAGGTCAGTGTAGTCGATCCCTGCAACAGGGGAGATTTTAACTAATAAACTGTACTAATTGGCCTGACCAAAAATTCTAAAAAAAAATATGTTGATGGACTTATGAGTCTAGTTTCAGGGAAAAATTACGAAACTGATTTTCGAGCTTTAAAACTCAAGATATGATTTTTGAAGCGACAGTGATGCAGTAACCCGCTAGTCTGGAAAATTTTTATGGACTGTGAAAACAATTTAGCTGAGTTTGTGTGCACCTTGTGTTCGACTCCGGTAACGGGCTCGGGTAAGGGGTGTTAAAATTTTATTGGTATCAGAGCTACGGTTTAGTCGATTCTAGGACTACCGTAATGTGTTGGGTCTAGCTATACATGTCATTTTATGTGATTATTTGATAGTGTGGTGATTTCTGACAATTGAAATGTGTTTATTTATAGTAATGGATCCCGATCCCGACCGAGCGGTAGCTGATGATCTTGAGAGTGTAGCGCTGCTCCCTTTAGGGACAGCTCGGCGGACTCTCAACCTAATGCTAGTAATCCTAATGATGAAGCTAGACAAGCTTTCTATAGCGTGATGAATGATTGGTTTAACCAATACATTAGAACAAATACGGCTGTTCCACAACCTCCATTCCCAACAAATACAACCCCCGCACCTACAATGCCTCCGGTAACTGACCAAATAAGGTCAAGTAAGCCCCCAGTTGATAGAATCCGAAACACGGGGCTACTGAATTTAAGGCTACGGATAGCGACGACGCCGAGCAAGCTGAATTTTGGTTGGACAACACTCTCCGGGTACTCGATGAGCTATCTTGTACACCTGATGAATGCCTAAAGTGTACTATCTCCTTGCTACGCGATTCTGCCTACTATTGGTGGAGTACTCTGACTTCTGTTGTGTCCCGAGAGCAAGTAACTTGGGAGTTTTTCCAAACTGAGTTTCGGAAGAAGTATATCAGTCAGAGATTTGTTGATCAAAAAAGGAAGGAATTTCTTGAGCTTAAGCAAGGTTCTATGTCAGTTACTGTGTAATATCCTGATTTTGGGCCTAGTCGGAATAGTGGTTTCGTGACCACAAAATCCGAGATATAAATAATTATTTTATGATTATTTTAAGGTCTATGATATGATTGCATGATTGTGTGAAAATTTCGTGAAGAAATTTTATGCATAAAGTGCTTAATTTGAAATTTGGGACTAAATTGAATAAATTGCAAAACTTGTGTTCTAGAAGTATTTTGCATAAAATTGAATTAGATTATTAATTAGAGGTCCTTAAAGAGTAATTTTACCAATTTCTAAGTCTATGGACAAAAATTAGACATGGATGGAATTTTTGGAAAGTTTAGTAGTAAGGGCATTTTGGTCATTTAGGGGTAAAATGAATTAAAATACAAAATTAAAAGCCAATTTTGCTCATCTTCAACCCCATGGCCGAATATAGCAAGGAGAAACCATGGCTAGGGTTTTTCAAGCTTCCAAGCTCGATTGTAAGTCCGTTCTAAGCTCGATTGTAAGTCCGTTCTAGCCTCGTTTTTAATGATTTTTACGTTTTTGGAGTCCCGGTAGCTCGATTTAGCTTATGCTAGCAATAATTTAACCTAGGGTTTATATTTGGAAAAATACCCATAGGTGAAATTTGTGTATTTTGGTGTTTTATGATAGAATATGAGGTTTTAAATTATGTTAGACAACTTGTGCTACTCGATTTTAAGTGAAAACGAGCAAAAGGGCTTAATCGGTAAAAATACCTAATAGTCATAAGTACATGTTAGAGTGAGAATTTGATGTTTCCATAGAAGGAAAAATGATCAGCATGTCATAAAACATAAGAAAATAGGCTGAATTTTAATTTACGAGCTTTGGGGCAAAAGTGTAAATATGCAAAAGTTTAGGGGCAAAATTGTAATTTTTCCAAAATATGATTTTGGGTCAATTTGAATAATGTGAGTCCTAATTAGACTATATTTTAAATGATAGAGCAAGGAAAACTGAAATTGGGCTAAAATGGGGAAAATACCAAGTTGTGGACGAAATGGTAAAATAGCCATTTTCATAACACGAGGTAAGTTCATATGTAAATGTTGGTAATATAGTTATTATTTTAAATGTTTTAATGTTTTTAAATGATATGATAATTATTATGAAATATTATACTTGTGATAATTGTTTGATAATATGTCAAATTATGTGATATACTTGGAAAATGTGAAATACTACCGAGTATCGGTATCGGCATTCCGTAGAAGATGGTTGAGACACATGATTGGGAAAAAGGTCCGTTGAACCTCGTGAATGGATTAGGATACAAGTGACATGTCACTGGGATATTTGGGCATCCGAACTCGTTGAGTTGAATCCGAGTTCACTTATGGATGCGAGCGTCCAACTCGTTGAGTTGAGTCTGAGTTCGTGAGATGTAACTAGGCATCCGAACTCGTTGAGTTGAGTCCGAGTTCACTTATGGATGCAAACGCCGAGCTCGTTGAGTTGAGTCCGAGTTCACTTATGGGCGGGTTACATGGTAGCTTGGCTACATATGTGGCACTTATGTGCAAACTTTCCATGTATCCGAATTATATTCGATGTGTTCAACGGGTAAAGTTCTACTCAAATGGAGGAATACTCAAGATGAAAGGGACGTATTGGTAAGTGTTGTGAAATGGATACTTTGAACAGGTATGTACTTAACCCTCGGGTTGAAAATTCGATATAACAACAATATGGTAAGATGATAAATGAAAAGGTGATATGAATGTCTTGGTGATGATTATGCAAATGATGTTTTATGTTTGCTTATATGGTTATGTTACTTGCTATTTGCATGTGAGCTTACCAAGCATTTATGCTTACTCCTCCTTTTCATTCCTTGTAGTGTTGACAAGCCAGCTCGAAATCGGAAACGGTCGGAGGCACGCTCACACTATCCGTATACCATCTTGGCATAATGGCTTGTATATTTTGAGTATGGCATGTATAGCATTATAATCATTTTATATGTATGGTCTTATGATATGGTTATTGAGTGGTATGGAAATAGAAATTCTTGGTAATGATTAGCCATTGGAATGGCTAATCATGATCATATTTGGTATTATGTATGTCAAATTGCTAGCTAATCCATGGAAACCATGAAATAGGTAAAATTTACCATAAAATAGATTCAGACAACAGCAGTGACGTGAGTTTGAAAAATCACTAAAAATAGTAGAAATGGAATTAAATAATGAATAAGTTATGGAATCGAAGCTTGATGAGTCTATTTTCATATGGAATAAGAAAAACAGGTATATGAGCTATATTTTATGAGATGTTTAAATTTTTTTGAAATAGGGCCAGAGCGATTTCTGGATCCCCTGTTCTGAATTTGGAAATTCACCATAAATTTTACAAAGATAATTAGAAGTCATGCTTTATATGTACAGATTCCTTATTGAGTCTAGTTTTATTAGAGATAAACGAAATAGTCATTGAAGCTCTGTACAGGGAGATATCTGATTCGTAATACACTAAGGTCAGAGTAGTTGAACCCTGAAACAGGGGAGACTTTAACTAATAAACTGTACTAATTGGCCCAACCAAAAATTCTAGAAAAAAATTAGTAGATATATATATGAGTCTAGTTTTAGGAAAAAATTACGGAATTGGATTTCGAGTTTCGTAACTCGATATATGATTTTTAAAGCGACTGTGATGCAGTTAGCCAGCTTGTCTGGAAATTTTAAAATGAATTGTATGAGCTGTTTAATTAATGAATTAAGTCCTTTAACACCTCGTGTTCGACTCCGGCAACGGTCTCGGGTATGGGGTGTTACATTTAGTGGTATCAGAGCAGGTTTAGTCGGTTCTCAGACTAACCTAGCATGTGTAAAAGTTTAGCTATACATGCCACTGATCTGTGATAGTGTGATGTCTTCTGATGCGTATAAGTACCGTCTTATTTAGACAGGGTACTCTCCAACCGAGCTGCGCCAACCATGTTCAATGTTAAGTAAAGGTATTTGAGTAAAATTATGATTATGATAAGTCTCGGTTCAGAAAAGTATGAATAAAGGTTTATGATACATATGTGATAATATGTGAGATGAAAGTTCATGTTGTGATAAATATTCATATTTGCTTAATGCTCATATGATGTAGTGTATGTAGCTTACTTGATAAGATGAACGGAATAAATAAAAAGTAGTAGAGGTATGAATAAAGGTCATAATATCATAATACGAATGAAAATGTCCTTGTCTTGATTGGATGTTGAATGTTGATGAATGTTAATGATATACAAATTTTTATGAGATAAAGGATTATAATGAAATGAACTTATCTATGTTAAATTGTTGGACTGAATTGTATGATTGTAATGATATGTACATGATGATGCACGAAATGAAAGTTGTGATTGTGATGCAAATATTTATGTTTGTTTGGCCTTATATAATGTCATGAGCATGAATTAATTTAATTAAATGAATGGATAAGTAAAGCTGTCTAGAAAACATAGAATGTATGCATAAGTATATTCTCTAAATGGGACAATAGGAAAATTGGTGTAAGCCAACATGAATGAATGACATGATTTTGATGATGTTACTATGATGATGGAAGTTGTGTCATATGTGTATGTATAAGAAAGTCGAGTCAGAGGTCCTACAACCCCTCCCCCTTACCAAAGTGGTACTTATAATGGAATTTCATGAGATTTGTATTGAATAAGTTTCCTGTTGAAAACCCAAAGAGTTCAGTGATAGAATAATTATAAGTATGATCCGAGATTGAAAATGAGCTGATAAGTAAAGTTAGAGCCTTAAAGTATCTGATTGATATAAAGATTATTGGAATTATGCACTGTCCCAGTTAGAGAAGGAATTCTCTCGGTAAATCGAATTACTCAAGTGCAAGGTCGAGAAAAGTGTAAATCGAAATTTATTCGAATCCCACATTCTTTAGTGAATGATTTAATATGAAATTTGTGACGGCAGAACTAGTTGGGGAAATGATATTTCAAATGTGAATTATCCGAGTGTGACAGATTATGACCGGACAGATTTAGATCTCTTTTGAGATGTTCTATGTGTTCACCCGTGCTCGTAAATATTTCTATGGCTATTGATCTTCTGAAGAAATTCTTGTTATATGGGAATGTCTTCTAATTTGGTGTTGGATGAAAGCATTGGTAGTCTGACTGGTTTATAATTTATATTGCTCTATTTCATCGGGTATTCTATTTCATTTCATCTGATAAGAATTGATGAGAGAATTCATATGATATTATGATTTTGTTTCTTCTACTTGATGCTTCATCTGATATATATGTATGGGAAGATATATTGATCTTGTTATATTTGATTTCAGTGGGATTAAATAATGTTTTCTTTTGGACTTTCTTTCTTTGAAGAATTATCAGGGTATTCTGTATTTTCTCTATGAATTTGGTTTTCGATTCTCCCAGATAGTATCGTATCTTGGGTTTCTTTATCCCGGATCTCTTTATTCGGATTTCTTTATTCGGGTTTCTCTATCTTGGATTTCTTTATTCGGTTTTCTTGTTATCTTTGTTCCATAATTTGTCAATTATGACTCATGTTCGAAGTACGTTCTTCAGCTCGTGATAATCATGTCAAATATGACTATACTTCTAATTTGATCTTGGTAATGTGGTGATTTTAGTATTAGGATTTTTTCTAATTTCTGTGTAAGGATTTGACATCAGTAAAGGCATAGGTGATAAAAGCGCGAGTTTTAGTCGGTATGGTAAATTATTTATTTGAAAGATTTCATGTGACAATTATGTCAGGATTATTTTTCCCAAGTCTGATAATAGAATTTCATTTTGTACGGATAAAAGAGTAAATAGTTTGAACGAGAAGTGTATATGTATTAGAAAGAGTTGAATATTAGTTTAAGTCACTACGAATGATAAGGTTTCCATCTTGTGAAAGCTGAAAAGTTTATTACATGTTGACAGAGTTCGGATAGATGAGAATATTGGTAACCAAGCGTCCCGAACTAGACTAGTCTACATTGAGCAATGACTTCGACTTTCAAGAATGTATTGTTGTATGAATTGTGATGTGTTTCAAGACGGTGAGGTAATGTGATAGTTTAGAGCATCCGATGTTACATAAAATCGAGTTGTTAAAGGGGTTAAAGCCGAGCATTGGGATCTATCAAAATTATCCTTGTCAATGTTGATATTGGGATGGAAATGAGAAGGATTATTCTTGAGGCCATATCGAATTATTTCTATGGCGGAAAGAGGAAAATGTGATGTATCCTATTGTTAAATGTTTGGCGAGATCTATAAATCACATCTGTATTGAATGAATTCCTACTTATCGATTCATGGAATTTCGTGTCTTTTTGATTGTTGGATTTCTTGGAATTCGGTCTCCATTAAATCAAGTTGAGATCCGGTTTTATGTCATGATATCATGGGAAATTGAGAAGGGTTGAAAATTTAAGAACAGTTGAGAGTTGAGACGTAAGCTTTTAGATCATATGAGAAATTGAAGATATGTATTGGAGGTACAGTCTAAGTGCAAGTTCTTCAGCACCAAATATGAGATTAAAAGTGAAGACCACTTTTACGGTAAGATTTTCTGGGACGAAAATCCTCAAGGGGGAGAGTTGTAATATCCGATTTTGGGCCTAGTCGAATAGTGGTTTCATGACCACAAAATCCGAGATATAAATAATTATTTTATGATTATTTTAAGGTCTATGATATGATTGCATGATTGTGTGAAAATTTCGTGAAGAAATTTTATGCATAAAGTGCTTAATTTGAAATTTGGGACTAAATTGAATAAATTGCAAAACTTGTGTTCTAGAAGTATTTTGCATAAAATTGAATTAGATTATTAATTAGAGGTCCTTAAAGAGTAATTTTACCAATTTCTAAGTCTATGGACAAAAATTAGACATGGATGGAATTTTGGAAAGTTTAGTAGTAAGGGCATTTTGGTCATTTAGGGGTAAAATGAATTAAAATACAAAATTAAAAGCCAATTTTGCTCATCTTCAACCCCATGGCCGAATATAGCAAGGAGAAACCATGGCTAGGGTTTTCAAGCTTCCAAGCTCGATTGTAAGTCCGTTCTAGCCTCGTTTTTAATGATTTTTACGTTTTAGAGTCCCTAGCTCGATTTACCTTATGCTAGCAATAATTTAACCTAGGGTTTATATTTGGAAAAATACCCATAGGTGAAATTTGTGTATTTTGGTGTTTTATGATAGAATATGAGGTTTTAAATTATGTTAGACAACTTGTGCTACTCGGTTTTAAGTGAAAACGAGCAAAAGGGCTTAATCGGTAAAAATACCTAATAGTCATAAGTACATGTTAGAGTGAGAATTTGATGTTGCCATAGAAGGAAAAATGATCAGCATGTCATAAAACATAAGAAAATAGGCTGAATTTTAATTTACGAGCTTTGGGGCAAAAGTGTAAATATGCAAAAGTTTAGGGCAAAATTGTAATTTTTGCAAAATATGATTTTGGGTCAATTTGAATAATGTGAGTCCTAATTAGACTATATTTTAAATGATAGAGCAAGGAAAACTGAAATTGAGCTAAAATGGGGAAAATACCAAGTTGTGGACGAAATGGTAAAATAGCCATTTTCGATACGAGGTAAGTTCATATGTAAATGTTGGTAACATAGTTATTATTTTAAATGTTTTAATGTTTTTAAATGATATGATAATTATTATGAAATATTATACTTGTGATAATTGTTTGATAATATGTCAAATTATGTGATATACTTGGAAAATGTGAAATACTACCGAGTATCGGTATCGGCATTCCGTAGAAGATGGTTGAGACACATGATTGGGAAAAAGGTCCCGTTGAACCTCAGGAATGGATTAGGATACAAGTGACATGTCACTGGGGTATTTGGGCATCCTAACTCGTTGAGTTGAATCCGAGTTCACTTATGGATGCGAGCGTCCGAACTCGTTGAGTTGAGTCCGAGTTCGTGAGATGTAACTAGGCATCCGAACTCGTTGAGTTGAGTTCGAGTTCACTTATGGATGCGAATGCCCGAGCTCGTTGAGTTGAGTCCGAGTTCACTTATGGGCGGGTTACATGGTAGCTTGGCTACATATGTGGCACTTATGTGCAAACTTTCCATGTATCCGAATTATATTCCGATGTGTTCAACGGGTAAAGTTCTACTCAAATGGAGGAATACTCAAGATGAAAGGGACGATTGGTAAGTGTTGTGAAATGGATACTTTGAACAGGTATGTACTTAACCCTCGGGTTGAAAACTCGATATAACAACAATATGGTAAGATGATAAATGAAAAGGTGATATGAATGTCTTGGTGATGATTATGCAAATGATGTTTTATGTTTGCTTATATGGTTATGTTACTTGCTATTTGCATGTGAGCTTACTAAGCATTTATGCTTACTCCTCCTTTTCATTCCTTGTAGTGTTGACAAGCCAGCTCGGAAATCGGAAGCGGTCGGAGGCACGCCACACTATCCGTATACCATCTTGGCATAATGGCTTGTATATTTTGAGTATGGCATGTATAGCATTATAATCATTTTATATGTATGGTCTTATGATATGGTTATTGAGTGGTATGGAAATAGAAATGCTTGGTAATGATTAACCATTGGAATGGCTAATCATGATCATATTTGGTATTATGTATGTCAAATTGCTAGCTAATCCATGGAAACCATGAAATAGGTAAAATTTACCATAAAATAGATTCAGACAACAGCAGTGACGTGAGTTTGAAAAATCACTAAAAATAGTAGAAATGGAATTAAATAATGAATAAGTTATGGAATCGAAGCTTGATGAGTCTATTTTCATATGGAATAAGCAAAACAGGTATATGAGCTATATTTTATGAGATGTTTAAATTTTTGTGAAACAGGGCCAGAGCGATTTCTGGATCCCCTGTTCTGAATTTGGAAATTCACCATAAATTTTACAAAGATAATTAGAAGTCATGCTTTATATGTACAGATTCCTTATTGAGTCTAGTTTTATTAGAGATAAACGGTATAGTCATTGAATCTCTGTACAGGGAGATATCTGATTCGTAATACACTGAGGTCAGAGTAGTTGAACCCTGAAACAGGGGAGAATTTAACTAATAAACTGTACTAATTGGCCCAACCAAAAATTTTAGAAAAAAATTAGTAGATATATATATGAGTCTAGTTTCAGGAAAAATTTACGGAATTGGATTTCGAGTTTCGTAACTCGAGATATGATTTTTCAAGCGACTATGATGCAGTTAGCCAGCTTGTCTGGAAATTTTAAAATGAATTGTATGAGCTGTTTAATTAATGAATTAAGTCCGTTAACACCTCGTGTTCGACTCCGGCAACGGTCTCGGGTACGGGGTGTTACATACTGACTACGAGCGAAAATTTGTTAGACTTAGTAGATACGCACGGGAATGTGTTTCGTCCGAGGCTATCATGTGTAAACGCTTCGAGGATGGGCTGAATGAAGATATAAAAATGTTCGTTGCATTCTTGAAATACGAGAGTTCGTAGTACTTGTCGAGCGAGCTTGTAAAGCCGAGGAGCTTAGAAAATAAAAACAAAAGGTTGATGTGGGAACTGGAGAGTTTCGTAAAAGATCCTCGGGAAAGTCTCTTCAACAGGCATCGAAGAAATTTCGAGATGATGTGGGCCGGTCTAGAGGCACTTCGGGCCTTTTTAGACGAGATTGTGATCGACCCCCTGTGGGTACACGAGGCACTTCGGTTGCCAGTGTTGGGAATGAACGTCGAGATAGAACGAAGTGTCAGCATTGTGGCAAATGGCACTCTGGAAGTTGTAGATTCCGTGACCGCTCCTGTTACAAGTGCGGATCGCTTGACCACTTCATTAAAGATTGCCCGAGGTTGTCTCGAATAGAATGTAGATCGAGTGGGAAACGGGCGCTACCATCGCCGAGGTAGACCATCTAGAAATATGGGCAATGCTAGTGGTGGTCGAGAGGATCTAGAGATGCTACGACCAAATCCGAGGCTCGCGCTCTGCTAGAGCTTATGCTATACGTGCCGCGAGGATGCTTCATCGCCGATGTTATTACGGTACTTTCACTCTCTTTGATACTAATGTGATTGCTTTGATTGACCTGGTTCCACTCATTCTTATATATGCGAAACCTTAGCATCCAAAGAAGACTTTACCTATTGAGTCTCTTGAGTTCGTAATTCGGTGTCAAATCCTTTGGGTCGTTACGTCTTTGTCGACAAAGTGTGTAAGAAATGCCCCTAGTAATTCGAGGTTCTGTTTTTTACGGACTTGATACTTTTGCCGTTCGATGAATTTGATGTTATTCTTGGGTTGGATTGGTTGACCGTGCATGATGCGGTTGTGAATTGCAAAAGCAAGACTATTGATTTGAGATGCAAAAATAACGAGATGATCCAAGTTGAGTCTACGGACTTGAAGGGGTTGCCACCGTAATATCATCAATGTTGGCCCGAAATATGTAAGAAAAGGGTGCGAAGCATACCTTGCGTATGTACTTGATGATAAGGAGTTAGAAATAAAACCCGAATCTGTCTGGTGGTTTGTGAATACCGGATGTTTTTCCCAAGAATTGCCGGGTTTGCCACTGTTCGGAGATAGAGTTTGGTATTGAGCTTGTACAGGACCACACCGATTTTGATAGCTCCGTATCGTATGGCACCAACGGAATTAAAGGAGTTGAAAGCTCAGTTGCAAGAGTTGGTGGATAGAGGTTTTGCTCGCCCGAGTTTTTCACCTTGGGGTGCACCAGTGTTGTTTGTGAAAAAGAAGGACGGAACCATGAGGTTGTGCATCAACTATCGTCAGCTTAATAAAGTGACAATAAAGAACAAATATCCGTTACCGCGTATCGATGATTTGTTCGATCAACTGAAGGGAGCCTCAGTGTTCTCAAAAATAGATTTGAGATCGGGCTATTATCGATTCTTAATCCGAGATTCGACATACCCAAAACGCCTTGAGCGAGATATGGTCACTACGAGTTCTTAGTGATGCCGTTTGGGCTCACTAATGCCCTGCGGTATTTATGGATTTGATGAATCGGATCTTCGGATCATATTTGGATCGGTTCGTAGTTGTGTTCATTGACGACATCTTGGTCTATTCAAGAGATGAGACCGAACATGCGAGCACCGAGATTAGTATTGTAAATTTTACGGATAAGCGGTTATATGCTAAGTTCAGCAAGTGTGAGTTCGGTTAAGAGGTTAGCTTCTTAGGTCATGTGGTATCTCATCGGGTATTTGAGTCGACGAGCAAAATTTCAGCCATACTTAATCGAAACCTCCAAGAAATATTACCGAGGTTCGAGCTTTTTGGGACTTGCTTACATACTACCGACGGTTTGTAAAAGGATTCTCGATGATAGCCACACCCATGACGAAACCGCTTGAAAAGATGTCAAGTTTGAATGGACGGAAAAGTGTCAGAAAAGTTTCGACCAATTGAAAACTCGTTTGACGGAAGCTCCAGTACTAGTACAGCTCGAATCTGGCAAAGAGTTTGTCATCTATAGTGACGCCTCCCTACTTGGGTTAGGTTGCGTATTGATGCAAGAAGGTCGAGTTGTGGCCTATGCGTCGAGACAATTAAAGCCACATGAGAAAAATTATCCGACCCGTGATCTCGAATTGGCTGCCATCATATTCGCCTTAAAGATATGGCGACATTACTTAGTTGGTGAGAAGTGCCATGTGTATTCGGATCACAAAAGTCTCAAATATTTGATGACTCAAAGAGACTTAAATCTGCGACAAAGACGTTGGTTCGAGTTGTTAAAAGATTATGAGCTTGTCATTGATTATCACCCGGGAAAGGCTAATGTGGTTGCGGATGCCTTAAGCCGAAAATCACTGTTTGCTTTACGAGCTATGAATGTATACTTGTCCATTCTGCCCGACAATGTGTTAGTAGCCGAATTAAAGGCCAAACCATTGTTGACTCATCAAATTCGTGAAGCTTAGAAAGTTGATGAGGAGTTGCTTGCAAAACGGGCTGAGTGTGTTCTGAACAAGGAATCGGAGTTTCAAATTGATGATGACGATTGTTTGAGGTTCAGAAGTCGTTTGTGTGTTCCAAAGAATTCGGAACTTATTTCGATAATTCTGAACGAAGCCCATTGTAGCCGAATGGCAATCCACCCGGGGAGTGCGAAGATGTACAACGATTTGAAACATCGGTTTTGGTGGCATGGTATGAAACGAGACATCTCCGACTTTGTTTTGAGATGTTTAATATGTCAACAAGTGAAAGCGGAACATCAAGTGCCTTCAGGGTTACTTCAGCCGATCACGATACCCGAGTGGAAATGGGATCGAGTCACAATGGACTTTGTGTCCGGACTGCCATTGTCAGCAAGTAAGAAGGATGCGATTTGGGTTGTCGTTGATAGATTGACTAAGTCGGCTCACTTTATCCTGTCGCGTGACGGATTTTTCATTGGATAAACTAGCTGAATTGTACGTTTCTCAGTTGTGAGATTACACGGGTACCGATTTACATTGTGTCGGATAGAGATCCGAGGTTCACCTCGCGATTTTGGAAGAAATTGTAAGAAGCTTTGGGTACCAAGTTGCATTTCAGACCGCCTTTCACCCCCAAACCGATGGTCAATCCGGCGGATAATTCGAGATACTTGAGGATATGTTGAGATGTTGCATCCTCGAGTTCAGTGGTTCATGGGAACGGTACCTACCTTTGATTGAATTCGCTTACAACAATAGTTTTCAATCAAGTATTAAGATGGCGCCTTACGAGGCTTTGTACAGGCGTAAATGCCGTACACCATTGTTTTGGACCGAGCTCGGTGAAAACAAAATTTTCGGAGTGGATTTGATTAAAGATGCTGAACAGAAGGTAAAGGTAATCCGTGAAAGTCTAAAGGCGGCCACAGATCGTCAGAAATCGTACGCAGATTTGAAACGAAAGGACATTGAGTATCAGGTGGGAGATAAAGTGCTTCTTAAGGTTTCGCCGTGGAAAAAGATACTCAGATTCGGCCATAAGGGCAAGTTGAGCCCGAGATTCATTGGGCTGTACGAAATCTCTGAACGAGTTGGCCCAGTTGCGTATCGTTTGATTTTGCCCCCTGAACTCAGAAAGATTCACAACGTCTTCCATGTTTCAATGCTTCGACGCTATAGATCTGATCCGTCGCACGTAATTAGTCCATCAGAGGTTGAAATTCAAGCCGATATGAGTGATGAAGAAGAACCGATTCGTATCCTAGCTCGTGAAGTGAAAGAGTTGTGAAACAAAAGGGTTCCGCTAGTGAAAGTGTTATGGCTCAAACACGGGATAGAAGAAGCTACTTGGGAACTCGAGAACTCTATGAAAGAGCGATATCCAAACCTATTTACCGGTAAGATTTTCGGGGACAAAAATTTCTAAAGTGGGGGAGAGTTGTGACAGCCTTAAAACGACCCTAGTCGAAATGTGGTTTCGAGACCACAAAACCGAGGCATAAAAATAATTTAATATTTATTTTATTGCCTATAATGTGTGTTAACCCGTGTGTGACATTTTTTTATGCTTTGATTTAGAGTTATAAATGTGAATTTCACTAGAAAGGACCTAGTAGTAAACTTTGAAAGTATGATGGGGAAATGTGTGATGACTAATTAAAGCATGCATGCAAAACAATGGGCTTGCATGTCAAATTCCCCCCCCAATAGCTAGTGGCCGGCCATGACAAGGAATTATGGGCAAAAATCATGTCATGAAACATGTTTGGTAAGTGGGTTATGTTGGAATAAATAAAATAAGGAGTATGGAATAAAAAAATGTGTGTGTGTGAAGGCTTCTCCTCCCCATTGCCGTAGGTAGGAAAGAAAACAAAAATTTTGTTCATCCATTTTCACTCTCTTTTGGCCGAAAATACTAAGGATAAGGAGGAGTTTTGCTTCATACTTGGTTTGGAAGAGGATTAGGAAGAGGTTGGCTATACTTGCATCAAGATTAAGGTATGTTTGAGGTTGTACCATGAGATTCATGCATGTTTTTAGTTGCTAGCTTGATGTTCTTGTTAGCCCATGGTTCAAATCTTTATTATGTCATGGGAATGAAATTCGGCCAAAGTGAATATGGTGTTAATGCCATTGCATGCTAAATATCAAGCTTGATAATGATACATGTGATGGAGGATTGAGGATTCTTAGATTTTCTTTTAGCATTTTTTTTGAATGAGATACTAAGTTCTTTGTTTTACCATGACCAAATTGAAATGGTATGGTGTTGTGGTATTCAGCCATGTTATATCCATAAGTATGATTCATGCATGTTGCATGGTGAGTAAGATTTAAGCTTTGGATATGTGTATATATTTGGATATAAGCCACTTGAGAATTCGGCTCTAGCATATATATATGTATATATGTTCGCATTACGATGTATTGGTATGACATATATGCTATTTCAAGGTGTATATTTGCTTGTGATGATGTCTCGATTATGAAGTAAATGAGAGATGTGCAATGAGTTACGATATGTAATGCGTTAGTAGTAAAATGTATGCTGTTTTTGTGTGGTATTAAGTGTATAATTGGCCTCAAATTGGACATGTATATTCGGCCATATGAGGGGAAATTGGTGTGCATGCATTCGGTTAGAGGCAAGCATATTGATATCTATTCTTGGCTTAGAAAATTCGGCTAAGAGGAATATTAACTAATGTGTTGAGTTCGATTCATGATTTCGTACATATGCGACTTTGATGCCTAATGAGTATATATATTGGCTAAGTATCTTGAATTCCTCTTTCGATGCTCACATGATAAAACCAATTTATTTGTTAAATTAAGCTCAAGAGCAAAGGGGAGCTAAATCCGATAAGGGGAAGGAAAAAGTCGTGGAATAGCCGTCGAAATCGTTCGACCACATCCGAGGTAAGTTCTTGAGCAATAGAGCTTAAATTCTGAATTGATTAGATCATGTTTAAAGCAAATTAAAATCATGCTCTTTGTGTGTGGCTATTGAGCGAAATTACAAATGTGATAAGTGACTTGTGTCTGAATTTTGCTAATGAAAATGAAATGTGAATGTGTTATGGTTTATTGATAAATGTACATGGTTATTCGAATGATATCCGGCTAAGTCCCAAGGCTTTGTGCTAAGTGACTAAATTCGGACTAAGATCCGACGGCATACGTGCGAGTCACTAAATCCGGACTAAGATCCAAGGCTTTCGAGCAAGCTACTAAATCCGGGTTGAGTCCCGAAGGCATTCGTGCGAAGTTATCAGAATCGGGCTATGTCCCAAGGCATTTGAATGTGTAGCCATATCCGGTTAAACTCAAGATACGTGATTCAAGAATGAATGAACTTGCTGTAAAATTTCAGCTAATACGCTTGAAAATTCCAGCAACGAGGTATGTTCGTATGTGCTTTGGAATAGTTGATTCCCTTCGAATAATATTCGCTCAATCGAGAAATGAGCTTTCAACATTTGGCTAAGATGAACCCTTATGTATAAATATAGGGGTTGGAATGTGAAATAAGTATGATATTGAGATTTTGTGCATTTGAAATTATCCGTTAGCTATATGAATGTTATGCTTTTGTTGTGCTGGAATCCCTTGCTCTAACTTACTAAGCATAAATTGCTTACTCCGTTTCTCTGTTTCTCTGTCTATAGATTTTGGCTCGTCAGCTATCGGACTCGGGATTTCAGGAAGTCGAAGTCTCCCACACAATCAAAGTCCCTTTTTTGGTTGGATTTTGAAATGGCATGTATAGGACTACCCTTTTGTTGCGTTTTAAGTACTTTTGTGATCTATGTGTGTACGACCATGCGAAAATGGCTCGTAAAAGTGGAGTATGGCATTAGACCATTTGTGCTTATGTATATATGTATGGTTTTATGATGTTACTACGGACTGAATGGAAGTGTGAGCAAATGATCAGCCATTGGAATGGCTAAAAATGATTATATATGGACCTATGTATGACAAAACTTTAGTTGGTCCATAGAAACCACGAAATAGGTAAGGTTTACCTGAAAAACAGATGCTGACAGCAGCAGTGGTGTGGATTTGAAAAATAACTAAAAATTGTATGAATGGAATTAAATAGTGAATAAATTATGTAAATGAACCTTGATGAATCTACTTTCATATGGAAGAAACGAAATGGTCATATGAATTATATGTTAAGAGATATTAAAGTTCTCGTGAAACAGGGCCAGAACGGTTTCTAGATCCCCTGTTCCGACTTTATAAATTCATTTTAAATTAACCAGAGATAATTAGGAGTCATGCCATATATGTATAGATTCCTCTCTGAGTCTAGTTTCTATAGAAATAAACGACATTAGCATTGAAGCCCTGTACAGGGAGATATCCAATTCGTAACGCACGAAGGTCAGTGTAGTTGATCCCTGCAACAGGGGAGACTTTAACTAATAAACTGTACTAATTGGCCGTACCAAAAATTCTAGAAAAAAATATGTTGATGGAATTATGAGTCTTGTTTCAGGGAAAAATTACGAAACTGATTTTCAAGCTTTAAAACTCAAGATATGATTTTTGAAGCGACAGTGATGCAGTAACCCGCTAGTCTGGAAAATTTTTATGGACTGTGAAAACAATTTAGCTGAGTTTGTGTGCACCTTGTGTTCGACTCCGGTAACGGGCTCGGGTATGGGGTGTTACAAAATGTCTAACTTGCCAGCAGGTTAAGGCTGAGCATCAGTTACCTTCGGGTTTGTTGCAGCCAGTTAAGATTCCACTTTGGAAGTGGGAGAGAGTGACTATGGACTTCGTTAGTAGGTTTCCCCTGACACCTACTAAGAAGGACTTAGTGTGGGTCATCATAGATCGATTGACCAAGTCCACCCATATCATACCAGTTCCTGCTGACTACTCTTTGCAGAAGCTGCCTAAGCTGTATGTGTCTGAGATAGTGAAACTGCATGGGGTACCGGTTTCAATAATATCTTATAGGGATCCTTGTTTCATATCTCGGTTCTGAAGGAAGTTACATGAAGCTCTGGGTACAAGATTGGACTTCAGTACTGCGTTCCATCCTCAGATAGACAGTCAGTTAGATAGGGTGATTCAGATACTGGAGGACACGTTAATGAGTTGTGTGATTGATTTCTGAGGCAGTTGGGAGGATTACCTACTGCTCGCAGAGTTTGCTTATAACAACTTATCAGTCTAGCATCCAAATGGCATCTTACAAGGTATTATATGGTTGTAGGTATCGTACAGCTTCATGTTGGACTTAGTTGGTCGAGTGGCGTGTTCTGGGCCCTAAATTAGTTTCTGATACTGAGGATAAAGTTAGATTGATTCGGGATCGACTGAAAGCAACATCAGACAGACAGAACTCCTATATGGATCTGAAGCATAGAGAGATTGAGTATTCTGTGGGGAACTTCATTTTTCTCAAGGTCTCACCATGGAAGAAGATATTGAGGTTTGGACATAAAGGTAAGTTGAGCCCTAGGTTTATCGGGCCTTATCGCATACTGAAACCAGTGGGACTGGTTTCCTATCAGTTGGAGTTACCTCTAGAGTTAGATCGGATTCATGACATGTTCCACATTCTATGTTGAGGCGCTACCACTCTGATCATATTATTTCGGTTGAGGAGATTGAGGTTAGGCCAGATCTGACTTTTGAGGAGGAACCGGCTCAGATATTAGATCGTGATGTAAAGGTTTTAAGGAGGAAGTCTATCCCATTGGTTAAGGTTCTTTGGTGTAATCATAGCTCTGCGGAGGCTACGTGGGAGCCTGAGGATGTGATGCGACAATAGTATCCTCATCTGTTCTGATCAGGTAAAATTTTGGGGCAAAAATTTTCTTTTAGGGGGTAGAGTTGTAACACCCCAAAAACTTTATTTATTTATTCATTTATGTTTGTGGCACAAAACTGTGTATCTGCTTCAATGGTTATGTGTTCTGGGAGTATCTGAGAAGTCTTGGGTTCAAGCCTTGGCTTGTGCAAATTTTTTGTTTTAAATAAATAAATCCCTGTCTCTAATCAGTAGGTTTATAAATAAATATGGGTATAACATGTTAGAATGGGCCTGCTCGTCTGGTGGTTAAGTAGAGTGGCAAAGTACTGGTGGACTTAAGTTCGAGTCCTGGTATGCGCAATAGGGTGTTTTATTTTACTGCTAGTGCCGTGAGGGTGTTTTAGTCTAATCGAACTACTAAAGAGTTGTAGTAGAATTTGAATTAGGTGGTTGAGGGAGGGGTGGATGGTTTTGAGGGATTTGGGGAGGAAAATATGGGAATTTGAGGATAGTGGGAGAGTTGGTGTCGAATTTGAATTCTTGTCTCTCAAGATTTCAGATTTGGATGGTACTTTCTCTCCATTTTAGTTTTTGCCGACTATTTTCACTTCTTGGAGGCCGAATATTGCTAAGGGTTCATACTAGTATCATTATTTTTCTTCTATTTTGACTTTGTTCTTCCCTACGGCAATTGTTCCACCCTCTTGCTTATCAATTTTCTCTTCTTCTCCTACTCCTCTAGCAAACGTCCTCATCTTGCTTTCTTTGGCCGAACACTCTTCCTCTCACTCTCACAACTCTTTCGGTTTTGGAAATTTTCTCTCTTTTCATCTTGTTTACTTTTTCTGCCGATTTTGCTACCTACAATCACTATTTTCATTTTCCTTCTTCTTATTTATTTATTGTGGTTAAGTGGTCGATTCTTACTAGGGGTGCGGTTGTTCTATCTTTTTTCTCTATCGAATCGTTGTGCTTTTGGCCTTCTTTTTAGGTTGTAAGCCTATAATTTCTTTCCTCTATAGTTGGATATGCATTTTCGGTAAGTTAATTTTCATTTTGCTTCAAACTAGATATGTGAATACTTATTAATAGGGGTTCGACTAGAATGCAGGTACTAACCATGGAGCTAGTGATCACTCTTTATCAACGGTTTAAGTTTGCAAGGCATCAGTTGTTCAAACAAGGCAAGTGGCAATCAATCTTTCAGATGAGTGTTTTGATTAGGGGTATAAATGAGTTTGACAAGGATGTGACATTGAGAAAATCCCGTTTGAACCTTAGGAATAATTTAGGATACAATGTGACATGTCACTAGGAACCACGTGATTTATGAGCTCATGAGATATGTGACATATGTTTATATGGTTCCGAGTGCTAGTCTTGTATGTCTTACCTGTGGCTAGGTAGTCCGGCATGTGTTGCGAATACCTGACAGCTTGTGTGAGCAGCCCGTGTTGCTACGTCCTGACCGACAGCTTGTGTGAGTAGACCCGTGAGTAATTCGAGAATGAGCTTTTATGTGTTATGTGATATGAGGTAGCTTTTGTAACAACCCGAATTAGGACCTAGTCGAAACAATGGTCTCGGGACCACAAATCCAAAGTTGGGAAAATTATTTTTATTATTATCATGAAGTTATAGTATGATTATATTAGTGCATGAAAAATTTTGGGAGTTAATTTTAATGTTTGTGAAAAAAGACTAAATCGCATAAAAGGAAAAAGTTGAATTTTATTACCCAAATGTGTTAAATAGCTAGAGAACTAAAATTTAGGGCTTTTAAAGGGAAATTATACCCTTTTTAATTGTGTTGGCCGGCCATGGGATGAATTTTAAACAAATAGTCAAGGTTTAGGTACGTGATGTCATGATTTGGTGAAAATAATGTCTAAAATCCTAGCTATTATTTTTCTTTTTCTCCATCCCTTCTCTCCACGAAAAATATCAGCAAATATGGAGGTTTGAAAGGTGAAAATTTGCAGCAACTTATTCCTCTCATAATGTAAGTGATCTTAATGATTTTTACATTTTTGGCATGCTTGTGTCATGGGCTTTCAAATGATAGGACTATTTCGAAAAATGGTGATAAGTCTAGAAATTTACCATAAGAGAGTTTATGTTATTTTCTAAAATTTATGGAATAAAATGACTCTTAGAAGACTTCTAAACAACTTTTGTGAAAGGTGTTAACATGAAAACACCTAAAGGGCTTATTTTGCATAAGTTGCAAAATAGGTGGTAAGTGTGTGAAATAGTGAGAATTTGGGGTTGCTATAAGAGTAAAAATGAGTCGGTTAGGCCTAAGATAAGACGAAATTTGATAAAAATCAAATTTCGAACATAACGGTAAAATGGTCAAATTGCCAAAGTCTAGAGGCAAAATAGTCATTTTACCAAAAATAATGAATTTATGACTGCCTAATTGTAATTAGTGATTAAATGAGTGCATTTTTTATATTATAGATCAAGATTTACCGAATTCAAACCTAGACCGGGGGAAAGTCAAGCAAATCGACTAAACAGACTAGTCGAGTACATTTTGTAAACCAAGGTAAGTTGTATGTAAATAATAAAACTACATTGTTAATGTATGTATTCAAATTGTCATTGAATTGATATGATATGAATTGCTAGATTGTGAACTGAGAATGCACATTAACAATTAAGATAGTGGAAACATCTAGTTGGGACCCTAGGGAACAAACTGAATATTCATGCCATAACATTCGGATTTCTTGTGTGCCAGTGTAAGACATGTTTGGGACATACATCAGCCTCGACGATGATAGCCAGTGTAAGACGTGTCTGGGACATGCATCGGCTAAGAGTTGTGCTAGTGTAAGACATTTCAGGGACATGCATCAACACGTATGTACGAGAGTTAGTATAAGACCATGTCTAGGACTTTGCATCGGCCTCGATGATGATAGCCAGTGTAAAACCATGTCTGGGACATGGCATCGGCAACTTATCCCATGATTGAGGCTTATAGAATATCCGGTAGTATTCCGAAAGGCTCAACTTTAAAAGTTATGAAAGTGAGATAATAAGGAAAGTATAATAATGTTGTAAGTGGTACAGGTACCTATTTGGTATGCATGAGAATGAGCATAAAAATAGAAAATGTGACTGGAGTAGATGGTAATGAGTAAGTCAAGCTTATGCCTATCTTTGTGTTATGAGTATGATGACTAGAGGTGAAATTGTTGTTGTATATTTATTTATATGAAACTTACTAAGCTTTATGCTTACTCTCTTTCCTTTCCCTTTTCTTTCAGTGCCGATTTATTTTCTCAAGGATCTCTTAGAGTCAGAGATATCGATCACACTATCAATCGTAATACTCGGTATAGTTGGATTTATATTTTTGATTATGGCATGTATAGGGCTAGACCTTATTGTTTTGTGTCTTTGAGAATTGACCAAATGTGTTGGTCTAAAATAGATTCTACTCTTTACATTGAGCTTTGAATGAGGGCTTTCATTTTGAATCTATAAAAGATGCATCTTCATGGTTGAATGAATGTCTATTATGCTTGTTTTGGTATTGGTTGGTATTAACATGAAAATAGGTACAGTAAAGTGGCAAAGAGACTTGGTAGATAGCCTCATATTGTCCACATGGGTAGACACACGGGAGTGTGCCTAGGCCGTGTGTGATACACGGTCAACCTCATGGGAGTGTGAGAAGGTCGTGCATCCCTCTACCGAGAAATTTCAAGTCAGAATGCATGGTAAGGGTCACGCGGGCAGAGACACGGCCGTGTAGAGGACACGGCCTAGTACACGAGCGTGTACCATGGTCGTGTGATGCTGATGTTAGAAACAGAATGCCCAGGTTTTTGCACACGGGCTGCGCCACGGGAGTGTTGTAGCCGTGTGAAAGGACATGGGCAAAGGGCACGGGCGTGTGTCCAGGCTGTGTGAAGTCTGCACTTGTTTTATGAAAAATTGTAAAAATTAAATTGGCCACACGGGTGCAGGACATTGGCGTGTCCCAAACACACAGGCGTGTGCCCTATACCCACACAGGCGTGTGGAGCCTTAAAGCACGAAATTTTTTAAGTTTTTCTTGAGCCCCGATTTGGTCCTGAACCACCTTGAATGTTTGTTTTAGGCCTTGTAAGCCCAATTAAGGGATAGATTGCATATGAAATGAAAAGTTTTAAATTGATAAAAATTTTATGGCTCGATTTTCTAATATTGGTTGAGTTTAAGTCTGGTAACACCTCAAACCCTGTCCCGACGTTGGATACGGGTGAGGGGTGCTACATTTAGTGGTATCAGAGCTATGGTTTTGTCTGTTCTAGGACTAACCTGGCTAGAGTACGAGTCTAGCTATACATGTCATAAATATATTGATAGTGTGATGATTCTTAACGATTATAAATTTTGTTTTCATATAGTAAATGAATACTAATAGAACCACAGCGGATGACGTGAAAAGTAATGAGCCAGCTCCCGCCGAGGGGACCGCGCCAGTAGAGAGCGAGCCCGTGAGTATGGGCAAAGGCAGAGGGGCTAGAGAAGCCTACCTCCGAATGATGGATGCTTGGTATTCGGAGTTTATTTGTGTGAACCCAAACACTCCACCTTCCCCACCTCCTCTGATTCTTCAGTATGTCCCGGTAGCTCCGTAAGGTACGAACATGTTTAGAAGAGAGAAGCCTCTATTGGACAAGATCAGGAAATAAGGGGCCGAGGAATTCCAGACTAATTTAGATAATGACCCAGAGAAGGCAGAGTTTTGGTTAGAGAACACCATAAGGGTGTTCGATAAATTATCATGCGTAAAGTGTGCAACGTCACTCCTATAGGATTTGGCCTATTAGTGATGGAATACTCTCGTATCTGTAGTGCCAAGAGAAAGAGTAACTTAAGAATTTTGACAAGAAAAATTCAAAAAGAGATACATTAGCCAGAGGTTCATGGACTAGAAAAGGAAAGAATTTTTAGAGTTGAAATAGGGTAATAAGACTGTGACGGAGTATGAGCGTGAGTTTGTGAAACATAGCAGGTATGCGCGGGAATGTGTATCCACTGAAGCTACCATGTGTAAGAGGTTTGAGGATGGCCTCAATGAAGATACCCGAGTATTTGTGGACATCTTAGAAATAAGAGAATTTGTGGTACTCTTGAGAGAGTGTGCAAGGCCGAGGAGCTGGTGAAAGAGAGGAGGGCCATTGAGTCGCATGATTTAAAAAAAAAGACAGATGGGGAAAGCATATCAATCCTCATCCAAGAGATCAAAAGAATTCACTACCCGATCAAATGCTTCAGTGGGGTATTTAAGGAGAAACAAGAATCAATAGAATATGGCATCTAAAGTCCAGACTACTTCGGTCGCCAGTGTTGGTAGCACTCGGCCAAATAGGCAAGAGTGTCCGCAATGTGAGAGACGTCACTTAGGCGAATGCCGAGTAAATGAGAGGGGTTGTTTCAAGTGTGGGTCACTTGACCACTTTATCCATGATTGTCCTGAGATGGACAAGAGAGGAAGAAAACAAGATATGAAAGCAAGTAGTGCTCCCTTGAAGAGTAGGCCACAAAAGAACCCCGGGAGTGGGACTAATGGAAGAGGCGCGTCAAGAGATGCCACGGCGAGGTCTGAAGGTAGAGTGCCAGTGAGGACCTATGCTATATGTGCCCAGGAGGAGGCAGAGTCTCCCAATATGATCACAAGTACCTTTTCTATCTATGATATAATTGTTGTTGCTTTAATTGACCCAGGATCTACCCACTCTTACATTTTTATAGAATTAATACCTCGTATGAATATGATAGTAGAGTCTACCGAGTTTTTAATAAAAGTGTCTAACCCTTTAGGCAAGCATGTTTTAGTGGACCAAGTATGTAGAAATTGTCCTTTGAAAATTAGAAGCCATTGTTTTTCGGCCAATTTGATGTTGTTGCCATTTAAGGAGTTTGATGTAATCCTCGGGATGGATTGTTTGGCCTCTCATGGTGCTGTAGTAGACTGTGAAAGAAAAGTAATTGAGTTAAGATGTGAAAATAGGGATGTTCTTCGAGTTAGACCAGATGAGTCAGATAACCTGCCTATCGTAATATCGTCATTGACTGTTGAGAAATATTTGAATAAGAAGTATGAGGCTTATTTAGCTTTTGTACTAAATAATCAAGAGTCAGAGTTAAAGATTGAATCAGTGCTAGTAGTCTTTGAGTTCACCGATGTGTTTCGGAGGAATTACCTAAATTACCTCCAGTGAGATAAGTCGAATTTGAAATTGAATTGGTTCCTGGTACGACGCCTATCTCGATCACTCCGTATAGGATGGCTCCAACGGAGCTGAAAGAGTTGAAAGAACAGTTGTAAGATCTGACAGATAAGGGCTTTGCGAGACCGAGCTATTCTCTGTGGGGTGTTTCGGTACTCTTTGTGAAGAAGAAAGATGGGTCGATGATATTATACATTGACTATAGGCAACTCAAGAAAGTGACAGTGAAGAACAAATACCCTTTACCCAGGATCGACAATTTGTTTGATCAGTTGAAGGGAGCTACCATGTTTTCTAAGATCGATCTGAGGTCTGGTTATTATCAATTAAGGGCTAAAGAGTGAGATGTACCCCATACCACGTTTCGAACAAGATATAGGCATTATGAGTTTATTGCCATGCCCTTTGGTTTGACTAATGCCCCGACGGTATTTATGGATTTGATGAACCGCATATTCAGACCGTATCTGGATAAGTTTGTTTTCGTCTTCATCGATGATATATTAACTATTCGCGTAATGAGGGCGAGCACGCAGAACATCTGAGGGTTGTGTTACAAACCTTGAGAGATAAAAGATTATATGCCAAGTTCAGCAATTGTGAATTTTCCTTAAAGAGGCCTAGTTTTTAGGACATATTGTGTCGGGTGACGGAATCCGAGTTGATCCAAATAAGATCTCCGCTATTGTGGAAAACCGCCAAGGAATGTTCAAAGGTTCGAAGCTTTTTTGGTTTAGCCGGATACTACAGAAGGTTTGTAAGTGGATTTTCTATGATAGCTACCCAGATGACTAAGCTACTGCAAAAAGACGTCAAGTTTGAATGGGCAAAAAAGTGTCAGCAAAGTTTTGAGAGATTAAAGACTTTGTTAATGGAAGCCCCAGTGTTAGTGCAACTAGACTCGGGCAAGGAATTTGTGATCTTTAGCGACGCCTCTTTATATGGTTTGGGGTGTGTGCTCATGCAAGAAGGCAAGGTTATAGCCTATGCCTTGAGACAGCTAAAACCACACGAGAGAAATTATCTGACCTATGATTTGGAGCTAGCAATTATGGTGTTCGTGCTAAAGATTTGGAGACACCATTTGTATGGAGAGAAATGTCGGATATTCACCGACCATAAGAGCTTAAAGTACTTGATCACTCAATAGGAGTTGAATTTGAGACAACGCTGATAGTTAGAGCTATTAAAGGATTATGAATTGATTATCGACTACCATCCGGGAAAGGCGAATGTAGTTACTGACGCCTTTAGTAGGAAGTCATTGTTTACCATGAGAGCCTTGAACACTCAGTTGACTATATCTAATGATGGTTCAATCCTAGCAGAGTTGAGAGCCAAACTGACTTTTCTTCATGAAATTTGAAAAGCTCAGAAAGGTGATGGGAAGTTGCAAGCCAAAAGAAATCAGTGTGAGTTAGAAATTGAAACGGATTTTCGTATCAGTATCGATGGATGTATAATGTTCAAAGGCAAAATGTGCGTACCCAAAGACAATGAACTTATTCAGAAGATTTTGAGTGAGGCATATGGTGGTTGTTTATCTGTCCACCCGGGTAGTGTTAAAATGTACAATGATCTTAAGAAAATGTATTGGTGGTCGGGTATGAAAAGAGACATCTCAGTGTTTGTTTACAAGTGCCTAGTGTGCTAATAAGTAAAGGCTAAACATCAAGTACATTCTGGTTTACTTCAGGCTATTATGGTTCCCGAGTGGAAATGGGATTGTATCACTATGGACTTCGTGACCAGATTGCCACTAACCCCAAAAAAGAAAGATGCAGTATGGGTTATTATCGACAGACTAACTAAGTCGGCATACTTCGTACCAGTGCGTACCGATTACTCCCTCGAGAAATTAGCTGACTTATATATTTCCGATATTGCAAGGCTTCATGGAGTACCATTCTCAATCGTGTCAAATAGAGATCCGAGGTTTACCTCAAGGTTTTGGAAGAAGTTACAAGAGGCTTTGGGAATCAAGTTGAGTTTCAGCACGGCATTTCATCAGCAAACTAACGGACAGTCGAAAAGAGTGATACAGATCTTAGAGGACATGTTGAGATGTTGTGTTCTCGAATTTCAAGGAAGTTGGGAAAAGTACTTGCCATTAGTTGAATTCACCTATAACAACAGCTATCAGTCGAGTCTGAAAATGGCGCCTTATAAGGCCTTGTACGGGCGAATGTGTTGAACGCTCTTATACTGAACTGAGTTGAGAGAGAATCAGATTCACGACGTCGATTTGGTCAAAGAGGCTGAGGAGAAGGTTAAAGTGATTTGTGACTATCTGAAAGCAGCCTCAGATAGACAAAAATCCTACACGGATTTGAGATGAAAGGAAATTAAGTTTGAAGTCAGTACTAAAGTATTTTTGAAAGTTTCCCCATGGAGGAAAGTCCTCAGATTTGGAAAAAGAGACAAGTTGATTCCTCGTTTCATAAGACCTTATGAGGTTACCGAGAGAGTAGGGCTTGTTGCCTACCGTTTGGATTTGCCTCCAGAGTTAGAAAATATTAACGATGTGTTTCATGTTTCCATGTTACACCGATACAAATCAGACCTTTCACATGTAATTGCGCCAAATGAAGTTGAGATTCTTCTGGATATGACTTATGGTGAGGAGCCGGTCAGGATTTTGGCTCGAGAACTCAAAAAGCTAAGAAATAAGAGTATACCACTTGTGAAGGTTTTGTGGCATAGACATAGGGACGAGGAAGCCACATAGGAATCTAAAGAGTCTCTGCGAGAGTAGTACCCGAACTTATTTACCGGTAAGATTTTCGAGGATGAAAATCCCTAAGAGAGGAGAAGTGTAACAACTCGAATTAGGGCCTAGTCGGAACAGTGGTCTCGGGACCACAAATCCAAAGTTGGGAAAATTATTTTTATTATTATAATGAAGTTATAGTATGATTATATTAGTGCATGAAAAATTTGGGGAGTTAATTTTAATGTTTGTGAGCCCGATTGCGAAAAATGACTAAATCGCATAAAAGGAAAAAGTTACATTTTACTACCCAATTGTGTTAAATAGCTAGAGAACTAAAATTGAGGGCTTTTAAATGGAATTATAGCCTTTTTAATTGTGTTGGCCGGCCATGATATGAATTTTAAACAAATAGTTAAGGTTTAGGTAAGTAATGTCATGATTTGGTGAAAATAATGTCTAAAAGCCTAGCTATTATTTTTCTTTTTCTCCATCCCTTCTCTCCACGAAAAATATCAGCAAATATGGAGGTTTGAAAGATGAAAATTTTCAGCAACTTATTCCTCTCATAATGTAAGTGATCTTGATGGTTTTCTTGATGATTTTTACATTTTTGGCATGCTTGTGTCATGGGCTTTCAAATGATAGGACTATTTCGAAAAATGGTGATAAGTCTAGAAATTTACCATAAGAGAATTTATGTTATTTTATAAAATTTATGGAATAAAATGAATCTTAGAAGACTTCTAAACAACTTTTGTGAAAGGTGTTAGCATGAAAACACCTAAAGGGCCTATTTTGCATAAGTTGCAAAATAGGTGGTAAGTGTGTGAAATAGTGAGAATTTGGAGTTGCTATAAGAGTAAAAATGAGTCGTCTAGGCCTAAGATAAGAGGAAATTTGATAAAAATCGAATTTCGAACATAACGGTAAAATGTTCAAATTGCCAAAGTCTAAGGGCAAAATAGTCATTTTACCAAAACTAATGAATTTATGACTGCCTAATTGTAATTAGTGATTAAATGAGTGCATTTTTTATATTATAGATCAAGATTTACAAAATTTGAACCTAGACCTGGGGAAAGTCAAGCAAATCGACTAAACAGACTAGTCGAGTACATTTTGTAAACCAAGGTAAGTTGTATGTAAATAATAAAACTACATTGTTAATGTATGTATTCAAATTGTAATTGAATTGATATGATATGAATTGCTAGATTGTGAATTGAGAATGCATATTAACGATTGAGATAATAGAAGCATCTAGTTGGGACCCTAGGAAACAAACCGGATATTCATGCCATAACATTTGGATTTCTTGTGTGCCAGTGTAAGACATGTCTGGGACATGCTTCAGCCTCGACGATGATAGCCAGTGTAAGACGTGTCTGGGACATGCATCGGCTAAGAGTTGTGCTAGTGTAAGACATTTCAGGGACATGCATCAACACGTATGTACGAGAGTTAGTATAAGACCATGTCTAGGACTTGGCATCGGCCTCGATGATGATAGCCAGTGTAAAACCATGTCTGGGACATGGCATCGGCAACTTATCCCATGATTGAGGCTTATAGAATATCCGGTAGTATTCCGAAAGGCTCAACTTTAAAAGTTATGAAAGTGAGATAGTAAGGAAAGTATAATAATATTGTAAGTGGTACAGGTACCTATTTGGTATGCATGAGAATGAGCATAGAAATAGAAAATGTGACTGGAGTAGATGGTAATGAGTAAGTCAAGCTTATGCCTATCTTTGTGTTATGAGTATGATGACTAGAGGTGAAAATTGTTGTTGTATATTTATTTATATGCAACTTACTAAGCTTTATGCTTACTCTCTTTCCTTTCCCTTTTCTTTCAGTGCCGATTTATTTTCTCAAGGATCTCTTGGAGTCAGAGATATCGATCACACTATCAGCCGTAATACTCGGTATAGTTGGATTTATATTTTTGATTATGGCATGTATAGGGCTAGACCTTATTGTTTTGTGTCTTTGAGAATTGACCAAATGTGTTGGTCTAAAATAGATTCTACTCTTTACATTGAGCTTTGAATGAGGGCTTTCATTTTGAATCTATAAAAGATGCATCTTCATGGTTGAATGAATGTCTATTATGCTTGTTTTGGTATTGGTTGGTATTAACATGAAAATAGGTACAGTAAAGTGGCAAAGAGATTTGGTAGATAGCCTCATATTGTCCACACGGGTAGACACACGCCCATGTATCTAGGCCGTGTGTGATACACAGTCAGCCCCATGGGCATGTGAGAATGCCGTGCATCCCTCTACCTAGAAATTTCAAGTCAGAATGCATGGTAAGGCTCACACGGGCAGAGACACGGCCGTGTGGAGGGCACGACCTAGTACACGGGCGTGTACCATGGTCGTGTGATGCTAATGTCAGAAACCAAATACCTAGGTTTTTGCACATGGGCTGCGCCACGGGAGTGTTGTGGCCGTGTGAAAGGACATGGGCAAAGGGCACGGGCGTGTGTCCAGGCTGTGTGAAGTCTGCACTTGTTTTATGAAAAATTGTAAAAATTAAATTGGCCACACGGGTGCAGGATATTGGCGTGTCCCAAACACACGAGCGTGTGCCCTATAACCACACAGGCGTGTGGAGCCTTAAAGCACGAAATTTTTTAAGTTTTTCTTGAGCCCCGATTTGGTCCTGAACCACCTTGAATGTTTGTTTTAGGCCTTGTAAGCCCAATTAAGGGATAGATTGCATATAAAATGAAAAGTTTTAAATTGATAAAAATTTTATGGCTCGATTTTCTAATATTGGTTGAGTTTAAGTCTGGTAACACCTCAAACCCTGTCCTGACGTTGGATATGGGCGAGGGGTGCTACATTTAGTGATATCAGAGCTATGGTTTTGTCTGTTCTAGGACTAACCTGGCTAGAGTACGAGTCTAGCTATACATGCCATAAATATATTGATAGTGTGATGATTCTTGATGATTATAAATTTTGTTTTCATATAGTAAATGGATATTGATAGAACCACGGCAGATGACGTGAAAAGTAATGAGCCAGCTCCCGCCGAGGGGACCGCGCCAGTAGAGAGCGAGCCCGTGAGTATGGGCAAAGGCAGAGGGGCTAGAGAAGCCTACCTCCGAATGATGGATGCTTGGTATTCGGAGTTTGTTTATTAGAACCCAAACACTCCACCTTCCCCACCTCCTCTGATTCTTCAGTATGTCCCGGTAGCTCCGTAAGGTGCGAACATGTTTAGAAGAGAGAAGCCTCTATTGGACAAGATCAGGAAACAAGGGGCCGAGGAATTCCAGACTAATTTAGATAATGACCCAGAGAAGGCAGAGTTTTGGTTAGAGAACACCATAAGGGTGTTCGACGAATTATCATGCGTAAAGTGTGCAACGTCACTCCTATAGAATTCGACCTATTTGTGGTGGAATACTCTCGTATCTGTAGTGCCAAGAGAAAGAGTAACTTAAGAATTTTTACAAGAAAGATTCAGAAAGAAATACATTAGCCAGAGGTTATGGACCAGAAAAGGAAAGAATTTTTAGAGTTGAAATAGGGTAATAAGACTGTGACGGAGTATGAGCGTGAGTTTGTGACACTCAGCAGGTATGCGCGGGAATGCGTATCCACTGAAGCTACCATGTGTAAGAGGTTTGAGGATGGCCTCAATGAAGATACCCGAGTATTTGTGGGCATCTTAGAAATAAGAGAATTTGTGGTACTCTCGAGAGAGTGCAAGGCAGAGGAGCTGGTGAAAGAGAGGAGGGCCATTGAGTTGCAGGATTTAAAAAAAAAGGACAGATAGGGAAAGCACATCAGTCCTCATCCAAGAGATCAAAAGAATTCACTACCTGATCAAATGTTTCAGTGGGGTATTTAAGGAGAAACAAGAATCAATAGAATATGGCATCTAAAGTCCAGACTACTTCGGTCGCTAGTATTGGTAGCACTCGGCCAAATAGGCAAGAGTGTCCGCAATGTGAGAGACGTCACTTAAGCGAATGCCGAGTAAATGAGAAGGGTTGTTTCAAGTGTTGGTCACTTGACCACTTTATCCATGATTGTCTTGAGATGGACAAGAGAGGAAGAAAACAAGATATGAAAGCAAGTAGTGCTCCCTTGAAGAGTAGGCCACAAAAGAACCCCGGGAGTGGGACTAATGGAAGAGGCGCGTCAAGAGATGCCACGGCGAGGTCTGAAGGTAGAGTGCCAGTGAGGACCTATGCTATATGTGCCCAGGAGGAGGCAGAGTCTCCCAATATGATCACAGGTACCTTTTCTATCTATGATATAATTGTTGTTGCTTTAATTGACCCAGGATCTACCCACTCTTACATTTTTATGGAATTAATACCTCGTATGAATATGATAGTAGAGTCTATCGAGTTTTTAATAAAAGTGTCTAACCCTTTAGGCAAGCATGTTTTAGTGGACCAAGTATGTAGAAATTGTCCTTTGAAAATTAGAAGCCATTGTTTTTCGGCCAATTTGATGTTGTTTCCATTTAAGGAGTTTGATGTAATCCTCGGGATGGATTGTTTGGCCTCTCATGGTGCTGTAGTAGACTGTGAAAGAAAAGTAATTGAGTTAAGATGTGAAAATAGGGATGTTCTTCGAGTTAGACCAGATGAGTCAGATAACCTACCTATCGTAATATCGTCATTGACTGTTGAGAAATATTTGAATAAGAAGTATAAGGCTTATTTAGCTTTTGTGCTAAATAATCAAGAGTCAGAGTTAAAGATTGAATCAGTGCCGGTAGTCTTTGAGTTCACCGATGTGTTTCAGAGGAATTACCTGGATTACCTCCAGTGAGGTAAGTCGAATTTGAAATTGAATTGGTTCTTGGTACGATGCCTATCTCAATCACTCCGTATAGGATGGCTCCAACGGAGCTGAAAGAGTTGAAAGAACAGTTGCAAGATTTGACAGATAAGGGCTTTGTGAGACCGAGCTATTCTCTGTGGGGTGTTTCAATACTCTTTGTGAAGAAGAAAGATGGGTCGATGATATTATACATTGACTATAGGCAACTCAACAAAGTGACAGTGAAGAACAAATACCCTTTACCCAGGATCGACGATTTGTTTGATCAGTTGAAGGGAGCTACCATGTTTTCTAAGATCGATCTGAGGTCTGGTTATTATCAGTTAAGGGTTAAACAGTGAGATGTACCATATACCACGTTTCGAACAAGATATAGGCATTATGAGTTTATTGCCATGCCCTTTGGTTTGACTAATGCCCCGACGGTATTTATGGATTTGATGAACCGCATATTCAGACTGTATCTGGATAAGTTTGTTGTCATCTTCATCGATGATATATTGAACTATTCGCATAATGAGGGCGAGCACGCAGAACATCTGAGGGTTGTGTTACAAACCTTGAGAGACAAAAGATTATATGCCAAGTTCAGCAATTGTGAATTTTTCCTTAAAGAGGCCTAGTTTTTAGGACATATTGTGTCGGGTGACGGAATCCGAGTTGATCCAAATAAGATCTCCGCTATTGTGGAATGAAAACCGCCAAGGAATGTACAAAGGTTCGAAGCTTTTTGGGTTTAGCCGGATACTACAGAAGGTTTGTATGTGGATTTTCTATGATAGCTACCCAGATGACTAAGCTACTGCAAAAAGATATCAAGTTTGAATGGACAAAAAAGTGTCAGCATAGTTTTGAGAGATTAAAGGCTTTGTTAACGGAAGCCCTAGTGTTAATGCAACTAGAGTCGGGCAAGGAATTTCTGATTTTTAGCGACGCCTCTTTATATGGTTTAGGGTGTGTGCTCATGCAAGAAGGCAAGGTTATAGCCTATGCCTTGAGACAGCTAAAACAACACGAGAGAAATTATCTGACCTATGATTTGGGGCTAGCAGTTGTGGTGTTCATGCTAAAGATTTGGAGACACCATTTGTATGCAGAGAAATGTCGGATATTCACCGACCATAAGAGCTTAAAGTACTTGATCACTCAATAGGAGTTGAATTTGAGACAACGCTGATAGTTAGAGCTATTAAAGGATTATGAATTGATTATCGACTACCATCTGGGAAAGGCGAATGTAGTTACTGACGCCTTTAGTAGGAAGTCGTTGTTTACCTTGAGAGCCTTAAACACTCAGTTGACTATATCTAATGATGGTTCAATCCTAGCAGAGTTGAGAGCCAAACTGACTTTTCTTCATGAAATTCGAAAAGCTCAGAAAGGTGATGGGAAGTTGCAAGCCAAGAGAAATTAGTGTGAGTTAGAAATTGAAACGGATTTTCGTATCAGTTCCGATGGATGTATAATGTTCAAAGGCATAATGAGCGTACCCAAAGACAATGAACTTATTCAGAAGATTTTGAGTGAGGCATATGGTGGTTGTTTATCTGTCCACCCGGGTAGTGTTAAAATGTACAATGATCTTAAGAAAATGTATTGGTGGTCGGGTATGAAAAGAGACATCTCAGTGTTTGTTTACAAGTGCCTAGTGTGCTAATAAGTAAAGGCTAAACATTAAGTACATTCGGGTTTACTTCAGCCTATTATGGTTCCCGAGTGGAAATGGGATCGTATCACTATGGACTTCGTGACCAGATTGCCACTAACCCCAAAAAAGAAAGATACAGTATGGGTTATTGTCGACAGACTAACTAAGTCGGCATACTTTGTACCACTGCGTACCGATTACTCCCTCGAGAAATTAGCTGACTTATATATTTCCGAGATTGTAAGGCTTTATGGAGTACCATTCTCAATCGTGTCAAATAGAGATCCGAGGTTTACCTCAAGGTTTTGGAAGAAGTTACAAGAGGCTTTGGGAATCAAGTTGAGTTTCAGCATGGCATTTCATCAGCAAACTGACGGACAGTCGGAAAGAGTGATACAAATCTTAGAGGACATGTTGAGATGTTGTGTTCTCGAATTTCAAGGAAGTTGGGAAAAATACTTGCCATTGGTTGAATTCACCTATAACAACAGCTATCAGTCGAGCCTGAAAATGGCGCCTTATAAGGCCTTGTATGGGCGAAAGTATCGAACGCCCTTATACTGAACTGAGTTGAGAGAGAATCAGATTTACGGCGTCGATTTGGTCAAAGAGGCTGAGGAGAAGGTTAAAGTGATTTGTGACTATCTGAAAGCCGCCTCAGATAGAAAAAAATCCTACACGGATTTGAGACGAAAGGAAATTAAGTTTGAAGTTGGTAATAAAGTATTTTTGAAAGTTTCCCCGTGGAGGAAAGTCCTCAGATTTGGAAAAAGAGGCAAGTTGAGTCCTCGTTTCATAAGACCTTATGAGGTTACCGAGAGAGTAGGGCTTGTTGCCTACCGTTTGGATTTGCCTCCAGAGTTAGAAAATATTCACGATGTGTTTCATGTTTCCATGTTACACTGGTACAGATCAGACCTTTCACATGTAATTGCGCCAAATGAAGTTGAGATTCTTCTGGATATGACTTATGGTGAGGAGCCGATCAAGATTTTGGCTCGAGAACTCAAAAAGCTAAGAAATAAGAGTATACCACTTATGAAGGTTTTGTGGCATAGACATGGGGACGAGGAAGCCACATGGGAATCTGAAGAGTCTCTGCGAGAGTAGTACCCGAACTTATTTACTGGTAAGATTTTTGAGGACGAAAATCCCTAAGGGGGAGAAGTGTAACAACTCGAATTAGGGCCTAGTCGGAACAGTGGTCTCCGGACCACAAATCCAAAGTTGGGAGAATTATTTTTATTATTATCATGAAGTTATAGTATGATTATATTAGTGCATGAAAAATTTGGGGAGTTAATTTTAATGTTTGTAAGCCCGATTGCGAAAAATGACTAAATCGCATAAAAGGAAAAAGTTACATTTTACTACCAAATTGTGTTAAATAGCTAGAGAACTAAAATTGAGGGCTTTTAAATGGAATTATACCCTTTTTAATTGTGTTGGCCGGCCATGAGATGAATTTTAAACAAATAGTCAAGGTTTAGGTAAGTGATGTCATGATTTGGTGAAAATAATGTCTAAAAGCCTAGCTAATTATTTTTCTTTTTCTCCATCCCTTCTCTCCACGAAAAATATCAGTAGATATGGAGGTTTGAAAGGTGAAAATTTGCAGCAACTTATTCCTCTCATAATGTAAGTGATCTTGATGGTTTTCTTGATGATTTTTACATTTTTGGCATGCTTGTGTCATGGGCTTTCAAATGATAGGACTATTTCGAAAAATGGTGATAAGTCTAGAAATTTACCATAAGAGAATTTAAGTTATTTTCTAAAATTTATGGAATAAAATGAATCTTAGAAGACTTCTAAACAACTTTTGTGAAAGGTGTTAACATGAAAACACCTAAAGGGCCTATTTTGCATAAGTTGCAAAATAGGTGGTAAGTGTGTGAAATAGTGAGAATTTGGGGTTTCTATAAAAGTAAAAATGAGTCGGCTAGGCCTAAGATAAGAGGAAATTTGATAAAAATCGAATTTCGAACATAACGGTAAAATGTTCAAATTGCCAAAGTCTAGGGGCAAAATAGTCATTTTACCAAAAATAATGAATTTATGACTGCCTAATTGTAATTAGTGATTAAATGAGTGCGTTTTTTATATTATAGATCAAGATTTACCGAATTTGAACCAAGACCGGGGGAAAGTCAAGCAAATCGACTAAACAGACTAGTCGAGTACATTTTGTAAACCAAGGTAAGTTGTATGTAAATAATAAAACTACATTATTAATGTATGTATTTGAATTGTAATTGAATTGATATGATATGAATTGCTAGATTATGAACTGAGAATGCATATTAACGATTGAGTTAATAGAAATATCTAGTTGGGACCCTGGGAAACAAACCGGATATTCATGCCATAACATTCAGATTTCTTGTGTGCCAGTGTAAGACATGTCTGGGACATGCATCGGCCTCGACGATGATAGCCAGTGTAAGCGTGTCTGGGACATGCATCGGCTAAGAGTTGTGCTAGTGTAAGACATTTCTGTGACATGCATTGGCCTCAATGATGATAGCCAGTGTAAGACGTGTCTGGGACATGCATCGGCTAAGAGTTGTGATAGTGTAATACATATCTGGGACGTGCATCAGCACGTATATATGAGAGCTAGTATAAGACCATGTCTGGGACATGGCGTCGGTCTCGATGATGATAGCCAGTGTAAAACCATGTCTGGGACATGGCATCGGCAACTTATCCCATGATTGAGGCTTATAGAATATCCGATAGTGTTCTGAAAGGCTCAACTTTAAAAGTTATGAAAGTGAGATAGTAAGGAAAGTATAATATTGAGAATGAGAATGAGCATGAGAATGAGCACAAAATAGAAAATATGACTAGAGTAGACGGTAATGAGTAAGTCAAGCTTTTGCCTATCTTTGTGTTATGAGTATGATAACTAGAGGTGAAATTGTTGTTGTATATTTATTTATATGCAACTTACTAAGCTTTATGCTTACTCTCTTTCATTTCCTTTTTCTTTCAGTGTCGATTTAATTGCTCAAGGATCCCCTGGAGTCAAAGATAGCGATCACACTATCATCCGTAATACTCGTTATAGTTGGATTTATATTTTTGATTATGGCATGTATAGGGCTAGACCTTATTATTTTGTGTCTTTAAGAATTGACCAAATATGTAGGTCTAAAATAGATTATACTCTTTACATTGAGCTTTGAATGAGGGCTTTCATTTTGAATCTATAAAAGATGCATCTTAATGGTTGAATGAATGTCTATTATGGTTGTTTAGGTATTGGTTAGTATTGACATGAAAATAGGTACACTAGGGTGGCAAAGAGGCTTGGTAGATAGCCTCATATTGTCCACACGGGTAGACACATAGGCGTATGGCTAGGCCATGTGTGAAGGTCGTGCATCCCCTGTACTTAGAAATTTCAAGTCAGAATGCATGGTAAGGGTCACACAGGCAGAGACACGATCGTGTGTCTCAACTGTGTGGAGGGCACGGCCTAGTACGCGGGCGTGTACCATGGTCGTGTGATGCTGACGTCAGAAACAGAATACCAAGGTTTTTGCACACAGGTTGTGTCAAGGGCATGTTGTGGCTGTGTGAAAGGACACGGGTGTGTGTCCAGGCCGTGTGAAGTCTGCACTTGTTTTATAAAAAACTGTAAAAATTAAATTGGCCACACGGGTGCAAGACATGGGCATGTCCCAAGTGCACAGGCGTGTGCCCTATACCCACACGGGCGTGTGGAGCCTTAAAGCACGAAATTTTCTAAGTTTTTTCTTGAGCCCCGGTTTGGTCCCGAGCCACCTCAAATGTATGTTTTGGGCCTCATAAGCCCAATTAAGGGACAGATTGTATATGAAATGAAAAGTTTTAAATTGATCAAAATTTTATGTCCCGATTTTCTAATATTTGCTGATTTTAAGTCTGGTAACACCTCAAACCCTGTCCCAGCATTGGATATGGGTGAGGGGTGTTACAGGTTTAGCTACGTATGTGGCAGTTATGTACGAGCCTTCCGTGTATCCAATATTATTCCAAGTATTCAACGGGTAAATTATCGAGTAACTTGACAGAAGACCTAAGAGGTAAGTCAATGAGAAGAATGAGTAAGAGATTATGTTATGAGTTGATATAGGTATGTATACTGAACTCATGAGTAATGCCTTGGTATGTGATGAACTTATGACAAGGTTGTTTATGTGATGAGTAAGTTTAAGTGATTTGATAAAATACAAATTTATGTTCATTGAGTTAAATGTGTGTTAAATACTTGTTTAGATAGCATGTTATTTGCATATGGACTTACTAAGCTTTAATGCTTACCCCCTTCCTTTTCATCTTTTATAGTGTCGCCAAGCTAGCTCGAGGATCAAAAGACGTCGGAGACTTGATCACACTATCAATTGGACGTTTGGGTATAGTTAGTCTCAACATTTTGAGTATGGCATGTATAGGGGACTTGGTCATTTTGTTATGTGTCATATTCATTAGCCAAATGAGTTGGCTCATGATGGTATTATGATTCATTTTGTACAAGGCCATGAAATTTTGCTTATATTTGCTTCTCGGTTTGTAACCCTAATTATTTATGCATGCATTCAATATGTTTATGCTTGTGATGTGGTTGGTGGTTGCTTGTTAGTAATGGATGTGAGAAATGGCACATATGCTTAATGAATGAATTGGGACAATAGGTATGACCATGTTCATGGTATAATTAAGTAGGTTGAAGGTAGGTTTATAAGGATGAATAAATATGAAATTGGTGTGGAATGCCATATGAAAGCATGATGGTTTGAACATGTGAAATGTTGACAATTCAAAGTCATGGATTAATTATAATTGTGAGTATTTGAGTGACTAAATATGCTATGTTGCATGCCATAAAAAATGTATAAGTGAGTAAGCTTTTAAGAGTGGCAAGTGGCTTGGAAAATAGCCTTAAAGTTGTCCACACGGGTAGATGCACGGGCATGTGTCTAGGCCGTGTGTGACACACGGTCTACCCCATAAGTGTGTGATCCGACCGTATGTCCCATGCACCCTAATTTGGCAAAAAAAATGCCCAATAGTAAACACATGGGCAGAGACACGGCTGTGTGTCTCAGCCGTGTGAAGGACACGGCCTTAGGACATGGGCATGTGCCTAGGCCATGTAAAGTCTACACTTCATTTTTGGAATTTAATTTGCCAAACGGCCTAAGCACACGGTCATGTTACTTGGCCGTGTGACCCTATTGTGTTGATAATGTCATAAACAGAGAGTTACACAAGCTGAGGACACGGGCGTGTCCCAAGCTACACGGGCGTGTGACCCTATTTCATGAAAGTTTTCTAAGTTTTCCCAAAGTTTTCTAAAGTACTTGGTTTAGTCTCGAACTACGCCCTATTCATGTTTTAGGTCTCGTAGGCTCATATAAGGGACAATTTGCATATGTATGAATGAATTTAATTTGAACAAAATTTTACGACCCGATTATGTATGTTTGCTTGTGTTTAAGTCCAGTAATGCCTCGTATCCTGTCCCGGTGTCAGACACGGGTAAGGGGTGTTACAATTTTGGTGACTCATCCATGGAAATTTAGAAAAAGGGCAATGACTAATTTGGAATTTGAAATAATTTAATTAACTATAAGATGAAAAAGAAAATATCATCTTATTTACTCACCATCTTCCCCAAAAATACATGAAAACCCTAAAAGAGAGAGAAGAAACTTTCATGGCCTAATTGGGTAAGTTTCCTTATCCCGTTTTTAGTAATTTTGAAATTTTTGAAACCTGGATAGCTTAATCTATCTATTTGAAGGATCAATTTGAAGAGTTATCAAATTATGTAAATTAGGTTATGGATGTATATGCTGAAAATTTGAAATTTATGATAGAAAATGAAAGGTTGTTGATAGATAAACAACTTTTACAAAGTGATTTTTGATGAAAACAGGATTTAGGGACTAAAATGTAAAGTTGTGAAAATTGATGAAAAATTCTAAAATTTATAGAAAATATGTGCTGTAAATTTTATGCTGAAATTTCAGTTAGATTTGGAATATGGAGTAAATTACATAAGTTTCATTTTATGGAAAAGTTATGGACGAAATTGGAATTTATGGAAAAGTTAGGGGCAAAATGGTAATTTTGCTTAGGACGTAAATTGAGTCAAAATGAATATGAAATGTGTGAAATTGATGATTAAAGTTATTTATATAGATCTGGATAACACAAATATGAGGTTAGATCAAGGAAAAGAAAAGGTTTCAGATTAGTAGATTTTATACGCAAACTAGTGTCGAGGTAAGTTCGTGTAACTTAATCGAGCATGTAAATATGTTAACTTGAATGTTATGATTGTATGCAATATGAATTATATTATGTGAATGTTATAAATGTGCGAAATGATTACATTTTTGGAAATGCTGGAAAAAGGGTAAAGTCTCGTTTGAATGTTGAATTTCGATGGATAAATGTGCTTTCTTGAAATGAATGAGGTCTTGCATTTGTTGCTGACGGGACTTAGCTCGGACGAGTAATACTATTGATCTCATTATAGAAAGGATTTAGCCCAGACAGGTAATCTTGATATAATCCCTCTCGAGCATATATTACAATTAGGGTTTAGCCTGGACTGGTAATCTTGTAATATGATATGTGGCTCGAGAGTTGTGGTCCATGATTTAGTGACCTACGGGTACTCTTCGATAAGAATTGATGGGTTATTGAATCGTACACCTTGAGTGTACTACTTGAGTGCCCATCAGAATTTCAATGATTCAACAGACAAAACTCTTGGCATGATGAGAGAATTATGAGATGAAATGATAATGTCTTGAAAGAATATTGCATGATGAGATCACCTATGTTTACTTGATGTATATGAAAAATTTTGTGACTAACATGTTCGATTGAATGCATGTGATTAGGCAATTTTGCCAAATGGATGGAAAACATGATATTGTATGCTTAGATTTAATAAATGGGATTGGTAAGTTTAGTTATCGTTATACGAACTTACTAAGCATGTAATGCTTACTCTATTTTATTTTCCTCTGATTTATAGTGCTCGAAAGCTTGCGAAGGTTGGAAATCATTGGAGCATCATCACACTATTTTCTAACTTATTTTGGGTATATATAGTAAAAATCATTTTGGTATAATGGCATGTATAGGCTAACTTGGCCATAGATGGCTTAAGTATGTGGTTTATAATCTAGCCATTGGAATGGCTAGTAATAGTTGTTTTTGATGTTCTTGTAATCTCATACTATGGTAGCTATATACATGTTAAATGGTTGTTCAAATTATGCCTATCATATGGAATATAACAATGTAAGATTATAAACATGTATGCATGTAATGATATGCCATGTTGATTGATAGATTTTGCTTAATTTGAATGCTTGAAATGGTTGGTATTTGGATGTGAGCTTAAGTGCAAGTCATTGGTGTGATTTTAAGTGAGAAACGAAGCTAGAAATGGCTTTCTTTTGTCCACACGGGCAGACACTTGGGTGTGTATCTAGACCGTGTGTGACACACGACCTGGCACATAGGCATGTGGTTAGGTCATGTGTCCTTTGCACCTTAAATTGAAGAAAACAGAATGCTCAAAATTGAGCACACAGGCATGTTCTCAACTGTGTGTGCTACACGGCCTAGAACACAGGCATGTATCTTGGCCATGTGAAACCTACACCTAATTTTGAAATAATTTAATTAACCACACGACCTAGCACAATGGCGTGTGGCATGGCCATGTGCACAAGTTAAAAAGTTACACGGGGCCGAACACGGCCTGCAGCATGGGCATGTCCCTTGGACCACATGGGCGTGTGAGCTCTGCACCTTGGAAAAGTTTTGAAATGTCGCGAAAAGTTCTTAAAGTTTACGATTAAGTCTCGATTCAATTTTAATGCTCATATTAGGTTTCAAGGGACCATTTAAGGGACGTTTTGAATAATCTCGAGAAATGAATAATGATTGACGTGATTTATCTGTAAATACTCTAGAAGTTCTGGTAATGCTCCATAACTCTGTTCCAGCAATAGATATGGTTAGGGGTGTTACAATTGCTACCGTGGTTGAAGAGGTCCTTTCCAATAGGAGAAATCAGCAAGGGAATGGAAGGGAGAAAATGAGAACGAATGAAGGGTTTTGAAGAGAGAAAGTGAGAGAGAAGTGTTAAGAATGAAGGGGTGAGAGGTGTGTTTGAAATGAGCAGTAAAAGGGTATTTATAGGTTGGCTACGCTGCTAAAAATAGAAAAAATCGGCAGCCATTAACTCCCTCCATGGCTGGCCACACATATGGCAAGTTTGAAGCTTTCAAACTTGCTAAAATTAGCTAGGGGCAAATCTACAAAAGCTTGATAAGTGGAGGGGTTTGAATGTAATTTCAAGAAAAATTTAAGGTCTTTTTTTCAAGCCAAATAATTAGTTAAATAAGCTGATTGGGTCAGCATGTAGGACGATTTTGGGCAACCCATTTGCTTGATTGGATCTTTAACACCCCTAACCCGTATCCGTCGTGAGAATAGGGTTACAGAGTATTACTTGAGTTTACAAAACAATTAAAAATAATTCAAGTTAATTACTATTCAATTTCTGTAAGTGGTCTTATTGTTCCTTGCACGGGCCCTTGAGGCCCAATAATAACATTGGGATCGAGTCAGGACTAAATTAGGATCTCAGAGAATTTTTGTGAAATTTCCAAAATTTTTCCTAGATACAGGGCACACACGCCCTTGTGGTCAGAGCACACGCCCGTATGATCATAAGACACACTTCTGTAACAAGCCGTGTCCAACCCTGTGTAACTCACTAACTTGTGTCACACGGCCAACCACACGTCCATGTGCTATGCCGTTTGGTTAATTCATTTTTTTTCAAAATTAAGTGCAGGTTTCACACGGCCAACACACACACCCATGTTCTAGGCCGTGTAGCACACACGGCTGAGGCACACGCCCATGTCTCTACCCGTGTCACGGCCAAACTACACGCCCATATGCCGGGCTATGTGTCACACACGATCTTGACACACGCCCTTGTGTCTACCCGTGTAGACAAAATAAAGTCATTTCCTAGCTTTATTTCTCACCCAAGTTTTGCCAATAACCTACGCTGAAACTTACAAGTATATATACCAGCCAATTCAAGCATTAAATCCAAGCCAATTCTAACATCTAATATGATATTTTATCATATACATTCATGATTATAAGCTTACCTTTGTTTAACTTATATGTTAAGCATAACTTCATCAACCATATTCAATACACTTAATACATAGATATTTTCCATAAATGTAACCTTATAAGTTTATCAAAACAAAACATTACTAGCCATGCCAATAGCTAGTTTACAAACCACATTCATATGCCAATAAATGCCAAGTTACCTATACATGCAATTATACCAAAATAAATTTACTATTTATACCAAAACAAGTTAGTGGATAGTGTGATGATGCTCCAATAGATCTTCAACCTTCGCGAGCTTCTGAGCACTATAAAACAGAGAAAATAAAACCTTGTAAACATTATATGCTTAGTAAGTCCATATAATAGGAATCAAAACTTACCAATTACATTTAATAATATTAAGCATACAATTAATATGCTTTCATCATTTTAGCAAGTTTACCTAAACACACATGTACTCAATCAAACAAGTTAGTCATATAAAATGTTTATACATCAAACAAATATAGATGAGCTCATCATATAATCCTTTATCAAATAATTTAGAAGCATTTAGGGCATATTTCTAGTCATCTCATCATTTTCTCATGTCAAGAGTTTTGTCCGTTGAATTATTGAAATATCAATGGATACTCAAATAGTACACTTAAGTTGTACAATTCAGTAAACCGTCAATTCATAATTGAGAGTACCCATTAGGGCACATACTCAGAGAGCACACTCTCAAGTTACATACTAGAATGCTCAAATGAGCTATATGATCATGTAACAGGATACTTATCCGGGCTGTTAGGAAACTTATAAGAGTTTTATTCAGGGAACTTATAGAGCTTATCAGATATCTCTAAAGAGATGCTATCAGAAATCACCGGATAGGGTAACAAGGAGTTCATGTAACATCTCGAATTAGGGCCTAGTCAGAACAGTTGTTTCGAGACCACAAATATGAAATAGAAATAATTATTTTATGAACATTATAAGGTCTATGATATGTTTGCATGCTTGTGTGAAAACTTCATGAAGAAATTTTATGTGAGAAGTGTTCAATTGGACCTTAAGGACTAAATTGAATAAGTTGTAAAACTTATGTTCTATAAGCTTCAAGCATGAAATTGCATTGTATTATTAATAAGAGGTCCTTAAATAGTAATTTGACCAATTTTTAAAAATTTGGACAAAAATGGGCATGCATGGTAAAAATTTGAACGAAAAGTTAAAAGGGCATTTTGTTCATTTGGTAATTAAATGAATTAAAAGCGGAAAATCAAGCCAAAATCTTGTCCATCTTCTTCAAGCATGGCCGAATATTGCATAAGATACCATGGCTGGGGTTTTGTCACTTCCAAGCTCAATAATAAGTGCATTTAAGCGCCCATTTTTTATGTTCTTTGTATTTTTGAAGTCCTCGTAGTATGATCTATCCATTTCTACCCATATTTTGAAGTAGGGTTCATGTTTAAAAATTGACCCATGCATGACATGCTTGTGTTTTGATGATTAATGGAAGAATATGAAAGCTTGATGTGTGTTTAACATCTTTTACTAAGTGATTTTGCATGAAAACACCTAAAAAGGACTTGTTTGAAAAAGGTGTAAAAGTGAGTAGTAAAAATGTGTAATAAATAAAAAGGTGGGCTACTATGAGGAGGAATATAAATCGGCTAGGCTTGGGTAACAAAGAGAATGTATACATTTCATTTTACAAGTCTAGGTCTAACATCCCGAATTAGGGGTTAGTCAGAATAGTGGTTTCGAGACTACAAATCCAACGTTAAAATAATTATTTTATTATCATTATGAGGTCTAGGATATAGAAATAAGCATGTACTAAAGTTTCATGAAGAAATTCTATGTGTAAGGTGTCCAATTGGAAATCAGGGACCAAATTGAATGAATTGCAAAACGTGGATTCTTGAAGCAATTTGTATGAAATTGCTTTGGAATATTAATTAAAGGTCCTTAAAGAGTAATTTTCCCAATTTCTAAGTTTTTGGACAAAAATGGGCATGCATGGAAAATTTTGAAAGTTTAGTAAGGAAGGGCATTTTGGTTATTTGGTAATAAACTAAATAAAAAGGGAAAATTCAAGCTAAAATCATCTCATTTTCTTCTCCATGCTGCCGAATTCTAAGGGTCTCCATAGCTAGGGTTTTCAACATTTTCAAGCTAAATATTAAGTGCTCCCTAGCCCCGTTTTAAAAATTTTTCGTATTTTTGAGATCCTCGTAACATGCTCTCTCTATTTCTACCCATATTTCAAGATAGGGTTCATGTTCAAAAATTTACCCATGCATGAGATGTTTGTGTTTTGATGATTTATGGAGAAATATAAGAGTTTAAAGGATGGTAAACAACTTTTACTAAGTGGTTTTTCATGGAAATGGCTTAAGGGACCATTTTGTAAAAGTTAGGAAAATGGGTAGAAAAATGTGAAACAAAAGAAAATGTGGGCTGTTATAGGCAAGAAAAATATTCTTCTAGGCTTGAGTAACTTATAAATTCCATGCATTTCATTATACGAGCCTTAGAACTAAATTATAAAAGTGTGAAATGTTAGGGGTAAATTGGTCATTTTGCCCGGGGAGAGTTTTAAATCCTAAAATGAAAAATGTGATGTATTAGTAGTCAAATTTTATTGATATAGACCCCGAGGAACCAATTTCGGAGGTCGGCCATGGAAAACGAAAGGTTTCAGAATAACCGAAATACAAAACCAAAGTAATTACCGGGTAAGTTCGTATAACTCGAAGTAATCTCTTAATATACTCAAATATGCATGTTCTTGAGTGTATGAAAATTTAGATACTTATTGCATGATACTCAATGAAATGTGGTAGTGTAATTGAAAAGATGATAAATGTCCCGGTTGAAATAGAAATGGAAATCATGATGGATAAATTATGGCTTACATGACATGAGATCCTGCATGTGTTGCAGAAAGGGATTTAGCCCGGGCGAGTAATTTGATGATCTCAAAATGGAAAGGATATAGCCTGGACTGGTGTTCCTTGAGTGATTGAGCCTCCCGAAGAATATGGGTGCATTAAGGATTTAGCCCAGACGGATAATCTAATTTGAGGACTTAATTTAGCCTGAACTGGCAATTCAGATTCGAGTTTCTGAGAGCAATTGTTGTTAAAAGGGATTTAGCCTAGACTGGTAATCCAGACATTGCTTTATGAGTTATTACTATGGGGGATTTAGCCTGAACTGGTAATCCCACCGTAAGACGTAAGGTTCACGGGAGTGCGTACTCGAGATGATCACTTGTGTGACTTGACGGTAATTGAGCTATCCATCGAGATTTTTCGAGAAATTCAATGGGATTTACTTGAGAAATAAAGCATGGAAATATTGGATTGATGAGCTCATCTAAGACTAATGACATGATGTACTGTTCTGAAACTAACTTGATGATTGAGTGCATGTGATAGGGAAACTATTTCATGCTTGTTGGAATTATTGCCTAAATATGGTTGTATGCTAATTAACCGGTAAGTTTACTTTCCAGTTATTCGGACTTACTAAGCATATAAATGCTTACCCCCTTCTCTTTTCCTTGTCTTATAGAGCTCGTGGACTCGTGAAAATTGGAAGACGGTTGGAGAATCAACACACGATCGACTTGTCCTGCTTTGGTATATAGCTACTTTAATTTTCTTTAATGGCATGTACAGGATTTTTGGTTATTTTGTTATATGTGTCATTTGGCTAGCCAATGTAAGGGCGTAAATGGTATACTTATTCTTTTGTATATGGCCATGAGATACGGCTCATATTGATGTAGGTAGTAAACCTACCAATGATGCATGTCTATGTTTAATTGTTTCATGAGATGTGATGATGAGGGTTATCATGAATGAATGATTGAAATGGAACCTAATAATTTGAGAGTGGAGATAGCATATAATGGTATATGGTTACATCATGGCCTAAATGTAAAATGTGCTATGTTAATCCCTAATACAAAATGGATAATTTCGCATGTACTAAACTAATGAGATGAGGTTGACATGCAATTGGGTTATGCTAAGGTTGTTTAAGAGTGTGATTAGGCCATGTTAAATACCATTGAAGTCTTTAAGTGTGTATGGATGATAGAGGACCAAAGGCTTGGTAAATAGCCCTAAAAAGGTCCACACGAGTAGACACACGGGCATGTGTCCAGGCCGTGTGTGACACACGGGTAGCCCCGTGGGCATGTTGTCTGGTCGTATGTCCCCTGCACCTAAAATTTTAGGTCTGATTGCATGGTAGTAAACACAGGTAGAGACACGACCATGTGTCTCAACCATGTGGAAGACACGGCCTAGCACACGGGCATGTGCCTTGGCCGTGTGCCTCAAAATGAGTGATGACATCATAAACAAAATGTCTAGGTTTTTGGACACGGGCAATGACACGAGCCTGTCTAGGCCATGTGAGGGACACGGGCGTGTGCTTGGCCGTGTGAAAACCCCTGTAGGTTTGAAATGGAAAATAAATCCAAATATTTCAACACGGGTGAAACACACGGGGGTGTCCCTAAGCACACGGGCGTGTGCTTTGCCTCCACACAGGCGTGTGAGGCATAACCTTAGTAATTTTACTAAAATTTTCTATAGTTCTCTGTTTACTCCCGGATCGCTTTTAATGTATGTTTTGGGCCTCGTAGGTCCATAATCGGGACACTATGTTGTTATTTGATCGGTTTTAAATTAGAAAAAAAATTTATAACCCGTATCTTCCAAAAATATCTGAGTATGTGTCTGGTAGCGCCTCGTACCTTGTCTTGGTCTCGAGTACTGGTAAAGGGTGTTACACTAGGGACTAAAGTATAAATATGAGAAAGTTTAGGGGTAAAATTATAAATTTTATAAAATATGATTTTTGCGCCGATTTGAATAATGTGAGTGTTAAATAAATTATACTTGATATGTTAGATCAAAAGAAACGAGATTGGGCTTAGATCAGGAAAGATCGAGATTATGGACTAAATCGGAATAAATAGCCTTATTCGCATTCAAGGTAAGTTCGTATGATAATAATAATGCAATGTTGCGTTTGAATTGTAATGTTTATTTATTATTACATAAACTGTATGACTGGTTATACGGATGTACTCGACGAGGATTCGACAACTAAGTTCCTACGAAAATGTCATCATTGTTTGTAATTGAAACCTAAATTGGTATGTTAATTCGATTGTGATGAATTATATGATTATGATGTTATGTGCGTGATAGTGGCATATATCATGAAAGATTTGATAATCCAAATATTGATTATATGTTACGTAATGATTGAATATGTAAATATTGGAAAGTTAATGGATAATCTCGATGAATACGTCAAAGAGAAGAAAGTAAGTTCATTTGCAAATATTGCAACATGTACCATACTTTAAATGCCTTAATATTGCATTTATGGTAAGTTCATATGAGATGATATGTCATATTTCTATTGCTTTGATATCAAGTGAATTTTAATGCTTTATTACTATTATGAGTATGCTTGATTATTCTCTGAGTATGTGATTGGTGCCATGGATATTGAAATCGACATTACGAGCAAGCTCAACGGAAATGTGATATAGAAGAAAATCCTGTTTGAACCTTAGGAATAGTTTAGGATACAAGTGACATGTCACTAGGAATTATGTGATCTGAACTCATTGAATTGTGTCTGAGTTCATGATATATGCGACATTCGAACTCATTGAGTTGTGGTCTGAGTTCATGATATATAAGACACATGTCTTGGTGTCTGGGTACTAGTCCTGTATATTCTATTAATGGCAAGGTAGTCCGACATGTGTTGTGGATACTTGACAACCTGTATAAGCAGACCCGTGAGTAGCTCGAAAGCGAGCAACATGTGATCTGAGATATGAAGTAGCATTGGCTACATATGAGGCATTTAGGTGCAAGCTTTCGATGTATCCGATAATACTCTGAGTGTTCAACAGGTAGTTCAAGAGAAGCTCAATGAGTAATCTTTATGTTTGCATCAAGATGAAAAAGTAAGCTATGTTGTGCCACTTGCACAGGTATGTACCTCAAACTCATGGGAATACCATGAGATGTGATGAATATGTGGTAAAAATATTTACAAGAAAGTTATGTTTACGAGAATGATTATTATGATGGCCATGTAAGTATAAATCTATACTCATGAGGAATAAATATGTGATAAATCTGATTGTTGAACGTGTATAAGACTTTTAGATCAATGTGACTTGAGGCATGATGTGTTTATTCTTTAAGGCTGTGATTCATTGAATGATGTCAAGCTATATGACTTGAGAAACATGAATACATATAAGTAATATGCATTTGTAGTACATATGTTCAAATGTATGCTCATGAAAGGATTATGATTGCTTGACCAAAACCTAAGTACGATAAGCTATGATTATGGTTCTGAAAAGGACGAGCTTTATTAACCGAATAATTAGTAATTATAAGAACATATTGATGAAGTTGATAAATGCATGTCAATGAAATGCTTATTATTTTCACACGGGCTTACTAAGCTTTAAAGCTTACTCTCTCCTTTCCATTTGTTTTAGTGTTGTCAGGATTGGCTCGACTATAGAGAACGTCAGAGGCAGCATCACACTATCAAATTATCAACTTGGGGTATTGAAAGTCTTAAATGTTTCATGCGAGTGGCATGTATAGAGGCTTACTTATTGTGATCTGTATTTTTATGATTTGGCCAAAGATGTTGGCTTATATTGATTCATTGTATATGGCCATGAGATGTGGCTCATATTGATTATGGGTTGGAAGCCTATCTATCTATGCTATGTTCTAATGCTTTGTGATGTGAAGAAGTGATCACACTTGTTTGCCATGAATGGTTAGTGTTATGACATATGTGTATGATGAATGCTTCATGACCAATCAAAATGGTCATAGCTAAGGAGTAATTGTGTAACAAGATAATAATGCCTTGAATAAGAATGCTTGATGATTAAGTAGACATTAATTAGTAAATTGATAATCATAGTATAAAGGTAAAAGTAGTCATCAAAATGACAAGGCTAAATGAATGTGAATTGGTGTGTTTAGATGTGGTATAATATGAGTATGTAAAACATATGGATGATGGCATGTAAATGTTATAATTGTGCCTTAATTGGGGATGTTTAATCCTTAAATTGAAGTTATTTTATGTGCCTTTGATGTGTTTAAGTATGTGAGGGATTAAGAGTAGCAAAAGGCTTGGAAAATAGCCTAAGTGCTGGCCACACGGGTAGAGACACGGCTAAGTGTCTCAGCAGTGTGAAGGACATAGCCTAGAGACATGGGCGCGTGTCCAGGGCGTGTGAAGTCTGTACTTAATTCATGAGAATTTAATTCGTCACATGGCCTAGCACACGGGCGTGTGGCTTGGCCGTGTAGTTCATTTTGGTTGATGACGTCATAAATAGAGAGTTACACGGCTTGAGGATACGGGCGTGTCCCTGTGTCCACACGAGTGTGTGACCCTGTTTCATGGAAAAATTTTCTAAGCATTCCCAAAAATTTTCCAAAGTTCTCGATTTAGTCCCAAACCATTTTTAATGCATGTTTTGGGCCTCGAAGGCCCCTATAAGGGACGTTATGCATGTGTTTGAATGATATGGATTTGAATGAAATTTTATAGCTTGATTTTGCATGAATGTTTATATTTAAGTCTGGTAACACCTCAAACCCTGTCCCGGCGTCAAATACGGGTAAGGGGTGTTATAGTTCAAGCGAGCTTAACAAGACGCTCATAAAGAGCTGCATTTGTGTCCGTATTATATGCTGGATCACAACCGATCACATATCAGGACGCTCACAAAGAGCTACGGTAATGTGCAACAAATGCAAAATCATTATCGATCAGGATACTTGCAGGAACTAAATATTAGGATGCTTGAGAGGCCTATATCAGGATTACTAGTCCGAGCTAAATCCTGTCTGCAACATATGCAAAATCACATTTCATGTACGGGAAATCACCTGTATCCATCGATTTTCATTGTTCAAGGGGAACTTAATAACTTTATAACATTTTCAATCATATAATCTTTCATGTACATTTTACATACATATAAATCACATAATTAGATGCCACATTCAAACCAATTACATCATTCAATTCTAACATATTAACATGTATAATTAAGTTACACTAACTTACCTTAACAGTCGTTTGTACAAGAAATTCTACTAATCTAAAACTTTTTCTTTTCCTCGATCTAGCTTTGAATTTGAGTTGGCTGGATCTATATAAATGAATTTAATCATCAATTTCTCACATTTCATATTTAATTGAATTCAATTTATACCCTAGGTAAAATTACCATTTTACCCCTAAACTTTTCATAAATTCCAATTTCATCCCTAGGCTCGGAAAATGAAATTCATGCAATTTACTCATTATTCCAAGCCTAACTAAAATTTCATATAAAATTTACGACACATGTATTCTATAAAATTTAGAATTTTTCTTCAATTTTAATAATTTTACAATTTAGTCCCTAAACCACATTTTCATCAAAATTCACTTTGTAAAAAATGTTTATCTATTAACAACCTTTCATTTTCTACCATAAATTTCAAATTTTCAATATAGTCATCCATGGAAAAATTTCTATACTTTGATAACTATTCAAATTAATTCCCCAAATAAATAGATTAAACTATCCTGGATTCAAAAATATAAAAATTACTAAAAACGAGACAAGAATACTTACCCAATTAAGCTTGATTAGTTTCTTCTCTCTCTCCTAGGGTTTCCATGCAAATTTTGGGGAAGATGATATAAAATAAGATGATATTTCTATTATCATCTTTTAATTATTTTAGTTTCCAATTTAGTCCTTAACCTTTTCTAATTTTTCCATAGATGAATCACCAAAAATATCTACTAACTTTTTTTTAATGGTCTAATTACCATTTAAGGATCTCAATTTTTGAATTCCATAGCTATTTAATCCTTCTAGCTAGTAGAATTCAACTTTTACATTTTATGCAATTTGGTCCTTTCCGTAATTAAGCACATAATCGGTAAAATTTTCTTATCAGAATTTTTATATGATATTCCTATCGTAATGCAAACCATGCAATAATATTAAAATAAATTTTCTTTCTGGCTTAGATTTGTGGTCCCGAAACCACTGTTCCGATTTCACTGAAAATGGGCTGTTACAGGATCAGTTTCTCGGTTTAGCAAAATTGGGCCTCCTTTCATAATTTAATTAATAATAATTATTTAACCCAAAATAAATTGGATTAAATTTAAAATTAATTATATTATGAATTAATATTCATAATTTGGATCATCTTAGGCTAAAAAATTAATTCACCTCGATGCTTCAACAATCGCTTCTCGGTTTTGCGCTTCTAGCAGCGTCTATCAAGCCAATTTTTGCCCTTTATGCGAATATGTCAAAAATAAATAAAATTAATCAAAATTTATTATAAAATTAATTAGAATTCGATATGTTAATAATTTAAGTACAATTTAATTATTTTATAATTATATTATATATTTCAATAGAATTATTACGAAATTTGCATGAATTTGAGTTAAACAGGGCTTAGAGAAATCTATATATTTTCGTGTTTCCAGTGATTGAGTAGGCTCACTTTGTGTAATTATTGAAGAGATTGAATATTTCTTATTAAATTAGGCTCCGCGAACGTAGGGAAACCGAAATACGTAATAATTTATTATATTTTTGTATGTTTACTATTTTGCATTTGGTGGTTAAAGGAGTGTTCACTACCTTAAACTCTACTTGTATCCTGTAAAAAAAAAAAAACTTATTGTTTCAAAAGTAAATAAAAAGAAATTGAAAGAAAATAATTTAGTATAGATTTTAATAATTTTGTGATCTCAAAATTAAAAATTAGTTAGCAATCAAATTCCTATTAAAACAATATATAAGTTATCGAAATTGAGAAAATAAAAATTAAACCCGTCTTCCGTCTACTTTTAACTTATCGAATCGAAGAACAATCCTTAATTATAAAAAAAATTTAAACCAAAAAGTACTTCATATAAAAAATTCCATAAAAGAAATAAAGGTTTTACAAAAGAAAAATAAGAACAAATCCACTAAGAAATTAAATGCCTCGAAGCAATTATAGTAGCGGAGTTGCGTTAATCTGCTCCGCTTTTTTAATAATTATTTAATAATATTTATAATTATTTAATAATTTTTAGTATTTTATTTTTATATTTAATAATAATTATTATAATATATTAATATTATTTACAATTTTAATATTTTTATTTGGTTAACAATCGCATCATTGATCAATGCTATACACGTGACGCATATAATTAAATTTTTGAAAGAAAATATAATGAAACAAAACTTTTGATACTAAAATTAAAAGTATAATATAATTCAAAAGTGAAATTATAACTAAAGCATTTTTTTCTTTATAAAATTCCGGTCATATTTTTATCAAAGGGGGAACCAAAAGAGTGGAGCGGTGCTGACGATATAGGTGATGAAATGATGAAGCAAGAGAGATAAGTGGGAAATACTACTAGTAATGAGTAAAGAGTTAAAATTTATAAAATGAATAATATTAATTTTCTTTTAAAATATAAGGGGAAAACTGAGACCCTACACATCAAGCAGACCCAATGTATATGCCAAGTTCTGGTCCCAGGCTTCTTTCATAAATTCATCCACGGGCTTCAAAACTTCATACCCCAACTCTCACCCTGTGTGCGCGTCCTCACACGCTCCAAATAATTACTCCTATCAAGTTGTGATTTTCGATTTAATTTTACATATCTTTAACCATGTATGTGTAAATAATTATATTTACTCATCATAAAAATAAAAACAATGCATATAATTAAATCAAAACAAAATTTTCAAATAATTATATTAAGTTATAATTCTTATATCACATTATACATTTCGTCTAAAATTTAAGTATAGTTTTGAAATTTATTTTATTTTGAAAGGAAAGAAAGTATATTAACTAATATTGAGGTTAGTAAATTTTATAGAAAAATCTCAAAATTATACATCAATTTTAGTTTAATATGCATTTTATATATAAAATTTTGATTTGATTCAATTCTCACAAATTATTAACACATTTATTGATATAGTTTCATTTTTTGTTTACATATTGCATATACAAATAGTTATATTTATTTAATATAAAAATAAATTGATATATATTTATTTAAATATATATGATTTAATCAAAATTAAAGTTTCATTTATACATTTGAACCGCAATCAAAGTTTCATGTGTATAATTACATCAAATTAAAGTTTATATATCATATTGCACATTAGATTAAAGTTTATGTATAATTTTGAGATTTATCCTTAAATTTTATGAATAGAGTTAATAAAGTGATGTTTTTAAAAAAATTAGTTTGTTACATAATGTGCGTTGTAGGTGTATTTATAGGTTTAATTAATTTAATTTAATTAATTATATATTTTATTTATTTATTTGATATAAGTAATTATTATTTAATATACATGAAGTTTTGTTGATTTTGCTTTCCAATCACATGTCTAATTTTAACTATCCTTATTAACTAATAGAGTAAAAATAGACAATGCAAAATTTGTTATATAATTCAAATATGCTTGTAAGGTCTTTTCCGAAGACTAACTCACCATCAGTTATGCAATACAAGATATTTGTAACACCCTTCATTCGGTCCGGTCGCTGAACCCGAGCTATAGGATGTTACCATAATTAATTAAGCATATCACCAGAAAAATTCAGCTTTAAACATTCCATTAAATAATAAACATGATATAATCCAAGCAAAAAACAATTTATAAACATATTCGAGCTCCAAACGAGCTTATGAAGCTCTTAGACTAACTCGAAAACAAGTTAAGACTAATTTGAAGCTTTTTATGAAAAGATAAGTAAAAAACAAAAAAATGGGTCACACGACCATGAGGCTAAGCCATGTTACAGGTTAACGTTGTGTGTGATTAAAGCACATAGCCGTTGTAATCAAACCGTGTATGGGAACTAAAACCATGTATTCGGAGTCACAAGGCTGTGACAATAGGCTGTGTAACTAACTATTACAGTGTTGGAACTAATTGTAAAACTTTGTAAATATCCACACAACCGTGCCATCGGGCCATGTGCGAGACTGTGATCGTGTGCATTCATTTGTTACCCAAAACATATAGCCTACACATGTAACATCACAAATTTTAGCTTAATGAGAATGTAGAATTATATAAAAAAGAAGGAGTTAGCTAAGTAGTTAGTTGTTAAATGTGAAAGCATGGAATTTAATAAGGTCTCAAGTTCAAATATTTCCATTGCAAAATAATTATTTTTTTTGCGAAATCCCTTATTTCTTTTAGAGTGTGTCGTTCGTGCCCTTTTTAACCTAGTTATAAATATTATTTTTACACAAATTGATTAGCCTTTATTCTTTTTTCCCGCACCTTAGTCATCCCTCTCCTCTTTTCTCTTCCTTGATTTTCAATTTTTTTCTTTCTTCCTCCATTGTTGCCATTGCCCATAACACCTAGTTTTATCATCTTTTTCTTTTCTTTTTGCCATAAGATTTTGCATCATCTCCTCCATCACCTTGTTTCCATTTTTATCTAATTTATTCAGCCCCAAATATGAAATCTTAAACCTCCAAGATCGATTTCTATCATTGACAAGAAGTGCCATTGCCGCCCATAGCATCTAACATGTGTAAGATCTTTTTTTCTTTCACTTTCTTGTAAAATATTATCAAATAAAAACCTAATTTTATAGATCTGGAATTTGGGTAATTTTTAAAGATTTAATAGGTATTTTTAAGCTTTTTAATCAATTCCAAAAGTGGTTTTAAATCAGCCCCAAAGTGGCCACCGCGGGTGTTAGTGCAAACGCCTATGGGCAAGAAAGGGAGTTGTTTTTCTTTAATTATTTCCTATCTTTTTCCAGAATGATTTTGGGTTCTTGAACCCCTCCTAATCAACCTTGAAACATGTGTTAATTAGGGAAAATCAATCTTGACCCTTCGACACTTCAGATCTGACAATTCGAGAAGCGTAAATGTAGGCAATTATAAACTAGTGAATATATTCGATTTAGATATTGGGAAAAGTTGTTAATTGATCAAATAAAGAATTTTTAATCATAGATAAGCTACTAATTTTTTAGTAATTAATTTTGCTAGGTGCCAACTTAAATTGCCAAATTAGTAGTAACGCTGGAAGACGTTCGCGCGTACGATTCGCCTCAAATCAGTGTAAGAAATCTAATTAGTTGTGATTGTGATGATTGCATTGAACCCATAAGTGGGTGTTTAAGGGCTGTTCATGTAACATCTCTCACTCGTATTCAACGCCGAAATAGGGTTACGGAGCATTACCGGACTTATAACACATTCAAACATACATTTCATATACAATTAATGAAATCATATACATTTCATTCACAACCAATCATTGTGTCCCTAATACAAATCTACGAGGCCCTAAACATGCATTCAGGGTGGTTGGGGACCAAACCGATAACTCAGGAAATTTTTCAACACTTAGAAAATTTTTGCATAAAACAGAGGACACACGCCCGTGCATCTCACAATACCAATACACATGCCCGTGTGGCTAGCCCATGTGCCCTAAAAATGGCCATACACGTCTGTGTGTTGGGCCGTGCCAAACCTGTAGGGTATACTGACTTATGCCACTCGGCCAAATCACACGACCGTGTGTGAGGCCGTATGGAGCATACTGACTTGGTTTCAAATTCAACACCAAGGGACACATGGCCATGTACATAATCGTGTGTCACACACTGCTGAGACACATGCCCGTGTCAACAAAAATAAGCTATTTACCAAGCCATATTGCCATCCCGAATTGGCACACACATACATCAAATCAATTGATACTAATAGAAGGCATAAGCATTCAAGCAACTTCAACCAAGCATCATTTATTCCATTTCAATACCAACAAATACAAGGTGCACCATACCAAAATATGAAATTCAAATACATACCTAATTTTACCCTTTTCATTCATCCATATGGTAATTTTCAAACATGCATCAAATTACCTAAACTCATAAACCTACTAATTACCAATTCATCAACCATTTGATATTCACCGTATTCATTTTCAACAAGCATCAACTACCATCATAACTAGCATTTATAAGGCAATTACTAAACTCAAACAAAGGCCATTTGCACTTTTTTATATATGTAACATCCTGATTTTCGGGTTTTTTTTGCGATTCTTGATATTTTGGTAAAGTTTTTAAAATTTGGTATTTGGTTGTGGAATTCATAATTTGAGTAGGTAAATGGGCTTATGGAAGGCCTATGTGCTGGCCAAAACCCGGTGGAATTTTTGAATTTTGGACTTAAGAAGTTAGTGGCCTTGGATAGGTGGTCTTATTAAAATTTGTGGGTGAAATGTAACACAAATGAGCCTTTGGTAAAGTGGCTAAGTGACGCCACTAAGAAGCTATAAGAGCGGCGTGTAAGTGGTTGGGGGAAGACCTGTGTTCGATTCCCTGTGATGGCAAAGGTAATGTTTTTTTTATGCTTGTGCATGCTAGAGTTTAAAGCTGGATAGAACTCTGTGGGGGAGTTTGAATCAGTCAAATGCATGAATTAAGGAGGGATAAGGGGAGAGATTTTAGGGAATTGAGAGGAGGATAGAGCTTATCTGAATTGAGGGGATTAGAGAGGGGATTTCGGCAGAGGGGTTTTTAGTTAGGGATTTTCGGTAATAGGAATTAGGGTGTGCCATTTTCCTTTTGGTGTAGTCTTTTTCTCTCCTTTTTCTTTTTCAGACGAATCTACCATCTCTCCTCTCATATTTTGTTCCTTTTCCTTCTTCTAAACCAGCCTACTACTTCCCTCCATTCATCTACTATTTCTTTCCCTTACCTCCACTTCTGCCGAAATACCGCAAAAGCCGAAATCTATAAAGCTAGGTGGTGCCGATTTCTTGTTGACCAGCAAACCTCTTTTTCTTTTCACTTTTTAGTGGTCAATTCTCTTATCTTCTAAGGCATAGATGGATTCAAGAAGAGGCGTGGTAAGTACTCGAACTCTAAGCGATTCCTATAGTAGCTTGTTGACAAAAGCCAAAACCCTACGGTTTAGGAGATGGCGAGAGCGTGGGTATAGGCTCTATTGGTTTTCTTTAATCTTTTTATGGTTTGTTTAGTGGAGGAGCAGCAAAGGCGTGGGGTCGACTTGGATTAGTTTGGATCATCGAGTGGCTAGAGCTAGTCATCAATTTGGCAAAAGTAAGGTTCTAAGGCCATTATGGAGGGTGGTAGAATGTGTAAGTGTTGATATTAGATGGTTCTCGATTTGGTTCAATTATTGTGAGCTGATCTATTAACGGTTGATTATAGGAGAAATCGTGTAGGAGATCTCATCGAGAATATCGCAAAATAGATGCAAAGCGAACCCTTTTCATAGCTTAAAGCGATAAATCGAAAAGCGAAATCTAAAATTACGGCATTTGAGGACTTATGAAACAGCGAATGCTCATTGGTTAGCTAGATTTGCTAAGTTGATGATCGGGACCATTGGAACAGGTAAGAGCATGATTTTTAGCATGACGGTAAGTTGGGCCTCGATGGGCTGAAGTTGGGCCCAATGGGCTTTCGGGCCCATTTGGGTAAAAAAATTGGTAGATAATGAAAACCTGTTAAATTGTGCATTAAGACGGGTAACAACATTGTGGAATATAGGCTAAATGGGCCTAGATGACAAAATCGGCTATGTAGGGCCCATTAGGGGTTTTTGGCCCAATAACTCGGTTTTGCTTAAAATGGGCCAGAATCGCTGTTTAAAACATAAGAATGGTTAGTAACTAATAATGAACATGGAAAACCTTAATGTTTGGTAAAATTATGAAATTACCTTTATAATATGAAAATGACTGTTCGCCCTTAGGTAAAAATGACCATTATACCCCTAGGGTTTATTTGTAAATTTGATATGTGGGATATGATATACATGATTGATATGATATGCACATGATATGTATGATATGCACATGATATGTATGAAATGCACATGATGTAATCATAAATGCATTGGGTTGGGTTTTTATATGGATGGAGGAAGTGCAAAAGGGCTTATGCCCCAGTTTATTGAAAAGGGCTTATGCCCCGGTTTATTGAAAAGGGCTTATGCCCCAGTTTATCGAAAAGGGCTTTTCCCAGTAATTAAAGAGGCTAGGCCTCCAGATATATGACAAACCCGACCCAGACGTTATGGTCGAATCTGACGTGCCACATTGAAGTTAAAAATCCATGTTTCGTTTTAGTGCTTTAAAAATCGACTTTTGTTAAGCTAGCAAAGTGAATGGAAGCTGGGCACCAGGTAGGAATCCGTGACAGAGGAGGATGAGCCATGAAGGCTGCTTAAGTACCAAGCTCTTCGAATGGATCCAATCCTAGACATGCCCACAACCATTGCCACACTTAGTTAAATCGAGTTGTAATTTATTTAAGTCGAAATCTTTGATAAATCGGGTAATCGTGGTGTGGTGTTATTTTGAAAACAATTATTATTTTGAAAACACGTCCTAAGTCTAGCCCATTTATTAACAAACAGATTAAAGTTATTAAAAATAAAATAAATAATCCCAGAAAAGAAAGAAAATCAAGTCAAAATGTCCTTATTACAACCCAAAAATAAATAATAAATAAAGCAAACTTTATGAAAACCAAACACTTATTCAAAAGCCCAAAGGCGATCACCGTGGCCACTTTGAATCCCTCCGGCTCCAAGTCCCCAAATTAAGGCTCACCTGCAAGGTTAAGGAAAGGGGGTGAGTTTGGAAACTCAATGTGTAACAAGCCCCTTTCAGAGCCCAAAGCAATATCAGCCTGCTGGGCCTAAGCCCAACTTCAATCTCAGCGTATACTGGGCCAAAGCCATTTTATATTTCATATTACTGGGCCGAAGCCTTTACTGTAAACGGTATAGCCCATAGCCCCATTTCAATATCACATGTAATATCAATGAATATATGCAAGCCCATTTGGGGAGACTACTCAACCCACCATCCGCTACTCTCCACCCGTACCAACCAACACACTATGTGGGGAATAACTCAACCCACCCAACCAACACACCACTGGTAGTATAGCTGTTTTGTCATATATCTGGAGGCCTAGCCTCTTTAATAACTAGGGCAAAGCCCTTTTCGGTAAACTGAGGCATAAGCCCTTTTCAATAAACTGGGGCATAAGCCCTTTTCAATAAACTTGGGCATAAGCGCTTTTCAATAAACTGGGGCATAAGCGCTTCTGCACTTCCTCCATCCATATAAAAACCCAACCCAATGCATTTATGATTACATCATGTGGATTTCATACATATCATGTGCATATCATATCAATCATGTATATCATATCCCACATATCAAATTTACAAATAAACCCTAGGGGTATAATGGTCATTTTTACCTAGGGGCAAAACGGTCATTTTTATATTATAAATGTAATTTCATAATTTTACCAAATATTAGGGTTTTCCATGTTCATTATTAGTTACTAACCATTCTTATGTTTTAAACAGTGATTCTGGCCCATTTTAAGCGAAACCGAGTTATTGGGCCAAAAGCCCCTAATGGGCCCCACACAGCTGATTTTGTCAACTAGGCCCATTTAGCCTATATTCCATAATGTTGTTACCCGTCTTAATGCACAATTTAACAAGTTTTCATTCTCTACCAATTTTACCCAAATGGGCCTGAAAGCCCATTGGGCCCAACTTCAGGCCATCGAGGCCCAACTTACCGTCTTGCCAAAAATTGTGCTCTTACCCGTTCCAACGGTCCCGATCATCAACTTAGTGAATCTAGCTAACCAATGAGCGTTTGCTTGCTCACAAGTCCTCGAAATGCCAGAATTTCGGCATTTCGGCATTTATCGTTTTAAGTTATGAAAAAGGGTTCATTACACACCTGTTTTGCAATATTCCTCGACGAGATCTCCTACACGATTTCTCCTATAATCAACCGTTAATAGATCAGCTCACAATAATTGAACTAAATCAAGAACCATCTAATATCAACACTTACACATTCGGCCACCCTCCATAATGGCCTTAGGAACCTTACCTTTGCCGAAATTGATGACTAGCTCTAGCCACTCTGATGATCCAAACTAATCCAAGTCGATCCTATGCCTTGCTGCTCCTCCACTAAACAAACCATAAAAAGATTAAAGAAGAACCAAATAGAGCCTATACCCACATTCGGCCATCTCCTAAACTGTAGGGGTTTCGGTTTTTGTCAACAATTGTTATAGGAATCGTTTAGAGTTCGAGCACTTACCAAAGTCTCTCTTCTTGAATCCATATATGCCTTAGAAGATAAGAGAATTGACCACTAAAAAGTGAAAAGAAAAAGAGGTTTGCTGGTCAACAAGAAATTGGCACCACCTAGCTTTACAGATTTCAGCTTTTGTGGTATTTCGGCAGAAATGGAGGTAAGGGAAAGAAATAGTAGATGAATGGAGGGAAGCAGAGGGCTGGTTTGGAAGAAGGAAAAGGAAGAAAAGATGAGAGGAGAGATGGTAGATTCGGCTGAAAAAGAAAAAGGAGAGAAAAGACTACACCAAAAGGAAAAAACGGCACACCCTAATTCCTATTGTCGAAAATCGCTAACTAAAAACCCCTCTGCCGAAATCCCCTCTCTAATCCCCTCAATTCGGCTAAGCTCTATCCTCTTCTCAAATCCCTAAAATCTCTCCCCTTATCCCTTATTAATTCATGCATATGACTGATTCAAACTCCCCCACAGAGTTCCATCCAGCTTTAAACTCTAGCATGCACAAGCATAAAAATAACATTACCTTTGCCATCACAGGGAATCGAACCCAGGTCTTCCCCAACCACTTACACACCACTCTTATAGCTCCCTAGTGGCGTCACTTAGCCACTTTACCAAAGGCTCATTTGTGTTACATTTCACCCACAAATTTTAATAAGACCACCTATCCAAGGCCCCTAACTTAAGTCCAAAATTCAAAATTCCACTGGGTTTTACAAAGACATGGGCCTTCCATAAGCCCATTTACCTACTCAAATTATGAATTCCACAACCAAATACCAAATTTTAAAAACTTTACCAAAATATCGAGAATCGCAAAAAACCCGAAAATCAGGATGTTACAACTCTACCCTCTTGAAAGAAATTTCGGCCTCGAAATTTACCTGATCCAAACAGTTGAAGGTACTGCTGACGTATCACCTCTTCGGTCTCCTAAGTAGCTTCTTCCTTGCCATGGTTCCTCCAAAGTACCTTCACTAATGGGACTAACTTCCTTCTCGACACCTTGACGTCGCGATCAAATATTTGCACAGGTTCCTCTTCGAAAGTCAAATCCGACTGTACTTCAATTTCTGCAACTGGCACGATATGAGTTTGGTTCGAACGATATCGCCTTAGCATGGACACATGAAAAACATCGTGAATACGATCCAGCTCTGGAGGTAACTCTAGTTGATAAGCCATCGACCCTATCCCCTTAATAATTCGATAAGGCCCAATAAACCGTGGACTCAACTTGCCCTTCTTACCAAATCTCAATATCTTCTTCCAAGGTGAAACTTTCAAAAAGACCATGTCCCCAACTGCATATTCAATATCCTTACACTTCAGATCAACATAAGACTTTTGTCGATCCACTGCCTCCTTTAACCGATTCCTGATCACCTTAATCTTGTCTTCGATATCTATTACCAATTCCGGCCCAAGTACTTGCCTTTCCCCTAATTCCGCCCAACAAGTAGGCGAATGACACCTTCGCCCATATAGTGCCTTGTAAGGAGCCATCTGAACACTTGCTTGGTAACTGTTGTTATACGTGAACTCCGCCAATGGCAAATAGTCCTCTCAGCTGCCCCTAAACTCAATAACACAACCTCTCAACATGTCTTCTAAAATCTGAATGACCCTCTCTGACTGCCCATCCGACTGAGGGTGAAAAGTCGTACTAAAATCCAATCGCGTTCCCAACGCCTCATGCAACTTCTGCCAAAATCAAGATGTAAACCTTGGGTCTCGGTTAGAAATTATCGATACTAGCACCCCATGCAACCGCACTATCTCCGCCACATACAACTTGGCCAGCTTCTGAAGTGAGTAATCGGTTCGGACAGGTATGAAATGGGCAGATTTTGTGAGCCTATCCACAATTACCCAAACCGAATCCTTCTTAGAAGGTGTCAATGGCAACGCACTTACAAAATCAATAGTTACCCTTTCCCACTTCCAAAGTGGTATCTTTACTGGCTGTAACAATCCTGAAGGCAGTTGGTGCTCGGCCTTCACTTGTTGACACGTCAAACACCTCCCCATAATTTCGATCACTTCTCGCTTAAGCCCAGGCCACCAATATAGCTCATTCAAGTCTCGATACAACTTACTCACTCCTGGATGCATAGCACAAGGTCCATTATGTGGCTCTTTCAAAATCATCAATCTCAAGTCAGAGTCTTTCGGCATACAAATTCTTCCTCGAAAACAAAGAACTCCTTCGCTATTTATCCCAAAGTCTGGATTCTCCCCTTTCTCAACTTGCTGAAACCGAGAAACCATCGACTCATCCTCCAGCTGTTGCTTATTAATTTGCTCCACCTAAGTCGGTCTCACTTGTAATTCTGCCAATAAGCTTCCATCATCATACAAACTTAAATGAGCAAACATTACCTTCAACTCCGCTACAGTCCTTCGACTTAACGCATCAGCCACGACATTTGCCTTTCCTGGATGATACTGGATCGAACAATCATAGTCTTTTAACAACTCTATCCACCTTCGCTGTCTAAGATTCAGCTCCTTTTGAGTCAGCAATTACTTAAGACTCTTGTAATCCGTATAGATGATACATTTCTCCCCATACAAGTATTGCCTCCATATCTTAAGCGCAAAAATTACCGCTGCCAACTCCAAGTCATGTGTAGGATAGTTCACCTCGTGAGGCTTAAGCTGTCGTGAAGCATAAGCGACCACCTTACCCTCTTGCATCAACACGTAGCCCAAACCTACATGTGACACGTCGTTGTAAACAGTGAAATCCTTACCAGACTCTGGTTGAATCAACACTGGCGCTTCTATCAAAACCTTCTTCAGCTTCTCAAAAGCCTCTTGCTGCTTATTCGTCCAAACAAAAGGTGCTCCCTTCTATAACACCCCGAACCCGAGACCATCGCCGATGTCGGACACGAGGGGTTAACAAGCCAAATCCACATATTGCACCCACCAATTTGACATTTCCGACAGTGCTGGAAATCAACGTCCTTGTAGCCTTAAAATCATATCTCGAGTTTCAAAACTCGGAAACCGATTCCGTAAATTTTCCCAATTTAGACTCATATATCCATCCATGGATTTATTTTTAGAATTTTTGGTCGGGCCAATTGGTACAGTTTATTAGTAAAAGTCACCCATGTTACAAGGATCGACTGCTTACAACTTGAATATCTCCCTGTACAGGGCTTTAATACTGGTGCCGTTTGTTTCTAATGAAACTAGACTCAAAATAGAATCTGCACATATAAGGAATGACTTCTAATTCTTTCTGGATAATTTATAGTAACTTTTTAAAGTCGCGACAGGGGACCCAGAAACAGTTCTGGCCCTGTCTCACAATAGCTTTAATATCTCTTAACATGTAACTCCTATGACCGTTTCGTTTCTTCCATATGAAAGTAGACTCATCAAGGTTCATTTACATAACTTATTCACTATTTAATACCATTCCTACAAATTTTGGTGATTTTTCAAAACCACACCACTGCTTTGCTGCCAAAGATCTGCTTTTCAATGTAACCATTACCTATTTCATGATTTCCACGATTCAATTGGCCCTTTTTGCATACATAGCACAAAGTGTGATCACGATTAACCATTCCAATGGCTAATCTTTTCAAACAATTCCATACCCCATAATGATCATCATACAAACAATTATAGAATCATACTAAAAACGTATATAAGCCATTTTCGCATGGCTATCCAAGCTTACACAAAACCGAAAGGTACATGACCTTCAACAATAGGGTAGTCCTATACATGCCATTTCAAAGTTCAACCAAAATTATACCAAAATAGAGGCTTTGATAGTGTAGATGACTTCGACTTTAATGATCCCGAATCCGATCGCTAACGAGCAAAATCTATAAAATAGAGAGCCAAAGCAACGGGGTAAGCATTTTTTTATGCTTAGTAAGTCTCAAGCAATAAAATCAGCTTTAACTAAAGCATTACATTCACATAGCCAAATGAATCATTTCATTAATACACATTCACATAATCATACTTACTTCACACTTCATCATTATACACTTTCACAAGATATCAACCAATTCAATAGCTGAAAACTCGTTAGTCGATTGAGCGAATGTTACTCAAACATATCGACTTTTCCAATGCACATATAAACATACCTTATTCTTTGGGCTTTTCGAGCGTACTAATTAAATTTATTACAGAACCAACGCTCACCTCCAGCCCAAGCTTCTTGAATACAACCGGATATAACCACATGCACGAATGCCTTCGGTCTTAGCCCGATAGAACGACTTGCACAAATGCCTTGGTATTAGCCCTGATTTAACAACTTGCACGAATGCCTTCGGGTCTTAGCCCGGATGTAGTCACTAGCACAATTGCCTTCGGGTCTTAACCCGGATATAATTACTAGCATAAATGTCTTCGGGACTTAGCCCGGATATCATTCAATTGCTCATGCACACATATACATCAATAATCATTACACATCCATATTTCATTTTCGTTACTAAGGCTCAAACACAAACATATCACTAGCATAATCGCCGGGACTTAGCCCGTATCATTCAAATACTCATACACACATAAATCAATAATCATTACACATCCATATTTCATTTCACATAATTCGAGTAGGGTCATTTCTTGAGGACTTACCTCGGATGTCGTCGGACGGCTTCAACGGCTATTCGACCACTTTTTCCTTCCCTTTATCGGATTTAGCTCCCCTTTGCTCTTGAGCTTAACGAATACAAGTAGAAGTATTCAATATTTTTATCAATAATGTTTACTTGTCAATCACATTCGCATCTCATATCATCTCGCTTTATTATAATTTATCATTCAACCTTTAAACCAAAACGCCATTATATGACCACATATACATACATCCATATATTTAAGCTCAAGAATTTTAATATAACATCAAGTGCTCAAATTACTCATGTGGCCGATTATACATGGTCATAATACACAAAATCAAAAATAAATTCCAAGACTTTCACATCATATATGTACTAAGCCGAATACGTTGGCCAAGTTCACATACATTCTTCAACAATTCCTTCTTTAAACAAACACATCTAAGCCTTCCTTTCATATTATCAACTCCAACCATATACATTATTCAAGTATAACATTTTCATATTCGCAATAGTATTACACATAATAGCCGATTCTTCTTACTTTGTATTTATGCATCTACTTGATCATTCGTTTAGTTCAAGCATCCATACACCAAGATTCATCAAGTTTAGCATGAAACATAACCTTAATCCTCAATAACCATTATGGCCGAAAGTTCTAGTCACCCCAAAATCACAATTTCTAACATGGGTCACCTAAAAAATACTTGGTAACTAGCTCAATTTCATCTAAAATTTCAAGGATTCATATGAATTTCTCACCTTATTTATGGCTTAGAAACCAAATGGTTGCTCTCTTTTCTCCCTTAGAATCGGCCAAGAAGAATCAAGAACAAAGACTTGTTTCTTTCACCCATTTCTAATTATTCCTTAAATCATAAAGGCAACAACCATTTCCCTAAACATCTTCCATGGCGAACACTTGTATTACCACCACCTTCAAAATTTTTGACATGGGCAAGTAAAGGACTTAGTAACTAGCTTCATATATGCAAAGATTTCAAAGACTAACATGGATTCCATACCTTAGTTCAAGCTCAAGTGACCGAATGCTAACTCTTCCCTTTTCTTCTTGAAGGATCGGCTAAGCTAGGAGGAAGATGAACCAAACTTTTTTTTTCTTTGCTCAATACACGGCAATGGGGAGGGGCAACCACACATACCCATTTTTTTTTTTTTCTTCCTACTAACACCAATATAATAACCATTCTAACATCAACCATTAGCAAAACATGTTGGAAACATGTTCCTTTGCCCATAAATTGTCATGGCGGCCACTAACCTTAGGAAATGGGATAATTGACATGCAACTCCATTTATTTCACTTCATGCATTATTAGGCCACTTAAAAATTCACCTATCACATTTTCAAGTCCTAACACATGGGTCCTTTCTTATAAATTAGCACCTAATTAATAAAAATCAAGACACAAAATATTTACGCATACAAATTCCACATACAATAAGCATGAATATAACACCTAATTATTCTTGTGACTCGGTTTTGTGGTCCCAAACCACTCTCCAACTAGGGTCACATTAGGGGTGTCACAACTCTCCCCCACTTAAGAGATTTTCATCCCTGAAAATCTTACCGGTAAATAGGTTTGGGTATCGTTCTTTCATAGAGTTCTCGGGTTCCCAAGTAGCTTCTTCTATCCCGTGTTTGAGCCATAACACTTTTACTAACGGAACCCTTTTGTTTTGCAACTCCTTCACTTCACGAGCTAGGATACGAATCGGTTCTTCTTCATAACTCATATCGGCTTGAATTTCAACCTCGATGGACTAATCACGTGCGATGGATCGATCTATAGCGTCGAAGCATCGAAACATGAAAGACATCGTGAATCTTTTCGAGTTCGGGGCAAAATCGACGATATGCCACCGGACCGACTTCGCCGGATATCTCATATGGCCCAATGAACCTCGGGCTCAACTTGCCCTTACGGCCGAATCGAGTATCTTTTTCCAAGGTGAAACCTTGAGAAACACTTTATCTCCCACCGATGCTCGATGTCTTTACGCTTCAGATCCGCGTCGACTTCGACGATCGGAGGCTATCTTCGACTTTCACGGATTACTTTCACTTTCTGCTTAGCATCTCTAATCAAATCCACCTCAAAATTTTGCTTTCACCGAGCTCACCAAAACAATGGTGTACGGCATTTACGAATCGTACAAAGCCTCGTAGGGTGCCATCTTAATACTTGATTGAAAGTCGTTGTTGTGGCGAATTCAATCAACGGCAAATACCGCTCCCATGAACCATCGAACTCGAGGATGCAACATCTCAACATATCCTCAAGTATCTCAATTATCCGCCGGATTGACCATCGGTTTGGGGTGAAAGGCGGTGCTGAAATGCAACTTGGTACCCAAAGCTTCTTGCAACTTTTTCCGAAATCGCGAGGTAAATCTCGGATCTCTATCCGACACGATAGAAATAGGCACCCGTGCAATCTCACAACTGAGAAGCGTCATGATTCGGCTAGTTTGTCCATTGAAAAGTCCGTGCGTGCGGGGACAAAGTGAGCCGACTTAGTCAATCTATCTACAACGACCCAAATCGCATCCTTCTTACTCACCGACAATGGCGGTCCGGATCACGAAGTCCATTGTGACTCGATCCCATTTCCACTCGGGTATCGTGATCGGTCAAGAAATCTCAAGGCACTTGATGTTCCGCTTTCACTTGTTGACATATTAAACACCTCAAACAAAGTCGGAGATGTCTCGCTTCATACCATGCCACCAAAACCGACGTTTCAAATCGTTGTACATCTTCGTACTCCCGGTGGATCGCCATTCGGCTACAATGGGCTTCGCTCAAGATATCGAAATAAGTTCAATTCTTTGGAACACACAGACGACTCTGAACCTCAAACAATCGTCATCATCGATCCGAAACTCCGATTCCTTGTTCGAACACACTCGCCCGTTTTGCAACCAACTCATCGTCGACCTTCCGAGCTTCACAAATTTGATGCATCAATAATGGTTTGGCTTTCAATTCACTACTAACACGTTGTCGGATCGAATCGGACATGTGCACATTCATCGCTTGTAAAGCGAATAATGATTTACGACTCAAGGCATCCGCAACCACATTCGCCTTTCCCGGGTGATAGTCAATGACCAGCTCATAATCCTTTAACAACTCGAGCCAACGTCTTTGTCGCAGATTTAAGTCTCTTTAGGTCATCAAATATTTGAGACTTTTGTGATCCGAATACACATGGCACTTCTCACCAAATAAGTAATGTCGCCATATCTTTAAGGCGAATACGATGGCAGCCAATTCGAGATCATGGGTCGGATAATTTTTCTCATGTGGCTTTAATTGTCTCGACGATAGGCCACAACTCGCCCTTCTTGCATCAATACGCAACCCAACCCAAGTAGGGATGCGTCACTATAAATGACAAACTCTTTGCCCGATTCGGGTTGCACTAGAATTGGGGCTTCACCAAATAAGTTTTCAGTTGATCGAAACCTTTCGACATTTCTCCGTCCATTCAACTTAACATCCTTTTGGAGTAAGCCGTCATTGGTGTGGCTATCGTTGAGAAACCTTTACAAATCGTCAAGAATAACCTAAAAGCCCCAAAAAGCTCGAACCTCATTAATATTTCTGAGGCTTCCAATTAAGTATGGCTGAAATTTTGTTCGGTCGACTCGAATACCGTCTGCGATACCACATGCCCCAAGAAGCTAACCTCTCTTATCCGAACTCACACTTGCTGAACTTAGCATATAACCGCTATCCCGTAAAATTTGCAAAGACTAACCTCGGTGTTCAAAGATGTTCGGTCTCATTTCTTGAATAGACCAAGATGTCATCAATGAATACGACTACGAACCGATCCAAATATGGTCTGAAGATCCGATTCATCAAATCCATAAATACCGCAGGGGCATTAGTAAGCCCAAACGGCATCACTAGGAACTCGTAGTGACCATATCTCGCTCAAGGCGCCTTGGGTACGTCCGAATCTCGAATTCGCAATTGATAATAGCCCAATCTCAAATCTATTTTCGAGAACACTGAGGCTCCCTTCAGTTGATCAAACAAATCGTCGATACGCGGTAACGGATATTTGTTCTTTATCGTCACTTTATTAAGCTGACGATAGTCGATGCACAGCCTCATGGTTCCATCCTTCTTTTTCACAAACAACACCGGCGCACCCCAAGGCGAAAAACTCGGCGAGCAAAACCTCATCCACCAATTCTTGCAACCGAGCTTTCAACTCCTTTAATTTCATTGGTGCCATACGATACGGAGCTATCGAAATTGGAGTGGTACCGGTACCAATTCGATGCCAAACTCTATTTCTGAGCAGTGGTAAACCCGCAATTCTTCGTGGAAAACATCCGGTATTCACAAACCACCGCATCGATTCGGGTTTCTTTTCGACTCCTTGTCATCGAGCACATACGCAAGGTACGCTTTGCACCCTTTTCTTACATATTTCGAGCCAACATTGCGATATTACGGTGGCAACCCTTTAAGTCCGTAGACTCAACCCGAATTATCTCGTTTTCGACCTCAAATCGATAGTCTTGCTTTTGCAATTTACAACCGCATCGTGCATGGTCAACCAATCCAAACCAAGAATAACGTCAATTCATCGAACGGCAAAAGCATCAAGTCCGCCAAAAACAAGAACCTCGGAATACTAGGGGACTTTTCTTGCACACTTTGTTGACAAGCACGTAATGACCCAAGGGTTTGACACCGAATTACAAACTCGAGAGACTCAATAGGCAAAGTCTTCTCGGATGCTAAGGTTTCACATATATAAGAATGAGTAGAACCGGGGTCAATCAAAGCAATCACATTAGTATCGAAAAGAGTGAAAGTACCGTAATAACATCCGGTGAGGCAAGATCCTCGCGTCTTGCCAGATGGCATAAGTCCTAGCAGAGCACGAGCCTCGAGATCTGATGGTAGCATCTCTAGATCCTCTCGACCGCCACTAACATTGCCCATATTTCTAGGTGGCCTACTTGACGTTGGTAGCACCGGGTTTCCACTTTGACTTACATTTTGTTCGAGCAACCTCTGCAATCCTTGATAAAGTGGTCGGCCGATCCACACTTATAGCAGGAGCGATCACGGAACCTACAGCTCCCCGAATGCCATTTGCCACAATGCAGACACTCCGCTCTCTCTCGGCGATCATTTCCACAACTGGCGATCGAAGTGACTCGTGTGGTCACAGGGGGTCGATTGCGATCTCGTCTAGAAAAGCCCGAAGCGCCTCTAGACCGGCTCACATCATCTCGAAATCTCTTTGATGCCTGTTGAAGAGACTTTCCCGAGGACCTTTTTCGGAATTCTCCAGTTCCCACATCAACTTTTTGTTTCTCCTTTCTAAGCTCTTCGGCTTTACAAGCTCGCTCAACAAGTACTACGAACTCTCGTATTTCGAGAATGCCAACGAACATCCTTATATCATCATTCAGCCCATCCTCGAAGCATTTACACATAATAGCTTCGGACGAAATGCATTCTCGCGCGTACCGGCTAAGCCTCACAAATTTTTGTTCGTAGTCGATGGCCGACATAGAGCCTTGCTTAAGATCAAGAAATTCCTTCGCTTTTGGTCGATGAATCTCGATCGATATACTTTTTTCGGAACTCGGTTTGAAAGAATTCCCAAGTCACTTGCTCTCTAGGCACCACAGAAGTCAGAGTACTCCACCAATAGTAGGCGGAATCGCGTAGCAAGGAGATGGTACACTTTAAGCACTCATCGAGTGTACAAGATAGCTCATCGAGCACCCGGATAGTGTTGTCCAACCAAAATTTAGCTTGCTCGGCATCGTCGCTATCCGTAGCCTTGAATTCATGGCCCCATGTTTACGAATTCTGTCGATTGGGGCTTACTTGACCTTATTTGGTCGATTCTCGGAGGTATTGTAGGTGCGGGGTTACATTAGTCGGGAATGGAGGTTGTGGAACAGCCGTGTTAGTTCGAATGTATTGGTTGAACCAATCATTCATCACACTATAAAAGGCTTGCCTAGCCTCATCATTCGGATTGCTGGCCATAGGTTGAGAGTCCGCCGGTCTGTCCCTTGCGCGAGCAGCGCCACACTCTCCACATCATCAGCTATTGCTCGGTTGGGATCGGGATCCATTGCTATAAACAAACACAAATTGATTGTCGAAATCACCACACTATCAATTTATCACTATATGGCATGTATAGCTAGACCCCAAACATATCACGGTAGTCCTAGAATCGACTAAACCGTAGCTCGATACCAATAAAATTGTAACACCCGAACCGAGACCATCGCCGTGTCGGACATGAGGGTTAACAAGCCAAATCCACATATTGCACCCACCAATTTGACATTTCCAGACAGGCTGGAAATCTGCGTCACTGTCGCCTTAAAAATCATATCTCGAGTTTCAAAACTCGGAAACTGATTCCGTAAATTTTCCCTGAATTTAGACTCATATATCCATCCATGGATTTATTTTTAGAATTTTTGGTTGGGCCAATTGGTACAGTTTATTAGTAAAAGTAACCCATGTTACAGGGATCGACTGCTCTGACCTTCGTGCGTTACAACTTGAATATCTCCCTGTACAGGGCTTTAATACTGGTGACGTTTGTTTCTAATGAAACTAGACTCAAAATGGAATCTGCACATATAAGGAATGACTTCTAATTCTTTCTGAATAATTTATAGTAAATTTTTAAAGTCGCGACAGGGGACCCAGAAACCGTTCTGGCCCTGTCTCACAATAGCTTTAATATCTCTTAACATGTAACTCCTATGACCGTTTCGTTTCTTCCATATGAAAGTAGACTCATCAAGGTTCATTTACATAACTTATTCACTATTTAATACCATTCCTACAAATTTTTGTGATTTTTCAAAACCACACCACTGCTGCTGCCAGCATCTGTTTTCAAGGTAACCATTACCTATTTCATGATTTCCACGATTCAATTGGCCCTTTTGCATACATAGCACAAAGTGTGATCACGATTAACCATTCCAATGGCTAATCTTTTCAAACAATTCCATACCCCATAATGATCATCATACAAACGATTATAGAATCATACTAAAACGATATAAGCCATTTTCGCATGGCTATCCAAGCTTACACAAAACCGAAAGGTACATGACCTTCAACAATAGGGTAGTCCTATACATGCCATTCCAAAGTTCAACCAAAATTATACCAAAATGGAGGCTTTGATAGTGTGGATGACTTCGACTTTAATGATCCCGAATCCGATCGCTAACGAGAAAAATCTATAAAACAGAGAGCCAAAGCAACGGGTAAGCATTTTTTATGCTTAGTAAGTCTCAAGCAATAAAATCAGCTTTAACTAAAGCATTACATTCACATAGCCAAATGAATCATTTCATTAATACACATTCACATAATCATACTTACTTCACACTTCATCATTATACACTTTCACAAGATATCAACCAATTCAATAGCTGAAAACTCGTTAGTCGATTGAGCGAATGTTACTCAAACATATCGACTTTTCCAATGCACATATAAACATACCTTATTCTTTGGGCTTTTCGAGCGTACTAATTAAATTTATTACAGCAACCAACGCCACCTCCAGCCCAAGCTTCTTGAATACAACCGGATATAACCACATGCACGAATGCCTTCGGTCTTAGCCCGGATAGAACGACTTGCACAAATGCCTTGGGTATTAGCCCGATTTAACAACTTGCACGAATGCCTTGGTCTTAGCCCGGATGTAGTCACTAGCACAATTGCCTTGGTCTTAACCCGGATATAATTACTAGCATAAATGTCTTGGGACTTAGCCGGATATCATTCAATTGCTCATGCACACATATACATCAATAATCATTACACATCCATATTTTATTTTCACACTAAGGCTCAAACACAAACATATCACTAGCATAATCGCCTTGGGACTTAGCCCGGTATCATTCAAATACTCATACACACATAAATCAATAATCATTACACATCCATATTTCATTTCACATAATTGAGTAGGGTCATTTCTTGAGGACTTACCTCGGATGTCGTCGGACGGCTTCAACGGCTATTCGACCACTTTTTCCTTCCCTTTATCGGATTTAGCTCCCTTTGCTCTTGAGCTTAACGAATACAAGTAGAAGTATTCAATATTTTATCAATAATGTTTACTTGTCAATCACATTTGGCATCTCATATCATCTCGCTTTATTATAATTTATCATTCAACCTTTAAACCAAAACGCCATTATATGACCACATATACATACATCCATATATTTAAGCTCAAGAATTTTAATATAACATCAAGTGCTCAAATTACTCATGTGGCCGATTATACATGGTCATAATACACAAAAATCAAAAATAAATTCCAAGACTTTCACATCATATATGTACTAAGCGAATCGTTGGCCAAGTTCACATACATTCTTCAACAATTCCTTCTTTAAACAAACACATCTAAGCCTTCCTTTCATATTATCAACTCCAACCATATACATTATTCAAGTATAACATTTTCATATTCGGCAATAGTATTACACATAATAGCCGATTCTTCTTACTTTGTATTTATGCATCTACTTGATCATTCGTTTAGTTCAAGCACCCATACACCAAGATTCATCAAGTTTAGCATGAAACATAACCTTAATCCTCAATAACCATTATGGCCGAAAGTTCTAGTCACCCCAAAATCACAATTTCTAACATGGGTCACCTAAAAAATACTTGGTAACTAGCTCAATTTCATCTAAAATTTCAAGGATTCATATGAATTTCTCACCTTATTTATGGCTTAGAAACCAAATGGTTGCTCTCTTTTCTCCCTTAGAATCGGCCAAGAAGAATCAAGAACAAAGACTTGTTTCTTTCACCCATTTCTAATTATTCCTTAAATCATAAAGGCAACAACCATTTCCCTAAACATCTTCCATGGCGAACACTTGTATTACCACCACCTTCAAAATTTTTGACATGGGCAAGTAAAGGACTTAGTAACTAGCTTCATATATGCAAAGATTTCAAAGACTAACATGGATTCCATACCTTAGTTCAAGCTCAAGTGACCGAATGCTAACTCTTCCCTTTTCTTCTTGAAGGATCGGCTAAGCTAGGAGGAAGATGAACCAAACTTTTTTTCTTTGCTCAATACACGGCAATGGGGAGGGGCAACCACACATACCCTTTTTTTTTCTTTTCTTCCTACTAACACCAATATAATAACCATTCTAACATCAACCATTAGCAAAACATGTTGGAAACATGTTCCTTTGCCCATAATTTGTCATGGCCACCACTAACCTTAGGAAATGGGATAATTGACATGCAACTCCATTTATTTCACTTCATGCATTATTAGGCCACTTAAAATTCACCTATCACATTTTCAAGTCCTAACACATGGGTCCTTTCTTATAAATTAGCACCTAATTAATAAAAATCAAGACACGAAATATTTACGCATACAAATTCCACATACAATAAGCACAGAATATAACACCTAATTATTCTTGTGACTCGGTTTTGTGGTCCCGAAACCACTCTCCGACTAGGGTCACATTAGGGGTGTCACACCTTCCTTATAAGTTTCGTTAACGGTGCTGTCAACACAGAAAATCTTTCCACGAATCTCCGATAATAACCTGCTATCCCTAGAAAACTTTGGATTTCTGTTACTAACCTCGGTGGCTTCCATTCCAGAATTGCCTCAATCTTTCAGGGTCCACCTTGATCCCTTCAGCGGACACAACATGCCCCAAGAAAGTGACTTCCTTCAGCTAAAACTCGCACTTACTAAACTTTGCATAAAGTTGCTTTTCCCTTAGCACTTGCAGCACAACACGAAGATGCTCATCATGCTTCTCTTCCGTTTCTGAATATACCAAGATATCATCAATAAAAATGACTATGAACCGATCCAAGTATGGCTGGAACACCCGATTCATTAAATCCATGAATGCTGCCGGTGCATTAGTCAAACCAAAAGGCATTACCAGAAACTCGTAATGACCATATCGAGTCCTAAATGCCGTCTTATAAATATCCACTTCTTTGACTCTCAATTGATGATATCCTGACCGAAGGTCGATCTTAGAAAATACCGAGGCTCCTCTTAATTGATCGAATAGATCGTTGATTCTTGGTAATGGATACTTGTTCTTGATGTTCAGTTTATTCAACTGCCGATAGTCAATACACATTCGCATAGTCCCATCTTTCTTCTTTACGAACAACACTGGTGTGCCCCACGGGGAAACACTTGATCTTATAAACCCTCTATCCAACAGTTCCTGAATCTGAGCTTTCAATTCCACCAACTCCTTTGGTGCCATCGTATAAGGCGCAATGGACACAGGAGCTGTACCAGGTAACAATTCAATCCCGAACTCGACTTCTCTGTTCGGAGGTAATCTAGGAAGTTCCTCTGGGAATACATCTTGAAATTCCTTAATGGTCCTAACCGACTCTACCGTTATCTCCTCCAGTTCAGTTTGACTTACAAAAGCCAAGTACGCCTCATAACCTTTCCGCATCAACTTCTCGGCCCTTAAAGCCGAAAAAACATTAGACAAATAATTCCTTCGTTCCCCTACGACCATTATCTCCTCATCTTTGGCAGTTCTTAGTACCATTCTCTTTGCAGCACAATCCAACGTCGCCTTATGCTTAGTTAGCCAGTCCATTCCCAAGATAATATCAAAATCCCCAAAAGGCAGCTCCATCAAATCTCCTTCAAAAATCTTACCTTGTGTCTCTAAAGGCACTGCCCTAAAGAGTTTATCTACCTTAACCGAGTGCCCTAAAGGGCTTATCACCGATACCCCACTCACAGTCTCCTCAGGAAGCACACCCAATTTCCCAGATACATCACAAGCAACATACGAGTGAGTGGAACCCACATCAATCAAAGCAGTATAAGGCGTGCTATGAATGAAGAACGTACCAGTTATAACATCAGGAGCGTCACCCTCTTCACGGCATCGTGCAGCATAAACCAATGCCGGCTATCGAGCTTCAGCATGTCCAGCACCCCTACCAGGTGCCCCACGTCCTCGTCCATTACCATTGCCACCTCTCCCTTGCCCACAACCTCTCTGTGGTGGTAGTCCTCCTCGCTGTGGTTGGACATCCCTTTGCTCCGTAGCTAGTTCCTGAGCTGTTCTCTGAGGACATTCTCTGAACTTATGCTCCTTGGACCCACATTGAAAACATGCTCCAGTTCGTTTCCAGCACTCCCCCATATGCACCTTACCACAGTCCCTGGAAACCTGCTTCTAAAAGTATTTACTGGAACTGGTCGAACCGGTTCTTCCATCCTTGCTCTTTTAACGTTCCGATTCGTAGCACCTGAGGGTCTAAAATCCCTCTTAAATCTGGGTCGATCCTTCTCACGATTCTGCCGCTCAGTCCGCTTTACCTCCTCGGCTATCTTAGCCTTCTCTACCAATGCAGCAAAATCAAGCTCCCTCTGTGGAGCTATTAATATCCTAAGCTCATCGCGGAGGCCATCCTCAAACCGAACACTGCGCTCATACTCAGTTGCAACTATCCCGTTGGCATATCGACTCAGCCTCAAGAATTCTGGCTCATACTCCGCGACAGTCTTATTACCCTGAGTCAGATTCAAAAATTCCTTCCGACGAGCATCCACATAACTAGCTCCAACATACCTCCCCTTAAAAGCAGTTTTGAACAATTCCCAAGTTACTCGCTCAATTGGGGTACTCTCCCTTATGGTGATCCACCATCAGTATGCCTTGTCATGTAGCAGTGACACAGCCTCCTTCAGCTTTTGCTCCACAGAGCAATCTAAATCGTCCATGATTCACTCTGTTGCTTCTAGCCAATATTCAGCCACATTTGGGACTACTCCTGATACGCCCCTAAAAACTTCTGCTCCGTTGGCCCAGAGTCACTCCGATATGGATCCCCTATTCACTGTCCCGGTGCTAGCTACAACAACTCTTTCTAAAACCCTTAACATGGCTTGGGACAAAGCATCATCCCCCGCAGCCCGATCATAAGACCCAGTCTCTATTGCCTGTGGTACAGATGCCTCCTCAGCTGGCCTATGCCCTGAGGATGAATATTCAGCTTGCACCCTTCCGCGACCACGTCCGCGGCCTCGTCCACGAGTTCCTCTTGTACTCATATCGACTTATCTGATTACGAATTTTATGATATTAGTATAATGTTCAATTGTTTATTACAAGATGTCTTATGGAAATATAAGAGTTCAAGGATTGTTTTCGCATCGTCGTAGCCTAGCTACAGTTTCATTCCTACGGTTTTTTTTAGTTCTACCCTATCTAAAGTATCATAGTTGGGTCTTAGTTCTATTTATAGCATTATATCATTATCACATATCGTAAAGAGAATATACTTACAGACTTGGTGCCGGGGATTCAGCGCGCCACTTCTTTCTCCAAACCAAAAATTGCAAACCATGTATTTAATCACAGAAAATAGATTTTCTTAAGACTTGCAAAAAAATATCTCTGTTTTGAAATTCTCGCTTTTAGACCCGTTTTAAAAACCCAGAAAAACTTAAACCATTTTATCATGTATACCTTTATAAAACATTTTTGAGAAAATCTTTTCAAAACTATTTCCTAAAAATACCCTTCTTCGTAAATTTTTTTTGAAAAGTTTTTCGGACCCGATCCACAGCTGAGTTGTTCTAACCTAGGCTTTGATACCACTAAATGTAACACCCCAAACCCGGCCCAGACGTTATGGACGAATCTAACGTGCCATATTGAAGTTAAAAATCCATGTTTCATTTTAGTGCTTTAAAAACTGACTTTTGTTAAGCTAACAAAGTGAATGGGAGCTGGGCACCAGGTAGGAATCAGTGACAGAGGAGGTGAGCCATGAAGGCTGCTTAAGTACCAAGCTCTTCGAATGGATCCAATCCTAGACATGCCCATAACCATTGCCACAATTAGTTAAATCGAGTTGTAATTTATTTAAATTGAAATCTTTGATAAATCGGGTAATCGTGGCGTGGTGTTATTTTGAAAACAATTATCATTTTGAAAACACGTCCTAAGTCTAGCCCATTTATTAACAAACATATTAAAGTTATTAAAAATAAAATAATCAGAGAAAAGAAAGAAAATCAAGTCAAAATGGCCTTATTACAACCCAAAAATAAATAATAAATAAAACAAACTTTATGAAAACCAAACACTTATTCAAAAGCCCAAAGGCGATCACCGTGGTCACTCTGGATTCCCTCCGGCTTCAAGTCCCCAAATTAAGGCTCACCTGCAAGGTTAAGGAAAGGGGGTGAGTTTGGAAACTCAATGTGTAACAAGTCCTTTCAGAGCCCAAAGCAGTATCAGCCTGCTGGGCCTAAGCCCAACTTCAATCTCAACAGATATCTTTGGTCAAGACTTTTCATATTTCATATTCTCGGGTCAAGCCTTTCTTTCGCAAACGGTATGGCCCATAGCCCCATTTCAATATCACATGTAATATCAATGAATTTATGCAAGCCCATTTGGGGAGACTACTCAACCCACCATCCGCTACTCTCTACCCATACCAACCAACACACTATGTGGGGAATAACTCAACCCACCCAACCAACACACCACTGGCAGCATAGCTACTTTATCATATATCTGGAGGCCTAGCCTCTTTAATAACTCGGGAAAAGTCCTTTTCGATAAATTGGGGCATAAGCCCTTTTCAATAAACTGGGGCATAAGCCCTTTTCAATAAACTTGGGCATAAGCGCTTTTGCACTTCCTCCATCCATATAAAAACCCAACCCAATGCATTTATGATTACATCATGTGGATTTCATACATATTATGTACATATCATACATATCATGTGCATATCATACATATCATGTGCATATCATATCAATCATGTATATCATATCCCACATATCAAATTTACAAATAAACCCTAGGGGTATAATGGTCATTTTTACCTAGGGGCGACACAGTCATTTTCATATTATAAAGGTAATTTCATAATTTTACCAAATATTAGGGTTTTCCATGTTCATTATTAGTTACTAACCATTCTTATGTTTTAAACAGCGATTCTGGCCCATTTTAAGCGAAACCGAGTTATTGGGCCAAAAACCCCTAATGGGCCCTACACAGCCGATTTTGTCATCTAGGCCAATTTAGCCTATATTCCATAATGTTGTTACCGGTCTTAATGCGCAATTTAACAGGTTTTCATTCTCTACCAATTTTACCCAAATGGGCCCAAAAGCCTATTGGGCCCAACTTCAGGCCATCGAGGCCCAACTTACCGTCATGCCAAAAATCATGGTCTTACCTGTTCCAACGGTCTCGATCATCAACTTAGCGAATCTAACTAACCAATGAGCGTTCGCTTGCTCACAAGTCCTCGAAATGCCAGAATTTCGGCGTTTTGGCTTTTCGGCATTTATCGTTTTAAGCTATGAAAAAGGGTTCGTTACACACCTATTTTGCGATATTCCTCGACAAGATCTCCTACACGATTTCTCCTATAATTAACCGTTAATGGATCAGCTCACAATAATTGAACCAAATCGAGAACCATCTAATATCAACACTTACACATTCGGCCACCCTCCATAATGGCCTTAGGAACCTTACCTTTGCCAAAATTGATGACTAGCTCTAGCCACTCCGATGATCCAAACTAATCCAAGTCGACCCTACGCCTTGCTGCTCCTCCACTAAACAAACCATAAAAAGATTAAAGAAAAACCAAATAGAGCCTATACCCACATTCGACCATCTCCTAAACTGTAGGGGTTTTGGCTTTTGTCAACAGTTACTATAGGAATCGTTTAGAGTTTGAGCACTTACCACAGTCTCTCTTCTTGAATCCATCTTTGCCTTAGAAGATAAGAGAATTGACCACTAAAAAGTGAAAAGAAAAAGAGGTTTGCTGGTCAACAAGAAATTGGCACCACCTAGCTTTACAGATTTTGGCTTTTGCGGTATTTCGGCAGAAGTGGAGGTAAGGGAAAGAAACAGTAGATGAATGGAGGGAAGTAGTTGGCTAGTTTGGAAGAAGGAAAAGGAAGAAAAGATGAGAGGAGAGATGGTAGATTCGGCTGAAAAAGAAAAAGGAGAGAAAAGACTACACCAAAAGGAGAAAACGGCATACCCTAATTCCTATTGCCGAAAATGCCTAACTAAAAACCTCTCTGCCAAAATCCCTTCTCTAATCCCCTCAATTTGGCTAAGCTCTATCCTCCTCTCAAATCCCTAAAATCTCTCCCCTTATCCCTCCTTAATTCATGCATATGACTGATTCAAACTCCCCCACAAAGTTCCATCTAGCTTTAAACTCTAGCATGCACAAGCATAAAAATAACATTACCTTTGCCATCACAGGGAATCGAACCCAGGTCTTCCCCCAACCACTTACGCGCCACTTTTATAGCTCCCTAGTGGCGTCACTTAGCCACTTTACCAAAGGCTCATTTGTGTTACATTTCACCCACAAATTTTAATAAGACCACCTATCCAAGCCCCTAACTTCTTAAGTCCAAAATTCAAAAATTCTACCAGGTTTTGGCCAACACATGGGCCTTCCATAAGCCCATTTACCTACTCAAATTATGAATTCCACAACCAAATACCAAATTTTAAAAACTTCACCAAAATATCGAGAATCGCGAAAAAACCCAAAAATCAGGATGTTTCATTACTAGTCGAATATGAAGGCTTGAGAAGCCATGGGAGAAGCTTCCAACTTTCGGCTAATGCATGGTAGGCATTTCTAGTCCCGTTTTTAATTATTTTTATATTATCGGGATCATTGTTGCTTAATCTATCAAATGAGGGGCTATTTTGCAAAACCATTGAATAGTTTGATATTTTCCATTGATGAGTATAAAAGGTCTTTGAAGTTTAATGGAAGAATATGAGTCCTTGTTGATAGTTAAACACTTTTTGTTAAGCGAATTTTTTGTGAAATTGACAATTAAGGGCTCAATTGATAAATGTGAAAGTTGTGGTTAAAATGTCAAATAAATGAAATGTGTGGGGTACTAGAGACACTAGTGATATTTGGCTATAGTAGAATTTTACTCAATTTCATGAATTTTCATTTTTATGATATAGGTACTAAATTGTAAAGAAGTTAAAATATTAGGGGCAAAAATGTAATTTGCCATAAAGTGAATTATGGACTGTTTTAATACTATGAACATTTGGCTAAGCTTAATTATGGTTAAAAATGGTTAATTTGCATGTTTTGAGCTCAGGGCTAAAATGAATAAAAGTAAAACTTTAGAGGCAATTTTGTAAAAATGAAAAAATGATCAAATTGTATGAAATGAAGTGTTTTACTATCTAAATTAATATATTGAATGAAATTATTAATTTAGATCAAGATCGGGTGGAAAATCGAGGAAAATGGGAAAATTACCAAAATGCCCCTGAACTTTGGTATCTCTACAATTTAGCCAAGTAAGTTCATATGCAATAAGCATTGTTAAATTTATGCTTCTAATGCTTTAATATCGTATAAATTGTATATACGTGAATATTTTAATGTCTGATGACGACTAGATGTGGCACTTAGTGTGCGGGGCAATCAAATATGGCACTTAGTGTATGAAATATTGAGAATGACACTTAGTGTGAGAGATATTGAGAATGACACTTACTGTGTGAAATATCGAATGATTCAAAGGGCAATTATAAATTGTGATTGAATGATTAAATCGAGGAAAGTGAATAGGTATACATGCTATATTATATGAATTGCTTAGTGACGACTTTATAATGGTGATATTCAGGCTTTGAGCCTAGAAAGCCTTGTGCTGGTGAATTAAATCGGGCTTATGCCTAGCAGGCTCATTACTGATGTATAAAATCAAACTTTGAGTCTAGCAGGCCTTGTGTCGATGTGAGATACAAGCTTAGGCCTAGCAGGCTTTATGCCGGTGAATTATTATAAGTTTATGCCTAAAAGATTTATTGATGATACGGTAGTTGAATACGTTAAACAAGTTAAAATGATCAGGTACGTGATAATTGATTACCTATTTGAAAATAAGGTAAGTATATGTGCAAAGAATGTATTGTGATGTATGTGGAAATGAAATATGATTACGTGCCAAAAAAACATAATGAATGAATAAGATGTGATTTGTAAAGTTGCATATGTGAAATTTGTCAGATGCTATATGAATGAAAAGTGAATTTGATTATAAATGATCATATGAGATTCATATGAGAAAGATATATAATTAAATGCGTTATTTCCCTTAATGTGTTCATTTGGCTATATGAAAGTGTGAAAGGGTTGATGTATGGAAATTTAATTGAATAAGTTTGTGAAAGTTAAAGTTGGTTAAGTGAGTAAGTATAATATTGAATGATGATAATTTGATATGAGAACATGTTATGAAATTTAGAAAGGTTGTGTGAGATAGCATATTATATTTACAGCATTGTAATGAAAGTATTTGTTATGTTAAGTTTATTAAGATATGAGCTTACTAAGCTTAAAAGCTGACTCTGTGTTTTCTTTTTCTTATGTTTATAGATTTTCGGAGATTTGCTCGGGTTGGAAGTCGATGGAGACACATCACACTATCCTGTTATCATTTCAGTAAATAATATTTTGAGACTCGGTTATGTGGCATGTATAGGCTAGTCTTGGAGTTAATTATTTTGAATGAGTATGTATTTAAAGCCATGCAAAAATGACATGCTTATTATGCTTAAGTTTGGTTTTACATGTTCTTAATTAAAATGTTTAATGAGTTTGGTTTTGGTAGTCGTTTTAATAGTTAGCTCATTTTGGAAATATGAAATGTGGTACAATTAGAGTGGTGGATGATAGTATATTAACTTAACAGTTTCGGTTACTAAGTGGTAAGTAATGAATATGTTTTATGATTGTTTTGGTTAATTGTATTGGTATGGGTTCAAATGGTTAATGATGGTAATAATTGAGTATGTTTTGGGTTAGTTAATAGGATAAAAATATGAAGTTTAGGTATATTAATATAGATATGAATTAAATGCACCCTGGAGTGTTATTTGTGTTCAAGTGCTAAGTATGGCTTTTATTTTTAGGATGAATTGCGCACTTGTATATACATGCATCATTAGTATGTTCGGCCATGTTATAATGTATTTATGTTTCATATGTGATTGCATATTAATTTATGTAATGTGATTCAATTGGTTTTATTATGAACTTGTGCAAAAGTTATCAAATGATATGTTTGATATACGATTAATGAGATAGAAATTGACATATATTCGAACTATGAAGTGTAATGACATATAATGGAATATGATTTTAATTATGAAAATGGCATTAATATGATGGATATAAGGAACTGAATATTGAAAGTATTAAATATGTGAACATGTCTTTGATATATACAAGTTTGTTCGAATTTAGTAATTATGGAAGATAATCAGTTGGATTTTGATATATGTTTATACTAAATTAGTTGGAATTTTTGAAATGTGCTTATTTGTGATATATGTTCATGAAGGTTTGATTATTTTTGAATTAGAATTATGACCCATGTATTCGAATTTATAATAAGTGAATTGTGGATATTTGAAATTGATAAGTTTTAAATATTTATTAATTCTTGGTGTATGAAAGGTGATGAATGAGTGTGCTGAACTATGTTTTATACAGTAATGCCTAATAACCCTAATCCGGTAACGGATACAGGTTAGGGGGTGTTACAATGAATGATGAAGAATGTGGTATTTATAATGAGGGGAATAGGACTTAAAGTAGAATTCTTAGAACAATTAAATTATTCTAAGTTCTAATCCTAAATAAAGTTAACAACAATTAATAATTAATAAAATACATATTAAATTGTTAATGCTATTAATTTATTTAAAAATATAATAAACTAATCCTAATTCTATGCTAACTTGATAAAAATTAATATATAAATTATAATAGATAAAATTATATATTAAAGATTATCATCTTATTATTATTTGAAAAAACTTATCAAATAAAATATGATTAAATTAAAACTAATCTTAACTCTATATAAAGTTGATAATAATTAATATATATTATAATTGATATAATTATATATTAATAATTATACTATTTTTTATTAAACTAAAAACATTTACTCTAGAAGCCTTTTGAAAATATTTACAAAAGAGGCATTTAATTTTATTATTTATGAAAAGAGCAACCAAATTTTAAAAATGGTTCAATTAAGTCCCTAAACTTAATGAAAATTTGAAATTAAGTTGCAATTTAAAACTTGGATCAAAATTGACCCTTTTATTTGAAAAACCAAAATTTAATTTTTCTACTTAGAGAATAATTTCTCGAAAAATTATGTTAAAATCAATTTCCAAGAAAGATTGGGGGGTCACAAGCAGTCCCGCTTAAGTTCTAATCTCCTAGACAGAATTTATTTAAACATACTAATCCCAAAAATATACCCTAAATCATTTATTAAAAAGTAAAATAATAAAATTCAAACATCTGATAAAATAAACAAAATTTGATTCCGTTCAGTCTTATCTCCCCATTAATGTTTCAAACGTTAAACATTAACTTGAAAATTACATCCCTTACCTTGGAGTTCAACAACTTCATATGGATGGACGTGGTGAATTGTAAATGGACCGTACCAACGTGATTTTAGTTTACCTGGAAAGAATCATAATCTGGAATTAAATAACAAGACTTGCTGCCCTGCTTCAAATTCTCAAACTCAAATGTGCTTGTCATGCCATTTCTTAAGTCTTTGTTTGAGTAATTTGACATTTTCATACGAGAACATTCAGAATTCCTCTAGCTCATTGAGTTGGAGCATCCATTTCTGTTTAGCAAGCTTCAGATCCAAGTTGAGTTGTCATTGCGCCCAGTAAGCTTTGTGCTCTAACTCTAGGGGTAGATGGCAAGCTTTTCAAAAGACCAACCTGTAGGGTGACATCCCTAAAGGTGTCTTCTATGCTGTTCTGTAAGCCCATAAAGCATCATCCAATCTTTTGGAACAATCTCGTTGGTTCAGGCAAACTACCTTTTCAAGTATGCCTTTGATCTCCTTGTTCGCCAGTTTAGCTTGCCCATTCGTCTGCGGATGGTAAGCTGTAGTGACCTTGTGTTTCACTCCATGTTTATCTAATAACCATTTCAACCACTTGTTCACAAAATGGGACCTTTCATCGCTGATAATAGCTATTGGGGTTCTAAACCTTATGAACATGTGTTTCTACAAAAACTTAATCACAACCTTAGCATCATTTGTCGGATAAGCTTCAGCCTCGACCCTTTTAGACACATTCTACTGCTACTAATATGTACTTGTGACCAAAAGACGGTGAAAAATGACTAAGAAAGTCAATACCCCATGCCTCAAAGAATTCTACCTCAATGATATTTGTTCGAGGCATCTCATTTATGTTGGTGACATTTCCAATCCTTTAACATTGATCACAACTCTTTACGTAAGCATATGCATCCTTGAACAGTGTTGGCCAAAAAAATCCGTCTTGCAATACGTTGGCAGCAGTACGAGTACCTCTGAATTGTCCTTCACTTGGAGTTGAGTGACAATGGTATAGAATCTTATGTACTTCATCTTCTGGCACACATCTCCTGATCATTTAATCTACGTACTTTTTAAACAAGTATGGTTCTTCCCAGAAATAGTATTTCACATCGCGAAGAAACTTTTTCGTTTGATGATATGTCTTATCAATCAGCATCAAACCACAAGCTAAATAGTTAGCAATATCATCAAACCAATGGGTATTATAGACATGACTTGCCTTCAGTATGTGTTCATCCAGAAACATCTCTCGAATTGGTATGAGAGGAGAGTTCCCTTCTTGTGGCTCCAATCAGGACAAGAGATCTACTACTTGGTTTTTCACTCCTTTTCAATCTTGAATTTCTAGATCGAACTCTTGAAGTAGAAGTACCCATCAGATCAACCTCAGCTTAGCATCTTTCTTAGATAGTAAGTACTTAATTACCGAGTGGTCCGTATAGACAGTCACTTTGGTACCTGTAAGATAAGATCGAAACTTGTCAAAAGAAAACACAATAACAAGTAACTCTTTTTCTGTTACCATATAATTTAGTTGAGCTCCTGTCAGATTCAACTTGCGTAGTAGATGGGATGAAAAACTTTGTTCCTTCGCTGTCCCATGACAGCTCCTATCGCGAAGTCACTCGCGTCACACATCAATTCGAATGGCAGATCTCATTTTGGTGTGACTATTATGGGTGACGTAACTAATCGACTCTTCAAATCTTTGAAAGCCTTTAAGCATTCCTCATCAAACTTGAATGTCGAGTCCTTCTCCAATAATTTGTATAAGGGTTTAGCAATTTAGGAGAAGTCCTTGATGAATCTTTGATAGAAATCGGCGTGGCCAAAAACGCTCCTAACACCTTTAACAGATGTTGGAGGTGGAAATTTCTCAATAACATCTACCTTTTCTTTATCCGCTTCAATTCCATGTCTCGTTATCCAATGCCCTAGAACAATCCCTTCTCGTACCATGAAATGGTACTTTTCCCAATTGAGTAATAGGTTTGTTTCTAAGTATCACCTTAGTACCTTGGCTAGATTGGCTAGGCAATCATCATATGTATCTCCAAATACTGAAAAATCATCTATAAAAACTTCCAAATACTTCTCAACCATGTCAATAAAAATAGACATCATACATCTTTGAAATGTAACAGGTGCATTAGATAAACCAAATGGCATGCGTCTAAATGCAAATGTATCGTATGAGCAGGTGAATGCTGTCTTGTGTTGATCTTCCAGTGCTACTGCAATCTGATTATACCTCAAGTATCCATCGAGAAAATAGTAGTAGTCTCGCCCTGTGAGTCTATCCAGCATCTAGTCCAAAAATGGCAAAGGAAAGTGATCTTTTCTAGTCGCCTTGTTCAGCTTCCGGTAATCGATGCAAATTCTCCATCCCTTAATCGTTCTAGTTGATATCAACTCATTATTCTCATTTTCAATGACCGTGATACCTCTTTTCTTTGGCACGCATTGGATTGAACTTACCCATGAACTATCTGAGATGGGGTAAATCATACCTGCATCTAACCACTTAATGATTTCTTTCTTTACTACGTCCTTCATGATGGGGTTAAATCTTCATTGTCCATCAATTGTCACTTTCTCGCCATCTTCTAGTATGATGCAGATACAGATGAGCTAATATCGCGGATATCGGCTATGGTCCATCTGATAGCCCTCTTGAATTGTTTCAACACCAAGATGAGTTCTCTTATTTCTTAGTAGTTAATTCTACTGAAACAATCACAGGCAGGGTAGAAGAGTTACCTAAATAAACATATTTTAGATGTGAAGGTAGTACCTTGAGTTCTAATTTAGGTGGCTCCTCGATTGACTCTTTTGGTTGGGCATAATCCTCTTCCTCTAACTCCAAAGATTCAAAGTGGGATTGCGGAATAAATCCCCTCTGATTAGCTTCTAACAAAGCTAAGTACTCATTCTCCTCTTCATCATTCGGAGGATCTGAAGTTAAAATTTGTTCCAACAGATCCTCCACATAGTTGAGCTCTTTCTCTACTATTAAATCTTCTGAATCGGATACTGCAGAACAATCATCAATTGTGTCAGGAAATCGTATAAACTTAAAAACGTTAAATGTTACTTAATCATCCTGAGCACACATAGTAAGCTCACCCTTCTGCACATCAATAAGATTCGTACTAATTGCTAAGATTGGTCTTCCTAAGATAATTGGCACTTCTTTGTCTGCTTCAAAGTCTAGGATAACAAAATCAGTAGGGAAGGTAAATTTATCTACATGTACCAATACGTCCTCGATTTTTCCTTCTAGATGTGCTAAAGATCGATATGCTAATTGAAGTGTAACTGTAGTAGGTCTAACTTCACCTATCTCCAACTTTCTAAATATTGACATAGGCATTAAGTTGATACTTACACCCAAGTCACATAGTGCCTTACCACAATATGTTGCTCCAATGTTGCAAGGTATTGTAAAACATCCAGGATCCTTCAATTTTGGGGTAGTTTGTCTTAAAGATATACACTGTATTCCTTCGTCAGAGCTACCGTCTCAAATTCTCTGAGTCTTCATTTTTTGGACAGGATATCCTTCATGAATTTGACATAGTTTGGCATTTTCTCAAGTGCTTCAACCAACGAGATGTTGATATGAAGTTGCTTGAGTACGTCTATTAACTTCTTGAATTGAATCTCCTACTTCTGCTTTTGAAGTCTTTGAAGGTAGGGTTGTGGTGGTTTCTTTACTGGAACTGGTTGATTCGTCTTCTGTGGCAATTCTGCATCTGACAGGGTTGATAGTTGATCAGAATTAGATGGTTATGAAATTACCTTGTCAGGTTTTACAGATTCTAGTTCTTGTGAAACTGGAACTTCAACGCTAGGTTGAACTTCCTTTGATTCTTGAGTATCAACTTGCTCCTTTTTAGCTTCAATGGTGTTGGGCTCTATTGTCTTTCCACTCCTCAATGTTAATGCTTTGCAATGCTCCTTCCCTGGATTCCTTAGATTTTCTGTATCACTAGATAAAGCACCTTGTGGTCGATTCCCAAGTTTAGTTGCAAGTTGGCCCATTTGATTTTCTAGGTTTTTCAATGTAATTGCTTGGCTTTGGATTAAGGCATCATTCTTAGTCATGTATGCCTTCAACAGATTTTTTAAGCCATTAGATGGTTCAGCTTGGGTTGGTTTTTGAACTTGTTAGGGAAAACTTGGTGGCTGGGTCGATCTAGGTTGGGCGTAAGTATTACTGGTCCCAACTCCTTGGTTACTCCAGGAAAAATTCGGGTGGTTTCACCACGATGGGTAATAAAAATTTGATTGTAGTCCTTGCCTTCCTCGGTTTTGGTTCTGGTTACCTATGTAGTACATGGATTTTGGGTTTGATGGACATTCTTCGAACAAATGCCCTTCCCCACAATAAACACAGGCTATATTTTCAAATTGATTTGGTAGCTGTGATACAAAACTGTTAGATCCATTAGTAGAAAGATTTTTAAGCATTGAGGATATTGATGATACCTGAGATGCTAGTGAAGTAAGAGCGTCTACTTCATGTATTCTAGCAACTTGTCTTTCTGACACTATTCGATTGGTTGGACACTGGTAATTGTTGCTGGCAATCCTCTCGATAATTTCTTAAGCCTCATTGTAAAACTTAGAAAGGAGAGCACCATTAGCAGAAGCGTCCACTACCATCTTCGTGTGAGCATTGAGGCCATTATAATATGTATGCAATGTTGGATTCTGTAACACCCCTTACCCGTTACCGTCGCCGGAACAGGATACAAGGTATTACCAGAACATAACACATACCATTAAACGTAACCGAAATATAAATATGTCATCCAATTTGATAGTGCATCGTATAATATATGTCTTGAACAATATTAGCCAACTTTAATGGCTTGTACAAATTAGCTGGTCGAGTACTGTAACTAATATTTTAAACCTAGACAAATATGACACGTAACAAAATAATTAAGCCTACTATACATGCCATAATTCAAAACGTTTAGTTCAAATACCCTAAAGTATGATAGTGCGGATAGATCTTCACGATCCTTAACTCCTGAGCAAGCCGAAGAACACTATAAGACAAAAGAGAGAAACAAAGTAAGCTTATAGCTTAGTAAGTAAGTATGTAAATACTAATTAAAAAAAAAAATCTAACATGTTTACACAACAATTCAAGTATATCTACTTTAACTTCACTATTCATTCCACTTTGATTAAGCTGTCTCTGCTGCGTCATATTCACTAAATAAATAATAACTCGAGTTACAAAACTTGAAATTCAAATCCGTAAAATTTCCCTGAATCTAGACTCATAAAGCTTTTTTCTAATTTTTTTCTATAATTTTTGGTTCAGCCGATTAGTACAGTTTATTAGTTAAAGTTTCCCCTGTTACACAGCTAGACTGATCTGACCTCTGCTCACTACAAATTGAATTTCTCTCAGTACACAATTCAAACAACCCTGAAGTCTGTTTCATTTAAAACTAGTCTCAATAAGGAATTTAGTCATGTAAACTATATTTCTCAATTTGCTTTGTACAATTTTTAATGATTTTTCAAAGTTGGAACAGGGGATCACGTATTCATCCTGAGCAAGTCACATACAATTGTAAATATCTCAAAATATAGAATTCCTTTGCTTGCTCTGTTTCTTTTATATGAAAGTAGACTCATTAAACTTTAATTTCACATCTCATTCAACCTCTAATTATATTCCTCCTATTTTTGGTGATTTTTCAAAATCACGTCACTGCTACCATCTAAAAACAGTTTTAATGCTAATTTCACTCTTTCACACATTCTTTATGCTAACCTCATTTTATCTTATATATGTATATACCACAAATCATTTTCACCACATTTCATTCACCATAAGTGTAGGTCCAAACCACAATATCACCACAAAACCATCCTGTTGAACAATTCGGATCAATCCTCGATATTTAATGGTTTCAAAGACACATTTCACCATCATACTTCGCTTAGTTCGGCTCTCTTGTACACATGGTGAACACTTAGTACCACTCATGCGACCCAACCGATTTGTCTCGTAGCTCTCTTGTCTACATGGTGTCCTTCACTTGGAATCACGCATGCGACCTAGCTACATTTATCTTTCACGTAGCTCTCTTGTCTACATGGTGTCCTTCACTTGGAATCACGCATGCGACCTAGCTACATTTATCTTTCACGTAGCTCTCTTGTCTACATGGGATACATCTCGTATCACACATGTGACCTAGCTACTACAGGTGTCTCGTAGCTTTCTTGTACACATGATGTGCACTCAAGCATCATACATGTGACCTAGCTACGCCCTCTATTTCATTCGATCTCTCGAATGTTCAACCGGATCTCTCTCTATATTTATTTCCATTCTTCCAATAGTCGATTTATATTTTAACATCAGCTAGTATATTTATATAATAGACTGAAATATAAGAATGTACATGAAATTATTGTAATATTTACATACAAACTTACCTTGGTGCAAAATGTGGAAATTTTGCAATTTAGTCCAAAACTTTTTCCTTCCCTGCTCGAGATCAATTCCGCGTTTTCTTGATCTATAATAACACATTTAGCTCATTTAATACTCATACTATTTATTTCAATCCAAAATCACATCATGGAAAAATTACATTTTGCCCCTAACTTTTTAAAATTACAATTTTGCCCCTAGGCTCGGAATTTAATTTCAGCCCTTATTCTTATATTTTATGATATGCTGAACATTTTCTCTTCTACAACAACATCAAATTCTCACTCTATCATATAGTTATGAACAATAGGTATTTTTACCGATTATCTGCTTTTACTCGTTTTCACTTAAAACCGAGTAGCACAAGTTATTTAACATAATTTAAAACCTCATATTCTATCATAAAACATCAAAATACACAAATTTCACCTATGGGTATTTTTCCAAATGTGAACCCTAGGTTAAATTATTACTAGCATAAGCTTAATCGAGCTTCCGGATTCCAAAAACGTAAAGAACATTAAAAGCGGGCTTGGAATCACTTACTATGGAGCTTGAAAATTGAAGAAACCCTAGCTATGGAGAGAGGGAGAATTCGGCAGCAACTAAGGAGGATGATGATCAATTTTGTGTTATTTTTCCCATTTTATTTCATTTAATATCCAAATGACCAAAATGCCCCTCCTTACTAAACTTTCAAAAATTCCTTCCATGTCCTAATTTTGTCCATGAACTTAAAATTGGTCAAATTGCTATTTAAGACCTCCTAATTAATATTACAAAACAATTTCGTACTAAAAACTTCTGGGATGCAAATTTTGCAACTTATTCGATTTAGTCCCTACTTTCAATTTAAGCACTTTAGGCATAGAATTTCATCACGAAATTTTCACACAATCATGCAATCATATCATAAACCCCAAAATAATTATAAAACAATTATTTCTATCTCGGATTTGTGGTCACAAAACCACTATTCCGATTAGGCCCTAATTCGGGTTGTCACAATTCTCCCCCCCTTTTGAGATTTTGGTCCCCGAAAATCTTACCGGTAAAGAGGTTTGGGTACTGTTTCCTCATAGCTTCCTCAGGTTCCCACGTAGCCTCTTCTATCCCATGTCTGTGCCACAATACTTTCACTAAAGCTATACTTTTATTTCTTAACTGTTTAACCTCTCGAGCCAAAATCTTTATTGGTTTCTCCTCATAGGTCATATCCGATCGAATCTCAATTTCTGTTGGGAAATCACATGTGAAGGATCAGAACGATAACGTCGCAACATTGATACATGAAACACGTTATGAATTCTTTCTAACTCTGCCGTAAGGCCAACCGATATGCCATGGTCCAATTCTCTCAAGAATCTCGTGCGGCCCAATAAAACGCGGACTCAACTTGCCTTTTCGACTAAATCTCGAATCTTTTCCATGGTGACACCTTCAAGAACACTTTATCACCCACCGAAATTCAATCTCTTTTCTTTTTAAATCTGCGTATGACTTTTGTCGATCCGAAGCGACTTTCAAGCAATCCCAATTACTTTTATTTTCTCTTGGTTTCTTTAACTAGATCAACTCCATGAATCTGCTTCTCACTAAGCTCGGTCCAATATAAAGGAGTTCGACACTTACGACCATACAAGGCTTCAGACGGTGCCATTTGTATACTTGATTGATAACTGTTATTGTAGGCAAACTCAATCAAAGATAGATATTTCTCCCAACTACCTCCGAATTCTAAAACACAGCATCTAAGCATATCTTCGAGTACCGGATTACTCTTTCCGTTTGACCATCTGTTTGTGGATGAAATGCGGTACTAAAGTTCAATTTTGTACCCAAAGCTTCTTGTAACTTTTTCCAAAATCTCGAGGTAAATCTTGGATCTCTATCGATATTATAGACATAGGCACTCCGCAACTTCACAATTTCAGCAATATATAATTCGCTAATTTATCAAGTGAGTAATCAGTGCGTCTTGGTATAAAGTGGGTTGACTTTGTTAATCTATCAACCACTACCCAAACAAAGATCCTTCTTTTTAGGAGTTAAAGGCAAACCGGTTACAAAATCCATGGTAATCTTGTCCCATTTCCACTCGGGCACCATTACCGGTTGAAGTAATCTCAAGGCACTTGATGTTCAACTTTTACTTGTTGATGATCAAACACTTGGTTACAAATTCGAAATGTCCTTTTCATACCGCCACCAATACTGACTTCTTTAAATCATTATACATTTTTGTGCTACCAGATGAACGATAAACAGCCATTGTGCGCCTCATGTAATATTTTCGAATCAATTTATCATTTTTCGGCACACATATCCTGTCTTGAAACATCAAGCAGTCATCCGGTCCAACTCGAAAATCTGAGTCGTAACTCGATTCGCATTGAGTTCTCATGATCCGCAACTCACTATCATTCTTTTGAGCATCACAAATCAACGGAGAAATAACGGTTTAGCTCTCATCTCTGCTAAGATTGACCCATCATCGACAATGCTAACCCCGTGTTCATGGCTCTCAAAGTAAAAAGAAATTTTCGCTCAAGGCGTCAAGAACTACATTTGCTTTTCCGGATGATAATCAATCACTAAATCATAATCCTTTAATAATTCAAGCCATCTTCGCCGTCGCAGATTCAGATCTTTTGATTCATCAAGTACTTCAAACTTTTGTGATCGGTAAAATTCGGCATTTTTCACCGTACAAATAATGTCGCCAAATCTTCAAGGCAAAAACAACAATGCCGTTCCAAATCATGTGTAGGATAGTTCTTCTCATGCGGTTTTAACTGTCTCAAGCATAAGCTACCACTTTACCCTCTTGCATCAACACACATCCAAGGCCATCAATGATGCATCACTATAAATTACTTAACTCCTTTCCGACTCGGGCTATACTAAAATTGGTGCTTCATCAATCGTGCTTTCAATTTTTCAAAACTTTGTTGACATTTATCAGTCCATTCAAACTTAACATTCTTTTGCAACAACTTAGTCATAGGAGAGGCAATCATCGAAAATCCTTCAACAAAACGTCTATAATACCCGGCTAAGCCTAAAAGCTTCTAACCTCGGATACATTCTTGGGCGGTTTCAATCAACGATCGCAGAAATCTTGCTTGGATCCACCGAATACCATCACCGAGACTATATGCCCCAAAATCCGACTTCACGAAGCCGAACTCACTTTTACTAAACTTGGCAAACAGTTTCTTTTCTCTCAAGATCTGCAATATAGTTCTCAAGTGTTCGGCATGTTCGGACTCATCTCGAGAATAAATTAAAATGTCATCTATAAACACTACTACAAACTTATCCAAATATGGTCGGAAGATCCGATTCATTAAGTCCATAAATATAGCCGGAGCATTTGTTAAGCGAAAGGCATCACAAGAAACTCATAATGTCCATACCTTGTCCTAAAGGCGGTTTTCGCACATCGACTCCTTAACTCTCACCGGTAGTAACCGACCTCAAATCAATCTTTGAAAACACTGTGGCCCCTTTAACCGATCGAATAAATCATCAATCACGGGCAACGGTACTTGTTCTTTATAGTCACCTTATTGTCGACGGTAATCAATGCAAAGTCTCATTGAACCATCCTTCTTCTTTACGAATAATACAGAGCACCCAGGGAGAGAAACTCGGTCTCACAAATCCTTTGTCTGTTAACTCCTGCAATCGAGCCTTCAATTCTTTTAATTCATGAGCTATTCTATATGGAGCAATCGAGATCGGTGCGATGCCGCAACAAATCAATGGCAAAATCTATCTCTCTCGTTCGGAGGCAACCTGCAATTCCTCAGAAATACATCCGAAACTCACAGACTATCGAGATCGATTCAAATTTCAGTTGAGGCAACTCAATATTCATTACATAAGCGGATAAGCTTCACACCCTTTTCTCATGTATTTCATGCGGACATGTGCGAAATCACCATAGGCAATTTATTTGATTCATCTGTTTCAACCCACGAATTTCTCCATTTTCACATTTCAACTCTAGTGTCTTTTGTTTACAATCTACCTTAGCATCATACAATGTTAACCACCCATTCCCAAGATAACGTCAAACTCACCAAATGGTAACAGCATCAAGTTGGCCGGAAAATAGTGACCTTGAATCATTAATGGGCAATTCTTGCAAACCTTGTCAACTAGCACATATTGGCCTAAGGGGTTCGACACTTTAATCGTAAACTCAAGAATTCAACAGCAACTTTTTATTGGATACTAAATTCATGCAAATATAGGAATGAGTGGACCCGGATCAATCAATGCAATAACAATAGTATCATAGAGAGAAAATGTACCAAGAATAACATCGGAGATGATGCATCTTCTCGAGCACGTATAGCATAAGCTCTAGCAGTGCTCTAGCTTCGATCTTGCCGTTAAATCTTTCATCACCGTTTACTACTAGTCCCACCTCCAGATTTCTCGGTGGTCTACCTCTACTAGCGGTGGTATTCTATCTAGCACTCAAATCTTTCTTCTTTAACTTTCTCCGGACAATCTCTAATAAAATGCTCATGAGAACTGTACCTAAAACAAGCTCGCTCGGTCCCCAACACTCACCATAATGTTGCTCGCCACATTGTTGACACTCGGCTTTCTAGGTCGCACATTACCCACACTTGCCACCAAGTAGCTTGAGCTTTAGACCCGAATATGCTCTACCACGATCTCTGTGTGAATCCCCAATTGAAACTGTCATTCGAGGGTTTGTCTCTTTGGACCTCTTTGGTTGAGATTGAAATGGCTTGCTTATCTGTCTTTTTCGACATCTCGGGCCTCAATAGCGACTTTTCTTCTTTCTTTGTTCAATTCTTCTACTTTAAGAGCTCGATCAACCAATACTACAAATTCTTTCAACTCCAAAATTCCTACAAGCACTTTAATGTCCTCATTCAGCCCATCTTCAAATCTTCTACACATAATGGCCTCGGTGGACACACATTCACAGGCATACTTGCTGAGTCTTACAAATTCGCGTTCATACTGCTACGACATTTTCCCTGCTTCAATTCAAGGAACTCCTTCCGTTTTGATCAATAAATCGCGACTTATGTATTTCTTTCTAAATTCTTCTGGAAGAAATCCCAAGTAACTTTTTCTTTTGGCACCACTGCAACCAAAGTCTTCCACCAGTGGTAAGTCGAATCTCTCAAAAGTGATACAAAGACACTTTAAGCATTCCTCGGGTGTACATGAGAGCTCATCAAATACACGGTAGAATTTTCAAGCCGAATTCCGCTTTCTCGGGATCATCATCGACCTTTGCTCTAAACTCTTGACCCCTTGTTTTCGAATCTTGTCAACCGGAGGCTTGTTCATTCTTACCAAATCTATACCTTGAGCATTCTGAGAATCGCTCGAGGTATAGGAGGGGTGGAGGAGGTTGAGCATTTGGATTTGCTAGAATAAATTCAAGATACCAATTGTTCATCATTTGGAGAAAGGCATCCCGAGCCTCATCTCCTTGTCTCAATGTCTCAGTGTCTACTTTCCACAGCGCGGTCCCTTGTGCGGAGCCGGCGCATTACTAAACATCATCACCGCAGCCCTTCAGGATCCATTACTATATTAAAACAAAACACGCTTTAGAATAATCAGAGTCACCACACTATCACAATATTTTTATGGCATGTATAGCTAGACTTTTACACACACTTTATTACTCCGAGAACCGACTAAACCATAGCTCGATACCACTAAATGTAACACCCTTACCCAATTCATCGTCATTTAACAGGATACAAGGTATTACCGAACATAACACATACCATTAAACGTAATCAAATATAAATATGTCATCCAATTTGATAGTGCATCGTATAATATATGTCTTGAACAATATTAGCCAACTTTAATGGCTTGTACAAATTAGCTGGTCGAGTACTGTAACTAATATTTTAAACCTAGACAAATATGACACGTAACAAAATAATTAAGCCTACTATACATGCCATAATTCAAAACGTTTAGTTCAAATACCCTAAAGTATGATAATGCGGATAGATCTTCACGATCCTTAACTCCCGAGCAAGTCAAGAACACTATAAGACAAAAGAGAGAAACAAAGTAAGCTTATAGCTTAGTAAGTAAGTATGTAAATACTAATTAAAAAAAAAATCTAACATGTTTACACAACAATTCAAGTATATCTACTTTAACTTCACTATTCATTCCACTTTGATTAAGCTGTCTCTGCTGCGTCATATTCACTAAATAAATAATAACTCGAGTTACAAAACTCGAAATTCAAATCCGTAAAATTTCCTGAATCTAGACTCATAAAGCTTTTTTCTAATTTTTTCTATAATTTTGGTTCAGCCGATTAGTACAGTTTATTAGTTAAAGTTTCCCTGTTACACAGCTAGACTGATCTGACCTCTGCTCACTACAAATTGAATTTCTCTCAGTACACAATTCAAACAACCCTGAAGTCTGTTTCATTTAAAACTAGTCTCAATAAGGAATTTAGTCATGTAAACTATATTTCTCAATTTGCTTTGTACAATTTTTAATGATTTTTCAAAGTTGGAACAGGGATCACGTATTCATCCTGAGGAAGTCACATACAATTGTAAATATCTCAAAATATAGAATTCCTTTGCTTGCTCTGTTTCTTTTATATGAAAGTAGACTCATTAAACTTTAATTTCACATCTCATTCAACCTCTAATTATATTCCTCCTATTTTTGGTGATTTTTCAAAATCACGTCACTGCTACCATCTAAAAACAGTTTTAATGCTAATTTCACTCTTTCACACATTCTTTATGCTAACCTCATTTTATCTTATATATGTATATACCACAAATCATTTTCACCACATTTCATTCACCATAAGTGTAGGTCCAAACCACAATATCACCACAAAACCATCCCGTTGAACAATTCGGATCAATCCTCGATATTTAATGGTTTCAAAGACACATTTCACCATCATACTTCGTTTAGTTCGGCTCTCTTGTACACATGGTGAACACTTAGTACCACTCATGCGACCCAACCGATTTGTCTCGTAGCTCTCTTGTCTACATGGTGTCCTTCACTTGGAATCACGCGTGCGACCTAGCTACATTTATCTTTCACGTAGCTCTCTTGTCTACATGGTGTCCTTCACTTGGAATCACGCATGCGACCTAGCTACATTTATCTTTCACGTAGCTCTCTTGTCTACATGGGATACATCTCGTATCACACATGTGACCTAGCTACTACAGGTGTCTCGTAGCTTTCTTGTACACATGATGTGCACTCAGCATCATACATGTGACCTAGCTACGCCCTCTATTTCATTCGATCTCTCCGAATGTTCAACCGGGATCTCTCTCTCTATATTTATTTCCATTCTTCCAATAGTCGATTTATATTTTAACATCAGCTAGTATATTTATATAATAGACTGAAATATAAGAATGTACATAAAATTATTGTAATATTTACATACAAACTTACCTTGGTGCAAAATGTGGAAATTTTGCAATTTAGTCCAAAACTTTTTCCTTCCCCTGCTCGAGATCAATTCGCGTCTTTCTTGATCTATAATAACACATTTAGCTCATTTAATACTCATACTATTTATTTCAATCCAAAATCACATCATGGAAAAATTACATTTTGCCCCTAACTTTTTAAAATTACAATTTTGCCCCTAGGCTCGGGAATTTAATTTCAGCCCTTATTCTTATATTTTATGATATGCTGAACATTTTTCTCTTCTACAACAACATCAAATTCTCACTCTATCATATAGTTATGAACAATAGGTATTTTTACCGATTATGCCGTTTTACTCGTTTTCACTTAAAACCGAGTAGCACAAGTTATTTAACATAATTTAAAACCTCATATGCTATCATAAAACATCAAAATACACAAATTTCACCTATGGGTATTTTTCCAAATGTGAACCCTAGGTTAAATTATTACTAGCATAAGCTTAATCGAGCTTCGGGATTCCAAAACGTAAAGAACATTAAAAGCGGGCTTGGAATCACTTACTATGGAGCTTGAAAATTGAAGAAACCCTAGCTATGGAGAGAGGGAGAATTCGCAGCAACTAAGGAGGATGATGATCAATTTTGTGTTATTTTTCCCATTTTATTTCATTTAATATCCAAATGACCAAAATGCCCTCCTTACTAAACTTTCAAAAATTCCTTCCATGTCCTAATTTTGTCCATGAACTTAAAATTGGTCAAATTTCTATTTAAGACCTCCTAATTAATATTACAAAACAATTTCATACTAAAAACTTCTGGGATGCAAATTTTGCAACTTATTCGATTTAGTCCCTACTTTCAATTTAAGCACTTTAGGCATAGAATTTCATCACGAAATTTTCACACAATCATGCAATCATATCATAAACCCCAAAATAATTATAAAACAATTATTTCTATCTCGGATTTGTGGTCACAAAACCACTATTCCGATTAGGCCCTAATTCGGGTTGTCACAGATTCCATGATGAGAGCACTTTCGTAATAACTCTTTGTACCTTTCCCATGCCTCACAGAAGGACTCATCATCTATTTGTTGGAAGACAATGATCTTGTTCCTCAACTTAGCATTCTTCCTAGGCGGGAAATACTTCATAAGGAATTTTTTGCTAACTCTTGCCATGTGGAAATCGAGTTCGGTTGCAATAAGTTTAACCAGGCTCGAGCTCTGTCCCTCAGCGAATATGGGAACAGCTTCAATAGTAATGCATCTTCGGGTACTCCGGCTAACTTGAAAGAATTGCTCACCTCCATAAATAGTCTTAAGTGTAAGTGAGGATCTTCGGTAGGCATTCCACTGAATTGACCCACTTTCTGAAGCATCTAGAACATGACTGGCTTCAGCTCAAATTGTTGTGCCTCAATTTCGGGTCTCCTAATATCTGGATTAAGATCATTAAATACTAGCACGGAATACTATCATAAATCTCTATCCCTGAGCAGGGTTTGCTCCATTTCCTTGGATTAGATTTTAGAAGTTCATCTCTTCGGTCCTCCTCTGATTTGCTTGTCTTCTTCGCTGCCGAAAAGTTCTTTCTATCTCAGGGTCTACAGGGAGTAAATCGATGATTCGATTAATACTTATAAACACCTGAAATAATCACAGAAAAATAAATTAAGTTAGAGTTTAAACAAAAAATTAAATGAAAATGAAAAACTAACAAATTCACAAATAATGACTTTTTGAAACACAGTCCCCGACAACGGCACCAAAAACTTGGAACGACGAAAATGTGCAAGTGTACACAATCGCAACAAGTAATAAAGTGACAAGTAAATGTCGAGTTATCATACCCACAAGGACTATGAAAATGATTATTTATGAAATGCAATTTAAAACACTTTTATGAAGAAAAATATTTTGTTTAAAAAGAGTGATTAAAACTTAAGAAAATTAAAATAAATAAAAATGAAGTAAAAGAAAGTTCTAATGCATGATTTCAAAATAAGATTTAATCAAGATAATATAATTATGTTGGATTAATTACACTTCTCATCTTAGGATTATTAAACTTATGTTTATATTGTTACGAATAAAATCATGGCAACTCAGTAATTTTCTAACTTATGAACATACTTACATACCAAAATCCATTCATCTCTTGACATATCCTTATGTCAATTCAACCGACTAAACAGATTCTAGTAAGCAAACATGTTATTGCACATACATACTCATTAAACTGAACTAATCTCTTGCATATCCCTATGTCAATTCAAATGATTAATTAAATCTAACAAGCATATAAAAGACTATGTGAGGTAACAAGTTATCGCTACCTTGAAACAGTTTAATCACAATAATCTTGCAAGTTATACAAGGCAATAATATCGCTAGATACATTGCTAATTTAACCTTCAGCTACCTTAGAAGAATAAACATGTACTGATCAAGTACTGTGTCAATTAATTACAATTTCAATCCATTTAAATAACTAATTCATTAGTTACCTCACAGTCATAATGCAAGAATAATTTAGGCATGATTTTACTTAATCAAGCATTTTACCGAGGCCTATAACAAGATAAACACAATTTTAACAATTTAAGAAGACGAAATGAAATCAACCTAACACGAATTAAATTCAAGCTAAGCTAATTAAATTAACCATTCCAACAACATGAATACTCATAGATATGTTCATCATAACAACAACAAAAATTAAAGAGATAGGGAACAAGAATCAAATCCGGTGGTTTTTTGAGGCTTGACTTGGTTGCTCTGTTCTTCCTTCTTATTGTCCTCACCGATCAAGGCTTCGATGAACACTCAATTGCTGCTTCAAAATGGTTGACGAAAACCCATTTTCCAAGGGAAGAATTCGACACAAGAGCAAGGGAATGGAAATGGAAAAATGAGAGAAAAATAATGAGAGAGGAGAGAAGTGTTGTGAAATGAACGAGGAATGAATGAGGTGCTTTGAATGATCAGCCAAGGGGAGCTTTTATAGTTGAGTGTGTTAGCTGAAATTTGCTAAAAATAGCAGCCAAAGAGCCACCCCTTGGCCAACCACCTATATGGCAAAGTTGATGCTTTCAACTTTGCTAAAAATAGCTTGGGGCAAATCCAAAAATCCACCAATTGTGGAGGGGTTTGAATGCAGCTCTGACAAGACTTCAAGGGCTTCTTTGCAAGCTTAATTAATCATCTAATAAGCGGATTTGGGTCAGCATATGGCCGGTTTTAGGCTCCCCAATCTTGGGCCGGTTCACTTCAATCGGTTCGGTTCAACTAGACCGCTTTTTCCATAATTAATTAATATTAATTATGTAGCCCAAGTCAAATTGGGTATAAATTAAAATTACTTATATTATGAATTAATACACATAACTGGATTGTCTTAGGCTAGAAACTAATTCGCCTTGATACTTCAAATTGCTTCTTGGTTTTGTGCTTCAAGCAGTGTTTGTGTTACAGTCCGGTTTTGACCCTAGTCGAAATAGTGGTTTCGGGACCACATATCTGAGTCATAGAAATATTTTAATATTATTTTTCATGTCTATTATAAGTGAATTGACATGTTTGAAAGTCTCGTGTGAAAATTTTACTGTCTGTGTGCTTAATTTGCAAAAAGGACCAAATCACATAAAATGTAAAAGCTGTGTGGTACATAGTAAAGTGCCTATTTGAGTTGGCTTTCTAAAGTAAGGGTCCTTATGTTGTTTTTTTTCCATTGGGAATGTTAATAGACTAAAACAACCATTCATTAAAAGGTTTTATAATTGTTTATAAAAGGGCAAAATAGGAAAATGTTTATTAAGTAATTAAAATAAAAAAGCATGAAATTAGCCATTTGCTCATGCTATTCCACCGAAAATACAAAGAAAAAAGAAAAGAGAAAGCTCACTTAGGGTTCGGCATTTTGAATTGGTGAATTAGGTATGTGTTTTGCTCGGTTTTTGATAATTTCTGTTTTTGTAATCGTTGCTTCATATACTATCGAACCCATGCTTCAATTTACGATTTTGGTGATGATTTTGAAATGTGCCATTGATGAAAATGTGAGCTTTAGGATGTTAGTTGATAAATTATGGAAGCTTGATGTTGGGTTTAAATGTTTTATTTTTGGATTTTTGATGAAATTAAGTAATTTGGGCTAAATTGTGAAAATATTATTTTGGGGGACTAAAATGTGAAATAAATAAAATGTGTGGACTAGTATGAGTACTAGGAGAATTCAGCTAAGCTTGTGTATATGCAAATTATGTGTATTTTGTGATTTTGTGAAATAGGGACTAAAGTGTTGAATGTAAAAATGTGAGGGCTAGTTTGCAAAATGCCCTAATTGTGTACATATGGATTGTTTTGAATTACTTGGTGAATTAATGGGTTAATTTTGAATACATTTAGATCAAGAAAAGAGGAATTCAGACTTAGACCGAGGGAAATCGAAGATTGTAGAATAAACAGTTCGAGTCGACAAATTCTGAGTAGGAGGTAAGTTCGTACTTAAAATATGATGTTAAGTAAGTTTTGATGCCTTTATTATACATAGGTGGTATATAATTGAATTGGATGATATAATGATGAATTGAAAGCATTGGCACTAAGTGTGCGATTTAAACTAGCTTCGGCTATTAAAGGCACTAAGTGTGCGATACCGACTTAGTTTCGGCCAAATGAGATGGCACTAAGTGTGCGGAATCATTTTAGCTTCGGCTAACCTTTACAGCACTAAGTGTGCAGATGTTAAAGTATGAATAATTTACGTAAAGTCTTGAAATACTCAAACAAGAGGTGAGAATGAAAGTGAGTTAGTATGGGAAGAACCAGGTATGTATGATACCTTTGTGGTAGATGATATTATCTAGGTGAAGTTCATTGAATTGTTATGAACATATGGATTGGGTTGGTATAGATTAGATAGATGATTGAGAATTTGTAAATGCTTATGTGTTGATGTTTTATGTTTTATATACTATTAATGATTATAGTACGAGCTTACTAAGCTTTGGAAAGCTTACTTTGTGTGTGTTTTATAGATATTGAAGCAACTACAAGCTCGGGGACCGTCAAGGATCATCACCAGACTATCGAACTCATTTTGGTACTTTTGAAAATGTAAATATTTTTAAGTATGACATGTATAGGCTAGAATGTCTATGTATTTAAGCTTTGATATGTATATATATATGTTATGCCATGAGAGTTGGCTAGCAAATGGTATGTTTTGTGCTTAGTTTTGGTAAATGGGTTGTGATGCCAAATTGTGTATACTTGTAATGGTTATATTGTCTTGTATGTGGTGGTCATTTTGAAATATACCAAGTTGAGGAAATGGTAAGTTTAAGTATGAGTTAGAAGGTGCTATAAGTGAGCTATGAAATGAGCATTTTGGCATGTTGTTGTAATAAGAATTTTAATGTGCTTTGGTATGGATTTGAATAGGTTATTGAATGGTGATGATTAAGTTATATTGAAGCATGTGTTACACATGGAATTGGCTGAACATTTTAGTATAAATATTGTTTAATATTGCTTGTAGGAATGACCCAAAAAGGGGTAGCAAGTTGGCTTAAACCAAGCCTGCATTGTGCCACACGATCAGGGAACATGGGCGTGCCTTATGGCCATGTATGCAAAGCAGTAACCTCTTAAGGTCACACGGTTAAGACACATGGGCATGTCATATGGCCGTGGGCTCAAGTCAGTAGCTAGCTAAGTATCACACGGCCATAGCACACGAGCGTGTCTGTTGGCCGTGGGTGAAAGTTAGTATATATGCCTTGTTTTGGCACGGATGGTTTACATGGGCGTGTCTGGTGCCCATGTGAGGCACACGCCTGGTCACACGGGCATGTGACCTCAACAGAATTGAAAATTTTTCTGAGTTCTAAAATTTATGAAGGTGTTCGGTTTGGTCCCGACTGTCCTTAAAAGTATGTTTTAGGTCTCATATACCATCATAAGGGATGAATTGTTGATGATTTCCTACGTATTAATGTTATGTGATATCTGTGATTCTGAATTGGTCTGAAATGTTCTGTCTGTCTGGTAATGCCCCTTACCTATTCCGGTGACAGTTACGGGATAGGGGTGTTATAGTCTGCCGAGCCATTTTTTGCCCTTTACCCAATTCTGTCGAAAATAACCAAAATTACTCAAAATTAATTATAAAATTAACTAAAATTCATCATGTTTATATTTTAAGTATAATTTATTTATTTTATAAAAATTAATTATTTTTTTACAAGAATTTAATCGAAACAATATGATTTTAAGTTAAAAAGGGTATGTAAAATGCGTAAATTTTCGTGTTTCCAGTAACAAGGTGGAAGGGAAAAAGAATTGAGAGGGAGAAGGGGAGAGAATAGGCCAAAGCAAAAGATGTAAAAGAGGTAGAAAGTGTAAAAATGAAAACCCGAATAAACAATGTCCTAAATTCTTCAAGCACTATTCAGCTCCGAAAGAAGAGAAAATGACCCCAAAATGTTCACTTCAGCCGAAAAGGAGAATCAACCCACCAAAGTCGAATTCTGAGTGGCTTAGCTTACCATTTCAGCACCAACTCTTCCACATTTCAAATTCCACATTTTTCTCCCTTAGTTTTCTCCTAAAATCTCTCCACCATAATCTTTTCAACCATCAATTCAAAGTCCACAACAACTCTGCAGCATTTCGGTCAAACTCTACTACCCTCACGACATAGGCAGCAAAATAAAACCCCCATTGCACAAACCAGGACTCGAACTTCAGGCCTCAATACTAGCAACACGCCACTTATCCTCTGGGCCAGTAGGCGCTTTTCTGTCATGTTTTTCCCTTATTTACTTAAAAGCTTACTGCCTAAAGATAGTGCTTATTCCTTAAAAAACAAAACTTTTTGCACTTACTCAGGCTTGAACCTAAGACTTTTCAAACTCTTCCTAGGACACATAACCACTGAGGTAGACATGCAATTGTGTCACATTTTTACACAACTAAATATTTATAAGCAGCTTCCTAACTGTTCCCATACTGAAGGCCTAATACTTCTAGGCCCAAAATTCGAGGCGTTACAATTTCATTTTATCTCATGTTTATTTTCATCGCTCGAAGAACTATAGTGAATATACCTCAGATAAACGGGATAATAATGCTCACAGGAGCTGTGAATCAGACATTAACCATTACACAATGCTACTCATACGAGCTGTGAAGAATCCACAACACATGTAGAATCTTAGCCATCGGTAAGGTATCTAGTAAATCGAGACATTAACCATTAGATGATGCTACTCATATGAACTGTGAAGAATCCACATTATATGTAGAATCTTAGCCATCAGTAAGGTATCCATTATCGAAACATAATACTTGCTGCATATATACCGTATAAAGGAAACACAGGTACAAAATACCTGCTATAAAAGACCCTAATGACATGTCATTTGTATCCTAGCTATTCACTGAGTTCACATGAGCCTTGTATCATGTATTTAATCTTTTCCATTTTTTTAACATTTTCGTACACATATCAAATAACCATATACTTATTCATTTTCGCTCACATATCAAATAACCATATACTTGTAATTTAAACCAATTATAATTTCATAACCGTTCCAATCATATAACCATTCGTATTAGCCACATATATCATACTTTGCACTATAGTTCTTTCGATGTCAATAATTATTATATTACAACAATTAAACTATCAAGCGATTAAAAAACACAATAATAATCATTAACAAATTAAGCCTCATACAAACTTAACTAATCAAAATTGGCAATGAATACGACCAGCAACTTTTAGGTAAATCTTCATTTTTCTGCGTTTATCTTCCAATTTATTCAAATCTTGATCTATAATATGATTTAACACAATTAAACAATTTCAAACATATTGAAACAATCTATTGTAATCGTAAATTAATTCAATTTTATTTTTCACATATGCCCTAAAATTTTCCATTTTATTCAATTTTGCCCCTAAAACTAAAACTAACATAATTTTCATATTTGAGCTTCGATTTTTTAAACCCATTTCAAATTCATCCTTCTACATCCCTCTGTTATCAATAATTACAAAAATTTCATACCTAGTTCAAAATATTTACACTTGGGTCCCTATATTCAAAACTAACTTTAGTCCCTATATCCAAAACTAACAATTTTCACTTTACAGTTTATTTCTATAACAATACCATGATTCAAACTCAACCAATAACATCCAAAAACCTTTAAAAAAATTGGTAACGTTTTAAAACTTTGATAGTATTTCAAAATAGTCCCTGAGTTAGCTAGATTAAGCTACAATGATATCAAAAACATAAAAATTACGAGAAACGAAATTCAAAAGGACTTATATGCACAAGTTGAAGCTTGGCCGAACCTTTAAACTAAAAAATGGTGGTTTTTTGGTGTTTTTGTTTGGTTTTGAAAATAAAATTAAGAATATTGGTATTTTTTATTTATTTTATTAACATATACTTTAATATTTTAACTTAATGTTAACATATAAAACCTTTAAAATTAGAACATCAATTGTTCCACCTATTGAAAAGTGACTATTTTCTATTTAGAACCTCAAAAAATTACTTTTCAAACCCTTTTAACTAATAAAAATTAATAGCAATTAACTGTTACAATTTTTTACAATTTAGTCCTTTTTCCTTAATTAACTATCAAATCATCAAAATTTCCTAACCAAAATTCAATCCCCTTATAATAGCTCCGTAAATATTCAACACTAATATTTATGAGCTTGGTTTATGAAAACGAGGTGTAACACCCTTAAGATGTCTCCATCGTCGGATTAGGGTTATGGAGCATTACCGAACAATAAAAAGCATTTAACATCATAATATTTAAAATAAATTTATCATAATATTTAAAATAAATTTAACTCATTATAAACCAATCAATCATATGCATTTTGTCCCTAAATTGAGCCCTCGAGGCCTTAAAAATAACTTAGAAGTGATTCGGGACTAATTTAAAACAAAATAGGAATTTTGAGAAAAGTTGCAAAAGTTGGAAAATAGGAGTCACACTGCCATGTAACATTCGAACAACGGGCAGACGACCTTTTCCCAGCTCGTGTCCTCACCTGTGTAACTCACTGAGTTGCTCCACACGCCCGTGTTCCAGGCCGTGTGTGTAACACCCTAAACCTGGCCTAGACGTTATGGGCGAATCTGGCGTGTTGCATCAAAGCGTCGCTCAAGAATCGAGTTGCCGTTATAAGTTTATTTATAAAAAAAAACCTTTTGTATAGGGTTAGCAAATCATCTCGTTACAAACCTTTGCCAAAATAATTGTCTCTGGAATATTAATTCAACTTAAATCGCGAAAGCATTTTTAAAACCATGAATATTTTGAAAACTCGAGTTTTCCTAAACTAGTAGTTTAATATAAGAAATCAAAAGCCCACTTAAAACTTAAACCCACTATGGCCTTATTACATAATCCAAAACCCAATATGAAATTTAAAATAAATAAAGTCAAGTTGCAGATCCACTGCAATAGTGTGGCCACCTTTGAGTCCCTTGTGGCTCCAAATCGTCTAAGTTTGGGTATTACCTGAACAGTTAGGTAGAAAGGGTGAGTTTGCGAAAAATCAGTGTGTAATTCCTAAAAAAACAAACAGTCAGATAGACGGTATGCAAAAACAGACTGGGCCTGAGCCTATCACAGAAACAGTATTAGGTGGGCCTTAGCCCAATAACAGTATTAGGTGGGCCTAAGCCCAATACAGAACCAATATTAGATACAGATATGCAGACAAATTTCCAGCCCAGTCCAACCAATACACCACCCGTACCAACCAACACACCATGTGGGGATAAAATCGACCCACCAACCAACACACCAAGCTTAGCACTGGTTGCGGCACTAAGTCAACAGAAGGACTCAACACCGTAGACAGAATGACTAAAGGCTGCAAATATCTCAGCAATGCTACCAGTTAACAGAACGACTATAAGCCATAAGTATCGCCGAAAGGCTGAAAGACTCGTACAGAACGGCTGCTGGCCGTACACTTCCTCCGTCAATAATAACCCAACCCCATGCAGTATGTCATGTCATAAATAATACGTGTCTGCAAAGTCATACTCGGTACAATCACATATGTAAATCATAAGCACATCAGTCATATGAAACATAAGGGCATAATTGTCATTCTACCATACAGGGGTATTATGGTCATTTTACCCTATAGGGGCATTATGGTTATTTTACACTACAAGGGTATTTCGATAATTTTACCAATATTGGGGTCTTAGCTCAGATAACGACCTCTCCAAAGATCTACAGTCGCCTCAGTGATACAGATAACCTAAATGATCATAACAGTGTAAATGGGCCCAAGGCCCATTACTCGGCCTAAGTGGGCCCACACGCTCGTGTGGCCCAATTAGCCCAAATTCAATTATGGTTATGTAACCTACATAGCACAGTCCAATATTCATCACTTACTACGAATTTAATCCCTGTGGGGCCTACAAACCCATTGGGCCTACATGGCCCATTTTGACCTATCGAGGCCCTTAATGGCCTATGCCATGCACATGACATGACAAGCCCAAATACTTCTCACCTATCAATTAGATTTACACAAGCGGGCCCACGGGGCCCTTGGGCCCATCGAGGCCCAGTACACGAGAACGCTCGTGGCAGCCTTTACAGTCTATCGCCCATGGTTTGTGGGCTCAGTTTACCCCACGAGTGGTCACACGCTCGTGTGGCCTCAAATGTCGAAGTTTTGGCTTTTCGACTTTTGTCGATTTCCAACAAAGAAGGGCGTGAATACACATCTAGTTATGAGAACGCGTCGAAGTCCACGATCATCAACCTTGGTTAAACAAGTATGAAATAATCCCTCCTAAAACCAGTGATCACCAACTCATCTTGTTCTCTCTATTTAAAGCCAGCTTCTCGCCAATTCTCATGTTAGCTTCCCGATGTGGGATTACTTTTAACCATTAGAAAAATTCCTTATTTTTTTTATGACCACTTCAACCACAGAGTTCCAGTCCAACTCCACCTCCTACAAGCTCAAACAACAAAATAAATACTCTATTGCATATCCCAAGACTTGAACCTTGGACCTCACAGTTACACAACATGCCACCTTGACACTGCATTACAAGGCTCTTTGTGTCACCATTTTAGCCTCAATTAATTATAAGGTCTATAGGCCAAAGTCTAGGTTCCTTTAAAAGAAAAACCAAAATAAATTACAAGAGCCAAGAAATTTCAAAATGACAAAAGAAAAACCAAACTCTCTAAGTTGCCACACACACCTGTGTGCCAGGCAGTGTAACTCACTGACTTGAAACACTAAGAAATTTCAAAATGACACATGGGCATGTTGCCAGGCCGTATAACAACTCATGTCCCAGCCCGTGTGAACCCAAAAATTTACCTAAAATCAAGCCATTACAAGTCCCATTCATGCATAACTAACCATTCAATTTGGGCACACATTCAAGGAATCTAATCATCATACAAACACACATAAGCATGCCATTTCAATCACCCTAATTCAACTAACCAATATGCCATTCAAACGTACCATAGTTATATCAAAACATCGTTTACTAAACAAGTTAACATTGCCTCATTTCTTGCATGAAAACCTAGTTCAAATATGTACTAAACATGTCACAGATGACAATTCTCAAGCCATCATCAGCATATCAAAAGAACCTTATTTACAAACACTTAAAAGTGACCAAAATGGCATAACTTAGTGAGGTGTGAAGTTTCACCATACCAAACATAAACTTCAAATAATATACATACCAAATCACCATTAACACGTTCAAAAAATACCATCACAAAACTTCCTATACATGCCTTTCTTAACCTTGGCCAAAATATTTAAAAACTACCGAAATGGTTGTGGATAGTGTGATAGGTCTCTGACGAGCTTCCAACTGATTGAGCTTCCAGTAACCTATAAAGCAAAGGAAAACAGCTACATAAGCAACGAGTGCTTAGTAAGCTCGTATAAACTTAAACATAACTTACCATGTCATTTATACAATCCATAGATTAAGCTTAAATTATTACCAATGTCATAAGCTTAGTAATAGCCTATACAACATCATCAAACTCACAAGTTAATATACTTGTTCATGATGCCAATGAAATCAACCATAAGATATGTAGTTTATAATATATAAACACATCATTTAACTCATCAATGTTATCATAAGATCATGATTCATTCCATTTGCATACTTACCATTAAATTTCATTTTCTTACCCATTGAACCATTTAGAATTACATCAGAACTCGGGAAAGCTCAAACATAGTGTGCCTTTACATATAACCGTAACCTTTCTTTTACATCAATGCTCACACGAGCTGTGAAATAGGCCTGCTCACATGAGCTGTGGGTTAGAATGTAAGCTATACGATGCTGCTTACATGAGCTATAGAGAATCTGCAACAAATGCAGGACCTCAGCCATCGGTAGGACATTCAAGACTAACACTCGAAACATGAAATCCTTAATTACATGTTATTTGTATCTTGAGAATTCTTAAGGTTCAACCGGGACTCGATATCCGTCAATTCATCATAGCATGAATACTTTTATATATAAGTTTATTTATATTAAAACAAAATAATAAACATTCAATTTAGCTAACATTAAAATGATCACAGTTCCTACAAACTTATCGCGATAACTAGGGCATAGAAGTAGAATTGAACAATAATCCGAAGCTTTAGCTTTTCCTTGATTTAGGTCCGATTGTGTTTTATCTTGATCTAAATAGATAATTTCATTCAATTAAGTACTTCTAGAATTCAATTTAATCCATAATTCATATTTATACAAAATTACAAAATTGCCTCTAACACTTTGACTTTTCACAATTTAGTCCTTAAGTCCATAACTTAAAAGCTAACCATTTTAACCTAAATCCATATTAATCAATGTTACAAGGGACCTTGAAATAACCCATTATTACCAACATTTCTCAACAAAACCTATGGATTTTTACTTTTAACAATTTAATCATTATTTCATAAATTCATCAAAAATCACTTAATAAAACATTTTATTTTATAGAAAAGGTTAATAATCTATCAAAAATTCAAAAACATCCATGGCAAGTCCCTCAACCTTTAACAATTTTGCAAAATAACCCCTAGGCTAGCTAGATTAAGCTAAAACAAACTCAAACACATAAAAATCATTAAAAATGAGCTTAAAATCATACTATTTAATGAACTAACCCTAGTTGAAATTTCTAACTTCTCCTCCCATGGAATTTCAGTTGAAACAAGTGATAAAAGCAAGAAGATGATAGTATTTTGATATTAGTTTTGTTTTTATTTAACTAATTACCAATTTACCCTTACTAATTTAACTTTAAAATCAACTAAATCATGTCCATATTTGTCTAGTAACATTAAGGATGGTATAATTACTATTTATATCCTTGGTAGCACTAGAAAGAACATAGGTTTTCCCTCTTACTTATTGGTTAAATTGTTCTCATTTAGTTATCCTTAGCATACATTTTAGCATTTTCAGTTTAGTAAATTACATTTTATAACTCAGTGAATCCTAGCCTATCTTATCCTTAATTTTGCTATCTTTTTGCATTAATGTCGCTGCATAAGTTAATTCTAGATTGCGTCCAAAATAGTCGTCACACCTGAGAGCTGTCCAGATAGGAACAAAAATTGTGTGAGTTGTCCAGTTTGGTATAACCAACCTATACATACAAGGACAAAATAATTTCGAAGAAAGAACACCTGTATTTTTGGAGGAGGACATAAAAGGTGGATGCTAGATGAAAAGTTAGCTTTTTTTTCCAAATCATCATCTTATTCATCCCACCTTGAAGCTTGCAACCATGGAAGCTTAAGCCTCTTATGAGTGAGCCAACGTGAAAACCAGATGCAAACTAGCCTCTCATGAGGAGACCTAAGTGCAAGACAAAAGGGAATAGAGAGATTCAATCGAGTTGTCTGGGGATAGTATTCTTCACTTGATTCTTTCTTATTTCTTTCTAAATGTTGGTGATTATTCTCTATTTTTTATTTGTATAGAAGTACACATGAATTCTTGGTTAAATGTTATCTTATTCAGTCTTGCTTTTATTGTTTAATCTTACGGTTTGAATTTTTTTAACACAGAAGTGTTAATCCAGTCACTGACATTGGAAAGTGCAGGGACAGTTTGAGCCAACAAGCACTGCAACGGAAGTTGAGTGGGGAATAGAGGGATTTAGTCCACTTGTTCTTAGTAGTGTTGTATTGCCATCATCGGAAGGTGAGGTTAGTATGCATGTTTAAGTCTTAGATTAAATAGAGGAGTAACGCTAAGTAAGATATACATTGAATTTTATTGCCTCGATAATAACATATCTTTTTATACCTTGTGAGCACTTAGTATTCTGTTGAAGATTCATGTTGGTGATCCTAGTTTATCATTATCATATTTTATTTTATTTTTTTCAAGTTATTTCATTGAAAACTATTCTCACAATTTATCTCGTTTATATCTAGTTATCGCACTGACATTAATAGACAAAAGACTACCATCCTATGGGATCGATATCCGACCAACTCACATCTGTCTACTATATTTGCATTGACAGTGTATGCTTTCACATTATTGCTGTGATGTTAAACAACCTATCAATCCCTTAGATTTCCTGTCTATAGCCATTTAACCTTTTAAACTAATACATACTCGCTTTTGCACCTTTTATGATTTCGTCCATTTTACCTAACTAACCATGTAAACTTCAAAATTTCTTAACAAAACTTTAACACGACCTTAATATAATCTTGTAAACATTAAATAAGTTTTAAAATAATAATTTACTTAGCAGAATTGTGGTCCTGAAACCACTACTTTGACACCACTAAAAACGGGTTGTTACACGAGGTATTGATACTTTATTTTCCAACACCATTGTCTTTCGGTATGCAACACTTGTGCCTTGACTAACTGACTAATAAACAAAAATTATTTGATCAAAATTCAATAAAACACTATAATCAACTTGTAAATATTATTAAATAATAGTGGCTGACTCGACCATTAGAATATCGAGTTCCAAAACTGTCGTTTTTGGTACCATTGAAAAATGGATTGTTACAATATCATTTAAGTTTAACTTACTCACTAAACTAAAACTTCACTTTTATACATAAACTAGATCATGCTCCCCACTATGACTTTCCCTTTGAAAGCTTAATTACAAACTCAGCAAAGAGAACAACAATTTGTTTCAAAATTTGCACAAAAAGAGGTTCTTCATAATGAACAAGATAAGTTCTCTCAATCTGGTACGTGAATAATAAATAATCCTTTTATATATAGGTGTTAAAGTCTTGTAAAAATTCAAATAATGTGAACTACTTTAATCTCCTTGAATTCAGCTTGAGTAGATCTTCAATATGAAATAAAATATGAGAGATCTTTAAGTATTAGTCTTCATATGAAAAAGATATATTCAAATAAAGAAACTCAATCATATTGAAGGTATTCAAAGAATTCTTTCTTAACTTGATTTTATTTGCATTTTAGCTCTATAAAGTGCTGCTAAAATTCCTCTAAGTAAGAATTGCCACTCCAAATTCAAAAGAATATTCAGGAATATCTTGCAGGTGAAATTAACAATGGAGGGAGGCAAATATTAGGGAATGGAGTTGGATATGCTTAAAAATAAAAGAAAGTTTTATTTTCAAGAAACCCTAAATAGAATGGTGTAACAACTTTATTCATGGAAATCTTAACTTCTAGGCCAAGAAGATAAGTTAACACTATGTAAAATATGAACTGAAAAGTCTACTAATTTATCAATTTTCCTGTTTTCAAGATCCTAAATTTTTTTACAACAAAATGGATCAAATAATAAGAAAATTTTGGTGGTTGAAGAAAAGAACAAGAGATAAATTCATTATTTAAACTAGGATAATTTATGCTTAAGGAAAAACTTAGGAGGACTTGGTATAAGGAAAGTGCAAATATTGAGCGGATCATTGTTGACCAAAATAGCCTAGATAATTGCAACTGTAACACCCCTTACTCAAGAAAATCCGAGCATCAAATGTTAGATTTAACACTGAACACTCTTTTACAATATCTAATTCTTGCAATTTGGGCTTTTATCAAGGTCACATTACACTTTTTAGGACATAACTATACTAATAAAAAAGTTTAATTGCATATAAAATTTGTTTCGGGTCTCTTTTAACCTAATTAAAAATTCACAATTGCAAGTTTGAATGTCTCAAGACCAAGACCGGATTATCTCGAGACAGTGCCATGTCAATGTAGAAATTTGGCTTTGAAGTTGCCTTGTCTCAAGACAAACGAGTATAGATTTTGAGATATTGGATATTTTTTCTCGAGACAAAGTCTAATATGTCTCAAGACATGGCTTTGTTATTGTACATTTTTAGCTTTGATTTTTTTGTGCCTTAAGACACATTTCACATGTCTTGAGACCTAAGATATGAGAACTAAAAAACTGCTTTTAAACACTTTCAAACCATACCAAATTGTCCAAAATCAATTCAAACAATAACGAAAACACATAAACCATGCAATACCCTATATTTACCTATTGAAAACAACATATAACAAAAGCATAAGTACAACTAAACACCGTCTTACTTAAACTATTGTTTCATCTATGCACATGCCATTAACTTAAACTAAAAGTTGAAGATTTCATACTCTTCTCCAAGTATTTGGGATGTGATGAGATGTGAAGTGACTTGTCACAATTTGTTGTGGCAAATTAGACTCTTTTTGGCACTTAACGAGCTTGTTGTAAATATTTTATTTTAATGCATTTTCGATTTTAGTAACTTAGATTTAATTTCTAGCAAAATAATTATTTTTACACATAATTTAGCTTTAGTTGACCTAATGGGCTGATATAGGCCAAAGTTAGTTTTAACGAGCTTAATCAAGTGTGCATGACACTATTTTCAGGCCTAGGAGCATCAGGAACAACACTAGGTCACAACATGAGCTTTTGGGGTCGCAACATTGTAGAACGAGTTACAGAAGTCAGGTTCAAAGTTGTTCATGACACGCCTTCCCAGTGTCATGACATAGTTGTGACAAGGGCCAAAAATTAATCAGGGGTATTTTTCTCTGCGCAATCTATATTTATCCTATTTTAGTCTTGTATTTGACCTGATTAGGGTAGCTAATTATGCCTATAAGGAGAAAGGTTTAGGCTAAGCTATGGGAGGCAAGTTAAGAGGCCATTAGTTAGGTTTAGACATTAGATTTAGTTTTTCTTTTAGTTTTAAAATAGTTTATTTTCTTGTTTCTCAGTTGGGTTCAATTGGAGTCTAAGCCTTCATTATTTAGTATTTCAATATTTTTCTTTAACTTTTATCTTATAATCATTGAATCTCTCTACCTGTTAAAGGATTTTCTACAACCGAGCAAATTCAACATTTCAAACGGATCGATTTCTATTCTCCTCTCATTTAGTTTAATTTGCGTGTTTTGCATGATTAAATTATTTCTAAGGGAAATGATATTTAGATTCATGTGTGGCTAATTCCTTTAGGAAGATTAATGAGGGAACGTGAGACTAATTAATGAGAGAATGAGGGTTTATCTTAGAATTAGTTGGTTTAAATTATGCATGCTCAAACCTTAAGATTGATGACCCTAGGAAGAAATATAGGTAGATAGGATGATAGGATAAAGTCTACCAAGCACCTCATAATTAATCCTAATTTTAAACTGCGAGGTCAAAAGATAAATGGGTTTTTACTAATAGGTCGAAAGGTAAAATTTGGTAAGTTATTAGCTAATTCGCTAAAACTTGAGTTTTGAAATTAATTATAGACACTGAATCGAGTTAATCTTCTGCCTGCTATTTGAGATTTCATTAATTGATTAATTTATTTTTAGTAGTTTTAGTTTATTTTATGATCTTAAAATTTATTGTTATTTTTCATAATATAATTTTCAGTTATTACTATTTAGACCTATTATTGTAGAAAATAATATCAAGTTTAATCCATCCTCCCTTAGGTACGATCCTCGGAGTACTTCCTATTCTCCATTGTACAATACTAGAGTACAATTTGACTTGTATACTTGCAGACATCGCTTCTTTAATTTCATATCTTTCTACTGTAATATTTCTGGTTAAAATGTTCACATGTTTGGCGGTGGTCATGGGGAGACCAATCTCGACAAAACTTCACTTTGAGTCTTTACGTACGCATTGAAAAATAACACATTAAACTTGTGAAAGCATAATAAGTACGATGAGAATTAAACTTACCTTTAAATTAAATAAATGTAAATAATGTACATTAATATTATATTAAGTTTGGAACATAATAACATTAGAACTTCCTTATTATAACTTATTCAATATAATTCAATTCACCATCATTTCCTTTCACTTAGCACATAAACGTGTCATATTGATCATAGCTTTATTTTATCCTTTATTATCTAATAAATGCCTAATGTAGACTTAACAAAACATGCATGATATACAAAAATAATACAAAGATGCATTGATACGATCCGCCTCGGGGTGAGTCGAGTCGTATGCGAGTTTGCCCGATCGTCTATGAAGAAGTATCATTCGGGTTGTTTAAAGGATGTTTTAAGTGAATAATGGCGGAAGCTATGTAAAAAGGGTTTAAAGATGGGTTTATGGATATGAAGTTTATGTAGGTTCGGTTATAGAAAAATAATAAAAGATGGAGATAAATATAGTAATTGGATAACAAACAACGGATGTGAAGTGAATTAATGGTTCGATTATGATGAAACGAAAGGATGGAATGGAATGGAATGAAAGTGATCTCAAAAACAAACATGAACCAATATTAGAAAATATTGACCCAAATGCTTATAAGTTTTCAAGGTGGTCGGATGGAGAATAGGAGAACCTCGACCCACTACTTACCAAAGTAGGAACCTTGGTATAAGGGTGAACGCCACACTATTTGATAGTGATAAGTTCATGATAAGAAGAAGGTAGGTTGACGCCACTAGTGACCTAGATAAGCCAACGAGTTCTTCAACGAAATATGAGAGAAAGAAATCTCACAAATTTCATATAAATTCAATAATGTTTTAAACTAAGCAAAAAGATCCCTTTACAAAGGCTGATTTCACCTATTTATAGTGCTAAAATAGGCTAGCTGAATGGTCACAAACATTCAACTTAATGTGCCAATTAAAAACTGAAATTTAATTCAAGCCTTTTCACATTCTTGAGCCAAATAACTCCATCCTTGAATTCACTTTAATTCAGCTGAATGAATGACTTTAAGTGCTTGAAAAATGACTCTTGAGTTAGCCCTTGGTCAGTCGAATGGACACCATATTCTTAATCAGCTTCTTAATGATGTTTGAATGCTTGAAATAACCTTTGAAATGGAAAAAACGGCTGGTAGTGGAAAGGTTGTTGCTAAAATTAATTTGGATGATAAAATTCTCCTTAAACCTCCTTTAAATAATGTATAAAACATCCCTTGTAACAGCCACTGTGACAGCCCTAAAGTGACCCTAGTCGAAAAGCGGTTTCGGGACCGCTAAACCGAGTCACCAAATTATTTGAATATGATAATTATTGCCTAAAATATGTGAATATGAATGTGTGAAAGTTTTAAGCTTTGATTTAGTTAATTGCATGTGAATTTAGTTAATAGGACTTATGTGTGACACTTTTGAAATGTGATAGGTTAATCTATAAGGATCTATTAGTGCATGTAATCAAAAGGGTGGACTTGCATGTCAATTTCCCCACATAATTGGTAGTGGCCGGCCATGACAATGAGGGTGGACAAAATGTGATGGGTAAAACATGTCATAAACATGTTATGTTAGTGTTTTATGGGAGGAATGATAAAATAAGGAGCATGGGTAATAAAATAATAGTGGTTAGTAGGAGGAGAAAGAGAAAAAGAAAAAAAAAATGAGCTAGGCTACTCCTCCATTGCCGTGACTTGAGGAAGGAAGAAGAAGAGGATTTTCTTGCTTCATGTTCGGTTGGTTGGTGTTTAGGAGGAGGTATGTTTGATGTTGTTCCATGAGATTCATGCATGTTTTTAGTTGTTAGCTTGAGTTCTACCTAGCCCATGGTTTAAATCTTTGCTATGTGATGGAGATGATATTCGCCATGGGTGTTGTCTTCTTGGTTGGTGTTTGATGTTGTGGTGATGAGGCATGAAGATGAGTTAAGTTTCGGCTAAGGTGGATTTGTGTTGATGTCATTTGCATGCTAAATGTGAAGCTTTGTAATGATACATGTGATGGTGGATTGATGACTCTTGGATTTTCTTTTTAGCATTTTTGAGTTAGACATTAAGTTCTTTGTTTAACCCATGACCAAAATTGAAATGGTATGGTGTCTTGATGCATTCGACCATGGTAGGAAGTAGAAGAGAAATATGGTTGTTGTTCATGTTATTTGGATGAAAAAGGGTAGTAAGGTGAAGTGCAAATGTTAGTATTTGATTACTAGTGTATATATGTGTATTAGCCGAGTTTTGAACTTAAAACAAAATGGTATGTAGTCAATACAAGTAACTATATTGTAGGAAGTATTAAGCATATAATTGGCCTCAACATAGACATGCATATTCGGCCACATGAGATAGATTGGTGTTGCATGTATTCGGTTATAGGCGAGCATAATGATGAATCTATCTTGACTTAGATAATCGGCTCAAGGAGAATTTGTTAAAGTGCTTAGTTAATTGATATTAGGTTAATGATGTGTGTATTCGGTCATAAAGGTGCACATGAGGAAATTTTAGATTACTTGTATTAAATTGCTCAATGTGATTAAAAATGCGTATGACCATTTTGTATTTGAGCTAAAGGTGGCCATATGACCTATCAAACTCCTTGTCATATTCGCCATAAGCTAGCATAATGAGACTTTAATAAGTTAAATTTGTTTGAATTAGCTCAAGAGCTTAGAGGACCAAAGTTGGATAAGGAAAGGAAAAAGTGATCGAATAGTCGCCAAAATCGTTCGACAACATCCGAGGTAAGTTTTTGAGTAATGGATCTTAGATTATGATTCGATTAGATCATGTTTTAAGTAAATCAAAATCATGCTATTTGTATGTAACTATTGAGCCGAAAATGATAATGCTTGATAAGTGACTTGTGTTTGAATTCTAGTTATGAAAATGAAATATAGATGTGTCATGATTTATTGATATGTGCATGGATATTCGGATGATAACCGGCTAAGTCCCAAGGCATTTGTGCTAGTGACTAATTCGGCTAAGCCCAAAGGCATTTGTGCAAGTTACTATAATCGGGCTAAGTCCCAAGGCATTTGTGCGAGTTACTATAACCGGCTAAGTCCCAAGGCATTTGTGCGAAGTTACTATAACCGGCTAAGTCCGAAGGAATTTGAGCAAGTAGCTATATCCGACTAAATTCCAAAGGTACTTGGTTTAGGAATGAGCGATCTTGCTGTAATAATTTCAATTAATACGCTCGTAAAATCCCAACGATGAGGTACGTTTCGGATATGCATTGGAGTAGTTGATTCCTTTTAATTATTATTCGCTCACCAATTAATGAGCTTTGCCTTTGGTTAAGTTGATCCCTTATGTGTGAATATAAGGGTTGGAAATGTGAAGTAGGACTGATTTTTGAGAATATGTGTATATGAAATTATCCGTTTAGTTATATGAATGCTATACTTCAGTTGTGCCTAATTTCATTGCTCAAAACTTACTAAGCATTAAATGCTTACTCCGTTCTTTGAATCTCTGTTTTATAGATTTTGGTTCGTCACCATCGGACTCGGGATTGTCAAGTCGAAGTCGTCCACACTATCAAAGCCCTTTTGGTACACTTTTGGTTGAACTCTGAAAATGTCACGTATAGGACTACCCTTTTGTTGTTGGTCATGTACCCTTTGGTTTTGTATAAATTTGGATAGCCATGCGAAAATGGCTTATATATACTTTGAGCATAGCATTATAATCGTTTTGTATGTTGTTCATTGAGAGGTATGGAAATGTTTGGTAACGATTAGCCATTGGAATGGTTAATCATGATCATTTTGGTGCTTTGTATGACAAATTCTAGTTGATTCATGGAAAACCATGAAATAGGTAAAGTTTACCTTAAAAACAGATCTTGACAAAGAAGAAGGGTGTGGATTTGAAAAATCACTAAAAATAGTAGGAATGGAATTAAATAGTGAATAAATTATGTAATCGAACCTTGATGAATCTATTTTCATATGAAAGTAACGAAAAGATCATATGAGCCGTATTTTATGAGATGCTTAAGTTTACGTGAAACAGGGCCAGAGCGATTTCTGGATCCCCTGTTCCGACTTTGGAAATTCACTATAAATTAACCAGAGATAATTAGAAGTCATTCCCTATATGTACAGATTTCTTTAACTAATAAACTGTACTAATTGGCTTGACCAAAAATTCTAGAAAAAAAATTGTAGATGGATATATGAGTCTAGTTTCAGGTAAAATTTACGAAACTGGTTTTCGAGTTTTTGAACTCAAGATATTATTTTTAAGGTGACAAGGACGCAGCTTAGCCACTTTGTCTGGAAATTTTAAAATGGATGTGAAAATAAATGAATTAAGTCTGTTAGCACCTCGTGTTCGACTCCGGCAACGGTCTCGGGTATGGGGTGTTACAGCCACTTCATTTGTAACCGAAAATGACTTAAAAAGTCACTTTATTTAATGTGTAACAACCCTTGTAATGTAACAGTTATGACTTGAAAAGACTTCTACAATAAATATATTAAAATGAGATTATTAAACACGTGTAAACACTTAATAAACATAACACACATTAATACTTAACTTGGGTAAATGAATTATGCATCAATTATTCCAACAACTAGTTAATTAAAGAAGCATCATTAAATAAACTTAACTCATGCATCAATAAATAATCCTAGGAACTAGATTAATTAAGAGCAACACTTATTAAATGAAGTTCAACAAATACACTTATTAATTAAACTAAGATGAGTTAAATAAATGTTCAACAACTCATTTATTAAACTAAGATGCTTAAATGCATGGTTTGAAATGAAAACTAAATGAACAAATGAGTACTTAATGCAAGACTTAATTTAATGATGCAGACTTATACTAACGTGGGAGTTACATAATGCATGACTTTATTAAATGCAGAACACATAATGCATGTCATAATTAAAATATGTAGATCAACAATGCATGACATTAACTAAAGATGCATTTAATTAAACAAGACATAATTAAAGACTAAAGTATTGAGCTGGATCGAGCTCAAATGAGCTAAATTTGAACTGGACGGAGCTCATGGAGCTAGAAACGAACTGGGATCAGCTTGCCAGCAATGCAAGGCTCGACTAAGGAGACTTGACTGACGGGGTTCGCTAGGCGCGCTCGCATCATGCACTGAAGTGCAATAACTAATAGAGTGGCACAAAAGTGCATTAATAGAACAGAGAGCACATTAAATGTTTCCTAATAGCATGTAATCTATATCCTACTAGTTCATATATTGCCTACATGGGCAAATATAACAGAATCAACTTCACTTTTACATTTCAGAATAGAACTTATGTACTTTGAACTCTTTCCAATTTAATCCTTGTTATAAAAATTCAATAAACACTATAATAATATTTCCTTGACACATGAAATAAAACACACTATCTCATAATAATATTCCATATCCATTATCATGATATATTACATTTCACATGTCACTTTTACACATTTTTCAGTTTAGTCTTTTCCTCATTATTCTATCAATTCGCTATAAGAATTAACTTAGTAAATGGAATTAAATAATTAATTCCATCATTCTTAATCAATTTTTTATTTAAGTCTAACACAATAGTTAATAATTAAAATTATGTAAATACTAGTACATCTGATTAAACTTACTAATCAAAATTATTTAGGCTAAGTAAAATTCTATTGTACTTACAACCAAAGGATTGGGAGAAGCTTTCTTCTTCTTCCTACACTCCTTGGCTATCTCCTTTCCTTTGTCACCTACTTGTGACTCTCTTTTATTCTCCTTTTCTTCATTTTCATATAAAAATATACATGCTTCAATATTAATAAAATTAAAAACATTGTTATCATGCATTTTGAATTAAATAAATATGAAATTCATGGAAAGCCTTATGATTCTTACCTTAAACCCTTAGGATTTTACTTGAATTAAATTTCTCTCTCCTTCTACATGAGCATACTTTCTTTCCACTTGAAACTAAGATTTCTAGGTTATTACTTTATTGATTCTACTCCTAACTTATGTACGAAATTGAAGGAATTGAACTTGGAAGGCATGAAAATGGTGGAAAAAGATTAAAATATAAAAATTTAAAAGTTTGTTTCTTTCATTCTAGAGGGGATGACACAAAGATGATGATAACCATTTTTTCCTTTTCATTACCTAAAATAAGATAATTCTTAAATATTTTAACCAATCACAATTTTACACAATCTAGTCCTTAATCAACATTCATGCGATAATTTCCTAATTTGAATATTTCCCATTTAGTCCTTCAACTTTTTTACAATACCATTCATGAATCATACTCGTTTTTTCACCTACAGTCCATCTTATTTTTTCCTTTAATTCAATTTAATTATTTCATCTTTTAGTTTTCTCATTGTTACCCCAATATTTTTCACTTTCTTACAATTTCGCTCCCTTTTTATTAATCCAATAAATGGGCGAGGTCCCTGTAGTTTTTCAGCCTCCGTTTACAGGCTGCCGGATAAAGAAAACTCTGCAATCCCCTTATCAAGCAAGGCCTGACTTTCTTCCAATCCGATCACAGCATTTGGACAGATGTGTGTGCAGAATAGAGCCCCTAAAGACATAAAGGTTTTTCCTGGTCGGGCGGATAATGAGTCACCAATCCATATTGGATTGATTGCTACTCTAGGAAAATTGAAAAAGGGTGCTGCTTTGATTCGTTTTCTTTCCCTTTCTCTCTCTAAAAGAAAGAAGAAAGCCTTGCTTTTCCTGCTTCCTTCCTCGCTAATTGAAAGTAAGACTCACACGTCTGCTTATGAATCTTATGGGTTCCTCACTTTTTCGGGGAATCGTTTTTCTCCGATCGTCAATATCTGAGATTTATTAAGATTTATTTCTCACAACATATGGGTCTTTTCAATTACCTCCAATACCTATCTTCACTCTTTACTAATACTAATAATTCCTAGTTTATGACCTTCCTAAGTTCTAATACATTTACTCTTAATTTAATGTTGTTCCCGACTCGAGGGGTATTAAAGATGTTACATTTCTCCCCTTTTAAAATAAAATTTTGTCTTCTAAATTTACTTGACTAGAATAACTGAGGATACTATTGTATTATGAATTCTTCACTTTCCTATGTTGCTTCCTCAAGTTTATGGTGTTTACATAATACTTTTACTAAAGGAACTCACTTATTTCTTAATTCTTTCACTTCTCGAGTAAGAATTTTAACCGCTTATTCTTCATATGTCAAATCAACTTGTATCTCAATAGCTTCTAATAATAACATGTAATAGATCATATTGAAACCTTTTCAACATTGATACATGAAAGACATTGTGAATTTTGTCCAATTCTAGTGGTAAATTCAACCGATAAGCTACTAGTCCAATAAGCTCTAAAACCTCATATGGTTGAATACACATCAGACTCAACTTTCCTTTCCTACTAAAGTAAAGAACATTTTTCCATAGAGAAACTTTTAGAAATACTTTTTTCTCACACATTATATTTGATATCTTTTTTTAAAAAATCAACATAAGACTTTCGTCTGTCTGAGGCCACTTTCAATCTATCTCTAATCAATTTCACTTATTATTCTCCTTCTGTGATTAGATATGGTCCCACTAATTTACTTTCAATCAACATTGTCTAACATACAAGAGTTCTACACTTTCTTCTATACAAAGCCTTATACGGTGTCATTTTAATACTGGACTGATAAATATTGTTGTAAGTGAATTTAGTTAGAGGAAAATATTTTTCTCAATTACTTTCAAACTCAATAATGAAACTTCTCAACATGTCTTCCAATATCTGAATCACTCACAATGACTGACCATCAATTTGAGAATGAAAGACAATACTAAAATTCAATCAAGTTCCCATTGCATCATGTAACTTCACCCAAAACCTTGAAGTTAATTTTGAATCCCTGTCTGAAATGATAAAAGCTGGTACACCTTGAGGCCTCACTATCTCATTAATGCATAGTTCTGCAAACTTCTTTAAAGTGAAGTAAAATTTATTTTCAGATTGGCAAGAAATGAGCAAACTTTTTTAGTCTATCAATAATTACCCAAATTGCATCTTTCTTCTTGGGTGTAGGTGACAAACCAACTACAAAATCCATTGTAATCCTTTTCCATTTTCATTCAAGAATTGCTGTTAGTTATAACAACCTTGAGGCAACTTGATGTTCATCTTACACCTGTTCATAGGCCAAACACTTTGTAACATATTCAACAATATCCTTTTTCATTCTTTTCTACCAATAATAAGGCTTTAAATCATGACCCATCTTTATTAGTTTTAGGGTGGAATAGCAAACATGCTACAATGAGCTTTTTAAAGTATGTTTTGTTTAAATTCATCACTATCAGGTACACACAATCTACCTTGAAAATGCAGGCTCCCTTCATTGCCAACTTCAAATCCACTATTCTTTCCATCTTCCTTTTTTTTTTCTTGATTGGCTCTATCTTTACATCTTTTTTTTGTTGCATCTTTCACAGCCTGTAACAAAGTTGTCAATAAATTTCTATTCAAAGCATCAACTACCATATTTTCCTTTCCAAGATGATAATCAATAATACAATCATAATCCTTTAATATCTCAATTCATCTCCTTTATCTCAAATTCAATGATTTTTTAGTCAACAAGTATTTCAAACTTTTATGATTTGTGAATATATAATATTTCTCTCTGTAGAGATAATGTCTTTAAATTTTTAAAGAAAATACTACAACTGCTGATTCCAAATTATGTGTGGGATAGTTTTTCTCATGTGGTTTCAATTACCTTAAACCATAATTAATCACTTTACCATCTTACATCAGTACAACTCCAAATCCATTGTATGATGCCTCACTCTACACCACATACTCTATCTAGTTTAGGCTAAATCAACACTAGAGCTTCTGTCAAGACAACTTTTAATCTCTTGAAGCTTTATTAACATTTTTTAGCCCATTCAAATTTAACATCTTTTTGAAGCAATCTTGTCAATGGTAAAGAAATCTTGGAAAATCCATTCACAAATCCTCTATAATATCCAACCAATCAAGGAAACTTCCTACTTCTTTCACATTTTTCGGTTGCTTCTATTCAACTATAACATCTATCTTTTTAGGACCAACTTGAATCCTTTCAACAGATCCAGTATGTCCAAGGAAAACCACTTCTTTTAACCAGAATTCACATTTACTCAACTTTGCAGATGATATTTCTCTCTCAAAGTTTGATACTATTTTTAGATGCATGTATGCTCTTTTCCTTTTACTTTTTGAATACACCAACATATCATTTATAAACACCACTACAGATTGATCTAGATATGGTTGAAAGATTTGGTTCATTAAATCAATTAAAGCAGTTGGTGTATTAGTTAGCCCGAAAGACATAACCAAAAAAATCATAATGTCTATATCTAGTTGTGAAAGCAGTCTTGGGCATGTTCGTATCTTTCACCCTTAACTACTAGTACCTTAATCTAAGAGCAATCTTTGAAAACACACATTATCCTTTCAATTGATTAAACATCATCAATTTAGGTAAAATCTATTTATTATTTATTGTTACCTTCTTCAATTAACAACAATCTATACACAATCTCAATAGCCCAACTTTCTTCTTCACAAACAATACTAGTGCACCCATGGTGAATACTAGGATGAACTAAACCTTTATCAAGTAATTCTTGCAAGCTGCACTTGTATTTCTTTCAATTTTGTAAGGGCCATTTGATATGGAGAAATAGATATTGGTCCAGTACTAGGTATTACTTCAAATGAAAATTTCATTTCTCTTTTAACCTAGGGAACTCTTCCGAAAATACCTCAGAATAATCTTGTACAATTGGTATTTTCTCCAAATTAGAATTAGATTTTCTTTTATAAAATATATAAACTAGAAAAGCATCACATCCTTTTCTTACCATTTTCCATGCTTCTATTGTAGACACTATATTTGTAAAGCACTAAACTTCAAACCAGCAACCACTAACTCTTTCCCTTCTAGTGTTCTTAAAGAAATTCTCTTTCTCTTACAGTCAACTATTACTCCATATTTAGGTAACCAATCCATACTAAGTATTACACCAAACTCATTAAATGGAAGAACCATAAGATTAGCAGGGACTCAAGGTCTTAAATTTTTTAAGGACTCTGCTTATATATTTTATTTAGTTTTTCACTTTTCCCAAAAAGGTTAGTGACTAAGAATTTATTTTCAACATATTTCATTGGGAATTCCCTTTCTCTTACTAATGCAATACTAATATATGAACGCTTAGAACCAAGATCAATTAAAACAAACAAAAAAGTGTCAAATAAAGTGAAAATATTAGTTATTACATCAAGAACATCTCCTTCTTATTTGGTTCGGATGGCATAAGATCTAGATACTACTCGAGACTCTAATCTAGTTACTACTTCTTTTCCTTGTCTGTGACTACTAATAACACTTTTAATTGCTCAAGGCCTTCTACTGTTGGATCTTGTGCCCTAAGTGTAGTATATTCGTTTGTATATTTGTATTTTTTTCGAGCAGATTGGTTTAATAAAAATACCCACAAGTTGCATTAATATTCTTTTATATTATCCTCAATGGTTTTTGTATGTAAATAAAAATGGAAGCAAATATTGACTCACTGGATTGTAATATGGAAAGACAACTTATATTAGTAGATGAACATAGAAATGTCCTTAGTCTAATAGAGAATGAGCAAATTGATTGAAACACTAATATGCCATCTATCCATCCAGTTGGAGAGATGCTTTGTCTTCAGTATCGAGTATATGACTCTAGAAGATAGAAACATAGATGTGATTGACTAGACTGATAGTACATAGAACAATACCCAAGTAGAATAGATTTTAAATATATTCATGGATTTATTCAATTTTGATGTCCATAGTGTGGCACAACTTAATCTTGAGTGGATGATGAATTATTTATGCGTGACTTGTATACTCGTATACTTTGATGCAAGGAACTGAAAGCTTGTCTATTAGGAATATGACTTTTGCAATATGTAGCATCATTAACAATAGTGAAATTCATAGCCAAACTAATGGGTAAATGATATCCTCTTATCGACATTCTATAATAGATGCAAAGTAAATGTGGCCATGGGTCATTTGTCTTTGTGATAAATGACTTAATTACTATTTTGATACTGATTGAGTTTTCAAGAAGGATCATGTAATGATTATCATGAGATAAAAAAGATCATATTGAGGATAACACATTTACAAAAGGTCATTGGATGAGTACTAATTGAATAGCTTTCGTGATGATATGTTATTAAGGAGAGCTCAGTCATGATACTATAGTAGAATGACTTGGTGACTACATGAGATTATAATTAATAAGTGGAAAATTGAAACTTAATTATATATTATTTGAGCCCCAATTTTATATGTCCAATTTGTCACTCTACTAGCTCATTGAAACCAAAAATGAATTGCATAAAGAATCAAATGAGCAAAAATGATTAAAAAAGATAAAGTTATAGAAGCTGGCCACATTCGAAAATGAATGTGGTTTTTCAATGTATGGAAATGACTTAAGAATTAATTTAAAAATTTTGAATTATTATTTAATCAATTAATTTAAGTTTGAAAATATAATTAAATTAATTGGTTATTGTGAGTCTGTTGAATCTGAAATAAATATATTTTCTTATAAATTCTTTTAAGGTAATGTTGTCATGACTTTAATGTAATTAGAACTGGGTTAAGAAAGTTATTTAATTGGAAAATTACTTTATCTAATTAAATTAATGTAATAAATAATATTTATTTTGGAAAATAGAATAAAATGTATTAGGTTGGATTAAATTATAAAATGTTGGGTTAAAAGTCCATGAATCACATATAATTAGACTCAATACAAGAGAGACCTAAAAAACCCTCTATTAGTTAAACTAGGAGGCTAGTTTTTTAATCAAATTATTATTAGTTGTGTTCTTCTAATTCAAGCAGGGTTGTTCTATCTCTCCCTATACATCAAGTGTTAAGGTCGAGACACTGTGCTACTAGAGTCGTAACATTTAGGACAATTACCTTTGTTGAAGGATCCTAGCTATTCAAGGAGCCAGAGTCACGACACCAACGCTACAAAGAAAATCTGAGAGCAATATATTGGAAATGTCACGACACCAATGTCTACGGGTTACGACATCGAGGCCTAACAGGATAAAATCTACAAGTGTATTCTTTAGTCAAAATAGGCTATATTAATTATTAAGAAGGGGGTAATTTTGTTAATTTTGTAACAGCCTGTTTTAAGTAAAATCAGAGCAGTGGTTTTGAGGCCATAAATTTGAGGTCAAAATATTTATTTTATTATTATTTTAGTGTCCACAGCATGTTAATGTGTCATATGAAAATTTCGTTAAAAAATTTAATCGTTTGCATGCTCAATTCGATAAAAAGGACTAAATCGCATTAAGTACAAAACTAGAGTTCTATAAGCTAAATGGATTTAATAGCTATGAAATTTAATGATTGGAGGGTTTATGTTGTAATTAAACCATTAACATGTTGATGGAAAAATATGGATACTTTATTAAGTGAATTAAAGATTAGTAATAAATGTTATATAGGTAATTTAATAAATAACATCTAAATTAAGTAAAATAAAATCAATTTTTCCCCATTCATCTTCTTCAATCGAAATTTAGAGCAAGAATAGCCATTGAAGAAGCCTTAACATTTGGCTATGGAGTTTTGATTGCATGGTATGATTTTTCGTCCCATTTTTAATGATTTTTATGTTGTCAGAGTCATTGTAGCTTAATCTAGCTAGCCCAGGGACTAATTTGCAAAATAATTGAGTTGTTTGAATTTTTCCATTGATGAATATGTATGTGTTTTGATGTTTGATGATAGAAAATGATTGGTTGATGTTAGATAAACAAGTTTTGTAAAGTAATTTTGGATGAAATTGTCAAATAGGGATTTATTTGTAAAATGTGAAAATTATGTGGTGAAATGTGTGAATTAATGAAATGTGTGGGCTACTATAAGGTTGTATGAAATTTGGCTAGCATGGGTGTGGATTAAATTGCGTGAATTTGCATTTTTATGAGCTAGGGACTAAATTGTAAAGAAGTTGCAAAAATATGTATTTTAGCCTGAATTGAATCGAATGAATACTAAATTGATTGAATTTGATTATTTAGATCAAGTTAAGCCACATACGGATCTAGATCAAGGGAAAGATAAAGTATTGGACTAGTCGATCCTATTTCGTTGTTTTTGTGATCGAGGTAAGTTCGTAAGTTTAATAAGTATTAAATTATATACGTTTGAATGCTTCATTGTTATAATTGAGATGATACAACACCACAAAAATTCTCGATGAGTTATCGACAATGTATAAATCTCGGTTGAACCTTAGGAATAGATAGGATACAAATGACATGTCATTAGGGGTTACCGTGTTTTAGGTGCTAGTCTTGTACATTCTACTGGTGGCTGAGTTTTTTGACATGTGTTGTGGTTACTGATCAGCTTGTGTGAGTAGCACTGTGTAGTTACGTCTTGATCGTCAGCTTGTGTGAGCAGGCCCAGTGATAGCTCGAGGGTGAGCATTTATACGAGATATGAGATAGAGATAGTTTTGACCATGTATTTGGCACTTAGTGTACGAGATTCCCAAGTATCCGATAGTATTCCAAATGGTTCAACGGGTATATTGATGGTATGAAAGAATAAGAGATTGATACGTATTAGTACAGGTATGTATGTGAATGATATAAGCATTGAATCTATGGAATTTGTGAATTTTATGTCTAACCTTATGGATGAACATGTGATAGGTTTATGGATTAAATTGTGTTGCATTATGCCATATTTAATTAAATAAATAATGATTAAATGAGCTTACTAAGCTTAATAGCTTACTCTGTTTACTTTTCCATGTTTTATAGTGATTTCAAAGCTTGCTCGGATTGGAAGTTGTTGGAGATCTCATCATACTATCGAGCCGTTATTTTAGTACTTTTGAACTTTATGTAATTTTGGTTATATGGCATGTATAGGTCTTTTGGTTAATAGAAGCCTATATGTTTTGGTTATGTAATTAGTCATTTAATATGGCTTGATTTGGTATATGATGGTATGTAAACATGTGTGTTTAGCCATGTGATTTGGCTTATTTTGATATGCTTGGTTTTAGAAACATGTATAAATGATCCTTTTTTTTTTTAGTATGTGATGTATAGTTGCTTGGTGAATGCCTTAATTGTGTATTTGGTATTTTGAGTGCTAATTGATTGAATTTGAGATGTGGTATTTCAACAGGCACAAAGTTTATTGAGTGAGTTTGATCATTTAGGTGACTTTTGGAAGTGATATTAGTATGATTTTGAATGGCCAATTATGATGTTTATGAACATTGTCATTTTTGGTGTAGGTGTTGCATGATTTGAACTTGAATTTTGGTTAGTTTGAATACTCATTGATGATACAATCATATGGTATTTAATGTGTTTAGGTTGTTGCAAATTTGGGTGAGGAATGTGGCTTGGAAAATAGCCTATTTTTGTCCACACAGGTCTGTGTCTCAGCCAAGTGTGATACACGGTCAGATGACACTACCGTGTGTCCCCTGATACTTATTTAGAAACCAAGTCAATTGCTTCACATGGCCTAACACACGGGTGTGTGGCTTGGCTATATGGCACAAGTTAGTATACCCTCCAGTTTTCACACAGCCTAGCACACGACTTGGCACATGGGTGTGTGAGGCCATTTCGAAGGGTACACAGACTATTCACATCGGTGTCTGGTTGGACGTGTGACCCAAGTCAGAGAGTTACATGGGTTCAGACATGGGCTGAGACATGACCATGTGATCCCATTTCGAATGTCTACGCAGCCTGCGACATGGGCGTGTCTCTTAGTCGCGTGAGACACATTGCCTATCCACACTGGCGTGTGTCCCCTGTACTTTGAAAATTTTCTATGTTTTTCTAAAATTTTATTAAGTATTCAAATTAGTCCCGAACCACGTCTAATGCTTGTTTTGGGCCTCGAGGGCTTGTGTTAGGGACTATATAATTATATTTGAATAATTTTTGTTTGGAATTGAGAAATGTATATGAAATGTATGATTATTTAAGAAATAAGTTCGATAATACTTTGTAACCCTATTTCGGTGAAAGATACGGGTTAAGGGAGTTACATTTATTAGTTTTAGAGCTATGGTTTAGTCGATTCTCGGACTAACATAGCGTCTGTAAGTCTAACTATACATGCCATATTTAACATATGATAGTGTGATATCTCCTAACAGTTTTAAATCATGTTTTCATATAGCAATGGATCCCAATCGAGCAGTTTTTGATGATGTAGAATGTAACGCCCCAAAAATCCCGAAATCTCGAACTTTTTTTGTTTTCGGTTTTGATAAAAATTGTGTTTTATATTCCTAGCCATGTGATAATTATAGTAGGTCTTAATTAAGGTTTGATTTCGAACCTAGGAATAAATGAAATTATAGTTTAATTATTAAAAGAATCAAGGTTGACAAGTAGTTGGGCTTTTAAATAAAAATAGAGGAAAAATAGCATCAAAAAGCCTTGTGGAGGAGTGGCTAAGTGATGCCACTTAAGGAGTAGGGAGGTGGCGTTAGTAGCTAGCAAGGAGATCCAAGGTTTGAATCCTAGCTTAGTATTTTTAGAAGTTTAATCTTGGCCTTCTAGAAGGATGGAAGTGGCGTGAGAATGGACTCCAAGGGGAGTGTTCAGAAGAGAAAATTAAGGAAAAGATCAAGGGGTTATCGGGGAGAAAAACGAGGAGATGAGAAGGGAGAAGTGATGGAGCTGAATTGGGAATTGGGCATGGAAAATTCAGCTATAAGGGCTATAAATAAGGGCCGAATACAGGGTTTCTAGGCTACTGTCGAAATTCTTCTTAACCTTGTTGCCAGAAACCCCTTTCTCCAAAAGTCGAAAACCCTTTTCTTTTCAAGATCCAAAAAGCCAAAAACCCTTTTGTTTTTCTTTCTTTTCTTCTTGCCGATTTCTATTCTCCTCTACACAATTTTCTTTGTTTCACTTAGCCGATTTCTTCTTCTACTCTTCTTCTTTAATCTGTACCAAATAAACCTTATTCACCATACTAAGTTTGAAAAGCTGAATCTCCTAAGGGCTGAATACTCTTTGACCGAATCTAGTGGAATTAGTATCGAATCTCAGATCTTAGCTCTCTACCGAATTGCTGTTTAGGTGTTTTCAGTTTTGATCTAGGACTTGATCGTGGTTAGTGAAAGGGTTGTCATACTTATCGCGCAAGGTAAGGTTAAGGTGAGATTCTAGCTTTTGGTAAAGTAATCGATAAGTACATGTGATTAATCTTTGAGTGATATCGATTGTAGGTTTAGGCTAAGGAGATCACATCGTGCTTGCTTACCAGGTGTGTACATACACTGCACACACATTATGTATCGGCAAAAGCCGAAATGCCGAAAAGCCCAAATGTTGAAATGCCAAAAAGCCAAAAGTTTGGCTACGGTAGTCTTGCGAGTGCGTGAACACTCATATAAGGGAGGCCGATAGGTTGCTTGAGGCCCACGGGCGATTCTGTGGACTTGGGTTGTAATTTGGCCATATGGACCAGAATGGGCTAAATGGGCCCGATGGGCTATTGGGCCAATAATAGCCAAAAACTGAATGTTGATGCTATGTGATAGGAACTTGTATGTGAGCATGAATATGAATATGACTGGGCCTAACGGACCATATAAATGTGATTTAGGCCTAATGGGCCATATACAGGTGATTTGGGCCTAATGGGCCATATGAACATGATTGGGCATAATGGGCCAGATATAGGTATGTGAAATTGTTTGGGCTTTGTAAGGGGTTTTGGGCCTAGTATATGATATCCACATAAGACTTAATTAATATATTGCGACCGTGGAAAAGTCAAAGGGTTAAAGTGTGGCAACGGGTATATGCATGTCTAGGATTGGATCTAGGGAGAGCTTGGTACTTAAGCGGTCTTAATGACCCACTTCCAATTCTTTGGAATCCTACCTGGTGCATAGTGTTCATTCATCTTAGCTCACGGGACTCGTTAACGGGCCAAGGTAAGTGAAAACTGTAATTAAGGGAAAATTATCGAAATGCCCCTAAGGGCGAAAATGACCAAAATACCCCTAGGTGTAGAATGTAAGTTTTATGGATGTGACATGCATACATAAGATATTCTGCTTAGGTTGCATATGGGTGGGAATTATGGAACGGAGGAAGTATATGAGGATCGCATGGTTGCTTGACAATCGTGGATTCACCAACGGCTTTTAAAGCCCAATATGTAAATGAAGGTAGTTCTGCAATCGGGCTACCATGGTGTGTGGGCTGGGTGGGTCGATATTTATATCCTCACATGGTGTGATGAGGTACAGAGCTGGTATGTAGCGGATGGATAATTTGGATGGGACTACATTGCATGATTGATGAATGATGTTTTTTTGAATGCTTGTTTTCCGTCGAGTGTTGTACACACTGAGTTTGTGAAAACTCACCCCCTCTTTTATTTTATTTTCAGGTGATGCTCAGTAGAATGTTCGATGTTTGGAGGGACTCTGGGTGGCCGGCTAGCAAGATAATTCGGACTTGGTTTTTTAAGGATTTAAGTTTCTATTTCTTTTTAAATATGTTCAGACCAGATTGTAATAAGGTTTTCATTATGTTATTATTACTTAAATTATTATTATTATTTTGATTGTAATTACGAGAAGTTGAACATGGATTTCTTAAATTATAGTATGTTTTTTACGTTTCCGCAACTAAGTTTTTTTAGTTTTTTTTTAAAAAATCAAATGTTTTAAATAAGGCTTTCGTAACTGAAAGATTTCTTTTTTTAAAGTTAATTAGGGTTTCTTTTATTTTAAGAAGGGTTTTCAATGAAAACACGGTTTCGCTAAAACACTTCAATGTGACACGCCAAATTCAGCCATAACGTTTGAGCTGGGTTTGGGGTGTTACATAGAAAGTAAGCGCCAGCCTTTGTTCACAAAACGGCACCGTCTAAATCGAGACCCGTATCTGAGGGTCGTGGAGGAGAGGCCAAGGAAGCCTTCTTCCAAATGATGAATGAATGGTTCACTGAGTTTGTCCGAACAATCCGGTTGCTCAGCAACCTCCACCCCTACTTATTCCCCAACCAGTTCCCGTATCTCCTCAAGGTTTGGAACCTTTACGTATGAGTAAGCCAGCTATTGAGAAAATTTGAAAATATGGGGCTGAAGAGTTTAGAGCCATAGTTGATGATGATCCTGAGAGAGCTGAGTTTTGGCTTGATAACACAATTCAAGTTTTTGATGAACTATCTTGTACACCAGCGGAATGTGTTAAATGTGTTGTATCACTTCTGAGAGATACTGCATACCAATGGTGGAGCACTTTAATATCTATAGTGCTGAGAGAACGGGTCACGTGGGAATTCTTTCAGACTGAGTTCAGAAAGAAATATATAAGTCAATGATTTCTTGATCAAAAGTGCAAAGAATTTCTAGAATTGAAACAGGGTCGTATGACCGTAACCAAGTACGAAAGAGAATTCATGAGACGGAGTAAGTATGCTAGAGAATGCATTTCCACTGAAGAAATTATGTGTAAAGGGTTTGAAGATGGGTTGAATGAAGACATTAAACTTCTAGTCAGGATTCTTAAACTGAAAGAATTTGTTGTGTTAGTCGATAGAACTTGCAAAGCCAAGGAGCTTAGGAAAGAAAAGAGAAGAGTTGATTCTGAGGCTAGTGATTCAAGAAAAAGGTTAATGAGTAAACCCTATCATTCCTCTTCAAAGAAATCAAGGGATTATTATAGCCGTTCAACTACTTTAGTGGGGTATTCCAACAAAGATCGTAAGAAGCAACACACAAGTCCAAAAGCTCAAGCTACTTCAGTATCTAACGTTGGTTGTGTCAAAGTCAACAAACCTGAGTGTCAACAATGTGGAGGACGACATTTTGGAGATTGTTGGATGAATAATAAAGCTTGTTTCAGATGTGGCTCGTAAGATCATTTTATTTATGATTGTCCTGAGTTACCCGATAAAGACAAATTTCTGAATACAAGGCAGAGTAATATAGCTGCCAGAGGGAGACCACTTTGAAATATTGGAAATGTGATTAGTAGCAAAGGTGAAAAAAAGAATTCTGCTGTGAGATCAGAGGCTAGAGTGCCAGCTAGAGCCTCCACTATTTGCGCTCGCGAAGATGCGTCGGCACCAGATGTTATCATTGATACATTTTCTCTTTATGACACTAATGTAACTGCTTTGATTGATCTTGGATCGACCCATTCATATGTCTGTATGAATTTAGTGTCTAGTAAAAGTTTCTCTGTTGAGTCCATTGAATTCGTGATTAAAGTATCGAACCCCTTAGGTTAGTATGTCTTAGTTGATAAAGTTTGCAGGAATTCTCCTTTGATAATTAGGGGTTACTATTTTTTGGCTGATTTGATGCTTTTTGTAACACCCTAAATCTAAGTGTTTATTTATGTATGTTGTGACACACAAATGCATGTATGCTTCAGTGGTTAAGTGTCCCGGGAAGAGTCTAAGAAGTCATAGGTTCAAGCCTTAGCTTATGCAAAAATTTTGTTCTTTCTTGAATAAACCCTGCCTCTAATTAGTAGCCTTTTTAAATAAATGTGGTTAAAACATGACATAAAAATGCCTGCTAGTCTAGGGGTAAGTGGCATGTGGAGTGTTCCTTGGGGTCTGAGGTTCGAGGCTTGTGTAACACCCTAAGCCTGGTCTAGACATTATGGCCGAATCTGGCGTGTCACATTAGAGCATTTTTCAAAAATTGATCCTTTTGGTAAAAATCTGTTACTAAATTTAAATCCTTTTATTATTAATTAACGAAAGTTCTCGTCAAAATGTTTACTTATTAACCATCATGTTATAATAAATTGAGTTAAAAATGCGGAAGCTTTTTAAGTCGATGAAGTTTAAAAACAATAATTGTTTTTAAAACTCGTCTTTACCTAGACTAGCAGTTTAAAAATATATAATCCAAAGCCCAATTAAAAATTAAAACCCACGAATGGCCTTATTACAAAATTAAAAACACAAAACTGAAATCTAAATTAAATAAAGTCAAATGCAAGACACAACAGTTGTGTGGCAACCTCCAAGTCCCTCGCAGCACCAAATCGTCTAAGGCTGGGGATTACCTATACAGTTAAAAAGAAAGGGTGAGTTTATGAAAACTCAGTGTGTAGCTCCCCATCAGTCAAACAATAAACAGGGCATGCAATAACAGACTAGGCCTGGGCCCTATTCAGTATCAGTACAGTCTGGGCTTTAGCCCTATACAGTAACAGTGCGGGCCTAAGCCCAATACATTATTAGTATAGTGTAATGCAATTATGCATCCCACCCAAATCCAGCCAGCACACCACCTGTACCAAACAACACACCATGTGGGGATATAAATCAAGCCACCCACCCAACAAATCAATAACGCAGCAAAGCTGCCAGTAATAATAATGCAGCATCGCTGCCAAAAACAGTAAATGTGGCAAAGCCACCAGTAACAGCGAATGTGACATAGTCGCCCGTAAAGTACTTCCTCCATATCAAAATCCCAACCCCATGCAGTATGTCATATCATAAATATTACGTGCGTGCAAAGTCATACTCAGTACAATCATATATGTAAATCATAAGCACATCAGTCATTCAGAACATAAGGGCATAATCTTCATTTTACCATACAGGGATATTACGGTCATTTTATTCTACAGGGCATTACGATCATTTTACCCTACAGGGGTATTACGGTCATTTTACCCTACAGGGGCATTACAGTCATTTTACCCTATAGGGGCATTACGATCATTATACCCTTCTAGGGCATTACAGTCATTTTACCTATTTTGGGGTTTCAACTCATATAACGACCTCTCCGAAGGTCTACAATTACCTCGAACAACATAGATATCCTAAATGATCATAACGGTGTAAATGGGCCTAAGGCCCATTACTCGGCCCAAGTGGGCCCACACACTTGTATGGCCCTTTTAGCCCAAATTCAGTTATGGCTATGTGACCTACATAGCCTAGTCCAATATTTATCACTTACCGTGGATTTAAACTGTATGGAGCCCACGAGCCCATTGGGCCTTCACAGCTCATTTTGGCCCAACGTGGCCCATAACTGCCTAATCCCACGAAAATGCTTGTGGTGGCCTTTATAGTCTATTACCCATGATTTGTGGCCTAACCGAAAGGAGAAGTATGGTAATCAAAAACTAAAAGAAAAAATGGAAAAAAAGAGAGACGAAAGAGGAGAAAATGGCATAATCAGCTAGAGGGAGAACAACCAAAACTGTTGATTAGAGATGGAGAGTTAAGAGCAATATGGTAACAAGAAAGCCAAAAAGTAGTGAAAAGTGCACAAAACAAAAGAAAAAAACCAAAAATCAACACTACATTCGGCTTCAGAACAAAGAGTAGCCAAAAACTCGAAATGGGAGTCACACTCCCACTACTAAGCCGAATTCTGAGTGGTTGATGTCCACCAACGTCCACAACTCTTCCCCTCATTAAAAATCCCTTAATTTTCTCCATATATCCCTCCTAAAAATCCTCCTTAATCTGTTCCTTGATTTACTCTACCATCTACTCTTTGACCAATTCAAATTCCACCTTGCAGAGTTCCAGTCCACTTCTGCTTCTCATATGGCAAGAGTAGCAAAATAATTACTCTTTTTACCTTGCCAAGAATTGAACCTTAAACCTTAAGCAACTACCACATGCCACTTACCATAGGACCACAAGCTCATTTGAGACACTTTTAACCACAATCAAATATAAAGCTCACTTGCTAACGCTAGAATTCATTTAAGAGGAAAACTAAAAATTTTGCTAAAGCCCAGATTTGAACCCAAGACTCCTAAAACACTCCCAATTACTCCTTAATTACTTAACTAATAAAGAAAATATGAAATTTGTGTCAATTTCTTGCTTAACTAAAATATTTATGAGCAGTCTCCTAACTGCTCCTATGCTTAAAGCCCAATACTTCAAGGCCCAATTTCGGGGCGTTACAATTCACCTTTCCTTAAAGGAATTTCGTCCTCAAAATTTCCAACTATCAAAATAGTTGCACCATCCGGGGTACACTACTATGCTCCTGCTGCGCACTCTGATCCCAATGACACTAACACACTTTAACATGAACTTGGAACCTCTTACACACACCCAAAACACTTAACTATTGAAACATATTGACATCACACGTATACAATTTCTATGTCCAAATCATCACACTTAAACAAAGCATACCTGACTTAAAGGTGACCTGGCAATCTCGAGCCCGATGCTCCTTAGACTCACATCTGAGACATGCTCCTGACTTCCTCCAGGATTTGCCTGAATGACGCCTTCTGCAATACTCACAAGTCAAAAAGTTCAGATGCGTTTAATATGCTTTACAGAACAAGGCTCCAGCCCCAGAGAACTGCGATCTCTTTTCTTCTTACAGTCCACGCACCTAGCTCGGAGTGTTTCACCAATCTCCTTAACTTCCTCCAGTAGTTCCCTTACTAATCGGGTTAGCACTTCAGTACCAAGCTCCGGGTTATTGCTACTTGAAGTTGGTGGACTTATCCTGACTTTCGTCTGTTGAACCATCTCATGTTCCAGTGAAGTTGGTGCCTCCTTAGCAGGCATGTGACCCGATGCTGAAGACCCAGCCCTAGCACTTCCTCGACCTCTACCGCGGTCACGTGTACCCCTTCCGTGAGTACCTCTAGTGCTCATATCGTTATAGCGAATTATCTATTTAAAAGTCTTATGTATCGGTTTGTAATTTTAGTAATTGTTAACGAATGTGTTATGAACGACAGTAATTAGGATTTGTTTTCGCAGAACAAGATCTTACTACAGTTTTCCGTCTTTTATAGTCTCAGTCTACTCTAACTAAAGAGTTTCAGTATAGTCCTACTACCTATAGTAGTCCCTTAGTAATACCTTTTAGATCAAGCAATCTACAGTAAAGGAAGAACTTACAGATTCGGCGCCGGAGACTCGGTGTGCCACACTGGTAAACCTTCCAAAAATATTTTAAGAACAGTTTTCCAAATATTCCTAATATTTTCATAACCCATTCCACAGTCGAGTTTTATAACTTGGCTCGATACCAAATATATGTAACACCCCAAACCTGGCTTAGACGTTATGGCCAAATCTGGCGTGTCACATTGGAGCGTTTCTCAAAAATTGATCCTTTCGGTAGAAATCTGTTACTAAATTTAAATCCTTTTATTATTAATTAACAAAAGTTCTCATCAAAAAGTTTACCTTATTAACCATCAGTGTTATAATAAATTGATTTAAAAACGCGAAAGCTTTTTAAGTCGATGAAGTTTAAAACGCGTGTCTTAGAAAACAGTAATTATTTTAAAAACTCGCCTTTACCTAGACTAGCAGTTTAAAAATATATAATCCAAAGCCCAATTAAAAATTAAAACCCACAAACGGCCTTATTACAAAATTAAAAACCCAAACGTGAAATCTAAATTAAATAAAGTTAAATGCAAGACACAGCAGTCGTGTGGCCACCTCTAAATCCCTCGCAGCACCAAATCATCTAAGGTTGGGGATTACCTGTACAGTTTAAAAGAAAGGGTGAGTTTACGGAAACTCAGTGTGTAGCCCCCTATCAGTGTGTAGCCTAATCGGAATAGCAGTTTCATGACCACAAATCTGAGATAGAAATAAATGTTTTATAATTATTTTGAGGTTTATGATATGATTTCATGATTGAGTGAAAATTTCATGATGAAATTCTATGCATTAAGCGCTTAAGTTGAGATTAGAGACTAAATCGAATAATTTGCAAAACTTGTGTTCTAGAAGTTTTTCGTATGAAATTACTTTGGAATATTAATTAGGAGGCCTTAAATAGCAATTTGACCAATTTCTAAGTTCATGGACAAAAATTGGACATGGATGGAATTTTTGGAAAGTTTAGTAGTAAGGGCATTTTTGTCATTTGTATATTAAATGAAATAAAATGGGAAAAATAACACAAAAATGGTCATCTTCTCAATTAGTTGCTGCTGAATTTTGCTCTCCTCCATAGATAGGGTTTCTTCAATTTTAAAGCTTCATAGTAAGTGATTTCAAGCCATTTTTTAATGATTTTTATGTTATTTTCTGTTGTTATCATATGAATTGGTGACTGTCCATAGAATGATTAAATGATGAAAACTTGCAAATTTAATTAGATTATGAATAAGTGTTAACGATGAAAAAGGAAAGATTTTCCGGTTGAACCTTTGGAACAGGAACAATACGAATGACCCATTATGAATACACATGTGTAGTACTAAGTGCAAGCTACTACGTGTACCATACTATTAAGTCGCATGTGTAGAACTAAGTGCAGGCTACTATGCATACTCAATGACTTCGATCACTTGTGTAGTACTAAGTGCAGGCTACTACGTGCATCAGATGGTGAGGTCACGTGTGTAGTACTAAGTGCAGGCTACTACGTGTATTGGATTGTTGGTCGCATGTGTAGTACTAAGTGCAGGCTACTATGCTATCAGATAGCTTCGGCTATAAGTGTGGAAAGGGGAAATATGTGTAAACAATGGTATATTTGTTATTTTTTCGTTGAGTTCAACGGGGAAAATCGATAAAGTGGTAATATGTGAAAGTTATTATAATGAGGATATGTGAAAATTTATGTTTATGAAAATTTAGGAGCTATGTCCTCGATAATTGAGTGAATTCTGGTATAATAAAAAGGACTAGGTGAAATTATGCAAGAGTGAATGCTAGAAATAAAACAGTGTTGGACAGCAGCAGTTACATGATTTTAAAAATTTACCAAAAATCGTGGAAGTTGAATAAAAATGTAAATGATAGACGAAAATAAAGCTTAATAAGTCTATTCTCACATAAAAGAAACAGGGGAAGCAAAAAAATTCTATATTGTGTGATATTTGAATTCTTGTAAAATAGGATCTGAATGAATTTGAGATCCCCTGTTCTGACTTTAGAAATTAACCATAAATTGTTTAAAAATTATTAAGAGTCATACTTTACATTCATGGATTCCTTATTGAGTCTATTTTTAAGGGAAACAAATGGCATGGTTGTTGGAATTTTGCCCAGGGAGAAATTTGGTTTTTAGTGCACAGGGGGCAGAGTAGTTGTACCCTAAAACAGGGGAGACTTTAACTAATAAACTGTACTAATTGACCTGACCAAATATTCTAGAAAAAAATTAGTAAGTATAAATATGATTCTAGTTTTAGGGAAAATTTATGGAATTGGATTTCGACTTTTGTAGCTTGATATATGATTTATTTTAAATCGGGACTCCAGAAAACAGCCTGTCCTGAATATGTGATTATATACTAGTATGATTGTTTTACTTTGATAAATTGAATATCAATTTCGTACTTACTTACTAAGCTATATGCTTACCTTCTTTTCTTTTTTCTTGTCTTATAGAATTACTAAGCCAGCTCGAGATTTGGAGATCGTCGGAGACCCATCCACACTATCAATACTTTTTGGTATTTTGTAAACACTATTTTGGAATTATGGCATGTATAGAGGGCTGAATCATTTTGTTATGTGTCATAATTAATTTGTTTTAAAATATTACTTTTCAAAATTTGATAATTTACTTGTACGTATGTATATATGTTAATGTTATCTATTTTTGTTCAAGCTAGAGAAATTAATTACGTAAGATCAGTTAAATGTGTGAATTCATGTTTTCATAAACTATAATATTTCGTACCTTGTTCCAGCTTAGAACATGGGTGTTTTTATATAGTAAATGGATCTCGACCGAGCTGTAGCTGATGATGTAGAAAGTAATGCGCCGGCTCCCGCACAAGGGACTGCGCCTGTTGAGAGCCGGCGTGAGACACTTGATCAGAGAGATGGGGCCCGGGAAGCCTTTCTCCATATGATGAGTAATTGGTACACAGAATTTGTTCGGGCAAATCCGAACGCTCAGCCTCCTCCACCCCCTCCTATTCCTCAACCAGTTCCCGTAGTTCCTCAAGGTACCGAAATGGTAAGATTGAGCAAGCCCCCAGTTGATAAAATTCGAAAGTAAGGGGCTGAAGAATTTAGGGCTAATATAGATGATGATCTCGAGAAAGCAGAGTTTTGGCTTGAAAATTCTATTATGGTATTCGATGAGCTTTCTTGCACTCCCGAAGAATGTTTGAAATGTGCTATATCTTTACTAAGGGATTCGACATATCATTGGTGGAAGACATTGGTATCTGTGGTTCCGAAAGAAAGGGTTACATGGGATTTCTTCAAAGAGGAGTTTAGAAAGAAATATATAAGCCAGCGGTTCATTGATAAAAAAAACGGAAAGAGTTCCTTGAGCTGAAACAAGGTAGAATGTCTGTGGCAGAATATGAACGTGAATTTGTCAGACTCAGCAAGTATGCCCAGGAATGTGTGTCCACCGAAGCTATTATGAGGATGGGCTAAATGAAGACATCAAGCTACTAGTTAGGATTTTAGAGTTGAAAGAGTTTGTGGTATTGGTCGATCGAGCTTGTAAAGCTGAAGAACTGAGCAACGAGAAGAGGAAAGCTGTGAATGAGGCCAGAGACGCAAGAAATAGGCCAATGAGTAAGTCATTCCAATCTCAGTCAAAGAAGTCTAAAGAAATGAATCCTCAGTTGATTGTTTCAACTGGAAATTTGTATCGGGATCGTGGAAGATCATATTCGGGTTCTAAAGCTCAAGCTACTTCAATGGCGAGTGTAGGTAATGTGAGATCTAATAGACCCGAGTGTCAGCACTGTGGTAAACAACATTTTGGGGAGTGTTGGATGATTACCTGAGCTTGTTTCAAATGTGGTTCCCGAGAACATTATATTAAGGATTGCCCAAAAAGGGTTGAAGAAGAAAAATTTCAGAGTGCCAGACAGACTAGTGCTGCTAATAGAGGTAAACCTCCGAGAAATACTGGAAGTGGAGCTAGCAGTCGAAGTGTGACAAAGGAATCAACTGGGAGACCGGAAGCTAGAGTAGCTGCTAGAGCTTATGCCATACGTGCTCTGGAAGAGGCGTCATCTCCTGATGTGATCACTCGTACATTTTCTCTTTATGATACTATTGTCATTGCATTGATTGATCCCGGATCTACTAATTCTTATATTTGTGTGAATTTGGTATCTAGTAAGAGCTTGCCTGCAGAATCTACTAAATTTGTGATTAAAGTGTCAAACCTGTTAGGCAAATATGTGTTAGTAGATAAGGTTTGCAAAAATTGCCCTTTGATGATTTAAGGTCACTGTTTTTCGACTAATCTAATGTTGCTACCATTTGACGAGTTTGATGTCATTTTGTGTAACACCCCGAATTTGGGCCTAGAAGTATTGGGCCTTGAGTGGGGGTCCGTAAGGAGGTTGTATATAGGTATTTAATTGTGCAATGAAATGAAACAATTAAATGTTTGCTTTAGTGGTTAATGACTTTGAGAAGTGTTGGAGAAATCTTGGATTCAAACTTGGGCTTTAGCAAAAATTTTGGTATTAAGTGAAAAAAACCTGGATTCTTGGATGAGGGTTTTTAAATTATTGTGTTAAATAAATGACACAAGGAAACTTGTAGTCTAGTGGTTGTGGCGTCATTAAGGTTGTATGGGAGCCTGGGTTCAAGCCTTGGCTCTTGCAATTTATTTTGGGTTTTTAAAGGAACTCGGACTTTGGCCTTTAGACCTTATAATTAATTGGGGATAAAATATGACACAAAAAAGCCTTGTGGCTTAGTGGCAAGTAGCGTGTGGAGCATTTAAGGGGATGCATAGGTTCGAATCCCATGGCAAGCAAAGAGCATTTATTTTGCTAACAGGGGGCGACAAGAGTTGGTGTTGAATTTAAACTCTAATGTTGGAGGGATCCCACATCAGGAAGCTAATATAAGAGTGGTTGTGAAGTTGGCTTTAAATAGAGGGAACCATGAGGAGAGTAAATGTACCTTTCTTGGCTGATCCCTTTCGCTGTATGGCGTGCTCGTCGGCTAAGAGTGCTCCGAGCGTGGATTAACTCCAGTCTCCTATCAGGTGTGTATTTCTTACTACTCTAGCTGTAGGATGGCTACTTCGGGCCGCGATGGGCGAAAAGGGGTCATGTGGGCCTAATGGGCCTCACAGCCCAATTGGATAAGTTGTTTGATTGTGTAGTAAATATTGGGCTCGCTAGGTGAATCTAATATTTGTGGCTAGATTTGGGCTAAAAGGGCTACACGAGCGTGTGGGCCCATTTGGTAGAGAATAGGCTTAAGGCCCATTCGTATTGTTATCCCCTGCTTAGAATACTTTAGTTTACTAAAATTACCGAAATACGCTTAGTTTGTAAAAATATTTGAAATACCTCGATTTGTAAAATTATCAAATACCTTCGACTTGTAAAATTACCAAAGTACCCCCGATTTACAGAATTACCATTTTACCCCCGATTTACATAATTACCATTTTACCCCCGTTTTACCCTCGACTTACAGAATTACCATTTTACCCTCGATTTACAGAATTATCGTTTTATCATCGATTTATAGAATTATTGTTTTACCCTTGATTTACAGAATTACTATTTTACCCTCGATTTACAAAATTACTAAAATACCCTTGGTTTGTAAAATTACCAAAATACCCCTAGTTTGTAAAATTACCAAAATACCCTTGGTTTGTGAAATTACCGAAATACCCTCAATTTGTAAAATTACCAAAATACCCCTGATTTACAAAGTTACAAAAATACCCTTGACTTTCTAAAAATTATAGAAATACCATTGGTTTACAAAATTACTGAAATACCTTTGGTTTGTTGATTTACCAAAACACCCTTGTAGGATGAAATGACTAAAATGCCCCTATTAGGGTAAAGTGACCGTAAAGCCCCTGTAGGGTAAAATGACCGTAATACCCCTGCATGGTAAAATGACGAATATGCCCTTATGTTCCGTATGACTGATGTGCTTAGGATTTACATATATTGATATTGGTTTAGCTAAGTTTAAGTGACAGGTGGTGGTTATCGTAGGCGATTGATTTTGGAAACGTTTCAACTTCAACCCGTAACAGGTGTGTACTAACCCTCGTAATAGCTTAGATTAGTATTTGCTGAAAAGCCGAAAGCTTCATATTTTAGTGATTCGAGAATTAATATTTAGATCTATTTTCTACGCACGTTTAAGTTGGATTCACAACGGATATGGGGTAGGAAGGTATTTGGAACATTCTTCAACGAGTAGATCTCTTGGTAAGTATTCGAACCTTCTTTCCATTTGTATCTTGTGGTTTAAGAAAAGCTGAAAACCCCTCTGTCGACTAAGTCTAAAAGGGTTTTTGGTGTTATTTGGTTTGTTGGTGCTAGTGAGGATTAAAGGCTACCGATCGAGGAGTGTGTGAAAAGCTTGGATCATCGGAGTGACTAAATCAAGTCATCAACTTCAGCAAAGGAGAAATCACATAGGAGATCTCGACGAGGAATATCGCAAACAGGTGTGTAACGAACCCTTTTTCATAGCTTAAAGCGATAAATGCCGAAAAGCCGAAATGCCAAAACTCTGGCATTTCGAGGACTTGTGAGCAAGCTAACGCTCATTAGTCAGTTAGATTCATTGAGATGATGATCGGGAAGGTTGGAAAGGTAAGAGCGTGATTTTTGGCATTCACGGTAAGTTGGGCCTCGAGGGTCGAATAGGCCCAATGGGCATTCGGGCCCATTTGAGTAAAATTGGTAGAATATGGAAACTTGTTAAATTGCGCATAGAGACTGATAAAACCGTTATGGAATATAGGCTGAATAGGCCTAGATGACAAAATCGGCTAAGTAGGGCCATTAGGGATTTTAGGCCCAATAACTCGATTTCGCTAAAAAATGGGCCAGAATCACTGTTTGCACCCATGAATTGTTAGTAACCGTTAATGAACATGGAAACCCTAATTTTTGGTAAAATTACAAGATTACCCTTATAACATGAAAATGACCGTTTTGCCCCTAGGTAAAAATGACCATTATACCCCTAGGGTTTGTGTATGATTTTAATACATGGGATTTTGATAAACATGGTATGTATGATATGCACATGACATGTATGATATGCACATGATATGTATGATATGCACATGATGTAATCATAAATGCATTGGGTTGGGTTTTATATGAATGGAGGAAGTGAAAAGGGCTTATGCCCTGCTTATTAAAGGGCTTATGCCTGTTATCAAAAGGGCTTATGCCCCAGTTATCAAAAGGGCTTACGCCCCAGTTATTAAAGGGCTTATGCCCCAGTTATAAAAAGGGCTTTTGCCCCGGTTATTAAAAGAGGCTAGGCCTCCAATTATATGATAAAGCAACTAAGCCGCCAAAGGAGAGTTATGGCGGGTGGGTCGAGTTAATCCCACATGATGTGTTGGTTGGTACGGTGGAGAGTAGCGGATGGTGGGTTGAGTAGTCTCCCAATTGGGCTTGCATTCTTTCATTGACATTATATGTGATATTGAAATGGGCCTATGGGCCATACCGTTTACAGTAAAGGCTTCGCCCAAGTAATATGAAATATGAAAAGGCTTCGGCCCAGTGTTATGAAAAATGAAATATGAAAAGGGCTACGGCCCAAGACATGTTGAGATTGATTTGGGCTTAGCCCAACAGTCATATTGCTTTGGGCTCTAAAAGGGCTTGTTGCACATCGAGTTTCCAAACTCACCCCCCTTTCCTTAATCTTGCAGGTGAGCTTAGATGTGGGGACTTGGGCTGAGGGATTCAGAGTAGCCACGGTGATCGTCTTTGGGCTTTTAAATAAGCGTTGGTTTTCATTAAATTTCCTTTATTATTTATTATTGGGTTGTAATAAGGCCATTTTTAACTTTTCTTTTATTATTTTTCGGGATTATTTTATTTTTAATAAATTTAAAATTAGTTGATAATTATTCGAAAGGGGCTAGACTTAGGACGTGATTTCAAAACAATATTTGATTTCAAAATATCACAACACCACGATTAATCGATTTATCAAAGACGTCCACTTAAACAAACTTAAACTCGATATAACAAAGTGTGGCTATGGTTGTGGGCATGTCTAGGATTAGATCCAATCAAAGAGCTTGGTACTTAAGCAGCCTTCATGGCTTACCTCCTCTGTTACGAATTCCTACCTGGTGCCCAGCTCCCATTCACTTTGTTAGCTTAACAAAAGTCGGTTTTTAAAGCACTAAAATGAAACATGGGTTTTTAACTTCAATGTGGCACATCAGATTCGGCTATAACGTCTGGGCCGGGTTTGGGGTGTTACATTTAGTGGTATCAGAGCCTAGGTTGCAACAACTCGGCTGTGGATTGGGTCCAAAAATCTGTTTGAAAACTTAGTCCTAAGAAGGGTATTTTTGGAAATGGTTTTTGAAAAGTTCATTTTAAAGATGTTTTGCGGAGTATATATGTTAAAATGGTACAAGTTTTTCTATTTTAAACAATAGTTTCAAAATAAGGGTGCTTTCAAATCAAAATTTTTAAATTTCTACCCTCTATAAGCAAAAATATGGCTTTTTGAGTTTTAAATGGATTGGAGAAAGAAGTGGCGCACTGAATCCCCGGCACCAAGTCTGTAGGTATACTCTCTTTTACATTATGTATATGATGCTATGAATAAAACTGAGACCCTACTATGATACTCTAGATAGGGTAAAACCCTAGAATACTGAGACTATAGCTAGGCTTTGATTCTATGAAAATAGAAACTCTAAAATACTATCTCCGCATAAGACATATGAATAAATAGTAAATTTTTTTTTTAAGATCTTGGTAGTTATTTGATATGTGTATTGGTAATGTAGAGTATTGATATGGATTTTAAGGGTAAGTAAAGTCTGCCAACTTCGGGTAGCGGTAACTCGGAGCTTGGTACTGAGGCACTGGCCGAGTTAGTAAGGAAAGTGGTAGAGGAAGTATTGGATTCCAAAATTAAGGAAATTAGGGAAACGCTTCAAGCAGGGTGCTTGGAGTGTAAGAAAAGGAAGGATTCTAGTTCTTAGAAAACCAAGCCTCATTCTGTGAAACATGTTAAGGCACGACCAAACTATCCAATGCAAAGATCGCAACGGACGTCATCCGGGTGAATGCCATAGGAAGATAGGAGCATGTCTTAGATGTGGGTCCAAGGAGCATCGAGCTCAGGATCGCCAAGTTTATTTTATTTAAATATGTGTTACAAATTGTATGCGTGCTTGATAAATGTTTCTTTACTTTGGTAATTAGATGTTCTGGGTCGTACTAAGAATTATTTTTAATTAGAGTGCGTAGCGAAAGCATAGAGGTTTGACTTGAGTAATACGGTTAGTTGATAGTTGGAAATTTCGAGGACGAAATTTCTTTAAGGGAGTAGAATTGTAACACCCGAATTTGGGCCTAGAAGTATTGGGCCTTGAGTGGGGTCCGTAAGGAGGTTGTATATAGGTATTTAATTGTGCAATGAAATGAAACAATTAAATGTTTGCTTTAGTGGTTAATGACTTTGAGAAGTGTTGGAGAAATCTTGGATTCAAACTTGGGCTTTAGCAAAAATTTTGGTATTAAGTGAAAAAAACCTGCATTCTTGGATGACGGTTTTTAAATTACTGTGTTAAATAAATGACACAAGGAAGCTTGTAGTCTAGTGGTTGTGGCATCATTAAGGTTGTATGGGAGCCTGGGTTCAAGCCTTAGCTCTTGCAATTTATTTTGGGTTTTTTAAAGGGAACCTGGACTTTGGTCTTTAGACCTTATAATTAATTGGGGATAAAATATGACACAAAAAAGCCTTGTGGCTTAGTGGCAAGTAGCGTGTGGAGCATTTAAGGGGAGGCATAGGTTCGAATCCCATGGCAAGCAAAGAGCATTTATTTTGCTAACAGGGGGCGACAAGAGTTGGTGTTGAATTTAAACTCTAATGTTGGAGGGATCCCACATCAGGAAGCTAATATAAGAGTGGTTGTGAAGCTGGCTTTAAATAGAGGAACCATGAGTAGAGTAAATGTACCTTTCTTGGTCGATCCCTTTCATTTGTATGGCGTGCTCGCTTGGCTAAGAGTGCTCCGAGCGTGGATTAACTCCAGTCTCCTATCGGTGTGTATTTCTTACTACTCTAGTCGTAGGATGGCTACTTCAGCCGCGATGGGCCAAAAGGGTCATGTGGGCCTAATGGGCCTACGCCCAATTGGATAAGTTGTTTGATTGTGTAGTAAATATTGGGCTCGCTAGGTGAATCTAATATTTGTGGCTAGATTTGGGCTAAAAGGGCCACACAGGCGTGGGGCCCATTTAATGAGAATAGGCTTTAGGCCCATTCGTATTGTTATCCCTATTTAGAATACTTTAGTTTACTAAAATTACCAAATACGCTTAGTTTGTAAAAATACTTGAAATACCCTCGATTTGTAAAATTACTGAAATACCTTCGACTTGTAAAATTACCAAAGTACCCCCGATTTACAGAATTACCATTTTACCCCCGATTTACATAATTACCATTTTACCCTCGTTTTACCCTCGACTTACAGAATTACTGCTTTTACCTCGATTTACGAATTATCGCTTTATCGTCGATTTATAGAATTCTTGTTTTACCCTTGATTTACGTAATTACTATTTTACCTCGATTTACAAAATTACTAAAATACCCTTGGTTTGTAAAATTACCAAAATACCCTAGTTTGTAAAATTACCAAAATACCCTTGGTTTGTGAAATTACCAAATACCCTCAATTTGTAAAATTACCAAAATACCCCGATTTACAAAGTTACAAAATACCCTTGACTTTCTAAAATTATAGAAATACCATTGGTTTACAAAATTACTGAAATACTTTTGGTTTCTTGATTTACCAAAACACCTTTGTAGGATGAAATGACTAAAATGCCCCTATTAGGGTAAAGTGACCGTAAAGCCCCTGTAGGGTAAAATGACCGTAATACCACTGTATGGTAAAATGACGAATATGCCCTTATGTTCCGTATGACTGATGTGCTTAGGATTTACATATATTGATATTGGATTAGTTAAGTTTAAGTGACAGGTGGTGGTTATCGTAGGCGATTGATTTTGGAAACGTTTCAACTTCAACCCGTAACAGGTGTGTACTAACCCTCGTAATAGCTTAAATTAATATTTGCTGAAAAGCCGAAAGCTTCATATTTTAGTGATTCGAGAATTAATATTTAGATCTATTTTTTACGCACGTTTAAGTTGGATTCACAACGGATATGGGGTAAGAAGGTATTTGGAACGTTCTTCAACGAGTAGATCTCTTGGTAAGTATTCGAACCTTCTTTCCATTTGTATCTTGTGGTTTAAGAAAAGCTAAAAACCCCTCTGTCGACAAGTCTAAAAGGGTTTTTGGTGATATTTGGTTTGTTGGTGCTAGTGTGGATTAAAGGCTACCGATCGAGGAGTGTGTGAAAAGCTTGGATCATCGGAGTGACTAAATCAAGTCATCAACTTCGGCAAAGGAGAAATCACATAGGAGATCTCGACGAGGAATATCGCAAACAGGTGTGTAACGAACCCTTTTTCATAGCTTAAAGTAATAAATGCCGAAAAGCCGAAATGCCAAAACTCTGGCATTTCGAGGACTTGTGAGCAAGAGAACGCTCATTAGTCAGTTAGATTTGTTGAGATGATGATCGGGAAGGTTGGAAAGGTAAGAGCATGATTTTTGGCATTCACGGTAAGTTGGGCCTCGAGGGGCTGAAACAGGGCCCAATGGGCATTCGGGCCCATTTGAGTAAAATTGGTAGAATATGGAAACTTGTTAAATTGCGCATAGAGACTGATAAAACCGTTATGGAATATAGGCTGAATAGGCCTAGATGACAAAATCGGCTAAGTAGGGCCATTGGGGGTTTTAGGCCCAATAACTCGATTTCGCTAAAAAATGGGCCAGAATCACTGTTTGCACCCATGAATTGTTAGTAACCGTTAATGAACATGGAAACCCTAATTTTTGGTAAAATTACAAGATTACCCTTATAACATGAAAATGACCGTTTTGCCCCTAGGTAAAAATGACCATTATACCCCTAGGGTTTGTGTATGATTTTAATACATGGGATTTTGATAAACATGGTATGTATGATATGCACATGACATGTATGATATGCATATGATATGTATGATATGCACATGATGTAATCATAAATGCATTGGGTTGGGTTTTTATATGAATGGAGGAAGTGAAAAAGGGCTTATGCCCCAGTTATTAAAGGGCTTATGCCCGCTTATCAAAAGGGCTTATGCCCCAATTATCAAAAGGGCTTACGCCCAGCTTATTAAAGGGATTATGCCCCGCTTATAAAAAGGGCTTTTGCCCCGCTTATTAAAAGGGCTTTTGCCTCGATTATATGATAAAGCACTAAGCCGCCAAAGGAGAGTTATGGCGGGTGGGTCGAGTTAATCCTCACATGGTGTGTTGGTTGGTACGGTGGAGAGTAGTGGATGGTGGGTTGAGTAGTCTCCCAATTGGGCTTGCATTCTTTCATTGACATTATATGTGATATTGAAATGGGCCTATGGGCCATACTGCTTACTGATAAAGGCTTCGCCCAAGAATATGAAATATGAAAAGGCTTCGCCCGTTGTTATGAAAAATGAAATATGAAAAGGGCTACTGCCCAAAGACATGTTGAGATTGGATTTGGGCTTAGCCCAACAGTCGTTATTGTTTTGGGCTCTAAAAGGGCTTGTTGCATCTTGAGTTTCCAAACTCACCCCTTTCCTTAATCTTGCGGTGAGCTTAGATGTGGGGACTTGGTAGGAGGATTCAGAGTAGCCACGGTGATCGCCTTTGGGCTTTTAAATAAGCGTTGGTTTTCATTAAATTTCCTTTATTATTTATTATTGGGTTGTAATAAGGCCATTTTTAACTTTTCTTTTATTTTTTTTCGGGATTATTTTATTTTTAATAAATTTAAAATTGGTTGATAATTATTCAAAAGGGGCTAGACTTAGGACGTGATTTCAAAACAATATTTGATTTCAAAATATCACAACACCACGATTAATCGTTTTATCAAAGACGTCCACTTAAACAAACTTAAACTCGATATAACAAAGTGTGGCTATGGTTGTGGGCATGTCTAGGATTGGATCCAATCAAAGAGCTTGGTACTTAAGCAGCCTTCATGGCTTACCTCCTCTGTTACGGATTCCTGCCTGGTGCCCAACTCCCATTCACTTTGTTAGCTTAACAAAAGTCGGTTTTTAAAGCACTAAAATGAAACATGGGTTTTTAACTTCAATGTGGCACATCAGATTCGGCCATAACGTCTGGGCCGGGTTTGGGGTGTTACATTTTGGGTATGGATTGGTTGATACTACATGATGCCAGAGTAAATTGCACACAGAAAACCCTTGAGTTGAAATGTGAAAATGGTGAAATTCTTCGGGTGGAAACAAATGAATCAAATAAATTGCCTATGGTGATTTCGTATATGTCTGCTCAGCGATATATGCGAAAAGGGTGTAAAGCTTATCTTGCTTATGTATTAAATACTAAAATGTCTGAATCGAAGCTTGAATCAGTACTGATAGTCTGCGAGTTCCCGGATGTATTTCCAGAAGAATTACCGGGGTTGCCTCCGATTAGAGAGGTAGAGTTTGCTATTGATTTATTACCTGGAACTGCACCAATTTTGATCTCTCCATACGTAATGGCTCATCGAATTGAAAGAATTAAAAGCTCAGTTGCAAGAGTTAACAGATAAGGGGTTTGTGAAATCGAGTTTCTCTCCCTAGGGTGCCCCCGTGTTGTTTGTAAAGAAAAAGGATGAATCCATGAGACTTTGTATTGACTATCGACAGCTCAACATGGTGACCATAAAGAACAGGTATCCGTTGTCGATAATCGATGATTTGTTTGACCAGTTAAAAGGGGTGACAGTGTTTTCAAAGATTGATTTGAGATCTGGTTACTATCAGTTGAGAATTAAAGAGTCGGATGTGCCAAAAACCGCTTTCAGAACGAGGTATAGACACTATGAATTCCTTGTGATGCCTTTCGATTTAACCAATGCTCCAGCTATCTTTATAGATTTTATGAATCAAATCTTTCAGCCATACTTGGATAGGTTTGTGGTTGTGTTCATAGATGATATCCTGATTTATTCTCGAAACGAGTCTGAGCATGCTGAACATTTAAGAATGGTATTACAGATTTTAAGAGAAAAGAAATTGTTTGCTAAATTTAGTAAAAGTGAATTTTGGCTTCATGAACTCGGATTTTTGGGACATGTAGTTTCGGGTGATGGTATTTGGGTCGATCCGAGCAAAGTTTCAGCAATTGTTAATTGGAAACCGTCGAAGGATGTATCTGAAGTTAGAAAGTTTTTGGGCTTAGCTGGATATTATCGATGCTTTGTCGAGGGATTTTTGATGATCGCCTCTCCTATGACTAAGCTGTTGCAAAAGAATGATAAGTTTAATTGGACTGAAGAGTGTCAACAAAGTTTTGAGAAGTTGAAAGAGCGGTTGACCAAAGCACCAGTGTTAATGCAACCCGAGTCGGGGAAAGAATTTGTGATCTATAGTGACGCGTCATCAATTGGTCTTGGTTGTGTTTTAATGCAAGAAGGTAAACTAGTAGCTTATGCCTCAAGAAAGTTGAAATCGCACGAGAAGAATTACCCGACACATGATTTAGAGTTGGCTCCATTGTCTTTGCTTTGAAGATTTGGCGTCATTATTTATACGGTGAGAAATGCCGAATCTTTACTGATCACAAAAGTTTGAAATACTTGATGAATAAAAAAGATTTGAATTTACAACAACGAAGATGGCTTGAATTATTAAAAGATTATGAATTAATAATTGATTATCATCCTGAGAAAGCGAATGTAGTCGCAGATGCCCTAAGTAGAAAATCTTTGTTTGTTTTGAGAGCTATTGGTACAGATTTGGCTATGTATGATGATGGTTTGATTTTGGCCGAGTTAAGAGTTAGGCCGCTATTTCTTCAACAAATTTGTGAAGCTTAGAAGAATGACAGTGAATTGCGAGCCAAGCGAGCTCAGTGTGAATTGGATTGTAACTCAGATTTTTGAATCGGACTAGAGGATTGCTTAATGTTTCGTGATCGAGTATGTGTACCGAAAGATAATGAGTTGATTCAGAAGATTTTACATGAGGCACATAGTGGTTGTTTACAAGTTCATCCTGGGAGTACAAAAATGTACAACGACTTGAAGAAAATATATTGGTGGAATGGTATGAAGAGAGATATCTCCGAGTTTGTAGCAAAATGCTTGATTTGCCAGCAAGTGAAAGCGGAACACCAACTACCTTCAGGTTTACTTCAACCAGTGATGATTCCTGAGTGGAAATGGGACAGAATTACGATGGATTTTGTGACAGGGTTGGCTCTGACTCCGAAAAAAAAAATGCCATCTGGGTAATAGTTGGCAGACTGTCTAAATCAACTCATTTTATTCTGGTACGTATGGATTATTCTCTTGATAAGTTGGCTGAATTATATATTTTTGAAATTGTGAAATTACACAAAGTACCTATGTCTATTATTTCGGATAGAGATCTGAGATTTACTTCGAGGTTTTGGAAAAAGTTACAAGATGCTTTGGGTATGAAATTGAATTTCAGTACCGCATTTCATCCACAAACTGACGGTCAATTCAAAAGTGTAATTGAGGTACTCGAGGATATGCTCCGATGTTGTGTTTTAGAATTTCAGGGCAGTTGGGAGAAATATTTACCCTTGGTCAAATTTACCTACAACAACGGTTTTCAATCGAGCATACAGATGGCACCATACGAAGCATTGTATGGTCGCAAGTGTCGGACTCCTTTATATTGGACCGAGCTCAGTGAGAAATAGATTCACGGAGTTGACTTGATTAGAGAACCTGAAGAGAAAGTGAAAGTGATTCGTGATTGTCTGAAAGCTACTTCAGATCGACAAAAGTCATATGCGGATTTGAAGAGAAAAGAGATCGAGTTCCAAGTGGGTGATAAAGTTTTTCTAAAGGTATCTCCGTGGAAGAAAATTTTAAGGTTTGGCCGAAAAGGCAAGTTGAGTCCGCATTTCATTGGGCCTTATAAGGTTATTGAAAGAGTTGGACCAGTGGCTTATCGGCTAGCCTTGCCAACTGAGTTGGAAAAGATTCATAATGTGTTTCATGTGTCAATGCTACGACGTTACCGTTTTGATCCTTCACATGTGATTCCTCTAAAAGAAATTGAAATTCGACCGGATATGACCTATGAGGAGGAACCAATAAAAACTTTGGCACGGGAAATTAAACAGTTGAGAAATAAAAGTATAGCCTTAGTGAAAGTATTGTGGCACAAACATGGAATAGAATAGGCTACGTGGGAACCTGAGGAAGCTATGAGGAAACAGTACCCGAACCTCTTTACCGGAAAGATTTTCGGGGACGAAAATCCCCAAAGGGGGGAGAATTGTGATAACCCGAATTAGGGCCTAATCAGAATAGTGGTTTCGTGACCACAAATTCGAGATAGAAATAATTTTTTTATAATTATTTTGAGGTTTATGATATGATTTCATGATTGAGTGAAAATTTCGTGATGAAATTCTATGCATTAAGCGCTTAAGTTGAGATTAGGGACTAAATTGAATAATTTGTAAAACTTGTGTTCTAGAAGTTTTTAGTATGAAATTGCTTTGGAATATTAATTAGGAGGTCTTAAATAGCAATTTGACCAATTTCTAAGTTTATGGAAAAAAATTGGACATGGATGGAATTTTTGGAAAGTTTAGTAGTAAGGGCATTTTGGTCATTTGCATATTAAATGAAATAAATTGGGAAAAATAACACAAAAATGGTTATCTTCTCAATAAGTTGCTGCCAAATTTTGCTCTCCTCCATAGCTAGGGTTTCTTCAATTTTCAAGCTTCATAGTAAGTGATGTTTTTGAAATCCCGGTAGCTCGATTTAGCTTATGTTAACAATAATTCAACCTAGGGTTCATATTTGGAAAAATACCCATAGGTGAAATTTGTGTATTTTGGTGTTTTATGATAGAATATGAGGTTTTAAATTATGTTAGACAACTTGTGCTACTCGGTTTTGAGTGAAAATGAGTAGAAGGGCTTAATCGGTAAAAATACCTAATGTTCATAAGTACATGTTAGAGTGAGAATTTGATGTTTCCATAGAAGAGAAAAAATTTTAGCATGTCATAAAACATAAGAGTAAGGGCTGAAATTAAATTTCTGAGCCAAAGGGAAAAATCATAATTTTGTAAAAGTTTGGGGGCAAAAACGTAATTTTTCCATAATGTGATTTTTAGATTTAAATAAATAGTATGAGTGTTAAATGAGCTAAATGTGTTGTTATAGATCAAGAAAGACGTGGAATCGATCGTGATCGAGGAAAAGAAAAGCTTTCGGTCTAAATTATAACATTTCTAAAGTTTGCACCAAGGTAAGTTCGTACATGAAAAATTTATCAATTTTTTTAATGTTATTTTATGTTATTATCATATGAATTGGTGACTGTCCATAGAATGATTAAATGATGGAAACTTGCAAATTTAATTAGATTATGAATAAGTGTTAACAATGAAAAAGGAAAGATTTTCCAGTTGAACCTTCGGAACAGGAACAATACGAATGACCCATTGTGAATACACGTGTGTAGTACTAAGTGCAGGCTACTACGTGTACCATACTGTTAAGTCGCATGTGTAGTACTAAGTGCAGGCTACTATGCGTACTCAATGACTTCGATCACGTGTGTAGTACTAAGTGCAGGATACTACGTGTATCAGATGGTGAGGTCATGTGTTTAGTACTAAGTGCAGGCTAATATATGTATCGGATTGTTGGTCGCATGTGTAGTACTAAGTGCAGGCTACTATGCGCATCAGATAGCTTCGACTATAAGTGTGGAAAGGGGAAATATGTGTAAACAATGGTATATTTGTTATTTTTCCGTTGAGTTCAATGGGGAAAATCGATAAAGTGGTAATATGTGAAAGTTATTATAAGGTGGATATGTGAAAATTTATGTTTATGAAAAGTTAGGAGCTATGTGCTCGATAATTGAGTGAATTCTGGTATAACAAAAAGGACTAAGTGAAATTATGCAAGAGTGAATGTTAGAAATAAAACAGTGTTGGACAGCAGCAGTTACATGAATTTAAAAATTTACCAAAAATCGTGGAAGTTGAATAAAAATGCAAATGATAAATGAAAATAAAGCTTAATGAGTCTATTTTCACATAAAATAAACAGGGGAAGAAAAATAATTCTATATTGTGTGATATTTGAATTCTTGTGAAACATGGTCTGAATGAATTTGAGATCCCCTGTTTTGACTTTAGAAATTAACCATAAATTTTTCAAAAATTATTAAGAGTCATACTTTACATTCATGGATTCCTTATTGAGTCTGTTTTTAAGGGAAACAAACGGCATGGTCGTTGGAATTCTGTACAGGGAGAAATTTGGTTTGTAGTGCACAGGGGTCAGAGTAGTCTTACCCTGAAACAGGGGAGACTTTAACTAATAAACTGTACTTATTAACCTGACCAAAAATTCTAGAAAACAATTAGTAAGTAGACATATGAGTCTAGTTTCAGGGAAACTTGACGGAATTGGATTTCAAGTTTTGAAGCTTGAGATATGATTTTTTTTAAACCGGGACTCCAGAAAATAGCCTGTCCTGAATATGTGATTATATACTAGTATGATTGTTTTACCTTGATAAGTTGAATATCAATTTCGTACTTACTTACTAAGCTATATGCTTACCTTCTTTTATTTTTTCTTATCTTATAGAATTACTAAGCCAGCTCGAGATTTGGAGATCGTCGGAGACTCATCCACACTATCAATACTTTTTGGTATTTTGTAAACACTATTTTGGAATTATGGCATCTATAGAGGGCTGAATGATTTTGTTATGTGTCATAATTAATTTGTTTTAAAATATTACTTTCAAAATTTGATAATTTACTTGTACTTATGTATATCTATTAATGTTAACTATTTTTGTTCAACCTAGAGGAAGTAATTACGTAAGATCAAGTAAATGTGTGAATTCATGTTTTCGTGAACTGTAATATTCCGTACCTTGTTTCGGCTTAGAACATGGGTAAGGGGTGTTACAGTAAATAGTGCACGCAGCAATAGTCTGGACCTGAGCCCTATTCAAGATCGAAGACAGTCCTCACCTTTAGCCCTATACAAGAATAAAGCGGGCCTAAGCCCAATACAAGATGTCAAGACAAGGTAATGCAATTATGCATCCCACCCAAATCCAGCTAGCACACCACCCGTGCCCACTAACACACCATGTGGGGATATAAATCAACCCACCCACTCAGCACACCAATAACGCATTAAAGCTGCCAATAATAATAATGCAACATAGCTGCTAGAAACAATAAATATTGCAAAGCCACCAGTAACAGTGAATGTGACATAGAGTAGTTCCTCCATATCAAAATCCCAACCCCATGCAGTATGTCGTGTCATAAATATTACGTGTATGCAAAGTCATACTCAATACAATCATATATGTAAATCATAAGCACAACAGTCATTCGGAACATAAGGGCATAATCGTCATTTTACCATATAGGGATATTACGATCATTTTATCCTACAAGGGCATTACAGTCATTTTACCCTACAGGGGCATTACGGTAATTTTACCCTACAAGGGTATTATGATCATTTTACCCTATAGGGGCATTATGGTCATTTTACCCTACAGGGGCATTACAGTCATTTTACCCTATAGGGGCATTATGGTCATTTTACCTATTTTGGGGTTTCAGCTCAGATAACGACCTCTTCGAAGGTCTACAATCGCCTCGAACGACACATATAACCTAAATGATCATAACGGTGTAAATGGGCCTGAGGCCCATTACTCAGCCCAAGTGGGCCCACACACTCGTGTGGCCTATTTAGCCAAAATTGAGTTACTACTATGTGACCTGTAACACCCCTAACTCGTATCCGTCACCGTAGAGGGGTTACGAGGCATTACTAAACAAAAGCACAGTTCCGAATATTTTCATATCAATTCAAGTCATTATTATATATATAACAACCGTATTACAATTGCAAATCATACGTTTATTGCAATTCGAGATTTAGATCGCATCATTGCTTACAACTTAATTTAAACACCAAACCTTAAATTTACTATCATTCACTACATAGCTTAAATAAAACATAATCCAAAATAATTAAAAATGTATACAAACATATAACACACCAATAATTACATTATTGAATATTAACCCTATATTATTATTTTTAATTAAGTCTTGCATATATCCAAGTTATATATATATCAATTGAACTAAATTTTATTACTACCCTTTTATTAATATTTGCGACTTTAAGGTGTTAGTCTATGTGAAATTCATATGTTTCCATATTAACTCAATTCAATAACAAGCATTCGGTTATAAGTAACCCATTTCATTTCTATGTCTACTTGGCTAACTTAATTTATTTATACATATTTAATAACTTACAAATATCTAACGGATTTATATTGCCAAGCACATATACATATCAATCATATTATAAGTACATAAACTTGTACATGTAAAGCATGTAAAACTCACTAACATAACATCCATAATATAAACACTTTATACTTAAGTAAAGTATAAATAAAAATTCAACTAAAATAATGTGGCCAAATATCATATACACGTGTTCTAGTATAAATTATAATGATCATCAATTTATTACAAGCATAAGTCATAATTCTTACTTAACAAACACATGGCAAACCCTAACATAATTAACATCAAATATAAACATATAACCGAACCATAAAATACCTTTGCAAGCTATATATACTTAGATACACTTTCAAAATATCACAAAGATTTTGATCGACCATGACATACAGCATGTTTATCAAAAAGACTTAAGCCATGATTCAACCCAAACCGAATTTTAAACCGAAAAATAAAGCCATATTCAATACATAAAATACTTACCACGAATCAAACCATAATCAAGCATAATCGCATATTTCAAAACCAAGATCATAAAACATTATAACCAAGCACACATAAAATCAAATTTAAACATAAATAGCAAGCCATTTTCGTATGGCTTTTAATACATAACCAAAATCAACACTTCAAAAATATGTTCCATCCTATACATGCCATAGTTCCAAAATGAAACTTATAAAATACCAAAAACGGTCGATAGTGTGATGGACTTTGCTGACGATCCCTAAGCTTGTAACTTGAAATCCAAAATCTATAAAACAGAAATAAATATACACACAATAAGCTATTATAGCTTAGTAAGTCATAAGCAAATAAACAACCAAATAATACATTCAACTTATCTTTAAGCTAACCGAATTATATTATCATTATTAATGCTTAGCCTTAAACTTACAAATGAGATAAAATAATACATTTCCATGTACCATTTTTACCTTGGCTGAATGCTCACCTAAACCAATAAGTCAAATGGTCATTCAACTTTCAAGCCAATATATCACTATATAATCAAACATACATATATTTTTAATAATCTCAAGAAATCATAATATGACATTGTGCACACATATTTCTCACTTGGCTGAATTTACACAATCACACATATATATACACATAGTTAAAAATCACTTTAATAAAACTTAAGTTATTTATCCACAAGATTGAATTCACATTCCATATTCACACATATTCATTATTAGTTTCATAGACAACATATAACATATATATATATATATATAAAATAGCTTACTTACCTTATTTCAATAGATAATAGACTATTTCATACCTGCTCTTTCAACTTATGTTTCATATTTATTCATAACTTATCGAGGCCCGATGAACCATTCAGAACTGGATAGGACACTTGGATAATCACACAAGTCGTACAACTTCAATGTCCCAGACGTGGTCTTACATGTAATCACATATCGATGCCATGGTCTTACTCGCACACATATATTGGAATCCTATGTCATGACATATGTATCCTATCTATTCCTAAGGTTCATACAGGGCTTTCGGACGTCGTATCTCGGTCGAAACAAATTCGAAAATGTGGTAGCCAAGTTTATTCATGTTCGACCATAGCATATTTAAATTCTAACATAACGACATATAAATATAACATTTAATTACCATTAAATACATCTATTTGCTTATAAACTTACCTATAAAACGGAACAAGGCTACTAGTCGGCAACTTTCGTTTTCCCTTGATCCAAATCCGATTTCTTTGGTTCTTGATCTAAACATATTCAAATTAAGCTCACTCAAACATATTTTCATTCAACTTAGTTCAAAAACACATAAATAGGCAAATTACCATTTTACCCCTAACATTTATAATTTTTACAATTTAGTCCCTATTGCACAAAACACAAAATATTCAAAGTTTCAAGATACCCATGTTTGGCCGAATATTCCTAGTGTTCATACAAGTCCATATATTTTATTTATTTCACATTTTAGTCCCTCAGATTATTATTTTTGCAATTTAGTCCTAATTACTCAAAATCATAAAAAACTCCAATAAAAACATGTTAATCTAAAACATATCTTCCATTTTTCATCATCAAACAACAAAAATTACAAGCTATCAATAATGGCACAACTCAAAATATTCATCAAAATAAAAAAAATTAAAGCATGGGTCTTGAAGATTACTAAGCAGCGATCTCAAAAACGTAGAAATTATCAAAAATCGAGTTGAACTCTTACCTTGATTGAGCTTGAATGAAGCCGAACCCTAGGTTTCTCTTTTTCTTTTCTTTTATTTTTAATTTCGGTGTATGAACAAAGATACTGATATGAATATGGCTTATTTTATGTTTATTATAAGAGATTTTATAACATATTATTTCATTTACAATTTTAACCTTAGTTAAAACATTATATTATCACATTTTAATGTCTTTAGCCATCCACTTATATTGCTAATGGTCTATTTACAACTTAAAGACTTCCATTTAATAAGCCAATAACAAGCTGACCTTTTAAGCTTTTAACTATAAATTTTTAATTTACGCGACTAAGTCATTTTATTAAATCGGATACCTAAACGACAAAATTAAATCATGTAAATTTCACAGATATAGATTCACACAAAAAAAACACAGAAAATAATTTTAAAATATTTTTCTGACTCAGATTCGTGATCCCAAAATCACCGTTCCAATTAGGGTCTAAAACAGGATGTTACGTGACCTATTTAGCCCAGTCCAATATTTATCACTTACCGTGGATTTAAACTGTGTGGGGCCCACGAGCCCATTGGGCCCACACGACCCATTTTGGCCCAACATGGCCCATAGCGGCTTAAGCCCACGAAAATGCTCATGGTGGCCTTTACAGTCTATCACCCATGATTTGTGGGATCAGTTTACCCCACAAGCGATCGCACGCTCATGAGGCTTCAAATGCGCTAAGATCCACAAGCTCCAAACCTTGATTCAGTTAAGATATACCATAAGTCTCCTAACAACAGAATTTTAACACTCCCTCTCTATCCCACTTAAGGAAAAGCTTCTAATCACCAACATTGGTCGATCGCCTGCAAATCTCACACTTAATCCTTTACAAGAGATAGTCTACAGTCCCCCTTTAGAGATATCCTGGAACACAACTGAGACTTTAACAACTGAATCAATTTTCTAACGGATCAAAGGTTTGCACCAACTGTATAACACTTACCAAAATGTTGACCGAAAGTATAGAGATACCACTAATCGGCCTACCAGAGTATGCCCTAACACCAAGGCACAAAAGGAACACCCACCCCTAAGATGGAAGATTCGACTACTCCCAAAAGTGAAAAGCAAAAAGAAACCCAAAAAAAAGAGTTAAGGAAACAATATTCGACCTAGATACTTAAAGAAAGAGATGATAATAGAAAGAATCGAAATTAAACAACTTACCTATTGATCAAATATCAACTGTAAAAATCGAAAGTAGAAGTAGGGAAAGAGCAATGCGGTAACGGCTCAAATATTTATGGTGAAAGGATGACAAGAAGAGAGGAGATGATAAAGGTTATTCGGCAAGAGATCAAAAGAAAAGAGAAATAGTTTGAGGCCTAACCAAGAGGAGAAGTATGGGTAATCAAAAACTAAAAGCAAAAATGGAGAAAAAGAGAGACGAAAGAGAAGAAAATGGCATAATCAGCTAGAGGGAGAACAACCAAAAATGTTGATTGGAGACGGAGAGTTAAGAGCAAAATGGTAACAAGAAAACCAAAAAGTAGTGAAAAGAGCACAAAACGAAAGAAAATACCTAAAAATCAACACTATATTCGGCTTCAGAACAAAGTGTAGCAAAAAACCCGAAATGAAAAGTCACACTCCCACTACTATGCTGAATTCCTGAGTGGTTGATGTCCACTAACGTCCACAACTCTTCCCCTCATCAAAAATCCCTTAATTTTCTCCACCTGTCCCTCCTAAAAATCCTCCTTAATCTCCTCCTTGATTTACTCCACCATCTACTCTTTGACCAATTCAAATTTCACCTTGTAGAGTTCCAGTCCACTTCTGCTCCTCATATGGCAAGAGTAGCAAAATAAATACTCTTTTTACCTTGCCAAGACTTGAACCTTAGACTTCAAGCAACTACCACATGCCACTTACCACAGGACCACAAGCTCATTTTAGACACTTTTAACCATAATTAAATATAAGGCTCACCTGCTAACACTAGAATTCATTTAAGAGGAAAACTAAAAATTTTGCTAAAGCCCAGATTTGAACCCAGGACTACTAAAACACTCCCAACTACTCCTAAATTACTTAACCAATAAAGCAAACATGTTATTTGTGTCACTTTCTTGCTTAACTAAAATATTTATGAGCCGTCTCCTAATCGCTTCCATGTTCAAATCCCAATACTTTTAGGACCAATTTTGTGGCGTTACATCTTGGCGATGAAAAAAGAGCATTTTATTTTACTGCTTGGCCATAGAAGAGTTGTGGTTGACCGAAATTCTAAATGGTGAGACTGTGGGGTGTGTGGTTGAATATTTGAAATGATTTTAAGGGGATTTTCGGTTGAGGAAAAGTTTGGAGAGAAGAGTTGAGTGGAGTTGAAACTAGTTGGTGGAGAGATGTGAGGAGATTTTCGAGGAGCGGATCAAGGGAAGGAGGTAGTGGTGCCGAAATTGAACTCTTTCTCAAGCGAATTCGGCTACCATCTGCCATTTGGGGGCATTTCCAACTAGTTTGGACGTTTTGGTTCTTTTTCCTTCTTTTGGTGCTGAAGTTTGCTTCTTTTTTATTTTTTTTATGTTTGAGATTGAATATTGTTGCTGACCACTCGGGTATTTGCCATTTGAGGTCTATTTTGGTTTTGTTTATCTTTGCAGTGCCCTTTTTGACCGATTTCTTTTCTTCCTTACTCATTTTAGCAACCATTTTCTCTCGTGTTCTTTTCGTTCTTGGATGAATTTTCCACTCTCCTCTCTCAAATTCTTTGGCTTTATTACAACTACCTCGACATCCTCCACAGTTCTCTGTACCATCCATTTAGTAGCACAATCCCAGCTCACTCGATGTTTGACTAGCCAATCCATTCTTAGAATTATCAAATTCTCCAAAAGGAAGTTCCGTTAAATTTGCCAAAAAGATAACTTATTCAACCTCCAAAGGTACATCTCTGAACAGTTTATTTACTCTCACTGATTGCCCTAATGGACTCAACACTGTAACCTCACTCGTAGTGCTCTCCACTAAGATACCCAAAGTCTCAGACACATTATAAGCTATATAGGAATGAGTAGATCCTATATGTATCACTGCAGTATAAGGTACATTAGAGATAAAACATACCTATGATAACATCTAGGGCATCTCCATCCTCTCGGTGACGTGCAGCATAAACCAGAGATGGTTGTCTCGCCTCAGTATGACCAGCACCTCTGCCCGATGCCCTCTGACTACTGCCCAAACCAATACCACCTCTAGCTTGACCATGGCCTCTCAGTGGCTGCTGAACACCCCTCGGCGGCAATACAGTACCCATACCCATAGCTTGCACCTGATCGGGCCTCCGTGGACAATCTTTGAAATGATTCTCCAATGATTCGCATCTCAAACATGCCCCAATTCTTTTCCAGCACTCGCCCTGATGGTGTCTCCCATAATTAGTGCAGGGCTGCGGTCCAGTAGCAGCAACAGGGGCCCTAACTCTAATCAGCCCATCAACTCTGGCCTTTTTCTTAGGCCTCAGAAACAAACTTGAGGGCTTTGAATCCCTCTTGTTCCTACCCCTCTCTTTCTCACAGTTCTGGCGCTCAGCACGCTTCACTTCCTTAGCAATTTTCACTTTATCAACCAAAATAGCAAAATCTCGCTCCTTCTATGGAGCTATCAGCACCCGTAAACTATCCCTTAGACTGTCCTCGAAATGAACACACAGTTTGTACTCAGTTGCCACCATCCCTTGCGTATAGCGACTTAATCGCAAAAATTCAGCCTCATATTTAGCCACTAATTTATCCCCCTGAGTCAAATTCAGAAACTCTCTCCTCTGGGCATCTACATAACTAGCACCCACATACTTTCCCTAAAAACCAGTCTTGAAAACTTTCTAGGTCAGTCAATCAGGCTGAGTGCCCTCTTTAACTGTAAGCCACCATTGGTAGGCCTCATCTCGCAGCAGTGACACTGCACCCTTTAGTTTCTACTCGGGGGTGTAGTCGAGATCATCCATGATCCTTTCTGTGGCCTCAATCCAATATTTAGCCACATTAGGGGCAACTCCAGCAACACCCCTAAAAATCTCAGCTCTAGTAAACTAGAGTCATTCTGTAACCGACCCATGGCCTATAGTACCAATATTGGGCCCAGCGACCCTTTCCAGAATTCGTAACATAGCTTGGGACAGCACGTCGTCCCCATCTGCATGATCATATGACTCAGTCTCATGCACAGGTGAAGCCAGTGCTTCCCTAGCTTGAACATTTAGCTTGTGGCCAGATGACGAAGACCCAGTCCGAGCACTTCCACCGCTTCCGCCGCAGCCTCTTGTACCCTTTCCATGAGTACCTCTGGTGCTCATTATCTAATTGCGTTTTATTTGTATTAACAATTTTATGCATTAGTTTACAGTTCCAATGTTTATTAAAGAATATTTTATGAAAAACAGTATCAGTATTTCAGAGTTTGTTTTTGTAGATCAGCAGTCTTACTACAGTTTTAGTTTACCCTAAATAGAGTATTTCAATACAGTCTACTACCTACAACAGTCTTAGCATTTCAAAACAAACACCAGTTTCAGAAGACTTACAAAATCAGCACCAACGACTCGGTGTACCACACATTCCGTAAAACATTTCAAAATACTTCAAATCATTTGAAACAATTCTTTTTAGAAATTTCTAGTTTTTAAAAAGAAACCTAAATCCACAACCGAGTTTTGCAACCTGGCCTGGACATTATGGCTGAATCTGGCGATGTCACATTGATGTGTTTTTAGTAAAGCAAGATATCGTTGAAAAACCCCGTACTATAATTAACCTCTTTGTGATCTTAACGATGCTTTTAAGATGTCTCATTCATTTTCAAAATGTAAGTCATTTGGCAAAAAGTTAATATATTTAAATGTCATTAATTTTTAAAATGATATTTCTTGCAGAAGCTCTTAAAATAGGTTGCGCATTCGTGGTATTTTTAAACAGCATTATCTTTTTAAAAACTCGCATCTTTCCCTACTACTAGCAATTATAAATAAAAACAAATAAAAATCCCAAATTAAAAATAAAATCCGAAGAGGCCTTATTACAATAAAAATACCCAAAATTAAATTACTTTTAATTTAAAATCAAATAAGAAAGCATGAGAGGTTGTGTGGCCACCTTTGAGTCCCTCCCAGCACCGATCCATCTAAGACTGGGGATTACCTGTACAGATAAACAGATGGGTGAGTTATGAAAACTCAGTGTGTAATCTCATATCAAAAAAAAAAAAAAAACAAACAGTCAGCATTTACAGTCTGGGCCTAAGCCCAATTCAGTGATGGTTCAGTCTCAGTTAGGGCCTTAGCCTATTACAGTATCAGTATCAGTTTGGGCCTGAGCCCATCTTAGTGACAGTAACAGTACAGATATGCAATCAAGAGATCCTACCCAACTAGCCTCTACACTCCATCTCTATCCAACCCTGCACTCCATGTCGCGATATAATCAACCCACCCATCCCTACACTCTAAGTAGTACCGGTTTCGACACTAAACAGTATTTGCAGTAGAGCTACCAGTACAGTACCCAACCCCATGCAACACATCATGATGCATCATGTCATAGTATCATATATGTACTCAATACGTCTAAAATGGTATGCTTAACATAATCATACATCACATAGGGGCATAACAGTCATTTTATCACATGGGGGCATAATAGTCATTTTATCAGTTAGGGGTCCAGGTACACTTACCGACCCAATAGTAAGTCCACAGTCGTATCGGGCGACCCGTGCAACTTTAACAGTCAAATAGTGAAAATGGGCCAACGGCCATAATGTGGGCCCATATGGCAAACATAGCCCAGAAATGGCCTTGGCCGTGTAGATTACAAAGCCTAGCCCAATATTCTCCACACGTCAGTGTGGTTTATCTGTGTGGGGCCCACATGCCCGTGGGGCCCACACGATCCATTTTAGCCTAACATGGCCCAATACGAACTTAGCCCATGAAATCGCTCATGGTCGGCCTCAAAGATCAAACACCCATGTTTAGTTACGCGGACCACCACATGAGTGAGCGCATGCCCGTGTAGCGTCATCGTTCACTTATTCCGGCTTTTACTGATTACCATATGTGAGATCATGTTACACACCTTGGTTAGGAAAATGCACGATTAGCCCACGAGCACCAAAACCTACATTCGATCTAGACACTCTATTAATCATTTGACAATAGGGTTAAACAACCTCTCTTAACAATTATCTAAAATATTACTCATCACTTTCCTTGATTGAACAATTAAGTCTTGCACCCTTCAACCATTGCAGAAGACTGATTAGAACCTGTAAAGATTAACTGCATTCCAACCGAACTTGTTAACTATTACCATACATGCAAGTAGTTTGAACCAAGTGTACAACAACTTACTGAAAGCGTAAAACTAAGAATGGAAGACAGAAGCAATCGGCCTTCACCCAAAAGTACACAATAAAAATGAGGCGCAAGATGGAACAATCGCACCTCTAGCAGTAATCGGCAGAGAAAGGAAGACGTTAGATGGAAATTTATTACAACAGAGGGAGAAAGAAAGAGAAAGAGAACAACTGTGAGCTTGAACAGAGATAGCAACAGAGGCAAGGTTTGGCTATAAGCCAAGCATTCGACAGATAGAAGAAAATACCACAATGACAAGGGAGAATTTCCCCAAAACTGAAAAGTAGAGGGAGATAGAAGAAGAAGTGTTTGACTAAAGCCTCAAGGTTCAAGGAGAGGGAATTGTTGAAATCCAAAAGAATAGAAAAATGGGGAGAAGGGTATTTGGCCAAAGGAAAAACTGACTTGAGAGGGGGAGAGAAACAAAGAGAATCGGTCAAAACAACAAGATGTAGAAGAGGGGGAATGGTTAGACCCAAACGAATTGAGAGAGAGAGACAGAGAGCATTCGGCCAAGGAGAAAAGGGAAAGAAGAACGAAATGGTAAGCAAAGGACCCAAAATGCAAACCCAAAATAAGCAAAAATGAGAGACACAACAACACTCCCTAGCAAGAATCGGTCTCCAAAGAAAAGAAAAGAACTAAAACTTTTGGCAGCAACCGTAATGGAGTGCTAATACGAATCAAAGGGGAAATCCAGAGAGGCAGGAGTTCTAATTCGGCACACACTCTTCCATTACTTTCAAATTCCCTTATTTTTCTCCCTAAATCACTCCTAAGATCACTCAACCAAATCCCCAGTTATCCACATCCCTTAACAACCAAAAATCCTTCCAACCACCTCTTAAAATTCAGCCATAGCTCCTCACACTCCTCAAACACTCAAGTTTTGGTCAAACCACAACTCTCCTATGGCCAGCAGTAAAAATAAAACACCTCAATGTGCCTACCACCACTCGAACCCCAAACAAAAAGTAAACACAACACGCCACTTATCCCCTAGACCAGCAGGGCCTACTGACATAAAATACCTACATTTTTTTTAAATGCCTACTGACTAGAGATAGGTTTTATTGATATTAAAAACAAAAATTTTGCACAAGCCAAGGCTTGAACCCAGGACTTCTCAGACACTTCCCAGAACACTTAACCACTGAAGTAGACATGCAGTTGTGTACACAAAACATACAAAAACAAATACTTAGAATTTTTTTAGGGCGTTACATTGATAGCTCAGACATTTAATGCGAGGTCAGAAATATTGTGTTTTATACCCATTTATCAATACCACTTTCTCAGATTATCATGCATCTTGTTACTCCTGTATAAACAGTCTAACTGACACTGTGAGCCTCTTGCAACAATGGTTATACAATCTCAGAGCTTCTTGTTATACACACTTTATTTCAAAGCAACAAGCAATCATCAATTCCACATCTGAAGTTCTAAATCAAAAATCAATTTATGCTGAACCCCTTTTTAACTTATAATTTGATAACACATTTTTAAGTTTTACGAATTCACTTAGTAAGCATCAATTTAACTTCTAATCTAGCTAACATATAATCATCCTCTGATAAGATCAATCACATATTCATCGCTTGTAAAGCACACAAAAGTTTCTTATTTAGATCATTCGAAACTATAACCATTTCCCTCGAATAATAATATTTACTTACAGAATCAAAAGTTGTTCGAGATTCGAGCTAGCTTTACTTTGCCAAGTTTGGATCTCGCTTGCAACGTCAATCATTTTAAACTCTTGTAATTATCAAATATGTCACATAACTCTTTTCATGCGGTTTTAACTGTATGGAATCATATGATATCTCTGTACACTCTATTTTTTTTAGAACACACTTCAAATCGCTCATTGACTAATCGTATGATGTAATACGTGCAATAAGTTTTATAATTTATGAATGTCCATTCTTGAAAACTAACTATTATCACGACAAAGGCAAACGCACCTTATCGAACAGTAGTATAGCTTATGGCAAGACCGGGATGTCGAACCCAAAGGAACTACAAGTACTAGTATTAACATTCTTTTTATTATCTAGTCTGAAAATAAATGGGTTTGTTTTATCTAAACTAATTACTAAACTAAGAATGCACAGAAAGTAAATTAGGGAAATAAATTTTAGGAAAACTGAATGATTTGGACAATACCTAAGGGAGAAATCCACCTAGACTTCACTTGTTATTGACTCTAAATCAGACGATTTATTCACTTGACTTGATCCGTAGAAATCCCTAATTTAAATTATTATCTCTCTCGAGACTAACAACGTCTAACCCTAGGTTGATTAATTGAAATCTCTTTCTAATTAACTACCTAGTGTTGCATTAACTCGATCTATGGATTCCTTTATTAGGTTTCACCCTAATCCGGTAAAATCTTGTCACCCTATCTCTAGGCATGCAATCAACTCCACTTAATTCTGTTAGATCTACTCTTAGACAGGGACTTTTGCTTCTTTGAAAGCACATCAATACTTGAATTAATATCCTGGAATATTAAAGAAAGAATTAAGAACTCATAATTAAGAACAAGTCAAATATTCATCATACAATTCAAATAATAATAACAAGATCCGTCTTAGGTTTCGTTCCCTTTAGATATTTAGGGGATTTAGTTCATATTTATGAAAGAAAACATCTCAAAAGAATAATGATAACAAAACATAAAGAAAACCAAAGAACTCTTGAAGGGAATTGAAGGGAGATCTTCAGTCTTGAACGTGAACCTAGCTTCTGAGATGGATCAATCGGCTTTCTTCGAGTAATTCCCTGCCTCATACTCCATGTGTGTTTTTTAGGTACCTCTTGGGGTGTTTATATAGGCTTTAGAATGCTTGAAAACCCTCAAGAGTGCCTTTTCTGAGGACTAGGCTTGGGCTCGACAGGGACACGCCCGAGTGACACACCCGTGTGCAAGTGCTTCAACCCGTGTTCGAGTCTGTTGAAACTACACGGGTGTTTGAACTACCCGTGTGAGGAAGTCCAGGCTGTGTTGATTTCCCACGTTGACCTATTTTCTTCGTTTTTGTCCCGTTTCTTGTTTTTTTACTCTCCTATGCTTACCTAAGTATAAAGCATGAAATTAAAGGATTAGGAGTATCGAATTCACCAAATCTAAGGATAATTCATCCAAAAATATGCTAAGCATGGGAGAAAAATTTGTATAAATTATGATTTATCAAATACCCCCACACTTAAGCATTTGCTTGTCCTCAAGCAAAATCCTCAACTCACAATCAAAATAAATTCTTCTCAACTTATAATTCTCATCAATAGTATCTCAAAATAATCCATAAGTAATTATACATTGAAAATTCAACCCAAAGAACATCAATGTTTCAAACATTCCAAGTTGAGCATTTTATCACGAAAACATAGGTGTCTCCCCTCATCTAAGTAATCACCTTTGATTCAAAACATCACAGAGTTTCACATCCTCACTAAAGATTCACTCAAATCACTAGAGGTGTCAGGATAAGAAATTTAGCACTCAACAGTCAATATGAAAAGTTATTACTATAGGCTTGCGTGAAAATCAAATCTCCACCACTATATATTGAGATATTCATTAATCAAAAGGTCTTTAGAGGGTTGTAATGTGGCTTTGGTTAGGGGGTGTGTTCACAAGCTAAAAGAAAAGGTTAGAATCGATATTGAATTGAAAAATTACCTAACTAGAAAAATATTAAAACTACCAATTGCATTCCTCGTTAGAAGATCCTAGAATTGAGCTTTTCTTCATGGAATGTGGAATTAAATACTTAAGCTCAAAAACAAAGAATTACTACTAATATGTATGTATGTATTTTTTTTTAAGAACAAGTCAAATAACATAGAACTTTGCTAGCTATAACAACGAAAAATAAAACATAGCTAAGCAATTAATTCAAATCAAATCTCGACAAAAATAGGGATCAATTTAGGGGATTTCAACAATAATGGGTTATGGGTTAATATTGAGGGTAAATCAATGAATGGCTTGTTAGGCTCAAAGGGGTTCATTAAAGGTTAATTATGAGGGTGGGCTTTTATGGAGTAAGTGGGTTAAACCTAAGTGTCTTTATCATCTCGACATATCAAATCAATGGTGTGGTCTTGACATGCATAATCAAGCAAGTTCAAGAATAACAATTCGATATTGACGCACTCAAAGCAGCAATAAAAGTGAGCATGAAAGAAATAATATATGCTTTAAAGGCTCAAGATCTCACAAAAATTATGACTTTTTGATGTTTAACCTGTGAATTTCAACTCAAGATAATATCTAAACTTGGGGAAACAACCTAAAATTTTTAATTTTCAAAATTCAACTTTATCATGCTTGATTCTCTAATTCCTTAAAGTCTAACAATAAATGCATAAATGCCTATGTTTTAATTCAAGACATATTAATAAAAATAATAAATTAATCAAAATTCATTCTAATAATGATATGAGAAGATTATTTGAGAACAAGACCAAATTCAGGGATTTTTCTGATAATGATGTAAATAACACCCCCACATTTAAGATGTACATTTTCCTCAATGTACAAAGATAGATTTACTGAGAAATATAGATAAAAGATCATAAGATAGGGATAGGAGTGAAACTTCCTAAATGTGAATGGGATCCTTGAATTGGATTCATAGAGAGTAGTCGGCTAAGGCAAGTGTGAGATTGGAGGAGGATACTCCGGTGGTGGTACAGGTTCGTTAGTCCATAAGTCCTGTGCCAAAAGAATATTATATCTAGTAGTAGCTATGGTTGTGGTCGAGCAGGACATGGCAGTTGTGGAGAACCTTTTCCAGTGGAGCTGTAAATTCCTAAGTAATAGTGACCTTCGGAGCTCTTTATAACTGCGATAAAATCAATAATTCCTTAGGAAATATAAAGTAGCATTATTACTCGTAAAGAAATGGCTGAAAATATAAATTGTTTAATATAAATTATAAAACCTAAGGATGTAGTAAAAATAAAATTAAAGAAAAATAAAATAAAAAGTAGTTTTAAATAGATAAAAGTAAAAACATAAAAATAATAAACAAAAGTCTTTAAACATCTTCATCGCTAGATAGTTTGCGAGGTGGGAGCAGCGATAAGATGTGAAGGTGCTGACAAATCTGATGTAGAGTGGCATCAATTTGATCGAAGCGCTGAAAACATTGCTTCTTGTGTAACACCCCATACCCGAGACCGTTGCCGGAGTCGAACACGAGGTGCTAACAGACTTAATTCATTTATTTTCACAGTCCATTTTAAAAATTTCCAGACAAGCTGGCTAACTGCGTCACTGTCACCTTAAAAATCATATCTTGAGTTCCAAAACTTGAAAACCAGTTTTGTAAATTTTACCTGAAATTAGACTCATATATACATCTACAAATTTTTTTATAGAATTTTTCGTCAAGCCAATTAGTGCAGTTTATTAGTTAAAGTCTCCCCTGTTTCAGGGTTCGACTACTCTGACCTTCATGCATTACGACTTAGATATCTCCTTGTACAGGGATTCAATACTTATGCCGTTTGTTTCTAAACAAACTAGACTCGAAAAGGAATCTTTAAATATAGGGCATGACTTCTAATTATCTCTGGTTAATTTATAGTGAATTTCCAAACTCGGAATAGGGGATCCAGAAATTGCTCTGGCCCTGTTTCACGAAAACTTAAGCATCTCATAAACTACGGCTCATATGATCGTTTCGTTACTTTCATATGAAAATAGATTCATCAAGGTTAGATTACATAATTTATTCACTATTTAATTCCATTCCTACTATTTTTAGTGATTTTTCAAATCCACACCACTGCTGCTGTCAGCATCTGTTTTTAAGGTAAACTTTACCTATTTCATGGTTTTCCATGAATCAACTAGAATTTGTCATACAAAGCACCAAAATGATCATGATTAACCATTCCAATGGCTAATCATTACCAAACATTTCCATACCTCTCAATGAACAACATACAAAACGATTATAATGCTATGCTCAAGTATATATATAAGCCATTTTCGTATGGCTATCCAAATTTATACAAAACCAAAGGGTACATGACCAACAACAAAAAGGGTAGTCCTATTCATGCCATTTTCAGAGTTCAACCAAAAGTGTACCAAAAGGGCTTTGATAGTGTGGACGACTTCGACTTCGACAATCCCGAGTCCGATAGCTGATGAACCAAAATCTATAAAACAGGGATTCAAAGAACGGAGTAAGCATTTAATGCTTAGTAAGTTTTGAGCAGTGAAATTAGGCACAACTGAAGTATAGCATTCATATAACTAAACAGATAATTTCATATACACATATTCTCAAAAATCAGTCCTACTTCACATTTCCAACCCGTATATTCACACATAAGGGATCAACTTAACCAAAGGCCGGAAGCTCATTAATTGACTGAACGAATAATATTTAAAAGGAATCAACTACTCCAATGAATATACGAAACGTACCTCATCGTTGGGATTTTACGAGCGTATTAATTGAAATTATTACAGCAAGATCGCTCATTTCCAAACCAAGTACCTTCAGAATTTAGCGGATATAGCTACTTGCTCAAACGCCTTGGGACTTAGCCCGTTATAGTAACTTCGCACAAATGCCTTGGGACTTAGCCCTTATAGTAACTCGCACAAGTGCCTTGGGACTTAGCCCGGATATAGTAACTCGCACAAATGCCTTCGGGCTTAGCCCGAAATTAGTCACTAGCACAAATGCCTTTGGGACTTAGCCCGGTTATCATCCGAATATCCATGCACATATCAATAAATCATGACACATCTATATTTCATTTTCATAACTAGAGTTCAATCACAAGTCACTTATCAAGCATTATCATTTTCGGCTCAATAGTTACATACAAAGAGCATGATTTTGATTTACTTAAAACATGATCTAATCGAATCATAATCTAAGATCCATTACTCAAAACTTACCTCGGATGTTGTCGAGCGATTTCGCGGCTATTCGATCACTTTTTCCTTTCCTTTATCCAACTTTGGTCCTTTAAGCTCTTGAGCTAATTCAAACAAATTTAACTTATTAAAGTCTCATTATGCTAGCTTATGGCCGAATATGACAAGGAGTTTGATAGGTCATATGGCCACCTTTAGCTCAAATACAAAATGGTCATACGCATTTTTAATCACATTGAGCAATTTAATACAATTAATCTAACATTTCCTCATGTGCACCTTTATGACCGAATACACACATCATTAACCTAATATCAATTAACTAAGCACTTTAACAAATTCTCCTTGAGCCGATTATCTAAGTCAAGATAGATTCATCATTATGCTCGCCTATAACTGAATACATGCAACACCAATCTATCTCATGTGGCCGAATATGCATGTCTATGTTGAGGCCAATTATATGCTTAATACTTCCTACAATATAGTTACATGTATTGACTACATACCATTTTGTTTCAAGTTCAAAACTCGACTAATACACAATATACACTAGTAATCAAATACTAACATTTGCACTTCACCTTACTACCCTTTTTCATCCAAATAACATGAACAACAACCATATTTCTCTTCTACTTCCTACCATGGCCGAATGCATCAAGACACCATACCATTTCAATTTTGGTCATGGGTTAAACAAAGAACTTAATGTCTAACTCAAAAATGCTAAAAAGAAAATCCAAGAGTCATCAATCCACCATCACATGTATCATTACAAAGCTTCATATTTAGCATGCAAATGACATCAACACAAATCCACCTTAGCCGAAACTTAACTCATCTTCATGCCTCATCACCACAACATCAAACACCAACCAAGAAGACAACACCCATGGCCGAATATCATCTCCATCACATAGCAAAGATTTAAACCATAGGCTAGGTAGAACTCAAGCTAACAACTAAAAACATGCATGAATCTCATTGAACAACATCAAACATACCTCCTCCTAAACACCAACCAACTGAACATGAAGCAAGAAAATCCTCTTCTTCTTCCTTCCTCAAGTCACGGGAATGGAGGAGTAGCCTAGCTCATTTTTTTTTTCTTTTTCTCTTTCTCCTCCTACTAACCACTATTATTTTATTACCCATGCTCCTTATTTTATCATTCCTCCCATAAAACACTAACATAACATGTTTATGACATGTTTTACCCATCACATTTTGTCCACCCTCATTGTCATGGTCGGCCACTACCAATTAAGTGGGGAAATTGACATGCAAGTCCACCCTTTTGATTACATGCACTAATAGATCCTTATAGATTAACCTATCACATTTCAAAAGTGTCACACATAAGTCCTATTAACTAAATTCACATGCAATTAACTAAATCGAAGTTTAAAACTTTCACACATTCATATTCACAAATTTTAGACAATAATTATCATATTCAAATAATTTGGTGACTCGGTTTAGCGGTCCCGAAACCGCTTTCCGACTAGGGTCATTTTAGGGCTGTCACATCTTGAATCGAGTTAGGCACTCAGAGATGTCAGAGAGTGAAGCTGTCGCATGAACTGGATGATGAATAGGTGGTGGCTGAGATGCTGGATCCTCGTGAGGTGGAGGGACATTATCAGTAATGTCCTCTAGGTCCTCCTGTTTGGCTGACTAGACTAGGCGGTACTGAGGAGGATCAAATCCATGTCGTTGCTCGATCATCCTCATATGGAGCATACTCAAGATGCCCTGTAGGGACATCTGACTGATGAGGGTGAGGGAGGATGCTTGTGCCGCCACGTTGAGGAGACCGAAGTACCACCCCAGGCCAGTCACATAAGGGCTGATGGAGATGACTCCCTTCTTATGCCGCTCTGTCTGATGGCGAATGGCGAGGGCGATGAAATAGATGAGGTTGAATACATGCCTATTCCTCATGCTCCATAAAAAATAGGTGTCGTGAGTGTTGACGATGTCGGTACTCTCTTGCCATCTTATCTGGGTGTGGGCTAGGATGGCTTGTAGGTATCTCAGGGATGGGGCAAGAGCCGATCCCTTGGAGTAGGGTCATAGGTGGTCGAAGCAGGAAAGAGGGCCTTCTAGCAATTTGAAAGCAAGTAGTGGATGTGGCGATGGAGGCTGGCGAAGTCGGCGTTGTCCATGAACTCCTCCATGTATAGTCCTAACGCGACTCTGAACTCAGGCACACTCAGCTGGCAAACTAAACCGCTGAGATGGAACTAGACCGTTCCAAGATCATCGAACTCTGTTATAATGAATTGGAGGTGAAGGTGGAACAGAGTTCGAGTGTGTGTTCGAGGCACGTCGGCTCGACGATTTCGAAGAATAGCCCTCACAGGTCAATTGTCAGGAGGGCCCAAACTGCGTCAGCTAGTTGGATTTGTTCTAGTGCGGCACAGTCAATGCAACGACCCACACTTAGGTGTTGGGCCCGTAATATCTGGAAAAGTTCCTCCTGTGGTCCTGGTGGAAATTGGAGGAATGGGTGCCTGATCTCAGCGGTAGGACATAAGGATGATACTGCTCATTTCCTCTTCTTCGAGGTGGGGATGGTGGCTTTCTTGCCACGTGGATTTGACATGATATACTTGCAAGAAACATATATTAACAAATACAAAAGGGAATTAACCATGAATTAAACTAACAAATGCAATAAAAAATTACTAACATTAACAGGACTCAACCAAAAGCAATCAAACTTAATAGATATTTTATTACAAATCGTAAAGTGATAGCATGACTAAATTAAATACAAACTAAATGGAAGTAGCTAAGCATGGTAAGAATATGGTACAAAGTATGTGAACTAAATCCTAAGAATAAGGATGATAATATATACAATCAGTAGCAATATGTAAATAAAAGAATAAAAATTAGGACTATCATGTTAGTAAGCATCCAAAGAAAGTAAAAGAGAAGAGAAAACCATTTGAAGAGGACCGGTGGTCGGAGGAGCGACAGCGTGAAGGTTGGGTGCGGTTGGGGTTGGCTATGGGCATGGGTGGTGGGGCTGTGTGGGTCGCGCAAGGGGAGAAAAGGGGAGAGGGGAGAAAAATAGGAGAAGAGAAGAGGGCTAGGGGTGGCCGGTCGGTGGTGGGGAAGAAGATTTTAGCAGCTAGGGTTAGGTTTTAGGGAATGAGATGATGAATAGTGAGGGATTTATATAGATTTTGGGGCACACGACTGTGGGACACGCCTGTTGCCCTTATTTTAGCCCGTTTGTTTCGTGATTTTTGAATTTGGGCGCGACTGAAATTTAACCCACGCTCGTGTTCTTTTAGCGTGTTGGTGCACATGGCCGAGTCACACGGTCGTATCCTGCTTCGTTCGCTTCTCCCATGCTCATGTTAATTTCACAGTCTCGAGCATGGGTGGTGGGCACGGGCGTGTCGCACGCCCTTGTTAATTTCTCAGTTTCAACCACAGCTTCTAGCCACGGGCATGGCACACGCCGTGTTGTTTTAACAGTTTCATCCACGACCATGTCGTACGGTCGTGGCAACGTATCAAATCCCGTGTTGGGGAAAACTTTCGCTCTGTTTTCACACGGCCGTATCGCACAACCGTGTCACCGCCCGTGGTATGAGCACAGCCTAAGGCACACCTGTGTGCCTGGCCGTGTGGATTTGGACAACCTATGTTCAAGGACTCAGTTAGTGATTTAGATGTTAAAAACAAAAATGTAAAGAAATCAACATTATTAGTGCTTGGGTTGCCTCCCGAGAAGCGCTTATTTAGAATCTAAGCTTGACTTTCCTCTTTTGTTTTGTGGTCATGGTGGTGCAATGAGTTTACACTCCTCCTTCCTGCTATCAATCTCATCAAAATAAGGTTTTAGATAAATACTACTTAACTTAAAGGTGCCAAATTTAGGATAAATTACCTCGACTATCCCATATGGAAAAATGATGAGTACCGTAAGAGGGATTGCTCCATTAGGTTCAGAAGTGGCAATACGAGGGTCTGCTGCATCTAGTAGTACTTTGTCTCCAACCTTAAATTGATTTGGTTAAACATTGAGCTCATCATGGCATGGTTTTGGTCTATCGTGTGCTCTCAGTTTTTGTCTCCTCCATTCATCTAGTTCCTCAATTTGTAGCCTTCTTTCTTCATAGATGGGTCCTTTGTTGTTACTTGAACAAGGCTCATATATGCTTTTCAAATGTGTTTCCTGCAAAGAAGGTTGCACCACATGATCAATATTAGTATAATTTGGAGCTTGAAGAGTGATTGTTTCATCACCCACCCGAAGTGTGAGTTCACTATTAGCAACATTAATTATAGTTCTAGCAGTTGCTAAAAAGGGTCGTCTTAAAATTAAAGGTACGTCACTAAACTCTTCCATGTTTAGAACAAAAAAATCAATTGGGAATACAAATTTATCAATTTTGACAAGTACATCTTCAATGATACCCCTAAGAAATCTAATGGTTTTATCGGCTAACTAAATGCTCATCCTAGTTTGTTTGGGTTTCCCAAGACCTAGTTGTTTAAACATTTTATAGGGCATGACATTAATACTAGCCCCTAAATCATCCAATGCGTTATTAACATCTAAGCTACCAATTAAACAAGGAATCGTATAACTCCCTGGATCTTTCAATTTGTTGGCTAGCTTATTCTGTAGAATGGCTAAGCAAACTGCATTCAACTCTACATGCGACGCCTCATCCAACTTCCGCTTATTTCCTAAAAGCTCCTTTAAAAATTTAACTGCGTTTGGAATCTGTGAAGTAGCTTCAATAAAACGGTAAGTTAATGTGTAATTTCTTTAATAATTTAAGGAATTTACCGAATTGTTCATCCGTGTGGTTTTTCCTTGTCACACCGGGGTATGGCACACAAGGTTTGTATTCTCTACTAATAAGAAACGAGCTAGAAGGAAGCTAAAATGAGCTCAAACGAGCTGAAACAAGCTTAAGTGAGCTGGTTGGGGCTGAATTGAGCTGGGGGAGCTAGAGAGGAGCTGAAGTCGGTTTGCAGAAGAGTGCATTGAGTCTTCAACGAGATGTCCACAGCTTCTCCAAAGTCAAGGGGCTTTGTTTCATCCCAAATTCGAGTCAACAAAGCTGTCAAAGCTTCTTGAAGTCGCTTGGTGCGAGCTTGAGTCATGGGACCTTTTGGCAGCTCGATAGGATCTTGATTCGCACATGAGGGAGCCCCGAGAGTGCATACATCATAGTCTATACTACAAGAAGTGCATAGTAGCCCTTATGTTATGCATTCTAGCGGAAACAAGATGTACCGAGACCTTCGTGAACTATATTGGTGGACAAGACTTAAGCTCGAGGTTACGGATTTAGTAAGTGTCTAACATGCTAGCAAGTAAAGGCTGAGCATTAGCTGCTTTCTGGGTTATTATAGCCAGTTAAGATTCCCTTCTGGAAATAGGAAAAGGGTAACCATAGACTTTGTTAGTGGACTCCTCCTAACGCCTACTAAGAAAGATTTGGTATGGGTCATAGTAGACCGGTTGACCAAGACTGCCCATTTCATACCAGTCCGTACTGATTACTCGTTGCAGAAACTGGGTAAGTTGTATGTGGCTGAGATTTTGAGACTGTATGGAGTACCGATTTCCATAATATCTGATCGAGGTCCTCATTTCACATCTCAGTTTTGGAAGAAGTTACACGAGGCACTGGTACAAGGTTAGACTTCAGTACTGCTTTCCATCCTTAAACAGATAGTCAGTTAGAGAGGGTGATTCAAATACTGGAGGACATTCTAAGAAGCTGTGTGATTGATTTTCGAGGCAGTTGGGAAGACTACTTTCCGTTAACAGAGTTTGCATATAACAATAGCTACCAGTCCAGCATTCAGATGGCACTGTACGGGGCACTATATGGTCGTATGTGTTGTACTCCTACGTGTTGGACTGAGTTGGGCGAGCTACGAGTTCTAGGGCCAGAGTTAGTATCTGATACCAAGAATAAGGTAAAACTGATTCGAGACCGGTTGAAAGAAGCATCTGATAGGAAAAAGTCTTATGTGAATCTTAAACACTGAGAGATTGAGTATTTCGTGAGGGATTTCGTGTTTCTCAAGGTCTCCCCATGGAAGAAGATATTGAGATTTGAGCGAAAGGGCAAGCTAAGGCCTAGGTTCATTGGGCCTTACCGCATACTGAAGTATGTGGGATCGATTTCCTATCAACTTGATTTGCCTCCAGAGTTGGACCGAATCCATGATGTATTCCACGTATCTATGCTGAGCCATTATCGCTCTGATACCATGCATATAGTGTCAGTTAAGGAGATCGAGGTTAGGCCTGATTTGACCTTTGAGGAGGAACCAGTGCAGATATTAGATCGTGATGTTAAGGTACTGAGGAGGAAGTCAGTTCCACTGGTTAAAGTCCTATGACGTAATCACAGCTCAAAGGAGGCCACGTGGGAACCTGAGGAGGCGATGCTACAATAGTACCCTCACCTATTTTGATCAGGTAAATTTCGAGGTTGAAATTTCATTTAGGGGGTAGAGTTGTAACGCCCCAAAAATGTAAATCTGGTAATTACGCATGTTATGGCACAAGTTGCATGGTTGCTTTAATGGCTAGATGTGTTTTGGGTTTGGTTGGGAGTATTAGAGAATCTTAGGTTCAAGTATTGGCTTTAGCAAAATTTCTGGTTTTTCTTTTCATTGAATCTGGACATTAGCATGTAGACCTTATAAATAATTGTAGTTGAAATGTGATACAAATGTGCTTGTGGCCCTGTGATAAGTTGCGTGTGGTAGTTGCTGGAGGTCTGAGGTTCAAGTCATGGCAATGTAGTAGAGTATTTATTTTGCTACTCTTGCCGCGTAAGAAACAGGTGTTGTTTGAAACTCTGTTGAGTGGAAATTGACTTGGTTAGGGAGAGTTATGTGGAAGAAATCAAGGAGAGGATTGGGGAGAAAATTAAGGAGAGATTATAGAGAGATTTTAGGAGGAAAAAGGGGAGTTTGAGGGTGTGTGGGTTTGTGCAGAATTTGCTTAGGGAAACTCATGATTTTGGCTTTGGGAGGGGTGTGTTTCATTTCTGCAATTGAGAGCTTTTTGGGAGTTTTTTGTGTTTTGTTTTGTTCTTCTTTTCTTTCTATTTTTGTTGCTTTTTGTGCTGTTTTGGGTCTCTTCTTTGTCAACAAGTGTTAGCCGACTTCTTGTGTACTTTTACGTTTTAGGTTAAAACTGAGGTGACCATTTGGTATTTTCTTTTCTTTCCTTCTACTTCTCTGAACCTTAGCCATACACTTCTTGTGACAGCCCTAAATTGACCCTAGTCAGAAAGCGGTTTCGGGACCGCTAAACCGAGTCACCAAAGTATTTGAATATGATATTTATTGTCTAAAATATGTGAATATGAATGTGTGAAAGTTTTAAGCTTCGATTTAGTCGATTGCATGTAAATTTAGTTAATAGGACTTATGTGTGACACTTTTGAAATATGATAGGTTAATCTATAAGGACCTATTAATGCATGTTGTATAAATGATGGGTTTGCATGTCAAATTACCCAAGTTTTAGATAGTGGCTGGCCATGCAATGGGTTAAAACATATTATAAACATTTTTTGTTAATGTGTTGTGTTAAAAATAATAAAATAAAAGGTTAGTAATAAAGTAATGAAAAGGGAGGGGCGATGAAAACAAAGTTGTTTCATCCATGCTCCTCCATTGCTGTGACTTGAGGAAGGAAGAAGAAAAGGATTCTCTTGCTTCATGTTCGATTGGTTGATGTTTAGGAAGAGGTATGTTTGATGACTATTCCATAAAACTCATGCATACTTTTAGTTGTTAGTTTGAATTCTACCTAGCCCATGGTTTAAATTTTTGCTATTTGAGGGAGATGATACTCGGCCATGGAAGTTGCCTTCCTTAGTTGGTGTTTGATGTTGTGGTAATGAGGCTTGAAGATGATTGAGTTTGAGTGCTTAACAAAAAGGATTAGATGTGAGGATGTGCGAGAATTAGAAAAGGATGGGTCTTAGCAACTTCATGAAGTATTCGGCCATGATACTAGAATGTTGTAATTGTGTTTAAACTTAGAATTATGTAGTTGTATGGTTAGTATAGGTAGGGATGACCGAATATGAGAGCATGAATAGATGAAGAGTTTTGTAATTATAAAAAATTGGTTAATTGATATGTGGTAAATGTTAAGTGTTAAATGAAATAGGAATGATATCATGTTGGAATAGGTGTATTCGGCCTTTGATTAAGTATGTAGATGATAATGATAGATTGATGTTGCACATTCGGCTATAGGTAAGCATATTGATGATCTATCTTGACTTAGATAATCGGCTAAAGGAGAATATTAGCTAATATGTTGAATTTGATTCATGATTTCATATATATGACTCTAATGTCTGATATATATATGGGCTAAGTACCTTGAATTTCTCTCGATGTTCAAGATGATTAAATCAATTTATTTGTTAAATTAAGGTCAAGAGCAAAGGGGAACTAAATCCGATAAAGGAAAGGAAAAAGTAATTGAATAGCCGTTGGAGTCGTTTGACAACATCTGAGGTAAGTTTTCGAGTAATGGAACTTAGTTTATGATTTGTTTAAGTCATGACATATAAGCATAACAAATAAACGGTGATATAATGATTCTATTTGAGTTATATATTGAGGTAATTAGTTCATACTTATGACGCGTAGCCGAATGCGTATAGAGATCACGTTATAAAGCAAATCAAAATCATGTTCTTTGTATGTGGCTATTGAGCGGAAAATGGTAATGGTTGATAAATGTCTTGTGTTTGAATTCTAGTATGAAAATGAAATATAGATTTGTTATGACTTATTGATATATGTGCATGATTATTCGGATGATATCCAGGCTAAGTCCCGAAGGCCTTTGTGCTAGTGACTATATCCGGGCTAAGTCCAGAAGGCATTTATGCTAGTGACTATATCCGGGCTAAGACCCGAAGGCATTTGTGCTAGTGACTATATCCGGGCTAAGACCCGAAGGCATTTGTGCGAGTTTGTGACAGCCCTAAGGTGACCCTAGTCGGAAAGCGGTTTCGGGACAGCGTCGGCTGACTCTCAACCTATTGCTAGTAATCCGAACGATGAAGCTAGATAAGCTTTTTATAGCGTGGTGAATGATTGGTTCAACCAATACATTTGAACTAATACGGCTGTTCCACAACCTCCATTCCCAACTAATACCACCCAAGACCTACAATACCTCCCAAGAATCCGACCAAATAAGGTCAAATAAGCCCCAGTTGATAGAATCAAAACACGGGTCTTGAATTTAAAGCTACGGACAGCGATAATGCCGAGCAAGCTGAATTTTGGTTGGACAACACTATTCGGTTTTCGATGAGCTATCTTGCACACCGATGAGTGCCTAAAGTGTACTATCTCCTTGCTACGTGATTACGCCTACTATTGGTGGAATACGTTGACTTCACAGCTGCCGAGAGCAAGTAACTTGAGAGTTTTTCCAAACCGAGTTTGGAAAAAGTATATCGATCGAGATTCATGGATCAAAAGCGGAAGGAATTTCTTGAACTTAAACAAGGTTCCATGTCGGTTCTGACTATGAACGAAAGTTTGTAAGGCTTAGCCAAGACGCTCGAGAATGTATTTCTTGAAGCCGTGATGTGTAAACATTTCGAGGATGGGCTGAATGATGATATAAAGTCAGTATGTTGGCATTTTGGAAATCAGAGAATTTGTGGTACTTTTCGAGCGAGCTTGCAAAGCCGAGGAGCTCGATATGGAGAAAAGAAAAGTGAGGTGGGAGCAAAGGAGTTTCAGTAAGAGGTCTCTGAAGCCCTTCCAACGATCATCGAAGAAATTTAGAGATGACTTAGGCGGTCTAGAGACACTTCGGGTTTTCTAGACGAGATTACGATCGACCCCGTGAGTGCACGAGTCACTTGATCGCCGATGTTGGAAATGATCGTCGAGATAGAACGAGTGTCGATGTTGTGGTAAATGGCATTCGGGAGTTGTAGATTCCATGACCGCTCTGTTACAAGTCGGATCACCGACCATTTTATTAAAGATTGCCCGAGATTGTGCGAGCAGAATGTAAATCAGAGTGGGAAATCTGGTACTACTACTGCTCGGGGTAGACCATCTAGGAATACGGGCAATGCTAGTGGCGATCAGAGAGGATCTAGAGATGCTACAACCAGATCTGAGGCTCGTGCTCCTGCTAGAGCTTACAGATATCTGCCAAGACGCGAGGATGCTTCCTCGCCGGATGTTATTACCGGTACTTTTACTCTCTTTGATACTAATGTGATTGCTTTGATTGACCCTGGTTCTACTCATTCTTATATATGTGAAACCTTAGCATCTAGTAAGACTCTACCTGTTGAGTCTACTGAGTTTGTAATTCGGGTGTCAAATCCCTTGGGTCGTTACATGCTTGTCGATAAAGTGTGCAAGAAATGTCCCCTAGTAATCCGAGGTTCCTGTTTTCCGGCCGATTTGATGCTTTTACCGTTTGACGAATTTGATGTTATCCTCGGTATGGATTGGTTGACCGTACATGATGCATTTGTAAATTGAAAAAGAAAAACCATCAATTTAAGGTGTGTAAATATCGAGAAAATCCGAGTTGAGTCTACTGACTTGAATAGGTTGCCAGCTGTAATATCATCGATGTTGGCTCAGAAATATGTAAGAAAGGGGTGTGAAGCATACCTTGCGTATGTACTTGATGACAAAGAGTTAGAAAAGAAGCCTGAATCTGTGCTAGTGGTTTGTGAATACCGGATGTTTTTCCGAAGAATTACGGGTTTACCACTGTTCGGAGGTAGAGTTTGGTGTTGAGCTTGTACCTGGGACTACACCGATTTCGATAGCTTCGTATCGTATGGCACCAACCTAGTTAAAAGAGTTGAAAGCTCAGTTGCAAGAGTTGATGGATAGGGGTTTCGCTCGACCAAGTTTCTCACCTTGGGGTGCACCAGTATTGTTTGTGAAAAAGAAGGACGGAACCATGAGGTTGTGCATCGACTATCGTCAGCTGAATAAAGTGACAATAAAGAATAAATATCCGTTACCACGTATTGATGATTTGTTTGATCAACTAAAGGGAGCCTTGGTGTTTTCAAAGATAGATTTGAGATCGGGTTATTATCAGCTGCGAATTCGAGATTCGGATATACCCAAAACTGCTTTCAGAACGAGATACGGTCACTATGAATTCTTAGTGATGCCGTTTGGGCTCACTAATGCCCCCGCGGTATTTATAGATTTGATGAATCGGATCTTCAGATCGTATTTGGATCGGTTTGTAGTTGTGTTTATCGATGATATTTTGGTCTATTCGAGAAATGAAACCGATCATGCTGAACACTTGGGATTAGTGTTGCAAATTTTACGGGATAAACAGTTATATGCTAAGTTCAGTAAGTGTGAGTTCTGGTTAAGAGAGGTTAGCTTCTTGGGTCATGTGGTGTCTGCATCGGGTATTCGAGTTGATCCAAACAAAATTTCGGCCATACTTAACTGGAAGCCTCCGAGAAATATTACTGAAGTTCGGAGCTTTTTGGGACTTGCCAGTTACTACAGACGCTTTGTAAAGGGTTTCTCGATGATAGCCACACCAATGACGAAACTACTTCAGAAAGATGTTAAGTTTGAATGGACGAAAAAGTGTCGAAAAGTTTCGATCAATGAAAACTTGTTTGACTGAAGCTCTAGTACTAGTGCAGCCCGAATCAGGCAAAGAGTTTGTCATTTATAGTGATGCATCCCTACTTGGGTTGGGTTGCGTATTGATGCAAGAGGGTCGAGTTGTAGCTTATGCGTCGAGACAACTGAAGCCACATGAGAAAAATTATCCGACCCATGATCTTGAACTAGCTGCCATCGTGTTCACTTTGAAAATATGGCAACATTACTTATTTGGTGAGAAGTGCCATGTATATTCGAATCACAAAAGTCTCAAATATTTGATGACTCAAAGAGACTTGAATCTGTGACAAAGACGTTGGCTCGAGTTGTTGAAAGATTATGAGCTTGTCATTGACTATCACCCGGGAAAGGCTAATGTGGTTGCGGATGCCTTAAGTCGTAAATCCTGTTTGCTTTATTGACGATGAATGTACACTTGTGCATTCTATCCGACAATGTGATAGTGGCAGAATTAAAGGCCAAACCATTGTTGATTCATCAAATTTGTGAAGCTCAGAAAGTCGATGATGAACTGGTTGCAAAACGGGCTGAATGTGTTTCGAATATGGAATCAGAGTTTCAAATTGATGATGATGATTGTTTGAGGTTCAGAAGTCGTTTGTGTGTTCCAAGAAATTTAGAAGTTATTTTGATGATTCTGAACGAAGCTCATTGTAGCCGAATGTCAATTCACCCGGGGAGTACGAAAATGTACAACGATCTGAGACGTCAGTTTTGGTGGCATGGTATGAAACGAGACATTTTCGATTTTGTTTCGAAGTGTTTAATATACCAACAAGTGAAAGCGGAACATCAAGTGCCTACGGGTTTACTTCAGCCGATCATGATACCTGAATGGAAATGGGATCGAGTCACGATGGATTTTGTATCTGGGTTGCTAGTGTCGGCAAGTAAGAAAGATACCGATCATGACTAAGTCGGCTCACTTTATCCCCGTACGCACGGATTTTTCATTGGATAAACTAGCTGAATTGTATGTTTATCAGATTGTAAGATTACACGGGGTACCTATTTCTATTGTGTCGAATAGAGATCCGAGGTTCACCTCGCGATTTTGGAAGAAGTTGCAAGAAGCTTTGGGTACCAAGTTGCATTTTAGCACCGCTTTTCATCCACAACCGATGGTCAATCCGAGCGGATAATTCGGATACTCGAGGATATGTTGAGATCTGCATCCTTGAGTTTAGTGGTTCATGGGAGCAGTATCTACCTTTGATTGAGTTCGCTTACAACAATAGTTTCGATCAAGCATTAAGATGGCGCCTTACGAGGCTTTGTACGATCGAAAATGTCGTACACCATTGTTTTGGACCGAGCTCGGTGAAAGTAAAATTTTCTGAGTTGATTTGATTAAAGATCTTTGAAAGAAAGTAAAATAATTCGTGAAAGTCCGAAGGCGACATCGATCGTCGAGTAAGTCGACGCGGATTTGAAACGAAAAGACATTAAGTATCGTGGGAGACAAAGTGTTTCTTAAAGTTTCACCTTGGAAAAAGATACTCGATTTGGTAGTAAGGGCAAATTGAGTCCGAGATTCATTGGGCCGTATGAAATCTCCGAACGAGTTGGTCCAGTTGCATATAGGTTGCTTTTACCCCCTGAACTTGAAAGGATCCACAACGTTTTTCATGTTTCGATGCTTCGACGTTATAGATCTGATCCTTCGCACATAATAAGTCCCTCCGAGGTTGAAATTCAAGCCGATATGAGTTATGAAGAAGAACCAATTCGTATCCTAGCTCGTGAAGTGAAAGAGTTGCGAAACAAAAAGGTTCCTTTAGTAAAAGTGTTATGGCTCAAAGGATGGAAGAAGCTACTTGGGAACCCGAGAACTCTATGAAAGAACGATACCCAAACTTATTTACCGGTAAGATTTTCGGGGACAAAAATTTCTAAAGTGGGGGAGAGTTGTGACAGCCTAAGGTGACCCTAGTCGGAAAGCGGTTTTGGGACCGCTAAACCGAGTCACTAAATTATTTGAATATGATAATTATTGTCTAAAATATGTGAATATGAATGTGTGAAAGTTTTAAGCTTCGATTTAGTTAATTGCATGTGAATTTAGTTAATAGGACTTATGTGTGACACTTTTGAAATGTGATAGGTTAATCTATAAGGATCTATTAGTGCATGTAATCAAAAGGGTGGACTTGCATGTCAATTTCCCCACTTAATTAGTAGTGGTCGGCCATGACAATGAGGGTGGACAAAATGTGATGGGTAAAACATGTCATAAACATGTTGTGTTAATGCTTTATGTTAGAAATGATAAAATAAGGAGCATGGTAATAAAATAATGAAAAGGAAAATGATGAAGAAAAAAAAAGGAAAAAGTTCTCATGTTGTTGAACTTGGCCGAATAGAAGAAAGAAAAACAAGGGAAAGAGCTTGGAGAAAATCGACTATGGTGGTTCACTAGACTAAGGTATGTTGATGTTGTTCCATGAGATTCATGCATATTTTTAGTTGTTAGCTTGAGTTCTACCTAGCCCATGGTTTAAATCTTTGCTATGAGATGGAGATGATATTCGGCCATGGGTGTTGTCTTCTTGGTTGGTGTTTGATGTTGTGGTGATGAGGCATGAAGATGAGCTAAGTTTCGGCTAAGGTGGACTTGTGTTGATGTCATTTGCATGCTAAGTGTGAAGCTTTGTAGTGATACATGTGATGGTGATTGATGACTCTTGGATTTTCTTTTTAGCATTTTTGAGTTAGACATTAAGTTCTTTGTTTAACCCATGACCAAAATTGAAATGGTATGGTGTCTTGATGCATTCGGCCATGGTAGGAAGTAGATGAGAATTGGTAGTAAGGTGAAGTGCAAATGTTAGTATTTGATTACTAGTGTATATATGTGTATTAGCTGAGTTTTGAACTTGAAACAAAATGGTAAGTAGTCAATACAAGTAACCATATTTGTAAGAAGTATTAAGCATATAATCGGCCTCAACATAGACATGCATATTCGGCCGCATGAGGTAGATTGGTGTTGCATGCATTCGGTTAGAGGCAAGAATATTGATGCTTTTATCTTGGCTTAGATAATCGGCTAAAAAAGAGTGTGGGCTAATATGTTGAGTTGATTCATGATTTCATATATATGTGACTCTAATGTCTAATGTATATATGGGTTAAGTACCTTGAGTTTCTCTTTTTGATGTTCAAATGATTAAATCAATTTATTTTTTAAATTAAGCTCAAGAGCAAAGGGGAACTAAATCCGATAAAGGGAAGGAAAAAGTGATCGAATAGCCGTCGAAATCGTTCGACAACATCCGAGGTAAGTTTTCGAGTAATGAAACTTAGTTTACGATTTGACTAAGTCATGACGTATAATCATAACAAATATACGGTGATATAATGACTCTACTTGAATTATATGTTGAGTTAATTAGTCTATACGTATGATGGGTAGCCGTATGTGCATAGAGATCATGTCATAAAGCAAACCAAATCATGCTGTTTGTATGTGGCTATTGAGCCGAAAATGGGAATGCTTAATAATTGACTTGTGTTTGAATTCTAGTTATGAAAATGAAATAAAGATGTGTCATGATTTACTGATATGTGCATGAATATTCGGATGATAACCGGGCTAAGTCCCAAGGCATTTGTGCTAATGACTAATTCGGGCTAAGTCCCAAGGCATTTGTGCGAAGTTACTATATCCGGCTAAGTCCAGAAGGCATTTGTGCGAGTTATTATATCCGGGCTAAGTCCCGAAGGCATTTGTGCGAGTTATTATATCCGGGCTAAGTCCCGAAGGCATTTCTGCGAACTACTATATCCGGGCTAAGTCCCGAAGGCATTTGAGCGAGTGGCTATATCCGGTTAAAGCCCGAAGGTACTTGGTTTGGGAAGGAGCGATCTTGCTGTAATAATTTCAATTAATATGCTCGTAAAATCCCAACGATGAGGTATGTTTCATATATGCATTGGATTAGTTGATTCCTTTTAAATAGTATTCGCTCAGTCGATTAATGAGCTTCCGACTTTTGGTTAAGTTGATCTCTTATGTATGAGTATAAGGGTTGGTAATGTGAAGTAGGTATGATTTTGAGAATATGTGTATATGAAATTATCTGTTTAGTCATATGAATGCTATACTTCAATTGTGCCTAATTTCATTGCTCAAAACTTACTAAGCATTAAATGCTTACTCCGTTTCTTTGATTCTCTGTTTTATAGATTTTGGTTCGTCAGCTATCGGACTCGGGATTGTCGAAGTCAAAGTCGTCCACACTATCAAAGCCCTTTTGGTACACTTTTGGTTGAACTCTGAAAATGGCATGTATAGGACTACCCTTTTTGTTGTTGGTCATGTACCCTTTGGTTTTGTATAAATTTGGATAGCCATGCGAAAATGGCTTATATACTCTTTGAGCATAGCATTATAATCGTTTTGTATGTTGTTCATTGAGAGGTATGGAAATGTTTGGTAACGATTAGCCATTGGAATGGTTAATCATGATTATTTTGGTGCTTTGTATGACAAATTCTAGTTGATTCATGGAAAACCATGAAATAGGTAAAGTTTACCTTAAAAACAGATGCTGATAGCAGCAGTGGTGTGGATTTGAAAAATCACTAAAAATAGTAGGAATGGAATTAAATAGTGAATAAATTATGTAATCGAACCTTGATGAATCTACTTTCATATGGAAGAAACGAAACGATCATATGAGCGTATTTTAAGATATATTTATGTTTTCGTGGAACAGGGCCAGAGCGATTTCTGGATCCCCTGATCTGACTTTGGAAATTCACTATAAATTAACCAGAGATAATTAGAGGTCATGCGATATATGTATAGATTCCTTTTTGAGTCTAGTTTCGTTATAAATAAACAGCATAAGTAATGAAGCCCTGTACAGGAAGATATATAAGTCGTAATGCATGAAGCTCAGAGCAGTCGAACCCTGAAATAGGGGAGACTTTAACTAATAAACTGTACTAATTGGCTCAAGAAAAAATTCTAGAAAAAAATTCGTAGATGGATATATGAGTCTAGTTTCAGTTAAAATTTACGAAACTGGTTTTCGAGTTTTGGAACTCAAGATATGATTTTTAAGGTAACAGTGACGCATTTAGCCAGCTTGTCTGGAAATTTTTAAAATGGACTGTGAAAATAAATGAAATAAGTCCGTAAATACCTCGTGTTCAACTCCGACAACGGTCTCGAGTACGGGGTGTTACAGAGTTTCTATATCCGGCTAATTCCCGAAGGTACTTGGGTTTGGAAATGAGTGATCTTGCTGTAATAATTTCAATTAACACGCTCAAAAAATCCAAACGATAAGGTATGTTCCGTATATGCATCGGAAAGGTTGAATCCTTTCAAATAGTATTCACTCAATTGATTAACGAGCTTCCGGCCTCTAGTTAGGTTTGATTTCCTGTGTATGAATATAATGGTTGAAGCGTGAAGTAAGTATGATTTTGAGAACATGCATATATGAAATTATTCATTTAGTCATATGAACGCTATACTTTAGTCGTAAATAATTCCATTACTCAAAACTTACTAAGCATTAAATGCTTACTCCGTTTCTTTAATTCTCTGTTTTATAGATTTAGTTCGTCAGCTATCGGACTCGGGATTGTCAAAGTCGAAGTCGTCCACATTATCTAAGCCCTTTTGGTACTCTTTTAGTTGAACTTTGATAGAGGCATGTATAGGACTAACCTTGTTGTTAATTAAGTACCTTTTGGTAATGTATATATTCGGTTGGCCATGCGAAAATGGCTTATATATTTTGAGCATAGCGTTATAATCATTTTGTATATATATATGGTTATTGAGAGGTGTGGAATTGCTTTGCAATGATTAGCCATTGGAATGGTTAATCACGATCATATTTGGTGCTATGAATGTCAAATGGCTAGTTGAATCATGGAAACTATGAAATAGGTGAGATTTGCCTTAAAATAGATGCTGAAAGCAGCAGTGATGTGAGTTTGAAAAATCACTAAAAATAGTAGAAATGTAATTAAATAATTAATAAATTATGTAATCGAATATTGATGAGTCTATTTTCATATGGAAGAAGCGAAACGACCATATGAGCCGTATTTTATGAGATGTTTAAGTTTTCGTGAAACAGGGCCAGAGCGATTACTAGATCCCCTGTTCTGACTTTGGAAATTCACCATAAATTAACCAGAGATAATTAGAAGTCATGCCTTATATTTAAAGATTCCTTTTTGAGTCTAGTTTCATTAGAAACAAATGGCACATGTATTGGAGCCCTGTACAGGGAGATATCTAAGTCGTAATGCATAAAGGTCAGAGTAGTCGAACCCTGAAACAGGGGAGACTTTAACTAATAAACTGTACTAATTTGCACGACCAAAAATTCTAAAAAAAAATTTGTAGATGGATATATGAGTTTAGTTTCAGGAAAAATTTACGGAATTAGTTTTCGAGTTTTGGAACTCGAGATATGATTTTTGAGGTGACTGTGGCGCAGTTAGCCAGCTTGACTGGAAATTTTAAAATAATCTGTGTATATAAATGAATTAAGTCCGTTAACACCTCGTGTTCGACTCCGGCAACGGTCTCTGTGACATCCCTAAATCGACCCTAGTCGGAAAGTGGTTTCGGGACCACCAAACCGAGTCATAATAATAATTAACCATCATAATTGATGCTCATTATATGTATATATGCATGTGTGAAAATTTCGTGTTTGGATTTTGTTAATAGTAAGTGAATTTTTATCAAATAGGACTTATGTGAGAAAATTTAGAAATGTGCTAGGCAATTGTAAGGTGGCCTATTAATACATGTGGGAAAATAGTTGTCCTTGCATGTCAAATAACCCACTTCCTAAGGTGAGTGGCCGCCATGACAAGAATATGGGCAAGGGAACATGTTTCCAACATGTTTAGTTAGTGGATTATGTAGAAAAAATAAAGAAATGAAAAAAAATGAGCATGGATGCCCCCCTTTGTTGCCGTGAGTAGAGGAAAAGAAAGGAAAAAATTGTTCATCCATTCTCAAAATCTTGGCTGAAAATACTAAGGGAAAAAGGAAGGATTTTTGCTTCATGCTTGGTTTAGAAGAGAACTAGAAGGAGATTTGGTCATACTTGTGTCAAGATTAAGGTATGTTTGAGGTTGTGTCATGAGATTCATGCATGTTTTAGTTGCTAACTTGATGTTCATGTTAGCCCATGGTTCAAATCCTTGTTATGCCATGGAAATGGTATTTGGCCAAGGTTGATATTGTGTTAAAGCCATTGCATGCTAAATGTGAAGCTTGTTGATGATACATGTAATGATGGATTGACTACTCTTGAAATTTCTTTTAGCATTCTTGAGTAAGACATGGAGTTTTCTTTGTTTAACCATGACCAAAAATTGAAAGGGGATGGTGTGGGATGTATTCGCCATGGCATGCTCATAAGTGCGATTTATGCTTGTTGCATGATAGGTAAAAATTTGTGTTTTGATATATGTGTATATGTGTTTGTACATGATGTTACAAATGGATGTGAAAATATATGCTAGATTGGGAAAATTTGATTAAATGTTCATGAGATGAAATTAGGTGATTAAAAGATGTTAGTTGACATTGTACATATATATATATTCGCCATTAAAGTGAGTATGTAGGTAATGTTGAATCAAGTTTTTGGTGCATATTCGGTTAGGTGTATAATCGACCAAATGGGCGATTAGTAAGAATGGTTGCCGAATATACAAGCATACATATGCATGTGTAGTTGAATTATGAATGTTTAGCAAGATGGTTAAACTAGTGATTTATTGATTAAGCTCAAGGAGTTAAAGAAGGAGAATCAAGCAAGGGAAAGACGAAGGTCATCGAGTAGCCGACTTGGAACTATTTTACCCAACACGAGGTAAGTCATTAAGCACGTATTTGATATTGCTTAAATGATTGTAAAATTTATGCAATTGTGTTTAATGGGATGATATATATATATAAATGAAAATGTATGTGTATGGAGTGATGACAATTGTTGAATGTAAAAGAAATAGTGAAATGTGTAGAAAGTTTGCTTTCGGCACTAAGAGTCTGAACAATACGTGTGTATGGTGATGAGATTGGCACTAAGTGTGCGTGCTGGAAATATATGGCACTAAGTGTGCATGCTGGAAATATATGGCACTAAGTGTGCGAGCTCGAAGGGCATGGCACTGTGTGCGGGCTTAAATCGCATGGCACTAAGTGTGCGAAATCGAGTATTAAGCACTGTGTGTGCGTACTCTATATATGTATATAAATATCTCCAATCGAACAATTATATGGAGGGTGTGTCTCCATCGAGTGAGTATGGACAGCGGATCGGGTAAGTACCTTGAGCTCATGACGAATAGGTAATACGTTCATGCTTGGGGTTGAATTTGGTAAGCCTTAAATCTATGTGATGATTGAAATTGTATGGTTGTGCTGGAAAATGAGTTAATGTGTAAAAATGCTTGATTATCTTGTTGTGTAGAATATGAAATGTGGATGTATGAATTGGTGCGAGATTGGACCGAAAGGTCCGAGGTATTATGGTATAGATTCGATATGGACGAGTACCTAGCCTCATTTGTTGTACATGTAGTAGTAACTTTATCGGTGGATTGACGAATGCTTATGACTTACTGAGTTGTAAACTCACTCGGTGTTTTCTTGTCACCCATTTTAGGTCTCTTGGACTCGTTGTTGTTGCGTGCTCGGAACCGTCGTTGAAGTCATCACACGGCTGAAATCTTGTGGTATTGTTTTTGTTGTTGAAGAACATTTGGCATGTATAGGCTATTATATTTTGTCGAATTGTGGGTTGTAAACTTTAAGCCATGTGAAAATGGCCTATGTGGTCGTCGAGTGGGATGCTAGAACCTATAGCCACGAGTCTTAGAAACTCAAATTTTGTTAAGGTGGCCATAATTTGTGTCATGTATGATGGATGATTAAGGCCAAGGAAAAATTCATGAAATTGGCATAGTCTACTGCAGTAACTGTTGCCGACAGCAGCAGTGAGATGAGATTGAAAAATCACTAAAAATAATAGAAGTAGAATTAAATAGTGAGTAAATTATGGAACTGATCCTTGATGAATCTATTTTTATATGGACGAAACGAAACGACCATATGAGCAGTATACTGGGAGATATTAAAGTTCTCGTGAGACAGGGCCAGAACGATTTCTGGGTCCCCTGTCGCGACTTTGAAAATTTACCATAAATTATCCAGAAAGAATTAGGAGTCATGCCTTATATGTACAGATTCTATTTTGAGTCTAGTTTCATTAGAAACAAACGGCACCAGTATTAAAACCCTGTACAGAAAGATATTCAAGTTTTAACGCGCGGAGGTCAGAGCAGTCGATCCCTGTAACATGGGTGACTTTAACTAATAAACTGTACCAATTGGCCCAACCAAAAATTCTAAAAATAAATCCATGGATGGGTATATGAGTCTAAATTCAGGGAAAATTTACGAAACCAGTTTCCGAGTTTTGGAACTCGAGATATGATTTTTAAGGCGACGGTGATGCAGTTTTCCAGCCTGTCCAGAATTGCCAAATTGGTCGGTACTTTAAGAGGATTTGTCTCGTTAACCCCTCGTGTCCGACACCGGCGTCGGTCACGAGTTAGGGGTGTTACAGTCTCGGGTACGGGGCGTTACACTTCTTCCCTCCTCATCTCCATATTGTGTGTTGTCTTCAATCGTTCCTTGTTTCTGTACTAAGAATCAAACATTTACCACTTACCCTCATCCTTTTGTTTCGATTCTTCAGTGTTTGGGCATTCTTCTTGACAAAGCGGTAAGGGTTCATGAGTTTCTCTTGTTGTTTTCATTACTACAATAATCCTCTTTCTTTACCTTCTCTTCCTTCTGTTGTGCTTATATCTAATATCTCATTACACTACCATTTTCTGGAAAGCGCTAGTGTTCCTGTTTGCTCCTGTGACTGGGCACGTTCGGCTTTGGTGAGGGTAAACTGAATACTCTTCCTCTGAGTGTAGGTATTAAGTTTTGGTAAGCGATTGACCAACTAAGTTCAATCTATTCTGTTACTTGTTGGGGGTCTTAAATCCTATTGTTTATCTTCTCCTTTGTGTAACCAATCCTGTTTAATAAGTTTCGTTGCTAAAATAGATAATCGGTAAGGACGTGGGATCGATTCCTAATCAGCAATCTAAGGGCAAGAAGCTTCTTTTCATTCGTTCAAGGTGAGTAGTGAGTGACAGTTTGGGTTTTAGTATTAAGAACTCTAACGATTGGGAAACTGACAGTGAATCTTGAATGAATGTAGGCTTTGGCGTGGTGGGCAATTCACTCGTTTTTGCGATCAGGTGTGTAATCACACCCCCTTTCAACTGTAAAACGGAAAATGTTGTAAAGCCAAAACTACGACATTTGAGGCCACTTGAGCATGCTATTTCTCGTGAGGTAAGCCGAGCCACGACACATGGGTGTTAGATGGTAGAGGCCGCCATGAGCATTCTCACGAGTTTGGGCCGCTCTGGGCCATGATGGGCCGAAATGAGCCCTGTAGGCCTAATGGGCTTGTGGGATCCACACGGATGAATTCCTCAATATATGGTAATTACTGGACTGGGCTGTGTAGTTCACATGGCCGTGGTAATTTCTGGGCTTGATGGGCCACACGGGCGTGTGGGCCTACTTGGGCCGCATATTGGGCCTTTGGCCCATTTACACCGCTCGGATCGCCAGGGTTACACAAGTCGCTCGAGGCAAATGTAGACCTGTTGGTGCATTGATAAGAATACCTAGCCCCCAAAGCAGGTAAAATGACCAAAATACCGTTAAAAGGTAAAGTGACTATTTTACCCCTCGAGGGTAAAAGACTGATTTGTGTTATGATATGACTATTCTTTCTGAGCATGACATTCTACGTACACGTAATATTTATGACATGACATACTGCATGGGGTTGGGTTTCTATTAAGGAGGAAGTGTATCATTCTCGATGGCTCGCCACATATCATCGACTTGGTAGCTTTGTTGCATTATCATTCTTCGCGGCTCTCTTGTGATATTATTACCGGCGCTTTCTTTGTGATATTGGTGTGTTGGTTGGGTGGGTCGACTTTGTCCCCACATGATGTGTTGGTGGTACGGAGTGGTGTGTTGGCTGGATTGGGATGGGTTGCATTACTGTACTATTTTGTTACTGTATTGGGCTAAATCCCACTCTGAACTATTTCTGAATAGGGTTCAAGCCCAGACTGTTGCTGCATGCTGTATATTGATTGACTGAAAGGGGATTACACACTGAATTTTTGTAAACTCACTCTTTCTCTTCGACTGTGCAGGTAATCCCCAACTATAGGCGGTTTAGTGCTACAAGGGACTCGGAGGTGGCCACATGACTGCAATTATTTTACATTTGGTTTTATTCCTACTTAAAGTTTTGATTTGGGTTTATGTTTTTGTAATAAGGCCATTTATGGGTTATAATTTTTAATTGGGATTTTATATAAATTCACTTAAAAATTGCTAGTTTTGAGAAGTCGTGTTTCCAAAATAATAACTATTTTTAAAAAACACAAGTTTCAACTTCAAGGTTTAAAAGCTTCCGCAAACCTTAAACAGTTTAGCATATCAAAGGCAATTAAACTGGTAAAACGTTTTGACATGATGATTTGGTAAAAGCAAAGAACTTAACTCACTAAAGTTTCCGTAATGACACTTCAATGTAAAACGCCAGATTTGGCCATAATGTCTAGGCTGGGTTCGGGGTCTTACAATGCTTAAATTTTAGAATTTAATGATGATTTTGAAATATGCCATTTTTGATTTTGTGAGTTTTATAATGTTAGTTGATAAAATATGGAAGCTTGATGATAGATATATATGTTTTGCATTGGGATTTTTGATGAATTTGAGTTATTTGGGCTAAATTGTAAAAATGAGGTTTTGAGGGACTAAAATGTGAAATAAGTGAATATTCGGCCTAACATGTGTATAAGGAAATTTTGTGTATTTTTTGATTTTATGAATTAGGGACTAAAGTGTTAAAATGTGAAAATATGAGGGCTAATTTGTAAAATGCCCTAAATATGGTATATGGATTGAATTGAATGATTTGTTGAATAAAATGGTTAATTTTGAATATATATAGATCAAGAAAGCACGAATTGGGATTTAGATCGAGGGAAATCGAAGATTATCGAGTAAACAATCTAAATTGTCAATTTCGAGTGCGAGGGAAGTTCGTACATGATAAATGATGTTACATTTATGTTTTAATGCTTTGATAATGCATAAATTGTAACAACCCAATTTAGACCCTAATTGGAATGGTGGTTTCGGGACCACGAATCCGAGTCAAAAATATTTTAAAATTATTTTCTATGTTTATTATGTGTGAATTTATATGTGTGGAATTTTCATGATTTAATTTTATCATTTGAGTATCCGATTAAATAAAAGGGCTTAATCACGTAAAATGAAAATTTGAAGGTTAAATGTGAAAGTGCTTAATAGTTGTTGTCTTTGTAATGTGAAGCACTTATAATGCAATTAAGCCATTGACAATTTGAGTGGACGGTTAAGACCATGAATTATAATAGTTTTATATATATTTATAAAGGTTAATTTAGTAAAACATGTAATAATATATGTAATAATAAAACATAAAAATTAAATAAGCTTTCATACATTCTTGTTCTTGCTAAAATAACAAAATAAGAAAAGAAAATAAAGGGTTTAAAGGTTCGGCCATTAGTAAGCTCAATCAAGGTATGTAACTAGCTTGGTTTTTGATAATTTTTACGTTTTTGAGATCGTTGCTATGTTATCTACAAAGCCCATACTTGAAATTTTTATTTTGATGAATATTTTGAGTTATGCCATTGATGAACATTTGAGCTATGTGATGTTAGTTGATGAAATATGAAAGATATGTTTTTTATTAACATGTTTTGTACTGGAATTTTTGGTAATTTGAGTAATAGGACTAAATTGCAAAAATAATATATTGAGGGGATAAAATGTGAAATAAATTGAATGTATGGACTTGTATGAACATAAGGAAGATTCAGCCTAAGCATGGTATATGCAAATTTGGTATGTTTTGTGTTTTGTGCAAATTGGACTAAATTGTAAAAAGTGCAAAATGTCAGGGATAAAATAGTAATTTGCACATTTATGTGTTTTTGGACTAAATTGAGTGACAATATGTTTGAATGAGTTTAATTTTAATATGTTTAGATCAAGAACCAAAGAAATCGAATTTGGATCAAGGGAAAACTAAAGTTGTCGACTAGCTGTCCTGTTTCGATTTTCATCGTCCGAGGTAAGTTTATAAGCAAATAGATATCGTTAAATTTAATTATGTATGAGTTTATATGCTGAAATTGAATTGTGGAAATTATATATGTGAAAGCTGAATGTACATGTGTATGGGAACTAAGCTCACGAGTTTGTTTTGATCGAGTTACGACGTTCGAAAGCCCGGTACGAACCTTAGGAATAGCTAGGATACAAATGTCATGACATAGGATTTTTGATATGTGTTCTCGAGTAAGACCACGTCTGGGACGTTGGCTTCGATATGTGGTTACAAGTAAGACCATGTTTGAGACATCGTCATCGTATTTGAAGATTCGTGTAAGACCCTTTTTGGGACAATGGCATCGATATGAGATAGCATGTAAGACTACGTCTGAGTCGTTGGCATTGTATGATATATATGGTTATTCGAGTATCCTATTCAATTCCAAATGGTTTAACGGGCAATGATAAGTTGTGAGCGAAGGTGAAAAATGAGCTAAAACGATTAGGTATGAGTTAGTTAATTACTTAATTGAAAATAAGGTAAGTTGGCCATTTAATATGTGATGCAAATTATACAAGTTACTAATGTAAACATATGTGCATTTCTATGGTATATTCGGCCATAAGATATAAATATATGTATGATTGTTATACTTTGATTTATGAATGTATGTGTATAAATGTATATGTACTTGGTATGATAATGATATTTTGGCTTGGAAATTGAATGATACTTTGTTAATGTGTATATATGTTCAATCGATCATGAATAAATAATATGTGAAAATATATTTATAATACATGAAGTTGTAAGCTTGAGATTTAATGTGATTATGATAGTATAATTTGATTTAGTTTTAATGATTTGATTATGTCTTTGAGTTAATTATTTGCTTATGACTTACTAAGCTTAAATAGCTTACTGTATGTTATGTTTGTCTCTATTTTATAGATTTCGAGATCTAGTTACGAGCTCGGGGATCAACCACAAAGTCTATCACACTATCGACTATCTTTGGTATTTTATAAGCTGAATTTAAGAACTTATGGCATGTATAGGCTGGATTATATTTTTAAATGTTGAATTTTGGTTTATGTAAATATGAGCCATGCGAAAATGGCTTATTACCTTGATAAGTTTGGATTTAATGTTTCGCTTAGGTGATGGTTATGCTTAATTTTGGTGTTCGGCTATTGCTTATATGTGTTATATGCTTTGGAAATGGTTGATGATTTTTGGAGATATATGTAGTTGATGAATCAGCTATGGTATATATTTTCATAAGTATGTTTGGTTGATTTGACTATGATTCATGCTAAGATAAAATATACATGTGAACTTGGTTGATATGTTTGGTTAAGGTGTTATATATGATTTAGCATCAATGGATATTTGCTTATGACCAAACATGGAAAGAATTAATTTTGATATATTTATTACATGGTATGTAAGTTATGTGTTTGAATAAATATATTTGTATTTGATTAGGTGATAAAATATAAGTGATGGTTATGAACTAGCTGTGATTCGGCATTTGTATATATATAATTATATAATGTTTTGATATGATATTTATGTGTATGATAAGATATATTTGTAATGTATTTGATTTGATGTGTAATGTAACACCCCGTACCCGAGACCGTTGCCGGAGTCGAACACGAGGTGCTAACAGACATAATACATTTATTTTCACAGTCTATTTGAAAATTTTCCAGACAAGCTGGTTATTGCGTCACTGTCGTCTTAAAAATCATATCTTGATTTTCAAAACTCGAAAACTAGTTTCGTAAATTTTTCCTGAAACTAAACTCATATTTTCATCTACAAATTTTTTTCTAGAATTTTTGGTCGAGCCAATTAGTACAGTTTATTAGTTAAAGTCCCCCCCTGTTTCAGGGTTCGACTACACTGACCTTTTCGCATTACGACTTGGATATCTCCCTGTACAGGGCTTCAATACTGATGTTATTTGTTTCTAATAAAACTATATTCAACAAGGAATCTATACATATAAGGCATGACTTCTAATTATCTCTGGTTAATTTATAATGAATTTCCAAAGTCGGAACAGGGAATCCAGAAACTGTTCTGGCCCTGTTTCACGAGAACTTTAACATCTCATAATATACTGTTCATATGACCGTTCCGTTACTTTCCTATGAAAATAGATTCACCAAGGTTCGATTACATAATTTATTCACTATTTAATTCCATTCCTACTATTTTTAGTGATTTTTCACATCCACATCACTGCTGCTGCCAGCATCAGCCTTTAGGGTAAACTTTACCTATTACATAGTTTCCATGATTCAACTAGCCCTTTAGCATATATAGCACAAAATATGATCATGATTAACCATTCCAATGGCTAATCGTTCCCAAAAATTTCCATACCTCTTAATGAACATCATACAAGACGATTATAATATTAAGCTCAAAGTGTATATAAGCCATTTTCGCATGGCTATCCAAATTTATACAAAACCAAAGGGTCCATGACCAACAACAAAATGGGTAGTCCTATACATGCCATTTCAAAGTTCAACCAAAAGTGTACCAAAAGGGGCTTTGATAGTGTGGGAGACTTCGACTTCAATAATCCCGAGTCCGATAGCTGACGAACCAAAATCTATAAAACAAAAATTCATAGAACGGAGTAAGCATTTAATGCTTAGTAAGTTTTGAGCAATGAAATTAAGCACAATTGAAGTATGGCATCCATATAACTAAACGGATAATTCCATATATACATATTCTCAAATCATTCCTACTTCACATTCCAACCCCTATATTCATACATAAGGGATCATCTTAGTCAAAGGCCGGAAGTTCATTACTCGACTGAGCGAATAATATTCGAAAGAAATCAACTATTCCAATGCACATACGAAACATACCTCATTGTTGGGATTTTACGAGCGTATTAATTGAAATTATTACAGCAAGATCGCTCATTCCCAAATCACGTACCTTCGGAATTTAACCGGATTAGCTACTCGCTCAAATGCCTTCGGGACATAGCACGGTTATAGTAGCTCGCACCAATGCCTTCGGGACTTAGCCCGGATTTGGTAACTCGCACAAATGCCTTCGGGACTTAGCCCGGAATTAGTAACTCACACAAATGCCTTCGGGACTTAGCTCGGATTTGGTAACTCGCACAAATGCCTTCGGGACTTAGCCCGAATTTCATCCGAATATCCATACACATATCAATAAATCATGACACATCTATATTTCATTTTCATAACTAGGATTCAATCACAAGTCGCTTATCGAGCATAATCATTTTCGGCTCAATAGCCACATACAAAGAGCATGATTTTGATTTGCTTAAAACATGATCTAATCAAATCATAATCTAAGTTCCATTACTCGAAAACTTACCTCAGATGTGGTTGAACGTTTTCGGCGGCTATTCGATAACTTTTTCCTTTCCCTTATCCAACTGTGGTCCTCTAAGCTCTTGAGCTAATTCAAACAAATTTAACTTATTAAAGTCTCATTATGCTAGCTTATGGCCGAATATGACAAGGAACTTGATAGGTCATATGGCCACCTTTTAGCTCAAATACACAATGGTCATGCACATTTTTAATCACATTAAGCAATTTAACATAATTCATTTGAACATCAAAAGAGAACCTCAAGGTACTTAGCCCATATATACATTAGGCATTAAAGTCACATATATATATGGAAATCATGAATCAAACTCAACATTTTAGCCCACACTCTCTTTTAGCCGATTATCTAAGCCAAGATAAAAGCATCAATATGCTTGCCTCTAACCGAACACATGCAACACCAACCTATCTCATGTGGCCGAATATACATGTCTAGGTTGAGGCCGAGTATATGCTTAATACTTCCTACAAATATGGTTACTTGTATTGACTACATACCATTTTGTTTCAAATTCAAAACTCGGCTAATACACATATACACACTAGTAAATCAAACACTAACATTTGTACTTCACCTTACTACCATTTCTCATCTAAATAACGTGAACAACAACCACATTTCTCTTCTACTTCCTACCATGACCGAATGCATCACAACACCATACCATTTCAATTTTTGGTCATGGTTAAACAAGGAACTTAATGTCTCACTCAAAAATGCTAAAAAGAAGATTCAAGAGTCATCAATCCACCATCACATGCATCATTACAAAGCTTCACTTTTAGCATGGAAATGACATCAACACCAATCCACCTTAGCCGAATATCATCTCCATGACATAGCAAAGATTTGAACCATGGGCTAGTTAGAACTCAAGCTAACAACTAAAAACATGCATGAGTCTCATGGTACAACATCAAACATACCTTATCCTAGACACAAGTATGGCCGAACCTCCTCCTAATCCTCTTCCAAGCCAAACATGAAGCAAGAGCTCCATCCTTCTTCCTTAGAACTTTCGGCCAAAAGAAATGAAAAAGGATGGACACTTTTTTTTTTCTTTGTTTTCATCATATTCCCTTTCATTATTTTATTACCATGCTCCTTATTTTATTTTTCCTAACATACATCACTAACATAACATGTTTGTGACATGTTTCCACCCATAGCATGGCCGGCCACTATGCTTTAATTTGGCTAATTTGACATGCAAGGACAAGCACTTTCCCACATATATTAATAGGCCTCTTTAACACTTGCCTAGCATATTTATAAATTGTCTCACATAAGTCCCTACTAATAAATTTCACATACACTGACCAAATTAAAGTATGGAACTATCACACAAGCATTTACGCACATCATAAACACAGAATATAACCTTTAATTATTTATAAGACTCGGGTTCGTGGTCCCGAAACCACTTTCTGAATAGGGTCAATTTAGGGCTGTCACATGTAAATTATGGTTGGTATATATGTATATTAATTCATTTCCATGGAAGGTTATACGCATATGGAATGATAGGGTAAAATGAAGAAAATGTAACTTTGAACATAGCTTGATTATTAGGTATGTTTATATACGGTAATGCATTGAAATAAATGACCAAATGAATAGTGAATTTTGTATTGGTAAAACAAAAAGGTAATATGATTTTTATATGATGCATATATGTTGTGTTTGGTCAAAATGATATGATCATGTGTAATTGGTTTTGTGAATAACTTATTGGTTGGTTATATGAAATGTTTCATGCATGTAAGGTAATAGGTAAATTGAAAGTAGACATTGAATAAAGTATTTGGATTTACCATGTTTTATCTTTCAGTTATTACATTGGAAATTGACTGTATTAAAAGTAGTTCCTGCTATAAGATAACCAAATGGTTATATGAGAATCTAATAAATTTTTTTGTGCTTTTTGTATTAATATTCAAGTTTTGTTAAATTAAAGTTAAAAATGTATGTTTTCGAATTTAATCTGAATGACTGTGTGAATACATGAAAGTTGTATCTTTTTCGGCAATGCCCCGTAACCCTATTTCGGCGACAGATACGGGTTAGGGGTGTGACATAAATTGTATATCTTTGACTATGGTTTGAGACCGATGATAAATCGACTATGTTCAGCACTAAGTGTGCGATTCTAAATAACTTCAGCTATAAATAGCACTAAGTGTGTGAATTGGAATAGCTTCTGTAAATGGGGTTACGACGTATTACCGATCATAATACAACTCAAAATAGGCTATCATTTCAAGGCTAATCATCTAGTAAAATTTTAAACCAGTGTAACATGCTTTGATTCTATAATTCATACAACCAAATTTATATTCAATCAATACAACCAAGGAAGCATGGAAATCGAATGCCTAACTCATAACCAAGTATAATCATATATGTATACTTAATATTCATCGCATTCAATAATTTAAATATAAAATAACTTATCATCTTACATATTTTATGCGCATACTTTAAAACATACAAACATACATCATTTCATTTCATAAAAATAACATGTACCATTATAACATTTGTTTACCTAACTACAACAATTGCATAACATGGATACATATATAATATTCTACTCAGCATATGCCAAATATATCATCAACTTAACCAATTAAACTACTCAAATAAATTGATCAAAACATTCAAGTAAAATGCCATTTGACACTGACACAAAAACCACATTCATTAATCAAATTTTCATAGCCTAACTTAGTCCACAAATATTCAATACAACAATTATAACATTAACATATAAATAAACACATAATGACATGATTTAAGCACACTTTCCGAACCTCAAATATGGCACATTTTCAACTCAATATAAAACCTAACATTTTAGTCTTTTATTATTGTATCTCAAATAAAGCATATTAACCAAAACAATCATATAACATACTCATTATTTGTCCTCATTGAACGTACCTAATTAGCCAACAATTCAAACATAATATATATGCACATACATTGTCATTACAACTGAATCAAAGTAACTAATATCCATTCGAATATATATATCATTATCACTCCATTACTAAGCCAAATTAATAAATCATTATCAAAGACAAAACATACCATACATCAAACTTACCAAAAGTGAGCTAAACATAGGCTATTTGTGATACCTTAACAAAGCACAACAACCAAGTTCACATATATATTTATCTATGCATGAACCATAACTGAATCAACCCAAACACACATCCAAAATCACCAACCATTTTCAATGCATATAACACATATAAACTTGACTAGAGTTTCATATATAACATATTAGCCATTTTCGCATGGCTTATTATATACACAACTTCAAACTTAACCAAATATAATCTAGCCTATACATGGCATAAGTTCAAGTTCAAACTTATAAAATACCAAAAAATAGTTGATAGCTTGATAAACTTTGCTGACGATCCCCGAGCTCGTAACTAGTCTCCAAAAATCTATAAAACAGAAGCAAATATAAACACACAGAGTAAGCTATCATAGCTTAGTAAGTCATAAGCAAATAAATAACTCAATGTTAATATCAACTCAACTTAACCAAACTAATTTGTGCTATCAGATCACATTTATTTTCAAGCTCACAATTTCATAATTAACATATGCTTCCATATACAAATTTTACCTTGGCCGAATATACATGTATCTACTATCAAAGTAACATTAAATTTCAAAACCATAGTACGATTATATAACCGAATAAACATAACTCATATACATATATTCATGAATCATTTCATAAATATTCACATTTTATATTCATAAGGCCAAATACAATCATTCTTATATGTTTGCACATAGGTCACCATTATGATTTAACTATACATAACCTTTGGCCGAATGTACTTTTCATATACACATAATTTTTCATTTACATCATATATGATTTGCAACACATATCAAGTAACCAACTTACCTTATTTCAACTAAGTAATAAGCTATTACATACCTAATCACTTTAGCTCATTTTACACATTCAATCACAACTTATTATTGTCCGTCGAACCATTCGGAATTGAATAGGTTACTAAAATAATCACACATATATCGTATAATGCCAACGTCCCAGACATGGTCTTACATGCTATCACATATGTAACACCACAAACCCGGCCTAGACTTTATGGCCGAATCCGGTGTGTCACATTACCTACCACTAACCAGGTTACCTAGTTTACTAAAGTTTGGGTGAGCTTTGCAAAAACCATTAATGAAGTTTTAAGAGAAATGTTCCGATTCACTAGTGTGAGTCCTATCCATTATCGATTGTTAAGGGTTTAGAAAAACGTGACTTTTGTTGTACTTTGAAAAGTTTCGTTTCGATGACGTTTGGTTGTTGTGTCGGTTTGAAACAAGTAATTTTTGATAAACCCAGAGTTAACCAATTTCAAGGAATCAATTTAAGTGATGTGAATCTCAAGTCGAAAATGATTTAAGTAATTTAAAAACCCAAAATAAAAAAATAATAGAACGGCCTTATTACAACTTTAACCAAAATAGAAATAATCAAAAATAAATGCGAAATTTAAAAGGAAGCTACTTGAAACTTATTTAAAACTAGAAATTTAATCTTCGTGGCCAAATCTGAATCCCGCCCAGCTCCAAGTCCACCAACTAAGGCTCAACTGCAAGGATGGAAGAGAAAGGGGGTGAGTTTGGAAAACTCAGTGTATATGGAAAACCCATCCAAAGCCTAAGTCAGCTCAAGCCCACTGGGCCTAAGCCCTATTCAGATAATCATGGTCTCGGGTGAAGCCCTTTCGAATACAATAAGCGGGCCTTAGCCCTTTTCAGATAACAATATGGCCCGTAGGCCCATTCCGAAACGTAAACAGACATATTCGTGTATGCAATCCCAACCCAGCCTATAACCAACCGCTACACTCCACCCGTACCAGCCTTCCACTCCATGTGGGGAATAGCTCAACCCACCCAGCCCTATACTCCACAGATTAAAGATAGATGCTCGAGATATCGATAAGTTGAGGCAAAGCCTCCGATCGTGGTCAAGCCACTTTCAGATTTCCTCCATCAATAACCCATCCCATGCATCAAATAATAATAACATGGCATGCAGTAAATAGTAACAGTCAAACATGCATTTAGGTCAACCTTAACCCTAGGGGTATATAAGTAATTTTACTCCTTGGAGTAAAACTATAAGCTTTCCACCTATTAAGGTATTTCAGTAATTTTATCAGTTTTAAGGGTTCTCATTAATGTTACGGTCCTTACTAGCCCAATTTTCATTGCAGTAATTTATTTATCTCAATTTCACAATTTTAGCCATTGGGCCCTAAAACCCCTAATGGGCCCTACAGTGTCCATTAGCAATTTAAGCCCATTTAATTCAAGTTTTATGACCAGTTTGCCGGTTTAAGCAGTTTTGATTCTACAGTCTAACAGAACATATTTATTGCCTATTTCTTTTATATTATATATTATTATTATTATTATTATTATTATTTTATTATTTACCTATATGGCCTCGTAAGCCCATTGGGCCCAATTTTAGCCTATCGAGGCCCAATTACCGAAGTGCACGGAACTTCACACACGACTAACTTACCACTTGAAATTTTAGATCTAATGATTTCTAAATGTCTTGTGAGCACTCGCACACTCACAAGCCCACGAAATGCCAGAATTTCAGCATTTCGGCTTTTGCCGAATTGAACTATGAGAGGGTCTTCGATACACACCTGTTTCGCAATGACTGCTACTGAGATCCCTTACGATGTCCTAGAATTGATTACCACAATTCTTAGATTGCAACCCACAACAACCAATCCCAATATTCAGCAACCCATATTCGATCCATGCCCCTAAAGCCTTTAGAATCTTATCTTTTTACCGAAAACCGATGACTAGATCTAAGTATAGTTGCTCCAAAGATCCAATCCTTCGATCAAACCTCTAGAAGACACTAATCACCAAAAGAAATCATCGGTTAAAGACCCTTAAAGCCCTATGCCCAAATCGACAGCCTCCCTAGATTTTAAGGACTTCGGCTTTTCTAAATTGTAAAAAAAGACTAGATCTGAGGTGATGATGTAACACCCCGTACCCGAGTCCGTTACCGGAGTCGAACACAAGGTGCACACAGACAACTTAATTATTTTCACAGTCCATTTAGAAATTTCCAGACAAGCTGGTTACTGCATCACTGTCGCCTTAAAAATCATATCTTGAGTTTCAAAGCTCGAAAATCAGTTTCGTAATTTTTTCCTGAAACTAGACTCATATGTCCATCTACATATTTTTTTCTAGAATTTTTGGTTGGGCCAATTAGTACAGTTTATTAGTTAAAATCGCCCATGTTATAGGGATCGACTACACTGACCTTCGCGCATTACAACTTGGATATCTCCCTGTACAGGGCTTCAATACTGATACCGTTTGTTTCTATAGAAACTAGACTCAAAGAGGAATCTATACATATATGGCATGACTCCTAATTATCTCTGGTTAATTTACAATGAATTTCCAAAGTCGGAATAGGGAATCCAGAAACCGTTCTGGCCCTGTCTCGCGAAAACTTCAATATCTCTTAACATACTGTTCATATGGTCGTTTCATTACTTTCTTATGAAAATAGATTCATCAAGGTTCATTTACACAATTTATTCACTATTTAATTCCATTCCTAATATTTTTAGTGATTTTTCACATCCACATCACTGAAGCTGTCAACCTCTGTATTTAAGGTAGATTTTACCTACTTCATAATTTCCTTGATTCAACTAGCCCTTTTAGCATACATGGCACAAAAGATGATCACGGTTAACCATTCCAAGGGCTAATCGATTTCAAACATTTCCACATCTCTTAATGAACAACATACAAAATGATTATGATACCATGCCAAAGTGTATATAAGCCATTTTCGCATGGCTATCCAAATTTATACAAAATCAAAGGGTCTATGACCATCAAACGAAAGAGTAGTCCTATACATGCCATTTCAAAGTTCAACCAAAATTGTACCAAAAGGGGGGCTTTGATAGTGTGGGAGACTTCGACTTCCAAAAATCCCGAGTCCGATAGCTGATGAGCCAAAATCTATAAAACAGAGAACAAAGAAACGGAGTAAGCAATTTATGCTTAGTAAGTTTTGAGCAAGGGATTCCAGCACAACAAAAGCATAGCATTCATATAGCTAAACAGATAATTTCATATGCACACATTCTCAATATCATACTTACTTCACATTACCAACCCTTATGTTCATACACAAAAGATCAACTTAGCCAAAGGCCGGTAGCTCGTTTATCAACTGAGCGAATACTTATTTGTAAGGGCTCAACTAATTCAAAGCACATACGACCATACCTCATTGCTGGAATTTTTGCAAGCGTATTAACTGAAATTTTTACAGCAAGATTGCTCATTCCCGAATCACGTACCTTCGGAATTTAACCGGATATAGCGACTCACTCGATTGTCTTCGGGACATAGCCCGGTTATAGTAATCCGCACAATTGCCTTCGGGACTTAACCCGGTTTTGGTAACTTGCACAAATGCCTTCGGGACTTAACCCGGTTTTGGTAACTCGCACAAATGCCTTCGGGACTTAACCCGGTTATAGTAATTCGCACAATTGCCTTCGGGACTTAACCCGGTTTTGGTAACTCGCACAAATGCCTTCGGGACTTAACCCGGTTTTGGTAACTCGCACAAATGCCTTCGGACTTAACCCGGTTTTGGTAACTTCGCACAAATGCCTTGAGAATTGACCGGATTTAGTCACTTAGCACAAAAGCCTTGGGACTTAGCCCGGATACCATTCGAATAACCAAGCACATATATCAACAAATCATAACACATCCTTATTACATTCTTATTACCAAAGCTCAAACACAAGACACTTATCATATTTACAATTTCGGCTCAATAGCCATATACAAGGGCATGATTTTGATTTGTTTATTACATAATCTAATTAGATCATAATCTAAGTTCCATTACTCGAAAACTTACCTCGGATGTTGTCGAACGATTTCGATGGCTATTCGACCACTTTTTCCTTCCCTTTATCGGATTTAGATCCCCTTTGCTCTTGAGCTTAATTAAATAAATAAATCGATTTAATCATTTGAGCATCGAAAAGAGGAACACAAGGCACTTAGCCCACATTTATACATTAGACATTAAAGTCACATACATGTGAAATCATGCATCAACTCAAGATATTAACCCACACTCCCTTTTTAGCCGATTGTCCTAACCAAGATAAAGGCATCAATATGCTTGCCTCTAACCGAATGCATGCACACCAATCCATCTCATGTGGCCGAATATGCATGTTGATGTTGAGGCCAATTACATATTGTAGCTCAATACGCATCTATCATTTACTTCATAACTGAAACATCATCATAAGTAAATATATACCCTGAGATAGTATATATGTCATACCAATACATCATGTGCAAACATATATACATATAGGTGCAACGGCCGAATCTCAAGTTGATTATAACTAAACATGAACATAAATCCAAAACACAAATCTTACCTACCATGCAATAAGCATAAACCATACTTATGGGTATACCATGGCCGAATACATCACAACACCATACCATTTCAATTTTGGTCATGGTTAAACAAAGAACTTAATGTCTCACTCAAAAAAAATGCTAAAAAAGAAAATCCAAGAGTCCTCAATCCACCATCACATGTATCATTATCAAGCTTCATATTTAGCATGCAATGGCATTAACACAAAATCCACCTTGGCCGAATATCATCCCCATGACATAGCAAAAATTTGAACCATGGGCTAATTAGAACTCAAGCTAGCAACTAAAATCATGCATGAATCTCATGGCACAACCTCAAACATACCTTAATCTAGACACAAGTATGGCCAAACCTCCTCCTAATCCTCTTCCAAACCAAGCATGAAGCAAGAACTCCTTCCTTCTTCCTTAGAATTTTCGGCTCAAAGAAATGAAAAAGGATGAACAACAATTTTTTTTCCTTTTTTCTTCAACTCACGGCAAAATGGGGGGGTAACACTCACACATCCCTTCTTTTTTTTTTCTTTTCCATTTCTTTATTACCCATACTCATTAATTTATTTTTTTCCTCCCATGATGCACCAACATAACATGTCTATGACATGTTTTGCCCATAATCCTTTGTTATGGCCGGCCACTACCAATTAGGGGGGGAATTTGACATGCAAGTCCTCCCTTTTGATTACATGCACTATTAGGTCCTTATAGATTAGCCTATCACATTTCAAAAGTGTCACACAAGTCCTACTAACTGAATTCACATGCAATCGACTAAATCGAAGCTTGAAATTTTCACACTTTCATAATTACATATTCTAGACAATAAATATTACGTTCAAACATTTCTGTGACTCGGTTTAGCGGTCTCGAAACCACTTCCCGACTAGGGTCAATTTTGGGTTGTCACAGATGAGACTTAGCACTTATTCCTCTTTGATTTCTATGCAGATCTGATGCAGATCTATCCTCTAAACGATAGTAGAACTCGAATCCAGGAGATCTAAAGTTTCAGCTATAAGTCTCTAAATCTATGGTATTTCGGCTTTTTAAGTGATGAAGAAGATGACGATTTGAGGCTATAACTTTGAAGTAATGTTGCTGATAGATACTAAGGGTTTAGAGAAGATGAAATTTGATCAAAAATAACAAAAATAACTGAAGGATTTTGGCTTGGAGTAATCGGCACAAGAAACGAGTTTTTGGGATTTTGACTTTTATAGCAATTGGTTATGGAGGTTTTCTAGAGGATGGGATTGACAGAAGAGGTGAGTAAGGTGATCAGAAGGTTTCAGCTAGAAGAAAAAGTGAAAAGGAAGAAAGAAAATGGAGGAAAAAGAGAGGAAGAAGAAATCGGCACCAAGGAGAAGGAATTTGCGTTTTTGGCTTTTGTAAGAACTCAGAAAGGATGAATGACAGTGAAAGCTTTCAAGTGGCTAACCCTAATTCTCTAAGACAGAAAAAGAAAATAACCTAACCCTAATATCAACTAAAACAATCGGCCCAACCTCCCTAAGGCCCTTGCAAAAATTCACTTAAGTGATCACATGGCCGGCACATGCCTAAAATTAAAAAAAGTAACAATATGCCTACCTTGCAATTGAACCCTGGACCTTTAATTCCTTCCCAGATGCCATTTTTTTTAGGAACTTAGTGACGCCACCTTGCCACTTTACCAAGGCCTTATTTGTGTCGTAATTTACGAAGTTCTTCTTAAAAGCCCACTTAACCAAGTCTCCTATTCACTTGAAATCCAACCTTGATATTTTACCGTGTTTAACTTAGGCTTGGGCCTTCTAAAGGCCCACTAACACATTTAAACACAATTCCAATATTCAAAACACCAAAATTTCAAAATTTACCAAAAATCACAGAAACTCGAAAAATCCTAAAAATCAGGGCGTTACAACTCTACCCCCTAAAAAAAATTTTGACCTCGAAATTTACCTGATCCAAATAATTGAGGGTATTGTTGACGCATAGTCTCTTCTGACTCCCAAGTAGCCTCTTCCCTTCCATGATTACGCCACAGTACTTTCACCAACCGAACCGGCTTCCTTCTTAAAACTTTAACCTCTCGATCTAAAATTTGCACGAGTTCCTCCTCAAAGGTCAAATTAGTCTTTACTTCAATCTCCTTCACTGGAACAATATGTGAAGGATCCGATCGATATCGTCTCAACATGGACACATGAAAGACGTCATGGATTCTATCCAACTCCGGTGGTAACTCTAACTGATATGCTACTGGCTCTACCCATTTAAGAACCCGATAAGGCCCTATAGACCGCGGACTTAGTTTACCTTTCTTGTCGAACCTCAAGATATTCTTCCAAGGTGAAACCTTCAAGAAAACCATATCCCCAACAGCGAACTCAATCTCTTTACGCTTTAGATCTACATACGACTTCTGTCTATCAGATGCCTCCTTTAATCGATCTCTTATCAACTTAACCTTACTTTCAGTATCTGCCACTAATTCCGATCCAAGCACTTGTTGTTCACCAAACTCTGTCCAACACGTAGGCGTACGACATCTTTGCCCATAAAGTGCCTCAAATGGAGCCATCTGAATACTTGCTTGGTAGCTGTTGTTGTACGCAAACTCCGCCAATGGCAAGTAGTCCTCCCAACTACCACGAAAATCGATGATACAACCTCTTAACATGTCCTCCAAAACTTGAATAACCCTTTCCGACTGTCCATCTGTCTGAGGGTGAAAAGCAGTACTGAAATCCAATCGTGTACCTAACGCCTCCTACAACTTCTGCCAGAACCAAGATGTAAACCTAGGGTCTCGATCAGAAATAATCGACACTGGCACCCCATGCAGTCGCACTATCTCCGCCACATACAACTTGGCCAACTTTTGCAGTTAGTAATCAGTATGAACAGGTATGAAATGGGCAGATTTTGTTAACCTATCCAGTACCCACACAGAATCTTTCTTGGTGGGTGTCAAAGGTAGCCCACTCACGAAGTCCATAGCTACTCTCTCCCACTTACATAGTGGAATTTTCACCAGTTGCAGTAATCTAGAAGGCAATTGGTGCTCGGCTTAAGTTGCTGGCATGTAAGACATTTCCCAACCAATTCAGTCACCTCTTGTTTTAGTCCAGGCCACTAGTACACATCTCGTAGGTCTCGATATAACTTATTTCCTACAGGATGCATAGCACAAGGTCCACCATGAGCCTCTTTTAGAATTGACTGCCTCAATTTAGGGTGTTTTGGAATACAAACTCCTCGACGAATGTACAGAACTCCGTCAGTATTCAGTCCAAAATCCTCATTCTCACTATTCTTAACTTGCCGAAACCGAAGAACTAACGAATCATCCTTCAACTATTTTTCTTTAATCTATTCAGTCCAAGTAGGCCTTACTTGAAATTCTGCCAACAGACTTCCATCGTCGAACAGACTCAAACGTGCAAACAAGGCTCTCAAATCAGCAACAACCCTTCGACTCAAAGCATCAGCCACCACATTAGCCTTACTTGGGTGGTACTCAATCGAACAGTCGTAATCCTTAAACAACTTTGTCCATTTTTGTTGCCTAAGGTTTAACTCCTTCTGAGTCAACAAATACTTTAGGCTCTTATGGTCTGTGTATATAATACTCTTTTCTCCATATAAGAAATGTCTCTAGATTTTCAACGCGAAGATCACTGCTGCTAGCTCTAAATCATGCGTAGGGTAGTTCGCTTCATGAGGCTTAAGCTGTCGCGAAGCATAAGCGACCACCTTACCCTCTTGCATCAGTACGAATCCTAACCCCACATGCGACGCATCGCTGTACACCGTGAAGTCCTTCTCAGACTCTAGTTGAATCAACACTGACGCCTCAGTCAATACCTTTTTCAACTGGTCAAAAGCTTTCGCTTTTTCACCCAAAAATGCTACTCCTTTCCTTAATAGTTTAATCAATGGTGCAAAGAATCGAGAAAATCCTCTACAAACCTTCAGAATAGCTCGCTGACCGAAAAACTTCAAATTTTCAATACTGACTTTGGTGGTTTCCATTCCAAAACTGCCTCAATTTTTCGAGGATCCACTCTAATTCCTTCGGCAGAAGCCACATGACCTAGAAAAGTCACTTCTTGCAACTAGAATTCACACTTACTAAACTTTGCATAAAGTTTCTTCTCTCTCAGCACTTCCAGTACAATACGTAGATGCTCATCATGGTTCTCCTCAGTGTCCGAATATACCAGAATATCATCAATAAAAGTGACCACGAATCGGTCCAAGTAAGGTTGGAATACTCGATTCATCAGATCCATCAAAGCTGCAGGTGCATTCGTCAACCCAAACGGTAAAACCAGAAACTCATAATGACTATATCGAGTTCTGAATGCTGTCTTATGAATATCCACTTCCTTTACCCTTAGCTGATGGTATCTAGATCGAAGGTCAATCTTGGAAAATACCGAAGCTCCTCTAAGTTCGTTAAATAGATCGTCAATTCTAGGCAGTGGGTATTTGTTCTTTATCATCAGTTTGTTCAACTGCCGATAATCGATGCACATACGCATCGTCCCATCCTTTTTATTCACAAACAGGACCGGTGCTCCCCATGGAGACACACTCGGTCTAATGAAGCCTCTATCCAACAACTCTTGGATTTGAGCTTTCAGTTCCACTAACTCCTTCGGTGTGCGATGGACACTGGAGCTGTTCCAGGTAGCAAATCGATTCCAAACTCGACTTCTCGATTCAGAGGTAATCTAGGAAACTCTTCTGGGAAAACATCTCAGAATTCTCTAACAGTTCTGATTGTCTCTACAGTCAGATCCTCAGTTCCAGCTTGGCTTACAAAAGCCAAATATGCCTCGCATCCCTTACGTATCAGTTTCTCAGCCCCCAAAGCCGATACTACATTGGACAAGTAATCTCTTCATTTTATAATAATCATTACCTCTTCATCCTCAAAATGAGCACTGCGCTCATATTCGGTGGAGACAATGCCACTAGCGTACCGGCTCAATCGCAGAAACTCTGCCTCCTATTCAGCAATGATCTTACTAACCTGGGTCAGGTTCAAGAATTCCTTTCGTCGTGCATCCACATAGCTAGCTTTGACATATTTCGCCTTGAAGGACTACTTGAACAACTCCCATGTTACCCTCTTCGCTGGGGTACCCTCTTTCACAGTGATCCACCACTGATACGCCTCGTCCTGCAGCAACGACACCACTCCTTTTAACTTCTGCTCCACTGAGCAGTCCAGGTCATCCATAATCTGCTCCGTGGCTTCTAGCCAATACTCTGCCACATTTGGGGCTACTCCAGATACGCCCCTAAAAACCTCCACTCCGTTGGCCCGGAGTCGCTCAGAAATGGACCCCCTATTCATGGGCCTGACATTAGCTCCGGTCACCCTTTCCAAAACTCTCAACATGGCTTGGGACAGAGCGTCGTCCCCTACGGCCCGATCATATGGCCTATTATCATCCACCGGTGGTGGTCGTGCCTCACCAACTGGCATGTGTTAAGAAGACGAAGATCTAGCTTGAGTACTACCTCGACCGCGACCACGGCTTCTTCCCGAGCAGCTCTCGTACTCATATCGATTTATATGATTACGAATTTTGTGACATTAGTTTACTATTGCAATTGTTTATTACAGAATATCTTATGAACAGATAAAGTTTCAGAGTTGTTCTTTGGCAATCGCAGTTTAGCTACTATCTCAATTTCCTAGGGCTTAGTTTACCCTACAGTTCAGTTTTGTAGCCTTAATACTACCTTATCTAGAGTACTATATCTAAGGCTCAGTACTATCTACAGTATTAATTTTAGTATAGTACAGTATATATATAGAGCAGAAAGATACTTACAGACTTGGTACCGAGGATTCAGTGTGGCATCTTATCAGATTTCAGACAAACTCAGAAGATTTAGACTTTTTTAAAATCCATTTCTCATTGATTTAAAGAAACCAAGTTTGAAAACTATCTCCTTTAACCAGAAAATTTGTTTTCAAAAGTTAGATTTTTCCAAAAATACCCTCTTTGGGCTTAAAGTTTTGAAAATCTTTTTGGACCTGATCCATAGCCGAGTTGTTGCAATCAGGCTCTGATACCACTAAATGTAACACCACAAACCCAGCCTAGACGTTACGGTCGAATCCGGTGTGTCACATTACCTACCACTAACCAAGTTATCTAGTTTACTAAAGTTTGGGTGAGCTTTGCAAAAACCATTAATGAAGTTTTAAGAGAAATGTTCCGATTCACTAGTGTGAGTCCTATCCATTATCGATTCTTACGAGTTTAGAAAAATGTGACTTTTGTTGTACTTTAAAAAGTTTTATTTCGAAGACGTTTAGTTGTTGTGTCAGTTTGAAACAAGTAATTTTTGATAAACCAAGAGTTAACCAATTTCAAAGAATCAATTTAAGTGATGTGAATCTCAAGTCGAAAATGATTTAAGGAATTTAAAAACCCAAAATAAAAAAAATAATAGAGCGGCCTTATTACAACTTTAACCAAAATAGAAATAATCAAAAAATAAATGTGAAATTTAAAAGGAAGCTACTTGAAACTTATTTAAAACCGAAATTTAATCTTCGTACCACTCAATCCCTACCACTCCAAATCCACCAATTAGGGCTCACCGCAAGGATGAAAGAGAAAAGGGTGAGTTTGGAAAACTTAGTGTATATGGAAAACCCATCCAAAGCCCAAGTCAGCTCAAGCCCACTGGGCCTAAGCCCTATTCAGATAATCATGGTCTTGGGCCAAAGCCCTTTCGAATCGATATAAACCGGGCCTTAGCCCTTTTTCAGATACAGAGATGGCCGTAGGCCCATTCCAAAACAAATGACATATTCATGTATGCAAGCCCAACCCACCTATAACCAACCGCTACACTCCACCGCACCAGCCCTCCACTCCATGTGGGAATAGCTCAACCCACCCACCATACACTCCACATTGCTGAAGATAATGCTCAGATATCGATAAGTTGAGGCAAAGCCTCCAAGACGTGGTCAAGCCACTTTCAGATTTCCTCCATCAATAACCCATCCCCATGCATCGATAATAATAACATGGCATGCAGTAAATAGTAACAGTCAAACATGCATTCAAGTCAACCTTAACCCTAGGGGTATATCAGTAATTTTGCTCTTTGGAGTAAAACTGTAAACTTACAACCTATTAAGGTATTTCAGTAATTTTATCAGTTTTAAGGGTTCTCATGAATGTTACGGTCCTTACTAGCCCATTTGTCATCGCAGTAATTTATTTATCTCAATTTCACAATTTTAGCCATTGGGCCCTAAAACCCCAATGGGCCCTACAGTGTCCATTAGTAATTTAAGCCCATTTAATTCAAGTGTTATGACCAATTTTCCGGTTTAAGCAGTTTCGATTCTATAGTCTAACAGAACATATTTATTGCCTATTTTTTATATTATATATATATTATTTTTTTTATTTACCCGAATGGGCCCATAATGTAACACCCTGAATTGGGCCTAGAAGTTTTGGGCCTTGAGCATGGGAGCGATTGAAGGTAGCTTATAATATTTTGTTGTGCGTGTAAATTTCGTTAATGAAGGCTTGTTTTAGTGGTTAAGTGTGCTGAGAAGTGTTGGAGAAGTCCTGGGTTCAAATCTGGACTCTAGAAAAAATTTTGGTTTAAGGTGAATCAAATCCTGGGTGTAGTAGGTAGGCCTTAACAATATTGTTGGGGAAATTGTGCCACAAAAAGCCTTGTGGTCTAGTGGCAAAGTAGCGCGACATAAGAGGCAGGAAGGTTGCATCATAGAGGTGGCAAGGAGGTCTAAGGTTCGAAACTCATGGCAATCAAAGAGCATTTATTTTGCTAACAGGAGGCGGCAAGAGTTGGTGTTGAATTTAAACTCTGATGATGGAGGGATCCCACATCGGGAAGCTAACATAAGAGTGGATGCGAAGCTGGCTTTAAATAGAGAGAACTAAGAGTGCTCGGAGTGCGGATTAACTCCAATCTCCTATCAGGTGTGTATTTCTCACTACTCTAGCTGTAGGATGGCTACTTCGGGCCGCGATGGGTCGAAAGGGGCCATGAGGGCCCAATGGGCCTATGGGCCCAATTGGATAAGTTGTTTGATTGTGTAGTAAATATTGGACTAGGCTAGGTGAATCTCATATCTGTGGCTAGATTTGGGCTAAAAGGGCCACACGAGTGTGTGGGCCCATTTGGGCCTAGAAAGGGCTTTAGGCCCATTCATATTGTTATCCCTGTTTAGAATACTTTAGTTTACCAAATTACCAAAATACCCTTGGTTTACAAAATCACCAAAATACCCCTGGTTTGTAAAATTACTAAAATAGCCTTTGTTTATAAAATTACCAAAATACCCTTGGTTTGTAAAATTACCAAAATACCCCTAATTTGTGAAATTACTGAAATACCCTTGACCTATAAAATTATTAAAATACCCTCGACTTGTAAAATTACCAAAGTACCCCTAATTTATAGAATTATCGTTTTACCCTCGATTTTACAAAATTATCGTTTTACCCTCGATTATAGAATTACCGTTTTACCCTAGATTTACAGAATTATCGTTTTACCCTCGATTGAAGAATTACTATTTTACCCCCGATTTACAAAATTACTGTTTTACCCTCGATTTAAAAAATTACTGTTTTACCCTCAATTTACAGAATTACCATTTTACCCTCGATTTATAAAATTACCATTTTACCCCTAGGGTGTTAAATGATTGTTTTGCCCTTGTGGGCAAGTGAATGACTTGAACTGTGTGGTTGACGGATTTGATTGTGAATATATGTTGGTGATATGAATGACTTGACTGTGACTGTTTGATTCAAGTATGGGCATGATATTTTGATTCTGTATGTTGTATGCCATGACATGTATATCTGTTGCATAAGACACGAGTTTATATTGATGGAGGAAGCGTTCTGGCAGCCTTGCTGCAATCTGGTGGCTTTACCTCACATATATATATGTTCTGGTGGCCTAGCCATAATATCTCTACCTGGTGACTTCGTCACAATATCTGGCAGCTTCGCTGCAATTTCTGTGGTATGTAGTGGTTGGGTGGGTCGAGTAGTCTCCCCACATGGTGTAAGGTTGGTACGGGGGTGTATACGGCTAGATTGGGTTGGGATTGCATTCACATTTTGATTTTGATTTTGTTACCTGATACTGATTCTGATTCTGATTCTGATTCTGATTCTGATTCCAATTCTGATTCCGATTCTGATTCTAGTTCTGATAATGTTTCTTATTCTGTAATGGGTTAAAGCCCATCTGATAATGTCTGTTATAGTGGGCTAAGGCCCAATTGATACTGAAACTGTTAGTAAGGCTGGGGTCAGACTTTTAATTCTTTTATATGACTGACCGTTCCTTTTTATAGTAGGGGTTTTCACATCGAGTTTTCGTAAACTCACCCGCTTATTAACCTTCGTAATTTCCACCTTAGACGGATCGGAGTGCGAGGGGCTCGGAGGAAGCCATACACACTGCTTTATGTTACGCTTTGATTATTACTTTTTAAATGTTTTATGTGGGTTGTAGTAAAGCCGTTGTAATTTTCTTGGATTTCAAATTTGGAATTTTATTTATTGTTCTTATAATTGCTAGTATTAGAACACGGTTTTCCAAAGCAACTACTATTGTTCAAAACATCACGTATCCGCAATTGTTTTTAAATTAAGCTTCCGCAACTACCAAGATTTTTACAAAGTTGTTAAGAATGTTATCCAGCTGAGGTTTTCTAACAAGGTTTAAAAATGGTATAAGTTTTAATTATTAAGAAGGGTTTTAATGGAAACATGGTTTTCGAAAAACACGTTAATGCGACACGCCAGATTCGAGCCAAACTTTTAGGCCGAGTTTGAGGTGTTATATTTAGTGGTATTAGAGCCTGGGTTACAACAACTCGGCTGTGGATTGGGTTTTCAAAGGTTGAAGTTCAAAAAATTATTTTCAACCACGTGCTCAGTTTGAAGTATTTCTCTTAAAAATTATGGCACACCGAGTCTCCCGCGCCGAATCCGTAAGTCTTCTGAATACTTTTTTCTGTTTAGAAATTGAAATACTGTGGATTCTTTAGATATTGGTTTGAATTTAAATTTGGTATTTATTTTATGTGGATGTGATGTTTGGATATAGAAATTGTATATATGTGTGATAAATATGTGTCCGCTTCAGTGAATAAGTGTTATATGTATGAGATGTTTCAAGTTCTAGTTGAAGTGTGATAGTGATAGTAGGATTAGAGTACGCAGCGGTAGCGTAGTGGGGTTGATGTTACACGACCACCCTATTAGATGGAAATTTCGGGGACGAAATTTCTTTAAGGGAGGTAGAGTTGTAACACCCTGAATTTGGGCCTAGAAGTTTTGGGCCTTGAGCATGGGAGCGGTTGAAGGCAGCTTATAATATTTTGTTGTGCGTGTAAATTTTGTTAATGAAGGCTTGTTTTAGTGGTTAAGTGTGCTGAGAAGTGTTGGAGAAGTCCTGGGTTCAAATCTGGACTTTAGCAAAAATTTTGGTTTAAGGTGAATCAAACCCTGGGTGTAGTAGGTAGGCCTTAACAATATTATTGGGGAAATTGTGCCACAAAAAGCCTTGTGGTCTAGTGGCAAAGTAGCTCTACATAAGAGGCAGGAAGGTTGCATCATAGAGGTGGCAAAGAGGTCCAGGGTTCGAAACTCATGGTAATCAAAGAGCATTTATTTTGCTAACAGGGGGCGGCAAGAGTTGGTGTTGAATTTAAACTCTAATGATGGAGGGATCCCACATCGGGAAGCTAACATAAGAGTGGATGCGAAGCTGGCTTTAAATAGAAAGAACCATGAGGAGAGTAAAGGTACCTTTCTTGGCTGATCCCTTTCGCTTTATGGCGTGCTCGGAGTGCGGATTAACTCCAGTCTCCTATCAGGTGTGTATTTCTCACTACTTTAGTCAGAAGATACCTACTTGGTAGTGATGGGTGAAAAGAACCATGTGGGCCCAATGGGCCTACGGTCCCAATTGGATAAGTTGTTTGATTGTGTAGTAAATATTGGACTAGGCTAGGTAAATCTCATATCTGTGGCTAGATTTGGTCTAAAAGGGCCACACGAGCGTGTGGGCCCATTTGGGCCGAGAAAGGGCTTTAGGCCCATTCGTATTGTTATCCCTGTTTAGAATACTTTAGTTTACCAAATTACAAAAATACCCTTGGTTTACAAAATTACCAAAATACCCCTGGTTTGTAAAATTACTAAAATACCCTTTGTTTATAAAATTACCAAAATACCCCTTAGTTTGTAAAATTACCAAAATACCCCTGATTTGTAAAATTATCAAAATACCCCTAGTTTTTAAAATTACCAAAATACCCCTAATTTGTGAAATTACTAAAATACCCTTGATCTGTAAAATTATTGAAATACCCTCAACTTGTAAAATTACCAAAGTACCCTTGATTTATAGAATTACCGTTTTACCCTCAATTTACAAAATTATTGTTTTACCCTCGATTTATAGAATTATTTTTTTACCCTCGATTTATAAAATTACCGTTTTACCCTCGATTTACAAAATTACTATTTTACCTTCGATTTACAGAATTACCGTTTTACCCTCGATTGACAGAATTACTGTTTTACCCTCGATTTATAAAATTACTATTTTACCCTCGATTTATAGAATTACCGTTTTACCCTCGATTTATAAAATTACCATTTTACCCCTAGGGTGTTAAATGATTGTTTTACCCTTGTGGGCAAGTGACTGACTTGGACTGTGGGTTGATGGATTTGATTGTGAATATATGTTGGTGATATGAATGGGAAGCATTCTGGCAGCCTCGCTGCAATCTGGTGGCCTCGCCACATCTATCTGTTCTGGTGACTTCGTCGCAATATCTGGCAGCCTCGTTGTAATCTAGTGGCTTCGCCACATATATATATCTGTTATGGTGGCCTAGCCATAATATCTGTATCTGGTGAGTTTCTCACAATATCTGGTAGCCTCGTTGCAATTTCTGTGGTGTGTAGCAGTTGGGTGGGTCGAGTAGTCTCCCCACATGGTGTAAGGTTGGTACGGGGGTGTATACGGCTGGATTGGGTTGGGATTGCATTCACATTCTGATTTTGATTACATTACGATCATCGATTCGATTCGATTCGATTCTAGTTCTGATAAAGTTTCATATTCTGTAATGGGTTCAATGTGACACCTCTAATTTGACCCTAGTCGAAAAGTGGTTTCGGGACCACAAAACCGAGCCACAAAAATAATTAATTGTTATATTTTATGCTTATTATTTATGAATAAGTATGTGTGAAAATTTCATGCTTTAATTTTGTCATTTGGATGTGAAATAAATAAAAAGGGGCTTATGTGAAAAATCTTGAAAATGTCATAGGTTAATTGGTAGTGGCTAACAATTGCATGGTTTGAAGCATGAGGGACTTGCATGTCAAACATTCCTTTTTCTTGGTAGTGGACGGCAAGGATGGGCATGAATGACACATTTTGGCATTTTGTATGTTATATTTTAGTTAAATAATATCAAATAGTTTTATAATAAATCAAGTTATTATATGTCATAAATTAGAAGAGAAAGTAAATAATTAAAAGGGTGAGAAAAAAACAAAGTTGGGTCTTTTCTTCTCCTCCATTGCCGTAGCCTAAAGGGGGGGAGAAGAAAGTTTGGTTGCTTTGGTTTTTGGCTTAGAAGATGGCTAGAATGAGGTATGTGTTGAATGATTCTTGAAAATCTATGCATGTTTGAGATGATTAGTTCAAACTCTACTTATCCCATAGATTAAACTTAGAATTTTGAGGTTTGAGATTCGGTCAATAAGCTTGAAACTCATAGTAGTTTGTTTTGGTAAGCTTGGTATACGGATGATAGATGTGTTTTGGTTTTGGTTTGATAATGATGTTAATGATGGTGATTTTCGGTCATGCATTAACTTAAATTGTAAGTATGATTTATGGTATAATTTGTGTGATGGAATGGTCTTGAGATTTGGCTTGATTAAATGGGTAAAATGCTAAGTGTTTTAAAGATGATGTAATGGTTATTTCGGTTTATGTGAAGTAAATATAGATGATGGTTATAAGCTGTTTTATGATTTGATAATGGTGATTAAATCTTGTAGTTAAGTGTTTAGATATATATATATATTAATAATGAATTTAGTTGTACTTGCTATGTGAGAAATGTGCAATGCTATAGGTATTTGATTATTAGATATGGTTATTTTAAGTTGATTTGTAATGGTATGATTACATTGATGAATTGGTTTGGAAATGGTGGGAAGAATTGGCTATTATGCTTGATACTAATGCCGAATGTGAGAATGTTGTACTTGAAAAATGTAGGTGAACATGACAAGTGTATTCAGCTTAGGGCATAAAGGATATGAAAATTTGGTATTTATTTTTGATTGTGTGTGTATGACCATGGATAATTGGCTGCACAAATATTATGAATACATAATGTATGTTAAATTTATTAAGCTACAAAACATTATACATGATCGGCCAATGTAAATTATTTGAGTAAAGTATATCTTGATGGTACATTTCGGCTAGTATAAAATGTATATGGATGTCGTATGACTATGTTTAATTTGGGAAGTAAATTGTTTGATTTAGCTCAAGAGCCTAGAGGATCAAAGTTGGATAAGGGAAAGGAAAAAGTGATCGAATAGCCGTCGTAATCGTTCGGCAACTTCCGAGGTAAGTTTTAAGTGATTAAACGTTGAGTAAATTCAATCATAATAGGACATAATGAGTTGATTTAATAAGATATGATGTGGCCATGATATGTCTTAAACTAAAATGGTAAGTTTTGGACTTGGAAATTTAAGAGCAAATTGTAATAACTTGCTTAGGACAGCAGCAGTAACGTGATTTTAGAAAATCACTATAAATTGTTGGTGTGGATTTATAGGCTGAATAAAATATGTAATCAAAGCTTAATTAGTCTAGTTTCTTATAAAAGAGACCGTGTAAGCAAAGAAATTTCCTATAAAGAGATATTTAAAGTTGTGTGAGACAGTGCCAGAATGACTCCAAAATCCCCTGTTCTGTTTTCAGAAAATCATTATAATTTGTAAAAAAATGGTTATAAGATAACATTTATATTCTTAGACTCCTTAATGAGTCTAGTTTCAAATGAAATCAAATAGAACATATTTTGAATTCTGTACAATGAGAAATTTGATTCGTAGTGAAGAGTGGTCAGATTAGTCAAACAGTGAAACAGGGGAAACTTTAAGAAAAATATGGTATTGATTGGCCAAACCTAAAATTCTGAAAATTTTATGGATGAAAGATATATGAGTCTATATTCAGGGAAAATTAACAGCAATTGATTTTGAGTTTTTTAGCTCCAGTTATAAATAATTTAGTTACTATTGCTCAGGAAAACAGCTTGTAGTGAATATGTGAAATTGTTGTAAACATTGATGAAACTATTTGAGTTGCTTATAAGCTATTGCTGAAATTGATGTACAAGATAAATATATATGAGATATGTATATGTGGTAAAGCCGAATGGCTAATGTGAAATATGTATGAGATATGTATATGTGGTAAAGCCGAATGGCTAATTTGAAATATGTGTGAGATATGTATATGTGGTAAAGCCGAATGGCTAATGTGAAATATGTGTGAGATATGTATATGTGGTAAAGCCGAATGGCTAATGTGAAATATGTGTGAGATATGTATATGTGGTAAAGCCGAATGGCTAATGTGAAATATGTATGAGATATGTATATGTGGTAAAGCCGAATGGCTAATGTGAAAGGTGTGTATTATTAGATATTTGATGAGGTAAATGAATTACAAATATGACAGTCGATGTGAATGTTGTAACATGTGAATAAATGTACATGAAACTTGGAATTATATTCCGGGTAAGACCCGATGACTACGTGTGGAGATTATGTCCGGGTAAGACTCGATGACTACATGTGGAGATTTTGTCCGGGTAAGACCCGATAACTACGTGTGGGGACTATTCGAGCTAAAGGTTTCGCTGAAGATTCGAGTAAAGCATAAGATTATACGACTTCACAGTAACGATTGGTAATAAATACGTTCAATGCGTTAAGCTGGTCAGGTATGTATTTTGAGCTTATATTTAAGCTTGATTTGGACTAAATCACAAGGTCATTATGTGATGCATATGTGAGTAAAGCAATAAGGCTGTTCTATGATTATTGTGCGTTTGGTCAATGTGGAAAGTTAGGTGAAAATATGTAATGTACCTATGTTTATAAGAGATCACTATCAAGTGAGAATTTATCTGCCTATTATATATGATGAGATGGGCATATTCGGTAAAGGGATGGTATGCCCGAAGGAAGAGTTAAATAAAATATGAACAACTATGTTATAATTTGATTGTTATCTGTTGACACTGTTTGAAACTTACTAAGCATTGTAATGCTTACTCCGTTTACTTTGTTTCCTTTATTTTATAGATCTCATTTGGAAGCTACAGGCTCGGGGATCGTCAGCAACTAGTCACACTATCACTATCCACTGCTTGTTACTGTTATGTTTTGAATTATTTTATGGCAAGTAAAGAATAGACCAAAGGTCAAGAATATTTTGGTTAATGTATATAAGCCATGCGAAAATGGCATCTTTTGAATGTGTACTTATAGCGCTTAAATTGTATCCTCGATGTCTTTAGTATTTACCTAAAGGAACGTTCTTTATAAAAAAAATATTCAAAATTTTTACTATTCGGATATGAGTTTCAAGTCCAGTAATGCCCTTTACCTATTCTCGCGATTTGATACGGATAGGGTGTTACATTAAAGCCCATCGACATCGTTCATTATAGTGGGCTAAGGCCCAATTGATATCGAAATGTAAGTAAGGTCAGGGGCCGGACTTTTAATTCTTTTATGTGACCGATTCCTTTTTTATAGTAGGGGTTTTCACGAGTTTTCGTAAACTCACCCCGCTTATCAACCTTCGGTAATTTCCAATTTAGACGGATTGGAGCTGCGAGGGGCTCGGAAGAAGCCACACACACTGTTTATGTTACAGTTTTGATCATTACTTTTAAATGTTTTTATGTTGGTTGTAGTAAAGCCGTTGTAATTTTTTGGATTTCAAATTTGGAATTTTATTTATTGTTCTTATAATTGCTAATATTAGAACACGGTTTTCCAAAGCAACTACTATTGTTCAAAACATCACGTATCCGCAATTGTTTTTAAATTAAGCTTCCACAACTACCAAGATTTTTACAAAGTTGTTAAGAATGTTATCCAGCTGAGGTTTTCTAACAAGGTTTAAAAAGGGTATAAGTTTTTAATTATTAAGAAGGGTTTTTAATGGAAACATGGTTTTTGAAAAACACTTCAATGTGACATGCCAGATTCGAGCCAAACTTTCAAGCCGGGTTTGGGGTGTTACACGTAAGCCCATTGGGCCCAGTTGTAGCCTATCGTGGCCCAATTAACGAAGTGAACGAAACTTTACAAACAACTAACTTACCACTTGCGATTTCAAATCTAATGATTTCTAAACGTCTTGTGAGCACTCGCACACTCACAAGCCCACAAAATGCCGGAATTTTGGCATTTCAGCTTTTATCGAATTGAACTATGAGAGGGTGTTCGATACACACCTGTTTCGCGACGACTGCTACTGAGATCCCTTACGATGTCCTAGAATTGATTACCACAATTCTTAGATTGCAACCCATAACAACCAATCCCAAAAATACAACAACCCATATTCGAACCATGCCCCTAAAACCTTTAGAATCTTACCTTTTTACCGAAAACCGATGACTAGATCCAAGTCTAGTTGTTCCAAAGATCCAAGCCTTCGATCAAACCTCTAGAAGACACTAATCACCAAAAGAAATTGTCGGTTAAAGACCCTTAAAGCCCTATGCCCAAATCGACAGCCTCCCTAGATTTTAGGGGCTTCGGCTTTTCTAAATTGTAAAATAAGACTAGATCTGAGGTGATGAGCACTTACCACTTATTCCTCTTTGATTTCTATGCAGATCTAATGCAGATCTATCCTCTAAATGATAGTAGAACTCGAATCCAGGAGATCTGAAGGTTCAACAATAAGTCCCTAAATCTATGGTATTTCGGCTTTTTAAGTGATAAAGAAAAACCCATATTTGAAGCTATAACTTTGAAGTAATGTTGCCGACAGATACTAAGGGTTTAGAGAAGATGAAATTTGATCAAAAAGAACAAAAATAACTGAAGGATTTTGGCTTGGAGTAATCGGCACAAGAAGTGAGTTTTCGAGATTTCGGCTTTTATAGCAATCAGCTATGGAGGTTTTGTGGAGGATGGGATTGTCAGAGGATGTGAGTAAGGTGATCAGAAGGTTTCAGCTAGAAGAAAAAGCAAAAAGGAAGAAAGAAAATGGAGGAAAAATAGAGGAAGAAGAAATCGGCACCAAGGAGAAGGAATTTGCGTTTTCGGCTTTTGTGAGAACTCAGAAAGGATGAATGACAGTGAAAGCTTTCAGGTGGCTAACCCTAATTCTCCAGGACAGAAAAAGAAAAGAACCTAACCCTAATATCAACTAAAACAATCAGCCCAACCTCCCTAAGGCCCTTGCCAAAGTTCACTTAAGTGATCACATGCCCGGCACATGCCTAAAATTAAAAAAGTAACAATATGCCTACCTTGCAACTTGAACCCTGGACCTTTAATTCCTTCCCAGACGCCATTTTTTTTAGGAACTTAGTGGTGCCACCTTGCTACTTTACCAAGGCCTTTTTTGTGTCGTAATTTACAAAGTTCTTCTTAAAAGCCCACTTAACCAAGTCTCCTATTCACTTGAAATCCAACCTTGATATTTTACCGTGTTTAACTTAGGCTTGGGCCTTCTAAAGGCCCACTAACACATTTAAACACAATTCCAATATTCAGAACACCAAAATTTCAAAATTTACCAAAAATCACAAAATCCCAAAAAATCCCAAAAATCAGGGCGTTACAACATATCGATGCCACTATCCCAGACAGGGTCTTACACGAATCAAATACGATGTTGATGTCCCAGACATGGTCTTACACATAATCACATCTCGATGCCAACGTACCAGACGTGGTCTTACAGGAGAGCACATATAAGAAATCCTATGTCATGACATATGTATCCTAGCTATTCCTAAGGTTCGTACGGGGCTTTCGGCCATCGTAACTCGGTTGAATCGAACTCGTACACATAGATTTCAAGCTTATACATGTTTGGCTTTCACATATATACTATCACAATGTACATTCTAGCATATATATTTTGTATTTAATCAAATAAATAACATATATTTGCTTATATACTTACCTCAGACAACGATAATCGAAACGAGATGACTAATCGACAACTTTGGTTTCCCCCCGATCCAAATCCTATATGATTCTATAACCCATAAATTTCTTATTCAACGGTACCCATTAGGGCACTTAACCAAGAAACACTCTCTCGAGCTACATATCGTATAATTGGATTACCAGTCCAAGCTAAATCCTTTATATAGCGTATGCTCAAAGGAGCTTGATTAGGATTACCAGTCTAGGCTAAACCCTAAAATAACATATACTCGAGAGATATTATATCGGGATTACCTATTCGGGCTAAATCCTTTCTATAATAAGGTCATTGGGATTACTCGTCCAAGCTAAATCCCGTCCACAACAAATGCAGGACCCTATTTGTTTCTAAAAAGTGCATACAATTATCAGAATTCAACATTCAATCGTGATTGAACCCTTTTTCAACATTTCAAGCATGTATTAAGTTTCTCATTATAACATACAAGTAATGTATATCAATATAAATCACATTCCATACAACACAACATTCAATTAAACATATTTACATGCCAGATTAAGTTACACGAACTTACCTCGACACTTGTTTGCGTAAAAGTCTACTAATCTAAAATCTTTTCTTTTCCTCGATCGAACCTCGAATTTGTGTTGCCCGGATCTATATAAATAACTTAAATCATCAATTTCATACATTTTATACTCGTTGGGACTCAATCTACGTTCTAGGAAAAATTAGCATTTTGCCCCTAACATTTCCATAAATTCTGATTTTGTCCCTAGGCCCGAAAAATGAAACTTGTGCAAATTACTCCCTATCCCAAGCCTAACCAAAGCCCCATTACAAGTTTTCGAGCACATGTATTCATAAAATTTCAGAATTTTTCATCAAATTTTACAAATTTTCATTTTACTCCCTAAGTCATGTTTTCATAAAAAATCACCTTGTAAAAGTTGTTTATCTATCAATAATCTTTCATTTTATACCAAGAATTTCTAATTTCCAGCATAATATAACCATGACCCATTTTTATACCTTGATAACTTTTCAAATTAATCTCTCAAATAAAGAGATTAAGCTATCCCGGTTTAAAAAATACCAAAATTACTAAAAACGGGACAAAAGAACTTACCCAATTAAGCCTTGAAAGTTCCCCCTCTCTCTCCTAGGTTTTCTATAAAATTTTAGGTTGAAGATGACATAAAATAAGATGATTTCTTTTATCATCAATTTAATTAATTAAATATTTTGGTATTTCCAATTTATTCCTTGCCCTTTTTTTTATAATTCCATGGATAAGTCGCCGAGAAAAATCTACATATTATTCTTAACAGTTTAATTACCATATAAGGACTTCAAGTTTTGAATTCCATAGCTACTAGAATTCAACTTTCGCATTTTATGCGATTTAGTCATTCTCGTAATTAAGCACTAAATTGATAAAATTTTCCTATCAAAATTTTCACACAATGTGACAGCCCTAAAGTGACCCTAGTCGGAAAGCGGTTTCGGGACCAGTAAACCGAGTCACCAAATTATTTGAATATGATAATTATTGTCTAAAATATATGAATATGAATGTGTGAAGTTTTAAGCTTCGATTTAGTTAATTGCATGTGAATTTAGTTAATAGGACTTATGTGTGACACTTTTGAAATGTGATAGGTTAATCTATAAGGATCTATTAGTGCATGTAATCAAAAGGGTGGACTTGCATGTCAATTTCCCCACTTAATTGGTAGTGGCCGGCCATGACAATGAGGGTGGACAAAATGTGATGGGTAAAACATGTCATAAACATGTTATGTTAGTGTTTTATGGGAGGAATGATAAAATAAGGAGCATGGGTAATAAAATAATAGTGGTTAGTAGGAAGAGAAAGAGAAAGAGAAAAAAAAATGAAATGAGCTAGGCTACTCCTCCATTGCCGTGACTTGAGGAAGGAAGAGGAAGAGGATTTTCTTGCTTCATGTTCGGTTGGTTGGTGTTTAGGAGGAGGTATGTTTGATGTTGTTCCATGAGATTCATGCATGTTTTTAGTTGTTAGCTTGAGTTCTACCTAGCTCATGGTTTAAATCTTTGCTATGTGATGGAGATGATATTCGGCCATGGGTGTTGTCTTCTTGGTTGGTGTTTGATGCTGTGGTGATGAGGCATGAAGATGAGTTAAGTTTCGGCTAAGGTGGATTTGTGTTGATGTTATTTGCATGCTAAATGTGAAGCTTTGTAATGATACATGTGATGGTGGATTGATGACTCTTGGAATTTCTTTTTAGCATTTTTGAGTTAGACATTAAGTTCTTTGTTTAACCCATGACCAAAATTGAAATGGTATGGTGTCTTGATGCATTCGGCCATGGTAGGAAGTAGAAGAGAAATATGGTTGTTGTTCATGTTATTTGGATGAAAAATGGTAGTAAGGTGAAGTGCAAATGTTAGTATTTGATTACTAGTGTATATATGTGTATTAGCCGAGTTTTGAACTTGAAACAAAATGGTATGTAGTCAATACAAGTAACCATATTTGTAGGAAGTATTAAGCATATAATTGGCCTTAACATAGACATGCATATTCGACCACATGAGATAGATTGGTGTTGCATTTATTCGGTTATAGGCGAGCATAATGATGAATCTATCTTGACTTAGATAATCAGCTCAAAGAGAATTTGTTAAAGTGTTTAGTTAATTGATATTAGGTTAATGATGTGTGTATTCGGTCATAATGGTGCACACGAGGAAATGTTAGATTAATTGTATTAAAATTGCTCGATGTGATTAAAAATGCGTATGACCATTTTGTATTTGAGCTAAAGGTGGCCATATGACCTCTCAAACTCCTTGTCATATTCGGCCATAAGCTAGCATAATGAGACTTTAATAAGTTAAATTTGTTTGAATTAGCTCAAGAGCTTAGAGGACCAAAGTTGAATAAGGGAAAGGAAAAAGTGATCGAATAGCTGCCGAAATCGTTCGACAACATCCGAGGTAAGTTTTCGAGTAATGGATCTTAGATTATGATTAAAGTAGATCATGTTTTAAGTAAATCAAAATCATGCTCTTTGTATGTAACTATTAAGCCGAAAATGATAATGCTTGATAAGTGACTTGTGTTTGAATTCTAGTTATGAAAATGAAATTTAGATGTGTTGTGACAGCCCAAAATTGACCCTAGTCGGGATGTGGTTTCGGGACCACAAAATTGAGGCATAAAAATAATTTAAAATTTATTTTGATGCCTATGATATGTGTTAATTTGTGTGTGGCATTTTTGATGATTCGATTTAGTGTTATAAAGGTGAATTTCACTAGAAAGGACCTAGTAGTAAACTTTGAAAGTATGATGGGGAAATGTGTGATGACTAGTTGATAATGCATGCAAAATTAAGGGATTTGCATGTCAAATTCCCCAAAGATGGCATAGTGGCCGGCCATGACAAGGAGTTATGGGCAAGGAAAAACATGTTATGACATGTTTTGATAATGCATGATGTGATGAAATGATAAAAAAATTTAGTGGTGGGAAGAGAAACAAAAAAAAAATGTGTGTGAGTGTGGTATTCTCCCCATTGTTGCCGTGAGTGAAAGAAAAGCAAAGAAAAAATTTTGTTCATCCTTGTTCTCTCCTTTTTGGCCGAAAATACTAAGGAAGAAGATAGGATTTTTGCTCCATTTTTGGTTTAGAAGAGATCTAGAAGGAGATTTGGCTATACTTGCATCAAGATTAAGGTATGTATGAAGTTGTGTCATGAGATTCATGCATGTTTTAGTTGCTAACTTGATGTTCATGTTAGCCATGGTTCAAATCCTTGTTATGCCATGGAAATGGTATTAGGCCAAGGTTGATATTGTGTTAAAGCCATTGCATGCTAAATGTGAAGCTTGATAATGATGCATGCAATGATGGATTGACTACTCTTGAAATTTCTTTGTAGCAATCTTGAGTAAGACATTGAGTTCTTTGTTTAACCATGACCGAAGTTGAAAGGGGTATGAATGTGATGTATTCGGCCATGATGCATTCATGAGCATGATTTATGCTTGTTACTTGATTGGTAAAATTTGTGTTTTAGATGGTTATGAACACCTTGAGGTCCGCCATGCACCTATATGTGTATGTATGTTTGCACATGATGATTTGGTTATGAAGTAAATGATAAATATGTTTGTTTAAAGAAGAAATTGTTGAAGAATGTTTGTGAAATTGCAAGTACATTCGGCCTAGTACACATATGATGTGAAAATCTTGGAATTTATTGTTGATTTGGTGCAAGTATGACTAAGTATAATCGGCCATGAATGAGTGCCTAAGAGGTTGTGTTGTTCGGCCATGAGTAAGCATGTTGAAGGCTTTGTGTGTTAAGTCGATTCATGAATTCCGTACTTATGTGACTTTAATGTCTAGTGAATATATGTGGGCTAAGTGCCTTGAGTTCTTCTTTTCGATACTCAAATGATTGAATCAAATTATTTGTTAAATTAAGCTCAAGAGCAAAGGGGACCAAATCCGATAAAGGAAGGAAAAAGTAGTCGAATAGCCATCGAATCGCTCGACAACATCCGAGGTAAGTTTTCGAGTATCGAAACTTAGATTTTGATTCGATTGAATGAAGTAATAAGCAATCGAAATTACGCCTTGTATATGGCCATTGAGCGAAATGATATTTTGTTAAGTGAATTGTGCATAAAAGTTTTGTTGTGAAAATGAAACAAAGATGTGTATGAATGTTCGAGTGATATCCGGGCTAAGCCCAAGGCAATTGTGCGAGCTATGATACCGGGCTAAGCCCAAGGCAATTAATGCGAGCTATGATATCAGGCTAAGCCCAAGGCAATTGTGCGAGCTATGATATCGGGCTAAGCCCAAGGCAATTGTGCGAGTTGTGATATCCGGGTTAAGTCCCAAAGGCATTTGTGCGGTTACAGAATCGCTACGTCCGAAGGTGTTTTGAGCAGTAGCTACATCCGGATAAACTCCAAGGTATGTGATTTGAAATTTATAAGCTGCTGGAAAATTTTCGTTAATGCACTTGTGAAATTCCCAACAACAAGGTATGTTTTGTGTGTGCTTTGCACACTATGAGTAAGTCGTATGAATATTCGCTCCAATGATAAACGAGCTATCGGCCTTAACTAAGCCGTTGTTTTGTATGAAAATAAGAGTTGGGATTGTGAAGTAAGCATGTCTTTGAGAAATTGTGCATATGAATTATTGTTTAGCTACTTGAATGCTATGCTTTGGTTGTGTGTAAATTATGGCTCGAAACTTACTAAGCATAAATTGCTTACTCCGTTCCTTTGTTTCTCTGTTTTAGATTTTGCTCGTTAACGATCGGATTCGGGATCATTGAAGTGAAGTCATCCACACTATCAAAGCCCTTTTTTGGTACTCTTTTAGTTGAGTTCGGATATGGCATGTATAGGACTACCCTCGGTTGTCTTTAAGTACTTGTGTTGTATATGTGTACGGCCATGCGAAAATGGTTCGTAATAGTGGAGTATGGAATTAGACCATTTGTTGTTTGTAATTATATATGGTTTCATGATGTGATTATGGATTGGAATGGGAGTGTTGGTCACATGATCAGCCATTGGAATGGCTAAATATGATCATATGTGGACCCATGTATGGCAAGACCATAGTTGGCCCATGGAGACTACAAATTAGGTAAAGCCTACCTTAAAAACAGATGCTGCCAGCTGCAGTGACGTGGTTTTGAAAAATCACCAAAATTTTTAGGAATGGTATTAAATGGTGAATAAATTATTAACTCGAACCTTGACGAGTCTATTTTCATATGAAAGTAACGAAACGATCATATGAATAGTATACCGGGAGATATTAAAATTCTCGTGAGACAGGGCGAGAACGGTTTCGGGTCCCTGTCGCTAATTTGAAAATTTACCATAAATTATCCAGAATGAATTAGAAGTCATGCCTTATATGTGCAGATTCTTTTGTTTAGTCTAGTTTCATTAGAAACAAACGGCATCGATATTGAAACCACATGCAGAGAGATATTCAAGTTGTAACGCTGAAGGTCGATGTAGTCGACCCTGTAACATGGGCGAATTTAACTAATAAACTGTACCAATTGGCCCAACCAAAAATTCTAGAAATAAATCCAGGATGGAGATATGAGTCTAAATTCAGGAAAAATTTACGGAATCAGTTTCCGAGTTTTGTAACTCAAGATATGCTTTTTAAGGCAACAAGGACGCAGTTTTCCAGCTTGCACAGGAATGTCAAGTTGGTTTGCTATAAGTGGTTTTGGCTTGTTAACCCCTCGTGTCCGACACGGCAATGGTCTCGGGTTTGGGGTGTTACAATTTTATTGGTATCGAGCTACGGTTTAGTCGATTCTAGGACTACCGTGATATGTTTGGGGTCTAGCTATACATGCCATTAAGTGATAATTGATAGTGTGGTGATTTCGACAATTTGAGTTTGTGTTTGTTTATAGCAATGGATCCCGATCCCAACCGAGCAATAGCTGATGATGTGGAGAGTGTGGCGCTGCTCCTCACAAGGGACAATGGCGTGACTCTCAACCTATTGCCAACAATCCGAATGATGAGGCTAAGCAAGCCTTTTATAGTGTGATGAATGATTGGTTTAACCAATACATTCGAACTAACACTACTGTTCCACAACCTCCATTCCCGACTAACGCAACCCCAAGACTTACAATACCTCCCAGAATCGACCAAGTAAGGTCAAGTAAGCCCCAATCGATGAATTCAAAACATGGGGCTACTAAATTTAAAGTCATGGATAGCGACGATGCCGAAAAAGCTGAATTTTGGTTGGACAACACTATCCGGTGCTCGATGAGTTATCATGTACACCGATGAATGCTTAAAGTGTACTATCTCCTTGCTACGCGATTCCGCCTACTATTGGTGGAGTACTCTGACTTATGTGGTATCTAGAGAGCAAGTAACTTGGGAGTTCTTCCAAACTGAATTCCGAAAGAAGTATATCAGTCAGAGATTTATGGACCAAAAACGGAAGGAATTTCTTGAACTTAAACAAGGTTCCATGTCGGTTACCGACTATCAACAAAAATTTGTGAGGCTTAGCCAGACGCAGAATGCATTTCTTCGAAGTCGTGATGTAAACGCTCAAGATGGACTGAATGATGATATAAAGTCAGTATGTTGGCATTTTGGAAATCAGAGTTTGTGGCTCTTGTCGAGCGGCGTGCAAAGCCAAGGAGCTCAAGATGGAGAAAAGAAAAGTGAAGTGGGAGCAAGGAGTTTCAGTAAGAAGTCTTGGGAAGCCCTTCCCACATCATCAAAGAAATTTAGAGATGGCTTAGGCGGTCTAGAGACATTTCGGGCTTTTCTAGACGAGACCGCGATCGACCCCTATGGGCACGCTGAGTCACTTGATCGCCGATGTTGGCAATGATCGTCGAGATGAACGGAGTGCCAATATTGTGGCAAATGGCATTCGGGAGTTGTAGATTCCGTGACCGCCTCTGTTACAATTGCGGATCGATCGATCATTTCATTAAGGATTGCCCGAGCTTAGCTTGGACAAAACGTAAATCAAAGTGGGAACCCGGTGCTACCACAACTCGAGGTAGGCCGTCTAGAAACACGGGCAATGCTAGTGGCGGTCGAGAGGATCTAGAGATGCCACCATCGATCCGAGGCTCGTGCTCTGCTAGGACTTATGCCATACGCGCACGCGAGGATCTTGCCTCACCGATGTTATTACCGGTATCCTCACTCTTTTCGATACTAATGTGATTGCTTTGATTGACCACGGTTCTACTCATTCTTATATATGCGAAACCTTAACATCCAAAAAGACTTTGCCCATTGAGTCTCTCGAGTTTGTAATTCGGTGTCAAACCCTTGGGTCATTACGTGCTCGTCAACAAAGTGTGTAAGAAAAGTCCCCTAGTATTTTGAGGTTCTTGTTTTCCGGCGGACTTGATGCTTTTGCCATTCGGCCTAATTCGACGTTATTCTTGGTTTGGATTAGTTGACCATGCACGATGCGGTTGTAAATTGCAAAAGCAAGACTATTGATCCGAGGTGCGCGAATAACGAGATAATTCGGGTTGAGTCTACGGACTTAAAGGGATTGCCACCGTAATATCGGCAATGTTGGCTCAAAAATACGTAAGAAAGGGTGTGAAGCATACCTTGCGTATGTTCTAGATGACAAGGAGTTAGAAAAGAAACCCGAATCTGTGCGCTGGTTTGTGAATACCGGATGTTTTTCCGAAGAATTGCGGGTTTACCACATTTCGGAAATAGAGTTTGGCATCGAATTGGTACCGGTACCATTCCAATTTCGATAGCTCCGTGTCGTATGGCACCAATGGAATTAAAGGAGTTGAAAGCTCGGTTGCAAGAATTGGTGGATAGAGGTTTTGCTCTTTGAGTTTTTCACCTTGGGGTGCGCCGGTGTTGTTTGTGATGGAACCGGAGGTCGTGCATCGACTATCGTCGACTTAATAAGCGACGATAAAGAACAAATATCCGTTATCAGCGTATCGATGATTTGTTCGATCAACTGAAGAAGCCTCGGTGTTTTGAAAATAGATCGAGATCGGGCTATTATCGATTCTTGATTCGAGATTCGGACGTACCCAAGACTGCCTTCAGAACGAGATATGGTCACTATGAGTTCCTAGTGATGCCGTTTGGGCTTACTAATGCCCCTGCGGTATTTATGGATTTGATGAATCGGATCTTCAGACCATATCTGGATCGGTTCGTAGTTGTCTTCATTGATGACATTTTGGTCTATTCGCAAAATGAGACCGAACACGCTGAACACCTGAGGATAGTGTTGCGAATTTTACGGGATAAGCAGTTATATGCTAAGTTCAAGCAAGTGTGAGTTCGGTTGAGGAGGTTAGCTTCTTGGGTCATGTGATATCTGCATCGGGTATTTGAGTCGAATTCAATAAAATTTCAGTCATACTTAATTGGAAGCCTCAGAAATATTCTTGAGGTTCGAGCTTTTGGGGCTTGCTTGGTTATTACCGACGATTTGTAAAAGGTTTCTCAACGATAGCCACGCCAATGACGGCTACTCCAAAAGGATGTTAAGTTGAATGGATGGAGAAATGTCGGAAAAGTTTCGATCAACTGAAAACTTATTTGATGAAGCCTCAATTCTAGTGCAACCCGAATCGGCAAAGAGTTTGTCATCTATAGTGGCGCCTCCCTACTTGGGTTAGGTTGCGTATTGATGCAAGAAGGTCGAGTTGTGGCCTATCGTCGAGGCAATTAAAGCCACATGAGAAAAATTATTCGACCCATGGTCTCGAATTGGCTGCCATCGTATTCGCCTTAAAGATATGGCGACATTACTTATTTGGTGAGAAGTGCCATGTGTATTCGGATCATAAAAGTCTCAAATATTTGATGACTCAAAGAGACTTAAATCTGCGATAAAGACGTTGGCTCGAGCTGTTAAAGGATTATGAGCTGGTCTTTAACTATCACCCGGGAAAGGCGAATGTGGTTGCGAATGCCTTAAGTTGTAAATCATTATTCGCTTTACGAGCGATGAATGTGCACTTGTCCGTTCGATCCGACATTGTGTTAGTAGCTGAATTGAAAGCCAAACCATTATTGATACGTCAAATTCGTGAAGCTCAGAAAGTCGACGATGAGTTGGTTGCAAAACGGGCTGAGTGTGCTCCGAACAAGGAATCGAAGTTTCAAAATGATGATGACGATTGTTTGAGGTTGAGAAATCGTCTGTGTGTTCCAAAGAATTCAGAACATATTTCGATAATTCTGAAAGAAGCCCATTGTAGCCGAATGGCAATCCACCCGGGGAGTACGAAAATGTACAATGATTTGAAACGTCGGTTTTGGTGGCATGGTATGAAATGAGACATCTCCGACGTCGTTTCGAGGTGTTTAATATGTCAACAAGTGAAAGCGGAAAATCAAGTGCCTTCAGGATTACTTTCAGCCGATCACGATACCCGAGTGGAAATGGGATCGAGTCACAATGGACTTTGTATCCGAACTGCCATTGTCAGCGAGTAAGAAAGATGCGATTTGGGTCGTTGTAGATAGATTGACTAAGTCGGCTCACTTTGTCCCCGTGACGTCGGACTTTTCAATGGACAAACTAGCTGAATCAGACGTTTCTCAGATTGTGAGATTACACGGGTGCCTATTTCTATCGTGTCGGATAGAGATCCGAGATTTACCTCGCGATTTTGGAAAAGGTTGCAAGAAGCTTTGGGTACCAAGTTGCATTTCAAAGACCGCCTTTCACCCCAAACCGATGGTCAATCCGAGCGGATAATTCGGATACTTGAGGATATGTTAAGATGTTGCATCCTCGAGTTCGATGGTTCATGGAACGGTATTTGCCTTTGATTGAATTCGCTTACAACAATAGTTTTCAATCAAGTATTAAGATGGCACCTTACGAGGCCTTGTACGGGCGTAAATACCGTACACCATTGTGTTGGACGGAGCTCGGTGAAAGCAAAATTTTCGGGTGGACTTGATTAAAGATGCTGAATGAAAGTGATAGTGATCCGTGAAAATCAAGATAGCCTCCGATCGTCGAGTCGACGCGGATCTGAAGCGTAAAGACATCGAGCATCGTGGGAGATAAAGTGTTTCTCAAGGTTTCGCCTTGGAAAAAGATACTCGATTCGCCGTAAGGGCAAGTTGAGCCCGTGGTTCATTGGGCCATATGAGATATCCGGCGAGTCGGTCCATTGCATATCGTTTGATTTTGCCCCGAACTCGAAAAGATTCACGATGTCTTTCATGTTTCGATGCTTGACGCTATAGATCTGATCCATCGCACGTAATTAGTCCATCAGAGGTTGAAATTCAATCCGATATGAGTTATGAAGAAGAACCGATTCGTATCCTAGCTCGTGAAGTGAAGGAGTTGCGAAACAAAAGGGTTCCGTTAGTAAAAGTGTTATGGCTCAAACACGGGATGGAAGAAGCTACTTGGGAACCCAAGAGCTCTATGAAAGAGCGTTATCCAAACCTATTTACGGTAAGATTTTCGGGACGAAAATTTCTTAAGTGGGGAGAGTTGTGACACCCAAAATTGACCCTAGTCGGGATGTGGTTTCGGGACCACAAAATCGAGGCATAAAAATAATTTAAAATTTATTTTGATGCCTATGATATGTGTTAATTTGTGTGTGGCATTTTGATGATTCGATTTAGTGTTATAAAGGTGAATTTCACTAGAAAGGACCTAGTAGTAAACTTTGAAAGTATGATGGGAAATGTGTGATGACTAGTTGATAATGCATGCAAAATTAAGGATTTGCATGTCAAATTCCCCAAAGATGGCATAGTGGCTGGCCATGACAAGGAGTTATGGGCAAGGAAAAACATGTTATGACATGTTTTGATAATGCATGATGTGATGAAATGATAAAAAATTTAGTGGTGGGAAGAGAAACAAAAAAATGTGTGTGAGTGTGGTATTCTCCCCATTGTTGCCGTGAGTGAAAGAAAAGCAAAGAAAAAATTTTGTTCATCCTTGTTCTCTCCTTTTGGCCGAAAATACTAAGGAAGAAGATAGGATTTTGCTCCATTTTGGTTTAGAAGAGATCTAGAAGGAGATTTGGCTATACTTGCATCAAGATTAAGGTATGTATGAAGTTTTGTCATGAGATTCATGCATGTTTTAGTTGCTAACTTGATGTTCATGTTAGCCATGGTTCAAATCCTTGTTATTCCATGGAAATGGTATTAGGCCAAGGTTGATATTGTGTTAAAGCCATTGCAAGCTAAATGTGAAGCTTGATAATGATGCATGCAATGATGGATTGACTACTCTTGAAATTTCTTTGTAGCAATCTTGAGTAAGACATTGAGTTCTTTGTTTAACCATGACCGAAGTTGAAAGGGGTATGAATGTGATGTACTCGGCCATGATGCATTCATGAGCATGATTTATGCTTGTTTCTTGATTGGTAAAAATTTGTGTTTTAGATGGTTATGAACACCTTGAGGTTCGGCCATGCACCTATATGTGTATGTATGTTTGCACATGATGATTTGGTTATGAAGTAAATGATAAATATGTTTGTTTAAAGAAGAAATTGTTGAAGAATGTTTGTGAAATTGCAAGTACATTCGGCCTAGTACACATATGATGTGAAAATCTTGGAATTTATTGTTGATTTGGTGCAAGTATGACTAAGTATAATCGGCCATGAATGAGTTCCTAAGAGGTTGTGTTGTTCGGCCATGAGTAAGCATGTTGAAGGCTTTGTGTGTTAAGTCGATTCATGAATTCGTACTTATGTGACTTTAATGTCTAGTGAATATATGTGGGCTAAGTGCCTTGAGTTCTTCTTTTCGATACTCAAGTGATTGAATCAAATTATTTGTTAAATTAAGCTCAAGAGCAAAGGGGACCAAATCCGATAAAGGGAAGGAAAAGTAGTCGAATAGCCATCTAATCGCTTCGACAACATCTCGAGGTAAGTTTTCGAGTATCGAAACTTAGATTTTGATTCGATTGAATGAAGTAATAAGCAATCAAATTTCGCCTTGTATATGGCCATTGAGCCGAAATGAAATTTTGTTAAGTGAATTGTGCATAAAGGTTTTGTTGTGAAAATGAAACAAAGATGTGTATGAATGTTCGAGTGATATCAGGGCTAAGCCCAAGGCAATTGTGCGAGCTATGATACGGGCTAAGCCCAAGGCAATTGTGCGAGCTATGATATCAGGCTAAGCCCAAGGCAATTGTGCGAGCTATGATATCGGGCTAAGCCCAAGGCAATTCGCGAGTTGTGATATCCGGTTAAGTCCCGAAGGCATTTGTGCGGGTTACCATAACAAGACTCGTCCCAAAGGTGTTTTGAACGAGTAGCTATATCCGGATAAACTCGAAGGTATGTGATTTGAAATTTATAAGCTGCTGGAAAATTTTCAGTTAATGTACTTGTGAAATTCCCAACAACAAGGTATGTTTTGTGTGTGCTTTGCACACTATGAGTAAGTGCGTATGAATATTCGCTCCAATGATAAACGAGCTATCGGCGTTAACTAAGCCATTGTTTGTGTATGAAAATAAGAGTTGGGATTGTGAAGTAAGCATGTCTTTGAGAAATTGTGCATATGAATTATTGTTTAGCTACTTGAATGCTATGCTTTGGTTGTGTGTAAATTATGGCTCGAAACTTACTAAGCATAAATTGCTTACTCCGTTCCTTTGTTTCTCTGTTTTAGATTTTACTCGTTAACGATCGGATTCGGGATCATTGAAGTGAACTCATCCACACTATCAAAGCCCCTTTTTGGTACTCCTTTAGTTGAGTTCGGATATGGCATGTATAGGACTACCCTCGGTTGTCTTTAAGTACTTGTGTTGTATATGTGTACGGCCATGCGAAAATGGTTCGTAATAGTGGAGTATGGAATTAGACCATTTGTGGTTTGTAATTATATATGGTTTCATGATGTGATTATGGATTGGAATGGGAGTGTCGGTCACATGATCAGCCATTGGAATGGCTAAATATGATCATATGTGGACCCATGTATGGCAAGACCATAGTTGGCCCATGGAGACTACAAATTAGGTAAAGCCTACCTTAAAAACAGATGCTGCCAGCTGCAGTGATGTAGTTTTGAAAAATCACCAAACTTTTTAGGAATGGTATTAAATGGTGAATAAATTATTAAATCGAACCTTGACGAGTCTATTTTCATATGAAAGTAACGAAACGATCATATGAATAGTATACCGAGAGATATTAAAATTCTCGTGAGACAGGGCCAGAACGGTTTCTGGGTCCCCTTTCGCGACTTTGAAAATTTACCATAAATTATCCAGAATGAATTAGAAGTCATGCCTTATATATGCAGATTCTTTTTTTAGTCTAGTTTCATTAGAAACAAACGGCATCAGTATTGAAACCCTGTACAGAGAGATATTCAAGTTGTAACGCGCGAAGGTCAGTGTAGTCGACCCCTGTAACATGGGCGACTTTAACTAATAAAATGTACCAATTGGACAGACCAAAAATTCTAGAAATAAATCCAGGGATGGATATATGAGTCTAAATTCAGGAAAAATTTACGGAATCAGTTTCTGAGTTTTGTAACTCGAGATATGCTTTTTAAGGCAACAGTGACGCAGTTTTCCAGCTTGCCTGGGAATGTCAAGTTGGTCGGTGCTATAAGTGGTTTTGGCTTGTTAACCCCTCGTGTCCGACACCGGCAACGGTCTCGGGTTCGGGGTGTTACATGTGTCATGATTTATTGATATGTGCATGGATATTCGGATGATAACCGGGCTAAGTCCCGAAGGCATTTGTGCTAGTGACTAATTCCGGGCTAAGCTCGAAGGCATTTGTGCGAGTTACTATAACCGGGCTAAGTCCCGAAGGCATTTGTGTGAGTTACCATAACCGGGCTAAGTCCCGAAGGCATTTGTGCGAGTTACTATAACCGGGCTAAATCCCGAAGGCATTTGAGCAAGTAGCTATATCCGGCTAAATTTCGTAGGTACTTGGTTTGGGAATGAGCGATCTTGCTGTAATAATTTCAATTAATACGTAAAATCCCAACGATGAGGTACGTTTCGTATATGCATTGGAGTAGTTGATTCCTTTTAAATATTATTCGCTCACCAATTAATGAGCTTCGGCCTTTGGTTAAGTTGATCCCTTATGTGTGAATATAAGGGTTGGAAATGTAAGTAGGACTGATTTTTGAGAATCTGTATATGAAATTATCCGTTTAGTTATATGAATGCTATACTTGATTGTGCCTAATTTCATTGCTCAAAACTTACTAAGCATTAAATGCTTACTCCGTTCTTTGAATCTCGGTTTTATAGATTTTGGTTCGTCACCATCGGACTCGGGATTGTCGAAGTCAAGTCGTCCACACTATCAAAGCCCTTTTGGTACACTTTTGGTTGAACTCAAAAATGGCATGTATAGCTAGACCCAAACGTATTACGGTAGTCCTAGAATCGACTAAACCGTAGCTCGATACCAATAATATTGTAACACCCGCACCGGGACCGTTCTTTGAGTCGAACACGAGGTGCTAACGACTTAATTCATTTATTTTCACAATCCATTTTAAAATTTCGGACAAAGTGGCTAAGCTGCGTCCTTGTCACCTTAAAAATCATATCTTGAGTTCCAAAACTCGAAAACCAGTTTAAGAATTTTACCCGAAACTAGACTCATATATTCATCTACAAATTTTTTTCTAGAATTTTTGGTCGAGCCAATTATTACAGTTTATTAGTTAAAGTCTCCCCTATTTCTGAAGAAAAGAATTCTCGAGCGTACCGGCTAAGCCTTATAAACTTTCGTTCATAATCGGTAACTGACATAGAACCTTGTTTAAGTTCAAGAAATTCCTTCCATTTTTTATCCATGAATCTCTGACTGATATACTTTTTCCGAAACTCGGTTTGAAAAAACTCCCAAGTTACTTGCTCTCTGGGCACAACAGAAGTCAACGTATTCCACCAATAGTAGGCAGGATCACGTAGCAAGGAGATAGTACACTTTAGGCACTCATCGGGTGTGCAAGATAGCTCATCGAGTACCCGAATAGTGTTGTCCAACCAAAATTCAGCTTGCTCGGCATCATCACTGTCCATAGCTTTAAATTCAGTAGCCCCGTGTTTTCGGATTCTGTCAACTGGGGGCTTATTTGACCTTATTTGGTCAGTTGCAAGAGTTGACGGATAGGGGTTTCGCTCGACCAAGTTTCTCACCTTGGGGTGCACCAGAATTGTTTGTGAAAAAGAAGGACAGAACCATGAGGTTGTGCATCGACTATCGTTAGCTGAATAAAGTGACAATAAAGAATAAATATCTGTGACAGCCTTAAAACGACCCTAGTCGGAATGTGGTTTCGGGACCACAAAACCGAGGCATAAAAATAATTTAATATTTATTTTATTGCCTATAATATGTGTTAACTCATGTGTGACATTTTTGATGCTTTAATTTCGAGTTATAAATATGAATTTCACTAGAAAGGACATAGTAGAAAACTTTGAAAGTATGATGGGGGAATGTGTGATGACTAATTAAAGCATGCATGCAAAACAATGGCCTTGCATGTCAAATACCCCTCTTTTTACAAGTGATGGCCGGCCATGACAAGGGAGTATGGGCTAAACATGTCATGAAACATGTTTTGTTGGTGCATTAGGGAGAAACAATAAACAAATAAGTATGGGTAATAAAGAAAGAAAAAAAAATGTGTGTAAGTGAACCCCCCCCATTGCCGTGCATGGAAGAAAAGAAAAGAAAAAAAATTTTGCTCATCCATTTTTTCTCTCTTGACCAAAAATACTAGAGGAAGGAAGGAATTTTGCTTCATGTTTGGTTTGGAAGAGGATTAGGAAGAGGTTGGCTATACTTGCATCAAGATTAAGGTATGTTTGAGGTTGTGCCATGAGATTCATGCATGTTTTTAGTTGCTAGCTTGATGTTCTTGTTAGCCCATGTTCAAATCCTTGCTATGTCATGGGAATGACAATCGGCCAAGGTGGATGTGGTGTTAATGCCATTGCATGCTAAATATCAAGCTTAATAATGATACATGTGATGGGGGGGTTGAGGACTCTTAGATTTTCTTTTAGCATCTTTGAATGAGATACTAAGTTCTTTGTTTAACCATGACCAAATTGAAACGGTATGGTGTTGTGGTGTATTCGGCCATGGTATATCCATAAGTATGATTCATGCATGTTGCATGGCAAGTAAGATTTAAGCTTTGGATATGTGTATATATTTGGATATAAGCCACTTGAGAATCGGCCCTTGCACCTACATGAATATATGTTTGCACATGATGTATTGGTATGACATATATACTATTTCAAGTGTATATTTGCTTGTGATGATGTTTGGTTATGAAGTAAATGAGAGATGTGTATTGAGCTACGATATGTAATCGTTAGTTAGTAAAATGTATGCTGTTTTTGTGTGGTATTAAGTGTATAATTGGCCTCAACATGGACATGCATATTCGCCACATGAAGGGAAATTGGTGTGCATGCATTCGGTTAGAGGCAAGCATATTGATGCCTATTCTTGGCTTAGAAAATTCGGCTAAGAGGAATATTAACTAATGTGTTGAGTTCGATTCATGATTTCGTACATATGCGACTTTAATGCCTAATGAGTATATATATTGACTAAGTACCTTGAATTCCTCTTTCGATGCTCAAATGATTAAATCGATTTATTTGTTAAATTAAGCTCAAGAGCAAAGGGGAACTAGATCCGACAAAGGGAAGGAAAAAGTGGTCGAATAGCCATTGAAATCGTTCGATGACATCCTAGGTAAGTCTTCGAGTAATGACCCTACTTGAATTATATTGAAATCATGCTCCTTGTGTGTGTGGCTATTGAGTAGAAATTGTAAAGGTTTGATAAATATTTTGTGTTTGAGCCTTAGTAACGAAAATGAATTATGGATGTGTCGTGAATATTGATATATGTGTAAATGAACATTGGAATGATATCCTGCTAAGTCCCAAGGCAATTGTGCTAGTAATTATATCCTGGCTAAGACCAAGGCATTCGTATGAAGTTGTTATATCCGGCTAAGACCAAGGCATTTGTGCAAGTTACCAAATCCGGGTTAAGACCCGAAGGCAATTGTGGGAGTCACTATAACCGGGCTTCGTCCCGAAGGCATTTGAGCGAGTCATTATATCCGGTTAAATTTCGAAGGTACGTGGTTCGAGAATAAGCGATCTTGCTGTAAAATTTCAGTTAATACGCTTGAAAAATTCCAGCAATGAGGTATGTTCATATGAGCTTGAATTAGTTGATTCCTTGAATAATATTCGCTCGATCGAGTAATGAGTTTCGATATTTGACTAAGGTGATCCCTTATGTATGAACATAGGGGTTGGAATGTGAAATGAGTATGATATTGAGAATTTGTGCATATGAAACTATCCGTTAGCTTTATGAATGCTATGCTTTTGTTGTGTTGGAATTTCTTGCTCAAACTTACTAAGCATAAATTGCTTACTCCGTTTTCTGTTTCTGTTTTATAGATTTTGCTCGTTAGCTATCGGATTCGGGATCATTGAAGTCAAGTCATCCACACTATCAAAGCCTCCATTTTGGTATAATTTTGGTTGAACTTTGAAATGGCATGTATAGGACTACCCTTTTGTTGAAGGTCATGTACCTTTCGGTTTTGTGTAAACTTGGATAGCCATGCGAAAATGGCTTATATCGTTTTTAGTATAGTACTATAATCGTTTGTATGTTGATCATTATGAGGTATGGAATTGTTTTGAAACGATTAGCCATTGGAATGGTTAATCATGATCACACTTTGTGCTATGTATGCAAAAAGGGGCAATTGAATCATGGAAATCATGAAATAGGTAAAGCCTACCTTAAAGACAGATGCTGACTGCAGCAGTGATGTGGATGTGAAAAATCACTAAAAATAGTAGGAATGGTATTAAATAGTGAATAAATTATGTAAATTAACCTTGATGAGTCTACTTTCATATGGAAGAAACGAAACGGTCATAGGAGTTACATGTTAAGAGATATTAAAGTTCTCGTGAAATAGGGCCAGAACAGTTTCTGGATCCCCTGTTCCGACTTTGGAAATTCATTGTAAATTAACCAGAGATAATTAGGAGTCATGCCATATATTTATAGATTTCTCTCTGAGTCTAGTTTCTATAGAAATAAACGGAATCAGAATTAAAGCCCTGTACAAGGAGATATTCAATTCGTAACAGACAAAGGTCAGTGTAGTCAAACCCTGGGATAGGGGAGACTTTAACTAATAAACTGTACTAATTGGCTTGACCAAAAATTCTATAAAAAAATCTGTAGATGGACATATGAGTCTAGTTTCAGGAAAAATTACAAAACTAATTTTTGAGCTTTGAAACTCAAGATATGATTTTTAAGGCGACAGTGATGCAAGAACGACTTGTCTAGAAAATTCTAAATGGACTTTGTGAAAATAGTTAAGTCTGTGCACCTTGTGTTCTATTCCTAGAACGGACTCTGCAATGGGTGTTACAATTTTATTGGTATCGAGCTACGGTTTAGTCGATTCTAGGACTACCGTAATGCGTTTGGGTCTAGCTATACATGCCATTTTATGTGATTATTTGATAGTGTGGTGATTTACGACGTTTGAATATGTGTTTATTTATAGTAATGGATCCCGATCCCGACCGAAGCGGTAGTGATGATCTTGAGAGTGTAGTGCTGCTCCCGTACATGGGACAGACTCCGTGGACTCTCAACCTATTGCTAGCAATCCGAATGATGAGGCTAGGCAAGCCTTTTATAGCGTGATGAATGATTGGTTCAACCAATACATTCGAACTAACACTACTGTTCCACAACCTCCATTCCCGACTAATACGACCCAGCACCTACAATGCCTCCGAATCGACCAAATAAGGTCGAATAAGCCCCAATGGATGAGAATCAAAATATGAGGCTCTTGAATTTAAAGCTACGGATAGCGGCGATGCCGAGCAAGCTGAATTTTGGTTGGACAACACGATCCGGCACTCGATGAGCTATCTTGTACACCGATGAATGCCTAAAGTGTACTATCTCCTTGCTACGTGATTACGCCTACTATTGGTGGAGTACTCGACTTCACAGTGCCGAGAGTAAGTAACTTGGGAGTTTTCCAAACCGAGTTTGGAAAAAGTATATCGATCGAGATTTATGGATCAAAAGCGGAAGGAATTTCTCGAACTTAATCAAGGTTCCATGTCGATTATCGACTATGAACGAAAATTTGTGAGGCTTAGCGGACACGCGAGAATGCATTTCTTGAAGTCGTGATGTAAACGCTCAAGATGGACCTAATGATGAGATAAAGTCAGTATGTTGGCATTTTGGAAATCAGAGTTTGTGGCTCTTGTCGAGTGAGCGTACAAAGCCGAGGAGCTCGATATGGAGAAAAGAAAAGTGAAGTGGGAGCAAGGGAGTTTCAGTAAGAGGTCTTGGGAAGCCCTTCCCACATCATCAAAGAAATTTAGAGATGGCTTAGGCCGGTCTAGAGACACTTGGGCTTTTCTAGACGAGATCGCGATCGACCCCTGTGACCACACGAGTCACTTGATCGCCAATGGTGGGAATGATCGACGAGAGAGAACGGAGTGCCGATGTTGTGGCAAATGGCATTCGAAGTTGTAGATTCCGTGACCGCTCTGTTACAAGTGCGGATCGAGTTGACCACTTCATTAAAGATTGCCCGAGGTTGTCCGAGCAGAATGTAGATCGAGTGGGAAGCCGGTGCTACCACCGCCGAGGTAGACCATCTAGAAACACGGGCAATGCTAGTGGTGGTCGAGAGGATCTAGAGATGTTACGACCGGATCCGAGGCTCGCGCTCTGCTAGGGCTTATGCTATCTGCCAAGACGCGAGGATGCTTCCTCGCCGGATGTTATTACCGGTACTTTCACTCTCTTTGATACTAATGTGATTGCTTTGATTGACCCTAGTTCTACTCATTCTTATATATGCGAAACCTTAGCATCCAGTAAGACTTTACCTATTGAGTCTACTGAGTTCGTAATTCAGGTGTCAAATCCCTTGGGTCGTTACGTGTTGGTCGACAAAGTGTGTAAGAAATGTCCCCTAGTAATTCGAGGTTCCTATTTTCCGGTGGACTTGATGCTTTTGCCATTTGATGAATTTGATGTTATTCTTGGGTTGGAATGTTTGACCGTGCATGATGCAGTTGTGAATTGCAAAAGCAAGACTATTGATTTGAGGTGCGCAAATAACGAGATGATCCGAGTTGAGTCTACGGACTTAAAGGGGTTGCCAGCTATAATATCATCAATGTTGGCCCAAAAATTGTAAGAAAGGGGTGCGAAGCATACCTTGCGTATGTACTTGATGATAAGGAGTTAGAAATAAAACCGAATCTGCTTGGTGGTTTGTGAATACCGGATGTTTTTCCAAGAATTACCGGGTTTGCCACTGTTCGGAGATAGAGTTTGGCATTGAGCTTGTACACGGGACCACACCGATTTCAATAGCTCCGTGTCGTATGGCACCAACGAATTAAAGGAGTTGAAAGCTTCGGTTGCAAGAGTTGGTGGATAGAGGTTTTGCTCGCCGAGTTTTTCACCTTGGGGTGCACCAAAGTTGTTTGTGAAAAGAAAGACGGAACCATGAGGTTGTGCATCGACTATCGTCGACTTAATAAAGTGACAATAAAGAACAAATATCCGCTTACACGTATCGACGATTTGTTCGATCAACTGAAGGGAGCCTCGGTGTTCTCAAAAATAGATTTGAGATCGGGCTATTATCGATTCTTGAATCCGAGATTTGGACATACCCAAAACGCCTTGAGCGAGATATGGTCACTACGAGTTCTTAGTGATGCCGTTTGGGCTCACTAATGCCCTGCGGTATTTATGGATTTGATGAATCGGATCTTGAGACCGTATTTGGATCGGTTCGTAGTTATGTTCATTGACGACATCTTGGTCTATTCAAGAGATGAGACCGAACATGCGAAGCACCTGAGATTAGTGTTGCAAATTTTACGGGATAAGCGGTTATATGCTAAGTTCAAAGAAGTGTGAGTTACGGTTAGCGAGGTTAGCTTCTTGGGCCATGTGGTATCTGCATCGGGTATTCGAGTCGACCCGAGTAAAATTTCAGCCATACTTAACTGGAAGCCTCCGAGAAATATTACTGAGGTTCGGAGCTTTTTGGGACTTGTCGGTTACTACCGACGGTTTGTAAAAGGATTCTCGATGATAGCCACACCCATGACGAAACTGCTTCAGAAAGATGTCAAGTTTGAATGGACGGAAAAGTGTCAGAAAAGTTTCGACCAATTGAAAACTCATTTGACGGAAGCTCCAAGACTAGTACTGTTAAATCGGCAAAGAGTTTGTCATCTATAGTGACGCTTCCCTACTTGGGTTAGGTTGCGTATTGATGCAAGAGGGTCGAGTTGTGGCCTATGCGTCGAGACAATTAAAGCCACATGAGAAAAATTATCCGACCCATGATCTCGAATTGGCTGCCATCGTATTCGCCTTAAAGATATGGCGAAATTACTTATTTGGTGAGAAGTGCCATGTGTATTCGGATCACAAAAGTCTCAAATATTTGATGACTCAAAGAGACTTAAATCTGCGACAAAGATGTTGGCTCGAGTTGTTAAAAGATTATGAGCTTGTCATTGATTATCACCCGAGAAAGGCTAATGTGGTTGCGGACGCCTTAAGCCGAAAATCACTGTTTGCTTTACGAGCTATGAATATACACTTGTCTATTCTACCCGACAATGTGTTAATAGCGAATTAAAGGCCAAACCATTGTTGACTCATCAAATTCGTGAAGCTCGGAAGGTTGACGATGAGTTGGTTGCAAAAGCAAGTGAGTGTGTTCCGAACAAGGAATCGAATTTCAAATTGATGATGACGATTGTTTGAGGTTCGAAGTCGTCGTGTGTTCCAAAGAATTACGAACTTATTTGGATAATTCTGAACGAAGCCCATTGTAGCCGGATGGCAATCCACCCGGGGAGTACGAAGATGTACAACGATTTGAAACGTCGGTTTTGGTGGCATGGTATGAAACGAGACATCTCGACTTTGTTTGAGATGTTTAATATGTCAACAAGTGAAAGCGGAACATCAAGTGCCTTGAGGTTACTTGACCGATCACGATACCCGAGTGGAAATGGGATTGAGTCACAATGGACTTTGTGTCCGGACCGCCATTGTCGACAAGTAAGAAGGATGCGATCCGGTTGTTGTTGATAGGTGACTAAGTCGGCTCACTTTATCCTCGTATGTCGGATTTTTCATTGGATAAACTAGCTGAATTGTATGTTTCTCGATTGTGAGATTACACGGGTACCGATTTTTGTTGTGTCGGATAGAGATCCGAGGTTTACCTCGCGATTTTGGAAGAAATTGCAAGAAGCTTTGGGTACCAAGTTGCATTTCAACCCGCCTTTCACCCCAAACCGATGGTCAATCCAAGCGGATAATTCGGATACTTGAGGATATGTTGAGATGTTGCATTCTCGAGTTCGGTGGTTCATGGGAGCGGTATTTACCTTTGATTGAATTCGCACAACAATAGTTTTCAATCAAGTATTAAGATGGCGCCTTATGAGGCCTTGTACGAGCGTAAATGCCGTACACCATTGTTTTGGACCGAGCTCGGCGAAAGCAAAATTTTCGAGTGGATTTGATTAAAGATCTTTGAATGAAAGTAAAAGTAATCCGTGAAAATCGAAGATAGCCTCCGATCGTCGAAAGTCGACGCGGATCTGAAACGAAAAGACATTGAGTATCAGGTGGGAGATAAAGTGTTTCTTAAAGTTTCGCCTTGGAAAAAGATACTCAGATTTGGGCGCAAGGGCAAATTGAGTCCGAGGTTCATCGGGCCATATGAGATATCCGAACGAGTCGGTCCAGTTGCATATCGTTTGATTTTGCCCCCTGAACTCGAAAAGATTCACGATGTCTTTCACGTTTCAATGCTTCGATGCTATAGATCTGATCCGTCGCACGTAATTAGTCCATCAGAGGTTGAAATTCAAGCCGATATGAGTTATGAAGAAGAACCGATTCGCATCCTAGCTCGTGAAGTGAAAGAGTTGCGAAACAAAAGGGTTCCGTTAGTAAAAGTATTATGGCTCAAACACGGGATGGAAGAAGCTACTTGGGAACCCGAGAACTCTATGAAAGAGCGATACCCAAATCTATTTACCGGTAAGATTTTCGGGGACGAAAATTTCTTAAGTGGGGGAGAGTTGTGACAGCCTTAAAACGATCCTAGTCGGAATGTGGTTTCGGGACCACAAAACCGAGGCATAAAAATAATTTAATATTTATTTTATTGCCTATAATATGTGTTAACTCATGTGTGACATTTTTGATGCTTTAATTTAAAGTTATAAATGTGAATTTCACTAGAAAGGACCTAGTAGAAAGCTTTGAAAGTATGATGGGGGAATGTGTGATGACTAATTAAAGCATGCATGCAAAACAATGGCCTTGTATGTCAAATGCCCCTCTTTTTACAAGTGATGGCCGGCCATGACAAGGGAGTATGGGCTAAACATGTCATGAAACATGTTTTGTTGGTGCATTAGGGAGAAACAATAAACAAATAAGTATGGGTAATAAAGAAAGAAAAAAAAATGTGTGTGTGAGTGAACCCTCCCCCATTGCCGTGCATGGAAGAAAAGAAAAGAAAAAAATTTTGCTCATCCATTTTTCTCTCTTGACCGAAAATACTAGAGGAAGGAAGGAATTTTGCTTCATGTTTGGTTTGGAAGAGGATTAGGAAGAGGTTTGGCTATACTTGCATCAAGATTAAGGTATGTTTGAGGTTGTGCCATGAGATTCATGCATGTTTTTAGTTGCTAGCTTGATGTTCTTGTTAGCCCATGGTTCAAATCCTTGCTATGTCATGGGAATGACAATCGGCCAAGGTGGATGTGGTGTTAATGCCATTGCATGCTAAATATCAAGCTTGATAATGATACATGTGATGGGGGGGTTGAGGACTCTTAGATTTTCTTTTAGCATCTTTGAATGAGATACTAAGTTCTTTGTTTAACCATGACCAAATTGAAACGGTATGGTGTTGTGGTGTATTCGGCCATGGTATATCCATAAGTATGATTCATGCATGTTGCATGGTAAGTAAGATTTAAGCTTTGGATATGTGTATATATTTGGATATAAGCCACTTGAGAATCGGCCCTTGCACCTACATGAATATATGTTTGCACATGATGTATTGGTATGACATATATACTATTTCAAGTGTATATTTGCTTGTGATGATGTTTCGGTTATGAAGTAAATGAGAGATGTGTATTAAGCTACGATATGTAATGCGTTTGTTAGTAAAATGTATGCTGTTTTTGTGTGGTATTAAGTGTATAATTGGCCTCAACATGGACATGCATATTCGGCCACATGAAGGGAAATTGGTGTGCATGCATTCGGTTAGAGGCAAGCATATTGATGCCTATTCTTGGCTTAGAAAATTGACTAAGAGGAATATTAACTAATGTGTTGAGTTCGATTCATGATTTCGTACATATGCGACTTTAATGACTAATGAGTATATATATTGACTAAGTACCTTGAATTCCTCTTCGATGCTCAAATGATTAAATCGATTTATTTGTTAAATTCAGCTCAAGAGCAAAGGGAACTAGATCCGACAAAGGGAAGGAAAAAGTGGTCGAATAGCCATTGAAATCGCTCGACGACATCCTAGGTAAGTCTTGAGTAATGACCCTACTTGAATTATATTGAAATCATGCTCCTTGTGTGTGTGGCTATTGAGCCGAAATTGTAAAGGTTTGATAAATATTTTGTGTTTGAGCCTTAGTAACGAAAATGAATTATGGATGTGTCGTGAATATTGATATATGTGTAAATGAACATTGGAATGATATCCGGCTAAGTCCGAAGGCAATTGTGCTAGTAATTATATCCGGGCTAAGACCAAGGCATTCGTCTGAAGTTGTTATATCCGGCTAAGACCAAGGCATTTGTGCAAGTTACCAAATCGGGTTAAGACCAAGGCAATTGTGGGAGTCACTATAACCGGGCTTCGTCCCGAAGGCATTTGAGCGAGTCATTATATCCGGTTAGATTCTGAAGGTACGTGATTCGAGAATAAGCGATCTTGCTGTAAAATTTCAATTAATACGCTTGAAAAATTCCAGCAATGAGGTATGTTCATATGAGCTTGAATTAGTTGATTCCCTTCGAATAATATTCGCTCAGTCGAGTAATGAGTTTCCGGTATTTGACTAAGGTGATCCCTTATGTATGAACATAGGGGTTGGAATGTGAAATGAGTATGATATTGAGAATTTGTGCATATGAAACTATCCGTTAGCTTTATGAATGCTATGCTTTTGTTGTGCTGGAATTTCTTGCTCAAACTTACTAAGCATAAATTGCTTACTCCGTTTTCTCTGTTTCTCTGTTTTATAGATTTTGCTCGTTAGCTATCGGATTTGGGATCATTGAAGTCAAAGTCATCCACACTATCAAAGCCTCCATTTTGGTATAATTTTGGTTGAACTTTGAAATGGCATGTATAGGACTACCCTTTTGTTGAAGGTCATGTACCTTTCGGTTTTGTGTAAACTTGGATAGCCATGCGAAAATGGCTTATATACGTTTTTTAGTATAGTACTATAATCGTTTGTATGTTGATCATTATGAGGTATGGAATTGTTTTGAAACGATTAGCCATTGGAATGGTTAATCATGATCACACTTTGTGCTATGTATGCAAAAAGGGGCAATTGAATCATGGAAATCATGAAATAGGTAAAGCCTACCTTAAAGACAGATGCTGACTGCAGCAGTGATGTGGATGTGAAAAATCACTAAAAATAGTAGGAATGGTATTAAATAGTGAATAAATTATGTAAATTAACCTTGATGAGTCTACTTTCATATGGAAGAAACGAAATGGTCATAGAAGTTACATGTTAAGAGATATTAAAGTTCTCGTGAAATAGGGCCAGAACGGTTTCTGGATCCCCTGTTCCGAATTTGGAAATTCATTGTAAATTAACCAGAGATAATTAGGAGTCATGCCATATACGTATAGATTCCTCTCTGAGTCTAGTTTCTATAGAAACAAACGGAATCAGTATTAAAGCCCTGTACAAGGAGATATTCAATTCGTAACGCACAAAGGTCAGTGTAGTCGAACCCTGGGATAGGGGAGACTTTAACTAATAAACTGTACTAATTGGCTAGATCAAAAATTCTAGAAAAAAATCTGTAGATGGACATATGAGTCTATTTTCAGGGAAAAATTACGAAACTAATTTTCGAGCTTTGAAACTCAAGATATGATTTTTAATCCGACAGTGATGCAGTAACCAGCTTGTCTGGAAAATTCTAAATGGACTGTGAAAATAGTTAAGTCTGTGTGCACCTTGTGTTCGACTCCGGTAACGGACTCGGGTACGGGGTGTTACAATATCTGTTACCACGTATTAATGATTTGTTTGATCAACTAAAGGGAGCCTCGGTATTTTCAAAGATAGATTTGAGATCGGGTTATTATCAGTTGCGAATTCGAGATTCGGATATACCCAAAACTGCTTTCAGAACGAGATACGGTCACTACGAATTCTTAGTGATGCCATTTGGGCTCACTAATGCCCCCGCGGTATTTATGGATTTGATGAATCGGATCTTTAGACCGTATTTAGATTGGTTTGTAGTTGTGTTTATCGATGATATTTTGGTCTATTCGAGAAATGAAACCGATCATGCTGAACATCTGGATTAGTGTTGCAAATTTTACGGGATAAGCAGTTCTATGCTAAGTTCAGTAAGTGTGAGTTCTGGTTAAGAGAGGTTAGCTTCTTGGGTCATGTGGTATCTGCATCGGGTATTCGAGTTGATCCGAACAAAATTTCAGCCATACTTAACTGGAAGCCTCCGAGAAATATTACTGAAGTTCGGAGCTTTTTGGGACTTGCCAGTTACTACAGATGCTTTGTAAAGGGTTTTTCGATGATAACCACACCAATGACGAAACTACTTTAGAAAGATGTTAAGTTTGAATGGACAGAAAAGTGTCAGAAAAGTTTCGATCAACTAAAAACTTGTTTGACTGAAGCTCCAGTACTAATGCAGCCCGAATCAGGCAAAGAGTTTGTCATTTATAGTGATGCATCCCTACTTGGGTTGAGTTGCGTATTGATGCAAGAGGGTTGAGTTGTAGCTTATGCGTCAAGACAACTGAAGCCACATGAGAAAAATTATCCGACCCATGATCTTGAACTAGCTGCCATCGTGTTCGCTTTGAAAATATGGCGACATTACTTATTTGGTGAGAAGTGCCATGTATATTCGGATCACAAAAGTCTCAAATATTTGATGACTCAAAGAGACTTGAATCTGCGACAAAGACGTTGGCTTGAGTTGTTGAAAGATTATGAGCTTGTCATTGACTATCACCCGGGAAAGGCTAATGTGGTTGCTGATGCCTTAAGTCGTAAATCACCGTTTGCTTTACGACGATGAATGTACACTTGTGCATTCTATCCGACAATGTGTTAGTGGCGAAATTAAAGGCCAAACCATTGTTGATTCATCAAATTCGTGAAGCTCGAAAGTCGATGATGAACTGGTTGCAAAACGGGTGAATGTGTTTGAATATGGAATCGAGTTTCAAATTGATGATGACGATTGTTTGAGGTTGAAGTCATTTGTGTGTTCCAAGAAATTGAACTTATTTCGATGATTACGAACGAAGCTCATTGTAGCCGAATGTCAATTCACCCGGGAGTACGAAAATGTACAACGATCCGAGATGTCGGTTTGGTGGCATGGTATGAAACGAGACATTTCCGATTTTGTTTGAAGTGCTTAGTATGTCGACAAGTGAAGGTGGAACATCAAGTGCCTACGGGTTTACTTCACCGATCATGATACCGAATGGAAATGGGATCGAGTCACGATGGATTTTGTATCCGGGTTGCGGTGTCGACAAGTAAGAAAGATGCGATTTGGGTTGTTGTTGATAGATGACTAAGTCGGCTCACTTTATCCCGTGCACGCATGGATTTTTCATTGGATAAACTAGCTGAATTGTATGTTTCTCGATTGTCGATTACACGGGTACCTATTTCTATTGTGTCGGATAGAGATCGAGATTCACCTCACGATTTTGGAAGAAATTGCAAGAAGCTTTGGGTACCAAGTTGCATTTTAGCACCGCTTTTCACCCCAAACCGATGGTCAATCCGGCGGATAATTCGAGATACTTGAGGATATGTTGAGATGTTGCATCCTCGAGTTTAGTGGTTCATGGGAGCGGTATTTACCTTTGCTTGAATTTGCTTACAACAATAGTTTTCAATCAAGTATTAAGATGGAACCTTACGAGGCTTTGTACGATTAGTAAATGCCGTACACCATTGTTTTGGACCGAGCTCGGTGAAAGTAAAATTTTGGAGTTGATTTGATTAAAGATCTTTGAATGAAAGTAAAAGTAATCCGTGAAAGTCTCAAGGCGCCACATATCGTCGTAAGTCGACGCGGATTTGAAATGTAAAGATATTAAGTATCAGGTGGGAGACAAAGTGTTTCTTAAAGTTTCACCTTGGAAAAAGAGACTCAGATTTGGCCGTAAGGGCAAATTGAGTCCGAGATTCATTGGGTCGTATGAAATCTCCGAACGAGTTGGTCGATTGCATATAGGTTGCTTTTACCCCGAACTTGAAAGGATCCACAACGTTTTTCATGTTTCGATGCTTGACGTTCTGATCGATTCTTCGCACATAATAAGTCCTCCGAGGTTGAAATTCAAGCCGATATGAGTTATGAAGAAGAACCAATTAAGATCCTAGCTTGTGAAGTGAAAGAGTTGCGAAACAAAAGGTTCCTTTAGTAAAAGTGTTATGGCTCAAACACGGAGACGGAAGAAGCTACTTGGGAACCCGAGAACTCTATGAAAGAACGATACCCAAACCTATTTACGGTAAGATTTTCGGGACGAAAATTTCTTAAGTGGGGAGAGTTGTGACAGCCCTAAAGTGACCCTAGTCGGAAGCGGTTTGGATCGCTAAACCGAGTCACCAAATTATTTGAATATGATAATTATTGTCTAAAATATATGAATATGAATGTGTGAAGTTTTAAGCTTGATTTAGTTAATTGCATGTGAATTTAGTTAATAGGACTTATGTGTGACACTTTTGAAATGTGATAGGTTAATCTATAAGGATCTATTAGTGCATGTAATCAAAAGGGTGGACTTGCATGTCAATTTCCCCACTTAATTGGTAGTGGCCGCCATGACAATGAGGGTGGACAAAATATGATGGGTAAAACATGTCATAAACATGTTATGTTAGTGTTTTATGGGAGGAATGATAAAATAAGGAGCATGGGTAATAAAATAATAGTGGTTAGTAGGAAGAGAAAGAGAAAAAAAAAAATGAAATGAGCTAGGCTACTCCTCCATTGCTAGTGACTTGAGGAAGGAAGAGGAAGAGGATTTTCTTGCTTCATGTTCGGTTGGTTGGTGTTTAAGAGGAGGTATGTTTGATGTTGTTCCATGAGATTCATGCATGTTTTTAGTTGTTAGCTTGAGTTCTACCTAGCCCATGGTTTAAATCTTTGCTATGTGATGGAGATGATATTCGGCCATGGGTGTTGTCTTCTTGGTTGGTGTTTGATGTTGTGGTGATGAGGCATGAAGATGAGTTAAGTTTTGGCTAAGGTGGATTTGTGTTGATGTCATTTGCATGCTAAATGTGAAGCTTTGTAATGATACATGTGATGGTGGATTGATGACTCTTGGATTTTCTTTTTAGCATTTTTGAGTTAGACATTAAGTTCTTTGTTTAACCTATGACCAAAATTGAAATGGTATGGTGTCTTGATGCATTCGGCCATGGTAGGAAGTAAAAGAGAAATATGGTTGTTGTTCATGTTATTTGGATGAAAAATGGTAGTAAGGTGAAGTGCAAATGTTAGTATTTGATTACTAGTGTATATATGTGTATTAGCCGAGTTTTGAACTTGAAACAAAATGGTATGTAGTCAATACAAGTAACCATATTTGTAGGAAGTATTAAGCATATAATTGGCCTCAACATAGACATGCATATTCGGCCACATGAGATAGATTGGTGTTGCATGTATTCGGTTATAGGCGATCATAATGATGAATCTATCTTGACTTAGATAATCGGCTAAAGGAGAATTTGTTAAAGTGCTTAGTTAATTGATATTAGGTTAATGATGTGTGTATTCGGTCATAAAGGTGCACACGAGGAAATGTTAGATTAATTGTATTAAAATTGCTCAATGTGATTAAAAATGCGTATGACCATTTTGTATTTGAGCTAAAGGTGGCCATATGACCTATCAAGCTCCTTGTCATATTCGGCCATAAGCTAGCATAATGAGACTTTGATAAGTTAAATTTGTTTGAATTAGCTCAAGAGCTTAGAGGACCAAAGTTGGATAAGGGAAAGGAAAAAGTGATCGAATAGCCACCGAAATCGTTCGACAACATCCGAGGTAAGTTTTCGAGTAATGGATCTTAGATTATGATTCGATTAGATCATGTTTTAAGTAAATCAAAATCATGCTCTTTGTATGTAACTATTGAGCCGAAAATGATAATGCTTGATAAGTGACTTGTGTTTGAATTCTAGTTATGAAAATGAAATATAGATGTGTCATGATTTATTGATATGTGCATGGATATTCGGATGATAACCGGGCTAAGTCCCAAGGCATTTGTGCTAGTGACTAATTCGGGGCTAAGCAAGGCATTTGTGCGAGTTACTCTAACCGGCTAAGTCCCAAGGCATTTGTGCGAGTTACTATAACCGGGCTAAGTCCCAAGGCATTTGAGCAAGTAGCTATATCCGCTAAATTCAAGGTACTTGGTTTGGGAATGAGCGATCTTGCTATAATAATTTCAATTAATACGCGTAAAATCCCAACGATGAGGTACGTTTAGATATGCATTGGAGTAGTTGATTCTTTTAAATATTATTCGCTCGACCAATTAATGAGCTTAGGCCTTTGGTTAAGTTGATCCCTTATGTGTGAATATAAGGGTTGGAAATGTGAAGTGGGACTGATTTTGAGAATATGTGTATATGAAATTATCCGTTTAGTTATATGAATGCTATACTTGATTGTGCCTAATTTCATTGCTCAAAACTTACTAAGCATTAAATGCTTACTCCGTTCTTTGAATCTCGGTTTTATAGATTTTGGTTCGTCAGCTATCGGACTCGGGATTGTCAAAGTCGAAGTCATCCACACTATCAAAGCCCTTTTGGTACACTTTTGGTTGAACTCTGAAAATGGCATGTATAGGACTACCCTTTTTGTTGTTGGTCATGTACCCTTTGGTTTTGTATAAATTTGGATAGCCATGCGAAAATGGCTTATATATACTTTGAGCATAGCATTATAATCGTTTTGTATGTTGTTCATTGAGAGGTATGAAAATGTTTGGTAACGATTAGCCATTGGAATGGTTAATCATGATCATTTTGGTGCTTTGTGTGACAAATTCTAGTTGATTCATGGAAAACCATGAAATAGGTAAAGTTTACCTTAAAAACAGATCTTGACAAAGAAGAGTGGTGTGGATTTGAAAAATCACTACAAATAGTAGGAGTGGAATTAAATAGTGAACAAATTATGTAATCGAACCTTGATGAATCTATTTTCATATGAAAGTAACAAAACGATCATATGAGCCGTATTTTATGAGATGCTTAAGTTTTCGTGAAACAGGGCCAGAGCGATTTCTGGATCCCCTGTTCCGACTTTTGAAATTCACTATAAATTAACCAGAGATAATTTGAAGTTATGCCCTATATGTACAGATTCCTTTTCCAGTCTAGTTTCTTTAGAAACAAACGTCATAAGTATTGAAGCCCTGTACAAGGAGATATCTAAATTGTAATGCATGAAGGTCAGAGTAGTCGAACCCTGAAATAGGGGAGACTTTAACTATTAAACTATACTAATTGGCTCGACCAAAAATTCTAGAAAAAAATTTGTAGATGGATATGAGTCTAGTTTCAGGTAAAATTTACAAAACTGGTTTTCGAGTTTTGGAACTCAAGATATGATTTTTAAGGTGACAAGGACGCGGTTAGCCACTTTGTCAGAAATTTTAAAATGGATTGTGAAAATAAATGAATTAAGTCTGTTAGCACCTCGTGTTCGACTTCGGCAACGGTCTCGGGTACGGGGTGTTACACACAACATATCTACCATATTATAGATCATATAATAAAATAAAAATAAATTATATTTTTGGGTCGAACTTGTGGTCATGAAACCACTGTTCTAATTTCACTGAAAAATGAGTTGTTACAAGAATGCTCAGAACTGAGCACACGGGTAGAGACACAGGCGTGTGTCTCAGCCGTGTGTGCTGCACAGCCTACAACACGAGCGTGTGTTTGGCTGTGTGAAACGTGCACCTAAATTTAAAAAATAAAATTAACCACACAACTAGCACATGGACGTGTGGCGTGACCATGTGCACAAGTTAGAGAGTTACACGAGGTCAAACACGGCTTGCAGCATGGGCGTGTCCCAGGGTCACACGGGCATGTCCTTTTGACCACACGGGTTTGTGATCCTTGTAACCTAGAAAATTTTTAAAATGTCGCAAAAAATTCTTACAGTTTCCGGTTAAGTTCCGATTTGATTCTAATGCTTATATTGGGCCTCGAGGGTCCATTTAAAGGACGATATGAATAATCTTCGTTAATGAATAGTAAATTACATGAATTATCTAAAAATGTTTTGAAAGTTTTGGTAATGCTCCATTACCCTATTAAGACGATGCATACGGGTTAAGGGGTGTTACAGTTGAAGAATTTAGAGCTACTGTTGATGATGACCATGAGAGAGCCAAGTTTTGGCTTGAGAATACTATCAAAGTATTTGATGAACTATCTTGCACACCAGTCGAATGTGTAAAATGTATCGTATCACTTTTGAGAGACACAGCGTATCAATGGTGGAATACTTTAGTATCTCTAGTACCGAGAGAATGGGTCACCTGAGAATTCTTTCAAACTGAATTCAGAAGGAAATAATTAGCCAACAATTTATTGATCAAAAGCAAAAAGAGTTTCTAGAGTTGAAATAGGGCCAAATGCCTGTGACTGAGTATGAAAGAGAGTTTGTGAGACTCAGTAAATATGCTTGGGAATGTGTTTCAACTAACGCAATTATGTGGAAACAATTTGAAGATGGATTGAACGAAGATATCAGATTGCTAGTTGGGATTATAGAGTTGAAAGAATTTGTGGTGCTAGTTGACCGAGCTTGCAAAGCTGAAGAACTTGGCAAAGAAAATAGAAAAGCTGATTTCGAAGCTAGAGATTCAAAAAAGAGATCGATGAATAAACCCTATCAATCCTTGTCAAATAAATCACGGGAATCATATACTCGTTCGAATGCTTCAGTGAGGTATCCTAATAGAGATCGTGGAAAGCAATACTCGAGTTCAGGCTACTTTAGTGTTGAGTGTAGGTAGTGTGAGAAATAATAAACTCAAATGTCAATAGTGTAGACGACAACATTTTGGAGATTGCTAGATAAATAAAAAAGCTTAATTTTAATGTGGTTCGTTAGAACACTTTATTCGAGATTGCCCTGAGTTAGCAGGGAAAGATAAATTTCAGAATGCATGACCAAGTAACACAGCTTCTAGAGGGAGACAACCTAGAAATATTAGAAATATAACTAGTAGTAAAGGAACGACAAAGGACTGTTGTGAGATTCGAGGCTAGAGTGCTACCCAGAGCTTACACTATTCACGCTTGCGAAGATGCGTAGTCACCAGATGTTATCACCGGTACATTTTCTCTTTATGAAACTAATGTAATTGCCTTAATTGATCTTGGATCTACTCATTCATATATTTGTATGAATCTAGTGTCTAGTAAGAGTTTGCCTGTTGAGTCTACAGAATTTGTGATTAAAGTATCAAATCCCTTAGGCAAGTATGTCTTAGTTGATAAAGTTTGCAAGAATTGCCCTTTAATGACTCGGGGTTACTATTTTTTGGAAAATTTGATGCTATTACCGTTTGATGAATTCAATGTGATTCTGGGTATCGACTGGTTGACGCTGCATGATGCTTTTGTGAATTGTAGATTAAAGACTATTGAGTTGAAATGCCATAATAGTGAAATCCTTCGAATTGAATCAAATGAGTTGAGTGGATTGCCTGATGTGATTTCGTCGATGTTAGCTTACAGATATGAGAGAAAAGGTTGTGATGCTTATCTTGCATATATCCTAGATACAAAAGTATCTGAATCGAAGATTGAATTAGTGCCAGTAGTTTGTGAATATCTGGATGTGTTTCCAAAAGAGTTGCCTGGGTTGCCACCGATCAGAGAAGTTGAGTTTGCTATTGAATTAGTGTAAGGAACATCTCCGATATCGATAGCTCCGTACAAAATGGCTCTGACAAAATTGAAAGAATTGAAAGCTCAGTTGCAAGAATTAATAGATTGAGGTTTTGCACGACCTAGTTTTTTGCCATGGAGTGCACCAGTGTTGTTCGTATAGAAGAAAGACGGATCGATGAGACTGTGTTTTGATTATCTTCAGCTCAATAAGGTTATGATAAAGAAAAAGTATCCTTTCCCAAGAATTGATGATTTATTTGATCAGTTCGATCAGTTGAAAGGTGCAACAGTATTTTCAAAGATTGATATGAGATCTGGCTATTATCAGTTGCGAGTTAAAGATCTGAATGTGCCGAAAACTGCGTTTAGAACTAGGTATGGGCATTATGAATTTCTTGTTATGCCTTTCGGATTAACTAACGCTCCTACAGTTTTTATGGATTTGATGAATCAGATTTTTAGACTGTATTTGGACAAATTCATTGTGGTATTTGTTGATGACATTCTGATTTATTCCTGAGATGAGTCTAAGCATGCTGAACATTTGAGAATCGTATTAAAAAAATTGAGAGATAAGTAGTTGTTTGCTAAATTTAGTAAATGCGAGTTTTGGCTATTAGAAATCAGATTCTTAGGGCATATTGTTTCAGTGGAAGGTATCTGAGTTGATCCGAGTAAGATTCCCACAGTTGTTGACTGGAAACCACCAAGAAACATATTTGAAGTCAGAAGCTTTTTGAGATTAGCTGATTACTATCGGCATTTTGTAAAAGGATTCTCGATGATTACTACACCGATGACTAGATTGACACAAAAAATGTCAAGTTTGAGTGGCCCGAGAAGTGTGAACAGAGTTTTGAACAATGAAGGGATTATTAATTGGCGCACCAGTTTTAATTGAGCCTGAGTCGAGTAAAGAGTTTGTGATTTTTAGTAACACATCATTAAATGGTTTGAGTTGTGTTTTGATGCAAGAGGGAAAAGGGATAACCTATGCTTCAAGACAATTAAAATCGTATGAAAAGAATTATCCGACGTACAATTTAGAGTTGGCCACAATTGTTTTTACATTGAAAATTTTGCGACATCATTTATTCGGTGAAAATTACCATATTTTTATTGATCACAAAGTTTAAAGTATTTAATGACTCAGAAATATTTGAATTTGCATCAACGAAGATGGCTTGAGCTGTTAAAAGATTATGAGTTAGTGATTGATTATCATCTGGGGAAAGCGAACTGATCGCGTTATTTTGTGATAAGTTTTAAATATTTATAATTAATCGTTCTTGAAACTAACTATTATGGCGATGTAGGCAAGTGTACCTATCGAACAATAGTATAGTTTTAGCAAGACCGGATTGTCGAACCCAAGGGAACTAAAAGTACTAGTAATGACTGTCTTTTTATTATCTAGCCTAAGAATAAAAAGGTTTTTGTTTTAACAAACTAATTATCTAAACTAAGAATCCACAGAGAATGGAATTGGGGAATTGCTTTTAGAAAAATCGATTAAATTAAGACAATACCTAAGGAAAAATCCACCTAGACTGTACTTGTTATTGTGGCTCCGAATCGGACGATTTATTCATTTAACTTGTTCTATAGAGATCCCTAAGTTATGTTATTATCCCTATTCAAGACTAAAAATGTCTAATCCCTAGATTGAATAATTGAGACTTTTCTATAATTATCACCCTAGGGTTGCATTAATTCGATCTATGGATCCCCTTATTAGGTTTCACCTTAATCCGGCAAAATCTTGTCACCGTATGTCTAGGCATGCAAATAACTCTGCTTAATTATGACAAATGTACTCTCAGACAGGGTCTATTCCTCCTTTGAATAAGAGCTTATCTTGAATCAGTATCCTGGGCTATCAAAACAATAATTAAGAACACATAATTAAGAACAAGTTAAATATTTATGATACAATTCAGAAAATAATAACAAGATTCATCATAGGTTTCATTCCCCTTAGGTATTTAGGAGATTTAATTCATAACTAAAAAGGAATACATCTCAGAAGAATAATGAATACAAAACATAAAGAAAACCCAAAACTCCTGAAGGGAAATTGAGGAGAGATCTTCAGTCTTGATAGTGAATTCAGCTTCTGAGATGGATCAATCGGCTTCCTTGGAGTAATTCCATACTCCCTATTTTGTGCCTCCCTTTTCTTCCTCCTCTAGGGTGTATTTATAGGTGTTGGAATGCCTAAGAGCCCTCAAAATTTCAGAATTGGACTCAACTTGGGCTCGGTAGGGACACTCTTGTGTAACACGCCCATGTGCAATTACTTTAGGCTGTGCTCAAGCCTGCCAAATTGACACAACCGTGTGGTCTGCCCGTGTGAGGAGGTCCAGGCCGTGTTGATTTCGTACTTTGACCAATTTTCTATGGTTTTGGCCCATTTCTCATTCCTTTTGCTCTCCTATGCTCTTCTAAGTATAAAACATGAAATTAAAGCATTAGGAGCATCGAATTCACCAATTCTAATAGGAAATCATCCATAAAATGCGTTAAACATGGGGTAAAAATATGTATAAATTACGGTTTATCAAATACTGCTACACTAAAGCATTTGCTTGTCCTCAAGCAAAATTCTTAACTCATAATCAAAATAAATTCTTCTCAAATTATAATTTCAATCGATAATATCTCAAAATAATTCATAGGTAATCATTCACTGGGAATTCAACTAAAAGAACATAAAAGTTTCAAACATTCCAAGTTGAGCATTTTCTCCTAAAAACATAGGTGTCTCTCATCATTTAAGTAATTACCTTTGATTCGGAATATCACAGAGTTTCACTTCCTTAGTAAAGATTCACTCAAATCACTCAACGTGTTTTAGGGATAATAAATGAAGCACTCAATAGTCAATAATGAAAAGTCATTACCATAGGCTTGCATGAAAATCAAATCTCCACCTGTAACATCCTGATTTTCGGGTTTTTTGTGATTCTCGAGATTTTGGAAAAGCTTTAAAATTTGGTATTTGGTTGTGAAATTCATAATTGGAGTATGTAATTGGCCTTATGGAAGGCCCATGGGATGGCCAAAACCCAGTAGAATTTTTGAATTTTGGACTTAAGGAGTTAGGGGTTTTGGATAGGTGGCCTTATTAAAAGGTGTGGATAAAATGTAGCACAAAAAGAGCCCCTGGCAATGTGGCTAAGTGATGCCACTAAGGAGCTAAAAAGGTGGCGTGTAAGTGGTTAGGGGAAAGCCAGGGTTTAATTCACTATGATAGCAAATGTGATGTTATTTTATGCCTTGAGCATGCAGAAGTTGAAGATGAATGGAACTTTGTTGGAGAGAGTTTGAATCAGTTGAATGCTTGAATTAATGAGTGATAAGGGGAGAGATTTTGGGGATTTGAAGGAGGGATTAGAGTTGGCCAAATAGAGGGAATTAGGGAGGAGAAATCGGCTTGGGGATTTTGAGGCTAGTATTTCGGCATTAGGCTATAGTTGTGTCGATTTTCCTCTGTTGGAACACCATAGAGCCATTCTTTTCTTCCTTTTTCTTCTCTAACTGGAACTATCACCCTTTCCATTCATCTTTCTTTCTTTTCTTCTCCAAAACCAGTCTACTATTCCTTTCTTCCTATCTGCTACTCTCTTTCTCATCATCACTTTTACCGAAAAGCCACAGAAGCCGAAACCTGTGAAGCTTGGTTGTGCCGATTTCTTGTTGACCAGCAACCTTATTTTTCTCTTCACTTTTTGGTGGCCAATTCCCTCATCTGCTAAGTTTTAAATGGTACAAAAAAGAAAGACTGTGGTAAGTATTCATACTCCAATCGATTCAGTAGTATAGATGTTGGCAAAAGTCGAAACCCCCTATAGTTTAGGGAGGTTGTCGAATTGAGATATAGGCCTTATTGGGCTTCTTCATTTGATTTTTATTGTTTGTACAGTGGAATAGATAACTTTGGAGGAGCAGGAAGGCTTGGAGTGTCAGTGTTGGATAAGCTTGAATCATATCGTCAGACCCTATAAAGGTAAGTGAACTAAGGGCATTAGGGGTTCTTTGGCCGATTTTGGTAAGGTAAGATTTGGGTTGATTAGCATGAACTGTAGACTAAGAATGGTGGTGAATAATTGTAGGTTGCCGTGGGAGACTTCGTTGGTGAACGTCACAAAACAGGTGTGTAACGAACCCTCTTTCGTAGCTTAACTCAATATATGTTGAAAAGCCGAAATGCCAAAAATTTCAGCATTTCGAGGACTCGTGAGCATGCGAAAGCTCATAGGTTAGCTAGATACGCTAAGTTTGATGATCGAGATGGTTGGAACAGGTAAGGGCACGATTTGCTACATCACGGTAAGTTGGGCCTCGAGGGGCTGAAATCGGGCCCAATGGGCTTTCGGGCCCATTTGGGTAAGTTTGGTAGAAAATGGAATCCAGATAAATCACACATTAAGACAGTTAATACCGTTATGGAATATAGGCTAAATGGGCCTAGATGACTAAGATCGGCCATGTAGGGCCCATTAGGGGTTTTTGGCCCAATGACTCGGTTTTACTAGAATGGGCTAGAATCGTTGTTTTAACACTTGAAATTGTTGATAATTGATAATGAGCATGGAAAACCCTAATAATTGATAGAGAAATGAAATTACCCTTATAACGTGAAAATGACCTTTTTACCCTTAGGTGAAAATGACCATTATACCCCTAGGGTTATGTTATAATTAGGATGCATGTGATACTGTTTTTGTACATGATATGCCATGATATGCACATGATATGCACATGATATGCCATGATATATTCACATATGCATGGGTTGGGTTTTATATGAACGGAGGAAGTGCTAAAAGGGCTTTGCCCCAGTTTACCGAAAAGGGCTTTGCCCCAGTTTACCGAAAAGGGCTTTGCCCCAGTTATTAAAAGAGGCTAGGCCTCTAGTTATATGAAAGCAGCTATGCTACTAGTGGAGAGTTTGGTTGGGTGGGTTGAGTTATTCCCCACATGGAGAGCTTGGTTGGTACGGGTGGAGAGTAGCGGTTGGTGGGTTGAGTAGTCTCCCCAAACGAGCTTGCATACATCCATTAATATTGCATGTGATATTGAAATGGGCCTATGGGCCATACCGATTATAGTAAAGGCTTCGGCCCAGTGATATGATTTATGAAAAGGCTTCACCCATGAATCGTTAAGCGAAAGGCTTCACCCAAGATATATCTTGGCCGAACTTGGCCTTAGGCCTAGTATGCTGATATTGGTTGGGCTCTGAAAGGGGCTTGTAGCACACTGAGCTTCCAAACTCACCCCCTTCCTTATCCTTGCATGTGCGCCTTGATGTGGGGACTTGGAGCCAGAGGGGATTTAGCGTGGAAGCGGTGATCACTCTTGGACTTTACAATAAGTAACCGGTTTCCTTTAGTTTATCTTAAATACTATTTATTTTTGGGTTGTAATAAGGCCATTTTAACTATTTTTCTGGGATTATTTTATTTTTTAATAACTCTAAATATTTCAGATAATAATTCAAATGGGCTAGACATAGGGCGCGATTACAAAATGATAATCGTTTTCAAAATAACGCAACGACACGATTAACCGGTTTATCAAAGATATTTACTCAAATAAATTTCAACTCGTTTACCAAAGTGTGGCAATGGTTGTGGGCATGTCTAAGATTGGATCCAATCGAGAGCCTGGTACATAAGCAGCCTTCATGGCTCACCTCCTCTGCTTCGGATACCTACCTAGTGCACAGCTTCCATTCACTTTGTTAACTTTGCAAAAGACGATCCTTTGAAACACTAATACGAGTCATGGGTTTTTAAAACTTTAATGTGACACATCAGATTCGGTCATAACGTCTGGGCTGGGTTTGGGGTGTTACACCACAACTGATAAATTGAGATGAAACATCAATCAAAAGGTCTTTAGAAGGTTGTAATGAGGCTTGGTTAGGGGGTGTGGTCACAAGCTGAAAGAAAGGGTTAGAATCGAGATTGCATTGAAAATTGCCTTACTAGAAAAAGAGTTAATCATCACTTGCCTAATGTGTATACAAAGTTTTTTTTTAAGAACAAGTTAAATAACATAGACTAACTATTAAGAACAAAACATAGCTAAGCAATTTATTCAACTCAAATCTCGACAAAAATAGGGATTAATTTAGGGGATTTCAATAATAATGGGTTAAGAGTTAATATTAAGGGTAATACAAGAAATGGCTTGATAGGCTCAAGGGGGTTTACTAGGGGTTAATCGTGGAGGTAGGCTTTTCATGGCATGAGTGGGTTAATCCTAAGTGCCTTAATCATTTTGACATATCAAATCAAATCGTGTGGTCTCGACATGCATAATCAAGCAAGTTGTAGAATAACAGTTCAATATTGACGCACTCAAAGCAATAATAAAAGTGAGCATGAAAGAATTAATATATGCTCAAAAGGCTCAAAAATCTCACAAAAATTATGGCTTTTTGATGTTTAAAACTTGTGAATTTCAACTCAAAGTAATACCTAAACTTTGGAGAAACAACCTAAGATTTTAAATTCTTAAAAATCAACTTATCATGCTTGATTCTCTAATGTCTTAAAGTTCAAACAATCAATGCATAAATGCCTATGTTTTAATTCAAGATATATCAATCAAAATCATAAATCAATCAAAATTTATCCTAAATATGATATGAGAGCTTTTTAAGAGAACAAGGTAGTCATTTAGGGATTTTTCTGATAATGAAATAAATACCCCCACACTTAAGATGTACATTGCCCTTAATGTAAAAAAATAGATAGTAGAGTATAAAAATAAGATAGGGAGAGAAGTGAAACTTCCTATATGATGAATTCCTCGAATTGGAGTTTTGGAGAATAATCGGTTCGAGAGTCGAGGAGGATACTCCGGTGGTCGTAGGGGTTTATTAGTCCATAAGTCCTATGTAACACCCCAAACCCGAGACCATCGCCGGTGTCGGACACGAGGGGTTAACGAGACAAATCCTCTTAAAGTACCGACCAATTTGGCATTTCTGGACAGGCTGGAAAACTGCGTCACCGTCGCCTTAAAAATCATATCTCGAGTTTCAAAACTCAGAAACTGGTTTCGTAAATTTTCCCTGAATTTAGACTCATATACCCATCCATGGATTTATTTTTAGAATTTTTGGTTGTGCCAATTGGTACAGTTTATTAGTTAAAGTCACCCATGTTACAGGGATCGACTGCTCTGACCTTTGCGCGTTACAACTTGAATATCTCTCTGTACAGGGCTTTAATACTGGTGCCATTTGTTTCTAATTAAACTAGACTCAAAATGGAATCTGTACATATAAGGCATGACTCCTAATTCTTTCTGGATAATTTATGGTAAATTTTCAAAGTCGCGACAGGGGACCCAGAAACCGTTCTGGCCCTATCTCACGAGAACTTTAATATTTCTCAGTATACTGCTCATATGGTCGTTTCGTTTCGTCCATATAAAAATAGATTCATCAAGGTTCAGTTCCATAATTTACTCACTATTTAATTCTACTTCTACTATTTTTAGTGATTTTTCAATCTCATCTCACTGCTGCTGTCCGCAACAGTTACTGCAGTAGACTATGCCAATTTCATGAATTTTTCCTTGGCCTTAATCATCCATCATACATGACACAAATTATGGCCACCTTATCAAAATTTGAGTTTCTAAGACTCGTGGCTATAGGATCTAGCATCCCACTCGACGACCACATAGGCCATTTTCACATGGCTTAAAGTTTACAACCCACAATTCGACAAAATATAATAGCCTATACATGCCAAATGTTCTTCAACAACAAAAACAATACCACAAGATTTCAGCCGGTGTGATGACTTCAACGACGGTTCCGAGCACATAACAATACGAGTCCAAGAGACCTAAAATGGGTGACAAGAAAACACCGAGTGAGTTTACAACTCAGTAAGTCATAAGCATTCATCAATCCATGATAAAGTTACTACTACATGTACAACAAATGAGGCTAGGTACTCGTCCATATCGAATCTATACCATAATACCTCGGACCTTTCGGTCCAATCTCGCACCAATTCATAAATCCACATTTCATATTCTACACAACAAGATAATCAAGCATTTTTACACATTAACTCATTTTCCAGCACAACCATACAATTTCAATCATCACATAGATTTAAGGCTTACCAAATTCAACCCCAAGCATGAACGTATTCTCTATTCGTCATGAGCTCGAGGTACTTACCCGATCCGCTGTCCATACTCAATTCAATGGAGACACACCTCCATATATATAGAGTACGCACACACAGTGCTTACTACTCGATTTCGCACACTTAGTGCCACGTAATTTAAGCCCGCACACACAGCCATACCTTCCGAGCTCGCACACCCAAAGGTCAGTATTTTTCCAGCTTGCACACTTAGTGCCATATATTTCCAGCAAGCACACTTAGTGCCGATCTCGTCACCGCATACACGTATTGCCCAAGACACTTAGTGCCGAAAGCAAACTTTCTACACATTTCACTATTTCTTTTACATTCAACAAATGTCATCACTCCATACACATACATTTTCATTTATATATATATATCATCCCATTAAACACAATTGCATAAATTTTACAATCATTTAAGCAATATCAAATACGTGCTTAATGACTTACCTCGTGTTGGGTAAAATAGTTCCAAGTCGGCTACTCGATGACCTTCGTCTTTCCCTTGCTTGATTCTCCTTCTTTAACTCCTTGAGCTTAATCAATAAATCACTAGTTTAACCATCTTGCTAAACATTCATAATTCAACTACACATGCATATGTATGCTTGTATATTCGGCAACCATTCTTACTAATCGCCCATTTGGTCGATTATACACCTAACCGAATATGCACCAAAAACTTGATTCAACATTACCTACATACTCACTTTAATGGCGAATATATATATATATATGTACAATGTCAACTAACATCTTTTAATCACCTAATTTCATCTCATGAACATTTAATCAAATTTTCCCAATCTAGCATATATTTTCACATCCATTTGTAACATCATGTACAAACACATATACACATATATCAAAACACAAATTTTACCTATCATGCAACAAGCATAAATCGCACTTATGAGCATGCCATGGCGAATACATCCCACACCATCCCCTTTCAATTTTTGGTCATGGTTAAACAAAGAAAACTCCATGTCTTACTCAAGAATGCTAAAAGAAATTTCAAGAGTAGTCAATCCATCATTACATGTATCATCAACAAGCTTCACATTTAGCATGCAATGGCTTTAACACAATATCAACCTTGGCCAAATACCATTTCCATGGCATAACAAGGATTTGAACCATGGGCTAACATGAACATCAAGTTAGCAACTAAAACATGCATGAATCTCATGACACAACCTCAAACATACCTTAATCTTGACACAAGTATGACCAAATCTCCTTCTAGTTCTCTTCTAAACCAAGCATGAAGCAAAAATCCTTCCTTTTTCCCTTAGTATTTTCAGCCAAGATTTGAGAATGGATGAACAAATTTTTCCTTTCTTTTCCTCTACTCACGGCAACAAAAGGGGGGCATCCATGCTCATTTTTTTTCATTTCTTTATTTTTTCTACATAATCCACTAACTAAACATGTTGGAAACATGTTCCTTGCCCATATTCTTGTCATGGCCGGCCACTCTTCCCTTTTTTGGGCAAATTGACATGCAAAACCACTCTTTTGCATGCATGTACTATTAGACCATTGTAAGATTAGCCTATCACCTTTCAACAATGTTTCATACAAGTCCATTTTAATAAATTCACATAGAAATGATCAAATTAATGCATGAAACTTTCACACATGCATTTACTAACATCATAAACATAGAATATAACTTTTAATTACTTATAAGACTCGGTTTAGTGGTCCCGAAACCACTTTCCGACTAGGGTCAAATTAGGGATGTCACATCCTATGCCAAAAGAATATTATATATAGTGGTAGCTATGGTCGTGGTCGATCAGGACATAGTAGTCGTGAAGAAGCTTTCCCGGTGGAGTTGTTAGTTCCTATACGATGATGAGCTTAAGACTCTATATAATTGTGATAAAACCAAGAACTTTTTAAGGATATTAGGAAGAATTATTACTCATAAAGAAATAATCGAAATTGATAATTAAAAATAAAATTCTAAAATCTAATAAAAATAAAAAGTAGTTTTAATAAAAATTAAAGTTTTAATAAAAATTAAAAACATAAAATAATAAATAAATGTTTTTAAACATCTTCATCACTGGATGGTTCGCGAGGTGGGTCAGGCGATGAGATGTAGAGATGCTGACAAATCTGCTGTAGAGTAGCATCAATGTTGTCAAATCATTGAAAACACTGCTGCTCGAATCTAGTGAGGCGCTCAGAGATGTTAGCATATGAAGTCGCCGCAAGAACTGGACGAGAGGGTGGTGGTGGCTGAGTTGGGTCCTCGTGCTGTAGAGGGACATCATCAGGAATGTCCTTGTAGGCCTCCTCCTCGGTAGATTGGGTGAGACGATATTGGGGAGGGTAGGTTCCTCGGTGCCTCTCGATCATCCTCATGCTAAGCATGCTCGAGATGCCTTGTAGAGACATCTGGCCGATGAGGGCAAGGGATGATTCTTGGGCCGCGGTGCTGAGGAGCCCAAAGTGTCGAGCCAACCAAGTAACATAGGGGCCAATGGAGATGACCCCCTTCCTATGCCGCTCCGTCTGGTGCTGAATCGCGAGGGAGATGAAATAGGCAAAGTCGATGACATGTCCGTGCGACATACACCATAAGAAGTAGGCGTCGTGAGTGTTGATGATCCCAGTGCTCTCTTGCCTCCCTGTAAACGTGTGAGCCAAAACAGCATGTAGGTACCTCAGGGATGGTGGGAGAACTGATGCCTTGGAGCAGCTAGGATTGTAAGAGGCTGCGCCAGGGGCCAAAGTGTGCCAGCACTTCGAGGGAGAGAAATGTATGTGGCGAGTGAGGGCATGTAGTTCATTCTCCTCCTTGAACTCCTCCGTATATAAGCCCAGTGCAGCACCAAACTCTGGGACGCTTAGCTGGCGGACTAACCTACCTAGGCAAAACTGGACCATGCCGGGATCATCGTAATTCATCATTCCGGTCTGAAGATGGAACGTTGAGCATAGTTCCATCGTGAGCTCGAGGTATGTTAGTTCAATGATCCCAAAAAATAGCTCTCAAGGGTCGGTGGTTAGGAGGGCCTGAATCGTATCAGCCAACTGAACTTGTTCTACGGCAGCCCAGTCGATGCAGCAGCCCACAATTAAAGGTTGGGCCCGAAGTACTTGGACAAACTCTTCTTGGGGCCCTCAGGGAAACTGTAGGAGAGGGTGACGAATTTTCGTGGTTGGACCCGTTGAAGATGACACTCCCTTCCTCTTCTTTGAAGCAGGTACGACGGTTTTCTTTCCTCATATGATATCCTTGATTCTTTTGAGTTAAACCTACTCACTCAATACAATCCTATTTTATCTCATTGTAACACTCTAAATTTGGCCTAGAAGTTTAGACCGGACCTCAGGGTTACATTGCTTTTTGAAGCGATCATAGGAAAATTTTATAAAACATATTGTCTCAAATTCCATTACAACATTTTTTGATTTAACAAACCAAAAACAATCAAATGTTGGCTCTCAATCGGAAAAATTGTAGTTAAGTTTAACATATAAACAAAATTAAATGTATGAGCGAAAAATTTCAAACAGAACTTATACCACAGTCTTTTTGTAAAATCCTACAGTTCAAAATGGTAAATCAAATGAAGCTGAAAAGATAACTGATAAATTATTTTCAACCAAGCCTATTTGAGACCTCCACATACTGAGTCCAGCATCAGAGTTGAGAAACCACATACTTAGTCCATCGTCAGATTGAGAAACGTACCTGCAAGGGGAAACATTAAGTGGGTGAGCTACATGAGCTCAGTGTGAGTTCAAAACGAATAACAATAGATTTACGGAAACCAATTCATAAGCGAATCATACATACATATATACACAAAACCAGAAAGTGAACTTGGAACCCAAGTCCCAATAGAATGAAACAATTTAAGTGCACCATGTCACACTCAGACACTTAGTCACAACATTATTCAATCAAACAGAACATAATCAAATAACCTTCATCTAGAACACTTAGACAAATGTGTATGAATGCAATTAAGTAATAAAACCCAAACTTCGAACCAACACACCTATCCGTCCCCCAATCACACCCCATAAGAGCTAATTAAGCTCATCCAACCAAAACACACCACATAGGACCTTAAAAGGCCCATCCAACCCTACACATATATGTGACTAAGCCACTCGGATATTAATACATAGTAGAGTTGGCGTATAAGCAGTACAGTGCAATGCGATAAACCATTGTACAGATATGTTGCGCTTTAAACCGCCAGTCGATAATAGTACGACAAAAGTGGCCACATGCATGATCAGATCACGATAAATTGCTGTGCGAATAAGTCACAGTAAAACTGCTAGATCAAATCAGAATCAGTCTCCCTTCTCTTTGCAATCCCACCCAAAACTTTACTTTCTGCAAGTGTATGTGTGCATTCAATCCCATAGAAATAATGAACACAACAATCGAAAATCAGACAGAAGCAAATATGCACACATACACACCTAATAGATCAGATTCAAAATCAAACTTCTCACATGATAGTCACTGATAACACATAAGCCGAAGCCCAGATCAGAATTCTAAAGACCCTCACTAAATACTAGCCAAGGGTCAAAACACACAGAATCATATTCAGAACAAAACATACACAAATAACAAAATTATTGACTTAGAACCACATGGCCGTGTACTACGATATGTGGAAAAACCTAGGCCATGTAGGGGTCAAAATGCCTGTGTTAAGGGAGGCACACGCCTGTGTAAACTAGGGACACGACCGTGTGAGCTGGCTGTGAAACTTACTGTCTAATTGAGCTAAATTAGAGTACAAGGTAGACACGGCTATGTGAGGGTTTCACATGCTCATGTGCCCACCAGACACGGCTGTGTGTCCAAAACACACGCCCATGTGCGATCCCTAAATCCACAAATTAGCCACACGACCATGTGACCAGGACTTATGGAACCAAAATTCGCTAGGAAACCCTAACTCCTAAAAGCACATGGCCGTATGAACCGACACATGCCCATGTGGCCACCTATGTGGTCACAAAACCACCTTAAAATAGCTTGAAAATCAAGTTTCCCGGTCACTAAATTGACCCTCAACTGATGGAACTCAGAAACACACTAACCAAAGTGGATTTTTGTGTCATTCAATAGTACTATCAAACTTCGACAACCAATTTCTAAAAAAAGCCACCAAGATTCCCACATTCTATCAAAAACAATTTTAAAATTCACAAATAAAATAGAAAAGTTTCGAAACCCAAACCTGTTTCGTGAAAGAAAACATTTAGATGCCGACTTGATGACCAGGAATTTGAAGCTTCTTGAAAACCACCACACCACCACTTTTCCAAAAAGAAAAGGAGAAAAAGCAAAAAGAAAACCATAAGAAAAAACAAGCAAAAAAAAAGTCCAGAAAAAATACGAAATAATAATTAAATAAAATAAATAAACAAATAAAATATATATAACAAAAGTAATAATAATAATAACACTCGGTAAAGAAAATAATTACCTAAGCCTTTAAAACATGACAGAAAAAAAAAAAGATCCCTCAAACACCACTAAGGACTCAACCGCGGGACCCAAAGGCACACTAACACTCTACCAACCACCAAACCAGTAGGCTCATTCTTACATTACAACGCAGAAACTATACACAATGGTGCAACCTTCTCACTGACCCTAACCATAAAACTCAAAACTTCTAGCCCTAAAAATTCAGGGTGTTACACTCATTATCATCATCGTGTCTTCTTAATGATTAATATGATCACTGTCAAAAAATGACTATGATAAATTCCTCATTCGAGAACGAGCAATCTGTGGCCACATTCCATATTTATAAATCCATACAATGCCAATGAGAGGATATCATTAACTCTTTAAATGAGCTATGAATTCCACTTTTTCTAGTAAAGCCATGATATACACAAGTCACATACCCAACATACTAGCTATGGGCTCGATCATATTTAGAGCATAGGCCTCCAGCACATGAGTTGCATGCGTATGGTCAGCAACTTACTTAGGATTTAGGTAAATCACACCATGAACATTACAAGTGAATTAATTCACAAATAGATTCGGAATTAATTCATCTTGGATCCAATCCAATATATCATTCTACCAATAAATACATCTACGTCTTTAATCGTGGAGTCAACTGCTCCAATAGCCAAGACTAGTCATCTCTCCAATTGGAATTGTAGATAACATAATAATCCTTTTCAATATTTGAATCAAATACTCATTTTGATTCTTTTACGGGATTACAGACTCATTTAGATTATCTACTGAAGTAAGTTGTCTTTCTTGCAATGTAAATGTTCTTTACAATGCCACTTATCTTCAATTTGAACTTTAGACAACCAATAAGATAATATTTGCTAGTCACAATTTTGCTATGCATGCAAAATATAAAAGACATAAATACAAAAGACATAATAGTGAAATGTGAAATTAACTTTATTTATTTATTCATTGTTCAAATAAATAGAAAACAGTTACATATTTACTACAATATGGGCACATTTGCCAACATATTGTACTCACAAAAAATACAAGGAAACTTGCTACCAACACACCCCTAATAGTTCCATAAAAATATAGTTAAATTCTTAAAAAATAAAAAGAAGGGAAATAACTTACCTTAACTACTGAGAACATGTGGGCTTTTCTTGACGATTATCAACCTTATGCAGTGTCTCCTTCTCAGTTTTATTCTCGACTTGGGAAGGTATGAGCTCGACCATGGAATTCATTGATTCTGATAAAGGGTATCTTGGATTTCCAAAATTTTTAAAATGACCTTGGCGATCCTGAATAATTATACTAAAAGGTTTGTCATTACGGACAGCCACACCTTTTCCCCCCGAACCCCATCCTTTAGAAATCCGGTGACCTCTAGTAGCCCCACTCATAGCATTTTCCAAATCCTTAGGAGAATTAGGAATAGTATTTTCTTTTAAGGAGACAGCCCAATGCCTTCCGGGATCAAGAATATTTGGATTAATTTTCAACACTGGCTCAGTCAGTCCTTCAAAGGTCGAATTAAAATGTGAGCTAAGGATCGTCGACTCCACTTTTTCCTTACTATTAACCATCAATATTGGCGTGTTTAATTCAATAGGACCTGGAGAAATTGAATTTCCATTCTTCACATTTAAATTCATACAATTAAACAATGTCATAGGATCTACAATCGCACTATTTTTCATTAGATTGGAAGGCCCTCCTTCTTTAGCTTTTGAGAGTGTCCCAATTTTCAGCCTAGTATGGTTACCATAAGCCATAAGGCATAAATCACCTCCTTCCTTCTGGCCCAATACCAGCTGTTAACTTTTGCCCCATTACCTTACCTAGGTTCAATATCAACTACCTAGCCCACTTTGTTTGGAGATGATGGTCTTTATATTATCAACCCAATAAATTGGGGGCTATCCCTATTTATTTTTGCCCGTTCTTGCCTCTTCAAAAACTCACCCTTCTGAAACTTTATCCTTGAAATATCAACATCTGTAACATTATTTTCAGCTTCAACTAAATCTAAGGAAGATAAGGCATTAATTCGGGAACCTCCCCCTTATTGGCCTATTTTTGGGAGCTATGTTGCTGTTTGTTCTTGGGTTGCACAGAGATTTCCTCCCAATGAACATCCATGGTCCAAAAGATTCTGATGCCTCCACCGTTCTTTCCTTTTCAAGTGAGGTTGCCGCTATTTCCTCATTATCACCGCCGCAACTCTTCATAGATCCATTGAAAGGGCAAAGATCTCATCCATGCTCGTACCGACCAAAAAAAAAGCATGCCATCAGTAGGGATTCACATTCAATCCTCTGTATCATTCCACTCGCCATAATTTGAGAGACTATCCAAGTTAATGAATACCTCCATTCAGGAAAACTACCCCCTCGACCCATTGTCTATTTTGAAATCTAACTTCGCAACTTTACCTACTAATCCTCCTATTTCTTCCAAGATTTGGCATTTTTAAAGAACCCTTAGTAGATCAGGTAGTTGGATCCAATACATAACAGTACTAAGGAATAGTTGAAGAGGACTAAAGTCCAAAGTCCACGGTTAAACCGTGAGGTATTGGCTAAAACAATCCATGGACCTTGAGTGAGAACCTTCTCATAGTTCTCCCTATTCTGAAATTTCACTAAAAAGTAGTTGTTTTCAACATCCATGAGTTGAAACAAATGTGTAAGTTTCCAGATACTAAAGATCCTTTTATGGTGAGTAGAATATGCCAAATTCCATCCCACTAATTTCACCACCACCGTGGTTTCCATATCCATTATCATGATTTTCTTTATCCGATCAGAAAAATTAATTGTTGATATCCATTAACCATAGTTCTCATGATGTCTCCCTCCTAAAATTCAATCTCCTCTTCACTTATTCTGAAATTTCACTAGAAAGTAGTTGTTTTCAACAGCCATGAGCTGAAACAAATGTATTGGTTTCCAAAGACTAAAGATCCTATTATGGCGAGTAGAATTTGCCAAATTCCTTCCCATTAATTTCACTACCACCATGGTTTCCATATCCATTATCATGATTTGCTTTATCCGATCAGAAAAATTAATTGTTGGTATCCATTACCATAGTTCTCATGATGTCTCCCTCCTAAAATTCAATCTCCTCTTCACTTATAGACTTAGATGGACCTTTCCCTATTACTTTATTCCTTCAGGACATCATCGGGGCTGGGGATAGATCTACGACCATCTCACTTCTCAAATTCATCTCCACATCCGTGAATCTAAACTTTTTGGTGTTCTTGTCCTCAATTGGAGTATTGATACCGCCACCGTCAGCCAAGTTTTTCAACATAATGCTAAACCCTTTCTTTTCTATTGTTTATTTTGTTAGTCTGGAGGAACTTGATTGTTAGCAAATTATAATGAAAAGCTTTGATTTTAAAGAAAATTGAGGAAAATAAAATTATAAATGGAAAGAAATATAGATTGAAGAAATTTTTAACTAAAATACTATTTTTGTTATAAATAAATGTGAATGTCCATATTCTAACCCCTCTCGTTTATGAGGTAAAACTTCTCATTCAATATGCAATGTTTAATATATAAGTTAATGAAGCACTTAAGTAAGCTTCATTTATGGTATTGGATTGAATGTTAATTATAAATTATAAATAGAATCCTTACCTGAGTGAAATAAAAAAAGACGAGAAAAATTCTCTTGTACTTTCATCCACTTTTATTTATTGTTTTATTAATTTTTCTATAACACGTTATTAGCACGAGCTTCTACGAGTTCATAGTGAAGTTCACGTCATTTCGACTTTATATAATGTGTCCGTATAACTCCTGTTAAACTATATACAGTATAGTATTTTCATAATTCTTTTATTTTATTTACTAGTGAAATATTTGCTTTGGGTAACATTTGCACATTTATTTTACAACTAAAATCTAAGAATGATAATTATATATACATGTTTTTTTATTAAAAGAAATTTCAATTAATTTAATTTATGTTAAGTTATTATTATGACTATTCCTCTTTATGCCAATATTTGACATACATATTATTATTTAGCAAATTTGGTCTATATAATTGAATTATTTTATGATTGAGAAGACTTATTATTTTACTAATATTTTTTTATTTTGATTCAATTGATTATAATGTCAAATTTTTCCAAACTTGAATTTGCTGCCTTAGACATTTCAGGCAAGAATTATTTGTCATGGATGTTAGATGATGAAATTCACCTAGACGCTAAAGGTCTAGGAAATACTATACAAGCATATAAAGAAGCACCTAATCAAGACAAGGCAAAAGTAATGATTTTCATCCGCCATCATCTGCATGAAGGATTGAAAGCGGAATATCTCACTGTGAAAAACCCTCTTGAGTTATGGAAATTTGAAAGAATGATTTGACCATCAGAAAAACTGTGATACTCCCTAAAGCTCGTTATGATTGGATGCACTTATTGTGACACCCCTAATTTGACCCTAGTCGAAAAGTGGTTTCGGGACCACAAAAATCAAGTCATAAAAGTAATTAGTCGTCATATTTTATGTTTATTATATGTGAATATGAATGTGTGAAAGTTTTAAGCTTTGATTTAGTAAATTGCATGTGAATTTAGTCAATAGGACTTATGTGTGACACTTTTGAAATGTGATAGGTCAAAACATAAGGATCTATTAGTGCATGTAATAAAAAAGGTGGACTTGCATGTCAATTTCCCCCCTAATTAGTAGTGGCCGGCCATGACAAATAGGGTGGACAAAGTGTGATGGGCAAAACATGTCATAACATGTTATGTTGGTGTTTCATGGGAGGAATGATAAAATAAGGAGCATGGTAATAAAATAATGGAAGGAAAATGATGAAAAAAAAAGGCTTCATCCTCTTTGTTCTTCTTGACCAAAAAAAATGAAAGAAAGAAGAAATATGTTTTGAGGATTTGCAAGATAGCAAGCTAAAAATTTGAGGTATGTGCATTCGGTCATAGAAAAATTGAATCAAAAGTTGGTTGATCCTTGTCCTCCATTGCCGTAGCCTAAAGGGAGGGAGAAGAAAGTTGGGTTGCCTTGATTTTTGGCTTAGAAGATGGCTAGAATGAGCTCAAGAGCTTAGAGGATCAAAGTCGGATAAGGGAAAAGAGAAAGTAAACGAATAGCCATGGATATCTAGTCGTCGACCACTTCCGAGGTAAGTTTTAAGTGATTAAACGTTGAGTAAATTCAATCATAATAGGACATAATGAGTTGATTTAATAAGATATGATGGGGCCATGATATGTTTTAAACTCAAATGGTAAGTTCATAAGTGTTTGGACTTGGAAATTTAAGAGCAAATTGTAATAATTTGCTTAGGCAGCAGCAGTAACGTGATTTTAGAAAATCGCCATAAATTGTTGGTGTGGAATTATAGGCTGAATAAAATAAGTAATCAAAGCTTAATTAGTCTAGTTTCTTATAAAAGAGACCGTGTGAGCAAAGAAATTTCCTATAAAGAGATATTTAAAGTTCTGTGAGATGGTGTCAGAATGACTCCGAAATCCCCTATTCTGTTTTTAGAAAATCATTATAATTTGTACAAAAATTTTTATAAGATAAAATTTATATTCTTAGACTCCCTAATGAGTCTAGTTTCAAATGAAATCAAATACAACACATTTTGAATTATGTAAAATGAGAAATTTGATTCGTAGTGAAGAGTGGTCAGATTAGTCAAACAGTGAAACAGGGGAAATTTTAAGGAAAATATGGTATTGAATGGCCAAACCAAAAATTCTGAAAATTTTATGGATGGAAAATATATGAGTCTATATACATAGAAAATTAACGGAAATTGATTTGGAGTTTTGTAGCTCCAGTTATAAATAATTCAATGACTATTGCTCGGAAAAAACAGCTTGTCTGAATTTGAGATTATGTTGTAAACCTTGACAAAACTTGTTTTAGTTGCTCATAAGCTATTGATTAAACCCATACGTGAATTCTAAATTGTGATATTGTAAAATGATATATGAGTGATAGATGGATCTTTGATATTAAAATTTGTGAAATTGTAAGTTCATAAGTATTTGAATATGAAATGATAGTATGGCATGAAATTGAATTATTCATTGGAAAATGATAGATGAAGATTCAGCCAAGACAAAGTGTATATGTGAAAGTATATGTGGTATGTGAAGTATATTTGGATAATTGTGATGTGAATACATGAAAATTTATATTTTGATTTAGGATTTTAATGTGATGAATGTGAACATGCGTATGCGTGATAAGGACGAATGGCCAATGTGATGAATGTGAACATGCGTATGTGCGATAAGGCCGAATGGCCAATGTGATGAATGTGAACATGCATACATGAGATAAGGCCGAATGGCCGATATGATGAATGTGAACATGTATATATGTGGTAAGGCCAAATGGCTAATGCGAAATGTGTATGAGATAGATATGAGATAAAGCCGAATGGCTAATGCGAAACGTGTATGAGATGGATATGTGGTAAAGCCAAATGGATAATGTGAGATATGTATGAGATGTGTATATATATATATTGTGGCCAAATGACAAACGGCGGAAGGTGTGTTTTATTAGATATTTGATGAGGTAAATAAATTACAAATATGATAGTCGATGTGAATGCTGTAACATGTGAATAAATATGCATGAAACTCTGTGATGTAAATCCGAGATTTAAGGCCCGATGACTATATGTGGTGACTATGTCCGGGTTAAGACCCACTGACTTCGTGTGGAGATTTCATCTAAGCTAAAGGTCCCGCCGATAATCTGAGGAGAGTTTAAAGCTATAAGACTTCGTCATAAGAATTACTTATAAATTTACTCAATGCGAAAGGTTAAACAGGTATGTACTCCAAGTTTATATGTGAGCTTGATTTGAACTAAATCATAAGGTAGTTATGTGATGCATACGAGAGCAATCTATGAGACTATTCCTATGATTATGTGACATCGGATCGGTGTGAGAGGTTATGTGAAATCATACAATATATCTATGTCACATGAGCTCACTTTTATGTGAAAGTTTATCGCCTATTGTATATGATGAGATGTGCATATTCGGAAAGGGATGGTATGCCCGAAGGAAGAGTGAAATAAAATACTGAACAACTATGTTATAATTTGATTGTTATCTGTTGACACTGCTTAAAACTTACTAAGCATTGTAATGCTTACTCAGCTTTACTTTGTTTTCACTGCTTTATAGATCTCATTCTTGCTTACTGAGGCTCGAGGATCGTCAAGAACTAGTCACACTAACACTATCCACCGCTTGTTACTGTTATGTTTAGAATTATTTTATGGCATGTATAGAATAGACTAGTGGAGGAAGAATATTTTTGGTTAATGTATATAAGCCATGCGAAAATGGCATCTACTGAATGTTTACTTAGAGAAGTTTAAATTTTATCCCTGGCTGTGCTTAGTACTTATTTAAATGAATGATCCTTATTTCAAGAAAAAGTTCAAAATTTTACTGTTTTGACATGAGTTACAAGTCCGGTAATGCCCCTTACCTATTCTGGCGACGGTTACGGGATAGGGGTGTTACATTTTATTGGTATCAGAGCTACGGTTTAGTCAATTCTAGGACTAACGTAGCACGCATGAGTCTATTTATACATGCCATAAAGTGATAAAATGATAGTGTGATGATTTTTGACTATTAAAATGTGTTTGCTATATTGTAATGAATCTTGATCCCGATCGAGCTGTAGCAAGCTTCTGACTATGAGAATTTGCGATATAACTTCACTTAGATATGCCTAAATTATTAAGTTGATCAGATACGTATCATGTACTCGTATTTGAATTTCGATTTGGATTGAATTATAAGGGTATAAGTGATGCAATTTTGAAAGAGTGTTATGACTATAAATGTGATTTTTGTATGTGGCTATGGAACTGGAAGTTGAATGGTCGATAAGTGTGTTGTGTTTGTATTCAAGTAATGTAAATGATATACTAATGTGTATTGCTATATGTGTATATGTACATGAGAATTGAGAGTGATATACCCGGGCTAAGTCCCTAAGAGCATTCGTGCTAGTGATGTATCCGGCTAAGTCCCAAGAGCATTCGTGCTAGTGATGTATCCGGCTAAGTCCCAAGAGCATTCGTGCTAGTGATGTATCCGGCTAAGTCCCGAAGAGCATTCGTGCTAGTGATGTATCCGGCTAAGTTCCAAAGAGCATTCGTGCTAGTGATATATCCGTGCTAAACCCCAAGAGCATTCGTCTTTGGTGTTATATCCGGCTAGGTCCCGAAGAGCAATCATGCAGGTGACGTGTATTCGGGCCTTCGTGCCTAGTAGGCTTCGTGCCGGTAATTTGAACAAAGTTTAAGTGTTCATTACTATACGAATTCAAATTTAAATGAGATGATATGTTTAAAAGTGTACATACATGATGTTTATAGACTTGGTTAAGTCATTTCAATGTGTAATAACGAATGAATAAGAGCACTATGTGTGTGAATGATTAGAGGCACTGTGTGTGTGCGAATTCCTTTAACCGAGCACTATGAGTACGAGATCGGTCAATGGGAACTAAGTGTGTGAAGTGGAATTCATGTAAGACCTCGTCTGGGACGAAGGCATTGATTTGAGATAGTGTGTAAGACCATGTCTGGGACATGGCATCATCTCGATATGTGAGAATATGTAAGACCATATCTAGGATATGGCATTGTAAGAGCTATATGTGCTTAATGAGTATCCGTAATGATTTTGAATGATTCAACGAGTATATTTAAGTTGATAAATAAAGTAAGATCAGAATAAGTGATACAGGTATGTACGGAAGGTATGTGAAAATCAAATGAAAGTAAAAATTTGTGAGTTCATATTATATTATGTTATGTATACTAAATAAGTGAATACGTAAAAGATGGTGGATATGTTGTTAAGAAGTGAATTCATGTTATAAATGTGTTACCGGATTTAGTCTATGGAATGCTTGGTATATGAAGTCATATGTGCTATTGCTAAATGACCCTATTTTTGTTAATCATATTCAAGAAATTATTTCGATTAAGTTCGACATTTGAAAGTCTGTAAGAACTTTTGATGAATGCTGATAATTTTGGATATATGGGTTATGTGCTAAAATAAATCCCATGCCGGTATACTATATGAGGCTTTATGCCAAATCGGTTGTATACGGGTATTGTTAACTGTGATTGAATGTGCTAAATGAATTCAATGTTCGGTATGTGGAAGTTGATTTTCATTGGAAATAGGTTAAGTTGAATAGTGAGATATGATGGAGTTATAAAGGATATTTATTGGGATGTTTGAGTATATGTGTACTTTCGGTCAGGTTACAGTTTATACATGAATGAAAATGTGGGTTACAAATATGTGGGTTGATGATGTGAATTATACATGTTAATATGTGCTTAATATGTGTTTGAAATGCATTTGTGAATTAAATTAAGTGATTATTGCTTATGAAATCAAGAAAATGAGATATATGTGCATACTTGTAGAAATGTTTATGTATTTGTTTTAAGATAAGAAAATGATTTTATAGATCGATGCGAAATCAATAATGAATTACAATTACTATCGATGAGCCAATGTTTATATGAATATAATTCAATAAGAGGACGTTAACCTAAACTATGCATCGGTAGAAATTTTCGGGGACGAAAATCCCTAAAGGGGGGGAGAGTTGTGACACCCCTAATTTGACCCTAGTCGAAAAGTGGTTTCGAGACCACAAAAATCGAGTCATAAAAATAATTAGCCGTCATATTTTATGTTTATTATATGTGAATATGAATGTGTGAAAGTTTTAAGCTTTGATTTAGTAAATTGCATGTGAATTTAATCAATAGGACTTATGTGTGACACTTTTGAAATGTGATAGGTCAAAACATAAGGATCTATTAGTGCATGTAATAAAAAGGGTGGACTTGCATGTCAATTTCGCCCCCTAATTAGTAGTGGCCGGCCATGACAAATAGGGTGGACAAAGTGTGATGGGCAAAACATGTCATAACATGTTATGTTGGTGTTTCATGGGAGGAATGATAAAATAAGGAGCATGGTAATAAAATAATAGAAGGGAAAATGATGAAAAAAAAAAAAGGCTTCATCCTCTTTGTTCTTCTTGACCGAAAAAAAAATGAAAGAAAGAAGAAATATGTTTTGAGGATTTCGGCAAGATAGCAAGCTAAAAATTTGAGGTATGTGCATTCGGTCATAGAGAAAATTGAATCAAAAGTTGGTTGATCCTTGTCCTCCATTGCCGTAGCCTAAAGGGAGGGAGAAGAAAGTTGGGTTGCCTTGATTTTTGGCTTAGAAGATGGCTAGAATGAGCTCAAGAGCTTAGAGGATCAATGTCGGATAAGGGAAAAGAGAAAGTAAACGAATAGCCGTGGATATCTACTCGTCGACCACTTCCGAGGTAAGTTTTAAGTGATTAAATGTTGAGTAAATTCAATCATAATAGGACGTAATGAGTTGATTTAATAAGATATGATGGGGCCATGATATGTTTTAAACTCAAATGGTAAGTTCATAAGTGTTTGGACTTGGAAATTTAAGAGCAAATTGTAATAATTTGCTTAGGCAGCAGCAGTAACGTGATTTTAGAAAATCGCCATAAATTGTTGGTGTGGAATTATAGGCTGAATAAAATATGTAATCAAAGCTTAATTAGTCTAGTTTCTTATAAAAGAGACCGTGTGAGCAAAGAAATTTCCTATAAAGAGATATTTAAAGTTGTGTGAGACGGTGTCAGAATGACTCCAAAATCCCCTGTTCTGTTTTTAGAAAATCATTATAATTTGTACAAAAATGGTTATAAGATAAAATTTATTTGCTTAGACTACTTAATGAGTCTAGTTTCAAATGAAATCAAATACAACACATTTTGAATTCTGTAAAATGAGAAATTTGATTCGTAGTGAAGAGTGGTCAGATTAGTCAAACAGTAAAACAGGGGAAATTTAAGAAAAATATGGTATTGAATGGCCAAACCAAAAATTCTGAAAATTTTATGGATGGAAGATATATGAGTCTATATACATATAAAATTAACGGCAATTAATTTGGAGTTTTGTAGCTCCAGTTATAAATAATTCAGTGACTATTGCTCAGGAAAAATAGCTTGTGCTGAATTTGAGATTATGTTGTAAACCTTGACAAAACTTGTTTTAGTTGCTCATAAGCTATTGATTAAACCCATACGTGAATTCTAAATTGTGATATTGTAAAATGATATATGAGTGATAGATGGATCTTTGATATTAAAATTTGTGAAATTGTAAGTTCATAAGTATTTAAATATGAAATGATAGTATGGCATGAAATTGAATTATTCATTGGAAAATGATAGATGAAGATTCAGCCAAGACAAAGTGTATATGTGAAAGTATATGTGGTATGTGAAGTATATTTGGATAATTGTGATGTGAATACATGAAAATTTATATTTTGATTTAGGATTTTAATGTGATGAATGTGAACATGCGTATGCGTGATAAGGCCGAATGGCCTATGTGATGAATGTGAACATACGTATGTGCGATAAGGCCAAATGGCCAATGTGATGAATGTGAACATGCATATATGAGATAAGGCCGAATGGCCGATATGATGAATGTGAACATGTATATATGTGGTAAGGCCAAATGGCTAATGCGAAATGTGTATGAGATAGATATGAGATAAAGCCGAATGGCTAATGCGAAACGTGTATGAGATGGATATGTGGTAAAGCCAAATGGCTAATGTGAGATATGTATGAGATGTGTATATATATATATATTGTGGCCAAATGACAAACGGCAGAAGGTGTGTTTTATTAGATATTTGATGAGGTAAATAAATTACAAATATGATAGTCGATGTGAATGTCTGTAACATGTGAATAAATATGCATGAAACTCGTGATGTAAATCCGGATTTAAGGCCGATGACTATATGTGGTGACTATGTCCGGTTAAGACCACCGACTTCGTGTGGAGATTTCATCTGAGCTAAAGGTCCCGCCGATAATCCGAGGAGAGTTTAAAGCTATAAGACTTCGTAATAAGAATTACTTATAAATTCTTGAATGCGAAAGGTTAAACAGTATATACTCCAAGTTTATATGTGAGCTTGATTTGAACTAAATCATAAGGTAGTTATGTGATGCATACGAGAGCAATCTATGAGACTATTCCTATGATTATGTGACATCGGATCAGTGTGAGAGGTTATGTGAAATCATACAATATATCTATGTCACATGAGCTCACTTTTATGTGAAAGTTTATCTGCCTATTGTATATGATGAGATGTGCATATTCGGAAAAGGGATGGTATGCCCGAAGGAAGAGTGAAATAAAAATACGAACAACTATGTTATAATTTGATTGTTATCTGTTGACACTGCTTAAAACTTACTAAGCATTGTAATGCTTACTCCGTTTACTTTGTTTTCACTGTTTTATAGATCTCATTGTGAAGCTACAGGCTCGGGGATCGTCATCAACTAGTCACACTATCACTATCCACTGCTTGTTACTGTTTTGTTTAGAATTATTTTATGGCATGTATAGAATAGACTAGTGGCGGAAGAATATTTTTGGTTAATGTATATAAGCCATGCGAAAATGGCATCTTTTGAATGTTTACTTAGAGAAGTTTAAATTTTATCCCTGGCTGTGCTTAGTATTTATTTAAATGAATGATCCTTATTTCAAGAAAAAGTTCAAAATTTTACTGTTCTGACATGAGTTACAAGTCCGGTAATGCCCCTTACCTATTCCGGCGACAGTTACGGGATAGGGGTGTTACACTTATGGTTGCAAGATTTTAAGACTGTAAGTGAATACAATTAAGAAATTTTCAAAATTAGTTCTCAACTAAAATTATGTGGAGAAAACATAACTGATGAGGACTTTTAGAGAAAACATTTTCAATCTTTCACGCTACTAATGTGCTCCTGCAGCAAAAATAGCGTGAAAAAAGTTTTAAAAGGTATTCTGAATTGATTTCATGCCTTTTGGTGGCTGAACAAAATAATGAGCTATTGATGAAAAATCATGGAATTCGTTCCACTAGTTCTGCACCATTCCCTGAAGTGAATGTAGCAGTACACAATAATTATGAAAGTAGAAAAGATAAAAGTCGCGGCCGTGGTCGTGGACGTAATGGGGGATGTGGTCGAGGATGTATTAGCAATCGTTATCATGGTGGTCATAACAATGATACTTCTAACCACCAGAAAAAGAATAACAATGAAAGACAAGAAAGAAGTGGTCAAAATAATCCTTCAAAGATTGTTGAGAATATATGCTACCAATGTGGTATGAAGGGGCATTGGTCATGTACTTGCAGTACGTTTGTGAATTTAGTGAAACTTTATCAAGCATCCATTAAAAGGAAGGGAAAGCATATGGAGACAAATTTTATATCCCAAAATGATGAAATGGAGGCAAAAGATGAAGATATTCACTATAATACAAAAATTGACCATGCCTACGAGGGTGATAAATTTAATGACCTTAATAATATAACTCACTAACATGTGGCCGATTTCTTTGAGAATCATTAGAAAAATTGATGTTATTTTGACATTTTTATGTTGTTTTAAATATATTTTATTTTCTTGCATAAAGAATAATTTATATATTTAATAAATATTTGCAATGTTTCTCATATTATATTTTGTTTGTTTTTATGAAGAATATGAATATTCAACAAAATTTCGATGGACCCAAAACCAATGAAGACATGTGTCTTGCAGATAGTGCTATAACACATACGATACTCAGAGATAAAAAATATTTTTCTCATTTGACAATGAGTAATGCCCATGTTAATACAATATCAGGTAGTTCAAAACTTATTGAAGGCTCTGGAAGAGCTATTATATTATTACCTAAATGTACAAAATTTATCATTGATGATGCTTTATATTCCACTAAGTCTCATAGAAATTTATCGAGTTTTAAAGATATTCGTCTTAATGGATATCATATTGAGACTATGAATGAGAAAAATGTTGAATATCTATATATTACAAATGTTGAATGTGGAAAGAAATATGTTTTGAAGAGGCTACCTGCTTTTTCATCAGGTTTATATTATACACATATTAGTGCAATTGAGTCACATGTTACTACAAACCGAAAGTTTGTAGAACCACATACTTTTACTATTTGGTATGACCAATTAGGCCATCCTGGATCTATTATGATACGAAGAATCATCAAGAATTCAATTGGACACCCATTAAAGAACCAAAAGATTCTTGAATTTAAGGATTTATCTTGTGTCGCTTGTTCTAAAGGAAAATTGATTATTAGACCATCATCAGCTAAAGTTGGGATTGAATCTCCTATATTTCTGGAACGTATTCAAGGTGATATATGTGGGCCCATTCATCCACCATGTGGACCATTCAGAATTTTATGGTATTAATAGATGCATCTAGTAGGTGGTCACATGCGTGTTTATTATTGACTCGCAACCTGGTGTTTCCGAGACTACTTGCTTAAATAATTTGATTAAGAGCACAATTTCCAGATTATGCAATCAAAACTACTCATCTTGATAATGCTGGTGAGTTTACATCCCAAGCTTTTAATGATTATTGTATGTCAATTGGGATGAAAGTTGAACATCATGTAGCTCATGTTCATACACAAAACGGTTTAGCTGAATCATTTATCAAACGCCTCTAACTAATTGCTCAGCCATTACTCATGAGAACAAAACTCCCTGTTACAGCTTGGGGATATACTATTTTGCATGCAGCAACACTTATGCGCTTAAGGCCAACAAGTTATAATAAGTACTCCCCATTACAATTGGTTTTTGGTCAGGAGCCAAATATTTCCCATCTTAGAATTTTTGGATCTGCAGTATATGTTCCAATTGCTCCACCACAATGCACAAAGATGGGTCCTCAATTAGATCCTCATACAAGTCAGTGTGAACAAGAAGTTCAAAGGATTATACATTGCCAATCAACTGCCAGATTCATTTACTGACCTAAAGAGAACTACAAAATCTCATATACCAGCTGAAAATGCTCCAATACGAATTGATATCCCAATAAGGCAAATTGTTTGTGCAAAAAAATGTAATCCACGCCTGAAGTGTGGAAGGCCAATTAGTTCCAAAGATAAAAATCCTCGTAAAAGGAAATGAGCAATTATTTAAGATGGTAATATTGTGGAGGCAAGTGCCCCAGAAGAGGCCAAAGATATAACTAATCAAAAAACCCCAGAAGAGGTTCAGGTACCTGAAAATAGTGATAATGAAGAAATCTTAATAAGTTATATTACTTTAGGAAAAAGATGGAACCGAAAACATATAGTTGCCGACAATAATTTTGCTTATAATGTTGCTATTGAAATAGCAAAAGAAAATGATGATCCTGATCCTAAATCTATTGAGGAATGTAGAAATAGAAAAGATTGGCCAAAATGGAAAGACGCAATTCAAGCAGAATTAAATTCACTTTCTAAACGTGAGGTTTTTGGACCTATAGTCCAAACCCCTAAATATGTAAAACTGGTAGGATATAAATGGATATTTTTACAAAAGCGAAATGAGAAAAATGAAGTCGTAACATATAAATCACGACTTGTAGCACAAGGATTTTCGCAAAGACCCGGCATTGATTATGAAGAGACATATTCTCCTGTGGTGGATGCAATCATGTTTAGATACCTTATTAGTCTGGCAGTATGTGAAAAACTTGACATGCGTCTAATGGATGTTGTTACAGCCTATTTGTATGGTACACTTGATAGTGAAATTTATATGAAAATCCCAGAAGGATTTAAAATCCCTGAAGGATATAGAGTTTCCCGGGAAAGTTGCTCAATCAGATTAAAGAAAAGTTTATATGGATTAAAACAATCTGGACGTATGTGGTACAATTGTCTTAGTGAATATTTGTTAAAAAAAGTTATAAAAACGATCCAATCTGGCCATGTGTTTTTATAAAAAGGTTTGAATCAAACTTTGTGATAATTGATATTTATGATGATGATCTAAATATTATTGAAACTCCTGAAGAGCTTCAAAATGCAGTAAATTATTTAAAGAAAGAATTTGAGATGAAAGATTTTGGAAAAACAAAATTTTGTCTTGGCCTACAGATCAAGCATTTAAAAGATGGAATTCATATCCATCAGTCAACTTATACGAAAAAGATCTGAAATAAATTTTATATGGATAAAGCACATCCATTGAGTACCCTGATGGTTGTATGATCATTAGATGTGAATAAAGATAAATTTCGTCCTTGTGAGAATGATAAAGAGTTTCTTGGTCCTGAAGTACCATATCTAAGTGCCATAGGAGCATTGATGTATCTTGTAAATAACATGTAACACTCCTAACCCATATCCATCGCCGGACTAGGGTTACGAGGCATTACTAAACAAAAACATAATTCCGAACGTTCACATATTCAAACAAATTAATAATCATATTGTATTTATGAATCATATTTCAAATTTAACCGAATCTATACCATTCAAATAATCACATTTTCATTAACAAATGTATATATATATACACGTATACTTTCATTATAAACCAAACCATTATGGCAAGCTTCATTAGAATACACAACATGTACATATATATAATTAACATCTTATTAAAATTCATATATCTCCCATAGTGCATTATTACTCAAATCACTATTCATTTAGTAAATATCCATATCTCACTTACAATATATATTCAATAACTAATCACTTTAAATACACATACACTTAACATGCAAACTTAACTAAGTTCTTTTCATAAAAGCAAAACATACCCTATATCATGCATATCAAAATATCTTCTAAACAAGCTTAAATTATGAACTTATATTTATAATTAACTATACATATTCCAAAATCAAATCATATTTATTCAAAATATAAATACACATCATGATTGAAATATCAACCACAACCAATTCCAACTATCATTTTCAAGCTATTTCCAAAACATATAGCACCATTGACATATATTGTTCATTCATTTCACATAACATTATAATCAAAATGAGTATAAACCATTACCAAATATAACCGAATCCAAACTTTAAAGATAAGCCATATTCGCATGGCTCAATATATATACATATTCAAAGTTGAACAAAATACATATTAGCCTATACATGCCATAAGTTTGAAAATATACTTTTAAAAGTACCGAAAGTTGACGATAGTGTGGATGACTTCGATAACGATCCCTGAGCTCGTAACTTACAACCAAAATATATAAAATAGAGTGACAAAAACACACACAGAGTAAGCTAACTTTGCTTAGTAAGCCTTAAGCAAAATAAACAACTCACTGAATAATCAAAACATTCAAACTAACCAAATTATATCAATAATGTTATACTTTAACATGTTAAGATACCTTGGCCGAATGTACAAAAATCAATTATATAACATCACATAAATATTTCCTATATAGCTGATTATACAAGATCAATTATATCATCACATAGACACTCACATATAGGGCCAAATACGCAAAATTTATTATATCATCACATGTGGCCGAATATATAAAAGTTAAATAAAATATCACATGTAACTTATAGTTCAAATTCAAAAGAACATCACATATGGCTGAATATGCATTTTTAAGATAACTTCACATATATCTGAGTATACAATTTCAATATAAGTTCACATGTAATCGAATACTAAAATTCAATATAGCCTCACATGCAGCCGAATATACAAGTTCAATATAAGCTTACATGTACTTACCTATGTGGCCGAACATATACAAGGTAATTTATCTCAATTTCACTTGCTCAATATCCATAATAATTTGAACTCTTATAATCACAGACTTATAAACAAATCACTGGTATAAAACCTGCTACGCATAAGCCTGAATCACACACCGGCACAAGGCCTGCTAGACCCCATGTCTGATATTTATTCATCGGTAATAAGCCTGCTAGGCATAAAGCCCTATCAATGTCACCAGCACAAGGCTTGCTAGGCTCAAAGCCCGAATATCCCAATTATAGAATCATTCCACAACATTTCATATATCGAATAGTCCAATATTCCAAGTAACACATGCACACTTTCAAGAGTTTTGAATTAGTTGAATAAAATTCAACCACATTAAATATTTGATATATCACATTCGGCTAATACTAAAAAATTATAAAATTTAAATCATCTTAATAGAAATAGTTTATATTCAAAATAAACCATGTTTAATTGCTTAAAGACTTACCTCGGATATCGACAGATGTTACAAATCGGCTATTTGACTATTTTTGTTTTTCCCCGATCCAAGTCCGATTTCTTTTGTTCTTGATCTATATAATTTCAAATTAACCTCATTTAAACACAATTTCACTCAATTATATCCAACAACACATAAATGGGCAAATTACTATTTTACCCCTGATATTTCACACTTTTACAAATTAGTCCTAATTGCATAAAACACAAAATACACCAAATCTCACAACAATGTAGTTGGGCCAAATTTTCCATATAACCGTATTAATCCATATATTTCTTTTATTTCACATTTTAATCCCTTAATTTATTATTTTTGCAGTTTAGTCCTAATAACTCAAAATCATCAAAAACTCCAATACAAAATATTTTAATCTAAAACATATTTTTGATATTTCATCATCAAACATCAAAAAACAAAAATATTCATCAATTTCATAACACAAAATATTCACTGAAATAAAAAATTCGAGCATGGGTCGGGTAGTATTCGAAGCAACGATCTCAAAAATGTAAAAATTATCAAAAACCGAAACAAAACATACCTTAATCTAGCCAAAACGCTTGCCAAAACCTATCTTGGTGTTTTTCTTTTCTTTCCTTGATATATTCGGCCAAACTAAGCATAAAATGACATTATTTTATGTTTTATTTTAACATATTATAACATTTAATCTAATTACCTAATTAACCTTTGTTAAAATGTTATAATATTATTTATTCCATGACCATTGCCGTCCATTAGCTTAGTAGTGGCCCAATTACAACATAAAAACTTCATATTAAAAAGACATTAACAATTCAGTCCTCACACATTAAACCATCAAGTTTTCATTTTACGCGATTAAGCCCTTTTTTTTTTATTAAGCACACAAACAATAAAATTTTCATACCAAATTTTCACATATGCTAATTCACATATAATAAACACTGAAAATAATATTTAAAAATTTTTCTGACTCGGATTCGTGGTCCCGAAATCACCGTTCCGATTAGGGTCTAAATCAGACTTTTACATAACACAAGACCTGATATAGCTTTTGTTGTAAACTTGTTAGCAAGATTTAGTTCTTCTCCAACACGTAGAAATTGGAATAGAATTAAACATGTATTTAGATATCTTAGAGGGACCATTGATATGGGGTTATTTTATTCAAATGATTCAAAATCCCTATTAGTTGGTTATGCTGATGCTGGATATTTATCATATCCACATAAAGGTCGATCTCAAACGGGATATTTATTTACATGTGGATGTACTGCCATATCGTGGCATTCGACAAAGCAAACATAAGCTGCTTCCTCTTCAAATCATGCTGAAATAATTGCAATGCATGAGGCAAGCCGAGAGTGTGTTTGGTTAAGGTTATTAACCCAACATATCTAGAAGATATGTAATTTGCCTTTACAGGAAAATATGCCACCTATCTTATACGAAGATAATGTAGCATGTATAGCTCAATTAAAGGGTGGTTATATCAAAGGTGACAGAACGAAACATATTTCACCAAAATTATTCTTCACTCATGATCTTGAGAAGAAAGGTGACATAGAAGTTCAACAAATTTGTTCTAGTGATAATTTAGCAGATCTTTTTACCAAGGCATTACCAACTTCAACATTTGAAAGACTACAAAACAAGATTGGAATGCGTCGACTCAAAGATATAATGTGATGTCGTCATTAGGGGGAGTCTAAAACACGTTGTACTCTTTTCATTTAATCAAGGTTTTGTCCCACTGGGTTTTCCTGATAAAGGTTTTTAACGAGGCAACTTGCAACAGGAGATTGTGTACTCTTTTTCCTTCATTAGGTTTTTATCCCACAGGGTTTTTCCTAATAAAGGTTTTAATGAGGCACTGTTTTCTCTAGTGGACATCCAAGGGGGAGTGTTATAAACGAATGTGAATGCCCATATTCTATCCACATCTCATTTATGAGGTAAAACCTCTCTTTCATTATACAATGTTTAATATATGAGTTAATGAAGCACTTAAGTAAGCTTCATTTATGGTATTGCATTGAATGTTAATTATAAATTATAAATAGAATCTTACTCGAGTGAAATAAAAAATACGAGAAAAATTCTCTTATATTTTTATCCACTTTTATTTATTATTTTATTAATTTTTATATAACAATTTTAACTTTATCCATATATTTAATTTTAATTAAACACTAGAAAATTGTGTAAAACTAATTAGTTTTACACAATGTAAGTGGATCCTCCACTTTGTTATTTATAAAATTTTAGCTATTAAATATAATTTTGGAAAGTATTTTAATAGATAAAATAGACATAGGTTGAGTAAAAATTTATATATAAAAATAAAATTATATTAATAAATTCAACTATATTATTGCTAAATTATTAATTGTATATTTTGATTAAAAATTATTTGAACAAGAAATATAAAAGTATGTAAAGCTACACTAATATAAAATTGAAAAAAAATACACATTTTTATAATTTTTTTATAATTACTATTTTAACAATTTTAATTAATCGAAATGATTTAAAATAAATGCCTAACGCACGTGCAGCCTACACTTGTATGTCTTGATTTTCATTTCTCTGCAACAAAGTTGTTTCTCTTTCTTCTTTCATTCCTATTTTCTTCTATATAATAATTTTGTGCACAAAATATAACGAGTACGATTAATACTGCATTAAAAGAAAAGATTAATACAAGACAATAATACATATATCATATTTGTATTTATATAAAAAAATTAACCTATTCAATAATTTTGATATGCTTATGCATAAAAAAAGAAATACAACTTTAATAAATCACGAGTGCTTATCCTAATTTTCGGTGATGCGTTGGACACGTATTTCATGTTGATACCTATGTGACATTGTGTAATGAAAAGAACATATAATAAAAAGGGAGTGATATAAAACGAAATATTACAAGTTTATAAAATTAAATTGGTATTTTAATATAACGAATAAAAGAAGCGTTCCAAAATGAAAAAGAAATACTGAAGATGTTAAAATAAGAACACTAGCATAGGCAGATATTTGAAATCTTGTATCACTTCAAATTTATGTCGTTTCATGTGTCTGAGAATCTACATTAGTTAAAAAGTAAGCATTAAAGTATTAATGAAAAAGTCCTGCAGTGACTTAAAGAATTATGGTATTGGAGTACCTGTTTGTCTGTCTGCCTCATTTGAGGGATTGTAAGGTTATCAAAATTATTTATATGAATTGTGAGTATAACATGCGTCTATTATATAGTAATAATCCTTTCCTAAACACTAAAACATTATGGATCTTCAACGGTCTAAAGTAACATTATTGTTTTAAGCAATAAGCATACATTGTTTTTTATTTTTTTCCACCAAAAAAGGGCATAAATCTTAAGATAATATGCGATCACGTGCAGTGCCGGTGTGCAAAAAGCCTAAAATGTGGCTACTTTTAGCCATGTTTGTGAATTAAGAGAACATGCTAGAGAATGAATCAGAGAGATGAGAGTTTCATGATATTATAATACCAGTCGCCTTACAAAATTTAGGCCAGCTGAAAGTGAACCTTAAGTAACACCGAGCTGCACACAAGACCAGACACAAATCTTAACTACTATTATATCCTAAATTTTTATGGACCAACATAAAGCTTTGAATGAGGTAAGAACTCGCAAAATCTCTGTTGTGTATTTAATAGCCACCATTGTAACCCAAATTTGACCGGAACTGGAAATTTTGATGATAGTACGTTTTGTCTCCATAATCGATCGGCCTTATGACCACAGCTTCACGCTTCCCTTCTTGATCTTGAACTGCTACAAATATTATCTCATTGGTTTTCTCATGGCTTTGCTCATAGACTGTATGTGGGTGGCGATGATGATGATGCTGCTGTTTCTGCTGCTGCTGCTGTTGCATATCAACATCCCATCCATTGTAGAAGGCCTGGCTTTGACGCAACTGATGGAGTTTGTCAGCGGGCTAAAGTGTAAATATGAGAAAGTTTTGGGACAAAATTATAAATTTTCCAAAGTATGATTTTTGGATCGATTTGAATAATATTAGTGTTAAATAATTTAAAATGTTTGATCAAGAAAAACAAGATTCGGGCTTAGATCGAGAATGAACAGGATTATAGACTTAATCGGAATAAATAGCCGTACTTGCATTTGATGTAAGTTCGTGTGATAATAACAAGGCAATGATATGTTTGAATTATAATTCCTTATTATTATTGCATAAATTGTACGATTGAATATATTGGAAAAGTTGATGGAATGGTGTATATGATGTGGAAATATGACATGTAAGAATATTAAATGAAATGAAAGAAAATGATGATACATGACAAGTGATATATGAAATATGTTATGTGAATTTTTAAAAGCTTATTTGTTAATTGAGTTATGCCTTATTATGCCATGAATGGGCAATTAGTACTATGGATAATGAGATCGACACTTCGAGTAAGTTTATTTGCAAATAATGCAACATGTACCATACTTTAAATGCTTTAATATTGCATGTATGGTAAGTACATATATATTTAATGTGATGTTGTATCATGTGTTTATTTCCTAAATTGTACCATGAATTATGCTTTGATTAATCCATGAATATGAGATTGGTGCTATGCGTATTGAAATTGACGTTACGAGGTTCGTGCATATGTATGAATGTGTGGACACAGGGACACGCCCGTGTGCCTTCGACATTAGTCAATCATTCATATTCTTTCATAATGAAACCTCTCAACTCTTGGCTAAGCATTTCAGCATACATGTTAAAGGTGCAAATATATAATGTGTATTCTATTATATTCTATTCCTAAGGCTCAACTGGGAATTCTCGCTTGTCAAAACTTTGTCGAATACATCCAAAGATTCAATCACAATTCATACAATATTAAAAGTATTTAAAACATTAATATAATAATGCATTATTTACATACGAACTTACCTCGGTACAAAAATAGTAGAATTGCACCTAATCGTCAAACACTTTATTTTTCCCTCGATCTAGGTCCGAACCTCATTTTTCTTGATCTATAATGACAAATTTAACTCATTTAATACTCACATTGTTCAATTCAGTCCAAAAATCATATTATGGAAAATTTACATATTTTCCCCTAATGTTTCACATTTTTAAAATTTAGTCCCTAGGCTCGTAAAAAGAAATGTATTCAATTTCTTCAAAATCCAAGCCTAGCGGAACCATTTTCATACTCATACCAGCCCACATTTTTCATTTAATCAACTTTTTCTACTCATTTTTGTAACTTTTACAAATAGGTCCTTTTTAACATTTCCATAAAAAATCACCAAGCAAAAGTTGTTTATCTTACATCTAACATACATTTTCTACCATTAGGCATCAAAATACACAAATATCTATCATGGGTAAAAATTTAGACTTTGATTATTTCTTAAATTAGTGGTAGAAATAAATAGATCGGGTTACAACAACTTCAAAAATGTAAAGAGCATTCAAAACGGGGCAAGAACAAACTTACAATCAAGCTTGGAAGTGGCCAAACCCTAGCTATGGCTTCCCCTTCTAAAATTCAGTTATTGTGAGGAAGATGGACAAAGATTTTGGCCTGATTTTTTTTTAATTCATTTAATTACCAAATGACCAAAATACCCTTATCTTAAAACATTAAAATTTCTCTTACTCCATGTCCATTTTTGTCCACCAGCTTAAGTAATGGTCTAATTACCATCTAAGGACCTCAAATTTAAAATATCATAGCAAATAAACACCTTTAGCATATAGAACTCAAGTTTTGCACTTTTTCGCAATTTACTTCTTTTTGCTAAATTGAGTGCTCAAAAATCAAAATTGTAACAGCCCATTTTAAACTTAAGTAATGGTCTAATTACCATCTAAGGAGGAGAGTTGTAACAACCCATTTTTCAATAAAACCGGAACAGTGGTTTCGGGACCACAAATCCAACCCAAAAATATGATTTATTTCGATTTTATTATATGGTCCGTAACATGGTAGATATGTCGTGTGAAAATTTTGATACAAAAATTTTATTGATTTAGTGCTTAATTACAAGAAGGACTAAAACGCATAAAATGCAAAAGTTGAATTCTAGTAGCTATAAGGATCAAATAGCTATGAAATTCAAAAGTAGAGGTCGTTATATGGTAATTAGACTGTTAAGAATAGTATGTAGATTTTTCTTGGTGACTCATCCATGGAATTATAGAAAAAGGTCAAGGACTAAATTGGAAATACCAAAATATTGAATTAATTAAAAAGATGATAAAAGAAATCATCTTATTTTATGTCACCTTCAACCTAAAATTTTATGGAAACCCTAGGAGAGAGAGGGGAAACTTTCAAGGCTTAATTGGGTAAGTTCTCTTGTCCCGTTTTTAGTAATTTTGGTATTTTAAAAACAAGATAGCTTAATCTCGCTATTTGAGGGATTAATTTGAAAAGTAATCAAGGTATGAAAATAGGACTAAAATGAAAGATTATTGATAGATAAACAACTTTTACAAAGTGAATTTTGTTGAAAACATGATTTAGGGACTAAAATGAAAAGTTGTAAATTTTGATGAAAACTTCTGAAATTTTATGAATACATGTCCTGGAAATTTTGTAATGGTGCTTTTGTTAGGCTTGGAATAAGGAGTAATTTGCACAAGTTTCATTTTCCGGGCCTAAGGACAAAATCAAAATTTATGGAAAAGTTAGGGGTAAAATGGTAATTTTGTCTATGATGTAAATTGAGTCCTAACGAGTATAAAATGTATGAAATTGATGATTTAAGTTATTTATATAGATCTGGGCAACATAAATTCAAGGTTCGATTGAGGAAAAGAAAAGATTTCGGATTAGTAGATTTTTACACGAACACGTGTTGAGGTAAGTTCATGTAACTTAATCCGACATGTAAATATGTTTAATTGAATGTTGTGTTTTATGGAATGTGGTTTATATTGATGTACATTACTTGAATGTTACAATGAGCAACCTAATACATGTAACACCCCAAACCCAGCCTGGACATCGTGACCGAATCTGGCGATGTCACATTGAAGTGTTTTGTAAAGTATGAGATCATTTGCAAAGCCAACCTTTATTAAGCCTCTTTGTGGAAACTAAAAGATGATTTTAAAACTTCCGTTGCTATCAAAAGTATTTACTTTAAAATGTTATTAACTTCAAAATCTTGTTTGTAGTGGAAGCTTTTTAAAACAATTGCGTACTAATGTTTACTTGTAAAACATTGTTTCCTTGCAGCAGCTCTTAAAATTGTTTACGTATTCGTGGTATTTTTGAAAAATATTTATCTTTTGAAAACCCATGTCCTACTGCTAGCGGTTATAAATCAATATAAATAAAACCCCAAATTAAAACGTTAAAAATTAAAAAAATGGGAGCGTAAATTAAAAGAAAAATATGGGAGCGTAAGCTGTTGTGTGGCCACCTTCAAGTCCCTCGCAACACCGATCTGCCTAAGGATTACTTGCACAGAAACACTGAAGGGTGAGTTTATGAAAACTCAATGTGTAATCCCCTAATAAATAGACAGTCAATCATACAGTGAACAAATACATTCTGGGCCTAAGCCCATATCAGTAACAGTGGCAATACTAGTTTGGGCTTTAGCCCATCTCAATTCAGAACGGTCATGTGTTCGGGCCTTGGCCTAATTCGGTAATAGTAAATAGTGCAGTAATATTAAACAATGCAATATCAGTAAACAATGCAGTATCAGTAAACAGTATGCAAGTCCTACCCCTCCAGCCTCTACACACCATCTCCATCCAACCCTACACTCCATGTGGGGATATAATCAACTCACCCATCCCTACACTCCAGAATTAGCACCGATTGCGGCACTAAATAGTATTTGCAGTAGAGCTGCCAGTATAATAGGCTTAGAACCATCAGTGATTTGCAGCAGAGCTGCCAGTACAGTACACTTCCTCCAATCATATATAAACCCATCCCCATGCAATGCATCATGCAACGTGTCATGTCATATCATAATATTATACATGAACTCAATACAGTTGCAAATAACATGCTAAAATACAAACATACATCACATAGGGGCAAAACAGTCATCTGAGCATATAAGGGCAATATAGTCATTTTACTACATAAGGGCAAAACAACCATTCTACCACATAAGGGCAAAACAGTCATGTTACCACATAAGGGCAAAATAGTCGTTCTACCACATAAGGGCAAAACAATCACTTTACCACATAAGGGCAAAATAGTCATTTCATCAAATTAGGGTCTAGGTATACTTACCGACCCAACAGTAGGTCCACAGTCGTCTCGTGTGACCAATGCAACCTTAACAGTCCAATATTGAAAATGGGCCCAAAGCCTATAACACAGCCCATGTGGGCCCACATGCCCGTGTGGCCCACAAAACCCAAAAAATAGCATTGGTTGTGTAAACTACATAGCCTAGCCTAATGGTCTCCACACATCCACGTGATTTACCTGTGTGGGGCCTACGAGCTCGTGGGGCCCACTCGGCCCATTTCGGCCCATGTGGCCTGGAACGACGGAAATGTGTAATGTACACAATCGAAACAAGTAATAAAGTGACAAGTAAATGTCGAGTTATCGTACCCACAGGGACTGTGAAAAGGATTATTTATGAATGCAATTTAAAACACGTTAGTGAAGAAAAATATTTTGTTTAAAGAGGGTGATTAAAAACCTAAGAAAATTAAAATAAATAAATGAAGTAAAAGAAAGTTCTAATGCACGATTTCAAAATAAGATTTAATCAAGATGATATAATTGTGTTGGATTAGTTACACTTCTCATCTTAGAATTATTAAACTTATGTTTATATTGTTACGAATAAAATCACGGCAACCAGGTAAATTGACTAACTTATGAACATAGTTACATACCAAAATCCATTCATCTCTTGACATATCCCTATGTCAATTCAACCGACTAAACAGATTCTAGTAAGCAAACATGTAATTGCACATACTCATTAAACTGAAATAATCTCTTGCATATCCCTATGTCAATTCAAACGATTAATTAAACCTAACAAGCATATAAAAGACTATGTGAGGTAATAAGGTATCCCTACCTTGAAACAGTTTAATCACAATAATCTAGCAAGTTATGCAAGGCAAAAATATCGCCAGATACATTGCTAATTTAACCTTCAGCTACCTTAGAAGAATAAACATGCACTGATCAAGTACTGTGTCAATTAATTACAATTTCAATCCATTTAAATAATTAATTCATTAGTTACCTCACAGTCGTAACGCAAGAACAACTTAGGCATGATTTTACTTAATCAAGCATTTTACCGAGGCCTATAACAACATAAACATAATTTTAACAATTTAAGAAGATGAAATGCAATCAACCCAACATGAATTAAATTCAAGCTAAGCTGATTAAATTAACCATTCCAACAACATGAATACACATAGATACGTTCATCATAACAACAACAAAAAATTAAACAGATAGGGAACAAGAATCAAATCCGGTGGTTTTTCGAGGCTTGACTTGGTTGCTCATTCTTCCTTGTCGTTGTCCTTGTCGATGAAGGCTTCGATGAACACTCAATTGCTGCTCCAAAATGGTTGAAGAACATCCCATTTCCAAGGGAAGAAATCGGTACAAGAGCAAGGGAATTGAAATGGAAAAATGAGAGAAAAAGAATGAGAGAGGAGAGAAGTGTTGTGAAATAAATGAGGAATGAATGAGATGCTTTGAATGATCAGCCAAAGGGAGATTTTATAGCTGAGTGTAGTAGCTGAAAGTTTCTAAAAATAGCAACCAAAGAGCCACCCCTTGGCTAGCCACCTATGTGGCAAAGTTGATGCTTTCAACTTTGCTAAAAATGGCTTGGGGCAAATCCAAAAGTCCACCAATTGTAGAGGGGTTTGAATGAAAATTTGACAAGACTTCAAGGGCTTCTTTGCAAGCTTAATTAATTAGCTAATAAGCTGATTTGGGTTAGCATATGGCCGGTTTTGGGTTGCCCAATCTTTGGTCGGTTCACTTCAATCGGTTCGGTTCAACTAAACCACTTTTTCCATAATTAATTAATATTAAATTATTTAGCCCAAATTAAATTGGGTATAAATTAAAATTAATTATATTATGAATTAATACACATAATTGAACCATCTTAGGCTGGAAATTAATTCACCTTGATACTTCAAATTGCTTCTCGATTTTGTACTTCAAGTAGTGTCTGCTGAGCTATTTTTTGCCCTTTGTGCAATTCTGTCAAAAATAACCAAAATTACTCAAAATTAATTATAAAATTAACTAAAATTCATCATTTTCATATTAAGTATAATTTCATTATTTTATACAAATTAATTACTTTTCGACAAGAATTTAATCGAAACGGTATGATATTAAGCTAAAAAGGGTTGTAAAAATGCGTAAATTTTCGTGTTTCCATGGCCCAAAATGGCCTAGGCCCATGAATTCGCTCATGGTGGTCTCTACAATCAAATGCCCACGTTTATGCCTTCGGATTACCACACAAGTGAGCGCACACTCGTGTAGTGTCAATAGTCATACTTTTCCGGCTTTTGCCGATCTACGTTTACAGTAGTGTGGTTACACACTTGTTTACAGGAAATACGCACGTAGTCCTTGAGCATTCCAAACCTTATTCCAATCCACAAACATTCAGTTAGTCACGAGGAAATCAAATTAATACTACTCCTCTCCATACCACTTATCCAAAGATCAATTGTCACATTCCTTGTTTCGAACCCCCAAGCCTTTACATACCTAAACCGTTGATCAAGAATGAATTTTCCCCTTCTTCGGTTATTATCTGCATATCAACCAAATCTATTAACCTTGATCATATTGTTCGCACAACAGTTTGAACCAAGCGTAAACCACTTACCAAAAAAAAATTGATTATAGAGAAGGGAAGTAATCAGTCTATCTCCACACAACACCCTACGCGACAAAGGTAGAGACTTAGCACAAATCGCCCTAGCAAATAACTGTAGTAAAGAATACACTAGATGGAAACTATTAATTCGGCAGAAAGAGCAAACAGGAGAGGATAACTACAAATAGAGTTACCTTTGATCGAGTGCAGAGAGAGATTAAACAGTTACAATATCAGTGAATAACCCTTCACTTCTCAAAAAGTTTTAGTAACCAAAAGAACTCAACATGTAACACCCCGTACCCGAGACCGTTTCCGGAGTCGAACACGAGGTATTTACGGACTTATTTCATTGTAAAACACAGTTCATTTAAAATTTCCAGACAAGCTGGCTAACTGCGTCACTGTCACCATAAAAATCATATCTCGAGTTCCAAAACTAGAAAACCAGTTCCGTAAATTTTTCCTGAAACTAGACTCATATGTCCATCTACAGTTTTTTTTCTAGAATTTTTGGTCGGACCAATTAGTACAGTTTATTAGTTAAAGCCTCCCCTGTTACAGGGTTCGACTGCTCTGACCTTCATGCATTACGACTTATATATCTTCCTGTAAAGGGCTTCATTACTTATGCCGTTTGTTTCTAACGAAATTAGACTCAAAAAAGAATCTATACATATATGGCATGACCTCTAAGTATCTATGGTTAATTTATAGTGAATTTCAAAAGTCAGATTAGGGGATCCAGAAATCGCTCTGGCCCTGTTCCACGAAAACTTAAATATCTCTTAAAATACGACTCATATGATCGTTTCGTTTCTTCCATATGAAAGTAGATTCATCAAGGTTAGATTAAATAATTTATTCAATATTTAATTCCATTCCTACTATTTTTAGTGATTTTTCAAATCCACACCACTGCTGCTGTCAGCATCTGTTTTTAAGGTAAACTTTACCTATTTCATGGTTTTCCATGAATCAACTAGAATTTGTCATACAAAGCACCAAAATGATCATGACTAACCATTCCAATGGCTAATTGTTACCAAACATTTCCATACCTCTCAATGAACAACATACAAAACGATTATAATGCTATGCTAAAAGTATATATATAAGCCATTTTCGCATGGCTATCCAAATTTATACAAAACCAAAGGGTACATGACCAACAACAAAAAGGGTAGTCCTATACATGCCATTTTCAGAGTTCAACCAAAAGTGTACCAAAAGGGATTTGATAGTGTGGACGACTTCGACTTCGACAATCCCGAGTCCGATAGCTGACGAACCAAAATCTATAAAACAGAGAATCAAAGAAACGGAGTAAGCATTTAATGCTTAGTAAGTTTTGAGCAATGAAATTAGGCACAATTGAAGTATAGCATTCATATGACTAAACGGATAATTTCATATACACACATTCTCAAAATCATACCTACTTCACATTACCAACCCTTATACTCATACATAAGAGATCAACTTAACCAAAAGTCGGAAGCTCATTAAACGACTGAGCGAATACTATTTAAAAGGAATCAACTAATCCAATGCATATACGAAACGTACCTCATCATTGGGATTTTACGAGCATATTAATTGAAATTATTACAGCAAGATCGCTCATTCCCAAACCAAGTACCTTCGGGATTTAACCGGATATAGCTACTCGCTCAAATGCCTTCGGGACTTAGCCCGGATATAGTAGTTCGCACAAATGCCTTCGGGACTTAGCCCGGAATTAGTAACTCGCACAAATGCCTTCGGGACTTAGCCCGGAATTATTAACTCGCACAAATGCCTTCGGGACTTAGCCCGGAATTAGTCACTAGCACAAATGCCTTCGGGACTTAGCCCGGTTATCATCCGAATATTCATGCACATATCAGTAAATCATGCCACATCTTTATTTCATTTTCATAACTAGAATTCAAACACAAGTCAATTATTAAGCATTCCCATTTTCGGCTCAATAGTCACATACAAACAGCATGATTTGGTTTGCTTTATGACATGATCTCTATGCACATACGGCTACCCATCATACGTATAGACTAATTAACTCAACATATAATTCAAGTAGAGTCATTATATCACCGTATATTTGTTATGATTATACGTCATGACTTAATCAAATCGTAAACTAAGTTTCATTACTCGAAAACTTACCTCGGATGTTGTCGAATGATTTCGACGGCTATTCGATCACTTTTTCCTTCCCTTTATCGGATTTAGTTCCCCTTTGCTCTTGAGCTTAATTTAACAAATAAATTGATTTAATCATTTGAACATCAAAAAGAGAAACTCAAGGTACTTAACCCATATATACATTAGACATTAGAGTCACATATATATGAAATCATGAATCAACTCAACATATTAGCCCACACTCTCTTTTAGCCGATTATCTAAGCCAAGATAAAAGCATCAATATGCTTGCCTCTAACCGAATACATGCAACACCAATTTACCTCATGTGGACGAATATGCATGTCTATGTTGAGGCCGATTATATGCTTAATACTTCCTACAAATATGGTTACTTGTATTGACTACATACCATTTTGTTTCAAGTTCAAAACTCGGCTAATACACATATATACACTAGTAATCAAATACTAACATTTGCACTTCACCTTACTACCAATTCTCATCTACTTCCTACCATGGCCGAATGCATCAAGACACCATACCATTTCAATTTGGTCATGGGTTAAACAAAGAGCTTAATGTCTAACTCAAAAATGCTAAAAAGAAAATCCAAGAGTCATCAATCACCATCACATGTATCATTACAAAGCTTCACACTTAGCATGCAAATGGCATCAACACAAGTCCACCTTAGCCAAAACTTAACTTATCTTCATGCCTCATCACCACAACATCAAACACCAATCAAGAAGACAACACCCATGGCCGAATATTATCTCCATCTCATAGCAAAGATTTAAACCATGGGCTAGGTAGAACTCAAGCTAACTGTAACACCCCGTACCCGAGTCCGCTGCCGGAATCGGACACGAGGGGTTAACGGCTTAAACCATTCACTTTCACAGTCCATTTTAAAAATTTTCCAGGCAGTTAGCTAACTGCATCACTATCACTTTAAAAATCATATCCTGAGTTCTAAAACTCGAAAACCAGTTTCGTAATTTTTCCCTGAAACTAGACTCATATATGCATCTACAAATTTTTTTCTAGAATTATTGGTCAGGCCAATTAGTACAGTTTATTAGTTAAATTCTCCCCTGTTGCAGGGATCGACTACACTGACCTTCGTGTGTTACGAATTGGATATCTCCCTCTACAGGGCTTCAATACTGATGCTGTTTGTTTCTATAGAAACTAGACTCAAATAGGAATCTATAAATATATGGCATGGCTCCTAATTATCTCAGGTTAATTTACAATGAATTTCCAAAGTCGGAACAGGGAATCCAGAAACTGTTCTGGCCCTGTCTCACGAAAACTTAAATATCTCTTAACATACTGTTCATATGATTGTTTCGTTACTTTCCTACGAAAATAGATTCATCAAGGTTCGACTACATAATTTATTCACTATTTAATTCCCTTTCTACTATTTTTAGTGATTTTTCACATTCACGTCACTGCTGCTACCAGCATCTATTTTTAAGGTAAACTTTACCTATTTCATGGTCCTCCATGGATCAACTAGAGTTTGTCATACATATACCAAAAGTGATCATGAATGACCATTCCCATGGCTAACCGTTACCAACATTTCCATACCTCTTGACAAACAACATACAACGATTATAATGCTATGATCAAAGTATATCTAAGCCATTTTCACATGGCTATCCGAATTTACACAAAACCGAAGGGTACATGACCTACACCAAAAGGGTAGTCCTATACATTAACCAAGATATCCTCTCACTACTAGTCTATTCTATACATGCCATAAGATATTCCAAAACATAGCAGTACCAAACAGTGGATAGTGATAGTGTGACTAGTTGTTGACGATCCCGAGCCTGTAGCTTCCAAATGAGATCTATAAAACAGAGGAAACAAAGTACACGGAGTAAGCATTACAATGCTTAGTAAGTTTCAAGCAAGTGTCAACAGATAACAATCAAGTTATAACATAGTTGTTCGTATTTTTATTTCACTCTTCCTTCTGCATACCACCCCTTTATCCAAATATGCACATCTCATCATAATCATAGGAATAGTCTCATAGATTGCTCTCGTATACATCACATAACTACCTTATGGTTTAGTTTAAATCAAGCTCACATATAAGCTTGGAGTACATACTGTTTAACCTTTCGCATTGCGTATTTTTATAAGCAATTCTTATAAAAGAAGTCTTACCCGGACATAATCTCCACACGTAGTCATCGGGTCTTACCCGGTCATAATCTCCACACGTAGTCATCGGGTCTTACCCGATCATAATCTCCACACGTAGTCATCGGGTCTCACCCGGAACATATTCCAAGTTTCATGTACATTTAATCACATGTTACAACATTCACATTAGCCATTCGGCTTTACCACATATGCATATCACACATATATTTTACATTAGCCATTAGGCCTTATCACATATACATACACTTTCACATTCACCACATCGGCCATTAGGCCTCATCACATATACATACACTTTCACATTCACCACATGCCTCATCACATATACATACACTTTCACATTCACCACATCGGCCATTAGGCCTCATCACATATACATACACTTTCACATTCATCACATCGGCCATTAGGCCTTATCACATATACATACACTTTCACATTCATCGCATTGGCCATTCGGCCTTATCACACATATATGTATATCATACATATTTCATATTTTTCTTGTACATCAATTTCAGCAATAGCTTATAAGCAACTCAAATAGTTTCATCAAAGTTTACAACAAAATCACATATTCACTACAAGCAGTTTTTCTGACCAACAGTCACTAAGTTGTTTATAACTGGAGCTACAAAACTCAAAATCAATTGCCGTTAATTTTCCCGAATGTAGACTCATGTATCTTCCACCCATAAAATTTTCAGAATTTTAGGTTTGGCCAATCAATACCAGATTTTTCTTAAAGTTTCCCTGTTTCACTGTTTGACTAATCTGACCACTCTTCACTACGAATCAAATTTTTCATTGTACAGAATTCATAATGTGTTCTATTTGACTCCATTTGAAACTAGACTCATTAAGGAGTCTAAGCATATAAATCTTATCTCATCACCATTTTTGTACGAATTATAATGATTTTCCAAAAATAGAACAGGGATTTCGAGTCATTCCGACACTGTCCCGCACAACATTAAATATCTCTTTATAGGAAATTTCTTTGCTTCCACGGTCTCTTTTATAAGAAACTAGACCAACTAAGCTTTGATTACATATTTTATTCAGCCTATAATTCCACACCAACAATTTATAGTGATTTTCTAAAATCACCTTACTGCTGCTGTCCAAGCAATTTATTACAATTTGCTCTTAAATTTCCAAGTCCAAACACTTATGAACTTACCATTTGGGTTTAAGACATATCATGGCCACATCATATCTTATCAAATCAACTCATTATGCCCTATTATGATTGAATTTACTCAACGATTTATCGCTTAAAACTTACCTTGAAAGTGGTCGACGACTAGATATCCACGGCTATTCGTTTACTTCCTCTTTTCCCTTATCCGACTTTGATCCTCTAGGCTCTTGAGCTAAATCAAACAATTTACTTCCCAATCAAACACCATCACACGGCATCCATATACATTTTAGAACCATTCTTAACATATTTACTACTCAAGCATGTAACTTAACAACTTAACCATTAGTTGCCGAACCACAAACAAAACATATTCATACGTCAATATCTCAAACCTTACCATAACAACCAATATGCAAGATATCACATATACATAACTTAGCTTATGAGAACATATGTATTACATCATAAACACATCTTTTACCAATTACCTCACTTAAGCCAAATTTTTATAATCAATCACAAAGAAAATATACCACAATCACACTTCCAAAATGAGCTACCTCCATGGCCGATTATACTTCATCATTGACATATCTCATTTTCGAATCATATAATCAACATTTGTTCAAGACATCAAACCTCTTTAATTTCGGCTATTACTAATATAAACATTCACAAATATATTCTTAGGAAGACCGATTTCTTTCCATAACACATTCATCATCAATACACCATCACATGCACCATTACAAAGCTTCACTTTTAGCATGCAAATGATATCAACACAATCTTACCTTAGCCGAATATCATCTCCATGACATAGTAAGGATTGGAACCATGGCTAGTTAGAACTCAAGCTAACTACTAAAATATACATGAATCTCATGGCAAAACATCAAACTTACCTTAATAGTGACCTAGGATAGCCGAATGCTTCACTCCCTTCTTCCTTTTTTTCCTTCAAATTTTCGGCCAAAAGATGAATCAAAGGATGAACATTTTTTTTTTCTTCTTTGTTTTCTTTCTTCCATTCACGACAAGGGGAGGGGGGAGCATGGATGAGACCATTTTTTTTTTCTTTCTTTGCCCATGCTCTTTAATTTATTTTTCCACCCATGATGCACCAACAAAACATGTCTATGACATGTTTTGCCCATCATCCTTTGTCATGGCCAGCCACTAGCAATTAAAAAGGGGGAATTTGACATGCAAGTCCTCCTTTTTGTTTACATGCACTATTAGATCCTTGTAGATTAGCCTATCACATTTCAAAAGTGTCACACAAGTCCTTTTGACTAAATTCACATGCAATTTACTAAATCGAAGCTTAAGATTTTCACACATTCATATTCACATATTTTAGACCATAAATATCACATCCAAATAATTTGGTGACTCGGTTTAGCGGTCCCGAAACCGCTTTCCGACTAGGGTTACTTTAGGGCTGTCACACTAACAACTAAAAATATGCATGAATCTCATGGAACAACATCAACATACCTTAGTCTAGTGAACCACCATAGTCGATTTTCTCCAAGCTCTTTCCCTTCTTTTTCTTTCTTCTATTCGGCCAAGTTCAACAACATGAGAACTTTTTCCTTTTTTTTTTTCTTCATCATTTTCCTTTTCATTATTTTATTACCATGCTCCTTATTTTATCATTTCTAACATAAAGCATTAACACAACATGTTTATGACATGTTTTACCCATCACATTTTGTCCACCCTCCTTGTCATGGCCGGCCACTACTAATTAAGTGGGGAAATTGACATGCAAGTCCACCCTTTTGATTACATGCACTAATAGATCCTTATAGATTAACCTATCACATTTCAAAAGAGTCACACATAAGTCCTATTAACTAAATTCACATGCAATTAACTAAATCAAAGCTTAAAACTTTCACACATTCATATTCACATATTTTAGACAATAATTATCATATTCAAATAATTTGGTGACTCGGTTTAGCGGTCCCGAAACCCCTTTCCGACTAGGGTCACTTTAGGGCTGTCACACAACAAACAAGAAAGGGTGAAAGAGATTCAGTAATGAAGAGAGAGAGAGATTTGGCTACCAAAGAAGGTGATATTCAGCTGTACACTGCTAGAGGGGAAACTTGGTAATAGCTAGAAGAGCAGAAGGAGACCAAGGAAAGATTCAATAGAAGCCCAGGCTAAAAGCTGGCAGAATTGAGAATGGGGAAAGGAAAGTATTCAGCCAAAACCAAAAGGGCAAGGGAGCACTCTTCCAATATTCGGCCAAAGTGAAGGGGTAGAGGAAAGAAAAGAGAATCACTTTGACAGAAGGTTTGTAGGGAAAAATAAACTCGAATGGTACTCGAAATAAGATAAACGAAAGCACTCCCTAGCATAATCGATCACAAAGAAAGACAAATGACTGAAATGAGATGAAGAGAAAAGAACCAAAATGTTTTCCCAAAACCTAAAATAGAGTACTCAAACTTACCCCAAAACCGAAATTTCCTGAAAGCCACCAGTTCAAAAATCGACTTCCTCTCCACTCCTACCCAATTTCGAATTTGGAACAACATGCAAATCCCACATTCGGCATGCTACTCCCTCTTTCCTCAACCTCCCTTGATTTCCTCCTAAAATCTCTCCTGAAATCCCTCAACCGATCTCAACTACTCAATTGAAATTCTACTCCAACACCCACAACTCAAACTTTTAATGAAACACAAACTCTAGCCGTCCAGCACTGTAAAATTTTAATCCCTTCACGCATGCAGGGAATCGAACCTCAGACCTAAGGTGTAGATGACACGCCACTTATCCCTTAGACCAGCAGGCCCTTTTTCTGTCATGTTTTACCCATATTTAATTAAAAGCCTACTGCCTAGAGACAATGCTTATTCCTTTAAAAACAAAACTTTTTGTACCTGCCCAGGCTTGAACCCAAAACTTCTCAGACACTTCTCAGAACACATAACCACTGAAGTAGACATACATTTATGTAACTTTCTTACACAGCTAAACATTTATGTGCTGCCTGTAACACCCCTTACCCGTTACCGTCGCCGGAACAGGATATAAGGTATTACCAGAACATAACACATACCATTAAACATAATCGAGATGTAAATATGTCATCCAATTTGATAGTGCATCGTATAACATATGTCTTGAACAATATTAGCCCACTTTAATGGCTTGTACAAAGTATCTGGTCGAGTACTGAAACTAATATTTTAACCTAGACAAATATGACACGTAACAAAATAATTAAGCCTACTATACATGCCATAATTCAAAACGTTTAGTTCAAATACCCTAAAGTATGATAGTGCGGATAGATCTTCACGATCCTTAACTCCCGAGCAAGTCAAGAACACTATAAGACAAAGAGAGAAACAAAGTAAGCTTATAGCTTAGTAAGTAAGTATGTAAATACTAATTAAAGAATCTAACATGTTTACACAACAATTCAAGTTTATCTACTTTAACTTCACTATTCATTCCACTTTGATTTAGCTGTCTCTACTGCATCATATTCACTAAATAAATCATAACTCAGGTTACAAAACTCGAAATTCAAATCCGTAAAATTTCCCTGAATCTAGACTCATAAAGCTTTTTGCTAATTTTTTTCTATAATTTTTGGTTCATCCGATTAGTACAGTTTATTAGTTAAAGTTTCCCCTGTTACACAGCTCGACTGATCTGACCTCTGTTCACTACAAATTGAATATCTCTCAGTACACAATTCAAACAACCCTGAGGTCTATTTCATTTAAAACTAGTCTCAATAAGGAATTTAGGCATGTAAACTATATTTCTTAATTTTCCTTGTACAAGTTTTAATGATTTTTCAAAGTTGGAACAGGGGATCACGTATTCATCCTGAGCAAGTCACGTACAATTGTAAATATCTCAAAATATAGAATTCCTTTGCTTGCTGTGTTTCTTTTATATGAAAGTAGACTCATTAAACTTTAATTTCACATCTCATTCAACCTCTAATTATATTCCTCCTATTTTTGGTGATTTTTCAAAATCACGTCACTGCTACCATCTAAAAACAGTTTTAATGCTAATTTCACTCTTTCACACATTCTTTATGCTAACCTCATTTTATCTTATATATGTATATACCACAAATCATTTTCACCACATTTCATTCACCATAAGTGTAGGTCCAAACCACAATATCACCACAAAACCATCCCGTTGAACAATTCGGATCAATCCTCGATATTTAATGGTTTCAAAGACACACTCCACCATCATACTTCGCTTAGTTCGGCTCTCTTGTACACATGGTGAACACTTAGTACCACTCATGCGACCCAACCGATTTGTCTCGTAGCTCTCTTGTCTACATGGTGTCCTTCACTTGGAATCACGCATGCGACCTAGCTACATTTATCTTTCATCCTTCACTTGGAATCACGCATGCGACCTAGCTACATTTATCTTTCACGTAGCTCTCTTGTCTACATGGGATACATCTCGTATCACACATGTGACCTAGCTACTACAGGTGTCTCGTAGCTTTCTTGTACACATGATGTGCACTCAGCATCATACATGTGACCTAGCTACGCTCCTCTATTTCATTCGATCTCTCCAATGTTCAACCGGATCTCTCTCTCTGTATTTATTTCCATTCTTCCAATAGTCGATTTATATTTTAACATCAGCTAGTATATTTATATAATAGGCTGAAATATAAGAATGTACATGAAATTATTGTAATATTTACATACAAACTTACCTTGGTGCAAAATGTGGAAATTTTGCAATTTAGTCCAAAACTTTTCCTTCCCCGCTCGAGATCAATTCGCGCCTTTCTTGATCTATAATAACACATTTAGCTCATTTAATACTCATACTATTTATTTCAATCCAAAATCACATCATGGAAAAATTACATTTTGCCCCTAACTTTTCAAAATTACAATTTTACCCCTAGGCTCGGAATTTAATTTCAGCCCTTATTCTTATATTTTATGATATGCTGAACATTTTCTCTTCTACAACAACATCAAATTCTCACTCTATCATATAGTTATGAACAATAGGTATTTTTACCGATTATGCTGCTTTTACTCGTTTTCACTTAAAACCGAGTAGCACAAGTTATTTAACATAATTTAAAACCTCATACTCTATCATAAAACATCAAAATACACAAATTTCACCTATGGGTATTTTTCCAAATGTGAACCCTAGGTTAAATTATTACTAGCATAAGCTTAATCGAGCTTCCGGATTCCAAAACGTAAAGAACATTAAAACGGGCTTGGAATCACTTACTATGGAGCTTGAAAGTTGAAGAAACCCTAGCTATGGAGAGAGGAGAATTCGCAGCAACTAAGGAGGATGATGACCAATTTTGTGTTATTTTTCCCATTTTATTTCATTTAATATCCAAATGACCAAAATGCCCTCCTTACTAAACTTTCAAAATTCCTTCCATGTCCTAATTTTGTCCATGAACTTAAAATTGGTCAAATTGCTATTTAAGACCTCCTAATTAATATTCCAAAACAATTTCATACTAAAACTTCGGGATGCAAATTTTGCAACTTATTCGATTTAGTCCCTACTTTCAATTTAAGCACTTTAGGCATAGAATTTCATCACGAAATTTTCACACAATCATGCAATCATATCATAAACCCCAAAATAATTATAAAACAATTATTTCTATCTCGGATTTGTGGTCACGAAACCACTATTCCGATTAGGCCCTAATTCGGGTTATCACACTGCCTACTAACTGTTCCCAAGCTCAAGACATAATACTTCTAAGCCCAAATTTGAGGCGTTACAATACATGCTTGAAATGGTGAAAAAGGGTTAAATATTGATTGAAAGTTGAATTTCGATGATTGTATGATCTTTTCCAAAACAAATAAGGTCCTGCATTTGTTGCAGATAGGATTTAGCTCGGACGAGTAATCCCAATAACCTCATTATAGAAAGGATTTAGCCTGGATAGGTAATCCCGATATAATATCTCTCGAGCATATATTATGATTAGGGTTTAGCCTGGACTGGTAATCCTAATCGAGCTCCTCAAAGCATACTTTATATAAAGGATTTAGCCTTGAATGGTAATCCTGTTACACAATATGTAGCTCAAGAGAGTGTTTCTTGGTTAAGTGCCCAAATGGGTACCCTTGAATAAGAAATTGATGGATTACCAAATTGTACACTTTGATTGTACTACTTGTGCATCTATCGAGATTCAATGATTCAACGGACGTTAAACTCTTGACATGGCATTAAAATCTTGATATGATATGATAATGACTTGAAGGAATATTGCTTGATGAGCTCATCTATGTGACTTGATTGATATGAAGATTGTGGTGACTAACATGTTTGATTGAATGAATGTGATTAAGCAATTTACCCAAATGGATGGAACATAACATTGTATTCCTAGATTTAATAAGCAAGATTGGTAAGTTTAGTTTACATTATACAAACTTACTAAGCATGTAATGCTTAATCTGTTTTATTTTTCCCTTGTTTTATAGTACTCGGAAGCTTGTGAAGGTTGGGAGATCATTGGAGCATCGTCACACTATCAACTAGCATATTGGGTATACTTAGTAAAATCATTTTGGTATAATAGCATGTATAGGACAACTTGGCCAATAATGGCTTGAAATGTTATTTTGTAACCTAGCCATTGGAATGGTTAGTAATGGTTTATTTTGGCATGATTAAGTAGGTTATAATGTTATATTCATATGTGATATGTTATTATTGCATGAGTTAAACTAAGGTAAGTTTACAAACACATGTATGTAATGGTATGTCATGATGAATGATGAAATTGCCCAATTTGAATGCTTGAATTGGTTGGTATTGTATGTGTGCTTCAAGTGCAGGTCTTGGGTGAAATTTTGGATGAGAAATGAAGCTAGAAATCATAACACCCCTTACCCGAGACTGTCCCCAGAGTCGAGCATGAGGCTTTACCAGACTTATCTTACTTGTTCGGGGCATAATTTTTTTTTAAATAAACTCACTCGCATTCATCCAATAAATCCCTAAAAAGGGCCTTCGAGGCCCTAAAACGTGCAATTGGAACAGTTCGGGACCAAACCAGGAACATTAAAAATTTTCCAATTACTTACACAAATCAAAACAATTTATTTCACTATTCATAATAAAACTGTCCATCTGCGTAACAGTCACTAAATTAATTATAACTCGAGTTACGAAACTCAAAATTTAAATCTGTAAATTTTTCCTGAAACTAAACTCATATATATTCATACCATAATTTTTATAGAATTTTTGGTTTGGCCAATTAGTACAGTTTACTCATTAAAATTTCCCTTATTTCACAGTTCAGTGGACCTAATCTCTCTTCACTAAAAATCAATTATCTCATTATACAAAATTTAGATAATGTTTCTGTTTGTTTCTAATGAAAATAGACTCACTAAGGAATCTATTCATATAAACTATGACTTATAATTATTTTTGTACAATTTCTAGTGATTTTCCAAAGTTGGAATAGGGGATCACAAAGTCATTCTGAACCAGTCTTACAAAAATTTATATATATCAGAATATAGACTTCCTTTGCTTGCTCTGTTTCTTTTCTATGAAAATAGACTCAATAATATTTAATTATATATCTCATTCACTATTTAATTCCATTTCTAAAATTTTTATTGATTTTTGAAATCGACGTCACTACTGCTATTTCCTAACTGTTCCATGGCCAACTCTTACTCTTCATAATTTCTTTGCATCAAACCTCATTTAGGCATACATAATACCAAAACATGTTCTTATTTAGCTATTGTAACACCCCTAACTCGTGACCGTCGCCGGTGTCGGACACGAGGGGTTAACGGCCAAATCCTCTCAAGGTACCAACCAATTTGACATTTCCAGTCAGGCTGGAAATGCTGCATCACCGTCGCCTTAAAAATCATATCTCGAGTTTCAAAACTCGGAAACTGATTCCGTAAATTTTTCCTGAATTTAGACTCATATATCTATCCATGGATTTATTTCTAGAATTTTTGGTTGGGCCAATTGGTACAGTTTATTAGTTAAAGTCACCCATGTTACAGGGACCGACTGCTCTGACCTTCGCGCGTTACAACTTGAATATCTCTCTGTACAGGGCTTTAATACTGGTGCCGTTTGTTTCTAATGAAACTAGACTCAAAATGGAATCTGTACATATAAGGCATGACTCCTAATTCTTTCTGGATAATTTATGGTAAATTTTCAAAGTCGCGACAGGGGACCCAGAAACCGTTCTGACCCTGTCTCACGAGAACTTTAATATCTCTCAATATACTGCTCATATGGTCGTTTCGTTTCGTCCATATAAAAATAGATTCATCAAGGTTCAATTTAATAATTTACTCACTATTTAATTCTACTTATACTATTTTTAGTGATTTTTCAATCTCATCTCACTGCTGCTGTCCGCAACAGTTACTGCAGTAGACTATGCCAATTTCATGAATCTTTCCTTGGCCTTAATCATCCATCATACATGACACAAATTATGGCCACCTTATCGAAATTAAAGTTTCTAAGACTCGTGGCTATAAGTTCTAGCATCCCACTCGACGACTACATAGGCCATTTTCACATGGCTTAAAGTTTACAACCCACAATTCGACAAAATATAATAGCCTATACATGCCAAATGTTCTTCAACAACGAAAACAATACCACAAGATTTCAGCCGGTGTGATGACTTCAACGACGGTCCCGATCACGCAAACAATAAGAGTCCGAGAGACCTAAAATGGGTGACAAGAAAACACCGAGTGAGTTTACAACTCAGTAAGCCATAAGCATTCATCAATCCACTGATAAAGTTACTACAACATGTACAACAAACGAGGCTAGGTACTCATCCATATCGAATCTATACCGTAATACCTCGGACCTTTCGGTCCAATCTCGTATCAAGTCATACGTCCACATTTCATATGCTACACAACAAGATAATCGAAGCATTTTTTACACATTAACTCATTTTCCAGCACAACCATACAATTTCAATCATCACATAGATTTAAGGCTTGCCAAATTCAATCCCCAAGCATGAACGAATTCTCTATTCGTCATGAGCTCGAGGTACTTACCCGACCCGCTGTCCATACTCAATTCAATGGAGACACACCCTCCATATATATAGCGTACGCACACACAGTGCTTACTACTCGATTTCGCACACATAGTGCCACGCAATTTAAGCCCGCACACATAGTGCCATACCCTTGAGCTCGCACACCCAAGGTCGTATTTTTCCAGCATGCACATTTAGTGCCATATATTTCCAGCACGCACACTTAGTGCCATATATTTCCAGCACGCACACTTAGTGCCAATCTCGTCACCATACACACGTATTGCCAAGACACATAGTGCCGAAAGCAAACTTTCTACACATTCCACTATTTCTTTTACATTCAACAATTATCCTCATTCCATACACATACAATTTCATTTATACATATATATAGCATTCCATTAAACACAATTGCATAGATTTTCCAATCATTTAAGCAATATCAAACATATGTGCTTAATGACTTACCTTGTTTGGGGTAGAATGGTTCCAAATCGGCTACTCGTTTGCTTTCTCCTTTCCTTTGTCCAATCTAGTTTCCCTTTGCTCTTGAGCTTAGTTCAAGCTCAAGTGACCGAATGCTAAGTCTTCCTTTTCTTCTTGAAGGATAAGCTAAGCTAGGAGGAAGATGAGCCAATATTTTTTTTTTTCAATTTCCTTTCTTCTATTCGGCCAAGGCACCCAAGGATGAGCAACAAATTTTTCTTCCCCTTTTTCTTCTTTGTTTCTCACGGCAAAAGAGCATCCACACCCATTTTTTTTGTTTCATCATTATCTTTTTTTCTTTTTTTTATTATTTTATTCTCCTTACATCATGCACTAGGCCAACATGTCTAGGACATGTTTTCCTTGCCCATCACCTAGTCATGGCCGGCCACTCACCTTAGGAAAAGGGGTTATTTGACATGCAAGGACAATCCTTTTCCCACATGTATTAATAGGCCACCTTACATTTGCCTAGCACATTTCTAAATTTTCTCACATAAGTCCTAATCACTAAAATTCACCTATAATTAGGCAAAAATTCAATAAAGAAATTATCACACATGCATATTCATATATTCAGACAGTAACTATCATACTCAAATAATTTAGTGACTCGGTTTAGCGGTCCCGAAACCGGTTTCCGACTAGGGTCACTTTAGGGCTGTCACAACTCTCCCCCACTTAAGAAATTTTCGTCCCCGAAAATCTTACCGGTAAATAGGCTCGGGTATCGCTCTTTCTTAGAGTCCTCAAGTTCCCAAGTGGCTCCTTCAATTCCGTGTTTATTCCACAACACCTTCACTAATGGGATTTTCTTATTGCGCAACTCTTTTACTTCGCACATCAGAATGCAAACCGGCTCTTCTTCATAACTCAAATTAGGCTGAACCTCGACCTCAGATGGAGTAATTACGTGTGTCGGGTCAGACCTATATCGTCGAAGCATCGAGACACGGAAAACGTTGTGGATCCTTTCGAGCTCAGGGGGGTAAAATTAATCGGTACGTTACTGGCCCAACTCGTTCAGATATTTCATACGGACCGATGAACCTCGGACTCAATTTGCCCTTACGGCCAAATCTAAGCACCTTCTTCGGGTGAGACTTTGAGAAATACCTTGTCTCCAACCCGATATTCAATGTCTTTTCTTTTCAAACCCGCATCGACTTTTGGCGATCCGGCGACTTTCAAACTTTCACGAATTACTCGAACTTTCGCTCGGCATCCTTAATCAAATCAACCTCAAGATTTTGCTTTCACTAAGTTCATCCGAATAATGGGTGCGGCATTTATGACCGTATAAAGCCTCGTAAGGTGCCATCTTAATACTTGATTGAAAGCTATTGTTGTAGCGAATTCAATCAAAGGCAAATATCTTTCCCATGAACCACTAAATTCAAGGATGCAACATCTCAACCTATCCTCCGAGATTTGAATTACCCGTTCGGATTGACCATCGGTTTGGGGATGAAACGCGTGCTAAAATGCAGCTTGGTACCCAAAGCCTCTTGCAACTTCTTCCAAAATCGCGAGGTAAATCTCGGATCTCTATCCGACACGATGGAAATAGGCACCCGTGTAGTCTCACAATCGAGAAGCGTACAATTCGGCTAGTTTGTCCATTGAGAAATCCGTGCGTCACAGGACAAAGTGAGCCGACTTAGTCAATCTATCTACAAAGACCCAAATCGCATCCTTCTTACTTGTCGACAATGGCGGTCCGGATACAAAGTCCATTGTGACTCGATCCCATTTCCACTCGGGTATCGTGATCGGTGAAGTAATCCGATGGCACTTGATGTTCCGCTTTCACTTGTTGACATATTAAACATTTCGAGACAAAATCAGAGATGTCTCGTTTCATACCATACCACCAAAACCGACGTCTCAAATCGTTGTACATCTTCGTACTCCCCGGGTGGATTGCCATTCGGCCTCGTTCAGAATTATCGAAATAAGTTCAATTCTTTGGAACACACGACGACTTCGAACCTCAAACAATCGTCATCATCGATTTGAAATTCTGAGTCCTTGTTCGGAACACACTCATCCCATTTTGCAACCAACTCATCATCAACTTTCCGAGCTTCCCGAATTTGATGAGCCAACAATGGTTTGGCCTTTAATTCGGCTACTAACACATTGTCGGGTAGGATAGACAAGTGTACATTCATCGTCAGAAAGCAAACAAAGTGATTTCCGACTTAAGGCATCCGCAACCACATTAGCCTTTCCCGGGTGATAATCAATGACGAGTTCATAATCTTTTAACAACTCGAGCCATCGTCTTTGTCGCAGATTTAAGTCTCTCTGAGTCATCAAATATTTGAGACTTTTGTGATCCGAATACACACGGCACTTCTCACCAAATAAGTAATGTTGCCATATCTTTAAGGCGAATACGATGGCAGCCAATTCGAGATCATGGGTTGGATAATTTTTCTCATGTGACTTTAATTGTCTCGACGCATAGGCCACAACTCGACCTTCTTGCATCAATACGCAACCTAACCCAAGTAGGGAGGCATCACTATAGATGACAAACTCTTTGCCGATTCGGGTGTACTAGAACTGAGCTTTCGTCAAATGGGTTTTCAATTGGTGAAACTTTTCGACACTTTTCCGTCCATTCAAATTTGACACCTTTACAAGCGGTTTGTCATGGGTGTGGCTATCATCGAGAATCCTTTTACAAACCGTCGGTAGTAACCGCAAGCCCCAAAAAGCTCCTAACTTCGTAACATTCCTTGGAGGTTTCCAATTGACTATGGCGAAATTTTGTTCGGGTCCACCGACACCGTCACGGACACCACGCGCCCCAAAAGCTAACCTCTTTCAACCAAAATTCACATTTACTTGAACTTTGCGTATAATCGCTTATCTCGTAAGATTTGCAACACTAGCCTTAGGTGTTCAAGATGTTCGGTTTCATCTCTCGAATAGACCAAAATGTCATCGATAAATACAACTACGAACCGATCCAAGTATGGCCTGAAAATTCTATTCATTAAATCCATAAACACCGAGGGCATTAGTGAGCCCAAACGGCATCACCAGAATTAAGAGTGACCGTACCTTGTTCTAAAAGCGGTTTTGGGTATGTCCGATTCTCGGACCCTCAACCGATAACACCCGACCTCAAATCTATCTTTAAAAACACCGAGACTCCTTTAATTGATCAAACAAATCATCAATTCGTGGCAACGGATATTTATTCTTTATCGTCACTTTGCTTTCAAACACATACGCAAGGTATGTTTCACACCCTTTTTCACATATCTCCGGCGGTCATAGAAGATATTATCGCGGCACTCCTTTTAAATCAATAGACTCGACTCGGACTACCTCATTATTTGCACTCCTCAAATCAATGGTTTTCCTTTTGCGATCCACCACCTTGCATCATGTACAATCGACCAATCCATACCAAGAATGACATCAAATTCATCAAATGGTAGAAGCATCAGATCGGCCGGAAAACAGGATTCTCGAATTATTAGGGGCATCTCTTGCACACTTTATCAACGATACGTATTGACCCAAAGGGTTTGACACTCGAATTACGAACTCGAGACTCAACAGTAGAGTCTTCTTTGGATGCTAAAGTTTCACATACATATGAATGAGTAGAGCCGGGGTCAATCAATGCAATCACACTAGTATCAAAGAGAGTAAAAGTACCAGTGATAACGTCAGGGGAGGATGCCTCCTCTCGTGCGCGGATGGCATATGCTCTAGCAGGAGCACGGGTCTCGGATCGAACAGCCGTATCAGTGGCTCCTCTCTGATTACCACCCCTACCTCCTGAAATCCTCGGGGGTCTACCTCTAGCCGTCGCCCCACTAGATCTTGCACCTTGCATCTTATTCTTCTCATCTAGCTCCGTGCAATCTCTAATGAAGTGGTCCTTCGAACCACATCCGTAACAGGCCCTATTAACAGACTTACCCCAACATTCACCTAGGTGTCGTCTTCCACATTGGGGACATTCAGGTCTCTCTTGACGATTATTGCCCACACTAGCTACCGATGTAGCTCGGGAGTCCGTCAATGGTCGGGCTCTAATGGAAATTCCATGATGCGCCTCGACTTCTTGGTGTCCTCCCCGAACATCTTTACAATCGAGAACGGAGCTTTACTCGTTGATCTTTTACGGTAATCTCTCTTCAAATTCAACCTTCTTCTTCTCCTTCCCAAGTTCTTCCGCCTTGCGTGCTCGTTCGACTAGTGTCACGAACTCCTTTATCTCCAAAATTCCCACTAGTAACTTTAACTCTTCATTCAATCCTTCTTCAAATCTTTTGCACATAGCAACCTCATCAGCCACACACTCCGAGCATACCGACTAAGTCTTACGAACTCATGTTCAGATTCAGAGATCTGATCATACGGCCTTGCTTGAGTTCCAGAACTCCTTACGCTTCGATCGATGAACCGTTGACTAATATATTTCTTCCGAAATTCGTTAGAAAGAAATCCCAAGTAACTTGTTCCTTTGGGACTATGGAAATCAAGGTCCTCAACCAATAGTAGGTGAGTCTCGCAACAAAGATATAGCACACTTAAGACATTCATCGGTGTGCATGACAATTCATCAAACACTCTAATGGTGTTATCAAGCGAACTTCGGCCCTTTCGGCATCGTCGGTAACTATGGCCTTAAACTCCTCGCCCCACGCTTCCTAATCAAGTCCACGGTGGTTTACTCAGCCTCACGGGATCGATGGCGATGGCATTACGGGCTCTTGGGGTGGATTATTTAAATTCGGAATGGTTGGACAGCCGGATGGGTTCGGGCATATTGCGCGACCCACTCATTCATCATGGTGAAGAAGGCTTGTTTCGCCCCTTAATTTTGATTATTCGCGGATGAATGAGGCTCAACAGGCGGTGTCCCTTGCGCAGGGGCAGCCGCTACACTTTCGATGTCATCCGCCAAGGGTCTCTCTACCCCGGGTTCCATCGCTAATCAAAACAAAAATTTCAACCGTCAGAAGTCATCACATTATTAAGCACTAACAATTTGGCATGTATAGCTAGACTCACACGCTCTATGGTAGTCCTAGAACCGACTAAACCATAGCTCTGATACCAATAAAATTGTAACACCCCTAACTCGTGACCGTCGCCGGTGTCGGACACGAGGGGTTAACGGCCAAATCCTCTCAAGGTACCAACCAATTTGACATTTCCAGTCAGGCTGGAAATGCTGCGTCACCGTCGCCTTAAAAATCATATCTTGAGTTTCAAAACTCGGAAACTGGTTTCGTAAATTTTCCCTGAATTTAGACTCACATACCCATCCATGGATTTATTTCTAGAATTTTTGGTCGGCCCAATTGGTACAGTTTATTAGTTAAAGTCACCCATGTTACAGGGATCGACTGCTCTGACCTTCGCACGTTACAACTTGAATATCTATCTGTACAGGGCTTTAATACTGGTGCCGTTTGTTTCTAACAAAACTAGACTCAAAATGGAATCTGTACATATAAGCCATGACTCCTAATTCTTTCTGCATAATTTATGGTAAATTTTCAAAGTCGAGACAGGGGACCCAGAAACCGTTCTGGCCCTGTCTCACGAGAACTTAAATATTTCTCAGTATACTGCTCATATGGTCGTTTAGTCTCGTCCATATAAAAATAGATTCATCAAGGTTCAATTTCATAATTTACTCACTATTTAATTCTACTTATACTATTTTTAGTGATTTTTCAATCTCATCTCACTGCTGCTGTCCGCAACAGTTACTGCAGTAGACTATGCCAATTTCATGAATCTTTCCTTGGCCTTAATCATCCATCATACATGACACAAATTATGGCCACCTTATCGAAATTAAAGTTTCTAAGACTCGTGGCTATAAGTTCTAGCATCCCACTCGACGATTACATAGGCCATTTTCACATGGCTTAAAGTTTACAACCCACAATTCGACAAAATATAATAGCCTATACATGCCAAATGTTCTTCAACAACGAAAACAATACCACAAGATTTCAGCCGGTGTGATGACTTAAACGACGGTCCCGATCACGCAAACAATAAGAGTCCGAGAGACCTAAAATGGGTGACAAGAAAAACACCGAGTGAGTTTACAACTCAGTAAGCCATAAGCATTCATCAATCCACTGATAAAGTTACTACAACATGTACAACAAACGAGGCTAGGTACTCATCCATATCGAATCTATACCGTAATACCTCGGACCTTTCGGTCCAATCTCGTACCAAGTCATACGTCCACATTTCATATGCTACACAACAAGATAATCGAAGCATTTTTTACACATTAACTCATTTTCCAGCACAACCATACAATTTCAATCATCACATAGATTTAAGGCTTGCCAAATTCAATCCCCAAGCATGAACGAATTCTCTATTCGTCATGAGCTCGAGGTACTTACCCGACCCGCTGTCCATACTCAATTCAATGGAGACACACCCTCCATATATATAGCGTATGCACACACAGTGCTTACTACTCGATTTCGCACACTTAGTGCCACGCAATTTAAGCCCGCACACATAGTGCCATACCCTTCGAGCTCGCACACCCAAGGTCAGATTTTTCCAGCATGCACATTTAGTGCCATATATTTCCAGCACGCACACTTAGTGCCATATATTTCCAGCACGCACACTTAGTGCCATATATTTCCAGCACGCACACTTAGTGCCAATCTCGTCACCATACACACGTATTGCCCAAGACACATAGTGCCGAAAGCAAACTTTCTACACATTCCACTATTTCTTTTACATTCAACAATTATCCTCATTCCATACACATACAATTTCATTTATACATATATATAGCATTCCATTAAACACAATTGCATAGATTTTCCAATCATTTAAGCAATATCAAACATATGTGCTTAATGACTTACCTTGTTTGGGGTAGAATGGTTCCAAATCGGCTACTCGTTTGCTTTCTCCTTTCCTTTGTCCAATCTAGTTTCCCTTTGCTCTTGAGCTTAGTTCAAGCTCAAGTGACCGAATGCTAAGTCTTCCCTTTTCTTCTTGAAGGATAAGCTAAGCTAGGAGGAAGATGAGCCAATATTTTTTTTTTTTTTCAATTTCCTTTCTTCTATTCGGCCAAGGCACCAAAGGATGAGCAACAAATTTTTCTTCCCCTTTTTCTTCTTTGTTTCTCACGGCAAAAGAGCATCCACACCCATTTTTTTTGTTTCATCATTATCTTTTTTTTCTTTTTTTTTATTATTTTATTCTCCCTTACATCATGCACTAGGCCAACATGTCTAGGACATGTTTTCCTTGCCCATCACCTAGTCATGGCCGGCCACTCACCTTAGGAAAAGGGGTTATTTGACATGCAAGGACAATCCTTTTCCCACATGTATTAATAGGCCACCTTACATTTGCCTAGCACATTTCTAAATTTTCTCACATAAGTCCTAATCACTAAAATTCACCTATAATTAGGCAAAAATTCAATAAAGAAATTATCACACATGCATATTCATATATTCAGACAGTAACTATCATACTCAAATAATTTAGTGACTCGGTTTAGCGGTCCCGAAACCGGTTTCCGACTAGGGTCACTTTAGGGCTATCACAGCTATATCATAAGATAATCATTACCAAGTATTCACATGTCATTCTTTAATCATATCATAAGAACATACACAAAAAATAGCCAAGTCCCTATACATGCCATAACTTAAAGTATATCTAGTCATAAAATACCGAGATAGCTCATTGATAATGTGAGGCAATCTCCGATGTCCTTACGATTTTCTGAATTGGCTTTGCGATACTATAAAAAAGAGAGAAAAGAAAGGGGGTAAGCATAATGTTTAGTAATTTTTCATGTAATAAATAACAACATTCTAAATGAATTATCAAGATAACCTAAACCTTTCGAACATGGACTTATCTTACCTTCCCTTTGGTACACCCTTTAAATTTTCCGTTGAACAACTTGGAATACTAAGGATACACGTGTAACTTTCCTTTTTAAACTTACCATTTCCATGTCTTGACATGGTCTTACGTGGTATCCTTGCCTTATGAACTCACCATTGCCATGCCTTGGCATGGTCTTACATGGGATCTTTGCCTTATCGTAGTTTATTAATGCCATGTCTTGACATGGCCTTACATGAGTTCCTTGCCTTGTAAAACTTACCAATGCCATGCCTTGCCTTGGAAGGTTCAACCAGGACTTTTACGTATCATTTCTCCGTCAAATCTTGCTTGAATCATCAAGGAACAAATTTACAAAATAAATATATAGATGCTGAAAAATAACATCATTAATTACAAATAATAAAACATTGCATTTATTTACCGCAAACTTACCTCGATACAAAATATGATCGAATATTTTGATTTAGTCCTCAACCTTTTTCTTTCCTTGGTCTAACCCTGAATTTCGTTCTTCTTGATCTATAATAGCAAATTGAACTTATTTAACATTTACATTTATCAAAACAATCCTTAACTCTAACTTTGGCAAAATTATGATTTGCACCTAAATTTTTGCATATTTACACTTACGCCCCAAGGCTCGAAAATGAAACTTTATCCCTAATTCTTATGTTTGATGACATTCTGATCATTTATTTACCTACGGCAACATCAAATTCCCACTCTAACATGTACTTATGACCATTAGGTATTTTAACCGATTATGTTGTTTTACTCGTTTTCGCTTAAAATCGCTTAGCTCAAGTCGTTTAACATAATTTCAAGCTTCATATTCTACCATAAAACATCAAAATAAACACATTTCACCTATGGGTATTTTTCCAAATACGAACCCTAGGTTAAATTATTGCTAGAATAAGCTAAATCAAGTTACCGGGACTTCAAAAACGTAAAGAACATTAAAAACGAGGCTTGAAATCACTTACTATGAAGCTTGGAAGCTTGACAAAACCCTAGCTATGAAGAACCCTTGAAATTTCGGCCTAATGAAGAAGATGGGCACATTTTTCCATCTTTTTCACTTTTTTAATCTTTTAATTACCAAATGACTAAAATGCCCTTCATTAAAACTTTAGTTATTTTTTATCTATGTATGTCCATTATTGTCCATGAAAACCTAATGGTCTAATTACCATTTAAGGACCTCTACTTTATTTATACTCTTTAATTTAATCCTTTAGCATCTAAAACTCATATTTATCAACTTTTGCAATTAAGCCTAGTAGGTAAATTAAGCATGCTATCTATAAAATTTTCTATCGATACTCTAACACATGCATCCAATCACTCGGTATTTTATAAAAATTAATCGGAATAAACTTTTCTATCTCAAATTCTTGGTTTTGAAACCACTGTTCCGTTTAGGCCCTATTTTGGGATGTTACAGAAATGGCTTCATTTTGTCCACATGGGTAGACACACGGGCGTGTGTCTAGGTCATGTGTGAACACAAACTGGTGTCACGGGCATCTGGTTAGGCCGTGTGTCCCCTGTACCTTAATTTTAAGAAACAGAATGCTCAAAATTGAGCACACGGGCTACAAGGGCGTGTGTCTCAATCGTGTGTGCCACACGGCCTAAAAAATGGGCGTGTGTCTTGGCCGTGTGAAGCCTACACCAAATTTTAAATTGAATTAATTAACCACACGGCCTAGCATACGGGCATGTGGCATGGCTGTGTGTGCAAGTCAAAGAGTTACACGGGGTCAAACACAGCCTTTAACATGGGCGTGTCCCAGGATCACATGGGCACTTCCCTTGGACCACACAGGCGTGTAAGCCCTGAACCTTGGAAAAATTTTGTAATTCTGCGAAAAATTATTAGAGGCCTCGATTAAGTCCCGATTCGATTCTAATGCTTGTAATGGGCCTCGAGGGCCCAATCAAGGGATGTTATGAATGGTCTTGGTAATGAATAGTAACTTACGTAGTTTAATGGAAAAATATTCTAAATGTTCTGTTAATGCTCTGAAACCCTGTTCTGGTGACAGATACAGGTTAGGGGTGTTACAATTCTATTTTCTCGAATTTAAGGTGCAGGGGATACACGGCCTAACCACACACCCATGTACCAGGTCGTGTGTGACTCACGGTCTTGACACACGCCTGTGTGTCTGCCTTGTGGACAAAATAAAGCCATTTCTAGCTTCATTTCTCACCGAAAATCACACCAATGACTTGCACTTAAACTTACATCCAAATACCAACCATTTCAAGCATTCAAATTAAGTAAACTCTATCATTCAACATGACATATCATTACATGCACACAGGTTTATAATCTTACCTTGGTATATTCCATATGATAGGTATAATTTGAACAACCATTTAACATGTATATAGCTACCATAGTATGACATTACAAGTATATAAAAAAACAACTATTACTAGCCATTCCAATGGCTAGATTACAAACCACATATTTAAACCATCTATGGCCAAGTTAGCCTATACATGCCATCATACCAAAATGATTTTACTATATATACCCAAAATTAGCAAGTCGATAGTGTGATGATGCTCCCATGATCTCCAACCTTCACGAGCCTTTGAGCATTATAAAACAGGGGAAAATAAAATGGAGTAAGCATTACATGCTTAGTAAGTTCGTATAACAGAAACTAAACTTACCAATCCCGTTTATTAAATCTAAGCACACAAAGTCATGTTTTCCATCAACTTAACAAAGTTGCCTAAACACATGCATTAAACATGTTAGTCACAAAACTTTCATATAAACCAAGTAATCATAGATGAGTTCATCATGCAATATTCTTCAAGACATTATCATTTCATCTCATAATTCTCTCATCATGCCAAGAGTTTTATCCGTTGAATCATTGAAACTTCGATGGATACTCAAGCAGTACACTTGAGGTGTACCATTCAATAACCTGTCAATTCTTATTCAAAAGTACCCAATAGGGAATTTAATCAAGGAACACACTCTCAAGCCACATATCACATTTCAGGATTACTAGTCCAGGCTAAATCTGTTATATACCGTATGCTCAGAAGGGCTTAATTATGATTACTAGTACAGGCTAAACCCTAGTTGTAACATATGCTCAAGAGGGATTATATCAGGATTACCTGTTTGAGCTAAATCCTTTCTATAACGAGGTCATTAAGATTACTCGCCCGAGCTAAGTCCCATCAGCAACAAATGCAGGACCTTATTCATTTCGAGAAAGCTCATATACTCATCGAAATTCAATATTCAAACGAGACTTTACCCTTTTTCCAACAATTTCAAGCATGTATTCATTTTTTATAGTGTAACATCCAAGCAATTCACACAAATATAATTCACATTTCATACAACACAACATTCAATTAAACATATTTACATGTTTGATTCAGTTACACAAACTTACCCCGACACTAGTTCGCGTATAAAATCTACTAATCTGAAACATTTTCTTTTCCTCGATCCAACCTTGAATTTGTGTTGTTCGGATCTATATAAATAACTTTAATAATCAATTGCATACATTTCTTATCTATTTGGACTCAATTTTTGTCCTAGGAAAATTACCATTTTGCCACTAACTTTTTCATAAATTCCAATTTCGTCCCTCGGCTCGAAAAATGAAATTTATGCAATTTACTTTCTATTCCAAGCCTAACCGAAATTTTAACATAAAATTTACACATTTATTTTCTATAAATTTCATAATTTTTCATCAATTTTCACAACTTTACATTTTAGTCCCTAAATCATGTTTTCATCAAAAATCACTTTGTAAAAGTTGTTTATCTATCAACAACCTTTCATTTTCTACCATAAATTTCTAATTTTCAGCATATACATCCATGAAATAATTTTCATACTTTGATAACTCTTCAAATTGATCCCCGAAATAGATAGATTAAGTTATCCCGATTTTAGAAATATCAAAATTACTAAAAAGGGGACAAGAAAACTTACCCAATTAAGCCATGAAAGTTTATTCTCTCTCTCTCTTAGGGTTTCCATGTATTTTTGGGGAAGATGATGAGAAAATAAGATTATATTTTCTTTTTCATCTTTTAATTAATTAAATTATTTCAAATTCTAATTTAGTCCTTTCCCTTTTTCTAAATTTCCATGGATGAGTCACCAAAATGTCTAAATTTCCATGGATATCAAGTTTTGAATTCCATAGCTATTTAATCCTTGTAGCTACTAGAATTCAACTTTTGCATTTTCTGTGATTTAGTCCTTCTAGTAATTAAGCACATAATCAATAAAATTTTCTTATCGGGACTTTCACATGACATTTCTAACATATTCGGACCATGTAATAAAATAAAAATAAATTTTATTTTCGGATCAGATTTGTGGTCTCGAAACCACTATTCCAGTCTAACTAAAAAATGGATTATTACATCTCTCCCCTCCTAAAGGATTTTCGTCCTCGAAAATCTTACCAGTAAAAAGGTTCGGATGTTGCTTCCTCATAGAATCCTTCGGTTCCCAAGTGGCCTTTTCTCTACCATGTCATTGCGAAAGAACTTTTACTAATGGTACCTTTTTATTTCTTAACTCTTTTATTGCCTGAGCTAAGATTTTGATTAGTTCATCACTATATGTCATATTAGGCTGTAACATCCCGAATTAAGGTCTAGTCAGAACAGTGGTTTCAAGGCCACAAATCCAAAATAGAAATAATTATTTTATGATTATCCGATGATCCACGATATGATTGCATGTTTTTGTGAAATTTTCATGAAGAAATTCTATGCCTAAAGTGTCAAATTTGACTTTAGGGACTAAATTGAATAAGTTGCAAAACTTGTGTTCTAGAAGCTTCAAGCATGAAATTGCATTGGATTATTAATTAGAGGTCCTTAAATAGCAATTTGACCAATTCCCACATTTTTGGAAAAAAATGGGCATGCATGGATAAAATTTGAAAGAAAGGTTAAAATGGCATTTTTGTCATTTGGTTAATAAAAGAATCTTAAAAGGGAAAATGAAATGAAAATCTTGTCCATCTTCTTCAAGGGGGTGCCAAAATTTCTAAGGACATAGTTAGGGTTTTTCTTCAACTTTCAAGCTTGATTGTAAGTACTCCCAAGCCCCGTTTTTTATGTTCTTTGCATTTTTGAAGTCCTTAAAGCATGATCTATCCATTTCTACCATTATTTTGAACTAGGGTTCATGTATGAAATTTGACCCATGTGTGACATGGTTGTATTTTGATGTTTAATGGAGGAATATGAAGGTTTGATGTGTGATAAACATCTTTTACTAAGTGATTTTTAGTGAAAACCTTAAAAAGGACTTATTTGTAAAAGGTGTAAAAATGAGTAGTAGAAATGTGTTTTAATGAGAAATATGAGCTGATATGAGTTAGAATATGAATCAGCTAGGATTGAGTAACCAATAAAATGTATGCATTTCATTTTACGAGCCTAGGGACTAAACTATAAATAAGTGAAAAGTTAGGGGTAAAAAGGTAATTTTACCAAAATATGTGTTATGGGTCAATATGAGCAATGTATGTATTGAACAAGTTGAATTTGACATTATAGATCAAGAAAAATGTGATTCGGGTCTTAATCAAGGAAAAACAAAGTTTACGAGGATTAGGCTCGTTTCTATCATTTTGTACCGATGTAAGTTCATTTGCAAATAATGCAAGATATACCATTCTTTAAATTCTTGATATTGCATGTATGGTAAGTATGTATATAATTAATGAGATGTTGTACCAATGTTTAAATGCTTACATTTTTATCATGAGTGATGCCTTAATTATTCCATGAGTATGTGATTGGTACTATGAATATTGAAATCGACAGTACGAGCAAGCTCAACAGTAATGTGGCATCGAAGAATCCCGTTTGAACCTTAGGAATAGTTTAGGATACAAGTGACATGTCACTTGGAACAATGTGATCTAAACTCATTGAGTTGTGGTCTGAGTTCATGACTTATGTGACATCTGATCTCATTGAGTTGTGGTCTGAGTTCATGATGTATGTGACACATGTTTTGGCATTCGAGTACTAGTCTTGTATATGCTATTAATGGCGAGGTAGTCTGGCATGTGTTACGAATACCTGACAACTTGTATGAGCTGACCCGTGAGTAGCTCGAAAGCGAGCAACATGTGATCTGAGTTATGAAGTAGCATTGGCTACATATGAGGCACTTAGGTGTGAGACTCTGATGTATCCGATAGTATTCCGAGCGTTCAATAGGTAGTTCTAAAGGAAGTTCAATGAGTAATCTTCATGAATATGCCAAAGACGGGAAAGTAAGTTATTATGTGCAAGTGGGCACAAGTATGTATATCGAACTCATGAGAATGACATGAGATATGAAGAACTTGTGGTAAGAACATATATGAATATATATAAAGAATGAGTTTAAGGGATTTGATAATATACAAGATTGTGTTCATTATGTTAAGAGTATGATTAATGCTTATTTAAGTTGTATTTTATTTGCATGTGAACTTTCTAAGCTTTATGCTTACCCTATTCCTTTCCTTTTCTTATAGTGTCGCCAAGCTTGCTCGAGGATCGAAGGACGTCAAAGACTCGATCACACTATCAATTAAACATTTGGGTATAGCTAGCCTTATCATTTTGAGTATGGCATGTATAGGGACTTGGTCTTTTTGTTATGTATCATACTGATTAGCCAAATATGTTGGCTCATGATGGTATTACAAATATTTTGTATATAGCCATGAGAGGTGGCTCATATTGATTATTTTGGGTTGTAACCCTATTTATCGATGCATGCATGCTAATGTGTTTATGCTTTAATGTGGTTATGGTTGATTATGGTTGATGAGTGTGATGGATAGCATGTATGTTTGGTGACTAAGATATGATTAATGTGTATGATAATAAATGTGGTGCAAATGTGTAACTTAAAAGTAGGTTAGTAAAGATGATAGATAAATATGAAATTGGTTATGTTTAAGTTCGGTAATGCCTTGTACCCTATCCCGGCATTGGACACGGGTAAGGGGTGTTACACAGGCTGAATCTCTACCTCTTTCAGAGAGATAATGTGTGAAGGATCGAATCAATACCGCTGTAGCATAGACAAATGAAAAAAATTATGAATCTGATCAAGTTCTAGTGGTAAAGCTAACCGATATGCAATAAGTCCAATTTTTTCTGTAATCTCATATGGTCCAATGAGCCACGGACTCAATTTTCCTTTACGACCAAATTGAAGAACTTTCTTCCAAGGCGATACTTTCAAGAATACTTTGTCACTGACTTGAAATTCTATTTTTTTCGTTTCAGATCAGCATAAGACTTTTGACGATCAGAGGCTGCTTTCAAACTGTCCCGAATTACTTTCACATTTTCCTCGATTTCACGGACTAATTCAACTCTGTGTAAGTTTTTCTCATTGAGTTCTGTCCAATACAATGGAGTTCTACATTTGCGACCATACAAAGCTTCATACGGTGCCATTTTGATGCTGGACTGATAACTATTATTGTAAGCAAATTCAACTAAAGGTAAATACTTTTCCCAATTAGTTTCAAACTCAAGTATACAACACCTGAGCATATCCTCCAAGATCTATATAACATGTTCAGGTTGACCATCTGCCGTGGATGAAATGCAGTGCTAAAGTGCAACTGAGTACCCAGAGCTTCTTACAATTTTCTCCAGAATCGAGATGTAAACCGAGGGTCTCTATTTGAAATAATAGAGACAGGCACTTCATGCAATCTGACAATCTTAGAGACATATAATTCAACCAAATTGTCCAAAGAATAATCCATACGTACCGGAATAAAGTGTGCAGACTCTGTCAATCAATCAACAATCACCCAAATGACATCTTTCTTCTTTGAAGATAGGGATAATCCCGATACAAAGTCCATGGTAATTCTTTCTCATTTCCATTCTGGTATCGTAACTGGCCGTAATAGTCTAGAAGGCAACTGATGTTTAGCTTTTACTTGCTGACATATCAAACATTTAAACAAAACTAATAAATATCCCGTTTCATTCTTGGCCAACAAAACATCTTTTTCAGATCATTATACATTTTATTACTATTAGGATGAATAGACATGTTACCATTATGAGCTTCATTCAAAATCTTCTATACTAGTTCTGAACTTTTTGATACACATACTCTATCTCTGAATAACAAAAAATCATCGGTCCCAATCTGAAATTCTGAGTCAAGAGTCGATTCACTTTGCATCGTTTTGCTTGCAACTTACTATCTTTTTTTGAGCTTCAAAGATCTATTGTAAAAACGTAGGTCTAGCTTTTAACTCAGCTATAATTGAACCATTATTAGATAATGATAATCGAGTATTCATAGCTCGCAAGGAAAACAGGGATTTTCTACTCAGAGCATCAGAAACCACATTGCCTTTTCTTGGATGATACTCAATAACTAGATCATAATCTTTCAATAACTCAAGCCACCTGCGCTTTCTCAAATTCAAATCTTTCTGTGACATCAAGTACACCAAAATTTTATGATCAATGAAAATGTGACATTTTTCACCAAACAAGTAATGCCGCCAAATTTTCACACTATGGCTGCCAATTCAAGATCATGTGTCGGGTAGTTTCTTTCATGTGGTTTTAGCTATCTTGAAGCATAGGCTACTATTTTACCTTCTTGCGCCACAACACAACCTAAACCATTCAAAAACGCATCATTGTAAACTATAAATTCCTTACCCGATTTTGGCTGAACTAACATTGGATCTTCTATCAATAAAGCTTTTAATTTCTCAAAACTCTGTTGGCATTTATCAGTCCACTCAAATTTCACATCTTTTTTGCAATAGACGGGTCATTGGAGAAGCTATCATTGAAAAACTTTTTACAAACCTCCAATAATAACCAGCTAGTCCCAAAAAACTTTAGATTTAGACACATTATTTGGCGGCTTCTAGTTAACAATGGCTGAAATTTTATTCGGGTCCACCCTGATACCTTCAATAGATAATATATGCCCAAGCAAACTAACTTCACTTAGCCAACATTCACATTTACTAAATTTGACATATAATTGTTTCTCTCGCAAAGTTTGCAACACTGTTCTCAAATGCACCGCATGTTTATTTTCATCTCGGGAGTAAAGCAAAATATCAACTATAAATACCACCACAAACCTGTCTAAATATGGGCTAAAAATTCTGTTCATCAGATCCATAAACACTGCAGGTGCATTTTTCAAACCGAATGGCATCACAGGGAACTTATAGTGCCCATACCTAGTTCTAAAAGCTATCATTGGCACATTTGAACCTTTTACTTGTAATTGATAGTAACCAGAACGGAGATCAACCGTTGAAAATACAGTGGCACTTCTTAACTGAACAAACAAGTCATCAATAAAAGGCAATGGATGCTTTTTCTTTATTGTAACTTTGTTGAGCTGTCTGTAATCAATGCACAGCCTCAACAATCCATCTTTCATCTTTACAAATAGAACCGGTGCACTCCAAGATGAAAAACTAGGTCATGCAAAACCTCTGTCAATCAATTCTTGCAATTGTACTTTCAGCTCTTTCAATTTATTGGGATCCATTTTGTAAGGTGCTATGGATATCAGTGTTGTACCCAGAACAAAGTATATACAAAATTCCACTTCTCTATCTGGTGGTAAACCATGTAATTCTTCTGGGGATACGTCAGGAAATTCACATGCAACTAGTATGACTGAATCTTTGATTCAGATACTTTAGTATCCAACACATATGCGAGATAAGGATCATAGCCTTTTTTGACATATTTTTGTGCTGAAATTGCTGAAACCACATTAGCTAATCTATCCAGTTTATTAGATTCATCATGAAGTAATTCACCACTCTAAAATTTCAATATAATATATTTCTATTTATGATTCACCACTGCATCATATTGGGTTAACCAATCCATTCCCAAAATCATATCAAATTCATCAAATGGCAATATCATCAAGTCAGCCAAAAAGCAATAACCTTTTACCATCAACGGACAGTTTTTACAAACTTTATCCACCATAACACACTGGCCTAGGGGGTTTGAAACTTTAACCACAAATTCAGTGAATTCAACATGTTAATTTTTAACAGACACTCAGTTTGTGCATATGTATGAATATGTGGAACCAGGATCAATCAAAGTAGTAATATAAGTATCAAATAGAGAAAATGTTCCAGTAATGACATTTGGTGCATAAGCATCTTCTCTATCACGAATAGCATATGTCCTTGCAGGTGCTCATGCCTCAAATTTAACTGCTATATCCCTAGTAGTACCTCAATTACCTCTAACATTGCCGGGGTGACGGGGTGGTTTGCCCCTTGAAACAAGATTACTCAATTTTGGAGTTGGTTCTATTTCTCTTTCAACTCTTTCTGGACAATCTCTGAGAAAATGTTCAAATGAACCACATCGGTAACAAGCTCCACTTCTCAAACGGCTTTCCCCAAAATGAAATTTGTTGCAATGCTTGCACTTTTGTTTGGGATTACCGACACTACCCACATTGGTTATAGATGGCGATGAAGACCGCGAGTTAGAGCGTTGAGAGCCTCGCTCTTTTCCAGAATGCCCTGTAGAGGTAGTAACACGATCATAATACCTCTTTATTTTCTTAGAAGTAGATGATTGTGACTTACTCATAACCCTTTTTCCAGAAACCCGAGCCTCTCTTCTAGGTTGTTTCTTCTCTTTACTCAATTCCTCAGCTTTATGTGCTCGATTAGCTAACATTGCAAATTTTCTTATTTCAAGAATTTCGATCAATAACTTGATATCTTCATTTAAACCCTATTCAATGTATTTACACATCTCAGCCTCGGTTAGAACCTGTTCTCTAGCATAATTAACCGAACAAATTCTCGTTCATACTTAGACACAGTCATGTCTCTCTGCTTGAGTTCTAAAAATTCTTTCTTTTTCTGATCCATAAATTTCTGACTAACATATTTCTTTCTAAATTCAACCTAGAAGAATCTGCATGTAATGTTCTCTCTCGGTACAACTGAGGTTATGGTATTCCACCAATGAAAAGTTGTATCTTTTAGTAGAGATACTACACATTTCAAACATTTAGCAGGTGTACAAGATAATTCATCAAAAACCTAGATGGTATTGTCCAACCAAAATTCAGCCTTTTCTAGATCATCATCTGCGGTAGCTCTAAATTCTTTTACCCCATGCTTACGGATTTGATCTATCAGAGGCTTACCTGTTCTAGCAGGTTCAGCAACCTGTGGTACATCATGAACCAGTTGAGGAGCAGGTGGGGGAGGTCGTTGTACAGTGGGTTATGTTGTTAAATACTCGGTATACCATTCATTCATCAATTAAAAGATGGCTTGTTTTGCCTCTTCACTTCGCCCCTCTGACACGGGCCTTTCACTACCAGATACAAATGCAACTCTTTGAACTGAAGCTGAAGCATTGCTCCCAGCTTCCTCGGATTCAGCTCTAGCTTGGTTGGATGACTTTACTATATGAAAAAAATACATTTAAAATGATTAGGAGACATCACAATATCGCAATTTATATAATGGAATGTATAGCTAAACTCTTGTTCGCTATGTTAAATTCGAGAATAAGCTAAACCGTAGCTCTGATACCGTTAAATACAACACCCCTTAACCTGTATCCGTCACTAGAATAGGGTTACAGAGTATTACCAAAACTTTCAAAACATTTTTAGATAATTCACGTAATTTACTATTCATTATCTGAAATTATTCATATCATCTATTAAATGGACCCTTGAGGCCTAATATAAGCATTAAAATCAAATCGGGACTTAACCGGAAACTCTAAGAATTTTTCATGAAATTTCATAAATTTTCTAGGTTATAGGGCTCACACGCCCATGTGGTCTAAGGGACACACCCGTGTGACCCTGGGACACGCTTTTGCTACGAGCCATGTTCGACTCCGTGTAACTCTCTAAGTTGTGCACACGGCCATGCCACACGCCCGTGTGCTAGGCCGTGTGGTTAATTTTATTTTTCGAATTTAGGTGTAGGTTTCACATGGTTAAGACACGCCCGTGTTCTAAGCTGCGTAGTCCACACGGCTGAGACACATGCCGGTGTCTCTACCCGTGTGTTCAATTTTGAGCATTCTATTTTCTCAAATTTAAGGTGTTGGGGACACACGGCCTAACCACACGCCCATGTACCAGGTCGTGTGTCACACACGGTCTAGATACACATTCGTGTGTCTGCCCGTGTGGAAAAATAAAGCCATTTCTAGCTTCATTCTCACCCCAAATCACACTAATGACCTGCACTTAAACTCACATCCTAATACCAACCATTTTAAGCATTCAAATTAAGCAAACTCTATCATTCAACATGGCATATCATTACGTGCACATATCTTTATAATCTTACCTTGGTATATTCCATATGATAGGAATAAGTTGAGCAACCATTTAACATGTATATAGCTACCATAGTTTGACATTACAAGTATATCAAAAACAACCATTACTAGCCATTCCAATGGCTAGATTACAAACCACATATTTAAGCCATCTATGGTCAAGTTAGCCTATACATGCCATTATACCAAAATGATTTTACTATATATACCAAAAATAAGCTAGTGGATAGTGTAAGGATGCTCCAATGATCTCCAACCTTCGCGAGCTTTCAAGCACTATAAAACAGAGGAAAATAAAATGGAGTAAGCATTACATGCCTAGTAAGTTTGTATAACAAAAACTAAACTTACCAATCCCATTTCTTAAATCTAAGCATACAAAATCATGTTTTCCATCAACATAGCAAAGTTGCCTAAACACATGCATTCAATTAAACATGTTAGTCACAAAACTTTCATATAAACCAAGTAATCATAGATAAGCTCATCATGCAATATTCTTTAAGACATTATCATTTCATCTTATAATTCTCTCATCATGCCAAGAGTTTTGTTCGTTGAGTCATTGAAACTCCGATGGATACTCAAGCAGTACACTCGAGGTGTACGATTCAATAACTCATCAATTCTTATTCAAAAGTACCCAATAGGTCATTTAATCAAAGAACAAACTCTCGAGCCGTATCACACTTTAGGATTACCAGTCCAGGCTAAATCTGTTATATACTGTAACAGTCCGGTTTTGACCCTAGTCGGAACAGTGGTTTCGGGACCACTTATCCGAGTCAAAAAAATAGTTAAATATTATTTTATGTGCTTATGATATGTGAATTAGTGTAACACCCCTTACCCGAGACCGTCACCAGAGTCGAGCACGAGGCGTTACCGGACTTAGCTTACTAATTCAGGGCATAAAAATTTACTTTTAAAATTAATTTAGTTTCATTCATTCAATATGTCCCTAAAAAGGGTCCTCGATACCCTGAAACATGAAGTTGAAACGGTTTAGGAACAAACCAGAATCAATAAAAATTTTCCGATCACTTAAACAAATCAAAACAATTTGTTTCATCTTTCAGAAATAAACTATCCATCTGCATCATAGTCACTAAATAAATCATAACTCAAGTTACGAAACTAAAAATTCAAATCCATAAATTTTCTCTGAAACTAGACTCATATATCTTTTTACTAAATTTATTTCAGAATTTTTGGTATAGCCAATTAGTACATTTTATTAGTGAAAGTTTCCCCTGTTTCAGTTTTCGGCTACTCTAACATCTGTTCACAACGAATTAATTTTCTCCTTGTAAAGAATTCAACTATTTCCCTTAAAATTAGACTCAATAAGGAATCTATACATATAAGTTATAACTCTTAATTATTTTTGTATAATTGTTAGTGAATTTCTAAATTCAAAATAGGGGATTCAAAAATCACTCTAACCTGTCTCACCAAAATTTAAGTATCTCATAAAATACAACTCCTTTATTTATATATTTCTTTCATATGAAAATAAACTCAATAATATTTAATTATATATCTCATTCACTATCTAAATCCATTTATACTATTTTTAGTAATTTTTCAAATTCACGTCAATATTGCTGTCCGATACTGTTTTAAAGCTAATTTCACCTTTTTCATGATTTCCATGGAATAACTATTATTTAGGCATACATAACACGAAACATGTCCTTGATGAGCCATTCCAATAGCTAATCATTATCAAGCATTTACATACCAATCATTAGCCATATCGTAAGATCATACACACAAAATGGCTATGATGCTATACAGCCATTCTCAAAATGAAATGTCTAGCTATACCAAAATAATCCTTGTGATAGTGTGCCCAGACCTCTGACGTACTTTACGATCCCTGAGTTTGCTTGACAAAACTATAAAAAGAAGGAAAATAAAGGGAGTCAGCATTAAGCTTAGTAAGTTTGCATGCAAATAAATAACAACATTCATAAGAATTATCTTACTACTTGGCATAATACTACTTAATGCAACTTCATTAATTGTCATAGAAATATTTTAAACTTCTTCACTTACTCACTTACTTAAATACTTAATTACTTTATCAAATTTATTAATACATTTTACTTACCTTTTTCCTTATCAAGCATACATGAACATTATATACTTACATTTGCTCTTCTAGCATGAACTTGTCTTACCTTTTTTGTATAACTCGTCTTACCCTACCTTACCTTGATATTCTCTTTAAATTTTCCCATTGAACCACTTAGAATACGAAGGATACATGGGTACCTTACCATTGCCATGACTTGTCATGGTCTTACATGGTATCCTTTTGAAACTTACCATTCCCATGTCTCGACATGGTCTTACATGGTATCCTTGCCTTATGAACTCACCAATGCCATGCCTTGGCATGGTCTTACATGGGACCTTTGCCTTATAGTAACTTATCAGTGCCATGTCTTAACATGGTCTTACATGGTATCCTTGCCTTAGAAACCTTACAAATTTCCATGCCTTGGCATTGTCTTACATGGTATCCTTAAGCCCTAATGTCATGACATTTGTATCCTACACTTTCCTAATGTTCAACCGGGACTTCCTGAAATTACTTCTCCGTCAATTCATGCTTGAGTATTCTTTGAATAATTTCATAAAATAAATATAAACATGCTGGAAATTAACAACATTAACATAAAATAATAGAATATTGTATTTATTTACCGCAAACTTACCTCGAAACAAAATACGATCAACTATATCAATTTAGTCCACTATCTTTTTCTTTCCCCGATCTAACTCCGGATTTTGTTCTTCTTGATCTATAATAACAAATTTAGCTTATTTAATACTCACATTTATTAAAATAGTCCTTGACTCAAACTTTGGCAAAATTACACTTTTGCCCTTAAACTTTTACATATTTACAATTTTGCTCCAAGGCTCAGAAATTAAACTTCATCCTATTTTATTATATTTTATGACATGCTGATCATATTTCCCTTCTATGGAAACATCAAATTCTCACTCTAACATGTACTTATGAACATTAGGTATTTTTACCAATTATATCGTGTTACTCGATTTTACGTAAAATCACTTAGCAAAAGCTATTTAACACAATTTCAAGCTTCATATTCTACCATAAAACATCAAAATAAACACATTTCACCTATGGGTATTTTTCCAAATAAAAACCCTAGGTTAAATTATTGCTAGAATAATCTTAATCAAGTTATCAAGACTCTAAAAACGTAAAAAACATTAAAAACAGGGCTTGGAATCACTTACTATGGAGCTTGGAAGCTTGAAACAAACCCTAGCTATGGAGAACCCTTGACATTCGGCCTAAGGAAAAAGATGAGCACATTTTTTCCATCTTTTTCCCTTTTTAATTCTTTTATTTGACACTTTACTAAAATGCCCTTCATTAAAATTTTTAGTTATTTCTACCTATGTATGTCCATTTTTGTCCATGAAAATATAATGGTCTAATTGCCATTTAAGGACCTCTACTTCAATTATGCACTTCAATTTAATCCCTTAGCATTTAGAGCTCATTTTTATCAACTTTTGCAATTAAGCCCAAATATGAAAATCGGACATGCAATCACTGAAATTTCTTATCGGTATTCTAACACATGCATCTAATCACTCGGTAAATCATAAAATTAATCGCAATAAACTTTTCTATCTTGGATTCATGGTTTCGCAACCACTGGTCCATTTAGGCCCTATTTTGAGATGTTACATGTCTCCCCCCTTTAAGGATTTTTGTCTCCAAAAATCTTACCTGTGAAGAGATTAGGGTACTGTTTTCGCATAGCCTTTTTGGGCTCCCATATAGCCTCGTCTACCCCATGTGTATTCCATAATACTTTCACAAGTGCAATACTTTTGTTCCTTAATTGCTTTACCTCTCGAGCTAGAATCTTTATCGATTCTTCAACGTAAGTAATGTCTGGCTGAATCTCAACCTCTGTCTGAGAAATCACATATAACTGATCTGAATGATAACGACGTAGCATAGACACATGAAAAACATCATGAATCTTCTCTAACTCAATCGGCTAAGCTAACCGATATGCTAATGGTCCGATCAATCACTTCAAACGGGCCAATAAAATGTGGACTTAGTTTGCCTTTCTTGCCAAATCTGAGAACTTTCTTCCACGGGGATACTTTCAATAACACTTTTTCACCAACTTGATACTCAATCTCTTTTCTCTTCAAATCTGCATACGACTTTTGTCTGTCTGAAGTTGCTTTCAAGCAATATTTGATGACTTTTACTTTCTCTTCTTTTTCTTTAACTAGATCAACCCCGTAAATCTGATTTTCCTTAAGCTCTGTCCAATACAAAGGTGTGCAACATTTACATCTATACAAAGCTTCATAAGGTGCCATCTTCAAACTCGATTGATAACTATTATTGTAGGCAAACTCTACTAATGGTAAGTACTTTTCTCAACTGCCTTGAAATTCCAGTACACAACATCTAAGAATATCTTCAAGTACCTGAATAACTCTCTCTGACTGACTTTCGGTTTAAGGATGGAAAGCTATACTAAAACTCAACTTTGTGCCCAAAGTTTCCTGTAACTTCTTCTAAAATCGTGAAGTAAATCTCGAATCTCTGTCTGAAATGATCGATAATGGTACCCCGTGTAGTCTAACTATCTCTGAAATATACAACTCGGCCAATTGTCAAGTGATAAAATGAGCTGACTTCGTTAACATAACAATCACAACCCATACTGCATCTTTCTTTCTAGGTGTCAACGGCAATCCTGTCACAAAATCTATAGTAACTCGGTCCCATTTCCACTCAAGGACTAGCATAGGCTGCAATAAACCTGAAGGTACATGATGTTTGAGGTTTACCTGCTGATAGATTAAGCATCTAGAAAGAAACTCTAAAATGTCCCTTTTCATACCTACCTACCAGTACAATTTCTTCAAATCATTATACATCTTTGTACTACCTGGATGAATACACAAAGAACTACTATGTGCTTCCTGTAAGATCTTTTGAATAAGCTCATCATTCTTCGGTACACATACCCTATCTCTGAACATCAAACAACCTTCAGAACTGAACTGAAAATCTGACTCTATATCCAACTCACACTAAGCTCTTTTGGCTAGCAACTCACTGTCATTTTTCTGAGCTTTACAAATTTCTTTAAGAAACATCGGTTTAGCTCTCAACTTAGCTAAGATAAAACCATCATCTGATAAGGCTAGACTAGTCTTCAAAGCTCTTAATGCAAACAAAGATTTTCTACTCAAAGCATCAGCAACAACGTTTTCCTTACCTAGGTGATAATAGATCACTAGCTCATAATCTTTAATCAACTCTAGCCATCTTCTTTTTCTCAAGTTCAAATCTTTTTGAGTCATCAAATATTTCAAAATTTTGTGATTAGTAAATATTTGACACTTTTCATTGTACAAATGATGTCTCCAGATCTTTAGTGCAAAAACAATGGCAGCTAGCTCTAAATCATGTGTCGGATAGTTCTTCTCATGTCGCTTTAGCTGTCTAAAGGCATAAGCAATTACCTTTCCTTCCTGCATAAGTACACAACCAAGTCTATTCCAGGATGCATCACTGTAAATCACAAACTCCTTACCTGGTTCTGGTTGTACTAAAACAGAAGCTTCAGTCAATAATGCCTTTAACTTGTCAAAACTCTGTTGACACTTCTGAGTCCATTCAAACATGACATCCTTTCGTAGCAATCTTGTCAGTGGGGTAGCTATCATGGAAAATCCCTCTACAAATTGTCTATAATATTTGGCAATACCAAGAAAACTTCTAACTTCTGATACATTTCTAGGAGGCTTCCAATCAACAATGGTTGAAATCTTGCTCGGATCAACCCTTATACCTCACCTGAGACAATATGTCCAAGAAAACCAACTTCTCGTAACCAGAACTAACTTTTGCTGAACTTGGCATACAACTGATTATCTCTCAGAATTTGTAAAACTATTCTCAAATGCTCTGCATGCTCAGTCTCATCATGAGAATAAATCAAGATATCATTAATGAACACAACTACAAACTTATCCAAGTACGGTTTGAAAATTCGGTTCATTAAGTCCATGAAAATGGCAGGAGCATTAGTTAAGCCAAATGGCATCACAAGGAACTCATAATGACCATACCTAGTCTGGAAAGCAGTCTTTGGGACATTTGACTCTTTAACTCGCAACTAATAATATCTAGATCTCAAATATATCTTGGAGAACACAGTGGCTCCCTTCAATTGATCAAACAAATCATCAATTCTAGGCAATGGATACTTGTTCTTTACTGTTACCTTGTTAAGCTGTCGATAATCTATGCACAATCTCATCGATCTGTCTTTCTTTTTCCCAAATAGCACAGGTGCACCCCATGGTGAACTACTGGGTCTTGCAAAGCCTTTATCTTTTAATTCCTACAATTGAGCTTTCAATTCCAATGGGGCCATTCTATAAGGAGAAATAGAAATGGGTGTGGTACCTGGAATCAACTCAATACCAAACTCAACTTCTCTAATAGGAGGTAAACCTGGTAGTTCTTCCGGAAACACATCGGGAAAATCACATACCACAAGCACTAATTCAATTTTCAATTCTAGATCTTTAGTGTTCAACACAAAAGCAAGATAAGCTTCATACCCTTTTCTCAAACATTTCTGAGCAGACATAATAGAAATCATGGCAAATGAACTATCTGACTCTTCTGAATTAACCCGAAGAATTTCACCATTTTCACATTTCAACTTAATGAATTTCTTTCCAGAATTCACTATCACATCATGTGTAGTCAACCAATCCATACCAAGAATCACGTCAAATTCATCAAATGACAATACCATGTGATCGGCTGGGAAATAGTGACCTCTAATCATCAAAGGGCAATTTCTACATACTTTATCTACTAATACATGTTTGCCTAATGGATTTGATACTTTAATCACAAATTCTGTAGATTCTATAGGCATACTCATACTAGGCATCAATTTCATACAAACATATGAATGGGTCGAACCCGGATCAATCAAAGCAATAACTCTAGTATGATGGAGAGAAAATGCACTCGTAATCACATCGGGGAGGATGCTTCTTCGGAGCACGGATAGCATAGGTCCACACAGGTGCTCTAACATCTAGCCTCACTGCTGAATCTCTAGATGCACCTCTATTACTTGCCCCAGCTCCCGGATTTCTCAGTGGTCTACCTCTGACATGAGCGTTGCCTGATCTTACAGTCGGTAGTGCTTCTCTTTTAATCATCTTGGGACATTTCAGAATAAAATGGCCTGGTCCACCACATCGAAAACAACCTATCTCAATTTCTCGACACTGACCTGGGTGACATTGACCACATCGGGGACACTTTGGTCTATCAAACTGAACACTTCCAACACTTTCAATCAAAGTGGTCTGAGCTTTCGGACTCATAAATCTTCTACCTCTGTTTTGGCTAGAATATCCAGCTGAAAAATTAGATCTAGTGGAGAACTCTCTAGGCCTCTTGGGTGTAGACTGAAATGACTTGCTCATTGGTCTTTTCTTCGTGTCTTGCATCTCAATTTCAACTTTGCCCTTTCTTTTTAATAGCTCCTCTGCCTTACACACTCTCTCAACTAGGACAACAAACTCTTTTATTTCTAAGACACCAACCGACAATCGGATATCATCATTAAGCCCATTCTCAGATCTTTTGTACATAATGGCTTCTGTAGACACACACTCTCGAGCATAATTACTGAGTCTAACAAACTCACGCTCATATTCAGTCACTGTCATATTGCCCTGTTTCAACTCTAGAAACTCTTTTCTTTTCTGGTCAACAAACCTCTGACTGATGTACTTTTTATGGAATTCCTCCTGAATGAAATCCCAAGTGACTCTCTCTTTCGGTAAAACTGATACAAGTGTCTTCCACCAATGGTAGGCCGAATCTTTAAGAAGTGATACAACACATTTCAAACATTCCTCATGTGACACCCCTAATTTGACCTTAGTCGAAAGTGGTTTTGGAACCCCAAAATCGAGTCACAAAAATAATTAGATGTTATATTCTGTGCTTATTGTATGTGGAATTTGTATGTGTGAATATTTCGTGCCTTGATTTTATCAATTAGGTGTTAATTTATAAGAAAGGACCCATGTGATAAGACTTGAAAATGTGATAGGTGAAATTTAAAGTGGCCAAATAATGCATGAGTTATTGACATGAGGGACTTGCATGTCAAATGGACCACTTTTAATTTAGTGGCCGACCATAATGATGGTTGATAGATATTATATGCAATTTATTTTAGCATGATAATAGTTAATGGCTTTATATTATGAAAGAAAGAATAATTAAAAGAAGGAAAGAGTGATAGAAACAAGGTATGTTCATCTTTCTTTTCCCCATTGCCGTAACTAGTGAAAGAAACAAGAGAAGAATAAGCCAAGGCATTCGGCCATGGTTATTTCATAAATCAAAGGTATGTTAATGTGATTTTTATGTAATTGTTTATGAAATTAAATTGATTAGTGTATTGTATAGTTAACCCATGGTTTAAATTCATGAATTATTTTAAATTCATGAATTATTGAACATATGTGCATTCGACAATTTCTTAAATTGTAATAATTTGATAGCTTTTGGAAGGTGTTGTTTAGATGTTAAATTTGCTTGTATAATGGCCGAATGAGTGTAATGTTAATGAATTGATGGAGTTGTGAGTGTATAAATTTCCTTAGTTGAGGCAAAGCATGTATTCGGCCATGTGAGTAAAATGTTAGATTTTGAACTTTTGAAGTTTTAAATTATAAATGGTTATTAGATGAGCACTAAGCTTGTTAATCTTTGTTTGTGAAGTTGTAACACCCTGAATTTGGGCCTAGAAGTATTGGGCCTTGAGTGGGGGTCCGTAAGGAGGTTGTATATAGGTATTTAATTGTGTAATGAAATGACACAATTAAATGTCCGCTTTGGTGGTTAATGGCCCGAGAAGTGTTAGAGAAATCTTGGGTTCAAACTTGGGCTTTAGCAAAAATTTTGGTATTAAGTGAAAAAACACGGATGCTTGGATGAGGGTTTTAAATTATTGTGTTAAATAAATGACACAAGGAAGCTTGTAGTCTAGTGGTTGTGGCGTCATTAAGGTTGTATGGGAGCACGGGTTCAAGCCTTGGCTCTTGCAATTTATTTTGGGTTTTAAAGGAACCGGACTTTGGCCTTTAGACCTTATAATTAATTGGGGATAAAATATGACACAAAAAGCCTTGTGGCTTAGTGGCAAGTAGCGTGTGGAGCATTTAAGGGAGGCATAGGTTCGAATCCCATGGCAAGCAAAGAGCATTTATTTTGCTAACAGGCGGCAAGAGTTGGTGTTGAATTTAAACTCTAATGTTGGAGGATCCCACATCGAAGCTAATATAAGAGTGGTTGTGAAGTCGGCTTTAAATAGAGGAACCATGAAGAGAGTAAATGTACCTTTCTTGGTGATCCTTTCATTGTATGGCGTGCTTTCGTTTGGGTTGGGCGTCGGCTAAGAGTGCTCGGGCGTGGATTAACTCTAGTCTCCTATCGTGTGTATTTATCACTACTCTTGTTGTTGGATGGCTACTTGGGCGCGATGGGCGAAAGGGGCCATGTGGGCCCAATGGGCCTCACGGCCCAATTGGATAAGTTGTTTGATTGTGTAGTAAATATTGGACTAGGCTAGGTGAATCGCATATCTGTGGCTAGGTTTGGGCTAAAAGGGCCACACGAGCGTGGGGCCCATTTGGGCCGAGAATAGGCTTTAGGCCCATTCGTATTGTTATCCATGTTTAGAATACTTTAGTTTACCAATTCTTGAAATGCCCTCGACTTGTAAAATTACCAAAGTACTCCGATTTACGAATTACCGTTTTACCCTCAGTTTATAGAATTACTATTTTACCTCGATTTGTAAAATTACCGCTTTTACCCTCGATTTGTAAAATTACCGTTTTACCCTCGATTTATAGAATTACCGCTTTACCCTCGATTTGTAAAATTACCGTTTTACCCTCGATTTACGAATTACCGTTTTACCCTCGGTTCTGAATTACTATTTTACCTCAATTTACAGAATTACCGTTTTACCCTCAGTTTACAGAATTATTGTTTTACCCTTGATTTACAGAATTACTGTTTTACCCTCGATTTATCGAATTACCGTTTTACCCTCGATTTGTAAAATTATCGTTTTACCCTCGATTTACAGAATTACCGTTTTACCCTCAGTTTATAGAATTACTATTTTACCCTCGATTTATAGAATTACCGTTTTACCCCTAATTTACATAATTACCATTTTACCCCCGATTTACATAATTATCGTTTTACCCTCGGTTTACGAAATTACTGCTTTTACCCTCGATTTACAGATTTCCATTTTACCCTCGATTTATAAATTCTTGTTTTACCCTTGATTCTGAAATTCTTGTTTTACCCTCGATTTACAAAATTACTAAAATACCCTTGGTTTGTGAAATTATCGCAATACCCTCAATTTGTAAAACTACCAAAATACCTGTATGGTAAAATGACGAATATGCCCTTATGTTCCGTATGACCGATGTGCTTAGGATTTACATATATTGATATTGGATTAGTTAAGTTTGAGTGACGGTGGTGGTTATCGAGGCGATTGATTTTGGAAGTGTTTCAACTTCAACCCATAACAGTGTGTACTAACCTCTAAATAGCTTAGATTAATATTTTCGAAAAGCCAAAGCTTCATATTTTAGTGATTCGGAATTAATATTTAGATCTATTTTCTCGCATGCGTTTAAGTTGGATTCACAACGGATATGGGGTAGGAAGGTATTTGGAACGTTCTTCAATGAGTAGATCTCTTGGTAAGTATTCAACCTTCTTTCCATTTGTATCTTGCGGTTTAAGAAAAGTGAAAACCCTCTCATCGACTAAGGCTAAAAGGGTTTTGGTGTTATTTGGTTTGTTGGTGCTAGTGAGGATTAAAGGCTACCGATCGAGGAGTGTGTGAAAAGCTTGGATCATCGGAGTGACTAAATCTAGTCATCAACTTCGGTAAAGGTATGAACCCAAGGGCCATTGTGGATGGTGGCCGAATGTGTAAGTGATGATAATAGGTAGTTTTCGATTTGGTTTAATAATAACATGGTCTAATCTATAAGTGGTTGATTATAGGACAAATCGCATAGGAGATCTCGTCAAGGAATATCGCAAATCAGGTGTGTAACGAACCCTTTCATAGCTTAAAGCGATAAAATGCCGAAAAGCCAAAATGCCGAAATTCTGGCATTTCGAGGACTTGTGAGCAAGCGAACGCTCACTAGTTAGTTAGAATTGATGAGACGATGATCGAGAACGATGGAAACGGTAAGAATGTGATTTTTGGCGTTCTTGGTAAGTTGGGCCTCGAGGGGCCGAAGTGGGGCCCATTGGGCTTTCGGGCCCATTTGGGTAAAAATTGGTAGAAAACGGAAATTTGTTATATGGCATGATAAGACTGTTAAAACCGTTATGGAATATAGGCTAAATGGGCCTAGATGACGAAATTGGATAAGTAGGGCCCATTAGGGTTTTAGGCCCAATAACTCGATTTCGCTAAAATGGGCCGAATCACGCTTTGCACCCATGGATTGTTAGTAATCGTTAATGAATATGGAAACCCTAATTTTGGTAAAATTATGAGATTACCCTTATACCATGAAAATGACCGTTTTGCCCTAGGTAAAATGACCATTATACCCCTAGGGTTTATGTATGATTTTAATACATGGGATTTTGATAAATATGGTATGTATGAGATGCACATGACATGTATGATATGCACATGATATGTATGATATGCACATGATGTAATCATAACGCATTGGGTTGGGTTTTATATGGATGGAGGAAGTGAAAAAGGGCTTATGCCCCGTTATCAAAAGGGCTTATGCCCCGCTTATCAAAAGGGCTTATGCCCCGATTATAAAAGGGCTTATGCCCGATTATTGAAAGGGCTTTTGCCCGATTATTAAAAAGAGGCTAGGCCTCGGTTATATGATAAAGCAACTATCTTTGCCAATGGAGAGTATGGCGGGGTGGGTCGAGTTAATCCCCACATGGTGTGTTGGTTGGTACGGGTGGAGAGTAGCGGATGGTGGGTTGAGTAGTCTCCCAAATGGGTTGCATTCTTTCATTGAAATTATATGTGATATTGAAATGGGCCTAAGGGCCATACTGCTTCTGATAAAGGCTTCGCCCAAGAATATGAAATTTGAAAAGGCTTGCCCAGTGTTATGAAATATGAAATATGAAAAGGGCTATGGCCCAAGACATGTTTGAGATTGGATTTGGGCTTAGACACAACAGTCATTATTGTTTTGGGCTCTGAAGGGGCTTGTTGCACACTGAGTTTCCAAACTCACCCCCTTTCCTTAACCTTGCAGGTGAGCCTTGATGTGGGGACTTGGGCGGAGGGATTCAGAGTGGCCACGGTGATTGTCTTTGGACTTTTAAATAAGCGTTGGTTTTCTTTAAATTTCCTTTAAATATTATTTATTTTTGGGTTGTAATAAGGCCATTTTAACTTTTCTTTTATTTCTTCTCGGGATTAGTTTATTTTTAATAACTTCAAACCTGGTTGATAATTGTTCAAATGGGCTAGACTTAGGACGTGTTTTCAAAATGATACTTGTTTTCAAAATATCTCTGTAACACTCCGAACCCGTGACCGTCGCCGGTGTCGGACACGAGGGGTTAATGGGTCAAATCTTCTCAAGGTACCAACCAATTTGGCATTTCCAGACAGGCTGGGAAACTGCGTCACTGACGCCATAAAAATCATATCTCGAGTTTCAAAACTCGGAAACTGATTCCGTAAATTTTTCCTGAATTTAGACTCATATATCTATCCATGGATTTATTTCTAGAATTTTTGGTTGGGCCAATTGGTACAGTTTATTAGTTAAAGTCACCCATGTTACAGGGACCGACTGCTCTGACCTTCGCGCGTTACAACTTGAATATCTCTCTGTACAGGGCTTTAATACTGGTGCCGTTTGTTTCTAATGAAACTAGACTCAAAATGGAATCTGTACATATAAGGCATGACTCCTAATTCTTTCTGGATAATTTATGGTAAATTTTCAAAGTCGCGACAGGGGACCCAGAAACCGTTCTGACCCTGTCTCACGAGAACTTTAATATCTCTCAATATACTGCTCATATGGTCGTTTCGTTTCATCCATATAAAAATAGATTCATCAAGGTTCAATTTAATAATTTACTCACTATTTAATTCTACTTATACTATTTTTAGTGATTTTTCAATCTCATCTCACTGCTGCTGTCCGCAACAGTTACTGCAGTAGACTATGCCAATTTCATGAATTTTTCCTTGGCCTTAATCATCCATCATACATGACACAAATTATGGCCACCTTATCAAAATTTGAGTTTCTAAGGCTCGTGGCTATAGGTTCTAGCATCCCACTCGACGACCACATAGGCCATTTTCACATGGCTTAAAGTTTACAACCCACAATTCGACAAAATATAATAGCCTATACATGCCAAATGTTCTTCAACAACAAAACAATACCACAAGATTTCAGCCGGTGTGATGACTTCAACGACGGTCCCGATCACGCAAACAATACGAGTCCGAGAGACCTAAAATGGGTGACAAGAAAACACCGAGTGAGTTTACAACTCAGTAAGTCATAAGCATTCATCAATCCACCGATAAAGTTACTACTACATGTACAACAAATGAGGCTAGGTACTCGTCCATACCGAATCTATACCATAATACCTCGGACCTTTCGGTCCAATCTCGTACCAATTCATACATCCACATTTCATATTCTACACAACAAGATAATCAAGCATTTTACACATTAACTCATTTTCCAGCACAACCATACACACTTCAATCATCACATAGATTTAAGGCTTACCAATTTCAATCCCCAAGCATGAACGAATTCTCTATTCGTCATGAGCTCGAGGTACTTACCCGATCCGCTGTCCATACTCAATTCAATGGAGACACACCTCCATATATATAGAGTACGCACACATAGTGCTTACCACTCGATTTCGCACACTTAGTGCCACGTAATTTAAGCTCGCACACACAATGCCATACCCTCCAACTCGCACACCCAAGGCCATATTTTTCCAGCTTGCACACTTAGTGCCAAATATTTCCAGCACGCACACTTAGTGCCATATATTTCCAGCACGCACACTTAGTGCCAATCTCGTCACCATACACACGTATTGCCCGCACACATAGTGCCGAAAGCAAACTTTCTACACATTCCACTATTTCTATTACATTCAACAATTATCCTCATTCCATACACATACAATTTCATTTATACATATATATAGCATTCCATTAAACACAATTGCATAGATTTTCCAATCATTTAAGCAATATCAAACATATGTGCTTAATGACTTACCTTGTGTTCGGTAAATAATTCCAAGTCAGCTACTCGATGATCTTCGATTTCCCCTTGTTGGACGCCTCTCCTTTAGGATCTTGAGCTTAAACAAATAAATTAGCTCATTCAACCGCTTTGGTACATATGTTGGTATCCACATTTTAATGATCTTATGACATACGGAACGACATAGTAAAATTTTTATCTTACTACCTTACGTTCTTAGCTATTCGGCTAATAGCCTTATGCAATTACCATACTATCAATAATCCAATCACATTCATTACTCAAGTATAGTATTTTCACATTCGCAATAATATTACATACAATAGCCGATTCTTCTTACTTTGTATTTATGCAACTATTTGATCATTAGTTTAGTTCAAACACCCATACACCAAGATTTATCAAGTTTAGCATGAAACATAACCTTAATCCTCAATGACCACTATGGCCGAAAATCCTAGTCAACCCAAAATCACAATTTCTAACACATAATTGTTCATAACACAATTAAAGCATCCTCTCCATTCCAACACTTCAAGACACATACATTTCCCACAAATCTCCAACTTCATATTCGGCCTTAGTGTACATACACAAGCTGATTTTTTCTTCCTATCATCCAACCTAACTATATGAATATTTAACTAGCTCACACTTCACCCATCCACAATCACTCATTTAACACAAAGAAAATAATCAACTCCCTTCACTATCTACCATGGCCGAATGCTTCATGCACCACCCAAATCCAAAATTTTAACATGGGCTAGTTAAAGAACTTAGTAATCAACTTTCATTAAGCTGAAATTTCAAAATCTAACATGAATTACTAACCTTGTTTTGAGCTTAAAGTTGACCGAAATCTCCCTTCCCCCTTTCTTTCTTCAATTCGCTAGGAGAGAACCAAAGGAAATGAAGCTCTCTTTTTTTTTCTTTCTTTGCTCCATTCACGGCAACTTGGGGGAGCCATCCACACTTTTTTTTTTTCTTATTTTATTCCCTTTCTTTTAAATTCCTTTCTTTATTTTAGTTTGTCTCCCATAATCCAATTTCTTATTATAATATCTAAGGCAAACAAATATATTGCCCATCATCAATCTAACTTGGCCGCCACCATAAGGAAAATTTGGCAATTTGACATGCAAGTCCAAGCATTTTCTAATATGTATCAATAGGCCACTTTAACATTAGCCTAGCACATTTCTCAATTTCCTCACATAAGTCCTTTCTAATAAATTTCACCTACGAATGACGAAATTAAGGCACGAAATTTTCACATATGTACGTTCATGCACAATAAACATAGAAAATAATAATTAATTATTCTTGTGTCTCGGTTTTGTGGTCCCGAAACCACATCCCGACTATGGTCAATTTTGGGATGTCACAATCTCAACACCACGATTAATCGATTTATCAAAGACGTCCACTTAAACAAATTTAAACTCGATATGACAAAGTGTGGCTATGGTTGTGGGCATGTCTAGGATTGGATCCAATTAAAGAGCTTGGTACTTAAGCGACCTTCATGGCTCACCTCCTCTATCTCGGATACCTACCGGTGCCCACTTCCATACACTTTGTTAACTCAACAAAATATAAGGTTTTAAAACACTAAAACAGAACGTGGGTTTTCAACTCCAATGTGGCACGTCAGATTCGGCCATAACGTCTAGGCCGGGTTTGGGGTGTTACAGAAGTTGTCAATTGATATCTTAATTAGGGAATTGAATATTGTTTATAATTTGAGGTTATTGAAAGTCGAATTAGATGATAAATAACGATCGGCTATTGTGTTTATGTGAATATATATATCTATATATATATGCTGAATGTAGTCTTGGATAAGTAAATTTTGATGTATTAGATTTGTAACATGGTTTTGCCGATTGTGAAAATGTGATAAAGGTGCCAAGAAATAATTTAGTAAAGTAAATTGAAATGAAGTTTTGCTGAATGTGTTTATTGGTGTGTGAAAATTTGAATTGTAACGTTAAATCGTTAGTATGTGTTCTATGATTTCCGAATGTGAATTAAGGTAAATAATGTGGAGAAGGGTGAGTTGAGTTGTAAAATTTATGTATATGAATTAGTGGTTAATGGACAATCGGTCAAAGTGGTTAATATGCATTTGTATATGTTATAATGGCGATTGTAATCAAGAATAAAGATGTGACCGAATGGTTGTTAATGAGTTGTCGATGTTTCTTATTAAGAAAAATTATTAATGTTTGAATCTAAATAAATTAGTTAAGTAATTAAACAAACCAATTTATTTTACCTAGCTCAAGAGCGAAAGGAACTTAACTCGAAAAATGAAAAGCGAAACAAATGGAATAGTCGATTCGTAGTTGTCCCACGACATTTAAGGTAAGTTCTTAAGTATTTGAGTTTGATTCCTTTGTAAGTCTTAAGTTTTAAAACGGGATGAATATGAATTATGTATATACGTTAAGGTCAATGACTTTTCTAAATGACGGCATATATGATATTATGTTTTAAATATGTGAATGAGAACTTTACTGAGTAAATTGTATAAATCTGCTAGGGACAAAGACGATGGCGTGTTTTGGAAACATTACCATAAATTGTGGGAGTTGAGTTAAAAGTTGGATAAATTATGTAATTAAAGCTTGACGCGTCTAGTTAAAGACCAGATGACCATATGTGGTGACTATGTCTGGGTTAAGACCCGCTGACTTCGTGTGGAGATTTCATCTGAGCTAAAGGTCCCGCCGATAATCCGAGTAGAGTTTAAAGCTATAAGACTTCGCAATAAGAATTACTTATAAATTTATTCAATGCGAAAGGATAAATAGGTATGTACTCCAAGTTTATATGTGAGCTTGATTTGAACTAAATCATAAGATAGTTATGTAATGCATACGTGAGTAATCTCTGAGACTATTCCTATGACTATGTGACATCGGATCGGTGTGAGAGGTTATGTGAAATTATACAATATATCTATGTCACATGAGCTCACTTTCATGTGAAAGTTTATCTGTCTATTGTATATGATGAGATGTACATATTCGGTAGAGGGATGGTATGCCCGAAGGAAGAGTGAAATAAAAATACGAACAACTATGTTATAATTTTGATTGTTATATGTTAACTAACACTGCCTAAAACTTACTAAGTATTGTAATGCTTACTCCGTTTACTTTGTTTCCTCTGTTTTATAGATCTCATTTGGAAGCTACAGACTCGGGGATCGTCAGCAATTAGTCACACTATCATTATCCACTGCTTGTTACTGTTACGTTTTGAATTATTTTATGGCATGTAAAGAAGGGACTAGTGGCCGAAGAATATTTTGGTTAATGTATATAAGCCATGCGAAAATGGCATCTTTTAAATGTGTACTTATAGAAGTTTAAATTGTATTCCTAGCTGTCTTTAGTATTTACCCAAAGGAATGCTCCTTATTTCAAAAAAAAAAAAAATTATTGTTCTGATATGAGTTTCAAGTCCGGTAATGCCCCTTTACCTATTCCGGCGACGGTCACAAGATAGGGGTGTTACAATTTTATTGGTATCAGAGCTACGGTTTAGTCGATTTTAGGACTAACGTAGCACACGTGAGTCTATTTATACATGCCATAAAGTGATAAAATGATAGTGTGATGATTTTTGACTATTAAAATGTGTTTGTTGTAATGTAATGAATTTTGATCCCGATCGAGCTGTAGCAAGCTTCTGACTATGAGAATTTGCGATATAACTTCACTTGGATATGCTTAAATTATTAAGTTAATCAGGTACGTATCATGTACTCGTGTTTGAATTTTGATTTGGATTGAATTATAAGGGTATAAGTGATGCAATTTTGAAAGAGTGTACGACTATAAATGTGATCTTTGTATGTGGCTATGGAACTGAAAGTTGAATGGTCGATAAGCATGTTGTGTTTGTATTCAAGTAATATAAATGATATACTAATGTGTATTGTTATATATGTATATGTACATGAGAATTGAGAGTTATATATCCGGCTAAGTCCCAAGAGCATTCGTCTTTGGTGTTATATCCTGCTAAGTCCCAAGAGCATTCGTCTTTGGTAATATGTCCTGCTAAGTTCAAGAGCATTCGTCTTTGTAATATGTCCTGCTAAGTTCAAGAGCATTCGTCTTTGGTAATATGTCCTGCTAAGTTCAAGAGCATTCGTGCTAGTGATATATCCGGGCTAAGTTCCGAAGAGCATTCGCGCTAGTGATATATCCGGGCTAAGTTCTGAAGAGTACTCGTGCTAGTGATATAACCGGGCTAAGTCCCGAAGAGCATTCGTGCTAGTGATATATCCGGGTTAAACCTCGAAGGCATTCATGCTAGAATTATGAGGCACTGTGTGTGCAAGTTCTCCAACCGAGCACTATGTGTGCCAGATCAGTAGTTGAGGCACTAGGTGTGCGAGTTCTTTAATCGAGCGCTATGTGTACGAAATCAGTCAGTGGGCACTGTGTATGCGAAGTGTGTTTCATGTATGACCTCGTGTGAGACGATGGCATTGATTTGTAATAGCAAGTAAGACCTAAAGAGAAAATTTGTTAAACGGACTAAACACTGGTGAACTAATTAGAATCGGAGATTATACAACATTGTGCTAAATTGGTAATGAAATAAGTTCGAGACATTGAATTGACACGGTATGTGATACATGTATATACATTATAAATACGAGATTCTCGATATATGCAGTTATATGTGCTATTGTGAATAAACACTATTGGGTTAATCATGTTCAAGAAATTATTTTGTCTAAGTTTCGACATTTGAAAGTTGGTAAGAAATTCTGATGAATGGTGATAATTTTGGATATATGGGTTATGTGCTAAAATAAATCCCATGCCGGTATACTATATGAGGCTTTACGCCAAATCGATTGTATACGGGTATCGTTAACGGCGATTGAATGTGCTAAATGAATTCAATGTTCAGGTATGTGGAAGTTGATTTTCTGTTGGAAATAGGTTAAGTTGAATAGTGAGATATGATGGAGTTATAAAGGATATTTATTGGGATGGTTGAGTATATGTGCTTAATATGTGTTTGAAATGCATTTGTGAATTAAATTAAGTGATTATTGCTTATGAAATCAAGAAAATGAGATATATGTGCATACTTGTAGAAATGTTTATGTATTTGTTTTAAGATAAGAAAATGATTTTATAGATCGATGCAAAATTAGTAATGAATTACAATTGCTATCGATGAGCTAATGTTTATATGGATATAATTCAATAAAAGGACGTTATCCTAAACTATGCATCAGTAGAAATTTTCGAGGACGAAAATCCCAAAAGGGGGGGAGAGTTGTGACACCCCTAATTTGACCCTAGTCGAAAGTGGTTTTGGAACCCCAAAACCGAGTCACAAAAATAATTAGATGTTATGTTCTGTGCTTTTTGTATGTGGAATTTGTATGTGTGAATATTTCGTGCCTTGATTTTATCAATTAGGTGTTAATTTATAAGAAAGGACCCATGTGATAAGACTTGAAAATGTGATAGGTGAAATTTAAAGTGGCCAAATAATGCATGAGTTATTGACATGAGGGACTTGCATGTCAAATGGACCACTTTTAATTTAGTGGCCGGCCATAATGATGGTTGATAGATATTATATGCATTTTATTTTATCATGATAATAGTTAATGGCTTTATATTATGAAAGAAAGAATAATTAAAAGAAGGAAAGAGTGATAGAAACAAGGTATGTTCATCTTTCTTTTCCCCATTGCCATAACTAGTGAAAGAAAAAAAGAGAAGAAGAAGCCAAGGCATTCGCCATGGTTATTTCATAAATCAAAGGTATGTTAATGTGATTTTATGTAATTGTTTATGAAATTAAATTGATAAGTGTATTGTATAGTTAACCCATGGTTTAAATTCATGAATTATTGAACATATGTGCATTCGGCAATTTCTTAAATTGTGATAATTTGATAGCTTTTGGAAGGTGTTGTTTAGATGTTAAATTTGCTTGTATAATGGCGAATGAGTGGAATGTTAATGAATTGATGGAGTTGTGAGTGTATAAATTTCCTTAGTTGAGGCAAAGCATGTATTCGCCATGTGAGTAAAATGTTAGATTTTGAACTTTTAAGTTTTAAATTATAAATGGTTATTAGATGAGCACTAAGCTTGTTAATCTTTGTTTGTAAAGTCATCAATTGATATCTTAATTAGGGAATTGAATATTGTTTATAATTTGAGGTTATTGAAAGTCTAATTAGATGATAAAAACGATCGGCTATTGTGTTTATGTGAATATATATATATATATATATGCTGAATGTAGTCTTGGATAAGTAAATTTTGATGTATTAGATTGGTAACATGGTTTTGCAGATTGTGAAAATGTGATAAAGGTGCCAAGAAATAATTTAGTAAAGTAAATTGAAATGAAGTTTTTTGAATGTGTTTATTGGTGTGTGAAAATTTGAATTGTAACGTTAAATCGTTAGTATGTGTTCTATGATTTCCGAATGTGAATTAAGGTAAATAATGTGGAGAAGGGTGAGTTGAGTTGTAAAATTTATGTATATGAATTAGTGGTTAATGGACAATCGGTCAAAGTGGTTAATATGCATTTGTATATGTTATAATGGCCGATTGTAATCAAGAATAAAGATGTGAATGAATGGTTGTTAATGAGTTGTCGTATGTTTCTTATTAAGAAAAATTATTAATGTTTGAATCTAAATAAATTAGTTAAGTAATTAAACAAACCAATTTATTTTACCTAGCTCAAGAGCGAAAGGAACTTAACTCGAAAAAGGGAAAAGAGAAACAAATGGAATAGTCGATTCGTAGTTGTCCGACGACATTTAAGGTAAGTTCTTAAGTATTTGAGTTTGATTCCTTTGTAAGTCTTAAGTTTTAAAACGGGATGAATATGAATTATGTATATACGTTAAGGTCAATGACTTTTCTAAATGACGGCATATATGATATTATGTTTTAAATATGTGAATGAGAACTTTACAGTAAATTGTATAAATCTGCTAGGGACAGCAGACGATGGCGTGTTTTGGAAAAATTACCATAAATTGTGGGAGTTGAGTTAAAAGCTGGATAAATTATGTAATTAAAGCTTGACGCGTCTAGTTTTGTATAAAAGAAATCGTGTAAGTAAAGGGGTTGCCGATAATGAGATTTTCAAAGTGTGAGACAGAGTCAGAATGGCTCCGAAATCCTCTGTTTAGTATTTGGAAAATCATTATAAATCGTACAGAAATGATTATAAGATAAAATTTTATTCTTAGACTCCTTAATGAGTCTAGTTTCAAACAAAATAAACAAAAACATATTTTGAATTCTGTATAATGAGAAATTAAATTCTTAGTGAAGAGTAGTCAGAGTAGTCAAGCAGTAAAATAGGGGAAATTTTAAGAAAAATCTGGTATTGATTGGCCAAACCAAAAATTCTGAAAATTTTGTGGATAGAGGATATACGAGTCTATTTTCAGGGAAAATTTTTTGGCACATAATTTGGAATTTCGTAGCCCTAGTTACAAATAATTTAACAACTCTTGCTCAGGAAAATAGCTTGTAGAGAAATTGTGGTCATGTTGTAAACATGGATAAAACTTGTTTTAGTTGCTCATAAGCTATTGATTAAACTCATACGTGAATTCTAAATTGTGATGTTATAAAATGATATATGAGTGTTAGATGGATCTTTGATATTAAAATTTGTGAAATTGTAAGTTTACAAGTATTCGAATATGAAATGATAGTATGGCTTGAAATTGAATTACTCATCGGAAAATGATAGATGTAGATTCAACCAAGACAAAGTGTATACATGAAAGTATATGTGGTATGTGAAGTATATTTGGATAATTGTGATGTGAATACATGAAAATTTATATTTTGATTTAGGATTTTATGTGATGAATGTGAATGTGTATATATGAGATAAGGCCGAATGGCAAATGTGATGAATGTGAACCTGTATATATATGCGTGATAAGGCCGAATGGCCAATGTGATGAATGTGAACATGCGTATGTGTGATAAGGCCGAATGGCCAATGTGATGAATGTGAACATGCGTATGTGTGATAAGGCCGAATGGCCAATGTGATGAATGTGAACATGCATATATGAGATAAGGCCGAATGGCCAATGTGATGAATGTGAACATGCATATATGAGATAAGGCCGAATGGCCAATGTGATGAATGTGATAATGTATATATGTGGTAAGGCCGAATGGCTAATGCGAAATGTGTATGAGATAGATATGAGGTAAAGCCGAATGGCTAATGTGAAACGTGTATGAGATGGATATGTGGTAAAGCCAAATGGCTAAAGTGAGATATGTATGAGATGTGTATATATATATATATATATTGTGGCCAAATGACAAACGGTGGAGGGTGTGTTTTATTAGATATTTGATAAGGTAAATGAATTACAAATATGATAGTCGATGTGAATGTTGTAACATGTGAATAAATATGCATGAAACTCTATGACGTAAACCTGGGATTAAGGACCAGATGACCATATGTGGTGACTATGTCTGGGTTAAGACCCGCTGACTTCGTGTGGAGATTTCATCTGAGCTAAAGGTCCCGCCGATAATCCGAGTAGAGTTTAAAGCTATAAGACTTCAATAAGAATTACTTATAAATTTATTCAATGCGAAAGGATAAGCAGTATGTACTCCAAGTTTATATGTGAGCTTGATTTGAACTAAATCATAAGATAGTTATGTGATGCATACGTGAGTAATCTATGAGACTATTCCTATGACTATGTGACATCGGATCGGTGTGAGAGGTTATGTGAAATTATACAATATATCTATGTCACATAAGCTCACTTTCATGTGAAAGTTTATCATCTATTGTATATGATGAGATGTGCATATTCGGTAGAGGGATGGTATGCCCGAAGGAAGAGTGAAATAAAAATACGAACAACTATGTTATAATTTGATTGTTATCTGTTGACACTGCCTAAAACTTACTAAGTATTGTAATGCTTACTCCGTTTACTTTGTTTCCTCTGTTTTATAGATCTCATTTGGAAGCTACTGGACTGGGGATCGTCGACAATTAGTCACACTATCATTATCCACCGCTTATTCTTGTTACTTTTTGAATTATTTTATGGCATGTAAAGAATGGACCAAAGGGTCAAGAATATTTTGGTTAATGTATATAAGCCATGCGAAAATGGCATCTTTTAAATGTGTACTTATAGAAGTTTAAATTGTATTCCTAGCTGTCTTTAGTATTTACCCAAAGGAATGCTCCTTATTTCAAAAAAAATAATAATTTACTGTTCTGATATGAGTTTCAAGTCCGGTAATGCCCCTTTACCTATTCCGGCGACGGACACGGGATAGGGGTGTTACACCTCAGGTGTGCAGGATAACTCATCAAAGACTCTGATAGTATTCTCGAACCAAATTTCTTCCTTTTTCTGTATCATCATCTTTTGTAGCTCGAAACTCTTCGACTCTTTGTTTTCTAATTTTATGAACTAATGGCTTTTCTCTTATAACCGTACTTGTGACTTGGGGAGCTACATGGGTGGTCTGAGTTTCATGACGGGGTGGAGGTCTAACAGTCGGATTCATACAAATGAACTCCGTAAACCATTCATTCATCGCTTGGAAGAAGGCTTCTCGAGCCCCTCCTCCCTAACTAACTGTAACGGGCCTTTCATTACTATCTAGTGGCACTGTCACTTCTGCGGGAGCTGGAGCGTTAATCTCTACATCATCTGCACCAGCTTGTTCAGGATCCATACCTATAGAAGAAAACATTTTAAAATCGTCAAAAGTCGTCACACTATCAATATATAAGTATGGCATGTATAGCTAGACTCTTACTCATACTAAATATTCCGAGAACCAACTAAACCTTTGCTCTGGTACCAATAAATACAACACCCCTTACCCGAGACCGTCGCTGGAGTTGAGCACGAGGCGTTACCGGACTTAGCTTACTAATTCGGGGCATAAAAATTTGCTTTTAAAATTAATTTAGTTTCATTCTTTCAATATGTCCCTAAAAAGGGTCTTCAAGACCCTACGAAATGAAATTGAAATAGTTCGAGAACAAACCAGAATCAATAAAAATTTTCTGATCACTTAAACAAATCAAAACAATTTATTTCATCTTTCATAAATAAACTGTCCATCTGCATCATTGTCACTAAATAAATAATAACTCGAGTTACGAAACTCAAAATTCAAATTCGTAAATTTTATCTGAAACTAGACTCATATATCTTTTTATTAAATTTATTTCAGAATTTTTGGTCTAGCCAATTAGTACAATTTATTAGTTAAAATTTCCCCTATTACAGTGTCCAGCTGCTCTGACCTCTATTCACTACAAATTAATTTTAAACGTATACTCAATAAAGAATCTATACATATAAAGTACAACTCCTAATTATTTTTGTATAATTTTTAGTGAATTTCAAAATTCAGAACAGGGGATCCAGAAATCACTCTGACCCTGTCTCACCAAAATTTAAATATCTCATAAAATACAACTTCTCTATTTACTCTATTTCTTTTCTATGAAAATAAACTCAATAAGATTTAATTATATATCTCATTCACTATTTAAATCCATTTCTACTATTTTTAGTGATTTTTCAAATTCACGTCATTACTGCTGTCCGATACTGTTTTAAAGCTAATTTCACATTTTTCATGATTTCCATGGAATAACTAGCTTTTAGGTATACATAACACCAAATATGTCCTTGATTAGCCATTCCAATAGCTACTCATTATCTAGCTTTTACATACCATTCATTAGCCATATCATAAGATCATACACACAAAATGGCTACGATGCTATACATGCCATACTAAAAATGAAACGTCTAGCTATACCAAAATAATCCTTGTGATAGTGTACCCGGACCTCCGACGTACTTTACAATCCCCGAGCTAGCTTAACAAAACTATAAAATAATGAAAATAAAGTGGGTAAGCATTAAGCTTAGCATGTTTGCATGCAAATAAATAACAACATTCATAAGAATTGTCTTACTAATTGGCATGATACTACTTAATGCAACTTCATTAACTGTCAGACATATTTTAAACTTCTTCACTTACTCACTTACTTAAATACTTACTTACTTAATCAAATTTATTAATACATTTTACTTACCTTTTTCCTTATCAAGCATACATGCACATTATATATTTACCTTTGCTCTTCTAACATGAACTTGTCTTACCTTTTTAGTATAACTCGTCTTACCTTACCTTCCCTTGATATTCTCTTTAAATTTTCCTGTTTAACCATACACGCGTACCTTACCATTGCCATGACTTGTCATGGTCTTACGTGGTATCCTTTTGAAACTTACCATTGCCATGTCTCGACATAGTCTTACATGGTATCCTTGCCTTATGAACTCACCAATGCCATGCCTTGACATGGTCTTACATGGGACCTTTACCTTATAGTAACTTATCAATGCCATGTCTTGACATGGTCTTACATGGTATCCTTGCCTTAGAAACTTTACCAATTTCCATGCCTTGGCATGGTCTTACATGGTATCTTTAAACCCTAATATCATGACATTTGTATCCTAAACATTCCTAAGGTTCAACCGGTACTTTCTGAAATTACTTCTCCGTCAATTCATGCTTGAGTCTTCTTTGAATAATTTCATAAAATAAATATACACATGCTGAAAATTAACAACATTAACATAAAATAATAGAATACTGCATTTATTTACCGCAAACTTACCTCGAAACAAAATACGATCAACTATATCGATTTAGTCCACTATCTTTCTCTTTCCTCGGTCTAACTCCGGATTTCATTCTTCTTGATATATAATAACAAATTTAGCTTATTTAATACTCACATTTATTAAAACAGTCATTGACTTAAACTTTGGCAAAATTACACTTTTGCACCTAAACTTTTACCTACTTACACTTTTGCCCCAAGGCTCGAAAATTAAACTTCATCCTATTTTCTTATGTTTTATGACATGCTGATCATTTTTCCCTTCTATGGTAACATCAAATTCGCACTCTAACATGTACTTATGAACATTAGGTATTTTTACTGATTATGTCGTTTTACTCGTTTTCACATAAAATCACTTAGAAAAAGTTGTTTAACACAATTTCAAGCTTCATATTCCACCGTAAAACATCAAAATAAACACATTTCACCTATGGGTATGTAACACCCCGTACCTGAGTCCGCTGCCGGAGTCGGACACGAGGGGTTAACGGCTTAAACCATTCACTTCCGCAGTCCATTTTAAAAATTTTCCAGGCAGTTGGCTAACTGTATCACTGTCACTTTAAAAATCATATCTTGAGTTCCAAAACTTGAAAACCAGTTTCGTAATTTTTCCCTGAAACTAGACTCATATATGCATCTACAAATTTTTTTCTAGAATTATTGGTCGGGCCAATTAGTACAGTTTATTAGTTAAAGTCTCCCCTGTTACAGGGTGCGACTACACTGACCTTCATGCATTACGACCTGGATATCTCCCTGTACAGGGCTTCAATACTGATGGCATTTGTTTCTATAGAAACTAGACTCAAAGAGGAATCTATACATATATGGCATGACTCCTAATTATCTGTGGTTAATTTACAATGAATTTCCAAAGTCAGAACAGGGAATCCAGAAACCGTTCTGGCCCTATTTCACGAAAATCTTAACATACAACTCATATGACCGTTTCGTTTCTTCTATATGAAAGTAGATTCATCAAGGTTCATTTACATAATTTATTCACTATTTAATTTCATTCCTACTATTTTTAGGGATTTTTCACATCCACATCACTGCAGCTGTCAACCTCTGTCCTTAAGGTAGATTTTACCTACTTCATAATTTCCTTGATTCAACTAGCCCTTTTAGCATACATGGCACAAAGATGATCACGATTAACCATTGAAGGGCTAATCGATTCCAAACATTTCCACATCTCTTAATGGACAACATACAAAATGATTATGATACCATGCCAAAGTGTATACAAGCCATTTTCGCATGGCTATCCAAATTTATACAAAATCAAAGGGTCTATGACCAACAAACGAAAGAGTAGTCCTATACATTAACCAAAATATCCTCTCACTACTAGTCTATTCTATACATGCCATAAGATATTCCAAAACATAGCAGTACCAAACAGTGGATAGTGATAGTGTGACTAGTTGCTGACGATCCCCGAGCCCAGTAGCCGCAATGAGACCTATAAGGCGGAGGAAACAGAGTAAGCGGAGTAAGCATTACAATGCTTAGTAAGTTTTAAGCAGTGTCAACAAATAACAATCAATTATAACATAGTTGTTCGTATTTTTATTTCACTCTTCCTTCAGCATACCATCCCTTTACCGAATATGCACATCTTATCATATACAATAGGCAGATAAACTCTCACATAAAAGTGAGCTCATGTGACATAGATATATCGTATGATTTCACATAACCTCTCACACTAATCCGATGTCACATAATCATAGGAATAGTCCCATAGGTTGCTCTCGTATGCATCATATATAAACTTGGAGTACATACCTGTTTAACCTTTCGCATTGCGTATATTTATAAGCAATTCTTATTACGAAGTCTTACCCGGACATAATCTCCACACGTAGTCATCGGGTCGTACCCGGACATAATCTCCACACGTAGTCATCGGGTCTCACCCGGAACATATTTCCAAGTTTCATGTACACTTAATCACATGTTACAACATTCACATTAGCCATTCGGCTTTACCACATATATATATACACTTTCACATTCATCACGTCGGCCATTAGGCCTTATCACATATATATACATTTTCACATTCATCACGTCGGCCATTAGGCCTTATCACATATATATATATACATTTTCACATTCATCACATCGGCCATTAGGCCTTATCACATATATATATACATTTTCACAAATTTTGATATCAAATATCCATCTAACACTCATGTATCATTTTACAATATCACAATTTAGAATTCAAGTATGGGATCAATCAATAGCTTATGAGCAACTAAAACAAGTTTTTATCCATGTTTACAACAAAATCACATATTCGCTACGAGCTGTTTTCCTGAGCGATGGTCACTAAATTATTTATACCTGGAGCTACAAGACTCCAAATCACTTGCCGTTAATTTTCTCAGAATATAGACTCATATATCTTCTATCCATGAAATTTTCAGAATTTTTGGTTTGGCCAATCAATACCAGATTTTTCTTAAAGTTTCCCCTGTTTCACTGTTTGACTAATCTGACCACTCTTCGCTATGAATCAAATTTTTCATTGTACAGAATTCATAATGTGTTCTATTTGATTCCATTTGAAACTAGGCTCATTAAGGAGTCTAAGCATATAAATCTTATCTTATAACCATTTTTTTACAAATTATAATGATTTTTCCAAAAACAGAACAGGGGATTTAGGAGTCATTCCGACACTGTCCCGCACAACTTTAAATATCTCTTTATAGGAAATTTCTTTGCTTCCACGGTCTCTTTTATAAGAAACTAGACCAACTAAGCTTTGATTACATATTTTATTCAGCCTATAATTCCACACCAACAATTTATAGTGATTTTCTAAAATCACATTACTGCTGCTGTCCAAGCAAATTATTACTATTTGCTCTTAAACTTCCAAGTCCAAACACTTATGAACTTACCATTTGGGTTTAAGACATATCATGGCCACATCATATCTTATTAAATCAACTCATTATGTCCTATTATGATTGAATTTACTCAACTTTTAATCACTTAAAACTTACCTCGAAGTGGTCGACGACTAGATATCCACGGCTATTCGTTTACTTTCTCTTTTCCCTTATCCGACTTTGATCCTCTAGGCTCTTGAGCTAAATCAAACAATTTACTTCCCAATCAAACACAATCACACGGCATCCATATACATTTTAGAACCATTCTTAACATATTTACTACTCAAGCATGTAACTTAACAACTTAACCATTAGTTGCGAACCACAAACAAAACATATTCATCGTCAATATCTCAAACCTTACCATAACAACCAATATGCAAGATATCACATATACATAACTTAGCTTATGAGAACATATGTATTACTTCATAAACACATCTTTAAGCATTCTTTTATTCCATCAACTCAAAACACATTCATCCCTCTCAATAACTAAACTCAAATTCGGCAATGGCCTCCAATATAGTGACCGATTCTTCTCAACTAGCACCTAGTGTACACACATGATCATTTGTTTGATTCAAGCACCTATCCACCAAAAATTCATCCAAATTTACAAGAACAACAACCACATTCTTTGTTATCTACCATGACCGAAACCCATATTCATTCACCAAATATCAAAAATTTATCATCAATTTGACAAATAAGGACATAACCAAATGTTTCTTGCAACACAAAACTCAAAAATTAACAATGGGTCATGTTATGAGCACCAAATCAAACTCAACTTCACAAAAATTCCAAAAGAATCACATGATGTCATACCTTAATCTAACAACCACCATAGCCGATTTTCTCAAGCTCTTCCCCTTCCTTCCTTTCCTCTATTCGGCAAAGGATGTTCAAGAATGAACATTTTTTTCATTTTTTTGTTTTCTTTCCTTCAACTCACGGCAAAGGGGGGGGGTTCACCCACACACATTTTTTTTTTCATTCTTTATTACCCATACTTATTTGTTTATTTCTTTTCTCCCATGATGTACCAACATAACATGTCTAGGACATGTTTTGCCCATGATTCCTTGTCATGGCCGGCCACTAGAACTTGGGGGAAAATTTGACATGCAAGTCCTCCCCTTTGACTACATGCACTATTAGGTCCTTACAGATTAGCCTATCACTTTTCAAAAGTGTCACACAAGTCCTACTAACTGAATTCACATGCAATTGGCTAAATCGAAGCTTGAAATTTTCACACATTCATAATTACTTATTCTTAGACAATAAATATTACGTTCAAACATTTCGGTGACTCGGTTTAGCGGTCCCGAAACCACTTCCCGACTAGGGTCAATTTTGGGCTGTCACAGGGTATATTTCCAAATATAAACCCTAGGTTAAATTATTGCTAGAATAAGATTAATCAAGTTACTAGGACTTCAAAAACATAAAGAACATTAAAAACGGGGCTTGGAATCACTTACTATAGAGCTTGGAAGCTTGAAACAAACCCTAGTTATGGAAAACCCTTGAAATTCAGCCTAAGGAAGAAGATGAGCACATTTTTGCCATCTTTTTCCCTTTTTAATTCTTTTATTTGACAATTTACTAAAATGCCCTTCATTAAAATTTTTAGTTATTTCTACCTATGTATATCCATTTTTTTCCATGAAAATATAATGGTCTAATTACCACCTCTACTTCAATTATGCACCTCAATTTAATCCCTTAGCATTTAGAACTCATATTAATCAACTTTTGCAATTAAACCCTAATATGCAAACCAGACATGCAATCACTGAAATTTCTTATCGGTATTCTAACACATGCATCTAATCACTCGGTAAATCATAAAATTAATCGCAATAAACTTTTGTATCTCGGGTTCACGGTTTTGCAACCACTATTCCATTTAGGCCCTATTTCAGGATGTTACAATTATCATATGTGAAAGTTTTGTCTGAAAATTCTATTGTTTGTGTGCTTAATTTTGAAAACGGACTTAATCGCGTAAAATGTAAAAGTTGCCTGCTGTTGTAAAAGTGCTTATTTGATTTGTCTTCTTAAAAGAGAGGTCCTTATGATGTAATTTAACCATTGGAAGTTTGAATGGACATAAATGGGCATTACTTAGTGGATTTTAAATGATATTAATAAGGCCATTTTAGTAAAATTTATATTAATATGTGATTAATAAAACCAAAGCTTAAAATTTGTTCATCCATTATCATTCATAGCCAAAATTAGAAAAGAAAAAGAAAGAATAAAAGCTCTTAGGGTTTCGGCACTTGTGATTGTGATTAAGGTATGGTTTTCTTGCTTTGGAGAGTCACATGCCCGTATGGGTTGTGTAACACCCCGTACCCGAGCCCGTTACCGGAGTCGAACACAAGGTGCACACAAACTCAGCTAAATTGTTTTCACAGTCCATAAAAATTTTCCAGACTAGCTGGTTACTGCATCACTGTCGCTTCAAAAATCATATCTTGAGTTTTAAAGCTCGAAAATCAGTTTCGTAATTTTTCCCCGAAACTAGACTCATAATTCCATCAACATATTTTTTTATAGAATTTTTGGTCTGGCCAATTAGTACAGTTTATTAGTTAAAGTCTCCCCTGTTGCAGGGATCGACTACACTGACCTTCGTGCGTTACGAATTGGATATCTCCCTGTACAGGGCTTCAATGCTGATGCCGTTTATTTCTATAGAAACTAGACTCAGAGAGGAATCTATAAATATATGGCATGACTCATAATTCTCTCTGGTTAATTTAAAATTACTTTCTAAAGTCGGAACAGGGGATCCAGAAACTGTTCTGGCCCTGTTTCACGAGAACTTTAATATCTCTTAACATATAATTCATATGACCGTTTCGTTTCTTCCATATGAAAGTAGATTCATCAAGGTTCATTTACATAATTTATTCACTATTTAATTCCATTTATACAATTTTTAGTGATTTTTCAAATCCACACCATGCTGCTGTCAGCATCTGTTTTTCAGGTAAACCTTACCTATTTCGTGGTTTCTATGGACCAACTAAAGTTTTGTCATACATAGGTCCACATATAATCATTTTTAGCCATTCCAATGGCTGATCATTTGCTCACACTTCCATTCAGTCCGTACTCACATCATAAAACCATACATATATACATAAGCACAAATGGTCTAATGCCATACTCCACTTTTACGAGCCATTTTCGCATGGTCGTACACATACATCACAAAAGTACTTAAAACGCAACAAAAGGGTAGTCCTATACATGCCATTTCAAAATCCAACCAAAATATATACGAAAGGGACTTTGATAGTGTGGGAGACTTGACTTCCAGAAATCCCGAGTCCGATAGGTGACGAGCCAAAATCTATAGACAGAGAAACAGAGAAAACAGAGAAACGGAGTAAGCAATTTATGCTTAGTAAGTTAGAGCAAGGGATTCCAGCACAACAAAAGCATAACATTCATATAGCTAACGGATAATTTCATATGCACAAATTCTCAATATCATACTTATTTCACATTCCAACCCCTATATTCATACATAAGGGTTCATCTTAGCCAAATGCCGAAAGCTCATTTCTCGATTGAGCGAATATTATTCAAGGAATCAACTATTCCAAAGCACATACGAACATACCTCGTTGCTGGAATTTTCAAGCGTATTAGCTGAAATTTTACAGCAGTTCATTCATTCTTGAATCACGTATCTTGAGTTTAACGGATATGGCTACACATTCAAATGCCTTGGGACATAGCCCGATTCTGATAACTTCGCACGAATGCCTTCGGGACTCAACCCGGTTTAGTAGCTTGCTCGAAAGCCTTGGATCTTAGTTCGGATTTAGTAACTTCGCACGTATGCCGTCGGATCTTAGTCGGATTTAGTCACTTAGCACAAAGCCTTCGGACTTAGCCGGATATCATTGGAATAACCATGTACATTTATCAATAAACCATAACACATTCACATTTCATTTTCATTAGCAAAATTCAGACACAAGTCACTTATCACATTTGTAATTTCGGCTCAATAGCCACACACAAAAGCATGATTTTAATTTGCTTTAAACATGATCTAATCAATTCGAATTTAAGCTCTATTGCTCAAGAACTTACCTCGGACGTGGTCGAACGATTTCGACGGCTATTCCACGACTTTTCCTTCCCTTATCGGATTTAGCTCCCTTTGCTCTTGAGCTTAATTTAACAAATAAATTGGTTTTATCATGTGAGCATCGAAGAGGAATTCAAGATACTTAGCCAATATATATACTCATTAGGCATCAAAGTCGCATATGTACGAAATCATGAATCGAACTCAACACATTAGTTAATATTCCTCTTAGCGAATTTTCTAAGCCAAGAATAGGCATCAATATGCTTGCCTCTAACTGAATGCATGCACACCAATTTCCCTCATGTGGCCGAATATACATGTCCAATTTGAGGCCAATTATAAACTTAATACCACACAAAACAGCATACATTTTACTACTAACGCATTACATATCGTAACTCATTGCACATCTCTCATTTACTTCATAATCGAAGCATCATCACAAGCAAATATACACCTTGAAATAGCATATATGTCATACCAATACATCGTGTGCGAACATATATACATATATATATGCTAGAGCCGAATTCTCAAGTGGCTTATATCCAAATATATACACATATCCAAAGCTTAAATCTTTATCCAAAGCTTAAATCTTACTTACCATGCAACATGCATGAATCATACTTATGGATATAACATGGCCGAATACCACAACACCATACCATTTCAATTTGGTCATGGTAAAACAAAGAACTTAGTATCTCATTCAAAAAAAATGCTAAAAGAAAATCTAAGAATCCTCAATCCTCCATCACATGTATCATTATCAAGCTTGATATTTAGCATGCAATGGCATTAACACCATATTCACTTTGGCGAATTTCATTCCCATGGCATAACAAAGATTTGAACCATGGGCTAACAAGAACATCAAGCTAGCAACTAAAAACATGCATGAATCTCATGGCACAACCTCAAACATACCTTAATCTTGATGCAAGTATAGCCAACCTCTTCCTAATCCTCTTCCAAACCAAGTATGAAGCAAAACTCCTCCTTATCCTTAGTATTTTTGGCCAAAAGAGAGTGAAAATGGATGAACAAAATTTTTGTTTTCTTTCCTACCTACACGGCAATGGGGAGGAGAAGCCTTCACACACACACATTTTTTTTATTCCATACTCCTTATTTTATTTATTCCAACATAACCCACTTACCAAACATGTTTCATGACATGATTTTTGCCCATAATTCCTTGTCATGGCCGGCCACTAGCTATTGGGGGAATTTGACATGCAAGTCCATTGTTTTGCATGCATGCTTTAATTAGTCATCACATATTTCCCCATCATACTTTCAAAGTTTACTACTAGGTCCTTTCTAGTGAAATTCACATTTATAACTCTAAATCAAAGCATAAAAAATGTCACACATGGGTTAACACACATTATAGGCAATAAAATAAATATTAAATTATTTTTATGCCTCGATTTTGTGGTCCCGAAACCACATTTCGACTAGGGTCGTTTTAAGGCTGTCACAACTCTCCCCCACTTTAGAAATTTTCGTCCCCAAAAATCTTACCGGTAAATAGGTTTGGATATCGTTCTTTCATAGTGTTCTCGGGTTCCCAAGTAGCTTCTTCTATCCCGTGTTTGAGCCATAACACTTTCACTAGCGGAACCCTTTTGTTTCGCAACTCTTTCACTTTACGAGCTAGGATACGAATCGGTTCTTCTTCATAACTCATATCGGCTTGAATTTCAACCTCCGATGGACTAATTACGTGCGACGGATCAGAGCTATAGCGTCGAAGCATTGAAACATGGAAGACGTTGTGAATCTTTTCGAGTTCGGGGCAAAATCAAGCGATACGCAATTGGGCCAACTCGTTCGGAGATTTCAATGCGGCCCAATGAATCTCGGGCTCAACTTGCCCTTATGGCGAATCTGAGTATCTTTTCCACGGCGAAACTTTAAGAAACACTTTATCTCCCACGATACTCAATGTCCTTTCGTTTCAAATCCGCGTCGATTTACGACGATCTGTGGCGCCTTTAGACTTTCACAGATTACCTTTACCTTCGCTCAAAGATCTTTAATCAAATCCACTCCGAAAATTTTGTTTTCACCGAGCTCGGTCCAAAACAATGGTGTACGGCATTTACACCGTACAAAGCCTCGTAAGGCGCCATCTTAATACTTGATTGAAAACTATTGTTGTGGCGAATTCAATCAAAGGTAGGTACCGTTCCCATGAACCACTGAACTCAAGGATGCAACATCTCAACATATCCTCAAGTATCTGAATTATCCGCTCGGATTGACCATCGGTTTGGGGGTGAAAGGCGGTGCTGAAATGCAACTTGGTACCCAAAGCTTCTTGCAATTTCTTCCAAAATCACGAGGTGAACCTCGGATCTCTATCCGACACAACAGAAATCGGTACCCCGTGTAATCTCACAATCTGAGAAACGTACAATTCAGCTAGTTTATCCAATGAAAAATCCGTACGCACAGGGATAAAGTGAGCCGACTTAGTCAATCTATCAATGACAACCCAAATCGCATCCTTCTTACTTGCTGACAATGGCAGTCCGGACACAAAGTCCATTGTGATTCGATCCCATTTCCACTCGGGTATCGTGATCGGCTGAAGTAACCCTGAAGGCACTTGATGTTCCGCTTTCACTTGTTGACATATTAAACATCTCGAAACAAAGTCGAAGATGTCTCGTTTCATACCATGCCACGAAAACTAACGTTTCAAATCGTTGTACATCTTCGTACTCCCCGGGTGGATTGCCATTCGGCTACAATGGGCTTCGTTCAGAATTATCGAAATAAGTTTCGAATTCTTTGGAACACACAAACGACTTCTGAACCTCAAACAATCGTCATCATCAATTTGAAACTCTGATTCCTTGTTCAGAACACACTCAGCCCATTTTGCAAGCAACTCCTCATCAACTTTCTGAGCTTCACGAATTTGATGAGTCAACAATGGTTTGGCCTTTAATTCGGCTACTAACACATTGTCGGGCAGAATGGACAAGTATACATTCATAGCTCGTAAAGCAAACAGTGATTTTCGCTTAAGGCGTCATAACCACATTAGCCTTTCGGGTGATAATCAATGACAAGCTCATAATCTTTTAACAACTCGAGCCAACGTCTTTGTCGCAGATTTAAGTCTCTTTGGGTCATCAAATATTTGAGACTTTTGTGATCCGAATACACATGGCACTTCTCACCAAATAAGTAATGTCGCCATATCTTTAAGGCGAATACGGTGGCGACCAATTCGAGATCATGGGTCGGATAATTTTCTCATGTGGCTTTAATTGTCTCGGCGCATAGGCCACAACTCGACCTTCTTGCATCAATCGCAACCTAACCCAAGTAGGGGCGTCACTATAGATGACAAACTCTTTGCCGATTCGGGTTGTACTAATCTTGGAGCTTAGTCAAAGGAGTTTTCAATTGGTCGAAACTTTTCGACACTTTTCCGTCCATTCAAACTTGACATCTTTACAAGCGGTTTAAGTCATGGGTGTGGCTATCATCGAGAATCCTTTTACAAACCGTCGGTAGTAACCGCAAGTCCCAAAAGCTCGAACCTCGATAATATTTCTTGGAGGTTTCCAGTTAAGTATGGCTGAAATTTTGCTCGGGTCAACTCGAATACCCGATGTAGATACCACATGACCCAAGAAGCTAACCTCTCTTAACCAGAACTAACATTTGCTGAACTTAGCATATAACTGCTTATCCCGTAAAATTTGCAACACTAATCTCGGGTGCTCGCATGTTCGGTCTCATCTCTTGAATAGACCAAGATGTCGTCAATGAACACAACTACGAACCGATCCAAATATGATCGAAGATCCGATTCATCAAATCCATAAATACCGTAGGGGCATTAGTGAGCCCAAACGGCATCACTAAGAACTCGTAGTGACCATATCTCGTTCTGAAGGCGGTTTTGGGTATGTCCGAATCTCGGATTCATGGCGATAATAGCCCAATCTCAAATCTATTTTTGAGAACACCGAGGCTCCTTCAGTTGATCGAACAAATCATCGATCTGTGATAGCGGATATTTGTTCTTTATTGTCACTTTATTAAGTCGACGATAGTCGATGCACAACCTCATGGTTCCGTCCTTCTTTTCACAAACAACACTTTGGTGCACCCCAAGGTGAAAAACTCAAGGCGAGCAAAACCTCTATCCACCAACTCTTGCAACCGAGCTTTCAACTCCTTTAATTCCGTTGGTGCCATACGATACGGAGCTATCAAAATCGGTGTGGTCCGGTACAAGCTCAATACCAAACTCTATCTCCCGAACAGTGGCAAACCCGGCAATTCTTCGGAAAAACATCCGGTATTCACAAACCACCGCACAGATTCGGTTTTATTTCTAACTCCTTATCATCAAGTACATACGCAAGGTATGCTTCGCACCCTTTTCTTACATATTTCGGGCCAACATTGATGATATTACGGTGGCAACCCCTTCAAGTCCGTAGACTCAACTCGGATCATCTCGTTATTTAGCATCTCAAATCAATAGTCTTGCTTTTGCAATTCACAACCGCATCATGCACGGTCAACCAATCCAACCCAAGAATAACATCAAATTCATCGAACGGCAAAAGCATCAAGTTCGCCGGAAAACAGGAACCTCGAATTACTAGGGGGCATTTCTTACACACTTTGTCGACCAGCATGTAACGACCTAAAGGATTTGACACCCGAATTACGAACTCAGTAGACTCAATAGGTAAAGTCTTACTGGATGCTAAGGTTTCGCATATATAAGAATGAGTGGAACCAGGGTCAATCAAAGCAATCACATTAGTATCAAAGAGAGTGAAAGTACCCGTAATAACATCTGGCGATGAAGCATCCTCGCGGGCACGTATAGCATAGGCTCTAGCAGGAGCGCGAGCCTCGGATCTGGTCGTAGCATCTCTAGATCCTCTCTGACCACCACTAGCATTGCCCATATTTTTAGATGGTCTACCTCGGCGATGGTAGCGCCGGTTTCCCACTCGATCTACATTCTGCTCGACAACCTCGGGCAATCTTTAATGAAGTGGTCAACTGATCCGCACTTATAACAGAGCGGTCACGGAATCTACAACTTCGAATGCCATTTGCCACAATGTCGACACTCGCTCTATCTCGGCGTTCATTCCTAACACCGGCAACCAAGTGCCTCGTGTACCCACAGAGGGTCGATCACGATCTCGTCTAAAAGGCCAAGTGCCTCTAGACAGCTCACATCATCTCGAAATTTCTTCGATGCTGTTGAAGAGACTTTACCGAGGATCTTTTACGAAACTCTCCGGTTCCCACATCAACTTTTGTTTTTCTTTTCTAAGCTCCTCGGCTTTACAAGCTCGCTCGACAAGTACTACGAACTCTCGTATTTCAAGAATGCCCACGAACATTTTTATATCTTCATTCAGCCCATCCTCGGCGTTTACACATGATAGCCTCGGATGAAACACATTCCGGCGTATCTACTAAGTCTAACAAATTTTCACTCGTAGTCGATGGCGACATAGAACCTTGCTTAAGCTCAAGAAATTCCTTCCGTTTTGATCAACAAATCTCGACCGATATACTTCTTCCAAACTCGGTTTGGAAAAACTCCCAAGTTACTTACTCTCGGGACACAACAAGTCGAGTACTCCACCAATAGTAGGCGAATCGCGTAGCAAGGAGATAGTACACTTTAGGCATTCATCGGTGTACAAGATAGCTCATCGAGTACCGGAGAGTGTTGTCCAACCAAAATTCAGCTTGGTCGGCGCTGCCGCTATCCGTAGCCTTAAATTCAGTAGCCCGTGTTTCCGGATTCTATCAACGGGGCTTACTTGACCTTATTTGGTCGATTCTGGGAGGCATTGTAGGTGCGGGGTTGTATTTGTTGGGAATGGAGGTTGTGGAACAGTAGTATTTGTTCGAATGTATTGGTTAAACCAATCATTCATCACGCTATAAAAGCTTGTCTAGCTTCATCATTAGGATTACTAGCATTAGGTTGAGATTCCGCGGAGCTGTCCCTTGTCTTGAGAGCAAGCGCTACACTCTCAAGATCATCAGCTACCGCTCGGTCGGGATCGGGATCCATTACTATAAATAAACACATTTCAATTGTCAGAAATCACCACACTATCAAATAATCACATAAAATGGCATGTATAGCTAGACCCAACACATTACGGTAGTCCTAGAATCGACTAAACCGTAGCTCGATACCAATAAAATTGTAACACCCGTGCACTCCGAGCCCGCATCGAGTCGAACACAAGGTGCACACAAACTCATTAAATTGTTTTCACAGTCCATAAAAATTTTCCAGACTAGTTGGTTACTGCATCACAGTTGCTTCAAAAATCATATCTTGAGTTTTAAAGCTCGAAAATCAGTTTCGTAATTTTTCCCAGAAACTAGACTCATAATTCCATCAACATATTTTTTTCTAGAATTTTTGGTCAGGCCAATTAGTACAGTTTATTAGTTAAAGTCTCACCTGTTGCAGGGATCGACTACACTGACCTTTGTGCGTTACGAATTGGATATCTCCCTGTACAGGGCTTCAATGCTGATGCCGTTTATTTCTATAGAAACTAGACTCAGAGAGGAATCTATACATATATGGCATGACTCATAATTATCTCTGGTTAATTTAAAATTACTTTCTAAAGTCGGAACAGGGGATCCAGAAACCGTTCTGGCCCTGTTTCACGAGAACTTTAATATCTCTTAACATATAATTCATATGACCGTTTCGTTTCTTCCATATGAAAGTAGATTCATCAAGCTTCATTTAAATAATTTATTCACTATTTAATTCCATTTCTACAATTTTTAGTGATTTTTCAAATCCACACCACTGCTGCTGTCAGCATCTGTTTTTCAGGTAAACCTTACCTATTTCGTGGTTTCTATGGACCAACTAAAGTTTTGTCATACATAGGTCCACATATAATCATTTTTAGCCATTCCAATGGCTGATCATTTGCTCACACTTCCATTCAGTCCGTAGTCACATCATAAAACCATACATATATACATAAGCACAAATGGTCTAATGCCATACTCCACTTTTACGAGCCATTTTCGCATGGTCGTACACACATACATCACAAAAGTACTTAAAACGCAACAAAAGGGTAGTCCTATACATGCCATTTCAAAATCCAACCAAAATATATACGAAAGGGACTTTGATAGGGTGGGAGACTTGACTTCCAGAAATCCCGAGTCCGATGGTGACGAGCCAAAATCTATAGACAGAGAAACAGAGAAACAGAGAAAGCGGAGTAAGCAATTTATGCTTAGTAAGTTAGAGCAAGGATTCCAGCACAACAAAAGCATAACATTCATATAGCTAACAGATAATTTCATATGCACAAATTCTCATTATCATACTTATTTCACATTCCAACCCTATATTCATACATAAGGGTTCATCTTAGCCAAATGCCGAAAGCTCATTTCTCGATTGAGCGAATATTATTCGAAGGAATCAACTATTCCAAAGCACATACGAACATACCTCGTTGCTGGAATTTTCAAGCGTATTAGCTGAAATTTTACAGCAGTTCATTCATTCTTGAATCACGTATCTTGAGTTTAACGGATATGGCTACACATTCAAATGCCTTGGGACATAGCCCGATTCTGATAACTTCGCACGAATGCCTTCGGACTCAACCCGGTTTAGTAGCTTGCTCGAAAGCCTTCGGATCTTAGTCCGGATTTAGTAACTTCGACGTATGTCGTCGGATCTTTGTCCGAATTTAGTCACTTAGCACAAAGCCTTCGGGACTTAGCCGGATATCATTGGAATAACCATGTACATTTATCAATAAACAATAACACATTCACATTTCATTTTCATTAGCAAAATTCGACACAAGTCACTTATCACATTTGTAATTTCGCTCAATAGCCACACACAAAGAGCATGATTTTAATTTGCTTTAAACATGATCTAATCAATTCAAATTTAAGCTCTATTGCTCAAGAACTTACCTCGGACGTGGTCGAACGATTTCGACGGCTATTCCACGACTTTTTCCTTCCCTTATCGGATTTAGCTCCCTTTGCTCTTGAGCTTAATTTAACAAATAAATTGGTTTTATCATGTGAGCATCGAAGAGGAATTCAAGATACTTAGCCAATATATATACTCATTAGGCATCAAAGTCGCATATGTACGAAATCATGAATCGAACTCAACACATTAGTTAATATTCCTCTTAGCGAATTTTCTAAGCCAAGAATAGGCATCAATATGCTTGCCTCTAACCGAATGCATGCACACCAATTTCCCCTCATGTGGCCGAATATACATGTCCAATTTGAGGCCAATTATACACTTAATACCACACAAAACAGCATACATTTTACTACTAACGCATTACATATCGTAACTCATTGCACATCTCTCATTTACTTCATAATCGAAGCATCATCACAAGCAAATATACACCTTGAAATAGCATATATGTCATACCAATACATCGTAATGCGAACATATATACATATATATATGCTAGAGCCAATTCTCAAGTGGCTTATATCCAAATATATACACATATCCAAAGCTTAAATCTTACTTACCATGCAACATGCATGAATCATACTTATGGATATAACATGGCGAATACCACAACACCATACCATTTCAATTTGGTCATGGTAAAACAAAGAACTTAGTATCTCATTCAAAAAAATGCTAAAAGAAAATCTAAGAATCCTCAATCCTCCATCACATGTATCATTATCAAGCTTGATATTTAGCATGCAATGGCATTAACACCATATTCACTTTGGCCGAATTTCATTCCCATGGCATAACAAAGATTTGAACCATGGGCTAACAAGAACATCAAGCTAGCAACTAAAAACATGCATGAATCTCATGGCACAACCTCAAACATACCTTAATCTTGATGCAAGTATAGCCAACCTCTTCCTAATCCTCTTCCAAACCAAGTATGAAGCAAAACTCCCTCCTTATCCTTAGTATTTTTGGCCAAAAAGAGAGTGAAAATGGATGAACAAATTTTTTGTTTTCTTTCCTACCTACACGGCAATGGGGAGGGAGAAGCCTTCACACACACACATTTTTTTTTTTATTCCATACTCCTTATTTTATTTATTCCAACATAACCCACTTACCAAACATGTTTCATGACATGATTTTTGCCCATAATTCCTTGTCATGGCCGGCCACTAGCTATTGGGGGAATTTGACATGCAAGTCCATTGTTTTGCATGCATGCTTTAATTAGTCATCACACATTTCCCCATCATACTTTCAAAGTTTACTACTAGGTCCTTTCTAGTGAAATTCACATTTATAACTCTAAATCAAAGCATAAAAAATGTCACACATGGGTTAACACACATTATAGGCAATAAAATAAATATTAAATTATTTTTATGCCTCGGTTTTGTGGTCCCAAAACCACATTTCGACTAGGGTCGTTTTAAGGCTGTCACAGGTTGGGCCGTGTGGTCAAACACTCCCGTGTGGCTTGGGACACGCTTGTATCCTCAACCCGTGTAACTCTCTATTTATGATGTCAGCCAAACAAATTGATCCACACGGTCAAGCCACACATCCATGTGCTAGACCGTGTCCTCCACACAGCTGAGACACATGGCTGTGTCTTTGCCCGTGTGGCCAACACTTAGGCTATTTTCCAATCCTTATGTTGTCTTTAATTCTTTCCCATACTTTACACATCATGGACCCAAATTATAGCATCTATTTAATGGTTAATCGACCTTGAGAAAGATTCAAATAAAAAATTTGCATGTTGTCTTACATGTGTTTATTACCCAGCATTTAATCTCTACACATTCTACAATTGTCCATGTTTAATCATTATCAACTTACTACCAGGCCACATATTCATTCCATGGCCACGACCACCTCAAATGGTTCTAGGGCATTCATCGTATACATGTGCTATACTAATTATTCATAGCAACCAATTATAATCACACGACATGCATTAACCCATAGCAGGAATAATTAGGCTCACAAGCCATAACCACAATAAGCCACATCTCATGGTTATATACAATAGATCAATATAAGCCGGTACATTTGGCTAATCATAACGACATCTAATATAAAAACTAGTCCTTATACATGCCACTCACTTGAAAGTGTTTAATACACGTACGACAATACTCTAGAGTTGATAGCTTGACAGTGTGATGTTGCCTCCGACGATCTCTGTAACACCCCGTACCCGAGTCCGTTACCGGAGTCGAACACAAGGTGCACACAGACTTAACTTAATTGTTTTCACAGTCCAAAAACAAATTTTTCCAGACTAGCTGGTCACTGCGTCACTATCGCCTTAAAAATCATATCTTGAGTTTTAAAGCTCGAAAATCAGTTTCGTAATTTTTCCCTGAAACTAGACTCATAAGTCCATCAACATATTTTTTTCTAGAATTTTTGGTTGGGCCAATTAGTACAGTTCATTAGTTAAAGTCTCCCCTAATCCAGGGTTCGACTACACTGACCTTCACGCATTACGAATTGGATATCTCCCTGTTCAGGGCTTCAATACTGATGCCGTTTATTTCTATAGAAACTAGACTCAGAGAGAAATCTATACATATATGTCATGACTCCTAATTCTCTCTGGTTAATTTACAATGAATTTCCAAAGTCAGAACAGGGGATCCAGAAACCGTTCTGGCCCTGCTTCACGAGAACTTTAATATCTCTTAACATACAACTCATATGACCGTTTCGTTTCTTCCATATGACAGTAGATTCATCAAGGTTCATTTACATAATTTATTCACTATTTAATACCATTCCTACTATTTTTAGTGATTTTTCACATCCACATCACTGCTGCTGTCAGCGTCTGCCTTTAAGGTAGGCCTTACCTATTTCATGATTTCCATGATTCAATTGGCCCTTTTTGCATACATAGCACAAAGTGTGATCATGATTAACCATTCCAATGGCTAATCGTTTCAAAACAATTCCATACCTCATAATGATCAACATACAAACGATTATAGTACTATGCTAAAAACGTATATAAGCCATTTTCGCATGGCTATCCAAGTTTACACAAAACCGAAAGGTACATGACCTACAACAAAAGGGTAGTCCTATACATGCCATTTCAAAGTTCAACCAAAATTGTACCAAAATGGGGGCTTTGATAGTGTGGATGACTTCGACTTCAATGATCCGAATCTGATAGCTAACGAGCAAAATCTATAAAACAGAGAGCCAAAGCAACCGGGTAAGCATTTTAATGCTTAGTAAGTCTCAAGTAATGAAATCAGCTTTGACTAAAGCATTACATTTACATAACTAAATGAATCACTTTATTAATACACATTCTCATAATCATACTTACTTCACATTACCGACCCTTATGTTCATACACAAAAGAACAACTTAGCCAAAGGCCGGTAGCTCGTTTATCAACTGAGCGAATACTTATTTGTAAGGACTCAACTAATTCAAGCACATACGAACATACCTCATTGCTGGAATTTTCACAAGTGTATAAACTGAAATTTTTACAGCAAGATTGCTCATTTCAAGTCACGTACCTTGAGATTTAACCGGATATAACCACAAGCACAATTGCCTTGGTCTTAACCCGGATTTGGTAACTTGCACAATTGCCTTGGTCTTAGCCCGGATATAACAACTTCATACGAATGCCTTGGTCTTAGCCCGGACATAATCACTAGCATAAATGCCTTCGGGACTTAGCCCGGGTATCATTCAAATGCTCATGTACACATATATCAATAATCACGGCACATCCATATTTCATTTTCGTTACTAAGGCTCAAACACAAAATATTTATCAAACCTTTACAATTTCGGCTCAATAGCCACACACAAGGAGCATGATTTCAATATTATTCAAGTAGGGTCATTACTTGAAGACTTACCTTGGATGTTGTCGAGCGATTTCGACGGCTATTCAATCTCTTTTTCCTTTCCCTTATCCAACTGTGGTCCTCTAAGCTCTTGAGCTAATTCACACAAATTTAACTTATTAAAATCTCATTATGATAGCTTATGGCCGAATATGACAAGGAGTTTAAATGGTCATATGGCCATCCTTTAGCTCAAATACACAATGGTCATGCACAATTTTTAAGCACAACAAGCAATTCAATACAATTCATTCAAACATCAAAGTGAAGCTCAAGGTACTTAGCCCTTATACACATTAGACATTAGAGTCACATGTGTACGAAATCACGAATCGAATTCAACACATTAGTTAGTACTCTCCTTAGCCGAAATTTCCAAGCCAAGAATAGGCATCAATATGCTTGCCTCTAACCGAATGCATGCACACCAACCCCCCCTTCATGTGGCCGAATATGCATGTCCATGTTGAGGCCAATTATGCACTTAATACCACACAAAAACAGCATACATTTTACTAACTAACGCATTACATATTGTAGCTCAATACACATCTCTCATGTACTTCATAACCGAAACATCATCACAAGCAAATATATACCTTGAAATAGTATATATGTCATGCCAATACATCATGTGCAAACATATATACATATAGGTGCAAGGGTAGAATCATAAGGATGACTATGACTATCTCATATATTTTCATTATGGCGAATGCTCCTTCTACCCCATTTACCTTCACAAAGCATGAACTTCATCATCCAACTTACAAGCTTACAATGTCATGAAGTTTAACCTCATGGTATCTATCAAACTCTCACTCAAAAGTGTTAAAAGAATATTCAATAATCATCAATCCACCATCACATGCACCATTACAAAGCTTCACTTTTAGCATGCAAATGATATCAACACAACCTCACCTTAGCGAATATCATCTCCATGACATAGTAAGGATTTGAACCATGGCTAGTTAGAACTCAAGCTAACTACAAAACATACATGAATCTCATGGCAAAACATCAAACTTACCTTAATCTAGGTACAAGTATGGCCAAACCTCCTCCTAAACCTCTTCCAAACCAACATGAAACAAGAATTCCTTCCTTCTTCCTTAGAATTTTCAGCCCAAAGGAAATGAAAATGATGAACAAAATTCTTCTTTCTTTCTCCACAACTCACGGCAATGGGCATGCATGAGACCAATTTTTTTCTTTTTTTTTCCATTTCTTTATTACCCATGCTCATTAATTTATTTTTTCACCCATGATGCACCAACAAAACATGTCTATGACATGTTTTGCCCATATTCTTTGTCATGGCGGCCATCACTTGTAAAGAGGATATTTGACATGCAAGACCATTGTTTTGCATGCATGCTTTAATTAGTCATCACACATTTCCTATCCTACTTTCAAAGTTTACTACTAGGTCCTTTCTAGTGAAATTCACATTTATAACTCTAAATTAAAGCATCAAGAATGTCACACATGAGTTAACACATATTATAGGCATCAAAATAAATATCAAATTATTTTTATGCCTCGGTTTTGTGGTCCCGAAACCACATTCCGACTAGGGTCATTTTAAGGCTGTCACAATCTCCAACCTCGAGCCAACCTGAGAACACTAAGGAAATGGAGAGGGGAGTAAGCTTAAAGCTTAGTAAGTCCATATGAAAATAATAAGCATTATAACAACATGTTTCCTGAGGCAATCAGCCATAATGACACTTTTACTCATATTCTGGTTAAGCTATTTTCTCGAGTCATAGTTACTAATTTATTTATATCTAGAGCTACGAAACTCTAAATTAATATCCGTTAATTTTCCTTGAAACTAGACTCATTTATATTCATACAATAAAATTTCCATAATTTTTGGTCTAGCCAATAAGTACAGTTTTTTATTCAAAATCTCCCCTATTTCGCTGTTCGACAGCTTTGACCTTTCTTCACTAAATATTATTTATCTCATAGTACGAGACTCAGATAATCTTCCTGTCTCTTTCTACTAAAAAAAAACTCATTTAGGATTTTAGAAATATGATGCCTAATTCATAATTATTTTTTTGTACAATTTCTAGTGATTTTCCCAAATCAGAATAAGGGATTTTGAACTCATTCTGACACTGTCTCACAAGAATTCAAATATCTCATCATATGAGATTCCTTTACTAACACCATTTCCTTTATTTGAAACTAGACCTAATAAGATTTAATTTCATAATTTATTCAGTCTATAACTCAATTTCCAATATTTTTGGTGGATTTTCAAAGTCGTACTATTACTGCTGTCCAAAACTGTTTCAATGCAAATTCATAGGAACTATCATAAGCTTATTGATTATGGACTCATCATTTCATGAAACCCATATCTCATTACACAATGTAACATGATATTACAACACAATTCATAATCAAAAGCATAAGGATGGTTCATCTTTCAAACCTTTTTACTTGTTTATCATGGATACATATACATATGCATGAATTTGCTTACTCATCATTTATCCCATTTCAATAAGGCATCACTTATGAGTATAATGTACATACCTGTACATATCCGTAGCATATCACTTTACCTTTATCAGCGCGCCCATCTCGGGACTTTCATCACATTATTCATTATAATACCTGTTGAATTTCTCAGAAATCTCGATGGATAACCCATTTACCGTCAAGTCATACAAGTGATCATCTCAAGTACGCACTCTCGCGAACCTCACATCTTACGGTGGGATTATCAGTCCAGGAAAAATCCCCCATAATATAAACTCATAGAGTATTGTCGGGACTACCTGTCCAGGCTAAATCACCTACAACGACATATACTTAAATGAGATCGGATCTGAATTACCAATCTAGGCTAAATTCAGATCCTAATCGGATTACTCGTCCGGGCTAAATCCTTAATGCACACATATTATGCGAGAGGCTCAATCACTCAAGGAACACCCATCCGGGCTAGATCCTTTTCTATATTTGAGATCAACGGATTACCTGTCCGGGCTAAATCCTTTTCTGCAACACATGCAGGATCTCAAATCATATAAGCCATGGTTTATCCATCGGATTTCCCTTTTTATTCAACTGGAATTTTCTCTTTTCATCAAGTATCTCATTATGCATAGCTAATCATACAATGTACATCCAATTCAACACATTTCCATATTTATTTAGACATCAGTCCATGAAATAAACGTGGTATTGCATATAATTATATTTAGGCATTTGTTACAATATATAATCTTTATATCAACTAAATAAATATCCATCACACTATGCTAACAAATCAATTTAAGTTCAAGTATGAACAATAATATCGTTGCATTATCATTGACATATGAGCTTATCTGGGTTTCGAGTACGAGTATTTATTTCGAGTTTGTGCTTAACCTTGTTCAACCTTGTTCTAAGCCCGAATCTTATTTTCCTTGATCTATAATATCACATTTAGCCTACTAATTAGTCACATTATTCATATGGGTCCAAAAATCATATTTTTACAAATTTGCATTTTGACCCTTAAACTTTTACATATTTGCACTTTTGCCCCAATGCTCATAAAATGATTTTTATTCAATTTATTTGCATTTTAAGCCTAGCCAAATCATTTTCATAACTATGGCAGCCCCCAATTTCCACTAAATCAACCTTTTATGACTAATTTATAACTTTTACGATTTAGTCCTTTTTAAGCATTTTTACCAAAAATCATTAAGTAAAAGTTGTTTATTACACACCGAGCCTTCATATTCTACCATTAAATGTCAAAATACATGCATATCATTCATGGGTAAATTTTCAAACATAAACCCTAGCTCAAAATAATGGTAGAAATGAGTAGAGCATGTTACCGGGATTTTAAAAATGTAAAGAACATAAAAAACGGGGCTTGAATGCACTTACCATTGAGCTTGGAAGATTGAAAACCCTAACCATGTCTTCTCCCATGCAATATTTGGCCATAGGTAGAAGATGGACAAGAAATTCAGCTTTTAGTTTGTCTTTTAGTCCATTTAATGACCAAATGACCAAAATGCCCTTTTAGCCTTTCTTTGAAATTTTATCCATCCAAGCCCATTTTTGTCCAAAATTTTAGAACTTGGTCAAATTTCTATTTAATACCCTCTAATTAAAAATCCAATACAATTTCATACTAAAAACTTCTAGAACTCATATTTTGCAATTTATTCAATTTAGTCCTTAAAGTCTAATCGAGCACCTTAGACATAAAATTTCTTCATGAAATTTTCACACAATCATGTAAACATATCATAGACCTTATAATAATCATAAAATAATTATTTATACTTTGAATTTGTGGTCTCAAAACCATTATTCCGATTAGGCCGTAATTCGGGATGTTACATTTTATGATGTATATATTTAGCCATATGATATGGCTAGTTTGTGTTTGAACTTATAGTTTGATAATGGTATATGATATGCAATGCTAATGTGAAATTGCGGTATGTTTTGGTTGACCAAAAGAAATGGTCAATGTTGAGAAGTTTTGGTAAGTTTTGAGCCTTTGATTGAATGATGTATTGATCATATGTTTAGGTATGATTTTAGTTTAAGTTATGGTATAAATTTATTGAAGAATTGAGATTTGAAATGATTGGTAATGTTATAGCATGAATTATGTATGGTTTGGTGTTGATATTGGCTGAAATGGTTGTGCATATATGCTTGGTTTGGTTCTTGTAGGTTGACTCGAATTGAGGTGGTAAATTGGCTATTCAAATGGCCTATTTTTTTCCACACGGGCAAAGACACGGGAGTGTGCCTCAGCCGTGTGTGACACACGGTCATGTTAAACGGCCGTGTGTCCCCTAGGGTACCCTACGAATTAAAGTTAGTATACCCTCCAGTTTTGACACGGCCTAGACATACGGGCGTGTCTACTAGTCGTGTGTGGTACACAGGAGTGTGGTCAACCGTGTGGCCAAGTTAATAGCCTCCTTAATTTTCACACGGCCTAGAACACGGGCGGGTCTTGTGGCCGTGTGGATAACTTAGTATGTATGCCCTATTTTGCCACGGCTTAGACACACGGGCGTGTCTAAGGCCGTGTGAGGCACACGACCTATTCACACAAGTGTGTGACCTTTAAGTTGAAAATTTTCTAAGTTTTTAAAAATTTTATATGTTATCAGATTGGTCCCGAATATATGAGTTAGGCTTTGTATGCTCGATTTAAGTTCTTATTGAATGTGAATGAACGACATTTACTGTAATGCTATGATTATTTGATAATGATTGTTCTGAATGTTATTAGAAGTCCGGTAATGCCTCTTAACCTATTCCAATAACGGTTATGGGTTAGGGGTATTACATTTGATTGGTATCAGAGCTATAGTTTAGTCAGTTCTAGGACTGCCATAGTGTATATGAGTCTAGCTATACATGCCATATTTATGAATTGCAATAGTGTGATCTTGACATTGAAATGTACTTTTATATAGCAAATGGATCCCGAACAAGCTGTAGCAGATAATGTCAAAAGCAATACACCTGCTCCCGCGCAAGGGATGGCACCATCCGATTCTAGACCAACTACGAGTAGCCATGATGGTGAGGCTAGACAAGCCTTCTATCATATGATGAACGATTAGTTTAGTCAATACATTAGAACCAATTCGGCTGTACAACAACCTCCACCCCCAGTTAATTTGCCACAAGCTCTTACTATACCATCAGTGAACCTGGTTCAGATATGTAAGCCTCTGGTAGATAAGATTAGAAAGTATGGGGCCGAAGAGTTTCGAGCTACAATGAGTGATGATGCTGAAAGAGCCGAGTTCTGGTTAGAGAACATGATCAAAGTGTTTGATGAATTGTCTTTGAATCCCGAGGAATGTATAAAATGTGCCGTTTCACTTCTAAGAGATACGGCGTACCACTGGTGGAAGACTTTGATATCGGTAGTTTTGAGTGAGTGAGTCACTTGGGACTTCTTTCAAGCTGAACTTCGAAAGAAATACATCAGTCAGAGATTCATCTATAAAAAACGTAAAGAGTTTCTCAAGCTTAAACAATGTCGTATATCTGTCGCAGAATAGGAGCGAGAATTTGTAAAGTTGAGTCAGTATGCTCGTGAATGTGTATCTTCAGAAGTAATAATGTACAAAAGATTTGATGATGGTTTGAATGAGGATATTCGTTTGTTATTCAGGATTCTCGAGATTAAAGAATTTGTTCTGCTTGTTGAACGAGCATGTAAAGCTGAAGATCTCGGGTAAGAGAAAAAAAAAGCTAATTTTGAAGCTAGAGAGGTACGAAAGAGATCATCAGGCAAATCATCTCAATCTGCATCAAAGAAATTTAGAGATGATAATAGTCGTTCAAAGGCTAATGTGGGGCATTCGAATAGAGATTGTACTAGATCGCAGTCAAACTTCAAAGCTCCAGCTACATCTATTGCTAGTGTCAGAAATGCTAAATCTGATCGCCCTGAATGCAAGTATTGTGGTAAAAGACATCTCGATAATTGTAGACTGTATGATCAGGCTTGTTTTTGACGTGGATCGTTAGATCATTTTATCCATGATTGCCCTGAATCTGTCGAGAAAGAAAGTATGCAATATTCGAAACCAAGTGGCAATTCTTGGTAGACCTCCCAGAAATACGGGAAATGTAAGTGGCAGTCAGAGAGGGACAAAAGATACAGATGTTAGATCCGAGGCTCGTGCACTTGCTAGAGCCTATGCTATCCTAGCTCGTGAGGAAGCTTCATCGCCAGATGTGATTACGGGTACATTTACTCTTTATGATATTTATGTTATTGCTTTGATAGATCCTAGATTGACACATTCGTATATATGCATGAACTTAGTAAACAGTAAGACTTTGCCTGTAGAGTCTACTAAATTTGTAATTAGAGTTTCGAACCCCCTAGGCAGATATGTTTTGGTTCATAAAGTCTACAAGAATCCGTTAATGTTTCGAGACACTTGTTTTCCAGCTAATCTGATGCTGTTACCTTTTAATGAATTTGATATAATCCTGGGTATGGATTGGTTAACTTTCCATGATGCTGTTGTGAACTTCAAACGGAAAACTATTGATTTGAGATGTAAAAATGATGAAATAGTCAAAATTGAATATAGTGATTTGAATGGATTGCCTACTATGATATCTTCGATGAAAGCTTTAATTATTGTGAGAAAGGGTTGTGAATCCTACTTTGCTTATGTAATTGATTCGAAAGTGTCAGAAAAGAAAGTTGAATCAGCGCCTGTTGTATGCGAGTTTCCTGATGTGTTTCCTGAAGAACTTCCGAGTTTACCTCCGGTTAGAAAAGTTGAATTTGGCATTGAATTGGTACCTGGTACTACTCTGATTTTGATAGCTTCGTATAGAATGGCTTCGACTGAATCAAAAGTATTTAAATCTCAGTTACAAGAGTTGACCGATAGAGGATTTTCTAGACTGAGTTTCTCACCTTGGGGTGCTCCGGTTCTGTTTGTGAAAAAGAAAGACGATACGATGAGAATGTGTATAGATTATCATCAGTTGAATAAAGTGACTATCAAGAATAAGTATCCCCTGCCCCGAATTGATGACTTGTTTGATCAGCTAAAAAGAGTTGCTGTGTTTTCGAAAATAGATTTGAGATCGGGCTATTATCAGTTGCGAGTAAAAGACTCAGACATTTCGAAAACTGCTTTCAGAATGAGGTATGGCCACTATGAATTCTTAGTTATGCCTTTCGGATTGACTAACACCTGCTATCTTTATGGATTTGATGAATAGAATTTTTAGACTGTATCTAGATCAATTTGTTTATGTATTCATTGATGACATATTGATTTATTCACGAGATGAAACTGAACATGCCAAGCATCTGAGAATAGCTACAGACTCTGCGGGATAAATAGTTGTATGCTAAGTTTAGAAAATGTGAATTTTGGTTGCATGAAGTCAGTTTCCTGGGTCATATTGTATTATTATCTGGTATCTAAGTTGATTCGAGCAAAATTTCGGCTATTCAAGATTGGAAATCTCCAAGGAATGCCTCTGAAGTCTGTAGTTTTCTGGGACTCGCCAGTTATTATAGAAGGTTCATAAAAGACTTTTCTATGATTGTGACTCCGTTAAAAAAGTTGCTTCAAAAAGATGCTAAATTTGAGTGGTCTAAAAAGTGCCAGAATAGCTTCGATCAGTTGAAAACTTTGTTGACTAAAGCTCCAATATTGGTACAACCTGAATCGGGTAAAGAAGTTTTGATATACAGTGATGCTTCATTGATCAGTCGGGGATGTATTTTAATGCAAGAAGGCAAAGTCATTGCTTATGCTTCGAGACAATTGAAGCCACATGAACAGAACTATCCGACACACGATCTTGAGTTAGCTGCGATTGTGTTTGCTTTAAAGATTTGGTGTCACTACCTATTCAGTGAGAAATGTCATGTATATTCTAATCATAAAAGTTTGAAATATCTGATGACTCAGAAAGATCTGAATCTGCATCAGAGAAGATGGATAAAACTGCTAAAAGACTACAAACTTATGATTGATTATCATCCGGGTAAGGCAAATGTTGTTGCAGATGCTTTAAGTCGGAAATCATTATTTGCTTTGTGTGCGATGAATGCTCATTTTGTTCTGTCTGATGATGGTTCAGTTTTAGAGAAGTTAAAAGTAAGGCCTTTGTTTTTTAGCAGATTATCGAAGCTCAGAAGATTGATAATAAAATTTTAGCTAAACAAGCTTAGTGTGATATAGAGTTTGATTCAGAATACAGAGTTGATAAAGATAATTGTCTGAGATTTCGAGATAGAATTTGTGTCCTAAGAAATCCAGAGTTAATTGAGATGATTTTGAGTGAAGCTCATAACAGTTGGTTATCTATGTATCCGGGTAGTACAAAAATGTAAAATGATCTAAAACAGTATTACTGGTGGTTCGGAATGAAAAGAGATATTTCTGGCTTTGTTTCGAAACGTTTGATCTGTCAGCAAGTTAAAGCTGAACATCAGGTGCCATCTGGTTTGTTACAACCGATTCTAGTTTCGGAGTGGAAATGGGATCGAGTGTTAATGGATTTTGTTTTGGGTTTACCCCTTGATCAATTGACGAAATCAGCTCATTTTATTTCGGATCGATCCGATTACTTGCTTGATAAATTAGTTGAGTTATACATTTCTGATATCGTGAGATTGCATGGTGTGCCATTATCAATAATGTCAAACAGAGATCCAAGATTCACATCACAATTTTGGAAGAAATTACAAGATGCTCTGGGTACTAAATTGCACTTTAGTACTGCTTTTCACCAGTAAATGGATGGTCAATCTGAGTGAATTATTCAGATACTCGAGAATATGTTGAGATGTTGCATTCTTGAGTTTGAAGGTACATGGCAACAATATATGCCCTTGATTGAATTTGTTTATAATAATAGTTTTCAGTCGAGTATTAAAATGGCACCGTACGAAGCTTTATATGGTCGCAAATGCTGTACACCTTTCTATTGGACGGAGCTCAGTGAAAATAAGATTCACATGGTTGATTTGATAAAAGAAACTGAACAGAAAGTGAAAGTGATCCGAGATCTGATCGTCAGAAAACTTATGCGGATCTGAAAAGAAAAGATATTTAGTTTGAGATCAGTGAAAGAGTGTTATTGAAGGTGTCTTCGTGGAAGAAAGTACTTTGGTTTGGTAGAAAAGGAAAATTGAGTTCGAGGTTCATCAGTCCGTATGAGATTACCGAGCGTATTGGGCCGGTAGCATATAAATTGTTGTTGCCACCAGAAAAGATTCATGATATGTTTCACATATCGATGCTTCGACAATACAGATCTGATCCATCGCATGTGATTTCCCTATCTGAGATTGAAATTTAGTCTGATATGACTTACGAAGAAAAGCCAATCCGTATCTTAGCTCGTGAGGTTAAAGAACTGCGAAATAAGAAAATTCTGTTAGTAAAAGTGATGTGGCATTGACACGGTATTGAAGAGGCCATCGTGGGAGCCTAAAGATGCTATGAGACCAAAATATCCGAATCTATTTAACGGTAAGATTTTTGGGGATGAAAATCCCTAAGGAGGAGAATTGTAATAGTCCGGTTTTGACCCTAGTCAGAACAGTGGTTTCGAGACCACATATCCAAGTCAGAAAAATAGTTAAATATTATTTTTCTGTGCTTATGATGTGTGAATTAGCATATGTGAAAGTTTTGTCTGAAAATTCGATTGTTTGTGTGCTTAATTTTGAAAAAGTACTTAATAGCATAAAATGTAAAAATTGCCTACTGTTGTAAAAGTGCTTACTTGATTTGTCTTATTAAAAGAGTGGTCCTTATGATGTAATCTGACCATTGAAAGTTTGAATGGACATAAATGGGCATTACTTAGTGGATTTTAAATGATATTAATAAGGCCATTTTAGCAAAATGTATATTAATGTCTACTTAAAAAAATAAAAGCTTAAAATTTGTTCATCCATTATCATTCATAGCCGAAATTAGCAAAGAAAAAGAAAGAACGAAAATCTTAGGGTTTCGGCACTTGTGATTGTGATTAAGGTATGGTTTTTGATTTGTTTTTTGATAATTTCTACGTTTTTGTAATTGTTACTTCATATACTATCAAGCCCATGCCTCAATTTCTGATTTTGATGATGATTTTGAAATGTGCCATAGATGAACTCATGAGCTTTATTTTATTATATGATGAAATATGAAAGTTTGATGTTGGGTTTATATGTTTTGTCTTTGGATTTTTGATGAAATTGAGTAATTTGGCCTAAATTGTAAAAATGTTATTTTGAGGGACTAAAATGTGAAATAAATGAAATGTGTGGACTTGTATGAGAGCTATGAATATTCGTCCAAGCATGAGTATATGCAACTTAGGTGTATTTTATGATTTTGTGAATTAGGGACTAATGTGTCAAAATGTAAAGATGTGAGGGCTAGTTTGCAATTTGCCCTAAATTTGTGTTTGTGGATTGTTTTGAATGAATGTGTGATTAAATGAGTCAAATTTGGATTTATATAGATCAAGAATTAAAGAAAACAGTGTTAGATCGGGGAAAGTCGAAAGTTGTTGAGTAACCGATTTCATCCATCTGAATCTGTACGAGGTAAGTCTATATACGAATAAATGTATTTGAAATGGTTTATTTACACTCATTTGCCATTGAACTATGATGAATGAGTATATAAGTTGAGAAAGATGAGGCATCCAAGAAAGTATCGACAAATTTTCGACGTCTGAAAAGCCTCGTACGAACCCTAGGAATAGTTAGGATACATATGTCACGACATAGGATTCTGTTATGTGATTTCGTGTAAGACCACGTCTAGGACATTATCATCGACTCCTGTTTTACGTGTAAGACCATGTCTGGGACATCAACATTGTATCTGATTTTGTGTAAGACCCTATCTGGGACAATGACATCGATGCTTGATTACATGTAAGACCACGTTTAGGACGTTGGCATTGCATATGTTATCTGAGCTATCCGCGTATCCTTACGTTTCTGAATGGTTCAACCTGCATTCCAATGAAATGAATTAATAAGTGAATATGCATCTGATTCAGGTACATTTGATTGTGTACTATATTTGAAAATGAAGGGTAAGTATATGTGCAAATGATGATCTATGATCCAAGTATATGAATATGAGGTTTGTGTTGGTAATTGGCTCCAAAGTAGAAATGATTTGATGATACTTATTTGCTTTGAATGATATGTTTATTTGTATATGGCTTACTAAGCTTTTGAAAGCTTACTTTGTGTGTGTTTGCATTGTTTTATAGATATCGAAGCTACTGTGAGCTCGGGGATTGTCGAGGATCGTCACCACACTATCGAACCTTATTTTGGTACTTTGAAAATGTATATATTAAAGTATGGCATGTATAGGCTAGAAGTTGTAGGATTATGCCTGGTGATGTATATATTTAGCCATGTGATATGGCTAGTTTGTGTTTGAACTTATAGTTTGATAATGGTATATGATATGTGATACTAATGTGAAATTATGGTATGTTTCGGTTGGCCAAAAGAAATGGTCAATGTTGAGAAGTTTTGGTAAGTTTTGAGCATTTGATTGAATGATGTATTGATCATATGTTTAGGTCTGATTTTAGTTTAAGTTATGGTATAAATTGATTGATGAATTGAGATTTGAAATGATTGGTAATGTTATAGCATGAATTATGTATGGTTTGGTATAGATATTGGCTGAAATGGTTGTGCATATATGCTTAGTTTGGTGCTTGTAGGTTGACTCCAATTGGGGTGGCAAATTGGCTATTCAAATGGCCTATTTTTGTCCACACGGGCAGAGACACATGCGTGTATCTCAGTTGTGTGCGACACACGGTCATGTTACACGGCCGTGTGTCCCCTGGGGTACCCTACTTATTAAAGTCAGTATACCCTCTAGTTTTGACACGGTCTAGACACACGGGCGTGTTGTAATATCCCAAAACCGGCCTAGAAGTTAAGCTCGAATCTGACGTGTCACACTGAAGTGTTTTTCAAAAATCGTGTTTTCATTGAAAACCTTTCCTATTTGAAAACTTGAGTAAAATCCCAATTACGTTAGTTTATTTTATAAAGTGGTACATTGAAAAGTTATTAATTCTATTCCCAAATTTTCTTTTAGGTTGCGGAAGCTAATTTTAAAAGTAACTGATTCACAAAAACGTGAAGTCAAAAAACTAAGTTGCGAAACTATTCCGAAAATGTTGCGAAAACGTAGTGTTGTTTAAAGACAGTTATAAATCGAAGTAAATAAAACCCAAATTTAAAATCTAGAAACTTTAAAGGCCTTATTACAAAAGTTGAAAACCCAAAATGAAATCTAAAGCATAAATAAAGTCTGAAGGCAGTCATGTGGCCATCTCCGAGTCCCTCACAACACCGATCCTCCTAATGCTGGGGATTAACTGTACAGTTAATAAACGGTGTGAGTTTGTGAAAACTCGTGTGTAATCCCTTTACTAGGGTAACAGTCAATCTACCGAAACAGAAACAAAAATAGTCTGGGCTAGAGCCCTTTAATAGTAACAGTACAGTCCAGTTCAAAGCATACGTGGGCCGAAGCCCACTACAATATCATTTGGGTCACAGTCCATAACAGAATCAATTAGGCCTAGCCCAAACCAATAACAGAACAAGTGGGACTAAGCCCAATACAGTGACAGATCTCATAAACATAAATGCAACAGTATGAAGATGCATCCCACCCCGATCCAGCCAACGCACCACCCGTACCAACCCTGAACTTAAGTGGGGATAAAATTGACCCACCCACCCAGCACACCAATGTTAGCACCGATTACAACACTAACCGAAATTGCAGTAAAGCTGCTAGTGTATATGCGGCACTAAGCCTTCAGTAGTAGTATTATAATTGGCACAAAGCCATCGGTAACTGTATTGTGTTTGGCACATAGCCATCAGCGATGGTAATATAATCGCCACACAGCCTTGTGTAAATATGATCGACACTGAGTCATCAATACATAAGTTAGGCACATAGCCATGGGTAAATACGTTTGGCACAAAGCCATAGTCAAGATGGCACAGAGCCATAATCAGATTACGTGGATTTAAGTCGTCTATCGGTCCACAGTCGTCTTGTACGACCCGTGCGACTTTAACAGATCAATACTGGATCCACAGTTATCTTGTGGGACCCATGTGACCCTGTCAGAATAGTACTTCCTCCATATCAATGTCCTAACCCCATGCAATATGTGGGTATGTCATGCTCAATCATCACACGTGTATGCAGAATGGCCATGCTCAGTAACAGTCATTTAAACATATATTAAAAGCGTATCAGTTTTACAACCACAGTCAAGTCAGTTAAAACACAGTCAAACAATCAAAATCCAATCAGTCAAATTCATAGTCTAAGCCAGTCATTTACCCACAAGGGCAAAATAGTCATTTTACCCTATATGGGTATTTCGATAAATTTACACAACAAGGGTATTTAGGTAATTTTACAAACTAGGGGTATTTCAATAATTTTACAATTTGGGGTTATTTCAGTAATTTTACAAATAAGGGGTATTTCGGTAATTTTACAAACAGAGGGTATTTCGGTAATTTTACAATAGAGGGCATTTTGGTAATTTTACAAATCAGATGTATTTCGATAATTTTACAAACTGGGGTCTTAACGACCCAACAGAAGGTCCACCGTTGCCTCAAGCAACTTAAGTAACCTAAACAGACATAACGGTGCAAGTGGGCCTAAGGCCTATTACTTTGCCCAAGTGGGCCCATAGGCTCGTGTGGCCCATTTATCATAAATTTAGATACGACTATGTGTACACCATATCCTGGTTCATTAATAGTCACTTAACGTAGATTTTCTCTGTGTGGGCCCACGAGCCTATTGGGCCCACATAGCCCAAAACAACCTAGGTCATGTGCGTGACATGACAAGGCAATCTACTTCCCGCTTAACAGCGAAATTCACCCTGTCTAAATAAGACAGTACTCATACGCGTCGGAAGACATCACACTATCACAGATCAGTGGCATGTATAGCTAAACTTTTACACATGCTAGGTTAGTCCGAGAACCGACTAAACCTACTCTGATACCACTAAATGTAACGCCCCGTACTCGAGACCGTCGCCGGAGTCGAACACGAGGTGTTAACGGGCTTAATTCATCACTTAAACAGTTCAAACAATTTATTTTTAAAATTTCCAGTCAAGTTAGCAATCTGCATCACAGTTGCTTAAAAATTCATATCTCGATTTCCAAAACTCGAAAGCCAATTCTGTAAATTTTTCCTGAAACAAGGCTCATATATCTATTTACAAAATATTTTTCTAGAATTTTTGGTCAAGCCAATTGGTACAGTTTATTAGTAAAAATCTCCCTTGTTTTAGGGTTTGACTACTCTAAACCCTGTGTATTACGAATTAGATATCTTCCTGTACAGAGTTTCAATAACTATGCCATTTCTTTCCTATAAAACTATACTCAATAAGGAATGCATACATGTAAGGAAAAACTCCTAATTGTTTTTGTACAATTTATGGTGAATTTTTAAAATCAGAATAGGGGATCCAAAAATCACTCTGGCCCTGTTTCACAAAAATTTAAACATCTCATAAAATATAACTCATATTTCTATTTTATTCCATCCATATGAAAATAGACTCATCAAACTTCGATTCCATAACTTATTCATCATTTAATTCCATTTCTACTATTTTTAGTGATTTTTCAAATTCACATCACTACTGCTGTCTGAATCTATTTTATGGTAAATTTTATCTATTTCATGGTTTCCAAGGATTAGTTAGCAATTTGACATACATAACACCAAATATGATCATGATTAGTCATTCCAATGGGTAATCATTACCAAGCATTTCCATACCATTCAATAACCATATTATAAGACCATATATACAAAATGATTATAATGCTATACATGCCATACTCAAAATATACAAGCCATTATGCCAAGATGGTATACGGATAGTGTGAGCGAGCCCCCGACTGTTCCCTATTTCCGAGCTGGCTTGTCAAAACTACAAGGAATCAAAAAGAGGGAGTAAGCACAAAAGCTTAGTAAGTTCACATGCAAATAGCAAGTAACATAACCATATAAGCACACATAAAACATCATTTGCATAATCATCACCAAGACATTCATATCATATTTTCATTTATCATCTTACCATATTGTTGTTATATTGAGTTTTCAACCCGAGGGTTAAGTACTTACCTATTCAAAGCATCCATTTCACAACACTTACCAATACCTCCCTTTCATCTCGAGTATTCGTCCATTTGAGTAGAACTTTACCCGTTGAACACATCGGAATATAATTCGGATACATGGAAAGTTTGCACATAAGTGCCACATATGTAGCCAAGCTACCATTTAACCCGCCCATAAGCGAACTCGGACTCAACTCAACGAGTTTGGATGCCTAGTTATATCTCACGAACTCGGACTCAACTCAATGAGTTCGGATATTCGCATCCATAAGTGAACTCAGACTCAACTCAACGAGTTCAGATGCCTAAATATCCTAGTGACATGTCACTTGTTTCCTAATCTATTCCCAAGGTTCAAACGGGTTTTTTCCTTGATCACACATCTTTGCCGTTTTCCATGGAATATCGAAACCGATACTTGGTAGCAATTCATATTTAACAAGTAGCACACATAATTTGCATATTACTCAATAATAACCAAAAAGCATAATATTTCATGATATTAATCATCATATCATATAAATAACATTAAATTACTTAAAATGACAATTATGTTACTACATTTACACCTGAACTTACCTCGTATGCGAAAATGGTCATTTTTACCATTTTGTCCACAACTTGGTATTTTGCCAATTTAACCCGAATTTCAATCTTCCTTGCTCTATCATTTCAAATATAGCCTAATTAGGACTCATATTATTCAAATCAACCCAAAATCATATTTTGGAAAAATTACAATTTTGCCCTTAAACTTTTACATATTTGCACTTTTGCCCCAATGCTCGTAAATTAAACTTCATCCTTATTTCTTATGTTTTATGACATATGGATCATTTCCCCCCTCTATGGCAACATCAAATTCTCACTCTAACATGTACTTATGACTATTAGGTATTTTTATTGATTAAGCCCTTTTACTCGTTTTCGCTTAAAACAGAGTAGCAAAAGTTGTCTAACATAATTTAAAACCTCATATTCTACCATAAAACACCAAAATACACAAATTTCACTTATGGGTATTTTTCCAAATATGAACCCTAGGTTGAATTATTGCTAGCATAAGTTAATTCGAGCTACTGGGATTTCAAAAACATAAAAATCATTAAAAACGGGGTTAGAATGGACTTACAATCGAGCCTGGAAGCTTGAAAAACCCTAGCCATGGTTTCTCCTTGATATATTCGGCCATGGGGTTGAAGATGGACACATTTGGGTTTTAAAATTTGTCTTTTAATTCATTTTACCCTAAATGACCAAAATGCCCTTTTTACTATTCTTTAAATTTTTACCCTTCCAAGCCCATTTTTGTCCAAAGTTTTTTAGAAATTGGTCAAATTACTCTTTAAGGACCTCTAATTAATAATCTAATTCAATTTTATGTAAAATGCTTCTAGAACACAAGTTTTACAATTTATTCAATTTTGTCCCTAATTTCAAATTAAGCACTTTATGGATAGATTTCTTCACGAAATTTTCACACAATCATGCAATCATATCATAGACCTCAAAATAATTATAAAATAATTATTTCTATCTCAAATTTGTTGTCTCGAAACCACTATTTCTGTTAGGCCCTAATTTAGGATATTACAACTCTCCCCTCTTTAGGGATTTTCGTCCCCGAAAATCATACTGGAAAAGTGGCCTTCACTTAGATTACTCAATTTCATATTCACTGCTGAAGAACTTTCACTCAGGTGGTGCCTCCAATATATCTCTTCAATTTCTCATATAATCTGAAAGCTTACGGACTCATCTCTCAATTGTTCTTAAATTTTCAACCCTTCTCAGTTTTCTTTGTCATCTTGACATAAAACCAGATCTCAATTTGGTTAATGGAGACTAGAATTCCAAGAAATCCAACAATCAAAGGGACCTGCGCTTTTCCAAAATAATCATACAGATTTTCATCATCAATAAATCACAATCCAATAACATCTGAATCAAATTACAGTACACGTCATTACTCTCTGAATGAATAGGAAAATTTTCACTGTGAGCTCTATACAATTCTTCCTGTATAAGCCTCGGAATAATAATACCATGAATCTGATCCAATCTGAAATTCAATATCAGATGTCGATCCTCACTATACTCTTTTAGTTTACTACTCACTATCACATTTTCCTCTTTCCACTACGGAAATAATTCTGATATAACCTCGAAAATAGTCCTTTCTTCTAGTTACAAAACAATTCATCATGCCATCCTTTACTATTCATTCATTACGTTAATCAAAACCGTCTCAATTACATTAGCTCAAGTAACCAAAATATCTCAATTGAAGACATTAACTATAATTGACTTACTTGAGAGAAGTAATCCACCATACCGATTGAAACTCGCACTTTTATCACTTATGCCTTTATCTTTGTCAAACCTTACGAAAATTAGAAAATCCCAATCTGAAATCACCACATTACCCAAATCAAATCAGAAGTATAGTCATACTTGACATGATTATCACGAGCTGAAGAATGCACTCCGAACATGAGTCATAATTAACAAATTACGGAATAAAGATAACAAGAAAACCGAATAAAGAATGTAACATCCTGATTTTCGGTTTTATTCGCGGTTTTCAATATTTTGTAAAGTTTTTAAAATTTCGTATTTGGATGGGAAATTAATATTTTGAGTAGGTAAATGGGCTTATAGAAGGCCCAAGTGTTGGCCAAAACCCAGTTGAATTTTTGAATTTTTGGACTTAAAAGGTGAGGGGTTCTGGCTAAGTGGCCTTAAGTGAAGTGATGGGCAAATTGCATCACAAAAAGAGCCTTAGTAAAGTGGCAAGGGTGACGCCACTAGGCTCCTAAAAATGTGGCGTGTGGAGCTTTGAGGGAGGCATGGGATCGATTCCCTGTGTTGACAAATAGGTGCATTTATTTTTAAATGCAGGAGGGGTAGTGTTAGAGTCTAGGTGGATTCTACTAAAGGAGAGTTTGGATTAGTCCAAATGCTTGGATTAAGGAGTTATAAGGGGAGAGATTTAAGGGATTAGGAGAGAAGATAGGAGTTGGCCGAATATTGGGAATTGAAGAGGGAAAAATCGGCAGGGGGTTTTGAGGTTAGTATTTCGGTACTTAGGGTGTTGAGTGGTGCCGTTTTCTTTTGCTGAAACACCTTAGGGTTTTTCTTTTCTCTCTTCTTCCTCTCTATCCGAAACTACCACCTCCCATATTCTTCTTTTTCTATTTTTTTCTTCAAAACCATTCATCAATTCTGCTATTCATCAGCACCGTTGCCGAAGTCGCAAAAGCCGAAATCCTGTGATCACTGCTTGTGCCGATTTCTTCAAAGCTAGGTCCTTCTATGTTCTTTTGTTTTTATTAATCCACGATTATCTTTTCTTAATCCTAGATACCTGACGGTAATTATACTTCAAGGTTATAGTTCCATATTGTCATCTCCTTCATCACCCAAAAGCCGAAAAACTATAGATTTGGGGGCTTATAGCCGAAACTTCTTCAACCCTTGGATTCGGGTTTTACCATTATTCTAAGGATAAATATGCACCGGATTACGTGGAAATCAAGTAGGAGTAAGGGGTAAGTACTTATCATCTCAGATCTGTTCTTATTTTACAATGTTAGGAAAAGCCGAAATCCCTAAAAATTAGGGAGGTCATCGATTTGAGCATAAGGCTTTAAGGGTTTGTAATCGATGTTTCTTTCAAAGATTAGAGTCTTCTTAGCGTTGGATCAAAAGCATGAATCATTGGAACAATCGGATTCGAAGCTAGCTATCGATTTTGGCAAAAAGGTAAGGTTTCAAAGGCTTTTAGGGACATGGTTCGATCATGGATAAGTAAGTTTTGGGGTTTAGTAATTATGGTTTGTAAATAAGAACTGTGCTAATCAATTGTAGGACATCGGAAGAGATCTCAGAGGCGATCGTCATGAATCGGTGTGTCTACAACACCCTTTCTTAGTTCAATTCTAAGCAAAAGCGAAATCTCAAATTCGGCATTTCATAGGCTTGTGAGTATGCGAATGCTCTCAAGACATAGAGTAATTGTTAGATCTATCACCGCAAAGTGCTAAGTAAGTTCGTGTGACATTTTAGCGTATTTCGGAAAAAGGGGCCTCGATGGGCCAAAACTGTGCCCAATGGGCTTACGGACCAATATGGGTAAGAGATGGGCAAAGTAGCATGTTAGTTAGATGGTGGAACCAAATTGCATAAAACGGCTAAAAATTACTGAAATAACGTGTGTAGTTGCGTAAGTACGAAATTACCCCTAAAGAGCATAATTACCGAAATACCCCTAGGGTTTGAATTGGCTAAACTGCGTGATTGATTAATACTGTACTGTACATGATAGGCTTTATTAATATCTGTTGCATGGGATTGGGGGTATTGATGGAGGAAGTATTGAAAGTGGTTCATCCACGTACTGGAGGCTTTGCCTCAACTTCTCGATACTTGAGGCGTTCTTTGCAACCGTGGAGTGTAGGGTGGGTGGGTTGAGATGTTCCCCACATGGAGTGTAGGGCTGGTGCAGGCGGTGTAGCGGTTGGTGGGTTGAGTAGTCTCCCAGATGGGTTTGCATGCATTACTCTTGTTGTTACTTATGTTCTTGAATCGGGCCTATGGGCCACACTGTTATGTTAAAAAGGGCTAAGGCCTTGCTCTGTGTTCTAAAAGGGCTTGGTCCACTTGTGTCTTTGTTATCTGAATAGGGCTTAGGCCCAATGGGCTCGAGTTGGTTTGGGCTTTGGATGGGTTTCTGTATACACTGAGTTTTCCCAAACTCACCCCTTCCTCTTCCATCCTTGCAGGTGAGCCCTAGATGGTGGACTTGGAGCTAGGCGGGATTCGGAGTGGCCATGAAGATTGATTGCCGGTTTTAAATAAGTTTAGCATTTATTTTAGATTATTTTTATTATGCTTAAAGTTGTAATAAGGATGCTCTTTTTAATTAATTTTATTTTGGGGATTATTAAACTGGTTAGCACTATGGTTCGTTTTATAAAAACTACTCGTTTTTAAAAGATCACGATGACGCATAAAAGTTTCCATAAGTAAATGTTTTTCCAAGAAAATAAATATTTTAAGCAAACGTTTTTCAACCTTAATCATTTTCTTAAGATGGACATAACCAAACGGTTTTCTCCAAATTATACGATACGTTAGAGTGTGGCAATGGCGGTGTGCATGTCTAGGATTGGAGCCGAAGGGAGCTTGGTACTTAAGCAGTCCGACGGACTCACCTCCTTTTCTTCCTGGTTTCCTACCTGGTGCATAGCTTCCATTCACTTTAACCTACTTTTAAAAGTGTCTTTTACAACACCAACTAAGTTTTTTCCAAACTAAGTAATATGAAATATTTTGAACGCTTCGATGTGGTGCATCAGATCCAGTCATAACGTCCAGGCCGGGTTTGGGGTGTTACAAAGAAATCCAGAATAAAGAAACCCAAGATACGATACTATGTCAGAAAATCGAAAACCAAACTCATAGGAAAATATAGAAGATCTTGATAATTCCTCAAAGAAAACAAATCCAGTAGAAACCATCATTTAATCTCACTAGAATACCTTCACATAACATTGAACATGGTCGGCACAGCTCGGTTGGAGAGTACCCTGTCTAAATAAGACGGTACTCATACGCGTCGGAAGACATCACACTATCACAGATCAGTGACATGTATAGCTAAACTTTTACACATGGTAGGTTAGTCCGAGAACCAGCTAAATCTACTCTGATACCACTAAATGTAATGCCCCGTACTCGAGACCATCGCTGGAGTCAAACACGAGGTGTTAACGGGCTTAATTCATTACTTAAACAGCTCAAACAATTTATTTTTAAAATTTCCAGTCAAGCTAGCAATCTGCATCACAGTCGCTTAAAAATTCATATCTCGATTTCCAAAATTTGAAATCAAATTCTGTAAATTTTTCCTGAAACTAGACTCATATAGATATTTACTAAATGTTTTCTAGAATTTTTGGTCGAGCCAATTGGTACAGTTGATTAGTAAAAATCTCCCCTGTTTCAGGGTTCGACTACTCTGACCCCTATGTACGAATCAGATATCTCCCTGTACAGAGTTTCAATAACTATTCCATTTATTTCTTACAAAATTAGACTCAATAAGGAATTCATACATGTAAGGAAAAACTCCTAATTGCTTTTGTACAATTTATGGTGAATTTTTAAAATCAGAACAGGGGATCAAGAAATCGCTCTGGCCCTGTTTCACAAAAATTTAAACATCTCATAAAATATAACTCATATACCTGTTTTGTTCCATCCATATGAAAATAGACTCATCAAACTTCGATTCCATAACTTATTCATCATTTAATTCTATTTCTAATATTTTTAGTGATTTTTCAAATTTACATCACTACTACTGTCTGAATCTATTTTATGGTAAATTTTATCTATTTCATGGTTTCCATGGATTAGTTAGCAATTTGACATACATAACACCAAATATGATCATGATTAGCCATTCCAATGGCTAATAATTACCAAGCATTTCCATACCACTCAATAACCATATCATAAGACCATATATACAAAATGATTATAATGCTATACATGCCATACTCAAAATATTTAGTAAGCCAAATACAATTAGTCTAAGTACTAAAGCATATAAAGTATAAATCAACAGTAAGAATTCATAGCCATTTCACAGAATAGTTCATAAGCCTACCCATGCTTGTTTGTTTGCATGCATGTCATGCTTCATTTCCAAATTCCATACATAATTCACATCCATTGTTTCACAGAAACAGAGTCTTCCATATAAAGAAATTTAGTACAATACAAATGTACCTGTATAGGTTATACATTTCATATATTCATTCTCATATCTCGTACACTATCATTAGACGATTCAGAAACGATACAGATATTCATAAATGGGTATAATGCCGACGTCCCAGACGTGGTCTTACATGTAATTCAATTTCGATGCCTCTATCCCAGACAGGGTCTTAAACGAAATCAAATACTATGATGATGTCCTAGACATGGTCTTACATGTAAATATCAAATCGAAGCCTATGTCCCAGACACAGTCTTACACGATATCTCAGGTCGATGTCCACATTCCTTTAAATACATATAGAGCTTTTCAAATATCAGTGTATTATCGGAAATTTATTCGGAATTCATTTATCAGGCTCTTAAGGCCATCCAATACAAATTAAAGTTTGTATATGCAGAATTTAGTTAGTTTAGCACATAATTGTAATTTGACTTACCTCGTACGGTTTTCGGATGGAACGAGTCGACTATTCAACTATTTTGGACTTCCCTCGATCTAAGTCTGATTTTCTTTGTTCTTGATCTAATACAATTCAAATTCAACCATTCGATCATTCATTTCACTCAAAATAATCCATGAACACATATTTAGGGAACTTTTCTGTAACACTCCTAACCCGTATCCGTTGCCGGAATAAGGTTATGAGGTATTACTTGACTGAACAAAACTTCTATAAGGTCAAAGATACTCACTATCAAAACATAACCGAATATCTAATAACAAATTAACTACTGTCATGTTATAACTAAAACATTTCACCACATTATTTCAATTATAAGGCTTCTCTAAACAAAATGAGCAAGCCATCTTCGCATGGCTCTAATGTATACAAAGTCGAAATATCATTCTACCTATAGTCTATCTTGTACCTGCCTTAAACCATGATGATATACAATCTTCTCAACTCACATAATGACTCGATAGTGTGATGATATTCCGGCCCTTCCAACTCGAGCTAAAGTATAAACCTATAAGAAATGGAAAAGAGAACACGGAGTAAGCTTCAATGCTTAGTAAGTTTTAAGAAATGCAAACAATTAATTTATTTATAGATCGATTATTTCAAATTTTCAAGAAATCATTCCTAGATAATTGCCATTTTGGCCAAGTATCCATAAACATAATGCATATTTAACAAATTCACCTCACTTGAATCTGAACTCAATTAAAACCAAATATTGAAATAACAAAGAAGATCATAAGAACTCGAAAAGCATCTCATTAACAAGTTTTAACCATGTTTGCAACAAAATCACAAATTCACTACAAGCTAACTTCCTGAGCAACAGTCACTAAATTATTTATAACTGGAGATAAGAAACTCCAAATCAAGTGCCGTTAATTTTCCCTGAAATTAAACTAATATATCTTCCATCCATCAAATTTTCAGAATTTTTGGTTTGACCAATCAATACCAGATTTTTATTGAAGTTTCCCCTGTTTCACTGTTTGACTATTCTGACCACTCTTCACTACGAATCAATTTTCTCATTATACAGAATTCGAAATATGTTATCGTTATTTCATTTGAAACTAGACTCATTAAGGAGTCTAAGGATATAAATTTTATCTTATAACCATTTTTTTACCATTTATAATGATTTTCTAAAAACAAAACAGGGGACCTCGAAGTCATTTTGACTCTATTCCATGCCACTTCAAATATCTCATTATTGGCAATTCTTTTGCTCACACGATTTCTTTTATAAGAAACTAGACTCATTAAGATTTTATGACATAATTTATTCAGCTTCTAACTCAACTCCCACAATTTATGGTGATTTTCTGAGATCACGTTACTGCTGCTGTCCCAAGCAGATTTATTACCCGTTCTTGCATTCATATTATTTAACATGTATATATTACCAAATCAATCTCATATAACCTTTCATCATAACCGAATACACACATACACATATGAGATTTTCACATATACTTCTCATTTCTCAATCATGATTCAATTCCGATCAATCTAGCATATAAAAGTATATAATACATACCTGATCAACTTAATGTATTTGACATATTCAATGGTAGTTACTACGAACATTCGAAATCATAATCTTACTCCAATCATCGGCATTAAGTCTGCTAGGTTTAAAACCCAAATCCAATCACCACCACAAAGCATGCGGGGCTTTAAGCCCGAATATAATACCAGCACAAAGCCTACGGGACTTTAGCCTGGATATAACACCAGCACGAATGCCTTCGGGGCTTAGCTCGGATATAACACCAGCATGAATGCATTCGGGGCTTATCCCGGATATAACATGAGCACGAATGCCTTCGGGACTTAGCCCGGATATAACACCAGCACGAATGCATTCTGGACTTAGCCCGGATATAATTCTCCATTTTCATGCACATATATATATATCATAACACATTAGCATTTTATTTGCATTACTTGAACACAAGCACAGCGTGCTTATCAACCATTCCACTTTCGGCTCAATAGCCACATACAAAGAACATGATTTCGTTTCACTATCCAACATGATTTCTATAACCATTCGGCTACAAGTCATATACACAAATTATTTATCCCACTACGTAATTCAAGTAGAACCAATAGGTCACAATTTATTTATTATGCTTATATACCATGATTTTATCAAATCATAAGCTAAGTTTCATTACTCAAAGACTTACCTCGAGTATATTTGAATAGTTACGAATAGGCGAATTGCTTTCTCCTTTCCTTTATCTGATTTCGATCCTCTTAGCTCTTGAGCTTAATTTAAACAAATAAATTTATTTAATTATTTATCAATTGAGCAATTCAATTTAATGCATGTATATCGTACAATTAAAGTACAATTGACCTTATTAACTACTATTTTAACATCATGCATATGCTCCATTCATTACAACCAAACATATTACTAGCTAATCACCTTGAAATTTCAAGTTTCATAAACATCACTTAATTTCATATAATAATACATATCATCCAAGGTCGACACACAAGTCAAATGCATCACTCAAAATGCTAAAGTCCAATTAAGTCTACTATTATAGCATTATCAAATTTGTATACTTGGTAAGTCACAATCGAATACATTAGGCAATATGTATCGGTTCAAATATTTCTTTTAACATTAAACTCGGCTTATAACCTTCCCCATTTTAAAAACATTCTCCACTGACTAGACATGTTTACAAGCCTAAGCCAAATATCATTTAGACATTTGAGAAATCATTTCTCAACTCAACTTAATTGTATATTCCTCTCTCAAAACATTCTCACCAATTTTATTATATAATTTAAAACCTTTGTTCAAAATAATATTCACTATAATATTAGGGCCGAAATCTTCAATTAGCTAACATGGCCTCTTAAATTCAATATAATCACATATATATATATATATATATATAACCTAAATCCCTCTCTTAACACATAATTCACTAACTTGGAATTCATTTCCTAATTAATTTTTAATTTTTTTTTTACTCCAAAGCCGAATGCCACTCAAGCCTTAAGCTCATGATCTTTTCATTATTAAGCAAGTGTTATAACACAACTAACATCCATTTTCAATTTGAACATCAACATAAAAATATTAAACATGAAAATTCATAGCCGAAAGTTATTTAACTTAAGCTACCCTTATATTTTTACTTATCACTTCATACCATATTATCAAAATGACTAATTATACTTATATAATTACAATCAAAGCCAAAACCTATACATAACATTATTCAAGATCTATACCCTTAAATTCATTTACAAAGCCGAACCTCTTGATATCAAAATCTCTAATTATTTCATGCAATCACCCAACGGTATTTGTTCTCATTTAACACTAAGAAAAAACACAAAAGGTTTATTCATGTAACTCAACAAGTCCAAATTCATCCCTTTCACATATAAATGCTAACAATCAAGTATTAACTAGCTCAAATTCCATTAAACCATAAGAACAACAATCCATTCACTTCAATTTCTCCCGTGGCCGAATGCTCATGTAACACCCCGAACCCGAGACCATCACCGGTGTCGACACGAGGGGTTAGCAAGCCAAGTTCACTTGTTTTGCCCATCCATTGGACATTTCCAGTCAGGCTGGAAAAACTGCGTCACTGTCGCCTTAAAAATCATATCTCGAGTTTCAAAACTTGGAAACTGGTTTCGTAAATTTTCCCTGAATTTAGACTCATATATCCATCCATGGATTTATTTCTAGAATTTTTGGTCGGGCCAATTGGTACAGTTTATTAGTTAAAGTCACCCATGTTACAGGGATCGACTGCTCTGACCTTCGCGTGGTATAACTTGAATATCTCTCTGTACAGGGCTTTAATGCTGGTGCCGTTTGTTTCTAATGAAACTAGACTCAAAATGGAATCTGTACATATAAGGTATGTCTCCTAATTCTTTCTGGATAATTTATAGTAAATTTTTAAATTTGCGACAGGGAACCCAGAAACCGTTCTGGCCCTGTCTCACAATAGCTTTAATATCTCTTAACATGTAACTCCTATGACCATTTCGTTTCTTCCATATGAAAATAGACTCATCAATGTTCATTTACATTGCTGATTCACTATTTAATACCATTCCTACAAATTTTGGTGATTTTTCACATTCACGTTACTGCAGCTGGCAGCATCTGTTTTTAAGGTAGGTCTTACCTATTTTGTAGTCTCCATGAACCAACTAGTCTTGCCTTACATAGGTCCACATATGATCATTTTAACCATGCCAATGGCTGATCATGTGACCAACATTCCCATTTCCAATTCATAGTCACATCATGACACCATATATATATATACAAACCGTAAATAGTTTAAGTTGATACTTCACTATTACGAGCCATTTTCGCATGGCCGTACACATATACATCATAACATATTTAAACCAACAAGGGTAGTCCTATACATGCCATTTCAAGTTCAACCAAGAATTTATACCAAAATGGGGCTTGATAGTGTGGATGACTTCACTTCAACGATCCCGAATCCGATTGCTATCGAGCGAAATCTAGAAAACCGAGAGCCAAAGCAATGAGTAAGCATTTTTATGCTTAGTAAGTCTCAAGGAATATAATCAACTCTAATTACAGCAATACATTCACATAGTTAAATGCATCATTTCATTAATGCACATTCACATAATCATACTTACTTCACCATCCCAACTCTTATGTTCATACACAAATAACGGCTTCATTAAGGCCGATAACTCGTTCCATCATAGGAGCGGATATTCACACGCTCTTACTCCTAGCGCATAAGCACACACCGCACTTACCTTGTCATTGGGAAATTTCACAAGTGCATTAGCTGAAATTTTCCAGCAAGCTTATAATTTTCAAATCACATACCTTCGAGTTTAACCGGATGCCGCTACTCGATCAATCGCCTTGGGACATAGCCCGGTTATGGTAACCCGCACCAAGGCCTACGGACTTAACCCGGATATCACGATTTGCACAAATGCCTTGGTCTTAGCCCGGATAGAATGACTCGCATACGAATGCCTTCGGTCTTAGCGCGGATGTAGCCACTAGCACAATTGCCTTGGTCTTAACCCGTTATAATTTCCAGCATAATTGTCTTGGGGCTTAGCCCGGATATCATTCAATTTCTCATGCACACATACATCAATAATCATTGGACATACATATTTATTTTCGTTACTAAGGCTCAAACACAATTATAATCACTAACATAATCGCCTTCGGACTTAGCCCGGTATCATTCAATACTCATACACACATAAATCAATAATCAATACATCCATATTTCATTCCACATAATTCAAGTAAGGTCACTTCTTGAGGACTTACCTCGGATGTTGTCGAACGGCTTTTACGGCTATTCGATTACTTTTTCCTTCCCTTGTCCAATTGTGGCCCTCTTAGCCCTTGAGCTAATTCAAACAAATTCAATTTATCAAAACCTCATTGTGCTAGCTTATGGCGAATATGACAAGGAATTTAAATGGTCATATGGCCACCCTTTAGCTTGAATACACAATGGTCATGCACATTTTATACTACATCAAGCAATTCAATACAATTTATTCGAGCATCAAGGAAAAGCTAAGGCCTTCAATAGGCTACCCAAGGCCGAATATACTTGTCCATGTTGAGGCCAATTATGCACTTAATACCACACAAAACAGCATGCATTTTACTAGTTAATGCTTTGCATATTGTAGCTCAAAACTTACAATATAGCATCAAGCACTCATATGTGTGCTAGGCCGAATGTGCTTACAATTTCACAATTATTCTTCAACATCTTCTTCTTTAAACAAACTTATTCATCACTTCCTTCATAACCAAAACATCATGTGCAAACATATATATACATATATGAGCATGGTCAATTTCAAGGTGTCCATAGCCATCCAAAACACAAATTTTAACTAACATGCAAGAAGCATGAACCATGCTCATGAATGCATCATGGCGAATATGACAATCATGCTCCTTTTCAACTTCAATCATGATAAAACAAAAGAAAGCTCAAAATCTTACTCAAGAGTAGACAATCCATCATTGCATGCATCATCATCAAGCTTCACACTTAGCATGCAATGGCTTTATCACCATAACAACTTTGGCCAAATACCATTTCCATGGCTTAACAAAGATTTGAGCCATGGCTAACATGCACATCAAGTTAGCAACCAAAACATGCATGAAACTCCTAACACAACCTCATACATACCTTAATCTTGATGCAAACTTAGCCAAATCTCCTTCTAGATCTCTTCCAAACCAAGCATGAAGCAAAATCCTCCTTCTTCCTTAGTTTTGGCTCAAAGAAAGGATGAACAAAATTTTTTCTGTCCTTCTCTACAACTCACGGAAATGGGGGGATTACCACACTCACACACATTTTTTTCATTTTTTATCACCCATACACCTTTGTTTATTATTTCACCCTAATGCACCAACAAAACATGTTTCATGACATGTTTAGCCCATCCTCCTTGTCATGGCCGGCCACCACCTATAAAGGGGGAATTTGACATGCAAGTTCATTATTTTGCATGCATGCTTTAATTAGTCATCACACATTTCCTATCATACTTTCAAAGTTCATTACTAAGTCCTTTCTTGTGGAATTCACCCTTATAACACTAAATCAATCATCATAAAATGTCATACATGAGCACACACATATTATAGGCATCAAAATAAATTTTAATTATTTTTATGCCTCGGTTTTGTGGTCCCGAGACCACCTTCCGACTAGGGTCAATTTTGGGTCATCACAACTCTCCCCACTTAAGAAATTTTCGTCCCAGAAAATCTTACCGTAAATAGGTTTGGATATCGCTCTTTCATAGAGTTCTCGGTCTCCCAAGTAGCTTCTTCTATCCCGTGCTTGAGCCATAACACTTTTACTAGCGGAACCCGCTTGTTTCACAACTCTTTCACTTCTCGTGATAGGATACGAATCGGTTCTTCCTCATAACTCATATTAGCTTGAATTTCAATTTCTGATGGACTAATCACGTGCGATGGATCGGATCTATAGCGTCGAAGCATCGAAATGTGAAAGACATCGTGAACCTTTTCGAGTTCAGGGGGCAAAATCAAACGATATGCCACTGGATCGACTCGCTCGGATATCTCATATGGCCCAACGAACCTCGGGCTCAACTTGCCCTTACGGCCGAATCGAGTATCTTTTCCAAGGCGATACCTTGAGAAACACTTTATCACCCACGATACTCGATATCCTTACGCTTGGTCCGCGTCGACTTCGACGATCGGAGGCTATCTTCGACTTTCACGGATTACTTTCACTTTCTGCTCAGCATCCCTAATTAAATCCACCCCAAAAATCTTGCTTTCACCGAGCTCGGTCCAAAACAATGGTGTACGGCATTTACGACCGTACAAGGCCTCGTAGGGTGCCATCTTAATACTTGATTGAAAGTCGTTGTTGTGGCGAATTCAATCAACGGCAAATACCATTCCATAAACCACTAAACTCGAGGACGCAACATCTTAACATATCCTCAAGTATCTGAATTATCCGCTCGGATTGACCATCGGTTTGGGGGTGAAAGGCGGTCTTTGAAATGCAACTTGGTACCCAAAGCTTCTTGCAACTTTTTCCAAAATCGCGAGGTAAATCTCGGATCTCTATCCGACACGATGGAAATAGGCACCCCGTGTAATCTCACAATCTGAGAAACGTACAATTCAGCTAATTTGTCAATTGAAAAATCCGTACGTACGGGGACAAAGTGGGCTGACTTAGTCAATCGATCTACCACGACCCAAACCGCATCCTTCTTACTTGCTGACAATGGCAGTCCGGATACAAAGTCCATTGTGACTCGATCCCATTTCCACTCGGGTATCGTGATTGGTGAAGTAATCCACAAGGCACCGATGTTCCGCTTTCACTTGTTGACATATTAAACATCTCAAACAAAGTCTGAGATGTCTCACTTCATACCATGCCACCAAAACCGACGTTTCAAATCATTGTACATCTTCGTACTCCGGGTGGATTGCCATTCGGCTACAATGGGCTTCATTCAGAATTATCGAAATGAGTTCAATTCTTTGGAACACACAGACGACTTTTGAACCTCAAACAATCGTCATCATCGATTTGAAACTCAATCCTTGTTCGAACACACTCAGCCCGCTTTGCGCCAACTCGTCGTCGACTTTCGAGCTTCTCGAATTTGATGTATCAATAGTGGTTTGGCTTTCAATTCAGCTACTAACACACTATCGGATCGAATGCACAAGTGCACGTTCATCGCTCAGAAGCGAATAATGATTTACGACTCAAGGCATCCGCAACCACTTTCGCCTTTCCCGGGTGATAGTCAATGACCAGCTCGTAATCCTTTAACAGCTCGAGCCAATGTCTTTGTCGCAGATTTAAGTCTCTTTGGATCATCAAATATTTGAGACTTTTGTGATCCGAGTATACATGGCACCTTTCACCAAATAAGTAATGTCGCCAAATCTTTAAGGCGAATACGATGGCGGCCAATTCGAGATCATGAGTCGGATAATTTTTCTCATGTGGCTTTAATTGCCTCGACGCATAGGCCACAACTCGACCTTCTTGCATTAATACGCAACCTAACCCAAGTAGAGAGGCGTCGCTATAGATGACAAACTCTTTGGGACTCGGGTTGCACTAGAATTGGGGCTTCACCAAATAAGTTTTCGATTGATCGAAACTTTTTGGCATTTCTCATCCATTCGAACTTAACATCCTTTTGGAGTAACCGTCATCGGCGTGGCTATCGTTGAGAAGCCTTTACAAATCGTCGGTAATAACCTAAGCAAGCCCCAAAAAGCTCGAACCTCGGAATATTTCTGAGGCTTCCAATTAAGTATGGCTGAAATTTTATTCGGTCGACTCGAATACCCGATCTGAATACCACATGACCCAAGAAGCTAACCTCTCTTAACCAAAACTCACACTTGCTGAACTTAGCATATAATTGCTTATCCCGTAAAATTTGCAAAGACTAACCGCAGTGTTCAAGATGTTCGGTCTCATTTCTTGAATAGACCAAGATGTCATCAATGAACACGACTACGAATCGATCCAAATATGGTCTAAAGATCCGATTCATTAAATCCATAAATACCGCAGGGCATTAATGAGCCCAAACGGCATCACTAGGAACTCATAGTGACCATATCTCGCTCAAGGCGGTCTTGGGTACGTCCAGAATCTCGGATTCGCAATTGATAATAGCCCGATCTCAAATCTATTTTCGAGAACACCGAGGCTCCTTTAGTTGATCTAACAAGTCATCGATCGTGGCAAAGGATATTTGTTCTTTATTGTCGCTTTATTAAGTCGACGATAATCGATGCACAACCGCATGGTTCCATCCTTCTTTTCACGAACAACACCGGCGCACCCCAAGGCGAAAAACTTCGGCGAGCAAAACCTCTATCCACCAATTCTTGCAAACGAGCTTCCAACTCCTTTAATTCCGTTGGTGCCATATGATACGGAGCTATCGAAATTGGAGTGGTACCGGTACCAATTCGATGCCAAATTCTATTTCCGAGCAGTGGTAAACCCGCAATTCTTGAGGAAAACATCCGGTATTCACAAACCACGAGCACAGATTCGAGTTTCTTTTCGATTCCTTGTCATCGAGCACGTCGCAAGGTACGCTTCGCACTCTTTTCTTACATATTTTCGGGCCAACATTGCGATATTACGGTGGCAACCCTTTAAGTCCGTAGACTTAACCCGAATTATCTCGTTATTCGCGCACCTCAAATCGATAGTCTTGCTTTTGCAATTTACGACCGCATCGTGCATGGTCAACCCATCCAAACCAAGAATAACGTCGAATTCATCGAACGGCAAAAGCATCAAGTCCGCGGAAACAAGAACCTCGAACACTAGGGACTTTTCTTGCACACTTTGTTGACAAGCACGTAATGACCCAAGGGTTTGACACCGAATTACAAACTCGGTAGACTCAATAGGCAAAGTCTTCTTTGGATGCTAAGGTTTCACATATATAAGATTGAGTAGAACCGGGGTCAATCAAAGCAATCACATTAGTATTGAAAAGAGTGAAAGCACCGTAATGACATCCGGAGAGGCAAGATCCTCGGCGTCGGCGTATGGCATAAGTCCTTGCGAGAGCACGAGCCTCGGATCGATGGTAGCATCTCTAGATCCTCTCGACCGCCATGACATTGCCCATATTTCTAGGTGGCCTACCTCGGCGATGGTAGCACCCGAGTTTCCACTCGACTCACATTCTGCTCAAGCATCCTCGGGCAATCCTTCCTAAAGTGGTCGGCCGATCCACACTTATAGCGAGAGCGATCACGAAACCAACAGCTCCCGAATGCCATTTGCCACAATGTTGACACTCGCCCTCTCTCGGCGATCATTTCCACCATCGCGATCGAAGTGACTCGTGTGGTCACAGGGGTCGATCGCGTCCTCGTCTAGAAAAGCCCAAAGCGCCTCTAGACCGGTTCACATCATCTCGAAATCTCTTGATTGCTGTTGAAGAGACTTTCCGAGGACCTCTTTCGAATTCTCCGGTTCCCACATCACTTTTTGTTTCTCCTTTCTAAGCTCTTCGACTTTACAAGCTCGCTCAACAAGTACTACGATCTCTCGTATTTCGAGAATGCCAACGAACATCCTTATATCATCATTCAGCCCATCCTCGAGCGTTTACACATAATAGCTTCGACGAAATGCATTCTCGCGTGTATCGGCTAAGCCTCACAAATTTTCGTTCATAGTCGGTAACCGACATAGAACCTTGCTTAAGATCAAGAAATTCCCTTCGCTTTTGGTCGATGAATCTCGATGATATACTTTTTTTTTTTCTAACTTGGTTTGAAAGAATTCCCAAGTCACTTGCTCTCTAGGTACCACAAGTCGAGTACTCCACCAATAGTAGGTGGAATCACGTAGCAAGGAGATGGTACACTTTAAGCACTCATCGGTGTACAAGATAGCTCATCGAGCACCGGATAGTGTTGTCCGACCAAAATTCAGCTCGTTCGGCATCATCATCATCCGTAGCTTTAAATTCAGTGGCCCCATGTTTTCGAATCCTATCGATTGGGGCTTACTTGACCTTATTTGGTCGATTCTGGGAGGTATTGTAGGTCGGGGTTGCATTTGTCGGGAATGGAGGTTGTGGGACGGTAGTGTTAGTTCGAATGTATTGATTAAACCATTCGTTCATCACACTATAAAAGGCTTGCCTAGCCTCATCATTCGGATTGCTGGCCATAGGTTGAGAGTCCGCCGCTGTCCCTTGTCGGAGCAGCAGCGCCACACTCTCCACATCATCAGCTATTGCTCGGTTGGGATCGGGATCCATTGCTATAAACAAACTCAAAGTCAAATTGTCAGAAATCACCACACTATCGATTCATCATTTAATGGCATGTATAGCTAGACCCCAAACACCTCACGGTAGTCCTAGAATTGACTAAACCGTGGCTCTGATACCAATAAAATTGTAACACCCCGAACCCGAGACCATCGCCGGTGTCGGACACGAGGGGTTAGCAAGCCAAGTTCACTTGTTTTGCCCATCCATTGGACATTTCCAGTCAGGCTGGAAAAACTGCGTCACTGTCGCCTTAAAAATCATATCTCGAGTTTCAAAACTTGGAAACTGGTTTCGTAAATTTTCCCTGAATTTAGACTCATATATCCATCCATGGATTTATTTTTAGAATTTTTGGTCGGGCCAATTGGTACAGTTTATTAGTTAAAGTCACCCATGTTATAGGGATCGACTGCTCTGACCTTCGCGCGGTATAACTTGAATATCTCTCTGTACAGGGCTTTAATGCTGGTTCCGTTTGTTTCTAATGAAACTAGACTCAAAATGGAATCTGTACATATAAGGTATGTCTCCTAATTATTTCTGTATAATTTATAGTAAATTTTTAAATTTGCGACAGGGAACCCAGAAACCGTTCTGGCCCTGTCTCACAATAGCTTTAATATCTCTTAACATGTAACTCCTATGACCATTTCGTTTCTTCCATATGAAAATAGACTCATCAATGTTCATTTACATTGCTGATTCACTATTTAATACCATTCCTACAAATTTTGGTGATTTTTCACATTCACGTTACTGCAGCTGGCAGCATCTGTTTTAAGGTAGGTCTTACCTATTTTGTAGTCTCCATGAACCAACTAGTCTTGCCTTACATAGGTCCACATATGATCATTTTAACCATGCCAATGGCTGATCATGTGACCAACATTCCCATTTCCAATTCATAGTCACATCATGACACCATATATATATATACAAACCGCAAATAGTTTAAGTTGATACTTCACTATTACGAGCCATTTTCGCATGGCCGTACACATATACATCATAACATATTTAAACCAACAAGGGTAGTCCTATACATGCCATTTCAAGTTCAACCAAGAATTTATACCAAAATGGGGGCTTGATAGTGTGGATGACTTCGACTTCAACGATCCCGAATCCGATTGCTATCGAGCGAAATCTAGAAAACCGAGAGCCAAAGCGGAGTAAGCATTTTATGCTTAGTAAGTCTCAAGGAATATAATCAACTCTAATTACAGCAATACATTCACATAGTTAAATGCATCATTTCATTAATGCACATTCACATAATCATACTTACTTCACCATCCCAACTCTTATGTTCATACACAAATAACGGCTTCATTAAGGCCGATAACTCGTTCCATCATAGGAGCGGATATTCACACGCTCTTACTCCTAGCGCAAAAGCACACACCGCACTTACCTTGTCATTGGGAAATTTCACAAGTGCATTAGCTGAAATTTTCCAGCAAGCTTATAATTTTCAAATCACATACCTTCGAGTTTAACCGGATGCCGCTACTCGATCAATCGCCTTGGGACATAGCCCGGTTATGGTAACCCGCACCAAGGCCTCACGGGACTTAACCCGGATATCACGATTTGCACAAATGCCTTGGTCTTAGCCCGATAGAATGACTTCATACGAATGCCTTGGTCTTAGCCGGATGTAGCCACTAGCACAATTGCCTTGGGTCTTAACCCGTTATAATTTCCAGCATAATTGTCTTGGGCTTAGCCCGGATATCATTCAATTTCTCATGCACACCTACATCAATAATCATTGGACATACATATTTATTTTCGTTACTAAGGCTCAAACACAATTATAATCACTAACATAATCGCCTTGGGACTTAGCCCGGTATCATTCGAATACTCATACACACATAAATCAATAATCAATACATCCATATTTCATTCCACATAATTCAAGTAAGGTCACTTCTTGAGGACTTACCTCGGATGTTGTCGAACGGCTTTTACGGCTATTCGATTACTTTTTCCTTCCCTTGTCCAATTGTGGCCCTCTTAGCCCTTGAGCTAATTCAAACAAATTCAATTTATGAAAACCTCATTGTGCTAGCTTATGGCGAATATGACAAGGAATTTAAATGGTCATATGGCCACCCTTTAGCTTGAATACACAATGGTCATGCACATTTTATACTACATCAAGCAATTCAATACAATTTATTCGAGCATCAAGGAAAAGCTAAGGCCTTCAATAGGCTACCCAAGGCCGAATATACTTGTCCATGTTGAGGCCAATTATGCACTTAATACCACACAAAACAGCATGCATTTTACTAGTTAATGCTTTGCATATTGTAGCTCAAAACTTACAATATAGCATCAAGCACTCATATGTGTGCTAGGCAGAATGTGCTTACAATTTCACAATTATTCTTCAACATATTCTTCTTTAAACAAACTTATTCATCACTTCCTTCATAACCAAAACATCATGTGCAAACATATATATACATATATGAGCATGGCGAATTTCAAGGTGTCCATAGCCATCCAAAACACAAATTTTAACTAACATGCAAGAAGCATGAACCATGCTCATGAATGCATCATGGCGAATATGACAATCATGCTCCTTTTCAACTTCAATCATGATAAAACAAAAGAAAGCTCAAAATCTTACTCAAGAGTAGACAATCCATCATTGCATGCATCATCATCAAGCTTCACACTTAGCATGCAATGGCTTTATCACCATAACAACTTTGGCCAAATACCATTTCCATGGCTTAACAAAGATTTGAGCCATGGCTAACATGCACATCAAGTTAGCAACCAAAACATGCATGAAACTCCTAACACAACCTCATACATACCTTAATCTTGATGCAAACTTAGCCAAATCTCCTTCTAGATCTCTTCCAAACCAAGCATGAAGCAAAAATCCTCCTTCTTCCTTAGTTTTGGCTCAAAGAAAGGATGAACAAAATTTTTCTTTCCTTCTCTACAACTCACGGCAATGGGGGGATTACCACACTCACACACATTTTTTTTCATTTTTTATCACCCATACACCTTTGTTTATTATTTCACCCTAATGCACCAACAAAACATGTTTCATGACATGTTTAGCCCATCCTCCTTGTCATGGCCGGCCACCACCTATAAAGGGGAATTTGACATGCAAGTCCATTATTTTGCATGCATGCTTTAATTAGTCATCACACATTTCCTATCATACTTTCAAAGTTCATTACTAAGTCCTTTCTTGTGGAATTCACCCTTATAACACTAAATCAATCATCATAAAATGTCATACATGAGCACACACATATTATAGGCATCAAAATAAATTTTTAATTATTTTTATGCCTCGGTTTTGTGGTCCCGAGACCACCTTCCGACTAGGGTCAATTTTGGGCTGTCACAGCTCAAAACACCACACAACTAAAAATTTTGTCATGGGCTAAGTAAGGAACTTAATACCTAACTTAAAATATGCTAAAAATCCAAGAGATAACATGAATTACTTACCTTATTTAAGGCTTAAAATCACCGAATGGTTTGCCCCCTTTTCTTATTTAAAATCGGCTAAGAAGGAACAAGGATGAACACCTTGTTTTCTTCACCCTTTTTCTCATTTTTTGTGACAGCCCTAAATTGACCCTAGTCGGAAAGTGGTTTCGGGACTGCTAAACCGAGTCACCGAAGTATTTGAATATGATATTTATTGTCTAAAATATGTGAATATGAATGTGTGAAAGTTTTAAGCTTCGATTTAGTCGATTGCATGTGAATTTAATTAATAGGACTTATGTGTGGCACTTTTAAAAGGTGATAGGTTAATCTATAAGGACCTATTAATGCATGTTATATAAATGAGGGGTTTGCATGTCAAATTTCCATTTATAATAGCTAGTGGCCAGCCATGGTATGGGTCATGAATGATAATATGTATTTTCTATTAGCATTATTAGTTTACAAAATAAAATAAGGAATTAAGAATAATAAAACATGTGGTAATGGGAGGAGAAACCAAAGTTGTCATCTTTGCTCCTCATTGCCGTGACTAGAAGAGAAAAAGCTTGGAAAAAATTCAGCTATGGTGGTTAGCTAAATCAAGGTAAGTTCAAGGATGATTCTTGGATTTCTAGCATTTTTTTTTGAGTTAGTCATTAAGCTCTTTGCTTAACCCATGACCAAACTTGAAATGGTAGGGTGTCTTGAGCATTCGGCCATGGTAGGAAGTAGAAGAGAAATATGGTTGTTGTTCATGTTATTTGGATGAAAAAAAATTGGTAGTTAGATGGAGAAGATATGATTTTGGATATTATTGGGCAATGTATGTGCTTTGAATTGAAGGAATGGAGAGGATGCTTTAATTGTGTTATGAACAATTATATGTTAAATTAAGGTTTGCTAAGCTAGCCATTTAGGTGAATTTGGAAAATCGCCATAAATTGTAGGTGTTGAGTTAGAGGCTGAATGAATTATTTCATTAAAGCTAAAAGAGTCTAGTTTCTTAGAAAAGAAACCATAAAAACAAAAGAGTTACCGATCTTGAGATATTTGAAGTATTAAGGGGCTGAGTCAAAATGACTACTAGATTCCCTGTTCTGTATTTATAAAATCTGTATAAATTGTACAAAAATGGCCCTAAGATAAAATTTATATGCTTAGACTCCTTAATGAGTCTAGTTTCAAATGAAATAAACGAGAATATATTTTGAATTCTGTACAATGAGAAATTTGATTCGTAGTGAAGAGTAGTCAGTTTAGTCAAACAGTGAAACAAGGTGAGCTTTAAGAAAAATCTGGTATTGTTGGGCTAAACTAAAAGTTTTGAAAATTTTATGGATAATAGATAAATGAGTCTTCTGTCAAGAAAAATTTACGGCAATTGATTTGGAGTTTCGTAGCTCCAGTTATAAAAACTTTAGTGACTGTTGTTCAGGAAGTCAGCTTATAAGGAAATTGTAATTATATTGTAAACATTAATGAAAATTTGCTAATGAATTAATTATTGATTTTTATAAAGCTTACTATAAACTATATGTGTGAAAGTCGAATCCATATGTATTATATTCTGAAAGTAATGCTTGAATAGTCGATTAATGACTAGTTAAAATTTGTTGAACTTAAGCTCAAGAGCTTGGAGGATCAAAGTTGGATAAGGGAAAGGAAAAAGTGATCGAATAGCCGTTGAAATCATTCGACAACATCCGAGGTAAGTCGTCGAGTAATGAAACTTAGTTTATGATTTGATTAAGTCATGACATACAAGCATAACAAATAAACGGTGATATAATGATTCTACTTGAATTATATATTGAGGTGATTAGTTTATGCCTATGACGGTTAGCCAATGTGTATAGAGATCATGTTATAAAGCCAATCAAAATCATGCTCTTTGTATGTGGCTATTGAGCCAAATCGGTAAGTGTGATAAGTGTCCGTGTTTGAGCTTTAGTAATGAAAATGAAATATGAATGTGTCATGATTTATTGATATATGTGCATGGTTATTCGAATGATATCCGGCTAAGTCCCAAGGCTTTTGTGCTAGTGACTATATCCGGACTAAGATCCAAGGCATTTGTGCGAGTTGCTATATCCGGGCTAAGACCAAGGCATTTGTGCTAGCGACTATATCCGGCTAAGTCCCGAAGGCATTTATGCTAGTGACTATATCCGGCTAAGACCAAGGCATTTGTGCGAAGTTGTTATATCCGCTAAATCCAAGATACTTGGGTTTGGTAGTGAGCGATCTTGCTGTAATAATTTCAATTAATACGCTCATAAAATCCAAACGATAAGGTATGTTTCAGATATGCATCGGAAAAATCGATTCGTTTTAAATAGTATTCGCTCAATTGATTAATGAACTTCCGCCTTTAGTTAGGTTTGATACCTGTGCATGAAAATATTGGTTGAAGCGTGAAGTAAGTATGATTATGAGAATGTGCATATATGAAGTTATTCATTTAGCCATATGAATGTTATACTTTAGTCGAAACTAATTTCATTACTCAAAACTTACTAAGCATTAAATGCTTATTCCGTTTCTTTGATTCTCTGTTTTATAGATTTTGGTTCGTCACCATCGGACTCGGAGTGTCAAAGTCGAAGTCGCCCACACTATCAAAGCCCTTTTGGTACTCTTTTAGTTGAACTCTGATAATGGCATGTATAGGATTGCCCTTTGTTGTTAGTCAAGTACTTTGGTAATGTATATATTTGGATGGCCATGCGGAAATGGCTTATATATATTTTGAGCATAGCATTATAATCATTTTGTATGTTTTTCATTGAGTGGTATGGAAATTTTTGGTAACAATTATCCATTGGGATGGTTAATCACGATCATTTTGGTGCTATGTATGACAAATTCTAGTGGATCCATGGAAAACCATGAAATAGGTAAAGTTTACCTTAAGAATAGATGCTGACAGCAGTAGTGATGTGGATTTGAAAAATCACTAAAAATAGTAGGAATGGAATTAAATAGTGAATAAATTATGAAATTGAACCTTGATGAATCTATTTTCATATGAAAGTAACAAAACGATCATATGAGCCGTATTTTATGAGATGTTTAAATTTTTGTGAAACAGGGCCAGAGCGATTTCTTAATCCCCTGTTCTGACTTTGGAAATTCAGTATAAATTAACCAGAGATAATTAGAAGTCATGCCCTATATGTACAGATTCCTTTTCGAGGCTATTTTCTTTAGAAACAAACGGAATAAGTATTTAAGCCCTGTACAGGGAGATATCTAAGTCGTAATACATGAAGGTCAGAGTAGTCGAACCCTGAAATAGGGGGGACTTTAACTAATAAACTGTACTAATTGGCCCAACCAAAAATTCTAGAAAAACATTTTAAGATAGATGTATGAGTCTAGTTTCAGGAAAAATTTATGGAATCAGTTTTGGAGCTTCGGAACTCGAGATATGATTTTTAAAGTGACCGTGATGCAGTTAGCCAGCTTGTCTGGAAATTTAAAAAAAAAATGAACTGTGTAAGTAAACAAATTAAGTCCGTTAACACCTCGTGTTCGACTCCGGAAACGGTCTCAAGCACGCAGGCGTTACAATTTTATTGGTATCAGAGCTACGGTTTAGTCGATTCTAGGACTACCGTAATACGTTGGTCTAGCTATACATGCCATTATGTGATTATTTGATAGTGTGGTGATTTACGCTTAAAATGTGTTTACTTATAGAAATGGATCCCGATCCCAACCGAAGCGGTAGTGATGATCATGAGAGTGTAGCGCTGCTCCCGCAAGACAAGGGACAAAGACCGGACTCTCAACCTATTGCTAGTAATCGAATGATGAAGCTAGACAAGCTTTTTATAGCGTGATGAATGATTGGTTCAACCAATACATTCGAACTAATACTGGTGTTCCACAACCCTATTCCCGACTAATACAACCCCAAGACTGCAATACCTCCGATGAATCGACCAAATAAGGTCGAATAAGCCCTAGTTGATGAATCCGAAAACATGGGGCTACTGAATTTAAAGCTACAGAGACAGAGACGATGCCGAGCAAGCTAAATTTTGGTTGGACAACACTATTCGGGTACTTCACGAACTATCTTGCACACCCGATGAATGCCTAAAGTGTACTATCTCCTTGCTACATGATTCTGCCTACTATTGGTGGAATACGTTGATTTCTCTTGTGCCCAGATAGCAAGTAACTTGGGAGTTTTTCCAAACCGAGTTTCGAAAAAAGTATATCAGTCAGAGATTCATTGATAAAAAATGGAAGGAATTTCTTGAACTTAAACAAGGTTCCATGTCGGTTACTGACTATGAACGAAAGTTTGTAAGGCTTAGCCGGTACGCACGAGAATGCATTTCTTCAGAAGCTGTGAGGTGTAAACGTTTTGAAGATGGACTGAACGATGATGTAAAGCTGTATGTTGTCATTTTAGAAATCCGAGAATTTGTGGTACTTGTCGAGCGAGCTTGCAAAGCCGAGGAGCTCAGTAAGGAGAAAAGAAAAGCTGATATGGGAGCAAAGGAGTTTCGTAAGAGATCTTCGGGGAAGCCCTTTCAACAGTTATCGAAGAAATTTAGAGATGGTTTAGGCCGATCTAGAGACACTTCGGGCTTTTCTAGACGAGATCGTGATCGACCCCCTGTGAGTGCACGAGTCACTTGATTCGCCGATGTTGGAAATGGTCGTCGAGACGAACAGTGCCGATATTGTTGTAAATGGCATTCGGGAGTTGTAGATTCCATGACCGCTCTGTTACAAGTGCGGATCAGTGACCACTTTATTAAAGATTGCCCGAGATTGTCCGAGCAGAATGTAAATCGAGTGGGAAACCGAAAGTGCTACTCTGCTCGGGGTAGACCATCTAGAAATACGGGCAATGCTAGTGGCGGTCAGAAAGGATCTAGAGATGATACAACTAGATCTCGAGGCTCGTGCTCTGCTAGAGCTTATGCTATCTGCCAAGACGCGAGGATGCTTCCTCGCCGGATGTTATTACCGTACTTTTACTCTCTTTGATACTAATGTGATTGCTTTGATTGACCCTGGTTCTACTCATTCTTATATATGTGAAACCTTAGCATCCAGTAAGACTTTATCTGCTGAGTCTACTGAGTTCGTTATTAGAGTGTCGAATCCCTTGGGTCGTTATGTACTTGTTGACAAAGTGTGTAAGAAATGTCCCCTAGTAATTCGAGGTTCCTGTTTTCTGGCCGATTTGATGCTTTTACCGTTTGATGAATTTGATGTTATTCTCGGTCTGGATTGGTTGACCGTACATGATGCAGTTGTGAATTGCAAAAGTAAGACTATTGATTTGAGGTGTGCAAATAATGAGATAATCCGAGTTGAGTCTACTGTTTTGAATGGATCGCCAACAATAATACCTCGATGTTAGCCCAAAAATATGTGAGAAAGGGGTGTGAAGCGTATCTTGCATACGTACTTGATAATAAAGAGTCAGGAAAGAAACTTGAATCGGTACCAGTGGTTTGTGAATATCCGGATGTTTTCCCCGAAGAGTTACTAGGATTACCACCTGTTCGGGAGGTAGAGTTTGGCATCGAACTTGTACTTGGTACCACTCCAATTTCGATAGCTCCGTATCGTATGGCACCAATGGAATTAAAGGAATTGAAAGCTCAGTTGCAAGAGTTGACGGATAGAGGTTTCGCTCGACCAAGTTTCTCACCTTGGGGTGCACCAGTATTGTTTGTGAAAAAGAAGGACGGAACCATGAGATTGTGCATCGACTATCGTCAGCTGAATAAAGTGACAATAAAGAATAAATATCCGTTACCACGTATTGACGATTTGTTCGACCAACTAAGGGGAGCCTCAGTGTTTTCAAAGATAGATTTGAGATCGGGTTATTACCAGTTGCGAATTCGAGATTCGGATATACCCAAAACTGCTTTCAGAACGAGGTACGGTCACTATGAGTTCTTAGTGATGCCGTTTGGACTCACTAATGCCCCTGCGGTATTTATGGATCTGATGAATTAGGTCTTCAGACAGTATTTGGACCGGTTTGTAGTTGTGTTTATTGATGACATCTTGGTCTATTCAAGAGATGAAACCGAGCATGCTGAGCACCTGAGATTAGTGTTGCAGATTTTACGAGATAAGCAGTTATATGCTAAGTTCAGTAAGTGTGAGTTCTGGTTAAGAGAGGTGAGCTTCTTGGGTCATGTGGTATCCGCATCGAGTATTCGAGTTGATCCGAGCAAAATTTCAGCCATACTTAACTAGAAGCCCCCGAGAAATATTACTGAGGTTCAGAGCTTTTTGGGACTTGCCGGTTACTATAGACGGTTTGTAAAGGGTTTCTCGATGATAGCCACACCAATGACGAAGCTACTTCAGAAAGATGTTAAGTTCGAATGGTCGAAAAATGTCAAAAAGTTTCGATCAACTAAAACTTACTTGATGAAGCTCCATGCTAGTGCGACTGAATCGAGCAAAGAGTTTGTCATTTACAGTGACGCATCCTTACTTGGGTTGGGTTGTGTATTGATGCAAGAAGGTCAAGTTGTAGCTTATGCATCGAGACAATTGAAGCCACATGAGAAAAATTATCCAACCCATGATCTCAAACTAGCTGCCATCGTATTCGCTTTGAAAATATTGTGACATTACTTATTTGGTGAGAAGTGCCATGTATATTCGGATCACAAAAGTCTCAAATATTTGATGACTCAAAGAGACTTGAATCTGCGACAAAGACGTTGGCTCGAGTTGTTAAAAGATTATGAGCTTGTCATTGACTATCACCCGGGAAAGGCTAATGTGGTTACGGATGCTTTAAGTCGTAAATCACTATTTGCTTTACGAGCGATGAATGTACACTTGTCTGTTCTATCCGACAATGTGTTAGTAGCAGAATTAAAGGCCAAACCATTGTTGATTCATCAAATTCGTGAAGCTCAAAAAGTCGATGATGAATTGGTTGCAAAACGGGCTGAATGTGTTTCGAACATGGAATCAGAGTTTCAAATTGACGATGACGATTGTTTGAGGTTCAGAAGTCGTTTGTGTGTCCCAAGAAATTCAGAACTTATTTTGACGATTCTGAACGAAGCTCATTGTAGCCAAATGTCAATTCACCCGGGGAGTACGAAAATGTACAACGACCTGAGACGTCAGTTTTGGTGGCATGGCATGAAACGAGACATTTCCGATTTTGTTTCGAAGTGTTTAATATGTCAACAGGTGAAAGCAGAACATCAAGTGCCTACAGGTTTACTTCAGCCGATCATGATACCTGAATGGAAATGGGATCGAGTCACGATGGATTTTGTATTTGGGTTGCCATTGTCGGCAACTAAGAAAGATGCGATTTGGGTTGTTGTTGATAGACTGACTAAGTCGGCTCATTTTATTCCCGTACGTATGAATTATTCACTGGATAAACTAGCTGAATTGTATGTTTCTCAGATTGTGAGATTACACGGGGTACCCATTTCTATTATGTCAGATAGAGATCCGAGATTCACCTCGCGATTTCGGAAGAAATTGCAAGAAGCTTTGGGTACCAAGTTGCATTTTAGCACCGCTTTTCATCCCCAAACCGATGGTCAATCCGAGCGGATAATTCAGATACTCGAGGATATGTTGAGATGTTGCATCCTTGAGTTTAGTGGTTCATGGGAACGGTATTTACCTTTGATTGAATTCGCTTACAACAATAGTTTTCAATCAAGTATTAAGATGGCACCTTACGAGGCTTTGTACGGTCGTAAATGCCGTACACCATTGTTTTGGACCGAGCTCGGTGAAAGTAAAATTTTCGGAGTTGATTTGATTAAAGATGCTGAGCGGAAAGTAAAAATAATTCGTGAAAGTCTGAAGGCGACATCGATCGTCGAATTGCACCTGATTTGAAACGAAAAGACATTGAGTATCAGGTGGGAGATAAAGTGTTTCTTAAAGTTTCGCCTTGGAAAAAGATACCCAGATTTGGCCGTAAGGGCAAACTGAGTCCGAGGTTCATAGGGCCGTATGAAATATCCGAACGAGTTAGCCCTGTGGCATATAGATTGATTTTACCCCCTGACCTCGAGAAGATTCACAACGTTTTCATTTTTCGATGCTTGACGTTCTGAGATCCGACCCTTCGCATAATAAATCCTCCGAGGTTGAAATTCAAGCCGATATGAGTTATGAAGAAGAACCGATTCGTATCCTAGCTCGTGAAGTGAAAGAGTTGCGAAACAAAAGGGTTCCGTTAGTAAAGGTGTTATGGCTCAAACACGGGATTGAAGAAGCTACTTGGGAAACCGAGAACTCTATGAAAGAATGATACCCAAACCTATTTACGGTAAGATTTTCGGGACGAAAATTTCTTAAGTGGGGGAGAGTTGTGACAGCCCTAAATTGACCCTAGTCGGAAAGTGGTTTCGGGACCGCTAAACCGAGTCACCGAAGTATTTGAATATGATATTTATTGTCTAAAATATGTGAATATGAATGTGTGAAAGTTTTAAGCTTCGATTTTGTCGATTGCATGTGAATTTAATTAATAGGACTTATGTGTGGCACTTTTAAAAGGTGATAGGTTAATCTATAAGGACCTATTAATGCATGTTATATAAATGAGGGGTTTGCATGTCAAATTTCCATTTATAATAGCTAGTGGCCAGCCATGGTATGGGTCATGAATGATAATATGTATTTTCTATTAGCATTATTAGTTTACAAAATAAAATAAGGAATTAAGAATAATAAAACATGTGGTAATGGGAGGAGAAACCAAAGTTGTCATCTTTGCTCCTCATTGCCGTGACTAGAAGAGAAAAGCTTGGAAAAATTCAGCTATGGTGGTTAGCTAAATCAAGGTAAGTTCAAGGATGATTCTTGGATTTCTAGCATTTTTTTTTTTGAGTTAGTCATTAAGCTCTTTGCTTAACCCATGACCAAACTTGAAATGGTAGGGTGTCTTGAGCATTCGGCCATGGTAGGAAGTAGAAGAGAAATATGGTTGTTATTCATGTTATTTGGATGAAAAAAAATTGGTAGTTAGATGGAGAGGATATGATTTTGGATATTATTGGGCAATGTATGTGCTTTGAATTGAAGGAATGGAGAGGATGCTTTAATTGTGTTATGAACAATTATATGTTAAATTAAGGTTTGCTAAGCTAGCCATTAAGGTGATTTTGAAAAATCGCCATAAATTGTAGGTGTTGAGTTAGAGGCTGAATGAATTATGTCATTAAAGCTAAAAGAGTCTAGTTTCTTAGAAAAGAAACCATAAAAACAAAAGAGTTACCGATCTTGAGATATTTGAAGTATTGTGGGGCTGAGTCAAAATGACTACTAGATTCCCTGTTCTGTATTTATAAAATCTGTATAAATTGTACAAAAATGGCCCTAAGATAAAATTTATATGCTTAGACTCCTTAATGAGTCTAGTTTCAAATGAAATAAACGAGAATATATTTTGAATTCTGTACAATGAGAAATTTGATTCGTAGTGAAGAGTAGTCAGTTTAGTCAAACAGTGAAACAAGGTGAGCTTTAAGAAAAATCTGGTATTGTTGGGCTAAACTAAAAATTTTGAAAATTTTATGGATAATAGGTAAATGAGTCTTCTGTCAAGAAAAATTTACGGCAATTGATTTGGAGTTTCGTAGCTCTAGTTATAAAAACTTTAGTGACTGTTGTTCAGGAAGTCAGCTTATAAGGAAATTGTAATTATATTGTAAACATTAATGAAAATTTGCTAATGAATTAATTATTGATTTTATAAAGCTTACTATAAACTATATGTGTGAAAGTCGAATCCATATGTATTATATTCTGAAAGTAATGCTTGAATAGTCGATTAATGACTAGTTAAAATTTGTTGAACTTAAGCTCAAGAGCTTGGAGGATCAAAGTTGGATAAGGAAAGGAAAAGTGATCGAATAGCCGTTGAAATCATTCGACAACATCCGAGGTAAGTCGTCGAGTAATGAAACTTAGTTTATGATTTGATTAAGTCATGACATACAAGCATAACAAATAAACGGTGATATAATGATTCTACTTGAATTATATATTGAGGTGATTAGTTTATGCCTATGACGGTAGCCGAATGTGTATAGAGATCATGTTATAAAGCCAATCAAAATCATGCTCTTTGTATGTGGCTATTGAGCCAAATCGGTAAGTGTGATAAGTGTCTTGTGTTTGAGCTTTAGTAATGAAAATGAAATATGGATGTGTCATGATTTATTGATATATGTGCATGGTTATTCAATGATATCCGGCTAAGTCCCAAGGCTTTTGTGCTAGTGACTATATCCGGACTAAGATCCGAAGGCATTTGTGCGAAGTTGCTATATCCTGCTAAGACCAAGGCATTTGTGCTAGCGACTATATCCGGCTAAGTCCCAAGGCATTTATGCTAGTGACTATATCCGGCTAAGACCAAGGCATTTGTGCGAGTTGTTATATCCGCTATATCCGAAGATACTTGGGTTTGGAAGTGAGCGATCTTGCTGTAATAATTTCAATTAATACGCTCATAAAATCCAAACGATAAGATATGTTTCGTATATGCATCGGAAAAATCGATTCGTTTTAAATAGTATTTGTTCAATTGATTAATGAACTTCCGCCTTTAGTTAGGTTTGATACCTGTGCATGAAAATATTGGTTGAAGCGTGAAGTAAGTATGATTATGAGAATGTGCATATATGAAGTTATTCATTTAGCCATATGAATGTTATACTTTAGTCGAAACTAATTTCATTACTCAAAACTTACTAAGCATTAAATGCTTATTCCGTTTCTTTGATTCTCTGTTTTATAGATTTTGGTTCGTCAACTATCGGACTCGGGAGTGTCAAAGTCGAAGTCGCCCACACTATCAAAGCCCTTTTGGTACTCTTTTAGTTGAACTCTGATAATGGCATGTATAGGATTGCCCTTTGTTGTTAGTCAAGTACTTTGGTAATGTATATATTTGGATGGCCATGCGGAAATGGCTTATATATATTTTGAGCATAGCATTATAATCATTTTGTATGTTGTTCATTGAGTGGTATGGAAATGTTTGGTAACGATTATCCATTGGGATGGTTAATCACGATCATTTTGGTGCTATGTATGACAAATTCTAGTGGATCCATGGAAAACCATGAAATAGGTAAAGTTTACCTTAAGAATAGACAGTGACAGCAGTAGTGATGTGGATTTGAAAAATCACTAAAAATAGTAGAAATGGAATTAAATAGTGAATAAATTATGAAATTGAACCTTGATGAATCTATTTTCATATGAAAGTAACAAAATGATCATATGAGCCGTATTTTATGAGATGTTTAAATTTTTGTGAAACAAGGCCAGAGCGATTTTTAGATCCCCTGTTCTGACTTTGGAAATTCACTATAAATTAACCAGAGATAATTAGAAGTCATGCCCTATATGTAAAGATTCCTTTTCGAGTCTAGTTTCTTTAGAAACAAACAGAATAAGTATTTAAGCCCTGTACAGGGAGATATCTAAGTCGTAATGCATGAAGGTCAGAGTAGTCAAACCCTGAAATAGGGGTGACTTTAACTAATAAACTGTACTAATTGGCTTGACCAAAAATTCTAGCAAAACATTTTAAGATATATGTATGAGTCTAGTTTCAGGAAAAATTTATGGAATCAGTTTTCGAGCTTCGTAACTCGAGATATGATATTTAAAGTGACCGTGATGCAGTTAGCCAGCTTGTCTGGAAATTTTAAAAAAAAAATGAACTGTGTAAGTAAACGAATTAAGTCCGTTAACACCTCGTGTTCAACTCCGGAAACGGTCTCGGGTACGGGGCGTTACATTTTTATTTCTTATTATTCTATAATATAAAGCCATTTAATTAAAATAATGCTAATATAAAATTCATATATTATATGTTAACTAATAACATGGTCGGCCACTATCTAAAATGGTTAATTTGACATGCAAAACCATTCCTTTCAATACATGCATTAATAGACCATTATAAAATTAGCCTATCACATTTCAAAAGTGTCTCACATAAGTCCTATTAAATAAATTCACATACAAATGACCAAATCAAAGCATGAAACTTTTACACATGCATTTACTCACATCAAAAACATAGAATATGACATTTAATTATTTTTGTAACTCGGTTTTGTGGTTCCGAAACCACTTCCCGACTAGGGTCAAATTAGGGCTATTACATTTTCATTTTAGCCCTTACATTTTCACACTTTGACAATTTAATCCATTTTTCACAAAATCACAAATATGCAAAATTCACGAAGACTATAGCTTGGACGAATATACATGGCTTCCATACCAGCCCAAATAACATATTTAATTCACAATTTAGTCCTTCAAAACCTCATTTTCACAAATTAGCCCAAATAGTTCTATTTCATCAAAATTCAAAGACAAAACTTATATATCTTCTACCAAGCCTTTATAATACATCCAAAATCATCACAAAACTAATGATATCAACAATGGCATTTCATGAAATCTTTAAAAGAAACAGAAATTCAGACATGGGTTTTGAAGAACACAAAGCAACGATCACAGAAACGTAAAAATCATCAAAAACCGAACAAAATATACTAACCTATTCACTCATACAATGGTCGAATACCTTGAAGCTTCAATGGCTTCCTTTTTCTTCTAATTTTCGGTAAAGATAAAGCATAATGGAAATATTTTATGCTTTGGTTTTATTATAATATACATTACTAAACCATTTACCTAAACATCCTTTAAAAATAACCATATTTACTATTATGCCAAACCATATATTCCACTATCATATAATTGGATTTATTTCATCATAAGGACCTTATCTTTAATGAGCCAAATCAAATAGGCACTTTTAACAAACAGCAGACAACTTTTACACTTTACGCGATTTAATCCTTTTTCATAGTTAAGCATAGATTCTGACAAATTAAATCACAGAAATTTCACAGACATAAATTCATATATCATAGACACAGAAAATAATATTAAAATATTTTTCAAACTCAGATTTTTGGTCCCGAAACCACCATTCTGACTAGGGTCAAAACGAGACTGTTACAATTAGGCCGTGTGAAAACAGGGCAAAATTTTTTCCCTAACATAAGAAGCGATAAGTCTCCACGGCCGTGCGACATTGCCGTGGCCAAACCTGCCAAAACAACAAGAGAGTGCGACACACCCGTACCTTGAAACCGTGGGCGAACCTGTCAAATTAGCACAGGCGTGCGGTACGCCCGTGCCTATCACCCGTGGGCGAACCTGTCAAATTAACACAGGCGTGGACCTATGTACACGAGTGTGGGAGAAGCGAACGAAGCAAGACACGGCCATGCGACATTGTGACAGCCTTAAAACGACCCTAGTCGGAATGTGGTTTCGGGACCATAAAACCGAGGCATAAAAATAATTTAATATTCATTTTGATGCCTATGATATGTGTTAATTCGTGTGTGACATTTTTGATGATTTGATTTAGGGTTATAAATGTGAATTTCACTAAAAAGGACCTAGTAGTAAACTTTGAAAGTAGGATAGGGAAATGTGTGATGACTAATTAAAGCATGCATGCAAAACAATGGTCTTGCATGTCAAATACCCTCTTTTTATAAGTGGTGGCGGCCATGACAAGGAGGATGGGCAAAACATGTCATAGACATGTTTTGTTGGTGCAATATGGGAGGAAAAATTAAACTAAGGTGAGGAATAAATAAATGAAAAAAAAAAAAGAGAGAAGGTGTGTGATTCCCCCCATTGCCGTGAGTGGAAGAGAAAGAAAGAAAGAAATTTGTTCATCCTTTCTTTGAGCCAAAACTAGGAAGAAAATACAAAGAGAAAAGAAAAGCTTCATCCTTTGGTTCTTCTTGGCCGGTTTGAAAGGAGAAAGGTTGAAGATATTCGGCCATATTTGCATCTAAGTTAAGGTATGTTGATGTTGTGTTGATGAGATATTAAGTGATTTTTGTAAACCATGTTGAAATTTAATTTGTGGGGTGAGTATGGTTTTCGGCTATAAAAGATTAATAAGGGTGATGGTTGTGTTTTATGCTAAACTTAGATAAATAATGGTAGTTGCTTACATCTTGATATCTATGAGTTCCTTTCTTGGTTCTACCATAGACCCACGAAGTATATGTTTATGTGGTGTTGTTGGAGATTATGATAGAAGCTAATGAGTGAGAGTTTGATAGATACTATGAGGTTAAACTTCATGAGATTGTAAGCTTGTAAGTTGGATGGTGAAATTCATGCTTTGTGAAGGTAAATGGTGTGGAAGGAGCATTCGCCATGATGAAAATATATGAGATAGTTATAATCAACTTGAGATTCGCCCTTGCACCTACATGTATATATGTTGCACATGATGTATTGGTATGACATATATACTATCTCAAGGTATATATTTGCATATGATGATGTTTCGGTTATGAAATAAATGATGGATGCGTATTGAGTTACAATATGGAATCGTTAGTTAGTAAAATGTATGCTGTTTTTGTGTGGTATTAAGTGTATAATTGGCCTCAACATGGACATGCATATTCGCCACATGAAGGGGGTTGGTGTGCATGCATTCGGTTAGAGGCAAGCATATTGATGCCTATTCTTGGCTTGGAAAATTCGCTAAGAAGAGTACTAACTAATGTGTTGAATTGATTCGTGATTTCGTACACATGTGACTCTAATGTCTAATGTATATAAGGGCTAAGTACCTTGAGCTTCACTTTGATGTTTGAATGAATTGTATTGAATTGCTTGTTGTGATTAAAAATTGTGCATGACCATTGTGTATTTGAGCTAAAGGATGGCCATATGACCATTTAAACTCCTTGTCATATTCGCCATAAGCTATCATAATGAGATTTTAATAAGTTAAATTTGTGTGAATTAGCTCAAGAGCTTAGAGGACCACAGTTGGATAAAGGAAAAGAAAAAGTGATCGAATAGCCGTCGAAATCGTTCGACAACATCCGAGGTAAGTCTTCGAGTAATGACCCTACTTGAATTATATTGAAATGATTTGTCATATTATGGCGGACAGCCGAATGTGCGTAGGGACTAAGTTATAAAGTCAATTGAAATCATGCTTTTGTGTGTGGCTATTGAGCCAAATTGGAAAGGTTTGATAAATGTTTTGTGTTTGAGCCTTAGTAACGAGAATGAAATATGGATGTGTCGTGATTATTGATATATGTGTACATGAGCATTTGAATGATACCTGTGCTAAGTCCCAAGGCATTTATGCTAGTGATTATATCCGGCTAAGACCCAAAGGCATTCGTGCGAAGTTGTTATATCCAAAGCTAAGACCAAGGCATTTGTGCAAGTTACCAAATCCGGTTAAGACCAAGGCAATTGTGCTTGTGGTTATATCCAGCTAAATTTCAAGAGACTCGGTTTGAAGGTGAGCGTTTTGGTGCTGTAATAAATTCAATTAATACGCTCGAAAAACCCATACGATAAGGTATGTTTACATGTGCATTGGAAAAGTCGATCCGTTTGAAATAGTATTCGTTCAATCGACTAACGAACTTTCGGCTCTTAGATAGGTTGATACCTTGTGTGTATATGTTGATGAAGTATAAAGTAAGTATGATTATGAGAATGTGTATTAATAAAGTGATTCATTTAGCTATGTGAATGTAATACTTTAGTCAAAGCTGATTTCATTACTTGAGACTTACTAAGCATTAAAATGCTTACCCCGTTGCTTTGGCTCTCTATTTTATAGATTTTGCTCGTTAGCTATCGGATTCGGGATCATCGAAGTCGAAGTTATCCACACTATCAAAGCCCCCTTTTTGGTACAAATTTTGGTTGAACTTTGAAATGGCATGTATAGGACTACTATTTCGTTTGTTGGTCATAGACCCCTTTGATTTTGTATAGATTTGGATAGCCATGCGAAAATGGCTTATATACACTTCGGCATGGTATCATAATCATTTTGTATGTTGTTCATTAAGAGGTATGGAAATGTTTGGAAACGATTAGCCATTGGAAAGGTTAATCATGATTATTCCTTGTGCCATGTATGCTAAAAGGGCTAGTTGAATCAAAGAAATTATGAAGTAGGTAAAGGTTACCTTGAAAACAGATCTTGACAAAGAAGATGATGTGGATGTGAAAAATCACTAAAAATAGTAGGAATGGAATTAAATATTGAATATGAACCTTGATGAATCTACTTTCATATGGAAGAAATGAAATGGTCATATGAGTTATATGTTAAGAGATATTAAAGTTCTCGTGAAATGCAGGCGCGAACGGTTTCTGGATCCCTATTACGACTTTGGAAATTCATTGTAAATTAACCAGAGATAATTAGGAGTCATGCCATATATTTATAGATTCCTCTTTGAGTCTAGTTTCTATAGAAACAAGCAGCATCAGTATTGAAGCCCTGTACAGGGAGATATCCAAGTCGTAATGCGCGAAGGTCAGTGTAGTCGATCCCTGTATCGGGGGAGATTTTAACTAATAAACTGTACTAATTGGCCCGACCAAAAATTATAGAAAAAATTTTTTGGATGGACATATGAGTCTAATTTCAGGGAAAAATTACAAAACTGATTTTCGAGCTTTGAAACTCAAGATATGATTTTTAAGGCGACAGTGATGCAGTAACCAGCTTGTCTGGAAAATTTTAAATGGACTGTGAAAATGATTAAGTCAAGTTTGTGTGCACCTTGTGTTTGACTCCGGTAACGGACTTGGGTACGGGGTGTTACAGACATGGTCACGTGCAACATAAGGGCAAAGAACAAGGGCGTGGGCCAAATGTTAGACGTGCCCAAATTCAAAATTTGCGAAACACACAGGTAAAAATTATGCCACACGGGTGTGTCCCACGACCGTGTGCCCCAAAATCTATATAAACCCCTCACTATTCATCATCTTCCTCCCCAAAAATCCCTAACCCTAGCTGCTACAACTTCACACACCCTACTCCCCACGCCCGTGCGCCGCCTACAACACCGATTCTGACGCCCCAAGCTCCTTCCATTTGTATTTATTTACTCTTTTCTTTACTCTTTTCTTTCTATTTTTTCTTTAAATATGTTGCTTATTTCATGATTTCTCTTCTCTATTGAACTATTTTGAATGAATAGTCATAGTTAGAATATTAAAGCACTCATGCTTGTTTTATAAAAATTTTGTCATTTTAGTTACTACATTATGCTATACTCTTTCATTTTTCCTTGTTTCCATGAAATTTATGCTTACCCACATGCATTCATTGATATTCCTATTGCATTATTCCCATAATCCTATAACTTGATATATTTAGTTGTTTTAGTTTGTATCATTTAGTACGTAAATCTCATGAAATATTCATATTTAGGTTTGATTTTCCATAATATTCTTGGGGCATATTGGTTAAACTTTGATTTTTGATCACTGTAGATATATTATGTCATCCTCACGAGGAAAGAAAAATGTTGTCCCCGCTTCGAAGAAGAGAAAAGGAGCAGCATCATCCTCGGGTCCTACCATGAAGATTAGGCACCCGTTCCTCCAGGTTCCCTTGGGACCCCAGGAGGAATTATATCAAATATTACGGGCCCGACCCCTAGGTGTGGGCCGCTACATTGATTGGGCCGCACTAGAACAAATTTGGTTGACGCGGTCTGAGCCCTCCTGACGACTGACCTATGGGGGCTTTTCTTTAAGATCATCGAGTCCACGTATCTCGAGTTCACATTGGAACTCTGCTCGACGTTCCATCCTTAGGCCGTCATGACAAACTTCGATGATCCTGGAACGGTCCAGTTCTGCCTTAGTGATCTAGTAGGCCAGTTGAGCGTACCCGAGTTTGGGATTGCACTAAGGCTATACACGGAGGAGTTCATGGACAATAATGAACTCAACACCCTCCACCGCCACATCCATACTCCCCTTCAAAATGCTAGAGGGACCTCGTCCCTACCTCAACCACCAACGATCCTAGCCGCTCCAAGGCATCGGCTCTCCCTCCATCCTTGAGGTATCTACACGCCATCTTAGCTCACACTCTGACAGGGAGACAAGATAGCATAAACATCGTCACAACCCACAATGCCTATTTCTTATGGAGTATGGTGAATATGCACGTTATCAACCTCGCCATTCGCCACCAGACGGAACGATTGAGGAGAGGGGTTATCTCTATCGGGCCCTATGTGACTCAATTGGCTCGACACATTGGGCTCCTTAACACAGTAGCACAATCATCCTCCCTCACTCTCATCGGCCAGATGTCCCCACAGGGCATCTCAAGCATGCTAAGTATAAGGATGATCGAGAAACGAGGTGGCATACACCCTTCTCAGTATTGCCTCACCCAGTCCACCGAGGAGGAGGACTCAGAAGACATTACTGATGATGTCCCTCCATATCACGAGGATCCACCGACTCAGCCACTACCTCCTTATCGTCCAGTTCATGCGTCGGCTTTATATTCTGACATCTCTGAGCACCTTACACGATTTGAGCAACAATGTTTTCAGCGTTTTGATCACATTTATGCTACACTTCACCAGATTTGTCAGCAGCTTCACATCTCATCGTCACCCCCACCTTGCGAACCATCTAGTGATGAATATGTTTAAAAACTTTTTATTTATTATTTTATGTTTTTACTTTTATTATATTTTAAAACTACTTTTTATTTTTCTTTAAGCTTATTTTTATTAGGTTTTACGATTATTATTTTACAATTTTTAATTTTGGCTATTTCATTACGAGTAATTATGCCTCTTTATATTCCCTAAAAAGTTCCTGATTCTATCACAGTTATAAAGAGCTCCAAAGCTCATCATCGCATAGGAACTAAAAACTCCACTGGGAAAGGTTCTCCACGACTGCCATGTCCTGCTCGACCACGACCATAGCTACCACCAGATATAATTTTCTTTTGGCGCAGGATTTATGGATTAATGAACCTCTACCACCACCGGAGTATCCTCCTCCACCTCTCATCATTGCTTTGGCCGATTACTCTCCATCACTCCAATTCAAGGAGTTCATTCATCATTCAGGAAGTTTCACTTCTCTCCCTATCTTATGATTATTTTTATCAATATATCTATCTTTTTACATTGGGGGAAATGTATATCTTAAGTGTGGGGGGTTCTTTTATATCATCATTAGAAATCCCTGAATTGTGTCTTATTCTCACGTGAATCACTATTAATTTACTATTAGAATGAATTTTAATTAATTTATGATTTTTATTGATATGTCTTAAATTAAAACATAGGCAATTACGCATTAATTGTTTAAACTTTAAGACATTAGGGAATCAAGCATGATGAGTTGATTTTTGAAGAATTAAAAACTTTTAGGTAGTTTCCCTAAGTTTAGGTACTATCTTGAGTTGAAATTCACAAGTTTAAACATCAAAAAGCCATAATTTTTGTGAGATCTTGAGCCTTTAAAACATATCTTATTCCTTTCATGCTCACTTTCATTATGAGTGCGTCAGTTTTGATTTGTTATTCTAGAACTTGCTTGATTATGCATGTCAAGACCACACCATTTGATTTGATATGTCAAGATGGTAAAGGCACTTAGGTTTAACCCACTCACTCCGTAAAAGCCTACCTCCATAATTAACCCTTAGTGAACCCCTTTTGAGCCTAACAAGCCATTAATTGATTTACCCTCAATATTAACTTATAACCCATTATTGTTGAAATCCCCTAATTTGATCCCTATTTTTGTTGAGATTTGATTTGAACAAATTGCTTAGTTAAGTTTTGTTCTTCTAAATATTTGACTTGTCCCTAAAAAAATACTTACATACATATTAGTTGAAATTCGTCATTTTTGAGCTTGAGTGTTAATTCCATATTCTGAGAAGAAGCTCACTTGTATTCAACTGATGACTAGTTATTTTTCTAGCTAGGTAATTTTTCAATTCAATCTCTATTCTAACATCTTCTTTCAGCTTGTGACCACACCCCCTAACCAAAGCCACGTTACAACTCTCTAAAAGACCTTTTTGATTGATGTATCAGCTCAATATATAGTGGTGGAGATCTGATCTTCAATCAAGATTATGGCAATATCTTTTCATATTGACTAATGAGTGCTTTAATTGATGTCCTTAAACACCTTGAGTGATTTGAGTGAATCTTTAGTGAGGATGTTAAACTCTGTGAGATTTTGACCAAAGTTAATCACTTAGATGAGGGTAGACACCTATGTTTTCGTGATAAAATGCTCAACTTGGAATGTTTGAAACTTTGATGTACTTTTAGTTTAATTTTAAATGTATGAGTACTGATGGATTATTTTGAGATATTATTGATAGGGATTATAAATTAAGAAGAATTTATTTTGATTATGGGTTGAGGATTTTTGCTTGAGGACAAGCAAATGCTTAAGTGGGGGGTATTCGATAAACCTAATTTATACATATTTTTATCCCATGCTTAGCCCATTTATGAATGGTTTCTCCTTAGATTTGGTGAATTCGATGCTCCTAATCCTTTAATTTCATGTTTTATACTTAGGAGATCATAGGAGAGTGAAAAGAACGAGAAACGGGCCGAAAACAGAGAAAATGGACCCACATGGGAAATCAACACGGCCTGGACTTCCTGAATTCGATGCTCCTAATCCTTTAATTTCATGTTTTATACTTAGGAGAGCATATGAGAGTGAAAAGAGCGAGAAACGGGCCGAAAACGGAGAAAATGGACCCACATGGAAAATCAACACGGCCTGGACTTCCTCACACGGGCGTGTCACACGATCGTGTCCATTTGGCAGGATTGAAGGATGACTTACATGGGTAGACTACATGCCCGTGCCTATTCAATAGCCTTGACCACAGGCTACAGTAATCGCACACGGGCGTGTCCCTGCCGAGCCCAAGTATAGTCCTATTCAGAAAAAGGCCAATTTTTAGGGCTCTTAGGCATTCAAAAGCCTATTTAAACACCTAAGGAGGTACTTAAGAGGGGGACACAGAGTAAGAAGCAAGGAATTACTCAAGGAAAGCCGATTGATCCATCTCAGAAGCCGGATTCATCATCAAGATTGAAGGTCCCTTCAAGTTCCTTTAGGAGTTTTGGGTTTTCTTATGTTTTGATATCTTTATGCTTTTGAGATGTTTTCTTTCATAAGTATGAACTAAACCTCCTAAATACCTAAGGGGAATGAAATCTAAGATGGATCTTGTTATTATTATCTGAATTGTATGATAAATATTTGACTTATTCTTAATTGTGTTTTTAATTCTTGTTTTGATATTCCAGGATATTGATTCAAGTTAAGCTCTTATTCAGAGGAGGAATAGACCCTGTCTAAGAGTGAATTTATCATAATTAAGCAGAGTTGATTGCACCCCTAGAGATAAGGCGATAAGGTTTTGCCGGATGAGCGTGAAACCTAGTAAGGGAATCCGTAGATCGAGTTAATGCAATTCTAGGGTATTAATTAGAAAGAGATTTCAATTATTCAACCTAGGGTTAGACGCTATTAGTCTCAAGAGAGATAATAATATAACTTAGGGATTTCTACGGATCAAGTCAAATGAATAAATAGTCTGATTCAGAGTCAAATAACAAGTGAAGTCTAGGTGGATTTTTCCGTAGGTATTGTCTTAATCAATCGAATTTTCCCAAAAGTATTTTTCCAAATTTTCTTTCTGTGCATTCTTAGTTTAGTAATTAGTTTAAATAACCAAACCTCTTAATTTTTAGGCTAGATAATAAAAAGGAAGTGAATACTAGTACTCGTGGTTCCTTTGGGTTGACAATTCTGTCTTGCTAAACTATACTGCTGTTTGATAGTTACACTTGCCTTAATCATGATAATAAGTTAGTCTCAAGAACGATTCATTTATAAATTTTTAAACCTGTCACGAATATCACGCATCAATATAGTCTAATGGTTACTGAGCCCTATTTGAATTGTATGAATTTTAAGGATACGAGTGACATGTCACTAGGGTTATCATTTTGGTGGAGATATTGCATGTGTTGTGAACTCACCATAGTTCGTATGAGCTTACCAATATATCAGCTCGTAAGAGCTTACTGTTTTTAGCTCGTTAGAGCTTACCATTTTAGGTCATTAGAGCTTACTGTCCATCAACTCAGGCGGAGCTTACTGATCATAGCTTGAAAGAGAGGAAATGATAATGAATTGACAAATTACTAATTTATATGTAATGTATATCACTTGAGTATGCCTCGATATTCTAATTTGTTCAACGGGCATAAATTTTGTTATTGGTTATGTGAAAAAGCTGTGTTATACGGATGAATTACTATTATATGGATGAAGTATTGTTTAAACAGATGAGTTACTGTTATCGAATGAATTACTGTTTATTTGATTGAGGGTGAAACGTTAAAAAAGATGTACATGATATATGAATTTGATATGATACAATATATTAAGTATTAAATTGAGATAATGGATGATTACATGTACTTATGTGACTAACTTGTTGATGAATGCTTGTGTATATGCATTTGGCAAGCGAATTTGATATGCTTAGTTTAATTGTTTGGTTATGTATAAATGGTAAGTTAAATTCTGAATTATACGGGCTTACTAAGCTATTAAGCTTACTCTGTTTCTTTTCCATGTTTTATAGAGGTTTGATATCTCGCTCGATTCAGATAAGTTAGAGTTACGCACCACACTATCTAGTTGCCGATTTGTATTTTTGAACTTATGGATATATGTAAATATGCCATGTATAGGCTAGTTATAAAGATGATAGTTATGGATACTTGAGCTAGTGATTTTGGTACATGTTTTGGTATAAGATAAAGCCATGTGATTTGGCTTAACTTGGTATAATGTTTTGGTTGTGTATAACTATTCAAATATGGTATGTTTTGGCAAGTAGTAAATGGAATAGAAATATGCAATGTTGTGTTTATATGTGATAGGCATATGAATGGTAAATGATTGTAGTTGAATTGGTTTAATACGTGTGTAACGCCCCAATTTTCGGGTTTCTATGTTTCTATGATTTTTAAAATTTTTGTGTGTTCTGGTCGATTAAAATATATATTTTAGTAGGTTAGTGGGCCTTCAACTTAAGTTAAATCTGTGGTAGTCTTCGAAATTTTAATTTTATGAACAGGTGATGCAATTGGCGTTTGGGATTTTAAGAGTAAAGGGGTAAAAGATGACACAAAAAGAAGTATGGTATAGTGGCAACGTGGCGCCACTTAGGGGACAGGGAAGTGACGCCATAGAGGAAGCAAGGGGTCCAAGGTTCAAGTCTTGGCTCTTGCAATATATTTTGGTTTTTCTTTTCAATAAATCTGGAAGCAAGTAGGTGCGCTTTAAAGTTTAATGTGTTGGATTTATGACACAAATGAGTTGATGGCCTAGTGGTGGTGGCGTGAGTTGGCATGAGAAAGGACTTTGGTTTGAATCCCTTGCCACGCAAAGGTTGATTATTTTGCTATGTTGGGATGGCAAGAGTTGGTGTTGGTTTTAAACTCTAGGGATGGAGGGATCCCACATCGGGAAGCTATCATAAGAGTAGATGGAGAGCTGGCTTTAAATAGAGCAAACCATGAGGAGAGTAGGCATACCCTTCTTGGCTGATCCCTTTCGCTTTGTGACGTGCTCGTTTGGGTTAGGCGTCAGCTAAGAGTGTTTGGAGCGCGGATTAACTGCAGTCTCCTAACAGGTGTGTATTTCTCATTACTCTAGCAGTAGGACGGCTATTTCGGGCCGCGATAGGTTGAAATGGGCTATGTGGTCCCAATGGGTCCGTAGGCCCAAATGGATAAGTTGTAGAATTACCGAAATACCCCTACAAGGTAGAATTACCGAAATACCCTTGTAGGGAGAATTACTGAAATACCTCTGGAGGATAGAATTACTGAAATACCCTTGTAGGGTAGAAATACTGAAATACCCCTGAGGGTAGAATTACCGAGATACCCTGGTGGGGTAAAACTACCATTTTGCCCCTAGGATGTTAAATGACTATTTTGCCCCTCGTGCGTAAATGACTAACTTGTGTGATGATTGGGTTAGTTGACATGGATTTATGTTAGTTATCATTAATTCGTAAGTCTAGTGTGTTAGTGATCGATTGTAGGATTATCTCGTGGTAGATATCGTCATCAATCGTCATCAACCAGGTGTGTAAACGATACCCTCCCTTAGACTGAATCGATAAAAGCCAAAATACCGAAACGTTGGTACTTTGTGAACTCACGAGCGTGCGAGCGCTCGTGAGACAGTTGTTAATGAATATGGTGCATTTGGATGATTAGAGTGCAGAGTGTGCATTTTCGTGCACAACTGTATTTTTGGGCTTAATGGGCCGAAAACGGGCCAATGGGCCAACAGGCCCACTTTGGTAAAAAGACGAGGTAAGTACTTCTAATTACTTGGTAAATGTTAGAATGAGCATGAAACCTTAGCAATAGGTAATAATTACTGAAATACCCTTATGCATGCAAAATTACGATTTTACTCCTAGGGTTATTTTTTCTGAAAAGCATGATGTTCTGTTTCTATATACGTATGCCATGACATATTATTTCTGTTGCATGGGACATGGGTTTATATTGATGGAAGAAGCGTTCTGGCAGCCTCGCTGCAATCTGGTGGCCTCGCCACATATATCTGCTCTGGTGACTTCGTCACAATATCTGGCAGCCTAGCTGCAATTTGGTGCCTTCGCCACATATATATATATATATATATATATATATATATATATGTTCTGGTGGCCTAGCCACAATATCTATATCTGGTGACTTCGTCACAATATCTGGCAGCTTCGCTGCAATTTCTGTGGTGTGTAGTGGTTGTGTGGGTCGAGTAGTCTCCCCACATGGTGTAAGGCTAGTACGAAGGTGTTATGGATGGCTCTGGGTTGGGATTTCTGCATTCATGATATATTTGTTCTGTTTCTGCTATGGGCCTATGGGTTTCATTCGATTTACATTTCGCCAAGGCCGAGATAAGTCTGACTCGAGGTTTGATCTGCTTTGGGCTATGGTTGGGTTATGTTACACATCGAGTTTACCGAACTCACCCTTTATTTTCATCTCTGCAGAAATCCCCAACCATAGTGGGCTTGGAGTCGTGAGGGATTGAGTGGCCACATCATCTCGCAAAGTTGGTTTTTCTAAGTTAGTTTATTTTTTTAATTTTTATATTCTAATTTAATTTTGGGTTTTAAGTTGTAATAAGGCCGTTATTTAAATTTCTTTTTTCGCTATGGTTTTATTTTCTGATTATATTTATACTATGACGAAACTGCTAGTGTTAGGCTGCACGGGTTTTCAAAATTAATGAATGTTTTCAAGACTTAACAAGCACAACAAATGGATAGCCTAAAGATTGATAAACCAACTTTTCATTCAATCGCTATTTTTACAAAGACTACCCCAATCACTTAAACCAGCGAATGAATACTAAGTCGTAAGTCCATGTGACACGTCAAATCTGGCCATAACGCCTGGGCTGGGTTTAGGGTGTTACATTTAGTGGTATCAGAGTCAATTTGTAACAACTCGGCTATGGAACGGTCCAAAAATGTGAGTTTGTAAAGAAACACTGAATAAAGGTTTTTGAAAATCATTTTTTTGGAACTTGGTTATAAATTGTTTTTGAGAATGTTTCCAATATTTTCTCTTTACAAATAGATGATTTTAAAGATTAAAATCGATTTTCTAAAATTAGGTTTTTTTAGAAGGTGGCACACCAAATCTCCGGCCCAAGTCTGTAAGTTTTCTGAGCCTTTCTGATTGTTTTTGAAATATCTGTTATATGTGTGACAGCCCAAAATTGACCCTAGTCGGAAGGTGGTCTCGGGACTACAAAACCGAGGCATAAAAATAATTAAAAATTTATTTTGATGCCTATAATATGTGTGTGCTCATGTATGACATTTTATGATGATTGATTTAGTGTTATAAGGGTGAATTCCACAAGAAAGGACTTAGTAATGAACTTTGAAAGTATGATAGGAAATGTGTGATGACTAATTAAAGCATGCATGCAAAATAATGGACTTGCATGTCAAATTCCCCTTTATAGGTGGTGGCCGCCATGACAAGGAGGATGGGCTAAACATGTCATGAAACATGTTTTGTTGGTGCATTAGGGTGAAATAATAAACAAAGGTGTATGGGTGATAAAAAATGAAAAAAAATGTATGTGAGTGTGGTAATCCCCCATTGCCGTGAGTTGTAGAGAAGGAAAGAAAAAATTTTGTTCATCCTTTCTTTGAGCCAAAACTAAGGAAGAAGGAGGATTTTTGCTTCATGCTTGGTTTGGAAGAGATCTAGAAGGAGATTTGGCTAAGTTTGCATCAAGATTAAGGTATGTATGAGGTTGTGTTAGGAGTTTCATGCATGTTTTGGTTGCTAACTTGATGTGCATGTTAGCCATGGCTCAAATCTTTGTTAAGCCATGGAAATGGTATTTGGCCAAAGTTGTTATGGTGATAAAGCCATTGCATGCTAAGTGTGAAGCTTGATGATGATGCATGCAATGATGGATTGTCTACTCTTGAGTAAGATTTTGAGCTTTCTTTTGTTTTATCATGATTGAAGTTGAAAAGGAGCATGATTGTCATATTCGCCATGATGCATTCATGAGCATGGTTCATGCTTCTTGCATGTTAGTTAAAATTTGTGTTTTGGATGGCTATGGACACCTTGAAATTCGGCCATGCTCATATATGTATATATATGTTTACACATGATGTTTTGGTTACGAAGGAAGTGATGAATAAGTTTGTTTAAAGAAGGAGATGTTGAAGAATAATTGTGAAATTGTAAGCACATTCTGCCTAGCACACATATGAGTGCTTGATGCTATATTGTAAGTTTTGAGCTACAATATGCAAAGCATTAACAAGTAAAATGCATGCTGTTTTGTGTGGTATTAAGTGCATAATTGGCCTCAACATGGACAAGTATATTCGGCTTGGGTAGCCTATTGAAGGCCTTAGCTTTTCCTTGATGCTCGAATAAATTGTATTGAATTGCTTGATGTAGTATAAAATGTGCATGACCATTGTGTATTCAAGCTAAAGGGTGGCCATATGACCATTTAAATTCCTTGTCATATTCGCCATAAGCTAGCACAATGAGGTTTTGATAAATTGAATTTGTTTGAATTAGCTCAAGAGCTAAGAGGGCCACAATTGGACAAGGGAAGGAAAAAGTAATCGAATAGCCGTAAAAGCCGTTCGACAACATCCGAGGTAAGTCCTCAAGAAGTGACCTTACTTGAATTATGTGGAATGAAATATGGATGTATTGATTATTGATTTATGTGTGTATGAGTATTCGAATGATACCCGGCTAAGTCCCAAGGCGATTATGTTAGTGATTATAATTGTGTTTGAGCCTTAGTAACGAAAATAAATATGTATGTCCAATGATTATTGATGTATGTGTGCATGAGAAATTGAATGATATCCGGCTAAGCCCCAAGACAATTATGCTGGAAATTATAACCGGGTTAAGACCAAGGCAATTGTGCTAGTGGCTACATCCGGCTAAGACCAAGGCATTCGTATGAAGTCATTCTATCCGGCTAAGACCAAGGCATTTGTGCAAATCGTGATATCCGGGTTAAGTCCCGTGAGGCCTTGGTGCGGGTTACCATAACCGGCTATGTCCCAAGGCGATTGATCGAGTAGCGATATCCGGTTAAACTCAAGGTATGTGATTTGAAAATTATAAGCTTGCTGGAAAATTTTAGCTAATGCACTTGTGAAATTTCCCAATGACAAGGTAAGTGTGGTGTGTGCTTTGCGCGCTAGGAGTAAGAGCGTATGAATATCCGCTCCTATGATGGAACGAGTTATCGGCCTTAACGAAGCCGTTATTTGTGTATGAACATAAGAGTTGGGATGGTGAAGTAAGTATGATTATGTGAATGTGCATTAATGAAATGATGCATTTAACTATGTGAATGTATTGCTGTAATTAGAGTTGATTATATTCCTTGAGACTTACTAAGCATAAAAATGCTTACTCCGCTGCTTTGGCTCTCGCTTTCTAGATTTCGCCGATAGCAATCGGATTCGGGATCGTTGAAGTCGAAGTCATCCACACTATCAAGCCCCCATTTTGGTATAAATTCTTGGTTGAACTTGAAATGGCATGTATAGGACTACCCTTGTTGGTTTAAATATGTTATGATGTATATGTGTACGGCCATGCGAAAATGGCTCGTAATAGTGAAGTATCAACTTAAACTATTTGCGGTTTGTATATATATATATGGTGTCATGATGTGACTTGAATTGGAAATGGGAATGTTGGTCACATGATCAGCCATTGGCATGGTTAAAATGATCATATGTGGACCTATGTAAGGCAAGACTAGTTGGTTCATGGAGACTACAAAATAGGTAAGACCTACCTTAAAACAGATGCTGCCAGCTGCAGTAACGTGAATGTGAAAAATCACCAAAATTTGTAGGAATGGTATTAAATAGTGAATCAGCTATGTAAATGAACATTGATGAGTCTATTTTCATATGGAAGAAACGAAATGGTCATAGGAGTTACATGTTAAGAGATATTAAAGCTATTGTAAGACAGGGCCAGAACGGTTTCTGGGTTCCCTGTCGCAACTTTAAAAATTTACTATAAATTATCCAGAAAGAATTAGGAGACATACCTTATATGTACAGATTCCATTTTGAGTCTAGTTTCATTAGAAACAAACGGCACCAGCATTAAAGCCCTGTACAGAGAGATATTCAAGTTATACCGCGCGAAGGTCAGAGCAGTCGATCCCTGTAACATGGGTGACTTTAACTAATAAACTGTACCAATTGGCCCGACCAAAAATTCTAGAAATAAATCCATGGATGGATATATGAGTCTAAATTCAGGGAAAATTTACGAAACCAGTTTCCGAGTTTTGAAACTAGAGATATGATTTTTAAGGCGACAGTGACGCAGTTTTTCCAGCCTGACTGAAATGTCCAATGGATGGGCAAAACAAGTGAACTTGGCTTGCTAACCCCTCGTGTCCGACACGGCGATGGTCTCGGGTTCGGGTGTTACAATTTTATTGGTATCGAGCCACGGTTTAGTCGATTCTAGGACTACCGTGAGGTGTTTGGGGTCTAGCTATACATGCCATTAAATGATGAATCGATAGTGTGGTGATTTCTGACAATTTGACTTTGAGTTTGTTTATAGCAATGGATCCCGATCCCAACCGAGCAATAGCTGATGATGTGGAGAGTGTGGCGCTGCTCCGCACAAGGGACAGCGCATGGACTCTCAACCTATGGCCAGCAATCCGAATGATGAGGCTAGGCAAGCCTTTTATAGTGTGATGAACGAATGGTTTAATCAATACATTCGAACTAACACGGCTTTCCCACAACCTCCATTCCCGACAAATGCAACCCCAAGACCTACAATACCTTGATGGCTCGACCAAATAAGGTCAAGTAAGCCCCAATCGATAGGATTCGAAAACATGGGGCCACTGAATTTAAAGCTACGGATGATGATGATGCCGAACGAGCTGAATTTTGGTTGGACAACACTATCCGGGTGCTCGATGAGCTATCTTGTACACCCGATGAGTGCTTAAAGTGTACCATCTCCTTGCTACGTGATTCCACCTACTATTGGTGGAGTACTCTGACTTCTGTGGTACCTAGAGAGCAAGTGACTTGGGAATTCTTTCAAACCAAGTTCCGAAAAAAAAAAAAAAGTATATCAGTCAGAGATTCATCGACCAAAAGCGAAGGGAATTTCTTGATCTTAAGCAAGGTTCTATGTCGGTTACCGACTATGAACGAAAATTTGTGAGGCTTAGCCGATACACGCGAGAATGCATTTCGTCCGAAGCTATTATGTGTAAACGCTTCGAGGATGGGCTGAATGATGATATAAGGATGTTCGTTGGCATTCTCGAAATACGAGAGATCGTAGTACTTGTTGAGCGAGCTTGTAAAGTCGAAGAGCTTAGAAAGGAGAAACAAAAAGCTGATGTGGGAACTGGAGAATTTCGAAAGAGGTCCTCGGGAAAGTCTCTTCAATAGGCACCGAAGAGATTTCGAGATGATGTGAACCGGTCTAGAGGCGCTTTGGGCTTTTCTAGACGAGGACGCGATCGACCCCCTGTGACCACACGAGTCACTTCGATTGCCAGTGGTGGAAATGATCGCCGAGAGAGGGCGGAGTGTCAACATTGTGGCAAATGGCATTCGGGGAGCTGTTGGTTTCGTGATCGCTCCTGCTATAAGTGTGGATCGGCCGACCACTTTAGGAAGGATTGCCCGAGGATGCTTGAATGAATGTGAGTCGAGTGGAAACTCGGGTGCTACCATTTGCCGAGGTAGGCCACCTAGAAATATGGGCAATGTCGTTGGCGGTCGAGAGGATCTAGAGATGCTACCATCGATCCGAGGCTCGTGCTCTGCGAGGACTTATGCCATCGCGCCTTGAGGATGCCGCCTCTCCGGATGTCATTACGGTGCTTTCACTCTTTTCAATACTAATGTGATTGCTTTGATTGACCCCGGTTCTACTCAATCTTATATATGTGAAACCTTAGCATCCAAAGAAGACTTTGCCTATTGAGTCTCTCGAGTTTGTAATTCGGTGTCAAACCCTTGGGTCATTACGTGCTTGTCAACAAAGTGTGCAAGAAAAGTCCCCTAGTGTTTCGAGGTTCTTGTTTCCGGCGGACTTGATGCTTTTGCCGCTTCGATGAATTCGACGTTATTCTTGGTTTGAATGGGTTGACCATGCACGATGCGGTCGTAAATTGCAAAAGCAAGACTATCGATTTGAGGTGCGCGAATAACGAGATAATTCGGGTTAAGTCTACGGACTTAAAGGGTTGCCACCGTAATATCGCAATGTTGGCCCGAAAATATGTAAGAAAAGAGTGCGGCGTACCTTGCGTCGTGCTCGATGACAAGGAATCGTAAAAGAAACCCGAATCTGCGCTCGTGGTTTGTGAATACCGGATGTTTTCCACAAGAATTGCCGGTTTACCACCGTTCGGAAATAGAATTTGGCATCGAATTGGTACCGGTACCACTCCAATTTCGATAGCTCCGTGTCGTATGACACCAACGGAATTAAAGGAGTTGGAAGCTCGGTTGCAAGAATTGGTGGATAGAAGTTTTGCTCGCCGAGTTTTTCGCCTTGGGGTGCGCCAAAGTTGTTCGTGAAAAGAAGGATGGAACCATGCGGTGCATCGATTATCGTCGACTTAATAAAGCGATAATAAAGAACAAATATCCGTTGCCACGTATCGATGACTTGTTCGATCAACTAAAGGGAGCCTCGGTGTTCTCGAAAATAGATTTGAGATCGGGCTATTATCAATTGCGAATCCGAGATTCGGACGTACCCAAGACGCCTTGAGCGAGATATGGTCACTATGAGTTCCTAGTGATGCCGTTTGGGCTCACTAATGCCCTATGGTATTTATGGATTTAATGAATCGGATCTTTAGACCATATTTGGATCGATTCGTAGTCGTGTTCATTGATGACATCTTGGTCTATTCAAGAAATGAGACCGAACATCTTGAACACCTGCGGTTAGTGCCGCAAATTTTACGGGATAAGCAATTATATGCTAAGTTCAAAAAGTGTGAGTTCGGTTAAGAGAGGTTAGCTTCTTGGGTCATGTGGTATCAGATCGGGTATTCGAGTCGATTCAAATAAAATTTCAGCCATACTTAATTGGAAGCCTCAGAAATATTACCGAGGTTCGAGTTTTTGGGGCTTGCTTAGGTTATTACCGACGATTTGTAAAGGCTTCTCAACGATAGCCACGCCGATGACGGCTTACTCCAAAAGGATGTTAAGTTCGAATGGATGGAGAAATGCCAAAAAGTTTCGATCAATGAAAACTTATTTGACTGAAGCCCCAATTCTAGTGCAACCCGAGTCCAAGAAAGAGCTTGTCATCTATAGCGACGCCTCTCTACTTGGGTTAGGTTGTGTATTAATGCAAGAAGGTCGAGTTGTAGCCTATGCGTCGAGGCAATTAAAGCCACATGAGAAAAATTATCCGACTCATGATCTCGAATTGGCCGCCATCGTATTCGCCTTAAAGATTTGGTGACATTACTTATTTGGTGAAAGGTGCCATGTATACTCGGATCACAAAAGTCTCAAATATTTGATGATCCAAAGAGACTTAAATCTGCGAAAAAGACGTTGGCTCGAGCTGTTAAAGGATTACGAGCTGGTCATTGACTATCACCCGGAAAGGCGAATGTGGTTGCGATGCCTTGAGTCGTAAATCATTATTCGCTTTCGAGCGATGAACGTGCACTTGTGCATTCGATCCGATAGTGTGTTAGTAGCTAAATTGAAAGCCAAACCACTATTGATACATCAAATTCGAGAAGCTCGAGAAAGTCGACGACGAGTTGGTACGCAAAACGGGCCGAGTGTGTTCCAAACAAGGATTCGAGTTTCAAATCGATGATGACGATTGTTTGAGGTTCAAAAGTCGTCTGTGTGTTCCAAAGAATTGAACTCATTTCGATAATTCGAATGAAGCCCATTGTAGCCGAATGGCAATCCACCCGGGAGTAATGAAGATGTACAATGATTTGAAACGTCGGTTTTGGTGGCATGGTATGAAGCGAGACATCTCCGACTTTGTTTGAGATGTTTAATATGTCAACAAGTGAAAGCGGAACATCGGTGCCTTCGAGATTACTTGACCAATCACGATACCCGAGTGGAAATGGGATCGAGTCACAATGGACTTTGTATCTGGACTGCCATTGTCAGCAAGTAAGAAGGATGCGGTTTGGGTCGTGGTAGATCGATTGACTAAGTCGGCCCACTTTGTCCCCGTACGTACGGATTTTTCAATTGACAAATTAGCTGAATTGTACGTTTCTCAGATTGTGAGATTACACGGGGTGCCTATTTCCATCGTGTCGGATAGAGATCCGAGATTTACCTCACAATTTTGGAAAAAGTTACAAGAAGCTTTGGGTACCAAGTTGCATTTCAGCACCGCCTTTCACCCCCAAACCGATGGTCAATCCGAGCGGATAATTTAGATACTTGAGGATATGTTAAGATGTTGCGTCCTCGAGTTTAGTGGTTTATGGGAACGGTATTTGCCGTTGATTGAATTCGCTTACAACAATAGCTTTCAATCAAGTATTAAGATGGCACCCTACGAGGCCTTGTACGGTCGTAAATGCCGTACACCATTGTTTTGGACTGAGCTACGTGAAAGCAAGATTTTCGGTGGATTTGATTAGGGATGCTGAATGTAAAGTGAAAGTAATCCGTGAAAGTCTCAAGATAGCCTCCGATCGTTAGAAGTCGTGCGCGGACTGAAGCGTAAGGATATCGAGTATCGTGGGTGATAAAGTGTTTCTCAAGGTATCGCCTTGGAAAAAGATACTCGATTCTACCGTAAGGGCAAGTTGAGCCCGAGGTTCGTTGGGCCATATGAGATATCCGAAGCGAGTCGATCCAAGGGCATATCGTTTGATTTTGCCCCGAACTCGAAAAGGTTCACGATGTCTTTCACGTTTCGATGCTTTGACGCTATAGATCCGATCCATCGCACGTGATTAGTCCATCAGAAATTGAAATTCAAGCTAATATGAGTTATGAGGAAGAACCGATTCGTATCCTATCACGAGAAGTGAAAGAGTTGTGAAACAAGCGGGTTCCGCTAGTAAAAGTGTTATGGCTCAAGCACGGGATAGAAGAAGCTACTTGGGAGACCGAGAACTCTATGAAAGAGCGATATCCAAACCTATTTACCGGTAAGATTTTCGGGGACGAAAATTTCTTAAGTGGGGAGAGTTGTGACAGCCAAAATTGACCCTAGTCGGAAGGTGGTCTCGGGACTACAAAACCGAGGCATAAAAATAATTAAAATTTATTTTGATGCCTATAATATGTGTGTGCTCATGTATGACATTTTATGATGATTGATTTAGTGTTATAAGGGTGAATTCCACAAGAAAGGACTTAGTAATGAACTTTGAAAGTATGATAGGGAAATGTGTGATGACTAATTAAAGCATGCATGCAAAATAATGGACTTGCATGTCAAATTCCCCTTTTATAGGTGGTGGCCGGCCATGACAAGGAGGATGGGCTAAACATGTCATGAAACATGTTTTGTTGGTGCATTAGGGTGAAATAATAAACAAAGGTGTACGGGTGATAAAAATGAAAAAAATGTGTGTGAGTGTGGTAATCCCCCATTGCCGTGAGTTGTAGAGAAGGAAAGAAAAAATTTTGTTCATCCTTTCTTTGAGCCAAAACTAAGGAAGAAGGAGGATTTTGCTTCATGCTTGGTTTGGAAGAGATCTAGAAGGAGATTTGGCTAAGTTTGCATCAAGATTAAGGTATGTATGAGGTTGTGTTAGGAGTTTCATGCATGTTTTGGTTGCTAACTTGATGTGCATGTTAGCCATGGCTCAAATCTTTGTTAAGCCATGGAAATGGTATTTGGCCAAAGTTGTTATGGTGATAAAGCCATTGCATGCTAAGTGTGAAGCTTGATGATGATGCATGCAATGATGGATTGTCTACTCTTGAGTAAGATTTTGAGCTTTCTTTTTGTTTTATCATGATTGAAGTTGAAAAGGAGCATGATTGTCATATTCGGCCATGATGCATTCATGAGCATGGTTCATGCTTCTTGCATGTTAGTTAAAATTTGTGTTTTGGATGGCTATGGACACCTTGAAATTCGGCCATGCTCATATATGTATATATATGTTTACACATGATGTTTTGGTTACGAAGGAAGTGATGAATAAGTTTGTTTAAAGAAGGAGATGTTGAAGAATAATTGTGAAATTGTAAGCACATTCGGCCTAGCACACATATGAGTGCTTGATGCTATATTGTAAGTTTTGAGCTACAATATGCAAAGCATTAACAAGTAAAATGCATGCTGTTTTTGTGTGGTATTAAGTGCATAATTGGCCTCAACATGGACAAGTATATTCGGCCTTGGGTAGCCTATTGAAGGCCTTAGCTTTTCCTTGATGCTCGAATAAATTGTATTGAATTGCTTGATGTAGTATAAAATGTGCATGACCATTGTGTATTCAAGCTAAAGGGTGGCCATATGACCATTTAAATTCCTTGTCATATTCGGCCATAAGCTAGCACAATGAGGTTTTGATAAATTGAATTTGTTTGAATTAGCTCAAGAGCTAAGAGGGCCACAATTGGACAAGGGAAGGAAAAAGTAATCGAATAGCCGTAAAAGCCGTTCGACAACATCCGAGGTAAGTCCTCAAGAAGTGACCTTACTTGAATTATGTGGAATGAAATATGGATGTATTGATTATTGATTTATGTGTGTATGAGTATTCGAATGATACCCGGCTAAGTCCCGGGCGATTATGTTAGTGATTATAATTGTGTTTGAGCCTTAGTAACGAAAATAAATATGTATGTCCAATGATTATTGATGTATGTGTGCATGAGAAATTGAATGATATCCGGGCTAAGCCCAAGACAATTATGCTGGAAATTATAACCGGTTAAGACCAAGGCAATTGTGCTAGTGGCTACATCCGGCTAAGACCAAGGCATTCGTATGAAGTCATTCTATCCGGCTAAGACCAAGGCATTTGTGCAAATCGTGATATCCGGGTTAAGTCCGTGAGGCCTTGGTGCGGGTTACCATAACCGGGCTATGTCCCAAGGCGATTGATCGAGTAGCGATATCCGGTTAAACTCAAGGTATGTGATTTGAAAATTATAAGCTTGCTGGAAAATTTTAGCTAATGCACTTGTGAAATTTCCCAATGACAAGGTAAGTGTGGTGTGTGCTTTATGCGCTAGGAGTAAGAGCGTATGAATATCCGCTCCTATGATGGAACGAGTTATCGCCTTAACGAAGCCGTTATTTGTGTATGAACATAAGAGTTGGGATGGTGAAGTAAGTATGATTATGTGAATGTGCATTAATGAAATGATGCATTTAACTATGTGAATGTATTGCTGTAATTAGAGTTGATTATATTCCTTGAGACTTACTAAGCATAAAAATGCTTACTCATTGCTTTGGCTCTCGCTTTTCTAGATTTCGCCGATAGCAATCGGATTCGGGATCGTTGAAGTCGAAGTCATCCACACTATCAAGCCCCCATTTTGGTATAAATTCTTGGTTGAACTTGAAATGGCATGTATAGGACTACCCTTGTTGGTTTAAATATGTTATGATGTATATGTGTGCGGCCATGCGAAAATGGCTCGTAATAGTGAAGTATCAACTTAAACTATTTGCGGTTTGTATATATATATATGGTGTCATGATGTGACTTGAATTGGAAATGGGAATGTTGGTCACATGATCAGCCATTGGCATGGTTAAAATGATCATATGTGGACCTATGTAAGGCAAGACTAGTTGGTTCATGGAGACTACAAAATAGGTAAGACCTACCTTAAAACAGATGCTGCCAGCTGCAGTAACGTGAATGTGAAAAATCACCAAAATTTGTAGGAATGGTATTAAATAGTGAATCAGCTATGTAAATGAACATTGATGAGTCTATTTTCATATGGAAGAAACGAAATGGTCATAGGAGTTACATGTTAAGAGATATTAAAGCTATTGTAAGACAGGGCCAGAACGGTTTCTGGGTTCCCTGTCGCAACTTTAAAATTTACTATAAATTATCCAGAAAGAATTAGGAGACATACCTTATATGTACAGATTCCATTTTGAGTCTAGTTTCATTAGAAACAAACGGCACCAGCATTAAAGCCCTGTACAGAGAGATATTCAAGTTATACCGCGCGAAGGTCAGAGCAGTCGATCCCTGTAACATGGGTGACTTTAACTAATAAACTGTACCAATTGGCCCGACCAAAATTCTAGAAATAAATCCATGGATGGATATATGAGTCTAAATTCAGGGAAAATTTACGAAACCAGTTTCCGAGTTTTGAAACTAGAGATATGATTTTTAAGGCGACAGTGACGCAGTTTTTCCAGCCTGACTGGAAATGTCCAATGGATGGGCAAAACAAGTGAACTTGGCTTGCTAACCCCTCGTGTCCGACACCGGCGATGGTCTCGGGTTCGGGGTGTTACAATATGCTTGTACAAAACCTTATCATGATACTTTAGTTAGGGTAACACTGGAACTATAGAAACTCTGATAAGTAGACTGAGACTGTAGCTAGGCTACCGCAAAAGGAAACAAACTCAAACTCTGAATTATTGTTATTCATAAGACATCTGTAATAAACACTGAAATATTAAACTGATTCATAAAATTTTTAATCAAATAATACAAATGAGTACACGAGCAACTAGTGGAAGAGGTCGTGGACGTGGCCGAGGTAATGCTCAGGCTGAATCTTCGTCTTCAGGACATGTGCCGACAGCAGATGCACCGGTACCACCGGCAACGGAGGTAGAGTCTCATGATCGAGGTGCCGGGGATAATGCTCTGTCCCAGGCAATGCTCCGAGTTTTGGAAAGGGTTGCTGGGGCAAGTACAAGAAACAAAATTCAGGGGTCTATTTCCAAGCGGCTCCGGGCCAATGGAGCAGAGATATTTAAGGGTGTATCTGGTGTAGCTCTGAATGTGGTTGAGTATTGGTTAGAAGACATAGAACGGATTATGGATAATCTGGATTGCTCTGTGGAGCAGAAGCTGAAGGGAGCGATATCGTTACTCAGGGATAAGGCTTATCAGTGGTGGCTCACAGTGAGATATGGAACTCCTACTGATAGTGACTTGGGAGCTGTTCAAGACAGCCTTGAAAGGAAAGTTTGTTGAGGTTAGTTACGGGGATGCTCTCCGGAAGGAATTTCTGAGCCTGGTCCAAGGGAGTAAGTCAGTGGCTGAGTATGAGTCTGAGTTTCTGAGACTGAGCCCGTATGCTTCTGGGACTGTCTACAGAGTATGAGCGTAGCGTACGCTTTGAGGATGGTCTGAGAGATGAACTTAGGGTGCTGATTGCTCCGCAGAGGGAGCGTAACTTCGCTGCTTTAGTGGAGAAAGCTAAGATAGCTGAGGAAGTGAAGCATACAGAAAGACAGAGTCGTGAGAAAGATTGGAACCGTTTTAGGAGAGATTCAGGACTTTCAGGTGGTATGAACAGGAATGTTAAGAGAGCAAGGGAAATGGAGCTAGTTCGAGCAGTACCGATGAATGCTGTTAGACTGCAGGGTTGTAGGAATTGTGGGAAGATGCATATGGGCGAGTGTCAGAAACATTCTGGTGCTTGTTTCCGATGCGGATCTATGAAGCATAGGGTTAAGGATTGTCCCTAGGAACCAGATCAGGTTCAAGTTTTAGAGCAGAGGGTCACTCAACCAGTGAGTGGTGGACCACAGTTTTCGAGAGGACGTGGGCAAGGCAGAGGTGGTAATGGAAACGGTCGAGGAAGAGGAGCACCTGGCAGGGGTGCTGGATTTGCTAAGGCTCGTCAGCAGGCGTTGGTGTACGCAGCTCGTCGTCGAGAGGAGGGTGATGCACCTAACATCATAACTACATTGCATTGATAGATGTTGGATCTACCCATTCATATGTTGCATGTGCTATATCTGGATAACTGGGTGCGCGCTCTGAGGAGACCGTAAGTGGGGTATTTGTACTAAGTCCTTTGGGTCACTCGGTTAGGGTAGATAAACTGTATAGAGATGTGCCTATAGAAACTCAAGGAAAAGTTTTCTCTGGAGATCTGATGGAGCTACCTTTCGGAGAATTCGATCTCATTTTGGGAATGGATTGGCTTGTTAAGCATAGGGCTACTCTGGATTGTGCTGCTAAGCCAATAATGTTAAAGACCACAAAGGATGAGGAGGTTTTGGTGATAGGTGAGCGTAGGGATTATCTGTCTAATGTGGTGTCGGCATTGAGAGTCGAGAAGTGGATTCAAAAGGGAAGTGAGGCTTATTTGGCATTTGTAAGCCAATCGAAAACTGAGGATCTGACAGTGGATAAAATTAGAACCGTCAAGGATTTTCAAGATGTTTTTCCAAAGGAGCTTCTAGGTTTGCCCCCGAACCGAGAGGTTGAGTTTGGAATCGACTTGTTGCCTGGAACGACACCAGTGTCCATTGCACCTTATAGGATGGCACCGAAGGAGTTGGTGGAGCTGAAAGGCCAAATTCAAGAGTTATTGGATAGAGGCTTCATTAGACCAAGTGTGTCTCCATGGGGAGCACCAGTGTTGTTCGTAAAGAAGAAAGATGGGTCAATGCGGATGTGCATCAATTATCGGTAGTTGAACAAACTGACGATTAAGAATAAGTACCCACTGCCAAGAATTGATGATTTATTCAACCAACTTATAGGAGCTTCAGTATTTTCCAAGATTGACCTTCGATCTGGGTATCATCAGTTAAGGGTTAAGGAGGTGGATATACACAAGACGGCATTCAGAACTCGGTACGGTCACTATGAATTCTTGGTTATGCCATTTGGGTTGACGAACGCACCTGCGATATTTATGGATCTGATGAATCGAGTGTTCCAGCCATACTTGGATCGATTCGTGGTTATCTTTATCGATGATATTCTGGTTTATTCTGAAACTGAGGAAAAGCATGATGAGCATCTTCGTATTGTACTGTAAGTGCTGAGGGAGAAGGAGTTTTATACGAAATTCAGTAAGTGTGAGTTCTGGTTGAGAGAGGTAACTTTCTTGGGGCATGTTGTCTCTGCTGAAGGGATCAAGGTGGACCCTCGAAAGATTGAAGCGATTCTGGAATAGAAGCCACCGAGGTTAATGTCGTAAATTTGAAGTTTTCTGGGTTTAGCTGGGTACTATAGAAGGTTTGTAAAAGGATTTTCTGTGATGGCAGCGCCTTTGACAAAGCTTATAAGGAATGGAGTACCATTTGTTTGGACTGAAAAACAACAGGAATCTTTTGAGAAGCTGAAGAAAGTTCTGACCGAGGCACTGTCTTGATTCAAATGAGTCCGAAAAGATTTTACCGTATGCGTGATGCATCACATGTAGGGTTAGGTGTGTCTTGATGCAAGAGGGTAAAGTGGTTGCTTATGCATCGCGACAGCTTAAACCACATGAAGTTAACTATCTTACTCATGATCTGGAGTTGGCAGCGGTAATCTTTGCACTTAAGATTAGGAGACATTACCTGTACGGAGAAAGGTATATTATATACACAGATCATAAGAGTCTTAAGTACTTGTTGACTTAGAAGGAGCTAAACCTTAGGCAGCCGAGATGGATAGAGTTGCTTAAGGATTATGACTGCGCGATTGAGTATCGACCGAGCAAAGCTAATGTGGTGGTGATGCCCTAAGTCATAGAATCAGATCGATCCGAGAGCCATGTTTGCTCGTTTGAGTTTGTATGACGATGGTAGTCTGTTAGTAGAACTGCAAGTTAGGCCGACCTGGATGGATGAGATTAAGGAAAAACAGTCGAGGGATGAGTCCCTAGTTTCTCGAGTCCGGCAGGTTAATAATGGGGATACTTCTGAGTTCGGACTGAACAGTGAGGGAGTTCTGTGTTACCGAGGTAGAGTTTGTATTCCAAAGGACTTTGACTTGAGGCAAGCAATTCTGAAAGAAGCTCATAGAGGTCTGTGTGCTATGCATCCTGGAGGGAGTAAAATGTATCACGACTTAAAGGAGTTGTATTGGTGGCCTGGATTGAAGCGATAGGTAACGAAAGTTTTGGGAAAATGTATGACTTGTCAACAAGTGAAAGCTGAACATCAATTACCTTCCGGACTTTTGTAACCAGTGAAAGTACCATTTTGGAAGTGGGAGAGGGTAACCATGGATTTTGTGAGTGGGTTACCCTTGACACCGTCAAAGAAGGACTCTATTTGGGTAATTGTGGGTAGGTTGACCAAATCTGCTCATTTCATACATGTCTGCATTGATTATTCACTTCAGAAGTTAGCCAAATTGTATGTGACGAAAATAGTGCAACTTCACGGAGTGCCAGTGTCGATTATTTCTGATCGAGATCCTAGATTCACATCTCGGTTTTGGCAAAAGTTGCATGAGGCGCTGGGTACACGGTTGAACTTTAGTACAGCCTTTCATCCTTAGACTAATGGTCAGTCAGAAAGGGCTATTCAGATTCTGGAAGACATGTTGAGGGGATGCGTTATCGAATTTTGAGGTAGTTGGGAGGATTACTTACCGTTGGCAGAGTTTGCATACAACAACAGTTATCAGGCAAGTATTCGAATGGCGCCTTATGAGGCACTGTATGGGCGAAGATGTCGTACACCTAGTTGTTGGACCGAGTTGGGTGAACGACAGGTTCTTGGACCTGAGTTGGTGCCAGATACTGAGGATAAGGTCAAGTTGATTAGAGACCGGTTGAAGGAAGCAACTGATATATAGAAGTCATATGCAGATTTGAAGTGCAAGAAAATTGAGTACTCTGTGGGTGATATGGTCTTCTTGAAGGTTTCACCTTGGAAGAAAATATTAAGGTTTGGGAGGAAAGGCAAGTTAAATCTGTGGTTCATTAGGCCTTATCGGATTCTTAAGCGAGTGGGTCCAGTGGGTTATCAGTTGGAGCTACCTCCAGAGTTGAATAGGATTCACGATGTCTTTCACGTCTCCATGTTAAGGCGGTATCGTTCTGACCCTACTTATGTTGTGCCGGTTGCAGAGATCGGGGTCCAAACAGACTTGACTTTTGAGGAAGAGCCTGTGCAGATTTTGGATCGAGATGTTAAGATTTTGAGGAGGAAATCAGTTCCTCTAGTAAAGGTGCTATGGTGTAATCATGGCAGAGAGGAAGCTACTTGGGAGCTAGAAGTGCCGATGCATCAACAATATCCTCATCTGTTTGATTCAGGTAAAATTTTGAGGACGAAATTTCTTTAAGAAGGGTAGAGTTGTAATGCCCCAATTTTTGGGTTTTCTGTGTTTCTGTGATTTTTAAAATTTTTGTGTGTTCTGGTTGGTTAAAATATATATTTTAGTAGGTTAGCTAGCCTTTGGAAGGCCCAAACTTAAGTTAAATCCGTGGTAGTCTTCGGAATTTTAATTTTATGAACAGGTGATGCAATTAGCGTTTGGGCTTTTAAGAGTAAAGGGGTAAAAGATGACACAAAAAGGAGTGTGGTGTAGTGGCAAGGTGGCGCCACTTAGGGGATAAGGAAGTGACGCCATAGAGGAAGCAAGGGGTCCAAGGTTCAAGTCTTGGCTCTTGCAATATATTTTGGTTTTTCTTTTCAATAAATCTGGAAGCAAGTAGGTGCGCTTTAAAGTTTAATGTATTGGATTTATGACACAAATGAGTTGATGGCCTAGTGGTGGTGGCGTGAGTTGGCATGAGAAAGGACTTTGGTTTGAATCCCTTGGCACGCAAAGATTGATTATTTTGCTATGTTGGGATGGCAAGAGTTGGTGTTGGTTTTAAACTCTAGGGATGGAGGGATCCCACATCGGGAAGCTATCATAAGAGTAGATGGAGAGCTGGCTTTAAATAGAGCAAACCATGAGGAGAGTAGGCATACCCTTCTTGGCTGATCCCTTTCGCTTTGTGACGTGCTCGTTTGGGTTAGGCGTCAGCTAAGAGTGTTTGGAGCACGGATTAACTGCAGTCTCCTAACAGGTGTGTATTTCTCATTTCTCTAGCAGTAGGCCGGCTATTTCGGACCGCGAAGGGCTGAAATGGGCTATGTGGTCCCAATGGGTCCGTAGGCCCAAATGGATAAGTTGTAGAATTATCGAAATACCCCTACAAGGTAGAATTACCGAAATACCCCTGTAGGGTAGAATTATTGAAATACCCCTGTAGGGTAGAATTACCAAAATACCCCTATAGGATAGAATTATCGAAATACCCTTGTAGGGTAGAAATACCGAGATACCTTGGTGGGGTAAAATTACCATTTTGCCCCTAAGGTGTTAAATGACTATTTTGCCCTTCGTGCGTAAATGACTAACTTGTGTGATGATTGGGTTAGTTGACGTGGATTTAAGTTAGTTTTCGTTAATTCGTAAGTCTAATGTGTTAGTGATCGATTGTAGGATTATCTCGTGGGAGATATCGTCATCAATCATCATCAACCAGGTGTGTAAATGACACCTTCCCTTAGACTGAATCGATGAAAGCCGAAATACCGAAACGTTGGTATTTTCTGAACTCACGAGCGTGCGAGCGCTCGTGAGATAGTTTTTAATGAATATGGTGCATTTGGATGATTAGAGTGTATAGTGTGCATTTTGGTGCACAACGGTATTTTTGGGCTTAATGGGCCGAAAACGGGGCAATGGGCTAACAGGCCCACTTTGGTAAAATGACGAGGTAAGTACTTCTAATTGCTTGGTAAATGTTAGAATGAGCATGAAACCTTAGCAATAGGTAATAATTACTGAAATACCCTTATGCATACAAAATTATGATTTTACCCCTAGGGTTATTTTTTCCGAAAAGCATGATGTTCATTTTCAGATCGTATGCCATGACATATTATTTCTGTTGCATGGGACATGGGTTTATATTGATAGAGGAAGCGTTCTGGCAGCCTCGGTGCAATCTGGTGGCCTCGCCACATATATCTGTTCTGGTGACTTTATCACAATATCTGGCAGCCTCGCTGCAATTTGGTGGCTTCGCCACATATATATATATATCTGTTTTGGTGGCCTAGCCACAATATCTGTATCTGGTGACTTCGTCACAATATCTGGCAGCTTCGCTGCAATTTCTGTGGTGTGTAGCGATTGGGTGGGTCGAGTAGTCTCCCCACATGGTGTAAGGCTAGTACGGGGGTATTATGGATGGCTCTGGGTTGGGATTTTTGCATTCATGATATATTTGTTCTGTATCTGCTATGGGCCTATGGGTTTCATTCTAATTTTTGTACTCGGCCAAGGCCCAGATAAGTCTGACTCAGAGGTTTGATCTGTTTTGGGCTATGGTTGGGTTATGTTACACACTGAGTTTACCGAACACACCCTTTATTTTCATCTCTGCAGGAAATCCCCAACCATAGTGGGGTTGGAGCTGTGAGGGATTCGGAGTGGCCACATCATCTGCAAAGTTGGTTTTTCTAAGTTAGTTTATTTTTTTTATTTTTATATTCTAATTTAATTTTGGGTTTTAAGTTGTAATAAGGCCGTTATTTAAATTTCTTTTTCCGCTATGGTTTTATTTTCTGATTATATTTATACTATGACGAAACTGCTAGTGTTAGGCCGCGCGGGTTTTCAAATTTAATGAATGTTTTCAAGACTCAACAAGCACAACAAATGGATAGCCTAAAGATTGATAAACCGGATTTTCATTCAACCACTATTTTTACAAAGACCACCCCAATCACTTAAACCAACGAATGCATACTAAGTCGTAAGTCCATGTGACACGTCAGATCTGGCCATAACGTCTGGGCCGGGTTTGGGGTGTTACAATCTGTATGAAATGTTATGGATTGGCTGCCTATTGAGTTATAAAATGTTGCAATTTTTGCTTATGCAGGTATGTAAAAATAGGGTGGCAAAATGGCTTTGTAAATAGCCTATTTGTTTTTCCACATAGGCAAAGACAAAAGCATGTGTCTCGGCCTTGTGTGACACAGGATCATGTTGCACAGTTGTGTGTCCCTAGTGTTGAAATTAAATCAAGTCAGTATGCTCCACACGGCCTCACTCACAAGTATGTGACTTGGCCGTGTGACATATACCCTATAGGTTTGACACGTCCTAGCACACGGCTTGGCCCACAAGTGTGTGTGGCCACTTCGAAGGGCACACAGGCTAGACACACGGGCGTGTGGTTGGCCGTGTGACCCAATTCAATATGTACCCCCTATTTTCACACGGCTTATGACAGGGGCATGTCTGGTGGGCGTGTGAGACACATGGCCTGGCCATACCGGCGTGTGTCCCTGTGTTGAGAAAAATTTTCAAAGTTCTGTGAAAGTTCTTGAGTTCTCGGTTTAGTCCCGAATCACTCTTAAAACATGTTTAAGGCCTCATAGGCTATTATAAGGGGCAAATTGATTCAAATTGAATGATGAATATTTGAATTCAGTAAATGTTTGCTAAATGGATGTTTAATTATTTTGAAAGTCTGGTAATACTCCGTAACCCTATTCTGGCGTTGAATACAGTTGAAGGGTGTTACATCCCAGGGCAAAAACCTAGGTCGTGCAAAACCTCTATCTGTTAATTCTTGCAACTAAGCTTTCAACTCTTTCAACTCTATCGGAGCCATTCTGTAAGGAGCTATAGATATCGACGATGTTCCCGGTACCAGTTCAATAGCAAACTCAACCGCTCTGATCGGTGGTAATCCAAGTAACTCTTCTGGAAATACATCTGGATACTCGCAGACTACTAGCACTGGTTCAATCTTCCATTCAAAAGTATCCAGTATAAAAGCAAGATAAGCTTCACAACCTTTTCTCACATATATCTGAGCTAACATTGGCGAAATCACTATAGGTAATCCACCCGACTCATTAGGTTCAATCCGAAGAATTTCATTATTCTGACATTTCAATCTATAATCTTTCATCTACAGTTCACACCGGCATCATGTAAAGTCAACCAATCCATACCCAAAATCACATCGAACTCATCAAAAGGTAAAAGCATCAAGTCAGCTGAAAAATAGTAACCTCGAGTCATTAAAGGACAATTCTTGCATACTTTGTCAACTAGAACATACTTGCCTAAGGGGTTCGATACTTTAATAAAAAATTCAGTAGACTCAACAAACAAACTCTTACTAACACTAAATTCATATAGATATACAAATAAGTCAACCCAGGATCAATCAATGCAATCACATTAGTGTCTTAAAGAGAGAATGTACCAGTAATAACATCAGGGGATGATGCCTCTTCGCAAGCACGAATAGCATAGGCTCTAGCACGTGCTCTGGCCTTGGATCTCACAGCTGAGACTTTTGTCACTCCTTTTCCACTAGACATATTTCCCACATTTCTTGATGGTCTTCCTCTCGCAGTCATGTTGCTCGGTCTTGCGTTATGAAATTTATCTTTATCGGATAACTCTGAGCAATCTCGAATAAAGTGATTTGGTGAGTCACATTTAAAACAAGCTTTACTACTCTTATTCCAGCACTCTCTAAAATGTCGTCTCCCACACTATTGACACTTGGATTTATTGTTTCTCACACTGCCAACACTTGATACGGAAGTTGCTTGAGCTTTAGAACTTACATGTTGGTTTCCACGATCTCTATTCTGGTATACCACTGATGCATTCGATCAACTATACAAATCTCGGGATTTCTTTGATGAAGAATGATAAGGTTTACTCATCGGTCTTTTTCTTGAATCTTTAGCCTCTAAATTAGTATTCCTCTTTTCTCGGTTAAAGTCTTCGACTTTACAAGCCCAGTCAACTAATACAACAAATTCCTTCAAATTTAAAATTCTGACCAGAAGTTTAATATCTTTGTTCAACCCATCAACAAACCATTTGCAAATGATTTCTTCTGTAGAAAAATACTCTTGAGCATATTTACACAACCACAAAAATTCTCTTTCGTACTCGGTTACGGTCATACAGCGAAAACTCTTTGTGCTTTTGATCCAGAAACCTTTGGCTTATATATTTCTTCTGGAACTCGGTCTGAAAGAACTCCCAGGTGACTCTTTCGCAGCACCACTAACACTAATGTATTCCACCACTGGTATGCTATATCTCTTAATAATGAAATGGCACACTTTAAACTCTCACATGGAGTACATGACAGCTCATCAAATACATGAATAGTGTTTTCAAGCCAAAATTTAGCTATCTCAGGATCATCATCAATAGTAGTTCTGAATTCTTCCTCCTGCACTTTCAAATCTTATAAACTGGAGGCTTATTCAGTCATTGAAGTTCTACAACTTGAGGAATTACAAGAATCGGTTGAGGATTAGGTGGGGTGGAGGTTGTTGAACAGTTGGGTTTGTTCGAATATACTAAGTGAACCACTCGTTCATAATTTGGAAGAAGGCTTCTCTAACCTCTTCTGCTTGGTTACCTGATACGGGTCTAGAATCAGAAGGCGTTGTCCCTTGAGCTGGAGCTGGCACATTACTTTCAACCTCATCAGCTATTGCTCGATTAGAATCCATTTACTATATAAAACACATTTTAAAATGTCAGAAGTCATCACACTATCACAATTTATATATGGCATGCATAACTAGACTCTCACGCATGCTACGTTAGTCCTAGAATCGACTAAATCGTAGCTCTGATACCAATAAATGTAACACCCCTCACCCATATTGAACGCCGAAATAGGGTTACAACATATTTTAAATTACTTTTCACATACATTTAATCAATTTATACAATAAACATTCAATCTCAATTAATTTGTCCCTATTACAAGCCTACTAGGCCCTAAACATGCTTTGGGAGTGTTTCGGGACGAAACCAATAACTTAAGAAACTTTCACAAAACTTTGAAAATTTTCCTCAAAACAGGGGACACATGCCCGTGTGGCCAAGCCATATGTCTCACACGCCACTAGAATGCCCGTGTCACAGGCTATGTGGACATTCGAAATGGGAGCACATGATCGTGTCACAGCCCGTGTTTGACCCCATATAACTCTCTGACTTGGGTCACACGACCCACACACTTGCCCATGTGGCTAGCCCATGTGCCTTTAAAATGGCCATACATGACCGTGTGCCAGGCCGTGTACTAGGCCGTGCCAATCTTGTAGGGTATACTAACTTATCCCACATGGCCAAGTCACTTGCCCGTGTGTGAGGCCATGTAGAGCATACTGACTTGCTTTTAATTTCAACAACTAGGGATACATGGCCATGTACATGACTGTGTATCACACACAGCTGAGACACACACCCGTGTCTCTGTCCTTGTGGACAAAAATAGGCTATTTACCAAGCAATTTTGCCACCCATTCTTGTGCTCACCTAGTTTAAACTCAATTGGCACAAAACATGGCACATATAGGCATTTAAGTACTCTCAATCAATCATCAATTAAACCATTTCAAACACCAACCAATACAAAAACATATCAATACCACAAAATACCATTCAATTCCTACTAAACTTCATTTATACAATTCAACAATGTAAGTTTTTTCTAAACATGCATCTTTATGCTTAATTTCACAAGCATATATCTTCTAAAATTTCCATCATTTGACTACCACAATATCTACTGCCCACAAACATTTCAAAGCCAACCTCAAGTTCATTACATAAGCCACATACATACATTTATATACATATTCAAAGTAACTAAATTAAGCCAATCCTTATGGCTATATATATATATATATATACAAACCAAAGAAGAAGTATTTACAAGCCATTTCAAATGGCACAACACATTATCAAATATAATCAAAATGACCTAAGTCCCTATACATGCTATATACTCAAAACATAAGCTCAAAAGTACCAAATTGATAGATGGATAGTGTGATGATGCCTCCGAAAATCCTCGAGTCCGATCTAGCTTTGAACTCACTATAAAACACGGGAAAAATAAACGATGTAAGCTATAAAGCTTATTAAGCTCGTATGAAATAAACTTTGTAACATCTCGATTTTAGACCTAGTTAGAATAGTGGTTTCGGGGAATCCGACATAGAAAAACTTGTTTTTATTACACTTTCATGGTCTATAGTTTTACGGAATGATTTCGTGAAAATTTCGTTTGAAAATTTTGATGCTTGTGCACTCAATTTAGCAAAAAGGACTAAATTGTAAAAAGTACAAAAGTTGAGTTCTACATGCTAGAGGTGTCTAATTGTTATGAAATTTTAAATTGAAGGTCCTTATATGGAAATCAGGCCATTTATTAAGTTAGTGGACAAAAATAGACATGAGGTAAAAGAAATTTCATGTTTTAAGTTAGTGTACTCATTCATCATGTGGAGAAAGGCTTCTCTGCCCCTTTCTCCCTAACTAACTGTATGAGGTCTACTATTAGATGGCACTACCCCTTGAGCGGGGGCCGGTGCATTACTTTCGATTTCATCAGCCTCAGTTCATTTGGGATCCAACTTACTCAATCACAACCTTACCGAGGGATTCATCAAATATCAAGCTCATTAAGCATAAGTTTCTTGTACATACCTGTACCAATTTACAACTTACTATAGTCTTTCACAACTATGACATTCTTGTTTCATTTCCCATTGAACCACTTGGAATACTAAAGGATACTCGGGTATCTTGCACACATAGTACCACATCAATGCCATATTCCAGATATGATCTTACATGGGATCTCGTATCGATACCAATAGCCCAGCTATGGCCTTACATAAAATCTCATATCGATGCCATATCCCAGATATGGTCTTACACAAAGTCTCATAATGATGCCATATCCTAGATATGGTCTTACACATATTCTCGGTAACCTTAATGTCATCACATTTGTATCCTATCTATTCCTAAGGTTCAATCGGGATTTTAAGATTGTCGTAATTTGTCGAACACGCTCAATGGTTAGTTGTAATTCATACAATAGTAAAGCATACAAAACATAATTAAAACAATGCATTATTTACGTAAGAACTTACCTCGGTATAAAAATAGTGGAAATGGATCTAATCGTCAATAACCTTGTTTTTCCCCCGATCAAGGTCCGAACCTCGTCTTTCTTACTCTAAAATAGAAAATTTAACTTATTTAATTATCACATTGTTCAATTCGGTCCGAAAATCACACTATGGAAAAATTATCATTTTGCCGCTAACTTTTCACATTTTTACAAATTAGTCCTTAGGTTCGTAAATTGAAATGTATTCAATTTCTTTGTTACCCAAGCCTAGCCAAACCGTATACATACTCATATTATCCCACATTTTTCATCAAATCACATCTTTACTACACATTTTATAACTTTTTACAAATAGGTCCTTTTATGTATTTCCATCAAAAATCACCTAGTAAAAGTTGTTTATAACACATCAAACTTTCATTTTCTACCATAAAACATTAAAATACATGCATGTCATACATGGGTAAAAATTTTAAACATGAACCCTACTTCAAAACAATGGTAGAAATAGAAAGATCGGGTGAATACAACTCCAAAAACATAAAGAACAATAAAAAGGGGGCTACGATGTACTTACAATCAATCTTGAAAGATGAAAAAACCTTAGCTATGGTGTTCTTCCAAGTTTCGACCAAGGTTGAATATAGATGAGCAAATTTTGGCTTTATTTTCCCTTTTAATTCTTTTATTAACCAAATGACCAAATGCCCTTTTCCCAAATCACTAAAATTCTCTTACCTCATGTCTATTTTCGTCCACTAACTTAACAAATGGTCTAATTATCATATAGTGACATCTAATTTAAAATCCCATAGAATTGGACACCTTTAACATGTAGAACTCAACTTTTGCACTTACTACAATTTAATCTTTTTGACTAAATTGAGTGCTCAAACGTCAAAATTTTCGAACAGAATTTTCACGAAATCATTCTGTAAAACTTTAGACCATAAAAATATAACAAAAATAATTTTTTCTATGTCGAATTTGTGGTCCTGAAACCACTGTTTCGACTAGCCCCAAAATCGGGTTGTTACAACTCTCCCCCTTTAGGGATTTTTGTCCCCGAAAATCTTACCATAAAATAGGTTTGAGTACTATTTTCTCATAGCCTCCTTAGGTTCCCACATAGCCTCTTTGACTCCATGTCATTGCCATAAAACTTTCACTAGGGCTATACTTTTATTTCTCAACTGTTTAACTTCCTAAGCTAAAATCTTAATTGATTCTTCACCATACGTCATATCTAGTTTAATCTCAATCTCTGATAGAGAAATCACATGTGAAGGATCAGAACGATATCGTCACAACCTCGACACATGAAACACATTATGAATTCTTTCTAACTCTTTCTGTAAAGGTAACCGATATGCCACTGGACCTATTCTTTTGATAACCTCATACGGCCCAATGAAACATGTACTCAACTTACCTTTACGGCAAAATCTTAGAATATTCTTCCACGGAGATACTTTCAGAAATACTTTATCACCGGTCTGAAATTCAATATCTTTTCATTTCAAATCCTCGTATGACTTCTGTCGATCTGAAGCGGCTTTCAAGCAATTACGGATCACCTTCACTTTTTCTTTAGTTTCTCTAACCAAGTCAACCCTATGAATCTGTTTCTCACTAAGCTCAGTCCAATACAAAGGTGTTAGACACTTGTAGCCATACAATGCCTCATAAGGTGCCATATTTATACTCGACTAAAAAATGTTGTTATAAGCAAACTCAACTAATGGTAGATATTTCTCCCAACTACCTTCAAATTTTAGAACACAACATCGGAGCTTATCTTTGAGTACCTGAATAGTTTTTTCAGACTGACCGTCGGTTTGCGGGTGAAATGCGGTACTAAAGTTCAACATTGTACCCAAAGCCTTGTGTAACTTCTTCCAAAATCTCGAAGTGAACCTCGGATCTCTATCCAAAATAATAGACATAGGCACCCTGTGTAATCTCACAATCTCTGAAATGTACAATTCGGCTAGCTTATCAAATGAATAATCAGTACGTACCGATATAAAATGAGCTGATTTCGTCAATCTATCAACAACGACCCAAACGTCATCTTTCTTTTTTGGAGTTAAAGGCAAACCCGTTAAGAAATCAGTGATAATCCTATCCCATTTCCACTCGGGCACTATCATTGGTTAAAGTAAACTCAAAGGCACTTGGTTTTCAGCTTTCACTTGTTGACAAATCAAACATCTCAAAACAAACTCTGAAATGTCCCGTTTCATACCAGACCAGCAATACATTCTCTTCAAATCATTATACATTTTTGTACTACTTGGATACATAGATAAACAACCATTATGTGCTTCATGAAGAATTTTCTAAATAAGTTCACCATTCTTTGGTACACAAATTCTACCTCAGAACATCAAAAAGTCATCGAATTCGATATGAAAATTTAAATCACTACCCGATTCACAATGAACTATTTTGGCTTGCAATTCATTGTCACATTTTTGAGCTTCACAAATTTGTTGAAGAAATAACGGTCTAGTTCTCAACTCGGCTAGAATAAAACCATTATCAGACAAAATCAACCATGTATTCCTCGCTCTCAAAGCAAACAAAGACTTTCTACTCAACGCATCAGTGACCATATTTGCTAGCTCATAATCCTTTAATAACTCGAGTCATCTCCGTTTTCACAAGTTTAAATATTTCTAAGTCATCAAGTATTTTAAACTCTTACGATCAGAGAAGACATGACATTTCTTACTGTACAAATGATAACCCCAAATTTTCAAAGCAAATACAATAGCGACTAATTCCAAATCATGTGTCGGATAATTCTTCTCGTGCGGTTTCAATTGTCTGGAGGCATAAGTTATCACTTTTCCCTCTTGCGTCAACACACATCCTAACCCATTCAGTGATGCGTCGCTATAAATCACAAACTCTTTTCCTGGTTCAGGTTGTACTAAAACCAGTGCCTCAGTCAATAATCCCTTCAACTTTTGAAAACTTTGCTGACATTTTTCAAACCATTAAAATTTAGCATCTTTTTGCAATAACTTTGTCATTGGAGTAGCAATCATCAAAAATCCTTTAACAAATCCTCAGTAATAACCAGCTAAGCCCAAAAAGCTTCTAACTTCGGATATGTTCCTTGGTAGTTTCCAATCAACAATTGCTAATATCTTACTTGGATCCACCTGAATACCATCACCTGAAACAATATGTCCCAAAAATCTGACTTCTCGAAGCCAAAACTCACTTTTACTGAATTTAGCAAACAACTGCTTATCTCTCAAAACTTATAATACAGTCATCAAGTGCTCGGCATGCTTAGACTCATCTCTAGAATAAATCAGAATGTCATCAACAAACACAACCAGAAACTTGTCCAAATAAGGTCAGAAAATTCTATTCATCAAGTCCATAAAGACAGTAGGTGCATTTGTTAATCCAAAAGGCATGACAAGAAATTCATAGTGCCCATACCTTGTCCTAAAAGCGGTCTTTGGCACATCCGACTCTTTGACTCTCAACTGATAATAGTCAAATCTTAGATCAATTTTCGAGAATACTATTGCTCCTCTCAACTGATCGAGCAAGTCGTCTATCCTCGACAAATGATACTTGTCCTTTATAGTTACCTTGTTGAGCTGTCGGTAATCGATACAAAGTCTCATAGACCCGTCCTTCTTCTTTACAAATAACACTGGAGCACCCTAGGGAGAATAACTCAGTCTCGCAAAACCCTTATCTGTTCACTCTTGCAACTGGGTTTTTAATTCTTTCAATTCAGTCGAGGCTATTCTATACGGAGCAATAGATATCGGTCAGGTCCCTGGTACTAAGTCAATACCAAACTCAACTTCTCTAACCAATGGCAATCCAGACAACTCTTCTGGGAACACATCCGGATATTCACAAACTATCGGCACTTATTCAATTTTCAATTCAGACACTTTTGTATTCAACACATAAGCAAGATACGCTTTGTAACACCCCTTACCCGTATCCAAGGCTGAAACAGGGTACGAGGCATTACCAGACTTAACCATACACATGACGAAAACCGAGCCATAAAATTTCATTTAATTCAAAATTTTTCAAACACATGCATAGACTCATATTTAAAGACATATAACGTGGCATAAATGAGCACTTACACATCCATAATCATGCAATAACAAACAAAGCTAACTATATCATCACATCAAAACATATGACATGGCATGATTAATTAAACTTACAAACCATAATGGATAAGGGCGACATCTCATGATCATATACGATAACTCAATGCAGACCGATACGTATGGTCAAAGTCATAATAATAATACATATCACAAACCAACTTCCTGTACTTATGACTATTAGGTATTTTTACCGATTAAGCCCTTTTACTCGTTTTCACTTAAAACCTAGTATCACAAGTTGTCTAACATAATTTAAAACCTCATATTCTATCATAAAACATCAAAATAAACACTTTTCACCTATGGGCATTTTTCCAAATATAAACCCTAACTTAAATTATTGCTAGCATAAGCTTTATCGAGCTACCGGGACTCCGAAAACGTAAAGAACATTAAAAACGGGGCTTAGAATCACTTACTATGGAGCTTGAAAGCTTGAAACAAACCCTACCTATGGAGAACCCTTGAAATTTCGTGCTAATGAAGAAGATGATGAATTTTGTGTTATTTTTCCCTTTTTATTTCATTTAATATCCAAATGACCAAAATGCCCTTCCTTATTAAACTTTCAAAAATTCCATCCATGTCCTATTTTGTCCATGAACTTAGAAATTGGTCAAATTGTTATTTAAACCCTCCTAATTAATATTCCAAAGCAATTTCATACAAAAAACTTCTAGAATGCAAGTTTTGCAAATTATTCGATTTAGTCCCTAATCTCAACTTAAGCACTTTATGCATTGAATTTCATCACGAAATTTTCACACAATCATGCAATCATATCATGAACCTAAAAATAATAATAAAATAAATTTTTCTACCTCAAATTTATGGTTTCGCAACCACTGTTCCGTTTAGGCCTTATTTCGGGATGTTACAATTTGCGTTGAAGATTTGGAGACATCACTTGTATGGAGAGAAATGTTGAGTATTCACCGATCATAAGAGTCTAAAGTATTTGATGACTCAGAAGGAGTTAAATTTAGAGCAACGAAGGTGGTTAGATCTAATAAAAGATTACGAGTTGGTAATTGACTACCACCCGGGAAAGGCGAACGTGGTCGCCGATGCATTGAGCAGAAAATTATTATTTGCACTGAGAGTAATGGATATCAATATGGCTTTGTCTAATGATGGTTCGGTTCTAGCAGAGTTGAGAGTTAGAATGACATTCCTACAAGAGATTCGTGAAGCTCAGAAAGGTGATAAGAAGTTGCAAGCTAAGATGGCTCAGTGTAAAACGAAAAATGAGTCCGAGTTTTGTATTGGTATCGACGGATGTTTAAGGTTTAAAGACAGAGTTTGTGTACCCAAGGACAATGAGTTTATTCAGAAGATTCTAAGAGAGGCACATAGTGGTTGTTTGTCCATCCACTCGGGCAGTTTGAAAATGTACAACGACCTTAAAAAAGTGTATTGATGGTTGGGTATGAAAAGAGACATTTCAGAGTTTGTGTCGAAATGCCTAGTGTGTTAGCAAGTGAAGGCTGAACACCAAGGACCTTCGGGTCTACTTCAGCCTATCATGGTCCTTGAGTGGAAGTGGGATCGGATCATTATGGCTTTTGTGATGGGTTTTTCAGTAACCCCGAAGAAAAAAGATGCTGCTTGGATTGTTGTGGATAGGCTGACAAAGTCGAGAAACTTCATACCTGTGCGTATCAACTACTCCCTTAAGAGATTAGTCAACTTGTATGTTTCCGAGATTGTGAGACTACATGGGGTACCCTTATCGATTGTTTCAGACAGAGACCCAAGATTTACCTCGAGGTTTTGGAAAAAGTTACAAAAGGGTTTGGGAACAAACTTGATTTTTAGCACAGCTTTCCATCTGCAAACTGACGGTCAGTCTGAGAGAGTAATTCAAATATTAGAGGACATGTTACGATGTTGCGTCCTCGATTTACAAGGCAGTTCGGAAAAGTATCTACCATTGGTTGAATTCACCTATAATAATAGTTATCAAAAAAGTCTGAAAATGGCACCTTATAAGGCTTTATATGGGCAAAAGTGCCGAATGCCTTTATATTGGACTAAGCTTAGAGAGGGTCAGATTCACGGGGTCGAATTAGTCAAGGAGACTGAAGAGAAAGTTAGAGTAATACGTGACTACTTGAAGGCCACCTTAAAGTAATTCGTGACTGCTTGAAGGCCACCTCAAATTGACAAAAATCCTATGCAGATTTGAAATGAAAGGAAATTGAGTTTCAAGTCGATGATAAAGTATTCTAAAAGTATCTCTGTGGAGGAAAGTCCTTAGATTTGGTAGAAAAGGTAAGTTGAGTCCTCGTTTCATAAGACATTATGAGATTACTGAGAGAGTAGGGTCGGTTGCCTATCGATTGGATTTACCATCAGAGTTGGAAAAGATTCATGACATGTTTCATGTGTCCATGCTACGTCGATATAGATCAAACCCTTCACATGTGATTACGCCGTTAGAGGTGGAGATTCATCTGGACATGACTTCTGGTGAAGAACCAGTCAAGATTTTAGCTCGGGAAGTCAAACAATTGAGAAATAAGAGTATAGCACTTGTGAAAGTTTTGTGGCATATACATGGAGTCGAGGAAGCCACATGGGAACCCGAGGAGACTATGAGAGATTAGTATCCGAACTTATTCACTGGTCAGATTTTCAAGGACGAAAATCCCTAAGGGGGAGAAATGTAATAGCCAGATTTAGGGCCTAGTCAGAATAGTGGTCCCGGGACCACAAAATCTAAATTTGGAGGAATTATTTTATTTTTAAAATAGAGTCATAACATGGTTATAATAGTGCATAAAAATTTGGTGAGCTAATTTTAACATTTGTGAGTCTAATTGCGAAAATGGACTAGATCGCATAAAGTGCAAAAGTCCTAAATTGATAGCTAAAGGTGTCAAATAGCTAGAGAACCAAAAATTTGGGGTCTTTAAAGGGCAATTAGTCCCTTTTAAAAGTGCTTGTCCGGCCATAGAGTCAAAGAGGGGACAAAATCTTTAAGTTTGGTATGTTAGGTGACTTATTTTGACTAAAATAGAAAAAGTAGTCAACTTTCTTTTATTCTCATCTCTTTCCACTAAAATTATCAGCCATTGTTGTGGTTTGAAAGCTTCAAAAATTTCAGCAACTTTGAGCCCTCTCAAGTGAGTGATTTTGATAGTTTCTCTTAATGATTTTTATATTTTTGAGACCCTAGAAACATGAGCCTTCTAATGAGGGGTCTATTTTGCAAAATGATCAAGATTTTAGGGTTTTTCCATGAAATGATTTGTGTTATTTGCTAGTTTTTTATGGAAGAGAATGTGTCTTGGATGTCTTATAAACAACTTTTGTGAAAGGTGTTAGCATGAAAACACCTAAAGGGACTATTTTGCACAAGTTACAAAATAAGTGATAAGTGTGTGAAATAGAGAGAATTTGGAGTTGCTATAAGAGTAAAAAGAGTTCAGCTAGGCTTAAGATGCGAAGAAATTTGATAAAAATCAATTTTCGAGCATAGGGCCAAAATGGTCATTTTACCAAAGGTGTAAATTTTTAATTGCCTAATTGTAATTAGTGACTAAATGAGTGTATTTTTGCTAATATAGATCAAGAATTTCTAAATCAGAACCAAGACCAGGGGAAAGCCAAGGAAATTGACTAAGTCGTATATTCACTTTGTTTTGAAATATGAGGTAAGTTGTATGTAAATGATACAACTACATTGCTGACATATGTGTTGGAATCGTCATTGAATTGATATAGCCTAAATTGATTGATTACGAAATTGAGATAGTAGAACTTCCGTTGAAATCTTAGGAAGTAAACCGTATATTCATGCCGTAACATTTGTGTCACTTGTGTGAGCTAGTGTAAGACATGTCTGGGACATGCATCGGCCACAATATGAGAGCCAATGTAAGACCATGTCTGGGACATGGCATCAACATCGAGACAAGTGCTAGTGTAAGACATGTCTGGGATATGCATCGACCTCGAGACATAAGCCAGTGCAAGACATGTCTGGGACATGCATCGACACAGTTATGTGAGAGCTAGTGTAAGGCCATGTCCGGGACATGGCATCAGTCTTGAAGAGTATAGCCAGTGTAAGAGCATGTCTGGGACATGGCATCATTCCTTACCCATGTTTGAGTCTTATGGAATATCCAGTAGTGTATTGAATGGTTCAACGGTGAAAGTTATGAATTTAAGTTAATGAGGAAAGTATATTTGTATTGTGAGTATTATAGGTACCTAAGTGATACATATGTATAAGATGTGAACTTATTGTATATGCTATGTGATTTGTATGAAGTGAAGAGTAAGTCATGCTTATGCCCACTTTAGTATCATGAGCTGTTGATAAATGGTAGACTTAGTTTTGTATATTTATTTATGTAAAACTTACTAAGATTTATGCTTACTCCCTTTCCTTTCCATTTCTTTACAGCACCGCCTATATAGATCAAGGATCACCAAAAGTCAAAGATATCGATCACACTATCAGCCAAAGCAATCAGTATAGTTGGATTTATATTTTTAAATATGGCATGTATAGGGCTTAGACTTCATCATTTTATGCCTTTGAGAATTGACCAATTGTAATGGCTCGGGTTGGGAACCCTTCATTTTGTATTAAGCCTTGAATGATGGCTAACACTCATTTTGATTTTTAAAAGATGTATTGTCATGGTTAAATGAATGTCTATTGTGGCTGATTTGATATTAGAAGTTGTGTTGTTTTGAAATTGGTTGGTATTTGTACGAATCTAAGTATGTCAAGGTGGCAAAGAGGCTTGGTAAATAGTCTTTATTGTCCACATGGGTAGACACACGGGTGTGTGTCTAGGCCGTGTCTGACACACGGTCAGCCCCATGGGCGTGTGGTCCAGTCGTGTGTCCCCTGCACATAAAAATTTCAAGTCAATAAGCATGGTAATAAACACACGGGCAGAGACATGGCCGTGTGTCTCAGCTGTGTAGAGGGCACGGCCTAGTACACAAGCATGTGCCATGGCCGTGTTGTAACACCCCAAACCCGGCCCAGACGTTATGGCCGAATCTGACGTGCCACATTGGAGTTGAAAACCCACGCCCGCTTTAGTGTTTTAAAACCATATATTTTGTTGAGTTAACAAAGTGTATGGAAGTCGGGCACCGTGTAGGTATCTCGAGACAGAGGAGGTGAGCCATGAAGGTCGCTAAGTACCAAGCTCTTTGATTGGATCCAATCCTAGACATGCCCACAACCATAGCCACACTTTGTTATATCGAGTTTAAATTTGTTTAAGTGGACGTCTTTGATAAATCGATTAATCGTGGTGTTGAGATATTTTGAAAACAAGTATCGCTTTGCAAACACGTCTTAAGTCTAGCCCATTTGAACAATTATCAACCAGGTTTGAAGTTATTAAAAATAAATAATCCCAAGAAGAAATAAAGAAAAAGTTAAAAATGGCTTTATTACATCCCAAAAATAAATAATAATTAAAGGAAATTAAATGAAAACCAATGCTTATTTAAAGGTCCAAAAGCGATCACCGTGGCCATTCTTAATCCCTCCTACCAAGTCCCCATATTAAGGCTCACCGCAAGGTTAAGGAAAGGGGTGAGTTTGGAAACTCAAGATGCAACAAGCCCTTTCGAGCCCAAAACAACAACACTGTTGGGTCTAAGCCCAAATCGAATCTCAAACATGTATTGGGCCATAGCCCTTTTCATATTTCATATTTCATAACACCGGGTCAAGCCTTTTCAAATTTCATATTATCGGGCAAGCCTTTTCTATAAACGGTATGGCCCATAGGCCCATTTCAATATCACATATAATGTCAATGAAAGAATGCAAACCCATTTGGGAGACTACTCAACCCACCATCCGCTACTCTCCACCGTACCAACCAACACACCATGTGGGATTAACTCAACCCACCCCGCCATAACTCTCCACCGGCAAGATAGTCTTTATCATATAACCGAGGCCTAGCCTCTTTTAGTAATCAAGCGTAAGCCCTTTTTGTAATCGGGCATAAGCCCTTTTGATCACTAGGCATAAGCCCTTTAATAATCGGGGCATAAGCCCTTTTGATAACGGGGCATAAGCCCTTTAATAATCAGGGCATAAGCCCTTTAATAATCGGGCATAAGCCCTTTTGCACTTCCTCTATCCATATAAAACCCAACCCAATGCATTTATGAACATCTCATGTGCATATCATACATATCATGTGCATATCATACATGTCATGTGCATATCATACATATCATGTTTATCAAAATCCCATGCATTAAGTTCATATATAAACCCTAGGGGTATAATGGTCACTTTCACCTAGGGGCAAAACGGTCATTTTCATGTTATAAGGGTAATCTTGTAATTCTACCAAAAATTAGGGTTTCCATGTTCATTAACGATTACTAACAATTCATGGGTGCAAATAGTGATTCTGGCCCATTTCAATATCACATATAATGTCAATGAAAGAATGCAAACCCATTTGGGGAGACTACTCAACCCACCATCCGCTACTCTCCACCCGTACCAACCAACACACCATGTGGGGATAAACTCAACCCACCCCGCCATAACTCTCCAATGGCAAAGATAGTCTTTATCATATAACCGAGGCCTAGCCTCTTTTTAGTAATCGGGCAAAAGCCCTTTTTGTAATCGGGGCATAAGCCTTTTGATCACTAGGCATAAGCCCTTTAATAATCGGGCATAAGCCCTTTTGATAATCGGGCATAAGCCCTTTTGATAACTGGGGCATAAGCCCTTTAATAACTGGGGCATAAGCCCTTTAATAACTGGGGCATAAGCCCTTTTGTATTTCCTCCATCCATATAAAGACCCAACCCAATGCATTTATGAACATCTCATGTGCATATCATACATATCATGTGCATATCATACATGTCATGTGCATATCATACATATCATGTTTATCAAAATCCCATGCATTAAGTTCATATATAAACCCTAGGGGTATAATGGTCACTTTTACCTAGGGGCAAAACGGTCATTTTCATATTATAAGGGTAATATCATAATTTTACCAAAAATTAGGGATTTTTCCATGTTCATCATCAGTTACTAACTATTCATTTGTGTAAACCGCGTTTCTAGCCCACTTTTAACGAAACTGAGTTATTGGGCCTAAAACCCATAATAGGCCCTACTTAGCCGATTTTGTCATCTAGGCCCATTTAGCCTATATCCATAATAGTGTTAATAGTCTTAACAGGCAATTTAACAGATTTTCGTTTTCTACCAATTTTACCCAAATGGGCCCGAAAGCCTATTACGCTATTGCGACCCTCGAGGCCCAACTTATCGTGAATGCCAAAAGCACGTTCTACCGCTTTCCAATGTTCCCGATCATAATCTCATCGATTCTAACTAACTAGTGAGCGTTCGCTTGCTCACAAGTCTTCGAAATGCCAGAATTTCGGCATTTCGACTTTTCGGCATTCATTGCTTTAAACTATGAAAAGGGTTCGTTACACACCTAATTTGCGATATTCCTTGACGAGATCTCCTATGCGATTTCTCCTATAATCAACCACTTATAGATTAGACCATGTTAATATTAAACCAAATCGAAAACTACCTATTATCATCACTTACACATTCGACCACCATCCACAATGGCCCTTGGGTTCATACCTTTGCCGAAGTTGATGACTAGATTTAGTCACTCCGATGATCCAAGCTTTTCACACACTCCTTGATCGGTAGCCTTTAATCCTCACTAGCACCAACAAACCAAATAACACCAAAAACCCTTTTAGCTTTAGTCAACAGAGGGGTTTTCAGCTTTTTTTAAACCACAAGATACAAATGGAAAGAAGGTTCAAATACTTACCAAGAGATCTACTCGTTGAAGAACGTTCCAAATACCTTCCTACCCCATATCCGTTGTGAATCAAACTTAAACGTGCGTAGAAAATAGATCTAAATATTAATTTCTGAATCACTAAAATATGAAGCTTTCGACTTTTTAGCAAATTTTAATCTAAGCTATTACGAGGGTTAGTACACACCTGTTACGGGTTGAAGTTGAAATTTTTCCAAAGTCAATCGCCTACGATAACCACCACCTGTCACTCAAACTTAACTAATCCAATATCAATACATGTAAATCCTAAACACATCAGTCATACGGAACATAAGGGCATATTCGTCATTTTACCATACAGGGGTATTACGGTCACTTTACCCTACAAGGGCTTTACGGTCTTTTTACCTTTTAGGGGTATTTTAGTCATTTTATCCTACAAGGGTGTTTTGGTAAATCTACAAACTAAGGGTATTTTAGTAATTTTGTAAACCAATGGTATTTCTATAATTTTTAAAAAGTCAAGGGTATTTCTGTAACTTTGTAAATCAGGAGTATTTTGGTAATTTTACAAATTGAGGGTATTTCGGTAATTTCACAAGCCAAGGGTATTTTGGTAATTTTACAAACTAGGGTTATTTTGGTAATTTTACAAACCAAGGGTATTTTAGTAATTTTGTAAATAGAGGGTAAAATAGTAATTCTGTAAATCAAGGGTAAAACAGTAATTCTATAAATCAAGGGTAAAATAGTAATTCAGTAAATCGAGGGTAAAACGGTAATTCTGTAAGTCGAGGGTAAAACGATAATTATGTAAATCAGGGGTAAAACGGTAATTATGTAAATCGGGGGTAAAACGGTAATTCTGTAAATCGGAGGTACTTTGGTAATTTTACAAGTCGAAGGTATTTCGGTAAATTTACAAATCGAGGGTATTTCAGTAATTTTACAAACTAAGGGTATTTCGGTAATTTTAGTAAACTAAAGTATTCTAAACAGGATAACAATACGAATGGGCCTAAAGCCTATTCTCATTAAATGGGCCCACACGCTCGTGTGGCTGTTTTAGCCCAAATCTAGCCACAAATATGAGATTCACCTAGCCTAGCCCAATATTTACTACACAATCAAATAACTTATCCAATTGGGCTCAGAGGCCCATTAGGCCCACATGACCCCTTTCGACCCATCGCGTCTCAAGTAGCCATCCTACAGACTAGAGTAGTAAGAAATACACACGATAGGAGATTGGAGTTAATCCACACTCCGAGCACCGTTAGCCGACGCCCAACCCAAACGAGCACGCCATACAGCGAAAGGGATCAGCCAAGAAAGGTACATTTACTCTCCTGATGGTTCCCTCTATTTAAAGCTAGCTTCACAACCACTCTTATATTAGCTTCGATGTAGGATCCTCCAACATTAGAGTTTAAATTCAACACCAACTCTTGCCGCACCGTTAGCAAAATAAATGCTCTTTGCTTGCCATGGGATTCAACCTATGCCTCCTTAAATGCTCCACACGCTACTTGCCACTAAGCCACAAGGCTTTTTGTGTTATATTTTATCCCCAATTAATTATAAAGTCTAAAGGCCAAAGTCCGTGTTCCTTTAAAACCCAAAATAAATTGCAAGAGCTAAGGCTTGAACCCAGTGCTCCCATACAACCTTAATGCCGCCACAACCACTAGACTACAAGCTTCCTTGTGTCATTTATTTAACACAATAATTTAAAACCCTCATCCAAGAATCCAAGTTTTTTTCACTTAATACCAAAATTTTGCTAAAGCCCAAGTTTGAACCCAAGATTTCTCCAACACTTCTCAAAGCCATTAACCACTAGCAAACATTTAATTGTGTCATTTCATTGCACAATTAAATACCTATATAAAACCTCCTTACGAACCCACACTCAAGGCCCAATACTTCTAAGCCCAAATTGGGTGTTACAATTCTACTTCCTTAAAGAAATTTCGTCCTCGAAATTTCCAACTATCAACTAACCGTATTACTCAAGTCAAACCTCTATGCTTCCGCTACGCACTCTAATTAAAAATAATTCTTAGTACGATCCAGAACATCTAAGTACCAAAGTAAAGAAACATTTATCAAGCACGCATACAATTCGTAACACATATTTAAATAAAATAAACTTGGCGATCCCGAGCTCGATGCTCCTTGGACCCACATCTAAGACATGCTCCTGCCTTCCTATGGCATTCACCGTATGACGCCTGCTGCGCTTTTTGATTGGATAGTTTGGTCGTGCCTTAACATGTTTCACGTAACGAGGCTTGGTTTTCGAGAACTAGAATCCTTCCTTTTCTTACACTCCAAGCACCTGCTTGAAGCGTTTCCCTAATTTCCTTAATTTTGGTATCCAATACTTTCTCTACCATTTTCCTTACTAACTCGGCCAAAGGCCTCAAGACGAAGTCTCAGAGTTACCACTACCCAAAGTTGGAAGACTTTGCTTACCCTCGAATCCATATCAATACTCTACATTACCAAGACACATATCAAATAACTACCAAGATCTCAAAAATTTTACTATTTATTCATATGTCTTATGCAGAGATAGTATTTTAAAGTTTCTATTTTCATAGAATCAAAGCCTAGCTATAGTCTCAGATTCTAGGGTTTTACAAATCTACCCTATCTAGAGTATCATAGTAGGGTCTCGGTTCTATTCATAGCATCATATACATAACGTAAAAGATAGTATACTTACAGACTTGGTGCCGGGATTCAAGCCCACTTCTTTCTCCAATCCATTTAAAACTCAAAAGCCATATTTTTGCTTATAGAGGTAGAAATTTAAAATTTTGATTTGAAAGCACCATTATTTTGAAACTCTTGTTTAAAACATAAAAACTTGTACCGTTTTAACATATATACTCCGCAAAACATCTTTAAAATGAACTTTTCAAAAACCATTTCCAAAAATACCCTTCTTAGGCCTAAGTTTTCAAAAAAAAAATTTCGAACCTGATCCACAGCCGAGTTGTTGCAACCTAGGCTCTGATACCACTAAATGTAACACCCCAAACCCGGCCCAGACGTTATGGCCGAATCTGACGTGCCACATTGGAGTTGAAAACCCACGCCCGTTTTAGTGTTTTAAAACCATATATTTTGTTGAGTTAACAAAGTGTATGGAAGTCGGGCACCGTAGGTATCTCGAGAGAGGAGGTGAGCCATGAAGGTCGCTAAGTACCAAGCTCTTTGATTGGATCCAATCCTAGACATGCCCACAACCATAGCCACACTTTGTTATATCGAGTTTAAATTTGTTTAATTGGACGTCTTTGATAAATCGATTAATCGTGGTGTTGAGATATTTTGAAAACAAGTATCGCTTTGAAAACACGTCTTAAGTCTAGCCCATTTGAACAATTATCAACCAGTGTTTGAAGTTATTAAAAATAAATAATCCCGAGAAGAAATAAAGAAAAAGTTAAAAATGGCCTTATTACATCTCAAAAATAAATAATAATTAAAGGAAATTAAATGAAAACCAATGCTTATTTAAAGGTCCAAAAGCGATCACCGTAGCCACTCTGAATCCCTCCTACCCCAGTACCCATATTAAGGCTCACCTGCAAGGTTAAGGAAAGGGGGTGAGTTTGGAAACTCAGTGTGCAACAAGCCCCTTTCAGAGCCCAAAACAACAACAGCCTGTTGGGTCTAAGCCCAAATCGAATCTCAAACATGTACTGGGCCATAGCCCTTTTCATATTTCATATTTCATAACACTGGGCCGAAGCCTTTTCAAATTTCATATTACTGGGCCGAAGCCTTTTCTATAAACGGTATGGCCCATAGGCCCATTTCAATATCACATATAATGTCAATGAAAGAATGCAAACCCATTTGGGGAGACTACTCAACCCACCATCCGCTACTCTCCACCGTACCCAACCAACACACCATGTGGGGATTAACTCAACCCACCCCGCCATAACTCTCCACCGGCAAAGATAGTCATGATCATATAATCAAGGCCTAGCCTCTTTTAGTAACTAGGGCAAAAGCCCTTTTTGTAACTGGGGCATAAGCCCTTTTGATCACTAGGGCATAAGCCCTTTAATAACTGGGGCATAAGCCCTTTTGATAACTGGGGCATAAGCCCTTTTGATAATCGAGGCATAAGCCCTTTAATAATCGGGGCATAAGCCCTTTAATAATCGGGCATAAGCCCTTTTGCACTTCCTCCATCCATATAAAACCCAACCCAATGCATTTATGAACATCTCATGTGCATATCATACATATCATGTGCATATCATACATGTCATGTGCATATCATACATATCATGTTTATCAAAATCCCATGCATTAAGTTCATATATAAACCCTAGGGGTATAATGGTCACTTTTACCTAGGGGAAAAACGGTCATTTTCATGTTATAAGGGTAATCTTGTAATTCTACCAAAAATTAGGGTTCCCATGTTCATTAACGATTACTAACAATTCATGGGTGCAAATAGTGATTCTGGCCCATTTCAATATCACATATAATGTCAATGAAATAATGCAAACCCATTTGGGGAGACTACTCAACCCACCATCCGCTACTCTCCACCCGTACCAACCAACACACCATGTGGGGATTAACTCAACCCACCCCGCCATAACTCTCCAACGGCAAAGATAGTCTTTATCATATAACCGAGGCCTAGCCTCTTTTAGTAATCGGGCAAAAGCCCTTTTTGTAATCGGGGCATAAGCCCTTTTGATCACTAGGCATAAGCCCTTTAATAATCGGGCATAAGCCCTTTTGATAATCGGGCATAAGCCCTTTTGATAATCGGGCATAAGCCCTTCAATAACTGGGGCATAAGCCCTTTAATAACTGGGGCATAAGCCCTTTTGCACTTCCTCCATCCATATAAAAACCCAACCCAATGCATTTATGAACATCTCATGTGTATATCATACATATCATGTGCATATCATACATGTCATGTGCATATCATACATATCATGTTTATCAAAATCCCATGCATTAAGTTCATATATAAACCCTAGGGGTATAATGGTCACTTTTACCTAGGGGCAAAATGGTCATTTTCATGTTATAAGGGTAATCTTGTAATTCTACCAAAAATTAGGGTTTCCATGTTCATTAACGATTACTAACAATTCATGGGTGCAAATAGTGATTCTGGCCCATTTCAATATCACATATAATGTCAATGAAATAATGCAAACCCATTTGGGGAGACTACTCAACCCACCATCCGCTACTCTCCACCCGTACCAACCAACACACCATGTGGGGATTAACTCAACCCACCCCGCCATAACTCTCCACCGGCAAAGATAGTCATGATTATATAACCGAGGCCTAGCCTCTTTTAGTAACTGGGGCAAAAGCCCTTTTTGTAACTGGGGCATAAGCCCTTTTGATCACTAGGGCATAAGCCCTTTAATAACTGGGGCATAAGCCCTTTTGATAACTGGGGCATAAGCCCTTTTGATAACTGGGGCATAAGCACTTTAATAACTGGGGCATAAGCCCTTTAATAACTGGGGCATAAGCCCTTTTGCACTTCCTCCATCCATATAAAAACCCAACCCAATGCATTTATGAACATCTCATGTGCATATCATACATATCATGTGCATATCATACATGTCATGTGCATATCATACATATCATGTTTATCAAAATCCCATGCATTAAGTTCATATATAAACCCTAGGGGTATAATGGTCACTTTTACCTAGGGGCAAAACGGTCATTTCCATATTATAAGGGTAATATCATAATTTTACCAAAATTAGGATTTTCCATGTTCATCATCGCCACTAACTATTCATTTGTGTAAACCGCGTTTCTAGCCCACTTTTAACTAATCCGAGTTATTGGGCCTAAAACCCATAATAGGCCCTACTTAGCCGATTTTGTCATCTAGGCCCATTTAGCCTATATCCATAATAGTGTTAATAGTCTTAACAGCAATTTAATGATTTTTGTTTTCTACCAATTTTACACAAATGGGCCCGAAAGCCTATTACGCTATTGCACCCTCGAGGCCCAACTTCATCGTGAATGCCAAAAGCACGTTCTTACTGCTTCCAATGTTCCCGATCATAATCTCATCGATTCTAACTAACTAGTGAGCGTCATTGTCAGAAGTCTTCAAATGCCGAATTTCTAGATTTCGACTTTTCGCATTCATCGCTTTAAACTATGAAAAGGGTTCGTTACACACCTAATTTGCGATATTCCTTGACGAGATCTCCTATGCGATTTCTCCTATAATCAACCACTTATAGATTAGACCATGTTAATATTAAACCAAATCGAAAACTACCTATTATCATCACTTACACATTCGACCACCATCCACAATGGCCCTTGGGTTCATACCTTTGCCGGGTTGATGACTAGATTTAGTCACTCGATGATCCAAGCTTTTCACACACTCCTCGATCGGTAGCCTTTAATCCTCACTAGCACCAACAAACCAAATAACACCAAAAACCCTTTTAGCCTTAGTCAACAGAGGGTTTTCACTTTTTTAAACCACAAGATACAAATGGAAAGAAGGTTCAAATACTTACCAAGAGATCTACTCGTTGAAGAACGCTCCAAATACCTTCCTACCCCATATCCGCTAGAATCAAACTTAAACGCATGTGAAAATAGATCTAAATATTAATTTCAATCACTAAAATATGAAGCTTTCGACTTTTTAGCAAATATTAATCTAAGCTATTACGAGGGTTAGTACACACCTGTTACGGGTTGAAGTTGAAATGTTTCCAAAGTCAATCGCCTACGATAACCACCACCTGTCACTCAAACTTAACTAATCCAATATCAATACATGTAAATCCTAAGCATATCAGTCATACGGAACATAAGGGCATATTCGTCATTTTACCATACAGGGGTATTATGGTCACTTTACCCTACAGGGGCTTTACGGTCTTTTTACCTTTTAGGGGTATTTTAGTCATTTCATCCTACAAGGGTGTTTTGGTAAATCTACAAACCAAGGGTATTTTAGTAATTTTGTAAACCAATGGTATCTCTATAATTTTTAGAAAGTTAAGGGTATTTCTGTAACTTTGTAAATCAGGAGTATTTTGGTAATTTTACAAATTGAGGGTATTTCGGTAATTTCACAAGCCAAGGGTATTTTGGTAATTTTACAAACTAGGGGTATTTTGGTAATTTTACAAACCAAGGGTATTTTAGTAATTTTGTAAATCGAGGTAAAACAAGAATTACAGAATTCAAGGGTAAAACAAGAATTCTATAAATCAAGGGTAAAATAGTAATTCAAGAATCGAGGTAAAACGGTTATTCGTAAGTCGAGGGTAAAACGATAATTATGTAAATTAGGGGTAAAACGGTAATTATGTAAATCGGGGTAAAACGGTAATTCTATAAATCGAGGTACTTTGGTAATTTTACAAGTCAAGGTATTTTAAATTTACAAATCGAGGGTATTTCAAAGATTTTTACAAACTAAGGGTATTTCGTAATTTTAGTAAACTAAAGTATTCTAAACAGGATAACAATACGAATGGGCCTAAAGCCTATTCTCATTAAATGGGCCCACACACTGTGTGGCCCTTTTAGCCCAAATCTAGCCACAAATATGAGATTCACCTAGCCTAGCCCAATATTTACTACACAATCAAATAACTTATCCAATTGGGCTCAGAGGCCCATTAGGCCCACATGACCCCTTTCACCCATCATGTCAAGTAGCCATCCTACAGCCTAGAGTAGTAAGAAATACACACTGATAGGAGACTGAGTTAATCCACACTCCGAGCACCGTTAGCCGACGCCCAACCCAAACGAGTACGCCATACAGCGAAAGGGATCCGCCAAGAAAGGTACATTTACTCTCCTCATGGCTCCTCTATTTAAAGCCACTTCACAACCACTCTTATATTAGCTTCCGATGTGGGATCCTCCAACATTAGAGTTTAAATTCAACACCAACTCTTGCCACCTGTTAGCAAAATAAATGCTCTTTGCTTGCCATGGGATTCAACCTATGCCTCCCCTTAAATGCTCCACACGCTACTTGCCACTAAGCCACAAGGCTTTTTGTGTTATATTTTATCCCCAATTAATTATAAAGTCTAAAGGCCAAAGTCCAGGTTTCCTTTAAAAACCCAAAATAAATTGCAAGAGCCAAGGCTTGAACCCAGGCTCCCATACAACCTTAATGCCGCCACAACCACTAGACTACAAGCTTCCTTGTGTCATTTATTTAACACAATAATTTAAAAACCCTCATCCAAGAATCCAGGTTTTTTTTCACTTAATACCAAAATTTTTGCTAAAGCCCAAGTTTGAACCCATGATTTCTCCAACACTTCTTAAAGCCATTAACCACTAAAGCAAACATTTAATTGTGTCATTTCATTGCACAATTAAATACCTATATAAAACCTCCTTACGAACCCACACTCAAGGCCCAATACTTCTAAGCCCAAATTCGGGGTGTTACACGTGTGACATTTTAGGAATGCTGACGTTAGAAATAGAATGTCCAAGTTTTTGCACACAGGCTAGAACACTGTCGTGTCATGGCCGTGTGAGAAACACAGGACACTAACACGGGCGTGTGTCCGACCGTGTGAAAACCCCTGTAGGAATGAATTAGAAATTAATTCTACATGGGTATGGGACACGGGCGTGTCCCAGGGTGCTTAGGCCATTTGAATTACACGGGCCATCAGCCCATCAGCACAACCATGTCAAAATGGTCACACGGGCGTGTTACCATTCCACACTGACGTATGTCCTGGTTTAAAGGCAAATTTTTTAAGGTTGGTTTAGAGACCCGGAAAGGTTTCGGGTAGTTTTCAATGATCGATTTAAGGCTCGTAGGCCCATAATAAGAAGGTTAAAGTAGAAATAGAAAAAGGTTTAATTTGGACCGAGTCTCAGTGACTTGAGGTTGGTTGTAGGCATGATATCGAGTTAGGTAATACCTTATACTCCGCCCCAGTGTGGGTTACGGGTATGGGGTGTTACATCTACAACTCTACAAGTGTTATACCTTGTCTTCATATAAATAAATGTCACCGATAGAACTATTTAGACAACTTTTCAGAGATTTTTATCCTTCAAAAAAATAAAGAGAATTTATTCTCAACTTATAAGTATATTTTTCAGAATAACAAGTTTACCGTTTTCTATTATTGTAGAGAGAATTTTCATTTTCATCGCAAAGGGAAAACTTTTTCTAATTCTGTGTTTCAATTCAATTGGTTTGAGTCCACACTCGAAGTAGTTCATGGTACGAGAATAGTGCAGAAGATTATTTGGTTGAAAGCTGAAAAACATTAAGGATCTGCTTATCCAAAGACATAGGTACGATTTCGGCCTAAAGTTTATTACTATAAATATCACAAACTTGGTTCGTTTTCAAAATTTTTATTTTTCTTCGTGCAAGAAAACCATTTTCAAACAAGATTTTTTTCAACAACATGAACCTTTGCAGTTGTAACAAGGGATTTGCAACGTTACAACATCGACCACAGTTGCCAACTTGAAGAAGTTGAGCGGTCTAGGGAAGAATCATGACACTAGAGTGTTAATGTCACGAAATTGAAGTTGCCTAACAACTAGAGGAGTCATTTGTCGAGGAAGTCATGACACCAAGGTTTGGATGTCTCGACGCTAGCATTTGAGAAAGAAAAATCCTGAAGGGCAATCTTCAATCCAACCAAGCTTAAATGAAATGTTAAGTGAAGGTATAATTGTCATTAGTAGGTCAATTTGTATCAGACTATATAAGTCACTTTATGACACATTTTGAAAGGACTTTTTCTAATAGATTATTAGTACTATCTTATTTAGGTTAGATTTTTAGATATTTCTCTTTAATTTTTCTACACTTATTTTTCATGGCAAAAGGTACAAGGACCTTCTTTGTAACTTTTTTGCATTCATTTATTATTTCAATAGATCTATAGTATTTCCTTTTATCTAATTTTACATAGGTTGTGCATAAATGTGGATTTGAAGCATTACACATCAACTGACTCAAGGATTTCATCGAATTTATTAAGCATCTCTAAACCTTATATATTTTATGTTATTTTTGTTATGTAATTTAGCATGAAAATGATTGGGTTGCTTGAATTGATCATGGGTAGTAACTAATTTTGTTTATGGTTGATTGATTGAAATGTTAATTGGCTGATATAAAGTTCAGGGAATAGATCGTAAAAATTTGGACTAACTCGAATAAAATTGAAAACCTATTTAGTTTCTTACTTCTCAGGTATTGCTCAAAACTAGGATTGGGCTTGGCATACGGGTGACTCTAAGACACCAGACTATTTTATAATAAATATTTCTTTAATTTTTTTATAATTTTTCTACTGGTTTTTGAACTATAAATTATTAAATTGGATCATGGCTTGCTAAATTTTATTTGGGGAAATATGTTATGCATACATCATATACTGTAATAGCATGGACATAATACTCGGTAAATGCATGCTATTTGGCCTAAGTAAAATTTGACATGATTTATTTCCGCTGCAAAGAGTGTGATTATTGTTTTACAAGAAGAGTCATCGAAAAAATGGTTTTACAAAGTTAGACTATTATTAATACAACGAACTCTTAGGATGGAATGACTTACAAAATGAACATTTTAACTTAATTAGTGAGGCAACTACAATTTTTCAAAAATTTGATGAGTTTGGAGTTTTCATCACAAAGCATTTGGAGTCTGTTAGCGACTCCGGTGGCTAATATAGCCTCTACGATTCGACCATAACGTCTATGCCAGGTTGGTGAGGTTGCAACTGTTATGTCTTCTATCAAGTCCAAGTGAGAGATATCTTATATTGGGTTTCAAAGCAGATAACTCTCAAAAGAAAGAGGCATAAATGTAATTTTTTGTACCAATAATACATTGATAAGACCCAAGTATAATAACTTGTAATAGCCCAATTTAAGTGAAATCGGAACAATGGTTTCAGGATCACAAATCCGAGCTGAAAATAAAATTTATTTTAATTTTATTACATGGTCTATATTATGTTAGAAATGTCATGTGAAAATTTTGATAAGAAAATTTTACCGGTTATGTGTTTAATTAAGGGAATGACCATATCGCATACAACGCAAAAGTTAAATTCTAGTAGCTAGAAGGATTAAATAGCTATGGAAATCAAAACTTGAGGTCCTTATATGGTAATTAGACCATTAAAGAAAAGTATGCAGATATTTTTTGGTGACTCATCCATGAAAATTTAGAAAATGGGTAAGGACTAAATTAAAATTTTAATTAATTTAATTAATTAAAAGATGTTAAACAAAATATCATCTTATTTTATGTCACCTTCATCCCCAAAATACATGGAAACCCAAAGAGATAGAGAAGAAACTTTCTTGGCTTAATTGGGTAAGCTTTCTTTTCCCGTTTTTAGTAATTTTGATATTTTTGAAACCGGGATATCTTAATCTATCTATTTGAGGGATCAATTTGAAAAGTTATCAAAGTATGGAAATTATGTCATAGATGAATATGCTGAAAATTTGAAATTTATGGTAGAAAATAAAAGGTTGTTGATAAATAAACAACTTTTATAAAGTGATTTTTGATAAAAACATGATTTAAGCACTAAAATGTAAAGTTTTGAAAATTGAAGAAAAATTCTGAATTTTATAAAATGTATGTGCTGTAAATTTTATTGTGAAATTTTGGTTAGACTTGGAATAGGGAGTAAATTGTAGAAATTTCATTTTCCGAGCATAGGGATGAAATTGGAATTTATGGAAAAGTTGAGGGCAAAATGGTAATTTTGCCTAGGATGTAAATTGAGTCCACTTGAATGTGAAATGTGATAAATTAATGAATAAATTCATTTTTATTGATCCGGATAATACAAATTCGAAGCTAGATTGAGAAAAAGAGAAAGTTTCGGATTAGTAGATTTATATACGCGAAAAATGTTGAGGTAAGTTAGTGTAACTTAATTGAACTTGTAAATATGATAAATTGAATGTTGTGTTGTATGGAATGTGTTTTGTATTTATGCGAGTTAATTTGGATGTTATAACATAAGAAATGATTGCATGATTGAGATTGTTTGAAAGGGGTTAAATTCTGTTTGAATACTGGATTTCGATGGATAAACGAAATTTCCTTCCTAAATGAGGTCCTGCACTGTTGTTAACAGGATTTAGCCTGGACTGATAATCCTGATATAATCCCTCTCGAGCGTATGTTACAGTTAGGATTTAGCCTGGACTAATAATCCTAACTGAGCTCTTCTAGCATATTTTACAAAAAGGATTTAGCCTGGACTGGTAATCTTGTTATATGTTATGAAGCTCGAGAATGTGGTCTCCGATTAAGTACCGTAATGGGTACTCCTGAATATGAATAGGCAAGTTATTAAATTGTACACCTTGAGTGTACTGTTTGAATATCCATCAGAATTTCAATGATTCAACTGATAAAATCTTGACATGATATGAGAATTATGAGACGAAATGAATGATGCCTTGAAAGAATATAGTATGATGAGCTCATCTAGACTTACTTGATGCATATGTGAACATTTATGTAACTAACTTGTTTGATTGAGTGTATGTGTATAGGTAAAATTTCCAAATTGATGAAAAAGCATGTTTTTGAATGCTTAACGTTAATAAATGTAAATTGGTAAGTTTTAATTCCTGTTATACGAACTTACTAAGCAATGTAATGCTTATTTAGTTTTTTTCCCTGTTTTAAAGTGCTCGGAAGCCCACAAAGGTTGGAGATTAGTTTAAGCATTATCACACAATCCATAAACTTATTTTGGTATAAATAGTACACTTATTTTGGTATAATGGCATGTATAGGCTAACCTGGCCATTGATGGCTTAAATATGTTATATGTAATCTATCCATTGGAATGGCTAGTAATTGTATGTTTTGGTACTTATAAAGGATAATGTCGTGATAAACACTTATGTGTGAAGTATAAATGACCAAATGATGTTCAATGTTTAGGTTAAATAAAGGTAAGAATTTAAACATGTATGGATGCTATGTTATATCATATTAGATGTTAAAATTTGTTTAAAATCAATACTTGGATTGGTTGGTATTTGGATGTATGTTTTGGTGCAGGAAAATGGTAAAATTTTGGGTGAGAAATGAAGCTAGAAATGGCTTTATTTTGCCCACACGGGTGTGTGTATAGACCGTGTGTGACACATGGCTTGGTACATGGACGTGTTGTTAGGTTGTGTATCCCTTGCATCTTAATTTCGAGAAACAGAGTGCTCAGAATTGAGCACAAGGATAGAGACACGGGTGTGTGTCTCAACTTGTGTGCTACACGGCATAGAACAAGGGCGTGTATCTTGGTCGTGTAAAACCTGCACCTAATTTTGAAAATTTTAATTAACCATACGGCCTAGCACACAGGCGTGTGGCTGGCTGTGTGGTAGAAGTTAGAGGCTACCTAGTTTTGAGCATGGCCTTGAGCACGGCCTTGAGCACGGGCATGTTCTAGGGGCACACAGGCGTGTGCTTGGACTACACAGGCATGTGAACCCTCTAACTTGGAAAATTTTTGAAATTTCACAAAAAAAATTTAGAGTCCCCGATTAAGTCCCGATTTGATTCTAAAGCTCATATAGGACCTCGAGGGTCCATTTAACGAACATTATGAATAATCTTGGAAAATGAACAATAATTGACATGATTATCAGTAAATGTTCTGAAAACTCTAGTAACACTCCGCAACCCTGTTCTGGCGATGAATTTAGGTTTGAGGTGTTATATTTAGTGGTATCAGGGCTACGGTTTAGCTGATTTTTAGATTTAACATAGCAAACACAAGTCTAGCTTACATGCCATTATATAATTTGTGATAATGTGATGTCTCCTGATCATTTTAAATGTCTTTTTCATATAGCAATGTCATTCAATCAAGCTAGAACTGAATCTGAGGAAGCTGGGAGCAATGCTTCAACTTTAGTTCAAAGAGTTGCATCTGCATCTAGTAGTGAAAGGCCCGTATCTGAGGGCCAAAGTGAGGAGGCAAAACATGCCTTCTTTCAATTGATTAATGAATGGTTTACTAAGTATTTAAGAACAAACCCCACTATATAACGACCTCCCCCACCTACTCCTCAATCAGTTCCTAGGATGCCATAGAGTGCTGAACCTATTAGAACTAGTAAGCCTCCGGTAGATAAAATTCGTAACCATGGGGTAGAAGAATTTAGAGCTACCACAGATGATGGTCCAGAAAGGGATGAATTTTGGTTGGAAAATACCATGCAGGTTTTAGATGAATTATCTTGTACACCCGCTAAATGTTTGAAATGTAAAATGTCTTTACTGAAGGATACAACTTATCATTGGTGGAATACTGGAATACCATAACTTCAGTGGTACCTAGAGAAAATATTACATGGGAATTTTTTCAAATTGAATTCAGAAAAAGTATGTTTGTCAGAGATTCCTGGATCAGAAAAAGAAAGAATTTTTAGAGCTTAAATAGGGGAGTATGACTGTATCTGAATATGAACGAGAATTTGTTCGGTTGAGCAAGTTTGCCAAAAAATGGGTTCCATCTGAAGCTAACATGTGCAAATGATTTGAAGAGGGTTTAAATGAAGTTGTTAAACTGTTGATTGGGATTCTTGAATTGAGGGAATTTATGATACTGGCTGATCGGGCACATAAAGCTGAAGAATTGAGCAAAGAAAAGAAACAAGCTGAAAGAGAAGCTTGGGTTTCTAGTAAAAGAATTATGAATAAATCACAATCATCCGTTTCTAGGAAATTAAAGAAGTATTATGATCGTGTTACCACCTCTACAAGATATTTAGGAAGAGAGCGAGGTTCTCAACACTCCAAACCGAGATCTTCATCTCCTTCTGTAACCAGTGTGGGTAGTGTTGGTAATCCCAAACCAAAATGTAAGCATTGTAATAAATTTCACCATGAAGAATGTTGGTTTAGAAGTGGAGCTTGTTACCGATGTGGATCCCTTGATCATTTCCTTAAAGACTATCCAGAAAGGTTTGAAAAAGAAGTTAAACTGACTCCAAAGCTGAGTAATTTTGTTTCGAGAGGTAGGCCACCTCGTCACGGTAATGTCAGTGGTAGATGAGGTGCTACAAAAGATTCAACCGTTAAACCCGAGGCACGAGCACCGGCAAGGATATATGCTATTTGTGCTAGAGAATATGCTTCTGCACCGAATGCCATTACTGGTACATTTTCTCTACTTAATACTGATATTATTACTTTGATTGATCCTGGTTCCACACATTCATACATATGCACAAACCTAGTGTCTGTTAAAAATTTACCTGTTGAATTCACTGAATTTGTGCTTAAAATTTCAAACCCCTTAGGCTAATGTGCTATGGTAGATAAATTCTGTAAAATTTGTCTGTTGATGGTAAAAGGTTATTGCTTTTCAGCTGACTTGATATTATTGCCATTTGATGAATTTGATATGATTTGGGGAATGGATTGGTTAACCCAATATGATGCAGTGGTGAATAGTAAGCAGAAATATATTGTCTTGAAATGTCAGAGTGGTGAATTACTTCATGTTGAATATGATAAACTAGATGGATTACTGTAACAGCCCTTTTTTAATCAAATCAGAACAGTAGTTTCAGAACCACAAATCCAAAGTTAAAATATTTATTTTATTATTATTTTAATATTTTTAACTTGGTATGATGATTGTGTGAAATTTTTATTAAGAATTTTTATTGTTTAAATGGTCAATTTGAGAAAGAGGACTAAATCGCATAAAGTGTAAAAGTGTTGCTCTATTAGCTAAAGGTGTTTAATAGCTATAGAACCTTAAAGTAAAGGTCCTTAAGTATTAATTAGCCCAAGATGGAGTTAGTGGAAGTTGGTGGCTTGGTATTTATGTGAATTTTAGAGTTATTAAGGGTTAATTTCGTAAATTGGTTAAATTAAGTTACATCAAAATTAAAAAAAATCAATTTATCATCATCTTTTCACCATATTCAACCGAAAAATAGAGAGAAAGAAGACATTTTTGTCTTCAACATTTGGAAACCTTAATCTCCTCAATTAAGGTATGATTTTTTGTCCCGTTTTTAATGATTTCTATGTTTTTGAGATTGTTGCAACTAGGTCTAGCTATCCCAAGGACTTATTTGCAAAATTGTTAAAGATTTTGAATGATGCCATTGATGAATTCATGAATATTTTGATGTTTTATGATAGATAATGAATGGTTGTTGATAGTTAAGCAAGTTTTGTAAAGTGATTTTTAGTGAAAATGCAAAATAGGGATTAAATTGTGAAATGTATAAAGTTAGTGATTAAAATGTGAATAAATGAAAATTATGGGATACTAGGGGCATTATGGTAATTTTACTAGCATGGGTTAGTCTTGAATTTCATTAAATTGTGATTTTGTGAAATAAGGACTAAATTAAGAAAAATGTGAAATTTGTGGGGCAAAAGTGTAAATGTCTTTTAAAGTGTATTTTGGACTAAATTGAATGAATAAATGATTGAATAAGTTAATTTTGAATATAATTAGATCAAGAAAAGCGAAACACGGACTTGGATCGGGGAAAAGATAAAGTTATCAACTAATCGACTCGATTCGTTGTTTTAGCATCCGAGGTAAGTTCGTATGTATTAAACATTGTAATAATTATGCTTTTAGTGCTTTGATATTGCTTAAATTCTATATACGGGACTACAATGATGTTTGACGATAAATCAGCTATTTGTGGCACTTAGTCTGCGATTTGACATAGCTTCGGCTATATATGGCACTTAGTGTGTGATTTGAGATAGCTTCGGCTATGTACGACACTTAGTGTGCAAGATATCGAGTGTGGTGCTTAGTATGTGAGATATTGAGTATGGCACATAATGTACGAGAAATTGTGTATTCAACGGTATTCCATGTATGTATGAACTTGTTATGGATTGGTACAGGTATGTACATGTATATTATGTGCTTATAATTGAAGAAGATATAAAGTTTGTATATAAGCTTCTGAATAAGCAGGTGAAAGGTTTGTTAGTAATCATAAAGAACATGATAATATGTTTAGATTGATGAGTGTTGTATTTGTGATTAGTTAAGTTTATATCATACGAGCTTACAAAGCTTATTAGCTTACTTTGTGTATTTTCCCGTGTTTTATAGTGATATCGAAGCTAGCTCAGATTCAGGGATCGTCAGAGACTTCATCGCACTATCGAACATCTATTTTGGTACTTTTGAAGTTATGTATATATGGTATATGGCATGTATAGGCTTGTGTCATTTTGGTTTGTTTGACGAACATGTAATTAGGCCATTTGAGTTGGCTTGTAATAATGAATTTGTTAATGTATAAAGATGTGTAAATGGCTTTGTTTTGAGTTAGGTAATTACCTATATTGAGTAAATGAAGTTGATTTAATAATGCATGTTTGGAATGGTTTAACTAAATGAAATATATATGTGAATTATGTATAGTAAGGCAAGTTGAATTGATAAGTAATTGAATAGGTAAATGGCATTGAATTGAGTATTGAATTGGTTGAAATAGATATAGTATGATTGTGTATTGGTTGATGACTTTTGGCTACATATTTGTGTCTTAAAATGGTACCAATTGATCTTGTATTGGTATGTGCAAAATGGGTGGTAGAATGGCTTGGTAAATGGCCTATTTTTGTCCACACGGGCAAAGACACGGGCGTGTGGCTTAGCCGTGTGTGACACACGGTCCTGTTACCCGATCGTGTGTCCCCTGGTGTTGAAATTTAATTGAAGTGAGTACGCTCCACACAGTCTCACACACAGGCGTGTGACTTGCCGTGTCGTACAAGTCAATATACCCGCCTAGTTGGCACACGGCCTAGCATACGGGAGTATGGCTTGGACGTGTTGCAAAATTCAGTATACCCTACAATTTGGCACGGCCTAGGCACACAGGTGTGTGGTCGGCCGTGTGACCCAAGTCAGAATGTATGCCCAGTTTCTGCACATCCTAAGACACGGGTGTGTCTGGAGCCATGTGAGGCACACAGCCTATTCACACGGGCGTGTGACCCTTGTATGGTTGAAATTTTTCTAAGTTTTCAAAATTTTCATATGTTATCGGTTTAGTCCCGAACCACTTCTAAAGCATGTTTAAGGCCTCGTATGTCCTTATAAAGGACAATGTGATTGTGTTGAATGATTTATGAGAATGAATGCTTTATGTTTGATAAATGTATGCTATATGTTGTGAATTGATTGGTAATACCTCATAACCCTACTCCGGCAATGGATACGGGTTAGGGGTGTTACAATTACCTAATGTGATTTTAGCAATATCAGCACAAAAGTATGTCAGAAAGGGTTATGATGCTTATAGTGCATATGTTCTGGATATTAAAGTATCTGAGTCTATGATTCAGTCAGTGCCAGTTGTTTGTGAATTTCCTGATGTATTTCCAGAAGAGTTACCTGGTTTACCACCGGTTAGAGAACTAGAATTTTCTATAGATCTTATTCCGGGTGCAACACCAATATCTATAGCACCTTATAGAATGGCTCTTACTGAATTCAAAAAGTTGAAAGCACAGTTACAAGAATTGATTGACAGAGGTTTTGCTCAACCTAATTTCTCACCTTGGGGTGCACCAGTTCTGTTTGTAAAGAAGAAAGATGGATCGTTGAGGCTATGCGTTGATTACGGACAACTCAACAAAGTTACAATAAAGAACAAGTATCTATTACCTCGTATTGATGACCTATTTGACCAGTTGAAATGTACCACTGTATTTTCAAAGATTGATCTCCATTCTGGTTATTATCAGTTACGGGTAAAAAATTCAAATGTACCTAAGACAGCTTTCAGAACCAGATCCGGGCACTATGAGTTTTTTGTGATGCCATTCAGTTTGAGATATGCACCTGCAGTGTTTATGGATATGATGAACAGAATTTTCAGACCATATTTAGACAGGTTTGTGGTGGTATTTATAGATGATATTTTGGTTTACTCCCGAGATGAAAATGAACATGTTGAGCATTTGAGAATTGTGTTGCAAACTTTGCATGACAGACAATTGTATGCCAAATTTAGTAAATGTGAATTTTGTCTATAGGAAATTGGTTTTCTTGGGCATATAGTATCTACTGAAGGTGTCAGGGTGGATCCGAATAAAATTTTAACTATTGTTAACTAAAAGCCACCTAAGAATGCGTCAGAAGTCTAAATTTTTATGGGGCTGGCTGGGTATTATCAAAGGTTTGTAATAGGGTTCTCAATGGTAGCTTATCCGATGACCCATCTATTGTAAAAAGATGTAAAATTTGAGTGGTCTGATAAATGTCAGCAGAGTTTTGATAGATTAAAACCCTTATTGGCAAAAGCACTAGTGTTAGTTTAGCCTGAATCGGGTAAAGAATTTAAAATTTACAGTGATGTATCGTTAAATGATTTAGGCTGTGTTTTGATGTAACAAGACAACTAAAACCATATGAAAGGAATTACCCGATACATGATCTTGAATTGGCAGCCATAGTGTTTGCATTGAAAAAATTTGGCGGCATTACCTGTTTGGTGAAAAATGTCACATATTCAGTGATCATAAAAATTTGAAGTACTTGATGTCATAGAAAGATTTGAATTTGAGACTGTACAGGTGGCTTGAGTTATTGATAGATTATGATCTGGTTATTAATTATCATCCGGGAAAAGCTAATGTGCTTGCTGATGCTTTAAGCAAAAAATCTTTGTTTTGCTTGCGAGTTATGAATACTCAACTGTCATTATCTGCTGATGGTTCAATTTTAGCTAAGTTAAAAGCCAGATCGATATTTTTACAGTAGATATCTGAGGCTTAGAAAAATAATAGTAAGTTGCAAGCAAAACAGATACAAAGTGAATCGACTCCTGACTCAAAATTTTAGATCGGAACTGATGGTTTTTTGTTATTTAGAGACAGAGTATGTGTACTTAAAAGTTCAGAACTAGTATAGAAGATTTTGAATGAAGCTCATAATGGTAACATGTCTATTCATCTTGGTAGTAATAAAATGTATAATGATCTGAAAAAGATGTACTAGTGGCCGAGAACGAAACAGGATATTTCTAAGTTTGTATCTAAATTTTTTATATGTCAGCAAGTAAAAGCTAAACATCAGTTGCCTTCAGGATTGTTACAGCTAGTTACGATACTAGAATGGAAATGTGAAAGAATTACCATGGACTTTGTATCGGGATTACCCCTATCCCCAAAAAAGAAAGATGCCATTTGGGTGATTGTTGATCGGTTGACAAATTCTACACACTTTATTCTGGTACGTATGGACTATTCTTTGGACAGATTGGTTGGATTATATGTCTTTGAGATTGTCAAATTGCATGGAGTACCTGTGTCCATTATTTCAAATAGAGACCCTCGGTTTACATCTCAATTTTGGAGCAAATTGCAAGAAGCTCTAGGTACTCAGTTACATTTTAACATTACGTTTCATCCTTAGACAGATGGTCAATATATGCTTCGATGTTGTGTACTCGAATTCGAAGGTAACTGGGAAAAGTATTTGTCTTTGGTTGAATTTGCTTATAATAATAGTTATCAGTCCAATATCAAAATGGCACAATATAAAGCTCTGTATGGTCACAAATGTAAAAGGCCATTGTATTGGACAGAACTCGGTGAGAAAAATTTACACAGAGTTGATTTAGTTCATGAAACCGAAGAAAAAGTAAAAGTAATTCAGGACAGTTTGAAAGCAGCCTCTGATAGTCAAAATTCCATTGCTGATCTTAAATGAAAAGAAATATAATTTCAAGTCAGTGACAAAGTATTCTTGAAAGTATCGCCTTGGAAGAAAGTTCTCTAGCTTGGTCGTAAAGGAAAACTAAGTCCTCAGTTCATTAGGCCATATGAGATTACAAAAAGAATTGGACCTGTTGCATATCAGTTAGCCTTACCACCAAAACTTGATTGTATTCATAATATTTTTCATGTGTTTATGTTACGACGATATCAATCAAATCCTTCACATGTTATTTCTCCAATTGAAGTTGAGATTCAGCCTGAAATGGCTTATAGTGTGGAACCGATCAGAATTTTGGCACGTGAAACAAAAGAGTTAAGGAATAAAAAGGTAGCATTAGTAAAAGTTGTTTGGCAATGACACGATATAGAAGAGGCTACCTGGGAACCTAAGATACTATGAGGAAGCAATACTCGAATCTTTTTACTGGTAAGATTTTTTAGGACGAAAATCCTTAAGGGGCAGAGTTGTCATAGTCCAATTTTAGTGAAATCAGAACCGTGGTTTCAAGACCACAAATCTGAGCCGAAAATAAAATTTATTTTAATTTAATTACATGGTCCGTATTATGTTAGAAATGTCATGTGAAAATTCTGATAAAAAAATTTTACCTGTTATCTGTTTAATTACGGGAAGGACCAAAAAGCATAAAATGAAAAAGTTAAATTCTAGTAGCTAGAAGGATTAAATAGCTATGGAATTTCAAAACTTGAGGTCCTTATATGGTAATTAGACCATTAAAGAAAAGTATGTAGATATTTTTTGGTGACTCATCCATGGAAATTTAGAAAAAGGGTAAGGACTAAATTGGAAATTGAATTAATTTAATTAATTAAAAGATGATAAAAGAAATATCATCTTATTGTATGTCATCTTCATCCCTAAAATACATGGAAACCCTAGGAGAGAGAGAATAAACTTTCATGGCTTAATTGGGTAAGTTTTCTTGTCCCGTTTTTAGTAATTTTGAAATCGAGACAGCTTAGTCTATCTATTTCAGGGATCAATTTGAAAAGTTATCAAAGTATGAAAATTATGTCATGGATGAATACGCTTAAAATTTGAAATTTATGGTAGAAAATGAAAGGTTGTTGATAGATAAACAACTTTTACAAAGTGATTTTTGATGAAAACATGATTTAAGGGCTAAAATGTAAAGTTGTAAAAATTGAAGAAAAATTCTGAATTTTATAGAATGTATGTGCTGTAAATTTTATAGTGAAATTTTGGTTAGACTTGGAATAGGGAGTAAATTGCATAAATTTCTTTTTCCGAGCCTAGGGACAATTGAAATTTATAGAAAAGATGGGGGCAAAATGGTAATTTTGCCTAGGATGTAAATTGAATCCACTTGAATGTGAAATGTGATAAATTGGTGAATAAATTCATTCACATAGATCTGAATAATACAAATTTGAAGCTAGGTCGGGGAAAAGCGAAACTTTCGGATTAGTAGATTTATACACGCGAACAAATGTCGAGGTAAGTTTGTGTAACTTAATTGAGCTTGTAAATATGGAAAATTGAATGTTGTGCTGTATGGAATGGGTTTTGTATTTATGTGAGTTAATTTGGATGTTATAGCATAAGAAATGATTACATGCTTGAGATTATTTGAAAAGGGTTAAATTTCATTTTAATATTAGATTTCGATGGATAAACGAAATTTTCTTCCTGAATGAGGTTCTGCATTGTTGCTGACGGGATTTAGCCTGGCTGGTAATCCTGATATAATCCCTCTCGAGCATATGTTACAATTAGGATTTAGCATGGACTAGTAATCCAAATTGAGCTCTTCTGAGCATATTTTACAAAAATGATTTAGTCTGGACTAGTAATCCTATTATATGTTATGAAGCTCGAGAGTGCACTTTCCAATTAAGTGTGTGACAGCCCTAATTTGACCCTAGTCAGAAAGTGGTTTCGGGACCACAAAACCGAGTCATAAAAATAATTAACCGTTATATTTTATGCTTATTGTATGTGAACATGCATGTGTGAAAGATACATACCTTAATTTTGTTATTTGAATGTGAAATTTATTAAATAGGACTTATGTGAGACAATTGTGAAATGTGATAGCTAAATTGTAAAGTGGTCTATTAATGCATGTTGTCAAAAGGTGGACTTGCATGTCAAATTAGCCATTTTTTTAGTGGCCGCCATGATATTGATTAATATATATTATATGTGTTTTATATTAGCATTTTAATATACAAAATAAATAAGAAAATAAGATAAAGAGTTAGTGGGAGGAAAAACCAAAGTGAATCCATTTTTACTCCTCTATTGTCGTAGCTTGAAGTGAGGAAGAAGGAAATTTTTGCTTAAATTTTCAGCTTAGGTGATGGCTATAATGAGGTAAGTACTAAGAAATTCTTGAAAAATTATGCATAGTTTGGATGATTGGTTTGAATGCTACCTATTCCATGTTTTAAATTTGGGTTATTTGGGGGTTTGAAATTCGGTCAAGAAGCTAGAACTCTTAGTATATATATATTTTTTTCTTTATTAAATTGGATAGTAATGTGGAGAATGATGAATTGTTAAATTGCTTTTAACTTGAAGGTAGAGGTTAGAATGTGTTTTAGGGAGATGCCGAATGTGGTTATTGTAGGTATCTTAAGAAATAATATTGTGGCTTGAGTTGCTAACAATCGGTTAAGGACTATGAGGATTAACAATTTCGGCATGATGTATAGGTGTTAATTACCATGTATTTAGATGATTTGAAGATTAAGTAGTGGCTTAAATTCTTAGTGGCAAATGGCTATTATGGTGAAATGCAAATGTTAATATTTAGTTGCTAGTGTTTATATGTGTGTTAGCCGAATTTGAACTTGAATAATGATTTGAGCACAATGTGTTGTATTGATATTATGCTTAAGTGAAATTATAGATATATATATATAATGAAATTGATTGGTGATACACATGTTTAAATAATATGTATGCAAAGGATGTGTGAAAGAGTGAATTAGTAATAATCTGTTTGGGACAGCAGCAGTAAAATGATTTTGGAAAATCACCATAAATTGTGGGAGTTGAGTTAGAAGCTGAATAAATTATGTAATTAAATCTTGATGAGTCTAGTTTCTTATAAAAGAAACTATAAAAGCAAAATAATTGCCGATAATGAGATATTTGAAGTAATGTGGGACAGAGTCAAAATGACTTCTAGATCCCCTGTTCAGTTTTTATAAAATCACTATAAAACCTATAAAAATTGTAAAATGATGGAATTTGTATTCTTAGACTCCTTAATGAGTCTAGTTTTAAATGAAATAAACAAGAACATGTTTCGAATTTTGTACAATGAGAAATTTATTTCGTAGTGAAGAGTGGTCAGATTAGTCAAATAGTGAAATAAGGGAAAACTTTAGGAAAAATCTGGTATTGATTGGCTAAACTAAAAATTATGAAAATTTTATGGATAAAATATAAATGAGTCTATTTTTAAGGAAAATTTATGTCAATTAATTTGGAGTTTCTTAGCTCTAGTTATAAATAATTTAGTGACTGTTGCTCGAGAAGTCACTTATAGTGAAATTGTGATTATATTGTAAACATTGATAAAAATTTGCTAATGAATTGCTTATTGATTTCTTATAAGCTTACTATAATCAGATGTGTGAAAGTCGAATATATATGTATTATATTCTGAAAATAATATTTGAATAGTCGATTAATGATTAGTTTAAAATTTGTTGAATTAAAGCTCAAGAGCATAGGGGGCAATTTGAATAAGGAAAAGAGAAAGTAACCGAGTAGCCATTTCAAACTGCTCAAATATATTCGAGGTAAGTTTTAAGTAGTTTCCTTTAGTATATAATTGACGATGCCACTATAAGAGTATAGTAGGTAAATTGTGATCTTTTGCTTGCACTTGAATTAAGATGTATAATAGATAATGCATGTATATGACTTATAGTTTGATGGCCACTTTGAATTTAAGATTAAATGATGAAGAGAATGAGTGATATGAGATATAACCATTGAGCTAAAATGTGAATGATGATGTGCGTATCGAGTTTATATTCGAATGTAATATACGACTATTAAGTGATAAGGTGACTGACATGTGTTATGATCAAATGTGTATGAGATTGAAAATATTCAGACATGAGGTCCGCAGGCTATATGCTGGAAAAATATCCGGACATGAGATCCGCAGGCTATATGCTAGAAATATATCCGGACTTGAGGTCCGCAGGCTACGTGCTGGAAAAATATTCGGGTTAAAGACCCGCAGGCTTACGCTAGTAATGTATTCCGAGCTCTAAGATTTGACAGAACCGATGCCAGTAAGTTAAATAAGATTTCGACTTCGAATATCAGTGGTAAACATCGTTGCATAAGTATTATATGTTTTACATGTTAAGGTTCGTGTTATATGCTTATATTTGAATTGATTTTTAAGTGATTTACTAGCATCAAGGCACGATATACATATGTGTGTGTGTGAATGAATTCGGTATTTGAGGATAAGACAATAATATAATTGGTTAATGTAAGTCACAATATGAAAGAATGTGATTATTTGTATTAGTATAATCTATGTAAATAGTGAAATATGTACAAGAAGTCTTGTGTATAAATACGTACATATTCGGCCAAGGGGTTTTGTAACTAATGTACTAGTGTATATTTGGTCAAGTGAATTACAATTAGAATACAAGTTTTGTGATACTCAATGTTCAATTTTAATGACAAGCCTAAATAGTATGAATTGCTTAAAACTTACTAAGCCTCGAAAGCTTACTCTGTTTCTTGTCTCTCTTTTTTCTAGATCGTTGATTTTTGGCCACCGACTCAGGGATCGTAGCAGTTCATCATACTATCGAATTTGTTGGTACAGTTATTTTGGTCTCGATATGGCATGTATAAGTTGGACTGTTGACAAAAATTATATTTTGTAATTTGTAAATATATTGGCCGTATGAAAATGGCACTTATGACTTATAAATCTGTATGTATTCAGTTCAATTTATGCTGGGTTGTTAGATTATGTGATTGAAATTAAATGTTTAGCTTGGTAATACCTCATTGCCTACACCGACGAGCGGACACAGGCTAGGGGTGTTACAAAGTTCCCTAGTGGGTACTCCTGAATATGAATAGGCAGGTTATTAAATTGTATGCCTTGAGTGCACTATTTGAATATCCATCAGAATTTCAATGATTTAACGGATAAAATACTTGACATGATATGAGAATTATGAGACGAAATGAATGATGCCTTGAAAGAATATAGTTTGATGAGCGCATCTATGCTTACTTGATGCATATGTGAACATTTATGTAACTAACTTGTTTGATTGAGTGTGTGTGTATAGGTAAAATTGCTAAATTGATGAAAAAGCATGTTTTTGAATGCTTAACATTAATAAATGTAAATTGGTAAGTTTTAATTCCTGTTATTCAAACTGACTAAGTAGTGTAATGCTAGCTTAGTTTTATTTTCCTTGTTTTAGAGTGCTCGAAAGCTCGCGAAGGTTAGGGATTAGTTGGAGTATCATTACACTATCCATAAACTTATTTTGGTATAAATAGTACACTTATTTTGGTATAATGGCATGTATAGGCTAACTTGGCCATAGATGGCTTAAATATGTTATTTGTAATCTAGCCATTGGAATGGTTAGTAATGGTATGTTTTGGTACTTACAAAGCATAATGTCATGATAAACACTTATGTGTTAAGTTTAAATGACCAAATGATGTTCAATGTTTAGGTTAGGTAAGAATTTAAACATGTATGGATGCTATGTTATATCATATTAGATGTTAAAATTTGTTTAAAACCAATGCTTGGATTGGTTGGTATTTGGATGTAAGTTTTGCTGCAGGAAAATGGTAAAATTTTGGGTGAGAAATGAAGCTAGAAATGGCTTTATTTTGTCTACACGAGTAGACACACGGGCATGTGTCTAGACCGTGTGTGACACATAGCTTGGTACATGAGCGTGTAGTTAGGTTGTGTGTCCCCTGCGTCTTAAATTTGAGAAACAGAATGCTCAGAATTGATCACACAGGCAGAGACACCGATGCATGTCTCAGCTGTGTGTGCTACGCGGCCTAGAACACTAGCGTGTGTCTTGGTCGTGTGAAACATGCACCTAATTTCAAAAAATTTAATTAACCACATGACCTAGCACACGGGCGTGTGGCTGGCCGTCTGGAAGAAGTTAAAGAGCTACCTAGTTTTGAACACAACCTACAGCAATAGCGTGTTCTAGGGTCACACGAGCATGTGAACCCTGTAACATGGAAAAATTTTGAAATTTCACGAAAAATTTTTAGAGTTCTTGATTAAGTCTTGATTCAATTCTAAAGCTCATATAGGGCATCAAGGGTCCATTTAAGGGACGTTATGAATAATCTAAAAAAATGAACAATAATTAACATGATTATCTGTAAACGTTCTAAAAACTCTGGTAACGCTCTGTGACCCTGTTTCGGAGACTGATTCAGGTTTGGGGTGTTACATAAATCTTAAACTCGTTTATGGATTTATTCACTTGTGGCATTCATAGCATGGCTTACCTCAATCCTGATTAAGTAAGAGACTATGTGTGCGTTACTCGTATACTTTGATGGATTGAAAGCTTGAGTTCGATTGGTAATAGATCCGAAAGACGGTATATTGGGTATACGAATTTTGTCACATCCCAAAAACTGAATTAGTAGAAATTAGATTATTAAACTGTGAGAGTGGTTTCCCAAATTTTATTTATTTTAAATAATCATTTGATATTAATAAATATCAAGTATAGTGGTTGAGTAGTGGTGGAGCTGTCTATGATTACTTGCGTTTGAATCCCTTACCTCACACCATTTTCTATGTGGTGCAATTTTGCCTCAAACCTTAGCAAAGGTCACACCATGTTTATAAATAAATTTGATAGGAATTAAAACAAGGAAGTGAAGTGGTCAAGTGTTTAAGAGGTTAAGTGCTCCTTACCTATCCTAGAGGTCTTAAGTTTAAGTCCCTTTCTTCTCATCTTTTTATTTAACTTTCTAACACAATTTCTATGTGCATAATGTGCTTGCCATCCACCCCATTATTACCATATCTAGGAGGATTTATTTCCCTCTTTATGAACTTACAATATGTTGGGGTAACATGACCTCATTTCCACTCTATGTCTCCCTCCCTTACCTAAATTTCATATCTTGTCATTTGTTGTAGTTTAATGAACCTAGTCATAGTTGACCAAGCTTACCCCAACTCATTATCATCCACACCACTCATTTTCTCCCATATTATCTTTTTTTTTCATTTCTTCCTTTTTCATTTTCTCTCATTCCTGACAAACAACCACCACCTTCAACCACCATATAAAATTCCTCCACTGCGAGCTATAGCTTCACCACCTAAGCACTATCGTCCAAGGTTCTCATCTCCTCTATTTTTCTTCCAATCACTTCCCTTCACCTCCACCGTTGCCACTGTAAATCTTCGCAAACCATTGTGGGAAAACCTTCATCCACCACTCCCTTTCTTTTCCCTTTTCTTTCAATATTCTGACCAAACCCTCCCACTTTTTTCTATTTTTTTCTCACCTCATTGGACCACTTCCGGAGCACCATCACTGACACCATTTTCTCCGTCGGGTTTTGATTTGCCCATTTTTCTTTTTCTTTTGATCTCTCCCATCTCCTCTAAGGATTCAATCATCCTATTTTATTTATTTTGTGACCAAAACCCATCGATCATATATTTTTGTATATCGTTAAAACTCTTCGCTCCTTTGTCAAGACTTATCAACAATCTTGTAGTATTGTTGAGTAGGGTAAGTGCATGAGGGATATTAGGAACATCCTTTCCTCTCTATTATTTCCTCATAGCCAAATGGTGTTAAGGCACATTTTCTTTTCATGTGTTAACATTTTGTTCCTATATTCTTTAAAAGACCAAACAATGGCAATCCAAGAGATCCTTAGTGCGATACCAAAGGCATTGAATCTAAGTCTTGATTTAAGGATTCATATACCAGGTTTAGATCTAAGCAAAACCTCTTCTAATAGGATTATAGCAATCGAATCCTCGATATAAAGTGTGGGATCTAAATATTTGATTTGAGTATAATATGCTACTATTATTTTTAATAAAATGTTATTAAATAATTATTTGATAGTACACTAAGTACCCAAAGCAGAGTTGAAAAACTCATCATAGGAAATTCCAAGTAAGTGTTCCTAAAATTATAAGTTTATGAAAACTATGATTTGTGATGTGTTGATCAATGTGATGATGATATGTGTGCAAATCTCATCTTTCTGTTATGTTATACATGGCTTCATTGATATGTGATGATCTAAATATGTGTTATATATATGTGTGTGTGTGATGGGATCCATGATTTAATATGAAAATATATTAAAGTTGCTAAAGTGAATTATATGTAATATATGAAAATGTAAACATGTTTTCATGCAATTGTGTAAAATTGAGAAATATGTGACTATGAGCATGACTACATGAGAAATGCGAAAAGTGATTATATGTGTTAAATTTGAAAATGGCCATATCACATGCACGGGGTGGGTTTTATGAAAGGTGGAAGTTATGTGATAGTTTATTTGTGATTATGTGGTGGCCTATAAAACCCCTAACCTGTATCCATCGCCGTCACCAGAATAAGGTTACAAAGCATTACCATAAAGACGTAACTCAAATAATTCATTCTCAACAATTCATAATCATTGCAAAATCCAATCAAACACGTGTATAACATCCCTAATTAGAGCCCTCGAGGCCTTAGACACACTTTAGAAATGATTCGGGACTAAATCAGGAACATTTAACACTTCATGGAAAAAGATGGAAAAATTCACACAGCATGTAACAACCTATTTTTAGTCAAATCAGAATAGTGGTTTCGAGACCACAAATCTGAAGTCATAATAATTATTTTATTATTATTTTAATGTCTACAGTATGATATTATGTTGATGTGAAAAATTCGTTAAGAAATTTTATCGTTTGATTAGTTAATTTGATAAAAAGGACTAAATTATGTAAAGTGTAAAACTTGTGTGCTATTAGTTTAATGTGTCTAATAGCTATGGTTTATTAAATTAGAAGTCATTAAGTTGTAATTAGACCATTGGTTGTCTAAATGGACATTTATGGGCTTATAATAAGTGTTTTAGGTGATTATTATTAAAGGTTAATTTAGTAATTTAGTTAAATAAGTAAATTAAATAAAACAAATATGGCTATCATCTTTCTTTCTTGAATCTTCAACCAAAATTTGCTTGGGAAGCCATTAAAGACCATCCAAGCATTCGCCATCTTTATTTCTTATGCAAGTGAGTATTTTCATCCGCTTTTAATGATTTCTATGTTTTTGTAATTGTTGTAACTAGTACTAGCTAGCCCAGGGACTATTTTGCAAAATTGTTAAAGATTTAGAAAGTTTCCATTGATGAATAAGCATGTATTTTGATGTTTGATGATAGATTTTGAATGCTTGTTGATAGATATACAAGTTTTGTTAAGTGTTTTTCAGTGAAAATGTAAAATAAGGATTAAATTGAGAAATGTTAAAATTGTGGTTGAAATGTAAATTAAATGAATGAAATATATGGGCTGCTAGGGGCATATTCATAATTCGGCTAAGCATGGGTGTCTTGAAATTTACATGAATTTGTGATTTTATGTAATAAGGACTAAATTGTAAAAATGTGAAAGTTTAGGGGCAAATGTGTAAAATAGTCCTAATGTATGTTTTGGATTGAATTGAATAGAGAGATGATTAAATAAGTTAATTTTGAAAATATTTAGATCAAGAAAAACAAAATTCGAATCTGGATCGGGGAAAAACGAAAGTTATCAACTAATCGACTTATTTTGTCGTTTCCACATTTGAGGTAAGTTTGTATGTGATAAATTTCAATACAAATGTATTTTATATGCTTTGATATTGCATAAATTGCAAATACGAGACTGTGGATATGGATGTTACACGGCCGTGTGCCCTCTGGTGTTGAAATTAAAACCAAGTCAGTATGCTCCACATGGTCTTACACACGGGCGTGTGACATGGCCGTGTGGCATAAGTTAGTATACCCTATAGGTTTGGCATGGCCTAGCACATGACTTGACACAAGGGCGTGTATGGCCATTTTCAGGCCATACGGGCGTGTTTGTTGACCGTGTGACCCAAGTCAGAGAGTTACACGGGCTGGGACACGGCCATGTGCTCCTATTTTGGATGTCCACACGGCCTGTGACATGAGCGTCTGTCCCCTATTTTGATGAAAATTTTATAAGTTTGGTGAAAATTTCTTGAGCTATCGGTTTAGTCTCGAACCATCCTCAAAGTATGTTTAAGGCCTTGTATGCTCGTTATAGGGACATTATGCTTGTGTTTGATTAATGTTTGCATGAAATGTGAATTTATATGAGAATTGAATGTTTAAATGTGTTGTAAGTCCAGTAATGCTCCGCAACCCTATTCCAGTGTTGAATATGGGTGAGGGGTGTACACTGCAGGGGTCACAAGGTCGTATGGCCAGGCCATGTGGCTTACACGGTTAAGACACACACCCGTGTCTCAGGCCGTATGGACTGTAACAGCCCGTTTTGAGCCTAGTCAGAATATTGGTTTCAGGACCACGAATCCGACTTAGTAAAAACTTTTTTATCCAATTTTTATGGTCTACAGTTTTATGGAATGATTCTGTAACATCCTGATTTTCGGATTTATTCGCGGTTTTCAATATTTTGTAAAGATTTTAAAATTTTGTATTTGGATGTGAAATTAATATTTTGAGTAGGTAAATGGGCTCATAGAAGGCCCATGAGTTGGCCAAAACCCAGTTGAATTTTTGAATTTTGGACTTAGGATTTAGGGGTTCTGGCTAGGTGGCCTTGTATAGAGTTATGGGTAAATTGCATCACAAAAAGAGCTTAGTAAAGTGGCAAGGGTGACGCCACTAGGCTCCTAAAAAGGTGGCGTGTGGTGCATTGGGGAAGGCATGGGATTGATTCCCTGTGTTGACAAATAGATGCATTTATTTTTAAGTGCTGGAGGGGTAATTGTTGGAGTCCAGGTGGATTCTGCTAGAGGAGAGTTTGAATCAGTCTAAACGCTTGGATTAAGGAGTGATAAGGGGAGAGATTTAAGGGATTGGGAGAGAGGCTAGGAGTTGGCCGAATTTTGGGAATTGAAGAGGGAAAAATCGACAGGGGGTTTGAGGTTAGTATTTCGGCACCTAGGGTATTAGGTGGTGCCGTTCTCTTCTACTCTGACATCACAAGGTGTTTCTTTTCTCTCTTTTTCCTCTCTAGCCGAAACTACCACTTCCCCTATTCTTCTTTTTCTATTTTTCTTCTTCAAAACCATTCATCAATTCTGCTGTTCATCAATACTTTTGCCGAATCCATAAAAGCTAAAATCTTGAACACACATTACTGGTATCGATTTCTTCAAAGCCAAACCCTTTATCATTGTGTTTCCATTAATCAACGATTACTCTTTCTAAACTCGAGACACCTGTCGGCAATGCTACATCCAGGTTATAGTTTCATATTGTCATCTCCTTCAGTACCAAAAGCCGAAAAACCATAGATTTGGGGGCTTATAGCCGAAATTTCTTCAACTCCTGGATTCGGGTTTTACCGTTGTTTTAAGGATAAATCTGCACTAGATTGAGTGGGAATCAAGAAAGAACAAGGGGTAAGTGCTTATTATCTCAGATCTGGTCCTATTTTTACAAGTTTGGGAAAAGCCGAAGTCCCTAGACTATAGGGAGGCTGTGGATTTGGGCCTATGGCTCTCTAAGGTCTTTAACTAATGTTTTCTGTCAATGATTAGTGTTTATTTAAGTGTTGGAGAAGGCGTGGTTCTTTGGAGCAATCGGATTCGGAGCTAGCTATCGATTTTGGCAAAAAGGTAAGGTTTCAAAGGCTTTTAGGGACATGGTTCGATCATGGATAAGTAGGTTGTGGGTTTAGTGATTATGGTTTGTAAATAAGAACTGTGTTAATCAATTGTAGGACATCGGAAGAGATCTCAAGAGCGATCGTCATGAATCGTGTGTACCAACACCCTTTCTTAGTTCAATTCAATAGGTTTAAATGCCAAATTCGGCATTTCATGGGCTTGTGAGTATGCGAATGCTCTCAAGACATAGAGTAATTGTTAGATGTAGCACCGCAAGGTGGTAAGTAAGTTTGTGTGACGTCTTAACGTACTTCGAAAAAAGAGGGCCTCGATGGGCCAAAACTGGGCCCAATGGGCTTACGGACCAATAGGGGGTAAGAGATGGGCAAATTAGCCTGTTAGTTAGATGGTGGAACCAAACTGCATAAAACTGTTGAAAATTACTGAAGTAGCTTGTGTGGTTGCTAAGTTACGAAAATTATCCCTAAAGAGCAAAATTACCGATATACCCCTAGGGTTTAAAATTGACTAAACTGCATGATTGTTTAATACTGTATTTTACATGATATGCTTTTATTAATATCTATTGCATGGGATTGGGATATTGATGGAGGAAGTGTTGAAAGTGGTTCATCCACGTACTGGAGGCTTTCCCTCAACTTACTGATATTTGAGTGCCGTTCTTTAATCTGTGGAGTGTAGGGTTTGGGTGGGTTGAGATATTCCCACATGGAGTGTAGGGTGGTACGGTGTAGTGTAGTGGTTGGTGGGTTGAGTAGTCTCCCGGATGGGTTTGCATGCATTACTACTATTGTTACCTATGTTATCGAATCGGGCCTATGGGCCACACTGTTATGTAAAAAGGGGCTAAGGCCTTGCTACTATATTCTGAAAAGGGCTTCGGTCCACTGTGTACTGCTATCTAAATAGGGCTTAGGCCCAATGGGCTCGAGCTGATTTGGGCTTTGGATGGGTTTCTGTATACACTGAGTTTTCCCAAACTTACCCCTTTTTCTTCTATCCTTGCAGGTGAGCCCTAGTTGGTGGACTTGGAGCTGGGCGGGATTCGGAGTCGCCACACATTTTCTGCAAATTCGTTTTCTTCTGGTGAACTAGATATTCCATATTTTCGTTCATGGTTTTAGGTTTTTTTTTAGATGTAATAAGGCCGCTAAATTATTTTTATGGTTTGGTTTGTTTCTTTATTATTTAATTCCATTATGATAAAACTGAACTATGATAACTAACGAGATGGATTAGCTCTAGGATGCGTTTTCAAAAACATTAAGTGATTTCAAAATAACACGAATACAAGTAAGACTTCCGCTAAGCAAACGTTTTCAACCTTAATCATTTTCTTAAGATGGACATAACCAAACGGTTTTCTCAAAATTATACGAGATGTTAGAGTGTGCCAATGGCGGTGTGCATGTCTAGCATTGGATCCGAAGGGAGCTTGGTACTTAAGCAGTCCGACGGACTCACCTCCTCTTCTTCTTGGTTTCCTACCTGGTGCACAGCTTCCATTCACTTTAACCTACTTTTAAAAGTGTCTTTTACAACACCAACTAAGTTTTCCAAACTAAGTAATACGGAATGTTTTGAACGCTTCGATGTGGCGCATCAGATCCGGTCATAACGTCTAGGCCAGGTTTGGGGTGTTACAGATTCCGTGAAAATTTTGTTCAAACAATTTTGACGTTTGGGCACTCAATTTGGTCGAAAAGACTAAATTGTAAAAAAGTGCAAAACTTGAGTTCTATATGCTAGAGGTGTCTAATTGTTATGAAATTGAAGGTCCTTAGATGGTAATTAGACCATTTTACTTTAAGATGGACAAAAATAAACATGAGGTAAGAGAATTTTATTGTTTTAAGAAAAGGGCATTTTGGTCATTTACTAATTAAATGAATTAAAAAGAAAAAATCAAACCAAAATCTTGTCCATGTTCTTCTTGCTTGTGCTGAAATTTAGAAGGGATGCCATAGCTAGGGTTTGGCCACTTTCAATCTCGATTGTAAGTCCACTCTTGCCCCGTATTTAATGCTCTTTACATTTTTTGAAGTTGTTATCACTCGATCTATCTATTCTTACCATTAATTTGAGAAATGATTAAGGTATAGGGTTTGAACCATGTTAGATATGTGTGTATTTTGATGTCTAATGGTAGAAAATGTGTGTTTGATGTAAGATAAACAACTTTTGCTAGGTGATTTTTTATGAAAATGTCAAAAGGACCAATTTGTATAAAGGTTATAAAATGTGAGTAAAAGTGTGATTATATGAAGCATGTGGGCTATTATAAGCATTAAAGAGGTTTGGCTTGGCTTAGGAATCGAAGAAATTGAATCTATTTCAATTTATGAGCATAGGACCAAAATGTAAAAATGTCAAAGTTTAAGGCAAAAATGTAATTTTTCCCTAATGTGATTTTTGCACTGAATTGAGTAATGTGAATAACAAATGAGTTAAATTTATTATTATAGATCAAGAGAAATAAGGATTGGACCTAGATCGGGGGAAAAACAAAGTGTTTGACGATTAGGTCCCATTTCTACTATTTTTGTACCGAGGTAAGTTCTTATGTAAATAATGCATTGTTTTAATTATGTTTTAAATGCTTACTATTGTATGAATTGTGATTGACTTATCGACATATTCGAAAAAGTTATGACAAGAGTGAAATCCCGGTTGAACCTTAGAGATAGATAAGATACAAATGTCATGACATTAGGGTTACTGAGACTATGTGTAAGACCATATCTAGGATATGGCATCGATATGAGACTTCGTGTAAGACCATATCTGGGATATGGCATCGATGAGAGATTTTGTGTAAGATCGTAGCTGGGCTATTGGCATCGATACGAGATGACATGTAAGACCATATCTGGGATATGGCATTGGTATGGTACCGAGTGTACGGAACTCTTGAGTATCCTTTAGTATTCCAATTGGTTCAATGGGTAATTTAATGATTATGTCAAAGGTGAATTACAAGCAAATCTAATTCGAGATGACTCGAGTATGTACGAAAAACTCATACGAGATGAGCTCGTTATGTGATGAACCATTGGTAAGGTTATGATTGAGTGAGTTATGATTACAAGATCTTAATAATATTTATGCCAATTATTGTCATGTTAATTGTATGTTAAATATTTGGCTATGATGCCTATTATTTGCATGGGAACTTAATAAGCTATGTAGCTTACTCCCCTTTTCTTTTCCCTTGTCTTATAGTGTCACCAAGCTCGTTCAGGGATCGAAGACTGTCGAAAATCCACTCACACTATCAACTGATTATTTTGGGTAACAATGAATTTGACATTTTGAGTTATGGCATGTATAGGGACTTGGTTATTTTGTTATGTGTCATTATTGAATTGGCCTAATGAGTTAGCCTATATTGGTTGATAATTCATTTTGTAAATGGCCATTTGGAATTGGCTAATATTGGTCTAAGTATATATAGATATGATGATGTTTTCATGGATGTGAAAATTTGCATGGTTTAAGTTGATAAGTATGCGGTGTTCGTATGTGGTAAATGGTAGCATGTGAATGATGTGTGGATGTCTTAATTGTGGCTGAATTGGTTGAATGTAATTACTTAGATTGGTGTTATATTTTGTTGTGTAGGTGTGTGAAAAAGGGTGACAAAATGGCTTGGTAAATAGCGTTGTTTATGTCCACACGGGTAGACACACAGGCGTGTGTGACACACGACTTGCCTTATGGGCGTGTGTTTCGGTCGTGTGTCCCCTGCACATTAATTGTTGCAAAAAAGAATGCTCAAAATTGGGCACACGGGTAGAGACACGGGCGTGTGTATCAGTCGTGTGGATGACATAGCCTTAGGCATAGGAGTATGCCCTCGGCGTGTGAAGTCTGCACCTATTTTATGAAAAAATATGAAAATTAAATTGACTAGAGGGCCTAGCACACATGCTTGTGACTTGGCCTTGTGTCTTCAATTTGTTCTTAGGTGACAAAAAGAGAGTTACACGGATTAGGGACACAGGCGCGTGTGACCACATGGCCTACCCACACGGGCGTGTCCCAAGCCACACGGGTGTGTGGCCCTTAAAACATTAAAAATTTTCTAAGTGTTGTGACATTTTCTAAAGTTCTTAGTTTAGTCCCGAACTACTCCCAATGCATGTTATGGGCCTCGTAGGTTCGTTTTAGGGATGATATGAATGTTTTTGAGAATTTTTAAATTTAGATGGAAATTTACGTCTCAATTTTGTATGATTGCTTGTGTACAGGTCCAATAACGCCTCGTACACTATTCTACCGTTGGATACAGGTAAGAAGTACTACATTTAGTGGTATAAGAGCTACGGTTTAGTCGATTCTCAGACTAACATAGCGTGTGTAAGAGTCTAGCTATACATGCCATAAATGAACTGTGATAGTGTGATGACTCCTGACAATTTTAAATTGTGTTTTCATATAGTAAATGGATCCCAATCGGGCTGAGGCTGATGACATTGAAAGTAATGCACCGGCTCCTGCTCAAGGGGCAGTGTTGTCTGATAGTAGACCCCCAATGGTTGGTTAGGGACAGAGGGGTATGGAAGCCTTTCTTCATATGATGAATGAGTGGTATACGAAGTTTGTTAGACCAAACCCGAATGCCCAACCTCCTCCACCCCCGCCTATTCCTAGATCGATTCCCGTAGCTCCAGAAGGTATGGAATTTGTAAGAATGAACAAGCCCCCGGTTGATAAGATCAGAAAGCATGAGGCTGAAGATTTTAAAGCTAATATGGATGATGATCCCGAAAGAGTCAAGTTTTGGCTCGAAAACTCCATCAGGGTATTTGATGAGTTGTCTTGCACATCGAATGAGTGTTTATAGTGTGTCATCTCACTACTGAGAGATTCTGCATATCACTGGTGGTATACATTGGTATCGGTGGTACCAAGAGAGAGGGTTACAGGAAATTCTTTCAAGAGGAGTTCCGAAAGAAATATATTAGTCAGTGGTTCATCTATCAGAAACGTGAGGAATTTCTTGAGCTGAAACAGGGCTGAATGTTAGTGACAGAGTATGAGCGAGAATTTGTCAAACTTAGCAAGTATGCTTGAGAGTGTGTTTCCACTGAGGCTATCATGTACAAGAGATTTAAGGATGGATTGAATGAGGATATTTGTATGTTAGTTTGGATCTTAGAACTGAAAGAATTTGTGGTATTGGTTAAGCAAGCCTGTAAGGCCGAAGAGTTGAATAAAAAAAAGAGGAAAGCTGATCTTGAAACTAGAGACATGAGGAAAAGACCTATGAGTAAGTCATTTCCATCTCAGTGAAAGAAATCTAAAGAAATGTATTCCCGTTCGAATGTATCAGTTGGGTATTCACATAGAGATCGTGGGAAACAATACTCTAGTTCTAAAACTCAAGCTTCTTCGATGGCAAGTGTGGGTAATGCTAGGTCTAATAGACCTGAATGTCAGCATTGTGGCAGATGTCATCCTGGCTAGCATAGGGCAATGACCAGGATTGTTTCAAGCGTGGCTCACAATAGCATTTTATCTGAGATTGCCCCAAAATGGTTGAGAAGGAAAATTTTCTGAGTGCAAGGCCGAGTAATACTACTAATAGGGGTAGGCCACCAAGGAATACCGTAAATGGAACTAGTAGTAAAGATGTGATGAAAGATACAGCTGTGAGATCTGAAGCTCGAGCACCTACCATAGCCTATGTCATCCGTGCTCGCGAAGAAGCGACGTCTCCTAATGTTATCACTAGTACTTTTTCTCTCTATAATACTAATGTAGTTGCATTTATTGACCTTGGATCGACTCATTCTTATGTTTGTGTGAAATTGGTAGCTAAAAAGAGCTTACTTGTTGAGTTTACTGAATTTGTGATTAGAGTGTCAAACCCTTTAGGCAAACATGTATTAGTTGATAGAGATTGTAAGAATTGTCCTTTGATGATTCGAGGTCACTGTTTTCCAACTGATTTAATGTTGTTGCCATTTCATGAATTCGATGTTATTTTGGGTATGCATTGGTTGACACCACATGATGCCATAGTGAATTGTAAAAGAAAGATTATTGAACTAAAATGTGAAACTCTTCGGATTGATTCAGATGAGTTGAATGAGTTACCTGTTGTGATTTCTTCAATGTCTGCCCAAAAATATGTAAGAAAAGGTTGTAAAGCTGATCTTGCTTATGTGTTGAATACAAAAGTGTCCGAATTGAAAATTGAGTTAGTGCCGATAGTTTGTGAATATCCGAATGTGTTTCTAGAAGAGTTGCCTAGGTTACCACCAGTTAGATAAGTCAAGTTTGGTATTGATTTAGTACCATGGACCTCGTCGATATCTATTGCTCCATATAGGATGGCCTTGATTGAATTGAAAGAATTGAAAGCTTAGTTGCAAGAGTTGAGAGATAAGGGTTTTGCAAGACGGAGTTTTTCTCCTTAGGGTGCTCCATATTATTTGTAAAGAAGAAAGACTGATCCATGAGGCTTTGTATTAACTACCATCAGCTCAATAAGGTGACTATAAAGAACAAGTATCTTTTACAGAGGATTGATGACTTGTTTGATCAGTTGAGAGGAATAACGGTATTCCCGAAATTTGATTTGAGATCTGGCTACTATCAGTTGAGAGTTGAAGAGACAGATGTGCCAAAAACCACTTTCAGGACAAGGTATGGGCACTATGAATTTCTTATTATGCCTTTTGGACTAACTAATGCACCTGTTGTTTTTATGGACTTGATGAATAGAATATTTTGACCATATTTAGATAAGTTTGTGGTTGTGTTCATCGATGATATTCTAATTTATTCTTGAAACGAGTCTGAGCATGTCAAGCACTTAAGAATTGTATTGCAAACTTTGAGAGATAAGCAGTTGTTTGCTAAATTCAGTAAAAGTGAGTTTTGGCTCTAAGAAGTCGAATTTCTGGGGCATATTGTTTTAGGTGATGGTATTTGGGTTGATCCAAGTAAGATTTCGGCTATTGTTGATTGTAAACTACCAAGAAATGTATCTGAAGTTAGAATCTTTTTGGGCTTAGCTGATTATTACCGACATTTTGTCAAAGGATTTTCGATGATTGCTACTCCTATGACCAAGTTGTTGCAGAAACATATTAAGTTTGAATGGTCTGAAAAATGTCAACAAAGTTTCGAGAAGTTGAAAGCATTATTGACTGAGGCACCAATTTTAGTGCAACCTGAGTTAAGAAAAGAGTTTGTGATTTATAGTGATGCATTACTGAATGGCTTGGGATGTGTGTTGATGCAAGAGGGTAAAGTGATAGCTTATGCCTTGACACAGTTGAAACCGCACGAGAATAATTATCTGACGCATGATTTAGAATTAGCTGCCATTGTGTTCACTTTAAAAATTTGGAGACATCATTTGTACGGTGAGAAATGTCATGTCTTTTCTGATCATAAAAGTTTAAAATACTTGATGACTCAAAAAGATTTAAACTGGCGACAACAGAGATGGCTTGAGTTACTGAAAGATTATGAGCTAGTAATTGATTACCACCCGTGTAAGGCAAACGTAGTCACAGATGCGTTGAGTGGAAAGTCTTTGTTCGATAATGGTTCGATCCTAGCTGAGTTGAGAGCTAGACCGTCATTTCTTCAACAAATTTGTGAAGCTAAGAAATGTGATAGTGATTTGCAAGGCAAAAGAGTTCTTTGTGAATCGGGTAATGATTCTGATTTTCAAATTAGATCTGATGATTGTTTGATATTCCAAGGTAGAATTTGTGTACCAAAAAATGATGAAATTATTCAAAAAATTCTTCATGAAGCACATAACGGTTGTTTATCTGTGCATCCGGGTAGCACAAAAATGTATAGTGATTTGAAGAAATTGTATTGATGGTCATGTATGAAACGAGATATTTTAGAGTTTGTTTCGAAGTGTTTGATTTGTCAAAAAGTGAAAGCTGAACACCAAGTGCCTTCGGGTTTACTTCAGCCAATGATGGTGCCCAAGTGGAAATGGGATAGGATTATGATGGATTTCGCAACGGGTTTGTCTTTGACACCGAAAAAGAAAAATGTCGTCTGGGTTGTTGTTGATAGATTAACAAAATCGGCTCATTTTATTCTGGTACGTACTGATTACTCACTTGATAAGTTAGCCGAATTGTACATTTCAAAGATTGTGAGATTGCACGGAGTGCCTATGTCTATTATTTAGGATAGAGATCCGAGGTTTACTTTGTGGTTTTAGAAGAAGCTGCAAGAAGCTTTGGGTATGAAGTTGAACTTTAGTACTACTTTTCATCCACAAACCAATGGTCAGGTTGAGAGAGTAATTCAGATTGAAGACATGCTCCGATGTTATGTTCTAGAATTCAAAGGTAGTTGGGAAAAATATCTACTATTAGCCAAGTTTGCTTATAACAACAATTTTCAGTCGAGGATAAAGATGGCACCTTATGAGGCATTATATGGCCGTAAGTGGCAAACGTCTTTGTAGTGGACTGAGCTTAGTGAGAAACAGATTCATGGGGTTGATTTAGTTAGAGAAACTGAAGAAAAAGTAAAGGTAATCCGTGATTGCTTGAAAGCAGCTTCAGATTGACAAAAGTCGCACGCAAATTTGAAAAGAAAAGAGATTGAATTTTAGATCAGTGATAAACTATTTTTGAAAGTATCTTTGTGGAAGAAGATTCTGAGATTTGGCCGTGAAGGCAAGTTGGCTCCACGTTCCATTTGGTCATATGAGGTTATCAAAAGAATAGGGCCAGTGGCATATCGGTTTGCTTTACCGACAGAGTTGGAAAGGATTCATAATGTGTTTCAGGTTTCGACGTTGCGATGGTATCACTCTGATCCTTCACATGTGATTTCTGCATCAGAGATTGAGATTCAACCGAATATGACGTATGGTGAAGAATGATCAAGATCTTAGCTCGGGAAGTTAAACAATTGAGAAATAAAAGTATAGCCATAGTGAAAGTTTTATGGCAATGACATAGGGTCGAAGAGGATACGTGGGAACCCGAGGAGGATATGAAAAAATAGTACCCAAACCTATTTTCTGGTAAGATTTTCGAGGACAAAAATCCCTAAAGGGGGAAGAGTTATAACAGCCTGATTTTGGGCCTAGTCGGAACAATGGACTTGGGACCACGAATCTGACGTAGTAAAACTTGTTTTTATCCAATTTTTATGGTCTACAATTTTATGAAATGATTCCGCGAAAATTTCGTTCAAAAAATTTTTACGTTTTGGCACTCAATTTGGTCGAAAGGACTAAATTGTAAAAAAGTGCAAAACTTGAGCTCTATATGCTAGAGGTGTCTAATTGCTATGAAATAGAAGGTCCTTAGATGGTAATTAGACCATTCTAGTTTAAGTTGGACAAAAATAGAAATGAGGTAAGAGAATTTTAGTGTTTTAAGAAAAGGGCATTTTGGTCATTTAGTAATTAAATGAATTAAAAAGCAAAAATCAAGCCAAAATCTTGTCCATCTTCTTCTTGCTTGTGCTGAAATTTAGAAGGGATGCCATAGCTAGGGTTTGGCCACTTTCAAGCTCGATTGTAAGTCCATTCTTGCCCCGTTTTAAATACTCTTTACATTTTTTGAATTTGTTATCACTCGATCTATATTTTTCTACCATTAATTTGAGAAATGATTGAGGTATAGGGTTTGACTCTGTAACACCCCAAACCCAGCCTAGACGTTATGACCGGATCTGATGCGCCACATCGAAGCATTCAAATCATTCCGTATTACTTAGTTTGGAAAAAAAATTTAGTTTCGTGTTGTAAAAGACACTTTTAAAAGTAGGTTAAAGTGAACGGAAGCTGTGCACCAGGTAGGAAACCAGAAAGAAGAGGAGGTGAGTCCGTCGGACTGCTTAAGTACCAAGCTCCCTTCGGATCCAATCCTAGACATGCACACCGCCATTGCCACACTTTAATCATCTCGTATAATTTTTGCAAAAACCGTGTGATTATGCCCATCTTAAGAAAATGATTAAGGTTGAAAAACGTTTGCTTAAAATATTTATTCTCTTGGAAAACATTTACTTTGCGGAAACTTTGTGCGTCATCGTGGTCTTTTAAAAATAAGTAGTTTTTATAAAATGAACCCTAGTGCTAACCAGTTTAATAATCCCCAAAATAAAATTAATAAAAAGAGTGGCCTTATTACAACTTCAAGCACAATAAAAATAATCCAAATTAAATGCTAAACTTATTTAAAATCGGCAATCAAGCTTCATGGCCACTCTGAATCCCGCCCAGCTCCAAGTCCACCAACTAGGGCTCACCTACAAGGATGAAAGAGGAAGGGGTGAGTCTGGGAAAACTCAGTGTATACAGAAACCTATCCAAAGCCCAAATCAGCTCGAGCCCATTGGGCCTAAGCCCCATTCAGATAACAGTACACAGTGGACCAAAGCCCTTTTTAGAATACAGTAGCAAGGCCTTAGCCCTTTTTAACATAACAGTATGGCCCATAGGCCCAGTTCAGTAACATATGTAACAATAGTAATAATGCATGCAAGCCCAACTGGGGAGACTACTCAACCTACCAACCGCTACACAGTCCCTCAGACCACCCTCTACACTCCATGTGGGGAATATCTCAACCCACCCAACCCTACACTCCACAGTTGCAGCAACGCTGCTCAAATATCAGTTAGTTGAGGCAAAGCCTCCAGTACGTGGATGAACCACATTCATTACTTCCTCCATCAATACCCAAATCCCATGCAACAGATATTAATAAATGCATATCATGTAAAATACAGTATTAATCAATCATGCGGTTTAACCAATTTAAACCCTAGGGGTATTTCGGTAATTATACTCTTTAGGGGTAATTTCGTACTTACGCAACTACACACGTTATTCCAGTAATTCTTAACAATCATATGCAATTTGATTCTCCCATCTAACTGATAGTCTACTTTGCCCACCTCTTGCCCATATTGGGCCGTAAGCCCATTGGGCCCAGTTTTAGCCCATCGAGGCCCTATTTTTGAAGTACGTTGAAACGTCACACAAACTTACTTACCACTTTGCGGTGCTAGATCTAACAATTACTCTATGTCTTGAGAGCATTCGATACTCACAAGCCTATGAAATGCCGGATTTTCGGCATTTCGCTTTTTGCCAATTGAACTAAGAAAAGGTGTTCTAGACACACCGATTCATGACGATCGCTATCGAGATCACTTTCGATGTCCTACAATTGATTAGCACAGTTCTTAATTACAAACCATAATCAATAAACCCCCAAAACTTACTTATCTATGATCGAACCATATCCCTAAAAAGCCTTTGAACCCTTACATTTTTGCCAAAATCGATAGCTAGCTCCGAATCCGATTGCTCCAATGATTCACGCTCTCAATCCAACACTTAAGAAGACTCTAATCACCGAGAGAAAACATTAGCTACAAACCCTTAAAGCCTTATGCTCAAATCGACAGCCTCCCTAATTTTTAGGGATTTCGGCTTTTCCTAACATCTCAAAATAAGAACAGATCTGAGATGATAAGTACTTACCCCTTACTCCTACTTGATTTCCACGCAATCTAGTGTAGATTTAATCTTAGAACAATGGTAAAACCTGAATCCAGGAGTTTAAAGAAGTTTCGGCTATAAGCCCCTAAACCAGTGGTACTTTCGGCTTTTGGGTGGTGAAGAAGATGATAATGTGGAACTATAACCTTGAAGTAGAATTGCTGTCAGGTATCTAGGATTAAGAAAAGATAATCGTAGATTAATAAAAACAAAGAACATAGAAAAACCTGGCTTTGAAGAAATCGGCACAAGCAGTGATCACAGGATTTCGGCTTTTATGGATTCGGCAAAAGTATTGATGAATAGCAGGTATGATGAATGGTTTTAAAGTAGAAAATAGAAGAAGAAGAATAGGGGAGGTGGTAGTTTCGGCTAGAGAGGAAAAAGAGAGGAAAAACAACCCTAAGGTGTTAAAGCAGAAGAAAAACGGCACCACTCAATACCCTAAGTGCCGAAATACCAACCTAATACCCCCTGCCGATTTTTCCCTCTTCAATTCCCATAATTCGGCCAACTCCTAGCCTCATCCAAATCCCTTAAATCTCTCCCCTTATCCCTCCTTAATCCAAGCATTTAAACTGATCCAACTCTCCTCTAGCAGAATCCACCTGAACTCCAACACTTACCCCTCATGCACTTAAACAATAAATGCATCTATTTGCCAACACAGGGAATCGATCCCTTGCCTTCCCAAAGCTCCACACACCACTTTTCTAGGAGCCTAGTGGCGTCACCCTTGCCACTTAACCAAGGCTCTTTTTGTGATGTAATTTCTCCAACAATATTCTTAAGGCCTACCTACTACACCCAGGGTTTGATCTACCTTAAATTTTTACTAGAGTCCGTGTTTGGACCCAAGACTTCTCCAACACTTCTCAAAGACACTTAACCACTAAAACAAGCCTTCATTAACAAAATTTACATGCACAACAAAATATTAAAAGTCGCCTTCAACCGCTCCCATGCTCAAGGCCCAAAACTTCTAGGCCCAAATTGTGGTGTTACAACTCTACCTCCTTAAAGAAATTTCGTCCTCGAAATTTCCATTTAACAGAAGTCATCTAACATCTACCCCACTACGCTATCATTGCAAGACTCGATCCTACTATCACTATCCCAGCTAGCTCCAGCAACCCTTTCCAAAATCTTTAACATCGCTTGAGACAAAGCGTCATCCCCTGCGGTCCCGATCATACGGCCCATTTTCATTAACCAGTGGTGGTCATGCCCCGCCAGCTGGTATGTTCAGAGGACGCAGATCCAGCTTGAGTACTACCTCGGCCTTGACCACGGCCTCTTCCTTGTGCAGCCCTCGAACTCATAACGATTTATCGATTCGAATTTTATGACATTAGTTTATGGTTTCACTTGCTTATTACTGTAATGTCTTATGAACAGATAGAGTTTCGAGTTATTCTCGCAATCAAAATTTAGCTACGGTCCCAGCTTTGTAGCCCTAATACTACCTTATCAATAGCACTATCTCTAAGGCTCAAGATTATCTATAGTATTATTTCCATCCAGATTCTATATAAATATTTAAAGCGTAAAAAGAACACTTACAGACTTGGTGCCGGGATTCAGTGCCACTTAGATCGATCCATGTAAAAATTAAAACCATGTTTTTGTTTACCAAAATAAAAAGATTTCATTTGAAAACACTCTCATTTTAAAACTATTGATTTAACCTAGTTCAATAGAAAAATTTTGAACATCTTTGAAAAACTTATAGAATTTTTTTTTAAACGATTTTCGGACCCGATCCACAGCCGAGTTGTTGCAACCAGGCTCTGATACCACTAAATGTAACACCCCAAACCCGACCTAGACGTTATGACCGGATCTGATGCGCCACATCGAAGCGTTCAAATCATTCCGTATTACTTAGTTTGGAAAAAAATTTAGCTTCGTGTTGTAAAAGACACTTTTAAAAGTAGGTTAAAGTGAACGGAAGCTGTGCACCAGGTAGGAAACCAGGAAGAAGAGGAGGTGAGTCCGTCGACCGCTAAGTACCAAGCTCCCTTCGGATCCAATCCTAGACATGCACACCGCCATTGCCACACTTTAATCATCTCGTATAATTTTATGAAAACCGTGTGATTATGCCCATCTTAAGAAAATGATTAAGGTTGAAAACGTTTGCTTAAAATATTTATTCTCTTGGAAAACATTTACTTTGCGGAAACTTTGTGCGTCAACGTGGTCTTTTAAAAATAAGTAGTTTTTATAAAACGAACCCTAGTGCTAACCAGTTTAATAATCCCCAAAATAAAATTAATAAAAAGAGCGGCCTTATTACAACTTCAAGCACAATAAAAATAATCCAAATTAAATGCTAAACTTATTTAAAATCGACAATCAAGCTTCATGGCCACTCAATCCCGCCCACTCCAAGTCCACCAACTAGGGCTCACCGCAAGGATGGAAGAGGAAGGGGTGAGTTTGGGAAAACTCAGTATATCTAAACCCATCCAAAGCCCAAATCACTCGAGCCCATTGGGCCTAAGCCCCATTCAGATAACAAGACACAAGGCACCAAAGCCCTTTTCGTAATACGATGAGCAAGGCCTTAGCCCGCTTTAACATAACAAGATGGCCCATAGGCCCAGCTCAAGAACATATGTAACAATAGTAATGATGCATGCAAGCCCAACTGGGAGACTACTCAACCCACCAACCGCTACACGGTCCCGTACCAACCCTACACTCCATGTGGGAATATCTCAACCCACCCAACCCTACACTCCACAGCTTGAAAGAACGCCTCAAATATCGACCGATTGAGGCAAAGCCTCCAAGACGTGGATGAACCACATTCAATACTTCCTCCATCAATACCACAATCCCATGCAATGATATTAATAAATGCATATCATGTAAAATACAGTATTAATCAATCATGCAGTTTAACCAATTTAAACCCTAGGGGTATTTCGGTAATTATGCTCTTTAGGGGTAATTTCGTACTTACGCACACGTTATTCCAGTAATTCTTAACAATCATAAGCAATTTGATTCTCCCATCTAACTGACAGGCTACTTTGCCCACCTCTTGCCCATATTGGGCCGTAAGCCCATTGGGCCCAATTTTAGCCCATCGAGGCCCTATTTTTGAAGTACGTTGAAACGTCACCCAAACTTACTTACCACGTTGCGGTGCTAGATCTAACAATTACTCTATGTCTTGAGAGCATTCGCATACTCACAAGCCTATGAAATGCCGGAATTTCGGCATTTTGGCTTTTTGCCGAATTGAACTAAGAAAAGGTGTTCTATGACGCACCGATTCATGACGATCGCCATCGAGATCACTTTCGATGTCCTACAATTGATTAGCACAGTTCTTAATTACAAACCATAATCACTAAACCCCCAAAACTTACTTATCTATGATCGAACCATATCCCTAAAAAGCCTTTGAACCCTTACATTTTTGCCAAAATCGATAGCTAGCTCCGAATCCGATTGCTCCAATGATTCACGCCTCAATCCAACACTTAAGAAGACTCTAATCACCGAGAGAAAACATTAGTTACAAACCCTTAAAGCCTTATGCTCAAATCGATGACCTCCCTAATTTTTAGGGATTTCGCTTTCCTAGCATCGCAAAATAAGAACAGATCCGAGATGATAAGTACTTACCCTTACTCCTACTTGATTTCCACGCAATCTAGTGTAGATTTAACCTTAGAACAATGGTAAAACCCGAATCCGTGAGTTTGAAGAAGTTTCGCTATAAGCCCCAAACCAAAGGGTACTTTCGGCTTTTGGGTGGTGAAGAAGATGATAATGTGGAACTATAACCTTGAAGTAGAATTGCTGTCAGGTATCTAGGATTAAGAAAAGATAATCGTAGATTAATAAAAACAAAGAACATAGAAAAACCTAGCTTTGAAGAAATCGGCACAAGCAGTGATCACAGGATTTCAGCTTTTATGGATTCGGCAAAAGTATTGATGAATAGCAGGTATGATGAATGGTTTTGAAGTAGAAAATAGAAGAAGAAGACTAGGGGAGGTGGTAGTTTCAGCTAGAGAGGAAAAGGAGAGGAAAAACAACCCTAAGGTGTTAAAACAGAAGAAAAACGGCACCACTCAATACCCTAAGTGCCGAAATACCAACCTAATACCCCCTGCCGATTTTTCCCTCTTCAATTCCCATAATTTGGCCAACTCCTAGCCTCATCCAAATCCCTTAAATCTCTCCCCTTATCCCTCCTTAATCCAAGCATTTAAACTGATCCAACTCTCCTCTAGCAGAATCCACCTGAACTCCAACACTTACCCCTCATGCACTTAAACAATAAATGCATCTATTTGCCAACACAGGGAATCGATCCCTTGCCTTCCCAAAGCTCCACACGCCACTTTTCTTGGAGCTTAGTGGCGTCACCCTTGCCACTTAACCAAGGCTCTTTTTGTGATGTAATTTCTCCAACAATATTCTTGAGGCCTACCTACTACACCCAGGGTTTAATCTACCTTAAATTTTTACTAGAGTCCAGGTTTGAACCCAAGACTTCTCCAACACTTCTCAGCACACTTAACCACTAAAACAAGGCTTCATTAACAAAATTTACATGCACAACAAAATATTAAAAGCTGCCTTCAACAGCTCCCATGCTCAAGGCCCAAAACTTCTAGGCCCAAATTCAGGGTGTTACAACTCTACCTCCCTTAAAGAAATTTCGTCCTCGAAATTTCCATTTAACAGGTAGTCATCTAACATCTACCCCACTATGCTACATGCAAGACTCGATCCTACTATCACTATCCCAGTGCTAGCTCCAGCAACCCTTTCCAAAATCTTTAACATCGCTTGAGACAAAGCGTCATCCCCTGCGGTCCCGATCATACGGCCCATTTTCATTAACCGGTGGTGGTTATGCCCCGCCAGCTGGTATATGTTCAGAGGACGCAGATCCAGCTTGAGTCCTACCTCAGCCTCGACCACGGCCTCTTCCTTGTGCAGCCCTCGAACTCATAACGATTTATCTGATTACGATTTTTATGACATTAGTTTACTGGTTTCACTGTTTATTACAAAATGTCTTATGAACAGATAGAGTTTCAGAGTTATTCTCGCGCAATCAAAATTTAGCTACGGTCCCAGCTTTGTAGCCCTAATACTACCTTATCAATAGCACTATCTCTAAGGCTCAAGATTATCTATAGTATTATTTCCATTCGATTCTATATAAATATTTAAAGCGAAAAAGAACACTTACAGACTTGGTGCCGGGATTCAATGTGCTACTTCCTTATCATCCATGTAAAATTAAAACCATGTTTTTGTTTACCAAAATAAAAAGATTTCATTTGAAAACACTTTCATTTTAAAACTATTGATTTAACCTAGTTCAAAAGAAAAACTTTGAACATCTTTGAAAAACTTATAGAATTTTTTTTTAAATGATTTTCGGACCCGATCCACAGCCGAGTTGTTGCAACCAGGCTCTGATACCACTAAATGTAACACCCCAAACCCGGCCTAGACGTTATGACCGGACCTGCTGCGCCACATCGAAGCGTTCAAATCATTCCGTATTACTTAGTTTGGAAAAAAATTTAGTTTCGTGTTGTAAAAGACACTTTTAAAAGTAGGTTAAAGTGAACGGAAGTCAGGCACCGTAGGAAACCGAAGAAGAGGAGGTGAGTCCGTCGGATTGCTAAGTACCAAGCTCCCTTCGGATCCAATCCTAGACATGCACACCGCCATTGCCACACTTTAATCATCTCGTATAATTTTTATGAAAACCGTGTGATTATGCCCATCTTAAGAAAATGATTAAGGTTGAAAACGTTTGCTTAAAATATTTATTCTCTTGGAAAACATTTACTTTATGGAAACTTTGTGCGCCATCGTGGTCTTTTAAAATAAGTAGTTTTTATAAAACGAACCCTAGTGCTAACCAGTTTAATAATCCCCAAAATAAAATTAATAAAAAGAGCGGCCTTATTACAACTTCAAGCACAATAAAAATAATCCAAATTAAATGCTAAACTTATTTAAAATCGGCAATCAAGCTTCATGGCCACTCAATCCCGCCACTCCAAGTCCACCAACTAGGGCTCACCCGCAAGGATGGAAGAGGAAGGGGTGAGTTTGGGAAAACTCAGTGTATACAGAAACCCATCCAAAGCCCCAATCACTCGAGCCCATTGGGCCTAAGCCCCATTCAGATAACAAGACACAAGGGACCAAAGCCCTTTTCGAATCACAGAGCAAGGCCTTAGCCCTTTTAACATAACAAGATGGCCCATAGGCCCGCTTCAAGAACATATGTAACAATAGTAATAATGCATGCAAGCCCAACTGGGAGACTACTCAACCCACCAACCGCTACACAGTCCCCTGCATCACCTACACTCCATGTGGGAATATCTCAACCCACCCAACCCTACACTCCACAGCTTAAAGAACGCCGCTCAAATATCACCGATTGAGGCAAAGCCTCCAAGACGTGGATGAACCACATTCAATACTTCCTCCATCAATACCACAATCCCATGCAACAGATATTAATAAATGCATATCATGTAAAATACAAGATTAATCAATCATGCGCTTTAACCAATTTAAACCCTAGGGGTATTTCGGTAATTATGCTCTTTAGGGTAATTTCGCATTTACGCATTACGTTATTCCAGTAATTCTTAACAATCATAAGCAATTTGATTCTCCCATCTAACCGACAAAGCTACTTTGCCCACCTCTTGCCCATATTGGGCCGTAAGCCCATTGGGCCCAATTTTAGCCCATCGAGGCCCTATTTTTGAAGTACGTTGAAACGTCACACAAACTTACTTACCACGCTATGGTGCTAGATCTAACAATTACTCTATGTCTTGAGAGCATTCGCATACTCACAAGCCTATGAAATGCCGAATTTCGGCATTTCGGCTTTTTGCCGAATTGAACTAAGAAAAGGTGTTCGGTACACACCTGATTCGCGACGACTGCTACTGAGATCACTTTCGATGTCCTACAATTGATTAGCACAGTTCTTAATTACAAACCATAATCACTAAACCCCCAAAACTTACTTATCTATGATCGAACCATATCCCTAAAAAGCCTTTGAACCCTTACATTTTTGCCAAAATCGATAGCTAGCTCCGAATCCGATTGCTCCAATGATTCACGCTCTCAATCCAACACTTAAGAAGACTCTAATCACCGAGAGAAAACATTAGTTACAAACCCTTAAAGCCTTATGCTCAAATCGACAGCCTCCCTAATTTTTAGGGATTTCGGCTTTTCCTAACATCGCAAAATAAGAACAGATCTGAGATGATAAGTACTTACCCCTTACTCCTACTTGATTTCCACGCAATCTAGTGCAGATTTAACCTTAGAACAATGGTAAAACCTGAATCCAGGAGTTTAAAGAAGTTTCGGCTATAAGCCCCTAAACCAGTGGTACTTTCGGCTTTTGGGTGGTGAAGAAGATGATAATGTGGAACTATAACCTTGAAGTAGAATTGCTGTCAGGTATCTAGGATTAAGAAAAGATAATCGTAGATTAATAAAAACAAAGAACATAGAAAAACCTAGCTTTGAAGAAATCGGCACAAGCAAAGGATCACAGATTTCAAATTTTATGGATTCGCAAAAGTATTGATGAATAGCAGGTATGATGAATGGTTTTGAAGTAGAAAATAGAAGAAGAAGAATAGGGAGGTGGTAGTTTTGCTAGAGAGGAAAAGGAGAGGAAAACAACCCTAAGGTGTTAAAACAGAAGAAAACGGCACCACTCAATACCCTAAGTGCCAAATACCAACCTAATACCCCCGCCGATTTTTCCCTCTTCAATTCCCATAATTCGCCAACTCCTAGCCTCATCCAAATCCTTAAATCTCTCCCTTATCCCTCCTTAATCCAAGCATTTAAACCGATCCAACTCTCCTCTAGCGAATCCACGAACTCCAACACTTACCCTCCCGCACTTAAAAATAAATGCATCTATTTGCCAACACAGGAATCGATCCTTGCCTTCCCAAAGCTCCACACACCACTTTTCTAGGAGCCTAGTGGCGCCACCCTTGCCACTTAACCAAGGCTCTTTTGTGATGCAATTTCTCCAACAATATTCTTAAGGCCTACCTACTACACCTGTGGTTTGATCTACCTTAAATTTTTACTAGAGTCCGTGTTTGAACCCAAGACTTCTCCAACACTTCTCAGCACGCTTAACCACTAAAACAAGCCTTCATTAACAAAATTTACATGCACAACAAAATATTAAAAGCTGCCTTCAACCGCTCCCATGCTCAAGGCCCAAAACTTCTAGGCCCAAATTCAGGGTGTTACATACTCATGTTAGATATGTATGTATTTTGATGTCTAATGGTAGAAAATGTGTGTTTGGTGTGTGATAAACAAATTTTGCTAGGTGATTTTTGATGAAAATGTCAAAAGGACCAATTTGTAAAAAGGTTATAAAATGTGTGTAAAAGTGTGATTAAATGAAAAATGTGGGCTATTATAAGCATTAAAGAGGTTCGACTTGTAACGCCCCAGGCCAGAGACCGTTGCCGGAGTCGAACACGAGGTGTTAACGGACTTAATTCATTTACTTACACAGTTCATTTTAAAATTTCCAGACAAGCTGGCTAACTGCATCACAGTCACTTTAAAAATCATATCTCGAGTTCCAAAACTCGAAAATCGATTCCGTAAATTTTTCCTGAAACTAGACTCATATATCCATCTATAAATTTTTTTCTAGAATTTTTGGTTAGGCCAATTAGTACAGTTTATTAGTTAAAGTCTCCCCTGATTCAGGGTTCGACTACTCTGACCTTCATGCATTACGACTTAGATATCTCCCTGTACAGGGCTTCAATACTTATGCCGTTTGTTTCGAATGAAACTAAATTCAGAAAGGAATCTGTACATATAAATCATGACTTCTAATTATCTCTAGTTAATTTATGGTGAATTTACAAAGTCAGAACAGGGAATCCAGAAACCGTTGGCCCTGTTTCACAAAAACTTAAATATCTCATAATATACTATTCATATGATCATTTCGTTACTTTCCTATGAAAATAGATTCATCAAGGTTCGATTACATAATTTATTCACTATTTAATTCCATTCCTACTATTTTTAGTGATTTTTCACATTCACGTCACTGCTACTATCAGCATCTATTTTTAAGGTAGACTTTACCTATTACATAGTTTCCATGATTCAACTAGCCCTTTAGCATATATAGCACAAAATGTGATCATGATTAACCATTCCAATGGCTAATCGTTCCCAAACATTTCCATACCTCTTAACGAACATCATACAAGACGATTATAATACTAAGCTCAAAGTGTATATAAGCTATTTTCGCATGGTTATCCAAATTTATACAAAACCAAAGGGTCCATGACCAACAACAAAACGGGTAGTCCTATACATGCCATTTCAAAGTTCAACCAAAAGTGTACCAAAGGGGGCTTTGATAGTGTGGGCGACTTCGACTTCAATAATCCCGAGTCCGATAGTGATTTAACCAAAATCTATAAAATAGAGATTCAAAGAACGGAGTAAGCATTTAATGCTTAGTAAGTTTGAGCCATAAAATTAGACACAACTAAAGTGTAGCATTCATATGGCTAAACAGATAATTTCATATGCACAAATTCTCAATATCATACTTACTTCACATTACCAACCCTTATATTCATACACAAAAGATCAACTTAGCCAAAGGCCGGTAGCTCATTTATCGACTGAGCGAATACTAATTGTAAGGGATCAACTAAATCAATGCATATACGAGACATACCTCATTGCTGGGATTTTACGAGCATATTAATTGAAACTATTACAGCAAGGTCGCTCATTCCCAAGCCAAGTACCTTCGGGATTTAACCGGATATAGCTATTCGCTCAATGCCTTCGGGACATAGCCCGGATATAGTAACTCGCATCAATGCCTTCGGGACTTAGCCCGGATATAATAACTCGTACAAATGCCTTCGGGACTTAGCCCAGATGTAATAACTCGCACAAATGCCTGCGGGACTTAGCCCGGAACTAGTCACTAGCGCAAAATGCCTTCGGGACTTAGCCCGGTTATCATCCAAATATTCATGCACATATCAATAAATCGACACATCTATATTTCATTTTCATAATTAGAGTTCAAACACAAGTCACATATTAAGCAATCCCATTTTCGGCTCACTAGCCACATACAAACAAAGATGGTTTAGTTTGCTTTATGACACGATCTCTATGCACATACGGCTACCCGTCATACGTATAGACTAATTAACTCAACATATAATTCAAGTAGAATCATCATATCACCGTATATTTGTTATGCTCATACGTCATGACTTAATCAAATCAAACTAAGTCTCGTTACTCAAAACTTACCTCGGATGTTGTCGAACGATTCGATGGCTATTCGACCACTTTTTCTTTCCCTTTATCGGATTTAGTTCCCCTTTGCTCTTGAGCTTAATTTAACAAATAAATTGATTTAATCATTTGAGCATCGAAAAGAGGAACTCAAAGTACTTAGCCCATATATATACATTAGACATTAAAGTCACATACATATGAAATCATGAATCAACTCAACATATTAACCCACACTCCCTTTTAGCCGATTCTCTAAGCCAAAATAAAAGCATCAATATGCTTGCCTCTAACCGAATACATGCAACACCAATCTTCTTTCTATGGCCGAATATGCATGTCTATGTTGAGGCCGATTGCAACACTTAATACATTCTACAATTATGGTTACTTGTATTGATGAAATACCAATTCGTTTTAAGTTCAAAACTCGGCTAATACACATATATACTCTAGAGATCAAATACTAACATTTGCACTTCACCTTACTACCATTTTCATCCAAATAACATGATCAACAACCATGCATCTCTTCTATTTCCTAACATGGCCGAATGCATCAAGACACCATACCACTTAAATTTTGGTCATGGGTTAAACAAAGAACTTAAGGCCTAACTCAAGAATGCTAAAAAGAAAATCCACCACCACATGTATCATTACAAAGCTTCACATTTAGTATGCAAATGGCATCAATCATAAATCCTCCTTAGCCGAAACCTAACCCATCTTCATGCCTCATCACCACAACATCAAACATCAACCAAGAAGACAACACCCATGGCCGAATATCATCTCCATCACATAGCAAAGATCTAAACCATGGGCTAGATAGAACTCGAGCTAACAAATAAATAAAATAAAATAAAAATAAAAAAACATTCATGAATCTCATGGAACAACACCAAACATACCTCCTCCTAAACACCAACCAACCGAACAAGAAGCAAGAAAATCCTTTCTTCTTCCTTTCTCCTTAAAATTTTCGCCAAAGATGTTCAAGGATGAACACTTTTTTTTCTTTCTTCAATTCACGGCAATGGGGGGGCATGGGTGAGACAATTTTTTTTCATCACTCCTCCCTTTGCATTACTTTAATCCTAACCCCTTTTTTTATTCTTTCTAACATAACACACTACACAACATGTTTACAACATGTTTCCACCCATAGCATGGCCGCCACTATGCTTTAATTTTGGGTAATTTGACATGCAAACCCATCATTTTCACAACATGCATTATTAGGCCACTTTACATTTGCCTAGCACATTTCTAAATTTTCTCACATAAGTCCTATTTGATAAAATTCACTTACAATTAACAAAATTCAAACATGAAATTTTCACACATGCATATGTATATATAATGAGCATCAACTATGACGGTTAATTATTTTTATGACTTGGTTTAGTGGTCCCGAAACCACTTTCCGACTAGGGTCAATTTGGGGCAGTCACAACTTTCCCCTACTTAAGAAATTTTCGTCCCCGAAAATCTTACCGATAAATAGGTTTGGGTATCGCTCTTTCATAGAGTTCTCAGGTTCCCAAGTAGCTCCTTCCATCCCGTGTTTGAGCCATAACACTTTTACTAAAGGAACCTTTTTGTTTCGTAACTTTTTCACTTCACGACCTAGGATACGAATCGGTTCTTCTTCATAACTCATATTGGCTTGAATTTCAACCTCTGATGGACTAATTATGTGCGATGGATCAGATCTATAACGTCGAAGCATCGAAACATGAAAGACGTCGTGAATCTTTTCAAGTTCAGGGGGCAAAATCAATCGATACGCAACTGGACCGACTCGTTCGAATATTTCATATGGCCCGATGAACCTCGGACTCAATTTGCCCTTACGGCCAAATCTGAGTATCTTTTTCCAAGGTGAAACTTTAAGAAACACTTTGTCTCCCACCTGATACTCAATATCTCTTCGTTTTAAATCTGCGTACGACTTCTGACGATCTGATGCTGCCTTTAGACTTTCACGAATTATTTTTACTTTCTACTCAACATCTTTAATCAAATCAACTCCGAAAATTTTGCTTTCACTGAGCTCGGTCCAATACAATGGTGTACGGCATTTACGACCGTACAAAGCCTCGTAAAGTGCCATCTTAATACTTGATTGAAAACTATTGTTGGAAGCGAATTCAATCAAAGGTAAATACCGCTCCCATGAACCACTAAACTCAAGGATGTAACATCTCAACATATCCTCGAGTATCTGAATTATCCGCTTGGATTGACCATCAGTCTGTGGATGAAAAGCGGTGCTAAAATGCAACTTGGTACCCAAAGCTTCTTGCAATTTCTTCCAAAATCGCGAGGTGAATCTCGGATCTCTATCGACACAATAGAAATAGGTACCCGTGTAATCTCACAATCTAAGAAACATACAATTCAGCTAGTTTATCCAAAGGAATAATCCGTGCGACGGGAATAAAATGAGTCAACTTAGTCAGTCTATCAACAACAACCCAAATCGCATCTTTCTTACTTTCCGACAATGGCAACCCAGATACAAAATCCATCGTGACTCGATCCCATTTCCATTCGTATCATGATCGGTCAAGTAAACTCAGAGGCACTTGATGTTCCGCTTTCACTTGTTGACATATTAAACACTTTGAAACAAAATCGGAAATGTCTCGTTTCATACCATGCCACCAAAACTGACGTCTCAGATCGTTGTACATTTTCGTACTCCCCGGGTGAATTGACATCCGACTACAATGAGCTTTGTTCAGAATTGTCGAAATAAGTTCTGAATTTCTTGGAACGCACAAACGACTTCTGAACCTCAAACAATCGTCATCATTGATTTGAAACTCTGATTCCATATTCAAAACACATTCAGCCCGTTTTGCAACCAATTCATCATCGACTTTCTGAGCTTCACGAATTTGATGAATCAACAATGGTTTGGCCTTTAATTCTGCCACTAACACATTGTCGGATAGAACAGACAAGTGTACATTCATCGATCGTAAAGCAAACAGTGATCTACGACTTAAGGCATCCGCAACCACATTAGCCTTTCCCGAGTGATAGTCAATGACAATCTCATAATCTTTCAACAACTCGAGCCAACGTCTTTGTCGCAGATTCAAGTCTCTTTGAGTCATCAAATATTTGAGACTTTTGTGATCCGAATATACATGGCACTTCTCACCAAATAAGTAGTGTCGCCATATTTTCAAAGCGAATACGATGGCAGCTAGTTCGAGATCATGGGTCGGATAATTTTTCTCATGTGGCTTTAATTGTCTCGACGCATAGGCCACAACTTGACCTTCTTGCATTAATACGCAACCCAACCCAAGTAGGGATGCATCACTATAAATGACGAACTCCTTGCCTGATTCGGGCTGCACTAGTACTGGAGCTTCCTTCAAGTGTGTTTTCAATTGTTCAAACTTTTCGACACTTTTCTCGTCCATTCAAACTTAACATCCTTCCAAGTAGTTTCGTCATTGGTGTGGCTATCATCGAGAAACCTTTCACAAACCGCTCGGTAGTAACCTAAAGTCCCAAAAGCTCGAACCTCAATATTTCTGAGGCTTCCAGCTAAGTATGGCTGAAATTTTGCTCGGTCAACTCGAATACGATGCGGATACCACATGACCCAAGAAGCTAACCTCTCTTAACCGTAACTCACACTTCATCAACTTAGCATATAACCGCTATCCCGTAAAATTTGCAACACTAATCCTGTGTGTTCAAGATGATCGGTTTCATTTCTAATAAACCAAAATATCATCGATAAACACGACTACAAACCGATCCAAATACGGTCTAAAGATCCGATTCATCAAATCCATAAATACCGCAGGGCATTAGTGAGCCCAAACGGCATCACTAAGAACTCATAGTGACCGTATCTTGTTCGAAAGCGCTTTGGGTATATTCAATCTCGAATTCAAGAATCGGTAATAACCCGATCTCAAATCTATCTTTGAAAACACCGAGGCTCCCTTTAGTTGATCAAACAAATCGTCAATATGTGGCATCGATATTTATTCTTTATTGTCACCTTATTCACCGACGATAGTCGATGCACAACCTCATGGTTCCGCCCTTCTTTTCACAAACAATACTTGGTGCACCCCAAGGTGAGAAACTTAGTCGAGCGAAACCTCTATCCGTCAATTCTTGCAACCGAGCTTTCAACTCTTTAACTCGGTTGGTGCCATACGATCTGAGCTATCAAAATCGGCGTAGTCCCGTGTACAAGCTCAATACCAAACTCTACCTCCCGAACAGTGGTAAACCCGTAATTCCTTGGGAAAACATCCGGAAAAGCAATCAAGTATTAAGATGGCACCTTACGAGGCCTTGTACGGCGTAAATGCCGTACACCATTGTGTTGGACGGAGCTCGGTGAAAGCAAAATTTTCGGGTGGACTTGATTAAAGATGTCAATGAAAGTGAAAGTGATCCGTGAAAATCAAGATAGCCTCCGATCGTCAAGTCGTATACGGATCTCAAACGAAAAGACATCGAGTATCGTGGGAGATAAAGTGTTTCTTAAAGTTTCACCTTGGAAAAGATACTCGATTTGGCCGTAAAGGCAAATTGAGTCCGAGGTTCATTGGGCCATATGACATATCTCGAAATGAAGTCGGTCCGGCTTGCATATCGTTTGATTTTGCCCCGAACTCGAAAAGATTCACGATGTCTTTCATGTTTCGATGCTTCGACGCTATAGATCCGATCCATCGCACGTAATTAGTCCATCGAGGTTGAAATTCAATCCGATATGAGTTATAAAGAAAACCGATTCGTATCCTAGCTCGTGAAGTGAAGGAGTTGCGAAACAAAAGGGTTTCGTTAGTAAAAGTGTTATGGCTCAAACACGGGATGGAAGAAGCTACTTGGGAACCCAAGAGCTCTATAAAAGAGCGCTACCCAAACCTATTTACCGGTAAGATTTTCGGGACAAAATTTCTTAAGTGGGGAGAGTTGTGACAGCCAAAATTGACCCTAGTCGGGATGTGGTTTCGGTCCATTAAAACCGAGGCATAAAAATAATTTAAAATTTATTTTGATGCCTATGATATGTGTTAGTTTGTGTGTGACATTTCTGATGTTTCAATTTAGAGTTATAAAGGTGAATTTCACTAGAAAGGACCTAGTAGTAAACTTTGAAAGTGTGATGGGGAAATGTGTGATGACTTGTTGATAATGCATGCAAAAATAACGGATTTGCATGTCAAATTTCCCCCCCCCAACATGTAGTGGCCGGCCATGACAAGGGTGTATGGGTTAAACATGTCATGAAACATGTTTTGTTGATGCATTAGGGAGAAATGATAAAACAAAGAGTATGGGTAAGTAAAGAATGAAAAAAAAAAAGTGTGTGAGTGTGGTATCTTCTCCCCATTGCCGTGAGTTGTAGAGGAGGAAAGGAAAAAATTTTGTTCATCCATTTTTCTCTTCTTTGGCCGAAAATACTAAGGAAAAAGGAAGGATTTTTGCTTCATGCTTGGTTTAGAAGAGAACTAGAAGGAGATTCGGCTATAATTGCATCAAGATTAAGGTATGTTTGAGGTTGTGTCATGAGGTTCATGCTTGTTTTGGTTGCTAACTTGATGTGCATGTTAGCCATGGTTCAAATCCTTGTTATGCCATGAAAATGGTATTTGGCCAAGGTTGATATTGTGTTAAAGCCATTGCATGCTAAATGTGAAGCTTGTTGATGATGCATGTAATGATGGATTGACTACTCTTGAAATTTCTTTTTAGTATTCTTGAGTAGGACATTGAATTCTTTGTTTAACCATGACCAAAGTTAAAAGGGTATGGTTGTGATGTATTCGGCCATGGTGCATTCATGAGCATGATTTATGCTTGTTACTTGATTGGTAAAAAATTGTGTTTGGATGGGTATGAACCCCTTGAGATTCGGCCATGCACCTATATGTATATATATGTTTGCACATGATGTGTTGGAATGACATATATACTACCTCAAAGTATGTATTTTCATGTGATTGTGTTTTGATTATGAAGCAAATGATAGATGTGTATTGAGCTACAATATGTAAAGCATTAGCTAGTAAAATGTGTGCCATGCATGTGTGGTATTAAACATGTAATTGGCCTCAACATCAACATGCATAATCGGCCCATGAATGAGTACCTAAGAGGTTGTGTTGTTCGGCCATGAGTAAGCATGTTGAAGGCTTTGTGTGTTGAGTCGATTCATGAATTCCGTACTTATGTGACTTTAATGTCTAGTGAATATATGTGGGCTAAGTGCCTTGAGTTCCTCTTTTTGATACTCAAATGATTGAATCAATTTATTTGCTAAATTAAGCTCAAGAGCAAAGAGGGACCAAATCCGATAAAGGGAAGGAAAAAGTAGTCGAATAGCCATCGGAATCATTCGACAACATCCGAGGTAAGTTTTCGAGTATCGAAACTTAGATTTTGATTCGATTGAATGAAGTAATAAGCAATCGAAATTGTGCCTTTGTATGTGGCCATTGAGCCGAAATGATATTTTTGCTAAGTGAATTGTGCATAAAAGTTGTGTTATGAAATTGAAACAAAGATGTGTATGAATGTGCGAGTGATATCCGGGCTAAGCCCGAAGGCAATTGTGCAAATTGTGATATCCGGGCTAAGCCCAAGGCAATCGTATGAAGTTATGATATCTCGGCTAAGCCCAAGGCAATTGTGCGAGTTGTGATATCCGGGTTAAGTCCCAAGGCATTTGTGCGGGTTACCATAACCGGCTATGTCCCAAGGCGTTTGAACGAGTAGCTATATCCGGATAAACTCCGAAGGTATGTGATTCGAGAACTTTGAACTTGCTGTAAAATTTTCAGTTAATACGCTTGTGAAATTCCCAACAACAAGGTACGTTTGTGTGCTTTGCACACTATGAGTAAGTGTATGTGCGTATTCGCCCGATGATAAATGAGTTATCGGCCTTGACTAAGCCGTTATTAGTGTATGAATATAAGAGTTGGGATTGTGAAGTAAGCATGTCTTTGAGAAATTGTGCATATGAATTATTGTTTAGCTACTTGAATGCTATGCTTTGGTTGTGTGTATATTATGGCTCAAAACTTACTAAGCATAAATTGCTTACTCCGTTTCTTTGTTTCTCTGTTTATAGATTTTGCTCGTTAGCGATCGGATTCGAGATCATAGAAGTTGAAGTCAACCACACTATCAAAGCCCTTTTGGTACTCCTTTAGTTGAGTTTTGGATATGGCATGTATAGGACTACCCTCGGTTATTTTTAAGTACTTGTGATGTATATGTATGCGGCCATGCGAAAATGGTTCGTAAAAGTGGAGTATGGAATTTGACCATATGTGGTTTGTAATTATATTTGGTTTCATGAAGTGATTATGGTTTGAATGAGAGAGTTGGTCACATGATCAGCCATTGGAATGGCTAAATATGATCATATGTGGACCTAAATATGACTAGACTATAGTTGGTCCATGGAACTACAATATAGGTAAAGCCTACCTTAAAAACAGAGGCTGCAGTGATGTGGATGTGAAAAATCACCAAAATTTGTAGAAATGGTGTTAAATAGTGAATAAATTATGTTATCGAACCTTGACGAGTCTATTTTCATATGAAAGTAACAAAATGATCATATGATCAGTATACAGAGAGATATTAAAGTTCTCGTGAGACAGGGCCGGAACAGTTTCTGGGTCCCCTGTCGCAACTTTGAAAATTTGTCATAAATTATCCAGAATGAATTAGAAGTCATTTTTTATATGTGCAGATTCCTTTTTGAGTCTAGTTTCATTGGAAAGAAACGGTATCAGTATTGAAACCGTGTACAGAGAGATATTCAAGTTGTAACGTGCGAAGGTCAGTGTAGTCGACCCCTGTAACATGGGCGACTTTAACTAATAAACTGTACCAATTGGCCCGACCAAAAATTCTAGAAATAAATTCATGGATGGATATATGAGTCTAAATTCAGGTAAAATTTACAGAATCAGTTTCTGAGTTGTGAAACTCGAGATATGCTTTTTAAGGCGACAGCAACGCAGTTTTCCAGCTTGCCTGGAATGTCAAATTGGTCGGTGCCATAAGTGGTTTTGGCTTGTTAACCCCTCGTGTCCGACACCGGAAACGGTCTCGGGTTAGGGTGTTACAGCCGGCCACCTCCTATAAAAAGAGGGATATTTGACATGCAAGGCCATTGTTTTGCATGCATGCTTTAATTAGTCATCACACATTTCCCTATCATACTTTCAAAGTTTTCTACTAGGTCCTTTCTAGTGAAATTCACATTTATAACTCTAAATCAAACATCAAAAATGTCACACATGAGTTAGCACATATTATAGGCAATAAAATAAATATTAAATTATTTTTATGCCTCGGTTTTGTGGTCCCGAAACCACATTCCGACTAGGGTCGTTTTAAGGCTGTAACAACTTTCCCCCACTTAAGAAATTTTTGTCCTCGAAAATCTTACCGGTAAATAGGTTTGGGTAACGCTCTTTCATAGAGTTCTCGGGTTCCCAAGTAGCTTCTTCCATCCCATGTTTGAGCCATAACACTTTTACTAACGGAACCCTTTTGTTTCGCAACTCCTTCACTTCATGAGCTAGGATACGAATCGGTTCTTCTTCATAACTCATATCGGCTTGAATTTCAACCTCTAATGGACTAATTACGTGCGACGGATCAGATCTATAGCATTGAAGCATCGAAACATGAAAGACGTCGTGAATCTTTTCAAGTTCAGAGGGTAAAATCAAACGATACGCAACTGGACCGACTCGTTCGGATATCTCATATGGCCCGATGAACCTCGGACTCAATTTGCCCTTGCGCCCAAATCTGAGTATCTTTTTCCAAGGCGAAACTTTAAGAAACACTTTATCTCCCACCTGATACTCAATGTCTTTTTGTTTCAGATCCGTGTACGACTTCTGACGATCGGAGGCTATCTTCAGATTTTCACGGATTACTTTTACTTTCTGTTCAGCATCTTTAATCAAATCCACTCAGAAAATTTTGCTTTCACCAAGCTCGGTCCAAAACAATGGTGTACGGCATTTACACCGTACAAAGCCTCGTAAGGCGCCATCTTAATACTTGATTGAAAACTATTGTTGTGCGAATTCAATCAAAGGTAAATACCGCTCCCATGCACCATCGAACTCGAGGATGCAACATCTCAACATATCCTCAAGTATCCGAATTATCCGCCGGATTGACCATCGGTTTGGGGGTGAAAGGCGGTCTTTGAAATGCAACTTGGTACCCAAAGCTTCTTGCAATTTCTTCCAAAATCGCGAGGTGAACCTCGGATCTCTATCCGACACAATAGAAATCGGTACCCGTGTAATCTCACAACTGAGAAACGTACAATTCAGCTAGTTTATCCAATGAAAAATCCGACGCACGGGATAAAGTGAGCCGACTTAGTCGGTCTATCAACAACAACCCAAATCGCATCCTTCTTGCTCACGACAATGGCGTCCGCACACAAAGTCCATTGTGACTCGATCCCATTTCCACTCGGGTATCATGATCGGTGAAGTAACCCTGAAGGCACCTGATGTTCCGCTTTCACTTCTTGACATATTAAACATCTCGAAACAAAGTTGGAGATGTCTCGTTTCATACCATGCCACCAAAACTGACGTTTCAAATCGTTGTACATCTTCGTACTCCCCGGGTGGATTGCCATTCGGCCACAATGCGCTTCATTCAGAATTATCGAAATAAGTTCCGAATTCTTTGGAACACACAGACGACTTCTGAAACTCAAACAATCGTCATCATCAATTTGAAACTCCGATTCCTTGTTCGGAACACATTCAACCCATTTTACAATCAACTCATCGTCAACTTTCTGAGCTTCACGAATTTGATGAGTCAATAATGGTTTGGCCTTTAATTCGGCTACTAATACATTGTCGGGTAGAATAGACAAGTGTACATTCATAGCTCGTAAAGCAAACAGTGATTTTCGGCTTAAGGCGTCCGCAACCACATTAGCCTTTCCCGGGTGATAATCAATGACAAGCTCATAATCTTTTAACAACTCGAGCCAACGTCTTTGTCGCAGATTTAAGTCTCTTTGAGTCATCAAATATTTGAGACTTTTGTGATCCGAATACACATGGCACTTCTCACCAAATAAGTAATGTCGCCATATCTTTAAGGCGAATACGATGGCAGCCAATTCGAGATCATGGGTCGGATAATTTTTCTCATGTGGCTTTAATTGCCTCGACGCATAGGCCACAACTCGACCTTCTTGCATCAATACGCAACCTAACCCAAGTAGGGAGGCGTCACTATAGATGACAAACTCTTTGCCAGATTCGGGCTGTACTAGTATTGGAGCTTCTGTCAAATGAGTTTTCAATTGGTCAAACTTTTCGACACTTTTCCGTCCATTCAAACTTGACATCTTTCTGAAGCAGTTTCGTCATGGGTGTGGCTATCATCGAGAATCCTTTTACAAACCGTCGGTAGTAACCGGTAAGTCCCAAAAAGCTCCGAACCTCAGTAATATTTCTTGGAGGCTTCTAGTTAAGTATGGCTGAAATTTTGCTCGGGTCGACTTGAATACCCGATGCAGATATCACATGACCCAAGAAGCTAACCTCTCTTAACCAGAACTCACACTTGCTGAACTTAGCATATAACTGCTTATCCCATAATATTTGCAACACTAATCTCAGGTGCTCCGCATGTTCGGTCTCATCTCTTGAATAGACCAGGATGTCGTCAATGAACACAACTACGAACCGATCCAAATATGGTCTGAAAATCCGATTCATCAAATCCATAAATACCGTAGGGGCATTAGTGAGCCCAAACGGCATCACTAAGAACTCGTAGTGACCATATCTCGTTCTGAAGGCAGTTTTGGGTATATCCGAATCTCGGATTCATGAATCGATAATAGCCCGATCTCAAATCTATTTTTGAGAACACTGAGGCTCCCTTCAGTTGATCGAACAAATCATCGATACGCGGTAATGGATATCTGTTCTTTATTGTCACTTTATTAAGCTGACGATAGTCGATGCACAACCTCATGGTTCCGTCCTTCTTTTTCACAAACAACACTGGTGCACCCCAAGGTGAAAAACTCGGGCGAGCAAAACCTCTATCCACCAACTCTTGCAACTGAGCTTTCAACTCCTTCAATTCCGTTGGTGCCATACGATACGGAGCTATCGAAATCGGTGTGGTCCCAGGTATAAGCTCAATACCAAACTCTACCTCCCGAACAGGGGGCAAACCCGGTAATTCTTCGGGAAAAACATCCGGGTATTCACAAACCACCGGCACAGATTTGGGTTTTGTTTCTAACTCCTTATCATCAAGTACATACGCAAGGTATGCTTCACACCCTTTTCTTACATATTTCTGGGCCAACATTGATGATATTACAGCTGGCACCCCCTTCAAGTCCGTAGACTCAACTCGGATCATCTCGTTATTTGCGCACCTCAAATCAATAGTCTTGCTTTTGCAATTCACAACCGCATCATGCACGGTCAACCAATCCAACCCAAGAATAACATCAAATTCATCGAACGGCAAAAGCATCAAGTCCGCCGGAAAACAGAACCTCAATTACTAGGGACATTTCTTACACACTTTGTCGACCAAAGACGTAACGACCCAAGGATTTGACACCGAATTACGAACTCAAGAGACTCAATAGGTAAAGTCTTCTGGATGCTAAGGTTTTGCATATATAAGAGTGAGTAGAACCAGGTCAATTAAAGCAATCACATTAGTATCAAAGAGAGTGAAAGTACCGGTAATAACATCTCGGCGAGGAAGCATCCTCACGCGCGCAGTATGGCATAAGCCCTAGCAGAGCGCTGAGCCTCGGATCTGGTCGTAGCATCTCTAGATCCTCTCGACCACCACTAGCATTGCCCGTATTTCTAGATGGTCTACCTCGAGCAAAGGCGGCACTCTCGGCTTCCCACTCGATCTACATTCTGCTCGACAACCTTGGGCAATCTTTAATGAAGTGGTCAATCGCTCCGCACTTGTAACAGAGCGATCACAGAATCTACAACTTCCGAATGCCATTTGCCACAATACTGGCACTCCACTCTCTCTCGATGATCATTTCCACCATCGGCGATCAAGTGACTCGTGTGGTCACAGGGGTCGATCGTGATCTCGCCTAGAAAAGCCCGGTGTCTCTAGACCGCCTAAGCCATCTCTAAATTTCTTTGATGATGTGGGAAGGGCTTCCCAAGACCTCTTACTGAAACTCCCTTGCTCCCACTTCAGCTTTTCTTTTCTCCATATTGAGCTCCTCGGCTTTGCACGCCGCCGACAAGAGACACAAACTCTCGATTTCCAAAATGCCAACATATAGCTTTATATCATCATTCATCCATCTTCGAGCGTTTACACATCACGCTTCAAGAAATGCATTCCGCTGCATCGACTAAGCCTCACAAATTTTCGCTCATAGTCGGTGGCGACATGGAACCTTGTTTAAGTTCAAGAAATTCCTTCCGCTTTTGATCCATAAATCTCGATCGATATACTTTTTCCAAACTCGCTTTGGAAAAACTCCCAAGTTACTTGCTCTCGGGCACAACAGTAAGTCGAGTACACCACCAATAGTAGGCGTAATCACGTAGCAAGGAGATAGTACACTTTAGGCATTCATCGGTGTACAAGATAGCTCATCGAGTGCCTTGATAGTGTTGTCCAACCAAAATTCAGCTTGCTCGCATCGCCGCTATCCGTAGCTTTAAATTCAGAGCCCCATGTTTTGGATTACATCAACTGGGGCTTATTGGACCTTATTTGGTCGATTCATCGGAGGCATTGTAGGTGCGGGGTTGTATTAGCCGGAATGGAGGTTGTGGAACAGTAGTGTTAGTTCGAATGTATTGGTTAAACCAATCATTCATCACGCTATAGAAAGCTTGCCTAGCCTCATCATTCGGATTGCTAGCAACAGGTTGAGAGTCCGCCGTATGTCCCTTGTGCGGGAGCAGCGCCACACTCTCCACATCATCAGCTATCGCACGGTTGGGATCGGATCCATTACTATAAATAAACACAAATTCAAACGCCGAAATCACCACACTATCAAATAATCACATAAAATGGCATGTATAGCTAGACCCAAACGCATTACGGTAGTCCTAGAATCGACTAAACCGTAGCTCGATACCAATAAAATTGTAACACCCGCACTGAGTCCGCTACTGAGTCGAACACAAGGTGCACAGACTTAACTTAATTGTTTCACAAATCCATAAAAAAAATTTTCCACACTAGCTGGTTACTGCGTCACTGTCGTCTTAAAAATCATATCTTGAGTTTTAAAGCTCAAAAATCAGTTTCGTAAATTTTCCCTGAAACTAGACTCATAAGCCCATCAACATAATTTTTTCTAGAATTTTTGGCCGGGCTAATTAGTACAGTTTATTAGTTAAAGTCTCCCCTAATCCAGGGTTCGACTACACTGACCTTCACACATTACGAATTGGATATCTCCCTGTACAGGGCTTCAATACTGATGCCGTTTATTTACATAGAAACTAGACTGAGAGAGGAATCTATACATATATGGAATGACTCCTAATTATCTCTGGTTAATTTACAATGAATTTCTAAAATCGGAACATGGGATCCAGAAACCGTTCTGGTCCTGTTTCACGAGAACTTTAATATCTCTTAACATATAACTTATATGACCGTTTCGTTTCTTCCAGATGAAAGTAGATTCATCAAGGTTCATTTACATAATTTATTCACTATTTAATACCATTCCTACTATTTTTAGTGATTTTTCACATCCACATCACTGCTGCTGTCAGCATCTGCCTTTAAGGTAGGCTTTACCTATTTCATGATTTCCATGATTCAATTGGCCCTTTTTGCATATATAGCACAAAGTGTGATCATGATTAACCATTCCAATGGCTAATCGTTTCAAAACCATTCCATACCTCATAATGATCAACATACAAACGATTATAGTACTATGCTAAAACGATATAAGCCATTTTCGCATGGCTATCCAAGTTTACACAAAACCGAAAGGTACATGACCTACAACCAAAGGGTAGTCCTATACATGCCATTTCAAAGTTCAACTAAAATTGTACCAAAATGGGGGCTTTGATAGTGTGGATGACTTCGACTTCGATGATCCTGAATCCGATAGCTAACGAGCAAAATCTATAAAACAGAGAGCCAAAGCAACGGGGTAAGCATTTTAATGCTTAGTAAGTCTCAAGTAATGAAATCAGCTTTGACTAAAGTATTACGTTTACATAACTAAATGAATCACTTTATTAATACACATTCTCATAATCATACTTACTTCACATTACCGACCCTTATGTTTATACACAAAAGAACAACTTAGCCAAAGGCCGGTAGCTCGTTTATCAACTGAGCGAATTCTTACTTGTAAGGACTCAACTAATTCAAGCACATACGAACATACCTCATTGCTGGAATTTTCACAAGTGTATAAACTGAAATTTTTACAGCAAGATTGCTCATTTCCGAATTCACGTACCTTCGGGATTTAACCGGATATAACCACAAGCACAATTGCCTTCGGGTCTTAACCCGGATTTGGTAACTTGCACAATTTCCTTCGGGTCTTAGCCCGGATATAACAACTCGCACGAATGCCTTCGGGTCTTAGCCCGGATATAATCACTAGCATAAATGCCTTCGGGACTTAGCCCAGATATCATTCAAATGCTCATGTACACATATATCAATAATCACGACACATCCATATTTCATTTTCGTTACTAAGGCTCAAACAAAAAATATTTATCAAACCTTTACAATTTCGGCTCAATAGCCACACACAAGGAGCATGATTTCAAAATAATTCAAGTAGGGTCATTACTCGAAGACTTACCTTGGATGTTGTCGAACGATTTCGACGGCTATTCGATCACTTTTTCCTTTCCCTTATCCAACGGTGGTCCTCTAAGCTCTTGAGCTAATTCACACAAATTTAACTTATTAAAATCTTATTATGATAGCTTATGGCCGAATATGACAAGGAAATTTAAATGGTCCTATGGCCTTGGCCATCCTTTAGCTCAAATACTCAATGGTCATGCACAATTTTTAATCACAACAAGCAATTCAATACAATTCATTCAATCATCAAAGTGAAGCTCAAGGTACTTAGCCCTTATATACATTAACATTAGAGTCACATGTGTATGAAATCACGAATCGAATTCAACACATTAGTTAGTACTCTCCTTAGCCGAATTTTCCAAGCCAAGAATAGGCATCAATATGCTTGCCTCTAACCGAATGCTTGCACACCAACTCCCCTCATGTGGCCAAATATGCATGTCCATGTGAGGCCAATTATACACTTAATACCACACAAAAACAGCATACATTTTACTAACTAACGCATTACATATTGTAGCTCAATACACATCTCTCATTTACTTCATAACCAAAACATCATCACAAGCAAATATACACCTTGAAATAGTATATATGTCATAACAATACATCATGTGCAAACATATATTCATGTAGGTGCAAGGGCCGAATCCCAAGTTGCTTATATCCAAATATAAACACATATCCAAAGCTCAAATCTTACCTACCATGCAACATGCATGAATCATACTTATGGATATACCATGGCCGAATATCATTCCATGACATAGCAAAGATTTGAACCATGGGCTAATAAGAACATCAAGCTAGCAACTAAAAACATGCATGAATCTCATGGCACAACCTCAAACATACCTTAATATTGATGCAAGTATAGCCAAATCTCTTCCTAATCCCCTTCCAAACCAAACATGAAGCAAAAATTCCTTCCTTCCTCTTTAGTATTTTCGGTCAAGAGAGAATGAAATGGATGAGCAAATTTTTTTTCTTATCTTTTCTTCAATACACGGCAATGGGGAGGGGGGAAGCCTTCACACACATTTTTTTTTTCTCATTTTTTTATTACCCATACCCCTTAGTTTAATGTTTCTCCCTAATGCACCAACAAAACATGTCTATGACATGTTTTGCCCATCCTCCCTTGTCATGGCCGGTGTGACAGCCCAAAATTGACCCTAGTCGGGATGTGGTTTCGGGACCACAAAACCGAGGCATAAAAATAATTTAAAATTTATTTTGATGCCTATGATATGTGTTAGTTTGTGTGTGACATTTCTGATGTTTCGATTTAGAGTTATAAAGGTGAATTTCACTAGAAAGGACCTAGTAGTAAACTTTGAAAGTGTGATGGGGAAATGTGTGATGACTTGTTGATAATGCATGCAAAATAACGGATTTGCATGTCAAATTCCCCCAACATGTAGTGGCCGGCCATGACAAGGGTGTATGGGTTAAACATGTCATGAAACATGTTTTGTTGATGCATTAGGGAGAAATGATAAAATAAAGAGTATGGGTAAGTAAAGAATGAAAAAGAAAATGTGTGTGAGTGTGGTATCTTCTCCCCATTGCCGTGAGTTGTAGAGGAGGAAAGGAAAAATTTTGTTCATCCATTTTCTCTTCTTTGGCCGAAAATACTAAGGAAAAAGGAAGGATTTTTGCTTCATGCTTGGTTTAGAAGAGAACTAGAAGGAGATTCGCTATAATTGCATCAAGATTAAGGTATGTTCGAGGTTGTGTCATGAGGTTCATGCTTGTTTTGGTTGCTAACTTGATGTGCATGTTAGCCATGGTTCAAATCCTTGTTATGCCATGAAAATGGTATTTGGCCAAGGTTGATATTGTGTTAAAGCCATTGCATGCTAAATGTGAAGCTTGTTGATGATGCATGTAATGATGGATTGACTACTCTTGAAATTTCTGCTTAGTATTCTTGAGTAGGACATTGAATTCTTTGTTTAACCATGACCAAAGTTAAAAGGGTATGGTTGTGATGTATTCGCCATGGTGCATTCATGAGCATGATTTATGCTTGTTACTTGATTGGTAAAAAATTGTGCTTGGATGGGTATGAACCCTTGAGATTCGCCATGCACCTATATGTATATATATGTTTGCACATGATGTGTTGGAATGACATATATACTACCTCAAAGTATGTATTTTCATGTGATTGTGTTTTGATTATGAAGCAAATGATAGATGTGTATTGAGCTACAATATGTAAAGCATTAGCTAGTAAAATGTGTGCCATGCATGTGTGGTATTAAACATGTAATTGGCCTCAACATCAACATGCATAATCGGCCCATGAATGAGTACCTAAGAGGTTGTGTTGTTCGGCCATGAGTAAGCATGTTGAAGGCTTTGTGTGTTGAGTCGATTCATGAATTCCGTACTTATGTGACTTTAATGTCTAGTGAATATATGTGGGCTAAGTGCCTTGAGTTCCTCTTTTTGATACTCAAATGATTGAATCAATTTATTTGCTAAATTAAGCTCAAGAGCAAAGAGGGACCAAATCCGATAAAGGGAAGGAAAAAGTAGTCGAATAGCCATCGGAATCATTCGACAACATCCGAGGTAAGTTTTCGAGTATCGAAACTTAGATTTTGATTCGATTGAATGAAGTAATAAGCAATCGAAATTGTGCCTTTGTATGTGGCCATTGAGCCGAAATGATATTTTTGCTAAGTGAATTGTGCATAAAAGTTGTGTTATGAAATTGAAACAAAGATGTGTATGAATGTGCGAGTGATATCCGGTCTAAGCCCGAAGGCAATTGTGCAAATTGTGATATCCGGGCTAAGCCCGAAGGCAATCGTGCGAGTTATGATATACGGGCTAAGCCCGAAGGCAATTGTGCGAGTTGTGATATCCGGGTTAAGTCCCGAAGGCATTTGTGCGGGTTACCATAACAGGGCTATGTCCCGAAGGCGTTTGAACGAGTAGCTATATCCGGATAAACTCCGAAGGTATGTGATTCGAGAACTTTGAACTTGCTGTAAAAATTTTCAGTTAATACGCTTGTGAAATTCCCAACAACAAGGTACGTTTCGTGTGTGCTTTGCACACTATGAGTAAGTGTATGTGCGTATTCGCTCCGATGATAAATGAGTTATCGGCCTTGACTAAGCCGTTATTAGTGTATGAATATAAGAGTTGGGATTGTGAAGTAAGCATGTCTTTGAGAAATTGTGCATATGAATTATTGTTTAGCTACTTGAATGCTATGCTTTGGTTGTGTGTATATTATGGCTCAAACTTACTAAGCATAAATTGCTTACTCCGCTTTCTTTGTTTCTCTGCTTATAGATTTTGCTCGTTAGCGATCGGATTCGAGATCATAGAAGTTGAAGTCAACCACACTATCAAAGCCCTTTTGGTACTCCTTTAGTTGAGTTTTGGATATGGCATGTATAGGACTACCCTCGGTTATTTTTAAGTACTTGTGATGTATATGTGTACGGCCATGCGAAAATGGTTCGTAAAAGTGGAGTATGGAATTTGACCATATGTGGTTTGTAATTATATTTGGTTTCATGAAGTGATTATGGTTTGGAATGAGAGAGTTGGTCACACGATCAGCCATTGGAATGGCTAAATATGATCATATGTGGACCTAAGTATGACTAGACTATAGTTGGTCCATGGGAACTACAATATAGGTAAAGCCTACCTTAAAAACAGAGGCTGCCAGCTGCAGTGACGTGGATATGAAAAATCACCAAAATTTGTAGAAATGGTGTTAAATAGTGAATAAATTAGTTGATCGAACCTTGACGAGTCTATTTTCATATGAAAGTAACGAAACGATCATATGATCAGTATACCAAGAGATATTAAAGTTCTCGTGAGACAGGGCCGGAACGGTTTCTGGGTCCCCTGTCGCGACTTTGAAAATTTTTCATAAATTATCCAGAATGAATTAGAAGTCATACCTTATATTTGCAGATTTCTTTTTGAGTCTAGTTTCATTGGAAACAAACGGTATCAGTATTGAAACCCTGTACAGAGAGATATTCAAGTTGTAACGCGCGAAGGTCAGTGTAGTCGACCCCTGTAACATGGGCGACTTTAACTAATAAACTGTACCAATTGGCCCGACCAAAAATTCTAGAAATAAATCCATGGATGGATATATGAGTCTAAATTCAGGTAAAATTTACGGAATCAGTTTCCAAGTTGTGAAACTCGAGATATGATTTTTAAGGCGACAGTAACGCAGTTTTCCAGCTTGCCTGGAATGTCAAATTGGTCGGTGCCATAAGTGGTTTTATTTGTTAACCTCGTGTCCGACACCGGCAACGGTCTCGGGTTCGGGGTGTTACAATTTTATTGGTATCAGAGCTACGGTTTAGTCGATTCTAGGACTACCGTGATATGTTTGGGGTCTAGCTATACATGCCATTAAATGATGAATCGATAGTGTGGTGATTTCTGACAATTTGACTTTGTGTTTGTTTATAGCAATGGATCCCGATCCCAACCGAGCAATAGTTGATGATGTGGAGAGTGTGGCGCCTGCTCCCGCGCAAGGGACAGCGCCGGCGGACTCTCAACCTATTGCCAGCAATCCGAATGATGAGGCTAAGCAAGTCTTTTATAGTGTGATGAATGATTGGTTTAACCAATACATTCGAACTAACACGGCTGTTCCACAACCTCCATACCCGACAAATGCAACCCCTGCACCTACAATACCTCCGGTAACTGACCAAGTAAGGTCAAGTAAGCCCCAATCGATGAATTCAAAACATGGGGCTACTGAATTTAAAGCTACTGGATAGCGACGATGCCGAGCAAGCTGAATTTTTGTTGGACAACACTATCCGGGTGCTCGATGAGTTATCATGTACACCCGATGAATGCTTAAAGTGTACTATCTCCTTGCTATGCGATTCCGCCTACTATTGGTGGAGTACTCTAACTTCTGTTGTGACAGCCCAAAATTGACCCTAGTCGGAAGGTGGTCTCGGGACCACAAAACCGAGGCATAAAAATAATTAAAAATTTATTTTGATGCCTATAATATGTGTGTGCTCATGTATGACATTTTATGATGATTGATTTAGTGTTATAAGGGTGAATTCCACAAGAAAGGACTTAGTAATGAACTTTGAAAGTATGATAGGGAAATGTGTGATGACTAATTAAAGCATGCATGCAAAATAATGGACTTGCATGTCAAATTCCCCTTTTATAGGTGGTGGCGGCCATGACAAGGAGGATGGGCTAAACATGTCATGAAACATGTTTTGTTGGTGCATTAGGGTGAAATAATAAACAAAGGTGTATGGGTGATAAAAAATGAAAAAAAATGTATGTGAGTGTGGTAATCCCCCATTGCCGTGAGTTGTAGAGAAGGAAAGAAAAAATTTTGTTCATCCTTTCTTTGAGCCAAAACTAAGGAAGAAGGAGGATTTTTGCTTCATGCTTGGTTTGGAAGAGATCTAGAAGGAGATTTGGCTAAGTTTGCATCAAGATTAAGGTATTTATGAGGTTGTGTTAGGAGTTTCATGCATGTTTTGGTTGCTAACTTGATGTGCATGTTAGCCATGGCTCAAATCTTTGTTAAGCCATGGAAATGGTATTTGGCCAAAGTTGTTATGGTGATAAAGCCATTGCATGCTAAGTGTGAAGCTTGATGATGATGCATGCAATGATGGATTGTCTACTCTTGAGTAAGATTTTGAGCTTTCTTTTGTTTTATCATGATGGAAGTTGAAAAGGAGCATGATTGTCATATTCGCCATGATGCATTCATGAGCATGGTTCATGCTTCTTGCATGTTAGTTAAAATTTGTGTTTTGGATGGCTATGGACACCTTGAAATTCGCCATGCTCATATATGTATATATATGTTTGCACATGATGTTTTGGTTATGAAGGAAGTGATGAATAAGTTTGTTTAAAGAAGAAGATGTTGAAGAATAATTGTGAAATTGTAAGCACATTGCCTAGCACACATATGAGTGCTTGATGCTATATTGTAAGTTTTGAGCTACAATATGCAAAGCATTAACTAGTAAAATGCATGCTGTTTTTGTGTGGTATTAAGTGCATAATTGGCCTCAACATGGACAAGTATATTCGGCCTTGGGTAGCCTATTGAAGGCCTTAGCTTTTCCTTGATGCTCGAATAAATTGTATTGAATTGCTTGATGTAGTATAAAATGTGCATGACCATTGTGTATTCAAGCTAAAGGGTGGCCATATGACCATTTAAATTCCTTGTCATATTCGGCCATAAGCTAGAACAATGAGGTTTTGATAAATTAAATTTGTTTGAATTAGCTCAAGAGCTAAGAGGGCCACAATTGGACAAGGGGAAGGAAAAAGTAATCGAATAGCCGTAAAAGCCGTTCGACAACATCCGAGGTAAGTCCTCAAGAAGTGACCTTACTTGAATTATGTGGAATGAAATATGGATGTATTGATTATTGATTTATGTGTGTATGAGTATTCGAATGATACCCGGCTAAGTCCCAAGGCGATTATGTTAGTGATTATAATTGTGTTTGAGCCTTAGTAACGAAAAATAAATATGTATGTCCAATGATTATTGATGTATGTGTGCATGAGAAATTGAATGATATCCGGCTAAGCCCCAAGACAATTATGCTGGAAATTATAACCGGGTTAAGACCAAGGCAATTGTGCTAGTGGCTACATCCGGCTAAGACCAAGGCATTCGTGCGAGTCATTCTATCCGGCTAAGACCAAGGCATTTGTGCAAATCGTGATATCCGGTTAAGTCCCGTGAGGCCTTGGTGCGGGTTACCATAACCGGCTATGTCCCAAGGCGATTGATCGAGTAGCGACATCCGGTTAAACTCAAGGTATGTGATTTGAAAATTATAAGCTTGCTGGAAAATTTCAGCTAATGCACTTGTGAAATTTCCCAATGACAAGGTAAGTGCGGTGTGTGCTTTATGCGCTAGGAGTAAGAGCGTGTGAATATCCGCTCCTATGATGGAACGAGTTATCGGCCTTAATGAAGCCGTTATTTGTGTATGAACATAAGAGTTGGGATGGTGAAGTAAGTATGATTATGTGAATGTGCATTAATGAAATGATGCATTTAACTATGTGAATGTATTGCTGTAATTAGAGTTGATTATATTCCTTGAGACTTACTAAGCATAAAATGCTTACTCCGCCGCTTTGGCTCTCGCTTTCTAGATTTCGCCGATAGCAATCGGATTCGGGATCGTTGAAGTCGAAGTCATCCACACTATCAAGCCCCCATTTTGGTATAAATTCTTGGTTGAACTTGAAATGGCATGTATAGGACTACCCTTGTTGGTTTAAATATGTTATGATGTATATGTGTACGGCCATGCGAAAATGGCTCGTAATAGTGAAGTATCAACTTAAACTATTTGCGGTTTGTATATATATATATGGTGTCATGATGTGACTATGAATTGGAAATGGAATGTTGGTCACATGATCAGCCATTGGCATGGTTAAAATGATCATATGTGGACCTATGTAAGGCAAGACTAGTTGGTTCATGGAGACTACAAAATAGGTAAGACCTACCTTAAAACAGACGCTGCCAGCTGCAGTAACGTGAATGTGAAAATCACCAAAATTTGTAGGAATGGTATTAAATAGTGAATCAGCTTTGTAAATGAACATTGATGAGTCTATTTTCATATGGAAGAAACGAAATGGTCATAGGAGTTACATGTTAAGAGATATTAAAGCTATTGTAAGACAGGGCCAGAACGGTTTCTGGGTTCCCTGTCGCAACTTTAAAAATTTACTATAAATTATCCAGAAATAATTAGGAGACATACCTTATATGTACAGATTTCATTTTGAGTCTAGTTTCATTAGAAATAAACGGCACCAGCATTAAAGCCCTGTACAGAGAGATATTCAAGTTATACCGCGCGAAGGTCAGAGCAGTCGATCCCTGTAACATGGGTGACTTTAACTAATAAACTGTACCAATTGGCCCGACCAAAAATTCTAGAAATAAATCCATGGATGGATATATGAGTCTAAATTCAGGGAAAATTTACGAAACCAGTTTCCGAGTTTTGAAACTCGAGATATGATTTTTAAGGCGACAGTGACGCAGTTTTTCCAGCCTGACTGGAAATGTCCAATGGATGGGCAAAACAAGTGAACTTGGCTTGCTAACCCCTCGTGTCCGACACCGGCGATGGTCTCGGGTTCGGGGTGTTACATCTGTGGTGTCTAGAGAGCAAGTAACTTGGGAGTTCTTCCAAACTGAATTCCGAAAGAAGTATATCAATCAGAGATTTATGGACCAAAAACGAAAGGAATTCCTTGATCTTAAGCAAGGTTCCATGTCGGTTATCGACTACGAACGAAAATTTGCGAGGCTTAGCCGGTACGCGCGCGAGTGCATTTCTTCAGAAGCTGTGATGTGTAAACGCTTCGAAGATGGACTGAACGATGATATAAAGCTGTATGTTGGCATTTTGGAAATCCGAGAGTTTGTGGCTCTTGTCGAGCGAGCGTGCAAAGCCGAGGAGCTCAGTATGGAGAAAAGAAAAGCTGAAGTGGGAGCAAGGGAGTTTCGTAAGAGGTCTTCGGGGAAGCCCTTCCCACAGTCATCAAAGAAATTTAGAGATGGCTTAGGCCGGTCTAGAGACATTTCGGGCTTTTCTAGACGAGACCGCGATCGACCCCCTATGGGCACGCGAGTCACTTCGATCGCCAGTGTTGGCAATGATGGTCGAGATGAATCGGAGTGCCAATATTGTGGCAAATGGCATTCTGGAGTTGTAGATTCCGTGACCGCTCTGTTACAAGTGCGGATCGGTCGATCATTTCATTAAGGATTGCCGAGCTTGTCCGCGGACAAAACGTAAATCAAAGTGGGAACCCGGGTGTTACCACAACTCGAGGTAGGCCGTCTAGAAACACGGGCAATGCTAGTGGCGGTCAGAGAGGATCTAGAGATGCCACCATCAGATCTGAGGCTCGTGCTCCTGCTAGGACTTATGCCATACGCGCACGCGAGGATGTTGCCTCACCGGATGTTATTACCGTATCCTCACTCTTTTGATACTAATGTGATTGCTTTGATTGACCCTGGTTCTACTCATTCTTATATATGCAAAACCTTAGCATCCAGTAAGACTTTGCCCATTGAGTCTACTGAGTTTGTAATTCGGGTGTCAAACCCCTTGGGTCATTACGTGCTCGTCAACAAAGTGTGTAAGAAAAGTCCCATAATTCGGGTTGAGTCTACGGACTTAAAGGGATTGCCAGCTGTAATATCAGCAATGTTGGCCCAGAAATACGTAAGAAAGGGGTGCGAAGCATACCTTGCGTATGTTCTAGATGACAAGGAGTTAGAAAAGAAACCCGAATCTGTGCCAGTGGTTTGTGAATACCCGGATGTTTTCCCTGAAGAATTGCCGGGTTTACCACCTGTTCGGGAAATAGAGTTTGGCATTGAATTGGTACCTGGTACCACTCCAATTTCGATAGCTCCGTATCGTATGGCACCAACGGAATTAAAGGAGTTGAAAGCTCAGTTGCAAGAATTGGTGAATAGAGGTTTTGCTCGCCTTAGTTTTTTCACCTTGGGGTGCACCAAAGTTGTTTGTGAAAAGAAGGGTGGAACCATAAGGTCGATCGACTATCGTCGACTTAATAAAGCGGCGATAAAGAACAAATATCCGTTCACAGCGTGGCGATGATTTGTTCGATCAACTCAAGGAGCCTCGGTGTTCTCGAAAATGGATTTGATGAATCGGATCTTGGACCATATTTGGATCGGTTCGTAGTCGTGTTCATTGATGACATCTTGGTCTATTCAAGAAATGAGGCCGAACATGCTGAACACACGAGGTTAGTCTTTGCGAATCTTATGGGATAAGCAATTATATGCTAAGTTCAAGCAAGTGTGAGTTACGGTTAAGAGAGTTAGCTTCTTGGGACATGTAGTATCTGTATCGGTTATTCGAGTCGACCCGAACAAAATTTCAGCCATACTTGACTGGAAGCCTCCGAGAAATATTACTGAGGTTCGGAGCTTTTGGGGCTTGCCGGTTATTACCGACGATTTGTAAAAGGTTTCTCGACGATAGCCACGCCAATGACGAAGCTACTCCGAAAGGATGTTAAGTTCGAATGGACGGAGAAATGTCAGAAAAGTTTCGATCAACTGAAAACTTATTTGACTGAAGCCCCAATTCTAGTGCAACCCGAATCGGGCAAAGAGTTTGTCATCTATAGTGACGCCTCCCTACTTGGGTTAGGTTGCGTATTGATACAAGAAGGTCGAGTTGTGGCTTATGCGTCGAGACAATTAAAGCCACATGAGAAAAATTATCCGACCCATGATCTCGAATTGGCGGCCATCGTATTCGCCTTAAAGATATGGCGACATTACTTATTCGGTGAGAAGGGCCATGTGTATTTGGATCACAAAAGTCTCCAATATTTGATGACTCAAAGACGTTGGCTCGAGTACATTAAAGGACTATGAGTGGTCTTTAACTATCACCCGGAAAAGGCGAATGTGGTTGCGAATGCCTTAAGTTGTAAATCATTATTCGCTTTCTGACGATGAATGTGCACTTGTCCGTTCGATCCGACATTGTGTTAGTAGCTGAATTGAAAGCCAAACCATTATTGATACGTCAAATTCGTGAAGCTCGAAAAGTCGACGATGAGTTGGTTGCAAAACGGGCCGAGTGTGCTCGAACAAGGAATCGAAGTTTCAAATCGATGATGACGATTGTTTGAGGTTGAGAAATCGTCATGTGTTCCAAAGAATTGAACATATTTCGATAATTCGAAAGAAGCCCATTGTAGCCGAATGGCAATCCACCGGGAGTACGAAATGTACAACGATTTGAAACGTCGGTTTTGGTGACATGGTATGAAGCGAGACATCTCCGACTTGGTTTGAGATGTTTAATATGTCAACAAGTGAAAGCGAAACATCAAGTGCCTTGAGATTACTTCACCGATCACGATACCCGAGTGGAAGTGGGATACAAAGTCTATTGTGACCGCCATTGTCGCAAGTAAGAAAGATGCGATTTGGGTCGTTGTTGATAGATTGACTAAGTCGGCTCACTTTGTCCCCGTACGTACGGATTTTTCAATGGACACTCTAGCTGAATTGTACGTTTCTCGGATTGTGAGATTACACGGGGTGCCTATTTCCATCGTGTCGGATAAAGATCCGAGATTTACCTCACGATTTTGGAAGAAGTTGCGAGAGGCTCGGGTACCAAGTTGCATTTCAAAGACCGCCTTTCACCCCCAAACCGATGGTCAATCCGAGCGGATGATTCGGATACTTGAGGATATGTTAAGATGTTGCATCCTCGAGTTCGATGGTTCATGGGAGCGGTATTTGCCTTTGATTGAATTCGCTACAACAATAGTTTTCAATCAAGTATTAAGATGGCACCTTACGAGGCCTTGTGCGGGCGTAAATGTCGTACACCATTGTGTTGGACGGAGCTCGGTGAAAGCAAAATTTTCGGGTGGACTTGATTAAAGATCTGAACGAAAGTGAAAGTGATCCGTGAAAATCAAGATAGCCTCCGATCGTCGAAAGTCGTACACGGATCTCAAACGAAAAGACATCGAGTATCGTGGGAGATAAAGTGTTTCTTAAAGTTTCGCCTTGGAAAAAGATACTCGATTTGGTCGTAAAGGCAAATTGAGTCCGAGGTTCATTGGGCCATATGAGATATCCGAGAGTCGGTCCAGCTTGCATATCGTTTGATTTTGCCCTCGAACTCGAAAAAGATTCACGATGTCTTTCATGTTTCGATGCTTCGACGCTATAGATCCGATCCATCGCACGTAATTAGTCCATCGAGGTTGAAATTCAATCCGATATGAGTTATGAAGAAAACCGATTCGTATCCTAGCTCGTGAAGTGAAGGAGTTGCGAAACAAAAGGGTTCCGTTAGTAAAAGTGTTATGGCTCAAACACGGGATGGAAGAAGCTACTTGGGAACCCAAGAGCTCTATAAAAGAGCGTTACCCAAACCTATTTACCGGTAAGATTTTCGGGGACAAAAATTTCTTAAGTGGGGGAGAGTTGTGACAGCCCAAAATTGACCCTAGTCGGGATGTGGTTTCGGGACCACAAAACCGAGGCATAAAAATAATTTAAAATTTATTTTGATGCCTATGATATGTGTTAGTTTGTGTGTGACATTTCTGATGTTTCAATTTAGAGTTATAAAGGTAAATTTCACTAGAAAGGACCTAGTAGTAAACTTTGAAAGTGTGATGGGGAAATGTGTGATGACTTGTTGATAATGCATGCAAAAATAACGGATTTGCATGTCAAATTTCCCCCCCCCAACATGTAGTGGCCGGCCATGACAAGGGTGTATGGGTTAAACATGTCATGAAACATGTTTTCTTGATGCATTAGGGAGAAATGATAAAATAAAGAGTATGGGTAAGTAAAGAATGAAAAAAAAAAAGTGTGTGAGTGTGGTATCTTCTCCCCATTGCCGTGAGTTGTAGAGGAGGAAAGGAAAAAATTTTGTTCATCCATTTTCTCTTCTTTGGCGAAAATACTAAGGAAAAAGGAAGGATTTTTGCTTCATGCTTGGTTTAGAAGAGAACTAGAAGGAGATTCGCTATAATTGCATCAAGATTAAGGTATGTTTGAGGTTGTGTCATGAGGTTCATGCTTGTTTTGGTTGCTAACTTGATGTGCATGTTAGCCATGGTTCAAATCCTTGTTATGCCATGAAAATGGTATTTGGCCAAGGTTGATATTGTGTTAAAGCCATTGCATGCTAAATGTGAAGCTTGTTGATGATGCATGTAATGATGGATTGACTACTCTTGAAATTTCTTTTTAGTATTCTTGAGTAGGACATTGAATTCTTTGTTTAACCATGACCAAAGTTAAAAGGGTATGGTTGTGATGTATTCGGCCATGGTGCATTCATTAGCATGATTTATGCTTGTTACTTGATTGGTAAAAAAATTGTGTTTGGATGGGTATGAACCCCTTGAGATTCGGCCATGCACCTATATGTATATATATGTTTGCACATGATGTGTTGGAATGACATATATACTACCTCAAAGTATGTATTTTCATGTGATTGTGTTTTGATTATGAAGCAAATGATAGATGTGTATTGAGCTACAATATGTAAAGCATTAGCTAGTAAAATGTGTGCCATGCATGTGTGGTATTAAACATGTAATTGGCCTCAACATCAACATGCATAATCGGCCCATGAATGAGTACCTAAGAGGTTGTGTTGTTCGCCATGAGTAAGCATGTTGAAGGCTTTGTGTGTTGAGTCGATTCATGAATTCGTACTTATGTGACTTTAATGTCTAGTGAATATATGTGGGCTAAGTGCCTTGAGTTCCTCTTTTTGATACTCAAATGATTGAATCAATTTATTTGCTAAATTAAGCTCAAGAGCAAAGAGGGACCAAATCCGATAAAGGGAAGGAAAAAGTAGTCGAATAGCCATCGGAATCATTCGACAACATCCGAGGTAAGTTTTCGAGTATCGAAACTTAGATTTTGATTCGATTGAATGAAGTAATAAGCAATCGAAATTGTGCCTTTGTATGTGGCCATTGAGCCGAAATGATATTTTTGCTAAGTGAATTGTGCATAAAAGTTGTGTTATGAAATTGAAACAAAGATGTGTATGAATGTGCGAGTGATATCCGGCTAAGCCGAAGGCAATTGTGCAAATTGTGATATCGGGCTAAGCCCAAGGCAATCGTCTGAAGTTATGATATCCGGGCTAAGCCCAAGGCAATTGTGCGAGTTGTGATATCCGGGTTAAGTCCCAAGGCATTTGTCGGGTTACCATAACCGGGCTATGTCCCGGCGTTTGAACGAGTAGCTATATCCGGATAAACTCCGAAGGTATGTGATTCGAGAACTTTGAACTTGCTGTAAAATTTTCAGTTAATACGCTTGTGAAATTCCCAACAACAAGGTGCGTTTCGTGTGTGCTTTGCACACTATGAGTAAGTGTATCTCTGCGTATTCGCCCGATGATAAATGAGTTATCGGCCTTGACTAAGCCGTTATTAGTGTATGAATATAAGAGTTGGGATTGTGAAGTAAGCATGTCTTTGAGAAATTGTGCATATGAATTATCGTTTAGCTACTTGAATGCTATGCTTTGGTTGTGTGTATATTATGGCTCGAAACTTACTAAGCATAAATTGCTTACTCCGTTTCTTTGTTTCTCTGTTTATAGATTTTGCTCGTTAGCGATCGGATTCGAGATCATAGAAGTTGAAGTCAACCACACTATCAAAGCCCTTTTTGGTACTCCTTTAGTTGAGTTTTGGATATGGCATGTATAGGACTACCCTCGGTTATTTTTAAGTACTTGTGATGTATATGTGTACGGCCATGCGAAAATGGTTCGTAAAAGTGGAGTATGGAATTTGACCATATGTGGTTTGTAATTATATTTGGTTTCATGAAGTGATTATGGTTTGGAATGAGAGAGTTGGTCACATGATCAGCCATTGGAATGGCTAAATATGATCATATGTGGACCTAAATATGACTAGACTATAGTTGGTCCATGGGAACTACAATATAGGTAAAGCCTACCTTAAAAACAGAGGCTGCAGTGATGTGGATGTGAAAAATCACCAAAATTTGTAGAAATGGTGTTAAATAGTGAATAAATTATGTTATCGAACCTTGACGAGTCTGTTTTCATATGAAAGTAACAAAATGATCATATGATCAGTATACAGAGAGATATTAAAGTTCTCGTGAGACAGGGCCGGAACAGTTTCTGGGTCCCCTGTCGCAACTTTGAAAATTTGTCATAAATTATCCAGAATGAATTAGAAGTCATTCCTTATATGTGCAGATTCCTTTTTGAGTCTAGTTTCATTGGAAAGAAACGGTATCAGTATTGAAACCGTGTACAGAGAGATATTCAAGTTGTAACGTGCGAAGGTCAGTGTAGTCGACCCCTGTAACATGGGCGACTTTAACTAATAAACTGTACCAATTGGCCCGACCAAAAATTCTAGAAATAAATTCATGGATGGATATATGAGTCTAAATTCAGGTAAAATTTACAGAATCAGTTTCTGAGTTGTGAAACTCGAGATATGCTTTTTAAGGCGACAGCAACGCAGTTTTCCAGCTTGCCTGGAATGTCAAATTGGTCGGTGCCATAAGTGGTTTTGGCTTGTTAACCCCTCGTGTCCGACACCGGAAACGGTCTCGGGTTCGGGGTGTTACAGCCGGCCACCTCCTATAAAAAGAGGGATATTTGACATGCAAGGCCATTGTTTTGCATGCATGCTTTAATTAGTCATCACACATTTCCCCATCATACTTTCAAAGTTTTCTACTAGGTCCTTTCTAGTGAAATTCACATTTATAACTCTAAATCAAACATCAAAAATGTCACACATGAGTTAGCACATATTATAGGCAATAAAATAAATATTAAATTATTTTTATGCCTCGGTTTTGTGGTCCCGAAACCACATTCCGACTAGGGTCGTTTTAAAGCTGTCACAGAAATGTTCTCTTAGACCAACTAGGAAGAAGATACCAAAAAGTTGCAAGTTGGTGTGATGACTTCGACGATGGTCCCGAGCACACAAAATGGATCAAAGGAACCTAAACAAGTGATAAATAAACACACCGAATGAGTATATAACTCAGTAAGTCATAAGCATTACACTACTATCCATTTATAAAATATCATAAAAGAAATCAAATGATGCAAGATTAGGTACTCCATCCATACCGACTATGCCATAATTTCACGCACATTTATGATTACATGCTCTCAACTAGCCAAGCCTCCATTGACATCTCATATGATATTCGAAAATATACAGTAAGTCCGCACACTTAGTGCTTAATATTCAAACTCGCACACTTAGTGCTATACTATTCAAACTCACACACTTAGTGCTATACAATTAAACTCGCACACTTAGTGCCAATCTCATTATAGTAAACGTTTATACCCGCACACTTAGTGCCAAAATCAGCAACTCAATACATCTCACTTCTTTTTTTACACTCGATAAATTTTGTCACTTCATGCGCTTATATATCATTCCATTCGCATAAGTACATAGGTATTATGATTATTTATATCAATACAAAATATATGCTTAATAACTTACCTTGTGTTGGGTAAAACGGTTCTAACTCGGCTACTCGATGTTCTTTCCTTTGCCTTTGCTTGATTCTCCTCCTTTAACTTCTTGAGCTTAATCAACAAATTAACTAGTTTAACTGTCTTGCTAAATATTTATATCAAAATATTAATGATTTCATATCATAGGAGATACATGACTAATTCTTATCTTCCTACCATATGTTTTTGAGCTATTCGACTAATAACCATATGCTATCGCCTACTATCAATAATCCAAACACACATGCATATATATATATATATATATGGCGAATGTGCAAAGCTTAGACTCAACATCACCTATGCTCTTAATTTGATGGCCGAATATGCATACATATATATATGATATCAACTATACTATCATCTTTAATTCATCTAAACACAAAATTTCATCTCATGAACACTTAACCGAATTCTTCCTAATCTAGCATGGCTTCACATATATTTGTAACATCCTACAAATCCACATATACCACATTTCTACATAAATTTTCTTTTAGTTTTCCACTACTTCCATTCACAACATCAAAAGCACCATACACATGTATCATTACAAAGCTTCACACTTAGCATGCAAATGACATCAACACAAATCCACCTTAGCCGAAACTTAACTCATCTTCATGCCTCATCACCACAACATCAAACATCAACCATGAAGACAACACCCATGGCCGAATATCATCTCCATCCCATAGCAAAGATTTAAACCATGGGCTAGGTAGAACTCAAACTAACAACTAAAAACATGCATGAATCTCATGGACAACATCAAACATACCTTAGTCTAGCAAACTACCATAGCTGATTTTCTCAAGCTCTTCCCCTTCTTCTTAGAACATTCGCCAAGGAAAAAATGTGAAAGGATGGACACTTTTTTTTCCTTTGTTTTCATCATATTCCTTTTTTTTCATTATTTTATTCTTTCTAACATAACCACTAACCCAACATGTTTGCAACATGTTTCCACTCATAGCATGGCCGGCCACCATGCTTAAATTTTGGGTAAATTGACATGCAAACCCATCATTTTCACAACATACATTAATAGACCACTTTACATTTGCCTAGCACATTTCTAAATTTTCTCACATAAGTCCTATTTGATAAAATTCACTTACAATTAACAAAATCCAAACATGAAATTTTCACACATGCATATGTACATATAATGAGCATCAACTATGACGGTTAATTATTTTTTTTGACTCGGTTTAGTGGTCCCGAAACCACTTTCCGACTAGGGTCAATTTAGGGCTTTCACAGTACCAATGAATTTGACATTTTGAGTTATAGCTTGTATAGGGACTTGGTTATGTTGTTATGTGTCATTATTGAATTGGACTAATGAGTTGTCCTATATTGGTTGATAATTCATTTTGGAATTGGCTAATATTTGTCTAAGTATATACGGATATGATGATGTTTTCATGGATGTGCAAATTTGCATGGTTTAATTTGATAAGTATGTGGTGTTCGTATGTGGTAAATGGTAGCATGTAAATGATGTGTGGATGTCTTAATTGTGGTTGAATTGGTTGAATGTAATTACTCAGATTGGTGTTATATTTTGTTGTGTAGGTGTGTGAAAAAGGGTGACAAAATGGCTTGGTAAATAGCCTTGTTTTTGTCCACACAGGTGTGTGACTAGGTGTGTGTGACACACGGCTTGCCCTATGGGCATGTGTTTCGGCCGTGTGTACATGCACCTTAATTGTTGCAAAAAATAATGCTCAAAATTGAGCACACGGGCAGAGACACGGGCGTGTGTCTCAGTCATGTGGATGACACAGCCTTAGGCAGAGGCGTGTGCCCTCGGCATGTGAAGTCTGCACCTATTTTATGAAAAATTATGAAAATTAAATTAACTAGAGGGCCTAGCACATGTGCTTGTGACTTGGCCTTATGTCTTCAATTTTTTTTTAGGGTGACAAAAAGAGAGTGAAACGGGTTAGGGACACGGGCGTATGTGACCACACGGCCTACCCACACGGGCGTGTCCCAAGCCACACGAGTGTGTGGCTCTTAAAACATTAAAAATTTTCTAAGTGTTGTGAAATTTTCTAAAGTTCAAAGTTTAGTCCCGAACTACTCCCAATGCATGTTATGGGCCTCGTAGGTTCATTTTAGGGATGATATGAATGTATTTGAAAAGTTTTAAATTCAGATGGAAGTTTACATCTCATTTTTTATGATCGCTTGTGTACAAGTCCGGTAACGCCTTGTACCCTATTTTGGTGTTGGATCTGGGTAAGGGGTGTTGCATGGACATTCGAAGTAGGGACACACAGCTGTGTCCCAACCCGTGTCCGTGCCCAAGTAACTCTCTGACTTGGGTCACAGGGCCAACCCACATGCCAGTGTGCTAGGCCGTGTAACTCTCGAAATGTCGCCATTAAAAACCTACAGGGGACATACGGCTGTGTCACATGGCCATGTGTCACGCACGGCTAAGATACACTCCCGTGTCTTAGGCCGTGTGGACAAGAAATAGGCCAATTTCAAGCCATTCCTTTCACCTATTTCAATCTCACACCTAAAAAACATTTGCACATATAATCAAGCTTTCAAACATACTAAAGCATGCATATTAAGACCAATTCATTAGGCCATTTATCCTTAGAACCAATATGTCATATAGGAAGCTCAAATGCAAACATACAATTTATCTAAACATGTATATGTACTTAACACATTCCATTCATCAACACTTAATTCATTTTCCATTTCGAAACTCATCATAGATTGACCATATTTATACTATTACAATTAGTTCATATTTACCTAAAAGCATAACTCCACTTAGACTTATATAAACATACCAAACATGGTCATTCCAAACATACCTAGACATGTGCATTTTTAAGCATGCCATACTTGGCTTATACCATGTCAATATAACTTATCATTTGAATCATTATTTTCATGTATTTCAAATACACATTTGCCTAACTTAAATATATATATGACCATAACTCATCCATATATATTGTAACACCCCAAACCCAGCCTGGAAGTTTGGCTCTTATCTGGCGTGTCACATTAAAGTGTTTTTCGAAAACCATGTTTCCATTAAAAACACTTAATAATAATTAAAAACTTATACCCATTTTAAACCTTGTTAGAAAACCTCAACTGAATAACATTCTTAACAACTTTGTAAAAATCTTGGTAGTTGCAGAAGCTTAATTTAAAAACAATTGCGGATACGTGATATATTGAACAACAGTAGTTGCTTTGGAAAACGTGTTCTAATACTAGCAATTATAAGAACAATAAATAAAATTCCAAATTTGAAATCTAGAAAATTACAACGACTTTACTACAACCCACATAAAAACATTTAAAAGTAATAATCAAAACTGTAACATAAACAGTGTGTGTGGCTTCCTCCGAGCCCCTCGCATCTCCGATCCGTGTAAGGTGGAAATTACCGAAGGTTAATAAACGGGTGAGTTTACGAAAACTCAATGTGTAACATAACCCAACCATAGCCCAAAACAGATCAAACTTTAGAGTCGGACTTATCGGGCCTTGGCCCGACTGAAAATCGAATGAAACCCATAGGCCCATAGCGATCTGAAGAAATATATCATGAATGCGAAATTCCAACCCGAGCCATCCATAACACCCCGTACCAACCTTGCACCATGTGGGGAGACTACTCGACCCACCCAACCGCCACACACCACGTAAATTGCAGCGAGGCTACGGATATTGTGAAAGTCACCAGATCTGAATATTGTGGCTAGGCCACTAGAACAAATATATATATATATATATGTGGCGAAGCCATCAGATTGCAACGAGGCTAGCAGATATTGTGACGAAGTCACCAGAACAGATATATGTGGCGAAGCCACCAGATTGCAGCGAGGCTGCCAGAACGCTTCCTCCATCAATATAAACCCATGTACCATGCAACAGAAATAATATGACATGGCATACGTATACAGAAACAGAACATCATGCTTTTCAGAAAAAAAATAACCCTAGGGGTAAAATCGTAATTTTGCATGCATAAGGGTATTTCAGTAATTATTACCTATTGCTAAGGTTTCATGCTCATTCTAACGTTTACCAAGTAATCAGAAGTACTTACCTCGTCTTTTTACCAAAGTGGGCCCGTTGGCCCATTGGCCCATTTTCGGCCCACTAAGCCCAAAAATACCATTGTGCACAAAAATGCACACTCTGCACTCTAATCATCCAAATGCACCATATTCATTAACAATTGTCTCACGAGCGCTCGCACGCTCGTGAATTCACAAAATACCAACGTTTCGGTATTTCGACTTTTACCGATTCAGTCTAAGGGAGGGTGTCGTTTACACACCTGGTTGATGACGATATCTCCCACGCGATAATCCTACAATCGATCACTAACACATTAGACTTACGAATTAACGATAACTAACATAAATCCACATCAACTAACCCAATCATCACACAAGTTAGTCATTTACGCACGAGGGGAAAAATGGTAATTTTACCCCACGAGGGTATCTCAGTAATTCTACCTTATAGGGGTATTTCAGTAATTCTACCTTATAGGGGTATTTCAGTATTTCTACCTTATAGGGGTATTTCAGTAATTCTACCCTATAAGGGTATTTCGTTAATTCTACCTTACAGGGGTATTTTAGTAATTTTACAAATCAGGGGTATTTTGGTAATTTTACAAACTAGGGGTATTTTGGTAATTTTACTAATCGAGGGTATTTTGGTAATTTCACAAATTAGGGGTATTTTGGTAATTTTACCAACTAGGGGGATTTTGGTAATTTAGCAAACAAGGGGTATTTTGGTAATTTTACAAACAAGGGGTATTTTAGTAATTTTACAAACTAGGGGTATTTTGGTAATTTTACAAACCAAGGGTATTTTTGGTAATTTTGCTAATCAAGGGCATTTGGTAATTTTGCTAATCGGGGGTATTTTGGTAATTTGGTAAACTAAAGTATTCTAAACAGGGATAACAATACGAATGGGCTTAAAGCCCATTTTCGGCCTAAATGGGCCCACATGCTCGTGTGGCCCTTTTAGCCCAAATCTAGCCACAGATATGAGATTCACCTAGCCTAGTCCAATATTTACTACACAATCAAACAACTTATCCAATTGGGCCCGTAGGCCCATTGGGCCCACATGGCCCCTTTCGGCCCATCGCGGCCCGAAGTAGCCATCCTACAGCTAGAGTAATGAGAAATACACACCTGTTAGGAGACTGCAATTAATCCGCGCTCCAAACACTCTTAGCCGATGCCCAACCCAAACGAGCACGTCATAAAGCGAAAGGGATCAGCCAAGAAAGGTACCTTTACTCTCCTCATGGTTCTCTCTATTTAAAGCCAGCTTCGCATCCACTTTTATGTTAGCTTCCCGATGTGGGATCTCTCCATCACCAGAGTTTAAAACCAACACCAACTCTTGCCGTCCCAACATAGCAAAATAATCAACCTTTGCGTGCCAAGGGATTCGAACCAAAGTCCTCTCACATGCCAACTCACGCCACCACCACTAGGCCATCAACTCATTTGTGTCATAAATCCAACACATTAAACTTTAGAACGCACCTACTTGTTTCTAGATTTATTGTAAAGAAAAACCAAAATATATTGCAAGAGCCAAGACTTGAACCTTGGACCCCTTGCTTCCTTTATGGCGTCACTTCCTTGTCCCCTAAGTGGCGTCACCTTGCCACTACACCACACTCCTTTTTGTGGCACAATTTCCCCAACAATATTCTTAAGGCCTACCTACTACACCCAGGGTTTGATTCACCTTAAACCAAAATTTTTACTAGAGTCTAGATTTGAACCCAGGACTTCTCTAACATTTCTCAGCACACTTAACCACTAAAACGAGCCTTCATTAATGACATTTACACGGACACAAAATATTATAAGCTGCCTTCAACCGCTCCCATGCTCAAGGCCTAAAACTTCTAGGCCCAAATTCAGGGTGTTACATATATATAGCTTAATTTCATATCAAGTTATACCACAATTAACCATAAGCCAAATTCACATTCAAACATACCAAATGGGTCATCATTCAATCAATTATACTTGACTTCCATATCAAATCATTCCCTAAATGGTCATTTTGCAAACATGCCTACACTTAGCACTTTGGCCATAAAATCCATGCATCAATTTGATCATATAAACACTAACCATTAAGCATCAAAGTGTCAAAAGCACACCAACCATCAAGGCATCAAAATAACATAATTTTTACATATTCATAGCAATATTAAATTTCAATATCATCAACTAAACATTAGACATAGTCCACCTATACATGCCATTATAACCACAACCAAAGCATCAAAATCTACCATTAAAATCAATGGATAGTGTGATAGATCTCCGATTAGCTTCGAACCCGATCAAGCTTCCAATAATCTGTAAAGTAAAGGAAAATAACTACGTAAGCAATGAATGCTTAGTAAGCTCGTGTAAAATTTAAGCATAATATTCCATTTCAAAAATAAATTTTATACAATAAGCATAAATCTAGGCTAACGCCATAAGATTCATAAATCAATATGATCATCAACTTACAAATGAGTAAGTTCACTAAAGTCGCATATATTTCTCATTCATAACATGATAGGATTTTATGAGACGTAATGTATAATGATCAATCTTTATATAAGATTATACACCTTTCAATGTACTTACTTTCCATTCTGTTTTGAATGCTTATCATAAGCCTAAACGACATTATCAATTCCTGACTTAGTGTATTTATCCATAATATAGGTATATTCATCCATAGCATACATAAATTTCTCACAAGTAAGTACATCTTTCAACTTATTATTCCCTTTTCATCATATTTCTTTTCAACTATGAATTTACCATTTCATTACCTTTCCTCACTCGTTTCATATGCATAACACAAGATATAAACATAAACATCAACCATGATTACAAGTTAGTGCATCTAAACATAGCACTTTTGGAATAAACTTCATGATAAACCATTCCATAAGAAATTACATACTTTGCTTTATATACATTTTCATGTACATGAACACATAATCCATTAAACATGTCACAGCCCTTCTTTGGTCAAATTAGAACAGTGGTTTCGGGACCACAAATTTGAGGCCAAAATATTTATTTTATTATTATTTTATTATTTGCAGCATCAATATATGATGGAGTGAATTTTTCGTTAAGAAATTTTAGCATTTGATAAAAAGGACTAAATCGCGTAAAGCGTAAAACTTGAGTTCTAATAGCTAAAGGTTCTAATAGCTATGGTTTATTAAATTGGAGGTCCTTATGTTGTAAATGGACCATTATTAAGGTGAGTGGACCATTATGGACAACCATTAAGTGATTATAATAGTTTTATAATAAGGTTAGTTTTGGAAATTTATAATTAAATTGATGAATTAAATAAAACAAAACACAAAATTATTCTTTTATCATCATCGTTGGTTGAATGAAGCATGAAAAAAAATCTAATTTAGGGTTTGAAAATTTTAGTTACTTCAAGGATCAATTGTAAGTCTATTTTTGTCCTGTTTTTAATTATTTTTATGTTTTTGTGATCGTTGCAACTAGTACTAGCTAGCCCAGGGACAATTTTGCAATTTTTTTTTAAGATTTTGAAAGTTTCCATTGATGAATATACGAGTATTTGATGTTTAATGATAGATTATGAATATTTGATGTTAGTTAAACAAGTTTTGTTAAGTGATTTTTAGTGAAAATGCAAAATAAGGATTAAATTGAGAAATGTTAAAAATGTGAAATAAATGAAAAATATGGACTGCTAGGGGCATTATGGTAATTCGACTAGCATGGGTCTATTGTGAATTTCATTAATTTGTGATTTCGTGAAATAATGACTAAATTGTAAAAATGTGAAAGTTTAGGGGCAAATGTGTAAAATAGCCCTAATGTGTGATTTGGATTGAATTGAATAAATAGAAGAATAAATAAGTTGATTTTGATTACTTATAGATCAAGAAAAGAGGAATTCAGACTTAGATCGGGGGAAAACCAAAGTAATTGAATAGTCAATCCGTTTCGTCATTTCCGTACACGAGGTAAGTTCGTATAATTGAACTTAAATGTGTATTTATTTAATTAATGGATGGTATTGTGATTATATTTATCTTATTAGTTAAATTTATAAGATTTTGAATTAAATGTACGAGTTAAGTAAAGCGAGTTACTAAATAACACCATTGCTGGGTTATGGCATGTGAATGTAAGACCACGACAAGGCCTTGGCAATGTATGTGTAAGACCATAGTTAGACTATGGCATCAGAAAATAGAAGTATTTATACCATAAACATTTATATGCTCGAAGTGATTTGGTAAGAGAGTTGACAAGAAATAGATACGTATCGATACAGGTATGTAAAGAAAACTATTTCAAATAACGAGTTAAAGAAAAATTGAGAACTTATGAGTTACTATGTGGTTAAATGTTATGTTAACTTAGTGATTGATGCGTAAATGCAATATATATTATCTATTTATAATGTTAATGAATGATGAGATTATTTCATATTTATATACGAACTTACCAAGCCCTATAGCTTACATTATTATTTTAATGTCTACAGTATGATATTGTGTTGATGTGAAAAATTCGTTAAGAAATTTTATCGTTTGATTAGTTAATTTGATAAAAAGGACTAAATTATGTAAAGTGTAAAACTTGTGTGCTATTAGTTTAATGTGTCTAATAGCTATGGTTTATTAAATTAGAAGTCATTAAGTTGTAATTAGACCATTGGTTGTCTAAATGGACATTTATGGGCTTATAATAAGTGTTTTAGGTGATTATTATTAAAGGTTAATTTAGTAATTTAGTTAAATAAGTAAATTAAATAAAACAAATATGGCTATCATCTTTCTTTCTTGAATCTTCAACCGAAACTTTGCTTGGGAAGCCATTAAAGACCATCCAAGCATTCGGCCATCTTTATTTCTTATGCAAGTTGTGACAGCCCAAAATTGACCCTAGTCGGGATGTGGTTTCGGGACCACAAAACCGAGGCATAAAAATAATTTATAATTTATTTTGATGCCTATAATATGTGTTAATTCATGTGTGACATTTTTGATGTTTCGATTTAGAGTTATAAATGTGAATTTCACTAGAAAGGACCTAGTAGTAAACTTTGAAAGTATGATGGGGAAATGTGTGATGACTAGTTGATCATGCATGCAAAAATAAGGGATTTGCATGTCAAATTTCCCCAAAGATGGTATAGTGGCTGGCCATGACAAGGGAATATGGGCAAGGAAAACATGTTATGACATGTTTTGTTAATGCATGATGTAATAAATGATAAAAAAATTAAGCATGTAGGAAGAGAAACAAAAAAATCAAAAATTTGCTCATCCTTTCCCCCCCTTTTGCCGTGAGTGAAAGAAAAGCAAAGAAAAAAATTTGTTCATCTTTTTCCCTCCTTCCTTTGGCCGAAATTTCTAAGAGGAAGAAGAGATTTTTGCTTCATTTTCTTTGTTTAGAAGAGATCTAGAAGGAGATTTGGCTAAACTTGCATCAAGATTAAGGTATGTATGAGGTTGTGTCATGAGATTCATGCATGTTTTAGTTGCTAACTTGATGTTCATGTTAGCCATGGTTCAAATCCTTGTTATGCCATGGAAATGGTATTTGGCCAAAGTTGATATTGTGTTAAAGCCATTGCATTCTAAAAGTGAAGCTTGTTGATGATGCATGTAATGATGGATTGACTACTCTTGAAATTTCTTTTTAGTATTCTTGAGTAGGGCATTGAGTTCTTTGTTTAACCATGACCAAAAATTGAAAGGGTGTGGTGTGTGATGTATTCGGCCATGGTATGCTCATGAGCATGGTTTATGCTTCTTGCATGATAGTTAAAATTTGTGTTTTGAATGGTTATGAACACCTTGAAATTGACCTTGCACCTATATGTGTATATATGTTTGCACATGATGATTTGGTTATGAAATAAATGATAAATATGTTTGTTTAAAGAAGAAATTGTTGAAGAGTGTTTGTGAAATTTGCATGTACATTCGCCTAGTACATATATGGTGTGAAAACCTTGAAATTTATTGTTGATTTGGTGCAAGTATGACTAAGTATAATCGGCCATATGAGTGCTTGATGCTATGTTATAATTATTGAGCTCAAGTATGTAGATGTAAGTGTGCGGCCTTATAAGGGCTAAGTACCTTGGATTCCCTTTGATATTCAAAGCGATTAAATCAATTTATTTGTTAACATTAAGCTCAAGAGCAAAGGGAACTAGCTCCAATAAAGGAAAAGAAAAGGTGATTGAATAGCCGTTGGAAGCGCCGATAATCTCAAGGTAAGTTTTCGATATCGAAACTTAGATTTTGATTCGATTGAATGAAGTAATAAGCAATCGAAATTCGCCTTTGTATATGGCCATTGAGCCGAAATGATATTTTTGTTAAGTGAATTGTGCATAAAAGTTTTGTTGTGAAAATGAAACAAAGATGTGCATGAATGTTCGAGTGATAACGGGCAAAGCCCAAGGCAATTGTGCGACCAGTGATATCAAGGCTAAGCCCAAGGCAATTGTGCGAAGCTATGATATCCGGGCTAAGCCCAAGGCAATTGTGCGAGTTGTGATATCCGGTTAAGTCCCAAGGCATTTGTGCGGGTTACCATAACCGGGCTATGTCCCAAGGCGTTTGAACGAGTAGCTATATCCGTTAAACTCCGAAGGTATGTGATTTGAAAATTATAAGCTTGCTGTAAAATTTTCGATTAATGCACTTGTGAAGTTCCCAACAACAAGGTATGTTTTGTGTGTGCTTTGCACACTATGAGTAAGTGCGTATAAATATTCGCTCCAATGATAAATGAGCTATCGGCATTAACTAAGCCGTTATTGTGTATGAATATAAGAGTTGGGATTGCGAAGTAAGCATGTCTTTGAGAAATTGTGCATATGAATTATTGTTTAGCTTGTGACAGCCCAAAATTGACCCTAGTCAGAATGTGGTTTCGGGACCACAAAACCGAGGAATAAAAATAATTTAAAATTTATTTTGATGCCTATGATATGTGTTAAATTGTGTGTGACATTTTTGATGATTTGATTTAGTGTTATAAATGTGAATTTCACTAGAAAGGGCTTAGTAGTAAACTTTGAAAGTATGATGGGAAGATGTGGGATGACTAGTTGATCATGCATGCAAAAATAAGGGATTTGCATGTCAAATTTCCCCAAAAGAAGCATAGTGGCCGGCCAAGGTAGGTGTTGATGGGCAAGCGAAACATGTTTCCAACATGTTTGGTTAGTGAGTTATGTATGAAGAAATAAAATAAGAATTAGCATTAAAGAAATGAACAAAAAAAAAAAAAGATGAGCATGGATGCCCCCCCCATTGCCGTGCAACTAAGAAAGAAAACAAAAAAATTTTGTTCATCCTTGTTCTCTCCTTTTTGGCCAAAAATACTAAGAGGAAGAAGAGATTTTTGCTTCATTTTCTTTGTTTAGAAGAGATCTAGAAGGAAATTTGGCTAAACTTGCATCAAGAGTAAGGTATGTATGAAGTTGTGTTATGAGTTTCATGCATGTTTTAGTTGCTAACTTGATGTTCATGTTAGCCATGGTTCAAATCCTTGTTATGCCATGGGAATGGTATTTGGCCAAAGTTGTTATTGTGTTAAAGCCATTGCATGCTAAATGTGAAGTTTGCTAATGATGCATGCAATGATGGATTGTCTACTCTTGAAATTTCTTTGTAGCCATCTTGAGTAAGACATTGAGTTTTCTTTTGTTTAACCATGATTGAAGTTGAAAGGGCATGATTGTGATGTATTCGGCCATGATGCATTCATGAGCATGGTTCATGCTTCTTGCATGTTAGTTAAAATTTGTGTTTTGGATGGCTATGGACACCTTGAAATTGCCTTGCACCTATATGTGTATATATGATTGCACATGATATTTTGATTATGAAGAAAGTGATAAATATGTTGTTTAAAGAAGAAATTTGTTGAAGAATGTTGTGAAATTTGCATGTACAATCGGCCTAGTACGCATATGATGTGAAAATCTTGCAATTTATTGTTGATTTTGTGCAAGTATGACTAAGTATAATCGGCCACATGAGGGGAATTATTGTGCATGCATTCGGTTAGAGGCAAGCTTAAGGATGCCTATTCTTGACTTAGGTAATCGGCTACCTTGTTGTGAGCTAAGGCCGAATGTGTGCGTAATTAAAGAAAATTGACTAAAGTGCTTAGTTATGTGATGTTGAGTCAATGATATGTGTATTCGCCAAGGCTAGCAAGCGAGACTTTAATGAATTGAATTTGTTTGAATTAGCTCAAGAGCTTAGAGGGCCACAATTGGATAAGGGAAGGAAAAAGTGATCGATTAGCCGTCGGTTGTTCGACAACATCCGAGGTAAGTCCTCAAGAAATGACCCTACTCGAATTATGTGAAATGAAATATGGATGTGTAATAATTATTGATATATGTGTGTATGAGTATTTGAATGATACCCGGCTAAGTCCCGAAGCGATTATGCAAGTGATATGTTTGTGTTTGAGCCTTAGTAACGAAAATGAAACATGGATGTGTAATGATTATTGATGTATGTGTGTGCATGAGCAATTGAATGATATCCGGCTAAGTCCCAAGACATTTATGCTAGTAATTATATCCGGTTAAGACCAAGGCCATTGTGCTAGTGACCACATCCGGCTAAGACCAAGGCATTCGTGCAAGTTGTTAAATCCGGCTAATACCGAAGGCATTTGTGCAAGTCGTTCTATCCGGGCTAAGACCAAGGCATTCGTGCATGTGGTTATATCCGGTTGTATTCAAGAAGCTTGGGCTGAAGGTGGCGTTGGTTGCTGTAATAAATTTAATTAGTACGCTCGAAAAGCCCAAAGGAAAAGGTATGTTTATATGTGCATTGGAAAAGTCGATATGTTTGAGTAACATTCGTTCAATCGACTAACGAATTTTCAGCTATTGAATTGGTTGATATCTTGTGAAAGTATACAATGATGAAGTGTGAAGTAAGTATGATTATGTGAATGTGTATTAATGAAATGATTCATTTGGCTATGTGAATGTAATGCTTTAGTTAAAGCTGATTTTATTGCTTGAGACTTACTAAGCATTAAAATGCTTACCCGTTGCTTTGGCTCTCTTTTTATAGATTTTGCTCGTTAGCGATCGGATTCAGGATCATTAAAGTCGAAGTCATCTACACTATCAAAGCCTCCATTTTGGGTATAATTTTGGTTGAACTTTGAAATGGCATGTATAGGACTACCCTATTGTAGAAGGTCATGTACCTTTCGGTTTTATGTAAGCTTGGATAGCCATGCGAAAATGGCTTAGATACGTTGTTAGTATGATTCTATAATCGTTTGTATGATGATCATTATGGGGTATGGAATGGTTTTGAAAAGATTAGCCATTGGAATGGTTAATCATGATCACACTTGTGCTATGTATGCAAAAAGGCCCAATTGAATCGTGGAAATCATGAAATAGGTAAAGGGTACCTTGAAAACAGATGCTGGCAGCAGCAGTGGTGTGGTTTTGAAAAATCACCAAAATTTGTAGGAATGGTATTAAATAGTGAATAAGTTTTGTAAATGAACCTTGATTAGTCTACTTTCATATAGAAGAAACTAAACGGTCATAGGAGTTACTTGTTAAGAGTTATTAAAGTTATTGTGAGACAGGGCCAGAACGATTTCTGGGTCCCCTGTCGCGACTTTACAAATTTTCTATAAATTATCCAGAAAGAATTAGAAGTCATGCCTTATATGTGCAGATTCCATTTTGAGTCTAGTTTCATTAGAAACAAACGGCACCAGTATTAAATCCCTGTACAGAGAGATATTCAAGTTGTAATGCGCGAAGGTCAGAGCAGTCGATCCCTGTAACATGGGTGACTTTTACTAATAAACTGTACCAATTGGCCCGACCAAAAATTCTAGAAATAAATCCATGGAAGGATATATGAGTCTAAATTCAGGGAAAATTTACGGAATCAGTTTCCGAGTTTTGAAACTCGAGATATGATTTTTAAGGCGACAGTGACGCAGTTTTCCAGCCTGTCTGGAAATGCCAAATTGGTCGGTACTTTAAGAGGATTTAGCTCGTCAACCCCTCGCGTCCGACACCGGCGATGGTCTCGGGCTCGGGGTGTTACAATTTTATTGGTATCAGAGCCACGGTTTAGTCGATTCTAGGACTACCGTGATATGTTTGGGGTCTAGCTATACATGCCATTAAATGATGAATTGATAGTGTGGTGATTTCTGACAATTTGACTTTGTGTTTGTTTATAGCAATGGATCCCGATCCCAACCGAGCAATAGCTGATGATGTGGAGAGTCCCGCGCAAGGGACAGTGTCGGCGGACTCTCAACCTATGGCCAGCAATCCGAATGATGAGGCTAGGCAAGCCTTTTATAGTGTGATGAATGATTGGTTTAACCAATACATTCGAACTAACACGGCTGTTCCACAACCTCCATTCCCGACAAATGCAACCCCCGCACCTACAATACCTCCGGTAACTGACCAAATAAGGTCAAGTAAGCCCCCAGTCGATAGGATTTGAAAACATGGGGCCACTGAATTTAAAGCTACGGATGATGACGATGCCGAGCAAGCTGAATTTTGGTTGGACAACACTATCCGGTGCTCGATGAGCTATCTTGTACACCGATGAGTGCTTAAAGTGTACCATCTCCTTGTTACGTGATTACGCCTACTATTGGTGGAGTACTCGACTTACGTGGTGCCTAGAGAGCAAGTGACTTGGGAGTTCTTTCAAACCGAGTTTGAAAAAAGTATATCGATCGAGATTCATCGACCGAAGCGAAAGGAATTTCTTGATCTTAAGCAAGGCTCTATGTCGATTCGACTCACGAACGAAAATTTGTGAGGCTTAGCCAGACGCGCGAGAATGCATTTCGTCCGAAGCTATTATGTAAAACGCTTGAGGATGGGCTGAATGATGATATAAGGATGTTCGTTGGCATTCTTGAAATACGAGAGTTCGTAGTACTTGTTGAGCGAGCTTGTAAAGCCGAAGAGCTTAGGAAGGAGAAACAAAAAGTTGATGTGGGAACTGGAGAATTCTGAAAAAGGTCCTCGGGAAAGTCTCTTCAACAGGCATCGAAGAGATTTCGAGATGATGTGAGCCGGTCTAGAGGCGCTTCGGGCTTTTCTAGACGAGATCGCGGTCGACCTCCTGTGACCACACGAGTCACTTCGATCGCCAGTGGTGGAAATGATCGCCGAGAGAGAGCGGAGTGTCTGCATTGTGGCAAATGGCATTCGGGGAGCTGTAGATTCCGTGATCGCTCCTGCTATAAGTGTGGATCGGCTGACCACTTTATCAAGGATCGCCGAGGTTGCTTGAACAAAATGTAAGTCAAAGTGGAAACCCGGTGCTACCATCGCCGAGGTAGGCCATCCAGAAATGCGGGCAATGCTAGTGGCGGTCAGAGAGGGTCGAGAGATGCTACAACGAGACCCGAGGCTCGTACTCCTGCTAGGACTTATGCCATACGCCAGACGTGAGGATGCTTGCCTCACCAGATGTTATTACCGGTACTTTTACTCTTTTCGATACTAATGTGATTGCTTTGATTGACCCCGGTTCTACTCATTCTTATATATGTGAAACCTTAGCATCCAAAGAAGACTTTGCCTATTGAGTCTCTCGAGTTTGTAATTCGGTGTCAAACCCTTGGGTCATTACGTGCTTGTCAACAAAGTGTGCAAGAAAAGTCCCCTAGTATTCCGAGGTTCTTGTTTTCCGGCGGACTTGATGCTTTTGCCGTTCGATGAATTCGACATTATTCTTGGTTTGGATTGGTTGACCATGCACGATGCGGTTGTAAATTGCAAAGGCAAGACTATCGATCTGAGGTGCGCGAATAACGAGATAATTCGGGTTGAGTCTACGGACTTAAAGGGGTTGCCACCGTAATATCGCAATGTTGGCCCGGAAATATGTAAGAAAAGGGTGCGGCGTACCTTGCGTATGTGCTCGATGACAAGGAGTCGAAAAGAAACCCGAATCGATGCGATGGTTTGTGAATACCGGATGTTTTCCTCAAGAATTGCGGGTTTACCACCGTTCGGAAATAGAGTTTGGCATTGAATTGGTACCGGTACCACTCCAATTTCGATAGCTCCGTATTGTATGGCAATCGACGGAATTAAAGGAGTTGAAAGCTCGATTGCAAGAATTGGTGGATAGAGGTTTTGCCCGCCTCGAGTTTTTCGCCTTGGGTGCGCCGGTGTTGTTTGTGAAAAGAAGGATGGGACCATGAGGTTGTGCATCGACTATCGTCGACAATAAAGCGACGATAAAGAACAAATATCCGTTACACGTATTGATGACTTGTTCGATCAATGAAGGGAGCCTCGGTGTTCTCGAAAATAGATTTGAGATCGGGCTATTATCGATTCTAATTCGAGATTCGGACGTACCCAAGACGCCTTGAGCGAGATATGGTCACTACGAGTTTCTAGTGATGCCGTTTGGACTTACTAATGCCCCTGCGGTATTTATGGATTTGATGAATCGGATCTTCAGACCATATTTAGATCGGTTCGTAGTCGTATTCATTGATGACATCTTGGTCTATTCAAGAAATGAGACCGAACATGCTGAACACCGAGGTTAGTCTTTGCAAATTCTACGGGATAAGCAATTATATGCTAAGTTCACAAGTGTGAGTTCGGTTAAGAGAGGTTAGCTTCTTGGGGCATGTGATATCTGCATCGGGCATTCGAGTCGATCCGAACAAAATTTCAGCCATACTTAACTGGAAGCCTCAGAAATATTACCGAGGTTCGAGTTTTTGGGGCTTGCTTGTTATTACCGACAATTTGTAAAAGGTTTCTCAACGATAGCCACGCCAATGACGGCTACTCCAAAAGGATGTTAAGTTCGAATGGACGAGAAATGTCGAAGAGTTTTGATCAATGAAAACTTATTTGATGAAGCCCCAATTCTAGTGCAACCCGAATCGGCAAAGAGTTTGTCATCTATAGTGACGCCTCCTACTTGGGTTAGGTTGTGTATTGATGCAAGAAGGTCGAGTTGTGGCCTATCGTCCGAGGCAATTAAAGCCACATGAGAAAAATTATCCGACCCATGATCTCGAATTGGTCGCCATCGTATTCGCCTTAAAGATTTGGCGACATTACTTATTTGGTGAGAGGTGCCATGTGTACTCGGATCACAAAAGTCTCAAATATTTGATGACCCAAAGAGACTTAAATCTGCGACAAAGACGTTGGCTCGAGTGTTAAAGGATTATGAGCTGGTCATTGACTATCACCCGGAAAGGCGAATGTGGTTGCGGATGCCTTGAGTCGTAAATCATTGTTCGCTTCGGCGATGAATGTGCACTTGTCCATTCGATCCGACAACGTGTTAGTAGCTGAATTGAAAGCCAAACCATTATTGATACATCAAATTTGTGAGGCTCGGAAGGTCGACGATGAGTTGGTTGCAAAACGGGCCGAGTGTGTTCGAACAAGGAATCGGAGTTTCGATTGATGATGACGATTGTTTGAGGTTCGAAGTCGTCTGTGTGTTCCAAAGAATTGAACTTATTTCGATAATTCGAACGAAGCCCATTGTAGCCAAATGGCAATCCACCCGGAGTACGAAGATGTACAACGATTTGAAACGCGTCGGTTTTGGTGGCATGGTATGAAACGAGACATCTCCGACTTTGTTTCGAGGTGTTTAATATGTCAACAAGTGAAAGCGGAACATCAAGTGCCTTGAGATTACTTCACCGATCACGATACCCGAGTGGAAATGGGATCGAGTCACAATGGACTTCGTATTGACCGCCATTGTCGATGAGTAAGAAGGATACGATTTGGGTCGTTGTAGATAGATTGACTAAGTCGGCTCACTTTGTCCCCGTGACGCACGGATTTTCAATGGACAAATTAGCCGAATTGTACGCTTCTCGATTGTGAGATTACACGGGTGCCTATTTTTATCGTGTCGGATAGAGATCCGAGATTTACCTCGCGATTTTGGAAGAAGTTGCAAGAAGCTTTGGGTACCAAGTTGCATTTCAGACCGCCTTTCACCCCCAAACCGATGGTCAATCCGAGCGGATAATTCGAGATACTTGAGGATATGTTGAGATGTTGCATCCTCGAGTTCGATGGTTCATGGGAGCAGTATTTGCCTTTGATTGAATTCGCTTATAACAATAGTTTTCAATCAAGTATTAGGATGGCACCTTACGAGGCTTTGTACGGTCGTAAATGCCGTACACCATTGTTTTGGACTGAGCTCGGTGAAAGCAAAATTTTCGGGGTGGATTTGATTAGAGATGCTGAATGAAAGTGAAAGTAATCCGTGAAAGTCGAAGATAGCCTCCGATCGTCGAAGTCGTACGCGGATCTGAAGCGTAAGGACATCGAGTATCAGGTGGGAGATAAAGTGTTTCTCAAGGTTTTGCCTTGGAAAAAGATACTCAGATTCGGCCGTAAGGGCAAGTTGAGCCCGAGGTTCATTGGACCATATGAGATATCCGAAGCGAGTCGGTCCGGTGGCATATCGTCGATTTTGCCCCGAACTCGAAAAGATTCACGATGTCTTTCATGTTTCGATGCTTGACGCTATAGATCTGATCCATCGCACGTGATTAGTCCATCGGAGGTTGAAATTCAAGCCAATATGAGTTATGAGGAAGAACCGATTCAGATCCTATCACGTGAAGTGAAAGAGTTGCGAAACAAGCGGGTTCCGCTAGTGAAAGTGTTATGGCTCAAACACGGGATAGAAGAAGCTACTTGGGAAACCGAGAACTCTATGAAAGCGCGATACCCAACCCTATTTACGGTAAGATTTTCGGGACGAAAATTTCTTAAGTGGGGAGAGTTGTGACAGCCAAAATTGACCCTAGTCGGAATGTGGTTTCGAGACCACAAAACCGAGGCATAAAAATAATTTAAAATTTATTTTGATGCCTATGATATGTGTTAAATTGTGTGTGACATTTTTGATGATTTGATTTAGTGTTATAAATGTGAATTTCACTAGAAAGGGCTTAGTAGTAAACTTTTAAAGTATGATGGGAAGATGTGGGATGACTAGTTGATCATGCATGCAAAAATAAGGGATTTGCATGTCAAATTTCCCCAAAAGAAGCATAGTGGCCGGCCAAGGTAGGTGTTGATGGGCAAGGGAAACATGTTTCTAACATGTTTGGTTAGTGAGTTATGTATGAAGAAATAAAATAAGAATTAGCATTAAAGAAATGAACAAAAAAAAAAAAAGATGAGCATGGATGCCCCCCCCATTGCCGTGCAACTAAGAAAGAAAACAAAAAAAATGTGTTCATCCTTGTTCTCTCCTTTTTGGCCGAAAATACTAAGAGGAAGAAGAGATTTTTGCTTCATTTTCTTTGTTTAGAAGAGATCTAGAAGGAAATTTGGCTAAACTTGCATCAAGAGTAAGGTATGTATGAAGTTGTGTTATGAGTTTCATGCATGTTTTAGTTGCTAACTTGATGTTCATGTTAGCCATGGTTCAAATCCTTGTTATGCCATGGGAATGGTATTTGGCCAAAGTTGTTATTGTGTTAAAGCCATTGCATGCTAAATGTGAAGTTTGCTAATGGAAAAAGTTGGTATATGTGCATTGGAAAAGTCGATATGTTTGAGTAACATTCGTTCAATCGACTAACGAATTTTCAGCTATTGAATTGGTTGATATCTTGTGAAAGTATACAATGATGAAGTGTGAAGTAAGTATGATTATGTGAATGTGTATTAATGAAATGATTCATTTGGCTATGTGAATGTAATGCTTTAGTTAAAGCTGATTTTCTTGCTTGAGACTTACTAAGCATAAAAATGCTTACCCCGTTGCTTTGGCTCTCTGTTTTATAGATTTTGCTCGTTAGCGATCGGATTCGGGATCATTAAAGTCGAAGTCATCTACACTATCAAAGCCTCCATTTTGGGTATAATTTTGGTTGAACTTTGAAATGGCATGTATAGGACTACCCTATTGTAGAAGGTCATGTACCTTTCGGTTTTATGTAAGCTTGGATAGCCATGCGAAAATGGCTTAGATACGTTGTTAGTATGATTCTATAATCGTTTGTATGATGATCATTATGGGGTATGGAATGGTTTTGAAAAGATTAGCTATTGGAATGGTTAATCATGATCACACTTGTGCTATGTATGCAAAAAGGCCAAATTGAATCGTGGAAATCATGAAATAGGTAAAGGTTACCTTGAAAACAGATGCTGGCAGCAGCAGTGGTGTGGTTTTGAAAAATCACCAAAATTTGTAGGAATGGTATTAAATAGTGAATAAGTTATGTAAATGAACCTTGATGAGTCTACTTTCATATAGAAGAAACGAAACGGCCATAGGAGTTACTTGTTAAGAGTTATTAAAGTTATTGTGAGACAGGGCCAGACCGGTTTCTGGGTCCCCTGTCGTGACTTTAAAAATTTGCTATAAATTATCCGGAAAGAATTAGAAGTCATGCCTTATATGTGCAGATTCCATTTTGAGTCTAGTTTCATTAGAAACAAACGGCACCAGTATTAAAGCCCTGTACAGAGAGATATTCAAGTTGTAACGCGCGAAGGTCAGAGCAGTCGATCCCTGTAACATGGGTGACTTTTACTAATAAACTGTACCAATTGGCCCAACCAAAAATTCTAGAAATAAATCCATGTAAGTATATATGAGTCTAAATTCAGGGAAAATTTACGGAATCAGTTTCCGAGTTTTGAAACTCGAGATATGATTTTTAAGGCGACAGTGACGCAGTTTTCCAGCCTGTCTGGAAATGCCAAATTGGTCGGTACTTTAAGAGGATTTAGCTCGTCAACCCCTCGCGTCCGACACCGGCGATGGTCTCGGGCTCGGGGTGTTACATAGCTACTTGAATGCTATGCTTTGGTTGTGTGTAAATTATGGCTCGAATCTTACTAAGCATAAATTGCTTACTCCGTTCCTTTGTTTCTCTGTTTTAGATTTTGCTCGTTAACGATCGGATTCGGGATCATTGAAGTGAAGTCATCCACACTATCAAACCCCCTTTTGGTACTCTTTTGGTTGAACTTTGGATATGGCATGTATAGAACTACCCTCGGTTGTTTTTAAGTACTTGTGATGTATATGTGTACGGCCATGCGAAAATGGTTCGTAATAGTGGAGTATGGAATTAGACCATTTGTGGTTTGTAATTATATATGGTTTCATGATGTGATTATGGATTGGAATGGGAGTGTTGGTCACATGATCAGCCATTGGAATGGCTAAATATGATCATATGTGGACCCATGTATGGCAAGACTATAGTTGGCCCATGGAGACTACAAATTAGGTAAAGCCTACCTTAAAACAGATGCTGCCAGCTGCAATGACGTGGATGTGAAAAATCACCAAAATTTGTAGGAATGGTGTTAAATAGTGAATAAATTATGCAATCGAACCTTGACGAGTCTATTTTCATATGAAAGTAACGAAACGATCATATGAACAGTATACCGAGAGATATTAAAGTTCTCATGAGACAGGGCCAGAACGGTTTCTGGGTCCCCTGTCGCAACTTTGAAAATTTACCATAAATTATCCAGAATTAATTAGAAGTCATTCCTTATATATACAGATTCCTTTCTGAGTCTAGTTTCATTAGAAACAAACGGCATCAGTATTGAAACCCTGTACAGAGAGATATTCAAGTTGTAACGCGCGAAGGTCAATGTAGTCGACCCCTGTAACATGGGTGACTTTAACTAATAAACTGTACCAATTGGCCTGACCAAAAATTCTAGAAATAAATCCATGAATGGAAATATGAGTCTAAATTTAGGGAAAATTTACGGAATCAGTTTCCGAATTGTGAAACTCGAGATATGCTTTTTAAGGCGACAGCGACGCAGTTTTCCAGCTTGCCTGGGAACGTCGAATTGGTCGGTGCCATAAGTGGTTTTGGCTTGTTAACCCCTCGTGTCCGACACCGGCGACGGTCTCGGGTTCGGGGTGTTACACAAATGAGTATTTTTCATCCGTTTTTAATGATTTCTATGTTTTTGTAATTGTTGTAACTAGTACTAGCTAGCCCAGGGACTATTTTGCAAAATTGTTAAAGATTTAGAAAGTTTCCATTGATGAATAAGCATGTATTTTGATGTTTGATGATAGGTTTTGAATGCTTGTTGATAGATATACAAGTTTTGTTAAGTGTTTTTCAGTGAAAATGTAAAATAAGGATTAAATTGAGAAATGTTAAAATTGTGGTTGAAATGTAAATTAAATGAATGAAAAATATGGGCTGCTAGGGGCATATTCATAATTCGGCTAAGCATGGGTGTCTTGAAATTTACATGAATTTGTGATTTTATGTAATAAGGACTAAATTGTAAAAATGTGAAAGTTTAGGGGCAAATGTGTAAAATAGTCCTAATGTATGTTTTGGATTAAATTGAATAGAGAGATGATTAAATAAGTTAATTTTGAAAATATTTAGATCAAGAAAAATGAAATTGAATCGGATCGGGGAAAACGAAAGTTATCAACTAATCGACTTATTTTGTCGTTTCCACATTTGAGGTAAGTTCGTATGTGATAAATTTCAATACAAATGTATTTTATATGCTTTGATATTGCATAAATTGCAAATACAAGACTGTGGATATGGATGTTACACGGCCGTGTGCCCTCTGGTGTTGAAATTAAAACCAAGTCAGTATGCTCCACATGGTCTTACACACGGGCGTGTGACATGGCCATGTGGCATAAGTTAGTATACCCTACAGGTTTGGCATGGCCTAGCACATGACTTGACACACGGGCATGTATGGCCATTTTTAGGGCATACGGGCGTGTTTGTTGACCGTGTGACCCAAGTCAGAGAGTTACACGGGCTGGGACACGGCCATGTGCTCCCATTTTGGATGTCCACACGGCCTGTGACATGAGCGTGTGTCCCCTATTTTGATGAGAATTTTATAAGTTTGGTGAAAATTTCTTGAGCTATCGGTTTAGTCTCGAACCATCCTCAAAGTATGTTTAAGGCCTTGTATGCTCGTTATAGGGATATTATGCTTGAGTTTGATTAATGTTTGCATGAAATGTGAATTTATATGAGAATTGAATGTTTAAATGTGTTGTAAGTCCAGTAATGCTCCGCAACCCTATTCCAGTGTTGAATATGGGTGAGGGGTGTACACTGCAGGGGTCACAAGGTCGTATGGCCAGGCCATGTGGCTTACACGGTTGAGACACACACCCGTGTCTCAGGCCGTATGGACTGTAACAGCCCGTTTTGAGCCTAGTCAGAATATTGGTTTCAGGACCACGAATCTGACGTAGTAAAAACTTTTTTATCCAATTTTTATGGTCTACAGTTTTATGGAATGATTCCGTGAAAATTTTGTTCAAACAATTTTAACATTTGGGCACTCAATTTGGTCGAAAAGACTAAATTGTAAAAAAGTGCAAAACTTGAGTTCTATATGCTAGAGGTGTCTAATTGTTATGAAATTGAAGGTCCTTAGATGGTAATTAGACCATTTTACTTTAAGTTGGACAAAAATAGACATGAGGTAAGAGAATTTTATTGTTTTAAGAAAAGGGCATTTTGGTCATTTAGTAATTAAATGAATTAAAAAGAAAAAATCAAACCAAAATCTTGTCCATGTTCTTCTTGCTTGTGCTGAAATTTAGAAGGGATGCCATACCTAGGGTTTGGCCACTTTCAAGCTCGATTGTAAGTCCACTCTTGCCCCGTATTTAATGCTCTTTACATTTTTTGAAGTTGTTATCACTCGATCTATCTATTCTTACCATTAATTTGAGAAATGATTAAGGTATAGCGTTTGAACCATGTTAGATATGTGTGTATTTTGATGTCTAATGGTAGAAAATGTGTGTTTGATGTAAGATAAACAACTTTTGCTAGGTGATTTTTTATGAAAATGTCAAAAGGACCAATTTGTATAAAGGTTATAAAATGTGAGTAAAAGTGTGATTATATGAAACATGTGGGCTATTATAAGCATTAAAGAGGTTTGGCTAGGCTTAGGAATCGAAGAAATTGAATCTATTTCAATTTATGAGCATAGGACCAAAATGTAAAAATGTCAAAGTTTAGGGCAAAAATGTAATTTTTCCCTAATGTGATTTTTGCACTGAATTGAGTAATGTGAATAACAAATGAGTTAAATTTGTTATTATAGATCAAGAGAAATAAGGGTTGGACCTAGATCGGGGGAAAAACAAAGTGTTTGACGATTAGGTCCCATTTCTACTATTTTTGTACCGAGGTACGTTCTTATGTAAATAATGCATTGTTTTAATTATGTTTTAAATGCTTATTATTGTATGAATTGTGATTGACTTATCGACATATTCGACAAAGTTACGACAAGAGTGAAATCCCGGTTGAACCTTAGAAATAGATAAGATACAAATGTCATGACATTAGGGTTACTGAGACTATGTGTAAGACCATATCTAGGATATGGCATCGATATGAGACTTCGTGTAAGACCGTATCTGGGATATGGCATCGATGAGAGATTTTGTGTAAGACCGTAGCTGGGCTATTGGCATCGATACGAGATGACATGTAAGACCATATCTGGGATATGGCATTGGTATGGTACCGAGTGTACGGAACTCTCGAGTATCCTTTAGTATTCCAATTGGTTAAATGGGTAATTTAATGATTATGTCAAAGGTGAATTGCAAGCAAATCTAATTCGAGATGACTCGAGTATGTACGAAAAACTCATACGGGATGAGCTCGTTATGTGATGAACCATCGGTAAGGTTATGATTGAGTGAGTTATGATTACAAGATCTTAATAATATTTATGCCAATTATTGTCATGTTAATTGTATGTTAAATATTTGGCTATGATGCCTATTATTTGCATAGAAACTTACTAAGCTATGTAGCTTACTCCCCTTTTCTTTTCCCTTGTCTTATAGTGTCACCAAGCTCGTTCAGGGATCGAAAACTGTCGAAAATCCACTCACACTATCAACTATTATTTTGGGTAACAATGAATTCGACATTTTGAGTTATGACATGTATAGGGACTTGGTTATTTTGTTATGTGTCATTATTGAATTGGCCTAATGAGTTGGCCTATATTGGTTGATAATTCATTTTGTAAATGGCCATTTGGAATTGGCTAATATTGGTCTAAGTATATATGGATATGATGATGTTTTCATGGATGTGAAAATTTGCATGGTTTAAGTTGATAAGTATGCGGTGTTCGTATGTGGTAAATGGTAGCGTGTGAATGATGTGTGGATGTCTTAATTGTGGCTGAATTGGTTGAATGTAATTACTTAGATTGGTGTTATATTTTGTTGTGTAGGTGTGTGAAAAAGGGTGACAAAATGGCTTGGTAAATAGCCTTGTTTATGTCCACACGGGTAGACACACAGGCGTGTGTGACACACGACTTACCTTATGGGCATGTGTTTCGATCGTGTGTCCCCTGCACATTAATTGTTGCAAAAAAGAATGCTCAGAATTGGGCATACGGGCCGAGGCACGGGCGTGTGTATCAGTCGCGTGGATGACAAAGCCTTAGGCACAGGAGTATGCCCTCGGCGTGTGAAGTCTACACCTATTTTATGAAAAATATGAAAATTAAATTGACTAGAGGGCCTAGCACACATGCTTGTGACTTGGCCTTGTGTCTTCAATTTGTTCTTAGGTGACAAAAAGAGAGTTACACGGATTAGGGACACGGGCGCGTGTGACCACATGGCCTACCCACACGGGCGTGTCCCAAGCCACACGGGTGTGTGGCTCTTAAAACATTAAAAATTTTCTAAGTGTTGTGAAATTTTCTAAAGTTCTCAGTTTAGTCCCGAACTACTCCCAATGCATGTTATGGGCCTCGTAGGTTCGTTTTAGGGATGATATTAATGTTTTTGAGAATTTTTAAATTTAGATGGAAATTTACGTCTCAATGTTGTATGATTGCTTGTGTACAGGTCCAATAACGCCTCGTACACTATTCTGCCATTGGATACAGGTAAGAAGTACTACATTTAGTGGTATAAGAGCTACGATTTAGTCGATTCTCGGACTAACGTAGCGTGTGTAAGAGTCTAGCTATACATGCCATAAATGAACTGTGATAGTGTGATGACTCCTGGTAATTTTAAATTGTGTTTTCATATAGTAAATGGATCCCAATCGGGCTGAGGCTGATGACGTTGAAAGTAATGCACCGGCTCCTGCTCAAGGGGCAGTGCTGTCTGATAGTAGACCCCCAATGGTTGGTTAGGGACAGAGGGGCATGGAAGCCTTTCTTCATATGATGAATGAGTGGTATGCGAAGTTTGTTCAACCAAACCCGAATGCCCAACCTCCTCCACCCCCGCCCATTCCTAGACCGATTCCATTAGCTCCAAAAGGTATGGAACTTGTAAGAATGAACAAGCCCTCGGTTGATAAGATCAGAAAGCATGAGGCTGAAGATTTTAAAGCTAATATGGATGATGATCCCGAAAGAGTCAAGTTTTGGCTCGAAAACTCCATCTGGGTATTTGAGGAGTTGTCTTGCACACCGAATGAATGTTTATAGTGTGTCGTCTCACTAATGAGAGATTCTGCATATCACTAGTGGTATACATTGGTATCGGTGGTACCAAGAGAGAGGGTTACAGGGAATTCTTTCAAGAGGAGTTCCGAAAGAAATATATTAGTTCATCTATTAGAAACGTGAGGAATTTCTTGAGCTGAAACAGGGCTGAATGTTAGTGACAGAGTATGAGCGAGAATTTGTCAAACTTAGCAAGTATGCTTGAGAGTGTGTTTCCACTGAGGCTATCATGTACAAGAGATTTAAGGATGGATTGAATAAGGATATTTGTATGTTAGTTTGGATCTTAGAACTGAAAGAAATTGTGGTATTGGTTAAGCAAGCCTGTAAGGCCGAAGAGTTGAATAAAGAAAAGAGGAAAGCTGATCTTGAAACTAGAGACATGAGGAAAAGACCTATGAGTAATTCATTTCCATCTCAGTGAAAGAAATCTAAAGAAATGTATTCTCGTTCGAATGTATCAGTTGGGTATTCACATAGAGATCGTGGGAAACAATACTCTAGTTCTAAAACTCAAGCTTCTTCAATGGCAAGTGTGGGTAATGCTAGGTCTAATAGACCTGAATGTCAGCATTGTGGCAGATGTCATCCTGGCTAGCATAGGACGAATGACCAGGATTGTTTCAAGCGTGGCTCACAAAAGCATTTTATCCGAGATTGCTCCAAAATGGTTGAGAAGGAAAATTTTCAGAGTGCAAGGCCGAGTAATACTACTAATAGGGGTAGGCCACTGAAGAATACCGTAAATGGAACTAGTAGTAAAGATGTGATGAAAGATACAACTGTGAGATCTGAAGCTCGAGCACCTACCATAGCCTATGTCATCCGTGCTCGCGAAGAAGCGACATCTCCCGATGTTATCACTAGTACTTTTTCTCTCTATAATACTAATGTAATTGCATTTATTGACCTTGGATCGACTCATTCTTATGTTTGTGTGAAATTGGTAGCTAATAAGAGCTTACCTGTTGAGTTTACTGAATTTGTGATTAGAGTGTCAAACCCTTTAGGCAAACATGTATTAGTTAATAGAGATTTTAAGAATTGTCCTTTGATGATTCGAGGTCACTGTTTTCCAACTGATTTAATGTTGTTGCCATTTCATGAATTCGATGTTATTTTGGGTATGCATTGGTTGACACCACATGATGCCGTAGTGAATTGTAAAAGAAAGATTATTGAACTAAAATGTGAAAATGGTGAAACTCTTCGGATTGATTCAGATGAGTCGGATGAGTTACCTGTTGTGATTTCTTCAATGTCTACCCAAAAATATGTAAGAAAAGGTTGTAAAGCTGATCTTGCTTATGTGTTGAATACAAAAGTGTCCGAATTGAAAATTGAGTTAGTGCCGATAGTTTGTGAATATCCGAATGTGTTTCTAGAAGAGTTGCCTAGGTTACCACCAGTTAGATAAGTCGAGTTTGGTATTGATTATTACCATGGACCTCGTCGATATCTATTGCTCCATATAGGATGGCCTTGACTGAATTGAAAGAATTGAAAGCTCCGTTGCAAGAGTTGAGAGATAAGGGTTTTACAAGACGGAGTTTTTCTCCTTAGGGTGCTCCATATTATTTGTAAAGAAGAAAGACTGATCTATGAGGCTTTGTATTAACTACCGTCAGCTCAATAAGGTGACAACAAGTATCCTTTACAGAGGATTGATGACTTGTTTGATCAGTTGAGAGGAATAACGGTATTCCCGAAAATTGATTTGAGATCTGGCTACTATCAGTTGAGAGTTGAAGAGACGGATGTGCCAAAAACCACTTTCAGGACAAGGTATGGGCACTATGAATTTCTTATTATGCCTTTTGGACTAACTAATGCACCTGCTGTTTTTATGGACTTGATGAATAGAATATTTTGACCATATTTAGATAAGTTTGTGGTTGTGTTCATCGATGATATTCTAATTTATTCTTGAGACGAGTCTGAGCATGTCAAGCACTTAAGAATTGTATTGCAGACTTTGAGAGATAAGCAGTTGTTTGCTAAATTTAGTAAAAGTGAGTTTTGGCTCTGAGAAGTCGAATTTCTGGGGCATATTGTTTTAGGTGATGGTATTTGGGTTGATCCAAGTAAGATTTCGGCTATTGTTGATTGTAAACTGCCAAGAAATGTATCTGAAGTTAGAAGCTTTTTGGGCTTAGCCGATTATTACCGATGTTTTGTCAAAGGATTTTCGATGATTGCTACTCCTATGACCAAGTTGTTGCAGAAACATATTAAGTTTGAATCGTCTGAAAAATGTCAACAAAGTTTCGAGAAGTTGAAAGCATTATTGACTGAGGCACCGATTTTAGTGCAACCTGAGTCAAGAAAAGAGTTTGTGATTTATAGTGATGCATTACTGAATGGCTTGGGATGTGTGTTGATGCAAGAGGGTAAAGTAATAGCTTATGCCTTGACACAGTTGAAACCGCACGAGAATAATTATCCGACGCATGATTTAGAATTAGCTGCCATTGTGTTCACTTTAAAAATTTGGAGACATCATTTGTACGGTGAGAAATGTCATGTCTTTTCTGATCATAAAAGTTTAAAATACTTGATGACTCAGAAAGATTTGAACTTGTGACAACAGAGATGGCTTGAGTTACTGAAAGATTATGAGCTAGTAATTGATTACCACCCGGGTAAGGCAAATGTTGTCACAGATGCATTGAGTAGAAAGTCTTTGTTTGCTTTGAGAGCAAGAAATACACGGTTGACTTTGTTTGATAATGGTTCGATCCTCGTTGAGTTGAGAGCTAGACCGTCATTTCTTCAACAAATTTGTGAAGTTAAGAAATGTGATAGTGATTTGCAAGCCAAAAGAGTTCTGTGTGAATCGGGTAGTGATTCTGATTTTCATATTATATCTGATGATTGTTTGATATTCCGAGGTAGAATTTGTGTACCGAAAAATGATGAAATTGTTCAAAAAATTCTTCATGAAGCACAAAACGGTTGTTTATCAGTGCATCCGGGTAGCACAAAAATGTATAGTGATTTGAAGAAATTGTATTGATGGTCATGTATGAAACGAGATATTTCAGAGTTTGTTTCGAAGTGTTTGATTTGTCAAAAAGTGAAAGCTGAACACCAAGTGCCTTCGAGTTTACTTCAGCCAGTGATGGTGCCCAAGTGGAAATGGGATAGGATTATGATGGATTTCGCAACGGGTTTGTCTTTGACACCGAAAAAGAAAAATGTCGTCTGGGTTGTTGTTGATAGATTAACAAAATCGGCTCATTTTATTCTTGTACGTACTGATTACTCACTTGATAAGTTAGCCGAATTGTACATTTCAGAGATTGTGAGATTGCACGAAGTGCCTATGTCTATTATTTAGGATAGAGATCCGAGGTTTACTTTGTGGTTTTAGAAGAAGCTGCAAGAAGCTTTGGGTATGAAGTTGAACTTTAGTACTACTTTTCATCCACAAACCAATGGTCAGTTTGAGAGAGTAATTCAGATTGAAGAAGACATGCTCCGATGTTGTGTTCTAGAATTCAAAGGTAGTTGGGAAAAATATCTACTATTAGCCAAGTTTGCTTATAACAACAATTTTCAGTCGAGGATAAAGATGGCACCTTATGAGGCATTATATGGCCGCAAGTGCCAAACGTCTTTGTAGTGGACTGAGCTTAGTGAGAAACAGATTCACGGGGTTGATTTAGTCAGAGAAACTGAAGAAAAAGTAAAGGTAATCCGTGATTGCTTGAAAGCAGCTTCAGATTGACAAAAGTCACACGCAAATTTGAAAAGAAAAGAGATTGAATTTTAGATCAGTGATAAACTATTTTTGAAAGTATCTTTGTGGAAGAAGATTTTGAGATTTGGCCATGAAGGCAAGTTGACTCCACGTTCCATTTGGTCATATGAGGTTATCAAAAGAATAGGGCCAGTGGCATATCGGTTCGCTTTACCGACAGAGTTGGAAAGGATTCATAATGTGTTTCAGGTTTTGACGTTGCGATGGTATCACTCTGATCCTTCACATGTGATTTCTCCATCAGAGATTAAGATTCGACCGAATATGACGTATGGTGAAGAATGATCAAGATCTTAGCTCGGGAAGTTAAATAATTGAGAAATAAAAGTATAGCCATAGTGAAAGTTTTATGGCAATGACATAGGGTCGAAGAGGCTACGTGGGAACCCGAGGAGGATATGAAAAAATAGTACCCAAACCTATTTTCTGGTAAGATTTTCGGGGACAAAAATCCCTAAAGGGGGAAGAGTTATAACAGCCTGATTTTGGGCCTAGTCAGAACAATGGACTTGGGACCACGAATCTGACATAGTAAAACTTGTTTTTATCCAATTTTTATGGTCTACAATTTTATGAAATGATTCCGCGAAAATTTCGTTCAAAAAACTTTGACGTTTTGGCACTCAATTTGGTCGAAAGGACTAAATTGTAAAAAAGTGCAAAACTTGAGTTCTATATGCTAGAGGTGTCTAATTGCTATGAAATAGAAGGTCCTTAGATGGTAATTAGATCATTTTACTTTAAGTTGGACAAAAATAGACATGAGGTAAGAGAATTTTAGTGTTTTAAGAAAAGGGCATTTTGGTCATTTAGAAATTAAATGAATTAAAAAGCAAAAATCAAGCCAAAATCTTGTCCATCTTCTTCTTGCTTGTGCTGAAATTTAGAAGGGATGCCATAGCTAGGGTTTGGCCACTTTCAAGCTCGATTGTAAGTCCATTCTTGCCCCGTTTTTAATACTCTTTACATTTTTTGAATTTGTTATCACTCGATCTATATTTTTCTACCATTAATTTGAGAAATGATTAAGGTCTAGGGTTTGACTCATGTTAGATATGTATGTATTTTGATGTCTAATGGTAGAAAATGTGTGTTTGGTGTATGGTAAACAAATTTTGCTAGGTGATTTTTGATAAAAATGTCAAAAGGACCAATTTGTAAAAAGGTTATAAAATGTGTGTAAAAGGGTGATTAAATGAAAAATGTGGGCTATTATAAGCATTAAAGAGGTTCGGCTAGGCTTGGGAATCGAAGAAATTGAATCTATTTCAATTTATGAGCCTAAGGACGAAATGTAAAATGTCAAAGTTTAGGGTAAAAATGTAATTTTGCCCTAATGTGATTTTTGAACTGAACTAAGTAATGTGAATAATAAATGAGTTAAATTTGTTATTATTGATCAAGAGAAATAAGGATTGGACCTAGATCGGGGGAAAAACAAAGTGTTTGACGATTAGGTCCCATTTCTACTATTTTTGTACCGAGGTAAGTTCTTATGTAAATAATGCATTTTTTAATTATGTTTTAAATGCTTTATTATTGTATGAATTGTGATTAAATTATTATGTAAATAATGCATTTTTTAATTATGTTTTAAATGCTTTATTATTGTATGAATTGTGATTAAATTATTGATGTATTCGAAAAATTTACGACAAGAGTGAAATCCCGGTTGAACCTTAGAAATAGATAAGATACAAATGTCATGACATTAGGGTTACTGAGACTATGTGTAAGACCATATTTGGGATATGGAATCAAAATGAGACTTCGTGTAAGACCGTATCTAGGATATGGCATCGATGTGAGATTTTGTGTAAGAACATTCTGGGCTATTGGCATTGATATGAGATGATATGTAAGACCATATCTGGGATATGGCATTGGTATGGTACCGAGTGTACGGAACTCTCGAGTATCCTTTAGTATTCCAATTGGTTCAACGGATAATTTAATGAGTATTGCAAAGGTGAATTGCAAGCAAACCCAATTCGAGATGACTCGAGTATGTACGAAAATCTCATACGGGATGAGCTCGTTATGTGATGAACCATCAGTAAGGTTATGATTGAGTAAGTTATGATTACAATATCTTAATAATATTTATGCCAATTATTGTCATGTTAATTGTATGTTAAATGTTTGGTTATGATGCCTATTATTTGCATGGGAACTTACTAAGCTATGTAGCTTACTCCCCTTTTCTTTTCCCTTGTCATATAGTGTCACCAAGCTAGTTTGAGGATCGAAGACTGTCGAAAATCCACTCACACTATCAACTGATTATTTTGGGTACCAATGAATTTGACATTTTAAGTTATAGCATGTATAGGGACTTGGTTATGTTGTTATGTGTCATTATTGAATTGGCCTAATGAGTTGTCCTATATTGGTTGATAATTCATTTTGGAATTGGCTAATATTTGTCTAAGTATATATGGATATGATGATGTTTTCATGGATGTGCAAATTCGCATGGTTTAAGTTGATAAGTATGTGGTGTTCGTATGTGGTAAATGGTAGCATGTGAATGATGTGTGGATGTCTTAATTGTGGTTGAATTGGTTGAATGCAATTACTTAGATTGGTGTTATATTTTGTTGTGTAGGTGTGTGAAAAAAGGTGACAAAATGGCTTGGTAAATAGCCTTGTTTTTGTCCACACGGGCGTGTGACTAGGTGTGTGTGACACACGGCTTGCCCTATGGGCATGTGTTTCGGCCGTGTGTACATGTACCTTAATTGTTGCAAAAAAGAATGCTCAAAATTGAGCACACGGGGCAGAGACACGAGCGTGTGTCTCAGTCGTGTGGATGACACAGCCTTAGGCAGAGGCGTGTGCCCTCGGCATGTGAAGTCTGCACCTATTTTATGAAAAATTATGAAAATTAAATTAACTAGAGGGCCTAGCACATGTGCTTGTGACTTGGCCTTGTGTCTTCAATTTTTTTTTTTGGGTGACAAAAAGAGAATGAAACGGGTTAGGGACACGGGCGCATGTGACCACACGGCCTACCCACACGGGCGTGTCCCAAGCCACACGAGTGTGTGGCTCTTAAAACATTAAAAATTTTCTAAGTGTTGTGAAATTTTCTAAAGTTCAAAGTTTAGTCCCGAACTACTCCCAATGCATGTTATGGGCCTCGTAGGTTCGTTTTAGGGATGATATGAATGTATTTGAAAAGTTTTAAATTCAGATGGAAGTTTACATCTCATTTTGTATGATTGCTTGTGTACAAGTCCGATAACACCTCGCACCCTATTTTGGTGTTGGATCTGGGTAAGGGGTGTTGCATGGACATTCGAAGTAGGGACACACAGCTGTGTCCCAACCCGTGTCCATGCCCAAGTAACTCTCTGACTTGGATCACAGGGCCAACCCACATGCCAGTGTGCTAGGCCATGTAACTCTCGAAATGTCGCCATTAAAAACCTACAGGGGACATACGGCTGTGTCACATGGCCATGTGTCACGCACGGTTGAGATGCACTCCCGTGTCTTAGGCCGTGTGGACAAGAAATAGGCCAATTTCAAGCCATTCCTTTCACCTATTTCAATCTCACACCTAAAAAACATTTGCACATATAATCAAGCTTTCAAACATACTAAAGCATGCATATTAAGACGAATTCATTTGGCCATTTATCCTTAGAACCAATATGTCATATAGGAAGCTCAAATGCAAACATACAATTTATCTAAACATGTATATGTACTTAACACATTCCATTCATCAACACTTAATTCATTTTCCATTTCAAAACTCATCATAGATTGACCATATTTATACTATTACAATTAGTTCATATTTACCTAAAAGCATAACTCCACTTAGACTTATATAAACATACCAAACATGGTCATTCCAAACATACCTAGACATGTGCATTTTTAAGCATGCCATACTTGGCTTATACCATGTCAATATAACTTATCATTTGAATCATTATTTTCATGCATTTCAAATACACATTTGCCTAACTTAAATATATATATGACCATAACTCATCCATATATATTGTAACACCCCAAACCCAGCCTGGAAGTTTGGCTCGAATCTGGCTGTCACATTAAAGTGTTTTTCGAAAACCATGTTTCCATTAAAAACCCTTCTTAATAATTAAAAACTTATACCCTTTTTAAACCTTGTTAGAAAACCTCAACTGAATAACATTCTTAACAACTTTGTAAAAATCTTGGTAGTTGCAGAAGCTTAATTTAAAAACAATTGCGGATACGTGATATTTTGAACAACAGTAGTTGCTTTGGAAAACCGTGTTCTAATACTAGCAATTATAAGAACAATAAATAAAATTCCAAATTTTAAGTCTAGAAAATTACAACGACTTTACTACAACCCACATAAAAACATTTAAAAGTAATAATCAAAACTATAACATAAACAGTGTGTGTGGCTTCCTCCGAGCCCCTCGCAGCTCCGATCCGTGTAAGGCTGGAAATTACCTGAAAGGTTAATAAACGGGGTGAGTTTACGAAAACTCAATGTGTAACATAACCCAACCATAGCCCAAAACAGATCAAACTTTAGAGTCAGACTTATCTGGGCCTTGGCCCAGTACGGAAATCAGAATGAAACCCATAGGCCCATAGCGAATCTGTAAGAAATATATCATGAATGCGAAATTCCAACCCGAGCCATCCATAACACCCCTGTACCAGCCTTACACCATGTGGGGAGACTACTCGACCCACCCAGCCGCTACACACCACAGAAATTGCAGCGAGGTTGCCAGATATTGTGACGAAGTCACCAGATACAGATATTGTGGCTAGGCCACTAGAACAAATATATATATATATATATGTGGCGAAGCCACCAGATTGCAACGAGGCTGCCAGATATTGTGACGAAGTCACCAGAACAGATATATGTGGCGAGGCCACCAGATTGCAGCGAGGCTGCTAGAACGCTTCCTCCATCAATATAAACCCATGTCCCATGCAACAGAAATAATATGACATGGCATACGTATACAGAAACGGAACATCATGCTTTTCAGAAAAAAAATAACCCTAGGGGTAAAATCGTAATTTTGCATGCATAAGGGTATTTCAGTAATTATTACCTATTGCTAAGGTTTCATGCTCATTCTAACGTTTACCAAGTAATCAGAAGTACTTACCTCGTCTTTTTACCAAAGTGGGTCCGTTGGCCCATTGGCCCATTGGCCCATTTTCGGCCCATTAAGCCCAAAAATACCATTGTGCACGAAAATGCACACTCTGCACTCTAATCATCCAAATACACCATATTCATTAACAATTGTCTCACGAGAGCTCGCACGCTCGTGAATTCACAAAATACCAACGTTTCGGTATTTCGACTTTTACCGATTCAGTCTAAGGGAGGGTGTCATTTACACACCTGGTTGATGACGATTGATGACGATATCTCCCACGCGATAATCCTACAATCGATCACTAACACATTAGACTTACGAATTAACGATAACTAACATAAATCCACGTCAACTAGCCCAATCATCACACAAGTTAGTCATTTACGCACGAGGGGCAAAATGGTAATTTTACCCCACGAGGGTATCTCGGTAATTCTACCTTACAGGGGTATTTCAGTAATTCTACCTTACAGGGGTATTTCAGTAATTCTACCCTATAAGGGTATTTTGTTAATTCTACCTTACAGGGGTATTTTAGTAATTTTAAAAATCAGGGGTATTTTGGTAATTTTACAAACCAGGGGTATTTTGGTAATTTTACTAATCGAGGGTATTTTGGTAATTTCACAAATTAGGGGTATTTTGGTAATTTTACAAACTAGGGGTATTTTGGTAATTTAGCAAACAAGGGGTATTTTGGTAATTTTACAAACAATGGGTATTTTAGTAATTTTACAAACCAGGGGTATTTTGGTAATTTTACAAACCAGGGGTAGTTTTGGTAATTTTGCTAATGAAGGGCATTTGGTAATTTAGCTAATCGAGGGTATTTTGGTAATTTGGTAAACTAAAGTATTCTAAACAGGGATAACAATACGAATGGGCTTAAAGCCCATTTTCAGCCTAAATGGGCCCACACGCTCGTGTGGCCCTTTTAGCCTAAATCTAGCCACAGATATGAGATTCACCTAGCCTAGTCCAATATTTACTACACAATCAAACAACTTATCCAATTGGGCCCGTAGGCCCATTGGGCTCACTTGGCCCCTTTCCACCCATCGCGGCCTGAAGTAGCCATCCTACAGCTAGAGTAATGAGAAATACACACCTGTTAGGAGACTGTAGTTAATCCACGCTCCAAACACTCTTAGTCGATGCCCAACCCAAACGAGCACGTCATAAAGCGAAAGGGATCAGCCAAGAAAGGTACTTTTGCTCTCCTCATGGTTCTCTCTATTTAAAGCCAGCTTCGCATCCACTCTTATGTTAGCTTCCCGATGTGGGATCTCTCCATCACCAGAGTTTAAAACCAACACCAACTCTTACCATCCCAACATAGCAAAATAATCAACCTTTGCGTGCCAAGGGATTCGAACCAAAGTCCTCTCACATGCCAACTCACGCCACCACCACTAGGCCATCAACTCAATTGTGTCATAAATCCAACACATTAAACTTTAAAACGCACCTACTTGTTTCTAGATTTATTGTAAAGAAAAACCAAAATATATTGCAAGAGCCAAGACTTGAACCCTGGACCCCTTGCTTCCTTTATGGCGTCACTTCCTTGTCCCTAAGTGGCGCCACCTTGCCACTACACCACACTCCTTTTGTGGCACAATTTCCCCACAATATTCTTAAGGCCTACCTACTACACCCAGGGTTTGATTCACCTTAAACCAAAATTTTTGCTAGAGTCTAGATTTGAACCCAAGACTTCTCCAACATTTCTCAGCACACTTAACCACTAAAACGAGCCTTCATTAACGAAATTTACACGGACAACAAAATATTATAAGCTGCCTTCAACCGCTCCCATGCTCAAGGCCCAAAACTTCTAGGCCCAAATTTAGGGTGTTACATATATATAGCTTAATTTCATATCAAGTTATACCACAATTAACCATAAGCCAAATTCACATTCAAACATACCAAATGGGTCATCATTCAATCAATTATACTTGACTTCCATATCAAATCATGCCCTAAATGGTCATTTTGCAAACATGCCGACACTTAGCACTTTGGCCATAAAAGCCATGCATCAATTTGATCATATAAACACTAACCATTAAGCATCAAAGTGTCAAAAGCACACCAACCGTTAAAATCAATGGATAGTGTGATAGATCTCCGATTAGCTTCGAACCTGATCGAGCTTCCAATAATCTGTAAAGTAAAGGAAAATAACTACGTAAGCAATGAATGCGTAGTAAGCTCGTGTAAAATTTAAGCATAATATTCCATTTCAAAAATAAATTTTATAGAATAAGCATAAATCTAGGCCAATGCCATAAGATTCATAAATCAATATGATCATCAACTTACAAATGAGTAAGTTCACTAAAGTCGCATATATTTCTCATTCATAACATGATAGGATTTTATGAGACGTAATGTATAATGATCAATCTTTATATAAGATTATACACCTTTCAATGTACTTACTTTCCATTCTGTTTTGAATGCTTATCATAAGCCTAAACGACATTATCAATTCCTGACTTAGTGTATTTATCCATAATATAGGTATATTCATCCATAGCATACATAAATTTCTCACAAGTAAGTACATCTTTCAACTTATTATTCCCTTTTCATCATATTTCTTTTCAACTATGAATTTACCATTTCATTACCTTTCCTCACTCGTTTCATATGCATAACACAAAATATAAACATAAACATCAACCATGATTATAAGTTAGTGCATCTAAACATAGCACTTTTGGAATAAACTTCATGATAAACCATTCCATAAGAAATTACATACTTTGCTTTATATACATTTTCATGTACATGAGCACATAACCCATTAAACATGTAACAACCCTTCTTTGGTCAAATTAGAACAGTGGTTTCGGGACCACAAATTTGAGGCCAAAATATTTATTTATTATTATTTTATTATTTGCAGCATCAATATATGATGGAGTGAATTTTTCGTTAAGAAATTTTAGCATTTGATAAAAAGGACTAAATTACGTAAAGCGTAAAACTTGAGTTCTAATAGCTAAAGGTTCTAATAGCTATGGTTTATTAAATTGGAGGTCCTTATGTTGTAAATGGACCATTATTAAGGTGAGTGGACCATTATGGACAACCATTAAGTGATTATAATAGTTTTATAATAAGGTTAGTTTTGGAAATTTATAATTAAATTGATGAATTTAAATAAAACAAAACACAAAATTATTCTTTTATCATCATCGTTGGTTGAATGAAGCATGAAAAAAAATCTAATTTAGGGTTTGAAAATTTTAGTTACTTCAAGGATAAATTGTAAGTCTATTTTTTTCCCGTTTTTAATTATTTTTATGTTTTTGGGATCGTTGCAAATAGTACTAGCTAGCTCAGGGACTATTTTGCAAAATTTTTTAAGATTTTGAAAGTTTCCATTGATGAATATACGAGTATTTGATGTTTAATGATAGATTATGAATATTTTATGTTAGTTAAACAAGTTTTGTTAAGTGATTTTTAGTGAAAATGCAAAATAAGGATTAAATTGAGAAATGTTAAAAATGTGAAATAAATGAAAAATATGGACTGCTAGGGGCATTATGGTAATTCGACTAGCATGGGTCTATTGTGAATTTCATTAATTTGTGATTTTTTGAAATAATGACTAAATTGTAAAAATGTGAAAGTTTAGTGGCAAATGTGTAAAATAGCCCTAATGTCTGATTTGGATTGAATTGAATAAATAGAAGAATAAATAAGTTGATTTTGATTACTTATAGATCAAGAAAAGAGGAATTCAGACTTAGATCGGGGGAAAACCAAAGTAATTGAATAGTCAATCCGTTTCGTAATTTCCGTACACGAGGTAAGTTCGTATAATTGAACTTAAATGTGTATTTATTTAATTAATGGATGGTATTGTGATTATATTTATCTTATTAGTTAAATTTATAAGATTTTGAATTAAATGTACGAGTTAAGTAAAGTGAGTTACTAAATAACACCATTGCTGGGTTATGGCATGTGAATGTAAGACCACGACAAGGCCTTGGCAATGTATGTGTAAGACCATAGTTAGACTATGGCATCAGAAAATAGAAGTATTTATACCATAAACATTTATATGCTCGAAGTGATTTGGTAAGAGAGTTGACAAGAAATAGATACGTGTCGATACGGTATGTAAAGAAAACTATTTCAAATAACGAGTTAAAGAAAAATTGAGAACTTATGAGTTACTATGTGGTTAAATGTTATGTTAACTTAGTGATTGATGCGTAAATGCAATATATATTATCTATTTATAATGTTAATGAATGATGAGATTATTTCATATTTATATACGAACTTCCTAAGCCCTATAGCTTACATTATTATTTTAATGTCTACAGTATGATATTATGTTGATGTGAAAAATTCGTTAAGAAATTTTATCGTTTGATTAGTTAATTTGATAAAAAGGACTAAATTATGTAAAGTGTAAAACTTGTGTGCTATTAGTTTAATGTGTCTAATAGCTATGGTTTATTAAATTAGAAGTCACTAAGTTGTAATTAGACCATTGGTTGTCTAAATGGACATTTATGGGCTTATAATAAGTGTTTTAGGTGATTATTATTAAAGGTTAATTTAGTAATTTAGTTAAATAAGTAAATTAAATAAAACAAATATGGCTATCATCTTTCTTTCTTGAATCTTCAACCGAAAATTTGCTTGGGAAGCCATTAAAGACCATCCAAGCATTCGGCCATCTTTATTTCTTATGCAAGTGAGTATTTTTCATCCGTGTTTAATGATTTCTATGTTTTTGTAATTGTTGTAACTAGTACTAGCTAGCCTAGGGAATATTTTGCAAAATTTTTAAAGATTTAGAAAGTTTCCATTGATGAATAAGCATGTATTTTGATGTTTGATGATAGGTTTTGAATGCTTGTTGATAGATATACAAGTTTTGTTAAGTGTTTTTCAGTGAAAATGTAAAATAAGGATTAAATTGAGAAATGTTAAAATTGTGGTTGAAATTTAAATTAAATGAATGAAAAATATGGGCTGCTAGGGGCATATTCATAATTCGGCTAAGCATGGGTGTCTTGAAATTTACATGAATTTGTGATTTTATGTAATAAGGACTAAATTGTAAAAATGTGAAAGTTTAGGGGCAAATGTGTAAAATAGTCTTAATGTATATTTTGGATTAAATTGAATAGAGAGATGATTAAATAAGTTAGTTTTGAAAATATGTAGATCAAGAAAAACAGAATTCAAATCTGGATCGGGGAAAAACGAAAGTTATCAACTAATCGACTTATTTTGTCGTTTCCACATTTGAGGTAAGTTCGTATGTGATAAATTTCAATACAAATGTATTTTATATGCTTTGATATTGCATAAATTGCAAATACGAGACTGTGGATATGGATGTTACACGGCTGTGTGCCCTCTGGTGTTGAAATTAAAACCAAGTCAGTATGCTCCACATGGTCTTACACACGGGCGTGTGACATGGCCGTGTGGCATAAGTTAGTATACCCTATAGGTTTGGCATGGCCTAGCACACGACTTGACACACGGGCGTGTATGGCCATTTTTAGGGCATACGGGCGTGTTTGTTGACCGTGTGACCCAAGTCAGAGAGTTACACGGGCTGGGACACAGCCATGTGCTCCCATTTTGGATGTCCACACGGCCTGTGACACGAGAGTGTGTCCCCTATTTTGATGAAAATTTTATAAGTTTGGTGAAAATTTCTGGAGCTTTCGGTTTAGTCTCGAACCATTCTCAAAGTATGTTTAAGGCCTTGTATGCTCGTTATAGGGACATTATGCTTGAGTTTGATTAATATTTGCATGAAATGTGAATTTATATGAGAATTGAATGTTTAAATGTGTTGTAAGTCTAGTAATGCTCCGAAACCCTATTCCAGTGTTGAATATGGGTGAGGGGTGTACACTGCAGGGGTCACAAGGTCGTATGACCAGGCCATGTGGCTTACACGGTTGAGACACACACCCGTGTCTCAGGCCGTATGGACTGTAACAGCCCGTTTTGAGCCTAGTCAGAATATTGGTTTCAGGACCACGAAACCGACGTAGTAAAAACTTTTTTTATCCAATTTTTATGGTCTACAGTTTTATGGAATGATTATGTGAAAATTTTGTTCAAACAATTTTAACGTTTGGGCACTCAATTTGGTCGAAAAGACTAAATTGTAAAAAAGTGCAAAACTTGAGTTCTATATGCTAGAGGTGTCTAATTGTTATGAAATTGAAGGTCCTTAGATGGTAATTAGACCATTTTACTTTAAGTTGGACAAAAATAGACATGAGGTAAGAGAATTTTATTGTTTTAAGAAAAGGGCATTTTGGTCATTTAGTAATTAAATGAATTAAGAAGAAAAAATCAAACCAAAATCTTGTCCATGTTCTTCTTGCTTGTGCTGAAATTTAGAAGGGATGCCATACCTAGGGTTTGGCCACTTTCAAGATCGATTGTAAGTCCACTCTTGCCCCGTATTTAATGCTCTTTACATTTTTTGAAGTTGTTATCACTCGATCTATCTATTCTTACCACTAATTTGAGAAATGATTAAGGTATAGGGTTTGAACCATGTTAGATATGTGTGTATTTTGATGTCTAATGGTAGAAAATGTGTGTTTGATGTAAGATAAACAACTTTTGCTAGGTGATTTTTTATGAAAATGTCAAAAGGACCAATTTGTATAAAGGTTATAAAATGTGAGTAAAAGTGTGATTATATGAAACATGTGGGCTATTATAAGCATTAAAGAGGTTGGCTAGACTTGGGAATCGAAGAAATTGAATCTATTTCAATTTATGAGCATAGGACCAAAATGTAAAAATGTCAAAGTTTAGGGCAAAAATATAATTTTCCCTAATGTGATTTTTGCACTGAATTGAGTAATGTGAATAAAAAATGTGTTAAATTTGTTATTATAGATCAAGAGAAATAAGGATTGGACCTAGATCGTGGGAAAAACAAAGTGTTTGACGATTAGGTCCCATTTCTACTATTTTTGTACCGAGGTAAGTTCTTATGTAAATAATGCATTGTTTTAATTATGTTTTAAATGCTTATTATTGTATGAATTGTGATTGACTTATCAACATATTCGACAAAGTTACGAAAAGAGTGAAATCCCGGTTGAACCTTAGAAATAGATAAGATACAAATGTCATGACATTAGGGTTACTGAGACTATGTGTAAGACCATATCTAGGATATAGCATCGATATGAGACTTCGTAAGGTCAGATCGGGATATGGCATCGATGAGAGATTTTGTGTAAGACCGTAGTCGGGCTATTGGCATCGATACGAGATGACATGTAAGACCATATCTGGGATATGGCATTGGTATGGTACCGAGTGTACGAAACTCTCGAGTATCCTTTAGTATTCCAATTGGTTCAATGGGTAATTTAATGATTATGTCAAAGGTGAATTGCAAGCAAATCTAATTCGAGATGACTCGAGTATGTACGAAAAACTCATACGGGATGAGCTCATTATGTGATGAACCATCGGTAAGGTTATGATTGAGTGAGTTATGATTACAAGATTTTAATAATATTTATGCCAATTATTGTCATGTTAATTGTATGTTAAATATTTGGCTATGATGCCTATTATTTGCATGGGAACTTACTAAGCTATGTAGCTTACTCCCCTTTTCTTTTCCCTTGTCTTATAGTGTCACCAAGCTCGTTCAGGGATCGAAGACTGTCGAAAATCCACTCACACTATCAACTGATTATTTTGGGTAACAATGAATTTGACATTTTGAGTTATGGCATGTATAGGGACTTGGTTATTTTGTTATGTGTCATTATTGAATTGGCCTAATGAGTTGGCCTATATTGGTTGATAATTCATTTTGTAAATGGCCATTTGGAATTGGCTAATATTGGTCTAAGTATATATGGATATGATGATGTTTTCAAGGATGTGAAAATTTGCATGGTTTAAGTTGATAAGTATGCGGTGTTCGTATGTGGTAAATGGTAGCATGTGAATGATGTGTGGATCTCTTAATTGTGGCTAAATTGGTTGAATGTAATTACTTAGATTGGTGTTATATTTTGTTGTGTAGGTGTGTGAAAAAGGGTGACAAAATGGCTTGGTAAATAGCCTTGTTTATGTCCACACGAGTAGACACACAGGCGTGTGTGACACACGACTTGCCTTATGGGCATGTGTTTCGGTTGTGTGTCCCCTGCACATTAATTGTTGCAAAAAAGAATGCTCAAAATTGGGCACACGGGCGGAGACACGGGCGTGTGTATCAGTCGTGTGGATGACACAGCCTTAGGCACAGGAGTATGCCCTCGGCGTGTGAAGTCTGCACATATTTTATGAAAAAATATGAAAATTAAATTGACTAGAGGGCCTAGCACACATGCTTGTGACTTGGCCTTGTGTCTTCAATTTGTTCTTAGGTGACAAAAAGAGAGTTACACGGATTAGGGACACAGACGCGTGTGACCACATGGCCTACCCACACGGGCGTGTCCCAAGCCACACGGGTGTGTGGCTCTTAAAACATTAAAAATTTTCTAAGTGTTGTGAAATTTTCTAAAGTTCTCAGTTTAATCCCGAACTACTCCCAATGCATGTTTAATGATAGATTATGAATATTTTATGTTAGTTAAACAAGTTTTGTTAAGTGATTTTTAGTGAAAATGCAAAATAAGGATTAAATTGAGAAATGTTAAAAATTTGAAATAAATGAAAAATATGGACTGCTAGGGGCATTATGGTAATTCGACTAGCATGGGTCTATTGTGAATTTCATTAATTTGTGATTTTGTGAAATAATGACTAAATTGTAAAAATGTGAAAGTTTAGGGGCAAATGTGTAAAATAGCCCTAATGTGTGATTTGGATTGAATTGAATAAATAGAAGAATAAATAAGTTGATTTTGATTACTTATAGATCAAGAAAAGAGGAATTCAGACTTAGATCGGGGGAAAACCAAAGTAATTGAATAGTCAATGCTTTTCGTCATTTCCGTATTACCGAGGTAAGTTCGTATAATTGAACTTAAATGTGTATTTATTTAATTAATGGATGGTATTGTGATTATATTTATCTTATTAGTTAAATTTATAAGATTTTGAATTAAATGTACGAGTTAAGTAAAGCGAGTTACTAAATAAGACCATTGTTGGGTTATGGCATGTGAATGTAAGACCACGACAAGGCCTTGGCAATGTATGTGTAAGACCATAGTTAGACTATGGCATCAGAAAATAGAAGTATTTATACCATAAACATTTATATGCTCGAAGTGATTTGGTAAGAGAGTTGACAAGAAATAGATACGTATCGATACAGGTATGTAAAGAAAACTATTTCAAATAACGAGTTAAAGAAAAATTGAGAACTTATGAGTTACTATGTGGTTAAATGTTATGTTAACTTAGTGATTGATGCGTAAATGCAATATATATTATCTATTTATAATGTTAATGAATGATGAGATTATTTCATATTTATATACGAACTTACTAAGCCCTATAGCTTACCTTGTTTATTTTCTTCTATGTTTTATAGTATTTCGAAGCTAGCTCGGATCCGAGGATCATCAAGTACTTCATCTCACTATCGGACATCTGTTTTGGTACTTTTGAGTTGTGTATAAATGGTATATGGCATGTTAGGCTTGTGTCATTTTGGTATGTTTGATGGACATGTATTTTGGCCATTTGAGTTGGCATAAGATGATGTATTTGATGATGTTTATAAATGTGCAAATGGTTTTATTTTGAGTTTTGTAATTGACCTATATTATGTGATTGAAGTTGATAATTTGGGAAGCTATGTGCTTTTGAATTGGTGCTTGATAATGTATGTATGGAATGGTTTAGTTAATTGAATTGAATATGTGAATTAGGTATGAAATTAGATGGAAAATTGTATCATATTTGTGATTTGTATTGTTGGTAAAGAAATGGTATGATTTTGAACATTGGTTGATGGTATTTGGTTGCATATTAGTGTCTTGAAATGGTACCATTTGAGCTTATGTAGTGTAACATCCCAAAATAAGGCTTAAACAGAACAGTGGTTGTGAAACCATGAATCTGAGATAGAAAAGTTTATTCCGATTAATTTTTATAATTTACCGAGTGATTAGATGCATGTGTTAGAGTATTGATGGAAAATTTTATAGATAGTATGCTTAATTTACCTACTAAGGCTTAATTGCAAAAGTTGATAAATATGAGTTTCAGATGCTAAAGGATTAAATTTAAGAGTATAATTGAAGCAAAGGTCCTTAAATGGTAATTAGACCATTAGGTTTTCATGGACAAAAATGGACATACATAAATAAAAATAACTAAAGTTTTAATAAAGGGTATTTTAGTCATTTGGTAATTAAAAGATTAAAAAAGAGAAAAAGATGGCAAAATGTGCCCATTTTCTTCATTAGGCCAAAATTTCAAGTGTTCTTCATAGCTAGGGTTTTGTCAAGCTTCCAAGCTTCATAGTAAGTGATTCTAAGCCCCGTTTTTAATGTTATTTTCGTTTTTGAAGTTTCGGTAACTTGATTTAGCTTATTCTAGCAATAATTTAACCTAGGGTTCATATTTGGAAAAATACCCATAGGTGAAATGTGTTTCTTTTGATGTTTTATGGTAGAATATGAAACTTGAAATTATGTTAAATGACTTGAGCTAAGCGATTTTAAGCGATAACGAGTAAAACGACATAATCGATAAAAATACCTAATGGTCATAAGTACATGTTAGAGTGGAATTTGATGTTGTCGTAGGTAAATAAATGATCAGTATGTCATAAAACATAAGAATTAGGGATAAAGTTTCATTTCCGAGCCTTGGGGAAAAAGTATAAATATGTAAAAGTTTAGGGGCAAAATCATAATTTTTCCAAAGTTAGAGTTAAGGACTGTTTTGATAAATGTGAATATTAAATAAGTTAAATTTGCTCTTATAGATCAAGAAGAATGAAATTTGGGATTAAACCGAGGAAAGAAAAAGGTTGAGGACTAAATCAAAATATTTGATCATATTTTGTATCGAGGTAAGTTTGCGGTAAAAAAATGCAATGTTTTATTATTTATAATTAATGATGCTATTTTTCAGCATCTATATTTTTATTTTTTAAATTTATTCCTTGATGATTCAAGCAAGAATTGACGGAGAAATGATACTTAAAAGTCCCGGTTGAACCTTAGGAATGTGTAGGATTCAAATGTCATGACATTAGGGTTTAAGGATACCAAGTAAGACTATGCTAAGGCATGGCATTGGTAAGTTTTACAAGGCAAGGAAATCATGTAAGACCATGTCAAGACATAGCATTGATAAACTACGATAAGGCAAAGATCCCATGTAAGACCATGCCAAGGCATGGCAATGGTAAGTTCATAAGGCAAGGATACCACGTAAGACCATGTCAAGACATGGCAATGGTAAGTTTAAAAAGGAAAGGCACTCGTGTATCCTTAGTATTCCAAGTGGTTCAACAGAAAATTTAAAGAGTGTACCAAAGGGAAGGTAAGATAAGTCCATGTTCAAAAGGTTCAGGTTATCTTGATAATTCATTTAGAATGTTGTTATTTATTTACATGCAAACTTACTAAGCTTTATGCTTACTCCCTTTCTTTTCTCTTTTTTTTTTATAGTATTGCAAAGCCAACTCAGAAAATCGTAAGGACGTCGGAGATCGCCTCATACAATCAACGAGCTATCTCGTTATGTTGTAACTAGAAATACTTTAAGTTATGGCATGTATAGGGACATGGCTATTTTGTGTGTATGTCCTTATGATATGATTAAAGAATGACATGTGAATACTTGGTAATGATTAGCTTATGATATAGCTAAATAAGAACATGGTTTGGTATTATGTATGCCTAAATGAGGTTTGATTGAAAGAAATTATGGAGTAAGAGTTGGCCATGGAACATGTAGGAAACAGCAGCAGTGACGTGATTTTGAAAAATCATTAAAAATTGTAAAAATGGAATTAAATAGTGAAATGGATATAGAATTAAATCTTATTGAGTATATTTTCATAGGAAAGAAACAAAGCAAGCAAAGGAAGTCTATATTCTGAGATATTTATATTTTTGTAAGACTGGTTTAGAGTGACTTCATGATCCCCTGTTCTAACTTTGGAAAATCACTATAAATTTTACAAAAAAGAATTATAAGTCATAATTTATATGTCTAGATTTCTGGTTAAGTCTATTTTCATTAGAAATAAACAGAAACATTATCTGAATTATGTATAATAATATAATAATTTTTTAGTGAAGAGAAGTCAGGTCCACTAAACTGCAAAATAGGGGAATCTTTAATGAATAAACTATGCTAATTGACAAAACCAAACATTCTGGAAATATTATGATAAGAAGATATGTGAGTCTAGTTTCAGGGAAAATTTACGGATTTAAATTTCAAGTTTTGTAAGTCGAGTTATAATTAATTTAGTGACTGTTACGCAAATGGACAGTTTTATTATGAATAGTAAAATAAATTGTTTTGATTTGTTTAAGTAATTAAAAATTTTTTAATGTTCCCGGTTTGATCCTGAACCGTTCCAATTGTATATTTTAGGGCCTCGAAGGCCCTTTTTAGGGATTTATTGGATGAATGCGAGCGAATTAATTTTTAAAAGTAAAAAAAAATACCCCGAACAAGTAATATAAGTTTGGTAACGCCTCGTGCTCGACTCCGGCGATGGTGTCGGGTAAGGGATGTTACATGCAGGTACATGCAAAGTTGAGTGACAAATTGGCTGAGTAAATAGCCTATTTTTGGCTACACATGCGTGTGTCTCAACCATGTGTGACACACAGTCATGTTACATGGCCGTGTGTCCCTTGGTGTTGAATTTAAAAACTAGTCAGTATACTCCACACAGCCTTACAAATGGGCGTGTATGGCCATTTTTAGGGCACACGGGCTATCCACACGAGTGTTTGTGTTGGCTGTGTGACCTAAGTTAGAGAGTTACACGGGCCGAACATGGGCTGGGACACAACCATGTACTCCCATTTCGAATGTCCATGCGGCCTAGCCATACGGGCGTGTGTCCCCTATTTTGAGAAAATTTTTTTTAAGTTTCGTGAAAGTTTAATAAGTTATTGATTTAGTTCCGAACTACTCCCAAAGCATGTTTAAGGCCTCGTGGGCTTATATTAGGGACAAATTGATTGAGATTAGTTAATGAATGTATGAAATGTTATAATGTATGTGAAAAGTTGTGTAATTGTATTGTAAGTTTGGTAATACTCTGTAACCCTATTCCGACACTGAATACGAGTGAGGGTGTTACATTTATTGGTATCAGAACTACAGTTTAGTCGAGTCTAGGACTAACATAGCGTGTGTGAGATTCTAACTATACATGCCATATATAACCTATGATAGTGTGATGAATCTTGACATTATAAACTATGTTTTCGTATAGTAATGGATCCTGAATGAGCTATAGCAGATGATGTTGAGAGTAATGCACTAGATTCCACTCAAGAGACAACGCCTTCTAAATCTAGACCCGTGTCGAGTAGTCATGGAGGTGAGGCTAAAGAAGCCTTCTTTCAAATGATGAACGAGTGGTTCACTCAATACATTCGTACGAACTCCGCTGCTCAACAACCTCCACCACTGCCAAATCCTCAACCAATCCCCGTAGTTCCTCAAGTTACTGATCCAATACGATTGAATAAGCCACCAGCCGATAAAATTCGTAAGCATGGGGCTGAAGAATTCAAGGCTAATGTTGATGATGATCCTGAGAGAACTGAGTTTTGGCTTGAAAATACGATTCGAGTGTTTGATGAACTTTCCTGCACACCAACTGAATGTTTACAGTGTGCTATATCCCTTTTGAGAGACACTGCATATCAGTGGTGGAATACATTAATATTTGTGGTGTCGAGAGAAAGAGTCACCTGGGAGTTCTTTCAGACCGAGTTTCAGAAAAGTACATAAGTCAATAATTTCTGGATCAAAAACATAAAGAGTTTGTAGAACTGAAACAAGGCCATATAACTGTAATCGAATATGAAAGAGAATTTTTACGATTAAGCAAATACGCTTGGAAGTATGTTTCTACTGAAGAAATTATGTGGAAGCAGTTTGTTGATAGGTTGAACGAAGATATTAAACTTCTGGTTTGGATATTGGATTTAAAAGAATTTGTTGTGTTAGTTGAGCGTGCTTGCAAAGATGAAGAACTGGGCAAAGAAAAGATAAAGGCTGATTTTGAAGCTAGAGATTCGAGAAAGAGATTGATGAATAAACCCTATCATTCTTTATCCAAGAAATCACGAGATGTTCATATTCGATCAAATGCATTGATGGAGTACTCTAATCGAGATTATAGGAAGCAATTTACGAGTTCAAAATCTCCAGCTATGTCAGTGGCAAGTATGGGTAATGTTAGATCGAATAAACTTGAACGTGGACGATGTGAAAAATGACATTTTGGAGAGTGTAGACTAAATGATAAATCCTGTTTTAGATGTGGATCGCTCGAACATTTCATTCAAGATTGTCCTGAGTTAGATGAGAAAGATAAATCTCTGAATGTAAGATCAAGCAACCCGACTGTGAGAGGAAGACCATCATGTAATGCTGGAAATGTGAGTGGTGGTAGAGGTATGACACGAGATACTACTGTGAGATCTGAGGCTAGAGCACCTGCCAAAACTTATTCTATTCACGCTTGTGAAGAAGCGTCATCTCTAGATGTTATTACCGGTACCTTCTCTCTTTATGACACTGATGTAGTTACATTGATAGATCCCGGATCAACTCATTCATATATATGTGTGAACTTAATGTCTAGTAAGGATTTATTTGTTGATTCTACTAAGTTTGTTATAAAAGTGTTGAACCCCTTAAGCAAATATGTCCTGGTTAACAAAGTTTGCAAGAATTGTCCGTTAATGACTTGGGGTTACTGTTTTATGGCTAATTTGATGTTGTTGCTGTTTGATGAGTTTGATGTTATTCTGGGTATTGATTGGTTGACGTTGCATGACATAGTTGTAAATTCTAGACGAAAGAATAATGAAACTCTCTAAATTGAATCAAATGATTTACAGGATTTACCAGCTGTAATTTCATTGATATTAGCTCAGAAATATGTGAAAAAGGGATGCAATGCATATCTTGTATACGTACATGATACAAAAGTGTCAAAAACAAAGATTGAATCAGTACCAGTTGTTTGTGAGTATCCAGATGTGTTTCCAGAAGAGTTACCAGGTTTGCCACAGATCAGAGAGGTTGAATTTGCTATTGATTTAGTAGTGGGAACTTCACCAATATCGATAGCTCCGTACAGAATGGCTACGATAGATTTAAAAGAGTTGAAAGCTTAGTTACAATAATTAACTGATAAAGGATTCTTAAAACTGAGTTTCTTGCCCTAGGGTGCACCAGTGTTGTTTGTAAAGAAAAAAGATGGTTCTATGAGAATGTGTATAGACTATCGATAGCTCAACAAAGTGACAATCAAGAATAAATATCCTCTACCGAGAATTGATGTTTTGTTTGATCAGTTAAAAGGAGCTACAATGTTTTCTAAGATTGATTTAAAATCTTGCTATTATCAGTTCTGAGTTAAAGATGCTGATATGCCGAAGACAGTGTTCAGAATGAGGTACGAACATTATGAATTCCTTGTTATGCCTTTTGGATTTACTAATGCTCCTCCCATTTTTATGGATTTGATGTAACACCCCGTACCCGAGTCCGTTACCGGAATCGGACACAAGGTGCACACAGACTTAACTATTTTCAGTCCATTTAGAAATTTCCAGACTAGCTGGTCACTGCATCACTGTCGTCTTAAAAATCATATCTTGAGTTTCAAAGCTTGAAAATTTGTTTCATAATTTTTCCCTGAAACTAGACTCATATGTCCATCTACAGATTTTTTTATAGAATTTTTGGTCGAGCCAATTAGTACAGTTTATTAGTTAAAGTCTCCCCTATTCCAGGGTTCGACTACACTGACCTTCGTGCGTTACGAATTGGATATCTCCTTGTACAGGGCTTCAATACTGATTCCGTTTGTTTCTATAGAAACTAGACTCAGATAGGAATCTATACATATATGGAATGACTCCTAATTATCTCTGGTTAATTTACAATGAATTTCCAAAGTCGGAACAGGGGATCCAGAAACCGTTCTGGCCCTGTTTCACGAGAACTTTAATATCTCTTAACATATAACTCATATGACCGTTTCGTTTCTTCCACATGAAATTAGATTCATCAAAGTTCATTTACATAATTTATTCACTATTTAATACCATTCCTACTTATTTTTAGTGATTTTTCACATCCACATCACTGCTGCTGTCAGCATCTGCCTTTAAGGTAGGCTTTACCTATTTCATGATTTCCATGATTCAATTGGCCCCTTTTGCATAAATAGCACAAAGTGTGATCATGATTAACCATCCCAATGGCTAATCGTTTCAAAACAATTCCATACCTCATAATGATCAACAAACAAACGATTATGGTACTAGGCTAAAACGATATAAGCCATTTTCGCATGGCCATCCAAGTTTACACAAACCGAAAGGTACATGACCTTCAACAAAAGGGTAGTCCTATACATGCCATTTCAAAGTTCAACCAAAATTGTACCAAAATGGGGGCTTTGATAGTGTGGATGACTTCGACTTCGATGATCCCGAATCCGATAGCTAACGAGCAAAATCTATAAAACAGAGAGCCAAAGCAACGGGGTAAGCATTTTAATGCTTAGTAAGTCTCAAGTAATGAAATCAGCTTTGACTAAAGTATTACATTTACATAACCAAATGAATCACTTTATTAATACGCATTCTCATAATCATACTTACTTCACATTACCGACCCTTATGTTTATACACAAAAGAACAACTTAGCCAAAGGCCGGTAGCTCGTTTATCAACTGAGCGAATACTTACTTGTAAGGAATCAACTAATTCAAGCACATACGAACATACCTCATTGCTGGAATTTTCACAAGTGTATAAACTGAATTTTTTTACAGCAAGATTGCTCATTTCCGAATCACGTACCTTCGGGATTTAACCGGATTTAACCACAAGCACAATTGCCTTCGGGTCTTAACCCGGATTTGGTAACTTGCACAATTGCCTTCGGGTCTTAGCCCGGATATAACAACTCGCACGAATGCCTTCGGGTCTTAGCCCGGATATAATCACTAGCATAAATGCCTTCGGGACTTAGCCCGGGTATCATTCAAATGCTCATGTACACATATATCAATAATCATGACACATCCATATTTCATTTTCGTTACTAAGGCTCAAACACAAAATATTTATCAAACCTTTACAATTTCGGCTCAATAGCCACACACAAGGAGCATGATTTCAATATAATTCAAGTAGGGTCATTACTCGAAGACTTACCTCGGATGTTGTCGAACGATTTCGACGGCTATTCGATCACTTTTTCCTTTCCCTTATCCAACTGTGGTCCTCTAAGCTCTTGAGCTAATTCACACAAATTTAACTTATTAAAATCTTATTATGATAGCTTATGGCGAATATGACAAGGAATTTAAATGGTCATATGGCCATCCTTTAGCTCAAATACACAATGGTCATGCACAATTTTTAATCACAACAAGCAATTCAATACAATTCATTCAATCATCAAAGTGAAGCTCAAGGTACTTAGCCCTTATATACATTAGACATGTAGAGTCACATGTGTATGAAATCACGAATCAATTCCACACATTAGTTAGTACTCTCCTTAGCGAATTTTCCAAGCCAAGAATAGGCATCAATATGCTTGCCTCTAACCGAATGCATGCACACCAACTCCCTCATGTGGCGAATATGCATGTCCATGTTGAGGCCAATTATACACTTAATACCACACAAAAACAGCATACATTTTACTAACTAACGATTACATATTGTAGCTCAATACACATCTCTCATTTACTTCATAACCAAACATCATCATAAGAAATATACACCTTGAAATAGTATATATGTCATACCAATACATCATGTGCAAACATATATTCATGTAGGTGCAAGGGCCGAATCTCAAGTTGCTTATATCCAAATATAAACACATATCCAAAGCCCAAATCTTACCTACCATGCAACATGCATGAATCATACTTATGGATATACCATGGCCGAATACACCACAACACCATACCGTTTCAATTTGGTCATGGTTAAACAAAGAACTTAGTATCTCATTCAAAAATGCAAGAAGAAAATCTAAGAGTCCTCAATCCCCCATCACATGTATCATTATCAAGCTTGATATTTAGCATGCAATGGCATTAACACCACATCCACTTTGGCCGAATATCATTCCCATGACATAGCAAAGATTTGAACCATGGGCTAATAAGAACATCAAGCTAACAACTAAAAACATGCATAAATCTCATGGCACAACCTCAAACATACCTTAATCTTGATGCAAGTATAGCCAAACCTCTTCCTAACTCTTCCAAACCAAACATGAAGCAAAAATTCCTTCCTTCCTCTTTAGTATTTGGTCAAGAGAGAATGAAATGGATGAACAAATTTTTTTCTTTTCTTTTCTTCAATACACGGCAATGGGGGCATGCATGAGACCATTTTTTTCTTTTTCCATTTCTTTATTACCCATGCTCATTAATTTATTTTTTTCACCCATGATGCACCAACAAAACATGTCTATGACATGTTTTGCCCATATTTCTTTGTCATGGCCGGCCACTAGACTTGGATTTAGGGAAATTTGACATGCAAGCCCTCCTTTTTGATTACATGCACTATTAGATCCTTATAGATTAGCCTATCACATTTCAAAAGTGTCACACAAGTCCTATTGACTAAATTCACATGAAATTTACTAAATCGAAACTTAAAACTTTCACATATTCATAATCACATATTTTAGACAATAAATACTACGTTCAAACATTTTGGTGACTCGGTTTAGCGGTCCCGAAACCACTTCCCGACTAGGGTCAATTTTGGGCTGTCACATTTGATGAATCAGATTTTCAAATCGTATTTAGACAAATTCGAGGTTGTATTTATTGATGATATTCTGATACATTCTCAAGATGAATCTGAGCATGCCGAGCATTTGAAAATAGTGTTACAGATCTTGAGAGATAAGCAATTGCTTGCAAAGTTTAGTAAATATGAGTTTTGGCTCCGAGAGGTTGGATTTTTACGGTATATCGTTTCAGCTAAAGGTATTAGAGTTGACCCGAGCAAGATTTCTACAATTATAGATTGGAAACCTTTGAGAAATGCATCTGAAGTCTGAAGTTTTCTGGGACTAGCAGGTTATTATCGACATTTTGTGAAAGGATTTTCTATGATTGCAACACCATTGACTCGATTACTTCAAAAAGATATAAAGTTTGAATGGTCTAAGAAGTGTTAGCAGAGTTTCAAACAGTTGAAAGCATTATTAATAGAGGCACCAATTTTAGTATAGCCTGAGTGGGATAAAGAATTCGTAATTTTCAGTGATGCATCGTTTAACAGTCTGGGTTGTGTATAAGAAAATGTAAGAAAATAAATCAAGACATATTTTTAGAATTCGAAATTCGAAATACTTTTTTGAAGTATGGTACAATTATGATAAGAATCGAAATGCTTTTTATATAACGTAACAGGTACAACCCAATATCTAGTTGGTTTGTAAATCCTACAAGAAGGCAAAGTAATAGCTTATGCTTCTAAATAGTTGAAGCCGGATGAAAAGAATTATCTGACGCATGATTTAGAGTTAGCCGTAATTGTGTTTGCATTAGAGATTTGGTGACATCACTTGTTTGGCGAGAAGTGCCACCTTTATAGAAATCACGAGGGCTTAAAATATTTAATGACTTAAAAGGACTTGAATTTATGACAACGAATATGGCTTGAATTACTGAAAGATTATGAGCTAGTAATTGATTATCATCCCGGGAAAGCGAACGTGGTTGTTGATGCTCTGAGTAGAAAGTCATTATTTGCTTTAAGTGCGATGAATACACAGTTAGATTTGTCTGATGACGGTTCGATAGTAGCTGAGTTGAAAGCGAGATCGTTATTTCTTCAGCAAATCTGTAAAGCTCAGAAATGTGATAATGAATTAAAATCCAAATGAGTTCAGTGTGAGTCGACTTTTGATTCAGAGTTTCAAATTGGACATAATGATTGTTTGATAGTCCGAGGAATAATTTGTGTACTGGGAAATCCCGAGCTTATTCAAAATATTTTAAACGAAGCACATAGTGTAACACCCCTAACCCGTATCCATCGCTGGATAAGGTTAAAAGGCATTACTAGACATATCGGAATAATTCACATACATTTCATAATCACAACAGTATCAAAATTACACATCATTATAGAATCCCTTATGTAGGTCAACGAGACCTTAAACATGCGCTAGGAAGGGGTCGGGATTAAACCGAGCTCATACAAAATTTTTCGGAACTTAAACATTTTTCAAAGATATAAGGGTCACACACCTGTGTGAATAGGCCGTGTGCCTCATACGGCATTAGACATTTGTAACACCCCAATCCCGTGGCCGTTACCGGAAATCGAACACGAGGTGTTACCGAGCTTACTTCATTTATTTCCCCCAAATTTGTTTTTTCCAGGCATGCTAGCTAACTGTATTGTAGTCGCTTTAAAAATTATATCTTGAGTTCTGAAACTCAAAATCCAATTCCGTAAATTTTCCCTGAAACTAGACTCATATATCTATATGGTAAAATTTTTGTAGAATTTTTGGTTGAGCCAATTAGTACAGTTTATTCATTAAAGTCTCCCCTATTTCAAGGTTCAACTATACTGACCTCTGATCATTTCAACTTAAATATCTCCCTGTACAGGGCTTCAATACCTATACCATTTGTCTCTAATGAAACTAGACTCGATGATGAATCTGTACATATAAGGTACGACCTCTAATTATCTCGATAAAATTTATGGTAAATTTCCTAAGTCAGAACAGGGGATTCAGAAATCGCTCTGGCCCTGCTTCGCGAGAATTTAAACATCTCTTAACATATAGCTCATATGGTCGTTTTGCTTCTTCCGTATGAAAATAGACTCATCGATATTCGATTACATAATTTATTCATTATTTAATTTCATTTCTACTATTTTTAGTGATTTTTCAATCTCACATCACTGCTGCTGTTTGCATCTGTTACTAGAGTGAACTATGCCTATTTCATGATTTTCCTTGGTCTAACTAATAATTCATCATACATGTCACCAATTATGACCATGACTAGCCATGCCAGAGGCTAATCATCACCGACCATCTCCCTACTACACTATAGCCATATCATGAGTATAGCACCGAAAATAAATCAGCCACGACATATGGCATAATAATCGAGTAGACCTCAACCAATACTCAACCAAAACCGAATTATTAAGACTTGTGACCAAACATCATAAAACCAATTCCAACCGAACATTTATGCCATTTTCGCATGGCTAAAAGGTTACATACCAAATTTCAAACAAACATAATAGCCTATACATGCCAAAATGTTCTCCTAGACCAACTAAGAAGAAAATACCAAAAGTTGCTAGCCGGTGTGATGACTTCGACGACGGTCCCAAGCACACAAAATGGATCAAGAACCTAAATAAGCAACAAATAAGCACACCAAATTAGTACATAACTTAGTAAGTCATAAGCACTACTCTACCATCCAACAATAATAATCATAAGTGAAAAACAAATAATACAAAATCAATTTTTCCAACCATAACAAACTATGCTACAATTTCTTAAATTTTTGGTTCGATCTCATGCCAAGTCCTTCAATCAAATCAAATGCCAAGTCAGCCCAATCGATTTAGATCCATTTCCTCAAGTTTGGAACAACGATGCACTAGATAAATTTATGCATACACCGCACAACCTCAATTTCGATATTTAGTTAGTAGCTCAATCACTTACCTCGTTCATGCACAATTTATAACAACAACCGAATGTTGCACACATAGTGCTTATTATGTTCGCACACATAGTGCCATAGTAAATCGCACACATAGTGCCATAGTAAATCGCACACATAGTGCATTTGAGATTCCCTCATGCTTCAACCTCCCAATCAGCACACATAGTGCCACATAATTTTGCACACATAGTGCCCTATGTTGTTTCATCATGATAAAGCAATTTACTTAACTCAAATTGTACATATGGTCATATTAATAAGTAGGAGAATCACTCTGAAAATATCTATCCAAGGAGTTCTCACAAAAGTGCTTAAGGACTTACCTTGTGTTGGGTATGACGGTTCCACCCGGCTAGTCGATGTCCTTGGCTTTGCCCTTGCTTGATTCCCTTCTTTAACTTCTCAAGCTTACTAAATAAATTAACTAGTTTAATCATCTTGCTAAACATTTATAATTCAATTACACATGCATATGTATGTTTGTATATTCGCAACCACTCTTACTAATTACCCATTTAGTCGATTATACACATAATTAAAGGTAACATCACGAATGGGCATACTTATGTATATATATATATATACATAACCGAATGTGCACCAAAATTTGATTCAACATCACCTACATACTCACTTTGATGGCGAATATATATATACATGTACAATGTCATCTATAACATCATCTAAACACCTAAATTCTTCTCATGCACACTTGATCGACTTTTTCCCAATCTAGCATAGCTTCACCTCTGTTTGTAATATCATATAAATCCACATGTGACTACATTTCTTAAGTTCAACATCTTAATGCCCATTATAGCCACTCCCATAATCTAAATCTAAAATCGGCAACATCCCCTTTCAACTATGTTAGCCGAATACTCATTCTCTTCTTAGTCCTAAATTCGCACCTCCAACAAAATGACTTAACAACTTCAACTTTCATGCTAACATAACAAGCAACTTAGCACATCCATATAACTAACATGTTAATAGCATCAAGGTATCAACTAAAATTTTTAAGCTTCTTTGTCAAATCCCAACTCTCCAACAACCCCAAATCGAACCATGGGATAGATAGAATTCAAACTAACAACCAAAAATATACATGAATTTAAAGGAATAACTTCAACATACCTCAACCTAGATACAAGTATGGCGAACTTCTCCAAAGCTTTTCTCTTTCTTTTACTTGGTTTTTCATTAAAGGATAGCAAGGATGAACACACCCTTTTTTTTGTTCATTTTCTTATTATTAATCTTTATTTCTCCTCTATTTTAATTACTTACCAATATTAAATAATAAACAACATAATCTTGGAAGAATGAAGCCATGCTTGGCGGCCACTCAACATAATTTGGGTATTTTGACATGCAAACCCAAATTTTCATATTTCAATACTATTTGGTCCTTACTTATTTACCTATCAAAATTTTCTAAGTCTCTCAACTAAATCCTTTCAAGCAAGATTCACATTCCTAAGATAAAATTAAAACATCAAATTTTTATACAAGTACTACCTCACATATAAGGTATGCAAATAAAATTTTAACTAAATTTTATGACTCGGTTTTGTGGTCCCGAAACCACATTCCGACTAGGGTCAAATTAGGTGTCACAACTCTCCCCACATAAGGAATTTTCGTCCCAAAATCTTACCGATGAATAAGTTCGGATAACAATCCTTCATAAAGTCCTCAAGTTCCCAAGTGGCTTCTTCGATTCCGTGTTTATGCCGTAACACCTTCACTAATGGGATTTTCTTATTTCGCAACTCTTTTACTTCACGCATCAAAATGCGAACCGGCTTTTCTTCATAACTCAAATTAGGTGAATCTCGATCTCGATGGAGTGATTACGTCATGATGGATCGGACCTATATCGTCAAAGCATCGAGACATGAAAACGTTGTGAATCTTTTCGAGCTCGGAGGCAAAATTAATCGGTATCGATCGGTCCAACTCGTTCGGATACTTCATACGGACCGATGAACCTCGGACTCAATTTGCCCTTACGATCGAATCTAAGCACCTTCTTCCGTGGTGAAACTTTGAGAAATACTTTGTCTCCAACCCGATATTCAATGTCTTTTCTTTTCAAATCCGCATACGACTTCAGCGATCCAAGCGACTTTCAAACTTTCACGAATTACTCGAACTTTCGCTCAAAGATCCTTAATCAAATCAACCCCAAAGATTTTACTTTCGCTAAGTTCACCAAAATAATGGGTACGGCATTTACGACAGTATAAAGCCTCGTAAGGTGCCATCTTAATGCTTGATTGAAAACTATTGTTGTAGCGAATTCAATCAAAGGCAAATATCTTTCCCATGAACCACAAAACTCTAAGACGCAACATCTCAACATATCCTCGAGTATCTGAATTATTCGTTCAGATTGGCCATCAGTCTGGGGATGAAATGCGGTGCTAAAATGCATCTTAGTACCCAACGCTTCTTGTAACTTCCTCTAAAATCACGATGTAAATCTTGGGTCTCTATCCAACACGATAGAAATAGGTACCCTATGCAATCGAACAATTTGGGAGATGTATAATTCTGCCAATTTATCGAGTGAAAAATCTGTACGGACAGGGATAAAATGAGCAAACTTGGTCAAACTATCAACAATAACCCAGACCGAGTCTTTCTTACTCTGAGTCAAAGGTAACCTAGATACAAAGTCCATTGTCACTCGATCCCATTTCCATTCGGGTATCATGATTGGCTGAAGTAGTCCCGATGGCACTTGGTGCTCCGCTTTTACTTGTTGACATATCAAACACCTTGAAACAAATTCAGAAATGTCTCGTTTCATACCCGGCCACCAAAATTGACGTTTCAGATCGTTGTACATTTTAGTACTACCCAGGTGGATAGACATTCAGCCACTATGAGCCTCATTCAAAATCATCGAAATAAGTTTTGAATTTCTTGGAACACATAACCGACCCTTGAACGTCAAGCAATTATTGTTGTCAATCCGAAACTCCGATTCCTCATTCGAGGCACATTCAGCTCGTTTAGCGACCAATTCAGGGTCGACTTTCTGGGATTCAAGTATTTGATGAATCAATAATGGTTTGGCCTTTAATTCAACTACTAGCACCACATCGGGCGAAACGGATAGGTGAGCATCCATTGCTCTCAAAGCAAACAGTGCTTTACGACTCAAAGCATCGGCCACCACGTTAGCCCTCCCCGGGTGATAATCAATGACAAGTTCATAGTCTTTCAACAACTCAAGCCAACGTCTTTGTTGCAGATTTAGATCTCTTTGAGTCATCAAATATTTAAGACTCTTGTGGTCCGAATAAATATGACACATTTCTCCAAACAAGTAATGCCGCCATATTTTCAAGGCGAACACTATGGCCGCTAATTCAAGGTCATGGATCGGATAGTTTCTCTCATGCGGTTTTAATTGTCTCGACGCGTAAGCCACAACTCGACCTTCTTGCATCAACACAAAACCTAGCCCAAGTAAGGATGCATCACTATAAATGACAAATTCTTTGCCGGACTCCGGCTATACTAGCACTGGAGCTTCGGTTAAACAGGTCTTTAGTCGATCGAAACTTTTCTGACAGTTTTCTGTCCATTCAAACTCAACATCTTTTTGGAGTAGTTTTGTCAACGGTGCAGCTATCATCAAGAAACCCCTTACAAAACGTCGGTAGTATCCGGCAAGTCCCAAAAAGCTCCTAACTTCAGTAACATTCCTTGGAGGTTTCCAATCGAGTATGGCCGAAATTTTGTTCGGGTCCACTCGACATTCCGGCGCGGACACCACGTGTCCCAAAAAGCTAACCTCTCTCAACCAAAATTCACATTTACTGAATTTTGCGTATAACTGCTTGTCTCGTAAAATCTGTAATACTAGTCTCAAATGCTCGGCATGTTCAGCTTCACCTTGTGAATAAACTAAAATATCGTCAATAAACACAACCACAAACCGATCCAAGTATGGCCTGAAAACTCAATTCATTAAATCCATAAATATCGCAGGGGCATTAGTGAGCCCAAACGGCATCACTAAGAATTCGTAGTGACCGTACCTCGTTCTAAAAGCAGTTTTGGGTATGTCCGAGTCTCGAACCCTCAACTGATAATAACCAGATCTCAAATCTATCTTGGAAAATACTGAGGCTCCCTTTAATTGATCGAACAAATCATCAATACGTGGCAACGGGTATTTATTCTTTATTGTCACTTTATTCAACTGACGATAGTCGATGCACAATCTCATGGTTCCATCCTTCTTTTTCACAAACAATACGGGTGCGCCCCATGGAGAAAAACTCGGTCGAGCGAAACCTCTATCCATCAATTCTTGCAATTGAATTTTCAATTCCTTTAATTCCGTTAATGCCATACGATACGGGGCTATTGAGATTGGCGTGGTACCAGGTACAATTTCGATGCCGAATTCCACTTCTCGAGCCGGTGGCAACCCCGGTAACTCCTCAGGAAAAACATCTGAATACTCACAAACCACTGGTACTGATTCAAGTTTCGTTTCCGCCTCTTTGCTATCAAATACATACGCAAGGTATGTTTCACACCCCATTTTCACATATCTCTGAGCGGTCATTGAAGATATTATCGCTGGCACTCCCTTTAAATCAGTAGACTCAACTCGGACTACCTCATTATTTGCACTTCTCAAATCAATGGTTTTCCTTTTACAGTTCACCACTGCATCATGTACGGTCAACCAATCCATACCAAGAATAACATCGAATTCGTCAAACGGTAAAAGCATCAAATCGGCCGAAAAACAGGATTCTCGGATTATTAAAGGGCATCTCTTACACACTTTATCAACAAGTACGTATTGACCCAAAGGGTTTGACACTCGAATTACGAACTTAGTAGACTCAACAGGTAGAGTCTTACTGGATGCTAAGGTTTCACATACATATGAATGAGTAGAGCCAGGGTCAATCAACGCAATCACACTAGTATCAAAGAGAGTGAAAGTACCAAGTGATAACATCGGGGAGGATGCCTCCTCTCGTCTTGCGAATGGCATATGCTCTAGCAGAGAATCTGGTCTCGGATCGAATGACCATATCGAGGCCCTCTCTCGATTACCACCCCTACCTCCTGAAATTCTCGGTGGCCTACCTCTAGCTGTCATTCCACTAGGTCTTGCACCTTGCATCTTATTCTTCTCATCAAGCTCCATGCAATCTCTAATGAAGTGGTCCTTCGAACCGCATCCGTAATAGGCCCTGTTAGTAGACTTACCCCAACATTCACCTATGTGTCTTCTTCCACATTTGGGGCATTCAAGTTTCTCTTGACGGTTATTGCCCACACTAGCTACCGAAGTAGCTCGGGAGTCCGTCGATGGTCGTGCTCTAATGGAAATTCCCGCAGTCGTCCTCGATTTATTAGTGTCCTCCCTGAACTTCTTTGCAGCCGAGAACGGAGCTTTACCCGTCGATCTTTTATGATAGTCTCTAGCTTCAAATTCAGCCTTCTTCTTCTCCTTTCCAAGTTCTTCCGCCTTGCAGGCTCGTTCAACTAGTGTTACGAATTCTTTTATCTCCAAAATACCCACTAGTAGTTTTAAATCTTCATTCAATCCTTCTTCAAATCTCTTGCACATAGCAACCTCATCAGCCACACACTCCGAGCATCTTGATCGAGTCTTACGAACTCATGTTCAGATTCGACATCTTGTCATACTACCTTACTTGAGTTCCAAGAATTCCTTACGCTTTTGATCGATGAACCGTTGACTAATATATTTCTTTTGAAATTACATTTGAAAGAAATCCCAAGTAACTCGTTCGTTTGGGACTATGGAAATCAAAGTACTCCACCAATAGTAAGTTGAGTCTCGCAACAAGGATATAGCACACTTTAGACATTCATCGGTGTGCATGATTCATCAAACACCGAATGGTGTTATCAAGCGAACTCGGCCCTTTCGGCATCATCAAGAACTATGGCCTTGAACTCCTCAGCCTGCGCTTCCTAATCAAGTCTGGTGGTTTACTTAGCCTCACAGATCGATGGCGATGGCATTACGGGCTCTTGGGGTGGATTATTCAAATTCGGGAATGGTTGGACAGCAGATTGGTTCGGGCATATTGCGCGACCCACTCATTCATCATGGTGAAGAAGGCTTGTTTTGCCCCCTCATCTTGATTATTTGCAGATGACTGAGGTTCAACAGTCAGTGTCCCTTGCACAGAAGCAGCCGCTACACTTTCAACGTCATCCGCTAAGGGTCTCTCTACCCCGGGTTCCATTTGCTAATCAAAACAAAAATTTTAACCATCAAAAGTCATCACATTATTAAGCACTAACATTAAGGCATGTATAGCTAGACTCATACGCGCTATGGTAGTCCTAGAACCGACTAAACCTGGCTCTGATACCAATGAAATGTAACACCCCGATCCCGTGGCCGTTACCGGAAATCGAACACGAGGTGTTACCGAGCTTACTTCATTTATTTCCCCCAAATTTTAATTTTCCAGGCATGCTGGCTAACTGTATTGTAGTCGCTTTAAAAATCATATCTTGAGTTCTGAAACTCAAAATCCAATTCCATAAATTTTCCCTAAAACTAGACTCATATATCTATATGGTAGAATTTTTGTAGAATTTTTGGTTGGGCCAATTAGTACAGTTTATTCATTAAAGTCTCCCCTATTTCAAGGTTTGACTATACTGACCTCTGAGCATTTCAACTTAAATATCTCCCTGTACAGGGCTTCAATGCCTATACCGTTTGTCTTTAATGAAACTAGACTCGATGATGAATCTGTACATATAAGGTACGACCTCTAATTATCTCGATAAAATTTATGTTAAATTTCCTAAGTCAGAACAGGGGATCCAGAAATCGCTCTGGCCCTGCTTCGCGAGAATTTAAACATCTCTTAACATATAGCTCATATGGTCGTTTCGCTTCTTCTGTATGAAAATAGACTCATCGATATTCGATTACATAATTTATTCATTATTTAGTTTCATTTCTACTATTTTTAGTGATTTTTCAATCTCACATCACTGCTGCTGTTTGCATCTGTTACTAGAGTGAACTATGCCTATTTCATGATTTTCCTTGGTCTAACTAATAATTCATCATACATGTCACCAATTATGACCATGACTAGCCATGCCAGAGGCTAATCATCACCGACCATCTCCCTACTACACATATCATGAGTATAGCACCGAAAATAAATCAGCCACGACATATGGCGTAATAATCGAGTAGACCTCAACCAATACTCAACCAAAACCGAATTACTAAGACTTGTGACCAAACATCATAAAACCAATTCCAACCGAACATTTATGCCATTTTCGCATGGCTAAAAGGTTACATACCAAATTTCAAACAAACATAATAGCCTATACATGCCGAAATGTTCTCCTAGACCAACTAAGAAGAAAATACCAAAAGTTGCTAGCCGGTGTGACGACTTCGACGACGGTCCCGAGCACACAAAATGGATCAAGAACCTAAATAAGCAACAAATAAGCACACCAAATGAGTACATAACTCAGTAAGTCATAAGCACTACTCTACCGTCCAACAATAATAATCATAAGTGAAAAACAAATAATACAAAATCAATTTTTCTAACCATAACAAACTATGCTACAATTTCTTAAATTTTTGGTTCGATCTCATGCCAAGTCCTTCAATCAAATCAAATGCCAAGTCATCCCAATCGATTTAGATCCATTTCCTCAAGTTTGGAACAACGATGCACTAGATAAATTTATGCATACACCGCACAACCTCAGTTTCGATATTTAGTTAGTAGCTCAATCACTTACCTCGTTCATGCACAATTTATATCAACAACCGAATGTTGCACACATAGTGCTTATTATGTTCACACACATAGTGTCATAGTAAATCGCACACATAGTGCCATAGTAAATCGCACACATAGTGCATTTGAGATTCCCTCATGCTTCAACCTCCCAATCGGCACACATAGTGCCACATAATTTTGCACACATAGTGCCCTATGTTGTTTCATCATGATAAAGCAATTTACTTAACTCAAATTGTACATATGGTCATATTAATAAGTAGGAGAATCACTCTGAAAAATAACTATCCAAGGAGTTCTCACAAAAAGTGCTTAAGGACTTACCTTGTGTTGGGTATGACGGTTCCGACCCGGTTAGTCGATGTCCTTGGCTTTGCCCTTGCTTGATTCCCCTTCTTTAACTTCTCGGGCTTACTAAATAAATTAACTAGTTTAATCATCTTGCTAAACATTTATAATTCAATTACACATGCATATGTATGTTTGTATATTCGGCAACCACTCTTACTAATTACCCATTTAGTCGATTATACACATAATTAAAGGTAACATCACGAATGGGCATACTTATGTATATATATATATATACATAACCGAATGTGCACCAAAAATTTGATTCAACATCACCTACATACTCACTTTGATGGCCGAATATATATATACATGTACAATGTCATCTATAACATCATCTAAACACCTAAATTCTTCTCATGCACACTTGATCGACTTTTTCCCAATCTAGCATAGCTTCACCTCTGTTTGTAATATCATATAAATCCACATGTGACTACATTTCTTAAGTTCAACATCTTAATGCCCATTATAGCCACTCCCATAATCTAAATCTAAAAATCGGCAACATCCCTTTCAACTATGTTAGCGAATACTCATTCTCTTCTTAGTCCTAAATTCGGCACCTCCAACAAAATGACTTAACAACTTCAACTTTCATGCTAACATAACAAGCAACTTAGCACATCCATATAACTAACATGTTAATAGCATCAAGGTATCAACTAAAATTTTTAAGCTTCTTTGTCAAATCCCAACTCTCCAACAACCCCAAATCGAACCATGGGATAGATAGAATTCAAACTAACAACCAAAAATATACATGAATTTAAAGGAATAACTTCAACATACCTCAACCTAGATACAAGTATGGCCGAATTTCTCCAAAGCTTTTCTCTCTTTCTTTTACTTGGTTTTTCGGCTAAAGGATAGCAAGGATGAGCACACCCTTTTTTTTTGTTCATTTTCTTATTATTAATCTTTATTTCTCCTCTATTTTAATTACTTACCAATATTAAATAATAAACAACATAATCTTGGAAGAATGAAGCCATGCTTGGCCGGCCACTCAACATAATTTGGGCATTTTGACATGCAAACCCAAATTTTCATATTTCAATACTATTTGGTCCTTACTTATTTACCTATCAAAATTTTCTAAGTCTCTCAACTAAATCCTTTCAAGCAAGATTCACATTCCTAAGATAAAAATTAAAACATCAAATTTTTATACAAGTACTACCACACATATAAGGTATGCAAATAAAATTTTAACTAAATTTTATGACTCGGTTTTGTGGTCCCGAAACCACATTCCGACTAGGGTCAAATTAGGGCTGTCACAACTTTCCTATGTGTCTAGACCGTGGCAAAACAGGGCATACCTACTGACTTGTGCCACATGGCCACAAGACACGCCAGTGTGCCAGGCTATGTAAAAATTAGGGAGGCTACTAACTTGGGTCACACGGCCGACCACACGCCCATGTGCCAGCCCGTGTGCCACACACGGCCAATAGACACTCTCGTGTGTCTAGACTGTGTCAAAATTGTAGGTGTATACTGACTTAAAATCGTAGAGTACCCCATGGGACACACGGTCGTGTAACAAGATCGTGTGTCACATACGACTGAGACACACGCCCATGTCTCTGCCCGTGTGGACAAAAATAGGCCAATTGTAAAGCCAATTTTGCCACCCTATTTAGGTCAAACCTACAAGCACAAAAACCAAACATTTTATGCCAAATTTTCAGCCAATTCATAACCAAAACATGCATCAATCATACCATATTATTATCAACCAATTTCATGCTTAATAACCACACCAAAATATGCCAAATCATAAGACAAAATCATATTTAAACATTTGTTTTATAACATCATTTTACTTCATTCAATCTCATGCCATAAACTTACCAATTCCTCAAATAAGCACATACCCAAAACTTACCAAATTGACCCTTTCAATTGGCCATTCAATAGTGCATCAAAACATACCATTTTTTAACACAAAACATATACCAAAGTTCATTCATAATCATATCCACAACCAAGCCATATCACATGGCTAGATATACACATTACAAAACATATTCACAACCTTCTAGCCTATACATGCCATACTTCAATATATACTTGTTTAAAAGGTACCAAAATAGAGTTCGATAGTGTGGTGATGATCCTTGACGATCCCCAACCTCCTAGTAGCTTCGATATCTAAAAATAGTTGAAAATTATAATAGCCCATTTTTAGGGTTAATCAGAACAGTGGTTTCGGGACCACAATTCACAGTCATAATATTTATTTTATTATTTTAATAAGTTTACAGCATGGTAGAATGATAGCATAAAAATTTTGTTAACAAATTTTACCGTTTGGGTGGTTAATTCGGTAAAAAAGGACTAAATCGCGTAAAGCGTAAAATATGAGCTCGATAAGTTAAATGACCAAATGACTATAAAATGGAAATATATGAGCACTTGCATGCTAATCAGACCCTTTAAGTGATAGTGGACATTTATGAGAGTTGGTATTGTTGAAATTTGTTTTATTATTAAAAGGTAAAAAGGTAAAATAGTAAATAATAGTAATAATAAAGAAAACAAAAGAAATGCATGAAAAATAACTTTTGATTCAGCCAAATGTGGAAGAAAAAGAAGCCATTTTTGGTTCTTTGATGTTTGGCCATATATCTTCATGTGTGTAAGTCCATTTGTGTTCGGTTTTTAATGATTTCTACATTTTTGAGCTAGTTGCAGCTTAATCTAGCTAACTCGTACCTTCGTTCTCGAAACTGCTATAGATTTTGAATGGTTGTTTCGATGTTTTATGATAGATTATTAATGTTTGAAGCTAGATTAACAAGTTTTATATAGTGATTTTTTGACAAAAATGTCAATTAAGGACTAAATTTGTAACGCCCCAAATTTCGGGCCTAGAAGTATTAGGTCTTGAGTATGGGAGCAGTTAGGAAGCTGCTCATAAATATTTGGTTGTGTAAGAAAGTGACACAAATATAGGTCAGCTTCAGTGGTTATGTGTTCTAGGAGTGTCTGAGAAGTCTTGGGTTCAAGCCTGGGTAGGTGCAAAAACTTTTTTTTTAAGGAATAAGCACTGTCTCTAGGTAGTAGGCTTTTAAGTAAATGTGGGTAAAACATGACAGAAAGGGAATACTAGTCTAGGGGATAAGTGGCGTGTTACTGTAACCTAAGGTCTGAGGTTCGAGTACTGGTATGCATAATAGGGAGTGTTATTTTGCTGCTAGTATCGTGGGAGTGTCCTAGCTCAACTGAATTACTGAAGAGTTGGATTGGAATTTGAAATTGGTGGTTAAGGAAGGGGTGGACATTTTTGGGGAGTGGATTGAGGTATTTCGGTTGTTAGGGAGATTTGAGCAGTGTTTTGAGGAGGAAATTTTGGATAGAAGAGGTTGTGTGGAGTTCGAACTAGTTGGTGGAGAGATGTGAGGAGATTTTCAAGGAGTGGGTTAAGGGAAGGAAGTAGTGGCACCAAAATTGAACTCTGTAACGCCCTGATTTTCGGGATTTTTCGGGTTTTTGTGATTTTTGGTAAATTTTGAAATTTTGGTGTTCTGAATATTGGAATTGTGTTTAAATATGTTAGTGGGCCTTTAGAAGGCCCAAGCCTAAGTTAAACACGGTAAAATATCAAGGTTGGATTTTAAGTGAATATGAGACTTTGTTAAGTGGGCTTTTAAGAAGAACTTCGTAAATTACGATACAAATAAGGCCTTGGTAAAGTGGCAAGGTGGCGCCACTAAGTTCCTAAAAAAAAAGCCGACTGGGAAGGATTTAAAGGTCCAGGGTTCAAGTGGCAAGGTAGGCATATTGTTACTTTTTAATTTTAGGCATGTACCGGGCATGTGATCACTTAAGTGAATTTCGGCAAGGGCCTTAGGGAGGTTGGGCTGATTGTTTTAGTTGATAATAGGATTAGGTTCTTTTCCTCTTCTGACTTGGAGAATTAGGGTTAGCCACCTAAAACCTTTCACTGTCATTCATCCTTTCTGAGTTCTCACAAAAGCCGAAAACACAAATTCCTTCTCCTATGTGCTGATTTCTTTTTCCTCTCTTTTTCCTCCATTTTCTTTCTTCCTTTTTGCTTTTTCTTCTAGCCGAAACCTTTTGATCACCTTACTCGCCTCCTATGTCAATCCCATCCTCTACAAAACCTCCATAGCCGATTTCCATAAAAAGTCGAAATCTCGAAAACTCACTTCTTGTGCCGATTTCTCGAAGCCAAAATCCTTCAGTTATTTTTGTTCTTTTTGATCAACTTTCATCTTCTCTAAACCCTTAGTATCTGTCAGCAACATTACTTCACAGTTATAGCCTCAAATCGTCATCTTCTTCATCACTTAAAAAACCAAAATACCAAAGATTTAGGGACTTATAGCCGAAACTTTAGATCTCCTGGATTCGAGTTCTACTATTGTTTAGAGGATAGATCTGCATTAGATCTGCGTAGAAATCAAAGAGGAATAAGTGGTAAGTGCTCATCACCTCAGATCTAGTCTTATTTTACAATTTAGAAAAGCCGAAGTCCCTAAAATCTAGGGAGGCTGTTGTTTTGGGCATAGGGCTTTAAGGGTCTTTAACTGACGATTTCTTTTGGTGATTAGTGTCTTCTAGAGATTTGATCGAAGTCTTGGATCTTTGGAACAACTAGACTTAGATCTAGTCATCGATTTTCGGCAAAAAGGTAAGATTCTACAAGCTTTAGGGGCATGGTTCAAACATGGGTTACTGAATATTGGGATTGGTCGTTATGGGTTGCAATCTGATAATTGTGGTAATCAATTGGAGGACATCGTAAGGGATCTCAGTAGCAGTCGTCACGAAACAAGTGTGTATCGAACACCCTCTCATAGTTTAATTCAGCAAAAGCCGAAATATCGAAATTTCAGCATTTCGTGAGCTTGTGAGTGTGCGAGTGCTCACAAGACGTTTAGAAATCATTAGATCTGAAATCACAAGTGGTAAGTTAGTCGTGTGTGAAGTTTCATGCACTTCGATAATTGGGCCTCGATAGGCTAAAACTGGGCCCAATGGGCTTACGGGCCCATACGAGTAAAGAATAAAAAATAATAATAATAATATATAATATAAAAAAAGGAAATAAGTATGTTCTATTAGACTGTAGAATCGAAACTGCTTAAACCGGGAAACTGGTCATAAAACTTGAATTAAATGGGCTTAAATTGCTAATGGACACTGTAGGGCCCATTAGGGGTTTTAGGGCCCAATGGCTAAAATTGTAAAATTGAGATAAATAAATTATTGCGATGAAAAATGGGCTAGTAAGGACCGTAACATTCATGAAAACCCTTAAAACTGATAAAATTACTGAAATACCTTTATAGGTGGAAAGTTTACAGTTTTACTCCAAGGAGCAAAATTACTCATATACCCCTAGGGTTAAGGTTGACCTGAATGCATGTTTGACTGTTACTATTTACTGCATGCCGTGTTATTATTATCTGATGCATAGGACTGGGTTATTGATGGAGGAAGTACTGAAAGTGGCTTGACCACGTACTGGATGCTTTGCCTCAACTTACTGGTATCTGAGCAGCTATGCTGCAACTGTGGAGTGTAGGGCTAGGTGGGTTGAGCTATTCCCCACATGGAGTGGAGGGCTGGTACAGGTGGAGTGTAGTGGTTGGTTATAGGCTGGGTTGGGCTTGCATACACGAATATTTATGTTCTGTTCTAGAATGGGCCTACGGGCCATACTGTTATCTGAAAAGGGGCTAAGGCCCAGTTTATCGTATTTTGAAAAGGGCTTCAGCCTAGTACCCGCGGTTATCTGAATAGGGCTTAGGCCCAATGGGCTTGAGCTAACTTGGGTTTTGGATGGGTTTTCCATATACACTGAGTTTTCCAAACTCACCCCCTTTCTCTTCCATCCTTGCAGGTGAGTCCTAGTTGGTGGACTTGGAGCTAGGCGGGATTCAGAGTGGCCACGAAGATTAAATCTCTGGTTTTAAATAAGTTTCAAGTAGCTTCCTTTTAAATTTCGCATTTATTTTTGATTACTTCTATTTTGGTTAAAGTTGTAATAACGTCGCTCTATTATTTTTATTTTGGGTTTTTAAATTACTTAAATCGTTTTCGACTTGAGATTCACATCACTTAAATTGATTCCTTGAAATTGGTTAACTCTAGGTTTATCAAAAATTACTTGTTTCAGATCGACCTGACAACCAAACGTCTTCGAAACGAAACTTTTCAAAGTACAACAAAAGTCACGTTTTTCTAAACCCTTAACAATCGATAATGGATAGGACTGACACTAGTGAATCGGAACATTTCTTTTAAAACTTCATTAATGGTTTTAGCAAAGCTCACCCAAACTTTAGTAAACTAGGTAACTTTGTTAGTGGTAGGTAATGCGACACACCGGATTCGGTCGTAACGTCTAGCTAGGTTTGTGGTGTTACATTCAATGGTATCAGAGCTCGGTTGTAACAACTCGGCTGTGGATTGGGTCCAAAAAGGTTTTCAAAACTTTAAGCCCAAAGAGGGTATTTTTGGAAAAATTTGACTTTTGAAAACAAATTTTCTGGTTAAAGGAGATAAATTTTCAAACTTGGTTTCTTTAAATAAAATGTTTGAGAAATGGATTTTAAAAAGGCCTAAATCTTTTGTGTTTGTTTGAAATCTGATAAGGTGGTACGCTGAATCCCCGGCACCAAGTTTGTAAGTATTTTTCTGCTCTATATATATACTGTATTGTACTAAAAATAATACTGTAGATAGTACTGAGCCTTAGATATAGTACTATAGATAAGGTAGTATTAAGGCTACAAAACTGAGACTGTAGGGTAAACTAAGCCCTAGGAAACTAGGAGAACAGCTAAACTGCGATTGCGCGAGAACAACTCTGAAACTTTATCTGTTCATAAGATATTATATAATAAACAATTGAAAAAGTAAACTAATGTCATAAAATTCGTAACCAGATAAATTGATATGAGTACGAGAGCTGCTCGGGGAAAAGGCCGTGGTTACGGCCAAGGTACTACTCAAGTTAGATCTTCGTCTTCTGAACACATGCCAGTTGGTGAGGCACGACCACCACCGGTGGATGATAATAGGCTGTATGATCGTGCCGCAGGGGACGATGCTCTGTCCCAGGCCATGTGGAGAGTTTTGGAAAGGGTGGCCGGAGCTAATATGGGGCCCATGAATAGGGGGTCCATTTCTGAGCGACTCTAGGCCAACAGAGCGGAGGTTTTTAGGGGCGTATCTAGAGTAGCCCCAAATGTGGCTGAGTACTGGCTGGAAACCACAGAGCGGATTATGGATGACCTGGACTGCTCAGTGGAGCAGAAGTTAAAAAGAGCGGTGTCGTTGATGCGGGACGAGACGTATCAGTGGTGGATCACTGTGAGAGAGGGTACCCCAGTGGAGAGGGCAACATGGGAGTTGTTCAAGCAGTCCTTCAAGGAAAAATATGTCGGAGCTAGCTATGTGGATGCACGAAGAAAGGAATTCTTGAACCTGACCCAAGGTAGTAAGACCATTGCTGAATATGAGGCAGAGTTTCTACGATTGAGCCAGTACGCTAGTGGCATTATCTCCACCGAATATGAGCACAGTGTTCGTTTTGAGGATGGCCTCAGGGATGAGTTAAGGGTGCTGATAGCTCCGCAGAGAGAGTGCGATTTTGCTGCACTGGTAGAGAAGGCTAAGATAGCTAAAGAGGTGAAGCAAGCCGAACGAAAAAACCGCGATAGGGATCGGCCCGATTCAGAGGGATGCTTGGACCACCGGTCTTTAAAACCGAAATGTTAAGAGAGCCAAGATGGAGGAACCAGTTCGAGTAGTTTCGGTGAACACAGTTAGACCACAAGCTTGTGGAGATTGTGGCTGAGTGCATCTGGGGGAATACTAGAAGCGTACTGGGGTTTGTCTTCGTTGTGGGTCAAAGGAACATAGGATCAGAGATTTTCCTAGGAGGCCAGCCCAGACTCAAGTAGCTGAACAAGGGGCTGTGCAACCTGTGCAACCAGCGTAAGGTGGACCGCCGCCGCCGAGAGGTCGTGGACAAGGTCGCGGTGGCAATGGTCATGGACGTGGCGCACCTAGCAGGGGTGCTGTGAATGCTCAGGCTCGTCAGCCAGCTTTGGTATATGCTGCTCATCGCCTCGAGGAGGGTGATGCACTTGATGTCATAACTAGTATGTTTTTTATCTCTGGCGTACTTTATACTGTTCTGATAGATGTGGGGTCAACTCATTCGTATGTTGCATGTGACATTTCTGGGGCATTGGGTGTACACTTTAAGGAGACTTCGTGTGGGGTAACTGTGATAAGTCCTTTAGGTCACTCGGTTAAGGTAGAGAAACTCTTTAGAGAGGTGCCTTTAGAGACTCAAGGTAGGATTTTCTATAGAAACTTGATGGAGTTACCGTTCAGAGAATTCGATTTGATCCTAGGGATGGACTGGTTGACCAAGCATAGGGCAACTCTGGATTGTGCAGCTAAGAGGATGGTCTTAAGGACTGTCGAGGATGAAGAGGTAATGATTATTGGAAAATGAAGAGATTACTTGTCCAATGTAGTATCTCAAACACCCTTACCCGCTACTGCCGCATGAACAGATACAAGGTATTACGAACATAACATATACCAAGATAGAAATATGTCATCCCATTTGATAATGCATCGATAACATATATCTTGAACAATATTAGCCAACTTTTATGGCTTGTACAAAGTAACTGGTCGAGTATCAGAACTAATATTTTAAACCTAGACAAATATGACACATAACAAAATAATTTTTGCCTACTATACATGCCATAATTCAAAACATTTAGTTCAAATACCCCAAAGTATGATAGTGCGGTAGATCTTCACGATCCTTGACTCTGAGCAAGTCGGAGAACACTATAAGACAAAAGAGAAAAACGAAGTAAGCTTATAGCTTAGTAAGTAGTATGTAAATACTAATTTAAGAATCTAACATGTTTACACAACAATTCAAGTATGTCTACTTTAACTTCACTACTTATTCCACTTCGATTAAAATTTGTCTCTTTGTGTCATATTCACTAAATAAATCATAACTCGAGTTACAAAACTCGAAATTCATATCCGTAAAATTTCCTGAATCTACATAAAGCTTCTTGCTAAATTTTTTTATAATTTTTGGTTCATTGATTAGTACAGTTTATTAGTTAAAGTTTCCCTATTACACACTCGACCGGCCTGACCTCTGTCCACTACGAATTGAATTTCTCTCAGTACATAACTCAAACAACCCTGAAGTCTGTTGTATTTAAAACTAGTCTCAATAAGGAATTTAGGCATGTAAACTATATTTCTTAGTTTGCTTTGTACAATTTTTAATGATTTTTCAAAGTGGAAACAGGGATCACGTATTCATCCTGAGCAAGTCAGTTACAATTGTAAATATCTCAAAATATAGAATTCCTTTGCTTGCCCTGCTTCTTTTATATGAAAGTAGACTCATTAAGCTTTAATTTCACATCTCATTCAACCTCTAATTATATTCCTCCTATTTTGGTGATTTTTCAAAATCACGTCACTCTTGACATCTAAAAACAGTTTTAATACTAATTTCACTCTTTCACACATTCTTTATGCTAACCTCATTTTATCGTATATATGTATATGCCACAATTCATTTTCACCACATTTCATTCACTATAAGTGTAGGTCCAAACCACAATGTCACCACAAAACCATCCCGTTGAACAATTCGGATCAATCCTCGATATTTAACGGTTTCAAAGACACACCCACCATCATACTTCATTTAGTTCGGCTCTCTTGTACACATGGGGAACACTTAGTACCACTCATGCGACCTAGCCGATTTGTCTCGTAGCTCTCTTGTCTACATGGTGTCCTTCACTTGGAATCACGCATGCGACCTAGCTACATTTATCTTTCACGTAGCTCTCTTGTCTACATGGGATACATCTCGTATCACGCATGTGACCTAGCTACTACTGGGTGTCTCGTAGCTTTCTTGTACACATGATGTGCACTCAAGATCATACATGTGACCTAGCTACGCCCCTCTATTTCATTCGATCTCTCCAAATGTTCAACCGGATCTCTCTCTTTATTTATTTCCATTCTTCCCATAGTCAATTTATATTTTAACATCAGCTAGTATATTTATATAATAGGCTGAAATATAAGAATGTACATGAAATTATTGTAATATTTACATACAACTTACCTTGGTGCAAAATATGGAAATTTTGCAATTTAGTCCAAAACTTTTCTTTCCCCGCTCGAGGTCGGTTCAGCGCCTTTCTTGATCTATAATAACACATTTAGCTCATTTAATACTCATACTATTTATTTCAATCCAAAATCACATTGTAGAAAAATTACATTTTGCCCCTAACTTTTACAAAATTACAATTTTGCCCCTAGGCTCGGGAATTTAATTTCAGCCCTTATTCTTATGTTTTATGATATGCTGAACATTTTTCTCTTCTACAACAACATCAAATTCCCACTCTATCATATAGTTATGAACATTAGGTATTTTTACCGATTATGCCGTTTTACTCGTTTTCACTTAAAACCGAGTAGCACAAATTATTTAACACAATTTAAAACCTCATATTCTATCATAAAACATCAAAATACACAAATTTCACCTATGGGTATTTTTCCAAATATGAACCCTAGGTTAAATTATTACTAGCATAAGCTTAATCGAGCTTCCGGGATTCCAAAAACGTAAAGAACATTAAAAACGGGGCTTAGAATCACTTACTATGGAGCTTGAAAGTTGAAGAATCCCTAGCTATGGAGAGAGTGAAGTTTCGGCAGCAACTAAATGGGGAAGATGACTATTTTGTGTTATTTTTCCCATTTTATTTCATTTAATATCAAAATGACTAAAATACCCTTACTACTAAACTTTCCAAAAATTCCTTCCATGTCCTAAATTTGTCCATGAACTTAAAATTGGTAGAATTGCTATTTAAGACCTCCTAATAAATATTTCAAAACAATTTCATACTAAAAATTTCTAGTATGCAAATTTTGCAACTTATTCGATTTAGTCCCTACTTTCAATTTAAACACTTTAGGCATAGAATTTCATCACGAAATTTTCACACAATCATGCAATCATATCATAAACCCCAAAATATTTATAAAACAATTATTTCTATCTCGGATTTGTGGTCACGAAACCACTATTCCGATTAGGCCCTAATTCGGGTTGTCACAATTCTCCCCCCTTTAGAGATTTTCGTCCCCGAAAATCTTACCTAAAGAGGTTTGGGTCTTGTTTCCTCATAGCTTCCTCGGGTTCCCACGTAGCCTCTTCTATCCCATGTCCGTGCCACAATACTTTCACTAAGGCTATACTTTTGTTTCTTAACTGCTTAACTTCTCGAGCCAAAATCTTTATTGGTTCCTCCTCATAGGTCATATCCGATCGAATCTCAATTTCATTGGGAAATCACATGTGAAGGATCGAACGATAACGTCGCAACATTGATACATGAAACACGTTATGAATCTTTTCTAACTCTGCCGGTAAGGCCAACCGATATGCCATGGTCCAATTCTCTCAAGAATCTCGACGCCCAATAAAACGCGACTCAACTTGCCTTTTCGACTAAATCTCGAATCTTTTCCATGGTGACACCTTCAAGAACACTTTATCACCCACTTGAAATTCAATCTCTTTTCTTTTTAAATCAGCATATGACTTTTGTCGATCTGAAGCGACTTTCAAGCAATCCGAATTACTTTTATTTTCTCTTGGTTTCTTTAACTAGATCAACTCCGTGAATCTGCTTCTCACTAAGCTCGGTCCAATATAAAGGAGTCCGACACTTACGACCATATAAGGCTTCGTACGGAGCCATTTGTATTCTTGATTGATAACTGTTATTGTAGGCAAACTCAATCAAAGATAGATATTTCTCCCAACTACCTCCAAATTCTAAAACACAAGATCTAAGCATATCTTCGAGTACCGGATTACTCTTTCCGTTTGACCATCTGCTTGTGGATGAAATGCGATCAAGTTCAATTTTGTACCCAAAGCTTCTTGTAACTTTTTCCAAAATCTCGAGGTAAATCTTGGATCTCTATCGATATTATAGACATAGGTACTCCGTGCAACTTCACAATTTCAGCAATATATAATTCGCTAATTTATCAAGTGAGTAATCGGTGCGTCTTGGTATAAAATGGGCTGACTTTGTTAATCTATCAACCACTACCCAAACAAAGATCCTTCTTTTTAAGAGTTAAAGGCAAACCGGTTACAAAATCCATGGTAATCTTGTCCCATTTCCACTCGTGCACCATTACCGGTTGAAGTAATCCTGAAGGTACTTGATGTTCAAATTTTTACTTGTTGATGATCAAACACTTAGTTACAAATTCGAAATGTCCCTTTTCATACCGCCACCAATACTGACTTCTTTAAATCATTATACATTTTGTGCTACTGTGGTGAACCGATAAATGACCATTGTCGCCTCATGTAATATTTTCGAATCAATTTATCATTTTTCTAAGACACATATTCTGTCTCGAAACATCAAGCAGTCATCCGGTCCAACTCGAAAATCGAGTCATAACCTGATTCGCATTGAGTTCTCTTGATCCGCAACTCACTATCATTCTTTTGAGCATCACAAATCAACTGGAGAAATAACGGTTTAGCTCTCATCTCTGCTAAAATTGACCCGTCATCAGACAATGCTAACCCCGTGTTCATGGCTCTCAAAGTGAAAAGAAATTTTCTGCTCAAGGCGTCAGCAACTACATTTGCTTTTCCCGATGATAATCAATCACTAGATCATAATCCTTTAATAATTCAAGCCATCTTATTTGTCAAAATTTAGGTCCTTTTGATTCATCAAGTACTTCAAACTTTTGTGATCGGTAAAAATTCGCATTTTCATAGTATAAATAATGTCGCCAAATCTTCAAGGCAAAAAACAACAATGCCGCCCAAATCATGTGTAGGATAGTTCTTCTCATGCGGTTTTAAGCGCCTCGAAGCATAAGCTACTACTTTGCCCTCTTGCATCAACACACATCCAAGGCACATCAATGATGCATCACTATAAATTACGAACTCCTTTCCCGACTCGGTCAGTACTAAAATTGGTGCTTCACCAATCGTGCTTTCAACTTTTCAAAACTCGTTGACATTTATCACCCATTCAAACTTAACATTCTTCGCAACAATTTAGTCATAGGAGAGGCAATTATCGAAAATCCTTCAACAAAACGCCTATAATACCCGGCCAAGCCTAAAAGCTTCTAACCTCAGATACATTCTTGGCGGTTTCCAATCAACGATCGCAAATCTTGCTTGGATCCACCGAATACCATCACCGAGACTATATGCCCCAAATATCCGACTTCACGAAGCGAACTCACTTTTACTAAACTTGGCAAGCAGTTTCTTTTCTCTCAAGATCGCAATATAGTTCTCAAGTGTTCGGCATGTTCAAACTCATCTCGAGAATAAATTAAAATGTCATCTATAAACACTACTACAAACTTATCCAAATATGGCCGAAAATCCGATTCATTAAGTCCATAAATATGGTGGAGCATTTGTTAAGCCAAAAGGCATCACCGAAACTCATAATGTCCATACCTTGTTCTAAAGGCGGTTTTCGGCACATCGACTCCTTAACTCTCAAATGATAGTAACCGGACCTCAAATCAATCTTTGAAAACACTGTGGCCCCTTTAACCGATCGAATAAATCATCAATCCTCGGCAATGGGTACTTGTTCTTTATAGTCACCTTATTGTCGACGGTAATCAATGCAAAGTCTCATTGAACCATCCTTCTTCTTCTGAATAATACAGAGCACCCAGGGAGAGAAACTCGGTCTCACAAATCCCTTGTCTGTTAACTCCCGTGAATCGAGCCTTCAATTCTTTTAATTCAATGAGCCATTCTATATGGAGCAATCGAGATCGGTGCAGATGCGGCAACAAATCAATGGCAAAATCTATCTCTCTGTTTGGAGGCAACCTGCAATTCCTCCGAAATACATCCGAAACTCACGACTATAGGTATCGATTCAAATTTCAGTTGAGACATCTCAACATTCATTACATAAGCGGATAAGCTTCACACCTTTTCTCATGTATTTACAGCGGACATGTGCGAAATCACCATAGGCAATTTATTTGATTCGTCTGTTTCAACCCACGTAATTTCTCCATTTTCACACTTTAACTCTAGTGTCTTTTGTTTACAATCTACCTTAGCATCATACAATGTTAACCACCCATTCCCAAGATAACGTCAAACTCACCAAATGGTAACACATCAAGTTGGCGGGAAAAGCAGTGACCTTGAATCATTAATGGGCAATTCTTGCAAACCTTGTCAACTAGCACATATTGGCCTAAGGGTTCGACACTTTAATCGTAAACTCAAGAAATTCAACAGCAACTTTTTATTGGATACTAAATTCATGCAAATATAGGAATGGGTGGACCCGGATCAATCAATGCAATAACAATAGTATCATAAAGAGAAAATGTACCAAGAATGACATCGGAGATGATGCATCTTCTCGAGCACGATAGCATAAGCTCTAGCAGTGCTCTAGCTTCGATCTTGCCGTTAAATCTTTCATCACAGTTCTACTACTAGTCCCACCTCCAAGATTTCTCGGTGGTCTACCTCTACTAGCGGTGGTATTACATCTAACACTCAAATCTTTCTTCTTTAACCTTCTCCTGACAGTCTCTAATAAAATGCTCGCGAGAACCAAGACCAAACAAGCTCGCTCGGTTCCCCAACACTCACCATAATGTTGCCTGCCACATTGCTGACACTCGGGCTTTCTAGGTCGCACATTACCCACACTTGCCACCGAAGTAGCTTGAGCTTTAGACCCCGAATATGCTCTACCACGATCTCTGTGTAAATCCCCAATTGAAACTGTCATTCGAGGGTTTGTCTCTTTGGACCTCTTTGGTTGAGATTGAAATGGCTTACTTATCTGTCTTTTTCTGACATCTCGAGCCTCAATAGCAGCTTTTCTTCTTTCTTTGTTCAATTCTTGACTTTAAGAGCTCGATCAACCAATACTACAAATTCTTTCAACTCCAAAATCCCTACAAACACTTTAATGTCCTCATTCAGCCCATCTTCAAATCTTCTACACATAATGGCCTCGGTGGACACACATTCCAGGCATACTTGTTTGAGTCTTACAAATTCGCGTTCATACTATGCGACAGACATTTTCCTTGCTTCAATTCAAGGAACTCCTTCCGTTTTGATCAATAAATCGCTGACTTATGTATTTCTTTCTAAATTCTTCTGGAAGAAATCCCAAGTAACTTTTTCTTTTGGCACCATCGCAACCAAAGTCTTCCACCGTGGTAGGTCAATCTCTCAAAAGTGATCTGACACACTTTAAGCATTCCTCGGTGTACATGAGAGCTCATCAAATACACGGGTAGAATTTTCAAGCCGAATTCCGCTTTCTCGGGATCATCATCAACCTTTGCTCTAAACTCTTGACCCCTTGTTTTCGAATCTTGTCAACCGGAGGCTTGTTCATTCTTACCAAATTTATACCTTGAGCGACTCACAGAATCGTCGAGGTATAGGAGGGGTGGAGGAGGTTGAGCATTTGGATTTGCTCGAATAAATTCAAGATACCAATTGTTCATCATTTGGAGAAAGGCGTCCGAGCCTCATCTCCTTGTCCCAATGTCTCAGTCTACTTTCCACAGCGCGGTCCCTTGTGCGGAGCCGGCGCATTACTAAACATCATCACCGCAGTTCCTTGAGGATCCATTACTATATTAAAACAAAACACAGTTTAGAATAATCAGGAGTCACCACACTATCACAATATTTTTATGGCATGTATAGCTAGACTTTTACACACACTTTATTAGTCCGAGAACCGACTAAACCATAGCTCTGATACCACTAAATGTAACACCCTTACCCGTTACCGTCATAGGAACAGATACAAGGTATTACGAACATAACATATACCAAGATAGAAATATGTCATCCCATTTGATAATGCATCGTATAACATATATCTTGAACAATATTAGCCAACTTTTATGGCTTGTACAAAGTAATCTGGTCGAGCATCTTGTAACTAATATTTTAAACCTAGACAAATATGACACATAACAAAATAATTTTTGCCTACTATACATGCCATAATTCAAAACATTTAGTTCAAATACCCCAAAGTATGATAGTGCGGTAGATCTTCACGATCCTTGACTCTGAGCAAGTGGAGAACACTATAAGACAAAAGAGAGAAAACGAAGTAAGCTTATAGCTTAGTAAGTAGTATGTAAATACTAATTTAAGAATCTAACATGTTTACACAACAATTCAAGTATGTCTACTTTAACTTCACTACTTATTCCACTTCGATTAAGCTGTCTCTGCTGTGTCATATTCACTAAATAAATCATAACTCGAGTTACAAAACTCGAAATTCATATCCGTAAAATTTCCTGAATCTAGACTCATAAAGCTTCTTGCTAAATTTTTTTTATAATTTTGGTTCAGCAGATTAGTACAGTTTATTAGTTAAAGTTTCCCCTGTTACACAGCTCGACTGGCCTGACCTCTGTCCACTACGAATTGAATTTCTCTCAGTACATAACTCAAACAACCCTGAAGTCTATTGTATTTAAAACTAGTCTCAATAAGGAATTTAGGCATGTAAACTATATTTCTTAGTTTGCTTTGTACAATTTTAATGATTTTTCAAAGTGGAAACAGGGGATCACGTATTCATCCTGAGCAAGTCAGTTACAATTGTAAATATCTCAAAATATAGAATTCCTTTGCTTGCCCTGCTTCTTTTATATGAAAGTAGACTCATTAAGCTTTAATTTCACATCTCATTCAACCTCTAATTATATTCCTCCTATTTTGGTGATTTTTCAAAATCACGTCACTGCTGCCATCTAAAACAGTTTTAATACTAATTTCACTCTTTCACACATTCTTTATGCTAACCTCATTTTATCGTATATATGTATATGCCACAATTCATTTTCACCACATTTCATTCACTATAAGTGTAGGTCCAAACCACAATGTCACCACAAAACCATCCCGTTGAACAATTCGGATCAATCCTCGATATTTAACGGTTTCAAAGACACACCCCACCATCATACTTCATTTAGTTCGGCTCTCTTGTACACATGGGGAACACTTAGTACCACTCATGCGACCTAGCCGATTTGTCTCATAGCTCTCTTGTCTACATGGTGTCCTTCACTTGGAATCACGCATGCGACCTAGCTACATTTATCTTTCACGTAGCTCTCTTGTCTACATGGGATACATCTCGTATCACGCATGTGACCTAGCTACTACAGGTGTCTCGTAGCTTTCTTGTACACATGATGTGCACTCAAGATCATACATGTGACCTAGCTACGCCCTCTATTTCATTCGATCTCTCCAAATGTTCAACCGGGATCTCTCTCTCTTTATTTATTTCCATTCTTCCCATAGTCAATTTATATTTTAACATCAGCTAGTATATTTATATAATAGGCTGAAATATAAGAATGTACATGAAATTATTGTAATATTTACATACAACTTACCTTGGTGCAAAATATGGAAATTTTGCAATTTAGTCCAAAACTTTTTCTTTCCCCGCTCGAGGTCGGTTCAGCGCCTTTCTTGATCTATAATAACACATTTAGCTCATTTAATACTCATACTATTTATTTCAATCCAAAAATCACATTGTAGAAAAATTACATTTTGCCCCTAACTTTTACAAAATTACAATTTTGCCCCTAGGCTCGGAATTTAATTTCAGCCCTTATTCTTATGTTTTATGATATGCTGAACATTTTCTCTTCTACAACAACATCAAATTCCCACTCTATCATATAGTTATGAACATTAGGTATTTTTACTGATTATCTTGCTTTTACTCGTTTTCACTTAAAACCGAGTAGCACAAATTATTTAACACAATTTAAAACCTCATATTCTATCATAAAACATCAAAATACACAAATTTCACCTATGGGTATTTTTCCAAATATGAACCCTAGGTTAAATTATTACTAGCATAAGCTTAATCGAGCTTAGGATTCCAAAAGCGTAAAGAACATTAAAAGCGGGCTTAGAATCACTTACTATGGAGCTTGAAAGTTGAAGAATCCTAGCTATGGAGAGAGTGAAGTTTCGCAGCAACTAAATGGGGAAGATGACTATTTTGTGTTATTTTTCCCATTTATTTCATTTAATATCAAAATGACTAAAATACCCTTACTACTAAACTTTCCAAAATTCCTTCCATGTCCTAAATTTGTCCATGAACTTAAAATTGGTAGAATTGCTATTTAAGACCTCCTAATAAATATTTCAAAACAATTTCATACTAAAATTTCTAGTATGCAAATTTTGCAACTTATTCGATTTAGTCCCTACTTTCAATTTAAACACTTTAGGCATAGAATTTCATCACGAAATTTTCACACAATCATGAAATCATATCATAAACCCCAAAATATTTATAAAACAATTATTTCTATCTCGGATTTGTGGTCACGAAACCACTATTCCGATTAGGCCCTAATTCGGGTTGTCACAGTATCGGCTTTGGGGGCTGAGAAACTGATGTGTAAGGGATGTGAGGCATATTTGGCTTTTGTAAGCCAAGCTGAAACTGAGGATCTGACTGTGGAGACAGTCAAAACTGTTAGAGAATTCTGAGATGTTTTCCTAGAAGAGCTTCCTGGATTACCTCCGAATCGAGAAGTCGAGTTTGGAATCGATTTGCTGCCTGGAACAGCTCCAGTGTCCATCGCACCCTATAGGATGGCACCGAAGGAGTTAGTGGAACTGAAAGCTCAAATCCAAGAGTTGTTGGATAGAGGCTTCATTAGATCGAGTGTGTCTCTATAGGGGGCACCGGTCCTGTTTGTGAAGAAAAAGGACGGGACGATGCATATGTGCATCGATTATCGCCAATTGAACAAACTGACGATAAAGAACAAATAACCACTACCTAGAATTGACGATGCATTTGACCAACTTAGAGGAGCTTCGGTATTTTCCAAGATTGACCTTCGATCTGGATACCATCAGCTAAGGGTAAAGGAAGTGGATATTCATAAGACAGCATTCAGAACTCGATATGGTCATTACGAGTTTCTGGTTATGCCGTTTGGGTTGACGAATGCACCTGCAGCTTTCATGGATCTGATGAATCGAGTATTCCAACCTTACTTGGACCGATTCATGGTCGTTTTTATCGATGATATTTTGGTATATTCGGAAACTGAAGAGAAGCATGATCAACATCTACGTATTGTGCTGCAAGTCCTGAGAGAGGAGCAACTTTATGCGAAGTTTAGTAAGTGTAAATTTTTGTTACGAAAAGTGACTTTTCTAGGTTATGTGGTTTCTGTCAAAGGAATTAGAGTGGATCCTCGAAAAATTGAGGAAGTTTTGGAATGGAAACCATCAAGTCGATGTCGAAATTGAGTTTTACGGTCCGCAGCGAGCTATTCTGAAGGTTTGTAGAGGATTTTCTCGATTCTTTGCACCATTGATGGCTATTAAGGAAAAGAGTAGCATTTGTGCGGACTGAAAAATAGCGTAAAGCTTTTGACCAATTGAAAAAAGTATTGACTGAGGCGCCAGTGTTGATTCAACCAGAGTCTGGGAAGGACTTCACTGTATACAGCGATGCGTTGTATGTGGGGTTAGGATGCGTACTGGTGCAAGAGGGTAAGGTGGTCGCTTATGCTTCGCAATAGCTTAAGCCTCATGAAGTGAACTACCCTACGCATGATTTAGAGCTAGCAGCAATGATCTTCGCATTGAAAATCTGGAGACATTACTTATATGGAGAAAAGTGTATTATATAGACAGACCATAAGAGCCTAAAGTATCTGTTGACTCAGAAAGAGTTAAGCCTTAGGCAACAAAGATGGATAGATTGCTTAAGGATTACGACTGTTCGATTGAGGACCACCCAAGTAAGGCTAATGTGGTGGCTGATGCTCTAAGTCGAAGGGTTATTGCTGATTTGAGAGCCTTGTTTGCACGTTTGAGTCTGTTCAACGATGGAAGTCTGTTGGCAGAATTGCAAGTGAAGCCTACTTGGACTGAACAGATTAAAGAAAAATAGTTGAAGGATGATTCGTTGGTTCTTCGATTTCGGCAAGTTAAGAATGGTGAGAATGAGGATTTTGGACTGAATACTGACGGAGTTCTGTGCTTCCGTAGAAGAGTTTGTATTCCGAAAGACCCTGAATTGAGGTGGTCAATTCTAAAAGAAGCTCATGGTAGACCTTGTGCTATGCATCCTAGAGGAAATAAGTTATACCGAGACCTACGAGAGGTCTACTGATGGCCTGGACTAAAATGAGAGGTGACTGAATTGGTTGGGAAATGTCTGACGTGCCAGCAAGTTAAGGTCGAGCACCAATTTCCTTCTGGATTACTAAAACCAGTGAAAATTCCACTATGGAAGTGGGAGAGAGTAACTATGGACTTCGTGAGTGGGCTACCTTTGACACCCACCAAGAAAGATTCTCTGTGGGTAATTGTGGATAGGTTAACGAAATCTGCCCATTTCATACTTGTTCGTACTGATTACTCACTACAAAAGTTGGCCACGTTGTATGTGGCGGAGATAGTGCGATTGTATGGGGTGCCAGTGTCAATTATTTCTGATCGAGACCCTAGGTTTACATCTCGGTTCTGGCAGAAGTTACAAGAGGCGTTGGGTACACGATTGGATTTCAGTACTGCTTTTCACCCTCAGACAGATGGACAATCGGAAAGGGTTATTCAAGTTTTGGAGGATATGTTAAGAGGTTGTATCATCGATTTTCGTGGTAGTTAGGAGGACTACTTGCCATTGGCGGAGTTTGCGTACAACAACAGCTACCAAGAAAGTATTCAGATGGCTCCATATGAGGCACTTTATGGGCGAAGATGTCGTACGCCTACGTGTTGGACAGAGTTGGATGAACGACAAGTGCTTGGACCGAAACTAGTGGCAGATACTGAAAGTAAGGTTAAGTTGATAAGAGATCGATTAAAGGAGGCATTTGATAGACAGAAGTTGTATGGAGATCTAAAGCGTAAAGAGATTGAGTTCGCTGTTGGGGATATGGTTTTCTTGAAGGTTTCACCTTGGAAGAAGATCTTGAGGTTCGGTAAGAAAGGCAAACTGAGTCCACAGTTTATTGGGCCTTATCTGGTTCTTAAACGGGTAGGGCCAATAGCATATCAATTACAGTTACCACCGGAGTTGGACAGAATCCATGACATCTTTCATGTGTCCATGTTGAGACGATATCGATCGGATCCTTCACATGTTGTGCCAGTGGAGGAGATTGCAGTAAAGACTGATTTGACCTTTGAGGAGGAACCCGTGCAAATTTTAGATTGAGAGGTTAAAGTTTTAAGAAGGAAGTCGATTCCGTTGGTGAAAGTACTATGGCATAATCATGGAAGGGAAGAGGCTACTTGGGAGTCAGAAGAGACTATGCGTCAACAATACCCTCAATTATTTGGATCAGGTAATTTTTTAGGCTGAAATTTTTTTTAAGGGGGGTAGAGTTGTAACGCCCTGATTTTTGGGATTTTTCGGGTTTCTGTGATTTTTGGTAAATTTAGAAATTTTTGTGTTCTGAATATTGGAATTGTGTTTAAATGTGTCAGTGGGCCTTTAGAAGGCCCAAGCGTAAGTTAAACACGGTAAAATATCAACGTTGGATTTTAAGTGAATAGGAGACTTGGTTAAGTGGGCTTTTAAGAAGAACTTCGTAAATTACGACACAAATAAGGCCTTGGTAAAGTGGCAAGGTGGAGCCACTAAGTTCCTAAAAAAAGAAAGGCGTCTGGGAAGGAATTAAAGGTCCAGGGTTCAAGTTGCAAGGTAGGCATATTGTTACTTTTTAAGTTTAGGCATGTGTCGGGCATGTGATCACTTAATTGAATTTTGGCAAGGGCCTTAGGGAGGTTGGGCCGATTGTTTTAGTTGATATTAGGGTTAGGTTCTTTTCTTCTTCTGTCTTGGAGAATTAGGGTTAGCCACCTGAAAGCTTTCACTGTCATTCATCCTTTCTGATTTCTCACAAAAGCCAAAAATGCAAATTCCTTCTCCTTGGTGTTGATTTCTTCTTCCTCTCTTTTTCCTCCATTTTCTTTCTTCCTTTTTTCTTTTTTTTCTAGTCGAAACCTTCTGATCACCTTACTTACCTCCTCTGTCAATCCCATCCTCCACAAAACCTCCATAGCCGATTGCCATAAAAAGCCAAAATCTCGAAAACTCACTTCTTGTGCTGATTTCTCAAAGACAAAATCCTTCAGTTATTTTTGTTATTTTTTATCAACTTTCATCTTCTCTAAACCCTTAGTATCTGTCGGCAACATTACTTCAAAGTTATAGCCTCAAATCGTTATCTTCTTCATCACTTAAAAAGCCGAAATACTATAGATTTGAGGACTTATAGACAAAACTTCAGATCTCCTGGATTCGAGTTCTACTATCGTTTAGAGGTTAGATCTGCATCAGATCTGCGTAGAAATCAAAGAGGAATAAGTGGTAAGTGCTCATCACCTCAGATCTAGTCTTATTTTTCAATTTAGAAAAGCCTTCGATCAAGCTGACGATTTCTTTTGGTGATTAGTGTCTTCTACAGGTTTGATCGAAGGCTTGGATCTTTGGAACAACTAGATTTAGATCTAGTCATCGGATTTCGGCAAAAAGGTAAGATTCTAAAGGCTTTAGGGGCATGGTTCGAATATGGGTTGCTGAATATTGGGATTGGTTGTTGTGTGGGTTGCAATCTAAGAATTGTGGTAATCAATTGTAGGACATCATAAGGGATCTCAATAGCAGTCGTCGCGAAACAGGTGTGTATCGAACACCCTCTCATAGTTCAATTCGGCAAAAGTCGAAATGCCAAAATTTTGGCATTTCGTGGGCTTGTGAGTGTGCGAGTGCTCAGAAGACGTTTAGAAATCATTAGATCTGAAATCAAAAGTGGTAAGTTAGTCGTGTGTGAAGTTTCGTGCACTTCGGTAATTGGGTCTCGATAGGCTGAAACTGGGCCCAATAGGCTTACGGGCCCATACAGGTAAATAATAAAAAATAATAATAATAATAATAATATATATAATATAAAAAAGGCAATAAGTATGTTCTGTTAGACTGTAGAATCAAAACTGCTTAAATCGGTAAACTGGTCATAAAACTTGAATTAAATGGGCTTAAATTGCTAATGAACACTGTAGGGCCCATTAGGGGTTTTAGGGCCCAATGGCTAAAATTGTGAATTGAGATAAATAAATTACTACGATGACAAATGGGCTAGTAAGGACCGTAACATTCATGAGAACCCTTAAAAGTGATAAAATTACTGAAATACCTTTATAGGTGGAAAGTTTACAATTTTACTCCAAGGAGCAAAATTACTGATATACCCCTAGGGTTAAGGTTGACCTGAATGCATTTTTGACTGTTACTATTTACTGCATGCCATGTTATTATTATCTGATGCATGGGACTGGGTTATTGATGGAGGAAGTACTGAAAGTGGCTTGACAACGTACTGGAGGCTTTGCCTCAACTTACTGGTATCTGAGCAGCTATGATGCAACTGTGGAGTGTATGACTGGGTGGGTTGAGCTATTCCCCACATGGAGTGGAGGGCTGGTACGGGTGGAGTGTAGCGGTTGGTTATAGGTTGGGTTGGGCTTGCATACACGAATATGTTTGTTCTGTTATGGAATGGGCCTACGGGCCATACTGTATCTGAAAAAGGGCTAAGGCCCAGTTTATCATATTCTGAAAAGGGTTTCGGCCCAGTACCCGCAGTTATCTGAATAGGGCTTAGACCCAATGGGCTTGAGCTGATTTGGGCTTTGGATGGGTTTTCATATACACTAAATACCTCATTTTTCCTCTTCCACCAATCGATTTCCTCTTAATCGATTAATACTCATTCTTTCACCCTCTCTGTGTCGATTCTCCTGTGCTCTCTGTCGTTTTTGGTGGTAATACAACTATTCAGTTATGCTCTCTCTCTCTTATATTTTTTCTCTACTGTAATAGTTTTCCATCTAACAACTCTTTTCTCTGCCGATTACTATTAGAAGGTACGACTGTTACATCTTGTGCCCCGGTTAGAGTGGGTGTTTCTAGGGGTAGGCCGAATACTACTGTCTTCTTTTATTAGTCTTCTCATTCAGTAAGTTGCTATACATTTGGTTCAACTATTTGCATATATATTAGTTAACAAGTTACGATTGGGATGTAAGTAGTCTTTAAGGATTCAAAGCGATCCCTTGTAACGGTTTAGTGTGATCGATCAAGACGAGTGATAGGTAATCTCTCGAGCAAGTGTTTTGGGTTAGGGCTCTTTTCAATTGATTGGTAAGTGACTAACCAAAGTTTCTGATTGTGTTAGGTTGGGGTTCTCGTGGGTTAGTCGAGCACTTTCGCAAACAGGTGTGTAAAACACTACCCCTACTCGTAAATCGGCAAAAACCGAAATAAGTGACCGATGATGCTACACGAGTGTGCGCTTGGTCGTATGGTAAACCGAATGCCTAAATATGGGTGTAAGATCGACCATGAGCAATTTTATGGGCCGAGTCTAATTTGTGCCATGTTGGGCCAAAATAAACTGTGTGGACCCCACAGGCCTGTGGGCCTCACACAGCTAAACCACACATAAGTGTGGAAAATATTGAGCCAAGCTGTGTAGTTCACATGGCTAAGGTCATTTCTGGGCTATGTAGGCCACACAAGCGTGTGGGCCCACATGAGCCCGTATTATGGGCCTTGGGCCTACTTTCACTGTTTGACTGTTAAGGTTGCACGGGGTCGCCCGAGACAATTGTGGACCTACTGTTAGATCGGTAAGTGTGCCTGGACCCCTAATTGGTAAAATGACTGTTTTGCCCTTATGTGGGAAAATGATTGTTTTGCCCTTATGTGGTAAAATGACTGTTTTACCCTTATATGGTAAAATGATTGTTTTGCCCTTACGTGGTAAAATGATTGTTTTGCCCTTTTAAGGTAAAATGACTATTTTGCCCATATGAGGTAAAATGATTGTTTTCCCTTTATGAGGTAAAATGCTTGTTTTGCCCTTTTGTGGTAAGATGACTATTTTGCCCTTTTATGTTAAGGTGACTGTGTTACCCCTATGTGATATATGTTTATATTTTAGCATGCTATTATAACTGTATTGAATACATGTATAATATTATGACATGTTGCATGATGTATTGTATGGGGATGGGTTTTTATATGATTGGAGGAAGTGTATTGTACTGGCAGCTCTGCTGCAAATCACTGATGGCTTTAAGCCTTTTATATTGGCAGCTGTGCTACAAATACTGTTTAGTGCCGTAACCGGTGCTACTTGGAGCGTAAGGATGGGTAGGTCGATTTTATCCCCACATGGAGTGTAGGGTTGGACGAAGATGGACTGTAGAGGATGGATGGGTAGGACTTGCATACTATTTACTGTTACTGCACTGTTTACTGTTACTACAATGGGTCAAGGCCCGAACACATGACTGTTTTTGTATTGAGATGGGCTAAAGCCCTAACTGATATTGTCATTGTTACTTGTAATATCCCGAATTAGGGCCTAATCGGAGTAGTGGTTTCATGACCACAAATCCGAGATAGAAATAATTATTTTATAATTATTTTGATGATTATGATATGATTGCATGATTGTGGGAAAATTTCGTGATGAAATTCTATGCCTAAAGTGCTTAAATTGAAAGTAGGGACTAAATCGAATAAGTTGCAAAATTTGCATTCTAGAAATTTTTAGTACGAAATTGTTTTGGAATATTAATGAGGAGGTCTTAAATAGCAATTTGACCAATTTTAAGTTCATAGACAAATTTAGGACATGGAAGGAATTTTTGGAAAGTTTAGTAGTAAGGGTATTTTGGTCATTTTGATATTTAATGAAATAAAATGGGAAAAATAACACAAAATAGTCATCTTCCCCATTTAGTTGCTGCCGAAACTTCACTCTCACCATAGCTAGGGTTTCTTCAACTTTCAAGCTTCATAGTAAGTGATTCTAAGCCCCGTTTTTAATGATTTTTACGTTTTTGAGATCCCGGTAGCTCGATTAAGCTTATGCTAACAATAATTCAACCTAGGGTTCATATTTGGAAAAATACCCATAGGTGAAATTTGTGTATTTTGATGTTTTATGATAGAATATGGGGTTTTAAATTATGTTAGACAACTTGTGCTACTCGGTTTTGAGCGAAAACGAGTAGAAGGGCTTAATCGGTAAAAATACCTAATAGTCGTAAGTACATGTTAGAGTGAGAATTTGATGTTGTCATAGAAAAGAAAAGTGATCAGCATGTTGTAAAACATAAGAATAAGGAATAAAGTTTAATCCCGAGCCTAGGGGCAAAAATGTAAATATGCAAAAATTTAGGGGCAAAATTGTAATTTTGTCGAAATTTGAGTTAAGGATTAATTTGATGATGTGAGTATTAAATGAGCTAAATGTGTTATTTTAGATCAAGAAAGACGTGGAATCGACCTCAATCGAGGAAAAGAAAAGATTGTGGACTAAATTGCAAAATCTTTGTATTTTGGTACCAAGGTAAGTTCATGTGTAAATAAAGTAGCATAATTGTTATTTTTAAGTTATTGATGTTAATTATATGTTATGCTGAATTTTATTATGAAATGTATGCTTTGTGGTTAATTTCAAATAATATGTAAATTATGTGAGCTACTTGTTAAATATAATTGTTACCGAGTATTGATTTCGGCATTCTACGGAAGACGGCAAGGATAAGTGTTCGAGAAAAATCCCATTTGAACCTTAGGAATAGATTAGGATACAAGTGACATGTCACTAGGATGGTTGAGCATCCGAACTCGTTGAGTTGAGTCCGAGTTCACTTATGGATGCGAATGTCCGAACTCGTTGAGTTGAGTCCGAGTTCGTGAAATGTAACTAGGCATCCGAACTCGTTGAGTTGAGTCCGAGTTCACTTATGGATGCGAACGCCTGAGCTCGTTGAGTTGAGTCCGAGTTCGCTATGGGCGGGTTACATGATTGCTTGATTGAATATATGGCACTTATGTGCAAGTTATCCATGTATCCGAATTATATTCCGATGTGTTCAACGGGTAAAGTTCTACTCAAATGGAGGAATATTCGAGATGTAAAGAGACGTATTGGTAAGTGATATGAAATGGATATTTTGGACAAGTATGTATTTAACCCTCGGGTTGAGTATTGATACAACCACGATAAGGTAATAAGATGATGAAAAATGATTAAAAATGTGATATGTGTTTTAGTGATGTATGCTAATGTTGATTGGTATAACTGTTTGCTATGTTACTTATTATTTGCAAATGAACTTACTAAGCATTTATGCTTACTCCTCCTTCTTACTCATTGTAGTTTTGGACAAGCCAGCTCAGAGTCGGGATAGGTCAAGGCTCACCACACTATCCTAAGACTTTTGGTAAATGGCTTGTAAATTTAAGTATGGCATGTATAGCAATATACCTATTTTGTGTAAATGATCTTATGGTATGGTTGTGGAATGGTTGAGGAAATGCTTGATAATGATAAATTATGAAAATGTTTAGTTTAGATTATGTTTGATGTTAAGGAAAACTATTAAGATACTTAGTGCATAAAAACTCATAAAAAGGATGAAATTTGCCATAAACAGAATACTGCAGCAACACTGATGCGAGTTTGAAAATTTACTAAAAATCATAGAAATTTAATTTGGTGATGAACTACATATCAAATTTAAGCTTATTATGTCTAGTTTCACATGAAATAAATGGAACAAGTAAAGGAATTATATGTTAGAATATATTTGAATTTTAGTGAAACAGAGTCATAGCAGTTTCTGAATCCCCTGTTCCAAATTTAGAAATTCACCATAAATTGTAAAGATATAATTAGGTGGTGTATTTTATATCCTCAGAATCCTTATTAAGTCTAGTTTTAGTAGAAACAAATCTCATAGTCATATGAATTTTTTACAGAGCGAAATGTGGTTCGTAGTAAACAGAGGTCAGACCAGTCGAGTCCTGAAACAGGGGTAACTTTAACTAATAAACTGTACTAATTGGCCCAACCAAAAATTCTAGAAAAAAATTAGTAGATAGGTATATGAGTCTAGATTCAGGGAAAATTTAAGGATCTTAATTTCAAGTTTCGTAACTAAAGATATGATTTTTCTTGTGACTGTGACGCAAGTAGCTTAAAAGCTGTGAATGTAGAAACAATAATCCAAAGTTCTAAAAATGTTAAACTAAGCTTAGTAACACCTCATACTCGACTCCGGTGACGGTCTCGGGCGTGGGGGCGTTACATTACTAAAAAGGGCTTAGGCCCAGACTGTGCTTGTTTTATGACCGTTTGCTTATATGGGATTACACACTGAGTTTTCGTAAACTAACCCATTTATTTATCAGCGTAGGTAATCCCCGGCCTTAGGCGGATCAGTGCTGCGAGGGACTCAATGGTGGCAACATAACTACATGGACTTTCTTATTAGATTTTAAATTTTAAGTATTTTAATCTGGGTATCATTTTATGTAATAAGGCCTCTATAAATTTTTAAGCTTTAATTTGGGCTTTAATTATTTTGATTTATAACTACTAGCAGTAGGATAAGACGCAATTTTTCAAAAGAAAAATGTTTTCCAAAAATACCAAGAATTCGCAATTGTTAAGAGCTTCCGTAAGAGACAATGTTTTCAAAATTAAAGACGTTTTAACATGAGTAACCTTCAATAAACAAAATGTTTTAAAATCATCAATAAGAACATATAACAAAGGTAAATACTAAAAAGGGGTTTTCTTTCGATATCACGCTTTGCGAAAAACACTTCAATGTGGCATCACTAGATTCAGCCATAACGTCTAGGTCGGTTTTGGAGTGTTACAAAATTGAGAAAAGTGTAAAATTCATGGTTAGATGTGTGATTAAACGAAGATGTGGGCTGCTATAAAGTTGTATTAAATTTGGCTAGGCTTGGGTTTGGCCAAAATTGAATGAACTTCATTTTACGAGATTAAGGACAAAATTGTAAAAATGTAAAACAATAGGGGAAAAAGTGCAATTTTTCCAAAATGTGTATAATATGTTAAATTGAATAATTTAGAGGTTAATATACTGAATTTGATCTTATATCTAGATCAAGATAAGCAATTATCGGAACTAGATTGGGGAAAATGAAAAGTGGATGAATAGCCAATAGTTTTATTTATGCAACCCGAGGTAAGTTCGTATAGCTAGAATCAAATTATTAAATACATGTAATTGTTTAGAATGTATGTGTATAAGTTGAATGAATAATCCACTTTAAATTTGAATTACCTGTTATATGATTGTATTATTATTTACATGGCTAGAAGTGAAATGTCACAAATGTTATATAGGTTACATGGATTCGGTATGATCATATGCATTAAGTATGCAAATTGAGTATTTAAATGTATATATATATATTTGATTGAATTGTACATATATGATTTGGTAAATTGAATTATTGATCATTAAATGTTTAAATGATGAAATTGGATAATACAGAGCCCCGCTCGAACTTTAGAAAATCGTAGAATATGAGTGACATGTCACTAGGGTTACCATTTGGTCGAGCTCCTACATTTGTTACGAACTCACCATAGTTCATATGAGATTACCATTTCAGCTCTTCGGGGCTTACAGTTCAGCTCTTCGGAGCATACCGTTTATCAGCTCAAGAGGAGCTTACTAATCATGGCTCGAAAGAGCTTACCATTTCAGCTCAATAGAGCTTACTGTTTCCAGCTCAGGAGGAGCTTACCGATCATGGCTCGAAAGAGTATAAATGATAATGAATTGACGGATTACCAATTATAACACTTAGAGTGTATCACCCGAGTATTCTTCGATCTTCTAATAAGTTCAACAAGCATAATTATTGTTACTGATTACATGAAAAAAATATGTGTTTATACGGATGAATTACTGTTATTACTGATGAACTACTGTTTATACGGATGAACCACAGGTTATATGAATGAATTATAGTTTATACGAATAGAAATGAATTGCCATAATGTTGTGTGAATTACATGGTATTGATGAGTTTATATGATTATGCATTTGGCAAATTTGGTTGTATTGAAATGGTAATTTAGGTTATAATGACGTATGAACAAATTATATATATGTGAATCGAGATATAAGTGGTTTAACCACATACATGCCCATTAGAGTACAAGATACATAATATTTGATGTTATTTCCATGATTCAACGGAGAAGATAACGGTACTAGAATTGAAATGATTATATGAATCAATTCAGATAAATGTGAGACGTTCGATTAGTATGTGATATTTAATAATTTCATATGATATGTAAGTGAAAACCGAGGAATACATACAGGAATTACAAGTTGTTATTGTATTACGTGTTGATTTTGATGAAGCTGATTTATATGTCATCATATTTCTCTAATTTTGAATTAAATGTTAAATTGTATATAGTACATACTAGTCATATCAGCTTACTAAGCTTATTAGCTTACTCTGTTTATTTTTTGTATTTTACAGTATTTTGAAAGCTCGCTCGGGTTGAAAGTCATCGAAGTTTTCATCACACTATCGAAGAGTTGATTTGGTATTTTTGAACTCTTTGAAATTGATAACATGGCATATATAGGCTAGTTGATGACATGAGATATATGACCTATTGTAGCTATTAAAGCTTATAAGTATTGATTTGTTTAAGCCATGTTGATTTGGCTTAACTTGGTTAAATATTGGTTTATTATGTGTGTGAAATGCTATGGAATGATTGCCAACTGGGTTATGAAATGTGGCCATTTATGCTTGTGAATTCTTGTGATATAGGGTGGAAAAATGGCTTTACAAATAGCTTATTTTTGTCCACACGGGTAGAGACATGGGCATGTGTATCAGTTGTGCGTGACACATGGTCATGTTACACGGCCGTGTGTCCCCTAGGATAGCCTTTCGAATTAAGACAGTATACCCTACAATTTTGACACGGCCTAGACACACGGGTGTGTCTAATGGCTGTGAGTGTTCACGTGGGCATATGACTGACCGTGTGACATAAGTCAGTATAGCCCCCTAAATGGCACATGGCCTAGCACACAAGCGTATGTGGCTATTTCGAAGGGCACACGGCTTAGACACAAGAGCGTGTGGCCGACTGTGTGATCCAAGTCAGTTTCGACAACGGTCAAGGCACACGGGCATGTCTCCAGCTGTGTGGTGCAAGTCAGTATGTATGCCCTATTTTCACACGGTCTAAGACACGGGCGCGTCTACTAGCCATGTGAGGCACATGGCCTGTTCACATGGGCGTGTGACCCTAGAAATGTTGAAAATTTTCTAAGTTCTCAAAATGTTTATATGTTACCGATTTAGTCCCAATTGTACGATTAAAGCTTTATATGCTTGATTTGAGTACATATGGAATGTGGATGAATTATATTGATTGAAACAAGAGGATTATTTGATAAATGATTGTTCTGAATTGAGTATAAGTCTGGTAATGTCTCTTAACCTATTCCGGTGACGGTTACAGGTTAGGGGTATTACATTTATTGGTATCAGAGCTACGATTTAGTCAATTCTAGGACTAGCGTAGCACATGTGAGTCTAGCTATACATGCCATATTTAACCTGTGATAGCGTGGTATCTCCTGACTCTGACGAGAACTATTTTAATTAGACAAATGTGCTTTTCAACTGAGCTAATTCAAATAATACTGAATGTGATACTCAAATATTTGAGTAAAATGTGTTTATGATGAGTTGAAACTCATAAAGGTATGAATGATAGTTTTGTAACATTATGCTATTGATAAATGTTATGTCATATGTGAGTATATGTGAAAGTCAAATTATGAGGCCTTATGGCCTTCACCCCCTTATCAGTATAGAGTTATAATGAAATTTACTAGATTAGGATTGAATACGTTCCCAAGTGTGAGAAATCAAAGAGTTCAAGGATTAAATGATTTATAACATGGTCAGATATGAAAATGGGTTAGCAAGTAATGACTGTTTTGGAAGAGATGACAGATTGCTTAAAAGATCATTTGGATTAGCAATGTCGCTATTAAAGAAGAAATTTACTTCAGTTAACTAAATTATTTAAGATTAGATAGTGAAACAATGTTTGATTTGTATTGATAGTTGAGTGTAGCGATTATAGTTGAAATAAATTGTGATGATTTCTTCTAGGTATTCTATGTGTTTATCTCTCCTCAGAGGTATGTGGAGCTGTATATTTTCAGATGAAATTCTTATCATATGAGAACGTTATCTAGATATATTGATATATGAAAGTATTATTGGACTGTTCGGGTTCTAATTCAGCATTGCGTTGATAGAAGGTCGACGGTAAAATCTGTATGATGTTAGTATTCTGTTTCTACTGTTTATTATTCTGTTGTATATACATGAAGATTATATTGCTTCCGTTACTATTAATTCCAGTACATATGAGTGATGCTTTACTTCTGGATTTCCTCTGAGACATCATCGAGATATTTACCATCTAATATGGGTGCTTTCTCAAAAGGTTCAGTATAGTATTATATTTAGGATTACAATATCTCGGTTTTCATACGATTCTATATGGTTACCTGTGAAAGATATTTATTAAATGGATATAATTATATTTACTTTGATTATAATTCCTGGGTTTGATCATAGTAGCGTTGTTATACAAATCTCGAAGTTATAGAGGTTGTGGTTTTGCATTTGGCATTATTGGGACTAAATTTGATTTTCACCAAGTTGCATTATTGACAGTAGAGATCGACTCATTTGTTTAATCTGATTGAGTTATTCACTTGAAAGGTAATTGAATTTTATGTACTTAAGTTTATCCGTAGGTTTGAAAATAAATCTTGTAAGCTCGCGAGTGAACAGACGAGTAGTCTAAATAAAGAGCTCAAATTCTAGAAGACATGATATGGAATTATAACTATCGGATCAGATCTAATTCAGAAATGATATTTTGATGGAGACAGTTATTACATTTTTGAATTCTGAATGGTTTGATACTTGCTAATAAAGTTATTAACTGTGGAAGGATTTTGGATTAGTGATTGAATATCATCTGAGGAAAGTGATTCTAGTCAGAGGTATTGGGAGCAGAAAATCTTACAGGTATTGAGTGTAGTTATTTTATCGGAAGGTGATTCGATATTAGCTAAGTTCAAAGCTAAATTGATGTTTATTCAGCAAATCTATGGGACTTGGAAATAAAACAGTGACTTGCAAATTAAAAGAGTACAATGGGAGACGACTTTTGATTCAGAGTTTCAAATTAGAATCGATGATTACTTTTTGTTCCGAAACAGAGTTTGAGTACCGAGAAATCCAGAGATTTTACAGCGATTGATACACAAAGCTCACATCATAATAATCATAAGATGATTAATGATCTGAAATTGTTGTATCGATAGACAAGTATGAAACGAGACATTTCTGACTCTACGCTTAGAAGTTTAAAGTATCAACAAGTTAAATTGATTGTTATGTACCTTTGGGACTGCTAGAGTCTGAGATGATATATGAGTGAAAAATGGGATTATTATGATGGATTCTGTATTGGGATTTTTCTTATGATTGAAAAAGAGAGATGTTATATGGGTTACTGACGAATGTTTAAATAGTCTGCAGATTTATTTCTATATGTACAGATTTCTCTTTTGATAGACTTGTTGAGTTGTACATTTCAGAGATTTCCAGATTATACGGCGTTGTCAGTCTCCATTATTTTGGGAACTCAAAGTTTATATTTGTGATTCGATAGAAATCTACAGTAAGTTCTAAGTACGAGGTTGAGTTCTAATACCACATTTCATCCTCGAATTGATGGTTAATCTGAGAAAGTGATTTAGATTCTTGGAAATATGTTTTGTTACTATGTTATAGAATTTGAAAGCAACTGAGAAAGACATTTATTGTTGGTTGAGTTTCCGTATAATAAAAGTTATAAGATTAGAATAAAGATTTCATTTTATAAAGTATTGTATAGTTGCAATTACCAAACTCTGTTATATTGGATCGAGCTGTGTGAGAAAAAGATCCACTAGGTTGTTTTAATAAGAGAAATTGAAGAGAAAGTGAAAGTAATTCACGACAGTCTAAAAGCAGTTTCAAATTGATAGAAAACATATGTAGACTTGATATGTAAAAGCATTGAATTTTAGTTAGAAAACTAAATATTTGTGAAAGTATTGCAGTGGAAATAGAATTTCTCTATTTAGCTATAAAGAAAAGTTGATTTCGAAATTCATCAGGCTGTATGAGATTATCATAAGAACTTGAGAAGATTTGTAATGTGTTTCTTATATATATGATGTGATGATACGAATAAGATCCATTGTCTATAATATCTCTTTCAGAAGTAAAAGCTTAGCTTGATATGACGTATATCAAAGAACATATCAAAAAAAATCTCAGTTTATGAGATTATAGAGTTGAGAAATCTATAGCTATGTGAGAAATTGATAAGGTTATGTGATAGCAAATCTTTAATCTATTCTTTGATAAGATTTTCGGGGACAAAAATCTCTGGGGGGAGAGTTGTAACAGCCTATTTTTAGGTTTAACTAGAATAGTGGTTTTGAGACCACAATCCAAAGTCAAAATATTTATTTTATTATTTTAATAAGTTTTATAGCATGATAGAATGATAGCATAAAAATTTCGTTAACAAATTTTACTGTTTGGGTGGTTAATTCGGTAAAAAGGACTAAATCGTGTAAAGCGTAAAATATGAGTTCTATAAGTTAAATGACCAAATCACTATAGAATGGAAATATATGAGCACTTTCATGGTAATTAAACCCTTTAAGTGATAGTGGACATTTATGAGAATTGGTATGGTTGAAATTTGTTTTATATTAAAGTATAAAAACGTAAAATGGTAAATAATAGTAATAATAAAGAAAACAAAAGAAATGCATGAAAAATAACTTTTGCTTCAGCCGAATATGGAAGAAGAAGCCATTTTTGGTTCTTTGATGTGTGGCCATATATCTTCATCGATGTAAGTCCATTTGTGTTTGGTTTTTAATGATTTCTACGTTTTTGAGCTCGTTGCAGTTAATCCATCTAACTCGTACCTTCATTTTCAAAATTGCTATAGATTTTGAATGATGCCATTATTGAATGCTTGGTTGTTTAGATGTTTTATGATATATTATTAATGTTTGAAGCTAGATTAACAAGTTTTATAAAGTGATTTTTTGACAAAAATGTCAATTAAGGACTAAATTGAGAAAAGTGTAAAATTCATGGTTAGATATGTGAATAAACAAAAATATGGGCTGCTATAAAGTTGTATTAAATTCGGCTAGGCTTGGATTTGGCCAAAATTGAGTGAATTTCATTTTACGAGATTAGGGACTAAATTGTAAAAATGTAAAACATTAAGGGCAGAAGTGTAATTTTGCCAAAATGTGTATTATATGTTAAATTGAATAATTTGGAGGTTAATATTCTGAATTTGATATTATATCTAGATCAAGATAAGCAATTACTGGAACTAGATCGGGAAAAATGAAAAGTGGCCGAATAGCCAATAGTTTTATTTGAGCAACTCGAGGTAAGTTCGTATAGCTAGAATTGAATTATTAAATACATGTTATTGTTTAGAATGTATGTGTATAAGTTGAACGAATAATCCACTTGAAATTTGAATTACCGGTTATATGATTGTATTATTGTTTACATAACTAGAAGTGAAATGTCACAAATGTTATATAGGTTACATGGATTCGGTATGATCATATGCATTGAGTATGCTAATTAAGTATTTAAATGTAATATATATTTGATTGAACTGTACATATATGATTTGGTAAATTGAATTATTGATCATTACATGATGAAATGATGAAATTGGATAATACAGAGCCCCGTTCGAACTTTAGAAAATCATAGAATACGAGTGACATGTCACTGGGGTTACCATTTGGTTGAGTTCCTGTATTTGTTGTGGACTCACCATAGCTCATATAAGCTTACCATTTCAGCTCTTCAGGGCTTACCATTCAGCTCTTCAGAGCTAACCGTTTATCAACTCAAGAGGAGCTTATCAATCATGGCTCGTTGTTTCAGCTCAATAGAGCTTACTGTTCCCAGCTCCGAAAGAGCTTACCAATCATGGTTCAAAAGAGCATAAATGATAATGAATTGACAGATTACCAATTATTACACTTAAAGTGTATCACCCGAGTATTCTTCGATATTCTAATAAGTTCAACGGGCATAATTATTGTTACTGATTGTACGAAAAAATATATGTGTTTATGTGGATGAATTACTATTATTACTGATGAACTACTGTTTATACAGATGAACCACATGTTTTATGAATTAATTATAGTTTATACGAATAGAAATGAATTGCCATAATGTTGTGTGAATTACATGGTGTTGATGAGTTTGTATGATTATGCATTTGGCAAAATTGGTTGTATTGAAATGGTAATTTATGTTATAATGACGTATGAACAAATGATATATATGTGAATCGAGACATAGGTGGTTTAACCACATACATGCCTATTAGAGTACAAGATACAGAATATTCGATGTTATTTCCATGATTCAATGGAGAAGATAACGATACAAGAATTGAAATTATGATATTAATTAGTTTAGGTAAACGTGAGACGCTCGACAAATAAGTGATAATTAATAATTTCATATGATATGTAAGTGAAAAACGAGGAATACATACAGGAATCACAAGTTGTTACTGTATTACATGTTGATTTTGATAGAGCTGATTTATATGTCATCATATTTCTCTAATTTTGAATTAATTGTTAAATTGTATATAGTACATACTATTCATATGAGCTTACTAACTTTATTAGCTTACTCTATTTATTTTTCATATTTTATAGTGATTTAAAAGCTTTATCAGGTTGGAAGTCATCGATGATTTCATCACACTATCCATGAGTGAATTTGGCATTTTTGAACTCTTTGAAATTGATAATATGGCATGTATAGGCTAGTTGATGATATGAGATATATGAGTTATTGTAGCTAATAAAGCTTCTAAGTATTGATGTGTTTAAGCCATGTGGTTTGGCTTAACTTGGTTAAATATTGGTATATTATGTGTGAGAAATGTTATGGAATGATTGCCAATTGGGTTATGAAATGTGGTCATTTATGCTTGTGAATGCTTCTGATATAGGGTAGCAAAATGGCTTTACAAATAGCCTATTTTTGTCCACACGGGTAGAGACACGGGCATGTGTATTAGCTGTGTGTGACACACGGTCATATTACACGGCAGTGTGTCCCTCAGGGTAGCCTTTCGAATTAAGGTAGTATACCCCACAGTTTTGACACGGCCTAGATACACGAGTGTGTCTAATGGTCGTGAGTGTTCACATGGGCGTATGATTGACTGTGTGACATAAGTCAGTATACCCCCTAAATGGCACATGGCCTCGCACATGGGCTTGTGTGGTCATTTCGAAGGACACACGGCTTAGACACACGGGTGTGTGGTCGGCTGTGTGACCCAAGTCAGTTTCGACCACGATCAAGGCACACGGGCGTGTCTTCGGCCGTGTGGTGCAAATCAGTATGTATGCCTTGCTTTCACACAGTTTAAGACACAGGTGCGTCTACTAGCTGTGTGAGGCACACGGGCGTGTGACCCTAGAAATGTTGAAAATTTTCTAAGTTCTCGAAATGTTTATATGTTACCGATTTAGTCTCAATTGTATGATTAAAGCTTTCTATGCTTGATTTGAGTCCATATGGAATGTGGATAAATGATATTGATTGAAACATGAAGATTATTTGATAAATGATTGTTCTGAATTGAGTATAAGTCTGATAATGCCGCTTAACCTATTCTAGCGACGGTTACGGGTTAGGGGTATTATATTTATTGGTATCAGACCTACGATTTAGCCGATTCTAAGACTAACGTAGCATATGTGAGTCTAGCTATACAGGCTATTTTCAACCTATGATAGTGTGATATCTCCGGACTCTAATGAGAACTATTTTATTTAGATAGATGTGCTTTCTAACAGAGCTAATTCAGATAATACTGAATGTGATACTCAAACATTTGATTAAAATGTGTTTATGATGAGTTGAAACTCATAAAGGTATGAATGGTAGTTTATAACATTATGTTATTGAGAAATGTTATGTCACATGTGAGTATATGTGAAAGTCAAATTATGAGGCCTTACGACCTTCACCGCCTTATCAGTATAGAGTTATAATGAAATTTACTAGATTAGGATTGAATAAGTTCCCAAGTGTGAGAAATCAAAGAGTTCAAGGATTAAATGATTTATAACATGGTCAGATATGATAATGGGTTAGCAAGTAAAGACTGTTCTGGAAGAGATGACAGATTACTTAGAAGATCATTCGAATTATCCAATGTCACTATTAAAGAAGAAATTTACATCAGTTAACTGAATTATTTAAGATTAGACAGTGAAACAATGTTTGAATTGTATTAATAGCTGAGTGCAGCGATTATAGTTGAAATAAATTGTGATGATTTCTTCTAGGTACTCTACGTGTTTATCTCTCCTCAGAGGTATGTAGAGCTGTATATTTTCATATGAAAATCTTATCATATGAGAATGTTATCTAAATATATTGATATATGAAAGTATTATTGGGCTGTTCGGGTTATAATTTGGCATTATTATATCTTTCTCTGGTATTCTATTACTGTTGATAGAAGGTCGACGATATAATTTGTATGATGTTAGTATTCTATTTCTACTATTTATTATTCTGTTGAATATACATGAATATTATATTGCTTCTGTTACCGTTAATTCCAATACATATGAGTGATGCTTTACTTCTGGATTTCCTCTGAGACATCATTGAGATATTTACCATCTAATATGGGTGCTTTCTCAAAAAGTTCAGTATAGTATTATATTTGGGATTACAGTATCTCGATTTTCATACCATTCTATATGGTTACTCGTGAAAGATATTTATTGAATTGATATAATTATATTTACTTCGATTATAATTTCTGGTTTTGATCATAGTAGCATTGCTATACAAATCTCGGAGTTATAGAGGTTGTGGTTTTGCATTTGGCATTATTGGGACTATATTTGATTTTCACTTTTGTTCCAAGCTGCGTTATTGACAATAAAGATCCACTCACTTGTTTAATCTGATTAAGTTATTCACTTGAAAGGTAATTGAATTTTGTGTACTTAACTTTATCCGTAGGTTCAGAAAATAAATCTTGTATGCTCGCGGGTGAACAGACGGGTAGTCTGAATAAATAGTTCATATTCTAGAAGACATGATACAAAATTATAACTATCGGATCAGATCTAATTTAGAAATGATATTGTAAATTAAATTTATTTTGATGAAAACAGTTATTGCATTTATGAATTATGAATGGTTTGATACTTGCTAATAAAGTTATTAACTATGGAAGGATTTTGGATTAGCGATTGAATATCATCTGAGGAATGTGATTGTAGTCAGAGGTATTGGGAGCAGAAAATCTTACGGGTATTGAGTGTAGTTATTATCGAAAGGTGATTCGATATTAGCTAAGCTAAAAGCTAAATTGATGTTTATTCAGCAAGTCTATGGGACTTGGAAATAAAGCAGTGAATTGCAAATTAAAAGAGTACAATGGGAGACGTCTTCTGATTTAGAGTTTCAAATTAGAACCGATGATTACTTGTTGTTCTGAAACAGAGTTTAAGTACCAAGAAATCCAGAGATTTTACAGCTATTGATACATGAAGCTCACAGTAGTAGTTTGCCTTTTTTTTTCCAAGAGAAGTAAGATGATTAATGATCTAAAATTGTTGTATCGATAGACAAGTATGAAACGAGACATATCTTACTCTACGCTTAGAAGTTTAAAGTATCAGCAAGTTAAATTGATTGTTATGTACCTTCGGGAATGTTACAGTCTGAGATGATATATGAGTGAAAATGGGGTTATTATGAAAGATTCTGTATTGGGATTTTTCTTATCATTGAAAAAGAAAGATGTTATATGGGTTAGTGACGAATGTTTAAAAAGTCTGTAGATTTATTTCTATACGTATAGATTTCTCTTTTGATAGACTTGTTGAGTTGTACATTTCAGAGATTTCTAGATTATACAGTATGTCAGTCTCCATTATTTTGGGAACTCGAAGTTTATATTTCTGATTTGGTAGAAATCTACAGTAAGTTCTGGGTACGAGTTTGAGTTCTAATTGTAACACCCCTTACCCAAGTCTGAGACCAGAGTTGGGCAAGAGTCATTACCTGACTTAAACGCATGCATTCAATCTTTTCTAAAATGTAAAAACTAGCTCAAATTTAAACTTTCCTTTCATAGTCCATTGATTCCTAATATGGGCCTACGAGGCACAAATCAAGCTTTGGAAATTGTCTGGGATTAACTCGATCGCTTATGAAAACTTTGGAAAATATCACTTGAAACAGGGCACATGCCCGTATGGAAGGGCAACATACTGTGGTCATTATAACATGACTGTGTTAATGGCCCATGTGACACACATGGCCTAAGCATCTAGGGACACCCCCGTGTCCCATGCCCGTGTGAATTAAATTCTAAATGCAAACCTACAGGGGTTTTCACACGGCCTGACACACGCCCATGTCTATAGCCCATGTCCCTCACACGGCCATGACACGCCCGTATCTAAAAACCTTGACATTTTGTTTCTGACGTCAGCACCTAATTTGGGGCACACAGCCAAAGCACACGCCCGTGGCCAAAGGCCGTGTTCTTTGCACGATTGAGACACACGGTCGTGTCTCTGCCCGTATGTTTACTACCATGCATTCTGACTTGCAAAATTGTACGTGTAGGGGACACACGACTGAGCAGCATGCCCGTGAGGCTGACCGTGTGTCACACACGGCCTAGACACACGCCCGTGTGTCTACCCGTGTGGACAATATAAGGCTATCTACCAAGCCTTTGCTACCCTGAAACAAAATCTAACATCAACCAACACATCAAAGATTAAGTTAATATGATTTCTGAACCAAACAACCATAGCTAAGACCCATATACATTACATGTAATCAACCATGCCAACAATTTCACATTCATGAAAGGCTAGCTTGCATTCACACAATAACTTTCAATATTAGCCATTTTCCATGGCCTTTTACAAAATAAATCAAATGTTAAAGTAAGTCGACATATCTGGCCAATTAACAATGACACAAAATTCAAAAGTCAAGGTCCTATACATGCCATAATCAAAATAAAAGATCTAACTATACCAAGTGCTTCGGATAATAGTGTGACTGGCTTCTCCGACGTAGAGATGATCCTCGAGCTACTATGGCGGCACTATAAGAAAATGGAAAGGGAAATAGCGTAAGCATAGAACTTAATAATTTGCATGAAAATAAACAACAACTACTTATCATAAAGTAATATGCTCATAACCTTTCATAGATTATTCATGAATACCGTAAATACACAAGTACTATTTACTCATCACCATCCAACACAATTCATATCGCATATATTGAGCCCATTTCTCATACATTTCAATTAGGTACCTCTACCACTCATCACATGATCATGACTTTTCTCATTTTGACATAAATCATAAACCCTTTGTTGAACCATTTGGAATGTTACTGGATACTCCATAGCCCTAACAAGGGTTAAAATACCGACGCCATGTCCCAAACATGGTCTTACACTGGCTCTCATCTATAAGTGTCGATGCCATGTCCTGGACAGGTCTTACACTGACACATCACAAGCTGACGCCATGTCCCAGACAGGTCTTACACTAGCTTGTATATCGCGAGGCTGATACATGTCCATGACATGTCTTACACTGGCTTAAATACCTCGAGGCCGATGCATGTCCCAGACATGTCTTACACTGTCTCTCATACGGTGGCTGATGCATGTCCCAGACATGTCTTACACTAGCACAAATATCACCCATTATCACGGTACAAATATCCAAGTCTATTCCAAAGGTTCAACGAAAGTCTTTACTACGTAAGTTTCTCAACATGTATTCTCATATTCCAAAATCAAGACAATTTATGCCATATCAACTCAAATACACATTATAAAGATATAGTTGCATTATTAACATACAACTTACCTCGAATTACAAAATGTAGGCGGCTAGATGATTTACTCAACTTGCTTGGCCTTCCCCCGGTCCAAGTCCGATTTTCATGTTTCTTGATCTAAAATAATAAAAATTCACTCGTTTAACCTCTACATAAATTTAAGCAATCATAAGTTCACATTTTTGGAAAAATGACCATTTTGCCCTTAGACTTTCACAAAATGACCATTTTACCCCTAGGCTCAAAAATTGATTTTTATTAAATTTCTTAAAATTTTAAGCCTAGCCGAACCCTTTTTACTCTTATAGTGACCCAAAATTCCCCTTGTTTCACAACATCACTATCCATTTTACAAACTTTACAAAATGGTCCCTTTTAGGTTTTCATGGGAAGTTCTTTCACAAAAGTTGTTCACTACACCACTAAGATTTATTTTCTTCCATAAAAACTTAGCAAACATCATGAATCCTTTCATGGCAAAACCCTAGACTATTAAGCATTTTGCAAAATGGTCCCCTCATTAGGTAACGCATGCTACAAGGGTTCCAAAAGTACAAAGATTATCAAAAATAACCTTCAAATTGACTTACTTGCAAGAGGATAGCTTGGCTGAAATTTTAAAGCTCCAAGAACCCATATTTTTCTGAGAATTTTGGTGGAGAAGAAAGGGTGAAAGGGATGATATCATTTTTTTTTCTATTTTATTTCTTTTTAGTCAATTTAGCCATCAAATTTTCACCTAACATTGACTTTTTTATCCCTTTGTCTCCTATGGCCAACCATGCCTCTTTAAAGGGTCTAATTTCCCTTTAAAGACCCCCAATTTAAGTTCTCTAGCTATGTGACACCCTTAGCTATCAAAATAGGACTTTTGCACTTTATGCGATTTAGTCATTTTTCGCAATTAAGATTACAAACGCTAAAATTACTTCACCAAATTTTTCATGCACTATTATAAACATGCTATTACTCTAAAATAATAATAAAATACTTTCTTCGACTTTAGATTGGTGGTCTTGAAACCAATGTTCTGACTAAGCCCAAAATTAGGCTGTTACAAATCTCTCATTTAGGGATTTTCATCCCCGAAAATCTTACCGGTGAACAAATCCGGGTATTGGTCTCTCATGGTCTCCTCGGGTTCCCATGTGGCTTCTCGAACCCATGTCTATGCCATAAAACCTTCACGAGTGTTACACTTTTATTCCTCAATTTCTTGACCTCTCGATCCAAAATCTTGATCAGTTCATCACCATAGGTCATATCTGGGCTTATTTCAATTTCTTCAGGAGAAATCATGTGTGAGGGATTAGATCGGTAGCGGCGCAACATCAATACATGAAACACATCATGAATTTTCTCTAGCTCACGAGGCAAGGCTAATCGATATGCTATTGGTCCAATTTTCTTGGTCACCTTATAAGGTCCAATAAACCGCAGACTCAGCTTGCCCTTTTTACCGAATCTAAGGATTTTCTTCCACGGGGATACCTTCAAAAACACCTTATCACCAACTTGAAACTCGATCTCTTTTCATTTCAAATCCATGTAAGGTTTTTGTCTATTCGATGCGGCCCTCAGGCAATCACGAATAATCTTAACCTTTTCTTCAGTTTCTCTGACTAAGTCAACCTTATGAATTTGATTCTCTTTAAGTTCCATCCAATATAAGGGCGTCCGACACTTACGCCCATACAAAGCCTCATAGGGTTCCATTTTAAAACTCGAATGATAACTATTATTATAGGCGAATTCAACTAGCAGCAAATACTTTTCCCAGCTGCCTTGGAACTCGAGAACACAACATCACAACATATCTTCTAAGATCTGAATGACTCTCTTCGACTGACCGTCTGTTTGTGGGTGAAATGCTATACTAAAATTCAGTTTCGTTCCCAATGCCTCTTGCAACTTCTTCCAAAACCGCAAGGTAAACCTCGGATCTCTATCCAAAACAATCGACAAAGGCACTCTATGAAGTCTCATGATCTCGAAAACGTATAAATCAGCCAATTTCTTAAGGGAAAAGTTGGTACGCACCGGTATAAAATGTACCGACTTAGTAAGTTTATCAATAACAACCCAAACGAAATCTTTTTTCCTTGGTGTTAAGGGTAATCCCAATACAAAATCCATGGTTACCCGGTCCCATTTCCACTCGAAACCATCATAGGTTGAAGTAATCCAGAGGGTACTTAGTGTTCGGCCTTAACTTGTTAACAAACCAGACACTTAGAAACAAACTCAAAAATGTCTCTTTTCATCCCCGACCACCAGTACATTTTCTTCAAGTCGTTATATATTTTCACACTACCCAGATGGATAGAAAAACAACTACTATGTGCCTCTCGTAAAATCCTCTGAATAAGCTCACTATCTTGGGTACACAAATTCTATCTCGGAACATCATGCAACCGTCAGTACTAATACTAAACTCTGATTCATTTCCCATTTAACACTGAGCCATCTTAGCTTGCAATTCCTTATCACCTTTTTGAGCTTCACAAATCTCTTGCAGGAACATCGGTCTAGCTCTCAACTCTGCCAGTATCAAACCATCACTAGTCACGACCAACTGAGCATTCATAGCCCTCAGGGCTAACAATGACTTTCTACTTAAAGCGTCAGCGACTACATTCGCCTTCCCCAGGTGATAGTCTATTATCAACTCATAGTCTTTTATCAACTCCAGGCATCTCCTTTGTCATAAATTCAGCTCTTTCTGAGTCATCAAATACTTTAGACTTTTATGGTCGGTGAACATCCGACATCTCTCACTATACAAATTGTGTCTCTAAATCTTAAATGCGAATACTATAGCTGCTAGCTCCAAATCCTGGGTCGAGCAATTTCTCTCATGCAGCTTAAGTTGTCTCAAAGCATATGCTATCACTTTGCCTTCTTGCATGAGCACGCACGCCAATCCATTTAAGGAGGCATCGCTATATACCACAAATTCTTTCCCCAATTCTGGTTGCACCAAAATTGGAGCCTCGATCAACGATGTAGTGCCCCATACCAGAGACCGTCACCGGAGTCAAAAATGAGGTGTTAACAAACTTAATTCATTACTTAAACAGCTCAAACAATTTATTTTTAAAATTTCCAGTCAAGCTAGCAATCTGCATCACAGTAGCTTAAAAATTCATATCTCGAGTTCCGAAACTCAAAATCCAATTCCATAAATTTTTCCTGAAACTAGACTCATATTTATATTTACTAATTTTTTTCTAGAATTTTTGGTCGAGCCAATTAGTACAGTTTATTAGTTAAAGTCTCCCCTGTTTCAGGGTTCGGCTGCTTTGACCTATGTGTATTACGAATCGGATATCTCCCTGTACAGAGTTTCAATGACTATACTATTTGTTTCTAATAAAACTAGACTCAATAAAGAATCTGTACATATAAATCATGACTTCTAATTATTTTTTTAAAATTTATGATGAATTTTTAAAGTCAAAACAGGGGATCCAGAAATCGCTCTGGCCCTATTTCACAAAAATTTGAACATCATAAAATATAACTCATATACCTGTTTTGTTCCATCCATATGAAAATAGACTCATAATTCTTCAATTCCATATTTTATTCATTATCTAATTATATCTCTACTATTTTTAATGATTTTTCAAACTCACATAACTGCTGTTGTCTGAATCTATTTTATGGTAAATTTTACGTATTTCATGGTTTCCATGGATTAGCTAGCAATTTAGCATACATAACACCAAATATGATCATGATTAGCAATTCCAATGGCTAATCATTACCAAGCATTTCCATACCACTCAATAACCATATCATAAGACCATATACACAAAATGATTATAATGCTATACATGCCAAGCTCAAAATATACAAGCCATTATGCCAAGATGATACACGGATAGTGTGAGCGAGCCTCCAACCGTTCCCGATTTTTGAGCTGGCTTGTCAAAACTACAAGGAACGAAAAGGAGGGAGTAAGCATAAATGCTTAGTAAGTTCACATGCAAATAGCAAGTAACTCAACTATATAAGCAAACATAAAACATCATTTGCATAATCATCACCGAGATATTCATATCACATTTTCATTTATCATCTTACCATATTGTTGTTATATCGAATTTTCAACCCGAGAGTTAAGTACATACCTATTCAAAGTATCCATTTCACAACACTTACCAATACGTCCCTTTCATCTCGAGTATTCCTCCATTTGAGTAGAATTTTACCCGTTGAACACATCGGAATATAATTTGGATATATGGAAAGTTTGCACATAAGTGCCATATATGTAGCCAAGCTACCATGTAACCCGCCCATAAGTGAACTCGGACTCAACTCAATGAGCTCGGGCGTTCGCATCCATAAGTGAACTCGGACTCAACTCAACGAGCTCGGATGCCTAGTTACATCTCTCGAACTCGGACTCAACTTAATGAGTTCAGATGCCCAAATATCCTAGTGACATGTCACTTGTATCCTAATCCATTCCTAAGGTTCAACGGGACCTTTTTCCCAATCATGTGTCTCAACCATCTTCTACGGAATGCCGATACTGATACTCGGTAGTATTTCACATTTTCCAAGTATATCACATAATTTGACATATTATCAAACAATTATCACAAGTATAATATTTCATAATAATTATCATATCATTTAAATAAAATTAAAACATTTAAAATAATAAATATGTTACCAACATTTACATATGAACTTACCTCGTATGCGAAAATGGCTACTTTTACCATTTCGTCCACAACTTGGTGTTTTTCCCATTTTAGCCCAAATTTCGGTTTTCCTTGCTCTATCATTTAAAATATAGTCTAATTAGGACTCACATTATTCAAATTGACCCAAAATCATATTTTGGAAAAATTACAATTTTGCCCCTAAACTTTCACATATTTACACTTTTTCCCCAAAGCTCGTAAATTAAACTTCAGCCTATTTTCTTATGTTTTATGACATGCTGATCATTTTTCCCTTCTATGGAAACATCAAATTCCAACTCTAACATGTACTTATGACTATTAGGTATTTTTACCGATTAAGCCCTTTTGCTCGTTTTCGCTTAAAACCGAGTAGCACAAGTTGTCTAACATAATTTAAAACCTCATATTCTATCATAAAACACCAAAGACACAAATTTCACCTATGGGTATTTTTCCAAATATAAACCCTAGGTTAAATTATTGCTAGCATAAGCTAAATCAAGTTATCGGGACTCTAAAAACGTAAAAAAACATTAAAAACGAGGCTAGAACAGACTTACAATCGAGCTTGGAAGCTTGAAAAACCCTATGCATGGTTTCTCCTTGCTATATTCGGCCATGGGGTTGAAGATAGACACATTTGTGTTTTAAAATTTGTCTTTTAATTCATTTTACCCCTAAATGACCAAAATGCCATTTTTACTATTCTGTAAATTTTTACCCTTCCAAGCCCATTTTTGTCCAAATTTTTTTTTACAAATTGGTCAAATTACTCTTTAGGGACCTCTAATTAATAATATAATACAATTTTATGAAAAATGCTTCTAGAACACAAGTTTTGCAACTTATTCAACTTAGTCCCTAATTTCAAATTAAGCACTTTATGCATAGAATTTCTTCACAAAATCTCAAAACCACCATTCCGACTAGGCCCAAAATCATGATATTACAACTCTCCCCCCTTTAGGGATTTTCGTCCCCGAAAATCTTACCGGAAAAGTGGTCTTCACATTTAATCTCATATTCGATGCTCAAGAACTTTCACTTAGGTCGCACCTCCAATACATCTCTTTAATTTCTTATATGATCCGAAAGCTTACGCCTCAACTCTCAACTGTTCTTAAATTTTCAACCCTTCTCGCTTCCCATGATATCATGACATAAAACCCGGATCTCAACTTGATTTAATGGAGACCAGAATTCCAAGAAATCCAACAATCAAAGAGACCTGAAATTCCATGAATCTGATGAGTAGGAATTCATTCAATACCGATATGATTTATAGATCTCGCCAAACAATTAACAATAGGATACATCACGTTTTCCTCTTTCCGCCATGGAAATAATTCTGATATGGCCTCAAGAATAATCCTTCTCATTTCCATCCCAATATCAACACTGGCAAGGATAATTTTGATAGATCCCAATGCTCGGCTTTAACCTCTTTAACAACTCAGATTTTATGTAACATCGAATGCTCTAAACTATCACATTACCTCACTGTCTTGAAACACATCACAATTCATACAACAGTACATTACTGAAAGTCAGGAAGTCTTTGCTCAATGTAGACTAGTCTAGTTCAGATGCTTTGGTTACCAATATTCTCATCCATCCGAACTCTGTCAACATGTAATAAACTTTTCAGCTTTCACAAGACGAAAACCTTATCATTCGTAGTGACTTTAACTAATATCCAACTCTTTCTAATAAATATACATTTCTCGTTCAGACTATTTACTCTTTTATCCATACAAAATGAAATTCTATTATCAGACTTGAGAAAAATAATCCTGACATAATTGTCACATGAAATCTTTCAAATAAATAATTCACCATATCGACTGAAACTCGCGCTTTTATCACTTATGCCTTTACTGATGTCAAATCCTTACGTAAATTAGAAAAATCCCAATACTAAAATCACCACATTACCAAGATCAAATTAGAAGTATAGTCATATTTGACATGATTATCACGAATGAAGAACGACTTCGAACATGAGTCTTAATTGACAAATTATGGAACAAAGATTACAAGAAAACTGAATAAAGAAATCCAAGATAGAGAAACCTAGAATAAAGAAATCCGAATAAAGAGATCCGGGATAAAGAAACCCAAGATACGATACTATACCGAGAATCGAAAACCAAACTCATAGAGAAAATACGAATACCCGATAATTCTTCAAAGAAAGAAAGTCCAAAAGAAAACATCATTTAATCCCACTCGAATCAAATATAAGAAGAACAATATATCTTCCCATACATATATATCGATGAAGCATCAAGTAGAAGAAGCGAATCATAATATCTTACGATTCTCTCATCAATTCTTATCGATTTAAATGAAATAGAATACCGATGAAATAGAGCAATATAAATTATAAACCAATCAGACTACCAATGCTTTCATCCAACACCGAATTAGAAGACATTCCCATATAACAAGAATTTCTTCAAGATCAATAGCTATAGAAATATTTCGAGAATGGGTAAACACATAGAACATCTCAAAAGAGATCGCTAAATCATCCGGTCATAATCATCACACTCAGATAGTTCACATTTCAAATATCATTTCCCCAACTAGTTCTGCGTCACAAATTTCATATTAAACCATTCACTAAAGAAGGCCAGTTCTAAATAAATTTCGATTTACACTTTTCTCGACCTTGCACCTAAGTAATTCGATTTACCAAAGAGAATTCCTTCTCTAACTGGGATAATGCATAATTCCAATAATCTTTATATCAATCTGATACTTTACTAGCTCTGACTTTACTTATCACTCATTTTCAATCTCGATCATACCGATAATTATTCTATCACCGAACTCTTTGGGTTCTCAACAGAAACTTATTCAATACAAATCTCATGAAATTCCATTATAAGTACCACTTGGTAAGGGGAGGGTTGTAGGACCTCGACTCGACTTTCTTATACATACACATATGACACAACTTCCATCATCATAGCAACATCATCAAAATCATGTCATTCATTCAGGCAATGCAACATTCATGTTGGCTTACACCAATTTTCCTATTGTCCCATTTAGACTATATACTTATGCATACATTCTATGTTTTCTAGATAGCTTTACTTATCCATTCATTTAATTAAATTAATTCATGCTCATGACATCATATAAGGCCAAACAAACATAGATATTTGCATCACAATCACAACTTTCATTTTGTGCATCATCATGTACATATCATTACAATCATATAATTCAGTCCAACAATTTAACATAGATAAGTTCATTTCATTATAATCCTTTATCTCATAAAAATTGTATATCATTAACATTCATCAACATTCAACGTCCAATCAAGACAAGGACATTTTCATTCATATCATGATATTATGACCTTTATTCATACCTCTACTACTTTCTATTTATTCCGTTCATCTTATCAAGTAAGCCACATACACTACATCATATGAGCATTAAGCAAATATGGATATTTATCACAACATGAACTTTCATCTCACATATTATCACATATGATCATAAACTTTTATTCATACTTTTCTGAACCAAGACTTATCATAATCATAAAATTACTCAAATACCTTCACATAACATTGAACATGGTCAGCGCAGCTCGGTTGGAGAGTACCCTGTCTAAATAAGACAGTACTTACATACGTCGGAAGACATCACACTATCACAGATCAGTGACATGTATAGCTAAACTTTTACACATGCTAAGTTAGTCCGAGAATTGACTAAACTTGCTCTGATACCACCAAATGTAACCCCCTTACCCGAGACCATCGCTGGAGTCAAAAACGAGGTGTTAACAAACTTAATTTATTACTTAAACAGCTCAAACAATTTATTTTTAAAATTTCCAGTCAAGCTAGCAATCTGCGTCATAGTCGCTTAAAAATTCATATCTTGAGTTCTAAAACTTGAAATCCAATTCCGTAAATGTTTCCTGAACCTAAACTCACATATATATTTACTAATTTATTTCTAGAATTTTTGGTCGATTCAATTAGTACAGTTTATTAGTTAAAGTCTCCCCTGTTTCAGGGTTCGACTGCTCTGACCTCTGTGTATTACGAATCAGATATCTCCCTATACAGAGTTTCAATGACTATAATGTTTGTTTCTAATAAAACTAGACTCAATAAGGAATCTTTACATACAAAGCATGACTTCTAATTATTTGTTTAAAATTTATGATGAATTTTTAAAGTAAGAACAGGGGATCCAGAAATCGCTCTGGCCCTGTTTCACAAAAATTTAAACATCTCATAAAATATAACTCATATACCTGTTTTGTTCAATCCATATGAAAATAGACTCATAATTATTCAATTCCATATTTTATTCATCATCTAATTATATCTCTACTATTTTTAATGACTTTTCAAACTCACATCACTGCTGTTGTCTGAATCTATTTTATGGTAAATTTTACCTATTTCATGGTTTCCATGGATTAGCTAGCTTTTTAGCATACATAACACCAAATATGATCATGATTAGCCATTCCAATGGCTAATCATTACCAAGCATTTTCATACCACTCAATAACCATATCATAAGACCATATACATAAAATGATTATAATGTTATACATGCCATGCTCAAAATATACAAGCCATTATGCCAAGATGATACACGGATAGTGTGAGCGAGCCTCCGACCGTTCCCGATTTTCGAGCTAGCTTATCAAAACTACAAGGAACGAAAAGGAGGGAGTAAGCATAAATGCTTAGTAAGTTCACATGCAAATAGCAAGTAACACAACTATATAAGCAAACATAAAACATCATTTGCATAATCATCACCGAGATATTCATATCACATTTTCATTTATCATTTTACCATATTGTCATTATATCGAGTTTTCAACCCGAGGGCTAAGTACATACTGCTCAAAGTATCCATTTCACAACACTTACCAATACGTCCCTTTCATCTCGAGTATTCCTCCATTTGAGTAGAATTTTACCCGTTGAACACATCGGAATATAATTTGGATACATGGAAAGTTTGCACATAAGTGCCATATATGTAGCCAAGCTACCATGTAACTCGCCCATAAGTGAACTCGGACTCAACTCAACGAGCTCGGATGCCTAGTTACATCTCTCGAACTCGGACTCAACTCAACGAGTTCGGATGCCCAAATATCCTAGTGATATGTCACTTGTATCCTAATCCATTCCCAAGGTTTAACGGGACCTTTTTCCCAATCATGTGTCTCAACCATGTTCTACGGAATGCCGATACCGATACTCGGTAGTATTTCACATTTTCCAAGTATATCACATAATTTGACATATTATCAAACAATTATCACAAGTATAATATTTCTTAATAATTATCATATCATTTAAATAACATTAAAACATTTAAAATAATAACTATGTTACCAACATTTACATATGAACTTACCTCGTATGCGAAAATGGCTACTTTTACCATTTTGTCCACAACTTGGTATTTTTCTCATTTTAGCCCGAATTTCAGTTTTCCTTGCTCTATCATTTAAAATATAGTCTAATTAGGACTCACATTATTCAAATTGACCCAAAATCATATTTTGGAAAAATTACAATTTTTCCCCTAAACTTTCGCATATTTACACTTTTGCCCCAAAACTCGTAAATTAAACTTCAGCCTATTTTCTTATGTTTTATGACATGCTAATCATTTTTCCCTTCTATGGAAACATCAAATTCTCACTCTAACATGTACTTATGACTATTAGGTATTTTTACCGATTAAGCCCTTTTGCTCGTTTTCACTTAAAACCGAGTAGCACAAGTTGTCTAACATAATTTAAAACCTCATATTCTATCATAAAACACCAAATACACAAATTTCACCTATGGGTATTTTTCCAAATATAAACCCTAGGTTAAGTTATTGCTAGCATAAGCTAAATCAAGTTACCGGGACTCCAAAAATGTAAAAAAAAATAAAAACGAGGCTAGAACGGACTTACAATCGAGCTTGGAAGCTTGAAAAACCCTATGCATGGTTTCTCCTTGCTATATTCGGCCATGGGGTTGAAGATGGACACATTTGGGTTTTAAAATTTATCTTTTAATTCATTTTACCCCTAAATGACCAAAATGCCCTTTTTACTATTCTTTAAATTTTTACCCTTCCAAGCCCATTTTTGTCCAAATTTTTTTTAGAAATTGGTCAAATTACTCTTTAAGAACCTATAATTAATAATATAATTCAATTTTATGAAAAATGCTTCTAGAACACAAGTTTTTCAATTTATTCAATTTAGTCCCTAATTTCAAATTAAGCACTTTATGCATAGAATTTCTTCACGAAATTTTCACACAATCATTCAATCATATCATAGACCTCAAAATAATTATAAAATAATTATTTCTATCTCAGATTTGTGGTCTCGAAACCACCATTCCGACTAGTCCCAAAATCAGGATATTACAAACGAAGCCTTTAATTTCTCAAAACTCTGCTGGCACTTCTCTATCCATTCGAACTTGACATCCTTTTGTAACAACCTTGTCATCGGAGTAGCTATCATAGAAAATCGATTCACGAATCTTCTGTACTACCCAGTTAAACCCAGAAAGCTTTGAACCTCTGTCACATTCCTTGGTAGTTTCCACTCAACAATGGCCGAGATCTTGCTTGGGTCAACTCAAATTCCATCTCCTGACATAATGTGTCCCAAGAGTCCAACCTCTTTAAGCCAAAATTCACTCTTACTGAACTTGGCATATAACTGCTTATCTGTAACAGTCCGATTTTTACCCTAGTCAGAATAGTGGTTTCGAGACCACATATTCGAGTCAGAAAAATATTTTAATATTATTTTACTTGCCTATTATAAGTTAATTTACATGTTTGAAAGTCTCGTGTGAAAATTTAACTTTTTGTGTGCTTAATTTGCAAAAAGGACCTAATTGCATAAAATGTAAAAGTTGTGTGCTAGATGTTAGAAGTGCCTATTTGACTTGGCTTTATATTTGAGAAGTCCTTATGTGGTTATTATGCCATTTACATGTGTAATGGACATTTATAGCCCTAATATATGTGAATTTGTAATGGTTTAATAAAAGGGAAAATTGGTAAACTAGTTATTAATGATATATTAGATAAAAGAAAGGCTTAAATTGATTTATTTTCAATCTTCTTCCATCGAAAATAAGAGAATAAGAACACCATTTTTAGGGTTCAAGCATTCAGCCAACATCTAGCTTGATTAAAGGTTCGTTTTTATCGGTTTTTGATAATTTCTACGTTTTTGTAATCGTTGCTTCGTATTATTGAACCCATGCTTTAATTTCTATTTTGTTCATGATTTTGAGTTATGCCATTGATGAAACTATGAGCTTTGTGATGTTAGTTGATGAATTATGGAAGCTTGATGTTGGGTTTAAATGTTTTGTTTTTGAATTTTTAATGAAATTGAGTAATTTTGATTAAATTGTAAAAATGTTATTTTGAGGGACTAAATGTGAAATAAATGAAATGTATGGACTTTTATAAGAGCCATGAAAATTATGCTAAGCTTATGTACAAGTAAATTTTGTGTATTTTGTGATTTTGTGATTTAAGGACCAGAGTGTCGAAATGTGCAAATGTGAGGACTAGTTTGTAAAATGTCCTAAATATGTGTCTATCGATTGGTTTGAATGATTTAGTGAATAAAAGGCTTAATTTTGAATACATATAGATCAAGAAAAGAGGAATTCAGACTTAGACCGAGGGAAGTCGAAGATTGTAGAGTAAACGATCTGAATCGGCAAATTCTGTCTATGAGGTAAGTTCGTACGAGAAATATGATGTTATAAGTATGTTTTGATGTTTTGATTATATACAGATTGTATATATATGTGGTTTGGATGAATATAATGATATATCAATGGAATTTGGCACTAAGTGTGCGATTTAAACTAGCTTCGGCTACTTGAGGCACTAAGTATACAATACTGAAATAGCTTCGGTTAATTGAGATGGCACTAAGTGTACGAAATTATTATAGCTTCAGCTAATCTTTAAAGCAATAAGTTTGTGGATGTTTAAAGTATTGGTGATCTTCGGAAAGTCTTAAAATATCCGAACAAGAGGTGAGAATGAAAACGAATGAATACTGGAATGTTCAGGTAAGTATAATACCTATGTGATAGATGGTATGCATAAAAAGTTTATTGAATTAGTATAAATATATAGTTGGTGTTGGCATGGAATTGATGGAAGAGTTGAGAATTTATAACTACTTATGTGTTGATGTGTTTGGTACGAGCTTACTAAGCTTTTGAAAGCTTACTTTGTGTGTGTTTACATTGTTTTACAGATATCGAAGCTACTGTAAGCTCAGGGATCGTTAAGGATCGTCACCATGCTATCGAACCTCATATTAGTACTTTTGGAAATGTGTATTTTGAAGTATGGCATGTATAGGCTAGTAGTTGTGGAAGTATGTTTTGTGATGTATATATTTAGCCATGTGATTTGGCTAATTTGTGCTTGAACTCATAGTTGATAATAATTTATGGTATGTAATGTCAATATGCAATTGTGGTTTGTTTTAGTTGGTAAGTTTTGGTAAGTTTAACTTGAGATTGAATGATGCATGGAAGGAAATGTTTTGATATGATCTTACCTTATGCTTGGTATGAATTGGTAAGGTTTATGAGTATGGATTTGGGTGGCTGGGTTATGTCTTGGTGTTGAAATTGGCTGAAATGGTGGAGCAAAGATGCTTGTTTTCATTGCTTGTAGGTTGACCAAATTGGGGTGGCAAATTGGCTATTCAAATGGCCTGTTTTTGTCTACACGGGAAGAGACACAGGCGTGTGTCTCAGCCGTGTGTGACACACGGCTATGTTTACGGTCGTGTGTCCCCTAGGATACCCTACAGTTGTAAGTCAAACCCGAGCACGGCCAAAGCACACGGCCATGTGGCTAGTCGTGTGGCCTAAGTTAGACTCGACCACGTCCAAGGCACACGGGTGTGTCTTGTGGCCATGTGGGCAAGTCAGTAGCTATGCCCTGTTTTACCACGGCTTAGACACACGGGCATGTCTAAGGCTGTGTGAGGCACACGACCTGTTCACATGGGTGTGTGACCTTTTAAAATTTGAAAATTTTTATGAGTTCTAAAAGATTTATATGCTATTAATTTGATCTCGAATGCATGTTTAAACATTGTGGCTTCTATTTTATGTGAATAATGAATGTGAATGAATGACTTTTATTAGTAATGAGATGATATTTGATGTGTGGTGGTTTTGATATAAGTTACGACTTCGGTAATGCCTCTGAACCTATTCCTGCGACTGTTACAGGTTAGGGGTGTTACATTTTATTGGTATTAGAGCTATGGTTTAGTCGGTTCTAGGACTACCATAGTGTATGTGAGTCTAGTTATACATGCCATATTTATGGACTGTGATAGTGTGATGAATCCTGACATTGAAATGTGCTTTTATATAGCAAATGGATCCCGATAGAGCTATAGCAGACGATGTTGAAAGCAATGCGTCTGCTCTGGCGCAAGGGACGGTGCAAGCTGATTCTTGACCGGCTACAAGTAGCTGTGATGGTGACGCTAAACAAGCCTTCTATCAGATGATGAATGATTGGTTCACCCAGTATATTCGAACCAATCCGGCTGTACAACAAACTCCACCCCTGGTTAATTCTCCTCAAACTCCTGTTATGCCACCAGTGAATCCGGTATAGTTAAATAGACCACCAGTTGATAAGATTAGAAAATATAGGGCTGAAGAGTTTCAAGCTACAATGAACCATAATGCTAAGAAAGTCGAGTTCTGGTTATAGAATACAATACGAGTATTCGAGGAATTGTCTTTGAATCTTGAGGAATGTATAAGGTGTGTTATTTCACTTCTGAGAGATACGGCGTAGCATTGGTGGAAAACTTTGATGTCTGTGGTTCCGAGTGAACGAGTTACGTAGGATTTCTTCCAAGCTGAATTTTAGAAGAAATACATCAGTCAGAGATTCATTGATCAGAAATGCAAAGAGTTTCTCGAGCTTAAACAAGGCCGTATGTTTGTCACAGAATACGAGCAGGAATTTGTAAGGTTGAGTTAATATGCCCGTGACTGTGTATCTTCGAAAGCAATAATGTGCAAAAGATTTGAAGATTGTTTGAATGAAGATATTCGTTTGCTAGTTGGGATCCTAGAAATCAAAGAATTTGTGGTGCTTGTTGAACGAGCATGTAAAGCTGAAGATCTTGGGAAAGAGAAAAGAAAAGCTGATTTTGAAGCTAGAGAGGTACGAAAGAGATCATCGAGCAAATCATTTCAATTTGGATCAAACAAGTTTAGAGATGATAGCAGTCATTCAAACGCTAGTGTGGGACATTCAAACAAAGATCGTGCTAGATCGCAATCAAATTTCAAATCTTCAGCTACGTCTTTTGCTAGTGTTGATAATGCAAAGAATGAAAAGCCTAAGTGTAATCAATGTGGAAGACGACATTTAGGTGAATTCTGGGGAAAAAGTAATAACCAAGTTTGTTATAGTTGTGGTTTACGAAATCATCTTATAAAAGATTTCCCAGATTTAGCTGAAAAAGATAACGTTCAAAATCCAAGGTAGAGTGGTAACGCTTCTCGTGGTAGACCTTCCAAAAATACGGGAAATGTAATCGGTAGTCAAAGAGGAACGAAAGACATAGCTATTAGATTTGAGGCTCGTGCTCCTGCCAGGGCCTATGCTATCTGAGCTCGCGAGGAAGCTTCATCGCCAAATGTGATTACAGGTACATTTACTCTTTATGATACTTCTGTGATTGCTTTGATAGATCCTATATCAACACATTCATATATATGCATGAATTTAGTGCAAAATAAGACTTTGCCTGTGGAGTCTACTGAATTTGTAATTAGAGTTTCAAACCCCTTACAAGATGTGTTCTGGTTGATGAAGTATGCAAGAATTGTCTGTTAAAGTTTCGAGATAATTATTTTCTGGCTGATCTGATATTATTACCTTTTGATGAGTTTGATATAATTCTGGGTATGGATTGGTCAACTTTACATGATGCTGTGGTGAATTGCAAATAGAAAACTATTGATTTGAGATGCAAGAATGATGAAATAGTCAGAATTGAATCTAGTGATTTGAATGGATTGCCTGTTGTAATATCTTCGATGAAAGCTTTGAGTACTGTAAGAAAGGGTTGTGAAGATTATTTTGCATATGTGATTGAATCGAGAGTGTCAGAAAAGAAAGTTGAATTAGTGCCTGTTGTGTATGAGTTCTCTGATGTATTTCCTGAAGAACTTACGGGATTACCTCTGGTTAGAGAAGTTGAATTTGGTATTGAATTGGTACCTAGTACTACTCTGATTTCCATAGCTCCGTACAAAATGGCTCCGACCGAACAAAAAGATTTAAAGTCTCAGTTGCAGGAATTGACCGATCGAGGGTTTGCTAGACCGAGTTTCTCACCTTGGGGTGCTCCGATTCTATTTGTAGAAAAGAAAGACGGTACGATGAGAATGTGTATCGATTATCGTCAGTTGAATAAAGTGACTATCAAGAATAGGTATCCTCTGCCTCGAATTGATGATTTGTTTGATCAGTTGAGAAGAGCTGCTGTGTTTTTGAAAATAGATTTGAGATCAGGCTATTATCAATTGCGAGTGAAAGACTCAAACATTCCGAAAACTGCTTTCAGAATGAGGTACGACCATTATGAATTCCTAGTTATGCCTTTCGAATTAACTAATGCACCTGTTATCTTCGTGGATTTGATGAATAGAATTTTAAACCGTATTTAGATCAATTTGTTGTTGTATTCATCAATGACATATTTATTTATTCACGTAATGAATCTAAAAATGCCGAGCATCTGAGAATAGTGCTACAGACTTCGCGAGATAAACAGTTATATGTGAAATTCAGTAAATGTGAATTCTGGTTACGAGAAGTTGGTTTTCTGGGTCATATTATGTCAACATCCGGTATCCGAGTTGATTCGAGTAAAATTTCAGCTATTTTGGATTGGAAACCTATGAGGAATGTCTCTAAAGTCCACATTTTTTTGGGACTTGCTGGTTATTATAGAAGATTTGTGAAAGGTTTTTCGATGATTACGACTCCGTTGACAAAATTATTACAGAAAGATGTGAAATTTGAGTTGTTTGAAAAGTGTCAGAACAGCTTTAATTAGTTGAAAGCCTTGTTGATTGAAGCTCTGGTATTAGTACAACTCAAATCAGGTAAAGAATTTGTGATCTACAGTGATGGTTCATTGATTGGTCTGGGATGTGTTCTAATGTGAGAAGGAAAAGTATTGCTTATACTTCGAGACAGTTGAAACCACACGAAAAGAACTATCCGACGCATGATCTTGAGTTAGTTGTGATTGTGTTTGCTCTAAAGATTTGGCGCCATTACTTGTTCGATGAAAAGTGTCACGTACACTCTGATCATAAGAGTTTGAAGTATTTGATGACTCAGAAATATCTAAATTTGCGACAGAGAAGATGATTATCACCCTGGAAAAGCAAATGTTGTTGCTGATGCTTTGGGTCAAAAATCATTGTTTGCTCTGTGTGCGATGAATGCTCAATTGGTTCTGTTCGATGATGGTTAAGTTTTAGCTGAATTAAAAGCAAGACCTTTGTTCTTACAGCAGATTATCGAAGCTCAGAAGATTGATAATGAGATTTTAGCTAAACGAGCTCAGTATGATGTAGAAATTGATCTAGAATTCAGAGTTGATAAAGATGATTGTTTGAGGTTTTGAGATCGAAGTTGTATTCTAAGAAATCCAGAGTTAATTCAAATGATTCTGAGTGAAGCTCACAATAGTAGTTTATTTGTGCATCCAGGTAGTATGAAAATGTATAATAATCTGAAAAAACATTATTAGTGGTCCGGAATGAAATGAGATATATCTGAATTTGTTTCTTAATGTTTGATCTGTTAGCAAGTTAAAGCTAAACATTAGGTGCCATCTAGTTTGTTACAACCGGTTATGATTCCGGAGTGGAATGGGGATCGAGTGACCATGGATTTTGCTTCGGGTTTGCCCCTACCTCTGAGAAAGAAAGATGCAATCTGGGTTGTAGTTGATCCATTGGCGAAATCAGCTCATTTTATTCCGATTCGATCCAATTACTCGCTTGATAAATTAGTTGAATTATACATTTCTGATATCGTGAGACTGCATGGTGTGCCATTGTCTATAGTGTCAGACAGAGATCCAAGATTCACATCACGATTTTGGAAGAAGTTGCAAGATGCTCTGGGTACTAAATTGCACTTCAGTACTGCTTTTCATCCGCAAATAGACGGTCAATCTGAGTGGATTATTCAGATACTCGAGGACATGTTGAGATGTTGCCTTCTTGAGTTCGAAGGTACGTGGGAACAATATCTACCATAGATTGAATTCGCGTATAATAACAATTTTCAGTCGAGCATTAAAATGGCATCGTACGAAGCTTTATATGGTCACAAATGTCGTACACCTTTATATTGGACGGAGCTCAACTAAAATAAGATTCACGGGGTTGATTTGATAAAAGAAACTGAACAGAAAGTAAAAGTGATTCGAGATAGTTTGAAAGCAGGTTTCGATCGTCAGAAATCATATGCAGATTTGAAAAGAAAAGACATTGAGTTTGAGGTCAGTGACAAAGTGTTTTTGAAAGTGTCTCCATGGAAGAAAGTGCTTCGGTTTGGTAGAAAAGGGAAATTGAGTCTGAGGTTTATCGGGCCGTATGAGATTATCGAGTGTATTGCGTCGGTAGCATATAGATTGTTGTTGCCACTAAAGTTAGAAAAGATATATAATGTGTATCATGTATTGATGCTTCGACGATACAGATCCGATCCTTCACATGTGATTCCTTCGTCTGAGATAGACATTCAGTCTGATATGACTTACGAAGAAAAGCTGATCCGTATCTTAGCTCGAGAGGTTAAAGAGCTGCTGAATAAGAAAGTTCCATTAGTTAAAGTGATGTGGCACCGACACGGTATTGAAGAGACTACGTGTGAGCCTGAAGATACTATGAGATAGCAATATTCGAATCTGTTTAACGGTTAGATTTTCGGGGACAAAAATCCTTAATGGGGGAGAATTGCAACAATCCAGTTTTGACCCTAGTCAGAATAGTGGTTTTGAAACCATATATTCGAGTCAGAAAAATATTTTAATCTTATTTTCTATGCCTATTATAAGTCAATTGACATGTGTGAAAGTCTCGTGTGAAAATTTAACTGTTTGTGTGCTTAATTTGCAAAAAGGACCTAATCGCGTAAAATGTAAAAGCCGTGTGCTAGATGTTAGAAGTGCCTATTTGACTTGGCTTTATATTTGAGAAGTCCTTATGTGGTTATTATGCCATTTACATGTGTAATGGACATTTATAGCCTTAATATATGTGAATTTATAATGGTTTAATAAAAGGGCTAATTTGTAAACTAGTTATTAATGATATAGTGGATAAAAGAAAGGCTTAAATTGATTTATTTTAAGTCTTATTCCATCGTAAATAAGAGAATAAGAACACCATTTCTAGGGTTCAAGCATTCGGCCAACATCTAGCTTGATTAAAGGTCGTTTTTTATTGGTTTTTGATAATTTCTATGCTTTTGTAATCGTTGCTTCGTATATTATTGAACCCATGCTTTAATTTTTGATTTTGTTGATGATTTTGAGTTATTCCATTGATGAAACTATAAGCTTTGTGATGTTTTTTGATGAATTATGGAAGCTTGATGTTGGGTTTAAATGTTTTGTTTTTGAATTTTTGATGAAATTGAGTAATTTTGGTTAAATTGTAAAAACGTTATTTTGAGGGACTAAAATGTGAAATAAATGAAATGTAAGGACTTGTATGAGAGCCATGAAAATTTAGCTAATCTTATGCACAAGTAAATTTTGTGTATTTTCTGATTTTCTGATTTAAGGACTACAGTGTCGAAATGTGCAAATGTGAGACTAGTTTGTAAAATGTCCTAAATATGTGTCTATGGATTGGTTTGAATAATGTAGTGAATAAAAGGGTTAATTTTGAATACATATAGATCAAGAAAAGAGGAATTCAGACTTAGACCGAGAGAAGTTGAAGACTGTAGAGTAAACGATCCGAATCGACAAATTCTATGTAGGAGGTAAGTTCGTACGAAAAATATGATGTTATAAGTCTGTTTTGATGTTTTGATTATATGCAGATTGTATATGTATGTGGTTTGGATGAATACAATGATATATCAATGGAATTTGGCACTAAGTGTGCGATTTAAACTATGTTCGGCTACTTGAGGCACTAAGTGTGCGATACCGAAATAGCTTCGATTAATTGAGATGGCACTAATTGTGCGGAATTATTATAGCTTCAGCTAATCTTTAAAGCAATAAGTGTGCGGATGTTTAAAGTATTGGTGATCTTCGAAAAGTCTTAAAATATCTGAAGAAGAGGTGAGAATGAAAACGAATGAATACGGGAATGTTCAGGTAAGTATAATACCTATGTGGTAGATGGTAAAATGCATAAAAAGTTTATTGAATTAGTATAAACATACAGTTGGTGTTGGCATGGAATTGATGGAAGAGTTGAGAATTTATAAGTACTTATGTGTTGTTGTTTCATATTTTATATACTGTTGATGTGTTTGGTACGAGCTTACTAAGCTTTTGAAAGCTTACTTTGAGTGTGTTTTCATTGTTTTACAGATATCGAAGCTACTACAAGCTCAGGGATCGTCAAGGATTTTCGCCACACTATCGAACCTCATATTGGTACTTTTGGAAATGTATATTTTGAAGTATGGCATGTATAGGCTAGTAGTTGTGGAGGTATGTTTTGTGATGTATATATTTAGCCATGTGTTTTGGCTAATTTGTGCTTGAACTCATAGTTGTTAATAGTTTATGGTATGTAATGTCAATATGCAATTGTCGTATGTTTTAGTTGGTAAGTTTTGGTAAGTTTAACTTTAGATTGAATGATGTATGGAAAGAAATGTTTTGATATGATCTTACCTTATGCTTGGTATGAATTGGTAGGTTTATGAGTATAGATTTTGGTGACTATTATATAATATGAACGGGTTATGTCTTGGTGTTGAAATTGGCTGAAATGGTGGTGCAAATATGCTTGTTTTCATTGCTTGTAGGTTGACCAAATTGGGGTGGCAAATTATCTATTCAAATGGCCTATTTTTATCCATATGGGAAGAGACACAGGCGTGTACCTCAACCATGTTCGACACACGGCTATGTTGCACGATCGTGTGTCACTTGGGGTACCCTACAGTTGTAAGTCAGACCCGAGCACGGCCAAAGCGCACGGGCTTGTAGCTAGCCGTGTGGCCCAAGTCAGACTCGACCATGGCCAAGGCATACGGGTGTGTCCTGTGGCCATGTGGGCAAGTCAGTAGCTATGCCCTGTTTTGCCACGGCTTAGACACACGGCCGTGTCTAAGGCCGTGTGAGGCACACGGCCTATTCACATGGGTGTGTGACCTTTTAAAAGTTGAAAATTTTTATGAGTTCTAAATCATTTATATGTTATTAATTTCATCCCCGAATGCATGTTTAAACATTGTATATTCGATTTTATGTGAATAATGAATGTGAATGAATGACTTTTATTAGTAATGAGATGATATTTGATGTGTGGTGGTTTTGATATGAGTTACGAGTCCGGTAATACCTCTTAACCTATTCTAGTGATGGTTATGGGTTAGGGGCGTTACATTATTGCTCAAGGTTTGTAAAATCGTTCTTAGATGCTCCGCATGTTCACTCTCATCACGTGAGTAAATCAGTTTGTCATCGATAAAGAGCACTACAAACTTATCCAAATACGGCCAAAAAATGCAATTCATCAAATCCATAAACACCGCAGGGGCATTTGTTAAACCGAAGGGCATAACAAGAAACTCATAGTGCCCATACCTCACCCTAATTGCGGTTTTAGGTATATCTTGCTCCTTAACCCTTAGCTGGTTGTAGCCAGACCTTAAGTCGATCTTAGAAAACACGGTGGCTCCCTTCAACTGATCGAACAAATCATTGATCCTTGGCAATGGATACTTGTTCTTCACAGTCACCTTGTTGAGCTATCTGTAGTCTATACATAACCTCATCGACCCGTCTTTCTTCTTCACAAAAAGTACCAGAGCACCCCACGGGGAAAAACTCGATCTCACAAAGCCCTTATCAGTCAATCCTTGTATTTGAACCTTCAACTCCTTCAACTCCGTAGGAGCCATTCTATACGGAACAATCTCGATGGGTGCCGTACCAGAGACTAACTCAATTCTAAATTCAACTTCCCTCGCTGGAGGCATCCGGTTAATTCCTCCGGAAACATGTCCGTAAATTCACATATAACTGGTACGGACTCAATCTTCAATTCAGGTGCTTGGGTAATTAATACAAAGGCGAGATAGGCCTCATATCCCTTTTTCAAATATTTCACTGCTGATATGGATGATATCATCACAGGTAAGTCGTTTGTTCTACCCGATTCAACTCGAAGAACATCCCTGCTTTCACACTTCAACTCAATAACTTTTCTCCCACAGTACTACAACACTATGAGAAGTCAACCAATCCATCCCAAGGATTACATCAAATTCATTAAACGGTAATAACATCAATTTGCTAGAAAACAGTGACCTCTAATTGTCAAAGGACAATTTCTACACACTTGGTCAACTAACACATGTCTACCTAAAGGGTTGGACACTTTTATCACAAATTCAGTAGGCTCTACTAGCATGTTCATACGGGGTATCAATTCCATATAAATATAAGAGTGGGTAGATCTCGGGTCAATTAAAGCAATAACAGATATATCATGGATAGAAAAGGTAACCGTAATCACATCAAGAGACTCTACCTTTTCACGGGCACGTATAACATAAGTCCTTGCAGGCGCTCTGCCCTTGAACCTCACAACTGCATCTCTAGGTGCACCTCCACTACTAACTCCACTTCCTGGGTTCCTATGTGGTCTACCCCTTGAAGGAGCATTACCTGATCTCACGCTTTGATCCTTATCTTTCTCGACCATCTCAGGACAGCTACGAATAAAATGGTCCAACGACCCATATTTAAAATAGCCTCTTTCATTTCCTCGGCATTCACCAAAATGACGTCTTCCACACTGTGAACATTCTAGTCTATTCAGGCGAGCACTACCAATACTCACAATAGAAGTAGTTTGGGCCTTTGTTACCGCGTACTGCTTATTCTTACTCTTGTTCAAGAACCCCACTGACGGGTTTTGTAACACCCTGAATTTGGGCCTAGAAGTTTTGGGCCTTGAGCATTGGAGTGGTTGAAGGCAGCTTATAATATTTTGTTGTGCATGTAAATTTCGCTAATGAAGGCTTGTTTTAGTGGTTAAATATGTTGAGAAGTGTTGGAGAAGTCCCGGTTTAAACCTAGACTCTAGCAAAAAATTTTTGGTTTAAGGTGAATCAAACCCAGGTGTAGTAGGTAGGCCTTAAGAATATTGTTGGAGATATTGTGACACAAAAGCCTTGTGGTCTAGTGGCAAAGTAGCGCCACATAAGAGGGAGGAAGGTTGCGTTATAGAGGTGGCAAGGAGGTCCAGGTTCAAACTCATGGCAAGCGAAGAGCATTTATTTTGCTAACAAGGGGTGGCAAGAGTGGTGTTGAATTTAAACTCGATAATGGAGGGATCCCACATCGGAAGCTAACATAAGAGTGGATGTGAAGTCGGCTTTAAATAGAGGGAACCATGAGGAGAGTAAAGGCACCTTTCTTGGTGATCCTTTCATTGTATGGCGTGCTCGCTTTGGGTTGGGCGTCGGCTAAGAGTGCTCGGAGCGTGGATTAACTCCAGCCTCCTATCGTGTGTATTTCTTACTACTCTAGTCAGTAGGATGGCTACTTGGCAGCGATGGGCGAAAGGGGTCATGTAGGCCTAATGGGCCTCAGCCCAATTGGATAAGTTATTTGATTGTGTAGTAAATATTGGGCTAGGCTAGGTGAATCTCATATTTGTGGCTAGATTTGGGCTAAAAGGGCCACACGAGCGCAGGGCCCATTTGGGTCGAGAATAGGCTTTAGGCCCATTTGTATTGTTATCCATGTTTAGAATACTTTAGTTTACCAATTATTGAAATGCCTCGACTTGTAAAATTACCATTTTACCCTCGATTTACTGAATTACCATTTTACCCTCGCCATGTAATTCTTGCTTTTACCCTCGATTTACGTAATTACCGCTTTTACCCTCGGTTTATGTAATTACTATTTTATCCTCGATTTACGTAATTGCTTTTCCCTCGGTTCTGTAATTACTATTTTACCTCGATTTACGTAATTACTGCTTTACCCTCGGTTCTGTAATTACTATTTTATCCTCGATTTACGTAATTCTTGTTTTCCCCTCGGTTTACGTAATTACTATTTTACCTCGATTTATAGAATTACCGCTTTTACCCTTAGTTTACGTAATTACTGCTTTACCTTCAATTTATAGAATTACCAAAATACCCTTGGTTTATAAAATCACCAAAATACCCCTAGTTTGTATAATTACTAAAATACCCTTGGTTTACAAAATTACCAAAATACCCTCGGTTTGTAAAATTACTAAAATACCCTTTGTTTATAAAATTACCGAAATACCCTTGTAGGGTAGAATTACCATTTTGCCCCTAGGGTGTTAATGACTATTTTGCCCTTGTGGGCAAGTGACCGACTTGGACAAAGGTGATATAGACAACTTTGGAGGAGCAATGAGGCTTGGAGTATCGACTTGGATAAGCTTGAATCGTATTATTGGACCCCGTGAAGGTAAGCAACTTATGGTCAATAAGGGTTCTTTGGTAGAATAAGGTAGGGTGGATTTTGAGTTTGTTAAGCATAACTTGTATGCTAAAAATGGTGATGAATAATTGTAGGACATCGTAAGGGATCTCAAGAGCGATCGTCATGAAACAGTGTACCAACACCCTTTCTTAGTTCAATTCAAGAAGCCAAAATGCAAAATTCGCATTTCATGATCATGTGAGTATGCGAATGCTCTCAAGGCATAGAGTAATTGTTAGATCCGCACCGCAAGGTGGTAAGCAAGTTCGTGTGACGTTTTAACGTATTTGGAAAAAGGGGCTCGATGGGCCAAAATCGGGCCCAATGGGCTTACTGGACCAATATGGGTAAGAGATGGGCAAATTAGCTGTTAGGTAGATGGTGGAATCAAATTGCATAAAACCGATAAAAATTATGAATTAGCTTGTGCAAGAGCGTAGATCACGAAATTACCCCTAAAGAGCAAAATTACCAAATTACCCTAAAGAGCAAAATTACCGATATACCCCTAGGGTTTTAAATTGGTGAACGCTTGATTGATTACTACTGTATTTTGCATGATATGCATTTATTAATATCTGTTGCATGGGATTGGGGTATTAATGGAGGAAGTATCTTGAAAGTGGTTCATCCACGTCTCGGAGGCTTTGCCTCAACCGACCGAATTTGAGTGCTGTTCTTTGTAACTCCGTGTGTAGGTTTGGGTGGGTTGAGATATTCCCACATGGTGTGTAGGGTTGGTACGGGACGATGTAGCGGTTGGTGGGTTGAGTAGTCTCCCGGATGGGCTTGCATTCATTATTTCATTGATACTCATGTTATCGAACCGGGCCTATGGGCCACATGTTATGTAAAAGGGGCTAAGGCCTTGCTCTCAGATTCGAAAAGGGCTTGACCTCATCGTGTACTATTATCTGAATAGGGCTTAGGCCCAATGGGCTCGAGCTGATTTAGGCTTTGGATGGGTTTCAGATACACCGAGTTTTCCCAAACTCACCCTTTCCTCTTCCCTCCTTGCAGTGAGCCCTAGTTGGTGGACTTGGAGTCAAGGGATTCAGAGTGGCCATGAAGATGGATTGCCAATTTTAAATAAGTTTAGCATTTAATTTGGATTATTTTATTTTATTATGTTTAAAGTTGTAATAAGGCCGCTTTTTAATTATTTTTATTTTGGGGATTATTAAACTGGTTAGCACTAGGGTTCGTTTTATAAAAACTACTTGATTTTTAAAAGATCACGATGACGCGCAAAGTTTCCACAAAGTAAATGTTTTTCCAAGGAAATAAATATTTTAAACAAACGTTTTCAACTTAAACATTTTCTTAAGACGGACATAATCAAACGATTTTCTCAAAATTATACGAGATGTTAGAGTGTGGCAATGGTGGTGTACATGTCTAGGATTGGATCCGGGAAGAGCTTGGTACTTAAGCAGTCCGACGGACTCACCTCCTCTTTTTTCTGGTTTCCTACCTGGTGCACAGCTTCTATTCACTTTAACCTACCTTTAAAAGTGTCTTTTACAACACCAACTCAGCTTTTCCAATCTAAGTAATACGGAATGTTTTGAACGCATCAATGTGGCGCATCAGATCCGGTCATAACGTCCAGGCCGGGTTTGGGGTGTTACAGGTTTGATCGAGTAGAAAACTCTCTCAAACTCTTAGATGAGGTCTATTGTGATTTTCCCATCTATCTTTTCCTTGAGTCTTGGGACTCGACATCTGCCTTTCTCTTCTTTTTGGCCAACTCCTCATCCTTGCAAGCTCTTTCAACTAGTACCACAAACTCCCTCAACTCTAGGATACCAACTAATAAACGAATGCTTTCATTCAGACCATCTTCAAACCTCTTACACATGATGGCCTCTGTAGATATGCATTTCTGCGCATATTTGTTAAGCCTCCCAAACTCGCATTCATATTCTGTCACTGTCATACGGCTTCACTTTAGCTCTAAAAATTCTTTCTTTTTTTGGTCTATAAATCTCTGGCTAATATACTTCTTTCAGAACTCTTCCTGAAAGAATTCCCATGTTATCCGCTCTCTCAGTACAACTGACACGAGAGTATTCCACCATTGATAAGCTGAATCTTGTAGGAGTGACACTACACACTTCATACACTACTCCGACGTGAACGATAATTCATTGAAAACTCTGATGGTATTTTCCAACCAAAACTTGGCCCACTTTAGGCCATTATCGATATTTGCCTATGTTTACGGATTCATCCACTAGAGGTTTCTCTCTCCTAGCCATCTCTGCTCCTTGAGGAGCTATATGAATTGGTTAAGGAATTGGAAGAGGTGGGGGAGGTGGAGTATTCAGATTCGCTCGAATAAACTTCGAGTATCACGCATCCATTATATGGAGATAAGCTTCTCTAGCCCCTCTGCCCTGACTCATTGTCACGGGCCCACTATCAACTGGCACGGTCCCTGCAGCAAGAGCCAGCGCATTACTTTCCACATCATCCGCCGTAGCTTACGTCAGGATCTATTTACTATATGAAAACATAATTTATAATCGTCAGGAGTAGTCACACTATCATTATACAACTATGGCATGTATAGCTAGACTCGTACTCATGCTAGGTTAATCCTAGAATCAACTAAACCATAGCTCTGATACCACTAAATGTAACACCGCTTACCCAAGTTCGAGACCAGAGTTAGGCACCAGCCATTACCTGACTTAAACACATGCATTCAATCTTTTCTGAAATGTAAAAACTAGGTCAAATTAAAACTTTCCTTTCATAGTCCGTTGATTCTTAATATGGGCCTATGTGGACCAAATTAGGCTTTGGAAATGGTCTGGGATTAAATCGATCGCTTATGAAAACTTTGGAAAATATCACTAGAAACAAGGCACATGCCCGTGTGGAAGGGCAACACGCCCTTGTGGTCATTATAACATGACTGTGTTAATGGCCAGTGTCACACACAGCCTAAGCATATAAGGACATGCCCATGTCTCATGCCCGTGTGAATTAAATTCTAAATGCAAACCTACAGGGGCTTTCACACGGCCTGACACACGCCCGTGTCTATAGCCTGTATCCCTTCCACGGCCACGACATGCCTGTGTCTAAAAACCTTGACATTCTATTTCTGATGTCTGCACCTAATTTGGGGCACACGACCAAGGCACATGCCCATGGCCAAAGGCCGTGTCCTCCACACGGCTGAGACACACGACCGTGTTTCTACCCGTGTGTTTACCACCATGTATTCTGACCTGTAAATTTATACGTGTAGGGGACACACGGCCGAACAGCACGCCTGTGAGGCTGACTGTGTGTCACACATGGCCTAGACACACACCCGTGTGTCTACCTGTACAGACAATATAAGGCTATCTACCAAGCCTTTGCCACCCTGAAACAAATCAAACATCAACCAACACATCAAATATTAACTTAATATGATTTCTCAACCAAACAACCATAGCTAAAACCCATATACATTACATATAATCAACCATGCCAACAATTTCACATTCACGAAAGGCTAGCTTGCATTCACACAATAACTTTCAATATTAGCCATTTTCCATAGCCTTAAACAAAATAAATCAAATGTTAAAGTAAGCCGACATATCTGGCCAATTAACAATGACACAAAACTCAAAAGTCAAGGTCCTATACATGCCATAATCAAAATAAAAGATCTAACTATACCAAGTGCTTTGGATGATAGTGTGACTGGCTTCTACGATGTAGAGATGATCCTCAAGCTACTATGGTGGCACTATATGAAAATGGAAAGGGAAATAGGGTAAGCATGAGCTTAGTAAGTTGCATGAAAATAAACAACAACTACTTATCATAAAGTAATATGCTCATAACATTTCATAGATTATTCATGAATACCATAAATACGCAAGTACAACTTACTCATCACCATCCAATACAACTCATATTGCATACATTAAGCCCATGTCTCATACATTTCAATTAGGTACCTGTACCACTCATTACATAATCATGACTTTTCTCATTTTGACATAAATCATAAAGCTTTTGATGAACCATTTGGAATGTTACCGGATACTCTATAGCCCTAACATGGGTTAAAATATTGACGCCATGTCCCAGACATGGTCTTACACTGGCTCTCATCTATCGATGTCGATGCCATGTCCTAGACAGGTCTTACACTGACACATCACAAACTGATGCCATGTCCCAGATAGGTCTTACACTAGCTTGTATATCACAAGGCCGATGCTTGTCCCAAATATTTCTTACACTAACTCTCATCTCAATACTGATGCATGTCCCAAACATGTCTTACACTGGCTTAAATATCTCGAAGCTGATGCATGTCCCAGACATGTCTTACACTAGCTCTCATACTGTGGTTGATGCATGTCTCAGACATGTCTTACACTAGCACACATATCTCCCATTATCAGGGTACAAATATCCAAGTCTATTCCAAAGGTTAAATGAAAGTCTTTACTATGTAAGTTTCTCAACATGTATTCTCATATTCCAAATTCAAGACAATTTATGCCATATCAACTCAAATACACATTATAGAGATATAGTTGCATTATTAACATACAACTTACCTCGGATTACAAAATGTCAATGGCTAGACGATTTCTTCAATTTGCTTAGCCTTCCCCCGTCCAAGTCTAATTTTCGTATTTCTCGATCTAAAATAATAAAAATTCACTCTTTAACCTCTACATAAATTTAAGCAATCATAAGTTCACATTTTTGGCAAAATAACCATTTTGCCCTTTAACTTTCACAAAATGACCATTTTACCCCAAGGCTCAAAAATTAATTTTTATCGAATTTCTTCAAATCTTAAGCCTAGCCAAACCTTTTTTACTCTTATAGTGACCCAAAATTCCCATTTTTTCACAACATTACTATGCATTTTACAAACTTTACAAAGTGGTCCCTTTTAGGGTTTTCATGAGAAGTTCTTTCACAAAAGTTGTTCACTACACCACTAAGATTCATTTTCTTCCATAAAAATTCAGTAGACATCATAAATCCTTTCATGGAAAAACCCTAGACTATTAACCATTTTGCAAAATGGTCCCGTCATTAGCTAGCTCATGCTACAAGGGTTCCAAAAGTACAAAAATTATTAAAAATAACCTTCAAATTGACTTACTTGCAAGAGAATAGCTTGGCTGAAATTTTAAAGCTCTAAGAACCCTTATTTTTCTGAGAATTTTGGTGAACATGAAGGGGTGAAAGGGATGATGTCATTCTTTTTCTATTTTGGTGAATATTTAGCCACCAAATTTTCACCTAACATTGACTTTTCTATCCCTTTGTCTCCTATGGCTGGCCATGCCACTTTAAAGGGTCTAATTTCCCTTTAAGGACCCCTAATTTATGTTCTCTAGCTATTTGACACCCTTAGTTATCAAAATAAGATTTTTGCACTTTACACGATTTAGTCTTTTTTTCGCAATAGCTAAAATTACTCCACCAAACTTTTCATGCACTATTATAAACATGCTATAACTCCAAAATAATAATAAAATACTTTCTTTGAATTCGGATTGGTGGTCTCAAAACCACTATTCCGACTAAGCCCAAGATTTGGCTGTTACACTAATACCACATTTCATCCTCAAATTAATGGTTAATCTAAGAAAGTGATTCAGATTCTCGAAAATATGTTTTGTTACTATGTTATAGAATTTGAAAGCAACTGAGAAAGACATTTACTATTGTTTGAGTTTTCGTATAATAAAAGTTATCAGGTTAGTATAAAGATTTCATTTTACAAAGTACTGTATAGTTGTAATTATCGAACTTCATTATATTGGATCGAGCTGCTTGAGAAAAAGATCCACTGGGTTGTTTTGATCAGAGAAATTGAAGAGAAAGTGAAAGTAATTCACGACAGTCTAAAAGCAGTTTCAGATTGATAGAAAACATATGCAAACTTGATACGTAAAAGCATTGAATTTTAGTTAGAAAACTATATATTTGTGAAAGTATTGCTGTGGAAGTAGAATTTCTCAATTTAGCTATAAAGAAAAGTTGAGTTTGAAATTCATCGTGCTGTATTAGATTATCATAAGAACTTGAGAAGATTCGTAATGTTTTTCTTATATATATGATGTGATGATACGGATAAGATCCATTGTCTATAATATCTCTTTCAGAAGTAGAAGCTCAGCTTGATATGACATATATCAAAGATTAGATCAAAAATAAACTCAGTTTATGAGATTATAGAGTTGAGAAATCTGTAGCTATGTGAGAAATTGATAAGGTTATGTGATAGCAAATCTTTAATCTATTCTCTGATAAGATTTTCTGGGACTAAAATCCCTAAGGGGGAGAGTTGTAACAGCCCATTTTTAGGGTTAACTGGAACAATTGTTTTGAGACCATAATTTGAATTCAAAATATTTATTTTATTATTTTAATAAGTTTTACAACATGATAGAATGATAGCATGAAAATTTTGTTGAGAAGTTTTACCGTTTGGGTGGTTAATTCGATAAAAAGGACTAAATCGCGTAAAGCATAAAATATGAGCTCTATAAGTTAAATGACCAAATGACTATAAAATGGAAATATATGAGCACTTGCATGGTAATTAGACCCTTTAAGTGATAGTGGACATTTATAGGAGTTGGTATTGTTGAAATTTGTTTTATTATTATAGGATAAAAAGGTAAAATGGTAAATAATAGTAATAATAAAGAAAACAAAAGAAATGCATGCAAAATCACTTTTGCTTCAGCCGAATATGGAAGAAGAAAAAGCTATTTTTTGCTTCTTTGATGTTCGCCCATATAACTTCATGCATGTAAGTCCATTTGTGTTCAGTTTTTAATGATTTCTACATTTTTGAGCTCATTGCAGCTTAATCTAGCTAACTCGTACCTTCGTTCTCGAAACTGCTATAGATTTTGAATGATGTCATTGTTGACTGCTTGGTTGTTTAGATGTTTTATGATAGATTATTAATGTTTGAAGCTAGATTAACAAGTTTTATAAAGCGATTTTTTGACAAAAATGGTAATTAAGGACTAAATTGAGAAAAGTGTAAAATTCATGGTTAGATGTGTGAATAAATGAAAATATGGGTTGCAATAAAGTTGTATTAAATTTGGCTAGGCTTGGGTTTAGCAAAAATTGAATGAATTTCATTTTAAGAGATTAAGGACTAAATTGTAAAAATGTAAAACATTAGGAGAAAAGTGTAATTTTGCCAAAATGTGTATTATATGTTAAATTGAATAATTTGGAGGTTAATATACTGAATTTGATATTATATCAAGATCAAGATAAGCAATTATCGAAACTAGATCGGGGAAAACGAAAAGTGGACGAATAGCCAATAGTTTTATTTGAGCAACTCGAGGTAAGTTCGTATAGCTAGAATCAAGTTATTAAATACATGTAATTGTTTAGAATGTATGTGTATAAGTTGAATGAATAATCCACTTGAAATTTGAATTATCGGCTTATATGATTGTATTATTGTTTACATGACTGGAAGTGAAATGTCACAAATGTTATATAGGTTACATGGATTCGGTATGATCATATGCATTGAGTATGCGAATTGAGTATTGAAATGTATATATATATTTGATTGAATTGTACATATATGATTTCGTAAATTGAATTATTGATCATTAAATGTTTAAATGATGAAATTGGATAATATAGAGCCCAGTTCGAACTTTACAAAATCGTAGAATACGAATGACATGTCACTAGGGTTACCATTTGGTTGAGCTCTTGCATTTGTTGCAGACTCAACATAGCTCATATGAGCTTACCGTTTCAGCTCTTCGGGGCTTACCATTCAGCTATTTGGAGCATACCGTTTATCAGCTCAGGAGGAGCTTACCGATTATGGCTCGAAAGAGCTTACCTTTTCAGCTCAATAGGCGGAGCTTACCAGTCATGGCTCGAAAGAGCATAAATGATAATGAATTGACGGATTACCAATTATTATACTTAGAGTGTATCACCCAAGTATTCTTCGATATTCTAATAAGTTCAATGGGCATAATCACTGTTACTGATTATATGAAAAAAAATATGTGTTTATACGAATGAATTACTGTTATTACTGATGAACTACTGTTTATACAGATGAACTGCAGGTTATATGAATGAATTACAGTTTATACGAATAGAAATGAATTGCCATAATGTTGTGTGAATTACATGGTATTGATGAGTTTATATGATTATGCATTTGGAAAATTTGGTTGTATTGAAATGGTAATTTAGGTTATAATGACATATGAACAAATGATATATATGTGAATTTAGATATAGGTGGTTTAACCACATACATACCCATTAGAGTACAAGATACAGAATATTCGATGTTATTTCCATGATTTAACGGAGAAGATAACCGTACAAGAATTGAAATGATGATATGAATCAGTTTAGGTAAACGTGAGACGCTCGACAAGTAAGTGATATTTAATAATTTCATATGATATGTAAGTGAAAATCAAGGAATACATACAGGAATTACAAGTCGTTATTGTAGTATGTGTTGATTTTGATGGAGCTGATTTATATGTCGTCATATTTCTCTAATTTTGAATTAATTATTAAATTGTATATAGTACCTACTAGTCATATAATCTTACTCAGCTTATTAGCTTACTCTGTTTATTTTTTGTATTTTACAGTGATTTGAAAGCTCGCTCAAGTTGGAAGTCATCAAAGATTTCATCACACTATCCAAGAGTGGATTTGGTATTTTTGAACTCTTTAAAATTGATAATATGGCATGTATAGGCTAGTTGATGATATGAGATATATGAGTTATTGTAGCTATTAAAGCTTCTAAGTATTGTTGTGTTTAAGCCATGTGATTTGGCTTAACTTGGTTAAATATTGGTATATTATGTGTGTGAAATGCTATGGAATGATTGTTGTAACGCCCCAAAATATAAGTGTTTTTTTTCTATGTTATGTTGCACAAATTCATGCTTGCAATAGTGGTTGAGTGTCCTGAGAAATGTTGGAGAAGTCATGAGTTCAAGCTTTGACTTGTACAAAATTTTTTTTTTACTTGAATAAACCCTGTCTCTAGTTAGTAGGCTTCTTAAATAAATTATGGTTAAAACATGACATAAAATGCCTGTTGGTTCAGAGGATAGTGGCATGTTACTCCTGCTAAGGGTCTTGAGTTTGAGTCCTGCTGTGCTCAAGGAGTATTTTATTTTGCTTCTCTTGCTGTGTGAGAACTAGAAGTTGACTGAAATACTGCTAGTTGAGGAGAGTTTGAATTCGGTGGTTGAGGAGGTAATGATGGAGTGATATTAGAAGGATTTTGTGGGATTTGAAAGTGGGGGAGTTGTAGCAGAATAGGGCTTTGACCACTCAGGACTTCAACTATGAATTGGTAATTGGTCACTTAATTTCGGGTTTTTTCCAAATTAGGGTTGTTCTCACTCTTTGTTTCTGAAGCCAAATTTTGCTATTATTCTCTTCGTGCATCTTTTGGTTCTAGTGTGTTTCGATTCTTCCTTCTTCTCTTTCCACTTTGTTGCATAGGCCGATTACCTTATTGCTTTTGTTTCGGTTTTGGTTACTTTGACTCCTTCTCTTCTTTTTTCCCCCATTCAATTCTCCTCTTGCCGAATATACCATCCCCCCCTCTTTCAACTCTCATGGTTATCAGAGTTTGTTTCTATCCACCTTGCTATTGTGACCGAATACCTCTTGCTTCTCCTCTCTTTTCTCCCTCCAAACCGTTCTTCTTACTGTCTCTTCCTATTTGGTAGCCAGGCCGAATACTCCATCCCTTTCGCTGCGTTTGGTTTTTGTTCTCTGACAAATCGGTAAGTACTCTCGCATTGTTTAAAGCCAAATACTCCATTCTCTCTTGCCAATTCTTATCTTGCTTCTCTTAGGTGTGGTGTTTCTTTTGGTTTCTAGAACTTCTTGAGAAGTGAAGGATTTTACAAGTAAATACTGAAGCAAAAGAAACCTTTCCCTTATCACTCGATCAAGGTAACTCTGTTTGCAATTATTGTGTTCAACTGCAGCATGACTGGTACAGGAGGGTGTTGTCCGATTGCCCTATTTTCCCCTATCCTTGGATTTGTGTTTTCAATAAGCCAATATATAGTTTCAAGTCATGTGTTTATGTGATCATTGTTAATGGATTTCATTGTTAATGCAGCTATTCGATTAGGAGGGTGAATCAGCCTTCATGAACGGTTTAAACAGGGCTAACCACACTCTTGCAATCAAGGCAAGTATTGGATGTTATTTTGAGTTAAGTGATAGAAATGGGTGAGTAACCCTAGTATCAAGTGACTAACGGAATAATTTGATTGAATGTAGGTTGGGGAACTCTTGAGCTAAATGCATGTTTTCGCTAACAGGTGTGTAACCACACTGCTATCATCCTAAATAAACAAAAGTTGGAAAATAGGATTATTGACGCTACACGAGCGTGCGCTAGCTCATGTGGTAATCCATTCGCCTAAGACGTGGGTGTTTGATCGTAGAGGCCACCATGAGCAATCTCATGGGCTTAGGCCGTTCTGGGCCACGTTGGGTCGAAATGGACCGTGCGGGCCCATGGGCTCGTAGGCCCTACATAGGTAGACCACATGGGCGTGTGGTGATTATTGGGCTAGGCTGTGTAGTCCACACAGCCAAGGCCATATTTGGGTTTCGTAGGTCACACGGACGTGTGGGCCCACATGAGTCGCATTACGGGCCTTGGGCCCATTTTCACTGTTTCACTGTTAAGGTCGCACGGGTCGCCCGAGACGGCTATGGACCTACTATTGGGTCGGTAAGTATATCTAAACCCCAATATGGTGAAATGATTGTTTTGCCCTTATGAGGTAAAATGACGGATATGCCCTATGTTATGTATGACTGTATTGAGCATGCCATTTTATATATGTTGCCTACATGTAGGGTATTATGATGTGATGCATAGGGTTGGGTTATTATGATTGGAGGAAGCATACTATTCTGGAAACTTTACTGCAATTTCTGTTAGTGCCACAACCGGTGCTATTTTTGGTTCATAGGGATGGATGGGTTGATTTTATCCCCACATAGTGTGTAGGGTTGGACAGAGTGGTGTGTAGAGGCTGGTTCGGTAGGATTTCTGTTTGCATATCTGTATTGTGACTGCTACTGAATTGGGCTACGGCCCACACTAATTCTGATACTGTAATGAGCTAAGGCCTTATCTGAGATTAAACTGTTAGTGAAGCGGGCTTAGGCTCTGACTGTAAATGTCTATTGTATGACTGACTGTTGTTAAAGGTTTACACATTGAGTTTCATAAACTCACCCTTCTGTTTTCTGTGCAAGTAATCCTTAGGAGGGTTGACGTTATGAGGGACTCAAAGGTGGCCACACAACTGCATGGACTTTTTATTAAATCTTACTTTATAATTTAATTTGGGTATTTACTTATGTAATAAGGCCTATTTAATTTTTAGCTTTTAATTTGGGGTTCGTTTATTATGATTAATATTTGTTAGTAGTCGGACACAAGTTTTCAAAATGAGAAATGCTTTTCAAAATACCACAAGTACGCATCCTATTTCAAAAAGCTTCCGCAAAGAAACAACGATTTTAAAAGATAACTACGATTTAATTGATTAAACATTTTGAGTAAACAACTTGGGTTTTAACACTGAACAAGATGACCTAAATACTAGCTAAGATTACAGAGAGGGGTAAGAGAGAATGGGGTTTTTCAAATGAACTTTTATTTTACGAAAAACATTTTCATGTGACATCGTTAGATTCGGCCATAACGTCTAGGCTGGATTTGCGGTGTTACAATTGCGAATTGGGTTATGAAATGTGGTCCTTTATGCTTATGAATGCTTGTGATATAGGGTGGCAAAATGGCTTTACTAATAGCCTATTTTTTTCCACACGGGTAGAGACACAGGCATGTGTATCAACCATGTGTGACACACGGTCATGTTACACGGCCGTGTCCCGTAGGGTAGCCTTTCGAATTAAGGTAGTAGACCCTACAGTTTTGACATGGCCTAGACACACTGGCGTGTCTAATGGTTGTAAGTGTTCACACGGGCATATGAATGACTATATGACATAAGTTAGTATACCCCCTTAAATGGCACATGGCCTAGCACACGGGCGTGTGTGGCCATTTCGAAGGGCACACAACTTAGACACATGGGCATATGATCGGCCATGTGACCCAAGTCAGTTTCGACCACGGTTAAGGTACACGGGCATGTCTCCGACCGTGTGTTGTAAGTTAATATGTATGCCCTATTTTCACACGGTCTAAGACACGTGCATGTCTACTAGCCGTGTGAGAGACACAGCCTGTTCACACAGGCGTGTGACCCTAAAAATGTTGAAAATTTTCTAAGTTCTCGAAATGTTTATATGTTACCGATTTAGTCCCAATTGTATGATTAAAGCTTTATATGCTTGATTTGAGTACATATGGAATGTGGATGAATGATATTGATTGAAATGAGAGGATTATTTGATAAATGATTGTTCTAAATTGAGTATAAGTCTGGTAATGCCTCTTAACCTATTCCAGTGACGGTTATGGGTTAGGGTTAGGGGTATTACAAAAACGCACACAAAGTAAGCTTTCAAAAGCTTAGTAAGCCATATACAAATAAACTTAACACATAGCATCAATCTAATTCAATTCATTCATATAATTCAAGGCATAATACATTCACATAGCCATATATCTCTTATAGTTCATTTGCACATGATTCACATATATATATATATATCATAATTCATTCTCATAGCAACTCATACTTATATCATATGTTCACCAAGCTACATATACTTACCTTTCATTCTCAAACATGGTATACAATTCACGAACCTAGATCGGATATAAATTTGCATAGTCATCCATTTCCTCGGATGCCCGTTGAACCATTTGGAATTAATAAGGATACTCGGATATCTCGGAAAGCTCATACAATGCCAAGTCCCAAACGTGGTCTTACATGTAATCAAATATCGATACCACTGTCCCAGACAAGGTCTTACACGAAATTAAATATGATGCTGATGTCCCAGACATGGTCTTACACGTAAATCATAAGTCCATGCCAATTTCCCAGGCGTGGTCTTACACAAAAACACATATCGGATCCTATGTCATGTCAAATGTATCCTAACTATTCCTATGGTACATACGTGACTTTTCGGACGTCGAAACTTTGTCGATATTTTCTTGGATATCTCATACTCAATTCATATAATCATTCCTTATTGATCAAGAGCATATAAATAATAATTCAATTCAAAACACACCTATTTGTATATTGACTTACCTCGTAAGATTTGAACGAGCGGAGTCGACTACTCAACGACTTTCGACTTTCCCCGATCTAATTTCATTTTCTTTGGTTCTTGAATAAAAGATTTGAACTCTTTTATTCAACAATTCATTCAAATCAATCCATAAACACATATTTAGGGCATTTTACAAATTAGCCCTCACATTTTCACATTTTGACATTTTAGTCCCTAATTCATAAAATCACAAAATACACCAAATTTCCATACAAACACTTGCTTTGCCGAATACACATGGTACTCATATAAGCCCATATGTTTCATTTATTTCGCATTTTAGTCCCTCAAAATCTCATTTTTACAATTTAGCCCAAATTACTCAAATTCATCAAAAATTCAAAAACAAAACATGTTAACCCAACACCAAGCTTCCATATCCTAACATCAAACTTCATAAAACTCATAGTTTCATTAACAACTCAACTCAAAATCATCAACAATTTTAGAAATTGAAACATGGGCTTGATAGATTACTAAGCAATAATCACAAAAACGTTGAAATTATCAAAAACGGAACAAAAGCACATACCTTAATTCAAACTCAATGTGTCAAAACCCTAAGGACTCTTTTCTTTTCTTTTGTTCTTCAAGTTTCAGTACATACAAACATATATTAGCCTATTTTCATGTTTTGTTTTTAATAATATAACTTAAATTACTAAATACCAATTTTTCCCTTGATTAATAACATATAAAAACATTAACATATATACACTTGCTTTAGTCTCTGTTTGTGGTGACATAAGTCCCTCCCTACAACTCATGAATTAAGAATTCTCTCAACAACAAGGTTTACTCAATATAAATGAGGAGTTAATGAAACCTTTTCAAAAAAATCTTTCAAAAAATTATCAACGAATCCGAAAGGTTCCTTATTAGACCATGGTATTTGATTCACCAAATACATCATTATTCTTTATTCTTTCATATGTATGGCACAACCCGATCCGTGTTTTTCAAGTTTATAATTCCTTACTTTTTTTTAATCAAAATTCTAAATATGGTAACTGGGTTCATGAATTATGGCCACCAAACAGTCCGAGCAGCAAGGTACATTGGTCAAGGTTTCATGGTTACCTTATCCCACGCAAATCGTTTACTCGTAACTATTCAATATCCTTATGAAAAATTAATCACATCAGAGCGTTTCAACGGACGAATCCATTTTGAATTTGATAAATGCATTGCTTGTGAAGTATGTGTTCATGTATGCCCTGTAGATCTACCCGTTGATGATTGGAAATTTGAAATGGATATTCAAAAAAAACGATTGCTTAATTACAGTATTGATTGTACGGGATCGGGTAATCTCTTGGTCCTCCGCCGGCCAGGGATTCAAGGGTACAAGAAGGGGACCCTTTTGCTGCTCAAACCGCAGCGGAAATGCTATTTGAGCAGCAGAGACCAAGGTATGCAACGAGCGGAAGTTATGATAAAGGGTCCTGGTCTCGGAAGAGATGCAGCATTACGAGCTATTCGTAGAAGTGGTATACTATTAAGTTTTGTACAGGATGTAACCCCTATGCCACAAAATGGCTGTAGACCCCTTAAAAAAAGACGTGTGTAGAAATAAACACTAAAGAGATTTCAAGAGCAATAAATGATTCAACGATCTGATCAAATAAAATAATATTACTATGGTTCGAGAGAAAGTAAAAGTCTCCAATTCTTTCCAAAGGTCAACAATCTCTTTGCAAAATAAATCAAGAACAAAAAAGGAAACTCTTTTGGTTTAATTTATTTATATATTTAATATTATGTTCAATTTATTTATATATTATATCTATTTTATTATATATATATTCTAAATATTTTATATATTTTTATATTTATATATTATATTATATTTATATATTATTATATTTTTTTTATTTCTATTTTTTATACATTATATACAATACAAAAAGTAAAGTATGGATATTGATCCAATTCATCTCATTAATATTTGTAGTACAATCCTTCAGTTGATTTCGCTTCATTTAGTTCAATTTTAATTTCGGTTTATGAAATTTCAATAAATTTCCATTTATGTCTATCCATTAGGCTAATGGTTTAATAACAATATAAGGACCTCCCATTTAGAAAGACATAGAATAGAAGGCCACTTTTACATTTTACACAATTAGGTCCTTTTATCAAATTAAGCACACAAACGATCAAATTTTCAAACAGAACTCTCACACATGCTGATTCACATATAATAAACACGAAAAATAATATTAAAATATTTTTCTAACTCGGATTTATGGTCTCGAAACCACTATTCTGACTAGGGTCTAATTCGGGCTATTACACATAGTGGTTGTTTGTCCGTAATTCAGGAAGCACAAAAATGTACAACGATTTGAAATAGTTCTATTGGTGGTCAGGTATGAAACGAGACATATCAGAGTTTGTATTAAGATGTTTAGTTTGTCAACAAGTGAAAGCCGAGTATCAAGTTCCTTCAGGGTTGTTTCAACCTGTGACGATACCGAAGTGGAAATAGGATAGAGTGACGATGGATTTTATATCGAGATTACCCATGTCTCCGAAGAAGAAAGATGCAATTTGGGTTGTCGTTGATCGACTGACAAAATTTGCACATTTCATCTAGGTACATACTAATTTTTCACTTGATAAATTGGCTAAGTTGTATATTTCTGAAATCATTAAATTGCATGGTGTGCCAATTTTGATTATTTCGGATAGATATCCGAGGTTTACGTCGCGGTTTTGGAAGAAATTGTAACAAGCTCTGGGTATGAAGTTGAATTTCAGTACACCTTTTCATCCACAAACCGATGGTTAGACTGAGAGAGTAATTCAGATTCTTGAAGATATGCTCAAATGTTGTGTTTTAGAGTTTAAAGGAAATTGGGAAAAATATTTGTCACTGGTTGAATTTGCATATAATAACAGCTTTCAATCGAGCATAAAAATGGCACTATATGAAGCTTTGTATGGTCGCAAATGTCAAACTCCATTGTATTGGTTTGAACTTAGCGAGAATTAGATTCACGAGGTTGATTTGGTTAGAGAAACCAAAGAGAAAGTGAAAGTAATTCTCGGCTATTTGAAAGCAGCTTCAGATCATCAGAAATTGTATGCGGATTTAAAACGGAAACATATTGAATTTTAGATCCGTGATAAAGTATTTCTGAAAGTGTCCCCGTGGAAGAAAATACTTCGATTTGGTCGTAAATACAAATTGAGTCTGAGATTCATCAGGCTGTATGAAATTATTGAAAGAATAAAGCCAGTAGCATTTCTTCTATCTCTCTTCAGAACACCCTTACCCGTTACTGTCATTTAACAGATACAAGGTATTACCGTAATATAACACATACCATTAAACATAACCGAGATATAAATATGTCATCCAATTTGATAGTGCATCGATAACATATGTCTTGAACAATATTAGCCAACTTTAATGGCTTGTACAAAGTAGCTAGTCGAGTAATCAGAACTAATATTTTAAACCTAGACAAATATGACACGTAACAAAATAATTAAGCCTACTATACATGCCATAATTCAAAACGCTTAGTTCAAATACCCTAAAGTATGATAGTGCGGTAGATCTTCACGATCCTTAACTCCCGAGCAAGTCAAGGACACTATAAGACAAAAGAGAGAAACAAAGTAAGCTTATAGCTTAGTAAGTAAGTATGTAAATACTAATTAAAGAATCTAACATGTTTACACAACAATTCAAGTATATCTACTTTAACTTCACTATTCATTCCACTTTGATTAAGCTATCTCTGCTGCGTCATATTCACTAAATAAATCATAACTCGAGTTACAAAACTCAAAATTTAAATCCGTAAAATTTCCCTGAATCTAGACTCATAAATATTTTTGCTAATTTTTTTCTATAATTTTTGGTTCAGCCGATTAGTACAGTTTATTAGTTAAAGTTTCCCCTGTTACACAGCTCGACTGATCTGACCTCTGTTCACTACGAATTTAATTTCTCTCAGTACACAATTCAAACAACCCTGAAGTCTGTTTCATTTAAAAATAGTCTCAATAAGGAATTTAGGCATGTAAACTATATTTCTTAATTTTCTTTGTACAATTTTTAATGATTTTTCAAATTTGGAACAGGGGATCACGTATTCATCCTGAGCAAGTCACATACAATTGTAAATATCTCAAAATATAGAATTCCTTTGCTTGCTCTGTTTCTTTTATATGAAAGTAGACTCATTAAACTTTGATTTCACATCTCATTCAACCTCTAATTATATTCCTCCTATTTTTGGTGATTTTTCAAAATCACGTCAATGCTACCATCTAAAAACAGTTTTAATGCTAATTTCACTCTTTCACACATTCTTTATGCTAACCTTATTTTATCTTATATATGTATATACCACAAATCATTTTCACCACATTTCATTCACCATAAGTGTAGGTCCAAACCATAATATCACCACAAAACCATCCCGTTGAACAATTCGGATCAATCCTCGATATTTAATGGTTTTAGCACACAGCCCCACCATCATACTTCGTTTAGTTCGGCTCTCTTGTACACATGGTGAACACTTAGTACCACTCATGCGACCTAACCGATTTGTCTCGTAGCTCTCTTGTCTACATGGTGTCCTTCACTTGGAATCACGCATGCGACCTAGCTACATTTATCTTTCACGTAGCTCTCTTGTCTACATGGTGTCCTTCACTTGGAATCACGCATGCGACCTAGCTACATTTATCTTTCACGTAGCTCTCTTGCCTACATGGGATACATCTCGTATCACACATGTGACCTAGCTACTACAGGTGTCTCGTAGCTTTCTTATACACATGATGTGCACTCAACATCATACATGTGACCTAGCTACGCCCTCTATTTCATTCGATCTCTCCAATGTTCAACTGGATCTCTCTCTATATTTATTTCCATTCTTCCAATAGTCAATTTATATTTTAACATCAGCTAGTATATTTATATAATAGGCTGAAATATAAGAATGTACATGAAATTATTGTAATATTTACATACAAACTTACCTTGGTACAAAATGTGGAAATTTTGCAATTTAGTCCAAAACTTTTTCCTTCCCCTGCTCGAGATCAATTCCGCCTTTTCTTGATCTATAATAACACATTTAGCTCATTTAATACTCATACTATTTATTTCAATCCAAAAATCACATCATGGAAAAATTACATTTTGCCCCTACTTTTACAAAATTACAATTTTGCCCCTAGGCTCGGAATTTAATTTCAGCCCTTATTCTTATATTTTATGATATGCTGAACATTTTCTCTTCTACAACAACATCAAATTCTCACTCTATCATATAGTTATGAACAATAGGTATTTTTACCGATTATGCTGCTTTTACTGCTTTCACTTAAAACCGAGTAGCACAAGTTATTTAACATAATTTAAAACCTCATATTCTATCATAAAACATCAAAATACACAAATTTCACCTATGGGTATTTTTCCAAATATGAACCCTAGGTTAAATTATTACTAGCATAAGCTTAATCGAGCTTCCGGATTCCAAAACGTAAAGAACATTAAAAGCGGGCTTGGAATCACTTACTATGGAGCTTGAAAATTGAAGAAACCCTAGCTATGGAGAGAGGGAGAATTCGGCAGCAACTAAGGAGGATGATGATCAATTTTGTGTTATTTTTCCCATTTTATTTCATTTAATATCCAAATGACCAAAATGCCCTCCTTACTAAACTTTCAAAATTCCTTCCATGTCCTAATTTTGTCCATGAACTTAAAATTGGTCAAATTGCTATTTAAGACCTCCTAATTAATATTCCAAAACAATTTCATACTAAAACTTCCGGGATGCAAATTTTGCAACTTATTCGATTTAGTCCCTACTTTCAATTTAAGCACTTTAGGCATAGAATTTCATCACGAAATTTTCACACAATCATGCAATCATATCATAAACCCCAAAATAATTATAAAACAATTATTTCTATCTCGGATTTGTGGTCACGAAACCACTATTCCGATTAGGCCCTAATTCGGGTTGTCACAATTCTCCCCCTTTTGAGATTTTCGTCCCAAAAATCTTACCCAGAAAGAGGTTTGGGTCTGTTTCCTCATAGCTTCCTCGTGTTCCCACGTAGCCTCTTCTATCCCATGTCGTGCCACAATACTTTCACTAAAGCTATACTTTTATTTCTTAACTGCTTAACCTCTCGAGCCAAAATCTTTATTGGTTTCTCCTCATAGGTCATATCCGATCGAATCTCAATTTCATTGGGAAATCACATGTGAAGGATCGAACGATAACGTCGCAACATTGATACATGAAACACGTTATGAATTCTTTCTAACTCTCTGCCGTAAGGCCAACCGATATGCCATCGGTCCAATTCTCTCAAGAATCTCGTGCGCCCAATAAAACGCGGACTCAACTTGCCTTTTCGACTAAATCTCGAATATTTTTCCATGGTGACACCTTCAAGAACACTTTATCACCCACCTGAAATTCAATCTCTTTTCTTTTTAAATCTGCATATGACTTTTGTCGATCTGAAGCAGCTTTCAAGCAATCCCGAATTACTTTTATTTTCTCTTCGGTTTCTTTAACTAGATCAACTCCATGAATCTGTTTCTCACTAAGCTCGGTCCAATATAAAGGAGTCCGACACTTACGACCATACAAGGCTTCGTACGGTGCCATTTGTATACTTGATTGATAACTATTATTGTAGGCAAACTCAATCAAAGATAGATATTTCTCCCAACTACCTCCAAATTCTAAAACACAGCATCTAAGCATATCTTCGAGTACCTGGATTACTCTTTCCGTTTGACCATTTGTTTGTGGATGAAATGCGGTACTAAAGTTCAATTTTGTACCCAAAGCTTCTTGTAACTTTTTCCAAAATCTCGAGGTAAATCTTGGATCTCTATCTGATATTATAGACATAGGTACTCCATGCAACTTCACAATTTCAGCAATATATAATTCGGCTAATTTATCAAGTGGGTAATCAGTGCGTCTTGGTATAAAGTGGGCTGACTTTGTTAATCTATCAACCACTACCCAAACAAAGATCCTTCTTTTTAGGAGTTAAAGGAAAATCGGTTACAAAATCCATGGTAATCTTGTCCCATTTCCACTCGTGCACCATTACCGGTTGAAGTAATCCGAAGGCACTTGATGTTCAACTTTTACTTGTTGATGATCAAACACTTGGTTACAAATTCAAAATGTCCCTTTTCATACCGCCACCAATACACTTCTTTAAATCATTATACATTTTGTGCTACCAGATGAACCGATAAACACCATTGTGCGCCTCATGTAATATTTTCGAATCAATTTATCGTTTTTCGGCACACATATCCTGTCTCGAAACATCAAATAGTCATCCGGTCCAACTCGAAAATTTGAGTCGTAACTCGATTCGCATTGAGTTCTCTTGATCCGCAACTCACTATCATTCTTTTGAGCATCACAAATCAATGGAGAAATAACGGTTTAGCTCTCATCTCGCTAAGATTGACCCATCATCGACAATGCTAACCCCGTGTTCATGGCTCTCAAAGTAAAAAGAAATTTTCTCGCTCAAGGCGTCAAGAATACATTTTCTTTTCCGGATGGTAATCAATCACTAGATCATAATCCTTTAATAATTCAAGCCATATTCATTGTCATGCAGATTCGGATCCTTTTGATTCATCAAGTATTTCAAACTTTTGTGATCGGTAAAATTTGGCATTTTCACCGCACAAATAATGTCGCCAAATCTTCAAGGCAAAAACAACGTGCCGGTTCCAAATCATGTGTAGGATAGTTCTTCTCATACGCTTTTAACTGTCTCAAAGCATAAGCTACCACTTTACCCTCTTGCATCAACACACATCCAAGGCACATCAATGATGCATCACTATAAATTACTGAACTCCTTTCCGACTCGGCTTTGTACTAAAATTGGTGCTTCAATCAATCGTGCTTTCAACTTTTCAAAGCTTTGTTGACATTTATCACCATTCGAACTTAACATTCTTTTGCAACAACTTAGTCATAGGAGAGGCAATCATCGAAAATCCTTCAACAAAACGCCTATAATACCCGACTAAGCCTAAAAAGCTTCTAACCTCGAATACATTCTTGGCGGTTTCCAATCAACGATCACGTAAATCTTGCTTGGATCCACCCGAATACCATCACCGAGACTATATGCCCCAAAATCCGACTTCACGAAGCCGAACTCACTTTTACTAAACTTGGCAAGCAGTTTCTTTTCTCTCAAGATCTGCAATATAGTTCTCAAGTGTTCGGCATGTTCAGACTCATCTCGAGAATAAATTAAAATGTCATCTATAAACACTACTACAAACTTATCCAAATATGGCCTAAGATCCGATTCATTAAGTCCATAAATATAGTGGAGCATTTGTTAAGCGAAAGGCATCACAAGAAACTCATAATGTCCATACCTTGTCCTAAAGGCGATTTTCGCACATCGACTCCTTAACTCTCAAATGGTAGTAACCGGACCTCAAATCAATCTTTGAAAACACTGTGGCCCCCTTTAACTGATCGAATAAATCATCAATCCTCGGCAATGGGTACTTGTTCTTTATAGTCACCTTATTAAGCTGACGGTAATCAATGCAAAGTCTCAACCATCCTTCTTCTTTACGAATAATACAGGAGCACCCCAGGGAGAGAAACTCGGTCTCACAAATCCCTTGTCTGTTAACTCTTGCAATTGAGCCTTCAATTCTTTTAATTCGGTCGGAGCCATTCTATATGGAGCAATCGAGATCCCGGCAACAAATCAATGGCAAAATCTATCTCTCTGTTCGGAGGCAACCCAGGCAATTCCTTTGGAAATACATCTGGAAACTCACAGACTATCGATCGATTCAAATTTCAGTTGAGGCAACTCAATATTCATTACATAAGCGGATAAGCTTCACACCCTTTTCTCATGTATTTCGTGCGGACATGTGCGAAATCACCATAGGCAATTTATTTGATTCATCTGTTTCAACCCACAGAATTTCTCCATTTTCACATTTCAACTCTAGTGTCTTTTGTTTACAATCTACCTTAGCATCATACAATGTTAACCAGTCCATTCCCAAGATAACGTCAAACTCACCAAATGGTAACAACATCAAGTTGGCGGAAAAGCAGTGACCTTGAATCATTAATGGGCAATTCTTGCAAACCTTGTCAACTAGCACATATTGGCCTAAGGGTTCGACACTTTAATCGTAAACTCAAGAAATTCAACAGCAACTTTTTATTGGATACTAAATTCATGTAAATATAGGAATGAGTGGACCCGGATCAATCAATGCAATAACAATAGTATCATAGAGAGAAAATGTACCAGTAATGACATCGGGAGATGATGCATCTTCTCGGGCACGTATAGCATAAGCTCTAGCAGTGCTCTAGCTTCCGATCTTGCCGTTAAATCTTTCATCACGCTTTACTACTAGTCCCACCTCCTGTATTTCTCGGTGGTCTACCTCTACTAGCGGTGGTATTCATCTAGCACTCAAATCTTTCTTCTTTAACTTTCTCCGGACAATCTCTAATAAAATGCTCGCGAGAACCAGACTGAAACAAGCTCGCTTCGGTCCCCAACACTCACCATAATGTTGCCTGCCACATTGCTGACACTCGGGCTTTCTAGGTCGCACATTACCCACACTTGCCACCGAAGTAGCTTGAGCTTTAGACCCCGAATATGCTCTACCACGATCTCTGTGTGAATCCCCAATTGAAACTGTCATTCGAGGGTTTGTCTCTTTGGACCTCTTTGGTTGAGATTGAAATGGCTTGCTTATCTGTCTTTTTCTGACATCTCGGGCCTCAATAGCAACTTTTCTTCTTTCTTTGTTCAATTCTTCGGCTTTAAGAGCTCGATCAACCAATACTACAAATTCTTTCAACTCCAAAATTCCTACAAGCACTTTAATGTCCTCATTCAGCCCATCTTCAAATCTTCTACACATAATGGCCTCGGTGGACACACATTCTCGGGCATACTTGCTGAGTCTTACAAATTCGCGTTCATACTCGCTACTGAGACATTTTCCCTGCTTCAATTCAAGGAACTCCTTCCGTTTTGATCAATAAATCGTGACTTATGTATTTCTTTCTAAATTCTTCCGGAAGAAATCCCAAGTAACTTTTTCTTTTGGCACCATCGCAACCAAAGTCTTCCACCGGTGGTAAGCGAATCTCTCAAAAGTGATACAAACACACTTTAAGCATTCCTCGGGTGTACATGAGAGCTCATCAAATACACGGGTAGAATTTTCAAGCCGAATTCCACTTTCTCGGGATCATCATCGACCTTTGCTCTAAACTCTTGACCCTTGTTTTCGAATCTTGTCAACCGGAGGCTTGTTCATTCTTACCAAATCTATATCTTGAGCAGCTCTGAGGAATCGTCGAGGTATAGGAGGGGTGGAGGAGGTTGAGCATTTGGATTTGCTCGAATAAATTCAAGATACCAATTGTTCATCATTTGGAGAAAGGCATCCCGAGCCTCATCTCCTTGTCTCAATGTCTCGTGTCTACTTTCCACAGCGCGGTCCCTTGTGCGGGAGCCGGCGCATTACTAGCAGCATCATCAGCCGCAGTTCCTTCAGGATCTGTGACACCCCGAATGTGACCCTAGTCGGAGAGTGGTTTCGGGACCACGAAACCGAGTCACAAGAATAATTAAGTGTTATATTCCGTACTTATTGTATGTGGAATTGGTATGCGTAAATATTTCGTGTCTCGATTTTTTTATTAATTAGGTGCTAAATTATAAGAAAGGACTTAGTAGTGAACTTTGAAAGTACGATAGGGAAATAGGTGATGACTAATTAAAGCATGCATGCAAAATAATGGACTTGCATGTCAAATTCCCCCTTTCTACAAGTAATGGCCGGCCATGACAAAGAATATGGGTCAAACATGTCATGAAACATGTTTTGTTGGGCATTAGGGAGAAATAGTAAACAAATAAGCATGGGTAAGAAAAGAATGAAAAAAAAATGTGTGTGAGAGAGTGGCATACCCCATTGCCGTGAGTTGTAGAGAAGGAAAGAAAAAAATTTTTTTCATCCTTTCTTTGAGCCAAAACTAAGGAAGAAGGAGGATTTTTGCTTCATGCTTGGTTTGGAAGAGATCTAGAAGGAGATTTGGCTAAGTTTGCATCAAGATTAAGGTATGTATGAGGTTGTGTTGGGAGTTTCATGCATGTTTTGGTTGCTAACTTGATGTGCATGTTAGCCATGGCTCAAATCTTTGGTATGCCATGGAAATGGTATTTGGCCAAAGTTGTTATAGTGATAAAGCCATTGCATGCTAAGTGTGAAGCTTGATGATGATGCATGCAATGATGGATTTTCTACTCATGAGTAAGATTTTGAGTTTTCTCTTTGTTTTATCATGATTAAAGTTGAAAAGGAGCATGATTGTCATACTTGGCCATGATGCATTCTTGAGCATGATTCATGCTTCTTGCATGTTAGTTAAAAGTTTGTGTTTTGGATGGCTATGGACACCTTGAAAATTCGCCATGCTCATATATGCATATATATGATTGCACATTATGTTTGGTTATGAACTAAGTGATGAATATATTGATTTAAAGAAGAAAATGTGGAAGAATGCTTGTGAAATTGCAAGCACAATTCGGCCTAGCACACATATAAGTGCTTGATGCTATATTATAAGTTTTGGGCCACAATGTGCAAAGCATAAATTAGTAGATTGCATGCTGTTTTTGTGAGGTATTAAGTGCAAATTTTGACCTCAACATGTACATGAATATTCGGCCTTGGGTAGCCCATTGAAGGCCTTAGCATTTCCTTGATGTTCAAACAAATTGTATTGAATTGCTTGATGTAGTATAAAATGTGCATGACCATTGTGTATTCAAGCTAAAGAGTGGCCATATGACCATCTAAAATCCTTGTCATATTCGGCCATAAGCAAGCACAATGAGGTTTTAATAAATTGAATTTGTTTGAATTAGCTCAAGAGCCAAGAGGGCCACAATTGGACAAGGGGAAGGAAAAGGTGATCGAATAGCCGAAAAAGCCGTTCGACAACATCCGAGGTAAGTCCTCAAGAAGTGACCTTACTTGAATTATGTGAGATGAAATATGGATGTGTATGATTATTGATTATGTGTGTATGAGTATTTGAATTCCACCCGGGCTAAGTCCCGAAGGCGAATATGCTAATGATATTAATTGTGTTTGAGCCTTAGTAACGAAAATGAAATATGTATGTCCAATGATTATTGATGTATGTGTGCATGAGAAATTGAATGATATCGGGCTAAGCCCAAGACAATTATGTTGAAATTATATCCGGTTAAGACCAAGGCAATTGTGCTAGTGGTTATATCCGGCTAAGGCCCAAGGCATTCGTATGAAGTTATTCTATCCGGCTAAGACCAAGGCATTTGTGCACGTGATTATATCCGGTTATATTCAAGAATCTTGGGCTGGAGGTGAGTGTTGGTTGCTGAAATGAATTTAATTAGTACACTCGGACAGCCCAAAGGATAAGGTACGTTATATGTGCATTGGAAAGTCGACGTGTTTGAGCAACATTCGCTCAATCGACTAATGAATTTCAGTTATTGAATTGATTGATGCTTTGCGAACTTATACAATGATGAAGTATGAAGTAAGAATGTGTATTAATGAAATGATGCATTTGGCTATGTGAATGTATTGCTGTAAATTATAGTTCATTATATTCCTTGAGACTTACTAAGCATAAAAATGCTTACCCGTTGCTTTGGCTCTTAGTTTTCTAGATTTCGCCGAGGCAATCGGATTTGGGATCGTTGAAGTCGAAGTCATCCACACTATCAAGCCTCCATTTTGGTATAAATTTTGGTTGAACTTGAGATGGCATGTATAGGACTACCTCTTGTTTGTTAAATACGTTGTAATTTAAGTTTGTATGGCCATGCGAAAATGGCTCGAAAAGGGAGCATGAACTTAGACTTATTGTGGGTTGTATGTATATATATTTGGGGTCATGATGTGGCTATGGTTTGGAAATGGGAATGTTGGTCATATGATCAGCCATTGGCATGGTTAAAATGATCATATATGAACCTATGTATGGCAAGATTAGTTGAATCATGGAGACTACCAAATAGGTAAGTCCTACCTTAAAACAGATGCTGCCAGCTGCAGTGGCGTGAATGTGAAAAATCACCATAATTCATAGGAATGGAATCAAATAGTGAATAAGCTATGTAAATGAACCTTGATGAGTCTATTTTCATATGGAAGAAACGAAACGGTCATAGGAGTTACAGGTTAAGAGATATTAAAGCTATTGTGAGACAGGGCCAGAATGGTTTCTGGGTTCCCTGTCGCAACTTTAAAATTCACTATAAATTATCCAAAAAGAATTAGGAGATATACCTTATATGTACAGATTCCATTTTGAGTCTAGTTTCATTAGAAACAAACGACACCAGCATTAAAGCCCTGTGCAGAGAGATATTCAAGTTATACCGCGCGAAGGTCAGAGCAGTCGATCCCTGTAACTTGGGTAACTTTAACTAATAAACTGTACCAATTGGCCCGACCAAAATCCTAGAAATAAATCCATGGATGTATATATGAGTCTAAATTCAGGAAAATTTACGAAACCAGTTTCCAGTTTTGAAACTCGAGATATGATTTTAAGGCGACAGTGACGCAGTTTTCCAGCCTGACTGGAAATGTCAAATTGGTGGGCAAAAACATGTGAACTTGGTTTGTTAACCCTCGGTCCGACACCGGCGATGGTCTCGGGTTTGGGGTGTTACAATTTTATTGGTATCGAGCCACGGTTTAGTCGATTCTAGGACTACCGTGATGTGTTTGGGGTCTAGCTATACATGCCATTAAATGATGAATCGATAGTGTGATGAATTCTGACAATTTGACTTCATGTTTGTTTATAGCAATGGATCCCGATCCCAACCGAGCGATAGCTGATGATGTGGAGAGTGTGGCGCCTGCTCCGCGCAAGGGGACAGCGCCGGCGGACTCTCAACCTATGGCCAGCAATCCTAATGACGAGGCTAAGCAAGCCTTTTATAGTGTGATGAACGAATGGTTTAATCAATACATTCGAACCAACACGGTGTTCCACCACCTCCATTCCCGACGAATGCAACCCCAAGACCTACAATACCTCCGTGGATCGACCCAATAAGGTCGTAAGCCCCAATCGATAGGATTCAAAACATGGGGCCACTGAATTTAAGGCTACGGATGATGATGATGCCGAAGCGAGCTGAATTATGGTTAGATAACACTATCCGGGTGCTTGATGAGCTATCCTGTACACCCGATGAGTGCTTAAAGTGTACCATCTCCTTGCTACGCGAGTCCGCCTACTATTGGTGGAGTACTCTGACTTCTGTGGTGCCTAGAGAGCAAGTGACTTGGGAATTCTTTCTAACCGAAGTTCAAAAAAGTATATCGATCGAGATTCATCGACCAAAAGCGGAGGGAGTTCCTTGATCTTAAGCAAGGTTCTATGTCCGCTATCGACTACTGAACGAAAGTTTGTGAGGCTTAGCCAGACGCTGCGAGAATGCATTTCGTCCGGGCTATTATGTGCAAACGCTTGAGGATGGGCTGAATGATGATATAAGGATGTTTGTTGGCATTCTCGAGATACGAGTTCGTAGTACTTGTTGAGCGAGCTTGTAAAGTCGAAGAGCTTAGAAAGGAGAAACAAAAAGCTGATGTGGGGATTGGAGAATTCGAAGAGGTCCTCGGAAAGTCTCTTCAACAAGCATCGAAGAGATTTCGAGATGATGCGAGCCGGTCTAGAGGCGTTTGGGATTTTCTAGACGAGGACGCGATCGACCCTGTGACCACACGAGTCACCTCGATTGCGGTGGCGGAAATGATCGCCGAGAGAGGACGGAGTGTCCACATTGTGGCAAATGGCATTCGGGAGCTGTTGGTTTCGTGATCGCTCTGCTATAAGTGTGGATCGGCCGACCATTTTATGAAGGATTGCCCGAGGATGCATGAATGAATGCAAGTCGAGTGCAAACCCGGGTGCTACCATCGCCGAGGTAGGCCACCTAGAAATATGGGCAATGTCGATTGGCGGTCGAGAGGATCTAGAGATGCTACCATCGATCTCGAGGCTCGTGCTCTGCTAGGACTTATGCCATACGCGCACGCCGAGGATGCTTGCCTCTCCGGATGTTATTACCGGTACTTTCACTCTTTTCAATACAAATGTAATTGCTTTGATTGACCCCGGTTCTACTCATTCTTATATATGTGAAACCTTAGCATCCAAAGAAGACTTTGCCCATTGAGTCTCATCGAGTTTGTAATTCGGGTGTCAAACCCCTTGGGTCATTACGTGCTTGTTAACAAAGTGTGCAAGAAAAGTCCCCTAGTGTTCCGAGGTTCTTGTTTTCCGGCGGACTTAATGCTTTTGCCATTCGATGAGTTCGATGTTATTCTTGGTTTGGATTGGTTGACCATGCACGATGCGGTTGTAAATTGCAAGAGCAAGACTATCGATTTGAGGTGCGCGAATAATGAAATAATTCGGGTTGAGTCCACGGACTTAAAGGGTTGCCACCGTAATATCGCCGATGTTGGCCCGAAATATGTAAGAAAAGGGTGCGGCGTACCTTGCGTCGTACTCGATGACAAGGAATCGAGAAGAAACCCGAATCTGTGCGTGGTTTGTGAATACCGGATGTTTTCCCAAGAATTGCCGGGTTTACCACTTGCTCGAGAAATAGAATTTGGCATCGAATTGGTACCGGTACCACCCCAATTTCGATAGCTCCGTGATCGTATGGCACCAACGGAATTGAAGGAGTTGAAAACTCGGTTGCAAGAATTGGTGGATAGAGGTTTTGCTCGCCCGAGTTTTTCGCCTTGGGGTGCGCCGGTGTTGTTCGTGAAGAAGAAGGATGGAACCATGCGACTATGCATCGACTATCGTCAGCTTAACAAAGCGACGATAAAGAACAAATATCCGCTGCCACGTATTGATGACTTGTTCGATCAATCTGAAGGAGCCTCGGTGTTCTCGAAAATAGATTTGAGATCGGGCTACTATCAATTGCGAATCCGAGATTCGACGCGTGCCCAAGACGCCTTGAGCGAGATATGGTCACTATGAGTTCTGGTGATGCCGTTTGGGCTCACTAATGCCCTGCGGTATTTATGGATTTAATGAATCGAATCTTTAGACCATATTTGGATCGATTCGTAGTCGTGTTCATTGATGACATCTTGGTCTATTCAAGAAATGAGACCGAACATCTTGAACACCGCGGTTAGTCTGCAAATTTTACGGGACAAGCAATTATATGCTAAGTTCAGCAAGTGTGAGTTCGGTTAAGAGAGGTAAGCTTCTTGGGTCATGTGGTATCTGCATCGGTATTCGAGTCGACCGAATAAAATTTCAGCCATACTAAATTGGAAGCCTCAGAAATATTCTTGAGGTTCAAGCTTTTTGGGGCTTGCTTGTACTACCGACGATTTGTAAAGGCTTCTCAACGATAGCCACGCCGATGACGGCTACTCCAAAAGGATGTTAAGTTGAATGGACGGAGAAATGCCAAAAAGCTTCGATCAACTGAAAACTTATTTGATGAAGCCCCAATTCTAGTGCAACCCGAATCCGCAAGGAGTTTGTCATCTATAGCGACGCCTCTCTACTTGGGTTAGGTTGCGTATTAATGCAAGAAGGTCGAGTTGTGGCCTGTCGTCGAGGCAATTAAAGCCACATGAGAAAAATTATCCGACTCATGATCTCGAATTGGCCGCCATCGTATTCGCCTTAAAGATTTGGCGACATTACTTATTCGGTGAAAGGTGCCATGTATACTCGGATCACAAAAGTCTCAAGTATTTGATGACCCAACGAGACTTAAATCTGCGACAAAGACGTTGGCTCGAGTGTTAAAGGATTATGAGCTGATCATTGACTATCACCCGGGAAAGGCGAATGTAGTTGCGGATGCCTTGAGTCGTAAATCGTTATTCACTTTACGACGATGAATGTGCACTTGTCTATCCGATCCGACAGCAGTGTTAGTGGCTGAAATGAAAGCCAAACCATTATTGACACACCAAATTCGAGAAGCTCGAAAGTCGATGACGAGTTGGTTGCAAAACGGGCTGCGTGTGTTCGAACAAGGACTCGGAGTTTCAAATCGACGATGACGATTGTTTGAGGTTCAAAAGTCGTCTCAGTGTCCCAAAGAATTGAACTCATTTCGATAATTCAATGAAGCCCATTGTAGCCGAATGGCAATCCACCCGGGGAGTACGAAGATGTACAATGATTTGAAACGTCGATTTTGGTGGCATGGTATGAAGCGAGACATCTCCGACTTTGTTTCAAGATGTTTAATATGTCAACAAGTGAAAGCGGAACATCAGGTGCCTTCAGGATTACTTCAGCCAATCACGATACCCGAGTGGAAATGGGATCGAGTCACAATGGACTTTGTATCCGGACTGCCATTGTCAGCAAGTAAGAAGGATGCGGTTTGGGTCGTGGTAGATCGATTGACTAAGTCGGCCCACTTTGTCCCCGTACGTACGGATTTTTCAATGGACAAATTAGCGGAATTGTACGTTTCTCAGATTGTGAAATTACACGGGGTGCCTATTTCTATCGTGTCGGATAGAGATCCGAGATTTACCTCGCGGTTTTGGAAAAAGTTGCAAGAAGCTTTGGGTACCAAGTTGCATTTCAGCACTGCCTTCCACCCCCAAACCGATGGTCAATCCGAGCGGGTAATTCAGATACTTGAGGATATGTTAAGATGTTGCGTCCTCGAGTTTAGTGGTTCATGGGAACGGTATTTGCCGTTGATTGAATTCGCTTACAACAACAGCTTTCAATCGAGTATTAAGATGGCACCCTACGAGGCTTTGTACGGGCGTAAATGCCGTACACCATTGTTTTGGACTGAGCTTGGTGAAAGCAAGATTTTCGGGGTGGATTTGATTAGGGATGCCGAATGTAAAGTGAAAGTAATCCGTGAAAGTTTGAAGATAGCCTTCGATCGTCGAAGTCGACGCGGGATATGAAGCGTAAGGATATCGAGTATCGTGGGTGATAAAGTGTTCCTCAAGGTATCGCCTTGGAAAAAATACTCGAGTTCGGTAGTAAGGGCAAGTTGAGCCCGAGGTTCATTGGGCCATATGAGATATCGAGCGAGTCGGTCGGTGGCATATCGCTTGATTTTGCCCCCGAACTCAAAAGGTTCACGATGTCTTCCACGCTTCGATGCTTCGACGTTATAGATCCGATCCATCGCACGTGATTAGTCCATCGAAATTGAAATTCAAGCTAATATGAGTTATGAGGAAGAACCAATTCGTATCCTATCACGAGAGTGAAAGAGTTATAAACAAGCGGGTTCCGCTAGTGAAAGTGTTATGGCTCAAGCACGGATAGAAGAAGCTACTTGGGAGACCGAGAACTCAATGAGAGAGCGATATCCGAACCTATTTACCGTAAGCTTTTGGGACGAAAATCTCTTGAGTGGGGAGAGTTGTGACACCCGAATGTGACCCTAGTCGGAGAGTGGTTTCGGGACCACGAAACCGAGTCACAAGAATAATTAAGTGTTATATTCCGTACTTATTGTATGTGGAATTGGTATGCGTAAATATTTCGTGTCTCGATTTTTTATTAATTAGGTGCTAAATTATAAGAAAGGACTTAGTAGTGAACTTTGAAAGTACGATAGGAAATAGGTGATGACTAATTAAAGCATGCATGCAAAATAATGGACTTGCATGTCAAATTCCCCTTTCTACAAGTAATGGCCGCCATGACAAAGAATATGGGTCAAACATGTCATGAAACATGTTTTGTTGGGCATTAGGGAGAAATAGTAAACAAATAAGCATGGGTAAGAAAAGAATGAAAAAAAAATGTGTGAGAGAGTGGCATACCCCATTGCCGTGAGTTGTAGAGAAGGAAAGAAAAAATTTTTCATCCTTTCTTTGAGCCAAAACTAAGGAAGAAGGAGGATTTTTGCTTCATGCTTGGTTTGGAAGAGATCTAGAAGGAGATTTGGCTAAGTTTGCATCAAGATTAAGGTATGTATGAGGTTGTGTTGGGAGTTTCATGCATGTTTTGGTTGCTAACTTGATGTGCATGTTAGCCATGGCTCAAATCTTTGGTATGCCATGGAAATGGTATTTGGCCAAAGTTGTTATAGTGATAAAGCCATTGCATGCTAAGTGTGAAGCTTGATGATGATGCATGCAATGATGGATTTTCTACTCATGAGTAAGATTTTGAGTTTTCTCTTTGTTTTATCATGATTAAAGTTGAAAAGGAGCATGATTGTCATACTTGGCCATGATGCATTCTTGAGCATGATTCATGCTTCTTGCATGTTAGTTAAAAGTTTGTGTTTTGGATGGCTATGGACACCTTGAAAATTCGCCATGCTCATATATGCATATATATGATTGCACATTATGTTTGGTTATGAACTAAGTGATGAATATATTGATTTAAAGAAGAAAATGTGGAAGAATGCTTGTGAAATTGCAAGCACAATTCGCCTAGCACACATATAAGTGCTTGATGCTATATTATAAGTTTTGGGCCACAATGTGCAAAGCATAAATTAGTAGATTGCATGCTGTTTTGTGAGGTATTAAGTGCAAATTTTGACCTCAACATGTACATGAATATTCGCCTTGGGTAGCCCATTGAAGGCCTTAGCATTTCCTTGATGTTCAAACAAATTGTATTGAATTGCTTGATGTAGTATAAAATGTGCATGACCATTGTGTATTCAAGCTAAAGAGTGGCCATATGACCATCTAAAATCCTTGTCATATTCGCCATAAGCAAGCACAATGAGGTTTTAATAAATTGAATTTGTTTGAATTAGCTCAAGAGCCAAGAGGGCCACAATTGGACAAGGGAAGGAAAAGGTGATCGAATAGCCGAAAAAGCCGTTCGACAACATCCGAGGTAAGTCCTCAAGAAGTGACCTTACTTGAATTATGTGAGATGAAATATGGATGTGTATGATTATTGATTATGTGTGTATGAGTATTTGAATTCCACCCGGCTAAGTCCCGAAGGCGAATATGCTAATGATATTAATTGTGTTTGAGCCTTAGTAACGAAAATGAAATATGTATGTCCAATGATTATTGATGTATGTGTGCATGAGAAATTGAATGATATCCGGGCTAAGCCGAAGACAATTATGCTGAAATTATATCCGGTTAAGACCAAGGCAATTGTGCTAGTGGTTATATCCGGGCTAAGGCCCAAGGCATTCGTATGAGTTATTCTATCCGGCTAAGACCAAGGCATTTGTGCACGTGATTATATCCGGTTATATTCAAGAATCTTGGGCTGGAGGTGAGTGTTGGTTGCTGAAATGAATTTAATTAGTACACTCGGACAGCCCAAAGGATAAGGTACGTTATATGTGCATTGGAAAGTCGACGTGTTTGAGCAACATTCGCTCAATCGACTAATGAATTTCAGTTATTGAATTGATTGATGCTTTGCGAACTTATACAATGATGAAGTATGAAGTAAGAATGTGTATTAATGAAATGATGCATTTGGCTATGTGAATGTATTGCTGTAAATTATAGTTCATTATATTCCTTGAGACTTACTAAGCATAAAAATGCTTACCCGTTGCTTTGGCTCTTAGTTTTCTAGATTTCGCCGAGGCAATCGGATTTGGGATCGTTGAAGTCGAAGTCATCCACACTATCAAGCCTCCATTTTGGTATAAATTTTGGTTGAACTTGAAATGGCATGTATAGGACTACCTCTTGTTTGTTAAATACGTTGTAATTTAAGTTTGTATGGCCATGCGAAAATGGCTCAAAAGGGAGCATGAACTTAGACTTATTGTGGGTTGTATGTATATATATTTGGGGTCATGATGTGGCTATGGTTTGGAAATGGGAATGTTGGTCATATGATCAGCCATTGGCATGGTTAAAATGATCATATATGAACCTATGTATGGCAAGATTAGTTGAATCATGGAGACTACCAAATAGGTAAGTCCTACCTTAAAACAGATGCTGCCAGCTGCAGTGGCGTGAATGTGAAAAATCACCATAATTCATAGGAATGGAATCAAATAGTGAATAAGCTATGTAAATGAACCTTGATGAGTCTATTTTCATATGGAAGAAACGAAACGGTCATAGGAGTTACAGGTTAAGAGATATTAAAGCTATTGTGAGACAGGGCCAGAATGGTTTCTGGGTTCCCTGTCGCAACTTTAAAATTCACTATAAATTATCCAAAAGAATTAGGAGATATACCTTATATGTACAGATTCCATTTTGAGTCTAGTTTCATTAGAAACAAACGACACCAGCATTAAAGCCCTGTGCAGAGAGATATTCAAGTTATACCGCGCGAAGGTCAGAGCAGTCGATCCCTGTAACTTGGGTAACTTTAACTAATAAACTGTACCAATTGGCCCGACCAAAATCCTAGAAATAAATCCATGGATGTATATATGAGTCTAAATTCAGGAAAATTTACGAAACCAGTTTCCGAGTTTTGAAACTCGAGATATGATTTTTAAGGCGACAGTGACGCAGTTTTCCAGCCTGACTGGAAATGTCAAATTGGTGGGCAAAAACATGTGAACTTGGTTTGTTAACCCTCGGGTCCGACACCGGCGATGGTCTCGGGTTTGGGGTGTTACAGGATCCATTACTATATTAAAACAAAACACAGTTTAGAATAATCAGGAGTCACCACACTATCACAATATTTTTATGGCATGTATAGCTAGACTTTTACACACACTTTATTAGTCCGAGAACCGACTAAACCATAGCTCTGATACCACTAAATGTAACACCCCTTACCCGTTACCGTCGCCGGAACAGGATACAAGGTATTACCAGAATATAACACATACCATTAAACATAACCGAGATATAAATATGTCATCCAATTTGATAGTGCATCGTATAACATATGTCTTGAACAATATTAGCCAACTTTAATGGCTTGTACAAAGTAGCTAGTCGAGTCTTCAGAACTAATATTTTAAACCTAGACAAATATGACACGTAACAAAATAATTAAGCCTACTATACATGCCATAATTCAAAACGTTTAGTTCAAATACCCTAAAGTATGATAGTGCGGGTAGATCTTCACGATCCTTAACTCTTGAGCAAGCCAAGGACACTATAAGACAAAAGAGAGAAACAAAGTAAGCTTATAGCTTAGTAAGTAAGTATGTAAATACTAATTAAAGAATCTAACATGTTTACACAACAATTCAAGTATATCTACTTTAACTTCACTATTCATTCCACTTTGATTAAGCTGTCTCTCTGCGTCATATTCACTAAATAAATCATAAATCGAGTTACAAAACTCGAAATTTAAATCCGTAAAATTTCCTGAATCTAGACTCATAAAGATTTTTTTAATTTTTTCTATAATTTTGGTTCATCCGATTAGTACAGTTTATTAGTTAAAGTTTCCCTGTTACACAGCTCGACTGATCTGACCTCTGTTCACTACGAATTGAATTTCTCTCAGTACACAATTCAAACAACCCTGAAGTCTGTTTCATTTAAAACTAGTCTCAATAAGGAATTTAGGCATGTAAACTATATTTCTTAATTTGCTTTGTACAATTTTTAATGATTTTTCAAATTTGGAACAGGGGATCACGTATTCATCCTGAGCAAGTCACATACAATTGTAAATATCTCAAAATATAGAATTCCTTTGCTTGCTCTGTTTCTTTTATATGAAAGTAGACTCATTAAACTTTAATTTCACATCTCATTCAACCTCTAATTATATTCCTCCTATTTTTGGTGATTTTTCAAAATCACGTCACTGCTACCATCTAAAAACAGTTTTAATGCTAATTTCACTCTTTCACACATTCTTTATGCTAACCTTATTTTATCTTATATATGTATATACCACAAATCATTTTCACCACATTTCATTCACCATAAGTGTAGGTCCAAACCATAATATCACCACAAAACCATCCCGTTGAACAATTCGGATCAATCCTCGATATTTAATGGTTTCAAAGACACATTTCACCATCATACTTCGCTTAGTTCGGCTCTCTTGTACACATGGTGAACACTTAGTACCACTCATGCGACCTAACCGATTTGTCTCGTAGCTCTCTTGTCTACATGGTGTCCTTCACTTGGAATCACGCATGCGACCTAGCTACATTTATCTTTCACGTAGCTCTCTTGTCTACATGGTGTCCTTCACTTGGAATCACGCATGCGACCTAGCTACATTTATCTTTCACGTAGCTCTCTTATCTACATGGGATACATCTCGTATCACACATGTGACCTAGCTACTACAGGGTGTCTCGTAGCTTTCTTGTACACATGATGTGCACTCAAAGATCATACATGTGACCTAGCTACGCCCCTCTATTTCATTCGATCTCTCCGAATGTTCAACCGGATCTCTCTCTATATTTATTTCCATTCTTCCAATAGTCAATTTATATTTTAACATCAGCTAGTATATTTATATAATAGGCTGAAATATAAGAATGTACATGAAATTATTGTAATATTTACATACAAACTTACCTTGGTACAAAATGTGGAAATTTTGCAATTTAGTCCAAAACTTTTTCCTTCCCCGCTCGAGATCAATTCGCGTCTTTCTTGATCTATAATAACACATTTAGCTCATTTAATACTCATACTATTTATTTCAATCCAAAAATCACATCATGGAAAAATTACATTTTGCCCCTAACTTTACAAAATTACAATTTTGCCCCTAGGCTCGGAATTTAATTTCAGCCCTTATTCTTATATTTTATGATATGCTGAACATTTTCTCTTCTACAACAACATCAAATTCTCACTCTATCATATAGTTATGAACAATAGGTATTTTTACCGATTATGCTGCTTTTACTGCTTTTCACTTAAAACCGAGTAGCACAAGTTATTTAACATAATTTAAAACCTCATATTCTATCATAAAACATCAAAATACACAAATTTCACCTATGGGTATTTTTCCAAATATGAACCCTAGGTTAAATTATTACTAGCATAAGCTTAATCGAGCTTCCGGATTCCAAAACGTAAAGAACATTAAAAGCGGGCTTGGAATCACTTACTATGGAGCTTGAAAATTGAAGAAACCCTAGCTATGGAGAGAGGGAGAATTCGCAGCAACTAAGGAGGATGATGATCAATTTTGTGTTATTTTTCCCATTTTATTTCATTTAATATCCAAATGACCAAAATGCCCTCCTTACTAAACTTTCAAAAATTCCTTCCATGTCCTAATTTTGTCCATGAACTTAAAATTGGTCAAATTGCTATTTAAGACCTCCTAATTAATATTCCAAAACAATTTCATACTAAAACTTCCGGGATGCAAATTTTGCAACTTATTCGATTTAGTCCCTACTTTCAATTTAAGCACTTTAGGCATAGAATTTCATCACGAAATTTTCACACAATCATGCAATCATATCATAAACCCAAAAATAATTATAAAACAATTATTTCTATCTCGATTTTGTGGTCACGAAACCACTATTCCGATTAGGCCCTAATTCGGGTTGTCACATCTACCATCAGATTTAGAAAAGATCCATAACTTGTTTCATGTATCGATGCTACGCCGGTATAGATCTGATCCATCACATGTGATTTCTCCATTTGAGATTGAAATTCAACCTAATATGACATACAATGAAGAATCAGTCAGAATTCTAGCTCGAGACGTTAAAGAATTGAGAAATAAACGTCAGAATTCTAGCTCGAGACGTTAAAGAATTGAGAAATACACGCATAGCTTTAGTGAAAGTTTTGTGGCAATGTCATGGTGTCGAGGAGGCTACGTGGGAGCCCGAGGAAGCTATGAGAAAATAGTACCCTAACCTTTTCACTGAAAAGATTTTCGGGTACGTATATCCCTAAGGGGGAAGAGTTGTAACAGCCCGTCTTTCGTCAAATTGAAACAGTGGTTTTGAAACCAAAATTTTGAGGTCAAAATATTTATTTTTTTATTATTTTATTGTTTTCAGCATGAATATATGATGGAGTGAAATTTTTGTTTAGAAATTTTAGCACTTGAAAGCTCAATTTGATAAAAATGACTAAATCGCGTAAAGCGTAAAACTTGAGTTCTAATAGCTAAAGGTGTCTAATAACTATGGTTTATTAAAGTGGAGGTCCTTATGTTGTAAATGGACCACTATTAAGCTGAGTGGACCATTATGGACAACCATTAAGGGATTAAATTGAGAAATGTTGAAAATGTGTGGGTGAAATGTGAAATAAATGAAAATATGGACTGCTAGGGGCATTATGGTAATTCGACTAGCATGGGTCTATTGTGAATTTCATTAATTTTTGATTTTGTGAAATAAGAACTAAATTGTAAAAATGTGAAAGTTTAGGGGCAAATGTGTAAAATAGCCCTAATGTGTGTTTTGAATTGAATTGAATTGAATAAATAGAAGAATAAATAAGTTTCTTTTAATTACTTTTAGATTACGAAAAGAGGAATTCAGATTTAGATCGGGGAAAAAGAAAAGTAATTGAAAAGTAGGTTCGTTTCGTCATTTCCGTACACAAGGTAAGTTCATATAATTGAACTTAAATGTGTATTTACTTTATTAATGGATGGTATTGTGAAAATATTTAACTTATTAGTTAAATTTTGAAGATTTTGAATTAAATGTACGAGTTAAGTAAAGCGAGTTACTAAATAAGACCATAGCTGGGCTATGGAAATCGAATAATAAGACCATAACTAGGTTATGGCATGTGAATGTAAGACCACGGTAGGGCCTTGGCAATGTATGTGTAAGACCATAGCTGGACTATGGCATCGGAAAATAGAAGTATTTGTACCATAAACATTTATAAGCTTGAAGTGATTTGGTAAGAGAGTTGACGAGAAATAGATACGTTTCGGTATAGGTATGTACAAAAAACTATTTCAAATAATGAGTTAAAGAAAAATTGAGAACTTAGAGTTACAATGTGGTTAAATGTTATGTTAACTTAGTGGTTGATGCTTAAATGCAATATATATTATCTATTTATAATGTTAATGAATGATTAGATTATTTCATACTTATATACGAACTTACTAAGCTCTATAGCTTACTTTGTTTATTTATTCTATGTTTTATAGTATTTCGAAGCTAGCTTGGATCTGGGGATCATCAGGGACTTCATCGTTGTAACAGCCTGATTTTGGGCCTATTCAGAACATTGGTTTCGGGACGACGAATCCGATGTAGGAAAACTTATTGTTATTACATTTTCATGGTCTACAATTCTACAGAATGATTTAGTGAAATTTTCGTTCGAAAATATTGACGTTTGAGCACTTAATTTAGCAAAAAGGACTAATTTGTACAAAGCGAAAAAGTTGAGTTCTACATGCTAGAAGTGTCTAATTGTTATGAAATTTTAAATTGTAGGTCCTTATATAGTAATTAGACCATTTTACTTTAAGTTAGACAAAAATAGATATGAGGTAAAAGAATTTTAGTGTTTTGAGAAAAGGGCATTTTGGTCATTTAGTAATTAAAAGAATTAAAATGCAAAAATCAAGCCAAAATTTAGTCCATATTCTTCATACTTGTGTCAAAAATTAGAAGAGAAGCCATAGCTAGGGTTTGGCCACTTTCAAGCTCGATTGTAAGTCCGTTCTTGCCCCGTTTTTAATGCTCTTTACGTTTTTGAAGTCGTTATTAATTGACCTATCTATTTCTACCATTAATTTGAGAAATGATTAAGTTCTAAGGTTTGACCCATGTTAAATATGTGTTATTTTGATGTCTAATGGTCGAAAATGTGTGTTTGGTGTATGATAGACAACTTTTGCTAGGTGATTTTTGATGAAAATGTCAAAAGGACCAATTTGTAAAAAGGTTATAAAATATGTATAAAAGTATGATTAAATGAAAAATGTGGGCGGATATAAGTATAAAAGAGGTTCTGCTAGGCTTGAGAATCAAAGAAATTGAATCTATTTCAATTTACGAGCCTAGGGACCAAAATGTAAAAATGTCAAAGTTTAGGGGTAAAAATATAATTTTTCCATAATGTAATTTTTGGGCTGAATTGAATAATGTGAATACTAAATGAGTTAAATTTGCTATTATAGATCAAGAGAAGCGAGGTTCAGACCTAGATCGGGGGAAAAATAAGGTGTTTGATGAGTAGGTTCTATTTCTACTATTTTGTACCGAGGTAAGTTCTTATGTAAATAATGCATTGTTATAATTATATTTTAAATGCTTTACTATTGTATGAATTATGATTGCCAATGGAGCATGTTTGACAAAGTTACGACAAGCGTGAAATCCCGGTTGAACCAAAGGAATAGATAGGATACAAATGTCATGACATTAAGGTTTCTAAGACTACGTGTAAGACTATATCTGGGATATGGCATTAGTATGACACTTCGTGGAAGACCATATTAGATTTCGTGTAAGACCATAGCTGGGCTATTGGCATCGATACGAGATCCCATGTAAGACCATATCTGGGATATGACATTGGTATGATACCGTTTGTACGAACTCCTGAGTATCCTTAGTATTCCAAGTGGTTCAATAGGAAATTTAACGAGTATGTCAAAGATGAATTGTGTGAAAATCCAATTCTAGATGATTCAGGTATGTACGTAAAACTCATACGAACTGAGCTCGTTATGTGATGAACCTCAGTAAGGTTATGATTGAGTAAGATGTGATTATAAGATCTTAATAATGTTTATGTAAATTATCATTATGTTAATTGTATGTTAAATGTGTGTTTATGAGGCCTATTATTTGCATAGGAACTTACTAAGCTTTAAAGCTTCCTCCTCTTTCTTTTCCCTTGTCTTATAGTGTCACCAAGCTAGCTCGAATTCGGGGATCGTCAGAGACTCCATCACACTATCAACTGTTTACTTTGGGTACCAATGAATTTGACATTTTGAGTTAAGCCATGTATAGGGACTTGGTTATTTTATTATGTGTCATAATTGAATTGGCCTAATGTAAATGGCCATATGGTTTTGGGTAATATTGGTTTAAGTATATATGCATATGATGATGTTTTCATGAATGTGGAAATTTGTATGGTTTAAGTTGACTAGTATGTAATAATTGTACGTGATAATTGGTAGCATGTAATGATGTGTGGATGTCTTATTTTTGGTTGAATTGGTTGAATATAATTGCTTGGATTGGTGTTATGTTTTTTTTGTTGGTGTGTGCAGGGAAGGGTGACAAAATGGCTTGGTAAATAGCCTTGTTTTTTTCCATACGAGTGGACACATGGGCGTGTGTCTAGGCTGTGTGTGACACACGACTTTCCCTATGGGCATGTGTTCCTGCCATGTGTCCCCTGCAGCTTAATTTTTGCAAAACAGAGTGCTCAGAATTGAGCACACGAGTGTGTGTCTGAGCCATGTGGATGACACGGCCTAAGGCACGGGCGTGTGCCTCGGGCGTGTGAAGTCTGCACCTATTTTATGAAAAATCATAATTTTTAAATTGACCATATGACCTAGGGCACGGGCGTGTCACTTGGCCGTGTGTCTTCAATTTGTTCTTGGGTGACAAATAAAAAGTTACACGGGTTAGAGACACGGGCGTGTGTGACCACATGGCTTGCCCATATGGGCATGTCCCAAACCACACGGGCGTGTGGCTCTTAAAACATGAAAAATTTTCTAAGTGTTGTCAAAATTTTCTAAAGTTCTCAGTTTAGTCCTGAAATGCTTGCAATGTATATTTTGGGCCTCGTGACTCGTTTTAAGGACGATATGAATAATTATGAAAATTTTTAAAGTTGGATGGAAATTTACGTATCAGTTTTGTATGACTTCTTGTGTATAAGTCTGGTAATGCTCGTACCCTATTCCGGTATTGGATACGGGTAAGGGGTGTTACATTTAGTGGTATCAAAGCTACGGTTTAGTCAATTCTTGGTCTAACATAGCGTGTGTAAGAGTCTAGCTATACATGCCATAAATGAACTGTGATAGTGTGATGACTCCTCACAATTTTAAATTGTGTTTTCATATAGTAAATGGATCCCAATCGAGCTAAGGCTGATGACGTTGAAAGTAATGCATTGGCTCCCACTCAAGGGGCGGTGCCGTCTAATAGTAGACCCCCAATGGTTGGTCAGGGAGAAGGGGTAGGGAAGCCTTTCTCCACATGATGAGTGAGTGGTATACGGAGTTTTTCGAACAAATCTGAATGCCTAACCTCTCAACCCCGACCCTTTCCTCGACCAGTTCCTCTAGCTCCACAAGGTATGGAATTTGTAAGAATAAATAAGCCCTAGTTTATAAGATCTGAAAGCATGGGGCTGAAGATTTCAGAGCTAATGTGGATGATGATACCGAGAGAGCTAAGTTTTGGCTCGAGAACTCCATTAGGGTATTTGGTGAGTTGCCCTGCACACCGAATGAGTGTTTAAAGTGTGTCATCTCACTTCTAAGAGATTCTGCAAATCACTGGTGGAAGACACTGGTATCGATGATACTGAGAGAGAGGGTTACATGAGAATTCTTTTAAGAAGAGTTCCAAAAGAAATATATTAGTCATCAATTCATCGATCAAAAACATAAGGAATTTCTTGAGCTGAAATAGGGTCGAATGTCGGTAACAAAATATAAGCGATAATTTGTTAGACTTAACAAATATGCTCGAGGGTGTGTTTCCACCGAGACTATCATGTGCAAGAGATTTAAGGATGGATTGAATGAGGATATTTGTGTATTTTTTGGGATCTTAGAACTAAAAGAATTTATGGTATTGGTTGAGTGAACCTGTAAGGCCGAAGAGTTGAATAAAGAAAAGAGGAAAGCCAATTGTTAAGCTAAAGATTCGAGGAAAAGATTGATGAGTAAGTCATTTCCATCTCATTCAAAGAAATCTAAAGAAATGTATTCCCGTTCGAATGTATCAGCTAGGTATTCCCACAGAGACCACGGGAAGCAATAGTCGAGTTTTAAATCTCAAGCCACTTCAATGGCAAGTGTGGGTAATGTAAGGCCTAACAGACCTGAATGTCAGCATTGTGGAAGGAGACATCCCGATGAGTGCCAAGCTTGTTTCAAGTGTGGCTCTTAATAGCATTCTATCCGTGATTGCCCTGAAATGGCTAAAAAAGAAATATTTCAAAGTGCAAGGCCGAGTAATACTAATAATAGAGGTAGGCCACTGAGGAATAGAAAAAATGGAGCTAGTAGTAAAGGTGTGACGAAAGATACAACAGTGAGATTCGAAGCTCGAGCACCTGCTAGAGCCTATGCCATCCGTGCTTGTGAAGAAGCGACATCTCCCGATGTTATCACTAGTACTTTTTCTCTCTATGATACTAATATAGTTGCATTGATTGGCCTTGGATCGATTTATTCTTATGTTTGTGTGAAATTGGTAGCTAGTAATAGCTTGCCTGTTGAGTTTATTGAGTTTGTGATTAGAGTGGCAAACCTTTTAGGCAAACATGTATTAGTCGATAGAGTTCGCAAGAATTGTCCCTTGATGATTCGAGGTCACTGTTTTCTGGCTGATTTAATGTTGTTGCCATTCGATGAATTCGATGTTATTTTGGGTATCGATTGGTTGATGTTGCATGATGCTGTAGTGAACTGTAAAAGAAAGATTTTTGAACTGAAACGTGAAAATAGTGAAACTCTTCGGATTGATTCAGATGAGTCGGGTGAGTTACCTGTTGTGATTTCTTCAATGTCTACCCAGAAATATATAAGGAAAGGTTGTGAAGCTCATCTTGCTTATGTGTTGAATGCAAAAGAGTCTGAATTGAAAATTAAGTCAGTGCCGATAGTTTGTGAATATCCAGATGTGTTTCCAAAAGAGTTGACTGGGTTACCACCAGTTAGAGAAGTCGATTTTGGTATTGATTTAGTACCTGGGACCTCGTCGATATCTATTGCTCTGTATAGAATGGCCCCGACTGAATTGAACGAATTGAAAGCTCAGTTGCAAGAGTTGACAAATAAGGGCTTTGCGAGACCAAGTTTTTCTCCCTAAGGTTCTCCTGTATTATTTGTAAATAAAAAGACGGATCCATGAGGCTTTGTATCGACTACTGTCAGCTCAATAAGGTGACTATAAAAAACAAGTATCCTTTACCGAGGATTGATGACTTGTTCGATCAATTGAGAGGAGCAACAGTATTCTCAAAGACTGATATAAGATCTAGCTACTATCAGTTAAGAGTTAAAGAGGTGGATGTGCCAAAAACCACTTACAGGACAAGGTATGGGCACTATGAATTCCTTGTTATGCCTTTTGGACTAACTAATGCACTTGTTGTTTTCATGAACTTGATGAATAGAATTTTATGACCATATTTAGATAAGTTTGTGGTGGTTTTCATCGATGATATCTTAATTTATTCTCAAGATGAGTCTGAGCATGTCGAGCACTTGAGGATTATATTACAGACTTTGAAAGATAAGCAGTTGTTTGCTAAGTTCAGTAAAAGAGAGTTTTGGCTCCGAGAGTCAGATTTTTGGGACATATTTTTTTAGGTGTTGGAATCCGTATTGATCCAAGTAAGATTTCGGCAATTATTGAGTGGAAACCGCTGAGGAATATATCTGAAGTTAGAAGCATTTTGGGCTTAGCCAGTTATTACCGACGATTTGTCAAAGGATTTTTTATGATCACTACTCCTATGACCAAGCTGTTGCAAAAAGATGTTAAGTTTGAATGGTCTAAAAAATTTCAACAAAGTTTCAAGAAGTTGAAGGCATTATTGATTGAAGCGCTAGTTTTAGTACAACCTAAGCCGGGTAAAGAGTTTGTGATTTATCATAACGCGTCACTGAATGGATTAGGATATGTGTTAATGCAAGAGGGCAAAGTGATAGCTTATGCCTCAAGATAGTTGAAACCGCACGAGAAGAATTATCTAATGCGTGATTTGGAATTAACCGCCATTGTGTTTGCTTTAAAATTTTGGAGATATCACTTTACTGATCATAAGAGTTTAAAATCCTGGATGACTCAGAAAGTTTGAACTTGAGGCAATAGAGATGGCTTGAGTTACTAAAGGATTATGAGCTAGTAATTGATTATCGCCCAGGTAAGGCAAATGTAGTCGCAGATGCATTGAGTAGAAAGACTTTGTTTGCTTTGGGAGTGATGAGTACACAGTTGACTTTTTCCGATAATGATTCGATCCTAGCCGAGTTGAGAGCTAGACCGTTGTTTCTTCAACAAATTTGTGAAGTTCAAAAATGTGACAGTGATTTGCAAGCCAAAAGAGTTCATTATCAATTAGGTAGTGACTCATATTTTCATATCAGATTCGATGATTGTTTGATGTTCCGAGGCAGAATTTGTGTATCGTAAAAGGATGAGTTTGTTTGGAAAATTCATCATGAAGTACGTAATGGTTGTTTACCTGTGCATCTAGGCAATACAGAAATGTATAATGATTTGAAGAAATTGTATTGGTGGTCAGGTATGAAATGAGATATTTCAAAGTTTGTTTCGAAGTGTTTGATTTGTCAAAAAATAAAAGTTTAACACCAAGTACCTTCGAGTTTACTTCAGATAATGATGGCACCCGAGTGGAAATGGGATAGGATTACTATGAACTTCGTAACTTGGTTGCCTTTGACTTCGAAAAAGAAAGATGTCGTTTGGGTTATTGTTGATAGATTGACGAAATCAGCTCATTTTATTCTTGTACGTACTAACTACTCACTTGATAAGTTAGTCGAACTGTACCCTTCAGAGATTGCGAGATTGCACGGAGTGCCTATGTCTATTATTTCAGATAGAGATCCAAGGTTTACTTCGCTGTTTTGGAAGAAGCTGCAAGAAGCTTTGGGCATGAAGCTGAACTTTAGGACCGTATTTCATCCACAAACCGACGGTCAGTCTTAAAGGACGATTCAAGTACTCGAAGATATGCTCCGATGTTGTGCTCTAGAATTCAAAGGCAGTTGGGAAAAATATCTACCATTGGTCGAATTTTCCTATAACAACAGTTTTCAGTGAGTATAAAGATGACACCTTATGAGGCATTGTATGACCTCAAGTGTCGAACACTATTGTATTGGACAAAGCTTAGTGAGAGACAAATTCATGGGTTTGATTTGGTTAGAGAAACTGAAGAAAAATTAAAGGTAATCTGTGATTGCTTGGAAGCAGCTTCAGATTGACAAAAGTCCTATGCTGATTTGAAAAGAAAAAAAATTGAGTTTCAGTTTGGTGATAAAGTATTTTTGAAAATATCTCCCTGGAAGCATATTCTAAGATTTGGCCGTAAAGGCAAGTTGAGTCGACGTTTCATTGGGCCATATGAGGTTATCGAAAGAATAGGGCCAGTGGCTTACCATGTTTCATGTGTCGATGTTGCGACGATATCGTTCTGTTCCTTCGCATGTGATTTTTCCATTAGGGATTGAGATTCACCTGATATGACATATCGTGAAGAACCGATCAAGATTTTAGCTCGGGAAGTTAAATAGTTAAGAAATAAGAGCATAGTCCTAGTGAAAGTTTTATGCCAACGACATGGGGTTGAAGAGGATACTTGGGAACCAGAGGAGGCTATAAGAAAATAGTACCCAAACCTATATTCTGGTAAGAGTTTTGGGGGCGAAAATCCCTAAAGGAGGGAGAGATGTAATAGCCCGATTTTGGGCCTAGTCGGAATAGTGGTTTCGGGACTATAAATTCGACGTAGAAAAACTTGTTTTTATTACATTTTCATGGTCTACAGCTTTACAGAATGATTTCGTAAAAATTTCGTTCAAAAAATTTGACATTTGAACACTCAATTTATCAAAAACGACTAAATTGTAAAAAGTGCAAAAGTTGAGTTCTACATGCTAGAGGTGTCTAATTGTTATGAAATTTTAAATTGAAGGCCCTTAGATGGTAATTAGACCATTTTACCTTTAGTTGGACAAAAATAGACATGAGGTAAGAGAATTTTAGTGTTTAGAGAAAGGGGCATTTTGGTCATTTAGTAATTAAAAGAATTAAAAAGTAAAAATCAAGCCAAAATTTAGTCCATCTTCTTCATGCTTGTGTCAAAAATTAGAAGAGAAGCCATAGCTCGGGTTTGGCCACTTTCAAGCTCGATTGTAAGCCGTTATTACCCCGTTTTTAATGCTCTTTACATTTTTGAAGTTGTTATCACTTGATCTATCTATTTCTACCATTAATTTGAGAAATTATTAAGGTCTAGGATTTGACCCATGTTAAATATCTGTGTATTTTGATGTCTAATGGTAGAAAATGTGTGTTTGGTGCATGATAAACAACTTTTGCTAGGTGATTTTTGATGAAAATGTCAAAAGGACCAATTTGTAAAAAGGTTATAAAATGTGTAAAAGTGTGACTAAATGAAAACTGTGGGCTGTTATAAGTATAAAAGAGGTTTAGCTAGGCTTGAGAATTGAAGAAATTGAATCTATTTCAATTTACGAGCCTAAGGACCAAAATGTAAAAATGTCAAAGTTTAGGGGCAAAAATATAATTTTTCTGTAACGTAATTTTTGGGATAAATTGAATAATGTGAATAATAAATGAGTTAAATTTGCTTTTATAGATCAAGAGAAACGAGGTTCGGACCTAGAGTGGGGAAAAACAAGGTGTTTGACGAGTAGGTCCTATTTTTACTATTTTGTACCGAGGTAAGTTCTTATGTGAATAATGCATTGTTATAATTATATTTTAAATTCTTTACTATTGTATGAATTATGATTGACCATGGAGCATGTTTGACAAAGTTACGACAAGTGTGAAATCCCGGTTAAACCTTAGGAATAGATAGGATACAAATGTCATGACATTAGGGTTTCTAAGGCTACGTGTAAGACCATATCTAGGATATGGCATCAGTATGAGACTTCGTGTAAGACCATATCTGGGATATGGCATCGATATGAGATTTCGTGTAAGACCATAGCTGGGCAAGTTGCATCGATATGAGATCCCATGTAAGACCATATCTAGGATATGGCATTGGTATGATACTGTGTGTATGGACTCCCGAGTATCCTTAGTATTCCAAGTGGTTCAACGGGAAATTTAATGAGTATGTCAAAGATGAATTGTGTGTAAATCCAATTCGAGATGATTCAGGTATGTACGTAAAACTCATACGAAATGAGCTCGTTATGTGATGAACCTCGGTAAAGTTATGGTTGAGTAAGTTGTGATTATAAGATCTTAATAATGTTTATGTAAATTATCATCATGTTAATTGTATGTTAAATGTGTGTTTATTTATGATGCCTATTATTTGCATAGGAACTTACTAAGCTTTAAAGCTCACTCCTCTTTCTTTTCCCTTGTCTTATAGTGTCACCAAGCTAGCTCGAATTCGGGGATCGTCGGAGACTCCATCACACTATCAACTGTTTACTTTGGGTACCAATGAATTTGACATTTTGAGATATGCCATGTATAGGGACTTGGTTATTTGTTATGTGTCATAATTGAATTGGCCTAATGTGTTGGCCTATATTGGTTGATAATTCATTTTGTAAATCGTCATATGGTATTGGCTAATATTGGTTTAACTATATATGCATATGATGATGTCTTCATGAGTGTGGAAATTTGTATGGTTTAAGTTGATTAGTATGTGATGTTTGTATGTGATAAGTGGTAGCATGTGAATGATGCGTGGATGTCATGTTTTTGGCTAAATTGGTTGAATATAATTGCTTGGATTTGTGTTTTGTTTTGTTGTGTAGGTATGTGTATGGAAGGGTGACAAAATGGCTTGGTAAATAGCCTTGTTTTTGTTCACATGGGTAGACACACGGGCGTGTGTCTAGGCCGTGTGTGACACACGGCTTGCCCCATTGGCATGTGTTCCTGCCGTGTGTCTTCTGCACCTTAATTGTTCCAAAACAGAATGCTTAGAATTGAGCACACGAGCAGAGACACGGGCGTGTGTCTCAACCGTGTGGATGACACGGCCTTAGCCATTGGCGTGTGAAGTCTGCACCTATTTTATGAAAAATCATAATTTTTAAATCGACCACACAGCCTATCACACGGGCGTGTAACTTGGCCGTGTGTCTTCAATTTGTTCTTGGGTGAAAAATAGAGAGTTACACGGGTTAGGGACAGAAGCATGTGTGACCACACAGCCTGCCCACACAGGCGTGTCCCTAACCACACGGGCGTGTGGCTCTTAAAATATGAAAAATTTTGTAAGTGTTGTGAAATTTTCTAAAGTTCTCGGTTTAGTCCCAAATTGCTTCCAATGTATGTTTTGGGCCTCGTAGTCTCGTTTTAGGGACAATATGAATAATTATGAAAAGGTTAAATTTGTATGGAAATTTACGTCTCGGTTTTGTATGACTACTTGTGTATAAGTCTGGTAATGCCTCGTACCCTATTATAGCATTGGATACAGGTAAGGGGTGTTACAACTGCACTATCAGACATCTATTTTTGTACTTTTGAGTTGTGTATAAATGGTATATTGCATGTATAGGCTTGTGTCATTTTGGTATGTGATAAACCATAAATTATACATATTTTTACCCCGTGTTTAATGCATTTTATAGATGATTTCTCATTAGAATTGGTGAATTCGATGCTCCTAATGCTTTAATTTCATGTTTTGTACTCAAGAGAGCACCAAGAGTCAAAAGGAGCCAAAAACGAGCCAAAAGGGGACAAAACAGACCAAATTGAGAAGATGACACGGACTAAGCCTTGCCACACAGGCAGCTCACACGCCCGTGTCTTTCGAGGGTGTCGACCAAGGCTTTCACGATTCACACGGCCTGGCCATTGACCCACACGGCCGTGTGCAATTTAACGGATCGAACACGGCCTAGCAATCATGTCACACGGCCGTGTCACACTGGCGTGTCCCTGCTATGCCCAAGTTAAGTCCAATTCAGAAAAGGCCACTTTTGAGGGCTTCTAAGCATTCCAAAGCCTATAAATACACCCTAGAAGAGGAGAAAAAAGGAGACGAAAAAGAGGGGTAAGGAATTATCCCAAGGAAGCCGATTGATCCATCTCAGAAGCCGAATTCATCATCAAGACTGAAGATCTCTCCTCAATTCCCCTTTAAGAGTTTTGGGTTTTCTTTATGTTTTGTATTCTTTATTCTTCTGAGATGTTTTCTTATTTAGTTATGAACTAAATCCCCTAAATACCTAAGGGGAATGAAACCTAAGACGAATCTTGTTATTATTTTCTGAATCGTATGATAAATATTTAACTTGTTCTTAATTATGTGTTCTTAATTCTTGCTTTGATATCCCAGGATACTGATTCAAGACACGCTCTTATTCATAGGAGGAATAGACCCTGTCTAAGAGTACATTTGCCATAATTAAGCGGAGTTGATTGCGTGCCTAGAAATAGGGTGACAAGATTTTTTCGGATTAGGGTGAAACCTAATAAAGGGATCCATAAATCGAGTTAATGTAAACCTAGAGTGTTAATTAGAGAAAAGTCTCGGTTATTCAATCTAGGGATTAGACGTTATTAGTCTTGAATAGGGATAATAACATAACTTAGGGATCTCTACGGAACAAGTTGAATGAATAAATCGTCCAATTCGGAGCCAGAATAACAAGTACAGTCTAGGTGGATTTTTCCTTAGGTATTGTCTCAAGTCAATCGATTTTCCCAAAAGCAATTCCTCAATTCTTTTCTCTGTGCGTTCTTAGTTTAAATAATTGGTTAATTAAAACAAACCATTTTATTCTTAGGCTAGATAATAAAAAGATAGTTATTACTAGTACTTTTGGTTCCCTTGGGTACGATATCTCGGTCTTGCCATTACTATACTATTGTTCGATAGGTGCGCTTGCCTTTTCGTCGTGATAATAGTTAGTCTAGGTTTGATCTTCATTATAAATATTTATTACTTGTTACGAATCACGCGATCAGTATGTTTGATGGACATATATTTTGGCCATTTGAGTTTGCATAAAATGATGAATTTGATGATGTTTATAAAAGTGCAAATGGTTTTATTTTAAGTTTGGTAGTTGACCTATATTGTGTGATTGAAGTTGATTATTTGGGAAGCTGTGTGCTTGCGAATTGGTGCTTGATAATGTATGTATGGAATGGTTTAGTTAATTGAATTGAATATGTGAATTAGGTATGAAATTAGATGGCAAATTGTATCATATTTGTGATTTGTATTGTTGGTTAAAAGATGGTATGATTTTGAACATTGGTTGATGGTATTTGGTTGCATATTAGTGTCTTGAAATGGTACCATTTGAGCTTATGTAGGTACATGCAAAGTTGGGTGACAAATTGGCTTAGTAAATAGCCTATTTTTGTCCACACGAGCAGAGACACGGGTGTGTTTCTCAGCCGTGTGTGACACAAATCATGTTACATGGCAATGTGTCCCATGGTGTTGAATTTAAAAACTAGTCAGTATGCTCCACACGGTCTCACACACGGGCGTGTATGGTCATTTTTAGGGCACACGAGGTATTTACACAGGCGTGTGTATTGGCCGTGTACCCAAGTCAAAGAGTTACACAAGGTTAAACACGGGTTGGGACACGACCATGTGCTCCCATTTCGAATGTCCACATGGCTTGTGACACGGGCATGTCTGGTGGCCGTGTGAGACACACAGCCTGGCCACACAGGCGTGTGTCCCTTATTTTGAGAAAAAAATTTCTAAGTTTAGTGAAAGTTTCATAAGTTATTAGTTTAGTTCCAAACAACTCCCAAAGCATGTTTAAGACCTCGTAGGCTTGTATTAGGGACAAATTTATTAAGATTAGTTAATGAATGTATGAAATGTTATAATGTAGGTGAAAAGTTGTGTAATTGTATTGTAAATTTGGTAATACTCCGTAACCCTATTCCGGCACTAAATATAGGTGAGGGGTGTTACAAAACACTTGCCATTTCAATGTATAAGGTTAAGCATCATATAATCTATTCATAAGCTTGGCATAAGCCTAAGCAAATCAACAACACATGTTAGTTCATTTAAACATAATTCGTATGAATTTAACATGAATAGCCTTTATACCTGAGCATGATTCAATTGAATTTATCATCTATCATAACATAACATGTTTTTTTCATGTAGCTCACCATTTTAATGTATTTCATACACACCTGTTTTGGTTCGTATAGAACACTTACCATTTCCTTAAAAAATTCATGCCCATTGAACCGAATAGAATACCGTTGGATATGCAGGATAGCTCACACAAAGTGTGCTAAAAATATAACTATATTCTGTCCTTTCCTTTACATATATGCTCACATGAGCTGGGAAATGGGCCTGTTCACACAAACTGTGGGTTGGAACGTGGCTACACGGTGCTGCTCCACAAGCTATCGAGTATCTGCAACAAATGTTGAAACTCAACCACCGGTAGGACATTCAAGACCAACACCCAAAACATGTAAATCCTAATGACATGTCATTTGTATTCTACGTATTCCTAAAGTTCAAACGGGGCTCGATAGTTGTCGTACGTCGTTGGATTTCCATCGTCTCATGACATGATATATTTCATAATAACATATATATATTGATTCTTTTACATTATAATAATACATCAAACATTCAATGTAACCAACATTTACGTAATTATAGTTCACATGAACTTACCTGGCTAAATTGCAGAAACATCAAAGTACAGGGGCTTTTTGGTAATTTTTTATTCTCCTCGATTTTCCACTCGATCTTGATCTAAATTAATAATTTCATTCAATTTATTAATTTAGACAATAAGATGATATGCAATTTAGTCATTTTTGACATATTTTACAAAATTGCCTCTAAAATTTTACTTTAATTCAATTTAGTCTCTGTGCCTAAAACATGCAAATTAACCATTTTTTTCAAATTCAAGCTTATTCGAATTTTCATGGCATCAAATACAGCCCACCTTTGTAATAATTTCACAACAAATCATTGTATTTTTACCATTTCAACAATTTAGTCCTTAATCGGTAAATTCATCAAAATTACTTAACAAAATACTTTAAAATATCAACCAACACTTCAAATTCATCATTTAACATCTAAAATCATATAAATTCATTAATGGAAACATTCAAAATCTTTAACAGTTTAAAAATCAAAGGTACGGGCTAGCTCGACCTAGTTGCAATGATCTCAAAAACATAAAAATTATTAGAAACGGATAGCTTAGGGACTTGCATGCAAAGAAACATGGTTATTCAAGCTTCAAAATCTCCCATGGTGTTTCGATGAAGAACAAAACCAAATGGGGAAGAAAACTATTATGTTTTCTTTATTTTATTAATAAAATAACATATAAAACATTATAATTAAAAGAAATTAAAGCATCCAACCGTACCATTATCTTTATGATGGGTAATTTACTCAATAAGGTCATCCATTATAATTCTTTAATTAATTAACACCTTTAAACTAATAACAATTGGCTTTTTCAACTTTTACGATTTAGTCCTTTTCGCTTAATTAACTATTGAAACGTTAAAATTTTTCAATGAAAATTTAATACCACCTTAATGACATTCCGTAAATATTTATAAAAATATTTACGACTCAGTTTATAGAAACAAGGTCTCGATACCTCATTTTCTAAAACCACTTGACCTTAGGGTCTTACCACTTAAACTTAGTTAATCATTTGAATAGCATAAATTATTGAACCAAAAAACTTTTTAAAACTATATTTGACTCATAAATATTAAATAATAGTATTTACGAACTTACTCGTCAAATTTGGTGGCCCCGGATCTACTATTTCTAACACCACTAAAAAACAAGCTGTTACATGGCTTGTCCACAATATGTTATGTGGCGTTTATCTACAATTATGTGGTTGCTTGTCCACAAATGGTGTGTTATTGGATGGACGGATTTTGGGGAACTTGATATTGTGTGTAGCGAAGATGGGTAGGAAATTTTATAAAATGTGCATCGTTTTAAAATTTGCATTGACATGTTCATGCATAGGTATTGGTGTTAGAACTTGTGATTATTATGATGATTGATATGTTGAGATTGATATTTTTATATGTATGCAATTATATTTGTGATGATCTCATACTAAGCTTGTAAGCTCACCCATCTTATGCGTATGTTTCAAGTAATCCTCGTAAATAGGTCTCGGATATGAATTTTCGGTGATGCTCTCTGAAGTGAACTTTTTAATAAATTATGATCTTTATATCATTTAATGGATTTGTATGGACTTTGATTTGGGTTTGTTTTAATAACTTTATGGGTTTTGGGGATTTTTCATTTTGATTTACATAAATTTTTTGCATGACATTAAGTTTTAAAAACTACATAAATTAGTATTTGATAAGATTTCGCTTGAAACTCGAATTCTAAAATAAAATCTGTCAATAACACATTTTTTAGTTGCATTTCTGAAAAATGAGTTTTTAATAAAATTAGACTTAGTTTTAAAAATTATTAATGCTTACAAATGAGTTTTCTAAAGACATTTGATTTATGAAGTTAAAATGTTTTTATTTCTGAAATATTGACGAATAACCAAGTTATCCAATTTTGAATAAAAAGACAATTGATTTAGAAGTATGATTGAAAATCCAAAATAGTTTTGAATCAATGATTTAATGTTTACAATTGAGGTATTATTTATTTCGATTCCTGAAATTTGCAGTTTTTATGAAATTAAAATAAATGTTTTATTTCATTGTTTTGAATTGATAAGCTAATGTTTTAAATCTTTTTTCATAATTCTGAAAGTTTATTTCAACTATTTTCATGGACAAATGGTTTTTGAAATGAGATTGAAAAAAGTTGAACATTTGATTTTACTAGTTTTGAACAAATTGCGCAAATGGTTTTAAAAAAATTACGTTTCAAATCAAGAAAGTATTTTTGGGTCATTTCGGTGGCCAATGTTGCTTTTCAAATTTGGCCATAAAGATTGGGTCTGGTTTAGGATGTTACAAATTTTGCATGGCATGACTTCACTTACAATAGTGGAATTCATAACTTGACAAAGGATAAATGATATCCTCTCAATGGAAGTACATGATGGATGGAAAAGTAACGTGGTCACGAGTCATTTATCTAGAACAAATGCTTTACTTACTATGTGTTAGTAATTGACTTTTTCATTACGAAAGATGTAATGGTTATAATGAGATAAAATATAATCATATTGGTTGAACAGATTTAACCGAAAGAGATAAAGAATATCCTTTTAAATAACACATATGATAAGATGATTGGATAGACACTTGATATGTAGCTTTCATAATAGTATATCATAGGGTGAGCTTAGCCATGGTACTTTAGCATAATGACTCCGTGACTAAATAATTTTGTAATTAATAAATGAAGAGTTGGAACTTAATTTATTTGAGCCCTAATCTTATACGTTCAATCGGTCCCTTCTTTCTCTTGGTACAACCTTGACTGTTTGCATTTGAATCGATCAAATTAAAATATGAAAACGACAAATTAGAGACATGTCACATATATCACTATTCACAATTCATGTGTTTTCTTGCTATAAGCAAGAGATGATTTAGATATTAAATTTATATATTTCAATTATTATTTAATTGATTGTAATTAAATAATTAAAATTTGAATCGAAAATTAAATTGATTAGTCATCGCAATCTTGTTGAACAAGGTAATTAAATTTATTTATTCATAGGTTTTAGTACGGTAAAGTCATTGTGACTTTAACGGAATTAGAATTGGGTGGAAAAATAACGTAATTAGGAAATTGATTAAATTTATTTTAATTAATTAAATACATAATATTTGGGGAATGCAAAATTATTTACGGGGTTGGTTAAATTATATGAGTTAGTTAAATGTACATATAACACATGTAATTGTATCCAATACATGAGATAGGCCTATTGACCCATCTTATATAGCATTGGTAACAACCCTAACTCCTAGAGTAAGGGATGTCGCTACCCATAGCCTATCCCAGTAAAGGATAAGTGTATATTTTATTAAAATAATATTATTTTTATTCTTCTTGTTCAACTAACACTCTTGTAGTTTTTTTTTTTTTTTTATAAATAGAGATTATGGGTTAGATCAAAACACACATCATACAAACTGTCAATACTTTTATCAAAATTAAATGAGTTTGCTAATGGTTTCTATCTCATTGAAAGTTATTGATATTCTTTATTAGAACATCAATGGAAAATTTTCATCATGTTCATCGATTTGTGAGTTAGAGCTCATAATCTAAGAAAGTCGAGGTTCGAAAATAGAGAAGCTCATGTTGGTTGAAAGCTACGGAATGACACAATCTACCTATTCCAAAACATAGGTAGAAATTTGGTAAAGAGTTTATTGCTATAAATAAAACAATCGCTTAATTTTAGAAAAAAATTAATTTCTTGTTGTGCAATAAATTTATTTTCTAAATAAAAAAATTTCAACAATTCAAAGGAGAGTGTTTTAAATATTTCATAAGTGAATGTTCTTTCAACTCCAATAGCTCCAAATAATTATGTGGATGACCTTTTAACTCCTAAAATTCTCATGAAATTTATAGGATATCTTAAATTTCTTATTTATGTATTTGTAATCTATGATGATTAAAGCTCTATAAATAAAAATTATCATTTTATTTTATTTTATATTTTCTCATCTTTGTTCTTTATCATTTTTTATATTTATCATTACTACAATCTCTATCTTTAGTTTTATAACAACTTAGAGTTTATAAATTATATACATTATGGGTGCATGAGAATTTCTTATAGTGCTGTTCATTTCTTACAAGACCTGGCCGACCAATACTAAATAAGTCTTAGAATAGCATCTAAATAAAGAAGATTTATTAGATTTTCCCACTAACCTAACTTCTCCAAATATTAGCTTCAGTTATTAGTGTCTGTTTTGTCTTTTCCAATTTAATTCATTGAATATAATAAAAATTTAAAGAATAAGGCCAAATCCATCATCAATTATTCACACCAACAAAGCCAGCAAAGTTATCCTGAGTTACCACAAAAAACTAGACTTTTAACTCGTGTGCAATTTATTTTCTCCTCAATTTTGTAACGACAAAATGGGTAAACTATATATTATTAACAATTATAGTTATAATTTGGCCATTCTTTCTTGAATCATTAATTAAAATAATAATATTATCTTTTTAATTGGTATAATAATAGATTTAATTTTAACACTTACATATTTTATCAATTTAATTTTAATATTTAAATAATTTATTAAAATCTATTAATTTAGTCCTCAAACATATCTTCATAATAAATTAAATTTAATGCACATATGTTTAATATGCTCATCAGATCTGAGCTAGAATGAGCTAGAATATAATGCGTAAGTTGAACACTAGGCTAATTAAAATAATTGATTGATATGATACTAATAATTTAATACTCAATTAAAACATTTTAAAGTTTGAGAACATTTGTTTTGATGAAAGAAACCAATTTATGACCTAAACTATAGTTTTACATTTGGTTTAGTTAACTTTTTTTTAAGGCAAGTGGGATTTAAATCACATTAATGCTGCTCTATTTTAGGTGTTTTTTTGGATATTATCATAGGTTTGTCTTATGAAGATGGAAGATGGGAATGAAAAAATGAAAGGAAAATAAATTTTGATAGTTTTTGGAAGGAAAGAAAAGGAGAGAAAAAAATATATCATTTTCATTCTAATACATAAAAGTAAATTATTCCAAATTAAAATAATAAGAAAAAATGAGAAAGATATAAATTAGTTCAAAATTATACATTCTCAAAAGTTTAATTTTTCTTATTTTCCAATTCTATCAATCAATGACAATTTTACCATTCTTGCTACCAAGAACACAAATAGAATGAATTTTTTTTTTTATCTTTATAATTTTCATATTCTCGATTTTTCATCTTTCCAAATTCTTTTCTAAACTACCAACCAAATCCTGAATAAAGAAATGATGCTTACTTGCTTAGTTCTTCACTTCCAAAAGCATGCAAATTTAGAGATGAATTGTTACTCTGAACGCGTCTTCCCTGCTTGGCCTCTAATGTAGATAACAATGAATATAGCAGCACAAGCTTATGAAGATTTCATTGATTAACTAATAAAAAAGCATAAAATTATATACATGAAAAGGTGACAACATTAAGGAAATTAAAAGTAAGATGATAGGGGTATCGGCCTGGGGTGGGGGAACCAGAGAATCCTGGAGGGGGAGGGCAGGATTAGATGTTAAGGCCGAACTTATGACAGTCTTCTGCAGTTCATTTGTAATGTCAGCTGATTACAATGCACCCTTTGTAACAAATGTCAGCAGCATATAATTGTCATCAGGAAAAATCAAGTGCTCCGCTTTCGGTTGGAGCCCATGTTGAGCCACATGAGCGTCGTCCTGAACTTCTCAGGGAAGATAATTTTTTTTTTCATCAAGGAATGGTCGATGAAAAACGATTTGTGTCGGAGATGAAACTTATACATGAGAGAACAGATGAGCAAACATGGGATTGACTGCATATACATATTTACTAAACCAGTCATGGCCCAGAGGGTTTGGGGGCTTCTGCTGATTCCTTGGCGTTCTTTACAACCAGATCATAATTGATGGAAGCCAACTGAGATAAATTCTGCAAAAATAATAAAACTCCAGTGAATTCTACAATTTGACTACAAAATTGTAATAAAAGCGCAAATGACGTTTAAACAAGAAATTAGTAATGTAGGAAACTGCATAGTGAGCAATGGTAGTCATTCTCACCTTATATGAGAAATTACTAAATGAGTACTTCACTGCAAGGGCAGGAGCACTGAAATCCGTCAAACTGCCACATTCGTCCCCCTGTTTCATAGGCATTACAACTCTCAGAATGACACTGATCGATATTTGACTGCAATTCTTATGCTAGATATGGCAATCGTGACTCTTAAAGAATCATTAGTCTCCTCTCTAGACACACCAATAGTTTTATTTAGTCCATGTTGACTATTTATAGATGGAGCCTTTTTCTTCCATATAAGAATGATCAATGTAATATCATCATTTAAATGAAGTTCTATAAACTTTTGAAACTATATGGAACATGGAAGTTGCATCCTTAAATTGTTGTGTAGCAGGGGCATCAACCATTATAAACAGATAAAAGATAAAAGAAAATTAAAATTTACACATACATCTTCATCTTGCACGTTGCTGAGTGACCCACTGCTGCAGGTGTCAGTCAAGTCATCGCAGTCACTACTTCCATGAACTTGTTCATCTTCTGCATTCCATATATATCGGCTCATAAAGTAACTAGTGTCATGTGCTTCAGTTGATGGTATGAACATAGCCTGCATCCCAGTATGGAATCTCACTAAATGCTACAAATATGTTAATCCCTAATCCTTTTTACTTATTCTCCAATTCAATTTGTTTTAAAGATAATGAAATAAAAGAAGACCTTTTGTCTTGCAAGTGTGCTCCAATTAATATCCTTGAAGAAAACATGTTGCTTCACCTATCAGAAATATTTAATTAGCTGTTAACATTATTTTGAATCGTAGAGAGGTCCCTGTGAAGGGCTCTAAGCACTTACCTCGCTGGCTCCTGTGGCTCCTAGCCTTTGAACTGGATTTTCTGTTAACAGCCTGAAAGAGAGTAAAACAAAAGGTTTAAGAATAAGGAAATCTTTTCCACAATTCCTCAATCCGCAGAAGGACTGAATGCCCCAGTCAGTACTATAACTAACATTGGGGTCAATATGGTTCTGACGTATTCCATTGACTATTTATCATGATCAATGAATTCTTCCTTTTACGGATGAAGCTTTCTTTGTTTCCTTTTTTTTTTTTTTTCTTTTTTGAAGAAATGACAACCGTTCTTTCTTTTTCTCTGTTTAGTTGCATATCTTAGGATTGATTCAGTCGTACTTCCAAAAGACACATTTAATCACCAACCAGGCAGGGTTATTTGGATTCCATTCACTTTATCGTCATGATGTCTGAAAGATGCTTATGTATTGAATGTTTTTTACTAGTCCACTACTTTTCTCATGATCATGCAATGAAATTGAAAAATTATATCAAACCAAATATACTTAAGGAATGAATGGTCAACACAGAATTTGACCAAATAGAAAGTCAAAAGGTCAACATCCATAAAGTGAAATTTCTTTGTTTGTAAATCTTACTTGTCAATCAGATCATATGCTTCATACGACATCTCCTCTGGTACCTTGGGCCAGGGTATATTTCTATTCATTATGTTGTCAAAAATTAGCTGCAAACGGCAAGATATAGTAATAATGTCAAGCTACAACCACTGTTATCAATTATATTAACATTAACAATGAAAAAGAAAAAAAATTCCAATGTTCAGAGGAATCTATTTGAATTGAAGGATACAAAAATCTTGAGCTTATGAGTAAATCCTTACTATCTTATCCAATGGTTAGGCTGCAGATAAGGAAACATAGAAATCCAGCTTTGCATGAAACTACATTATGTGGATGTGATGTCTAAATATAGGTATTAAAATATATAAAGAAACAAACTACGCAAAATGAGCCGCAGCATATCCTAAGGTTCTTACTTATCCATGAATGAAGCAGCAAGTACTTCTCGACAGATATCAAATTAACTTAGAGCCTGTCACAATTTGAAGAAAAAAGGCAGTGATAGCATAGCTTCAGATTTCTTTTTCACCATATTCCTTTTGAAATTTTGGCTTACTACTGGGAAAGCATTCTTAAGCGTTTGTTTAATCATTAGCTAAAAGCCAGGGCATGGTTTCCACACCAATTATTTTTATCTCAGTAGGCTAGTGTGCTTAATTCTCTGTAAATGTATCCTTGCTTCAAATGTTACTGTATCATCTTAGTGAACAATGCAACTCATGTGCTCCTGTTAAATTAATTTGTACCAAAAAACTAAACAGAAGTAAATGAAAAGTGAATTAAGATGGAATGACCCATCCTAATGTTGACATATTGTGAACTAGACAAACACTGGTTTGAATTACATGAAATCTCAATACTTCCTAAAATCAATGTTCTGATGAAAAGAGGAAAACAAATTCATGCACACACACACACGCGCGCGCGCGCGCACACATACACACATAAATATCATCCAAAATCATTCAAGCTTTAGGTGACATACTGGTGGGGTTTCAGCATTGAATGGAGGAAGCCCTACTAGTAGCTCAAAAAGAATGATACCTACAGACCACCAGTCAGCAGTTGCACCTAAAAAGAACATGGAGTAAGAAGAAAAGATAATCAATAGCAAGAGGAAGGAAACTTTAAACTTCATAATACATGTGTTATCTGAAATAGTGGCTGACCATGTCCCATTCCAAGAAGTATCTCTGGGGCTAAATAGTCGGGAGTGCCAACAACCGAATGCTTTTGACGTCGTTCTCTCTTTGGTGAAATTTGTTCTTTGTGTTCATCATCTTCCATTAATCCACTACTGCCAAATGAAGGACCTGATAAGTCATCTGTACTGTTGATAAGACCGACCTTTGAGAGCCCAAAATCTGTCAACTGTAATAGAAGGGATTACAGCTTCATGAGAAGTTATGTAGTTTTCTCATGGCAGCATAAACATTACGAGAGTTCAACAACACTGAAAGCAAACTAAAATATTGCATAGACTTTGTATAGCAACAATTATATAATAAATAAAATTAAAGATGCTGACCTTGATGTGCCCATCTTGACCAATCAACAAGTTGTCTGGCTTCAGATCCCTATGTATGACATTTAAAGAATGCAAATACTCCAATGCAAGAACCTGTGAAATATAATACAATGTGTGCCAATGAGAGAACTATATTGAGTCCAACAAAGGTAAGCAGTCTTATAAAATGCTTAGGGGCCCTTACAACTTCTGCAATGTATACACGCCCCATATCTTCGTCTAAGCATCCTAGATTTCGCAATAAAGAGTAAAGATCTCCACCATTTAGATACTCCATAACCAAGTAAAGATTTTCTCTACATGTAAAGGAGTAAAAAAAACGGACCTGTCCAATCATTAAATGTATCCATATCAGGCAAGATATATACAGAATACATCCCCTAAAACAGTTGTAAACTTGAGGCTCACCACAAAGGGATTGCGGACAGATATTAGAATGTTACGCTCAGCCAAAATACTTTCAACTGCATTTTTCCGAATCATGTCTGCCTTCTTCAAAACCTGCAGAAGTAGAAATGAATTTTGTTACTACAAACAATTAACAGGTAAGGTATTTGTAAGTGTCAGCCATTTTCTGGTCCTATATACTCCTACCTTTATTGCAAATAAGTCTCCAGTTGCTCTTTTCCTAGCAAGGAAAACTCGCCCAAATGCTCCTCTGCTGATTGGCTTTATTATTTCAAAATCTTCAATAGATGTTCGATCCTTAGCACATGGATTGATCGGACTTGCACGTAGACTACGCAATGTATCATCATCTACTGAGCTATCTTCATCAGCCACATGATTCGATGAGTCAACTTTTTCATCCTCTATCTGTCCACAAAGTTGCACATATTTTTCCCTATAATTAAAACAAAAATCATATATGTGAGAAGGCATGGCCGAATATAGCATAAAAACCAGCCAAAATAATGTTTTCAAGTGAATGAGTTGGTGATGAAAGCATAGGCTAAAATCCGTATTTAGATTTGCCAATGAATTTAACTGAATAGAACCTATTAACAAACTGGGGGAGGGCAGAAAAAAACGAACGTGACTACAAATTTTGGAATAAAGGTTAACTTACTGTAATAGTTTTTCTATTCGTCTTCCAAAAGTTTCTACAACAAGGGCATCTGCCTTCCTATCTTGGATGGCATATTTTAGTTCATCCAGGCGTTCAAGCATAAACTCCAATGTATTGTAATCACAATCATTTGCATTTTCAACAGAACGAGCAATATCTAGCAACTTTTGTATCTGCAAATTTAAGACAAAAACTCAAAAATCAACACCAGAATATGCTCAATCAATTGAAAATGATGGTCATAAGATTTCCGTACACAAACTCACATGATAGCAACTGTGAATGTCTTAGTTTGAGATGCTTACCAATGCAAAACAGAATACAACAGAAACTAGATAAATTCAAAAGGAAAATAAAACTCCATGGTAGTCATTGAAGAGTGAACATGAAAATCTGATATTTCTTGACAGCAGATAAAATAATTATATGGCAAATCAGACGACTGCAATTATGATGTATAATCACACTGGATATAAAATAAATCCACGTTCAAAAAGTAAGCAGCAATAAGGGTCATCTTGGAAACAAAGTTAGGGCATCTGAATAAGTATTTAAAGAGAATTGATTCAACACAAGATTAAGCACAAAGAAATATAACTTATGACAATGATAACCTGTTGGTGATTCTCAAGCTCTGCTATTCTTCTCCGTCCACTCAATAACAATTCAATCTGGCTAGTTCGTGGAGTTAACAATGGTGATCGCGGTGTCAAGCTTCCTCCTGATGAAGCTTTTGTGCATAGATCAAGTGTGCTTAAATTTAAATGTGTTTCACATGACACATCATGCAGAGCATTCATATGCTCCATAAGAAATGCATTATCAACATCAGGAACACAATCAAGCATATCATCAGAGCATTGGCGTGAATGATTGCTATGCTTTGGTGAAAAGTCATCAGTATCTTCATGTATACTTGATGTATAAACTCTTGTAGCCTCAAAACTTTCACGTGGAGTGTCTATACTTTTGGGTGTGCTTTTTGGTGTCCATGAATCGAGAATTTTGTCAAGGGTTTCTGCAACTCTTTCAATACGCTCATTCACGGTTAAACCTTTCAGGTCACATCTATCAGCTATGGTACAAATTCGAGAGTGCTCTTCCACATGTACAACAGGTATTTCAACCTCACAAATCCGGCAAATCATTGAATTTTCGTAAGTTACACTTTGATGATCACCCCAGAATGGCCAAGAAGTTTTTGGCGTTCGAGAAGATTGAGGATAGCCTGACGGAGTTTGAAGAGGTTCCATTCTAGGAGTCTCATCTTTTGCTTGAGATTGTTCTGCTCTATTTTTGGAATTTGAATCAGGTGTATCTTGTCCTTTACGATTTTTATCAGCTGCAGATGGAAGTTTCTTCCAAGATGACATCCTATAGCTGCTTGAAGTTGAATCAACACTTTTGGCAGTTTCAACCTCTGCAATTACATTTGCAGTACTTAAGTTTTGACCAACTTGATCTTGCTTGCTTTTCTCTTTCCCTTGTGCTTTCTTCCTCTGTTTCTCACTCACTTCTTTTCCATCTAATTGATCACTAGTATCCTTCCGAGCAAATTCAAACATCTGTTCTGGATAAACTCCTAGATCACTGAGCTGATGAAGCCCCAGAATGTGGTCATCCTCGTAACCACTCTCTTTATGGAACTGCACAAGCCGGGTGCACCTGGTGAGAATAAAAAGCAGGCGGGTATGTAATTGTTTGGGAACTCCCATTGATAGCTCCTGCCGTCTATCATCTAAATTCTGAACAATGCCTTCACATTTGACCCAGAATTCACAAGCCGGCATCTTTGCACAACGCTGTGCTACAACCAGCAAATCCTCCAAACTCTCTTTCCATTCAGGATGAGAATCTGATGTTTTTTCAAGCTTGTCCACCAAATCCCCAGCAAAAACACCCAAATCAGAGTTTACTTCCTCCTTTAATCTGTCAAACTTCATCCTGGTTGCAAGCAGAACCTCCTAAAATTCGGATCATTAAATACATTTATGAACATAAGATAGCTAAACAAGGAGATAAACCAAAATAAATAAACAGCCAAGAGATTTTGAAGTAGAGTTTAACAGAAGCTATGTAAAAGCTCGTTAATTTGTGTTTTTTTAAACCAGTGTGAGAAACATAGATCTTAGTAAAAATTAGTTGAGGACTTAATGAAGAATTGCTCATTAAATAACTGACAGTTTGTCCCTTTCTTTCAAGTTTGCTTGTTCTAGTTCAATTAGAAAGGAGAAAGTTACCTCCATGTGGCCTAAAGCACGAGATTTCTTAAGAGGAAAAGGCCGTACTCCTTTAGAATTAAGCTCATGAGAGAAGCTTTTCACGTCAGGAGCTTTCTTCCTCCGCCCACTGGTAACGCGCAGTACGGCCTGGAAACGTGGTGACTGCATTTCCTTGGCAAAACCAACATGATTACTCCACCAAAAACAAAGAAGATTGCAAAACAATTTTTCGATATTATACGTAATATATACTACTATCTAACATGTCTAATTCATTCCCAGAAACAAAACAAAAAGAACACTTCTTATCGATTTACCTCCGTACTGAGTGGTGATGGAGCCCTTAGTGATTTTGATTGATTCCATGGCGACTTCTTCCCTATAAACAATCAAGAAATCACAAGAAAACGAAATTATTTATTCGTTCATTTCCACTAATTGTCAAGTTGCTCTTCTTTACTTGTATTTATTCCATCATAAGTATACATTCTAACAAGAATCCAAGCTTACATTGAAATTAAGAGTTATTATAAAAACAAAAAAAAAACAAAAAAGAAAGAAAAGGAGTAAACTAAAAATCAAAAGAGGTAAAAAAACGTTATTCTACATAGAGAGAGAAAAAAGTGATGGGTACCTTGATGAATGGGGTTAAGGTTAGGAAGTTGAGAAGTGCAGGCCTCAACCCCTGCCCGTAGCTTTTCCTTAGCGACATTTCCTTTCTTACTACCTACATCTCCAATATTGGAAGGGTTCCTGGAAGAGGAAGAGCACCTGAGAGGAGACGGAAGTGGAGAAGATCTTGTTCTAATGCGGTTTAATCCAAGAGTAGACGCTAGAATTATTGAATCATCGTCTCGGCTCACGTTTAGCTCTAATGATTCGCTCTTACCGTAAGCAAAACGACCCAAACCATAATCACCAACGTCCTCTTCGACTTCATAGCCATCGCCATCGCCATCGCCGCTGCTTCTGCTATCGTCTGATTTCTCGGCAGGTTCGCGCCACGACCGCTGGATAGGGATCCCAGGGATCTTACGAAGCTTCGTCGTTGATGATGATGACGTCAATATCTTTTTCGTCGCTGCCGGCGTTGGATCCTGGTTATTTTCCGCCGACGACATGTCTAATTTCTCATTCACGGCATTACGATGAAGACTACTTTATTGAATTATGATGATCAAATTGATCATCAAAGTTACGACAGAGGAGAGAATATAATTTTTTTTTTTGAAAAAAAATCAAGAGATAATAATTTTGAGGAAGGAGAAGAAAATCCGGGAAATCATTTTGGGAGAGAAAATGAAGAGTAAGGTCTCGCGGGAATGGTGCGTTTAAGGTCGACAGGCAGGAACGATAACAGTTTTTTTTTTTTCCTTTTTATTTAAATTTAAATTTTGCTTTCAGTTTTGAAATAACGTGCATGCCGCGAACTAGTGAGCCTTATAAAACTCAACAGTTGTTAAAACCGACCTAGTCTACCAGTGTATTGTTAGATATCTATTTTACTCTTCCACTTTTTTTTTTTTACTCATTATTAGCGATTGTGATATGTGGCTTTTTTTTCCTTTAGTGATATGTGGCTTTTAATTCAATTTATGCCTAACATCTTTCACCCGATTCAGTCATTAGATTTAAGTTACAAAATATTATTATCATAAAAAATATATTTAATTTTCAATAAAAATTCATTGATTTATTAATTAAGATAAAAAATGCATGCACGTTACAGTAAATAAGTAAAATTGAACTAAATCAAGCTTATGAAAGCTTTTGAATTGACTTAAGCATAAATGAGGAACAAACTGCAAACTTTTCAAAGTATGAGTATAAGTATCGATATTGAATTTAGTATGGATATCGTTTTGGCATTCTGTCAATTTGGATATTTTTAAACAATTAACAATTGTATTGATAATCGATGTTTAAAAAATAAGTATCGATACTTTACATTAGTGTCGATATCAAATTGGTATTCTATCTTTTTAAAATCATGTTCATTTGGTAAAATATTGATACATTTACTTAGGGTATCGATAACTTATTGCCAAAATGTCAAAACTCACCTTTTTTATCCTTATCCATGCCTAAGTCACGTCATACTTTAAATGGTGCTAAAAGCACACACAATACCTGCATAAATTCATTTCAAGATGTATACCAATTCATCGTTTCATCAACCAAAATCAATCCAATCATAATGCCTTAATTGGCACAAAATACCTAACAATATGCCAATTCATCTATCAAGCTTTCAAACATCTAAATAGCATTTAAACATACCATTTAAGATCAAATCATATCATTGAGCATTCAAAAATATATTATTCAACAAAATATCCATATAAAGCCTTCCATATTACCAATTACACTTTTTTAGCATATATAAGCATTAACCAACCAAATGTAAACATTGAACAAAGTTTCAACTAACCAATATCACACACAACATATATATATACAAATAGACACCTAGACACATGCTAAAATATTGAATTTAAACAAACAAAAGTCTACTAAATCAGGAGATAGATAATGTGAGCTCCTCAAGGATTCAATCAATACGTTCTGCAAGTCAAAATCTACATGAAAAGAAAAGCAACGAGGTAAGCATTACAGAATGCTTAGTAAGTTCATACGAAATTTCACTTACCTTACCTAAATTTTATATCAATTTAATCAATAGAATTACAAATATGAATAACATAACATTTCGTTGACATCTTTAAGCATCCTTGTATCAGTTCACAAAGCAACCAAAAGTTAGTACATTAGCATAATAAGATCAAGTATTCAAATCACAAATACGTACCACCATACTAATTATTTTTTATGTATTTCCCTCGTATACATTTTTACAAACATATCAACTAAGTTCATAATCACTCTTTCCAATCATTTGCACCATTAGTGCATTAGTACACTTCCAAACCTATATAAAACATGTTCAAAAACATTCCAAACAATGTATTTTAAATAATTTAGTCCATTATTAACTTTTCGATATTATGTATAACAATTTAACATTTAACATTTAACATTTAACCGCTTTAAAATATGAAATTCATATCATGTACAATTATCATGTTAACTATGTAACACCCCAAACCCAGCCTAGACGTTATGGCCGAATCTGGCATGTCACATCAAAGCGTCGTTCAAAAATTGAGTTGTCGTTAAAAGTTCATTTCTATGATTAAAACCTTTTGCTCAAGGTTAGCAAATCATCTTCTCAAAAACGTTTACTTACTATCTGGCATTGATACTTTATGTTATTTCAAATCGCGGAAGCTACTAAAGTTTGAAATATAAAAACATCTGTTTTTAAGTGTTTTTTTGAAAATAGTTATTAATTTTAAAAATTCATGTTTAGCAGTTTTAAATAAGGAAATCAAAAGCCTAATTAAAAATTTATTCCCTCAATGGCCTTATTACAGAATTAAAACCTCAAAATATAAAATTCAAATAAAAATTCTACAGAAGAGCATCAGAGGTCGTGTGGCCACCTCTGAGTCCCTCGCGGCTCCAAATCGCCTAAGGCTGGGGATTACCTGTACAGTTACACAAAAGGGTGAGTTTGCAAAAACTTAGTGTGTAATCCCTAAAAAAACAAACAGTTAGATATATGGTATACGAAAACAGACTAGGCCTGTGTAACAGCCTGTAACCGAGACCGTTGCCGGAGTCGAACACAAGGTGCTAACCGACTTAATTCATTTACTCTCACGGTCCATTTAAAAATTTTCCAGACGACTGGCTGACTGCATCACTGTCACTTTAAAAATCATAACTTGAGTTCCACAACTCGAAAATCAGTTTCGAAATTTTTCCCTTAAACTAGACTCATATATCCATCTACAGATTTTTTTCTAGAATTTTTGGTCGGGCCAATTAGTACAATTTATTAGTTAAAGCCTCCCCGGTTACAGGGTGCGACTACACTGACCTTCATGCATTACGATTTGGATATCTCCCTGTACAGGGCTTCAATACTGATGCCGTTTGTTTCTATAGAAACTAGACTCAAAAAGGAATATATACATATATGGCATGACTTCTAAATGTCTCTGTTTAATTTATAATGAATTTCCAAAGTCAGATCAGGGGATCCAGAAACTGTTCTGGCCCTGTCTCACGAAAACTTTAACATCTCATAATATACTGTTCATATGAATGTTTCGTTACTTTCCTATGAAAATAGATTCATCAAGGTTCGATTACATAATTTATTAACTATTTAATTCCATTCCTACTATTTTTAGAGATTTTTCACCTCCACATCACTGCTGCCGCCAGCATCTATTTTTAAGGTAAACTTTACCTATTTCATGATCCTCCATGGATCAACTAGAGTTTGTCATACATATACCAAAAGTGATCATGAATAATCATTCCCATGACTAACCGTTACCAACATTTCCATACCTCTCGACGGTCGACATACAAAACGATTATAATGCTATGATCAAAGTATACTTAAGCCATTTTCGCATGGCTATCCAAATTTACACAAAACCAAAAGGTACATGACCTACAACAAAAAGGTAGTCCTATACATTAACCAAAATATCCTCTCACTACTAGTCTATTCTATACATGCCATAAGATATTCCAAAACGTAGCAGTACCAAACAGTGGATGGTGATAATGTGACTAGTTGCTGACGATCCCCGAGCCTGTAGCTTCCAAATGAGATCTATAAAACAGAGGAAACAAAGTACACGGAGTAAGCATTATAATGCTTAGTAAGTTTCAAGCAGTGTCAACAGATAACAATCAAATTATAACATATTTGTTCGTATTTTTATTTCACTCTTCCTTCGGGCATACGATCCCCTTTTCCGAATATGCACGTCTCATCATATGTAATAGGCAGATAAATTCTCACTTGATGGTGACCTCTTATGATCATAGGTACATTACATATTTTTACCTGACTTTCCACATTGACCAAATGCACAATAATCATAGAACAGTCTTATTGCTTTACTCACATGTGCATCACATAACGACCTTGTGATTTAGTCTAAATCAAACTTAAATATAATCTCAAATACATACCTGACCAACTTAACGCATTGAACGTATTTATTACTAATTGTCACTGTGAAGTCGCATAATCTTACGCTTTACTTGAATCTTCAGCAAAACCTTTAGTTCGGGGCTTACCCGGACAAAATCTCCACACGTAGTCATCGGGTCATTAGAGCTCGGATATAGTACGAGCACGAAGCCTACGGTCATTAATCAGTGATAATATTCTCGCATAAGGCCTGCGGGGTTTTAACCCGGATATAGTACTGACACAAATGCCCTTCGGGACTTATCACATTTATACACTTTCACATCCATCACGTTGGCCACTCGGCCCTATCACATATATACACTTTCACATTCATCACATTGGCCATTCGGCCTTATCACATATATACACCTTCACATTCATCACATCGGCCATTAGGCCTTATCACATATATACACTTTCACATTCATCACATCGGCCATTAGGCCTTATCACATATATATACACTTTCACATTCATCACATCGGCCATTAGGCCTTATCACATATATATACACTTTCACATTCATCACATCGGCCATTAGGCCTTATCTCATATTTATACACATTCACATTCATCGCGTAAAATCTTAAACCAAAATATAAATTTTCATGTATTCACATCACAATTATTCAAATATACTTCACATACCACATATCTTGTCATGTAGACTTGGTCTTGGCGAATCTACATCAATCATTTTCCAATGAATAATTCAATTTCATGCCATACTATCATTTCATATTCGAATACTCATAAACTTACAATTTCACAAATTTTAATATCAAAGATCCATCTAACACTCATATATCATTTTACAATATCACGAATTAGAATTCAAGTATGGGTTTAATCAATAGCTTATGAGCAACAAAAACAAGTTTTATCCATGTTTACAACAAAAATCACATATTCACTACAAGCTGTTTTCCTGAGCAATGGTCACTAAATTATTTATAACCGGATCTACAAGGCTCTAAATCACTTGCCATTAATTTTCCCTGAATATAGACTTGTATATCTTCCATCCATAAATTTTTCAGAATTTTAGGTTTGGCCAATCAATACCAGATTTTTCTTAAAGTTTCCCCTGTTTCACTGTTTGACTAACCTGACCAGTCTTCACTACGAATAAAAATTCTCATTGTACAGAATTCAAAGTATGTTCTATTTGATTTCATTTGAAACTAGACTCATTAAGGAGTCTAAGCATATAAATTTTATCTTGTAACCATTTTTGTACAAATTATAGTGATTTTCTTAAAACAGAACAGGGATTTCGGAGTCATTCTGACCCTGTCCCACACAACTTTAAATATCTCTTTATAGGAAATTTCTTTGCTTCCACGGTCTCTTTTATAGGAAACTAGACCAACTAAGCTTTGATTACATATTTTATTCAGCCTATAATTCCACACCAACAATTTATAGTGATTTTCTAAAATCACATTACTGCTGCTGTCCAAGCAAATTATTACAATTTGCTCTTAAATTTCCAAGTCCAAACACATATGAACTTACCATTTGAGTTTAAGACATATCATGGCCACATCATATCTTATTAAATCAACTCATTATGTCCTATTATGGTTGAATTTACTCAACGTTTAATCGCTTAAAACTTACCTCGGAAGTGGTCAACGATTAGATGTCCACGGCTATTCATTTACTTCCTCTTTTCTCCTATCCGACTTTGATCCTCTTTGCTCTTAAGCTAATTCAAACAAATTTAACTTATTAAAGTCTCATTATGCTAGCTTAGGGCCGAATATGACAAGGAGTTTGATAGGTCATATGGCCACCTTTAGCTCAAACACAAAATGGTCATACGCATTTTTAATCACATTGAGCAATTTAATACAACTAATCTAACATTTCCTCATGTGCACCATTACAACCGAATACATGCAACACCAAGCTATCTATTCATTCATGTGTGCATCTTATTTAAGCATGTATATCCACAATCAAATTCATCATATAAATATCTATGATTTCACTCAAATAATCTCATTACAACACATGGTGCTCCAACCATTATTTAAATTCAAAGCTCGGCTAGTACACATATATACACTAGCAATCCATTACTAACATTTGCACTTCATCTTAATAGCTAGCTTAGCAAACCTTAATTTAACACATACTTCATACATATCACATTCCAAGCATTCCCTCAATTCTATCACTTAAAACACACACATTACTCAATAACTTCATAGTTCAAATTCGCAACTACACCACTAATATTCAAAATCATATTCGCCTTAGTACTCCATTGTTAGCCGATTTTTCTTCATTTAGCAACTAAAATATAATAAACCACAACATTTAAATTCATCTCATTCTTCTCCCATTTGACCGAATGAACATTTATCAAATGAAAATTCAACTAAACAACAACATCTTTCTTTCTAAAATGTATATACACTCACACGGCAACTTTCAATTTATACTTTTCAACCATGAACTCTACTAATTCAAACATCATTTAAGCCACTTAACAATTAATTAACATCTTTCAAAAAAACTTATCAAAATGACACCAATTTAGCACTTGCCGAATGGACATTTGTCTATTGATGCATGAAATTAAACCATGGGTTAAATAAGCTATGCACTTATCAATCTAATCTCATAGTCAATTAAAAAGAAAATCACAATGCATACCTTAAACTAGGATAGCCATGGCCGACTACCTTGGTTTTTCCTCTTCAATATTCCCTTTCCCATATTCGGCAATCAAGAAGAAGGATGAGCATGCATTTTTTTGTTTCCTTTTTGTTATCTTTCTTCAACCCACGGCAATGGAGGGGGGGGGGAGAACATGGATGAGACAACTTTGTTTTCATCACCCCTCCCTTTTCATTTCTTTATTACTAACCTTTTTTTCTTTTATTGTTTCCTACATACCCCATTATCACAAAGTGTTTATAATATGGTTAATCCCATAGCATGGCCGGCCACTAGTTCATCTTTTGGGTATTTTGACATGTAAGGACAACATTTTCTAAGATGCATCAATAGGCCACTTTAACATTTGCCTAGCACATTTCTAAATTTTCTCACACAAATCCTATTTAGCAAAATTCACTTACAATTAACAAAATTCAAACATGAAATTTTCACACATGCCTATATACATATAATAAGCATCAAATATAATGGTTAATTATTTTTATGACTCGGTTTTGTGGTCCCGAAACCACTTTCCGACTGGGGGTCACTTTAGGGGTGTCACAGCCTGAGCCCATCACAGAAATAGTATCAGGTGGGCCTTAGCCCAATAACAGAATTAGGTAGGCCTAAGCCCAATATAGAATCAGTATCAGATGCAGATATGCAAACAGATTCCTAGCCCAGTCTAACCAACACACCACCCGTACCAACTGACACACCATGTGGGGATAAAATTGACCCACCCAGCCAACATACCAAGCTTAGCACCGGTTGCGGCACTAAGTCAACAGAACGGCTCAACGCCGTAGACAGAACGGCTAAAGGCCGTAAATATAGCAGCAACGCTGCCAGTTAACAGAATGGCTAAAAGCCATAAGTATCACAGAAAGGCTCAAAGCCTAGTACAGAACAACTACAGGCCATACACTTCCTTCGTCAATAATAACCCAACCCCATGCAGTATGTCATGTCATAAATGTTACGTGTATGCAAAGTCATACTCAGTACAATCATATATATAAATCATAAACACATCAGTCATATGGAACATAAGGGCATAATCGTCATTCTACCATACAGGGGTAATACGGTCATTTTACCTTACAGGGGCATTATGGTCATTTTACACTACAAGGGTATTTCAGTAATTTTACAAACTAGGGGTATTTCGGTAATTTTACAAACTGAAGTCTTAACGACCTAACAGAAGGTCAATCGTTGCCTCGAGCAACTTAAGTAACCTAAACAGACATAACGGTGCAAATGGGCCTAAGGCCCATTACTCGGTGCAAATGGGCCTAAGGCCCATTACTCGGTGCAAATGGGCTTAAAGCCCATTACTCGGCCCAAGTGGGCCCACACCCTCGTGTGGCCCATTTAGCCCAAATTTAGATACGACTATTGACCTATATAACCCAGTCCAATAACTATCACAAATTGCAAATTTAATCTGTGTAGGGCCCACGAGCCCATTAGGCCCACACGACCCATCTAGGCCCAACGTGGCCCAGAACTACCTAAGTCGTGTGCGCAACATGACAAGTCTATCTACGTCCCACTTAACAGTGAAGTTTATCCATATGGGCCCACGAGCCCAAGCCCATGAGATCGCTCATGGTGGCCTTCCTCAACGTACGCCCATGTTCCATGAGATCGTTCCATGAGATCGCTCGTGAGGCCCCAAATGACAAAGTTTCAGCTTTGTCGACTTCTAACAAATAAGGGCATGAATACACACTTGTTTATGAGAACGGATCGAAGTCCACGATCACTAACCTTGGTTAAGCAGGTATGAAATAATCCCTTCTAAAACTAGTGATCTGTGGGATTTCTTTCAACCATTAAGAAAATTTCTTATTTTTTTTTGACCACTTCAACCACAGAGTTCAAGTCCAACTCCACCTCCTACACAGCTCAAACAGCAAAATAAATACTCCATTGCGCATCCCAAGACTTGAACCTTAGACCTCACAGTTACACAACACGCCACCTTGTCACTACACCTCAGGGCTCTTTGTGTCACCGTTTTAGCCTTAATTAATTATAAGGTCTATAGGCCAAAGTCTATGCTCCTTTAAAAGAAAAACCAAAATAAATTGCAAGAGCCAAGATTTGAACCTAGGCTCTCTTACAACCTTAATGACATCACAACCACTAGACCACATGCTTCCTTATGACATTTATTTAACACAATAATTTAAAAGGCCTTTATCCAAGCACCCTTATTCACTTAAAACCAAAATTTTTGCTAAAGCCCAGATTTGAACCCAAGATTTCTCCAACACTTCTCAGGGCCATTAACCACCAAAGTAGACATTTAATTGTGTCATTTCCTTGCATAATTAAATACTTATATACAATCTCCTTACGGACCCATACTCAAGGCCCAATACTTCTAGGCCCAAATTAGAGGCTTTACAACCTAGTTGTCTGAGCTGAATGAATATACGAACATACATCAAGTTACCCGTCCAGGATAAACCTTTTAAATGACATCAGATTACTCGTTCGAGCTAAATCTATGTCTCAAGTATTTTCGATATATCAATTGCTTCTCTGAGCTGAAAATATAATCGTGTCAAGTTATCCATCTGGACTAAACCTTTAACACTTCAAATAGCTTAGCCAAAGTTGTAATGTACAGGTCAGGTTACCTGTTCAGGCTGAAATTTTAAACTATCTCAGGTTGCTCATCCAAGTTGAATATATATTAGTGTTAGGGTACCTGTCTGGGCTTAACCTTTATTGACACATCAAATAGCTTGGGCGAAGTTGTATATACATGTAAGGTTACTCGTCCGGGATAAACCTATAAAATGACATCAAGTTACTCATCTGAGATAAACTTGTGTAACATGTATCTTCAAGTCCGCATCAAATGTTGGATCTTGAAATCATCAGAAATCAACCTGTAACTATGTGTACGATACATTTACAAAGTTTCATCAAGGTAATTCCATCATTAAAGTTCATATTTAACTCTTTTTAAATTTATTCCAAATCTCACCATTTAATGCTAAATCACAATTAATTCAAGGTTTAATAAAACATACATAGATTCACAATATACCATTTATAATAATTAAAACATAATTACCATATGAACTTACCTGGAAAAAACAACAACTGATAAGGAGTCAGAGACTAATCCATAATTTTCCCTTTTCTGCAGTTATCCTCCAATTAGTTTAAATCTTGATCTATATGATAATTCAATTCAATTTATCAATCTCAAACACTTTATATCATCCTATTATAAGCACAAATCAATTTAATTTCACTTTTCAAAAGTTCCTTAAAATTTTGCATTTTATTCGATTTAAGGACAAGAGAAAGAAATATGAGAAGGAAAGAATGAAGAAAGGAACATCAAGTCCTCCACCTTCCTCGAAATTTAAGAAGCCAAAAGATCGCCCTTTTCTAACTTCAAGAAGGGAATCATAGGCCTCTAACTTCAGGCATGAGGGATCCTTTAGGCCAACTACATCTATGGCCAGTTCTAGCAATTCCCAAATAGAGAAAGGGGACTATAGCTTCTATGGTAGGAATCATGGAGGTGAGTGCAGAAAGGAGTTAGGGGCTTGTTTTAGTTGTAGGTCTAGAGACCACGTGATTAAGGATTATCTGACCAAGTTCGAGTACACTACAGAACAACTAGTAAGAAACCCACCAAAATATAAATAAAATAATGTATTAGAAATGACGGCTAAGTCCAGCTCAATCCAAGGGTCATAGAGGAGAAATTTCGATAGAACGAGTTCTGGCACATCAGCATGGGCTTACATGATGAAAGCCAAGGAAGACACGAACCTAGCTGAAGTCATCACTGGTAATTTTTCTTTCCATGGTATGCATTGATTGACTCTGAATCTACTCATTCTTATATATGTACAAAAGTCATAAAAGGTCTAAGTCTCAAGGTAGAATGTTCTGAGGCCAAAATATTGGCAACGAGTACGTATTTTTAGCAGATTTACTGCTATTGAGCTTTCATGAGTTTGATGCTATATTGGGATTGGACGGGTTAACTAGGCATGAAACTATGGTTGACTATTGATCTAGAAGTGTGTGTCTAGTAAGTTTGAAGGGAAAAGAAATATTATCACCTGGGTATCACATCCCAAAATTTGGGTTAGTAGGAATTGGGCTAATGAATCGAGAATGGTCTTGTCTGATTTTTTTTTTAAGATGACCTCATCACTTTTGATAATAAATAAATATCAATTATAGTGATTGAGTAGTGGTGGAACTATCCTTGATGTTCTGAGTTCGAATCCCTTCCCTCTCGTTAATTTCTATTTGGTGTAATTTTGTTTCAAACCCTTAGCAAAGGTCATCCCATGTTTTAAAATTGTTTTTGTTAAAATAATCACAATGAAGTGAGTCAGCTTAGTGGTTAGGAGCTTAAATAATTTCCTTGTGTGTGAGTCAACCTTCCCTCATTAAGCCCCATTTTCACTCCCATGATCCCTTTTTTGCTCCTTTGTCCCTTCTACATGCCTATTTTCTTCACCCTTACCTGTGTCATACATTGAACCTGGACAAGTTGAATGACACTTTTTATTGTTCATCTTTTATTTTTCTATTCATTTTTGCCATCCTTCTCCTTTACTCCTCTTTTTTCTCTCATCTTCCTATTTTGCACCACCTTGAACCACCATTATTTTAATTTTGGCCTCATTTCCTCCACCATTAGCCACCCTATTTAACCTACACACCACCACTTCATCACCCATCCTCCTCTTCTCTTCTTATTTTTGTTCCACTCCCGCTCTTAATGCCACCCTCCACCACTGTGGCAACCGTTATTCTTTTTCTTTCTTTTTCTCTTCTCTTTCTCCTCTCTAGTACCGCAACACTTTTCTTCTTCCTCATCCACCGTAGCACCACTACTTCTATTGCTGGACCTTCACAGCCGCCACCGTCGCCGCCGTCACACCTTTACCTACTTTGGTAATTCTTTCTCTTTTCTTCACCATTTTCCAACCTTTATCATCCTTATAGTAAAAGAAAATTCTATAGCCCTATTTCATTAAGTTTAAATATTATGTTTTAAAATATTGAACTGAGTAACTCACTTTTTTAAGTGATCATTTTCTCTACATTCTCATCCTTTTCCAACTCAAAAGCATAGTGATCTTTTAACCTTCTCATTTTAATCGAGATAGAGTAAGTATGGTAGTGGAATGGAATCTACTATTTCTTCCCTACTTTTTCTTGTAAGCTGAATGTGTTTAAGGGGTTTTAATGTAGTTTCCTTTAAGTATCAATTCATCGTATTCTTCTTTTGATGAAGGGTCAATCGATACCATTCTAGAAAACCTTTAACGTTGGAAATGAGATCAATCTTCGATTGATTATTATAGAGTACGTGAGAATGAGAGTTTTGTTCAATTCATGTATCTTATAAAGTTTAAAAATGACCTCCATAATGAAATATCACTTTTGTTGATAAGTAGGTAACCTATCGATTAGATCCGAGCGTGGGTGTTTCTTTAGAGTGATGATTTGTGTTGGATCTACTATCAGGTGTGGGTTTTAACACTAAAAAAATTTAAGTATTTTTTTATATTGATAAAAATGTTATCATTTAAATTATTTTGTTTGATGGGGATACATTATATATCCATAAAGAAAGATAAACCCATCGTTATGTACTATGTGTAATAACCCGTTTTAGGGTCAAATCAGAATAGTGGTTTCAAAACCACAAATATGAAGTAGAAATATTAATTTTATTATTTCTTTAAGGTCTATATTATGATTTAATGATTGTGTGAAAATTTAGTTAAGAAATTTTATCGATTGAGTGTCCAATTTGACTAATAGGACTAAATTGCAATAGGTGCAAAATGTGTGTTCTAGAAGCTAGAAGTGTCTAATTGCTATGAAATTTTAAATTGAAGGTCTTAAATGGTAATTAGGCCATTATAATTTAAGTTGGACAAAAAGGGACATGGTTAGTTGAAATTTCAAAGTTTGGCATTAAGGGCATTTTGGTCATTTGGTAAATAAAGACAAATAAAACTAATAAAATGATGTCATCTTCCCCAATTTAGTCCCCCCATAGCTGAATTTCTCAAGAGAAGACATAGCTAGGTTTTTCCACTTTCAAGCTCGATTGTAAGTCCGCTCTTATCCCGTTTTTAATGATTTTTATGTTTTTGAGATCGGTGTAACCTAATCTAGCTATTTCAAGGACTAATTTGAAAGAAAATTAAAGTCTAAAATTTTACCCATGTATAATATTTGTGTATTTTGATGTCTAATGGTAGAAAATGTATGTTTGATGTTAGGTAAACAACATTTACCAAGCAATTTTTGCTGAAATGTCAAATAGAGACCTATTTGTAAAAGTTGTAAAATTTGTGTAAAAATGTGAATAAATGAAAAATGTGGGTTGATATGGGTACTAATAATATTCAAATAGGCTTGGGTGATGAAGAAATTGAATGAAAATCATTTTACGAGCTTAGGGACTAAAATGTAAAAAGTTAAAAAGTTGGGGGCAAAAATGTAATTTTTTCCATAAGGTGTTTTTGGGATTAAATTGAATAATGTGATGACTGTATAAGTTAAATGTGCTATTATAGATCACGAAAGACGATGTGTTGACCTAAACCGGGGAAAAAACAAAGTTATGGACTAAATCGATCAATTAGCCATTTTGTACTGAGGTAAGTTCGTATGTTAGAAATAAGCTTTAACATGATTGTATTTTATTGCTTTAATATTGCATGAATTGAATGTTTGATAAATGCGAATGAGCTTAATCCTATGAGCAAGTCTGAAGACGAATCGACAAGTAAGAAATCTCGTTTGAACATTAGGAATAGGGTAGGATTCACTAGGGTTGTAACACCCCTAACCCGTAACCGTCTCCGGAATAGGTTAAGAGGCATTACCAAACTTGTAACTCAATTCAGAACAATCAAATATCAAATAACATCTTATCTTAGTCAATAACATTCATTCATATTCCCTATGTAATTAAAACGAGCATACAAAGCTTTAAACATACATTCGGGACTACATCGATAACATAATAAAATTTGGTTAACTTAGAAAAATTTCAAATTTTCAAGTGCCACACACCCTTGTGAACAGGCCGTGTGCCTCACATGGCTAGTTAACACACCTGTGTCTTAGATCGTGTGAAAATAGGGCATACATACTGACTTGTGCCACACGGTCGAGGACACGCCTGTGTGCTAGTCAATTTGAAATCTGGAGAGTATACTGACTTGGGTCACACGGCCAACCACACGCCTATGTGTCTAGCCCATGGGCCCTTCAAAATGGCCACACACATCTGTGTATCAGGCCATACCAAAACTGTAGGGTATACTGACTTATGCAACACGGCTAAGTCACATGCCCGTGTGCTTGGCCATGCGACATTTAGGGGTATATTGAGTTGTACCACACGGCCGGTCACACGCCCATGTGTGAGGCCGTGTAGGGCATACTGACTTCAATTTCATTTTCAAACCAGGGGATACATGGCCATGCAACATGACCGTGTGTCACATATGGCTGAGACACATGCCCGTGTCCCTGCCCGTGTGGACAAAAATAGGCTATTTGCAAAGCCATTTTGCCACCCTATAAACACAAACATTCTCAAGTATAATTGACCACTTTTTTATAGCGCAATAGGTAGCCAAATAACCATTTTAATACACATTATAGGCCATATCAAAACCTACCAATTTCATATCCAAATACCTATTTAACAACATGCATAATCCATTCATCCAACATCAACATATCAAGACTTCACTTGCATAATTTCACTCCACCATTCCTTGCCAAAACACACTATAATTAAACACTTAATTCAACCAAATCATAGTACCAAAATAAGCCAAATCTCATAGCTTAACTTATACACAAAAACATACCAAAGTCATGATATAAACAACATAACTACCATCTCTTAAACTAGCCTATACATGCCATATTTACAAATCCACAAGTTCAAAAGTATCAATCGGAAATTGGATAGTGTGATGTGCAACTCCAGCTTGTCCAGAACAAGCTAGCAACAAGCCTCTATAAAACATAGAAAAGAAAACAGAGTAAGCTTTATAACTTAGTAAGCCTGTATAATTCAGAATTAAACTTACCTTTTGTACATAATCAAAGCAATACTATAAATGCAACCAATTCATTTAACCAACACCTAATCACAAGTATTCATCACATGTTAGTCATGGTAAAAATACATGAAACATCCATTAATACAATGCTTATCATCATTCCAAATTCATATATCATGTATAACATTAGTAACATTTATAAACCATAACCCATCCGAATAGCATTATTTGTGCCTGTTGAGCCTATTAGAAATTCAAAGGATACTCGAGTGAACAATGTCAGTAATCCATCAATTCGTTGTCATATATGCTTTTTTGAGCCATGATAGATAAGCTCCTCCTGAGTTGATAAACAGTAAGCTCTATTGAGCTGAAACGGTAAGCTCTAATGAGCTGAAACGGTAAGCTCTATCGAGCTGAACAGTAAGCTCATAAGAGCTGAAACGGTAAGCTCCAATGGGCTGATTACAGTAAGCTCTTTCGAGCTAATATATCGGTAAGCTCATACGAGCTATGGTGAGTCTGCAACAAATGCAGGAGCTTGACCAAAATGGAAATCTCGGTATTATGTCACTCGTATCCAATGAATTCATACGGTTCACACAGGGCTCAGTAACATATACATTAAATCATTAAATCATTCATACTTCAAGTATTACAAGTATACATATTCATTTCAATAATTACAAGTATAGAAAAGTTTGATTCTAATTATACTAACTTACCTCGTACTCTCGGATAAAACTATCAGCTATTCGTTCACTTTTCGTTTTCTTTGATATAGATCCGGTATTTGCTCATCTTGATCTATATAATATCAAATCAGCTTATTCAAACTTTCATTCAATTCAATTTAGCCCAAAACATTCATTTTGGATAAATTACAAATTTACCCCCATACTTTTGACTACTTTGCAATTTAGTCCTTAACGCATAAAAATGCAAAATTATACAATTAAACCATAATCCATGGTAGTCGAATTTCATAAGGACTTCTAGCAGCCCATTTCTTTCATTATTTCATACATTTAACTACCACATTTAACATTTTCATAATTTAATCCCTATTTCACATTTTTATTAAAAGTCACTTTATAAAACTTGTAAAACTATCATTAAACCTTCATAATATTCCATTAAACATTAAAGAACTCAAGTATTCAACAATGACACCCTTCAAAATCATGAACAAATTTAAAAATTGAGGTACGGGCTAGCTAGAATCGAAGCAACGATCTCAAAAACGTAAAAATCATTAAAAACCAAGTCAAAATCGTACCTTCAGCAATAGGTTCCAAAAAGATGAACATGCATGTTTCTATTTTATTTTCTTTTCTTAATAGCTTTTAATTATAATTTACATTATTAACCTTATAAAAATAACTTATAAAACACTTAAATCATGGACACAAATGTCCATTAACCTTAATCTTGGTATAATAACATTATAAGGACCCTTGATTTACTAACCATAGCAATTTAAACACTTTTAACAATAGAATGTAACTTTTACGCGTTACGCGATTTAGTCCTTTTTACTGAATTAAGCATTTAAATAGTAAAATTTATTTACGAAACTTTCACATAATTTATCTATCATGTAGAAGACCTTATTAAAATAATAAAATAAATATTTTGGCTTCAAATTTGGGGTCCCGAAACCACTGTTCTGATTTGACCTAAAAACGGTTGTTACAAGAGTCAGTATTTATTATGTGATTATGTGATCTGAGTGTTGGTCTTGTATGTCCTACCGGTGGCTAAGTATACCAGCATATGTTGCGGATACTTGATAGCTTGTATAAGCAGCAGCGCATAGCTACATCTTGACTGACAGCTTGTGTGAGCAGGCCCGTTGATAGCTCGAGAGTGAGCAACTGTGATATGTACTTAAGTAGCTTTGGCTACATATGTGCCACTTAGTGTGCAAATTTCCCACATATCTGACATTTTTACTCCAAGTGGTTCACGGGTATGTTAAAGATGAGGTTTTGCAAAAATTCATTTCGAGATGTTTCAAGTATGTACGTAAAGCTCACTATTATTAAATTCTTGAAATGTTGAATATGAGGTAAGTTTTGTGATGGAATAAGTTATGATAATGAGACTATGGTAAATTTACATTTAATCATTTTATATTATTTAAATGTTATAAGTATGGTAAGGTTAGCTTATTTCTTGCATACGAGCTTACTAAGCTATAAAGCTTACTCTATTTATTTTCCATGTTTTATAGTGTTGCCAAGCTAACTCGGGTCGAAGATTGTCGGAGATTCTAATCACACTATCAAACTTTCATTTTGGGTATTGATGATCTTAGTATTTTGAAAGTATGACATGTATAGGGACTTGGCCATTTTGTTATATGTGTCATTATGATTTTAACTAATATATTGGCTTGTAATTTGTCAAGGGCCTGATTTGATATTTGTCCATGTAAATTGGCTTATTCTGGTTAACATGGTTGTAAGCCTAAGTAAATTCATATATGTGCCAATGGCTTTAGTGGTCTGGTTGTGGTATGCTTGGTTAATGATGGAATGTGATTCATAGCATGACTTTAAAATTTTTGGAAGTGTGATATATTGATGAGATGATAAATTTGTGCACAAATAGGTGTCTTGAATGTAGTTAATGATACTTAGTATATGTGAAATTTGCATGATGGATTTACGGCATAATAAATGTTGTGAGTATGATAGATGTTGCTATTGTATTGGCATGTGTTGGTCATATTGTGGATGTTTTGGTTGCCTAAGTATGTTATGTTTTGTGTCATTGAATTGGTGTTTGTGTAGGTGTAAATGGTGGCAAATAGCTTGGTAAATAGCCTTTATTTTGTCCACATGTGTAGACATACGGGCGTGTGCCTAGGCCGTGTGTGACACGCGGTCTGTCCCATGGGCATGTGTTTTGGCTGTGTGTCCCCTGTACCTAAATTTTGAGAAATAGAATGCTCAGAATTAAGCACATGGGCATCCTCAGCTGTGTGGACGGCATGGCCTCGAACACGGGTGTGTGCCCTGGCCATGTGAAGTCTGCACCTATTTCATGAAAATTAATTTTCCACACGGCCTAGCACATGGGCCTGTGGCTTGGCCATGTGACATCACTTTGTTCATGGGTTACAAGTCAGAGAGTTACACAGGGTCAGGACACAGGCATGTGTAGCCATACGGTCTACCCACACAGGCGTGTCCCAAACCACAAGGGCGTGTAACCCCTGTTTAGGGGAAAAAAATTTTCTAAGTTTTGTAAAATTTTCCCGAGTTGTCGGTTTAGTCCCAGACCACTTTCAAAGCATGTTTTGGGCCTCGTAGGCTCGTATTAGGGACTGTTGGTTGAATGCAAATGGTTTTAATTTGGACCAAAAATTATGACTTGGAATTGTGCGGTTGCTTGTTATGTGAGTCCGGTAATGCCTCGTACCCTATTCTGGCGTCGAATACGAGTAAGAGTGTTACTAGTCAAGTAAGTGTTTTCCAAACCATATATGTTTTGCAAAGCATTTTGTATGATATTGATGATTATTATTGATTTGAAAAATATGTAAATCTCATTCTCATGTTATTTGATCATATGACATATGTGATATTCACATGATTATAAAATGTGAGATTTTGGTACCATGTGTACATATGTTAGTTGCATGTTAAACATGTCTATATGATTTTGAATGAGTTTTGCCATATCACATGCATGGGGGTGGGATATGTGAAAGGTGGAAGTTATTGGAAGTTTATCTGTGATTTTAGAGGCTCTATTCATGATATTGATTGTTGGCAGTTTATTTGTGTTACTATGACACTGTTCACAATTTGGTGTGTTGGATGGACAAGTTCTAGGGAATCTTGATTATGGTGTGTAGTGGATAGGGAGGACTATTTTCCTATAATTTGCATCATTTTATGAAATTTGCATCAATATGATCATGCATAATATAAGTATGAAATATTGACTTATATGATTTTTATGGTTGTATATCGAATATGTTTATAAGTATATGATTGAGTTTATGTTAATATCATGCTGAGTTTTATAGCTCACCCCTTTTATTTTTCTGGTTTTACAGAATTCGACAACGACATTTGGAGGAGTTTCTTGGAATTCTTTTTAAATTAAAGTAATTAAATTTTGTTTTGATGTTTTGGGTTTGTAATAAGTTTGAGTATGAACTGTGGCATGGGATTTTATTTTGCGGATTTTTCATTCTGATTTGCATAAATTGCTTGCATGACATTAAGTTTTAAAAACTGCATAAATTTATATTTCATAAGATTATGCATGAAACTTGGTTTTTATTAAAACTGGACAAAATTACTCTTTTCCACTTCGACAATAAGAAATGAGTTTTAAACAAAATTCCGACTTGGTTTTTGGGGTTTTAAATCATCTATTGATGCTTTATCAAAGTTACATAAAATATCAATTTTTAACAAGATATGATTTTAGTAAAAATTTGTCGTTGAAATTCTTATAAAAATATGTCAACATTATAGTTTTCTGCTTAGACTTTGTTTTCAAAGTTACTAATGATTATAAATGAGATAATTAAAGATATTTGATTTCTGAAAATAACATTTTTTCTTGAATAACGATAAATAACCAAGTCCTTTTGTTTTTGAATAAATAAATGAATGATTTTGAAATATGATTTAAATTATGAAAGTTTTGAACAATGATCAAACTTTTTCAAATAAAATATCAAAGTCATGAATTTCTAAAATTCTTGATTTCACTAGTTTGAAACGATTTATGCAAATGGTTTAAAAGTATGTTTGAAAACTAAGAAAGATTTTTTAGCCCATTTCGGTGGCCAATGTAGCTTTTCGAAATCGGCCTTAACGACTGGGTCAGGTTTGGGGTGTTACACTAGGAAAAAGTTATAAGTGGTCGATAGGATTATTTCCACGGTGACCACCAAAAAATTGATTGTTCAAGGCACAAATGTTTATTTAGCGTATATCATGGACACACCCAAGTTTAAGAGCAAAGTCAACATAGTGTCAGTAGTAAAGGAATTTATGAATGTGTTCCTTGAAGAACTCTCTAGTATGCTTAGGGATAGAGAAAAATATTTTTCAATAGAATTGGAACCTGGAATAGCTTCTATATCATGCTCGCCCTATAGGATGGCACTAGTAGAACTTAACGGGTTAAAAGAACTGTTGCAAGATTTGTTAATTAAATGCTTCATCAAGGCTAGTGTATCTCCTTAGGGTGCACCAATTTTGTTTGTTAAGAAAAAGAATGGATCTATGTGCCTGTGCATAGACTATTGTTAGTTGAATAAGGTCACCATTAAAAATAAGTACCCCCTTCCCAAAATCGAAGACTTTTTTGATCAATTATGTGGAGCTTCGGTTTTCTCTAAGATTGACTTATGGTCTGGATACTATCAGATAAAGATCAAGAATGACTGTAACGCCCCAATTTTTAGGTTTTCTGTGTTTCTGTGATTTTTAAATTTGTGTTTGTTCTGGTTGGTTAAAATATATATTTTAGTATATTAGTGGGCCTTTGGGAGGCCCAAACTTAAGTTAAATTCGTGGTAGTCTTCGGAATTTTAATTTTATGAATAGGTGATGCAATTGGCGTTTGGGCTTTTAAGAGTAAAGGGGTAAAAGATGACACAAAAAGGAGTGTGGTGTAGTGGCAAGGTAGCGCCACTTGGGGGACAAGGAAGTGATGCCATAGAGGAAGCAAGGGGTCCAAGGTTCAAGTCTTGGCTCTTGCAGTATATTTTGGTTTTTCTTTTCAATAAATCTAGAAGCAAGTAGATGCGCTTTAAAGTTTAATGTGTTGGATTTATGACACAAATGAGTTGATGGCCTAGTGGTGGTGGCGTGAGTTGGCATGTGAGAGGACTTTGGTTGAATCCTTGGCATAAAGGTTGATTATTTTGCTATGTTGGGACGGCAAGAGTTGGTGTTGGTTTTAAACTCTGGTGATGGAGGGATCCCACATCGGGAAGCTAACATAAGAGTAGATGGAGAGCTGCCTTTAAATAGAGCAAACCATGAGGAGAGTAGGCATACCCTTCTTGGCTGATCCTTTTCGCTTTGTGACGTGTTCGTTTAGGTTGGGCGTTAGCTAAGAGTGTTTGGAGCGGGGATTAACTGCAGTCTCCTAACAGGATTATCGCGTGGGAGATATCGTCATCAATCGTCATCAACCAGGTGTGTAAACGACACTCTCCCTTAGACTGAATTGGTAAAAGTCGAAATATCGAAACGTTGGTATTTTGTGAACTCGCGAGCGTGTGAGCGCTCGTGAGATAGTTTTTAATGAATATGGTGCATTTGGATGATTAGAGTGCAGTGTGTGCATTTTCGTGCACAACAGTATTTTTTGGGCTTAATGGGCTGAAAACAGGCCAATGGGCCAACGGGCCCACTTTGGTAAAAAGACGAGGTAAGTACTTTTGATTACTTGGTAAACGTTATAATGAGCATGAAACCTTAGCAATAGGTAATAATTACTGAAATACCCTTATGCATGCAAAATTACGATTTTACCCCTAGGGTTATTTTTTTTTGAAAAGCATGATGTTCTGTTTTTGTATACGTATGCCATGACATATTATTTCTGTTGCATGGGACATGGGTTTATATTGAAGGAGGAAGCGTTCTGGCAGCCTCGCTGCAATCTGGTGGCCTCGCCACATATATCTGTTCTGGTGACTTCGTCACAATATCTGGCGACCTCATTGCAATTTGGTGGCCGCCACATATATATATATCTGCTCGGTGGCCTAGCCACAATATTCAGATCTGGTGACTTCGTCACAATATCTAGCAGCCTCGCTGCAATTTCTATGGTGTGTAGCGGTTGGGTGGGTCGAGTAGTCTCCCCACATGGTGTAAGGCTGGTACGGGGGTGTTATGAATGGATCTGGGTTGGGATTTCTGCATTCATGATATATTTGTTCAGATTCGCTATGGGCCTATGGGCTTCATTCGATTTCATCTTGGGCCAAGGCCCGATAAGTCTGACTCGAGGTTTGATCTGTTTTGGGCTATGGTTGGGTTATGTTACACACTGAGTTTACCGAACTCACCCTTTATTTTCATCTCTGCAGGAAATCCCCAACCATAGTGGGCTTGGAGCCGTGAGGGATTCGGAGTGGCCACATCATCTGCAAAGTTGGTTTTTCTAAGTTAGTTTATTTTTATTATTTTTATATTCTGATTTAATTTTGGGCTTTAAGTTGTAATAAGGCTGCTATTTAAATTTCTTTTTCCGTTATGGTTTTATTTTCTAATTATATTTATACTATGTCGAAACTGTTAGTGTTAGGCTGCACAGGTTCTCAAAATTAATAAACATTTCCAAGACTCAACAAGCACAACAAATGGATAGCCTAAAGATTGATAAACCGGCTTTTCATTCAACCGCTATTTTTACAAAGACCATCCCAATCACTTAAACCAACGAATGCATACTAAGTCGTAAGTCCATGTGACACGTCAGATCTGGCAATAACGTCTGGCCCGGGTTTGGGGTGTTATAATGGCGAGGTACCTTAAACAACTTTCCGATCAAGGTATAGGCACTATAAGTTTTTGGTGATGTCATTCGGATTGACCAACTTGTCCATAGTGTTCATGGATTTAATGAATAGAGTGTTTCAACCTTACTTGGATCAATTTTTGGTAGTCTTCATTGATGACATATTGGTTTATTCTAAGAGCGAGCTTGACCATGAGAAACATTTAAGAGTTGTATTAAGGACCTTTCATGAACATCAGTTGTAACACCCCTTACCCGTATCCGACGCCGGGACAGGGTTCGAGGCGTTACTGGACATAAATATTTACAGCATGCAAAATCGGGCCACAAAATTTTTTCCCAAAATTAAAACATCTCAAACACATGCATATCGTCCCTTATATAGGCCTTCTAAGCCTATAACATACATCGGGGTGGTTCGGGACTAAACCGAGAACTTTCGATAAACTTTTGACAACTTAACCAATTTTCTTGCTTTGGAGAGTCACACGCCTGTGTGGGTTGGGCTGTGTGGTCACACACGCCCGTGTGGCTTGGGACACGGCCGTATCCTCAGCCTGTGTAACTCTCTGTTTATGACGTCAGCCAAACAAATTGATCCACTTGGTCAAGCCACACGCCCGTGTGCTAGACCATATCCTCCACACAGCTGAGACACATGGCTGTGTCTCTGCCCGTGTGGCCAACACTTAGGCTATTTTCCAAGCCTTATGTTGTCCTTAATTCTTTCCCATACTTTACACATCATGGACCCAAATTATAGCATCTATTTAATGGTTAATCGACCTTGAGAAAGATTCAAATAAATAATTTGCATGTTGTCTTAAATGTGTTTATTCCCCAGCATTTAATCTCTACACATTCTATAATTGTCCATGTTTAATCATTATCAACTTACTACCAGGCCACATATTCATTCTATGGCCACGACCACCTCGAACGGTTTTAGGGCATTCATCGTATACATGTGTTATACTAATTATTCATAGCAACCAATTATAATCACATGACATGCATTAACCCATAACAGAAATAATTAGGCTTACAAGCCATAACCATAATAAGCCACATCTCATGGCTATATAAAATAGATTAATATAAGCCAGTACATTTGGCTAGTCATAACAACATCTAATATAAAAACTAGTCCTTATACATGCCACTCACTTGAAAGTGTTTAATACACGTATGACAATACTCTGGAGTTGATAGCTTGATAGTGTGATGCTGCCTCCGACGATCTCCAACCCCGAGCCAACTTGAGAACACTAAGTAAATGGAGAGGAAGGAGTAAGCTTAAAGCTTAGTAAGTCCATATGAAAATAATAAGCATTATAACAACATGTTTCCTGAGGCAATCAACCATAATGACACTTTTACTCATATTCTGGTTAAGTTGTTTTCTCGAGTCGTAGTTACTAATTTATTTATATCTGGAGCTACGAAACTCTAAATTAAGATCTTTTAATTTTCTCTAAAACTATACTCATTTATATTCATACAATAAGATTTCCAAAATTTTTGGTCTAGCCAATAAGTACAGTTTATTATTCAAAATCTCCCCTGTTTCGTTATTTGATAGCTTCGACCTTTCTTCACTAAACTTTATTTATCTCATAGTAAGAGACTCAGATAATGTTCCCATCTCATTCTACTGAAAGTAGACTCATTAAGTATTTCATTAATAATATTCCTAACTCATAATTATTTTTGTAGAATTTCTAGTGATTTTCCCAAATCATAATAGGGGATTCCAATCTCATTCTGACACTGTCTCACAAGAATTCAAATATCTCATCATATGAGATTCATTTACTAGAACCATTTCCTTTACCTGAAACTAGACCTAATAAGATTTAATTTCATATTTTATTTAGTCTCTAACTAAATTTACACTATTTTTGGTGGATTTTCAAAGTTGGACTATTGCTGCTGTCCAAAACTGTTTCAATGCAAATTCATAGTAACTATCATAAGCTCATTGATCATGGACTCATCATTTCATGAAACCCATATCTTATTACACAATGTAAGTTAACATGATATTACAACACAATTCATAATCATAAGCATAAGGATGGTTCATCTTTCAAACCTTTTTACTTGTTTATCATGTATACGCATACATATGCATGAATTTGCTTACTCATCATTTATCACATTTCAATAAGGAATCACTTATGAGTATAATGTATGTATCTGTACATATCCGTAGCATATCACTTTACCTTTATCACGTGCCCATCTCGGGACTTTCATCGCATTATTCATTATAATACTCGTTGAATTTCTCAAAAATCTCGATGGATAATCCATTTACCGTCAAGTCATACAAGTGATCATCTCAAGACGCACTCTCGCAAACCTCACATCTTACGGCAGAATTACCAGTCCAAGCTAAATCCCCCATAATATAAACTCATAGGGTATTGTCGGGATTACCTGTAACACCCCTAACCCGTATCCGTCGCCAGATTAGGGTTATGAGGCGATACCGATCATATTACAGTTCATACAAATATGCATTACATTTTACAATTCAAAATTTTAACCACATCAATACTCATATCATTTTCAAATATCAAATCTTAAACTTCATATCATTCATTTGATAACATAATTAAAACATAATTCAGCATATATCAAACAAATTAAAAATTAAGTATTTATATATATAGAACATATAACAAATCAGCAATTTCATTAATTGAATATCAAACCCATTTTATAATAGTCTTGCACGTGCACAAATTTTATTTCAAATAAAATAAATTCCAATACCAACTAGTCATTCATTTATGCAACATTTTCCAATTAGTCAATATGAGTTTTAACATTTTGTATATTAATACACATTAATATTCAAATTCATAAGTAAAACCAACATTGCCAAAAGTCAAGTATTAAACCCATTTTTTTTTTCTTTATCTATTCGGCTAATTTAGTTCTTTTGCACCTATTAGTAAACTTACAAGTAACTAACAATTTTGTATAGTCATACACATGTACATACCAACCACAATATAAGCACACATATATATATATGTAATAACCTAGAAGAGCTCAACTAACATATCATGAACAAATACCAAGGTACACATGTCCTTTTTCATCGATTTAATCCCCTCATATGAATCTAAGTCCCAATATGTTTTATTTACCATAACAAACAAATCAAGTGTCATTCATATCATTAAATTAGTTCATAAGTATACATCGAATACGCATCATGCATAAGTCTTGATTTTTACCTAACTAACACATGATCTACTTTAGCTCAATTAACAACCATTAAATACCATATGGCCGAATCACATAACAAGCTTCACAAACATCATACAATTTGGATACATTCTCGATATAAACTCAGGCCAAGATCAAACATATATAACATAACCAATTCATCCATATCACCTCCGAATACAAGCACATAACACAACTTATAATCAACCATGGCACACGGCATGATAATCAAAATAGACTTAAACTATAATTTAACCAACACCGAACTCAAGCATAGAAATTAAACCATTTTCGCATGGCTCCCATTAAACACAGACCAAAATACAATATTCCAAAACATAATCTAGCCTATACATGCCATAGCTTTGAAAGTTATTAAAATACCAAATACAATCAATAGTGTGATAGACTTGGCTAACGATCCCAAGCTCGTAACTCGAATCCAAAATCTATAAAACAGAAACACACATATACACAGAGTAAGCTTTTATAGCTTAGTAAGTCATAAGCAAATATCAACTCAATAATATATTCAACTCCTTAAAATTTAAACTAAACTAATTTACTATATCAATGTCATATTTAATTTCAACTTAATCAATCCATAACCATACATGTTTAACATAACTATCACTTTGGCCGAATACTTATAAGGTTAACATTTTACAAATTTTCATTCAACTTTCAAAGCCAAATATCATTATACATTCAAATATACTTCCATACATTACACAAGCTCACAAAACAAATTTAACTTTTTATACCAACATCACTCATTTAGCCGAATACACAAGATCAAATATAACATCACATATGCACATACCTATGTGGCCGAATATACAAGATCATTTAGCTCAGTTTACTTACTCAATTACCACATCAACATGAAGTCTTGTAGGCATAGGCTTAAAATAAATCACTGGCATAAAACCTGCTAGGCATAAGCCTGAATCACACACCAGCAAAAGGCATGCTAGACTTAAAGTCTGATTTTATTCACCGGCAATAAGCCTGCTAGGCATAAAACCCGATTAAATTCACCAGCACAAGGCTTGCTAGGCTCATAGCCCGAATATCATTATTATAAAACTATCTCATAAACAATTCATGTATCGAACATTTCAGATATTCCACATAATTCATACTATCTTCCAAATGTTATAACTCAATCGAGTTAAACTCAAATACATTATCTCTATGCTTTATCACATTCGGCTAACTATACCATAAATCCATGAATTCCAAATCAGCATATTAAACTATTTTACATTCAAAATTAACGATGTTTAATTGCTTAAAGACTTACCTCGGATATCGACGAACGATGTAAATCGACTATTCGACTATTTTTTCTTTTCCCCGATCCAAGCCCAATTTCTTTTGTTCTTGATATATACAATTTCAAATTAATCTCATTCAAACACAATTTCATTCAATTTACTCCAACAACACATAAATGGGCAAATTACCATTTTACCCCTAATATTTCATACATTTACAAATTAGTCCTAATTGCATAAAACACAAAATACACAAAATCTCACAACAACATAGTTGGGCCAAATCATCCTTATACTCATAATAGTCCATATATTTCATCTATTTCACATTTTAGTCCCTCAATTTATTATTTTTTCAATTTAGTCCTAATTACTAAAAATCTTCAAAAACTCCAATACAAAACATATTAATCCAAAACATATCTTTCATAATTTATCATCAAACATCACAAAACACAAATATTCATCAATGACATAACTAAAAATATTCACCAAAATCAAAAATTCAAGCACGGGTCAGATAGTATTCGAAGAACGATCTCAAAAATGTAAAAATTATCAAAAATCGAAACCAAACTAACCTTGAATTTGGATCAACAATGGCCGAATATCATGTGCTTTCTCTTTTTTTATTCTTTTATTAGCTTCGGTCAAATAATATGAACTATGCATGTTTTCTTTTTATGTTTTATTATATTATAACTTATAATGTTTTATTAAATCACTTTAATAACCTTTAATAACAAATATTTAACCATTATAAAACATGGCCACTACCGTCCATATAATTAAATATGGTCAAATTGCCACTTAAATGCCTCAAGTTACAAAGCCATTAACAATTTGGCCCATTTATGCTTTTAACTATCAAGTTTTCAACATACACGATTAAGTCCTTTTATTAAATTAAGCACACAAACAATCAAATTTTCATACGAAACTTTCACTCATGCAAATTCACATATAATAAACACGAAAAATACTATTTAAACATTTTTTTCTGACTAGGATTCGTGGTCCCGAAACCACCATTCTGATTAGGGTTTAAATTGGGTTGTTACATTACCAGTCCAGGCTAAATCCCCTACAACGACATATACTCAGATGAGATCGGATCTGAATTACCAATCCAGGCTAAATTCAGATCCTAATCAGATTTCTCGTCTGGGCTAAATCCTTAATGCACACATATTCTTCGGGAGGCTTGATCACTCAAGGAACACCTGTCTGGGCTAGATCCTTTTCTATATTTGAGATCAACAGATTACCTGACCGGGCTAAATCCTTTTCTGCAACACATGCAGGATCTCAAGTTATGTAAGCCATGGTTTATCCATCAGATTTCCCTTTTTATTCAACCGAGATTTTCTCTTTTCATCAAGTATCTCATTATGCATAGCTAATCATGCAATGTACATCCAATTCAACACATTTCCATGTTTATTTAGACATTAGTCTATGAAATAAACATGGTATTGCATATAATTATATTTAGGCATTTGTTACAATATATAATCTTTATATTAACTAAATAAATATCCATCAAACTATGCTAACACATCAATTTAAGTTCAAGTATCAACAATAATATCATTGCATTATCATTGACATAAGAACTTACCTCGGTTTCAAGTACTACTATTTATTTCGAGTTTGTGCTTAACCTTGTTCTACCTCATTCTAAGCCCGAATCTTGTTTTCCTTGATCTATAATATCACATTTAGCCTGATAATTATTCACATTATTCATATGGGTCTAAAAATCATATTTTTACAAATTTGCATTTTGACCCCTCAACTTTCACATATTTGCACTTTTTCCCCAATGCTTGTAAAATGATTTTTATTTAATCTCCTTGCATTTGAAGCCTAGGCGAATCATTTTCATAACTATGGAAGCCCCCAATTTCCACTAAATCACCCTTTTATGACTAATTTATAACATTTATGATTTAGTCCTTTTTAAGCATTTTTATCGAAAATCACTTAGCAAAAGTTGTTTATTACACACTGAGCCTTCATATTCTACCATTAAACATCAAAATACATGCATATCATTCATGGGGTAAATTTTTAAACATAAACCCTAGCTCAAAATAATGGTAGAAATGAGTAGAGCATGTTACCAGGATTTCAAAAATGTAAAGAACGTCAAAAACGGGGCTTGAATGCCCTTTACTATTGAGCTTGGAAGCTTGAAAACCCTAACCATGTCTTCGCCCATGCAATATTCAACCATAGGTAGTAGATGGATAAGAAATTTGGCTTTTATTTTGTCTTTTAGTCCATTTAATGACCAAATGACCAAAATGCCCTTTTACCCTTTCTTTGAAATTTTATCCATCCAAGCCCATTTTTGTCCAAAATTTTAGAACTTGATAAAATTGCTATTTAAGACCCTATAATTAAAAATCCAATTCAATTTCATACTAGAAACTTCTAGAACTCATATTTTGTAATTTATTCAATTTAGTCCTTAAAGTCTAATCGAGCACCTTAGACATAAAATTTCTTCATGAAATTTTCACACAAGCATGTAAAAATATCATAGAACTTATAATAATCATAAAATAATTATTTCTACTTCAAATTTATGGTCTCAAAACCTGTAAAATCTCGAATTAGGGCCTAATCGGAATAGTGGTTTCGTGACCATAAATTCGAGATAGAAATAATTATTTTATAATTATTTTGAGGTTTATGATATGATTGCATGATTGTGTGAAAATTTCGTGATGAAATTCTATGCCTAAAGTGCTTAAATTGAAAGTAGGGACTAAATCGAATAAGTTGCAAAACTTGCATTCTAGAAGTTTTAGTATGAAATTGTTTTGGAATATTAATGAGGAGGTCTTAAATAGAAATTTGACCAATTTTAAGTTCATGGACAAAATTAGGACATGGAAGGAATTTTGGAAAGTTTAGTAGTAAGGGTATTTTGGTCATTTAGTTATTAAAATGAATTAAAAACAAAATTAAAAGCCAATTTTTGTCCATCTTCTTCATTAGGCCGAAATTTAAAGGGTTCTCCATAGCTAGGGTTTGTTTCAAGCTTCCAAGCTCCATAGTAAGTGATTCCAAGCCCTGTTTTTAATGTTCTTTACGTTTTTGGAATCCCGATAGCTCGATTAAGCTTATGTTAGCAATAATTCAACCTAGGGTTTATATTTGGAAAAATACCCATAGGTGAAATTTGTGTATTTTGATGTTTTATGATAGAATATGAGGTTTTAAATTATGTTAGACAACTTGTGCTACTCGGTTTTGAGTGAAAACGAGTAAAAGGGCTTAATCGGCAAAAATACCTAATAGTCACAAGTATATGTTAGAGAGAGAATTTGATGTTGCCATAGAAGATAAAAGTGATCAGCATGTTGTAAAACATAAGAATAAGGAATAAAGTTTAATCCCGAGCCTAGGGGCAAAAATGTAATATGCAAAAGTTTAGGGGTAAAATTGTAATTTTGCCAAAATTTGAGTTAAGGATTAATTTGATAATGTGAGTATTAAATAAGCTAAATGTGTTATTTTAGATCAAGAAAGATGTGGAATCGACCTCAATCGAGGAAAAGAAAAGATTGTGGACTAAATTGCAAAATCTTTGTATTTTGGTACCAAGGTAAGTTCATGTGTAAATAATGTAGCATAATGGTTATTTTAAGTTATTGATGTTAATTATATGTTATGCTGAATTTTATTATGAAATGTACGCTTTGTGGTTAATTTCAAATAATATGTAAATTATGTGAACTACTTGTTAAATATAATTGTTACCGAGTATTGATTTCGCATTCTACGGAGACGGAAAGGATAAGTGTTCGAGGAAAAGCCCGTTTGAACCTTAGGAATAGATTAGGATACAAGTGACATGTCACTAGGATGGTTGAGCATCCGAACTCGTTGAGTTGAGTCCGAGTTCACTTCTGGATGCGAATGTCCGAACTCGTTGAGTTGAGTCCGAGTTCGTGAGATGTAACTAGGCATCCGAACTCGTTGAGTTGAGTCCGAGTTCACTTATGGATGCGAACGCCTGAGCTCGTTGAGTTGAGTCTGAGTTCGCTTATGGGCGGGTTACATGATTGCTTGATTGCATATATGGCACTTATGTGCAAGTTATCCATGTATCCAAATTATATTCGATGTGTTCAACGGGTAAAGTTCTACTCAAATGGAGGAATATTCGAGATGTAAAGAGACGTATTGGTAAGTGATGTGAAATGGATATTTTGGACAGGTATGTATTTAACCCTCGGGTTGAGTATTGATACAACCACGATAAGGTAATAAGATGATGATAAATGATTAAAATGTGATATGTGTTTTAGTGATACATGCTAATGTTGATTGGTATGACTGTTTGTTATGTTACTTATTATTTGCATATGAACTTACTAAGCATTTATGCTTACTCCTCCTTCTTACTCATTGTAGTTTTGGACAAGCCAGCTCGAGAGTCGGGATAGGTCAAGGCTCACCACACTATCCTAAGACTTTTGGTAATGGCTTGTAAATTTAAGTATGGCATGTATAGCAATATACCTTTTTTGTGTAAATGATCTTATGGTATGGTGATGGAATGGTTGAGGAAATGCTTGATAATGATAAATTATGAAAATAGTTAGTTTAAATTATATTTGATGTTAAGGAAAATTATTAAGATACTTAGTGCATAAAAACTCATAAAAGGGATGAAATTTGCCATAAATGAATCTTCGCAGCAACAACGACGCGAGTTTAAAATTTACTAAAAATCATAGAAATTGAACTTGGTGATGGACTAATATAAAATTGAAGCTTATTATGTCTAGTTTCACATGAAACAAATGAAACAGGTAAAGGAATTATATGTTACAAGATATTTGAATTTTAGTGAAACAGGGTCATAGCAGTTTTTGAATCCCCTGTTCCAACTTTAGAAATTCACCATAAACTGTAAAGATATAATTAGGTAGTGTATTTTATATTCTAAGAATCCTTATTGAGTCTAGTTTCAGGAGAAATAAAACTCATAGTCATATAGATTTTTTACAGAGAGAAATGTGGTTCGTAGTAAACAGAGGTCAGACCAGTCAAGTCCTGAAATAGGGGAGACTTTAACTAATAAACTTTACTAATTGGCCCAACCAAAAATTCTAGAAAAAAATTAGTAAATAGATATATGATTCTAGATTTATGGAAAATTTACGGATCTTGATTTTGAGTTTCATAACTCAAGATATGATTTTTCTTGTAACTGTGACTCGAGTAGCTAGAAAGCTGTGAATGTAGAAACAAATGATTTGAAGTTCTTAATTTGATAAATTATGTTTGGTAACCCCTCAAGCTCGACTCCGGCGACGGTTTCAGGCATGGGAACATTACATTTGGTGTTATCAGAGCAGGTTTAGTTGGTTCTCGGACTACGTGTTGTATGTACGAATTTTGCTATACATGCCATATGTATGAATTGTGATAGTGTGACGACTTCTGACCTTTTTAAATGAATTTTTATATAGTAAATGGATCCCGATCCAGCTGTGGTAGATGAAGTAGAGAGTAATGCGCCAGCTTCGGCTGAAGGGGCAGCACCTACTGAAAACCCACCTCCTCTTGTTGGTCGGGGAGGAGGAGAAAGGGATCGGAAGCCTTTCTCCAAATGATGAGTGCATGGTACATCGAGTTCGTTCAGACGAACCCAAATGTACGACCTCCCCACCTCCCCAATTCCTCAACCTATGCCTCCAATGCCTCAAGGTATGGATATGATAAAATTTCACAGAACCCCGTTGATGAAATTCAGTAAACAAGGGCTGAAGAATTTAGAGCAAATATTGATGATGATGCGAGAAAGCGAGTTCGGCTTGAAAATTCTATCCGGTATTTGATGAATTATCTTGTACACGAAGAATGTTTGAAATGTGCTACATCTTTGTTGAGAGATTCAGCCTATAATTGGTGGAAGACTTTGATTTGGTGGTACCGAAGAGAGGGTAACACAGGAATTCTTTCAAGAAGAGTTTGGAAGAAATATATTAGTGAAAGGTTTATTGATCGAAATGTAAAGAGTTTCTTGAGTGAAGCAAGGTAATATGACAGATCTCGAAATATGAAAGAGAGTTTGTTCGATTGAGTAAGTATGCCGGAATATGTTCCTCTGAAGCCAAGATGTGCCGACGATTTGAAGACGGACTCAACGAAGACATTAAAGTATTTGTCGGGATCCTTGAACTAAAAGAAATGGTAGTATTGGTTGATCGAGCTTGCAAGGTGAAGAACTACTTAAAGAAAAGAAAAAGGTAGAGGTGAGACTAGAAATTGGAAGAAAAGACCGATGAGTAGTTCATTTTCACAAGAACCTAGAAAGTCAAGGAATATGAATCCTCGTTCCCAAGCTTCAATTGGAAAATCATATGGAATTATAAGAAGCAAAATGTGGGTCCTAAATCTCGAATACTTCTGCACCGGTGTAGGGAACTCGAGATTTGTTAAACCCAAGTGCCGTGTGTGGTAGAAATCATTTTGGTCCGTGCGAGCAAATGAATGTTTTCGATGTGGTTCTCCGGATCATTTTATTAGAGACCCCTGAGAGAGCCGAGAAAGAAAAATTTCAAAATGTAAAAGCTAATGGTGCGACTCGAGGGAAGGTGTCCGAGAAAAGTGGAAGTGAAACAAGCAATAAGAATGTAGCCGAGGATGCACCTTTAGACTCAAGGAAGGGCTCGGGCTAGAACTTATGCTATTAAAGCGTGAAGATGCTTCCTCACCGATGTGATTACCGTACATTTTCTCTCTATAATGTTAATGTTATTGCTTTGATTGATCCGGTTCTACTCATTCATATGTGTGCATGAAATTGGTGTCTAGTATGAATATACCGTTGAGAACACGTAATTTATGATTAGAGTGTCGAATCCGTTAGGCAAATGTGTGACTATTGATAAAGTATGTAAGAAATGTCCTTTAATGATTCGAGATCATTACTTTCCGCCGACTTGATGTTGTTGCCGTTTGATGAGTTTGATGTTATTTTGGGTATGGATTGGTTGACATTGCATGATGCTAAAATAAATTGCAAAGAAAAGGTTATAGAATTAAAGTGTGAAAATGGTGAAACTCTGCGGGTTGAATCAGATAAATCGAGGCATTGCCTAGTGTGATTTCTTCAATGTCGGCTCAAAGATATCTTGAGAAAGGGTTATAAAGCTTATTTGGCGTATGTAATTAATACAAAAGAAGTTGAAAAGAAAGTCGAATCGGTCTTGGGTTGTGTGTGAATTTGCGGACGATTTCCGAAGAATTGCCGGGTTTGCCTCCAGTCAGGGAAGTAGAATTTGGTATTGATTTGATACCGGGAACAGTTCGATTTCGATTGCTCCGTATAGAATGGCACCAGCAGAGTTGAAGGAATTAAAGTCGCAATTGCAAGAGTTGACTGATAAAGGTTTTGTGAGACCGAGTTTTTCACCTTGGGGTGCTCCCGTGTTATTTGTGAAAAAGAAGGATGGTTCTATGAGGTTGTGTGTTGATTATCGGCGGTTAAACAAGGTGAAAATCAAAAACAAGTATCCGTTGCCAGAATTGATGATTTGTTTGATCACTAAAAGGAGCGACATGGTTTTCAAAGATTGACTTGAGATCCGGTATTACCAAGCTGCGGGTAAAGGAGTCGGATGTGCCTAAAAGCGCTTTTAGAACAAGGTACGGTCATTATGAATTTTAGTTATGCCATTCGGGTTGACAAATGCTCTCTTTGTGTTTATGGATTTAATGAATCGCATATTTCGCCATACTTGGACAGATTTGTTGTGGTATTTATAGATGATATTTTAATTTATTCAAAAGATGAGACAGAGCATGTTGAGCATTTGAGGATAGTTTTGCAAACTTTGAGAGATAAGCAGCTGTATGCTAAGTTTAGTAAAAGTGAATTTTGGCTCCGGAAGTTGGATTTTTGGGTCATATTGTTTCGGTGATGGTATACGGGTTGATCTTAGTAAAATTTCAGCCATTGTTGATTGGAAACCACCGAAAACGTGAATGAAGTTAGAAGTTTCTTGGGGCTAGTGGGTATTATCGGCGGTTTGAAAATGGATTTTCTATAATTGCTGCTCCTATGACTAGACTACTCAGAAAGGATGTTAAATTTGAATGGACGGAAGAATGTCAACAGTTTTGAAGAATTGAAAAGTTATTAATCAAGCACCGGTGTTGCTACAACCCGAATTAGGTAAAGAATTTGTGGTGTATAGTGATGCTTCTCTAAATGGTTTGGGGTGTGTACTTATGCAAGAAGGAAAAGTGGTGGCTTATGCTTCGAGGCAGTTAAAACCTCATGAGAGGAATTATCCTACTCACGATTTGGAATTGGCTGCAGTGGTGTTTGCTTTGAAGATTTGGTGACATTATTAGTATGGTGAAAAGTGCCGAGTATATACCTGTAACACCCCGTATCCGATACCGTTGCCGGAGTCGAACGCGAGGTGCTAACAGACTTAATTAAAATTTTTTTTCGACACAGTGGCTAAGCTGCGTCCATCACGTCGCTTTAAAAATCACATCTCGAGTTCCAAAGCTCGAAAACTGATTCCGTAAATTTTCCCTGAAATTAGACTCATATTCCATCTGTGGATTTATTTCTAGAATTTTTGGTCGGGCCAATTGGTACAGTTTATTAGTTAAAGTCTCCCCTGATTCTGGGTTCGACTACTCTGACCTTCATGTACTGCAACTTGGATATCTCCCTGTACAGAGCCTCAATACTCATTCCGTTTGTTTCAAATAAAACTAGACTCAAAGGGGAATCTATACATATAAGGAATGACTTCTAATTGTCTCTGGATAATTTATGGTAAATTTTCAAAGTTGAAATAGGGGATCCAGAAACCGTTCTGGTCCTGTTTCACGAGAACTTTAATATCTCTTAATATACTGTTCATATGATTGTTTCGTTACTTTCTTATGAAAATAGATTCATCAAGGTTCGATTACATAATTTATTCACTATTTAATTCTATTCCTACAAATTTTAGTGATTTTTCAAATCCACACCACTGCTGCTGTCAGTATCTGTTTTCGAGGTAAACTTTACCTATTTCGTGATTTCCATGGACCAACTAGAGTTTTGTCATACATAGGTCCACATATAATCATATTTAGCCATTCCAATGGCTGATCATTTGCCCAACACTTCCATTCCAGTCCATAGTCACATCATGAAACCATACATATATACATAAACACAAATGGTCTAATGCCATACTCCACTTCTACGAGCCATTTTCGCATGGTCATACACACATACATCACAAAACGTGCTTGAAAAACAACAAAGGGTAGTCCTATACATGCCATATCCAGAGTTCAACTAAAAGAGTACCAAAAGGGCTTTGATAGTGTGGATGACTTCGACTTCGATGATCCCGAATCCGATAGCTAACGAGCAAAATCTATAAAACAGAGAGCCAAAGCAACGGGGTAAGCATTTTAATGCTTAGTAAGTCTCAAGTAATGAAATCAGCTTTGACTAAAGTATTACATTCAAATAGCTAAATGAATCACTTTATTAATACACATTCTCATAATCATACTTACTTCACACTTCATCAACATATACACACACAAGGTATCAACCTATCTAAGAGCCGAAAGTTTGTTAGTCGATTGAACGAATACTATTTCAAACGAATCGACTTTTTCGATGCACATGCAAACATACCTTATCGTTTGGGTTTTTCGAGCGTATTAATTGAATTTATTGCAGCACAAAACGCTCACCTTCAAACCAAGTTTCTTCAGAATTTAGCCGGATATAACCACAAGCACAATTGCCTTCGGGTCTTAACCCGGTATAGCAACTTCGCACAAATGCCTTGGTCTTAGCCGGATATAACAACTTCGCACAAATGCCTTCGGGTCTTAACCCGGATATAGTAACTCGCACAAATGCCTTCGGGTCTTAGCCCGGATATAATCACTAGCATAAATGCCTTCGGGGCTTAGCCCGGGTATCATTCAATTGCTCACGCACACATATATCAATAATCACGACACATTCATATTTCATTTTCATTACTAAGGCTCAAACACAAAACATTTATCAAACCTTTCCAATTTCGGCTCAATAGCCACACACAAAGAGCATGATTTCAATTGACTTTACAACGTAGTCCCTACGCACATTCGGCTATCCGCCATAATATGACAAATCATTTCAATATAATTCAAGTAGGATCATTACTCGAAGACTTACCTCGGATGTGGTCGAACGATTTCGATGGCTATTCGGTCACTTTTTCCTTTCCCTTATCCAACTGTGGTCCTCTAAGCTCTTGAGCTAATTCACACAAATTTAACTTATTAAAATCTCATTATGCTAGCTTATGGCCGAATATGACAAGGAGTTTAAATGGTCATATGGCCACCCTTTAGCTCAAATACACAATGGTCATGCACATTTTTAATCACATCAAGCAATTCAATACAATTCATTCAAACATCAAAGAGAAGCTCAAGGTACTTAGCCCATATATCCATTAGACATTAGAGTCACATGTGTACGAAATCACGAATCGAATTCAACATACTAGCTAATATTTCCCCCTTAGCCGAATTTTCTAAGTCAAGTTAAAGCCATCAATAGGCTACCTAAGGCCGAACATACACATCAACATATGTACTCATTCATGTGGCCGAACATACATGTCTATGTTGAGGCCGATTTCAACACTTGATACATTCTACAAGTATGGCCACTTGTATCGACTAAACACCATTTTGTTTCAAGTTCAAAACTAGACTAATACACACATATACACTAGTAAATCAAACACTAACATTTGTACTTCACCTTACTACCATTTCTCGTCCAAATATCATGAACAACGACCATAGTTTTCTTTTACTTCCTACCATGGCCGAATGCCTTACAACCCCATACCATTTCAATTTTGGTCACGGTTGAACAAGGAACTTAATGCCACACTCAAAAATGCTAAAAAAAGAAGATTTAAGAGTCATCAATCCACCATCACAAGTATCATTAACAAGCTTCACATTTAGCATGCAATGACATTAACACAAAATCCACCTTGGCCGAATATCATCCCCATGACTTAGCAAAGATTTGAACCATGGTTAATTAGAACTAAAGCTAGCAACTAAAAACATGCATGAATCTCATGGCACAACATCAAACATACCTTAATCTAGATACAAGGATGGCCAAACCTCTTCCTAATCCTCTTCCAAACCAAACATAAGCAAGAACTCCTTTCTTCTCCCTTAGAATTTTCGGCCAAAAGAATGAAAAAGGATGAACAAATTTTTTTTTTCTCTTTTCTTCAACTCACGGCAAAGGGGGGGAACACTCACACCATTCTCTTTTTTTTTTTCTTCCCTTTCATTATTCAATTCCCATGCTCATTATTTTATTTTATTCTTACATACACCATTGTCACAACATGTTTTATGACATGTTTTTGCCCATCACTCTTTGTCATGGCCGGCCACTAGCACTTAGGGGGGAAATTTGACATGCAAGTCCTCCCTTTTGATTATATGCACTATTAGGTCCTTATAGATTAGCCTATCACATTTCAAAAGTGTCACACAAGTCCTACTAACTGAATTCACATGCAATCGACTAAATCGAAGCTTGAAATTTTCACACATTCATAATTACATATTCTAGACAATAAATATTACGTTCAAACATTTCGGTGACTCGATTTAGCGGTCCCGAAACCACTTCCCGACTAGGGTCAATTTTGGGCTGTCACAATACCGATCACAAAAGTCTTAAATACTTGATGTCACAAAAAGACTTGAATTTGAGACAGCGAAGATGGTTGGAGTTATTGAAAGATTATGAGCTTGTTATTGATTATCATCCGGGAAAAGCGAATGTGGTTGCCGATGCTTTAAGTAGAAAGTTGTTGTTTGCTTTGAGAGTTATGAACACTCAGTTGAAAATGTCAGATGACGGTTTGATTCTAGCAGAGTTAAGAGCAAGACCGATGTTTTTACAAGAGATTTCTGAAACTCAGAAAAATGATCAAGATTTGCTAGCCAAAAGAAAACAGTGTGAAACTGATATGGGATCAGATTTCAGAATTGGTTCTGATGGGTGCTTAATGTTTAAAGATCGGATTTTTGTACCGAAGAATGAGGAATTGATTCAAAAGATCCTACAGGAAGCACATAGTGGTTATTTCTCGATTCATCCGGGTAGTACGAAAATGTATAATGACTTGAAGAAAATGTATTGGTGGAATGGAATGAAAAGAGATATATCGAGTTTGTGTCCAAATGCTTAATTTGTCAACAGTGAAAGTTGAACACCAAGTACCTTCGAGATTACTCCGACCTATTATGGTTCCTGAATGGAAATGGGATCGGATTACTATGGATTTTGTTTCAGATTGCCATTGACTCGGGAAAGAAAGATGCCATCCGGGTAATAGTTGATGATTAACTAAGTCGGCTCATTTTATCCCTATGACGTCGGATTAGTCTCTTAACAAGTTGGCTGAATCGTATATTAGAGAAATTGTTAGATTACACGGAATACCATTATCGATTATTTCAGATAGAGATCCAAGGTTTACCTCGCGGTTTTGGCAAAAGTTGCAAGACGCGTTAGGTACAAAGTTAAACTTCATCTCGCTTTTCATCCACAAACCGATGGACAATCGAAAGAATAATTGATTCTTGAAGATATGCTTAGATGTTGTGTATTGGAATTTCAAGGAAGTTGGGAAAGATACTTACCGTTGGTGGAATTTGCTTACAATAATAGTTATCGACGAGCTTGAAAATGGCACCTTATGAAGCATTATATGGTCGTAAGTGTCGAACGCCATTGTATTGGACTGAACTCAAGGAAAATCAGATTTATGGAGTTGATCTAATAAAAGAAATCAAGAAAAGTGAAGATAATTCGAGATTGTTTGAAAGCTGCTTCAGATAGACAAAAATCTTATGCAGACCTAAAACGAAAGGACATTGAATTTCAAGTTGGTGATAAAGTATTTTTAAAGGTGACTCCGTGGAAGAAAGTCCTTAGATTTGGACGGAAGGGCAAATTAAGGCCGCGTTTTGTTGGGCCGTATGAAGTAATTAAAAAAGTTAGACCGGTAGCATATCGGCTAGCATTACCACCTGAATTAGAGAAGATTCATGATGTGTTCCACGTATCTATGTTACGTCGGTATCGTTCGGATCCTTCACATGTAGTTTCACCGACAGAAATTGAACTTCAACCAAATATGACCTACGAAGAAGAACCGATTAAGATTTTAGCTCGAGAGGTCAAACAACTAAGGAAAAAAATGTTGCACTTGTGAAGGTGTTGTGGCAAAGGCATGGAGTAGAAGAAGCTACATGGGAATCAAAGAAACTATGAGAAATCAATACCCACATCATTTCTGGTAAGATTTTCGAGGACGAAAATCCTTAAAGGGGAGAGTTGTAATATCCCTAATTAGGGCCTAATCGAATAGTGGTTTCGTGACCATAAATCGAGATAGAAATAATTATTTTATAATTATTTTGAGGTTTATGATATGATTGCATGATTGTGTGAAAATTTCGTGATGAAATTCTATGCCTAAAGTGCTTAAATTGAAAGTAGGGACTAAATCGAATAAGTTGCAAAACTTGCATTCTAGAAGTTTTAGTATGAAATTGTTTTGGAATATTAATGAGGAGGTCTTAAATAGCAATTTGACCAATTTTAAGCTCATGGAAAAAATTAGGACATGGAAGGAATTTTGGAAAGTTTAGTAGTAAGGGTATTTTGGTCATTTAGTTATTAAAATGAATTAAAAACAAAATTAAAAGCCAATTTTGTCCATCTTCTTCATTAGGCCGAAATTTAAAGGGTTCTCCATAGCTAGGGTTTGTTTCAAGCTTCCAAGCTCCATAGTAAGTGATTCCAAGCCCGCTTTTAATGTTCTTTACGTTTTGGAATCCGTTAGCTCGATTAAGCTTATGTTAGCAATAATTCAACCTAGGGTTTATATTTGGAAAAATACCCATAGGTGAAATTTGTGTATTTTGATGTTTTATGATAGAATATGAAGTTTTAAATTATGTTAGACAACTTGTGCTGCTTCGGTTTTGAGTGAAAACGAGTAAAAGGGCTTAATCGGCAAAAATACCTAATAGTCACAAGTATATGTTAGAGAGAATTTGATGTTGCCATAGAAGATAAAAGTGATCAGCATGTTGTAAAACATAAGAATAAGGAATAAAGTTTAATCCCGAGCCTAGGGGCAAAAATGTAATATGCAAAAGTTTAGGGGTAAAATTGTAATTTTGCCAAAATTTGAGTTAAGGATTAATTTGATAATGTGAGTATTAAATAAGCTAAATGTGTTATTTTAGATCAAGAAAGATGTGGAATCGACCTCAATCGAGGAAAAGAAAAGATTGTGGACTAAATTGCAAAATCTTTGTATTTTGGTACCAAGGTAAGTTCATGTGTAAATAATGTAGCATAATGGTTATTTTTAAGTTATTGATGTTAATTATATGTTATGCTGAATTTTATTATGAAATGTACGCTTTGTGGTTAATTTCAAATAATATGTAAATTATGTGAACTACTTGTTAAATATAATTGTTACCGAGTATTGATTTTGGCATTCTACGGAAGACGACAAGGATAAGTGTTCGAGGAAAAAGCCCGTTTGAACCTTAGGAATAGATTAGGATACAAGTGACATGTCACTAGGATGGTTGAGCATCCGAACTCGTTGAGTTGAGTCCGAGTTCACTTATGGATGCGAATGTCCGAACTCGTTGAGTTGAGTCCGAGTTCGTGAGATGTAACTAGGCATCCGAACTCGTTGAGTTGAGTCCGAGTTCACTTATGGATGCGAATGCCCGAGCTCGTTGAGTTGAGTCTGAGTTCGCTTATGGGCGGGTTACATGATTGCTTGATTGTATATATGGCACTTATGTGCAAGTTATCCATGTATCCGAATTATATTCGATGTGTTCAGCGGGTAAAGTTCTACTCAAATGGAGGAATATTCGAGATGTAAAGAGACGTATTGGTAAGTGATGTGAAATGGATATTTTGGACAGGTATGTATTTAACCCTCGGGTTGAGTATTGATACAACCACGATAAGGTAATAAGATGATGATAAATGATTAAAATGTGATATGTGTTTTAGTGATACATGCTAATGTTGATTGGTATGACTGTTTGTTATGTTACTTATTATTTGCATATGAACTTACTAAGCATTTATGCTTACTCCTCCTTCTTACTCATTGTAGTTTTGGACAAGCCATTTCGAGAGTCGGGATAGGTCGAAGGCTCACCACACTATCCTAAGACTTTTGGTAATGGCTTGTAAATTTAAGTATGGCATGTATAGCAATATACCTTTTTGTGTAAATGATCTTATGGTATGGTGATGGAATGGTTGAGGAAATGCTTGATAATGATAAATTATGAAAATAGTTAGTTTAAATTATATTTGATGTTAAGGAAAATTATTAAGATACTTAGTGCATAAAAACTCATAAAAGGGATGAAATTTGCCATAAATGAATCTCGCAGCAACAACGACGCGAGTTTAAAATTTACTAAAATCATAGAAATTGAACTTGGTGATGGACTAATATAAAATTGAAGCTTATTATGTCTAGTTTCACATGAAACAAATGAAACAGTAAAGGAATTATATGTTACAAGATATTTGAATTTTAGTGAAACAGGTCATAGCAGTTTTGAATCCCTGCTCCAACTTTAGAAATTCACCATAAACTGTAAAGATATAATTAGGTAGTGTATTTTATATTCTAAGAATCCTTATTGAGTCTAGTTTCAGGAGAAATAAAACTCATAGTCATATAGATTTTTACAGAGAAAATGTGGTTCGTAGTAAACAGAGGTCAGACCAGTCAAGTCTTGAAATAGGGGAGACTTTAACTAATAAACTTTACTAATTGGCCCAACCAAAAATTCTAGAAAAAAATTAGTAAATAGATATATGATTCTAGATTTATGGAAAATTTACGGATCTTGATTTTGAGTTTCATATCTCAAGATATGATTTTTCTTGTAACTGTGACACGAGTAGCTAGAAAGCTGTGAATGTAGAAACAAATGATTTGAAGTTCTTAATTTGATAAATTATGTTTGGTAACCCCTCAAGCTCGACTCCGGCGACGGTTTCAGGCATGGGAACATTACATTTGGTGTTATCAGAGTAGGTTTAGTCGGTTCTCGGACTACGTGTTGTATGTACGAATTTTGCTATACATGCCATATGTATGAATTGTGATAGTGTGACGACTTCTGACCTTTCTAAATGAATTTTTATATAGTAAATGGATCCCGATCCAGCTGTGGTAGATGAAGTAGAGAGTAATGCGCCAGCTCTGGCTGAAGGGGCAGCGCCTACTGAAAACCCACCTCCTACTGTTGGTTAGGGAGGAAGAGAAAGGGATCGGGAAGCCTTTCTCCAAATGATGAGTGCATGGTACATCGAGTTCGTTCAGACGAACCCAAATGTACGACCTCCCCACCTCCCCAATTCCTCAACCTATGCCTCCAATGCCTCAAGGTATGGATATGATAAAATTTCACAGAACCCCGTTGATGTAATTCGTAAACAAGGGGTGAAGAATTTAGAGCAAATATTGATGATGATGCGAGAAAGCGAGTTCGGCTTGAAAATTCTATCCGGTATTTGATGAATTATCTTGTACACCGAAGAATGTTTGAAATGTGCTACATCTTTGTTGAGAGATTCAGCCTATAATTGGTGGAAGACTTTGATTTGGTGGTACCGAAAGAGAGGGTAACTGGGAATTCTTTCAAAAGAGTTTGGAAGAAATATATTAGTGAAAGGTTTATTGATCGAAATGTAAAGAGTTTCTTGAGTGAAGCAAGGTAATATGACAGCCTCGAATATGAAAGAGAGTTTGTTCGATTGAGTAAGTATGCCAGGGAATATGTTCCTACAGAAGCCAAGATATGCCGACGATTTGAAGACGGACTCAACGAAGACATTAAAGTATTTGTCGGGATCCTTGAACTAAAAGAAATGGTAGTATTGGTTGATCGATCTTGCAAGGCTGAAGAACTACTTAAAGAAAAGAAAAAGGTAGAGGCTGAGACTAGAAATTGGAAGAAAAGACCGATGAGTAGTTCATTTTCACAGCAACCTAGAAAGTCAAGGAATATGAATCCTCGTTCCCAAGCTTCAGCTGGAAAATCATATGGGAATTATAAGAAGCAAAATGTGGGTCCTAAATCTCAGAATACTTCTGCAGCCAGTGTAGGGAACTCGAGATTTGTTAAACCCAAGTGCCAGCGGTGTGGTAGAAATCATTTTGGTCCGTGCAGAGCAAATGAATGTTTTCGATGTGGTTCTCCGGATCATTTTATTAGAGACTGCCCAGAGAGAGCTGAGAAAGAAAAATTTCAAAATGTAAAAGCTAATGGTGCAGACTCGAGGGGAAGGTGTCCGAGAAAAGTTGGAAGTGAAACAAGCAATAAGAATGTAGCCAGGGATGCACCGGTTAGACCTGAAGGAAGGGCTCGGGCTAGAACTTATGCTATTAAAGCGCGTGAAGATGCTTCCTCACCTGATGTGATTACCGGTACATTTTCTCTCTATAATGTTAATGTTATTGCTTTGATTGATCCCGGTTCTACTCATTCATATGTGTGCATGAAATTGGTGTCTAGTATGAATATACCTGTTGAGAACACAGAATTTATGATTAGAGTGTCGAATCCGTTAGGCAAATGTGTGACTATTGATAAAGTATGTAAGAAATGTCCTTTAATGATTCGAGATCATTACTTTCCGGTCGACTTGATGTTGTTGCCGTTTGATGAGTTTGATGTTATTTTGGGTATGGATTAGTTGACATTGCATGATGCTAAAATAAATTGCAAAGAAAAGGTTATAGAATTAAAGTGTGAAAATGGTGAAACTCTGGGGTTGAATCGGATAAATCGAGGCATTGCCTAGTGTGATTTCTTCAATGTCGGCTCAAAGATATCTCGAGAAAGGGTTATAAAGCTTATTTGGCGTATGTAATTAATACAAAAGAAGTTGAAAAGAAAGTTGAATCGGTCTTGGGTTGTGTGTGAATTTGGACGTATTTCGGAAGAATTGCGGGTTTGCCTCCGGTCGGGAAGTAGAATTTGGTATTGATTTGATACCGAACAACTCGATTTCGATTGATCCGTATAGAATGGCACCAGCGAGTTGAAGGAATTAAAGTCGCAATTGCAAGAGTTGGTGATAAAGGTTACGTGAGACCGAGTTTTTCACCTTGGGGTGCTCCGTGTTATTTGTGAAAAGAAGGATGGTTCTATGAGGTTGTGTGTTGATTATCGGCGTTAAACAAGGTGACAATCAAAAACAAGTATCCGTTGCCAAGAATTGATGATTTGTTTGATCAGCTAAAAGGAGCGACATGGTTTTCAAAGATTGACTTGAGATCTGGGTATTACCAACCTGCGGGTAAAGGAGTCGGATGTGCCTAAAACTGCTTTTAGAACAAGGTACGGTCATTATGAATTTTTAGTTATGCCATTCGGGTTGACAAATGCTCTCTTTGTGTTTATGGATTTAATGAATCGCATATTTCGGCCATACTTGGACAGATTTGTTGTGGTATTTATAGATGATATTTTAATTTATTCAAAAGATGAGACAGAGCATGTTGAGCATTTGAGGATAGTTTTGCAAACTTTGAGAGATAAGCAACTGTATGCTAAGTTTAGTAAAAGTGAATTTTGGCTCCGGGAAGTTGGATTTTTGGGTCATATTGTTTTAGGTGATGGTATACGGGTTGATCTTAGTAAAATTTCAGCCATTGTTGATTGGAAACCACCGAAAAACGTAACTAAAGTTAGAAGTTTCTTGGGGCTAGCTGGGTATTATCGGCGGTTTGAAAATGGATTTTCTATAATTGCTGCTCCTATGACTAGACTACTCCGAAAGGATGTTAAATTTGAATGGACGGAAGAATGTCAACAGAGTTTTGAAGAATTGAAAAAGTTATTAACTGAAGCACCAGTGTTGCTACAACCCGAATTAGGTAAAGAATTTGTGGTGTATAGTGATGCTTCTCTAAATGGTTTGGGGTGTGTACTCATGCAAGAAGGAAAAGTGGTGGCTTATGCTTCGAGGCAGTTAAAACCTCATGAGAGGAATTATCCTACTCACGATTTGGAATTGGCTGCAGTGGTGTTTGCTTTGAAGATTTGGCGACATTATTTGTATGGTGAAAAGTGCCGAGTATATACCTGTAACACCCCGTACCCGATACCGTTGCCGGAGTCGAACGCGAGGTGCTAACAGACTTAATTAAAATTTTTTTTTTCAGACAGGCTGGCTAACTGCGTCACTGTCGCCTTAAAAATCACATCTCGAGTTCCAAAGCTCGAAAACTGATTCCGTAAATTTTCCCTGAAATTAGACTCATATTCCATCTGTGGATTTATTTCTAGAATTTTTTGTCGGGCCAATTGGTACAGTTTATTAGTTAAAGTCTCCCCTGATTCTGGGTTCGACTACTCTGACCTTCATGTACTGCAACTTGGATATCTCCCTGTACAGAGCCTCAATACTCATTCCGTTTGTTTCTAATGAAACTAGACTCAAATGGGAATCTATACATATAAGGAATGACTTCTAATTGTCTCTGGATAATTTATGGTAAATTTTCAAAGTTGAAATAGGGGATCCAGAAACCGTTCTGGTCCTGTTTCACGAGAACTTTAATATCTCTTAATATACTGTTTATATGATTGTTTCGTTACTTTCTTATGAAAATAGATTCATCAAGGTTCGATTACATAATTTATTCACTATTTAATTCCATTCCTACAAATTTTAGTGATTTTTCAAATCCACACCACTGCTGCTGTCAAGATATCTGCTTTTCGAGGTAAACTTTACCTATTTCGTGATTTCCATGGACCAACTAGAGTTTTGTCATACATAGGTCCACATATAATCATATTTAGCCATTCCAATGGCTGATCATTTGCCCAACACTTCCATTCCAGTCCATAGTCACATCATGAAACCATACATATATACATAAACACAAATGGTCTAATGCCATACTCCACTTCTACGAGCCATTTTCGCATGGTCAGTACACATACATCACAAAACGTACTTGAAAAACAACAAAGGGTAGTCCTATACATGCCATATCCAGAGTTCAACTAAAAGAGTACCAAAAGGGCTTTGATAGTGTGGATGACTTCGACTTCGATGATCCCGAATCCGATAGCTAACGAGCAAAATCTATAAAACAGAGCCAAAGCAACGGGTAAGCATTTTAATGCTTAGTAAGTCTCAAGTAATGAAATCAGCTTTGACTAAAGTATTACATTCAAATAGCTAAATGAATCACTTTATTAATACACATTCTCATAATCATACTTACTTCACACTTCATCAACATATACACACACAAGGTATCAACCTATCTAAGAGCCGAAAGTTTGTTAGTCGATTGAGCGAATACTATTTCAAACGAATCGACTTTTTCGATGCACATGCAAACATACCTTATCGTTTGGGTTTTTCGAGCGTATTAATTGAATTTATTGCAGCACAAAACGCTCACCTTCAAACCAAGTTTCTTCAGAATTTAGCCGGATATAACCACAAGCACAATTGCCTTCGGGTCTTAACCCGGGTATAGCAACTCGCACAAATGCCTTGGTCTTAGCCGGATATAACAACTTCGCACAAATGCCTTGGTCTTAACCGGATATAGTAACTCGCACAAATGCCTTGGTCTTAGCCGGATATAATCACTAGCATAAATGCCTTGAGGCTTAGCCCGTATCATTCAATTGCTCACGCACACATATATCAATAATCACGACACATTCATATTTCATTTTCATTACTAAGGCTCAAACACAAAACATTTATCAAACCTTTCCAATTTCGGCTCAATAGCCACACACAAAGAGCATGATTTCAATTGACTTTACAACGTAGTCCCTACGCACATTCGGCTATCCGCCATAATATGACAAATCATTTCAATATAATTCAAGTAGGATCATTACTCAAGACTTACCTCGGATGTGGTCGAACGATTTCGATGGCTATTCGGTCACTTTTCCTTTCCCTTATCCAACTGTGGTCCTCTAAGCTCTTGAGCTAATTCACACAAATTTAACTTATTAAAATCTCATTATGCTAGCTTATGGCGAATATGACAAGGAGTTTAAATGGTCATATGGCCACCCTTTAGCTCAAATACACAATGGTCATGCACATTTTTAATCACATCAAGCAATTCAATACAATTCATTCAAACATCAAAGAGAAGCTCAAGGTACTTAGCCCATATATCCATTAGACATTAGAGTCACATGTGTACGAAATCACGAATCGAATTCAACATACTAGCTAATATTTCCCCCTTAGCCGAATTTTCTAAGTCAAGTTAAAGCCATCAATAGGCTACCTAAGGCCGAACATACACATCAACATATGTACTCATTCATGTGGCCGAACATACATGTCTATGTTGAGGCCGATTTCAACACTTGATACATTCTACAAGTATGGCCACTTGTATCGACTAAACACCATTTTGTTTCAAGTTCAAAACTAGACTAATACACACATATACACTAGTAAATCAAACACTAACATTTGTACTTCACCTTACTACCATTTCTCGTCCAAATATCATGAACAACGACCATAGTTTTCTTTTACTTCCTACCATGGCCGAATGCCTTACAACCCCATACCATTTCAATTTTGGTCACGGTTGAACAAGGAACTTAATGCCACACTCAAAAATGCTAAAAAAAGAAGATTTAAGAGTCATCAATCCACCATCACAAGTATCATTAACAAGCTTCACATTTAGCATGTAATGACATTAACACAAAATCCACCTTGGCCGAATATCATCCCCATGACTTAGCAAAGATTTGAACCATGGTTAATTAGAACTAAAGCTAGCAACTAAAAACATGCATGAATCTCATGGCACAACATCAAACATACCTTAATCTAGATACAAGGATGGCCAAACCTCTTCCTAATCCTCTTCCAAACCAAACATAAGCAAGAACTCCTTTCTTCTCCTTAGAATTTTCGGCCAAAAGAATGAAAAAGGATGAAAAATTTTTTTTCTCTTTTCTTCAACTCACGACAAGGGGAACACTCACACCATTCTCTTTTTTTTTCTTCCTTTCATTATTCAATTCCCATGCTCATTATTTTATTTTTTCTTACATACACCATTGTCACAACATGTTTTATGACATGTTTTTGCCCATCACTCTTTGTCATGGCGGCCACTAGCACTTAGGGGGAAATTTGACATGCAAGTCCTCCCTTTGATTATATGCACTATTAGGTCCTTATAGATTAGCCTATCACATTTCAAAAGTGTCACACAAGTCCTACTAACTGAATTCACATGCAATCGACTAAATCGAAGCTTGAAATTTTCACACATTCATAATTACATATTCTAGACAATAAATATTACGTTCAAACATTTGGTGACTCGATTTAGCGGTCCGAAACCACTTCCCGACTAGGGTCAATTTTGGCTGTCACAATACCGATCACAAAAGTCTTAAATACTTGATGTCACAAAAGACTTGAATTTGAGACAATGAAGATGGTTGGAGTTATTGAAAGATTATGAGCTTGTTATTGATTATCATCCGGAAAGCGAATGTGGTTGCCGATGCTTTAAGTAGAAAGTTGTTGTTTGCTTTGAGAGTTATGAACACTCGATTGAAAATGTCGATGACGGTTTGATTCTAGCGAGTTAAGAGCAAGACCGATGTTTTACAAGAGATTTCGAAACTCGGAAAATGATCAAGATTTGCTAGCCAAAGAAAACAAAGTGAAACCGATATGGGATCGATTTGAAATTGGTTCGATGGGTGCTTAATGTTTAAAGATCGGATTTTGTATCAAGAATGAGGAATTGATTCAAAAGATCCTCAGAAGCACATAGTGGTTATTTCTCGATTCATCCGGGTAGTACGAAAATGTATAATGACTTGAAGAAAATGTATTGGTGGAATGGAATGAAAAGAGATATATCGAGTTTGTGTCCAAATGCTTAATTTGTCAACAGTGAAAGTTTGAACACCAAGTACCTTCAGATTACTCCACCTATTATGGTTCCCGAATGGAAATGGGATCGGATTACTATGGATTTTGTTTCAGGATTGCCATTGACTCCGGGAAAGAAAGATGCCATCTGGGTAATAGTTGACAGATTAACTAAGTCGGCTCATTTTATCCCGGTACGTACGGATTAGTCTCTTAACAAGTTGGCTGAACTATATATTAGAGAAATTGTTAGATTACACGGAATACCATTATCGATTATTTCAGATAGAGATCCAAGGTTTACCTTGAGGTTTTGGCAAAAGTTGCAAGACGCGTTAGGTACGAAGTTAAATTTCAGTACTGCTTTTCATCCACAAACTGATGGACAATCAGAAAGAATAATTCAGATTCTTGAAGATATGCTTAGATGTTGTGTATTGGAATTTCAAGGAAGTTGGGAAAGATACTTACCGTTGGTGGAATTTGCTTACAATAATAGTTATCAGACGAGCTTGAAAATGGCACCTTATGAAGCATTATATGGTCGTAAGTGTCGAACGCCATTGTATTGGACCGAACTCAAGGAAAATCGATTTATGGAGTTGATCTAATAAAAGAAATCAAGAAAAGTGAAGATAATTCGAGATTGTTTGAAAGTCGCTTGATAGACAAAAATCTTATGCGACCTAAAACGAAAGGACATTGAATTTCAAGTTGGTGATAAAGTATTTTTAAAGGTGACTCGTGGAAGAAAGTCCTTAGATTTGGACGGAAGGGCAAATTAAGGCCGCGTTTTGTTGGGCCGTATGAAGTAATTGAAAAAGTTGGACCCAGTAGCATATCGGCTAGCATTACCACTGAATTAGAGAAGATTCATGATGTGTTCCACGTATCTATGTTACGTCGGTATCGTTCGGATCCTTCACATGTAGTTTCACCGATGAAATTGAACTACAACCAAATATGACCTACGAAGAAGAACCGATTAAGATTTTAGCTCGAGAGGTCAAACAACTAAGGAAAAAAATGTTGCACTTGTGAAGGTGTTGTGGCAAAGGCATGGAGTAGAAGAAGCTACATGGGAATCAAGAAACTATGAGAAATCAATACCCACATCTATTTATTGTAAGATTTTCGAGGACGAAAATCCTTAAAGGGGGAGAGTTGTAATATCCCGAATTAGGGCCTAATCGAATAGTGGTTTCGTGACCATAAATCGAGATAGAAATAATTATTTTATAATTATTTTGAGGTTTATGATATGATTGCATGATTGTGTGAAAATTTCGTGATGAAATTCTATGCTTAAAGTGCTTAAATTGAAAGTAGGGACTAAATCGAATAAGTTGCAAAACTTGCATTCTAGAAGTTTTTAGTATGAAATTGTTTTGGAATATTAATGAGGAGGTCTTAAATAGCAATTTGACCAATTTTAAGCTCATGGAAAAAATTAGGACATGGAAGGAATTTTTGGAAAGTTTAGTAGTAAGGGTATTTTGGTCATTTAGTTATTAAAATGAATTAAAAACAAAATTAAAAGCCAATTTTTGTCCATCTTCATCATTAGGCCGAAATTTAAAGGGTTCTCCATAGTTAGGGTTTGTTTCAAGCTTCCAAGCTCCATAGTAAGTGATTCCAAGCCCCGTTTTTAATGTTCTTTACGTTTTTGGAATCCCGGTAGCTCAATTAAGCTTATGTTAGCAATAATTCAACCTAGGGTTTATATTTGGAAAAATACCCATAGGTGAAATTTGTGTATTTTGATGTTTTATGATAGAATATGAAGTTTTAAATTATGTTAGACAACTTGTGCTGCGCGGTTTTGAGTGAAAACGAGTAAAAGGGCTTAATCGACAAAAATACCTAATAGTCACAAGTATATGTTAGAGAGAGAATTTGATGTTGCCATAGAAGATAAAAGTGATCAGCATGTTGTAAAACATAAGAATAAGGAATAAAGTTTAATCCCGAAGGGGCAAAAATGTAAATATGCAAAAGTTTAGGGGTAAAATTGTAATTTTGCCAAAATTTGAGTTAAGGATTAATTTGATAATGTGAGTATTAAATAAGCTAAATGTGTTATTTTAGATCAAGAAAGATGTGGAATCGACCTCAATCGAGGAAAAGAAAAGATTGTAGACTAAATTGCAAAATCTTTGTATTTTGGTACCAAGGTAAGTTCATGTGTAAATAATGTAGCATAATGGTTATTTTTAAGTTATTGATGTTAATTATATGTTATGCTGAATTTTATTATGAAATGTACGCTTTGTGGTTAATTTCAAATAATATGTAAATTATGTGAACTACTTGTTAAATATAATTGTTACCGAGTATTGATTTCGGCATTCTACGGAAGACGGCAAGGATAAGTGTTCGAGGAAAAAGCCCGTTTGAACCTTAGGAATAGATTAGGATACAAGTGACATGTCACTAGGATGGTTGAGCATCCGAACTTGTTGAGTTGAGTCCGAGTTCACTTATGGATGCGAATGTCCGAACTCGTTGAGTTGAGTCCGAGTTCGTGAGATGTAACTAGGCATCCGAACTCGTTGAGTTGAGTCCGAGTTCACTTATGGATGTGAACGCCCGAGCTCGTTGAGTTGAGTCCGAGTTCGCTTATGGGCGGGTTACATGATTGCTTGATTGCATATATGGCACTTATGTGCAAGTTATCCATGTATCCGAATTATATTCCGATGTGTTCAACGGGTAAAGTTATACTCAAATGGAGGAATATTCGAGATGTAAAGAGACGTATTGGTAAGTGATGTGAAATGGATATTTTGGACGGTATGTATTTAACCCTCGGGTTGAGTATTGATACAACCATGATAAGGTAATAAGATGATGAAAATGATTAAAAATGTGATATGTGTTTTAGTGATACATGCTAATGTTGATTGGTATGACTGTTTGTTATGTTACTTATTATTTGCATATGAACTTACTAAGCATTTATGCTTACTCCTCCTTCTTACTCATTGTAGTTTTGGACAAGCCAGCTCGAGTCGGGATAGGTCAAGGCTCGATCACACTATCCTAAGACTTTTGGTAATGGCTTGTAAATTTAAGTATGGCATGTATAGCAATATACCTTTTTGTGTAAATGATCTTATGGTATGGTGATGGAATGGTTGAGGAAATGCTTGATAATGATAAATTATGAAAATAGTTAGTTTAAATTATATTTGATGTTAAGAAAATTATTAAGATACTTAGTGCATAAAAACTCATAGAAGGGATGAAATTTGCCATAAACAGAATACTACAGCAACACTGATGCGAGTTTAAAAATTTACTAAAAATCATAGAAATTGAACTTGATGATGGACTACATATCAAATTGAAGCTTATTATGTCTAGTTTCACCTGAAACAAATGAAACAGGTAAAGGAATTATATGTTACAAGATATTTGAATTTTAGTGAAACAGGGTCATAGCAGTTTTTGAATCCCCTGTTCCAACTTTAGAAATTCACCATAAATTGTAAAGATATAATTAGGTAGTGTATTTTATATTCTAAGAATCCTTATTGAGTCTAGTTTCAGGAGAAATAAAAATCATAGTCATATAGATTTTTTACAGAGAGAAATGTGGTTCGTAGTAAATAGAGGTCAGACCAGTCAAGTCCTGAAACAGGGGAGACTTTAACTAATAAACTGTACTAATTGGCCCAACCAAAAATTCTAGAAAAAAATTAGTAAATAGATATATGATTTTAGATTAGGGAAAATTTACAGATCTTGATTTCTAGTTTCATAACTCGAGATATGATTTTTCTTGTAATTGTGACGCGAGTAGCTAGAAAGCTGTGAATGTAGAAACAAATGATTTGAAGTTCTTAATTTGATAAATTATGTTTGGTAACCCCTCAAGCTCGACTCCAGCGACGGTTTAGGGCGTGGGGGCGTTACAAAACCACTGTCCGACTAGGCCGTAATTTTGGATGTTACATTTCTCCCCCTTTAAGGATTTTCTTCCCCGAAAATCTTACCAGAAGAGTGGTTTAGTTCCTCATAATCTTTACTATCTCATAGTCAGTGCTAAAGAACTTTTACTTTATCCTTGATTAAAATCCAGGGTCTTATTTAGCTTTCCCAATCACTCATGATATATAAAAGTCTAGATCTCAATCCAATTAACCAGGACTAGTTTTCCGAGAAATCTGACAATCTCATAAATACATGATTCCATTAACCCGTTAGGCAGATTTAACATTTACCAAAGGGATTTGCAAATTTCACCATATGTCAACCAGAAACCCATATATCCTTCTTCTCTATCAAATATAAGAATAATCCTGTAACACCCCGTACCCGAGTCTGCTGCCGGAGTCGGACACGAGGGGTTAACGGCTTAAACCATTCACTTTCGCAGTCCATTTTAAAAATTTTCCAGACGACTGGCTAACTGCATCACTGTCACCTTAAAAATCATAACTTGAGTTCCACAACTCGAAAATCAGATTCATAATTTTTCCCCAAAACTAGACTCATATTTCCATCTACATATTTTTTCTTAGAATTTTTTGGTTGGGCCAATTAGTACAGTTTATTAGTTAAAGTCTCCCCTATTCCAGGGTTCGATTACACTGACCTTCATGCATTACAAATCAGATATCTCCCTGTACAGGGATTCAATACTGATGCCGTTTATTTCTATAGAAACTAGACTCAAAAAGGAATCTATACATATATGACATGACTTCTAAATGTCTCTGGTTAATTTATAATGAATTTCCAAAGTTAGATAAGGGGATCCAGAAACCGTTCTGGCCCTGTCTCACGAAAACTTTAACATCTCATAATATAATGTTCATATGAACGTTTTGTTACTTTCCTATGAAAATTGATTCATCAAGGTTCGATTACATAATTTATTCGCTATTTAATTCCATTCGTACTATTTTTAGAGATTTTTCACATCCACATCACTGCTGCTGCCAGCATTTATTTTTAAGGTAAACTTTACCTATTTCATGATCCTCCATGGATCAACTAGAGTTTGACATACATATACCAAAAGTGATCATGAATAACCATTCCCATGACTAACCGTTACCAACATTTGCATACCTCTCGATGGTCGACATACAAAATGATTACAATGCTATGATCAAAGTATACTTAAAGCCATTTTCGCATGGCTTATATACATTAACCAAAATATCCTCCCGCTACTAGTCTATTCTATACATGACATAAGATATTCCAAAACATAGCGGTACCAAACGGTGGATAGTGATAGTGTGACTAGTTGCTGACGATCCCGAGCACAGTAGCCGCAATGAGACCTATAAGGCGGAGAAAGCAGAGTAAGCGGAGTAAGCATTACAATGCTTAGTAAGTTTTAAGCGGTGTCAACAGACAACATCCAAATTATAACATAGTTGTTCGTATTTTATTTCACTCTTCCTTCGGCATACCATCCCTTTACCGAATATGCACATCTTATCATGTACAATAGGCAAATAAACTCTCACATAAAAGTGAGCTCATGTGACATAGATATATCGTATGATTTCACATAACCTCTCACACTAATCCGATGTCACATAATCATAGGAATAGTCCCATAGATTGCTCTCGTATGCATCATATATAAACTTGGAGTACATACCTGTTAAACCTTTCGCATTGTGTATATTTATAAGCAATTCTTATTACGAAGTCTTACCCGGACATAATCTCCACACGTAGTCATCGGGTCGTACCCGGACAAATCTCCACACGTAGTCATCGGGTCTCACCCGGAACATATTTCCAAGTTTCATGTACACTTAATCACATATTACAACATTCACATCAGCCATTCGGCTTTACCACATATATATATACACTTTCATATTCATCACGTCGGCCATTAGGCCTTATCACATATATATACATTTTCACATTCATCACATCGACCATTAGGCCTTATCACATATATATACATTTCCACATTCATCACATCGGCCATTAGGCCTTATCACATATACATACCTTTTCACATTCATCACATCGGCCATTAGGCCTTATCACATATATATACATTTTCACATTCATCACATCGGCCATTAGGCCTTATCACATATATATATATACCTTTTCACATTCATCACATCGGCCATTAGGCCTTATCACACATATATACATTTTCACATTCATCACATCGGCCATTAGGCCTTATCACATATATATACATTTTCACAAATTTTGATATCAAAGATCCATCTAACTCTCAAGTATCATTTTACAATATCACAATTTAGAATTCAAGCATGGGATCAATCAATAGCTTATGAGCAACTAAAACAAGTTTTTATCCATGTTTACAACAAAATCACATTTTCGCTACGAGCTGTTTTCCTGAGCAATGGTCACTAAATTATCTATAACCGGAGCTAAAAGGCTCCAAATCACTTGCCGCTACTTTTCCTTGAATATAGACTCGTATATCTTCCATCCATAAATTTTTCAGAATTTTAGGTTTGGCCAATCAATACCAGATTTTTCTTAAAGTTTCCCCTGTTTCACTGTTTGCCTAACCTGACCAGTCTTCACTACGAATCAAAATTCTCATTGTACAGAATTCAAAGTATGTTCTATTTGATTTTATTTGAAACTAGACTCATTGAGGAGTCTAAGCATATAAATTTTATCTTGTAACCATTTTTGTACAAATTATAGTGATTTTCTTAAAACAGAATAGGGGATTTCGGAGTCATTCTGACCCTGTCCCACACAACTTTAAATATCTCTTTATAGGAAATTTCTTTGCTTCCACGGTCTCTTTTATAAGAAACTAGACCAACTAAGCTTTGATTACATATTTTACTCAGCCTATAATTCCACACCAACAATTTATAGTGATTTTCTAAAATCACCTTACTGCTGCTGTCCAAGCAAATTATTACAATTTGCTCTTAAATTTCAAGTCCAAACACATATGAACTTACCATTTGAGTTTAAGACATATCATGGCCACATCATATCTTATTAAATCAACTCATTATGTCCTATTATGGTTGAATTTACTCAACGTTTAATCGCTTAAAACTTACCTCGAAGTGGTCGACGATTAGATGTCCACGACTATTCGTTTACTTTCTCTTTTCCCCATCCGACTTGATCCTCTTTGCTCTTAAGCTTAAGTAAAACAATAGATTTGCTTAAGTACTTAACTAATATTATTCACTTAACAATCACATTTGGCACTCACATATCATTTAATCTTTGATTGACCAGTTTAACACATACCAAAATCCAATCATACATCTAACCTTTATCTCAATACCAAACCGAGTTATAAGATCATACATTATACTAAGCATATCATTAAACATACCTATTCAATTTAGCTAATTTCATAGCCGATTAATCACCTTGAAACTTACCTTAATACACATTTTATCCCATTGCCGAATACATATATATATTCAACCCAAATCCCTTTCTTAACTCGTGATTCACTAACTTGGGAGTTATTTTCTAACAAATTTTAACTTACTCTAATACCGAATGCTACTCAAGCTTTAAGCTCATGTCCTTTCATTATTAAACAAATGTTATAACATAACTAACATCCCTTTTTCAATTTGAGCATCAACACATAAAGAAATTAAACACAAAGATTCATAGTCGAAACTTATACATAACATCATTCAAGGTTTAATCCCCTAAATTCATGCTCAAAGCCGAACCTATTGAGAGATGTATATACAACAATATCTAGTTAGTACATTCAAGCACCTATGGCATTCCCTTCAATTTAATACTAAGACAAACCAAAAGATTTATTCATGTAAATTCAAAATTTCAAGTTCATCTCTTTCTCATATAAATACCAAAAATTAAGTATTTACTAGCTTAAACTCTATTAAACCTTAAAACATCAATCCACCATCACATGCATCATTACAAAGCTTCATTTTTAGCATGTAAATGACATCAACACCAAGCAAGAATGATGCATCCATGGCCGAGTGTCATTTCCATCACCTAGCAAGATTTAGACCATGGGCTAGGTAGAACTCAAGCTACCAACTAAAACATGCATGCATCTCATGGACAACATCACACATACCTTAGTCTAGCAAATCACCATAGCCGATTTTCTCAAGCTCCTCCCCTTCCTTTCTTTCCTCTATTTGGCCAAGGATGTTCAAGGATGAACAAAACATTTTTTTTTTGTTTTCTTTCTTCCATTCACGGCAAAAAGGGGGGGGGGCATGTGTGAGACCATTTTTTTTTCCATTTTTTTCTCATCACTCCTCCCTTTCATTATTTAATTCTTCCTTACATACATCACTAACCCAACATGTTTGTGACATGTTTCCACCCATAGCATGGCCGGCCACTATGCTTCAATTTGGCTAATTTGACATGCAAGGACAAACACTTTCCCACATGTATTGATAGGCCATTTTACCTTTGCCTAGCACATTTCTAAATTTTCTCACATAAGTCCTATGTACTCCATTCACATGCAATTAACTAAATCGAAGCTTAAAAATTTTTGCACATTCATATTCACATATTTTAGACCATAAATATCACATCCAAATAATTTGGTGACTTGGTTTAGCGGTCCCGAAACCGCTTTCCGACTAGGGTCACTTTAGGGCTGTCACAAATCCTGATAAGAAATCCATAATCATCTCATTCTCATTTCCATTCTAATATCACTACCGATGAAGATCGTTTTGATATCACCCGATGTTCAGTAGTAGTCCTGATAACCTTTCATGTTTTCAATTACAAAGATTAGAAATGTCGAGTTCTAAACTCGATCATCAATGTATTACTCCTATGATTTTTCTTGCAAACTCTCTGCATAAGCCTAGAATTTTTGTTTCAAGTACTTGTAACCACATTTTTTCTCTTCTCAAGGATCATGCAATAATCGGCTTAAGTCATTTGCACAATTTCACACTCAATTCCTTTTATGACAGTAGATACATTAGCCATCCCATTGCCTTATTGACTTAGAACACATTACAATTTATTCAATAACACATTATTGAAATTGAAGAAGTTTTTGTTTAGCACATACCCCATCGGTTCAAAGACTTTGGTCAATAGTGTTCTCGTTCATTCAAAGCTTTAATGACATGTAATAGACCATTCAACTTTCACAAGATGAAAACTTTATCATTCAGAACAACTTTAAATCGTATCAAGGTCTTCTAAGATATATACACTTTTCATTCAGACTATCTATCTTTTACCCGGAGAGAGGTAAAATCTTGTTCCCAGACACAAATATCTTTTTTTAATCTTTCAAATAATAATCAATACCTCTTGAACCACTGAGTCGGTATTAATCATCAATAAATGACATTTTAAGAGATCCTCTTTTTCATTTGATAGGACGGTTTGACATGAAACCATTCAAAGCTCACTTATCATACTAACCAAAGTCCATTTCAATTGTATTAGCTCAAGATAACAAAAATGCCTCAATTGAATGCATTAACTTTGATTAACTTACTTGAGGAAAGGAATCCACCATACAAACTGAAATTGCAATTTCATCATTTATGCCTTTATTGATATCAGTCCTTTACACAAAGATTTAGAGAAATCTAGATACGGGGGTTATCACATTACTGTAATCAATCCAGAAGCACGTTCATAATCGACACAGTCATCATAAGTTGAAGAACATACCTTGGATATGAGTGATCATTGGTAATTTACGAGATGGAGATAACAAGAAATCCAGAATAAAGAAATCCAAGACAGAGGGATCCAAGATAAAGATATCCAAGGTACAGAAATCCAAGATACCATATCACAATGATAGACCCAGAAAAATGTTCATAAGAAAAATATGAAGGATCTTGATAATTCTTCAGAGAAAAGAAGTCCCGAAGAATTCATCAATCCAACCCACTGGGATTAAATGCAATAGGGATAATATACCTTCCCATAAATGTATATTGAATAGAGCATCAATTAGGAGAAATAGATTTATATCATCATGCATATTATTTCATAAAGTCCCATTAGATGGAATGTAATGGAATGCCAGACAGACATAGAGCAATACAGATTATATACCAGTCGGGCTATCAATACTTCCATCTATACATTATGATTAGAAAGCACTCCCATAAGACAAGGATTTTATCAATAGGGCAGTAACCGTAAAAATATTTCTGAGAACAGTTAAACAGACAAAATACCTCGGAAAGGATTGCCATAATCTGGTATCTTACCTTTCAACATTATTCCTTCAATTATTTCTGCCATCGTAAATCTCACATTATACTTTTCATTAAAGAAGTTCAATTTTGAAGAAATTTCTAGTTAATACATTTCCCCACATCTTAACTTACTAGTCTTGTCGTTACTTATCAATTTCATTTAATCTCTGTTCATGTTCATAATCATTCTATAGTTGAAGCCTTTGGTATCATACTTGTAAACTTATTCAATATGAATCTCGTGAAATTCTTTCACAAAACACCACTCTGGTAAGGGGTGGGGTTGTAAGATCCCTAACTCATTTCTCATACTCATATACATATATTGCTAGCTCATTACCAAAGTAACATTTTCATAAGCATATCATTCACTTCAGGCAAAATTTTATTCACGTTCGTATGACAAGAACTTTTCAGTTATCTTATTTAAACAGTATATTTATGTATGCATTCTATGGGTTTTGGACAGTTTACTAATCTCATTCATTCAATCAAACAAATTAGGCATATATAACTTTTTATAAAGGCCAAACAAACCTGGACAAATACATCACAGTTTAAACTTTCATCTCATATGTTATTGTGTACTTATCATGAACTTTTATTCATACTATTCTAATTTTAAGCTCATCATAATTGTACTTTACTCGAATGCCTTAGCTTCTCATCAAACATGGTCGGTATAGCTTAGTTGGAAGGCACCTTTGTCCAAAAAGTATGATTCTCATTCGCATCAGGAGACATCACACTATCATGGGTTTGTGGCATGTATAGCTAGACCTTCATGCAGGCTAGGTTAGTCTGAGAACCAACTAAACTATAGCTCTGATACCACTAAATGTAACACCCTATACCTGTATCTGACGTCGGGACAGGGTTCGAGGCATTACCGGACTTAAATATTCACAACATGCAAATCGAGCCACAAATTTTTTTCCCAAAATTAAAACATCTCAAACACATGCATATCGTCCCTTATAAAGGCCTTCGAAGCCTATAACATACATCGGGGTGGTTCAGGACTAAACCAAGAACTTTCGATAAACTTTTGACAACTTAACTAATTTTCTTACTTTGGAGAGTCACAAGCCCGTGTGGGTTGGGCCGTGTGGTCACACACGCCCGTGTGGCTTGGGACACGCCCGTATCCTCAGCCCGTGTAACTCTCTATTTATGACGTCAGCCAAAAAAATTGATCCACATGGTCAAGCCATACGCCCGTGTGCTAGACCGTGTCTTCTACATGGCTGAGACACATGGCCGTGTCTCTGCCCGTGTGGCCAACACTTAGGCTATTTTCCAAGCCTCATGTTGTCCTTAATTCTTTCCCATACTTTACACATCATGGACCCAAATTATAGCATCTATTTAATGGTTAATCGACTTTAAGAAAGATTCAAATAAATAATTTGCATGTTGTCTTACATGTGTTTATTACCCAGCATTTAATCTGTACACATTCTACAATTGTCCATGTTTAATCATTATCAACCTACTACCAGGCCACATATTCATTCCATGGCCACAACCACCTCAAATGGTTCTAGGGCATTCATCGTATACATGTGTTATACTAATTATTCATAGCAATCAATTATAATCACATGACATGCATTAACCCATAGCAGGAATAATTAAGCTTACAAGTCATAACCATAATAAGCCACATCTCATGGCTATATACAATAGATCAATATAAGCTGGTAAATTTGGCTAATCATAACAACATCTAATATAAAAACTAGTCCTTATACATGCCACTCACTTGAAAGTGTTTAATACACGTATGATAATACTCTGGAGTTGATAGCTTGATAGTGTGATGCTGCCTGCGACGATCTCCAACCCCGAGCCAACCTGAGAACACTAAGGAAAGGGAGAGGAAGGAGTAAGTTTAAAGCTTAGTAAGTCCATATGGAAATAATAAGCATTATAACAACATGTTTCATGAGACAATCAACCATATGACACTTTTACTCAAATTCTGGTTAAGTTTTTTTCTCGAGTCTTAGTTCCTAATTTATTTATATCTGGAGCTACAGAACTCTAAATTAAGATCCGTTGATTTTTCCTAAAACTAAACTCATTTATCTTCATACAATAAAATTTCCGAATTTTTTGGTCTAGCCAATAAGTACAGTTTATTATTCAAAGTCTCCCCTATTTTGATATTTGATAGCTTCGACCTTTCTTTACTAAACTTTATTTATCTCATAGTACGAGACTCGGATAATATTCCTGTCTCTTTCTACTGAAAGTATACTCATTAAGGATTTCAGTAATATTATTCGTAACTCATAATTATTTTTTTTACAATTTTTAGTGATTTTCCTAAGTCAGAACAGGGGATTCCAAACTCATTCTGAAACTGTGTCACAAGAATTCAAATATCTCATCATATGAGATTCCTTTACTATCATCATTTCATTTATCTGAAACTAAACCTAATAAGCTTTAATTTAATATTTTATTCAGTCTCTAACTCAATTTACACTATTTTTGGTGGATTTTCAAATTCGAACTATTGCTGTTGTCTAAAACTTTTTCAATGCAAATTCATAGTAACTATCATACGCTTATTGATCATGGACTCATCATTTCATGAAACCCATATCTCATTACACAATGTAAGTTAACATGATACTACAACGCAATTCATAAGAATAAGCATAAGGATGGTTCATCTTTCAAACCTTTTTACTTGTTTATCATGTATACACATACATATGCATGAATTTGCTTACTCATCATTTATCACATTTCAATAAGGCATCACTTATGAGTATAATGTACGTACCTGTACATATCCATAGCATATCACTTTACCTTTATCACCGCAACCATCTTGGGACTTTCATCGCATTATTCATTATAATACCCGTTGAATTTCTCAGAAATTTTGATGGATAATCCATTTACCGTCAAATCATACAAGTGATCATCTCAAGTACACACTCCCGCAAACCTCACATCTTCCGGCGGGATTACCAGTCCAGGATAAATCCTTCATAATATAAACTCATAGAGTATTGCCAAGATTACCAGTCCAAGCTAAATCCCCTTCAATGACATATACTAAAATGAGATAGGATCTGAATTACCAATCTAGGCTAAATTTAGATCCTAATCGGATTACCCATCCGGGTTAAATCCTTAATGCACACATATTCTTCGGAAGGCTCGATCACTCAAGGAACACCTGTCCGAGATAGATCCTTTTCTATATTTGAGATCAACGAATTACTCATCCGGGCTAAATCCTTTTCGGCAACACATGCATGATCTCAAGCCATGTAAGCCATGGTTTATCCATCGGATTTCCCTTTTTATTCAACTAGGATTTTCTCTTTTCATCAAGTATCTCATTATCCATGCAATGCATATCCAATTCAACACATTTCCATGTTTATTTAGACATTAGTCCATGAAATAAACATGGTATTGCATATAATTATATTTAGGCATTTGTTACAATATATAATATTTATATCAACTAAATAAATGTCCATCACACTATGCTAACTCATCAATTTAAGTTCAAGTATGAATAATAATGTCGTTACATTATCATTGACATATGAACTTACCTCGATTTCGAGTACGACTATTTATTTCGAGTTTGTGCTTAACCTTGTTCAACCTCGTTCTAAGCCCGAATCTTGTTTTCCTTGATCTATAATATCAAATTTAGCCTACTAATTAGTCACATTATTCATATGGGTCCAAAAATCAAATTTTTACAAATTTGCATTTTGGCCCCTTAACTTTCACATATTTACACTTTTTCCCCAATGCTCGTAAATGATTTTTATTCAATTTACTTGTATTTGAAGCCTAGCCAAATCACTTTCATAACTATGGCAGCCCCAAATTTCCACTAAATCATCCTTTTATGACTAATTTATAACTTTTACGATTTAGTCCTTTTTAAGCATTTTTATCGAAAATCACTTAGCAAAAGTCATTTATTACACATTGAGCCTTCATATTCTACCATTAAACATCAAAATACATGCATATCATTCATGGTAAATTTTTAAACATAAACCCTAGGTCAAAATAATGGTAGAAATGAGTAGAGCATGTTGCCGGGATTTTAAAAATGTAAAGAACATCAAAAACCGGGCTTGAATGCACTTACTATTGAGCTTGGAAGCTTGAAAACCCTAACCATGTCTTCTACCATGCAATATTCGGCCATAGGTAGAAGATGGACAAGAAATTTGGCTTTAAATTTGTCTTTTAGTCCATTTATTGACCAAATGATAAAAATGCCCTGTTAGCCTTTTTTTGAAATTTTATCCATACAATCCCATTTTTGTGCAAAATTTTAGAACTTGGTTAAATTTCTATTTAAGACCCTCTAATTAAAAATCCAATTCAATTTCATACGAAAAACTTCTAGAACTCATATTTTGCAATTTATTCAATTTAGTCCTTAAAGTCTAATCGAGCACCTTAGACATAAAATTTCTTCATGAAATTTTCACACAAGCATGTAAACATATCATAGACCTTATAATAATCATAAAATAATTATTTATACTTCAAATTTGTGGTCTCAAAACCACTATTCCGACTAGGCCCTAATTCAGGATGTTACATCAGTTGTAGCGAAGTTTAGCAAGTGTGAGTTCTGTCTAAGAGAGGTACATTTCCTTTTGACACGTAATTTTGGTGGAGGGTATCATGGTAGACCACACCATTGTAAAGGCAGTTCTCAAATAGATATCGCCTAAGAATGTCACTATAGTTTGGGTGGTGGTAGATAGGCTCACAACAATAGCTACCATGCTAGTTTAAAAATATCTCCTTTTGAGGCCTTATATGGTAGAAGGTGTAGAACACCTACTTGTCGGATAAAGTTAATTGAAAAAAAATCATGGGTCCAAGCTTAGTGTGTGAAACTGAAAAAAAAGGTTGTTGTCATTCGTGACCACTTAAAGGCTGCTCAGGATCTGCAAAATTCTTATGCAGATTTAAAAAGAAAGGAAATCTCCTTCGAGATGGAGACAAAGTTTTCTTGAAGGTATTTATTTGGAAAAGGATTATATGATTTGGCCAGAAAGGAAAGCTAAGGCTAAGATTTGTGGGGCCTTATGAAATCCTAAAAAGATTTGGTCAAATAGCATATAAATTGGCCTTGCCTCTTGAACTATCAAAGATTGATAACATCTTCCATGTATCACTGTTGTGAATATATAGATCCAACCCTGAGTACATGGTACAAGTTTAAGAGCTTGAGATTGAACCAAACCTATCTTACAAGGAAAAACTAATTTGTATTTTAGCCAAGGAAGTTAAAGAGCTAAGGAATAAGAGAACTACCTTAGTAAAGGTACTATGGAGAGATCACAACACTAAGGAAGCCACTTGGGAAAGGGAGGGAATTTCAGAGTATCCACAACTATTTTCAGGTATGAATTTCAAGGATGGAATTTCCTAAGTAGGGGAGAGTTGTATCATCCCGCCCAACGAAGTGTAGTATTTGAGTATTTGTTAATTGAACTAAGGCTTATAGTGTGACCCCTGAGAAAGGAAAGAGTTAGAAATTTATCAAGTATTTAAGGATTGCGAATGTGCCTTTGGGTGAAGTCTTAATTAAGGTGAGCTCTAAAGATTGGAGAACTCTTTGATAGAGTATATGCAGCCCCAATGAATAGATGAAAATAATGAATCCTATTGTTAAACTCCTAGTCTGATAGGTATGATGAATATATTGTTATCTTATTCTCTAAGAAAACTATTCAGCTGGCTTAATAAGAATTAGTCAGGATTGGACAAAAGTTTATAAAAATGAAAGGACATGCATTTAAGATGAGAGAGAAAAATATTAGTCACAGGTACCGAAGAAAGGTTAGTGGGGGGAAATAAGCTTGTCCACTAAGTTTTCCTTTCATGCGCACCCATATAAAGCCAACCTTAGCTTCTTGGACAAGTTTTATATTTTCTCTAGCAATTCATACTTTTTTTTAGCAAATCCTCTCTACATTTTTTGGGAAAACGACAGAGCAAGGCCTACTTAAAGGGTTAAAGTTCGTTGTAATCAGCCAATTTCAACATGGTAAATAACGAAAAAACTCTAGTTATTTTCGTGATTGTTTATGGGACCCTAAGGTCTTATGCTTAGGGACAGACTAATGATTTAGGAAAGGAAACTTCTAGATTTTGGATTTCCTGATTAAGTGTTCTTGAAAGCTTATTTAGTTCTTTTAAAAAACATGATCTAATAAGTTAATTATAGCTCAAGAAACTCCCAAAAGCTCCGAAGACAAGAGCAAGGGACCTACTGTTTAGTCTCTGCTACATCTTCTAGTGAGTTCTTTCATACTTTGTGTGTGCATTGTACATAACTAGTTCAATGTAAGTTTACCTAACTGGTGAAAGGTTTGCCTTTGCATATCTATGTAAGAAATAAAAGGGCCTTACTTTGTACTGAGTCATTCCCTACTTTATTTTGGAAGAAGGAACCATATGGTTAGAAAAAAAGAAGTGAATTCATGGCGTTGCCTTCATTTCAAGATGCATTGAACTGGTAGATTATGATATATGAATGATGTTATGTAGCCTTTGGTAAGACAAGTGTAATGTAAACCAGATTGGTAAAATGTAACAGAGGAAAAAGGAACGGATGTTACTATCTCTGAAACAAAGACTAGGGTTTTGGCTAGCACGAATGAGGTTGTCTACATGAATGCATGGGCGTAGTGTATGCACCAAAGTAAGTCTTACTCTGTTAAAGTCTATGCAAGTTTAGTATTTGCCAATAGGCGAGCTACCTAAAGTCAGTTTGTTTGGTGTCTTCACCAATGGGCGAATCGTAAGTCCCACTGAGTTGGGAAGAGTCCTTTTGTCTATCTAAAGTATAGAAATTCTGATGCTGCTTTGGAACTCACTAAGTTCTATGAACTTTGTAACAGCCCGATTTTGGGTCTAGTCGAAACAATGGTTTCGGGACCACAAATCTGACATAGAAAAATGTGTTTTTATTATATTTTTATAGTCTACATTTTTATGAAATTATTTTGTAAAAATTTTGTTTGAAAATTTTGACGTTTGGGCACTCAATTTAGTCAAAAGGACTAAATTGTAAAAAGTGTAAAAGTTGAGTTCTACATGTTAGAGGTGTCCAATTGTTATGGAATTTTAAATTGGAGGTCCTTATATGGTAATTAGACCATTGGTTAAGTTGGTGGACAAAAATGGACATGGTTAGGCATGTTTCCAAAGTTTTTCATTAAGGGCATTTTGGTCTTTTAGTTATTAAAATGAATTAAAAACAAAATTAAAACCCAATTTTTGTCCATCTTCAACCCCTTGGCCGAATTTCACATAAGGAAGACATAACTAGGGTTTTTCAAACTTCCAAGCTCGATTACCAAGAAAGACGTGGAATCGACCTTGATCGGGGAAAGGAAAAGATTGTGGACTAAATTGCAAAATTTCTATATTTTGCATAGAGGTAAGTTTGTATGTAAATAATATTTCGATTCTTTTTCTGTTATTATCTTTTGTTACTATATGAGATGTGGCTGCCTATAGAATGATCAACTGATGTAAACTACGAATTGGGATTGACTAAGAACGAGTTAGTAAAATGTTGAAAAGTAAAGAATTTCCTGATTGAACCTTCAGAATAGAATAGATACGAATGATCCATTGTGAGAACACATGTGTAGTACTATGTGCAGGCTGCTATGTGTTTAAGACAGTTTTAGGTCACGCGTGTAGTACTAAGTGCAGGCTACTACGTGTACTAGATTGTTAGGTCGCATGTGTAATACTAAGTGCAGGCTACTATGCGTACCCGATAGTTTCGATCATGTGTGTAGTACTAAGTGCAGGATACTACGTGTATCAAATGGTTAGGTCACGTGTGTAGTACTAAGTGCAGGCTACTACGTGTACCAGATTGATAGGTCGCATGTGTAGTACTAAGTGCAGGCTACTATGCGTACCCGTTAACTTCGATCACGTGTGTAGTACTAAGTGCAGGCTACTATGCGTATCAGATGGATAAGTCACGTGAGTAGTACTAAGTGCAGGCTACTACGTGTACCAGATTGAGAGATCGCATGTGTGACACCCCGAATGTGACCCTAGTCGGAGAGTGGTTTCGGGACCACGAAACCGAGTCACAAGAATAATTAAGTGTTATATTCCGTACTTATTGTATGTGGAATTGGTATGCGTAAATATTTCGTGTCTCGATTTTTATTAATTAGGTGCTAAATTATAAGAAAGGACTTAGTAGTGAACTTTGAAAGTACGATAGGGAAATAGGTGATGACTAATTAAAGCATGCATGCAAAATAATGGACTTGCATGTCAAATTCCCCCTTTCTACAAGTAATGGCCGGCCATGACAAAGAAATATGGGTCAAACATGTCATGAAACATGTTTTGTTGGGCATTAGGGAGAAATAGTAAACAAATAAGCATGGGTAAGAAAAGAATGAAAAAAAAAATGTGTGTGAGAGAGTGGCATACCCCATTGCCGTGAGTTGTAGAGAAGGAAAGAAAAAAATTTTGTTCATCCTTTCTTTGAGCCAAAACTAAGGAAGAAGGAGGATTTTTGCTTCATGCTTGGTTTGGAAGAGATCTAGAAGGAGATTTGGCTAAGTTTGCATCAAGATTAAGGTATGTATGAGGTTGTGTTGGGAGTTTCATGCATGTTTTGGTTGCTAACTTGATGTGCATGTTAGCCATGGCTCAAATCTTTGGTATGCCATGGAAATGGTATTTGGCCAAAGTTGTTATAGTGATAAAGCCATTGCATGCTAAGTGTGAAGCTTGATGATGATGCATGCAATGATGGATTTTCTACTCATGAGTAAGATTTTGAGTTTTCTCTTTGTTTTATCATGATTAAAGTTGAAAAGGAGCATGATTGTCATACTTGGCCATGATGCATTCTTGAGCATGATTCATGCTTCTTGCATGTTAGTTAAAAGTTTGTGTTTTGGATGGCTATGGACACCTTGAAAATTCGGCCATGCTCATATATGCATATATATGATTGCACATTATGTTTGGTTATGAACTAAGTGATGAATATATTGATTTAAAGAAGAAAATGTGGAAGAATGCTTGTGAAATTGCAAGCACAATTCGGCCTAGCACACATATAAGTGCTTGATGCTATATTATAAGTTTTGGGCCACAATGTGCAAAGCATAAATTAGTAGATTGCATGCTGTTTTTGTGAGGTATTAAGTGCAAAATTGACCTCAACATGTACATGAATATTCGGCCTTGGGTAGCCTATTGAAGGCCTTAGCATTTCCTTGATGCTCAAATAAATTGTATTGAATTGCTTGATGTAGTATAAAATGTGCATGACCATTGTGTATTCAAGCTAAAGAGTGGCCATATGACCATTTAAAATCCTTGTCATATTCGGCCATAAGCAAGCACAATGAGGTTTTAATAAATTGAATTTGTTTGAATTAGCTCAAGAGCTAAGAGGGCCACAATTGGACAAGGGGAAGGAAAAGGTGATCGAATAGCCGAAAAAGCCGTTCGACAACATCCGAGGTAAGTCCTCAAGAAGTGACCTTACTTGAATTATGTGAGATGAAATATGGATGTGTATGATTATTGATTATGTGTGTATGAGTATTTGAATTCCACCGGGCTAAGTCCGGCGAATATGCTAATGATATTAATTGTGTTTGAGCCTTAGTAACGAAAATGAAATATGTATGTCCAATGATTATTGATGTATGTGTGCATGAGAAATTGAATGATATCGGGCTAAGCCGAAGACAATTATGCTGGAAATTATATCCGGGTTAAGACCGAAGGCAATTGTGCTAGTGGTTATATCCGGGCTAAGGCCGAAGGCATTCGTATGAGTTATTCTATCCGGGCTAAGACCGAAGGCATTTGTGCGTGATTATATCCGGTTATATTCGAAGAATCTTGGGCTGGAGGTGAGTGTTGGTTGCTGAAATGAATTTAATTAGTACACTCGGACAGCCCAAAGGATAAGGTACGTTATATGTGCATTGGAAAGTCGGCGTGTTTGAGCAACATTCGCTCAATCGACTAATGAATTTCAGTTATTGAATTGATTGATGCTTTGCGAACTTATACAATGATGAAGTATGAAGTAAGAATGTGTATTAATGAAATGATGCATTTGGCTATGTGAATGTATTGCTGTAAATTATAGTTCATTATATTCCTTGAGACTTACTAAGCATAAAATGCTTACCCGTTGCTTTGGCTCTTAGTTTTCTAGATTTCGCTCGAGGCAATCGGATTTGGGATCGTTGAAGTCGAAGTCATCCACACTATCAAGCCTCCATTTTGGTATAAATTTTGGTTGAACTTGAGATGGCATGTATAGGACTACCTCTTGTTTGTTAAATACGTTGTAATGTAAGTTTGTATGGCCATGCGAAAATGGCTCGAAAAGGGAGCATGAACTTAGACTTATTGTGGGTTGTATGTATATATATTTGGGGTCATGATGTGGCTATGGTTTGGAAATGGGAATGTTGGTCATATGATCAGCCATTGGCATGGTTAAAATGATCATATATGAACCTATGTATGGCAAAATTAGTTGAATCATGGAGACTACCAAATAGGTAAGTCCTACCTTAAAACAGATGCTGCCAGCTGCAGTGGCGTGAATGTGAAAAATCACCATAATTCATAGGAATGGAATCAAATAGTGAATAAGCTATGTAAATGAACCTTGATGAGTCTATTTTCATATGGAAGAAACGAAACGGTCATAGGAGTTACAGGTTAAGAGATATTAAAGCTATTGTGAGACAGGGCCAGAATGGTTTCTGGGTTCCCTGTCGCAACTTTAAAATTCACTATAAATTATCCAAAAGAATTAGGAGATATACCTTATATGTACAGATTCCATTTTGAGTCTAGTTTCATTAGAAACAAACGACACCAGCATTAAAGCCCTGTGCAGAGAGATATTCAAGTTATACCGCGCGATGGTCAGAGCAGTCGATCCCTGTAACTTGGGTAACTTTAACTAATAAACTGTACCAATTGGCCCGACCAAAATCCTAGAAATAAATCCATGGATGTATATATGAGTCTAAATTCAGGAAAATTTACGAAACCAGTTTCCGAGTTTTGAAACTCGAGATATGATTTTAAAGGCGACAGTGACGCAGTTTTCCAGCCTGACTGGAAATGTCAAATTGGTGGGCAAAAACATGTGAACTTGGTTTGTTAACCCTCGGGCCGACACGGCGATGGTCTCGGGTTTGGGGTGTTACAATTTTATTGGTATCGAGCCACGGTTTAGTCGATTCTAGGACTACCGTGATGTGTTTGGGGTCTAGCTATACATGCCATTAAATGATGAATCGATAGTGTGATGAATTACGACAATTTGACTTCATGTTTGTTTATAGCAATGGATCCCGATCCCAACCGAAGCGATAGCTGATGATGTGGAGAGTGTGGCGCTGCTCCCGCGCAAGGGACAGCGCGGCGGACTCTCAACCTATGGCCAGCAATCCTAATGACGAGGCTAAGCAAGCCTTTTATAGTGTGATGAGCGAATGGTTTAATCAATACATTCGAACCAACACGGTGTTCCACCACCTCCATTCCCGATTTAATGCAACCCCAAGACCTACAATACCTCCGTGGGATCGACCCAATAAGGTCGGGTAAGCCCCCATCGATAGGATTCGAAAACATGGGGCCACTGAATTTAAGGCTACGGATGATGATGATGCCGAAGCGAGCTGAATTATGGTTAGATAACACTATCCGGGTGCTTGATGAGCTATCCTGTACACCCGATGAGTGCTTAAAGTGTACCATCTCCTTGCTACGCGAGTCCGCCTACTATTGGTGGAGTACTCGACTTCGTGGTGCCTAGAGAGCAAGTGACTTGGGAATTCTTTCTAACCGAGTTCAAAAAAGTATATCGATCGAGATTCATCGACCAAAAGCGGAGGAGTTCCTTGATCTTAAGCAAGGTTCTATGTCCGTTCTGACTACTTAACGAAAGTTTGTGAGGCTTAGCCGATCTGTGAGAATGCATTTCGTCCGAAGCTATTATGTGCAAACGCTTGAGGATGGGCTGAATGATGATATAAGGATGTTTGTTGGCATTCTCGAGATCGAGAGTTCGTAGTACTTGTTGAGCGAGCTTGTAAAGTCAAGAGCTTAGAAAGGAGAAACAAAAGCTGATGTGGGGATTGGAGAATTCCGAAAGAGGTCCTCGGGAAAGTCTCTTCAACAAGCATCGAAGAGATTTCGAGATGATGCGAGCCGGTCTAGAGGCGTTTCGGGATTTTCTAGACGAGGACGCGATCGACCCCCTGTGACCACACGAGTCACCTCGATTGCTTGGTGGCGGAAATGATCGCCGAGAGAGGACACAGTGTCCACATTGTGGCAAATGGCATTCGGGGAGCTGTTGGTTTCGTGATCGCTCCTGCTATAAGTGTGGATCGGCCGACCATTTTATGAAGGATTGCCCGAGGATGCATGAACAGAATGCAAGTCAGAGTGCAAACCCGGGTGCTACCACTGCTCGAGGTAGGCCACCTAGAAATATGGGCAATGTCGTTGGCGGTCGAGAGGATCTAGAGATGCTACCATCGGATCTCGAGGCTCGTGCTCTGCTAGGACTTATGCCATCGCGCACGCCGAGGATCTTGCCTCTCCGGATGTTATTACCGGTACTTTCACTCTTTTCAATACAAATGTAATTGCTTTGATTGACCTGGTTCTACTCATTCTTATATATGTGAAACCTTAGCATCCATAAAGACTTTGCCCATTGAGTCTCTCGAGTTTGTAATTCGGTGTCAAACCCTTGGGTCATTACGTGCTTGTTAACAAAGTGTGCAAGAAAAGTCCCCTAGTGTTCCGAGGTTCTTGTTTTCCGCGGACTTAATGCTTTTGCCATTCGATGAGTTCGATGTTATTCTTGGTTTGGATTGGTTGACCATGCACGATGCGGTTGTAAATTGCAAGAGCAAGACTATCGATTTGAGGTGCGCGAATAATGAAATAATTCGGGTTGAGTCCACGGACTTAAAGGGTTGCCAATTGTAATATCGCGATGTTGGCCCGAAAATATGTAAGAAAAGGTGCGAAGCGTACCTTGCGTCGTACTCGATGACAAGGAATCGGAGAAGAAACCCGAATCTGTGCCCGTGGTTTGTGAATACCGGATGTTTTCCCGAAGAATTGCGGGTTTACCACTGTTCGAGAAATAGAATTTGGCATCGAATTGGTACCGGTACCACCCCAATTTCGATAGCTCCGTATCGTATGGCACCAACGAATTGAAGGAGTTGAAAACTTCGGTTGCAAGAATTGGTGGATAGAGGTTTTGCTCGCCGAGTTTTTCGCCTTGGGGTGCGCCGTGTTGTTCGTGAAGAAGAAGGATGGAACCATGCGACTATGCATCGACTATCGTCGACAACAAAGCGACGATAAAGAACAAATATCCGTTGCCACGTATTGATGACTTGTTCGATCAATCAAGGGAGCCTCGGTGTTCTCGAAAATAGATTTGAGATCGGGCTACTATCAATTGCGAATCCGAGATTGAGCGTGCCCAAGGCGCCTTGAGCGAGATATGGTCACTATGAGTTCTGGTGATGCCGTTTGGGCTCACTAATGCCCTAACGGTATTTATGGATTTAATGAATCGAATCTTTAGACCATATTTGGATCGATTAAGTAGTCGTGTTCATTGATGACATCTTGGTCTATTCAAGAAATGAGACCGAACATCTTTGAACACTGCGGTTAGTCTGCAAATTTTACGGGACAAGCAATTATATGCTAAGTTCAGCAAGTGTGAGTTACGGTTAAGAGAGGTAAGCTTCTTGGGTCATGTGGTATCAGCATGGGTATTCGAGTCGACCAATAAAATTTCAGCCATACTAAATTGGAAGCCTCAGAAATATTCGAGGTTCAAGCTTTTGGGGCTTGCTTAGGTTACTACCGACGATTTGTAAAGGCTTCTCAACGATAGCCACGCCGATGACGGCTTCTCCAAAAGGATGTTAAGTTCGAATGGACGGAGAAATGCCAAAAAAGCTTGATCAATGAAAACTTATTTGATGAAGCCCCAATTCTAGTGCAACCCGAGTCCGCAAGGAGTTTGTCATCTATAGCGACGCCTCTCTACTTGGGTTAGGTTGCGTATTAATGCAAGAAGGTCGAGTTGTGGCCTATCGTCGAGGCAATTAAAGCCACATGAGAAAAATTATCCGACTCATGATCTCGAATTGGCGCCATCGTATTCGCCTTAAAGATTTGGCGACATTACTTATTTGGTGAAAGGTGCCATGTATACTCGGATCACAAAAGTCTCAAGTATTTGATGACCCAACGAGACTTAAATCTGCGACAAAGACGTTGGCTCGAGTACTGTTAAAGGATTATGAGTGATCATTGACTATCACCCGGAAAGGCGAATGTAGTTGCGGATGCCTTGAGTCGTAAATCGTTATTCTCTTCTGACGATGAATGTGCACTTGTCTATCCGATCCGACGGTGTGTTAGTGGCTGAAATGAAAGCCAAACCATTATTGACACACCAAATTCGAGAAGCTCGGAAAGTCGATGACGAGTTGGTTGCAAAAGCGGGCTGCGTGTGTTCGAACAAGGACTCGGAGTTTCAAATCGACGATGACGATTGTTTGAGGTTCAAAAGTCGTCTGTGTGTCCCAAAGAATTGAACTCATTTCGATAATTCGAATGAAGCCCATTGTAGCCGAATGGCAATCCACCCGGGAGTACGAAGATGTACAATGATTTGAAACGTCGATTTTGGTGGCATGGTATGAAGCGAGACATCTCCGACTTTGTTTCAAGATGTTTAATATGTCAACAAGTGAAAGCGGAACATCGGTGCCTTGAGATTACTTGACCAATCACGATACCCGAGTGGAAATGGGATCGAGTCACAATGGACTTTGTATCCGGACCGCCATTGTCGACAAGTAAGAAGGATGCGGTTTGGGTCGTGGTAGATCGATTGACTAAGTCGGCCCACTTTGTCCCCGTCGTCGGATTTTTCAATGGACAAATTAGCGGAATTGTACGTTTCTCAGTTGTGAGATTACACGGGTGCCTATTTCTATCGTGTCGGATAGAGATCCGAGATTTACCTCGCGGTTTTGGAAAAAGTTGCAAGAAGCTTTGGGTACCAAGTTACATTTCAAAGACCGCCTTCCACCCCCAAACCGATGGTCAATCCGGCGGGTAATTCGAGATACTTGAGGATATGTTAAGATGTTGCGTCCTCGAGTTTAGTGGTTCATGGGAGCGGTATTTGCCGTTGATTGAATTCGCTTACAACAACGACTTTCAATCGAGTATTAAGATGGCACCTACGAGGCTTTGTACGGCGTAAATGCCGTACACCATTGTTTTGGACCGAGCTTGGTGAAAGCAAGATTTTCGGTGGATTTGATTAGGGATGCCGAGCAGAAAGTGAAAGTAATCCGTGAAAGTTTGAAGATAGCCTTCGATCGTCGAAGTCGTGCAGCGGATATGAAGCGTAAGGATATCGAGTATCGGTGGGTGATAAAGTGTTCCTCAAGGTATCGCCTTGGAAAAAATACTCGTGTTCGGCCGTAAGGGCAAGTTGAGCCCGAGGTTCATTGGGCCATATGAGATATCGAGCGAGTCGGTCCAAAGGGCATATCGTTTGATTTTGCCCCGAACTCAAAAGGTTCACGATGTCTTCCACGTTTGATGCTTGACGTTATAGATCCGATCCATCGCACGTGATTAGTCCATCGAAATTGAAATTCAAGCTAATATGAGTTATGAGGAAGAACCAATTCGTATCCTATCACGAGAAGTGAAAGAGTTGCGAAACAAGCGGGTTCCGCTAGTGAAAGTGTTATGGCTCAAGCACGGGATAGAAGAAGCTACTTGGGAGACCGAGAACTCAATGAGAGAGCGATATCCGAACCTATTTACGGTAAGCTTTTGGGGACGAAAATCTCTTGAGTGGGGAGAGTTGTGACACCCGAATGTGACCCTAGTCGGAGAGTGGTTTGGGACCACGAAACCGAGTCACAAGAATAATTAAGTGTTATATTCCGTACTTATTGTATGTGGAATTGGTATGCGTAAATATTTCGTGTCTCGATTTTTATTAATTAGGTGCTAAATTATAAGAAAGGACTTAGTAGTGAACTTTGAAAGTACGATAGGGAAATAGGTGATGACTAATTAAAGCATGCATGCAAAATAACGGACTTGCATGTCAAATTCCCCTTTCTACAAGTAATGGCCGCCATGACAAAGAAATATGGGTCAAACATGTCATGAAACATGTTTTGTTGGGCATTAGGGAGAAATAGTAAACAAATAAGCATGGGTAAGAAAAGAATGAAAAAAAAAATGTGTGTGAGAGAGTGGCATACCCCATTGCCGTGAGTTGTAGAGAAGGAAAGAAAAAATTTTGTTCATCCTTTCTTTGAGCCAAAACTAAGGAAGAAGGAGGATTTTTGCTTCATGCTTGGTTTGGAAGAGATCTAGAAGGAGATTTGGCTAAGTTTGCATCAAGATTAAGGTATGTATGAGGTTGTGTTGGGAGTTTCATGCATGTTTTGGTTGCTAACTTGATGTGCATGTTAGCCATGGCTCAAATCTTTGGTATGCCATGGAAATGGTATTTGGCCAAAGTTGTTATAGTGATAAAGCCATTGCATGCTAAGTGTGAAGCTTGATGATGATGCATGCAATGATGGATTTTCTACTCATGAGTAAGATTTTGAGTTTTCTCTTTGTTTTATCATGATTAAAGTTGAAAAGGAGCATGATTGTCATACTTGGCCATGATGCATTCTTGAGCATGATTCATGCTTCTTGCATGTTAGTTAAAAGTTTGTGTTTTGGATGGCTATGGACACCTTGAAAATTCGCCATGCTCATATATGCATATATATGATTGCACATTATGTTTGGTTATGAACTAAGTGATGAATATATTGATTTAAAGAAGAAAATGTGGAAGAATGCTTGTGAAATTGCAAGCACAATTGCCTAGCACACATATAAGTGCTTGATGCTATATTATAAGTTTTGGGCCACAATGTGCAAAGCATAAATTAGTAGATTGCATGCTGTTTTGTGAGGTATTAAGTGCAAAATTGACCTCAACATGTACATGAATATTCGCCTTGGGTAGCCTATTGAAGGCCTTAGCATTTCCTTGATGCTCAAATAAATTGTATTGAATTGCTTGATGTAGTATAAAATGTGCATGACCATTGTGTATTCAAGCTAAAGAGTGGCCATATGACCATTTAAAATCCTTGTCATATTCGCCATAAGCAAGCACAATGAGGTTTTAATAAATTGAATTTGTTTGAATTAGCTCAAGAGCTAAGAGGGCCACAATTGGACAAGGGAAGGAAAAGGTGATCGAATAGCCGAAAAAGCCGTTCGACAACATCCGAGGTAAGTCCTCAAGAAGTGACCTTACTTGAATTATGTGAGATGAAATATGGATGTGTATGATTATTGATTATGTGTGTATGAGTATTTGAATTCCACCCGGGCTAAGTCCCAAGGCGAATATGCTAATGATATTAATTGTGTTTGAGCCTTAGTAACGAAAATGAAATATGTATGTCCAATGATTATTGATGTATGTGTGCATGAGAAATTGAATGATATCCGGCTAAGCCGAAGACAATTATGCTGAAATTATATCCGGTTAAGACCAAGGCAATTGTGCTAGTGGTTATATCCGGCTAAGGCCGAAGGCATTCGTATGAAGTTATTCTATCCGGGCTAAGACCAAGGCATTTGTGCACGTGATTATATCCGGTTATATTCGAAGAATCTTGGGCTGGAGGTGAGTGTTGGTTGCTGAAATGAATTTAATTAGTACACTCGGACAGCCCAAAGGATAAGGTACGTTATATGTGCATTGGAAAGTCGACGTGTTTGAGCAACATTCGCTCAATCGACTAATGAATTTCAGTTATTGAATTGATTGATGCTTTGCGAACTTATACAATGATGAAGTATGAAGTAAGAATGTGTATTAATGAAATGATGCATTTGGCTATGTGAATGTATTGCTGTAAATTATAGTTCATTATATTCCTTGAGACTTACTAAGCATAAAAATGCTTACCCGTTGCTTTGGCTCTTAGTTTTCTAGATTTCGCCGAGGCAATCGGATTTGGGATCGTTGAAGTCAAGTCATCCACACTATCAAGCCTCCATTTTGGTATAAATTTTTGGTTGAACTTGAGATGGCATGTATAGGACTACCTCTTGTTTGTTAAATACGTTGTAATGTAAGTTTGTATGGCCATGCGAAAATGGCTCGAAAAGGGGAGCATGAACTTAGACTTATTGTGGGTTGTATGTATATATATTTGGGGTCATGATGTGGCTATGGTTTGGAAATGGGAATGTTGGTCATATGATCAGCCATTGGCATGGTTAAAATGATCATATATGAACCTATGTATGGCAAAATTAGTTGAATCATGGAGACTACCAAATAGGTAAGTCCTACCTTAAAACAGATGCTGCCAGCTGCAGTGGCGTGAATGTGAAAAATCACCATAATTCATAGGAATGGAATCAAATAGTGAATAAGCTATGTAAATGAACCTTGATGAGTCTATTTTCATATGGAAGAAACGAAACGGTCATAGGAGTTACAGGTTAAGAGATATTAAAGCTATTGTGAGACAGGGCCAGAATGGTTTCTGGGTTCCCTGTCGCAACTTTAAAATTCACTATAAATTATCCAAAAAGAATTAGGAGATATACCTTATATGTACAGATTCCATTTTGAGTCTAGTTTCATTAGAAACAAACGACACCAGCATTAAAGCCCTGTGCAGAGAGATATTCAAGTTATACCGCGCGATGGTCAGAGCAGTCGATCCCTGTAACTTGGGTAACTTTAACTAATAAACTGTACCAATTGGCCCGACCAAAAATCCTAGAAATAAATCCATGGATGTATATATGAGTCTAAATTCAGGGAAAATTTACGAAACCAGTTTCCGAGTTTTGAAACTCGAGATATGATTTTTAAGGCGACAGTGACGCAGTTTTCCAGCCTGACTGGAAATGTCAAATTGGTGGGCAAAAACATGTGAACTTGGTTTGTTAACCCTCGGGCCCGACACCGGCGATGGTCTCGGGTTTGGGGTGTTACAGCATGTGTAGTACTAAGTGCAGGCTACTATGCGTACCAGAGAGCTTCGGTTACAAGGGTGGTATATGCACAGGCCACCAGGTATCTGTTATTATTCCGATGAGTTCAACGGGAAATTTATTAAGTGAAAATACATATGTACATGACTATGTGATGAATAAGTGCAGGTATATCGATGTGAAAAGTTGTAAGCAATGTGCTCGATAGTTGAGTGAATCTTTTGGTAAGATAGAATGGAGTAAGTGAAATTATGTAAAAATGAAATTTTGTAATAAAACAGTTTTAGACAGCAGCAGTTGCGTGACTTTGAAAAATCACCAAAAATGGTAGAAATTGAATTATAGGTTTAATAAGATATGAAATTAAATATTAATGAGTTTATTTTCTCATAAAAGAAATGGTGAAGGCAAAAGAATTTCATATTCTGTGATAATTGGATTTTTGTGAGATAGGGTTAGAATGATTTTGGAATCTCCTATTCTGATTTGGAAAAATCATTAAAAATTGTAAAAAAATAATTATGGGTCATAATTTGCATGCTTAAAATCCTTAATGAGTCTATTTTCAAGAGGAATTGACAGGGATAGCATCCGAGATCTGTACCATGAGACAAATAATTTTTAGTGAAGAAAGATCGGAACTATCGGAGAGTGAAATAGGGGTATATTTAATGAATAAACTATACTAATAGGGTAAACCAAAGATTCTTAAAATTTATAATAAGAATATATGTAAGTCTAGTTTCTTGGAAAATTAGCGGTTCTTAATTTGGAGTCCTGTACCATGAGATAAATAAATTTTAGTGAAGAGAGGTTAGAATTGTTGGGCAGTGAAATAGGGGTAACTTTAATGAATAAACTGTACTAACTCGCACTCTCAGTGCCTCTAATCATTTGCACATATAGTTCCCCTATTCATTTGTTGTTACACATTGAAATGACTTAACCAAGTCTATAAACATCATGTATGTACACTTTTAAACATATCCTTTCATTTAAATTTGAATTCGTATAGTAATGAACACTTAAACTTTGCTCAAATTACCGGCACGAAGCCTACTAGGCACGAAGGCCCGAATACACATCACCAGCATGATTGCTCTTCGGGACCTAGCCCGGATATAACACCAGCACGAATGCTCTTCGGGACTTAACCCTGATATAACTCTAGCACGAATGCTCTCCGAGACTTAGCCCGGATATAACACCAGCACGAATGCTCTTCGGGACTTAGCCCGGATATAACACCAGCACGAATGCTCTTCGAGACTTAGCCCGGACATAACACCAGCACGAATGCTCTTCGGGACTTAGCACGGACATAACACCAAAGACGAATGCTCTTCGGGACTTAGCCACGACATAACACCAAAGACGAATGCTCTTCGGGACTTAGCCCGGCTATATAACTCTCAATTCTCATGTACATATACATATATAACAATACACATTAGTATATCATTTACATTACTTGAATACAAACACAACATGCTTATCGACCATTCAACTTTCAGTTCCATAGCCACATACAAAGATCACATTTATAGTCGTAACACTCTTTCAAAATTGCATCACTTATACCCTTATAATTCAATCCAAATCAAAATTCAAATACGAGTACATGATACGTACCTGATCAACTTAATAATTTAAGCATATCCAAGTGAAGTTATATCGCAAATTCTCATAGTCAGAAGCTTGCTACAGCTTGATCGGGATCAAAATTCATTATAATACAACAAACACATTTTAATAGTAAAAAATCATCACACTATCACTTTATCACTTTATGGCATGTATAAGTAGACTCACGCGTGCTACGTTAGTCCTAGAATCGACTAAATCGTAGCTCTGATACCAATAAAATGTAACACCCCTATCCCGTATCCGTCGCCGGAATAGGTAAAGGGGCATTACCGGACTTGAAACTCATATCAGAACAGTAAAAATTTTGAATATTTTTTTTAATAAAGAACATTCCTTTAGGTAAATACTAAAGATAGTCAGGGGTACAATTTAAACTTCTATAAGTACACATTCAAAAGATGCCATTTTCGCATGGCTTATATACATTAACCAAAATATTCTTCGACCACCGGGTCTATTCTTTACATGCCATAAAATAATTCAAAACATAACAAGAACAAACAAAGGATAGTGATAGTGTGACTAGTTCTTGACGATCCCGAGCCTCAGTAGCTTCCAAATGAGATCTATAAAACAGAGGAAACAAAGTAAGCGGAGTAAGCATTACAATGCTTAGTAAGTTTTAAGCAAAGTGTCAACAGATAACAATCAAATTTTAACATAGTTGTTCGTATTTTTATTTCACTCTTCCTTCTGCATACCATCCCTTTACCGAATATGCACATCTCATCATATATAATAGGCGATAAACTTTCACATAAAAGTGAGCTCATGTGACATAGATATATTGTATAATTTCACATAACCCTCACACCGATCCGATGTCACATAATCATAGGAATAGTCTCATAGATTGCTCACGTATGCATCACATAACTACCATATGATTTAGTTCAAATCGAGCTCACATATAAACTTGGAGTACATACCTGTTCAAGCTTTCGTATTGAATATATTTATAAGCAATTCTTATTGCGAAGTCTTATAGCTTTAAACTCTACTCGGATTATCGGCGAGACCTTTAGCTCAGATGAAATCTCCACACAAAGTCAGCGGGTCTTAACCCAGACATAGTCACCACATATGGTCATTTGGTCTTTAATCCCGGGTTTACATCATAGAGTTTCATGCATATTTATTCACATGTTACAACATTCACATCGACTATCATATCTGTAATTCATTTACCGCATCAAATATCTAATAAAACACACCTTCCGCCGTCTGTCATTTGGCCACAATATATATATATATATATATATACACATCTCATACATATCTCACATTAGCCATTCTACCTTATCACACATATGCATGTTCACATTCATCACATTGGCCATTCGGCCTTATCACACATATGCATGTTCACATTCATCACATTGGCCATTCGGCCTTATCACATATATGCATGTTCACATTCATCACATTGGCCATTCGGCCTTATCACACATATGCATGTTCACATTCATCACATTGGCCATTAGGCCTTATCTCATATATACACATTCACATTCATCTCATAAAATCCTAAATCAAAATATAAATTTTCATGTATTCACATCACAATTATCCAAATATACTTCACATACCACATATACTTTCATGTATACACTTTGTCTTGGCTGAATCTACATCTATCATTTTCCAATGAATAATTCAATTTCATGCCATACTATCATTTCATATTCGAATACTTATAAACTTACAATTTCACAAATTTTAATATCAAAGATCCATCTAACACTCATATATTATTTTACAATATCACAATTTAGAATTCACGTATGGGTTTAATCAATAGCTTATGAGCAACTAAAACAATTTTTATCCATGTTTACAACATAACCATAAATTCTCTACAAGTTGTTTTCTGAGCAACAATCGTTAAATTATTTGTAATCGGGCTACGAAATTCCAAATTATGTACCATTAATTTTCCATGAAGATGGACTCGTATATCCTCTATCCACAAAATTTTCAAAATTTTTGGTTTGGCCAATCAATACCATATTTTTCTTAAAGTTTCCCTATTTTACTTTGCTTGACTACTCGACTACTCTTCACTAAGAATTTAATTTCTCATTGTACCGAATTCAAAATATGTTTTCGTTTATTTTGTTTGAAACTAGACTCATTAAGGAGTCTAAGCATATAATTTTATCTTATATTCATTTTGTACGATTTATAATGATTTTCCAAATACTGAGCAGGGATTTGAGCCATTCTGAATCATCTCACACAACTTTGAAAATCGATTATCGGCAACCCTTTACTTACGATTTCTTTTATACTGAAACTAGACGCATCAAGATTTAATTAAATAATTTATTCAGCCTTTAACTCAACTCCCACCATTTATGGTAATTTTTCCAAAACACGCCATCGTCTTTGTGTCCTAGCAGATTTATACAATTTACTCAGTAAAGTTCTCATTCACATATTTAAAACATAATATCATATATGCCGTCATTTAGAAAAGTCATTGACCTTAACGATATACATAATTCATACTCATCCCGTTTTAAAACTTAAAACTTCCAAACGAATCAAACTCAATTACTTAAGAACTTACCTCGAAATTGCCGAACGATTCTGATTGACTATTCGGTTAGGTAGCTTTTTCTCTTATCCGAATTAGACTCCCTAAGCTCTTGAGCTTGAATAAACAAATTGAATCTATTACAAACCAATTATACAAACTCATGGCCGAATATAACAAGAAGACTAACTAGATTCTACTAGCCACTCATTGCTCTATTTTTAACCTTACTTAATTATAAACACATCCGGCAATTACCTCAACCTTATTTAATACAATTAACATCGAATTCCTCATGTAAAAAGTACCATTGCCGAATATCATTTAGTTCACCTTAATCCATCTCATGATCGAATGCCTTTAAGCTTAATATCATGGTATCGTAACTCAACATTTATCAATATGTCATTAACAAAATATGCTCATGTCAAATTTACTCCCAATTACATCTCAAAATTCAACAAGCTTATAACTCATTTAATAATTAAATTCCATTTCAAAGTATCAAAACATTATCAAATGTATACTCATCCTAAATGACCGAATGCACATTAACTAAGCACTTAACAATTTTCTTTAGCCATTGAACTCATTCGGCAATGATAAGGACAAATTTAACAAACCTTAAATTTAACTTATAATTGTACATATCTCATTCAAAACATCCACACCAATTTATTATCCAATCAACCATATCCGAAAACCTATCATACAATTAAAACCCTTGTTCAAATTATTATTCACTATAATACTATGGCTGAATCCCTCAATTAGCTAACATAGCCTCTTATTTTCAATCTAAACATGTATATACAACCTAAATCCCTCTTTTAACACATAATTCACTATCTTGGAACTCATTTCCTAACTAATTTAACTTAGTCCAAAGCCGAATGCTATTTGAGCATTAAGCTTATGTTCTTTTCATTATTAAGCAAGTATTATAACTCAACTAACTTCATTAGACGACTACTCAAGCTCATTTGAGCCACATATAGTAATTTAGTTTGTTTATACTCAGTTAGAAACATTTCTCCTTACAAATTATCAAAACATACACAATGTAACCCATTGAGCTCATGATCGAATGCTTCATGCATCACAAACACAAAATCACATACATGGGTCATTTTAGGACCTTTAAAACCAATTTAAATTTCTCAAAATCCAAAGAAAAACATATGAAATCATATCTTAATTCCCAACACAAGATGGCCAAATGCCTTAGGTGTTCTTTCTTCCATTTTTCTTTTTTTTTTCCTTATGGTTTCGGCAAGATGAAAAAAAAGATGATAAAACTTTGTTTTTATCACCACTACTAATATAATTTATTATTTCAATATATAAAAATCATTTTATAATAAAATGTTTATTTATGTCTTTATTATACATAATTCCCACCAATTAAAAATGGAGACAAGAGAACACATTGTTACATGCATGTGTTGGCCGGCCATTTACATTCAAAAATGGTCTAATTGACATGCAAGTCCACATTTTTGAATACATGCTCTATTAGATCACTTTATATATTTACCTAACCTATTTTACCAATGTTTCACATAAGTCCCGTTTCAAAATTTCACATACAAATGGCAAAATTAATGCTTGAAATTTTTACACATGCATTTACTCACCTCTTGAACATAGAATATAACTTTCAATTATTTATAAAAACTTGGTTTCGTGGTCCCGAAACCACTTTTCGACTAGGGTCAGATTAGGGGTGTCACATTCAAGGATTTTTCTGATAATGAAATAAATACCCCCCACACTTAAGACGTACATTACTCTCAATGTACAAATATAGATACTAGAATATAAAATTAAGATAGGGAGAGAAGTGAAACTTCCTGAATTAAGAATGGATGATATTCTTGGATTGGCGAGATCGAGTTTTGGAAATAAAGCTGGAGGGCAAGCATGATTCTGAATGATAAAAGGAGAGTTAAGGGAATAATCTGATAGTAGTGATAAAGATAAGCCGTGTTAAAAAAAATGAATCTTAAAAACTTAATAAAAGAAAAATAAAATAAAATAAGATAAAATAGGATGAATAATCGAATTTTTCAAGTGGCACGGCCGGTGCACACGCCCGTGTGGATCGTGTCTCATCCGTGTTTGTCACAAATTGAGATGTCGTCACACGGCCTTCTGGCACGCCCGTGTGTCTAGGCCATGTGGCTACATGATCGTGTCGCACGGCCATGTTGGCGCGGTTTGCTTCTCCCACGATCGTGTACCTCTGCGCACGCTTGTGTTATTTTGATCGTGTCGTCTATGGGTGCTAGACACAGGCGTTCCACACGCTCATGTTAATTTGGCAGATTTGCCCACAGCCCGGTCGCACGCCCGTGTTAATTTATTACATCCCGTGTTGGGAAAGATAAATTTTACCCTATTTGCGCACAGTCATCTCGCACGGCCGTGTTTCTGTCTGTGGTGGTCACACGGCCATAAGCACGGCCGTGTGATCGGCCTTGTGGAGTCGGGAACCTGTGCTTCAAAGACTCTGTTAGTGACCTAGATGTTTGAAAATTGAAATTTAATTTATTTAAAACCGTTAGTACTCGGGTTGCCTCCCGAGAAGCGCTTATTTATAGTCTAAGCTCAACTTACCTCTCCGTTGAATGATCATGGTGGTTTGAGGAGTTTATACTCCTCATTCCTGCTATTAATGTCATCAAAATAAGGTTTTAAACTGGCGTTGTTTACCTTAAAAGTGCTGAACTTGGGTTGACTCACCTCGACCGTAACGAATGGGAAAATGCTGAGTACCGTAAGAGGGATTTCTTCATTCGATGTGGTAGCGACAATGTGGGGATCTGTGGCATCTAATAAGACTCTATCTCCAACCTTAAGTTGATTTGGAAAGGGATTGAGCTTGTTCTGTCGTAGATTCAGTTTGTCAAGTGTTCTCGGTTTATGCGTCCGCCATTCATCTAGCTCCTCGATTTGTAACCTTCGATCTACATGAATGGGTCCTCTACTATTGCTTGAGAATGGTTCATGTACTTCCTTCAGACTCATTTCTTGCAAAGAAGGTTGCACCATAATTTTAGTTTTAGTAGAATGGTTTAGACGATCACCTTCAATTTCCATTGTGTTGCCAGAATTGCGAGCTTGAAAGGTGATTGTTTTGTCTCCCACATGGAGTGTGAGTTCACCTGTGCCAACATCAATACTTGTTTTAGCAGTTGCTAAAAAAGGCCTTCCTAGAATTAAAGGAGTGTTGCTATCCTCCTCTATGTCTAGAACAATAAAGTCAACGGGAAATATAAATTTATTGATTTTAGCTAGCACATCTTAAATAATACCCCTAGGAAATCTTATAGTTTTATCTACTAATTGAATGCTCATCCTAGTCTGTTTGGGTTTCCCGAGACCTAATTGTTTGAACATTTTGTAAGGCATGACGTTAATACTAGCCCCCAAATTAGCTAATGCATTATTAACATCTAAACTACCAATTAAGCAAGGAATTGTAGAACTCCCTGGATCTTTAAGTTTGTTGGGTAGTTTATTCTAGAGAATAGTTGAGAAAACTGCATTTAGCTCCACATGCGATGCCTCGTCCATCTTCCGCTTATTTTCTAAAAGCTCCTTTAAAAATTTCATTGCGTTTGGCATCTGTGATAGAGCTTCAATAAATGGTAAGTTAATATGTAATTTTTTTAAGAGTTTAGGAATTTACCAAATTGTTCATCTGAGCGGTCTCTCCTTATCGCATTGGGGTATGGTACACGAGGTTTATATTCGACATTCACTGATTTGTTTTTATTGTGATCTACCTCACCTTGACCTTTGCTTACCACAGTTTCTTGCCTTGGTTTTGGCTCAGGCTCAACAAATCCTTCTTCATCTTGAACATTAATCACGTTGAGCTATTCCGTTGGGTTAGGTTTAGTATTACTTGGCAAGCTCCTTTGTGGTCGTTCAAAGATTAGTTTGAAAAGTTGGCCTATTTGAGTTTCGAGCCCTTGGATCGATGCTTGTTGATTTTTAAGTGCTATCTCAGTGTTCTAGAAACGAGTTTCTGACATCGAGATAAACTTTGTGAGCATCTCTTCAAGGTTCGGTTTCTTTTCATGTTGGTAGGGTGGTTGTTGGTAGCCTGGAGGTGGTTGTGGTCTTTGATTTCCTTGCCTGCCCCACGAGAAATTGGGGTGGTTCTTCCAACCTGCATTGTAAGTGTTACTATATGGATTGTTTTGATGTCGAGGATTATTACCCATGTAATTTAATTGCTCGTTATTGATGTTGTGGCCATAAGGTTGGTATTCCGAATGGCTTGTTCCACCTCCACTTGTTTCACACTACATTACTGGGTGAACCTGTAAAGAACTAAGAAAACCATCAATTTTTTATTTAGAAGTTCTACCTGGTTTGATAGCATAGTAATCGAATCGACATTATAAACGCCTACTATTTTAGTTGGTTTTGTCCTCATGACTTGCCACTGGTAGTTATTCAGTGACATCTCCTCTATAAACTCATAAGCATCTTCAGGTGTTTTATTATTGATGGTTCTGCCAGTAGCCACGTCAACCATTTGCCGAGTCGAAGTATTCAGGCCATTATGGAATGTTTGAACCTGAAGCCAAAGCGGTAACCCATGGTGAGGGCACCTTCTCAATAAGTCCTTGTATCTCTCCCATGCATTGTAAAGAGTTTCTAAGTCCATCTGCACAAACGAAGAGATATCATTACGTAATTTGGCCATTTTAGCCGGCGGGAAATATTTTAATAGAAATTTTTCGGTCATTTGTTCCCAAGTAGTGATTGACCCTCGTGGTAATGAGTTCAACCACTGTTTAGCTCTTTTCCTCAATGAAAAAGGGAATAACCGAAGACGAATGGCATCATCAGAAACACCATTAATTTTAAATGTATCGCATAGTTCTAAAAAGTTGGCTAAATGAGCGTTGGGATCCTCATCCTGCAAACCATCAAACTGAACAAATTACTGTATCATTTGAATAGTGTTAGGTTTTAGTTCAAAAGTATTTGCAGCTACAACAGGTCTAACTATGCGCGATTCAGTTCCTGTTAAAAAAGGTTTAGCATAATCATACATAGTGCGTGGAGCAGGATTTTGATTAACCGCAATTGCAGGAGGTAGCTGATTGTCTTGGTTTTTAGCCATCTCTCTGGTTGGGGTTTGAGTATCGTTCTCTGTGTATCTTAAGCTTCGCCTTATTTCTCTTTGGTTTCTGTGAACTGTGGGATCGATTTCTTCGTCAAAAAGTAGTGGTCCTGACGGGTTTCTTCTAGTCATAAACTATAAAAACCTGCCAAGAGAAGAAAAAAATAAGTAATAAAATTAAATTAAATTGCAAGAAAAATAAATGGCTAAAGTAATAAAAATTGAGTGTTCCTAATATCTTAGTTCCCCGACAATGGCGCCAAAAACTTGATCGCCTGATTTCGTGATAGGTTTTAAATATTTATAATTAATCGTTCTTGAAACTAACTATTACCGCGATGTAGGCAAATGTACCTATCGAACAGTAGTATAGTTTTAGCAAGACCGGATTGTCAAACCCATGGGAACTAAAAGTAGTAGAAATGATTGTCTTTCTATTATCTAGCCTAAGAATAAAGAGCTTTTTGTTTTAACTAAATAATTATCTAAACTAAGAATTCACAGAGAATGGAATTGGGGAATTGCTTTTGGGAAGATCGATTGAATTAAGACAATACCTAAGGAAAAATCCACCTAGACTGTACTTGTTGTTCTAGCTCCGAATCAGACGATTTATTCATTTAACTTGTTCCGTAGAGATCCCTAAGTTATGTTATTATCCCTATTCAAGACTAATAACGTCTAATCCCTAGATTGAATAATTGAGACCTTTCTCTAATTAACACCCTCGGGTTGCATTAACTCGATCTATGGATCCCCTTATTAGGTTTCACCCTAATTCGGCAAAATCTTGTCATCCTATGTCTAGGCACGCAAACAACTCCGCTTAATTATGACAAATATACTCTAAGACAGGGTCTATTCCTCCTCTGAATAAGAGCTTATCTTGAATCAGTATCCTGGGATATCAAAACAAGAATTAAGAACACATGATTAAGAACAAGTTAAATATTTATCATACAATTCATAAAATAATAACAAGATTCGTCTTAGGTTTCATTCCACTTAGGTATTTAGAGGATTTAGTTCATAACTAAAAAGGAAAACATCTCAAAAGAATAACGAATACAAAATATAAAGAAAACCCAAAACTCCTGAAGGGAAATTGAGGAGAGATCTTCAGTCTTGATGGTGAATCCAGCTTCTGAGGTGGATCAATCGGCTTCTTTGGAGTAATTCCTTACTCCCTATTCTGTGCCTCCTTTTCTTCCTCCTCTAGGGTGTATTTATAGGCTTTGGAATGCCTAAGGTCCCTCAAAATTAGCCTTTTCTGATTTGGACTAAACTTGGGCTTGGCAGGGACACGCCTGTGTACAATTACTTCGGGCCGTGCTTGAGCCTGCCAAATTGGCACGGCAGTGTGGTTTGCCCGTGTAAGGAGGTCCAGGCCATGTTGATTTCGTACGTTGCCCCATTTTCTCCGATTTTGGCCCGTTTCTCGTTCCTTTCGCTCTCCTATGCTCTCTTAAGTATAAAACATGAAATTAAAGCATTAGAAGCATTGAAATTCACCAATTCTAATAGAAAATCATCCATAAAATGCGTTAAACATGGGGTAAAAATATGTATAAATTACGGTTTATCAATAACATCTTACTCATTCTTCTCATTGACTTACCCCTTGGGTTTTTTATCAAGTTACTCGGCAATTTACCCGTTGAAAACTCGGAATACTATTGGATACACGGAAGGCTCATACATAAGTGCCACCTACGTAGCTAAAGCTACCTCATATCACATAACACATAAAGGCTCATTCTCGAGCTACTCACGGGTCTGCTCACACAAGTTGTCGGTCAAGACGTAACTACACGAGCTACTCACACAAGCTGTCATGTATCCGCAACACATGCCAGACTACCCAGCCACCGGTAGGACGTACAAGACCTGCACCTGGAACCACATAAACATATATCACATATCTCATGAGCTTATAAATCACATGAGTCCTAGTGACATGTCACTTGTATCCTAAACTATTCCTAAGGTTCAAATGAGATTTTTCAATATCACATCTCTGTTAAGCTTGCTCGTAATGTCGAATTCAATGTCCATAATACTCATCACTTACTCATGAAGCAATCAAAGCATAACTCATAATAGCATTGAAGAATTTGAATTCACGTAATACTCAAACATCAAAAGTATAACATAACATCACATTATTTGTATATGAACTTACCTCCATACAAAATGATGGAAACGAGCCTATTCTTTGTAAACCTTGTTTTTCCCCCGACCAAGACTCGAATCACGTTTTTCTTGATCTATAATGCCAAATTTAACTTATTAATACATACATTGTTCGAATCGACCCATAACACATACTTTGATAAAATTACCTTTTTACGCCTAACTTTTCACTTATTTGCAAATTGGTCCTTAGGCTCGTAAAATGAAATGCATGCATTTTCTTTGCTACCCAAGCCTAACCGATTCATATTCCTACTCCTAAAAGCTCACATTTTTCTTTATTTACTACCCATTTTACAACTTTTACAAATTGGTCATTTACATGCATTTCCATCAAAAATCACTTAGTAAAAGATGTTAAACACACATCAAACTTTCATATTCTTCCATTAAACACCAAAATACATGTAAGTTTTTGAACATGAACACTAGCTTAAAATGAGGGTAGAAATAGCTAGATCATGCTTTAAGGATCTCAAAAACATAAAGAACATAAAAAATGGGGCTAGAATGTACTAACTATTGAGCTTGAAAAGTTGAAAAACCCTAGTTATGGAACCCTTAAAATTTCGGCTATGGCATGGAGAAGATGAGAAAATTTTGCTTGATTTTTCCCTTTTTATTCTTTTATTAACCAAATGATTAAAATACCCTTTAATGCCTTTCTTTCAAATTTTTCTATGCATGTCTATTTTTGTCCAAAATTTTAGAACTTGGTCAAATTACTATTTAAGGACCTCTAATTAATAATCCATAGCAATTTCATGCTTAAAGCTTCTAGAACTCAAGTTTTGCAACTTATTCAATTTAGTCCCTAACTTTAAATTGGACACTTTAGGCATAAAATTTCTTCATGAAAATTTTACACAAACATGCATTCATATCATAGATCATCAAATAATCATAAAATAATTATTTGTACTTCAGATTTGTGGTCTTGAAACTACTATTCTGACTAGACCTTAATTCGGGATGTTACAACTTTCCCCCTTAGGGACTTTAGTCCTTGAAAATCTTATCGGTAAAAAGGTTTGGGTATTGGTTTCTCATGGCATCCTTAGGCTCCCATGTAGCCTCTTCAATCCCATTCTTTGCCATAACACTTTCACAAGGACAATACTTTCACAAGGGCAATACTTTTGTTTCTCAATTGTTTGACTTCCCCAGCCAAAATGTTAACCGGTTCTTCACCATAATTCATATCCAGTCGAATCTCAACCTCTGTCTGTAAAATCACATGTGAAGGATCAGATCTGTAACGGTGTAACATAGACACGTGGAACACATCATGAATATTTTCCAATTTGGATGGTAAGGCTAACCGATAGGCAGCAGGCCCTACTCTCTCGGTGATCTCATACGGTCCAATAAAACGCGGACTCAACTTGCCTTTTTTACCAAATCTCAAGACCTTTTTCCATGAGGACACTTTCAAAAATACCTTATCACCGAACTGAAACTCAATCTCTTTCCATTTCAAATCTGTGTAGGATTTCTGTCTATCCGAAGCTACTTTCAAACAATCACGAATTATCTTTACTTTTTCTTCGGTTTCTTTGACTAAGTCAACCCCGTGAATTTAATTTTCTCTGAGTTCAGTCCAACACAGAGGTTTTTGGCACTTACGCCGATATAATGCCTCATAAGGAACCATTTTCAAACTCGACTGATAACTATTGTTGTAGGAAAACTCTACCAATGGTAAGTACTTTTCCCAACTACCTTGGAATTTCAATACACAACATCAGAGCATGTCTTCAAGTATTTGAATTACTCTCTTTAACTGACGGTCAATTTGTGGATGGAAAGCAATACAATAGTTTAACTTCGTACCTAAAGCATCCTGTAACATTTTCCAAAATCGAGAAGTGAACCTCGAATCTCTATCCGAAATAATCGATATGGGTACTCCATGAAGTCTGACAATTTCACCAATGTACAAATCAGCTAACTTATCAAACGAGTAATCAAAACATACTAGTATAAAATGAGTCGTCTTAGTCAGTCTATCAACAACGACCCATATGACATCTCTCTTTCTCGGAGTTAAAGGCAACCCTGTCACAAAATTCATAGTAATCCAGTCTTATTTCCACTCAGGAATCATCATGGACTGAAGCAAACCCGAAGGCACTTGGTGTTTGGCCTTTACCTGCCGTCAATTTAAACATTTCAATACAAACTCTGAGATATCTCTTTTCATACCATTCCACCAATACATTTTCTTCAAGTCATTACACATTTTTGTACTGCCCGAGTGAACTGTCAAGCAACTGCTGTGTGCCTTATTTAAAATATTCTTAATCAACTTGGTGTCCTTTGAAACACAATCCTACCATGGAACCTCAAAAAACCATCGAAGTCACTCTAAAAATCTGGTTCACTATTGGACTTACATTGAACTCTCTTAGCTTGCAACTCTTGATAAACTTTCTGAGCATCACAAATCTATTGAAGAGAAGTTGGTCTAGCTCTCAACTCGGCTAGAATCGAACCATTATCGGACAAAGTTAGGCATGTATTCATAGCCCTTAAGGGAAACAACGACTTCCTACTCAAAGCGTCGATGACCACATTCGCCTTACCCAGATGGTAATCAATCACAAGCTCATAATCCTTTAATAGTTCTAACCATCTTCGTTGTTATAAGTCCAAGTCCTTTTATGTCATTAAGTACGTAAGACTTTTATGATCGGTATAGACATGGCATCTCTCACCAAATAAATAATATCACAAAATCTTTGAAGCAAACACTATAGCTGCCAACTCTAAGTCATATGTTGGATAGTTCTTTTCGTGAGGCTTCAACTGCCTCGAAGCGTAAACTACGACTTTACCCTATTGCATAAGTACACATCCCAAACCATTTAAGAAAGCATTACTATAAATCACAAATTCTTTACCTGACTCAGGTTGTACCAAAATTGGTGCTTCGGTCAACAACATCTTCAATTTCTTGAAGCTTTCCTGACACTTTTCCGACCACTCAAACTTAACATCCTTTTGAAGCAATCTTGTCATGGGAGTGGTAATCATAGAAAATCCTTTAAAACCGTTGGTAGTAACCGGCTAAGCCTAAAAAGATCTTAACCTCAGATACATTCCTTGGCAGTTTCCATTCGATGATAGCAGAAATCTTGCCAGAATCAACTCGGATACCATCACCTGAAACAATGTGGCCTAAGAATCCAACTTCTCGAAGCCAAAACTCGCTTTTAATGAACTTAGCATACAACTATTTGTCTCTTAAAGTCTGTAAAATAGTTCTCAAGTGTTCGGTATGCTCTACCTCATCTCTCAAATAAATCAGAATATCATCAATGAACACAACAAAAAATTTGTCCAAATATGGCTGAAATATTCGGTTCATTAAATCCATAAACATAGCAGGAGCATTCGTTAACCCCAAGTGGCATAACAAGAAATTCATAGTGGCCATACCTCGTTCTAAAAGTAGTTTTAGGCACATCCGACTCTTTAACTTGCAATTGATAGTAGCTGGACCTCAAGTCTATTTTAGAAAACCATGACACTCCTTTCAATTGATCAAACAAGTCATCAATCCTTGGTAAAGAATACTTGTTCTTGATTGTTTTCTTATTGAGTTTTCGGTAGTCTATACACAATCTCATTGAACTGTCTTTCTTTTTCACAAATAATACCAGAGCACCCTATGGTGAAAAGCTCGGTCTCACAAAACCCTTGTCGGTCAATCCTTGCAACTGTGACTTCAGTTCTTTCAACTCAGTCGAGGCCATTCTATATGGAGAAATCGAAACAGATGTCGTCCCTGGCATTACATCAATACCAAACTCCACTTCTCTAATTGGAGGTAAACTTGTCAATTCTTTCGGAAATACATCCAAATATTCACATACAATAGGCACTGATTCAATTCTCAATTCTAACTCTTTTATATTCAACACATAAGCCAAATAAGCCTCACACCCTTTTCTCATATGTTTCTGAGCAGACATAGAAGAAATCACGATTGGGAACCTATCTGACTCATCTGATTTAACCCGAAGAATTTCACCATTTTCACATTTCAATTCAATAACTTTTTGTCTACAATTTACTATAACATCATGAAGTGTCAACCAATCCATACCCAAAATAATATCAAATTCATCAAAAAGAAACAATATCAAGTCAGTCGGAAAACAATGACCTCTAATCATCAAGGGACATTTCTTGCATACCCTATCAACTAAAACATGCTTACCTAACGGGTTTGACACTTTAATCATAAATTCCGTAGACTCAATAGGCATATTCATGCTAGATACCAATTTCATGCACACATACGAGTGAGTAGAACCAGGGCCAATCAAGGCAATAACAGTAGTATCATAAAGAGAAAAAGTACCAGTGATCACATCGGGAGAAGATGCATCCTCACGTGCACGTATGGAATAGGCCCTACCCAGAGCTCTAGCTTCAGATCGTTGTATGCCTCGCTACACTTTTTCTACTAGCCCCATTATCGGCATTTCTCAAAGGTCTCCCTTTTGAAGTCGTACTACTCGGCCTTGTACTCTAAAATTTCTCTTTCTCAATCATCTCGGGGCAGTCCTCTTGAGAACCACATCTAAAACAGGATTTGACGTTCATCCTACACGCACCAAGATGACATCTTTCTCAATGTTTGCACTCGAGTTTAAAGGTCTAGCATTACTCACACTAGCCATAGATGTAGCCTGAGATTTAAAACCCGAATGTTGCCTCCTACGATTCCCGTGCAAATTGTCGACCAAAACATGAGAACGAGAATACGTATCTCCAGATTTCTTAGACTGAGAGGGGAATGACTTGCTCATTGGCCTCTTTCTTATATCTTTAGCCTCAGCCTCGACTTTTCTTTTTTCCTTAGTCAGTTCTTCAGCTTTACAAGCCTGACCAACGAGAACAACAAACTCCTTTAGCTCAAGAATACCCACTAACACTATAATATCCTCATTAAGTCTGTCTTCAAACCTTCTACACATTTAGCCTCGAAGGATACACACTCCTGAGCATATTTGCTGAGCCAACAAACTCTCTTTCATACTCAGTTACTGACATACGGCCTTGTTCCAATTCTAGAAATTCCTTGCACTTCTGGTCACTGAATCATTCACTGATGTACCTCTTTCAGAATTTTTCTTAGAAGAATTCCCACGTAACCCTCTCTTGAGGTACCACAGATATTAGTATCTTCCACCAATGATATGTCGTGTCTCTCAACAAGGAAATAGCACACTTTAAACATTCTTTGGGTGTGCATGATAGTTCATCAAAGACCCTTATCGAATTTTCAAGCTAAAATTTTGCTCTCTCAGCATCATCCTCGGCATTTGCTTTAAACTCTTTCACCCCTTGTTTTTGAATCTTATCAACTGGGGTTCTATAAAATCTCATAAAGTCCATACCTTGTGGCACTAGGGGTACGGGTTGAGGATTTTGAGGGGGTGGAGGTTGTGGCTGAACAGTCGAGTTCGTACAAAAGAACTCAGCAACCCATTCGTTCATAGCATGGAAAAAGGCCACTCGAGCCTCTCCTCCTTGACTCACAGTTAGGTCTACTCTCCTCTGGCACCGTCCCTTGGGTGGGGACTGGTGCATTACTTTTTACATCATCTGTCATAGCTCGTTCGGGATCCATTACTATATGAAAAACACAGTTTAAATTTGTCAGGAGTCGTCACACTATCACAATTTATGTATGGCATGTATAGCTAGATTCAAAGACATGCTACGTAGTCCAAGAACTGACTAAACCATAACTCTAATACCACTAAGTGTAACACCCCTTACCCGTGTCGGACATCGAGACAGGATACGAGGCATTACCAGACTTATACACAAGCAGACATACAAAACTGGGCCATAAAATTTCATTCAAATTAAATTCATTCATTCATATGCAAATTGTCCCTTATATGGGCCTACGAGGCTCAAAACACACATCGGGAATAGTTCGAGACTGATCCGAGAACTTTAGAAAACTTTGGGATCACTTAGAGAAATTTTCATGAAACAGGGTCACATGCTCGTGTGGTTAGGCTGTGTGGTCACACACGCCCATGTGGCTTGGGACACGCCTGGGTGTTTAGCCTGTGTAACTATCTGTTTGTGACGTCATTAACACAATTAGGGTCACACGGCGTGTAACACCCCTTACCCGTGCTCGATGCCAGGACATGATATAAGGCATTACCTGACTTAATCACAAGAAACATACAAAACCAGGCCATAAAAACTTTGTTCCAATTAAATCCATTCACATGTGATAGCCTTAAAATGACCCTAGTCGGAATGTGGTTTCGGGACCACAAAATCGAGGCATAAAAATAATTTAATATTCATTTTGATGCCTATGATATGTGTTAATTCGTGTGTGGCATTTTTGATGATTCGATTTAGGGTTATAAATGTGAATTTCACTAAAAAGGACCTAGTAGTAAACTTTGAAAGTAGGATAGGGAAATGTGTGATGACTAATTAAAGCATGCATGCAAAACAATGGTCTTGCATGTCAAATACCCCTCTTTTTATAAGTGGTGGCCGACCATGACAAGGGAGGATGGGCAAAATATGTCATAGACATGTTTTGTTGGTGCAATATGGGAGGAAAAATTAAACTAAGGTGAGGAATAAAGAAATGAAAAAAAAAAAAGCGAGAAGGTGATTGTTTCTCCCATTGCCGTGAGTTGAGTGGAAAGAAGAAAAAAAAAGTGTTCATCAATTGTCACTTCTTTTGGCTGAAAACTCTAAGGAAGAAAGGAAACAAGTGTGTCCTTTGGTTCATCCTTGGCCGAATAGAGGAAAGAAAGGAAGGGGAGGAGCTTGAAACAATCGGCTATGGTGATTTGTTAGACTAAGGTATGTTTGATGTTGTCCATGAGATGCATGCATGTTTTAGTTGGTAGCTTGAGTTCTACCTAGCCCATGGTCGAAATCTTGTTAGGTGATGGAAATGACACTCAGCCATGGATGCATCATTCTTGCTTGGTGTTGATGTCATTTACATGCTAAAAATGAAGCTCTGTAATGATGCATGTGAAGGTGGATTGATGACTCTTAAATCTTCTTTTTAGCATTTTTTCTTTCGAGTGAGGCATTAAGTTCCTTGTTCAATCGTGACCAAAATCGAAACGGTATGGTGTTGTGGTGTATTCGGCCATGGTATATCCATAAGTATGATTTATGCATATTGCATGGTAGGTAAGATTTGAGCTTTGGATATATGTTTATATTTGGATATAAGCAACTTTGAGATTCGGCTCTAGCATATATATATATATAGATATACATATTTGCACATGATGTATTGGTATGACATATATACCATCTCAAGGTATATATTTGCATATGATGATGTTTCGGTTATGAAATAAATGATTGATGCGTATTGAGTTACAATATGGAATCGTTAGTTAGTAAAATGTATGCTGTTTTTGTGTGGTATTAAGTGTATAATTGGCCTCAACATGGACATGCATATTCGCCACATGAGGGGAATTGGTGTGCATGCATTCGGTTAGAGGCAAGCATATTGATGCCTATTCTTGGCTTAGAAAATTCGGCTAAGGAGAGTACTAACTAATGTGTTGAGTTGATTCATGATTTCCGTACATAGGTGACTTTAATGTCTAATGAAAATATGTGGGCTAAGTACCTTGAATTCCTCTTTCGATGCTCAAATGATTAAATCAATTTATTTGTTAAATTAAGCTCAAGAGCAAAGGGGAGCTAAATCCGATAAAGGGAAGGAAAAAGTAGTCGAATAGCCGTCGAAATCGTTCGACCACGTCCGAGGTAAGTCTTCGAGTAATGACCCTACTTGAATTATATTGAAATGATTTGTCATATTATGGCGGACAGCCGAATGTGCGTGGGGACTAAGTTATAAAGTCAATTGAAATCATGCTCTTTGTGTGTGGCTATTGAGCCGAAATTGGAAAGGTTTGATAAATGTTTTGTGTTTGAGCCTTAGTAACGAGAATGAAATATGGATGTGTCGTGATTATTGATATATGTGTACATGAGCATTTGAATGATACCGGCTAAGTCCCAAGGCATTTATGCTAGTGATTATATCCGGCTAAGTCCCAAGGCATTTATGCTAGTGATTATATCCGGCTAAGACCAAGGCATTCGTATGAAGTTGTTATATCCGGCTAAGACCAAGGCATTTGTGCAAGTTACCAAATCCGGTTAAGACCAAGGCAATTGTGCTTGTGGTTATATCCGCTAAATTCAAGAAGCTCGGTTGAAGGTGAGCGTTTTGGTGCTGTAATAAATTCAATTAATACGCTCGAAAAACCCATACGATAAGGTATGTTTACATGTGCATCGGAAAAGTCGATTCGTTTGAAATAGTGTTCGCTTCGATCGACTAACGAACTTTCGGCTCTTAGATAGGTTGATACCTTGTGTGTGTATATGTTGATGAAGTGTGAAGTAAGTATGATTATGAGAATGTGTATTACTAAAGTGATTCATTTAGCTATGTGAATGTAATACTTTAGTCAAAGCTGATTTCATTACTTGAGACTTACTAAGCATTAAAATGCTTACCCGTTGCTTTGGCTCTCTGTTTTATAGATTTTGCTCGTTAGCTATCGGATTCGGGATCATCAAGTCGAAGTCATCCACACTATCAAAGCCCTTTTGGTACTCTTTAGTTGAACTCTGGATATGGCATGTATATGACTACCCTTTGCTGTTTTTCAAGCACGTTTTGTGATGTATGTGTGTACGACCATGCGAAAATGGCTCGTAGAAGTGGAGTATGGCATTAGACCATTTGTGTTTATGTATGTATATATGGTTTCATGATGTGACTATGGACTGGATTGGAAGTGTTGGGCAATGATCAGCCCTTGGAATGGCTAAACATGATCATAGGTGGACTTATGCATGACAAAACTCTAGTTGGTCCATGGAAACCACGAAATAGGTAAAGTTTACTGAAAACAGATGCTGACAGCAGCAGTGGTGTGGATGTGAAAATCACTAAAATAGAAGGAATGGAATTAAATAGTGAATAAATTATGTAAATGAACCTTGATGAATCTAATTTTATATGGAAGAAACGAAACAGTCATATGAGTTGTATGTTAAGAGATATTTAGGTATTTGTGAAACAGGGCCAGAACGGTTTTTGGATTCCCTGTTCCGAATTTGGAAATTCATTGTAAATTAACCAGAGATAATTAGGAGTCATTCCATATATTTATAGATTCCTACTTGAGTCTAGTTGCTATAGAAACAAACGGCATCAGTATTGAAGCCCTGTACAGGGAGATATCCGATTTGTAATGCATGAAGGTCAGTGTAGTCGAACCCTGGATTAGGGGAGACTTTAACTAATAAACTGTACTAATTGGCCTGACGAAAAATTCTAGAAACAAATATGTTGATGGACACATGAGTCTAGTTTCATGGAAAAATTACAAAACTGATTTTCGAGCTTTAAAACTCAAGATATGATTTTTAAGACGACAGTGACGCAGTAACCAGCTAGTCTGGAAATTTTTTTTTATGGACTGTGAAAACAATTAAGTTAAGTCTGTGTGCACCTTGTGTTCGACTCCGGTAACGGACTCGGGTACGGGGTGTTACATCACACATATGCAAATTGTCCCTTATATGGGCCTACGAGGCCCAAAACATACATTGGGTATTGTTCGGGACTAAACCGAGAACTTTAGAAAACTTTGGGAAAACTTAGAAAATTTTCATGAAACAAGGTCACACGCTCGTATGGGCAGGCCGTGTGGTCACACATGCCTGTGTGGCTTGGGACATGCCCGTGTCCTCAACCCGTGTAACTCTCTGTTTACACAGCATGGGCACACGTCCATATCCTGCGGCCGTGTTCTTTACACAGCTGAGACACACGGTCGTGTCTCTGCCCGTGTGTTTACTACTGAGCATTCTATTTTGCATTTAATAGGGTACAGGGGACACATGGCCAGAGCACATGCCCATAGGGTAGACTGTGTGTCACACACGGCCTAGACACACGTCCGTGTGCCTACCTGTGTGGACAACTTTGAGGCTATATTCCAAGCCTTTTGTCACCCTTAATGACACATGCACACTTACACATTCATAATCATGGCTCATGCAAGTCAACTTCTTATCAATTTATACTTGCTTAAGACTTCATATTTACTTTAGACTAAGCTTACCAAATTCACATGCAATATAAATCATCAATTTACTTCCATTTTATACATTCATGCCCTAGTTGTTATTATGCCATTTACTCATATTTCTATCATCAAACATCCATGATCATATCCATAGTTCACCCATGCCAAATGAATTTAACCATAACATGAGTGAACATAGCACATGCATGCATATATGAATAGGATTACATCCCCATAAATAATATGAGCCATATCTCATGGCCATATACAAAGTGAATCATCAAATCATTATAAGCCAACACACTTGGCTAAACCAATATGACATATAACAAAAAGACCAAGTCCTTATACATGCCATACTCAAAATACTTAAATTCACTATACCCAAAAAATTAGTTTGATAGTGTGAACCGAGCTCCAACGCCCTTCGATCCCTGAGCTAGCTTGGCGACACTATAAGGAAATGGAAAAGGAAAGGGAGTAAGCATAAAGCTTAGTAAGTTTGCATGTAAATAATTAACAACATTAACCATGCAATATTATACACATAACACAATAATATTTATAACAATGTCATCAAGTATCATAGGTACATATTAAGTCATGCCATTTACCTAATGTACAATAAAACTCATGATCACCATTCATTCATTCACTTCTTCTGAGGTCTCATTGATTCATAATCTCAATGTTTATGAGCTTTGTGTACGTACATGTATTCTTTCAACATGATCATACCTTGTCATCTCTTTGACATAATTGTTGGATTACCCTTTGAACTGATTGGAATACTAAAGGATACTCGGGAACTCTTATACACATGGTAGGATGCCACTGCCATATCCCAGATATGGTCTTACATGGGATCACATATCGATGCCAATGCCATCTCCTAGACATGGTCTTACATGGGATCACATATCGATGCCGATAGCCCAGCTATGGTCTTACAAAAAATTACATATCGATGCCAAAGCCATGTCCCAGACATGGTCTTACATGGGATCGTACATAACCCTAATGTCATGACATTTATATCCTTACTAATCCTAAGGTTCAACTGAGATTTTGAGGTATCGAACTCATCGAATTGTCATTGAGTCATCATTAATTAAATCCATAGAGACAATTATACAATTCATGTGATATTAAAGCATTAAACACATAATAATGTAATGTTGCATTATTTACACACAAACTTACCTCGGTACCCAAAATATGGCTACTATTCGATTTAGTCCACAACCTTGTTCTTTCCTCTGTTTAGGTCTGGACTCCATTTTTCTTGATCAATAATAGAAAATATTGCTTATTTAATTATCACATTGTTCAAAATAGTCCATAAATCATACTTTAGAAAAATTACACTTTTACCCCTAAACTTTCACATAAATACAACTTAGCCCCTAGGCTCGTAAAATGAAATGTGTTCATTTTCTTTGATACCCAAGCCAAGCTGAACTTATATCATACTCATGTCAGCCCACATTGTTTTTTTCAAATCATATTTTTAACCACCTATTTTACAACTTTTACAAAAGAGGTCTTTTTTAGGTGTTTTCATGAAAAACCACTTAGTAAAAGATGTTTATCATGCATCAAACTTTCATATTCCTCCATTAACACCAAAATACATGAATGTCACACATGGGTAAGTTTTTGAACATGAACCCTAGCTCAAAATAATAGTAGAAATAGCTAGATCATGCTTCAAAGATCTCAAAAACATAAAGAACATTAAAAACGAGGCTTGGGAGCACTTACAATCATGCTTGAAAAGTTGAAAACCCTAGCTATGGTGTCTCTTGAAATTTCGGCACATACATGGGCAATATGATCAAATTTTGCTTCAGTTTCCCTATTTATTCTTTTAATTACTAAATGACTAAAATGCCCTTTAAGCCTTTCTTTCAAAATTTTCCTATTCATGCCCATTTTTGTCCAAAATTTTAGAACTTGGTCAAATTGCTATTTAAGGACCTCTAATTAATAATCCAATGCAATTTCATCCTTGAAGCTTCCAGAACACATATTTTGTAACTTATTCCATTTAGTCCCTAACTTCAAATTACACTTTAGGCATAGAATTTCTTCATGAAAATTTCACACAAACATGCAATCATATCATAGGCCATCAAATAGTCATAAAATAATTATTTCTATTTTGAATTTATGGTCTCGAAACCACTATTTCGACTAGACCCTAATTCGAAATGTTACACTGCTAAGTCACACACCCATGTGCTTAAACCGTATGGCAAATTAAATTCCAAAAATTAAATGTAGACTTCACACGGCCTGGGCACACGCCCATGTGCTGAAGCCGTGTCTAACACACGGCTGAGACATATGGCAGTGTCTCTATCCGTGTGTTTACTACTAGGCATACTGTTTTGCCTAATTAGGGTGCAAGGGACATACGGTCGAATCACACGCTCATGGGGCAGACCGTGTGTCACACACGGCCTAGAAACATGCCTGTGTGTCTACCCGTGTGGACAAATTCTGGGCTAATTTCCAAGCCATTTTTCACCCTTAAATGCTCACTCACTTATACATTTTTTATGGTATGCAACATAGCATATCTAGTCACTCAAATACTCACAATCATGATTATTCCATGACTTTGTAATGTCAACATATCACATGCTCAAACCATCATGCTTTCATAAGGCATTGAACACCAATTTCATATTTATTCATCCTTATAGACCTACCTTCAACCTACTCAATTATACCATGAACATACACATACCTTTTAGTCCCATTTCATTCATTAAGCATATGTGCCATTTATCACATCCATTACCAACAAGCAACCACATCACAAAGCATAAACACATTGCATGCATGCATAAATAACTAGGGTTACAACCCGAGAAGCAAATATAAGCCACATCTCATGGCCATATACAAAATGAATCATAATACCATCATGAGTCAATTCATTTAGCTAATCAATAAGACACATAACAAAACAACCAAGTCCCCTATACATGCCATACTCAAAATTTTGAGACTAACTATACCCAAATGTCCAATTAATAGTGTGATCAAGTTTCCGACGTCCTTCGATCCCCGAGCTAGCTTGGCGACACTATAAAAGATGGAAAGGAAGGGGGTAAGCATTAACGCTTAGTATGTCCATATGAAAATAACATGTTATATAAACAAGTATTTAATATACATTTAACATAATGAACATAACTTATAATTCATCAAATCACTTAAACTTACTCACTACATAAACAACTTTGTCATAAGTTCATGACATACCAAGGCATTACTCATGAGTTCGGTATACATACCTATATCGACTCATAACATAACCTCTTACTCATTCTTCTCATTGACTTACCCCTTGGGTCTTCTGTCAAGTTACTCGGTAATTTACTTGTTGAACATTTAGAAAACTATTGGATACATGGAAGTTCGCACATAAGTGCCACATACGTAGCTAAAGCTACCTCATATCACATAACACATAATGGCTCATTCTCAAGCTACTCACGGATCTGCTCACACAAGCTGTCGGTTAGGACTTAGCTATATGGGCTGCTCACACAAGTTGTCATGTATTCGCAACACATGCCAGACTACCCAGCCACCGGTAGGACTACAAGACCAGCACCCGGAACCACATAAACATATATCACATATCTCATGAGCTCATAAATCACATGGTTCCTAGTGACATATCACTTGTATCCTAAACTATTCCTAATGTTCAAACGGGATTTTTCGATATCACATCTCTATTAAGCTTCCTCGTAGTGTCGATCTCAATGTCCATAATGCTCATCACTTACTCATGGAGCAACCAAAACATAACTCATAATAGCATTGAAGAATTTGAGTTCACGTAATACTCAAACATCAAAAGTATAACATAACATCACATTATTTGTATATGAACTTACCTCGGTACAAAATAATGAAAACGAACCTATTCTTTGTAAACCTTATTTTTTCCCCGATCAAGACCTAAATCTCATTTTTCTTGATCTATAATGCCAAATTTAACTTATTTAATACAAACATTGTTCGAATTGACCCATAACACATACTTTGGTAAAATTACACTTTTACCCTTAACTTTTCACTTATTTACAAATTAGTCCTTAGGCTCGTAAAATGAAATGCATGCATTTTCTTTACTAACCAAGCCTAATCGATTCATATTCGTACTCCTAGCAGCCTACATTTTTATTTATTTCACATATTTACTACCCATTTTATAAATTTTATAGATATGTTCTTTACATGCATTTCCATAAAAAATCACTTAGTAAAAGAAGTTAAACACACATCAAACTTTCATATTCCTCCATTAAACACCAAAATACATGCATGTCACACATGGGTAAGTTTTTGAACATGAACCCTAGCTTAAAATAAGGGTAGAAATAGCTAGATCATGCTTCAAGGATCTCAAAAACATAAAGAACATAAAAAACGGGTCTAAGATGTACTTACTATTGAGCTTGAAAAGTTGAAAAACCCTAGCTATGCAACCCTTAGAAATTTCGGCTATGGCATGGAGAAGATGAGCAAATTTTGCTTGATTTTTCCCTTTTTATTCTTTATTTAACCAAATGACTAAAATGCCATTTAATGCCTTTCTTTCAAATTTTCCTATGCATGTCTATTTTGTCCAAAATTTTAAAACTTCATTAAACTACTATTTAAGGACATCTAATTAATAATCCATCGTAATTTCATGCTTAAAGCTTCTAGAACTCAAGTTTTGGAACTTATTCAATGTAGTCCCTAACTTCAAATTGGATACTTTAGGCATAAAATTTCTTCATGAAAATTTTACAAAAACATGCATTCATATCATGGATCATCAAATAATCATAAAATAATTATTTCTACTTTGAATTTGTGGTCTCAAAACCACTATTCTGACTAGACCCTAATTTAGGATGTTACAGATTGTAATTAGACCAATTGAGTTAATAGTGGATTTTTTTGGACTTTGTTTTTTTGAAATTATCAATGTTGTAAAAGGAAAAAATGGTAAATAAGTAATTAAAAGTTAAATTAAATAAAAAAACATTCATCTTCTTCAAATGTGCTTCCACCAAAATTGAAGGAGAAAGAAACCATTTTTAAGGTTTAAAATATTCGGCCACTTCTTCTTGCTTGCATGGTATGTTTTCCAATCCCATTTTTAATGATTTTTATGGTTTTGGGATAGTTATAGCTTAATTTACCTAGCCCGAGGATCAATTATTAAAATTGTTAAAGAATTAGGTTTTTCCATGAATGTTCTTGCAAGATTCTTGATGTTTACTGGAAGATTATGAGTTCTTGTTGTTAAATAAACAAGTTTTGTAAAGTGATTTTTAATGAAAATGTCATTTAGGGACTTATGTGTAAAAATGGCAAAAATTCATGGTAAATTTATGAAATGATAGTTTGTATGGATTGATTTAGGTCCCTAGATAATTTAGCTAGCATGAAAAGAGGATTAAAATGTTTAAATTTCAATTTATGAGCTTAAGGAGTAAATTGTGAAAGTTAAAATGTTAGGGGTAAAATAGTAATTTTGAAAAATTTGGAATATTGACTGAGTTAAATATTAGAAGTATTAAATAGACTAAATTTGTTTATTTAGATCAAGAAAAACCATATACGGATTTAGATCAAGGAAAAGCTAAAGCCTCGAATGAATCAACTTCATTTTTACACTCTAATCGTCGAGGTAAGTTCGTATGTATGGATTATTATGTTTATGTTGTTTAATTAAATGTTAATATGTATTTAAAATGCAATTGAACAATGTATATCCAAAGTCATGCTATGACGGTTAATGAGTCCCGGTTGAACCTTAAAAATTCATAAGATACAAATAACATGTCATTAGGGATTTCATGTTTCGAGTGCTCGTCTTGAATGTCCTACCGATAGTTGAGGTCCTGCATTTGTTGCGGATACTCCACAGCTCATGTGAGCAGCATCTTGTAGCTTACATTCTGACCCATAGCTCGTTTCAGCAACGATGTAAAAGAAAGGTTACGGTTATATGTTTAAGCACACTTCGTGTGAGCTTTCTCGAGTATCCGAAGATATTCTAAATGGTTCAACGGATATAAAAAGGAAAGGAATGCTAAGTGTTCAAATGAACTATGTCATGTATTCATGGAAAGGAAATGATGAATTCAAATAAAGTATGTTCATATACAAATGGCTAACCTTATGTTTAATTCAAGTGAATTATGTTTGAATGCACTAACTTGTGTTGGTGATGGTGCTTAGGCTTGTGCCAAGCTTGTGGTTGGATTACATTATGCTTATACTTATGTTATTTAGATGAAATGATAAGTTTATGTTTCATGTTTTATGAACTTACTAAGCATTATGTACTTACAAAGTTTTCCTTCCTATGTTTTACAGATAATTGAAAGCTCGATCAGTTTCGAAACCCGTCGGAGATCTATCACACTATCTAGCATAAATATCGATAGTTTTTGATGTTTTGTCAAGGTTATAATGGCATGTATAGGTGAATTTGTATTGGTATCTAATTGATGATTTTGGGATGTATAAGTTGTTTTGGATCATTTGATTTGGTTGAATTGTGTCATTTTGGTACTTTTGATGCATGAATGGTATGTCTCAAATGGTATATATTATGTTGCTTTAATTGTAGTGAAAATGATATGTTTTGGAAATGTATTAAACTAAATGTGAATGATGGAAATGTGACCAAATTTGTATGTTTAGGTTAGTTTTGATGTTTTCTGTTGAGGTGTTTTATATGGCATATTGGTTGAATGATATTGGACTATCAAATTGGTCATTTCATGTAGGTTTTGGTCATGTTTTGATGCTTTGTTTATGTGCACAAAATGCTTTTAGGTGGTTGCATGAGTTGGAGATGGAAATGGCTTAATTTTGGCCAATTTCATGTTCGCATGGCCTGAGACATGGCGTGTGACTCAGCTATGTGTGACACACAGCCAAGCGACACGATCGTGTGGCTTGGCTATGTGACCCAACTCAGAGAGTTAAACGAGTGAAGACACGGGCTGCGACACGGCCATGTGCCCCTATTTCGATTATGACACTGCCAGAGACATGGGTATGTGTCTCAACTGTATGAGGCACACAGCCTGACCACACGGCCGTGTGACCCATGTAGTCCAATTTTTCTTATACTTTCTGATTATTTCCAATTTGGTCCCGAATTGTTTCTAAGGTATTTCTAGGGCCTCGAGGGCTTAATTAAGGGACGTTATGGGTGTGATGGAATGTATTTAGATTATCTTTGCAATGATGTATGATATGAATGTTTTAATGCTTTGTTTGTATGGTAATGCTCTGTAACCCTATTTTGACAACAGATACTGGGTAGTGGTGTTACATTTAGTGGTATTAGAGCTATAGTTTTGTCAATTCTCAAACTGAACATAGTATGTATGAGTTTAGAAATACATGTCATTATATAACCAGTGATAGTGTGATGACTCTTAACTCAATTTGATCTATGTTTTCACATAAAAATGTCATCGAATTGAGCTAACTCCGATGAAGTAGAAAGTAACGCGCAACCCTCCGTTCACGGGGCAGCATTTAGTGGAAGTAGGCCCATATCTGAAGGCCGGGGAGGAGAGGCCAAGGAAGCCTTTTTCTAGATCAGGAATGAATGGTTCGCCAAGTTCGTACGAATGAACCCAATGGCTCCACCCCCACCTATAGCCCAACTGGTCCCTGTAGTTCCTCAAGGTTTGGAACCAGTATGAGTGAGCAAGCCTCCAGTCGGTAAAATCTATAAGTTTGAAAGCGGGATTTTAAAAGGGTTGTTCATGATTAATCTTGGCGTGATTAAATTAGTTTTCTATGCATAAGTTTTGTTTTTCCTCTCACGAGTGTTGTATTATTGGTGTATGAGTTTCGTTATTAATTGTTTGAGTTTTTAGGTGAAGTTGGCGAGGCGGTTAATCCTCTGGTGACCTAGAATCTTTTGGAAGGCTACTATTTTCTTAAGGGTAAGAGTTCAATTTGGGATTTAATATCGAATCTCATTGTTAAAATCTTGTTTTTAATAATATCGATTTAGTGAATCGAGTTTGGGAAAATGTTCCAATTGGTAGTTTAATTGATGTTTTTAGGTTCTAGAAGTCTCGTGAATAAATTCGCATAGAAAAAAAGACAAGGTCTGTAATGCAAGTAAATGGCTTAAAGTTGAAAAGCATTCTGTTGACATTACACATCCGTGTGTAGGGCCATGTCAGTCACAAGGCTATGTGGTAGGTCTTGTGGTAGACCGTGTGGGTCACACAACTATGGTTAGTTGTGTGGGTCATACGGCCATGTGGTAGGCTGTGTGATAGCCCATGTAGGTCACATAGTCGTGTGGTAGGTTGTGTGTCAGCTCATGTGGGTCACATGGATGTGTGTGAGGTTGTGTGCCAGCCTTGTGGGCCACATGGCCTGGCCAGGTAGGCCATGTGGGCCTAATTTTTAAAATTTTACCCTAGGTTTGTATTTGTCATGCAAATCAAATTTAGACCTTCCGTAGGGTTTGTATGGTATTAATTTGTCTAAAAACCATGAATTATACTACTCAGTTCTGTTAAATATGATTTATATATGCATGAAATGTATGTTATATGTAATAGCATGATGTGTTTTATGCTAATATGACCTGATGTGTATAGTCTGTATGTCATATACGCATTCAATATCTATTTTATTTTGCATGTGCATTTGGGGGAATATGACTATGGAAAAAGTGTTAGTAGTTTAATTTATCTGCCTTATTTGATGGCTTAGCCACGTGTATCTACTTCTAGCGGATTACTGCGTAGTGATCTGGTAGCTAGACTACAAATTTTTTAAAAAGTGACTCATGATCACTTAACGATGTGTGGGGTTGGATGGGTATTAATACCCTAATTGGTGTGTAAGGATGGTCGGAGATATTTTGTAGTGGATGGGAGTAGGATCTAAATCTATATATGTATCTATATCTGTTATGCATCTATTTCCGTATCTGTATATGAAATATATTTGATTGGTATCTGAATGCTTATCTGTTATTGTAACACCCCTTACCCGTATCTAACGTCGGGATAGGGTTCAAGGCATTATCAGACTTAAACATGAACATTCATACAAAACCAGGCCATAAAATTTCGTCCAAATTAAAAACTTTTCAATCACATGTAAATTGTCCCTTATAAGGGCCTACGAGGCCCAAAACATACATCAGAGGTGGTTCGGGACTAAACCGAGAACTTTCAGAACTTCAGGATAACTTAAAATTTTTTTCTACTTTGGAGAGTCACACGCCCGTGTAGGTAGGCCGTGTGGTCGCACACACCCGTGTCCTTAGCCCGTGAACTCTTTGACTATGACATTATCAAGCAAGTACGATCACACAGCCAAGTCAAACGCCCGTGGCTTAGGCCGTATGGTAAATTAAATTCTAAAAATCAAGTGTAGACTTCACACGACCTGGGCACACACCTATGTCATAAGGTCGTGTCCTTCACAAGGCTGAGACACACGGCTGTGTCTCTACCCGTGTGTTTACTATTGGGTATTCTGTTTTGCATAATTAGGGTGTAGGGGACACAAAGCTTAATCACATGCCCATGGGGGGCAGACCATGTGTCACACACGGCCTAGACACATGCTCGTGGGTCTAACCATGTGGACAATTTCTAGGCTATTTTCCAAGCCATTTGCCACCCTTAAACACTCACATACTCAATTCCACTACATAGCATGCAACATGGCATATTTCGCTACTTAAGCATTTACATACATGGTTAAATTATGACTTGGTAATGTCAACATATCTCCTATTCAAACTATCATGCTTTCATATGGCATTCCACACCAATTTCACATTTGTCTATCATCTTTGCTAACCAACTTTCAAGTTAGACATTTGCACCACTTTTATTGTCATATACCTTAATCATGTTTCATACACCAAACATACATGCCATCCATCATACTCATTAATCATAAGTAACCATAACCACATTAAAGCACAAGCACATTTGCATGCATACATCAATAATTAGGGTTACAACCCAAATAATCACTATGAGCCACTTCTCATGGCCATATATAAAATGAATCACAATACCATCATGAGCCAAGATATTTGGCTAATCAATATGAAACATAACAAAAAGACTAAGTCCCTATACATGCCATATTCAAAATGTTGAATATAACTATACCAAATATTCAATTGATAGTGTGATCAAGTCTCTGACGTCCTTCGATCCCCAAGCTAGCTTGGCGACACTATAAGAGATGGAAAGGAAGGGGGTAAGCATAAAGTTTAATAAGTTCACATACAAATAAAATGCAACTTAAACATGCATTAATCATACATTTAACATAATAAGTATAAGCTTGCATTTTATCAACTGTTAAATTTATTCTTCATATATATATACATACATATTCTTGCCACAAGTTCATCATATCTCATGTCATTCTCATGAATTCAATGTACATACCTGTGCCCACTTGCACATAATAACTTACTTTCTCGTCTTTGACGTATTCATCGAAGTTACCCATTAAGTTCTCTTAGAACTACCGTTGAACACTCAGAATACTATCCGATACATCAGAATCTGGCACCTAAGTGCCCCATATATAGCCAATGCTACTTTATATCGCATATCACATATTTCTTGTTTCGAGCTACTCACAGGTCTGCTCAAGCAGGCTGTCAGGTATCCGCAACACATGCCTGACTACCTCGCCATCAATAGTATGTACGAGATCGGTACTCAGACCGCCACAACATGTGTGTCATAATCATGAACTCGATGCCAACTCATGAGGTCAAATCACATAAATCATGAACTCAAACCACAACTCAATGAGTTCAAATCACATAATTCCTAGTGACATGTCACTTGTAACAGTCTGATTTTGGGTCTAGTCAGAACAGTGGTTTCGAGACCACAAATCCGACATAGTAAAGTTCACTTTTATTATATATTTATAGTCTGAAATTTCACGAAACGATTTCGTGAAAATTTTGTTCAGAAATTTCGACGTTCGGGCACTCAATTTAGTTAAAAAGACTAAATTGTAAAAAGTACAAAAGTTGAGTTCTACATGTTAGAGGTGTCTAATTGTTATGAAATTTTAAATTGGAGGTCTTTAAATGGAAATTAGACCATTGGTTAAGTTGGTGGACAAAAATAGATATGGTTTGGTATGTTCCTAAAGTTTTTCATTAAGGGTAATTTAGTCATTTGGTAATTAAAATGAATTAAAAACAAAATTAAAAGCCAATTTTTGTCCATCTTCAACCCATGGCCGAATTTCACATGAGGAAGACATAGCTAGGGTTTTTTAAGCTTCCAAACTCGATTGTAAGTGCATCCTACCCCGTTTTTAATGTTTTTTTTACATTTTTGAGATCCTCGTGCTCGATTTAGCCATTTCCACCATTATTTTGAGCTAGGGTTTGTGTTTAAAAATTTACCCATGGATTACATGCATGTGTTTTGATGTTTTATGGAAGAATATGGAAGTTTGGGGTGTGATAAACAACTTTTACAAAGTGATTTTTGATAAAATTGCATAAAAGGACCTATTTGTAAAAGTTGTAAAATTATGTGTAGAAAATGTGATAAAGTGAAAAATGTGAGCTGCTATACGAGGGAATATGAATCTGCTAGGCTTAGGATTTGAGAAAAATAAGTGCTTTTCATCTTACAAGCCTAGGGGCAAAATTGTAAATATGTGAAACTTTAGAGGCAAAAATGTAAATTTTCCATAGTGTGATTTTTGGAGTAAATTGAATAATGTGAGTATTAAATGAGTTAAATGTGTTATTATATATCAAGAAAGACGAGGAATTGACCTTTATCGGGGAAAAAAAGGTTGTGGACTAAATTGCAAATTTGTCATATTTTGCACCGAGGTAAGTTTGTATGTAAATAATGCATCAATTTTACTTGTGTTATCACATTTTATTATGTTTTATGAAATGTGGCTGAATATTGAATGAAATTGACAAGTATCGAAAAGTGAGAAATTTCCCGGTTGAACATTAGGAATAGAATAGGATACAAGTAACATGTCACTAATGACTCAAGTGTGGTACTATGTGAAGGCCACTTTATGAAGAAAGATAGCTTTGGTCACAAGTGTGATACTATGTGAAGGCCACTTTGTGAAGAAGGTAGCTTTGACTACAAGGGTGGTACTATGTGCAGGCCACCCGGTATCCGTTATTATTTCGATGTGCTCAACGGGAAATGACTAGGTGTAATTGAATGTGACTATATGATGAATAAGTGCAGGTACGTGTGTGAAAACTTATGAGCAATGTGCTAGATACGTGATCGAACTTTGGTAAGATTGATATGGAGTAAGTGTTACAATGAAAGTTACTACAAAGGAAACATGAAAGAGTGAAATTTAGTAATAAAACAGTTTTGGATAGCAGCAGTTGTGTGACTTTGAAAAATCACCAAAAATGGTGAAAATTGAATTAGAGGTTGAATAAGACATGCAAGTAAATCTTATTGAGTCTATTTTCATATAAAGGAAACGGTGTAAGCAAAAGAATTTCATATTATAAGATATTTGAATTTTAGTGAGATAGAGTCAGAATGATTTTGGAATCCCCTATTCTGATTTGGGAAAATCATTAAAAATTGTATAAAAATAATAATGGGTTATAATTTATATTCTTAAAATCCTTAATGAGTTTATTCTCAAAATAAACAAATGGGAACATCATCCAAATTGTAACACCCCTTACCCGTGTTTGCCGCTGGAACAGGGCACGAGGCATTACCGGACTTAATCACTAATCATCGTATAAAAACCGATTCATAATTTCACTCTAATTTAAAAATTTTTCAAACACATTCAAGCTGTCCCTTAAAAAGAGCTTACAAGGCCCATATTATGCTTTAATTCAACCACACACATAGGCAAGCGTGCACATTCATAAATTGCATCATTTAATTAATAACATAATCAAGACTATCTACATTAAATGACTTTATACAATAGAGACCTTCAAATAACGTAGGTCAGTATTTTAAGCCAATTACTAGAAACTTAATAACAATTAAATGAGTCTCCATACATTCCAAAGACTTAAAATACTTTAAAACCTTTATATATCAATCAATAGTTTGATAGTGTGATTTAACCTCCGGCGACCTCCAACTCGAGCTAACATCTGCGACACTATAGGAAAAAGGAAAGGAAGGGAGTAAGCATTATATCTTAGTAAGTAAGTATGTAAATATTAATAAACAATACATTATCATACTTTAAACAAAGTCACAATATGTTCCCGGAATATTACCATCACAAACACACATACTTTCACTATTACAATCATAAACAGGTTCAAAATAAGCTGTCTAGCAGAGTACCAACAATTAAATTATTTATTTCTGGAGCTACAGAACTCCAAATTACAAACTGTTAATTTAATTGAAACTAGGTTCACATATATTCTTACCATAAAAGTTTCAGGATTCTTGGTCTAGCCAATTAGTATAGTTTATTCATTGAAGTTACCCCTATTTCACTGCTCAACTGTTCTGACCACTCTTCACTACGAATCAATTTTCTCCTCATACAGAATTCAAAGGATGTTCTCATTTATTTCATTTGAAACTATACTCATTAAGGATTTCAAGAATATAATTTATATCCCCTAATTATTTTTTACAGTTTTTAATGATTTTTCCAAGTCAGAACAGGGGATCACGTAGTCATTCTGAACCAGTCTCTCAAAAACTTAAATTTCTCATAATATAGAATTCCTTTGCTTGCTCTGTTTCTGTTATATGAAAATATAATCATTAAGCTCTAATCTTATATCTCATTCAGTCTTTGATTCAATTTATACTATTTTTGGTGATTTTTTAGATTCACGTCACTGCAACTATCTAGAACAGTTTTATTGTCAATTTTGATCTTTCACACTTCAATTGTATTCATCACTTTCCCATAACAATCTTTCCAATTTCCAATCACATATCGAGCATATTGCTCATAAGTTTCACAGGTATATACTTACGCTTATCATCACAAAGACATACACAATTTCAGTTAATCAATTTCCCAGTTGAACGCTTCAGAATAATAACAGATACGCGATGGTATCGCACACAGCCCACCTTTAAAATCGAAGCCCTATTGTACACATAGTGGCCTTCACTTAGCACCACTCATGTGACCTAGCTCGATTGTATACATAATTTTGGCTCTTTTGTACACATGGTGAACACTTAGTACCACCGATGTGACCTAGCCAGTTTATCTCGTAGCTCTCTTGTCTACATGGTGTCCTTCACCTAGAACCACGCATGCGACCTAGCTACATATATCCCGTAGCTCTCTTGTCTACATGGTGTACAGATAGTATCACCCATGCGACCTAGTTATATCATAATGTCTCGTAGCTCTCTTGTACACATGATGTGCACTCAGCACCATACATGTGACTTAGCTACATACCATTTGTATCATCCAATCTTTCCGAAGGTTCAACCAGGATTTCTCTCTCTTTCTAATACTTGATTCCATACTTCCAATAGTCAATTATGATTCAAAAATCAGCTACAATACATAAAATATGCTGAAATACAAAAACATAATAAAGATAATGTATTATTTACATACAAACTTACATACTTTCTCATTTCCATGTCGAATTAATATTAAACATTTAAATCATCATAATTATACTTACTTTCAACATCTCGGCAATCATAGTAAATATATCAATTTTACATTGAAACATGCATAAATTAATGCTTATTATACATATGAACTTACCTCGATACTAAAACGGCCATTTCACCAACTTTCCCGATTTTCGATTTTTCTCCCATTCTAGATTCAAATCTCGTTTTCAGGGATTATTAAGCTTGGAAAGCTTGAAAACCCTAGCCATGGCTTCGCCCATGCTAATTTCAGCCTCCATGAAAAATATGAGTCAATTTTGGCTTTATTTTCCTTTTTTATTTCTTTTAATTACCAAATGACTAAAATGCCCTTAAAGCCTTTATTTAAAATTTTGTCCTATTCATGCCCATTTTTGTCCAAATGAAATATAATGGTCTAATTACCATTTAAGGACCTCCTCTTTAAACCCCCATTTCAATCAAGTACTTATGAATTAGAACACATATTTTGCAACTTTTGCAATTTAGTCCTAAAAGTCCAATTAAGCACTTTATTAGTAAAATTACTTAACGATATTTTTACACAATATTTTAATCAATAAATAAACCTTAAAACTTAATCGGAATAAATTTTTTGACTTCGAATTCGTGGTTTTAAAACTATTGTTCCGTTTAGGCCCTAAATCGGGCTGTTGCAGCAACTTCTGCAAATAAGCCCTAATAGGCAAATTAAACATGCAATCTATAAAATTTCTTATCAATACAATAACACATGCATCTAATCACTCGATAAATCATAAAAATTAATCGAAATAAACTTTTCTATCTCAGATTTGTGGTTTCACAACCACTATTCCATTTAGGCCCTATTTCGAGATGTTACACAAATCCCGTATGAGGAGATAATTAATTTTTAGTGAAGAGTGGTCAGAATTGTCGGACAGCGTAACAGGGGTGAATTTAAAGAAACCGATAGTGTGAAGTAGCGATCGAATTCACTTACTGAAGTGAAAGAAACAAGCCAAGGAAACTAGCTTCATATGCGAGTCTAGTTTCTAGAAAAATTAGCAGACCTTAATTTGGAGTTCTATAGCTCTAGATATAAATAATTTAGTGACTATGACTTGAATAGACAACTTGTTTTGAACTTGAGTAAATAGTGGATCTAGGTGTAGCTATGATTGTATTATTTTGAAATCATATTTTGAAGATTAAAAGCATGATAATAATTTCTTTATTATTTACATACCTACTTACTAATCTATATGGTTACTCCCCTCTCTTTTCCCTTGATTTATAGTGTCACTAAGCTAGCTCGGGGTACGGAGATCGTCGGAGATCCATCCACACTATCATCATTCTTTTGGTATTTTGAAATTCATATTTTGAATTATGGCATGTATAGAGGACTTGGTTATTTTGTTATATGCCATAATTGATTTGGCCTAAAATGTTGGCCTTTAATATTTGATAACTCATTTTATATAAGGCCATCGATGTTGGCTAATATGAGTTAAGTTATATGTTATGATGATGCATTTTGTTAGAGGCATGAGTTGGTTGAATGAGTGTGTAATGACAAAGTATGGAAAATGTGGCATGTGAATGGTTGTGTGAAGGACACGGCCTTGGACACGGGTGTATACCCCTATTTTCAAGAAATTTTCCAATGTTTCTCAAAGTTCTTGGTTTAGTCCCGAACTACTTCCATAGTATGTTTTGGGCCTCGTAGATCCATACTAGGGACTTAGTGATAAAAATTAAAAAGTTTAATTTGGATGTAAAAATTATGTCTCAGTTTTATACGATTTCATGTGTAAAATTATGTCTCAGTTTTATACGATTGCATGTGTATGTTCTGGTAATGCCTCATACCCTGTTCCGGCGTCAAACACAAGTAAGGGTTGTTACATCACTTGTATCCTAAACTATTCCTAAGGTTCAAACGGGATTCGTCGATACCACATCTTCGTTGAGCTTGCTTGTAATGTCAATCTCAATATTCATGGCACCAATCACATACTCATGGAATAATCAAGCATAATTCATAATAAAATTTAAGCATTAAAACATGATACAACGTTTCATTATTTACACATGAACTTACCTCGGTACAAAATGATAGAAACTAGCCTAATCCTCGTAATCATTGTTTTTCCCCCGATCAAGACTCGAATCACGTTTTTCTTGATGTATAATACCAAATTTAACTTGTTCAATACATAGATTATTCATATCAACCTGTAACACATGCTTTGGTAAAATTACCTTTTTTCCCCTAACTTTTTACTTATTTACACTTTAGTCCCTAGGCTCGTAAAATGAAATGCATGCATTTTCTTGGTTTCCCAAGCCTAGCTGAACCTACACCATGTTCATACCAGCCCACATTTTCCTTTATTACACATTTTTACTACTCATTTTTACACCTTTTACAAACAAGTCCTTTTTAGGTGTTTTCACTAAAAATCACTTAGTAAAAGATGTTTATCACACATCAAACATTCATAATCCTTCATTAAACATCAAAATACAACCATGTCACACATGGGTCAAAATTCTTACTTGAACCCTAGCTCAAAATAATGGTACAAATAGCTAGATAGGTTGATGACAACTTCAAAAATGTAAAGAACATTAAAAACGGGGCTTAGGAGCTCTTACAATTGAGCTTGAAAAGTGAAGAAACCCTAGCTATGGTGTCTCCCGGAATTTTGGCATACACATGGAGAAGATGAGCAAATTTTGCTTCATTTTTCCCTTTTTATTCTTTTATTTACCAAGTGACAAAAATGCCCTTAAGACCTTTCTTTCAAAATTTTCTTATTCATGCCCATTTTTGTCCAAAATTTTAGAACTTCATCAAATTGCTATTTAGGGACCTCTAATTAATAATCCAATACAATTTCATGCTTGAAGCTTCTATAACACAAGTTTTACAACTTATTCAATTTAATCCCTAAAATCAAATTGGACACCTTAGGCATAGAATTTCTTCATGAAAATTTTACACAAACATGCAATCATGTCATGGATCATCAAATAATCATAAAATAATAATTTTTATTTCAGATTTGTGGTCTTGAAACCACTGTTTCGACTAGACCCTAATTCGTGATGTTACAGTTATAATATCTGATTAATCAAGTGTATGTGACTTATTGTTTGAAATAAGTTACACACTGAGCTCATAATCTCACTTTTTGTTTGTTTGCTCTTAGGAATCCACAAACATAGGGCTGATAGGTGCAGCAAAAGCTCGGTTATATATTTATATTGTTCTTCTTTTAACATGTTCAGATTAAATCCATTTTGCTCATTAGCCTATTTTTTGGACTTTTGGGATTGTTTTAAAATTTTGTATTTTATTTTCCGTTTTAAATTGTTTCAACCTTTTTAGATTATATTAATTCGATCAGAAAAATGTTGATTTTTCAAGATCAAATCAGGTTTTCCAAAACATTACTTAACAAAAAAATTCCGCTGCAAAACTAAGTGTGTTTTTTAAGTATTTATTCACAAAATTTAATGAATTAGTTAAGAGAAAGAAACTTCCCAAATAAACTAAAATTGTAACACCCTTAATCCGTAACCATCGCTGGAATAGATTAAGAGGCATTATCGAACTTATAACTCAGTTCAAAACAATCATATATCAAATACCATCTCATTTAAATAATATAAGTCATTCATATTTAATATGAATTTAAAACGAGCATACAAAGTCTAAATCATGCATTCGGGACCAAATCGATAACTTATAAAAGTTTTAGAACTTAGAAAAAAAATTTCAACTTTTCAAAGGTCACGCGCCTATGTGAACAGGACGTGTGCCTCACACGGCATTAGACATGCCCGTGCATCTAAGCTGTGGCGAAATAGAGCATACATACTGACTTGCCCACACGGCCATAAGACACGCCCGTGTGCCAGGCCATGTGAAAATTAGGGAGGCTACTGACTTGGCCACACGGCCAACCACATGCCCGTGTGCCAACTCGTGTGACACAGACGACCAATAGACACGCCCATGTGTCTAGGCCGTGTCAAAACTGAAGGGTATACTGACTTTAATTCGTAAGGTACCCCAGTGGACAACGGTCGTGCAACATAGCCGTGTGTCGAACACAACTGAGACACACGCCCGTGTCTCTACCGATGTGGACAAAAATAGGCCATTCGAATAGCCAACTTGCCACCCCAATTGGGTCAAACCTACAAGTACCAAACTAAGCATATATGCACTACAATTACAACCAATTTCAATACCAAAACATATGCCATTCATGACATATCATTTCCAACCACATTCCCAACCCAATTCATCAACCAAAACATACCAAAACCTAAACTTAAATCATACCAAAACATATGTTTCAATACATCATTCAATCTTATGCTCAAAACTTACCAAAACTTACCATCTCTTTTATCCATACATAAAACACACCAAATATGTCATATTGCCCCACATTTCATATACCAAAATCATATCATAATCACAACCATACCAAGCCATATCACATGGCTAAATATATATACAACACAAAACATAATCCAAACACTTCTAGTCTATACGTGCCATACTTCAATATATACATTTTTGAAAGTACCAAAACAAGGTTCGATAGTGTGGTGATAATCCTCGATGATCCCCGAGCTCATAGTAGCTTCGATATCTATAAAATAATGAAAAAACACACAAAGTAAGCTTTCAAAAGCTTAGTAAGCTTGTACTAAATATAACCAACATTTTATATAATACAAAACATCATCATCTAATAGACACTTAATAGTTCTCCAATCATTTATCAATTCTATTCCACCACAAATTAATATGTTCATACCAACTTATCAAGCTTTATACACAGTATCATCTACCACATAGGTTTCATACATACCTGAACTTTCCCGTATTTATTCATTTTCATTCTTACCTCCCATTTGAATACATTAACTCTTTCCGAAGTCTTTTCACTCTTTAAGAATTCGTACACTTAGTGCTTTAATGATTAGCCAAAGATAAAATGGTTCCACACACTCAGTGCTATCTCAAATAGCTGAAGCTACCTCAGTATTGCACACTTAGTTTCTCATATAACCAAAGCTATTTTATTTTGCACACTTAGTGCTATTTATAGCCGAAGCTATTTTGAATCGCACACTTAGTGTCAAATGCAGTTGATTTATCGTCCTATTCAAACCATAATCAAATATATACAAAATTTATGTATAATCAAAGCATCAAGAATATACTTGTAACATCATGTATCACGTATGAACTTACCTCGTATTCAAAATTGCCGACTCGGATTGTCTATTCTATAATATTCGACTTTCCTTGGTCTAAATCCAAATTCCTCTTTCTTGATCTATATGTATTAAAAATTTACCCTTTTATTCACCAAATAATTCAAATCAATCCATAAACATTCATTTAGGGCATTTTTCAATTTAGCCCTGACCTTTTCACATTTTGACACTTTAGTCCCTAATTCACAAAATCACAAAATACACATAATTTGCATATACTCATGCTTGGCCGAATTTTCCTAGTACTCATACTAATCCACACATTTCATTTATTTCACATTTTAGTCATTCAATTAACAAATTTCACAATTTAGCCGATTTTACTCAAAATCACCAAAAATTCAAAGACAAAATATATCAACCCAACATATATCTTTTATTTTCCAACAACTAACATCACAAAGCTCATAATTTCATCAATGGCACATTTCAAAATCATCAAAAAAATCAGAAATTGAGACATGGGCTTGATAATATTCGAAGCAACGATCACTAAAGCGTAGAAATTATCAAAAATCGATCAAAACACATACCTTAATCAAAGATTACAAGCGCCGAACCCTAAGAAAACTTTGCTCTTTTCTTTTATTGTATTTTTGGCCAAGGATGAACATAAAATGATCCACTTTCATGCATTTGTTTTATTATTAACATATTAATTAAATTCCCATTTTACCATTTGTTATAAAACTATTAAAACATGAATATCAAGGACATAAATGTCCATTAACCATATAAATGGCATATTAACCACATAAAGACCTCTCAAATAATAAGCCAAATCAAATAGACACTTTTAACATATAACGACAACTTTTATATTATACGTAATTAGGTCCTTTTTCAAAATTAAGCATACAAACATTCGAATTTTCATACGAGACTTCCACACATATCAATTCACATAAAATAAGTATAAAAAATAATATTAAAATATACTTCTAACTCAGATTTGTGGTCCCAAAACCACTTTTCTGACTAGAGTCTAAATCGGACAGTTACAATTCTCCCCTTTTAGGGATTTTCGTCCCTGAAAATCTTACCGTTAAATGGATTCAGATATTGTTGTCTCACAATATCTTCAAGCTCCCACGTGGCCTCTTTAATACCGTGCGATGCCATATCACTTTCACTAATGGAATTCTCTTATTTCTTAGTTCTTTAACTTCGTGAGCTAAGATACGGATCAGTTTTTCTTCATAAGTCATATCAGACTAAATTTCAATCTCAGACAGAGAAATCACATGCAAAGGATCGGATCTGTATCGTCGAAGCATCAATATGTAAAACACATCATGAATCTTTTCTAACTCTAGTGGCAATAACAATCTATATGCTACCGACCTGATATGCTCAGTAATCTCATATAGCTCGATAAACCTCAGACTCAATTTGCCTTTCCAACCAAACCAAAGCACTTTCTTCCACGGAGTGTAACACCCCTTACCCGTACCCAAGACTGGGACAAGGTACGAGGCATTATAGAACATAAACAGGGTATTTTAGAAAAATATGGGTCATAAAATTTCATTCCATATTAAAATCGACCAAACAAAATTATGTTGTCCTTATCCTGGACCTACGAGGTCCAAAAAATACATTACAGGTAACCTGAAACTAAACTGAGAACTTAAGAAAATTCTAAGAAAGTTTCTAGGCTTAAGCCTCACACGCCCGTGTGGAGGCAATGCACACGCCTATGTGCTTTGGGACACGCCCGTGTTGTAACATCTTGAATTAGGGCCTAGTAGGAATAGTGGTTTTAAGACCACAATTTCAAAATGAAAATATTTATTTTATGGTTATCATAAAGTCTATGATATGTTTCTATGCTTGTTTGAAAATTTCATGAGGAAATTTTATGTGAAAAGTGCCTAATTGAACTTTAAGGACTAAATCAAATAATTTGTAAAATTTAAGTTTTAGAAGCAATTTGCATGAAATTGAATTGGATTATTAATTAGAGGTCCTTAATGAGTAATTTCACCAAGTTCTAAATATTTGGAAAAAATGGACTTGGAAGGGTAAAAATTTAAAGAATAGTAAAAAGGGCGTTTTGGTCATTTAGGGGTAAAATGAGCTAAAAGACAACATAAAAGCCAAAAATCTTTGTCCATCTTTTTTCTTGGCTGAATTCTTCATGGAGAAACCATGGCTAGGGTTTTGTCATCTTCCAAGCTCAATAGTAAGTGTTTTCGAACCCCGTTTTTAATGTTCTAAGCATTTTTGAACTCTCGGTAACATGGTCTATCTATTTCTACCATTATTTTGAGCTAGGGTACATGTTTAAAAATTTAACCATACATGACATGTTAGTATTTTGATGTTTAATGGTAGAATATGAAAGATTGGAGTGTGTTTAACATCTTTTACTAAGTAATTTTTCATGAAAAAAGCCTAAAAAGGATTAAATTGAAAAAGGTGTAAAGTGGGTAACTAAAAATCTATTTTTGTAACACCTCGAATTTGGGCCTAGAAGTATTGGGCCTTGAGTGGGGGTCCGTAAGGAGGTTGTATATAGGTATTTAATTGTGCAATGAAATGAAACAATTAAATGTTTGCTATTAGTGGTTAATGGCTTTGAGAAGTGTTGGAGAAATCTTGGGTTCAAACTTGGGCTTTAGCAAAAATTTTGGTATTAAGTGAAAAAAAACCTGGATGCTTGGATGAGGGTTTTTAAATTATTGTGTTAAATAAATGACACAAGGAAGCTTGTAGTCTAGTGGTTGTGGCGTCATTAAGGTTGTATGGGAGCCTGGGTTCAAGCCTTGGCTCTTGCAATTTATTTTGTTTTTTTTAAAGGGAACCTGGACTTTGGCCTTTAGACCTTATAATTAATTGGGGATAAAATATGACACAAAAAGCCTTGTGGCTTAGTGGCAAGTAGCGTGTGGAGCATTTAAGGGGAGGCATAGGTTCGAATCCCATGGCAAGCAAGGAGCATTTATTTTGCTAATAGGGGGCGGCAAGAGTTGGTGTTGAATTTAAACTCTAATGTTGGAGGGATCCCACATCGGGAAGCTAACATAAGAGTGGATGCGAAGCTGGCTTTAAATAGAGAGAACCATGAGGAGAGTAGAGGTACCTTTCTTGGTGATCCCTTTCATTGTATGGCGTGCTCGTTTGGGTTAGGCGTCGGCTAAGAGTGCTCGGGCGTGGATTAACTCCATCTCCTATCGGTGTGTATTTCTCAATACTCTAGGCTGTAGGATGGCTACTTGGTCGCGATGGTAGAAAGGAGCCATGTGGGCCCAACAGACCTACTCTGCCCAATTGGATAAGTTGTTTGATTGTGTAGTAAATATTAGACTAGGCTAGGTGAATCTCATATCTGTGGCTAGATTTGGGCTAAAAGGGCCACACGAGCGTGTGGGCCCATTTGGGCTGAGAAAGGGCTTTAGGCCCATTCGTATTTTTATCCCTATTTAAAATACTTTGGTTTACAAAATTACCAAAATACCCTGCTTTGTAAAGTTACTAAAATACCCTTGGTTTATAAAATTACCAAAATACCCCTAGTTTGTAAAATTATCAAAATACCCCTAGTTTGTAAAATTACCAAAATACCCCTAATTTGTGAAATTACTGAAATGCCCTCGACCTGTAAAATTATTGAAATACCCTCGATTTGTAAAATTACCGTTTTACCCTCGATTTACAGAATTACCGTTTTACCCTCGGTTTACAGAATTACTATTTTACCCTCGATTTATAGAATTGCCATTTTACCCTCGATTTGTAAAATTACCGTTTTACCCTCGATTTATAGAATTACCATTTTACCCTCAGTTTACAGAATTACTATTTTACCCTCGATTTATAGAATTACCGTTTTACCCCTAATTTACATATATTGATATTGGATTAGTTAAGTTTGAGTGACAGGTGGTGGTTATCGTGGCGATTGATTTTGGAAACGTTTCAACTTCAACCCGTAATGTGTGTACTAACCCTCGTAATAGCTTAGATTAATATTTCTTTGAAAAGTCAAAGCTTCATATTTTAGTGATTCGGAATTAATATTTAGATCTATTTTCTACGCGTTTAAGTTGGATTCACAACGGATATGGGGTAGAAAGGTATTTGGAACGTTCTTCAATGAGTAGATCTCTTGGTAAGTATTCGAACCTTCTTTCCATTTGTATCTTGTGGTTTAAGAAAAGTGAAAACCCTCCGTCGACTAAGGCTAAAAGGGTTTTGGTGTTATTTGGTTTGTTGGTGCTAGTGAGGATTAAAGGCTACCGATCGAGGAGTGTGAAAAGCTTGGATCATCGGAGTGACTAAATCTAGTCATCAACTTCGGCAAAGGTATGAACCCAAGGGCCATTGTGGATGGTGGCGAATGTGTAAGTGATGATAATAGGTAGTTTTCGATTTGGTTTAATAATAACATGGTCTAATCTATAAGTGGTTGATTATAGGACAAATCGCATAGGAGATCTCGTCAAGGAATATTGCAAATCGTGTGTAACGAACCCTTTTCATAGCTTAAAGCAATAAAATGCGAAAAGCGAAATGCCGAAATTCGGCATTTCGAGGACGTGAGCAAGCGAACGCTCTCTAGTTAGTTAGAATCGATGAGATGATGATTGGGAACGATGGAAGCGGTAAGAATGTGATTTTTGGCGTTCTTGGTAAGTTAGGCCTCGAGGGAAGTGGGGCCCATTGGGCTTTCGGCCCATTTGGGTAAATTGGTAGAAAATGAAATATGTTAAATTTCATGTTAAGACTATTATCTTGTTATGGATATAGGCTAAATGGGCCTAGATGACAAAATCAGCTGAGTAGGACCCATCAGGGGTTTTTTAGGCCCAATAACTCGATTTCGCTAAAAATGGGCCAGAATCACTGTTTGCACCCATGGATTGTTAGTAATCGTTAATGAACATGGAAACCCTAATTTTTGGTAAAATTACGAGATTACCCTTATAATATGAAAATGACCGTTTTGCCCCTAGGTAAAAATAACCATTATACCCCTAGGGTTTATATATGAACTTAATGCATGGGATTTTGATAAACATGATATGTATGATATGCACATGACATGTATGATATGCACATGATATGTATGATATGCACACGAGATGTTCATAAATGCATTGGGTTGGGTTTTTATATGAATGGAGGAAGTGAAAAGGGCTTATGCCCCATTATTAAAGGGCTTATGCCCTGTTATCAAAAGGGCTTATGCCCTAGTTATCAAAAGGGCTTATGCCCCGATTATCAAAAGGGCTTACGCCCGATTATCAAAGGGCTTACGCCCGATTATAAAAAGGGCTTTTGCCCGATTATTAAAAGAGGCTAGGCCTCGGTTATATGATAAAGCAAAAAGCCGCCAAAGGGAGAGTTATGGCGGTGGTGGGTCGAGTTAATCCCCACATGGTGTGTTGGTTGGTACGGTGGAGAGTAGCGGATGGTGGGTTGAGTAGTCTCCCAGATGGGTTTGCATTCTTTCATTGACATTATATGTGATATTGAAATGGGCCTATGGGCCATCTTGCTTCTAGTAAAGGCTTCGCCTGTAATATGAAATTTGAAAAGGCTTGACCAGTGTTATGAAATATGAAATATGAAAAGGGCTATGGCCCAAGACATGTTTGAGATTGGATTTGGGCTTAGACCCAACAGTCATTATTGTTTTGGGCTCTGAAAGGGGCTTGTTGCACATTGAGTTTCCAAACTCACCCCCTTTCCTTAACCTTGCAGGTGAGCCTTGATGTGGGGACTTGGGCCGGAGGGGATTCAGAGTAGCCACGGTGATTGTCTTTGGACTTTTAAACAAGCGTTGGTTTTCATTAAATTTGCTTTAATTATTATTTATTTTTGGGTTGTAATAAGGCCATTTTAACTTTTCTTTTATTCCTTCTCGGGATTATTTTATTTTTAATAACTTCAAACCTGGTTGATAATTGTTCAAATGGGCTAGACTTAGGACGTGTTTTCAAAATGATACTTGTTTTCAAAATATCTCAACACCACGATTAATCGATTTATCAAAGACGTCCACTTAAACAAATTTAAACTCGATATGACAAAGTGTGGCTATGGTTGTGGGTATGTCTAGGATTGGATCCAATTAAAGAGCTTGGTACTTAAGCGACCTTCATGGCTCACCTCCTCTATCTCGGATACCTACACGGTGCCCGACTTCCATACACTTTGTTAACTCAACAAAATATATGGTTTTAAAACACTAAAAAGCGGGCGTGGGTTTTCAACTCCGATGTGGCACGTCGATTCGGCCATAACGTCTGGGCGGGTTTGGGGTGTTACATTTAGTGGTATCGAGCTAATTTTCAACAACTCTACTGTGGATCGGGTCCAAAAATTTTTCAAAAATTTAGGCCTAAGAAGGGTATTTTTGGAAATGGTTTTGAAAAGTTAATTTTAAAGATGTTTTATGAGTATATATGTTAAAATGGTCCAAGTTTTTTGTTTTAAATCAAGAGTTTTAAAATAAAGGGTGTTTTCAAATCAAAGTTTTAAATTTCTATTTTCGGTGATCAAAATATGGTTTTCGAGTTTTAAATGGATTGAGAAAGAAGTGGCATGCTGAATCCCGGCACCAAGTCTGTAAGTATTTCATTCCTCATATTGCCTTTGTATTAAGATATTACCGTAGATAGAACTGAGACCATATCATGACATTATGACTAGGGCAACCCTAAAACTTTAGAATACCGAGACCGTAGCTAGGCTATGATTCGTGAAAATAGAAACTTTAAAATACTATCTCTGCATAAGACATGTAAATAAATAGTAAATTTTTGAGATCTTTGTAGTTAATTGATATGTGTCTTGGTAATGTAGAGTATTGATATGGATTCGAGGGTAAGCAAAGTCTGCCAACTTCGAATAGCGGTAACTCGAAGCTTGGTACTGAGGCACTGGCCGAGTTAGTAAGGAAAGTGGTAGAGGAAGTATTGGATACCAAAATTAAGGAAATTAGGGAAACGCTTCAAGTAGGGTGCTTGGAGTGTAAGAAAAGGAAGGGTTCTAGTTCTTAGAAAACCAAGCCTCGTTCTGTGAAACATGTTAAGGCATGACCAAACTATCCAATCTGCAAAGACTGCAACGGACGTCATCCGGGTGAATGCCATAGGAAGACAGGAGCATGTCTTAGATGTGGGTCCAAGGAGCATCGAGCTCGGGATCACCAAGTTTATTTTATTTAAATATGTGTTATGAATTGTATGCGTGCTTGATAAATGTTTCTTTACTTTGGTAATTAGAAGTTCTGGGTTGTACTAAGAATTATTTTTAATTAGAGTGCGTAGAGGAAGCATAGAGGTTTGACTTGAGTAATACGGTTAGTTGATAGTTGGAAATTTCGAGGACGAAATTTCTTTAAGGGGAGTAGAATTGTAACACCCAATTTGGGCCTAGAAGTATTGGGCCTTGGCGGGGTCCGTAAGGAGGTTGTATATAGGTATTTAATTGTGCAATGAAATGAAACAATTAAATGTTTGCTATTAGTGGTTAATGGCTTTGAGAAGTGTTGGAGAAATCTTGGGTTCAAACTTGGGCTTTAGCAAAAATTTTGGTATTAAGTGAAAAAAACCGGATGCTTGGATGAGGGTTTTAAATTATTGTGTTAAATAAATGACACAAGGAAGCTTGTAGTCTAGTGGTTGTGGCGTCATTAAGGTTGTATGGGAGCCTGGTTCAAGCCTTGGCTCTTGCAATTTATTTTGTTTTTTTTAAAGGGAACTGAACTTTGGCCTTTAGACCTTATAATTAATTGGGGATAAAATATGACACAAAAAGCCTTGTGGCTTAGTGGCAAGTAGCGTGTGGAGCATTTAAGGGAGGCATAGGTTGAATCCCATGGCAAGCAAGGAGCATTTATTTTACTAACAGGCGGCAAGAGTTGGTGTTGAATTTAAACTCTAATATTGGAGGGATCCCACATCGGAAGCTAACATAAGAGTGGATCTGGTCGGCTTTAAATAGAGAGAACCATGAGGAGAGTAGAGGTACCTTTCTTGGCTGATCCCTTTCGCTGTATGGCGTGCTCGTTTGGGTTGGGCGTCGGCTAAGAGTGCTCGGAGCGTGGATTAACTCCAGTCTCCTATCAGGTGTGTATTTCTCAATACTCTAGCTGTAGGATGGCTACTTCGGGTCGCGATGGTAGAAAGGAGCCATATGGGCCCAACAGACCTCTGAGGCCCAATTGGATAAGTTGTTTGATTGTGTAGTAAATATTAGACTAGGCTAGGTGAATCTCATATCTGTGGCTAGATTTGGGCTAAAAGGGCCACACGAGCGTGTGGGCCCATTTGGGCTGAGAAAGGGCTTTAGGCCCATTCGTATTTTTATCCCTATTTAAAATACTTTGGTTTACAAAATTACCAAAATACCCTGCTTTGTAAAATTACTAAAATACCCTTGGTTTATAAAATTACCAAAATACCCCTAGTTTGTAAAATTATCAAAATACCCCTAGTTTGTAAAATTACCAAAATACCCCTAATTTGTGAAATTACTGAAATACCCTCAACCTGTAAAATTATTGAAATACCCTCGATTTGTAAAATTACCGTTTTACCCTCGATTTGTAAAATTACCGTTTTACCCTCGATTTATAGAATTACCATTTTACCCTCAGTTTACAAAATTACTATTTTACCCTCGATTTATAGAATTACCGTTTTACCCCTAATTTACATATATTGATATTGGATTAGTTAAGTTTGAGTGACAGGTGGTGGTTATCGTAGGCGATTGATTTTGGAAACGTTTCAACTTCAACCCGTAATGTGTGTACTAACCTCGTAATAGCTTAGATTAATATTTCTTTGAAAAGTCAAAGCTTCATATTTTAGTGATTCGGAATTAATATTTAGATCTATTTTCTCGACGCGTTTAAGTTGGATTCACAACGGATATGGGGTAGGAAGGTATTTGGAACGTTCTTCAATGAGTAGATCTCTTGGTAAGTATTCGAACCTTCTTTCCATTTGTATCTTGTGGTTTAAGAAAAGCTGAAAACCCCTCTGTCGACTAAGGCTAAAAGGGTTTTTGGTGTTATTTGGTTTGTTGGTGCTAGTGAGGATTAAAGGCTACCGATCGAGGAGTGTGTGAAAAGCTTGGATCATCGGAGTGACTAAATCTAGTCATCAACTTCGGCAAAGGTATGAACCCAAGGGCCATTGTGGATGGTGGCCGAATGTGTAAGTGATGATAATAGGTAGTTTTCGATTTGGTTTAATAATAACATGGTCTAATCTATAAGTGGTTGATTATAGGACAAATCGCATAAGAGATCTCGTCAAGGAATATTGCAAATCAGGTGTGTAACGAACCCTTTTTCATAGCTTAAAGCGATAAAATGCCGAAAAGCCGAAATGCCGAAATTCTGGCATTTCGAGGACGTGTGAGCAAGCGAACGCTCACTAGTTAGTTAGAATCGATGAGATGATGATTGGGAACAATGGAAACGGTAAGAATGTGATTTTTGGCGTTCTTGGTAAGTTAGGCCTCGAGGGGCCGAAGTGGGGCCCATTGGGCTTTCGGGCCCATTTGGGTAAAATTGGTAGAAAACGGAAATATGTTAAATTGCATGTTAAGACTGTTAATACTGTTATGGATATAGGCTAAATGGGCCTAGATGACAAAATCAGCTGAGTAGGACCCATCAGGGGTTTTTTAGGCCCAATAACTCGATTTCGCTAAAAATGGGCCAGAATCACTGTTTGCACCCATGGATTGTTAGTAATCGTTAATGAACATGGAAACCCTAATTTTTGGTAAAATTACGAGATTACCCTTATAATATGAAAATGACCGTTTTGCCCCTAGGTAAAAATAACCATTATACCCCTAGGGTTTATATATGAACTTAATGCATGGGATTTTGATAAACATGATATGTATGATATGCACATGACATGTATGATATGAACATGATATGTATGATATGCACACGAGATGTTCATAAATGCATTGGGTTGGGTTTTTATATGAATGGAGGAAGTGAAAAGGGCTTATGCCCCGATTATTAAAGGGCTTATGCCCCGCTTATCAAAAGGGCTTATGCCCCGATTATCAAAAGGGCTTATGCCCCGATTATCAAAAGGGCTTACGCCTGATTATCAAGGGCTTATGCCCCGATGATAAAAAGGGCTTTTGCCCGATTATTAAAAGAGGCTAGGCCTCCAGTTATATGATAATAAAGCTAAGCCGCCAAAGGAGAGTTATGGCGGGGTGGGTCGAGTTAATCCCACATGGTGTGTTGGTTGGTACGGTGGAGAGTAGCGGATGGTGGGTTGAGTAGTCTCCCAGATGGGTTTGCATTCTTTCATTGACATTATATGTGATATTGAAATGGGCCTATGGGCCATACTTTTTTACCGTAAAGGCTTCGGCCCAGTAATATGAAATTTGAAAAGGCTTCGGCCTAGTGTTATGAAATATGAAATATGAAAAGGGCTATGGCCCAATACATGTTTGAGATTGGATTTGGGCTTAGACCCAACAGTCATTATTGTTTTGGGCTCGAAAGGGCTTGTTGCACATTGAGTTTCCAAACTCACCCCCTTTCCTTAACCTTGCAGGTGAGCCTTGATGTGGGGACTTGGGCCGGAAGGGATTCAGAGTAGCCACGGTGATTGTCTTTGGACTTTTAAACAAGCATTGGTTTTCATTAAATTTGCTTTAATTATTATTTATTTTTGGGTTGTAATAAGGCCATTTTAACTTTTCTTTTATTCCTTCTCGGGATTATTTTATTTTTAATAACTTCAAACCTGGTTGATAATTATTCAAATGGGCTAGACTTAGGACGTGTTTTCAAAATGATACTTGTTTTCAAAATATCTCAACACCACGATTAATCGATTTATCAAAGACGTCCACTTAAACAAATTTAAACTCGATATGACAAAGTGTGGCTATGGTTGTGGGCATGTCTAGGATTGGATCCAATTAAAGAGCTTGGTACTTAGCGACCTTCATGGCTCACCTCCTCTATCTCGGATACCTACCTGGTGCCCAGCTTCCATACACTTTGTTAACTCAACAAAATATATGGTTTTAAAACACTAAAAACGGAACGTGGGTTTTCAACTCCGATGTGGCACGTCATATTCGGCCATAACGTCTGGGCCGGGTTTGGGGTGTTACAATTTTAATGAGAAATGTGGGTTGTCGTAAGCTTGAATATGGTTTGGCTAGGTTTGGGTAACTAAGAAATTGAACACATTTTATTTTACGAGCCTAGGGACTAAATTGCAAATATGTGAATGTTTAGGGGTAAAATTTTAAATTTTCAAAAATATGATTTTTGGGTTAATTTGAATAATGTGAGTCCTAAATAAGCTATATTTGAAATGTTAGATCAAGGAAATCGAGATTCAGGCTTAAATGAAAAAAGTACAAGGTTAAGGGCTAAATTGGTAATTTTATCATTTTCGTATTCGAGGTAAGTTTGTGTGTTAATAATAATGCACTATTATGTACGAATTATATTTCTTGTTATTGTGGCATAAATTGTATAATGGACTATGTTAAGCCCAATTTCTGTCCGAGCCCAATCAAACCAGCCCAAATTAAACACCCCACTAAACCGACCACTAACTCCATCACCCTACTAAACCATCCACTACCTCCATCACCCCCACACCCTACTAAACCATCCACTACCTCCATCACCCCCACTAACTCCATCACCCTACTTTTTATAACTTGTAAAATTTGGCTATAAAAGCCATGGAAAAACTATTGTAAGGGGGGAATTTTTTAGAGAATACACATACGAAATCAATGAGAATACAAATCAGATTTTTAAGGTAACTTTTTATACTCTTTAATTTTGTTTACTTTGGCGTTCACATTTTATCTTTACACAAACGAAAGAAGGGAAAAGAGAGGGAGTTTACCTCTGATATCATTTCCTTTATGATTTGGCCCCAAAGTTTTCATTTTTAATTCAATTTAACCCCTTTTTTATTTTTTATTTTTGTTATTTTACTGTTAAATTAATTAATTTGAGCTTTATTCTCATTATTTTTATATTTTTATTACTTTCTATTAATTTAATTAATTTGAGTTATGTTTCATATTATTATATTATTTATTTATTATTATATATATTATGTAAATATATATATATATATATTTAAGCGAAGTTAATTATTTTAAATATAAATTTCTATTTAAATATAAATTTCTATTATACATAGACTTATTATACTATTTTTTATACCATTGTTTATTATCGCTTACCATTTTTATATCAAATTATTATTATTTACTATTTTCACTATTACTAATTTAACATTGTTATTCCATTTTTTTGAACTATTATCCCCATATTTAATGTTATTGTCAATGATTTTTGTTATTATCATCATGTTTTTAATATTATTATTAATACTATCAGCAATGTTTATTACATTATTGTATTTATTATTACTATTGTTTTATTAATTATTTCTATTAATTACTATTATTATTATTTTTATTATTTATATATGGTTAGCACTATTCTCATATTATTATTTTTATGTTGTCTATTATCATCATTTTTAAAAAATCTATGTCCTTAATTCATTTATCCATTGATCATCTCTCAAAATTTTTCAAAATAAAGGCAATGTTCGGTATTTAAAGAATTCGAAGAATCGTGCCCTAACGTACTAGGTTTTGCTTTCTTTGTTTGTCTTGAATATTCGAATATCCTCTTACCAGTTCATTCTAAAAAATTTTCAAAATAAAGGCAATGTTCGGTATTTAAAGAATTTGAAGAATCGTGCCCTAACGTACTGAGTTTTGCTTTCTTTGTTGGTTTTGAATATTCGAATATCCTCTTAAGACTAAAACGCACTTTTTAAAGGCAAACTCACAATTGAGGGTCAAAAATGTTGTGTCCTAACGTACTGGATGTAATGTTTTACCTTGAGGTGAGATGGTCTTTAATACACATTTGACTTACCTAAATGTTTTAAAAGCTAATAAAAGGAGGATCGCGTTTTAAACTCTGTCGAAATCTTTAATTTTCGACATTAAGACACTAAATAATCAATCAAGTACCAATTTTGGGCGTGTCAAGGGTGATAATCCTTCCTCGTACGTAATTGACTCCCGAATCGGTTTTCTATTTTCGCAGACCAAAATCATCGTTTTGAAAAATTTATTTATTTATTAAAAACAACCATGTTTTGAGGTGATCCAATCACACCCTATTAAAAACGATTGGTGGCGACTCCCAACTTTTTGTTTTCAAAAGTCGATTTCTCGTTTTCAAAAAAATGGTTACGACAGCTTGGCGACTCCACTGGGGACATCAGAGAGTGGAGCTGTAAATTGATTGTTTTCTGTCTTCTTGTCAAAAATTGGAAATTTGGTTTTTAAATCTACTATCCTCTCATTGCATTTTCTGTATCTTTGTCGGGTTTTTTCATGTGGGTTTTACTTTATTTGTCGAGTCTTTCGATATATTCTTGCATCATATTGCTTGACCGTTGTGGTCACACCTTTTAAGTGGGAATGAGGAACTATGCCTTCGTAGGTTTTCACCTCCGCATGGACTAGGGGATCGCTTCTGGGATACATCCGTACCTATGTCTTCGTGAGGTTTTCACCTCCGCATGGCCATAGGGAAATGTATCTCCCTGAACCAAACTTGGTCCATATGAGCCTACAATGGGTGAGGATTGAGGAATCTGCTGGTTTAGGTACCCCTTTCTTTAGAACTGAACCACATATAGTAAACTCTAGGAGCCTACCCTAGTTAGGGCTACGCCAAACCTAAGTGGTTACCCAGATAGGTGTTCTAGGTTGTTTATTTCTCCTGTACTAATTTGTTTCATTTTGTTTATGTTTGCATCACATTGCATAGCTTTTTCATCATAAAAGGAGGTGTCGATATACGGTTCAGTTACTAATAGAAAGTTTTGCCATGAAGAACGAATTCTTTGATAAAGTGAAAGACAATGCGTTTGTCCAAAGATGGTCAGAGAATGCACAGTTAGAGAAAGGTGATAGTTTGACAAAGGAGTACACGTCAGAGTTATGGGACTTTACCCATATTAGTGTGGTTCAGAATGATCTTCTAGAGTTGAAAGAATTATGGAGTCGCTGGGATGAGGAGATGAAGCAGCTACTCTACTATAATTATGGTGATATTCCTTATCTCCTCGATGTTAAGGTAGATAGGTATTTGTTCCACGCCATGGCTCAATTTTGGAATTCCGCCTACAGTTGTTTTACTTTCGGAAAGGTGGATCTAGCACCTACTGTCGAGGAATATACAGCTTTGCTTCGTTGTCTGAGGTTTCAAGTTGATAAGATTTATTTTAGAGCTGCCAATACCCCAACCTTTGTAAAGAGGTTGATGAACATCACTGGGATGAGTGAGCAATGGGTTACAACTTGAGTCCAGCAGAAAGGCAATGGAAAGCGCATCCCTTGGGAAATTTTGAGAGATCTGATCCTGACACACCCTGATATGAAGAAAAGAGTTGATGTCTTCGCCTTGAGCGTTTATGGTTTGGTTATTTTCCCTAAGTCTTTAAGGCATGTAGGTGAAGCAGTCGCCGATCTATTTGACTGACTTGGTAAAGGAGTCACTCCTGTTCCTGCAATCTTGGCTAAGACTTTCAGATCTTTGAGTGCATGTCGGAAGGCAGGTGAAGGCAGATTTATTGGGTGTGCAAAACTCTTGTTAGTATGGTTTCATAGCCACTTTTGGAAGGTAGAAAAAGCCTCTTACCGACCTTTTCTCGGAGATTACTCAGCTTTGAAGGAGATAGTGACCATATCAAGAGGAGATGACATAACAGAGGAAAAATGGATGGTGATACTTCAAAATCTCCAAGAGGAGGATATCAAATGGAAAGCCCCTTGGATGGTTTCCGATGAGATTCTTTACCGATGTGGGAGTTATGATTGGGTCCCTTTGTTTGGGATTTAGGGAGCTGTTGGATACGCCCCTCTACTTGTATTGAGGCAATATAGATCGAGACAATTTATACCGATGATGCATGGGCTAGCTCAGAGTGGGTTCTCTATGGGGAGAAAGACTCCAAGAAAAAGAGCCGCAAAATTTATAATGCCTGGAACCAAACCTGCAGGATAAAGGGAGTTGCTGTGAATCCAATGGTAACTCCTGAGGATAATGAATGGTGGAGTAGAAGGGTTAACAACAATATCCCAAGGCCAAATTTAAAAGAAGCTCGACCGATAGAGGAATATCTTCGAGTGGTCCCCTCCGAATTGGAAATCATAAAGCAAGACTTCAAAAAGAGGACCTCGGAGTTAGAAAAGAAAATAGAGTAGTTGGAGGAGGAAAAATTGTACTTGAAGCTGGATGTTGATGTTCAAAAATCCGAGGCTGAGAATTTGAGAAAGAGAAAGAGAGAGGTTGAGGAAGATCTGGACAGTCTGAAGACTGATTACAAGTAGCTGCATAAGTCAATGAGAAATGCTGGCTTGGGTAAAACGTCTGAACAGTGGAGGCAAGAAATCCAAGAGGAAAAGGCTAGGGCTGATTGGTGGGAGGAAAAGTTCCATGATGCTCAAGCTCGAGAAGTCACTTGTAAAAAGAGTTTGGATGATAGCCAGAATGAAAAACAGATGTTAAGATCTCAGGTGGCAGAGTTAGAAACGGCACTATAGCAATATTGGAGTCGTAACTCAGTGATTGAATTAAGGGCTAGCCTAAGTAAGACCGAGAATTTGAAGGGGAAAGTAGAAGAACTTGATAATACACTTCAGAACTGTGAGAATCAAATTGGATTATTGGAAGCAAATAATGAGCAACTAAGGGAGCAACTTCACCGATATCAGGATCAGGTTTGAGATAGAGATTACATCATGGGTGAAGCTATAACTCAGATACGAGAGGGGGTTGATCATTTACAGACTTTGGTGGTCCAAGCAGATGTGCTAGGAGTCAAATATGAGTTAGAGTCAGATCGGGGGCGAGAGTTAGCCTGCCTTCTTAGGAAAATAAAAGCTTTGGGTGTTAGGGCAAGACCGTATATGTAATTCATTTTATGTAAAAGATTTTGTTTTTCAGTGAAGTTTTCTAAATGGAATTGAATTCGAATCGATGTCTCTTTTTTGCATCCATGTCATGCATTTGCATTGTATAGCATCATAAACATTAAGTTGCACAAAACAACCCTATTAATTAGTGATAATTTATCTAGTTACCCTGGAACATCGCTACTATACACGGAGGAAAACAAGGGATATGGACCAGAGGTTAGAGAAATTAGAACAAATGCAAAAGGAGATGCAGGAGCAACTGCAAGCTCAGATGCAAGAACAGTTGGCTAGGATCCAGCAGGAGATGAGGGATCAAATGTTGGAATACCAGAAAAACATGGTGGAGTCACAGAACAACATGATGAGCCAGCTGACACAGCTGCTGAAGGGAGGGTCTGACAAAGGAAAAGGCCCTATGGGTGATACTGGGAATGACAATGATGACTCTGCTTGTCCTACAAGCTTTGCCCCAGTAAACATTCAAACACAGCCACCAAGGGTGTCTGTTAATGTTAAACCTCTATATCAAGCCGGCACTTCGGCACCGGTAAACTTCCCAACGGGTTCGTGCTCTAACCCTGGAGACAATATGGCAAATCCTCTGGTCCCTGATTTCGATGAGGTTGAAGGGGAAAAAGTAAGGGAGGAGCTCCCAAAGTAGCTCAAGGATCGGTGCAAATGGATAGAGGAGAAGTTCAATGAGCTAGAAAGTGCTGATCATTATTGCGGAGTTGACGCAAAGGAACTTAGTTTGGTCCTGGACTTAGTACTTCCGCTAAAGTTCAGGATACCATAATTTGAAAGATATAATGGAACTAGCTGCCCTGAGGCTCACATTACAATGTTCTACTGGAGAATGACGGGATATGTCAATAATGACCATTTGCTGATTCACTATTTTCAGGATAGTTTGACTGGGGCCGCAGCTAAATGGTACAATCAGTTGAGCTGTGCTCAGGTCAAATCATGGAAGGATTTGGCTCAGGCCTTTATGAAATGGTATGGCCATGTGACTGATATAGCACCTGACAGGATTACATTACAGAACATGGAGAAAAGGTCAGGTGAAAGCTTCAGGAAATATGCCCAGAGGTGGAAGGAAGTCGCTACACAAGTCCAACCACCACTGCTGGAAAAGGAAACGACTATGCTATTTATTAATACCTTGAAGGCACCTTTCATTAATCATATGTTGGCGAGCGCAACTAAGAGTTTCGCAGACATAGTGATGTCTGGCGAAATGATAGAAAATGCAATAAGGTGCGGGAAGATAGAAACGGGGGAAAACACAAGAAGGTCAGCCCCGAAGAAAATGAAAAACAAGGTAAGCAATGTGAGCTCAGGCTATTCAAAACCTGTCACCGTTAATCAATCGAGAATGGTAGTCACAAGCCAACAAGCTTCACCAAAGCAAGAGCCCAGCACCAAGAGAGATACGGAGAGGATACAGTTTACCCTTATCCCAGTGACATATAAGGAGCTATACAAAAGCCTATTCGATGCGCATGTTGTAGCACCATCCTATCTAAAACCGTTGCAGCCCCCATACCCCAAGTGGTATAATGCAAATGCTCAGTGTGAATACCATGCGGGGGCTGTGGGGCATTCAATAGAAAGCTGCATCTCGTTTAAGAAGTTAGTCGAGAAGCTCATCAATATGGGTGTTGTGAAGTTCGATGACACACCTGTGGTAGGTAACCCATTACCCAGCCATGCTTATGGTGGGGTAAATGCAATAATCGAGAATGTGGGGAGAAGAGTTTAGTTGAACGCGGATGAAGTAAAGACTTCGTTCAAGGAAGTTTGGAAGAAAATGCTGGAAATGGGGTTGATCACGCAGAGTTCAAGGAGCAACTCTCGAGAAGTGAAGGACTATTGCGAATTTCATAGCGAAAAGGGCCATGAAATCCAGAGTTGCAAGAAATTCAGAGCCTTAGTCCAGGGCTTAATGGACAATAAAGAGTTAGAGTTCTTTGAGCTTACCGGAGAAGAGGACGTATGTGCTACTGAGCAGAAGTCGATAGAGAAGGTTTGTGAGGCTAGTCACCCAGTAGTCATCATTTCACGGTCAAAAATCAGTGAAGCTGAAGCAAGGGTGGCACCAAGAATCGTTATCCAAAAGCCCAGGGCTTTCCATTTCAAGGATAGAAAAAGGGTGCCGTGGAATTATAGCGGTAGTGTGATAGTTCCAGAAAAGGAGAGTTCGGTCGGTACACTAAGCACGGAAGCCGAACCCATAAAGAAGAAGTCTTTTATGATCAGACAAGGAGAAAAAATGACAGAACAACTGGTTAATGAACCAGTAATGGAGAACGAAGCCTAAGAATTTTTGAAGTTCCTGAGACACAGCGAGTATAGTGTTGTGGAACAATTACACAAGCAGCTGGCTCGTATATCAATATTGACTTTGCTTTTGAGTTCGAAGACGCACCGTGATGCACCGATAAAGGTGTTGAACGAAACTTATGTCGCTGATGACATTTCAGTAAACAAACTAGACCGTCTTGTCAGCAACATTAACGCCGACAATTTCATTTCCTTTAGTGACGATGAAATACCACCGGGGGGCATGGGATCTACCAAAGCTTTGCACATTACTACTCGCTGCAAGGGGTATACGCTACCGGGGGTGTTGATTGACAATGGTTCGGCACTGAACGTCCTGCCTCTGTCCATATTAAACCGATTGCCTATAGATAGCTCTCATATGAAGACATTCCAAAATATAGTGAGAGCATTTGACGGCACAGAAAAGAAGGTAATGGGAAGGATAGAGATACCTCTTCTGATCGGGCCAAATACTTACAAGGTAGATTTCCTAGTAATGGACATCAAACCTTCCTATAATTGTTTATTGGGGAGGTCGTGGATTCATTCAGTAGGGGCAGTACCATCATCGTTGCATCAAAAATTAAAGTTGGTGACGGAGGGCCGGCTAATAACAATAAATGCTGAAGAGGACATTATCGCATCTGTTGCTAGCGATGCACCGTACATTGACAGTGATAGCGAAGGGGTTGAATGTTCGTTTCGATCATTAGAGTTCGTGAATGCAACCTTCATCATTGAAGGGGGCAGGATCCCGGTCCCCAAAGTCTCTAAAGCTACAAAGATGAGTTTACAACTGACAGTAGGAAGAGGAGCGTTGCCCAGAAGGGGATTTGGGAAATATCTCCACGGACAAGTGGTAGTGCCAATTTTAGCAAGCAAGTGGGACCATTTTGGCTTGGGGTATAAGCCAGATGCACAACAGAGAAAGAAAGAGTTGGAGAGGAAACAGGAAAAGAGAAGAGCAAGATTAAGCGGGGCAGAGGTCAAATGGGAGCCAATAATCTTTCCCCATATATCTAGTACATTCGTGGCAGGAAGAGTTGTCCATCCTGAATTGAAATTCACAGATGAAGGAACGACTGAGGGAATGATGAAGATTCTGAGCATCAATGCCGTATTAGAAGAAGGATCGAGAGAAGCAAACCTAGTGGACGTTCGACCCTATGAGCCTGGAAGTGTTCTGAACAACTAGACTGTAGAGGAACTTCCTGTAGTTTTTAGAACCAATACAGAGTAATGTTCAAAACACGCTTATTGTTTTTTAGCCTAGTAACAATAAGAAATCTTCTGTGAAATAGGCCCATGTTCAAATCATTTATGCTTTCAATAAAGATGTATTTTTCATACCTCATCAAGCAATTATTCTTTTTTTCCCCTTCTTCATTCCATTCATACCACACAAATAAAGTTCTTAGATATTCTTTCATACCTACAATAGGTACCCAGATGTCGATGTCATGAGCAACACTGTTTTGAATTCAGAATTCTCTTTCGAGCAAGACATGTGCCTATAGGGATCACAAGTTTTTGAAGATGACGAAGATAGTGGTTTATCTTTGGATTTGCTAAGAATGGTGGAACGAGAAGAAAAGTAGATTCTACCTCACGAAGAGACAATTGAGATTGTGACCTTGGAAGTCGGGAAGGAGGTAAAAATTGGCACTTGTATAAAGGAGGAAACCAAGCAGAATCTCATTAAGCTATTGCATGAATTCAGAGCTATTTTTTCATGGCCGTATCAAGACATGCCAGGGTTAAGCACTGATAATTGTGGTGCATCGCATCCCCATAAGAGAGGAGTGTAAGCCAGTTCAACAGAAGCTCCGAAGGATGAGACCCGATGTGGCAGTAAAGGTAAGCGAAGAGGTCATGAAACAATTTGATGTCGGTTTCTTACAAGCGGTTAACTACTTAGAATGGGTAGCCAATGTTGTCCTTGTCCCTAAGAAGGATAGAAAGGTGCGAATGTATGTAGATTATAGAGATCTAAACAAGGCTAGCCCAAAGGACAATTTCCCGTTGCCTCACATTGACACCTTAGTGGACAATACGACAGGGTATTCACTGTTTTCTTTTATGGATGGGTTTTCTGGATACAATCAAATCAAGATGCACCCTGAAGATATGGAAAAAAACACGTTCATAACCCTATGGGGAACGTTCTATTATAAGGTGATGCCTTTCGGGTTAAAGAATGCAGGAGCAACATACTAAAGAGCCATGGTAACCTTGTTCCATGACATGATGCATAAAGAGATCGAGGTCTATGTAGACGACATGATTACAAAATCCCGGACAGAGAGGGAGCATGTTCAAGTTTTGAGGAAATTGTTCTCAAGATTGAGGAAATTTCAGTTAAAGTTTAATCCAACCAAATGCACTTTCGGAGCCAGGTCAGGAAAACTACTTGGTTTCGTGGTCAGTCAAAAGGGAATTGAGGTCAACCCAGATAAAGTCAAGGCTATACAAGAGCTGCCTCTGCCCCACACTCAGAGAGAAGTTTGAGGTTTCCTGGGAAGGTTAAACTACATCGCCCGATTTATTTCACAGCTGACAGAAAAATGTGATCCCGTATTTCAGCTTCTCAAGAAACATAATCCAGGCTTATGGGATGACGAATGTCAAATGGCTTTTGACAAAATTAAACAGTACTTGGCTAATACTCCGATGCTAGTACCACCTAGTCCTGATAAGCCTTTGATTCTGTATTTGACCGTGTTTGACAATTCAATGGGATGTGTGTTGGGCCAACATGATGCGACAGGAAAGAAGGAAAAGGTGATATATTACTTCAGCAAGAAATTTACTGAGTGTGAAATGAGATACTCGCCAATTGAAAGATTGTGTTACGCCTTGGTCTGGACGACTTGGAGGTTGAGGCAGTATATGTTGTACTACACGACTTGGTTAATCTCGAAACTAGACCCTCTCAAGTACATGATGGAGTCAACCGCCTTAAATGGGAGAATGGCCCGATGGCAAATTCTGCTCTCCGAATTTGACATAATCTATGTCAACCAGAAGGCTGTGAAGGGAAGCGCAGTAATAGATTTTCTAGCCAGCAGAGCTCTAGAAGACTATGAGCCCTTGAAATTTGATTTCCCCAATGAGGATCTAATGTATGTAGCGACTGTTGAAGAAGACACACCCAAAGATCGTTCTTGGAAACTGAATTTCGATAGAGCATCAAATGCCATTGGTAACGGAGTTGGGGCAGTCTTGATATCCCCAAACAGAGATCATTATCCATTCACTTGTAAGCTAGATTTTGACTACACAAACAATATGACAGAATACGAAGCATGTATCATGGGAATTCGAGCAGCCATAGATCGCAAAATCAGGGTGCTAGAGGTATATGGAGACTCTGCATTGGTGATTTATCAACTTAAAGGTGCATGGGAGATGCGAGATCCCAAGCTGATCAATTATCAAAAGTTAGTTTTAGAGTTAATTGAGCAGTTTGATGACATCAAATTCTTTTATCTCCCAAGTGATGAAAACTAGATGGCCGATGCCCTGGCCACATTAGCTTCTATGATCAGAATAAATGAACAAGAGGATATGAAGCCAATCCAGATGAGTATTTGTGAGTCTCCAGCTCATTGTTGCAATATAGATGAAGAAGAGGAGAGAGATGATCATCCTTGGTATCATGAAATTCTAAAATATGTAAAGAACCGTGAATACCCAGAGCAAGCAACTGAAAATGAAAAGAGAATGTTGAGAAGGCTCGCCAATGACTATGTCTTATATGGGGAGATCTTGTATAAAAGGAGGAAGGATCAAGTGTTGTTAAGATGCGTTGATGCTGGAAGCAAAGAAAATCCTGGAAGAAGTCCATGAGGGTGTCTGTGGGATGCATGCCAATGGTTTTACAATGGCCCGACAAATCATGAGATTCAGATATTACTGGTCTATGATGGAGGGAGATTGCATCCATTACGCCAAGAAGTGCCATAAGTGCCAAATTTATGGAGACAAGATCCATGTGCCTCCTTCACCTCCCCATGTTATGACTTCCCCATGGCCCTTCTCAATGTGGGGCATGGACGTCATTAGGCCAATTTCGCCAAAGGCCTCTAATGGTCATTGATTTATTTTTGTGGTTATTGATTATTTTACCAAATGGGTTGAAGCCGCTTCATACGCCAATGTCACAAAGTTGGCGGTTAGCAAGTTCTTAAAGAAGGAGATCATTTGTCGCTATGGTATGCTGGAAAGAATCGTATCTAACAATGCATTGAATTTGAACAATAGCGCGATAGTGAAAGTCTACAGCCAATTCAACATTAAGCACCACAACTCGTCACCATACCGCCCAAAAATGAATGGCGCGGTTGAAGCAGCTAATAAAAATATCAAGAAAATTGGGGGAAAAATGACTGAAACCTACAAAGATTGGCATGAAAAGTTTCCGTTTTCACTTTTTTCCTATCGAACTTCTGTTAGAACTTCTAGGGGGCAACACCTTTCTCATTGGTTTATGGGATGGAGGTAGTTTTACCCATTGAAGTCGAAGTCCCTTCTCTTCGGGTTTTATCAGAGCTGAAATTAGACGAAGCAGAATGGGTCCAATCCCGTTATGATCAACTAAACTTGATTGAAGAAAAGAGGCTGAAGGCTATTCGTCATGGTCAAATGTACCAAAAGAGAATGACGCAAGCTTACAATAAAAAAGTTTGCCCCAGGGTATTCCATGAGGGGGACTTAGTATTAAAAAAGATTCTCCCTATATAAAAGGATTTCAGAGGAAAATGGATGCCAAACTAGGAAGGACCTTATGTAGTGAAAAAGGCCTTTTTTGGAGGAGCATTAATATTTGCTGAAATGGATGGCAAGAGTTAGCTTAACCCAGTGAATGCAGACTCAGTCAAGAAGTACTTCGCCTGAGGAGGAAAGGAGCCAAGGTGAAAACCCGCAAAGGGCGCCTTGAGTTAAAAAAAACAAGCGGAGAGGCCAAGGCGAAAACCCGCAAAGGGCGCTTTGAGACCAAAAGGGCTTTGAATTGAAAACCCGTAAAAGGGCAATTCAAATGTTTGATGAGAAATGGGGCATACGCTACCCATCCTGTACCTGAATTAACAATAATGAGATATGCTACATCTTAAGGGCATCGAAAAAGTACTACAGATCTCCCAGACACATGTTGAACTTAGAGTGGTCTTCAAAAAGTTCGTACAGAGAATCTCAGGCCGAGATATCTGGGACACCAGTTTTACTTTCTCATTCTTTTTATTTTAACAATATTTGCTTTCTTTGCTCAATCCATTCTTTACGGATTTTGTTCATGATAAACTTCATTCTTACCCATGTCTATAATCTTTTTTAAGAATTTCATATTGAAATAATGATTAATGAACTAATAACGCTTTCACAAAAGAAGTTTTGCATATTACTCTGAAAGGTCTCTAAAAAATACAAGAACCTAAAACAGGACAATTATTTAGAATTCACCAGGCTTAAAGGGCTGGAAACGTAGGAGAGATAAGGGTCTGACCATCTCTCCAGGTTATCTGCTATTAGTTGAACGAGAAAACATACGTTACGGATATTACCTTAGCAAACAGCAAGCAATGACAAATCAAGCGTTAAAATGGATCATTCTCATGACATCTTGCATCTAAACATTCAGAATACATTTAGTTAGGAGCATTTGATTCATTCTGATCATGGCATCCTAATCATTTGATATAAGCATAGGCCCCAGGAAATCACTTTTACAAGTGGATTCCCTAGTGGACAACGTAGCAAGATTGACTAAAATTTCAGCAGGCTTTAACTCCCTAAGCAATAGGGTAACAAGCTGAAAATTACAGATCTTATCTCCCTAAGCAATAGTGGGATAGATCGAGAACTGTAGGCTTTAACTCCCTAAGCAAAAGGGTAACAAGCTAAAGATTGCAGGCTTTAACTCTCTAAGCAATAAGGTAACAAACTAAAGATTACAGATCTTATCTCCCTAAGCAATAGTGGAGCAGATCAAAGATACACGCTTTAACGCCCTAAGCAATAAGGTAACAAGCTGCAGATTATAGATCTTATCTCCCTAAGCAATAATGGAGCAGATCAAAGATACACGCTTTAACCCCCTAAGCAGTAGGGTACCTAAGCAGTAGGGTAACAGGCTAAAATTTACAGATCTGGGCTCGCCAAGCAGTGGCAGAGCAGGTCGAAGACTCGCCTTAACCCCTTAAGCAGTAGGGTAACAGGCTAAAATTTACAGATCTGGGCTCGCCGAGCAGTAGCGGAGCAGGTCAAAGGCTCGCCTTAACCCCCTAAGCAGTAGGGTAACAGGCTAAAAGTTTACAGACTTGGGCTCGCCGAGCAGTGGTGGAGCAGGTCAATGACTCGCCTTAGCCCCCTAAGCAGTAGGGTAACAAGCTAAAATTACAAATCTTATCTTTGTTGAGGAAGACCGGATCAGATAAAGTTCCAACAAATTGTATCTTCATTTAGAAGCAATAGGAAGCAGTGGGTTGCGATAAGGTTACACTAAGAAGCCAAGATCTGACAGGACCGGGCAAAATTGGCCTTTGTCATCTTTGCTTCGTTCCCATTACATGACAACGAGCAAAGAGGGGCAGCTGTTAAGCCCAATTTCTGCCCGGGCCCAATCAAACCAACCTAAATTAAACACCCCACTAAACTGACCACTAACTCCATCACCCTACTAAACTATCCACTACCTCCATCACCCCCACACCCTACTAAACCATCCACTACCTCCATCACCCCCACTAACTCCATCACCCTACTTGTTATAAGTTGTAAAATTTGGCTATAAAAGCCATGGAAAAACTATTGTAAGGGGGGAATTTTTTAGAGAATACACATATGAAATCAATAAGAATACAAATCAGATTTTTAAGGTAACTTTTTATATTATTCAATTTTGTTTACTTTGGCATTCACATTTTTTCTTTACACAAACGAAATAAGGGAAAAGAGAGGGAGTTTACCTCTGATTTCATTTCCTTTCTGATTTGGCCCCAATGTTTTCATTTTTAATTCAATTTAACCCCTTTTTTATTTTTTATTTTTGTTATTTTACTGTTAAATTAATTAATTTGAGCTTTATTCTCATTATTTTTATATTTGTTTTTTTATTATTTTCTATTAATTTAATTAATTTGAGTTATGTTTCATATTATTATATTATTTATTTATTATTATATATTTATTATGTAAATATATATATATATATATATTTTTAAGCGAAGTTAATTATTTTAAATATAAATTTCTATTATACATAGACTTATTATACTATTTTTTATACCATTGTTTATTATCGATTACCATTTTATATCAAATTATTATTATTTACTATTTTCACTATTACTAATTTAACATTGTTATTCCAATTTTTTAACTATTATCCCCATATTTAATGTTATCGTCAACATTATTTTTGTTATTATCATCATATTTTTAATATTATTATTAATACTATCAACAATGTTTATTACATTATTTTATTTATTATTACTTGTTGTTTTATTAATTATTTCTATTAATTACTATTATTATTATTTTTATTATTTATATATGGTTAGCATTATTCTCATATTATTATTTTCATGTTGTCTATTATCATCATTTTTAAAAAAATCTATGTCCTTAATTCATTTATCCATTGATCTTCTCTCAAAATTCTTTCAAAATAAAGGCAATGTTCAGTATTTAAAGAATTCGAAGAACCGTGCCGTAACGTACTGGGTTTCGCTTTCTTTGTTTGTCTTGAGTATTCGAATATCCTCTTACCAGTTCACTCTCAAAATTTTTCAAAATAAAGGCAATGTTCGATATTTAAAGAATTCGAAGAATCGTGCCCTAACGTAATGGGTTTCGCTTTCTTTGTTTGTCTTGAATATTCGAATATCCTCTTACCAGTTCACTCTCAAAAATTTTCAAAATAAAGGCAATGTTTGGTATTTAAAGAATTCGAAGAATCATGCCCTAACATACTGGGTTTCGCTTTCTTTGTTGGTTTTGAATATTCGAATATTCGAATATCCTCTTAAGGCTAAAACGCACGTTTTAAAGGCAAGCTCACAATTGAGGGTCAAAAATGTTGTGTCCTAACGTACTGGATGTAATGTTTTACCTTGAGGTGAGATGATCTTTAATACACATTTGACTTACCTAAATGTTTTAAAAGCCAATAAAAGGAGGATCGCATTTTGAACTCTGTCCAAATCTTTAATTTTTGACATTAAGACACTAAATAATCAATCAAGTACCAATTTTGGGCGTGTCGAGGGTGTAATCCTTCCTCGTACGTAATTGACTCCCAAATCGGTTTTCTATTTTCGTAGACCAAAATCGTCGTTTTGAAAATTTTATTTATTTATTAAAAACGACCGTCTTTTGAGGTGATCCAATCACACCCTATTAAAAATGATTGGTGGCGACTCCCAACTTTTCATTTTCAAAAGTAAATTTCTCATTTTCAAAAAATGGTTTCGACAGACTATATTGAAAAGTTGATGGAATGAGTATATGGTGTGAAAACATGATATGAAATAATGATACATGACTAGTAATATATGCAATATATGATAATTGTATGATTAATGTGTTATATGATTACTTGATGATATAACATGCTATGCAAATGTGATGAAAGTTATTTCAATGATTTATGAATATGTGATTATTGCCTTGTGAAATGAGGCCTATATTCTGAATACGTCCGGTCAAGCTTTGTAAGTCAGAAATCCCATTTGAACATTAGGAATAGTTAAGGATACGAGTGACATGTCACTAGGAATGATCTATCTGTTATAAGCTCAATTGATACGTAATACATACTAGGGCCCGGGTGCTTTTGAGTAGCCCCGTTGAGAGGCATATGAATATGTGATACATGCTAGGGTCCGGGTGATTTTTAGTAGCCCTCTGTGATCTGTGGTAGTTTGGTGCATTGTTTTCATGTGTCCGATTCATATTCCAAGTGTTCAAAAGGTAAAAGCGATATGAAATCCAAAAGTAAAATAAGTAAACTATGTATGTGCGAGCGGACACAGGTACGTAATTGAATTCATGTGAGCACTTTGGCAAATAATGGTTTTGTGGAAGGTATGTATGTATGTGCTTTTGTGTATATGTATAGATGTGTTCATGTGTATATGGGTATGAAGGTGTATAAACTTAGTTAACATCATTTTGACACTAAAACAACTTTGGGACAGCAGAAGTAGTCCTACATTGAAAATCCACCAAAAATTGTGGAAGTCAAATTAGAGGCTAAATTAATTATTAAATTAATGTTTATTAACTCTAGTTTCATATAAAAGAAATGGTATTAGCAAAAGAATTTAATATTATAAGATATTTGAATTCTTGTGAGACAGAGCAGAATGAATTTGGATTCCCCTGTTCTGACTTGGGAAAATCACTATAAATTGTACAAAAATAACTATGATTAAAATTTATGTTAATGAAATCCTTAGTGAGTCTATTTTGAATAGAAAGAGATGGAAGCATTATCCGGGTCTCGTACTATGAGATATTTCATCTTTAGTAGATAAAGGTCGAAGCTGTCAGATAGCAAAATAGGGGAGAGTTTAATGAACAAATTGTACTAATTGGCTAAACCAAAAATATGAAGCTTTTATGGTAAGAATATATGTGAGTATAGTTTCTGGTAAAATTAACGGATCTTAATTTGGACTTTTGTCGCTCTAGATATAAATGATTTAGCGGCCGAGACTCGAGAAAATAGCCTAACTGGAATATGAATAATAATGAGAATTTGGCAAGAACTTGTTAATAATTTTCTTATTATTTTCATACAAACTTACTAAGCATAAAGCTTACTTACCCTTTCCTTTTTCTCTTAGTGTTGTTAGGTCAGCTCAGGGTTGGAGATCGTCAGAGGCAACATCACACTATCAAGTCACCACTTTTGGATTAATAATGCATATGTTAGTAATTTCAAGTGAGTGGCGTGTATAGGGACTAGACAAATGATATGTGTTATTATGATTTAGTCAAATATGTTGGCTATATTGAGTAATTTGTATATGGCCATGAGATGTGGCTCATATTGATTATGGTTTGTAAGTTTAGCTAATTATGCTATGTTTAATGCCTATGATGTGATGATGAAATTATGTGGTTGCCTTGCATGATTGATAGTATGTCATGTGTATTGGATGTATGCTTCATGACCATTCGAGATGGTTATAATTTCAAAGTAATTGCATGACTTAGAAACAAGATGATGATGGTTAAACATGAGTGTTTGATGGATAAGTTGGTAACCTTGGTTTAATGGTAAAAGTAGGCATCAAAATGACAAGTCTTATGAATGGGGATTAATGAATCTGGACTTGGTATTCCATGAGTAAGTGCATTCTATGATAAAGGATATGTTAGTATGATAAATTTGTCTTAATAAAGAATGTTTAATTATTAAAATGATGCCACGAATTGTGATTTGGATGTGTGCAAGGTTGTAAGGGATTATGAGTAACATAAAGGCTTGGAAAATAGCCTAAGTGTCGGCCACATGAGCTGAGACACGGCCTTGTGTCTCAACCGTGTGAGGGATACTGCCTGGAGACACGAGCGTGTGGTTCAATTTGTGTGCAGACGTCATAAACAGAAAGTTACTGTAACACCCCGTGCCCGAGACCGTTGCCGGAGTCGAACACGAGGTGCAAACAGACTTAATTCATTTATTTGCACAGTCCATTTTAAAATTTCCAGACAAGCTGGCTAACTGCGTCACTGTCACCTTAAAAATCATATCTCGATTTCCAACACTCGAAAACCAGTTCCATAAATTTTTCCTGAAACTAGACTCATATGTCCATCTAAAAATTTTTTTCTAGAATTTTTGGTTGAGCCAATTAGTACAGTTTATTAGTTAAAGTCTCCCCTGTTTCAGGGTTCGACTACTCTGACCTTCATGCATTACGACTTAGATATCTCCCTGTACAGGGCTTCAATACTTATGCCGTTTGTTTCTAAAGAAACTAGACTCGAAAAGGAATCTATAAATATATTTTATGACTTCTAGTTATCTCTGGTTAATTTATAATGAATTTCCAAAGTCAGGATAGGGGATTCAGGAATTGCTCTGGCCCTGTATTGTGAAAACTTAAACATCTCATAAAATACGGCTCATATGATCGTTTCGTTACTTTCATATGAAAATAGATTCATCAAAGTTCGATTACATAATTTATTCACTATTTAATTCCATTCCTACTATTTTTAGTGATTTTTCAAATCCACATCACTGTGGCTGTCAGCATCTATTTTTAAGGTAAACTTTACCTATTTCATGGTTTTCCATGAATCAACTAGAATTTGTCATACATAGCACGAAAATGATCATGATTAACCATTCCAATGGCTAATCGTTACCAAACATTTCCATACCTCTCAATGAACAACATACAAAACGATTAGAATGCTATGCTCAAAGTATATATAAGCCATTTTCGCATGGCTATCCAAATTTATACAATACCAAAAGGTACATGACCAACAACAAAAGGGCAGTCTTATACATGCCATTTTCAGAGTTCAACTAAAAGAGTACCAAAAGGGCTTTGATAGTGTGGATGACTTCGACTTTGACACTCCCGAGTCCGATAGCTGACGAACCAAAATCTATAAAATAGAGAATCAAAGAAACGGAGTAAGCATTTAATGCTTAGTAAGTTTTGAGTAATGAAATCATGCACAACTGAAGTATAGCATTCATATGACTAAACGAATAATTTCATATACACATATTCTCACAATCATACCTATTTCACATTTCCAACCCTTATATTCGTACATAAGGAATCAACTTGATTAAAAGCCGGAAGCTTGTTAATCGATTGAGCGAATACTATTTAAAAGGAATCAATTATTCCAATGCATATACAAAACGTACCTCATCGTTGGGGTTTTACGAGCGTATTAATTGAAATTATTACGGTAAGATCGATCATTCCCGAACCAAGTATCTTTGGGATTTAACCGGATATAACAACTCGCACAAATGCCTTCGGGTCTTAGCCCGGATATAGCAACTCGCACAAATGCCTTCGGGTCTTAGCCGGATATAATCGCTAGCATAAATGCCTTGGTCATAGCCGGATATAACAACTTCGCACAAATGCCTTGGATCTTAGTCCGGATATAGCCACTAGCACAAAAGCCTTCGGGACTTAGACCGGATATCATTCGAATAACCATGCACATATATCAATAAATCATGACACATCCATATTTCATTTTCATTACTAAAGCTCAAACACACGACACTTATCACATTTACCAATTTCGGCTCAATAGCCACATACAAAGAGCATGATTCTGATTGGCTTTATAACATGATCTCTATACACATTCGGCTTCCCGTCATAGGCATAAACTAATCACCTCAATATATCATTCAAGTAGAATCATCATATTACCGTTTATTTGTTATGCTTGTATGTCATGACTTAATCAAATCATAAACTAAGTTTCATTACTCGACGACTTACCTCGGATGTTGTCGAATGATTTCAATGGCTATTCGATCACTTTTTCCTTTCCCTTATCCAACTTTGATCCTCCAAGCTCTAGAGCTTAAGTTCAACAAATTTTTAATTAGTCATTAATCGACTATTCAAGCATTACTTTCAGAATATAATACATATGGATTCGACTTTCACACATATAGTTTATAGTAAGCCTTATAAAATCAATAATTAATTCATTAGCAAATTTTCATTAATGTTTACAATATAATTACAATTTCCTTATAAGCTGACTTCCTGAACAACAGTCACTAAAGTTTTTATAACTGGAGCTACGAAACTCCAAATCAATTGCCGTAAATTTTTATTGACAGAAGACTCATTTATCTATTATCCATAAAATTTTAAAAATTTTTACTTTAGCCCAACAATACCAGATTTTTCTTAAAGCTCACCTTGTTTCACTGTTTGACTAAACTGACTACTTTTCACCACGAATCAAATTTCTCATTGTACAGAATTCAAAATATGTTCTTGTTTATTTCATTTGAAACTAGACTCATTAAGGAGTCTAAGCATATAAATTTTATCTTAGGGACATTTTTGTACAATTTATACTGATTTTATAAAAACAGAACAGGGAATCTAGTAGTCATTTTGACTCAGCCCCACAATACTTCAAATATCTCAAGATCGGTAACTCTTTTGTTTTTATAGTTTCTTTTCTAAGAAACTAGACTCTTCAAGCTTTAATGACATAGTTCAGTCAGCCTCTAACTCAACTCCTACAAATTATGGCGATTTTCCAAAATCACCTTAATAGCTAGCTTAGCAAACCTTAATTTCAACTTATAACAATATATACTCAATATTCAAAGCATTTAACATCACTTCATCATAATTTTACATCATGGCCGAATGCTCCTTTTAAACCATTTACCCTCACAAAGTATGAATTTCATCATCCGACTTACGAGCTTACAATCCCATGAATTTTAACCTCATAATATCTATCCAACTCTCACTCATTAGCTTCTATCATAAATCTCCAACAACACCAAATAAAAATATACTTCAGGGGTCTAAGGTAGAACCAAGAAAGGAACTCATAAATATCAAGATGTAAGCAAACTACCATTGTTCATCTAGATTTAGCATGAAACAACAACCATCACCCTTATAGCCGAAAACCTTACTCATTCCAAAATCAAAATTTCAACATGGGTTACAAAAATAACTTGATATCTCACTCAATATCAACTAAATTTCAAGAACTAGTATAAACTCCCTTACCTTAATATTGACCTTAGATGACCGAATGCTTCACTTCCTTTTTTCATCTTTTCATTTCGGCCAAGAAGAACCGATTTCTTCTTTTGTTTTCATCACACTTTCATTCTTTTTTTTTTCTTTTATTATCCTTAGTATTTCTTTTATTTATTTCCTTTCTTTTACATAAAATAATGACCATTTCATGAAGATTTACTACATATTCTAATATATGCACCATCATGGCCGGCCACTATGTATAAAAAAGGAGTATTTGACATGCAAAACCATTGTTTTCACTACATGCTTTAATAGGTCCTTATAGATTAACCTATCACATTTCAAAAGTGTCACACATAAGTCCTATTAATTAAATTCACATGCAATCGACTAAATCGGAGCTTAAAACTTTCACACATTCATATTCACATATTTTAGACAATAAAATCATATTCAAATACTTCGGCGATTCAGTTTAGTGGTCCCGAAACCGCTTTCCGACTAGGGTCAATTTAGGGCTGTCACAACTCTCCCCCACTTAAGAAATTTTCGTCCCCGAAAATCTTACCGGTAAATAGGTTTGGGTATCATTCTTTCATGGAGTTCTCGGTTTCCCAAGTAGCTTCTTCGATCCCATGTTTGAGCCATAACACCTTTACTAACGGAACCCTTTTGTTTCTCAACTCTTTCACTTCATGAGCTAGGATACGAATCGTTTCTTCTTCATAACTCATATCGGCTTGAATTTCAACCTCGGAGGGGTTTATTACGTGCGAAAGATCGGATCTGTAATGTCGAAGCATCGAAACATGAAAAATGTTGTGAATCTTTCCGAGATCAGGGGGTAAAATCAATCTATATGCCACTGGACCAACTCGTTCGGATATTTCATACGGCCCTATGAACCTCGGACTCAGTTTGCCCTTACGGCCAAATCTGAGTATCTTTTTCCAAGGCAAAACTTTAAGAAACACTTTATCTCCCACCTGATACTCAATGCCTTTTCGTTTCAAATCCGCGTACGACTTCTGACGATCTGATGCTGCCTTCAGACTTTCACGAATTATTTTTATTTTCTGCTCAGCATCTTTAATCAAATCAACTCCGAAAATTTTACTTTCACCGAGCTCGGTCCAAAACAATGGTGTACGGCATTTACGACCGTACAAAGCCTCGTAAGGTGCCATCTTAATACTTGATTGAAAACTATTGTTGTAAGTGAATTCAATCAAAGGTAAATACCGTTCCCATGAACCACTAAACTCAAGGATGCAACATCTCAACATATCCTCGAGTATCTGAATTATCCGCTCGGATTGACCATCGGTTTGGGGATGAAAAGCGATGCTAAAATGCAACTTGGTACCCAAAGCTTCTTGCAATTTCTTCCAAAATCGCGAGGTGAATCTCGGATCTCTATCCGACACAATAGAAATGGGTACCCCGTGTAATCTCACAATCTGAGAAACATACAATTCAGCTAGTTTATCCAGTGAATAATCCGTACGTACGGGAATAAAATGAGCCGACTTAGTCAGTCTATCAACAACAACCCAAATCGCATCTTTCTTAGTTGCTGACAATGGCAATCCAGATACAAAATCCATCGTGACTCAATCCCATTTCCATTCAGGTATCATGATCGGCTGAAGTAAACCTGTAGGCACTTGATGTTCCGCTTTCACCTGTTGACATACTAAACACTTCGAAACAAAATCAGAAATGTCTCGTTTCATGCCATGCCACCAAAACTGACGTCTCAGGTCGTTGTACATTTTCGTACTCCCCGGGTGAATTGACATTCGGCTACAATGAGCTTCATTCAGAATCGTCGAAATAAGTTCTGAATTTCTTGGAACACACAAACGACTTCTGAACCTCAAACAATCGTCATCATCAATTTGAAACTCTAATTCCATATTCGAAACACATTCAGCCCGTTTTGCAACTAATTCATCATCGACTTTTTGAGCTTCACGAATTTGATGAATCAACAATGGTCTAGCCTTTAATTCTGCTACTAACACATTGTCGGATAGAACAGACAAGTGTACATTCATCGCTTGTAAAGCAAACAGTGATTTACGACTCAAAGTATCCGCAACCACATTAGCCTTTCCTGGGTGATAGTCAATGACAAGCTCATAATCTTTTAAGAACTCGAGCCAACGTCTTTGTCGCAGATTCAAGTCTCTTTGAGTCATCAAATATTTAAGGCTTTTGTGATCCGAAAATACATGGCACTTCTCACCAAATAAGTAATGTCGCCATATTTTCAAAGCGAATACGATGGCAGCTAGTTCGAGATCATGGGTCGGATAATTTTTCTCATGTGGCTTCAATTGTCTCGACGCATAAGCCACAACTCGACCCTCTTGCATCAATACGCAACCCAACCCAAGTAGGGATGCATCACTATAAATGACAAACTCTTTGCCTGATTCGGGCTGCACTAGCACTGGAGCTTCAGTCAAATAAGTTTTCAGTTGATCGAAACTTTTCGACACTTTTCTCGTCCATTCAAACTTAACATCTTTAAAGTAGTTTCGTTATTGGTGTGGCTATCATCGAGAAACCCTTTACAAAGCGTCTGTAGTAACCAAGTCCCAAAAACTCGAACTTCATAATATTTCTGAGGCTTCCAGTTAAGTATGGCTGAAATTTTGCTCGGATCAACTCGAATACCGTCTGCAGATACCACATGTCCCAAGAAGCTAACCTCTCTTAACCGAACTCACACTTCTCGAACTTAGCATATAACCGCTTATCCCGTAAAATTTGCAACACTAATCCCAGGTGTTCAACATGATCGATTTCATTTCTCGAATAGACCAAAATATCATCGATAAACACAACTACAAACCGGTCCAAATACGGTTCAAGATCCGATTCATCAAATCCATAAATACTGCGGGGCATTAGTGAGCCCAAACGGCATCACTAAGAATTCGTAGTGACCGTATCTCGCTTAAAGCGGTTTTGGGTATATCGAATCTCGAATTCATTATCGATAATAACCCGATCTCAAATCTATCTTTGAAAACACCGAGGCTCCCTTTAGTTGATCAAACAAATCATCAATACGCTGAATGAGATATTTATTCTTTATTGTCACTTTATTCACCGACGATAGTCGATGCACAACCTCATGGTTCCGTCCTTCTTTTCACAAACAATATTGGTGCACCCAAGGTGAGAAACTAGGTCGAGCGAAACCTCTATCCGTCAACTCTTGCAACTGAGCTTTCAACTCTTTTAACTCGGTTGGTGTCATACGATATGGAGCTATCGAAATCGGTGTAGTCCTGTACAAGCTCAATACCAAACTCTACCTCCGAACAGTGGTAAACCCGTAATTCTTCAGAAAAACATCCGGTATTCACAAACCACCAAAGATTTCAAGTTTCTTTTCAACTCTTTATCATCAAGTACATACGCAAGGTATGCTTCACACCCCTTTCTTACATATTTCTGAGCCAACATCGATGATATTACGGCTGGCAACCCATTCAAGTCAGTAGACTCAACTCGATTATCTCGTTATTTACACACCTCAAATCGATGGTTTTTCTTTTGCAATTTACAATTGCATCATGTATAGTCAACCAATCCCTACCGAGGATAACATCAAATTCATCAAACGGTAAAAGCATCAGGTCAGCCGGAAAACAGGAGCCTCGGATTATTAAGGGGCATTTCTTACACACCTTGTCGACAAGCACATAACAACCCAAGGGATTTGACACCCGAATTACGAACTTAGTAGACTCAATAGGCTTACTGAATGCTAAGGTTTCACATATATAAGAATGAGTAGAACCAGGGTCAATCAAAGCAATCACATTAGTATCAAAGAGAGTAAAAATACCGGCAATAACATCTGGCGAGGAAGCATCCTTGCGTGCGCGTATAGCATAAGCTCTAGCAGGAGCACGAGCCTCAGATCTGGTTGTAGCATCTCTTGATCCTCTCTGACCGCCACTAGCATTGCCCGTATTTCTAGATGGTCTACCCCGAGCAGTAGTAGCACCAGGTTTCCCACTCTGATTTACATTCTGTTCAGACAATCTCGGGCAATCTTTAATAAAGTGGTCAGCTGATCCGCACTTGTAACAGGAGCGGTCATGGAATCTACAACTCCCCGAATGCCATTTACCACAATACTGACACTCCGTTCTATCTCGACGATCATTTCCAACACTGGTGACCGAAGTGACTCGTGCACTCACAGGGGGTCGATCACGATCTCGTCTAGAAAAGCCCGAAGTGCCTCTAGATCGGCCTAAATCATCTCTAAATTTCTTCGATGACTGTTGAAAGGGCCTCCCCGAAGACCTCTTATGAAGTTCCTTTGCTCCCATATCAGCTTTTCTTTTCTCCATACTGAGCTCCTCGGCTTTGCAAGCTTGCTCGACAAGTACCACAAATTCTCGGATTTCTAAAATGCCAACATACAGCTTTATATTATCGTTCAGTCCATCTTTGAAGCGTTTACACATCACAGCTTCTGAAGAAATGCATTCTCGCGCGTACCGGCTAAGCCTTACAAACTTTCGTTCATAATCAGTAACCGACATGGAACCTTGTTTAAGTTCAAGAAATTCTTTCCATTTTTGATCAATGAATCTCTGACTGATATACATTTTCCAAAACTCGGTTTGGAAAATCTCCCAAGTTACTTGCTCTCTGGGCTGTAGAAATCAACGTATTCCACCAATAGTAGGCGTAATCACGTAGCAAGGAGATAGTACACTTTAGGCACTCATCGGTGTGCAAGATAGCTCATCGAGTACCCAAATAGTGTTGTCCAACCAAAATTCAGCTTGCTCGGCATCATCGCCGTCCGTAGCTTTAAATTCATAGCCCCATGTTTTCGGATTCATCAATCTGGGGCTTATTTGACCTTATTTGGTCGATTATCGGAGGTATTGCAAAAGGGGTTGTATTAGTCGGAAATGGGGTTGTGGAACAGTAGTATTAGTTCGAATGTATTGGTTGAACCAATCATTCATCACGCTTATAAAAAGCTTGTCTAGCTTCATCATTCGGATTGCTAGCAATAGGTTGAGAGTCCGGCCTGTCCCTTGTCTTTGGAGCAGCGCTACACTCTCAAGATCATCACCACCGCTTCGGTTGGGATCGGGATCCATTACTATAAATAAACACATTTTCAATTGTCGTAAATCACCACACTATCAAATAATCACATAATGGCATGTATAGCTAGACCCAAACGTATTACGGTAGTCCTAGAATCGACTAAACCGTAGCTCGATACCAATAAAATTGTAACACCCGTACCCAAGACCATTTCCAGTCGAACACGAGGTGCAAACAGACTTAATTCATTTATTTGCATGTCCATTTTAAAATTTCGGACAAAGTTGGCTAAGCGCATCACTGTCACCTTAAAAATCATATCTCGAGTTCCAAAACTCAAAAACCAGTTCCATAAATTTTTCCTGAATCTAGACTCATATTTCCATCTACAAATATTTTTCTAGAATTTTTGGTCAAGCCAATTAGTAGAGTTTGTTATTTAAAGTCTCCCCTGTTTCAGGGTTCGACTACTCTGACCTTCATGCATTACGACTTAGATATCTCCCTATACAGGCTTCAATACTTATGTAGTTTGTTTCAAAAGAACCTAGACTCGAAAAGGAATCTATACATATATGGTATGACTTCTAATTATCTCTGGTTAATTTATAATGAATTTCCAAAGTCAGGACAGGGGATCCAGGAATCGCTTTGGCCCTATTTCGCGAAAACTTAAACATCTCATAAAATACGGCTCATATGATCATTTTGTTACTTTCATATGAAAATAGATTCATCAAGGTTCGATTACATAATTTATTCACTATTTAATTCCATTCCTAATATTTTTAGTGATTTTTAAAATCTACATCACCGTGGTACATCAAGATCTATTTTAAGGTAAACTTTACCTATTTCATGGTTTTCCATGAATCAACTAGAATTTGTCATACATAGCACCAAAATGATCATGATTAACCATTCCAATGGCTAATCCTTACCAAACATTTCCATACCTCTCAATGAACAACATACAAAACGATTATAATGCTATGCTCAAAGTATATATAAGCCATTTTCGCATGGCTATCCAAATTTATACAATACCAAAAGGTACATGACCAACAACAAAAGGGCAGTCCTATACATGCCATTTTCAGAGTTCAACTAAAAGAGTACCAAAAGGGCTTTGATAGTGTGGATGACTTTGACTTTGACACTCCCGAGTCCGATAGCTGACGAACCAAAATCTATAAAATAGAGAATCAAAGAAACGGAGTAAGCATTTAATGCTTAGTAAGTTTTGAGTAATGAAATCATGCACAACTGAAGTATAGCATTCATATGACTAAATGAATAATTTCATATACACATATTCTCACAATCATACCTATTTCACATTTCCAACCCTTATATTCTTACATAAGGAATCAACTTGATTAAAAGCCGGAAGCTTGTTAATCGATTGAGCGAATACTATTTAAAAGGAATCAATTATTCCAATGCATATACAAAACGTACCTCATCGTTGGGGTTTTACGAGCGTATTAATTGAAATTATTACGGTAAGATCGCTCATTCCCGAACCAAGTATCTTTGGGATTTAACCGGATATAACAACTCGCACAAATGCCTTCGGGTCTTAGCCCGGATATAATCGCTAGCATAAATGCCTTCGGGTCATAGCCCGGATATAGCAACTCGCACAAATGCCTTCGGATCTTAGTCCGGATATAGCCACTAGCACAAAAGCCTTCGGGACTTAGCCCGGATATCATTCGAATAACCATGCACATATATCAATAAATCATGGCACATCCATATTTCATTTTCATTACTAAAGCTCAAACACACGACACTTATCACATTTACCAATTTCGGCTCAATAGCCACATACAAAGAGCATGATTCTGATTGGTTTTATAACATGATCTCTATACACATTCGGCTTCCCGTCATAGGCATAAACTAATCACCTCAATATATAATTCAAGTAGAATCATCATATTACCATTTATTTGTTATGCTTGTATGTCATGACTTAATCAAATCATAAACTAAGTTTCATTACTCGACGACTTACCTCGGATGTTGTCGAATGATTTCAACGGCTATTCGATCACTTTTTCCTTTCCCTTGTCCAACTTTGATCCTCCAAGCTCTTGAGCTTAAGTTCAACAAATTTTTAATTAGTCATTAATCGACTATTCAAGCATTACTTTCAGAATATAATACATATGGATTCGACTTTCACACATATAGTTTATACTAAGCCTTATAAAATCAATAATTAATTCATTAGCAAATTTTCATTAATGTTTACAATATAATTACAATTTCCTTATAAGCTGACTTCCTGAACAATAGTCACTAAAGTTTTTATAACTGGAGCTACGAAACTCCAAATCAATTGCCGTAAATTTTTCCTGATAGAAGACTCATTTATCTATTATCCATAAAATTTTAAAAATTTTTACTTTAGCCCAACAATACCAGATTTTTCTTAAAGCTCACCTTGTTTCACTGTTTGACTAAACTGACTACTTTTCACCACGAATCAAATTTCTCATTGTACAGAATTCAAAATATGTTCTTGTTTATTTCATTTGAAACTAGACTCATTAAGGAGTCTAAGCATATAAATTTTATCTTAGGGACATTTTTGTAAAATTTATACTGATTTTATAAAACAGAACAGGGAATCTAGTAGTCATTTTGACTCAGCCCCACAATACTTCAAATATCTCAAGATCGGTAACTCTTTTGTTTTTATAGTTTCTTTTCTAAGAAACTAGACTCTTCAAGCTTTAATGACATAGTTCAGTCAGCCTCTAACTCAACTCCTACAAATTATGGCGATTTTCCAAATTCACCTTAATAGCTAGCTTAGCAAACCTTAATTTCAACTTATAACAATATATACTCAATATTCAAAGCATTTAACATCACTTCATCATAATTTTACATCATGGCCGAATGCTCCTTTTAAACCATTTACCCTCACAAAGTATGAATTTCATCATCCGACTTACGAGCTTACAATCCCATGAATTTTAACCTCATAATATCTATCCAACTCTCACTCATTAGCTTCTATCATAAATCTCCAACAACACCAAATAAAAATATACTTCATAGGTCTAAGGTAGAACCAAGAAAGGAACTCATAAATATCAAGATGTAAGCAAACTACCATTGTTCATCTAGATTTAGCCTGAAACAACAACCATCACCCTTATTAATTCCCATAGCCGAAAACCTTACTCATTCCAAAATCAAAATTTCAACATGGGTTACAAAAATAACTTGATATCTCACTCAATATCAACTAAATTTCAAGAACTAGTATAAACTCCCTTACCTTAATATTGACCTTAGATGACCGAATGCTTCACTTCCTTCTTCATCTTTTCATTTCGGCCAAGAAGAACTGATTTCTTCTTTTGTTTTCATCACACTTTCATTCTTTTTTTTTTCTTTTATTATCCTTAGTATTTCTTTTATTTATTTCCTTTCTTTTACATAAAATAATGACCATTTCATGAAGATTTACTACATATTCTAATTTATGCACCATCATGGCCGGCCACTATGTATAAAAAAGGAGTATTTGACATGCAAAACCATTGTTTTCACTACATGCTTTAATAGGTCCTTATAGATTAACCTATCACATTTCAAAAGTGTCACACATAAGTCCTATTAATTAAATTCACATGGAATCGACTAAATCGGAGCTTAAAACTTTCACACATTCATATTCACATATTTTAGACAATAAATATCATATTTAAATACTTCGGTGATTCGGTTTAGCGGTCCCGAAACCGCTTTCCGACTAGGGTCAATTTAGGGCTGTCACAGTTACACGGCCTGAGGACACGGGTGTTCCCCTGTGTCTACATGGGCGTGTGACTCTGTTTTATGGTAAAATTTTCTACACTTTCTCAGAACTTTCCAAAGTTCTCGATTCAGTCCCAAACCCTCTCTAAAGTACGTTTTGGTCTTCGTAGACCCAAATAAGGAACGATGTGTAAGTGTATGAAATGTTTTGAATTAAAAGAAGTTTTATGGTTCAGCTTTGCATGTTTGTTTATGCTTAAGTCTGATAATGCCTCGTATCCTGTCTCAGTGTCAGACACGGGTAAAAGGTGTTACATTTAGTTGTATCAGAGCTATGGTTTAGTCGGTTCTCGGACTAACCTAACATGTGTAAGAGTTTAGCTATACATGCCACAGATCTGTGATAGTGTGATGTCTCCTGATGCGAATGAGAGCCATTTTGCTCCAACCGAGCTACACCCAATCACGTAGATAGTGTACTAAAGCATTTGAATAAAGTACAACTTCAATGAGTTAAAATTTGGAAAGGTATGAATAAAAATTCATGATATGTATGTACTTATATGAGACACGAGAAAGATGAAATAGAATGTGTCTATGACCTAGTGAGCTTATCTATGATTGATTGGTAATTCCATGATGTATGTGACTGAATTGATCAAATAAATGCATGTGGTTAAATAACTTACCAAAGATATAGCTGGAATAAATATGTTAAATTGTTTGGATTGAATTATATGATTGTAATGATATGTATGTGATGATGCACGAAATGAAAGTTGCGATTGTGATGCAAGTATCCATGTTTGTTTGGCCCTTATATGATGTCATGAGCATGAATTGTTTGATTAAATGAATGGATAAGTAGAGTTATCCAGAAAACATAAAATGCATGTATAAGTATACTGGTCTAAATGAACTAGAAAGTTGGTGTAAACCAACATGAATGTTAATTTGCCTGAATTGAATGGCATGATTCTGATGATGTTGCTATGATGATAAAAGTTGTGTCATATGGATATGTATAAAAAAGTCGAGTCAGAGGCCCTACAACCCTTCCCCCTTACCAAGTGGTGTTTATAATGGAATTTCATGAGATTTGTACCGAATAAGTTTCCAGTTGAGAAACCAGAGAGCTTGACGATAGAATAATCATAAACATGATTAGAGATTAAGAATGAGTAGATATGAAAAGACAGAACTAGAGAAATATCAGATTGACCGAAAGATTGATTGATTTTCATAATATCACAGTCAGAGAAAGCTCAACTTTGGAAATTGGTTTGTTCTGAAATGATGTCATGAAATGTACTAATTGAAATTCCTTCATAAGCAGATATCCATTAGTGAAAAGAATAATATGGAATTTTGATGCAGAAATAGTTAAAGGAATAATGTTCGAAATGTGAGATGTCTGAGCATGGAAATTTTAGTGAACCAATGATGGATATCTCTCTAAAGGCACTCTATAAGTCCATTTATCCTCAAAAATTACTGTAGTGGTTATATATAAATATATATTTTCTCTGATGAATTCTTGTAATATGGGAATATTGACTGATCTTATTGTTAGACGAAGGTATTGTCAGTCTGATTGATTTATGATCTACATGATCTTATTTTCTCTTTCTGGTATTCCGTTACTTTCTGTTTGTTGGGAATTGATGAGAAACTGTGTGTGGTGCCATGATTCTATCACTACTAATCATTGCTCTATCGGATTATATATATATGCGGGAAGTATATTGTTCTTGACATATTTGTTTCCAGTGGGTTCAAATGATGTCTTTCTGGATTTCTTTTCTCTGAAAAATCATTGAGACCATTTATATTTTATCATGAGCTTTGTTCACGGTCTTTCGATACGGTATTTTAGTATGTTGGACTTCTTTATGTTTTTGACTTAATCATAATGATGTGATGATTCTAGTATTTGGATTTCTCAAATTTCGGTGTAAGAATTTCACTTTGACAGAGGTGGAGAAATTTTGAGTTTCAGATTATATGGTGGAATTCTTTTCTCAAGTAAGTTGATCAGCGTTAATATATTCAGTTGGGACATCTGAATTGCTTGAGCTATCAAAATTGAAATGGCCTTTGATTAGCATGATGAGTGAGTTTTGAATGATTGCATGATGAATCGTTCTATTGACTAGAAGAGAGGATTTCTTGAAATGTCATTCATGAATGATTAAGACCGGCTTGATTGTTCAATCCTTGTAAATTAATTGTTTGAAGAATTAAATGATATATTCATGTTTGAGAATAAAAATTCATTTCTTTAAGGGCAAAGGACGGAGAGTCTAAATGAAAAGTGTACGTTCCCTAGAATACTTTGATACGACTTAAGCCTGCTATGGATGATAAATTCTCGCCTTGTGAAAATTGAAAAGTCTATTACATGCTAGTAACATTTTGAATACATGATAACATTGTTAACTGAAATATTTAAACTGGTTTAATCTGCATTGGGCAAAGACTTCTTGATTTTCCATGATGTGTTGATGTTTGAATTGTAATGTGTTTAAAGACAATGAGACAATGTGATAGCTTTAAGTATTTGATGCCACGTAAGATCTGAGTTATGGTAGTGTAGCTGATTTAAATTATTAAGTCATGATGAGATGATAATTGTATGATTTTTGAAGAAGCAAATGGTGGTTACGAGTACTTGGATAGAAAAATCTAAAACTTATATAGAGACGTTGCGAGGAAACTCTCAGGAATAGTATATTAGTGATAAAAATTATAACTCCACATTGTTGATCCTTAAATATAAAGTCTCGAAATGTTGAAAGGTTTAAAGATGTATATCAAGTACTATTAGAATTATTTTCGCCTATGTTAGCACTAGAATGGGAATGAGAAAAGTTATTATGGATTTCATGATTAGATTATCTCTATCTCCGAAAGAGGAAAATGATATGTGGATAGTTATTAAAGGTTACGAGGTCGGTAAATTATACTAGTACGTCCTGAATTTTCGCTCCTGAAATTCATGGAATTCTATGTCTCTTTCATTGTTGGATTTCTTGAAATTCTAGTCTCTATTGATCGGATTGAAATTTGAGTTTTATATCATGATTTCTTGTGAAAGCTTAAGGAGGTTTCGAATTTTAAAAGCAATTGAGAGTTGAGTCCACAAGCTTTCAGACAGTATGAGTTAGAGAGTAAGGCTATGATGAACTAGCTAGTTCATCACTCGAATTGGAAAAGATTTAAGTATGAGTGTATGTGTAACATGATGTAGTGGATCTGACCCTCGTGTATAAGGATTTATAGGTAAGAGTTGAAATTCAGTCGATATGCGGCATTACAATGAACCGCTCACGGTACTAGTATGGGAAAATAAAAAGATAAGTATTAAAAGCTCAGTCAGAGTGAAATTTCTTTAATGATGATTATGAGATTGGAGAATTTAATTGAAAACCAAAACCACTTTCCTGGTAAGATTTTCGGGGACGAAAATCCCAAAAGGGGGAGAAATATAACATCCTGAATTAGGGCATAGTCGGAATAGTGGTTTCAAGACCACAAATCTAAAATGGAAATATTTATTTTATGACTATCGTAAAGTCTATGATATGTTTCTATGCTTGTGTGAAAATTTCATGAGGAAATTTTATGTGAAAAGTGCCTAATTGAATTTTAGGGAATAAATCGAATAATTTGTAAAATTTGAGTTCTAGAAGCAATTTCCATGAAATTGAATTGGATTATTCATTAGAGGTCCTTACTGAGTAATTTCACCAAGTTCTAAATATTTGGACAAAAATGAGCTTGGATGGGTAAAAATTTAAAGAATAGTAAAAAGGGCATTTTGGTCATTTAGGGGTAAAATGAGCTAAAAGACAAAATAAAAGCCAAAAATCTTTGTCCATCTTCTTCCTTGGCCGAATTCTTCATGGAGAAACCATGGCTAGGGTTTGTCATCTTCCAAGCTCAATAGTAAGTGTTTTCGAACCACGTTTTTAATGTTCTAAGCATTTTTGAAGTCCTGGTAACATGCTCTATCTATTTCTGCCATTATTTTGAGCTAGGGTTCATGTTTAAAAATTTAACCATGCATGAAATCTTAGTATTTTGATGTTTAATGGTTGAATATGAAAGATTGGAGTGTGTTTAACATCTTTTACTAAGTGGTTTTTCATGAAAATGCCCAAAACGGACTAAATTGAAAAATGTGCAAAATGGGTAACTAAAAATCTGTTTTAATGAGAAATTTGGGTGTCGTAAGCTTGAATATGGTTTGGCTAGGCTTGGGTAACCAAGAAATTGAACATAATTCATTTTACGAGCCTAAGGACTAAATTGCAAGTATGTGAAAGTTTAGGGGTAAAATTGTAAATTTTCCAAAATATGATTTTTGGGTCAATTTGAAAAATGTGAGTCCTAGATAGGCTATATTTGAAATGTTAGATCAAGGAAATTGAGATTCGGGCTTAAATCGAAAAAGTACAAGGTTAAAGGCTAAATTGGTAATTTTGCCATTTTCGTATTCGAGGTAAGTTTGTGTGTTAATAATAATTCACTATTATGTATGAATTATATTTCTTGTTATTGTGGCATAAATTGTATAATGGACTATATTGAAAAGTTGATGGAATGAGTATATGGTGTGAAAATATGATATGAAATAATGATACATGACAAGTAATGTATAGAATATATGATAATTGTATGATTAATGTGTTATATGATTACTTGATGATATAACATGCTATGCAAATGTGATGAAAGTTATTTCAATGATTTATGAATATGTGACTATTGCCTTGTGAAATGAGGCTTATATTCTGAATACATCTGGTTAAGCTTTGTAAGTCAGATATCCCATTAGAACATTAGGAAGAGTTAAGGATATGAGTGACATGTTACTAAGAATGATCTGTCTGTTATGAGCTCAATTGATACGTAATACATGCTAGGGTGCAGTTGCTTTTGAGTAGCCCCGTTGAGAGGCATATGAATATGTGATACATGCTAGGGTCCGAGTGCTTTTGAGTAGCCCCGTTGAGAGCCATGTGATTCTGTGATCTGTGGCACTTCGGTGCATTATTTCCATGTGTCCGATTGATATTCCAAGTGTTCAATGGGTAAAAATGATATGAAATCCGAAGTAAAATAAGTAAACTATGTATGTGCGAGCGGGCACAGGTACGTAATTGAATTCATGTGAGTAATTTGGAAAATCATGGTTTTGTGGAAGGTATGTATGTATGTGCTTTTGTGTATATGTATGGATGTTTTCATGTGTATATGGGTATGAAAGTGCATAAACTTAGTTAACATCATTTTGACACTAAAACAGCTTTGGGACAGCAGCAGTAGTCCTAGATTGAAAATCCACTAAAAATTGTGGAAGTCGAATTAGAGGCTGAATTAAATATGAAATGAAAGCTGATTAAGACTTGTTTCATATAAAAGAAATGCTATATGCAAAAGAATTTAATATTATGAGATATTCAAATTCTTGTGAGATAGAGGCAGAATGAATTTGGATTCCCCTGTTCTAACTTGGGAAAATCACTATAAATCGTACAAAACTAATTATGAGATATAATTTATTTTAATGAAATACGCTATTTTGAAGAGAAAGAGATGGAAACATTATCTGAGTCTCGTACTATGAGATATTTTATTTTTAGTAGATAAAGGTAGAAGTTATAGGATAGCAAAACAGGGGAGAGTTTAATGAATAAATTGTACTAATTGGATGAACCAAAAATTATGAAAATTTTATGGTGAGAATATATGTGAGTCTAGTTTTTGGTAAAATTAACAGATCTTAATTTGGAGTTTTGTAACTCCAGATATAAATGATTTAGTGACCGAGACTCGAGAAAATAGCCTGACTGGAATATGAATAATAATGAGAATTTGGCAAGAACTTCTTAATAATTTGCTTATTATTTTCATACAAACTTACTAATCGTAAAGCTTACTCCCCCTTTCCTTTTTCTCTTAGTGTTGTCAGGTCAGCTCAGGGTTGTAGATCGTCAGAGGCAGCATCACACTATCAAGTCACCACTTTTAGAGTAATGATGCATATGTCAGTAATTTCAAGTGAATGGCATGTATAGGGACTAGACAAATGATATGTGTTATTATGATTTAGTCAAATATGTTGGCTATATTGAGTTATTTGGATATGGCCATGAGATGTGGCTCATATTGATTATAGTTTGTAAGTTTAGCTAATTATGCTATGTTTAATGCCTATGATGTGATGATGAAATGATGTGGTTGCCTTACATGATTGATAGTATGTCATGTGTGTTGGATGTATGCTTTATGACCATTCGAGATGGTCATAATTTCGAAGTAATTGCATGGTTTAGAAATAAGATGATGATGGTTAAACATGAGTGTTTGATGGATAAGTTGGTAACCTTGGTTTAATGGTAAAAGTGGGCATCAAAATGACAAGTCTTATGGATGGGGATTAATGAATCTAGACTTGGTATTATATGAGTAACTGCATTATATGAAAAAGGATATGTTAGTATGTTAAATGTGTCTTAATAAAGAGTGTTTAATTATTAAAATGATGCCATGTATTGTGATTTGGATGCGTGAAAGGTTGTAAGGGATTATGAGTAACATAAAGGCTTGGAAAATAGCCTAAGTGTTGGACACATAGGCTGAGACATGGCCGTGTGTCTCAACCGTGTGAGGGGTACGGCCTAGAGACACAGGCGTGTAGCCTGGCCGTGTGGTTCAATTTGTGTGTTGACGTCATAAACCGAGAGTTACACGGCCTGAGGACACGGCCGTGCCCTGTGTACACACGGTCGTGTGGCTCTGTTTTGTGGTAAAAAATTTTAAGTTTTCTTAGAACTTTCCAAAGTTTCCGGCTTAGTCCCGAACCCTCTCTAATGTATGTTTTGGGCTTCATAGACCCAAATAAAGGACGATGTTTATGTGTATGAAAAGTTTTGAATTAAAAGGAATTTTATGATTCGGTTTTGCATATTTTTTATCCTTAAGTCCAGTAATGCCTCGTATCCTGTCTTGGTGTCGGACACAGGTAAAGGGTGTTACATTTAGTGGTATCAGAGCTATGTTTAGTCATTTCTCAGACTAACCTAGCATGTGTAAGAGTCTAGCTATACATGCCATGGATCTGTATAGTGTGATGTCTCCCGACGCGAATGAGAGCCATTTTGTTTAAACAAAGGTACTCTTCAACTGAGCTACACCCGATCACGTAGATAGTGATATTAAAGTATTTAAATAAAGTGCAACTTCATTGAGTTAAAATTTGGAAAGGTATGAATAAAAATTCATGATATGTATGTACTTATATGAGACACTAGAAACATGAAACAGAATGTGTATATGAGCTAGTGTTCTTATCTATGATTGAATTGTAATTCCATAATGTATGTGACTGAATTGCTTGAATAAATGCATGTGGTTAAATTACCAAAGATATAGCTGGAATAAATATGTTAAATTGTTTGGATTGAATTATATGACTGTAATGATGTGTATGTGATGATGCACGAAATGAAAGTTGCGATTGTGATGCAAATATCCCTGTTTGTTTCGCCCTTATATGATTTCGTGAGCATGACTTGTTTGACTAAATGAATGGATAAGTAAAGTTATCTAGAAAACATATAATACATGTATAAGTATACTGGTCTAAATGGGATAACTGGAAAGTTAGTGTAAACCAACATGAATGTTAATTTTCCTGAATTGAATGGCATGATTCTGATGATGTTGCTATGATGATGAAACTTTTGTCATATGCATATGTATAAGAAAGTCGAGTGAGAGGCCCTACAACCCCTCCCCCTTACCGAAGTGGTCTTTATAATGGAATTTCATGAGATATACCGAATAAGTTTCCAATTGAGAAACCAAAGAGCTTGATGATAGAATAATCATAAACATGATTAGAGATTGAGAATGAGTAGATATGAAAAGACGGAACTAGAGAAATATCAGATTGACCGAAAGATTGATTAATTTTCATAATATCACAGTCAGTGAAAGCTCAACTTTGGAAATTGGTTTGTTCTTAAATGATGTCGTGAAATGTACTAATTGAAATTCCTTCATAAGCAGATATCCATTAGTGAAAAGAATAATATGGAATTTTGATGCAGAAATAGTTAAAGGAATAATGTTCGAAATGTGAGATGTCTGAGCATGGAAATTTTAGTGAGCCGATGATGGATATCTCTCTCAAGGCACTCTATGAGTCCATTTATCCTCAGAAACCACTTTCCTGGTAAGATTTTCGGGGACGAAAATCCCTAAAGGGGGAGAAATATAACATCCTGAATTAGGGCATAGTCGGAATAGTGGTTTCAAGACCACAAATCTGAAATGGAAATATTTATTCTATGACTATCGTAAAGTCTATGATATGTTAGTCTAAGCCATAGCCTTATTTAGTAGCAGAGTGGCCCAAGCCCAGAACAGAATCAATACGAAGCAAATAAGTATCCCAACCCAATCCAACCAGCACACCACCCGTACCAGCCAACACACCATGTAGGGATTCGATCGACCCACCCAGCCAACACACTAATAACACAGCGGAGCTTCTAATAACAGAAAACGTGGCAGAGCCACTAGAATCAGAATACGTGGCAAAACCACTAGTACAAAACTTCCTCCAAATCAGTCCCCAACCCCATGCAGAATATCATGCCATAAATATATATTGTGCATACAAAATATCATACTCAAACACAGTCATGTGTATAGCAAATAAGCATCAGTCAACCTACTTCTAAGGGTATAATTGTCATTTCGACAATTAGGGGTAAAATGGTAATTTTACCCCTTAAGGTTATTTTGGTCATTTAGCTAATTTTGGTGTCTCGGTACATATTATGACCTCTTAGAGAGTCTACCGTCACCTCGAGCGACTCAGATAACCTACATGGATAGAATAGTGTACATGGGCCCAAAACTTGCTTTTTGGCCCAAGTGTGCCCACACGCTCGTGTGGCCCATCTAGCCCAAATTCAGACACAGCAACACGAGCCTCACTGTCCAATCCATTAACTGTCTTTTACAGAGGATTTTACCCTGTGTGGGGCCCACAAGCCCATTGGGCCCACATGGCCCATTTCAACCCATCGAGGCCCATAACGGCCTAAGTCCACAAAAATGCATGTGGTGGCCTCTTCAGCCTATCACCCACGTTTTGTGGGTTCGGATCACCCCACATGCGTTCGTAGGCTTGTGAGGCCTCAAATGTCGATGTTTTGGCATTTCGGCTTTTCGGCTTTTGCCGAATCACAGTTTAACAGGGGTGTGATTACACACCTCTTTTGGCTTTGACAGTAATTAAGTGGTGTACGATTACACACTTGTATACGAACTTGAGCTAAGATCCATAAGCTCTGAACCCTTGATCGGCTAAAAACCGGTTTGTTTGCCATAGGCCACTAACTATAACTGCCTACACATCCCTTACCGATTAACTGAATCACAAGTGCAATCCATCCATTGTTATTGACTATAATCATGGTTAAACAGATAATAGTCAAACGAAAGAACATGAAAATCCTTCTCCAAAAACAAAAAATACCATTCGGTTCAGCACATATAGACAGCGCAATTGTCCAAGATTTGATGAAAGAAGGAGTCGTCCTACACCCTCTTCACAAGCTTAAACCAAACGTATTAGAGATAGCAGAGACAACACGCACCGAGGGTATCCCTATTCGAGCAACAACAAAACAAGAATGTGTTAACGGAATAAGACCCTATCGAAGAGAAAAGAAAGATGAGCGTCAGTAAAGAGAAAAAGAGAAGAACCCGATATCAAAAAAACACTTACCAGTAATATTCGGCCAACAAAAAAAATTGACTGAGAGAAAATGGTGAACAAAGTACTTAGTGAAGAGGAGAACCGAAATTGATCTATTCGGTAAGGATTCAAACAAAAAGAAAAAGACTTGGGCAAAACAACACAAGGCTTTAGTATTTTGACAACTAAAGGTTTCGACACATTTGCTGAATAGTTGCAGAACAATAGAATCTCAATGAAATGAAAAGAAAAAGCACGAATGGTTACTTCCAATTTCGGCACTAGAGAGAAATGAGAGAAAAGGAGATTAGGATCTCAAAAATTCAGAAATAAAGAAAATGAGCAAAAGTGAAAAAGAACCCACCTAGCTGAATTCCTATGTTTTTCCTCTTACCAAAACGGCACTAAGTCAAAACCAAATATGCACCCATAGACTCCCAAATTCGGCCAATTCCACTCCTTGTCAAACTCCACGATTTTCTCCACCAAAATCTCCTACATATCCATAACAACCATCATCCGAACCCTTAATTCTCTCCCTTTGACCAAGTCCACAACCACCTCAGCAGAATTTCAATCCAACTCTACCTCTCTCACCTCATGGAAATGAAATAAATACACCTTGTACGCCATGGGATTCGAACCCAAGTTCTCCCAGTTACCAAGTCACGCCACTTGCCACCAAGCCACAAGGCTTTTTGTGACAAAAACTGCTCACATTTAAATATAAGGCCTAAATGGTAACATCTAGATTCACTTAAGAGCAAAAACTAAAACTTTTTCAAAAGCAAGAACTTGAACCCAAGCTTCTCTAACACTCTTAAATATGCCCAACACTTAGCCATTAGCAGACAATCCATTTGTAAAATTTTCTTGCACAACTAAATTCCAATTGTTCTGACACTCAAAGCCCATTCCTTCTAGGCCAAAAATTCGAGGCGTTACAATTCACCCCTCCTTAAAGAAATTTCATCCTTGAAATTTCCAACTAGCAGGGTAGTCGCGTAACAACTACACCACTATGCTCTCGCTGCGCACTCTGATCCCAATAACGTAACACACTTTACCTTGAACTTGGAACCTGTTACACACACAAAACACCTACCCATTTGAGTAGATAGACATCAAACGCATACAATTTCTAAGTCCAAATCATCACACTTAAACAAAACATACCTGACTTAAAAGTGATTTGGCAATCCCAAGCCTGATGTTCTTTAGACCCGTATCTGAGACATGCTCTTGACTTCCTCCAGCATTCGCCCGAATGATGCCTTCTACAATGCTCGCAAGTTGAAAAGTTCAGACGCATTTTAACATGCTTCACAGAACGAGGCTCCCGCCCTAGAGAACTACGATCTCTCTTATTCTTACCGTCCATGCTCCTAGCCCAGAGCGTTTCACCAATCTCCTTAACTTCCTCCAGCACTTCCCTTACTAACCGAGTTAGCGCCTCAGTACCAAGCTCCGGGTTATCGCTACCTGAAGCTGGCAAACTTCTCCTAACTTTCATCTCCTGAACCATCTCATGTTCCGATAAAGTTGGTGCCTCCCTAGTAGGTATGTGACCCAATGCTGAAGACCCAGCCCTAACACTTCTATGTCCTCTACTGCGGCCACGCGTACCCCTTCCGCGAGTACCTCTTGTACTCATATTGTTATAGTGTATTATCTGCTTTAAGAGTCTTATGAATCAGTTCATAATTCCAGTGATTATTAATGGATATTTTTTGATCAAGCAGTAGTTAAAGTTTTGTTTATGTATAGCAGAATCTCACTACAGTTTTCAGTCTTCTACAGTCTCGGTTTTCCAACAGTCTCAGTTAACTCAGACTCTAGGGTTTCTAGTATAGTACCACTACCTAAAGTATAACATTTTAGTATATAATAGTAAACAGTGTTAGAGAACTTACAGATTTGGCACCGAAGACTCGGTGTGCCACACCTTCAGTGTCAACATTTTAAAAAAATCCAAATTCTTTAAAATCATCTCTTTCAAAAACCAAGGTTTAGAAAAACTTTTGAAAACCCAATTTTGAGAAAAATTTTCAAAAACCCATTCCACAGTCGAGTTTTGCAACCTGGCTCTGATACCACTAAATGTAACACCCCAAACCCGGCCTAAACGTTATGGTCGAATCTAGTGGTGTCACATTGGACTCCTTTTTGAAGACTTGCTCTTATTGACAAAAACCCATTTGGAAATTTAAAACCTCTTTGTTAAAACTCGAATCATTCTAAAATTCGTTATTCATTTTAAATTGTCATCACCTTTAAAACATTGTTTGTTGTGAAAGCATTTCATAAGTGTTACGAAAACATAATGTTTTGAAAACAGTTATCGTTTTAGAAAATCGCGTTCTACTCTTAGCAGATATAAAACATAATAATCAAAAGTCCCAAATTAAAAGCTAGAAAATTTAGAGAGGCCTTATTACAGAATTAAAAACCCAAACTGAAATTTTGAAATATTTAAAATCAAATCCAAATAGTAGTATTCATGTGGCCACCTTCGAGTCCCTCGCAGCTCCAAATTGTCTAAGGCTGGGGATTACCTGTATAGTTAAAAAGAAAGGGTGAGTTTATGAAAACTCAGTGTGTAATTCCCTAACAGACAACAGAAATCAGGATATGCAAAACAGTCTGGGTCGTAGCCTTATTCAGTAACAGAGCAGTCTGGGCTTTAGCCCTATACAGTAGTAGAGTGGCCCAAGCCCATAATAGAATCAATACAGAGCAAATACGTATCCCAACCCAATCCAACTAGCACACAACCCATACCAGCCAACACACCATGTGGGGATTCGATCGACCCACACAGCCAACACACAAATAATGTAGTGAAGCTTCTAATAACAGAAAACGTGGTGGAGCCACTAGAATCAGAATACGTGGCAAAACCACTAGTACATAACTTCCCCCAAATCAGTCCCCAACCCCATGCAGAATGTCATGTCATAAATATATATTGTGCATACAAACGATCATACTCAGACACAGTCACGCGTATACCAAATACTCATCAGTCAACCTACCTCTAGGGGTATAATGGTCATTTCGACAATTAGGGGTAAAATGGTAATTTTACCCTTTAGGGGTATTTTGGTCATTTAGCTAATTTTTGTGTCTCAGTACATATTACGACCTCTTAAAGAGTCTACCATCACTTCGAGCAACTCAGATAACCTACATGGCCAGAATAGTGTACATGGGCCCAAAACCCGCTTTTGGGCCCAAGTGGGCCCAATGCTCGTGTGGCCCATCTAGCCCAAATTTTGACACGGCAATGCGAGCCTCATAGTCCAATCTATTAATTGTTTTTTATTGAGGATTTCACCCCGTGTGGAGCCCACAAGGCCCATTTCGATCCATCGGGGCCCATAACAGCCCAAGTCCACGGAAACGTACGTGGTGGCCTCTTCAGCCTATCGCCCACATTGTGTGGGTTCAGATCGCCCCACGTGCTTTCGCACACTCGTAAGGCCTTGAATGTTAGCATTTCGGTTTTTCAGCTTTTACTGAATCACAATTTAACAAGGGTGTGATTACACACCTCTTTTGGCTTTGACAATAATTGAGTGGTGTACGATTACACACCTGTATACGAACTTGAGCTAAGATCCACGAGCTCCGAACCCTTGAATGGCTAAAAATCAGTTTGTTTGTCTTAGGCCACAAACTATAACTGCCCACACATCCCTTACCGATTAACTGAATCATAAGTGCAATCCATCCATTGTTATTGACTATAATCATGGTTAAACAGATAATAGTCTAATGGAAGAACATGAAAACCCTTCTCCAAAAAGAAAATACCATTCAGTTCAACACTTATAGACAGTACAATTGTCTAAGATTTGATGAAAGGAGGAGTCGGCCTACACCTCCTTCAAAATCTTAAACCAAACGTATTAGAAATAGTAAAGACAACACGCACTGAGGGTATGCCTATTCGAGCAATGAAAAAATAAGAAGGTGTTAACAGAATAAGACCCTATCGAAGAGAAAAGCAAGATAAGCATCGGTAAAGAGAAAAAGAGAACCTGATATTGAAAAAACACTTACCAGTAATCTTCGGCCAACAAAAAAAACTGAATAAGAGAAAACGGTGAACAAAGTACTCAGTCAAGAGGAGAATCGAAATTGAGTGATTCAGCAGGGATTGAAATAAAAAGAAAGATACTTGGGAAAAACAACACAAGGCTTCGGTATTTTGACAATTAAAGGTTTCAGCACATGTGATGAATAGTTGTAGAAAAATAGAATCTCAGTTAAACAAAAAGAAAAGGCACGAATGGTTACTTACAATTTTGACACTAGAGTGAAAAGAGAGAAAAGGAGATTAGGAACTTAGAAATTTAGAAATAAATAAAATGACCAAAAGTGGAAGAGAACCCACCTAGCTGAATTCCTATGTTTTTCCCCTTACCAAAACGGCACTAAGTCAAAACCGAATAGGCACCCATAGACTTCCAAATTTGGCCAATTCCACCCCTTTTCAAACTCCACGATTTTCTCCACCAAAATCTCCTCTATATCCATAACAACCATCATCCGAACCCTTGATTCTCTCCCTTTGACCAAGTCCACAACCACCTCAGCAGAATTTCAATCCAACTCTACCTCTCTCACCTCATGGCAATAAAATAAATACACTTTATATGCCATGGGATTCGAACCCAAGTTCTCCCAGTTACCAAGTCACGCCACTTGCCACCAAGCCACAAGGCTTTTTGTGACAAAAACTGCTCACATTTAAATATAAGGCCTAAATGGTAACATCCAGATTCACTTAAGAGCAAAAACTAAAACTTTTGCAAAAGCAAGAACTTGAACCTAAGCTTCTCTAACACTTCTAAATATGCCCAAACACTTACCCATTACAGTAAACAATCCATTTGTAAAATTTTCTTACACAACTAAATTCCAATTGTTTCGATACTCGAAGCCCATTTCTTCTAGGCCCAAATTTCAGGGCGTTACAATTCACCCCTCCTTAAAGAAATTTCATCCTTGAAATTTTCAACTAGCAGGGTAATCGCATAACAACTACATCACTACGCTTTCACTGCGCACTCTGATCCCAATAACGCTAATACACTTTACCTTGAACTTGGAACCTCTTACACACACCCAAAACACCTACCCACTAGAGCGGATAAACATCACACGCATACAATTTCTATGTCCAAATCATCACACTTAAACCAAACATACCTGAGTTAAAAGTGATTTGGCAATCCCAAGCCCAATGTTCTTTAGACCCGCATCTGAGACATGTTCCCAACTTCCTCCAGTATTCGCCTGGATGACGCTTTTTGCAATGCTCGCAAGTCAAAAAGTTCAGACGCATTTTAACATGCTTCACAGAACGAGGCTCCTACCCTAGAGAACTACGATCTCTCTTCTTCTTACCGTCTACGCTCCTAGCCTAAAGCTTTTCACCAATCTCCTTAACTTCCTCCAGCACTTCCCTTATTAACCGGGTTAGCGCCTTAGTACCAAGCTTTGGATTATCGCTACCCAAAGTCGGAAGACTTATCCTGACTTCTGTCTCCTGGACCATTTCATGTTCCGATGAAGCTGGTGCCTCCCTAGCAGGCATGTGACCTGATGCTGAAGACCAAACCCTAACACTTCTCCAGCCTCTACCGAGGCCACGCGTACCCCTTTCGCGAGTACCTATTGTGCTCATATTGTTATAGCGTATTATCTGCTCTAAGAGCCTTATGAATCAGTTTATAATTCCAGTAATTATTATCAGATATTTTATGATCAAACAGTAGTTAAAGTTTTGTTTTCGTAGAGTAGAATCTCACTACAGTTTTCAGTCTTCTACAGTCTCAGTTTTCCTACAGTCTCAGTTAACTCAAACTCTAGGGTTTCTAGTATAGTACCACTACCTATAGTATAACATTTCAGCCTATAATAGTAAACAGTGTCAAAGAACTTACAGATTTGGCACTGTAGACTCGGTGTGCCACACCTCCAGTGTGAACATTTTAAAACAATCCAAATTCTTTAAAATCATCTCTTTCAAAAACCAAGGTTTAGAAAAACTTTTGAATACCCAATTTTGAGAAAAAATTTCAAAAACCCATTCCACAGTCGAGCTTTGCAACCTGGCTCTAATACCACTAAATGTAACACCCCAAGCCCAGCCTAGACATTATGGTCGAATCTGGCGGTGTCACATTGGTGTACTTTTCGAAGACCTGCTATTACTGACGAAAACCCGTATGGAAATTTAAAACCTCTTTGTTAGAACTCGAATCATTCTAAAATCTATTATTCATTTTAAATTTTCATCACTTTTAACACATTGTTTGTTGCGGAAGCATTTCATTAGTGTTGCAAAAATGTAGTGTTTTGAAAACAGTTACCATATTGGAAAATCGTGTTCTACTCTTAGTAGATATAAAACATGTTAATTAAAAGTCCCAAATTAAAAGCTAGAAAATTTAGAGAGGCCTTATGACAAAATTAAAAACCCAAATTGAAATTTTGAAATATTTAAAATCAAATCCAAATAGCAGTATTCATGTGGCCACCTCCGAGTCCTTCGCAGCTCCAAATCGTCTAAGGCTGGGGATTACCTGTACAGTTAAAAAGAAAGGGTGAGTTTACGAAAACTCAGTGTGTAATCCCCTAACAGACAACATAAATTAGAATATGCAAAACAGTCTAGGCCGTAGTCTTATTTAGTAACAGAGCAGTCTTGGTTTAGCCCTATACAATGGCAGAGTGACCCAAGCCCATAACAGAATCAATACAGAACAAATTTGTATCCCAACCCAATCAAACCAGCACACCACCCGTACCAGCCAACACACCATGTGGGGATTCGATCGATCCACCCAACCAACACACCAATAACGTAGCAAAACTGCTAATAACAGAAAACGTGGCGGAGCCACTAAAATCAGAATACGTGGCAAAACCACTAGTACATAACTTCCTCCAAATCAGTCCCCAACCCCATGCAGAATGTCATGTCATAAATATATATTGTGCGTTCAAAAGATCATACTCAGACACAGTCTTGCATATACCAAATACTCATCAGTCAACCTACCTCTAGGGGTATAATGGTCATTTCGACAATTAAGGGTAAAATGGTAATTTTACCCTTTAGGGGTATTTTGGTCATTTAGCTAATTTTGGTGTCTCGGTACATATTATGACCTCTTAGAGAGTCTATCGTTACCTCGAGCGACTCAGATAACCTACATGGCCAGAATAGTGTACATAGGCCCAAAACCCGCTTTTGGGCCCAAATGTGCCCACACGCTCGTGTGGTCCATCTAGCCCAAATTCAGACACGGCAACGCAAGCCTCATAGTCCAATCCATTAACTATTTTTTACCAAGGATTTTACCCCGTGTGGGGCCAGCAAGCTCATTGGGCCCACGCGGCCCAAGTCCACGAAAATGCACGTGGTGGCCTGTTCAACCTATCGCCCATGTTTTGTGGGTTTAGATCGCCCTACGTGCATTCGTACGCTCGTGAGGCCTCGAATGTCAACGTTTTGGCATTCGGCTTTTCAGCTTTTTCCGAATCACAGTTTAACAGGGGTGTGATTACACACCTCTTTTTGCTTTGACTGTAATTGAGTGGTGTATGATTATACACTTGTATACAAACTTGAGCTATCCACGAGCTCCGAACCCTTGATCAGCTAAAAATTGGTTTGTTTTCCTTAGGCCACTAACTATAACTACCCACACATCCCTTGTTGATTAACTGAATCACAAGTGCAATCCATCCATTATTATTGACTATAATCATGGTTAAACAGATAATAGTTTAACGAAAGAACATGAAAACTCTTCTCCAAAAAGAAAACACCATTTGGTTCAGCACTTACAGATAGCGCAATTGTCCAAGATTTGATGAAAGGAGGAGTCGGCCTACATCCCCTTCACAAGCTTAAACCAAACGTATCAGAAATCGCAGAGACAACATGCACCGAGGGTATCCCTATTCGACCAACGACAAAACAAGAAGGTGTTAACGGAATAAGACCCTATCGAAGAGAAAAGCAAGGTGAGTGTCGGTAAAGAGAAAAAGAGAAGAACCCGATATTGAAGAAACACTTACCAGTAATATTTGGCCAACAAAAAAAAATGACTGAGAGAAAACGGCGAACAAAGTACTCAGTCAAGAAGAGATTCGAAATTGAGTGATTCGGCAGGGATTGAAACAAAAAGAAAGAAACTTTTGCAAAACAACACAAGGCTTCGATATTTTGACAATTAAAGGTTTCAGTAGATTTGCTGAATAGTTGCAGAACAATAGAATCTCAATCAAATGAAAAGAAAAGGCACGAATGGTTACTTACAATTTCGGCACTAGAGATAAAGGAGAGAAAAGGATATTAGGAACACAGAAATTCAGAAATAAAAAAAAAATGACCAAAAGTGAAAGAGAACCCACCTAGCCGAATTCCTATGTTTTTCACTCAAAAGCAAAAACTAAAACTTTTGCAAATGCAAGAACTTGAACCCAGGCTTTTTTAACACTCCGAAATATGCCCAAACACTTAGCCATTACAGTAGACAATCCATTTGTAAACTTTTTTTGCACAACTAGATTCCAATTGTTCCGATACTTGAAGCCCATTTCTTCTAGGCCCAAAATTTAGGGCGTTACAATTAGGTTAACCCTTATCCTTTAGCACCAAATTTATACTTTACCATACATTCATTGATCAACCACACATCACATCATTATCATGCATGCATGGGTAATTAGATTACAACCCAAATGATCAAGTATGAGTCATATCACATGGCCATTACAAAATAGATCATCATTATCATTGGCCCTCATAATTTGGCCAAATAGCATGATACATATCACAAAATGTTTAAGTTTCATATACATGTCATACTCAAAATAATAATTTCATTATACCCTATAGTCCTTTGATAGTGTGATTGAGTACTCCGACAGCTTCTGATCTTCGAGCTAGCTTGGGGGAACTACAAAGGAAGGAAAAAGAGAGGGGAGTAAGCATTAAAGCTTAGTAAGTCCGCATGCAAATAATATGCAATAGTGGTGAACAATTAACATGCAAAAACATGATAATATATACATAAAGATTATTTTTTGATTCAAACCTCTTTGCTCACTCGTCATATGCATATATATATACTTGCTCATCGTAAACTGATCTTTATTGAGGCATTACTCATAGTTTTAGCATACATACTTGTACTCATCGCAAGTATTTGTAACCATACCTCTTTCATATGTCCTTCTCAGGACTCTCATTACATTCTTTACAATACCCGTTGAACATTCAGAATACTATTGGATACACAGAAACTTTGCACATAAATGCCTCATATACAAACGTAGCCGAAGCTACCACATAACATGTAACACATCCATAATGAAATCAGACCTTTCAATGAGCTTGGATGTTACATGAATCACATCCACCATGAACTCAGACCTCTCAACGAGCTCGGATGCTTGCATCCATAATGAACTCGAACCTCTCAACGAGCTCGGATGCTACATACCTCACGAACCCGGACCACTCAACGAGTTCGGACTTCTTAGTTCCTAGTGACATGTCACTTGTATCCTAAACTATTCCTACAGTTCAAACAGGAATTTTCCTCACTTGCGTATAGTATCTCCATCGTACTAGCTCGTAACGTCGTAAATCACGACCATAATAACATTCATGCTTTCATAACAATCAATAAGCATAAAATTCATAATTACAAGAAAAAATTGATTACATTATATTTAAAGCATTTAAAACATATTACCATACCACATTATTTTCATATGTACTTACCTCAGTACAAAACGATGACAATCGAGCCTAGTTGTCGTATACTTTATTATTTCCTGGATCAAGTCTCGATTCATGTTTTTCTTGATCTATAATGCCAAATTTAACTTATTTATTATTCACATTATTCAAACGGGTCCATAAATCATACTTTTTCAAATTTACATTTTGACCCCTAAATTTTTACATATTTATGATTTAGCCCTTAAGCTCGTAAAATGAAATGCATGCATTTTCTTGTTTACCCAAGCTTGGCCAAACCTTTTCTATGCTCATATTAGCCCATATTTTATCTTATTTCACATTATTATTACTCACTTTTTCACTTTTACAAACAAGTCATTCATTTAGGTTTTTTTCACTAAAAATCACCTAATAAAAGATGTTCATCATGCATCAAACATTCATATTCCTCCATTAATCATCAAAATACAAGCATGTCACGCATGGGTCAATTTTTATACATGAATCCTAGCTCAAAATATAGCTAGAAATGGGTAGACCATGTGACCGGGACTTCAAAAATATAAAAAATATTAAAAACGGAGCTAGGGAACACTTACTATTGAGCTTGGAAATGTTGAACAAAACCCTGGCTATGGTATTTTGTGATTTTCGGCAGCCAAGGAGGAAGATTGACACATTTTTGGTTTGATTTTCACTTTTTATTCTTTTAATTACCTAATAACCAAAATGCCCTTAGGGTTTCTCTTTCCAATTTTTCCTATGTATGTCCATTTTTGTCCAAAATTATAAAAATTGGTCAAATTGCTAATTAGGACCCCTAATTCATAATCTAAAGCAATATCATGCTAAAAGCTTCTAGATTGCAAGTTTTTCACCTTATTCAATTTGGTCCCTAAAATGCAATTGAACCTTTTATGCTTAGAATTTCTTCATGAAACTTTCACACAAGCATGCATTCATAACATAAACCTCACAAGAATCATATAATAATTATTTCTATCTAGGATTTGTGGTCTCGAAACCACTGATCCAACTAGGCCCTAATTTGGGATGTCACACGGAGATACTTTCAAAAACACTTTGTCGCCAACCTCAAACTCAATGTCTTTTCTTTTATGTCTGCATAATATTTCTGACGATCGGAAGCTGTTTTCAAATATCTCTGATTACTTTCACTTTCTATTCAGTTTCTTTTATCAAATCAACCCCGTGTATCTTATTTTCACTGAACTCAGTCCAATATAAAGGTTTACGGCATTTGCGACCATATAAAGCCTCGTATGGTGCCTTTTTAATACTCGATTGAAAGCTATTATTGTGACAGCCCTAAATTGACCCTAGTCGAAAAGTGGTTTCGGGACCACTAAACCGAGTCATAAAAATAATTAATTGTTATATTCTATGCTTACTATGTGTGTGCATGCATATGTGGAAGTTTCATTCTCTAATTTTACCAATTTTATGAGAAATTATTAAATAGGGATCAATGTGAAACATGGTGAAATATGATAGGCTAATTTTAAATGGCTTATTAGTGCATGTTAACACAAAGGTGGAGTTGCATGTCAAATAACCCATTTCCTAAGGTTAGTGGCTGGCCATGACATGATGATGGGCAAAGAAAACATGTCCTAGACATGTTGGCCTAGTGCATTATGGAAGGAAAATAAAGAAATGAAAAAAAAAAGAAAATGATGAAAAAAAGAGTGTGGATGCCCCCTTGTTGCCGTGAGTTGAGGAAAAGAAAGGAGAAAAATTTTGTTGTTCATCCTTTCTCATTTTGTTACAATTGCCATGACTTGAGAAGAAGAAAAAAAAGTGTCCATTCTCTCATTTTTCTTTGCATGGCCGAATGTACTAAGAAGAAAGGGGGAAGCTTGAGAAAATCAGCCATGGGAGCTTACTAGACTAAGGTGTTTTGATACAAGAAGGTATGTTTTATGCCACTCTTGAAAATGCATGCATAGTTTGGAGGATTGGTTCAAATTTTTCCTTGAATCTTGGATCGAAACTAAGTTGTTAGGTGAAAATTTCGGCCAAGAATGTTGTATTTCCTAATTAGTGTTTTGATGTTGTTGTGATGACAGCATGGAGATGAGTGAGTTAGAATGTTTAACAAAAAGGAGATTTTTGTGCCATTGAGTTCTTGTTGTTATGTGTGTATGTGCATGAGTATTCGGCCATGCTATAAAATTTATGTTGCAAAATGATTTAATGCTTAATGTGATATATAATAGTACTTGTGAATGAGCTTGAGAGCACCTAAATTATTAGTTGGAAGTGCCGAATGTAGTCTTGGATGAATTTTAAAGAACAAAGAAACTTTGGGTGACTAGAGGTCAAGGACATTCGCCAAAGGCTTGTGTGCTAGCAAAATTTGGCCTAGATGGGGTAAATGTTAAGTGTTAAATGCAATGGAAATGCTAGATTAATGTTGCACATTCGGCTATAGTTAGGCATGTTTATGATCTCATTTAGACGATTAGACATAAAAAGGGTGGTAATGAGGCTGAAAATTGTTGAATGGCTAGTTGGGTAATGAATGTAGCATTCGCCATATGGGGTAAAAATGGGTCAAATGTTCGTGAAATAAAACTTTGTGAATTGATGAATTAATGATGATAGTATTGTTGATGTCATGTATATATGTATAAATATTTGGCAAGACGGTTAAACTAGTTAATTTATTGATTAGCTCAAGAAGCTAGAGGGGGAGAATCAAGCAAAAGCAAAGGAAAGAACATCGAATAGCCGAGTTGGAACCATTTTACCCAACACAAGGTAAGTCATTAAGCATATATTTGGTATTGATTTAAATGATCATAATATTTATGCAATTGTGTTTAAATGAGTTGATGTGTAAATTCAAATGTATGTGTATGGAATGATGCCATTGTTGAATGTATAAAGGCAGCAAAATGCATAAGGTATTGGTCTCGGCACTAAGTGTGCGGGTATAAATGGACACGGTGACAAGATTGGCACTGAGTGTGCGGGTTTAAAATTGTACAGCACTAAGTGTGCGAGTTTGATTATATAGCACTAAGTGTGCGAGCTGAATATATATAGCACTAAGTGTGCGGATTCAGTATATGCTCTTGCATTACAATTGGCACTGAGTGTGCGACATTATCGAGTTAATCCGGACAGCGGATCGGGTAAGTACCTTGAGCTCATGACGAATGGGCAATATGTTCATGCTTTCGGGGTTGAGCTTGGTAAGCTTTAAATCTATGTGATGATTCCAATTGTATGATTGTGGTGAAAATGAGTTGGTGTGTAAAATGCCTCAAATATCGTATTGTATAGAATATGAAATGTGGATGTATAACTTGGTATGAGATTGAACCGAAAGGTCCGAGGAATTATGGTATAGTTTCGATATGGATGGAGTACCTAGCCTCGTTTATTGTTTCATGTTGTGATAATTTTATTAATGGATGGTTGTCGAATGCTTATGACTTCTTGAGTTATAAACTCACTCGGTGTTTTCTTGTCACCCATTTTAGGTCTCTTGGACTCGTGATCGTTTGCATGCTCGGAACCGTCATTGAAGTCATCACACCGGCTGGAAATCTTTTGGTATTGTCTTCGTAGTTGAACTAGGAGAACATTTGGCATGTATAGGCTATTTTGTTTTGTTGAATCTCGGGTTGTAAACTTTAAGCCATGCGAAGATGGCCTATGTGGTCGGTTGAGTGTGAATCTAAAACCTATAGGCACGAGCCTTAGAAACCTTAATTTTGATAGGGTGGCCATAGTTTGTATTATGTATGATGAAATAGTTGGCCATGGAAGAATTATGAAATAGTCATTGTTTGCTTTAGTACCAGATGCTGCCAGCAGCAGTGAGGTGAGATGGAAAAATCACTAAAAATAGTAGAAATAGAATTAAATAGTGAATAAATTATGAAATTGAACCTTGATAAATCTATTTTCATATGGACGAAACGAAACGACCGTATGAGCTGTATTTTAAGAGATATTCAGGTTTTCGCGAAACAGGGCCAGAACGGTTTCTGGATCCCCTGCTCCTACTTGGAAAATTTACCATAAATTATCCAGAAACAATTAGAAGTCATGCCTTTAATGCATATATTCCCCTTTGAGTATAGTTTCATTAGAAACAAACGGCATGAGCATTAGATCTCTGTACGAGATGATATCCAGGTCGTAATGCGCAAAGGTCAGTGTAGTCGAACCCTGAAACAGGGGTGACTTTAACTAATAAACTGTATCAATTGGCCCAACCAAAAATTCTAGAAATAAATCCATGGATGGATATATGAGTCTAGTTTCAGGGAAAATTGACGGAACTCATTTTCGAGTTCTGGAACTCGAGATATGATTTTTAAGGTGACAGTGACGCAGTTAACTAGCCTACCTGGAACAGAAAAAGGAAAACAAAAAAAAATTTCCAAGAGAGGAATAAGTAAAGTAAGCCCGGTAACACCTCGTGGTCAAATCCGTTGACGGTCACGGGTTTGGGGTGTTACAATTATTGTAAGCAAATTCAATCAAAGGCAGATACTGTTCCCATGTACCTTCAAACTCAAGAATGCAACATCTCAACATATCCTCAAGTATCTGAATAATCCACTCGGATTGACCGTCTATTTGCGGGTGAAAAGAAGTACTGAAATGTAATTTTGTACCCAGAGCATCTTGTAACTTCTTCCAGAATTGTAAAGTAAATCTCGGATCTCTATCTGACACTATAGGCAATGGTACACCATGCAATCTCACGATATCAGAAATGTATAACTCAACTAATTTATCAAGCGAGTAATCGGATCGAACCAGAATAAAATGAGTAGATTTTGTCAATCGATCAACTACAACCCAAATTGCATCTTTCTTTCTTGAAGATAGGGGCAAACCTGAAACAAAGTCCATTGTCACTCTATCCCATTTCCATTCTGGAACCATAATCGATTGTAACAAACCAGATGGCACCTAATGTTCAGCTTTAACTTGTTGACAGATCAAACATTTAGAAACAAAGTCAGAGATATCTCTTTTCATTCCAGACCACCAGTATTGTTGTTTCAAATCATTGTACATTTTCGTACTACCCGGATGCACAGATAGCCGACTATTGTGAGCTTCATTCAAAATCATCCAAATTAACTCCAAATTTCTCGGAACACAAATTCTATCTCGAAATCTCAGACAATTATCTTTATCAACTCTGAATTCTGAATTAGACTCTAAATCACACTGAGCTTATTTTGCTAAAATCTCATTATCAATCTTCTGAGCTTCGATAATCTGCTGTAAAAATAAAGGTCTCGCTTTTAATTCAGCTAAAACTGAACCATCATCAGACAGAACTAAATGAGAATTCATTGCAAGCAGAGCAAACAATGATTTTTGACTCAAAGGATCAACGACAACATTTGCCTTACCCGGATGATAATCAATCACAAGGTCATAGTCTTTTAGCAATTCTAACCATCTTCTCTATCGCAGATTCAAATCTTTTTGTGTTATCAGATATTTCAAACTCTTATGATCAGAATATACGTGATATTTCTCACCAAACAGATAGTGGAGCCAAATCTTCAAAGCAAACATAATCGCAGCCAACTCAAGATCATGCATCGGATAGTTCTTTTTGTGCGGCTTTAACTATCTTGAAGCATAAGTAATGACTTTGCCTTCTTGTATCAAAACACATCCCAATCCGATCAACGAAGCATTACTGTGATCACAAATTCTTTACCCGATTCGGGTTGTATCAATACCGGAACTTCAATCAACAAATTTTTCAACTGATCACAACTATTCTGGCACTTTTCTGACTACTCAAATTTAACATCTTCTTGCAGCAGTTTCATTAACGGAGTTGCAATCATAGAAAAGCCTTTTACGAACCTTCTATAATAACCGGCAAGTCCCAAAAAACTGTAGACTTCAGAGACATTCCTCGAAGGTTTCCAATCCAGAATAGCTGAAATCTTGCTCGGATCAACTCGGATACCAGATGTTGATACAATATGACCCAGAAAACTAACCTCTCGTAGCCACAATTCACATTTACTGAACTTCACATAAATTGCTTATCATGCAAAGTCTGTAGCACTATTCTCAAATGCTCGGCATGTTCGGTTTCGTCACGAGAGTAAATCAATATGTCGTCAATGAATACAACAACAAATTGATCTAAATGCAGTCTGAAAATTCTGTTCATCAACTCCATAAAGATAGCAGGTGCATTAGTCAATCTGAAAGGCATAACTAAGAATTCATAATGGTCGTACCTCGTTTGAAAAGCAATTTTTGGAATGTCTGAGTCTTTCACTCGCAACTGATAATAGCCTGATCTTAAATCTATCTTCGAAAATACAACAGCTTCTTTCAACTGATCAAACAAATCATCAATTCAGGGCAGAGGATACTTATTCTTGATAGTCACTTTGTTCAACTGACAATAATTTATACACATTCTCATCGTACCGTCTTTCTTTTTCACAAACAGAACCGGAGCACCCCAAGGTGAGAAACTCGGTCTAGCAAATCTTTTATTTGTTAACTCTTGCAATTGATACTTTAATTCTTTTAATTCAGCCGGAACCAATCTATACGGAGCTATCGAAATCGGAACAGTTCCCGTACTAACTCAATACCAAATTCAGCTTCTCTAATCAGAGGTAATCCCGGAAGTTCTTTGGGAAACACATTAGGGAACTCACATACAATAGGCACTGATTCTACTTTCTTTTCTGACACTTTTGAATCAATCACATAAGTAAAGTAGGCTTCACAACCCTTTCTCACAATACTCAAAGCTTTCATTGAAGATATCAAAGTAGGCAATCTATTCAAATCACTAGATTCAATTCTGACTATTTTATCATTCTTGCATCTCAAATCAATAGTTTTCTATTTTCAGTTCATAACAGCATCATGCAAAGTTAACCAATCCATACCCAGAATTATATCAAACTCATTAAAAGATAACAACATTAGATCAGCCGAAAAACAAGTATCTCGAAACATTAACAGGCAATTCTTGCAGACTTATCAACCAAAACACATCTGCCTAGGGGGTTCGAAAAATCTGATTACTAATTCAGCAGACTCTATAGGCAAAGTCTTACTATTCACTAAGTTCATGCATATATATGAATGTGTTGATCCAGGATCTATCAAAGCAATCACAGAAGTACCATAAAGAGTGAATGTACCAGTAATCATATCTGGCGATGAAGCTTCCTCACGATCTCGGATAGAATAGGCTCTGGCAGGTGCACGAGCCTCGTATCTAATTGTTGTATCTTTTGTTCCTCTCTGACTACCGCTTACATTTCCTGTATTTTGGGGAGGTCTACCACAACAAGCGTTGCCACTTAGCCTCGGATTCTAAACATTATCTTTTTCAACTAAATCTGGGAAATCTTTTATAAAGTGATCTCGTGAACCACAACTGTAAAAAGCTCGGTTATTACTTTTTCCCCAGCATTCTCCAAAATTTCGTCTTCCACATTGATTACACTCAGGCTTTTCATTCTTTACATAACCAACACTGGCAACAAGCATAGCTGGAGCTTTGAAATTCGAATGCGATCTAGCACGATCTCTATTCGAATGTCCCATATTAACATTTGAACGGCTATTATCATTTCAAAATTTCTTTGATGCAGATTGAAATGATTTGCCCGATTATCTCTTTCACATTTTTCTAGCTTCAGAATCAGCTTTTCTTTTCTCCTTCCCAAGATCTTCAGCTTTACATGCTCGTTCAACAAGCACAATGAATTCTTTAATCTCAAGAATCCCGACTAACAAACTGATATCTTCATTCAAACCATCCTAAAATCTTTTACACATTATTGCCTCAGTAGATACACATCAATCTTACAAATTCCCACTCGTATTCTGTAACAGAAATACGGCCTTGTTTAAGCTTAAGAAACTCTTTACGTTTCTGGTCGATAAAACTCTGACTAATGTATTTCTTCCAGAATTCAGCTTGAAAGAAATCCCAAGTAACTCTCTCACTCGAACTACCGTTATTAAAGTTTTCCACCAGTGATACACTGTATCTCTCAAGAGTGAAACGGCACATTTTATGCATTTCTCGGGATTCAATGACAATTTATCAAATACTCGTATTGTGTTCTCTAACCAAAACTCGACCCTTTCAACATCATCATTCGTTGTAGCTCAAAACTCTTCGGCGCCATACTTTCTAATCTTATCTACCGGAGGCTTACTTAACTGAATCAGGTTCAATAATGGCATAACAGGAGCTTATGAAGGAGTAACCGGGGGTGAAGGTTGCTGTACAGCCGGATTGGTTCTAATATACTAGCTAAACCAATCATTCATCATTTGATAAAAGGCTTGTCGACCTGACCATCACGGCTACTCGTAGTCGGTTTAGAATCAGATGGCGTCGTCCCTTGCATGGGAGCAGGCACATTGCTTTCGACATCTTCCGCTACTGCTCGTTTAGGATCCATTTTCTATATAAAAGCATATTTTCAATGTCAGGATTCATCACACTATCGCAGTACATAAATATGGCATGTATAGCTAGACTTACATATGCTATGGTAGTCCTAGAACGGACTAAACTTGGCTTTGATACCAATAAAATGTAACACCCCTAATCCGTAATCGTCGCCAGAATAGATTAAGAGGCATTACCGAACATATAACACAATTCAAAATAATCATATATCAAATACCATCTCATTTCAATAATATAAGTCATTCATATTCAATATGAATTTAAAACGAGCATACAAAGTCTAAATCATGCATTTGGGACCAAATCAATAACATATAAAAGTTTCAGAACTTAGAAAAAATTTTCAACTTTTCAAAGGTCACATGCCCGTGTGAACAGGCCGTGTGCCTCACATGGTACTAGACACACCCGTGTGTCTAAGCCGTGGTGAAACAAAGCATACATATAACTTGTCCACAAGGCCACAAGACATGCTCGTATGCCAAGCCATGTGAAATTAGGGAGGCTACTGACTTGGCCACACGGCCGACCACACGCCCGTATGACACACACGACCAATAGACACGCCCGTGTGTCTAGGCCGTGTCAAAACTGGAGGGTATACTGACTTTAATTCGTAGGGTACCCTAGGGGACAGACGGCCGTGCAACATAGCCATGTGTCGCACACGGCTAAGACACACATCCGTGTTTCTGCTCATGTGGACAAAAATAGGCCATTTGGATAGCCAACTTGCCACCCCAATTGGGTCAAACCTACAAGTACCAAACTAAGCATATATGCACTACAATTACAACCAATTTCAATACCAAAACATATGCCATTCATGACATATCATTTCCAACCACATTCCCAACTCAATTCATTAACCAAAACATACCAAAAAATATGTTTCAATACATCATTCAATCTCATGCTCAAAACTTACCATAACTTACCATCTCTTTTATCCATACATAAAACACTCCAAATATATCATATTGCCCCACATTTCATATACTAAAATCATATCATAATCACAACCATACCAAGCCATATCACATGGCTAAATATATATACATCACAAAACATAATCCAAACACTTCTAGCCTATACATGCCATACTTCAATATATACATTTTCAAAAGTACCAAAACAATGTTCGATAGTATAGTGACAACCCTCGACGATCCCCGAGCTCACAGTAGCTTCAATATCTATAAAACAATGAAAACACACACAAAGTAAGCTTTCAAAAGCTTAGTAACTCATACTAAATATAACCAACATTTTATATAATACAAAACATCATCATCTAATAGACTCATAATAGTTTTCAAATCATTTATCAATTCTATTCCATCACAAATTAATATGTTCATACCAACCTATCAAGCTTTATACACACAGTATCATCTACCACATAAGTTTCGTACATACCTGAACTTTCCCGTCTTTATTCATTTTCATTCTTACCTCCCATTCAAATACATTAACTCTTTCTGAAGTCTTTTCACGCTTTAAGAATTCCCACACTTAGTGCTTTAATGATTAGCCGAAGCTAAAATGATCCCGCACACTTAGTATCATCTCAAATAGCCGAAGCTACCTTAGTATTGCACACTTAGTGCCTCATATAGCCAAAGCTATTTCATTTCACATTTAGTGCTATCTATAGCCGAAGCTATTTTGAATCGCACACTTAGTGCCAAATGCAGTTGATTTATCATCGTATTCAAACCATAATCAAATGTATACACAATTTATGTATAATCAAAGCATCAAAAATATACTTGTAACATCATGTATCACGTACGAACTTACCTCGTATTCGAAATTGCCGACTCGGATTGTCTATTCTATAACCTTCGACTTCCCTCGGTCTAAATCTGAATTTCTCTTTTCTTGATCTATATGTATTCAAAATTTACCCTTTTATTCACCAAATAATTCAAATCAATCCATAAACATTCATTTGGGGCATTTTACAATTTAGCCCTCACATTTTCACATTTTGACACTTTAGTCCCTAATTCACAAAATCACAAATACACATAATTTGCATATACTCATGCTTGGCCGAATTCTCCTAGTACTCATACTAATCCATGCGTTTCATTTATTTCACATTTTAGTCCTTCAATTTACAAATTTCACAATTTAGCCTATTTTACTCAAAATCACCAAAAATTCAAAGACAAAATATATCAACCCAACATATATCTTTTATGTTCCAAAAACTAACATCACAAAGCTCATAATTTCATCAATGGCACTTGTCAAAATCATCAAAAAAATCAGAAATTGAGACATGGGCTTGATAATATTCGAAGCAAGGATTACTAGAACGTAGAAATTATCAAAAACTAATCAAAACACATACCTTAATCAAAGATTACAAGTGTCGAACCCTAAGCAAACTTTTCTCTTTTCTTTTCTTGTATTTTCGGCCAAGGATGAACATAAAATGATCCATTTTCATGCATTTGTTTTATTATTATTAACATATTAATCAAATTCCCATTTTACCCTTTGTTATAAAACTACTAAAACAGGAATATCAAGGTCATAAATGTCCATTAACCATATAAATTGCATATTAACCACATAAGGACCTCTCAAATAATAAGTCAAATTAAATAGGCACTTTTAACATATAACAGTCAACTTTTACATTTTACGTGATTAGGTCCTTTGTCAAAATTAAGCACACAAGCATTCGAATTTTCATACGAGACTTCCACATGTATCAATTCACATATAATAAGTACGAAAAATAATATTAAAATATTTTTTTGACTCGGATTTGTGGTCCCGAAACTACTTTTTCGACTAGGGTCTAAACCGAACTATTACAGAAATTTTATTTATCAAAGGTTAGCGCTATTTATTTTACAAGTCTCAAAATGGTTTCTGGATTTTCAAATGAATTGTGGTAATATCTACAGATCTGCTCATAACGTATCAATCAGGTTTAGGGTGTTACACTTTATTCATTTTAATTTTTATGCAAAAACCATTGAAGACAATTATACAAATGATAATAATTTAACAATTAAATTTTATTTAACTAATCTATTCAAAAAAATTACAAGCATGATGATGAAATCACTATAGTAAAGGCACAAAATCCCAACAATTTAGAGTTATTCAGCTCATTTGGTTGTTAATTACTTTTCATTTTGGCCTTCATTGTTACCTGGCCCAACTAGTATCAATTTAGCTTTATTTAAAGTTTATTTAGTATTTATAATTGTTGAAATTCGACCCATTAGTCTTAATAGTCGAATTTATATTTGTTTAATTAGAGGTTTTATTTTGTTATAAAAATATTAGGAGATAAGAGTTGTAATGTAATTCATACTACTTTGAATAGGTGCAATTTCTTATCTATCAAAGTTTGAATCCTTTGAGGACTTTAGTCCTTGTAAGTCTCTATAAATAGGTTTGACACTTTCATTTGCAATCATGTTTGATTTCATTACTTTAAACACTTTTTGAGAATTTCATTTGTAAGAACTCGTTTATTTTTGTTTTCACAAGATGTTTCATCTCGTTTTCTCTCAAGTTATAGGTGGAAGTTCTTCAACTTTTGGGTTACTAACTTCATACTTCGAGGGTTAAATGTCGTCTTTCACTATTGATTGTTTTTATTGAAGCATCGTTCTTGAAGGGAAACAAATTTTTCATCATTTTATTTGCTCTCTTTTCAATTATGTTGTGTTCTTTGTTCATTGTTGTATTTGTCTAACTTGTTAAAACATTCGTTTCTTTTTCTTTTAACCCAACAACTTAATTTCCACCATGCCTACTAACTCTCATATCAAAATACAATATAAAAACCTAAATTTTTCTAAACCGATCTAGTATGATAAATTATGAAAATTGTCACAATTAGAACATTACTCAAATAAACAAATTATTCTTTTTAAAATTGACTCACAATAATAAATTATACGAACATGCTAGAACATGAGAAATAACATTAAAAATACTTACATAAATGCTTGTGTTAATACTTACATAAAATGAACCATAGGCATAATTTATAATCCTCTAGATTTATAAATATAACATACAAAAATCATAATACAAATTTATAATCCTCTATATAATTTATTGATGGATTTATACATTTGAAAACCTTAATGTTTTTCTAGTTTGTAATATACTGAACTTCAGGGTTTGATATTAAAAGTGGTAAGTCGTCTAAATATCATGTCAAGATTATGCGAAAGTATGAAATACCTAGTTATGTTGTAACATCTCAAAATAAGGCCTAAATGGAATAGTGGTTGGGAAACCACAAATCTGAGATATAAAAGTTTATTTCGATTAATTTTTATGATTTACCGAGTGATTAGATCCATGTGTTAGAGTATTGATAAGAAATTTTATAGATTGCATGTTTAATTTGCCTATTAGGGCTTATTTGCAGAAGTTGTTGTAACAGCCCGATTTAGGGCCTAAACGGAACGATGGTTTTAGAACCATGAATTCGAAGTTAAAAAATTTATTCCAATTAAGTTTTAAGGTTTATTTATTGATTAAAATATTGTGTAAAAATATCGTTAAGTAATTTTACTGATAAAGTGCTTAATTGGACTTTTAGGACTAAATTGCAAAAGTTGCAAAATATGTGTTCTAATTCATAAGTCCTTGATTGAAATGGGGGTTTAAAGAGGAGGTCCTTAATGGTAATTAGACCATTATATTTTGTTTGGACAAAAATGGGCATGAATAGGACAAAATTTTAAAGAAAGGCCTTAAGGGCATTTTAGTCATTTGGTAATTAAAAGAAATAAAAAGGGAAAATAAAGCCAAAATTGACTCATATTTTTCATGGAGGCAAAAATTAGCATTGGGGGAAGCCATGGCTAGGGTTTTCAAGCTTTCCAAGCTCAATAGTAAGTCCGTTCTACCCCCATTTTTCAAGTTCTTTACGATTTTGAAATCTCAGTAACTTGATTAAGCTTACTCTAGCAATAATTTAAGCTAGGGTTCATATTTGGAAAAATACCCATAGGTGAAATTTGTTTATTTTGATGTTTTATGGTAGAATACGAAGGCTGAAATTATGTTAAACAACTTTTGCTAAGCAGTTTTAAGCAAAAATGAGTAAAACGGCTTAATCGGTAAAAGTTGTTATTGTTCATAACTATGTGTTAGAGTGAGAATTTGATGTTTCCATAGAAGGAAACAATGATCAGCATGTCATAAAACATAAGAATAAGGGATGAAGTTTAATTCTCGAGCCTAGGGGCAAAAGTGTAAATATGCAAAAGTTTAGGGGCAAAATTGTAATTTTGCAAAATTTTGAGTTAAGGACTGTTTTGAATAGTACATTAATTAAATAAGTAAAATATGATGTTGTAGATCCCAAAAAATGAGATTTGAATCTAGAATGGGAGAAAAATCGAAAATCGAGAAAGTCGGTAAAATAGCCGTTTTAGTATCGAGGTAAGTTCATATGTATTATAAGCATTAATTTATGCATGTTTCAATGTAAAATTGATAAATTTACTATGATTTTCGAGGTGTTGAAAGTAAGTATAATTATGATGATTTAAATGTTCAATATTAATTCGACATGGAAATGAGAAAGTATGTAAGTTTGTATGTAAATAATACATTATCTTTATTATGTTTTTGTATTTCAGCATATTTTATGTATTGTAGCTGATTTTTGAATCATAATTGACTATTGGATGTATGGAATCAAGTATTAGAAAGAGAGAAATCCGGTTGAACCTTGAAAAGATTGGATGATCTGATGGTATGTAGCTAGGTCACATGTATGGTCTTGAGTGCACATCATGTATACAAGAGAGATACGAGACATTATGATGTAGCTAGGTCACATGAGTGATACTATGTGTACACCATGTAGACAAGAGAGCTACAGGATATATGTAGCTAGGTCGCATGTATAGTTCCATGTAATATCCCGAATTAGGGCCTAATCGGAATAGTGGTTTCGTGACCACAAATCCGAGATAGAAATAATTATTTTATAATTATTTTGATGATTATGATATGTGTAACATCCTAAATTTGGGGCCTAGAAGAGTTGGGTTTTGAGTCTGGGATTCGAATAGAAGAAAACCTGAATAATTAGGAAGTTTTAAATATTATCGTTTAGAAAAAAATTATTTTATTAAATTACCACTAGAAAATTTTTATTGTATTTATTATTACGGATATTTTAAATTTTATGAAATTTTAATTAGTATTATGAGATAAAATTATTATTATTAGAAAAATATTCTTGTATGTATGTTTGAAAATTTTATGAAAATTATTTTATTTATGTATTATTGATATTTGAAATTTTATTATTAGATATATTTATAAAATTATTATTATTATTGGAAAGGAAAAAAAATATTAGTTATAGCATACGATTTTGGGATTTTTTTGGGTTTTGTGATTTTAGTAAATCTTGAAATTTTCATGTTCTAAATATTGGAATTATGTTTAAATGTGTTAGTAGACCTTTAGAAGGCCCAAGACTAAGCTAAACACGGTAAAATATCAAGGTGGGATTTTTAAGTGAATAGGAGATTTGGTTAAGTGGGCTTTTAAGAAGAACTGCGTAAGTTATGACACAAATGAGCCTTTGGTAAAGTGGCTAAGTGACGCCACTAGGGAGCTATGAAGGTGGCGTGTAAGTCTTTGGGAAGACACAGGTTCGATTCCTTTGTTGGCAAATAGGTGCATTTATTTTTTAGTGCAGGATGGGTAAGTGTTGGAGTTCAGGTGGATTCTGCTAGAGGAGAGTTGGATCAGTTTAACTGCTTGGATTAAGGAGTGATAAGGGGAGAGATTTAAGGGATTGGGATGAGGCTAGGAGTTAGCCGAATGGGGGGAATTGAAGAGGGAAAATCGGCAGGGGGATTATGAGGGTAGTATTTCGGCACTTAGGGTATTGTTGGTGCTGTTTTCTTCTGCTTTTACACCTTAGGATTGTTCTTTTCTCTCTTTTTCCTCTCTAGCCAAAACTACCACCTCCCCTACTCTTCTTCTTCTATTTTTTCTTCTTCAAACTATTCATCATACCTACTATTCAACAATACTGCTGCCGAATCCATAAAAGTCGAAATCCTGTGATCACTACTTATGCCGATTTCTTCAAAGCCAGGTTCTCCTATATTTTTTACTTTTATTAATTTACAAATTATCTTTTCTTAATCTGGTTTCTGACCGCAATTCTACTTCAAGGTTGTAGCCCGCATTATCATCTCCTTCATCACACAAAAGCGAAAAACCATAGAATTGGGGGCTTATAGCGAAACTTGAACTCAAGAGTCGAGTTTTTACCATCGTTTGAAAGATAAATCGCACTGATTGCGTGGAGATCAAAAAGGAGTAAGGGTAAGTGTTCATCATCTCGAGATCTGGTTATATTTTACAAAGTTAGGAAAAGCCAAGTCCCCAAATATAGAGAGGTGTCGAATTGGGCATGTGGCTCTAAAGGTTTTTAATCGGCGTTTTCATCAATGATTAGTGTCTTCTTAAGTGTTGGATTAAAGGCGTGGGTTGTTGGAGCAATCGGATTCGAGCTAGTTACTGCTTTTGGCAAAGAAGGTAAGGTTTCAAAGGTTTTAGGGATATGGTTCGATCATAGATAAGTAAGTTTTGGGGTTTAGTGATTATGGTTTGTAAATAAGAACTATGCTAATCAATTGTAGGACATCGGAAGTGATCTCGATGGCGATCGTCATGAATCGGTGTGTCTAGAACACCCTTTCTTAGTTCAATTCGGCAAAAGCCGAAATTCCGCATTCATGGTCATGTAAGTATGTGAATGCTCTCAAGTCATAGAGTAATTGTTAGATCTGGCACCGCAAGGTGGTAAGCACGTTCAGCGTGATGTTTTGGCGTATTTCGGAAAAAGGGGCTCGACGGGCCAAAATCGGGCCCAATGGGCTTACGGACCAATATGGGTAAGAGATGGGAAAATTAGCACATTAGGTAGATGGTGGAATCAAATTGTATAAAACCGATAAAATTATGAATTAGCTTGTGCAAGAGCATAGATCACGAAATTACCCTAAAGAGCAAAATTACCAAATTACCCCTAAAAAGCAAAATTATCGATATACCCCTAGGGTTTTAAGTTGGCTGAACTGCTTGATTGATTACTACTGTATTTTGCATGATATGCATTTATTAATATCTGTTGCATGGGATTGGGGTATTAATGGAGGAAGTATTGAAAGTGGTTTATCCACGTCTTGGAGGCTTTGCCTCAATCGACTGAAATTTGAGCAGCGTTCTTTACAATGATGGTGTGTAGGGTGGGTGGGTTGAGATATTCCCACATGGTGTGTAGGGTTGGTGCAGGCGATGTAGCGGTTGGTGGGTTGAGTAGTCTCCCAGTTGGCTTGCATTCATTATTCTTGTTGTTACTCATATTCTTGAACTGGGCCTATGGGCCACATTGTTATGTTAAAAGGGCTAAGGCCTTGCTATCAGATTCGAAAAGGGCTTGACCTCTTGTGTCTGTTATCTGAATAGGGCTTAGGCCCAATAGGCTCGAGCTGATTTGGGCTTTGGATGGGTTTCTGTATACACTGAGTTTTCCCAAACTCACCCCCTTCCTCTTCCATCCTTGCAGGTGAGCCCTAGAATTGGTGGACTTGGAGTCAAGGGATTCAGAGTGGCCATGAAGATTGATTGACGATTTTAAATAAGTTTAGCCTTTAATTTGGATTATTTTATTTTATTATGCTTAAAGTTGTAATAAGGCCGCTATTTTTAATTAATTTTATTTTGGGGATTATTAAACTGGCTAGCACTAGGGTTCGTTTTATAAAATCTACTTGTTTTAAAAAGATCACGATGACGCATAAAGTTTCCATAAGTAAATGTTTTCCCAAGAAAAATAAATAATTTAAGCAAACGTTTTGCAACCTTAATCATTTTCTTAAGATGGTCATAATCAAACGGTTTTCTCAAAATTATACAAGATGTTAGAGTGTGGCAATGGCGGTGTGCATGTCTAGGATTGGATCTGAAGAGAGCTTGGTACTTAGCGGTCAAGCGGACTCACCTCCTCTTTTTCTGGTTTCCTACCGGTGCATGACTTCCATTCACTTTAACCTTCTTTTAAAAGTATCTTTTACAACACCAACTCAGCTTTTCCAAACTAAGTGTTTTGAACGCACCAATGTGGCGCATCAGATCCGGTCATAACATCCAGGCCGGGTTTGGGGTGTTACATTTAGTGGTATCAGAGCCTGGTTGCAACAACTCGGCTGTGGATCGGGTCCGAAAATCTTTTCAAAAACTTGGGCCTAAGAAGGGTATTTTTGGAAAGGGCAGATTTTTCGAAGATGTTCAAGTTTTTCTATTTGTTAAACGGGGTTAAATCAATAGTTTTAAAATAAAAGTGTTTTCAAATCAAATTTTTTTCGATAAAACAAAAACATGGGTTTTTATGGACTGATCAGGAAGTGGCACACTGAATCCCCGGCACCAAGTCTGTAAGTACTTCTTTTTCCTATACTGTAATGTACTAAAATAATACTGTAGTTAGAATCGAGCCTTTTGATATGAAAATGTAGATAGGGTTGAACTAAAAACCCTAAACTATTGAAACCGTGGTTAGGATATGATTCTATAAAAACAAAAACTTTAAAATACTATCTCTGCATAGAACATATGAAAAAGTACTGAAATTTTTGAATTGAGATCTTAGTAGTTATTGTATGCATGCTAATAATGTAGAGTGTTGATATGGATTCTGAGGGTAAGCGAAGTCTGCCAACTTCGGGTAGCGGTAACTTCTGAGCTTGGTCTTGAGGCAATGGCCGAGTTAGTAAGGAAAGTGGTAGAGGAAGTATTGGATACCAAAATTAAGGAAATTAGGGAAACGCTTCAAGCAGGGCGCTTGGAGTGTAAGAAAAGGAAGGATTCTAGTTCTCAGAAAACCAAGCCTCGTTCTGTGAAGCATGTTAAGGCACGACCAAACTATCCAATCTGCAAAGATCGCAGCGGACGTCATTCGGTGAATGCCATAGGAAGACAGGAGCATGTCGTAGATGTGAGTCCAAGGAGCATCGAGCTCGGGATTGCCAAGTTTGTTTTATTTAAATATATGTTACGAGTTGTATGCGTGCCTGATAAACGTTTCTTTATTTCGGTAATTGGATGTTCTGGGTCGTATTAAAATTATTTAGATCGAGTCTTGCAATGATATCATAGTGGCATAGTGGTTTGACTTATACAGTTAATTGATAGTTGGAAATTTCGAGGACGAAATTTTTTAAGGAGGGTAGAGTTGTAACATCCTAAATTTGGGGCCTAGAAGAGTTGGGTTTTGAGTGCAGGATTGAATAGAAGAAAACACGAATAATTAGGAAGTTTTAAATATTATCGTTTGAGAAAAAAATTATTTTATTAAATTACCACTAGAAAATTTTCTTGTATTTATTATTACGGATATTTTAAATTTTTATGAAATTTTAATTAGTATTATGAGATAAAATTATTATTATTAGAAAAATATTCTTGTATGTATGTTTGAAAATTTTATGAAAATTATTATTATTTATTGTATTATTGATATTTGAAATTTTTATTATTAGATATATTTATAAAATAATTATTATTATTGGAAAGGAAAAAAATATTAGTTATAGCATACGATTTTGGGATTTTTTTGGGTTTTGTGATTTTAGTAAATCTTGAAATTTTCATGTTCTAAATATTGGAATTATGTTTAAATGTGTTAGTAGACCTTTAGAAGGCCCAAGACTAAGCTAAACACGGTAAAATATCAAGGTGGGATTTTTAAGTGAATAGGAGATTTGGTTAAGTGGGCTTTTAAGAAGAAGCTGCGTAAGTTATGACACAAATGAGCCTTTGGTAAAGTGGCTAAGTGGCGCCACTAGGGAGCTATGAAGGTGGCGTGTAAGTCTTTGGGGAAGACACAGGTTCGATTCCTTTGTTGGCAAATAGGTGCATTTATTTTTTAGTGCGGGATGGGTAAGTGTTGGAGTTCGGTGGATTACGCTAGAGGAGAGTTGGATCGGTTTAAGCGCTTGGATTAAGGAGTGATAAGGGAGAGATTTAAGGGATTGGGATGAGGCTAGGAGTTAGCCGAATGGGGGAATTGAAGAGGAAAATCGGCGGGGATTATGAGGGTAGTATTTGGCACTTAGGGTATTGTTGGTGCCGTTTTCTTCGCTTTTACACCTTAGGATTGTTTTTTCTCTTTTCCTCTCTAGCAAAACTACCACCTCCCTACTCTTCTTCTTCTATTTTTCTTCTTCAAACTATTCATCATACCTACTATTCATCAATCTGCTGCCGAATCCATAAAAGTGAAATCCTGTGATCACTACTTGTGCCGATTTCTTCAAAGCCGTGTTCTCCTATATTCTTTTACTTTTATTAATTTACAAATTATCTTTTCTTAATCTGGTTTCTGACCGCAATTCTACTTCAAGGTTGTAGCCCGCATTATCATCTCCTTCATCACACAAAAGCGAAAAACCATAGAATTGGGGGCTTATAGCGAAACTTTAGAACTCCGGAGTCGAGTTTTTACCATCGTTTGAAAGATAAGTCGCACTGTTGCGTGGAGATCAAAAAGGAGTAAGGGTAAGTGTTCATCATCTCGGATCTGGTTATATTTTACAAAGTTAGGAAAAGCCAAGTCCATAAAATATAGAGAGGTTGTCGAATTGGGCATGTGGCTCTAAAGGTTTTTAATCGGCGTTTTACATCAATGATTAGTGTCTTCTTAAGTGTTGGATTAAAGGCGTGGGTTGTTGGAGCAATCGGATTCGAGCTAGTTACCGCTTTTGGCAAAGAAGGTAAGGTTTCAAAGGTTTTAGGGATATGGTTCGATCATAGATAAGTAAGTTTTGGGGTTTAGTGATTATGGTTTGTAAATAAGAACTATGCTAATCAATTGTAGGACATCGGAAGTGATCTCGATGGCGATCGTCATGAATCGGTGTGTCTAGAACACCCTTTCTTAGTTCAATTCGGTAAAAGCGAAATGCCAAATTCGGCATTTCATGGTCATGTAAGTATGTGAATGCTCTCAAGTCATAGAGTAATTGTTAGATCTGGCACCGTAAGGTGGTAAGCACGTTCAGCGTGATGTTTTGGCGTATTTGGAAAACGGGGCTCGACGGGCCAAAAGCGGGCCCAATGGGCTTACGGACCAATATGGGTAAGAGATGGGAAAATTAGCACATTAGGTAGATGGTGGAATCAAATTGCATAAAACGATAAAATTACTGAATTAGCTTGTGCGATGGCGTAGATGACGAAATTACCCTAAAGAGCAAAATTACCAAATTACCCTAAAGAGCAAAATTACCGATATACCCTAGGGTTTTAAGTTGGTGAACCGCTTGATTGATTACTACTGTATTTTGCATGATATGCATTTATTAATATCTGTTGCATGGGATTGGAGTATTAATGGAGGAAGTCTTGAAAGTGGTTCATCCACGTCTTGGAGGCTTTGCCTCAATGGACCGAAATTTGAGCGCGTTCTTTGCAATGAAGGTGTGTAAATTTGGGTGGGTTGAGATATTCCCACATGGTGTGTAGGGTTGGTGCAGGCGGTGTAGCGGTTGGTGGGTTGATTAGTCTCCCAGGATGGGCTTGCATTCATTATTCTTGTTGTTACTCATATTCTTGAATCGGGCCTATGGGCCACACTTGTTATGTTAAAAAGGGCTAAGGCCTTGCTACTGTATTTTGAAAAGGGCTTCGGCCTACTGTGTCTGTTATCTGAATAGGGCTTAGGCCCAATAGGCTCGAGCTGATTTGGGCTTTGGATGGGTTTCTGTATACACTGAGTTTTCCCAAACTCACCCCCCTTCCTCTTCCATCCTTGCAGGTGAGCCCTAGAATTGGTGGACTTGGAGCTGGGCGGGATTCAGAGTGGCCATGAAGATTGATTGACGATTTTAAATAAGTTTAGCCTTTAATTTGGTTTATTTTATTTTTATTATGCTTAAAGTTGTAATAAGGCCGCTATTTTTAATTAATTTTATTTTGGGGATTATTAAACTGGCTAGCACTAGGGTTCGTTTTATAAAATCTACTTGTTTTTAAAAAGATCACGATGACGCGCAAAGTTTCCGCAAAGTAAATGTTTTCCCAAGAAAAATAAATAATTTAAGCAAACGTTTTGCAACCTTAATCATTTTCTTAAGATGGTCATAATCAAACGGTTTTCTCAAAATTATACAAGATGTTAGAGTGTGGCAATGGCGGTGTGCATGTCTAGGATTGGATCCAAGAGAGCTTGGTACTTAGCGGTCAAGACGGACTCACCTCCTCTTTTCTGGTTTCCTACTTGGTGCACGACTTCCATTCACTTTAACCTTCTTTTAAAAGTATCTTTTACAGCACCAACTCAGCTTTTCCAAACTAAGTGTTTTGAACGCACCAATGTGGCGCATCAGATCCGGTCATAACATCCAGGCCGGGTTTGGGGTGTTACAATATGATTGCATGATTGTGTGAAAATTTTGTGATGAAATTCTATGCCTAAAGTGCTTAAATAGAAAGTAGGGACTAAATCGAATAAGTTGCAAAATTTGCATTCTAGAAATTTTTAGTATGAAATTGTTTTGGAATATTAATGAGGAGGTCTTAAATAGCAATTTGACCAATTTTAAGTTCATGGACAAATTTAGGACATGGAAGGAATTTTTGGAAAGTTTAGTAGTAAGGGTATTTTGGTCATTTTGATATTAAATGAAATAAAATGGGAAAAATAACACAAAATAGTCATCTTCCCCATTTAGTTGTTGCGAAACTTCACTCTCACCATAGCTAGGGTTTCTTCAACTTTCAAGCTTCATAGTAAGTGATTCTAAGCCCGCTTTTAATGATTTTTACGTTTTTGAGATCCCTGTAGCTCGATTAAGCTTATGCTAACAATAATTCAACCTAGGGTTCATATTTGGAAAAATACCCATAGGTGAAATTTGTGTATTTTGATGTTTTATGATAGAATATAGGGTTTTAAATTATGTTAGACAACTTGTGCTACTCGGTTTTGAGCGAAAACAAGTAAAAGGGCTTAATCGGTAAAAATACCTAATAGTCATAAGTACATGTTAGAGTGAGAATTTGATGTTGCCATAGAAGAGAAAAGTAATCAGCATGTTGTAAAACATAAGAATAAGGAATAAAGTTTAATCCAGAGCCTAGGGGCAAAAATGTAAATATGCAAAGTTTAGGGGCAAAATTGTAATTTTGCAAAATTTGAGTTAAGGATTAATTTGATAATGTGAGTATTAAATGAGCTAAATGTGTTATTTTAGATCAAGAAAGGCGTGGAATCGACCTCAATCGAGGAAAAGAAAAGATTGTGGACTAAATTGCAAAATCTTTGTATTTTGGTACCAAGGTAAGTTCATGTGTAAATAAAGTAGCATAATTGTTATTTTTAAGTTATTGATGTTAATTATATGTTATGCTGAATTTTATTATGAAATGTATGCTTTGTGGTTAATTTCAAATAATATGTAAATTATGTGAGCTACTTGTTAAATATAATTGTTCTGAGTATTGATTTTGGCATTCTACGGAAGACGGCAAGGATAAGTGTTAGAGAAAATCCCGTTTGAACCTTAGGAATAGATTAGGATACAAGTGACATGTCACTAGGATGGTTGAGCATCCGAACTCGTTGAGTTGAGTCCGAGTTCACTTATGGATGCGAATGTCCGAACTCGTTGAGTTGAGTCCGAGTTCGTGAAATGTAACTAGGCATCCGAACTTGTTGAGTTGAGTCCGAGTTCACTTATGGATGCGAACGCCCGAGCTCTTTGAGTTGAGTCCGAGTTCGCTTATGGGCGGGTTACATGATTGCTTGATTGAATATATGGCACTTATGTGCAAGTTATCCATGTATCCGAATTATATTCCGATGTGTTCAACGGGTAAAGTTCTACTCAAATGGAGGAATATTCGAGATGTAAAGAGACGAATTGGTAAGTGATATGAAATGGATATTTTGGACAGGAATGTATTTAACCCTCGGGTTGAGTATTGATACAACCACGATAAGGTAATAAGATGATGAAAAATGATTAAAAATGTGATATGTGTTTTAGTGATGTATGCTAATGTTGATTGGTATAACTGTTTGTTATGTTACTTATTATTTGCATATGAACTTACTAAGCATTTATGCTTACTCCTCCTTCTTACTCATTGTAGTTTTGGACAAGCCATTTCGAGAGTCGGGATAGGTCGAAGGCTCGATCACACTATCCTAAGACTTTTGGTAAATGGCTTGTAAATTTAAGTATGGCATGTATAGCAATATACCTATTTTGTGTAAATGATCTTATGGTATGGTTGTGGAATGGTTGAGGAAATGCTTGATAATGATAAATTATGAAAATGGTTAGTTTAGATTATGTTTGATGTTAAGGAAAACTATTAAGATACTTAGTGCATAAAAACTCATAAAAAGGATGAAATTTGCCATAAACAAAATACTGCAGCAACACTGACGCGAGTTTGAAAATTTACTAAAAATCATAGAAATTGAAATTGGTGATGAACTACATATCAAATTGAAGCTTATTATGTCTAGTTTCACATGAAACAAATGAAACAAGTAAAGGAATTATATGTTAGAAGATATTTGAATTTTAGTGAAACAGAGTCATAGCAGTTTCTGAATCCCCTGTTCCAACTTTATAAATTCACCGTAAATTGTAAAGATATAATTAGGTGGTTTATTTTATATCCTCAGAATCCTTATTGAGTCTAGTTTTAGTAGAAACAAATCTCATAGTCATATTAATTTTGTACAGAGAGAAATGTGGTTTGTAGTAAACAGAGGTCAGACCAGTTGAGTCCTGAAACAGGGGTAACTTTAACTAATAAACTGTACTAATTTGCCCAACCAAAAATTCTAGAAAAAAATTAGTAGATAGGTATATTAGTCTAGATTCAGATAAAATTTACAGATCTTAATTTCGAGTTTCGTAACTCGAGATATGATTTTTCTTGTGACTGTGACGCAAGTAGCTTAAAAGCTATGAATGTAGAAACAATAATCCAAAGTTCTAAAAATGTTAAACTAAGCTTAGTAACACCTCATACTCGACTCCGGCGATGGTCTCGGGCGTGGGGGCGTTACATTCCAGGTGAAGGACACCATGTAGACAAGAGAGCTACGAGATAAACTGGCTAGGTCACATGGGTGATACTAAGTGTTCACCATGTGTACAAGAGAGCCAAAATTATGTGTACAATCGAGCTAGGTCACATGAGTGGTGCTAAGTGAAGGCCACTATGTGTACAAGAGAGCTTCAATTTTAAAAGTGGGTTGTGTGCGGTACCATCGCGTATCTGTTATTATTCCGAAGCGTTCAACTGGGAAATTGATTAAATGAAATTGTGTATGACTTTTTGATGATAAGTGTAACTATATACGTGTGTAACTTATGAGAAATATGCTCGTTATGTGATTGGAAATTGGAAAGGTTGTTATGGGAAAGTGATGAATGCAATTGAAGTGTGAAAGATCAAAATTGACAATAAAACTGTTCGGATAGTTGCGATGACGTGAATCTAAAATTTACCAAAAATAGTAGAAATTGAACCGAGACTGAACGAGATATCAAATTAGAGCTTAATGAGTCTATTTTCATATAATGAAAACAGAGTAAGCAAAGGAATTCTATATTATGAGATATTTAAGTTTTGAGAGACGGTTCGAATGACTATGTGATCCCCTATTCTAACTTGGAAAAATCATTAAAAATTGTAAAAAAAATAATTATATGCTTGAAATCCTTAATAAGTCTAGTTTCAAATGAAATAAATGAGAACATCCTTTGAATTATTTACGAGGAGAAAGTTGATTCGTAGTGAAGAGTGGTCGAAACAGTTGAGCGGTGAAACAGGGGTAACTTCAATGAATAAACTGTACTAATTGGATAGACAAAAATTCTAAAATTTTATGGTAAGAATATATGTGAATCTAGTTTCAAGTAAAGTTAACGGTTTGTAATTTGGAGTTTTGTAGCTCGAAATAAATAATTTAGTTGTTGGTACTCGCTAGACACTTATTTTGAACCTGTTTATGATTGTAATAGTGAAAGTATGTGTGTTTGTGATGGTAATATTCGGGAACATATTGTGACTTTTTTAAAGTATGATAATGTATTTTTATTAATATTTACATACTAACTTACTAAGCTATAATGCTTACTCCCTTCCTTTCCTTTTTCCTATAATGTCGCAGATGTTAGCTCGAGTTGGAGGTCGCCGGAGGTTAAATCACACTATCAAACTATTGATCGATATATAAAGGTTTTAAAGTATTTAAAGTCTTTGGCATGTATGGAGACTCGTTTAATTGTTATTAAGTTGCTAGGAATTAGCTTAAAATATTGACCTATGTTATTTGAAGGTCTCTATTATATAAAGTCATTTAATGTAGATAGTCTTGATTATGTTTAATTAAATGATGCAATTTATGAATGTGCACGCTTGCCTATGTGTGTGGTTGAATTAAAGCATGATATGGGCCTTGTAAGCTCTTTTTAAGGGACAGCTTGAATGTGTTTGAAAAAGTTTTAAAATAGAGTGAAATTATGAATCGGTTTTTATACGATGATTAGTGATTAAGTCCGGTAATGCCTTGTACCCTGTTCCGGCATCAAACACGGGTAAGAGGTGTTACATTTAGTGGTATCAGAGCTATGGTTTAGTCGGTTCTCAGACTTACCTAGTATGTGTAAGAGTTAAGCTATACATGCTATATTACTACCTGTGATAGTGTGATGCCTCACTACCTGTGATAGTGTGATGCCTCCCGATCCCGATGAAATAGTTCTGTTGAGACAGAAGTGTTTTCCAACCGAGCTACCATCGACAGTGTATAAAGGTGTTAAGTAAGTTCGTATAATTTGGTGGATATATTGGTGTACTTAAATTGATCTTGGTGACTTGTGAGATATGTGTGAGATCAAGTGTAAAATGAAATAGACATAAGTGGAGAAATATAGAAAAGTGAAAAAAACGAATGTTTACCTCGTTATAAACTCATCCATGTTCGTTTGGCATTGACATGATATTATGTGTCTAACTTATTTGACTAAGTGAATGTGATAAATAGATTTACTCAAATTTTTGGAATGTATGTTTGAGTGCATTTGTTTTAAAATATGAATATGTGTGTAAGTTTGTCTAAAGTAAATTATATAACTGTGATAATATTAAGATGAAATGAGACTCGTAAAAGGTACGAGTACTAGTCCATGATGTTTATGTGATAATGAATGAGTCGTGAATAAGAATTTCTCTTGGAATATGAAAGATGAGATGAAGGGAAAGTTTATATTATGATAAGTGTATATGTTGATTGGCAATTGTGTGATGCTATGAGTGTAACTTGTGAAATTAAATGAATGTTATGAGTAATTCTATTTGAGAATTATGAACGCATGTATAAGTGTATTTGTTTGTATAAGATGATAGAAGGGTTGTGTAAAATGAATATGCATGTTGAGTTATTTGAAGCAAATTATATATATTGATGAGTGTTAAGTTATATGCATGAATATATAAGAGGCAAGTCGAGAAGTGTTACAGCTCACCCCTTCCAATAAGATTAATTGACAATGTGACAGACATTTGAGAATGGTTTAATAAATGAACTCGATTGCGAGAAAAGATGTCGAGTTAATATGAAGATTTTCTGAATTCTGAAATGTTACAGTTAAAGAAAGATTAGACTTAGTTAATTAACTCATCCAGATATGATGCTTAAAGTATATGATTGCTGGATTTTTTTTTTAAAAAATAAATTTTGATTGTGAATGACATAATGTAGATTTAGTAATGATAAAATTAGACAGAAGAATAATGTTTGAGCTATATTAATAGCTGAATACAGAGTTTTTTGTTAAAAAAAAGTGAAAGCAAATGTGAGAATTGGAAATAGTTTTCGATTAATATAGAGGTCATACCGAGTTGAAACTTAGTTATATTGGATTTCAATTTGACAGTGGGGTGATTTTGAAAGTACTGCTTTGAAGAAAATTTGTTTGGAGATGTTTAAGAAATTTTGAGAAAAGATATTGAATCTTTTTACCGGTAAGATTTTCGGGGACGAAAATCCCTAAAGGGGGGAGAAATGTAACATCTCGAAATAGGGCCTAAATGGAATAGTGGTTGCGAAACCACAAATCTAAGATATAAAAGTTTATTTCGGTTAATTTTTATGATTTACCGAGTGATTAGATGCATGTGTTAGAGTATTGATAAGAAATTTTATAGATTGCATGTTTAATTTGCCTATTAGGGCTTATTTGCGAAGTTCTTTAATGTGACCGATTTAGGGCCTAAACGGAATGATGGTTTTAGAACCACGAATTGGAAGTCAAAAAATTTATTCCAATTAAGTTTTAAGGATTATTTATTGATTAAAATATTGTGTAAAAATATCGCTAAGTAATTTTACTGATAAAGTGCTTAATTGGACTTTTAGGACGAAATTGCAAAAGTTGCAAAATATGTGTTCTAATTCATAAGTACTTGATTCAAATGGGGGTTTAAAGAGAAGGTCGTTAAATGGTAATTAGACCATTATATTTCGTTTGGACAAAAATGGGCATGAATAGGACAAAATTTTAAAGGAAGGCCTTAAGGGCATTTTAGTCATTTGGTAATTAAAAGAAATAAAAGGGAAAATAAAGCCAAAATTGACTCATCTTTTTCATGGAGGCCGAAATTAGCATGAGGGAAGCCATGGCTAGCGTTTTCAAGCTTTCCAAGCTCAATAGTAAGTCTGTTCTAGCCCCATTTTTTAAGTTCTTTACGATTTTGGAATCCCGGTAACTTGATTAAGCTTATTCTAGCAATAATTTAAGCTAAGGTTCATATTTGGAAAAATACCCATAGGTGAAATGTGTTTATTTTGATGTTTTATGGTAGAATATGAAGGCTGAAATTATGTTAAACAACTTTTGCTAAGCGGTTTTAAGCAAAAATGAGTAAAACGGCTTAATCGGTAAAAATTGTTATTGTTCATAACTATGTGTTAGAGTAAGAATTTGATGTTTTCATAGAAGGAAAAATGATAAACATGTCATAAAAAATAAGAATAAGGGATGAAGTTTAATTCTCGAGCCTAGGGGCAAAAGTGTAAATATGCAAAAGTTTAGGGGCAAAATTTTAATTTTTCCAAAGTTTGAGTTAAGGACTGTTTTGAATATTACATTAATTAAATAAGTAAAATATGATTTTGTAGATCCCAAAAAACGAGATTTGAATCTAGAATGGGAGAAAAATCGAAAATCGAGAAAGTCGGTAAAATAGCCGTTTTAGTATCGAGGTAAGTTCATATGTATAATAAGCATTAATTTATGCATGTTTCAATGTAAAATTGATAAATTTACTATGATTTTCGAGGTGTTGAAAGTAAGTATAATTATGATGATTTAAATGTTCAATATTAATTTGACATGGAAATGAGAAAGTATGTAAGTTTGTATGTAAATAATACATTATCTTTATTATGTTTTTGTATTTCATCATATTTTATGTATTGTAGCTGATTTTTGAATCATAATTGACTATTGGATGTATGGAATCAAGTATTAGAAAGAGAGAGAAATCTCGGTTGAACCTTGGAAAGATTGGATGATCTGAGATGGTATGTACTAGGTCACATGTATGGTCTTGAGTGCACATCATGTGTACAAGAGAGCTACGAGACATTATGATGTAGCTAGGTCACATGGGTGATACTATGTGTACACCATGTAGACAAGAGAGCTACGGGATATATGTAGCTAGGTCGCATGCGTGGTTTCAGGTGAAGGACACCATGTAGACAAGAGAGCTACGAGATAAACTGGCTAGGTCACATGGGTGGTACTAAGTGTTCACCATGTGTACAAGAGAGCCAAAATTATGTGTACAATCGATCTAGGTCACATGAGTGGTGCTAAGTGAAGGCCACTATGTGTACAAGAGAGCTTCGATTTTAAAGGTGGGTTGTGTGCGGTACCATCGCGTATCTGTTCTTATTCCGAAGCGTTCAACTGGGAAATTGATTAAATGAAATTGTGTATGACTTTTTGATGATCAGTGTAAGTATATACATACGTGTGTAACTTATGAGCAATATGCTCGATATGTGATTGGAAATTGGAAAGATTGTTATGGGAAAGTGATGAATACAATTGAAGTGTGAAAGATTAAAATTGACAATAAAACTGTTATGGATAGTTGCAGTGACGTGAATCTAAAAATTTACCAAAATTAGTAGAAATTGAATCAGAGACTGAAAGAGATATCAAATTAGAGCTTAATGAGTCTATTTTCATATAACAGAAATAGAGCAAGCAAAGGAATTCTATATTATGAGATATTTAAGTTTTGAGAGACTGGTTCGAAATGACTACGTGATCCCTATTCGACTTGGAAAAATCATTAAAAATTGTAAAAAAATAATTATATGCTTGATATCCTTAATAAGTCTAGTTTCAAATGAAATAAACGAGAACATCCTTTGAATTCTTTACGAGGAGAAAGTTGATTCGTAGTGAAGAGTGGTCAGAACAGTTGAGCAGTGAAACAGAGGTAACTTCAATGAATAAACTGTACTAATTGGCTAGACAAAAAATTCTAAAAATTTTATGGTAATAATATATGTGAATCTAGTTTCAAGTAAAGTTAACGGTTTGTAATTTGGAGTTCTGTAGCTCCAAAAATAAATAATTTAGTTGTTGGTACTCTGCTAGACGACTTATTTTGAACTTTTTTATGATTGTAATAGTGAAAGTATGTGTGTTTGTGATGGTAATATTCCGGAACATATTGTGACTTTTTTAAAGTATGATAATGTATTTTTTATTAATATTTACATATTGACTTACTAAGCTATAATGCTTACTCCCTTCCTTTCCTTTTTCCTATAGTGTTGCAGATGTTAGCTCGAGTTGGAGGTCGCCGGAGGTTAAATCACACTATCAAACTATTGATCGATATATAAAGTTTTTAAAGTATTTTAAGTCTTTGGCATGTATGAAGACTCATTTAATTGTTATTAAGTTGCTAGGAATTGGCTTAAAATACTGACCTATGTTATTTGAAGGTCTCTATTGTATAAATTCATTTAATGTAGATAGCCTTGATTATGTTATTAATTAAATGATGCAATTTATGAATGTGTATGTTTGCCTATGTGTGTGGTTGAATTAAAGCATGATTTGGGCCTTGTAAGCTCTTTTTAAGGGACAGCTTGAATGTGTTTGAAAAAGTTTTAAATTAGAGTGAAATTATGAATCGGTTTTTATACAATGATTAGTGATTAAGTCCGGTAATGCCTCGTACGCTGTCCCATCGTCAAACACAGGTAAGGGGTGTTACATATGTACTCCGAAGCCAATATTGTACTATACCTACTCAAGGGTCGTCTCTTTTTTTTTTTTTACTTTGCTTTAGGACAAGTAATGACTTAAGTGTGGGGGAGTTTGATCTACCGTAATACAATGTAGCAAATTAAACTAGTTTTTGCACTGAGGAGCTTCAATAAAGCACTTTAATTATGTTTTATTCGAGTTTTTATAGTTTAGTTTACATTCAATAAGAAGTGTATTTTGAGTCTTTTATTGACCTTAGGGACCGAACTAGGCCTAAAGGCGAGCTAACGAACTTAGTTAGTGTGCAGGAGACCATGCAAAGGTATAGAAACTCAATACTGGTTATTGTGTTGCAACACGGGGAGTTTGAGGTTGCAACATAAGGAGCAGAATGTAAGAATTGTCATATTGCCTTGTATGTTGCGATGCAACCATAAGATTTCACAACACATCCCTAAAGCCATCCTTGAACTACACATACTGCTCTCGATGTCGAGACACAAGCACTAAGGTGTCGTGACACTGGCCCTGTACGAGAGATAGTTATGAGCTAGGGGTGTTTTGGTCCATACAATCAAAAGTTAAACACGAGAGTGTCAGTTAACCTAGGGCTAAGAACGACAACAACCCTAACTCTATAAATAGGCTCCTAAACACTTGTTAATGGATTGTTTTTCATATTCTTAGTTTTTCCTTATAATTTAGTTTTTAGTTTTCTTTTTTTTTAAGGTTTAGATTTCTTTATTAGTTCTTTTCATTCGTGTTCTTCAGAGAACTTGATTTGTCAGCACAACCAAACATTTGAGATTTCTGCGCTTCATTAATCGAATACAATTAGGATTTTCTAAACTTTATTCTTGATTTATTTTTCATTCATATCTTCATCATCTAGTTTATTATGTTTATGGATTCCATGAGGAACTAATCCTCTTATGAGGAATTAGCGAGTGGAGGTGTGATTAATTAATTACTATGTAGGATTTTCTTAGCAGATCAGTTGTTCGAGAGGAGAAGAAACTAAACTCTAGGCTTGACGACCCTAGGAAGTCATTTAGGTGGAAATTAACCAAAAATTGGTATGGCCTATCCGTGAACACCTTAGCCACAAATCGATCTAGACAATGAGGTCGAGAGATAAATAGTTCTCACTGACTCGTTAGTTTAGCAGAAGATCGAGAGATCCTGTTAGGGTAACAACTAGTTGATTGAATAGAAACTCAAAATAGAAATTAGTTAAGATCATAAAAGCAAGCTAATCACCCATGTCTTCATTTGATTAAGTTTAGAAATTAGCTTTCTAAAATTCCTTTTATTTATACAATTTCTAATTCTTTTTTTTATAAAAACGTCAAAAAGCTTTCCTTTATGTTTTATCGTAATATAATCTATTTAAACTACTAATTAATTCTATTTGCATTTAGGTTAATTTTAATTTACTGCTTGCCTTCCTTGGGTACGATCCTTAGAGTACTCACCTACTTTGTTGTAAAACTATATTACAACATGACCCGTATATTTGCAGACACTACCTCAAATCTATATCTTCAGTTGAAATATTCACACTCTAGATGTTAGTACGTCTGGAGGCGATCAACAACCTCCATCAAGACCCACTTTTAGTGCTAGTCATTAGCATTCTAGGTCTCTAGTTGCCATTGGACTTGAAAGGTCACTCTTTTCCCACACGCTCACCATGTTGCTTCGTAACCTTTCCTTTAAATGACCATTACTGGTCGTTTCATTGCATTTTCACCCATCTGCATAGTCAAAAATAGTTGGCTACATATACCTAAGAGACTAAGCCAGGCTCGACACATTATGCATATAGGGTCCTTTCACCTTCACTCTTGGTTAAAGAACCAGTTGCACCGTGCTCTGATGCCAAACCTGTAATGCCCTTTACCCGACCCGATGAACTGGATCTGAGTATTGGGTGTTGCGTCCTATAACAGATATAACTTGAACTTTTTACCTAAATAAAAGTTCTATCTATGAATATGACAGAGTCTTTTATAGGTGTACATTTTATGGTTACATATACAATTCATGATAATAAAATTTCGTCGACTGTATACATATTGGAATTCTACCTAATAAACTTCTGCTCGGACTTAAGCACTCTACTTAACTTCCTCTGTATGCATAATAGCTCGATTCGCCACCCCTTGGCGTAGCCCTTATGTCGTCCCGTGGCTCATACTCCTTTTCAACCTGAAACACAATAACTTTAGTAAGTTCATAAGAACCTAATGAAATAATCCTTAAATAATCCTTATTCCTTCTGGCGATTACTTTATTAAGATTTCCTCTAACAGACTTTAATTACTCTTTTCTATTTTAAACCTTCGCCTTCCTCTCAGTGTCTTTAAAGACTTATCTTCCTTTCATATTCATTAAGCCTTCGCTCAACTAGGCTCCATGTAATGCCCCTGTACCTGAGACCATCTCCAGAGTCGAGCACGAGGTGTTAACGGACTTAAATCATTAATTAAACAGCTCAAATAATTTATTTTAGAATTTTCAGACAAGCTGGCTAACTGCATCATAGTCGCTAAAAAATTCATATCTCGAGTTACAAAACTCAAAATCCAATTCTGTAAATTTTACCTAAAACTAGACTCATATAAATACTTACTAAATATTTTCTACAATTTTTTGTTGGGCCAATTAGTACATTTTATTAGTTAAAGTTTCCACTGTTTCAGGGTTCGGCTACTCCTATCCCTGTGTATTACAAATCAGATATCTCCCTGTATAGAGTTTCAATGACTATGCAGTTTGTTTCTCATAAAACTGGACTCAATAAGGATTTCATACATGTAATTTAAAACTCCTAATTGTTTTTTTACAATTTATTGTGAATTTTTAAAGTCAGAATAGGGGATTCAGAGATCGCTCTGACCCTATTTCACCAAAACTTAAATATTTCATAAAATATAACTCATTTACTTGTTTTGTTTCTTCCATATGAAAATAGACTCATCAAGATTCAATTCATAACTTATTCATCATTTAATTCCATTTCTACTATTTTTAGTAATTTTTCAAATTCACATCACTGCTGCTGTCTGATTCTATTTTATGGCCAATTTTACCTTTCCAAGGATTTTCATGGTTTAGTTAAGACATAACGCATACATGTTATCATATATAAACTTGATTAGTCATTCCAATAGCTAATCATTCTCAAACATTTTCATTCCATCCATGGGTCATATCGTAAGATTATACATAAAATGATTGGAATGCTATACATGCCATCTTTCCAAAAATTTCAAGTCATTATACCGCGATTGTCCAGTGATAGTGTGAGCGTGCCTCCGACCGTCCCGATCTCCAAATTGACTTGTCAAAACTACAAAGAATGAAAAGGAGGGAGTAAGCATAGATGCTTAGTAAGTCCACATGCAAATAACAAATAACTTAATAAAGCAATTATACCAACCAACATTAGCCTAATATCACCAAAACATGTATCACATTTCTATTCATCATTCATCATCTTACCATATTATTGTTGTCGTATCAAGTCTCAACCCGAGGGTTAAGTACATACCTATCCAAAGTGCCCATTCCACAACACTTACCAATACGTCACTTGCATCTTGAGTATTCTTCCATTTCACTAGAATTTTACCTGTTGAACACATCAGAATATAACTCGGATACTTGGAAAGTTTGCACATAAGTGCCACATATGTAGCCAAGCTACCATGTAACCCGCCCATAAACGAACTCGGACTCAACTCAATGAGCTCGGGCATTCGCATCCATAAGTGAACTCGGACTTAACTCAACGAGCTCGGATGCCCAAATATCCTAATCTATTCCTAAGGTTCAACGGGTCTTTCCTCATTCATACTCCTTTACCATTCTCCTTGGAATATCAATGACGATACTTCGGTAGTCTTTCACATTTTTCACATAATTCATAAATTTTTTGCATGTTGTCCAACAATGACCACAAAGCATAGAATTGCATGATTACAATCATAATATCGTATAAATAGCATTAAATTATTTAAAATAATGGTTATATTACAATATTTACATATGAACTTACCTTGACACAAAATGAGAATAGTCGAGCCTATTCCTCGTAAACTTTATTTTTCCCCTGATCTCAACTCAAATATCCTTTATCTTGATCTATAATACCAAATTAATTTATTTAATACACACATTCATCAAAATAGCCCCTAGTGTGAACTTTGGCAAAATTACCATTTTGCCCCTAAACTTTCACATATTTACACTTTTTCCCCAAGGCTCGTAAATTAAACCTCATCCTATTTTCTTATGTTTAATGACATGCTGATCATTTTTCCCTTCTATAGCAACTTCAAATTCACACTCTAACATGTACTTATGAATATTAGATATTTTTACCGATTATGTCATTTTACTCGTTCTTACGAAAAATCACTTAGAAAAAGTTGTTTAACACAATCTCAAACTTCATATTCTACCATAAAACATCAAAATTCATATATACCATCCATGGGTAAAATTTTAAATATAAACCCTAGCTCAAAATATTGGTAGAAATAGGTAAATCGAGCTACGAGGATTTCAAAAATGTAAAAAACATTAAAAACGGGCATAGAAATCACTTACAATCAAGGCTTAAAAGTGTTGAAACCCTAGCTGTGGAGAGAAAAATTCAGCAGCAACTTATGGAGAAGATGATCATTTTTGTGTTATTTTTCCCATTTTATTTCATTTAATATCCAAATGACCAAAATGTCATTCCTTACTAAACTTTCAAAAATTCCATCCATGTCCAATTTTTGTCCATAAACTTAGAAATTGGTCAAATTTATATTTAAGACCTCCTAATTAATATCTTAAAGCAATTTCATACTAGAAACTTCTAGAATGCAAGTTTTGCAACTTATTCAATTTAGTCCCTAACTTCAAATTAAGCACTTTATGCATAAAATTTCTTCACGAAATTTTCACACAATCATGCAATCATATCATAGACCTCAAAATAATCATAAAATAATTATTTCTATCTCAGATTTTGTGGTCTAGAAACCACTATTCCGATTAGGCCTTAATTCGGGTTATCACAACTCTCCCCCCTTTTAAGGATTTTCGTCCCGAAAAATCTTACCGGTAAACAAGTGTGGGTATTGATTCCTCATAGTTTCCTCAAGCTCCCATGTAGCCTCTTCTACCCCATGTTTTTGCCACAATACCTTCACGAGAGCGATACTTTTATTTCTCAATTACTTGACCCACTACTGCAAAACAGGTTTTTAGTGGCGTTTGAATAGAAAATGCCACTAAAAATCGAATAGATTGAGTATTAGCGGCCTTTTTTTTAAAACGCCGCTAAAGATCGAGTATTAGCGGCGTTTTTAAAAAAGCGCCGCTAATGATGTGAGCATTAGCGGGGTTTTTAAGAAAGTGCCACTAAAGATCGAGCACTAGCGGCACTTTTTTAAGAAAGCGCCGCTAAAGATCTGAGCATTAGCGGCGTTTTTAAGAAAGCGCCGCTAAAGATCGAGCATTAGCGGCATTTTTAAGAAATCACCGCAAAAGATCTGAGCATTAGCGGCGTTTTTAAGAAAGCATCGCTAAAGGTCGAGCATTAGCGGCACTTTTTTAAAAACACCACTAAAAGATTAAGCAGAACTACGTCGTTTTACTTCAAATGCATTAGCGGCGCTTTGTGGAAAAGGCCGCAATAGCCTGAGTTTTAGCGGCACTTTTTTGAAAACGCCACTATAGATCTAAACTATTTTAAGGTTTATGGATTATGGGTTTATGGGTTGGGGTTTAAGGTTAATGGTTTATATTTTATGATTTAGGGTTTGGAGACTATAGTTAATGGGTTTAGGGTTTAGATTAATTAGTGTTTTTAATTTATATATTAAATAATCTCTTATATAATTATAAATTAGATAATATTAATTTTAATATTTTAAAATTATAACAAATTATTTATTGAAAAATAAATAAAAAAAGTAATGATTGATATGGATAGGTAATTATCTATTTTGGATAAGACCAAATTATAACAAATTAAATAAGGTCTTATTTTTATTTTGAATTGATTTTATTTTGATCATATCTAAAACCGACTTTATAAACAATATAAATTAACTACACTATTCACTTAGCTATGGGAAAGTTAATTTCATTTTAGTTACTTAATCATGAAAAGTTACACTTTGATAACTAAACTATTTAATTAGAAGTTTTCATTTAATTAAGTTACGAAGTTGTTAAAATCAATGTTATGGCTTTCTTTAAACACTAACCCCTAACCTCTTAAATCAATAACCCTTTAACCCCCAGACCTTAAATCTCTAATCATAAACCCTTAAAACTATAAACACTAATTAACACCAGACCCTAAATCTCAAATCATAAACCCTTAAAACTATAAACGATAAACCTTAATCCCAACACCTTAAACCCTAAATCTCAAATCATAAACCCTTAAAACTTTAATCTTTAAACCCCAAACCCCAAACCCCAACCTTTAAACCCCAAGCCCTAAAATTAATTTTTAAACCCATAAACTGTAGATCATAAATCACAAACCCTAAACTATAACTCATAAATCATAAACCCTAAAATATAAAAATAAATTTCATATGGATATTAAGTATATATATAATGATTTAATGTAAGAGCAAAAAACAAAACACAAAAAAAAAGGAAAAAAAAGTGAAATGGTAAAATGATTGCAAAATGTTGCCGTTTTAAGCTTTATTTTATATGTTAATTTAAAATTATAAAATCTTCAAAAATTTAAAAATTTAAAAATTAAAAACTTAAAATTTTAATATTTAATATTTTAGTTCATATTTCAGTTAAAAGTTCAATATTCAAAATTTAAAAAAATTTGAAAAATAATAAACTCAGCACAAAAATTTTGAAAGAAAAACTAAAAAAATGTTAGAAATGAAAAAAAAAAAAAAATTAAACAATAGTGGCGTTTTTGTCAAAAAACACCATAAAAAGTTTAGATATAGTGGCGTTTTTAGTGAAAATCCGCAAAAAGACCAATAATTTTTTGTTACTCGCTCATTACCCCCTCTTCTTCTCATCTCTGTCGCGCCCTAAATCCCCAAATAAAAGTTCCCTTTTCCCTTTTACTCCGAAAATTTTCCCCCAAATTCACCCCTCTTCTCTCCCTCGTCTCTGCAAATCATTTTTTCTTCTCATCTCAGTTCTCGCCCACCGCCGTCTCCGCTGATTTTTTTCGGATCTGACCTGTATTCCGTGTCGGATCGTGTTGACATAGGTATTGCACCCCAAATTGCCGAGTCAAGGTAACGAAGCTTACCATCCTCTATTCTCTCTCGTATTTACAAATCAGGTTTCTTCATTCTCTTCTCATCTCAGTTCTCGCCCACTGCCTCTGCTAGTTTTTGCCGGATCTGACCCGTATACCGTGTCGGATCGTGTCGACACAAGTACTGCATCCCAAATTGCTCCAAGCCGGGTAACAAAGCCTATACTTATGCCTATAATTATGTTTCTCATAGTGTTGTCTTGATTCATTGGCTTTCTTACTTTGTTTGCTTTTTGATAGTTGGGATGCAGAGATGGTTCAAATGGCTCAAATGGTTTATGGCTCTTGTCGTCAATTGTTTTCATATCCTGAAGGAACTCGACAAGCTAAATGTTCATGTTGTGAAATAGTCAACTTTGTACTTGAAGGTTTCTTTCTCCTTCTCATGTCTGTCTCTTGTGTTTGACATAGCCATGGGTTTACAACCCTTCAAGGACTCTTCAAATACATTTATGTCAGATGCATAACCATATTCTATGCTCACACCTGAGTTTGAGTAAGATAGATTGATTTCACTGATTTTAGGCTTGAATTTTACGTTCTTCAAAGAAAAAGTTTGCTTCCTTCATCAACTGTCATATAGCAAACATTGATACCTTTTGTAGCATTCTATGGTGTATAGTTTTTATTTTATCCTATATTCTGCAGAATGTTGATTTCACTGATTTTATGCTTGAATTTTACGTTCTTCAAAGAAAAAGTTTGCTTCCTTCATCAACTGTCATTTTATATGGTAGCGGACATTGATACCTTTGATAGCATTCTGTGTTGTATAGTTTTTATTTTATCTTATATTCTGCAAAATGGGGATGATTCTGTAGATTGAAAACTGGAGAATGAAACAATGGCAGCTTTTGTAAGTTACTTTTCAAGTTCCCCGACATTTATATGTATCACAAATAAACTTTAAGAGTATTTCCTTCTCTTCATGGTTGTTTAGAGCAGGCAAATATTATTCTTTTTTAGGGTGTATTCTGAGTTTTGCACTCAAATTGATTTGTTTGCTTTGGACCATTGTATGATATTCCGAGATAGCGAAAAAGCATGGGGATTTTCTTATGTTTAGTTATATAGATATTGTAATGATTTAACTGATTTTGATCTTAATTTTACTGATTCTAATTACATTGTCATGCAGGTCCAGACTCTACTTCAACAGATAGTGAGTTCTTATTTTGAACTGTTTTGGTATTCTATAAGGAATTTGAGAATAATAAATTTTAAACAGATTTAGCTAATACCACCCTTCCATTACATATTACAGCAACAAAGGTTCCAAACAATGTCCGACTCCATCATTATGAAGAATATCCTTTTCATCTTATCTAGTTGTTTCTATGCGATGGGATGAGTTGCATGATTAGTTTCTATAAAGCATCAGGGAAGTTCTGTTTTGTTAATTTTGTGGTTGTTTGGTGGAGGTTTTTAAGAATTTCACTTTTGCAATAAGCAAAATGTGAAAGCTTTTTTATTTGCTTACACCAAGGTTTTAGGCTGTTTTTACATTGGTATTATATATACATAATTTTTAAAGAATATTTATAAAAAACAATATTATTCAAGTAAAACAATGATAAATTAAACCGTGTAACATCAAACGAAATTTATATATTCATCATTTTCAGTTGATTTTCTGTATTTTTTTATATATATAAGTAATTGCATTGTTAATAAATTAAGGTTTATTTGATAGAAACAATATTTTTGACTTATGTTAGGTGGTATTAATAATTGCTCTTTAAGATAGACATCTATACTATTTATAAAGCCCTTTACTAAGTTGGTATCACCCATCAACTAAGTCTCAATTCAGTTAAAGAAAAATATTTTAATGTCTCTTCACATTTAAAATAAATTATATTATTTGAGGGTACTTTAATATTTTAATATATGCATATGATGAGATTTGAACCCATACTAATTAAGTTAGTAAAATCTTAAATTTATCATTTAACTAAAGTTTTATTTTAGCATTTTATACATTCTAATTTTATTATGCTTACTTTATTAATTTAAATTTCGTTTCACTTACAATAGAATCTAATTTTTATTTTAATATAGTCCATATTTAATGTGTTATTATTAATTAGTTTAAACACAAATATATATTTTAAAGACATGATTTCCACTTGCATTAATATTCAATTTAAAATGAAGTGAAAAGTGTACCTTGGAATGCATCAGGTTCTCTTCTTGCGACATGTGGGCAAGATAAAACTGTTTGGATTTGGGAAATCCTGCCAGGGAATGAATTTGAATGTATTCAAGTTTTCAAGGTCATACTCAGGATGTGAAAATGGTTCGGTGGCATCCCACAATGGATATTTTGTTTTCCTGTAGTTACGATAACACTGCAGTATAAGCTAGATGGATCTCCCTCTTTAAAAAGACCATAGAAATCTTGGTTGTTTTTGCAAATTTCATTATATGCCAACAAGATTGAGAAATGTGATCAAATTGTGATACATTCACTTTTCCTTGTAGGTTTGATGGTCAGAGGATGCTGATGGTGATTGGGACTGTGTGCAAACTTTAGGTGAATCTAGCAACTACTAAGCCTAGAACTCTTTCTATCTGTTCTGTTTCAGTTCATTTTCTTGTTCATTGTATTGCCTGACATGTACTTTTATATGTACCTATTAAGTATTGTGGTGATGTCTTTGAAATTTTATTATACCTTAAAGATTTTTTTCCACTAGTTTATTAAGTTTTCGGACTACTAAAAACTCTAGTTCCACTAGTTTATGGTCAGTGATCACTGTTCCACCGTTTGGTCCCTCGCTTATTACTAATAGTAGAATTTAACCAATCTGATATTTGTTTGCGAAAGAGATTAATTATGAATTTTCTTCCATTTTTGTTACTTTGAATTTGGTATGAGCTTTTTCTTTTTCTTTCTTAATCAGTTTTCTTTAAAAGGGTCTGCTTGAACGAGTTAGTGTTTTATCTAAAATTAGAAGACATTTTCTTCTTTGTTATTAATTGTTTTCTTTTACCAACTAGCCTATTTTCTGTAGTTGTCTACTGTTGGTGGTAGGATGATTATCTCTAGTGATGGTGTTTGGGATGCAGTTGTTTAATTTTGCCCAGCAGAATTAAGCTAATTTTATGCTACATTCTAACTATCATTTTTTTTCTTTATGGATTTTCACTAGCGTTGATGATGCAAATTAATCATTATTCATTCCAATATATTTGAAGAAAGGAACATTTGTTCAGATAAAATATAGTATATATTCTCTGCTCCTATCTAATTTATCATCAATTTTCCTTCTCAACGACTATTATTTTACCAGAATCCCCACTGATTGAATCATACCTTTGAAACATGCGAGCTATAATTTACTGTGTAAGCTAATGGAGTTACCATAATATAGCTCTTTTATGTTTTGACTGGTGGCAAATGGAACAAGAAAAACCAACTACACTAGATTGCGGTCCAAGAACAGTTTGCAGAAGGCACATAATGGTTGGCTCCTACCTCTACAAATGCATGAGGGAGGCATTGCAGCAGCGAATAAGAATGATATTGATCAACATGTAGTTGACACCGTATATGCTCTGAATCTAAATTCAGGTATGAGTTTCAGATATTTTATTTGCAAAAAAGTATTAGAGTGCCTTATGTTTGTATGTTAGTTAAGCAGATTATAGATAGAACTTGCAGTAGGATCAACTAATTAGTTGATCAAAAACTACACCTAGTTTTGTAATAGTCTACTTGCATATTTGCATATATTTAATAATAATTTAATTGTTTTGTTTTCAACCTTTTATTTTTATTTGAGTTGAAAGAAGAAAAAAATGAATTGTAATTTTGACTTAGAAAATAGAATATTCATTAGCAGCTTAATCAATTTAAATAATCAATGTTGATATTTCACATGGGAATGGATATTCAAATCTTATATTTTACATGGTTATGATTTAAGTCCTTATTTCATTTAAGTAACTTCATTATAATATCTTATTTTATTGATATCTTTATATTTAATCTAATTTTTATTATTTATTTTAGTTTTGATTCTAAATTTTTATTTTTATTTTAATATTTAAGATAACTTGAGTTTTAACTTTTGGATTTTAATTGTGTTATTAATTTATTATTTTAAAATTTAAATTTAAATTCATTAATTTTTGTATTTAGTTTTAAAGTTAAAATTTTAATAGAAAATTTAATTTGATAATGAATTTTAATAGAATTTTAATAGGAACTTTTATATTTATATTATGGATATTATTCTTCTCAATATTTTGATAATGAATTTTAAACTTTTATATTTTTCATGACCTTTATAATATATATTTTTTTAAATTTTATGACCTTTATCGGCGTTTTTTAAATAAGCATACAAAATTTAGCGCGTTATCTATAGCGGCGTTTTGTGCAGCGCTTGTAAAACGCCATAAATAGTTTTAGCGGCGCTAAGACTTTAAAAAACACCACTAAAAGTCAATTTTGCTGCAGTGACCTCCCGAGCTAAAATTTTAATCGGTTCTTCATTATAAGTCATATCCGGTTGTAACTCGATTTCTGTCGGTGAAATCACATGTGAAGGATCCGAACGATACCGATGTAACATAGATACATGGAATACATCATGAATCCTCTCTAATTCCGGCGGTAATGCTAACTGATACGCTACCGGGCCAATTCTTTCAATTACCTCATACGGTCTGATAAAACGTGGACTCAACTTGCCTTTCCGACCGGATCTAAAAACTTTCTTCCATGGAGACACTTTTAAAAACACTTTATCACCAACTTGAAAGTCGATCTCTTTTCGCTTCAAATCTGCGTAAGATTTTTGCCTATCTGAAGCAGCTTTCAAACATGCTCGAATCACTTTCACTTTTTCTTCAGTTTCCTTGATTAAATCAACTCCGTAAATTTGGTTTTCTTTGAGTTTGGTCCAATACAGCGGTGTCCGGCACTTGCGACCATACAACGCTTCATAAGGTGCCATTTTCAAACTCGTCTGATAACTATTATTGTAAGCAAATTCCACCAATGGTAAGTACCTTTCCCAACTTCCTTGGAACTCCAACACGCAACATCTGAGCATGCCTTCAAGAATCTAAATTACTCTCTCTGATTGTCCATCAATCTGTGGATGGAAGGCAGTGTTGAAATTTAACTTCGTACCTAATGCTTCTTGCAGTTTTTTCCAAAATCGCAAAGTAAACCTCGGATCTCTATCCAAAATAATCGACAAAGGTACTCCGTGAAGTCTAACAATCTCACTAATATATAATTCAGCTAACTTATCAAGAGAATAATCAATGCGTACTGAAATAAAATGGCCTGATTTAGTCAATCTGTCGACTATCACCCAGACGACATCTTTCTTCTTCGGAGTTAACGGCAATCCTGATACAAAATCCATAGTAATTTGATTCCATTTCCATTCGGGAATCATGATAGGCTAAAGTAGACTCGAAGGCACCTGATGTTCAGCTTTTACTTGCTGACAAACCAAGCATCGCGATACAAACTCGGAAATATCTCTTTTCATTCCGTTCCACCAATACATTTTCTTCAAGTCATTGTACATCTTTGTACTACCTGCATGGACAAACAACCATTGTGTGCTTCGTGCAAGATCCTCCGAATCAACTCATTATTTTTCGTTACACAAATCTGATCTTTAAACATCAGACAACCATCACAGCCGATTCTGAAGTCTGATCCTGTATCTGCCTCACATTGACTAGCTAAATGACACATATAACAAAATAACCAAAAATCTTATACATGCCATTAAATAAAATGAAAATATCTATATACCAAAGCAGGACAAGTCGATAGTGTGTTGATTCTCCAACCGTCTTCCAATCTTCACGAGTCCACGAGCTCTGCAAGACAGGGAAAAGAGAAGGGGGTAAGCATTTATATGCTTAGTAAGTCCGGATAACTGGAGAGTAAACTTACCGGTTAATTAGCATACAACCATATTTAGGAAATAATTCCAACAAGCATAAAATAGTTTCCCTATCACATGCACTCAATCGTCAAGTTAGTTTCATAACAATACATCATGTCATTAGTTTTAGATGAGCTCATCAATTCAATATTTCCATTCTTTATTTCTCATGTTAGTCCCATTGAATTTCTCAGAAATCTCGATGGCTAGTTCAATTACCATCAAGTCACACAAGTGATCATCTCGAGTACGTACTCCAGCGAATATTACATCTTACGGCGGGATTACCAGTCCAGGCTAAATCCCCCGTAGTAAAAACTCATAGAGCAATGCCGGGATTACCAGTCCAAGCTAAATCCCCCGTAGTAAAAACTCATAGAGCAATGTTAGGATTACCAGTCCAGGCTAAATCCCTTTTAACAACAATTACTCTCATAAGCTCGGATTTGAATTACCAATCCAGGCTAAATTCAGTCCTCAAGTTAGACTACCCGTCTAGGCTAAATCCTTAATGCACCCATAATCTTCGGAAGGCTCGATCACTTAAGGAACACCCGTCCGGGCTAGATCCTTTTCATTTTGAGATCATCAAATTACCCATCCGGGCTAAATCCTTTTTTGCAACACATGCAGGATCTCATATCATATAAGCCATAATTTATCCATCGAATTTCCCTTTCTATTTCATCCGAGACATTTATCATCTTTTCAATTACACTACCACATTTCATGGATTATCATGCAACAAATATCTAATTTTTCATACATTCAAGAACATGCATATTTAAGTATATTAAGAGTTTACTTCGGGTTATACGAACTTACCCGGTAGTTACTTCGGGTTTCGTATTTCAGTTACTCTGAAACCTTTCGTTTTCCACGGTCGACCTTCGGCATTAGTTCCTCAGGGTCTATATCAATAAAATTTGGCTATTAATACATCACATTTTTCATTTTAGGATTTAAAACTCACCCCCAGGCAAAATGACCAATTTGCCCCTAACCTTTCACACTTTTACAATTTAGTCCTAAGGCTCGTATAATGAAATGCATGAAATTTCTAAGTTACTCAAGCCTAGCCGAATATTTTTCTTGCCTATAACAGCCCACATTTTCTTTCATTTCACATTTTTCTACCCATTTTCACAACTTTTACAGAATGGTCCATTAAGTCATTTCCATGAAAAACTACTTAGTAAAAGTTGTTTACTATCCTTTAAAATCTCATATTCCTCCATAAATCATCAAAACACACATCTCATGTATAGGTAATTTTTTAACATGAACCCTAGCTTGAGATTATACAAATTCCAACTTTTCCAAGTCCAGCGAGAGAAGAAGGTGATTACCAATTAGTGGGTTGTTTTTTAACAGCTAGTGTTATTAATTTTGCTGCTATGAAAAGTACTATGGCAAATCTGTGGCATTGTTAGAATTGTGGATCTGGGGAAAAAAGATTTATGTTTCAATTCTTTTATGTTTCAATTCTTTCATAGTATGGATGTGGACAGGGTTGTTAAGAGTTCTCCTTGGACATTTAATAACCATTTATTATTATTACATTCATTACAGCGGGGAAGATCCATTATTAGTCCCTTTAATTTTTTTACCGTTTTGGGTTCAGATCCATTATATTCCTGCAGGATACTATTCTGAGGCTTTGGCAAAGCAACTTGGTGAATTCATAGGCTTGTTGTTGGAGTATGATGGTGCCAACATGGGAAAGGGATATCAAAATTTTTTACATGTTAGAATCCAATTGGATGTAAGGTCTCCTTTAAAAAGGAAGAAGCAGATTATGTTCTATGGGAATAAATCAGATTCAAATATGAAAAGATTATCACTTTTTTGTTTCTATTGTGGTCGTTTGGGACATAGCGATTCTTTTTGTGAGGCAAAAATGGCGTTAAGAGTGGAGATTACTGAAATGGGATGGGATCTTTCTTTAAGAGCACAATCTAAGAAAGCATGGGTACAAAGTAACATCTGGTTACGCGAAGAAGAAGGGGGAATAAGGGATAGATATTTCGATGGTAATAGCACATTAAAGGGAGAATATGGAGTGCGCTAAATAATTCTGTAAAAAAGGCACAGATTGAACCCGTTTTGGGATTTTCCTTGGAAGGAATCACATCCTCTAAAAGGGATGGAAAGAAACCAATAGAAGAACAGCAATTCTCAATGGACCACGATGCTGAAGAAGGGATTCAAAGAGGGGAAAAAGAGGCAAAAAGAAGAAACTGATGATTATATCGTTCGTACTGGTAATCTAATGATGAAAGATAGCAAATTGGTGAACAACTTTTTAGGATTAGCAACTGCCAAAAGGCAAGCCGACCAGAGGCAATGAAAATCCTAAGTTGGAATGTCCGTGGCTTGCGAAATCCACGGACGGTACGACGACTTCGGTATTCGCAAAAGTTGTATAATCCCCAAGTTGTAGAAGTTGTGGTTTTTGAAATGGTATTGACGTTGATTCTGATGGTTCGAGAGGACTATGTCTGGCATGGCATGATGATGTTACAATTATTCTCCAAATTTTCTCAAAAAGGCACATTGATGTAGTCATTGAAGATACTGATAAAGGGCATAGGTGGAGATTTACTGGGTTTTATGGCTCTCCATACGCTCAAGATAGAAACGAATCTTGGGATTTATTGAGGAATTTGAGTAATGCTGAGGAGCTTCCTTGGTTAGTTTGTGGGGACGTTAATGAAATAATGTATGGTCATGGAAAAAGAGGGGGTTTACCTAGAAAGGAGAGGAACATGGATGCATTCCGTTCAGTGCTAGCAGATTGTCACCTACTGGATGTGGGCTATATAGGGAATTGGTTTACATAGGAAAAGGGTAACTTACCGGAAACAAATATTCAAGAAAGGCTAGATAGAGGAGCTGCTAATGAGGATTGGCTGTCTACATTTCCAGAGGCAATGATTTAATATCTATCACATTCTTTTTCAGATCATTGTCCACTTCTTATCACGACAGAAACTAAAGATAATGAGAGGCCTAAAAAGAGTTTCAAATTCGAGGCCTGGTGGATGATGGAGGAATCTTTTGTTGATGAGGTAAGATACGTATGGGATAATTCAAATGGAGACTTGTTACTAAAATTGGAAAAAGTAAGACAAGGCTTGGAAAGATGGGCGAATCAAAATAGGCATAGGAGAAAGATAAATAAGAATAGGCTAACTTCTAGATTGGTCGAGTTGATGAAATCTGATAGGAATGATGAAAATCTGGCAGAACTTATTGATACGAAGATTCAACTTAATTTTGAGATTGACAAGGATGAATGATATTGAGAACAGAGGGCTCGAGTTAATTGGCTGCAATTTGGAGATAAAAATACTACTTTTTTTTCATAAACAAGCAACTCGACGACGAAGAAGGAACCTTATTCAAAAACTGCAATTTGAAGATGGTAGAGAAACAGAAGAGATTAATAAAATGGAAGGAATAGCTAGATCTTATTTTCAGAATCCATTTTCAGCTGGGAGGAGGGGAAATTTTGAACATCTATTAACAGGAATAGATCATTATATTTTTAAAGAGGATAATGCTCGATTGACAGCAAGATACACAAAGGAGGAAATTCAAGTGGCCTTGTAAGAATTGGGGCCAACAAAAGCTCCAAGAGAAGATGGATTCCCAGCTTTATTTTATGCTTTATTTTATTAGAACTGTTAGTCAATTATAGGGGAGGAGGTCTCATCATTTTGCCTACAACATCTAAATGGAGGTATGGATATTAGTTTAATTAATACGACTAACATAGTTCTGATCCCAAAAATTCAAAACCCTTCAAATATTACTCATTTTTGCCCCATAAGCCTATGCAATGTTATTTATAAGTTGATAGCTAAGGTCATTGCGAACCATCTTCAGGTGGTTATTGAAAAATGTATTGACCCAGCACAACGCGCTTTCGTACCAAGGAGGTTAATTTCTAATAATGTGTTCCTAACTTATGAATTCTACATACTTTAAAACAAAAGAAAACGGGGAAGAAGGTATTCATAGCAGTTAAATTGGAAGATAGAGTTGAATGGCAGTTTATCGCAACAATTATGAAGCGCATGGGTTTTGATTCAAGATGGATTGAGTCTAATGAAATATGTTTCCACAGTCTCATACTGGGTGGTTTTCAATGGTCATGCTGGAGAGATTTTTCAACCCTCAAGGAGACTAAAACAGGGGGACCCTTTGAGTCCGTTCCTATTTTAATTTGTGGGGAAGGTCTTTCCAGTCTTATGAGACTTGCTACGCAAGGGAACATAATCAGAGCGGTTAAAACAAGCAAAAATGGCCCACAAGTTTCTCACTTGTTATTTGCAGACGAAAGTATTTTATTTGGGGAAGCCACAGAGAGAGGAGCTAGGTCACTTAAACAGATTCTGACTTAAACAAATTCTGATTGAATATGGGAATTGTTCCGGACAGTGTGTCAACTATGAAAAATCTACAGTATTTTTTAGCACCAATACACAGGAAAGGGATAAAGCAGTCATTTCCAGGGTTCTTGGAGTACGTAGTTCAAATAACCCGAAAAGGTACCTTGGGTTGCCAATATGGTGGGTAGAAAGAAGAAACTGTCTTTTCAGACTTTAAATGACAGAATGAAGCAACAAATTAACAGCTGGAGTGGAAGGTACCTATCTCAAGGGGGGAAAAAAGTGTTTATAAAGGCTATTCTTCAAGCTATTCCTATTTATACAATGGCATGTTCCCTAATTCCCAAGTTTTTTTGTGCTTAATTAAAAGACATTATGGCAAAATAATGGTGGCAGAAAAGTCGAGACAAAAAAGGCATTCACTGGTGTACGTGGAAAGATTTATGCCCTTTGAAACAAGATGGTGGTTTAGGCTTTCGTAGTCTCAAAAAATTCAATTTAACGTTATTAGCAAAACAAGGTTGGCATCTTATCAATTTCCCTAATTCTTTATTAAGTCGTGTTTTAAAAGCAAAATATTATCCAAATTCGAATTTCATCAATGCTCATTTGGGGAATTTACCTTCGTTTACCTGGAAGAGTGCCTGGGCAGCTAAAGGGATTTTGGAGAAAGAGTTATGCTGGAGAGTAGGAACAGGTGCTCGCATCTCTGTTTGGGATGACTTATGGATATCGGGAGCTGAAACTGATAGAATGCAAAATGATACTGCCAATGAGAACATTAAGTTAGTATCAGATTTGATTGATGCTAATAATCGAGAGTGGAATGCAGATTTAATTCTTAGTACCTTTAATGAGGATATTGCAAAAAAAAATTCTGCTATTCCTTTGGCAGCGACAACATATAAGGACTTCCAAGTATGGCAAGGAGAACCGACAGGGGAGTATTCAGTCAGAAGTGCCTATAAACTATTACAAGAGACTACTTCGGGTCCTAGTAATAATTTTATACAGACCGAGAATAGAAACTTCTACAAAAAATTATGGAATTTACAAATCCCTTCAAAAATCAAAATTACAATTTGACAAATTTCTTGGAATTATATTCCTACTCTATCTAATCTAAAGAGTAAGAAGGTCGCAGTGGAAACTCTATGTCCTCGATGTCACATTTCTGATGAAGATTGCAACCATGTTTTCAGGTATTGTGCCACAACAACTGAAGTATGGTCAAGTTTAGATCTTGCATGGGTATCAAATAACAGTATTCAAAGCTTGTGGGAGTGGCTTATCTGGGTTTTCAGGCAGGGGAACAAAGCCCAGTGTCGTCTTTTTTGCTGTGGGTTATGGTCAATTTGGAACCATAGAAATAAATTCATTTATGAGAGAAAGAATACAACAGGCAGGGATATTTCTAAACAAGTCATCAGTTTTATAGTAGAGTTGAATGGAGCGGAGGAAAAAATACTTCTCACCAGCATTGACAGAGGACATAAGCAAACTGAAAGGAGCATGAGAACAACAGTTTATTTTGATGCGGCTTTCGATAAGAGAACTTCGAGATCTGCTTCGGGCTTGGTTGTATGCGGTATGGAGGGGGATATCATGGCCTCTAAATCAGTTATTCACTCCAACATTTCGTCATCGTTTGTAGCGGAGGCACATACAGGGTTAAAGGCGATTCAGTTAGGGATTGAAATGAGATTACATAGTTTGGATATAAAAAGAGACTCAAGAACAGTAATCAAGAAATGTCAGTTCATAAATCAAGACAAATCGATTATAAGAGCGATAATCAGATATATAAACAGCAAAAAAGTTTTCTTTCAGAATATCGGTTTTTATTTTATTCCTAAAACAGAAAACGAGAACGCCCATTTTATTGTTAAAGAAGCGATAAGAAGAGGGGAAGGACATTACCTGCTGGGGCTGCATCCACAGAGTTTCCATCAGGCGAGAGAGCGACGGAGGCAAGAAGAACAAGAGGAAGGAGTTTCAAGACTGCCCGATGCTTGAAAAAGATATGCTAAGGGAAGAAGAAGGGTAACCGTTGGGACTGCATCTAAGGGTCACTACTCAGAAAAGGGAAAGCTGGAGATTAAAGGAGACAAACGAAAAAGATTCAAGAAGATGTTAAAAGATATTGATAGCAGATATTAAAAGATCACGTTGGAAACTGCTATCATTAAGGCTGGATGATGGATTTGAAAAGATAGGGGCTAGTGATATCTAGCTGTTTTGATTGACTGGACTGACTATCGGTTTTTCTTAAGTTATTCTATTTTAATTTTTTAAATTTTGAATTATTTGGGTTAAGAATAATCGGGCCTGGACTTATTTTTTTACTGTTTTTTTTAATTTGGTTTCTTCCTTTCGGTTGTAAGCCCAATTAGACTAAAACTCATTGTGTATTTTAATTATTTATCCATTTATGAAAGTCTAGTTGATTTTCAAAAAAAATAATAATAATATAAATTATATGTTATTTTAATTCTAATAATTTGATTAAATAAACATTATATTTTATATTTGTTTTAACAAAAAACATATTTTAAACTAAATTAAGCGAAATATTTTGGATCAATTAACTTTTTTTAAATTTAATTCAATTAACAATTAAAATATTAAAAATTCGTTTAATTTCAACCCCTGTTATCACCACCATCCAAATCTTTCAAATCTTCATATAAGGAATAATATATAAATTATAAATATTACAAAAGTCCATATTTAATAAACCTCAAAATGCCAAAATAAAGAAACCCTAAAATATTTTAATTTCAAAATAAAAATTACTGATCAAGTGCATTAGGCCCAGTACAGTAATTGAGGATATGATTCCAAACCCACTGAACCAAGTACCTCCGTCTGATCCCGTTCATGTTAAACGTGGCACCATCTTTATCGTTCAATAGTTGTCCCGTGTAAGATCCACCACCTCCAGTTCCATAAATACCCTCACATAAATCCGCTATTTCCACCGGTGCCACTGGGTCTTGGCCGGCATACCAAGCGTTCACCAACGGGTTAGTTGCCAGTTCAGCAATTTCGTGTCCGATCACGCTTATCATCCCGTCCACTCCTACGTCACCGTTGGGTGACTTTAACGGCTTGAACCCCGTCATGTATTTCGGCACAGCGAAGGGATAAGCGCATACCCCCGGGCAAAGCTTCGCCGAGTTCCCCACCCATGCGTATGGGAGCGTGTAACCCACGATGGATGGGAATGTGAAATAATGGAACCCACATACTTGGCCGCAAAAATCCTGGACGTAAACGTCATCGGATGTGAGCAAGAGGAAAAGCCCGCTCCTGGGGTTTATCGGCAACGGCTTTGTACTCGCTGTCACCGCGCTTTTTATCACCGACTGAATCGACAAGCGCGTCAGTTTTTTCCCGTGCGAGTAAAATCGGTCGTTCTTCTCTTCCCCTAAATGCACAGTATGGGAGATGTTGGCGCCCGTTTGGTCCGTATAAAGTTGTACGGTCTTCCACCAGCCGGCAACAGAAGGGTGCTTGGCATCAACGGCGGAGATTGAGTTGATGAACTCACGGATGATCTTCTTCTGAGATTTTTTCCATCGGCCGTACCAAACTATGTGTACGGTGATGTTGGCGGTGAGAACTGGTCCCATATGGTATCTCATTTGGACGAACTCTGATGAGCCCTCGAATTTCTTGGAGCTTCCCAACGTTAAATCGGAGCTGTTGGGTTTTAAGTGAGGCCATGGACGGTACCCAATGACTGGAGTTACCATCAGCAGTACAGACACTGCGATGAGGCTGAGAAGCACCGGAAATTGGTGCATTTTAGCAGGTGGGGTTGAAGAGAAGAAAAGGGAAATGGAAGGCTATAGTAGCAAGTGAGAGTGGTGGAAGATTAAGAGTAGATATAGAGAGTGAGAAATTTAATTTGAAAACGAAAAAGAAATTAAAAAAATAAAAGGAGGAAAAGGTGAAAAAAATGGAGAAATTTTACAGGGCATTGATTTGCGGGTAGTGGAGGACAGACAGATTCTTTTAAAGCGAGGATGGAAGAGTAATGAGGGGAAGAAGAGGTGGGGTTGAGAGTGGGGGCATTATTATGATCACCATCATATGGTCGTTGCTGTGTGATTTCATGTGATCGATCTGATCTGATAGGGCGGGAAAAATATGGCGGATAAGGAGGATGGTTGGGGGGATTCAGAAAATGTGTATTGAGACTAGAGGTGATCATGGGTCGGGTCGGGTCGGGTTCGGGCCGGGCCCAAGTAAAATTTTAGGCCCGTCTACTAGGCTCGGGCCCGGCCCGGCCCGAAATATGAGCCTAAAATTTTACTCGAGCCAACTCGAAATAAAATTACTAAGCTCGAGCAAACTTACCACCCATATTAATTTTTTTTCTTATTTTATTAAATAAAAAATTTAAAAATATAATAAATCAAATATATTTAAAAATATAAAAATAAATATTAAAACAAATAAAAATAATACTAAAACAATTCTTAAAACAATACACAAATTAACAATATAATAAAAATAGTTATATTAAAAATTTAAAATAATTAAAATAAAAACAAAAAATATATTAATATATAATTGGTAGGGCCAAAAACTCTTACGAGGCTGCCCGTTTTTTAAACAGGCCTCGTTTTTTGCCCAAGCCCATTTTTCTAGCCTATATTTTTACCCAAACCCTCCCATTTTTCTAGGCGGGCCTTGGTAGTAGTCACCCACACCCATGATCACTCTAATTGAGACATAATTTTTTTTGGGTAAATTTAAATTATCAATTTTGATTTTAATAATAAAATACTCACTAGACTTTTTGAAAAAAACTTAATCTTATTAACCAGTTTTCATTACAAACATAATGAAAAGTTGATATGTTATTTTACTGTGTAAATGACCTCATTTTAAAACCCTAGTTGGATTGGGTAATAGATGAAAAAGAGAAAATTTCTAGAGTGATTCAACAGGAACATGATGTTACGGATCGCGGTGGGGCAAGCTTCACAAAGAATAGTTCTGATAATGAGAATGGTCGAGAGCTTTTCTTCGTTGTATCTAACCAAATGCATTATCTCATTACTGGATGAGAAGAGATTAGAAAATAAAGAAAGAAACAAAAGTTCAATCAGGGTTTTGGCAATCGTCGATCCGCAACTAAATGTTTTAAAGCAAGCATCAACGATCTTCCCAGATTCCTCATCAAAGTTGATTTGAAGCTTCATAACATCATATCAAGCAGGAGCTTTGACTAAACTAGGGTCGATGTTCGGATCATTCTTATCGAAGGAACTGACATTATAAGGATTGTTGTAGTGGTTGGCATCCATTTCAATGCCAACCTCAACATTTTCGCCATCAATTTTCAATGCCAAAGAAAGAACTTTTCCAAGTTCTATTAGGGTTTGTGTTTTACTTTCTTTATCATTAGCAAAAATTTTTTCTCATTTTGGGCTGTAATTTTAGATAAATTTTAGGTAAACTCAATGTCATTCTGCCACATCAGCTAATTTTAACTGGGTTTTCACGCATCAACTAGTTAACGGACCACGTTACCTGTCTTGTTAGGCCTGTAACAAAAAATATTGTGAGTCATTGATTTGTCACTTTTCGATAATGTTAGTGACTGATTTGTTATTTTTTTAAAATTAAGTGACTGAATTAAAAATTAAGTGACGTTTTGCCATTAAAATCAAAATTGAGTGACTATTGATATGATTTATCTTTTTATTTTATGTTGTGGATGTACTGTTGACATTCATATGAATTTTGGACTAGGACCACGGGGGGTATCCTCTTGTCTCGCCGCTATGGGGATCAACGTGACGCTATGTTTTATCGAGCAACCAACCAATCCATAATATGCATTTTTGTCTATGCTTTGTCTTATTGTAGCTTTTTAAGATCATTGGACTGGCAAGGCATAGAAAATACACTAGATTATGACTTCATTTATTATTGAAGCGGAAATTTGTTTTTCAATCCAAATTTTGAATAATAATAATATAGAAATTAAATACTTAGATTAAAATATTGATACTTAAATTATTTTTTGTCTGTATGTAAATTATTTTTTAAGTTGATATTTTCTTCATTTAAAAAATTTAACTCATAAATTGGCATGTAAATTTATTATTTTTCTCATTTTGATTTTTTTTGTCATAAGTGATACTTAAATTACTTTTTTCAGTAGATTAGTACCTCTATTGTTAGCCAAACCGTTAAGTTTATTTTATTTTTTTTAAAAAAAAGACAACCAATTAAACCATGTAGCAAAAAAAGACAATTATTATTTTCTTTATATATTCAAAATTTATTAAAAATTCATAAAAATTAAAAAAATTAAAAATAGTGAGAATCGATTCAACTAGTTCAATCAGTTTTTTTAGCTCGGTTCAACTGATTTGTATTGGTTCGCGAGTCAACCAATTCAACCCCTATCTCTGGACCAATTTTCAGTCCAACCTATCAATTCGGTCTGGTTCTAAAAACATTATTTTTGATCGACAAAAGAACATTTTCAATTTCTTCAAGTCAAGTAAGTAGACGTGGCAATTTATGATTGGTTGAAATTTTTTTAATGGATATAACATTTTGATGTAAAATAAGTAACAAAAGAATATTTGATGTACCACTTGCGATAAAAAGAAGTTTAGGTACCATCACGGCTTTCTTACTCGGACGTATAGTCATACGAATGACAAGGAGTGCCAGCTAAATATTCAGATGTCCCTACTTCTCGCTCATCTATACCTTCCAACAAAATTATTGTTTCGTTTCTTCGTTGGTAAAGCTCTAGCGTAAGCAATATTTGGTTCTCCATTATCTCCTATTGCTCATATACTCCCTCCCTGTACACTTCATCTTCATTCCATAGGTTCGTCGGATCTTCATCCCTCTTAGATGTATACTTGCTCGGCTTAGGTAGGAGTTCGTTTGAACATTTGGGTTGCTTGTCCTTATAATCATAACTCCACTGACTTGTCAAATCTCCGTACAACCAACTCGATTTGGATAGTTTGTACACCGACCTATAAAATTCAATGTTCATAGTTAAATCTAATAATCAACAAGGTAAATAAAAATATTAAAAAATAAAAATATTTAATTAACTAAAAAAATTCAAAATAAAAATAATCAAAACAGTAAGTAAAAATAATAATCGTAATAATTTTTTTGCGCACTAAAATAAAATAAAATAAGTAAAAGTTGGAACACTATCTAGCTCGTTCGTCTTTCAATTAATATTATTTTACAATAATCAATCTAACCAAAATTTCACCGTCGCAATCCTCGGCAGCGGTGCCAACAACTTGAACATGTTTTCGTTTATAGTAAAAATAGCACACTAAAAATAGATATAATTGAATGGGTGGTGTACGTAAATGTACGGGTCAACTTGTAATATAGTAAAGTTTACAATGAAACACTAGTAAATATTCTGAGGATCGTACCAAAGAGATTGTAGATTGGAGAAACTATTATTAAATTAATTATAGAAAATATTTAATAACCTAATTGAGTCATGAATTAGTAGTGTAAATCAAAATTAAAATATTCATTAAACTAATTAAATTAACGAACCTAAATTAACCTAATGGACTTTCCTATTTCTAGTGTCGACAACGTGAGCCTCTAGTCTATGATCGAATAAATCTCTAATTATCTAATTAAATAATTAGTTATCCTAGATTGAGTTGTTTATCACCTTAGCTAAGACTACCCTTGTCACACCCCTTAACCCGTATCCGTCGTCGAAATAGGGTTACGGAGAATTACCAAAACTTTTAGAACATTTACAAATAAATCATGTCAATCACTGTTCATTTTCCGAGATTATTCAAAACATCCCTTAAATAGATCCTCGAGGCCCAATATAAGCATTAGAATCAAGTAGGGACTTAATCGGAAACTCTAAGAATTTTTTTCGCGACATTTCAAAAATTTCCTAAGTTACAGGGCTCACACACCCGTGTGGTCCAAAGGACAAGCCTGTGTAACCCTGGGATACACCGGTACTGTAGGCTGTGTTTGACCCCGTGTAACTCTCTGACTTGTGCACACAGCCATGCCATACGCCCGTGTGCTAGGCCGTGTGGTTGATTTTATTTTTCGAATTTTGGTGCAGGTTTCACACGGCCAAGACACACGCCCGTATTCTAGGCCGTGTAGCACACATGGCTAGACACATGGCCATTTCTCTACCCGTGTGCTCAATTCTGAGTATTCTGTTTCTCAAATTTATGGTGCAGAGGACACACGGCCTAACCACACGCCTATGTACTAGGCTATGTGTCACACACGGTCTAGACACACGCCCGTGTGGACAATAAAGCCATTTCTAGCTTCATTTCTCACCCAAAATCACACCAACGACCTGCACTTAAACTCACATCCACATACCAACCATTTCAAGCATTCAAATTAAGCAAGCTCTATCATTCAACATGGCATATCATTACATGCGTACATGTTTATAATCTTAGCTTGGTATATTTCATATGTTAGGCATAATTTGAACAACCATTTAACATGTATATGGCTACCATAGTATGACATTACAAGTATATCAAAAACAACCATTACTAGCCATTCCAATGGCTAGATTACAAACTACATACTTAAGCCATCTATGGCCAAGTTAGCCTATACATGCCATTATACCAAAATGATTTTACTATATATACCCAAAATGAGCTAGTGGATAGCGTGATGATGCTCCAATGACCTTCAACCTTGACGAGCTCTTGAGCACTATAAAATAGGAAAAAATAAAACAGAGTAAGCATTACATGCTTAGTAAGTTCGTATAACGGAAACTAAACTTACCAATCCCGTTTATTAAATCTAAGCATACAATATCATGTTTTCCATCAACTTAGCAAAATTGCCTAAACACATGCACTCAATCAAACATGTTAGTCACAAAATTTTCATATACATCAAGTAAGGATGGATGAGCTCATCATGCAATATTCTCTCAAGACATTATTTATTTCATCTCATAAATCCCTTATCGTACCAAGGGTTTTGTGTCTGTTGAATCATTGAAATTCTGATGGATGCTCAAGTAGTACTGTAACACCCCAAATTTTATAAAATTGTTTTGGTAATTATTTGACATAACTGTGTATATGCTTCAGTAGTTAAGTGCTTTGGGTGTGTGTGTAAGGTCCTAAGTTCAAGCCCTATCTCTAGCAAATTTTGATATTTTTCTAAATAAAGCCTTAACCTTACTCAGTAGGATTAAGTTTAATTAATTGCAAAACCATATCAGAATGGGCCTGCTAGTCTGGTGGTTAAGTGATGTGTTGTTTCGCTAGAGGTCTTATGTTTGAATGCCAGCACGAGCAAAAATGATATATTTTTGCTCGGTTCTGTGTTAGAGTTTTGGTGGAGCTAAACTCTTAGGTAGTTGTGATTGTGTGGGTTAGTGGGGGAGAAAAATAGGGATTATGCCATCTGTTAGGTTTTTCTTTTCTTTTTCTTCCTAATTTCAGCTCCCTCATCTTTTTTCCTAAATTTTCTGACGCTGTTCTTCTTTCTCCCCTCTTTTGTTTTTGCCTCATTTCAATTGTTGGTTCCTCCTTTTCGTTTTGCTCGTTCTTGTTTTGCTAAGGTCTGCACTCCGCTCCGTTGTCAGTGGTAAGTGATTTAGGAGTAGTGTCATTTCAGTTTTAAGTTATTGAACAAAGGTTATATTTTCTATTTTGTCAGCAAGGAATTTGGTGGAACGGGGCTGCTACCGTACTGGTTTGTAGCCGAATCGTAAGGTGTTAAAGGTAAGTCAAGCATTTGTATAAGCGTTGTCGTTGGTTTCATTATTGCAAGTTCAATCGTGATTAAGTCTGATTCTTAATTTAAGTGTGGCGATTATAGGTTCTGGAGTGCTCAGGATTGCTTTCATTGTGAAATCGAATCAAGTGTGTACTCTGAACGCACTAAAAATGAGACTCGGTGAAAGCTGAAAAGCTTACTATCGATGCCACACGGGTGTGTGGTCTTCCGTGTGGTAGGCCATGTGATAGTACACGGGTATATGGTCAACAAATCAGGCTGTGCGCAAGCGATATGGGCACGACAGACACAACCATGCACACGGCCAAGGTCAATTAGGTCGTGTGAGCCACACGGACATATGTGCCCACATGGGTGAACCACACGGGCGTGTAGGAATTTGGGCCAGGTAATGTGATCCACACAACCAATGCTAGTTTGGGTTGTGTAGGCTACACGGGCGTGTAGACCCACAAGGGCAGGCTACATGGGCATGTGAGCCCATTTTTCTGAACTGTACTGTAAGGTTGCATGGGTCACCCAAGACGACTGTGACCTGTCGTAGGGTTGGTAAGCATTACTTAGACCCCTATACTGTGATATGATACTATGATGCATGTATATGTATATGTTCTGATCTAATTATGAGTATATGATTGTTAATCTGCACTATAGCATGCCATTCTTGTATGATGCATTGCATTGGGATGGGTCTGATGAAGTAAAGGAAGTACTAAAGGGCTTCACAAGCCCGTTATATGGTAGTTAAGCTGCATATTTACAATATGTGCCATACTACGATACTTTATGGTGTGTAGGGTTGGATGGGTTGATTTTATCCTCATATTTGGTGTGTAGAGATGGATGGGTCAATTTTATCCTCACATGGTGTGTCGGGTTGGATGGAGTTGGTGTGCAGGGTTGGTGGGCATGTTTCTGATATTTTGATCTGATATGCATGTTATATCTGAGGCAGGCTGAAGCCCTATGATTGTATCTGATTCTGTTTCTGAGCGGGTCAAGGGCCTAATTGATTCTGTAAAGGGCTCAGGCCCCGATTTATGATTGTATGCTGCTATTGATTATGCATGCTAAACTGTGGGAGGATGTACATACTGAGTTTTCTAAAACTCACCCTTTATTTGTTTATCTGTTTAGGTAATCCCCAACAGTAGACGGATCGGTGCGATGAAGGACTCGACGGTGACCACGACCACATATGTTTTGATTTATGAATTTTCTACTATTACACATTTATTATTTCCAGAAATTTTGATGAAATTTTTGGACTTGGACTATGGTTTTAAATCTGGGTTTTTGAACTGTGATTATGGAATATGAACTACAACGCCAAAGCATGTTTTTTTTTAAAACTTAGCTAAGAGTTTTCGTAAATAGAAACAATTTCTTAAATAATAGAAAAAAAATGGGTTTCAAAAGCTTCCGTGATAAAGAAATGTTTTCAAAGCAACTCAATTTTTACATGATTTTCCGTCTAATTAAAAGGTAACAATTTGAATGGTTTTATGACTTGATACGATTCGTTTAAAAACACTCTCATGTGACATCGTCGGATTCGGCCGTAACGTTTAGGCCAAGTTTGGGGTGTTACAAGTGCACTCAAGGTGTACGATTCAATAACATGTCAATTCTTATTCAAAAGTACCCATTAGGGCACTTAGTCAAAGTAGATTCTCTCGAGCCACATATCGTATAACAGGATTACCAGTCCAGGCTAAATCCTTTATATAACGTATGCTTAGAAGAGCTCAATTAGGATTATCAGTCTAGGCTAAATCATAATTGTAACATATACTCGAGAGGTATCATGTCAGGATTATCCTTCCAAGCTAAATCCTTTCTATAATGAGGTTAATAAGATACTCATCCGAGATAAATCTATTCAACAACAAATGTTGTAATAGCCTATTTTCAGTGAGATCGAAATAGTGGTTTAGGGACCACAAATTCGAGCCAAAAATAAAAATTTATTTTATTTTATTTAATGGTTGGTATCATGATAGGAAGGTCACATAAAAATTTTGGTACGAAAATTTTACCGATTGTGTGTTTAATTAGGGAAAGGACTAAATTGCATAAAATGCAAAAGGTGGGTTCTAGTAGCTATAGTACCAAATAGCTATGAAATTCAAAAATTAAGGTCCTTATATGGTAATTAGGCCATTGAAAAGTAGTTAGTACATATTTTAATGACTTCTCCATGGAAAAATTAGAAAAGGATAGGGACTAAATTGGAAATCAATAAAATTAGTAGACGATAATTAGTTAAAAAGAAAAAAATCATCTATTTTCATATCATCTTCCCCAATTTTTCTATGGAAAAGAGAGAGGAAGAAAACTTTTCAAGCTTAATATGGTATGAAATCAAGCCCCGTTTTTAGTAATTGCTATATTTTTGGAACCAGAATAGCCTAATCTTTCTATTTAGGGGATTTACTTGAAAAGTTATCAAGGTATGAAATTTGGGTTAAGGATGAATATGCTAAAAATTAGAAATTTATGGTAGAAAATGAAAAGTTATTCATAGATAAATAACTTTTACAAAGAAATTTTTGATGAAAACTTGATTTAGGGACTAAAATGAAAAAGTAGTAAAACCCATGAAAAATTCTAAAATTTGTGAAATGTATATGCTGTAAATGTAATATATGAATTTTGGCTAGGCTTGGAAAGAGGGTTAAATTTCATGAAGTTCATTTTCCAAGCTTAGGGACGAAATCAATTTTTTTGAAAAAGATAGGGGCAAAATGGTAATTTTATCTATGATATAATAGGATGCAAATGTATATGAAATGTGATAGATTAATAGTTAAATTTACCCATATAGATCCTGAAATACCAACCATGGAACTAGATCGAGGAAAGCAAAAGGTTTCGGATTAGTTGAAATTCAAATACGAACCATTTTCAAGATAAGTTCCTGTAACTTAAAAATGTATGCTAATATGCTTGAATTGAATTGTATGATTGCGTGAGATGATATATACATAATGAAATGGTCTTAAGTTGTCTAATATAGACAAATTATCATGTTCCGATTGAATGTTGAATTTCGATGGGTTAAGAATAATAGTGCATATGTTGCAGATAGAATTTATCCCTGACAGGTAATTCTAATATAAGCCCTCTTGAGCTCAGGTTGTAAATTGGATTTAGCCCAGACGGGTAATCCATATTAAGCTCTTTATAGCATATGGTAAGGATAGGATTTAGCCTGGACTGGTAATCCTAATGAATGTACGGCTCAAGAGTGTGCCTTTTTATTATGTACCCTAATGAGTACTTTTGCACATGTATATTACTCAAACATCTATCGAGATTTCAATAGTTCAATGGAAAAGTCTCTTGAAGGGTGGAAAGGGGAAATTGATGGAAGCTTGTAATGTCATGAGCTCATCTATGTTTATTTGATATTCATATGAGGTTATGTGACTAACTTGTTGAATAAGTGTATGTGCTTAGGTAACTTATCCAAAATCAATGGAATGTAAATTTTATGTATGCTTGCATTAATAAATATCACAGGTAAGTTGATTTTTCGTTATACGAACTTACTAAGGATAAAATGCTTACTCTGTTTAATTTTCCTTATTTTATAATGCTCAAAGCTCGCGAAGGTTGGAAGTTGATCGGAGCAATCATCACAATATCCATTATCTCATTTTGGTACAAATAGAAATCTCATTTTGGTATAGTGGCATGTATAAGCTTATTTGGCTAATGATGGCTTGTAATTTTTGTTTTGTAATCTAGCCATTGGAGTGGCTAGTGGTTGTCTAAGTTTGGCTATTTTTGAAGAAATATTTTGGTAATCACATAAGTGCTTATTATGTGTTAGTTTGTTGGAATTATGTTAGCATATAAGTTTATGATAAGAGTAAGTTTATATCCTTTGATGCATGAGATAATACCACATGATTGATGGCTAAATTTATGTGAATATGATATTGGATTGGTGGATATATGTTTGTGAGTTTTGGTGCAGGAAAATGGTAAGTTTTGGGTGACAAATGAGGCTAGGAAATGGCTTTATTTTGTCTATACGGGTAGGCACACGGGCTTGTGTCTTGGTCGTGTGTGACACATGGCCTGTCCCATGGGCATGTGGTCCGGCCGTGTGTACCCTGCATCTTAAAAATGAGAAACAGAATGCTCAGAATTGGGCACACGGGAAGAGACAGAGGTTTGTGTCTCAGCCGTATGGTTGACACGGCCTTGGACATGGGTGTGTTACATAGCCTTGTGAAAACTACACTTAAATTTCGAAAATAAAATTTTCCACACGGCCTAGCACATGGGCGTGTGACTTGGCCGTGTGACGTCAATTTCTTCATGCCTTAAAAGTCAGAGAGTTACACGGGTTAGGGACATGAGTGTGTGTAGTACACGGCCCGACCACACGGGCGTGTCCCTAGACGACACGGGCGTGTGAGCCCTGCACCTTGGAAAATTTTTGAAATGTCACGAAAAGTTTTATGAGTTTTTGATTAATTCCCGACTTGATTCTATTGCTTGTATTGGGCCTCGAGGGTTCAATTAAGGGACGTTTTGAATGATCTCGGTAGATAAATAGTAATTTACAGGAATTATCTAAAAAATGTTCTGAATGTTTTGATAATACTCCAAGACCCTGTTCTGATGACGGATATGGGTTAGGGGTGCTACAAATGCAGGACCTCATTCATTTCGGGAAAGCACATATATTTATCGGAATTTAATATTCAAACAAAACTTAACCCTTTTTCACCATTTCAAGCATGTATTCAATTTTTCATTATAGCAATCAAATAATTCACATCAATATAAGTCACATTTCATAAAAACACAACATTCAATTAAACATAATCACATGCTCGATTAAGTTACATGAACTTACATCGACACTTGTTCGCGTATATAATCAATTAATCCGGAACCTTTTATTTTCCCTGGTCTAACCTCGAATTTGTGTTGTCCGGATCTATATAAATGAATTTAACCATCAATTTCATACATTTCATATTCATGTGGACTCAATTTATGTCCTAGGCAAAATTACCGTTTTGCCCCCTAACTTTTCCATAAATTCCAATTTCGTCCCTAGGCTCGGAAAATGAAATTTATGCAATTTACTCCCTATTCCAAGCCTAACCAAAATCCCATCACAAAACTTACAGCACATGTATTCATAAAAATTCAAAATTTTTCATCAAATTTCACAACTTTACATTTTAGTCCCTAAATCATGTTTTCATCAAAAATCACTTTGTAAAAGTTGTTTATCTATCAACAACCTTTCATTTTCTACCATAAATTTCTAATTTTCAGCATATACAACCATGACCTAATTTCCATTCTTTGATAACTTTTCAAATTGATCCCCCAAATAGATAGATTAAGCTATCCCGATTTCAAAAATATCAAAATTACTAAAAACAGGACAAGAAAACTTATCCAATTAAACCATGAAAGTTCATTTTCTCTCTCCTAGGGTTTCCATGTATTTTAGGTTGAAGATGACATAAAAATAAGATAATATCTTTTATCATCTTTTAATTAATTAAATATTTTTCAATTTCCAATTTAGTCCTTGCCCTTTTTCTAAATTTCCATGGATGAGTCACCAAAATATCTACATACTTTTCTTTAATGGTCTAATTACCATATAAGGACCTCTAGTTTTGAATTCCATAGCTATTTAATCCTTATAGCTACTAGAATTCAACTTTTACATTTTATACGATTTAGTCCTTTCCCTAATTAAACACAAAATCGATAAAATTTTCTTATCAGGATTTTCACATGACATTCCTAATATATCACAGACCGTGTAATAAAATAAAAGTAAATTTTATTTTTGGATCGAATTTGTGGTCCCTAAACCACTGTTCTGATTTCACTGAAAAATGGTGCTGTTACAACCTTTCGGTTCATTTAAATTTTATTTTTGGATCGATCGGTTCATCTTCACTAAGGATTACCACCTAAGTCACCCTTCTGGTCTCTTCCTAAGCATACAGATACTTTCAAGGCTCTCCGCCAGGCACAAGTTATACAAGATAGGATACCTTCCTAGTCTCACTTGTCTCAATATTCTATCAAGGACATCACTCTCGAATATACTTAGTACTATTGAATAAACAACCAATTTCAAATAAATAATCACTTAAAAAATAAATAAGTTTATTAATTGAATCATGCAAGATATGAAATAAACACAATAATTTATTCAATTATTCATACAAACACTAATCAATTAGAGAACCAAAATATATATAAAAGAATAAGAGATAGGAGAAATCTCATGAATATATATTGAAGTGTGGATCCGAAGCAATCTCTACTCGCAATTGTCTTCACATCGGAATAGAAAAGTTTCAACTACACGAACATGGAAAGAAAAGGAATCTGAATAATAAAATTGTCTGTCTAAAACTGCACCGACCCTAAGGTTGCTTATATGGGCAATGGGCTACTTAGTGACCACTCAACCCTAGATACGCTTAGATACCAATAAATAAAATATTCTGATAAATGCTGGGGTCCAAATATGAAAGTATCCCCAAAAGTGCTATCCAAGGATGAGCTTCATATTGGCTTGCCATCGTCGCATCATCATGACGTGGGAAGTTTCCTCATCACGACGTTGCCATTGTGAATGCTTTCCCATATTCATCGCATCATTGTGACGAGAGGAAGATCCTCACCACGATGACGAGTATATTTCGGGCCTTAGTAGCTTCGTTGTGATTGTCTCCCCTGGCTCACAGCCCGATCATCATCCCTTGCATTCTTGGACTTGAATTGACATCCTACACACTTAATTAGCTCATTAGTCACTCACGAGGCTCGAGTTGGCCTTACGGGTCATCGAAATGGAAAAAATAGCACAAAAATAATTAATTTATTAATATTTTATTTCTAACCTACTAATAGTGAAAATTCAATAATTAATTATAAAATGCTTAGAAAACAAGCTTATTAAGTATGGAAATGACCTAAAATAACTACTGCATTTGATGTTAGGTAAAACATAAACACCATTTTTTGGGAATAATAATTCTATCATTTTTATGAGAGAGGGCTCTACTTTCTCATTAAAAGTAAAGAACATTTTTTTGGTTCAGTGTTTGATTCGAAAGTGTTCAACCCCACACTTAAAGCAGTTGGTGTATAAGAATAGCGAAGAAGGTCGCTCAATTGAAAATTAGGAACGAGAAGGATCCGTCTAGCCCAAAACATAGATGCGATTTTGAGAAAAGTTTATTACTATAAATATAAAAAACCGGCTCGATTTTCAAATTTTTATTTTTCCACAGTGCAAGAAAACCGTTTTCGAACTGGTTTTTTTCTAACACTTTTCACAATCTCTATCATTAGGATGGTCTAATCCATCTTCTGCCCCAACTGAAAACCTTTTGCTTTTTAGACGGATTGGGTGAAAAGTTTAAAGCTACCATTCTTAGACTTCATTTCACCAGAAATTCCTTTCTCCAAGGCTATGGCATTTATGCTTATTGCTTGAGTGTCCTTTTCCAGCTAGCTTGATGATTTTTCCTTGCTAGAAAAGCTTAACAAAAATAAAAATCAAAGTTCTATCACAGACAAGAACACTTTTTAGTAAGGCCAAAGTTTTTCCTAAGCTCCTTAAAATCTAAATAACTATTAAGATGAGGTATGTCCAAAACATCTTCATTGTTAGAAATAGTTAAGTTATCACATGAATGTCAGGATTTTCTTCCATAAATCTAAAAGACCTCATAGGGGGACTGTAACACCCCTAACCCGAATCCGATCGCCGGATTAAGGCAAAGAGGTACTACCCAATTAAACATTTAATTATCTCATTCACATTGTCAATAAACATAAAGAGAGATCGAACTGAAATACATAATGATATTTAAGTTATACGCCATTTTCGTATGGCCCAAAATATTTACAATTTCAAAACATCGTTATCATCAGCCTAACCTATACATGCCATATCAAGTCCAAAATATAACTGTACCAAAAAGATCGATAGTGTGGTGAACTGCTGACGATCCCTGAGTTGGTGGCCAAAATCAACAATCTATCAAACAGAGAAATAAAGAACAGAGTAAGCTTTCAAAGCTTAGTAAGTTTTAAGCATCACAAACAATTAAAGACTTATCGAGAATCGAAACATTCAGTTAAACATACTTATTCTCAATTCAAATTACTTCATGGCCGAATACACATAAACATATACATAGATTTCTCAGCACATAATTTTTCTTCTACTTAAAGTTCATACGATGCATTTAAATTAAATAATCTCATATATTAACAACATTTGACCAAATAGGTCATTGTTTTACTCGTAGATATAACAATCATTCACACTTAAGTATCATTCTTTAGTACTAATAATTCACAAAGTCATTGGCTGAATGTACATGAGTACATAAAGAAATTTTAACATATAATTCATATACAAATATACCATGATAGATTAAATCATTCTTATATTCGCAAATATAACCATCAATCATATTTATATATATATATTCTTCTTTGAGGCTAATGATTCACTTCGAAATCAATTCACCGATGAGTAAGTAATACGTACCTGAGCATCTTAAATGTATAGTACTTACTCGACAATGGTTTACTGCGAACATTCAATATCGTAATTTTACTTAACTTACTGGCATTAAGCCTGTCAGGTCTTAGGACTGGAAACTAATTACCAGCACAAGCCTATGGAAATTTAAACACGGTATAATACTAGCTCGAAGCCTGCGGGACTTTAGCCCGGATATATTTCCAGCACGTAGCCTGCGGACCTTAAGTCCGGTTATAATTCCAGCACATAGCCTGCGGACCTTAAGTCCGGATATAATTCCAGCACATAGCCTGCGGACCCTAAGTCCGGATATAATTCCAGCACATAGCCTGCGGACCCAAAGTCCGGATAAACATCGCTGAATATCATGCATACTTATTCACAAGAAAATTCAATTCACATAACATCTCACAATCATAGTTCATTTATTCCCTTCGAATAATAGCATAACATGGGCACCATTTATATAACTTTTGGCTCAATAACATGCATAAGAACATATGTCCATTTTACTTTCCAAGATTAACTTCTAATGTCTACTCGGCTTTAAGCCTTAAACATAAATTATTTGTCAATCAACTATATTCAAATAGATTCAATAGATCGCAAGATGCAGGTTATCATACACATATCAAGACATTATCAATTACGTACTAAATGTGACTATTCAAAACTTACCTCGGGTATACTTGAACGGTTGCGGAAAGGCTACTCAATTACTTTCTCTTTTCCCCTATCCAACTTCGACCCTTTTTGTTCTTGAGCTTATTTTAAAACAAATAGATTTATTTAATTACTTAACAAATAGGAAATTCAATTTAATACATGTATATCATATATTTAAGGTACAAATGACTTTAATAACTAGCTTTTTAAACACCACATATATATTCCCTACTCATGCACAACCGAACACATTACTAGGCATTATCAAGTTTATAATTATAAGCATGTATACGTTAAGACCAATTATATTTATAACATGTTCAAGTATGATATTATAAATTAAATACATACACATCCAGTTATCAAATTATGCACAAGTGCCGAATTACAATTTGAAAAGAAAAGAAAATTAAAGCATAAATTTTGCTATGGTATAATCATATTAAAACATTTTATTTATTTATCAAATTCGGACACAACAAAATAGCTTTAGATATCAAAACTCAAAATTAGTTTATAACTATCTAAATCACTTAAACATCCAACACCCAATTTCTTTAACCAAGCACATTTTCGGCAATGACAAAGGCAATATAACACACCTTTAATCCAACTTATAAATATCACATTCAAAGCATTCACTCTATTCCATCATTTTAAATACAAGCATTACTCAAAGATATCCCTAGTTCAAAATCGGCAATTACACAAATACACAAGCTGATTTTTTTTTCTATCATCTAAACTACTTACATGAACATTAAACTATCTCAAACATCACTTATTTGTAATTATTCATTAAAACTTGAAGACAACCATCTATCCCCTTCATTATCTACCATGACCGAAAGCTCAAATCATCCCCAAAATCAAAATTTTAACATGGGTTAAATAAAGAACTTGGTAACTAACTTAAAATTAACTAAAATTTCAAGAACTAACATGAATTTCTTACCTTAATTCAAGCCTAAGATGACCGAATGGTGTTTTCTCCCTTTTTTTTCTCTTACAATCGGCTTAGAAGAAAACAAAGATGAACACCTTGTTTTCTTCACCCATTTTCTATTTTTAATAATCATTATTCTATAATTTAAAGCCATTTAATTGAAATAATGCTAATAGAAAATACATATATTATATATTAACTAACAACATGGCCGACCACTATCTACAAATGGATAATTTGACATGCAAATCCATTCTTTTTATAACATGCATTAATAGACCATTATAATTTAACTTATCACATTTCAAAATGTCTCACATAAGTCCTATTTAATAAATTTCACATACAAATGACAAAATCAAAGCATGAAACTTTCACACATGCATTTATACATATAATAAGCATAGAATATAACGGTTAATTATTTTTTTATTACTCGATTTTGTGGTCCCGAAACCATTTTCTGACTGGGGTCAAATTAAGGCTGTCACAGGGACAAGTGGTAAGGCCTTAAAAGAAAAAAAATTTGAAAAGTCATGCCAGTATGTGACAAATAGAGGAACAAGTATGACATGGGTATGTGCATTTTACACATCATCTCTCTACAATATGAGTTATCTATGGGTGCTAATATACAATCTAACTTTTCATCGCACAAGGGTTGTCGATCTTTATCTCGAATGAGGTCACTATATAACCTCCCTTCGACTAGGGGAAATTGTTATATATATATCAACCTCGCCCAATGTTTGAATTTTCCTGTAATGGCTTGATTTTCAATAGTACCGGGAAATACAATTTTGGAACCCCACTTCTATAAATCGAGTTTGTAAATGTAAAATAAAAATATTTACATAGTTAATATAAAAATATGGTAAAGAATGGTCAGGTAATTTCATCGATAAAATTGTTAATTAAAGCTCAAGGACTAAATTGTAAAAGTCCAATAGCTATTAAGTTTTAATTAACAAATGGCGTGAAGACTTAAATAACAATTAACCAAAGGGCCAAAATGGTAATTAAACCATTTTAATGGAAGTTAGTGGATAATGATGTTAAATTCCACTTAGCTTAATGAAAGATTACTAATGTTAAAACTTTTCCACCATCCATCGTAGATGAGAAGAAAAGACATTCGGTCATTAACTAGGTATGAAAACCAAGCCATTTTCTTGTAATTTTTGTATATTTATGATCATGAGAGCTTGATTTAGCTAGCTCGTGTATCAATTTGATCAATTGTTGAAATTTTAGCAAGTTGCCTGTAACATCCCTACTTGACTTGTTCGTCAGATCCGGGTACGGGCGTCACTAATAAAGCTACCTTAATACACGTTATTTTCAGATCAAATTATTTCTCTTTCCTATTTATAAAATAAACTTAATAAAGAGGCAAAATTTGTAATTAAAGTTCGCTAACACCATTTCACCCTAATGCAACCACATAATTACAATATATTAGCCTCCAAGACGAAGTCCCTAAGGGTATTTCCCTTTTCCTATGTGCATGACTCTAATCAAATGAATCCTCGATTCCACCTAATCTAGCTTAGTCCCTCATTGAGTTCCCTATCCTATGTATCCCGCAATCACAGATCAACCCTCGTAAGGTCAGATGAACTTAGTGAGTTTCTGTTGTTCACAAAATATCCCCTAATTTATTGGGGTTTCAAGTAAATAATAAATACGATAAACTCCCTACTTACTGGGAACACTTTTTCCAAGCTTTTGTAGTGGGCATTACCCTATTCCTAGTCCTATCCGTGAGCGGATAGATCGTAGAGAGATTTCTTTCTGACCATTTTACCAACCTACCTTGCTAGGTTCACAAAATGTCTCGCCATCCTTGTGGGCTCCATCCCTTCTTTTACTATCCTCCTTCCTTCCACTTGTCCCCGATTTGGGTTTCTTTTTCCTACCATTTACTTACAATGTAGTCTCTTAGGCCTTCCTTCTTAAGGTTCTGGACGTATCTTCCCTTTAATGAACATTCTCAATTTTGTTTAGCCCATGGTAGACTCTTTTGTTATCATGATGCCAAAGGACTTGCTAACAATCCATCCTTTAGAATAACCATTCCCCCACCACTCAGAGGATCATTCCTACTTGGTACTATTAGTAGTTGGATCACTTCCTCTTAATCCACCTTATTCCAGCTAACCTACACGTAGTGTGGCATGTCTGTGTGTGGTGGTCCACTTTGCCCTTTCATACCTAGCAGATTTCCATCAAAGTGAATCGTCTATTTTCACTCTTAGGTTGGTGTAACATCCTTTACCCGTATCCAACGCTGGAATAGGGTACGAGGCATTATCGGACTTAAACTCAATCAAACATTCAAAATCGTGACATAAATTTTCACTCAAATTTAAAACTTTTCATAAACATTCATATCGTCTTTTAAACGAGTCTACGAAGCTTAAAACATACATTGGGAGTGGTTCAGGACTAAACTAAGAACTTTGGAAAATTTCCTAACACTTAGTATATTTTTCATAAAACCAGGGGTCACTCGCCCGTGTGGCTTGGAACATGCCCCTGTAGGTAGGCCGTGTGGTCACACACGCCCGTATCCCTAACCCATGTAACTCTCTATTTATGACATCATCAACAAATAAGGGTCACACGACCAAGGCACACACCCGTTTGCTAGGCCGTGTGGGCGATTTAATTTTCATGATTTTTTCCTAAAATAGGTGCAGACTTCACATGCCCTGGGTTCACGCCCATGTCCCTAGGCCGTGTCCTTCACACGACTGAGGCACATGATCGTATCTCTGCCCGTGTGGCCAATTCAAAGCTAAAATTTACAATACAAGGGAGACACGGCCAAATCAGACACCCATAAGGCAAGCCGTGTGTCACACATGGCCTAGACACACGCCCGTGTGTCTAGACGTGTAGACAAAAATAAGGCTATTTACCAAGCCTTTTTGCCACCTTTACTTGTACCAACCTACACAACATCAAACCTCACTAATCCAAGCATATACACACAACCAATTCAGCTACAACCAAAACATCCACACATCAATTACATGCTATTTTCTATCACATACAACATCTCATACTTATCATTCAAATCATGCAAAAACCACATCCATAAAAGGCATCATCATATGTATATATACTTAATCAATATTAGCCAATACCTTACAAAATGAATCAATTACCATTACAAGCCAATACATTTGGCCAAATCAATAATGACACATATCACAAAAAGACCAAGTCTCTATACATGCCATAACTCAAAATAATGGAATCATAAGTACCCAAAATGATAATTTGATAGTATGAATGAATTTCTGACCGTGTTTGATCCCCGAGCTAGCTTGGTGACACTATAAAACAAGGGAAAAAGAAAGGGGAGTAAGCTTTAAAAAGCTTAGAAAGTTCCTATGCAAATAATAGGCATCATAGACACATTGTAACATATTCATTTAACATGAGGTAAATTATCATAAATGTCATTGTAAATTTCACAATTCAATCATAACATGGATATTATATAAACTTTAACATCATACTTGCACAAACATAACCTTACTGAGGGATTCATCACATATTAAACTCATCAAGCATAAGTTTTATGTACAAACCTGTACCAACTTGCAACATACCATGGTCTTTCGTAACATTAACATTTCTGTCATGTTTCCCGTTGAACCACTTGGAATACTAAAGGATACTCAGGATATCTCATACACATAGTAATATACCAATGCCATATCCCAGATATGGTCTTACATGGGATCTCATATCAATTCCAATAGCCCCACTATGGTCTTACACGAATTCTCATACTGATGCCATATCCCAGATATGGTCTTACACGTAAATTCTAATAACCCTAATGTCATGGCAATCGTATCCTATCTATTCCTAAGGTTCAACGGGATATTTCTCACTTGCCGAAACTTTTTTGAATTTATTCAAAGAGCAATTCAAAATTCATATAATAATAACACAATTAAAGAATAAATAATAATGCATTATTTATACACGAACTTAACTCGGTACAAAAATAGTAGAAATGGATCTAATCGTCAATAACCTTGTTTTTCCCCCGATCGAGGTTCAAACTTTGTTTATCTTGATCTGTAATACCAAAATTGGCTTATTTAATTTTCACATTACTCAATTCAGTCCAAAAATCATACTATGGCAAAATTACTTTTTTGCCCTTAAACCAAAACATATTTACATTTTTATCCCTAGGCTCGTAAAATGAAACGTATTCAATTTCTTTGTTACCTAAGTCTAGCCGAGCCACACATATGCTCATATCGGCCCACATTTTTCATCAAATCAGATTTTTATTACACATTTTACAACTTTTACAAATAGGTCCCTTTTAGGTATTTTTATGAAAAATCACCTAGTAAAAGTTGTTTATTACATATCAAACTTTCATTTTCTACCATTAAACATCAAAATACATGCATGTCATACATGGGTAAATTTTTAAACATGAAACCTACTTTAAAATAATGGTAGAAATGGAAAGATCGGGTGAATATGACTTCAGAAATGTAAAGAGCATTAAAAATGGGGCTAGGATGCACTTACTATCAAGCTTGAAAGTTGAAGAAACCCTAGCTATGTTGTCTTGAAAATTTTGGCTAAGGGAGGAAGAAGATGGACACAATTTTGACTTGATTTTCTGTTTTTATTCTTTTATTTACCAAATGAACAAAATGCCCTATTGGCCTTTCTTTGAAAATTTATCTCTCCATGCCCATTTTTGTCAACTAACTTAAACAAATGGTCTAATTACCATCTAAGGACCTCAAATTTTAAATCTCATAGGCACCTCTAACATGTAGAACTCAACTTTTGTATTTTTTTACAATTTAGTCCTTTTGACTAAATTGAGTGCACAAACGTCAAAATTTTTTAATGAAATTTTCACAAAATCAATCCGTGAAACTAGGCCATGAAAAAATAATAAAAACAAGATTTACTACGTTGAATTTGTGGTCTCGAAACCACTGTTTTGACTAGCTTCAAAATCGGGCTGTTACAATTGGTTCCTCGTGAAACTAACCATTTGGCCGGTACTTTCTCAATGGTTGTCCCCTTTTATGAGGAATAGTCTTGATAGACATATCTGTCATTCCATACATCCTTCTTTGTTAATGGGTTCTAACCACCCTTCTTTTCTTGATGGCTAACCAACATACATATGATTCGCCACTAGTCTATACAATCTCTCTAAACGCCCTCTAATGGGTTTCATTTATGAACCCTTATCTACGATCCTCGGTGTAACTCCCATAACTATTCATACTAGGATATCACTTTTTAACCTTCTTGAATTTTACAGCTGTGATTCTAGCAATCCTTTCCCACTTTACAATTCTCTCTTATTGGTGAACTCTTTCTATCCGCTGGCAACTAATGCATGCCTATACTTTCATTTTCCTCTTCACCCCTTTTACTTGTTTCACAGGTTGTCTCACGATTTCTATTTTAAATTTTCACCTATGCTTATTATCGTGGCAGACTTTCCCTCACACACACACACACACACTCTCTCTCTCTGTCTCTATGTTGCCATAGCCGAGCTATGGTTTTTCAGAAGTATCCTATGTTTAATGTCCTAGCAGACTCCATTAATTGCCATAGTCTAGCTATGGTCCTACACTTCGTGACCCCCGCATTTACTGTCCCATAGGACTGTTCCATGTTTAGTGTCCAGGTGGACCATCTCGTGTTTAATGTCTCGTCGGACTATCTACGATGCCATAGCGTCTTTCATATATGTTCTTATTCATTCTACTGACAATTCATCTTTTGATGTCATAGGATCTTTCAACTATGGTCTTACACAATATAACCTCATAATTACTATTCTGACAAACTACATTGTTAGCCATAGTCGAACTATGGTCTTACACCTTATGCTCTCTGTGTTTACTGTCTCAGTGGACTATTAGGATACCATAGCGTCTTTCAGCTATGGTTTTAGTTCTATTTACCACTGTACCATGGCATTTTTCAGCCATGTTCTTACTCATTTTCATTATGACACCATAACATCTTTCAACTACGGTCGTATTAAATTTTAGCATGATGCCAGAACATCTTTCAGTTATGGTCTTACTGAGTTTAGGTGTATAGCCCTCGACCCGTCCCATGGTGCCACCATGATCTTTCCAACTCATTCATCCCATTTCATTTCATCTATTCCTCCATTTTCACCATCCTATACATTGATGCTCGAACCCCGTAATGTCCCCTTTGCAGGGCCTAGAGCTTGTATGACAGTATCTAATAAAATCACTTCTCTTCCATTTTCCCTTCCTAACTTCACCTAAACCTGACAATGTTTCCTTTACATGCATCACATGCATTCCATGTATGCAATATTATTGAATCATAGCTAATTCATACACATCAAACTATAATGGCAGGTACATTTTGAAACACTCCATACCTGATCTAATTATTGGGCCCGGGTACTGGATGCCACAAAGACCCATTAATCTTTACCTTTAATTCTTAATTGACTTTTCATTCAAATTAACTTATTTATCTAGCTTACTCGCCACTAATATTAAGAAAATTCATATTAATTTTCCTATTGTCATAGTTTCTGTGTACAGTTTCACTATTCAAATATGGTTATACAATTATTATGATTTCTTAAATCCCCTTAGATGAGGTCTCTACAGGTGCCACTCTATATACATGTACAACTCCTACAACACTATATTGATCGAGCGATGGCTGGCTTGGTCCCTCCACTCACTTTTCCTATCACACTTTATCCTATTATTAAGTAGTGAAATCTATAAGTTCTGACGAACTTAGTGAGAATCTGCTGAACAACATAATATATTTAGTTTGTAAAAGAACGATAAGAAATAAGTTTAGGTAGAAATTTTGACTCTCTGTCTCCTCTTGATATATCACAAGTTTCATTGAAGTTGAGGTAATCTCTCCATTTCCTTTACAACTTCTATCTTTTAATTCGTTCTCTGTTATTCTTGGTGAACTGTTGTCTGCACAATCATCAACAGTCTTGTTCCACCCTTGGTGGACCCTTACCTACGGATCCCTATGGTTAGGTTCCAGTTGATCCTCAATTACTACAGATCCTCATATTATGCTGACGGTCCATTTTGAACGACCAACCTTCGCTACTTGTTCTTCCCACAATATGCTAATGGTTCGCTAATCAGCCTAGGGCTCTTATCGTTAAGCTAGTAGGGTTATTTCCCCATATTTGCTTCTCAATAAGATTCATCATTTTTCTTGTAGGCTCAATTGTTTTACTATTGGTCACATTTTGCATCACCCTTGAGAAATCCCTTCATTAATCTGAGGATACACACCTCTCGGGTACACCTTACGGATATATTTCTTATACTTTAGTGCATTGTTCACTCTACTATTCTTGTCTTAGCCCATGACGTATCTTTTTTAAGATGAAATTCCCCGCTGGGGTCCCATGTCTCTCATCTTGGTGAACCTTTAGCATTTACAATGGTCTAACTCAATATAGTACTCATGTTTAAATTCTTGAAGGATCGCCTACTCTTACATACTAATGGATTCTGTTAGTTGCCTTAGTCGAGCTAAGGTCTTACACCCTTCTCTACACTTATTCCTTTAGCCCTGATGGATCACCCCGTTTTTACTGTCCTGACAAACTGTCTATTTTGTGTTTACCATCCTAGTATACTACCACTGTAGATGCCATAAGGCCTCTCCCATGGTCTTACACCAATCTGCCATCCTAGTGTACTTTCTTATGATGCCATAGAGTCTTTCATCAAAGGTTTTACTCATCATACCTGGCTGCCATAACATCTCTCATCTACTGTCTTACACCTTACACCTTATATCGAGCCGCCATTGCATCTTTTATCCATGGTCTTATGCCATATACCTTTACCATGTACCATGCTACCATGGCATCTTTTATCCATGGTTTTATGCTAAGTACCTCATACCAAACTACCATGTCATCTTTTATCTATGGTCTTATGCCATATACCATTATCGTGGTGTTGCCTTGAAGACTAGTCGATACTGCCGTTGCGGTAAATATGATTCCATTATTTCATATCTCGACTCATCCTCCCATTACCTTCTTACACCATATAACCTTGATACTTCAACACAATAATGTTCCCTCCACAAGGTCCGGAGCTTCGCTCGAGGTAGTAACTAAAGGTTCACTCCCCATTCCCTTCCTTTCTTCATCTATCCTGTAACACCCCTAACTCGTGACCGACGCCGGTGTCGGACACGAGGGGTTAACGGCCAAACCCTCTCAAGATACCAACCAATTTGACATTACCAGTCAGGCTGGAAAACTGCGTCACCGTCGCCTTAAAAATCATATCTCGAGTTTCAAAACTCAGAAACTGGTTTCGTAAATTTTCAATGAATTTAGACTCATATACCCATCCATGGATTTATTTTTAGAATTTTTGGTTGGGCCAATTGGTACAGTTTATTAGTTAAAGTCACCCATGTTACAGGGACCGACTGCTCTGACCTTCGCGCGTTACAACTTGAATATCTCTCTGTACAGGGCTTTAATACTGGTGCCGTTTATTTCTAATGAAACTAGACTCAAAATGGAATCTGTAAATATAAGGCATGACTCCTAATTATTTCTGGATAATTTATGGTAAATTTTCAAAGTTGCGACAGGGGACCCAGAAACCGTTCTGGCCCTGTCTCACGAGAACCTTAATATTTCTCAGTATACTGCTCATATCGTCGTTTCGTTTCGTCCATATAAAATAGATTCATCAAGGTTCAGTTCCATAATTTACTCACTATTTAATTCTACTTCTACTATTTTTAGTGATTTTTCAATCTCATCTCACTGCTGCTGTCCGCAACAGTTACTGCGATGAACTATGCCAATTTCATGAATTTTTCCTTGGCCTTAATCATCCATCATACATGACACAAATTATGGCCACCTTATCAAAATTTGAGTTTCTAAGACTCGTGGCTATAGGTTCTAGCATCCCACTCGGCGACCACATAGGCCATTTTCACATGGCTTAAAGTTTACAACCCACAATTCGACAAAATATAATAGCCTATACATGCCAAATGTTCTTCAACAACAAAAACAATACCACAAGATTTCAGCGGTGTGATGACTTCAACGACGGTCCCGATCACGCAAACAATACGAGTCCGAGAGACCTAAAATGGGTGACAAGAAAAACACCGAGTGAGTTTACAACTCAAGAAGTCATAAGCATTCATCAATCCACTGATAAAGTTACTACTACATGTACAACAAATGAGGCTAGGTACTCGTCCATATCGAATCTATACCATAATACCTCGGACCTTTCGGTCCAATCTCGTACCAATTCATACATCCACATTTCATATTCTACACAACAAGATAATCGAAGCATTTTTACACATTAACTCATTTTCCAGCACAACCATACAATTTCAATCATCACATAGATTTAAGGCTTACCAATTTCAACCCCAAGCATGAGCGTATTCTCTATTCGTCATGAGCTCGAGGTACTTACCGATCCGCTGTCCATACTCAATTCAATGGAGACACACCTCCATATATTTAAAGTACGCACACACGTGCTTACTACTCGATTTCGCACACTTAGTGCCACGTAATTTAAGCCCTTTTACACAAGTGCATACCCTCCGAGCTCGCACACCCGGTCTTTGTATTTTTCCAGCTTGCACACTTAGTGCCATATATTTCCAGCACGCACACTTAGTGCCATATATTTCCAACACGCACACTTAGTGCCGATCTCATCACCGTACACACGTATTGCCCAAGCACTTAGTGCCGAAAGCAAACTTTCTACACATTTCACTATTTCTTTTACATTCAACAAATGTCATCACTCCATACACATACATTTTCATTCATATATATATATATCATCCCATTAAACACAATTGTATAAATTTTACAATCATTTAAGCAATATCAAATACGTGCTTAATGACTTACCTTGTTTGGGGTAGAACGGTTCCAAATCGGCTACTCGTTTGCTTTCTCCTTTCCTTTGTCCAATCTAGTTCCCTTTGCTCTTGAGCTAAATCAAACAATTTACCTCTCCATCAAACACAAACATACGGCATTCACATGCATTATTATGGTTATTGCTTAATACTTAACACAACTAAGCTGAAAATTTACTCAATCTCATCTTAATTTATTGCTATTTATTTATCAAAGTTTCCAATACAAGGTATTTAACACCTATGCCCATTTGTACCCCATATGGCGAATGCTTCATTCCTTACCCAATTAACCATCCAACAATTTTTCAGCCTCTTTACCACCCTTTTCATGTCTAATTGTTTAAATACTCTCAAGCTCATTCACAAGTACTATTATACATCTCATTAAGCATTAATCATGTTGCAACATAAATTCTATAGCATGGCCGAATACTCATGCACACACACATAACAACAAGAACTCAATGGCACAAAATTTCCTTTTTGTTAAACATTCGAACTTACTCATTTCCATGCTTTCATCACAACAACATCAAAACACTCACCAAGGAAAACAACATGCATGGCCGAATTTTAACTCACCTAACAACTTAGTTTCGATTTGAGATTCAAGGAAAATTTTGAACCAATCCTCCAAATCATGCATGCATTTTCAAGAGTGGCATAAAACATACCTTCTTGTATCAAAACACCTTAGTCTAGTAAGCTCCATGGCTGATTTTCTCAAGCTTTTTCCCCCCTTTCTTCTTAGTATATTCGGCCAAGCAAGGAGAAAATGAGAGAATGAACACCCCTTTTTTTTCTTTCTTTCTTTGCTTTTGTTTCTCTCATGTACGGCAAGGGGGGAAAGCATCCACACTCTTTTTTTTTTTGTTATCATCATTTTCTTTTTCCATTTCTTTAATGCTAACTTTCTTATTTTATTGTTTCCTACATGCATCACTAGTCTAACATGTTGGAGACATGTTTCCACCCATAGCATGGCCGCCATCATGCTTCATTTTGGCTAATTTGACATGCAAGGACAACACTTTCCCACATGTATTAATAGGCCACCTTACATTTGCCTAGCACATTTCTAAATTTTCTCACATAAGTCCTATTTGATAAAAATTCACTTACAATTAACAAAATCCAAACATGAAATTTTCACACATGCATATATACATATAATGAGCATCAATTATGATGGTTAATTATTATTATGACTCGGTTTAGTGGTCCGAAACCACTTTCCGACTAGGGTCAATTTAGGGATGTCACAACTCTCCCCACTTAAGAAATTTTCGTCCCAGAAAATCTTACCGTAAATAGGCTCGGTATTGCTCTTTCATAGAGTCCTCAAGTTCCCAAGTGGCTTCTTCCATTCCGTGTTTATGCCACAACACCTTCACTAACGGGATTTTCCTATTGCGCAACTCTTTTACTTCACGCCTCATAATGTGAACCGGTTCCTCTTCATAGCTCAAATTAGGTGAATCTCAATCTCGGATGGAGCAATTACGTGCGATGGATCGGACCTATATCGTCGAAGCATCGAGACATGAAAACGTTGTGAATCCTTTCGAGCTCGGGGCAAAATTAATCGATATCGGTGGCCCAATTCGTTCGGATACTTCATATGACCCGATGAACCTCGGACTCAATTTGCCCTTACGACGAAATCTAAGTACCTTCTTCCAAGGTGAAACTTTGAGAAAGACCTTGTCTCCAACACGATATTCAATATCTTTTCTTTTCAAATCCGCATCGACTTTTGGCGATCCGAAGCGACTTTCAAACTTTCACGAATTACTCGAACTTTTGCTCGGCATCCTTAACCAAATCAACCGAAGAATTTACCTTCACTAAGTTCAGTCGAGAATAATGGGTACGGCATTTACGACCGTATAAAGCCTCGTAAGGCGCCATCTTAATACTTGATTGAAAGCTATTGTTGTGGCGAATTCAATCAAAGGCGAATCTGTTCTCATGAACCACTAAACTCAAGGATGCAACATCTCAACATATCCTCGAGTATTTGAATTATCCGTTTGGATTGACCATCGGTTTGGGGGTGGCAGTGCTAAAATGCGTTTGGTACCCAAAGCCTCTTGCAATTTCTTCCAAAACCGCGACGTAAATCTTGGGTCTCTATCCGACACGATAGAAATAGGTACCCCATGCAATCGAACAATTTGGGAGACGTATAATTACGCCAACTTATCGAGCGTAAAATCCGTGCGGACGAGGATAAAATGAGCGACTTGGTCGATCTATCAACAATGACCCAAACCGAGTCTTTCTTATTCGAGTCAATGGTAACCCGGACACAAAGTCCATTGTTACTCGATCCCATTTCCATTCGGGTATCATGATCGGTGAAGTAATCCGATGGCACTTGATGTTCGCTTTCACTTGTTGACATATCGGACACCTTGAAACAAATTCGAAATGTCTCGTTTCATCCGGGCCACCAAAATTGGCGTTTGGTCATTGTACATTTTAGTACTACCGGGTGGATTGACATTCGACTACAATGGGCTTCATTTAGAATTATCGAAATAAGTTCAATTCTTTGGAACACAGACGACTTCGAACCTCAAACAATCGTCATCATCAATTTGAAACTCGATTCCTTGTTCGAACACACTCGGCCCGTTTGCAAGCAACTCCTCATCAACTTTCGAGCTTCACGAATTTGATGAGCCAATAATGGTTTGGCCTTTAATTGGCTACTAACACATTGTCGGGTAGAATAGACAAGTGTACATTCATCGCTCGTAAAAAAAAAGCGGTGATTTCGACTTAAGGCATCCGCAACCACATTAGCCTTTCGGGTGATAATCAATGACGAGTTCATAATCTTTTAACAACTCGAGCCATCGTCTTTGTTGCGATTTAAGTCTCTCGAGTCATCAAATATTTGAGACTTTTGTGATCCGAATACACATGGCACTTCTCACCAAATAAGTAATGTCGCCATATCTTTAAAGGCGAACACGATGGCGACCAATTCGAGATCATGGGTTGGATAATTTTTCTCATGTGGCTTTAATTGTCTCGATGCATAGGCCACAACTCGCCCTTCTTGCATCAATACGCAACCCAACCCAAGTAGGGATGCGTCACTATAAATGACAAACTCTTTGCCCGATTCGGGTTGCACTAGAATTGGGGCTTCATCAAATAAGCTTTCGATTGATCGAAACTTTTACGACATTTCTCCGTCCATTCGAACTTAACATCCTTTTGGAGTAACCGTCATTGGCGTGGCTATCGTCGAGAAACCTTTTACGAATCGTCGGTAATAACCGCAAGCCCCAAAAGCTCCTAACCCGGTAACATTCCTTGGTGGTTTCCAATCGACTATGGCCAAAATTTTGTTCGGTCCACCGACACCGATCACGGACACCACGTGCCCCAAAAAGCTAACCTCTTTCAACCAAAATTCACATTCTTGAACTTTGCGTATAATCGCTTATCTCGTAAGATTTGCAACACTAGCCTCGGTGTTCACATGTTTAGTTTCATCTCTCGAATAGACCAAAATGTCATCGATAAATACAACTACTGAACCGATCCAAGTATGGCTGAAAATTCTATTCATTAAATCCATAAACACCGAGGGCATTAGTGAGCCCAAACGGCATCACCAAGAATTAAGTAGTGACCGTACCTCGTTCTAAAAGCGGTTTTGGGTATGTCCGATTCTCGGACCCTCAACCGATAGTACCCGACCTCAAATCTATCTTTGAAAACACCGAGGCTCCTTTAATTGATCAAACAAATCGTCAATTCGTGGCAATGGATATTTATTCTTTATCGTCACTTTATTGAGTTGGCGATAGTCGATGCACAACCACATGGTTCCGTCCTTCTTCTTCACAAACAATACAGTCGCCCCATGGAGAAAAACTCGGTCGAGCGAAACCTCTATCCGTCAATTCTTGCAATTGAACCTTCAATTCCTTTAATTAGTTAATGCCATACGATCACGGGGCTATTGAAATCGGCGTAGTACGGTACAACCGATGCGAATCCCACTTCTCGAACCGGTGGCAATCCGGTAACTCCTCGGAAAAACATCGAATACTCACAAACCACTGGTACCGATTCGAGTTTCCTTTCCGTCTCTTTACTTCCAAACACATACGCAAGGTATGTTTCACACCCTTTTCACATACCTCCGGCGGTCATAGAAGATATTATCATTGGCGCTCCTTTTAAATCGATGAGACTCGACTCGGACTACCTCATTATTTGCACTCCTCAAATCAATGGTTTTCCTTTTGCGATCCACCTTTGCATCATGTCGGTCACCAATCCATACCAAGAATAACATCGAATTCATTAAATGGTAGAAGCATCGGATCGGTAGAAAAAGCAGATTCTCGAATTATTAGGGGCATCTCTTGCACACTTTATCAACGAAAGCACGTATTGACCCAAAGGGTTTGACACTCGAATTACGAACTCGATGAGACTCAACGGTAGAGTCTTCTTGGATGCTAAGGTTTCACATACATATGAGTGAGTAGAGCGGGGTCAATCAATGCAATCACAATAGTATCAAAGAGAGTAAAAGTACCGGTGATAACGTCGGGGAGGATGCCTCCTCTCGTGCGCGGATGGCATATGCTCTAGCGAGAGCACGGGTCTCGGATCGGACAGCCGTATTAGAGGCTCCTCTCGATTACCACCCCTACCTCCAGAGATTCTCGGGGCCTACCTCCACCGTCGTTCCACTAGGTCTTGCACCTTGCGTCTTATTCCTCTCATCTACCTCCGTGCAATCTCTAATGAAGTGGTCCTTGAACCGCATCCATAACAGCCCTATTAATGACTTACCCCAACATTCACCTAGGTGTCGTCTTCCACATTGGGGGCATTCGGGTCTCTCTTGACGATTATTGCCCACACTAGCTATCAAGTAGCTCGGGAGTCCGTCAATGGTCGGGCTCTAATGGAAATTCCCGATCGTCCTCGACTTCTTGGTGTCCTCCACGAACCTCTTTACACCGAGAACGGAGCTTTACTCGTCGATCTTTTACGGTAATCTCTTGCTTCAAATTCAGCCTTCTTCTTCTCCTTCCCAAGTTCTTCCGCCTTGCGTGCTCGTTCGACTAGTGTCACGAACTCCTTTATCTCTAAAATTCCCACTAGTAACTTTAACTCTTCATTCAATCCTTCTTCAAATCTTTTGCACATCGCAACCTCATCAGCCACACACTCCGAGCATACCGACTAAGTCTTACGAACTCATGTTCAGTATTCAGATATGGTCATCCGGCCTTGCTTGAGTTCCAAGAATTCCTTACGCTTCGATCGATGAACAGTTGACTAATGTATTTCTTTGAAATTGGATTGGAAGAAATCCCAAGTAACTCGTTCATTTGGGACTATGGAAATTAAAGTCCTCCACCAATAGTAAGTGAGTCTCATAACAAGGATATAGCACACTTAAGACATTCATCGGTGTGCATGACAGTTCATCTAACACTCTAATGGTGTTATCGAGCGAAACTTCGGCCTTTTCGGCATCATCGGTAACTATGGCCTTGAACTCCTCATTACGCTTCCTAATCAAGTCCACGGTGGTTTACTCAGCCTCACAGGATCGATGAATCGGAGGCATTGCGGGCTCTTGGGGTGGAGTATTTAAATTCGGAATGGTTGGACAGCCGGGTTGGTTCGGGCATATTATGCGACCACTCATTCATCATGGTGAAGAAGGCTTGTTTCGCCTTCATTTTGATTATTCGCGGATGATCGAGGCTCAGCAGGCGGTGTCCCTTGTGCAGGAGCAGCCGCTACACTTTCAACGTCATCCGCCAAGGGTCTCTCTACCGGGTTCCATTGCTAATCAAAACAAAAATTCCAACCGTCGAAGTCATCACATTATTAAGCGCTAACAATTTGGCATGTATAGCTAGACTCACACGCGCTATGGTAGTCCTAGAACCGACTAAACCATAGCTCTGATACCAATAAAATTGTAACACCTAACTCGTGACCGGCGCCGTGTCGGACACGAGGGTTAACGCCAAACCTCTCAAGATACCAACCAATTTGACATTACCAGTCAGTGGAAAACTGCATCACCGTCGCCTTAAAAATCATATCTCGAGTTTCAAAACTCGGAAACTGGTTTCGTAAATTTTCCATGAATTTAGACTCATATACCCATCCATGGATTTATTTTTAGAATTTTGGTTGGGCCAATTGGTACAGTTTATTAGTTAAAGTCACCCATGTTACAGGGACCGACTGCTCTGACCTTCGCGCGTTACAACTTGAATATCTCTCTGTACAGGGCTTTAATACTGGTGCCGTTTGTTTCTAATGAAACTAGACTCAAAATGGAATCTGTAAATATAAGGCATGACTCCTAATTATTTCTGGATAATTTATGGTAAATTTTCAAAGTTGCGACAGGGGACCCAGAAACCGTTCTGGCCCTGTCTCACGAGAACCTTAATATTTCTCAGTATACTGCTCATATCGTCGTTTCGTTTCGTCCATATAAAAATAGATTCATCAAGGTTCAGTTCCATAATTTACTCACTATTTAATTCTACTTCTACTATTTTTAGTGATTTTTCAATCTCATCTCACTGCTGCTGTCCGCAACAGTTACTGCATGAACTATGCCAATTTCATGAATTTTTCCTTGGCCTTAATCATCCATCATACATGACACAAATTATGGCCACCTTATCAAAATTTGAGTTTCTAAGACTCGTGGCTATAGGTTCTAGCATCCCACTCGGCGACCACATAGGCCATTTTCACATGGCTTAAAGTTTACAACCCACAATTCGACAAAATATAATAGCCTATACATGCCAAATGTTCTTCAACAACAAAAACAATACCACAAGATTTCAGCGGTGTGATGACTTCAACGACGGTCCCGATCACGCAAACAATACGAGTCCGAGAGACCTAAAATGGGTGACAAGAAAAACACCGAGTGAGTTTACAACTCGAGAAGTCATAAGCATTCATCAATCCACTGATAAAGTTACTACTACTACATGTACAACAAATGAGGCTAGGTACTCGTCCATATCGAATCTATACCATAATACCTCGGACCTTTCGGTCCAATCTCGTACCAATTCATACATCCACATTTCATATTCTACACAACAAGATAATCGAAGCATTTTTACACATTAACTCATTTTCCAGCACAACCATACAATTTCAATCATCACATAGATTTAAGGCTTACCAATTTCAACCCCAAGCATGAACGTATTCTCTATTCATCATGAGCTCGAGGTACTTACCCGATCCACTGTCCATACTCAATTCAATGGAGACACACCCTCCATATATTTAAAATCGCACACACGGTGCTTACTACTCGATTCGCACACTTAGTGCCACGTAATTTAAGCCCGCACACAAGTGCCATACCCTCCGAGCTCGCACACCCAGTCTTGTATTTTCCAGCTTGCACACTTAGTGCCATATATTTCCAACACGCACACTTAGTGCCATATATTTCCAGCACGCACACTTAGTGCCGATCTCGTCACCGTACACACGTATTGCCCTTTTACTTAGTGCCGAAAGCAAACTTTCTACACATTTCACTATTTCTTTTACATTCAACAAATGTCATCACTCCATACACATACATTTTCATTCATATATATATATATCATCCCATTAAACACAATTGTATAAATTTTACAATCATTTAAGCAATATCAAATCGTGCTTAATGACTTACCTTGTTTGGGGTAGAACGGTTCCAAATCGGCTACTCGTTTGCTTTCTCCTTTCCTTTGTCCAATCTAGTTCCCTTTGCTCTTGAGCTAAATCAAACAATTTACCTCTCCATCAAACACAAACATACGGCATTCACATGCATTATTATGGTTATTGCGAATACTTAACACAACTAAGCTGAAAATTTACTCAATCTCATCTTAATTTATTGCTACTTATTTATCAAAGTTTCCAATACAAGGTATTTAACACCTATGCCCATTTGTACCCCATATGGCAATGCTTCATTCCTTACCCAATTAACCATCCAACAATTTTTCAGCCTCATTACCACCCTTTTCATGTCTAATTGTTTAAATACTCTCAAGCTCATTCACAAGTACTATTATACATCTCATTAAGCATTAATCATGTTGCAACATAAATTCTATAGCATGGCCGAATACTCATGCACACACACATAACAACAAGAACTCAATGGCACAAAATTTCCTTTTTGTTAAACATTCGAACTTACTCATTTCCATGCTTTCATCACAACAACATCAAAACACTCACCAAGGAAAACAACATGCATGGCCGAATTTTAACTCACCTAACAACTTAGTTTCGATTTGAGATTCAAGGAAAATTTTGAACCAATCCTCCAAATCATGCATGCATTTTCAAGAGTGGCATAAAACATACCTTCTTGTATCAAAACACCTTAGTCTAGTAAGCTCCATGGCTGATTTTCTCAAGCTTTTCCCCCTTTCTTCTTAGTATATTCGGCCAAGCAAGGAGAAAATGAGAGAATGAACACCCCTTTTTTTTCTTTCTTTCTTTGCTTTTGTTTCTCTCATGTACGGCAAGGGGGAAAGCATCCACACTCTTTTTTTTTTTGTTATCATCATTTTCTTTTTCCATTTCTTTAATGCTAACTTTCTTATTTTATTGTTTCCTACATGCATCACTAGTCTAACATGTTGGAGACATGTTTCCACCCATAGCATGGCCGGCCATCATGCTTCATTTTGGCTAATTTGACATGCAAGGACAACACTTTCCCACATGTATTAATAGGCCACCTTACATTTGCCTAGCACATTTCTAAATTTTCTCACATAAGTCCTATTTGATAAAAATTCACTTACAATTAACAAAATCCAAACATGAAATTTTCACACATGCATATATACATATAATGAGCATCAATTATGATGGTTAATTATTATTATGACTCGGTTTAGTGGTCCCGAAACTACTTTCCGACTAGGGTCAATTTAGGGATGTCACATATCCCCTTGAGGTTTTGCCACATTCATGCAATGCATGCATCTAATCATCATCTATCTTAAGGTAACAGAAATTAGCCTATCATGGTACTACTATCCTGCTCATGCACAGATTGCTCATACATTCCCTAGTTCATACAAACAGTGTAATATCATTCATCACCCAGAAACAAGGTGCAGAAACTCACCTTATTTTCTTATCCTTATCACCGAGGCTCGCCTGAATGCTAGTGTTTCCTATGACTACTGCAAAATGCAGAGTCTCCTATAACTACAACCTCTTCTCCTTCAAGATGGTTGAAGAAGAAGATAATTTAGAAGGGAGGAAGGGGTAAACAAGCTTATGGATTTCCCCCTTCTCTCGTTGTCACACCCTAAAATAAGGCCTACGAGTTTTAGGGGTATTTTAAGGATTTTGGCCTATATGAGCTCAAAATTTCGTAAGGTTGGTACACCATAATGTTTTTGACAATGGATTTCATAAAGTTAAGTCCAATTTTAGAAATGAGTATTAAATGTCTTTAATTTTAGAAAAGGGACTGATTTGTAAAAAGGTCAAAACAATGAGCATTTATGTGGCAATTTAACCAGTTTTTAAAATTGAACCTAATAAGCACCCACTCCCAGCATAATTCACGATAGTGTTTCTCCTCTCTTTAAAGTTGTTGTCCCTTGCTTTTTCCTCATTATTCCATTAATTTTTGGTTCCTAAACTATAATACTTTGATTTCCTACCATTCTTAAGTTAATTACCTCCATAGAATCTCTTTAAAACACTCAAAAACTACATAGATTTCATCATCTTCTCCAAATGTGGGTTTTTTAGAATTGCGTCAAAACTCTTCTAATCTTCTATCAAAGAAAATGTTTTGAATTCCTATGAGTTTCTAATGATATCTAGTCCTTAAAACTAAATTATTAGCCTTCAAGTTTTATGTTTTAAATAAAAGCCAAAAATCGAAGCATTAATGGTGGATTTCTGGATGTTGCATAAAAACATGGTTTCAAAGTGTTTTTCAACTTGTTTCAGCATGATTAGAAGGTTTTTAAACTTACCTTGAAGTTTTGTTAATGAATTCTCATGTTTTAATGAATTTTGCAAAAATTGCCTAAAAGATGTCGATACCATGAATTGAGTAGATTTGTCATGTTTGAAGGTTGCGAATTAGGTGTAGATGTTTAATTAGATGGATGGAACTAATTTTAAGCAAAAAGATTGGGTATGGATAGAGATATTAGAATTTAAAGTTTATTATGTTGATAGTTTAAGTTACATGGGAACTTAACTTAAGCTAGTGTTTTAGTTGGTTTAAGTGGATTTTTGGTTGTTATTTAACTGTGGTTATTGCATGATTTTTGGTGTAAAGCCTCAGATTTTTTAGAGCTTGCTACGAGCTAGGGAAAAGTTAGTTGAGCTTTCGGCTTTTCGACAAAAGCATAAAGTGGCAAGTGTATGGAATTGCTACTCGTAAACACGAGTCATGTGTTATTTGGGAATTTAAATGTAGCCTAAACCCTTATTCTAATTTTTAAGCATAAGTTTTCCTGAATCTATAATTATCATGTGGTTATATATTATGCATGAAATGTGATAAGTGAGTATGGTGATTATTGTGTAAAGTGCAAATGTATACCTAAAATGAATGTGTAATATACATGTTATATGACTATGCTAGTGTTTTACAAAAGATGCTAATATGCAATGATAGTGCACGGATAATCGGTAAGTAATATGTGTGGTTTTTAGATATTTTGGCCTTGTGGTCTTGGAACCATTGAATATAGTTGGCATGCCATATAATTGTTAGTACTCATTTATATGTATAGCGGTTTTGAGTGTTGAGGCCTTGGGACATGTTTAGAGGGATAATGGAATGAGAGCCAAGCTCCATTCAACGGGACATGTGAGGGGAAATAAGGAGAGTGTTAGCTATATGCTTCACTTTTAGGACATGTTTGACTCTATAAGTCTATGTAGTGTAATGGAGATCCGTGAATCCGATGTGTGATGATAGAGCTCACTATATGTTTCATCACCCAAGTGCGATCTTATCATATTTTATGTAATCGTGTGGAATATGTTCTATGCTTGAATGAGTTTGTATGCATTGTGAGAATAAATATTAGTTGATGTATGATTTAATACTATATGATGTTATACTTAAGGATAAGGTACGTGTGAGTAAATGATTGGTTCTGTTGCATGATGTTATGTTTGCGTTGTGGAAATTCTTTGCATTCATTGAGCTTATTGAAGCTCACCCACTCATTTCAACATATGCAGATAAGTGACGTCACGATATGGGCAATGTGGTTAACAAGGAAGTGATCCAAGGAAGACTAGTTATTTATCGAAGGTGCTCTATTATTTATATTCGTATTTGGGAAATTGGCAATGTGGTAGAACTATTTTGGGTTAGTGATATTTAAACATTTTGATTTAGTTTATAAGAATTTCATGTTATTTTTATGTTAGAATTTTTAAACATTGATGTTAGCATAACGATTCCTGCTTGGATGATTGGACACTTTGGACTAGTAAACTTAGCCATAGCATGATGACGTAAACAAAGTATTTGATGCATGATGCTTATGAACTTCTTGGAATTAATTATTTGCTTTTCTATGCTATATTTTTAGCTTCAACAGTAGAGGTATCGGTAGTTGCCTTTGAAAATTGATACCTCTGTGAATTAAGACGTGCAGGAAAATAGAATAGGGATTTGGTATTGATACCTTATCTTGAGTATCGATAATTGATAGCAAGTACCAATGATTTTTGATAATTGAGATTTTTGGTCAAGAAACAGTAAGCTTCTTTGGTATCATTTTTCCAAGAGGTACCGGTACCACTCAAAGAAAATATCGATACCGACATTAAGGTATCGATACCTACAAGCAGTTTTATGAAATTTTGCTAAATAGCCTTTATGCATGATTCTAACTGTATGTAAGACCAATTAATGATTTGTATGTAACAATATTAATTAATTGGATGACTTAAAATTTATACGATTTAACAAAAGAAGATCAATTTTCTTGGATCTAGTTTCCTATTTGATGTACACGAGACAAGACAGTGGTATGGCATCCCGTATTTGGGCTTAGTGACCAGGTCGGGTATAGGGTGTTACACTCATCCTCCAACCTATATATATCCTCATGGTGCGACCTTCACAGACTGTCACCACCACGTAGTCCTAATTATTATGTTTCCCACTATTTATCTAGCTGGTCCCAATCTAACTAAACTAGATTAGGTGTCTAACTTTATCCGAACTAGCCACTAAATTTTCTAATTTCTTCGCTAGTGCCTCCAACTTTCCATTACTATTCAACCAGCTCCCCAACTCCTCCTACAGTTTGAATAATTTTGGGAATTTGGGTGTGATACTTTTAAACTCATGCAACCTTACATTATAGTTAGCATTTCAGGGGTTGCGTGCAGAAACTCACCTGATGCTTCCTTGCCCTATCTACTTAGATTTTCCATGCACTAGAGCTTCCATTCTCTTGACAGCTAAGCATGATAACCAATTCATGGGTTAAACCTAATGCTTTCACCTTGAAAGTTAATTTTCCAAAAATATATAGAACCCTTAAAATTGTTCTGAAAACTCTTAACCTTGTTTTCCAAGTCTTTTATATACTAAAGGGTTCAGGGCTTTACCAGCTTATTAGATTCTCTACTTTTTCGATTAAATCCTCACGATCATCACTTCATGCTGAGCTATCTCATATCCTTCTTCTTTAGGAGATACTGTGTGACACCCCTAATTTGACCCTAGTCGAAAAGTGGTTTCGGGACCACAAAAATCGAGTCATAAAAATAATTAACCGTCATAGTTGATGCTTATTATATGTATATATGCATGTGTAAAAATTTCATGTTTGAATTTTGTTAATTGTAAGTGAATTTTATTAAATAGGACTTATGTGAGAAAATTTAGAAATGTGCTAGGCAAATGTAAAGTGGCCTATTAATGCATGTTATGAAAATGATGGGTTTTCATGTCAAATTACCCAAAATTAGAGCTAGTGGCCGGCCATGCTATGGGGTGAAACATGTTGGAAACATGTTGTGTTAGTGTGTTATGTTAGAAAGAATAAAATAAGAGGTTAGTAATAAAGTAATGAAAAGAGAGGGGTGATGAAAACAAAGTTGTCTCATCCATGCCTCCCCCTCCATTGCCGTGAATTGAAGGAAGAAAACAAAAGAAAAGAAAAAAAAAATGTTCATCTTCTTCTCCTACCTCTCTCAAGCCGAAACTAACCAAGAAATGGAAGAAAGCACACCTAAGGCATTCGGCCATCTTGTGTGGGGAATTAAGGTATGATATCATGTGATTCTTTTGGAAATTTTGTGAAGTTGAGTTTGTTTTGGTGCTCATAACATGACCCATGTGTTAATTTTTGAGTTTGTGTTGCAAGAAACTTATGTCCTTATATGTCAAATTGAGGATAAATTTTTGATATTTGGTGAATGAATATGGGTTTCGGTCATGGTAGATAACAAAGAATGTGGTTGTTGTTCTTGTTAATTTGGATGAATTTTTGGTGGATAGGTGCTTGAATCAAACAAATGATCATGTGTGTACACTAGGTGCTAGTTGAGAAGAATCGGTCACTATATTGGAGGCCATTGCCGAATATGAGTTTAGTTATTGAGAGTGATGAATGTGTTTTGAGTTGATGGAATAAAAGAATGCTTAAAGATGTGTCACAACAAATTATATGTTAAGCTAAGGCATTAAATTATCAATCTTTCTTCCTAGCGAATATGTGTTTATAAAGTTGAGTTGTTAAATAGATTTTGAAGTTAGCCCATGTATTTATTTTTGAATTTAAGAAGAATGATACATTCGACTATGCTTTGATGTGCTTGAATTGTTGTTATGTGAATAAATATTTGTTTGATGATATATATATATATGTATTCGCAATGGGATAAAATGTGTATTAAGATAAGTTTCATGGTGATTATGCTTGTGATGTTGGGTTAATATTCGGCATTGAGTAATGTGGGGTAAGGTGATTAATCGGCTATGAAATTAGCTAAATTGAATAGGTATGTTTAATGATATGCTTAGTATAATGCATGATCTTATAACTCGGTTTGGTATTGAGATAAAGGTTAGATGTATGATTGGATTTTGGTATGTGTTAAATTGGTTAATCAAAGATTAAATGATATGTGATTGCCAAATGTGATTGTTAAGTGAATAATATTAGTTAAGTACTTAAGCAATCTATTGTTTTACTTAAGCTTAAGAGCAAAGAGGATCAAAGTCGAATAGGGGAAAAGAGAAAGTAAACGAATAGCCGTGGACATCTAATCGTCGACCACTTCCGAGGTAAGTTTTAAGTGATTAAGCGTTGAGTAAATTCAATCATAATAGGACATAATGAGTTGATTTAATAAGATATGATGTGGCCATGATATGTCTTAAACTCAAATGGTAAGCTCATAAGTGTTTGGACTTGGAAATTTAAGAGCAAATTGTAATAATTTGCTTTGGACAGCAGCAGTAACGTGATTTTAGAAAATCACTATAAATTGTTGGTGTGGAATTATAGGCTGAATAAAATATGTAATCAAAGCTTAGTTAGTCTAGTTTCCTATAAAAGAGACCGTGGAAGCAAAGAAATTTCCTATAAAGAGATATTTAAAGTTGTGTGGGACAGTGTCGAATGACTCTGAAATCCCTGTTCTGTTTTGGAAAATCATTATAATTTGTACAAAATGGTTATAATATAATATTTATATTCTTAGACTCCTTAATGAGTCTAGTTTCAAATGAAATCAAATAGAACACATTATGAATTCTGTACAATGAAAAATTTGATTCGTAGTGAAGAGTGGTCAGATTAGTCAAACAATGAAACAGGGGAAACTTTAAGAAAAATCTGGTATTGATTGGCCAAACCTAAAATTCTGGAAATTTTATGGATGGAAGATATACGAGTCTATATTCAGGGAAAATTAACGGCAAGTGATTTGGAGTTTTTTAGCTCCAGTTATAAATAATTTAGTGACTATTGCTCAGGAAAACAGCTCGTAGTGAATATGTGATTCTGTGTAAACATGGATAAAACTTGTTTTAGTTGCTCATAAGCTATTGATTAAACCCATACGTGAATTCTAAATCGTGATATTGTAAAACGATATATGAGTGTTAGACGGATCTTTGATATTAAAATTTGTGAAATTGTAAGTTTATGAGTATTCGAATATGAAATGATAGTATGGCGTGAAATTGAATTATTCATTGGAAAATGATTGATGTATATTCGGCCAAGACAAAGTGTATACATGATAGTATATGTGGTATGTGAAGTATATTTGGATAATTGTGATGTGAATACATGAAAATTTATATTTTGATTTAGGATTTTATGTGATGAATGTGAATGTGTATATATGAGATAAGGCCGAATGGCCAATGTGATGAATGTGAACATGCATATATGTGATAAGGCCGAATGGCCAATGTGATGAATGTGAGCATGCATATGTGTGATAAGGCCGAATGGCCAATGTGGTGAATATGAGATATGCATATGTGGTAAAGCCGAATGGTCAATGTGAAATATATATATGAGATATGTATATGTGGTAAAGCCGAATGGCTAGTGTGAAATATGTAGGCGATGTGCGTATATTGTGGCCGAACGACCAATGTGAAAGGTGTGTATTATTAGATATTTGATGAGGCAAATGAATTACAAATATGACGATCGATGTGAATGTTGTAACATGTGATTAAATGTACATGAAACTTGAAATATATTAAGGTAAGACCCGATGACTACGTGTGGAGATTATGTCCGGTAAGACCCGATGACTACGTGTGGAGATTTTGTCCGGGTAAGACCCGATAACCCGTATAGAGATTTAAATCGAGCTAAAGGTCTCGCTGATAATCCGAGTAGAGGTTAAAGCTATAAGACTTCGTAATAAAAATTGCTTGTAAATATATTCAATGCGAAAGGTTAAATAGGTATGTACTCCAAGTTTATATGTGAGCTTGATTTGAACTAAATCATAAGGTAGTTATGTGATGCATACGAGAGCAATCTATGAGACTATTCCTATGATTATGTGACATCGGATCAGTGTGAGAGGTTATGTGAAATTATACAATATATTTATGTCACATGAGCTCACTTTTATGTGAAAGTTTATCTGCCTATTGTATATGATGAGATGTGCATATTCGTTAAGGGAATGGTATGCCCGAAGGAAGAGTGAAATAAAATATACGAACAACTATGTCATCATTTGATTGTTATCTGTTGACACTGCTTAAAACTTACTAAGCATTGTAATGCTTACTCCGTTTACTCTGTTTCCTCTGTTTTATAGATCTAATTGCGAAGCTACAGGCTCGGGGATCATCAACAACTAGTCACACTATCACTATCCACCGCTTGTTACTGTTATGTTTAGAATTATTTTATGGCATGTATAGAATAGACTAGTGGCTGAAGAATATTCTTGGTTAATGTATATAAGCCATGCGAAAATGGCATCTTTTAAATGTTTACTTAGTAGAGTTTAAATTTTACCTCTGGCTGTGCTTAGTACTTATTTAAATGAACGATCTTTATTTCAAGAAAAAGTTCAAAATTTTACTGTTCTGACATGAGTTACAAGTCCGGTAATGCCCCTTACCTATTCTGGCGACGGTTACGGGATAGGAGTGTTACATTGTATTGGTATCAGAGCTACGGTTTAGTCGATTCTAGGACTAACGTAGCATGCGTGAGTCTATTTATACATGCCATAAAGTGATAAAATGATAGTGTGATGATTTTTGACTTTTAAAATTTGTTTGCTGTATTGTAATGAACCTTGATCCCGATCGAGCTGTAGCAAGCTTCTGACTATGAGAATTTGCGATATAACTTCACTTAGATATGCCTAAATTATTAAGTTGATCAGGTACGTATCATGTACTCGTATTTGAATTTCGATTTGGATTGAATTATAAGGGTATAAGTGATGCAATTTTGAAAGAGTGTTATGACTATGAATGTGATTTTTGTATGTGGCTATGGGCCGGAAGTTGAATGGTCGATAAGCATGTTGTGTTTGTATTCAAGTAATGTAAATGATATACTAATGTGTATTGCCATATGTGTATATGTACATGAGAATTGAGAGTGATATATCCTGCTAAGTCCCAAGAGCATTCGTGCTAGTGATATATCCGGCTAAGTCCCAAGAGCATTCGTGCTAAGTGATATATCCTGCCAAGTCCCAAGAGCATTCGTGCTAGTGATGTATCCGGACTAAGTCCCGAAGAGCATTCGTGCTAGTGATATATCCGGCTAAGTCCCAAGAGCATTCGTCTTTGGTGTTATATCCGGGCTAGGTCCCAAGAGCAATCATCTTTGGTGGCGTGTATTCGACTTCGTGCCTAGTAGGCTTCGTCTTGGTAATTTGAGCAAAGTTTAAGTGCTCATTCTTGTGCAATTCAAACTTAAATGAGATGATATGTTTAAAAGTGTACATACATGATGTTTATAGACTTGGTTAAGTCATTTCAATGTGTGTGAATGATTAGAGCATTGTGTGTGTGCGAATTCCTTTAACCGAGCACTATGAGTGCGAGATCGGTCGATGGGCACTAAGTGTGTGAAGTGGAATTCATGTAAGACCTCGTGCTGGGACGAAGGCATTGATTTGAGATAGTGTGTAAGACCATATGCAGGACATGGCATCGGCTCGATATGTGAGAATATGTAAGACCATATCTAGGATATGGCATTGTAAGAGCTATATGTGCTTAATGAGTATCCGTAATGATTTCGAATGATTCAACGGGTATATTTAAGATGGTAAATAAAGTAAGATCAGAATAAGTGATACAGGTATGTACAGAAGGTATGTGAAAATCAAATGAAAGTAAAAATTTGTGAGTTCATATTATATTATGTTATGTATACTAAATAAGTGAATACGTAAAAAGATGGTGGATATGTTGTTAAGAAATGAATTCATGTTATAAATGTGTTACGGATGTGTTACGGATTTAGTCTATGGAATGCTTGGTATATGAAGTCATATGTGCTATTGCTAAATGACCCCTATTTTTTTTGTTAATCATATTCAAGAAATTATTTCGATTAAGTTCGACATTTGAAAGTCTGTAAGAATTTTTGATGAATGCTGATAATTTTGTTTATATGGGTTATGTGCTAAAATAAATCCCATGCCGGTATACTATATGAGGCTTTATGCCAAATCGATTGTATACGGGTATCGTTAACGGTGATTGAATGTGCTAAATGAATTCAATGTTCAGGTATGTAGAAGTTGATTTTCTGTTGGAAATAGGTACTTATTTAAATGAACGATCTTTATTTCAAGAAAAAGTTCAAAATTTTACTGTTCTGACATGAGTTACAAGTCCGGTAATGCCCCTTACCTATTCTGGCGACGGTTACGGGATAGGGGTGTTACATACTGAGGAAGAAGTTGAAGAAGAAAAACAAAATAGATTGGAGAAGAAGTCTTCCAGGAAGTCACTCTTCAACTATTTATAGCCCTTCATGCACAGTCTCTAACCGTATCTCAACCATTCATCCATAATCATTTTATCTCCAATTTAGAAATCAAGTGGTTCTAATTCAACTGAACCAGACTTGGTTTTCAACCAGATTTCATTCCATTCGTAAATTTTCCTTATTTTTCAATAAAAATCTTCAGTTTGTAGTTTTTTTTTTTCAATTCAATCCCTTAAATGTTCTAAATTTTTAGGTTTAAAGAAATCCAGGTGTGACATTGCCATTGTTGACAAATTGATGAAATAGGCTTGAAATTGATAGAAATTGAGCTTATATCATGAAAAAGACTAAATTGTAAATTTAGTTAAGCTTGTTTGTTAGCATTGTAACATTAGGGATCAAATTGAATAAATGTAAAACCTATCATGAAATTATGCTAGAAATAGAAAGTATAAGGTCCCTAATGAAAGAATATGAAATCAATTTTTAATTTGAATCTAGGAATCAAAAGTTATGCTAATCCCTAGTTTACAAACTAAACTAAATAAAATGCAAAATATGCGTATATTCAAGAAGGGATTAATTTGAATCATTCATTTCATGGCATTTTTTTATGAGCCATTAAATGTATATTGTGTGTTAATATATGATATTAATTGTTATATATAATTGTATAGAACCGTAATTTGATAAAAGTGGAGCTAGTAGAGGAGAAGCTAAGATTATGGAATAGGCCATAATAAAATCTGTCCATTTTGTGTTTTGAAAAGGTAAGTTCTTATGGATCTTATTATTCTTACTTGTTTAATATGCATGCTTGTGTTTGTTTTCAATATATCTATGTTTGAACATAAGTTAAGATTGTAGTGGAAATTGGCATACATGACTAATAAGTGTGATTCAATTGAATTGAATTGAATTGAAATAAAATGAGATAAGTTATATATGTTGTTATAATCAGGAGAATGGAAAATTTCATTAAATGTATATATAATTCATTTTTAGATTCAATCGACATAATTTGGAAATTGATGTGTGACAATAAAAGATATGAATATGCAAATATGCAAATATGAATAATTGATGCCCATGTGAACTTAGTAAAAGGCTAAGATACAATTGGTATGCCAATAGGGTTATATGCACACTTGTGTATGAGATAGTTGATGATATAGAGATTATGATAGGTTATTTTGGGATCCAGCATTTGTTGCAGATCATTGAGTACTTTTTGTCTCTACAGAGACCTTGGTGTGGTGGAGGAATGTATTGAATATGTTTAAACATTTTATGCTTACAGGCTTTGCACTTTAGTGCCTTGGTTGGTGCAGTTTATGCTCATTTAAGCTATCTTGGTGTGGTGTTGACCGCCTATAAATGAATTATCATTTATAGTAAAATATAAAACTAAGAATAAATAAGAAATTAGAATGGCGGTGTCCGCAAGTGCACGGGTCAAATTGTAATATAGTTTAGTTACAACGAAACACTTGGAAGTATTATGAGGATCATACCTAAGGGAGGATGGAATAAATCTATAAAAACCTTTTTATAGTAGTAAAGCTAGCATAGTAATTAATTCCTATATTATGATAAGTCATAAAATAAAGTAATAAGAGAATTTAAATAACTAAAATAAATAAACAAGAAAAAAATAATAAACAACTAAAATCAGTAAACCAATCAAGAAGATTGACTTGCTTCAGGGTTTGTAATTAACTTTGGATTAGGGTTCTAGGGTCGACTAGCTATCGATTAACCACTTATTACCTCCTGACCTCTAACTATTAATCGATTGGTTGATACTTGCTTATCTCCTGATCTCACTTTCTCAATTAGGATAAAATACGATTTACTTGGTTCCACTTATCTTCCGATCTCATCAAGCCTATGGTAACTTCCTAGGGTTGTCAAGCCTAGGGTTTAAGAACATGTATTTATACAAACTAGTCCTCTCAGGAACCCTAAATCCTTTGTTAATCACATCTTCATCCACTCTTTATTCATAATCTCTAGCTCAATGGAAGAAATCATGTAAAAAACATGATTGAATTGGAAGAGAAACAAGATTAGAATAATCGTGGATTGATATCGAATAGAGAATAGAGTAGTAAATCGATTGATTGGAATAATAAAATATGTCGATTGTGAAGAAAAAATAAATTGGAATACTTCAATGATATAAATAAACTCTTGGATCAAAAATGATTCCAATAGGAAAAGCAAATAGTTAAGAAAAGCCGAAAGAAAACTAATTTAATCCTACTCCTAAACTACTAAGGTTTTTGAGCGCATCTAGGACGACTTAGTTACATTAAACACCTAATGTATTATTTATATAAGTGTTGGTAACCTAAATTAGGTCTTCGACATGTCTTAGGTCTTCATATAAAGTTGATTGTGTGGAAAAAAATAGCCTTGATATTTTTAGGCATCACATCGACCTATGTCGCCCCATAGCCTTTGCATGGCGCCACACGACATCAAATTTGTGCCTTCTTGGTTCTATTTCATGCTTTGACAGCTCAGGAAACTTATGCATCACTTGTTCCTTGTTTCCATGTCAATTGGGGCCTATAATCCTTCATCCTACACACTCAATTACACATATTAGTACTACCTAAGGCCTGTAGCAGCCTAATGGGTCACAACACTTATAAAATGTATTAAAAAACCCTTATTTTATTAATATTTAATCATAAATACTAAATACTGAAAATGTAATATAAAATACTATATTTCATAGAAAACAAATTCTTGAAGTGTGAAAATGACCTGAATTAACTATTACATTTGACGCCAGGTCAGGTGTAGTTCACCCGTGTGTCTGATTCTATTTTACTAGCGTTCCATTGGGTGAAACATTGAAATTGAATCTTGAAATGAATCGAATCTGATAAACTATTGTGATATGTAATTCAACAGAAATGATATGAACTTGGGTATTGATGATAGAATATGACATTGAGATCAATATATGTGAATTTGTACAAATTGTTGATGCTTTGAACTATGTTTATAATGCTTGGTGCACATGAATACTTATGTTTCTTATGCTCACCTTATTGTTACATTAAGTGTCATGCTTTAGCTAAATGTATGCTAAAACCTTTAGTAGTTATCATGCTAATGTATGAGCAAGGAAAGTGTTATAATTTCCATTTGAACTTGCTAAGCATTGAATGCTTACCTATGTTTGTTTTCTTTACATGTAGATCCCTAGACTGCATAACTCTCGAAGCTAGATCATTGTAGATATCACACTATCAACAACATGGTAGAATTATGTTCATTTTGAGTCCTAATATTGTGGCATGTATATAAGGTTTTTTTTTTATGTAAATGGTCATCTCTACTTGTGAATGCCAATGTTGTACTTGTGGCTAAGATTTAATTTGTATGTAAAGCTTGATATATGAACTAGTTTGTGCTTAGTTTTGATCAAGTTTGTTGTCATTTGGATTCAAGAATTCAAGTTTACATAATGCCTTATATGTTAAAACTTGTAACGTGATATTGAATATGCCTAGATTTTGATTGTGTGATTAGTGTGATATTGAATACTTGATTTCCAATGTTCATATGATTTATTTGGTATACATTGGCATGAAATGATGCCTTGTTGAACTTGGAAGGAACATATGAATGTATAAATGTATTTGGTAAGAAGCACGAAACGTGTACCAAAGTGATTTTTGCAAAAATAGGGGCAACATCAAGACAATAAGTCCCTAACATCGCAACTTAGATCAACAGTGAGTGGCATTATGACATCAAGATTTATGAAGTCATGACAAAACTAACTGATTCATGAGGTCGCAACATGATAGCCATGATGTCTGATAGTGCCTCGGTGTGCATGCACCAAGGCTATAAAAAATAATATAGATTAAGAATAGTAAAATGCGGTATACTGCAAGCGAACATATCAAAATGTAATCTAGTTTTATTTATGATGAAATACGTAAGTATTCTGAGGATCGTACCCAAGGGATTGCCAAAATTGGTGAACTTTGTTGCTAAATCAATTAACAGAAAACAAGTACTAGTCTAATCGAGTTACGAGTTAGTGATGCAAATTCATGATAAAATCAAAATAAAACTAATTCAAATTCACTAATTACTAAATGAATTCCTATTTCCCAATTAAACAATGCAATATGCAATTAATTAATTAGTTACTAATTAAGCTAAAACACTAAATGAACAGTTTCACTTAAGAATTACCACTAAGATACTCTTTTGGTATCACTTAGGGGCATAACTCAACCAAATTGAGGTCTCATCTGCCTAGATTACTACGTAGAGTCGTCAATTCTAGGATTTTAGCAATATGGTGAAATAGAATAACAACTCATAATTGAATAAGAATGACACCCAATTAGGTAATTGATTAATCAATTCAATTAAACTCATTCTCTTTAATATACACACAATTGATCAAATAATTGACAAAAGAAAATATAATGACAAGATTAAATGGAGAAAATATTGATAATTCTTGGTTGATCGTGAAGTCTCAAATCTTATCCGAATGCACCGTTTAATTTGAAAATAGATGTTTAATCTACATGTAAAATAGCGTGACGAAAAATAAAGGAAATATTAGATAATTATTCTAAGAAAACCTAGCTATAAAACTAATCTACTCCATTAAAATTTGTGGAACTTTGTCCATGCATGTATCTCCTTAATTCTGATGATAATTGTTGGTTATATAGTGCAAAGTCCAAAGAACAAAGTGCCTCTCCATTTAATCCAGCAATTAATGTTTAAGTTGTAAAACGACCCCGAATTACCCTTAAAATCACAACCAATACGCACAGGAAATCGTCACGACGTTGGGTACTTCCTCGTCACAATGTAGAGCTTGTTTTGGCTTTGTCTTGCATTTTTCTTCAATGTTGCAACTTCCATCCATTGTTGTCACAACAATGGCAACAGTTTCATCCCAAAAGTTTCATTTTCAGCCCTTGATTCATCCTACAGGACCACACAATCTTTATTAGTTGTAAAATAACCTAAGAACTACTAAAAACCATACTTTTACGAAGATTCTAAAAACATAAATTATTACTAAATTGAATCAATTTTACTATCAAAGATGCTAAAAATATGAGCAAAGGGATAACAATTAACATGATAAATCGGGCAAACCAAATCCCCTACACGTAACTTTTTGCTTGTCCTCAAGTAAACCAAGTCTAAATACATAAACATGTAGAAGACGTCCCTTGGATTATATTAGATACTAAGAAACATGGTAAGCAAATATTAAATTTGTATTGGCTCTATCTCACATGTAACTTAATATTGATATTTCAATAATTTGAAAACTCCTAAAGTAAATTTATCTAGTTCATTAAGTTAAATAAACTTACAGGTAATCCAAATGACCAAATATTCAATCATGTTATCATCAATATAAATCATATAGACACATAATAGATACAATCATTTGAATCCAAGTCATTCAACAAGTTAATTATTAGAATTCTAGAAAATTATGTACAAGGGATGCTTAAGTCATATAGGTCTATTGGGCTTGTAACTTTTGAGGCTTAAACGTTATGAGTTCAAACAAAATATGGCTTAAAATTTTTCAAACTGTAACACCCCAAATTTTTGGGAATTTTGAAGAAAATTTGTAAAATTAAAATTCTGTGTTCTGCTTGTTAAGTGTAGGTTTAATTGTGATAGTGGGCCTCTAGAAGGCCCAAGCTTAGGATAACCCGATAGTTTAATTAATTTTAATTCCATAAGAGAAAGGGTTACAGTAAATTGGGCTTTGAGGAATTAATTGTGTAAAATAGATCACAAGGAAACAAGTGGTGAAGTGGCATGTGGCGCCACAGGGAAGGCTATAAGTGGCGTGTGGAAGCTAGGGAGGACCTGTGTTCAAGTCACAATGACAAATCAAGGGATTAATTTTTATGAACAGAAAAGGTAAGCAGTGGAACTGAAGTAAAAGTCTGTTAGGAGGAGTTTGAGTTGCTCAGGAGATTGAGTAAGGAGGGGATAAGGGAGAGGATTTAGGAGCTGATCAAGGAGGATGGTGTTGGCCGAATAGTGGACTCTTGAGGAGCAAGAGTTGGCCGGCCAAGGGTTTCTTTAGGGGGTAAATTTCGGCTAGGTCAAAAGCTAGGTATAAATTCGGCATTTGGAAGTGTTGTGCCGTTTTTTTCTTTTCTGACCATTCTTCCTTCTCTTCCTTTCTTTTCTTTTCTTTTTTTCTCTCCATCTATCTTCCTTCTTCTTTCCCCATAGCCGAATCCTTCCATTATTCTATTCATCTCCACGTTCTTATCATTGTTCTTAAGCCTTATATACAAAAGTCGAAATCCAAAGCTTGATTCTTTTGTGCGATTTCTTTTAACCAAAACCACATCTCTTCTCTTCATCATTTGTGGCCGATTCACCAGCCCTCTAAAACCTCAAGTTTTGACTACAAGACCATAGCAAGACCCTCTCGTTTTACCTTTCTAAACACAAGTTGCAGAAAGCCGAAAACCCCACATTATAAGGGACTTGGCCGAATACTGAAGTCACTGAAAGATCGACTTTTGTTATCATCTGAGGGCTTAGATCTACATCGGGATCGAGTGGGAAACTCATTGGAATCAGTCACTAAGGAATCAGTGGTAAGTCTTCTCCAAAACTTAGTCTTCTTACATATTTTAGGAAAAGCCAAAATCCCTAAAAGTTAGGGAGGTTGTTGATTTGGACTTGTAACCCTGAGGGGTCGTAATAACTATTTTGTTTTGGTAATAGCGTGATTTAGAGGCGGTTGATCAAGAGCTTGGACAGGTGGAACGATCGGATCTTTGGAGTTAACCATCTTTCGGCAGTAAGGTAAGAGCAATAAGGGTTTTAGGCATGTTTTGCCGAATGTGGTAGGGGACTATATACTCAATCTTATTTTGATATTTGGAGTAATATTAAGTGATTCAATTGTAGGCAGTTCGTGTGTAGATCTCGTCGAGGAAATCCCAAAATAGGTGTGTAACTGACACCCTCTCATAGGCTAGATCGGCAAAAGCCGAAAAGCCGAAATGTCGAAAAACCGGTAATTTGGACACTTGCGAGTGTGCGAATGCTCGTAAGACGTATGGGTAATTATTACTGGTAATCGAAAGTGATAAAACTGCAGTACGCGCGATTTCGTGAGTTTTGATATTTTGGGTTTAAGGGGCCAAAACTGGGTCAATGGGCCAACGGGCCCAATTCGGTAAGAACACTCGGTAAGAGTTTCTGGCTAAACGTAATGGCTACGATATGCATGAAAACCTTAGAAATAGTTAGATGTACTAGAATACCCCTATGTATGCAAAATTACCATTATACCCCTATGTATGCAAAATTACCATTATACCCCTATGTATGCAAAATTACCATAATACCCCTATGTATGCAAAATGGCCTTTATACCCCTAGGGTTAATTTTGTCTGAAAAGCATGATGAATTAAATCTGTATGATGTATGCCATGAAGGTATATCTGTTGCATGGGGACATGGGTTATATTATGGAGGAAGCGTCTGGTGGCTATGCCACAAATTATCTGATACGTGGCCACGCCATATATATCTGATACGGTGGCACTTGCCGAAAATATTCAGATCTGGTGACTCTGTCACATTTTCTATATCTGGCGCCATGCTGCATATTTACGTGGCGTGTAGCGGTTGGGTAGGTCGAGTAGTCTCCCACATGGTGAAAGGATGGTATGGGGGTGCACATGGTTGGATATGGTTGGGTTTACGCATAAGCATGATATATACGTTACGATGCATTCGGGCCTATGGGCTTTATTCGAAATGCATTGCGGGCTAAGGCCAACTTATTCATCTCGTGGTTTGAACCGATTTAGGCTATGGTTGGGTTGAATTACACATCGAGTTTCCCAAAACTCACCCTTATTTTCATCCTCGCAGTAATCCTCAACCGTAGTGGGCTTGGAGTCGTGAGAGATTCGGATCGCCACTGTTTCTCTGAACTGGTTTCTTTCTGGTGAACTAGACGTCCTTTTAATTTCACTTATGGTTTTGGGTTTTAAGTGTAATAAGGCCGCTTAATTATTTTTATGGTTTTTTTTACTTTTATTATTTTATTTTATTATGATGAAAGAAAACTATGATAACTAAGGTAAATGAGTTAGCTTTAGGACGCGTTTTCAAAAACATTAAGGGATTTCAAAATAACACGATTACAAGCAAGACTTTCGCTAAGCAAACGTTTTCAAACTTAATCATTTTCTTAAGGTAGACATAACCAGACGGTTTTCTCAAAATTATACGAGTCGTTAAGATGTGGCAATGGTGGTGTGCATGTCTAGGATTGGATCCGAAAGGAGCTTGGAACTTAAGCAGTCCGACGGACTCACCTCCTCTTTTCCTGGTTTCCTACCTGGTGCACAGCTTCTATTCACTTTAACCTACTTTTAAAAGTATCTTTTACAACACCAATTAAGTTTTCCAAACTAAGTAATACGGAACGTTTTGAACGCATCAATATGGCGCACCGGATCCGGACGTAGCGTCTAGGCCGGGTTTGGGGTGTTACATTTAGTGGTATCAGAGCTTAGGTTGCAACAACTCGGCTGTGGATTGGGTTTATAATAACAAAGTTTTTGAAAAAAAAAGTTTTTGGAGACTGTAAAACTCTGTTTTCAAAATCTGGAACAGTGAGTGGCATTTCGAATCTCCGGCCCAAGTCTGTAAGTATTTTGAACTTTTTTTTTCTGAATATATATTATCTGTTTGTACTGAAATACTCTAGATAGGATGCTACTGAAACCCTAGAAAAGCTTGCTAAAAGACTGAAACTATAGCTAGACGTCGATTCTACTAAACCATCTACGAATTCTCATGCGAATCATAAAACATCTGTAATAAACATTAGAATGATATTAATGCATAAAATTCGTAATCAAATAATACGATATGAGTACGCGAGTAGCTCGAGGTAGAGGCCGTGGACGAGGCCGAGGAAGAGATCGAGCGGGATCTTCATCTTCAGGACATATGCCAGCGGCAGAAGCACCGGTACCTTCAGAAATGGAAGTGGAATCACATGATCATGGTGCCGGGGATGATGCCTGTCATGAGCTATGCTTGAGTTACGGAAAGGGTTGCGGGCAAGTTCGAACAGCGGAATTCGAGGATCGATTTACGACGACTCAAGACTAACGGAGCGGAGATCTTTAAGGGTGTATCTGGTGTAGCCCCGAATGTGGCAGAATATTGGTTGGAGGCCACGAAATGAATTATGGATGACTTGGACTGTTCTGTGGAGCAAAAGCTGAAGGGGGCCGTATCGTTGCTGCGAGATGAGGCTTATCGGTGGTGGCTCACCGTGAGGATGGAACCCGGTGATAGGGTTACTTGGGAGTATTTAAGACACCTTTAAAGGAAAGTACGTCGGGGCAAGTTATGTGGACGCCGTAGGAAAGAATTCTGAATCTGGTCCAATGAGGCAAAACTGTTCTTTGAGTACGAGGTGAATTTACGAGGCCGAGTAGGTATCTTTGTGGGAATAGTTGCTATGGAGTATGAGCGTAGCGTTCGCTTTGAGATGGACTCAGAGATGACCTTAAGGTGCTGATTGCTCCGCAGATGGAGCGTGACTTCGCGGTTCTGGTGGAAAAAGCTAAGATTACTGAGGAGGTAAAGCGTACTGAGAGGCAGAACCATGGGAAAGATCGGAACCGTTTCTGGAGGAATTTTGGACCTTCGGGTGGAGCAAACAAGAATGTCAAAAGGGCGAGAGTGGAGGAGCCAGTTCGAGCCGTTCTGATGAATGTGGTTAGACCGCCAATCTATGGGGACTGTGGTAAGGTACACCTCGGTGAGTGTAGGAAACGTTCTGCTGCTTGTTTCCGATGCGGATCTATGGAGCATGAGTTAAGGATCGTCCACGAGAGCCGATCGAGCTCAAAGTTCTTTGTCTGAGGGTTGTTCAACCCATGAGAGGACGTGGACAAGGTAGGGGCGGAAATGGGAATAGAAATGGTCGAGGTCGAGGGCGCTGGCGGGAGCCGAAAATCTTTGAGGCTCGACGGCCCGGCGTTGGTGTATCTGCTCGTGTCGTCGAGAGGAGGCGACGCACTTGATGTCATAACTGGTACATTTTTAGTTTCTAATATGTCGTATACTGCCTTGGTGGATATTGGATCTACTCATTCTTATGTTGCGTGTACCATATCTGGGTCTTTGGGAGTGCATTCTGAAAAGATAGTGAGTGGGGTATCTGTGCTAAGTCCCTTGGGTCACTCGGTTAGGGTAGACAAGCTGTATAAGAATGTACCCTTAGAAACTCAAGGTAGGATCTTTCCTAGCGATCTAATGGAGTTGCCGTTTGGAGAGTTTGATCTCATTCTGGGAATGGACTAGCTTGTTAAGCATAAGGCGACTCTAGACTGTGCTGCTAAGTGAATGGTGCTAAGGACCATGGAAGGGGATGAGGTTATGGTGATAGGTGAGCGAAGGGACTATTTGTCTAATGTGATATCGGCATTGAGGGCTGAAAAGTGGATTCGAAAAGGGTGTGAGGGCTATTTGGCATTTGTAAGTCAAACAGAGGTAGAGGGGCTAACAGTGGATAAGGTTAGAACTGTAAAAGAGTTCCAAGATGTCTTTCCGGAGGAGCTTAGGGATTGCCTCCAAACCGAGAAGTTGAATTTGGAATCGACACATTGCACAGGACAAAGACACCGGTGTCCATTGCACCATATAGGATGGCACCAAGGAGTTAGTGGAGTTAAAGGCGCAAATTCAAGAATTGTTGGATAGGGGCTTTATTAGGCCAAGTGTGTCTCCATGGGGAGCACCGGTGCTATTCGTGAAGAAGAAGGATGGGACGATGCGTATGTGCATTGATTATCGTCAGTTGAACAAACTGATGATTAAGAATAAGTACCCTCTGCCAAGGATTGACGATCTGTTCGACCAGCTTAAAGGAGCTTTTGTATTTTCCAAGATCGATCTTCGATCTGGATATCATCAGTTAAGGGTCAAGGAGGCAGATATTCATAAGACAGCATTCAGGACTCGTTATGGTCATTATGAGTTTCTGGTTATGCCATTTGGACTAACAAACGCTCCTGCAGCATTTATGGATCTGATGTATCGTATGTTCCAACCATTTCTGGATCGGTTCGTGGTCATCTTTATCAACGATATTCTGGTATATTCTGAGACTGAAGCAAAACATGATGAGCATCTCCGCACTGTGTTGCAAGTGTTAAGGGAGAAGGAACTTTATGCGAAGTTCAGCAAGTGTGAGTTCTGGTTGAGGGAGGTAACCTTTTTGGAGAGGGGATTAGAGTGGATCCTCGAAAGATTGAAGCAATTTTGGAATGGAAGCCACCTAGGTCGGTTTCAGAAATTCGAAGTTTCCTAGGGTTGGCAGGATACTACAGAAGGTTTGTAGAAGGTTTTTCTGTGATGGCAGCACCTCGCACAAAACTCATAAGGAAAAGAGTACCGTTTGTATGGACGGAGAAGCGAAGAAGCTTTTGAGAGGTTGAAAAAGTTACATTGAAGCACTGTGTTAATTCAACCGAGTCAGGAAAGATTTTCTTGTATGTACGTGATGCATCACACGTAGGTTTGGGTTGTGTGTTGATGCAAGAGGGTAAGGTGGTTGCTTATGCGTCTCGACAACTTAAGCCTCACGAAGGGAACTATCTCACTCATGATTTGGAGTTAGCAGCAATGATCTTTGCACTTAAAATCTGGAGGCATTACTTGTTTGGAGAAAGGTGTATTATATACACAGATCATAAGAGTATCAAGTATTTGCCGACTTTGAAGGAACTGAACCTTATGTAAAGGAGATGGATCGAGTTGCTCAAGGATTATGATTGTTCAATCGAATATCACCCAGGCAAGGCTAATATGGTAGCCGATGCTCTAAGTCGTAAAGTCAGATCGATCCGAGAGCAATGTTTGCTCGTCTAAGTCTCAGATGATGATGGAAGTCTGCTGGTGAATTGCAAGTAAGGCCAACTTGGGTGGATCGATTAAGGAAGCGGTTGAAAGATGAGTCTTTGGTCCTCGTTTTCAACAAGTTAAGGAAGGAAACTTCGAGTTTGGGTTAAATGATGATGGGGTTACGTGTTTCGAGGTAGAATTTGTGTTTGAAGGACTCGACTTGAGACAGTCAATTTTGAAGGAAGCTCATGGGGACTTTGTGCCATGCATCCCGGAGGAATAAGTTGTACCATGACTTGCAAGAAGCTGATTGGTGGCTGGACTTAGCGAGAGGTAACGAAATTTGTGGGAAATTTCGACATGCCGACAAGTGAAAGTGAGCATCGATTACCTTCGGATTATTGCGGCCAATAAAAATACCACTTTGGAAGTGGGAGAGGGTAACCATGGACTTTGTGAGTGGCTACCCTTGACACCATCGAAGAAAGACTCGATATGGGTGATTGTGGATAGGTTGACCAAGTCAGCTCATTTTATACCTGTTCGCATAGACTTTTCTCTTCAGAAGTTAGCCAAGTTGTATATGGCAGAGATTGTGCGACTGTATGGAGTTCCGATCTCGATCATCTCTGATCGGGATCCTAGATTCACATCTCGCTTTTGGCAAAAGCTACATGAGGCGTTGGGAACACGATTGAACTTTAGTACGGCTTTCCATCCCCAAACTGATGGTCAGTCAGAAAGAGTTATTCAGATTCTGGAAGACATGCTGAGGGGATGTGTTATTGATTTCCGAGGTAGTTGGGAGGATTGCTTGCCTTTGGCAAAGTTTGCATACAACAATAGTTATCAGTCGAGTATTCGAATGGCACCTTATGAAGCACTGTATGGGCGAAGGTGTCGAACACCTAGTTGTTGGACTGAACTGGGGGAGCGACAAGTTCTTGGACTGAGTTGGTGGCGGAATCGAGGATAAGGTCGAGTTAATTAGAGATCGGTTAAAGGAAGTGTCGATAGGCAAAAGTCGTATGCGGTCTGAAGCGTAAGGAGATTGAATACTCGATTAGGCGATATGGTCTTCTTGAAGGTTTCACCTTGGAAGAAGATATTAAGGTTTGGTAAGAAGGGCAAGTTGAGTCCGCGGTTCATTGGGCCTTATCGGATTTTGAAGCGAGTAGGCCCAGTGGCTTATCAGTTGGAATTGCCTTCAGAGTTAGACAGGATTCATGATGTTTTTCACGTCTTCATGTTAAGGCGCTATCGTTCTAACCCTACTCATGTCGTGCCGGTTGCAGAAATTGAGGTGCGAGCTGATTTGACCTTTGAGGAGGAGCCTGTACAAATATTAGATTGAGACGTTAAGGTTCTGAGGAGGAAATCTGTACCATTAGTGAAAGTGCTTTGGCGTAACCATGGCAGAGAAGAAGCTACTTGGGAGCCAGAAGAGGCAATACAACAACAATACCCTCATCTGTTCGGATCAGGTAAATTTCGAGGACGAAATTTCTTTAAGGAGGGTAGAGTTGTAACGCCCCAAATTTTTGGGAATTTTGAAGAAAAATTTGTAAAATTAAAATTCTGTGTTCTGCTTGTTAAGTGTAGGTTTAATTGTGATAGTGGGCCTTTAGAAGGCCCAAGCTTAGGATAATCCGATAGTTTAATTAATTTTAATTCCATAAGAGAAAGGGGTTCTGGTAAATTGGGCTTTGAGGAATTAATTGTGTAAAATAGATCACAAGGAAGCAAGTGGTGAAGTGGCATGTGACGCCACAGGGAAGGCTATAAGTGGTGTGTGGAAGCTAGGGAGGAGCCAGGTTCAAGTCACAATGACAGCAAATCAAGGGATTAATTTTTATGAACAGAAAAGGTAAGTAGTGGAACTGAAGTAAAAGTCTGTTAGGAGGAGTTTGAGTTGCTCAGGAGATTGAGTAAGGAGGGGATAAGGGAGAGGATTTAGGAGCTGATCAAGGAGGATAGTGTTGGCCGAATAGTGGACTCTTGAGGAGCAAGAGTTGGCCGGCCAAGGGTTTCTTTAAGGGGTAAATTTCGGCTAGGTCAAAAGCTAGGGATAAATTCGGTATTTGGGAGTGTTGTGCCGTTTTTTTCTTTTCTGACCATTCTTCCTTCTCTTCCTTTCTTTTCTTTTCTTTTTTTCTCTCCATCTATCTTCCTTCTTCTTTCCCCATAGCCGAATCCTTCCATTATTCTATTCATCTCCACGTTCTTATCATTGTTCTTAAGCCTTATATACAAAAGCCTAAATCCCGAAAGCTTGATTCTTTTTGTGCCGATTTCTTTTAACCGAAACCACATCTTTTCTCTTCATCATTTGTGGCCGATTCACCAGCCCTCTAAAACCTCAAGTTTTGACTACAAGACCATAGCAAGACCCTCTCGTTTTACCTTTCTAAACACAAGTTGCAGAAAGCTGAAAACCCCACATTATAAGGGACTTGGCCGAATACTGAAGTCACTGAAAGATCGACTTTTGTTATCATCTGAGGGCTTAGATCTACATCGGGATCGAGTGGGAAACTCATTGGAATCAGTCAGGAATCAGTCACTAAGGAATCAGTGGTAAGTCTTCTCCAAAACTTAGTCTTCTTACATATTTTAGGAAAAGCCGAAATCCCTAAAAGTTAGGGAGGTTGTCGATTTGGACTTGTAACCCTGAGGGGTCGTAATAACTATTTTGTTTTGGTAATAGCGTGATTTAGAGGCGGTTGATCAAGGGCTTGGACAGGTGGAACGATCGGATCTTTGGAGTTAACCATCTTTCGGCAATAAGGTAAGAGCAATAAGGGTTTTAGGCATGTTTGGCCGAATGTGGTAGGGGACTATATACTTAATCTTATTTCGATATTTGGAGTAATATTAAGTGATTCAATTGTAGGCAGTTCGTGTGTAGATCTCGTCGAGGAAATCCCAAAATAGGTGTGTAACTGACACCCTCTCATAGGCTAGATCGGCAAAAGTCGAAAAGCCGAAATGTCAAAAAGCCGGTAATTTGGGCACTTGCGAGTGTGCGAATGCTCGTAAGACGTATGGGTAATTATTACTGGTAATCGAAAGTGATAAAACTGCAGTACGTGCGATTTCGTGTGTTTTGATATTTTGGGCTTAATGTACCAAAACTGGGTCAATGGGCCAACGGGCCCAATTCGGTAAGAACACTCGGTAAGAGTTTCTGGCTAAACGTAATGGCTACGATATGCATGAAAACCTTAGAAATAGTTAGATGTACTAGAATACCCCTATGTATGCAAAATTACCATTATACCCCTATGTATGCAAAATTACCATTATACCCCTATGTATGCAAAATTACCATTATACCCCTATGTATGCAAAATGACCTTTATACCCCTAGGGTTAATTTTGTCTAAAAAGCATGATGAATTAAATCTGTATGATGTATGCCATGAAGGTATTTCTGTTGCATGGGGACAAGGGTTATATTATGGAGGAAGCGTCCTGGTGGCTATGCCACAAATTATCTGTTCTGGTGGCACTGCCACAAAATATCTGTATCTGGTGACTCTGTCACATTTTCTGTATCTGGCAGCCATGCTGCATATTTCTGTGGCGTGTAGCGGTTGGGTGGGTCGAGTAGTCTCCCCACATGGTGAAAGGATGGTATGGGAATGGTTGGGTTTCTGCATAAGCATGATATATCTGTTCTGATCTGTTCTGGGCCTATGGGCTTTATTCTGAAATTTGTTCTGGGCTAAGGCCAACTTATTCTCATCTCGTGGTTTGAACTGATTTAGGCTATGGTTGGGTTGAATTACACACTGAGTTTCCCAAAACTCACCCCTTATTTTCATCCTCGCAGGTAATCCTCAACCGTAGTGGGCTTGGAGCTGTGAGAGATTCGGACTGGCCACCTGTTTCTACGAACCTGGTTTCTTTCTGGTGAATTGGACGTCCTTTTAATTTCACTTATGGTTTTGGGTTTTAAGTGTAATAAGGCCGCTTAATTATTTTTATGGTTTTTTTTACTTTTATTATTTTATTTTATTATGATGAAAGAAAACTATGATAACTAAGGTAAATGAGTTAGCTTTAGGACGCGTTTTCAAAAACATTAAGGGATTTCAAAATAACACGGTTACAAGCAAGACTTCCGCTAAGCAAACGTTTTCAAACTTAATCATTTTCTTAAGGTAGACATAACCAGACGGTTTTCTCAAAATTATACGAGTCGTTAAGGTGTGGCAATGGTGGTGTGCATGTCTAGGATTGGATCCGAAGGGAGCTTGGTACTTAAGCAGTCCGACGGACTCACCTCTTCTTTTCCTGGTTTCCTACCTGGTGCACAGCTTCTATTCACTTTTAACCTACTTTTAAAAGTATCTTTTACAACACCAACTAAGTTTTCCAAACTAAGTAATACGGAACATTTTGAACGCATAAATATGGCGCACCGGATCCGGACGTAGCGTCTAGCCCGGGTTTGAGGTGTTACACAAACACTAGAAGAAGTTATGCACATGACATTGTTCCCTTTCACCCCTGAATTTATCTTTTAGGTTCGCCTCCTTATTTCTCCTTCTCTTACCTTCCTTATCCTTTCAAACATTTGGAAGATTTAGTTCAATATTTGTGTGTAACGCCCCGAATTTCTGGGCCTAGAAGTATTAGGCCTTGTGCGTGGGAATCACAAGGAGACTGTACATTAAAGTTTATATGTGGAAGAAATATCACAATTGATTGTCTGCTGTAGTGGCTAAGTGATTAGGAGTGTTGGAGAAGTCCTGGGTTCAAACCTGGGCTTTAGCAAAAATTTATGTTTTTCTTTTAAAGGAGCCTTGATGTTAGTGGGTAGGCTTTAAGAATATTGTCGATGAATTTATATCACAAGAAGCAATATGGTCTAGTGGAAGTGACTAGTGGACTGACGTTCGAATCCCCGTTTGTACAAATAGAGATCATTTTTATTGATTGCCATGGAAGGAGGTGGAGTTGGACTGAGACTCTATGGATGACTTGGTTATGAGTGTTTCAAGGAAATTTGAATTGAAGGTTGAGTGATTTAGGGGAGTGTTTCAAGGGAAGAAGATTTGGATAAAGGAGTTTGTTTGTAATTCAAACTCGGTTGGTGGCTTAATTCAAGGAGAAAATCAGGGAATTTGAAATGGGAAGGGTTGGTTGCCGAAATTTGAACTCCCCATTGTGAAAATTCGATCATAGGACCTTTTTTCCCTGGGTGCTGAATACTTTTGTGCCATTTCGGGTTTTCTTTGTTTTCAGTTTTTTTCCTCTTTTCTCTGTATTGCCGTGCATATTCTGGAATTTTACAGTTCGTACAGCCTTTCTACCTATTTTCTGTTTTAGTATAGAATTGAAAGGCCGAATATAGGAGTTGTTCTTACATTTTTGTGGCTATTCTTTTCTTTCATTTCTGAACTGAACTTCTCCACCCTCTCCCTCTCTCATTTATTTTACGTGAACGAATAGCTTTTGGTCTCTTCTCCTCTTTTCTTCCTTCTCTCAATTGCATTTTCCTTCTTTGTGGTTTAGCCGAATAGCACTTGCCTCCTCTCCCTTGCCACTTATTCAGTTTTTCTTGGCTAGCCGATTGTCTTTCTATGTAGAGCTTAATCCCTCTACACTTGAGTAAGGTAATTGTTTTTTTTGGGTTCACGGCTACTCTTCTCTCTCTTTATCTATTTGTTAATATAAGTTTCTTCCTTGACACTATCTTCATCCATTGTTTCTGATAGGAGTGTGACTATTTTTCGTGGGACTCAAATCCTAGAGTGTACCTTAAAAGGCTGAATACTCCTAAGTAGTGGTAAGTTGTTGTTCTTTTGTTTCTAACATTTGTCATTCACATTTTTAGTTAACAAGGTGGTAATGCTACATAGATTTTGTCAAGTTTTGGAAGGCGGCTTTGATCAGTGGTTAAAGAGAGGAATCAGTTTCTATCCAAGCTATGCAGTCAGTACCATTTTGGAATCAGGTGCTATGTAAGGGTGTTAATTTTAACGATTAAAGGACTAACGTGGGATTATGATTGAATCTAGGTTTAATGTCGTGGGGTTTTCTCACTTATCACAAATAGGTGTGTATCCGTACTCTGTAAGCAGTAATAGGCATAAGGCCGTAAATATGTGTGTAATCGTATGCCTTGTTTTGATAATCTACTGAAAAGTCGAAAATGTGTGTGTTGTTTACTCTGTTATGACTATAGATCGGCAAAATGCCAAAAAGCCAGAAATATGGCTTATGATGCCACACGAGTGTGTGATCGTGCGTGTGGTGAATCGAGCTCACAGAATGTGGGTGAACAACGAGGAAAGCCACCATGAACGAGGAAAGCCCTGTTTGTAAAATTATCGAAATACCCTCAGTTTGTAAAATTATCGAAATACCCTCGGTTTGTAAAATTATTGAAATACCCCCAGTTTGTAAAATTATCAAAATACCCTTATAGTGTAAAATTATCGAAATACCCTTATAGTGTAAAATTACCCAAATACCCTTGTAGTGTAAAATTACCGAAATACCTATGTAGGGCAAAATGATTGCCCTTGTGGGTAAATGACCAGCTTAGACTATGAATTTGACAGATTTGACTATGATTGTATGACTGTGTTTTAACTGTTTTGATTGTGGTTATAAAATTGATATGCTTTTAATATATGTTTAAATGATTGTTACTGAGCATGACCATTCTGCATACACGTGTGATGATTGAGCATGACATACACGACATATTGCATGGGGTTGGGACATTGATATGGAGGAAGTACTATTCTGATAGGGTCACACAGGTCGTACGAGATGACTGTGGATCCAGTATTTAACTGTTAAGGTCACATGGGTCGCACGAGACGACTATGGACCAACGGATGGCTTAATGCCGCTTAATCTGATTATAGCTCTATGCCAACCTAAAAATGGTTCTGTGCCATCTTGACAATGGCTTTGTGCCAAATGCATTTACCCGTGGCTATGTGCTTAACATACTTATTGATGATTCTGTGTCGATCATATTTACCCACGGTTGTGTGCCGATTATATTACCGTCGCTAATGGCTATGTGCCAAACATAATACAGTTACTGATGGCTTTGTGCCAATTATAATACCGCTACTGAAGGCTTAGAGCCGCATATATACTAGAAGCTTTGTTGCAATTTGGATTAGTGCCGCAACCGATGCTAACATTGGTGTGCTAGTTGGGTGGGTCGATTTTATCCCCACGTAAGTGTAAGGTTGCTACGGGTGGTGTGTTGGCTGGATCAAGATGGGATGCATCCTCATACTGTTGCATATTTGCTTATGAGATCTGTCACCGTATTGGGCTTAAGCCCACTTGTTCTGTTATTGGTTAGGGCTAGGCCCAATTGATTCTGTTATGGGCTGTGACCTAAATGATATTGTAGTGGGCTTCGGCCCACGTATGCTCTAAACTGGACTGTACTGTTACTGTTAAAGGGCTTGGGCCCAGACTATTTTTGTTTTTGTTTCAGTATACTGACTGTTACTCTAGTAAGGGGATTACACACCGAGTTTTCATAAACTCACCCCGTTTATTAACTGTGCAGGTAATCCCCAGCATTAGGAGGATCGGTGCTATGAGGGACTCAGAGATGGCCACACGACTGCCTTTGGACTTTATTTATTTTTTAGATTCCATTTTGGCTTTTCAAATTTTGTAATAAGGCCTCTCAAAGTGTCTGGATTTTAACTTTGGGTTTTATTTACTTCGATTTATAACTGTTTTTAAACAACACTACGTTTCCGCAACATTCTTGGAACGGTTTCGCAACTTAGTTTTTAACATCACGTTTTTGTAAATCAGTTACTTTTAAAATTAGCTTCACAGCTTAAAAGAAATTTTGGGAGTAGAATTAATAACTTTTCAATGTACCACTTTATAAAATAAACTAACGTAACTGGGATTTTACTCAAGTTTTCAAATAATAAGGGTTTTCAATGAAAACATGGTTTTGGAAAAACACTTCAATGTGACACGTCAGATTCGGGCCTAACTTCTAGGCCGGGTTTGGGGTGTTACATAGTGATTATAAAAAGCTTAGCAAGTTTTAGTGCATTGTAGAAATGAAAAATGCTCTTTTAAGTTTGAAATAATTTTTTGCTTAAGCTTAGTCTAAGTATTCCACACTTTTTCACTCCCAATTCTTTTAACTCCATGCTTTTATCCACTCATTTTGCTTTTAATCTTCACAATGATTTTATATTTCTATTGCATATATTTTTGCAAGATTTCTATACTCACCATAATTGTAACACCCTATACCTGGCCTGGACACCAAGCCAAATATCGAGATGCCACACCACTGTCTCACGTTAATTTTATTGTAATTATCAGAATTGAGATACGTGCAGTTTCATTTTACTTTGATTATTCTAGCATTTAAGAGAATATCAAGTCATGCAAGCTTAGTTTAGCATTTAATCATACTAACATGCAACAAACAAACATAAAATTTACATATCTAAAGCATTGAGACCACTTAGTAAATTTTCCCAAAAATGTTATGTAGGTATCGATACTGCCTCTATGGTATCGATATTTCCTTTAAGTGGTATCGATACCACCTGGAAAAATTGATACCAAACTAGCATTTTGTTTCTCGCCAAATTTTAAAATATTGAAAATTATCGGTACTTTTCGCAAGGTATCGATAAATACATCACGAGTATCGATACTCGAGTCAAGGTATCAATACCAAGTTGATAATCTAACTCCCTGCATTTTCGAAAATACAGAGGTATCGTTCTAAAAACCTTAATATCGATACCTCTGCTTCAAGTTACAAAAATTCAACATATAAGAGCATTTAAATCATTCAAACTTAGTCCCTATGCATCATGCTTCATTCACCTAGTCACATATGCATCAAAATGTATAAACAATAAGCCAAACACTATGTCCAAGTTCACAAGCTTCCCAAACATATGCAATATACAAATAATCCCCAATACATTTTAATAAACTGATATAAATGTCTACCATATTGCCTTTTTATTTCTTAGAACTAGAATAAGCAAAAAACCTACTGTAATGAGTAAAGAATGGCTTGGATCAATCCCTCGATGGCCACACCTCTCACATCAAGAGCGCTACTACTTTGTAAAGGATAAAATGGACTAAGTGTATGATAATTCGGTTCTTGAGTTTATGAAACATAAAGTGGACTCTATCACCACACAACCGATAAACAGGTCTCCAACACACCACACATAGACTCGTAGAGTCAAACATATCCCATAAGTGAAGCATATAGCTAACACTTTCCAAAACACCATACATACAAATCCTAGTGAATGGAGCTTGGCTCACTCCTTTATCTCTCCAAAACTATCCTTGGGCCTCAGCGCCCCATATATCACAATCACAAAAAAAGTAAGTAATCACAATCCTATGGCATGCCAACTATATCCAACGGTTTCATTAAGTCACAAGGCCAAAATATCCATAATGTCATCAAATATTACTTACCGATTATCTGTACATATTCACCGCATAATCACCTCATTGCCACATTGCATGAATAACATACCCTCATATTTACCATCACAACAATCATCTCAACATGTTCACATTTCATCACATCATAATTGTACTACCCCGAAAGTTACTACAGTAAGAAAATGAAATATTGTCCTTGATATAATAAAATTAGAAAATAAAGTGAGATCTATTTCAGAAGTATATTATGATATATTAATTCAAGAAAGGACTAAATCACAAAGGTGAGAAAAGTTTTGTGGCCCAAAAGTAAATACTCAAAATTTGAGGGGTTAAAGTGTAAAAAATTGAAGGACCAATAGTGCAAATATTTTAAGGGTGGAATGATCTAGAAACTAAGGAAAATGGATGAATTAGGACCAAATTGAATAAGTGGAAAAGAATGAGGGGTTAAATAACAATTTTGCCAAAATAAGTGATGAGTCAATAGAGGAATTTTGAAGAATCATAAGGGGCAAAATGGTCATTTAGCAAGAAAGATAATTTTGAAGAGCAATGATGATGTTGGTGATATTTTAAAATAAATAAATAAATATTAGTTTATTAATATTTTGATTTAATTTCTGATTATATTTTATTATTATTTTATTTAGTATATAAGGGAAGAAAGATGAAGAATTCTCTTCATCTTTCCATGCAACCAACGTGAGGAGAGAAAAGAAAGAAAGAAATTTTATTTTTTTTACAATTTGGTCCTTTTACCAAAAATTCACCATTTTTACTTAGAAATCAAAAGAATTTTCATAGCTACCAAGAGAGAAAAATAATAAGAAGACTATGGGGAGCTAGAATATCAAGTCATATTCAAGAAATAGAAGCTGGAGGAGAGAGAAAATCAAGTTAAAGATTGAAATCAATAGGACAAAGTAAGAACATAAAAATTTCAATATATTTTTAAGTTTGATATTATTGAAAAAGCATGAAAATGATGTTAAAGTAAAGTTTTCTTATATAATGTTCTATGTTCTTGATATGTTAGTGAAGGGAAATAAGAGGAAGTGATGGGAAATATTGTAGAGAAAGGAAAGGAGGGTGTTATAAACTTGGTTATCAACATTTTGCACTAAAACAGTTTTGGATAGCAGCAGTAGTCTGACTTTGAAAATTCACCAAAAATTATAGAAATTGAATTAGAGGTTAATTAAAGTATTAAGTTAACTAAATTTTTGTGAGACAAGGTTAGATTGATTTTGGGTTCCCCTATTTTGAATTTGGAAAATCATCAAAATTGTAAAAAAATAATTAGGGGTTTAAATTTATATTTTAAATTCTTAATGAGTCTATTTTAAGAAAAAAATGGAAACATCATCCAAACCTGTACTAAGAGATAATTAATTTTAGTAAAGAAAGGTCGAAGTTGTCAAATAGTAGAAAAGGATAAATTTGAAGGTTTTACTGTACTTATTGGTTAAATTATAAATTTTGAAAATTTTATGGTAGAATTATATTTGAGTCTAGTTTCAAAAATATCAAGGGAATCTTAATTTAGAATTATGTAGCTTAAGATATAAATAATTTAGTGACTATGACTCAAGTGGATAACTTTGATATGAACATATAAGTAAATAGTGGAATTATATATACATTAAGGATGTAGAATGGAGAGGAGGAGGAGAATATATATGAATATTCAGCTAGTATAGGTTTACATTAAAAATTGCTAATTTTCCTATTTTAGGCTCGGAGACTAAATTGAATACAAGTAAAATTTTATGGGCAATTTTGTAAAATGTTAAAATGACCAAATTGCATGAAATGAATTGTTTTATTATCTAAATTAATATATTGAAACAAATTATTAATATTAAGTGAGTTTAGAGCTTTAATTTTGTTGTTTGATGAAATTATAAAGTGATTTTGTTAAATATTAATGTTAGTATCAAATGGTGAAAATAATTAAAATATTAGGGTTTGGTATTAAATTTTTGTTTTATTAAGGGCTATATGATAGCCTAGAATATTTGGATAACTTATTAATTGAGAAATATTAGTTGATTTGATAAATTAATTAGTTAAGAGACTAAATTGTAAAAGTTGTAAAAGTTGGGGTAATTGTGTAAATTTAAAAATTGAAGGTTATAAATTGTGAAATAAATTGGAACTGAAATATATGATAATAATTTTATATTTTAGATCAAGATTCCGTAGATACTCATGAAAAAGAAAAATAGCAGAATAGTCTTAAACTCCTGTAATTATTACAATTCAATTCAAGTAAGTTCGTGTAACTAAATTATGTATATTTATATGTTTGAATTGAATGTTGTATTTGTGAATTGTGTAAATGCCATATACATGAAATTTACCATATATTCAACAATATCTAATAAATAATAAGTGCCAATTGAATAAATGAAATTCAATGGATACAGGGTTCCTGTATTGGTTGTGGTCTTGCATATGTTGCGGACACACCATAGCTCGAAAGAGCATCTGTTATTAGCCTTTTCAAGCTTCCCATTATATGGTTCTTGCAAGCTTCCTGTTAATATCTCTTCTGAGCATCCCGATCGGTTGTGATCCTGCATGTGTTGTGGACACACAACAGCTCTTATGAACGTCCCGATATACGACTCTTCGCGAGCTTCCTATTGATTGACTCTTTCTGAGCTTCCTGATATTGGATCGCTTGAACTTCTTAATATATGGCTATCCAGAGCTTCCTGTTAATGGCTCTACGGAGCTATAGATTATTGGCTCGCATGAGATTCTTAATTATGGCTCTTATTGTAACGCCCTGATTTTTGGGCCTGGAAGTATTGGGCCTTGAGTCTGGATTCGGATAGAAGACGGCCTGAATAAATTGGATGTTATTATTATTATTATTATTTCGTATGTTTAGTTTAGTACTTAAATAAATTGCGAAGGGTTTATGGTGTGGGAAAAGTCAGGGGCTCGGCCCATAGCTTTAGCAAAATTCTTAAATTTTGCCTCTTAAGGGAATCTGGGCAGTAGGCTTTATTAATAATTTGGGCTAAGTTTTAGCACAAACAAGCCCCTGGCCCAGTGGCTAAGCACGCTAGGAGGGTGTGGGAGGTGCCTGGGTTCAAGGCACGGCGCGCGCAAATGGTTGGTTTTTTTAGTATTCAGGTTGCGGTTAAAATAGGGGTTAAGAGGAGTTGCCAACATAACCCAACACAAGGAGTGCCTGTAGCGCAGTGGCAGCAGCGTACTAGGCACGCGGAGAGGGCTTAGGTTCGAGTCCTTGCGCTGGCAAATTCTGTTTTATTTTTAAACGCGGGCTAGAACTAAAGCAGGTAGGGGTTATAAGTTAATTGTGAAAAGATTATGTCATGAAAGGAACTTCGGTGCAGTGGTAAGTAGCGTATGTGTGTGTTTAGAAGGCCGCAGGTTCGAGATGTATAGCAGGTGAAATTTCCTTTTTATTTTGCAAGTAACCGAGGCTTCAGTAGGAATAGATTAAGATTAATTGTGACCCTATATTAGTAAAGAAAGAAGCGTGGTGCAGTGGCCAGCAGCACGGGCGAAGGAGCAAGGGAGGACGAAGGACTGGGGTTCGAGCCTCACCTCACGCATGGAAGGTTTGGGTCTTTTGCTACTCGCGTGGCGAAGGAGTTGGAGTCTGAACCAGACTCTCCTGGCAGCATGCTGAAGCAGTGCAAGGGGTGGATAAGGATGCTGCTAATCAGTGGAAGAGTTTGAGCTGATCAGGGGATTGGGTAAGGAAGAGATAAGGGAGGAAACTTAGGAGCTGATCAAGGAGCTTGGTGTTGGCCGAATGTTGGACTGTTCAGATGCAGGAGTTGGCCGGCCAAGGGTCTTTAGTATAGGCAAATTCAGCTAGGTCATTTAGTGTGGGGAATTTTGGCATTTTGGACTTGTGGCTGCCAAATTCTTTTTGTATTTTTGGGACTGGGTTTTCTCTTTTTCTTTCTTTTTCTAGAAGCAGAAACCTACACCCTATAGCTGTGCCAACTTCTCTTCTTCAAGAACTGAATTCTCTTATCTTCTCCTCTCTTCTTTTCACTTTTCTTTTCTTATCGACTCTCATCTTCTTTATCCCTGTTTCCTCTCAAAACCAAGTACCTGTTGCCGATTACCCCTTGGCCGAACCTAAATCTTTCATATTTCTCTTCTTTTTCTCTTCATTTGTTTCCCTCACATCTAGGAGGCCGAAACTTGCTATAGCCGAACCCCTTTCCTTTTTTCTTTAAAAAGCCGAAACCTTCATACCTGTGGTTTAGGAAGCCGAATCTTTGGCTACTTGAACCTGTTTCTTCTAACTACGATAGATCGGGATTAATATCATAGATAGGAACACTCTTTTGGGCAGAACAACGATTGGTAAGTATTCGAATCACTTTCACTAGTTACTCATGATTTAAGGTAAAAGCCGAAACCCCTTAAGGGTGGCTAACATTGGGACTAAGGGCATTTTTGCCACTTTCTTTTGGTTTTTTATGTGCTAGAGTGGACAAGGGGGTGTACAGTGAAGGGCTTGAAGGCTAACTAGGTTGGACATCTAGATCTAGTCCATATTTCGGCAGAAAGGTAAGAACTTTAGGGTCCAAGGCAATGTTGGCCTTATATGGTAAGGGGGGTAGTGCGTAGTTTGTTTTTTATATGTAGACTGATGTTTTAGTAACTCGATTGTAGGAAACTCGGGTGTGGATCTCGCCAACATATCGTTACAGATCAGGTGTGTAAACGACACCCACTTGTAGACTAGATCGACAAAAGTCGAAAAGCCGAAATGCCGAAGAGCCGGCATCTTGTGAACTTACGAGCGTGCGAGCGCTCGTGAGATAGTTTGTTTGTTAATCCTATAATCTCAAGCGGTCAGATTGCAGAGTGCACAATTTCGTTCACTTCGGTATTTGGGCTTAATGGGCCAAAATCAGGTTAATGGGCCAACGGGCCCAATTCTGTAAAAATGCTCGGTAAGTGTTTCTGTTAATACGTTAATGGCTGTAACATGCATGAAAACCCTAAAATAGTAAATTTACTAAAATACCCCTAAGAATGAAAATTACCATTATATCCCTAGGTTCAAAATGACTATTATACCCCTAGGGTTAATTTTGACTGAAATGCATGATATTCTGATTTTGTTTATTGTATGCCATAACATGTATATCTGTTGCATGGGATGTGGGTTATATTGATGGAGGAAGTGTTCTGGTGGCTATGCCACAAATATGTGTTTCTGGTGGCTACGCCACAAATATCTGTTCTGGTGGCTCTGCCACAATATCTGTATCTGGTGACTCTGTGACAATATCTGTTCTGGCAGCCATGCTACAAATTCTGTAGCGTGTAGCGGATAGATGGGTCCAATAGTCTCCCCACATGGTGTAAGGTTGGTACGGGGGTGTATACAGATGGATATGGGTTGGGTTTTCTACATACATGATATATCTGTTTTGTATCTGTTATGGGCCTATGGGCTTCATTCTGAATTCTGTATAGGATTAAGGCCCAACTTAATCTGTTTCTGTGGTTTGACCTGATTTGGACTATGGTTGGTTTAATTTACAAACTGAGTTTCCAAACTCACCCCTTAATTTCATCCATGCAGGAAATCCCTAACCATAGTGGACTTGGAGCCGTGAGGGATTCGGAGTGGCCACATGTTCTGCAAATTCGGTTTTCTTCTTGTGTTTTGATCAGCACTTATTTACTTTAATTGTTTTGGGTTTAAGTTGTAATAAGGCCGCTTTAATTATTTTTAATTATTTTAGCATGTTTTGCTAGCTTAGGCATGATATTGCTTTAATTGTTTGAAAATGAATAGCTCTAGGGCGCATTTTAAAAAGGTTACTTGATTTCAAAATATCATGATAACAAAGCAAAGCTTCCGCAACGAAAACTTTTTCAAAATTAATAACCTTACTCAAATGGTTTTAAACGAACTGGTTTTACCCCTGAACAATCACTCAGTTAAAGTGTGGCAATGGTTGTGGGCATGTCTAGGACTGGATCCGTGGAGAGCTAGGTACTTAAGCAGTCTAATTGACTCACCTCCTCTTTTTTGGCATCCTACCTGGTGCACTGCTTCCATTCACTTTAATCTATAACGAAGATTTTCTTTAAACACTAAGAAAGACTTTAGATAAAACATGACTTTTCTAGTAACGCTTCAATGTGACACACCGGATTCGGTCGTAACGTCTGGGCTGGGTTTGGGGTGTTACACTTATGAACTTCCCATTATACAACCCGGATAAGCTTCCTGTTGCATCTCTCACATGAACTTCCCATTATATGGCTCGAGAGAGTGCTTCCTGATTATATGCTCTAATGAACATTCCTGAATATGAATTGACAGATTACAGTTGTGTACACTTGTGTGTACTACTCGTGTATCCATCGATATTTTAAATGATTCAATGGGAAAAATTTTGATATGAAACAATATGAGTACAAAATGAATTATTACCTGTATATGCTTGAAATATATATGTATAATGATTTGTACATGTTATATGGACACATGATGTGGAAAGTATATGTATATGAAATTTGATTAATGTTGAGTTCAATATAAACTATTACTAGAATAAATGTACATGAAATACATGGAAATGATGGTACATGAAATATTGATATAATGAAATGAATGATATATGTTTATGAAGAAACAATAAGAAAATGATATGTATCGTGACATGTACATATATGATTATCTTTGATATGTTGATACAAGGAAATTATGTAAGTTGAGATGAGTAATAAACTCAAGTGTGACATGTCGAGAAAATAAGTATATCAATGTTGAATTTATATGAAATATGTGTAAGTACACTAACAAGTGTTGTTGTTTGATGCTTAGACAAGTGTCAAGCTATTGGTTGAATGGTAAAATGTTTATTTATATAATGCATTGAAGTGGTAAGTACTCAAGAGAAAATATGCTAGTGCTCATGAAAAAGTGGTAAGTTTTAAATTGTGCAATTTCTTATGAAATGACTTATCATATGATCAATTCGAAAAAGGCTTTGTTTAAATGCACTAGCTTGTGACCACGATTGAATGGTATGTTTATGACTTGTGTGTCATGCACATGGAATAAGTGTGGAAAGTAAAGAAATGCAAATTAAAATAAAGAAATTTTGTAGAGTTTAAGTTATTTAAATCCTACTATGCTTGGGATAATATGTATAAGTGATGCTGTGGATTTATTCACCTTGTGTGTGGATGAATATAGCTTCATGAGTATTGAAGTATCAATTTTTAATTGTTCTTTAAATGTATAAATTTCATATTGGAAAGAAGTATTATGATTGAAGTTTATACGAGCTTACTAAGCATTCATTGCTTATGTATTTGTTTTCCTTCACTTTTCAAATTATCAGAAGCTCGATTGGGTTGGAAGTTTGTCAGAGTTGTATCACACTATCCATCGGTTCTATCGGTACTTTCGAATGTTTTGATTTTAGTTATAATGGCATGTATAGGTATTTTGCTTAATGATGGTATATATGTAATTTGTTGGGTTTAGCCACTTATTTTGGCTTATTGATATGTGTAATGTTGATTGTAGATTGACATAAAAATTGGGTGAGAAATATCGCTTGTAAAGTGACCTATTTTCATCCACACGGTAGAGACACGAGTGTGTGTCTCAACTGTGTGTGACACACGGCCAGGTGACACAGTCGTGTGTCCCCTGCATCTTAAATTTGCACAAAACAGAATGCTCACACGGTCTAGCACACGGGCATGTCACTTGGCCGTGTGACCCAAGTCAGTATACTCACACGGGTACGGGTATGGGATGAACGGTCGTGTGTCCCTATTTTGAATGCCCACATGGCCTACGACACGGGCGTGTGTCTAAACCGTGAGAGTTACACGACCGTGTGACCCTTGCAATGTTGAAAATTTTAAATATTTTCAAAAAATTTTCTGAGTTTTCGACTTAGTCCCTATTTGTTTCTAATGTGTAATTTGGGCCTCGAGGGCTTGTTTAAGGGACAATATGTATGATTTTAATTAGTTTCTAATATGAATGCTAGATGAAATGAAATGTCTGAAAATTAATTTGTAAACTTTGGTAATCCTCTGTAACCTTATTCTGGTGACGGGTTCGAGTTAGGGGTGTTACTTTATCACAATTCACAAACATATTTATCACACATTTAGCATAGGTAAAAGAATACTTACACTTGAAATTTAGAGAAGGGGGTTTAGGCTACCTCTAAACTCACAAATACACAACGAATTACTTACGAGTAGCTATTCTAAAACACTCACCGAAATATTCGCTTTTGCCAAAAAAATTGAAAGCTTAGACAAGATTCCCTTCGCCATTATCTTTACTTGTTGAAGGTCTTATTGACTCTTACACTTCAACAAGACAAACCACACATATTTAGTCAATAACTCACTCAAACAGCCACAAGCACAAGCCTAAGCTACATCCTTCTCTAACCAAAACCTTTAGCACAACAAACTTAAAATTTGAATAACTCAGTCTACGCTTAATATTTTTGCATGAAATGAATTCCATTCATCTACATATTCATCTACAACTAACCCAACCTTTAAACTTCACAAAACCACGCGTTTTAAGGTATCAAAATTTTTTGACAAGTTTTGGCCATTACAACGAAAATTCATTAAAACCCCTAAAATCCTTGATGAAACTTCAAAGTTATTTTATAAAGCTTCTAATTAGTTTAAAACTAATTGAAAAACACGTCAAAACCAGGCTTTTATCCACAAACTCAAAATTCACCATTAAAGACCCGATTTTCGGCTTTTACCTAAAAACCTGCATTTTAATGGCTATAAATTCAGTTTAAAAAACCAAATAACATTTAAATCTAGTAGGAAAAAAATTGGTTACCTTGAATGCAAGAAAATAGAGCTTTGACTCAAACCAAATAAACTCACGTTTTGGAGAAGATAATGAAGATAGTGGAATTCTTGGGTGATTTCCTTGGTTTTAATGGAGATTTAAGGCTCAAGGGTGATAGGATTCAAAAAGAATTAGGAGTTGAAGATCAAAAGAAAGTGGGAGGGATTTGGGAGAGCAAGAAATGACACAAGCAAATGAGAACAAAAGTTTCGTCAAATAAAACTAGGAATGGGGGGTTTATTAGGATGGTTTTGAAAAATTAGCTTAATTGCTTCATAAAGACTTATAGCTTTGAACCTTTTACAAATCAATCCCTTTTCTAAAATTAAAGACATTTAAAACTCGTTTCCAAAAATTGACTTAAATTTATAAAAACCATTGCCGCAAGCATTATCGAGTACCAACCTTACGATATTCTGAACTTATATAGGCCAAAGTTCCTAAAATACCCCTAAAACTCCTAGTCCCTATTTTTAGGTGTGATAATAATGTCCCATCTCATCACTTCTTTTCACTCAAATTCATTTTTAAACGGCCAGTATGTTTCCACCTAAACCCTCAATATCCATGGCTTGATATCTATATCATAATGCAATGAAGGAACAAGGATAGGGACGGGTTCAAGTTTGAATTCAATTTTGGCTCAAGGTTTCAATATGAATGGTTCATTAAAGAAGAGTAAATAGGCTCAAACATGGGAACTAGAGATACATAGCATAAAGGTAGGCTCATTGAGGAACTGACTATGCAAACAATGCCTTAGGTCATCCCAGGCATTCAACAAAACACAATTTCTTTCAAGCTTTTAATTATACCAATGAACGATGATTGATTTAAACATGATTTATATACAAACATCTATATTAATTATTTATCATACGACACAAAATCAAACATTGCTTACAAAGGTAGTTATTGTTGGAAAAAAATTGGTTCGAAAATAATATTTTTGCACAATGGAAAATATAAATTTTGAAAACTAACCCGGTTTGTGATATTTATAGTAATAAACTATAGACCAAAATTGTACTAGTGTTTTCAAATAGACGAATCCTTTTCATTATTGACTTTCAACCAAATGATCTTCCCTGCTATTCTAGTACCATGAATTGCTTCGAGTTTGGGCCCAAACTGTAACAGCCCGGTTTAGACCCTAGTCAGAATAGTAGTTTTGGGACCACAAATTCAAGTCAAAAAATATTTAATATTAATTTTCGTGTTTATAATATGTGAATTAATATGTGTGAAAGTTTCGTATAAAAATTTTATAGTTTGTGTGCCCGATTTGATAAAAGGACTTAATCTTGTAAAAATGCAAAAGTGACTTGCTATATGTTAAGTGTGCCCATTTGTTATGGCTTATTAAAGAAAAGGTCCTTATGTTGTTATTATGCCATTAATAAGGTTAATGGACATAAATAACCATCCATTAAGTGATCTTATAATGGTTTAATAAAGGTTATTATGGTAATTAGTATATTATGTTAATATAATTAAAACAAAACATGATTTTTGTTTCATATTATCATCTTGTTTGCCGAAAATACAAAAGAAAGAAAGCCATGGATGTGTTTTTTGGGTTTGACAACTTAGAAGCTTGATTAAGGTACGATTTTAACTCGATTTTTGATAATTTCTATGTTTTTGTGATCGTTGCTTAGTAATCTTTCAAGTCCATGCCTCAATTTTTGAATTTGATTATGATTTTAAGATGTGCCATTGTTGATAATGTGATTTTTATGAAGTTTGATAATAGAAAATGAAAGATATGTGTTAGATTACTATGTTTTGTATTGGGATTTTGATGAATTTGAGTATTTTGGACTAAATTGTGAAAATGAGAAATTGAGGGGCTAAAATATGAAATAAATGAAATATGTGGGCTTATATGAGCTAAAGGAAAATTCGACTAGGCATGTGTGAAAGGAAATTATGCACATTTTGTGATTTTATGAAATAGGGACTAAAGTGTTAAAATGTGAAAATGTGAAAATGTCATGGTTAATTTGTAAAATGCCCTAAATATGTGTATATGGATTAAATTGAATGATTTTTTGAATAAAAGAGTTAAATTTGAATTTATATAGATCAAGAACCAAGGAAAATGGAATTAGATTGGGGAAAGTCGAAAGTCGTTGAATAAATTTCGTTTCCATTCATTTTCATACGAGGTAAGTCGGTATACAAATAAATGTGTTTGAGTTGTTTAATTTATGCTTATTTGTGTTTGAATTGTGATGGATGAATATGGAAGATGAATATGTGAAATCCGAGAAAGTTTCTATAATGCGACGATGTCCAAAAAGCCCCGTATGAACCATAGGAACAATTAGGATACATATATCATGATATAGGATTCCGATATGTGATTTCATGTAAGACCACGTCTGGGATGTTGGTATCAATTTGAGATTTACGTGTAAGACCATGTCTGGGACATCGGCATCGTATTTGATTTTGTGTAAGACCCTGTCTGGGATAGTGGCACCGATATTTAATTACATGTAAGACCACGTCTAGGACATTGGCATTGTACGAGCTTTCTGAGCTATTCGCGTACCCTATTTGATTCCGTACGGTTCAATGGGCATCCCAAGAAATGAATAACTATGTGAATGTATATCTGATTCAAGTACATATGAAATGTATATGGAATTTGGCAATGAAAGGTGAGTATGAATATGATCTTTTGACATGTGAGCTACATGGAAATGTGATGTACTTATAAGTAAGTGATTAAGAACAATTTAGCTAAATGAGACATATGAACTTGCTATTGTGTTATGCCATGATACATATGAATGAATTGGTTTATAATTGTGATATTTGATAAGTTTATTTGTATATGGCTTATTAAGCTTTTGAAAGCTTACTTTGTGTGTGTTTGCATTGTTTTATATATCATTGAAGCTACCGAAAGCTCGGGGATCGTCGAGGATCATCACCACACTATCGAACTCTATTTTTATATCTTTTGTAAATGTATATATTGAAGTATGGCATGTATAGGCTAGAGAACTTTGGATATGTTTTGAGATGAGTATATCTAGCCATGTGATATGGCTTGGTTATGTATAAGATTATGAATGAATTTTGGTATATGCTTTGTGTTCAAAAATGGTATGTTTTGATGTGCTCTTGAATGACAAAATGAAATAGTCAATTTTGGTAAGTTTCATGGTTAATTTGGGAAATTGATATGATTTGAAATGTTATAATCTTGAAATGTTTATAAATGCGATATGAATTATATATTTATGGTATGATTTTGGTACATGGAATTAGTATGTTTGAGTTAGAATTGTGTATGGAAATGATTATTGATATTGAAGCATAAATGATGCTTGATGTGGTAATGTTTTGGTTGCATTTTGGTTGTGAATTATGTGCCATTTTGAGGTTGTAGGTATGACCCAAAATGGGTGGCAATTTGGCTTTTCAAATGGCCTATCTTTGTCCACACGAGTAGAGACACGGGCATGTGTCCTAGCCGTGTGTGACACACGGTCATGTTGCATGGCCGTGTGTCCTCTGGGGTACCCTACGATTTAAAGTCTGTATACCCTACAGTTTTGACACAGCTTAGACACATGGGCATGTCTATTGGTTGTGTGTGGTACACAGGCTGGCACATGGTAATTTGGTCGGCTGTGTGACCCAAGTCAGTTTTAACCACGGCCAAGGCACACGGGTATGTCTCTGGCCGTGTGGGACAAGTCAGTACGTATGCTGTATTTTGCCATTGCCAAGACGCACGAGCGTGTCTAATGCCGTGTGAGGCACACGGCCTATTCACACAGGCGTGTGACCTTTGTAAGTTAGAAAAATTGTTTAGCTTTTTAAAATTTTGTATGTGTTCGGTTTAGTCCCGACCTCTTCCTAATGCATGTTTGAGATCTTATTGACCTAAGAAAGGGACCTTATGTTGATATTTGACTTTGATATGATAATGTATGACTTTTGATTTTGAAATGATTGCGAAATGTTCCTATATGTATGGTAATGGCTCTTAACCCTAGTCCGGCGACGAATACGTTTAGTTGATTCTAGGACTAACGTAGCGTATGTTAGTCTAGCTATACATGCTATATTTGTAAACTGCGATAGTGTGATGATTCCTGACAATGAAAAAGTGTTTTTATATAGTAAATGGATCCCGAACAAGCCGTAGCTGATGATGTTGAAAGTAATGCGCCTGCTCCTGCTCAAAAGACAATGCTATCTGATTCTAGACCTACTACTAGTAGCCACGAGGGAGAGGCTAAGCAAGCCTTTTACCAAATGATGAATGATTGGTTGACTCAGTATATGAGAACTAATCCGGCTGTTCCACAACCTTCACCCCCGCTAAACCCTCCACAAGTTCCTGTCATGCCACAAGCTAATCCAATTCAGTTGAGTAAGCCACCTGTTGATAAAATTAGAAAATATGGGGCAGAAGGGTTCTGTGCTACTACTAATGATGATGCTGAGAGAGCTGAATTTTGGTTAGAGAATATGATACAAGTGTTTGATGAAATGTCATGTACTTAGGATGAATGTCTTAAACGTGCCATTTCACTTCTGAGAGATACAACGTATCATTGGTGGAAGATGTTGATATCAGTGGTTCCGAGGCAATGAGTCACTTGGGATTTCTTTCAAGCTAAATTCCGAAAGAAATATATCAAGTCAGAGATTCATTGATCAGAAACACAAAGAGTTTCATGAGTTGAAAAAGAGTCGTATGTCTATTATAGAATACGAACGAGAAATTTGTGAGATTGAGTAAGTATGCACGAGAATGTGTCTCGACCAAAGAATAATGTGTAAATGGTAGTTGGAATTTTGGAAATTAAAGAGTTTGTTGTTCTTGTTGAACGAGTATGTAAAGTTGAAGAACTCGGGAAAGAGAAAAGAAAAGCTGATTCTGAAGCTAAAGAAGTGCGAAAAAGATCATCGAATAAATTATTTCAGTCTGCATCAAAGAAATTCCAAGATGATTATAACCGTTCAAAGGTTAATGTGGGACATTTGAGTAGAGATTGTACTAGATCACATTCAAGTTTCAGAACTCTAGGTACTTCTGTTGCAAGTGTTGGAAATGTCTGATCCGATCGACCCAAGTGTAAACATTGTGGTAAAAGACATCTGGGAATTTATAGATTGAATGGTCGAGCTTGCTTTAGATGTGGATCCTTATATCACTTTATCCGTGAATGTCCTAAGTTTGTAGAACAAGAGATTGTGCAAAATCTGAGGCCGAGTAGCAATACAGCTCGAGGTAGACTGCCCAAAAATACGGGTAAGTTGAGTGGCAGCCAGAGGGGAACTAAAGATACGACTGTAAAATCTGAGGCTCGTACACCTGCCAGAGCCTATGCTATTCGTACACTCGAAGAAGCTTTGTCTCCAGATGTTATTACTGGTACTTTTACTCTTTATGATACTTCTATGATTGCACTAATAGATCCAGGATCAACGCATTCTTATATATGCATGAATTTAGTGAGCAGTAAGACTTTGCCTGTAGAGTCTACTGGATTTGTAATTAAAGTATCGAACCCCTTAGGCTGGTGTGTTTTGGTTGATAAAGCATGTAAGAATTGTCCATTGATGATTCGAGATTCATGTTTTCCGGCTGATTTAATGTTATTACCATTCGACGAATTTGATATAATTCTAGGTATGGATTGGTTAACTTTGCACGATGCTATTGTAAATTGTAAACGGAAGACTATTGAGTTCTGATGTCAGAATGATGAGATTATTCTGATTGACTCGAAAGTGATAGAAAAAAAATTGGATCAGTGTCTATTATCTGTGAATTCCCTGATGTGTTCCTGAAGAACTTCTGGGATTGCCTCTGATCTGAGAGGTTGAGTTTGGCATTGAGTTAATGCCAGGAACTACTCTGATTTTGATAACTCCGTATAGAATGGCTCCGACTGAGTTAAAAGAATTAAAGTCTCAGTTGAAAGAGTTGACTGATAGAGGATTCGCAAGACCGAGTTTCTCAACTTAGGGTGCTCTTATTCTATTTATGAAAAAGAAAGACAGCACAATGAGAATGTACATTGATTACCATCAGTTGAACAAAGTGACTATAAAAAACAAATGCCCTCTGCCTAGAATTGATGATTTGTTTGATAAGTTGAAAGGAGCTACCGTGTTTTCAAAGATAGATCTCAGATCGGGTTATTATCAGTTGAGAGTAAAAGATTCAGAAATTCCAAAAATTCCTTCTCGAATGAGGTATGGACACTATGAGTTTTTAGTTATGCCTTTCGGATTAACAAATGCACTTGCTGTTTTTATAGATTTGATGGATAGAATTTCCAGACCGTATTTAGATCGATTTGTTGTCGTATTTATTGATAACATTTTAATTTATTCGTGTGATAAAATTGAACATGCCGAGCATTTGAGAGTAGTGCTACAGACTTTGCGTGATAAACAATTATTTGCTAAGTTCAGTAAATGTGAATTCTGGTTATGCGAAGTTGGTTTTCTGGGGCATAATGTATCAGCATCTGGTATTCGAGTTGACCCGAGAAAAATTTCAGCTATCTTAGATTGGAAGCTTCCGAGAAATGTTTCTGAAGTCTGTAGTTTTCTAGGACTTGTTGGTTATTATCGACGATTTGTGAAAGGCTTTTCCATGATTGCGACTCCGTTGATATGATTGCTACAGAAAGATGTCAAATTCGAGTGGTCAGATAAATGTTAGAAAAGTTTCGATCAGTTGAAAGCCCTATTGACTGAAGCTTTAGTATTAGTACAACCAGAATCTGGTAAAGAATTTGTGATATATAGTGATGCTTCTTTGAATGGTCTGGGATACGTTTGATGCAGGAAGGAAAAGTTATAACCTATGCTTCGAGACAGTTAAAACCACATGAAAAGAACTATTCGACGCATGACCTTGAAGTAGTTGTGATTTTGTTCGCTTTAAAGATTTGGCATCACTGTCTGTTTGGTAAGAAATGTCACGTGTTTTCAGATCATAAAATTTTGAAATATCTAATGATTTAGAGAGATTTGAACTTGCGACAGAGAAGATGGCTAGAACTGCTAAAAGATTATGAGCTTGTTATCGATTATCATCCGGGAAAAGCAAATGTTGTTGCTAATGCTTGGAGTTAGAAATCATTGTTTGTATTGTGTGTGATGAATGCTCATTTGGTTCTATCTGATGATGGTTTAGTTTTAACTGAATTGAAAGCGAGGCCGTTGTTTTTACAACAGATTTTGTGATGCTTAAAGAGTTGATAATGAGATAATAGCAAAACGAGCTCAGTGTGAAATGAATTCTGATTCAGAATTTATAATTGATAAAGATGATTGTCTGAGATTCCGAGATCAGCTTTGTGTTCTGAGAGATCTAGAGTTGATACGGATGACTTTGAAAGAAGCGTATCACAGTTATTTATTAGTACATCCGGGTAGGACGAAAATGTATAATGACTTGAAACAACTATACTAGTGGCCTGGAATGAAAAGAGATATATCTGACTTTGTTTCAAAATGTTTGATCTGTCAGCAAGTTAAAGCTGAACAATAGATGCCATCTAGTTTGTTACAACCGATTATGATTTCAGAGTGGAAATGGGATAGAATAATGATGGATTTTGTTTCGAGTTTGCCCCTATCTCTGAGAAAGAAAGATGAAATTTGGGTTGTAGTTGACCGATTGACGAAATCAGCTCATTTTATTCTGGTATGACCTAACTACTCACTTGATAAATTAGCTGAGTTATACATTTCCTATATTGTAAGATTGCACGGGGTGCCATTGTCTATTGTGTCAGACAGAGATCCGAGATTCACTTCGCGATTTTGGAAGAAACTACAAGTGGCTTTAGGTACAAAATTACACTTCAGTACTGCTTTTCACCCACAGACGGATGGTCAATCCAAATGGATTATTCAAATTCTCAAGGATATGTTGAGATGTTGCATTCTTGAGTTTGAAGGTACGTGGGAACAATATTTGCCATTGATTGAGTTTTCTTATAATAATAGTTTTCAATCAAGCATTAAAATGGCACCATACGAAGCCTTATATGGTAGAAAATGCTGTACACCTTTGTATTGGACTGAGCTTATTGAGAATAAGATTCACAGGGTTGATTTGATTAAAGAGACTAAACAGAAAGTGAAAATGATTCGTAAAAGTCTAAAAGCAGCGCCAGATCGTTAGAAATCATATGCAGATTTGAAACAAAAAGATATTGAATTTGAGATTAGCGACAAAGTCTTTTTGAAAGTATCTCCGTGGAAGAAAATACTCTGATTCGGCAGAAAAGGTAAGTTAAGTTCGAGATTCATTGGGCAGTATGAAATTATAGAGATTATCGGGACGGTTGCTTATAGATTGTTGTTACCACCTGAGTTAGAAAAGATCCATAATGTATTTAACGTATCGATGCTTTGGTAAGATTTTACGAGACAACAATATCCAACTCTGTTCAACAGTAAGATTTTCGGGGACAAAAATCCCTAAGGGGGAGAGTTCTAACAACCTGATTTAGACCCTAGTTAGAATAGTGGTTTCGGGACCACAAATCCGAGTTGAAAAATATTTTAATATTATTTTCTGTGTTTATAATATGTGAATTAATATATGTGAAAGTTTCGTATAAAAATTTTATCGTTTGTGTGCCCGATTTGATAAAATGACATAGTCGCGTAAAATGCAAAAGTGACTTGCTATATGTTAAATATGCCTATTTGTTACGGCTTATTAAAGAAAAGGTCCTTATGTTATTATTATGCCATTGATAAGGTTAATGGACATAAATGACCATCCATTAAGTGATCTTATAATGGTGGAATAAAGGTTATTATGGTAATTAGTATATTATGTTAATATAATTAAAACTAAACATGATTTTTGTTTCATATTATCATCCTGTTTGTCGAAAATACAAAAGAAAGAAAGCCATGGATGTGTTTTTAGGGTTCGACAACTTAGAAGCTTGATTAAGGTACGATTTTGACTCAGTTTTTGATAATTTCTATGTTTTTGTAATCGTTGCTTAGTAATCTTTCAGGCCCATGCCTTAATTTTTGAATTTGATTATGATTTTAAGATGTGTCATTGTTGATAATGTGAGTTTTATGAAGTTTCATAATAGAAAATGAAAGATATGTGTTAGATTACTATGTTTTGTATTGGGATTTTGATGAATTTGAGTATTTTGGACTAAATTGTGAAAATAAGAAATTGAGGGGCTAAAATGTGAATAAATGAAATATGTGGGCTTATATAAGCTAAAGGAAAATTCCACTAGGCATGTGTGAAAGGAAATTATGCATATTTTGTGATTTTATGAAATAGGGACTAAAGTGTTAAAATGTGAAAATGTGAGGATTAATTTGTAAAATGCCCTAAATATGTGTATATGGATTGAATTGAATGATTGGTTGAATAAAAGAGTTAAATTTGAATTTATATAGATTAAGAACCAAGGAATATGGAATTAGATCGGGGAAAGTTGAAAGTCGAAAGTCATTGAATAGCCGTTTGTTTCCATTCATTTCCGTACGAGGTAAGTCGATATACAAATAAATGTATTTGAGTTGATTAATTTATGCTTATATGTGTTTGAATTGTGATGGATGAGTATGGAAGATGAATATGTGAAATCCGAGAAAGTTTCGATAATGCGACGACGTCCAAAAAGCCCCGTACGAACTATAGGAACAATTAGGATTCATATGTCATGACATAGGATTCCGATATGTGATTTCGTGTAAGATCACGTCTGGGACATTGGCATCAATTTGAGATTTACGTGTAAGACCATGTCTGGGGCATCAGCATTGTATTTGATTTCATGTAAGACCCTGTTTGGGACAGTGGCATCGATTTTTAATTACATGTAAGACCATGTTTGGGATGATGGCATTGTACGAGCTTTCCAAGCTATCCACGTATCCTATTTGATTCCGTATTGTTCAACGGGCATCCCAAGAAATGAATAACTATGTGAATGTATATCCAATTCAGGTACGTATGAGCTGTATACGGAATTTGGCAATGAAAGGTGAGCAAGAATATGATCTTTTGACATGTAAGCTACATGGAAATGTGATGTACTTATAAGTAAGTGATTATGAACAATTTAGCTAAATGAGACATATGAACTTGCTATTGTGTTATGCCATGATTCATATGAATGAATTGATTTATAATTGTGATAATTGATAAGTTTATTTGTATATGACTTACTAAGATTTTGAAAGCTTACTTTGTGTGTGTTTGCATTGTTTTATAGATCATTAAAGATACCAGAAGCTCAGGGATTGTTGAGGATCATCACCACACTATCGAACTCTATTTTGGTACCTTTTGAAAATGTATATATCAAAGTATGACATGTATAGACTAGAGAACTTTGGATATGTTTTGAGATGAGTACATCTAGCCATGTGATATGGCTTTGGTTATGGATGAGATTATAAATGAATTTTGGTACATGCTTTGTGTTCAAAAATGGTATGTTTTGATGTGCTCTTGAATGGCCAAATGAAATATTCAATTTTGGTAAGTTTTATGGTTAATTTGGGATATTGATATGATTTGAAATGTTATGATCTTGAAATGGTTATAAATGTGATATGAATTATATATTTATGGTATGATTTTGGTACATGGAATTAGTATGTTTAAGTTAGAATTGTGTATGGAAATGATTAGTGATATTGAAGCATAAATGATGCTTGATGTGGTAATGTTTTGGTTGCATTTTGGTTGTGAATTATGTGCCATTTTGAGCTTGTAGGTATGACCCAAAATGGGGGGCAATTTGGCTTTTAAAATGACCTATTTTTGTTCACATGGGTAAAGACACCGGTGTGTGTCTCAGTCGTGTGCGACACACGGTCATGTTGCACTGTTGTGTGTCCCCTAGGGTACCCTATCATTTAAAGTCTGTATACCCTACAGTTTTGACACAGCCTAGACACATGGGCATGTCTATTGGTTGTGTGTGGTACACGGGCTGGCACATGGGCGTTTGGTCGGCTGTGTGACCCAAGTCAGTTTTAACCACGGCCAAGGCACACGGGAATGTCTCAGGCTGTGTGGGACAAGGTAGTATGTATGCAATATTTTGCCATTGCCAAGATGCACGAGCGAGTCTAATGCCGTGTGAGGCACACGGCCTGTTCACACAGGCGTGTGACCTTTGTAACTTAGAAATTTTTTTTAGCTTTTTAAAATTTTATATGTGTTCGGTTTAGTCCCGACCTCTTCCTAATGCATGTTTAAGATCTTGTTGACCTAAGAAATGGACCTTATGTTGATATTTGACTTTGATATGATAATGTATGACTTTTGATTTTGAACTGATTGTGAAATGTTCCTATATGTATGGTAATGCCTCTTAACCCTAGTCCGGCGACGGATACGGGTTAAGAGTGTTACACAAACAAAACAAATCAAACACATAAACTAGAAATAGTTCTTTTGTTTTTTTGGGTGAAAACAAAAATTGTCTCTTCAAAATAGAAACTGACAGAATCATTATTCTGGAAAATATATTTAATTCTTAGAGAATAAAAGTCTCTTTATTTTCGGGCAGAATAATGATATCTGAAATTTGTGTTAATATCCCTACCGGTGCCATATTTTTATAGGGAGAGAAGTTTGAACCCATTACTTTAAATTTGATCCAACCCAATATATGTTTTTCTATTTCCTAAAAAATAAAATTCAATTTATTTCCAATTAATTAAAAATAATTTTCTCAACCCAATTCTAATTCAGTTAAAATCATGACGACTTTACTGTAAAAGAATCTATGAAAAAATATATTTAATATTTTTGCATTCAACGATTAACTATGACCAAATGATTTATTTCTATTTTCGAACTTCATTTATTCGAAAAACATAAATTCATTTTTCATGTTATTTTCATTTTTAGTTTCATTTTTCATTTTGGAGAAGACAACATTCATTTCCAAATGATTCAATTTCTCCATTTTCATTTTCATTTTGAAGAAAAGAATAATAATTTCCAAATGTTTTCTCCTTCTCCATTTCTATTCATTTTTGTTCATTTGATTCAACATGCAATTCATTTCTGGTTTCAACGAGCTAACGGAGGGACCGATTGGACATATGCAATTGAGGCTCAAATGATTTATAATTAAGTTCCAACTTTTTTTGTATTAATTATAAACTCATTTAGTTACAAAGTCATTCCACTATAGTATCGTGACCGAGCTCTCCATAAAAACATTCCATTAAGAAGGCAACTCAATCAATGTTTGTCCAATGACCTTGTCATAAGTGTGTTACCCACCTAGGATACTCTTAATCTCTTTGGGATAATATTCGTTCTCCCAATATGATCCTATTTTATCTCATGGTAACCATTACATATTCCTTCATGAAAGTTAAATTATTATCAAATAATAATCAAGTCATCCATCATAATGACAAACTACCCGTGGCCACATTCACTTTTCATCAAGCATGTAATGCTAGTGAGGGGATATCATTTACCCATGTCTTGGGCTATGAATTCCATTATTGTGAATGATGCTACATACTAAAAAAGTCATACACCCAATGTACCAACTTTCGGTTCCTTATCTATTCAAACTCATGCTTTTACTTAAATCAAAGTGTACAAGTCATGCATATATAGTTAGTCATCCACTCAAGATTTAGGTATGTCACACTATGAACATCACAAATGAATAAATCCATAAACGAATCTAGGATATATTCTTCTCAAATCCAGTCCGAAGTACTATTTGTCCAGTCAATCACATCATGTGTCTATCTTCTGGAACTCATCAGTTCTAATGCCCAAGACAAAGCATCTCCTCAATTGGACTTGATAGTCAACATATTAGTCTTTTAACCGATTTGCACATTTTCAATTAGACTAAGGACATGTTTAGATTCGTCTACTAATATAAGTTTTCTTTCTGTATTACGATCTGACTATGTAATACCGCTTAGTATTAGTTTAAATGTTAGACAACCAATAAGCAACATTTACTTCTATTTTGCTTTGCATGCAAAAACCATAAGAGGAAAATCATACAAAGTATATAAATGTAATTAATTAATTTGTTTTATTAACCAATCTATTTGAAAAAAATACAAGTTTACAAATGAATATACTACAGTTAGGGTACCATATCCAACAGTCTCCCACTTGCTCTATGATGTGTGCGTGATAAGTTTTATACTTATGATTAATCGTACTTGAAAACTAACTATTATCACAATGAAGGGAAGCGCACCTATCGAACAGTAGTATAGTTTATAGCAAGACCAAAATGTCAAACACACAAGAATTAAAAGTACTAGTATTACCTTTCTTTTTATTATCTAGCCTAAAAATAAGGGGATTTACTTTATCTAAACTAATTAATTAAACTAAGAATTCACAGGAAAAAAATTGGGGAAATACTTTTGGGAAAACTGATTGATTTGGACAATACCCAAGGAAAAATCCACCTAGACTTCACTTGTTACTTGACTCTGAACCAGACAATTTATTCATTTGACTCGATTCGTAGAAATCCCTAAGTTATATTATTATCTCTCTCGAGACTAACAACGTCTAACCCTAGGTTGATTAATTGAAATCTCTTTCTAATTAAAACCTCTAGTGTTGCATTAACTCGATCTATGGATTCCCTTATTAGGTTTGACCCTAATCCGGCAGATTTATGTCGCCCTATGTCTAGGGTGCAATCAACTCTGCTTAATTATGCTAGATCTACTCTTAGACAGGGACTTTTGCTCCTCTGAATAAGCACATCAAAACTTGAATCAATATCTTGAAATACTAAAATAAGAATTAAGAACACATAATTAAGAACAAATCAAGTATTTATCATATAATTCAGAAAATAATAACAAGATCCGTCTTAGGTTTCATTCCCCTTAGGTATTTAGGGGACTTAATTCATAAGTGTAAAAGGAAACATCTTAGAATAATAATAATAATAAAACATAAAGAAAACCCAAAAACCCCTGAAGAAAATTGAAGGGAGATCTTCAGTCTTGAAGGAGAATCCGGCTTCTGAGATGGATCAATCGGCTTTCTTCGAGTAATTCCTTGCCTCCTACTCCATGTGTGTTTTCTAGGTACCTCATGGGGTGTTTATATAGGCTTTTTAATGCTTCAAAACCCTTAAGAGTGGCCTTTTCTGAATAGGACTAGACTTTGGCTCGACAGGGACACGCCCGTGTGACACGCCCGTGTGAGGTGGCTTAGGCTGTGTTACAATTTGTAGCTTGTGAACTACCCGTGTAAGGAAGTCCAAGCCGTGTTGATTTCCCATGTTGACCCATTTTCTCTGTATTTGGCCCATTTCCCCCTCTTTTACTCTCCTATGCTCTTCTAAGTATAAAACATGAAATTAAAGGATTAGGAGCATCGAAGTCCACAAATCTAATGATAATTCATCCAAAAATATGCTAAGCATGGGATAAAAATATGTATAAATTACGATTTATCAAATACCCTCACACTTAAGTGCTTGCTTGTCCTCAAGCAAAATCCTCAACTCACAATCAAAATAAATCTTCTCAACTTATAATTCTCATCAATAGTATCTCAAAATAATTCATAAGTAATCATACATTGAAAATTCAACTAGAAGAATATCAAAGTTTCAAACATTCCAAGTTAAGCATTTTATCACAAAAACATAGGTGTCTCCCCTCATCTAAGTAATCACATTTGATTCAAAATATCACAGAGTTTCACATCCTTACTAAAGATTCACTCAAATCACTCGAGGTGTTTAAAGACAAGAAATTTAGCACTCAACAGTCAATTGAAAAGTTATTACCATATGCTTGCGTGAAAATCAAGTCTCCACCATTATATATTGAGATGATACATCAATCAAAAGGTCTTTAGAGGGTTGTAACGTGGCTTTGGTTAGGGGGTGTGGTCACAAGCTGAAAGAAAAGGTTATAATCAAGATTGAATTGAAAAATTACCTAACTAGAAAAGTACTAAAACTGACAAATTACATTCCTAATTAGAAGATCCTAGAATTGAGCTTTTCTTTATGGAATATAGAATTAAATAATTAAGCTCAAAAACAAAAAATTACTACTAATACTGACAAATTACATTCCTAATTAGAAGATCCTAGAATTGAGCTTTTCTTTATGGAATATAGAATTAAATAATTAAGCTCAAAAACAAAAATTACTACTAATATGTATGTATGTATGTATATATATATTTTAAGAACAAATCAAAATAACATAGAATTTTCCAACTATCAAAAATAAAACATAGCTAAGCAATTTATTCAAATCAAATTTCGACAAAAATAGGGATCAAATGAGGGGATTTCAACAATAATGGGTTATGGGTTAATATTGAGTGTAAATCAACGAATGGCCTGTTAGGCTCAAGGGGGGTTCACTAAGGTTTAATTATAAGGGTAGACTTTTATGGAGTGAGTGGGTTAAACCTAAGTGTCTTTATCATCTCGACATATCAAATCAATGGTGTGGTCTTAACATGTATAATCGAAGCAAGTTCTAGAATAACAAATCAATATTGACGCACTCATAGCAACAATAAAAGTGAGCATGAAAAAAATAATATATGCTCTAAAGGCTCAAGATCTCACAAAAATTATGGCTTTTTGATGTTAAACTTGTGAATTTCAACTCAAGATAATACTTAAACTTAGGGAAACAACCTAAAAAATTTTAATTCTCAAAAATCAACTTATCATGCTTGATTCTCTAACTCCTTAAAGTTTAAACAATCAATGCATAAATGCCTATGTTTTAATTCAAGACATATCAATAAAAATCATAAATTAATCAAAATTCATTCTAATAGTGATATGAGCGAGTTACGTGAGAATAAGACAAAATTCAGGGATTTTTCTGATAATGATATAAATAACCCCCCACACTTAAGATGTACATTGTCCTCAATGTACAAAGATAGATTTACTAAAAAATATAGATATAAAATCATAAGATAGGAAGAGAAGTGAAACTTCCTGAATGTTAAATGGATTCCTTGAATTGGAGTTATGGAAAGTAATCGGCCAAGGCAAGGATAAGATTGGAGGAGGATACTCCGGGGGTGGTAGAGGTTGGGTTCCACAAGTTCTGCACCAAAAGAATATTATAACTAGTGGTAGCTATGGTTGTGGTCGAGCAGGGCATGATAGTCGTGGAGGACCTTTTTAGTGGAGCTACAAATTCCTAAGTAATAGTGAGCTTTGGAGCTCTTTATAACTGTGATAGAATCAATAATTCTTTAGGAAGTATAAAGTAGCATGATTACTCGTAAAGAAATGGCCGAAAATATAAATTGTTCAATATAAACTATAAAACCTAAGGATGAAATAAAAATAAAATTAAAGATAAATAGAATAAAAAGTAGTTTTAAAAAGATAAAAGTAAAAACATAAAGATAATAAATAAAAATCTTCAAAATCTTCATCGCCAAATGGTTCGCGAGGTGGGGGTGGTAATGAGATGTGAAGGCACTGACAAGTTTGATGTAAGGTTGCCTCAATGTGATCAAATCGCTAAAAACATTGCTGCTCGAATCGAATGAGGCACTTAGAGATGTCAGAGAGTGAAGCCGCCGCATGAATTGGAAGATGAAGAGGTGGAGGCTGAGAGGGTGGATCCTCGTGAGGTGGAGGGACATCATCAGTAATATCCTCTAGGTTCTCCTGCTCGGCTGACTGGATGAGGGAGTACTGGGGTGGACCAAATCCACGTTGTCGCTTGATCATCCTCATTTGGAGCATACTCGAGATGCCCTGTGGGGACATCTGACCAATGAGGGTGAGGGAGGATGCTTGCGCTGCCGTGTTGAGGAGACCGAAGTACCACGCCAGACGAGTCACATAAGGGCCGATAGAAGTAACTCCCTTCCTATGTCGCTCTGTCTGATGGCGAATGGCGAGGGCGATGAAATAAGCGAGGTCAAATACATGCCCATGCACCATGCTCTATGAAAAATAGGCGCCTTTAATGTTGACGACGCCGGTGCTCTCTCGCTGTCCTGTTAGGGTATGGGCTAGGATGGCGTGTAAGTATCTCAGGGATGGTGTGAGAGCTGATGCCTTGGAGCGGCTAGGATCATAAGTGGCCGAAGTAGGAATGAAGGTCTTCCAACAGTTTGAAGGAGAGTAGTGGATGTGGCGATGGAGGCTGTCCAAGTCGTCGTCGTCCATGAACTCCTCCGTGTACAGTCCTAATGCGACTCTGAATTCAGGCACACTCAACTGGCGAACTAAACCGTCAAGACAGAACTGGACTGTTCCAGGATCATCGAACTTTGTCATAACAACTTGAAGATGGAAGGTCAAACAGAGGTCGAGTGTAAGCTCGAGGTACGTCGGCTCGATGATCTCGAAGAAGAGTCCCCACGGGTCAGTAGTCAGGAGAGCCCGAACTGTGTTAGCAAGTTGGATCTACTCTATGGTAGTCCAATTAATGCAACGGCCCACACCTAGGGATCAGGTTCGTAGTATTTGGAATAGTTCCTCCTAGGGTCCCAGGAGAAATTGGAGGAATGGGTGCCTGATTTCGGTGGTAGGACCCAGGAGGATGCTACTCCTTTTCGCTACTTCGATGCTGGGACGACAGTCTTCTTGCCTCTAGTGTTCGTCATAGTGTGCTTGAAAGTTAAAATATTTCAATATCAGTAAACTAAAAACAAACACAACATCAAGCAAACATATTGAGAAAGTTATAAATAAATCGTGTAACTTTTATTTCGGTATGCCCTATGCTCATAACTAAGTGTATACCAAACTAAATGAAACCATCCAATGCACTTAATGGTGAAGAATAAGAAAGAAAATCCTAACATAATTAACTACTAACCAAGCTAAAAACCATCAAAAGAACCTACTATTTAGGACAATAAATGAAATAAAAAATTAGAATAAAAATCAAGCTATTCTATACTTGTTGTTAGAATGAGTGCAATAACAATAGACATAAATAAGAAAGACTACTAATAATAAAACTAAGGTTAAAAGAATAATAATCAAAAGTAAAAGAATAAAAAAATAGAGTAAACTAGAGAATAAAGAAGTTAAAGAACATGGGAACCGACGGTTTGTGGTGGTCGGAGGGCTGGTTGACAATACGAGCGTTGGTTGTGCGAGGGTGATGTGGGTCAGCCACGGGCGTGGGTAGTGAGGCCGTGGGGTGCACAAGGGAGAGAAGAGAGGAGAGGGGAAAGATATATGGGAGAAAATGGAAAAGAAAAGGGAGCTAGGTGTGGCCGGTGGGTGGAGGGGGAAAGAGATTTTGACGGCTAGGGTTAGGGTATTTGGGGAAGAGGGTGATAAATAGTGGGGGTTTATATAGATATTGGGGTACATCACCGTGGGGCACCCCCGTGTGCCCTTATTTTAGCCCGTGTGTTTCGTGATTTTCAAATTTGGGCGTATCTGAGATTCGACCCACGCCCGTATTCTTCGGGCGTGTTGGTGCACACAGCCGTGTCCTACTTCATTTGCTTCTCCCACGCCCGTGTATATGTGCACACGCTCGTGTTATTTTGACAGGTTCAACCATGAGTGGTGGGCACGGGTGTGTCGCACGCCCGTGTTAATTTCTCAGTTTCTACCACGGCTTATAGACATGGACGTGTCACACGTCCGTGTTGATTTGGCAGAATTGCCCACGGCTATGTTGCACGGTTGTGGCAACGTATCGAATCCCATGTTTTGGGAAAATTTTACTTTGTTCTCACATGCCGTATCACACAGCCGTGTCTCCGCCCGTGGTATGAGCACGGCCTAAGGCACGCCCGTGTGCCTGGTCGTGTGGATTTGGAAAACCTGTGTTCAAGGACTCAGTTAATGATTTAGATGTTAAAAAAAAAAACTAAAATTTTTAAAGAAATCAACATTGTTAGTGCTCGGGTTGCCTCCCGAGAAGCACTATTTATAGTCTAAGCTCGACTTACCTCAATTTTGTGTGATTACGGTAGATTAAGGAGTTTAATCTGCTATCAATTTTATCAAAATAAAGTCTAAGTCGAGTATTACTTACCTTAAAAGTTTCGAATACAATATGTGTTACCTCGACTGTACCATGTGGAAAGATGTTCATTACTGTGAAGGGGGTCGCTTTGTCCGTATTGTGCTCTAAAGTAGCAATTTGGAGGTCATTTTCATTTATAAATACTTTGTCCCCAACTTTAGTTTGCTTTGTTTTATCCCTATGTTCATTATGGTGTCGCTTCGATTTTTCGTGTGCTTTTGGTTTCTCCTTGACAGGTGTTCACCATTCATCTAGCTCATCGACCTAAAATCTTCGTTTTTCATAGATGGGTCTTTTGTTGTTACTTGAACATGGTTCATGTATGCTCTTCGAACGTGTTTCCTGCAAAGAAAGTTGCACCACATGATTAGTATTAGTAGCATGATTTATACAACCACCCTCAATATTTGATGTGTTACTCAAATTACGAGCTTGAGGAGTGATTATTTCATTACCCACACGAAGTGTGAGTTCACCTGTACCAACATCAATAATGGTTCTAGCAGTTGCTAAAAAAGGTCGTCCTAAAATCAAAGGTATATTACTATCCTCTTCCATATCTAGAATAACAAAATCTACTGGGTATATGAATTCATCGGTTTTAACAAGAACATCTTCAATGATACCCCTAGGAAATCTAATAGTTTTATCAGCTAATTGAGTGCTCATCCTAGTTTGTTTGGGTTCCCCAAGACCTAGCTGTTTAAACATTTTATAAGGCATAACATTAATGCTCGCCCCTAAATCAACCAATGCATTATTCACGTTCAAACTACCAATTAAACAAGGAATCGTAAAACTCCCTAGATCTTTCAACTTGTTGGGTAGCTTATTCTGTAGAACGGTTGACCAAACTACGTTCAACTCTACATTCGATGCCTCATCCAACTTCCGTTTATTTGCTAAAATCTCCTTTAAAAATTTAACTGCGTTTGGCATTTGCGAAAGAGCTTCAATAAATGGTAAGTTAATATGTAATTTCTTTAATAATTTAAGGAATTTACCAAATTATTCATCCGTGTGGTCTTTTCTTGTCGCAATGGGATATGGTAGGCAAGGTTTGTACTCTTTACTCACCATTTTTCGCTTATTGTGGTCCACCTCACCTTTACCTTTACTTACCACATTTCCTTGCCTCGGTTCTGGTTCAGGTTCAACTAACCCTTCTTCATCTTGAACGGTAATCACATTAAGCTGTTCCCTTGGGTTAGATTTAGTATTACTCAGCAAGCTACCTTGTGGTCATTCAGAAATTAGTTTGGCAAGCTGGCCTATCTGATTTTCGAGCCCTTGGATCAACGCTTGCTGATTCTTAAGTGCAATTTCAGTATTCTAAAAACAAGTTTCTGACACTGAGATGAACTTGTTAGCATCTCCTCAAGGTTCGACTTCTTTTCCTGATGGTAAGGTGGTTGCTAAAAACATGGGGGATGTTGTGGCCTTTGATTTCCCTGGCCACCCCATGAGAAGTTGGGATGGTTCCTCCAACCTACATTATAAGTGTTACTGTATGGGTTATTTTGAGATCTAGAATTATTATTACCCATATATTGAGCTTATTCCTCCTCAGTGCTAGGGTTGAATGATTGATATTTTGTGTGTACTCCTCCTCCATTTGAATCGCACCTCATCACTGGATGTACCTGAGTAGAACCATACAAACCGTCAATCTTTTTATTTAACAGTTCTACCTGGTTAGATAGCATAGTAACCGCGTCGAGGTTGAAAACATCGGCTACTTTTGTTGGCTTTGTTCTCATGATTTGCAACTGATAGTTATTCAGTGACATCTCTTCAATAAATTCATGAGCCTCTTCAGGTGTTTTTTTGTTTAAAGTACCACCGGCGGCTGTGTCGATAAGTTGCCTTGTTGAGGGGTTCACACTGTTGTAAAAGGTCTGAACCTACAACCATAGAGGTAACCCATTATGAGGGCACCTTCGTAATAGGTCCTTGTATCTCTCTCATGCATCATAGAGTGTTTCTAGATCCATCTGCACAAAAAAAGAGATATCATTCCTCTACTTAGCCATTTTAGCCGGCGAAAAATATTTAAATAAGAATTTTTCGGTCATTTGTTCCCAAGTAGTGATTGACCCTTGTGGTAACGAGTTCAACCACTGTTTAGCTGTGTTTCTCATTGAAAAGGGAAACAACCGAAGGCGAATGACATCGTCAGAAATGCCATTAATCTTAGAAGTGTCACAAAACTACTGAAAATTCGCCAAATGAGTGTTTGGATCCTCGTCCTGCAAACCATCAAACTGAACAAACTGTTGTATCATTTGAATTGTGTTAGGTTTCAGTTCAAAATTATTTACAGCAATAGCAGGTCTAACTATACTCGATTCAGCTCCTATTAAAGTAGGTTTAGCATAATCATACATAGGACGTGGAGTACAATTCTGATTTATTGGATCTACAGCAACCATAGGAGGAAGCTGATTATTCTGATTATTAGCCATCTCATCGGTTGTATTATGGATATCTTCCTCTTGTCCTTCCTCTATGTTTCTTAGGTTTCGCCTTATATCTCTTCGGTTTCTGTGAGCTGTGCTTTCAATCTTACTGTCAAAAAGTAATGGTCCTGACGGGTTTCTTCTAGTCATAAACTATAAAAACCTGTCAGAAGAAAACAAAAAAAAAATTAGTAAAATTAATAAAACTAAAATAAAATTTAAATTGCAATAAAATAAATGGCTAAAGTAATAAAAATTAAGCGTTCCTAATATTTTAGTTCCCTAGCAACGACACCAAAAACTTGATGTGTGCGTGATAAGTTTTATATTTATGATTGATCGTACTTGAAAACTAACTATTATCACGATGAAGGCAACATCACCTATCGAACAGTAGTATAGTTTATAACAAGACCGGAATGTCGAACTCACAGGAACTAAAAGTACTAGTATTAACTTTCTTTTTATTATCTAGCCTAAAAATAAGGGGATTTAGTTTATCTAAACTAATTAACTAAACTAAGAATGCACAAGAAAAAAATTGGGGAAATACTTTTGGAAAAACTGATTGATTTGGACAATACCTAAGGAAAAATCCACCTAGACTTCACTTGTTACTTGACTCTGAACCAGACAATTTATTCACTTGACTCGATCCGTAGAAATCCCTAAGTTATATTATTATCTCTCTCGAGACTAACAACGTCTAACCCTAGGTTGATTAATTGAAATCTCTTTCTAATTAAAACCCCTAGTGTTGCATTAACTCGATCTATGGATTCCCTTATTAGGTTTGACCCTAATTCGGCAGATTTATGTCGCCCTATGTCTAGAGGTGCAATCAACTCCGCTTACGTATGCTAGATCTACTCTTAGACAGGGACTTTTTCTCCTCTGAATAAGCACATCAAAACTTGAATCAATATCCTGGAATATTAAAAAAAGAATTAAGAACACATAATTAAAAACAAATCAAGTATTTATCATATAATTCAGAAAATAATAACAAGATCCGTCTTAGATTTCATTCCCCTTAGGTATTTAGGGGACTTAATTCACAAGTGTAAAAGGAAACATCTCAGAAGAAAAATAATAACAAAACATAAACAAAACCCAAAAACCCCTGAAGAAAATTGAAGGGAGATCTTCAATCTTGAAGGAGAATCCGACTTCTGAGATGGATCAATCGACTTTCTTCGAGTAATTCCTTACCTCCTACTCTGTGTGTATTTTCTAGGTACCTCGTGGGGTGTTTATATAGGCTTTTTAATGCTTCAAAACCCTCAAGAGTGGCCTTTTCCGAATAAGACTAGACTTTGGCTCGATAGGGACACACTCGTGTAAGGTGGCTTAGGTCGTGTTGCAATCTATTAAATAGACACGGGCGTGTAAACTACCCGTGTAAGGAAGTCCAGGCCATGTTGATTTCCCATGTTGACCCATTTTCTCTGTTTTTGGCCCATTTCTTGCTCTTTTTACTCTCCTATGCTCTCTTAAGTATAAAACATGAAATTAGAGGATTAGGAGCATCGAATTCCACAAATCTAATGATAATTCATCCAAAAATATGCTAAGCATGGGATAAAAATATGTATAAATTACGACTTTTCACCCTAGTGAAGTAGATAAGTCATGTTATGCATTCCCATACTTTCCACATGTTTCTCAAAACTCCTAGATAGTAGAGTCTTGGTAAACAATTCCAAAAGGTTATCCTCAGATACAACCTTGACCACATCTACAATTCCATCTACAATTGCCTCCTTTTTGATCTAATACTTCAGATCAATATGTTTTTTCCTCTTATGGTTTATCGTCTCCTTCGTATTAGTTATTGTTGCACTATTGTCGCAATACAGTGTGATAGCTTTTCCCATACTAGGAATGAATTCAAGATTCATCAAGAACTTTTGAAACCATATTGCTTTTTTGGTAGCTTTAAAAGTAGGCATATATTCACCCTCATAGTGGATTCAAGAGTACAACTCTGCTTTACACTTCTATACACAATAGACCCACCACCTAAACAAAAACACAGCCTAATGTCAATTTCCTCAAATCCTGACACATTTCAAGTCAGAATCAATATATATGATAGGAGTAAGATTTCCTTCGGAATACACAAGCATATAATCCCTTGTCCTGCATAAATACTTGATATCAACTTACCAATCCAACTGCAAAATAGATATCTGAGGGCATGCATAACATAACATACATGAGACTTCCTATCACCAAAGCATAAGGAACCTTTCTCATGTTCTCTCGTTTTTCCACTATCTTAGGACAGTTCTCTAAAGAGAGATGAAATCCTGATACAAAGGGTTTATTTCCCTTCTTCGATCGGTCATTGCATAATGCTCTAATATCTTGTCTATGTATGAAGCCTGAGATAGTGCTATAAATTTGTTCTTTCAATCCCTTAGGATTCGAATGTTTAGAAAAAATTAGCTTCTCCAAAGTACTTAATGCTAAACTATTGGGTTAACCACAGTTTAACTAATGACAATGTCCCTACATCATTCCCAATTAGTAGAATGTTATCGACATATAGAACAAAAAAGACCACCTTTTCATCCTCTAAATGTTTATAAACACAAGGTTCATCTACGTTTTGCTTGGATCCAAAAGTCTCAATTGCTTAATCAAATATTTGATTCCAGGAGTGGGATGCTTGTTCAAGTCCATATATGGATCTAAGTAGTTTTCAAACTTTATGCTCATTCCCTTTAGCTATATATCCGTTGGGTTGCATCATATATATGCTTTATTCAAGATAGTTGTTCAAGAATGTAGTCTTGACGTCCATTTGCTAGATCTTGTAATTGAGAGACACCACAATGGATAAGAGCATGTAGATTGACTTAACCATGGAAATCAGAGAGAAGGTTTTTTCGTAACCTATACCCTCTTTCCGAGTATACAAGTTTGGCCTTATAAGTTTCCACTTTTTCATCTGTATTTCTTTTCCTCTAGTAGATCAACTTACACCATGTAGGTTTTATCCCTTCTAGTAAGTCTACAAGTTCCCACACTGAGTTGGAGTCCATAGAATCCAGTTCAACTTTCATAGCTATTTCCCAGAGCTTGGAATCAACGCTCTACATCGCTTCATCATACGTGAGTGGGTCATCATCTTCCTGTTCGGCAGACTTAGTGTTAAAAACACTTCCACCAGATTGGAAGAACTCAGGCTTGTGAGAGACCCTCCCACTATGACGAAGCACCCTATGCTACTGATCATTTGTAGGTCTACTATTAAGGTTCGTTTTGGAATCATTTTTATAGGGTTTTGTATATTTCCTGAAAGTTCCTTGAGTACTTCTTTACTCTAAGGTTTAAAGTCATTCATATAACTTCCTTCACGAGAAGTAACATGAGTTAACACTATTATTGTTTGCTTTTTTTGGTTATAAAACAAATCACCCTTTGTTCCCTTTGGACATCTTATAAACATGTACAATTCTATCCGTGAGTCCAACTTCCTTGCATCTTTTTTCCAATATGTGAGTTGGGCATCCCAAAATCCTTAAATGCTTTAGATTTAGCTTCTTATTACGTCACAATTAATATAGAACTTTTGATGCTGCCTCAGTTGGCACATCATTCTGAATATAGTAAGCCATTTGTACTAAAAGAGATTGAACTTAACAACGAATGTTCCATGTTTAACAATGTTCAATTCCTTCTCTCTTTCATGTCATTCTATTACGGAGTGCCCAACATGGTCAACTGGGATAACATTCTCTATGAGGTACCCTAAAAACTCATAAGATAAATATTCCCTACCTTGATTAGACTGAAGTGTCTCTATGGGTAAACCTAATTGTTTCTCCACTTTCACATGAAACTCTTTGAATTTATCAAAGGTTTCACTCTTGTGGTGCATCAGGTATACATACCTATATATGGAATAATAATCAATGAAGATTACATAATACTCGTAACCACCTCTTACACTAATGCTTATAGGGCTACATATGTTAGTCTGCGAAGTTCTAAGAGTTTAATGACCCTCGTTCCTTTTGCATTAAAAGATTGCTTGGTCATCTTATCTTCCAATCAAGATTTACATTATGGAATATCAGTTTCTTTAAGTGAACTTAAGATGCTTTCTTTCACAAGTTTGGTGATTATTTATTGGTTAATATGACCAAGTCTCAAATGCCAAAGGTACGCCTCATTAGAGTGAGAAGTTTTAAGTTTCTTATTCAATATTTCAGTCTCAAGCAGTGCATACATCTTTGGTTTGACAAAATAAAGATGATTTGACATCCATCTAATATAGATAAGATTGCGATTTCTAAATATTGCAATTACATTATCAAAAGTCACGGTCAAGCCATCTTTATATAAACATGCAACGTAAATTAAGTTTCTTTTGAAACTTGTTACATAGAAAATGTCTTTTAAAATAATTTTCCTAAAATTATCAAAATAAAGATGTACATCTCCCACTACTTTAGTTGCCACACTCGTTTCGTTTCTGGTCTATAACAATAAGCTATTATCTCTAAGATCTTTCATCTCTTTAAACCCCTGTAAAGAAGCACATACATGATTAGTGGCTCTCGAATCAATGACACAGTGGTCTATTGAGTCTTCCACTAAACTTTTTTTTTATAATCAAGAGTTTCATACCTTTTCTTTTGGTAGTTAGGTATTTTTTCCACTTTTTATAGTTTTTCTTGAAGTGCCCTTTCTTGTTGCACAAAAAATATTTAGACTTAAATAAGTCTTTAGGTTTTCTAGTTTTCTTGCTTTCCACTTATGGTGACCTAGAGACCTTAGCCTTACCTTTCTTAACATGCTTTCCCTTCCCTTTTGAGGAAGAAGTGACAGCTATATTTGCTTCTACTCTTCAGACTGACTGACTAACTACTATTCAACATCAACTCATAGGATTGTAATCCTTCATGAGTTGGGTAAGCATCAGATTTTTGTTACTAAGATTATATGTGGCCCGAAAGCCAGGAAAGTCCTTGAACAAGCTCTTGAAGACCATCTCAATTTGGGTGTTATGGTCCAAATTAGCCTAATTATCTGTGACCTTAGTAAAGTATCCCATAAGAGTTATCATATGGTATTTGATCAGAGTATCGAGCTTTTGTTGGGCATTTATTAAGCTAGTTATAATATACTGTCGAGCCAAGACATTTTAGCCTTGAAACATGTCTTCTAGCTTATCCAGAATCACTTTGGCAGTCTTACACCTCTTCAGTTGCTTATATAGGGTGCTGGTCATGCTTGCTAGCATAAAGTAACCAGTTATTTCATCATACTACTCCCAACAGTTTCTAGCCTTAGCTTAAGTGGTCGGAGGATACTTATTATCAAAAACTGATTTAAGTTTCTCATAGCTCAGGGCAGTTATCAAGTTCCTTTTTCCATTCCTTATAGTTATTTTCGTTCAGTTTATTTTTTAGTAAGTATGTTCAATAAGTGAGCTGGTATAATTTTTGAATTAAAAATAAAATGTTCATATATTAATATCTTTGCATGAAGCAAATGTTTGAAAATGTTTTGCAACATTGCGATATGCATTAGGATGATACATGCATCTTATATTAAACTTTAAAAACATTTGTAGTCATTGCAAAGATAATTCTTACACCCATTGAATTAAGTCATCCTGGGGGTGATCATGATCAACTAGTAAGAACATGGATTTCCATCCAATTAGTACATAAACCTAATTCTTTAAGCATTCACACATGCTAATAATAATGTAACATTTAACCATCATTCTAACTTAAGTAGAGATCTATGGGGAGTTACTTAACTAGAAGATCTTGAGTGTATAACCATCAACTCAATATCTATCACATCATGCACCACAAATAAGTAATCGTGGGACAATTTCACCGTGTAGCATACTGTGACTAGTTGTCCTCTTTGAAGATAGAACTTCTTGAAATATCGTATGATAGTACCTACCATGAAGGTCGGTCCAACTATTATATGATCACAAGAGAGTTTAATTACTTTCAGGAAATCTTCTTAACCAGATCTACATGACAACCCTATTGTAGGGTAGTTAAATTGTCATGCCATTAAAAGAGACCATTGATGGAGGTCGTAGGTCTTATTCAGGGACCTTCTCCCACTCAGTATTTTTAAAACATGTAAGGGTTTTTAATGTCCAATTTCAATTAAGAATTATCAATATATGCATGACAAGTACATGTGGCATTCTCCATAATCTCGTACCACAAATTACTTCCAGTGTGGGCTCGAACAAAATGAATTGAAATAGAAAATAGAAATAATTTTCTTTTCTTTTTGGGTGAAAACGAAAATTGTCTCTTCAAAATAAAAACCAGCAGAATCGTTATTCCGAAAAATATATTCAATTCTTACAGAATAAAAGTCTCTCTATTTTCGGGTAGAATAATGATATCTAAAAGTTGTGTTAATAGCCCAACCGGTGTCATCTATTTTTAAGGAGAGAAGGTAGAACCCTTGTTGAATTATAATAGTTTATTTCCACTAAAAAAATGGATCCTAGTTCGAGAAGGATGTAGGGCGCAACAACCCTAGTTAATTATACTAGGGTTTTTAACCCAATACATTATAATTTGGTCCAACCCAATATTTATTTTTCTATTTCCCAAAAATAAGCTTCAATATATTTCCAATTAAATAACTTTCTCAAGCCAATTCTAATTCTGTTAAAATTATTATGACTTTACTGTAAAAGAATCTATAATAAAATATATTTAATATTTCGCATTCAATGGTTCATTATGACCAAATGATTTATTTATATTATCGAACTTCATTTATTCGAAAAACATAAATTTTTCATGTCATTTTCATTTTTGAGAAAACCACAGTCATTTCCAAATGATTTCATTTCCCCATTTTCATTTTGGAGAAAACCATAATCATTTTCAAATGTTTCCTATTTCTCCATTTCACCATATCTATTCATTTATGTTCATTAGATTCAACATGCAATTCATTTATGGTTTCAACGAGCTAGTGAAGGGACCGATTGGACACATACAATTGAGGCTCAAATTATTTATAATCAAGTTCCAGCTTTTCACCTATTAATTATGAACTCATTTAGTCATGAAGTCATTCCACTATTGTATCGTGACTGAGCTCTCCCCAACAGTAGATCATTACAAAAGCAACTCATTCAGTGCTTGTCCAATGACCTTATCATAAGTGTGTTACCCTTAAATGATATCCTTAATCTCTTTAGGATAAATTTTTTCTCCCAATATGATCCTATTTTATCTTATGGTAACCATTACATCTTCCTTCATGAAAAGTCAATTACTATCAAGTAGTAATAAAGTTATCCATCATAAAGCCGAATGACCCGTGACCACATTTACTTTTCATCAACCATGTAATGCTAATGAGGTGATATCATTTACCTATGTCTTGGGCTAAGAATTTCACTATTGTAAATGGCACTACATATTGTAGAAGTCGTACACCCAACACACCAACTTTCGATTCCATATCTATTCGAACTCTGGCTTTTACTTACATTATATTGTACGAGTCACACATAAATAGTCCATCATTCATTCAGGATTTAGGTATGCCACACTATGAACATCACAAGTGAATAAATCTATAAATAGTTTAGGATCTATTCTTCTTGGGTCTAGTTCAATGTACTTGTAACAGCCCGGTTTATATTACTTTCTATGCTTATAATATGTAAATTAATATGTGTGAAAGTTTCGTATAAAAATTTGATCGTTTGCGTGCTTAATTTAGAAAAAGGATCGCAGAAAATGCAAAAGTTGCATTCTATTGATAAAAGTGTCCAATTGGTATGGCTTATTTCACGTGAGGTCTTTATATTGATATTTGACCATTGGAATAATTGATGGACACAAATGCCTAATGTTAGTGGAATTTTAATGTTATGAAACAAGGATAATTTAGTAAATGTATAAATTAGTTAATAATTTAAGAAAACAAAAGACAAAATTGGATTCATTCACCTTAATGGCCATCAAAATTGAAGAATAAAATTAGGTTTTGAAGCATAAAAACATTCGGCACTTAGAATATCAATTAGGTATGTGATTTTTGATCCGTTTTTGATAATTTCTACGTTTTTGTGATTGTCGCTTTGTGTTCTATTAAGCCCATGCTTCAATTTCAAAATTTGATGATGATTTTTAGTTATGCCATTATTGATTTTGCTAGCTTTGTAATGTTAATTGATGAAATATGGAAGCTTAATGATAGATAAATATGTTTTGTATTGGGATTTTTGATGAATTTGATTATTATGGGCTAAATTGTGAAATTTGTAAATTGAGGGACTAAAATGTGAAATAAATGAAAGATATGGGCTTATATGAACTTACATGAATATTCGACTAAGTATGTGTATAAGGAAATTTTGTGTATTTTGTGATTTTGTTAATTAGGGACTAAAATGTCAAAATGTGAAAATATGAGGGCTGATTTGTAAAATTCCATAATTATATGTTTTTGGATTGAATTGAATGATTTCGTGAATAAAGGAGTTAAATTCGAATGTGTATAGATCAAGAACTAAAGAAAACAAAGTTAGATCGGGGAAAGTAAAAAATAGTTGAATAGTTGTTCGTTTCTGTTCATTCTCGTGCGAGGTAAGTCTATATACAAATAAATGTGTTTGAATTGAATTATTCATGCTTATTGATATTGAATTGTGATGAATGGTTATAGAAGATGAATATGTGAAATTGAGAAAGTTTCGATAATGTGACAGCGTCCGAAAGCCTTGTAGGAACTGTAGGAATAGTTAGGATACATATGTCATGACATAGGATTTCGATATATGATTTTGTGTAAGACCACATGTAACACCCCAAACCCAGCCCAGACGTTACGGCCGAATCCGACGTGCCACATTGAAGTTTTTAAGAAAACCCATGCCTCTTTCAACGTCCTTCTTAGTGTTTTAAAAGATAGTCTTTGCTAAGTTAATAAAGTGAATGGAAGCTGGGCACCAGGTAGGAATCCGTAACAGAGGAGGTGAGCCATGGAGGCTGCTTAAATACCAAGCTCTTCGATTGGATCCAATCCTAGACATGCCCACCACCATTGCCACACTTGGTTGTATCGAGTAGAAATTTATTTAAGTGAATATCTTTGATAAATCGGATAATCGTAGCGTTGTGTTATTTTGAAAACAGGTATCGTTTGAAAGCACGTCCTAAGTCTAGCCCATTTGAAATTGTTATCAACCAGTTCGAAGTTATTAATAATAAAATAATCCTAGAAAAGAAAAAGAAAATAAAGTTAAAATGACCTTATTACAACCCAAAAAAATAAATAATAAAATAAACTTAAAAAAATCAAACGCTTATTCAAAAGCCCAAAAGCGATCACCATGGCCACTCTGAACCCCCTCCGGCTCCAAGTCCCCAAATCAAGGCTCACTTGCAAGGTTAAGGAAAGGGGGTGAGTTTGGAAACTCAATGTGCAACAAGCCCCTTTCAGAGCCTAAAACAATATCAGCCTGCTGGGCCTAAGCCCAAAACCAATCTCAACATATACTGGGCCGAAGCCTTTTCATATTTCATATTGCATAACACTGGGCCGAAGCCTTTTTCATTAAACGGTATGGCCTGTAGGCCCATTTCAATATCACATGTAAAGTCAATGAAAGAAAGCAAACCCATTTGGGGAGACTACTCGACCCACCATCCGCTACTCTCCACCCGTACCAGCCAAGCTCTCTATGTGGGGAATAACTCAACCCACCCAACCAAAACTTTCCACTAGCAGCATAGCTGCTTTATCATATAACTGGAGGCCTAGCCTCTTTTAATAACTGGGGCATAAGCCCTTTTCGGTAAACTGGGGCATAAGCCCTTTTGCACTTCCTCCATCCATATAAAAACCCAACCCAATGCATTTATGAATACATCATGTGCATATCATACATATCATGTGCATATCGTACATATCATGTGTGTAACACCCCGTACCCGAGACCGTTGCCGGAGTCGAACACGAGGTGTTAACAGACTTAATTCTTTTATTTACACAGTTCATTTTAAAATTTCCAGACAAGCTGGTTAACTGCATCACAGTCACTTTAAAAATCATATCTCGAGTTCCAAAACTCGAAAACTGATTCCGTAAATTTTCCCTGAAACTAGACTCATATATCCATCTACAAATTTTTTTCTAGAATTTTTGGTCAGGCCAATTAGTACATTTTATTAGTTAAAGTCTCCCCTATTTCAGGGTTCGACTACTCTGACCTTCATGCATTACGACTGAGATATCTCCCTGTACAGGGCTTCAATACTTATGCCGTTTGTTTCTAATGAAACTAGACTCAAAAAGGAATCTTTACATATAAAGAATGACTTCTAATTATCTCTGTTTAGTTTATGGTTAACCTCTAAAGTCAGAACAGGGGATCCAGAAATCGCTCTGGCCCTGTTTCACGAAAACTTAAACATCTCATAAAATACGGCTCATATGGTCATTTTGTTTCTTTCATATGAAAATAGACTCATCAAGATTAGATTATATAATTTATTCATTATTTAATTACATTTATAATATTTTTAGTGATTTTTCAAACTCACATCACTGCTTTGTCAAGATCTACTTTAAGGTAAATCTCACCTATTTCATAGTTTCCATGATTCAACTAGCCACTTGACATACATAGCACCAAATATGATCATGATTAACCATTCCAATGGCTAGTCATTACCAAGCATTTCCATACCACTCAATAACCATATATACAAAATGATTATAATGCTATGCTCAAAATATATAAGCCATTTTCGCATGGCTATCCGAATGTATACATTACCAAAAGGTACTTAATTAACAACAAAGGTCAGTCCTATACATGCCACTATCGAAGTTCAACTAAAAGAGTACCAAAAGGGCTTAGATAGTGTGGACGACTTCAAATTTGACAATCCCGAGTCCGATAGCTGACGAACAAAATCTATAAAACAGAGAATTAAAGAAACAGAATAAGCATTTAATGCTTAGTAAGTTTTGAGTAATGAAATTATTTACGACTAAAGTATAGCGTTCATATGACCAAATGAATAATTGCATATATGCATATTCTCAAAATCATACTTACTTCATGCTTCAACCATTATATTCATACACAGGGAATCAAACCTATCTAAAGGCCGGAAGATCGTTAATCAGTTGAGCGAATACTATTAAAAAGGAATCAAATTTTCCGATGCATATACGAAACATACCTTATCGTTTGGATTTTATGAGCGTATTAATTGAAATTATTACAGCAAGATCGCTCATTTCCAAACCCAAGTACCTTCGGAATTTAGCCGGATATAGCAACTCGCACGAATGCCTTCGGGACTTAGCCCGGACATAGTCACTAGCACAAATGCCTTCGGGACTTAGCCCAGATATAGTCACTAGCACAAATGCCTTCGGGACTTAGCCCGGATATAATCACTAGCACAAATGCCTTCGGGACTTAGCCCGGATATAATCACTAGCACAAATGCCTTCGGATCTTAGTTCGGTTATCATTCGAATAATCATGCACATATATCAATAAATCATAACACATCTATATTTCATTTTCATTACTAGAACTCAAACACAAGACACTTATCAACCATTACCATTTTCAGCTCAATAGCCACATACAAAGAGCATGATTTTGATTTACTTCATAACATGATCTCCATACACATTCGGCTGCCCATCATAAGTATAAACTAATTACCTCAATATATAACTCAAGTAGAATCATTATATCACCGTTTATTTGTTATGCTTATGTGTCATGACTTAAACAAATCATAAACTAAGTTCCATTACTCGAAGACTTACCTCGAATGTTGTCGAACGACTTCAACGGCTATTCAATTACTTTTTCCTTTCCCTTATCGGATTTAGTTCCCCTTTGCTCTTGAGCTTAATTTAACAAATAAATTGATTTAATCATCTTGAACATCAAGAGAAATTCAAGGTACTTAGCCCATATATATATTAGACATTAGAGTCATATATATGAAATCATGAATCAAATTCAACATATTAGCTAATATTCTCCTTTAGCCGATTATCTAAGTCAAGATAGAATCATCAATATGCTTACCTATAGCCGAATACATGCAACACCAATCTATGTATTCATTCATGTGGTCGAGTATACATATTCCAATATGATATCATTTCCATTTCATTTAACACTTAACATTTACCACATATCAATTAACCCTTTTTTTTTTATAATTACAAAACTCTTCATCTATTCATGCTCTCATATTCGGTTATCCATACCTATACTAACCATATAACTAAAAATTCTAAGTTTAAACACAATACAATATTTTAGCACCATGGTCGAACACTGCATGAAGTTGCTAAGACCCATCCTTTTCAAATTCTCACACACACTCACATCCAATCCTTTTTGTTAAGCACTCAAACTCTATCATCTTCATACCTCATCAACACAACATCAAACACCAACCAAGAAAGACAACATCCATGGCCGAGTATCATCTCCATCAAATAGCAAAGATTTAAACCATGGGCTAGGTAGAATTCAAACTAACAACTAAAAATATGCATGAATTTCATGGAATAACATCAAACTTACCTCTTCCTAATCATCAACCCACCCGAACATGAAGCAAGAGAATTCTTTTCTTCTTCCTCCCTCAAGTCACGGCAATGGAGGAGCAAGGATGAAACAACTTTGGTTTCTCCTCCCACTCACCTCATGTTTTATTATTCTTAATTCATTATTTTATTTTGTAACTAAAAATGTTAATAGAAAATACATATTACCATTAATAGCCCATACCATGGCCGGCCACTATCAAAGATTTGGCTAATTTGACATGCAAGTACACTTTTTTTGACATCATGCACTATTAGATCCTTATAGATTAACCTATCACATTTCAAAAGTGTCACACCTAAGTCCTATTAACTAAATTCACATGCAATCGACTAAATCGAAGCTTAAAACTTTCACACATTCATATCCACATATTTTAGACAATAAATATTATATTCAAATACTTCGGTGATTCGGTTTAGCGGTCCCGAAACCGCTTTCCGACTAGGGTCAATTTAGGGCTATCACAACTCTCCCCCACTTAAGAAATTTTCGTCCCCGAAAATCTTATCGGTAAATAGGTTTGGGTATCGTTCTTTCATAGAGTTCTCGGTTTCCCAAGTAGCTTCTTCGACCCCGTGTTTGAGCCATAACACCTTTACTAACGGAACCCTTTTGTTTCGTAACTCTTTCACTTCACGGGCTAGGATACGAATCGGTTCTTCTTCATAACTCATATTGGCTTGAATTTCGACCTCGGAGGGATTTATTACGTGCGAAGGATCGGATCTATAACGTCGAAGCATCGAAACATGAAAAACATTGTGAATCTTTTCGAGATCAGAGGGTAAAATCAATCTATATGCCACTGGACCAACTCGTTCGGATATTTCATACGGCCCTATGAACCTCGGACTCAGTTTGCCCTTACGGCCAAATCTGAGTATCTTTTTCCAAGGTGAAACTTTAAGAAACACTTTGTCTCCCACCTGATACTCAATATCTCTTCGTTTTAAATTCGCGTACGACTTCTGACGATCTAATGCTGCCTTCAGACTTTCACGAATTATTTTTACTTTCTGCTCAGCATCTTTAATCAAATCAACTCTGAAAATTTTACTTTCACCAAGCTCGGTCCAAAACAATGGTGTACGGCATTTACGACCGTACAAAGCCTCGTAAGGTGCCATCTTAATACTTGATTGAAAACTATTGTTGTAAGCGAATTCAATCAAAGGTAAATACCGCTCCCATGAACCACTAAACTCAAGGATGCAACATCTCAACATATCCTCGAGTATCTAAATTATCCGCTCGGATTGACCATCAGTCTGTGGATGAAAAGCGGTGCTAAAATGCAACTTGGTACCCAAAGCTTCTTGCAATTTCTTCCAAAATCGCGAGGTGAATCTCGGATCTCTATCCGACACAATAGAAATAGGTACCCCGTGTAATCTCAAAATCTGAGAAACATACAATTCAGCTAGTTTATCCAGTGAATAATCCGTTTGTACGGGAATAAAATGAGTCGACTTAGTCAGTCTATCAACAACAACCCAAATCGCATCTTTCTTACTTGCCGACAATGGCAACCCAGATACAAAATCCATCGTGATTCGTTCCCATTTCCATTCAGGTATCATGATCGACTGAAGTAAACCTGTAGGCACTTGATGTTCCGCTTTCACTTGTTGACATATTAAACACTTCGAAACAAAATCGGAAATGTCTTGTTTCATAACATGCCACCAAAACTGACGTCTCAGATCGTTGTACATTTTCGTACTCCCCGGGTGAATTAACATTCGGCTACAGTGAGCTTTGTTCAGAATCATCGAAATAAGTTCTGAATTTCTTGGGACACACAAACGACTTCTGAACCTCAAACAATCGTCATCATCAATTTGAAACTCTGATTCCACGTTCGAAACACATTCAGCCCGTTTTGCAACCAATTCATCATCGACTTTCTGAGCTTCACGAATTTGATGAATCAACAAGGGTTTGGCCTTTAATTCAACTACTAACACATTGTCGGATAGAACAAACAAGTGTACATTCATCGCTCGTAAAGCAAACAGTGATTTACGACTTAAAGCATCCGCAACCACATTAGCCTTTCCCGGGTGATAGTCAATGACAAGATCATAATCTTTTAATAACTCAAGCCAACGTCTTTGTCACAAATTCAAGTCTCTTTGAGTCATCAAATATTTGAGACTTTTGTGATCCGAATATACATGGCACTTCTGTGACATCCCTAAATCGACCCTAGTCGGAAAGTGGTTTCGGGACCACCAAACCGAGTCATAATAATAATTAACCATCATAATTGATGCTCATTATATGTATATATGCATGTGTGAAAATTTCGTGTTTGGATTTTGTTAATAGTAAGTGAATTTTTATCAAATAGGACTTATGTGAGAAAATTTAGAAATGTGCTAGGCAATTGTAAGGTGGCCTATTAATACATGTGGGAAAATAGTTGTCCTTGCATGTCAAATAACCCACTTCCTAAGGTGAGTGGCCGCCATGACAAGAATATGGGCAAGGGAACATGTTTCCAACATGTTTAGTTAGTGGATTATGTAGAAAAATAAAGAAATGAAAAAAATGAGCATGGATGCCCCCCTTTGTTGCCGTGAGTAGAGGAAAAAGAAAGGAAAAAATTGTTCATCCATTCTCAAAATCTTGGCTGAAAATACTAAGGGAAAAAGGAAGGATTTTTGCTTCATGCTTGGTTTAGAAGAGAACTAGAAGGAGATTTGGTCATACTTGTGTCAAGATTAAGGTATGTTTGAGGTTGTGTCATGAGATTCATGCATGTTTTAGTTGCTAACTTGATGTTCATGTTAGCCCATGGTTCAAATCCTTGTTATGCCATGGAAATGGTATTTGGCCAAGGTTGATATTGTGTTAAAGCCATTGCATGCTAAATGTGAAGCTTGTTGATGATACATGTAATGATGGATTGACTACTCTTGAAATTTCTTTTAGCATTCTTGAGTAAGACATGGAGTTTTCTTTGTTTAACCATGACCAAAAATTGAAAGGGGATGGTGTGGGATGTATTCGCCATGCAATGCTCATAAGTGCGATTTATGCTTGTTGCATGATAGGTAAAAATTTGTGTTTTGATATATGTGTATATGTGTTGTACATGATGTTACAAATGGATGTGAAAATATGCTAGATTGGGAAAATTTGATTAAATGTTCATGAGATGAAATTAGGTGATTAAAAGATGTTAGTTGACATTGTACATATATATATATATTCGCCATTAAAGTGAGTATGTAGGTAATGTTGAATCAAGTTTTTGGTGCATATTCTGTTAGGTGTATAATCGACCAAATGGACGATTAGTAAGAATGGTTGCGAATATACAAGCATACATATGCATGTGTAGTTGAATTATGAATGTTTAGCAAGATGGTTAAACTAGTGATTTATTGATTAAGCTCAAGGAGTTAAAGAAGGAGAATCAAGCAAGGGAAAGACGAAGGTCATCGAGTAGCCGACTTGGAACTATTTTACCCAACACGAGGTAAGTCATTAAGCACGTATTTGATATTGCTTAAATGATTGTAAAATTTATGCAATTGTGTTTAATGGGATGATATATATATATAAATGAAAATGTATGTGTATGGAGTGATGACAATTGTTGAATGTAAAAGAAATAGTGAAATGTGTAGAAAGTTTGCTTTCGGCACTAAGTGTGCGGGCAATACGTGTGTACGGTGACGAGATTGGCACTAAGTGTGCGTGCTGGAAATATATGGCACTAAGTGTGCATGCTGGAAATATATGGCACTAAGTGTGCGAGCTCGAAGGGCATGGCACTGTGTGTGTGCGGGCCTAAATCGCATGGCACTAAGTGTGCGAAATCGAGTATTAAGCACTTTGTGTGTGCACTCTATATATAAATAAATATCTCCAATCGAACAATTATATGGAGGGTGTGTCTCCATCGAGTGAGTATGGACAGCGGATCGGGTAAGTACCTTGAGCTCATGACGAATAGGTAATACGTTCATGCTTGGGGTTGAATTTGGTAAGCCTTAAATCTATGTGATGATTGAAATTGTATGGTTGTGCTGGAAAATGAGTTAATGTGTAAAAATGCTTGATTATCTTGTTGTGTAGAATATGAAATGTGGATGTATGAATTGGTACTAGATTGGACCAAAAGGTCCGAGGTATTATGGTATAGATTCGATATGGACGAGTACCTAGCCTCATTTGTTGTACATGTAGTAGTAACTTTATCGATGGATTGACGAATGCTTATGACTTACTGAGTTGTAAACTCACTCGGTGTTTTCTTGTCACCCATTTTAGGTCTCTTGGACTCGTATTGTTATGTGCTCGGAACCGTCGTTGAAGTCATCACACCGCTGAAATCTTGTGGTATTGTTTTTTGTTGTTGAAGAACATTTGGCATGTATAGGCTATTATATTTTGTCGAATTGTGGGTTGTAAACTTTAAGCCATGTGAAAATGGCCTATGTGGTCGTCGAGTGGGATGCTAGAACCTATAGCCACGAGTCTTAGAAACTCAAATTTTGTTAAGGTGGCCATAATTTGTGTCATGTATGATGGATGATTAAGGCCAAGGAAAAATTCATGAAATTGGCATAGTCTACTGCAGTAACTGTTGCGGACAGCAGCAGTGAGATGAGATTGAAAAATCACTAAAAATAGTATAAGTAGAATTAAATAGTGAGTAAATTATGGAACTGATCCTTGATGAATCTATTTTATATGGACGAAACGAAACGACCATATGAGCAGTATACTGGGAGATATTAAAGTTCTCGTGAGACAGGGCCAGAACGATTTCTGGGTCCCCTGTCGCGACTTTGAAAATTTACCATAAATTATCCAGAAAGAATTAGGAGTCATACCTTATATGTACAGATTCCATTTTGAGTCTAGTTTCATTAGAAACAAACGGAACCAGTATTAAAGCCCTGTACAGAAAGATATTCAAGTTGTAACGCGCGGAGGTCAGAGCAGTCGATCCCTGTAACATGGGTGACTTTAACTAATAAACTGTACCAATTGGCCCAACCAAAATTCTAAAATAAATCCATGGATGGGTATATGAGTCTAAATTCAGGAAAATTTACGAAACCAGTTTCCGAGTTTTGGAACTCGAGATATGATTTTAAGGCGACGGTGACGCAGTTTTCCAGCCTGTCCAGAAATGCCAAATTGGTCGGTACTTTAAGAGGATTTGTCTCGTTAACCCCTCGTGTCCGACACGGCGTCGGTCACGAGTTAGGGTGTTACAATTTTATTGGTATCGAGCTATGGTTTAGTCGGTTCTAGGACTACCATAGCGCGTGTGAGTCTAGCTATACATGCCAAATTGATAGTGCTTAATAATGTGATGACTTGACGGTTGAAATTTTTGTTTTGATTAGCGATGGAACCCGGGTAGAGACCCTTGGCGGATGACGTTGAAAGTGTAGAGGCTGCTCTGCGCAAGGGACACCGCTGTTGAGCCTCGATCATCCGCGAATAATCAAAATGAAGGGCGAAACAAGCCTTTTTCACTATGATGAATGAGTGGGTCGCGCAATATGCCCGAACCAACCCGGCTGTCCAACCATTCCCGAATTTAAATACTCCACCCCAAGACTCCGCAATGCCTCCGATTCTTGATCCCGTGAGGCTGAGTAAACCACCGTGGACTTGATTAGGAAGCGTGGGGCGAGGAGTTCAAGGCCATAGTTACCGATGATGCCGAAAAGGCCGAGTTCGCTCGATAACACCATTAGAGTGTTAGATGAATCGTCATGCACACCCGACGAATGTCTTAAGTGTGCTATATCCTTGTTAAGAGACTCACTTACTATTGGTGGAGGACTTTAATTTCCATAGTCCCAAATGAACGAGTTACTTGGGATTTCTTCCAATCCAATTTCGAAAGAAATACATTAGTCAACAGTTCATCGATCGAAGCGTAAGGAATTCTTGGAACTCAAGCAAGGCCGGATGATCAGATCGAATACGAACATGAGTTCGTAAGACTTAGTCGGTATGCTCGGGAGTGTGTGGCTGATGAGGTTGCGATGTGCAAAAGATTTGAAGAAGGATTGAATGAAGAGTTAAAGTTACTAGTGGGAATTTTGGAGATAAAGGAGTTCGTGACACTAGTCGAACGAGCACGCAAGGCGGAAGAACTTGGGAGGAGAAGAAGAAGGCTGAATTTGAAGCAAGAGATTACCGTAAAAGATCGACGAGTAAAGCTCCGTTCTCGGCTGTAAAGAGGTTCGGGGAGGACACCAAGAAGTCGAGGACGATCATGCGGGAATTTCCATTAGAGCCCGACCATTGACGGACTCCAGAGCTACTTCAGTAGCTAGTGTGGCAATAATCGTCAAGAGAGACCTGAATGCCCCCAATGTGGAAGACGACACCTAGGTGAATGTTGGGGTAAGTCTGTTAATAGGGCTGTTATGGATGCGGTTCAAGGACCACTTCATTAGAGATTGCACGGAGCTAGATGAGAGGAATAAGACGCAAGGTGCAAGACCTAGTGGAACGACGGTGGAGGTAGGCCCCGAGAATCTCTCGGAGGTAGGGGTGGTAATCGAGAGGAGCCTCTAATACTACCGTCCGATCCGAGACCCGTGCTCTGCTAGAGCATATGCCATCCGCATACGAGAGGAGGCATCCTCCCCGACGTTATCACCGGTACTTTTACTCTCTTTGATACTATTGTGATTGCATTGATTGACCCCTCTCTACTCACTCATATGTATGTGAAACCTTAGCATCCAAAGAAGACTCTACCGTTGAGTCTCTTGAGTTCGTAATTGAGTGTCAAACCCTTTGGGTCAATACGTGCTTGTTGATAAAGTGTGCAAGAGATGCCCCTAATAATTCGAGAATCTGCTTTTCCTACCGATCCGATGCTTCTACCATTTCATGAATTCGATGTTATTCTTGGTATGGATTGGTGACCGTACATGATGCAAGTGGTGGATCGCAAAAGGAAAACCATTAATTTGAGGAGTGCAAATAATGAGGTAGTCCGAGTCGAGTCTCTTGATTTAAAGGGAGTGCGAATAATATCTTCTATGACCGTCAAGATATGTGAAAAAGGTGTGAAACATACCTTGCGTATGTGTTTGGGAGTAAAGAGACGGAAAGGAAACTCGAATCGGTACCAGTGGTTTGTGAGTATTCGATGTTTTTCCGAGGAGTTACCGGATTGCCACCGGTTCGAGAAGTGGAATTCGACATCGGTTGTACCGGGTACTACGCCGATTTCAATAGCCCCGTGTCGTATGGCATTAATCGGAATTAAAGGAATTGAAGGTTCAATTGCAAGAATTGACGGATAGAGGTTTCGCTCGACCGAGTTTTTCTCCATGGGCGCTTTGTATTGTTTGTGAAGAAGAAGGACGGAACCATGAGGTTGTGCATCGACTATCGTCAACTCAATAAAGTGACGATAAAGAATAAATATCCATTGCCACGAATTGACGATTTGTTTGATCAATTAAAGGAGCCTCGGTGTTTTCAAAGATAGATTTGAGGTCGGGTACTATCGGTTGAGGGTCCGAGAATCGGACATACCAAAACCGCTTTTAGAGCGAGGTACGGTCACTCTGAATTCTTGGTGATGCCGTTTGGGCTCACTAATGCCCTCGGTGTTTATGGATTTAATGAATAGAATTTTCAGGCCATACTTGGATCGGTTCGTAGTTGTATTTATCGATGACATTTTGGTCTATTCGAGAGATGAAATCAACATCTTGAACACCGAGGCTAGTGTTGCAAATCTTACGAGATAAGCGCTATACGCAAAGTTCAAGAAATGTGAATTTTGGTTGAAAGAGGTTAGCTTTTAGGGCACGTGATGTCCGCATCGGTGTCGAGGTGGACCCGAACAAAATTTCGCCATAGTCGATTGGAAACCACCAAGGAATGTTACCGGGTTAGGAGCTTTTTGGGGCTTGCTTATTATTACCGACGATTTGTAAAGGTTTCTCGACGATAGCCACGCCAATGACGGCTTCTCCAAAAGGATGTTAAGTTGAATGGACGGAGAAATGTCGAAAAGTTTCGATCAACTGAAAGCTTATTTGATGAAGCCCCAATTCTAGTGCAACCCGAATCGGGCAAAGAGTTTGTCATTTATAGTGACGCATCCCTACTTGGGTTGGGTTGCGTATTGATGCAAGAAGGGCGAGTTGTGGCCTATGCGTCGAGACAATTAAAGCCACATGAGAAAAATTATCCGACCCATGATCTCGAATTGGCTGCCATCGTATTCGCCTTAAAGATATGGCGACATTACTTATTTGGTGAGAAGTGCCATGTGTATTCGGATCACAAAAGTCTCAAATATTTGATGACTCAAAGAGACTTAAATCTGCGACAAAGACGATGGCTCGAGTTGTTAAAAGATTATGAACTCGTTATTGATTATCACCCGGAAAGGCCAATGTGGTTGCGGATGCCTTAAGTCGAAATCACCGCTTGTTTTACGAGCGATGAATGTACACTTGTCTATTCTACCCGACAATGTGTTAGTAGCGAATTGAAGGCCAAACCATTGTTGGCTCATCAAATTCGGGAAGCTCGAAAGTTGATGAGGAGTTGCTTGCAAAACGGGTGAGTGTGTTCGAGCAAGGAATCGAGTTTCAAATTGATGATGACGATTGTTTAAGGTTTAGAAGTCGTCTGTGTGTTCCAAAGAATTGAACTTATTTCGATAATTCTAAATGAAGCCCATTGTAGTCGAATGTCAATCCACCCGGTAGTACTAAAATGTACAATGACCAAACGCCAATTTTGGTGGCCCGTATGAAACGAGACATTTCGAATTTGTTTCAAGGTGTCGATATGTCAACAAGTGAAAGCGGAACATCAAGTGCCATCGGGATTACTTCACCGATCATGATACCCGAATGGAAATGGGATCGAGTCACAATGGACTTTGTATCCGGACCGCCATTGTCGATGAGTAAGAAGGATGCGATTTGGGTCGTTGTCGATAGACTAACTAAGTCGGCTCACTTTATCCCGTGACGTCGGATTTTTCAATGGACAAATTAGCGGAATTGTACGTTTCTCGATTGTGAGATTACACGGGTGCCTATTTCTATCGTGTCGGATAGAGACCCAAGATTTACGTCGCGATTTTGGAAGAAATTGCAAGATGCTTTGGGTACCAAGTGCATTTTAGCACCGCTTTTCATCCCCAAACCGATGGTCAATCCGAACGGATAATTCAAATACTCGAGGATATGTTGAGATGTTGCATCCTTGAGTTTAGTGGTTCATGGGAGCGGTATTTACCTTTGATTGAATTCGCCTACAACAATAGCTTTCAATCAAGTATTAAGATGGCGCCTTACGAGGCTTTATACGATCGTAAATGCCGTACCCCATTATTCTGGTGAACTTAGTGAAGGTAAATTCTTGAGGTTGATTTGGTTAAGGATGCCGAGCAAAAGTTCGAGTAATTCGTGAAAGTTTGAAAGTCGCCGGATCGCCAAAAGTCGTATGCGGATTTGAAAAGAAAAGATATTGAATATCGTGTTGGAGACAAGGTCTTTCTCAAAGTTTCACCTTGGAAGAAGGTGCTTAGATTTGGTCGTAAGGGCAAATTGAGTCCGACGCTTATCGGGCCATATGAAGTATCCGAACGAGTTGGGCGATCGATATCGATTAATTTTGCCCTTGAGCTCGAAAGGATTCTAACGTTTTCATGTCTCGATGCTTGACGATATAGGTCTGATCCATCGCGTAATTGCTCCATCTCGAGATTGAGATTCACCTAATTTGAGCTATGAAGAGGAACCGGTTCGCATTATGAGGCGTGAAGTAAAAGAGTTGCGCAATAGGAAAATCCCGTTAGTGAAGGTGTTGTGGCATAAACACGGAATGGAAGAAGCCACTTGGGAACTTGAGGACTCTATGAAAGAGCGATACCCGAGCCTATTTACTGTAAGATTTTCGGGGACGAAAATTTCTAAGTGGGGAGAGTTGTGACATCCCTAAATCGACCCTAGTCGGAAAGTGGTTTCGGACCACCAAACCGAGTCATAATAATAATTAACCATCATAATTGATGCTCATTATATGCATATATGCATGTGTGAAAATTTCGTGTTTGGATTTTGTTAATAGTAAGTGAATTTTTATCAAATAGGACTTATGTGAGAAAATTTAGAAATGTGCTAGGCAATTGTAAGGTGGCCTATTAATACATGTGGGAAAATAGTTGTCCTTGCATGTCAAATAACCCACTTCCTAAGGTGAGTGGCCGGCCATGACAAGAATATGGGCAAGGAACATGTTTCCAACATGTTTAGTTAGTGGATTATGTAGAAAAATAAAGAAATGAAAAAAAATGAGCATGGATGCCCCCTTTGTTGCCGTGAGTAGAGGAAAAGAAAGGAAAAAATTGTTCATCCATTCTCAAAATCTTGGCTGAAAATACTAAGGGAAAAGGAAGGATTTTTGCTTCATGCTTGGTTTAGAAGAGAACTAGAAGGAGATTTGGTCATACTTGTGTCAAGATTAAGGTATGTTTGAGGTTGTGTCATGAGATTCATGCATGTTTTAGTTGCTAACTTGATGTTCATGTTAGCCCATGGTTCAAATCCTTGTTATGCCATGGAAATGGTATTTGGCCAAGGTTGATATTGTGTTAAAGCCATTGCATGCTAAATGTGAAGCTTGTTGATGATACATGTAATGATGGATTGACTACTCTTGAAATTTCTTTTAGCATTCTTGAGTAAGACATGGAGTTTTCTTTGTTTAACCATGACCAAAAATTGAAAGGGGGATGGTGTGGGATGTATTCGGCCATGCAATGCTCATAAGTGCGATTTATGCTTGTTGCATGATAGGTAAAATTTGTGTTTTGATATATGTGTATATGTGTTGTACATGATGTTACAAATGGATGTGAAAATATGCTAGATTGGGAAAATTTGATTAAATGTTCATGAGATGAAATTAGGTGATTAAAAGATGTTAGTTGACATTGTACATATATATATATATTCGCCATTAAAGTGAGTATGTAGGTAATGTTGAATCAAGTTTTGGTGCATATTCGGTTAGGTGTATAATCGACCAAATGGACGATTAGTAAGAATGGTTGCCGAATATACAAGCATACATATGCATGTGTAGTTGAATTATGAATGTTTAGCAAGATGGTTAAACTAGTGATTTATTGATTAAGCTCAAGGAGTTAAAGAAGGAGAATCAAGCAAGGGAAAGACGAAGGTCATCGAGTAGCCGACTTGGAACTATTTTACCCAACACGAGGTAAGTCATTAAGCACGTATTTGATATTGCTTAAATGATTGTAAAATTTATGCAATTGTGTTTAATGGGATGATATATATATATATAAATGAAAATGTATGTGTATGGAGTGATGACAATTGTTGAATGTAAAAGAAATAGTGAAATGTGTAGAAAGTTTGCTTTCGGCACTAAGTGTCTGCGGGCAATACGTGTGTACGGTGACGAGATTGGCACTAAGTGTGCGTGCTGGAAATATATGGCACTAAGTGTGCATGCTGGAAATATATGGCACTAAGTGTGCGAGCTCAAGGGCATGGCACTGTGTAAAAGGGCCTAAATCGCATGGCACTAAGTGTGCGAAATCGAGTATTAAGCAATCGTGTGCGTACTCTATATATATATAAATATCTCCAATCGAACAATTATATGGAGGGTGTGTCTCCATCGAGTGAGTATGGACAGCGGATCGGGTAAGTACCTTGAGCTCATGACGAATAGGTAATACGTTCATGCTTGGGGTTGAATTTGGTAAGCCTTAAATCTATGTGATGATTGAAATTGTATGGTTGTGCTGGAAAATGAGTTAATGTGTAAAATGCTTGATTATCTTGTTGTGTAGAATATGAAATGTGGATGTATGAATTGGTACAAGATTGGACCAAAAGGTCCGAGGTATTATGGTATAGATTCGATATGGACGAGTACCTAGCCTCATTTGTTGTACATGTAGTAGTAACTTTATCAGTGGATTGACGAATGCTTATGACTTACTGAGTTGTAAACTCACTCGGTGTTTTCTTGTCACCCATTTTAGGTCTCTTGGACTCGTATTGTTATGCGTGCTCGGAACCGTCGTTGAAGTCATCACACCGGCTGAAATCTTGTGGTATTGTTTTTTGTTGTTGAAGAACATTTGGCATGTATAGGCTATTATATTTTGTCGAATTGTGGGTTGTAAACTTTAAGCCATGTGAAAATGGCCTATGTGGTCGTCGAGTGGGATGCTAGAACCTATAGCCACGAGTCTTAGAAACTCAAATTTTGTTAAGGTGGCCATAATTTGTGTCATGTATGATGGATGATTAAGGCCAAGGAAAAATTCATGAAATTGGCATAGTCTACTGCAGTAACTGTTGCGGACAGCAGCAGTGAGATGAGATTGAAAAATCACTAAAATAGTATAAGTAGAATTAAATAGTGAGTAAATTATGGAACTGATCCTTGATGAATCTATTTTTATATGGACGAAACGAAACGACCATATGAGCAGTATACTGGGAGATATTAAAGTTCTCGTGAGACAGGGCCAGAACGATTTCTGGGTCCCCTGTCGCGACTTTGAAAATTTACCATAAATTATCCAGAAAGAATTAGGAGTCATACCTTATATGTACAGATTCCATTTTGAGTCTAGTTTCATTAGAAACAAACGGAACCAGTATTAAAGCCCTGTACAGAAAGATATTCAAGTTGTAACGCGCGGAGGTCAGAGCAGTCGATCCCTGTAACATGGGTGACTTTAACTAATAAACTGTACCAATTGGCCCAACCAAAATTCTAAAAATAAATCCATGGATGGATATATGAGTCTAAATTCAGGAAAATTTACGAAACCAGTTTCCGAGTTTTGGAACTCGAGATATGATTTTAAAGGCGACGGTGACGCAGTTTTCCAGCCTGTCCAGAAATGCCAAATTGGTCGGTACTTTAAGAGGATTTGTCTCGTTAACCCTCGTGTCCGACACGGCGTCGGTCACGAAGTTAGGTGTTACAATTTTATTGGTATCAGAGCTATGGTTTAGTCGGTTCTAGGACTACCATAGCGCGTGAGTCTAGCTATACATGCCAAATTGATAGTGCTTAATAATGTGATGACTTCGACGGTTGAAATTTTTGTTTTGATTAGCGATGGAACCCGGTAGAGAGACCCTTGGCGGATGACGTTGAAAGTGTAGAGGCTGCTCTGCGCAAGGGACACCGCTGTTGAGCCTCACCATCCGCGAATAATCAAAATGAAGGGGCTAAACAAGCCTTTTTCACTATGATGAATGAGTGGGTCGCGAATATGCCCGAACCAACCCTACTGTCCAACCATTCCCGAATTTAAATACTCCACCCCAAGACTCGCAATGCCTCCGATTCATCGATCCCGTGAGGTCGAGTAAACCACCGTGGACTTGATTAGGAAGCGTGGGGCGAGGAGTTCAAGGCCATAGTTACTTGATGATGCCGAAAAGGCCGAAGTTCGCTCGATAACACCATTAGAGTGTTAGATGAATCATCATGCACACCGACGAATGTCTTAAGTGTGCTATATCCTTGTTAAGAGACTCACTTACTATTGGTGGAGGACTTTAATTTCCATAGTCCCAAATGAACGAGTTACTTGGGATTTCTTCCAATCCAATTTCAAAGAAATACATTAGTCAACGGTTCATCGATCGAAGCGTAAGGAATTCTTGGAACTCAAGCAAGGCCGATGATCAGATTCTGAATACGAACATGAGTTCGTAAGACTTAGTCGGTATGCTCGGAGTGTGTGGCTGATGAGGTTGCGATGTGCAAAAGATTTGAAGAAGGATTGAATGAAGAGTTAAAGTTACTAGTGGGAATTTTGGAGATAAAGGAGTTCGTGACACTAGTCGAACGAGCCCGCAAGGCGGAAGAACTTGGGAGGGAGAAGAAGAAGGCTGAATTTGAAGCAAGAGATTACCGTAAAAGATCGACGAGTAAAGCTCCGTTCTCGGCTGTAAAGAGGTTCGTGGAGGACACCAAAGAAGTCGAGGACGATCGGGAATTTCCATTAGAGCCCGACCATTGACGGACTCCGAGCTACTTCAAGCTAGTGTGGGCAATAATCGTCAAGAGAGACCCGAATGCCCCCAATGTGGAAGACGACACCTAGGTGAATGTTGGGGTAAGTCATTAATAGGGCTGTTATGGATGCGGTTCAAGGACCACTTCATTAGAGATTGCACGGAGCTAGATGAGAGGAATAAGACGCAAGGTGCAAGACCTAGTGGAACGACTACCGGAGGTAGGCCCCGAGAATCTCTGGAGGTAGGGGTGGTAATCGAGAGGAGCCTCTAATACTGGCCGTCCGATCCGAGACCCGTGCTCTGCTAGAGCATATGCCATCCGCACGAGAGGAGGCATCCTCCCCGACGCTATCACCGGTACTTTTACTCTCTTTGATACTATTGTGATTGCATTGATTGACCCCGGCTCTACTCACTCATATGTATGTGAAACCTTAGCATCCAAAGAAGACTCTACCGCTGAGTCTCTCGAGTTCGTAATTCGAGTGTCAAACCCTTTGGGTCAATACGTGCTTGTTGATAAAGTGTGCAAGAGATGCCCCTAATAATTCGAGAATCTGCTTTTCCTACCGATCCGATGCTTCTACCATTTCATGAATTCGATGTTATTCTTGGTATGGATTGGTGACCGTACATGATGCAAGGGTGGATCGCAAAAGGAAAACCATTAATTTGAGGAGTGCAAATAATGAGGTAGTCCGAGTCGAGTCTCTTGATTTAAAGGAGTGCGAAGAATAATATCTTCTATGACCGTCAAGATATGTGAAAAGGGTGTGAAACATACCTTGCGTATGTGTTTGGGAGTAAAGAGACGGAAAGGAAACTCGAATCGGTACCAAGTGGTTTGTGAGTATTCGATGTTTTTCCCGAGGAGTTACCGGATTGCCACCGGTTCGAGAAGTGGAATTCGCATCGGTTGTACCGGTACTACGCCGATTTCAATAGCCCCGTGTCGTATGGCATTAACGGAATTAAAGGAATTGAAGGTTCAATTGCAAGAATTGACGGATAGAGGTTTCGCTCGAATCGAGTTTTTCTCCATGGGGCGACTCGTATTGTTTGTGAAGAAGAAGGACGGAACCATGAGGTTGTGCATCGACTATCGTCAACTCAATAAAGTGACGATAAAGAATAAATATCCATTGCCACGAATTGACGATTTGTTTGATCAATTAAAGGGAGCCTCGGTGTTTTCAAAGATAGATTTGAGGTCGGGTACTATCGGTTGAGGGTCCGAGAATCGGACATACCCAAAACCGCTTTTAGAACGAGGTACGGTCACTACGAATTCTTGGTGATGCCGTTTGGGCTCACTAATGCCCTCGCGGTGTTTATGGATTTAATGAATAGAATTTTCGTGCCATACTTGGATCGGTTCGTAGTTGTATTTATCGATGACATTTTGGTCTATTCGAGAGATGAAATCGAACATGCCGAACACCGAGGCTAGTGTTGCAAATCTTACGAGATAAGCGATTATACGCAAAGTTCAAGAAATGTGAATTTTGGTTGAAAGAGGTTAGCTTTTTAGGCACGTGATGTCCATCGGTGTCGTGGTGGACCGAACAAAATTTCGCCATAGTCGATTGGAAACCACCAAGGAATGTTACCGTTAGGAGCTTTTTGGGGCTTGCGGTTATTACCGACGATTTGTAAAGGTTTCTCGACGATAGCCACGCCAATGACGGCTTACTCCAAAAGGATGTTAAGTTCGAATGGACGGAGAAATGTCGAAAAGTTTCGATCAACTGAAAGCTTATTTGATCAAGCCCCAATTCTAGTGCAACCCGAATCGGGCAAAGAGTTTGTCATTTATAGTGACGCATCCCTACTTGGGTTGGGTTGCGATTGATGCAAGAAGGGCGAGTTGTGGCCTATCGTCGAGACAATTAAAGCCACATGAGAAAAATTATCCGACCCATGATCTCGAATTGGTCGCCATCGTATTCGCCTTAAAGATATGGCGACATTACTTATTTGGTGAGAAGTGCCATGTGTATTCGGATCACAAAAGTCTCAAATATTTGATGACTCAAAGAGACTTAAATCATGACAAAGACGATGGCTCGAGTTGTTAAAAGATTATGAACTCGTTATTGATTATCACCCGGAAAGGCCAATGTGGTTGCGGATGCCTTAAGTCGAAATCACCGCTTGCTTTACAAGCGATGAATGTACACTTGTCTATTCTACCCGACAATGTGTTAGTAGCCGAATTGAAGGCCAAACCATTGTTGGCTCATCAAATTCGGGAAGCTCAGAAAGTTGATGAGGAGTTGCTTGCAAAACGGGCTGAGTGTGTTCTGAGCAAGGAATCAGAGTTTCAAATTGATGATGACGATTGTTTAAGGTTTAGAAGTCGTCTGTGTGTTCCAAAGAATTCGGAACTTATTTCGATAATTCTAAATGAAGCCCATTGTAGTCGAATGTCAATCCACCCGGGTAGTACTAAAATGTACAATGACCTGAAACGCCAATTTTGGTGGCCCTGATGAAACGAGACATTTCAATTTGTTTCAAGGTGTCTGATATGTCAACAAGTGAAAGCGGAACATCAAGTGCCATCGGGATTACTTCAGCCGATCATGATACCCGAATGGAAATGGGATCGAGTCACAATGGACTTTGTATCCGGACTGCCATTGTCAGTGAGTAAGAAGGATGCGATTTGGGTCGTTGTCGATAGACTAACTAAGTCGGCTCACTTTATCCCCCCGACGCACGGATTTTCAATGGACAAATTAGCGGAATTGTACGTTTCTCGATTGTGAGATTACACGGGGTGCCTATTTCTATCGTGTCGGATAGAGACCCAAGATTTACGTCGCGATTTTGGAATAGACCAAGATATCATCGATAAACACGACTACAAATCGATCCAAATACGGTCTGAAGATCAGATTCATCAAATCCATAATTACTATAAACACGACTACAAATCGATCCAAATACGGTCTGAAGATCAGATTCATCAAATCCATAAATACTACCGGGGCATTAGTGAGCCCAAACGGCATCACTAAAAACTCGTAGTGACCGTATCTCGCTCGAAAGCGCTTTGGGTATATCCGAGTCTCGAACTCATGGCGATAATAACCCGATCTAAAATCTATCTTTGAAAACACTGAGGCTCCCTTTAGTTGATCAAACAAACCATCAATACGCGGTAACGGATATTTATTCTTTATTGTCACTTTATTCACCGACGATAGTCGATGCACAACCTCATGGTTCCGCCCTTCTTTTCACAAACAATACCGGTGCACCCAAGGTGAGAAACTCTCGGTCGAGCGAAACCTCTATCCATCAACTCTTGCAACTGAGCTTTCAATTCCTTTAATTCCGTTGGTGCCATACGATACGGAGCTATCAAAATCAGTGTAGTCCCAGGTACAAGTTCGATGCCAAACTCTACTTCCCGAATAGGTGGTAACCTCGGTAATTCTTCGGGAAAAACATCCGGATATTCACAAACCACTGGTACCGATTCAAGTTTCTTTTCTGACTCTTTATTATTAAGTACGTATGCAAGGTACGCTTCACACCCCTTTCTCACATATTTTTGAGCTAACATCGAGGATATTATTGTTGGCAATACATTCAAAACAGTAGACTCAACTCGGATTATCTCATTATTTGCACACCTCAAATCAATAGTCTTACTTTTGCAATTCACAATTGCATCATGTACGGTCAACCAATCCAAACCGAGAATAACATCAAATTCATCAAATGGTAAAAGCATCAAATCGGCCGGAAAGCAGGAACCTCTGATTACTAGGGGGCATTTCTTACACACCTTATCGACAAGCACATAACGACCCAAGGGATTCGACACTCGAATTATGAACTCAGTAGACTTAACAGGTAAAGTCTTCTTTGGATGCTAAGGTCTCACATACATATGAATGAGTAGAACCGAGGTCAATCAAAGCAATCACATTAGTATCAAAGAGAGTGAAAGTACCGGTAATAACATCCGGCGAGGAAGCATCCTCGGCGCACGTATAGCATAAGCTCTAGCAGAGCACGAGCCTCGATCTGGTTGTAGCATCTCTAGATCCTCTCGACCACCACTAGCATTCCCGTATTTCTAGATGGTCTACCCCGAGCAAAGAGTAGCACCTTGGTTTCCCACTGATTTATATTTTGTTCAGCATAGTCTCGCAATCCTTAATAAAATGGTCACCGATCCGCACTTATAACGAGAGCGGTCATGGAATCTACAACTCCCGAATGCCATTTACCACAATATCGCACTCTATTCATCTCGACGATCATTTCCAACACCGGCAATCAAGTGACTCGTACTCTCACGGGTCGATCACGATCTCGTCTAGAAAAGCCCAAGTGTCTTTAGATCGGCCTAAATCATCTCTAAATTTCTTCGATGACTATTGAAAAGGCTTTCCAAGATCTCTTACGAAACTCCTTTGCTCCCATATCGCCTTTTCTTTTCTCCTCATCGAGCTCTTCGCTTTGCAAGCTCGCCGACAAGTACCACATATTCTCGATTTCTAAAATGCCAACATACGCCTTTATATCATCGTTCACCCATCTTCAAACGTTTGCACATCACACTTCAAGAAATGCATTCTCGCGCGTCGACTAAGCCTTACAAACTTTCGCTCATAGTCGATGAATCGACATGGAGCCTTGTTTAAGTTCAAGAAATTCTTTCCGCTTTTGATCAATGAATCTCTGGTCGATATACTTTTTTCAAACTCGCTTTGAAAAACTCCCAAGTTACTTGCTCTCTGGGCACAATAGAATCAACGATTCCACCAATAGTAGGCGGAATCACGTAGCAAGGAGATCGTACACGTTAGGCATTCATCTGTGTAAGATAGTTCATCAAGTACCCGAATAGTGTTGTCCAACCAAAATTCAGCTTGCTCGGCATCGTCGCTATCTGTAGCTTTAAATTCAGTAGCCCCGTGTTTTCGGATTCTGTTAACTGAGGGCTTATTTAACCTTATCTAGTCAGTTACCGGAGGTATCGCAGGTGTGGGGGCTGTATTAGTCGGGAATGGAGGTTGTGGAACAACCGTATTAGTTCGAATATACTGATTGAACCAATCATTCATCACGCTATAAAAAGCCTGTCTAGCCTCATCATTCTGATTACTAGCAATAGGTTGAGAGTCCCCTGGCGCTGTCCCTTGTGCGGGAGCAGGCGCTACACTCTCAAGATCATCAGCTACCGCTCGGTTGGGATCGGGATCCATTACTATAAATAAACACATTTTTAACTGTCAGAAATCTCCACACCATCAAATAAACACATAATGGCATGTATAGATAGACCCGGACGTATTACGGTAGTCCTAGAATCGACTAAACCGTAGCTCTGATACCAATAAAATTGTAACGCCGCACCCAAGACCGCTGCGAGTTGAACACGAGGTGTTAATGACTTAATTCCTTTATTTACACAGTTCATTTTAAAATTTCCGACATAAGTTGGTTAATCGCATCACAGTCACTTTAAAATCATATCTCGAGTTCCAAAACTCAAAACTGATTCCGTAAATTTTCCCTGAAACTAGACTCATATATCCATCTACAAATTTTTTTCTAGAATTTTTGGTTGGGCCAATTAGTAAATTTTATTAGTTAAAGTCTCCCCTGTTTCAGGGTTCGACTACTCTGACCTTCATGCATTACGACTTAGATATCTCCCTGTACAGGGCTTAAATACTTATGCCGTTTGTTTCTAATGAAACTAGACTCAAAAAGGAATCTGTAAATATAAAGCATGACTTCTAATTATCTCTGGTTAGTTTATCGTGAATCTCCAAAGTTAGAATAGGGGATCCAGAAATTGCTCTGGCCATATTTCACGAAAACTTAAACATCTCATAAAATATGACTCATATGGTCATTTCGTTTCTTTCATATGAAAATAGACTCCTCAAGATTCGATTATATAATTTATTCATTATTTAATTACATTTCTACTATTTTTAGTGATTTTCAAACTCACATCACTATCTGTCACAAGATCTACTTTAAGGTAAATCTCACCTATTTCATAGTTTCCATGATTCAACTAGCCACTTGACATACATAGCACCAAATATGATCATGATTAACCATTCCAATGGCTAGTCATTACCAAGCATTTCCATACCACTCAATAACCATATATACAAAATGATTATAATGCTATGCTCAAAATATATAAGCCATTTTCGCATGGCTATCCGAATGTATACATTACCAAAAGGTACTTAATTAACAACAAAGGTCAGTCCTATACATGCCACTATCGAAGTTCAACTAAAAGAGTACCAAAAGGGCTTAGATAGTGTGGACGACTTCGAATTTGACAATCCCGAGTCCGATAGCTGACGAACAAAATCTATAAAACAGAGAATTAAAGAATCAGAATAAGCATTTAACGCTTAGTAAGTTTTGAGTAATGAAATTATTTACGACTAAAGTATAGCGTTCATATGACCAAATGAATAATTGCATATATGCATATTCTCAAAATCATACTTACTTCACGCTTCAACCATTATATTCATACACAGGGAATCAAACCTATCTAAAGGCCGAAAGATCGTTAATCAATTGAGCGAATACTATTAAAAAGGAATCAACTTTTCCAATGCATATACGAAACATACCTTATCGTTTGGATTTTATGAGCGTATTAATTGAAATTATTACAAAGAAGATCGCTCATTTCCAAACCCAAGTACCTTCAAATTTAGCGGATATAGCAACTCGCATTTAATGCCTTGGGACTTAGCCCGACATAGTCACTAGCACAAATGCCTTGGGACTTAGCCCTGATATAGTCACTAGCACAAATGCCTTCTGGACTTAGCCTGGATATAATCACTAGCACAAATGCCTTCAGATCTTAGTCCGGTTATCATTCAATAATCATGCACATATATCAATAAATCATAACACATCTATATTTCATTTTCATTACTAGAACTCAAACACAAGACACTTATCAACCATTACCATTTTCAGCTCAATAGCCACATACAAAGAGCATGATTTTGATTTACTTCATAACATGATCTCTATACACATTCTACGCCCATCATAAGTATAAACTAATTACCTCAATATATAACTCAAGTAGAATCATTATATCACCGCTTATTTGTTATGCTTATGTGTCATGACTTAAACAAATCATAAACTAAGTTCCATTACTCAAGACTTACCTTGGATGTTGTCGAGCGACTTCAACGGCTATTCAATTACTTTTTCCTTTCCTTTATCGGATTTAGTTCCCCTTTGCTCTTGAGCTTAATTTAACAAATAAATTGATTTAATCATCTTGAACATCAAGAGAAATTCAAGGTGCTTAGCCCATATATATATTAGACATTAGAGTCATATATATGAAATCATGAATCAAATTCAACATATTAGCTAATATTCTTCTTTAGCCGATTATCTAAGTCAAGATAGAATCATCAATATGCTTACCTATAGCCGAATACACGCAACACCAATCTATGTATTCATTCATGTGGTCGAGTATACATATTCCAATATGATATCATTTCCATTTCATTTAACACTTAACATTTACCACATATCAATTAACCCATTTTTTTTATAATTACAAAACTCTTCATCTATTCATGCTCTCATATTAGGTTATCCATACCTATACTAACCATATAACTAAAATTCTAAGTTTAAACACAATACAACATTTTAGCACCATGGCGAACACCGCATGAAGTTGCTAAGACCCATCCTTTTCAAATTCTCACACACACTCACATCCAATCCTTTTGTTAAGCACTCAAACTCTATCATCTTCATACCTCATCAACACAACATCAAACACCAACCAAGAAAGACAACATCCATGGCCGAGTATCATCTCCATCAAACAAAGAAAGATTTAAACCATGGGCTAGGTAGAATTCAAACTAACAACTAAAAATATGCATGAATTTCATGGAATAACATCAAACTTACCTCTTCCTAATCATCAACCCACCCGAACATGAAGAAAGAGAATTCTTTTCTTCTTCCTCCCTCAAGTCACGGCAATGGAGGAGCAAGGATGAAACAACTTTGGTTTTTCCTCCCACTCACCTCATGTTTTATTATTCTTAATTCATTATTTTATTTTGTAACTAAAAAATGTTAATAGAAAAATACATATTACCATTAATAGCCCATACCATGGCTGGCCACTATCCAAGATTTGGCTAATTTGACATGCAAGTACACTTTTTTTGACATCATGCACTATTAGATCCTTATAGATTAGCCTATCACATTTCAAAAGTGTCACACCTAAGTCCTATTAACTAAATTCACATGCAATTGACTAAATCGAAGCTTAAAACTTTCACACATTCATATCCACATATTTTAGACAATAAATATTATATTCAAATACTTCGGTGATTCAGTTTAGCGGTCCCGAAACTGCTTTCCGACTAGGGTCAATTTAGGGCTGTCACAATGTGCATATCATACATATCATGTGTATATCATATCAATATTGTATATAAAAATCCCATGTGTCAAATTCATAATTAAACCCTAGGGGTATAATGGTCATTTTTACCTAGGGCAAAACAGTCATTTTCATACTATAAGGGTAATTTCATACTTTTACCAATTATTAGGGTTTTCCATGTTTAATATCAGTTTCCAACAATTTCAAGTGTTTTAACAGCGATTCTGGTCCATTCTTAGCAAAACCGAGTTATTGGGCCAAAAACCCCTAATGGGCTCTACATAGCCGAATTAGTCATCTAAGCCCATTTAGCCCATTTTCTGTAGCGGTTTTAACAGTTTTAACATGCAATTTTCCAGGATTCCATTTTCTGCCAAATTTACCCAAATGGGCCCAGAAGCCCATTGGGCCCTATTTTAGCCCCTCGAGGCCCAACATACCATCGTGCACCAAATCGTGCCCTTACCTTTTTCCAATGTTCTCGATCATCCACTAAGCGAATCTAACTAACCAATGAGCGTTCGCTTGCTCACAAGTCCTCGAAATGCCAGAATTTCGGTATTTCAGCTTTTCGACATTTATCGATTTAAGCTACGAAAGAAGGTTCGTTACACACCTGATTCGCGATATTCCTCGACGAGATTTCCTACACGATTTCTCCTATAATCAACCATTTATAGATCATATCACAATAATTAAACCAAAAAGAGAACCATCTATTATCAACACTTACACATTCGGCCACCATCCATAATGGCCTTAGAATCTATACCTTTGCCGACGTTGATGACTAGATTTAGCCACTCCGATGTTCCAAGCTAATCCAAGTCGACCCTACGCCTTGCTGCTCCTCCACTATACAAACCATAAAAAGACGTAAGGGAAAACCCAATAAGGCCTCTACCCATATTCGGCCACCTCCCTAAACTATAGGGGTTTTGGCTTTTGTCAACATTTACCATAGGAATCGTTTAGAGTTCGAGCACTTACCATTGTCTCTCTTCTTGAATCCATTTATGCCTAGAAGATAAGGGAATTGACCACTAAAAAGTGAAAAGAAAAAGAGGGTTGCTGGTCAACAAAGAATCGGCACCACCTAGCTTCACAGATTTCGGCTTTTGCGGTATTTCGGCAAAAGTGAAGGTAGGGGAAAGAAACAATAGATGAATGGAGGGAAGTAGTGGGCTGGTTTGGAAGAAGGAAAAAGAAGAAAAGATAAAAGGAGAGATGGTAGATTCGGCTAAAAAAGAAAAAGAGAGAAAAGACAAAACAAAAAGAAGAAAATGGAACAACCTAGACCCTAATGCCGAAAATCCCCCAGCTAAAACCCCTCTGCCGAAATCCCCTCTCTAATCCCTTCTAATCGGCTAACTCTATCCCCCTCTTAAATCCCTAAAATCTCTCTCCTTATCCCTCCTTAATCCATGCATTTGACTGATTCAAACTCTCTCCCACAGAGTTCTGTTCAGCTTTAAACTCTAGCATGCACAAAGCATAAAAATTAGCATCATATTTGCCATCACAGAGAATCGAACCCAGGTCTTCCCCCAACACTTACATGCCACCTGTATAGCTCCCTAGTGGCATCACTTAGCCATTTTACTAGAGGCTCTTTTTGTGATACATTTTACCCACAATTTTTAATAAGACCACTTATCCAAACCCTCTAACTTCTTAAGTCCAAAATTCAAATTCCACCGGGTTTTGGCCAACACATGGGCCTTCCATAAGCCCATTTACACACTCAAATTATGAATTCCACAACAAAATACCAAATTTTAAAAACTTTACCAAAAATACCGAGAACCGCGAAAAACCCCGAAAGCAGGATGTTACAAGTCTAACCTCCTTAAAGAAATTTTGGCCTCGAAATTTACCTGATCAAACAGTTGAGGGTATTGCTGACGCATTGCCTCTTTGGTCTCCCAAGTAGCTTCTTCCTTGCCATGGTTCCTCCAAAGTACCTTCACCAATGGAACTGACTTTCTTCTCAACAACTTGATGTCGCGATCAAGTATTTCCACAGGTTCCTGTTCGAAAGTCAAATCCGACTGTACTTCGATTTCTGCAACTAGCACGATATGAGTTGGGTCAGAACGATATCGCCTTAGCATGGACACATGAAAAATGTCGTGAATACGATCCAGCTCAGGAGGTAACTCTAGCTGATAAGCCACCAGCCCTATCCGCTTAATAATTCGATAAGGCCCAATAAACCGTGGACTCAACTTGCCCTTCTTACCAAATCTCAATACCTTCTTCCAAGGCGAAACTTTCAAAAAGACCATGTCCCCAACCGCATATTCAATATCCTTACGCTTCAGATCGGCATAAGACTTTTGTCGATCCGCTGCCTCCTTTAACCGCTTCCTGATCACCTTAATCTTGTCTTCAGTATCTGTTACCAACTGTAACACCCTGAATTTGGGCCTAGAAGTTTTAGGCCTTGAGCATGGGAGCGGTTGAAGGCGACTTTATAATATTCTCACAGCGTGAAAATTTCGTTAATGAAGGCTTGTTTTAGTGGTTAAGTGCGCTCGAAGTGTTGGAGAAGTCCCGGTTCAAACCGACTCTAGCAAAAATTTTGATTTAAGGTGAATCAACCCTGGGTGTAGTAGGTAGGCCTTAAGAATATTGTTGGAGAAATTGTGACACAAAAAGCCTTGTGGCTTAGTGGCAAGTAGCGTGTGGAGCATTTAAGGGGAGGCATGGGTTCGAATCCCATGGCAAGCAAAGAGCATTTATTTTGCTAACAGGAAGCGGCAAGAGTTGGTGTTGAATTTAAACTCTGATGATGGAGGGATCCCACATCGAGAAGCTAACATACGAGTGGATGCGAAGCTGGCTTTAAATATAGAGAACCATGAGGAGAGTAAATGTACCTTTCTTGGCTAATCCCTTTCGCTGTATGGCGTGCTCGTTTGGGTTGGGCGTCGGCTAAGAGTGCTCAGAGCGTGGATTAACTCCGCCTCCTATCGTGTGTATTTCTCACTACTTTTGTTGTAGGATGGCTACTTCGGGCCGCGATGGGCCGAAAGGGGCCATGTGGGTCCAATGGGCCTACGGGCCCAATTGGATAAGTTGTTTGATTGTGTAGTAAATATTGGACTAGGCTAGGTGAATCTCATATCTGTGGCTAGATTTGGGCTAAAAGGCCACACGAATGTGTGGGCCCATTTAAATGATAATAGGCTTTAGGGCCATTCGTATTGTTATCCTGTTTAGAATACTTTAGTTTACCAAATTACCAAAATACCCCTGGTTTGTAAAATTACTAAAATACCCTTGGTTTATAAAATCACCAAAATACCCCTAGTTTGTAAAATTACCAAACTACCCTTGGTTTACAAAATTACCAAAATACCCCTAGTTTGTAAAATTACTAAAATACCCTTTGTTTATAAAATTATCAGAATACCCCTAAAAGGTAGAATTAACGGAATACCCCTGTAGGGTAGAATTACCGGAATACCCTTGTAGGATAGAATTATCGGAATATCCTTGTAGGGTAGAATTACCAGAATACCCCTATAGCGTAGAATTACTAAAATACCCCTGTAGGGTAGAATTACCGAAATACCCCTGTAGGGTAGAATTATCGCAATACCCCTGTAGGGTAGAATTACCAAAATATCCCTGTAGGGTAGAATTACCAGAATACCCTTGTAGGGTAGAATTACTTAAATACCCCTGTAGGGTAGAATTACAGAAATACCCCTGTAGGGTAGAATTATCGCAATACCCCTGTAGGGTAGAATTACCGAAATACCCCTGTAGGGTAGAATTACCGAAATACCCCTGTAGGGTAGAATTATCGCAATACCCCTGTAGGGTAGAATTACTGAAATACCCCTGTAGGGTAGAATTACTAAAATAACCCTGTAGGGTGGAATTACCGAGATGCCTTGTGGGGTAAAATTACCATTTTGCCCTTAAGGTGTTAAATGACTGTTTTGCCCTTGTGGGCAAGTGACTAACTTGGACTGTGTGGTTGACGAATTTGATTGTGAATATATGTTGGTATATGAATGACTTGACTGTGATTGTTTGATTCAAATATGGGCATGACATTCTGTATACATGACATGTTACATGAGTTGGGATTTTGTACGGAGGAAGATCTGATCTGTTAGGATCGCATGGTTGCTTGATGACTGTGGATCCACCGAAGGCTTAAGAGCATTATATTCGTACTGATTTGATAAGGTCGCACGAGTCGCCCAAGACGGTTGTGGACCGATCAATGGCTGAGCGCCGATCATATTTACCCGAGGCTGTGTGTCGACTATATTACCGTCGCTGATGGCTATGTGCCTAACATGATACAGCTACCTATGGCTTAAAGCCTTCGATTATGGCTTTGTGTCAACCTACATATGGCTCTGTGCCAACTTTGATTATGGTCGTGTGCCAAACGTATTTGCCTAAGGCTATGTGCCAATATATGGTTATTGACGACTCGTGTGTCGATCACATTTACCTAGGGTCGTGTGCGGTTATGTTACTCTAGTTGATGGCTATGTGCCTAACATAATGCGATTATCGATGGCTTTGTGCCACGTGATTACGCTAAGTGGCTTTGCCACATTATTCGCTTTCGTGGCTATGCCACAAATATCTGATACGTGGCTCGCCACAATATTCATATCTGGTGACTCTGTCACAATATTCGATAACCGAGCAATCTGCCGCAATCGTGGAGTGTAGGGTCAAGCGGGTTGAGCTATTCCCCACACGAGTGTAGGGCTGGTACGGTGGAGTGTAGCGGTTGGTTATAGGTCGGATTGGGTTGGGATTGCATTCACATTCGATTTTCGATTTTGTTACCGACATGGGTTACGATTTTGATTACATTACGATACTAATTCGATTACGATTACGTAACCTAATTCGATTCGATTCTTATTCAGAATGGGTTAAAGCCATCGTCTCGTCTGTTAAAATGGGCTAAGGCCCAATTGATCTTCAAATCGTAAGGTGGTGGGCCAACTTTTAATTCATTTATATGATTGATTGCTCGCTTTATATAGTAGGGATTTGACATCGAGTTTTGTAAACTCACCCCATTTATTAACCTTTCGGTAATTTCCGGTCTTAGACGGATCGGGTGTGAGGGGCTCGGAGGAAGCCACACACACTTGTTTATGTTACGCTTTGATTATTGCTTTTAAATGTTTTTATGTGGGTTGTAGTAAAGCCGTTGTAATTTTCTCGGATTTCAAATTTGGAATTTTATTTATTGTTCTTATAATTGCTAGTATTAGAACACGCTTTTCCAAAGCAACTCATCGTTGTTCAAAACATCACGTAACTGCAATTGTTTTTAAATTAAGCTTCACAATCGCCAAGATTTTTTACAAAGTTGTTAAGAATGTTATTCAGCTAAGGTTTTCTAACAAGGTTTAAAAAGGGTACAAGTTTTTAATTATTAATAAGGGTTTTTAATGGAAACATAGTTTCTGAAAAACACTTCAATGTGACACCCCAAATTCGAGCCTACCTTCCAAGCCAGGTTTGGGGTGTTATATTTAGTGGTATCAGAGCCTGGGTTGCAACAACTCGGCTGTGGATTGGGTTTTCAAAGGTTGATTTTCAAAAAATTATTTTCAACCACGTGGTCAGTTTGAAGTATTTCTTTTAAAAAGTGTGGCACACCGAGTCTCCGGCGCCGAATCCGTAAGTCTTCTGAATACTTTTGTCTACTCAGAAATTGAAATACTGTGGATTTTTTAGATATTGGTCTGAATTTAAATTTGGTATTTATTTTATGTGGATGTGATGTTTGGATATAGAAATTGTATATATGTGTGATAAATATGTGGCTGCTTCTGTGAATAAGTGTTGTGTGTATGAGATGTTTCAAGTTCTAGTTGAAGTGTGATAGTGATACTAGGATCAAAGTGCGCAGCGGTAGCGTAGTGGGGTAGATGTTACACGACTATCCTGTTAGATGAAAATTTCAGGGACGAAATTTCTTTAAGGGAGGTAGCGTTGTAACACCCTGAATTTGGACCTAGAAGTTTTGGGCCTTGAGCATGGGAGCGGTTGAAGGCAGCTTATAATATTCTATTGTGCGTGAAAATTTCGTTAATGAAGGCTTGTTTTAGTGGTTAAGTATGCTGAGAAGTATTGGAGGAGTCCTGGGTTCAAACCTGGACTCTAGCAAAAATTTTGGTTTAAAGTGAATCAACCCTGGGTGTAGTAGGTAGGCCTTAAGAATATTGTTGGAGAAATTGTGACACAAAAATCCTTATGGCTTAGTGGCAAGTAGCGTGTGGAGCATTTAAGGGGAGGCATGGGTTCGAATCCCATGGCAAGCAAAGAGCATTTATTTTGCTAATAGGGGGCGGCAAGAATTGGTGTTGAATTTAAACTCTGATGATGGAGGGATCTCACATCGGGAAGCTAACATAAAAGCGGATGCGAAACTGGCTTTAAATATAGAGAACCATGAGGAGAGTAAATGTACCATTCTTGGCTGATCCCTTTCACTGTATGGCGTGTCGTTTGGGTTGGGCGTCGGCTAAGAGTGCTCAGAGCATGGGTTAACTCCAGTCTCCTATCAGGTGTGTATTTCTCACTACTCTAGTTGTACGATGGCTACTTCGGGCCGCGATGGTATGAAGGGGCCATAATGGGCCCGATGGACCTCACGGCCCAACAGGATAAGTTGTTTGATTGTGTAGTAAATATTGGACTAGGCTAGGTGAATCTCATATCTGTGGCTAGATTTAGGCTAAAAGGGCCACACGAGCGTGTGGGCCCATTTGGGTCGAGAATAGGCTTTAGGGCCATTCGTATTGTAATCCCTGTTTAGAATACTTTAGTTTACCAAATTACCAAAATACCCCTAGTTTGTAAAATTACTAAAATACCCTTGGTTTATAAAATCACCAAAATACCCCTGGTTTGTAAAATTACCAAAATACCCTTAGTTTACAAAATTACCAAAATACCCCTAGTTTGTAAAATTACTAAAATACCCTTTATTTATAAAATTACCGGAATACCCCTGTAGGGTAGAACTACCTAATACCCTCAGAGGCGTAATTACCTAATACCCTTGTAGGATAGAATTACCTAATACCCTCAGAGAATTATCGAAATACCCCTGTAGGGTAGAATTACCGAAATACCTTTGTAGGGTAGAATTACCGAAATACCCCTGTAGGGTAGAATTATTGCAATACCCTTGTAGGGTAGAATTACCGAAATACCCCTGTAGGGTAGAATTATCGCAATACCCCTGTAGAGTAGAATTACCGAAATACCCCAATAAGGTAGAATTACCAGAATACCCCAGTAGGGTAGAATTACCTGAATACCCCTGTAGGGTAGAATCACCGAAATACCCCTGTAGGTAGAATTATCGCAATACCCCTGTAGGGTAGAATTACCGAAATAACCCTGTAGGGTACAATTACCGAAATAACCTTGTAGGGTAGAATTACCGAAATACCCTTGTAGGGTAGAATTATCGCAATACCCCTGTAGGGTAGAATTAACGAATTACCCCTGTAGCGTAGAATTACTAAAATACCCCTATAGGGTGGAATTACCGAGATACCTTGTGTGGTAAAATTACCATTTTGCCCCTATGGTGTTAAATGACTGTTTTGCCCTTGTGGCCAAGTGACTAACTTGGACAGTGTGGTTGACGAATTTGATTGTGAATATATATTGGTATATGAATGACTTGACTGTGATTGTTTGATTCAAATATGGGCATGACAATCTGCATACATGACATGTTGCATGGGTTGTGATTTTGTACGGAGGAAGATCTGATCTGTTAGGATCGCATGGTTGCTTGACGACTGTGGATCCACCGAAGGCTTAAGAGCCATATATTAGTACTGATTTGATAAGGTCGCACGAGTCACCCAAGACGACTGTGGACCGATCAATGGTTGAGCCTATCATATTTACCCGAGGCTGTGTGCCGACTATATTACTGTCGCTGATGGCTATGTGCCTAACGTGATACAGCTATCGATTGCTTAAAGCCTTCTGATTATGGCTTTGTGTCAACCTACATATGGCTCGTGCCAACTCGATTATGGTCGTGTGCCAAACGTATTTGCCTAAGGCTATGTGCCAATATATGGTTATTGATTTACTCGTGTCGATCACATTTACCTAGTAGTGCGTGTGCCTTATGTTACTCTAGTTGATGGCTATGTGCCTAACATAATGTAGTTATCGATGGCTTTGTGCCACGTATTCTATTAAGTGGCTTTGCCACATTATCTATTTCTGGTGGCTATGCCACAAATATTCTGCTCGGTGGCTCGCCACAATATTCAGATCTGGTGACTCTGTCACAATATTCGATAACCGAGCAACAATGTCGCGATCGTGGAGTGTAAATTTGGGTGGGTTGAGCTATTCCCCACGTAGTGTAGGGCTGGTACGGGTGGAGTGTAGCGGTTGGTTATAGGTTGGATTGGGTTGGGATTGCATTCACATTTTGATTTTTGATTACATTACGACATCGATTACGATTTTGATTCTACATTACGATCTCGATTCGATTCGATTCATCACCTAATTTTGATTTTGATTCTTATTCTATAATGGGTTAAAGCCATCTGGTACTGTCTGTTAAAATGGGCTAAGGCCCAATTGATACTGAAACTGTAAGTAGGGCTGGGGCCAACTTTTAACTCTTTTATATGATTGACTGTTCGTTTTATATAGTAGGGGATTTGACACTGAGTTTTCGTAAACTCACCCCATTTATTAACCTTTCTGGTAATTTTCAGCCTTAGACGGATCGGGGCTGTGAGGGGCTCGGAGGAAGCTACACACACTGTTTATGTTATAATTTTGATTATTGCTTTTAAATGTTTTTATGTGGGTTGTAGTAAAGCCGTTGTAATTTTCTGGATTTCAAATTTGGAATTTTATTTATTGTTCTTATAATTGCTAGTATTAGAACACGGTTTTCCAAAGCAACTACTGTTGTTCAAAATATCACGTAACCGCAATTGTTTTTAAATTAAGCTTCCGCAATTGCCAGGATTTTTTACAAAGTTGTTAAGAATGTTATTCAGCTAAGGTTTTCTAACAAGGTTTAAAAAGGATACAAGTTTTTAATTATTAAGAAGGGTTTTTAATGGAAACATGGTTTCCGAAAAACACTTCAATGTGACACGCCAGATTCGAGCCAAACTTCCAAGCCGGGTTTGGGGTGTTACATTTAGTGGTATCAGAGCCTGGGTTGCAACAACTCGGCTGTGGATTGGGTTTTCAAAGATTAATTTTCAAAAAATTATTTTCAACCACGTGGTCAGTTTGAAGTATTTCTTTGAAAAAGTGTGGCACACCGAGTCTCCGGCGCCGAATCCGTAAGTCTTCTGAATACTTTTGTCTGTTCAGAAATTGAAATACTGTGGATTTTTTAAATATTGGTCTGAATTTAAATTTGGTATTTATTTTATGTGGATGTGATGTTTGGATATAGAAATTGTATATATGTGTGATAAATATGTGGCTGCTTCTGTGAATAAGTGTTGTATGTATGAGATGTTTCATGTAACACCCCGAACCCGAGACCATCGCCGGTGTCGGACACGAGGGGTTAGCAAGCCAAGTTCACTTGTTTTGCCCATCCATTGGACATTTCCAGTCAGGCTGGAAAAACTGCGTCACTGTCGCCTTAAAAATCATATCTCTAGTTTCAAAACTCGGAAACTGGTTTCGTAAATTTTCCCTGAATTTAGACTCATATATCCATCCATGGATTTATTTCTAGAATTTTGGTCGGGCCAATTGGTACAGTTTATTAGTTAAAGTCACCCATGTTACAGGGATCGACTGCTCTGACCTTCGCGCGGTATAACTTGAATATCTCTCTGTAAAGGGCTTTAATGCTGGTGCCGTTTGTTTCTAATGAAACTAGACTCAAAATGGAATCTGTACATATAAGGTATGTCTCCTAATTCTTTCTGGATAATTTATAGTAAATTTTTAAAGTTGCGACAGGGAACCCAGAAACCGTTCTGGCCCTGTCTTACAATAGCTTTAATATCTCTTAACATGTAACTCCTATGACCATTTCGTTTCTTCCATATGAAAATAGACTCATCAATGTTCATTTACATAGCTGATTCACTATTTAATACCATTTCTACAAATTTCGGTGATTTTTCACATTCACGTTACTGCAGCTGGCAGCATCTGTTTTTAAGGTAGGTCTTACCTATTTTGTAGTCTCCATGAACCAACTAGTCTTGCCTTACATAGGTCCACATATGATCATTTTAACCATGCCAATGGCTGATCATGTGACCAACATTCCCATTTCCAATTCATAGTCACATCATGACACCATATATATATATACAAACCGCAAATAGTTTAAGTTGATACTTCACTATTACGAGCCATTTTCGCATGGCCGTACACATATACATCATAACATATTTAAACCAACAAGGGTAGTCCTATACATGCCATTTCAAGTTCAACCAAGAATTTATACCAAAATGGGGGCTTGATAGTGTGGATGACTTCGACTTCAACGATCCCGAATCCGATTGCTATCGAGCGAAATCTAGAAAACCGAGAGCCAAAGCGGTGGAGTAAGCATTTTATGCTTAGTAAGTCTCAAGGAATATAATCAACTCTAATTACAGCAATACATTCATATAGTTAAATGCATCATTTCATTAATGCACATTCACATAATCATACTTACTTCACCATCCCAACTCTTATGTTCATACACAAATAACGGCTTCATTAAGGCCGATAACTCGTTCCATCATAGGAGCGGATATTCACACGCTCTTACTCCTAGCGCCGCAGCAAGCACACCGCACTTACCTTGTCATTGGGAAATTTCACAAGTGCATTAGCTGAAATTTTCCAGCAAGCTTATAATTTTCAAATCACATACCTTGAGTTTAACCGGATGTCGCTACTCGATCAATCGCCTTGGGACATAGCCCGTTATGGTAACCCGCACCAAGGCCTACGGGACTTAACCCGGATATCACGATTTGCACAAATGCCTTCGGTCTTAGCCCGATAGAATGACTTCATACGAATGCCTTCGGTCTTAGCCGGATGTAGCCACTAGCACAATTGCCTTGGTCTTAACCCGTTATAATTTCCAGCATAATTGTCTTGAGGCTTAGCCCGGATATCATTCAATTTCTCATGCACACATACATCAATAATCATTGGACATACATATTTATTTTCGTTACTAAGGCTCAAACACAATTATAATCACTAACATAATCGCCTTGGGACTTAGCCCGGGTATCATTCAATACTCATACACACATAAATTAATAATCAATACATCCATATTTCATTCCACATAATTCAAGTAAGGTCACTTCTTGAGGACTTACCTCGGATGTTGTCGAACGGCTTTTACGGCTATTCGATTACTTTTTCCTTCCCCTTGTCCAATTGTGGCCCTCTTAGCTCTTGAGCTAATTCAAACAAATTCAATTTATCAAAACCTCATTGTGCTAGCTTATGGCGAATATGACAAGGAATTTAAATGGTCATATGGCCACCCTTTAGCTTGAATACACAATGGTCATGCACATTTTATACTACATCAAGCAATTCAATACAATTTATTCGAGCATCAAGGAAAAGCTAAGGCCTTCAATAGGCTACCCAAGGCCGAATATACTTGTCCATGTTGAGGCCAATTATGCACTTAATACCACACAAAAACAGCATGCATTTTACTAGTTAATGCTTTGCATATTGTAGCTCAAAACTTACAATATAGCATCAAGCACTCATATGTGTGCTAGGCCAATGTGCTTACAATTTCACAATTATTCTTCAACATCTTCTTCTTTAAACAAACTTATTCATCACTTCCTTCATAACCAAAACATCATGTGCAAACATATATATACATATATGAGCATGGCGAATTTCAAGGTGTCCATAGCCATCCAAAACACAAATTTTAACTAACATGCAAGAAGCATGAACCATGCTCATGAATGCATCATGGCGAATATGACAATCATGCTCCTTTTCAACTTCAATCATGATAAAACAAAAGAAAGCTCAAAATCTTACTCAAGAGTAGACAATCCATCATTGCATGCATCATCATCAAGCTTCACACTTAGCATGCAATGGCTTTATCACCATAACAACTTTGGCCAAATACCATTTCCATGGCTTAACAAAGATTTGAGCCATGGCTAACATGCACATCAAGTTAGCAACCAAAACATGCATGAAACTCCTAACACAACCTCATACATACCTTAATCTTGATGCAAACTTAGCCAAATCTCCTTCTAGATCTCTTCCAAACCAAGCATGAAGCAAAAATCCTCCTTCTTCCTTAGTTTTGGCTCAAAGAAAGGATGAACAAAATTTTTTCTTTCCTTCTCTACAACTCACGGCAATGGGGGATTACCACACTCACACACATTTTTTTTCATTTTTTATCACCCATACACCTTTGTTTATTATTTCACCCTAATGCACCAACAAAACATGTTTCATGACATGTTTAGCCCATCCTCCCTTGTCATGGCCGGCCACCACCTATAAAGGGGGAATTTGACATGCAAGTCCATTATTTTGCATGCATGCTTTAATTAGTCATCACACATTTCCTATCATACTTTCAAAGTTCATTACTAAGTCCTTTCTTGTGGAATTCACCCTTATAACACTAAATCAATCATCATAAAATGTCATACATGAGCACACACATATTATAGGCATCAAAATAAATTTTAATTATTTTTATGCCTCGGTTTTGTGGTCCCGAGACCACCTTCCGACTAGGGTCAATTTTGGGTCACAACTCTCCCCACTTAAGAAATTTTCGTCCCAAAATCTTACCGGTAAATAGGTTTGGATATCGCTCTTTCATAGAGTTCTCGGTCTCCCAAGTAGCTTCTTCTATCCGTGCTTGAGCCATAACACTTTTACTAGCGGAACCCGCTTGTTTCACAACTCTTTCACTTCTCGTGATAGGATACGAATCGGTTCTTCCTCATAACTCATATTAGCTTGAATTTCAATTTCGATGGACTAATCACGTGCGATGGATCGGATCTATAGCGTCAAAGCATCAAACGTGAAAGACATCGTGACCCTTTTCGAGTTCGGGGCAAAATCAAACGATATGCCACCGGATCGACTCGCCGGATATCTCATATGGCCCAACGAACCTCGGGCTCAACTTGCCCTTACGGTAGAATCTGAGTATCTTTTCCAAGGCGATACCTTGAGAAACACTTTATCACCCACCGATACTCGATATCCTTACGCTTCAGTCCGCGTCGACTTCTAACGATCGGAGGCTATCTTGAGACTTTCACGGATTACTTTCACTTTCTGCTCAGCATCCCTAATCAAATCCACCGAAAATCTTGCTTTCACCGAGCTCACCCAAAACAATGGTGTACGACATTTACGACCGTACAAGGCCTCGTAGGGTGCCATCTTAATACTTGATTGAAAGTCGTTGTTGTTGTGCGAATTCAATCAACGGCAAATACCGCTCCCATAAACCACTAAACTCGAGGACGCAACATCTTAACATATCCTCAAGTATCTCGAATTATCCGCTCGGATTGACCATCGGTTTGGGGGTAAAAGGCGGTCTTTGAAATGCAACTTGGTACCCAAAGCTTCTTGTAACTTTTTCCAAAATCGCGAGGTAAATCTCGGATCTCTATCCGACACGATGGAAATAGGCACCCCGTAATCTCACAATGAGAAACGCATAATTCAAATAATTTGTCAATTGAAAAATCCGTGCGTCACGGGGACAAAGTGGGCCGACTTAGTCAATCGATCTACCACGACCCAAACCGCATCCTTCTTACTTGTCGACAATGGCGGTCCGGATACAAAGTCCATTGTGACTCGATCCCATTTCCACTCGGGTATCGTGATTGGTGAAGTAATCTCAAGGTACCGATGTTCCGCTTTCACTTGTTGACATATTAAACATCTCAAACAAAGTCGGAGATGTCTCGCTTCATACCATGCCACCAAAACCGACGTTTCAAATCATTGTACATCTTCGTACTCCGGGTGGATTGCCATTCGGCTACAATGGGCTTCATTCAGAATTATCGAAATGAGTTCAATTCTTTGGAACACACAGACGACTTTTGAACCTCAAACAATCGTCATCATCGATTTGAAACTCGAATCCTTGTTTGGAACACACTCACCCGTTTTGCGACCAACTCGTCGTCGACTTTACGAGCTTCTCGAATTTGATGTATCAATAGTGGTTTGGCTTTCAATTCAGCTACTAACACACTATCGGATCGAATGCAGACAAGTGCACGTTCATCGCTCAGAAGCGAATAATGATTTACGACTCAAGGCATCCGTAACCACATTCGCCTTTCCCGGTGATAGTCAATGACCAGCTCGTAATCCTTTAACAACTCGAGCCAACGTCTTTGTCGCAGATTTAAGTCTCTTTGGATCATCAAATATTTGAGACTTTTGTGATCCGAGTATACATGGCACCTTTCACCAAATAAGTAATGTCACCAAATCTTTAAGGCGAATACGATGGCGGCTAATTCGAGATCATGAGTCGGATAATTTTTCTCATGTGGCTTTAATTGCCTCGACGCAGGCCACAACTCGACCTTCTTGCATTAATCGCAACCTAACCCAAGTAGAGAGGCGTCGCTATAGATGACAAGCTCTTTCTTGGGACTCGGGTTGCACTAGAATTGGGGCTTCACCAAATAAGTTTTCATTGATCGAAACTTTTTGGCATTTCTCCGTCCATTCAACTTAACATCCTTTTGGAGTAGCCGTCATCGGTGTGGCTATCGTTGAGAAGCCTTTTACAAATCGTCGGTAATAACCTAAGCAAGCCCCAAAAGTCGAACCTCAAGAATATTTCTGAGGCTTCCAATTAAGTATGGCTGAAATTTTATTCGGTCAACTCGAATACCCGATGCTGATACCACATGACCCAAGAAGCTAACCTCTCTTAACGAACTCACACTTCTTGAACTTAGCATATAATTGCTTATCCCGTAAAATTTACAAAGACTAACCGCAGTGTTCAAAGATGTTCGGTCTCATTTCTTGAATAGACCAAGATGTCATCAATGAACACGACTACGAATCGATCCAAATATGGTCTAAAGATCCAATTCATTAAATCCATAAATACCGCAGGGCATTAGTGAGCCCAAACGGCATCACTAGGAACTCATAGTGACCATATCTCGCTCAAGGCGGTCTTTGGGTACGTCCAATCTCGGATTCGCAATTGATAATAGCCCGATCTCAAATCTATTTTCGAGAACACCGAGGCTCCCTTTAGTTGATCGAACAAGTCATCGATACGTGGCAACGGATATTTGTTCTTTATTATCGCTTTATTAAGTCGACGATAATCGATGCACAGTACCGCATGGTTCCATCATTCTTTTCACGAACAACACCGGCGCACCTAAGGCGAAAAACTCGGTGAGCAAAACCTCTATCCACCAATTCTTGCAACCGAGCTTCCAACTCCTTTAATTCCGTTGGTGCCATGCGATACGGAGCTATCGAAATTGGAGTGGTACCGGTACCAATTCGATGCCAAATTCTATTTCCGAACAGTGGTAAACCCGCAATTCTTGAGGAAAACATCCGGTATTCACAAACCACGCACAGATTCGGGTTTCTTTTCGATTCCTTGTCATCGAGCACGACGCAAGGTACGCTTCGCACTCTTTTCTTACATATTTTGGGCCAACATTGCGATATTACGGTGGCAACCCCTTTAAGTCCGTAGACTTAACCCGAATTATCTCGTTATTCACAAGACCTCAAATCGATAGTCTTGCTTTTGCAATTTACGACCGCATCGTGCATGGTCAACCCATTCAAACCAAGAATAACGTCGAATTCATCGAACGGCAAAAGCATCAAGTCCGCCGAAACAAGAACCTCGGAACACTAGGGGACTTTTCTTGCACACTTTGTTGACAAGCACGTAATGACCCAAGGGTTTGACACCGAATTACAAACTCGAGAGACTCAATAGGCAAAGTCTTCTTTGGATGCTAAGGTTTCACATATATAAGATTGAGTAGAACCGGGTCAATCAAAGCAATCACATTAGTATTGAAAAGAGTGAAAGCACCGGTAATGACATTTGGAGAGGCAAGATCCTCGGCGTGCGGCGTATGGCATAAGTCCTCGCGAGAGCACGAGCCTCGGATCGATGGTAGCATCTCTAGATCCTCTCGACCGCCAATCGACATTGCCCATATTTCTAGGTGGCCTACCTCGAGCGATGGTAGCACCCGAGTTTCCACTCGACTCACATTCTGCTCAAGCATCCTCGGGCAATCCTTCCTAAAGTGGTCGGCCGATCCACACTTATAGCAGAGCGATCACGAAACCAACAGCTCCCGAATGCCATTTGCCACAATGTTGACACTCGCCCTCTCTCGGCGATCATTTCCACCATCGGCGATCGAAGTGACTCGTGTGGTCACAGGGTCGATCGCGTCCTCGTCTAGAAAAGCCCAAAGCGCCTCTAGACCGGTTCACATCATCTCGAAATCTCTTGGTGCCTATTGAAGAGACTTTCCGAGGACCTCTTCGAATTCTCCGGTTCCCACATCGCTTTTGTTTCTCCTTTCTAAGCTCTTCGACTTTACAAGCTCGCTCAACAAGTACTACGATCTCGTATTTCGAGAATGCCAACGAACATCCTTATATCATCATTCAGCCCATCCTCGCTGCGTTTACATAATAGCTTCGGACGAAATGCATTCTCGTGTATCGGCTAAGCCTCACAAATTTTCGTTCATAGTCGGTAACCGACATAGAACCTTGCTTAAGATCAAGAAATTCCCTTCGCTTTTGGTCGATGAATCTCGATCGATATACTTTTTTTTTTCGAACTTGGTTTGAAAGAATTCCCAAGTCACTTGCTCTCTAGGTACCACAAGTCGAGTACTCCACCAATAGTAGGTGAAATCACGTAGCAAGGAGATGGTACACTTTAAGCACTCATCGGTGTACAAGATAGCTCATCGAGCACCGGATAGTGTTGTCCAACCAAAATTCAGCTCGTTCGCATCATCATCATCCGTAGCTTTAAATTCAGTGGCCCCATGTTTTCAATCCTATCGATTGGGGCTTACTTGACCTTATTTGGTCGATTCTCGGAGGTATTGTAGGTCTTGGGTTGCATTTGTCGGGAATGGAGGTTGTGGGACAGCGTGTTAGTTCGAATGTATTGATTAAACCATTCGCTCATCACACTATAAAAGGCTTGCCTAGCCTCATCATTCGGATTGCTGGCCATAGGTTGAGAGTCCGCCGCGCTGTCCCTTGTGCGGGAGCAGCGCCACACTCTCCACATCATCAGCTATTGCTCGGTTGGGATCGGGATCCATTGCTATAAACAAACTCAAAGTCAAATTGTCGTAAATCACCACACTATCGATTCATCATTTAATGGCATGTATAGCTAGACCCAAACACCTCACGGTAGTCCTAGAATCGACTAAACCGTGGCTCGATACCAATAAAATTGTAACACCCGAACCCGAGACCATCACCGTGTCGGGACACGAGGGTTAGCAAGCCAAGTTCACTTGTTTTGCCCATCCATTGGACATTTCCAGTCAGGCTGGAAAACTGCGTCACTGTCGTCTTAAAAATCATATCTCTAGTTTCAAAACTCAGAAACTGGTTTCGTAAATTTTCCTGAATTTAGACTCATATATCCATCCATGGATTTATTTCTAGAATTTTGGTCGGGCCAATTGGTACAGTTTATTAGTTAAAGTCACCCATGTTACAGGGATCGACTGCTCTGACCTTCGCGCGGTATAACTTGAATATCTCTCTGTACAGGGCTTTAATGTTGGTGCCGTTTGTTTCTAATGAAACTAGACTCAAAATGGAATCTGTACATATAAGGTATGTCTCCTAATTCTTTCTGGATAATTTATAGTAAATTTTAAAGTTGCGACAGGGAACCCAGAAACCGTTCTGGCCCTGTCTTACAATAGCTTTAATATCTCTTAACATGTAACTCCTATGACCATTTCGTTTCTTCCATATGAAAATAGACTCATCAATGTTCATTTACATAGCTGATTCACTATTTAATACCATTCCTACAAATTTCGGTGATTTTTCACATTCACGTTACTGCAGCTGGCAGCATCTGTTTTAAGGTAGGTCTTACCTATTTTGTAGTCTCCATGAACCAACTAGTCTTGCCTTACATAGGTCCACATATGATCATTTTAACCATGCCAATGGCTGATCATGTGACCAACATTCCCATTTCCAATTCATAGTCACATCATGACACCATATATATATATACAAACCGCAAATAGTTTAAGTTGATACTTCACTATTACGAGCCATTTTCGCATGGCCGCATACATATACATCATAACATATTTAAACCAACAAGGGGTAGTCCTATACATGCCATTTCAAGTTCAACCAAGAATTTATACCAAAATGGGGGCTTGATAGTGTGGATGACTTCGACTTCAACGATCCCGAATCCGATTGCTATCGAGCGAAATCTAGAAAACCGAGAGTCAAAGCGGAGTAAGCATTTTATGCTTAGTAAGTCTCAAGGAATATAATCAACTCTAATTACAGCAATACATTCACATAGTTAAATGCATCATTTCATTAATGCACATTCACATAATCATACTTACTTCACCATCCCAACTCTTATGTTCATACACAAATAACGGCTTCATTAAGGCCGATAACTCGTTCCATCATAGGAGCGGATATTCACACGCTCTACTCCTAGCGCCATAAGCACACACCGCACTTACCTTGTCATTGGGAAATTTCACAAGTGCATTAGCTGAAATTTTCCAGCAAGCTTATAATTTTCAAATCACATACCTTCGAGTTTAACCGGATGTCGCTACTCGATCAATCGCCTTGACATAGCCCGGTTATGGTAACCCGCACCAAGGCCTCACGGGACTTAACCCGGATATCACGATTTGCACAAATGCCTTGGTCTTAGCCCGATAGAATGACTCGCACGAATGCCTTCGGTCTTAGCCCGATGTAGCCACTAGCACAATTGCCTTCGGTCTTAACCCGGTTATAATTTCCAGCATAATTGTCTTCGGGCTTAGCCCGATATCATTCAATTTCTCATGCACACACATCAATAATCATTGGACATACATATTTATTTTCGTTACTAAGGCTCAAACACAATTATAATCACTAACATAATCGCCTTCGGGACTTAGCCCGGTATCATTCAATACTCATACACACATAAATTAATAATCAATACATCCATATTTCATTCCACATAATTCAAGTAAGGTCACTTCTTGAGGACTTACCTCGGATGTTGTCGAACGGCTTTTACGACTATTCGATTACTTTTCCTTCCCTTGTCCAATTGTGGCCCTCTTAGCTCTTGAGCTAATTCAAACAAATTCAATTTATCAAAACCTCATTGTGCTAGCTTATGGCCGAATATGACAAGGAATTTAAATGGTCATATGGCCACCCTTTAGCTTGAATACACAATGGTCATGCACATTTTATACTACATCAAGCAATTCAATACAATTTATTCGAGCATCAAGGAAAAGCTAAGGCCTTCAATAGGCTACCCAAGGCCGAATATACTTGTCCATGTTGAGGCCAATTATGCACTTAATACCACACAAAACAGCATGCATTTTACTAGTTAATGCTTTGCATATTGTAGCTCAAAACTTACAATATAGCATCAAGCACTCATATGTGTGCTAGGCCGAATGTGCTTACAATTTCACAATTATTCTTCAACATCTTCTTCTTTAAACAAACTTATTCATCACTTCCTTCATAACCAAAACATCATGTGCAAACATATATATACATATATGAGCATGGCCGAATTTCAAGGTGTCCATAGCCATCCAAAACACAAATTTTAACTAACATGCAAGAAGCATGAACCATGCTCATGAATGCATCATGGCCGAATATGACAATCATGCTCCTTTTCAACTTCAATCATGATAAAACAAAAAGAAAGCTCAAAATCTTACTCAAGAGTAGACAATCCATCATTGCATGTATCATCATCAAGCTTCACACTTAGCATGCAATGGCTTTATCACCATAACAACTTTGGCCAAATACCATTTCCATGGCTTAACAAAGATTTGAGCCATGGCTAACATGCACATCAAGTTAGCAACCAAAACATGCATGAAACTCCTAACACAACCTCATACATACCTTAATCTTGATGCAAACTTAGCCAAATCTCCTTCTAGATCTCTTCCAAACCAAGCATGAAGCAAAAATCCTCCTTCTTCCTTAGTTTTGGCTCAAAGAAAGGATGAACAAAATTTTTTTCTTTCCTTCTCTACAACTCACGGCAATGGGGGGGGGGATTACCACACTCACACACATTTTTTTTCATTTTTTTATCACCCATACACCTTTGTTTATTATTTCACCCTAATGCACCAACAAAACATGTTTCATGACATGTTTAGCCCATCCTCCCTTGTCATGGCCGGCCACCACCTATAAAAGGGGGAATTTGACATGCAAGTCCATTATTTTGCATGCATGCTTTAATTAGTCATCACACATTTCCCTATCATACTTTCAAAGTTCATTACTAAGTCCTTTCTTGTGGAATTCACCCTTATAACACTAAATCAATCATCATAAAATGTCATACATGAGCACACACATATTATAGGCATCAAAATAAATTTTTAATTATTTTTATGCCTCGGTTTTGTGGTCCCGAGACCACCTTCCGACTAGGGTCAATTTTGGGCTGTCACATTTCAAGTTCTAGTTGAAGTGTGATTGTAACACCCCGTACCCGAGTCTGTTACCGGAGTCGAACACAAGGTGCACACAAACTTGACTTAATCATTTCCACTGTCCATTTAATAATTTCCAGACAAGCTGGTTACTGCATCAGTGTCGCCTTAAAAATCATATCTTGAGTTTCAAAACTCGAAAATCAGTTTCGTAATTTTTCTCCGAAACTAGACTCATATGTCCATCTATAGAATTTTTTCTAGAATTTTTGGTCAGGCCAATTAGTACAGTTTATTAGTTAAAGTCTCCCCTATTCCAGGGTTCGACTACACTGACCTTTATGCATTACGAATTGGATATCATCCTATACAGGTCTTCAATACTGTTTCTGTTTGTTTCTATAGAAACTAGACTCAGAGAGGAATCTATACATATATGGAATGACTCCTAATTATCTCTGGTTAATTTACAATGAATTTCCAAATTCGGAACAGGGGATCCAGAAACTGTTCTGGCCCTGTTTCACGAGAAATTTAATATCTCTTAACATATAACTCATATGACCGTTTCATTTCTTCCATATGAAAGTAGATTCATCAAGGTTAATTTACACAATTTATTCACTATTTAATACCATTCCTAATATTTTTAGTGATTTTTCACATCCACATCACTGCTGCTGTCAGCATCTGCCTTTAAGGTAGGCTTTACCTATTTCATGATTTCCATGATTCACTTGGCCCTTTTTGCATACATAGCACAAAGTGTGATCATGATTAACCATTCCAACGGCTAATCGTTCAAAACAATTCCATACCTCATACTGATCAACATACAAACGATTATAGTACTATGCTAAAAACGTATATAAGCCATTTTCGCATGGCTATCCAAGTTTACACAAAACCGAAAGGTACATGACCTACAACAAAAGGGTAGTCCTATACATGCCATTTCAAAGTTCAACCAAAATTGTACCAAAATGGGGGCTTTGATAGTGTGGATGACTTCGACTTCGATGATCCCGAATCCGATAGCTAACGAGCGAAACCTATAAAACAGAGAGCCAAAGCAACGGGTAAGCATTTTAATGCTTAGTAAGTCTCAAGCAATGAAATCAGCTTTGACTAAAGTATTACATTCATATAGCTAAATGAATCACTCTATTAATACACATTCTCATAATCATACTTACTTCACATTACCGACCCTTATGTTCATACACAAAAGAACAACTTAGCCAAAGGCCTAGTAGCTCGCTTTATCAACTGAGCGAATACTCACTTGTAAGGACTCAACTAATTCAAGCACATACTAACATACCTCATTGCTGGAATTTTCACAAGTGTATAAACTGAAATTTTACAGCAAGATTGCTCATTTCCGAGTCACGTACCTTCGGGATTTAACCGAATACAACCACAAGCACAATTGCCTTCGGGTCTTAACCCGGATTTGGTAACTTGCACCATTGCCTTCGGGTCTTAGCCCGGATATAACAACTCGCACGAATGCCTTCGGGTTTTAGCCCGGACATAATCACTAGCATAAATGCCTTCGGGACTTAGCCCGGATATCATTCAAATGCTCATGTACACATATATCAATGATCACGACACATCCATATTTCATTTTCGTTACTAAGGCTCAAACACAAAATATTTATCAAACCTTTACAATTTCGGCTCAATAGCCACACACAAGGAGCATGATTGCAATATAATTCAAGTAGGGTCATTACTCGAAGACTTACCGGATGTTGTCGAACGATTTCGACGGCTATTCAACTACTTTTTCCTTTCCTTTATCGGATTTAGCTCCCCTTTGCTCTTGAGCTTAATTTAACAAATAAATTGATTTAATCATTTGAGCATCGAAAGAGGAATTCAAGGTACTTAGCCCACATATTTTCATTAGACATTAAAGTCAATGAGGTACGAAATCATGAATCAACTCAACACATTAGTTTAGTACTCTCCTTAGTCAATTTTCTAAGCCAAGAATAGGCATCAATATGTTTGCCTCTAACCTAATGCATGCACACCAATTCCCCTCATGTGGCGAATATGCATGTCCATGTTGAGGCCAATTATACACTTAATACCACAAACAAAAAAAAACAGCATACATTCTACTAACTAATGCATTCCATATTGTAACTCAATACACATCTATCATTTCCTTCATAACCAAAACATCATCATAAGTAAGTATATACCTTGAGATAGTATATATGTCATACCAATACATCATGTGCAAACATATATATATATATATATGCTAGAGTCGAATCTCAAGTTGATTATAATTAAACATGAACATAAATCCAAAACACAAATCTTACTTTCCATGCAATGAGCATAAATCATACTTATGAATGTACCATGGCCGAATACATCACAACACCAAAATTTTGGTCATGATTAAACAAAGAACTTAATGTCTTACTCAAAAATACTAAAAAGAAAGTCCAAGAGCCATCAATCCACCATCACATATATCATTAGCAAGCTTCATATTTAACATGCAATGGCATTAACATAAAATCCACCTTGGCCAAATACCATCCCCATGATATAACAAAGATTTGAACCATGGGCTAATAAGAACATCAAGTTACCAACCAAAAACATGCATGAATCTCATGGCACAACATCAAACATACCTTAATCTAGACACTAGTATGGCCAAGCTTCCTCCTAATCCTCTTCCAAACCAAGCATGAAGCAAAATTCCTTCCTTCTTCTTTAGTATTTTCGGCCAAAAAGAATGAGAAAAGATGAACAATTTTTTTTTCTTTGCTTTTCTTCAACTCACGGCAAAGGGGGGGTTCACTCACACACATTTTTTTTTCATTCTTTATTACCCATACTTATTTGTTTATTTCTTTTCTCCCATGATGTACCAACATAACATGTCTAGGACATGTTTTGCCATGATTCCTTGTCATGGCCGGCCACTAGAACTTGGGGGGGAAATTTGACATGCAAGTCCTCCCCTTTGACTACATGCACTATTAGGTCCTTATAGATTAGCCTATCACTTTTCAAAAGTGTCACACAAGTCCTACTAACTGAATTCACATGCAATCGGCTAAATCAAGCTTGAAATTTTCACACATTCATAATTACATATTCTAGACAATAAATATTACGCTCAAACATTTCGGTGACTTCGGTTTAGCGGTCCCAAACCACTTCTCGACTAGGGTCAATTTTGGGCTGTCACAACTCTCCCCACTTAAGAAATTTTCGTCCCGAAAATCTTACCGTAAATAGGTTTGGGTAACGCTCTTTCATAGAGTTCTCGGGTTCCCAAGTAGCTTCTTCCATCCCGTATTTCAGCCATAACACTTTTACTAACGGAACCCTTTTGTTTCGCAACTCCTTTATTTCACGAGCTAAGATACGAATCGGTTCTTCTTCATAACTCATATTGGCTTGAATTTCAACCTCTGATGGTCTAATTACGTGCGACGGATCAAATCTATAGCGTCGAAGCATTGAAACATGAAAGACGTCGTGAATCTTTTCAAGTTCAGGGGGCAAAATCAAACGATACGCAACTGGAACGACTCGTTTGGATATCTCATATGGCCCGATGAACCTCGGACTCAATTTGCCCTTGCGCCCAAATCTGAGTATCTTTTTCCAAGGCGAAACTTTAAGAAACACTTTATCTCCCACCTGATACTCGATGTCTTTTCGTTTCAGATCCGCGTCGACTTCGACGATCGGAGGCTATCTTCGATTTTCACGGATTGCTTTTACTTTACATTCAAATCTTTAATCAAATCCACTCCGAAAATTTTGCTTTCACCGAGCTCGGTCCAAAACAATGGTGTACGGCATTTACGCCGTATAAGGCCTCGTAAGGCGCCATCTTAATACTTGATTGAAAACTATTGTTGTGGCGAATTCAATCAAAGGTAAATCTCGCTCCCATGAACCATCGAACTCGAGGATGCAACATCTCAACATATCCTCAAGTATCTCGAATTATCCGCTCGGATTGACCATCGGTTTGGGGGTGAAAAGGTCTTTGAAATGCAACTTGGTACCCAAAGCTTCTTGCAATTTCTTCCAAAATCGCGAGGTGAATCTCGGATCTCTATCCCACACAATGTAAATCGGTACCCCATGTAATCTCACAATCTGGGAAACGTATAATTCAGCTAGTTTATCCAATGAAAAATCCGTACGCACGGGGATAAAGTGAGCCGACTTAGTCAGTCTATCAACAACAACCCAAATCGCATCCTTCTTACTTGATGACAATGGTAGTCCGGACACAAAGTCCATTGTGACTCGATCCCATTTCCACTCGGGTATCATAATCGGCTGAAGTAATCCTGAAGGCACTTGATGTTCCGCTTTCACTTGTTGACATATTAAACATCTCGAAACAAAGTTGGAGATGTCTCATTTCATACCATGCCACCAAACCGACGCTTCAAATCGTTGTACATCTTCGTACTCTGGGTGGATTGCCATTCGGCTACAATGGGCTTCGTTCGAATTATCGAAATAAGTTCCGAATTCCTTGGAACACACAGACGACTTCTAAACCTCAAACAATTGTCATCATCAATTTGAAACTCCGATTCCTTATTTGGAACACACTCAGCCCGTTTTGCAACCAACTCATCGTCAACTTTCTGAGTTTCACGAATTTGATGAGTCAACAATGGTTTGGCCTTTAATTCGCTACTAACACATTGTCGGGTAGAATAGACAAGTGTACATTCATCGTCAGAAAACAAACGGTGATTTTCGCTTAAGGCGTCCGCAACCACATTAGCCTTTCCCGGGTGATAATCAATGACAAGCTCATAATCTTTTAACAACACGAGCCAACGTCTTTGTCGCAGATTTAAGTCTCTTTGAGTCATCAAATATTTGAGACTTTTGTGATCCGAATACACATGGCACTTCTCACCAAATAAGTAATGTCGCCATATCTTTAAGGCGAGTACGATGGCAGCCAATTCGAGATCATGGGTCGGATAATTTTTCTCATGTGGCTTTAATTGTCTCGACGCATAGGCCACAACTCGACCTTCTTGCATCAATACGCAACCTAACCCAAGTAGGGAGGCGTCACTATAGATGACAAACTCTTTGCGATTTGGGCTGCACTAATATTGAGCTTCCACAAATGAGTTTTCAATTGATCGAAACTTTTCGACACTTTTCCGTCCATTCAAACTTGACATCTTTACAAGCGGTTTATCATGGGTGTGGCTATCATCGAGAATCCTTTTACAAACCGTCGGTAGTAACCAAGTCCCAAAAAGCTCCGAACCTCGAATATTTCTTGGAGGCTTCCAGTTAAGTATGGCTGAAATTTTGCTCGGGTCGACTCGAATACCCGATGCAGATACCACATGACCCAAGAAGCTAACCTCTCTTAACCAGAACTCACACTTGCTGAACTTAGCATATAACTGCCTATCCCGTAATATTTGTAACACTAATCTCAGGTGCTCCGCATGTTCGGTCTCATCTCTTGAATAGACCAGGATGTCGTCAATGAACACAACTACGAACCGATCCAAATATGGTCTAAAAATCCGATTCATCAAATCCATAAATACCGCAGGGGCATTAGTGAGCCCAAACGGCATCACTAAGAACTCATAGTGACCATATCTCATTCTGAAGGCAGTTTTGGGTATATCCGAATCTCGGATTCAAGAATCGATAATAGCCCGATCTCAAATCTATTTTTGAGAACACCGAGGTTCCCTTTAGTTGATCGAACAAATCATCGATCTGCAGTAACGGATATTTGTTCTTTATTGTCACTTTATTGTCGACGATAGTCGATGCATAACCTCATGGTTCCGCCCTTCTTTTCACAAACAACACCGGTGCACCCCAAGGTGAAAAACTCGGCGAGCAAAAGCTCTATCCACCAACTCTTGCAACCGAGCTTTCAACTCCTTTAATTCCGTTGGTGCCATACGATCACGGAGCTATCGAAATCGGTGTGGTCCTGGTACAAGCTCAATACCAAACTCTATCTCCGAACAGTGGCAAACCCTAATTCTTCGGAAAACATCCGGTATTCACAAACCACCGCACAGATTCGGTTTTATTTCTAGCTCCTTATCATCAATTACATACGCAAGGTATGCTTCGCACCCTTTCTTACATACTTACGGGCCAACATTGATGATATTACAACCGGCAACCCTTCAAGTCCGTAGACTCAACTCGGATCATTTCGTTATTTGGGCACCTCAAATCAATAGTCTTGCTTTTGCAATTCACAACCGCATCATGCACAGTCAACCAATCCAAACCAAGAATAACATCAAATTCATCGAACGGCAAAAGCATCAAGTCCGCCGGAAAACAGGAACCTTGAATTACTGGGGGGCATTTCTTACACACTTTGTCGACCAGCACGTAACGACCCAAGGGATTTGACACCCGAATTACGAACTCAGTAGACTCAATAGGTAAAGTCTTACTGGATGCGAAGGTTTCGCATATATAAGAGTGAGTAGAACCAGGGTCAATTAAAGCAATCACATTAGTATCAAAGAGAGTGAAAGTACCGGTAATAACATCTGGCGAGGAAGCATCCTCACGTGCGCGTATGGCATAAGCCCTAGTAGGAGCGCGAGCCTCGGATCTGGTCGTAGCATCTCTAGATCCTCTCTGACCACCACTAGCATTGCCCGTATTTCCAGATGGTCTACCTCGAGCAGTGGTAGCACCCGGTTTCCCACTCTGATTTGTATTCTGTTCAGGCAACCTCGGGCAATCTTTAATAAAGTGGTCGACCGATCCGCACTTGTAACAGGAGCGGTCACGGAACCTCAGACTTCGAATGCCATTTGCCACAATCTTGACGCTCCGCTCGTCTCGACGTTCATTCCCAACACTGGCGACCGAAGTGCCTCGTGTACCCACAGGGGGTCGATCACGATCTCGTCTAAAAAGGCCCGAAGTGCCTCTAGACCGGCCCACATCATCTCTAAATTTCTTCGATGCATGTTGAAGAGACTTTCCCGAGGATCTTTTACGAAACTCTCCAGTTCCCACATCAACTTTTTGTTTTTCTTTTTAAGCTCTTCGCTTTACAAGCTCGCTCGACAAGTACTACGAACTCTCGTATTTCAAGAATGCCAACGAACATTTTATGTCTTCATTCAGCCCATCCTCGAGCGTTTACACATGATGACCTCGGACGAAACACATTCCGAGCATATCTACTAAGTCTAACAAATTTTCGCTCGAATCGATGAATCGACATAGAACCTTGCTTAAGCTCTAGAAATTCCTTCCATTTTGATCAAAAATCTCGATCGATATACTTTTTCCAAACTCGGTTTGGAAAAATTCCCAAGTTACTTGCTCTCGGCACAACAGGTCGAGTGCTCCACCAATAGTAGGCGTAATCACGTAGCAAGGAGATAGCACACTTTAGGCATTCATCGGTGTACAAGATAGCTCATCGAGTACCGGATAGTGTTGTCCAACCAAAATTCAGCTTGCTCGCATCGTCGTTATCCGTAGCTTTAAATTCAATAACCCCATGTTTTCGGATTACATCAACTGGGGCTTATTCAACCTTATTTGGTCGATTCTGGAGGCATTGTAGGTGCGGGGGTTGTATTAGTCGGGAATGGAGGTTGTGGAACAGCCGTATTAGTTCGAATGTATTGGTTGAACCAATCATTCATCACGCTATAAAAGGCTTGCCTAGCCTCATCATTCGGATTGCTAGCAATAGGTTGAGAGTCCGCCGGCGCTGTCCCTTGTCCGGGAGCAGGCGCCACACTCTCCACATCATCAGCTATCGCTCGGTTGGGATCGGGATCCATTACTATAAATAAACACAAATTCAAATGTCAGAAATCACCACACTATCAAATAATCACATAAAATGGCATGTATAGCTAGACCCAAACGCATTACGGTAGTCCTAGAATGGACTAAACCGTAGCTCTGATACCAATAAAATTGTAACACCCCGTACCCGAGTACGTTACCGGAGTCGAACACAAGGTGCACACAAACTTGACTTAATCATTTCAACTGTCCATTTAATAATTTCCAGACAAGCTGGTTACTGCATCACTGTCGCCTTAAAATCATATCTTGAGTTTCAAAACTCGAAAATCAGTTTCGTAATTTTTCCCCGAAACTAGACTCATATGTCCATCTACATATTTTTTTCTAGAATTTTTGGTCAAGCCAATTAGTACAGTTTATTAGTTAAAGTCTCCCCTATTCCAGGGTTCGACTACACTGACCTTTATGCATTACGAATTGGATATCTTCCTATACAGGTCTTCAATACTGTTGACGTTTGTTTCTATAGAAACTAGACTCAGAGAGGAATCTATACATATATGGTATGACTCCTAATTATCTCTGGTTAATTTACAATGAATTTCCAAAGTTGGAACAGGGGATCCAGAAACCGTTCTGGCCCTGTTTCACGAGAACTTTAATATCTCTTAACATATAATTCATATGACCGTTTCGTTTCTTCCATATGACAGTAGATTCATCAAGGTTAATTTACATAATTTATTCACTATTTAATACCGTTCTTACTATTTTTAGTGATTTTTCACATCCACATCACTGCTGCTGTCAGCATCTGCCTTTAAGGTAGGCTTTACCTATTTCATGATTTCCATGATTCAATTGGCCCTTTTTGCATACATAGCACAAAGTGTGATCATGATTAACCATTCCAACGGCTAATAGTTCAAAACAATTCCATACCTCATAATGATCAACATACAAACGATTATAGTACTATGCTAAAAACGTATATAAGCCATTTTCGCATGGCTATCCAAGTTTACACAAAACCGAAAGGTACATGACCTACAAAAAAAGGGTAGTCCTATTCATGCCTTTTCAAAGTTCAACCAAAATTGTACCAAAATGGGGGATTTGATAGTGTGGATGACTTCGACTTCGATGATCCCGAATCCGATAGCTAACGAAAAAACCTATAAAAGAGAGCCAAAGCAACGGGTAAGCATTTTAATGCTTAGTAAGTCTCAAGCAATGAAATCAGCTTTGACTAAAGTATTACATTCACATAGCTAAATGAATCACTCTATTAATACACATTCTCATAATCATACTTACTTCACAAGATCCGACCATTATGTTCATACACAAAGAACAACTTAGCCAAAGGCGGTGCTCGCTTATCAACCGAAATAATACTCACTTGTAAGGACTCAACTAATTCAAGCACATACGAACATACCTCATTGCTGGAATTTTCACAAGTGTATAAACTGAAATTTTACAGCAAGATTGCTCATTTCCGAGTCACGCACCTTCGGATTTAACCGATACAACCACAAGCACAATTGCCTTGGTCTTAACCCGGATTTGGTAACTTGCACCATTGCCTTCGGTCTTAGCCCGGATATAACAACTTCATACGAATGCCTTCGGTCTTAGCCCTAACATAATCACTAGCATAAATGCCTTCGGGACTTAGCCCGGATATCATTCAAATGCTCATGTACACATATATCAATGATCATGACACATCCATATTTCATTTTCGTTACTAAGGCTCAAACACAAAATATTTATCAAACCTTTACAATTTCGGCTCAATAGCCACACACAAGGAGCATGATTTCAATATAATTCAAGTAGGGTCATTACTCGAAGACTTACCTCGGATGTTGTCGAACGATTTCGACGGCTATTCAACTACTTTTTCCTTCCCTTTATCGGATTTAGCTCCCTTTGCTCTTGAGCTTAATTTAACAAATAAATTGATTTAATCATTTGAGCATCGAAGAGGAATTCAAGGTACTTAGCCCACATATTTTCATTAGACATTAAAGTCAATGTGAGGTACGAAATCATGAATCAACTCAACACATTAGTTAGTATTCTCCTTAGCGAATTTTCTAAGCCAAGAATAGGCATCAATATGTTTGCCTCTAACCGAATGCATGCACACCAATTCCCCTCATGTGGCCGAATATGCATGTCCATGTTGAGGCCAATTATACGATTAATACCACACAAAAAAAAACAGCATACATTCTACTAACTAATGCATTCCATATTGTAACTCAATACACATCTATCATTTCCTTCATAACCAAACATCATCATAAGTAAGTATATACCTTGAGATAGTATATATGTCATACCAATACATCATGTGCAAACATATATATATATATATATGCTAGAGTCGAATCTCAAGTTGATTATAATTAAACATGAACATAAATCCAAAACACAAATCTTACTTTCCATGCAATGAGCATAAATCATACTTATGAATGTACCATGGCCGAATACATCACAACACCAAAATTTAGGTCATGATTAAACAAAGAACTTAATGTCTTACTCAAAAATACTAAAAAGAAAGTCCAAGAGCCATCAATCCACCATCACATATATCATTAGCAAGCTTCATATTTAACATGCAATGGCATTAACACAAAATCCACCTTGGCCAAATACCATCCCCATGATATAACAAAGATTTGAACCATGGGCTAATAAGAACATCAAGTTAGCAACCAAAAACATGCATGAATCTCATGGCACAACATCAAACATACCTTAATCTAGACACTAGTATGGCCAAGCCTCCTCCTAATCCTCTTCCAAACAAAGCATGAAGCAAAATTCCTTCCTTCTTCTTTAGTATTTTCGCCAAAAGAATGAGAAAAGATGAACAATTTTTTTTCTTTGCTTTTCTTCAACTCACGGCAAAGGGGGGGTTCACTCGCACACATTTTTTTTTCATTCTTTATTACCCATACTGATTTGTTTATTTCTTTTCTCCCATGATGTACCAACATAACATGTCTAGGACATGTTTTGCCCATGATTCCTTGTCATGGCCGGCCACTAGAACTTGGGGGGGAAATTTGACATGCAAGTCCTCCCCTTTGACTACATGCACTATTAGGTCCTTATAGATTAGCCTATCACTTTTCAAAAGTGTCACACAAGTCCTACTAACTGAATTCACATGCAATCAGCTAAATCGAAGCTTGAAATTTTCACACATTCATAATTACATATCCTAGACAATAAATATTACGTTCAAACATTTCGGTGACTCGGTTTAGCGGTCCCGAAACCACTTCCCGACTAGGGTCAATTTTGGGCTGTCACAGTGATAGTGATACTAGGATCAGAGTGCTCAGCGGTAGCGTAGTGGGGTAGATGTTACACGACTACCCTGTTAGATGAAAATTTCGGGGATGAAATTTCTTTAAGGGAGGTAGTGTTGTAACACCCTAAATTTGGACCTAGAAGTTTTGAGCCTTGAGCATGGGAGCGGTTGAAGGCAGCTTATAATATTCTATTGTGCGTGAAAATTTCGTTAATGAAGGCTTGTTTTAGTGGTTAAGTGTGCTGAGAAGTATTGGAGAAGTACTGGGTTCAAACCTGGACTCTAGCAAAAATTTTGGTTTAAAGTGAATCAACCCTGGGTGTAGTAGGTAGGCCTTAAGATTATTGTTGGAGAAATTGTGACACAAAAAGCCTTGTAGCTTAGTGGCAAGTAGCGTGTGGAGCATTTAAGGGGAGGCATGGGTTCGAATCCCATGGCAAGCAAAGAGCATTTATTTTGCTAACAAGGGGCGGCAAGAATTGGTGTTGAATTTAAACTCTGATGATGGAGGGATCCCACATCGGGAAGCTGACATAAAAGTGGATGCGAAGCTGGCTTTAAATATAGAGAACCATGAGGAGAGTAAAGGTACCTTTCTTGGCTGATCCCTTTCGCTGTATGGCGTGCTCGTTTGGGTTGGGCGTCGGCTAAGAGTGCTCAGAGCATGGGTTAACTCCAGTCTCCTATCAGGTGTGTATTTCTCACTACTCTAGTTGTACGATGGCTACTTCGGGCCGCGATGGGCCGAAAAGGGCTATGTGGGCCCGATGGGCCTACGGGCCCAACAGGATAAGTTGTTTGATTGTGTAGTAAAGATTGGACTAGGCTAGGTGAATCTCATATCTGTGGCTAGATTTGGGCTAAAAAGGCCACACGAGCGTGTGGGCCCATTTGGGCCAAGAATAGACTTTAGGGCCATTCGTATTGTTATCCCTGTTTAGAATACTTTAGTTTACCAAATTACCAAAATACCCCTGGTTTATAAAATTACTAAAATACCCTTGGTTTATAAAATCACCAAAATACCCCTGGTTTGTAAAATTACCAAAATACCCTTAGTTTACAAAATTACCAAAATACCCCTAGTTTGTAAAATTACTAAAATACCCTTTATTTATAAAATTACCTGAATACCCATGTAGGGCAGAATTACCGAAATACCCCTGTAGGATAGAATTACCAGAATACCCCTATAGAATTACCGAAATACCCCTGTAGGGTAGAATTATCGAAATACCCTTGTAGGGTAGAATTACCGAAATACCCCTGTAGGGTAGAATTACCACAATACCCCTGTATGGTAGAATTACCGAAATACCCCTGTAGGGTAGAATTACCCAATACCCCTGTAGAATAGAATTAACGAAATACCCCAATAAGGTAGAATTATCGGAATACCCTAGTAGGGTAGAATTACCAAAATACCCCTGTAGGGTAGAATCACCGAAATACCCCTGTAGGGTAGAATTACCGGAATAACCCTGTAGGGTAGAATTACCAAAATACTCCTGTAGGGTAGAATTATCGCAATACCCCTGTAGGGTAGAATTACCGAAATACCCCTGTAGGGTAGAATTACTAAAATACCCCTGTAGGGTGGAATTACCGAGATACCTTGTGTGGTAAAATTAACATTTTGCCCCTATGGTGTTAAATGACTGTTTTGCCCTTGTGGCCAAGTGACTAACTTGGACTGTGTGGTTGACGAATTTGATTGTGAATATATATTGGTATATGAATGACTTGACTGTGATTGTTTGATTCAAATATAGGCATGACATTCTGCATACATGACATGTTGCATGGGTTGGGATTTTGTACGGAGGAAGATCTGATCTGTTAGGATCGCATGGTTGCTTGACGACTGTGGATCCACCGAAGGCTTAAGAGCCATATATTCGTACTGATTTGATAAGGTCGCACGGGTCGCCCAAGACGACTGTGGACTGATCAATGGTTGAGCCTATCATATTTACCCGAGGCTGTGTGCCGACTATATTACCGTCGCTGATGGCTATGTGCCTAACATGATACAGGTACGGATGGCTTAAAGCCTTCTGATTATGGCTTTGTGTCAACCTACATATGGCTCTGTGCCAACCTGATTATGGCTTTGTGCCAAACGTATTTGCCTAAGGCTATGTGCCAATATATGGTTATTGACGACTTTGTGTCGATCACATTTACCTAGGGCTGTGTGCCGGTTATGTTACTCTAGTTGATGGCTATGTGCCTAACATAATGCGATTATCGATGGCTTTGTGCCACGATTTACGCTTAAGTGGCTTTGCCACATTATTCTGCTTCGTGGCTATGCCACAAATATCTGCTCGGTGGCTCGCCACAATATCTATATCTGGTGACTCTGTCACAATATCGATAAGCGAACAAAGAATGTTTGCAATCAGGAGTGTAGGGCTGGGTGGGTTGAGCTATTCCCCACACAGAGTGTAGGGCTGGTACGGGTGGAGTGTAGCGGTTGGTTATAGGATGGATTGGGTTGGGATTGCATTCACATTCTGATTTTTGATTACATTACGACATCGATTCGATTTTGATTACATTACGATCTCGATTCGATTCGATTACGTCACCTAATTCGATTGATTCTTATTCGTAATGGGTTAAAGCCATCCGCATCGTCATTAAAATGGGCTAAGGCCCAATTGATCCTGAAACTGTAAATAGGGCTGGGGCCAACTTTTAATTCTTTTATATGATTGACTGTTCGTTTTATATAGTAGGGGATTTGACATCGAGTTTTCGTAAACTCACCCCGCTTATTAACCTTCGTAATTTCACGCCTTAGACGGATCGGGTCATGAGGGGCTCGGAGGAAGCCACACACACTGCTTATGTTATAGTTTTGATTATTTCTTTTAAATGTTTTTATGTGGGTTGTAGTAAAGCCGTTGTAATTTTTGGATTTCAAATTTGGAATTTTATTTATTGTTCTTATAATTGCTAGTATTAGAACACGGTTTTCCAAAACAACTACTGTTGTTCAAAACATCACGTAACCGTAATTGTTTTTAATTTAAGTTTCCATAAATCGCCGTGATTTTTACAAAGTTGTTAAGAATGTTATTCCGCTGAGGTTTTCTAACAAGGTTTAAAAAGGGTACAAGTTTTTAATTATTAAGAAGAGTTTTTAATGGAAACATGGTTTTCGAAAAACACTTCAATGTGACACGCCAGATTCGAGCCAAACTTCCAGGTCGTGTTTGGGGTGTTACACCAACTCTGGTCCAAGTAATTGCCTTTCCCCCAACTCTGCCCAACAAGTAGGTGAACGACACCTTCGCCCATATAGTGCCTCATAAGGAGCCATCTGAATACTTGCTTAGTAACTGTTGTTATACGCAAACTTCGCCAATGGCAAATAGTCGACCTAACTGCCCCTAAATTCAATAACACAACCTCTCAACATGTCTTCTAGAATTTGAATGACCCTCTCTAACTTTCCATCTGACTAAGGGTGAAAAGCCGTACTAAAATCCAATCGCGTTCCCAACGCCTCATGCAACTTCTTCCAAAACCGAGATGTAAACCTTGGGTCTCGGTAAAAAATTATCGATACTGGCACTCCATGCAACCGCACTATCTCCGCCACGTACAACTTGGCCAGCTTCTGAAGTGAGTAATCGGTTTGGACAGGTATGAAATGGGCAGATTTCGTGAGCTTATCCACAATTACCCAAACTGAATCCTTCTTGGAAGGTATCAATGGCAACCCACTTACAAAATCCATAGCTGCCTTTTCCCACTTCCAAAGTGGTATCTTTACTAGCTGTAACAATGCTGAAGGCAGTTGCTGTTCGGCCTTCACTTGTTGACATGTCAAACATCTCCCCACAAATTCGGTCACTTCTCGCTTAAGCCCAGGCCACCAATATAGCTCTCGCAAGTCTCGATACAACTTACTCCCTCCTGGATGCATAGCACAAGGTCCATTATGTGCCTCTCTCAAAATCATCAATCTCAAGTCGGAGTCCTTTGACATACAAACTCTTCCTCGAAAACAAAGAACTCCCTCACTATTTAACCCAAAGTCTGGATTTTCCCCCTTCTCAACTTGCTGAAACCGAGAAACCAACGACTCATCCTCCAACTGTTGCTTCTTAATCTGCTCTACCCAAGTCGGTCTCACTTGCAACTCTGCCAATAAGCTTCCATCGTCATACAAACTTAGGCGAGCAAACATTGCCTTCAACTCCGCCACGGTCCTTCGACTTAACGTATCTGCCACGACATTTGCCTTACCTGGATGGTACTCAATCAAACAGTCATAGTCCATTAACAACTCTATCCACCTTCGCTGTCTCAGATTCAGCTCCTTTTGAGTTAGCAAGTATTTAAGACCCTTGTGATCCGTATAGATGATGCATTTCTCCCCATACAAGTAATGCCTTTATATCTTAAGCGCGAAAATCACCGCTGCCAACTCCAAGTCCTGTGTAGGATAGTTCACCTCGTGAGGCTTAAGCTGTTGTAAAGCATAAGCGACCACTTTACCCTCTTGCATCAACACGTAGCCTAAACCTACATGTGACGCGCCGCTATACACAGTGAAATCCTTACCAGACTCTAGCTGAATCAACACTGGCACTTCTGTCAAAACCTTCTTCAGTTTCTCAAAAGCCTCTTACTGCTTATTCTTCCAAACAAAAGGTGCTCCCTTCCTTATAAGTTTCGTTAACGGTGCTGCCAACACAGAAAATCCTTCCACGAATCTCCGATAATAACCTGCTAACCCCAAAAAACTTTAGATTTCTGTTACTGACCTTGGTGGCTTCCATTCCAGAATTGCCTCAATCTTTCGAGGGTCCACCTTGGTCCTTTTAGCAGACACAACATGCCCCAAGAAAGTGACTTCCTTAAGCCAAAACTCGCACTTACTAAACTTCACATAAAGTTACTTTTCCCTTAGCACTTGTAGCACAACACGAAGATGCTCATCATGCTTCTCTTCCGTTTCCAAATACACCAAGATATCATCGATAAAAATGACTACGAACCGATCCAAGTATTGCTGGAACACCCGATTCATTAAATCCATGAAGGCTGCCGGTGCATTAGTCAATCCAAAGGGCATAACCAGAAACTCGTAATGACCATATCAAGTCCTGAATGCCGTCTTGTAAATATCCGCTTCCTTGACTCTCAACTGATGATATCCTGACTGAAGGTCGATCTTAGAAAATACCGAGGCTCCTCTTAGTTGATCGAATAGATCATCGATTCTTGGTAACAGATACTTGTTCTTAATCATCAGTTTATTCAACTGCCGATAGTCAATACACATTTGCATGGTCCCATCTTTCTTCTTTACGAACAATACTGGTGCGCCCCACGGGGAAACACTTGGTCTTATAAACCCTCTATCCAATAGTTCCTGAATCTGAGCTTTCAATTCTACCAACTCCATTGGTGCCATCCTATAAGGCGCAATGGACATAGGAGCTGTTCCAGGAAACAAGTCGATTCCGAACTCGACTTCTCTGTTTGGAGGTAATCCAGGAAGTTCCTCCGGAAATACATCTTGAAATTCTTTAATGGTCCTAACCGACTCCACAGTTATCCCTTCAGGTTCAACTTGACTTACAAATGCCAAGTACGCCTCACAACCTTTTCGAATCAACTTCTCGGCTCTTAAAGCTGAAACAACATTGGACAAGTAATTCCTTCGTTCCCCTATGACCATTATCTCCTCATCTTTGGCAGTTCTTAGTACCATTCTCTTTGCAGCACAATCCAACGTCGCCTTATGCTTAGCTAGCCAGTCCATTCCCAAGATAAGATCAAAATCCCCAAATGGCAGCTCCATCAAATCTCCTTCAAAGATCTTATCTTGCGTCTCTAAAGGCACCGCCCTAAAGAGTTTATCTACATTAACCGAGTCTCCTAAAAGGCTTATCACCGATACCCGACTCACCATTTCTTCAAGAAGCACACCCAATGCCCCACATACATCACAAGCAACATACGAGTGAGTGGAACCCACATCAATCAAAGCAGTATAAGGCGTGCTATGAATGAAGAACGTACCGGTTATAACATCAGGAGTGTCACCTTCTCACGACATCGTGCAGCATAAACCATTGCCGGCTGTCGAGCTTCAGCATGTCCAGTACCCCTGCCAGGTGCCCCACGTCCTCGTCCATTACCATTGCCACCTCTACCTTGCCCACGACCTCTCTATGGTGGTGGTCCTCCTCGCTGTGGTTGAATATCCCTTTGCTCCGTCGCTAGTTCCTAAGCTGTTCTTCGAGGACATTCCCTGAACTTATGCTCCTTTGACCCACAACGAAAACATACTCTAGTATGTTTCCAGCACTCCTCCATATACACCCTACCACAGTCCCTGCAAGCCTGCGGTCTAAAAGTATTCACTGGAACTGCTCGAACCGGTTCCTCCATTCTAGCTCTTTTAACATTCCTATTCGTAGCACTCAAGGGTCTAAAATCCTTCTTAAATCTGGGTCGATCCTTCTTACGATTCTGCCGCTCAGTCCGTTTTACCTCTTCGGCTATCTTAGCCTTCTCCACAAATGCAGCAAAATCACGCTCCCTCTATGGAGCTATCAATTTCCTAAGCTCATCACGGAGACCATCCTCGAATCGAACACTGCGCTCATATTCAGTCGCGACTATCCCACTGGCATATCGACTCAGCCTCAAGAATTCTGCCTCATACTCCGCAATAGTCTTATTACCCTGAGTCAGATTCAAAAATTCCTTTCGACAGGCATCCACATAACTAGCTCCAACATACCTCCCCTTAAAAGCAGTTTTGAACAATTCCCAAGTTACTCGTTCAATCGGGGTACTCTCCCTCACGGTGATCCACCAACGATATGCCTCGTCTCGTAGCAGCGTCACAGCCCCCTTCAGCTTTTGCTCTACAGAGCAATCTAAATCGTCCATAATCCACTCTGTTGCTTCCAGCCAATATTCAGCCACATTTGGGGCTACTCCAGATACGCCCCTAAAAACTTCTGCTCCATTAGCCCAGAGTCGCTCTGAGATGGATCCCCTATTTACTGTCCCAGTGCTAGCTCCAGTAACTCTTTCTAAAACCCTTAACATTGCTTCGGACAAAGCATCATCCCCCGCAGCTCAATCATAAGACCCAGTCTCCGTTGCCTGTGGCATGGATGACTCCTCAGCTGGCCTATACCCTGAGGATGAAGATTCAGCCTGCACCCTTCCGCGACCACGTCCATGGCCTCGTCCACGAGCTCCTCTTGTACTCATATCAACTTATTTGATTACGAATTTTATGACATTAGTTTAATGTCCAATTTGTTTATTACGAGATGTCTTATGGAAATATAGCAGTTCAAGAATTGTTTTCGCAACGTCGTAGCCTAGCTACAGTTCTCACTCCTACCGTTTTACAATTTTACCATATCTAAAGTATCATAGTAGGGTCCTAGTTCTATTCATAGCATCATATCAATATCACATAACGTAAAGAGTGTATACTTACAGACTTGGTGCCGGGGATTCAGTGCGCCACTTCTTTCTCCAAACCAAAAACCACAAACCATGTATTTAATCACAGAAAATAGAATTTCTTAAAATTTGAAAGAAAATACCTTTGTTTTGAAATTCTCTATTTTAGACCCGTTTTATTAAAAAAACCCAAAAAAACTTAAACCATTTTATCATGTATACCTTTGTAAAATATCCTTGAGAAGATCTTTTCAAAACTATTTCCAAAAATACCCTTCTTGGTAAATTTTTTTTGAAAAGTTTTTCAGACCCGTTCCACAACCGAGTTGTTGCAACCGGGCTCTGATACCACTAAATGTAACACCTCAAACCCGGCCCAGACGTTACGGCCGAATCTGACGTGCCATATTGAAGTTTTTAAGAAAACTCATGCCTCTTTCAACGTCCTTTTTAGTGTTTTAAAAGATAGTCTTTGCTAAGTTAATAAAGTGAATGGAAGCTGGGCACCAGGTAGGAATCCGTAACAGAGGAGGTGAGCCATGGAGGCTGCTTAAATACCAAGCTCTTCGATTGGATCCAATCCTAGACATGCCCACCACCATTGCCACACTTGGTTGTATCGAGTAGAAATTTATTTAAATGAATATCTTTGATAAATCGGATAATCGTAGCATTGTGTTATTTTGAAAACAGGTATTGTTTGAAAGCACGTCCTAAGTCTAGCCCATTTGAAATTATTATCAACCAGTTCGAAGTTATTAATAATAAAATAATCCCAGAAAAGAAAAAGAAAATAAAGTTAAAATGGCCTTATTCCAACCCAAAAAAATAAATAATAAAATAAACTTAAAGAAAACCAAACACTTATTCAAAAGCCCAAAAGCGATCACCGTGGCCACTCTGAACCCCCTCCGGCTCCAAGTCCCCAAATCAAGGCTCACCTGCAAGGTTAAGGAAAGGGGGTGAGTTTGGAAACTCAATGTGCAACAAGCCTCTTTCAGAGCCTAAAACAATATCAGCCTGCTGGGCCTAAGCCCAAAACCAATCTCAACATATACTGGGCCGAAGCCTTTTCATATTTCATACTGCATAACACTGGGCCGAAGCCTTTTTCATTAAATGGTATGGCCCGTAGGCCCATTTCAATATCACATGTAAAGTCAATGAAAGAATGCAAACCCATTTGGGGAGACTACTCGACCCACCATCCGCTACTCTCCACTTGTACCAACCAAGCTCTCCATGTGGGGAATAACTCAACCCACCCAACCAAAACTCTCCACTGGCAGCATAGTTGCTTTATCATATAACTGGAAGCCTAGCCTCTTTTAATAACTGGGGCATAGGCCCTTTTGAAATGGCGGGGCATAAGCCCTTTTGAAATCCCAGGGCATAAGCCCTTTGCACTTCCTCCATCCATATAAAAACCCAACCCAATGCATTTATGAATACATCATGTGCATATCATACATATCATATGCATATCATACATATCATGTGCATATCATACATATCATGTGCATATCATATCAATATTGTATATCAAAATCCCATGTGTCAAATTCATAATTAAACCCTAGGGGTATAATGGTCATTTTTACCTAGGGCAAAACAATCATTTTCATACTATAAGGGTAATTTTGTACTTTTACCAATTATTAGGGTTTTCCATGTTTAATATCAGTTTCCAACAATTTCAAGTGTTTTAACAGCGATTCTGGCCCATTCTTAGCAAAACCGAGTTATTGGGCCAAAAAACCCTAATGGGCTCTACATAGCCGAATTAGTCATCTAGGCCCATTTAGCCCGTTTCCATAGCAGTTTCAACAGTTTTAACGTGCAATTTTCCAGGATTTCATTTTCTGCCAAATTTACCCAAATGGGCCCAGAAGCCCATTGGGCCCTATTTTAGCCCTTCGAGGCCCAACTTGCCATCGTCCACCAAATTGTGCCCTTTCCTTTTTCAATGTTCCTGATCATCCACTAAGTGAATTTAACTAACCAATGAGCGTTCGCTTGCTCACAAGTCCTCGAAATGCCAGAATTTCGGCATTTTGGCTTTTCGGTATTTATCGATTTAAGCTATGAAAGAAGGTTCGTTACACACCTGATTCGCGATATTCCTCGACGATATTTCCTACACGATTTCTCCTATAATCAACCGTTTATAGATCATCTGACAATAATTAAACCAAAATGAGAACCATCTATTATCAACACTTACACATTCGGCTACCATCCATAATGGCCTTAGAATCCATACCTTTGCCGACGTTGATGACTAGATCTAGCCACTCCAATGTTCTAAGTAATCCAAGTCGACCCTACGCCTTGCTGCTCCTCCACTATACAAACCATAAAAAGACATAAGGGGAAACCCAATAAGGCCTCTACCCAAATTCGGCCACCTCCCTAAACTATATGGGTTTCGACTTTTGTCAACATTTACCATAGGAATCGTTTAGAGTTCGAGCACTTACCACAGTCTCTCTTCTTAAATCCGTTTATGCCTAGAAGATAAGGGAATTGAACACCAAAAAGTGAAAAGAAAAAGAGGGTTGCTGGTCAACAAAGAATCGACACCACCTAGCTTCACAAATTTCGGCTTTTGCGGTATTTCGACGAAAGTGAAGGTAGGGGAAAGAAACAATAGATGAATGGAGGGAAGTAGTAGGCTGGTTTGGAAGAAGAAAAAAGAAGAAAAGATGAAAGGAGAGATGGTAGATTCGGTTGAAAAAGAAAAAGAAAGAAAACACTAAACAAAAGGAAGAAAACGGCACAACCTAGACCCTAATGCTGAAAATCCCCCAACTAAAACCCCTCTGCCGAAATCCCCTCTCTAATCCCTTCAAATCGACTAACTCTATCCCCTTCTCAAATCCCTAAAATCTCTCCCCTTATCTCTCCTTAATCCATGCATTTGACTTATTCAAACTCTCTCCCACAGAGTTCCGTTCAGCTTTAAACTCTAGCATGCACAAAGCATAAAAATTAGCATCATATGTGCCATCACAGGGAATCGAACCCAGGTCTTCCTCCAACACTTACACGCCACCTGTATAGCTCCCTAGTGGCGTCACTTAGCCATTTTACTAGAGGCTCTTTTTGTGATACATTTTACCTACAATTTTTAATAAGACCACCTATCCAAAACCCCTAACTTCTTAAGTCCAAAATTCAAAAATTCCATCGGGTTTTGGCCAACACATGGGCCTTCCATAAGCCCATTTACACACTCAAATTATGAATTCCACAACCAATGACACGGGCGTTTCTAGTAACTGTGTGAGGCACACAGCCTGTTCATATGGGCATGTGACCTATGATTTCATGAAATTTCTATATTGTATCGGTTTAGTTCTGAACCCTCTCTAAAGTATGTTTATGGTTTTATAGACCTTCTAAAGGGATTATATGTGTATGAATTACTATGATATAATGATGTATGATTAAAGTTGTGGATTGATTGTTAAATGTTCTAAAATGCCCGATAATGCCTCTTAATCTTGTATCGACAATGAATATGTGTTAGGGGTGTTACATTTTATTGGTATCAGAGCTACGATTTAGTCGATTCTAGGACTAACATAGCGTATGTGAGTCTAGCTATACATGCCATATATACGAATTGTGATAGTGTGATGAATCTTGACAAACAAAATGTGTTTTTTTGTTTAGTAACAGATCCCGAATGACCTGTAGCTAATGATGTCAAAAGTAATGCGCTTGCTCCCGCCCAAGAGACAGCGTCATCTGATTCTAGACCTGTTACTAGTAGCCATCAGGGAGAAGCTAAGCAAGTTTTCTTCCAAATGATGAATGAGTGGTTAACTCAGTTTAGAACAAGCCCGGTTGCTCCTCAACCTCCGCCCTCGCAAGTTCCCGTAGCTTCCCAAGTGGTAGATCTGATTCGTCTGAATAAGCCTCCGATTGATAAAATTAGAAAATATGGGGTTGAAGAGTTTTGTGATGTATTAAATGTGTTGGTTCACTTTTGAGGGATACCACGTATCAGTGGTAGAAAAATTTGATATCAGTGGTTCCGAGAGAACGAATCAACTGGGATTTCTTTCAAATTGAATTTTGAAAGAAATACATCAGTGAAAGATTCATAGTTCAGAAATGTAAAGAGTTTCTTGAACTAAAATAAGGCTGTATGTCCGTTACAGAATACGAGCGAGAGTTTGTTAGATTGAGTGAATATGCACGGGAATATGTCTCGACTGAAGCAATAATGTGTAAAAAAGTTTGAAGACGGCTTGAATGAAGACATTTTTCTGTTAGTCAGGATTTTGGAAATAAAAGATTTGTTGTGCTTGTAGAACGAGCGTGTAAAGCTGAAGAACTCGGAAAAGAGAAAAGAAAAACCGATTCAAAAGCTATAGATGCAAGAAAAAGACCATCGAGTAAATCATTTTAGTCTACATCAAAGAAATTCTAAGATGATTTTAGTCGTTCAAAGGCTAATGTGGGACATTCGAGCTTTGGAGCTCTAGCTACTTCGATTGCTAGTGTTGGAAATGTTAGATCTGATTGACACGAGTGTAGTTACTATGGAAAAAGACATCTGGGAAACTGTAGATTGTATGATCGAGCTTGTTTTAAATGTGGATCTTTAGATCACTTTATTCGAGATTGCCTCGAGTCTATTGAACAAGAAATTGTACAGAATCTGAGACTGAGTGGCATTTCAGCTAGAGGCAGGCCTCCTAGAAATACGGGAAATGTGAGCGGTAGCTGAAGAGATAATAAAGATACAACTGTGCGATCCGAGGCGAGAGCCCCTACCAGAGCTTACGCCATTCGATCTCGTGAGGAAGCTTTGTCTCCATATGTGATTACTAGTACATTTACTCTTTATGATACTTCTGTGATTGCATTGATAGATCCGGGATCAACACATCGTATGTATGCATGAATTAGAGTATCAACCCCTTAGGCTAGAATGTTCTGGTTGACAAAATATGCAAGAGTTTCCCGTTGATGTTTCGAGATATTTGTTTTTCCACCGATCTAATATTGTTACCTTTTGATGAGTATGATATAATTCTGGGTATGGATTGGCTAACTTTGTATAATGCTATTGTGAATTGCAAATAGAAGACTGTTGATTTGAGAAGTCAGAATGATGTGATAGTCCAAATTGAATCCAGTGATTTGAATGGGATACCGGCTATGATATCTTCGATGAAAGCTCTGAATTATGTGAAAAAGTGATGTGAAGCTTATTTCGTGTATGTGATTGATACGAAAGTGATAGAAAGGAAAATAGAATCAGTGTTTGTTGTTTATGAGTTTCCTAATGTGTTTCCTGAAGAATTACCAGGATTACCTTCGATACGAGAAGTTGAGTTTGGCATTGAGCTAGTGCCGGGGACTACTCCGATATCAATAGCACCGTATAGAATGGCTCCGACAGAATTGAAAGAATTGAAATCTTAGTTGCAAGAGTTGACTAATAGAGGATTCGCACGATCAAGCTTTTCTCCCTAAGGTGCTCCTATTCTATTTGTGAAAAAGAAAGATGGCACAATGAGAATGTGTATTAATTATCGTTAGTTGAATAAAGTGACTATTAAAAACAAGTGTCCTCTACCGCGAATTGATGATTTGTTCGATCAATTGAAATGAGCTTTTGTATTTTCAAAGATAGATTTGAGATTAGGATACTATCAGTTGTGAGTAAAAGATTCAGGCATTTTGAAAACTGCTTTCCGAACGAGGTATAAACACTATGAGTTTTTAGTTATGCCTTTTGGATTAACAAATGCACCTACTGTTTTTATGGATTTGATGAACAGAATTTTTAGACCATATTTAGATCGATTTCTTGTCGTATTCATTGATGACATTTTGATTTACTCGCGTGATGAATCTAAACATACCGAACATTTGAGAATTGTGTTACAGACTCTGCACGATAAGCAACTTTTTGCTATGTTCAGTAAATGTGAATTTTGGTTACTTGAAATTGGATTTCTGGGGCATATTGTGTTGGCATTAGGTATATGAGTTAATCCGAGCAAAATTTCTATGATTTTAGATTGGAAACCTTCAAGAAACATTTTTGAAGTCCATAGTTTTCTGGGACTTACTGGTTATTACTGACGGTTCCTAAAAGGCTTTTCGATGATTGCAACTGTGGTGACAAAATTGATTCAGAAAGACGTTAATTTGAATGGTCCAAAAAGTATCAAGAAAGCTTTGATCAGTTGAAAGCCTTATTGATTGAAGCTCCAGTATTAGTGCAACCAGAATAGGATAAAGAATTCGTGATTTACAGTGATGCTTTGTTAAATGGCCTAGGTTGTGTTTTGATGCAAGAAGGCAAGGTTGTAGCCTATGCCTTGAGACAATTGAAGCCACATGAAAAGAATTATTCAACTCACGACCTTAAGCTGGTTGCGATTGTGTTCGCATTGAAAATTTGGCGCCATTATCTATTCGGTGAAAAGTGTCATGTGTTTACAAATCATAAAAATTTGAAATATCTGATGACTCAAAAAGATTTGAATCTGCAACAGTGAAGATGGCTAGAGCTGCAAAAGGACTATGAGCTTGTTATTGTTTATCATCTGGGAAAATCAAATGTTGTTGCTAATGCTTTAAACCAGAAATATTTGTTTACTTTGCATGTGATGAATACTCATTTAGTTCTGTCTGATGATGGTTCAGTATTAGTCGAATTGAAAGCGACATCATTATTTATTCAGCAGATTTGCGAAGCTCGGAAGTTTGATAATGAGATTATAGTAAAATGAGCTCAGTGTGATTTGGATTCTGATTCTGAATATCAAATTGATAATGATGATTGTCTGAGATTCCGAGATCGAATTTGTGTATCAAGAAATCCAGAGTTGATTTAGATGATTTTGAAAAAAGCCCATAACAGTCGTTTATCTATACATACGAGAAGTACGAAAATGTATAATGATTTGAAATGGCTATACTGGTGGCATGGCATGAAAAGAGATATCTCTAATTTTGTTTCGAAATGTTTGATATGTCAGCAAGTTAAAGCTAAACATCAGGTGTCATCCGGTTTGTTACAACCGATTATGATTTTGGATGGAAATGGGATAGAATAATGATGGATTTTGTTTCGGGTTTGCCCCTATCTCCGAGAAAGAAAGATGCGATTTGGGTTATGGTTGACCGATTGACGAAATCAACTCATTTTATTCTGATACGATTTGACTACTCGCTTGATAAATTAGCTGAGTTATACATTTTCGATATTGTGAGATTGCACGGGGTGCCATTGTCTATTGTGTCAAATAGAGATCCAAGATTTACTTTGCTGTTTTGGAAGAAACTTGAAAAGGATTTAAGTACGAAATTGCACTTCAGTACTGCTTTTCACCCACAGACGAATGGCTAATCCGAGCAGATTATTCAGATTCTCGAGGATATGTTGAGATGTTTCATTCTTGAGTTTGAAGATACGTGGGAACAATATTTTCCATTGATTGAATTTGTTTATAATAATAGTTTTCAATCGAGCATTAAAATGGCACCATACGAAGCTTTATATGATCATAAATACAGAACACTTTTATACTGGTCTGAGCTTAGTGATAATAAGATTCAATGAGTCTATTTGATTAAAGAGACTGAACATAAAGTAAAAGTGATTCGGGAAAGTCTGAAAGCAGCTCCAGATCGTCAGAAATCATATGCAGATTTGAAACAAAAAGATATTGAATTTGAGATCGGCGACAAAGTGTTTTTGAAAGTATCTCCGTGGAAGAAAGTACTTCGATTCGGTAGAAAAAGTAAATTGAGTCCGAGGTTCATCGGACCATATGAAATCATAGAGCGTATCAGGCCAGTTGCGTATAGATTGTTGTTGCCATCTGAGCTAGAAAATATTCATAATGTGTTTCATGTATCGATGCTTCGACGATACCGATTTGATCCCTCACATGTAATTTCTCCATCAGAGATAGAGACTCGGTCTGATATGACATATGAAGAAGAACCAATCCTATCTTGGCTCGGAAGGTTAAAGAATTGAGAAATAAGAAAATTTCATTAGTAAAAGTGTTACGACATCGACACGGAGTCGAAGAGGCTACGTGGGAGTCCGAGATGGTAAGATTTTTGGGGACGAAAATCCCTAAGGGGGGAGAGCTGTAACAGCCCGATTTAGACCCTTCTCGGAATTATGGTTTTGGGACCACAAATCTGAGTCAAAAAATATTTTTATATTACTTTCTGTGCTTATAATATGTGAATTAATATGTGTGAAAGTTTCGTATAAAAATTTGATCATTTGTGTGATTAATTTAGAAAAAGGACCTAATCGCAAAAAATGCAAAAGTTGCATTCTACTGATAAAAGTGTCTAATTGGTATGACTTATTTAATGTGAGGTCCTTATATTGATATTTGACCATTGGAATAATGGATGGACACAAATGCCTAATGTTAGTGGAATTTTAATGTTATGAAACAAGGTTAATTTAATAAATGTGTAAATTAGTTAATAATTTAAGAAAAAAAAAGACAAAATTGGATTCATTCATCTTAATGGCCATTAAAATTGAAGAATAAAATTAGGGTTTGAAGCATAAAAACATTCGGCACCTTGAAGATCAATTAGGTATGTAATTTTTGATCCGTTTTTTATCATTTCTACGTTTTTGTGATTGTCGCTTTGTGTTCTATTAAGCCCATGCTTCAATTTCAAAAATTGATGATGATTTTGAGTTATGCTGTTGTTGATTTTGTGAGCTTTGTAATGTTAATTGATGAAATATGGAAGCTTGATGATAGATAAATATGTTTTGTATTGGGATTTTTGATGAATTTGATTATTATGGGTTAAATTGTGAAATTTGTAAATTGAGGGACTAAAATGTGAAATAAATGAAAGATATGGGCTTATAGGAACTTACATGAATATTCAGCTAAGTATGTGTATAAGGAAATTTTGTGTATTTTGTGATTTTGTTAATTAAGGACTAAAATGTCAAAATGTGAAAATATGAGGGCTGATTTGTAAAATGCCCTAATTATATGTTTTTGGATTGAATTGAATGATTTTGTGAATAAAGGAGTTAAATTTGAATGTGTATAGATCAAGAACTAAAGAAAACGGAATTAGATCGGGGAAAGTTGAAAATAGTTGAATAGTCGTTTGTTTCTGTTCCTTCCCGTACGAGGTAAGTCTATATACAAATAAATGTTTTTGAATTGATTTATTCATGCTTATATGATATTGAATTGGGATGAATGGTTATAGAAGCTGAATATGTGAAATTGAGAAAGTTTCGATAATGTGACAACGTCCGAAAGCCCTGTACGAACCGTAGGAATAGTTAGGATATATATGTCATGACATAGGATTTTGATATTTGATTTCGTGTAAGATCATGTCTGGGATGTTGGCATCGATTTGAGATTTATGTGTAAGACCATGTCTGGGACATCGGCATTGTAATTGTCTTCGTGTAAGACCCTGTCTGAGACAGTGGCATCGATATTTGATTACATGTAAGACCACGTCTGGGACATTGGCATTGTATGAGTTTTTCGAGCTATCAGCGTATCCTATTTGATTCCGTACGTTTCAATGGGCATTCTGAGAAATGAATGACTATGTGAATGTGTATCCAATTCATGTACATTTGAAATGTATATCATGTTTGAGAATGAAAGGTAAGTATATGTGCATTTGTAGACATATGATACATGTGTGAATTATTATGAGAATGAGATATGTTATATGTAATTGAATTATGATCAAATGAGCTATATGAGACATATGGATATGTGGTTGTATTTTGACATGAGCTATATGAATGAAACGGTTTAGAATTGTGTTATGTGATAAGTTTATTTGTATATGGCTTACTAAGCTTTTGAAAGCTTACTTTAAGTGTTTTTCAATTGTTTTATAGATTATCGAAGCTACCGAAAGCTCGGAGATCGTCGAGGATCATCACCACACTATCGAATTCTATTTTGGTACCTTTTGAAAATGTGAATAATGAAGTATGGCATGTATAGGCTAGAAGTATTTGAATATAATTTTTGAAGTGTATAACATGCCATGTGATATGGCTAGATTAAAGTTGCTATTTAGTTTGTTTTGTGGTATATAAGTTGTGTTAAGAAATAGTATGTTTTGATGTGCATAAATGGCTTAGTGAGAAATGGTCAATTTGATAAGTTAGTTATGTAAATTAGTTATGGAAATGGTATGATGTTGATATGAGAATGGTCGTGAAAAATTAGGATAATGACATGTATGAATAAATGATTTTAGTATATGAATTTGGTATGCTTTGATATGAAATTAAATATGAAATTGATTGGTGATTTTGTTGATTGAAATATGCATGTTTGAGTATGGTTTTGATTGCCATTTGGTCATGAATTGTGCTTTGGTTGATGCTTGTAGGAATGACCCCTAAGGGCGGCAATTTGGCTTTGCAAATAGCCTATTTTTGTCCACACGGGCAAAGACACGGGCATGTGTCTCAGCCGTGTGCGAGACATGGTCATGTAGCACGGTCGTGTGTCCTCTGGGTAATAATTAGGATTTCAAGTCAGTTTCCAACACGGCCTAGACACATGAGCATGTCTCGTGGCCGTGTTGGGCACACAGTCTTGGCACATGAGCATGTGTGGCCATTTCGAAAGGTACACAGGCTAGACACACAGACGTGTGGTCGGCTGTGTGACTCAAGTCAGTCTTGAGCATGGTATAGACACACGGGCGTGTCCTTGGCTGTGTGGTAAAAGTCAATATGTATGCTCTATTTTCACACGACCTATGACACGGGCGTGTCTGGCAACTGTGTGAGGCACACGGCCTGTTCGCACGGGTATATGACCTATGATTTCATGAAATTTGTATATGATATCGGTTTAGTTCTGAACCCTCTCTACAGCATGGTTATGGTTTTGTAGACCTTCTAAAGGGATTATATGTGTATGAATTACTATGATATGATGATGTATGATTAAAGTTGTGGATTAATTGTTAAATGTTCTGAAATGTCCGGTAATGCCTCTTAATCCTAGTCTGGCGATGGATACAGGTTAGAGGTGTTACAGTACTATTAGTCCAGTCAGCCACATCTATGTCTTTATCTTTCGGGAGCCATCCGCTACGATGCCTAAAACAAAGCATCTCCGCAGTTGGACTAGATAGACATTATATTAGGCTTTCAATTGATTTTCTCATTTTTGACTAGACTAAGGACATGTTTAGATTCATATAATAATATAAGTTGTCTTTCCATATTATGATCTGACCACGTAATACTGCTTAGTATTAACTTAAATGTTAGACAACCAATGTGTAATATTTTCTTCCATTTTACTTTACATGCAAAAATCATACAAGGAAAACCATCCAAAGTATATTAATGTAATCTATAAAATAGAAAATTAATAATAAAGAAAACATATAACATAAACAAATTAAGAAAACTATGTATTCCCCTCCACACTTAGAACATACATTGTCGTCAATGTAAAATAAATAAAGCACAACATAAGAAAACTCCCCTGAATAAGGTTGAATCCTTCTATCATCCGACATCGAGGTCACATGGCTCCAAATGGAAGATAATTACCTAAAGAAAAATAAAACACTACGACCAAATAACATGAAACACAATACTATAGAATTAAAAATAAAACAAAAAATAGAAAAAGAAGTGTTGATAGTGGATAGAAAAACAATAAGATAAAGAGTTTTAGAGGAAGCCTGGTTCTTTAGTGCTTGTTGTGACCCCACTTATTATAGTCGCGACATTGATGTAGTTTGTCGTAGTATCACGACTTACCATGTCGTGATGTAACATAGTGACTTGGATGACGTCGATTGTCTATGTGCTTATGTTGCGACATTGATTGCAAAGTCATGACTTCAAGCCTCTTTGTCGTGGCCATGAATCGTTCAATGTTGTGACATCACTTACTGACTTGGGTTCCCTAGGCATCACACTTTCCACATTCCGACTTTAATGTTTCCATGTTGTAATATTGCACCTAGTTTCTGAACTTCTTTACTTCTTCAACATCCCACCCGGCGTGTTCCTTTTTAGTGATATGTGTGGGAAAATTGTTGGCTAAGTATAAGCTAGGGAAGGCTAATTTATGCCCTAGCTGTCAATGTTGTGTTAAGTGTTGGTTGCCGTGCCATGATTGATAGACTGTTTGGCTAATCAGGTAGGTCTGTAATGACATGGTTGAAGGATTCGTCTTTTGGTGAAGTATAGGTTACAGACCCTTTTGCTAGTAGTCGCCAGAGGCGGATTGTTAGGTTGTGGAACCGATAGTTTTTTGTATGAGCACTTGGGTGTGCTGTACAATTTTAGTTGGTTTCTTATTAAGATCTAGTTAGAAATTGATTAGAGTGCAATGGATATTTAAGGTGATATTTGCCTAGAAATTATTATGCTAGCCATAATAAGTGTTGAGTTAGCTTTGCATGGATAGCCATGTGTAAGTTATTGTGAAAGCTGTGTGAGCTATCGATGAGGCTATTATAGTGGGGGTTCTTCCTTTCTTTTCTTTTACCTTATTTTTACTCTGGTAACCCGTAAAAGAAGGAGTTCTTCGTTGGAGAAGAACTAGCAAGTGTTCGAGTATTAAGTAAAGGTTGTGGAGTGTAGAGGAAGGTTGGGTGTAACCAAATTCTTAGAGATTTTCTGTGAGTATCCAATTTGTGTTAGTTTTATATGAGTTTCCTCCTAGTATTGGTCTTTTTTTTAAGTTCTAGTTGCCATAGTTAAGAAGTTAGATGAAATCCTCATCATGAAATATGGTAAGTTGTTGCATGTAATCATTTGCATATGCATGTTAATGACAGGAAACATACAAGACTTTATTGGTGTGTAAACCTAGTATCTGGATACAATGGACCACTGGTAGGGCATGTTATTTGCTAACCAGATGGGAGAAATTAAGGTTTTAAGATCATTTGAACAACTCTGCTTTATCTCATAAACATTGCTGAAAATATTCTAGACGATCAAAATGCTTTAACCTTATTTTGAACCTTTGATGGCCATTTTACAAAGTATAATGTTTTTAAGCTCTTTGCTTAAGCTTTTATTACCCCATTACCTTAGGTTATGTATAAGGTACTTGAGCATGCTTTAGAAATATGCTTAGGAATATGATTAGACTTAGGATTACCCTCTAGAATTACAATTGGTCTTAGGATTAGCATTTAGAACTATTTTAGTATTAGAATCAATCTTAGAATTAAGTTTAGAATTAGACATGAAAACTAGAATTAAAACTAGAATTTGGATTAAACTTAGGCCTATGATATAAGAATTAGGACTTAGGACTCCTTTCTTTGGTATCTTGCTATTATTTGATAAATTCTTTGGGTACTTTTGCCATGACATATTTTGTACTTCAATTTGAAATTTGTTTTGTGCTAATATGTTATGATCACCTCTTTCATGTCACAATCCCATTGGTATCCATTGTATGGTGACATTATTATATTATTGAACAGATTCTTTTGCCATGTCTTATGATTTAGAAAACCTTCATTTTATGATAAGGATGGTGAAATTGTGTGATGCTAAGTGTACTTATTCAATGAAAAGTTTCTTTCTTGTCTATATGCTTTGTTCATTCTATAATGTATGTCTTGTATGAACTTTTTCTTCTTATGCTCTTCATAATTGGTATCATTGTGGTTGTGATGAGCTTTTGATAACTACATTGTTAATGTCATTACGTTTTTCGTGTCTTATTTTGTTTAATAAATTTTGGTATCTATAAAAGGGGAGAAAATCATTAAGAAATGCATCTAGTAAGGAGGAATACTAGAAATAGAAATTACTTGTGACTTTATTGAAATACCCTTAGCATGTAATTCTTTGATTCTCAATTCATGTCTTTATCACATTTCTTTTTAATAATTGGTATTAGAGTTTAAGTGTAAATTGGTATCTTTCATTAGGAACGAATTTAGTTTAACTTTTATACTATCAGGACATATTTGTATTGTCCTTGGAATTTTGAATAAAATGTTCTTTTCAAATGGATTTCAAGTATGCTTCTTTGTCATACCATTGTTTCTTCAAGTTTATTGTATAACTGACATGATCTTTACATAAACATATTACGACTCAATGTGTTCTTGCATCAATTTTTATTCTCCCTAAATTTTAGGTTTAAAAATATATTTAAAATTAGTATCATTCTTCAAATGTTTTAAATGCTTTTGATATACCAAAAAGGGAGAAAAGATGAAATTTACATATACAATTTTTTGAATATATATCTTCATATGGTTATAAAAATAAATTAATGTTCACACATATATGCTTTTTCGATACATTATTTAAATGCATGACATTAATAGGTACTTTATGCATATAAGTCTAATCGTGTGTTAATGCATGCATAAAGTCTTTTGAAAGTCTTGGATTTTATTAACTTTCTCTAATGCTTAATTGTAATATCTTTTATTGAAATTGAATATTCATAAGTCTTGTCTAAGTGATTGTGCTTAAAATTTTTTTAGGAATATTTTATTAAGAGGAAGTTATGTTTTGAAAATCACTAGATGATTTAGAAGGTGCTTTTCGAAATGCAATTTTCTCTCTTTTTTTATATCAAAAAAGGGGGAGGTTTTAGCTTTGATGTCCCAAGATTTTAATATAAAAACATTTAAGATAAATTATATATATTATATTTCCTAAGTCATTTGGTGAAACTATAGTTGAAAATTTTATCAAACATTTTCAAAAAATTTTAAAGACCTGCAAATACTCAAAAACATGTTCTAAATTTGTTTCATAATGTTCTAAATGTTTCTATGTCAATACCAAAGGTTTTTAATATGCTTAAAAATATTTTTCAAGACATTTTGGTCGCCAAGTATTGCTACTTTAGGTCTACATATCAATACATGCAAGTCAGTAGTAACTATCACTTTCTAGAAGGCTAAGGTATGGAGACTTACCAGTCAAGTATGAAGACTTGGGATTTCAAGTCTCAAGACTTGGGTTATAAGTCTTGACACTTAGCCATGTAATGGCTATAAACGGTTACCAAGTATCGCTGCCTACTTGATAAGTATCGAGACTTGAGTTGCAGTGATAGTTTTTAAGCTTGAAATTAATGCTTTTAATGGATAGAATTCATCTCCAACGACCATAAGCGTCCACAAACTTGTTCCTATATATAAATACACTTCAAGATTCAAGAGAGAGACATCCAAGCATCAAAGTCAAGAGAAAAGATTAAATCATCTATTCTTTCATTTTCTCTTGTATATATCTTTAGGAGCTTATTGTTAGATTTTTTATCACTCTCATTTCATTTTTTTTTGAGAGCTTAATTTTTGTAAATGATAAGTGTCAAATGTAACATATTTTATCCTCATTTTTAGTGCATTTTTGGGTGATTAAGTGGTGTTCATTGTTAATTATTTACTCCTAATCCTTTAAATTCATATTTTTATTGAGCACTTGGGAGCAATATGAGCAAAAAACAAGTGAAAATTAGAACATTAGAGCAGTTTGGACGCTAGACACGAGCAATAAGGTTCCACACGAATGTGTGAGAGCCATACGAGCGTGTGTTTAGGGCATGTATCTTTCTGGACCCGTGTATGATACCAACGAGGAGTCCCAATTTATAGGTTTTTAGCACTTTACGAAGGCATATTTAAGGAAATAAAAGGGGAAAACAATAGTCGTCTTGTTTTAGCATGAAAATTACCCAAAAGAACACCCTTGAAGATTATTTCGAAGCAGTTCTCCATCAAGATTGAAGATTCTAATCTGATTTCTGTGGAAGTTATCATGGGTTTCTTTTATTTTATTTTTTATATTGTATTTTTGGGTTTTCTTATTATGAGTATGAACTAATTTTCTAAATATCTAGGGGAGATGAACCATAGGATGAATTCTATTATTTGATTTCCAATTTTATGCAATAAAACATTAGTTTCTTTGTTTTCGACTATGAATTGTGAATTGCTCATGGGCTAAGATTTCTAAGGTTTTGATCTGTGTTTGATGTGCATGAGTTTGAGGTTGAATATACCTTGCTTGTGATTAGATCTTGCATAGTCGAATGGAGTTGCATGTAATCTTAAAAATAGGATGACATAAATCTGTCGAATTAGAGTCAAATCAAATAAGGGAATCCATGGAATGAATTAATGCGATAATAGGGGTTTTAATTGGAAATAAATTTCAATTAATCAACCTAGAGTTAGTTTCTTTTGTGATTGAAAGAGATATTAGCATAAGCTAAGGATTTCAATGGATCAAGGAAACTAAGGAAATAAATTGCATAAATTGGATTGAGACTTTTAGATGAATTCCAGGTGGATTCTTACCTAGGTTGTAACACCCCTTATCCGCGTCCGATGCCGGGATAGGGTTCGAGGCATTACTGGACTTAAACATAAACATTCATACAAAATCGAGCCATAAAATTTCAGTCAATTTAAAATCATTCATAGACATGCATATCATCCCTTATACGGGCCTACACGACCCAAAACATACATCGAAGATGATTCGAGACTAAACCGAGAATTTTCAGAAATTTTACAACACTTAAGAAATTTTTCATTTTTAGAGAGTCACACGCCCGAGTGGAGTAGGCCGTGTGGTTACACACGCCCATGTGGCGTGGGACACACCCGTGTTCTCAGCCTGTGTAACTCTCTGTTTATGATGTCATCATTCATTTAGGGGCACACGGCCAAGACACATGCCCGTGGGGGCGGACCGTGCATCACACACGCCCGTGGGTATACCTGTGTGGACGATTGCAAGGCTATTGTTCAAGCAATTTTGTTACCCTTACTTGCACAATTTCATATCACATCACATGGCACATTATCAAGCATATAAATGCAATTTAAACTAACCACATTCATGCAATAACATGTCATTTACATATGATTAAGCATATGATTATCATAAGCCATCATTTATGGCTATGCATATTCAAATTGAATCACAACTCATTATAGGCCAACACACTTGGCCCTAATAGTAAAGACTAATATAACAAAAGACACAATTCCTATACATGCCACAAACTCGAGTACTTGAAATACCCCAGATGGTAGCTTGATAGTGTGATAGCATCTCCGACGATTCCAACCCGAGCTAGCTAAATAAACCTATAAGAGATGGAAAGGAAGGGGAGTAAGCTTAAAGCTTATTAAGTTCATATGAAAACAATAAGCAATTTATTTACATGTTTTTTCCAAATTCATATAACATGTTCTCAAGGTATCACAATCATATTTGTGCATTATTCGACTATTTGCTGAAATTCTAGTTAAACTATCTACTCGAGTTGAAGTCACTAAATTATTTATATCCTAAGCTATGGAACTCCAAATTAAGTTTTGAAAATTTTCCCAGAAACTATACTCATATATCTCTTTACCATAAAATTTTAAAAATTTTTGGTGTAGCAAATTAGTACAATTTATTCTTAAAAGTCACCCCTATTCCGCTGTTTGACAGTTACAACCCTTCTTCACTAAAAATTAATTAACTCCTCATACATGATCTATATGATGTTTCCATTTGTTTCTTTTGAAACTAGACTCATTAAGGATTCTAAGAATATAAATTATAACCCATAATTATTTTTTTTACAATTTTTATGATTTTCCCAAATCAGAACAGGGGATGCCGAAAACATTCTAATTTTGTCTCACGAAAATTCAAATATCTCATAATATGATATTCTTTTTCTTACACCAGTTCTTCTATGTGAAACTAGGATAAATAAGATTTCATTTCATATTTTTTTCAGCCTTAAATTCAATTTCCATAATTTTTGGTGAATTTTCAAAGTTAGACTATAGCTACTATCCAAAACAGTTTTAGTACAAAAATGATGATAACTAAGTTCATCACACATTCATTTCTTTTAAATTAGAAATCTATGCATTTATAAGCATATATAATAGTCCACCAAATTAATACAACATCATTTCACAATACTCATGGACTTACCATCCATGGATTTCATATTCAATTGAGTTTCTGTACATACCTGTACTCATTCGTAACATAACTCAAGTTCGTTCTCTTCAATGTCATACCTCATTGGGACCATCATCAAATCCTTCCTTGAATTACTCATTGAACACTCAGAATACTAATGGATACATAGAGACTTTCACATAGTGCCATATACGCAGCGAGAACCAACTCATAGCGCGTAATGCATGTAGCTAAAGCTACCACATATTTTGTAATGCCTGCATTTGATCTACTCACGGGTATGTACACAAAGTCAGCACCTGGACCCACATTACATATATCACTTATCTCATGAACTCAAACACAACTCATGAGTTCAGACCACATTATTTCTCATGACATATCTCGTGTATCCTATACTATTCCTGAGATTCAAACGGGATTTCTTATCTAGCTCAATGTCATCGCACTTGCTCATAATGTCATTTATCCTTCCATCATACATTTCATACTTTCATGATAGTAATAAAACATTTAAATGCACATATTATCAAAGCATTAAAATATGCTACAACATCATATTATTTGCTTATGTAGTGTTCATCAATAATATCCGTATAATCAATCATACAATTATATAATAATAACAGCAAAGCATTTAAAATTCAATTATAACATTGTATTATTATAATCACACGAACTTACCTTGACACAAAATCAGCAATTGGACATAACTGTCATGTTCTTTGATTTCCCTCGTTCTCAATCTGAATCTTGTTTTTCTTGATCTAAAATATTACATTTAGTCTAATTATTAGTCACATTATTCAATGTGATCCAAAAATCATATTTTGATAAAATTATATTTTTGTCCCTAAACTTTATTGTAACACCCCTATAACCCGTATCCGTCACCGGAATGGGTTATGAAGTGTTACCAACCCAAAATATCACATTTGTACAATCACATTAATATAAGAACATTAACTTTTATATGCATTCAAAAAATTTATACAAACATTCAAAAGATGCCATATTCGCATGGCCAATAGACAACAACATTTCAAAAATACTATTCACTTAAGTCTATTCTATACATGCCATACTAGCTTCAAAACATACCAATACCAAACTGATAGATAGTGTGACGAGTTGCTGATGATCCCTTTCCGAATAGGTGACCGGAGTCAAAAATCTATAAAACAGAGAAACGTAACAAACGGAGTAAGCTTTCATAAGCTTATTAAGTTTTAAGCAATGCAATAAATAAACTCAATTCTACATAAATTATTCAATTTCTCAATAGGCCATTTTCTAGATATATTACCATTTGGCCGAATATGCACAAGCACATAATGCACAATTAGCATTCTAATTTCACTTAATCTGAATTCATATGGCATAAATAAATCGAATATTTTCGCATACTTTCACACCTTGACCGAATATATCATGATCATAGATATTGATATAACATTTATTTACATATGTATCACATTATACACTTATGATTCAATTCAAATCATACTCACATATAAATACATAATACGTACCTGGCCAACTTAACGTATTGAATGTATTCATTTGTTGTTCTAACACAAGGTATCTTAGTTTTAGACTTTTATCAAATCACCGGCATTCAGCCTGCTAGGTTTAAAAACCTAAATTCATTCACCGGCATTTCGCCTGCTAGGCTCGAAGCCTGATATCATTTCACCGGCATTATAGCCTGCTAGGCTCAAAGGCTCGAACAGTATCTCACCGGCATTATAGCCTGCTAGGCTCAAAGGCCCGAATAATACTGTGCGATATTCAAATCAACAAATTTCATATAACACAATCACACCAAATTGGGTACAAGCATTATTCGAATATATCATCCTACATTTTATTCACTTTTATCTCATTTCATCACTCACATTCAACATTTGATAGTTTGCACGTAACATCTTACTCATATTCATCTAACACTATCATTGGATCATGAAAGCATATCACATTTTACTTCCATTAGAATTGCCATTCGGCCATATACATATATGACAAGTAATACTTAATTCTCATAATCTGTCATGTCATTATCAAATATTATATATATTTCACTACTTAAAACTTACCTCGAATATATTTTCGAATAGTCTCGGTTCGGCTATTCAACTACTTTCTCTTTTCTCCTGTCCAACCTTGGTTCTCTATGTTCTTGAGCTAATTCAAACAAAATTTAATTTATTAAAGTCCCATCAAGCTAGCTTATAGCCGAATATTCATTGTATACTTAGTTCACATACACAAACACAAAACTCATAAGGCTTATCATATTTTCATATATATATCTTTACCATATAGCCGAATATATATATATAGCTCATCAAATAGGTATTTATTTATGTTTCCCTTTTAACATATATTGATCAACTAGTTTATGCATTAGCCATTGACACATTCAGTCATTAAAGCAATAACCTGTTAACATTCTAGCATTTTATACCAAAATTTCTCCCATGGTCGAATTCATCTACAACCTTTAGTACATATACAAAGTTTATATTAATTTATACACACACCATTAACCTAGTATCAATTAACTAAGTACTTTAAAATTGTCTTTAACTAAGTAACTTATCCGAAAATATTAAGGGCAAATTTAACAAGCTTAACTAAGTAACTTATCTGGAAATATTAAGAGCAAATTTAACAAGCTTAACTAAGTAACTTATCTGGAAATATTAAGAGCAATTTAACAAGCTTTAAATTCAACTTATAATTTGAGCATAACTCATCAAGGTATCCATACTAATTTATTATCTAAACATCCATAGCCCAATACACATATTCTTTCATTCATTCTTAACAAAATTCTATCAAGCTTAAATCTCCATTTCATCATTCTAAAACGCAACATTACTCAATGTTATCTAAATTCACATTCGGCAACTACACATACACACAAGCCGATTTCACCTTCTTATCTAATGCACCTATATGAACATTTAGCTAGCTCAAACTTCACTCATCCACAATTACTCATTAAAACATGAAGACAACAACCATTCCCTTCAAATTCTTCCATAGTCGATTACTCATATCACCACACAATTCAAAATTTTGACATGGGCTAAGTAAGGGACTTAGTAACTAGCTTAAATTATGCTAAAATCTCAAAACTAACATGAATTACTTACCTTAATTCCAACTCAAAGGTGACCGAATGGCTATCTCCCTTTTCTTCTTTAAAATTCTATTAAGCTAAAGAAGAAGATGAACCAAAACATTTTGTTTTCTTTTATCATCTTTTCTTATTTTAATTAATTTTTATTTCATAATTTAAGCCATTAACTATTATAATATTAATATATAATGCATATATTGCTTCTTATCATCATTATGGTAGCCACTACAAATTAAAGTGGAAAATTTGACATGCAAATCCACCTATTTTACACCATAAATTATTTGGCCACTTCAAATTAACCTATCACATTTTCAAAATTTTCACATAAGTCCTATTTAATAATTTCACATACAAATGACAAAATCAAAGCATGAAATTTTTCACACATGCACTTTCACATATAATAAGCACAGAATATAACATCTAATTATTTTCGTGACTCAGTTTTGTGGTCCAGAAACCACTATCCGACTAGGGTCAAATTAGGGCTGTCACATTTATCATAATTACACTTTTGCCCCTAGGCTCGTAAAATGAAATGCACTCAATTTTTTTGTACTCTAAGCCTAGCCGAACCATTTTCATAACTATAGCAAACTAAAATTCTCATTAAAACACACTTTTATACCATTTTTACAACTTTTACAAAATGGTTGTTTTAGGCGTTTTCACCGAAAATCACTTAGTAAAAGTTGTTTATTTAACAAGGATGCATTTTCCATCATCAAGCATCAAAATACACATATATTCATCAATGGAAAAATTTACAAACTTTAAGAGTTTTGAAAACGAAGGTAAGAGATAGCTAAATTGAGTTACCACGACTCACAAAATGTAGAAATAATTAAAAACGAGACAAAAACCATACCTAGATAAGCCAACAAGCTTGGCCAAATGTTTGCTCATCCATGGCTGCCCATTTTCTTCATAAACGGTTGAAGAAGAAAGAAGAAAAGATGATAGCTTTTAAATTTTTGTCTTATTATGCCTTTATTAACTTAATTACCAATTTGCCCTTTTCTTTTCAAACAAATATCTTCCACTAACTTATTAATGGGCTAATTATCACATAAGAACTTCTACTAAAAATTCTATAGCTATTTAATACCTCTAGCTTCTAGAACTCAAGTTTTGTACTTTTTACGATTTAGTCCTTTTTACTAATTTGAGTACCCGAACATCGAAATTTTCGAATGAAATTTTCACGAAATCATTCCTTGAAGCTATAGACCATAACAATAGAATAAAAATAATTTTTTCCTAGATGGATTTGTGGTCCCGAAACCACTGTTCTGACTAGGCCCAAAATAGAGTTGTTACATAAGTATTGCTTAGTCAATCATTGATATTTGATTATTTTCATGTTTTATTTCTTTATTGTATTTGTAGTTGATTTAGTCAGTTAATTTTATTTTTAATTAATCCTGTGAATTCTTAAGTTAAATAATAGAAATACAATAATTACTAGTAATTGTAGTTCTTGAGGGAATGATGACATCAGTAAACACACACCTTATAGAGGTTTTTTTGTTTACTTTCTTTCATATCACCAATTGTAAATTGAAAGGGTTTTAGCTAACACATTGATGGTGCAAGGCTCAATACAAAATCCCACACTTCAATCATCCAGCATCAAATATGGATATATAAGCTATCTTGGGGAAATATCGTGTTAAGGAGAGTGCTTCAGTTACTCCTTCTAAGAAACCAGTTACTAGGAAGTACCAAAAGAGGCCCAAAGCAAGTGAAGATGCTCTCAATGCTAAAAAGAGTGAACCCCTTCCTCCAAAATGGCATAACTTAAGAAGGGACTTCTTGACCCAAAGGTTCCTTTCCTAACATTCCATCATTTCCCGTTATACCATTAGTCCCAATGGAGTCCGCCCATATTGCAGAATTGCCTCCTCAAAACACTGGACCTTCTCATGTTAACACCCCAACAGAAACCTTACCATTAGACCCTCCTGCGATCCCTATAAATCCTGAACCACAATCCTCTTCTCTATGCTTCAGGGTCATCATCTATTTTTTTTTTAATTCCATATTCCAGAGCCAATACAACATAATCCCTTAGCAAGTGAAAGAGGCCTTCTGATCTTATATTGCATCCAAGTCGGACTCAACTTCTATCTCGCAGATGACTAAATTCATCCAGGCTCTATCTGTGGAATATGGGTTGTTGAGTGGAACTCTCCAAGAGTTCGACAATTACCACAATGCCAATGTTGCCAGCTTGGAAGAGTCGAGTAAGTAAAAAAGTAAGACGATAGAGGAGCTATGCTACAATGAACATGTCCTTAAAAGTAAAGTTGAATGTCTCGACTCATGTATCATGGCTTAAAAGCTCAAAGATAGGAACACAGAGAATAAATACAACTATTGGAGAGAAAAGTGAAGCTATAGGAGAAGAGCGAGTTCTTCTTAAAGGTACAAATCCAGGCCTAGAAGCTACACCATGAAGCCAAATTGGATAGCCTTTGCCAATCCAATGATTAAGCCTTCTAAAAATACCAGAAGGATACAACCAAGAACTTGACCAAGACACTGCCAAAGTTAAAGGCTAACTTGGTTCTTTACGCCCAAGTAGTTACTAGTCCCATGGACTGAGTCAGGTAGACTTCGACTTCCTAAAGGACATCTGTACAGATTTATTGGTTTTAGAAGTTTACAATCCCAAGTGGGAAGATATCCAGTCAAAACAGAAACAAATTGCTGGCTTTTTCATCCCTAAGTCACTTGAAATAGAGGGTGAAGAGAGTTCTAAGAAGCTCAATAACTCAAAGAAAACTCTAGGGGAAGTGGAGCACGCAAAGGAGGTCCCCTTATCAGAAAAGGTTCCCGCCACATCCACTGAGCATCATACCGAATGAGAGAACTGGATTTCCTTTTATTCTATCTTTCTTTTTATTGCTTCTATCTGATCTAGCATCCTTTTGATTCATATTAATGAATCGATCCTTTATCTTTCTTTTATCTTTTTGTTTCATCATTATCTCTATTCATTAAGCCATTTTTAATACATCAATCTCATGATAAGATAATTGTCAACATACCTAATGAACTCTACTAGGTTCGACGTCTTATGCAAACAGGACTTCTTCGTCTTTGTGGTCCAAGAACCAGCTAAACTGGGCTCTGATACCAAACTTGTAACACCTTCAATCCGATTCGATTGACCAGATCTAAATCTTTGGTATTATCACACAAATACAAACACAAACTTGATTTATTTATGCGGTTTACATATAATGAAAACTTATTAAATTACAAATTTCAAACTAAATTACATAAGTAAACACAAATACAAGATGAGATAATTTAATTATAATGATATCCAAATTGAATGTAATAACCCTTTTTTTCACTAGTGTTGGAAATAATGGTTTCAGGACAAAAAATTCAACAAGTAAGTTTGTAAATATTATGATTTAATATTTAGGAGTCAATTATGGTTTTAAAAAGGTTTTTGATATGATAATTTATGTTATATAAATGATTAATTAAGTTCGAGTGGTAAGGCTCGAAAGTCAAGTGGTTTTAAAAATGAGGCATCGGGACCTCGTTTTTATAAACCAAGCTGTAAATATTTTATAAATATTTACAGTGTTATTAAGGTTGTATTAAATTTTCGTTAAGAAATTTTAATGTTTTGATAGTTAATTAATTAAAAAGGACTAAATTGTCAAGGATATAAAATTTGATCACTATTTGATTTGAGTGACTAATGGCTTATTGAATAAAGGAAAAATGGATTTAAATGGTAATTAAACCATTTAAGGATTTAGTGGGCAGTTTTGGGCAACTAAAAGAATGAAATTTGGATGATTTTTAATCAGACAAAATGGTAATTTTATAATTAAATTAAATTAAATAAAACAAAGTTTGTATCATCTTTTCTAATTCATTTCTTTCACCGAATTGGGGAGAAAAAAAGCCATTGCTAAAGGCTTTGATGCTTCCTCCAAGCTTCAATGTGTGCATGTAAGTTCGTTTTAGCCCCTTTTCTAATAATTTTTATGTTTTTTAGATCATTGCAACTAGGTACAGCTAGCCCGTACCTTCGTTTTTGAGACTGTTAAAGATATTGAATGTTTCCATTGATGAATCTATGTGATTTTAGATATTAAATGGTGAGTTTGAAGTGTTATTTGGTATTTAAAAGTATTTTGTTAAGTAATTTTTGATGAATTTGTCGATTAGGGACCAAATTGTTGAAATAGTAAAAATGCAAGGACTTGATGTAAAAATTTTTATGAATATGGGCCGTATTGGAAGCTATGAATATCCGGTTGGTATGGGTTTGCATTAAAAATGGTTAATTTGCATGTTTTAGGCTCAAGGACTAAATTGAATAAAAGTAAAATATTATGGGCAATTTTGTAAAAATGTAAAAAAGACTAAATTGCATAAAATAATTTTTTTATTATCTAAATTAATAAATTGAATGAAATTATTAATTTAGATGAAGATCGAGTGTTAAATTGAGGAGAATGGAAAATTACCAAAAAGCCCCTATATGTTGACATTTCTGCAATTTAGCCAAGTAAGTTCGTATGAACGATAATCACTTAAATGTTGATTAAATTGAATGTTTAATGTGTGATTCTATTGTCAATGAATTAATATATAAATGTTATTATACAATTTATCAAGTAAAGAGACGATGGAAATCCAACAATGTTATGATGACTATCGAGCCCCATTTGAACCTTAGGAATATATAGGATACAAATGACATGTCATTAGGGTTACCATGTTTTGGGTGCTGATCCTGAATGTCCTACTGATGGCTGAGTTCTGGGATTTGTTGTGGATACTCGTTAGCTTGTGTGAGCGGCACCGTGTAGCTACATTTCAACTGTCGGCTTGTGTGAGTAGACCCAGGTTACCATGTTTCGGGTGCTGGTCCTGAATGTCCTATCGTTGGCTGAGGTTAGGCATTAGTTGCGGATACTCATTAGCTTGTGTGAGCAGCATCGTGTAGCTTATAATTTGACCGTCAACTTTTTGATCAGACCCATTTTACAGCTCGTATGAGCTACGACTATATGTTTAGCACACTTTGTGGGAGCTTTCCTGCGTATCCGATGTTATCCTAAGTGGTTCAACGAGCATGAAAAGGGAAGGAACAATAAGTATTCAAATGACTTATATTATGAAAACTATGAAAAGGAATGTTAAATGAAAGTATGACTATGTTCATGGAATTGATGATTTCAAGTGAGGTTATTCATGTTCAATGACTTATCTTATGTTATTCAAGTGAATTATGAATTGATGCATTAACATGTGTTGTTGATGATGCTTAGGCTTGTGCCAAGCTATTGGTTAGATTGTATTATGTTAGCTTTAAAAAAAATGCATTGAAATGGTAAGTGACCAAATGGAAAGATGCTTATGTGTAACACCCCTTACCCGTATTCGACGCCGGAATAGGGTACAAAGCGTTACCGGACATAAACTCAGACAATCTTACAAAATTGAGACATGAATTTCCGTCCAAATTTAAAACTTTTCATTAACATGCATATCATCCCTTATGCCCACGAGGCCCAAAACATACATTGAGGGTGGTTCGGGACTAAACCGAAAACTTTCGGAACTTTTACCACACTTAGAAAATTTTCATGTGTTGAGGAGTCACATGCCCGTGTGAGTAAGCCATGTGGTCGCACACGCCCTTGTAGCTTAGGAAACGTCTGTGTCCTCAGCCCGTGTAACTCTCTGTTTATGACGTTATTAACAAAATAGGGTCATACGGCCAAGTCACACGCCCGTGTGGCCGTGTGGTGAATTAAATTCCAAAAATCATGTGCAGACTTCACACAGCCAGGGAACACGCCCATGTTCTGAGGCCGTGTCCTCCACATGGCTAAGACATGCGGCTGTGTCTTTGCCTGTGTGTTTACTACTGGGCATTCTGTTTTGCATTAATTAGGGTGCAAGGGACACACGTCTAGACCACATGCCCATGGGGCAGACTGTAGCCCATGTGTCTACCCGTGAGGACAATTGTTTAGGCTATTTTCAAAGCCAAATACCATCCTTAATTGCACATACACAAACATGACTTCAATGGAACTTAGCAGGGCATAATTGTGCACTTAAACATACACAGACAAGACATGATCATGATCATTTCATCTTTACTTACACATGCATAAGACTTCATACTTTTTCAAGCCAAATTTATAATTTTGCATGCACTAAGAGTGGTAGATTACTTTTATTTAACATATTCAAATCTTAATTGTCATCATGCATTTCATTCACAATTCCATCATCAAACATCCATAGCCATAACATATTCCATCACATACACACAACAATCAACCACATTACAATTGCATAAACACATGCATGCATAAACAATTAGGTTTACAACCCAATAATCAATATGAGCCACATCTCATGGCCTCATACAAATTGAACCACAAGCCATTCTAGGCCAACTTATTTGGCCACATTTACAATGACATAATTACGGAAAAGACAAAGTCCCTATACATGCCATAGACTCAAATTACTTGAATTCATCAATACCTGTGGTGATAGCTTGATAGTGTGATGGCCTCTCTGGCGATCTCCAACCCGAACTAGCTAAATTAACCTATAAGAGATGGGAAAGTAAGGGGAGTAAGCTTTAGAGCTTAGTAAGTTTATATGCAAATAATAAACAATTATTAACAATCATTTATTTTACCCACCCATAAGAACATTGTTAATACAAATTGTATTAATTCTCATGATTACCACTTACTCGTTCATAATGCTTACTCTTTTGTCTTATAAATACCATTTACATGCCTTGGCATTAGCCTAACCACCATAGCCTTTCCAATATAACTCATCATATTATTTAACAAGTTATTCCCATCCTCTTAATCACATGCACATCGTTTATGAGTAATCATAATTTCAACATATAGTTTGACCAACTTTCACTTGTCTAAGCTCATATCTTACTATATTCTCACAATGACTTCATTCGGCAATTATGCCCGTTTTTCTTTTCCTCAAATCCAATGAAACAATTTAAATAAATAAACTGTAAAATATCACAAATCAATTAGGCTCCTAAGCCTATAACATGATCATTATCAAATCTTAACATGCATTCATTCATCATAAATGTAGATCATTTGTCACAAGGTTATCAAGATTTCACAAGTATACTTGTTCATGTACATTCTCAGCAAGAATTCATCATATACAAAATCCACTTCACATGAGTTCTATGTACATACCTGTACCACTCGTAATATAGTCACATACTTTCTCGTTCTTAACATACCTGTTGAAATACAATTGTAGCATATAAACATATTAGATCATATCTCAGTTCGGCCCAACAGCCTAACACATAATCATCATTTATATTTATCATATATCCAACATCACAAGTAAGTGCACTATCAACCACAATGGGTAATAAACAATTATTTCCATAATAATCATTAATTTACAGTTATAGGCTTTTGTACATGCCTGTTTACTCGTAATAATTTCATTTTCATACTTTTAGTACTGTATCAATGCCATATCCTGGATATGGTCTTACATGAAATATCATACCGACACCATGTCCCTAACATGGTCTTATACGAAATCACATACCAATGCCATATCCCAAATATGGTCTTATACGGAATTTCAGTAGTCCTAATATCATGACATTTGTATTCTATCCTTGAGGTTAAATTGGGATTTCTCATTTCTTGAAACTTCGTCAAAATCATCATTAATAAATTTTATAAAAAAATGCATACAATTCATGCAATATTGAAATAGTAAATACATATCATAAGGCTGCATTATTTACACCTGAACTTACCTCGATACCAAAATGGCAAAAGGGACCTAACCGTCAATTTCACATTTTTCCCCTATTCTAGGCACAAATCTCATTTTCTTTGATTTATAATATCACATTTAGCCTATTTATTAGTCACATTATTCAATATGATCCAAAAATCACATTATGGAAAAATTACATTTTTACCCCTAAAGTTTGATATATTTACAATTTCACCCCTAGGCTTGTAAAATGAAATGTGTTCAATTTCTTTACTACCCATACATAACTTAATCATTTTCATGCATGTAGCAGTTCACAAATTTGACAATTTCAGACATTCAACTCATAAATTTCACATTTCACAAATTAGTCCCTATTTCACATTTTCATCAAAAGTCCATTAACAAAAGTTGTTCAACACACAACAAGGTTTCATTTTCTTCCATTAAACTTCAAAAAGAAAAAATATGCTCTCATGGAAAAACTCTATATTTCCAACCATATTGCAAATTAGTCCCCTATTTAGCTAGATTAATTTACAAGGGTTCCAAAAACATAAAAATCAACAAAAACAAACACAAATTTCACTTTCACGCAAAGAATTTAAGTTGCTGAAAATTTGAGCTTCAAAAACCCATTTTATCTTGTGTTTTTTGATGGGGAAGATGAACAAAGAAATAAAAATGATATTTTTATTCCTTTTGTTTACTTATTTTTCATATAATAACCTAATACCCACCTACCCATCCAACATCATAATTACACTCCATGTACATCCACTATCTCTTTTAATGGTCTAATTACTTAATAAGGACCTCTATTTTAAAGTTGTATAGCTATTTAACACCTTTAGCTAATAGAACACAACTTTTGCATTTTTTACAATTTAATCCTTTTGACTAAATTGAGTGCCCAAATGTTGAAATTTTCGAACGAGTTTTTTACAAAATCATTCCGTGAAATCGTAGACCATAAAAAAATACAATAAAAATAAATTTTCTTACGTCATATTTGTGGTCCCACTGTACCGACTAGGCCCAAAATCAGGCTATTACATTATGTGCATGAAAGAGTGGTAAGAATCAAAGTATGTAATTTCTCATGAAATGGTTTATCGTGTAGTTGATTTTAAAAAAGTTATGCTTAAATGCACTAGCTTGTGGCTATGGTTAATGTTATGTTTATGTCTTGTATATTATGCAAATGAAATGGGTAAGAATAGGTAATGAAATGATAAGTTCATAGTTGAGATGTAATGTGATGAAATAAAAGGATTGTTAAGTTAAAGAACTTACTTATAAGGAAGAAATTTACTTATGCTATATGTGAGTTTACTTATGTCATGAATAAATACAATAATTCACGAATTCATAATGTAATTAAGCTTATGCTAAGTATACAGAATGGTAAGTAAGTAGATGAAATGGTTCATCATTTTAAGGAAAGGTTGATAATTATATAAGTCAACCTATGAGACCTTATTATATTATGTGTAACGCCCCTTACCCGTACCCGAGACTGGGACAAGGTACAAGGCATTACTATGCACGAACTGAAATTTTTGAGAAAATTTCGGGCTATAAAATTTTGTTCCAATTAAAAACCAATCAATCATATTCATAATATCCCTATTATAGACCTACGAGGCCCAAGACATACAATGAGAATGGTCCAGGACTAAATCGAGAACGTAGGAATGTTTTTGAAAAATTTCCTAGGTTAAGCCTCACACGCCCGTGTGGAAGCAATCACACGCCCATGTCCCTTACCCGTGTGGAATTAATTGAATTCATTTCTCATTTCGAACCTAAAGGGGTTTTCACATGGTCGAGCACACGCCCGTGTCCCTGCCCCGTGTACTTCACACGGCCTAGACACACCCGTGTTTCGTCCGTGCCCAAAAACTCAAGCATTATGTTTATGATTTCATCATGCATTTAAGGACATACGACCAAGACACGGCCGTGTCTCTATTTGTATGTTTACTACCATGCCTTCTGACCTAAAGATTTTAGGTGCAGGAGACACACGGCCATACCATACGCCCATGGGGCTGACTGTATGTCACACACGACCTAGACACACTTATGTGTGTCTATCCGTGTGGACCTTTCTGGAGGCTAAAAATCTAATCCAATGGTTACCCTCTATAACCACTCATATTCGCAAACCTCAATGATGTTTAACATGGCCTAAATATGTTCGAATACTACCATAAATGGTCTATTGCATGTTAACCTCATCTCAACATGGTCAAGTTATGATATGAATTAAAAAGGTTTTGTGTAGATGTACATGTTTGAAATATGGTATGCAAATATGATGGTTGTTGGTACCATTTGGAAATGGCTAGTTTTGTGTCATTTAGATGGTTTTGATACATGTGAGAAATGGTCCAAACGGTAAGGTTATTTTGATATGGTATGAATTTAATATAGTATGGTTGATATGTGTCCATTTTAATGTGTTTTGGTATGAAAAATAACTTAGTTGATGAATGGTTAAATATGCCCATGTTTAGGCATATTTGGTATATTGTGTTTGAGGTGCCTTTTGGGCATATTGGTTGTATGGTTAACTGGCCTTTTGAATTGGTCTTATTATGCATGTTTTAGGTATTTTTTAAGATTTGATTGAATGTGCAAATTGCTTGTAGGTGTGTGCTTGAATTGGGTTAAAGAAATGGCTTGAATTTGGCCTATTTCCTGTCTACACAGGTGTGTGTCTCAGTCATGTGTGACACACGAACATGCAACACGGCCGTGTGTCCTCTGTAGGTTGTAAAGTTTTTTTTTTTAAAGTTACACGGACTAGCACACGGGCATGTGTCTTAGCCATGTGTCCCTTGTAGGTTTTAAAGGTTGTTTTTTAAAAGTTACACAGCCTAGCACATGGCCTGACACACGGGCGTGTGAGGTCATTTCGAAGGTTACACAGCCTTGCACGCGGGTGTGTGGCTTGGCTGTGTGACCCAAGTCAGATACACGGCCACAGACACGAGCTGGGACACAGTCGTGTGTCCCTATTTTGAATGCCTACACAGCTTGAGACACGGGCGTGTGTCTTAGCTGTGTGACTCACACAGCTAAATGTGTTTTCGATTTAGTGTGAAATTTTTTATCTTTTTCCATTAAGTTCTAAATGTTTCCGATTTAGTCCCAAATCATTTCTAAAGTGTTTATAAGGGCTCAAATAAGGGATGATATGCATGTGTATGAATGGATTATGTTATGATTTATGAAATGATTGAAAATGAATGATTTGAGTTATGTTTTTACGGTAATGCTCTATAACCCTATTCTGGCGATGGATACGGGTTAGGAGTGTTACATTGAATTCCTAATGTATTACAAATACCCCAAGTGGATTTCTAAGGAATATTTTAATCTTTGGACCCACCATTAAGCTCACTCTATTTGCATAATAACCCAATACATTGCTTCTTGGCGTAGTCTTGACGTCGTCCTTCCTAGCGTAGACCCACAACATCATGGCTGCAACATAACACAGACATATAAGTTCATAAAAACTTAATGAGGGTAACATCTTTTACCTGGGTCATATTTACATATAGCAATCGATATTTTAGTTCGACAATCTCATCGTTCCTAACCTTTAACTTTGTTTCTGGTGATTACTTCCTCAAATTCTATTATGTTATACTCGTCTGTTGCCATGCCTTACTCCAGAACTATTTTCTTCTCTTTATTGTCTTTGATACTTTACTTATACTCTCTAAATCTTTGAGCCATCACCTCATCGTGATTTAGAGAGGAGCATATAAACAAGTAATAGGTACTTCCTTTGAATATACAAAGTTTACGTCTTTATTCTGAATCCATCTCAATACTAGCTCATTACTTCACCATATCTCTTCAATTCACTATCTCTGATCGAAATTTAGCTTTTTCGACACACCTTACCATATATTCCATATGTACATTTCGTACTTTTGACTTCACTGTTTACGTTTAAAGGCAATATAGAGCACACTAATTACTTAACACAGAACCCACCGCAAGGATGTCCTTCGTAGTTCATTATTGAAAGCCTTTCTCGAACATGCCACCAAAGCAACCCATTCAGAGTGTTCTACAAAAGTTCTACTTGCAGGACTCGCCACAGAGGTTGTTCCTTCATAATCCACGACAAAGATACTTATGTCATAATTTTCCATACAGACTATCTATTCATGGTTCAGTACTAAGGCAATTCTTAAAAGTGTGCCACAAAGGTGTTTTTTACAGAGTTTGCCACAAAGACGTTCCTTTCATATTCCGTCACAAAGTCGTTCCTTTCATTTTGCACTACAAAGGCGTTCCTTATTTGTCGTGTTTTTGAGGTATGGATTCGCCTAAACTCATGTTATATGAGGTTTGTCCATCATTGTCCTGGAACACACGGGGAATCCCATCGAGTAATCATTGTCTTTTAGTTCCTTTTAGAAAATGCCATGGCCATGAGCTTTTCCGTTCAAAAATTGTGTTTAATGTTCCTAAGAAAACTCTACCATGGTGAACAGACACAGACTCACTTGACAGACCTATCACATACTGAAACATTTCATATTCATCTTTAATTCCATAAATTTCTCTTAACAAAGCATACCATATCATACCTCTAAGACACATATATGTGACCAAACTTAAACTTCTCAAACTCTACACTAGAAACATGCATTCTATCCTTAACATTCGTTCATACAGTTGTATGAGCATTATACTATCCTTTTTCTAGTTTTGGTTTCATTGTTCAATCGGTTTCTACAGAGATACCTTATGTGAGCAGTATACATGTAAGAGACGATATAGAGAATCACTTACAACTACGAGTAACAGTTTGAACTCCAAATCCAACCTTCATTAAGATACTATAGTAACCACTACTTATAAAATAAAGGAACACCATTAAAGCTCATTCGAGTAACAATACTATCATTTCAAACCCAGATGAACCCCATACAAATCCTTACTTTTTCATGTTAATGTTCATGCACTCATGTCGACCTACTCTTTCAGAACACAACATGCAGAGTCATAAAACTTTGCTTGACATGGAGCAATCACTGATAAAATCCGAGATCTCAACTTCAGCTTAGATAAATGCCTTTTGTTCCTCAAGCCTTAGATAACCTTATTATAAAAGACAGAAGAAGAGAACTCTCCTTTGCCAATTTGAACATTTATTATTATAATATAAGTCCTCATTGGAATTTGACAAATGTCACATCATTATTGAACTATCTGATCAAAAGTCTACAACTTTCGAGAAACCTAATTGAATATTCCCTTATCTTTTAACTATCCAGGTTCACATTCAATTTGGTTCCTAACCAGCTTACCTTGCAACTTAACTTGCACAGTACCATAATTAATTGGGCGCATCCTATCCTTGGCGTGAACTTAAACTCTCGATACCGTTTTACTTGATCGTTGATCTTATTCCCACCAATATAGCTAATTGACAAGGAATCTTTATTAACTTAACCACATAACTGTATACACCCGTTCTCTTTGTCGAAAAAGACACTTGGGCGAAGAGTACTCCGCCCATCATATTACCTTAGGACTATACGCCAAATCTTGTACCCGCTAGAACTCGGTTATTACACCTTCTTATATAAAACTTGTTTTGTAATGAATAGTAGTATAATGAAATTGGAATTTCAATCAATATACCCGAAAAAGGAAAAAGATGAAAACAATAAAGAATAAATCTAATATGTTGATGATTAGAAATGTTAATAGAAAATAAAATTAGAAAAAAACAATTATGTTCAAGAATCGGTTGAAATAACAAGAAAATTGATAGTGGAAAGGAAGTAATAGTTTATTTATTTATTATTATTTTAGGATTAATAGATCAATATCTTAAATCAAAATAAAATAGGGTTAATTTTGTCTTTAATGTCCTTTTAACGTTTCAACTTACATGAGAAAGTAAAGGTGCATTTAGTTTCAAAGAATATCATTTGTTTTCATTTTATTTTATTTTTAGAAAATAGTTTTCATTTTCTATTTTTGAAAGTTGGGAAATATATTTTTATTTTGTTTTCAATAATGAAAATAGTCAAAACGCATTTTGTATGTATTTTTAAAATAGAAATTAAAAAATAAATTAAAGTATAAGTTATTTAAAATTGTAATACGATAGTAAAATAAAAATGTTTTAAATAAAAATATTTATAGGTTACAAAAGGAAAAAGCTGTTTGTTACACGAAGCTTAAAAATCCCTTGTCTTCAATTTTTTTTCATTTTTCCGATCATTTTTAAAAATAATGACAACATGTAATTTTATTCTTTAAATTTCATATATTTTTATTTTATTTTTAAAAACATTTTCAAATTTTTAACCAAACATGTTTTCTTTGTTATTTTACATTTTCAAAAACAAAAATAAAGATGATCATTGTTTTTAAATCAAATGCACCTTAATTTTTTACTTTTTATCATGAGAATTATATTATCATATTTATAATATAGTAATTCTTAAGAAAAGTTAGTTTTTATAAAAAGTAATTTTTTTAAACATATCAAATATTAGAGTCACTTTACAACTAATTAAATTCTCAAAAAGTCATTACTTACCATCATACCAAACGTTATGGTTCTAATTTTATATTTTTTTCAAATCTCACTTACCAATGAAAATATTAAATTACTTAAATTACATGAAATTTTAGCACTCATCTCTATTATTATTTAAGTGTGTGACTGAGCTAAAATCACAAATTATTAAAAATTATATATTTTAAATAAATCATATTATTTTAAGGGTGCTTTTGTCTTTTCTTATTTAAAAAATTAATAAAAGTTATAAATATCAATATTTGAACCTATGCCACCAACATTTATAAAAAAATTTTTATCATTTCAACCAAAGCTTTATTTAGACATTTTATACATTTCAATGTTATTACAAAATTATTTTACTCACATTGTTTGTATATATTGATAATGCTATTAGTTGAGTTGATGTCACAAGTTAACTCGATACTAACTCAAGAAAAATGAGAATATTATGAAAATTAATTGGAGCGTATTTAATATTTTTAATATGATTTATTTAATTATTTAAGTTTCTTTTACTCAAAATTTAAACTATTTTTTTATTTTAATTTGGTTAATATTGTATGTGTTATTATTATTACTTCCAAACTTTATATTTCATTATTTATTGTATGTTATATTTTTATAATAATTTACATATTATTTTTAAACATAAACTTATATTCTAAATATATAATTTCTATACGCATATCATATATATTTTAGTATTTGTAATACACATTATGCATTTACTTTTTTTCTTCAAATTATGATGCATTTAATTTAGAAGATAAGGTTTTTTCCTTAATAACATAAAAAAATATTTTAAAAGATTAAATAAATTCTTTCGAATTTCTTCACCCAATTTATTTTGTATTTTACATTAAAAATAAGCTAAAGACTAAAAATTACAATTTAAAAAAAAATATTTCGAGGTTTTTAGAAAAAAAAAATAAGATAACTAAAAGTGAAAGGGCATATGAATAGACAAGTAGGGACGGAGGGAGCAGAGAAATGTAAGGGATGGAAGGGTGGCTGCAAAAATAGGCAACTGGTAAGTGCAAATCACGGAGTAATATGCGGCGCGGCTCCCGATCATGACAGCTGGGGACACCACCACCCAGTACAAATCACACAGCTCAATTTGAGAGCGACTTCATTTTCGTATCTTCTTTTCACATTTGGGTCCCGCCAATTACAACTCAACCATTAAAATACTTTTCTGGGACCTCGCTGTATTTTTTTTTTTCAATTTTAATTTCTAAAACTAATATTTTATATTATTAGTTAGATTGAATTTTATTTTTATTAAAAATAGAAAAATGCATGTAAGATTAATAAACAAATGGTTCAATCTGTTAGGATTTTCATAATTTTTTTGTTAAAATTGATATTTATATATTTATATGAAGCATATGTAATATGTCATGTATAACAATTTAGTTATTTTGATAGTCACATTAACTAAACAATGCAATATATTAGTTTATTTCATTTAATGAATCAAACTACATAATAATATTAATTCTCTATTTTATCCACTGAATAACTATACAATTCCTATATTTTTCATTCCACCAAATTAAATATATCGTTAGTGTTTGGGCTTAAAGTGTAACACCCCAAATCCAACCTAAACGTTATGACTGGATTTTAGAGGTTATATTGATCTCCTGAAAAACTAGATTTGGTTGCCTATTTTTTTAAACTATATTTGATCTTGTGTAGATATTTTGCGAAACCCGTTTTATTTTTCTTCCAGAAAACCTCACTGTTGCTAAGCAAGAAATTTTCAAAAACATTTGTTATTATACTGTCAAATTGGTTTAGAAACCGTATTATTAGCTTAAATATTTTTCAGAAAACTCAATTTTGTGTTTTGAACTTGTAGCGGAAAAACTAGTGACTTATAAATATTTTGTATATGGTTACCTTATTTAATTATCAGAAAAAAAAATCATGCTTCTCGTTTAAAACTAACTTACTAAGCCAAGTGTCAAAGTCCAAAACCAAAATTAAAGTCCATAAAGATAAATGACAGTCCAAAAGCCCATACTTAGAGAATTATTTAAAACCAATTCATTTTGAGAATCCAAATCAGAGCTTCCGAGCACTACTGAGTCCTAATCCTTAAGATTATCAGAGAAAACAAAATAACAGAGTGAGCTAAAAGCTCAGTGTATGTCATAGCCCAAAACATAACAAATAGTAAAATTAAAGCACATATTATAACATATCAAAAAAATAAGAAAAGGCAAGGCATGCTTAGCAAAGCATAGCAATGTTCAAAACAAATCCTACCCCTAGTCACGAGATGTAACATCCCGAATTAGGGCTTAGTCAGAATAGTGGTTTTGGGACCACAAATCTGACGTTAAAATAATTATTTTATGATCATTATGAGGTCTAGGATATGAAAATAAGCATGTGTTAAAGTTTCATGGAGAAATTCTATGTGTAAGGTGTCCAATTGGAAATTAGGGACCAAATTGAATGAATTGAAAAACTTGGATTCTAGAAGCAATTTGTATGAAATTGCTTTGGAATATTAATTAGAGGTCCTTAAAGAGTAATTTGCCCAATTTCTAAGTTTTTGGACAAAAACGGGCATGCATGGAAAATTTTGGAAATTTAGTAAGGAAGGGCATTTTGGTCATTTGGTAATAAACTAAATAAAAAGGGAAAAATCAAGCTAAAATCAGCTCATTTTCTTCTCCATGCTGCCGAAATTCTAAGGGTCTCCATAGCTAGTGTAACAGCCCATTTTTAGGGTTAATCGGAACAGTGGTTTCGGTGCCACCAAATCCGACGAGTAGGTTTGTAAATATTATATGTAATATTTACGAGTTAATTGTGATTTTAAAAATGTTTTTGATATTGTGATTTTTGTTTTATAAGCGATTTATTAAGTTCAAGTGGTATGACCCTCAGGTTAAGTGCGTTAAGAAAATGAGGTATCGGGACCTCGTTTCTATAAACCGAGTCGTAAATATTTTTATAAATATTTACGGAGTGGCAATAAGATGGTATTAAAGTTTCGTTGAAAATTTTTATCGTTTCGATAGTTAATTAAGCAAAAAGGACTAAATCGCGTAAACCGCAAAAGTTGCATGCTATTAGAAAAATGTGTTATTTGGCTTTGGCTTTTAAAGTGAAGGTCCTCAAATGGTAATTAAACCATTTGAATTGTGAGTGGACATGTTTGGTCATGCATGAAATATTTTAGTGGTTTTACATTAAGGGTAAAATTGTAAATAGGTTATTAAAGATTAATTAAATAAATAAAACATGAAAATGCATGAAAAGTTCATCTCTTTCAGCCAAATATGAAAGAAAAGAAAGCCATGGTTGTTCTTTTAAGGTTCAGCCATTCATCTTCATGCATGTAAGTTCGTTTCGTCCCAGTTTTTGATAATTTTTACTTTTTTGAGATCGTTGCTTCGTAATCTACCTAGCCTGTACCTTCGATTTCAAAATTGTTAAAGTATTTGGAGGATCCCATTATTGAATGTTTGAGTATCTTCATGTTTAATGATAGAAAATAAATCTTTGATGTTAGATTAATAAGTTTTGTTAAGTGAATTTTAGTAAAAATGTCAATTTTGGACTAAATTGTAAAATATGATAAATTGTGTGGTAAAAGTGTGAATAAATGAAATGTGTGGGCTGCTAGGGACATTGGTGATATTCAGCTATAGTAGGATTGTACTCAATTTCATGAATTTGCATTTTTATGATATATGGACTAAATTGCAAAGAAGTTGAAATATTAGGGGAAAAAATGTAATTTTGCCATAAAGTGATTTATGGGCTGTTTTGATATCATGAACATTCAGCTAAGCTTAATTACGGTTAAAAATGGTTAATTTGCATGTTTTGAGCTCAGAGACTAAATTGAATAAAAGTAAAACCTTAAGGGCAATTTTGTAAAAATGTAAAAATGACCAAATTGCATGAAATGAAGTGTTTTACTGTCTAAATTAATGTATTAAATGAAATTATTAATTTAGATCAAGATCGGGTGGAAAATCAAGGAAAATAAGAAAATTACTAAAATGCCCCTAAACTTTGGTATCTCTACAACTTAGCCAGGTAAGTTCGTATGCTAATAAATGTATTTAAATTGTGTTATAAATACTTGTTTATTATCATTGAATTGTCATGAATATTGAATGATTTAATACGAGCAAGAAGCGACAAATTTATGACATCCGAAAGCCCGTACGAACCTTAAGAATAGTATAGGATACAAATGTCATGACACTAGGTTACCGAGATGTGACTTCATGTAAGACCCTGTGTGGGACAGTGGCATTGATATATGATAACATGTGAGACCATATCTAGGATATGGCATTGTACGAGCTATATGTGATTACCGTGTATCCTTAACGATTCCGAATGGTTCAACGGGCAAAGTCAAGTCGAGAAAGAAAGTGTAAGACTTTAAGCAATTAAACATCATTTATATTGAATGTAACTTGGTTTAATATGTTGTTTTAGAATCTATAGATTCATAAAAGAGCAAGTCAAATGTGTTTAAAAATAGAAATACTATATTTGAGTTTAATTTGACTAAGTTATATCATTGAAAGTTCGAATGGTCGATATGGAATATCTGAAGTTTTTGTTATATGAATTGTGTATGAAACAGTTTTATAATAGTGATATTCGGGCTTTAAGCCTAGCAAGCATTGTGCTGGTGAATGTAATCGGGCTTTATGCCTAGCAGGTTGGTGAATATAAAATAAGACTTTAAGTCTAGCAGGCCTTGAGCCGGTGTGTAATTCAAGCTTATGCCTAGCATGCTTTATGCTTAAAAGTTTATGCTTAGAATAATTCATGCTGATGTGGTATTTGAATTCATTAAACGAGCTAAATGCCAGGTATGAATAAACTTATTATCTATTTAATATAAGGTAAGTAAGTAACATGACGATCTATTACAAATAAAGTGTGATGCAAATGAAGTATATATGTGATTTGGAATGTGTATTCGGTTTTATGATCAAATGATATGAATATTTTAGAATTTGGTTAGTGAATATGTGTATACAAGACCATGTATATTCGGCCATATGGATATTTCGTGTACGTGATGTTATAATACGATTTTTGAACTTGTGTATATGATTGTCGAGTTATATGAAGTTGAAAACTTATGAATGAGGACATGAATAATTTGAAATTAGTTCATGAATTGATACTTTAATTGTTAAAGATTTATCTAATTCGAAACTGTTATATGAATGTTATGATCATTTTAGACTCATATACGAACTTACTAAGTTGTGAAGCTTACTTTGTGTTATTTTCTATGTTTTGTAGTGTTTCGGATGTTTGCTAGGGTTGGAAGTCAATGGAGATTGTATCACACTATCCGGTTATTAAATTAAGATATCTTTTACTTTGAGGCTTGGTTTATGGCATGTATAGGCTAGTGTTAAGATGGTATATTTTGTTGTGATTTTAGCCATGTGATTTGGCTTATAAAGGTTGGTGTGTATTGGCCATTTAAGTTGGCCTAAAGTATGTACTTGACAAATGACATACGTGATGTTTATAATGCTTTTGTGTTGGCATATTTTAGTATGAAGTATAGATAATGAATTGATATGTTTGAGAAGCATGATTTAGGTGATGAAAGATTGAGAATAATACATAAGGAAGATATGTAAAATTTTTTATAATGATATGTTGCTTTGGATATGTTTAAGATTGAGTTTTGAGTAGTGATTTGGTTTGTGATATAATGTTTTGATTTGTATATGAATTTTCCATGTTGTAATTGCCTATGTGTGTATTGAAATGGCATGAAGTGTGGTATTTAAGTATACTTGTGGAGGGTGAGAAATGTGGCTTTAACCAAGCCTATTTTCATTCAACATGGTTGAGCACACGAGCGTGTGGCTTGACCGTGTGTGACACATAGCCTTGGTACACGGCCGTGTGTCCCCTAGGTAGCTTCTCGAATTAAGTCAGTATACCCTACAGACTTGACACGGCCTAGACACACGACCGTGTCTTGTGGCCGTGTAAGGCACACAGATTGGCACATGGGCATGTGGCCGATCGTGTGTCCCAAGTCAGTATGCATGCCCTATTTCCACACGGTTTGGGACGCGGGCTGTTACTTGGCCGTGTGAGTGACACGGCTAGGGTACACGGGCGTGTGACCCCTATAGAGATGAAAATTTTCTAAGTTTCCAAAAGGTTTCAAATGTCATCGGTTTAGTCCCAAACCTCTTTCGAGTATGTTTTAAGGCTGTGATGAGCCTAGTAAGGGACAATATGATTGTGAATGATAAAGGTTTTAAATTGTATGCAAAATGTATGATTCGAATGTGTTTAAATGTTATGATGTAAGTCCGGTAATGCCTCGAACTCTATTTCGATTTTGAATACAGGTAAGGGGTGTTACAGTTAGGGTTTTCAACATTTTCAAGCTCAATAGTAAGTGCTCCCTAGCCCCGTTTTTAATGTTCTTCATATTTTTGAGATCCTCATAACATGCTCTTTCTATTTCTACCTATATTTCAAGCTAGGGTTCATGTTCAAAAACTTACCCACGCATGAGATGTTTGTTTGTGATTTGATGATTTATGGAGGAATATGAGAGTTTAAAGGATAATAAACAACTTTTACTAAGTAGTTTTTCATGGAAATGACTTAAGGGACCATTTTGTAAAAGTTATGAAAATGGGTAGAAAAATGTGAAATGAAAGAAAATGTGGGCTGCTATAGGCAAGAAAAATATTCGGGTAGGCTTGAGTAACTTAGAAATTTCATGCATTTCATTATACGAGCCTTAGGACTAAATTGTAAAAGTGTGAAAAGTTAGGGTCAAATTGGTCATTTTGCCCGGGGGTGAGTTTTAAATCCTAAAATGAAAAATGTGATGTATTAATAGTCAATTTTTATTGATATATACCCCGAGGAACCAATTCTGAAGGTCGAACGTGGAAAACGAAAGGTTTTGGAATGGTCTAGATATGAAACCGAAGTAACTATTGGGTAAGTTCATATAACCCGAAGTAAACTCTTAATATACTTAAATATGCATGTTCTTGAATGTATGTAAAATTAGATATTCGTTGCATGATAATCCATGAAATGTGGTAGTGTAATTTAAAAGATGATAAATGTCCCCGTTGAAATAGAAAGGGAAATTCGATGGATAAATTATAGCTTACATGACATGAGATTGTGCAAGTGTTGCAGAAAAGGATTTAGCCCGGATGGGTAATTCGATGATCTCAAAATGGAAAGGATCTAGCTCGGATGGGTGTTCCTTGAGTGATTGAGCCTCCCGAAGAATATGGGTGCATTAAGGATTTAGCCCGAACAGGTAATCCGACTTGAGGACTGAATTTAGCCTAGACTGGCAATTCAGATCCGAGCTTATGAGAGCAATTGTTGTTAAAAGGGATTTAGCCTGGACTGACAATCCCGCCGTAAGATGTAAGGTTCACGGGAGTACTACTCGAGATGATCACTTGTGTAACTTGACGGTAATTGAGCTATCCATCGAGATTTCCAAGAAATTCAATGGGATTAACATGAGAAATAAATAATGAAAATATTGAATTGATGAGCTCATCTAAGACTAATGACATGATGTATTGTTATGAAACTAACTTGACGATTGAGTGCATGTGATAGGGAAACTATTTCATGCTTCTTGGAATTATTGCATAAATATGGTTGTATGCTAATTAATCGGTAAGTTTAATTTCCAGTTATCTGGACTTACTAAGCATATAAATGCTTACCCCCTTCTCTTTTCCCTGTCTTACAGAGTTCGTGGACTCGTGAAGATTGGAAGACGGTTAGAGAATCAACATGCTATCGACTTGTCCTACTTTGGTATATGGATACTTTCATTTTGTTTAATGGCATGTATAGGATTTTTGGTTATTTTGTTATATGTGTCATTTGGCTAGCCAATGTAAGGGCCTAAATGGTATACTTATTCTTTTGTATATGGCCATGAGATATGACTCATATTGATGCAGGTAGTAAACCTACCAATGATGCATGTATATGTCTAATTGTTTCATGAGATGTGATGATGAGGGTTATCATGAATGAATGATTGAAATGGAACCTTATAATTTGAGAGTGGACATAGCATATAATGGTATATGGTTACAACATGGCCTAAATGTAAAATGTGATATGTTAATCCCTAATACAAAATGGATAATTTTGCATGTAATAAACCGATGAGATGAGGTTGACATGCAATTGGGTTATGCTAAGGTTGTTTAAGAGTATGATTAGGCCATGTTAAATACCATTGAAGTCTTTAAGTGTGTATGGATGATATAGGGTGACCATAGGCTTGGTAAATAGCCCTAAAAAGGTCCACACGGGTAGACATACGGTCATGTGTCCAGGCCGTGTGTGACACACGGGTAGCCCTATGGGCGTGTTGTCTGGCCGTGTGTCCCTTGCACCTATAATTTTCGGTCAGACTACATGTGAGTAAACACATGGGTAGAGACACAGCCATGTGTCTCAACCATGTGGAGGACATGGCCTAGCACACGAGCATGTGCCTCAAAATAAGTGATGACATCATAAATAGAATGTTCGGGTTTTTGGACATGGGCGATGACATGGGCGTGTCTAGGTCGTGTGAGGGACACGGGCCAGGGACACGGGCGTGTGCTTGGCTGTGTGAAAACCCCTGTAGGTTCGAAATGGAAAATAAATCCAAATATTTCAACACGGGTGAAACTGTGACAACCCGAATTAGGCCCTAATCGGAATAGTAGTTCCGTGACCACAAATCCGAGATAGAAATAATTGTTTTACAATTATTTTGAGGTTTATGATATGATTTCATGATTGAGTGAAAATTTCGTGATGAAATTCTACGCATTAAGCGCTTAAGTTGAGATTAGGGACTAAATCGAATAATTTACAAAACTTGTGTTCTAGAAGTTTTTAGTATGAAATTGCTTTGGAATATTAATTAAGAGGTCTTAAATAGAATTTGACCAATTTCTAAGTTTATGGACAAAAATTGGACATGGATGGAATTTTTGGAAAGTTTAGTAGTAAGGGCATTTTGGTCATTTGTATATTAAATGAAATAAAATGGGAAAAATAACACAAAAATGGTTATCTTCTCAATTAGTTGCTGCAAAATTTTGCTCTCCTCCATAGCTAGGGTTTCTTCAATTTTCAAGCTTCATAGTAAGTGATTTCAAGCCCTGTTTTTAATGATTTTTATGTTTTTGAAATCCCGATAGCTCGATTTAGCTTATGTTAGCAATAATTCAACCTAGGGTTCATATTTGGAAAAATACCCATAGGTGAAATTTGTGTATTTTGGTGTTTTATGATAGGATATGAGGTTTTAAATTATGTTAGACAACTTGTGCTACTCGATTTTGAGTGAAAATGAGTAAAAGGGCTTAATCGGTAAAAATACCTAATGTTCATAAGTACATGTTAGAGTGAGAATTTGATGTTTCCATAGAAGGGAAAAATTTTTAGCATGCCATAAAACATAATAATAAGGGCTGAAATTAAATTTCCGAGCCTAGGGGAAAAATTATAATTTTGTAAAAGTTAGGGGGCAAAAACGTAGTTTTTCTATAATGTGACTTTTGGATTGAAATAAATAGTATGAGTGTTAAATGAGCTAAATGTGTTGTTATAGATCAAGAAAGACGTGGAATCGATCATGATCGGGGAAAAGAAAAGCTTTCGGACTAAATTATAACATTTCTAAAGTTTGCACCGAGGTAAGTTTGTACATGAATAATTTATCGATTCTTTTATGTTATTTTATGTTGTTATCATATGAATTGGTGATTGTCCATAGAATGATTAAATGATGGAAACTTGCAAATTTAATTAGATTATGAATAAGTGTTAACGGTGAAAAAGGAAAGTTTTTCCGGTTAAACCCTTGGAATAGGAACAATACAAATGACCCATTGTGAATACACGTGTGTAGTACTAAGTGCAGGCTACTACGTGTACCATACTGTTAAGTCGCATGTGTAGTACTAAGTGCAGGCTACTATGCGTACTCAATGACTTCGATCACGTGTGTAGTACTAAGTGCAGGCTACTACGTGTATCAGATGGTGAGGTCACATGTGTAGTACTAAGTGCAGGCTACTACGTGTATCGGATTGTTGGTCGCATGTGTAGTACTAAGTGCAGGCTACTATGCGTATCAGATAACTTCGGCTATAAGTGTGGAAAGGGGAAATATGTGTAAACAATGGTATATTTGTTATTTTTGCTATTGAGTTCAACGGGGAAAATCGATAAAGTGGTAATATGTGAAAGTTATTATAAGGTGGATATGTGAAAATTTATGTTTATGAAAAGTTACGAGCTATGTGCTCGACAATTGAGTGAATTCTGGTATAACAAAAAGGACTAGGTGAAATTATGTAAGAGTGAATGTTAGAAATAAAACAGTGTTGGACAGCAACAGTTACATGATTTTAAAAATTTACCAAAAATCGTGGAAGTTGAATAAAAATGTAAATGATATATAAAAATAAATCTTAATGAGTCTATTTTCAAATAAAAGAAATAGAGGAAGCAAAAGAATTCTATATTGTGTGATATTAGAATTCTTGTGAAACAGGGTCTGAATGAATTTGAGATCCCCTGTTCTGAATTTAGAAATTCACCATAAATTGAACAAAAATTATTAAGAGTCATAATTTACATGCATAGATTCCTTATTGAGTTTGTTTTTAAGGGAAACAAACGACATGGTTGTTGGAATTCTGTACAGGGAGAAATTTAGCTCGTAGTGTACAGGGGTCAGAGTAGTCGAACCCTGAAATAGGGGAGGCTTTAACTAATAAACTGTACTAATTTACCCGACCAAAAATTCTAGGAAAAAATTAGTAAGTAGACATATTAGTATAGTTTCAGGGAAAATTTAAGGAATTGGATTTCGAGTTTTGTAGCTCAAAATATGATTTTTTTGAAACCAGGACTCCAGAAAATAGCATGTCCTGAATATGTGATTATATACTAGTATGATTGTTTTACTTTGATAAATTGAGTAGCAATTTCGTACTTACTAAGCTATATGCTTACCTTCTTTTCTTTTTCTTGTCTTATAGAATTATTAAGCCAGCTCGAGATTTGGAGATCGTCGGAGACCCATCCACATTATCAATACTTTTTGGTATTTTGTAAACACTATTTTGGAATTATGGCATGTATAGAGGGCTGAATCATTTTGTTATGTGTCATAATTAATTTGTTTTAAAATATTACTTTTCAAAATTTGATAATTTACTTGTACTTATGTATATCTGTTAATGTTATCTATTTTTGTTCAAGCTAGTGGAATTAATTACGTAAGATCAGGTAAATGTGTGAATTCATGTTTTCATGATCTGTAATATTCCGTACGTTGTTCCGGATTAGAACATGGGTAAGGGGTGTTACATTTATTGGTATCGAAGTCGACGTTTAGGCGGTTCTCGAATTTACGTACTGTGTGTGGAAGCCTATCTATACATGCCATAATTATATTATGATAGTGTGATGACTCTTGACAATTTAAATTGTGTTTTTATATAGTAAATGGATCCCGACCGAGCTGTAGCTGATGATGTAGAAAGTAATGCACCGGCTCCCGTACAAGGGACTGCGCCAGTTGAGAGCAAGCATGAGACACATGATCAGGGAGATGGGGCCTAGGAAGCCTTTCTCCATATGATGAGTAATTGGTACACAGAATTTGTTCGGGCAAATCCGAACGCTCAGCCTCCTTCACCCCCTCCTATTCCTCAACCAGTTGATAAAATTCAAAAGCAAGGGCTGAAGAATTTAGGGCTAATATAGATGATGATCCCGAGAAAGTAGAGTTCTGGCTTAAAAATTCTATTAGGGTATTCGATGAGCTTTTTTGCACTCCCGAAGAATGTTTGAAATGTGCTATATCTTTACTAAGGGATTCGGCATATCATTGGTGGAAGACATTGGTATCTGTAGTTTCGAAAGAAAGGGTTACATGGGATTGCTTCCAAGAGGAGTTTAGAAAGAAGTATATAAGCCAGCGGTTCATTGATCAAAAACAGAAAGAGTTCCTTGAGCTGAAACAAGGTAGAATGTCTGTGGCAGAATATGAACGTGAATTTGTCAGACTCAGCAAGTATGCCCAGGAGTGTGTGTACACCGAAGCTAGTATCTGTAAGAGGTTCAGGGATGGGCTAAATGAAGACATCAAGCTACTAGTTGGGATTTTAGAGTTGAAAGAGTTTGTGGTATTGGTCGATCAACTTGTAAAGTTGAAGAACTGAGCAACGAGAAGAGAAAAGCTGTGAATGAAGCTAGAGACGCAAGAAAGAGGCCAATGAGTAAGTCATGCCAATCTCAATCAAAGAAGTCTAAAGAAATCAATCCTCAGTTGACTGTTTCAACTGGACATTCGTATCGGGATCGTGGGAGATCATATTCGGGTTCTAAAGCTCAAGCTACTTCAATGGCGAGTGTAGGTGATGTGAGATCTAATAGACCCGAGTGTCAGCACTGTGGTAAACAACATTTTGGGGAGTGTTGGACAATTAGCCGAGCTTGCTTCAAATGTGGATCCCGAGAATATTATATTAAGGATTGCCCAAAAAGGGTTGAAGAAGAAAAATTTCAGAGTGCCAAACAGACTAGTGTTGCTAATAGAGGTAGACCTCCAAGAAATACTGGAAGTGGATCTAGCAGTCGAAGTGTGACAAAGGAATCAACTGGGAGACCGGAAGCTAGAGTACCTGCTAAAGCTTATGCCATACGTGCTCGGGAAGAGGCGTCATCTCCTGATGTGATCACTGGTACATTTTCTCTTTATGATACTATTGTCATTAGATTGATTGATCCCGGATCTACTCATTCTTATGTTTGTGTGAATTTGGTATCTAGTAAGAGCTTGCCTATAGAATCTACTGAATTTGTGATTAAAGTGTCAAACCCTTTAGGCAAATATGTGTTAGTAGATAAGGTTTGCAAAAAATTGCCCTTTGATGATTCAAGGTCACTGTTTTTCGGCTAATATAATGTTGCTACCATTTGATGAGTTTGATGTCATTTTGGGTATAGATTGGTTGATACTACATGATGCCAGAGTAAATTGCAGAGAGAAAACTCTTGAGTTGAAATGTGAAAATGGTGAAATTCTTTAGGTGGAAACAAATGAATCAAATAAATTGCCTATGGTGATTTCGTATATGTCTGCTTAGCGATATATGCGAAAAGGGCGTGAAGCTTATCTTGCTTATGTATTAAATACTAAAATGTCTGAGTCGAAGCTTGAATCAGTACCGGTAGTCTGCGAGTTCCCGGATGTATTTCCAGAAGAATTGCCGGGGTTGCCTCCGATCAGAGAGGTGGAGTTTGTTATTGATTTATTACTTGGAACTGCACCAATTTCGATCTCTCCATACAGAATGGCTCCGACTGAATTGAAAGAATTAAAAGCTCAGTTGCAAGAGTTAACAGAAAAGGGGTTTGTGAGGCCGAGTTTCTCTCCCTAGAGTGCCCCCGTGTTGTTTGTAAAGAAAAAGGATGGATCCATGAGACTTTGTATTGACTATCGACAGCTCAACAAGGTGACCATAAAGAACAGGTATCCGTTGCCGAGAATCAATGATTTGTTTGACCAGTTAAAAGTGGCGACAATGTTTTCAAAGATTGATTTGAGATCCAGTTACTATCAGTTGAGAGTTAAAGAGTTGGATGTGCCAAAAAAATGCTTTCAGAACGAGGTATGGACACTATGAATTCCTTATGATGCCTTTCGGTTTAACCAATGCTCTGACTATCTTTATGGATTTGATGAATTGAATCTTTCGGCCATACTTGGATAGGTTTGTGGTTGTGTTCATAGATGATATCCTGATTTATTCTCGAAACGAGTCCGAGCATGCTGAACATTTAAGAATGGTATTACAAATTTTAGGAGAAAAGAAATTGTTTGCTAAATTCAGTAAAAGTGAATTTTGGCTTCATGAAGTCAGATTTTTGGGACATATAGTTTCGGGTGATGGTATTCGGGTCGATCCGAGCAAAGTTTCGGCAATTGTTAATTGGAAACCGCCAAAGGATGTATCTGAGGTTAGAAGCTTTTTGGGCTTAGCCGGATATTATCGACGCTTTGTCGAGGCATTTTCGATGATCGTCTCTCCTATGACTAAGCTGTTGCAAAAGAATGTTAAGTTTAATTGGACTGAAGAGTGTCAACAAAGTTTCGAGAAGTGGAAAGAGCGGTTGACCAAAGCACCAGTGTTAGTGCAACCCGAGTCGGGGAAAGAATTTATGATCTATAGTGACGTGTCATCAATTGGTCTTGCTTGTGTTTTAATGCAAGAAGGTAAAGTAGTAGCTTATGCCTCAAGACAGTTGAAACCGCACTAGAAGAATTACCTGACACATGATTTAGAGTTGGCCGCTATTGTCTTTGCTTTGAATATTTGGCGTCATTATTTATACGGTGAGAAATGCCGAATCTTTACTGATCACAAAAGTTTGAAATATTTGATGAATCAAAAAGATTTGAATTTACAACAACGGAGATGGCTTGAATTATTAAAGGATTATGAATTAATAATTGATTATCATCCCGGAAAAGCGAATGTAGTCGTAGATGCCCTAAGTGAAAATCTTTGTTTGCTTTGAGAGCTATGGGTACAGATTTGGCTATGTCGATGATGGTTTGATTTTGGCGAGTTAAGAGTTAGGCGCTATTTCTTCAACAAATTTGTGAAGCTCGGAAGAATGACGTTGAATTACTGAGCCAAGCGAGCTCGGTGTGAATTGGATTGTAACTCAGTTTTGAATCGGACGGAGGATTGCTTAATGTTCTGTAATTGAGTATGTGTACCGAAAGATGTTGAGTTGATTCAGAAGATTTTACATGAGGCACACAGTGGTTGTTTACAAGTTCATCATGATAGTGTGAAAATGTACAACGACCTGAAGAAAATATATTAGTGGAATGGTATGAAGAGAGATATCTTTGAGTTTGTAGCAAAATGCTTGATTTACCAGCAAGTGAAAGCTGAACAACAAGTACCTTCAGGTTTACTTCAACCAGTGATGATTCCCGAGTGGAAATGGGACAGAATTACGATGGATTTTGTGACAGGGTTGCCTCTAACTCCGAAAAAGAAAAATGCAATTTGGGTAATAGTTGACAGACTCACTAAATCAGCTCATTTTATTCTGGTACGTACGGATTATTCTCTTGATAAGTTGGCTGAATTATATATTTCTGAAATTGTGAAATTACACGGAGTACCTATGTCTATTATTTCGGATAGAGATCCGAGATTTACTTTGAGGTTTTGGAAAAAGTTGCAAGAAGCTTTGGGTACAAAATTGAATTTCAGTACCGTATTTTATTCACAAACTGATGGTCAATCCGAAAGAGTAATTCAGGTACTCGAGGATATGCTCCGATGTTGTGTTTTAGAATTTCAGGGCAGTTGGGAGAAATATTTACCCTTGGTCGAATTTGCCTACACCAACTGTTTTCAATTGAGCATGCAGATGGCACTGTATGAAGCATTGTATGGTCGCAAGTGTCTGACTCCTTTGTATTAGACCGAGCTCAGTGAGAAACAGATTCACGAAGTTGACTTGATTAGAGAAACTGAAGAGAAGGTGAAAGTGATTCGTGATTGTCTGAAAGCTGCTTCATATCGACAAAAGTCATATGCGGATTTGAAGAGAAAAGAGATCGAGTTCCAAGTGGGTGATAAAGTTTTTCTAAAGGTATATCCGTGGAAGAAAATTTTAAGGTTTGGCCAAAAAGGCAAGTTGAGTCCGCGTTTCATTGGGCCTTATAAGGTTATTGAAAGAGTTGGACCAGTGGCTTATCAGCTAGCCTTACCAACCGAGTTGGAAAAGATTCATAATGTGTTTCATGTGTCAATGCTACGACGTTACCGTTCTGATCCTTCACATGTGATTCCTCTAACAGAAGTTAAAATTCGACCGGATATGACCTATGAGGAGGAACAATAAAGATTTTGGCTCGGGAAATTAAACAGTTGAGAAATAAAAGTATAGCCTTAGTGAAAGTATTGTGGCACAAACATGGAATAGAAGAGGCTACATGGGAACCTGAGGAAGCTATGAGGAAACAGTTCTCGAACCTCTTTACCGGTAAGATTTTCGGGGACGAAAATCCCTAAAGGGGGGAGAATTGTGACAACCCGAATTAGGGCCTAATCGGAATAGTGGTTTTGTGACCACAAATCTGAGATAGAAATAATTGTTTTATAATTATTTTGAGGTTTATGATATGATTTCATGATTGAGTGAAAATTTCGGGATGAAATTCTATGCATTAAGAGCTTAAGTTGAGATTAGGGACTAAATCGAATAATTTTCAAAACTTGTTTTCTAGAAGTTTTTAGTATGAAATTGCTTTGGAATATTAAGTAAGAGGTCTTAAATAGAATTTGACCAATTTCTAAGTTTATGGACAAAAATTGGACATGGATGGAATTTTTGGAAAGTTTAGTAGTAAGGGCATTTTGGTCATTTGTATATTAAATGAAATAAAATGGGAAAAATAACACAAAATGGTCATCTTCTCAATTAGTTGCTACCGAATTTTGCTCTCCTCCATAGCTAGGGTTTCTTCAATTTTCAAGATTCATAGTAAGTGATTTCAAGCCCCGTTTTTAATGATTTTTATGTTTTTGAAATCCCGGTAGCTCGATTTAGCTTATGTTAGCAATAATTCAACCTAGGGTTCATATTTGGAAAAATACCCATAGGTAAAATTTGTGTATTTTGGTGTTTTATGATATAATATGAGGTTTTAAATTATGTTAGACAACTTGTGCTACTCAGTTTTGAGTGAAAACGAGTAAAAGGGCTTAATCGGTAAAAATACCTAATGTTTATAAGTACATGTTAGAATGAGAATTTGATGTTTCCATAAAAGAGAAAAATGTTTAGCATGTCATAAAACATAAGAATAAGGGCTGAAATTAAATTTCTGAGCCTAGGGGCAAAATCATAATTTTGTAAAAGTAGGGGAAAAAATGTAATTTTTCCATAATATGATTTTTGGATTGAAATAAATAGTATGAGTGTTAAATGAGCTAAATGTGTTGCTATAGATCAAGAAAGACGTCGAATCGATCGTGATCGGGGAAAAGAAAAGCTTTCGGACTAAATTATAACATTTCTAAAGTTTGCACCGAGGTAAGTTTGTACATGAATAATTTATCGATTCTTTTATGTTATTTTATATTGTTATCATATGAATTGGTGATTGTCCATAGAATGATTAAATGATGGAAACTTGCAAATTTAATTAGATTATGAATAAGTGTTAACGGTGAAAAAGGAAAGATTTTCCGGTTGAACCCTCGGAATGGGAACAATATGAATGACCCATTGTGAATACACATGTGTAGTAGTAAGTGCAGGCTACTACGTGTACCATACTGTTAAGACGCATGTGTAGTACTAAGTTCAGGCTACTATGCGTACTCAATGACTTCGATCACGTGTGTAGTACTAAGTGCAGGCTACTACGTGTATCAGATGGTGAGGTCACGTGTGTAGTACTAAGTGCAGGCTACTACGTGTATCGGATTGTTGGTCGCATGTGTAGTACTAAGTGCAGGCTACTATGCGTATCAGATAGCTTCAGCTATAAGTGTGGAAAGGGGAAATATATGTAAACAATGGTATATTTGCTATTTTTCCTGTGGAGTTCAATGGGGAATATCGATAAAGTGGTAATATGTGAAAGTTATTATAAGGTGGATATGTGAAAATTTATGTTTATGAAAAGTTAGGAGCTATGTGCTCAAAAATTGAGTGAATTCTGGTATAACAAAAAGGACTAGGTGAAATTATGCAAGAGTGAATGTTAGAAATAAAACAGTGTTGGACAGCAACAGTTACATGATTTTAAAAATTTACCAAAAATCGTGGAAGTTGAATAAAAATGTAAATAATATATGAAAATAAAGCTTAATGAGTCTATTTTCAAATAAAAGAAATAGAGGAAGCAAAAGAATTCTATATTGTGTGATATTTGAATACTTGTGAAACAGGATCTGAATGAATTTTAGATCCCCTGTTCTGATTTTAGAAATTCACCATAAATTGTACAAAAATTAGTAAGAGTCATAATTTACATGCATGGATTCCTTATTGAGTCTATTTTTAAGGGAAACAAACGGCATGGTTGTTGGAATTCTGTACAGGGAGAAATTTAGCTCATAGTGTATAAGGGCAGAGTAGTCGAACCCTGAAACAGGGGAGACTTTAACTAATAAACTGTACTAATTTACCCGACCAAAAATTCTAGGAAAAAATTAGTAAGTAGACATATTAGTATAGTTTCAGGGAAATTTTGAGGAATTGGATTTCGAGTTTTGTAGCTCGAAATATGATTTTTTTAAACCGAGACTCTAGAAAACAGCCTGTCCTGAATATGTGATTATATACTAGTATGATTGTTTTACATTGATAAATTGAATATCAATTTCGTACTTACTAAGCTATATGCTTACCTTCTTTTCTTTTTCTTGTCTTATAGAATTACTAAGCCAGCTCGAGATTTGGAGATCGTCGGAGACCCATCCATACTATCAATACTTTTTGGTATTTTGTAAACACTATTTTGGAATTATGGCATGTATAGAGGGCTGAATCATTTTGTTATGTGTCATAATTAATTTGTTTTAAAATATTACTTTTCAAAATTTGATAATTTACTTGCACTTATGTATATATGTTAATGTTATCTATTTTTGTTCAAGCTAGAGGAATTAATTACGTAAGATCAGGTAAATGTGTGAATTCATGTTTTCGTGATCTGTAATATTCCGTACCTTGTTCCGGCTTAGAACATAAGTAAGGGGTGTTACAGAAACACATGGGCAAAAGACACGGGCGTGTCCCTAAGCACACGAGCATGTGCTTTGCCTCCACACTAGCGTGTGAGACATAACCCTAATAATTTTACTAAAATTTTTTATAGTTCTCGAATTAGTCCCGGATCACTTTTAATGTATGTTTTGGGGCCTCGTAGGTTCATAACTGGGACACTAGAATGTTTTTTGATCAGTTTTAAACTAGAACAAAATTTTATAACCTGTATCTTCCAAAAATATCCTAGTATGTGTCTGGTAACACCTCGTACCTTGTCCCTGTCTCGGGTACGGGTAAAGGGTGTTACATTTAGTGGTATCAGAGCTACTATTTAGTGAATTCTCAGACTAACGTACCATGTATTGAGAATAGCTATACATGCCATTATACAAGTTATGATAGTATGACATGTCCTAACCATTTTTAATTGTATTTGAATATAGTAAATGTCTTCCAATCAGGCCCAAGATGAGTCCGAGGGAGCCGAGAGCCATGCTCCAGCTTCCGTATAATGAGCTGTTTTAGTAATAGCAAAAGGCCTATGTTTGAAGGCCGAGAAGAGGCAAGAGATGCCTTCTTCAAAATGATGGATGAATGGTTTGGGGATTATTTGAGAAACTATCCCAATATACTACGACCTCCTCCGCCTCCTGCTCAGCCTGAGGGAGAAGTGCCACAGGGTATGGCACCCGCGAGAATTGGTAAAGCCCTAGTGGACAAGATTAGAAAATATGGGGTTGAAGAGTTTAGAGCTAAGGTTGATGATGATGCTGAACAAGCTGAGTTCTGGCTCGAGAATACTGTGCGAGTTTTGGATGAATTGTCATGTACACCCGCTTGGAGTGTGTTGTATCTCTTCTGAAAGATATAGCATATCATTGGTGGAAGAAGGTATCCTCAGTGGTACTGAAGGAAGACATTACATGGGAGCTCTTCCAAGCTGAGTTTAAAAAGAAATAAATCAGTCAAAGATTTTTAAACTTGAAGCTAAAGGAGTTCCTGGACCTCAAATAAGGAAATAAGATTGTGTCAGAATACGAAAAAGAATTCGTAAGGTTAAGTCAGTATGTAATAGAGTGGGTCTAATTAGAGACAGAAATGTGTAAGCGCTTCGAGGAAGGCTTGAATAAGGAAATTAAATTTTTGATCGGGATCCTTGAGATACGAGAGTTCGCTGCATTAGCTGATCGGACCAAGAAAGTCCAAGAGCTAAATAATGAAAGAAAGCAAGCTATGAGAAAAGCTCGAGTTTCAAGTAAGAGGTCTAGCGGCAAAGCACACTCCTTCCCCACAAAGAAATCGAGAAGTCAATAAGAACGTTCCACTTTATCAGTAGGATATTCGGGTAGAGCAAGAAGCTCTAAGCGACATAACCCGAAGTCTTTTTCCCCTATGGTAACTAGTGTAGGAAGCGTAGATGATCAAAAGCCGAAGTGTAAAGGCTATATCAAATTTCACTTCAGAGAGTGCCAAATGAAGAGTGGTGCGTGTTTTAGATGTATGTCTCTTGACTATTTTCTCAGAGACTGCCTAGAGCGAGCTAATAAAGAGGTTGAATTAGCTCCGCAACCGAATGTTCCTATTTCTCGAGGCAGACCTTCGAGACATCCTAGAAGTGCAAGTGGCAGCCGAACTATTTCCAAGGATGCTACTGCAAAATCTGAGGCTCGAGCCCCTACAAGAACTTATGTAATACGCGCTCGAGAGGAAGCCTCTACTGCCAATGTCATTGTGGGTGCATTTTCTATTTATAATACTCGTTTCATTGCCTTAATTGACCCAGTGTCAACCCATTCGTACATTTGCATGAAATTGGCGTCTAGTGTGAATATGTCTGTAAAACCTACAGAATTTGTGATTAAGGTGTCAAACCCTCTAGGCAAGTCAGTCCTAGTTGATAAAGTCTGTAAGAATTGTCCTTTGACGATTCAAGGTCATTGTTTTCTGGCTAACCTTATGCTATTGTCATTCGATGAGTTTGATGTAATACTTGCATGGATTGGTTATCTGTGCATGATGTGATTCTAAATTGTGGTAGCAAGTATACTGAATTGAAATGCGCATATGGTGAGATTCTTTGGATTGATTCAAGCGAGTTGGATACTTGGCCGGTTGTGATTACCTCAATGATGGCTCAAAGGTATATGAGAAAAGGATATGAAGCCTACCTTGCTTTTGTGTTGAATACTAAAGAATCTGAGTTGAAATTGGAATTGGTACCGATAGTATGAGAGTATCCAGATGTGTTTCTGGAAGAGCTACTCGGATTACCTCCCGTTAGAGAAGTAGAGTTTTGTATTGAACTAGTGCTTGAGACAGCTCCTATTTCTATTGCTCTATATAGGATGGTACCAACTGAACTGAAAGAATTAAAAGCACAGTTGCAAGAACTGATGGATAAATGTTTTACAAGATCGAGTTTCTCACCTTGGAGTGCTCTGGTATTATTTGTAAAGAAGATAGATGGCTCTATGAGGCTATGTATAGACTACCAACAACTCAACAAGGTAACTATCAAGAACAAGTATCTGTTGCTGATGATTGATGATCAGTTTGATCAATTGAGGGGAGCCACTGTGTTTTCTAAGATAGACCTGAGATCTGGCTACTACCAGTTGCGAGTTAAAGAGTCGGACGTGCTTAAGATCGCTTTCAAGACGAGGTATGGTCATTTCGAGTTCCTGGTCATGCCTTTTGGTCTAACGAATGCCCCAACTGTGTTTATGGACTTAATGAATTATGTTTTTTGACCATACTTAGAGTTTGTTGTTGTGTTTATTGATGATATCCTGATTTATTCTAAGGACGAGACTGAGCATGTGTAACATTTGAAAATGGTTTTACAGATCTTACGGGATAAACAATTGTATGCTAAATTTAAAAAAAGTGAGTTTTGGCTCTGAGAGGTTTGATTCCTTGGTCACATTGTGTCGGGTGATGGCCTCTAAGTTGACCCAAATAATATATCTGCTATTGTTGAGTGGAAGCCGCTGAAGTACATAACTGAGGTTAGCTTTTTGGGCTTAGCCGGTTACTATCGACGTTTCGTAAAAGGGTTTTTGATGATTGCAACTCCTTTGACAAGGTTGTTGCAAAAAGATGTCAAGTTTGAATGGTCAGAGAAGTGTCAGTAGAGTTTCAAAAAATTGAAGACGTTGCTAACCGAAGCTCCAGTTTTAGTGCAACCCAAGCCGGGAAAGGAATTCATGGTTTTTAGTGATGCGTCCTTAAATGGACTGGATTGCGTGCTTAAGCAAGAACGCAAAGTAATAGCATATGCTTCAAGGCAACTAAAGTCGCACGAGAAAAATTATCCAACACATGACTTGGAGCTAGCCGCCATTGTATTTGCCTTGAAGATTTAGAGACACCATTTGTATGGTGAAACTTGTCATATATTCACAGATCACAAGAGTTTGAAATATTTGATGACTCAAAAAGAATTGAATTTGAAACAACGGAGATGGTTAGAGTTGATTAAAGATTATGAAATGATCATTGACTACCACCCGGGAAAGGCGAATGTGGTCCCAGATGCACTAAGCAGAAAATCTTTTTTTGCTTTGAGAGCCTTGAACACGCAGTTGGCCTTGTTAGATGATGGTTCAGTTTTGGTAGAGTTAAGAGCCGGACCAACATTTCTACAAGAAATTTGTGTAGCTCAGATCAATGATAGCAATTTACAAGCCAAGAGAACTCAATACGGGACAGGCACTGAATCAGATTTCAGGATTGGTCCCGACGATTGTTTGATGTTCAGAGACAGGATCTGTATACCAAAAGATGACGAGCTTATTCAGAGAATTTTGCAAGAAGCATATGATAGCCGTTTGTCTATTTATTCGAAAAGTACCAAGATGTACAACAATTTGAAGAAAATGTATTGGTGGAATGGCATGAAAAGAGATATCTCCAAATTTGTATCAAAATGCTTGATATGTCAACAAGTCAAGGCTGAACACCAAGTACCTTCAGGTTTATTACAGCCCGTGATGGTTCCTGAATGGAAATGGGACAGGATTACTATGGATTTTGTGACAGGATTTCTGTTAACACCAAAAAAGAAAGATGCCATTTGGGTTATAGTTGATAGACTAATGAAGTTGGCTCATTTTATTCCTATACGGACAGATTTCTCTCTTGACAGATTGGCTGACTTGTACTTATCCGAGATTGTGAGATTACACGGGGTACCATTATCGATTATTTCGGACAGGGACTCAGGATTCACTTCAAGATTTTAGACTAAGCTACAAGAAACCTTGGGTACAAAGTTGAGTTTTAGTACGGCATTCCACCCACAGACAGATGGTCAGTTTGAACGGACTATTCAGACTCTCGAGGACATGTTAAGGTGATGTGTCCTTGAACTTCAAGCCAGTTGGGAAAAATATTTACCATTTGTGGAATTTGCCTACAACAACAGTTTCCAGACGAGTTTATAAATGGCACTATACAAAGTATTGTATGTCCGAAAGTGTCAGACACCATTGTACTGGATAGAACTCAAAGAGCACCAGATTCATGGAGTTGATTTGATTAAGGAAACTAAAGAAAAGATTAAAGTGATACGTGATTGTTTGAAAGTGTCATCAGATAGGCAAAAGTCATATGCTTATTTGAAAAGAAAAGAGATTGAATTTCAAGTTGGAGACAAAGTGTTCTTGAAAGTATCCCCATAGAAAAAGGTCTTGAGATTTGGTCGAAAAGGCAAACTGAATCCAAGGTTTATTGGACCCTACGAGATTATTGAGAAAATTGGACCGTTAGCCTACTGTTTAGCATTGCCACCCAAATTGGAAAAGATTCATGATGTATTCCATGTATCCATGTTGCGACGATATCGACAGACCTCTCCCATGTGATTTCACCTACGGAAGTTGAAATTAGACCGAACATGACTTATGGTGAATAATCGGTCAAGATTGTGGCTCAAGAAGTCAAACAATTGAGGAAAAAGAATATAGCTTTGGTGAAAGTCTTATGGCATAGACACGAAGTAAAAGAGGCCACATGGGAACTTGAAGAAACCATGAGAAGTCAATATCCAAACTTGTTTACTGGTAAGACTTTTGAGGATGAAAGTCCCTAAGGGGGAGAAATGTAACATCTTGAATTAGGGCTTAGTCGAAATAATGGTTTTGAGACCACAAATTTGACATTAAAATAATTATTTTATAATCATTATAAGGTCTAGGATATGAAAATAAGCATGTGTTAAAGTTTCATGCAGAAATTCTATGTGTAAGGTGTGGTAATTCTGCCGTAAGATATAAGGTTCGCGGGAGTACGTACTCAAGATGATCACTTGTGTGACTTGACAATAATTGAGCTATCCATCGAGAATTCCGAGAAATTCAATGGGATTAATATGAGAAATAAAGAATGGAAATATTGAATTGATGAGCTCATCTAAGACTAATGACATGATGTATTGTTCTGAAACTAACATGACGATTGAGTGCATGTGATAGGGAAACTATTTCAAGCTTGTTGGAATTATTTCCTAAATATGGTTGTATGCTAATTAATCGGTAAGTTTACTTTCCAGTTATCCAGATTTACTAAGCATATAAATGCTTACCCTCTTCTCTTTTCCCTGTCTTACAGAGCTCGTGGACTCGTGAAGATTGGAAGACGGTTGGAGAATCAACACACTATCGACTTGTCCTGCTTTGGTATATAGATACTTTCATTTTGTTTAATGGCATTTATAGGATTTTTGGTTATTTTGTTATATGTGTCATTTGGCTAGCCAATGTAAGGGCCTAAATGGTATACTTATTCTTTTGTATATGGCCGTGAGATATGGCTCATATTGATGTAGGTAGTAAACCTACCAATGATGCATGTCTATGTTTAATTGTTTCATGAAATGTGATGATGAGGGTTATCATGAATGAATGATTGAAATGGAACCTTATAATTTGAGAGTGGACATAGCATATAATGGTATATGGTTACAACATGGCCAAAATGTAAAATGTGCTATGTTAATCCCTAATATAAAATGGATAATTTAGCATGTATTAAACCGATGAGATGAGGTTGACATGCAATTGGGTTATGCTAAGGTTGTTTAAGTTTATGATTAGGCCATGTTAAATACCATTGAAGTCTTTAAGTGTGTATGGATGATAGAGGGTGACCAAAGTCTTGGTAAATAACCCTAAAAAGGTCCACACGGGTAGACATACGAGTATGTGTCTAGGTCGTTTGTGGCACACAAGCAGCTCCATGGGCGTGTTGTCTGGCCGTGTGTCCCCTGCACCTAAAATTTTAGGTCAGATTGCATGGTAGTAAACACACGGGTAGAGACACAGCCATGTGTCTCAACCATGTGGAGGACACGACCTAACACACGGGCATGTGCCTTGGCCGTGAGCCTCAAAATGAGTGATGACATCATAAACAGAATGTCAGGTTTTTTGGATATGGGCGATGACACGGGCGTGTCTAGGCCGTGTGAGGGACACGGGCGTGTGCTTGGCTGTGTGAAAACCCCTGTAGGTCCGAAATGAAAATAAATCCAAATATTTTAACACGGGTGAAACACACGGGTGTGTCCTTAAGCACACAGGCGTGTGAGGCATAACCCCAGTAATTTTACTAAAATTTTCTATAGTTCTTGGTTAAGTCCTGTATCGCTTTTAATGTATGTTTTGGGGCCTCGTACCTTTTCTCAGTCTCGGGTATGGGTAAGGGCTGTTATGCTAGACACAATTTCTATCCATCCAACATACCAAATAGAGTTATTAGAAACCTTTCCAACCAACACTCCAAAATTGTAGTCATAAGCCACCAAAATATTATGTAGACAAACTGCCTGATATAATGCGAAAATACTGCCAGAAATAGATAATGCAGTTCAACTACCAAAATCAGATTTGCGAGTAAACTGACAAAATCGCAAATAGTAATCTACCAAAACATCCTCCAAATCATACATAACCCAACTCCAATGCACATGAAAATGACATAACATAACTTACCATACTCAAATCAAACATGCTTATATACAAGTATAAGAGATTAGAAACATGCTAGTAGTATACATTGATTAACAGATCAGAAGCATGGTCATTGGCACATTTAGCCAACATAAAAATAGGAAAATATCACATTCAGCAACACAATTAGGGCCACATATGCATTTGGCTAAGCCTGACTAGGGCATACTCACCTTCGATCGTGAAACCCGTCTCATTTACCCACATCCGGCCATAACAGAACCACACCTACAGTCAATCGGCTAACACCGAATTTCACAATTAGGGGATATTTACATTCAACCATCGCTAGAAAAGCATATATAAAAATCAAATGATTTCAAATAAGGCATAAAAACATTCGAGTATCGTAATACCCACACAGGTCATGTAGAGCTAGAAAACATGCCTGATTGCTTACAATACAACAACAGCCTAAGCTCTACAATCGACAAAAAACCTCAACCCATTAGAACCACACACACAACCTGATCTAGGACATTTGACCCATTGCTTTCCCTTAGAGCATTGGGCTAATGTATGGCTACAACCAACCAGCTCCTAAAACTAAGGGATTTGGCTACTTACCCTTAAAGACAAGATTGTTGAAAACTTAATTTGAAGGAGGGGTATGCGCCACACGTTCCTTAACTAAACAGAACTACACAAAAAGAAATGATCAGGCCATCAACTATTCGGCCAAACCACAAACTACATACCTCCCAAGTGAACAAAGAAAACCACCAAATATAGAATAGAACAAAAACATTAGGAAAATGATACAATTACTATACCAGGTCCCCCTATTCACATATGGCCAGCAATGAAACAAGAAGAATGGCGACAAAACAGGGAAAATCAAGATCTGAATAACAACACAATAGTAAGTAGGGACAACAACAGGGAAAAATAAGAAAGAAAATGAGATTTCCAACAGAATAAAAAATATGTGACACCAAAAGAAGATAAAAGAAGTAGAAGGAGCGAAAGATAGAGAAAAGTTTTTAGCAACAAATGTGAAACAAAAGTGAAAAGTGGAGAATGATGGGGAGAAAGGGACAACACTAGGAAGAGATTTTAGGGGATAATTCGACAACATTTAGAAAAATAAAAGCTAATTATAGCTTTTAAATCGGTTTAGTTTTTATCACAATTTGATTATTTAAAGTTTGAGTTTTACTAATATTTTGATAGCTTGGGTGACATAGCATGGAGGAAGCAAAAATATTTCACTTTGGGCACAATATGAATTTGACTCAAGATGTAACACCCCAAACCCGGCATAGAAGTTAGGCCCGAAACTGGCGTGTCACATTGAAGTGTTTTTCGAGAACCATGTTCTCATTGAAAACCCTTCTTACTATTTAAAACCTCTGGCCATTTTAAAACTTTTGAAACGTTAATTCCCTTAAAACCTTACTTGCTGCGGAAGCTTAATTTTAAACAGTTGAGGAAACGTGATATTTTGAAAACCAATTGTTGTTTTGGAAAACCGCGTCCTACTTCTAACAGATATTAAGCATACTAAATAAATTTCCCAAATAAAAAGTTAAGAAAATAAAGAGGCCTTAATACGACCCAAATCAAAAACCAAAGTGCTTAACTAAATAAATGAAATAGAAAAACATGTGCAGTTGTGTGGTCGTCTCCAAGTCCCTCTGCGACATCGATCCACCTAACGCTGGGGATTACCTGCACAGTTAATAAATGGGGTGAGTTTACGAAAACTCAGTGTGTAATCCCCTCCTAAACTAAAACAGTTAGTAAATCGACAGAATTCAGAACCGGTCTGGGCCAGAGCCCATTACAGTAACAGAACAATGTGTGTGTAGGCCAAAGCCTAGTTTAATTTCACTCGAGTCTCAACCCTCGTCAAATACAATTGGGCTTAGCCCATTCTCAAAATCAATAACAGTGCATACAGTAATGGTCTGGGCCTAAGCCTCATTCAAAATGGTGGCCTTTGGGCTTAGCCCATATTAGTATCAGTTGGGCTGAAGCCCACATCGTAATAATATCACAATAATATCATACATGTAATGCTGTGCAACCTACCCCAATAATTCAACAGCTTCACACCAACTCCGTCCCCCGGTACACATCATGTGGGGATATAAATATTGGCCCACCCATCCGATACACATCAATAGTAGCTTGGTTGTAGTACTACCTTCATTGCAGCAAGCTGCTAATCAAATATTGGGCTTAATAGCCATCAGCAATGATAATATAATCGGTACACAGCCTTCGATAAATATGATCGACACAGAGTCATCAATAAGTATGTTAGGCACATAGCCACAGGTAAATACGTTTGGCACACAGCCATAATCAGGTTGGCACAGAGCCAGATGTAGGTTGGCACAAAGCCATAATCAGAATAATTGGCTTTAATCCATCGGTAATTGTATCATGTTAGGCACATAGCCATCAGCGACGGTAATATAGTCGGGACACAGCCTCGGGTAAATCTGATTGACACAGAGTCGTCAATAATCATATATTGGGCTTAAAAGCCACCGATGGATCCACGGTCGTCAAGCAACCAAGCGATCCTCAATTGGTGGATCCACGATAGTCAAGCAACCATGCGATCCTCAATTTCTTCCTCCGTTTCATAATCCCCACCCATGTGCAACATAATATTATATGAATGCATGAAATATACACACGGCATAAAAATCATACAAATCACAATCACAATAGTCCAATAACAGTCATACATTCTCAGTCAAGACATAGATAAATCAATCAAATTGTATTATCAGTGAGTCATATACCCTAGAGGGGCAGAACGGTCTTTTTACCTATTAGGGGTATTTTAGTTGTTTCACCCTACAAGGGTGTTTTGGTAAATCTACAAACCAATGGTATTTCGATAATTTTACAAATCAATAGTATTTCTGCAATTTTTTGAAAGTCAAGGGTATTTTTGTAATTTTCTAATTTAGGGGTATTTCTATAATTTTCCAAATCAAGGGTCTTGTAACACCCCAAACCCGACCTGGAAGTTTGGCTCAAATCTGGCATGTCACATTGAAGTGTTTTTCAAAAACCATGTTTCTATTAAAAACCCTTCTTAATAATTAAAAACTTATACCCTTTTTAAACCTTGTTAGAAACCTCAGCTGAATAACATTCTTAACAACTTTGTGAAAATCTTGGCGATTCTGAAGCTTGATTTAAAAACAATTGCGGATACGTGATGTTTTGAACAACAGTAGTTGCATTGGAAAACCATGTTCTAATACTAGCAATTATAAGAACAATAAATAAAATTCCAAATTTGAAATCCAGAAAATTACAACAGCTTTACTACAACCCACATAAAAACATTTAAAAGTAATAATCAAAACTGTAACATAAAAAGTATGTGTGGCTTCCTCCGAGCCCCTCGCAGCTCCGATCCGTCTAAGGTTGGAAATTACTTGAAAGGTTAATAAACGGGGTGAGTTTACGAAAACTCAGTGTGAAATCCCCTACTACATAAAAGGAACAGTCAGTCATATAAAAGAATTAAAAGTCTGGCCCCAGCCCTACTTACAGTTTCAGTATCAATTAGGCCTTAGCCTATTATAACAGACAGTACCAGATGGGCCTTAGCCCATTACAGAATAAGAAACATTATCAGAACTAGAATTAAATTGAGAATCAAAATTAGAATCAGAATCAGGTGACAGAATCAAAATCAAAATCAGAATCAGACTTAGGTAACACAATCAGAATCAGTATCAGGTAACAGAATTAGAATCAGAACCAGAATTAGAATCAGGTAATAGAATCAGAATTAGTATCAGGTAACAGAATTAGAATCAGAATGTGAATGCAAACCCAACCCAATCCATCCGTATACACCTCCGTACCAACCTTACACTATGTGGGGAGACAACTCGACCCACCCATCCACTACACACCATAGAATTTGCAGTGAGGCTGCCAGATATTGTGACGAAGTCACCAGATATAGATATTGTGGCTAGGCCACCAGAACAGATATATATATATATATATATATGTGGCGAAGCCACCAGATTGCAGCGAGGCTGCCAGAACGCTTCCTCCATCAATATAACCCATATCCCATGCAACAGATATACATGTCATCGCATACCACATACAGAATCAAAATATCATGTCCATATTTGAATCAAACAATCACAGTCAAGTCGTTCATATCACCAACATATATTCACAATCAAATCCACAACCACACAAATCCAAGTCACCACTTGCCCACAAGGGAAAATAAATATTTAACACCCTAGGGGTAAAATGGTAATTTTACCCCACAAGGGTATCTCGGTAATTCTACCCTATAGGGGTATTTTAGTAATTCTACCCTATAGGGGTATTTCGGTATTTCTACCCTACAAGGGTATTTCGGTAATTCTACCCTACAGGGGTATTTTAGTAATTCTACCCTACAGGGGTATTTTGGTGTTTCTACCCTACAGGGGTATTTCGGTGTTTCTACCCTACAGGGGTATTTCGGTATTTCTACTCTACAAGGGTATTCAATATTTCTACCCTACAAGGGTATTTCAGTAATTTTATAAATCGAGGGTAAAAAGGTAATTTTGTAAATCGAGGGTAAAACGGTAATTCTGTAAATTAGGGGTACTTTGGTAATTTTACAAGTCGAGGGTATTTCAAAAATTTTACAGGTCGAGGGTATTTCAGTAAATTCACAAATCAAGGGTATTTTGGTAATTTTACAAACTAGGGGTATTTTGATAATTTTACAAACCAGGGGTATTTTGGTAATTTTACAAACGAGGAGTATTTTGATAATTTTACAAACCAGGGGTATTTTGGTAATTTTACAAACTAGGGGTATTTTGGTAATTTTACAAACCAGGGGTATTTTGGTAATTTTATAAACAAAGGGTATTTTAGTAATTTTACAAACTAAGGGTATTTTGGTAATTTTGTAAACCAAGGGTATTTTAGTAATTTTACAAACCAGGGGTATTTTGGTGATTTTATATACCAAGGGTATTCTAGTAATTTTACAAACCAAGGGTATTTTGGTAATTTTTTAAACTAAGGGTATTTGGTAATTTTACAAACTAGGAGTATTTTGGTGATTTTATAAACCAAGGGTATTTTAGTAATTTTACAAACCAAGGGTATTTTGGTAATTTGGTAAACTAAAGTATTCTAAATAGGGATAACAATACGAATGGGCCTAAAGCCCTTTCTCGACCCAAATGGGCCCACACGCTCGTGTGGCCCTTTTAGCCCAAATCTGGCCACAGATATAAGATTCACCTAGCCTAGTCCAATATTTACTACACAATCAAACAACTTATCCAATTGGGCTCAGAGGCCCATTGGGCCCATATGGCCCTTTTCTACCATCGCGGCCAAGTAGCCATCCTACAGACTAGAGTAGTGAGAAATACACACTGATTGGAGACCTGAGTTAATCCACACTCAAAGCACTCTTAGCCGGCTACCAACCCAACCGAGCACGCCACAAAGCGAAAGGGATCGACCAAGAAGGGTACCTTTACTCTCCTCATGGTTCTCTCTATTTAAAGCCGACAGCATCCACTCTTATGTTAGCTTCCGATGTGGGATCCTCCATCATCGAGTTTAAATTCAACACCAACTCTTGCCCCCTTGTTAGCAAAATAAATGCTCTTTGCTTGCCATGGGATTCAACCCATGCCTCCCCTTAAATGCTCCACACGTTACTTGCCACTAAGTCACAAGGATTTTGTGTCACAATTTCTCCAACAATATTCTTAAGGCCTACCTACTACACCTGTGGTTTGATTCACCTTAAACCAAATTTTTGCTAGAGTCTAGGTTTGAACCGGGACTTCTCCAACACTTCTCAAAGACACTTAACCACTAAAACAAGCCTTCAACTATGAAATTTTCACGCTGTGAGAATATTATAAGTCGCCTTCAACCGCTCCCATGCTCAAGGCCCAAAACTTCTAGGCCCAAATTCAGGGTGTTACAGGTCTTTCAATAATTTTCCATATCAGGGGTATTTTGGTAATTTTACAAATCAAGGGTATTTCAGTAATTTCACAAATTAGGGGTATTTTGGTAATTTTTCTAATTAAGGGTATTTTGGTAATTTTGTAAACCAATCATAGAATTTATCCACTTGGGCTCATGAGCCCACATGGCCCATCTTGGCCCAAAGCAACCTAAGCCCATTAGAGCACTCATGATGGCCTCAATCATCACATCAAAGCTCCCACACGTGCGCTCGTATGCTCATGTGGCTACTATCGCCGTGTGACCGGCATTTCAGCATTTGCCGTTCTACAGCTAGAGTACTGCGAAATACACACTTGTTTATGAGAACACACCGAAGCCCACGATCACCAACTTTGGCACATCCTCCATTGAGTCTTAATCACTTTCTCTCCCCCCAACTCATCTGGTTCGTTCTATTTAAAGCCAGCTTCTCACCAATTCCCATGTTAGCTTCTCGATGTGGGATTACTTTCAGTCATTAAGAAAATTCCTTATTTTCTTATGACCACTTACACCACAGATTTCCAGTCTGACTCCACCTCCTACACAGCTTAAATAGCAAAATAATACTCTATTACGCATCCCAAGACTTGAACCTCAGACCTTATAGTTGCACAACACGCCACCTTGCCACTCCAGCAAAGGCTCTTTTTGTGTCACAAAATATCCTCTTAATTATAAAATCTATAGGCCAAAGTCCAGGTTCCTTTAAAAGAAAAACCAAAATAAATTACAAGAGCTAAGACTTGAACCCAGGCTCCCTTGCAACCTTAATGATGCCACAACCACTAGACCACATGCTTCCTTGTGTCATTTATTTAATACAATAATTTAAAAGGCCTTTATCCAAACACCCAGGTTTTATTCACTTAAAACCAAAATTTTTGCTAAATCCCAAGTTTGAACCCAAGATTTCTCCAACACTTCTCAGAGCTATTAACCACCAAAGCAGACATTTAATTGTATCATTTCCTTGCATAATTAAATGCTTATATACAACCTCCTTACGGACCCATACTCAAGGCCCAATACTTCTAGGCCCAATTTTGGGGCGTTACAGTTCTACCCTTTAAAAAAATTTCGTCCTCGAAATTTCCAACTATCTGAACAAGCGCTTAGCTAAATCTACACCACTACGCTCCCACTGCGCACTCTAGTTTCAAACTACAATAATACACTTTTAACTGAATCTCAAAACCTCTCACACCCAACCAAACATCTAATCATAGAAGCAAACAAATATTTACCACACATGCATACAAATTCTATATTCAAACATCACATCCAAACAAAACACAACTGACTTAATAGGAACTGTGCAATCCCGAACTCGATGCTCTTTAGACCCGCATCTGAGACACGCTCTTTGTGACATCCCAAAATTGACCATAGTCGGGAAGTGGTTTCGGGACCGCTAAACCGAGTCACCGACATGTTCGAACGTAATATTTATTGTCTAGAATATGTGAAAATGCATGTGTGAATTTTGAATTCTTTGATTTAGTTAATTTGATTGTGAATTGAAAGAAAAAGGACTCATGTGAAAGGATTTAAATAGATGTGGCTAATTTTAAGAGATTAATAAAAGGATGAAGTAAAATAAATGGACTTGCATGTCAAATAGCCCATTCCTAAGGGTAGTGGCCGGCCATGTCAAGAGTGATGGGCAAGGGAAAACATGTTTCAAACATGTTTAGCTAATGGATTATGCTTGAAAGAATAAAGAAATGAAATTGAAAAAAAATAGGGATATGATGAAAACAAAAGAAAAAAAAAAGTGTTCATTCTCTCATTTTCTCCTTGCTTGGCGAATACACTAAGAAGAAAGGGGGGAAAAAGCTTGAGAAAAATCAGCCATGGGAGCTTACTAGACTAAGGTGTTTTGATACAAGAAGGTATGTTTTATGCCACTCTTGAAAATGCATGCATGATTTGGAGGATTGGTTCAAAATTTTCCTTGAATCTCAAATCGAAACTAAGTTGTTAGGTGAGTTAAATTTCGGACATGCATGTTGTTTTCCTTGGTGAGTGTTTTGATGTTGTTGTGATGAAAGCATGGAGGTGAGTGAGTTCGAATGTTTAACAAAAAGGAAATTTTGTGCCATTGAGTTCTTGTTGTTATGTGTGTGTGTGCATGAGTATTCGGCCATGCATGTTGTCTTCCTTGGTGAGTGTTTTGATGTTGTTGTGATGAAAACATGGAGATGAGTGAGTTCAATGTTTAACAAAAGGAAATTTTGTGCCATTGAGTTCTTGTTGTTATGTGTGTGTGTGCATGAGTATTCGCCATGCATGTTGTCTTCCTTGGTGAGTGTTTTGATGTTGTTGTGATGAAAGCATGGAGATGAGTGAGTTCAATGTTTAACAAAAGGAAATTTTGTGCCATTGAGTTCTTGTTGTTATGTGTGTGTGTGCATGAGTATTCGCCATATGCGGTATAAATGGGCATAGGTGTTAAATACCTTGTATTGGAAACTTTGATAAATAAGTAGCAATAAATTAAGATGAGATTGAGTAAATTTTCAGCTTAGTTGTGTTAAGTATTCGGCAATAACCATAATAATGCATGTGAATGCCGTATGTTTGTGTTTGATGGAGAGGTAAATTGTTTGATTTAGCTCAAGAACAAAGGGGAACTAGATTGGACAAAGGAAAGGAGAAAGCAAACGAGTAGCCGATTTGGAACCGTTCTACCCCAAACAAAGTAAGTCATTAAGCATATATTTGGTGTTGATGTAAATGACCATAATATATACGCAATTGTGTTTAAATGAGTTGATGTGTAAATGAAAATGTATGTGTATGGAATGATGCCATTGTTGAATGTATAAAGGCAGCAACATGCATAAGGTATTGGTCTCGGCACTAAGTGTGCGGGTATAAATGGACACGGTGACAAGATTGGCACTAAGTGTGTGGGTTTAAAAATTGTACAGCACTAAGTGTGCGAACTGAAAATATATAGCACTAAGTGTGCGAGCTGAAAATATATAGCACTAAGTGTGCGAGCTGAAAATTATATAGCACTAAGTGTGCGAGCTGAAAATATATAGCACTAAGTGTGCGGATTCACTATATGCTCTTGCGTTACAATTGGCACTGAGTGTGCAACATTATCGAGTTAATCCCGGACAGCGGATCGGGTAAGTACCTCGAGCCCATGACGAATAGAGAATACGTTCATGCTTGGGTTTGAATTTGGTAAGCCTTAAATCTATGTGATGATTGAAATTGTATGGTTGTGCTGGAAAATGAGTTAATGTGTAAAAATGTTTCGATTATCTTATTGTGTAGAATATGAAATGTGGATGTATGACTTGGTACGAGATTGGACCGAAAGGTCCGAGGTATTATGGTATAGATTCGATATGGATGAGTACCTAGCCTCGTTTGTCGTACATGTTGTAGTAACTTTATCGGTGGATTGATGAATGCTTATGACTTCTGAGTTGTAAACTCACTCGGTGTTTTCTTGTCACCCATTTTAGGTCTCTCGGACTCGTATTGTTTGCGTGATCGGGACCGTCGTTGAAGTCATCACACCGGCTGAAATCTTGTGGTATTGTTTTCGTTGTTGAAGAACATTTGGCATGTATAGGCTATTATATTTTGTCGAATTGTGGGTTGTAAACTTTAAGCCATGTGAAAATGGCCTATGTGGTCGTCGAGTGGGATGCTAGAACCTATAGCCACGAGTCTTAGAAACTCTAATTTTGATAAGGTGGCCATAATTTGTGTCATGTATGATGGATGATTAAGGCCAAGGAAAGATTCATGAAATTGGCATAGTCTACTGCAGTAACTGTTGCAGACAGCAGCAGTGAGATGAGATTAAAAAATCACTAAAAATAGTAAAAGCAGAATTAAATAGTGAGTAAATTATGAAATTGAACCTTGATGAATCTATTTTTATATGGACGAAACGAAACGACCATATGAGCAGTATACTGAGAAATATTAAAGTTCTCGTAAGACAGGGCCAGAACGGTTTCTGGGTCCCCTGTCGCGACTTTGAAAATTTACCATAAATTATCCAGAAAGAATTAGGAGTCATGCCTTATATGTACAGATTCCATTTTGAGTCTAGTTTCATTAGAAACAAACGATACCAGTATTAAAGCCCTGTACAGAGAGATATTCAAGTTGTAAGGCGCAAAGGCCAGAGCAGTCGATCCATGTAACATGGGTGACTTTAACTAATAAACTGTACCAATTGGCCTGACCAAAAATTCTAGAAATAAATCCATGGATGGGTATGTGAGTCTAAATTCAGGGAAAATTTACGAAACCAGTTTCTGAGTTTTGAAACTCGAGATATGATTTTTAAGGCGACGGTGACGCAGTTTTCCAGCCTGACTAGTAATGTCAAATTGGTTGGTACCTTGAGAGGATTTGGCCGTTAACCCCTCGTGTCCGACACCGGCGACGGCCACGAGTTAGGGGTGTTACAATTTTATTGGTATCAAAGCTATGGTTTAGTCGGTTCTAGGACTACCATAGAGCGTGTGAGTCTAGCTATACATGCCAAATTGTTAGTGCTTAATAATGTGATGACTTCTGACGGTTGAAATTTTTATTTTGATTAGCGATGGAACCCGGATAGAGAGACCCTTGGCGGATGACGTTGAAAGTGTAGCGGCTGCTCTGCGCAAGGGACACCGCCTGTTGAGCCTCGGTCATCTGCGAATAATCAAAATGAAGGGCGAAACAAGCCTTCTTCACCATGATGAATGAGTGGGTCGCGCAATATGCCCGAACCAATCCGGCTGTCCAACCATTCCCGAATTTAAATAATCCACCCCAAGAGCCCGTAATGCCATCGATTCATCGATCCCGTGAGGCTGAGTAAACCACCGTGGACTTGATTAGGAAGCGTGGGGCCGAGGAGTTTAAGGCCATAGTTACCGATTTATGCCGAAAGGGCCGAAGTTCGCTTGATAACACCATTAGAGTGTTTGATGAATCATGCACACCGATGAATGTCTTAAGTGTGCTATATCTTTGTTAAGAGACTCACCTACTATTGGTGGAGGACCTTGATTTCCATAGTCCCAAAGGAACAAGTTACTTGGGATTTCTTTCAAACGAATTTCGGAAGAAATATATTAGTCAACGGTTCATCGATCGAAGCGTAAGGAGTTCTGGAACTCAAGCAAGGCCGTATGATCAGATCTCGAATCTGAACATGAGTTCGTAAGACTTAGTCGGTATGCTCGGAGTGTGTGGCTGATGAGGTTGCTATGTGCAAAAGATTTGAAGAAGGATTGAATGAAGAGTTAAAGTTACTAGTGGGAATTTTGGAGATAAAGGAGTTCGTGACACTAGTCGAACGACCTCGCAAGGCGGAAGAACTTGGGAAGGAGAAGAAGAAGGCTGAATTTGAAGCAAGAGATTACCGTAAAAGATCAACGAGTAAAGCTCCGTTCTCATCAGTAAAGAGGTTCGGGAGGACACCAAGAAGTCGAGGGCGCATCATGGAATTTCCATTAGAGCCCGACCATTGACGGACTCCGAGCTACATCGGTAGCTAGCGTGGGCAATAATCGTCAAGAGAGACCGAATGTCCCCAATGTGGAAGACGACACCTAGGTGAATGTTGGGGTAAGTCTGCATTAACTTAGGACTTTATTACGGATGTGGTTCAAGGACCACTTCATTAGGGATTGCACGAGCTAGATGAGAAGAATAAGATGCAAGGTGCGAGATCTAGTGGGGTGACACTAGAGGTAGACCCCGAGGGTTTCGGGAGGTAGGGGTGGTAATCGAGGGGAGCCACCGACACGGCTGTTTGATCCGAGACCCGAGCTCCTGCTAGAGCATATGCCATCCGCACGAGAGGAGGCATCCTCCCCGACGTTATCACCGGTACTTTTACTCTCTTTGATACTAGTGTGATTGCATTGATTGACCCCTACTCTACTCATTCATATGTATGTGAAACTTTAGCATCCAAGAAGACTCTACTGCTGAGTCTCTTGAGTTCGTAATTCGAGTGTCAAACCCTTTGGGTCAATACGTACTCGTTGATAAAGTGTGCAAGAGATGCCCCTAATAATTCGAGAATCTGTTTTCCGGTGATCTAATGCTTCTACCATTTGATGAATTCGATGTTATTCTTGGTATGGATTGGTGACCGTACATGATGCAAAGGTGGATCGCAAAAGGAAAACCATTGATTTGAGGAGTGCAAATAATGAGGTAGTCCGAGTCGAGTCTCTTCGATTTAAAAGGAGTGCCGCGATAATATCTTCTATGACCGCCGGAGATATGTGAAAAGGGTGTGAAACATACCTTGCGTATGTGTTGGAAAGTAAAGAGACGGAAAAGAAACTCGAATCGGTATCGATGGTTTGTGAGTATTCGATGTTTTTCCGGAGGAGTTACCGGATTGCCACCGGTTCGAGAAGTGGAATTCGACATCGGTTGTACCGGCACTACGCCGATCTCAATAGCTCCGTGTCGTATGGCATTAACGGAGTTAAAGGAATTGAAGGTTCAATTGCAAGAATTGACGGATAGAGGTTTCGCTCGTGAGTTTTTCTCCATGGGCGCACCAAGATTGTTTGTGAAAAGAAGGACGGAAGCATGAGGTTGTGCATCGACTACCGTCAACTCAATAAAGTGACGATAAAGAATAAATATCCGTTGCCACGAATTGACGATTTGTTTGATCAATTAAAGGAGCCTCGGTGTTTTCAAAGATAGATTTGAGGTCGGGATACTATCGGTTGAGGGTCCGAGAATCGATATACCCAAAACCGCTTTTAGAACAAGGTACGGTCACTACGAATTCTTGGTGATGCCGTTTGGGCTCACTAATGCCCTACGGTGTTTATGGATTTAATGAATAGAATTTTCAGCCATACTTGGATCGGTTCGTAGTTGTATTTATCGATGACATTTTGGTCTATTCGAGAGATGAAACCGAACATGTTTGAACACCTAAGGCTAGTGTTGCAAATCTTACGAGATAAGCGCTATACGCAAAGTTCAAGAATGTGAATTTTGGTTGAAAGAGGTTAGCTTTTTGGGGCACGTGGTGTCCGCATCGGTGTCGGGTGGACCGAACAAAATTTCGACCATAGTCAATTGGAAACCTCCAAGGAATGTTACCGGGTTAGGAGCTTTTTGGGGCTTGCGGTTACTACCGACGGTTTGTAAAAGGATTCTCGATGATAGCCACACCCATGACAAAACCGCTTGAAAGATGTCAAATTTGAATGGACGAAAAAGTGTCGAAAAGTTTCACCAATTGAAAACCCATTTGACGAAAGCTCCAGTTCTAGTACAAACCGAATCGGCAAAGAGTTTGTCATCTATAGTGATGCCTCCCTACTTGGGTTAGGTTGCGTATTGATGCAAGAAGGTCGAGTTGTGGCCTATGCGTCGAGACAATTAAAGCCACATGAGAAAAATTATCCAACCCATGATCTCGAATTGGTCGCCATCGTATTCGCCTTAAAGATATGGCGACATTACTTATTTGGTGAGAAGTGCCATGTGTATTCGGATCACAAAAGTCTCAAATATTTGATGACTCGTAGAGACTTAAATCTGCGACAAAGACGATGGCTCGAGTTGTTAAAAGATTATGAACTCGTCATTGATTATCACCCGAAAGGCTAATGTGGTTGCGGATGCCTTAAGTCGAAATCACTTTGTTTGCTTTACTGAGCGATGAATGTACACTTGTCTATCCTACTCGACAATGTGTTAGTAGCGAATTAAAGGCCAAACCATTGTTGGCTCATCAAATTCGGAAGCTCGTAAAGTTGATGAGGAGTTGCTTGCAAAACGGGCCGAGTGTGTTCGAACAAGGAATCGAGTTTCAAATTGATGATGACGATTGTTTGAGGTTCGAAGTCGTCTGTGTGTTCCAAAGAATTGAACTTATTTCGATAATTCTAAATGAAGCCCATTGTAGCCGAATGGCAATCCACCCGGAGTACGAAGATGTACAACGATTTGAAACGTCGCTTTTGGTGGCATGGTATGAAACGAGACATCTCGATTTTGTTTCAAATGTTTAATATGTCAACAAGTGAAAGCGAACATCAAGTGCCATCGGGATTACTTCACCGATCACGATACCCGAGTGGAAATGGGATCGAGTCACAATGGACTTTGTATCCGGACCGCCATTGTCGCAAGTAAGAAGGATGCGATTTGGGTCGTAGTAGATAGATTGACTAAGTCGGCTCACTTTGTCCCCGTCGCACGGATTTTTCAATGGACAAACTAGCCGAATTGTACGCTTCTCGATTGAGACTATACGGGTGCCTATTTCTATCGTGTCGGATAGAGATCCGAGATTTACCTCGCGATTTTGGAAGAAGTTGCAAGAGGCTTTGGGTACCAAGTCGCATTTTAGCACCGCTTTTCATCCCCAAACCGATGGTCAATCCGAACGGATAATTCAAATCTGGAGGATATGTTGAGATGTTGCATCCTTGAGTTTAGTGGTTCATGGGAAAGATATTTGCCTTTGATTGAATTCGCTTATAACAATAGTTTTCAATCAAGTATTAAGATGGCGCTTTACGAGGCCTTGTACGGCGTAAATGCCGTACACCATTGTTTTGGACCGAGCTCGGTGAGAACAAAATTTTTGGAGTGGATTTGATTAAAGATGTTGAGCATGAAAGTAAAAGTAATCCGTGAAAATCAAGATAGCCTCCGATCATCGAAGTCGACGCGGATCTAAAACGAAAAGACATTGAGTATCAAGTGGGAGATAAAGTGTTTCTTAAAGTTTCGCCTTGGAAGAAGATACTCGATTCGCCATAGGGGCAAATTGAGCCCGAGGTTCATCGGGCCATATGAGATATCCGAACGACTCGGTCGATCGCGTATCATTTGATTTTGCCCCGAGCTCGAAAAGATTCACAATGTTTTTCATGTCTCGATGCTTGACGATATAGGTCGATCCATCGCACGTAATTGCTCCATCCGAGATTGAGATTCACCTAATTTGAGCTATGAAGAGGAACCGGTTCGCATTATGAGGCGTGAAGTAAAAGAGTTGCGCAATAGGAAAATACCGTTAGTGAAGGTGTTGTGGCATAAACACGGAATGGAAGAAGCCACTTGGGAGCTTGAGGACTCTATGAAAGAGCAATACCGAGCCTATTCACCTGTAAGATTTTCGGGGACGAAAATTTCTTAAGTGGGGAGAGTTGTGACATCCCAAAATTGACCATAGTCGAAGTGGTTTCGGGACCGCTAAACCGAGTCACCGACATGTTCGAACGTAATATTTATTGTCTAGAATATGTGAAAATGCATGTGTGAATTTTGAATTCTTTGATTTAGTTAATTTGATTGTGAATTGAAAGAAAAGGACTCATGTGAAAGGATTTAAATAGATGTGGCTAATTTTAAGAGATTAATAAAAGGATGAAGTAAAATAAATGGACTTGCATGTCAAATAGCCCATTCCTAAGGGTAGTGACCGCCATGTCAAGAGTGATGGGCAAGGAAAACATGTTTCAAACATGTTTAGCTAATGGATTATGCTTGAAAGAATAAAGAAATGAAATTGAAAAAATAGGGATATGATGAAAACAAAAGAAAAAAAAGTGTTCATTCTCTCATTTTCTCCTTGCTTGGCGAATACACTAAGAAGAAAGGGGGAAAAAGCTTGAGAAAAATCAGCCATGGGAGCTTACTAGACTAAGGTGTTTTGATACAAGAAGGTATGTTTTATGCCACTCTTGAAAATGCATGCATGATTTGGAGGATTGGTTCAAAATTTTCCTTGAATCTCAAATCGAAACTAAGTTGTTAGGTGAGTTAAATTTCGCCATGCATGTTGTTTTCCTTGGTGAGTGTTTTGATGTTGTTGTGATGAAAGCATGGAGATGAGTGAGTTCGAATGTTTAACAAAAGGAAATTTTGTGCCATTGAGTTCTTGTTGTTATGTGTGTGTGTGCATGAGTATTCGGCCATGCATGTTGTCTTCCTTGGTGAGTGTTTTGATGTTGTTGTGATGAAAACATGGAGATGAGTGAGTTCGAATGTTTAACAAAAAGGAAATTTTGTGCCATTGAGTTCTTGTTGTTATGTGTGTGTGTGCATGAGTATTCGGCCATGCATGTTGTCTTCCTTGGTGAGTGTTTTGATGTTGTTGTGATGAAAGCATGGAGATGAGTGAGTTCGAATGTTTAACAAAAAGGAAATTTTGTGCCATTGAGTTCTTGTTGTTATGTGTGTGTGTGCATGAGTATTCGGCCATATGCGGTATAAATGGGCATAGGTGTTAAATACCTTGTATTGGAAACTTTGATAAATAAGTAGCAATAAATTAAGATGAGATTGAGTAAATTTTCAGCTTAGTTGTGTTAAGTATTCGGCAATAACCATAATAATGCATGTGAATGCCGTATGTTTGTGTTTGATGGAGAGGTAAATTGTTTGATTTAGCTCAAGAACAAAGGGGAACTAGATTGGACAAAGGAAAGGAGAAAGCAAACGAGTAGCCGATTTGGAACCGTTCTACCCCAAACAAAGTAAGTCATTAAGCATATATTTGGTGTTGATGTAAATGACCATAATATATACGCAATTGTGTTTAAATGAGTTGATGTGTAAATGAAAATGTATGTGTATGGAATGATGCCATTGTTGAATGTATAAAGGCAGACAACATGCATAAGGTATTGGTCTCGGCACTAAGTGTGCGGGTATAAATGGACACGGTGACAAGATTGGCACTAAGTGTGCGGGTTTAAAATTGTACAGCACTAAGTGTGCGAATCTGAAAATATATAGCACTAAGTGTGCGAGCTGAAAATATATAGCACTAAGTGTGCGAAGCTGAAAATTATATAGCACTAAGTGTGCGAGCTGAAAATATATAGCACTAAGTGTGCGGATTCACTATATGCTCTTGCGTTACAATTGGCACTGAGTGTGCGACATTATCGAGTTAATCCCGGACAGCGGATCGGGTAAGTACCTCGAGCCCATGACGAATAGAGAATACGTTCATGCTTGGGTTTGAATTTGGTAAGCCTTAAATCTATGTGATGATTGAAATTGTATGGTTGTGCTGGAAAATGAGTTAATGTGTAAAAATGTTTCGATTATCTTGTTGTGTAGAATATGAAATGTGGATGTATGACTTGGTACGAGATTGGACCGAAAGGTCCAAGGTATTATGGTATAGATTCGATATGGATGAGTACCTAGCCTCGTTTGTCGTGAGACAGGGCCAGAACGGTTTCTAGGTCCCCTGTCGCGACTTTGAAAATTTACCATAAATTATCCAGAAAGAATTAGGAGTCATGCCTTATATGTACAGATTCCATTTTGAGTCTAGTTTCATTAGAAACAAACGACACCAGTATTAAATCCGTGTACAGAGAGATATTCAAGTTGTAACACGCGAAGGCGGAAGCGATCGATCCTCGTAACATGGGTGACTTTAACTAATAAACTGTACCAATTGGCCTGACCAAAAATTCTAGAAATAAATCCATGGATGGGTATGTGAGTCTAAATTCAGGGAAAATTTATGAAACCAGTTTATGAGTTTTGAAACTCGAGATATGATTTTTAAGGCGACGGTGACGCAGTTTTCCAACCTGACTGGTAATGTCAAATTGGTTGGTACCTTGAGAGGATTTGGCCGTTAACCCCTCGTGTCCGACACCGGCGACGGCCACGAGTTAGGGGTGTTACACTCTTGACTTCCTCCAACATTCGCCTGGATGGCACCTTTTACCACGTTTGCAACGCAGAAAGTTCGGATACGTCTTAACGGATTTCACAGAATGAGGCTTCTACTTCAGAGGACTGTGATTCCTCTTCCTACTGCACTCCAAGCACCTAGCCTGAAGTGTTTCACCATACGCCTTAACTCTTGCCTCAAACACTTCTTCCAGCACTTCCCTTACCAACTAGGTTAGTGCCTCCGTACCAAGCTCCGGGTTATTGTTACCCAAAGTTGTTAGACTTACCTTGACTACAATTTCTTAAACCATCTCGTGTTCCGGGGAGATGGGCAACTCCTCGCGACCTTGCTTGCCTTCGAAATCCATCACAGTACTGTTACTAACTGAAAAAAAAATCTATTTTCTAGAACATACACTGAATAAGTACAAAATCTAACTTTAAGTACAATCTAACAAAAAACTTACGGATTCGGTGCCAGAGACTCGGTAACCACCATTTCAGGAAAATATTTAGAAAAACATTTCAAATACTTCAAATCTTTTCAAACCTTTTTGAAACAATTCTTTCAGAAATCTAATTTTAAAACCCATTCCACAGCCGAGTTTTGCAACTTAGCTTTGATACCACTAAATGTAACACCCCAAGCTTGACCTAGAAGTTAGGCCCGAAACTGGCATGTCACATTGAAGTGTTTTTCGAAAACCATGTTCTTATTAAAACCCTTCTTACTATTTAAAACCTCTGGCCATTTTAAAACTTGTGAAACGTTAATTCCTTTAAAACCTTACTTGCTGCGGAAGCTTAATTTTAAACAGTTGAGGAAACGTGATATTTTGAAAACCAATTGTTGTTTTGGAAAACCATGTCCTACTTCTAACAAATATTAAGCTTACTAAATAAATTTCCCAAATAAAAATTTTAGAAAATAAAGAGGCCTTAATACAACTCAAATCAAAAACCAAAGTGCTTAACTAAATAAATGAAATAGAAAAATATGTGCAGTTGTGTGGTCGTCTCCAAGTCCCTCTGCGACACCGATCCACCTAACGCTGGGGATTACCTACACAGTTAATAAACGGGGTGAGTTTACGAAAACTCAGTGTGTAATCCCCTCCTAAACTAAAAAAGTTAGTAAACCGACAAAATTCAGAATCAGTCTAGGCCGGAGCCCATTACAGTAACAGAACAATGTGTGTGTGGGCCAAAGGCCAGTACAATTTCACTTAGTTCTCAGCCCTCATCAGAATCAATTGGGCCTAGCCCATTCTCAAAATCAATAATAGTGCATACAGTAACAGTCTAGGCCTGAGCCTTATTCAAAACGGTGGCCTTTGGGCCTTAGCCCATATTAGCCTCAGTTGGGCCGAAGCCCACATCGTAATAATATCAAAATAATATCATACATGCAATGCTGTGCAACCTACCCCAATAAACCAACCGCTACACACCAACTCCGTCCCCCGATACACATCATGTGGGGATATAAATATCGACCCACCCATCCGATACACATCAGTGGTAGCCTGGTTACAATACTACCTTCATTGCAGCAAGCTGCTAATCAAATATTGGGCTTAATAGCCATCAGTGACGGTAATATAATCGGCACACAGCCTTCAGTAAATATGATTGACACAGAGTCATCAATAAGTATGCTAGGCATATAGCCACAGGTAAATACGTTTGGCACACATCCATAATCAGGTTGGCACAGAGCCATATGTAGGTTGGCACAAAGCCATAATCAGAATAATTGGCTTTAAGCTATCGGTAATTGTATCATGTTAGGCACATAGCCATCAGCGACGGTAATATAGTTGGCATACAGCCTCGGGTAAATATGATCGACACAGAGTTGTCAATAATCATATATTAGGCTTAAAAGCCACCGGTGAATCCACGATCGTCAAGCAACCATGCGATCCTTAATCGGTGGATTCACGGTCGTCAAGCAACCATGCGATCCTCAATCGATGGATCCACGGTCGTCAAGCAACCATGCGATCCTCAATTTCTTCCTCCGTTTCATAATCCCCACCCATGTGTAACATAATATTATATGAATGCAACAAATATACACACGACATACAAAATCATACAAATCACAACACAATAAATCCAATCACACCATACATTCTCAGTCAAGACATAGTCAAATCAATCAAATTGTATTATCAGTGAGTCATATACCCTAGAGGGACAGAACAGTCTTTTTACCTATTAGGGGTATTTTAGTCATTTCACCCTACAAGGGTGTTTTAGTAAATCTACAAACCAAGGGTATTTCGATAATTTTGCAAACCAATGGTATTTCTGTAATTTTTTGAAAGTCAAGGGTATTTTTGTAATTTTGTAAATCAAGGGTATTTTTATAATTTTCCAAATTAAGGGTCTTTCGGTTATTTTCCAAATCAGGGATATTTTGTAATTTTACAAATTAAGGGTATTTTGGTAATGTCACAAATTAAGGGTATTTTGGTAATTTTACAAACTAAAGGTATTTTGGTAATTTTAAAAATCAAGGGTATTTTGGTAATTTTGCTAATCGAGGGTCTTTTGGTAATTTTGTAAACCAAGGGTATTCAATAACTTTGTAAACCAAGGGTATTTTAGTAATTCTACCCTACAAGGGCATTTCAGTAATACTAGCCTACAGATATGAGATTCACGTAGTCCAATCTAATATTTACTACACAATCATACAATTTATCCACTTAGGCTCATGAGCCCATTGGGCGCACATGGCCCATCCTGGCCCATCGTGGCCCAAGGAAACTAAGCCCACGAGAGCACTCATGATGGCCTCAACCATCACGTCAAAGCTCCTATAGGTGCGCTCGCACGCTTGTGTGGCTACCATCGTCGTGTGACTGGTATTTTGGCATTTGCCGTTCTATAGCTAGAGTAGTGCGAAATACACACCTGGTTATGAGAACGCGTTGAAGTCCACGATCACCAACTTTGGCATATCCTGCATTGAGTCTTAATCACTTTCCCTCCCCCCAACTCATCTGGTGCGCTCTATTTAAAGCCAGCTTCTCACCAATTACCATGTTAGCTTCCCGATGTGGGATTACTTTCAGTTATTAAGAAAATTCCTTATTTTCTTATGACCACTTCAACCACAGAGTCCTAGTCCAACTCCACCTCCTACACAGCTTAAATAGAAAAATAAATACTCTATTGCGCATCCCAAGACTTGAACCTTAGACCTCATAGTTACACAACACACCACCTTTCCATTCCACCATAGGCTCTTTTTGTGTCACAAAATATCCTCAATTAATTATAAGGTCTATAGGCCAAAGTCCAGGTTCCTTTAAAAGAAAAACCAAAATAAATTGCAAGAGCCAAGACTTGAACCCAGGCTTCCTTGCAACCTTAATGACACCACAACCACTAGACCACATGCTTCCTTGTATCATTTATTTAACACAATAATTTAAAAAAGCCTTTATCCAAACACCCAGGGTTTTATTCACTTAAAACCAAAATTTTTGCTAAAGCCCAAGTTTGAACCCAAGATTTCTCCAACATTTCTCAGAGCCATTAACAACCAAAGCAGACATTTAATTGTGTCATTTCCTTTCACAATTAAGTGCTTATATACAACCTCCTTACGGACCCATACTCAAGGCCCAATACTTCTAGGCCCAAATTCGGGGAGTTACACAAGACACAATGAAACTTACAACACTATTTAACCACTAGGTCAAAGCTTCACACTTGATAACAAACATACAAAATCTAAAGAAAAGCTAGGCTTGACAAGCTAGGTTTTGGGCCAAAATTAATAAAAATTTTAAGGGAAGGGAATTGAACACAGAACATCAAGTGCACCACTAGAACACTTAACTAATAAACTAGGTCAAATTACTTGATACATAAGAAATTTGGGGCGTTACAACTCTCCATTCATAAGGAAATTTCATCCTCGAAATTTACCTGGTTCGAATAGATAAGGATATTGCTAACGTATCGAGTCTTCCACTTCCTAAGTGGCTTCCTCAGTACCATGATTTTACCATAAAATCTTAATTAGAGTAATCTTCTTCTTTCTCAAGACCTTTACCTCACAAGTCAAAATCTGTATTGCGTCATCCTTAAAGGATAAATTAAGCTTTACCTCGATCTCTTCGATTAGAACTACATGAGATAGGTCAGACCAGTATCATCCCAACATAAAGACATGAAAAACATCATGGAGGTGGTCCAAATCTGGAGGTAGCTCCAACTGATATGCGACTGGCCTTACTCACTGATAACTCTTGACAAGAGTTATATTTCATTCCTTTAGACCTAGTTAACTACATGTACTTAAGTACATCTAGTTGCATGTTAGGACATTTCATTAGTATTTTTAGCATTGTATTAGAACTTGGGAAAGGGCTGTGTTTTGTGGTATTGACAGGTGCAGGATAAGGAACAAGAAATAAATGAGTGAAGTTTTACGAGGGCAAAAAGGGTGGTCAGATTGCCAACCAGTATGCCGTGGCAATACCGGGAAGGTGTCTAGTCAGCATTCAATACATATTAGTTTCAGCCCAACTCTATTTGTACCAGATAAATCTACTAGAAAAGAGGAGAAGATAAATCTTGGGGTTGTTGGAATTATCCTGAGAGAAATAAAAACAAAGCAATTTAAAAAAAGGCAAAGTAGGAAACCCTAGACGACAGAACTATAGGTAGAGATCTTTAGGTAAATTAGAAGGTATCGATTGAACAGAGATAAAAAGAGGAAAGACGCAAAAAACCCCTCTCAGCCACCTCAGGACACTGCATAGCTAGATTGTGGATTGGATAAGTGAACGTTGTCTTCGCGATGTTCATCCATTATTTCAAATATGTTCTTTCAGGAATTACAGTGATGAAAACTATGGTTGAATTGACTTTTATTTGCCAACCTTTTAGTTAAATCTCATAGGGTTGAGATTACTTTGATGAAACTTTAATTGTCTTTAATGGCTACAGTATAAATCTGAGTTATTTTACTGTTTCATTCAATTATTTTATTCTTTACAATGTATGTGAGCAATCCCTAGACATAGTCGATTGTGCAACATACCTTTAAATTAATTTAATTCTGAAAAGGTTAGATTAGTTGGAACTTGGTTGAATGATATGAGAAAGTACTCAACATATACTTGTAATAGACTCTAAACATAGAGCAACGATCATCCAAAAGGTAACAATGCAGGGTGCCATATTAAATGCCTATAGACATAGGCAAGGTAACTTGAGGTTTTTTCTCTCGAAAGAGGCGGGCCACTTAAGAACTCTTCTGAATAGTAGGTTAAGAATGATTTTGCTAAGGCATTGCTACAGGAAATGTAACACCCCTAACCTGTCTCCGTTGTCGAAATAGGGTTTCAAAACATTACCGAAACTTTCAATAACATTTATAAATAAATCATGCAAGTTACTATTCAAATTCTAAAATCATTCACAACATCCCTTAAATAGACCCTCGGGGTCCAATACGAGCATTAGAATCGAGTCAGGACTTAATCAGAACCTCTAAAAATTATTTTGCAAAATTTCAAAAATTTTACAAGGTATAGGGCTCACACGCTCGTGTGGTCCAAGGGACACGCCCGTGTGACCTTAGGACACGCCCATGCTGGAGGCTGTGTTCGACCCCCTGTAACTCTCAAACTTGTGCACACAACCATGCCACACGCCAATGTGCTAGGCTATGTGGTTAATTAATTCAATTCGAAATTAGGTGCAGGTTTCACACAGCCAAGACACACGCCCATGTTCTAGGCTGTGTAGGACACAAGGTTGAGACACACACTCGTGTCTCTACCCGTGTGCTCAATTCTGAGCATTTTGTTTCTCGAATTTAAGGTGCAAGGGACACACGGCCTAACTACATGTCCATGTATCCGGCTGTGTATCACACACGGTCTAGACACATGCCCGTGTGTTTGCCCATGTGGACAAAATAAAGCCATTCCTAGCTTTATTTCTCACCCAAAATCACACGCATAACCTGCACTTGAATCACACATCCAAATACCAACCATTTCAAGCATTCAAATCAAGAAAATTCCTTCATTCATCATGGCATATCATTTCATGCATACATGTCTATAATCTTACCTTAGTTAAGTCCTCAAGTAAGACATAATTTGATCAACTACTTAACATATATGTAGCTACCATAATTTGACATTACAAGTATATTAAAACAAGCCAATATTAGCCATTTCAATGGCTAGATTACAGGCATCATTTATATTTACATGCCAATATGGCTAATATATCCTATACATGCCATTACAACCATAATTGATTTACCATATAGTACCGACATGGGCCCATGGATAGTGTGAGTGATCTCCGCCAAGCTTCCAATCCAACAAGCTTTTGATTTACTATAAAACAGGGAACTAAAAATAAGTAAGCAAAAAATGCTTAGTCAGTTTGTATAACATGGTACTTAACCTACCATTCATTCTATTTTGAAGTAACTATGTAAGGCAGAATCAATCAATTTGACCTCAAACCCTACACACATTCTCATTGCCCTTGTTAGTCATATATTCCATAATAAGATCAAATCATATATGTGGTCAACAATAATAAAGTTTCCAAGCAGATATGCTTTCCACAACATGTATTCGTTCAACATGCAAAATTCATCTCATTATTTCAAGTACAATTTCATAATAGTTCATTTCGAGTTTAGAGCATTTCATATCAGAACTTTACTCATATTACTCGGAATACGAAGGTCACGATTAGCACGCTCAAGGTGTACAAGTCTATAACCAATAATGAACATATATTCATCAAATAAAGTCCATGTACAAATATCATCATCTCGTGTTTTCATATATCACTTGTCATGTATCATCATTTACTTGTATTTCAGACGGATACATGTAATAACTCATTTTATCATTCATAACTTCTCATGTCTAGAATTATCACCCGTTGAATTTATTCGGAATATCATTGGATACGCAGGTAATACATTCTAGGTGTATGAATCAGGATCCGTCAATTCATGTCCAATGGTACCCATAAGGTACTATATTAGATAGTACACTCTCGAACCAAACATATATACAATAGGATTACCAGTGTAGGCTACACCCTTTTTATGTCATATGCTCTAAGGAGCTTGATCTGGATTACTCGTCCGGGCTAAATCCAATCCATAACATGTGCCCAAGAGGACATATATCAGGATTACCTGTAACACCCTTAACCCGTATCCGTCGCCGGCATAGGATTACGAGGCATTACCGATCAAATCACATCAATATTACATACTTCAAACATTCATAGTCATAATTATGCAGAACACAACCATATTGACACTTACGAGGCTCTTCAAGGCCTTAGTATATGCTTAGAAATGGTTCGGGACTAAACCGATAACATTTGCAATCTTTGGGAAACTTATAACATTTTCAAGCATTCAAGGGTCACACACCCGTGTGAACAGGCCGTGTGCCTCACACGGCCACCAGACATGCCCGTGTCACAGGCCGTGTCAAAATAGGGCATACATACTGACTTGCACCACATGGCCGGAGACACGTCCATGTGCCATGGCCATAGGAAATCTGGAGGGGTTACTAACTTGAGTCACACGACCAGCCGCACGCCCATGTGCCAGCTTGTGTGCGCCACACGGTCAGTAGACATGCCCGCGTGTCTAGACCGTGTCAAACCTGTAAGGTACACTAACTTAAATTTGAAAGGTACCTCAGGGACACATGGTAGTATAGCATGACCGTGTGTCACACACAGCTGGGATACATGCCCGTGTCTCTGCCCGTGTGGACAAAAATAGGCTATTTGCAAAGCCAGTTTGCAACCCCTTTCCTCATGCACACCTTGTAACCAAAATGGCACCATTTCAATACATTTCTAGGCAGTCAGAACATGCCAATTCATAAACAATTCATGCCATTTAAAAACCATCCTCTTAACTACATAAATCCATGAGCAAAACATACCAAATCAATATGCCAAAATTATCAAATTTACATAACTTCTATATACATTTCTTCATCATTTTAATTATTATTTCTTGTCATAAAACATACTATATCATCTCAAAATCAAGCCACTGCATGCCATCTTCCAATCATTAATACACCAATTGTCAACTAGCTACACAAGCAAACATATAACCATCACAAAATAAGCCAAAACATAATGTTATATATATATGCATCACATATATCACTTATCAAACAAATAATTCAAGCCAACTTAAATGGCCATACACACTGTCATTTACGAACCAAATCTCATGGCTAATATCATAACTGAAAACATATCAAAATGACACTAGCCTATACATGCCATATACCATATATACAAAGCTTTATAAGTACCAATAAGATGATCGATAGTGTGACGATGTTCCTGATGATTCCTAATGTTAGAGCTAGCTTCGATAATCTATAAACCAGGTTAAAAGCTTAATAAGCCATATACAAATAAAGTTATCATAAGAACATTTGCATATCAATTCAATTATGCAAAGCATAGCTAAACACATACAAGTTCACAATCCTTTCTCATTGTACACATATTCAATATCATAATTGAATTCATCAAATACTTCTTTTTTCAACACTCATATGAATCTTGTACATACCTGAGTCATTTAACTCATTCACACATTCTTTCTCGACTTGACTTTTCCCATTGAACCATTCGGAATCGTTAAGGATACTCGAAAATCACATAAAGCTCGTACAATGTCATATCCCAAATATGGTCTTACATGTTATCACATATTGATGCCACTGTCCCAACAAGGTCTTACACAAAATTGAATAACGATGCCAATGTCCCAGACATGGTCTTACACGTAATCACAATACAATGCCAATGTCCCAGAATGGTCTTACATGTTATCACATCTCGGTAACCTAGTGTCATGACATTTGTATCCTATACTATTCCTAAGGTTCGTACAGGACTTTTGGATGTCGTAACTCTATTGATTCTTACTTGTATTTGCTTATTCAACATTCATAATAATTCAATGACAACTAAACATGTATAATTCGATTTAAAGACATTTATTTGCATATGAACTTACCTCGTTTCGGGTCAACTACTCGACAACTTTCAATTTCCCCCAATCTAAATCTAATTTCTTTCATTCTTGATCTATATACATTTAAAATTAACTCATTTATTCATCAAATCATTCAATTTCATCCAAAAATACCTATTTGGGCATTTTTACAATTTAGCCCCTAAAGTTTCACATTTATTCAATTTAGTCCTTATTTCAATAAACACAAACTTACACCAATTCAATTCAAACCCTTGTGTGTCAAATTACTATAGTACCCCTAGCAACCCATATTTCACATTTATTCACACTTTTAACCCTGTATTTTTATCTTTTTACAATTTAATCCCTAATATGCATTTTTACTCAAAATCACATTACAAAACATAGATATCCATAACTAAAATTTCATAATTCATCATAAAACATTCAAAAACACATGAATTCATCAATGGAAACTTTCAAAACATTAAGCAGTTTTGCAAATTAGTCCTTGGGCTAGCTAGTACTTGATACAACAATCACAAAAATATAAAAATCATAAAAAACCAAGCTCAAAACATACCTCAATCAAGCAATGAAAGTGCCGAATGGAAACCTAATCTTTTAGCTCTCTTCTTTTCTAATTTTCGGTTGAAACAAATAAAGATGAACATGTTTTCATCTTTTGTTTTATTTAATATTCTTTATTTTATTTAATTACTAAATTAACGTTGATTAAATAACATTTAAAACATTAAATACATGCCCATTTATGACAAATTCCACTATTAATAGTCTAATATCAACATAAGGACCTTTCATTTAATAAATCATAGCAATTAAACACTTTTAACGTATAGCATGCTACTTTAGCATTTTACTTGATTTAGTCATTTTCTCAAGTTAAGCATCCCAATGATAAAATTATTTCACGAAATTTTCACACATATATCATCACATGCTATAAACACTAAAAATAATATTAAAATAATTTTTTGACCTCGGATTTAGGGTTCCAAAACAACTGTTCTAATTTAAGCTAAAATTGGGTTGTTACAACTCTTCCCCTTAGGGATTTTCGTCCCTGAAAATCTTACCAGTGAGTAGGTTGAAGTATTGTTCTCTCGTAGCATCTTTGAGTTCCCACGTAGCTTCTTCAATCCCGTGTAGATGCCATAAGACTTTCACTAAAGCGATTTTCTTTTTTCTCAGCTCTTTGATCTTACGAGCTAAAATTCAAATCAGTTTTTCACTGTACGACAAATCTTTCTGAATTTCAACCTTTAAAGGAGAAATAACATGTGAAGGGTCAGATCGGTATCACCGAAGCATCGATACATAAAAAAAATTGTGAATCTTCTCTAAATTGCTTGGTAAAGCTAACCAATATGCCACTGGACTTATTCTTTCAATGATCTCATATGAGCCGATGAATCTCGAACTTAATTTGCCTTTATGACTGAATCGAAGTATTTTCTTCCACAGAGATACTTTCAAAAACACTTTATTCCCAATCTAAAACTCAATATCTTTTTGTTTCAAGTTTGTGTATGATTTCTGACGATCTAATACTGCTTTCAGACTATCACGAATTGCGTTCACTTTCTGTTTAGTCTCTTTAATAAAATTGACCCCAAAAATCTTATTCTCACTAAGTTCAGTCCAATACAATGGTGTTCGACACTTCCTACTGTATAGAGCTTCGTACGGTGCCATTTTAATACTCGACTGAAAACTATTTTTATACGCGAATTCAATCAACGGTAAATACTTTTCCCACGTACCTTCGAACTCATGAATGCAATACCTCAACATATCCTCGAGTATTTGTATAACTCACTTGGATTGACCATCCGTCTGCAAGTGAAATGTGATACTAAAATGTAGTTTTGAACCCAATACATCTTATAGTTTCTTACAAAACCTTGATGTGAACCTCAGATCTCTATCCGAAACAATAGAAATAAGTACTCCGTGTAATCTCACAACCTCGGAGATATACAACTCAGCTAACTTTTCAAGCAAATAGTCTGTTCGTACCGGAATGAAATGATCCGATTTTGTTAATCTGTCAACTATAATCCAGATTGCATCTTTCTTTCTCGAAGATATGGGCAATCCCGACACAAAATCCATAGTCACTTTATCCCATTTCCATTCAAGGAATCATAATCGATTGCAATAACCCAGACGGTACCTGATGCTCAGCTTTAACTTGCTAACAAATCAAACATTTAGAAACAAGCTCTAAGATATCATGTTTCATACCAGGCCACCAATAGAGCTGTTTTAAATCGTTATACATTTTCGTGCTTCCTGGATGAACAGATAAACGACTACTATGTGCTTCGTTTAAAATCATCCGAATCAATTCTGAATTTCTCGAAACACATATTCAACCTCTGAATCTTAAACAATCATTAGCGTCAACTTGAAATTCTGAATCAAAGTTAGAATCACATTGAGCTCGTTTTGCTAGCATTTCATTATCAACTTTCTGAGGTTTACAAATCTACTGTAAAAATAACGGTCTTGCTTTCAACTCAGCTACAACTAAGTTATCGTCAGATAGAGCCAACTCAGTTTTCATTGCACGAAGAGCAAACAAAGATTTTCAGCTTAATGCATCAGCAACAACATTTGCTTTTCCTGGATGGTAGTCAATCACTAGCTTGTAATCTTTTTGCAATCCTAGCTGTCTCCGCTATCGCAAATTCAAATCTTTTTGAGTCATCAAATATTTCAAACTCTTGTGATCAGAATAAACATGACATTTCTCACCAAACAGATAATGGCACCAAATCTTCAACGCAAACACAATGGCTACTAACTCTAAATTGTGCGTCGGGTAATTCTTTTCATGCGGCTTCAACTATCTCATGGCATAAGCTATAACTTTGCCTTCTTGCCTCAAAACGTAGCCTAGACCACTCAATGATACATCACTATAGATCACAAATTCTCTAGTCGATTCTGGCTGTACTAACACTAGAGCTTCAGTCAAAAGAGCTTTCAGCTGATCAAAACTTTTTTGACGTTTCTCAGACCATTCAAACTTTACATCTTTTTGAAGCAATCTCGTCAACAGAGTTACAATCATTGAAAAGTCTTTCACAAATCATCTATAATATCCCGCTAGTCCCAGAAAACTGTGGACCTCAAAAACATTTCTCGGAGGCTTCCAATCTATAATCACATATATCTAGCTCGGATCGACTCAAATACCTGATGCTAACATAATATGACCCAGAAAACCAACCACTCGCAACCAGAATTCACATTTACTGAACTTTGCATATAACTGCGTATCACACAGAGTCTGCAATACAATTCTCAAATGCTCGACAATCTCATATTCATTTTGCGAATATATCAATATGTCATCAGTAAACACAACAAGAAACCAATCTAGGTATTGTCTGAAAATTCAGTTCATTAAATCCATAAAGACAGCAGGTGCATTCATTAAACCGAAAGGCAAAACTAAAAATTCATAATGACCATACCTCATTCTAAAAGCTGTCTTTAGCACATCAGAGTCTCTAACTCGCAACTGGTAATAACTTGATCTCAAATTAATCTTTGAAAACACTATAGCCCTTTTTAATTGATCAAGCAAATCATCTATTATGGGTAGAGGATACTTATTCTTTATAGTCACTTTATTCAACTGTCTGTAGTCAATACACATTCTCATCGTGCCATCTTTCTTTTTCACAAACAACACGGGAGAACTCCAGGGCGAGAAACTCGATCTTGCAAACCCTCTGTCAGTTAATTCTTGCAACTAAGCTTTTAATTCTTTTAACTCTGTCGGGGCCATTCAATATGGAGCTATAGATATCAGCGTTGTTCCCGGCACTAACTCAATACCAAACTCAACTTCTTAGATTGGTGGTAAACCCGGTAACTTTTTAGGAAACACATCTTGATATTCACACACAACTGGCACTGATTTGATCTTCTTTTCAGTCACTTTTGTATCAAGCACATAAGCAAAGTAAGCTTCACAACCCTTTCTCACATATTTTTGAGCTAACGTTGAAGAAATCACTGCTAGAAACCATTCAAATCATCTGACTCAATTCGGATAATTTCATTATTCTGACATCTCAGATCAATTGTCTTTCTTTTACAATTCACTATAGCATCATGTAGCGCTAGCCAATCTATACCCAGGATTATATCAAATTCATCAAATGGTAACAACATCAGATCAACTAGAAAACAGAAACCTCGAATCATCAATGGATAGTTCTTGTACACTTTATCAACCAACACACACTTGCCTAAGGGGTTCGATACTCTAATTACAAATTCAGTAGACTCTACAGGAAAAGTCTTACTGGATACTAAATTGATGCATATATAAGAATGATTTGATCCTAGATCTATCAATGCAATAACTTTAGTATCATAGAGAGTAAAAGTACTAGTAATAACATCTATAGATGACGCTTCTTTGCGAGTGCGAATAGCGTAGGCTTGTGCAGGTGCTCTGGCTTTAGATCTCACAGCAGAGTCTTTAGTCGTTCTTTGACTACCACTCACATTAACAACATTTCTGGGTGATCTACCTCTAGCTGCAATGTTACTCGACCTCATGTTTTGTACTGTATCTTGCTCAGCCAACTCAAGAAAGTTACGAATAAAATGATCCAATGATCCACATTTTAAACAAGCGCGAACATTCAATCCACCATCACCGATATGCCGTGTTCCACGATGTTTACATTCAGGTCAGTTTTGTCTCACACTGCCAACACTAGCAATAGATGTAGCTTGAGCTTTAGAACTCACAAGCTGTTTTCCACGATCTCTGATTAAATATCCCACAGATGAATTAGAATGATTAAACGAGTCTCAGAATTTCTTTGATGTAGACTAATAAGATTTACTAGTTGATCTCTTTCTCGAATCTCTTGCTTCATAATCAGCTTTTTTCTTTTCTTTACTAAGATATTTGAATTTACAAGCCCTTTCAACTAAAATAATGAATTCTTTGATTTCTAAAATCCCGACTAGAAGTTTTATATCTTTATTCAACCTATCAACGAACCGTTTACACATGATTTCCTCAATGGAAGCATATTCCTGGGCGTACTTGCTTAAACCTACGAATTCTCTTTCGTACTTAGTGACAGTCATCCACCCTTGTTTACATTCTAGAAACTCTTTATGCGTCTGATAGAGAAATTTCTGACTTATGTACTTTTTTTGAAACTTAGATTGGAAGAACTCCCAGGTAACCTATTCTCTAGGAACCACAGATATCAATGTTTTCCACTAATGATACACATTATCTCTAAGTAAAGATACCACACATTTATACACTCATCAGGAGTACAAGACAATTCATCGAATACTCGAATCTTGTTCTCAAGCCAGAACTCAACCCTCTCAGCATCATCATCAACAGTAGCCCGAAACTCCTCAGCCCCATGTTTATGAATCTTATCAATAGGTGGTTTATTTAATCGCATAAGATCAATACCTTGAGGAACTACAGGGGTTTGTTGAGGAATAGATGGGGTGGAGGTTGTTGAGCAGACGAATTCATTTGAACGAACTCTGTAAACCACTCACTCATCATTTGGAAAAAGGCTTGCTTAGCCTCTCTCCCTTGACTACTTGAAATTGGCCTAGAATCAGCTGGTGCTGCCCCTTGAGCGGGAGCAGGCGCATTACTTTCCACATCATTAGCTATTCCTCATTCGGGATTTATTTACTATATGAAAACAGATTTTTAAGCTGTCAGGAATCATCACACTATCACAGTTTATATATATGACATGTATAGCTAGATTCTCACATGCTACGTTAGTCCTAGAATTAACTAAATCGTAGCTCTAGTACAGATTAAATGTAACACCCCTAACCCGTATCCGTCACTGGGATAGGATTACGAGACATTATCGATCAAATCACATCAATATTACATACTTCAAACATTCATAGTCATAATTATGCATTACACAATCATGTTGTCCCTTACGAGGCTCTTCAAGGCCTTAGAACATGCTTAGAAATGGTTTGGGACCAAACCGATAATATTTGCAAACTTTGGGAAACTTATAAAATTTTCAAGCATTCAAAGGTCACACGCCCGTGTGAATAGGCCGTGTACTTCACACGGCCACCAGACATGCTCGCGTCACAGGCTGTGTGAAAATAAGGCATACATACTGACTTGCACCACACGGCTAGAGACTTGCCCGTGTGCCATGGCCATGGGAAATCTAGAGGGGTTACTGACTTGGGTCACACGGCCAGCCGCACCCCCATGTGCCAGCCTGTGTGCCCTACATGGCCAGTTGACATGCCCGTGTGTCTAGACCGTGTCAAACCTTTAGGGTACAATGACTTAAATTTGAAGGGGACCCTAGGGTACATACGGCCGTATAGCATGACCGTGTGTCGCACACGGCTAAGACACACACCCATGTCTCTACCCGTGTGGACAAAGACAGGCTATTTGTAAAGCCAATTTGCAACCCCTTTCCTCATGCACACCTAGTAATCAAAATGGTATAATTTCAATACATTTCTAGGCAGCCAAAACATGCCAATTTATATACAATTCATACCATTTAAAAGCCATCCCCTTAACTACTTAAATCCATGGCCAAAACATGCCAAATCAATATGCCAAAATTATCAAATTTACATAACTTCTATATGCATTTCTTCATCATTTTAATTACTATTTCTTGTCACAAAACATACTATATCATCATCTCAAAATCAAACCACTACATGCCATCTTCCAAACATTAAAACACCAATTGTCAACTAACTACACAAGCAAACATATAACCATCACAAAATAAGCCAAAACATAAGGCTATATAAATATGCATCAATATATCACGTATCAAACACATAATTCAAGCCAACTTAAATGGCCATACCCACTACCATTTACAAACCAAATCTCATGGCTAATATTTAACCCAAAACATACCAAAATGACACTGTAGCACCCCGAATTTGGGCCTAGAAGTATTAGGTCCTTGAGCATGGGAGCAGTTTGGAGGCGGCACATAAATAGTTAGTTGTGCAAGAAAGTGACACAACTGTGTATCTAATTCAGTGGTTAAGTGTGACAACCCGAATTAGGGCCTAATCAGAATAGTGGTTTTGTGACCACAAATCTGAGATAGAAATAATTATTTTATAATTATTTTGGGGTTTATGATATGATTTCATGATTTCGTGAAAATTTCGTGATGAAATTCTATGCATTGAGCACTTAAGTTGAGATTAGGGACTAAACCGAATAAATTGTAAAACTCGTGTTTTAGAAGTTTTTAGTATGAAATTGCTTTGGGATATTAACTTGGAGGTCTTAAATAGCAATTTGACCCATTCCTAAGTTATGGACAAAAGTTGGACATGGAGGGAATTTTTGGAAAGTTTAGTAGTAAGGGCATTTTGGTCATTTGTATATTAAATGAAATAAAATGGGAAAAATAACACAAAATTGGTCATCATCTTCACTAGTTGTTGCCGAAATTTGCTCTCCTCCATATCTAGGGTTTCTTCAATTTTCAAGCTTCATAGTAAGTGATTTCAAGCCCCATTTTTAATGTTCTTCACATTTTTGAAATCCTCGTAGCTCGGTTTACTTATTTCTACCATTATTTCGAGTTAGGGTGTATGATTAAAAATTTACCCATGAATGCTAGGCATGTATTGTGTGTTTGATGGTAGAATATGAATGTTTGAAGTTAGGAGAACGATCTTTTCTAAGCGATTTTTATCGAAAACGAGCAAAACGACATAATCGATAAAAATACCTATTGTTCATAACTATGTGTTACAGTGAGAATTTGATGTTACCATAGAAGAGAAAAATGATCAGTAGGTCATTAAACATAAGAATAAGGGCTGAAATTAAATTTCCGAGCCTTGGGGCAAAATCGTAATTTTGTAAAAGTTAGGGGGCAAAAATGTAATTTTTGTATAATGTGATTTTTGGATTAAAATAAATAGTTAGAGTGTTAAATGAACTAAATATGTTGTTATAGATCAAGAAAAGCGTGGAATCGACCTCAAACGGGGGAAGGAGAAAGTTTTGGACTAAATTACAAAATTCCCATATTTTGCACCGAGGTAAGTTTGTATGTAAATAATACATTAATTTCATTTACATTCTTATATTTCAGCCTATTATATATATTAGATGATGTTGAAGTATAAATCGACTATTGGAAGAATGGAAATAAGTAATAGAGAGAGATCCGGTTGAACATTCGGAAAGATCGAATAAAATAGAGGGGGCGTAGCTAGGTCACATGTATGGTGCCGAGTGCACATCATGTGTACAAGAAAGCTACGATATACTATGTAGTAGCTAGGTCACATGTGTGATACGGGATGTATCCCATGTAGACAAGAGAGCTACGTGAGAGATAAATGTAGCTAGGTCGCATGCGTGATTCCAAGTGAAGGACACCATGTAGACAAGAGAGCTACGAGACAAATTGGCTAGGTCACATGAGTGGTACTAAGTGTTCACCATGTGTACAAGAGAGCCGAATTAAATGAAATATGATGGTGGGGTTGTGTGCTGAAACCATCAAGTATCGAAGATTAATCCGAATTGTTCAACGAGATGGCTTTGTGGTGACATTGTAGTCATGGGCCTATACTTGTGATGTATGAAATGTAGTGAAAATGATTTGTGATATATATATATATATATATATATATATATATATATATATATATAAGTTAAAATGAGGTTAGTACAAAGAATGTGAGAAAGAGTGAAATTAGCATTAAAACTGTTTTGGACAGTATCAGTGACGTGAATTTTAAAAATCACCAAAAATAGAAGGAATTTAATTAGAGGTTTAATGAGATGTAAAATTAAATATTAATGAGTCTATTTTCATATAAAAGAAACAGATCAAGTAAAGGAATTCTATATTTTGAGATATTTACAATTGTCTATGACTTGCTCAGAATGACTATGTGATCCCCTGTTCTAACTTTGAAAAATCATTAAAAATTTTAAAAAACAAATTAAGAAATATAGTTTATATTCCTAAATTCTTTATTGAGTCTAGTTTTAAATGAAATAGGTTTCATGGTTATTTTAATTGTGTACTGAGAGAAATTCAATTCGTAGTGAACAGAGGCCAGATCAGTTGAGCTGTGTAATAGGGGAAACTTTAACTAATAAAATGTACTAATTGGCTGAACCAAAAATTCTAGAAAAACATTAGTAAGAACTTTTATGAGTCTAGATTCAGGGAAATTTTATGGATTTTAATTTCGAGTTTTTTAACTCGAGTTATGATTTATTTAGTGATCATGACGCAGGAGGGACAGCTTGATCAAACCGGAGAAAATAGTAAAAAAAATTAAAAATATGATATAATTGAGTTATGTTGTAAACATATTAGATTCCTTATCTGTTATTTATATACTTACTTACTAAGCTATAAGCTTACTTTCTTTTCTCTCCTTTGTCTTATAGTGTCATCCAACTAGCACAGGAGTTAGAGATCGTTGAAGATCCGCCCGCACTATCAATACTCTTGGTATCTGATCTCAACATTTTGAAATATGGCATGTATAGCAGACTTAGTTATTTTGTTACATGTCATAATTTTCTAGGTTTAAAATACTACTTATAGTATCAAACTAATCATTTTGTAGGAAGCCTTTGAAATTGGTTTGTATTGTTAATGGCATATGTTATAATGATTCATGATCAAATTGCACGCCATATTTTTGTTGGGTTTTATTTAATAGTATATACTATAATTTGTTAATACCTCGTACCCTATTCTGGCGACGGATACAGGTAAGGGGTGTTACATTTATATTCTCCCCCCTTTAGAGATTTTCGTCCCCGAAAATCTTACTAGTAAAGAGGTTTGGGTACTGTTTCCTCATAGCTTCCTCAGGTTCCCACGTAGCCTCTTCTATCCCATGTCTGTGCCACAATACTTTCACTAAGGCTATACTTTTATTTCTTAACTGTTTAATTTCTCAAGCCAAAATCTTTATTGGTTCCTCCTCATAGGTCATATCCGGTCGAATCTCAATTTCTGTTGGAGAAATCACATGTGAAGGATCAGAACGATAACGTCGCAACATTGATACATGAAACACGTTATGAATTCTTTCTAACTCTGCTGGTAAGGCCAACCGATATGCCACTGGTCCAATCCTCTCAGTAATCTCGTGCGGCCCAATAAAACACGGACTCAACTTGCCTTTTCGCTAAATCTCAAAATCTTTTTCATGGTGACACCTTCAAAACACTTTATCACCCACCGAAATTCAATCTCTTTTCTTTTAAATCGCATATGACTTTTGTCGATCTGAAGCGACTTTCAAGCAATTCAATTACTTTTATTTTCTCTTGGTTTCTTTAACTAGATCAACTCCGTGAATCTGCTTTCTCACTAAGTTCGATCCAATATAAAGGAGTCGACACTTACGACCATACTAGGCTTCAGACAAAGGCCATTTGTATACTTGATCGATAAGCATTATTGTAGGCAAATTCAATCAAAGATAGATATTTCTCCCAACTACCTCCAAATTCTAAGACACATCATCTAAGCATATCCTCGAGTACCTGGATTACTCTTTCTGACTGACCATCTATTTGTGGATGAAACGCGGTACTAAAGTTCAATTTTGTACCCAAAGCTTCTTGTAACTTTTTCCAAAATCTCAAGGTAAATCTCGAATCTCTATATGATATTATAGACATAGGTACTCCGTGCAACCTCACAATTTCAGAAATATATAATTTGGCTAATTTATCAAGTGAGTAATCGGTACGTACTGGTATAAAGTGGGCTGACTTTTATTAATCTATCAACCACTACCTAGACAGCATCCTTCTTTTTAGGAGTCAAAGGCAAACCGGTTACAAAATCCATGGTAATCTTGTCCCATTTCCACTCAGGCACCATTACGGTTGAAGTAGTCCCAAGGCACTTGATGTTCAAATTTTACTTGTTGATGATCAAACACTTGGTTACAAATTCGAAATGTCCTTTTCATACCGCCACCAATACAACTTCTTTAAATCATTATACATTTTTGTGCTACCAGGTGAATCGATAAATGACCACGTGGGCCTCATGTAATATTTTCGAATCAATTCATCGCTTTTCGGTACACATATCTTGTCTCGAAATATCAAATAATCGTCTCGGTCCAACTCAAAAATCGAGTCGAACTCTGATTCGCATTGAGTTCTCTTGGTTCGCAACTCACTATCGTTCTTTTGAGCATCACAAATCACCGGAGAAATAACGGCTTAGCCCTCATTTCGCTAAGATTGACCCATCATCGACAATGCTAACCCCGTATTCATGGCTCTCAAAGTAAAAAGAAATTTCTGCTCAATGCGCCAAGAACTACATTTGCTTTTCCGGATGATAATCAATCACTAGCTCATAATCCTTTAATAATTCAAGCCATCTCATTGTCGCATATTCAAATCCTTTTGATTCATCAAATACTTTAAACTTTTGTGATCAGTAAAAATTCGGCATTTTTCACCATACAAATAATGTCGCCAAATCTTCAAGGCAAAGACAATAGCGGCCAATTCCAAATCATGTGTAGGATAGTTCTTCTCATGCGGTTTTAACTGTCTTGAAGCATAAGCTACCACTTTACCCTCTTGCATCAACACACATCCAAGACCTGTCAATGATGCATCACTATAAATTACGAACTCCTTTCCTGGCTCGGGCTGTACTAAAATTGGTGCTTCACCAATCGTGCTTTCAACTTTTCAAAACTCACGACATTTATCAGTCCATTCAAACTTAACATTCTTTTGCAACAACTTAGTCATAAGAGAGGCAATCATTGAAAATCCCTCAACAAAACGTCTATAATACCCGCCCAAGCCTAAAAAGCTTTTAACCTTGAATACATTCTTTGGCGGTTTCCAATCAACGATCGCAGAAATCTTGCTTGGATCCACCCGAATACCATCACTTGAGACTATATGTCCCAAAAATCCGACTTCACGAAGCCAGAACTCACTTTTACTAAACTTAGCAAACAGTTTCTTTTCTCTTAAGATCTGCAATATGGTTCTCAAGTGTTCGGCATGTTCAGACTCATCTCGAGAATAAATTAGAATATAATCTATAAACACTACTACAAACTTATCCAAATATGGCTGAAAGATCCGGTTCATTAAGTCCATAAATATAGCTGGAGCATTTGTTAAGTCGAAAGGCATCACAAGAAACTCATAATGTCCATACCTTGTCCTAAAGGCGGTTTTCGGCACATCCGACTCCTTAACTCTCAACTGGTAGTAACCAGACCTCAAATCGATCTTTGAAAACACTGTGGCCCCCTTTAACTGATCGAATAAATCATCAATCCTCGGCAATGGGTACTTGTTCTTTATAGTCACCTTATTAAGTCGACAAGAATCAATGCAAAGTCTCATTGAACCATTCTTCTTCTTCTGAACAATACAGAGCACCCGGAGAGAAACTCGGTCTCACAATTCCCTTTTCGTTAACTTTGCAACCGAGCCTTCAATTCTTTTAATTCATCCGAGCCATTCTATATGGAGCAATCGAGATCGGTGCAAGATGCAGCAACAAATCAATGGCAAACTCTATCTCTATTCGGAGGCAACCTGCAATTCCTCCGAAATACATCTAGAAACTCACAGACTATCGATCGATTCAAACTTCATTGAGGCAACTCAATATTCATTACATAAGCGGATAAGCTTCACACCCTTTCTCATGTATTTCATGCGGACATGCGAAATCACCATAGGAAATTTATTTGATTCATCTGTTTCAACCCACAGAATTTCTCCATTTTCACATTTCAACTCTAGTGTTTTTTGTTTACAATCTACCTTGGCATCATACAATGTCAACCAGTCCATTCCCAAGATAACGTCAAGCTCATCAAATGGTAACAGCATCAGATTAGCCGGAAAACAGTGACCTTGAATCATTAATGGGCAATTCTTGCAAACCTTGTCAACTAGCACATATTGGCCTAAGGGGTTCAACACTTTAATCGTAAACTCAGTAAACTCAACAGGCAACTTTTTGCTAGATACTAAATTCATGCTAATATAGGAATGAGTGGACTCGGGATCAATCAATGCAATAACGATAGTATTATAGAGAGAAAATGTACCAATAATGACATCGGGAGATGATGCATCTTCTCGGGCATGTATAGCATAAGCTCTAGCAGGTGCTCTAGGTTCTGATCTCGCCGCTGAATCTTTCATCGCAGTTTTACTGCTAGTCCCACTCCAGTATTTCTCGGTGGTCTACCTCTACTAGCGGTGTTATTCTGTCTAGCACTCTGAAATCTTTCTTCTTTAACTTTCTCCGGATAGTCTCTAATAAAATGCTCGCGAGAACTGCACCTGAAACAAGCTCGCTCGTTTTCCCAACACTCACCATAATGTTGCCTGCCACATTGCTGACACTCGGGCTTTCCAGGTCGCACATTACCCATACTTGCCACCGAAGTAGCTTGAGCTTTAGACCCCGAATATGCTCTACCACGATCCTTGTGCGAATCTCCAGTTGAAACTGTCATTCGAGGGTTTGTCTCTTTGGACCTCTTTGACTGAGATTGAAATGACTTGCTTATCGGCCTTTTTCTAGCATCTCGAGCCTCAATAGCAGCTTTTCTTCTTTCTTTGTTCAATTCTTCGGCTTTAAGAGCTCGGTCAACCAATACTACAAATTCTTTCAACTCCAAAATTCCTACAAGCACTTTAATGTCCTCATTTAGCCCATCCTCAAACCTTCTACACATAATGGCCTCGGTGGACACACATTCCTGGGCATACTTACTGAGTCTTACAAATTCACGTTCATACTCTGCCACAGACATCTTGCCCTGCTTGAATTCAAGGAACTCCTTCCGTTTTTGATCAATAAATCGCTGACTTATATATTTCTTTCTGAATTCTTCCTTGAAGAAATCCCAAGTAACTCTTTCTTTTGGCACCACTGCTACCAAAGTCTTCCACCAGTGGTAGGCTGAATCTCTCAAAAGTGATACAGCACACTTTAAGCACTCCTCGGGTGTACATGAGAGCTAATCAAATACACGGGTAGAATTTTCAAGCCAGAACTCCGCTTTCTCAGGATCATCATTGATCTTCGCTCTAAACTCTTCGGCCCCTTGTTTTCAAATCTTGTCAACCGGAGGCTTGTTCGTTCTTACCAAATCTATGCCTTGAGCAGCTACAGGAATCGTCTGAGGTATGGGAGGGGGTGGAGGAGGTTGAGCATTTGGATTTGCTCGAATAAATTCAGTATACCAATTGTTCATCATTTAGAGAAAGGCATCCTGAGCCTCATCTCCCTGTCTCAATGTCTCAGGTCTACTTTCCACAGGTGCGGTCCCTTGTGCGGGAGCCGAAGCATTACTAGCAGCGTCCTCAGCTGCAGTTCCTTCAGGATCCATTACTATATTAAAACAAAACACAATTTAGAATAATCAGGAGTCACCACACTATCACAATATTTTTATGGCGTGTATAGCTAGACTTTTACACACACTTTATTAGTCCAAGAACCGACTAAACTATAGCTCTGATACCACTAAATGTAACACCCCTTACCCGTATCTGTCGCTGAAACAGGGTACGAGGTATTAACAAATTATAGTATATACTATTAAATAAAACTCAACAAAAATATGGCGTGCAATTTGATCATGAATCATTATAACATATGCCATTAACAATACAAACCAATTTCAAAGGCTTCGTACAAAATGATTAGTTTGATACTATAAGTAGTATTTTAAACCTAGAAAATTATGACACGTAACAAAATAACTAAGTCTGCTATACATGCCATATTTCAAAATGTTGAGATCAGATACCAAGAGTATTGATAGTGCGGCGGATCTTCAACGATCTCTAACTCCCTGCTAGTGGGATGACACTATAAGAAAAAGGAGAGAAAAGAAAGTAAGCTTATAGCTTAGTAAGTAAGTATATAAATAACAGATAAGGAATCTAATATGTTTACAACATAACTCAATTATATCATATTTTTAATTTTTTTACTATTTACTCCGGTTTGATCAAGCTGTCCCTCCTGCGTCATGATCACTAAATAAATCATAACTCGAGTTACAAAACTCGAAATTCAAATACGTAAAATTTTCATGAATCTAGACTCATAAAACTTCTTACTAATTTTTTTCTAGAATTTTTTCGTTCATCCAATTAGTACAGTTTATTAGTTAAATTTTCCCCTGTTACATAGCTCAGCTGATCTGACCTCTGTTCACTACGAATTGAATTTATCTCAATACACAATTCAAATAACCATGTAACATGTTTAATTTAAAACTAGACTCAATAAGGAATTTAGGCATATAAAGTATATTTCTTAATTTGTTTTGTACAATTTTTCATGATTTTTCAAAGTTGGAACAGGGGATTACATAGTCATTCTGCGCAAGTCATACACAATTGTAAATATCTCAAAATATAGAATTCCTTTGCTTGATCTGTTTCTTTTATATGAAAATAGACTCATTAAGATTTAATTTCACATCTCATTCAACCTCTAATTAAATTCCTTCTATTTTTGGTGATTTTTAAAATTCACGTCACTGATACTGTCCAAAACAGTTTTAATGCTAATTTCACTCTTTCACACATTCTTTGTACTAACCTCATTTTAACTTATATATATATATATATATATCACAAATCATTTTCACTACATTTCATACATCACAAGTATAAGCCCATGACTACAATGTCACGACAAAGCCATCCCGTTGAACAATTCGGATTAATCCTCGATACTTGATGGTTTCAGCACACAGCCCCACCATCATATTTCATTTAATTCGGCTCTCTTGTACACATGGTGAACACTTAGTACCACTCATGCGACATAGCTTATTTGTCTCGTAGCTCTCTTGTCTACATGGTGTCCTTCACTTGGAATCACGCATGCGACCTAGGTATATTTATCTCTCACGTAGCTCTCTTGTCTACATGGGATACATCCCGTATCACACATGTGACCTAGCTACTACATAGTATCTCGTAGCTTTCTTGTACACATGATGTGCACTCGGCACCATACATGTGACCTAGCTATGCCCCCTCTATTTTATTCGATCTTTCCGAATGTTCAACCAGGATCTCTCTCTTCATTACTTATTTCCATTCTTCCAATAGTCGATTTATACTTCAACATCATCTAATATATATAATAGGCTGAAATATAAAAATGTAAATGAAATTAATGTATTATTTACATACAAACTTACCTCAGTGCAAAATATGAGAATTTTGCAATTTAGTCTAAAACTTTCTCCTTCCCTCGTTCGAGGTCGATTCCACGCTTTTCTTGATCTATAACAACATATTTAGTTCATTTAACACTCGAACTATTTATTTTAATCCAAAAATCACATTATACAAAAATTACATTTTTGCCCCCTAACTTTTTACAAAATTACAGTTTTGCCTTAAGGCTCAGAAATTTAATTTCAGCCCTTATTCTTATGTTTAATGACCTACTGATCATTTTTCTCTTCTATGGCAACAACAAATTCTCACTCTAACACATAGTTATGAACAATAGGTATTTTTATCGATTACGCCGTTTTGCTCGTTTTCGTTAAAAATCGCTTAGAAAAGATCGTTCTCCTAACTTCAAACATTCATATTCTACCATCAAACAACACAATACATGCCTATCATTCATGGGTAAATTTTAAACATACACCCTAACTCGAAATAATGGTAGAAATAAGTAAACCGAGCTACGAGGATTTCAAAATGTAAAGAACATTAAAAATAGGGCTTGAAATCACTTACTATGAAGCTTGAAAATTGAAGAAACCCTAGCTATGGAGGAGAGCAAATTTCGGCAGCAACTAGTGAAGATGATGACCAATTTTGTGTTATTTTTCCCATTTTATTTCATTTAATATACAAATGACCAAAATGCCCTTACTACTAAACTTTCCAAAAATTCCCCCCATGTCCAACTTTTGTCCATAACTTAGGAATGGGTCAAATTGATATTTAAGACCTCCTAGTTAATATCCCAAAGCAATTTCATACTAAAAACTTCTAAAACACGAGTTTTACAATTTATTCAGTTTAGTCCCTAATCTCAACTTAAGCGCTCAATGCATAGAATTTCATCACGAAATTTTCACGAAATCATGAAATCATATCATAAACCCCAAAATAATTATAAAACAATTATTTCTATCTCGGATTTGTGGTCACAAAACCACTATTCCGATTAGGCCCTAATTGGGTTGTCACATTAAGTGTTCTGAGTATTCTGAGTGTTTTGGGAGAGCCTAAGAAGTCTTGGGTTCAAGCCTTGGCTTATGTAAAAACCTTGCTTTTTAAAGATAAAACCCCTATCTTTGGTCAGTAAGGTTATAAGTAAAAATTGTTAAAACATGTCAGAATGGGCCTGCTAGTCTAGTAGATAGTGGCATGTGGAGTGTGCTTGTGATCTGAGGTTCAAATCCATGCTTGCACAAATGGAGCTTATTTTTACTAATGGCCATAGGAGGAGGTTGTGTTTGACCGAAATACTACTGAGGGGAGTGGAGTTTGAAAAGGTCATTGAGGGAATGTAGGAGGGAGTTGAGGAGAGATGTGATGTAACACCCCTAACCCCTACCCCTTCGACCGTAGGTGACACTGACTTATCAACACGGCCATAGTACAAGCCCGTGCTGTCTACCCATGGACAACACTGTCCTTTAGACACGACATGTACACACGCCCGTGCGGCCTACCCGTGTGCACTATTGATTTAGAATTTTAAGTGCAGGGGACACACGGCCATAGCCCACACCCATGGGAAGGAACCGTGTGTCACACACGGCCTAGATACACGCCCGTGTGTCTAACCATGTTAACCCTAATAGGCTATTTTCCAAGCCTTTGGTCACCCTTTCTACCATCTATACTTAATGGTTATCAATTTTTGAAATAAAACATGACCACGCATTTGTAAATTTTTGATAAATCTTATTGTATAGAAACCTCATATCATTGGTTTCATACATGAAAGGTTATTTCCCTTTTAGTGTTTATGGGTTTCCATGTCACTTTAATTTGTCTGAAATTGGCTCGTTAATGAGACTCATTGCCAATTGGTAACAGCCCATCACATGTAATTAAAATCATGCATAGATTAGTAGATCATAGCCGACTTCAATTAAGCCAATTTGTATGGCCAAATACAGAGAAATAAACACATTTTTTTACATGCCTTCATTAGAAAAGAAAATGACACATATAAAAAAAAGTCAAAAATATTATACATGCCATTGAACAAAATAGAAATTCCTTTATACCAAAACTTGTCTAGTTGATAGTGTGTTGACTCTCCAATCGTCTTTCAGCTCTTATGCGTCCTCGAGCTCTGTGAGACATGGAAAAAGAGAGGCGTAAGAATTTACATGCTTAGTAAGCTCGAATAACGGGAAAGTAAACTTACCAAGTGTTTAACATGCATCCAGGATAGATAAGGAAACCAACAATTATTAAATGGTTCCCTATTACATGCACTCGATCAATAAGTTAGTAGCATAATCAAGTATCATATAATTTATTGGATGAGCTCATCATTCAACATTTCATTTACACAAACATCTCATGTTAGTCTCGTTGAGTTTCTAGGAAATCTCGATGGAATACCCATTAACCGTCAATTCATACGAATGATCATTTCATATATACACTCCCGCGAACTCTACATCTTATGGCGGGATTACCAGTGCAGGCTAAATCCCCTATTTTATGAACTCATAAGGTGATGTCAGGATTACCAGTCCAGGCTAAATCCCTTAATATGACAAACACCCTTAATGAGCTCGGATCTGAACTACCAGTCCAGGCTAAATTCAAATCCTGATCAAATTACCCGTCCAGGCTAAATCCATAATGCACACATATTCTTCAGGAGGCTTGATCATTCAAAGGAACACCTGTCCAGGCTAGATCCTTTCTATACTTGAGATCACGGATTACCCGTCCGTGCTAAATCCTTACTGTAACACATGCAAGACCTCATTACACATGTCAATCAAGGTTTATCCATCAAATTCCCTTTTTAACCTCAACTGAGACATTTATCACAATTTACCATCAATTATGCATTTCTATGATATTGCATGCCAATAATAAATGCAATCATCATGCATTCATAAATCATAAAATTTTGCATATTAGGGGTTTACATTAAGTTATCTAAACTTACCTGGTATTTGTTTCGGAGTTGTGTTTCGATTATTTCGAAACCTTATGTTTACCTCGATCGACCTCCGAAATTTGTTCTTCGGGGTCTATAACAATAAAAATAGATCATTAACACTTCACATTATACATTACAAGTCTAATTCTCACCCTTGGTCCAAATGACCGTTTTGCCCTTAACCTTTAACTTTTTTACGATTTAGTCCCTAGGCTCGTATAATGAAACACATGCAATTTCTATCTTACCCAATCCTAGTCAGACACTTTTCTCTCCTATGCCAACCCACATTTCCCATTATTTCTCATTTCTTCCACACATTTTACAATTTTTGCAAAATGGTCCCTACAAGGGTTTTTCTTGAAAATCACATAGGGAAAGATGTTTAACACATATTCATCCTTCATATTCCTCTATAATCCATCAAAATAAAAGCAATCATGAATGGGTAAATTTTTAAACATGAACCCTAGCATGAAATATGGGTAGAAATGAAGAGAATAAGCTACCCGGATTCCAAAAATACAAAGAGCATTAAAAACGGGGCTTGGGAGCACTTGCTATTGAGCTTGAAATATTTGAAAACCCTAGCTATGGTGACAAGAGAATTTCGGCAGCTATGGGGAAGAAGATGGCTGGTTTTGGCTTGATTTTTCCTACTTTATTTCATTTAAAAGCCAAATGACCAAAATGCCCTTAAGCTCTTTCTTTGAAATTTCATCCTTGCAAGCCAATTTTTGTCCAAAAATTTAGAAATTGGGAAAATTACTCCCCAAGACCTTCTATTTTATAATTTAAAGCAACTTCATGCAAACAGCTTCTAGAATCCATATTTTACAATTTATTCAATTTTGTCCCAAATTTTCCAATTGGGTACTTACACAAAGAATGTCTTCATGAAACTTTAACACATGCATATACTCATATTTTAAGCCTCGTAATAATCATAAAATACATATTTTCAGGTCAAATTTGTGGTCCCAAAACCACTATTCTGACTAGGCCCTATTTCGGGATGTTACATTTCTCCCCCATTAGGGACTTTTGCCCTCGAAAGTCTTACCAGTAAAGAGGTTCGGATATTGGCTTCTCATGGTTTCTTCTGGCTCCCCTGTAGCCTCTTCCACACCATGTCAATGCCATAAAACTTTTACTAGATCCACATCTTTATTTCTTAACTGTTTAACTTCGCGAGCCAATATCTCAACCGGTTCCTCTCCATAAGTTATGTCCAGTTGAATTTCAATCTCAGCCAGCGAAATCACATGAGAGGGGTCTGATCGATATCACCTTAACATAGATACATGGAATACATCGTGAATCTTTTCTAGTTTGGGTGGCAATGCCAAACAATAGGCTAACGGTCTAACTCTTTCAGTGATCTCGTACGGTCAGATAAATCGTGGACTCAGTTTACCTTTCCGACCAAATCTCAATACCTTTTTCCATGGAGATACTTTCAAGAATACTCTATCTCCAACTTGGAACTCAATATTCTTTCTTTTCAAATCTGCATAAGTTTTTTGCCTATCCGATGCTACTTTTAAACAATCTCGTATCACTTTAACTTTTTCTTCAGTTTCCTTAATCAGATCGACTCCATGAATCTGATTTTCCCTAAGCTCTGTCCAATAGAATGGAGTTCGACACTTCTTGCGATACAAGGCCTCATAAGGCATAATCTTCAAACTTGTTTGGAAACTATTGTTGTAGGTAAACTCTACCAAAGGTAGGTATTTTTCCCAGCTACCTTGAAATTCGAGGATGCAACATCGCAACATATCCTTGAGAACCTAATCATCCATTCAGACTGACCATCGGTCTGAGGGTGAAAAGCTGTACTAAAGTTCAACTTTGTACCCAAGGCTTCCTGTAACTTTTTCTAGACTCTCAAAGTAAATCTCGGGTCTCTGTCCGAAATAATAGATAGTAGTAGTCCATGTAATCTTATTATCTCAAAAATATATAAGTCGCCAACTTATCAAGAGAGTAATCTGTTCTTACCGGAATAAAATGAGTTGACTTTGTCAACTTATCCACTACAACCCATATGGTATCTTTCTTTTCTGGAGTTAATGGTGATCCTGTCATAAAATCCATAGTAACTCTGTCCCACTTCCATTCGGGGACCATCACAGGTTGTAACAAACCTGAAGGCACTTGATGTTCAGCTTTCACTTGCTGACATACAAGGCATTTCGATACAAATTCAGAAACATCTCTTTTCATACCATTCCACCAGTACATTTTCTTCAAGTCGTTGTACATCATGGTACTTCCCGGGTGAATAGACAAACAACTGTTATGTGCTTCTTGCAAAATTTTATGAATAAGTTCATTATTCTTAGGTACAAAAACCCTATTCTTGAACATAAAACTTCCATCAGGACCAATTCGGAAGTCTAATTCAGCACCTGGCTCACATTGAGCCCTTTTTGGTTGCAAGTCATCATCATTAACCTGAGGGTCATGAATTTATTGTAGAAATGCCGGCCTAGCCTCTATTTCAGCCAAGACTGAACCATCAACAAGCAATGTCAAATGAGTATTCATGGCTCTCAAAGCAAACAAGGATTTTCTGCTCAACGCATCGGCAACCACATTCGCCTTTCCCGGGTGATAGTCAATAATCAGATCATAATCCTTAATTAATTCTAACCATCTCTTTTGCCTCAAATTTAATTCTTTTTGAGTCATCAAGCATTTCAAACTTTTGTAGTCTGTGAATATACGGCAAGTCTCGCCATATAAATAATGCCTCCAAATCTTTAAGGCAAGAACAATTGCGGCGAGCTCTAGGTCGTGTGTCAGATGGTTCTTCTCGTGTGGTTTCAGCTGTCGTGAAGCATAGGCTATCACTTTACCATCTTGTATAAGTACACAACCCAGTCTGTTCAAAGATGCATCACTGTAGACCACAAATTCTTTTCTAGGTTCAAGTAGTACTAGAACAGGAGCCTCGATCAGTAATGTCTTTAACTTCTCAAAACTTTGCTGCCACTTCTCTGTCCATTCAAACTTAATGTCTTTCTGTAGTAGTCTCATCATCAGAGTTGCTATCATGGAGAATCCTTTCACAAACCTTCGATAGTAATCGACTAAGCCCAAAAAGCTTCTAACCTCAGTTACATTCTTAGGAGGTTTCCATTCGACAATTGCAGAAATCTTACTTAGACCAACTCGGATGCCTTCACCCAAAACAATATGACCCAAAAATCTGATTTCCTGGAGCCAAAACTCACTCTTGCTAAACTTGGCATACAGTTGCTTTTCCCTCAAGGTCTGTAGCATGATTCTCAGTTGCTTCGCATACTCTGTTTTATCCTTAGAGTAGATCAAAATGTTGTCAATGAACACAACAACAAACTTATCCAGATATGGCCGAAAGATCCTATTCATTAAGTCCATAAAAATGGCCGGTGCATTCGTCAGCCCAAACAGCATAACAAGAAATTCATAATGACCGTACCTTGTCCTGAAAGCTGTCTTGGGTACATCCGAGTCTTTAACTCACAGTTGATAATAGCTAGACCTCAAGTCTATCTTAGAGAACACAGTGGCTCCTTTCAACTGGACGAACAAGTCATCAATCCTTGGTAAAGGATGCTTATTCTTGATAGTTACCTTGTACAGTTGTCTATAATCTATACATAGCCTCATCAAACCATTTTTCTTTTTTATAAATAGTACGGGAGCACCCCAAGGTGAAAAACTTGGCCTTGCAAATCCTTTATCCGTTAGCTCTTGCAATTGTGCTTTCAACTCTTTTAGCTCAGTTGGTGCCATTCTGTACGAAGCAATAGAAATGGGAGTTGTCCCTAGCACCAATTCAATACCAAACTCTATCGCCCTTTCAGGAGGTAATCTGGGTAATTCCTTCGGAAACACATCTGGATACTCACATACTATCGGCACAGACTCAATCTTCAATTTAGTTTCCTTAGTGTTCAATACAAATGCAAGGTATGTAACACCCCTAGCTCGAGTCCGATCGCCGGTTTAGGCTATGAGGTATTACCGAGCCAAACAATTAATTTTTTTTTTGTCCATATAATCAATCAACAAAGACAGAAATTAAGCTAAGTACATACTGATCTTTAAGTTATATAAATGCCATTTTCATATGGCTAAAATATTTACAATACAAAACATAACCGTCACCGGCCTAACCTATACATGCCATACCCAGGGCCAAAATATAATTGTACCAAAAAGATTAATAGTATGATGAACTGTTGATGATCCCCGAGTTGGTGGCCAAAATTGACAATCTATAAAACAAAGAAATAAAATTAAACAGAGTAAGCTTTCGAAGCTTAGTAAGTTTTAAGTGTTTCAAACAATTAAAAACGTATCATTTAAAATCTAACATTAAGTATCACAAGAACCCAAATTTAATTTGTAAATTACTAGGCCAAAAACTCACAAGTACATTAATTATAACCTATTGGCCGAATATATATATATACATGAATACACAAGAAAATTCTCAGTACATATTTCACTATACTATATAGTTCATAAAATTTCTTTAAGACACATGCTTTTACAATGACATACATTGACCAAATAAGTCATTCTCGTATTCATAAATACGATATTCATTCACATACATATACACACACTCACATATATATATACCATTCTTTGATACTAATAATTCGTTTTGAAGTCAATTCACTTATGAGTACGTAATACGTACCTTAGCAGGTATACCATATATAATACTTGCACGGATATTCAATGTTGTAATCATACTTAACTTACTAACACTGGTCCTATCAAGTCTTAGGACTCGAAACACATATCTAGCACAGCCTGCAGGTTTTTAACCCGGATGTCATTCCAAAGACGAAGCTCATGGATCTTTAAGCCGGATACAATTCCAAAGACGAAGCTCATGGGTCTTTAAGCCGGATACAATTCCAAAGACGAAGCTCATGGGTCTTTAAGCCCGGATACAATTCCACATCAAATAACATGTTTTTTTTATCGTATTCTAACACATTTTATAGAACATTTCACATTATTAGTAGCCATTGGCTACATTCGGACATGAGCTTCTTATGAACACCATTATTTCATTTTAGCTTAAAATCATGCATGAATATCACGCTACCTTTCATCAATCAAGCTTAACCCTAATTTACCATTCAACTTAATTCAAATAGAACCAAAAAGATCAAAATTCATGTAGTATATATATGTCAAGGCATTATAAATTTTATACTAAAGGCGATTACTCAAAACTTACCTTGTATCTTTCTGAACAAATTTCGGGTTGGCTATTCTGCGACTTTAGCTTTTCCCTTATCCGAGGTTGCCCCTCTATGCTCTTGAGCTTTAATTCAATAAATTTTAAACTAATCATTAATCAATTATTCAAGTATTACTTTCAGAATATAATACATGTATATTCGACTTTCACACATACAGATTATAGTAAGCTTATAAGAAATCAATAAACAATTCATTAGCAAAATTTTTCTTTTATCAATGTTTACTATATAATCACAATTTCTCTATAAGCTGAATTCCTGAGCAACAGTCATTAAATTACTTATAACTGGAGATACGAAACTCCAAATCAATTGCCGTAAATTTTCCTTGAAAATAGACTCATTTATCTTTTATCCATAAAATTTTCATAATTTTTAGTCTAGCCAATCAATACCAGATTTTTCCTAAAGTTTCCCTTGTTTCACTGTTTGACAAATCTGACCATTCTTCACTACAAAATAAATTTCTCATTGTACAGAAATCAAAATATGTTGTCGTTTATTTCATTTGAAACTAGACTCACTAAGGAGTCTAAGAAAATAAAATTTATTCTATTACCATTTTTATACATTTTATAATGATTTTATAAAAACAGAACGGGGGATCTAGAAGTCATTTTGACTCTATCCCACATTACTTCAAATATTTCATGATCAGTAATTCTTTTACTTTTACGGTTTCTATTATAGAAAACTAGACTCATCAAGATTTAATTACATAATTTATTCAGCTTCTAATTCAACTCCTACAATTTATGGTGATTTTCGAAAATCACCTTACTGATTATTACCAATTCACTCTTTCACACATTCTTTGCATACATATTATTTAAGCATGTATCTCACCAATCAATTTCATCATATATATATCTATAAATTTACTTATACATAATATAAATACCACATTGTGCTCAAATCATTTTTCAAGTTCAATTTCACCAAGCTTCAACCTAACTTAACCTATAATAGTTCATAACACATTTAAAGCACATACATTACTAAATTTTATCATAGTCCACAATCAGCCATAGTACATTCGGCCATAGCATAGACACAAATACGTTTAACTTGATTTGTTCATGAAAAATTAAGGCTATAACCGAATAGTCTTTAACCATTTAAACTACAAAACACAATTTATAACTTCAATTTTACAAGCTTATATCATAAGAGTTTCTTCATTAAAATTTTCAAAGTATATTCGGCTATAACACAAACACTTAATCTTTACAATTACAAATTCAAAAACTTAATATACTTTTATAATCTCAACCAAATAGAGTACTTTTATTGATTCACAACAAAACATCAACATAACATTTCTAAATGAAAAATCCTCTCATGACCGATTGCTCCTATAGCTACCAAAATGAAAATTTGCACATGGGTAATGGAGGAATTAAGAAACTATCCTAAAACACACAAGAAATTTCTATCAAAACACTTCAAACATACCTTAATCAAGGCTAGGAAGGGGTAGCCGAATGTTTGTTTTCCCCCCCTTCTCTTCTTGAAATTTTCGGCCAAAGAAATCAAAGGATGAACCAACTTTGGTTCCTCCTCCCCACTAAGCCATTATTCTTTTATTTTTATTCTTTAATTCATTTAGTTTAAATTAATGTTAATATAATATACATATAATATATATGAATCAACTACATGGCCGGCCACTAAAGAAAAATGGATAATTTGACATGCAAGTCCATTATTTTTTTAACATGCATTAGTAGACCATATTTAAAATTACCTGGTCACATTTCACAATTGTCTCACATAAGTCCTATTTAATAAATTTTACATACAATTGACAAAATTAAAGCAAGAAACTTTCACACATGCAGGTTCACATACAATAAGCATAAGATATAATGGTTAATTATTTTTGTGACTCAGTTTTGTGGTCCCGAAACCACTTTTCGACTAGGGTAAAAAATAGGGCTGTCACAAGGTAAGCTTCGTATCCTTTCATTATATATCTCTGGGCAACCATTGCTGTGATTACAATCGGCGGCAAACCCAATTCTCTTGATTCGACCCGTAGAATCTGACCACCCGAGCATTTCAATTTAATATACTTATTACCATAATTTACAATTACATCATGAAGGGTTAACCAATCCATACCAAGTATTACATCAAATTCATCAAATGGTAACAACATAAGGTTAGTCGGGAAACAATGTCCTTGAATCGTCAAAGGACAATTCTTACAGACTTTGTCAACTAGAACTGATTTGCCTAGTGGGTTCGACACTCTAATGATAAATTCCATAGGTTCAACAGGTATGCTCATACTAGACACCAATCTCATGCAAATATAGGAATACGTCAACCTCGGGTCAATTAAAGCAATAACACTCATATTAAAAAGGAAGAAAGTACCCGTAATAACATCAGGAGTAGAGGCTTCCTCTCGAGCACGTATTGTATACGTTCTTGCCGGGGCTCAAACATCTGATTTTGCAGTGTCTTTAGTCACGACTCGACTGCCACTAGCACTCCCAGGGTATCTCAGAGGTCTAGCTCGTGGAATGGGAGCACTCGACTTCGGAGCTATTTCCACTTCTTTTTCAGCTCGTTCTGGGCAGTCTCTAAAAAAGTGATCAAGAGAACCACATCTAAAACAAGTGTCGCTCTTCATTCGACACTCTCTGAAGTGAAATTTTTTGCAGCTCTTACACTTTGATTTTTGATCATCTACACTCCTCACACTAGTCACCATTGGGGAGGAAGACTTTTGACCTTGTCGTTTAGAGCTTCCCGCTCTACCTAAATATCCCACTGACGAAGTGGAACGTTCATACTGGCTCCTGGCTTTCTTCGTAGAGAATGAGTGTGTTTGATTGCTAGACATCTTGCTCATGACTCGAGCCTATCTTTTAGCTCATTTTCTTTCATTATTAAGTTCCTCGGCCTTCTTGGCTCGATTGGCCAATTCAGCAAATTCCCGTACTTCCAAGATCCCAATCAACAACTTGGTGTCCTCATTCAGACCTTTCTCGAAGCGTTTACACATTTTTGATTCTGTTTAGACCCATTCAGTTGCGTACTGATTTAGTCGTACGAACTCTCTCTTGTATTTTGATACAGTCTTATTCCCTTGTTTGAGTTCCAAGAAATCCTTTCGCTTTGAGTCCAAAAACCGTTGACTAATGTATTTCTTCCTAAACTCTGCTTGAAAGAAATCCCAAGTAATATTTTCCTTCGGCACTACCGAGGATATGGCCTTCCACCAATGATATGCAGTGTCTTTCAAAAGGGACACAACACACTTCAAACATTCCTCGGGTGTGCACGACAAATCATCTAGCACTCGTATAGTATTTTGGAGCCAAAACTCGACTCAGCATCATCATCAACTTTAGCTCTAAATTCCTCAGCCCCATACTTTCTAAGTTTATCAACAAGGGCTTTACCAATTCTCACCGGTGCCATACCCTGTGGCACATCCTCATCAGGCTGGTTAGGGGGAGGGGGAGGTCTTGGTATATTAGGACGATTTCTTAGATAATCCCCAAACCATTCGTCCATCATATCAAATAAGGCAGCTTGGGCCTCTTCTCAGCCTTCTAACATTAGCCTTCTACTACTAGATACAACTCGTTGTACGGAAACTGGATCATGCTCTCGGCTCTCTTGGACTCATCTTGTGCTTGATTGAAAGACATTTACTACATTCAAAACAATTTAAACAATTAAGAGATGTCTCACTATCAACATTCGAATAATGGCATGTATAGTGAACTTTGACATCCTCTACGGTAGTCCTAGAACCGACTAAACCGTAGCTTTGATACCACTAAATGTAACACCCCTAACCCGTACCCGCCACCGGGATAGGGTTCGAGGCGTTACCGAGACTTTATGTTTAGAAACGTACTAATTTGGGTCACCAGTTTTACTCAAATTTAAAAATTTTCACCTACGAACAACTCGTCCCTTACATAGGTCTACGAAGCCCTAGATACACCCTAAGGCAGTTCGAGACAAACCATGAGTGTTTGATAGACCCTAGATATCTTAGGAATACTTTCCTAATTTGAAGTATCACACGCCCTTGGGAGTGGGCCGTGTGGACTCACACATCGATGTGTTTTGGGAAACACCCATGCCCTTCAGTCGTGGGCAACACTGACTTATCAACACGGCCATAGCACACGCTCGTTTTGTCTGCCCGTGGACAACACTGTCTTTAGACAGGACATGTACACACGCCCGTGCAGCCTACCCGTGTGCACTATTGATTTAGAATTTTAAGTGCAGGGAACACACAGCCATAGCCCACAACCATGGGAAGGAACCGTGTGTCACACACGGCCTAGATACACGCCCGTGTGTCTAACCATGTTAACCCTAATAGGCTATTTTCCAAGCCTTTGGTCACCCTTTCTACCATCTATACTTAATGGTTATCAATTTTTGAAATAAAACATGACCACACATTTGTAAATCTTTGATAAATCTTATTGTATGGAAACCTCATATCATTGGTTTCATACATGAAAGGTTATTTCCCTTTTAGTGTTTATGGGTTTCTATGTCACTTTAATTTGTCCGAAATTGGCTCGTTCATGCGACTCATTACCAATTGGTAACAGCCCATCACATGTAATTAAAATCATGCATAGATTCGTAGGTTATAACCCACTTCAATTAAGCCAATTTGCATGGCCAAATATAGAGAAATAAACATTTTTTTTACATGCCTTCATTGGCAAAGCAAATGACACATATAACAAAATACTCAAAAATGCTATACATGCCATTGAACAAAATAGAAATGTCTTTATACCAAAACTTGTCTAGTTGACAGTGTGTTGACTCTCCAATCGTCTTCCAGCTCTTATGAGTCCTCGAGCTCTGTGAGATAGGGAAAAAGAGAGGCGCAAGAATTTACATGCTTAGTAAGCTCGAATAACAGGAAAGTAAACTCACCAAGTGTTTAACATGCATCCATGATAGATAAGGAAACAAACAATTATTAAATGGTTCCCTATTACATGCACTCAATCAATAAGTTAGTAGCATAATCAAGCATCATATAATTTAATTAGATGAGCTCATCATTCAACATCTCATTTACACAAACATCTTATGTTAGTCTCGTTGAGTTTCTAGGAAATCTCGATGGAATACCCATTAACTGTCAATTCATACTAATGATCATTTCATATATACACTCCTGTGAACCTCACATCTTACAGCGGGATTACCAGTCCAGGCAAAATCCCCCATTTATGAACTCATAAGGTGATGTCAGGATTACAAGTCTAGGCTAAATCCTTTAATACGATAAACACCCTTAATGAGCTCAGATCTGAACTACTAGCCCAGGTTAAATTCAGATCCTAATTAAATTATCCGTCCGGGCTAAATCCGTAATGTACACATATTATTCGGGAGGCTTGATCATTCAAAGGAACACCCGTCCAGGCTAGATCCTTTCTATACTTAAGATTACGGATCACCCGTCCGAGCTAAATCCTTATTGTAACACATGCAGGACCTCATTACACATGTCAATCAGGGTTTATCCATCAAATTCCCTTTTTAACTTCAACTGAGACATTTATCCCAATTTACCATCAATTATGCATTTCTATGATATTTCATGCCAATAATAAATGCAATCATCATGCATTCATAAATCATAAAATCTTGCATATTAGGGGTTTACTTTAAGTTATCCGAACTTACCTCGTATTTGTTTCGGAGTTGTGTTTCGGTTATTCTGAAACCTTGCGTTTACCTTGATCGACCTCCGGAATTTGTTCCTCGAGGTCTATAACAATAAAAATATATCATTAACACTCCACATTATACATTACAAGTCTAATTCTCACCCCCAGTCCAAATTACTATTTTGCCCCTAAACTTTAACATTTTTACGATTTAGTCCCTAGGCTCGTATAATGAAACACATGCAATTTCTATCTTAACCAAGCCTAGCCGAACACTTTTCTCTTTTATGGCAGCCCACATTTCCCATTATTTCTCATTTCTACCACACATTTTATAATTTTTGCAAAATGGTCCCTACAAGGGTTTTCATGAAAATCACCTAGGAAAAGATGTTTAACACATATTCATCCTTCATATTCCTCTATAATCCATCAAAATACAAGCAACTCATGCATGGGTAAATTTTTAAACATGAACCCTAGCATGAAATATGGGTAGAAATGAAGAGAATAAGCTACCGAGATTCCAAAAGTACGAAGAGCATTAAAAACGGGGCTTAGGAGCACTTACTATTGAGCTTGAAATGTTTGAAAACCCTAGCTATGGTGACAAGAGAATTACGGTAGCTATGGGGAAGAAGATGGCTGATTTTGGCTTGATTTTTCCCATTTTATTTCATTTAAAAGCCAAATAACCAAAATGCCCTTTAGCCTTTTCTTTGAAATTTCATCCTTGCAAGCCCATTTTTGTCCAAAAATTTAGAAATTGGGAAAATTACTCCCCAAGACTTTCTGTTTTATAATTTAAAGCAATTTCATGCAAACTGCTTCTAGAATCCAAGTTTTACAATTTATTCAATTTAGTCTCAAATTTTCCAATTAGGCACTTACACAAAGATTTTCTTCATAAAACTTTAACACATGCATCTACTCATATTTTAGGCCTAAAAATAATCATAAAATACATATTTTGAGGTCGAATTTGTGGTCCCAAAACCACTATTCTGACTAGGCCCTATTTCGCGATGTTACATATGAGGAGAGATTTTAGGAGGAAATCAAGGGGATATGAAGTGGAGAAGGTGTTGGTGCCGAATAAAGATTGTAGGCGCCCAGTGATTTCAGTTTGAGAGAGAATTCAGCTTTGGGGAGATCTTTAGTTTTGGTTGCAATACACTTTAGTTGTTTATTTTCTCCTCACTTTTGTTTGTTTTGACGAGTGCTTTTGGATTCTTCCTACACTTTTTGATAACTGAATATTGCTAGGGGATCATTGGGGTACTTTCATTTTTGACTATTTTGACTTTGTTCTGCTTCCTCTACTTTTTGACAAATGATTTCCACTTTGATACCTTTTCTTGGCTGAATACTTTTCTTCCTCCCTCTCTAATCCATTCATTCTGTTGACCGATTCCCTTTCTCCTCTTTCCCCTTTCCAATTGGTTTCTCATTAACTAATTGCATCTCTTTCACTACTCTTCTCGTTCTTTCTCTACTCACTCTCAACTCTTTCCCCTCTTTTTTTTTGAGGTTTGGTCGAATATTACTGCTATTCTTGTCTTCTCTGTGTCGACATTTCCTTTCATTGCTATTTGCCATTTCTGTAGTTATTGTTATTCTTTGGTCTTGCATTTTGGTAAGTCTGACTCTCAGTTTGGATGAACGATACTTTTCCTCTTTCTCTCTCTCTCTCTTTGTTGTAATTGTACTTCATCTAACAGCTTTTTTCTCTGCCGATTTCTGTTAGGGTTGCGATTGTCACTTTGTGACCATCATTCTGTGTATTTACGGCACTAGTGAGGGTGTAGGCCGATTTTTCCTTTCTCCTATTTTGAACTCTGCGTTCTCGGTAAGTGATTTACATTTGGCTCAAATCATGTGTGCGAGCAATATGATTAAGGATAATAAGTTCGTTCGGAACATAAGTATTTCTCTAAAGAAGTTTGTAATTAGTTGCGTGTATCAATTTAAGGGTAGAATCTTCATTATTACGACAAGGCAAGTATTAGTGGAAATTTTTGCGATAAATATATGAAGGAGATGTTAATCCTATTGTCATTGATTAATGAAGTATTTTGACTGAATGTAGGCTTCAGACTCGCGGGCTACTTGTGCATCTTCGTTTAAGGAGTGTAATCACTGTCTTAATCGTAAATTGGCAAAAGCGAAAAAATAAGACCGTTGATGCCACATGGGCGTGCGATTGCTCGTGTGGTAACCCCGAACGCAAAAATATGGGTATTGGATTTCGAGAGGCCAGCATGGGCGATCTCATGGGCTTAGGCTATTTTGGGCCATGTTGGGCCGAAATGGTGACTGAAATACCTCCATAGGGTAAAATAACTGAAATACCTCATAGGGTAAAATGATCGAAATACCCCCATAGGGTAAAATGACCGAAATACCCCTACAAGGTAAAATGACCGAAATACCCTCATAGGGTAAAATGTCGTAATACCCCTGTAAGGTAAAATGATTTATTTGCCGTACGATGTGTATGACTGTATTTGAGCATGCCACGTTATATGTATGTTGCATCCATGTAAGATATTATGATACGATGCATGACATGTTGCTTGGGGTTGGGATTGTTTTTTTGGAGGAAGTGTACTGTACTGATATGGTCACACGGGTCACCCAAGACGATGTGGACCTAAGGTTGAACGGGTCGCCCAAGACGACTGTAGACCTACTGATGGTTTTAAGCCATTCATATTACTAGCAGCTTTGCTGCAATACTATTTAGTGTCGCAACCGGTGCTAATTTTAGAGTGTAGGGATGGGTTGGTTTATTGTAATGCCCCAAATTTTGGGCCTAGATGAATTGGGCTTTGGGCTTTGGGTCTCATAAAATTTTTAAGTGAGCAAGAAAATAACAAATGACATTTTGGCTATAAGGGTTTAAGGAATTTGGAGTGTCTAGGTATGTTAGAGAAGTTCTGAGTTCGAGTTTTGAGGTAGAGGAATTTTAATTTAATTATTAAAAGAACCAAGGTTGGGAGTAGTTGGGCTTTTAATTAAAAATAGGGGAAAATAGCATCAAAAAGCCTTGTGGAGGACTGGCTAAGTGATGCCACTTAGAGTGTAGGGAGGTGGTGTTAAAAGCTAGCAAGGGGGTCCAAGGTTCGAATCCTTGCTTAGTGTGTTTAGAAGTTTAATTTTTGCCTTCTAGAAGGTTGGAAGTGGCATGTAAATGGACTCCGAAGGAAGTGTTAAGGAGAGAAATCTGACAAAAAGATCAAGGGGTTATCAGGGAGAAAAACGAGAAGGTAAGAAGTGAGGAGCAAGTGGAGCCGAAATGGGAACTTGGGCCTAAGGAGTTCGGCCATAAGGGTTATAAATAGGTGCCGAATGCAAGGGTATGAGGCTAATGCTGAAATCTTTTTCTCACCTTGTTGCCAGAAACCCTCTTCCTTAAAAGCCGAAAAGCCTTTTGTTTTCTTCCTTTTCTTTCTACCGATTTCTCCAAAAGCCAAAAACCCTTATTCTCCTTTTTATTTTCCTTGTGTCGATTTCTTTGTTTCACTTTTGGGTTTGGCCGATTCTTCTTCCTCTCTCCCTTGGTGCCGAATAAGCAATTGTTGCCATTCAAATTCTAGAGCTGAATACTCTTTGACCGAATTTAGTGTAAGTGTTACTCTTCCAATCGATTTTTTTTGCTAAGTATCGAATATTGTCCCTCACTCTTTCTAATCAACTGTGGTAGGGAATTAGTATTAGATCTCAGATCTTAGCTCATTGCCGAATTGCTTCTTAGGTGTTGCGGTATTGGCAAGTATTCCTCTCCCATTGGCTAAGGTAGCCGAATGTTCATAGTTAAGGTAAGGGGACTTGTGTTGGATACGAGTAATCTATTATTCTGGTTTTAATGAGTAAGATTAATACAAATCTAGGGAGTACGTGATCAAAGAAAGCTACTAAGGATTGGTGTTCAAGGTAAGGTTAAGGTGAGGTTTCAGTTTTTGGGTAGAATATGGATTAAACATACGATTAATGGAAGGGTGATATCATTATAGGTTGGTGACTAAGGGAATCGTGGCACGCTTGCTTACCAGGTGTGTACATACACTACACACATTATGAATTGGCAAAAGCCGAAGTGCCGAAATACTGAAAAATTGAAATACTGAAAATTTGAAAGTTTGGCTAAGGTAGTCTTACGAGTGCGCGAACACTCATAAGGGGGAGACCAATAGGTTGCTTGAGACCCACGGGCAATTCCATGGCCTTGGGTTGTAATTTGGCCATACGGGCCAGAATGGGCTAAATGATCCCGATGGGCTGTTGGAAAAATTGAATATTGATGCTATGTGATAGGAATTTGTATGTAAGCATGAATATGAATGGGACTAGGCTTAACGGGCCATATAAATGTGATTTGGGCCTAATGGGCCATATATAGGTGATTTGGGCCTAATGGGCCATATAAATATGATTGGGCTTAATGGGCCATATGAATATGATTAGGCTTAATGGGCTAGATACAGGTATGTGAATTTGTTTGGGTGTTGTAAGGGGTTTTGGGCCTAGTATATGATAAGTACATAAGACTTAATTAATATATTGCGACCGTGGACGAGTCAAAGGGTTAAGGTGTTGCAGCGGGTATATGCATGTCTAGGATTGGATCTAGGGAGCGCTTGGTAAGTTTTATGGATGTGACATGCATACATATGATGTTCTACTTAGGTTGCATATGGGGTGGGAACTTTGGAACGGAGGAAGTATATGAGGATCGCATGGTTGCCTGACAATCGTGGATCCGTTGATGGCTTTTAAAGCCCAATATGTAAATGAAGGTAGTTCTGCAACCGGGCTATCATTGGTGTATGGGCTGGGTGGGTCGATATTTATATCCCCACATGGTGTGACAGGGGACGGAGCTGGTGTGTAGCGGATGGATAATTTGGATGGAATTGCATTGCATGTTTGATGATTTCTCTTTGAATGTTTGTTTTTCTTCGAGGGTTGTACACACTGAGTTTTTGAAAACTCACCCCTTCTTTTATTTTATTTTCAGGTGATGCTCAGTAGAAGGTTCGATGTTTAGAGGGACTCTGGGTGGCCGGCTAGCAAGATAATTCGAACTTGGTTTTTTTTAAGCATTTAAGTTTTTATTTCTTTTTAAGTGTGTTCAAATCAGATTGTAATAAGGTTTTCATTATGTTATTATTACTCAAATTATTATTATTATTTTTATTGTAGTTACGAGAAGTTGAACATGGATTTTGTAAATTATAGTATGGTTTCTACGTTTCCGCAACTAAAATTTTAAGTGACATGTTTTCATCAAATCTTATGTTTCAGACAAGTGATTAAAAGGTGTTTATTTTTTTAAGATGTTCTTTTATTTTAATAAGGGTTTTAAATGGAAACACGATTTTTGCTAAAACACTTCAATGTGACACACCAGATTTGGCTATAGTGTCTGGGTCGGGTTTGGGGGGTTACATTTAATGGTATCAGAGTCCAAATTGTAAAATTCAGGATGTGAAGTGGGCTTTATTACTATTTGGTTTCTTTTTTTTTTTTTAAATATTTTGGATCACACTATTGTAGAAAAAGGAAAATCTTGCTGAGCGGCACACTGAGTCACCGACGTCGAACGGAGTAAGTACTTTTATTTAATTTTGGTTAAATTGTTATACAATAGATAGTTAGAGGTCTACTTTAGATGACTGTTAGAACGGAACTAAAGCCCGTAGGATCTGGAAACTGTAAAGGATTTTCAAAAAGCGATCTTCTCTTTAAATATTTTCATAAAACATCAGTGTAATTACTTAACTAACCAAAATTTCATAAAATTTTAAATTAAATAATACATGAATCAACGATAAGTGCTAGAAGAGGTGCAAGGGGCTGTGGTCGAGGCAGCTGAAGCGTTATGGTTGAATTGTCGGCATCGGGCTATATGCCCAATGTTGGAGTAGAATAGGCTCCAACCTCACCTGTGGCTGAGAATGGACCATATAATCGGGCCGCGGGAGAAGATACATTGTCGCAGGCAATGCTGAGAATTTTAGAAAGGGTCGTTTGGCCCAATAATGGCACTAAAAATCGGGGGTCCATTCCGAAGCGACTTCGATCGAACGGGGCTGAGGTATTTAAGGGCGTGGCTGGTGTGGCTCCTAACATGGCTGAATATTGGTTGGAGACTACGAAAAGGATAATAAAGGATCTCGACTATTCACCTGAACAAAAGCTGAAAGTGGCAGTGTCACTGTTAAGGGAAGAAGCTTACCAGTGGTGGCTGACAATAAAAGAGGGCACTCAACATGAGCAGGTCACTTGGGAGTGTTTCAAAGCTACATTCCAAGGGAAGTATGCGGGTGCAAGCTATGTGGATGCAAGAAGGAAGGAGTTCCTGAACTTGACCCAAGGAAACAAATCGGTGGCAGAGTATGAAGCGGAGTTTCTATGCCTTAGTAGGTATTCAAGAGTAATGGTGGCAACGGACTATGAACGTTGCGTTAGGTTTGAGGATCGACTTAGAGATAGCCTCAAGGTACTGATAGCTCTACAAAGGGAATAAGTTTTCTAGGAGTTGGTGGACAAAGTAAAGATAACCGAGGAGATAAAGTGCATGGAGCGCCTAAATCGGGAAAAAGAAAGGGGTAAGAATAAAAGGGAGGCTAAGACTCGTGTTGTTGGAGAAAGGCCTAGGGCTAGAGCTAGAGATAATGGGCCACTTAGTGCCACCTTGTGCTGACTGTGGGAGAAGCCACAGAGGCGAGTGTTGGAAGAGGATGGGAGCTTGTTTCGCTTGTGGGTCTATGGAGCATCGGATCAATGATTGCCCTCGAACACTAGGTAGAGAGCCAGTAGCAGGTCAAGGTGGTGTTCAACCACCAAGGGGTGGACAGTTGCCACCAAGGGGTCATAGACAGGCCAGTGGCGGTAACAGCAATGGACGAGGGCGTGAAGCACCAGGCAGAAATGCAGGTCATGCTGAGGCGAGACAGCAAGCTTTGGTCTATGCAGCATGTCGTCGAGAGGACGGAGACGCTCCAGAGGCGAATATTGGTACATACTTTATCCATAATGTGCAATTTACTTAGTTTGGAATTAGAGTGCGCAATGGGAGCGTGGTGTGGTAGTCTATGTTATGCAGCTGTACTAATAGTTGGGAATTTCGAGGACGAAATTTCTTTTAGGGGGTAGAGTTGTAACGCCCAAAATTTTGGGCCTAGATGAATTGGGCTTTGGGATTTAGGCCTCATAAAATTTTTTAGTGAGCAAGAAAAAGACAAATGACATGTTGGCTATAAAGGTTTAAGGAATTTGGAGTGTCTAGATATGTTGGAGAAGTTTTGAGTTCGAGTTTTAAGGTGGAGGAATTTTAATTTAATTATTAAAAGAATCAGGGTTAGGAGTAGTTGGGCTTTTAAATAAAAATAGGGGAAAATAGCATCAAAAAGCCTTGCGGATGAATGGCTAAATGGTGCCACTTAGAGTGTAAGGAGGTGGCGTTAAAAGCTCGCAAGAAGGTCCAAGGTTCGAATCCTAGCTTCGTGTTTTTAGAAGTTTAATTTTGGCCTTCTTGAAGGTTGGAAGTGGCGTGGAAATGGACTCCAAGGGAAGTGTTCAGGAGAGAAATTTGAGGAAAAGATCAATGGGTTATCTGGAGAAAAATAAGGAGATAATAAGTGAGGAGCAAGTGGAGCCGAAATGGGAACTTCGGCTTGAGGAGTTCATCCATAAGGGTTATAAATAGGTGTCGAATGCAAGGGTATAAGGCTAATGCCAAAATCTTTTTCTCACCTTGTTGCTAGAAACCCTATTCCCTAAAAGCTAAAAACCCTTTTGTTTTATTCCTTTTCTTTCTACCGATTTCTCCAAAAGCCAAAAACCCTTGTTCTCCTTTTTATTTTCCTTGTGCCAATTTCTTTGTTTCACTTTTGGGTTTGGCCGATTCTTCTTCCTCTCTCCCTTGGTGCCGAATAAGCAATTGTTACCATTCAAATCTCTAGAGTTGAATACTCTTTAACTGAATCTAGTGTAAGTGTTACTCTTCCAATCAATCTTCTTTGCTAAGTATCGAATATTGTCCCTCACTCTTTCTAATCAACTATGGGAGGGAATTAGTATCGGATCTCGGATCTTAGCTCATTGTCGAATTGCTCCTTAGGTGTTGCGATATTAGTAAGTATTCCTCTCCCATTGGCTAAGGTGGTCGAATATTCATAGTTAAGGTAAAGGGACTTGTGTTGGATACAAGTCATCTATTATTCTGGTTTTAATGAGTAAGATTAATGCAGATCTAGGGAGTATGTGATCAAGGAAAGCTATTAAGGATTGGTGTTCAATGTAAGGTTAAGGTGAGGTTTCGATTTTTGGGTAGAATATGGATTAAACATACGATTAATAGAAGGGTGATATCATTGTAGGTTGGTGACTAAGGGAATCACTGCACGCTTGCTTACCAGGTGTGTACATACACTGCACACACTATAAATCGAAAAAAGCTGAAATGCCGAAATACCGAAATGCCGAAAAGTCGAAATACCGAAAAGTCAAAAGTTTGGCAACGATAGTCTTGCGAGTGCGCGAACACTCGTAAGGGGGAGACCAATAGGTTGCTTGAGACCCACGGGCGATTCCGTGGACTTGGGTTGTGATTTGGCCATACGGACTAGAATGGGCTAAATAGGCCCGATAGGTTGTTGGGCCATAACAGGCAAAAACTGAATATTGGTGCTATGTGATAGGAATTTGTATGTGAGCATGAATATGAATGTGACTAGGCCTAACAGGCCGTGTAAATGTGATTTGGGCCTAATGGGCCATATGATTATGATTGGGCTTAATGGGCCAGATACAGGTATGTGAATTTGTTTAGGTGTTGTAAGGGGTTTTAGGCCTAGTATATGATAACTACATAAGACTTAATTAATATATTGCGACCGTGGACGAGTCAAAGGGTTAAGGTGTGGCAACAGGTATATGCATGTCTAGGACTGGATCTAGGGAGAGCTTGGTACTTAAGCGATCTTAATGACCCACCTCCTCTTCTCTGGAATCCTACTTAGTACATAGTATTAGTTCATCTTAGCTCGCGGGACTTGTTAACGGGTCAAGGTAAGTGAAAACCATAATTAAGGGAAAATTACCAGAATGCCCCTAAGGGCAAAAATGACCAAAATACCCTTAAGTGTTGAATGTAAGTTTTATGGATGTGACATGCGTACATATGATGTTCTACTTAGGTTGCATATGGAGTGGAAACTTTGGAACGGAAGAAGTATATGAGGATCGCATGGTTGGCTGACAATCGTGGATCCATCGATGGCTTTTAAAGCCCAATATGCAAATGAAGGTAGTTCCACAACCGGGCTACCATTGGTGTGTGGACTGGGTGGGTCGATATTTATATCCCCACATAGTGTGATGGAGGACGGAGCTAGTGTGTAGTGGATGGATAATTTGGATGGGATTGCATTGCATGTTTGATGATTTCTCTTTGAATGTTTGTTTTTCTTCGAGGGTTGTATACAATGAGTTTGCAAAAACTCACCCCCTCTTTTATTTTATTTTCAGGTGATACTTAGTAGAAGGTTTGATGTTTGGAGGGACTCTGGGTGGCCGGCTAGCAAGATAATTCGGAATTGGTTTTTTTTAAGCATTTAAGTTCTTATTTCTTTTTAAGTGTGTTCAGATCAGATTGTAATAAGGTTTTCATTATGTTATTAATACTCGAATTATTATTATTATTATTTCATTGTAATTACGAGAAGTTGAACATGGATTTCTTAAATTATAGTATGTTTTCTACGTTTCCGCGACTAAATTTTTAAGTGACATGTTTTCATCAAATCTTATGTTTCAGACAAGTGATTGAAAGGTGTTTATTTTTTTTAAGATGTTATTTTACTTTAAGAAGGGTTTTAAATGAAAACACGATTTTCGCTAAAACACTTCAATGTGATACACCTGATTTGGCCATAATGTCTGGGCCGAGTTTGGGGGTTACATTTATTATATCCCAACATGGAGTGTAGGGTTGGATGGAGATGGTGTGTAGAGGCCGGATGGGTAGGACTTGCATACTGTTTACTAATACTGCACTGTTTACTGTTACTGAATTGGGCCAAGACCCAAATATATGACTGCTTTTGTATTGAGATGGGCTATAGCCCAAACTGATATTGTCACTATTCTAAAAAGGGCTTAGGCCCAAATTGTATTTGTTTTCTAATTGTTTGCTTATATGGGATTACACACTGAGTTTTCGCAAACCACCCCTCTGTTTATCTGTACAGGAAATCCCCAGCCTTAGATGGATCTGTTCTGTGAGGGATTCAGAAGTGGCCACACTTCTACTCCTGCTTTATATTTGACTTTTATTTACTATTAAATTTTGAAATTGGGTATTTATTTATGTAATAAGGCCTCTCTAAGGTTTTAACTTCTAATTTGGGATTTTTACTTGCTTAGATATAAATTGCTAGTTGTAGGAAGAATGCGTGTTTTCAAAAGATAACTATTTTTCAAAAACACCACGTCTTCTTAATATAATTCTAAAGCTTCCACAACAAACATAGTTTTAAAGTGTAATAACAATCTAATATGATTTACAAATTTTCGTTGATGATATAATAAGGTTTTAATATTTAACAGGCTTTCTAATGAAATTATGTCTTCGAAAAACACTTCAATCTGACACTGCCAGATTCAGCCATAATGTCTAGGCTTGGTTTGGGTGTCACATTTAGTGGTATCAGAGTCAAGTTGTAAAACTCAGCTACGGATTTGAGTTTATTCTGAAACTTGGAAATTGCTGAAAAGAACTCTTTCAAATAATTTGAAGTATTTTTGAAATGTTTTTACTGAATGTGTGGTACACCGAGTCTCCGAGCCGATCCTGTAACTTTTCTCTGAAAATTGTATTTTGATTTTGACTGAAACTATCATAGGTAAGATTACTGAGATTACTGTAGTAGTATACCATAGCAAACTCTTTAGTAATGTATACTGAAACTGTAGTAAACCGGTAGACACCGATGACATTGCGTTGTTCGAAAATAATACTCTATACTTTGGATACTGTCTCCATAAAACATCTATTAATAAACACTAGAACTGTAAACTATTAATAAGATTAAACACAATTCGATAATAAACAGCGGTGGTACTCGCAAAAGGGGTACAAGAGGCTATGGCGAAGGCCGAGAAGGTGCTGGAGCGGGGTCTCATGATCGTGCGGCTGAGTATTGTATCGATGCATTATTTCAGTCTATCTATAGACTGTATTGGAATCATTCAGGTTTAATGTGGTAGTGTTTTGGATCTAGAGTGTGTAGCGGGAGTGTAGTGGTGTAGTCTATGTTATACGACCGTTCTGATAGTTGGAAATTTTGGGGATGAAATTTTTTTAAGGAGGGGTGAATTGTAACGTCCTGAATTTGGGCCTAGAAGTATTAGGTCCTAGAGCATGGGAGCAGTTTGGAGGCGGCACATAAATAGTTAGTTGTGCAAGAAAATGACACAACTATGTATAGTGTTCTAGGAGTGTTTGAGAAGTATTGGATTCAAGCCTTGGCTTATGCAAAAACCATTCTTTTTAAGGATAAAACCCCTATCATTGGTCAGTAAGGTTATAAGTAAAAATTGTTAAAACATGACAGAATGAGCCTGGTGGTCTAGTGGATAATAGTGTTTAGAGTGTGCTTGTGGTCTGAGGTTCGAATCCATGCTTGTGCAAATGGACATTATTTTTACTGATGGCCATGGGAGGAGGTTGTGTTAAACCAAAACACTATTGAGGGGAGTGAAGTTTGAATTGGTCATGGAGGGACTGTAGGAGGGAGTTGAGGAGAGACATGAGGAGAGAATTTAGGAGGAAATCAAGGGGATTTGAAGTGGAGGAGGTGTTGGTGCCGAATTAGGATTGTAGGCACCTAGTGATTTCGATTTGAGGGAGAATTCGGCTTTGGGGAGAGCTTTAGTTTCGGTTGCAATACACTCTAGTTGTTTATTTTCTCCTCACTTTTGTTTGTTTTGACGAGCGCTTTCGGATTCTTCCTACACTTTTTGATAACCGAATATTTCTAGGGGATCATTGGGTACTTTCATTATGGACTATTTCGGCTTTGTTTTGCTTCCTCTAATTTTTGATAAATGATTTCCCCCTTGATACCTTTTTTTGGCTGAATACTTTTCTTTCTCCCTCTCTAATCCATTTATTTTGTTGACCTATTCCCTTTCTCCTCTTTCCCCTTTCCAATCTGTTTCTCATTGATTAATTGCATCTCTTTCACTACTCTTCTCGTTCTTTCTCTGCTCACTCTTAACTCCTTCCCCTTTTCTTTTTGAGGTTTGGCCCAATATTACTGCTATTCTTGTCCTCTTTGTGCCGACGTTTTCCTTTATTGCTATCTGTCGTTTCTGTAGTTGTTGTTATTCTTCGGTCTTGCGTTTTGGTAAGTCTGACTCTTGGTTTGGATGAATGATACTTTTCCTCTTTCTCCCTCTCTTTCTTGTAATTGTACTTCATCTAACAATTTCTTTCTCTGCTGATTACTATTAGGGCTGTGATTATTTCACTTTGTCACCATCATTCTGTGTACTTTTGGCAATAGTGGGGGTGTAGGCCGATTGTTCCTTTCTCCTATTTTGGACTCTGTGTTGCTGGTAAGTGATTTACATTTGGCTCAAATCATGTGTGCGAGCAATATGATTAAGGTTAATATGTTCGATCGGAACGTAAGTATTTCTCCAAAGGAGTTCGTAATTAGTTGCACGTATCAGTTTAAGGGTAGAATCTTCATTATTTCGACAAGGCAAGTATTAGTGGAAATTTTTGCGATAAATATTTGAAGGAGATGATCATCCTATTGTCATTGATTAATGGAGTATTTTGATTGAATGTAGGCTTTTGGCTCGCGGGCTACTCACGTATCTTCGTTTAAGGTGTGTAATCACTGTCTTAACATTAAATCGACAAAAGCCAAAAATAAGACCGTTGATGCCATATGGGCGTGTGATCGCTCATGCGGTAACCCCAAACGCATAAACATGGGTACTGAATTATGAGAGGCCACCATGGGTGATCTCATAGGCTTAGGCCAACATGGCCGAAATGGTGACCAAAATACCCTCAAAGAGTAAAATGATTGAAATAACCCATGGGGTAAAATGACCGAAATTATCCATAGGGTAAAATGTCTGTAATACCCCTGTGAGGTGAAATGACTGATTTGCTCGATGATGTGGATGACTGTATTTGAGCATGCCATGTTATATGTATGTTGCATCCATGTAAGATATTTTGATACGATGCATGACATGTTGCATGGGGTTGGGATTGTTATTTTGGAGGAACTGTAATGTACTTATATGGTCGCACGGGTTGCCCAAGATGACTGTGGACCTAAGGTTGCACGGGTCGCCCAAGATGACTATGAACCTACTGATGGCTTTAAGTCGTTCATATTACTGGCAGCTTTGCTGCAATACTATTTAGTGCTGCAACTAGTGCTAATTCTGGAGTGTAGGGATGGGTGGCTTGATTATATCCCCACATAGAGTGTAGGGTTGGACAGAGATGGTGCGTAGAGGCTGGATGGGTAGGACTTGCGTCTTGTTCATCGATCTTGTCTTGTTCTTTATTCTTGAATTGGGCCAAGTCTCGAATATATGACTGCTTCTGTATTGAGATGGGCTAAAGCCCAAACTAATATTGTCACTATTCTAAAAAGGGCTTAGGCCCAGACTGTGTTTATTTTCTGACTGTTTGCTTATATGGGATTACACACTGAGTTTTTATAAATCACCCCTCTGTTTATCTGTACAGGAAATCCCCAGCCTTAGACGGATCGGTGCTGCGAGGGATTCAGAGGTGACCACACTTTTACTCTTGCTTTATATTTGACTTTTATTTACTATTAAATTTCGAATTGGGTATTTATTTATGTAATAAGGCCTCTCTAAGGTTTTAACTTTTAATTTGGGATTTTTACTTGCTTTCATATAAACTGCTAGTTGTAGGAAGAAGGCGTATTTTCAAAAGATAACTATTTTTCAAAAGCACCACGTCTTCTTAATATAATTCTAAAGCTTCCGCAACAAACATAGTTTTAAAGTGTAATAACAATCTAATATGATTTATAAATTTTTGTTAATGATATAATAAGGTTTTAATATATAACAGGCTTTCCAATGAAATTATGGTTTCAAAAAACACTTTAATGTGACACTGCCAAATTCGGCCATAATGTCTAGGCCAGGTTGGGGTGTTATATTTAGTGGTATTAGAGCCAAGTTACAAAACTTGGCTATGAATTTGGGTTTCTCCTGAAACTTGGAAATTGCTGAAACGAACTAATTCAAATAATTTGAAGTATTTTGGAAATGTTTTTACTGAATATGTGGTACACCGAATCTCCGTGCCATCCTGTAAGTTTTCTTTGAAAACTGTATTTTGATTTTGACTGGAACTGTCATAGGTAGGATTACTGAGATTACTATAGGTAGTATACCGTAGCAAACTCTTTAGTAATGTATACCGAAACTGTAGTAAACCGGTAGACACTGATAGACACTGCGTTGTGCAAAAATAATACTCTATACTTTCGATACTGTCTCCATAAAACAACTGTTAATAAACACTAGAACTATAAACTGATGCATAAAACTATTAATAAGATTAAATGCAATTCGATAATAAACACAGGTGGTACTTGCGAAAGGGGTACAAGAGGCTACGGCGAAGGTCGGGGAGGTGCTCGAGCGGGGTCTCACGATATGTGGTTGAGTATTGGATCGATGCGTTGTTTCAGTCTATCTATAGACTGTATTGGAATCATTCAGGTTAAATGTGGTAGTGTTTTGGATCTAGAGTGCGCAGCGAGAGCGTAGTGGTGTAGTATATGCTAAGCGATCGTTCTTATAGTTTGAAATTTCGGGGACGAAATTTATTTAAGGAAGGGTGAATTGTAATGCCCCGAATTTGGGCCTAGAAGTATTAGGTCCTTGACCATGGGAGTAGATTGGAGGCGGCACATAAATAGTTAACTGTACAAGAAAGTGACACAATTGTGTATCTGCTTCAGTGGTTTAGTGTTTTGAGTGTTCTAGGAGTGTCTAAGAAGTTTTGGGTTCAAACCTTAGCTTATGCAAAAACCTTGTTTTTAAGGATAAAACCCCTATCTTTGGTCAGTAGGGTTTTAAGTAAAAATTGTTATAACATGACAGAATGGCCTGCTGGTCTAGTGGAGAGTGGTGTCTAGAGTGTGCTTGTGGTCTGAGGTTTTCGAATCCATGCTTGCACAAAAGGAGATTATTTTTACTGTTGGCCATGGGAGGAGGTTGTGTTTGACCAAAATGCTGCTGAGGGGAGTGGAGTTTGAATTGTTCATGGAGGGATTGTAGGAGGGAGTTGAAGAGAGACATGCAGAGAGTTTTAGGAGGAAATCAAGGGGATTTGAAGTGGAGGAGGTGTTGGTGCTGAATAAAGATTGTAGGCACCCAGTGATTTCGGTTTGAGGGAGAATTCGACTTTGGGGAGAGATTTAGTTTCGGTTGCAATACACTCTAGTTGTTTATTTTCTCCTCACTTTTGTTTGTTTTGACGAGCACTTTCAGATTCTTCCTACACTTTTTGATAACTGAATACCGCTAGGGGATCATTGGGGTACTTTCATTTTGCACTATCTACTTCCTCTACTTTTTAACAAACAATTTCCCGCTTGATACCTTTTTTTTGGCTCAATACTTTTCTTTCTTCCTTGCTAATGCATTCATTCTGTTGACTGATTCTCTTTCTCCTCTTTCCCCTTTCCAATCGGTTTCTCATTGACTAATTGCATCTTTTTCACTACTCTTCTCGTTCTTTCTCTACTCACTCTTAACTCCTTCCCCTCTTCTTTTTGAGGTTTGGCCAGATATTAGTGCTATTCTTGTCCTCTCTATGCCGACGTTTCCTTTCATTGCTATTTTCCGTTTCTGTAGTTATTGTTATTCTTCGGTCTTGCATTTTGGTAAGTCCACTCTCTGTTTGGATGAACGATACTTTTCCTCTTTCTCTCTCTCTCTCTTGTAATTGTACTTCATCTAACAACTTCTTTCTCTGTTGACTACTGTTATGGCTGTGATTGTTTCACTTTGTCACCGTCATTCTGTGTACTTTCGACACTAGTAGGGGTGTAGGCCAATTGTTCCTTTCTCCTATTTTGGACTCTGCATTGCTGGTAAGTGATTTACATTCATCTCAAATCATGTGTGCGAGCAATATGATTAAGGTTAATAAGTTTGTTTGGAACACAGGTATTTCTCTAAAGGAGTTCGTAATCAGTTGCATGTATCAGTTTAAGGGTTGAATCTTCATTATTACAACAAGGCAAGTATTAGTGGAAATTTTTGCGATAAATATATGAAGGAGATGTTAATCCTATTGTCATTGATTAATGGAGTATTTTGATTGTATGTAGGCTTTTGGCTCGCGGGCTACTCGCGCATCTTCGTTTAAGGTGTGTAATCACTGTCTTAACTGTAAATCGACAAAAGCTGAAAAATAAGACCGTTGATGCCACATGGGCGTGCAATCGCTCGTATGGTAACCCAAACGCATAAATGTGGGTACTGGATTATGATAGGCCACCATGGGCGATCTCATGGGCTTAGGCTGTTTTGGGCAATGTTGGGCCGAAATGGTGACCGAAATACCCCTATATGGTAAAATGACCAAAATACCTCTATAGGGTAAAATGACTAAAATACCCTCATAGGTTAAAATGAACGAAATACCCTCATAGGTTAAAATGACCGAAATACCCTTATAAGGTAAAATGACTGAAATACCCCCATAGGGTAAAATGTCTGTAATACCCTTGTGAGGTAAAATGACTGATTTGCCCTTCGATGTGTATGACTGTATTTGAGCATGCTATGTTATATGTATGTTGCATCCATGTAAGATATTATGATACGATGCATGACATGTTGCATGGGGTTGGGATTGTTATTTTGGAGGAAGTGTATTGTATTGATATGGTCGCACGGGTATCCCAAGACGGCTATGGACCTAAGGTTTCACGGGTCACCCAAGATGACTGTGGACCTACTGATGGCTTTGAGCTATTCATATTACTAGCAGCTTTGTTGCAATACTGTTTAGTGTCGCAAGTGGTGCTAATTCTGGACTGTAGGGATGGGTGGCTTGATTATATCCCCACATGGAGTGTAGGGTTGGATGGAGATGGTGTGTAGAGGCTGGATGGGTAAGATTTGCATACTGTTTACTGATATTGTACTATTTACTGTTACTGAATTGGGCCAAGGCCCGAATATATGACTACTTCTGTATTGAGATGGGCTAAAGCCCAAACTGATATTGTCACTATTCTAAAAAGGGCTTGGCCCAGACTGTGTCTGTTTTCTTACTGTTTGCTTATATGGGATTACACACCGAGTTTTTGTAAACTCCCCCCTCTATTTATCTGTACAGGAAATCCCTAGCTTTAGACGGATCGGTGCTACGAGGGATTCAGAGGTGGCAACACTTTGCTCTTGCTTTATATTTGACTTTTATTTACTATTAAACTTCGAATTGGGTATTTATTTATCTAATAAGGCCTCTCTAAGGTCTTAACTTTTAATTTGGGATTTTTACTTGCTTTGATACAAACTACTAGTTGTAGGAAGAAGACGTGTTTTCAAAAGATAACTATTTTTCAAAAACACCATGTCTTCTTAATATAATTCTAAAGCTTCCACAACAAACATAGTTTTAAAGTGTAATAACAATCTAATATGATTTACAAATTTTCGTTAATGATATAATAAGGTTTGAATATATAACAGGCTTTCCAATGAAATTATGGTTTCGAAAAACACTTCAATGTGACACCTACAATTTAGCCATAATGTCTAGGTCGGGTTTGGGGTGTTACAGACACTAGCCTATACATGCCATATACCATAAATACAAAGCTTCAAAAGTACCAACAAAATTATCGATGATCGCGATTTTTGTGACAGGTAAGTTTTATATATTTATAATTAATCGTTCTTGAAACTAACTATTATCATGATATAGGCAAGTGTACCTATCGAACACTAGTATAGTTTTAGCAAGACCGGATTGTCTAACCCAAAGGAACTAAAAGTACTAGTAATAACTGTCTTTTTATTATCTAGCCTAAGAATAAGGGGATTTTGTTTTAACTAACTAATTATCTAAACTAAAAATTCACGGAAAATAGAATTGGGAATTACTTTTGGAAAAAAATGATTGAATTAAGACAATACCTAAGGAAGAATCCACCTAGACTTCACTTGTTATTCTGACTCCGAATCGGACGATTTATCCATTTAACTTGTTTCGTAGAGATTCCTAAGTTATGTTATTATCCTTTTCAAGACTAATAACGTCTAATCCCTAGATTGAACAATTAAGACTTTTCTCTAATTAACACTCTAGGGTTGCATTAACTCGATCTATAGATCCCTTTATTAGGTTTCACCCTAATCTGGCAAAATCTTATCACCCTATCTCTAGGCGCGCAATCAACTCCGCTTAATTATGACAAATGTACTCTTAGACAGGGTCTATTCCTCCTTTGAATAAGAGCTTATCTTGAATCAGTATCCTGGGATATCAAAACAAGAATTAAGAACACATAATTAAGAACAAGTTAAATATTTATCATATTTAGAAAATAATAACAAGATTCGTCTCAGGTTTCATTCTCCTTTGGTATTTAGGGGATTTAGTTCATAACTAAAAAGGAAAACATCTTAGAAGAATAATGAATAAAAAACATAAAGAAAATCCAAAACTCCTGAAGGGAAATTGAGGGGAGATCTTCAGTCTAGATGGTGAATCCGGCTTCTGAGATGGATCAATCGGCTTCCCTTGAGCAGTTCCCTCCTCCTCTTCTCCATCCCTCTTTCCTCTTCGTTGAGGGTGTATTTATAGGCTTTAGAATGACTAAAAGCCCTCAAAATTAGCCTTTTTCGAATTGGACTCAACTTAGGCTTGGCTGGGACACGTCCATGTGACACGCTCGTATGCGACTACTTCAGGCCGTGCTCGAGCCTGTTAGAATGGCACGGGCATGTGTTCTACCCGTGTGGGTCGTGCTTCGGTTCTCCCAAATTGACATGGCCATGTGGTCTGCCCGTGTGAGGAAGTCCAGGCCATGTTGATTTTGTATGTTGGCCCATTTTCTCTGTTTTGGCCCGTTTCTCATTTCTTTCGCTCTCCTATGCTCACCTAAGTATAAAACATGAAATTAAGGCATTAGGAGCATCAAATTCACCAATTCTGAGGAAAAATCATCCATAAAATGTGTTAAGCATGGGGTAAAAATATGTATAAACTAGGTTTATCAATCGATAATGTGACGATGTTCCTGATGATTCCCGATGTCAGAGCTAGCTTCGATAATCTATAAAAGAGGGAAAGAACTCACAAAGTAAGCTTTAAAAGCTTAGTAAGCCATATAGAAATAAGGTCATCATAAGAACATTTGCATATCAATTCAATTATGCAAATCATAGCTAAACACCTACAAGTTCACAATCCTTTCTCATTGTACAGATATTCGATATCATAATTGAATTCATCAAATACTTCTCTTTTCAATACTCGTATGAATCTTGTTTGTACCTGGGTCATTTACCTCATTTATACATTCTTTCTCGACCTGAATTTTCCTGTTGAACTATTCAGAATCGTTAAGGATACTCGAAAATCACATAAAGCTCATACAATGCCATATCCCAGATATGGTCTTACATGTTATCACATATCGATGCCACTGTCCCAGACAAGGTCTTACACTAAATCGAATAGCGATGCCAATGTCTCAGAAATGGTCTTACACGCAATCACAATACAATGCCAATGTCCCAAACATGGTCTTACATGTAATCACATCTCGGTATCTTAATGTCATGACATTTGTATCCTATACTATTCCTAAGGTTCGTAAGGGACTTTCAGATGTCGTAACTCTGTCGATTCTTGCTCGTATTTGCTAATTCAACATTCATAATAATTCAAAAACAATTAAACATATATAATTCAATTTAAAGACATTTATTTTCATATGAACTTACCTCGTATTAGGGATTGCCGTATCGGGTCGACTATTCGACAACTTTTGATTTCCCCCGATCTAAATCTGATTTCTTTCATTCTTGATCTATATACATTTAAAATTAACTCATTTATTCATCAAATCTTTCAATTTCATCCAAAAATACCTATTTGGGCATTTTACACTTTAGCCCCTAAAGTTTCACATTTATTCAATTTAGTCCTTATTTCAATAAACAACAAACTTACACCAATTCAATTTAAACCCATGTGTGCCAAATTACTATAGTACCCCTAGCAGCCCATATTTCACATTTATTCACACTTTTAACCCCATTTTTTTTATCTTTTCACAATTCAATCCCTAATATGCATTTTTACTCAAAATCACTTTACAAAACATAGATATCCATCACTAAACTTTCATAATTCTTCATCAAGCATTCAAAACACATGAATTCATCAATGAAAACTTTCAAAACATTAAGCAGTTTTGCAAATTAGTCCCTAGGCTAGCTAGTACTCAATACAACGATCACAAAAACATAAAAAACATAAAAAACCGAGCTCAAAACATACCTTAATCAAGGTGTGCAAGTGTCGAATAAAAACCTAATCTTTTAGCTCTCTTCTTTTCTAACTTTTGGTTGAAACAAATAAAGACGAACATGTTTTCATCTTTTGTTTTATTTAATATACTTTATTTTATTTAATTACTAAATTAACCTTGATTAAATAACATTTAAAACATTAAATACATGCCAATTTATGAAAAATTCCACTATTAATGGTCTAATATCAACATAAGGACCTTTCATTTAATAAATCATAGCAATTAAAACCTTTTAACTTATAGCATGCTACTTTAGCATTTTACGTGATTTAGTCCTTTTTTCAAATTAAGCATCCATACGATAAAATTATTTCATGAAACTTTCACACATATATAATTACATGCTGTAAACACCAAAAATAATATTAATATAATTTTTCAACTTTGAATTTGTGGTTCCGAAACCACTTTTCTAATTTAAGGTAAAATCGGACTGTTACATTACCCGTCCGGGCTAAATCCTTTCGTTAATAATGTCAATAGGATTACTCGTCTAAGGTAAATCCTGTTAGCAACAAATGCAGGACCTCATTCATTTTAGGGAATCACATATCCATTGAATTTCTATTTTATTCAATCGAGATTTAAACATTTTTCTCAAGCATTATCAACATGTGATTATTTCATACATCCACAACAGTCATGCAATTCAAATAAACACATTCCACATTCATTTCAAGTATATATGTAACATTCTCATCTTTTATCCTTTATCATCTATCGGGCATTATCATTTAATTTAAACATTTTTATTTCTCGGGCTTGATCGGATATGTAATCGTTTCACATATTTATGACATTTATAGAATTTACATAAACACAATCAATGCACGCATGTAAATAAACACAATTTAGTTACACGAACTTACCTCGACAAAGGTTCGTGTACAAACATCTACTAATCTGACATTTTCCTCGTTCTAACTCTGAATTTGGTCTATCCGGATCTATATGAGTAAAATTAACATTAAATTTACACATCTCATATACATTTGGACTCAATTTAAATCCTAGGCAAAATTACCATTTTGCCCCTAACTTTTCCATAAATTCCTATTTCGCCCCTAGGACCAGAAAATAAAATTTGTGCAATTTACACCCTATTCCAAGCCCAAAAAAAAATCCCATGACAGAATTTATAGCACATGTATTCATAAAAATTTAGCATTTTTCTTCAATTTCACAACTTTAAATTTTAGTCCTTAATTCATGTGTTCATCAAAAATCACTTTATAAAAATTGTTTATCTATCAACAATCTTTTGTTTTCTACCATAAATTTATAATTTTCAGCATGTACATCCATGACCCATTTTCCATACTTTGATAACTTCTCAAATTGATCCCCAAATAGATAGATTAGACTATCCCGGTTTCAAAAATATAAAAATTATTAAAGACGGGGCTTGATTACTTACCCAAATAAGCTTGATAAGTCTTCTTCATCTCTCCTAGGGTTTCCATGGAAATATTTAGGGAAGATGATATGAAATTGTTTTCTTTTTCATTTAATTAAATTGTCATTTAATAACTTTTCATCTTTCCAATTTAGTCCTTAGCCTTTTTTTTTTTATTTTTCCATGGATGAGTCATACCAAAATATCTACATATTTTCTTTAATGGTCTAATTATCATATAAGGACCTCAAGTTTTGAATTCCATAGCTATTTAATCCTTATAGCTACTAGAATTCAACTTACGCATTTTATGCGATTTAGTCCTTCTCGTAATTAAACACTTAATCGATAAAATTTTCGTATCAAAATTTTCACACAATATGGCTATCAGAATATGGACCCTGAAACTACTTTATTTTCGGGTCGAATTTGTGGCCCTGAAACTACTATTTTGATTTCACTGAAAAATGGGCTGTTACAGGGAAAGTAGATTCTTAGTAAGCCCGACCTCCCCACTTAATATCGCATAACCCTGCTGAAGTAGCTTTGCCATAGCATTCTTAGTCATTTATTTATTTGTTGCATATTATTCTAATAATTGCCATTGTATTTCCAAGTATGCATTAGTTCCACATATTGCATACATCATTGTTCCTATTAATTGCCACTACATACTTGTAATTACTTTGCCATAACATTAATCACATTTTGTTATAATAGCTTGACCACTTTATTGCATCAATCCAGTCCTCGTGTGATGCAATCTCGCCTCGATGATGATTCGAGTCATATTAGTTGCCCAATCATAAAATCAAGAAGTTCCATTCCAATTGAAGTAAGCTAAAATTGGTTAAGATTAGGCTTTAAACAAATGGTTTCAAATAGGTATAAAGGGTGAAAGATATAAGGTTTAGTCTAACAAACAATAAGGTTATATTTAAGTCGATGAATGTGGATGGAATAAAAAGGCTCAAGGTTGAAGAATGAACCAATACTGTATACAGTATTGACCCGAGACTTATAAAAACACTTGAGATGACAAAAGATAGAACCTTGACCCACTATCTATAAGGAGATAGGAACCAAAGGTATAAGGGTGAACACCACACTCCGTTTAGGAGTGATGAGTTCAAAGAAATAGGGTGACGCCACTAGTAGGACAGATAAGTCAAGTTGAGTCTTAAAAGAAAAAAAAGAGTTGAATTAAACTCACAATTTTATAAACATCCATAAAAGGATAATAAATTTCGGTTCATGAATTGGCGATTCATGCTTCAGCCGAATAGTCACATTCTTCCCTCTTGGTGCATGCATGTACTCTTAGTCAAGAAGCATTCTTTATGTTCGATGGATGTGCAACCCTTAATCTACCTTCATTCCCTCTTGGATGAATGCTAGGTGCATGAAACATGCATCTCCTTTTAATTAAGATATTTATGGCGTCTTGATCAAATGAATAACAACTTGTATTTAATTGGTTCTTGCCCTATTCTTGATGCATGGATGTGCTGGTACATTGGCTGAATTAATGAGGCTTGAATCCCTTAAATATTGTACATGAATTCTTTCATATATGAAGTAATTGTTCAGCCAAATAAGATATGAATATGATTTAATTCCCCTTGGATAGCTGAATAGGCAGTAACAATTTTTAATGCAGTTGTAGCTCATGAACAGCCCTCAATGTGAACATATGAATTCGGTTGGACACCTTGTGTGAACTCAGCTTCTAGCTAAATGGTCAAGTGTGAAAACACTTGAATTTCTTTTGTATAAATGAATAGCCTTTTTGGAGAAAGTTGATGCATGAACATTGTTGTTCAATGTGCTAAATTAATTTATCTTATCATCCCTTAGACGTGCATGCATGTAGAACATGCAAGAATTGCAACCCAATAGCCACATTAAGCATCCCAAACATCCATAGACATGAATGCTGCATTGAAGAAACAATCAGAAGCTCCACCTCCTTTTAATGCACATCCAAGTGCATGTCTTCACCTTTAATGCCATTCATTGCACATGCTAGTTGTCCATTGAATTTTGCTTGTTGATCAACTCCTACAAACACATTAAAACCCATCTTAATTCAAAGAAAAAAACATAATCCAACATCATTTAATTTTTCTAAGCTTTGGACACATTAAAATCAAATAAATTAGGCTATAGTTAAAGCATTTAAAACAATTATTAAACTAGGACAAATTAATGACATGTACTAAACTGATACGATCCACCTCGGGGTGAGCCGAGTCGTATGCAAGTTTGCCCGATCGTCTACGAGAAAGTATCGTTTGACTCTTTTAAAGAAGATGTTTTTAGGTTAAATAATGCAGAAGCTTTTTAAAAAGGGTTTGAGGATGGGTTTGAAATATGAATATTAAAGGTTCGGTTTTAAAAGAAACAAAAGAATGAAAATAGATTGAAGGTAGTTTAATAAATGATGGTTATGGAAGATGGTGAACTTAAAAACAAGTAAGAACCAATATTAGGAAATATTGACCCAAGTACTTATATGCTTTCAAGGTGAAAATGAAAATGATAGAACCTCGATCCACTACTTAACAAAGTAGGAACCTCGGTATATGGGTGAACGCCACACTATTTGATAATGATAAGTTCGGGATAGTGAAGAACAGGGTTGACACCACTAGGCTTCCTAGATAAGCCAACGAAGTCCTCAACGAAATATGAGAGAAAGAAATCTCACAAATTCCATATGTAAATAATTAATTGTACAAAAATTGGACAAAATAATTATTAAATCCGATGGTGAGCTAATAGAAATTAGAAAATTTGTGTTAAATTGTAGATATAGCTATAAGGGACGATGTCAGAGAGTGAATTTAACTTAGTGGAGCTAATTATGGTTACCATGCGCCAAACCTTAAAAGGCTGATGTTCATTAGAATCGATATGAAATCGTTTATAGGATGTTTAAGTAAAGCTAGTAGTTAACCTGTGAATGTAATTGTGAACGAAATGGCTTGTTAACTGTGTAAGCATGGACCATTTGGGTCAATTTATTATATTCAGAGCAAGGTTGCGCTAGACTACCATGGATGCATCATAGAGTCATTCGAATTATTGACTGACTAGTAAGATTTATAGCATATCGTAGCAGGTCGAGATGGATTGAACATGTAAAGCTGAAACTCATATTCGCCAAATCGCTAACCCGGTGAATCAAGTCTGGTTGGTTAAATGGTTTATGTACACGTTGACGAATTCGGCCCGATGTATGTCAGAAATATGAATTGACGATATGCGTCTCGAATTGAGTGTAATAGCTTTTGATAGATTAGAGATACTGATGGATCTGTAAGGTCGGTTACTAGCTAAGATCGAGTGAATTGACTAGTCATTTTTGTGGATGCACCAGCAACATAATTGCATAAAGTGCCATGCTCATGACCATTACCTTGGCCATAATTGCCAATCAGTGGTAGGTAAATACATGAGCTAATTTAAAATTTATTTTGATAGAATTGTGTGCTAATATGCTATTGAATGCTATGCTTATAATGATCCTTAGTAGTAGCCTGATGAAGAAAGGGCCATGAATGTCTGACATTAACTGCATGATAATAAATGTTATTGATTATGAATTGCTTTATAGTTGAGTGATCCCATATGAGGGTTGGACAAGGAATGTAAGAAAAATGATTGTGACTTTAAAGCTGATAAAAAGGATTGTATGTCTAAAATATGATGGTTGATGGAATTTGAATGATGATAAGATGTTATTAGTTTGTAGATATAAGAAGTTTGGTGTAACTGGTGTGATAGCGAGGCTGATAATTTGATTAAGTATGTGAAGGATGATAGTTTGGCAAAGTTTAACATGTTGTGCAAGAATTGCATGTATGGTGAGATGAAATTGAGATGTGGTAGTACCCATAAGATTAGGTTTTGTTTGAATGAGTTGATAAATTGTACATGTTGCAATGTGATTTCTAGCTGGTAAGCTTTAGCTTTAGTCTAATTGTTTAGTGAGGTTAGGACTGATTGCAGTCGTCATATTGATTATGTGCATGTCATTCTCTTGTGAAGTAAATTAGTTTGATGTATGGAATTAAGATCGATGTAATGCTATTCGTCAAAGATTATCTTGATGTAGTTATAAAGTTGGTAAAGTGCTAAAGCACAGAAATGTTTAAATGTATATGCATCATTAGTGCATGTTTTGCTAAAAGTTGAATAAATTTTGAAGTGAGCTTACAGAGCTCATATTTTAATGCTATGTCAAATGGCATGATTTAAGTGAGATAAGTAAGTTATGAGAGCTTTGAAGTTGTATTTACCATATTCTCAAAATAAGTTTGTAATTACATTTGTATAGAATTGTAGCTTAGAGTATAAAGGCTATAGTGAATTATGAATTATTAAGATCCTTAAGCTTATAAGCTGACAATGAGGTTTCTATAATGAATTTTTGAATTAGCTGACTAAAGTCAAGCAAGGAATGAATGTAGATGCAAACGCAACTCTAATCCATAAGTTAGAATGATTTATTGAATATTATGTGAGATTGGAAGTAATAATGATTATATTTAGATAGTTGAAACCGGTAATCCAAGAAGATCTAGTAATTTATTGTGAATTTGCAGTTGAAATGAATTGGTAGCCTATAGACGTATGGATTATTTGGTTACGACTTACAATTGCTATGCTCGGAAATTATTCCATTGACAGCTTGCTAGAACTAAGCAGTCTACTAATGAGATTAGCTAACATAACGGTCGCAAGTCAAACTTTGTAGCCATTTAACTCGACAAGCCTATACTAGAAGGCTTATATCCTAGAAAGCTCTCAGTATGCTATGCAAGGTTCAAAGCTCCATCTATACACAAGATCAGAAGATAAGAACATACAATAGGCTGCATATATAAGTCTCCACAAATCTCATCTTTTCATAAGATAGAATCTAATAATACATAGATTATATAGAGATCCTCATACTCAAATACATTATAATCAGTATTAAGACCTTCAATTTACAAGATCATCTCAAAGCAACTCTTTAAGAATATATTAAAATTCACTCTCATAGTTCTTGATGCCACTCACTGGCAATGATCCATTACTTAGATCATTCGATACACTGGCTTGATCGGCTAACCACGGACTTCCCGAACTCACCTTAATTCGCACTCTCGATGTCCTGCATCCCGATCACTCGGCGTCCCTCTTGGATGCTCTCGGGCTCTTACTCTTGTTCCGACCTTCTTCGCCTCCTGCACTTCCATCGCAGCCGCTTGATTCCTCGACAGATCAGCTTCTTTACTTCCGACTTCCTTGTCTCCCCCTTGGCTCCTTTGCCAGTCCGTTAACTGACTCTAATCGTTGAACTATTCTCAGTACCAATAGATGCACACATCTTCTTTCCATTCATTACCTTGCTTTCCCTCCGGCCCACACTTTCGGTCCAGCTACCAGTAATGTCAACTTCAGTGTTTAATGACCTTTGCAATTCCGTCAATCGTCCCATCTCACTTTGTTTCTTGAAGCTCCGTACCCACCTCTCCTAGCTGGGTCATGACTCGCCTCTCCATGCTCCACCGACAAGCTCATTGTCCGCTTCATGCTTCCTTTTCTACTTTTGCACCACTTCCTTGGTGCACACCTCCCGGCTACTCGTTCTTGTCGCTTGCCTTTCTTTGCCACCTTTGGACATAGCTCATGCTCACGCTTCTCATGCTTCCGCTTAGCTCTTCGCTTAGCACCTTGCCCCTTCGGCTCCTTTCACACTTTCTTGTAACGCCTCAGCACTCACATTAGCTTCCTCCATTTTCACTTCCTTGCTTTGCCCCTCGGCCAAACCCATTAGCCCCCCTTCCTTTTCCAACTCTGTATTTACCGACATTTCCCTTTCCCATTGCCTTTCCGAAGTTTTGTTTCCCTCCCTGTACTTCCTCATGGATCCTCCCATCTTCCTGTTCCATTCCATAGCTTCCACTCCTCTTACCGTCTTGACAAGCCTCTCTGTACCTCGACTTAGCTCAGCTCTTTAAACAAGCATTGCTCCACCCTCCTTATCTCAACTTTGAAAGCTTCTTCCTCCCATCTGCGCATTTTCAACTTTGAATCTCCACTTCTCTCTCAATGTACCTGTATGAACTGCATTGAACTTCAAACATTCCATGCTCCATGCCTTCATTCCTGTTTCCCCAGTAGCCATAGCAATACAAATCTTAACTTTGACCTTCCATCATCAGATTTTCCTTCCCTTTATCGGATTTAGTTCCCTTTGCTCTTGAGCTTAATTTAACAAATAAATTGATTTAATCATTTGAGCATCGAAAGAGGAATTCAAGGTACTTAGCCCACATATATTCATTAGACATTTAAGTCACATATGTACGGATATCATGAATCAAACTCAACACATTAGTTAGTACTCTCCTTAGCCGAATTTTCTAAGTCAAGATAAAGCCTTCAACATGCTTACTTATGGCCGAACAACACATCAACCTATGTACTCAATCATGTGGCCGAATATGCATGTTGATGTTGAGGCCAATTACATGTTTAATACCACACATGAATGGCATACATTTTACTAACTAATGCATTACATATTGTAGCTCAATACACATCTATCATTTACTTCATAACCGAAACATCATCATAAGTAATTATATACCTTGAGATAGTATATATGTCATACCAATACATCATGTGCAAACATATATACATATAGGTGCAAGGGCCGAATCTCAAGTTGATTATAACCAAATATAAACATATATCCAAAACACAAATCTTACTTACCATGCAATAAGCATAAAGCATTCTTATGGATATACCATGGCCGAATACTTCACAACACCATACCATTTCAATTTTGGTCATGGTTAAACAAAGAACATAATGTCTCACTCAAAAATGCTAAAAAGAAAATCCAAGAGTCATCAATCCACCATCACATGTATCATTATCAAGCTTCATATTTAGCATGCAATGGCATTAACACAAAATCCACCTTGGCCGAATATCATCCCCATGACATAGCAAAGATTTGAACTATGGGCTAATTAGAACTCAAGCTAGCAACTAAAATCATGCATGAATCTCATGGCACAACCTCAAACATACCTTAATCTAGACACAAGTATGGCCAAACCTCCTCCTAATCCTCTTCCAAACCAAGCATGAAGCAAGAACTCCTTCCTTCTTCCTTAGGATTTTCGGCTGAAAGAAATGAAAAAAAGGATGAACAAATTTTTTTTTCTCTTTTTTTCAACTCACGGCAAAGGGGGGGGACACTCACTATTCTCTTTTTTTTTTCTTCCCTTTCATTATTCAATTCCCATGCTCATTTTTTTATTTTTTTCTTACATACACCATTGTCACAACATGTTTTATGACATGTTTTTGCCCATAATCCCTTGTCATGGCCGGCCACTACCAATTAGGGGGGGAAATTTGACATGCAAGCCCCCTTTTTGATTACATGCACTATTAGGTCCTTATAGATTAGCCTATCACATTTCAAAAGTGTCACACAAGTCCTACTAACTGAATTCACATGCAATCGACTAAATCGAAGCTTGAAATTTTCACACATTCATAATTACATATTATAGACAATAAATATTACGTTCAAACATTTCGGTGACTCGGTTAGTGGTCCCGAAACCACTTCCTGACTAGGGTCAATTTTGGGCTATCACAACTCTCCCCCACTTAAGAAATTTTCGTCCCCGAAAATCTTACCGGTAAATAGGTTTGGGTATCGCTCTTTCATAGAGTTCTCGGGTTCCCAATTAGCTTCTTCCATCCCGTGTTTGAGCCATAACACTTTTACTAACGGAACCCTTTTGTTTCGCAACTCCTTCACTTCACGAGCTAGGATACGAATCGGTTCTTCTTCATAACTCATATCGGCTTGAATTTCGACCTCTGATGGACTAATTATGTGCGATGGATCAGATCTATAGCGTCGAAGCATCGAAACATGAAAGACGTCGTGAATCTTCTCAAGTTCAGGAGGAAAAATCAATCGATATGCAACTAGACCGACTCGTTCGGAGACTTCATATGGCCCGATGAACCTCGGACTCAATTTGCCTTTACGGCCAAATCTGAGTATCTTTTTCCAAGGCGAAACTTTAAGAAACACTTTATCTCCCACCTGATACTCAATGTCTTTTCGTTTCAAATTGCGTCGATTTACGACAATCTGCGGTGTCTTTAGACTTTCACGGATTACTTTTACTTTCTGTTCAGCATCTTTAATCAAGTCCACTCCAAAAATTTTACTTTCACCAAGTTCAGTCCAAAACAATGGCGTACGGCATTTTCGATCGTACAAAGCCTCGTAAGGTGCCATCTTAATACTTGACTGAAAACTATTGTTGTAAGCGAATTCAATCAAAGGTAAATATCGTTCCCATAAACCATTAAACTCAAGGACGCAACATCTCAACATATCCTCAAGTATCTGAATTACCCGCTCAGATTGACCATCGGTTTGTGGATGAAAAGCGGTGCTAAAATGTAGCTTGGTACCCAAAGCTTCTTGCAATTTCTTCCAAAATCGTGAGGTGAATCTCGGATCTTTATCCGACACAACAGAAATCGGTACCCCGTGTAATCTCACAATCTGAGAAACGTACAATTCAGCTAGTTTATCCAATGAAAATACGACGCATGCGGGGATAAAGTGAGCCGACTTAGTCGATCTATCAACAACAACCCAAATCGCATCCTTCTTACTTGCGGACAATGGCGGTCCGGACACAAAGTCCATTGTGACTCGATCCCATTTCCACTCGGTATCTTGATCGGTGAAGTAATCTCAAGGCACTTGATGTTCCGCTTTCACTTGTTGACATATTAAACATCTCAAACAAAGTCGGAGATGTCTCGTTTCATACCATGCCACCAAAACCGACGTTTCAAATCGTTGTACATCTTCGTACTCCCGGGTGAATTGACATTCGGCTACAATGGGCTTCGTTCAGAATCATCGAAATGAGTTCAATTCCTTGGAACACACAAACGACTTCGAACCTCAAACAATCATCATCATCAATTTGAAACTCGATTCCTTGTTCGAACACACTCATTGCGTTTTGCAACCAATTCATCATCGACTTTCGAGCTTCACGAATTTGATGAATCAATAATGGTTTGGCTTTTAATTCACTACTAACACATTTTCGGGTAGAAACGCACAAGTGTACATTCATCGCTTCATAAAGCGAACGGTGATTCCGAAGCTTAAGGCGTCCGCAACCACATTAGCCTTTCCGGGTGATAATCAATGACCGTTCATAATCTTTCAACAACTCAAGCCAACGCCTTTGTCGTAGATTCAAGTCTCTTTGAGTCATCAAATATTTGAGACTTTTGTGATCCGAAAATACATGGCACTTCTCACCAAATAAGTAATGTCGCCATATTTTCAAGGTGAATACGATGGCGCCTAATTCGAGATCATGGGTCGGATAATTCTTCTCATGTGGCTTTAATTGTCTCGGCGCATAGGCCACAACTCGACCCTCTTGCATCAATACGCAACCTAACCCAAGTAGGGAGGCGTCACTATAGATGACAAACTCTTTGCTCGATTCGGCTTGCACTAAAATTGAGCTTCACAAATAAGTTTTCAGTTGATCAAAACTTTTCGACATTTTTTCGTCCATTCGAACTTAACATCTTTTGAAGTAGCCGTCATGGGTGTGGCTATCATCGAGAATCCTTTTACAAACCGTCGGTAGTAACCGAAAAGTCCCAAAAAGCTCAGAACCTCGGTAATATTTCTGAGGCTTCCAGTTAAGTATGGCTGAAATTTTGCTCGTCGACTCCAATACCCGATCTGAGATACCACATGACCCAATAAGCTAACCTCTCTTAACCGAACTCACACTTCTTTAACTTAGCATATAAGCGCTTATCCGTAAAATTTGCAACACTAATCTCAGGTGTTCAGCATGTTCGGTCTCATCTCTTGAATAGACCAAGATGTCATCAATGAACACAACTACGAACCGGTCCAAATACTGTCTGAAGATCCGATTCATCAAATCCATAAATACCGCAGGGGCATTAGTGAGCCCGAACGGCATCACTAAGAACTCGTAGTGACCATACCTCGTTCTGAAAGCAGTTTTGGGTACATCCGAATCTCGAATCCGCAACTGATAATAACCCAATCTCAAATCTATCTTTGAAAACACTGAGGCTCCCTTTAGTTGATCAAACAAATCATCAATACGCGGTAACGGATATTTATTCTTTATCGTCACTTTATTCAACTGGCGATAGTCAATGCACAACCTCATGGTTCCGTCCTTCTTTTCACAAACAATCTTTGGTGCACCCCAAGGTGAGAAACTTGGTCGAGCGAAACCTTTGTCCGTCAATTCTTGCAACCGAGCTTTTAACTCTTTTAACTCGGTTGGTGCCATACGATCACGGAGCTATCGAAATCGGCGTAGTCCTGGTACAAGCTCAATACCAAACTCTATCTCCGAGCAGGTGGCAAACCAAGTAATTCTTGGGAAAAACATCCGGTATTCACAAACCAAGCCAGATTGATTTTATTTCTAACTCCTTATCATCAAGTACATACGCAAGGTATGCTTCGCACCCTTTCTTACATATTTCGGGCCAACATTGATGATATTACACTGGCAACCCTTTAAGTCCGTAGACTCAACTCGGATCATCTCGTTATTTGCACCTCAAATCAATAGTCTTGCTTTTGCAATTCACAACCGCATCATGCACGGTCAACCAATCCAACCCAAGAATAACATCAAATTCATCGAGCGGCAAAAGCATCAAGTCCGCGGAAAACAGAACCTCGAATTACTAGGGACATTTCTTACACACTTTGTCGACCAAAGCACGTAACGACCTAAGGGATTTGACACCGAATTACGAACTCGAGAGACTCAATACGTAAAGTCTTCTTTGGATGCTAAGGCTTTGCATATATAAGAGTGAGTAGAACCGGGTCAATTAAAGCAATCACATTAGTATCAAAGAGAGTGAAAGTTCGGTAATAACATCGGCGAGGAAGCATCCTCGGCGTGCGCGTGTTGCATAAGCCCTAGCAGGAGCGCAAGCCTCGGATCTGGTCGTAGCATCTCTTGATCCTCTCTAACCACCACTAGTATTGCCCATATTTCTAGATGGTCTACCTCGAGCAGTGGTAGTGCCCGGTTTCCCACTCTGATTTACATTCTGTTCAGGCAACCTCGGGCAATCTTTAATGAAGTGGTCAACTGATCCGCACTTGTAACAGGAGCGGTCATGGAATCTACAACTTCTAGAATGCCATTTGCCACAATGCTGACACTCCGTTCTGTCTCGACGTTCATTCCCAACACTGGCGACCGAGTGCCTCTGTACCCACAGGGGGTCGATCACGATCTTATCTAAAAAGGCCCGAAGTGCCTCTAGACCGGCCCACATCATCACGAAATTTCTTCGATGCCTGTTGAAGAGACTTTCCCGAGGATCTTTTACGAAACTCTCCAGTTCCCACATCAACTTTTTGTTTTTTTTCTAAGCTCTTCAGCTTTACAAGCTCGCTCGACAAGTACTACGAACTCTCGTATTTCAAGAATGCCAACGAACATTTTTATATCTTCATTCAGCCCATCCTCGAAGAGTTTACACATGATAGCCTCGGACGAAACACATTCCCGAGCGTATCTACTAAGTCTAACAAATTTTCGCTCGTAATCAGTAACTGACATAGAACCTTGCTTAAGCTTAAGAAATTCCTTCCGTTTTTGAGCAACAAATCTCGATCGATATACTTTTCCGAAACTCGGTTTGGAAAAACTCCCAGTTACTTGTTGTCGGGCACAATGAAGTCAAAGTACTCCACCAATAGTAGGCAGAATCACGTAGCAAGGAGATAGTACACTTTAGGCATTCATCGGGTGTACAAGATAGCTCATAGAGTACCCGGATAGTGTTGTCCAACCAAAATTCAGCTTGCTCGGCATCGTCGCTATCCGTAGCTTTAAATTCAGTAGCCCCATGTTTTCGGATTCTGTCAACTGGGGGCTTATTTGATCTTATTTGGTCGATTATCAAGGTATTGTAGTCTGAGGTGGTATTTGTCGGGAATGGAGGTTGTGGAGCACCAGATTAGTTCGAATGTATTGGTTGAACCAATCATTCATCACGCTATAAAAAGCTTGCCTAGCCTCATCATTCGGATTACTAGCATTAGGTTGAGAGTCCGCCGAGCCGTCCCTTGTGCGGGAGCAGGCGCTACACTCTCAAGATCATCAACTCTGCTTCGGTCGGGATCGCGATCCATTACTATAAATAAGCACATTTACAAATGTCGAAATCACCACACTATCAAATAATCACATAAAATGGCATGTATAGCTAAACCCAACGCATTACGGTAGTCCTAGAATCGACTAAACCGTAGCTCTGATACCAATAAAATTGTAACACCCGGTACCTGAGTCCGTTACCGGAGTCGAACACAAGGTGCACACAGACTTAACTTAATTATTTTCACAGTCCATAAAAAAAAGATTTCCAAACAAGCTGGTTACTGCGTCACTGTCGCCTTAAAAATCATATCTTGAGTTTCAAAGCTCGAAAATCAGTTTCGTAATTTTTCCCTGAAACTAGACTCATATATCCATCTACATATTATTTTCTAGAATTCTTGGTCAGACCAATTAGTACATTTTATTAGTTAAAGTCTCCCCTAATCCAGGGTTCGACTACACTGACCTTCACGCATTACGAATTGGATATCTCCCTGTACAGGGCTTCAATACGGATGCCGTTTGTTTCTATAGAAACTAGACTCAAGGAGGAATCTATAAATATATGGCATGACTCCTAATTATCTCTGGTTAATTTACAATGAATTTACAAAGTCGGAACAGGGAATCCAGAAACCGTTCTGGCCCTGTTTCACGAAAACCTAAATATCTCTTAACATACAACTCATATGACCGTTTTGTTTCTTCCATATGAAAGTAGATTCATCAGGGTTCGTTTACATAATTTATTCACTATTTAATTCCATTCCTGCTATTTTTAGTGATTTTCACATCCACACTACTGCTGCTTTATCAGCATCTGTTTTCAAGGTAAATTTTACCTATTTCGTGGTTTCCATGGACCAACTAGAGTTTTGTCATACATAGGTCCACATATGATCATATTTAGCCATTCCAAGGGCTAATCATTGCCCAACACTTCCATTCCAGTCCATAGTCACATCATGAAACCATATATACATACATAAACACAAATGGTCTAATGCCATACTCCACTTCTACGAGCCATTTTCGCATGGCCGTACACACATACATCACAAAAAGTACTTGAAAAACAACAAAGGGTAGTCCTATACATGCCATTTCAAAGCTCAACCAAAATTGTACCAAAAAGGGGGCTTTGATAGTGTGGGAGACTTCGACTTCCAAAAATCTCGAGTCCGATAGCTGACGAGCCAAAATCTATAAAACAGAAAAACAAAGAAACAGAGTAAGCAATTTATGCTTAGTAAGTTTTGAGCAAGAATTTAAACACAACTGAAGTATAGCATTCACATAATTAAACGGATAATTCCGCGTATTCATATATTCAAATCATTTCTACTTTACATTCCAACCCCTATGTTCATACATAAGGGATCATCTTAGCCAAATACCGGAAGCTCATTACTCAACTGAGCGAATATTATTCGAAGGAACTCAACTATTCCAATGCACATACGGACATACCTCATTGCTGGAAATTTTTTTTTTCAAACGTATTAACTGGGATTTTTACAACAAGATCGTTCATTCCCGAATCACGTACCTTCGGATCTTATTCGGATATAGCGACTCGCTCAAAAGCCTTCGGGACATAGCCCAGTTATAATAGCTCGCACAAATGCCTTTGGGACTTAACCCGGATTTGGGAACTCGCACAAATGCCTTCGGATCTTAGTCCGGATTTGGGAACTCGGACAAATGCCTTCGGATCTTAGTCCGAATATGGTCACTCAGCACAAAGCCTTTGGGACTTAGCCCGGACATCATTCGAATCATCATGCACATTTAACACTAAATCATGACACATTTGTATTTCATTTTCATTAGCAAAACTCAAACACAAGACACTTATCACTCTTGCAATTTCGGCTCAATATCCACACACAAGGAGCATGATTTCGATTTGCTTAAAACATGATCTAATCAAATCATAATTTAAGCTCTATTACTCAAGAACTTACCTCGGATGTTGTCGAACAATTCCGATGGCTATTCGACCACTTTTTCCTTCCCTTTATCAGATTTAGTTCCCCTTTGCTCTTGAGCTTAATTTAACAAATAAATTGATTTAATCATTTGAGCATCGAAAAGAGGAATTCAAGGTACTTAGCCCACATATATTCATTAGACATTTAAGTCACATATGTACGGATATCATGAATCAAACTCAACACATTAGTTAGTACTCTCCTTAGCCGAATTTTCTAAGTCAAGATAAAGCCTTCAACATGCTTACTTATGGCCGAACAACACATCAACCTATGTACTCAATCATGTGGCCGAATATGCATGTTGATGTTGAGGCCAATTACATGTTTAATACCACACATGAATGGCATACATTTTACTAACTAATGCATTACATATTGTAGCTCAATACACATCTATCATTTACTTCATAACCGAAACATCATCATAAGTAAATATATACCTTGAGATAGTATATATGTCATACCAATACATCATGTGCAAACATATATACATATAGGTGCAAGGGCCGAATCTCAAGTTGATTATAACCAAATATAAACATATATCCAAAACACAAATCTTACCTACCATGCAAGAAGCATAAAGCATTCTTATGGATATACCATGGCCGAATACTTCACAACACCATACCATTTCAATTTTGGTCATGGTTAAACAAAGAACATAATGTCTCACTCAAAAATGCTAAAAAGAAAATCCAAGAGTCATCAATCCACCATCACATGTATCATTATCAAGCTTCATATTTAGCATGCAATGGCATTAACACAAAATCCACCTTGGCCGAATATCATCCCCATGACATAGCAAAGATTTGAACTATGGGCTAATTAGAACTCAAGCTAGCAACTAAAATCATGCATGAATCTCATGATTCAATTCCCATTGTGACACCCCTAATGTGACCCTAGTCGGAGAGTGGTTTCGGGACCACGAAACCGAGTCACAAGAATAATTAAGTGTTATATTCCGTGCTTATTGTATGTGGAATTGGTATGCGTAAATATTTCGTGTCTCGATTTTTATTAATTAGGTGCTAATTTATAAGAAAGGACCCATGTGCTAGGACTTGAAAATGTGATAGGTGTATTTTAAGTGGCCTAATAATGCATAAAGTGAAATAAATGGAGTTGCATGTCAATTATCCCATTCCCTAAGGTGGATGGCGGCCATGACAAATTATGGGCAAGGAAAACATGTTCCCAACATGTTTTACTAATGGATGATGTTAGAAATGATAAAATAAGAGTATGAAAAAAAAGAGAAAAAAATGTTCATTCTTCTCCATAGGCTTGGCCGAATGTACTAAGGAAAGAAAAGAAAATTTGTTCATCCTTTCTCATCTTCTTGGCGAAATTACTAAGGGAAAAGGGGAGGATTTTTGCTTCATGCTTGGGTTGGAAGAGACCTAGAAGGAGATTTGGCTAAGTTTACATCAAGATTAAGGTATGTATGAGGTTGTGTTGGGAGTTTCATGCATGGTTTGGTTGCTAATTTGATGTGCATGTTAGCCATGGCTCAAATCTTTGTTATGCCATGGAAATGGCATTTGGCCAAAGTTGTTATGGTGATAAAGCCATTGCATGCTAAGTGTGAAACTTGATGATGATGCATGCAATGATGGATTGTCTACTCATGAGTAAGATTTGAGCTTTCTTTTGTTTTATCATGATTGAAGTTGAAAAGAAGCATGATTGTCATATTCGCCATGATGCATTCTTGAGCATGATTCATGCTTCTTGCATGTTAGTTAAAATTTGTGTTTTGGATGGCTATGGACACCTTGAAATTCGGCCATGCTCATATATGCATATATATGATTGCACATTATGTTTTGGTTATGAACTAAGTGATGAATATATTGGTTTAAAGAAGAAGATGTGGAAGAATGCTTGTGAAATTGCAAGCACAATTCGGCCTAGCACACATGTAGGTGCTTGATGCTATATTATAAGTTTTGGGCCACAATGTGCAAAGCATTAATTAGTAAATTGCATGCTGTTTTTGTGAGGTATTAAGTGCAAAATTGACCTCAACATGTACATGAATATTCGGCCTTGGATAGCCTATTGAAGGCCTTAGCATTTCCTTGATGCTCAAATAAATTGTATTGAATTGCTTGATGTAGTATAAAATGTGCATGACCATTGTGTATTCAAGCTAAAGAGTGGCCATATGACCATTTAAAATCCTTGTCATATTCGGCCATAAGCAAGCACAATGAGGTTTTAATAAATTGAATTTGTTTGAATTAGCTCAAGAGCTAAGAGGGCCACAATTGGACAAGGGGAAGGAAAAGGTGATCGAATAGCCGAAAAAGCCGTTCGACAACATCCGAGGTAAGTTCTCAAGAAGTGACCTTACTTGAATTATGTGAGATGAAATATGGTTGTGTATGATTATTGATTATGTGTGTATGAGTATTTGAATTCCACCGGGCTAAGTCCGGCGAATATGCTAATGATTATAATTGTGTTTGAGCCTTAGTAACGAAAATGAAATATGTATGTCCAATGATTATTGATGTATGTGTGCATGAGAAATTGAATGATATCGGGCTAAGCCGAAGACAATTATGCTGGAAATTATATCCGGTTAAGACCAAGGCAATTGTGCTAGTGGCTATATCAGGCTAAGACCAAGGCATTCGTGCGAGTTATTCGATCCGGGCTAAGACCGAAGGCATTTGTGCGTGATTATATCCGGTTATATTCGAAGAATCTTGGGCTGGAGGTGAGTGTTGGTTGCTGTAATGAATTCAATTAGTGCACTCGGAAAGCCCAAAGGATAAGGTACGTTATATGTACATTGGAGAGTCGACATGTTTGAGCAACATTCGCTCAATCGACTAATGAATTTCAGTTATTGAACTGATGGATACTTTGTGAAATTATATAATGATGAAGTATGAAGTAAGAATGTGTATTAATGAAATGATGCATTTGGCTATGTGAATGTATTGCTGTAATTAGAGTTGATTATATTCCTTGAGACTTACTAAGCATAAAATGCTTACCCGTTGCTTTGGCTCTCAGTTTCCTAGATTTCGCTCGAAGCAATCGGATTTGGGATCGTTGAAGTCGAAGTCATCCACACTATCAAGCCTCCATTTTGGTATAAATTTTGGTTGAACTTGAGATGGCATGTATAGGACTACCCTTGTTTGTTAAATATGTTGTGATGTAAGTATATACGGCCATGCGAAAATGGCTCGAAAAGGGAAGCATGAACTTAGACTAATTGTGGGTTGTATGTATATATTTGGTGTCATGATGTGGCTATGGCTTGGAAATGGGAATGTTGGTCATATGATCAGCCATTGGCATGGTTAAAATGATCATATATGAACCTATGTATGGCAAGACTAGTTGAATCATGGAGACTACCAAATAGGTAAGTCCTACCTTAAAACAGATGCTGCCAGCTGCAGTGGCGTGAATGTGAAAAATCACCAAAATTCATAGGAATGGAATTAAATAGTGAATAAGCTATGTAAATGAACCTTGATGAGTCTATTTTCATATGGAAGAAACGAAATGGTCATAGGAGTTACAGGTTAAGAGATATTAAAGCTATTGTGAGACAGGGCCAGAATGGTTTCTGGGTTCCCTGTCGCAACTTTAAAATTCACTATAAATTATCCAAAAAGAATTAGGAGACATACCTTATATGTACAGATTCCATTTTAGTATAGTTTCATTAGAAACAAACGACACCAGCATTAAATCCTGTACAGAGAGATATTCAAGTTATACCGCGCGAAGGTCAGAGCAGTCGATCCCTGTAACATGGGTAACTTTAACTAATAAACTGTACCAATTGGCCCGACCAAAAATCCTAGAAATAAATCCATGGATGGATATATGAGTCTAAATTCAGGAAAATTTACGAAACCAGTTTCGAGTTTTGAAACTCGAGATATGATTTTAAGGCAACAGTGACGCAGTTTTCCAGCCTGACTGGAAATGTCAAATTGGTGGGCAAAAACATGTGAACTTGGCTTGTTAACCCCTCGGGTCCGACACCGCAATGGTCTCGGGTTTGGGGTGTTACAATTTTATTGGTATCGAGCCACGGTTTAGTCGATTCTAGGACTACCGTGATGTGTTTGGGGTCTAGCTATACATGCCATTAAATGATGAATCGATAGTGTGGTGATTTCGACAATTTGACTTTGTGTTTGTTTATAGCAATGGATCCCGATCCCAACCGAAGCGATAGCTGATGATGTGGAGAGTGTGGCGCTGCTCCGCGCAAGGGACAGCACCGGCGGACTCTCAACCTATGGCCAGCAATCCTAATGACGAGGCTAAGCAAGCCTTTTATAGTGTGATGAACGAATGGTTTAATCAATACATTCGAACCAACACTACTGCTCCACAACCTCCATTCCCGACAAATGCAACCCCCGCACCTACAATACCTCCGGTGACTGACCAAATAAGGTCAAGTAAGCCCCCAGTCGATAGGATTCGAAAACATGGGGCCACTGAATTTAAGGCTACGGATGATGATGATGCCGAGCGCGCTGAATTTTGGTTAGATAACACTATCCGGGTGCTTGATGAGCTATCCTGTACACCCGATGAGTGCTTAAAGTGTACCATCTCCTTGCTACGCGAGTCCTGTGACAGCCCAAAATTGACCCTAGTCGGAAGGTGGTCTCGGGACCACAAAACCGAGGCATAAAAATAATTAAAAATTTATTTTGATGCCTATAATATGTGTGTGCTCATGTATGACATTTTATGATGATTGATTTAGTGTTATAAGGGTGAATTCCACAAGAAAGGACTTAGTAATGAACTTTGAAAGTATGATAGGGAAATGTGTGATGACTAATTAAAGCATGCATGCAAAATAATGGACTTGCATGTCAAATTCCCCCTTTTATAGGTGGTGGCCGGCCATGACAAGGGAGGATGGGCTAAACATGTCATGAAACATGTTTTGTTGGTGCATTAGGGTGAAATAATAAACAAAGGTGTATGGGTGATAAAAATGAAAAAAATGTGTGTGAGTGTGGTAATCCCCCCATTGCCGTGAGTTGTAGAGAAGGAAAGAAAAAAATTTTGTTCACCCTTTCTTTGAGCCAAAACTAAGGAAGAAGGAGGATTTTTGCTTCATGCTTGGTTTGGAAGAGATCTAGAAGGAGATTTGGCTAAGTTTGCATCAAGATTAAGGTATGTATGAGGTTGTGTTAGGAGTTTCATGCATGTTTTGGTTGCTAACTTGATGTGCATGTTAGCCATGGCTCAAATCTTTGTTAAGCCATGGAAATGGTATTTGGCCAAAGTTGTTATGGTGATAAAGCCATTGCATGCTAAGTGTGAAGCTTGATGATGATGCATGCAATGATGGATTGTCTACTCTTGAGTAAGATTTTGAGCTTTCTTTTGTTTTATCATGATTGAAGTTGAAAAGGAGCATGATTGTCATATTCGCCATGATGCATTCATGAGCATGGTTCATGCTTCTTGCATGTTAGTTAAAATTTGTGTTTTGGATGGCCATGGACACCTTGAAATTCGGCCATGCTCATATATGTATATATATGTTTGCACATGATGTTTTGGTTATGAAGGAAGTGATGAATAAGTTTGTTTAAAGAAGAAGATGTTGAAGAATAATTGTGAAATTGTAAGCACATTCTACCTAGCACACATATGAGTGCTTGATGCTATATTGTAAGTTTTGAGCTACAATATGCAAAGCATTAACTAGTAAAATGCATGCTGTTTTGTGTGGTATTAAGTGCATAATTGGCCTCAACATGGACAAGTATATTCGACCTTGGGTAGCCTATTGAAGGCCTTAGCTTTTCCTTGATGCTCGAATAAATTGTATTGAATTGCTTGATGTAGTATAAAATGTGCATGACCATTGTGTATTAAAGCTAAAGGGTGGCCATATGACCATTTAAATTCCTTGTCATATTCGGCCATAAGCTAGCACAATGAGGTTTTGATAAATTGAATTTGTTTGAATTAGCTCAAGAGCTAAGAGGGCCACAATTGGACAAGGGGAAGGAAAAAGTAATCGAATAGCCGTAAAAGCCGTTCGACAACATCCGAGGTAAGTCCTCAAGAAGTGACCTTACTTGAATTATGTGGAATGAAATATGGATGTATTGATTATTGATTTATGTGTGTATGAGTATTCGAATGATACCCGGCTAAGTCCCGAAGGCGATTATGTTAGTGATTATAATTGTGTTTGAGCCTTAGTAACGAAAATAAATATGTATGTCCAATGATTATTGATGTATGTGTGCATGAGAAATTGAATGATATCCGGGCTAAGCCCCAAAGACAATTATGCTGGAAATTATAACCGGGTTAAGACCCGAAGGCAATTGTGCTAGTGTCACGGGGCTAGACCTTTAGTCTCGCAATCCGTGCGGCCTTAGGCGATTCGCTAGTCCAAACTCGCCCAAGTCAGCCTTTACTCGAATGAGGATTCCTAAGAACTCCTCCAAGGCACTAACTCAGACAATGGAAGACTTACTTACGCCAAAAGAAGCTTATAAGAACAACGAAGGGGCCGCACACAAAGTGTTTGAGTAAATGCTCTCTATTCTCTTATTCACAAAGAATAATGAAACAATGAATGGAGTGAGTACAAATGAGGGGAGGCTCTCTATTTATACTTGAGCTCCCCAAAACCGACGGTCAAGATACAATTACATCGACGGATGAGATTAAAGGTTACCTACCACCAAATCTCTAAGAATATAATATCATATCTTCTAAGATTACATATCTTAGATAAGATATGTAATCTTATAAAATAATATCTTATAAGATTCCATATCATATCTAAGATCTCTAAGACTATAATATCATATCTTTTAAGATCATGTTTCTATATTTGTAGATGGACCTTCAATCTCTTCAAGCAACGGGCCGATCCGATCGGGCCAACCAGACTTTAATTCGCAAGCTTCTCCAATAGTTCCTTGAATCGGGCCAGCTCACGTGGGCCAAATGATCCCCATCTAAGTAATAGACCTCCATCGGATGCATTTGGTTCGATGGTCACGGGCTTTGAACTCGCCCGTGACATTCTCCCCACCCATTCTCGCAGCGTCCTCGTTGCGACTCTGAATGGCAATCGACTTGATTCGCCTTGGATCCCACTCGTTGTCTTAGCTCTTCCCTTCCTTTGGGACTTTTGCCTCGGCTTCCGTAAACTTCTTAACTCGAGCCGTCTTACTCGTTTGTACATCTCGACGACAAGGAGTTATGTCACTCCCTTGCCCACATTCTAACTTCCTCGGACAGAATCCTCATGATTCACGACACTTGGCTTTACTTTGCCCAAAGTCTCTCGGCCTCCTTGCTCAAGAACTTGAAAGGGCCCCTACGTTCTCGCCAAGTACACAAGTTAGAATGCAAAACACTATCGAGTGTTTGAATGTACCTTTGCATTTACTCGGGTCAAGCTGTCCCACATGCATCACTTCTTTTCCTTGAAGTCCGATGCACCACCCACCTCTCCCATAGGTGGAAGCCTTGTCAATGACTCGGCCAACTCCGATGCTTCACTCGTCTGAGCCTCATTGGTCCAAGCTTCACTTTGTTTTCATCGCAACTTTTTCCTCTAAGTTCGATGACAAACTCACCTCTCCCTTGGGTGGAAGCCCCTCCGACGACTCACTATGCTCGGACGTTGCCTTTCCTTTGACTACGGCTTGCTTTGGACAGTTCCGCAACTCATGCGGACCACGGCACAAGAAGCACTTTACTCGCTTCTTTTGCTCCTCTTAGCCCTCTTGGCTTCCGGCTTTACCCTTGCTCGAACCAAGCTTCTTGGGCTCCTTGTCTGCTCCATCGTTTTCTTCGATGACAGACTTCCTCGGACACTTCCGCAACCTATGCGGACCATGACATAAGAAGCACTCGACTGGCTTCTTCTCGCTTTCGGCCTCCTTGGCTTCAACACCCCTTGCGCTCGAACCAAGTCCCAAGGCCTTACCCACCGGCTTCTTCCTAAGCGCGGATTTTATCGGACATTTCTTTAGTATGTGTGGACCGTCGCAGAGAAAGCATTTTAGCTTGTCCCTTCTCTTCTTGGGTTTTTTCTTCCCAACTCGTGGTTTCCCATTACCACAATTGTCACCGTTGCCATTGCCATACTCATCCGTATCTTCCTTGTGATTCTCTTCACATATGCCCCTTTCCTCGGACTTGGAAGATCCAAGCTTGTCTTTCTCTAGACCAAGCTTAACCACGGATACCACTACCTTCATGGCTTCCGACAACTTTTGGACACCTCTTTGTTCCACCTCCTGTCTGACCCACGGCTTCAATCCCTCTTGAAAAGCAAGCATTGCTTCTCTCTCGGTCATATCCGAACTTTGGAGAATGAGTTCCTTGAACTCACAAACATACTCCCCCACTGTGCCCCGTTGCGTTATTCCTTGCAACTTTGCCCGAGCTTCTTCCTCGGCAAACTCTGGGTAAAACTGTCCCTTCAACTCGCATTGGAACTTCTCCCATGTTCCAATCTCACATTGCCTTTCATCTGTGGTCCTACCTCGCCACCATAAAAGCGCAATATCAATAAGAAATAATGAAGCAGTTTGTACCTTATCCGCATCATCCACGATGCCTTTGGCACGGAAGTAGTTTTCCATCCTCCACAAGAAATTGTCCACATCACATGCGAGATCTTGTCCCAAAACTCTTACGGTTCCGGACACACTCGCATCTTGAGTCTTTTCGACACTCCTTCTTCCACATTTGCTCGACACAAGGCCGCTCTCCTCGAGCTCCTCTATTCTTGTGCTTAAAGTCGTTGTCATGCCATTGTTTCCTCCTTCAAAGCTTTCACCATGGCTTCGAGAGCATTGTTCTTCTCTGTCAGCTTCTTCCTTTGGGAATCTAGCAACTCTTGCACGTTATCCCTTTGGGAAGTTAGACACGTGGTCACAAATTCTCTGAGCTGATCCTTCATGTCTTCAATGCTTTCCCCATGAGCATTGTTAGACTCTTTAACATCTTCCATGGACTCCTCAAGTTTACCCACGCGTACCTCTACTGCCGACAGCATCTCCCTCAAAGACTTTCTCGCCCGTATTTGTTCGAACTCTTCTTTCGACATCCCAACAGTGCCTTCGAACCAACAGCTCGAATACTTCTTGGTTCGAACTCTAGCTCTGGTACCACTTGTCACGGGGCTAGACCTTTAGTCTCGCAATCCGTGCGGCCTTAGGCGATTCGCTAGTCCAAACTCGCCCAAGTCAGCCTTTACTCGAATGAGGATTCCTTAAGAACTCCTCCAAGGCACTAACTCGTACAGCGGAAGACTTACTTACGCCAAAAGAAGCTTATAAGAACAACAGAAAGGGACGCACACAAAGTGTTTGAGTAAATGCTCTCTATTCTCTTATTCACAAAGAATAATGAAACAATGAATGGAGTGAGTACAAATGAGGGGGAGGCTCTCTATTTATACTTGAGCTCCCCCAAAACCGACGGTCAAGATACAATTACATCGACGGACGAGATTAAAGGTTACCTACCACCAAATCTCTAAGAATATAATATCATATCTTCTAAGATTACATATCTTAGATAAGATATGTAATCTTATAAAATAATATCTTATAAGATTCCATATCATATCTAAGATCTCTAAGACTATAATATCATATCTTTTAAGATCATGTTTCTATATTTGTAGATGGACCTTCAATCTCTTCAAACAGCGGGCCGATCCGATCGGGCCAACCAGACTTTAATTCGGCAAGCTTCTCCAATAGTTCCTTGAATCGGGCCAGCTCACGTGGGCCAAATGATCCCCATCTAAGTAATAGACCTCCATCGGATGCATTTGGTTCGATGGTCACGGGCTTTGAACTCTGGCCCGTGACACTAGTGGCTACATCCGGGCTAAGACCCGAAGGCATTCGTGCGAGTCATTCTATCCGGGCTAAGACTCGAAGGCATTTGTGCAAATCGTGATATCCGGTTAAGTCCCGTGAGGCCTTGGTGCGGGTTACCATAACCGGGCTATGTCCCGGCGATTGATCGAGTAGCGACATCCGGTTAAACTCAAAGGTATGTGATTTGAAAATTTTAGCTTTGCTGGAAAATTTCAGCTAATGCACTTGTGAAATTTCCCAATGACAAGGTAAGTGCGGTGTGTGCTTTGCGCTAGGAGTAAGAGCGTGTGAATATCCGCTCCTATGATGGAACGAGTTATCGGCCTTAATGAAGCCGTTATTTGTGTATGAGCATAAGAGTTGGGATGGTGAAGTAAGTATGATTATGTGAATGTGCATTAATGAAATGATGCATTTAGCTAATAAACCGTACCAATTGGCCCGACCAAAATTCTAGAAATAAATCCATGGATGGATATATGAGTCTAAATTGTGGAAAATTTACGAAACCGGTTTAGAGTTTTGAAACTCGAGATATGATTTTAAAGCTGACAAGGACGCAGTTTTTCCAACTGATTGAAAATGTCCAATGGATGGGCAAAACAAGTGAACTTGGGTTGCTAACCCTCGTGTCCGACAACCATGATGGTCTCGGGTTCGTGGTGTTACAATTTTATTAGTATCGAGCCACGGTTTAGTCGATTCTAGGACTACCGTGAGGTGTTTGGGGTCTAGCTATACATGCCATTAAATGATGAATCGATAGTGTGGTGATTTCGACAATTTGACTTTGAGTTTGTTTATAGCAATGGATCCCGATCCCAACCGAGCAATAGCTGATGATGTGGAGAGTGTGGCGCTGCTCCCACAAGGGACAAATACGGACTCTCAACCTATGGCCAACAATCCGAATGATGAGGCTAGGCAAGCCTTTTATAGTGTGATGAACGAATGGTTTAATCAATACATTCGAACTAACACGGCTGTCCCACAACCTCCATTCCCGACAAATGCAACCCCAAGACCTACAATACCTCCGAATCCCGACCAAATAAGGTCAAGTAAGCCCCAATCGATAGGATTCGAAACATGGGGCCACTGAATTTAAAGCTACGGATGATGATGATGCCGAACGAGCTGAATTTTGGTTGGACAACACTATCCGGTTGCTCGATGAGCTATCTTGTACACCCGATGAGTGCTTAAAGTGTACCATCTCCTTGCTACGTGATTCCACCTACTATTGGTGGAGTACTCGACTTCGTGGTACCTAGAGAGCAAGTGACTTGGGAATTCTTTCAAACCAAGTTCAAAAAAAAAAAAAGTATATCGATCGAGATTCATCGACCAAAAGCGAAGGAATTTCTTGATCTTAAGCAAGGTTCTATGTCGGTTACATGACTATGAACGAAAATTTGTGAGGCTTAGCCGATACAAGCGAGAATGCATTTCGTCCAAGCTATTATGTAAACGCTTGAGGATGGGCTGAATGATGATATAAGGATGTTCGTTGGCATTCTCGAAATCGAGAGATCGTAGTACTTGTTGAGCGAGCTTGTAAAGTCGAAGAGCTTAGAAAGGAGAAACAAAAAGTGATGTGGGGCCGGAGAATTCGAAAGAGGTCCTCGGAAAGTCTCTTCAACAGCAATCAAAGAGATTTCGAGATGATGTGAACCGGTCTAGAGGCACTTTGGGCTTTTCTAGACGAGGACGCGATCGACCCCTGTGACCACACGAGTCACTTGATCGCCATGGTGGAAATGATCGCCGAGAGAGGGCGAGTGTCAACATTGTGGCAAATGGCATTCGGGAGCTGTTGGTTTCGTGATCGCTCCTGCTATAAGTGTGGATCGGCCGACCACTTTAGGAAGGATTGCCCGAGGATGCTTGAATGAATGTGAGTCGAGTGGAAACTCGGGTGCTACCATTTGCCGAGGTAGGCCACCTAGAAATATGGGCAATGTCGTTGGCGGTCGAGAGGATCTAGAGATACTACCATCGATCGAGGCTCGTGCTCCTGCGAGGACTTATGCCATACGCGCACGCCGAGGATGCTGCCTCTCCGGATGTCATTACCGGTGCTTTCACTCTTTTCAATACTAATGTGATTGCTTTGATTGACCCCGGTTCTACTCAATCTTATATATGTGAAACCTTAGCATCCAAAGAAGACTTTGCCTATTGAGTCTCATGAGTTTGTAATTCGTGTCAAACCCCTTGGGTCATTACGTGCTTGTCAACAAAGTGTGCAAGAAAAGTCCCTAGTGTTCGAGGTTCTTGTTTCCGCGGACTTGATGCTTTTGCCGTTCGATGAATTCGACGTTATTCTTGGTTTGGATGGGTTGACCATGCACGATGCGGTCGTAAATTGCAAAAGCAAGACTATCGATTTGAGGTGCGCGAATAACGAGATAATTGAGTTAAGTCTACGGACTTAAAGGGTTGCCACCGTAATATCGCAATGTTGGCCCGAAAATATGTAAGAAAAGAGTGCGAAGCGTACCTTGCGTCGTGCTTTCGATGACAAGGAATCGAAAAAGAAACCGAATCTGTGCCGTGGTTTGTGAATACCGGATGTTTTCCACGAAGAATTGCGGGTTTACCACCGTTCGGAAATAAATTTGGCATCGAATTGGTACCGGTACCACTCCAATTTCGATAGCTCCGTATCGTATGGCACCAACGGAATTAAAGGAGTTGGAAGCTCGATTGCAAGAATTGGTGGATAGAGGTTTTGCTCGCCGAGTTTTTCGCCTTGGGTGCGCCGGTGTTGTTCGTGAAAAGAAGGATGGAACCATGCGGCTGTGCATCGATTATCGTCAGCTTAATAAAGCGACAATAAAGAACAAATATCCGTTGCCACGTATCAATGACTTGTTCGATCAACTAAAGGGAGCCTCAGTGTTCTCGAAAATAGATTTGAGATCGGGCTATTATCAATTGCGAATCCGAGATTCGGACGTACCCAAGACGCCTTGAGCGAGATATGGTCACTATGAGTTCCTAGTGATGCCGTTTGGGCTCACTAATGCCCTACGGTATTTATGGATTTAATGAATTGGATCTTTAGACCATATTTGGATCGATTCGTAGTCGTGTTCATTGATGACATCTTGGTCTATTCAAGAAATGAGACCGAACATCTTTGAACACTGCGGTTAGTGCTGCAAATTTTACGGGATAAGCAATTATATGCTAAGTTCAAGAAGTGTGAGTTCGGTTAAGAGAGGTTAGCTTCTTGGGTCATGTGGTATCTCGATCGGTATTCGAGTCGACCAATAAAATTTCAGCCATACTTAATTGGAAGCCTCTGAGAAATATTATCGAGGTTCGAGCTTTTGGGGCTTGCTTGTTATTACCGACGGTTTGTAAAAGCTTCTCAACGATAGCCACGCCGATGACGGCTTCTCCAAAAGGATGTTAAGTTCGAATGGATTTGAGAAATGCCAAAAAGTTTCGATCAATGAAAACTTATTTGATGAAGCCCCAATTCTAGTGCAACCCGAGTCCCAAGAAAGAGTTTGTCATCTATAGCGACGCCTCTCTACTTGGGTTAGGTTGCGTATTAATGCAAGAAGGTCGAGTTGTGGCCTATGCGTCGAGGCAATTAAAGCCACATGAGAAAAATTATCCGACTCATGATCTCGAATTGGCAGCCATCGTATTCGCCTTAAAGATTTGGCGACATTACTTATTTGGTGAAAGGTGCCATGTATACTCGGATCACAAAAGTCTCAAATATTTGATGATCCAAAGAGACTTAAATCTGCGACAAAGACGTTGGCTCGAGTTGTTAAAGGATTACGAGCTGGTCATTGACTATCACCCGGAAAGGCGAATGTGGTTGCGGATGCCTTGAGTCGTAAATCATTATTCACTTTACGAGCGATGAGCGTGCACTTGTGCATTCGATCCGATAGTGTGTTAGTAGCTGAATTGAAAGCCAAACCACTATTGATACATCAAATTCGAGAAGCTCGAAAGTCGACGACGAGTTGGCGCAAAAGCGGGCCGAGTGTGTTCGAACAAGGATTCGAGTTTCAAATCGATGATGACGATTGTTTGAGGTTCAAAAGTCGTCTGTGTGTTCCAAAGAATTGAACTCATTTCGATAATTCGAATGAAGCCCATTGTAGCCAAATGGCAATCCACCGGGAGTACGAAGATGTACAATGATTTGAAACATCGGTTTTGGTGGCATGGTATGAAGCGAGACATCTCCGACTTTGTTTGAGATGTTTAATATGTCAACAAGTGAAAGCGGAACATCGTGCCTTGAGTTACTTGACCAATCACGATACCCGAGTGGAAATGGGATCGAGTCACAATGGACTTTGTATCCGGACCGCCATTGTCGACAAGTAAGAAGGATGCGGTTTGGGTCGTGGTAGATCGATTGACTAAGTCGGCCCACTTTGTCCCCGTCGACGCACGGATTTTCAATTGACAAATTAGCTGAATTGTACGTTTCTCGATTGTGAGATTACACGGGTGCCTATTTCCATCGTGTCGGATAGAGATCCGAGATTTACCTCGCGATTTTGGAAAAAGTTGCAAGAAGCTTTGGGTACCAAGTTGCATTTCAAAGACCGCCTTTCACCCCCAAACCGATGGTCAATCCGAGCGGATAATTCGGATACTTGAGGATATGTTAAGATGTTGCGTCCTCGAGTTTAGTGGTTTATGGGAACGGTATTTGCCGTTGATTGAATTCGCTTACAACAACACTTTCAATCAAGTATTAAGATGGCACCCTACGAGGCCTTGTACGGTCGTAAATGCCGTACACCATTGTTTTGGTGAGCTCGGTGAAAGCAAGATTTTCGGGTGGATTTGATTAGGGATGCTGAAGCAAAGTGAAAGTAATCCGTGAAAGTCTCAAGATAGCCTCCGATCGTCGAGAAGTCGTGAGCGGACTGAAGCGTAAGGATATCGAGTATCGGTGGGTGATAAAGTGTTTCTCAAGGTATCGCCTTGGAAAAAGATACTCGATTCTAGTAAGGGCAAGTTGAGCCCGAGGTTCGTTGGGCCATATGAGATATCCGAGCGAGTCGATCCAAAGTGGCATATCGTTTGATTTTGCCCCGAACTCGAAAAGGTTCAGATGTCTTTCACGCTTCGATGCTTGACGCTATAGATCCGATCCATCGCACGTGATTAGTCCATCAGAAATTGAAATTCAAGCTAATATGAGTTATGAGGAAGAACCGATTCGTATCCTATCACGAGAAGTGAAAGAGTTGTGAAACAAGCGGGTTTCGCTAGTAAAAGTGTTATGGCTCAAGCACGGGATAGAAGAAGCTACTTGGGAGACCGAGAACTCTATGAAAGAGCGATATCCAAACCTATTTACCGGTAAGATTTTCGGGGACGAAAATTTCTTAAGTGGGGGAGAGTTGTGACAGCCCAAAATTGACCCTAGTCGGAAGGTGGTCTCGGGACCACAAAACCGAGGCATAAAAATAATTAAAAATTTATTTTGATGCCTATAATATGTGTGCTCATGTATGACATTTTATGATGATTGATTTAGTGTTATAAGGGTGAATTCCACAAGAAAGGACTTAGTAATGAACTTTGAAAGTATGATAGGGAAATGTGTGATGACTAATTAAAGCATGCATGCAAAATAATGGACTTGCATGTCAAATTCCCCCTTTTATAGGTGGTGGCTGGCCATGACAAGGGAGGATGGGCTAAACATGTCATGAAACATGTTTTGTTGGTGCATTAGGGTGAAATAATAAACAAAGGTGTATGGGTGATAAAAAATGAAAAAAATGTGTGTGAGTGTGGTAATCCCCCATTGCCGTGAGTTGTAGAGAAGGAAAGAAAAAATTTTGTCATCCTTTCTTTGAGCCAAAACTAAGGAAGAAGGAGGATTTTTGCTTCATGCTTGGTTTGGAAGAGATCTAGAAGGAGATTTGGCTAAGTTTGCATCAAGATTAAGGTATGTATGAGGTTGTGTTAGGAGTTTCATGCATGTTTTGGTTGCTAACTTGATGTGCATGTTAGCCATGGCTCAAATCTTTGTTAAGCCATGGAAATGGTATTTGGCCAAAGTTGTTATGGTGATAAAGCCATTGCATGCTAAGTGTGAAGCTTGATGATGATGCATGCAATGATGGATTGTCTACTCTTGAGTAAGATTTTGAGCTTTCTTTTGTTTTATCATGATTGAAGTTGAAAAGGAGCATGATTGTCATATTCGCCATGATGCATTCATGAGCATGGTTCATGCTTCTTGCATGTTAGTTAAAATTTGTGTTTTGGATGGCCATGGACACCTTGAAATTCGCCATGCTCATATATGTATATATATGTTTGCACATGATGTTTTGGTTATGAAGGAAGTGATGAATAAGTTTGTTTAAAGAAGAAGATGTTGAAGAATAATTGTGAAATTGTAAGCACATTCTGCCTAGCACACATATGAGTGCTTGATGCTATATTGTAAGTTTTGAGCTACAATATGCAAAGCATTAACTAGTAAAATGCATGCTGTTTTTGTGTGGTATTAAGTGCATAATTGGCCTCAACATGGACAAGTATATTCGACCTTGGGTAGCCTATTGAAGGCCTTAGCTTTTCCTTGATGCTCGAATAAATTGTATTGAATTGCTTGATGTAGTATAAAATGTGCATGACCATTGTGTATTAAAGCTAAAGGGTGGCCATATGACCATTTAAATTCCTTGTCATATTCGGCCATAAGCTAGCACAATGAGGTTTTGATAAATTGAATTTGTTTGAATTAGCTCAAGAGCTAAGAGGGCCACAATTGGACAAGGGGAAGGAAAAAGTAATCGAATAGCCGTAAAAGCCGTTCGACAACATCCGAGGTAAGTCCTCAAGAAGTGACCTTACTTGAATTATGTGGAATGAAATATGGATGTATTGATTATTGATTTATGTGTGTATGAGTATTCGAATGATACCCGGGCTAAGTCCCGGCGATTATGTTAGTGATTATAATTGTGTTTGAGCCTTAGTAACGAAAATAAATATGTATGTCCAATGATTATTGATGTATGTGTGCATGAGAAATTGAATGATATCCTGCTAAGCCCCAAGACAATTATGCTGGAAATTATAACCGGTTAAGACCAAGGCAATTGTGCTAGTGGCTACATCCTGCTAAGACCAAGGCATTCGTGCGAGTCATTCTATCCGGCTAAGACCAAGGCATTTGTGCAAATCGTGATATCCGGTTAAGTCCGTAGGCCTTGGTGCGGGTTACCATAACCGGGCTATGTCCCAAGGCGATTGATCGAGTAGCGACATCCGGTTAAACTCCGAAGGTATGTGATTTGAAAATTATAAGCTTGCTGGAAAATTTCAGCTAATGCACTTGTGAAATTTCCCAGTGACAAGGTAAGTGCGGTGTGTGCTTTGCGCGCTAGGAGTAAGAGCGTGTGAATATCCGCTCCTATGATGGAACGAGTTATCGGCCTTAATGAAGCCGTTATTTGTGTATGAACATAAGAGTTGGGATGGTGAAGTAAGTATGATTATGTGAATGTGCATTAATGAAATGATGCATTTAACTAATAAACTGTACCAATTGGCCCGACCAAAAATTCTAGAAATAAATCCATGGATGGATATATGAGTCTAAATTCAGGGAAAATTTACGAAACCAGTTTCCGAGTTTTGAAACTCGAGATATGATTTTAAAGGCGACAGTGGACGCAGCTTTTTCCACTGACCGAAATGTCCAATGGATGGGCAAAACAAGTGAACTTGGCTTGCTAACCCCTCGTGTCCGACACCGCGATGGTCTCGGGTTCGGGGTGTTACAAGTCCGCCTACTATTGGTGGAGTACTCGACTTCGTGGTGCCTAGAGAGCAAGTGACTTGGGAATTCTTTCAAACCGAGTTCAAAAAAGTATATCATCGAGATTCATCGACCAAAAGCGGAGGGAATTTCTTGATCTTAAGCAAGGTTCTATGTCCGCTATGACTCTGAACGAAAGTTTGTGAGGCTTAGCCGACGCGCGAGAATGCATTTCGTCCGGCTATTATGTGTAAACGCTTGAGGATGGGCTGAATGATGATATAAGGATGTTTGTTGGCATTCTCGAGATACGAGTTCGTAGTACTTGTTGAGCGAGCTTGTAAAGTCAAGAGCTTAGAAAGGAGAAACAAAAAGCTGATGTGGGAACTGGAGAATTCGAAAGAGGTCCTCGGAAAGTCTCTTCAACAAGCATCGAAGAGATTTTGAGATGATGCGAGCCGGTCTAGAGGCGTTTCGGGCTTTCCTAGACGTGCACGCGATCGACCCCCTGTGACCACACGAGTCACCTCGATCGCCGGTGGCGGAAATGATCGCCGAGAGAGGCGGAGTGTCCACATTGTGGCAAATGGCATTCGGGAGCTGTTGGTTTTGTGATCGCTCTGCTATAAGTGTGGATCGGCCGACCACTTTATGAAGGATTGCCCGAGGATGCATGAACAAAATGTAAGTCGAGTGCAAACCCGGTGCTACCATTTGCTCGAGGTAGGCCACCTAGAAATATGGGCAATGTCGTGGCGGTCGAGAGGATCTAGAGATGCTACCATCGATCCGAGGCTCGTGCTCTGCTAGGACTTATGCCATACGCCGCACGCCGAGGATCTGCCTCTCCGGATGTTATTACCGGTACTTTCACTCTTTTCAATACAAATGTAATTGCTTTGATTGACCCTGGTTCTACTCATTCATATATATGTGAAACCTTAGCATCCAAAGAAGACTTTGCCCATTGAGTCTCTTGAGTTTGTAATTCGGTGTCAAACCCTTGGGTCATTACGTGCTTGTCAACAAAGTGTGCAAGAAAAGTCCCCTAGTGTTCCAAGGTTCTTGTTTTCCCGGACTTGATGCTTTTGCCGTTCGATGAGTTCGATGTTATTCTTGGTTTGGATTGGTTGACCATGCACGATGCGGTTGTAAATTGCAAGAGCAAGACCATCGATTTGAGGTCTTGTGAATAATGAAATAATTCGGGTTGAGTCTACTGGACTTAAAGGGTTGCCACCGTAATATCGGCGATGTTGGCCCGAAATATGTAAGAAAAGGGTGCGGCGTACCTTGCGTCGTGCTTTCGATGACAAGGAATCGAGACGAAACCCGAATCTGTGCCCGTGGTTTGTGAATACCGGATGTTTTCCCAAGAATTGCCGGGTTTACCACCGTTCGGGAAATAGAATTTGGCATCAATTGGTACCGGTACCACTCAATTTCGATAGCTCCGTATCGTATGGCACCAACGGAATTAAAGGAGTTGAAAGTTCAGTTGCAAGAATTGGTGGATAGAGGTTTTGCTCGCCCGAGTTTTTCGCCTTGGGGTGCGCCAGTGTTGTTCGTGAAGAAGAAGGATGGAACCATGCGACTGTGCATCGACTATCGTCAGCTTAATAAAGCGACGATATAGAACAAATATCCGTTGCCACGTATTGATGACTTGTTCGATCAACTGAAGGGAGCCTCGGTGTTCTCGAAAATAGATTTGAGATTGGGCTACTATCAATTGCGAATCCGAGATTCGACGTGCCCAAGACCGCCTTGAGCGAGATATGGTCACTATGAGTTCCTAGTGATGCCGTTTGGGCTCACTAATGCCCTCGCGGTATTTATGGATTTAATGAATCGGATCTTTAGACCATATTTGGATCGATTCGTAGTCGTGTTCATTGATGACATCTTGGTCTATTCAAGAAATGAGACCGAACATCTTGAACACCGCGGTTAGTGCTGCAAATTTTACGGACAAGCAATTATATGCTAAGTTCACAAGTGTGAGTTACGGTTAAGAGAGGTTAGCTTCTTGGGTCATGTGGTATCTGATCGGGTATTCGAGTCGACCGAATAAAATTTCAGCCATACTTAATTGGAAGCCTCAGAAATATTCGAGGTTCGAGCTTTTTGGGGCTTGCTTAGGTTATTACCGACGATTTGTAAAAGGCTTCTCAACGATAGCCACGCCGATGACGGCTTACTCCAAAAGGACGTTAAGTTCGAATGGATGGAGAAATGCCAAAAAGTTTCGATCAATGAAAACTTATTTGATGAAGCCCCAATTCTAGTGCAACCCGAGTCCGCAAGGAGTTTGTCATCTATAGCGACGCTCTCTACTTGGGTTAGGTTGCGTATTAATGCAAGAAGGTCGAGTTGTGGCCTGTCGTCGAGGCAATTAAAGCCACATGAGAAAAATTATCCGACTCATGATCTCGAATTGGCCGCCATCGTATTCGCCTTAAAGATTTGGCGACATTACTTATTTGGTGAAAGGTGCCATGTATACTCGGATCACAAAAGTCTCAAATATTTGATGACCCAAAGAGACTTAAATCTGCGACAAAGACGTTGGCTTGAGTCATTAAAGGATTATGAGTGATCATTGACTATCACCCGGAAAGGCGAATGTGGTTGCGGATGCCTTGAGTCGTAAATCGTTATTCACTTTACGAGCGATGAATGTGCACTTGTCTGTCCGATCCGACAGTGTGTTAGTGGCTGAATTGAAAGCCAAACCATTATTGACACACCAAATTCGAGAAGCTCAAAAAGTCGACGACGAGTTGGTTGCAAAACGGCTGCGTGTGTTCGAACAAGGACTCGGAGTTTCAAATCGACGATGACGATTGTTTGAGGTTCAAAAGTCGTCTGTGTGTCCCAAAGAATTGAACTCATTTCGATAATTCGAATGAAGCCCATTGTAGCCAAATGGCAATCCACCGGGAGTACGAAGATGTACAATGATTTGAAACGTCGATTTTGGTGGCATGGTATGAAGCGAGACATCTCCGACTTTGTTTCGAGATGTTTAATATGTCAACACGTGAAAGCGGAACATCAGTGCCTTGATTACTTGACCAATCACGATACCCGAGTGGAAATGGGATCGAGTCACAATGGACTTTGTATCCGGACCGCCATTGTCGCAAGTAAGAAGGATGCGGTTTGGGTCGTGGTAGATCGATTGACTAAGTCGGCCCACTTTGTCCCCGTCGTCGGACGGATTTTCAATGGACAAATTAGCGGAATTGTACGTTTCTCGATTGTGAGATTACACGGGTGCCTATTTCCATCGTGTCGGATAGAGATCCGAGATTTACCTCACGATTTTGGAAAAAGTTGCAAGAAGCTTTGGGTACCAAGTTGCATTTCAGCACCGCCTTTCACCCCAAACCGATGGTCAATCCGAGCGGATAATTCGGATACTTGAGGATATGTTAAGATGTTGCGTCCTCGAGTTTAGTGGTTCATGGGAACGGTATTTGCCGTTGATTGAATTCGCTTACAACAACAGCTTTCAATCAAGTATTAAGATGGCACCCTACGAGGCTTTGTACGGGCGTAAATGCCGTACACCATTGTTTTGGACCGAGCTTGGTGAAAGCAAGATTTTCGGTGGATTTGATTAGGGATGCTGAACGAAAGTGAAAGTAATCCGTAAAAGTCGAAGATAGCCTTCGATCGTCGAAGTCGACGCGGATATGAAGTGTAAGGATATCGAGTATCGTGGGTGATAAAGTGTTTCTCAAGGTATCGCCTTGGAAAAAGATACTCGTGTTCTAGTAAGGGCAAGTTGAGCCCGAGGTTCATTGGGCCATATGAGATATCGAGCGAGTCGGTCCAGTGGCATATCGTTTGATTTTGCCCCCTGAACTCAAAAAGGTTCACGATGTCTTCCACGTTTCGATGCTTCGACGTTATAGATCCGATCCATTGCACGTGATTAGTCCATCAGAAATTGAAATTCAAGCTAATATGAGTTATGAGGAAGAACCGATTCGTATCCTATCAAGAGAAGTGAAAGAGTTGCAAAACAAGCGGGTTCCGCTAGTGAAAGTGTTATGGCTCAAGCACGGGATAGAAGAAGCTACTTGGGAGACCGAGAACTCTATGAGAAAGCGATATCCGAACCTATTTACGGTAAGCTTTTGGGGACGAAAATCTCTTGAGTGGGGAGAGTTGTGACACCCTAATGTGACCCTAGTCGGAGAGTGGTTTCGGGACCACGAAACCGAGTCACAAGAATAATTAAGTGTTATATTCCGTGCTTATTGTATGTGGAATTGGTATGCGTAAATATTTCGTGTCTCGATTTTTATTAATTAGGTGCTAATTTATAAGAAAGGACCCATGTGCTAGGACTTGAAAATGTGATAGGTGTATTTTAAGTGGCCTAATAATGCATAAAGTGAAATAAATGGAGTTGCATGTCAATTATCCCATTCCCTAAGGTGGATGGCGGCCATGACAAATTATGGGCAAGGAAAACATGTTCCCAACATGTTTTACTAATGGATGATGTTAGAAATGATAAAATAAGAGTATGAAAAAAAAAAAGAAAAAAATGTTCATTCTTCTCCATAGGCTTGGCGAATGTACTAAGGAAAGAAAAGAAAAATTTGTTCATCCTTTCTCATCTTCTTGGCCAAATTACTAAGGGAAAAGGGGAGGATTTTTGCTTCATGCTTGGGTTGGAAGAGACCTAGAAGGAGATTTGGCTAAGTTTACATCAAGATTAAGGTATGTATGAGGTTGTGTTGGGAGTTTCATGCATGGTTTGGTTGCTAATTTGATGTGCATGTTAGCCATGGCTCAAATCTTTGTTATGCCATGGAAATGGCATTTGGCCAAAGTTGTTATGGTGATAAAGCCATTGCATGCTAAGTGTGAAACTTGATGATGATGCATGCAATGATGGATTGTCTACTCATGAGTAAGATTTGAGCTTTCTTTTGTTTTATCATGATTGAAGTTGAAAAGAAGCATGATTGTCATATTCGCCATGATGCATTCTTGAGCATGATTCATGCTTCTTGCATGTTAGTTAAAATTTGTGTTTTGGATGGCTATGGACACCTTGAAATTGGCCATGCTCATATATGCATATATATGATTGCACATTATGTTTTGGTTATGAACTAAGTGATGAATATATTGGTTTAAAGAAGAAGATGTGGAAGAATGCTTGTGAAATTGCAAGCACAATTCGACCTAGCACACATGTAGGTGCTTGATGCTATATTATAAGTTTTGGGCCACAATGTGCAAAGCATTAATTAGTAAATTGCATGCTGTTTTTGTGAGGTATTAAGTGCAAAATTGACCTCAACATGTACATGAATATTCGCCTTGGATAGCCTATTGAAGGCCTTAGCATTTCCTTGATGCTCAAATAAATTGTATTGAATTGCTTGATGTAGTATAAAATGTGCATGACCATTGTGTATTCAAGCTAAAGAGTGGCCATATGACCATTTAAAATCCTTGTCATATTCGCCATAAGCAAGCACAATGAGGTTTTAATAAATTGAATTTGTTTGAATTAGCTCAAGAGCTAAGAGGGCCACAATTGGACAAGGGAAGGAAAAGGTGATCGAATAGCCGAAAAAGCCGTTCGACAACATCCGAGGTAAGTTCTCAAGAAGTGACCTTACTTGAATTATGTGAGATGAAATATGGTTGTGTATGATTATTGATTATGTGTGTATGAGTATTTGAATTCCACCGGGCTAAGTCCGGCGAATATGCTAATGATTATAATTGTGTTTGAGCCTTAATAACGAAAATGAAATATGTATGTCCAATGATTATTGATGTATGTGTGCATGAGAAATTGAATGATATCCGGGCTAAGCCGAAGACAATTATGCTGGAAATTATATCCGGTTAAGACCAAAGGCAATTGTGCTAGTGGCTATATCCGGCTAAGACCAAGGCATTCGTGCGAGTTATTCGATCCGGGCTAAGACCCGAAGGCATTTGTGCACGTGATTATATCCGGTTATATTCCGAAGAATCTTGGGCTGGAGGTGAGTGTTGGTTGCTGTAATGAATTCAATTAGTGCACTCGGAAAGCCCAAAGGATAAGGTACGTTATATGTACATTGGAGAGTCGACATGTTTGAGCAACATTCGCTCAATCGACTAATGAATTTCAGTTATTGAATTGATGGATACTTTGTGAATTATATAATGATGAAGTATGAAGTAAGAATGTGTATTAATGAAATGATGCATTTGGCTATGTGAATGTATTGCTGTAATTAGAGTTGATTATATTCCTTGAGACTTACTAAGCATAAAAATGCTTACCCCGTTGCTTTGGCTCTCAGTTTCCTAGATTTCGCTCGAAGCAATCGGATTTGGGATCGTTGAAGTCGAAGTCATCCACACTATCAAGCCTCCATTTTGGTATAAATTTTGGTTGAACTTGAGATGGCATGTATAGGACTACCCTTGTTTGTTAAATATGTTGTGATGTAAGTATGTACGGCCATGCGAAAATGGCTCGAAAAGGGAAGCATGAACTTAGACTAATTGTGGGTTGTATGTATATATTTGGTGTCATGATGTGGCTATGGCTTGGAAATGGGAATGTTGGTCATATGATCAGCCATTGGCATGGTTAAAATGATCATATATGAACCTATGTATGGCAAGACTAGTTGAATCATGGAGACTACCAAATAGGTAAGTCCTACTTAAAAACAGATGCTGCCAGCTGCAGTGGCGTGAATGTGAAAAATCACCAAAATTCATAGGAATGGAATTAAATAGTGAATAAGCTATGTAAATGAACCTTGATGAGTCTATTTTCATATGGAAGAAACGAAATGGTCATAGGAGTTACAGGTTAAGAGATATTAAAGCTATTGTGAGACAGGGCCAGAATGGTTTCTGGGTTCCCTGTCGCAACTTTAAAATTTCACTATAAATTATCCAAAAAGAATTAGGAGACATACCTTATATGTACAGATTCCATTTTGAGTCTAGTTTCATTAGAAACAAACTACACCAGCATTAAATCCCTGTACAGAGAGATATTAAAGTTATACCGCGCGAAGGTCAGAGCAGTCGATCCCTGTAACATGGGTAACTTTAACTAATAAACTGTACCAATTGGCCCGACCAAAAATCCTAGAAATAAATCCATGGATGGATATATGAGTCTAAATTCAGGGAAAATTTACGAAACCAGTTTCCGAGTTTTGAAACTCGAGATATGATTTTTAAGGCGACAGTGACGCAGTTTTCCAGCCTGACTGGAAATGTCAAATTGGTGGGCAAAAACATGTGAACTTGGCTTGTTAACCCCTCGGGTCCGACACCGGCAATGGTCTCGGGTTTGGGGTGTTACACCCATGCTCATTATTTTATTTTTTTCTTACATACACCATTGTCACAACATGTTTTATGACATGTTTTTGCCCATAATCCCTTGTCATGGCCGGCCACTACCAATTAGGGGGGGAAATTTGACATGCAAGTCCCCCATTTTGATTACATGCACTATTAGGTCGTTATAGATTAGCCTATCACATTTCAAAAGTGTCACACAAGTCCTACTAACTGAATTCACATGCAATCGACTAAATCGAAGCTTGAAATTTTCACACATTCATAATTACATATTATAGACAATAAATATTACGTTCAAACATTTCGGTGACTCGGTTTAGCGGTCCCGAAACCACTTCCCGACTAGGGTCAATTTTGGGCTGTCACATTACGGGTTGGCTGAAAGAAAAAAAAAATTCGGGTTTAAGTGTGGCGATGGGATAGGATGTGAAAGAAAAGATGGAAGAATGACTTCAAGATCGGGGCTGAATTACAATAGAACAAGTTTTCACTTCAATTTTTTTTCGAATTTTCTTTCGAATTTTTTTAACTTGTATAACTTCTTTTTTTGTACAATATCAGAAAACTAAATACAATAGGAACACTTTTTTACGTGATTTTTTTTCTTCGGCTGTGTAGATTTTTATTTTTATACTAACAGCAACAAACTAATCAAAATGAGAAAGCTTCGGTATATGAATTTTTTTTTCTATATTCTTTTTTTTCCCAGATCCTACTTACTTTCGTTCACTTGTACTATTCCCAGGATGATTTTGTCGTACGTACTTCTCGTTTGATTGATCCAAATCTATGTGAATCATGTGCATACAATGATTAGGAACGAGTCAAAGGTGCATGTTGGAGCTGTGTAGGTTTTGAATGCCAGCTAAGTGTGACGGCCATGGATGTGGCAAAAGATACTGGGATGTATGTCGGTAGGAGTTGGAATTTGGGTAGTTTATTATTGAGCCATGAATGATCAACTAGTAGTGAAAAGATTGAAAATTGATCGTCGGTCATGGGATTACCATGGCTATGAGTATCGCAAGCCTTGTTTGACTGATAACAATTTATTGCATGTGAACTTCCATGCATTTTACGTCACTGACAAAAGCATGCCAATATTGGCACAATCGAAGCTGATAAGCCGGTGTAAACGTGATGCAACGAATGAGTTGTCAATCGACTATAATTCTTAGTGTCGAAGCTAGTTTCCCGATCTACTATTCACACTTGTGATACTCTTGGTACCTGCAGGACATCTACATACAGTTGAAATCAAGATTGTGATGATTATGACAATTACTTTGAGTGAATATCGTCAATAGGATGTCTCTCTACAATCCGAGCAGTGAATGTGATGCATGACTTGTCGATTAAGTAACATGGTGAGCGACTGTAGTATAGCGCATGACTTGAGGAATCAACAATAGCTTGAGTTTCGTTTGAAAGGAATGGATTTATCTGTCGATGGTAACCAAACGCTCGGATAGAACAAGCCGAGTAGTGCATTCACCGTACTCTATGGAACGATCAGAATCGGATAAATTAGTATGCCAATGATGTGTTGCTGTAGCTGGTGTAATGAGTTTGGAAAGGCAAGGATGTGACCGATGAATTGCGAATCAGCACTTTGAAGTTAATGACCAGATCGATGAGTAAATGCTACCTTTTGTAGCCACCGAAATGCATTCGACTGGACAGATGAGATTACGATCGGTCGATAGCCGAGACAGTCTGCATATGCGTCCGTGGCCGCGTCGGCACTGCTGTATCGTTTCTTATAAGTTGTACCAATTGAGAGATCATGGTTCAGTCACAAGTGGAATTGATCAGATGCCATTGAGTGCACCGACGTATGATCGAATAGTTAAGGTGTAAGTTACATCGTCGATCAGCTTCGAGGACTGTTCGCCGGCTATTGCCGTCATGAATGGTATTATGGTTATGAGCTAATTATCATTAAATGAAGAGCTTTATTGAGCTCGTGAAAGTTACTGGTAAAGTCTGACGACTTAGAAGAGGTATTAAATGATTGGCACGATTGGGCATAAAGGTTGGTACAATTCTCGAAGAACAAGATCCAAAAAGATATGTCGGATTGAATAGTTTTTGAGATGCGTTATATTGGTGAATGTTGACATCGTATACGATTGTTTGAAAGGAATTCCAGAAGGGGTAATGTGAAGTTCGAGTTGGTAAGTGGTGGATTTAATGCCATAAAAAAGTGGACCATCGCATGCATCGATTTGGTATGGGCAAAAATGATGGAAATGGTTGTAAACCGGTCCAAGAAAATTTGATGTCATTGGAAGAATTAACGAAAGGTCGTATGAAACAAATTGATAGTCGTGTATCTATGCCACGGAAAGGATTGTTGCATCTTGAGCACGGATAGATTTGATCTGATTATTAGCTGTCTGTGATTTGTTTGTGAACAGAATGTATGGAACCTTGTTGATCATATTAATGCTTGATAAACTTGACGCAAATTGCCAGGGATTGTCACGATATCGGATTGTCAAATCGATTTGATAAGGCTAGTTCATGAATGGGTTAGATATACGTGCATTGTAACTTGAAATGAGCTTGTCAAAAAGTAAAGGAGAGATGTCATATTTCCATGAGCTTGTGATGCTATGTGCAGTAACTAGATTTGTGATTTATGCATGCAGATCATTGCAAATAATCACTGTTGATTTGTAGGTATAATCGAGTGTAATTGAAGAATAGAAAATACATTGTAGTGCACAAATTCAATCGATTGTGGGCGCATATTATTGAGTCGATAGTGGCAATTAATGAGTCAAAAGTTTTGGGATGCGAATTCACGGGTATTCCATGGTCAGTTGAACTATTCGTGAATCGAATTTTTGGAAAATAGTTGAAAATTGCATGATGTAAGGCTACAGATAGGTCAATGAAACCCAACGCATACGTATCAAATGGCGTTAGTTGGGCAGAAATTGGGCCAAAAAATTTCAAATCAAGCTGTTAAATTATTGGTGAGCCAATTGCCTCCATTTGTTTTGGCCCGGTGCGTTTCGTTAAGATTGATGATTGAATCGGTTGTGGCATGTATGGCAAAAACCAATAGAAGTTATCATCAATCGAAGGCCGGCTTAAACGAGATCAAAGGTTTTGGTAATGAAATAGATAATCCATTTCGAAGGAGACCGAGTTGCGAAAGAGTTCGAATGAAAGGCATTGTGGTTTTCTAATGAAAAAGCTTGTCGTCTGCGGTTAGTCTGTTTCATCGATCGGATTTAACGAGATTTCATTGTTATGTGAAACCTTGGTTATAAGGAATGAACGATTTAACATCCGTTAGGAATAACGGATAGAAAGAAGTTTCAGCGTTGAGTGGTTAAAGAGGATGCCTTTTGATCGGTTAAAGATTGAGTTCAATAAATTAATATTGAGCCTTTAGCAAATGAACCCCAAGTGTACGGGACAAGATTTGAGCATTTTGGATTTAAAGGAAATTAAATTTTAGTTTTTATGATGAAAGCTTTAAGGTTAAGGGAAACAGAACAATACTCAGGAAATGTGGAGTTCAAAGAGGATGAAAGTTGCCAATGAAACTTTGGTGTGTGGCTGATCAGGATTCCCCCAAAACCGGTTTTGTGCATGTGAATTAGTTGTCTGGGTGATAAGGACCAAATTTGGGTTGGTAATTTAGGAAAAGGTGATTTTGGTTACTCGGGAACCAAGGAAATTAGTCGAGGATTGTAAATCTGGAAGGATCAAAGGATTTGCCATTAATTTTGAAATCAAATTAAATTTATGGAAGTTAAACATTGCCTAACATGTGGACAAAGGCCGTAAATCAAATGGTAAAGGATTTCATGGTCATGTTATAGAAGCATTGATTAGGATTGGGATTGAATTCACGAGGAAGAAGATTGAGTATGTTGGTTGATAAGTGTTGAGGATAATAACCCTTTGTGGCATCGAGCGAGGTTCGTTGCATTGAAAATTTTTTGGCGGCAGGAACGTGTTGCCTGAAAAAGAAAATGTGTTTCAAAGTTTGGATTTACGTATTGTAGTTTAAAGGGAAAAAGTTTGAAATTTTTCCAACTAAAGAGTTATTTTGGGAATGAAGCCATTTAGCCAATTTGGAAATCAGGTTGGTAAAATGTCATGATTTGAAAATTTAGGCTTTTTGGTGGTATAAGGAAGACAGCTCAAACTTTCAGGAATTAAATTTCCAAAGTTGGGGAAAATTTTTAAGTTTTAAAAAATTTACCCAGGGAAAGGGGTCGGGAAAAAGAATTTAAAAAAAATTTAATTTGGAAATTCGCTCATTTTCTCTCTTACTTGTCTTTTGCCTCTCTTTTCTTTTTATTTCGTTTTCTTTTTCTTCTTTTGCTTTTTCTTTTCTTTTCTTTGTTTTCTCGTTACAAGAATGTACAAAAGAATCATGAGATTAGAGATCATGTTCGCAAGGCCAAGAACTATTTGCATGTGATTCACAATCAAAACTTTGTGTAGAACACTCTTTGAATGATTCTTTGAAGTTCGGGAAGAAGTATATCTATCTCTTCGCACATTTTCTTAGAAGGAGTCAAAATCATAGTCGCCTTCTTGTCGTCTCAAACTCCTTGATGAAAAAAACTCTCGTTCGAATTCTCTTCTCGAATAAGAGTCATAGTATGAATCTCTTTGCCTCGAAGTCAATGGCGAGAAAGAATCACAATAGGAACTTTTGTTCAAGTAGCATTCGGCGGTATATCTCCGTGGTGTTTTTGGTTCTGTTTTTTGACTTGAAGAAACTCGATCACTTTGGTCTCGTTTTTCCAATCGATCTAGCCTCACTTGCAGTTGGCCAAACTCAGAATTCGCCATTCTTCGCATTTCTTGAACCAAGTATTGGAACTCCGACTCGGTTAATTCTTCACAAGACATCTTGATTAATGAAAGGAAAATATGTTAGATCAAAACAAAAATTTAATGTGACAGCCCTAAATTGACCCTAGTCGAAAAGTGGTTTCGGGACCACAAAACCGAGTCACCAAGTATTTGAATATGATATTTATTGTCTAAAATATGTGAATATGAATGTGTGAAAGTTTTAAGCTTCGATTTAGTCGATTGCTTGTGAATTTAGTTAATAGGACTTATGTGTGACATTTTTGAAATGTGATAGGTTAATCTATAAGGAACTATTAATGCATGTTATAAAAATGATGGGTTGCATGTCAAATTAACCAAAAAATCAAGATGGTGGCCGACCATGCTATGGGTTAAAGCATATTATAAACATTTTGTGTTAATGTTTTATGTTAGAAATAATAAAATAAAAGGTTAGTAATAAAGTAATGAAAAGGGAGGGGTGATGAAAACAAAGTTGTCTCATCCATGCTCCCCCATTGCCGTGACTTGAGGAAGGAAGAAGAAGAGGATTCTCTTGCTTCATGTTCTTGGTTGATGTTTAGGAAGAGGTATGTTTGATGTTATTCCATGAAATTCATGCATATTTTTAGATGTTGGTTTAAATTCTTTTGCTATTTGATGGAGATGATACCCGGCCATGGGTGTTGTCTTCTTGGTTGGTGTTTGATGTTGTGGTGATGAGGCATGAAGATGATTGAGTTTGAGTGCTTAATAAAAAGGATGGGTCTTAACAACTTCATGAAGTATTCAGCCATGGTGCTAAAATGTTGTATTGTGTTTAAACTTAGAATTTTTAGTTATATGGATGTGTTAAGTTGCTTGAAATGTTAGATTAATTTGAACTCATCACCAAGTTCTTTAGGCAACCCATGTTAAAAATTTCGGTATTGAGATGCCTAGAACTTTCGGCCATAGTAGCTATGGAGAAATAAGGTTTTTGTTTCTTGTTAAATTGGATGTATCTTATTGTATGAATGCTTGAACAAACTATGATTAAATAGATGCATAGATTCAAGGTGGGAAGAATTGGCTATTATGCTTGATACTAATGTTGAATATAAGAATGTTGTACTTGAAAAATGTAGGTGAACATGACAAGTGTATTCGGCTTAGGGCATAAAGGATATGAAAATTTGGTATTTATTTTTGATTGTGTGTGTATGACCATGGATAATTGGCTACACAAATATTATAAATACATAATGTATGTTAAATTTATTAAGCTACAAAACATTATACATGTTCAGCCAAGGTAAATTATTTGAGTAAAGTATATCTTGATGGTACATTTCAGCTAGTATAAAATGTATATGGATGTCGTATGACTATGTTTAATTTGGGAAGTAAATTGTTTGATTTAGCTCAAGAGCCTAGAGGATCAAAGTTGGATAAGGGAAAGGAAAAAGTGATCGAATAGCCGTCGAAATCGTTCGACAACATCCGAGGTAAGTCTTCGAGTAATGAAACTTAGTTTATGATTTGATTAAGTCATGACATATAAGCATAACAAATAAATGGTGATATAATGATTCTACTTGAATTATATATTGAGGTGATTAGTTTATACCTATGACGGGTAGCTGAATGTGTATAGAGATCATGTTATAAAGCCAATCAAAATCATGCTCTTTATATGTGGCTATTGAGCCGAAATTGGTAAGGTTTGATAAGTGTCTTGTGTTTGAGCTTTAGTAATGAAAATGAAATATGGATGTGTCATGATTTTTGATATTTGTGCATGATTATTCAAATGAAATCCGGGCTAAGTCCCGAAGGCATTTGTGCTAGTGACTATATCCGGGCTAAGTCCCGAAGGCATTTGTGCTAGTGACTATATCCGGCTAAGTCCCAAGGCATTTGTGCTAGTGACTATATCCTGCTAAGTCCGAAAGCATTTGTGCTAGTGACTATATCCGGCTAAGACCAAGGCATTTGTGCGAAGTTGCTATATCCGCTAAATCCGAAGGTACTTGGGTTTGGAAGTGAGCGACCTTGCTGTAATAATTTCAATTAATACGCTCATAAAATCCAAACGATAAGGTATGTTTCGTATATGCTTCGGAAAAGTCGATTCCAATTCAATAGTATTCGCTCAATTGATTAACGAACCTTCAACCTTTAGTTAGGTTTGATACCTTGTGTATGAATATATTGATTGAAGCGTGGAGTAAGTATGATTTTGAGAATATGCATATATGAAATTATTCATTTAGCCATATGAACATTATACGTTAGTCGTAACTAATTTCATTACTCAAAACTTACTAAGCATTAAATGCTTATTCTGTTTCTTTGATTCTTTGTTTTATAGATTTTGTTCGTCAGCTATCGGACTCGGGATTGTCAAAGTCGAAGTCGTCCACACTATCTAAGCCCTTTTGGTACTCTTTTAGTTAAACTTTGATAACGGCATGTATAGGATTGACCTTCGTTGTTAATTAAGTACCTTTTTGGTATTGTATATATTCGGTTGGCCATGCGAAAATGGCTTATATATTTTGAGCATAGCGTTATAATCATTTTGTATATATATATATGGTTATTGAGAAGTGTGGAAATGCTTGGCAATTATTAGTCATTGGAATGGTTAATCACGATCATATTTGGTGCTATGTATGTTAAATGGCTAGTTGAATCGTGGAAACTATAAAATAGGTAAAATCTGCCTTAAAATAGATGTTGACAGCTGCAGTGATATGAGTTTGAAAAATCACTAAAAATAGTATAAATGTAATTAAATAATGAATAAATTATGTAATTTAATCTTTATGAGTCTATTTTCATATGGAAGAAGAAAAACGACCATATGAGCCGTATTTTATGAAGTGTTTAAGTTTTCGTGAAACAGGGCCAGAGCGATTACTGGATCCCCTGTTCTGACATTAAAAATTTACCATAAATTAACCAGAGACAATTAGAAGTCATGCTTTATATGTATAGATTCCTTTTTGAGTCTAGTTTCATTAGAAATAAACGGCATAAGTATTGAAGCTCTGTACAGGGAGATATCTAAGTCATAATGCATGAAGGTTAGAGTAGTCGAACCCTGAAACAGGGGAGACTTTAACTAATTAAATGTACTAATTGACTTGACCAAAAATTCTAGAAAACAATTTGTAGATGGAAATCTGGGTCTAGTTTCAGGAAAAATTTACTGAATCGGTTTTTGAGTTTTGGAACTCGAGATATGATTTTTAAGGTGACAGTGATGCAGTTAGCCAGCTTATCTAGAAATTTTAAAATGAAATGTGTAAATGAATGAATTAAGTCTGTTAACACCTCGTGTTCGACTCCGGAAACGGTCTCGAGTACGGGGCGTTACATTTAAGTACCTCACCACAAACCTCACGATTTTGCTCGGAAAGAAGAAGGAAAAAGTGACACTCTCGTTCGTGTTTTACACTCGATTGGCTTTTACCTCCGCTTGAATAGTCTCACAAGCTTGTGCCTTTTACCTCTCAAACTTTCTCTCGCAACTTCGTTTTCGGACTTGCCAAGGCCTTATCGTAGGCTTAGGGGTCGGTTTCAAAATTGGGTAACAAAGGATAAAATATGAGGGGTTACGGGTTGGCTGAAAGAAAAAAAAATTTTCGGGTTTAAGTATGGCGATGGGATAGGAAGTGAAAGAAAAGATGGAAGAATGACTTCAAGATCGGGGCTGAATTACAATAGAACAAGTTTTCACTTCAATTTTTTTTCTAATTTTTTTTAGAATTTTTTTTCGAATTTTTTTACCTTGTATAAATTTTTTTTTGTACTATATCAGCAAACTAAATACAATAGGAACACTTTTGTACGTGATTTTTTTTCTTCGGCTGTGTAGATTTTTGTTTTTATAGTAATAACAGCAAACTAATCAAAATGAGAAAACTTCGGTATACGAAATTTTTTTTTCTGTACTCTTTTTTTCCCGGATCCTACTTACTTTCGTTCACTTGTACTATTCCCGCGATGATTTTGTCGTACATACTTCTCATTTGATTAGCTCTGATACCAAATGATATGATCCCTCGGGGTGAGTCGAGTCGTATGCGAGTTTGCCCGATCGTCTACGAGAAAGTATCATTCGGCTCTTTTAAAGAAGATGTTTTTAGGTTAAATAATGCGGAAGCTTTTTAAAAAGGGTTTGAGGATGGGTTTGAAATATGAATATTAAAGGTTCAGTTTTAAAAGAAACAAAATAATGAAAATAGATTGAAGGTAGTTTAATAAATGATGGTTATGGAAGATGGTGAACTTAAAAGCAAGTAAGAACCAATATTAGGAAATATTGACCCAAGTACTTATACGCTTTCAAGGTGAAAATGAAAATGATAGAACCTCGACCCACTACTTAACAAAGTAGGAACCTCGGTATATGGGTGAACGCTACACTATTTGATAGTGATAAGTTCGGGATAGTGAAGAATAGGGTTGACGCCATTAGGCTTCCTAGATAAGCCAACGAAGTCCTCAACAAAATATGAGAGAAAGAAATCTCACAAATTCCATGAAAGTTTAACAAAGTTTCATTAAGTGAAAAGTCTAACCTCTTACAAATGAAATAACATATATTTATAGCCTAAATAAAAGTAGCCGAATGGAGAAGCTTAGAAGCTAAGAAATTCAGCCATAAACACCTAGATAATTCTAGAAGAAAAATCATGAATATCCATGAATGTGTAGCCCTTTAATGTTCCATCATCCCCCTTGGCCGAATGAAGCTTTAATGCACCTTGAATACTTGAATGGTTAGCTTGAAAATGCATGGATCATGCATGAAACGTCCCAATGTATGTTCCTCCATAAATTCAGTCCATGAACCTTCAAAAACATGAACATTAAATAGCCCCTACTTGCATGAACGTCTCCAATACATGTACTCCCTTAAATGACGTCCATTGAACCTCAATTCTACATGCACCTCTTCATACATTGCACCAAGCCCTACATGAACTTGCATTAATTTCCTTCCATGCATGAATGTGTGCCGTCTAAAGGGATTGGATCTTCTAGATGCATTTATGGATGAATCTTCATCATTCATGTAACCGAATGTGCATTTGAACCCAAACATTCATGTATTTTGTGCATTCATGTATTTGACAAATACATGAACTTGTAAACACCTTGAATCTGGTCATGCATGCACCTAATTAAATGTTGTTCATTCATGCATGTGGGATGTCCAAAAGAGATGTTTCTTCAAGCATTCATTGCACCGTCCATGAGCATTACACCTACAAGAAATAAAACAATTCATAAGACATCATGTGAACACACATAAATTCAGCACAATGTGAACACATTTAAGATATGTGATATCCATGACATATTAATAACAAATATTAATATAAAATAGATTTAATGCTTAAATAAATATATTCGAATTTTATTTAATCTATTAAAGTCAAAAATCAGGTTTAAGCTAAAATGAGCTAAGCTTTAGCCATTAAGCTAAAGTTGAGCTGAGGTTAAACTCCTAAGCTGAAGTTGAGCTAAGGTTTAGCTCGTGAGTTGAAAATGAGCTAGGAGTAAGCTCGGTTTAGCTCAGGTAACTAGATTGCGCTCGAATGAGCTGGATTTGAGTTGGATGGAGCTCGTGGAGCTGAAAACGAGCTGGGATTAGCTTGCCAACAAGTCACGGCTCAACTAGGGAGACTTGTTCGACGAGGTTCGCTGGGCGCGCTCGCATCACTAAACTATGACAAATTAAAGACATGTTGTAACACCCCAAACCTGGCTTAGACATGATGGCCGAATTTGTGATGCCACATTGGAGTGTTTTTCGAATAACATAATTTCATGGAAAATTCATTCTATATAAAAACCTTTTTATGATCTTAACAAAAATTTAAGATATCTTTTTCATTGTTAAAACTCAAGTCGTTTTAGCAAAATGTTAATCATATTATATTGTTATTACACTTTAAAACAGTGTTGTTGCAGAAGCTCTCAGAATATGTTGCGTAAAGGTGGTGTTTTAGAAAAAAAACATTTGTTTATATTTTAAAAATTCGTGACCTACTACTAACAGATATAAATTAAAGTAAATAAATCCTAAATTAAAATAAAAACTTAAAAAGGCCTTATTACAAAATGAATACCCAAATTAAATTAATTATAAATTAATAGTTAAAAATGGAAGCAAATGCAGTTGTGTGGCTACCTTTGAGTCCCTCGCAGCACCGATCTGCCTAAGGATTACCTGCGCAGAAAATAGAAAGGGTGAGTTTATGAAAACTTAGTGTGTAATCCCTTAAAAATAGTCAGTCATACAGCAGGCATTTATAGTCTGGGCCTAAGCCCGTTTCAGTTTAATCTTAGTTAGGGCCTTAGCCCATTACAATATCAAAATCAGTGTGGGCCTTAGCCCAATTCAGTAGTGGTCACAGTACAGATGTGTAATCAGACATCCTACCTAACTAGCCTCTACACACCACTCTGTCCAGCCCTACACACCATGTGGGGATAAAATCAACCCACCCATCCTTACACACCGAAATTAGCACCGACTGTAGCACTAAATAGAATTTATAGCAGAGCTTCCAGTACAGTACACTTCCTCCAATCATAATAACCTATCCCAATGCAACATATCATAATATTATGCATGTATGCAACATATATAAAATGGCATGCTCAATTCAGTCATACATATCATAGGGGCATATCAGTCATTTTACCTCATAGGGGTAAAATAGTTATTTCATTAGATTAGGGTCTTGGTATACTTATCGACCCAATAGTAGGTCCACAGTTGTCTCGGGAGACCCGTGCAACCTTAACAGTCAAACAGTGAAAAATAGGCCCAAGGCCTGCAATGTGGCCCATGTGGGCCCACATATCCGTGTGACCCACGAAGCCTAAAAATAGCCTTGGCCATCTGAACTACACAGCCTAGCCTAAAAATCTCTATAGGTCCGTGTGGCCTACCCATTTGGGGCCTACGAGCCCGTAGGGCCTACACGGCCCATTTCGGCCGAACATAGGCCAAAGCGACCTAAAACCATGAAATTGTTCATGGTGGCCTCTATGATCTAATGCCTATGATTATGCATTCGGATTACCACATGAGCAAGCGCACGCTCGTGCAGGGTCAACGATCACCTATTCCAGCTTTTGCCGATTTACATTTATAGCAGTGTGATTACGCACTTGATTGCGAAAATTCGCTACTGGCCCACAAGTATTCCAAACCTATCACAATCAGAACTTTGGTTAAACACTTATCAAATGAATTGAAAAGAACCCTAGCTAACCCTTGCTCAAGAATTACCTATCACTCGCTTTGATCGATCACCCTAGAACCGTTGCAAGAGATCTAATCACAAGGCCTTAAGGGTTTCCTAGACTCCAATAAAACTTATCAACCATCAAGTAACATAACAGTTTGAACTAGTTGAATAATCACTTTCCAAAAACGTAATGTCCAGAATAGAAGGAAAGAATATTCGGCCTACACCCATAAGAGCAGGAAGTACACAAATAATAGAGGCGCAATGGAACACTTGTACCTTTCAAAAAATGGCAGCATAGGGAGATATTAGATGAAACCATTAGTGCGACAGAAGAGAGAAAGAGAGAGAAAAAGAATAACCACGTACCCTCACACTTGATTAGTCGAATATCAATAGTCTAGAACCAAAAGTATAGAAGGAAAGGACAGGGATTTAGCTACAATACTAAGATGAAGAGAGGGAAAAAGAGCAAGAAACAATCGGTCAAGGTAAAAATGTGGAAAAGAATGAGGATCAATTAATATAGAAGACTCGAATAAGGGGAAGAAGAAAAGAAAAAAAGAGGTTAGACTAAAGCAAACCAATTTGAGGAGAGGAAGAAGAAACAAGGGTATTCGGCAATGGGTTGTGGGTGTTTAGTCAAAAAGAGAGCACAAAATGCAACACAAGAATACCCGAATGGTCAAGCAACATACGACCTTAAGAAAGAAAAGCAAAGAAGCAATAGAGAACTATTTGGTAGAAACTGCAAAATGGAAAGAATAGACAAAATCGACAATTGAGAGAATGGCTAATTTAGCCAAAATTTCTGTGCACCTACTAGCCAATTTTGGCACCACTATACCACTTTCAAATCCTATATAAACCTCCTAAAATCACTCCACCATTATCTCCTCAACCACTGAATTCAAACTCTACTCAACTAGTAGAGTTTTGGTTAACCTCAACTTCCCACACGCCAGAGCAGCAAAATAAACACACCTTGTGCGCAACAGGACTCGAACTCAAGACCTTTAGTAGGAATGACACGCCACTTACCCTTTGACCAGTAGACCTTTTCTGTCATGCAACACTTACAGTAGTCTATAAGCCTACTAACTAATAGAAAGGGTTTATTACTTAAAAACAAAACTTTGTACAAGCCTAGGCTTGAGCCCAAGACTTCTTAGACACTTCCCAGAACAATTAACCACTGAAGCAGGCATGCATTTGTGTGTCACAACATTCATAAATAAATATCTAAGATTTGGGGTGTTACACATGTATTAAAATAAAACACATTTATGAGCTGAAACTAAGTTAACTAACTTAATTAAATAATTTGATTTATACCATCAAGTTTAAGAAGCATAAAATAAAAGGATGGAAATGACCTCGATAAGGTAGAATCGAGCTGAATTGAGCTCAACGAGCTGGATTTGAGCTAGGTCAGCCTACAAAAGATGGCAAGCCTTGCTTAGTGAACTGGTCCAAGGGCGTTCTCGGGGCGCGGCCGTATCATCGTGGAAACGATACTCACTCATTAGTTTATTTCTTTATTCGACATGTATACTTGCACAAATTCACATATCATATTCTCACGCGATAATTTTTTTGGTGCCATTGCTGGGGAATCGACAATTTGGTGTATTTTGGTTAAGTTATTTTAATTAATTGTATTATTTTATTTAACTTAGTTATATTTAATCTCTATAGGTTCGCCATTGATGCATGAGAAGAGACATGCTAACCAAGAATATCCTTTTGACATAGAGATTGAAAGAACTTATGCAGAAGGCGGAAAGAATTGTGAAAATGTAACATCTCGAATTAGGGTCTATCAGAACAGTAGTTTTGAGACCACAAATCCAAAATAGAAATAATTATTTTATGATTATTTGATGGCCCATGATATGATTGCATGTTTGTGTGAAATTTTCATGATGAAATTCTATGCTTAAAATGTCCAATTTGAAGTTAGGGACTAAATCAAATAAGTTGCAAAATATGTATTCTAGAGGCTTAAACATGAAATTGCATTGCATTATAAATTAGAAAGTGTTAAATAGCGATTTGACCAATTTCTATAATTTTGGACAAAAATGGGCATGAATAGGAGAATTTTGAAAGAAATGCCTAAAGGGCATTTTTGTCATTTGGTTAATAAAAGAATAAAAAGGGAAAAACAAGTCAAAATTTTCTCATTTAATCCAAGTGCTAGCCGAAATTTCCAAGAGCCATAGCTAGGGTTTTGTTCAACTTTTCAAGCTTGATTATTAGTGCTCCCTAGCGCCGTTTTTAATATTCTTTGCATTTTTGAAGTCCTCAAAGCATGATTTATCCATTTCTAGCCATATTTTGAAGTAGAGTTCATGTATGAAACTTGAACCATGTGTGGCATGTTTGTATTCTGATGTTTAATGGAAGAATATGAAAGTTTGATTTGTGTTTAACATCTTTTATTAGGTGATTTTTGGTAGAAATGCATAAAAAGGGCTTATTTGTAAAAAAATGTAAAAATGAGTAGTAAAACTGTGAAATAAAGGAAAATGTGGGCTGATATGAACATGATATAGGTTCGGCTAGGCTTGGGTAACAAAGAAAATGCATGCATTTCATTTTACGAGCCTAAGGAATAAAGTGTAAATAAGTGAAAATTTAAGGGTAAAAAAGTAATTTTACCAATATATGTGTTATGGGTCGATTTGAACAATGTGTGTATTGAACAAGTTAAATTTGGCATTATAGATCAAGAAAAATGTGATTCGGGTTTTGATCGGGGGAAAAACAAAGTTTACGAGGATTAGGCTTGTTCTATCATTTTGTACCGAGGTAAGTTCATTTGCAAATTATGGAACATGTACCATACTTTAAATGCTTTAATATTGCATGTATGGTAAGTACATATGTATGATTAATGTGACGTTGTACCATGTGTTAATGCTTAAATTCTATTATGAATTATGCTTTGATTATTCCATGAGTACGTGATTGGTGCTATGGATATTGAAATTGACATTACGAGCAAGCTCAACAGAAATGTGGTATCGAAGAATCCCGTTTGAACCTTAGGAATAGTTTAGGATACAAGTGACATGTCACTAGGAACTATGTGATCTGAGATCATGAGTTGTGGTCTGAGTTCATGATATATATTACACATGTCTTTGCGTTCCCGGTACTAGTCTTGTATGTTCTACTGATGGCTATGTAGTCCGACATGTGTTGCGAATACCTGACAGCTTGTGTGAAAAGCCCGTGTAGCTGCATCCTGACCGTTAGCTTGTGAGAGAAGACCCGTGAGTAGCTCGAAAGCGAGAAACATGTGATATGTGATATAAGGGACCGTTGGCTACATATGGGGCACTTAGGTGCGAGATTTCGATGTATCTGATAGTATTCCAAGTGTTCAATGGGTAGTTCAAAGAGAAGTTCCATGGGTAATTTTAGTCAACACGTCAAAAACGAGAAAGTAAGTATCATGTGTAAGTTGGTATAGGTATGTACATAAACTCATGATTAAAGATCTTGGTATGCTATGAACTTGTGGTAAGAATGCATATGAGAAAGTTATGCTTATGATACTTGATGACATTTATGAAAATTTGCCTTATGGTAATTGTATGTTTTATGTTGCTCATTATTTGCATGTGAACTTACTAAGCTTTAAAGCTTACCTAATTCCTTTCCTTTTTATAGTGTCGCTAAGCTAACTTGGGGATCGGTGGACGTTGGAGTTTTCGATCACACTACCAATTGAATATTGGGTATAGTTAGTCTCAACATTTTGAGTATGGCATGTATAGGGACTTGGTCTTTTTGTTATATGTCATATTGATTAGCCAAGTATGTTTGCTCATGATAATGTTATGATTCATTTTGTATATGGCCATGAGAGGTTGCTCACATTGATTATTTAAGTTGTAACCCTAATCATTTGTGCATGCATAAAAATGTGTTATGCTTGATGTGGTTGCTTGTGGTTGATTATGTTAATGAGTATGATGGGTGGCATGTATATTTAATGTATGGAATATGGTTAATGAGTATGAAAATAAATGTGGTATAAAGATGAATAATTATGATGTTGGCGTGGAATGCCTTATGAAAGCCTAATGGTTTAAGTATGTGATATGTTGACACTACCAAGTAATAAATTATCCATGTATGTGAATGCTTAAGTAACTAAAAGTGCCATGTTGCATGCCATGAAGATAGTGTAGGTTGGTAAGTGTTCAAGGGTGGCAAATGGCTTGGAAAATAGCCTAGAAATTGTCCACATGGTTAGACACACGGGCATGTGTCTAGGCCGCGTATGACACACGATCCGCCCCATGGGCTTGTGGTTTGGCCGTGTGTCCCCTGCATCTTAATTAATTCAAACAGAATACCTAGTTGTAAACATACGAGCAGAGACATGGCCATTTTTCTCAGCCGTGTGGAGGACACAACCTTAGGGCATGGGCATATATCTAGGCCATCTGAAGTCTGCATTTTAATTCGAGAATTTAATTCGCCACATGACCTAAGCGCATGGACATGTTCTGTGGCTGTGTGACCTCATTTTGTTTATGAAAGCCTAATGGTTTAAGTATGTGATATGTTGACACTATTAAGTTATAAATTATCCATGTATGTGAATGCTTAAGTAACTAAAGGTGCCATGTTGCATGCCATGAAGATAGTGTAGGAAGGTAAGTGTTCAAGGGTGGCAAATGGCTTGGAAAATAGCCTAGAAATTGTCCACACAGTTAGACACACGGGCATGTGACTAGGCCGTGTGTCCCCTACACCTTAATTAATTCAAATAGAATACCAGTAGTAAACACACGGGTAGAGACACAGCCATGTGTCTTAGCCGTGTGGAGGACACGGCCTTAGGGCATGGGCGTGTACCCAGACTGTGTGAAGTCTGCACTTAAATTTGAGAAATTTAATTTGCCACACGGCCTAACCATATGGGCATGTTCTGTGGCCATGTGACTCATTTTGTTGATGACGTCATAGTCAGAGAGTTACACGGGCTGAGAACACAAGTGTGTCCCAAGCCACACGGGCGTGTGTGACGACATGGCCTACCCATACCGGCGTGTGACTCTCTAAAGTATGAAAAATTTCTAAGTATAGTAAAAGTTCCAAAAGTTTTCGGTTTAGTCCCAAACCACTCCCAACGTATGTTTTGGACCTCGTAGGCCCTTATAAGGGACAAATTGCATGTGATTGAAAAGTTTTAAATTTAGGAGAAATTTTATGGCTCAATTTTGTATGTTTATCTACATATGAACCAGATAATGCCTCGAACCCTATCCCAATGTCAGATACGGGTAAGGAGTGTTACATTTAGTGGTATCAGAATTACAGTTTAGTCAGTTCTCGGACTAACGTAGCATGTATACGTGTCTAGCTATACTTGGCATACATATATTATGGTCGTGTGACGACTCTTTACGATTTAAAAATGTGTTTTCATATAGTAAATGGATCCCGATAGAGCAGTGGCGGATGATGTCGAAAGTAACGCGTCTACTCCCGCTGAAGGAGTAGTGTTGTCTAATAGTAGACCCACAACTGTTGGTATAAGAGAAGGAAGCAGGGAAGCCTTTCTCCCTATGATGGATGCCTAGTACACGGAGGTCATTTGAGCGAACTCGAATGCTCAACCCCCTCCACCCCTCCAAATCCTCAACTCGTACCCTAAGTGCCTCAAGGTATGGACTTTATGAGATTTCACTGAACCCTTGTTGATAAAATTCAAAAGCAAAGAGTTTAGGAATTTAGGGCCAATACTGATGATGACCCCGAGAAAGTGAAATTTTGGCTTGAGAATTCTATTTAGGTATTCGATGAGCTATCATGCACACCCGAAGAGTGTTTGAAGTGTCCTATTTCCTTGTTGAGAGACGCGACATATCATTGGTGGAAGACACTAGTTTCGGTGGTTTCAAAAGAAAATGTGACATAAGAATCCTTTCAATAGGAGTTCCGAAAGAAATACGTCAGTGAGCAATTCATCGATCAAAAGCGTAAGGAATTTCTTAATTTGAAATAAGGCCACATATCAGTTACTGAGTACGAAAGAGAGTTTGTTTGGCTCAGCAAATATGCTTGGGAGTGTGTATCCTCCGAGGCTAAAATGTGTAGAAGGTTTGAAGACAGACTGAATGAGGATATTAGAGTGTTAGTGAGCATTCTTGAGCTGAAGGAATTTGTTGTGCTTGTTGATCGGGCTTGTAAAGCCGAGGAACTGACCAAGGAAAAGAGAAAAGCTGAGGTTAAGGTTAGAGATATAAGGAAGAGGCCAATGAGCAAGTCACTTCCGTCTTAGTCTAAGAAATCCAGAGATATGTATTCCCATTCTCATGTTTCGGTTGGGCATTCATACAGAAACCGTAAGAAGCAAAATTCTAGTTTTGAATCTCAGGCTACCTCTATAGCTAGTGTAGGAAATGCCAGACCTTCCAGACCTGAGTGCCAACAATGTGGTAGAAGTTATTTTGGTAAGTGTAGGGTAAACGATGGATCTTGTTTCTGATGTGGTTCTTAAGACCACTATATCAAAGACTATCCTAAGATGATCGAGAAAGAAAAAATTCAGAGTACAAGGCCAGGTAGTGCGGCTACAAAAGGGAGACCCTCTAGAAATGCCGGTAATAGGGCTAGTAGAAAAAATGTAACAAATGATACAGCTGTGAGATTTAAAGCTAGGGCCCTGGCTAGAGCCTATGCCATACGTGAGCGTGAGGATGCATCTTCTCTCGATGTGATCACGTGTACTTTTTCTCTTTATCATACTACTGTTATTGCCCTTGATTGACCCTGGTTCTACTCATTCATGTGTGCATGAAATTGGTATCTAGCATGAATATCCCTGTTGAGTCTACATAATTTATGATTAAGGAGTCAAACCCCGTTAGGCAAGTATGTTTTAGCTAATAAAGTATGTAAGAAATGTCCTTTGATAATTAGAGGTTATTATTTTCCTGCTGATCTAATGTTGTTTCCGTTTGATGAATTCGATGTTATATTGGGTATGGATTGGTTGACATTTCATGATGCTATAGTAAATTGTAGACAGAAAGTTATTGAATTGAAATGTGAAAATGGTGAAATTCTCTGGGTTGAATCAGATGAGTCAGATGGGTTGCTAATCGTAATTTCTTCGATGTCTGCTCAAAAATGCATGAGAAAAGGATGTGAAGCTTATTTGGCTTATGTGTTGAATACAAAAGAGTCTGAGTTGAAGATTGAATCAGTGCCTGTTGTATGTGAGTATTTGGATGTATTCCCGGAAGAATTGTCAGGTTTACCTCCAATTAGAGAAGTGGAATTTGGTATTAAAGTGATGCCAAGGGCAGCACCTATCTCGATTGCTCCATATAGGATGGCTCCGACTGAGTTGAAAGAACTGAAGTCACAGTTGCATGAATTGACTGACAAGGGTTTTGTGAGATCGAGCTTTTCATCGTGGGGTGCTCTGGTATTATTTGTGAAAAAGAAAGATAGATCTATGAGGTTGTGCATAGACTACTGACAACTCAATAAGGTAACAATCAAGAACAAGTATCCTTTACGAAGGATTGATAACTTGTTTGACCAATTGAAAGGAGCGACATGGTTTTTTAAGATAGACTTGAGGTCCAGTTACTATCAGTTGCGAGTTAAAGAGTCAGATGTGCCTAAAACTGCTTTTAGAACTAGATATGACCACTATGAATTTCTTGTTATACAATTTGGGTTAACAAATGCTCCTGCTGTGTTTATGGACTTAATGAATCAAATATTTCAGCCATATTTGGACAAGTTTGTTGTTGTGTTTATTGATGACATTTTGATATATTCGAGATGAGACAAAGCATGCCGAACACTTGAGATCTGTTTTGCAGACTTTAAGAGACAAACAGTTGTATGCTAAATTTAGTAAAAGCGAGTTTTGGCTTCGAGAAGTTGGATTCTTGGGCCACATTATTTCAGGTGATGGTGTCTGGGTTGACCTTAGTAAGATTTCTGCTATCGTCGATTGGAAAGCGCCAAAGAACGTATCCGAGGTTAGAAGCTTTTTGGGCTTAGCTGGTTACTACCGACTGTTTGTGAAGGGATTTTCTATGATCACCAATCCTATGACAAGATTGCTTCAAAAGGATGTTAAGTTTGAGTGGTCAGAAAATTGTCAACAAAGTTTCGAGAAATTGAAGATGTTATTGACTGAAGCATCAATTTTGGTACAACCCGAGTTAGGTAAAGAATTTGTGATTTATAGTGATGCTTCCTTAAATGGTTTGGGATGTGTACTTATGCAAGAGGGTAAAGTCGTGGCTTACGCTTCGAGGCAGTTGAAGCCTCACGAGAAGAACTATCTGACACATGACTTAGAGTTGGCCGCCATAGTGTTTGCTTTGAAGATTTGGTGACATTATTTATTTGGTGAGAAATGCCATGTCTACACTGATCACAAAAATTTTAAGTACTTAATGACTCAAAAGGATTTGAACTTATGACAACGAAGATGGTTAGAACTATTAAAAGATTATGAGCTGTTAATTGATTACCATCTGGGTAAGGCGAATGTGGTCGTCAATGCTTTGAGTAGGAAGTCGTTGTTTACCTTGAGGGCTATGAATATACGTCTGACTTTGTTAGATGATGTTTCAATTCTAGCCGAGTTAAGAGCTAGGCCAACTTTTCTTCAACAGATTTGTGATGCTCAGAAAGTTGATAAAGAGTTGCAGGCTAAGAGAATTCAGTGTGAGTCCAGCAGTGAACCAGATTTTATGAGTGACTTTGATGGTTGTTTGAGATTCCGTGGTAGGATTTGTGTTCCGAAAGACGCTGAGTTCATTCAGAATATTTTATATGAGGCACACAACTGTTGTTTTTCAATTCACTTGGGCAGTACAAAGATGTATAATGACTTGAAGAAAATGCATTGGTGGAATGGTATGAAAAAAGATATCTTAAAGTTTGTATTGAAATGCTTAGTTTGTCAGCAAGTAAAGGCTGAATTCCAAGTACCATCAAGTTTACTTCAACCCATCATGGTTCTCGAGTGGAAATAGGACTGGGTTATTATGGATTTTGTGACAGGTTTGCCTTTAACTCTAAGAAAGAAAGATGCCATATGGGTTATTGTTGATAGACTGACTAATTCGGCTCACTTTATTTCGGTACGTAGCGATAACTCACTTGATATGTTAGCTGAATTGTATATTGGTGAAATTGTGAGACTTCATGGAGTACCTAAATCGATTGTATCAGATAGAGATCAAAGGTTCACTTCACGGTTTTGGAAAAAGTTACAAGAAGCTTTGGGTACAAAGCTGAACTTTAGCACTACTTTCCATCTACAGACTGATGGTCAGTCTGAGTGAGTAATTTAGATTTTGGAAGACATGCTCCGATGTTGTGTATTAGAATTCCAAGGTAGTTGAGAGAAGTACATACCGTTGGTGGAGTTTGGCTACAACAAAAGTTATCAATCGAGTTTGAAAATGGCTCTTTATGAGGCATTGTACAGGTGTAAGTGCTGAACGCTTTTGTATTGGACCGAACTCAGAGAAAATCACGAGGTTGATTTGGTTAAGGAAACCAAAGAAAAGGTAAAAGTGATTTGAGATTGTTTGAAAGCTACTTCGGATAGACAAAAATCCTACGCAGATTTAAAAAGAAAAGAAATTGAGTATCAAGTCGGTGATAAGGTATTTTTGAAAGTATATTCATGGAAAAAGGTTTTGAGATTTGGTAGAAAAGGCAACTTAAGTTCTCGTTTTATAGACCATCTGAGATCACCGAGAGAATAGGGTCGGTTGCCTATTGGTTGGCTTTACCATCCGAGTTGGAAAAGATTCACAATGTGTTCCATGTGTCTATGTTGTGCTGTTATCGATCGGATCCTTCCCATGTGATTTCACCGACAGAGGTTGAGATTTGACCATATATGACTTATGGTGAGGAACCAGTTAAGATTTTGGCTCGAGAAGTCAAACAACTGAGGAATAAAAGTATTGCCCTTGTGAAGGTTTTATGGCAAAGACATGGGGTTGAAAAGGCTACATGGGAGTTAGAGGACGCCATGAGAAAACAATACCCAAACCTTTTTACCAGTAAGATTTTCGGGGACGAAAATCCCTAAAGGGGGAAGAGTTGTAACATCTCGAATTAGGGTTTAGTTGGAACAATGGTTTCGAGATCACAAATCAAAAATAGAAACAATTATTTTATGATTATTTGATGGTCCATGATATGATTGCATGTTTGTGTAAAATTTTCATGAAAATATTATATGCCTAAAGTGTCCAATTTGAAGTTAGGGACTAAATCGAATAAGTAGAAAAATATGTATTCTAGAAGCTTCAAGCATGAAATTACTTTAGATTATAAATTAGAAGGTCTTAAATAGCAATTTGACCAATTTCTATAATTTTGGACAAAAATGGGCAAGAAAAGGAAAACAATAAAAGAAAGGCCTAAAGGGCATTTTTGTCATTTGTTTAATAAAAGAATAAAAAGGGAAAAATAAGTCAAAATTTGCTCATCTTCTCCAAGTGCTAGCCGAAATTTCCAAGAGCCATTGTTCAACTTTTCAAGCTTGATTGTAAGTGCTCCCAAGCCCCTTTTTTATATTCTTTGCCATTTTTGAAGTCCTTGAAGCATGATCTATCCATTTCTAGCCATATTTTGAAGTAGGGTTCATGTATGAAACTTGACACATGTGTGACATGTTTGTATTTTGATGTTTAACGAAAAAATATGAAAGTTTGATGTGTGTTTAACATCTTTTACTAGGTGAGTTTTGGTAGAAATGCATAAAAAGAGCTTATTTGTAAAAGATGTAATGAGTAGTAAAAATGTGAAATAAAGGAAAATGTGGGCTGATATGAGTATGGTATAGGTTCGGCTAGGCTTGGGTAACCAAGAAAATGCATGCATTTCATTTTACCAATGTATGTGTTATGGGTCGATTTGAACAATGTGTGTATTGAGCAAGTTAAATGTGGCATTATTGATCAAGAAAAATGTGATTCGGGTCTTAATCGGGGGAAAAACAAAGTTTACGAGGATTAGGCTCGTTTCTATCATTTTGTACCCAGGTAAGTTCATTTGCAAATTATGCAACATGTACCATAATTTAAATGCTTTAATATTGCATGTATGGTAAGTATATATATATGATTAATGTGATGTTGTACCATGTGTTAATGCTTAAATTCTATTATGAATTATGCTTTGATTATTCCATGAGTATGTGATTGGTGCTATGGATATTGAAATCGACATTACGAGCAAGCTCAACAGAAATATGGTATCGAAGAATCCAATTTGAACCTTAGAAATAGAATAGGATACAAGTGCCATGTCACTAGGAACTATGTGATCTGAGCTCATGAGTTCTGGTCTGAGTTCATGATATATGTTACACATGTTTTGGCGTTCCTAGTACTGGTCTTGTATGTTCTACAGGAGGCTAGGTAGTCCAGCATGTGTTGCGGATACCTGACAGCTTGTGTGAGCAGCCCGTGTAGCTGCATCCTGACCGTCAGCTTGTTAGAGAAGACCCGTGAGTAGCTCGATAATGAGCAACACGTGATATGTGATTAAGGTAGCGTTGGCTACATACGGGGACCTTAGGTGCGAGATTCCGATCTATCCAATAGTATTCCAAGTGTTCAACGGGTAGTTCAAAGAGAAGTTCCATGGGTTGTTTTAGTGAACACGTCAAAGATGAGAAAGTAAGTATCATGTGTAAGTTGGTATAGGTATGTACAAAAACTCATGATTAAAGATCTCGGTATGCTATGAACATGTGGTAAGAATGCATATGAGGAAGTTATGCTTATGATATTTGATGACATTTATGAAAATTTTCCTTATGTTAATTGAATGTTTTATGTTGTTCATTATTTGCATGTGAACTTACTAAGCTTTAAAGCTTACCCACTTCCTTTCCTTTTTATAGTGTCGCCAAGCTAGCTAAGGGATCGGTGGAAATCGAAGTTTTCGATCACACTACCAATTGAATATTGGGTATAGTTAGTCTCAACATTTTGAGTATGGCATGTATAGGGACTTGGTCTTTTTGTTATGTGTCATATTGATTAGCCAAGTGTGTTGGCTCATGATAATGTTATGATTCATTTTGTATATGGCCATGAGAGGTGGCTCATATTGATTATTCGGGTTGTAACCCTAATCGTTTGTGCATGCATACAAATGTATTACGCTTGATGTGGTTGCTTATGGTTGATTATGTTAATGAGTGTGATGGATGGCATGTATATTTAATGTATGGAATATGGTTCATGAGTATGGCAATAAATGTGGTATACAGATGAATAGATAGGAAATTGGTGTGGAATGCCTTATGAAAGCCTAATGGTTTAAGTATGTGAAATGTTGACACTACCAAGTAATACATTATCCATGTCTGTGAATGTTTAAGTAACTAAAGGTGCCGTGTTGCATGCCATGAAGATAGTGTAGGTAGATGTGTAATAGCCCGATTTAGGGCCTATTCAGAATAGTGGTTTCGAGACCACTAATTTGAGGTCAGAGAAAGTATTTTATTATTTTTCTAGAGTTATAACATGTTGATATTAGTGCATGAAAAAATTGGTGAAGCAATTTTAGCGTTTGTGAGCTTAACTGAGAAAAAAGACTAAATCGCATAAAGTTCAAAAGTCTTAATTTGATAGCTAAGGGTGCTAAACTGCCATGAAACTTAAATTGGGGGTGTCTAAAGGGCAAATAGACCCTTAGACTGTAGCTTGGCCGGCCATGAGACAAAGAAAAATTAATGGTCAATATGTTAGGTATTTGATGACATAATATGTGATAAAATAATGCCCTAAAGCCTAGCTATCATATTTTTCTCCACTCTTTCTCCTTGACCAAAAATATCAGTCATTAAAGGAGTTTTTAGAGCTAGAATTTTCAACCACTTAATCTTTCTACAAATCAAGAAGTGCAAAATCCTAGCCTAGATCGGGGAAAAGCAAAGCAAGTAGACTAAAACCGAATAGCCGCCTATTTTTTGTAATCTGAGGTAAGTTGTATGTTAATAATGCAACTCTATCTTTAAGAGGTGCATTTGTATTGTTATGACATAAATTGCTTTGATTTTAAATATGAGAAAACATGTTGAGAAATAAACATAGTAGGGACTCTCGTTGAGCATTTGGAATAAACTTGGATATTGGTACCCTGATATTGTGTGATATGTGTGCTAGTGTAAGACATGTCTGCGACATGAAACGGCCATAATATGAGAGCTAGTGTAAGACATGTATGGGATATGCATCGGCCCTGAGATATTTAAGCCAGTGTAAGACATGTCTGGGACATGCATCGGCGTTGAGATGAGAGCTAGTGTAAGACATGTCTAGAACATGCATCAGCCTCACGATGGAGAAGCTAGTGTAAGACCTATCTGGGACATTGGCTGGGACAAGGGCGTGTCATGTCCATGTGAGATATACGAGCGTGTGTCAAGCTGTGTGAAAACCCTTGTAGGTTAAAATTTAGAATTAAATTCACATGGGTATGGGACACGGGCGTGTCCCGACACACGGCCATCAGCGCAACCATGTTTTAATGATCACACAGGCGTGTGCCCTGTTTCAAGGGCTATTTTTCTAAATTCGGTTAAGTACCTGAGCCAGTCCCGAATGACTTTTCAATGGTCAGTTGAAGCCTCATAGGCCCATTTTAAGAAATTTAGACAAGGTTTGAAAAGGTTTTAAATTTGATCAGGCCTTAATGATTCGAGAACGTTGGAATGCATGTGTTTAAGTGTGGTAATGCCTCGCATCCCATCCTAGAGTAGGACTTGGGTATAGGGTGTTACATTTAGTGGTATCAGAACTATTGTTTAGTCAGTTCTAGGACTAGCCTAGCATAAGTACGAGTCTAGCTATACATGCCTTGGTTGTAAATCGATAGTGTGACGACTCCTGACGACTATAAATTATGTTTTTATATAGTAATGGATCTTGATGTAGCTACGACGGATGATGTGGAAAGTAATGGGCCAGCTCCAGCTGATGGGACCACGCCAGTTGATAGTAGGCCCGTGACGATGAGTCAGGGCGGAGAGGCTAGAGAAGCTTACCTCCACATGATGGATGCCTGGTACCCGGAATTTATTCTTGTAAATCCGAATACTCCACCTTCCCCACCTCCTCTAATTCCTCAACCCGTCCATATAGCTCCTCAAGGAGCAAAGACGGCTAGGAGAGAGAATCTTCCAATTGATAGAATTAGAAAGCAAGAGGCTGAAGAATTCCGGGCGAGTATCGATGATGACCCGGAGGGAGCAGAGTTTTGGCTAGAAAATACCATTAGGGCATTTGATGAGTTATCATGCACACCAGAAGAGTTCATGAAGTATGTTGTGTCACTTTTGCAAGACTCAGCTTACTAATGGTGGAACACCCTTGTGTCGGTTGTACCAAAAGAAAGGATTACATGGGAGTTTTTCCAAGAGGAATTCCAAAAGAAGTATATTAGTCAAAGGTTTATAGATCAGAAGAGGAAGGAATTTCTAGAATTGAAGCAAGGTCAAAAGACAGTAACAGAGTATGAGCGTGAGTTCGTGAGGCTCAGGAAATACGCTAGGGAGTGCGTGTCTACCGAAGCCATCATGTGCAAGAGAATTGAGGACGGATTGAATGAAGACATTTAGTTGTTAGTTGGCATCTTAGAATTGATGGAATTCGTGGTGCTCATGGAGAGAGCATGTAAGGCCGAGGAATTGGCCAAAGAGAAGAGAAAAGCTGACATTGAGTCCCGAGACTCAAGGAAAAGACAGATGGGGAAATCACATCAAACCTCATCTAAAAGATCAAGGGAGTTCACCACCCGATCGAATACTTCAGTGGGATTCTTAAATAAGAGTAAGAACAAGTAGAATACAGCTTCTAAATCCCAGACCACTTCTATCGTGAGTGTCGGTAGTGCTAGGCCAAATAGGCTGGAGTGTTCGTAGTGTGGTAGGCATCACTTCGGCGAGTGTCGAGGGAATGAGAAAGGCTATTTTAAATATGGGTCGTGGGACCATTTTATTTGCACCTATCTTGAGTTGGATGAGAAAGCGAAAATGTAAGATGTGACGGCAAGTAGTGCTCTTTCGAGGGGTAAACCACAAAAGAACTCGGGCAGTGCGGCTAGTAGTAGAGGTGCTCCTAGAGATTCAGCTGTAAGGTTCAAGGGCCGTGCGCGTACAAGGACTTATGTCATTCGAGCTTACGAAGAGGCATGTTCACCAGATGTGATTACGGGTACTTTTTCTCTTCATGATATTTTTGTTATTGCTTTAATTGATCCGGGGTCTACCCATTCTTATGTTTGCATGAAATTAGTACCCAGTATGAATATGCTAGTTGAACCTACTAAATTTGTGGTTAAATTGTCTAACCCGTTAGGCAAACATGTGTTGGTACACCAAGTATGTACAAACTGTCCCTTGCAAATTAGAGGTCATTGTTTTTCGGCTAACCTGATGTTGTTGCTGTTTGATGAATTCAATGTAATCCTCGGTATGGACTGGTTGACTTCACATGTGGTTGTATTGGACTGTGGACAAAAAGTCATCGAGTTGAAATGTGAAAATGAGGATGTCCTCCAAGTTGAACAGAGAGAATCAGATATCTGTAGTAATATCGTCTATGAATGTGGAGAGATATTTGACAAAAGGATATGAGTCCTACCTTGCATTTGTGTTAAATATTCAGGTTTCGTAATTGAAAATTGAGTCAGTGCCTATGGTATGTGAATACTCGGATGTGTTTCCGAAAGAGTTGCCCAGATTGCCTCCAACTAGGGAAGTTGAGTTTGGTATCGAGTTGGTCCCTGGTATAGCACCCATTTCAATCTCTTTGTATAAGATGGCTCCTACGAAGTTAAAGGAGTTGAAGGCTCAATTATAAGAGTTAATTTGGATAAGGGTTTTGCAAGATCGAGTTATTCACTGTGGGGTGCTCTGGTACTTTTTGTGAAAAGAAAGATGGGATGATGAGATTGTGCATAGCTATCGACAACTCAACAAAGTAACCATGAAGAACAAATATCCCTTGCCAAGAATCAATGACTTTTTCGATCAGTTGAAGGGAGCCACCATGTTTTCCAAGGTCGACTTAAGGTCAGGCTACTATCAGTTAAGGGTTAAGGAGCAAGATGTACTGAAAACTGCGTTTAGGATGAGGTATGGGCACTATGAGTTTCTTATTATGCCCTTCGGTTTAACAAATGCTCCTGTGGTGTTTATGGATTTAATGAACCGCATTCTCCTACCGTATTTGGATAAGTTCGTGGTGGTCTTTATCGACGACATATTGATTTACTCAAGTAATGAGAGTGAGCACGTGGAGCATCTGAGAACTATTTTACAAACCTTGAGAGAAAAGAAATTATATGCCAAGTTTAGTAAGTGTGAATTTTGGGTTAAAGAGGTTGGATTCCTAGGACACATCGTGTTGGGAGATGGGATCAGAGTTGACCCAAGCAAGATCTTGGCTATTGTTGAGTGGAAACCATCGAGGAATATGACAAATGTTTGAAGCTTTCTGGGTTTGGCTGGATATTACAGAAGGTTTGTGAAGGGATTCTCTATGATAGCCATTCCGATGACAAGGTTGTTACAAAAGGATGTCAAGTTCGAATGGACAGAGAAGTGCCAACAGAGTTTTGAGAAATTAAAGGCTTTATTGATTGAAGCTGCAGTTTTAGTACAACTGGATTTAGGAAAGGAGTTTGTGGTGTATAGTGATGCATCCTTGAATGGGTTAGGGTGTGTGCTCATGCAAGAAGGTAACGTTATAGCCTATGCCTCGAGACAGCTAAAGCCATACGAGACCCACGATTTGGAGCTAGCAGCTATAGTGTTCACATTAAAGATTTAGAGACACCATTGTATGGAGAGAGATGTCGGGTTTTCACCGGCCATAAAAGTCTAAAGTATTTGATGGCTAAGAAGAAGTTGAACTTACGACAACAGTGATGGTTAGAGTTGATAAAAGACTATGAGTTGGTGATTGACTACCACTTCAGAAAGGCTAATGTAGTAGTTGATGCCTTGAGTAGGAAATCATTGTTCACCTTGAGGGCTATGAATGCTCTGTTGTCAGTGACTTGTTGATGATTCGGTTCTGGCAGAGTTGAGAGCTAGATCGATGTTCTTGCAAGAGATTTACGAAGCTCAGAATAACGACAGTGAATTGCAAGCCAAGAGAACTCACTGTGAGTCGGGTGTCGAATCAGAATTTAATATTGGTACTGACGGTTGTATGATGTATCGAGGTAGAACTTGTGTACCCAAGATTAATGAGCTCATTCAAAAGATTTTGCGAGAGGCACATAGTGGTTGTTTGTCTATCCACCCAGTTAGTGTGAAAATGTACAATGATTTGAAGAAAATGTACTGGTGGTCAGGAATGAAAAGAGACATTTCTGAATTTTGTCTCTAAGTGTCTAGTTTGTCAACAAGTGAAGGCTGAACACCAATTACCCTCGGGTTACTTTAGCCTGTGATGGTTCCCAAGTGGAAATGGGACCGAGTAACCATGGATTTTGTGTTAGGGTTGCCTTTGACACCAAGGAAAAAGGATTCAGTTTGGGTCGTTGTTGATAGACTTACTAAGTCGACACATTTTATACCAATACTTACCGACTATTCCCTTGAGAAATTGGCTGATCTTTATGTTTCTGTGATCGTGAGACTTCATGGAGTGCCCTTGTCGATTATTTTGAATAGAGATACGAGGTTTACCTCGCTGTTTTGGAGGAAGTTGCAAGAGGCATTGGGAACGAAACTAAATTTTAGCACGGCTTTTCACCCGCAAACCGATGGTCAGTCAGAGAGAATAATTCAAATATTAGAGGACATGTTACGGTGTTGTGTTCTTGAGTTTCAAGGCAGTTGGAAAATGTATTTTCCACTGGTCGAATTCACCTACAACAACAGTTATCAATCAAGTCTGAAAATGATGCCTTATGAGGCTTTGTATAGACGTAAGTGCCTAACGCCTTTATATTGGACCGAGTTGAGAGAGAATCAGATTCACAGGGTCAACTTAGTCAGAGAGATTGAAGAAAAGGTTAAAGTAATTCGTGACTGTATAAAGGCTGCATCAGATATACAAAAATCCTATGCGGATTTAAAATGGAAAGAGATTGAGTTTTAAGTCGGGGATAAAGTGTTTTTGAAAGTATCCCCGTGGAAGAAAGTCCTTAGATTCGGTAGAAAAGGCAAGTTGAGTCTGCAGTTTATTGGACCTTATAAGGTGACCAAGAGAATTGGGTCGGTAGCATACCGATTAGCCTTGTCTCGTGAGCTAGAGAAAATTCATGATGTATTTCATGTATCGATGTTACACCGCTACCGATCTGACCCCTCACACGTGATTTCACTGGAAGAAATTGAAATAAGAACAAATATGACCTATATGAAGAACCGATTAAGATTTTGGATCGAGAGGTCAAGAAGTTGAGGAATAAAAGTTTACCACTCATAAAGGTTTTGTGGCATAGACACGGAGTTGAGGAAGCCACGTGGGAACCCGAAGAGACTATGAGAGATCAATACCTAAACTTTTTCACCGGAAAGATTTTCGGGGACGAAAATCCTTAAGGGGTGAGAATTATAACAGCCTAATTTTGGGCCTAGTCAGAATAGTGGTTTTGAGACCACTAATCTGAGGTCAGAGAAAGTATTTTATTATTATTTTAGAGTTATAACATGTTGATATTAGTGCATGAAAAATTTGGTGAAGTAATTTAAGCGTTTGTGAGTTTAATTGCGAAAAAAGACTAAATCGCATAAAGTTCAAAAGTCTTAATTTGATAGCTAAGGGTGTTAAACTGCCATGAAACTTAAATTGGGGGTCTCTAAAGGGCAAATAGACCCTTAGATTGTAGCTTGGCCGGCCATGAGACAAAGCAAAATTAATGGTCAATATGTTAGGTATTTGATGACGTAATATGTGATAAAATAATGCCCTAAAGCCTAGCTACCATCTTTTTCTCCACTTTTTCTCCTTGACTGAAAATATCAGCCATTAGAGGATTTTTTGAAGCTGGAGTTTTCAGCCACTTAATCTCTCTACAAATCAAGAAGTGCAAAATTTGGGCCTAGACCGGGGAAAAGCAAAGCAAGTAGACTAAAACTGAATAGCCGCATACTTTTTGTAATCCGAGGTAAGTTGTATGTTAATAATGCAACTCTATCTTTAAGATGTGCATTTGTATTGATATAGCATAAATTGCTTTGATTTTAAATATGAGAATACATGTTGAGAAATGGACATAGTAGGGACTCTCGTTGAGCATTTGGAATGAACTTGGATATTGGATGATATGTGTGCTAGTGTAAGACATGTCTGGGACATGCATCGCCACAATGTGAGAGCTAGTGTAAGACATGCCTGGGACATGCATCACCACAATATAAGAGCTAGTGTAAGACATGTCTAGGACATGCATCGGCATTGCGACGAGAGCTAGTGTAAGACATGTCTGGGACATGCATCAACCTCACGATGGACAAGTTGTATAAGACCTGTCTAAGACATGGCATCAGCTTGTTGCGTGTCAGTGTAAGACCTGTTTGGGACATGGCATCAACTCCGATAGATGAGAGCCAGTGTAAGATCATGTCTGGGACATGGCGTTGGCATCTTATCCCATGTTAAGGCTATCGAGTATCCGGTAGTATTCCAAATGGTTCAACAAAAGGTTTCTGATTTATATCAAAATGAGAAAAGTTGTGATCATGTGATGAGTGGTACAGGTACCAAATTGAAATGTATGAGATATGGGCTCAGTGCATGTAATATGAATTGTATTGGATGGTGATGATTAAGTTTAACTTACGTCTATTTATAGTATTTGTGAATCAACTATGAAAGGTTATGAGCATATTGCTTTATGAGAAGTAGTTGTTGTTTATTTTTCATGCAACTTACTAAGCTTTATGGTTACTCCATCTCTTTTCCTTTTCCCCATAGAGCCTTCCAATTAGCTCGTGGATCAACGGACGTCGAAGACATCAATCACACTATCTACTTGAAGCACTTAGTATAATTAGTTCTTAAATTTTGATTATGGCATGTATAGGAACTTTGATTTTGTTTAGTGTCACATTGTTTTAGGACCAAATGTGCTGACTTGTTTTAGTAATTGACACCATTTTGTATTAGGCCATGTAAAATGGCTAATGTTGAAGGTTGTTATATGAATACAAGAGGTTCTTTCATGAATGAGTAATTCGTTGGTTGCTTTAGTATATATATGAAATGTGTAGATGCCTTAGATGTGGTTGTTGAATTAAGAAATCAGGTTGTTATATTGAGTTTCAGGGTGGCAAAGGGCATGGTAGATAGCCTTAGATTGTCCACACGGGTAGACACACGGGCGTGTGTCTAGGCCGTGTGTGGCACACGGTCAGCCCCATGGGCGTGTTGTCCGATTGTGTGTCCCCTGCACGTAAAAATTTCAAGTCAGAATGCATGGTAGTAGACACACGGGCAGAGACACGATCGTGTGTCTTAGCCGTGTGGAGGACACGGCCTTTGGCCACAGGCGTGTACCCCGGCCGTGTGCCCTAAATTGGATGCTGACGTTAGAAATAGAATGTCAAGGTTTTTAGACACGGAATGGGACACGGGCGTGTGTCAGGCCATGTGAAAACCCCTATAGGTTCGAATTTAAAATTAAATTCGCACAGGTATGGGAGACGAGCATGTCCCGAGATGCTTAGGTCGTGTGTGTCACATGAGCCTTTAGCATGGCCGTGTCTTAGTGATTACACGGGCATGTTGCCCTTCCACACGGGCGTGTGCCCTGTTTCAAGGGCTATTTTTCTAAAGTCAGTTAAGTACCTGAGCCAGTCCCGAATGATTTTCTAATGGCCGTTTGAAACCTCGTAGGCCCATATTAAGAAATTTAGACAATGTTTGAAAAAGTTTTAAATTTGGTCACGCCTTGATGATTCGAGAACGTTGGAATGCATGTGCTTAAGTGTGGTAATGCCTTGCATCCCGTCCTGGCGTAGGACTTGGGTGTAGGGTGTTACAAGGTGAGTGTTCAAGGGTGGCAAATGGCTTAGAAAATAGCCTAGAAATTGTCCACACGGTTAGACACATGGGCATGTGTCTTGGCCGTGTGTGACACATGGTCCGCCCCATGGGCGTGTGGTCTGGCCGTGTGTCCCTTGCACCCTAATTAATGTAAACAAAATGCCTAGTAGGAAACACACGGGCAGAGACACGGTTTTGTGTCTCAACCCTACGGAAGACACGACCTTAGGGCATGGGCGTGTACCCAGGCCGTTTGAAGTCTGCACTTAAATTTGAAAATTTAATTCGCCATACGGCCTAAGCACACAGGTGTGTGTTGTGGCCGTGTGACCTCATTTTTCTGATGATGTCATAGTTAGAGAGTTACACAGGCTGAGGACATGGGCGTGTCCCAAGCCACACTGGCGTGTGTGACCACACTGCCTACCCACAAGGGCGTGTGACTCTTCAAAGTATGAAAGTTTTCTAAGTATAGTAAAAGTTCCAAAAGTTTTCGATTTAGTCCTGAACCACACCCAGGTATGTTTTGGGCCTCATAGGCCCTTACAAGGGACAAATTGCATGTGATTCAAAAGTTTTAAATTTGGGAGAAATTTTTGGCTCAGTTTTGTATGTTTGTTTACGTTTGAGTCCGATAATGCTTTGAACCCTGTCCTGGCATCGGATATGGGTAATGGGTGTTACAGAAAAATTGGTAGGAACAGGAATGAACCAGGCATGAATGATAATCTGAATGGTCAAGATGCTAATCCTCCTATTCGAAGGGTGATACCAGGTATGAATGATAATTTGAATGGTCAGGGTGCTGATCCGCATGCACCTAGGGTGATTGATGACCAAGGTAGACCAACCCGATAGCATGTTGTGCCAATTTTGGAAGATTTGAATCTAGGGATAGTCAGACCAACCATACAAGTGCAACAGTTTGAACTAAAACTAGTAATGTTTCAGATGCTACAAATAGTACGACAATTTGGAGGACTTCCCATTAAAGATCCAAGATTGCATTTGCAACTTTTCTTAGAAGTCTATGATTCGTTTAGGCAACATGGTGTTCCTGAAGATGCCCTGAGACTTAAATTGTTTCCATATTCTTTGAGAGACCGAGAAAAAGCATGGCTAAATGCTCTGTCGTTGGGGATAGTAACATCATGGAATGACCTTAGTCAGAGGTTTTTGCTATGGTATAATTTTCCAATTATGAATGCGAAGGTTAGAAACGACATCATGTCTTTTCAGAAATGAGAGGATGAAATGTTATATGAAACTTGAGAATGATTTAAATATTTAATCCAAAAATGTTTGATACATGGATTTTAGCACTGGTGAAACACCCCAAACCCGTCTCCATCACTAGATTAGGGTATTGGAGTATTACGAAGCAATTCTAAACAATTTATATCAAAATTTGTCATTCAAATTTAATTAATGAAAACTCATTAAAAACCTATAAAAATATACAGTTTGAGCCTTAAATCAGGCCATTGAGGCCCTAAAAATAGTTTAGAAACAATTCAGGAATAATTTGAAACAAATTTGAGGTTTTAAGAAAATTTGCAAAAATTAGAAAATAGGGGTCACACGACCATGTGGCCAGGCCTTGTGACATAGCCCAACCGAGTAACAATCGAACAAGGGACACACGGCCATGTCCCAGCCCGTGTCTTCACTAGTGAAACTCACTAAGCAGGGTCACAAGGTCATGTTGCAGGTCGTGTTCCAGGTCGTGTAACTCTCTGACTTGTCACACATGGTCGTGTGATAGGTCGTGTAACTCACTTACTTAAAACATTAGGAATTTACTAATGACACAAAGCCGTGTGACACACATGGTCATGTAACAGCCCATGTGCACCAAATGTGACCCAAAATCATGCCATTTTAAGACCAAACCATACCTATTCCACAACCCCAATTATGCACACATTCAATAGACCTAGGCACTACTCCAACACACCTAAATATACCAAATCAATCAATCTATTTAATCCAACCAATATGCCATTCAAAGGAACCACATATATATACTAAACATTTAGTCTCAAAAATGGTCAAAATGCCTCATTTAAATGACTTTAAGCAAATAAGCATTGCACTATGATTAAAACCAATTCATTCAACAATTAAACCTCAAGGGGTTAATCTAGGCATTTTATATGTATACTTGTTCCATCAATACAAAACATACACTAAGCAATACAAACATCTTATTCATAAACTACATCTATTAACATATCAAAACCACATTTTTACATATATACATGCCACTACCCAAAAGATACAAAAGCTACCAACATAGATGGATAGTCTAAACCGGCTGGTTGATCCTTCCAAAGAGTCAGAAACGATTATCTACAAAACAATCCACAAAAACCCGTAAGCTTACATAGCTTAGTAAGGACATGGTATAACGTTTAATCTAAATAAAATTAGACACGATTCACATATTATTTGATTAATAAAATTTCAAGAATACAATTGATGAGATTATGTAATGATATAATGTTCTCAAAGATACCAGAATGAAATCAGTAGCATGAATATGCCTTTAGGGTTACCAAAGTACTAATAGGGGCATGTATGTGTATTCAGGGGTACCGAAGTACAAAACAGGGGCACGTATGTGCATTCAAACAATAATTATCTATAATCATATAAACCAAAGAACAATAATATAATATTACAAGTAAAATTTCATTTACGTGTTGAAATACTATGTACTTACCTACGATTTAATTCTCGATCAACACATAAGGACTAATCTGCTATTTTCTCTTTTCCTTGGTTATTGTCTTTTTGATTCAAGTCTTGATATGCATAAGGAAATAGAAACCAAAGCTTGGAGCTCCATTCAATGGTGTTTCAACATCAACATGAAGAATTGATGAAGAAAATGTTTTGTTTCATAATAAATTTTTTTCATGTTAAGGCTATTACAAATTTGCCATTAAAAATACATGTTATTTTATCATTTTCTTTACATAATGTTGTCAAACATTAATAACTAGGGACTAATTTCTACATAGGTCCTTCTTTATTTCGTAATTAAGCTATTTAGTCACTTAAATCCAATAATCACTAAGTTATGCACATTTTTCAATTTGGTACTTTTTCTTAAATTAACTATCTAAACATTAAAATCTCTTAACAAAATTTTAATACGACTTTAATGACTCCATAAATATTCTATAAATAATATTTATGAGTCAACACGATGAAAATTTGTGGTCCCAAACCACTATAATGTCACCACTGAAAAATAGGCTGTTTCAACTCTCTCTTAGGAAATTTTGTCCTCAAAATTGTTACATGAGAATATATTCGGATATTGTAATTTCATCGATTTCTTGGTTTCCTAAGTAGCCTTCTCAATACCATGTCGATGCCACAAGACTTTCACTAATGGTACTAGTTTATTCCGAAATTCTTTGACTTCTCGAGCCAAAAATTTCACTGGTTCTTTAGAATACGTCAAATCTGGCTGTAATTCAATTTCACTATATGGAATCTTGTGTGAAGGATTAGATCTGCATCATCTCAGCATTGAAACATGTAACATGTTATGAATTTTCTCAAGTTCAGGAGGTAAAGCTAATCTGTAAGCTACAAGACCAATTTTTTAAATAATCACATATGATCCAATAAATCTCGAACTTAGCTGTCTTTTCCTGCCAAATCGTAGTACTTTCTTCTACGGACAAACTTTTAAAAATGCTCAATTGCCAACAGCAAATTCTATATCTTTTCTTTTCAAATCGAGTACGATTTCTGACGATCAAATGCAACTTTCTAACAATCTCGAATAATTCTAACCTTGTCTTCAGTCTCTCGAATCAAATCAATTCCCACCATTTTGGATTTGCTTAATTCAGACCAATAAAATGGTGCTTTACACTTCCTTCCATATAGAGCTTCAAACAGTGCCATTTTAATACTGGATTGATAACTGTTATTATAAGCGAACTCAGCTAACAGTAGATATTTTTCCCAGCTACCTTCAAACTCAAGTATACAACAATGTAGCATGTCTTCCAGAATTTGTATTACTCATTCTGTTTGCTAGTCTATCTGAGGATGAAACGTTGTACTGAAATTGAGTTTAGTGCCCAAAGGCTCGTGAAGTTTACTCCAAAATCTCGATGTAAACCTTGGATCACGATAAGAAATAATAGATGTCAAAACTATATGTAATCTTACAATCTCTGACACATGTAATTCTACTAACCTCTCAAGTGAGTAATCTATTCTGACTGGAATAAAGTGTACCGACTTAGTCAGTCTATCAATAATTACCCAGATCGAATCTTTCTTTCTCAGAGTTACAGGCAAACCGAATACGAAATCCATCATGACTCTCTCCCATTTTCACTCAGGAATCATAACAAGTTGTAATAATCTTGATGATAAATAATGCTCTGGCTTTACTTGCTGACAAATAAAAAATTTAGCTATGACTTCACAAATCTCACGTTTCATACCTGACCACCAGTACTGTGACAGCCCAAAATTGACCCTAGTCGGAATATGGTTTCGGGACCACAAAACCGAGGCATAAAAATAATTTAATATTTATTTTATTGCCTATAATGTGTGTTAACTCATGTGTGACATTTTTGATGTTTTGATTTAGAGTTATAAATGTGAATTTCACTAGAAAGGACCTAGTAGTAAACTTTGAAAGTATGATGGGAAATGTGTGATGACTAATTAAAGCATGCATGCAAAACAATGGACTTGCATGTCAAATTTCCCCAATAGCTAGTGGCCGCCATGACAAGGAATTATGGGCAAAAATCATGTCATGAAACATGTTTGGTAAGTGGGTTATGTTGGAATAAATAAAATAAGGAGTATGGAATAAAAAAAATGTGTGTGTGAAGGCTTCTCCCTCCCCATTGCCGTGTAGGTAGGAAAGAAAACAAAAATTTTGTTCATCCATTTTCACTCTCTTTTGGCCGAAAATACTAAGGATAAGGAAGGAGTTTTGCTTCATGCTTGGTTTGGAAGAGGATTAGGAAGGGTTTGGCTATACTTGCATCAAGATTAAGGTATGTTTGATGTTGTGCCATGAGATTCATGCATGTTTTGGTTGCTAACTTGATGTTCTTATTAGCCCATGGTTCAAATCTTTGTTATATCATGGGGATGGTATTTGGCCAAGGTGGATTTTGAGTTAATGCCATTGCATGTTAAATATGAAGCTTGATGATGATACATGTGATGGTGGATTGAGGACTCTTAGATTTTCTTTAAGCATTTTTGAATGAGATACTAAGTTCTTTGTGTAATCATGACCAAAATTATGGTGTCGTGATGTGTTCGGCCATGGTACATCCATAAGTGTGATTTATGCTCATTGCATGGAAAGTAAGATTTGTGTTTCGAAATCATGTTCATGTTTAGTTACAATCAACTTGAGATTCGGCTCTAGCATATATATATGTATATATGTTTGAGCATGATGTATTGGTATGACATATATATACTATCTCAAGGTATATACTTACTTATGATGATGTTTCGGTCATGAAGGAAATGATAGATGTGTATTGAGTTACAATATGGAATGCATTAGTTAGTAAAATGTATGCTGTTTTTGTGTGGTAATAAGTGTATAATTGGCCTCAACATGGACATGCATATTCGGCCACATGAGGGGAAATTGGTGTGCATGCATTCGGTTAGAGGCAAGCATATTGATGCCTATTCTTGGCTTAGAAAATTCGGCTAAGAGGAATATTAACTAATGTGTTGAGTTCGATTCATGATTTCGTACATATGCGACTTTGATGCCTAATGAGTATATATATTGGCTAAGTACCTTGAATTCCTCTTTCGATGCTCAAATGATTAAATCAATTTATTTGTCAAATTAAGCTCAAGAGCAAAGGGGAGCTAAATCCGATAAAGGGAAGGAAAAAGTAGTCGAGTAGCCGTCGAAATCGCTCGACAACATCCAAGGTAAGTTCTTGAGTAATAGAGCTTAAATTCTGAATTGATTAGATCATGTTTAAAGTAAATCAAAATCATGCTCTTTGTGTGTGGCTATTGAGCCGAAATTGCAAGTGTGAAAAGTGCCTTGTGTTTGAGTTTTGCTAATGAAAGTGAAATACGAATGTGTCATGATTTATTGATAATTGTGCTCGGTTATTCGAATGATGTCCGGGCTAAGTCCCGAAGGCTTTGTGCTAAGTGACTATATCCGGACTAGGATCCGAAGGCATTCGTGCGAGATAATAAATTCGGGCTAAGCCCGAGGGCATTTGTGCAAGTTACTAAACCCGGGTTAAGTCCCGAAGGCATTCGTGCGAGTCACTATAACCGGGCTTCGTCCCGAAGGCATTTGAGCGAGTCGTTATATCCGGTTAAATTTCGAAGGTACGTGATTCGAGAATAAGCAATCTTGCTGTAAAATTTCAGTTAATACGCTTGAAAATTCCAGCAATGAGGTATGTTCGTATGTGCTTGAATTAGTTGATTCCTTGAATAATATTCGCTCGATCGAGTAATGAGTTTCGGTATTTGGCTAAGATGATCCCTTATGTATGAACATAGGGGTTGGAATGTGAAATGAGTATGATATTGAGAATTTGTGCATATGAAATTATCCGTTAGCTTTATGAATGCTATGCTTTTGTTGTGCTGGAATCTCTTGCTCAAACTTACTAAGCATAAATTGCTTACTCCGTTTTCTCTGTTTCTCTGTTTTATAGATTTTGCTCGTTAGCTATCGGATTCGGGATCATCGAAGTCGAAGTCATCCACACTATCAAAGCCCCCATTTTGGTACAATTTTGGTTGAACTTTGAATGGCATGTATAGGACTACCTTTTGTTGTAGGTCATGTACCTTTCGGTTTTGTGTAAACTTGGATAGCCATGCGAAAATGGCTTATATACGTTTTTAGCATAGTACTATAATCGTTTGTATGTTGATCATTATGAGGTATGATATTGTTTTGAAACGGTTAGCCATTGGAATGGTTAATCATGATCACTCTTTGTGCTATGTATGCAAAAAGGGCCAATTGAATCATGAAATCATGAAATAGGTAAAGCCTACCTTAAAGGCAGATACTGACAGCAGCAGTGATGTGGATGTGAAAATCACTAAAATAGTTGGAATGGTATTAAATAGTGAATAAATTATGTAAATGAACTTGGATGAATCTACTTTCATATGGAAGAAACGAAACGGTCATATGAGTTATATGTTAAGAGATATTAAAGTTCTCGTGAAACAGGGCCAGAACGGTTTCTGGATCCCCTGTTCCGACTTTGGAAATTCATTGTAAATTAACCAGAGATAATTAGGAGTCATGCCATACATTTATAGATTCCTCTCTGAGTCTAGTTTCTATAGAAACAAACGGCATCAGTATTGAAGCCCTGTACAGGGAGATATCCAATTCGTAACGCACGAAGGTCAGTGTAGTCGATCCCTGCAACAGGGGAGACTTTAACTAATAAACTGTACTAATTGGCTCGACCAAAAATTCTAGAAAAAAATCTGTCGATGGAAATATGAGTCTAGTTTCAGGGAAAAATTACGAAACTAATTTTAAAGCTTTGAAACTCAAGATATGATTTTTAAGGCGACAGTGACGCAGTAACCAGCTTGTTTGGAAATTTCTAAATGGGCTGTGAAAATAGTTAAGTCTGTGTGCACCTTGTGTCCGATTCCGGTAACGGACTCGGGTACGGGGTGTTACAAGTACATCTGCTTCAAATCATAATACATCTTCGTGCCACTAGGATGAATGAAATATGTACTACCGTGAGCCATTAATAGAATATCACATTTCAAATTTAAATTATTCGGAGCACAAATTTTATCGCAGTAATACAATGTGCCATCATCACCAATACTGTATTCAATAATCAAATTATCCTAAACCAAGTTTCATTTCGTAATCAACTTTGGATCGTCATTTTGTAACTCCCAAATTCGTTGTAAAAATAAAGGTTTAGTCCTCAACTTTGTCAATAAAGAACCATCATCATTCAGAGCTAAATGAGCGTTCAACACCCGAAGTGCAAACAATGATGATTTTTGACCAAATGAAACCGCAACCACATTAGTCTTTTTCAGATGATAAACAATAACAAGATCTTAATATTTCAGTAGCTCTAACCAACGTCGTTGTCTTAGATTCAGTTCCTTCTATGTCATTAAATACTTTAAACTTTTGTGATCAGTACACGCATTACATTTCTCACCAATAAATAATTCCTCCATATCTTCAAAGTGAAAGCAATCTTGGCCAATGTAAACTGAAAAATATATAGGATTTTTCCTATGCAATTTATCACCTATTTACTTAAATTAGTTGTTAAAACTAAGTAATTGTTTAATAAATTAATGAAATATGTGAAAATATGAAATTAGGACATAGAAATTATTAAAATGCGATTTTATGCTTTACTATATAGTTTGCAAGCATAAAATGGCTTATTTTATTTTATTTGAACATATTATATTTTTAAGACATAAAATGGACCATGCATGATTAAACTAAATAAAAAAATATAAAATTATATTTAATAATTCATTTTAAAATATTTCATTAATAATTTGGGTTTTAATTAATTATTTTATTCTTTGGTCCTTTAATTTATTAATTTATTTTGGACAGGTCTGATAGCTTTGTTGGATTACAAAAATGGTCCAAATTGGAGACCAAGTCAACCCAATTTCAGTTACACATGGTTGTCCACATAAACCACTTTTTGGTTTAATTACACAAGGTCCTTGCAAATCTAAAGAAATTAGAGATTTGCCCGAAGAATTACATTTGACCAAGTCTCAGTCCTAAGTTGTTATGGCATTTAAATTACTTAAAAATCAAGAAAAATTCAACTCAAAATCCACTAATCATGGCTGACCACTCATTGAAGAAGCTTGAAGAGACTAAACCTCTCTATTTTTAGCAAACTACTCTCCTTACTTCACCTATAAATAAGACTTCATTTCACCATTCCTAATCATCCTTCATCCCTCATCATTCTCTCTTTTCTCTCAATTCCCTTTAGCATTTTCCATTCCCCATGCCTAGCATCATCTCTTCATAGAGATTTTAGCAATTAAGCCTCATAAAGAGCCCTTGGTCGGCCACTTTGGAGAGCCATCAGCAAAGGAGCAAAGTGAAGGAACCTCATCGGTCAAAGTCTTTGGTGACAGCCACTTTCATTTGGGTTTAATCTTTCTTTTCTTTGATTTAATCTGAAAATGTTTGCTATGTGTTCTTTGTTCTTGTTACAACAATGTTAGCTTAATTTTTTTAAGCTAGGATGATTGCTTTGATGAAATAATATTTATTTGATTCATGCTTATAATGTTTGTGCCTCAATCGATCATGTTTTTAATTAAAATCAAGTTTGTATTTCGTTCATACGTGATTGAAATGTACTTGAATTAGCTGAGCGATCTTATCCAGACGACGGCTAGTGGACACAAAATTGAAATGTGCATGCTCATTTAGATCCTAACTCGATTAAATTACATGTTGCATAACAACTCTAACCAAGCTCTGTTATCTGCGTAATTGTTAGATTTGTGTGATTAAACTATTTCAAAACTAACACGTCCCTGTTACCTCGCACAAATGCTAAGAAACTCTTAGTAAATAAGGATTAGTAAAATGCATATTTACTAAGTAAAGGATTCTAAAAGGACCTAATGTGGTTTCCAAACTCATGAATGATCGAGTTGCCATGGAATATTTTTCTGAATGTTACTAAGCATGTTGATAATAAATTGAGTTTAATTAAAGTAATTGTCTTAGTTTATTTATGTTATAATTGTTGTAAATTATGTTTAATTTTGCTAAAATCTTTTTCATTCATATAGTTTGCATATTTAGGATAATTTGCATTGGGGATCATTGCATTTAGTTTAATATATTTAATTTTAATCATCACTTCTCAATCATATTGTGTTTTTATTTACCAAGTTGTTAATATAATTTTACAATTAAGTGATTTAACACAAATACAATCCCTGTGGAGACGATAACTCGATACTTACTTATTACATGATAACGACTGTGTACACTTGCACAAACCTACGTGTTACAAGTTTTTGGTGCCGTTGCCAAGGATTGTTAACTGTTGCGATAGTCTTTTTTTTTTTGAAATTACTTACTTCCAATTTGGTTTATTTCTAACATTACTGACTTATTCTTTTTAATTTTGTGATTTTCTTTTCAGGTTTTTATGAGCATAGATTGGATTATCAATTTACTCCCTATAGACCCTGAAATTGAGTGAACTTTCAGAAAAAAGAAGACATGAATGAACAGCAGAAAGACAAGTCGAGATGGTCTTGGAAATTAGAAGCAAGACCAAGGTAATGAAGTCGATCGTGTACGAAATCCCATCCTCATTGTTGATGATAGGATCGATCCATCAGATAATATGCTGTGCCACTTTTCAGTGAGTTAAACCAGGAATTAGAGGGCCTGATATTGAGGCAACCCAATTTGAATTGAAACCAGTGATGTTTCAAATTCTCCAAATGGTGGGCCAATTCAGTAGTATGCCCACGGAAGATACACATCTCCATCTTCGATTGTTTATGGAGGTGATGACTCATTCAAGATAGCCGGTGTGACTAAAGATGTATTAAGGTTGAAGTTGTTTTCGTACTCATTGCAAGATCGAGCACGAGCATGGCTCAATTCATTGCCACCAAGTTCCATATCTACATGGCAAGAATTAGCAGAGAGATTTTTGGTTAAGTATTTCCCACCTAGCAAATATGCTAAGTTAAGGAATGAGATCATAACTTTCAACAATTGGATGACGAGTCTTTGTATGAGGCTTTAGAGCGATTAAAGGAGTTACTTCTTAAGTGTCCTCATCATGGGATTCCTTATTGTATCCAGTTGAAGACATTCTATAATGGTCTCAATGCACATACAAGATTGATGGTAGATGCTTTTGTGAATGGTGCAATTTTGTCTAAGTCTTGTAATGAAGCTTATGAGATCATCGAGAGGATCGCGAGTAATAACTATCAATGGCAACAAATTGAACAGCTTCAGGAAGAGTTTAGCCAGAGCTGATGAAGTTAACACCCTCACTTTGTTATCAGCTCAGGTATCGTCTATTTCCTCTATGTTAAAAGAGTTTACCACTAATAGTGCTAATAATTTTGCAGCTCAGCCACTAAGTCCGTTTAAAGTAGTTTTCTATTTGTACTGTGGGAAAGGTCATTCTTTTGAGAATTGTCCATCAAATCCTAAGTCAGTGTAATATGTGGGGAACCAACATCAAAATAAGAGTGGACAAAAACCCCAATCCAACTTCTACAATCCTTTATGGTGTAATCATCCTAGTTTTTCTTGGAGCAACCAAGGAAATGGACCGAACAACTTATTGTCGCATAGACCAGACCAATCTCAAGGGTTTAATCAGCAAGCTCTAAAACCACCTCAAGTTGAGGCATCAAACAGTTTGGAGAACTTGTTGAAAGCATACATGGCAAACAATGATGCTTTGATCCAAAGCCAAGTAGCAACATTGAAAAATTTGGAAAACCAAATGGGTCAATTAGCTACAGAGCTTCGTAATAGACTGCAAGGAACCTTACCGAGCAATACCGAGAATCCAAGAAATTTGGATAAAGAACATATAAAGGTAGTGGCATTGCGAAGTGGTAAAATTTTGGAACCCTGATTGATTGATGTCGAAGATAAGCCCGTTGAGAAAAATTGACCAGCTGCTGAAATTCCTACACCAAAAGAGTCAGAATCTGCAAAGACTGACAAGGAGAATCCTAACTTAATGAATTCAGATACTCTAACATCTTCTTTGGATGCAGATTTACCTACCTAGAAGATTTATTTGAATCAACTAAAAGTTCCATCACCTCCATATTTGCAAAGATTACAGCAACACAAGCAAAAATAGGAGGTGCAATACAAGAAGTTTTTGGATGTTCTGAAGCAGTTACACATCAATATTCTGTTGGTGGAGGATTTAGAAAATGCCAAATTATGTGACGTTTATGAAGGATATACTGTCCAAGAAGAACCGACTGAGTGAGTATGAAATTGTTGCCTTGACAAAGAAGTGCAGTGCATTCTTACAGAACAAACTACCATTGAAATTGAAAGACCCAAGAAGCTTTACTATACCTTGTAACATTGGTGAATCTTACTGTGGTAAAGCTTTGTGTGATTTAGGACCGAGCATTTGATGCCTAAGTCTATTTTCAAAATGCTAGAGATAGGTGAAGTAAGACCTACAATTGTGACACTTCAACTAGCGGATCGATCTTTAGCATATCCCGAGGGAAAGATCGATGATGTTTTGGTAAGAGTCAATAAATTTATTTTTCCTGCTGATTTCATTGTCTTAGATTTTGAAGCAGATAAGGAAATGCCGATCATCCTTGGGAGACCTTTCTTAGCCATGGGAAGAACGTTAATTGATGTGCAGAAAGGTTAACTCACCATGCAAATTCAAGACGATCAGGTAACCTTTAACATTCTTAAAGCTATGAAATTTCCTAATCCAACAGAAGAGTGTTCAGTTATGGAAGAGATAGAAACCTCAGTTTCTATGGAAAGCAATTTTGAAGAAGATCCATTGGAGAAAGCCTTAGATCCTGACCCTTTGGAGGATGAAGAAGGTGAAGAAAACATGGCTTTGATGGAAGCCAATCCGAGAAGTTTTATTCAATCCACACGGTTTGAACTGTTGGAGTTAGAAGTCAGAGAATTTGTTCAACCCAAGTTGTCAATTAAAGAACCACATAAACTCGAACTAAAGGTACTTCCTTCTCATTTTAAATACGTTTATTTAGGTGATTGTTCCACTTTGCCTGTGATTATTTCAACAGAACTGGTGAATGATCACGAGGAGGAACTAATTACTGTTCTAAAGAAATTTAAGAAAGCAATTGGTTGGACCATAGTTGATATTCGACGTATAAGTCCTTCTTTTTACATGCATAAAATTATTTTAGAAAAAGGTGAAAGAGCTTGAATTGATGGGCAAAGGAGGCTCAATCTTATTATGAAAGAAGCTGTGACAAAGGAAGTGATCAAATAGTTAGATGCAGGAATCATCTACCCTATTTCAGATAGTTCGCAGGTAAGTCTGGTGTAGTGTGTGCCGAAGAAGAGTGGAATCACGATTGTTGAAAATGAGTGTAACAACGAGAATTGTTACTGGTTGGAGAATTTGTATTTATTATAGGAAGTTGAATAAAGCCACTCAGAAGGACCATTCTCCGTTTCCTTTTATGGATCAGATGTTAGATCGACTGGCAGGTAATGAATTCTATTGTTTTTTAAATGGATATTTGGGATATAACCAAATAGTTGTAGCTCTGGAGGACCAACATAAAACAACCTTTACTTGTACATACGGTACATTTTCTTTTAGACGAATGCCTTTTGGTTTATGCAATGTACTTGCAACATTTCAACAATGCATGATGGCAATATTCACTGATATGGTCGAATTTTTTTTTGAGGATTTCATGGATGATTTTTCTTTTTTTGGTAACACTTATGATATTTGTTTGAGTAATTGGCTAAGGTACTGAAGAGATGCAAATAGATGAATCTTATCCTTAATTGGGAAAAATGTCATTTTATGGTTAAGGAAGGGATTGTCTTAAGGCATAAAATCTCAAAGAGAGGAATTGAAGTCGATAAAGCAAAGGTGAACGTAATTGAAAGATTACCGGCCTGAATTAATGTGAAAGGAGTTAGAATTTTCTTAGGCCATGCCTGTTTTTACTGAAGGTTTATCAAAGATTTCTCGAAAATTTCTAAATCGTTGTGTTTGTTGTTAAAGAAAGATACAATATTTGAGTTCAACAAAGCATGTTTGGAAGCTTTTGAAGATGTAAAAAAATGGATAATCTCAACCCCAATAATCGTTACACCTGATTGGAGCTCACCTTTTGAGTTGATGTGCGATGCAAGTGACTATGTCGCTGGAGCTCTGATGGGTCAAAAAAGAAACAAAGTGTTTCACCCCATTTACTATACAAGTAGAACTTTGACAGGAGCCTAACTTAATTATACGGTAACTGAAAAGGATCTCTTTGCTATAGATTTTGCTTTTGAAAAATTCTGCTCATATCTTATAGGTACCAAATTTACAGTATTTATTAACCATGCGGCCATTAAATACTTGCTCACGAAGAAAGATACAAAATCGAGGCTAATTCGTTGGATACTTTTACTCCAAGAATTTGACCTTAAGATCCAAGACAGAAAAGGTGTTGAAAATCAAATAGCTGATCATCTGTCGAGGTTGGAGCAAGATGAGGTAGCTCAATCATATGTGCCTATCAATGAGAATTTCCTAGATGAACACTTATTTGAGGTAAGTCGAATTCATGAAACACCTAAGTTTGCTGATTTTGCCAATTATCTTGCATGTGGAATAATTCCTTTAGAGATGACATACCAACAAAGGAAAAAATTCCTTCATGATAGTCAATATTATTTTTGGGAGGATCCATTTTTGTTTAAACAGTGTGCAAATGATATAATCCGAAAGTGTGTAGCTAAAATGAGATTGCTAAGATCTTGTATCATTGCCATTCATCTCTAAGTGGGGGACACTTTGGTGGTTCTCGTACTGTAGCTAAGATTTTGCAAGTAGTTTTCTTTTGGCCTACACTATTTAAAGATGCTTATGCTTATGTGAATAACTGTGATAAATGCCAAAGAATCGAAAAAAATTTGGAGATCGAATTATTCGACTTATGGGGCATTGAGTTATTAGGCCCATTTCCTTCTTCATATGAGAACAAATACATCTTAGTTGTTGTGGAATATGTATCCAAGTGGGTTGAAGCTAAAGCATACCCTACAAATGATGCTAAGGTAGTCATGTGATTCTTACGTAAACATGTGTGTACACGATTTGGAACACCAAGAGCTATTATTAGTGATGAAGGTTCTTACTTTGTAAACAACTGGCTTAAGTGGTTGCTTGACAAATATGGTGTGAAGCACAAGATTGCTATTGCCTATGACCCCCAGTCTAATGGGCAAGTTGAAAGAGTAAACCGTGAAATCAAAGGTATCCTTGAAAGGGTAGTACACCCTAGCAGAAAAAATTGGTCTCAAAGGCTTGGTGATGCATTATGGGCCTATTGAACAAATTTAAGACACAGTTAGGAATGACTCCTTATTGATTTGTCTTTGCAAAGGCAAGACATTTATGATACGACCACGCCAGAGTACGCCCTTGGACCAGCTCACCAAGTGTGGCTTGCAAACTCTTGCAAGCTGACTTAGTTCGATTCCAACTCAATGGAGCTCAATTCAGCTCAATTCTAGCTCATTGAGCTCAATTTTATCCTTTTAAATTTATTAGTTTTAGTTGTTGAAATAAGTTCATGCATTAGCTAAGTCAATTAATTTAGTTTCAGCTCATAAATATGTGTTAATAAATTTTAATCTGATTCTAGTTAATTGAAGTGTTAAATGTGCCTTAGTTTAATGCATGGTTTAAATGTGTCTAAAGTAGAGACAAATTAATTAGCTTCTCTTGAATTTAATTTGTGTCTTAGTCTATTACATGCTTTTAATATGTCCTAACTTTAGCCGAATTTATCATGTCTTAAACTAATTAAATTTGCTAAATTGAATGTTGCAGCTACATGCATTAGACGACTTGATTAAAATGAGTTGATGGTTTAGTTTCTCCAAACACCCTTTCGTGAACATGAAAGGAGAAGGGGGAGCTATTGTTTCTTCTTCCCAAGTTGGCCATTTAGCTCTCCAAGTAGCCTTAAAGAGCTTTCACATTGCTGGAAATTATTTTCACATGGGGTGACCATTCGGTCATTTGCTTTCACACACAAAGGGCTTCTCAATTTTGTTGGTTCACACTCCATGGCAATTGAAGTGCCCTAAGCTGCTATTTAAAGTCCAAAACTAATCAGTTCTTCAAGACAGCTCATTCAATCACTTTGGCCTAACCTAATTAAAGCCATTCAACTCATTTCAGCTCCTTATGTATTAATAATAATTCAGCTGATTAAAAACCCTCAAGAGGCTATCCATTGGCATCACCAGGTGTAGAATACTTCAAGAGATGTGTTGAAGAGCTCAATAGTTATTTCAGCTGAATTAAAAGCTGACCATTTAGTTCCTTTTGTGTCCATTTGGCTGGAACATGTTTAGCCTATAAATTGTTGTTTTGTAAACATTTTGAAGGTTAGACAATATACCTTGAGATTTTTATGAATTTTAATTCATTTGTGAGTTTATTCAACTCTCTAAATTCATTTAAGACTCAAGTAGACTTATCTAGCTTGTTAGTGGCCTCTTTCTTGTTTCTTTGAACTTATCACTCAATCCCGAGTATGGCGTTCAGCCATTTGATACCTTTGGTTCCTAACCCTTTATAGTTAGCAGGTCAAGGTCCTTTCCAGCACCTTAAGTGACTTATAAGTTTTGGGCTAATACTCTCCATAGTATTGGTTCACTCTTGTCCTTAAGCTCAACTTTTCGTCTATCCAACATTCTGATTTGTTTGCTTCAAACCTTAGCCAAATCTTATCTTCATTCACCTAGACATTTCCATCATCATTTCACTTAGCCAATTTAAGCCCTTCTCTTTATTCCCCTTTGTTTCAACATCTAGTCGGTCCTATCCTTAATCCATCTTAAAACTCTTTGAAAACCTTCCATTTAAGCCTACATTTAGCCAAATTCAACTAAACTCCGAATTGGATGAAACTTTTTCATTTTAAGATCGGGCATTTAAGCGACTCGAATCACTTTACCGAGGCAAGATCATATCATTTGGTATCAGAGCTAGCAAAATTGAGGAGTACCAATGTTCTAAAGTTGATGTTTGAAAAAAATATTTTTAAAAAAATTTGTGTATGAATTTTTTTACAAGAATAGTGTAATACAAGTTGTATTGAATTCATTTATATTATAAAAAAAAAAGAAAGAAGTTGCTTTCAAATTGATCAAATTCTTTTTCGATCATCAAAGTGTATTTTTTTCCCAAAAGTCAACCATCACACCACACTACAATACTTTTATTGTCTTTTCTTTTCTTTCAGCCTACCTAATAACAAACATCATCTGTAACACCCTGATTTTGGGGCCTAGAAGGGTTGGGCTTTGAGTCTGGGATTCAGATAGAAGAACACTGAATAATAAAGAAGTTTTAAATATTATCGTTTAAGAAAAAATTTTGAATTAAATTACTACTAGAAATTTTTACTGTATTTATTATTACGGATATTTTAAATTTTATGAAATTTTAATTAGTATTATGAGATAAAATTATTATTATTAGAAAAATATTACTTTATGTATGTTTGAAAGTTTTTATGAAAATTATTATTATTTACTTGTATTATTGATATTTGAAATTTTATTATTAGATATATTTATAAAATTATTATTATAATTATTATTGTTAGATAGGAATATATATATATATATATATATATTTATAAAAGTATTGTTGCTTTGGTGTTTAAGTCAGAGGAAAAAATTTGTTTTAATTTTTGCCTCATAAAGGGAATCTGGGCATAAGGCTTATAAAATAAATTGGGCAAGACTAGGCATGAAGAAGCGTACTTGGCCCAGAGGTTAGCATGCTAGGTAGTGTGAAGGAGAGCTGGGGTTCGACTCCCAGCATGTGCAAAAGTGTTTTATTTATCTTTATATCAGGGAACGACGCAGGGAAGCCTTATATATAGCTGGGGTTAAAAGGTAACACAAAGAGAAGTTTGGTCCACTGGCAGAGGTGCTGGGAGTGTGGTATAGTGCCTAGGTTCGAGGGTTGGCGCACGCAAAGGCTTGTTTTTATTTTAGAAGCCAGGTCGCACTAAAGTAAGGTTTAAGAATAGTTGTGACCGAGTTATGTTACAAGGACGCTTGTGGCGCAGTGGCAGTAGGGTGCTAGGAGTTCCACAAGGGCACGGGTTATAGTCCAAGCGTAGGTATTTTTTAATTTTATATTTTTAAAATGAACGGGACATCAACAGGTAACCTTTAAGATAAAATGTGACGATATATTGTTAAAAGTGAATGTGCGTCCCAGTGGCCAGTAGCGTGCTGGGCAACCTAGAGGTCCCAGGTTCGAGCAGCATTAGCGCAAGAGAGTGCTTCTTTTTGCTGTACGAGAGTGGGAAGGGCCAGACGGATTGAAACTCTACCAAAGAATGGGAGGAGTCGGATGAGGGTGGACTATCATTAGCGAGAGAGTTTGAATTAAATTCAAACTTTGAATTTGGCAATGAATTAAGGAGCTAAGGAAGGAATTAAAATTGGAAAAGGACTTTTGTGCCTATTCAAGCACCCATTTGGGTATAAGCATGAGGTGCCGATTGTTTTTATTTTGGGGGGCCTTTACGAGTTTATCCTTCTTGAAGGTTTGGGATTTTTTTTTAGTGTGGTAGCCAATTCTCTCCTTTTCTCTTTTCTTTCCTCGAAGCCAAATTTTTTACAAGGGCACGGGTTATAGTCCAGGCGCAGGTATTTTTTAATTTTATATTTTTAAAATGAACGGGACATCAACAGGTAACCTTTAAGATAAAATGTGACGATATATTGTTAAAAGTGAATGTGCGTCCTAGTGGCCAGTAGCGTTCTGGGAAACCTAGAGGTCCCAGGTTCGAGCAGCGTTAGCGCAAGAGAGTGCTTCTTTTTGCTGTACGAGAGTGGGAAGGGCCGTACGGGATTGAAACTCTACCAGCAATAGGAGAAGTCGGATGAGGGGTGGACTACTGCTAAGGAGTGGAGAGTTTGAATTAAATTCAAACTTTGAATTTGGCCATGAATTAAGGAGCTAAGGAAGGAATTAAAATTGGAAAAGGACTTTTGTGCCTATTTAAGCTCCCATTTGGGCATAAGCATGAGGTGCCGATTGTTTTTATTTTGGGGGGCCTTCATGAGTTATATCCTTCTTGAAGGTTAGGGATTTTTTTTTAGTGTGGTAGCCAATTCTCTCCTTTTCTATTTTCTTTCCTCGAAGCCAAATTTGATTTAAAATAACTTTTTCTTCTCAAATATTGGTTGCCGATTACTCCTTTGGTTGAAACCATATCTCCTTTCCTTTTAATCTTTCAAAAGACCGAACCTCTAATCTTACATCTCTTCCTCTACTGATTGTCTCTTCAATGGTGAACTTATCATCACCTATTTTTCTTTTAGATCTCAATAGCCATATTCTAGGATAGATCCAAAAGCCGAAAAGCTTCATATTTTAGTGATTCGGGAATTAATATTTAGATCTATTTTCTATGCACGTTTAAGTTGGATTCACAACGGATCTGGGGTAGAAAGGTATTTGGAACGTTCTTCAATGAGTAGATCTCTTGGTAAGTATTCAAACTTTCTTTCCATTTGTATCTTGTGGTTTAAGAAAAGCTGAAAACGCCTATATACATAGGGTGGCTGTCGACTAGGGTTGAAAGGATTTTTTTTTGGTGTTATTTGGTTTGTTGGTGCTAGTGAGGATTAAAGGCTACCGATCGAGCAGTGCGTGAAAAGCTTGGATCATCGGAGTGACTAAATCTAGATCTAGTCATCAATTTCGGTAAATGTATGAACCCTAGGGCCATTATGGATGGTGGCCGAATATGTAAGCGATGATAATAGATAGTTTTTGATTTGGTTTAAATATTAGCATGATCTAATCTATAAACAGTTGATTACAGGAGAAATCGCGTAGGAGATCTGGTCAAGGAATATCGCAAATCAGGTGTGTATCGAACACCCTCTCATAGTTCAATTCGGCAAAAGCCAAAATGCAAAAATTTCGGTATTTCGTGGGCTTGTGAGTGTGAGAGTGCTCACAAGACGTTTAGAAATCATTAGATCTGAAATCGCAAAGTGATAAGTTAGTCGTGTGTGAAATTTCGTGCACTTTGGTAATTGGGCCTCGATAGGCTAAAACTGGGCCCAATGGGCTTACGGGCCCATACGAGACAAAAAAGAAGATAATAAAAAAATAGGCAGTAAGTATGTTCTGTTAGACTGTGGAATCAAAACTTCTTAAACCGGTAAACTGGTCATAAAACTTGAATTAAATGGGCTTAAATTGCTAGTGGACACTGTAGGGCCATTAGGGGTTTTAGGGCCTAATTGCTAAAATTGTGAAATTGAGACAAATAAATTATTGCGATGACAAATGGGCTAGTAAGGACCGTAACATTCATGAGAACCCTTAAAACTGATAGAATTACTGAAATACCTTTATAGGTGGAAAGTTTACAGTTTTACTCCAAGGAGCAAAATTGCTGATATACCCTTAAGGTTAAGGTTGACTTGAATGCATGTTTGACTGTGACCTGAATGCATGTTTGACTGTTACTATTTACTACATGCCATGTTATTATTATCTGATGCATGGGACTGGGTTATTGATGGAGGAAGTACTGAAAGTGGCTTGTCAACGTACTGGAGGCTATGCCTCAACTTATTGATATCTGAGCAGCAATGCTGAAACTGTGGAGTGTAGGGCTGGGTGGGTTGAGCTATTCCCCACATGGAGTGTAGGGCTGGTACCGGTGGAGTGTAGCGGTTGGTTATAGGCTGGGTTGGGCTTGCATACACGAATATGTCTGTTCTATTCTGGAATGGGCCTATAGGCCATACTGTTAACTGAAAAGGGGCTAAGGCACAGTTTACTGTATTCTGAAAAGGGTTTTGGCCCAGTACCCATTGTTATCTGAATAGGGCTTAGGCCCAATGGGCTTGAGTTGACTTGGGCTTTGGATGGGTTTTTCATACACACTGAGTTTTCCAAACTCACCCCCTTTCTCTTCCATCCTTGTAGGTGAGCCCTAGTTGGTGGAATTGGAGCTGAGCGGGATTCAGTGTGGCCATGAAGATTAAATTTCTGGTTTTTAAATAAGTTTCAATTAGCTTCCTTTTAAATTTCGCATTTATTTTTGATTATTTCTATTTTGGTTAAAGTTGTAATAAGGCCGCTCTATTATTTTTATTTTGGGTTTTTAAATTACTTAAATCATTTTCAACTTGAGATTCACATCACTTAAATTGATTCCTTAATATTGGATAGCCCTAGAGGGCGTTTTATAAAAGTTACTTATTTTCAAAATATCACGATAGCCGAGTAAAGCTTCCGCAACGTAAATGTTTTCAAAGGAAATAAATATTTTAAATAGACTTAAACTTAATTTGTTGTTCGTGGACAAGTAATAAGCTTAAAGTGTGGCAATGGATGTGTGCATGTCTAGGATTGGATCATGGAAGAGCTAGGTACTTAAGCAGTCTAATTGACTCACCTCCTCTTTTCTTGAATCCTACCTGGTGCGTAGTATCCATTCACTATAAGCCATAACAAAGAAAGTTTGATTTTTCGATACTTAACTGTTTTTTAAAATAACATGTTTCTGCCACTACAAAGGTTTACAAGTTTAAACGGTAAAAGTTTCTAAACATCAAGACCGGTTTTCAATGAAAACATGATTTTTGAAAAACACTTCAATGTGACACACTAGACTTGGCCATAATGTCTGGGCCGGGTTTGGGGTGTTACATCATCTTCCTTTGCAAACCTTTTTGAAGCAACCCTTAGACTAGCTTATAAGTCTGAACGAGTTGATTTACAAATTTTAAGAGGAGAATCGAGTGGTAAAAGGCACGAGCATTTTGAGAGCATTAGAGAGAAGAAAAATCCAAGTGAAGAGTGCAAACATGAGTGCAATGCCATATTATCTTTCTTTGTGAGTGGATTCTTGAGGTTTGAATTGGTGAGGTATTCATTTTCTGTTTTTAATCACTTTTTCTTTTCATCAATAAATCATGTCTCAAGAAGAGCTTTCAAAATTAGATTTTCAATATGCAATGAAAGAAATGCGTAGAATTATGAGATCTAAATTTGAAAGGTTGGATGAACGATTGGACCGATTGAAGGAAAGAGACCAACGGAAATAACTGTTTCCAAGTCAAAAGACGGAGTCAAGATCATCACGGAGACAAACATCCAATAACTATCCGAGAAGAGATCCATACTGTGATTCCTACTCATTGAGGCATTCGAGTAGAAAAAAAGAAAGCTTCGAGTCTGAGGTCTTTCAAGATGACAAATGAGAGGGTAGATATATCTCTTCAAGAACATCAAAGTACTCATCCATAGAGAATTATTCACGAAGAGTTGATCCTGACCTATATGTAGATGTTGTCCCTTCCTTTGAACAAATAGCTTTTCATTCTGATTCATTTGTATCATCCCCATCTTTTAATGAAAGAAAGAGACAAAAAGAAATAAAAAGAAAAGAGAGGCAAAAAATGCTAATGCGAGAAAATGAGCAAATCTTAAACGAAATCAAGAGAAGAAAAAGAGAGATGAAAGAAAAAGAAATTGAAAAGGAAATAGAGAATGAGAGAAAGAAAAAGGAGATTGAGATTGAAAAAGAGTGTAAGCAAGAAATGCAAATTGAAAAAGAAAGTGAGACTCAAGAAAAAAAAGAAAATATGAAAGAAGCGAGTGTCATCGAGTTCTCAAAAAAAGAGACCGAGGTAAAAGAGAAAGAATTTGAAAATGAGTTAGAAAAAGAAATGAACGAAAAAGATGAGAGAGAACAAGAAAAAGTGAGGAATGTATTTACTAACCAACTTGTGAGTTTTCCTCATATTGTTTCTTCTTTTCAAGTTTCTAAAGATTACTTTGACAAGTTTCAACTTCATTATCCTCCTGAAGAGAGGCGGTTCAAGTTGTTCAGCAAAGGTAATATCATAGATGACTTTAGTCCACAACTGCTTAAAGGTAAGCAAGGTAAGGGTTCCCTAGCATTTGATTTTCAACAATCCCACTTGAATGTTATCGATAAGGTTGCCGAAGACTTAGCTTTAGAAAGAGCTCCTCACCATGATTTGTCTAAGTGTCACTCTTTGATTGCCGATGAATTCATTTTAAAATATGGCATGAAGAGCTCTTCTACTAATAAGTATGTCGTTGGCAAGTTTGATGATGAAGCAAGATTAAATTGGCATGAACAAAATCTGGACTTATGTGATAAAAAGATGGTATCTAATCTATTTGTTTATTATGATCATGTGAATTCTCTAATTTGTTATGCGAAATCCACATGTTTAAGCAAGTCTGTCGACTAAAATTTAAAAGGTTTGTTTGTTCAAGTATGTGTATGCTTAAATCATCATTGTTTAATATGCGTGAATTATTGGAGATAAAGAGATTCTTTTTGCATTTTGGAATGAGTAATCAAACTCAAGTGTTCAAACCTGGAGTTCGTTGTTCTAGTTCGAGGGAAATCAAGCATCCTAAATTTTGTACGAACAATTCATGTTTATTTGATGCTTGGCCTTTAACTAAGGAAACGAAACTTGAAGACTCTAATTATAACTTAAAATCACTCCTTGTTCATTCTATGTTGCCGGTTATAAAATTATTGATTCATCATGAAAAGGTAAGACCCATCGATGTTGTTGAATCACAACAATTAATGTTGAATGTTGTTGAGAAAGTTGTTAGTGACATAGTTTTCAAAAGACCTCCTTATTTTGCTTTGGTTTATTGTCATTTTCTCTGGTTTTTTGTTGAAAATTTCGTTTTAAGTGGAGGTATGAAGAGTTGTTTACTTGATCTGTTTTGTGTGTTGAAAAATATGTTGGTGACGTTGGATTAATTCAACTTGAGCAAACTTTGGAAGTGCATTGTAACAGTCTGGTTTAGACCCTAGTCGAAATAGTGGTTTTAGGACCACAAATCTGAGTCAAAAAAATATTTAAATATTATTTTCCATGTTTATGATATGTGAATTAACATGTGTGAAAGTTTCGTGTGAAAGTTTGATCATTTGTGTGCTTAATTCGATAAAAGGACCTAATCGCGTAAAATATAAAAGTTGCCTGCTATATGTTAAAAGTGTCTATTTGATTTGTCTTTGATAATGAGAGGTCCTTATGTGGTTATTATGCCATTTATATGTATAATGGACACTAATGGTGTAACATCCCAAAATAGGGCCTAGTCAAAATAGTGGTTTCGGGACCATAAATCTGACATCAAAATATTTATTTTATGATTATTATGAGGCCTAGAATATGAGTATATGCATGTGTTAAAGTTTCATGAAGAAATTCTAAGTATAACATGTCCAATTGGAAATTAGAGACTAAGTTGAATAAATTGCAAAACTTGGATTGTAACACCCCAAACCCGGCCCAGACGTTATGGCCGAATCTGACGTGCCACATTGGAGTTGAAAACCCACGTTTCGTTTTAATGTTTTAAAAACCATATATTTTATTGAGTTAACAAAGTGTATGGAAGCTGGGCACCAGGTAGGTATCCGAGACAGAGGAGGTGAGCCATGAAGGCTGCTTAAGTACCAAGTTCTTTGATTGGAACCAATCCTAGACATGCCCACAACCATAGCCACACTTTGTTATATCGAGTTTAAATTTGTTTAAGTGGACGTCTTTGATAAATTGATTAATCATGATGTTGAGATATTTTAAAACAAATATCATTTTGAAAACACGTCCTAAGTCTAGCCCATTTGAATAATTATTAACCAATTTTTTAAAGTTATTAAAATTAAAATAATCTGAAAAAATGAAAGGAAAGTTAAAATTGGCCTTATTACAACCCAAAAGTAAATAATAATTAAAGTAATTAAAATGAAAACCAATACTTGTTTAAAAGCCCAAAGATGATCACCGTGGCCACTCAATCCTCTCCGCCCAAGTCCTCACATCAAGGCTCACCGCAAGGTTAAGGAAGGGGGTCGGTTTGGAAACTCAGTGTGCAACAAGCCCTTTCGAGCCCAAAACAATAACGGCCTATTGGGTCTAAGCCCAAATCCAATCTCAATCATGCAATTGGGTCAGTAGCCCTTTCCATATTTCATATTTCATAACATGGGCGAAGCCTTTTCATGTTTCATATTACTGGGCCGAAGCCTTTACTGTAAACGGTATGGCCCTTAGGCCCATTTCAATGTCACATATAATTTCAATGAAAGAATGCAACCAATTTGGGGAGACTACTCAACCCACCATCCGCTACTCTCTACCCGTACCAACCAACACACCATGTGGGGATTAACTTGACCCACCCCGCCAAACTCTCCACTTGGCAGCATAGCTGCTTTATCATATAACTGGAGGCCTAGCCTTTTTTAATAATTGGGGCCAAAGCCCTTTCAATAATCGGGCATAAGCCCTTTTATAACTGGGGCATAAGCCCTTTCGATAATCGGGGCATAAGCCCTTTTCACTTCCTCCATCCATATAAAACCCAACCCAATGCATTTATGATTACCTCATGTGCATATCATACATATCATGTGCGTATCATACATTTCATGTGCATATCATACATACCATATTTATCAAAATCCCATGTATTAAAATCATACATAAACCCTAGGGGTATAATGGTCATTTTACCTAGGGGCAAAACGGTCATTTTCATATTATAAGGGTAATCTTGTAATTTTACCAAAATTAGGGTTTCCATGTTTATTAATGATTACTTAACAATTCATGGGTGCAAACAGTGATTCGGCCCATTTTTAGCGAAACGAGTTATTGGGCCTAAAACCCTTAATGGGCCCTACTTAGCCAATTTCGTCATCTCGGCCCATTTATCCTATATTCCATAATGGTTTTAACAGTCTTATCATGCCATATAACAGATTTCCGTCTACTACCAATTTTTCCCAAATGGGCCCGAAAGCCCAATGGGCCCCACTTCGACCCCTCGAGGCCCAACTTACCAAGAACGCCAAAAATCACACTCTTACCGTTTCCATCGTTCTCGATCATCGTCTCATCGATTCTAACTAACTAGTGAGCGTTCGCTTGCTCACAAGTCCTCGAAATGCCAGAATTTTGGCATTTCGGCTTTTCGGCATTTATCGCTTTAAGCTATGAAAAAGGGTTCGTTACACACCTGATTTGCGATTTTCCTTGACGAGATCTCCTATGCGATTTCTCCTATGATCAATTGTTTAACTAGATCAGCTCGCAATAATTGAACCAAAATAAGAACTTTCCAATATTAACACTTACACATTCGGCCACCATCCATAATGGCCTTAGGCACCTTACCTTTGTCGCGATTGATGACTTGGCCTAGCTACTCCGACGATCCAAGCTACTCCAAAACGACACTACACCTTGCTGCTCCTTTAATAAATAAACCAAAAATATTAAAAGAAGACCCCATAAAGTCTATGCCCATATTCGGCCATCTCCCTAAATTAGAGAGGTTTCGGCTTTTCTTAAACTCCCTAATATTGAATTGATTAAAGCTACGAGCACTTACCAAGGTTCACTTACCCAACCGATTTCAATCTCGTGTTAACTCCGATTCAACGCAGTCGCAGCTCTAAAACACTAGCAGAACCCGTACCACAAGGATCCTACGAATCGGCCACCAAGTCACCCAAGGGTGCTGTGCTTTTGGCTTTTGGGTCACTGAAGAAATAGTGGTTATGGACCAAAAAGGGTGTTGACAAAAGAGTTGAAAGGCTTTTTAAAATAACAAGAATCGGCTAAAAAGAAAAAGAACAAGTGTATACCTTTATAGAGCAATCGACTTCCTTTGACTCCTTCGGGATTTGGCTTATTGATATTCGGTTAGAAACGAGAAGAATGATAGGTTCGGCTTTTACTATAAATGAAAGAGAGGAAGAATAAGAAGTAGAGAGTTTGTGGAAGAAATAACGAAAGAGAAAAGAGAGGGATTAGCTTAAGAACAATCGGCAAGAGGAGAAAGAAAAGAGAAGAAGGCTACATACCAAAGAAGAAATCGGCACACTCAGACCCTAATGCCGAAATTAACTAGCCTAATACCCTTCTGCCGAAAATCCCCTCTCAAATCTCCCTTCCAAACGGCTAAGCTCTATCCTTCTCTCAAATCCCTAAAATCTCTCCCCTTATCCCTCCTTAATTTATGCATTTGACTTGATCCAACTCTCCTCTTCTGAAATCCACTTAGGTTCCAACACTTACCCTTCCTGCACATAAAAATAAATCCTCTTATTTGCCAACACAGGGAATCGAACCCAGGACTTCCCTTATGCTCCACACGCCACCTTTTTAGGAGCTTAGTGGCGTCACCCTTGCCACTTTACTACAGCTTTTTTTTGTGATACATTTTACCCACAACTTAATATAAGGGCACCTAGCCAGAACCCCTAACTCCTAAGTCCAAAATTTTAAAAATTCTACTGGGTTTTGGCCAACTCATGGGCCTTCCATAAGCCCATTAACATACCCACATTATGAATTCCATAATCACATACCAAATTTTAGAAATTTACTTAAAATATCAAGAATCGCGAAACCCGAAAATCGAGGATGTTACAACTGTATTCTCCTTAAAGAAATTTCGGCTTCAAAATTTACTGGTCCAAACAGTTGAGGGTATCACGACGCATTGCCTCTTCGGTCTCCCAAGTAGCTTCTTCCTTGCCATGGTTCCTCCAAAGTACCTTCACCAACGGATGACCTCCTTCTCAACACCTTGACATCACGATCAAGTATTTGCACAGTTCCTCTTCAAAGGTCAAATCCGATTGTACCTCAATTTACGTGAATCGCACGATATGAGTTGGGTTAGAACGATATCGCCTTAGCATGGACACATGGAAGACATCGTGTATGCGATCCAGTTCTGGAGGTAACTCTAGTTGATAAGCCACCGGCCCTATCCGCTTAATGATTCGATAAGGTCCAATAAACCGTGGGCTCAACTTACCCTTCTTTCCAAATCTCAAGATCTTCTTCCAAGGCGAAACTTTCAAAAAGACCATGTCTCCTACCGCATATTCAATATCCTTACGCTTCAGATCGGCATAAGACTTTTGTCGATCCGCCGCCTCTTTTAACCGCTTCCTGATCACCTTAATCTTGTCTTCAGTATCTGCCACCAACTCTGGCCCAAGTATTTGCCTTTCCCCCAATTTTGCCCAACAAGTAGGCGAGCGACACCTTCGCCCATATAGTGCCTCATATGGAGCCATCTGAATACTTGCTTGGTAACTGTTGTTATACGCGAACTCCGCTAAGGGCAAATGGTCCTCCCAGCTGCCTTTAAACTCAATAGCACAACCCCTCAACATATCCTCTAAAATCTGAATAACCCTCTCGATCGCCCATCCGATCGAGGGTGAAAAGCCGTACTGAAATCCAATCGCGTTCCCAATGCCCCATGCAACTTCTGCCAAAACCGAGATGTAAACCTTGGGTCTCTGTCTGAAATTATCGATACTGGCACACCATGCAATCGCACCATTTCCGCCACATACAATCCGCCAACTTCAAGTGAGTAATCGGTTCGAGACGGTATGAAATGAGCAGATTTCGTGAGTCTATCCACAATCACCCAAACCGAATCCTTCCTAGAAGGTGTCAACGGCAACCCACTTACAAAGTCCATAGTTACCCTTTCCCACTTCCAAAGTGGTATCTTTACCGGCTGTAACAATCCCGAAGGTAGTTGATGCTCGGCCTTCACTTGTTGACATGTCAAACATCTCCCTACAAATTCGGTCACTTCTCGCTTAAGCCCAGGCCACCAATATTGCTCTCGCAAGTCTCGATACAACTTACTCCCTCTTGGATGCATAGCACAAGGTCCATTATGTGCCTCTTTCAAAATCATCAATCTCAAGTCGGAGTCTTTCGGCATACAAATTCTTCCTCGAAAACAAAGAACTCCCTCACTATTTAACCCAAAGTCAGGATTCTCCCCCTTCTCAACTTGCCGAACCCGAGCAACCAATGACTCGTCCTCCAACTGTTGCTTTAATCTGTTCTACCCAAGTCGGTCTTACCAGTAACTCCGCCAATAAACTTCGTCATCATACAAACTTAGACGAGCAAACTTAGCTTTTAATTTCGCCACCGTCCTTCGACTTAGCGCGATCACCCACGACATTCGCCTTACGGATGATACTCGATCGAATAGTCATAGTCCTTTAACAACTCTATCCACCTTCACGCCTAAGATTCAGCTCCTTTTGAGTCAGCAAGTACTTAAGACTCTTGTGATCCGTATAGATGATACATTTCTCCCCATACAGGTAATGCCTCCATATCTTAAGTGCAAAGATTACTGCTGCCAATTCCAAGTCATGAGTAGGGTAGTTCACCTCATGTGGCTTAAGCTATCGTGAAGCATAAGCGACCACTTTACCCTCTTGCATCAACACGCAGCCCAAACCTACATGTGACGTGTCGGCAGACACGGTGAAATCCTTACCGGACTGGTGAATCAAACCGACGCTTAGTCAAAACCTTCTTCATCTCTCAAAAGCCTCTTGCTGCTTATTTGTCCAAACAAAAGGTGCTCCCTTCCTTATAAGTTTCGTTAACGGTGCTGCCAACACAGAAAATCCTTCCACGAATCTCCGATAATAACCTGCCAACCCCAGAAAACTTTGAATCTCCGTTACCGACTTCGGTGGCTTCCATTCCAGAATTGCTTCAATCTTTCGAGGGTCCACCTTGATCCCCTCGGCAGACACAACATGCCCCAAGAAGGTAACTTCCTTCAGCCAAAACTCACACTTACTAAACTTTGCATAAAGTTGCTTCTCCCTTAACACTTGCAGCACTACACGGAGATGCTCATCATGCTTCTCTTCCGTTTCCGAATACACCAAGATATCATCAATAAAAACGACTACGAACCGATCCAAGTATGGCTGGAATACCCGATTCATCAAATCCATGAATGCTGCCGGTGCATTAGTCAACCCAAATGGCATTACCAGAAACTCGTAATGTCCGTATCGAGTCCTGAACGCCGTCTTATAAATATCCCCCTCTTTAACTCTTAATTGATGATATCCCGACCGAAGGTCGATTTTAGAAAACACCGAGGCTCCTTTTAGTTGGTCGAACAGATCATCAATTCTTGGTAACGGATACTTGTTCTTAATAGTCAGCTTATTCAACTGCCGATAGTCAATGCACATGCGCATAGTCCCATCTTTCTTCTTCTGAACAAGATCTGCACTGCACGGGAAACACTTGGTCTTATAAACCCTCTATCCAATAGCTCTTGAATCTGAGCTTTCAATTCTACCAACTCCTTTGGTGCCATCCGATAAGGTGCAATGGACACAGGAGCTGTTCCCGGTAGTAAGTCGATTCCAAACTCGACTTCTCTATTCGGGGGTAATCCAGGAAGTTCATCTGGGAATACATCCTGAAATTCCCTAATAGTCCTAACCGATTCCACCGTTATCTCCTCAAGTCCCGTTTGGCTCACAAAGGCCAAGTACGCCTCACAACCTTTCCGGATCAACTTCTCGGCTCTTAACGCCGAAACAACATTGGATAAATAATCCCTTCGTTCCCCTATGACCATTATCTCCTCATCTTCGGTAGTTCTTAGTACCATCCTCTTTGCCGCACAATCCAACGTCGCCTTGTGCTTAATTAACCAATCCATTCCCAGAATAAGATCAAAATCCCGAAATGGCAGCTCCATCAAATCTCCTTCAAAGATTTTATCTTGTGTCCCTAACGGTACTGCCCTAAAAATTTTATCTACCTTAACCGAATGTCCTAATGGACTTATTACTGATACCCCACTCACAATCTTCTCAGGAAGCACTTCCAAAGCCCCCGATACATCACAAGCAACATACGAGTGGGTGGAGCCCACATCAATCAAAGCAGTGTAAGGTATACTATGAATGAAGAACGTACCAGTTATAACATCAGGAGCGTCACCCTCCTCACGACGTCGTGCAACATAAACTAACGCCGGTTGTCGAGCTTCAGCATGACCAGCACCTCTGCCAGGGGCCCCACGTCCTCGTCCATTGCCATTGCCACCTCTACCTTGCCCACGACCCCTCTGTGGTGGTGGTCCTCCTCGCCGTGGTTGGACATCCCTTTGCTCTGCCGCCAGCTCCTGAGCTGTCCTCCGAGGACACTCTCTGAACTTATGCTCTTTTGACCCACATCAAAAACATGCTCCAGTTTGTTTCCAGCACTCCCCCATATGCACCCTACCACAGTCCCTGCAAGCCTGCAGTCTATAAGTATTTACTGGAACTGCTCAAACCGGTTCCTCCATCCTTGCTCTTTTAACACTTCGATTTGTGGCACTCGAGGGTCTGAAATCCCTCTTGAATCTGGGTCGATCCTTCTCACGATTCTGTCACTCACTCAGCTTCACCTCCTCGGCTATCTTAGCCTTTTCTACCAACGCAGCAAAACCACGCTCCCTCTGTGGAGCTATCAATATCCTAAGCTCATCGCGGAGACCATCCTCAAAGCGGACACTGCGCTCATATTCGGTTGCCACTATACCACTAGCATATCGACTCAGCCTCAAAAATTCTGCCTCATACTCTGCTACAGTCTTATCACCTTGAGTCAGATTCAAGAATTCCTTTCGACGAGCATCCACATAGCTTGCTCCAACATACCTCCCTTTAAAGGCGCTTTGAACAATTCCTGTGTTACTTGCTCAATTGGGGTACTCTCCTTACGGTGATCCACCATCGGTATGCCTCAAATCACGTAGCAAATGACACGCTCCTCTCGACTTTTGCTCCACCGAGCGATCTAGGTCGTCCATGATCCGCTCTGTTGCCTCCACCAATATTACGCCACATTCGGGGCCACTCGAGATACACCCTAAATACCTCCGCTCCGTTGGCTTGAGTCGCTCCGATATAGACCCTTATTCACCGTCCCAAGACTAGCTCCACCACTCTTTCTAAAACCCTTAACATGGCTTGGGATAAGCGTCATCCCCGCACCCGATCATAAGACCGGTCTCCGTTGCTTGCGGCACAGCTGGCTCCTCAGCTGGCCTATGCCCCGAGGATGAAGATTCAGCTTGCACCCTTCCGTGACCACGTCCGCGGCCTCGTCCACGAGCTCCTCTAGTACTCATATCGAATTATCTGATTTACGAATTTTATGCAATTAGTATAACGTTCCACTATTTATTAAGAAAATGTCTTATGTAGATATAGCAGTTCAAGGATTTTCGTATCATCGTAGCCTAGCTACAGTCTCATTCCTACCGTTTACAGCTCTACCCTAGCTAAAGTCTCATAGTAGGGTCTCAGCACTATTCATAATATCAATATCATATATTGTAAGGAAAATATACTTACGACTTGGTGCCGGGATTCAAGTCGCCACTTCTTTCTCCAATCCATTTAGAAAAACATGTTTTTGATTATCGAAAATAGAAATTGAAAACTTTGATTTGAAAACTCCTTTATTTTGAACTCTTGATTTAAAAGCAGAAAAATTGGTACCCTTTTTACCTATATTTCTCGCAAACCATATTTAAAATGAACTTTTCAAAAACTATTTTCCAAAAATAACCTTCTTAGGCCTAAGTTTTGAAAACATTTTGGACCCGATCCACGTAGAGTTGTTGCAACCTAGGCTCTGATACCACTAAATGTAACACCCCAAACCCGCCCAGACGTTATGGCCGAATCTGACGTGCCACATTGGAGTTGAAAACCCACGTTTCGTTTTAATGTTTTAAAACCATATATTTTATTGAGTTAACAAAGTGTATGGAAGTGGGCACCGGTAGGTATCCGAGACAGAGGAGGTGAGCCATGAAGGCTGCTTAAGTACCAAGCTCTTTGATTGGAACCAATCCTAGACATGCCCACAACCATAGCCACACTTTGTTATATCGAGTTTAAATTTGTTTAAGTGGACGTCTTTGATAAATCGATTAATCGTGATGTTGAGATATTTTAAAACAAATATCATTTTGAAAACACGTCCTAAGTCTAGCCCATTTGAATAATTATTAACCAATTTTTTAAAGTTATTAAAATTAAAATAATCCCGAAAAAATGAAAGGAAAGTTAAAATTGGCCTTATTACAACCCAAAAGTAAATAATAATTAAAGTAATTAAAATGAAAACCAATACTTGTTTAAAAGCCCAAAGATGATCACCGTGGCCACTCAAGAATCCTCTCCGCCCAAGTCCTCACATCAAGGCTCACCGCAAGGTTAAGGAAGGGGTGAGTTTGGAAACTCAGTGTGCAACAAGCCCTTTCGAACCCAAAACAATAACGGCCTATTGGGTCTAAGCCCAAATCCAATCTCAATCATGCACTGGGCTGTAGCCCTTTCCATATTTCATATTTCATAATACTGGGCCGAAGCCTTTTCATGTTTCATATTACTGGGCCGAAGCCTTTACTGTAAACGGTATGGCCCTTAGGCCCATTTCAATGTCACATATAATTTCAATGAAAGAATACAACCCGTTTGGGGTGACTACTCAACCCACCATCCGCTACTCTCCACCCGTACCAACCAACACACCATGTGGGGATTAACTCGACCCACCCCGCCATACTCTCCACTGGCAGCATAGCTGCTTTATCATATAACTGGAGGCCTAGCCTCTTTTAATAACTGGGGCCAAAGCCCTTTCAATAACTGGGGCATAAGCATAAGCCCTTTCGATAACTGGGGCATAAGCCCTTTTTCACTTCCTCCATCCATATAAAAACCCAACCCAATGCATTTATGATTACCTCATGTGCATATCATACATATCATGTGCGTATCATACATTTCATGTGCATATCATACATACCATATTTATCAAAATCCCATGTATTAAAATCATACATAAACCCTAGGGGTATAATGGTCATTTTTACCTAGGGGCAAAACGGTCATTTTCATATTATAAGGGTAATCTTGTAATTTTACCAAAAATTAGGGTTTCCATGTTTATTAATGATTACTTAACAATTCATGGGTGCAAACAGTGATTCTGGCCCATTTTTAGCGAAAACGAGTTATTGGGCCTAAAACCCTTAATGGGCCCTACTTAGCCAATTTCGTCATCTCTGTGACACCCCGAATGTGACCCTAGTCGGAGAGTGGTTTCGGGACCACGAAACCGAGTCACAAGAATAATTAAGTGTTATATTCCGTACTTATTGTATGTGGAATTGGTATGCGTAAATATTTCGTGTCTCGATTTTTATTAATTAGGTGCTAATTTATAAGAAAGGACTTAGTAGTGAACTTTGAAAGTACGATAGGGAAATAGGTGATGACTAATTAAAGCATGCATGCAAAATAATGGACTTGCATGTCAAATTCCCCTTTCTACAAGTAATGGCGGCCATGACAAAGAATATGGGTCAAACATGTCATGAAACATGTTTTGTTGGGCATTAGGGAGAAATAGTAAACAAATAAGCATGGGTAAGAAAAGAATGAAAAAAAAATGTGTGTGAGAGAGTGGCATACCCCATTGCCGTGCAACCAAGAAGAGAGAAACAAAAAAAAAAATTTGTTCATGCTTGCTCTCTCCCTTTTGGCGAAAATACTAAGAGGAAGAAGGATTTTTGCTTCATTTCCTTTGTTTAGAAGAGATCTAGAAGGTGATTTGGCTAAATTTGCATCAAGATTAAGGTATGTATGAGGTTGTGTTGGGAGTTTCAGGCATGTTTTGGTTGCTAACTTGATGTGCATGTTAGCCATGGCTCAAATCTTTGGTATGCCATGGAAATGGTATTTGGCCAAAGTTGTTATAGTGATAAAGCCATTGCATGCTAAGTGTGAAGCTTGATGATGATGCATGCAATGATGGATTTTCTACTCATGAGTAAGATTTTGAGTTTTCTCTTTGTTTTATCATGATTAAAGTTGAAAAGGAGCATGATTGTCATACTTGGCCATGATGCATTCTTGAGCTTGATTCATGCTTCTTGCATGTTAGTTAAAAGTTTGTGTTTTGGATGGCTATGGACACCTTGAAAATTCGGCCATGCTCATATATGCATATATATGATTGCACATTATGTTTGGTTATGAACTAAGTGATGAATATATTGATTTAAAGAAGAAAATGTGGAAGAATGCTTGTGAAATTGCAAGCACAATTGACCTAGCACACATATAAGTGCTTGATGCTATATTATAAGTTTTGGGCCACAATGTGCAAAGCATAAATTAGTAGATTGCATGCTGTTTTTGTGAGGTATTAAGTGCAAAATTGACCTCAACATGTACATGAATATTCGCCTTGGGTAGCCTATTGAAGGCCTTAGCATTTCCTTGATGCTCAAATAAATTGTATTGAATTGCTTGATGTAGTATAAAATGTGCATGACCATTGTGTATTCAAGCTAAAGAGTGGCCATATGACCATTTAAAATCCTTGTCATATTCGGCCATAAGCAAGCACAATGAGGTTTTAATAAATTGAATTTGTTTGAATTAGCTCAAGAGCTAAGAGGGCCACAATTGGACAAGGGAAGGAAAAGGTGATCGAATAGCCGAAAAAGCCGTTCGACAACATCCGAGGTAAGTCCTCAAGAAGTGACCTTACTTGAATTATGTGAGATGAAATATGGATGTGTATGATTATTGATTATGTGTGTATGAGTATTTGAATTCCACCCGGCTAAGTCCCGGCGAATATGCTAATGATATTAATTGTGTTTGAGCCTTAGTAACTAAAATGAAATATGTATGTCCAATGATTATTGATGTATGTGTGCATGAGAAATTGAATGATATCCGGCTAAGCCCAAGACAATTATGTTGAAATTATATCCGGGTTAAGACCAAAGGCAATTGTGCTAGTGGTTATATCCGGGCTAAGGCCAAGGCATTCGTCGAAGTTATTCTATCCGGCTAAGACCAAGGCATTTGTGCACGTGATTATATCCGGTTATATTCAAGAATCTTGGGCTGGAGGTGAGTGTTGGTTGCTGAAATGAATTTAATTAGTACACTCGGACAGCCCAAAGGATAAGGTACGTTATATGTGCATTGGAAAGTCGACGTGTTTGAGCAACATTCGCTCAATCGACTAATGAATTTCAGTTATTGAATTGATTGATGCTTTGCGAACTTATACAATGATGAAGTATGAAGTAAGAATGTGTATTAATGAAATGATGCATTTGGCTATGTGAATGTATTGCTGTAAATTATAGTTCATTATATTCCTTGAGACTTACTAAGCATAAAAATGCTTACCCCGCTGCTTTGGCTCTTAGTTTTCTAGATTTCGCTCGAGGCAATCGGATTTGGGATCGTTGAAGTCAAGTCATCCACACTATCAAGCCTCCATTTTGGTATAAATTTTGGTTGAACTTGAGATGGCATGTATAGGACTACCTCTTGTTTGTTAAATACGTTGTAATGTAAGTATGTATGGCCATGCGAAAATGGCTCGAAAAGGGGAGCATGAACTTAGACTTATTGTGGGTTGTATGTATATATATTTGGGGTCATGATGTGGCTATGGTTTGGAAATGGGAAATGTCAAATTGGTGGGCAAAAACATGTGAACTTGGTTTGTTAACCCTCGGGTCCGACACCGGCGATGGTCTCGGGTTTGGGGTGTTACAATCTCGGCCCATTTAGCCTATATTCCATAACGGTTTTAACAGCCTTATCATGCCATATAACAGATTTCCGTCTACTACCAATTTTTCCCAAATGGGCCCGAAAGCCCAATAGGCCCCACTTCGACCCCCCGAGGCCCAACTTACCAAGAACGCCAAAAATCACACTCTTACCGTTTCCATCGTTCTCGATCATCGTCTCATCGATTCTAACTAACTAGTGAGCGTTCGCTTGCTCACAAGTCCTCGAAATGCAAGAATTTCGGCATTTCGACTTTTCGGCATTTATCGCTTTAAGCTATGAAAAAGGGTTCGTTACACACCTGATTTGCGATTTTCCTTGACGAGATCTCCTATGCGATTTCTCCTATGATCAATTGTTTAACTAGATCAGCTCGCAATAATTGAACCAAAATAAGAACTTTCCAATATTAACACTTACACATTCGGCCACCATCCATAATGGCCTTAGGCACTTTACCTTTGTCGCGATTGATGACTAGGCCTAGCTACTCCGGCGATCCAAGCTACTCCAAAATGACACTACACCTTGCTGCTCCTTCAATAAATAAACCAAAAATATTAAAAGAAGACCCCATAAAGTCTATGCCCATATTCGCCATCTCCCTAAATTAGAGAGGTTTCGCTTTTCTTAAACTCCTAATATTGAATTGATTAAAGCTACGAGCACTTACCAATGTTCACTTACCCAACCGATTTCAATCCCGTGTTAACTCCGATTCAACGCAGTCGCAGCTCTAAAACACTAGCAGAACCCGTACCACAAGAATCCTACGAATCGGCCACCAAGTCACCCAAGGGTGCTGTGCTTTTGGCTTTTGGGTCACTGAAGAAAAAGTGGTTATGAACCAAAAAGGGTGTTGACAAAAGAGTTGAAAGGCTTTTTAAAATAACAAGAATCGGCTAAAAAGAAAAAGAACAAGTGTATACCTTTATAGAGCAATCGACTTCCTTTGACTCCTTCGGGATTTGGCTTATTGATATTCGGTTAGAAACGAGAAGAATGATAGGTTCGGCTTTTACTATAAACGAAAGAGAGGAAGAATAAGAAGTAGAGAGTTTGTGGAAGAAATAACGAAAGAGAAAAGAGAGGGATTAGCTTAAGAACAATCGGCAAGAGGAGAAAGAAAAGAGAAGAAGGCTACATACCAAAGAAGAAATCGGCACACTCGGACCCTAATGCCGAAATTAACTAGCCTAATACCCTTCTCGAAAATTCCTCTCAAATCTCCCTTCCAAACGGCTAAGCTCTATCCTTCTCTCAAATCCTAAAATATCTCCCTTATCCCTCCTTAATTTATGCATTTGACTTGATCCAACTCTCCTCTTACGAATCCACTTAGGTTCCAACACTTACCCTTCCCGCACATAAAATAAATCCTCTTATTTGCCAACACAGGAATCGAACCCAGGACTTCCTTATGCTCCACACACCACCTTTTAGGAGCTTAGTGGCGTCACCCTTGCCACTTTACTACAGTTTTTTTGTGATACATTTTACCCACAACTTAATATAAGGGCACCTAGCCAGAACCCCTAACTCCTAAGTCCAAAATTTTAAAAATTCTACCGGGTTTTGGCCAACTCACGGGCCTTCCATAAGCCCATTAACATACCCACATTATGAATTCCATAATCACATACCAAATTTTAGAAATTTACTTAAAATATCAAGAATCGCGAAAACCCGAAAATCAGGATGTTACATGGATTCTAGAAGCAATTTGTATGAAATTGCTATAGATTATGAATTAGAAGGTCTTGGAGATCAATTTGCCTAAGTTATAAATTTTTGGACAAAAATGGGCTTGCATGGATGAAATTTTAAAGAAAGGGCATGAGGGCATTTTGGTCATTAGGCATTTTAATGAAATAAAAAGAGAAAATTAAAGCAAAAATATGCTCATCTTCTTCCCATAGCTGCCGAAATTTGGAGGACACCATAGCTAGGGTTTCTTCAATTTTCAAGCTCAATAGTAAGTGCTCCCAAGCCCTGTTTTTCATGTTCTTTGTATTTTTAAAATCCCGGTAGTTTGCTCTCTCCATTTCTACCCATATTTCATGCTAGGGTTCATGTTCAAAAATTTACCCATGCATGAGTTAATGGTATTTTGATGGATTATGGAAGAATATGAAAGATAAATGTGTGTTAAACATCTTTTCTAAGTTGGTTTTCATGAGAAACCCTTATAGGGACTATTTTGCATAAGATGTAAATGTGTGGTAGAAATGAGGAAAATAATGAAAAATGTGGGTTGCCATAAGAAATAAAAATGTTCGGTTAGGCTTGGGTAAGATAGAAATTGCATGTGTTTCATTATACAAGCCTAGGGACTTAATCGTAAAGATGTGAAAGGTTAAGGGCAAAACGGTCATTTGGACTGGGGGTAGGTATTAAACTTGAAATATATAATGTGGGGTATTAATGAATTAATTTTGCTGTTATAGACCCCGAGGAACAAATTCTAGAGGTCAATCGTGGTAAATGCAAGGTTATGGAATAATCGAAACACAACTCCGAAAAGAGTACCAGGTAAGTTCGGATAACTTAAAGTAAACCCTTGATATGCATAATTGTATGAATTATGAATGCTTGATGATTGTGTTTGTTATTTCTATGAAATATCATAGAAATGCATATTGATGATAACATGTGAAAAATATCTCAGTTGAGGTTGACAAAGGGAATTCGATGGATAAACCCTCATTGAAAAGGTAAACTGAGATCCTACATGTGTTGCGGTAAGGATTTAGCCCAGACAGGTAATCCGAGATCTTAGGTATGAAAAAGGAATCTAGCCCGGATGAGTGTTCCTTGAATGATCAAGCCTCCCGAAGAATATGTGTGTATGACGGATTCAGCCCGGACGGGCAATCTGATTAGGGTCTGAATTTAGCCTGAATTGGTAATTCAAATCCGAGCTCATTAAGGGTGTTTGTTGCTATAAGGGATTTAGGCTAGACTGGCAATCCCTACATCACCTTATGAGTTCATATAATTGGGGATTTAGCCTGGACTGGTAATCCTGCCATATGATGTGAGGTTCGCTAGAGTGCATAGATGGAATAATCATTCGTATGAATTGATGGATAATAGGTATTCCATCGAGGTTTCCTAGAAACTCAATGAGATTAACATGGGATATACATATATGAATGAAATGTTGAATGATAAGCTCATCTAGTTAAATTACATAATACATGATTATATGACTAACTTATTGATTGAGTGCATGTGATAGGAAATCATTTCATAATGAATGATTTCACGAAATTAGTATGGATGTTTGCTAATTACTCGGTAAGTTTACTTTCCGGTTATTCGAGCTTACTAAGTATGAAAATTCTTACCCCTCTCTTTTTTCCTGTCTCACAGAGCTCAAGGACTCATACGGATTGGAAGACAATTGGGGAGTGAACACACTATGAACTAAACAAGCTTTGGTATAAAGACTTAGTTTATTTTGTTCAATGGCATGTATAGTATTTTTGATTATTTTGTTATATGTGTCATTTGATTTGCCCAGTAAAGGCATGTAAAAATATGTTTATCTCTTTATATATGGCCATGAAAATTGGCTTAATTTAAGTAGGCTATGACCTATGATTTTATGCATAGTGTTAATCACGAAGGATAGGTTACTATCAATTGGCAATGAATCACATGAATGAGCCAATTTCAGATGGATTAAAGTAATATGGGAACCCATGACACTAAATAGGAAATAACCATTTATGTATGAAACCAATGATATCAGGTTTCCATACAACTATTTTCATTAAGATTATTTACAAGTATATAATCATGCTTATTCTCAAACTTGGTAACCATTAGGCACAAGTAGTATAAAGGGGTGACTAAGGGCTTGAAAAATAGCCTAATAAAGTCCACATGGCTGGACACACGGGCGTGTGTCTAGGCCATGTGTGACACAAGGTTCCCTCCCATGGGCGTGTGCTATGGCTGTGACAGCCCAAAATTGACCCTAGTCGGGAAGTGGTTTCGGGACCACTAAACCGAGTCACCGAAATGTTTGAACGTAGTATTTATTGTCTAAAATATGTGATTATGAATGTGTGAAAGTTTTAAGTTTCGATTTAGTAAATTTCATGTGAATTTAGTCAATAGGACCTGTGTGACACTTTTGAAATGTGATAGGCTAATCTATAAGGATCTAATAGTGCATGTAATCAAAAGGAGGGCTTGCATGTCAAATTTCCTAAATCCAAGCCTAGTGGCCGCCATGACAAAGAATATGGGCAAAACATGTCACAGACATGTTTTGTTGGTGCATCATGGGAGGAAAAAAATAAAATAAGGAGTATGGGTAATAATGAAATGGAAAAAAAAAGGGATTATGATGAAAACAAAGAAAAAAAAATGTTCATCCTTTTGTCATCTCTTTTGGCCGAAATTTTCTAAGGAAGGAGGAAGGAGTTTTTGCTTCATGTTTGGTTTGGAAGAGGATTAGGAGGAGATTTGGCCATACTTGCATCTAGATTAAGGTATGTTTGAGGTTGTGCCATGAGATTCATGCATGTTCTTAGTTGCTAGCTTGAGTTCTAATTAGTCCATGGTTCAAAACTTTGCTATATCATGGGGATGACATTTGGCCAAGGTAGATTTTGTGTTAATGCCATTGCATGCTAAATATAAAGCTTGTTAAGGATACATGTGATGGTGGATTGATGACTCTTGGATTTTCTTTTTAGCATTTTTGAGTAAGACATTAAGTTTTGGAATTGATGGAATGGAGAGTATGCTTAAGTTGTGTTATGAACAACTATGTTTTAAATCGAGGTTTGCTAAGCTAGCTATTAAGGTGAAGTGCAATGTTAGTGATTGATTAATAGTGTATATACATGTATGCATATTCGGCCATCAAATTAAGAGCATAGGTGATGATGAGTCTATGCTTTGTACATTCGGCCATATATATATATATATGCATGTGTGATTGGATTATTGATAGTAGGGCTATAGCATATGGTTATTGATAAAAATTTTACCATGCCGTTTCGTATGTCATAAAATCATTAAAATGTGAATATCAATATGTGTAGCAAAGCGCTTGAATGAGTTAATTTATTTGTTTAATCTCAAGATCCTAAAGGAGAGGCGTCCAACAAGGGGAAATCGAAGGTCATCGAGTAGCCGACTTGGAATTATTTTACACCACACAAGGTAGGTCACTAAGCATATATTTTGTATTGATTTAAATAGACATAATATCTATGTAATTATGCCGAAAGGAATGATAAATTTATATACATGTATGTATGTGGTGATAAAAGTATTGAATGAAAAGAAAAGAGGTGAGATGCATCGAGTTGTTGATTTCGGCACTAAGTGGGCGGGTATAAACATTTGTGATCATGAGAATGGCACTAAGTGTGCGGGTTTAAAATTTGTACAACACTAAGTGTGCGAGTTTGATCATATAGCACTAAGTGTGCGAGTTGATTATATGGCACTAAGTGTGCGGACTCACTATATGCTTTTGAATCACTATTGACACTGAGTGTGCGACATTATTGAGTTGATCACGGACAGCGGATCGGGTAAGTACCTTGAGTTCATGGCTAATAGGCGCTATGTTTATATTTGGAGTTGAGCTTGGTAAGTTTTGAACCTATGTGACAATTCAAATTGAAGTCACGTACATGAGAATTATCGTGGAATAAGTGAAAGGTCATGTAGATGTATGATTGTAACGAAAACAAAATGGTGTATAAAAATGCCTCAAATATCCTATTGATTAGTATATGGAATGTGAATGTGTAACTTGGTATGAGATTGAATCAAAAGGTCTAAGGAACTATGGTATAGTTCGGTTTGAATGGAGTAATTAGCCTCGCTCCATTTTGTTTCCTCTTGTAATAATGTTATTAATGGTTGGTAGTGCATTGCTTATGACTTCTCGAGTTATATACTCATTCGGTGTTTGCTTGTCACCTATTTTAGGTTTCTTGGACTCGACTTTTTGCGTATTCGGGACCGTCATCGAAGTCATCACACCGCTAACAACTTTTGGTATTTTCTTCGTAGTTGGTCTAGGAGTACATTTCGCATGTATAGGCTATTATGCTTTGTTGAAATTGGTATGTAAACTTTTAGCCATGCGAAAATGGCATAAATGTTCGGTTGGAATTGGTTTTGTGATGTTTGGACACAAGTCATGGTTATAATTTGGGACATGCATGATGAATTATTAGTTAAATCAAGGAAAAGTCATGAAATAGGCATAGTTTGTTTTAGTAACAGATGCTGACAGCAGCAGTGGTGTGGATATGAAAAATCACTAAAACTAGCAGGAATGGAATTAAATAGTGAATAAATTATGTAAATAAGCCTTGATGAATCTACTTTCATATGGAAGAAACGAAACGGTCAAATGAGTTGTATCCTAAGAGATATTTAGGTATTCGTGAAACAGGGCCAGAACGGTTTCTGGATTCCCTGTTCCGACTTTGGAAATTCATTATAAATTAACCAGAGATAATTAGGAGTCATACCATATATTTATAGATTCCTCTTTGAGTCTAGTTTCTATAGAAACAAACGACATCAGTATTGAAGCCCTGCACAGGGAGATATTCAAGTTGTAACGCATGAAGGTCAGTGTAGTCGACCCCTGTAACATGGGAGACTTTAACTAATAAAATGTACTAATTGGCTCGACCAAAAATTCTAGAAAAAAATCTGTAGATGGACATATGAGTCTAGTTTCAGGGAAAAATTACGAAACTGATTTTTGAGTTTTGAAACTCCAGATATGATTTTTAAGGCTACAGTGACACAGTAACCAGCTTATCTGGAAATTTTTTTTTATGGACTATGAAAACAATTAAGTTAAGTCTGTGTGCACCTTGTATTCAAATCCGGTAACGGATTTGGGTACAAGGTGTTACAATGGCCCTGTGTCCCCTACACTTAAAAGCTTAGCTCAAAGTTGTATATGGGTAGGCCACATAGGTGAGCGACATGGCCGTGTTAAAATGACAGTTTCGTCCACGGGCACGTAGCACGGGCGTGTTCCATGGCCATGTTGATAAGTCAGTGTTGCCCACGGTTGAAGGGTATGGACGTGCCCCAAGATACACAGGCATGTGCCCTTTTAGTTAAGGAAAATTTTTTGAGGAGCCCAAGGCTAATCGAACGTGCTCGTATTTGTCCCGCATTGCCTTCTGATATGTTATAGGTCTCGAAGGCCTATACAAAGGACGAGATGTTCATAATTGAAGAGTTTTAGATTCAAATGAAATTTTGTGACCCGAGTTAGTATATTGAAAGTATAAATTCAGGTAATGCCTCGAGCCCTGTCTCGATGTTGGATACGGGTTAGAGGTGTTACAAATGGCCTTAATATATGTGAATTTATAATAGTTTATAAAAGGGAAAAATAGGAAAATTGATATTAAAGTTATTATTAATAAAAGAAAAACATGAATTAGGTGATATATTCATCACCATTGCCGAAATTCACAAAAGAAAAAGAAAGAAATAAGCTTGCTAGGGTTCGGCTACCTATTTTGGTGATTGAGGTATGTGTTTTGATCGGTTTTTATAATTTCTATGTTTTTGTGATCGTTGCTTTGAATACTATCAAGCCCATGTCTCAATTTCTGATTTTGTTGATGATTTTGAAATATGTCATTGATGAAACTATGAGTTTTGTGAAGTTAGATGTTGATGAACGGAAGATATGTTTTGGGTTAACATGTTTTATCTTTGGATTTTTATGAATTTGAGTAAATGGGCTAAATTATTAAATTTGTAAATTGAGGGACTAAAATGCAAAATAAATGAAATGTGTGGACTTGCATGAGTACTATGAATATTCGGTCAAGCATGAGTATATGAAAATTATGTGTATTTTGTGATTTTGTGAATTAGGGACTAAAGTGTCAAAATGTGAAAATGTGAGGGCTAGTTTACAAATTGCCCTAAATATGTGTTTGTGGATTGATTTGAATGAATATTAAAGTGAATGAGTTAAATTTGAATTTATATAGATTGAAAATTAAAGAATACGAAATTAGTTCGAGGAAAGTCGAAAGTCGTCGAGTAGTTGATTCAGTCTTTCTGAATCCATAGAGGTAAGTCAATATACAATAAACGTGTTTGAATTGAATGATTATTATTCATATGATATTGAATTGTGATGAATGAATGTTCGAGCTAAAGATGTGCTATTTGAGAAAGTATCGGCAAAGTTCTGACGTCCAAAAAGCCCCGTATGAACCTTAAGAATAGTTAGGATACATATGTCATGAGATAGGATTTCCAATATGTGTTATCGTGTAAGACCTCATCTGCGATGTTGGCATCGACTTTTGTTTTACGTGTAAGACCATGTCTAGGACATTTGCGTCGTTAATTGGTTTCGTGTAAGACCCTGTCTGGGACAGTGGCACCGATGTTTGATTACATGTAAGACCACGTCTGGGACATTGGCATTGTATTTACTATCCGAGCTATCCGCGTATCCTTATGTTTCTGAACTGTTCAAACGGGCATTCTAAGAAATCGAATGACTTTGTAAAATTGTATTCGATTCAGGTATGTTAGCATTATATATTATGTTTAAGAATGAAAGGTAAGTATATGTATGAATGATAATCTATGATCTAAGTATATGAATATGAGGTTTGTGTTGCTATTTGGCTACAAAGTATAAGTAATTTGAAGATGTTTATATGCTTTAAATGATAAGTTTACTTGTATATGGCTTACTAAGCTTTTAAAAGCTTACTTTGTATGTGTTTGCATTATTTTATAGATATCGAAGCTACTGTGAGCTCGGGGATCGTTGAAGATCGTCACCACACTATCGAATCTTAGTTTGGTATCTTTTGAAAATGTATATAGTAAAGTATGGCATGTATAGGCTAGAAGTATTTTGGATATGTTTTGTAATGTTTTATACCATGCCATGTGATATGGCTAGATTGTGTTTAAACTTATAGTTTGATAATGGTATATAATATATGATGCTAATGTGCTAATGTGATATGTTTTTGGTTGGCCAAAGGAAATGGTCAAATTGGTGAGGTTTTAGTATGATATTTGGTTACATGTTTGGAATTGATTGGAAATGTTATGATATGAATGACATATATTTTGGTATTGAAATTGGTTGTAATTGTAGTGCATATATGTTTGGTTTGGTGCTTGTAAGTTTGACCCAATTGGGGTGGCAAATTGGCTATTCAAATGGCCTATTTTTGTCCATACGGGCAGAGACACGGGCGTGTGTCTCAGCTGTGTACGACACACGGCTATGTTGCACGGTCATGTGTCCCCTTGGGTACCATACAAATTAAAGTCAGTATACCCTCTAGTTTTGACACGGCCTAGACACACGGGCATGTCTATTAGTCGTGTGTGGCACATTGGCTGGCACATAGGCTTGTGGTCAGCCGTGTGGCCAAGTTTGTAGCCTCCCTAATTTTTCACACGGCCTGGCACACAGGCGTGTCTTGTGGCCATGTGGACAAGTCAGTATGTATATATTGTTTCGCCACGGCACAGACACACGGGCGTGTCTAATGCCATGTGAGGCACATGGCCTATTCACACAGACGTGTGACACTTGAAAAGTTAAAATTTTTCTAAGTTTCTGAAACTTTCATATGTTATCGATTTGGTTCCGAATGCATGATTTAGCCTTTGTATGCTCGATTTAAGTTCATATTGAATAAGAATGACTTATATTTATTGAAATGATATGATATTTGATATATGATTATTTTGAATTGAGTGACAAGTCCTGTAACACCTCTTAACCTATTCTGACAACGGCTATGGGTTAGGGGTGTTACATTTTATTGGTATTAGAGCTATGGTTTAGTCAGTTCTAGGACTAGCATAGTGTATGTGAGTCTAGCTATACATGCCATATTTATGAATTGCGATAGTGTGATGAATCCTGGCATTGAAAATGTTCTATTATATAGCAAATAAATCCCGAATGAACCGTAGCAGACGATGTCGAAAGAAATACGCCTACTCCCGAGTAAGGGACGGTGCCATCCGATTCTAGACCGACTACGAGTAGCGTGATGGTGAGGCTAGACAAGCCTTCTATCGAATGATGAACGATTGGTTTAGCCAATACATTAGAACCAATCTGACTGTAGAACAACCTCCACCCCTAGTAAATCCTTTACAAACCTTGCCACAAGTGAATCTGATTCAGTTAAGTAAGCCTCCAATAGATAAGATTAGAAAATATGGGGCTAAAGAGTTCTCAGCTGCAACAAACGATGATGCTGAAAGAGCCGAGTTTTGGTTAGAGAACACGATACGAGTGTTTGATTAATTATCTTTGAATCCTGAAGAATACATATAATGTGTTGTTTCACTTTTGAGAGATACAGCGTATCACTGGTGGAACACTTTGATATCGGTAGTTCCGAGTGAGTGAGCCACTTGGGATTTCTTCCAAGCTGAATTCCGGAAGAAATAAACCAGTCAGAGATTTATTGACCAAAAGCGTAAAGAGTTTCTTGAGCTTAAACAAGGCCGTATGTCTGTTACAGAATATGAGTGAAAGTTTGTAAGATTGAGTCATATGCTCGAGAATGTGTATCTACAGAGGCGATAATCAGTAAAAGATTTAAAGATGGTTTGAACGAAGATATTCATTTGCTAGTCGGGATTCTTGAGATCAAAGAATTCGTTGTTCTTGTTGAATAAGCATGTAAAGCTGAAGATCTCAGAAAAGAGAAAAGAAAAGCTGATTCTAAAGCTAGAGAAGTGCAAAAGAGATTATCGGACAAGTCATTTCAATTTGCATCAAAGAAGTTTAAAGATGATAATAGTCATTCGAAAGCTAATGTGGGACATTCGAATAAAGATCGCGCTAGATCATATTCGAACTTCAAAGCTCCAGCTACATCTATTGCCATTGTTGGAAATGCTAAATCTTATCGCCCTGAGTGCAAGCATTGTGGTAAAAGAGATCCCGATAATGGTAGACTGTATGATCGGGCTTGTTTCAAATGGGGATCGTTAGACCATTTTATCCGCAATTGTCTTGAATCTGTCGAGTAATAAATTGTGCAAAATATGAGAGCAAGTGGCAATGCTTCTTGTGGTAGACCTTCCAGAAATATAGGAAATGTAAGTGGCAGTCAGAGAGGAACAAAAGTCACAACTGTTAGATTCAAGGCTAGTGCACCTGCCAGAGCTCATGCTATCCGAGATCGTGAGGAAGCTTCATCGCCAGATGTGATTACGGGTACATTTACTCTGTGATTGATTTGATAGACCCTGGATCAACACATTCGTATATATGCATGAATTTAGTGAACAGTAAGACTTTGCCTGTAGAGTCTACTGAATTTGTAATTAGAGTTTCGAACCCCCTAGGAAGATGTGTTTTGGTTGATAAAGCTATAAGAATTGTCTATTACTGTTTTGAGACATTTGTTTTCTGGCTGATCTGATGTTATTGTCCTTTGATGAGTTTGATATAATTCTGGGTATGGATTGGTTAACTTTGCATGATGCTGTTGCGAACTGAAAACATAAAACTATTGATTTGAGATGCAAGAATGATGAAATAGTCCGAATTGAATCTAGTGATTTGAATGGATTACCTGCTGTAATATATTCAATGGAAGCTCTGAGTATTGTGAGAAAATGGTGTGAAGCCTACTTTGCTTATGTGACCGATTCGAAAGTGTCAAAAAAGAAAGTTGAATCAGTGCCTGTTGTATGTGAGTTCCCTGATGTGTTTCCTAAAGAACTTCCGGGATTACCTTCGATATGAGAAGTTGAATTTGGCATTGAATTAATGCTTGGAACTACTCTGATTTTGATAACTCCGTATAGAATGCCTCCAACTGAATTAAAAGAATTAAAGCCTTAGTTGCAAAAGTTGACCGATAGAATTAAAGTCCCAGTTGCAAGAGTTGACCGATAGAGGGTTTGCTAGACCGAGTTTCTCACCTTGGGGTGCTTTGATTCTATTTGTGAAAAAGAAAGACGGTACGATGAGAATGTTTATAGATTATTGTCAGTTGAACATAGTCACTATCAAGAGTAAGTATCCTTTGCCCCGAATTGATGATTTGTTTGATCAGTTGAAAGGAGCTGTTGTGTTTTCAAAGATAGATTTGAGATTAGGCTATTATCAGTTGCGAGTGAAAGACTCAGACATTCCGAAAACTACTTTCTGAACGAGGTACGACCATTATGAATTCTTAGTTATGCCTTTCGGATTAACTAATGTGCCTACTATCTATATGGATTTGATGAATAGAATTTTTAGACCGTATTTAGATTGATTTATTGTTGTATTCATTGATGACATATTGATTTACTCTCATGATGAAACTGAACAAGTCGAGCATTTGAGAATAGTGCTACCGACTTTGCGTGATAAGCAATTATATGCGAGGTTCAGTAAATGTTAATTCTGGTTACGAGAGGTCAGTTTTTTGGGTCATATTGTATCAGCATTTGGTATCCGAGTTTATCTGAGCAAGATTTCAGCTATTCTGGATTGGAAACCTCCGAGGAATGTCTTTGAAGTCTGCAGTTTTCTACTTGTCGGTTATTATAGAAGGTTCGTAAAAGGATTTTCTATTATTGTAGCTCTGTTAATGAAACTGCTTCAAAAAGATATTAAATTTGAGTGGTCAGAAAAGTGTTAGAACAACTTTGATCAGTTGAAAACTTTGTTGACTGAAGCTTCGGTATTTGTACGACCCGAATCGGGTAAAGAATTTATGATTTATAGTGATGCTTTTTTGATCGATCTGGGATATGTTTTGATACAAGAAGGTAATGTCATAGCTTATTCTTCTAGACAACTGAAGTCGCATGAAAAGAACTATCCAACGCACGACCTTGAGTTAGCTACAATTGTGTTTGCTTCGAAAATATGACGTCACTATTTGTTTGGTGAGAAATGTCATGTATATTTTGATCACAAGAGTTTGAAATTTCTAATGAAACAGAAAGGTTTGAATCTGCGACAGAGAAGATGGTTCAAACTGCTAAAAGACTATGACCTTGTGATTGATTATCATCCGGTTAAGTCAAAAACTATTATTTGCTTTGCATGCGATGAATGCTCATTTGTTTCTATCTGATGATGGTTCAGTTTTAGCTAAATTAAAAGCGAGACCTTTATTTTTACAGTAGATAATCAAAGCTCAGAAGATTGATAATGAGATTTTAGTAAAACGAGCTCAGTGTGATTTAGAGTATGATTTAGAATTCAAAATTGATAAAGATGATTGTCTAAGATTCCAAGATAGAATTTGTGTTCCAAGAAATTCGAAGATAATTCAGATGATTTTGAATGAAGCTCGCAATAGTCGGTTATCTGTGCATCCGGATAGTACAAAAATGTATAATGATTTGAAACAACATTATTGGTGGTTTGGAATGAAAAGAGATATCTCTGAATTTGTTTCTAAATGTTTGATCTATCAGCAAGTTAAAGCTAAACATCAGGTGCTATCTGGTTTGTTACAACCAATTATGGTTCCGGAATGAAAATGGGATAGAATAACAATGGACTTTGTTTTGGGTTTACCACTGTCTCCGATAAAAAAAGATGCAATTTGGGTTGTAGTTGATCAATTGACGAAATCTGCTCATTTTATGCCGGTACGATCTGACTAATCACTTGATAAGTTAGCTGAGTTATACATTTCTAATATTGTAAGATTGCACAGTGGGCCATTAAATATTGTATCAGACAGAGATCCGAGATTTACATCACGGTTCTGGAAGAAGTTGCAAGATGCTCTGGGTATGAAATTGCATTTTAGTACCGTTTTCCACCTACAAATGGATAGTCAATCCGAGCAGATTATTTAGATACTTGAGGATATGTTGAGATGTTGCATTCTTGAGTTTGAAGGTACGTGGGAACAATATTTGCCTTTGATTTAATTCGCTTATAATAACAATTTTCAATCGAGCATTAAAATGGCACCATACGAAGCTTTATAAGGTCGCAAATGCCATACACCTTTGTGTTGGACTGAGCTCAGTGAAAATTAGATTCACGGGGTTGATTTGATAGAAGAAATTAAGCAGAAAGTAAAAGTGATCCAAGATAGTTTAAAAGTAGCTTCCAATCGTCAGAAATCTTATGCGGACTTGAAAAGAAAAGAAATTGAATTTGAGATCAGTGAAAAAGTGTTTTTGAAAGTATCTCCATGGAAGAAAGTACTTCGGTTTGGTAGAATAGGCAAATTGAGTCTGAGGTTCATCGGGCCGTATAAGATTATCGAGTGTATTGGGCCGGTAGCATATAAATTGTTATTGCCACAAGAACTAGAAAAGATTCATGATGTGTTTCACAGATTCATGATGTGTTTCACGTATCGATGCTTTGACGATACAGATCCTATCCTTCGCATGTAATTCCTCCGTCTGATATTGAAATTCAGTCTGATGTGACTTACGAAGAAGAACCAACCCATATCTTAACTCGCAAGGTTAAAGAACTGTGAAATAAGAAAATTCCATTAGTAAAAGTGTTGTAGCATCGACACAGTATTGAAGAGGCCACGTGGGAGCCTGAAGATGTTATGAGACAGCAATATCCAAATCTATTTACCAGTAAGATTTTTGGGGATGAAAATCACGAAGAGGGAGAATTGTAACAGCCCGGTTTAGACCCTAGTTAGAATAGTGGTTTCGAGACCACAAATCCTAGTTAGAAAAATATTTAAATGTTATTTTTCGTTTTTATGATATGTGAATTAACATGTGTGAAAGTTTCGTATGAAAATTTGATCCTTTGTGTACTTAATTCGATAAGAGGACTTAATCGCGTAAAATGTAAAAGTTGCCTGCTATATGTTAAAAGTGTATATTTGATTTGTCTTTGATAATGTGAGGTCCTTATGTGGTTATTATGCCATTTATATGTATAATGGACACTGATGGCCTTAATATATGTAAATTTATAATGGTTTAGAAAAGGGCAAAATAGGAAAATTATTATTAAAGTTATTATTAATAAAAGAAAAACATGAATTAGGTGATATATTCATCACCATTGTCGTAATTCACAAAAGAAAAAGAAAGAAATAAGCTTGCTAGGGTTTGGCTACCTATTTTGGTTATTGAGGTATGTGTTTTGATCGATTTTCGATAATTTCTACGTTTTTGTGATCGTTGCTTTGAATATTATCAAGCCCATGTCTCAATTTCTGATTTTGTTGATGATTTTGAAATATGCCATTGATGAAACTATGAGTTTTGTGAAGTTAGTTTTTGATTAACATAAGATATGTTTTGGGTTAACATGTTTTGTCTTTGGATTTTTGATAAATTTGAGTAAAATGGGATAAATTGTGAAATTTGGAAATTGAGGGACTAAAATGTGAAATAAATGAAATGTGTGGACTTGAATGAGTACTATTAATATTCGGTCAAGCATGAGTATATGCAAATTATGTGTATTTTGTTATTTTGTGAATTACATACTAAAGTGTCAAAATGTGAAAATGTGAGGGCTAGTTTGCAAATTTTCCTAAATATGTGTTTGTGGATTGATTTAAATGAATATGAAAGTGAATTAGTTAAATTTGAATTTATATAGATCAAGAATTAAAGAATACAGAATTAGATTAGGGAAAGTCGAAAGTCGTCCAGTAGCTGATCTAGTCTATCCGAATCCGTACGAGGTAAATCAATGTACAATAAACGTGTTTGAATTGAATCCTTATTATTCATATGATATTGAAATGTGATGAATGAATGTTCGAGCTAAATATGTGCTATTCGAGAAAGTATCGACAAAGTTCCAACGTCCGAAAAGCCCCGTATGAACTTTAGGAATAGTTAGGATACATATGTCATGACATAGGATTTCCAATATGTGTTATCGTGTAAGACCATGTCTAGGACATTGGCATCGACTTCTGTTTTACGTGTAAGACTATGTTTGGGACATTAGTGTTGTTAGTTGATTTCGTGTAAGACTCTATCTTGGACAGTGGCATTGATGTTTAATTACATGTAAGACCACGTCTGGGACGTTGGCATTGTATTTACTTTCTGAGCTATCCACGTATCCTTATGTTTCCGAATGGTTCAAATAGGCATTCCGAGAAATCGAATGACTTTGTAAAATTGTATCCGATTCAGGTATGTTTGCACTGTATATTATGTTTGAGAATGAAAGGTAAGTATATGTACGAATGATAATATATGATCTAAGTATATGAATACGTGGTTTGCGTTGGTATTTGGCTACAAAGTATAAGTAATTTGAAGATGTTTATATGCTTTAAATGATAAGTTTACTTGTATATGGCTTACTAAGCTTTTGAAAGCTTACTTTGTGTGTGTTTGCATTGTTTTATATATATCGAAGCTACTGTGAGCTCAGGGATCATTGAGGATCGTCACCACACTATCGAATCTCATTTTGGTACCTTTTGAAAGTGTATATAGTAAAGTATGGCATACACAGGCTAGAAGTATTTTGGATATGTTTTGTAATGTTTATACCATGCCATGTGATATGGCTAGCTTGTGTTTAAACTTATAGTTCGATAATGGTATATAATATATGATGCTAAGGTGCTAATGTGATATGTTTTTGGTTGGCCAAAGGAAATGGTCAAATTGGTGAGGTTTTAGTATGATATTTGGTTGTATGTTTGGAATTGATTGGAAATGTTATGATATGAATGACATATGTTTTGGTATAGAAATTGATTGTAATTGTAGTGCATATATGCTTGGTTGGGTGCTTGTAGGTCTGACCCAATTGGGGTGGCAAATTAGCTATTCAAATGGCCTATTTTTGTCCACACGGGCAGAGACATGGGCGTGTGTCTCAGTAGTGTGTGACACACGACTATGTTGCACGGCCGTGTGTGACATACGGCTATGTTGTACGGTAGTGTGTCCCTTGGGGTACCCTACGAATTAAAGTTAGTATACCCTCCAGTTTTGCCATGGCCTCGACACACGGGCGTGACTATCGGTCATGTGTGGCACACGGGCTGACACACGGGCGTGTGGTCGGCCGTGTGGCCAAGTTAGTAGCCTCCCTAATTTTTCACAGGGCCTGGCACACAGGCATGTCTTGTGGCCGTGTGGACAAGTCAGTATGTATGCCTTGTTTTGCCACAGCTTAGACACACAGGCATCTCTAAAGCCGTGTAAGGCACATGGCCTGTTCACACGGGCGTGTGACACTTGAAAAGTTAAAATTTTTCTAAGTTTTTGAAACTTCCATATGTTACCGATTTGGTCCCGAATGCATGATTTAGGCTTTTTATGCTCGATTTAAGTTCATATTGAATATGAATGACTTATATTTATTGAAATGAGATGATATTTGATATATGATTATTCTGAATTAAGTTACATGTCTGGTAAGACCTCTTAACCTATTTCGGCGACCGTTACGGGTTAGGGGTGTTACATGCATTATAACAATTATTCACATTAAAAGCTTTATTTATTCGATTGTGATGGTTATGTGAATTCTTTATATTTTTGTGCGAAATCGTCTTGTATAAGCATGCCTTTGCGAATGAAATATAAAAGGTTTGATTGCTCGAATGTATGTATGCCTAAATCTTGTTTGCTTGGCATGTGTGATGTCTTGGCGAAAATTTGTGTTGTGGAACGACCGATCAAAGCTGTGTTTTTAAACCCAGAGCATGTATTCCTAGGTTGATGTGTAACACCCCTAGCCCGTGTCCGTCGCCGGATTAGGGTTAAGAGGTATTACCACTCAAACACAACATTTATCAAACTTTCAATTCAATATCGCATATCATTCATTCAAATACACAAAGTTCCTTAAATAGGTCTACGAGACCTTAAAACATGCTTAAGAGTGATTCGGGACTAAAACGATCACAAATAAAAAGAATTCCAAACACTTAGAAAAATTTCATGAAATTATAGGTCACATGCCCGTGTGAATAGGTCGTATGTCTCACATGGCCACCAAAAACGCCCATTGCGCAGGCTGTGCAAAAATAGGGCATACATACTGACTTGTACCACACGGCTGAGGACATGTTCATGTGCCAGACAGTGTAAAATCTAGGGGGTTACTGACTTGGGTCACACGGCCGACCACACACCCATGTGCCAGCCTGTGTGTTACACACGGCCAGTAGACATGCCAGTGTGTCTGGGCTGTGTCAAAACTATAGGGTATTTTGAATTTAATTTGAAGGGTACCCCAAGGGACACATGGCCGTATAACATGACCGTGTGTCTCACACAGCTGAGACACACGCTCGTGTCTCTACCCGTGTGGAAAAAATAGACTATTGGCAAAGCCACTTTGCCACCCTTTCCGCAAGCACACATAGCAACCAAAATATCACCATTTCAATATATCTTTAAGCAACCAAAAACATACCAATTCGTACTAATTTCATGCCATCTATTCGTAACCATTCAACCACTTAATTCCATATTCAAAACATACCAAAACAATCTACCATATGGTCATCTCAAATCAAACCATAATATGCCAACTTCCAAACATTATTACCACAATTAAAAACCAATCATAAGAGCAACCATTCCAAACAAACCAACACTTAGAACATTATATCTCTCATTTATCATTCATCAAGCATATAATTCAAGCCAACTTAAATGGCCATATATCAACATTTATAAGCCAAATCACATGGCTAAAATTCACAACTCAAAACATATTAAATTGATACCAACCTATACATGCCATATACCATATATACAAAGCTTCCAAAAATACCAACGAGATGATCGATAGTACGATGACATATTCCTGATGATCCTTAAGTCCGAGCTAGCTTAGATAATATACAAAACATGGAAAGAACACACAAAGTAAGCTTTAAAAGCTTAGTAAGCCATATACAAATAAAGCTATCATATAAATCACAACATTTCCATTACTAGGCCAAGTACAAGTAAACATATGTTGTAACACCCCTAGCCCGTATCTGTCGCCAAATTAGGTTATGAGGTATTACTGATCATACTATTATTCATACAAATGTTCATTATAAATCGCAATTAGAGATTTAGATCACATATATGCTTATAACTGAATCCAATATCAAATATTAAAAAAAATTAACATGCACAACGCAGCATAAATAATGTATGACCCCAAATGTATATATCTATATAAGTTAAACATTTTATACATATACGTAACATGGAACACATCCATAACTTCATTATTGAATATTAGACTTGTTTTATAAATGTCGCATATATGCACAAATTTTACATTAATTAAACAAATTTCATTACCTTCCTTTTATTTATTTATATGGCATTACTTTATTAATTATTATGTTGTTCATAGGTCATACATTAAGGCTATATAATACACCCATTATATATATATAAACATGTAAGTAGGTGTAACTAAACATAACCAAATAAAACTATAAGGCAAGTCATAATTTCAATTTAATAAATCACCATCACATAAGAGACACAACATATGTTATAGAGCTCAAACACATTTTACCATTTAGCATAGACCCATTAAAGAAACCTAATGATAATTTAATATCACATCATGCAAAATTCATTTTATTATCAAGCTGCCATTAAATCACAATAACAACCTTTGCATACACTTATTTGTAAACTAAAAGAATTCATAGTAAATAATTTAAATAAAAATCATGTATGCATCATTGGTGCTATATAACATGGCTGTACCTACTATCAATACATATATATATATTTGTAACTAATGCTCATTTATCCAAAATTTTAAGGCCACACTTAACTTATGCGTACATGCCAAATAATTAACCAAAACAATTTTAAAATGTATTCAATACTTGTTACCTTTCATCACCGAATGGTAATACTTAAATCTAAGCTCACTAAGTACTATATCTATGCACATACGAGCCTAAGCCAAAGCATATAAAGCAAATTCACATATGTATACTTCATCTAAACTTAATCACATCCAAACTAATTTAACATGCTTATGACCGATTCTACCATGTCACTTACTAAGTCATAAACCAACCTTAATATACAATCACATAGCACCATTTATAAATGTTCATAGCAAACGACATCTTGACTGAAAATAGACTTAAACTATAACTAAACCAAAACCAAAATCAAGCAAGGTAGTTAAGCCTATTTCGCATGGCTAATATACAAACATTTTCAAAATAATTAATCCCCAAAGCCAGTCTATACATGCCATAATTTAAGTTTAGCTTATAAGGTACCAAAATAGTAGATAGTGTGATGAACTTGGTTGACAATCCCCGAGATCGTAGCTTGACTCCAAAATCTATAAGACAGAGTAACATAACACACAGAGTAAGCTATATAGCTTAATAAGCCATAAGCAAATAAACAATCTAGTGATATAACCAACTTATTTTAAACTTAAACGAATTATACTAGCATAAGTATGCTTAGTCTCAACCTACCAATTTCATACATGATATTTTCGTTTTTATACAAAATTCCCACTTTGGCCGAATGCCTATAGAACCAATATGAGTAATTCACATTTAACTTACAAAGCCAATATATCATTATACAATCAAATATACTTGTATTCATAAACACCAACTCAAGCATCTTAATATATCATCATGTACGCATTACCTAAATGGTCGAATACACATGGTTACATCAATAAACATATCTCATATCATTTCGAAGACAATCACAATATATATCCAATCAAGATTGATTACACTTTTATAATTAGATATTCCATATTTACCTCATAAGTCATTTGATCAAACATTAAATACTTACTTACCTTACCTTGAATAGGTAACAAGTTAATCCATACCTGGCATATAGCTCATTCTACACATTCAATCATAGCTTATCTTTTCCCGATGCACCATTCAGAATTGGATAAGACACTTGGATAATCACATAAATCATACAATGTCAACATCCCAGACGTGGTTTTACATGTAGCCACATATCGATGCCACTGTCCCAGACAGGGTCTTCCTCGTACACACATATCGGAATCCTATGTCATGACATATGTATCCTAACTATTCCTAAGGTTTATATGGGGCTTTTGGATGTCGTAACTCGATCAAAACGATTTCATGAACATAGTTACGATGCTTACACATTCAGCATTAGCACATAGTAATTCATATATTTCATATCAGCATATATTCTTTACATTAGATTAAAATTCGGACGTTATAAATGGAACAGGGTAGCTAGTCGACGACTTTCGTTTTCCCCCCATCCAAATCTGATTTTTTGGTTCTTGATCTAAACATATTCAAATTAAGCTCATTCAAACATATTTTCATTAAATTTAGTCCAAAAACACATGAATGTGTAAATTACCATTTTACCCTTAACATTTACAATTTTTACAATTTAGTCCCTATTGCACAAAACACAAAATACACAAAATTTCCCTATACTCATGTTGGGATGAATTTTACCCATGCTTATACAAGTCCATATATTTTATTTGTTTCACATTTTAGTCCCTCAAAGTATTATTTTTGCAATTTAGTTCTAATTACTCAAAATCATAAAAAAAATCCAATACAAAACATGTTTATCTAAAACATATCTTTCATTTTTCATCATCAAACAACAAAAATCATAAGCTCTCATCAATGGCATAACTCAAAATATTCATCAAAATAAAAAATTCAAGCATGGGTTTTGTAGTACTTGAAGCAACGATCTCAAAAAAATAAAAATTATTAAAAACTGAGTTGAACACTTACCTTGATTTAGCTTAGAACCAACCGAACCCTAGCTTGGTTTCTTTCTTTTTTTCTTGTTTTAATTTTCGGCAATGAAGAACCAATGAAACTAAATGATTTTGATAACTTTATTATTAACTAATATATGTTTATTAACTAAATTACTTAAGTAACCTTAATGAAATAATAAAAAAACTATATAATATATGTATTTTACCGTCCACTTATTACGTCAATGGGCTATTCGCAACTTAAGTACTTCCATTTAATAAGCCAATAACAATTCGGCCTTTTATACTTTTAACTATCAAATTTTAAATTTACGCGATTAAGTCCTTTTATTTAATTAGATACCTAAAGGACAAAATTAAATCTCGAAAATTTCACAGATATAAATTCACACAAAATAAACATAGAATATAATTTTTAAATATTTTTCTGACTCAGATTCATGGTCTCGAAACCACCGTTCTAATTAGGGTCTAAATCAGGCTGTTACAACTCTCCCCCTTAGGGATTTTCGTCCCTAAAAATCTCACCAGTGAAAAGGTTCGGATAGCGTTCTCTCGTTGCATCTTCTGGCTCCCACGTTGCTTCCTTAACCCCGTGTTTACACCATAGTACTTTAACTAACAGGATTTTCTTATTTCGCAACTCTTTAATCTCACAAGCCAGAATACGAATCGATTCTTCCTCGTATGCCATATCGAGTTTAATCTCAATCTTGGATGGACTAATCACATGCAAAGGATCAGATCGATATCTACGAAGCATCTAGACATGGAATACATTGTGGATCTTTTCTAACTCAAGTGGCAACAATATTCTGTAAGCAACTGGCCCGATATGCTCTATAATTTCATACGGCCAAATAAATCTCGGACTCAATTTGCCTTTACGTCCAAATCTGAGTATTTTCTTCCACAGAGAGACTTTCAAGAAGACTTGATCTCCAATATGAAATTCTATGTCTTTACGTTTCAAGTTCGCATATGATTTTGATGGTCTGATGCTGTTTTCAAACTTTCACAGATTACTTTCACTTTCTATTCTGTTTCTTTGATCAAGTCAACCCCATGTATCTTATTTTCACTGAGCTCAGTCCTGTACAATGGTGTACGACATTTACGACCATACAAAGCCTCTTAAGGTGCCATTTTGATACTCGATTGAAAGCTGTTATTATACGCAAATTCAATCAGAGGTATGTATCATTCCCACATACCTTCAAACTCGAGAATGCAACATCTCAACATATCCTCAAGTATCTGATTTATTCACTCAAACTGGCCATCTGTTTGCTGATGGAAAGCAATACTAAAATGTAATTTTGTACCTAGTGCATCTTGCAGTTTCTTTCAAAACCGCGATGTAAACCTCGGATCTCTATCTGAAACAATAGATATAAGCACACCATGTAATCTCACAATCTAAAAAATGTATAATTCTGCCAGCTTATCAAGTGAGTAGTCTGTACATATCGGGACGAAATGAGCCGTCTTAGTTAATCTATCCATAAAAACCCAGATTGCATCTTTCTTGCTTAGTGTCAACAGTAAACCAGATACAAAATCCATAGTAACTTTGTCCCGTTTCCACTCAGGTATGATAATCGTATGGAGCAATCCAGAAGGTACCTGATGCTCAGCTTTTACTTGTTGACAGATTAAACATCTCGCAACAAAGTTAAAAATGTCTCGTTTCATGCCATGCCACCAATAAAGTTGTTTCAAATAGTTTACATCTTCGTACTACCTAGGTGAACAAATAATCGACTGCTGTGAGCTTTATTCAAAATCATTTGAATCAACTCTGAATTCCTTAAAATGCATATTTGATCTCTAAATCTCAAATAGTCATCAGCATCAACTCTAAATTCTAAATCAGCATCAGTCTCACATTGAGCTTGTTTTCCGATCAACTCATTATCAACCTTCTGGGCATCACAAATTTGTTGAACAAATGACGGTCTTGCTTTCAATTCAGCTATTATTGAACCATCCTTAGACATGGCCATATGCACATTCATTGCACGCAAAGCAAATAGTGATTTTTGGCTTAAAACATCAGCAAAAACATTAGCCTTTCCTACGTGATGGTCAATCACAAGCTCGTAGTCTTTCAGCAATTCTAACCATAGACGTTGTCTCAAGTTCAGATCTTTCTATGTCATCAAATATTTTAGGTTTTCTTTTATCTGAATAAAGATGACATTTCTCACCAAACAGATAGTGATGCCAGATTTTTAATTCAAATACAATAGCTGCCAATTCTGGGTCATGCATTGAATAATTCTTCTTATGTGGCTTTAATTGTCTCTAGGCATAAGCTACAACTTTGCCCTCCTGCATCAATACACAACCCAAACCATTTAAAGATGCATCACTATAAATAACAAATTCTTTACCTGATTCTGGCTGAACTAGCATTGGAGCTTCTGTCAAAAGGGCTTTCAACTGATCGAAACTTTTCTGGTACTTCTTTGACCACTCGAACTTAACATTTTTCTGCAATAGCTTCATCATCGGAGATGCAATCATAGAGAAACCTTTCAAAAACCGTCTATAATAACCGGCAAGTCCCAAAAAGCTTCGGACTTCAAAAACATTCTTCGGAGGTTTCCAATCAAGTATAGCTGAAATTTTGCTTGGATCAACTCGAATACCTGATACTGATACTACATGGCCCATAAAACTGACTTCACTTAACCAGAACTAACATTTACTGAATTTCGCGTACAACTACTTATCTCGCAAAATCTGCAACACAAGTCTCAAATGTTTGGCATGTTTAGCTTCATCACGAGAGTAGATCAAAATGTCATCTATAAACATAACCACAAACGGGTCCAGATACAGTCTGAAGATTTGATTCATCAAATCCATGAAAACAGTAGGTGCATTAGTGAGTCTGAATGGCATAACCAAAAACTCGTTGTAACACCCCTTACCCGTATCCAAGGCCGGAACAGAGTATGAGGCATTACCAGACTTAACAATACACATAGACAAAAACCGGGCCATAAAATTTCATTTAATTCAAAACTTTTTGAACACATGCATAACAAACAAAGCTAACTATATCATCACATCAAAACTTAGGACATGGCACTATTAATTAAACTTATAAACCATAATGGATAAGGGCCACATCTCATGATTTTATACGATAACTCAATGCGATCGACACGTATGGTCAAAATCATAATAAAATACATATCACAAACCAACTTCCTATACATGCCACTCACTTGATATTTCTAATATTTGAATTAATTTTCCCAAAAATGATAGTTTGATAGTGTGATTTTGCCTCCGACGATCTCCAACCCCGAGCCGACCTGCCAATACTAGAAATGGAAAGGATGGGTAAGATTTACACTTAGTAAGTTCATATGAAAATAATAAGCAATTACTACAATGCTTTTCAAGATAAAATACTATAATTGTACAATTACACATATTCAGGACAGGCTATTTTTTGGAGTCCCGGTGTTAAAAAAAATCATATCTCAAGTTACAAAACTAAAAATCAAATTCCGTAAATTTTATATGAAACTAGACTCATACATCTACTTACTAATTTTTTTCTAGAATTTTTGGTTGGGCCATTTAGTACAGTTTATTAGTTAAATTCTCCCCTATTTCAGGGTATGACTACTCTGACCCCTGTGCACTACGAACCGAATTTCACCCTGTACAGAATTCCAACGACCATGCTGTTTGTTTCCCTTACAATTAGATTTAATAAAGCATCCATGCATGTAAGGTATGACTCTCAATAATTTTTGTACAATTTATGGTGAATTTCTAAAGTCAGAGCAGGGGATCTCGAATTCATTCAGACCCTGTTTCACAAGAATTCAAATATCACACAATATAGAATTCTTTTCTTCACCTGTTTCTTTCATGTGAAAATAGACTCAATAAGCTTTATTTCCATAATTTTTTTTAAATTTAATTCAACTTACACAATTTTTGGTGAAATTTCAAAGTCATGCACTACTGCTGTCTAATACTGTTTTACTACTAAAGTTCACTTTTACACAATTTCACTTAATCCATTCCATTTTACTGAGGTTTGCTCAAATATTGAGCATATTGCTCATAAATTCAAATAAACATATACTTGCACTTGTTCATCACATAATCACTTTCACATGTATTTTCATTTAATCGATTTCCCATTGAACTCATCGGAATAATAACAGATACACAATTGCCTGCACATTTTCCCATTGCCACACTTGTAGCCGAAGCTATTTCGTACGCATAGTAGCCTGCACTTAGTACTACACATGCGACCAACAGTCTGGTACACGTAGTAGCCTGCACTTAGTACTACACACGTGACCTCACCATCTAATACACATAGTAGCCTGCACCTAGTACTACACACGTGATCACAGTTTTCAGGTACGCATAGTAGCCTGCACTTAGTACTACACATGCGACCTCACAATAGATCATTCGTATCGTTTTTATTTCGAAGGTTCAATCGAGAAATTCCTCACTTTTTAACATTTTACTAAATTGTCCGTAATCAATTTAAATTCATAATTTACATCAAATAACCATTTGATAGGCAGCCACATTTCATATGATATCAAAATATAATAACATAAAAAGAATCGATAGATTATTTATGTACGAATTTGCTCGAAGTGTCGATCTCACTATCCATAGTACCAATTGTCCATTCATAGTATAATAAGACACAACTCAAATGTCAAATCAGCTTTTAAGAATTTACATAACATATATCACATATTTCATATATCACTTGTCATGTATCTTCATTTTCTTGCATTTCATGTAACATTCTTTCATGTCATATTTCCACATCATAAACACCATTCCATAAAATTTTCCAGTATATTAAATCATAAAATATATGCAATAATAGTAAGAAATATAATTCAAACATAACATTGCATTATTATTATCATACGAACTTACCTCGATCCAGAAATAGCAATTTACCATTTTAGTCCACAAGCTTGTATTTTCCTGATTTAAGCCCAAATCTCAATTTCCTTCATCTATAATATCACATTTAGCCTAATAATTAGTCACACTATTCATACGGGTCTAAAAATCATATTTTTAAAAATTTTCATTTTGACCCCTAAACTTTTGCATATTTGCACTTTTGCCCCAAGGCTCGGAAATTAAAATTCATCCTATTTTCTTATGTTTTATGACATTCTGATCATTTTTCCCTTCTATGGCAACATCAAATTCTCACTCTAACATGTACTTATGACTATTAGGTATTTTTACCGATTAAGCCATTTTGCTCGTTTTCACTTAAAATCGAGTAGCACAAGTTGTCTAACATAATTTAAAACCTCATATTCTATCACAAAACACCAAAATACACAAATTTCACCTATGGGTATTTTTCCAAATATGAACGCTAGGTTGAATTATTGCTAGCATAAGCTAAATCAAGTTACCGGGACTCCAAAAACGTAAAAATCATTAAAAACGAGGCTAGAACGGACTTACAATCGAGCCTGGAAGCTTGGAAACCCTAGCCATGGACTCTCCCTTGGTATACACGTCCATGGTGAAGAAGATGAGCAAAATTGGCTTTTAATTTTATATTTTAATTCATTTTACCCCTAAATGACCAAAATGCCCTTACTACTAGACTTTCCAAAAATTCCATTCATGTCCAATATTTGTCCATAAATTTTGAAATTGGTAAAATTTCTATTTAAGACCCCCTAATTAATATTTCAAAGCAATTTCATACTAGAAACTTCTAGAATGCAAGTTTTGCAACTTATTCAATTTAGTCCCTAACTTCAAATTAAGCACTTTATGCATAGAATTTCTTCACGAAATTTTCACACAATCATGCAATCATATCATAGACCTCAAAATAATAATAAAATAATTATTTCTATCTCGGATTTGTGGTCACAAAACCACTATTCTAATTAGGCCCTAATTTGGGATATTACACTCGTAATGTTCGTACCCCATTCGGAAAGCAGTCTTTGGGACATCGGAGTCTTTAACTCACAACTGATAATAGCCTAACCTCAAATCTAACTTCGAAAACACTGTATACCCTTTTAGTTGGTCAAACAGATCGTCAATCTGTGGCAACGAATACTTATTCTTTATAGTGACCTTATTAAGTTGCCTATAATCGATGCACATTCTCATAGTTCTGTCTTTCTTTTTCACAAACAACACAGGTGCACCCCACGGAGAGAAACTCGATCGTGCAAAACCTTTATCTAATTCTTGCAACTGAGCTTTCAATTCTTTTAATTCCCCCCTTTAGGGATTTTCGTCCCCGAAAATCTTACCAGAAAAGTGGTCTTCACTTAGATTCCTCAATTTCATATTCAGTGTTGAAGAACTTTCACTCAGGCGGTGCCTCCAATATATCTCTTTAATTTCTCATATATTCTGAAATTCATTATCAGAAGTCGATCCTCACTGTACTCTTTTAGTTTGCTACTCACTATCACATTTTCCTCTTTCCGCTACGGAAATAATTCTGATATAACCTCGAAAATAATCTTTTCTTCTAGTTACAAAACAATTCATCATGCCATCCTTTACTATTCATTCATTACGTTAATCAAAACCGTCTCAATTGCATTAGCTCAAGTACCAAAATATCTCAATTGAAGACATTAACTATAATTGACTTACTTGAGAAAAGTAATCCACCATACTGATTGAAACTCGCACTTTTATCACTTATATACCTTTACTGTTGTCAAACCTTACACGAAAATTAGAAAAATCCCAATACTGAAATCACCACATCACCCAAATCAAATCAGAAGTATAGCCATACTTGACATGATTATCACGAGTGAAGAATGCACTCGAACATGAGTCATAGTTGACAAATTACGGAATAAAGATAACAAGAAAACCGAATAAAGAAATCCAAGATAGAAAAACCCAGAATAAAGAAATCTAGAATAAAGAAACCCAAGATACGATACTATTCCGGAAAATTGAAAACCAAACTCATAGGAATATATAGAAGCTCCCGATAATTCCTCAGAGAAAAGAAATCCAGTAGAAAACATCATTTGGTCTCACTGGAATCAAATGCAACAAGAACAATGTATATTCCCATATATATACATATCAAATGGAGCATCAAGTGGAAGAAACAAAATCATAGTATCATACATATTCTCTCATCAATTGTTTTTTTTTATCAGGCAGAATATAATAGAATGCCCAAAGGAATAGAGCAATATAAATTATAAATCAGTCAGGCTACCAATGCTTTCATTTAACATCAGGATAAGAAAACATCCCCATATAACAAGAATTTCTTCAAAAGATCAATAACCATAGAAATATTTCTGGGAACGGATAAACACATAGAACACCTTAGAAGAAACTGCTAAAATCTATCCAACCGTAACTGTCACACTCAGATATTACACATTTCAGATATCATTTCCCCAACTATTTCTGCCATCACAAATTTCATATTACTTTTCACTAAAGAAGACTAGTTCTGAATAAATTTTTATTTGCACTTTTCTCGACCTTGTACCTTAGTAATTCGATTTATAAAAATAAATTTCTTCTCTAACTGGAACAGTGCATAACTCCAATAATCCTTATGCCAATTTGATACTTTTCTAGCTTTGACTTTACTTATCAATTCATTCTTTAATCTCTAATGATATTTATAATTATTCTAGCACTGAACTCTTTGGTTTCTCAACCGAAAACTTATTAAGTATAAATCTCATGAAATTCCATTATAAAACACCACTTTGGTAAGGGGAAAGGGGTCGTAGGGCCTCTGATTCAACTCTCATATACATATACATGTAACACAGTTTTCTTCATAGCAATCATATCTCAATCATGTTATTCATTTCGAGTAACTAACATTCATATTGATTTAATGCTCACTTTCCAGTTATCTCATTTAGTCAAGTATAATTATGCATGCATCCTATGTTTTCTGGATAGCTTAACTTATCCATTCATCTACTCAAACAAACCATACTCATGACATCATATAAGGGTTAAACAAACATAGATATTTATATCACAATCACAACTTTCGTTTCGTGCATCATCATATACATATAATTATAATCACATAATTCAGTCCAAACAATTTAACATAGATAAATTCATTTCATTATAATCATTTATCTCATAAAAAAATATCATTGACATTCATCAACATTCAACGTTCAATCAAGGCAATGACATTTTCATTCATATCATGATATTAGGAACTTTTACTCATACTTCTACGAATTTCTATTTATCCCGTTCATCTTATCAAGTAAGCCAAGTGCACTATATCATATGAGCATCAAGAAAGTATGGATATTTATCACAACATGACCTTTCATCTCACGTGTTATCACTTATATATATATATATCATAAACTTTTATTCATACTTTTCTAAATTGAGACTCATCATAATCGTAATTTTATTCAAACACCTTCGCATCACATTGAACATGGTCAGTGCAGCTCGGTTGGAAAGTACCTCTGTCTAAGCAAGACGGTGCTCATACGTGTCGGGAGACATCACACTATCACGGATCAGTGGCATGTATAGCTGGACTTTTACACATGCTAGGTTAGTCCGAGAATCGACTAAGCCATAGCTCTGATACCACTAAATGTAACACCCCTTACCCGTATCCAAGGCCGGAATAGAGTACGAGGCATTACCAGACTTAACAATACACATAGACGAAAATCGAGCCATAAAATTTTATTTAATTCAAAAATTTTCGAACACATGCATAACGAACAAAGCTAACTATATCATCACATCAAAACATAAGACATGGCACGATTAATTAAACTTATAAACCATAATGGATAAGGACCACATCTCATGATTTTATACGATAACTCAATGCAGACTGATACGTATGGTCAAAATCATAATAAAAATACATATCACAAACCAACTTCCTATACATGCCACTCACTTGATATTTCTAATATTTGAATTAATTTTTCCAAAAATGATAGTTTGATAGTGTGATTTTGCCTCCGACGATCTCCAACCCCGAGCCGACCTGCCAATACTAAAGAAATGGAGAGGATGAGTAAGCTTTACGCTTAGTAAGTTCATATGAAAATAATAAGAAATTACTACCATACTTTTCAAGATAAAACACTATAATTGTACAATTACACATATTCAGGACAGGCTGTTTTCTGGAGTCCCGGTGTTAAAAAAAATCATATCACAAGTTACAAAACTCGAAATCCAATTCTATAAATTTTATATGAAATTAGACTCATACATCTACTTACTAATTGTTTTCTAGAATTTTTGGTTGGGCCATTTAGTATAGTTTATTAGTTAAAGTCTCCCCTATTTCAGGGTATGACTACTCTGACCCCTGTACACTACAAACTGAATTTCTCCCTGTACATAATTCCAACGACCATGATGTTTGTTTCCCTTAAAATTAGATTCAATAAAGCATCCATGCATGTAAGGTATGACTCCCAATAATTTTGTAACAATTTATGGTGAATTTCTAAAATCAGAATAGGGGATCTCGAATTCATTCAGACCCTGTTTCACAAGAATTCAAATATCACACAATATAGAATTCTTTTGCTTCCCATGTTTCTTTCATGTGAAAATAGACTCATTAAGATTTATTTTCATAAATTTTTTTAAATATAATTCAACTTACACAATTTTTGGTGAAATTTCAAAGTCATGCACTGCTGCTGTCTAATACTGTTTTACTACTAAAGTTCACTTTTACACAATTTCACTTAATCCATTCCATTTTACCGAGGTTCGCTCAAATATTGAGCATATTGCTCATAAATTCAAATAAACATATACTTGCACTTGTTCATCACATAATCACTTTCACATGTATTTTCATTTAATCGATTTCCGTTGAACTCATCGAATAATAATGATACACAATTGCTCGCACATTTTCCCATTTCCACACTTGTAGCCGAAGCTATCTGCACGCATAGTAGCTCGCACTTAGTACTACACATGCGACCAACATGCCGGTACACGTAGTAGCCTGCACTTAGTACTACACATGTGACCTCACCATCTAATACACGTAGTAGCCTGCACTTAGTACTACACATGCGACCTCACAATAGATCATTCGTATCATTTTTATTCCGAAGGTTCAATCGGAAATTCCCACTTTTTAACATTTTACTAAATTGTCAAGAATCAATTTAAATTCATAATTTACATCAAATAACCATTTGATAGGCAGCCACATTTCATATGATATCAAAATATAATAACATAAAAAGAATCGATAGATTATTTATGTACAATTTGCTCAAGTGTCGATCTCACTATCCATAGTACCAATTGTCCATTCATAGTATAATAAGACACAACTCAAATATCAAATCAGCTTTTAAGAATTTACATAACATATATCACATATTTCATATATCACTTGTCATGTATCTTCATTTTCTTGCATTTCATGTAACATTCTTTCATGTCATATTTCCACATCATAAACACCATTCCATAAAATTTTCCAGTATATTAAATCATAAAATATATGCAATAATAGTAAGAAATATAATTCAAACATAACATTGCATTATTATTATCATACGAACTTACCTCGATCCAGAAATAGCAATTTACCATTTTAGTCCATAAGCTTGTATTTTCCTGATTTAAGCCCAAATCTCGATTTCCTTCATCTATAATATCACATTTAGCCTAATAATTAGTCACACTATTCATACGGGTCCAAAAATCATATTTTTAAAAATTTTCATTTTGACCCCTAAACTTTTGCATATTTGCACTTTTGCCCCAAGGCTCGGAAATTAAAATTCATCCTATTTTCTTATGTTTTATGACATTCTGATCATTTTTCCCTTCTATGGGCAACATCAAATTCTCACTCTAACATGTACTTATGACTATTAGGTATTTTTACCGATTAAGCCATTTTGCTCATTTTCACTTAAAATCGAGTAGCACAAGTTGTCTAACATAATTTAAAACCTCATATTCTATCACAAAACACCAAAATACACAAATTTCACCTATGGGTATTTTTCCAAATATGAACGCTAGGTTGAATTATTGCTAGCATAAGCTAAATCAAGTTACCGGGACTCCAAAAACGTAAAAATCATTAAAAACGAGGCTAGAACGGACTTACAATCGAGCCTGGAAGCTTGGAAACCCTAGCCATGGACTCTCCCTTGGTATACACGTCCATGGTGAAGAAGATGAGCAAAATTGGCTTTTAATTTTGTATTTTAATTCATTTTACCCCTAAATGACCAAAATGCCCTTACTACTAAACTTTCCAAAAATTCCATTCATGTCCAATATTTGTCCATAAACTTTGAAATTGGTCAAATTTCTATTTAAGACCCCCTAATTAATATTTCAAAGCAATTTCATAGTAGAAACTTCTAGAATGCAAGTTTTGCAACTTATTCAATTTAGTCCCTAACTTCAAATTAAGCACTTTATGCATAGAATTTCTTCACGAAATTTTCACACAATCATGCAATCATATCATAGACCTCAAAATAATCATAAAATAATTATATATATCTCAAATTTATGGTCACAAAACCACTATTCTGATTAAGCCCTAATTCGGGATATTACACTCGTAATGTTCGTACCCCATTCAGAAAGCAGTCTTTGGTACATCGGAGTCTTTAACTCACAACTGATAATAGCCTAACCTCAAATCTAACTTCGAAAACACTGTATACCCTTTTAGTTGGTCAAACAGATCGTCAATCTGTGGCAACGAATACTTATTCTTTATAGTGACCTTATTAAGTTGCCTATAATCGATGCACATTCTCATAGTTCTGTCTTTCTTTTTCACAAACAACACAGGTGCACCCCACGGAGAGAAACTCGATCGTGCAAAACCTTTATCTAATTCTTGCAACTGAGCTTTCAATTCTTTTAATTCTGTAGGTGTCATTCTGTACAGAGCTATGGATATGGGAGCCGTCCCAAGCATTAACTCAATACTAAACTCTACGTCCCAAATAGGTGGCAAATCTGATAATTCTTCAGGAAACACATCTAGATACTCACATACAACAGGTACTGATTCAATGTTTCTTTCAGCCACTTTACTATCAAGCACATATGCAAAGTAAGCTTTGCAACCCTTTTTTATATATTTCTGAGCTAACATTGAAGAAATCACTGCTGGAAACCCTTTCAAATCACTAGATTTAATTCGAATAATCTCATCATTCTAGCTCCATAAATCAATAGTCTTTCTCTTGCAGTTTACAACAGCATCGTGCAAAGTTAACCAATCCATACCCATATGTCGAACTCATCAAATGGCAACAGTATCAAATCAGCCGGAAAGCACAAATATCGAACCATCAAAGGACAATTCTTGCAGACTTTATCAACCATAGCACACCGGCCCAAGGGGTTTGACACTCTAATCACAAACTCAGTAGACTCAACAGGCAGAGTCTTGCTAAATACTAAAGTGTCACAGACATACGAATGAGTAGAAGCAGGATCAATCAATGCAATTACATTAGTATCATAAAGAGTGAATGTACCAGTAATAACATTTGGGGATGAAGCCTCCTCTCGTGCGCTAATAGCATAGGCTATGGCAAGTGCACGAGCCTCAGATCTGACTGCTGTGTCTTTATTTCCTCTCAGACTGCCACTTGCATTACCCGCATTTCTCAGTGGTCTACCCCAAGCCGCAGTATTACTCGATCTCGTGTTCTGCACTGGATTTTCTTCAGCTAAACCTGGGCAATCTCAAATATAATAATCTATCGATCCACATTTAAAACAGGCTCGATCATGCAATCTGCAATTGTCGGGATGTCATTTACCACAGTGCCTACACTCGGGTTGATTTGATCTGACATTCCTCACACTCACCACTGAGGTAGCTCTCAAGCTCATAAGTGGTCTATTCTGATCCCGTCGAGAATAACCCAAAGTGGCTTTTGAACAGCTGAAATCATCTCGGAACTTCTTTGGTGCTAATTGGATTGACCTACTGAATGATCTCTTACGCGAGTCTCTAGCTTCAAAATCAGCTTTTCTCTTCTCTTTCCTAAGCTCTTCAGCTTTGCAGGCTCCCTCAACTATTACTACGAACTCTTTTATCTCAAGTACGCCAACTAACAGTTTAATGTCTTTATTCAGCCCATCTTCAAATCTTTTACACATTATAGCTTCGGTAGAAACACACTCTCGGGCATACCGACTGAGTCTCACGAATTTTCGCTCATACTTTATCACGGTCATCCAACCCTATTTCAGCTCTAGAAATTCTTTTCGCTTCTGATCAATAAATCTCTGGCTGATATATTTCTTACAAAACTCAGTCTGAAAGAATTCCCAAGTCACCCACTTTCTCGGAACCACTGATACTAGGGTATTCCACCAGTGATATGCTGTGTCTCGAAGCAAAGATGTGGCACATTTCAAACATTCATCTGGGGTACAGGACAACTTATCAAATACACGAATAGTATTATCAAGCTAGAACTCGGCCTGCTCAGCATCATCATCATCAGTAGCTTTAAACTCTTCGGCCCCATGTTTTCTGATTTTATCAACAGGTGGCTTATATAATCTCAACGGATCACTTACTTGAGGTACAGCAGGCATTGAAGATGGATTAGTCGGGGGTGGAGGTTGTTGTGCAGCCAGGTTAGTCTGGATATACTGAGTAAATCAGTCATTCATCATTTGGTAAAAGGCTTGTCTAGCCTCCCCTTCCTGATTACTCAAAATCTATTGAGAACCAACCAGCGCTGTCCCTTGCGCGGGAGCAGGCGCTACACTCTCGACATCATCAGCTACAGCTCTGTCGGGATCTATTTACTATATGAAAACACAGTTCAAATGTCAGAAGTCATCAAACTATCGCATTATATAATTATGGCATGTATAGCTAAACTCACACATGCTACATTAGTCCTAGAACCGACTAAATCGTAGCTCTGATACCAATAAAATATAACATCCCTGCCCGTATCCATTGGTAAATTAGGGTTATGAGGTATTACCAATCATACTATTATTCATACAAATGTTCATTATAAATTGCAATTAGAGATTTAGATCACATTTATGCTTATAACTTAATTCAATATCAAATCTTAAAAAAAAATTAACATGCACAACGCGACATAAATAATGTATGATCCAATATATATATATATATATATATATATAAGTTAAACATTTTTACATATACGTAACATGGAACACATCCATAACTTCATTATTGAATATTAGACTTGTTTTATAAATATCGCGCGTATGCACAAATTTTACATTAATTAAAACAAATAGGTCATAGGTCATTACTTTATTTATTTATGTGGCATTACTTTATTAATTATTATGTTGTTCATAGGTCATACATTAACGCTATCTAATACACCCATTAAATATATATAAACATGTAAGTAGGTGTAACTAACCATAACTGAATAAAACTATAAGGCAAGTCATAATTTCAATTTAATAAATCACCATCACATAAGAGACACAACATATGTTATAGAGCTCAAACACATTTTACCATTTAGCATAGACCCGTTAAAGGACCCTAATAATAATTTAATATCACATCATGCAAAATTCATTATATTATCAAGCTTCCATTAAATCACAATAACAACCTTTGCATACACTTCTATGTAAACTAAAAGAATTCATAGTACATAATTTAAATAAAAATCACACATGCATCATTGGTGCTATATAGCATGGCTGTACGTACTATCAATACATATATATATATATATGTATATATATTTGTAACTAATGCTCATTTATCCAAAATTTTAAGGCCACACTTAACTTATGCGTACATGCCAAATAATTAACCAAAACAATTTTAAAATGTATTCAATACTTGTTACCTTTCATCACCGACTGGTAATACTTAAATCTAAGCTCACTAAGTATTATATCTATGCGCATACGAGCCTAAGCTAAAGCATACAAAGAAAATTCACATATTAATACTTCATCTAAACTTGATCACATCCAAACTAATTTAACATGCTTATGACTGATTCTACCATGTCACTTACTAAGTCATAAACCAACCTTAATATACAATCACATAGCACCATTTATAAATGTTCATAGCATATGACATCTTGACCCAAAATAGACTTAAACTATAACTAAATCGAAACAAAAATCAAGCAAGGTAGTTAAGCCATTTTCGCATGGCTAATAAACAAACATTTTCAAAATAATTAATCCCCAAAGCCAGTCTATATATGCCATAATTTAAGTTTAGCTTATAAGGTACCAAAGCACTAGATAGTGTGATGAACTTGGCTGACAGTCCCCAAGCTCGTAGCTTGACTCCAAAATCTATAAAATAGAGTAACATAACACATAGAATAAGCTATCATAGCTTAATAAGCCATAAGAAAATAAACAATCTAGTGATATAACCAACTCATTTTAAACTTAACTGAATTATACTAGCATAAGTATGCTTAGTCTCAACCTATCAATTTCATACATGATATTTTCATTTTTATACAAAATTCCCAATTTGGCCGAATGCCTATATAACCAATATGAGTAATTCACATTTCACTTACAAAGCCAATATATCATTAGACAACCAAATATACTTATACTTATAAACACCAACTCAAGCATATTAATATATCATCATGTACGCTTTACCTAAATGGTCGAATTCACATGGTTACATTAATAAAAATATCTCATATCATTTTGAAGACAATCACAATATATATATTCGATCAAGATCGATCACACTTTTATAATTACACATTCCATATTTACCTCAGAAGTCATTTGTATCAAACATTAAATACTTACTTACCTTACCTTGAATTGGTAACAAGTTAACCCATACCTGGCATATAGCTTGTTTTACACATTCAATCATAGCTTATCTTTGCCCGATGAACCATTCAGAATCGGATAGGACACTAGGATAATCACATAAATCGTACAATGCCAACGTCCCAGACGTGGTCTTACATGTAGCCACATATCGATGCCATTGTCCCAGACAGGGTCTTACTCGTACACACATATTGGAATCACATATCAATGCCATGGTCTTACTCGTACACATATATTGAAATCCTATGTCATGACATATGTATCCTAACTATTCCCAAGGTTCATACAGGGCTTTCGAACGTCATAACTCAGTCGAAATGATTTCATGAACATTGTTACCATGCTTACACATTCGGCATTAGCTCGTATTAATTCATATATTTCATATAGCATATATTATTTACATTAGATTAAAATTAAGTACGTCTATTTGCTTATAAACTTTCCTTGGACGTTATAAACATAATAGGACAGCTGATCGACGACTTTCGTTTTCCCTCGATCCAAATCTGATTTCTTTGGTTCTTGATCTAAACATATTGAAATTAAGCTCATTCAAACATATTTTCATTCAATTTAGTCCAAAAACACATAAATGGGCAAATTACAATTTTACCCCTGACATTTACAATTTTTACAATTTAGTCCCTATTGCACAAAACACAAAATACACAAAATTTCTCTATACTCATGTTGGGCTGAATTTTACCTATGCTTATACAAGTCCATATATTTCATTTATTTCACATTTTAGTCCCTCAAATTATTATTTTTGCAATTTAGTCCTAATTACTCAAAATCATCAAAAACTCCAATACAAAACATGTTAATCTAAAACATATCTTTCATTTTTCATCATCAAACAACAAAAATCATAAGCTCTCATCAATGGCATAACTCAAAATATTCATCAAAATAAAAAAATTCAAGCATGGGTTCTGTAGTACTTGAAGCAACAATCTCATAAACGTAAAAATTATTGAAAACTGAGTTGAACACTTACCTTGATTTAGCTTAGAACCAACCAAACCGTATCTTGGTTTCTTTCTTTTTTTCTTGTTTTACCTTTCGGTAATGAAGAACAAATGAAACTAAATGATTTTGATAACTTTATTATTAACTAATATATGTTTATTAACTAAATTACTTAAGTAACCTTAATAAAATAATAACAAAACTATATAATATATGTATTTTACCGTCCACTTATTACGTCAATGGGCTATACACAACTTTATGCTTTTAACTATCAAATTTTAAATTTACGCGATTAAGTCATTTTATTTAATCGAATACCTAAACGACAAAATTAAATCTCGAAAATTTCACAGATATAAATTCACACAAAATAAACATAGAATATAATTTTTAAGTATTTTTCTGACTTGGATTCATGGTCCCGAAACTACCGTTCTGATTAGGGTCTAAATCCGGTTGTTACATATATATATATATACACAAACCTTTCTCATTGAATACATAATAATTTTCTCATGTAACTCATCAATTACTTCACTTTTCAATACTCATATAAACTTCGTATGTACCTGAGTCGTTTAACTCATTAACACTTTCTTTTTTTAATTGTCTTTGCCCGTTGAACCATTCAAAATCGTTAAGGATACTCGGAAATCTCATAAGCTCGTACAATGCCATATCCCAGATATGGTCTTACATGTTATCACATATTGATGCCAATGTCCTAGACATGGTCTTACACGTAATCTCAATACAATGCCAATGTCCCAGACATGGTCTTACATGTAATTACATCCAGATAACCTAATGTCATGACATTCGTATCCTATACTATTCCTAAGGTTCGTACGGGACTTCTGGATATCGTAACTCTGTCGATTCTTGTTCGTAGTTGCTTGTTCATACTTATTGCAATTCAGTGACAAATAATACATATCTAATTCAATTTAAAAGCATGTGTTCACATATGAACTTACCTCGTAGTCAAAATAAACGGATAGGGTCGACTATTCGATAACTTTCGTTTTCCCCCGATCTAAATTTGATTTCTTCCATTCTTGATCTATATACATTCAAAATTAACCCTTTTATTCATCAAACATTCAATTTCATCCACAAACACATATTTAGACATTTTTACACTTTAGCCCTAAACTTTCACATTTTAACATTTTAGTCTTTATTTAACAAAACACAAAATATTCATAACTTCCTTATACACATGCTTGGCCGAATATTCCCTTAGTTCATATAAGCCCATATATTTCATTTATTTTACATTTTGACCCCTCAATTTACACTTTGCTCAATTTAATCCCTAATTGACATTTTTACTCAAAATCACTTTACAAAACATGTAAAACTATCAACATTTATTCATTTTCCATCATCAAACATTTAAGATCTCAAGCACTTATCAATGGCACTTCACAAAATCATCAAAAATTTCAGAAATTAGGGTACAGTCTAGCTAGTATACGAAGCAACGATCATAAAAACATAGAAATAATCAAAAATCGAGTAAAATACATACCTTAATCAAAGATTCAATGAGCCGAACCCTAGATGGGTATAGAATGGTGTTTTAACTTGCAAAAATCATCTAAAGCATGGAAGATGGACAAAAATTATATTTGGTTATAGTTTTATTAACTTAATTATCAAATTTCAAATTTACCCTTAATGAAAACATTATAAAATAACGTAATATATACCCATTTATGACCATTCCCACTACCAATGGTCTAATTACAACATAAGAACCTTTCATTTAATAAGCCATAGCAAATAGACACTTTTATCATATAGTACGCAACTGTTGCATTTTACGCGATTTAGTCCTTTTATCAAATTGACCACTTAAACGATAAAATTATCACATGAAACTTTGACACATACATATTCATATACTTTAAACACTAAAAATAATATTAAAATAATTTTCTGACCTCAATTTTGTGGTTCCAAAACCACTGTTCTGATTTAGCTAAAATCGGGCTGTTACAACTCTCCCCTCTTAGAGATTTTCGTCCTCGAAAATTTTACTAGCGAATAGGTTTGGATATTGATTTCTCATACCATCCTCGGGTTCTAACGTAGCTTCTTCAACTTTGTGTCGATGCCACAATACTTTTACTAATGCAATTCTTTTATTTCTTAGCTCTTTGACCTCACGAGCTAAAATCTGTATCGGTTCATCATCATAAGACATATTAGGCTAAATTTCAACCTCAGTGAGGGAAATGACATGCAAAAGATTAGACCTGTATCTTCGTAGCATTGATACATGGAATATGTTATGAATCCTTTCTAACTCATGTGGCAACAACAATCTATAAGCAACTAGCCTAATACGTTTAATAACCCTATACGGCCCGATGAACCTCAGACTTAACTTGCCTTTACGACCAAACCGAAGTATTTTCTTCCATGTAGATACTTTCAAAAACACTTTATCCTGATCTAAAACTCAATATATTTTCTTTTCAAGTCTGCATATGATTTTTGACGATCCGAAGCTGCTTTCAAACTATTACGTATTACTTTCACTTTTTCTTCTGTTTCTCTGATCAGATCAACCCCGTGAATCTTATTATCACTAAGCTCTGTCCAATAAAATGGTGTTCGACATTTACGGCCGTATAAAGCTTCATACGGTGCCATCTTAGTACTTGATTGAAAACTATTTTTATAAGCAAATTCAATCAACGGAAAATAATTTTCCCACGTACTTTCAAACTTAAGAATGCAACAATGTAGCATATCTTCGAGTATCTGAATAACTCACTCAGATTGACAATCCGTCTACGGGTGAAATGCAATACTGAAGTGTAGCTTTGTACCTAATGCATCTTGCAGTTTCTTCCAAAACTGCGATGTGAACCTTGGATCTCGTTCCGAAACAATAAAAATGGGTACTCCATGCATTCTTACAATTTGAGAAATGTACAAATCAGTAGGTTTATCAAGTGAATTATCCATACGCACAGGAATGAAATGAGCTAATTTTGTCAGTCTATCAACAACCACCCATATCGCATCTTTCTTACTCGGAGATAAGGGCAAACCTGATACAAAATCCATCGTGATTCTGTCTCATTTTACTCGGGAATCATAATCGGCTATAGTAACCCAGACGATACCTGATGCTCAACTTTGACTTGCGGATAGATTAAACATTTCGAAATGAAATCAAAGATATCACGCTTTATACCAGACCACCAGTAAAGTTGTTTCAGATCATTATACATTTTCGCACTTCCCAGATGATCAGACAAACGACTACTATATGCGTCATGCAAAATCATCTGAATCAACTCTGAATTTCTCGGAACACATATTCGGCCTTTGAATCTTAAATAATCATTGGAATCAACTTGAAATTTTGAATCAAGATTCAAATCCCATTGAACTCATTTTACTAACATTTCATTATCAATTTTCTGAGCTTCACAATTTTATTATAAAAATAACGGTCTTGCTTTCAACTTAGCTACAATTGAGTCGTCATTAGATAGAGCTAATTGAGTATTCATTGCACGTAAAGCAAATCGGGATTTTTGGCTCAAAGCATCAGCAACGACATTAGCCTTTCCCGGATGGTAGTCTATCACTAGCTCGTAATCTTTTAACAATTCCAACCATCTTCATTGCCGCAAATTTAGATCTTTCTAAGTCATTAAGTATTTCAAACTTTTATGATCAGAATAAACATGACATTTTTTACCGAACGGATAATGGAGCCAAATCTTCAATGAAAATACGATATCTGCTAATTCCAAATCGTGCGTTGGGTAATTTTTTTCATGCGGTTTTAATTGTCTTGAGGCATAAGCTATGACTTTGCATTCCTGAATCAAAACTGTGACATCCCTAAATTGACCCTAGTCGGAAAGTGGTTTCGGGACCACTAAACCGAGTCATAATAATAATTAACCATCATAATTGATGCTCATTATATGTATATATGCATGTGTGAAAATTTCATGTTTGGATTTTGTTAATTTTAAGTGAATTTTTATCAAATAGGACTTATGTGAGAAAATTTAGAAATGTGCTAGGCAAATGTAAGGTGGCCTATTAATACATGTGGGAAAGTGTTGTCCTTGCATGTCAAATTAGCCAAAATGAAGCATGATGGCCGGCCATGCTATGGGTGGAAACATGTCTCCAACATGTTAGACTAGTGATGCATGTAGGAAACAATAAAATAAGAAAGTTAGCATTAAAGAAATGGAAAAAGAAAATGATGATAACAAAAAAAAAAAGAGTGTGGATGCTTCCCCCCCTTGCCGTACATGAGAGAAACAAAAACAAAGAAAGAAAGAAAAAAAAAGTGTTCATTCTCTCATTTTCTCCTTGCTTGGCCGAATGTACTAAGAAGAAAGGGGGGGGGAAGCTTGAGAAAATCAGTCATGGGAGTTTGCTAGACTAAGGTATGTTGATGTTATCCATGAGATTTATGCATGTTTTTAGTTGATAGTTTGAGTTCCACCTAACCCATGGTCTAAACCTTTACCATGAAATGGGGATGATATTCGGCCATGGGTGTTGTCTTCTTGGTATCATTGATGTTTGATATTTGATGTTGTGGTGGTGAGGCATGAAGATGAGTTAAGGTTCAACTAAGGTGGATTTGTGGATGTTATTTGCATGCTAAAAGTAAAGCTTGTAATGATGCATGGTATGGTGTTGTATGGCATTTGGCCATGGTAGGAAATAAAAGGAAACTATGTTCGTTGTTCATGTCATTTGAATGAGAAGTGCTAGTAAGGTGAAGTACAAATGTTAGTGTTTGATTTACTAGTGTATATATGCATACTAGCCTAGTTGTGAACTTGAATCAAATTGGTGTTAAGTCGATACAAGCGACCTTACTTGTTGAATGTATCAAGTGTGGAAATCGGCCTTAACATGGATGTGTATGTTCGCCACATGAACGAATACATATGTTGATGTGTATATTCGGCCTTAGGTAGCCTATTGATGGCCTTAGCTTTTCCTTGATGCTTGAATGAATTGTATTGAATTGCTTGATGTAATATAAAATGTGCATGACCAATGTGTATCCAAGCAAAAGGGTGGCCATATGACCATTTAAACTCCTTGTCATATTCGGCCATAAGCTAGCATAATGAGGTTTTAATAAGTTAAATTTGTGTGAACTAGCTCAAGAACTCAAAGGACCAAAGTTGGACAAGGGGAAAGACAAAGTAATTGAATAGCCATTGAAAACGTGCGACAACATCCGAGGTAAGTCATTAAGCATATATTTGGTATTGATTTAAATGATCATAATATATATGCAATTGTGTTTAATGAATTGATGTGTAAATGAAAATGTATGTGTATGGAATGATGCCATTGTTGAATGTATAAAGGCAGCAAAATGCATAAGGTATTGGTCACGGCACTAAGTGTGCGGGTATAAATGGACACGGTGACAAGATTGGCACTAAGTGTGCGGGTTTAAAATTGTACAGCACTAAGTGTGCGAGTTTGATTCTATAGCACTAAGTGTGCGAGCTGAAAATATATAGCACTAAGTGTGCGGATTCACTATATGCTCTTGTATTACAATTGGCACTGAGTGTGCGACATTATCGAGTTAATCCCAGACAGCGAATCGGGTAAGTACCTTGAGCTCATGACGAATAGGCAATATGTTCATGCTCGGGTTGAGCTTGGTAAGCTTTAAATCTATGTGATGATTGCAATTGTGTGATTGTGGTGAAAATGAGTTAGTGTGTGAAAATGCCTCAAACATCTTATCGTATAAATATGAAATGTGGATGTATGGCTTGGTATGAGATTGAACCGAAAGGTCCGAGGAATTATGGTATAGTTCCGATATGGATGAAGTACCTAGCCTTGTTTCATTGTTTCACTTTGTGATGAATTTAGCTAATGGATAATTGTAAAGTGCTTATGACTTACTGAGTTATAAACTCACTCGGTGTTTTCTTGTCACCCATTTTAGGTCTCTTGGACTCAGATTGTTGCGTGCTTCGAACCGTCGTTGAAGTCATCACACCGGCTGGAGACGTTTTGGTATTGTCTTCGTAGTTGAACTAGGAGAACAATTGGCATGTATAGGCTATTATATTTTGTTGAATTGTGGGTTGTAAACTTTAAGCCATGTGAAATGGCCTATGTGGTCGCCGAGTGGGATGCTAGAACCTATAGCCACGAGTCTTAGAAACTTTAATTTTGATAAGGTGGCCATAATTTGTGTCATGTATGATGGATGATTTAGGGCCAAGGAAAGATTCATGAAATTGGCATAGTCTATCGCAGTAACTGTTGCGGACAGCAGCAGTGAGATGAGATTGAAAAATCACTAAAAATAGTAGAAGTAGAATTAAATAGTGAATAAATTATGAAATTGAACCTTGATGAATCTATTTTTATATGGACGAAACGAAACGACCATATGAGCAGTATACTGAGAGATATTAAAGTTCTCGTGAGACAGGGCCGGAACGGTTTCTGGGTCCCCTGTTGCGACTTTGAAAATTTACTATAAATTATCCAGAAAGAATTAGAAGTCATTCCTTATATGTGCAGATTCCATTTTGAGTCTACCTTCATTAGAAACAATCGGCACCAGTATTAAAGCCCTGTACAGAGAGATATTCAAGCTGTAACGCACGAAGGTCAGTGTAGTCGACCCCTGTAACATGGGTGACTTTAACTAATAAACTGTACCAATTGGCCCGACCAAAAATTCTAGAAATAAATCCATGGATGGATATATGAGTCTAAATTCAGGGAAAATTTACGGAATCAGTTTCAGAGTTTTGGAACTCGAGATATGATTTTTAAGGCGACAGTGACGCAGTTTTCCAGCCTATCTGGAAATGCCAAATTGGTTGGTACTTTGAGAGGATTTGGCCCGTTAACCCCTCGTGTCCGACACCGGCGACGGTCACGGGTTCGGGGTGTTACAATTTTATTGGTATCAGAGCCATGGTTTAGTCGGTTCTAGGACTACCATAGAGCGTGTGAGTCTAGCTATACATGCCAATTTGTTAGTGCTTAATAATGTGATGACTTCTGACAGTTGAAATTTTTGTTTTGATTAGCGATGGAACCTGGGATAGAGAGACCCTTGGAGGATGACGTTGAAAGTGTAGCGGCTGCCCCCGCGCAAGGGACACCGCTGTTGAGCCTCACCATCCGCGAATAATCAAAATGAAGGGCGAAACAAGCCTTCTTCACCATGATGAATGAGTGGGTCGCGCAATATGCCCGAACCAACCCTACCGCCCAACCATTCCCAAATTTAAATACTCCACCCCAAGAGCCCGTAATGCCTTCATTCCATCGATCCCGTGAGGCTGAGTAAACCACCAGACCTGATTAGGAAGCGGGGCGAGGAGTTCAAGGCCATAGTCACCGATGATGCTTTGAAAGAGCCGACTCGCTCGATAACACCATTCGAGTGTTAGATGAACTGCCATGCACACCGATGAATGTCTTAAGTGTGCTATATCCTTGTTACGAGACTCAGCTTACTATTGGTGGAGGACTTTAATTTCCATAGTCCCAAATGAACGAGTTACTTGGGATTTCTTTCAATCCGAATTTCGAAAGAAATACATTAGTCAACGGTTCATCGATCAGAAGCGTAAGGAGTTCTTGGAACTCAAGCAAGGCCGTATGACCGTATCTGAATACGAACATGAGTTCGTAAGACTTAGTCGGTATGCTCGGGAGTGTGTGGTTGATGAGGTTGCTATGTGCAAAAGATTTGAAGAAGGATTGAATGAAGAGTTAAAGTTACTAGTGGGAATTTTGGAGATAAAGGAGTTCATGACACTAGTCGAACGAGCCTGCAAGGCGGAAGAACTTGGGAAGGAGAAGAAGAAGGCTGAATTTGAAGCAAGAGATTACCGTAAGAGATCAACGAGTAAAGCTCCGTTCTCGGCTGTAAAGAGGTTCAGGGAGGACACCAGTAAGTCGAGGGCGACTGCGGGAATTTCTATTAGAGCCCGACCATCGACGGACTCCCGAGCTACTTCGGTAGCTAGTGTGGGCAATAATCGTCAAGAGAGACCTGAATGCCCCCAATGTGGAAGACGACACCTAGGTGAATGTTGGGGTAAGTCCATTAATAGGGCTCACACGGATGTGGTTCAAGGACCACTTCATTAGAGATTGCACGAGCTAAATGAGAAGAATAAGATGCAAGGTGCAAGATCTAGTGGGGCGACGGTTAGAGGTAGACCCCCGAGGATTTCAGGAGGTAGGGGTGGTAATCAGAGAGGAGCCACTGATGCGGCTGTTCGATCCGAGACCCGTGCTCCTGCTAGAGCATATGCCATCCGCGCACGAGAGGAGGCATCCTCCCCTGACGTTATCACTGGTACTTTTACTCTCTTTGATACTAGTGTGATTGCATTGATTGACCCCGGCTCTACTCATTCTTATGTATGTGAAACTTTAGCATCCAGTAAGACTCTACCTGTTGAGTCTACTGAGTTCGTAATTCGAGTGTCAAACCCTTTAGGTCAATACGTACTCGTTGATAAAGTGTGCAAGAGATGCCCCCTAATAATTCGAGAATCTTGTTTTTCGGCCGATCTGATGCTTCTACCATTTGATGAATTCGATGTTATTCTTGGTATGGATTGGCTGACCGTACATGATGCAGTGGTGGACTGTAAAAGGAAAACCATTGATTTGAGGAGTGCAAATAATGAGGTAGTCCGAGTCGAGTCTACTAATTTAAAAGGGTGCCAATATAATATCTTCTATGACCGTTCGGAGATATGTGAAAAAGAGGTGTGAAACATACCTTGCGTATGTGTTTGAAAGTAAAGAGACGGAAAAGAAACTCGAATCGGTACCAGTGGTTTGTGAGTATTCAGATGTTTTTCCGGAGGAGTTACCGGGATTGCCACCGGTTCGAGAAGTGGAATTCGCATCGGTTGTACCGGTACTACGTCGATCTCAATAGCTCCGTGTCGTATGGCATTAACGGAGTTAAAGGAATTGAAGGTTCAATTGCAAGAATTGACGGATAGAGGTTTCGCCGACCAAGTTTTTCTCCATGGGGCGCACCAAGATTGTTTGTGAAAAAGAAGGACGGAAGCATGAGGTTGTGCATCGACTATCGCCAACTCAATAAAGTGACGATAAAGAATAAATATCCGCTGCCACGAATTGACGATTTGTTTGATCAATTAAAGGGAGCCTCGGTGTTTTCAAAGATAGATTTGAGGTCGGGGTACTATCAGTTGAGGGTCCGAGAATCGGACATACCTAAAACCGCTTTTAGAACGAGGTACGGTCACTACGAATTCTTGGTGATGCCGTTTGGGCTCACTAATGCCTCTGCGGTGTTTATGGATTTAATGAATAGAATTTTCAGGCCATACTTGGATCAGTACGTAGTTGTATTTATCGATGACATTTTGGTCTATTCGAGAGATGAAACTGAACATGCTGAACACCTGAGGCTAGTGTTGCAAATCTTACAAGATAAGCAGTTATACGCAAAGTTCAGTAAATGTGAATTTTGGTTGAAAGAGGTTAGCTTTTTGGGGCACGTGGTGTCCGCATCGGGTGTTAGGGTGGACCCGAACAAAATTTCAGCCATAGTCGATTGGAAACCACCAAGGAATGTTACCGAAGTTAGGAGCTTTTTGGGGCTTGCGGTTATTACCGACGATTTGTAAAAGGTTTCTCGACTATAGCCACGCCAATGACGGTTACTCCAAAAGGATGTTAAGTTCGAATGGACGAGAAATGTCGAAAAGTTTCGATCAACTGAAAGCTTATTTGATGAAGCCCCAATTCTAGTGCAACCCGAATCGGGCAAAGAGTTTGTCATTTATAGTGACGCATCCCTACTTGGGTTGGGTTGCGTCTCGATGCAAGAAGGGCGAGTTGTGGCCTATCGCGTCGAGACAATTAAAGCCACATGAGAAAAATTATCCGACCCATGATCTCGAATTGGTCGCCATCGTATTCGCCTTTAAAGATATGGCGACATTACTTATTTGGTGAGAAGTGCCATGTGTATTCGGATCACAAAAGTCTCAAATATTTGATGACCCAAAGAGACTTAAATCTGCGACAAAGGCGATGGCTCGAGTTGTTGAAAGATTATGAGCTCGTCATTGATTATCACCCGGGAAAGGCTAATGTGGTTGCGGATGCCTTAAGCCGGAAATCACTGTTTGCTTTACGAGCGATGAATGTACACTTGTCTATCCTACCCGACAATGTGTTGGTAGCTGAATTGAAAGCCAAACCATTATTGTTACGTCAAATTCGTGAAGCTCAGAAAGTCGACGATGAGTTGGTTGCAAAACGGGATGAGTGTGTTCCAAACAAGGACTCGGAATTTCAAATCGATAATGACGATTTTTTGAGGTTCAAAAGTCGTCTGTGTGTTCCAAAGAATTCGGAACTTATTCCAATAATTTTGAACGAAGCCCATTGTAGCCGAATGGCAATCCACCCGGGGAGTACGAAGATGTATAACGATTTGAAATGTCGGTTTTAGTGGCATGGTATGAAACGAGACATCTCTGATTTTGTTTCGAGATGTTTAATATGTCAACAAGTGAAAGCGGAACATCAAGTGCCTTCAGATTACTTCACCATCACGATACCCGAGTGGAAATGGGATCGAGTCACAATGGACTTTGTATCCGGACCGCCATTGTCGCGAGTAAGAAGGATGCGATTTGGGTCGTTGTCGATAGATCGACTAAGTCGGCTCACTTTATCCCCGTGACGTCGGATTTTTCAATGGACAAACTAGCCAATTGTACGTTTCTCGATTGTGAGATTACACGGGTGCCTATTTCCATCGTGTCGGATAGAGATCCGAGATTTACCTCGCGATTTTGGAAGAAGTTGCAAGAAGCTTTGGGTACCAAGTTGCATTTCAAAGACCGCCTTTCATCCCCAAACCGATGGTCAATCCGAAGGATAATTCAAATACTCGAGGATATGTTGAGATGTTGCATCCTTGAGTTTAGTGGTTCATGGGAACGGTATTTACCTTTGATTGAATTCGCTTACAACAATAGCTTTCAATCAAGTATTAAGATGGCGCCTTACGAGGCTTTATACGGTCGTAAATGCCGTACCCCATTATTTTGGACTGAACTTAGTGAAGGTAAATTCTTCGGGGTTGATTTGGTTAAAGATGCCGAGCAAAAAGTTTGAGTAATTCGTGAAAGTTTGAAAGCTGCTTCGGATCGCCAAAAGTCGTATGCGGATTTGAAAAGGAAAGATATTGAATATCAGGTTGGAGACAAGGTCTTTCTCAAAGTTTCGACTTGGAAGAAGGTGCTTAGATTTGGTCGTAAGGGCAAATTGAGTCCGAGGTTCATCGGGCCATATGAAGTATCCGAACGAGTTGGGCCAGTCGCATATCGATTAATTTTGCCCTCGAGCTCGAAAGGATTCACAACGTTTTTCATGTCTCGATGCTTGACGATATAGGTCTGATCCATCGCACGTAATTGCTCCATCCGAGATTGAGATTCACCTAATTTGAGCTATGAAGAGGAACCGGTTCGCATTATGAGGCGTGAAGTAAAAGAGTTGCGCAATAGGAAAATCCCGTTAGTGAAGGTGTTGTGGCATAAACACGGAATGGAAGAAGCCACTTGGGAACTTGAGGACTCTATGAAAGAGCGATACCCGAGCCTATTTACCGGTAAGATTTTCGGGGACGAAAATTTCTTAAGTGGGGGAGAGTTGTGACATCCCTAAATTGACCCTAGTCGGAAAGTGGTTTCGGACCACTAAACCGAGTCATAATAATAATTAACCATCATAATTGATGCTCATTATATGTATATATGCATGTGTGAAAATTTCATGTTTGGATTTTGTTAATTGTAAGTGAATTTTTATCAAATAGGACTTATGTGAGAAAATTTAGAAATGTGCTAGGCAAATGTAAGGTGGCCTATTAATACATGTGGGAAAGTGTTGTCCTTGCATGTCAAATTAGCCAAAATGAAGCATGATGGCGGCCATGCTATGGGTGGAAACATGTCTCCAACATGTTAGACTAGTGATGCATGTAGGAAACAATAAAATAAGAAAGTTAGCATTAAAGAAATGGAAAAGAAAATGATGATAACAAAAAAAAAAAAAAGTGTGGATGCTTCCCCCTTGCCGTACATGAGAGAAACAAAACAAAGAAAGAAAGAAAAAAAAGTGTTCATTCTCTCATTTTCTCCTTGCTTGGCCGAATGTACTAAGAAGAAAGGGGGAAGCTTGAGAAAATCAGTCATGGAGTTTGCTAGACTAAGGTATGTTGATGTTATCCATGAGATTTATGCATGTTTTTAGTTGATAGTTTGAGTTCCACCTAACCCATGGTCTAAACCTTTACCATGAAATGGGGATGATATTCGGCCATGGGTGTTGTCTTCTTGGTATCATTGATGTTTGATGTTTGATGTTGTGGTGGTGAGGCATGAAGATGAGTTAAGGTTCAACTAAGGTGGATTTGTGGATGTTATTTGCATGCTAAAAGTAAAGCTTGTAATGATGCATGGTATGGTGTTGTATGGCATTTGGCCATGGTAGGAAATAAAAGGAAACTATGTTCGTTGTTCATGTCATTTGAATGAGAAGTGCTAGTAAGGTGAAGTACAAATGTTAGTGTTTGATTTACTAGTGTATATATGCATACTAGCCTAGTTGTGAACTTGAATCAAATTGGTGTTAAGTCGATACAAGCGACCTTACTTGTTGAATGTATCAAGTGTGGAAATCGGCCTTAACATGGATGTGTATGTTCGGCCACATGAACGAATACATATGTTGATGTGTATATTCGGCCTTAGGTAGCCTATTGATGGCCTTAGCTTTTCCTTGATGCTTGAATATATTGTATTGAATTGCTTGATGTAATATAAAATGTGCATGACCAATGTGTATCCAAGCAAAAGGGTGGCCATATGACCATTTAAACTCCTTGTCATATTCGGCCATAAGCTAGCATAATGAGGTTTTAATAAGTTAAATTTGTGTGAACTAGCTCAAGAACTCAAAGGACCAAAGTTGGACAAGGGGAAAGACAAAGTAATTGAATAGCCATTGAAAACGTGCGACAACATCCGAGGTAAGTCATTAAGCATATATTGGTATTGATTTAAATGATCATAATATATATGCAATTGTGTTTAATGAATTGATGTGTAAATGAAAATGTATGTGTATGGAATGATGCCATTGTTGAATGTATAAAGGCAGCAAAATGCATAAGGTATTGGTCACGGCACTAAGTGTGCGGGTATAAATGGACACGGTGACAAGATTGGCACTAAGTGTGCGGGTTTAAAATTGTACATCACTAAGTGTGCGAGTTTGATTCTATAGCACTAAGTGTGCGAGCTGAAAATATATAGCACTAAGTGTGCGGATTCACTATATGCTCTTGTATTACAATTGGCACCGAGTGTGCGACATTATCGAGTTAATCCGGACAGCGAATCGGGTAAGTACCTTGAGCTCATGACGAATAGGCAATATGTTCATGCTCGGGGTTGAGCTTGGTAAGCTTTAAATCTATGTGATGATTGCAATTGTGTGATTGTGGTGAAAATGAGTTAGTGTGTGAAAATGCCTCAAACATCTTATCGTATAAATATGAAATGTGGATGTATGGCTTGGTATGAGATTGAACCGAAAGGTCCGAGGAATTATGGTATAGTTCGATATGGATGAAGTACCTAGCCTTGTTTCATTGTTTCACTTTGTGATGAATTTAGCTAATGGATAATTGTAAAGTGCTTATGACTTCTTGAGTTATAAACTCACTCGGTGTTTTCTTGTCACCCATTTTACGTCTCTTGGACTCGTATTGTTGCGTGCTCGGAACCGTCGTTGAAGTCATCACACCGGCTGGAGACCTTTTGGTTTTGTCTTCGTAGTTGAACTAGGAGAACAATTGGCATGTATAGGCTATTATATTTTGTTGAATTGTGGGTTGTAAACTTTAAGCCATGTGAAATGGCCTATGTGGTCGTCGAGTGGGATGCTAGAACCTATAGCCACGAGTCTTAGAAACTTTAATTTTGATAAGGTGGCCATAATTTGTGTCATGTATGATGGATGATTTAGGGCCAAGGAAAGATTCATGAAATTGGCATAGTCATCGCAAAGAATCGGCTATGCGGACAGCGAAGGTGAGATGAGATTGAAAAATCACTAAAAATAGTAGAAGTAGAATTAAATAGTGAATAAATTATAAAATTGAACCTTGATGAATCTATTTTATATGGACGAAACGAAACGACCATATGAGCAGTATATCGAGAGATATTAAAGTTCTCGTGAGACAGGGCGGAACGGTTTCGGGTCCCCTGTCATGACTTTGAAAATTTACTATAAATTATCCGAAAAGAATTAGAAGTCATGCCTTATATTTTCAGATTCCATTTTGAGTCTAGTTTCATTAGAAACAATCGGCACCAAAAATTCTAGAAATAAATCCATGGATGGATATATGAGTCTAAATTCAGGAAAAACTTACTAATCGGTTTCCAAGTTTTGGAACTCGAGATATGATTTTTAAAGCGACAAAGGACGCAGCTTTTCCAACTGTCTGGAAATACCAAATTGGTTGGTACTTTGAGAGGATTTGGCCCGTTAACCCCTCGTGTCCGACACCGGCGACGGTCACGGGTTCGGGGTGTTACAAAAACACAGCCTAGACCATTCAACGATGCATCACTATAAATTACAAATTCTTTACTCGATTCTAGCTAAACTAACATTGGAGCTTCGATTAAGAAAGCTTTCAGTTGATCGAAACTTTTCTAGCACTTCTCTGACCACTCAAATTTAATATCTTTCTAAAGTATCATTGTGAACGAGTTGCAATCATTGAGAAACCTTTTACGAATCGCCTATAATAACCAACTAGTCCCAGAAAACTTCATACTTCAGATACATTTCTCGTAGGCTTCCAATCTAATATTGCCGAAATCTTGCTCAGGTCTACTCGAATACCGATGCTGACACAATATGCCCTAGAAAACCAACTTCTCGTAACCAAAACTCACATTTACTGAACTTTGCAAAAAGTTGTTTATCTCACAAAGTCTGTAGCACTATTCTCAGATGTTCGGCATGCTCGGATTCATCTCGTGAATAAATCAAAATCTCATCTATAAACACAACAACAAATTTGTCCAAATACAATCTGAAGATCGGATTCATTAGGTCCATAAAAATAACAGGTGCATTTGATAGTCCGAAAGGCATAACTAAAAACTCATAATGTTCGTACCTTGTTCGAAAAGCAATTTTCGATACATCAGAGTCTTTAACTCATAACTGATAGTAACCTGATCTCAAATTTATCTTTGAAAACATTGTAGCCCCTTTCAACTGATCAAACAAATAGTCTATTCGTGGCAGAAGGTATTTATTCTTGATAGTCACTTTATTGAACTGTCGGTAGTCAATGCACATTCTTATAGTTCCGTGTTTCTTTTTCACAAACAAAATCGTTGCACCCCAGGAAGAATAACTCGATTGCGTGAAACCCCTATCTGCCAACTCTTTCAACTAAGATTTCAATTCTTTTAATTCTGTTGGAGCCATTCTATACGAAGCTATTGATATCGGAGTTGTTCCTAACACTAACTCAATGCCAAATTCAAACTCTCGGATCGATGGTAAACCCGGTCACTCTTCAGGAAACACATCTGGATACTCACATACAACTGACACTGATTCAATTTTCTTTTCAGCGGCTTTAGTGTGAAACGCATAAGCAAAGTAAGCTTCACAGCCCTTTCTTACATATTTTTGAGCTAACATCGAAGAAATCACTATCGGTAAACCATTCAAATCATCTGACTTAATCCGAATAATCTCATTATTCTAACACCTCAAGTCAATCGTCTTTCATTTGCAATTCACAACAGCATCATGCTGTAACATCTTGACTATTTGATGATCCATGACATGATTGCATGTTTTTGTGAAACTTCCATGAAGAAATTCTATGCCTAAGATGTCCAATTTGACTTTAGGGACCAAATTGAATAAGTTGTAAAACTTGTGTTCTAGAAGCTTTAAGCATGAAATTGCATTAGATTGTTAATTAGTGGTCCTTAAATAGTAATTTGACCAATTTCCACATTTTTGGACAAAAATGGGCATGCATGGATAATATTTGAAAGAAAAGCCTTAAGGGCATTTTGGTCATTTGGTTAATAAAAGAATAAAAAGGGAAAAATCAAGAAAAATGATGTCCATCTCTCCTAAGGGTGCCGAAATTCCAAGAGTTACCATATCTAGGGTTTGTTCATCTGTTCAAGCTTGATTGTAAGTGCTCCCAAGTCCCATTTTTAATGTTCTTTGCATTTTTGAAGTCCTTGAAGCATGATCTATCCATCTCTACCATTATTTTGAGCTAGGGTTCATGCATGAAATTTGACCCATGTGTAACATGGTTGTATTTTGATGTTTAATTGAGGGATATGAATGTTTGATGTGTGATAAACATCTTTTACTAAGTGATTTTTAGTGAAAACACCTAAAAAGGACTTGTCTGAAAAAGGTGCAAAAATGAGTAGTAGAAATGCGAAATAAAGGTGTAACACCCCTAACCTGTATCCGTCGCCGGAATGGGGTTACGAGGCATTTCCTAACATAACACAACTCAAAATAATATTCCTTACATTTCATACTTCGTAACTCAATCCCATAACAAAATTTATCTTTTAAAACTTAAACATAATCAAACATGTATTAGCAATTAACAAAAACTTATGCATGTGATAAAACATACCATTTCATGATTTGATAAATTTACATGTTATGCATATTACTCTAAGCTAAAACAACCACACGGCATAATAAAGATATATATAATTATATACACCTAAACATGCATTAAACAAGGCCAAAAATAAACATCTTTTCTCATATCAAAGTATACGTATATAACCGCATCTATTTAAACCATTTTCAAGCATCAATACATAAACATTTCATGACTATTATAATTATACCTAAATTTTCTTTCTATCTCAATCAAGAAGTCATATGAAACCAAATCTAAATACACAATAATTTAAACACAATGCTTATATAAAAAGTAGATATTATTCATTCATATTACGCATGCTAGTTATCAAAATGTTTAACATTATAAGATCACAAAACTAGATTGTGTGCCATTTTCGTATGGCTCATCAAAAAGATAATTACATTACTCAAAAATACAAAACTCATTTTATTAGTTTTGTCTATCCTATACATGCCACATTTAAAACTTAAAGCTTCTTTAAAGATACCAAAAAGATGACGATAAGTGTGATGACTTCAGTAGTAGTTCCGAGCGCACAACGGATCCAAAATCTAAATAAAAATGAACAACAATTTCATATGAGATAATACTCAATAAAACATAAGCAATTTAATAAATAATTAACAATCGAACTTCGTTTAAATCTAATGTGTCTACCTTGTTCATTCATGATTACCATATAAACCCATACTCTTATTTCTTCTTCCAAGACTTATATCATAATCTTTAGACAAATATACATACATATATATATATTCCATACAAATTTCATCTTCTTAATTACCTATGATAGAAACCAGTATTCTATTTCACACCATGCTACGATCATATTCCCTAAATAATTTCGCACACACACAGTGCCTTACACCCGATCTCGCACACATAATGCTCGGTTAATAATTTCGCACACATAGTGCCTTACACCCTATCTAGCACACATAGTGCTTGGTTAATAATTTCGCACACACATAGTGCCTTACACCCGATCTCGCACACATAATGCTCGGTTAATAATTTCGCACACATAGTGCCTTACACCCGATCTAGCACACATAGTGCTTGGTTAATAATTTCGCACACATAGTGCCTTACACCCAATCTAGCACACATAGTGCTTGGTTAATAATTTCGCACACATAGTGCATATATTCATTCACACACAATACTAGCTTTTTCACACCCACATATAATGCTGCCCCATTCGCACACATAGTGCCCCCTTTTTTTTTTATTCGTACATATACATACCTAAAGTACATTTATTCAATGCCATCAGCTCAATACTACATTATCAATTCAACCTTTCTTCACATATAAAAAAATTTTCATTTCATAAGCTATGTGTACTCTAGGCATACATAGTAATCTAAATCATAATTGCCTAGAACTTACCTTATTGTCGAACGAACAGCTCCAATCGGCTACTCAACGACCTTCACTTTCTCCTTATCCGTACTTGGTCCTCTTTGATTTTGAGCTTAATTTAAACAATTAAACTATTTTAAATTTTCTTATCAATTCATCATAACTCAAATTCTATTTATTTTAGACACATATATCATACGACACTTTCATCATTGGTGAATTATACACATAACATGACTGACTGCACCTAGTTCTTAAATTTAACTAGTTTATCATAACATTTTCATATTAACAATGGAACATTCATCTAATTTTAGTAAAGCAAAATTTACTTTCTCGTACCACTATCACATACATGACAACTCAATTTCCTTTCATGTCAATTACATTTAACTAAACAATGTTTTAATATCAAGTGCATTCGGTAATGACACAAACCGACCTACCTCCACATTCCATTTCCCATACCTTAACCGAATACTCCCTAGAATATTTCAATTCTCCCAATTAAATCTAAGAATTTAAAATTTACCTAATTAAGTTTGTCCATGTCAATCTTATTATTTAACTAAAACAATAATTAATTTCATCTCAAGTCCTCCATGACCGAATATAAATGTATATATATATAACTCAATAACAACCAATTATCAACCTCCCAATTCAAGTCCACATTCGGCATCCATAAAACACTTACTAACAATTAAGTTAAAATAAAAGCTAAACATAACTTCACCTTACTCTACAATAGCCGAATAAGATTTTTGTCCATTTTAATCATTTATAGAATTTTTTTTTACTTAGTTCATACTCATCTATAACTATTTCTAATCACATACTACAAAACATAATCAATTTAACATATAAGAACATAACCGAATGATTCATGCATCACAAACTCAAAAATTAACTCATGGGTCACGCTATGAGCATCAAAACAAACTCAACTTCACAAAAATTCCAAAAGAATTACATGATATCATACCTTAATCTATACAGACACCATAGCCGGATGTCCTAGCCCCCTTTTCTTTTCTTTTCTTTATGGTTTCGGCAAAATGAAAGAAAGGATGATGGAACTTTGTTTTTATCACCATTTACTATTATAAATTTATTATTTCACAATATAAAAGTCATTTTATAATAAAATGCTTATTTCTATATTAATTATATATATAATTCCCACCAATTAAAATAAAGACAATAGAACACATGATTACATGCATGTTGACCAGCCATTTATATTCAAAGTTGGTCTATTTGACATGCAAGTCCCTCATAATACTAAAACATAAAATGTTTGGCCACTACACATTTGCCTATCCCATTTTCAAGGTTTCTTAAACACATCCTTTTTAACTAATTCCACATCCAAATGACAGAAATCAAAACACAATATTTTCACATATGATATTTCACAAATAATAAACATAGAATATAACATGAAATTATTTTCGTGACTCGATTTTGTGGTCCCGAAACCACTTTCCGACTAGGGTTAAAATAGGGTTGTCACAAAAGGAAAATATGGGTTGATATGAGGTAGAATATGAATCGACTAGGCTTGGGTAACCAAGAAATTGCATGCATTTCATTTTACGAGCCTAGGGACTAAAGTGTATATAAGTGAAAAGTTAAGGGTAAAAAGGTAATTTTACCAAAGTATGTGTTATGAGTCAATATGAGTAATGTGTGTATTGAATGAGCTAAATTTGGCATTATAGATCAAGAAAAACTTGATTCGAGTCTTGATCGAGGGAAAAACAAAGTTTACTAGGATTAGGCTCGTTTCTATCATTTTGTATCGAGGTAAGTTCATTTGCAAATGATGCAACATATACCATTCTTTAAATGTTTGATATTGCATGTATGGTAAGTATATATAATTAATGAGATGTTGTATCAATGTTTAAATGCTTACATTTTTATCATGAATTATGCTTTGATTACTCCAAGAATATGTGATTGGTGCTATGAGTATTGAAATTGACATTATGAGCAAGTTCAACAGAAATGTGGTATCGAAGAATCCCGTCTGAACCTTAGGAATAGTTTAGGATACAAGTAACATGTCACTAGGAATTATGCAATCTGAAGTCATTAAGTTGTGTCTGAGTTCATGATATGTATGACACATGTTTTGGCGTCCGGATACTGGTCTCATATATACTATTAATGGCGAGGTAGTTGGTATGTGTTGCGGATACCTAATCGCCTATATGAGCAGTCCCATGAGTAGTTCAAAAGTGAGCAACATGTGATCTGAGATGTGAATTAGCATTTGCTACATATTAGACACTTAGGTGAAAGCTTCCGATGTATCCAATTGTATTCTGAGTGTTCAACAGGTAGTTCAAAAAAAGTTCAATGAGAAATCATAACGATTGCATCAAGACAAGTAAGATATTATGTGCAAGTGGGCACAGGTATGTACTTCGAACTCATGTGAATGACAAGAATTATGATGAGCTCGTGGTAAGAACATGTATATATATGTATATGAGGAATAAGTTTATGAGATTTTATAAAATGCAAGATTGTGTTCATTATGTTAAATGCATGATTAATGTTTGTTTAAGTTGCATTTTATTGCATGTAAACTTACTAAGCTTTAAAGCTTAACCCTTCCATTCTTTTTCTAATAGTGTCGCCAGGTAGCTCGGGGATCAGAGAACATCGGAGACTCGATCACACTATCAATTGAACATTTGGGTATAGTTAGCATTATCATTTTGAGTATAGCATGTATAGGGACATGGCCTTTTTGTTATGTGTCATATTGATTAGCCAAATATGTTGGCTCATGATGGTATTCTGATTATATTGCATAGGGCCATAAGAGGTGGCTCATATTGATTATTTTGGGTTGTAACCCTATTTATCGATGCATGCATGCAAATGTGTTTATGCTTTAATATGGTTATGGTTGATTGTGGTTGATGAGTGTGATGGATAGCATATATGTTTGGTGAATGAGATATGATTAATAAGTATGCAATAAATGTGGTGAAAATATGTAATTTGAGGGTAGGTTAGTAAAAATAATAAATAAATATGAAATTGGTATGGAATGCCATATAAAAGTATGATAATTTGAATGGGTGACATTTTGACTTTACCAAGTTACAATTTAACCATGATTATGAATGTTTGAGTAAGTAAATGTGCCATGTTGCATGCCATGAAGTGAGTGTAAGTATGTGAGTGTTTACGGGTGGTAAATGGCTTGAAAAATAGCCTAAAAATTATCCACACAGTTAGACAAACGGGTATGTGTCTTGGCCGTGTGTGACACACAGTCTGCCCCATGGGCGTGTGATCAAACTGTGTGTCCCTTGCATCTTAATTATGTAAAACAGAATGCCCAACAGTAACACACAGACAGGGACACTGCTGTGTGTCTCAGCCATGTGAAGGACACGGCCTTAGGACATGGGCATGTGCCCAGGCCGTGTAAAGTCTGCACTTAATTTTTGGAATTTAATTCGCCACATGGTCTAAGCACACAGGTGTGTGACTTGGCCGTGTGACCTTATTTTGTTGATGACGTCATTTTAGAGAGTTACATGGGCTGAGGACATGGGCGTGTCTCGGGTAACACAGGCGTGTGTGACCGCACGACCTTCCCATACGGACGTGTGACTCTCCAAAATAGGAAAAATTTTCTAAGTTATTCTGAAGCTTTGGAAGTTCTCGGTTTAGTCCCGAACCGCTCCCGATGTATGCTTTGGGTCTTGTAGGCTCTTATAAGGGACAATTTGTATATGTATGAATAAAAACAATTTGAATGAAAAATTTTATGACCTGATTTTGTATGAATGCTCATGTTTAAGTCTGGTAATGCCTCGAACCCTGTCCCAATGTCAGACAAGGGTAAGGGGTGTTACATTTAGTGGTATCAGAGCTACGATTTAATCGGTTCTCAGATTTACATAGTATGTGTACAAGTCTAGCTATACATGCCATATATATATTATGATAGTGTGACGACTCTTGACGATTTGAAAATATGTTTTTATATAGTAAATGGATCCCGATAGAGCAGTTGTAACACCCCAAAAATCCTAAGTAATTATATTTGTATGTTTGCATTACACAAATGCATGTCTGCTTCAGTGGTTAAGTGTCCTGGGAAGAGTCTGAGAAGTCTTGGGTTCAAGCCTTGACTTGTGTAAAAGTTTTGTTTTTATTATGATAAACCCTGTTTCTAGTCAGCAGGCTTTTAAATAAATGTGGGTAAAACATGCCAGAAAGAGCCTACTGGTCTAGGGGATAAGTGGCGTATTACTAATGTCTGAGGTCTGAAGCTCGAGTCTTGGCTTACGCAAAATGGATTTTATTTTGTTGTGAGTACGTGGGAGTGTTCTAGCTTGGTCGAAACTCTGAAGAGTTTGAGGGGGATTCAAATTGGATGGTTGGAAGATAGGAGGAGAGATTTGAGGAGTGGATCAAGGGATTGGTGGACTGTTTGAGTGATTTGGGACGCAAAATTTGAAATTTTGAAACGAGTGGGAGTGTTAGTGCCGAATGTGAACTCCTGCTTTTGAAGAATTCGGCTTTGGTTAGTACTTTCCTCTCCTTTTCGGTTTCTGTCATTTTTTTTTTTGGTTCTTTTTTTCACTTTGTTTGAGGTCGAATAGTGATATAGGCCATTCGGGTATCTTTTTCTTCTTTTTGCGATTTTGTTCTCCCTTTCGGCCATTTTCCCTTATTAGTTGATTCCTTTTTTTCTTCCTCTACTCTTCTACCTATCGTGCTCTCCCTTTTGTTATTTGGCTGAATACCTTTTTCCTCTCCCTCAATAGGCTTTTGGTTTTGGCCGAACACTTTCTCTTCTCTTCTCTCTCTCAATTCTTTTATCTTATCATCTTCTCATCTTGCATTTTGGTCGAATACTTCATCTCTATCCCTTCGATTTTGGAAATTTTTCTTTGACCAATCGGTGATGCACATGGTTTTTTCTATTCTCTCACTCCCTCTTTCTGCTGTAGTAATCTTTCTTCTAATATTTTCCTTTGCTGGCGTTTTTTGCTAGGGGTGTAGTAGTGCTAGCTTTTGCTTCTGTGGTATTGTGTGATCGTTTGGGGGTAGACCGATTGTTTCTTCCTTCTAATCTTGGCTTTGCATTTTGGTAAGTGAATATTCGTCTAGTTTAAACTATTCAATTGAATAATGGTTGATAAGGTTCGGTTGGAATGCAAGTAACCCCTAAGGCCTAGTGATTAGTCTCTTGTAACGGGTTGAGTGTGCAAACCTCAATCGATCGATCAAGGCAAGTGATGATTAATCTTTTGGATAAGTGTTATTAGAGGGGTTGTTTAATCCTGTTGTTAAATGACTGATGGTATACCGTGTTGAATATAGGTTGGAGTCCTCGTGGGTTTTTAGCACACTTCCACAAACAAGGTGTGTAAGCACTGTCTAAACTGTGGAAATCGGCAAAAGCTGGAATAAGCAAACAATGACGCTACATGAGTGTGTGCTCGCTCATGTAATGATCCATGTGGCTAAACATGGGTGCTTGATCATTGAGGCTGGCCATGAGCGATTTCATGGGCCAAACCTGTTTTGGGCCATTTCGGGTCAAATTGGGCCGTATGGGCCCCACATGAGTAAACCACACTGACGTGTGGAGAATATTGGGCCAGGATGTGTAATTCACACAGCCAAGGCCATTTCTGGGCTATATGGGCCACACGGGCATGTGGGCCCACATGGGCCTACAATATGGTCCATGGGCCTATTTTTACTATTTAACTGTTAAGGTTGCACGGGTCAACCGAGATGACTATAGACCTACTGTTGGGTCGGTAAGTGTACCTGGACCCTTAATTGAGAAAATGACTATTATTCCCCTATGTGGTAAAAGACTGTTATGCCCTTATGAGATATATGATTATATTTGAGCATGCCGCTTTAAACATATGGAATACACATATGATATTATGGCACGACATGACATGATGCATGATATGTTGCATGGGGATGGGTCATATTATGATTAGAGGAAGTGTACTGTACTAGCAGCTTTGCTGCAAATATTGTTTAGTGTCGTAATCGATACTACTTCGAGTGTAGGGATGGGTGAGTTGATTATATACCCACATGGAGTGTAAGGTTGGACGGAGATGAAGTGTAGAGGCTAGTCGGGTAGGATCTTTGATTGCATATCTGACCGCCACCAAATAGGCTCGACCCACACCGACATCGACATCAGAATGGGCTAAGGCCTTAATCGACTTGAATGATCACTGGATTGCGCTAAGGCCCAGACTATATTTACTCACTATTTGTTTATTTAATATGGGATTACACACTGAGTTTTCATAACTCACCCATCTATTTATCTGTATAGGTAATCCCCAAGCTTAGGCAGATCGGTGCTGTGAGGGACTCAAAGGTGGCCACACAACCGCACATACTTCATATTTGATTTTTAAATTATAAGTAATTTCATTTTGGGTTATGTTTTATTGTAATAAGGCATTTATGGATTTTTACTTTAGTTTGGGTTCTTATTTGTTTTGATTTATAACTGCTAGCAGTAGGGAAAGTCGCAGTTTTTCAAAAAGATAATTGCTTTTCAAAAATACCACGAAAACACAACTTGTTTTAAGAGCTTCCAAAAGAAATAACGTGTTATAATTAATAATGTTTTAATATGACTAACTTTTTTCTAAACTTGCATTTTGGAAAATGAACGAAACATCCTAAAAACATCATTAAAGTCACAAAGAGGTTAATTAATAGAACGGGTTTTTCAATGATATCTTACTTTATGAAAAACACTTCAATATGACATCGCCATATTCGACCATAACGTCCAGGCCGGGTTTGGGGTGTTACATTTAGTGGTATTAGAGCTAGATTGCAAAACTCAGCTTTGGATTTGGGTTTCTTCTAAAAACTTGGAATTTCCAAAAAGAACTGTTTCAAATGATTTGAAAGTATTTTTAAATGTTTTTACTAAATGTGTGGTAGACCGAGTCTCCAGTGCCGATTCTATAAGACTTTTGAAACTTTTGTTTCTTTAAATTAAAATACTGAGACTACTGTAGGTGGTAGACTGTACTGAAATACTCTATTTAGGGTAAAACAAGAAAAACTATAGTAAAACTGCGATCTGTGAAAACAAACTCTGAATTACTAATACTGTTTTCCGTAAAATATCTGTTAATAAACATTGGAACTGTAAAACTGATGCATGAAACTATTAATACAGATAAAACGCAATTCGATATGAGTACTAGAGGTACTTGTGGAAGGGGTACAAGAGGCCACGACAAAGGCCGTGGGGGTGCTAGGGTTGGGTCTTCGTCATCTGGCCACATGCCTAATGTAAAAGCTATGGAGGCACTAGCTTTACCTGTGACTGAGATTGGATCTCACGATCGTGTGGCTGGGGATGACACACTATCCCAATCTATGTTACGAATTCTGGAGAAGGTTGCTAGGCCCAATACTGGTGTTGTGGGCCGTGGGTCAATTATGAAATGACTCCAGTCTAACGGAGTTGAGATTTTTATGGGTATTGCTGAAGTTGCCCCTAATGTGACTGAATATTGGATTGAGGACACAGAAAGGATCATGGATGATCTCTACTGCGCCTCCGAGCAGAAACTAAAGGGTGCAGTGTCACTGCTGCGAGATGAGGCCTACCAGTGGTGGCTTATAGTTAAAGAGGGCATTCAGCCCGATCGGTTGACCTAGGAATTTTTCAAGACTACTTTCCAGAGTAAGTATGCTGGTGCTAGTAGTGTGGATGCTCAGAGGAGGGAATTTCTTAATTTGACTCAAGGGGATAAGTTAGTGGCTGAATTTTTGCAATTAAGCGGCTATGCGCGAGGAATGGTGGCAACTGAGTACGAACATGTGTTTGTTTTAAGGATGGCCTCAGGGTTAGTCTATGGGTTCTAATAGCTCCATAGAAGGAGAGAGATTTTGCTGCATTAGTTGATAAGGCGAAGATCACAGAGGAGGTGAAGCGCACTGAGCTCCAGAACCATGAAAAAGAGAGAGGTAGAAACAAGAGTGATTCGAAACCCTCAGGTTCCTTTCTGAGGCTTAAGAAAAAAAGCCAGAGTTGATGGGCCAGTCAGTGTTGGGGCCCCTGTTGCTGCTACTAGATCGTAGCCCTGTGCTGATTGTGGGAGACGCCATCAGGGCAAGTGCCAGAAAAGGATTGGGCCATGTTTGAGATGTGGATCATTGGAGCATTGTATCAGAGATTGTCTGTAGAGGCCCAATCAGATGCAAGCTACTGGTATGGGTACTGTACAGCTGCCAAGGGGTGTTCAGCAACCACCAAGAGGACGTGGTTAGGCCAGAGGTGGTAAAGGTTTGGGCCATGGTCAGAGAGCAGTGGGCAAAGGTGCTGGTCACACTGAGGTGAGGCATCCAGCTTTGGTTTATGCTGTATGTCACCGAGAGGAGGGAGATGCCCCAGATGTTATCACGAGTACGTTCTTTATCTATAATATGCCTTATACTGCACTGATAGATATAGGATCTACTTATTCCTATAAAGCTTGTAATCTGTCTGAGACTTTGGGTATCTTGGTTGAAAGTATTACGAGTGAGGTTACTGTGTTGAGTCCATTGGGGCAGTCAGTAAGGGTAAATAAACTATTCAGAGATGTACATTTGGAGGTTCAAGGAGTTATCTTTTTGGCGGATTTGATGGAACTTCCTTTTGGAGAATTTGATTTATTTCTGGGAATGGACTAACTGGATAAGCATTGAGTGAGCTTGGATTGTGCTACTAAGCAGGTGGTACTGAGAACTGTGGAGGATGACGAGGTAGTTTTTGTTGGGGAACATCAAAATTACTTGTCAAATGTGATTTCTGCATTAAGGACCGAGAAGTTGGTTCATAAGGGTTGCGAGGCATACCTAGCCTACATTAGTGTTTCAGATTCCGGGGTTTCTTCTGTTAAGGATATTAGAACAGTTAAAGACTGTCTAGATGCTTTTGCTAATGAGCTGCTTGGGTTACCTCTGAACCGTGAAGTGGAGTTTGGGATTGAGCTCTTACTTGGTACAGCACCGGTGTCCATCGCCCTTTATAGAATGGCACCAAAGGAGCTTGTGGAGCTTAAGGCTCAGATTCAAGAGTTGTTGGATCATGGGTTCATCCGCCCTATTTTAATTTATATCCAATTTAATTTGGGTTAATAAATTATGAAAAGTGGTCTAATTGAGCCAAACCGACCAAGTAGTGGACAACCCAAAACTGACCCATGTGCTGACCCAAATCAGCTTATAGGCTGATTATTTAGCTTGCAAAGAGGCCCTTGAAGACTTGTTCAAATAGCATTCAAACCCCTCCACAAATGGTAGCTTTCTAGAATTGCCCGAAGCTTAATTTAGCAAGTTTGAAATCATCAAACTTGCCACATGTGTGGCCGACCAAGGGAGGGCTCTTTGGCTGCTAATTTTAGCTATTTTTAGCAGCCCTCTTAAGCTATAAAAACCCAATTAAGCTGATCATTTGAAACACACCTCAATTCATTCACATCTCTTCTCTCCTCTCTCACTCTCTACTCTCATTTTCCCTTTTCAAAATAAAATATTTTTCTTCACCAAAGTGTTTTAAATTGCATTCATAAATAATCCTTTTCACAGACCCTGTGGATACGATAACTCGACATTTACTTGTCACTTTATTACTTATTGCAATTGTGTACACTTGCACATTTTCATCGTTCCAGTAAGCCAACGAAATTCACATGCCTTGTTTTTAAACAAAATAAAGATAAAACTTGGAGCAAATAAAATGGGTCAACACATTGATTCAAAATACAATTTTGATACTCACATTCGCTTGACATCATGTAACAACCCAGTTTTAGCTAAATCAGAACTGTGGTTTTGGAATCACAAAATCGAGGTTAAAAAATTATTTTAATATAATTTTTTGGTGTTTGAAGTATATGAATATGTATGTGTGAAAGTTTCGTGTGATAATTTTATCGTTTAAGTGGTCAATTTGATAAAAGGACTAAATTGTGTAAAATGCAAAAGTTGCTTACTATATGATAAAAGTGTCTATTTGCTATGGCTTATTAAATGAAAGGTCCTTATGTTGTAATTAGACCAGTGATAGTAGGAATGGTCATAAATGGGTATATATTAGGTGATTTTATAATGTTTTCATTAAGGATAAATTTAGAATTTGATAATTAAGTTAATAAAACTATAACCAAATATAATTTTTGTCCATATTTCATGCTTTAGCTGATTTTTACAAGTGAAAAACACCATTCTATACTCATCTAGGGTTCAGCTCTTTGAATCTTTGATTAAGGTATGTATTTTGCTAGGTTTTTGATGATTTCTATGTTTTTGTGATCATTGCTTCGTGTACTAGCTAGCCTGTACTCTAATTTCTGAAATTGTTGATGATTTTGTGAAGTGCCATTGATGAGTGCTTGAGCTCTTGAATGATTGCTGATGGAAAATGAATAATTGTTAATAGTTTTACATGTTTTGTAAAGTAATTATGAGTAAAACTGTCAATTAGGGATTAAATTGAGAAAAGTGTAAATTGAGGGGTCAAAATGTAAAATAAATTAAGGGAATATTGGCCAAGCATGTGTATGAGGAAATTATGAATATTTTGTGTTTTGTGAAATAAGGACTAAAATGTTAAAATGTGAAAGTTTAAAGCTAAAGTGTAAAAATGTCTAAATATGTGTTTGTGGATGAAATTGAATGTGTTGATGAATAAAAGGGTTAATTTTGAATGTATATAGATCAAGAATGGAAGAAATCGAATTTAGATCAGGGGAAAATGAAAGTTATCGAATTGTCGACCTCGTCCATTTATTCCGACTACGAGGTAAGTTCATATGCAAATACATGCTTTTAAATTGAATTATATATGTATTATTTGTCATTGGATTGCAATAAGTATGAATGAGTAGCTACAAACAAGAATTCACAGAGTTACGATATTTGGAAGTCCCGTACGAACCATAGGAATGGTATCGGATACGAATGTCATGACATTAGGTTGTCAAGATGTGATTACATGTAAGACCATGTAACACCCCAAACCTGGCCCAGACGTAATGGCCGAATCTAACGTGCCACATTGAAGTTAAAAATCCACGCTTTGTTTTAGTGTTTTAAAAAAACCGTCGTTTGATAAGGCTTAACCAAGTGAATAGAAGCTGCGCACCAGGTAGGTATCAAAAAACAGAAGAGGTGAGCCATGAAGGCTGCTTAAGTACCAAGCTCTTCGAGTGGATCCAATCCTAGACATGCCCACAACCATTGCCACACTTTGGTGCGAGGTTAGGTTTTGAGAAAAACGAGTTAGAATTCATTTAAGTAGATATTTTGATAAACCGATTAATTGTATCGTTATGTTATTTTGAAAACAATTATCATTTTGAAAATGCGCCTAAGTCTAACCCATTTTGGATTGTTATCGATAAAATATAGGGTATAAAATAAAATAATCCCATAAAAATAATTAAAATGGCCTTATTACAACCCAAAACCAAATAATAATATTAATAAGATAAAACTTATAAAGAAATAAATCGGCTACTTATTGCAATTAAAAGAAATGAAAAAATGGTGTGGTCATCTCCAAGTCCTCGCAGCTCCAAACCATCTAAGCTTAGGGATTACACCGCATTAGAAACGGGTAAGTTTACGAAAACTCGATTAATGTAACCCCAATAACATACAAACAATGAAAACACAGTATCAGTACAATCTGGGCCAAAGCCCTATTTAGTCTTGACATATACTGGGCCGAAGCCTTTCGTTTAATGGTTACTAGGCCGAAGCCTTTTCATAAATCATACCACTGCGCCGAAGCCTTTTCATAAATCATATCACTGGGCCAAAGCCTTTACTGTAAATGGTATGGCCCACAGGCCCATTTCAATATCATATGTAATGTCAATGGATGTATGCAAGCCCATTTCAATATCATATGAAATACCAATGAATGTATGCAAGCCCATTTGGGGAGACTACTCGGCCCACCATCCACTACTCTCAACCCGTACCAATCAACACACCATGTGGGGAATGATTCAACCCACCCAACCAACACACCACTGGCAGCATAACTGCTTTATCATATATCTGGAGGCCTAGCCTCTTTTAATAACTGGGGCAAAGCCCTTTTCGGTAAATTGGGGCAAAGCCCTTTTCAATAAACTAGGGCATAAGCCCTTTTCGGTAAACTGGGGCATAAGCCCTTTTCAATAGACTGGGGCATAAGCCCTTTTTCACTTCCTCCATCCATATAAAAACCCAACCCAATGCATTTATGAATACATCATGTGCATTTCATACATATCATGTGCATTTCATACATATCATGTGCATTTTATACATATCATGTGCATATCATATCAATCATGTATATCATATCCCACGTATCAAATTTATAATTAATCCCTAGGGGTATAATGGTCATTTTTACCTAGGGGCAAAACAATCATTTTCATACTATAAGGGTAATTTCATAATTTTACCAAATATTAGGGTTTTCCATGTTCATCAACAATTATCAATATTTCCGAGTGTTTAAACAATGATCTTTAACCCACTTTATCAAACTTAGGCTTTTGGGCCCAAAACCTCTAATGGGCCCTACGAATGCCGATTTAGCCCACTAAGCCTGCTTAATCCAAATTTTACAACAGTACTAACCGTGTTATCATGCAAGTTTTCCAAATTCCATTTTCTATCAATTTTACCCAAATGGGCCCGAAAGCCCATTGGGCCCAATTCCAGCCCATTGAGGCCCAACTTACCATCGTGCACAAAATTGTGCTCTTACCTATTCCATCGATCCGACCACCAATCATATCGTATCTATTGCACTTTAAGCAAAGGCAAAATCACAAGTTCCCGAAATACCGGTATTTTAGCATTTCGGCTTCTCAACAAATATTAATCTAAGCTATTACGAGGGTTAGTACACACCTGTTACGGGTTGAAGTTGAAACGTTTCCATAATCAATCACTTACGATAACCACCACCTGTCACTCAAACTTAACTATTCCAATATAAATATATGTAAATCCTAAGCACATCAGTCATACGGAACATAAGGGCGTATTCATCATTTTACCATACAGGGGTATTACGGTTACTTTACCCTACAGGGGCTTTACGGTCTTTTTACCTATTAGGGGTATTTTAGTCATTTCATCCTACAAGGGTGTTTTGGTAAATCTACAAACCAAGGGTATTTCAGTAATTTTGTAAACCAATGGTATTTCTATAATTTTTAGAAAGTCAAGGGTATTTCTGTAATTTTGTAAATCAGGGGTATTTTGGTAATTTTACAAATTGAGGGTATTTCGGTAATTTCACAAACTAGTGGTATTTTGGTAATTTTACAAACTAAGGGTATTTTGGTAATTTTGTAAACTAAGGGTATTTTAGTAATTTTGTAAATCGAGGGTAAAATGATAATTCTGTAAATTAAGGGTAAAATGGTAATTCTGTAAATTGAGGGTAAAATGGCAATTCTATAAATCGAGGGTAAAATGGTAATTCTGTAAATTAAGGGTAAAACGGTAATTCTATAAATCGAGGGTACTTTGGCAATTTTACAAATTGAGGACATTTTAGTAATTTGGTAAACTAAAGTATTCTAAATAGGGATAACAATACGAATGGGCCTAAAGCCTATTCTCGGCCCAAATGGGCTCACATGCTCGTGTGGCCTTTTTAGCCCAAATCTAGCCACAAATATGAGATTCACCTAGCCTAGTCCAATATTTACTACACAATCAAACAAACTTATCCAATTGGGCTCGTAGGCCCATTGGGCCCACATGGCCCCTTTCGGCCCATCGCGACCCGAAGTAGCCATCCTACAGCTAGAGTAGTGAGAAATACACACCTGATAGGAAACTAGAGTTAATCCACGCTCCGAGCACTCTTAGCCGACGCCCAACCCAAACGAGCACGCCATACAGCGAAAGGGATCAGCCAAGAAAGGTACCTCTACTCTCCTCATGGTTCTCTCTATTTAAAGCCACCAGATCCCTCTTATGTTAGCTTCCGATGTGGGATCCTCTATCATCAGAGTTTAAATTCAACACCAACTCTTGCCGTCCCCTGTTAGCAAAATAAATGCTCCTCGCTTGCCATGGGATTCGAACCCATGCCTCCCCTCAAATGCTCCACATGCTACATGCCACTAAGCCACAAGGCTTTTTGTGTCATATTTTATCCCCAATTAATTATAAGGTCTAAAGGCCAAAGTCCAGGTTCCCTAAAAAAAAAACCAAAATAAATTGCAAGAGCCAAGGCTTGAACCCAGGCTCCTATACAACCTTAATGATGCCACAACCACTAGACTACACGCTTCCTTGTGTCATTTATTTACCACAATAATTTAAAAGGCCCTCATCCAAGCATCCAAGTTTTTTTTTTCATTTAATACCAAAATTTTTGCTAAAGACCAAGTTTAAACCCAAGATTTCTCCAACACTTCTCAAAGCCATTAACCACTAAAGCAAACATTTAATTGTTTCATTTCATTGCACAATTAAATACCTATATACAACCTCCTTATGGACCCCCACTCAAGGCCCAATACTTCTAGGCCCAAATTCGGGGTGTTACAGACCATGTCTAGGACATTGGCATTGTATCGAGATTACGTGTAAGACTCAGTCTGGAACAATGGTAGCGATATGTGATAACATGTAAACCATATTTGGGATATGGTATTGTACGAGCTTATGAGATTTTCGAGTATCTTTAATGATTCTAAATGGTTCAACGGGGAAAGACAAGTCAAGAAAGAAAGTGTTAATGAGTTAAATGACTCAGGTACATACGAAGTTTATACGAGTATTGAAAAGTGAAGTAATTGATGAGTTACATGAGAAAATGATTATGTATTCAATAAGAAAGGTTTGTGTATATATAAGTTTACTTGTACTTGGCCTAGTAATGGAAATGTTGTGATTTATATGATAGCTTTATTTTTATATGGCTTACTAAGCTTTTAAAGCTTACTTTGTGTGTTCTTTCCATGTTTTATAGATTATCGAAGCTAGCTCGGACTCAAGGATCATCAAGAATATGTCATCGCACTATCGATCATCTCGTTGATATTTTTGGAAGCTTTGTATATATGGTATATGGCATGCATAAGCTAGTGTCAATTTAATATGTTTTAAGTTGTGAATTTTAGCCATGTGATTTGGCTTATAAATGTTGGTATATGGCCATTTAAGTTGGCTTGAATTATATGCTTGATGAATGATATATGAGAAGTATATAATGTTCTAAGTGTTGGTCTATTTGGAATGGTTGCTCTTTTGATTGGTTTTTAATTATGGTAATAATGTTTGGAAGTTGTCATATTATGGTTTGTTTTGAGATGATGATATGGTACATTGTTTTGGTATGTTTTGAATATGGAATTAAGTGGTTGAATGGTTATGAATAGATGGCATGATATTAGTATGAATTGGTATTTTTTTGGTTGCTTAAAGATGTATTGAAATGGTGATATTTTGCTTGCTATGTGTGCTTGTGGAAAGGGTGGCAAATTGGATTTGCAAATAGCCTATTTTTGTCCACATGGGCAGAGACACGAGCGTGTCTACTGGCCGTATGTGGCACACGGGCTGCCACATGGGCGTGTGGTCAGCCGTGTGACCCAAGTTAGTAACCCCCTTAGATTTCACACGGTTTGGCACACGAGCATGTCCTCGGCTTTGTGGTATAAGTCAGTATGTATGCCCTATTTTCACACGGCTTGTGCCACGGGCGTGTTTGGGGGTCATGTGAGACACACGACTTGTTCACATGGGTGTGTGACCTATAATTTCATGAACTTTTTCTAAGTGTTTGGAAAATTTTTATTTGTAATCGGTTTAGTTTTGAATCACTCTTAAGCATGTTTTAAGGTCTCGTAAACCTATTTAAGGGACTTTGTGTCTGTAAATGAAGATATGCGATATTGAATATAATGTTTGATAAATGTTGTATTTGATCGATAATACCTCTTAACCGTAATATGGCGATAGACAAAAGCTAGGGGTGTTACATTTAATTGGTATTAGAGCTTCAGTTTAATCGATTCTAGGACTAATGTAACGAGTGAGAGTCTAGCTATACATGCTATTTATATATAACTGCGATAGTGTGATGATTCCTGACAATTAAAATGTGTTTTTATATAGCAAATGGATCTCGATTGAGCTGTAGCTGACGATGTTGAAAGTAATGAGCCCGCTCCTGTTCAAGGGGCAGCGCCTGCTGATTCTAGGCTGATTACGAGTAGCCACGAGGGAGAGGCTAAACAAGCCTTCTTCTAGATGATGAATGAGTGGTTCACTCAGTATATTAGAACTAATCTGGCTGCTCCACAACCTTCACCCCCGTCTAATCCTCCACAAGTCCCTATCATGCCACAAGCTGTGAATCCGATACAATTGAGTAAGCCTCCAGTTGATAAAATTAGAAAATGTGAGGCTAAAGAGTTTCGTGCCACTACTGATGATGAAGCTGAGAGAGTTGAGTTCTAGCTTGAGAATACAATACGAATGTTTGATGAAATGTCATGTACTCCTGATGAAAGTCTGAAGTGTGCTGTTTCACTTCTGAGAGATATGGCGTATCATTGTGGAAAATATTGATATTTGTGGATCTGAAAGAACGAGTCAATTGGGAGTTCTTTCAGACTGGATTTAGAAAGAAGTACATTAGTCAAAGATTCATAGATGAGAAACGCAAAGAGTTTCTTAAGCTGAAACATGGTCATATGTCTGTTACGGAATACGAACGAGAATTTGTGAGATTGAGTCAATATGCATGAGAATGTGTTTGAACTGAAGCTATAATGTGTAAAATATTTGAAGACGGTTTGAATGAAGACATCAAGCTATTAGTCGGGATTCTAGAAATAAAAGACTTCTTGACACTCGTCAAGCGAGCATGCAAAGCTGAAGAACTTGGGAAAGAGAAAAGAAAAGCTGATTTTAAAGCTAGAGATTCGCGAAAAAGATTATCGAGTAAGTCATTTCATTTGGCATCTAAGAAGTTCAGAGATGACTTTAGTCGTTCCAAGGCTACTATAGGTTATTCTAGACGGGATCAAGACAAACCACCTGTGAGTTCGAAAGCTACATCAGTAGCTAGTGTTGGTAACATCAGGCCTAAATGACCCCAGTGCAAACATTGTCGTAAACGACATTTTGGCGACTGTAGATTGAATGTTCAAGCCTGTTTCAAATGTGGATTATTGGATCACTTCATTCGTGAATGCCCTGAGTTGGTTGAGCAAGAGATGGAGCAGAATACTAGGCCGAATAACACGGCAGTTCGAGGTAGACCACCTAGAAACATGGGTAATGTGGCTAGTAGCCAGAGGGGAACTAAAGACACTGCTATTAGATCTGAGGCTTGTCACCTGCCAGAGCTTATGCTATTCACACTTGCGAAGAAGTTTCATCTCCTGATGTTATTATCGGTACTTTCACTATGTATGATACTACTATAATCGTATTGATAGATCCAAGATCAACTCATTCATATACATGTGAAACTTTAGTATCTAGTAAGACTTTGCTGAGGCCCACGGGCAATTCTGTGGACATGGGTTGAGAATTGGCCAAATAGGGCGGAATGGGCTAAATGGGCCTGATGGGCTGTTGGGCCCATAATAGGCAAGGGTTGATAAGTGATGCTATGCGTTAGGAAATTTGTATGTGAGCATGAATATAATATGATTTGGGCCTAATGTGTAACACCCCTTACCCGTGTTTGATGCAAGAACAGGGTACAAGGTATTACCGGACTTAATCACTAATCATCGTGTAAAAACCGATTCATAATTAATAACATAATCAAGACTATCTACATTAAATGACTTTATACAATAGAGACCTTCAAATAACATAGGTCAGTATTTTAGGCCAATTCCTAGCAACTTAATAACAATTAAACGAGTCTCCATACATGCCAAAGACTTAAAATACTTTAAAACCTTTATATATCGATCAATAGTTTGATAGTGTGATTTAACCTCTGGCGACCTCCAACTCGAGCTAACATCTGCGACACATTAGGAAAAAGGAAAGGAAGGGAGTAATCATTATAGCTTAGTAAGTAAGTATGTAAATATTAATAAACAATACATTATCACACTTTAAATAAAGTCACAATATGTTCCCCGAATATTACCATCACAAACACACATACTTTCACTATTACAATCATAAACAGGTTCAAAATAAGCTATCTAGCAGAGTACCAGCAACTAAATTATTTATTTCTGGAGCTAAAGAACTCCAAATTACAAACCGTTAATTTTAATTGAAACTAGATTCACTTATATTCTTTCCATAAAATTTTTAAAATTTTTGGTCCATCCAATTAGTACAGTTTATTCATTGAAGTTACCCATGTTTCACTGCACAACTGTTCTGACCACTCTTCACTACGAATCAATTTTATCCTCGTACAGAATTAAAAGGATGTTCTTGTTTATTTAATTTAAAACTAGACTCATTAAGGATTTCAAGCATATAAATTATATCCCATACTTATTGTTTTACAATTTTTAATGATTTTTCCAAGTAAGAACAGGGGATCACATAGTCATTCTGAACCAGTCTCTCAAAAACTAAATATATCATAATATAGAATTCCTTTGCTTGCTCTGTTTTTGTTATATGAAAATAGACTCATTAAGCTATAATTTGATATCTCATTCAGTCTCTGATTCAATTTTTACTATTTTTGGTAAATTTTTAGATTCACATCACTGCAACTATCCATAACAGTTTTATTGTCAATTTTGATCTTTCACACTTCAATTGTATTCATCAATTTCCCATAACAATCTTTCCAATTTCCAATCACATATCGAGCATATTTCTCATAAGTTACACATGTATATACTTACAATTATCATCATAAAGTCATACACAATTTCATATAATCAATTTCCCAGTTGAATGCTTCGGAATAATAACAGATACGCAATGGTATCGCACACAACCCACCTTTAAAATCGAAGCTCTCTTGTACACATAGTGGCCTTCACTTAGCACCACTCATGTGACCTAGCTCGATTGTACACATAATTTTGGCTCTCTTGTACACATGGTGAACACTTAGTACCACCCATGTGACCTAGCCAGTTTATCTCGTAGCTCTCTTGTCTACATGGTGTTCTTCATCTGGAACCACGCATGCGACCTAGCTACATATATCCCATAGCTCTCTTGTCTACATGGTGTACACATAGTATCACCCATGCGACCTAGCTACATCATAATGTCTCGTAGCTCTCTTGTACACATGATGTGCACTCAGCACCATACATGTGACCTAGCTCCATACCATTTGTATCATCCAATCTTTCCGAAGGTTCAACCGGGATTTCTCTCTCTTTCTAATACTTGATTCCATACTTTCAATAGTCAATTATGATTCAAAAATCAGCTGCAATACATAAAATATGCTAAAATACAAAAACATAATAAATATAATGTATTATTTACATACAAACTTACATACTTTCTCATTTCCATGTCGAATTAATATTGAACATTTAAATCATCATAATTATACTTACTTTCAACACCTTGGCAATCATAGTAAATATATCAATTTTACATTGAAACATGCATAAATTAATGCTTATTATACATATGAACTTACCTCGATACTAAAACGACCATTTTACCAACTTTCCCGATTTTTTATTTTTCTCCCATTCTAGATTCAAATCTCATTTTCCAGGATCTAAAACATCATATTTTACTTATTTAATTAATGTACTATTCAAAACAGTCCTTAACTCAAACTTTGGAAAAATTACAATTTTTCCCCTAAACTTTTGCATATTTACACTTTTGCCTCTAGGCTCGAGAATTAAACTTCATCCCTTATTCTTATGTTTTATGACATGCTTATCATTTTTCCCTTCAATGGCAACAATTAATTCTCATTCTAACACATAGTTATGAACAATAACAACTTTTACCGATTAAGCCGTTTTACTCATTTTTGCTTAAAACCACTTAGCAAAAGTTGTTTAACATAATTTCAGCCTTCATATTCTACCATAAAACATCAAAATAAACACATTTAATCTATGGGTATTTTTCCAAATATGAACCCTAGCTTAAATTATTGCTAGAATAAACTTAATCAAGTTACCGGGATTCTAAAATCGTAAAGGACTTGAAAAACAGGGCTAGAACAGACTTACTATTGAGCTTTGAAAGCTTGACAACCCTAGCCATGGCTTCCCCCATGCTAATTTCGGCCTCCATGAAAAAAAGGAGTCAATTTTGGCTTTATTTTCCCTTTTCATTTCTTTTAATTACCGAATGACTAAAATGCCCTTAAGGCCTTTCTTTAAAATTTTGTCCTATTCATGCCCATTTTTGTCCAAACAAAAAATAATGGTCTAATTACCATTTAAGGGACCTCCTCTTTAAACCCCCCATTTCAATCAAGTACTTATGAATTAGAACACATATTTTGCAACTTTTGCAATTTAGTCCTAAAAGTCCAATTAAGCACTTTATCAGTAAAATTACTTAACGATATTTTTACACAATATTTTAATCAATAAATAAACCTTAAAACTTAATCGAAATAAATTTTTTGACTTTGAATTCGTGGTTCTAAAACCTTCGTTCCTTTTAAGCCCTAAATCGGGCTGTTACAGCAACTTCTGCAAATAAGCCCTAATAGGAAAATTCAACATGCAATCTATAAAATTTCTTATCAATACTCTAACACATGCATCTAATCACTCGGTAAATCATAAAAATTAATCGAAATAAACTTTTCTATCTCAGATTTGTAGTTTTGCAGCCATTATTCCATTTAGGCCCTATTTCAAGATGTTACATAATAAGCCATATGAATGTGATTTGGGCCTAGTGGGCCATAAGAAAATGGACTAGGCCAGATGGGCCATTTGAATAAGATTAGGCCTAGTGGGCCATATGCATGTATGTAGGGGTATTGGGCCTAGTATATGATGACTACATAAAAATTAATTAATTAATTGAGACCGTGGACAAGTCATAGGGTTAAGGTGTGGCAACAGGTATATGCATGTCTAGGATTGGATCTAGGGAAAGCTTGGTACTTAAGCGGTGTTAATGACCCACCTCCTCTTCTCTGGAATCCTACCTGGTTTATAGTATTCGTTCATATTAGCTCGCGGGACTTGTTCATAGGCCAAGGTAAGTCGAAATCGTAATTAAAGGAAAATTAACGAAATTCCCCTAAGGGCAAGAATGACCAGAATACCCCTAGGTGTTGAATGTAAGTTTGATGGATGTGACATGCATACATATGACGTTCTGCTTAGGTTGTATATGGGGTGGGAATTATGGTATGGAGAAAGTATATGAGGATCGCATGGTTGCCTGACAATCATAGATCCACCGACGACTTTTAAAGCCCAATATGTAAATGAAGGTAGTTCCACAATCAGGCTACCATTGGTGTGTGGGCTGGGGGGGTCGATATTTATATCTCCAAATGGTGTAATGGGGGACGGAGCTGGTGTGTAGCGGATGGATAATTTGAATAGGATTGCATTGCATGTTTAATGTATGATGATTTTTGTATGTTTGTTTCCATCGAGGGTTATACACAATGAGTTTGGAAAAACTCACCCCCTCTATTATTTTATTTTAAGGTGATGCTCAGTAGACGGTTTGATGTTTGGAGGGACTCTGGGTGGCCAGCTAGCAAGACAAATTTGGACCTTTTTTAGCTTATAAGTTTTATTTTATTAAGTATGTTTTAGACCAGATTGAAATAAGGTTTTCATTATGCTATTATTACTTGAATTATTATTATTTCCATTGTAATTACGAGAAGTTGAACATAGGTTTCCTAAATTATTATGTTTTCTACGTTTCCACAACTTAACTTTTAAATGATATGTTTTCTTAAATCAAATGTTTTAAACAAGGCTTTCACAACTGAAAGGTGTGTTTATTTTTAAGTTAATTAAGGTTTCTTTTGTTTAAGAAGGGCTTCCAATGAAAACACGATTTTTGCTAAAACACTTCAATGTGACACGACAGATTCAGCCATAGCGTCTGGGTCAGGTTTGGGGTGTTGCATTTAGAAGTATCAGAGCCCAGGTTGCAAAACACGGGCTGTGAACTAGGCCTTATTAATTGGTTTATTTTTGTGTTTTAAAAAAAATATTTTTTATTGGATCACAATGTTTTGGAAAAAGTAAAGTCTTGCTGAGCGGCACACCGAGTCTCTGACATCGAACCAAGTAAGTACTTTTACACTTAAATTTGTTTAAATTATTATACAGTAAACAGTTAGATGGCTACTCTAGATGATTTTTTTAGAATGGAACCAAAGCCTGCAGGAACCTGAAATTGTAGAGGATTTCCACAAACAATCTTCTCTTTAATTACTTCCATAAAACATAGGGTTAATTATTGAAATTAACTAAGACTTCATAAAATTTCTAATCCAGATAATACGTGAATCGACGATGAGTGCTAGAAGAGGTGCAAGGGGCCGTGGCCGAGGCTGCAAAAGTTTTAGTGCTGAATCGTTGGCATCGGGCCATATGCCTGATCTTGGAGTAGAAGAGGCTCCGACCTCACCTCTAGCTGGGAATGGACCTTATGATCGGGCCGTGAGAGAAGATGCATTGCTGCAGGCAATGCTGAGGATTTTAGAAAATGTCGCTGGGCCTAATAATGGCAGCAAAAATCGGGGGTCCATTCTTGTAACATCCCGTACCCGAGACCGTTACCGGAGTCGAACACGAGGTGCTAACCGACTAATTCATTTACTCTCGCAGTCCAATTAAAATTTTTTCCAGACGACTGGCTAACTGCGTCACTGTCACCTTAAAAATCATAACTTGAGTTCCACAACTCGAAAATCAGATTCGTAATTTTTCCCTAAAACTAGACTCATATGTCCATCTACATATTTTTTCTTAGAATTTTTGGTCAGGCCAATTAGTACAGTTTATTAGTTAAAGTTTTCCCCTAATCCAGGGTTCGACTACACTAACCTTCACACATTACGAATTGGATATCTCCATGTACAGGGCTCCAATACTGATGCCGTTTGTTTCTATAGAAACTAGACTCAGAGAGGAATCTATGCATATATGGCATGACTCCTAATTATCTCTGGTTAATTTACAATGAATTTCCAAAGTCTGAACAGGGATTCCAGAAACCGTTCTGGCCCTATTTCACAAAAACCTAAATATCTCTTAACATACAACTCATATGACCGTTTCGTTTCTTCCATATGAAAGTAGATTCATCAAGGCTCATTTACATAATTTATTCACTATTTAATTCCATCTCTACTATTTTTAGTGATTTTTCACATCCACATCACTGCTGCTGCCAGCATCTATTTTTAGGGTAGACTTTATCTAACGCATAGTTTCTATGACTCAACTAACCCTCTTGCATATATAGTCCAAAATATAATCAAGATGAACCATTCTAATGGCTGATCGTTGCCAAACATTTCCATGCCTCTTAATGAGCATATACATATCGAATGATTATAACATTATGCTCAAAACATTTATAAGCCATTTTCACATGGCTATCTAAAATTATACAAATCCAAAGGGTCCATGACCCACAACAAAAGGGGTAGTCCTATACATTGACCAAAATATCCTCTCACTACTAGTCTATTCCATACATGCCATAAGATATTCCCAAAACGTAGCAGTACCAAACGGTGGGTAGTGATAGTGTGACTAGTTGCTGACGATCCCCGAGCCTGTAGCTTCCAATGAGATCTATAAAACAGAGGAAACAAAGTAAACAGAGTAAGCATTACGATGCTTAGTAAGTTTTAAGCAGTGTCAACAGATAACATCCGAATCATAACATGGTTGTTCGTATTTTTATTTCACTCTTCCTTCGGGCACACTATCCCCTTTTCCGAATATGCACATCTCATCATATACAATAGGCAGATAAACTCTCACATAAAAGTGAGCTCATGTGACACAGATATATCGTATGATTTCACATAACCTCTCACACTAAACCGATGTCACATAATCATAGGAATAGTCCCATAGATGGCTCTCGTGTGCATCATATATAAACTTGGAGTACATACCTGTTTAACCTTTCGCATTGCGTATATTTATAAGCAATTCTTATTACGAAGCCTTACCCGGACATAATCTCCACACGTAGTCATCGGGTCTTACCCGGACATAATCTCCACACGTAGTCATCGGGTCTCACCCGGAACATATTTCCAAGTTTCATGTACATTTAATCACATGTTACAACATTCACATTAGCCATTCGGCTTTACCACACATACACATCACACATATATTTCACATTAGTCATTCGGCTTTACCACATATACATATCACACATATATTTCACATTAGCCCTTCGGCTTTACCACATATACACATCACACATATATTTCACATTAGCCATTCGGCTTTACCACATATACATATCACACATATGTTTCACATTCATCACATCGGCCATTAGACCTTATCACATATATACTCTTTCACATTCATCACATTGGCCATTAGGCCTTATCACATATATATACACCTTCACATTCATCACATCGGCCATTAAGCCTTATCACATATATACTCTTTCACATTCATCACATTGGCCATTAGGCCTTATCACATATATACTCTTTCACATTCATCACATCGGCCATTAGGCCTTATCACATATATACTCTTTCACATTCATCACATCGGCCATTAGGCCTTATCACATATATACTCTTTCACATTCATCACATTGGCCATTAGGCCTTATCACATATATACTCTTTCACAAATTTTAATATCAAGGATCCATCTAATACTCATATATCATTTTACAATATCACGATTTAGAATTCAAGTATGGGTTCAATCAATAGCTTATGAGCAACTAAGACAAGTTTTATCCATGTTTGCAACAAAATCACATATTCGCTGCGAGCTGTTTTCCTGAGCAATGGTCACTAAATTATTCATAACCGGAGCTAAAACACTCCAAATCACTTGCTGTTAATTTTCTCTGAATACAGACTCATACATCTTTCATCCATAAAATTTTCAGAATTTTAGGTGTGGCCAATCAATACCAGATTTTTCTTGAAGTTTCCCCTGTTTCACTGTTTGACTAATCTGACCACTCTTCGCTACGAATCAAATCTTTCATTGTACAGAATTCATAATGTGTTCTATTTGATTCCATTTGAAACTAGACTCATTAAGGAGTCTAAGCATATAAATCTTATCTTATAATCATTTTTGTACAAATTATAATGAATTTCCAAAAACAGAACAGGGGATTTCGGAGTCATTCCGACACTGTCCCGCACAACTTTAAATATCTCTTTATAGGAAATTCCTTTGCTTCCACGGTCTCTTTTATAAGAAACTAGACCAACTAAGCTTTGATTACATGTTTTATTCAGCCTATAATTCCACACCAACAATTTATAGTGATTTTCTAAAATCACATTACTACTGCTGTCCAAGCAATTTATTACAATTTGCTCTTAACCTTCCAAGTCCAAACACTTATGAACTTACCATTTGGGCTTAAGACATATCATGGCCACATCATATCTTATCAAATCAACTCGTTATGTCCTATTATGATTGAATTTACTCAACGATTAATCGCTTAAAACTTACCTCGGATGTGGTCGAGCGATTTCAATGCTATTCGATCACTTCTTCCTTCCCTTATCCAACTTGATCCTCTAGGCTCTTGAGCTTAATTAAACAAACAATTTGACTTAATCATTTGAGCATCGAAAAGAGGAATACAAGATACTTAGCCAATATATATACTCATTAGGCATCAAAATCGCATATGTGCGAAATCATGAATCAAACTCAACACATTAGTTAATATTCCTCTTAGCGAATTTTCTAAGCCAAGAATAGGCATCAATATGCTTGCCTCTAACGAATGCATGCACACAATTTCCCCTCATGTGGCGAATATACATGTCCATGTTGAGGCCAATTATACATAATACCACACAAAAACAGTATACATTTTACTACTAACGCATTACATATCGTAGCTCAATACACCTCTCTCATTTACTTCATAACAAAACATCATCACAAGCAAATATACACTTGAAATAGTATATATGTCATACCAATACATCATTTGCAAACATATATTCATGTAGGTGCAAGGGCGAATTCTCAAGTGGCTTATATCCAAATATATACACATATCCAAAGCTTAAATCTTACTTACCATGCAACATGCATGAATCATACTTATGGATATACCATGGCGAATACCCCAACACCATAATTTTGGTCATGATTAAACAAAGAACTTAGTATCTCCTTCAAAAATGCTAAAAGAAAATCTAAGAGTCCTCAATCCCCATCACATGTTTCATTATCAAGCTTGATATTTAGCATGCAATGGCATTAACACCACATTCACTTTGGCGAATTTCATTCCCATGACATAGCAAAGATTTGAACCATGGGCTAACAAGAACATCAAGCTAGCAACTAAAACATGCATGAATCTCATGGCACAACCTCAAACATACCTTAATCTTGATGCAAGTATAGCCAACCTCTTCCTAATCCTCTTCAAAACCAAACATGAAGCAAAATTCCTTCCTTCCTCTAGTATTTTCGGTCAAGGAGAAAAAATGGATGAACAAATTTTTTTTCTTCTCTTTTCCTCAATACACGCAAGGGGGTTCACTCACACACATTTTTTTTCATTCTTTATTACCCATACTTATTTGTTTATTGTTTCTCCCTAATGCAACAAAACATGTTTCATGACATGTTTTGCCCACGATTCCTTGTCATGGCGGCCACTAGAACTTGGGGGAATTTGACATGCAACTCCTCCCTTTGACTACATGCACTATTAGGTCCTTATAGATTAGCCTTTCACTTTTCAAAAGTGTCACACAAGTCCTACTAATTGAATTCACATGCAATCGGCTAAATCGAACTTGAAATTTTCACACATTCATAATTACATATTCTAGACAATAAATATTACATTCAAACATTTCGGTGACTCGGTTTAGCAGTCCCGAAACCACTTCCCGACTAGGGTCAATTTTGGGCTGTCACAATTCTGGAGCGACTTCGTTCGAACGGGGCTGAGATCTTTAAGGGCATGGCTGGCGTGGCTCCTAATGTGACAGCCTTAAAATGACCCTATTCGGAATGTGGTTTCGGGACCACAAAACCGAGGCATAAAAATAATTTAATATTTATTTTATTGCCTATAATATGTGCTAACTCATGTGTGACATTTTTGATGTTTGATTTAGAGTTATAAATCTGAATTTCACTAGAAAGGACCTAGTAGAAAACTTTGAAAATATGATGGGGAAATGTGTGATGACTAATTAAAGCATGCATGCAAAACAATGGCCTTGCATGTCAAATATCCCTCTTTTATAGGAGGTGGCGGCCATGACAAGGAGGATGGGCAAAACATGTCATAGACATGTTTTGTTGGTGCATTAGGGAGAAACATTAAACTAAGGGTATGGGTAATAAAAAATGAAAAAAAATGTGTGTGAAGGCTTCTCCCTCCCATTGTCGTGTATTGAAGAAAAGAAAAGAAAAATTTGCTCATCCATTTCATTCTCTCTTGACCGAAAATACTAAAGAGGAAGGAAGGAATTTTGCTTCATGTTTGGTTTGGAAGGGATTAGGAAGAGATTTGGTTATACTTGCATCAAGATTAAGGTATGTTTGAGGTTGTGCCATGAGATTCATGCATGTTTTAGTTGCTAGCTTGATGTTCTTATTAGCCCATGGTTCAAATCTTTGCTATGTCATGGAATGATATTCGCCAAAGGGATGTGGTGTTAATGCCATTGCATGCTAAATATCAAGCTTGATAATGATACATGCGATGGGGATTGAGGACTCTTAGATTTTCTTTTAGCATTTTGAATGAGATACTAAGTTCTTTGTTTAACCATGACCAAATTGAAACGGTATGGTGTTGTGGTGTATTCGCCATGGTATATCCATAAGTATGATTCATGCATATTGCATGGTAGGTAAGATTTGAGCTTTGGATATGTGTTTATATTTGGATATAAGCAACTTGGGATTCGCCCTTGCACCTACATGAATATATGTTTGCACATGATGTATTGGTATGACATATATACTATTTCAAGGTGTATATTTGCTTGTGATGATGTTTCTGTATGAAGTAAATGAGAGATGTGTATTGAGCTACAATATGTAATGCATCGCTTAGTAAAATGTATGCTGTTTTGTGTGGTATTAAGTGTATAATTGGCCTCAACATGGACATGCATATTCGCCACATGAAGGAGTTGGTGTGCATGCATTCTGTTAGAGGCAAGCATATTGATACCTATTCTTGGCTTGGAAAATTCGCTAAGGAGAGTACTAACTAATGTGTTGAATTGATTCGTGATTTCATACACATGTGACTCTAATGTCTAATGTATATAAGGGCTAAGTACCTTGAGCTTCACTTTGATGATTGAATGAATTGTATTGAATTGCTTGTTGTGATTAAAAATTGTGCATGACCATTGAGTATTTGAGCTAAAGGATGGCCAAGGCCATAGGGCCATTTAAATTTCCTTGTCATATTCGGCCATAAGCTATCATAATAAGATTTTAATAAGTTAAATTTGTGTGAATTAGCTCAAGAGCTTAGAGGACCACCGTTGGATAAGGGAAAGGAAAAAGTGATCGAATAGCCGTCGAAATCGTTCGACAACATCCGAGGTAAGTCTTCGAGTAATGACCCTACTTGAATTATATTGAAATCATGCTCCTTGTGTGTGGCTATTGAGCCAAAATTGTAAAGGTTTGATAAATATTTTGTGTTTGACCCTTAGTAACGAAAATGAAATATGGATGTGTCGTGATTATTGATATATGTGTACATGAGCATTTGAATGATATCCGGGCTAAGTCCCAAAGGCATTGATGCTAGTGATTATATCCGGGCTAAGACCCGAAGGCATTCTTGGGAGTTGTTATATCCGGGCTAAGACCCGAAGGCAATTGTGCAAGTTACCAAATCCGGGTTAAGACCCGAAGGCAATTGTGCTTGTGGTTATATCCGGTTAAATCCCGAAGGTACGTGAATTCGGAAATGAGCAATCTTGCTGTAAAAATTTCAGTTTATACACTTGTGAAAATTCCAGCAATGAGGTATGTTCGTATGTGCTTGAATTAGTTGAGTCCTTACAAGTAAGAATTCGCTTAGTTGATAAACGAGCTACCGCCTTTAATTGAGTTGTTCTTTTGTGTATAAACATAAGGGTCGGTAATGTGAAGTAAGTATGATTATGAGAATGTGTATTAATAAAGTGATTCATTTAGTTATGTAAACGTAATACTTTAGTCAAAGCTGATTTCATTACTTGAGACTTACTAAGCATTAAAATGCTTACCCCGTTGCTTTGGCTCTCTGTTTTATAGATTTTGCTCGTTAGCTATCGGATTCGGGATCATCGAAGTTGAAGTCATCCACACTATCAAAGCCCACATTTTGGTACAATTTTGGTTGAACTTTGAAATGGCATGTATAGGACTACCCTTTGGTTGTAGGTCATGTACCTTTCGGTTTTGTGTAAACTTGGATAGCCATGCGAAAATGGCTTATATATGTTTTTAGCATAGTACTATAATCGTTTGTATGTTGATCATTATGAGGTATGGAATGGTTTTGAAACGATTAGCCATTGGAATGGTTAATCATGATCACACTTTGTGCTATATATGCAAAAAGGGCCAATTGAATCATGGAAATCATGAAATAGGTAAAGCCTACCTTAAAGGCGATGCCGACAGCAGCAGTGATGTGGATGTGAAAATCACTAAAAATAGTAGGAATGGTATTAAATAGTGAATAAATTATGTAAATGAACCTTGATGAATCTAATTTCATATGGAAGAAACGAAACGGTCATATGAGTTATATGTTAAGATCTATTAAAGTTCTCGTCAAATAGGGCCAGAACGGTTTCTAGATCCCCTGTTCCGACTTTGGAAATTCATTGTAAATTAACCAGAGATAATTAGGAGTCATGCCATATATGTATAGATTCCTCTCTGAGTCTAGTTTCTATGGAAACAAACAGAATCAGTATTTAAGCCCTGTACAAGGAGATATCCAATTCGTAATGCGTGAAGGTCAGTGTAGTCAAGCCCTGGATTAGGGGAGACTTTAACTAATAAACTGTACTAATTGGCCCGACCAAAAATTCTAGAAAAATTATGTTGATGGAATTATGAGTCTAGTTTCAGGGAAAATTTACGAAACTGATTTTTGAGCTTTAAAACTCAAGATATGATTTTTAAAGCGAAGGACGCAAATAACCAACTAGTCTAGAAAAATTTTTATGGACTGTGAAACAATTAAGTTAAGTCTTTAAGACTTTGTGTTCGACTCCGAATGCGGACTCGGGTACGGGGTGTCACAATTTTATTGGTATCAGAGCTATGGTTTAGTCGATTCTAGGACTACCGTAATGCGTTTGGGTCTAGCTATACATGCCATTTTATGTGATTATTTGATAGTGTGGTGATTTCGACGTTTGGATTTGTGTTTATTTATAGTAATGGATCCCGATCCCAACCGAAGCGATAGCTGATGATGTGGAGAGTGTGGCGCTGCTCCGCACAAGGGATAGCGCCATGGACTCTCAACCTGTTGCTAGTAATCCGAATGATGAGGCTAGGCAAGCTTTCTATAGCGTGATGAATGATTGGTTTAACCAATACATTCGAACTAACACTACTGTTCCACAACCTCCATTCCCGGCTAATACAACCCCGACCTACAATGCCTCCGTGAATCGACCAAATAAGGTCCAATAAGCCCCAGCTGATGAATCCAAAACATGGGGCTCTTGAATTTAAAGCTACGGATAGCGACGATACCGAGCAAGCTGAATTTTGGTTGGACAACACTATCCGGCACTCGATGAGCTATCTTGTACACCGATGAATGCCTAAAGTGTACTATCTCCTTGCTACGTGATTACGCCTACTATTGGTGGTGTACTCGACTTCATTGTGCCCGAGAGCAAGTAACTTGGGAGTTTTTCCAAACCGAGTTTGTAAAAAGTATATCGATCGGTGATTTATGGATCAAAAGCGGAAGGAATTTCTTGAACTTAAACAAGGTTCCATGTCGGTTCCGACTATGAACGAAAATTTGTGAGGCTTAGCCAGACAGCGCGAATGCATTTCTTCGTAAGTCGTGATGTAAACGCTCAAGATGGATGAATGATGATATAAAGTCGTATGTTGGCATTTTGGAAATCCGAGAGTTTGTGGCTCTTGTCGAGCGAGCGCAAAGCCGAGGAGCTCAAGATGGAGAAAAGAAAAGTGAAGTGGGAGCAAGGGAGTTTCAGAAGAGGTCTTGGGAAGCCCTTCCCACGATCATCAAAAAATTTAGAGATGGCTTAGGCCGTTCTAGAGACACTTCGGGCTTTTCTAGACGAGATCGCGATCGACCCCTGTGACCACACGAGTCACTTCGATCGCCAATGGTGGAAATGATCGTCGAGAGAGCGGAGTGCCGTGTTGTGGCAAATGGCATTCGAAAGTTGTAGATTCCGTGACCGCTCTGTTACAAGTGCGGAACAGTTGACCACTTCATTAAAGATTGCCCAAGGTTGTGCGAGCAGAATGTAGATCGAGTGGGAAACCGGGTGCTACCACTGCTCGAGGTAGACCATCTAGAAATACGAGCAATGCTAGTGGTGGTCGAGAGGATCTAGAGATGCTATGACCAGATCCGAGGCTCGCGCTCTGCTAGGGCTTATGCCATACGCGCGTGAGGATGCTTCCTCGCCGGATGTTATTCTTGGTACTTTCACTCTCTTTGATACTAATGTGATTGCTTTAATTGACCCCGGTTCTACTCACTCTTATATATGAAACCTTAGCATCCAAAGAAGACATTACCTATTGAGTCTCATGAGTTCGTAATTCGTGTCAAATCCTTGGGTCGTTATTCGTCTTTGGTCGACAAAGTGTGTAAGAAATGTCCCTAGTAATTCGAGGTTCTGTTTTCCAATGGACTTGATGCTTTTGCCGTTCGATGAATTTGATGTTATTCTTGGGTTGGATTGGTTGACCGTGCATGATGCGGTTATGAATTGCAAAAGCAAGACTATTGATTTGAGGTGTGCAAATAACGAGATGATCCGAGTTGAGTCTACGGACTTGAAGGGGGTGCCAACTGTAATATCATCAATGTTGGCCCAGAAATATGTAAGAAAAGGGTGCGAAGCATACCTTGCGTATGTACTTGATGATAAGGAGTTAGAAACAAAACCCGAATCTGTGCCGGTGGTTTGTGAATACTCGGATGTTTTCCGAAGAATTATCGGGTTTGCCCTGTTCGGAGGTAGAGTTTGGTATTGAGCTTATACCGGGACCACACCGATTTCGATAGCTCCGTATCATATGGCACCAACGGAATTGAAGGAGTTGAAAGCTCGATTGCAAGAGTTGGTGGATAGAGGTTTTGCTCGCCGAAGTTTTTCACCTTGGGGTGCACCAAAGTGTTGTTTGTGAAAAGAAGGACGGAACCATAAGGTTGTGCATCGACTATTGTCGACAATAAAGTGACAATAAAGAACAAATATCCGCTTCACGTATCGATGATTTGTTCGATCAATGAAGGGAGCCTCGGTGTTCTCAAAAATAGATTTGAGATCGGGCTATTATCGATTGCAAATCGAGATTCGAATATACCCAAAACCGCCTTGAGCGAGATATGGTCACTACGAGTTCTTAGTGATGCCGTTGGGCTCACTAATGCCCTGCGGTATTTATGGATTTGATGAATCGGATTTTCGACCATATTTGGATCGGTTCGTAGTTGTGTTCATTGACGACATCTGGTCTATTCAAGAGATGAGACCAGAACATGCGAGCACACGAGATTAGTGTTGCAAATATTACGGGATAAGCGGTTATATGCTAAGTTCACAAGTGTGAGTTACGTTAAGAGAGGTTAGCTTCTTGGGTCATGTGATATCTCGCATCGTATTCGAGTCGACCGAGCAAAATTTCAGCCATACTTAACTGGAAGCCTCCAAGAAATATTACGAGGTTCGAGCTTTTGGGACTTACTTACTTACCGACGGTTTGTAAAAGGATTCTCGATGATAGCCACACCCATGACGAAACCGCTTGAGAAAGATATCAAGTTTGAATGGACGGAAAAGTGTCGAAAAAGTTTCGCCAATTGAAAACTCATTTGACTAAGCTCAATACTAGTACAAACCGAATCGGCAAAGAGTTTGTCATTTATAGTGACGCCTCCCTACTTGGGTTAGGTTGTGTATTGATGCAAGAAGGTCGAGTTGTGGCCTGTCGTCGAGGCAATTAAAGCCACATGAGAAAAATTATCCCACCCATGATCTCGAATTGGTCGCCATCGTATTCGCCTTAAAGATATGGCGACATTACTTATTTGGTGAGAAGTGCCATGTGTATTCGGATCACAAAAGTCTCAAATATTTGATGACTCAAAGAGACTTAAATCTGCGACAAAGACGTTGGCTCGAGTTGTTAAAAGATTATGAGCTTGTCATTGATTATCACCCGAAAGGCTAATGTGGTTGCGGACGCCTTAAGCGAAAATCACCTTTGCTTTATTTAGCTATGAATGTACACTTGTCTATTCTACCCGAAAATGTGTTAGTAGCCGAATTAAAGGCCAAACCATTATTGACTTATCAAATTCGTGAAGCTCAGAAAGTTGACGATGAGTTGATTGTAAAACGGGCTGAATGTGTTCCAAACAAGGAATCAGAGTTTCAAATTGATGATGACGATTGTTTGAGGTTCAGAAGTCGTCTGTGTGTTCCAAAGAATTCAGAACTTATTTCGATAATTCTAAATGAAGCCCATTGTAGCCGAATGGCAATCCACCCGGGGAGTACGAAGATGTACAATGATTTGAAACGTCGGTTTTGGTGGCATGGTATGAAACGAGACATTTCCGACTTTGTTTCGAGATGTTTAATATGTCAACAAGTGAAAGCGGAACATTAGGTGCCTTCAGGGTTACTTCAGCCGATCACGATACCCGAGTGGAAATGGGATCGAGTCACAATGGACTTTGTGGCCGGACTGCCATTGTCAGCGAGCAAGAAGGATGCGGTTTGGGTTGTTGTTGATAGACTGACTAAGTCGGCTCACTTTATCCCCGTGCATACGGATTTTTCATTGGATAAACTAGCTGAATTGTACGTTTCTCAAATTGTGAGATTACACGGGGTACCTATTTCTGTTGTGTCGGATAGAGATCCGAGGTTCACCTCACGATTTTGGAAGAAATTGCAAGAAGCTTTGGGTACCAAGTTGCATTTCAAGACCGCCTTTCACCCCCAAACCGATGGTCAATCCGAGCGGATAATTCGGATACTTGAGGATATGTTGAGATGTTGCATCCTCGAGTTCGGTGGTGCATGGGAGCAGTATTTACCTTTGATTGAATTCGCTTACAACAATAGTTTTCAATCAAGTATTAAGATGGCGCCTTACGAGGCCTTATACGGCGTAAATGCCGTACACCATTGTTTTGGACCGAGCTCGGTGAAAGCAAAATTTTCGAGTGGATTTGATTAAAGATCTTTGAGCAGTAAAAAAAGTAATCCGTGAAAATCAAGATAGCCTCCGATCGTCTTAAGTCGTATCGGATCTGAACGAAAAGACATTGAGTATCGGTGGGAGATAAAGTGTTTCTTAAAGTTTCTCCTTGGAAAAAGATACTCGATTTGGGCGCAAGGGCAAATTGAGTCCGAGGTTCATCGGGCCATATGAGATATCCGAACGAGTCGGTCGATTCGCGTATCATTTGATTTTGCCCCGAACTTGAAAAGATTCACGGCGTTTTTCATGTTTCGATGCTTCGACGCTATAGATCGATCCGTCGCACGTAATTAGTCCATCAGAGGTTGAAATTCAAGCCGATATGAGTTATGAAGAAGAACCGATTCGTATCCTAGCTCGTGAAGTGAAGGAGTTGCGAAACAAAAGGTTTCCGTTAGTAAAAGTGTTATGGCTCAAACACGGGATGGAAGAAGCTACTTGGGAACCCGAGAACTCTATGAAAGAGCGTTACCCAAACCTATTTACCGATAAGATTTTCGGGGACGAAAATTTCTTAAGTGGGGGAGAGTTGTGACAGCCTTAAAACGACCCTAGTCAGAATGTGGTTTCGGGACCACAAAACCGAGGCATAAAAATAATTTAATATTTATTTTATTGCCTATAATATGTGCTAACACATGTGTGACATTTTTGATGTTTGATTTAGAGTTATAAATGTGAATTTCACTAGAAAGGACCTAGTAGAAAACTTTGAAAATATGATGGGGAAATGTGTGATGACTAATTAAAGCATGCATGCAAAACAATGGCCTTGCATGTCAAATATCCCTCCTTTTATAGGAGGTGGCCGGCCATGACAAGGGAGGATGGGCAAAACATGTCATAGACATGTTTTGTTGGTGCATTAAGGAGGAACATTAAACTAAGGGTATGGGTAATAAAAAATGAAAAAAAATGTGTGTGAAGGCTTCTCCTCCCCATTGTCGTGTATTGAAGAAAAGAAAAGAAAAATTTGCTCATCCATTTCATTCTCTCTTGACCGAAAATACTAAAGAGGAAGGAAGGAATTTTTGCTTCATGTTTGGTTTGGAAGGGGATTAGGAAGAGATTTGGCTATACTTGCATCAAGATTAAGGTATGTTTGAGGTTGTGCCATGAGATTCATGCATGTTTTTAGTTGCTAGCTTGATGTTCTTATTAGCCCATGGTTCAAATCTTTGCTATGTCATGGAATGATATTCGGCCAAAGGGGATGTGGTGTTAATGCCATTGCATGCTAAATATCAAGCTTGATAATGATACATGCGATGGGGATTGAGGACTCTTAGATTTTCTTTTAGCATTTTTGAATGAGATACTAAGTTCTTTGTTTAACCATGACCAAATTGAAACGGTATGGTGTTGTGGTGTATTCGGCCATGGTATATCCATAAGTATGATTCATGCATGTTGCATGGTAGGTAAGATTTGAGCTTTGGATATGTGTTTATATTTGGATATAAGCAACTTGGGATTGCCCTTGCACCTACATGAATATATGTTTGCACATGATGTATTGGTATGACATGTATACTATTTCAAGGTGTATATTTGCTTGTGATGATGTTTGATTATGAAGTAAATGAGAGATGTGTATTGAGCTACAATATGTAATCGTCGATTAGTAAAATGTATGCTATTTTTGTGTGGTATTAAGTGTATAATTGGCCTCAACATGGACATGCATATTCGCCACATGAGGGGAGTTGGTGTGCATGCATTGGTTAGAGGCAAGCATATTGATGCCTATTCTTGGCTTGGAAAATTCGCTAAGGAGAGTACTAACTAATGTGTTGAATTCGATTCGTGATTTCATACACATGTGACTCTAATGTCTAATGTATATAAGGGCTAAGTACCTTGAGCTTCACTTTGATGATTGAATGAATTGTATTGAATTGCTTGTTGTTATTAAAATTGTGCATGACCATTGAGTATTTGAGCTAAAGGATGGCCAAGGCCATAGGACCATTTAAATTTCCTTGTCATATTCTACCATAAGCTATCATAATAAGATTTTAATAAGTTAAATTTGTGTGAATTAGCTCAAGAGCTTAGAGGACCACCGTTGGATAAGGGAAAGGAAAAAGTGATCGAATAGCCGTCGAAATCGCTCGACAACATCCGAGGTAAGTCTTGAGTAATGACCCTACTTGAATTATATTGAAATCATGCTCCTTGTGTGTGGCTATTGAGCCGAAATTGTAAAGGTTTGATAAATATTTTGTGTTTGAGCCTTAGTAACGAAAATGAAATATGGATGTGTCGTGATTATTGATATATGTGTACATGAGCATTTGATGATATCCGGCTAAGTCCCAAGGCATTGATGCTAGTGATTATATCCGGGCTAAGACCAAGGCATTCTTATGAGTTGTTATATCCGGCTAAGACCAAGGCAATTGTGCAAGTTACCAAATTCAGTTAAGACCAAGGCAATTGTGCTTGTGGTTATATCTGGTTAAATCACGAAGATACGTGAATTGAAATGAGCAATCTGCTGTAAAATTTCAGTTTATACACTTGTGAAAATTCCAGCAATGAGGTATGTTCAGTATGTGCTTGAATTAGTTGAGTCCTTACAAGTAAGAATTAACTTAGTTGATAAACGAGCTCTAGGCCTTTAGTGAGTTGTTCTTTTGTATATAAACATAAGGGTCGATAATGTGAAGTAAGTATGATTATGAGAATGTGTATTAATAAAGTGATTCATTTAGTTATGTAAACGTAATACTTTAGTCAAAGCTGATTTCATTACTTGAGACTTACTAAGCATTAAAATGCTTACCCCGTTGCTTTGGCTCTCTGTTTTATAGATTTTGCTCGTTAGCTATCGGATTCGGGATCATCGAAGTTGAAGTCATCCACACTATCAAAGCCCACATTTTGGTACAATTTTGGTTGAACTTTGAAATGGCATGTATAGGACTACCCTTTGGTTGTAGGTCATGTACCTTTCGGTTTTGTGTAAACTTGGATAGCCATGCGAAAATGGCTTATATACGTTTTTAGCATAGTACTATAATCGTTTGTATGTTGATCATTATGAGGTATGGAATGGTTTTGAAACGATTAGCCATTGGAATGGTTAATCATGATCACACTTTGTGCTATATATGCAAAAAGGGCCAATTGAATCATGGAAATCATGAAATAGGTAAAGCCTACCTTAAAGGCGGAATCTTGACAGCAGAAGAGTGATGTGGATGTGAAAAATCACTAAAAATAGTAGGAATGGTATTAAATAGTGAATAAATTATTTAAATTAACCTTGATGAATCTAATTTCATATGGAAGAAACGAAACGGTCATATGAGTTATATGTTAAGAGCTATTAAAGTTCTCGTGAAACAGGGCCAGAACGGTTTCTGGATCCCCTGTTCCGACTTTGGAAATTCATTGTAAATTAACCAGAGATAATTAGGAGTCATTCCATATATGTATAGATTCCTCTCTGAGTCTAGTTTCTATGGAAACAAACGGCATCAGTATTGAAGCCCTGTACAGGGAGATATCCAATTCGTAATGCGTGAAGGTCAGTGTAGTCGAACCCTGGATTAGGGGAAACTTTAACTAATAAAATATACTAATTGGCCCGACCAAAAAAATTATGTTGATGGACTTATGAGTCTAGTTTCAGGGAAAATTTACAAAACTGATTTTCGAGCTTTAAAACTCAAGATATGATTTTTAAGGCGACAGTGATGCAGTAACCAGCTAGTCTGGAAAATTTTTTTTTATGGACTGTGAAACAATTAAGTTAAGTCTGTGCGCACCTTGTGTTCGACTCCGGTAACGGGCTCGGGTACGGGGTGTCACACCTAACGTGGCAGAATATTTGTTGGAGGCTACTGAAAGGATAATGGAGGACTTGGACTGCTCACCGGAACAAAAGCTGAAAGGGGCAGTGTCACTACTTAGGAAAGAAACCTATCAGTGGAGGTTGACAGTGAAAGGGGGCACCCAATCGGAGTGGGTCACTTGGGATTTTTTCAAAGCTGCATTCTAATGGAAGTATGTAGGTGCAAGCTATGTGGATGCTAGAAGAAAGGAGTTCTTGAATTTGACCCGAGGGAACAAATTGGTGGCGGAGTATGAGGTAGATTTTCTATGCCTTAGTAGTTATGGAAGAGTAATGGTGGCAACGGACTATGAGCATTGCGTTAGGTTTGAGGATGGACTTAGAGATAGCCTCAGGGTGCTAATAGCTCCACAAAGGGAGTGAGTTTTCTCAGAGTTGGTGGAGGAGGCAAAAATAAAGGAGGAGGTTAAGCGCACTGAGCGTTTAAATCGGGAAAAAGAAAGGGGTAGGAATAAAAGGGAGGCTAAGACTTCTGGTGTTGGACAGAGGCCAAGGGCTAGGGCCAGAGTTAATGGGCCAGTTAGAGCAGCGCCCCCTGCTGCTAATCCAGGGGTGCCAGTTTGTGCTGATTGTGGGAAAGGTCATGTAGGCGAGTGTTGGAAGAGGACGAGAGCTTGTCTAGGTTGTGGATCTATGGAGCATAGGATCAGGAATTTCCCTAGAATGTCAGCTCAGGTGCCAGTCGTGGACCGAGGTGGTGTATAGCCACAGAGGGGGGGTCAATTACCGCTGAGAGGCTGTGATCAGGCCAGGGGTGGAAATGGTTTGGGTCGTGGAGCACCAGGCAGAGGTGTTGATCATGCTGAGGTGAGGGAACCAATTTTGGTCTATGCAGCACGTCGTCAAGAGGATGAAGACACTCTAGAGGTGAATAATGGTACATATTTACCCATAGTGTGCTATTTACCTAAGTTGGAATTAGAGTGCGCAGCAGAAGTGTGGTGTGGCAGTCTGTGTTAGTAGTTAGAAATTTCGAGGACGAAATTTCTTTTAGGAGGTAGAGTTGTTACGCCTCAAAAATTCTGAAATCCAAAAATCCCGAAATTTTAAATTTTTTTCTTTTTGTGCTTAATAATTCTGGCTAAGTGTTAATTACGCAATGGTGGGTCTTGGTCAAGGTTTGATTTTGAATTAAGGGGTAGAAGAAATTATAATTTAATTATTAAAAGAATCAAGGTTGGCAAGTAGTTGGGCTTTTTAATAAAGATAGGGTAAAATAGCATCAAAAAGCCTTGTAGAAGAGTGACTTAGTGACGCCACTTAGAGTGCAGGGAGGTGGTGTTAATATCTAGCAAGGAGGTCCAAGGTTCGAATCCTAGTTTAGAGTTTTTATAAGTTTAATTTTGGCTTTCTAGAAAGATGGAAGTGGCGTGAATATGGACTCCAAGGGGAGTGTCAGAAGAGAAAATTAAGGAAAGGATCAAGGGGTTATCAGGGAGAAAAATAAGGAGATGAGAAGGGAGAAGTGATGGAGCCAAATAGGGAATTGGGCATGGGAGAATTCGACTATAAGGATTATAAATAGGGGCCGAATGCTAGGGTATGAAGCTATTGTCTAATTTCCTTCACCCTGTTACTAGAAACTCTTTTCTCTAAAAGCCAAAAACCCTCTGCCTTTCTTTTCTTTTTCTTCTTCCTTATGCCAAATTATATTCTTCCTCTACCTCATTGCTGACTTTTCTTTCTTTTTCCTTGGAGCCGAATAACCCTCATTTTCCATAAAAACTGTAAAGGGCCGAAACTCTTTGGCCGAATACCCTTGGTGCAATCACTACTCTTTCTACTTCGGTCAAATCTAGTGTAAGTATTGTTCTTCCAATTGGTTTCTTTGCTAAGTATCGAATATTGTCCCTCACTCTTTCTAATCAACTGTGGTAGGGAATTTGTATCAGATCTCGAATATTAGCTCATTGCCGAATTACCCCTTAGGTGTTGCCTAAGTATTCCTCATCCATTGGCTAAGGTTGGTCAAATAGCCATAGTAAGGTAAGGGGACTTGTGTTGGATATGAGTCACCTATTATTCTCGTTTTAATAGTTATGATTGGTGTAGATCTAGGAGTTGATCGTGGTTAGTGAAGGGGCTGTTATACTTATTGCGCAAGGTAAGGTTAAGGTGAGATTTCATCTTTTGGTAAAGTATTCTGTGACAGCCCTAAATTGACCCTAGTCGGAAAGCGGTTTCGGGACCGCTAAACTGAGTCACCAAAGTATTTGAATATGATATTTATTGTCTAAAATATGTGAATATGAATGTGTGAAAGTTTTAAGCTTTGATTTAGTCGACTGCATGTGAATTTAGTTAATAGGACTTATGTGTGACACTTTTGAAATGTGATAGGTTAATCTATAAGGACCTATTAATGCATGTTGTATAAATGATGGGTTTGCATGTCAAATTACCCAAGTTTCAGATAGTGGCCAGCCATGCAATGGGTTAAAACATATTATAAACATTTTGTGTTAATGTGTTGTGTTAAAATAATAAAATAAAAGGTTAGTAATAAAGTAATGAAAAGGGAGGGTGATGAAAATAAAGTTGTTTCATCCATGCTCCTCCATTCTTAGTGACTTGAGGAAGGAAGAAGAAAAGGATTCTCTTGCTTCATGTTCGGTTGGTTGATGTTTAGGAAGAGGTATGTTTGATGATTATTCCATAAAACTCATGCATACTTTTAGTTGTTAGTTTGAATTCTACCTAGCCCATGGTTTAAATTTTTGCTATTTGAGGGAGATGATACTCGGCCATGGAAGTTGCCTTCCTTAGTTGGTGTTTGATGTTGTGGTAATGAGGCTTGAAGATGATTGAGTTTGAGTGCTTAACAAAATGGATTGGATGTGAGGGTGTGTGAGAATTAGAAAAGGATAGGTCTTAGCAACTTCATGAAGTATTCGGCCATGGTACTAGAATGTTGTAATTGTGCTTAAACTTAGAATTATGTAGTTGTATGGTTAATATAGGTAGGGATGACCGAATATGAGAGCATGAATAGATGAAGAGTTTTGTAATTATAAAAAAATTGGTTAATTGATATGTGGTAAATGTTAAGTGTTAAATGAAATAGGAATGATATCATGTTGGAATAGGTGTATTCAGCCTTTGATTAAGTATGTAGATGATAGTGATAGATTGATGTTGCACATTCGGCTATAGGTAAGCATATTGATGATCTATCTTGACTTAGATAATCGGCTAAAGGAGAATATTAGCTAATATGTTGAATTTGATTCATGATTTCATATATATGACTCTAATGTCTGATATATATATGGGCTAAGTACCTTGAATTTCTCTTGATGTTCAAGATGATTAAATCAATTTATTTGTTAAATTAAGCTCAAGAGCAAAGGGGAACTAAATCCGATAAAGGTAAGGAAAAAGTAATTGAATAGCCGTTGGAGTCGTTCGACAACATCCGAGGTAAGTTTTCGAGTAATGGAACTTAGTTTATGATTTGTTTAAGTCATGACATATAAGCATAACAAATAAACGGTGATATAATGATTCTATTTGAGTTATATATTGAGGTAATTAGTTCATACTTATGACGGGCAGCCGAATGCCTATAGAGATCATGTTATAAAGCAAATTGAAATCATGTTCTTTGTATGTGGCTATTGAGCCGAAAATGGTAATGGTTGATAAATGTCTTGTGTTTGAATTCTAGTATGAAAATGAAATATAGATGTGTTATGACTTATTGATATATGTGCATGATTATTCGGATAATATCCGGGCTAAGTCCCGAAGGTTGTGCTAGTGACTATATCCGGGCTAAGTCCCGAAGGCATTTATGCTAGTGACTATATCCGGGCTAAGACCCGAAGGCATTTGTGCTAGTGACTATATCCGGGCTAAGACCCGAAGGCATTTGTGTGAGTAGCTATATCCGGCGAATTCCCGAAGGTACTTGGGCTTGGAAATGAGTGATCTTGCTGTAATAATTTCAATTAACACGCTCATAAAATCCAAACGATAAGGTATGTTCCGTATATGCATCGGAAAGGTTGAATCCTTTCAAATAGTATTCGCTCAATTGATTAACAAGCTTCCGGCCTCTAGTTAGGTTTGATTTCCTGTGTATGAATATAATGGTTGAAGCGTGAAGTAAGTATGATTTTGAGAACATGCATATATGAAATTATTCATTTAGTCATATGAACGCTATACTTTAGTCGTAAATAATTTCATTACTCAAAACTTACTAAGCATTAAATGCTTACTCCATTTCTTTAATTCTCTGTTTTATAGATTTAGTTCGTCAGCTATTGGACTCGGGATTGTCAAAGTCGAAGTCGTCCACACTATCTAAGCCACTTTTTGGTACTCTTTTAGTTCAATTTTGAAAATGGCATGTATAGGGCTGACCCTTGTTGTTAATTAAGTACCCTTTGGTAATGTGTATTTGTATAGCCATGCGAAAATGGCTCGATATATTTGAGTATAACATTATGGTCTTGTGATATGGTTATTAAGTGGTGTGGAAATGTTTGGTAACGACTAGCCATTGGAATGGCCAATCATGGTCCTATTGGTGCTACGTCGTCATGGCTAATCGGGATTACCCTTGATAATAATGTGTGTCAATTTGCTATTTGATTCATGGAAAATTATGAAATAGGTAAAATTTACCTTAAAATAGATCTTGACAGCAAGAAGGTGACTTAAGTTGGAAAAAGCACTAAAAATAGTAGGAATGGAATTAAATAGTGAATAAATTATGTAATCGAATCTTGATGAGCCTATATTCATATGAAAGAAACGGAACGACCATATGAGCCGTATTTTATGAGATGTTTAAGTTTTCGTGAAACAGTGCCAGAGCGATTTCTGGATCCCCTGTCTTGACTTTGGAAATTCACTATTAATTAACCAGATATAATTAGAAGTCATGCTCTATATGTACAGATTTCTTTTTGAGTCTAGTTTCATTATAAACAAATGACATAAGTATTAAAGGCCTGTATAGGGAGATATCTAAGTCGTAATGCATGAAGGGCAGAGTAGTCAAACCCTGAAACAGGGGAGACTTTAACTAATAAACTGTACTAATTGGCTCGACCAAAAATTCTAGAAAAATATTTGTAGATGGACATATGAGTCTAGTTTCAGGAAAAATTTACAGAATCGGTTTTTGAGTTTTGGAACTCGAGATATGATTTTTAAAGTAACTGTGATGCAGTTAGCCAGCTTGTCTGGAAATTTTAAAATGAACTGTGTAAGTAAATGAATTAAGTCCGTTAACACCTTGTGTTCGACTCCGGCAACGGTCTCGGATACGGGGCGTTACAATTTTATTGGTATCAGAGCTACGGTTTAGTCGATTCTAGGACTACCTTAATACGTTCGGGTCTAGCTATACATGCCATTGTGTGTCTATTTGATAGTGTGGTGATTTCTGACAGTTAAAAATGTGTTTGTATATAGTAATGTATCCCGATCCCAACCGAGCGGTAGCTGATGATCTTGAGAGTGTAGCGCCTACTCTGGCACAAGGGACAGTGCCGGTGGACTCTCAACCTATTGCTAGTAATCAGAATGATGAAACTAGACAGGTTTTTTATAGCGTGATGAATGATTGGTTCAACCAATACATTCGAACTAATCTGTTGCTCCACAACCCCATTCCCGACTAATACAACCCCAAGACATGCGATACCTCCGAGAATCGACGAGATAAGGTTAAATAAGCCCCAGTTGATAGAATCCGAAAACACGGGCTATTGAATTTAAAGCTACAGACAATGACGATCTTAGCAAGCTGAATTTTGGTTGGACAACACTATTCGGGTACTTAATGAACTATCTTGCACACTCGATGAATGCCTAAGTGTACTATCTCCTTGCTACGTGATTTTGCCTACTATTGGTGGAATCGTTGATTTACATTGTGCCCGAGAGCAAGTAACTTGGGAGTTTTTCTAAACCGAGTTTCAAAAAAGTATATCATCCAGAGATTCATTGATCAAAAGCGGAAGAATTTCTTGAACTTAAACAAGGTTCCATGTGATTCATCGACTATGAGCGAAAGTTTGTAAGGCTTAGCCAGATGCAGCGAGAATGCATTTCTTGAAGTCGTGATGTGTAAACGTTTGAAGATGGACCTGAACGATGATATAAAGTCGTATGTTGGCATTTTAGAAATCGAGAATTTGTGGTACTTGTTGAGCGAGCTTGCAAAGCGAAGAGCTCGATGAGGAGAAAAGAAAAGGCGATAAGGGAGCAAAAGAGTTTCAGTAAGAGATCTTGGAAAGCCCTTTCAACATCATCGAAGAAATTTAGAGATGATTTAGGCCGATCTAGAGACACTTGGGCTTTTCTAGACGAGATCGTGATCGACCCCGTGAGTACACGAGTCACTTGATGCCATGTTGGAAATGATCGTCGAGACGTAGCAGTGCGATGATTGTGGTAAATGGCATTCGAGGAGTTGTAGATTCCATGACCGCTCCTGTTACAAGTGCGGATCAGCTGACCACTTTATTAAAGATTGCCCGAGATTGTGCGAGCGAATGTAACTCGAGTGGGAAACTGGGTGCTACTACTCGCCGAGGTAGACCATCTAGAAATCGGAAATCCTAGTGGCGGTCGAAAGGATCTAGAGACGCTACAACCAGATCTGAGGCTCGTGCTCTGCTAGAGCTTATGCTATACGCACGCGAGGATGCTTCTTCGCTGATGTTATTACCTAGTACTTTCACTCTCTTTGATACTAATGTGATTACTTTGATTGACCCCAGGTCTACTCATTCTTATGTATGTGCGACTTTAGCATCCAGTAAGACTTTACCGCTGAGTCTCTTCGAGTTCGTTATTAGAGTGTCGAATCCTTTGGGTCGTTATGTACTTCTTGACAAAGTGTGTAAGAAATGTCACCTAGTAATCCGAGGTTCTGTTTTACGGCGATTTGATGCTTTTACCGTTTGATGAATTTGATGTTATTCTCGGTTTGGATTGGTTGGCGTACATGATGCGCTTGTGAATTGCAAAAGTAAGACTATTGATTTGAGGTGTGCAAATAATGAGATAATCCGAGTTGAGTCTACTGTTTCGAATGGATTGCCAATAATAATATCCTCGATGTTAGCTCAAAAATATGTGAGAAAGGGGTGTGAAGCGTACCTTGCATACATACTCGATAATAAAGAGTCAGAAAAGAGACTTGGATCGGTACCAGTGGTTTGTGAATATCCAGATGTTTTTCCCGAAGAATTACCGGGGTTACCACCTGTTCGGGAGGTAGAGTTTGGCATCTTGTACTTGGGACTACACCGATTTCGATAGCTCCGTATTGTATGGCACCAACGGAATTGAAAAAATTGAAAACTTCGATTGCAAGAGTTGATGGATAGAGGTTTCGCTCGTAGAAGTTTCTTGCCGTGGGGTGCACCAAGATTGTTTGTGAAAAGAAGGGCGGAACCATGAGGTTGTGCATCGACTATCGTCACCGAATAAAGCGACAATAAAGAATAAATATCCGTTACAGCGTATTGATGATTTGTTTGATCAACTAAAAGGAGCCTCGGTGTTTTCAAAGATAGATTTGAGATCGGGTTATTATCGATTCATGAATTCGAGATTCGGATATACCCAAAACCGCTTTAAGCGAGATACGGTCAATCTGAGTTTTAGTGATGCCGTTTGGGCTCACTAATGGCCCGGTGGTATTTATGGATTTGATGAATCGGATCTTCAGACCGTATTTGGATCGGTTTGTAGTTGTGTTTATCGATGATATTTTGGTCTATTCGGAAAATGAAACCGAACATCTTTGAGCACACGAGATTAGTGTTGCGATTCTACGGGATAAGCGGTTATATGCTAAGTTCAAGAAATGTGAGTTCTAGTTGAGAGAAGTTAGCTTTTTGGGGCATGTGGTATCTGCATTGGGTATTCGAGTTGATCCGAGCAAAATTTCAGCCATACTTAACTGGAATCCTACGAGAAATATTAACGAGGTTCGAGCTTTTAGGACTTGCCGATTACTCATAGCTTTGTAAAGGGTTTCTCGATGATAGCCACACCAATAACGAAACTACTTGAGAAAGATGTTAAGTTTGAATGGACGAAAAATGTCGAAAAAGTTTTGATCAATTGAAAACTTATTTGATCAAGCTCGATACTAATCTGACCGAATCGTGCAAGGAGTTTGTTATTTACGGTGATGCATCCTCACTTGGGTTTGGTTGTGTATTGATGCAAGAAGGTCGAGTTGTAGCTTATGCGTCGAGACAATTGAAGCCACATGAGAAAAATTATCCAACCCATGATCTCGAACTGGCTGCCATTGTATTCGCCTTGAAAATATGGCGACATTACTTATTTGGTGAGAAGTGCCATGTATATTCGGATCACAAAAGTCTCAAATATTTGATGACTCAAAGAGACTTGAATCTGCGACAAAGGCGTTGGCTTGAGCTATTGAAAGATTATGAGCTCGTCATTGACTATCACCCGGAAAAGGCTAATGTGGTTGCAGATGCTTTAAGTCGTAAATCACTGTTTACTTTACGAGCGATGAATGTACACCTGTCTGTTCTATCCGAAAATGTGTTAGTAGCTGAATTAAAGGCCAAACCATTATTGATTCATCAAATTCGTGAAGCTTAGAAAGTCGATGATGAATTGGTTGCAAAACGGGCTAAATGTGTTTTTAATATGGAATCGGAGTTTCAAATTGACAATGACGATTGTTTGAGGTTCCGAAGCCGTTTGTGTGTTCCAAGAAATTCAGAACTTATTTCGATGATTCTGAACGAAGCTCATTGTAACCGAATGTCAATTCACCTGGGGAGTACGAAAATGTACAACGATCTAAGACGTCAGTTTTGGTGGCATGGTATGAAACGAGACATTTCCGATTTTGTTTAGAAGTGTTTTATATGTCAACAAGTGAAAGCGGAACATCAAGTGCCTCATGTGTTTACTTGACCGATCATGATACCTGAATGGAAATGGGATCGAGTCACGATGGATTTTGTATCCGGGTTGCCATTGTCGGCAAGTAAGAAAGATGCGATTTGGGTTATTGTTGATAGACTGACTAAGTCGGCTCACTTTATCCCCAGACGCGTCGGATTTTCATTGGATAAACTAGTTGAATTGTATGTTTCTCCGATTGTAAGATTACACGGGTACCTATTTCTATTGTGTCGACAGGGATCCGAGATTCACCTCACGATTTTGGAAGAAATTGCAAGAACCTTTGGGTACCAAGTTGCATTTAGCACCGCTTTTCATCCACGTCGATGGTCAATCGGCGGATAATTCGGATACTCGAGGATATGTTGAGATGTTGCATCCTTGAGTTTAGTGGTTCATGGGAGCGGTATTTACCTTTGATTGAATTCGCACAACAATAGTTTTCAATCAAGTATTAAGATGGCACCTTACGAGGCTTTGTACGATCGTAAATGCCGTACACCATTGTTTTGGACCGAGCTCGATGAAAGTAAAATTTTGGAGTGATTTGATTAAAGATGCCGAAGCGAAGTAAAAATAATTCGCGAAAGTCCAAAGGCAAGATCGATCGTCAAAAGTCGTACGCGGATTTAAAATGAAGAGATATTGAGTATCAGGTGGGAGACAAAGTATTTCCTAAAGTTTCACCTTGGAAAAAGATACTCAGATTTGGCCGTAAGGGAAAACTGAGTCCAAGGTTCATAGGGCCGTATGAAATATCCGAACGAGTTGGTCGATGGGCATATAGATTGATTTTACCCCGATCTCGAGAAGATTCACAACGTTTTCATGTTTCGATGCTTGACGTTCTGATCCGATCCTTCGCACACAATAAATCCCTCCGAGGTTGAGATTCAAGCCGATATGAGTTATGAAGAAAAACTGATTCATATCCTAGCCCGTGAAGTGAAAGAATTGCGAAACAAAAGGGTTCCGTTAGTAAAGGTGTTATGGCTCAAACACAGGATCGAAGAAGCTACTTGGGAAACCGAGAACTCTATGAAAGAACGATACCCAAACCTATTTACCGGTAGATTTTCGGGGACGAAAATTTCTTAAGTGGGGGACAGTTGTGACAGCCCTAAATTGACCCTAGTCGGAAAGCGGTTTCGGGACCGCTAAACTGAGTCACCAAAGTATTTGAATATGATATTTATTGTCTAAAATATGTGAATATGAATGTGTGAAAGTTTTAAGCTTTGATTTAGTCGATTGCATGTGAATTTAGTTAATAGGACTTATGTGTGACACTTTTGAAATGTGATAGGTTAATCTATAAGGACCTATTAATGCATGTTGTATAAATGATGGGTTTGCATGTCAAATTACCCAAGTTTTAGATAGTGGCGCCATGCAATGGGTTAAAACATATTATAAACATTTTGTGTTAATGTGTTGTGTTAAAAATAATAAAATAAAAGGTTAGTAATAAAGTAATGAAAAGGAGGGTGATGAAAACAAAGTTGTCTCATCCATGCTCCTCCATTCTTGTGACTTGAGGAAGGAAGAAGAAAAGGATTCTCTTGCTTCATGTTCTACTGGTTGATGTTTAGGAAGAGGTATGTTTGATGATTATTCCATAAAACTCATGCATACTTTTAGTTGTTAGTTTGAATTCTACCTAGCCCATGGTTTAAATTTTTGCTATTTGAGGAGATGATACTCGGCCATGGAAGTTGCCTTCCTTAGTTGGTGTTCGATGTTGTGGTAATGAGGCTTGAAGATGATTGAGTTTGAGTGCTTAACAAAAAGGATTGGATGTGAGGGTGTGTGAGAATTAGAAAAGGATGGGTCTTAGCAACTTCATGAAGTATTCGGCCATGGTACTAGAATGTTGTAATTGTGTTTAAACTTAGAATTATGTAGTTGTATGGTTAATATAGGTAGGGATGACCGAATATGAGAGCATGAATAGATGAAGAGTTTTGTAATTATAAAAAAATTGGTTAATTGATATGTGGTAAATGTTAAGTGTTAAATGAAATAGGAATGATATCATGTTGGAATAGGTGTATTCGGCCTTTGATTAAGTATGTAGATGAATGTGATAGATTGATGTTGCACATTCGGCTATAGGTAAGCATATTGATGATCTATCTTGACTTAGATAATCGGCTAAAGGAGAATATTAGCTAATATGTTTAATTTGATTCATGATTTCATATATATGACTCTAATGTCTGATATATCTATGGGCTAAGTACCTTGAATTTCTCTCGATGTTCAAGATGATTAAATCAATTTATTTGTTAAATTAAGCTCAAGAGCAAAGGGGAACTAAATTTGATAAAGGGAAGGAAAAAGTAATTGAATAGCCGTTGGAGTCGTTCGACAACATCCGAGGTAAGTTTTCGAGTAATGGAACTTAGTTTATGATTTGTTTAAGTCATGACATATAAGCATAACATATAAACGGTGATATAATGATTCTATTTGAGTTATATATTGAGGTAATTAGTTCATACTTATGACGGGCAAATTAATGCGTATAGAGATCATGTTATAAAGCAAATTGAAATCATGTTCTTTGTATGTGGCTATTGAGCCGAAAATGGTAATGGTTGATAAATGTCTTGTGTTTGAATTCTAGTATGAAAATGAAATATAGATGTGTTATGACTTATTGATATATGTGCATGATTATTCGGATGATATCCGGGCTAAGTCCCGAAGGGCTTTGTGCTAGTGACTATATCCGGGCTAAGTCCCGAAGGCATTTATGCTAGTGACTATATCCTGGAAGACCCGAAGGCATTTGTGCTAGTGACTATATCCGGGCTAAGACCCAAAGGCATTTGTGCAAGTTGCTATATCCGGCTAATTCCCGAAGGTACTTGGGTTTGGAAATGAGTGATCTTGCTGTAATAATTTCAATTAACACGCTCATAAAATCCAAACGATAAGGTATGTTCCGTATATGCATCGGAAAGGTTGAATCCTTTCAAATAGTATTCGCTCAATTGATTAACGAGCTTCCGGCCTCTAGTTAGGTTTGATTTCCTGTGTATGAATATAATGGTTGAAGCGTGAAGTAAGTATGATTTTGAGAACATGCATATATGAAATTATTCATTTAGTCATAAATAATTTCATTACTCAAAACTTACTAAGCATTAAATGCTTACTCCGTTTCTTTAATTCTCTGTTTTATAGATTTAGTTCGTCAGCTATCGGACTCGGGATTATCAAAGTCGAAGTCGTCCACACTATCTAAGCCATTTTTTGGTACTCTTTTAGTTCAATTTTGAAAATGGCATGTATAGGGCTGACCCTTGTTGTTAATTAAGTACCCTTTGGTAATGTGTATTCGTATAGCCATGCGAAAATGGCTCGTATTTTTTGAAGTATAACATTATGGTCTTGTGATATGGTTATTAAGCGGTGTGGAAATGTTTGGTAACGACTAGCCATTGGAATGGTAAATCATGGTCGTATTGGTGCTACGTACGTCATGGCTAATCGGGATTACCCTTGATAATAATGTGTGTCAATTTGCTATTTGATTCATGGAAAATTATGAAATAGGTAAAATTTACCTTAAAATAGATGCTGACAGCAGCAGTGACGTAAGTTGGAAAAAGCACTAAAAATAGTAGGAATGGAATTAAATATTGAATAAATTATGTAATCGAATCTTGATGAGTCTATTTTCATATGAAAGAAACATAACGACCATATGAGCCGTATTTTATGAGATGCTTAAGTTTTCGTGAAACAGGGATAGAGCGATTTCTGGATCCCCTGTCCTGATTTTGGAAATTCACTATAAATTAACCAGAGATAATTAGAAGTCATGCTCTATATGTACAGATTCCTTTTTGAGTCTAGGTTCATAAGAAACAAATGGTATAAGTATTGAAGCCCTGTAAAGGGAGATATCTAAGTCGTAATGCATGAAGGTCAGAGTAGTATAACCCTGAAATAGGGAAGACTTTAACTAATAAATTGTACTAATTGGCTCGACCAAAAATTCTAGAAAAATATTTATAGATGGACATATGAGTCTAGTTTCAGGAAATATTTACGGAATCGGTTTTCGAGTTTTGGAACTCGAGATATGATTTTTAAAGTAACTGTGATGCAGTTAGCCAGCTTGTCTGGAAATTTTAAAATGAACTGTGTAAGTAAATGAATTAAGTCCGTTAACACCTCGTGTTCGACTCCGGCAACGGTCTTGGGTACGGGGCGTTACATATTCGATAAGTATGTGAGATTAATCTTTGAGTGATATCAATTGTAGGTTTGCGCTAAGGAAATCGTAGCACGCTTGCCTACTAGGTGTGTACATACACTGCACACACACAATGACTAGGCAAAAGCTGAAATGCCGAAAAGCCGAAAAGCCAAAATGCCAAAATGTCGAAAGTTGGGCTACGGTAGTCACAAGAGTGCGCGAACACTCATGGAGAGGAAACTGATTGGTTACCTGAGGCCCACGGGCGATTCCGTGGACTTGGGTTGAGAATTGGCCAAATGGGCTGGAATAGACTAAATGGGCCTGATGGGCTGTTGGGCCTATAATAGGCAAGGATTGATAAGTGATGCTATGTGTTAGGATATTTGTATGTGAGCATGAATATAATATGATTTGGGCCTAATGGGCCATATCAATGTGAATTGGGCCTAGTGGGCCATAAGAATATGAACTGGGTTAGATGAGCCATTTGAATAAGATTGGGCCTAGTGGGCCATATGCATGTATGTAGGGGTATTGGGCCTAGTATATGATGACTACATAAAACTTAATTAATTAATTGAGACCGTGGACAAGTCATAGGGTTAAGGTGTGGCAACGAATATATACATGTCTAGGATTGGATCTAAGGAGAGCTTGGTACTTAAGTGGTCTTAATGACCCACCTCCTCTTCTCTAGAATCCTACCTGGTGCATAGTATTCATTCATCTTAGCTCGTGGGACTTTTTCATGGGCCAAGGTAAGTGGAAACCATAATTAAGGGAAAAATACCAAAATTCCCCTAAGGGCAAGAATGACCAAATACCTCTAGGTATTGAATGTAAGTTTTATGGATGTGACATTCATACATATGACATTCTGCTTAGGTTGCATATGGGGTAGGAATTATGGTATGGAGGAAGTATATGAGGATCGCAGGGTTGCCTGACAATCATGGATCCACCGACAGCTTTTAAAGCCCAATATGTAAATGAAGGTAGTTCTGCAACCGGGCTACCATTGGTGTGTAGGCTGGGTGGGTTGATATTTATATCCCGACATGGTGTGATGGGGGACGGAGCTGGTGTGTAGCGGATGGATAATTTGAATGGGATTGCGTTGCATGTTTGATGTATGATGATTTTTGTATGCTTGTTTCCATCGAGGGTTGTACACACTGAGTTTGCGAAAACTCACCCCCTCTTTTATTTTATTTTCAGGTGATGCTCAGCAGGAAGCTCGATGTTTGGATGGACTCTAGGTGGCCAGCTAGCAAGACAAATTTGGACTTTTTTTAGCTTATAAGTTTTATCTTAGTAAGTATGTTTCTGACCAGATTGTAATAAGGTTTTCATTATGCTATTATTACTTGAATTATTATTATTTCCATTATAATTACGAGTAGTTGAACATAGGTTTCTTAAATTATAGTATGTTTTCTACGTGTCTGCAACTTAACTTTTAACTGATATGTTTTCTTAAATCAAATGTTTTAAACAAGGCTTTCGCAATTGAAAGGTGTGTTTATTTTTAAGTTAATTAAGGTTTCTTTTGTTTAAGAAGGCCTTTCAATGAAAACACGATTATCGCTAAAACACTTCAATGTGACACGACAGATTCGGCCATAGCGTCTGGGCTAGGTTTGGGGTGTTACATTACGAGTGTTCGCGCACTCTAAAGACTACTGTAGCCAAACTTTCGGCTTTTCAACATTTCAGCTTTTCGGCATTTCGAGATTTGCCTATCTACTTATGTGTGTGCAGTGTATGTACACACCTGGTAATAAAGCGTGCTGGAATCCCCCTTACCATGAACCTACAATCGATATCACTCAATGATTACTCACATATACTTATCGAATACTTTACAAAAGCCGAAGTCTCACCTTAACCTTACCTAAAACGCCAAGTCTTAATAGCTTTTCCTTGATCACTAATCACGAGTACTTCTTAGATCTGCATTAACCCTATCGTTAAAAACATAATGGGTCACTTGTATCCAACATGTGTCACCCTTTCCCATTAAAGCCTATTCGGCCAACCCTTACCAAAGTGAAAAACACTTACCAAGTTTCAACACCTAGGGAGAAAATTGGCAAAGATCCAAAAGACTGAGGTTCGACGCTAATCCTACCAAAATTGATTGAGAAGGAGTGAGGGACAAGAGTAATCGATACTTAGTAAAAGCGACTGAGAGAACAAAGCACTTAACTAGAGTTGATCGAGTGGAAAGGGTAGTGGCGGCACAGAGGATATTCGGCTCTTGAAACTTGTATGTTGAAAAAGGTTATTCGGCACAAAGAAAAGTAGAAATCATTTAAAACCAGAGGTGAATCAAAAAGAAAGCTTTGAGTAGGGAAGAATGGAGAATTGGCACAAAGAAAAAGTAAGAAGACCAAGGGATTTTCGGCTTTTAGATCTTTGGAGAAAAAGGTGTTTTCTGGCAAGAAGGTGAGGGAGAATTCAGCATTAGCCTGGCAAGCTCACATTCGGCATCTATATATAGCCTCTAGCCAAATTTCTTATCCCCTAATACCCAATTTGGCTCCACCTCTTTACACTCCTCATCTCCTAATTTTTATCCCTGATATCCCCTTAATCCCCTCCTCAAATTTCTCCTCTTATCATTCCCTACAGAGTTCACACTTAACGCCACCACTTTCCATCCCTTAAGAAAAAAAATAAATCCTTCCTTTGAGCAAGGAGGGATTCAAACCCCTTACCTCCTTGCCTTGCATGTAACGCCACTTGCCACTCCACCATAAGGCTTTCTTGTGTCTAATTCTTCCTTCATTTATTTAAAAGCCAACCTACTTGCCAACAAGGTTCTTTTAATAATTAAACCATAATTTCCTTCACCCCTAAGTTCGAACTCAAACCTTAACCAAGACCTACTATCACATAATTTACACTTGACTTGGAATGTTAAGCACAATTTTTATCAAAACCGAAAAAAAAAAGAAAGTTCGGGATTTCGGGATTTTTGGGGCTTTACAAGAACTCACACTTGCTAAACTTGGCGTACAGTTGTTTTTCTCTCATAATCTACAGAACAACTCAGAGATGTACATCATGCTCATCATCAATAAAAACCTCTACGAGCCGATCTAGATAGGGCTAGAACACTCAGTTCATCAGATCCATAAAAGTCATTGGAGCATTCGTCAGTCCAAACGGCATCACTAGGAACTCGTAATGACCATAACGAGTCCTAAACGCTGTCTTGTAAACATCTATCTCTTTAACCCTCAGTTGATGGTACCTCGATCGGAGATCAATCTTAGAGAAAACTGAAGCTCCACGAAACTGGTCGAATAGATAATCTATACTCAATAGGGGGTACTTATTCTTAATGGTCAATTTATTCAATTGCCAGTAATCGATGCACATTCGCATGGATCCATCCTTCTTTTTCACAAACAACACCGGTGCTCTCCACGGAGACACACTTAATTATATTATGAATTAATGCACATAATTTTGGACCGTCTTAGGATGAAAATTAATTCGCCTTGACACTTCAAATTGCTTCTTGGGTTTGTGCTCCTAGTAGTGTCTGCCGAGCAATTTTTCGCCCTTTGTGTAAATCTGTCGAAAATAACCAAAATTCATCAAAATTAATTATAAAATTAATTAAAATTTAACATGTTCATATTTTAAGTACACTTTAATTGTTTTATAAAAATTAATTATTTTTCGACAGGAATTTATCGAAACTTCATGAATTTAAGCTAAAAAGGGCATGAAAAAGTGTGTAAATTTTCGTGTTTCCACACCCCCAAACTTATTTCATTGCTTGTCCCAAGTAATGCACAAATTTGAAAAGAATTTTTTGAAAACACCTTTGAAAAACTCCTTCAGAACAACATTATTCCCAGCAATCATGAATTTGGTATACTTATGCTCAAGAACAAGAAATTCGATATTTATGCTATCTAAGTATACATATCATTCAAATTAATCTCAATCTTATGATAGCCAAAAATTAGACTAAATGTTTCCTAATAAAGTCATGTTAACCCTTACCAATTTAATTTTATTCCCTTATTCAAGATTAAGCTACAATCATTAAGTTTAACTTATGCCTTCATATGTTGCACGTAACAATTTCTCTCCACCAATGTAGGCAGCATTGGAATTTGAATCAATAGGTCTTTGACAAGGTTGTAATGTGGCTGGGCTTAGGTGCAGGTAAAAAATAGATAAATTTAGGCTAAAAACCTAGACTCAGCTTGCATCAGACCTTTGAAATAATTACCTTCAATACATCAACTTTCTTTGCTTTCACATGCTCTTTTGTACATCTTATTTTAAGAACTCATGCTCTTATTTTTTTTTAATTTGAGCATTTTACTGTATGTACTATAATTTTTTAGAGCATTTGATACTTCTTTTCAACTCCCCCAAACTTATTTTCAAAGAACTTTGAATAGTACTGAGTTTAGTGTTTGGGACAATTTTAAGATAGTTGATCGCAATTTTCGTGACAGGCAAGTTTTATATATTTATAATTAATCACTCTTGAAACTAACTATTATCACGATGTAGGCAAGTGTACCTACTAAACAGTAGTATAGTTTTAGCAAGACTAGATTGTCGAACCCAAAGGAACTAAAAGTATTAGTAATGACTGTATTTTTATTATCAAGCCTAAGAATAAGGTGGTTTTGTTTTAAGTAACTATTTATATAAACTAAGAATTCACAGAAAATACAATTGGGGAATTACTTTTGGAAAAACGATTGAATTAAGACAATACCTAAGGAAGAATCCACCTAGACTTCACTTGTTATTCTGACTCCGAATTGGACGATTTATTCATTTAACTTGTTCCGTAGAGATCCCTAAGTTATGTTATTATCCCTATTCAAGACTAATAACGTCTAATCCCTAGATTGAATAATTGAGACTTTTCTCTAATTAACACCCTAAGGTTGCATTAACTCGATCTATGGATCCCCTTATTAGGTTTCACCCTAATCCAAAAAAATCTTGTCACCCTATCTCTAGGCGCGCAATCAACTCTGCTAAATTATGACAAATGTACTCTTAGACAGGGTCTATTCCTTCTCTGAATAAGAGCTTATCTTGAATTAGTATCCTGGGATATCAAAACAAGAATTAAGAACACATAATAAAGAATAAGTTAAATATTTATCATACAATTCAGAAAATAATAACAAGATTCGTCTTAGGTTTCATTTCCCTTAAGTATTTAGGGAATTTAGTTCATAACTAAAGGTAAAACATCTCAGAATAATAATGAATACAAAACATAAAGAAAACCCAAAACTCCTGAAGGGAAATTGAGGGGGGATCTTCAGTCTTGATGGTGAATTCGGGTTCTGAGACAGATCAATTGACTTTTCTTGAGCAGCTCCCTGCCTCCTTTTCTCTGTCCCCCCTTTGTTCCTCCTCTAGGGTGTATTTATAGGCTTTAGAATGCCTAAAAGCCCTCAAAATTAGCCTTTTTTCTAATTGGACTCAACTTGGGCTCGGTAGGGACACGCCCGTTTACGATTACTTCAAGCCGTGCTCAAGCTTGTTAGAATGGCATGGGCGTGTGTTCTACCCGTGTGAGTCGGCTTCGATTCTGCCAAATTGATGAGTAGTGTGGTCTCACTTTGTGAGGAAGTCCAGCCGTGTTGATTTCGTGACTTTGGCCCATTTTCTCCGCTTTTAGCTTTGTTTCGTTCCTTTCACTCTCCTATGCTCTCCTAAGTATAAAACATGAAATTAAGGCATTAGGAGCATCGAATTCACTAATTCTAAGGGAAAATCATCCATAAAATGTGTTAAGCATAGGGTAAAAATATGTATAAATTACGGTTTATCATATACCCCCACACTTAAGCATTTGCTTGTCCTCAAGCAAAATTCTCAACTCATAATCAAAATAAATTCTTCTTAACTTATAATCTCTATCAAAAATATCTCAAAATAATCCACAGGTAATCATACATTGAGAATTGAACTAAAAGAACATCAAAGTTTCAAACATTCCAAGTTGAGCATTTTATCTTGAAAACATAGGTGTCTCCCCTCATCTAAGTAATTACCTTTGATTCAGAATATCACAGAGTTTCACATCCTCACTAAAGATTCACTCAAATCACTCGAGGTGTTTAAGGACAATAAATGAAGCACTCAATAGTCAATAATGAAAAATTATTACCATAGGCTTGTATGAAAATCAAATCTCCACCACTATAAATTGAGATGATACATCAATCAAAAGGTCTTTAGAGGGTTGTAACAAGGCTTGGTTAGGGGGTGTGTCTCCAGCTGAAATAAAAGGTTAGAATTGAGATTGAATTGAAAAATTGCCTAACTAGAAAAATAGCTGGTCATCAATTGCGTACAACAGAGCTTTTCTCAGAATATGGAATTTAACTTCTTTAAATTAGAAGATTACTACTACTAATATGTATACATGTTTTTTTTCAAGAACAAGTCAACTTAAAAAATAGAATAAAACATAGTTAAGCAACTATTTCAATTCAAATCTCGACAAAAATAGGGATCAAATTAATTTAGGGGATTTCAACAATAATGGGTTAAGGGTTAATATTAAGGGTAATACAAGAAATGACTTGTTAGCTTAATGGGGTTTACTAAGGGTCAATCATGGAGGTAGGCTTTTCATGGCATGAGTGGGTTAATTCGAAGTGCCTTTCTCATTTTGACATAACAAATCAAATAGTGTGGTCTTGACATGCATAATCAAGCAAGTTCTAGAATAACAGTTCAATATTGACGCAATCAAAGCAATAATAAAAGTAAGCATGAAAGAATTAATAGATGCTCAAAAGGCTCAAAAATCTCATAAAAATTATGGGTTTTTGATGTTTAAAACTTGTGAATTCCAACTCAAAGTAATACCTAAACTTTCAGGAAACAACCTAAAATTTTAAATTCTTAAAAATCAACTTATCATGCTCGATTCTCTAATGTCTTAAAGTTTAAACAATCAATGCATAAATGCCTATGTTTTAATTCAAGATATATTAATCAAAATCATAAATCAATCAAAATTCATCCTAAATATGATATGAGAGCTTTTTAAGAGAACAAGGCAGCCATTTAGGGATTTTTCTGACAATTAAATGAATGTCCCCCCACACTTAAGATGTACATTGTCCTCAATAAACAAAGACAAATATTTTGAAAAATGTAAGTGTAAGTTCATAAGATAGGGAGAAAAGTGAAACTTACTGAGTTAAAAATGGATGAAATTCCTGGATTAGAGAGAGCGAGTTGTTGGAAATAAAGTTGGAGAACAAACATGATTATGAAGGACAAGAGGAGAATTGGGGGACTAATTTGATAGTAATCATACAGATAAGTCGTGTTTAAAAACAAAAGAATCTTAAAAAATTAATAAAAGAAAAATAAAATAAGATAGATAATCTAATTTTTCGAGTGGCACGACCAGTTCACACGCCCGTGTGGATCGTGTCTTGCCCATGTTTGTCGCGAAGTGAGATGTTGTCACACGGTCTTCTGGCATGCCCGTGTGTCTAGGCCGTCTGGCTACATGATCATGTTACACGACCGTGTGTGATGTGGTTCGCTTTTCCCACGGTTGTGTAGCTCTGCGCACGCCCGTGTTATTTTGATAGTGTTGTCCATGGGTGCTAGACACGGGCATGTTGCACGCCGTGTTCATTTGGCATATTTGACCATGGTCAGGTCGCACGCCCGTGGCCACTTATCACATCCTGTGTTGGGAAAGATAACTTTTACCTTGTTTTCACACGGCCGTATCGCACGGCCATGTTTCTGTCCGTGGGTGTCACACGGCTTGAAGCACGACCGTGTGATTGGCCGTGTGGAGTTAGGAACCTATGCTCAAAGACTCTGTTAGTGACCTAGATGTTTAAAAATTGAAATTTAAATAATTTAAAACCGTTAGTACTCGGGTTGCCTCCCGAGAAGCGCTTGTTTATAGTCTAAGCTCGACTGTTACCTTGTTGGTTTATTCAGGGTGATTTGTGGAGTCATAGCTCCTCTCCATCGTCTTTAAAATTCTCACCATTATAAAGTTTGAGACAATGTCCATTTACTTTGAAAGTATGTGACTTACGTCTATTATGCCATATGGAAGAACAGACTGAATTATGAAAGGTCATGACCATCGTGATTTAAGTTTCCCAGGAAACAATTTGAGTCTTGAGTTGTATAGTAGGAGAAGATCTCCAACTTCAAATTATTTTCGTTATTTTCAACGAGTGTCATGGCACCACTTTGTTGCTTCCTTGTATAGGCGAGAGTTTTTGTATGCATTGGCTCGCCACACATCAAGTTCATTCAGCTGCATCAACCTATTTTTTTCTGCAAGTTCGGGATCAAGGTTTAGAAATTTATTAGCCCAAAAAGCTTTATGCTCTAGTTCGAATGGTAGATGACAACTTTTCCATAAACAAGTCTGTAAGGTGATGTCCCTATGGGGGTCTTAAAAGCAGTCTGTAAGCCCATAAGGCATCATCTACTTTCATTGCCCATTCTTTACTGTTTAATTCTACTATTTTTTCAAGGACCCGTTTGATTTCTCAGTTTGCCACTTCAACTTGTCCATTAGTTTGAGGATGGTATGGGGTGGCTGTTCTATGATGAACTCCGTATTTCTTAAGAGTTTTTTCAAATTGGGTATTACAAAAATGAGTGCCCCTGTCACTGATAATTGCTCTAGATGTTCCGAATCTAGAGAAGAGTTTCTTAAGGAAACGTACTACCACTCTAGCATCATTAGTAGGTAAAGCTTGGGCTTCCACACATATAATCAACTGCTAATAAGATGTATTTATTCCCAAATGAACTGGGGAATGGGCCCATGAAATCGATACCCCAAACGTCAAATATTTCACATGAAAGTATATAGTTTTGAGGCATCTCATCACGTTTAGATATGTTACCTGTCCGTTGGCATTTGTCACATGAAGTAATGTACCTGTTAGCATCTTTGAATAACGAAGGCTAATAAAAACCTGATTCAAGAATTTTATGTGCAGTCTTAGTTCCACTGTAGTGTCCACCAGTTGGCCTTGAGTGTCAATGTTCCAATATTTTTGATGTTTCTAATTTTGTAACACATCTGCTAATGACTTGATCTGCACATCTGCAAAAAAGAAAGGGGTCGTCCCAAAAGTAGTTTTTCACATCATTAAAGAATCGCTTCTTTTGCTGGTGTGTTACCCTTTTGGGATAATGTTAGCGGCTAAAAAATTCGCGATGTCTGCAAACCAATGTACCTTAGAGTCAGATATGGAAAAAAATTGTTCTTCAGAAAATGAATCATTTATTTCAAATTCATCTAGTTCTTTGGTATTGGAGTTCTCAAGCCTGGACAGATGATCAGCCGCAAGATTTTCAACTCCTTTCTTATCCTGAATTTCCAAGTCAAATTCCTGCAATAGGAGAATCCATCGAATGAGTTGAGGCTTTGCATCAGTTTTAGTTAAAAGGTAGCGAAGGGCGGAATGGTCAGCGTAAAAAACAACTTTAGATAATATGAGATATGATCGAAATTTATCAAATGCAAAAACCACAGCTAGCAATTCTTTTTCCGTAGTAGTATAATTCTCTTGTGCAGCTGTCAAAGTTTTGCTAGCGTAATAGATAGGTTGAAAATGCTTGTCTCTTCGTTGTCCCAATACTGCAGCTACTTCAAAATCACTCGCATAACACATTAATTCAAAATGGTAAGTTCCAATCAGGTGCAATTACAATTGGAGCATTAATTAATTTATCCTTTAAAGTATTAAATGCTTCTAAACACTCTTGATTGAAATTAAAAGGTATATCTTTTTCTAGCAATTTAGTCAAAGGCTTAGCTATTTTAGAAAAATCCTTGATAAATCTTCTATAAAAACCAGCATGTCCTAAAAAACTTCTAATAGCCTTAACCGAACTAAGAGGGGGTAATTTTTTGATTGTTTCTATTTTAGATTTGTCCACTTCAATCCCTTTACTAAAAATTTTATGCCCTAATACAATACCCTCTTGAACCATGAAGTGACATCTCCCAGTTAAGCACAAGGTTCGTTTCCTCACATCTTATTAAAACTTGTTTTAAAATTTTAAGGTAGAGATGGAAAGAGTTACCAAATACTGAGAAATCATCCATAAATACTTCCATGATATCTTCCACGAGTTCGTCAAAGATGACCATCATACAGCGCTGAAAAGTGGTAGGAGCATTACATAATCCAAAAGGAATTCTACGATAAGCGAATGTACCGTATGAGCATGTGAATGTCGTCTTTTCTTGATCTTCAGGAACTATTGGGATTTGGAAGTAGCTAGAGAGTCCGTCTAAAAAGCAGTAGTACATGTGCCCGGATTGTGATATCCCGAATTACGGCCTAATCAAAATAGTGGTTTTGAGACCACAAATCTGAGATAGAAATAATTATTTTATAATTATTTTGAGGTTTATGATATGATTGCATGATTGTGTGAAACTTTCGTGGAGAAATTCTATGCATAAAGTGCTTAATTTGAAATTTGGGACTAAATTAAATAAGTTGCAAAACTTGCATTCTAGAAGTGTCTAGTATGAAATTGCTTTGAAATATTAATTAGGAGGTCTTAAATAGAAATTTGACCAATTTCTAAGTTTATGGACAAAAATTGGACATGGATGGAATTTTTGAAAGTTTAGTAAGGAAGGGCATTTTGGTCATTTGGATATTAAATGAAATAAAATGGGAAAAATAACAAAAAAATGATCATCTTCTCCATAAGTTGCTGCTGAATTTTTCTCTCCACAATAGCTAGGGTTTCAACACTTTTAAACCTTGATTGTAAGTGATTTCTATGCACGTTTTTAATGTCCTTTATATTTTTGAAATCCTTGTAGCTCGGTTTACTTATTTCTACCAATATTTTGAGCTAGGGTTTATATTTAAAAATTTACCCATGAATGATATGCATGAATTTTGATGTTTTATGGTAGAATATGAAGCTTGAGATTGTGTTAAACAACTTTTGCTAAGTGATTCTACGTAAAAACGACTAAAATGACATAATCGGTAAAAATACCTAATGTTCATAAATACATGTTAGAGTAAGAATTGGATATTGCTATACAAGGGAAAAATGATCAGCATGTCATAAAACATAAGAAAATAGGGTGAAGTTTAATTTACGAGATTTGGGGAAAAAGTGTAAATATGTGAAAGTTTAGGGGCAAAATTGTAATTTTTCTAAAATATGATTTTGGGTTGATTTGAATAATATGAGTCCTAATTAGGCTATATTTGAAATGATAGAGGAAGGAAAATCGAAATTCGGGCTAAAATCGACAAAATACCAAGTTGTGGACAAAATGGTAAAAATGACCATTTTCGCATACGAGGTAAGTTCATGTGTAAATGTAGTAACATAATTGTCATTTTAAGTAATTTAATGTTATTTATATGATATGATGATTAATATCATGAAATATTATGCTTTGTGGTTATTATTGAGTAATATGCAAATTATGTGTGCTACTTGTTAAATATGAATTGCTACCGAGTATCGGTTTCGACATTCCATGGAAGAGGGAAAAGATGTGTAATCGAGGAAAAAGCCCGTTTGAGCCTTGGGAATAGATTAGGATACAAGTGACATGTCACTAGGATATTTGAGTTCCGAACTCGTTGAGTTGAGTCCGAGTTCACTTATGGATGCGAATGCCCAAGCTCATTGAGTTGAGTCCGAGTTCACTTATGGGCGGGTTACATGGTAGCTTAGCTACATAATTTCCGCAGGCTATTGAGTTTGTCTAGCTGCTGGTATGGCACTTACGTGCATGAAATCCGTGTATCCGAATTATATTCCGATTGTGTTCAACGGGTAAAGTTCTAGTGAAATGGAAGAATTCTTGAGATGAAAGTGACTAGTTGGTAAGTGTTGTGGAACGGATACTTTGTACTGGTATGTACTTAACCCTCGGTTTGAGACTTTAATATAACAATAATATGGTAAGATCATGAATGAGAAATATGATATGAATGCTTTGGTGATATTATGCAAATGTTGACTTCGTATTATTGCATGGTTATGTTACTTGCTATTTACATGTGAACTTACTAAGCATTTATGCTTACTCCCTCCCTTCCATTCCTTGTAGTTTTGATAAGCCGACTTGGACATCAGGACGGTAGGAGGCACGCTCACACTATTAACAGACCATCTCGGTATGGTGGCTTGCATATTTTGGGAATATGGCATGTATATCATTATAATCCTTTTGTGTATATAATCTTATGATATAGCTCATGTATGGCATGGAAATGTTTGATAATGATTAGCTATTGGAGTGGCTAATCGAGATTATATTTGACAACACGTATGCTTTATGTGTTAACTAATCTATGGAAATCCATAAAATGGTGAAATTGGCTATAAAACAGAATCTCACAGCAGCAGTGATATGAGTTTGAAAAATCACTAAAAATAGTAGAGATAGAATTAAATGATGAATAAAATATTGAATTTAAAATTAATGAATCTATTTTCATTTGGAAGAAACAAAATAGGTAAAAGAGTTGTATTTTATGAAATATTTACGTTTTGGTGAAATAGGGTCAGAGCAATTTCTGAATCCCCTGTTCTAAATTTAAAAATTTACCATAAATTGTAAGAAAAATAATTAGGAGTTTTACCTTACATGTATGAAATCCTTATTGAGCCTAGTTTTATTAGAAATAAACGGTATAGTCATTGAAACTCTATACAGGGAGATATCTGATATGTAATACACAGGGGTCAGAGTAGCCAAACCCTGAAACATGGGAGACTTTAACTAATAAACTGTACTAATTGGCCCAACCAAAAATTCTATAAAAACATTAGTAAGTAGATATATGAGTCTATTTTCAGGAAAAATTTACAGAATTGGATTTCTAGTTTCGTAACTCGAGATATGGATTTTTTAGCGACTGTGACGCAGTTAGCCAGCTTGTCTAGAAATTCTAAAATAAATTGTTTGAGCTGTTTAATTAATGAATTAAGTCCGTTAACACCTCGTGCTCGACTCTGGCTATGGTCTCGGGTACGGGGGTGTTACACGGATAATCTTTCCAACATTTGGTTAATGAATGGAAAAGGAAATGATCTTTTCTTGTGGCATCATTCAGTTTCTTGTAGACAATGCAAACTCTCCATCCTGTGACTGTCCTTGTTGGGATTAATTCATTCTTCTCGTTGGTCACAACCGTCATGCCTCCTTTCTTAGGGACAACCTGCACTTGACTTACCCAAGAACTGTCAGAAATAGGATAAATAATTCCAGCATCTAGAAGTTTAATTACCTTGGCTTTAACAACTTCCTTCGTGTTGGGGTTCAGTCGTCTTTGAGCTTGCACACACGGTTTGTATTCATCTTCCATCAAAATTTTGTGGGTGCAAAAAGAAGGATTGATTCCTTTAATGTCAGAAATTTTCCAAGCTATGGCCTTTTTATGTTCTTTTAATACTTGGATTAATTCCTCTTTCTCCTTGGGTTGCAAGTTAGAAGCAATAATAACTGGCAATGTAGAATTATTTCCAAGGAATGCGTATTCCAAGTGGTTTCGTAATTGTTTAAGTTCCAGTTTGGGAGGCTCTTCAATAGAGGGTTTTTGCTTAAGTTCATCGTTTATCTTAATGCCCTCATATTCTACTTGTCTTGAAGAATGCTCATTAGGTTCATCATCTGTCTCATCTTCTTGAGCTAGATACAGTTTCGTCATGTCCTTCTGTATAATTTCCTGAAAAGAGTCTTGAGTAGTATGATCAATAGAGTCAATAAAATAACATAAATCATCTTGATCCCTAGAAAACCTTATAGCATCATAAATTTTAAAGATAATCTCCTCGTCACCTACTCTAAGTACCAGTTTACCGTCACCCACATCGACATCTGACCTAGCGTTGGCTAAAATGGGCGCCCTAAAATTAAGGGCACTTCCACATCTTCGTCCATGTCAAGCATAACAAAGTCAACAGGAAATATGAATTTATCTATTTTCACAAGTACGTCTATTATAATACCCCTAGCATATTTAACAGATCTATCGGCTAATTGAATACTCATCATAGTGGGTTTAGGTTCCCTAAGACCAAGTTGTTTCAACATTTTATATGGCATCAAATTAATGCTAGTGCTTAAATCAGCTAGTGCTTTCTCAACAGTCAGACTACCAATTAAGCAAGGGATAGTAAAACTTCTTAGATCTTTCAGTTTGGTTGGCAGTTTGTTTTGGAGTATGGCTGAGCAGCACTCGTTGAGTTCTACTGTAGAAAAGTCCTCGAACTTCCTTTTATTTGTTAGAAGCTCATTTAAAAATTTTGCGTATGAAGGCATCTGCGAGATGGCTTCAACAAAAGGTAAGTTGATATGTAATTGCTTAAAAATTTCAAGAAACTTACCGAATTGTACATCAATGCGGTCTTTTTTCAATTTTGTTGGGTATGGAACTGGTGGTTTATATTCCTTCGGCACTGGTTTGTCACTATTTTTGGGTTTTTCTTCCCCCCTTTCGCTTATCACGGCTTCTTGTGTTTGCTTCTTTTCAGATTCCGCTAACACTTTCCCACTCCTTAGTGTAACTGCTTTTACATGCTCTTTTGATTTGGTGTTACTAGGTAAACTTCCTAGTAGTCTCTCCAAAATTAGTTTGGACAGCTGGCCTATCTGGGTTTTGAGCCCTTATATTGACGCTTGTTGATTTTTAAGTGCTGTCTTGGTGTTTTGGAAATGGGTTTGTGACACCAAGATAAATTTAGACAGCAGCTCTTCAAGGTTCGGATTCTTTTCCTGTTGATAGGGTGGTTATTGAAAACCCGTAGGATGTTGTGGTCTTTGATTTCCTTGACCGCCCCACGAGAAATTGGGATGGTTTCTCCAACCTGCATTATAACTGTTACTATATGGTGTGACAGCCCAAAATTGACCCTAGTCGGAATGTGGTTTCGGGACCACAAAACCGAGGCATAAAAATAATTTAAAATTTATTTTGATGCCTATAATATGTGTATGCTCATGTATGACATTTTTTGATGATTGATTTAGTGTTATAAAGGTGAATTTCACTAGAAAGGACTTAGTAGTGAACTTTGAAAGTACGATAGGGAAATGTGTGATGACTAATTAAAGCATGCATGCAAAACAATGGACTTGCATGTCAAATTCCCTTTATAGGTGGTGGCCGCCATGACCAAGAATATGGGCTAAACATGTCATGAAACATGTTTTGTTGGGCATTAGGGAGAAACAATAAACAAATAAGCATGGGTAAGAAAAAATGAAAAAAAATGTGTGTGTTAGTGTGGTATCTCCCCATTGCCGTGAGTTGTAAAGGAAGAAAGAAAAAATTTGTTCATCCTTTCTTTGAGCCAAAACTAAGGGGGAAGAAGAGATTTTTGCTTCATTTTATTTGTTTAGAAGAGATCTAGAAGGAGATTTGGCTAAACTTGCACCAAGATTAAGGTATGTATGAGGTTGTGTCATGAGATTCATGCATGTTTTAGTTGCCAACTTGATGTTCATGTTAGCCATGGTTCAAATCCTTGTTATGCCATGGAAGTGGTATTTGGTCAAAGTTGATATTGTGATAAAGCCATTGCATGCTAAGTGTGAAGCTTGATGATGATGCATGCAATGATGGATTGTCTACTCTTGAAATTTCCTTGTAGCCATCTTGAGTAAGACTTTGAGTTTTCTTTTTGTTTAACCATGATTGAAGTTGAAAGGGGCATGATTGTGATGTATTCGGCCATGATGCATTCATGAGCATGGTTCATGCTTCTTGCATGTTAGTTAAAATTTGTGTTTTGGATGGCTATGGACACCTTGAAATTCGGCCATGCACATATATGTATATATATGTTTGCACATGATGTTTTGGTTATGAAGTAAGTGATGAATATGTTTGTTTAAAGAAGAAAATGTTGAAGAATGTTTGTGAAATTGCAAGTACATTCGGCCTAGAATACCTATGATGTGGAAATCTTGGAATTTATTGTTGATTTGGTGCAAGTATGACTAAGTATAATCGGCCATATGAGTGCTTGATGATGTATTATAAGTATGGAGCCACAATATGTAAAGCATTAACTAGTAAAATGCATGCTGTTTTTGTGTGGTGTTAAGTGTATAATTGGCCTCAAATTGGACATGTATGTTCGGCCTTAAGTAGCCGATTGATGGCCTTAGCATTTCCTTGATGCTTGAATGGATTGTATTGAATTGCTTGATGTAGTATAAAATGTGCATGACCATTGTGTACTCAAGCTAAAGGGTGGCCATATGACCATTTAAACTCCTTGTCATATTCGCCATAAGCTAGCATAATGAGGTATTAATAAATTAAATTTGTTTGAAGCTCAAGAGCTTAGAGGGCCACAATTGGACAAGGGAAGGAAAAGTGATCGAATAGCCGTAAAAGCCGCTCGACAACATCCGAGGTAAGTCCTCAAGAAGTGACCCTACTTGAATTATGTGAAATGAAATATGGATGTGTAATGATTATTGATTTATGTGTGTATGAGTATTTGAATGATACCCTGCTAAGTCCCAAGGCGATTATGCTAGTGATTATATTTGTGTTTGAGCCTTAGTAACGAAAATGAAATATGAATGTCTAATGATTATTGATGTATGTGTGCATGAGCAATTGAATGATATCCGGCTAAGTCCCAAGACGTTATTGCTGGAAATTATATTCGGGTTAAGACCAAGGCAATTGTGCTAGCGGCTACATCCGGCTAAGACCAAGGCATTCGTATGAAGTCGTTCTATCCGGCTAAGACCCAAAGGCATTCGTGCACGTGGTTATATCCGGTTGTATTCAAGAAGCTTGGGCTGGAGGTGAGTGTTGGTTGCTGTAATGAATTCAATTGGTACGCTCGAAAAGCCCAAAGAATAAGGTATGTTTATACGTGCATTGGAAAGTCGACATGTTTGAGCAACATTCGCCGATCGACTAACAATTTCAGCTATTGAATTGGTTGATACCTTGTGAAAGTATATAATGATGAAGTGTGAAGTAAGAATGATTATGTGAATGTGTATTAATGAAATGATGCATTTGGCCATGTGAATGTATTGCTTTAATTAAAGCTGATTTTATTCCTTGAGACCGACTAAGCATAAAAATGCTTACCCGTTGCTTTGGCTCTCTGTTTTATAGATTGTGCTCGATAGCAATCGGAATCGGGATCATTAAAGTCGAAGTCATCCACACTATCAAAGCCTCCATTTTGGTATAAATTTTGGTTGAACTTTGAAACGGCATGTATAGGACTACCCTTGCTGGTTTAAATATGTTGTGATGTATATGTGTACGGCCATGCGAAAATGGCTCGTAAAAGTGAAGTACGAACTTAGACTATTTGCGGTTTGTATATATATATATATATATGGTGTCATGATGTGATTATGGATTGGAAATGGGAATGTTGGTCACATGATCAGCCATTGGTATGGTTAAAATGATCATATGTGAACCTATGTATGGCAAGACTAGTTGGTTCATGGAGACTACAAACTAGGTAAGACCTACCTTAAAAACAGATGCTGCCAGCTGCAGTGATGTGAATGTGAAAAATCACCAAAATTTTTAGGAATGGTATTAAATAGTGAATAAGCTATGTATATGAACCTTGATGAGTCTATTTTCATATGGAAGAAACGAAACGGTCATAGGAGTTACATGTTAAGAGATATTAAAGCTATTGTGAGACAGGGCCAGAATGGTTTCTGGGTCCCCTGTCGCAACTTTAAAAATTTACTATAAATTATCCAGAAAGAATTAGGAGTCGTTCCTTATATTTACAGATTCCATTTTGAGTCTAGTTTCATTAGAAACAAACGGCACCAGTATTAAAGCCCTGTGCAGAGAGATATTCAAGTTGTAACGTGCAAAGGTCAGAGCAGTCGTTCCCTGTAACATGGGTGACTTTAACTAATAAACTGTACCAATTGGCCCGACCAAAAATTCTAGAAATAAGTCCATGGATGGATATATGAGTCTAAATTCAAGGAAAATTTACGAAACCAGTTTCCGGGTTTTGAAACTCGAGATATGATTTTTAAGGCGACGGTGACGCAGTTTTCCAGCCTGACTGGAAATGTCAAATTGGTGGGCAAAATATGTGGACTTGGCTTGTTAACCCTCGTGTCCGACAATCGCAATGGTCTCGGGTTCGGGTGTTACAATTTTATTGGTATCGAGCCACGGTTTAGTCGATTCTAGGACTACCGTGATGTGTTTGGGGTCTAGCTATACATGCCATTAAATGATGAATCGATAGTGTGGTGATTTCTGACAATTTGACTTTGTGTTTGTTCATAGTAATGGATCCCGATCCCAACCGAGCGATAGCTGATGATGTGGAGAGTGTGGCGCCTGCTCCCGCGCAAGGGACAGCGCCGACGGACTCTCAACCTATGGCCAGCAATCCGAATGATGAGGCTAAGCAAGCCTTTTATAGTGTGATGAATGAATGGTTTAACCAATACATTCGAACTAACACGGCTGTTCCACAACCTCCATTCCCGACAAATGCAACCCCTACACCTACAATACCTCCGGTAACTGACCAAATAAGGTCAAGTAAGCCCCCAGTCAATAGGATTCGAAAACATGGGGCCACTGAATTTAAAGCTATGGATGATGATGATGCCGAAGCGAGCTGAATTTTGGTTGGACAACACTATCCGGTGCTCGATGAGCTATCTTGTACACCGATGAGTGCTTAAAGTGTACCATCTCCTTGCTACGTGAGTCCGCCTACTATTGGTGGAGTACTCGACTTGTGGTGCCTAGAGAGCAAGTGACTTGGGAATTCTTTCAAACCGAGTTCCAAAAAAAAGTATATCATCGAGATTCATCGACCAAAAGCGAAGGGAATTTCTTGATCTTAAGCAAGGTTCTATGTCGATTATCGATCACGAACGAAAATTTGTGAGGCTTAGCCAGACGCACGAGAATGCATTTCGTCCGGAAGCTATTATGTAAACGCTTGAGGATGGGCTGAATGATGATATAAGGATGTTCGTTGGCATTCTCGAGATACGAGAGTTCGTAGTACTTGTTGAGCGAGCTTGTAAAGCCGAAGAGCTTAGAAAGGAGAAACAAAAAGCTGATGTGGGAACTGGAGAATTCCGAAAGAGGTCCTCGGGAAAGTCTCTTCAACAAGCATCGAAGAGATTTCGAGATGATGTGAGCCGGTCTAGAGGCGCTACGGGCTTTTCTAGACGAGGACGCGATCGACCCCCTGAGACCACACAAGTCACTTCGATCGCCAGCGGTGGAAATGATCACCGAGAGAGGGCGGAGTGTTTGCATTGTGGCAAATGGCATTCGGGGAGCTGTTGGTTCCGTGATCGCTCCTGCTATAAGTGCGGATCGGTCGACCACTTTATGAAGGATTGCCCGAGGATGCTTGAACAAAATGTAAGTCAAAGTGGAAACCCGGGTGCTACCACTGCTCGAGGTAGGCCACCTAGAAATGTGGGCAATGTTAGTGGCGGTCGAGAGGATCTAGAGATGCTACCATCGATCCGAGGCTCGGGCTCCAGCTAGGACTTATGCCATCTGCCGCACGCGAGGATCTTGCCTCTCCGGATGTCATTACCGTACTTTCACTCTTTTCAATACTAATGTGATTGCTTTGATTGACCCCGGTTCTACTCATTCTTATATATGTGAAACCTTAGCATCCAAAGAAGACTTTGCCTATTGAGTCTCTCGAGTTTGTAATTCGGTGTCAAACCCTTGGGTCATTACGTGCTTGTCAACAAAGTGTGCAAGAAAAGTCCCCTAGTGTTCCGAGGTTCTTGTTTTCCGGCGGACTTGATGCTTTTTCCATTCGATGAATTCGACGTTATTCTTGGTTTGGATTGGTTGACCATGCACGATGCGGTTGTAAATTGCAAAAGCAAGACTATCGATTTGAGGTCTTGCGAATAACGAGATAATTCGGGTTGAGTCTACGGACTTAAAGGGTTGCCACCGTAATATCGCAATGTTGGCGGAAATATGTAAGAAAAGGTGCGAAGCGTACCTTGCGTATGTGCTCGATAACAAGGAATCGAAAAGAAACCCGAATGCGTGCGTGGTTTGTGAATACCGAATGTTTTCCTCAAGAATTGTCGGGTTTACCACTGTTCGGAAATAGAATTTGGCATCGAATTGGTACTGGTACCGCTCCATTTCGATAGCTCCGTATCGTATGGCGCCAACGGAATTAAAGGAGTTGAAAGCTCGGTTGCAAGAATTGGTGGATAGAGGTTTTGCTCGCCTGAGTTTTTCGCCTTGGGGTGTGCGGTGTTGTTTGTGAAAAGAAGGATGGAACCATGCGGTTGTGCATCGACTATCGTCGACTTAATAAAGCGACGATAAAGAACAAATATCCGTTACCACGTGTCGATGACTTGTTCGATCAACTGAAGGAGCCTCGGTGTTCTCGAAAATAGATTTGAGATCGGGCTATTATCAATTGCGAATCCGAGATTGGACGTGCCCAAGACGCCTTGAGCGAGATATGGTCACTATGAGTTCCTAGTGATGCCGTTTGGGCTTACTAATGCTCCTGCGGTATTTATGGATTTAATGAATCGGATCTTCGACCATATTTGGATCAATTCGTAGTCGTGTTCATTGATGACATCTTGGTCTATTCAAGAAATAAGACCGAACATCTTTGAACACCGAGGTTAGTGCTTTGCAAATTTTACGGGATAAGCAATTATATGCTAAGTTCAAAGCAAGTGTGAGTTACGGTTAAGAAAGGTTAGCTTCTTGGGTCATGTGGTATCTCATCGGGTATTCGAGTCGATTCAATAAAATTTCAGCCATACTTAATTGGAAGCCTCAGAAATATTACCGAGGTTCGGAGCTTTTGGGGCTTGCTTGTTATTACCGAACGATTTGTAAAGGTTTTCAACGATAGCCACGCCGATGACGAGGCTACTCCAAAAGGATGTTAAGTTCGAATGGACGGAGAAATGTCGAAAAGTTTCGATCAACTAAAACTTATTTGATGAAGCCCCAATTCTAGTGCAACCGAATCCGCAAAGAGTTTGTCATCTATAGTGACGCCTCCCTACTTGGGTTAGGTTGTGTATTGATGCAAGAAGGTCGAGTTGTGGCCTATCGCGTCGAGGCAATTAAAGCCACACGAGAAAAGTTATCCGACCCATGATCTCGAATTAGCTGCCATCGTATTCGCCTTAAAGATTTGGCGACATTACTTATTTGGTGAGATGTGCCATGTGTACTCGGATCACAAAAGTCTCAAATATTTGATGACCCAAAGAGACTTCAATCTGCGACAAAGACGTTGGCTCGAACTGTTAAAGGATTATGAGCTGGTCATTGACTATCACCCCGGAAAGGCGAATGTGGTTGCGGATGCCTTGAGTCGTAAATTGTTATTCACTCTATGAGCGATGAATGTGCACTTGTCTGTTCGATCCGACAGTGTGTTAGTGGCTGAATTGAAAGCCAAACCATTATTGACACATCATATTCGAGAAGCTCAGAAAGTCGATGACGAGTTGGCTGCAAAATGGGCTGAGTGTGTTCCGAACAAGGACTCGGAGTTTCAAATCGATGGTGACGATTGTTTGAGGTTCAAAAGTCGTCTGTGTGTTCCAAAGAATTCGGAACTCATTTCGATAATTCTGAATGAAGCCCATTGTAGCCGAATGGCAATCCACCCGGGGAGTACGAAGATGTACAATGATTTGAAATGTCGGTTTTGGTGGCATGGTATGAAACGAGACATCTCCGACTTTGTTTCGAGATGTTTAATATGTCAACAAGTGAAAGCGGAACATCAAGTGCCTTCGTGATTACTTCACCAATCACGGTGCCGAGTGGAAATAGGATCGAGTCACAATGGACTTTGTATCCGGACCGCCATTGTCGTGAGTAAGAAGGATGCGGTTTGGGTCGTGGTAGATAGATTGACTAAGTCGGCTCACTTTGTCCCCGTCGTCGGATTTTTCAATGGACAAATTAGCCGAATTGTACGTTTCTCGATTGTGAGATTACACGGGTGCCTATTTCCATCGTGTCGGATAGAGATCCGAGATTTACCTTGCGATTCGGAAAAGTTGCAAGAAGCTTTGGGTACCAAGTTGCATTTCAAAGACCGCCTTTCACCCCCAACCGATGGTCAATCCGAGCGAATAATTCAGATACTTGAGGATATGTTGAGATGTTGCGTCCCGAGTTTAGTGGTTCATGGGAGCGGTATTTGCCGTTGATTGAATTCGCTTACAACAACAACTTTCAATCAAGTATTAAGATGGCACCCTACGAGGCTTTGTACGGTTGTAAATGCCGTACACCATTGTTTTGGACCGAGCTCGGTGAAAGCAAGATTTTCGGTGGATTTGATTAGAGATGCTGAATGAAGTGAAAGTAATCCGTGAAAGTCGAAGATAGCCTCCGATCGTCGAGAAGTCGACGCGGATCTGAGCGTAAGGATATCTAGAATCGTGGGTGATAAAGTGTTTCTCAAGGTATCGCCTTGGAAAAAGATACTCGATTTGGCCGTAAGGGCAAGTTGAGCCCGAGGTTCATTGGGCCATATGAGATATCCGAAGCGAGTCGGTCCGATGGCATATCGTTTGATTTTGCCCCCTAAACTCGAAAAGGTTCACGATGTCTTTCATGTTTCGATGCTTCGACGCTATAGATCTGATCCATCGCACGTGATTAGTCCATCAGAAGTTGAAATTCAAGCCAATATGAGTTATGAGGAAGAACCGATTCGTATCCTATCACGGGAAGTGAAAGAGTTGCGAAACAAGCGGGTTCCGCTAGTGAAGGTGTTATGGCTCAAGCACGGGATAGAAGAAGCTACTTGGGAAACCGAGAACTCTATGAAAGAGCGATACCCAACCCTATTTACCGGTAAGATTTTCGGGGAAGAAAATTTCTTAAGTGGGGGAGAGTTGTGACAGCCCAAAATTGACCCTAGTCGGAATGTGGTTTCGGGACCACAAAACCGAGGCATAAAAATAATTTAAAATTTATTTTGATGCCTATAATATTTGTATGCTCATGTATGACATTTTTTGATGATTGATTTAGTGTTATAAAGGTGAATTTCACTAGAAAGGACTTAGTAGTGAACTTTGAAAGTACGATAGGGAAATGTGTGATGACTAATTAAAGCATGCATGCAAAACAATGGACTTGCATGTCAAATTCCCCTTTTTATAGGTGGTGGCCGGCCATGACCAAGAAATATGGGCTAAACATGTCATGAAACATGTTTTGTTGGGCATTAGGGAGAAATAATAAACAAATAAGCATGGGTAAGAAAAGAATGAAAAAAATGTGTGTGTGAGTGTGGTATCTCCCCATTGCCGTGAGTTGTAAAGGAAGAAAGAAAAAATTTGTTCATCCTTTCTTTGAGCCAAAACTAAGGGGAAGAAGAGATTTTTGCTTCATTTTATTTGTTTAGAAGAGATCTAGAAGGAGATTTGGCTAAACTTGCACCAAGATTAAGGTATGTATGAGGTTGTGTCATGAGATTCATGCATGTTTTAGTTGCCAACTTGATGTTCATGTTAGCCATGGTTCAAATCCTTGTTATGCCATGGAAGTGGTATTTGGTCAAAGTTGATATTGTGATAAAGCCATTGCATGCTAAGTGTGAAGCTTGATGATGATGCATGCAATGATGGATTGTCTACTCTTGAAATTTCCTTGTAGCCATCTTGAGTAAGACTTTGAGTTTTCTTTTGTTTAACCATGATTGAAGTTGAAAAGGGCATGATTGTGATGTATTCGCCATGATGCATTCATGAGCATGGTTCATGCTTCTTGCATGTTAGTTAAAATTTGTGTTTTGGATGGCTATGGACACCTTGAAATTGCCATGCACATATATGTATATATATGTTTGCACATGATGTTTTGGTTATGAAGTAAGTGATGAATATGTTTGTTTAAAGAAGAAAATGTTGAAGAATGTTTGTGAAATTGCAAGTACATTCGCCTAGAATACCTATGATGTGGAAATCTTGGAATTTATTGTTGATTTGGTGCAAGTATGACTAAGTATAATCGGCCATATGAGTGCTTGATGATGTATTATAAGTATGGAGCCACAATATGTAAAGCATTAACTAGTAAAATGCATGCTGTTTTCGTGTGGTGTTAAGTGTATAATTGGCCTCAAATTGGTCATGTATGTTCGGCCTTAAGTAGCCGATTGATGGCCTTAGCTTTTCCTTGATGCTTGAATGGATTGTATTGAATTGCTTGATGTAGTATAAAATGTGCATGACCATTGTGTACTCAAGCTAAAGGGTGGCCATATGACCATTTAAACTCCTTGTCATATTCGGCCATAAGCTAGCATAATGAGGTATTAATAAATTAAATTTGTTTGAATTAGCTCAAGAGCTTAGAGGGCCACAATTGGACGAGGGGAAGGAAAAAGTGATCGAATAGCCGTAAAAGCCGTTCGACAACATCCGAGGTAAGTCCTCAAGAAGTGACCCTACTTGAATTATGTGAAATGAAATATGGATGTGTAATGATTATTGATTTATGTGTGTATGAGTATTTGAATGATACCGGGCTAAGTCCCGGGCGATTATGCTAGTGATTATATTTGTGTTTGAGCCTTAGTAACGAAAATGAAATATGAATGTCTAATGATTATTGATGTATGTGTGCATGAGCAATTGAATGATATCCGGCTAAGTCCCAAGACGTTATTGCTGGAAATTATATTCGGGTTAAGACCAAGGCAATTGTGCTAGCGGCTACATCCGGCTAAGACCAAGGCATTCGTGCGAAGTCGTTCTATCCGGCTAAGACCAAGGCATTCGTGCGTGGTTATATCCGGTTGTATTTCAAGAAGCTTGGGCTGGAGGTGAGTGTTGGTTGCTGTAATGAATTCAATTGGTACGCTCGAAAAGCCCAAAGAATAAGGTATGTTTATACGTGCATTGGAAAGTCGACATGTTTGAGCAACATTCGCTCGATCGACTAACGAATTTCAGCTATTGAATTGGTTGATACCTTGTGAAAGTATATAATGATGAAGTGTGAAGTAAGAATGATTATGTGAATGTGAATTAATGAAATGATGCATTTGGCCATGTGAATGTATTGCTTTAATTAAAGCTGATTTTATTCCTTGAGACTGACTAAGCATAAAAATGCTTACCCCGTTGCTTTGGCTCTCTGTTTTATAGATTGTGCTCGATAGCAATCGGATTCGGGATCATTAAAGTCAAGTCATCCACACTATCAAAGCCTCCATTTTGGTATAAATTTTGGTTGAACTTTGAAACGGCATGTATAGGACTACCCTTGCTGGTTTAAATATGTTGTGATGTATATGTGTACGGCCATGCGAAAATGGCTCGTAAAAGTGAAGTACTGAACTTAGACTATTTGCGGTTTGTATATATATATATATGGTGTCATGATGTGATTATGGATTGGAAATGGGAATGTTGGTCACATGATCAGCCATTGGTATGGTTAAAATGATCATATGTGAACCTATGTATGGCAAGACTAGTTGGTTCATGGAGACTACAAACTAGGTAAGACCTACCTTAAAAACAGATGCTGCCAGCTGCAGTGACGTGAATGTGAAAAATCACCAAAATTTGTAGGAATGGTATTAAATAGTGAATAAGCTATGTAAATGAACCTTGATGAGTCTATTTTCATATGGAAGAAACGAAACGGTCATAGGAGTTATATGTTAAGAGATATTAAAGCTATTGTGAGACAGGGCCAGAATGGTTTCTGGGTCCCCTGTCGCAACTTTAAAAATTTACTATAAATTATCCAGAAAGAATTAGGAGTCTTGCCTTATATTTACAGATTCCATTTTGAGTATAGTTTCATTAGAAACAAACGGCACCAGTATTAAAGCCCTGTGCAGAGAGATATTCAAGTTGTAACGCGCAAAGGTCAGAGCAGTCGATCCCTGTAACATGGGTGACTTTAACTAATAAACTGTACCAATTGGCCTGACCAAAAATTCTAGAAATAAGTCCATGGATGGATATATGAGTCTAAATTCAGGGAAAATTTACGAAACCAGTTTCCGAGTTTTGAAACTCGAGATATGATTTTTAAGGCGACGGTGACGCAGTTTTCCAGCCTGACTGGAAATGTCAAATTGGTGGGCAAAATATGTGGACTTGGCTTGTTAACCCCTCGTGTCCGACACCGGCAATGGTCTCGGGTTCGGGGTGTTACATATGGGTTATTTTGGGATCTAGAGTTATTGTTACCCATTTATTGGACTTGTTCATCCTCGATGCTAGGGTGGAAGGGTTGATACTCTGTGCATGCTCTTCCTCCATTCGTCTCGGACCTCATTACTGGATGTACCTGAGTAGAACCAAGTAAACCATCAATCTTTTTATTTAGAAGTTCTACTTAGTTTGATAGCATAGTAACTGAATCAACATTATAAATGCCTACTGTTTTAGTTGGCTTAGTCCTCATGACTTGCCACTGATAGTTATTCAGTGACATCTCTTCAATAAATTCGTAAGCCTGTTTTGGTGTTTTGTTGTTGATGGTTCCCCCGGCTGCTGCATCAATGATTTGCCTTGTTGAAGGGCTCACACCATTGTATAATGTTTGAACTTGCAACCATAGAGGTAATCTATGATGAGGACACCTTCGTAGTAGGTCCTTGTATCCCTCCCATGCATCATAAAGAGTTTCTAAGTCCATCTACACAAACGAAGAGATATCATTATGTAATTTGGTTGTTTTAGCTGGTGGGAAATATTTTAATAGAAATTTTTCAGTCATTTGTTCCCAAGTAGTAATTGACCCTCGTGGTAACGAGTTCCATCACTGTTTAGCTTTTTCCTCAATGAAAAATGGAATAACCGAAGACGAATGGCATCGTTCGAAATGCCATTAATTTTAAATGTATCGCAGAATTCCAGGAAATTTGCCAAATGAGTGTTTGGATCCTCATCCTGCAAACCATCAAACTAAACAAATTGCTGTATCATTTGAATTGTGTTAGGTTTCAGTTCAAAATTATTTGCAGCAATAGTAGGTCTAACTATACTTGACTCAGTTCCTGTTAAAGTAGGTTTAGCATAATCGTACATAGTACGAGGAGCAGGATTTTGATTTGCTAGTTCAACGGGTATCGCAGGAGGTAGCTGATTGTCTTGGTTTTCAACCATCTCCTCAGTTGGGGTTTGAATATCGTCCTCTTTCTCGTTCTCTGTGTATCTAAAGCTTCGCCTTATTTCTCTTTGGTTTTTGCGAACTATACGATCGATTTCTTCGTCAAAATGTAGTGGTCCTGACGGGTTTCTTCTAGTCATAAACTATAAAAACCTGCCAAGATAAAGAAAAAATAAATTAATGAATAATAATAAAAATAAAATAGAATTAACTTGCAAGAAAAATAAAGGGCAAAAGTAATAAAAATTGAGTGTTCCTAATATCTTAGTTCCCCGGCAACGGCGCCAAAAACTTGATTGCAATTTTCGTGACAGGTAAGTTTTATATATTTATAATTAATCGTTCACTAACTATTATCACGACGTAGGCAAGTGTACCTATCGAACAGTAGTATAGTTTTAGCAAGACTGGATTGTCGAACCCAAATGAACTAAAAGTACTAGTAATGCCTCTCTTTTTATTATCTAGCCTATGAATAAGGGGGTTTCGTTTTAACTAACTAATTATCTAAACTAAGAATTCACAGAAAATAAAATTGGGGATTACTTTTGGAAAAACGATTGAATTAAGACAACACCTAAGGAAGAATCCACCTAGACTTCACTTGCTATTCTGACTCTGAATCAGACGATTTATTTATTTAACTTGTTCCGTAGAGATCCCTAAGTTATGTTATTATCCCTATTCAAGACTAATAATGTCTAATCCCTAGATTGAATAATTGAGACTTTTCTCTAATTAACACCCTAGGGTTGTATTAACTCAATCTATGGATCCCCTTATTAGGTTTCAACCTAATCCGGAAAATTCTTATCACCATATCTCTAGGCGCGCAATCAATTCCGCTTAATTATGACAAATGTGCTCTTAGACGGGGTCTATTCCTCCTCTGAATAAGAGCTTATCTTGAATCAGTATCCTGGGATATCAAAACAAGAATTAAGAACACAAAATTAAGAACAAGTTAAATATTTATCATACAATGCAGAAAATAATGACAAGATTCGTCTTAGGTTTCATTCCCCTTAGGTATTTAGGGGATTTAGTTCATAACTAAAAAGGAAAACATCTCAGAAGAATAATGAATGCAAAACATAAAGAAAAACCAAAACACCTGAAGGGAAATTAAGGGGAGATCTTCAGTCTTGATGGTGAATTTGGCTTCTGAGATAGATCAAGTGACTTCCCTTGAGTAGTTCCCTACCACTTTTTCTCCATCCCCCCCTTTCTTCCTCCTCTAGGGCATAATTATAGGCTTTAGAATGCCTAAAAGCCGTCAAAATTAGCCTTGTTCGAATTGGACTCAACTTGGGCTCGGCAGGGACACGCTCGTGTGTGATTACTTCAGGCCGTGCTCGAGCCTGTTAGAATGGCACGGACGTGTGTTCTACCCGTGTGAGTCGTGCTTCGATTTCTCCAAATTGACACGGCCATGTGGTCTGCCTGTGTGAGGAAGTCCAGGCCGTGTTAATTCTATACTTTGGCCTATTTTCTCCATTTTTGGCCCGTTTCTCGTTCCTTCCACTCTCCTATGCTCTCCTAAGTATAAAACATGAAATTAAGGCATTAGGAGCATCAAATTCACTAATTATAAAGGAAAATCATCCATAAAATGTGTTAAGCATGGGGTAAAAATATGTATAAATTATAGCTTATCAATAGTTAAGAGAGAATTGATGGCTAAATTTGCAAGGGTTCAAATAAAATTAGGCCATATAGTCTCAAGTTAGGTTTCAAAGGATAAAAATTTCATAATGGTTGGCTTGAAAGGTTCAAACGGTCCAAACAATGGTTGCCTTGTAACACCCCTATCCCGTAACCGTCGCCGGAATAGGTAAGGGGCATTACCGGACTTGTAACTCATGTCAGAACAGTAAAATTTTGAACTTTTTCTTGAAATAAAGATCATTCATTTAAATAAGTACTAAGCACAGCCAGGGATAAAATTTAAACTTCTCTAAGTAAACATTCAAAAGATGCCATTTTCGCATGGCTTATATACATTAACCAAAAATATTCTTCCGCCACTAGTCTTGTAACACCCCCAAACCCGGCCCAGACGTTATGGCCGAATCTGACGTGCCACATTGGAGTTGAAAAACCCACGTTCCGTTTTTAGTGTTTTAAAATCATATATTTTGTTGAGTTAACAAAGTGTATGGAAGCTGGGCACCAGGTAGGTATCCGAGACAGAGGAGGTGAGCCATGAAGGCTGCTTAAGTACCAAGCTCTTTGATTGGATCCAATCCTAGACATGCCCACAACCATAGCCACACTTTGTTATATCGAGTTTAAATTCGTTTAAGTGGACGTCTTTGATTAACCGATGAATCGTGGTGTTGAGATAATTTGAAAACAAGTATCATTTTGAAAACACGTCCTAAGTCTAGCCCATTTGAATAATTATTAACCAATTTTAAAGTTATTAAAATTAAAATAATCCCGAAAAGAAATAAAAGAAAAGTTAAAATTGGCCTTATTACAACCCAAAAATAAATAATAGTTAAAGGAAATTAAATGGAAACCAACACTTTATTTAAAGCCCAAGACGATCACCGTGGCCACTCTGAATGTGACATCCCTAATTTGACCCTAGTCGGGAAGTGGTGTCGGGACCATTAAACCGAGTCTTATAAGTAATTAAAAGTTATATTCTATGTTTATGATGTTAGCAAATGCATGTGTGAAAGTTGCATGCATTAATTTGAACATTTCTATGTGAATTTATTTAGATGGACTTATATGAAACATTGTTGAGAGGTGATAGGCCAATCTTCAATGGTCTAATAGTATATGCATGCAAAAGAATGGTTTTGCATGTCAATTTACCCAAAGAGAAGGAAGTGGCCGGCCATGGTGATGAAGATGGGCAAAAGAAAACATGTCTTAAACATGTTTTGCTAGTGGTGGATGTTAGAAATAATAAAATAAGAGCATGGGTAAAGAAATGAAAAAAAAAAAATGAGTGTGGATGCTTCCCCCTCCTTGTGCCATACATGAGAGAAACAAAAACAAAGAAAGAAAAAAATTTTGTTCATCTATTTTCACTCTCCTTTTGGCCGAAAATACTAAGGATAAGGAAGAAGTTTTGCTTCATACTTGGTTTGGAAGAGGATTAGGAAGAGGTTGGCTATACTTGCATCAAGAGTAAGGTATGTTTGAGGTTGTGCCATGAGATTCATGCATGTTTTTGGTTGCTAGATTGATGTTCCTGTTAGCCCATGGTTCAAATCTTTGTTATGTCATGGGAATGAAATTCGGCCAAAGTGAATATGGTGATAAAGCCATTGCATGCTAAGTGTGAAGCTTGATGATGATGCATGCAATGATGGATTGTCTACTCTTGAAATTCCTTTGTAGCCATCTTGAGTAAGACTTTGAGTTTTCTTTTTGTTTAACCATGATTGAAGTTGGAAGGGGCATGATTGTGATGTATTCGGCCATGATGCATTCATGAGCATGGTTCATGCTTCTTGCATGTTAGTTAAAATTTGTGTTTTGGATGGCTATGGACACCTTGAAATTCGGCCATGCACATATATGTATATATATGCTTGCACATGATGTTTTGGTTATGAAGTAAGTGATGAATATGTTTGTTTAAAGAAGAAAATGTTGAAGAATGTTTGTGAAATTGAAAGTACATTCGGCCTAGTACACATATGATGTGGAAATCTTGGAATTTATTGTTGATTTGGTGCAAGTATGACTAAGTATAATCGGCCATATGAGTGCTTGATGCTATATTATAAGTATTGAGCCACAATATGTAAAACATTAACTAGTAAAATGCATGCTGTTTTTGTGTGGTATTAAGTGTATAATTGGCCTCAAATTGGACATGTATATTCGGCCTTAGGTAGCCTATTGATGGCCTTAGCTTTTCCTTGATGCTTGAATGAATTGTATTGAATTGCTTGATGTAGTATAAAATGTGCATGACCATTGTGTATTCAAGCTAAAGGGTGGCCATATGACCATTTAAACTCCTTGTTATATTCGGCCATAAGCTAGCATAATGAGGTTTTAATAAATTAAATTTTTTGAATTAGCTCAAGAGTTTAGAGGCCACAATTGGACAAGGGAAGGAAAAGTGATCGAATAGCCGTAAAAGCCGTTCGACAACATCCGAGGTAAGTCCTCAAGAAGTGACCCTACTTGAATTATGTGAAATGAAATATGGATGTGTAATGATTATTGATTTATGTGTGTATGAGTATTTGAATGATACCCTGCTAAGTCCCGAAGGCGATTATGCTAGTGATTACATTTGTGTTTGAGCCTTAGTAACGAAAATGAAACATGAATGTCTAATGATTATTGATGTATGTGTGCATGAGCAATTGAATGATATCCGGGCTAAGTCCCAAGACATTTATGCTGGAAATTATATCCGGTTAAGACTCAAGGCAATTGTGCTAGTGGCTACATCCGGCTAAGACCAAGGCATTCGTATGCTGCGTCGTTCTATCCGGCTAAGACCAAGGCATTCGTGCACGTGGTTATATCCGGTTGTATTCAAGAAGCTTGGGCTGGAGGTGAGTGTTGGTTGCTGTAATAAATTCAATTAGTACGCTCGAAAAGCCCAAAGAATAAGGTATGATTATATGTGCATTGGAAAAGTCGACATGTTTGAGCAACATTCGCTCAATCGACTAACGAATTTCAACTATTGAAGTGGTTGATACCTTGTGAAAGTATATAATGATGAAGTGTGAAGTAAGAATGATTATGTGAATGTGTATTAATGAAATGATGCATTTGGCTATGTGAATGTATTGCTTTAATTAAAGCTGATTTTATTCCTTGAGACTTACTAAGCATAAAAATGCTTACCCCGTTGCTTTGGCTCTCTATTTTATAGATTTTGCTCGATAGCAACCGGATTCGGGATCATTAAAGTCGAAGTCAGCTACACTATCAAAGCCTCCATTTTGGTATAATTTTTGGTTGAACTTTGAAATGGCGTGTATAGGACTACCCCTTGTCGGTTCAATTGTGTTGTGATGTATATGTGTACGGCCATGCGAAAATGGCTCGTAGAAGTCAAGTACGAACTTAGACCATTTGTGAATTGTATACATATATATATGGTTTCATGATGTAATTATGGATTGGAAATGGGAGTGTTGGTCACATGATCAGCCATTGGAATGGCTAAAATGGTCATAGGTGAACCTATGTATGGCAAGACTAGTTGGATCATGGAGACTACAAATAGATAAGACCTACCTTGAAAACAGATGCTGGCAGCAGCACTGGAGTGGTTTTGAAAAATCACCAAAATTTGAACGAATGGTATTAAATAGTGAATAAGTTATGTAAATGAACCTTGATGAGTCTACTTTCATATGGAAGAAACGAAACGGTCATAGGAGTTACATGTTAAGAGATATTAAAGCTATTGTGAGACAGGGCCAGAACGGTTTCTGGGTCCCCTGTCGCAACTTTAAAAATTTACTATAAATTATACAGAAAGAATCAGGAGTCATGCCTTATATTTACAGATTCCATTTTGAGTCTAGTTTCATTAGAAACAAACGGTACCAGTATTAAAGCCCTTTACAGAGAGATATTCAAGTTGTAATGCGCGAAGGTCAGAGTAGGCGATCTCTGTAACATGGGTGACTTTAACTAATAAACTGTACCAATTGGCCCGACCAAAAATTCTAGAAATAAATCCATGGATGGATATATGAGTCTAAATTCAGGGAAAATTTACAAAAACAGTTTCCGAGTTTTGAAACTCGAGATATGATTTTTAAGGCAATAGTGACGCAGTTTTCCAGCCTGACTGGAAATGTCAAATTGATGGACGAAACATGTGGATTTGGCTTGTTAACCCCTCGTGTCCGACACCGGCGATGGTCTCGGGTTCGGGGTGTTACAATTTTATTGGTATCATAGCCACGGTTTAGTCGATTCTAGGACGACCGTGATGTGTTTGGGGTCTAGCTATACATGCCATTAAATGATGAATCGATAGTGTGGTGATTTCTGACAATTTGACTTTGTGTTTGTTTATAGTAATGGATCCCGATCCCAACCGAGCGATAGCGATGATGGGGAGTGTGGCGCTGCTCTGCAAGGGACAAATACCGTGAACTCTCAACCTATGGCCATAAACCGAATGATGAGGCTAGGCAAGCCTTTTATAGTGTGATGAACGAATGGTTTAACCAATACATTCGAACTAACACTACTGTTCCACAACCTCCATTCCCACACATGCAACCCCGCACCTACAATACCTCCGAGAATCGACCAAATAAGGTCAAGTAAGCCCCAATCGATAGGATTCGAAAACATGGGGCCACTTGAATTTAAAGCTACGGATGATGATGATGCCGAAGCGAGCTGAATTTTGGTTGGACAACACTATCCGGGTGCTCGATGAGCTATCTTGTACACCGATGAGTGCCTAAAGTGTACCATCTCCTTGCTACGCGATTCCGCCTACTATTGGTGGAGTACTCGACTTGTGGTGCCTAGAGAGCAAGTGACTTGGGAATTCTTTCAAACCGAGTTCAAAAAAGTATATCACCGAGATTCATTGACCAAAACGAAGGAATTTCTTGATCTTAAGCAAGGTTCTATGTCGATTCCGACTACGAACGAAAATTTGTGAGGCTTAGCCGACGCTGCAGAATGCATTTCGTCCGAAGCTATTATGTGTAAATGCTTGAGGATGGGCTGAATGATGATATAAGGATGTTCGTTGGCATTCTCAAAATACGAGAGTTCGTAGTACTTGTTGAGCGAGCTTGTAAGGTCAAGAGCTTAGAAAGGAGAAACAAAAAGTGATGTGGGAACCGGAGAATTCGAAAGAGGTCCTCGGAAAGTATCTTCAACAGCATCAAGAGATTTCGAGATGATGTGAGCCGGTCTAGAGGCGCTTCAGCTTTTCTAGACGAGGACGCGATCGACCCCTGTGACCACACGAGTCACTTCGATCGCCCGATGGTGGAAATGATCGCGAGAGAGGCGAGTGTCGCATTGTGGCAAATGGCATTCGGGAGCTGTTGGTTCCGTGATCGCTCTGCTATAAGTGTGGATCGACCGACCACTTTATGAAGGATTGCCCGAGGATTCTTGAACAAAATGTAAGTCAAAGTGGAAACACAGGTGCTACCATTTGCCGAGGTAGGCCACCTAGAAATATGGGCAATGTCAGTGGCGGTCAGAGAGGATCTAGAGATGCTACCATCAGATCTGAGGCTCGTGTTCCTGCTAGGACTTATGCCATACGCGTACGCGAGGATGCGGCCTCTCCAGATGTCATTACCGGTACTTTCACTCTTTTCAATACTAATGTGATTGCTTTGATTGACCTGGTTCTACTCATTCTTATATATGTGAAACCTTAGCATCCAAGAAGACTTTGCCTATTGAGTCTCTCGAGTTTGTAATTCGGTGTCAAACCCTTGGGTCATTACGTGCTTGTCAACAAAGTGTGCAAGAAAAGTCCCCTAGTGTTCCGAGGTTCTTGTTTTCCGGCGGACTTGATGCTTTTGCCGTTCGATGAATTCGACGTTATTCTTGGTTTGGATTGGTTGACCATGCACGATGCGGTTGTAAATTGCAAAAGCAAGACTATCGATTTGAGGTGCGCGAATAACGAGATAATTCGGGTTGAGTCTACGGACTTAAAGGGGTTGCCAGCTGTAATATCAGCAATGTTGGCGGAAATATGTAAGAAAAGGGTGCGGCGCGTACCTTGCGACGTGCTTTCGATGACAAGGAATCGAAAAAGAAACCCGAATCTGTGCCCGTGGTTTGTGAATACTCGGATGTTTTCCTCGAAGAATTGCGGGTTTACCACCTATTCGGAAATAGAATTTGGCATCGAATTGGTACCGTACCACTCCAATTTCAATAGCTCCGTGATCGTATGGCACCAACGGAATTAAAGGAGTTGAAAGCTCGCCTGCAAGAATTGGTGGATAGAGGTTTTGCTCGCCTGAGTTGTTCGCCTTGGGTGCGCCAAAGTTGTTTGTGAAAAGAAGGATGGAACCATGAGGTCGTGCCTCGACTATCGTCGACTTAATAAAGCGATGATAAAGAACAAATATCCGTTACCACGTATCGATGACTTGTTCGATCAAGCTCAAGGAGCCTCGGTGTTCTCGAAAATAGATTTGAGATCGGGCTATTATCAATTGCGAATCCGAGATTCGGACGTACCCAAGACTACCTTCAGAACGAGATATGGTCACTATGAGTTCCTAGTGATGCCGTTTGGGCTTACTAATGCCCCTGTGGTATTTATGAATTTAATGAATCGGATCTTCAGACCATATTTGGATCGATTCGTAGTCGTGTTCATTGATGACATCTTGGTCTATTCAAGAAATGAGACCGAACATGCTGAACACCGAAGTTAGTCTTGCAAATTCTACGGGATAAGCAATTATATGCTAAGTTCAGAAGTGTGAGTTCGGTTAAGAGAGGTTAGCTTCTTGGGTCATGTGGTATCTCGATCGGTATTCGAGTCGACGAATAAAATTTCAGTCATACTTAATTGGAAGCCTCCGAGAAATATTCTTGAGGTTCGAGTTTTTGGGGCTTGCGGTTATTACCGACGATTTGTAAAGGTTTCTCAACGATAGCCACGCCGATGACGGCTACTCCAAAAGTATGTTAAGTTCGAATGGACGGAGAAATGTCGAAAAGTTTCGATCAATGAAAACTTATTTGATGAAGCCCCAATTCTAGTGCAACCCGAATCCCGCAAAGAGTTTGTCATCTATAGTGACGCCTCCTACTTGGGTTAGGTTGTGTATTGATGCAAGAAGGTCGAGTTGTGGCCTGCGCGTCGAGGCAATTAAAGCCACATGAGAAAAATTATCCGACCCATGATCTCGAATTGGCCGCCATCGTATTCGCCTTAAAGATTTGGCGACATTACTTATTTGGTGAGATGTGCCATGTGTACTCGGATCACAAAAGTCTCAAATATTTGATGACCCAAAGAGACTTCAATCTGCGACAAAGACGTTGGCTCGAACTGTTAAAGGATTATGAGCTGGTCATTGACTATCACCCCGGAAAGGCGAATGTGGTTGCGGATGCCTTGAGTCGTAAATCGTTATTCACTCTATGAGCGATGAATGTGCACTTGTCTGTTCGATCCGACAGTGTGTTAGTGGCTGAATTGAAAGCCAAACCATTATTGACACATCATATTCGAGAAGCTCAGAAAGTCGACGACAAGTTGGCTGCAAAACGGGCTGAGTGTGTTCCGAACAAGGACTCGGAGTTTCAAATCGATGGTGACGATTGTTTGAGGTTCAAAAGTCGTCTGTGTGTTCCAAAGAATTCGGAACTCATTTCGATAATTCTGAATGAAGCCCATTGTAGCCGAATGGCAATCCACCCGGGGAGTACGAAGATGTACAACGATTTGAAACGTCTGTTTTGGTGGCATGGTATGAAACGAGACATCTCCGACTTTGTTTCGAGATGTTTAATATGTCAACAAGTGAAAGCGGAACATCAAGTGCCTTCAGGATTACTTCAGCCAATCACGATACCCGAGTGGAAATGGGATCGAGTCACAATGGACTTTGTATCCGGACCGCCATTGTCGTGAGTAAGAAGGATGCGGTTTGGGTCGTGGTAGATAGATTGACTAAGTCGGCTCACTTTGTCCCCGACGCACGGATTTTCAATGGACAAATTAGCCAATTGTACATTTCTCGATTGAGATTACACGGGTGCCTATTTCCATCGTGTGGGATAGAGATCCGAGATTTACCTCGCGATTCTGGAAAAAGTTGCAAGAAGCTTTGGGTACCAAGTTGCATTTCAGCACCGCCTTTCACCCCCAAACCGATGGTCAATCCGAGCGAATAATTCAGATACTTGAGGATATGTTGAGATGTTGCATCCCCGAGTTTAGTGGTTCATGGGAACGGTATTTGCCGTTGATTGAATTCGCTTACAACAACAGCTTTCAATCAAGTATTAATATGGCACCCTACGAGGCTTTGTACGGTCGTAAATGCCGTACACCATTGTTTTGGACCGAGCTCGGTGAAAGCAAGATTTTCGGGTGGATTTGATTAGAGATGCTGAATGAAAGTGAAAGTAATCCGTGAAAGTCTCAAGATAGCCTCCGATCGTCGAGTCGTCGACGCGGATCCGAAGCGTAAGGATATCGAGTATCGTGGGTGATAAAGTGTTTCTCAAGGTATCGCCTTGGAAAAAGATACTCGATTTGGCCGTAAGGGCAAGTTGAGCCCGAGGTTCATTGGGCCATATGAGATATCCGAGCGAGTCGGTCCAATGGCATATCGTTTGATTTTGCCCCGAACTCGAAAAGGTTCACGATGTCTTTCATGTTTCGATGCTTCGACGCTATAGATCCGATCCATCGCACATGATTAGTCCATCGGTTGAAATTCAAGCCAATATGAGTTATAAGGAAGAACCGATTCGTATCCTATCACGGAAGTGAAAGAGTTGCGAAACAAGCGAGTTCCGCTAGTGAAAGTGTTATGGCTCAAGCACGGATAGAAGAAGCTACTTGGGAGACCGAGAACTCTATGAAAGAGCGATATCCAAACCTATTTACCGGTAAGATTTTCGGGATGAAAATTTCTTAAGTGGGGAGAGTTGTGACATCCCTAATTTGACCCTAGTCGGAAGTGGTGTCGGGACCATTAAACCGAGTCTTATAAGTAATTAAAAGTTATATTCTATGTTTATGATGTTAGCAAATGCATGTGAAAGTTGCATGCATTAATTTGATCATTTCTATGTGAATTTATTTAGATGGACTTATATGAAACATTGTTGAAAGGTGATAGGCCAATCTTCAATGGTCTAATAGTATATGCATGCAAAAGAATGGTTTTGCATGTCAATTTACCCAAAGAGAAGGAAGTGGCCGGCCATGGTGATGAAGATGGGCAAAAGAAAACATGTCTTAAACATGTTTTGCTAGTGGTGGATGTTAGAAATAATAAAATAAGAGCATGGGTAAAGAAATGAAAAAAAAATGAGTGTGGATGCTTCCCCCCTTGTGCCGTACATGAGAGAAACAAAAACAAAGAAAGAAAAAATTTTGTTCATCTATTTTCACTCTCCTTTTGCCGAAAATACTAAGGATAAGGAAGAAGTTTTGCTTCATACTTGGTTTGGAAGAGGATTAGGAAGAGGTTGGCTATACTTGCATCAAGAGTAAGGTATGTTTGAGGTTGTGCCATGAGATTCATGCATGTTTTTGGTTGCTAGATTGATGTTCTTGTTAGCCCATGGTTCAAATCTTTGTTATGTCATGGGAATGAAATTCGGCCAAAGTGAATATGGTGATAAAGCCATTGCATGCTAAGTGTGAAGCTTGATGACGATGCATGCAATGATGGATTGTCTACTCTTGAAATTCCTTTGTAGCCATCTTGAGTAAGACTTTGAGTTTTCTTTTTGTTTAACCATGATTGAAGTTGGAAGGGGCATGATTGTGATGTATTCGGCCATGATGCATTCATGAGCATGGTTCATGCTTCTTGCATGTTAGTTAAAATTTGTGTTTTGGATGGCTATGGACACCTTGAAATTCGGCCATGCACATATATGTATATATATGCTTGCACATGATGTTTTGGTTATGAAGTAAGTGATGAATATGTTTGTTTAAAGAAGAAAATGTTGAAGAATGTTTGTGAAATTGCAAGTACATTCGGCCTAGTACACATATGATGTGGAAATCTTGGAATTTATTGTTGATTTGGTGCAAGTATGACTAAGTATAATCGGCCATATGAGTGCTTGATGCTATATTATAAGTATTGAGCCACAATATGTAAAACATTAACTAGTAAAATGCTTGCTGTTTTTGTGTGGTATTAAGTGTATAATTGGCCTCAAATTGGACATGTATATTCGGCCTTAGGTAGCCTATTGATGGCCTTAGCTTTTCCTTGATGCTTGAATGAATTGTATTGAATTGCTTGATGTAGTATAAAATGTGCATGACCATTGTGTATTCAAGCTAAAGGGTGGCCATATGACCATTTAAACTCCTTGTCATATTCGGCCATAAGCTAGCATAATGAGGTTTTAATAAATTAAATTTGTTTGAATTAGCTCAAGAGTTTAGAGGGCCACAATTGGACAAGGGGAAGGAAAAAGTGATCGAATAGCCGTAAAAGCCGTTCGACAACATCCGAGGTAAGTCCTCAAGAAGTGACCCTACTTGAATTATGTGAAATGAAATATGGATGTGTAATGATTATTGATTTATGTGTGTATGAGTATTTGAATGATACCCGCTAAGTCCGAAGGTGATTATGCTAGTGATTACATTTGTGTTTGAGCCTTAGTAACTAAAATGAAACATGAATGTCTAATGATTATTGATGTATGTGTGCATGAGCAATTGAATGATATCCGGGATAAGTCCCAAGACACTTATGCTGAAATTATATCCGGTTAAGACCAAGGCAATTGTGCTAGTGGCTACATCCGGCTAAGACTCGAAGGCATTCGTATGCGCGTCGTTCTATCCGGCTAAGACCAAGGCATTCGTGCACGTGGTTATATCCGGTTGTATTCAAGAAGCTTGGGCTGGAGGTGAGTGTTGGTTGCTGTAATAAATTCAATTAGTACGCTCGAAAAGCCCAAAGAATAAGGTATGATTATATGTGCATTGGAAAAGTCGACATGTTTGAGCAACATTCGCTCAATCGACTAACAATTTCAACTATTGAAGTGGTTGATACCTTGTGAAAGTATATAATGATGAAGTGTGAAGTAAGAATGATTATGTGAATGTGTATTAATGAAATGATGCATTTGGCTATGTGAATGTATTGCTTTAATTAAAGCTGATTTTATTCCTTGAGACTTACTAAGCATAAAATGCTTACCTGTTGCTTTGGCTCTCTATTTTATAGATTTTGCTCGATAGCAACCGGATTCGGGATCATTAAAGTCGAAGTCATCTACACTATCAAAGCCTCCATTTTGGTATAATTTTGGTTGAACTTTGAAATGGCGTGTATAGGACTACCCTTGTCGGTTCAATTGTGTTGTGATGTATATGTGTACGGCCATGCGAAAATGGCTAGTAGAAGTCAAGTACGAACTTAGACCATTTGTGAATTGTATACATATATATATGGTTTCATGATGTAATTATGGATTGGAAATGGGAGTGTTGGTCACATGATCAGCCATTGAATGGCTAAAATGGTCATAGGTGAACCTATGTATGGCAAGACTAGTTGGATCATGGAGACTACAAATAGATAAGACCTACCTTGAAAACAGATGCTGGCAGCAGCAGTGGAGTGGTTTTGAAAAATCACCAAAATTTGTAGGAATGGTATTAAATAGTTAATAAGTTATGTAAATGAACCTTGATGAGTCTACTTTCATATGGAAGAAACGAAACGGTCATAGGAGTTACATGTTAAGAGATATTAAAGCTATTGTGAGACAGGGTTAGAACGGTTTCTGGGTCCCCTGTCGCAACTTTAAAAATTTACTATAAATTATCCAGAAAGAATCAGGAGTCATGCCTTATATGTACAGATTCCATTTTGAGTCTAGTTTCATTAGAAACAAACAGAACCAGTATTAAATCCCTGTACAGAGAGATATTCAAGTTGTAACGCGCGAAGGTCAGAGCAGGCGATCTCTGTAACATGGGTGACTTTAACTAATAAACTGTACCAATTGGCCTGACCAAAAATTCTAGAAATAAATCCATGGATGGATATATGAGTCTAAATTCAGGGAAAATTTACGAAAACAGTTTCTGAGTTTTGAAACTCGAGATATGATTTTTAAGGCGACAGTGATGCAGTTTTCCAGCCTGACTGGAAATGTCAAATTGATGGGCGAAACATGTGGATTTGGCTTGTTAACCCCTCGTGTCCGACACCGGCGATGGTCTCGGGTTCGGGGTGTTACACTGAATCCCCTCCGGCCCAAGTCCCCACATCAAGGCTCACCTGCAAGGTTAAGGAAAGGGGTGAGTTTGGAAACTCAGTGCAACAAGCCCTTTCGAGCCCAAAACAATAACTACTGTTGGGTCTAAGCCCAAATCCAATCTCAATCATGCACTCGGGCAGTAGCCCTTTTCATATTTCATATTTCATAATATGGGCGAAGCCTTTTCATATTTCATATTCTTGGGCAAGCCTTTCTTCAGAAACAGTATGGCCCTTAGGCCCATTTCAATGTCACATATAATTTCAATGAAAGAATGCAACCCATTTGGGAGACTACTCAACCCACCATCCGCTACTCTCCACCCGTACCAACCAACACACCATGTGGGGATTAACTCAACCCACCCCGCCAAACTCTCCAATTGGCAAAGATAGTCTTTATCATATAACCGAGGCCTAGCCTCTTTTTAATAATCGGGCCAAAGCCCTTTCAATAATCAGGGCATAAGCCCTTTTATAATCGGGGCATAAGCCCTTTTGATAAGCGGGGCATAAGCCCTTTTGATAATCGGGGCATAAGCCCTTTTAACTTCCTCCATCCATATAAAACCCAACCCAATGCATTTATGATTACCTCATGTGCATATCATACATATCATGTGCATAGCATACATTTCATGTGCATATCATACATACCATATTTATCAAAATCCCATGTATTAAAATCATACATAAACCCTAGAGGTATAATGGTCATTTTTACCTAGGGGCAAACGGTCATTTTCATACTATAAGGGTAATCTCGTAATTTTACCAAAATTAGGGTTTCCATATTCATTAACGATTACTAACAATCCATGGGTGCAAACAAAGATTACGGCCCATTTTTAGCGAAATCGAGTTATTGGGCCTAAAACCCCTAATGGGCCCTACTTAGCCAATTCTGTCATCTAGGCCCACTTAGCCTATATTCCATAACGGTTTTAACAGTCTTATCATGCAATTTAACAGATTTTCGTTTTCTACCAATTTTACCCAAATGGGCCCGAAAGCCCAATGGGCCCCACTTCGGCCCCTCAAGGCCCAACTTACCAAGAACGCCAAAAATCACATTCTTACCGTTTCCATCGTTCTCAATCATCATCTCATCGGTTCTAACTAACTAGTGAGCATTCGCTTGCTCACACGTCCTCGAAATGCCAGAATTTCGGCATTTCGGCTTTTCGGCATTTTATCGCTTTAAGCTATGAAAAAGGGTTCGTTACACACCTGATTTGCGATATTCCTTGACAAGATCTCCTACACGATTTCTCCTATAATCAATTGTTAAAAAGATCAGCTCGCAATAATTGAACCAAATTAAGAACTTTCCAATATTAACACTTACACATTCGGCCACCATCCATAATGGCCTTAGGCACCTTACCTTTGTCGCGATTGATGACTAGGCCTAGCTACTCCGGCGATCCAAGCTACTCCAAATCGACACTACACCTTGCTGCTCCTTCAATAAATAAACCAAAAATATTAAAAGAAGACCCCATAGAGTCTATGCCCATATTCGCCATCTCCTAAATTAGAGAGGTTTCGCTTTTCTTAAACTCCCTAATATTGAATTGATTAAAGCTACGAGCACTTACCAAGGTTCACTTACCCAAACGGTTTCAATCCGTGTTAACTCGATTCAACGCAATGCAGCTCTAAAACACTAGCGTAACCCGTACCACAAGGATCCTACGAATCGGCCACCAAGTCACCCAAGGGTCTTTGTGCTTTTGGCTTTTGGGTCATCAAGAAAAAGTGGTTATGGACCAAAAGGGTGTTGAAAAAAGAGTTGAAAGGCTTTTTAAAATAACAAGAATCGGCTAAAAGAAAAAGAACAAGTGTATACCTTTATAAAGCAATCGACTTCCTTTGACTCCTTCGGGATTTGGCTTGTTGATATTCGGTTAGCAATGAAAAGAATGATCGGTTCAGCTTTTACTATAAATGAAAGAGAGGAAGAATGAGAGGTAGAGAGTTTGTAGAAGAAATAACGAAAGAGAAAATAGAGGGATTAGCTTAAGAACAATTGGCAAGAGGAGAAAGAAAAGAAAAGAGGGAATAGATGAGAGAAGGAAAGAAAATAATTAAAAAAATGAGAAAATTGTTCACTTTTGGGAAAAATAGAAAAGAATAAAAGCAAAAAGAAATAAGATTAAGATTAGAATAAAATAAAATCCTTTTCCAATTTTAATTCCTTCCTTATCTCCTTAATTCATGGCCATAATCAAAGTTTGAATTTAATTCAAACTCCCATCTTGACAGCAGTCCCCCACTCACTCCTCCTGCTGCTGGTACTGTTTCAATTCCATACGGTCCTTCCCACGCACGTTCAGCAAAAAGAATCACCCTTTTAGCATAGAGTGATCGAACCTAAGACCCCAGGTTGCCCAAAGACGCTGCAGCCACTTTGGACGGCATTTGTTTTCAATAATATACCGTCACCTTTTATCTTAAAGGTTACTGCTGAAGTCCGTTCATTTTAAAAATATAACATTAAAACATACCTTCGCTGGACTCGAACCCCGGACCTTCGTCCGCCTAGCGCCCACGCCCATGTTCTGCCGCCACTTGCACTGAGCTTCCTTCCTTGCTAATATATGGTCACAATAAATTATAAACCTTACCGCTTCAGATTCGCCCACTTTAAAAATAAAACAGGATTCGCTCACGTCGAAATCGAGCTGCGACCTCTTTAACACACACATACGTTGCTTGTCATCGCACCACGTGCTCTCTTTGTGTCAAACTTCATTCGTAACTTCCTTTAAGGCCTATTCCAACCGCAACTCAGATACTAAACAAAAACCCAATTTATGCATACTGGTATCGAACCTCAATTCCCTTTCACGCCCAACACTCCTAACCACCGGGCCGACTCCTCCTTATGTCTAATTTTAGCCTAACTTATTAATAAACCTTAATGTCCGGATCCCTAAAGAAGCAAAAATAATAATTTTTTGCTAGAGTCTTGGTCCGAATTTTTCCCACACTTTAAATACTTCTAAATTTATTTAAAAACTAAAATAATAATAATAATAACCATAATAATGAAGATTTCAAATACGATAATATATATAAATTTTTTCCTAATAATAATAATTATAATTTCCATAAATCAATGAAAATAGATACAAGAAAATTTTTTGATAATATGTTAATTTAAACACTAAATTAACAACAATAATTGTATAAATATATTTGTATCTAATAATTATAATGATAATAATTTTCATAAAAATTAAAATATTAGTACTAACATAAATATTTTATCAATATATATATTTAAACACTAGTAATATTCAAAACTTCTCAATATTCAGTTTTCTTCTATCCGAATCCTGGACTCAAAGCCCAACTCTTCTAGGCCCAATTTTTGGGGCGTTACAACTCTATTCCCTTAAAAAAAAATTTCGTCCTCGAAATTTCCAACTATCAACTAACTGTATTACTCAAGTCAAGCCACTATGCTAATATGCTATCGTCACAAGACTCGATCTAAATAATTTTAATACGACCCAGAACATCTAATTACCGAAATAAAGAAACGTGTAACACACACTCAAATAGAATAAACTTGGCAATCCTGAGCTCGATGCTCCTTGGACCCACATCTAAGACATGCTCCTGTCTTCCAATGGCATTCACCCGGATGACGCCCGTTGCAGTCTTTGCAGGTTGGAAAGTTTGGTCGTGCCTGAACATGTTTCACAGAGCGAGGTCAGTATTCTCTGAGAACTAGGATCCTTTCTCTTTTACACTCCAAGCACCTCGATTGAAACATTTCCTAATTTCCTTAATTTTGGTATCCAATACTTCCTCTACCACTTTCCTTACTAACTCGCCATTTGCCTCGATACCAAGCTCCGAAGTTACCGCTACCCAAGTTGGCGGACTTTGCTTACCCTCGAATCCATATCAATGCTCTACATTACCAAGACACATATCAAATAACTACAAAGATCTCAAAAAATATACTATTTATTTATATGTCTTATGCGAGATAGTATTTTAGAGTTTCTATTTTCACGTAATCATAGCCTAGCTACAGTCTCGATATTCTAGGGTTTTACACTCTACCTTATCTAGAGTATCATAGTAGGGTCTCAGTTCTATTCATAGTATCATATCAATATCACATAACGTAAAGAGAGTATACTTACAGACTTGGTGCCGGGGATTCAGTGCGCCACTTCTTTCTCCAATCCATTTAAAACTCAAAAAGCCATATTTTTGCTTATAGAGGATAGAAATTTAAAAATTTTGATTTGAAAGCACCCTTATTTTGAAACTCTTATTTAAAACATAAAAACTTGTACCATTTTAACAAATATACTCCGCAAAATATCTTTAAAATGAACTTTTCAAAAACCATCTCCAAAAATACCCTTCTTAGGCCTAAGTTTTCGAAAAAAATTTTAGACCCGATCCACAACCGAGTTGTTGCAACCTAGGCTCTGATACCACTAAATGTAACACCCCCAAACCCGGCCCAGACGTTATGGATTGGAGTTGAAAAACCCACGTTCCATTTTTAGTGTTTTAAAATCATATATTTTGTTGAGTTAACAAAGTGTATGGAAGCTGGGCACCAGGTAGGTATCCGAGATAGAGGAGGTGAGCCATGAAGGCTGCTTAAGTACCAAGCTCTTTGATTGGATCCAATCCTAGACATGCCCACAACCATAGCCACACTTTGTTATATCGAGTTTAAAATCGTTTAAGTGGACGTCTTTGATTAACCGATGAATCGTGGTGTTGAGATAATTTGAAAACAAGTATCATTTTGAAAACACGTCCTAAGTCTAGCCCATTTGAATAATTATTAACCAATTTTAAAGTTATTAAAATTAAAATAATCCGAAAAGAAATAAAAGAAAAGTTAAAATTGGCCTTATTACAACCCAAAAATAAATAATAGTTAAAGGAAATTAAATGAAACCAACACTTTATTTAAAGCCCAAGACGATCACCGTGGCCACTCTGAATCCCTCCGCCCAAGTCCCACATCAAGGCTCACCGCAAGGTTAAGGAAAGGGGTGAGTTTGGAAACTCGATGTGCAACAAGCCCTTCGAGCCCAAAACAATAACGGCTGTTGGGTCTAAGCCCAAATCAATCTCAATCATGCACTTTGGGCAGTAGCCCTTTTCATATTTCATATTTCGTAATCTTGGGCAAGCCTTTTCATATTTCATATTCTTGGGCGAAGCATTTTCATATTTCATATTATTGGGCGAAGCCTTTATCAGAAACGGTATGGCCCTTAGGCCCATTTCAATGTCACATATAATTTCAATGAAAGAATGCAACCCATTTGGGAGACTACTCAACCCACCATCCGCTACTCTCCACCGTACCAACCAACACACCATGTGGGGATTAACTCGACCCACCCCGCCAAACTCTCCACCGGCATAGATAGTCTTTATCATATAACCGAGGCCTAGCCTCTTTTAATAATCGGGCCAAAGCCCTTTCAATAATCGGGCATAAGCCCTTTTGATAATCGGGCATAAGCCCTTTTGATAAGCGGGCATAAGCCCTTTTCACTTCTTCCATCCATATAAAAACCCAACCCAATGCATTTATGATTACCTCATGTACATATCATACATATCATGTGCATAGCATACATTTCATGTGCATATCATACATACCATATTTATCAAAATCCCATGAATTAAAATCATACATAAACCCTAGGGGTATAATGGTCATTTTTACCTAGGGGCAAAACGGTCATTTTCATATTATAAGGGTAATCTCGTAATTTTACCAAAAATTAGGGTTTCCATGTTCATTAACGATTACTAACAATCCATGGGTGCAAACAGTGATTCTGGCCCATTTTTAGTGAAATCGAGTTATTGGGCCTAAAACCCCTAATGGGCCCTACTTAGCCAATTCTGTCATCTATGCCCACTTAGCCTATATTCCATAACGGTTTTAACATTCTTATCATGTAATTTAACAGATTTCCATTTTCTACCAATTTTACCCAAATGGGCCCGAAAGCCCAATGGGCCCCACTTCGGCCCCTCGAGGCCCAACTTACCAAGAACGCCAAAAATCACATTCTTACCGTTTCCATCGTTCTCAATCATCATCTCATCGATTCTAACTAACTAGTGAGCGTTAAACTTGCTCATCATCGTCCTCGAAATGCCGAATTTGGCATTTCGCTTTTGGCATTTTATCGCTTTAAGCTATGAAAAGGGTTCGTTACACACCGATTTGCGATATTCCTTGACGAGATCTCCTACGATTTCTCCTATAATCAATTGTTAAAAGATCAGCTCGCAATAATTGAACCAAATTAAGAACTTTCCAATATTAACACTTACACATTCGCCACCATCCATAATGGCCTTAGGCACCTTACCTTTGTCGCGATTGATGACTAGGCCTAGCTACTCCGTGATCCAAGCTACTCCAAATCGACACTACACCTTGCTGCTCCTTCAATAAATAAACCAAAAATATTAAAAGAAGACCCCATAGAGTCTATGCCCATATTCGCCATCTCCTAAATTAGAGAGGTTTGGCTTTTCTTAAACTCCCTAATATTGAATTGATTAAAGCTACGAGCACTTACCAAGGTTCACTTACCCAAACAGTTTCAATCCGTGTTAACTCCGATTCAACGCAATGCAGCTCTAAAACACTAGCAGAACCCGTACCACAAGGATCCTACAAATCGGCCACCAAGTCACCCAAGGGTGCTGTGCTTTTGGCTTTTGGGTCACTGAAGAAAAAGTGGTTATGGACCAAAAGGGTGTTGACAAAAGAGTTGAAAGGCTTTTAAAATAACAAGAATCGGCTAAAAAGAAAAGAACAAGTGTATACCTTTATAAAGCAATCGACTTCCTTTGACTCCTTGATTTGGCTTGTTGATATTCGGTTAGCAATGAAAAGAATGATCGGTTCAGCTTTTACTATAAATGAAAGAGAGGAAGAATGAGAGGTAGAGAGTTTATAGAAGAAATAACGAAAGAGAAAATAGAGGGATTAGCTTAAGAACAATTGGCAAGAGGAGAAAGAAAAGAAAAGAGGGGAATAGATGAGAGAAGGAAAGAAAATAATTAAAAAAAATGAGAAAATTGTTCACTTTTGGGAAAAATAGAAAAGAATACGAGCAAAAAGAAATAAGATTAAGATTAGAATAAAATAAAATCCTTTTCCAATTTTAATTCCTTCCTTATCTCCTTAATTCATGGCCATAATCAAAGTTTGAATTTAATTCAAACTCCCACTTCTGAGACAGCATCCCCCACTCACTCCTCCTGCAATGGTACTGTTTCAATTCCATACGGTCCTTCCCACGCACGTTCAGCAAAAGAATCACCCTTTTGCGCATAGCTGATCGAACCTAGGACCCCAGTTTGCCCGACATCTTCTTGCCACCGGGACGGGCATTTGTTTTCAATAATATACCATCACCTTTTATCTTAAAGGTTACTCTTGAAGTCCGTTCATTTTAAAAATATAACATTAAAACATACCTTCGCTGGACTCGAACCCCGGACCTCCGTCCGCCTAGCGCCCACGCCCATCTTTGCTGCCACCGCACGAGCTTCCTTCCTTGCTAATATATGGTCACAATAAATTATAAACCTTACCTTGATTCGGCCCACTATAAAAATAAAAGCAGATTCGCTCACGTCACGGAATCGAACTGCGACCTCTTTAACACACACATACGTTGCTTGTCAACGCACCACGTGCTCTCTTTGTGTCAAACTTCATTCGTAACTTCCTTTAAGGCCTATTCCAACCGCAACTTTGTATACTAAACAAAACCCAATTTGCACGCTGGTATCGAACCTCAATTCCCTTCACTGCCCAACACTCCTAACCATCGGGCGAGACTCCTCCTTATGTCTAATTTTAGCCTAACTTATTAATAAACCTTAATGTCCAGATCCCTAAATAAGCAAAAATAATAATTTTTTGCTAGAGTCTTGGTCCTAATTTTTCCCACACTTTAAATACTTCTAAATTTATTTAAAACTAAAATAATAATAATAATAATAACCATAATAATGAAGATTTCAAATACGATAATATATATAAATTTTTTCCTAATAATAATAATTATAATTTCCATAAATCAATGAAAATAGATACAAGAAAATTTTTGATAATATGTTAATTTAAACACTAAATTAACAACAATAATTGTATAAATATATTTGTTCTAATAATTATAATGATAATAATTTTCATAAAAATTAAAATATTAGTACTAACATAAATATTTTATCAATATATATATTTAAACACTAGTAATATTCAAAACTTCTCAATATTCAGGTTTTCTTCTATCCAAATCCCAGACTCAAAGCCCAACTCTTCTAGGCCCAATTTTTGGGGCGTTACAAGTCTATTCTATACATGCCATAAAATAATTCTAAACATAACAGTAACAAGCAGTGGATAGTGATAGTGTGACTAATTCTTGACGATCCCGAGCACAGTAGCTTCGCAATGAGATCTATAAAGCGAGAAAACAAAGTAAGCAGAGTAAGCATTACAATGCTTAGTAAGTTTTAAGCAAAGACAACAGATAACAATCAAATTATAACATAGTTGTTCGTATTTTTATTTCACTCTTCCTTGGGCATACCATCCCTTTACCGAATATGCACATCTCATCATATACAATAGGCGATAAACTTTCGCATAAAAGTGAGCTCATGTGACATAGATATATTGTATGATTTCACATATCCTCTCACACCGATCCAAGTCACATAATCATAGGAATAGTCTCATAGATTGCTCTCATATGCATCACATAACTACCTTATGATTTAGTTCAAATCAAGCTCACATATAAACTTGGAGTACATACCTGTTTAACCTTTCGCATTGAATATATTTATATGCAATTCTTATTACGAAGTCTTATAGCTCTAACCTCTACTCGGATTATCGGCGAGACCTTTAGCTCGATTTAAATCTCCACATGAAGTTATCGGGTCTTACCGGACAAAATCTCCACACGTAGTCATCGGGTCTTACTCAGACATAATCTCCACACGTAGTCATCGGGTCTTACCCGGAATATATTTCCAAGTTTCATGTACATTTAATCACATGTTACAACATTCACATCGACTGTCATATTTGTAATTCATTTGCCTCATCAAAAATCTAATAATACACAACTTTCACCGTTTGTCATTTGGCCACAATATATATATATACACATCTCATACATATCTCACATTAGCCATTTGGCTTTACCACATATCCATCTCATACACGTTTCGCATTAGCCATTCGGCCTTACCACATATATTCATGTTCACATTCATCACATTGGCCATTCGGCCTTATCTCATATATGCATGTTCACATTCATCACATTGGCCATTCGGCCTTATCACATATCGCATGTTCACATTCATCACATTGGCCATTCGGCCTTATCACACATCTGAATATTCACATTCATCACATTGGCCATTCGGCCTTATCACACATATATATACGGGTTCACATTCATCACATTGGCCATTCGGGCTTATCACACATACGCATGTTCACATCCATCACATTGGCCATTCGGCCTTATCACACATACACATGTTCACATTCATCACATTGGCCATTCGGCCTTATCACACATACGCATGTTCACATCCATCACATAAAATCCTAAATCAAAATATAAATTTTCATGTATTCACATCACAATTATCCAAATATACTTCACATACCACATATACTTTCACGTATACACATTGTCTTGGCTGAATCTACATCTATCATTTTCCAATATCACAATTTAGAATTCACGTATGGGTTTAATCAATGGCTTATGAGCAACTAAAACAAGTTTATCAAGGTTTACAACATAATCTCAAATTCAGCACAAGCTGTTTTTCCTGAGCAATAGTCACTAAATTATTTATAACTGGAGCTACAAAACTCCAAATCACTTGTCGTTAATTTTTCCTGAATATAGACTCGTATATCTTCCATCCATAAAATTTCCAGAATTTTAAGTTTGGCCAATCAATACTAGATTTTTCTTAAAGTTTCCCCTGTTTCACTATTTGACTAATCTGACCACTCTTCACTACGAATCAAATTTATCATTTTACAGAATTCAAAATGTGTTGTATTTGATTTCATTTGAAACTAGACTCATTAAGGACTCTAAGCATATAAATTTTATCTTATAACCATTTTTTTACAATTTATAATGATTTTCTAAAAACAGAACAGGGTATTTCGGAGTCATTCTGACACTGTCTCACACAACTTTAAATATCTCTTTATAGGAAATTTCTTTTCTCACAAGGTCTCTTTTATAAGAAACTAGACTAATTAAGCCTTAATTACATATTTTATTCAGCCTATAATTCCACACCAACAATTTATAGTGATTTTCTAAAATCACGTTACTGTTGCTGTCCAAAGCAAATTATTACAATTTGCTCTTAAATTTCCAAGTCCAAACACTTATGAACTTACCATTTGAGTTTAAGACATATCATGGCCACATCATATCTTATTAAATCAACTCATTATGTCCTATTATGATTGAATTTACTCAACGTTTAATCACTTAAAACTTACCTCGGATGTTGTCGAGCGATTTGGTGGCTATTCGATCACTTTTTCCTTTGCTTTATCCAACTTTGGTCCTCTAAGCTCTTGAGCTAATTCAAACAAATTTAACTTATTAAAGTCTCATTATGCTAGCTTATGGCCGAATATGACAATGAATTCGATAGGTCATATGGCCACCTTTAGCTCAAATACAAAATGGTCATACGCATTTTTAATCACATTAAGCAATTTAGTACAATTAAGCAAACATTTCCTCATGTGCACCTTTATGACCAAATACACACATCATTAACCTAATATCAATTAACTAAGCACTTAACAAATTCTCCTTGAGCCGATTGTCTAAGTCAAGATAGGATCATCATTATGCTTACCTATAGCCGAATGTACAACATCAATCTATGCATTCATTCGTGTGGCGAACATGCATGTCTATGTTGAGGCCAATTGCATACTAATACATTCTACAAGTATGGTCACTTGTATTGACCAAATACCATTTTGTTTCAAGTTCAAAACTTGGCTAATACACATATATGCACTATTAAAACATCCTCTCCATTCCATCAATTCAACACATGCATTACTCATTAATATACAAAATTATATTCGCCTTAGCACACCTCTTGTGGCCAATTTTTCTCCATCTAGCAACATTTTATGTACTATGCCGAACCAAAAGATCAAACACCTAGCTTAATCATTTCCAAAACACTTAACTGCCTTTGACCAAGACTTTAAACAAAGTCTATGTTCTACTATCACACATATGGGCATTATTAGTTCAAAGTTTTAACAAGATTAATTTCTTTGATCTTAACCTAAATGACAACCCCCATTGTTCATCTAGATTTAGCATGAAACAAACACCAACCAAGAAAACAACACCCATGGCCGAGTATCATCTTCATCACATAGTAAGATTTAAACCATGGGCTAGGTAGAACTCAAACTAACATAAAAAATATGCATGAATCTCATGGAACAACATCAAACTTACCTTAACCTAGCTACAAGCATGGCCGAATCTCTTCAACATTTCCTCCTCCTAAACACCAACCAACCGAACATGAAGCAAGAAAATCCTCTTCTTCTTCCTTCCTCCTTAGAATTTTTGGCCAAAAGAAATGTTAAAGGATGGACACTTTTTTTTTCTTTATTTTCATCACCCTCCATCTCCTTATTTTATTACTAACCCTTTATTTTATTATTTCTAACATAAACCATTAACACAACATGTTTATGACATGTTTTACCCATCACCCTTTGTCATGGCCGGCCACTAGTAATTAAATGAGGGAAATTGACATGCAAGTCTACCCCTTTGATTACATGCACTAATAGATCCTTATAGATTAACCTATCACATTTCAAAAGTGTCACACATAAGTCCTATTAACTAAATTCACATGCAATTAACTAAACCAAAGCTTAAAACTTTCACACATTCATATTCACATATTTTAGACAATAATTATCATATTCAAATAATCTGGTGACTCGGTTTAGCGGTCCCGAAACCGCTTTCCGACTAGGGTCACTTTAGGGGTGTCACATGCCTAAATCATTTTCAATGTTCCATGCTTCCTAGGATTTCTCCTCAAGAAACTACTAAGTCAATTCTAAAGACTTAAACTTTCATGCTTGCTTAACTTTCCTAAGGAACTAAAATTTTATGGTATGACTTGCATGCTTTATTAAAAATACATTTATGTCTTTATTAAGCTAACATAACAATTATTGAAATAATCAAACTTTATTTATACAAAAGTTTAGCATACTTAACAACATTTCAAATTATTGAACAAAATATAACCTAATCATAACTGAAAGAAGAATTTATTCTGAGTGGAAATAATTTCATTTTTTCGGTCGCCCCTACTTAAGACAAACAATGCCCTCATTGTTAAAAGTGAATAGATACTATACACTAGGTAGGAGTCTAGAAAAGAGGAGGTGAGTCAATTTGACTGCTTAAGTACCAAGCTCTCTCTAAATCCATTCCTAGACATGTATATATCTATTGCCACACTTTGTACTTTGGAGCTTGTTCATTTTTATTTATGATTTCCACATCTCGTTTTATTATGCAAAAGATAAAAATCATAATAGAACCTAATCTTAAAACATTAAATAACTTAGGAAAGAAAATGAAATAAAGTAAACATCCCCCCTTTTTATTTATTTGCAGATCCCTTAGAATCTGACTCATCTTTTTCCTTCCTTGACATTGGAGTCCATGGTTCAAGTATAAAGTCTGGAAATTCATGCACAAAAATAAACGGGTTATGAAATATATATTTTAAAGCATCTCTGATTGAGTCATCACGTATTATTGAGTATCTCCAGTAATCTTGTTACTGCAACTACATGTGTTGCAGCATAGCTATTATACCAAACTGTTCACTTTGTGGAATGGTGCTAAATAAAAGGACTCTCAGCATCAAGCTTAGGAAATTTGTTAAGGGTGGTTTCAGTTTTGGGCAGATAGGTGAGTAGTTGAAGGTAAGGTTTAGAGTTGAAGAGGGTGGCAGTTTTAAGGATAGTTTAGGTGCAGTATTTGGTGACTTTGAATGAATGTGTTTGGGGTGTTGATTCAGGAAGTTAAGGGCTGCAACATTAAGGGGTTAAGTGAGATGCACTTTTTGGCTACTAGGGAGTGGTGGTGGAGCAAGGTAAGGGCTATAGGTTTGTGTGGAAAATGGTTGAAAATTTCCCTTCTTAGTAGTGTCTTGAGCTCAATGACAGCTCCTTTTTGGATCCTAAGCTCTTATATTGAAAAAATATATAAAAAAACTCAAAGAAATTAGTGCTTGGGTTAAAAGTTGACCCTTTATTTAACAAAACAAATGCTTAAATTCTTTGAGCTACTTAAAAAAATATTTTTTTTGAAAAATTACATTAAATTAAACTCCCAGGAAAGACTAGAGGGGTCATGGATGGTCTCGTTTAAGACCCAATCTCTTAGACAGAGTTTTAATTAATGTAATGAACTAAAGAAAATTTTATCTAAGTCTACCATTTTATTTAAATGAGAAAAAATCAAAAAATATAAAATAACGATAGAGAAAGTGATGAGAACTCCCTTGATTTTATTTAGGATCGTCATTGACCACGGTGATGTCAAATGGCCATTTGTCATACCAACCATAATCATCTAGGAAGTAGTCATATTCTTTCCCATCAAATCTATCCAACATCTTATTAGGGAAAGAAAACCCATAATGACCTTTCCTGGTGGCCTTGTTTAACTTCCTGTAATTCCTACAAATCCTCCAACCTGTGACTCGAATATGCGAAATAATCCATCCAGTACCTTTCTTATGCCTTTCTAAAATCAGAAGTGCCTCTTCTTCTTAATCTTTGGTGAACTCAACTGAAATAATGATAGGCAAATTCGAAGACAAACCTAGATAATCATATTTCAAATGAGGAGACAAAATCTTCTATTCCAATTTAGCTGGCTTTTCAATCAACACTTTTGGTTGTGTGTACTCCTTAGATAATAACTCTAATGATTCCAATGGAACTCCCTAAGTGAATCCCTTCGTTTTAGCTTCTAACAAAGCCAAACATTCTTCGTTTTCATCATCACTTGGCAAATCCACTAGTAGAATACATTCTAACGGATCATCTATAGAACTGAGCTACAGCTCTGTAGAAGCCAACAATTCCATCTTGGAAATAGCAGAACAGTCTTCAACTACGTTTGGGGATTTAGCAGCATCGAAGTCATTAAAAGTCACCTTGTTATCAAAAATTTCTTTTAACTGAGTATCTCATTGCTGCTTTTGGAATTGTTGAGGATTTGGCAATGGTGGAATCTTAGCTTTGACCAGACAACTGTTCTGTGGAAATTTTGCTGCATTTGACAAGGGTGTTAGATAATCAGAACTAACTGGTTTAGAGTTTGCCCCATCAAGGATCACTGAATCTAATTTCTGTGATACAGGAGTTTCAACACTTTGTTGAACTTCCTCTTTGTCTTGAGTTAGAATAGGCTCATCTTAAACCTCAACCACATTGGGCTCTAATGTCTTTCCACTTGGCAAAGAGACTGTTTGGCAATGTTCTTTACCCAAAACTTTTGGATTTTCTGTGTCACTTGGCCAAATACCTTTGGGTTTATTTCGAAGTTCATTAGTTAGCTAGCCCATTTGATTCTCCAGATTTCTTAAAGTGGTATCATTCTTCGCTATGTATGCCTTAAGCAGATTCTCAAGATCACTTGAAGATTTAGTTGGTGGGGGTTGTTACACTTGTTTAGAATATTCTGATAGATAATTTGGTTGAAATGGCAAAACAGAGTCGCTATGGTCCGCCCATTGATCACTCTATGGAGAAATTGGATGATTCTTCCATGAAGATTTGTAAAAATTTGATTGCAAACCATTCCAATTCTGATTTCCCATGTAATAATTTGACTATTGATTCGATGGGCAATTTTCAAAGAAATGCCCATCTCCATAGTATTCACAAGAAGTATTCTTGAACTGATTCAGCTACTGACCTGGCAAATTACAATTGAAACCATTAAGAATTATGTTCTTAAGCATAGAAGACATAGAGGATACCTAGGCTGCCAAAGAAGCAAGTGTGTCCGCTTCATGTACTCCTGCTACTCGTCTTTCTGAGGCTGCTCGGTTGGTTGGCCACTGATAGTCATTGTTGGCAATTCTTTTAATAATCTTATAAGCATCGTTATAAAACTTAGAAAGAAGGGATCCATTTGCCGAAGCATCTACCATCATTCTAGTATGAATATTGAGACCAATATAGAAAGTCTCCATTTGAACGCAGCAAGGAATGCCATGATAAGGGCACTTTCGTAATAATTCCTTGAACCGCTCCTATGCCTCGTATAAAGATTCTTCATCAAGTTGCTGAAATGAAGTGATTTCATTTCAGATCTTGTCGGTTAAAGATAGAGGGAAATATTTCATTAAGAAACGTTCAACCAACTCTTGCCATGTAGTTATGGAACCAAACAGTAGGGAGTTCAACCACACTCGTGCTCTATCTCTTAAGGAGTATGGAAATAATCTCAGTCTCAAGGTGTCCTCAATCACCCCGACTAGTTTAAATGAGTCACTCACTTCCATTAATAGCCAAAGATGAAGATGTGGATCTTCAGTAGGAATCCCACTACATTGACCCATATTTTTCAACATTTGAAACATGATCAGCTTCAGCTTAAATTGTTGTGCCTCGATTTCAAGTCTGCTAATACCCGGATTGAGGTCGTTGAATAGAGGAATGGCATATTATTGAATGGCATAGTTTCTATCATCGGCAACAATGATCGGATTGTGAGTATTATCAGTGAATGTTCCTCCTGAATTTTGGTTTGGAATTTCGAAATTCATATCTTCAGTCCTTCTTTGGTTCGCTTGTCTTCTCCTTTGTCAGAAAGTCCTTTCAATTTCAGGGTTTACAGGGAGTAAGTCAATGATTTGATAAATACTCATAAACACTTGAAAAAAACACACACAAAGAAAATGGAATTAAAATTTAATAGAAAAAATAGACCAAAATGCAAAATTAACAATTTCACAAATAATGTCTTTTAAAACAGTCCCCGGCAACGGCGCCAAAAACTTGGAATGAAGGAAATGTGCAAGTGTACACAATCGCAACAAGTAATAAAGTGACAAGTAAATATCGAGTTATCGTACCCACAGGGACTGTGAAAAGGATTATTTATGAATGCAATTTAAAACACTTTGGTGAAGAAAAATATTTTGTTTTGAAAAGGGAAAATGAGAGGAGAAAGTGAGAGGAGAGAAGAGATGTGAATGAATTGAGGTGTGTATCAAAAGATTAGCTGAAGGGGGTTTTTATAGCTGAAGAGGGCTGCTAAAAATAGCTAAAATTAGCAGCCAAAGAGCCCTCCCTTGGCTGGCCACACATGTGGCTAGTTTGATGATTTCAAACTTGCTAAATTAAGCATGGGGCAAATCTAGAAAACCACCATTTGTGGAGGGGTTTGAATGCTATTTGAACAAGTCTTCAAGGGATTCTTTGCAAGATAAATAATTAGCCAATAAGCTGATTTGGGTCAGCACATGGGGCGGTTTTTGGCTGTCCATTACTTGGTCGGTTTGGTTCACTCGGTTCGGCTCAACTGGACCACTTTTCATAATTTATTAATAATAATTTATTAACCCAAATTAAATTAGATATAAATTAAAATTAATTTTATTATGAATTAATACACATAATTTTGGACCGTCTTAGGCTAAAAGTTAATTCGCCTTGATACTTCAAATTGCTTCTCGATTTTGTGCTTCTAGTAATGTTTGCCGAGCTATTTTTTGCCCTTTGTGCAAATCTGTCGAAAATAACCAAAATTCATCAAAATTAATTATAAAATTAATTAAAATTCAACATGTTCATATTTTAAGTGCACTTTAATTATTTTATAAAAATTAATTATTTTTCGACAGAAATTTTACCGAAATTGGTGAATTTAAGTTAAAAAAGGCATGAAAAATGTGTAAATTTTCGTGTTTCCACTTGCGAAGTCAAAATAAAATTTTTGATCCTGGAAATTGTTCTATATTTTGGCTTAAAAGATTCGAGTATGATTTTCTTGATAATGACTTAAAATTGCTTCATGTTCTTTCTACGGTGCTAGTCATGAAACTTTCAAGTCGAAGTGAAATGGTAAGAGAAAACCTTGTCTTTGATCCTGATGATTATTATTCTATATCATTGTCTAAGGGATTTGAACCATGGAAAGTTGATTTCCAAAACATAGCTACCGAACGCCTTGTGATTCAGGTTTGTTGCCATCAATGAATTTTTTGATTCAGTATAATAAGGTAAGACCAACTTCTATTTTTGAACCCGGTAATGGATTACATGATCAATTTTTAGTTCATTGCGGAAAGGTAAAATCAACTTCTTTTTTTGATCTTAGCATTGGTTTATTTGCTCAATTTTTGAATAAGATTTTGAAAAGTTTTGTTGAGATTATAATTTCTAGTGTCACTAAACTATTTCATTCTTGTGTAGGTGACACCTCGAAATGGTTTCCTCCTAAAGAGGGAGGGTATGCAAACAACCTATTTTCATTTCAAGGTATTTATGAATCTCAGGTTCTTGGAAGCATTTCTGTCATATTCATCACCCAAGAGGTTCGTGTCCAAGAAAGATTTTTCGCGAGCAAGTGGCCATATTTGAGGAAAAATTACTTTAAAGAGGGAAGGGATGATACGGCCACGCCGAGAACGCCCTTGGACCAACTCACTAATTGTGGCTTGCAAACTCTTGCAAGATGACTTAGTTCTATTCCAGCTCAATGAAGCTCAATTCAGCTCGATTCTAGCTCATTGACTCAATTTTATGCTTTTAAATTTATTCATTTTAGTTGCTGGAATAATTTCATGCTTTAGCTAAGTCAATTAATTTAGTTTTAGCTAAAAATTTGTGTTAATAAATATGTTTTAATCTGATTCTAATTAATTAAAGTGTTAAATGTGTCTTAATTTAATGCATGGTTTAAATGTGTCAAAAGTAGAGACAAATTAATTAGCTACTGTTGAATTTAATTTGTGTCTTAGTCTATTACATGTTTTTAATATGTCCTAGCTTCAGCCGAATTTATCATGTCTTAAACTAAATAAATTTATTGAATTGAATGTTGTAGCTACATGCACTAGACGACTTGATTAATGTGAGCTAATGATTTAGTTTCTCCAAACACCCTTTCGTGAACAACAAAGGACAAGGGAGAGCTGATGTTTCTTCTTTCCAAGTTGGCCATTTAGCTCTCCAAGCATCCTTAAAGAGCTTTCACATTACTGGAAATTATTTTCACATGGGGTGACCATTTGGTCATTTGCTTTCACACACAAAGGGCTTCTCAATTTCATTGGTTCACACTCCATGGCTATTGGAGTGCCCTAAGCTGCTATTTAATGTAACTTCCCGAATTAGGGTCTAGTCAAAACATTGGTTTTGAGGCCACAAATTCGAAGTAGAAATAATTATTTTATGATTATTTGATGATCCATGATATGAATGCATGTTTGTGTAAAATTTTCATCAAAAAACTTTATGCCTAAACTGTCCAATTTGACGTCAGGGACTAAATTGAATAAGTTGAAAAACTTGAATTCTAGAAGCTTGAAGCATGAAATTGCTATGGAGTATTAATTAGAGGTCTTTAAATAGTAATTTGACCAAGTTCTAAAATTTTGGACAAAAGTAGACATGCATAGGAAAATTTGAAAGAAAGGCATTAATGGGCATTGTAGTCATTTAGTTAATAAAAGAATAAAAGGGGAAAAATCAAGCAAAATTTGATCATCTTCTCCATGCCATAGCTGAAATTTCTAAGGGTTCCATAGCTAGGGTTTTTCAACATTTCAAGCTCATTAGTAAGTACGTCCTAGCCCCGTTTTTTATGCTCTTTATGTTTTTGTGATCCTTGAAGCATGATCTAGCTATTTCTACCTTTAATTTAAGCTAGGGTTCATGTTCAAAAACTTACCCATGTTTGACATGCATGTATTTTGGTGTTTAATAGAGGAATATGAAATTTTGATGTGTGTTTAACATCTTTTACTAAGTTATTTTTGATGGAAATGCATGTAAAAGAGCTATTTGTAAAAGTTGTAAAATGGGTAGTAAATATGTGAAATAAAGAACAATGTGGGCTGCTAGGAGTAGGAATATGAATCGGCTAGGCTTAGGTAGTAAAGAAAATGCATGCATTTCATTTTACAAGCATAAATACCAATTTATAAATAAGTGGAAAGTTAGGGGTAAAAAGGTAATCGTACCAAAGTTTGTGTTTTAGGTCGACTCAAGCAATTTATGTATTAAATAAGTTAAATTTGGCATTATAAATCAAGAAAAACATGATTCGAGTCTTGATCGGGGGAAAAATAAGGTTTCCGAAGAATAGGTTCGATTTCATTATTTTGTATCGAGGTAAGTTCATATACAAATAATGTGATGTTATGTTATACTTTTGATGTTTGAGTATTACCTGAATTCAAATTCTTCAATGCTATTATGAGTTATGCTTTGATTGCTCCATGAGTAAGTGATGAGTATTATGGACATTGAGATTGACATTAAGAGCAAGCTTGATAGAGATGTGATATCTAAAAATCCCATTTGAACCTTAGGAATAGTTTAGGATACAAGTGACATGTCACTAAGAACCATGTGATTTATGAGCTCATGAGCTCATGAGATATGTGATATATGTTTATGTGGTTCCGGGTGCTGATCTTGTACGTCCTACTCGTGGTTGGGTAGTCCGGCATGTGTTGCGGATACTTGACAGCTTGTTGAGCAGCCCATGTAGCTATGTCCTGACCGATAGCTTGTGTAAGTAGACCCGTGAGTAGCTCGAGAAGGAACCTTTATATGTTATGTGATAGAGGTAGCTTTAGCTACGTATGGGGCACTTATGTGCAAGACTTCTATGTATCCAATAGTATTCCGAGTGTTCAACAGGTAAATTACCGAGTAACTTGACAGAAGACCCAAGGGGTAAGTCAATGAGAAGAATGAGTAAAATATTATGTTATGAGTCAATACAGGTATGTATACTGATCTCATGGGTAATGCCTTGGTATGTGTTGAACTTATGACAAAGTTGTTTATGTGATGAGTAAGTTTAAGTGATTTGATGAATTATAAGTTATGTTCATTATGTTAAATGTATAGTAAATACTTGTTTATATAGCAAATTATTTGCATATGGACCTTCTAATATTTAATGCTTACCCCCTTTCTTTCCATCTTTTATAGTGTCACCAAGCCAGCTTAAGAATTGAAGAACGTCGGAGACTTGATCACACTATCAATTGGACATTTGGGTATAGTTAGTCTCGACATTTTGAGTATGGCATGTATAAGGGACTTAGTCGTTTTTTTATGTGTCAATTGATTAGCTAAATGAATTGGCTCATGATGGTATTATGATTCATTTTGTATATGGCCATAAGATGTAGCTTATATTTTCTTCTCGGGTTGTAACCCTAATTATTTATGCATTCATGCAATGTGTTTATGCTTTGTGATGTGGTTGCTTGTTGGTAATGGATGTGATAAATGGCACATATGCTTAATGAATGAATTGAGACTAAAATATATGTCCATGTTCATGGTATAATTGAGTAGGTTGAAGGTAGGTCTATAAGGATGAATAAATATGAAATTTGTGTGGTATGCCATATGAAAGCACGATGGTTTGAGCATGTGATATGTTGACATTACATGGAATAATCATGATTGTGAGTATTTGAGTGACTAAATATGCTATGTTGCATACCATCAAAAATGTATAAGTGAGTGAGCATTTAGGGGTGGAAAATGGCTTGGAAATTAGTCTAGAATTTGTCCACATGGGTAGAGACACGGGCATGTGTCTAGGCCGTTTATGACACACGGTTTGCCTATGGGCGTGTGATCTGGCCGTGTGTCCCTTGCACCCTAATTAGGCAAAATAGTATGCCCAGTAGTAAACACAAGGATAGAGACATGACCATGTGTCTCAGCCATGTCATAGACACAGCCTCAGGACATGGGCATGTGCTCAGGCTGTGTGAAGTCTGCACTTAATTTTTGGAATTTAATTCGCTACACGGCCTAGGCATACAGGTGTGTGACTTGGCCTTGTGACCCTAATTGTGTTGATGACATCATAAATAGAGAGTTACCCAGGCTAAGCACCTGGGTGTGTCCCAAGCCACACAGGCGTGTGTGACCACATGGCCTAACCGCACGGGCGTGTGACCCTGTTTCATGAAAATTTCTCTAAGTGTTCCCAAATTTTCTAAAGTTCTCAGATTAGTCCTGAACTACTCCCGATGTATGTTTTGGGCCTTGTAGCCCATATAAGGGATAATTTGCATATGTATGGATGAATTTAATGTGAACGAAATTTTATGGCCCATTTTTGTATGTTAGCTTGTGTATAAGTCTGATAATGCCTCGTATCCTATCCCGGTGTCGAACACGAATAAAGGGTGTTACATTTAGTGTATCAGATCTACGATTTGTCAGTTCTCGAACTACATAGCATGTGTTTGAGTCTAGCTATACATGCCATGCATAAATTGTGATAGTGTGACAACTCTTATCGATTTTAAACTGTGTTTTCATTAAGGTAATAGATCCCGACTGAGCTATGGCAGATGATGTGGAAAGTAATTCACCATCCCCTACCCAAGGGACAGTGCCAGAGGAGAGTAGACTTGTAACTGTGTGTAACACCCTAATTTTTGGGAATTCTGTGTATGTTGGCAAATTTAAAATTTCTGTGTTCTGTCTATTTGACGTAGGTTTAATTATGTTAGTGGGCCTCTAGAAGACCCAAGCTTAAGTTAAAATTTAGTAATTTTAGTTAATTCTAGTTCCATAAGAAAAAGGGGTTCTGGTTAATAGGGCTTTTAAGTATTAATTGGGTAAAATAAAACACAAGGAAGTAGGTGGGAAAGTGGCATGTGACGCCACTGGGAAGGCTATAAAAGTGACGTGTGGATGCTAGGGAGAGCTGAGGTTCAAGTTACAATGACAGCATATTAAGGGAATTATTTTTATGATTGGAAAGCAGAAGTTTTGGGACTCAAGTAAAAGACTGTCAAGAGGAGTTTGAATTGCTCAGGAGATTGAGTAAGGAGGGGATAACGGAGAGGATTTAGGAACTGATTAGGAAGAGCAGTGTTGGCCGAATGGTGGACTCTTGAGGAGCAAGAGTTGGCCGGCCAAGGGTTTTCTTTAGGGGCCAAGTTTCGGCTAGGTCAAATGCCAAGTATAAGTTCGGCATTAGGGGTAAGCGGTGCCATTTTTTTGACAATCCTCCCTCCTCTTCTCTTCTTTTCTTTTTCTCTCCATCTACTTTCTCCTCTTCTTCTCTCCATAGATGAATCCTTCTACCACTCCACGCTACACCACTTTCTTACTATAATTTTAAGCCTATAGTCAATTGCCTCAAAAAGCCGAAATCCCGAAAGCCTGATTTCTTTTGTGCCATTTTTTTCTAGTCAAAACGCTCTTGTTTTCCCTCATCTTCTTGACCAATTCTCTAGTCCTCTGAACCCTAAGTTTCTGTCGACAAAGCCACTACAAAACCCTCATCTTTTCTTCACTGTTACAAAAAGCCAAAAACGCATAGCCATAGGGTCATAGCTGAATTTTAAGATCACTAAAGGCTCAGATTTTGTTATTCTTTAAGGAGTTAGATCTACATCAGAATCGAGTAGGAGTTAATTGGAATCATCGACAGAAGGAACCGGTGGTAAGTTTTTGAACTTAATCTTTATTTCGGGTTTTAGAAAAGGCGAAACCCCTAAAGGTTAGGGAGGCTGTCGATTTGGGCTTGTAGCTCTAAGGGATGTTATAACTATTTTATTTTGATAATAGTGGGATCTAAAGGCTACTGATCGAAGGCTTGGACAAGTGTAACGAGTGGATCTAAACATAATCGCTAACTTCGGCAAAGGTAGGATCGCTAGTGCCTAAGGTGCTTTTGGTCGAATGTGGTAAGGGGTTAATACGTACTTCATTTTCGATAGTTAGATTAACGTGTTAGTAATCCAATTGTAGGTAGTTCGTGTGTGGATCTCGTTAGCATAACATCGCAAACAGGTGTGTAGCTGACACCCTCTTATAGACTAGATCGGCAAAAGTCGAAAAGCCAAAATGCCGAAAAGCCAGTATTTTGAGAACATGCGAGTGTGTGAATGCTTGTGAGATTAATAGTTTGATGTATATGGTAGATTAAAGGGATAAGACTGTAGAGTGAACGATTCTATGCTTTTCGATGTTTTTGGGCTTAATGGGCCAAAATCGGGATAATGGGCCAACGGGCCCAATTCGGTAAGAAAACGCGATAAGTGTTTCTGGTCGTACGTAAATGGCTTGTTATGCATGAAAACCTTAAGAATAGTGAAATTAATTGAATACCCCTATGTATGGAAATTACTGATATACCCCTAGGTGCAAAATTACCATTATACCCCTAGGGTTACTTTTGACTGAAAAGCATGATGATTTAATTCTGTATGATGTATGCCATGATTGTATATCTGCTGCATGGGGACATGGGTTATATTATGGAGGAAGCGTCCTGGTGGCTATGCCACAATTATCTGATCTGGTGGCTTTGCCACATATATCTATTCTGGTGGCTCTGCCACGATTATCTGTATCTGGTGACTCTGTCACATTATTCGCTCGCGCGACCATGCTGCATATTTCTGTGGCGTGTAGCGGTTGGGTGGGTCGAGTAGTCTCCCCACATGGTGAAAGGTTGGTATAGGGGTGCATGTGGTTGCATATGGGTTGGGTTTTGCATCAACATATAATATCTGTTATGTTCTGGTATAGGGAGATCTTCGTTTTCAGGACATATGCCGGCGGTGGATGCACTGGTACCACCGGCAACGGAGGTGGAGTCTCATGACCGCGGTGCCGGGGATGATGCCCTGTCACAGGCGATGCTTCATGTTCTAGAAAGGGTTGCCGGGGTAAGTACGGGCAACGGAATTCAGGGATCTATTTCTGAACGACTTCGGGCTAACGGAGCAGAGATCTTTAAGAGCTATCTGGTGTAGCCCCGAATGTGGCGGAATATTGGTTGGAGGCCACAGAACGGATTATAGACAACTTGGACTGCTCTGTAGAGCAGAAGTTGAAGGGAGTCGTATCGTTGCTATGGGACGAGGCCTATTAGTGGTCGCTCACTGTGAGAGAAGGGACCCCAGTGGATAGGGTAACTTGGGAACTGTTTAAGATGGCCTTTAAAGGGAAGTATGTTGGGGCGAGTTATGTGGACGCCCGCAGAAAGGAATTCTTGAATCTGGTGCAAGGAGGTAAAATAGTTACTGAGTACGAGGATGAGTTTCTAAGGCTGAGCCGGTATGCCGTGGGCATAGTCGCTACAAAATATGAGTGAAGTGTGCGCTTCGAGGATGGTCTTAGGGATGACCCTAGGGTGTTGATTGCTCCGCAGAGGGAGCGGGACTTTGCCGTCTTAGTAGAGAAGGCAAAGATTGTTGAGGAGGTAAAACGTGCTGAAAAGCAAAATTGGGAGAAGGATCGGAACCATTTTCGGAGGGATTCAGGACCCTCAGGTGGTGCTAATAGGAATGTCAAGAGAGCAAGAGTGGAGAAGCCAGTTCGAGCAGTGCCAATGAATGTTGTTAGACCACTAATCTGTGCAGACTGTGGTAAGATAAATTTGGGCGAGTGTAGGAAATGTTTCGGTGCTTGTTTCCAATGCAAATCTATGGAGCCTAGAGTTAAGGACTGTCCTCAAAGAGCTGATCAAGCTCAGATTGCTGTGTAGAGGGTTGCTCAACCCATGAGAGGTGGACCACAACCACCGAGAAGACGTGGACAAGGTAGGGGTGGAAATGGAAATGGTCGAGGTCGAGGGGCACCTGGCAGGGGTGCCGAAAATGCTGAAGCTTGACAACCAGCGTTGGTGTATGCAGCTTGTCGTCGAGAGGAAGGCGACGACTTGACGTCATAACCGGTACATTTTTGGTTTCTAGCATGCCGTATACTGCTTTGGTGGATATTGGATCTACTCATTCCTATGTTGCATGTGCCATATTTGGGTCATTGGGTGTGCACTCTGAGGAGATTGTGAGTGGGGTATCTGTGCTAAGTCCTTTGGGTCACTCGGTTAGGGTAGACAAACTGTATAGGGATGTACCCTTAGAAACTCAAGGTAGGACTTTCCCTGGAGATCTGATGGAGTTACCGTTTGGAGAATTTGACTTCATTCTGGGAATAGACTGGCTTGTTAAGCATAAGGCGACTTTGGATTGTGCTGCTAAACGAATGGTGTTAAGGACCACAAAGGATGAGGAGGTTAAGCTGATAGGTGAACGAAGGGATTATTTGTCCAATGTGGTGTCGGCATTAAGAGCCGAAAAGTGGATTCGAAAAGGTTGTGAGGCCTATTTGGCATTTGTAAGTCAGTAGGAAGAGGAGGGCCTGACAGTGGATAAGGTTAGGACCGTAAAGGAGTTCCAAAATGTTTTTCCGGAGGAGCTTCCAAGATTGCCTCCAAACCGAGAAGTTGAGTTTGGAATCGACTTGTTGCCTGGAACGGCGCCCGTGTCCATCACACCATATAGGATGGCACCGAAGGAGTTAGTGGAGTTAAAGGCACAAATTCAGGAGTTGTTGGATAGGGGCTTCATTAGGCCAAGTGTGTCTCCATGGGGAGCACCGGTGCTATTCGTGAAAAAAAAAAGATGGTACGATGCGGATGTGCATTGAGTATCGCCAGTTGAACAAACTGACGATTTAGAATAAGTATCCACTGCCAAGGATTGACGATCTGTTCGACCAGCTTAGAGGAGCTTCTGTATTTTCCAAGATCGACCTTCGATCTAGATATCATCAGTTAAGGGTCGAGGCAGATATCCATAAGACGGCATTCAGGACTCGGTATGGTCATTACGAGTTTCTGGTTATGCCATTTGAACTGACGAACGCTCCTGCAGTGTTTATGGATATGATGAATCGTGTGTTCCAACCATTTTTGGATCAGTTCGTAGTCGTCTTTATTGACGATATCCTGGTATATTCTAAAACGGAAGCGAAGCATGATGAGCATCTCCGTATAGTGCTGCAAGTGTTAAGGGAGAAGGAACTTTATGTGAAGTTTAACAAGTGTGAATTTTGGTTAAGGGAAGTAACCTTCTTAGGACATGTGGTCTCTACTGAGGGGATTAAGGTGGACCCTCAAAAAATTGAAGCGATTTTGGAGTGGAAGCCGCCTAGGTTAGTGTCGAAAATACGGAGTTTTCTAGGATTGGCAGGATACTACAGAAGGTTTGTGGAAGGTTTTTCTGTGATGGCAGCACCTCTGACAAAACTCATAAGGAAAGGAGTACCGTTTGTATGGACTGAGAAGCAACAGGAAGCTTTTGAGAAGTTAAAGAAAGGTCTGACTGAAGCACCTGTGTTAATTCAACCGGAGTCTGGGAAGGATTTTACTGTGTACAGTGACGCATCACATGTAGGTTTAGGCTACGTGTTAATGCAAGAGGGTAAGGTGGTTGCATATGCATCACGACAGTTTAAGCCTCACGAAGGGAACTATCCTACTCATGATTTGGAGTTGGCGGCAGTGATATTTGCACTTAAGATTTGGAGACATTACTTGTACGGAGAGAGGTGTATTATATACACAGACCACAAGAGTCTTAGGTATTTGTTCACTCAGAAGGAGCTGAACCTTAGGCAAAGGAGATGGATTGAGTTGCTTAAGGATTATGACTGTTCGATCGAGTATCACCTAGGCAAGGCTAATATGGTAGCCGATGCTCTAAGTCGTAGAACTGTATCTGATCTGAGAGCAATGTTTGCTCGTCTGAGTTTGTATGATGATGGAAGTTTGTTGGCTGAGTTGCAAGTGAGACTAACCTGGGTGGATCAAATTAAGGAAAAGCAGTTGAACGATGAGTCTTTGGTCGCTCGTTTTCGACAAGTTAAGGAAAGGGAAACTTCTGAGTTTGGGTTAAATGGCGAAGGAGTTCTGTGCTTCCAAGGAAGAATTTGTGTTCCGAAGGACTCTGACTTGAGGCAGACAATATTGAAGGAAGCTCATGGGGGACTTTGTACCATGCATCCTGGAGGGAATAAGTTGTATCACAACTTGCGAGAATTGTACTAGTAGTCTGGACTTAAACGAGAAGTAACGGAGTTTGTAGGGAAATGTCTGACATGCCAGCAAGTGAAAGCTGAGCATCAATTACCTTCTGGACTGTTGCAGCCAGTAAAGATACCACTTTGGAAGTGGGAGAGGGTAACTATGGACTTTGTGAGTGGGCTGCCTTTGACACCATCGAAGAAAGACTCGGTGTGGGTGATTGTGGATAGGTTGACCAAATCAGCCCATTTCATACCTGTGCTTACTGACTTCTCACTTCAAAAGTTAGCCAAGCTATATGTGGCGGAGATTGTGCGACTTCATAGAGTCCCAGTTTCGATTATCTCTAACCGGGATCCCAGATTCACATCTTGGTTTTGGCAAAAGTTGCATGAGGTGTTGGGGATGCGATTGAACTTTAGTAAGGCTTTCCATCCCCAAACTGATGGTCAGTCGGAAAGGGTTATTTAGATTCTGGAGGACATGTTGAGGGGATGCGTAATTGACTTTTGCAGTAGTTGGGAGAAGTACTTGCCATTGGCGGAATTTGCGTACAATAACAGTTACCAGGCGAGTATTCGTATGGCACCGTATTAAGCACTGTATGGACGAAGGTGTCGTACCCTAGTTGTTGGACTGAACTAGGAGAGCGACAAGTTCTTGGACCAGAGTTGGTAGCTGATACTGAGGATAAGGTCAGAATAATTAGGGAACGACTAAAAGAAGCATCTGATAGGCAAAAGTCGTATGCAGATTTGAAGCGGAAGGAGATTGAGTACTCAGTAGGTGATTTGGTCTTCTTAAAGGTTTCTCCATGGAAGAAGATATTACGATTTGGTAAGAAGGGCAAGTTGAGTCCGCGGTTCATTGGGCCTTATCGAATTTTGAAGCGAGTAGGCCCAGTGGCTTATCAATTGGAATTGCCTCCAGATTTAGGTAGGATTCACGATGTATTTCACGTCTTCATGTTAAGGCGTTATCGTTCTGACCCTGCTCATGTCGTGCCGGTTGCAGATATTGAAGTGCAAACTGATTTGACCTTTGAGGAGGAGCCTGTGCAAATATTGGCTCGAGATGTTAAGGTTCTAAGAAGGAAATCTATCCCATTAGTGAAAGGGCTTTGGCGTAATCATGGCAGAGAGGAAGCTACTTGGGAGCCAGAAGAGGCGATGCAACAGCAATACCCTCATCTGTTTGGATCAGGTAAATTTCGAGGACGAAATTTCTTTAAGGAGGGTAGAGTTGTAACGCCCCAATTTTTGGGAATTCTGTGTATGTTGGTAAATTTAAAATTTCTGTGTTCTGTCTGTTTGGTGTAGGTTTAATTATGTTAGTGGGCCTCTAGAAGACCCAAGCTTAAGTTAAAATTCGGTAATTTTAGTTAATTCTAGTTCCATAAGAAAAAAGGAGTTCTGGTTAATTGGGCTTTTAAGTATTAATTGGGTAAAATAAAATACAAGGAAGCAGGTGCCAAAGTGGCATGTAACGCCACTGGGAAGGCTATAAAAGTGGTTTGTGGATGCTAGGGAGAGCTGAGGTTCAAGTTACAATGATAGCATATTAAGGGAATTATTTTTATGATTGGAAAGCAGAAGTTTTGGAACTCAAGTAAAAGACTGTCAAGAGGAGTTTGAATTGCTCAGGAGATTGAGTAAGGAGGGGATAAGGGAGAGGATTTAGGAGTTGATTAGGGAGAACAGTGTTGGCCGAATGGTGGACTCTTGAGGAGCAAGAGTTGGCCGGCCAAGGGTTTTCCTTAGGGGGCAAGTTTTCGCTAGGTCAAATGCCAAGTATAAGTTTCGCATTAGGGGTAAGCGGTGCCGTTTTTCTGACCATCCTCCCTCCTTTTCTCTTCTTTTCTTTTTCTCTCCATCTACTTTCTCCTCTTCTTCTCTCCATAGCCGAATCCTTCTACCACTCCATGCAACACCACTTTCTTACTATTGTTTTAAGCCTATAGTCGATTGCCTCAAAAAGCCAAAATCTCGAAAGCCTGATTTCTTTTGTGCCATTTTCTTCTAGTCAAAACCCTCTTGTTTTCCCGCATCTTCTTGACCGATTCTCTAGTCCTCTGAACCCCAAGTTTCTGCCGACAAAGCCACTACAAAACCCTCATATTTTCTTCACTGTTACAAAAAGCCGAAAACACATAGCCATAGGGTCATAGCCGAATTTTAAGATCACTAAAGGCTCGAATTTTGTTATCCTTTGAGGAGTTAGATATGCATCAGAATCGAGTAGTAGTTAATTGGAATCATTGACTGAAGGAACTGATGGTAAGTTTTTGAACTTAATCTTTATTTTGGGTTTTAGAAAAGCTAAAACCCCTAAAGGTTAGGGAGGCTGTCGATTTGGGCTTGTAGCTCTAAGGGATGTTATAACTATTTTATTTTGATAATAGTGGGATCTAAAGGCTGCTGATCAAAGGCTTGGGCAAGTGGAACGACTGGATCTAGACATAATCGCTAACTTCGGCAAAGGTAGGATTGCTAGTGCCTAAGGTGCTTTTGGCCGAATGTGGTAAGGGGTTAATACGTACTTCGTTTTTGATAGTTAGATTAACGTGTTAGTAATCCAATTGTAGGTAGTTCATGTGTGGATCTCCTCAGCATATCATCGTAAACAGGTGTGTAACTGACACCCTCTTATAGACTAGATCGGTAAAACCCGAAAAGCCGAAATGCTAAAATGCCAGTATTTTGAGAACATGTGAGTGTTCGAATGCTCGTGAGATTAATAGTTTGATGTATATGGTAGATTAAAGGGATAAGACTGTAGAGTGCAGGATTCTGTGCTTTTCGATGTTTTTGGGCTTAATGGGTCAAAATCGGGATAGTGGGCCAACGGGCCCAATTTGGTAAGAGATCGCAGTAAGTGTTTCTGGTCGTATGTAAATGGCTATGTTATGCATGAAAACCTCAAGAATAGTGAAATTACTTGAATACCCCTATGTATGGAAATTACTGATATACCCCTAGGTGCAAAATTACCATTATACCCCTAGGGTTACTTTTGACTGAAAAGCATGATGATTTAATTCTGTATGATGTATGCCATGATTGTATATCTGCTGCATGGGGACATGGGTTATATTATGGAGGAAGCGTCCTGGTGGCTATGCCACAATTATCTGATCTGGTGGCTCTACTACATATATTTGTTCTGGTGGCTCTACCATGATTATCTGTATCTAGTGACTCTATCACATTATCTGTACTGGTAGCCATGTTGCATATTTTTATAGCGTGTAGCGGTTGAGTGGGTCGAGTAGTCTCCCCACATGGTGAAAGGTTAGTATGGGGGTGCATGTGGTTGGATATGGGTTGGGTTTTGCATAAACATGTAATATCTATTCTGTTCTGTTATGGGCCTATGGGCTTTATTTTGAATTCTGTTCTGGGCTAAGGCCAACTCATTCTATTCTCTGTGGTTTGAACCGATATAGGCTATGGTTGGGTTAATTTACACACTGAGTTTCCCCAAACTCACCCCTTTATTTTCATCCACGCAGGTGATCCCCAACCATAGTGAGCTTGGAACTGTGAGGGATTCGGAGTGGCCACACATTCTGCAAGTTGATTTTCTTCTGGTGAACTAGACATCCTTTTATTTACGTTTAAGGTTTTGGGTTTTTCTTTAATGTAATAAGGCCACTTAATTATTCTTTTCTAATGGTTTTAATATGTTTTATTAAGATAGGTATTACTCATATTTAACTGTTGAAATTGGATAACTTTAGGGCACGATTTCAAAACAGTAATTGATTTCAAAATCACACGACAACAAGCAAAGCTTTCGCAATGAAAATATTTTCCAAAACTAATCGCTTTTTCTAAAAAGGACTTAATCAAATTGGTTTCCTGGAAATATACACGACGTTAAGGTGTGGCAATGGCGGTGTGCATGTCTAGGATTGGATCCGAGGGGAGCCTGGTACTTAAGCAGTCCAATGGACTCACCTCCTCTTTCCCAGTTTCCTACCTGGTGCACAGCTTCCATTCACTTTAACCTTCAATGAAATTATCTTTTAAAACACTAAGTAAGTTTTTCTGGAACAACAACATGAAATGTTTTGAACGCTTCGATGTGGCATGTCGGATCCGGCCATAACGTCTGGGCCGAGTTTGGGATGTTACACTGTGAGTCAACGAGGAGAGGCTCGAGAGCCCTTCTTTCATGCTATGAACAAATGGTTTGCTGAGTTTGTTCGTACGAACCCGGCTGTTCAGCCACAACCTCCACCCCCTCAAAATCCTCAACCGTGCCCCTAGTGCCACAAGGTATGGACTTTATGAGATTTCATAGAACCCCAGTTGATCAGATTCGGAAACAAAGGGTAGAAGAGCTCAGAACAAATACCGAGGATGATGCTGAGAGAGCAGAATTTTGGCTTGAGAATTTTATAAGAGTATTTGATGAACTATCATACACACTCGAAGAATGTTTGAATTGTGCTACTCCCTTGTTGAGGGACACGTCATATCACTGGTGGAAGACACTAGCATCTGTGGTACCTTAAGAGAGGGTTAAGTGGGAATTCTTCCAAGAAGAATTCTGAAAGAAGTACATCAGTGAATGATTTATTGACCAGAAGCGCAAGAAATTTCTAGAATTGAAACAAGGCCGCATGTCAGTAACTGGGTATGAAAAAGAGTTTGTTCGGCTCAGCAAATATGCTTGGGAGTGTGTATCCTCCGAGGCTAAAATGTGTAGAAGGTTTGAATATAGACTTAATGAGGATATTAGAGTGTTAGTGGGTATTCTTGAGTTGAAGGAGTTTGTTGTTCTCGTTGATTGGGCTTGTAAAGCTAAGGAATTGACCAAGGAAAAAAGAAAAGTTGAGATAGAGGCTAAAGATATAAGAAAGAGGCCAATAAGCAAGTCATTCCCCTCTCAGTCTAAGAAATCCAGAGATACATATTCTCATTCTTATGTTTCAGCCGGGGGTTCGCACGAGAACCTTAGAAGGAAAATTTGGGTTTTAAATCTTAGGCTACATCTATGGCTAGTGTGGGTAACGCTAGACCTTTTAAACCCTGAGTGCAAACATTGCGGAAGACGTCATCTTGGTGAGTGTAGGATGAATGACAGATCTTGTTTCAGATGTGGTTCTCAAGACCACATTGCCCCAAGATGATTAAGAAAGAGAAATTTCAGAGTACAAGGCCAAGTAGTACGGTTACAAAAGGGTGACCTTCGAGAAATGTCGGTAATAGGGCTAGTAGCAAAAGTGTAGAGAGGGATACAACGATGAGATCTGAAGCTAGAACTCTGGTTAGGGCCTATGCCATACATGCGCGTGAGGACGCATCTTCTCCCAATGTGATCACTGGTACTTTTTCTCTTTATGATACTACTGTTATTGCCTTGATTGACCCTAGTTCTACTCATTCGTATGTGTGCATGAAATTGGTATCTAACATGAATATGCTTGTTGAGTCTACGAAATTTATGATTAAAGTGTCAAACTCGTTAGGCAAGCATGTTTTAGCTGATAGGGTATGCAAGAAATATCCCTTGATGATTAGAGGTCATTGTTTTCGGCTAACTTGATGTTGTTGTCGTTTGATGAATTTGATGTTATTTTGGGTATTGATTGGTTGACACTTCATGATGCTGTAGTAAATTGTACACAAAAAGTTATTGAATTAAAATGTGAAAATGGTGAAATTCTCCAGGTTGAATCAGATGAGTCAGATAGGTTGCCAATTGTGATTTCTTCGATGTCTGATCAGAAACATATGAGAAAGGGTGTGAGGTTTATTTGGCTTATGTGTTGAATACAAAAGAGTTAGAATTGAGAATTGAATCAGTGCCTATTGTATGTGAATATTTGGATTTATTTCTAAAAGAATTGCCAGGTTTACCTCCAATTAGAGAAGTGGAGTTTGGTATTGATGTAATGGTAGGGATACACTTGTTACGATTGCTTCGTATAGGATGGCCCCGACTGAGTTGAAAGAACTGAAGTCACAATTGCACGGATTGACCGATAAGGGTTTTGTGAGACCAAGCTTTTCACCGTGGGGTGCTCCGGTATTATTCGTGAAAAAGAAAGACGGTTCAATGAGATTGTGTATAGACTACTGATAGCTCAAAAAGATAACAATCAAGAACAAATATCCTTTGTTAAGGATTGATGACTTGTTTGATCCATTGAAAGGAGCGTCATGGTTTTCTAAAATAGACTTGAGGTTCGGCTACTGTCAGTTGCGAGTTAAAGAGTGGGAGGTGCTTAAAACTACTTTTAGAACGAGGTATTGTCACTATGAATTTCTTGTTATGCTATTTGGGTTAACAAATGCTCCTGCTGTGTTTATGGATTTAATGAACCGAATATTTCGGCCATATTTGGACAAATTTGTTGTTGTGTTCATTGATGATATTCTGATTTATTCGTGAGATGAGGTAGAGCATGTCGAGCACTTAAGAACTGTTTTACAGACTTTAAGAGACAAACAGTTGTATGCTAAGTTCAGTAAAAGTGAGTTTTGGCTTCGAAAAGTTGGATTCTTAGGCCATATTGTTTCAGGTGATGGTATCTGAGTTGATCTTGGCAAGATTTCTAATATCATCGAATGAAAACCACCAATGAATATATCCGAGGTTAAAAGCTTTTTGGGCTTAGCCAGTTACTACCGACGGTTTGGGAAAGGATTTTCTATGATTGCCACTCCCATAACATGATTGCTTCAAAAGGATGTTAAGTTTGAGTGGTCAAAAAAGTGCCAGCAAAGCTTCGAGAAATTGAAGATGTTATTGACCGAAGCACCAGTTTTGGTACAACCCGAGTCAGGTAAAGAATTTTTGATTTATAGTGATGCTTCCTTAAATGGTTTGGGATGTGTACTTATGCAAAAGGGTAAAGTTATAGCTTACGCTTTGAGGCAGTTGAAGCCTCACGAGAAGAACTATCCAACACATGACTTAGAGTTGGCTGCCGTAGTGTTTGCTTTGAAGATTTGGCGACATTATTTATTTGATTAGAAATGCCATGTCTATACCGATCACAAAAGTCTTAAGTACTTAATGACTCAAAAGGACTTGAACTTACGACAACGAAGATGGTTAGACTATTAAAGGATAATGAATCTTGTGATTGATTACTATCCAGATAAGGCAAATGTGGTCGCCGATGCTTTGAGTAGGAAGTCATTGTTTGCCTTGAGGGCTACGAATACACAGGTGACTTTGTCCGATGATGGTTCGATTTTAGTAGCTAGACCAACTTTTCTTCAACAGATTTCTGATGCTTAGAAAGTTGATAAAGAGTTGCAAGCTAAGAGAGTTCAGTATGAGTCCAGCAGTGAACCAGATTTTCAAAGAGACTCCGATCGTTGTTTGATATTTCATGGTAGGATTTGTGTTCCGAAGGACATTGAGTTGATTCAGAATATTTTTAATGAGGCACATAGTGGTTGCTTGACAGTTCACCCGGGCAGTACAAAAATATAAAATGACTTGAAGAAAATGTATTGGTGGAATGGTATGAAAAAAGATATCTCAGAGTTTGTACCAAAATGTTTAATTTGTCAGTAGGTAAAGGTCGAACACCAAATACCTTCGGGTTTGCTTCAGTCTATGATGATTCCCGAGTGGAAATGGGACCAGATTACTATGGATTTTGTGACAGGGTTGCCTTTAACTCTGAGAAAGAGAGATGCCATATAGGTCATTGTTGATAGATTGACTAAGACGGCTCATTTTATATCGGTACGTACTGATTACTCGTTTGATAAATTAGTTGATTTGTACATTAGTGAAATTTTCAAACTTCATGGAGTACCAATATCGATTATTTCGGACAGAGATCCGAAGTTCATTTCGCGGTTTTGGAAAAAGTTATAGGAGGCTTTGGGTACAAAGTTAAACTTTAGTACTACTTTCCATCTGAAAACCGACGGTCAGTCGGAGAGAGTAATTCAAATACTTGAAGACATGCTTCGATGTTGTGTATTGAAATTCAAAGGTAGTTGGGAAATGTACTTACTGTTGGTAGAATTTGCCTATAACAACAGTTATTAGTCGAGATTGAAAATGGCGCCTTATTATATGGGCTTAAGTTCCGAGCACCTCTGTATTGGATTCATCTCAGAGAAAATCAGATTCACGGGGTTGACTTAGTCAAAGAAACCAAAAAGAAAGTGAAGATAATTTGTGATTGTTTGAAAGCTGATTCGGATAGACAGAAATCCTATGTGGATTTGAAACGGAAAGAGATTGAGTTTCAGGTCAGTGATAAGGTATTTTTGAAAGTGTCCCCATGGAAAAAGGTTTTGAGATTTGGTAGAAAAGGGAAGTTGAGTCCGTGTTTTATTAGACTGTATGGGATCACGAGAGAGTAGGGCTAGTTGCCTATTGTTTAGCCTTACCATCTAAAACCGATCTGATCCTTTACATGTGATTTTTCCAACAGAGGTTAAGATTCGACCGTATATGACTTATGGTGAAGAACCGGTTAAGATTTTGGCTCGGGAAGTCAAACAATTGAGAAACAAAAGTATTGCCCTTGTAAAAGTGTAATCGCAAAGACATGGGGTTGAAGAGGCTATATGGGAGCCTGATGAGGCCATGGGAAAACAATACCCAAACCTTTTTACCGGTAAGATTTTTGGGGACGAAAATCCCTAATAGGGAGAGAGTTGTAACATCCCAAATTAGGGTCTAGTCAGAACAATGGTTTCGAGACCACAAATCTAAAGTAGAAATAATTATTTTATGATTATTTGATGATCCATTATATGAATGCATGTTTGTGTAAAATTTTCATGAAGAAATTTTATGCCTAAAGATATTTGAGTTCTAGAAGCTTTAAGCATGAAATTGCTATGGATTATTAATTAGAGGTCCTTAAATAGTAATTTCACCAAGTTCTAAAATTTTCGACAAAAATAGGCATGCATAAGAAAATTTGAAAGAAATGCATTAAAGGGCATTTTAGTTATTTGGTTAATAAAAGAATAAAAACGGAAAAATAAAGCAAAATTTGCTCATCTTCTCCATGCCATAGCTGAAATTTCTAAGGGTTCCATAGCAAGGGTTTTTCAACTTTTCAAGCTCAATAGTAAGTACATCCTAGCCCCGTTTTTATGTTCTTTATGTTTTTGAGATCCCTGAAGCATGATCTAGCTATTTCAACCCTTAATTTAAGCTATAAAAAACTTACTCATGTGTGACATGCATGTATTTTGGTGTTTAATGGAGGAATATGAAAGTTTGATGTGTGTTTAACATCTTTTACTAAGTGATTTTTTATAGAAATGCATGTAAAGGACTTATTTGTAAAATTTGTAAAATGGGTAGTAAATATGTGAAATAAAGAAAAATGTGGGCTGCTAGGAGTAGGAATATGAATCGGTTAGCTTGGGTAGTAAAGAAAATGCATGCATTTCATTTTACGAGCCTAACAACCAATTTGTAAATAAGTGAAAAGTTAGGGGTAAAAAGGTAATTTTACCAAAGTATGTGTTATGGGTTGATTCGAACAATGTTTTTATTAAATAAGTAAAATTTGGCATTATAGATCAAGAAAAACGTGATTCGAGTCTTGATCGGGGGAAAAACAAGGTTTACGAAAAATAGGATTGTTTTCATCATTTTGCACTGAGGTAAGTTCATATACAAATAATGTGATGTTATGATATACTTTTGATGTTTAAATATTACGTGAATTCAAATTCTTCAATGCTATTATAAGTTATGCTTTGATTGCTCCATGAGTAAGAGATAAGTATTATGGCCATTGAGATCGACATTACAAGCAAGATTGACAAAGATGTGATATCGAGAAATCCCGTTTGAACCTTAGGAATAGTTTAGGATACAAGTGACATGTCACTAGGAACCGTGCGATTTATGAGCTCATGAGATATGTGATTTACGTTTATGTGGTTCCGGGTGCTAGTCTTGTACGTCCTACCGGTGGTTGGGTAGTCCGGCATGTGTTGCGAATACCGGACAGCTTGTGTGAGCAGCCTATGTATCTACGTCCTGACCGACAGCTTGTGTGAGAAGACCCCTGAGTAGCTCGAGAATGAGCCTTTATGTTTTATGTGATATGAAGTAGCTTTAGCTACGTATGTGGCACTTATGTGCAAGCCTTTCTTGTATCCAATAGTATTCCGAGTGTTCAACGAGTAAATTACCAAGTAACTTGATAGAAGAACCAAGGGGTAAGTCAATGAGAAGAATGAGTAAGAAATTATGTTATGAGTCTATACAGGTATGTAGGTTGAACTCATGAATAATGCCTTGGTATGTGATGAACTTATGACAAAGTTGTTTATGTGATGAGTAAGTTTAAGTGATTTGATGAATTATAAGTTATGTTCATTATGTTAAATGTATACTAAATACTTGTTTATATAGCATGTTATTTGCATATGGGCTTACTAAGCTTTAACGCTTACCCCCTTCCTTTCCATCTTTTATAGTGTCGCCAAGCTAGCTCGGGAATCGAAGGATGCCCGAGACTTGATCACACTATCAATTGGACATTTGGGTATAGTTAGTCTCGACATTTTGAGTATGGCATCTATAGGGGACTTGGTCATTTTGTTATGTGTCATATTGATTAGCTAAATGAATTGTCTCATGATGGTATTATGATTCATTTTGTATATGGCCATGAGATGTGGCTTATATTTGCTTCTCGGATTGTAACCCTAATTATTTATGCATTTATGCAATGTGTTTATGATTTGTGATATGGTTGCTTGTTTGTAATGGATGTGATAAATGACACATATGCTTAATGAATGAATTGGGACTAAAAGGTATGTCCATGCTCATTGTATAATTGAGTAGGTTGAAGGTAGGTCCATAAGGATGAATATATATGAAATTGGTGTGGAATGCCATATGAAAGCATGATGGTTTGAGCATGTGATATGTTGACATTACAGAGTCATGGAATAATCATTATTGTCAGTATCGGGTGACTAAATATGCTATGTTGCATACCATAAAAAATGTATAAGTGAGAGTATTTAAGGGTGGAAAATGGCTTGGAAATTAGCCTAGAATTTGTCCAGATGTGTGGACACACAGGCATGTGTCTAGGCCATGTGTGACACATGGTCTGCCCCATGGGCGTGTAATCCGGCCGTGTGCCCCCTGCACCCTAATTAGGCAAAAAATATGCCAGTAGTAAACACACGGGCAGAGACATGACCATGTGACTCATCCGTGTGATAGACACAGCCTCAGACACGGGCATGTGACTTGGCTGTGTGACCCTAATTGTGTTGATGATGTCATAAACAGAGAGTTACACGGGCTAAGCACTCGGGTGTGTCCCAAGCCACATGGGCGTGTGTGAGCACATAGCCTAACCGCACAGCCGTGTGACCCTGTTTCAAGAAAATTTCTCTAAGTGCTCCCAAAGTTTTCTAAAGTTCTCGTATTAGTCCCGAACTACTCCTGATGCATGTTTTGGGCCTTGTATGCCCATATAAGGGAGAATTTGCATATGTATCAATGAATTTAATTTGAACGAAATTTTATTGCCCAGTTTTGTATGTTTGCTCTAAATAAGTCTGATCGTGTCACGGTGTCAGACATGGGTAAGGGGTGTTACATTTAAAGTCCAAGACTAATCAGTTTTTCAAGGCAGCTCATTCAATCACTTTGTCCCAACCTAATTAAGGCCATTCAGCTCATTTCAACTCCTTATTTATTTACATAATTCAGCTGATTAATAACCCCCAAGAGGCTGTCCATTGGCGTCACCAAGGTGCATGTAATATCCTAAATTAGGGCTTAATCGGAATAGTGGTTTCGTGACCACAAATCCGAGATAGAAATAATTATTTTACAATGATTTTGATGTTTATGATATGATTGCATGATTGTGTGAAAATTTCGTGATGAAATTCTATGCCTAAAGTGCTTAAATTGAAAGTAGGGACTAAATCGAATAAGTTGCAAAACTTGCATTCTAGAAGTTTTTAGTATGAAATTGTTTTGAAATATTAATGAGGAGGTCTTAAATAGCAATTTTAGCAATTTTAAGTTCATGGACAAAATTAGGACATGGAAGGAATTTTTGGAAAGTTTAGTAGTAAGGGTATTTTGGTCATTTAGTTATTAAAATGAATTAAAAACAAAATTAAAACCAATTTTGTCCATCTTCTTCATTAGGCCGAAATTTCAAGGGTTCTCCATAGCTAGGGTTTGTTTCAAGCTTCCAAGCTCCATAGTAAGTGATTCCAAGCCCGCTTTTAATGATTTTTACGTTTTTGAGATCCCAGAACTCGATAAAGCTTATGTTAGCAATAATTTAACCTAGGGTTTATATTTGGAAAAACACCCATAGGTGAAATTTGTGTATTTTGATGTTTTATGATAGAATATGAAGTTTTAAATTATGTTAGACAACTTGTACTACTCGATTTTAAGCAAAAACGAGTAAAGGGCTTAATCGGTAAAAATACCTAATAGTCACAAGTACATGTTAGAGTGAGAATTTGATGTTGCCATAGAAGAGAAAAGTGATCAGCATGTTGTAAAACATAAGAATAAGGAATAAAGTTTAATCCGAGCCTAGGGGCAAAAATGTAAATATGCAAAAGTTTAGGGTAAAATTGTAATTTTTCCAAAATTTGAGTTAAGGATTAATTTGATAATGTGAGTATTAAATAAGCTAAATGTGTTATTTTAGATCAAGAAAGACGTGGAATCGACCTCAATCGAGGAAAAGAAAAGATTGTGGACTAAATTGCAAAATCTTTGTATTTTGGTACCAAGGTAAGTTCATGTGTAAATAATGTAGCATAATTTTTATTTTTAAGTTATTGATATTAATTATGTGTTATGCTGAATTTTATTATGAAATGTATGCTTTGTGGTTAATTTCAAATAATATGTAAATTATGTGAACTACTTGTTAAATATAATTGTTATCGAGTATTGATTTCGGCATTGTACGGAAGACGGCAAGGATAAGTGTTCGAGGAAAAAGCCCGTTTGAACCTTAGGAATAGATTAGGATACAAGTGACATGTCACTAGGATGGTTGAGCATCCGAACTCGTTGAGTTGAGTCCGAGTTCACTTATGAATGCGAATGTCCGAACTCGTTGAGTTGAGTCCGAGTTCGTGAGATGTAACTAGGCATCCGAACTCGTTGAGTTGAGTCCGAGTTCACTTATGGATGCGAACGCCCGAGCTCGTTGAGTTGAGTCCGAGTTCGCTTATGGGCGGGTTACATGATTGCTTGATTGCATATATGGCACTTATGTGCAAGTTATCCATGTATCCGAATTATATTCTGATGTGTTCAACGGGTAAAGTTCTACTCAAATGGAGGAAAATTTCGAGATGTAAAGAGACGTATTGGTAAGTGATATGAAATGGATATTTTGGACAGGTATGTATTTAACCCTCGGGTTGAGTATTGATACAACCACGATAAGGTAATAAGATGATGAAGAATGATTAAAATGTGATATGTGTTTTAGTGATGTATGCTAATGTTGACTGGTATAACTGTTTGTTATGTTACTTATTATTTGCATATGAACTTACTAAGCATTTATGCTTACTCCCTCCTTCTTACTCATTGTAGTTTTGGACAAGCCAGCTCAGGAGTCGGGATAGGTCGAAGGCTCACTCACACTATCCGTAAGATTTTTGGTAAATGGCTTGTAAATTTAAGTATGGCATGTATAGCAATATACCCATTTTGTGTAAATGATCTTATGGTATGGTTGTGAAATGGTTGAGGAAATGCTTGATAATGATAAATTATGAAAATGGTTAGTTTAGATTATGTTTGATGGTAAGGAAAACTATTAAGATACTTAGTGCATAAAAACTCATAAAAAGGATGAAATTTACCATAAACAGAATACCGCAGCAATACTAACGCGAGTTTGAAAATTTACTAAAAATCATAGAAATTGAATTTGGTGGTGAAATACATATCAAATTGAAGCTTATTATGTCTAGTTTCACATGAAACAAATGAAACAAGTAAAGGAAGTATATGTTAGAAGATATTTTAATTTTAGTGAAACAGAGTCATAGCAGTTTCTGAATCCCCTGTTCCTACTTTAGAAATTCACCATAAATTGTAAAGATACAATTAGGTGGTGTATTTTATATCCTCAGAATCCTTATTGAGTCTAGTTTTAGTATAAACAAACCTCATAGTCATATGAATATTTTTACAGAGAGAAATGTGGTTCGTAGTAAACAGAGGTCAGACCAGTCGAGTCTTGAAACAGGGTAACTTTAACTAATAAACTGTACTAATTGGCCTAACCAAAATTCTAGAAAAAATTAGTAGATATTTTTATGAGTCTAGATTCAGGAAAAATTTACGGATCTTAATTTCGAGTTTCGTAACTCGAGATATGATTTTCTTGTGACTGTGACGCAAGTAGCTTAAAAGCTGTGAATGTAGAAACAAATAATTCAAAGTTCTAAAATGTTAAACTAAGCTTAGTAACACCTCATACTCGACTCCCATGACGGTCTCGGGTGTGGGGCGTTACATTTAGTGGTATCGAGCAGGTTTAGTCGGTTCTCGGACTACGTGTTGTATGTACGGATTTTGCTATACATGCCATATGTATGAATTGTGATAGTGTGACGACTTGACCTTTTAAATGAAATTTTTTATATAGTAAATGGATCCCGATCCAGTGTGGCGATGAAGTCTGAGTAATGCGCCAGCTCCGGCTGATGGAGCAACCGATCGAAAACCCACCCCTACTGTTGGTCGAGAGGAGGGAAAGGGATCGGAAGCCTTTCTCCAAATGATGAGTGCATGGTACATCGAGTTCGTTCAGATGCGAACCCAAATGTACGACCTCCCCACCTCCCCAATTCCTCAACCTATGCCTCCAATACCTCAAGGAGTGGATATGATAAAATTTCACGAACCCCGTTGATAGAATTAAGTAAACAAGGGGCTGAAGAATTTAGAGCAAATATTGATGATGATGCAGAGAAAGCAGAGTTCTGGCTTGAAAATTCTATCCGGGTATTTGATGAATTATCTTGTACACCTGAAGAATGTTTGAAATGTGCTACATCTTTGTTGAGAGATTCAGCCTATAATTGGTGGAAGACTTTGATTTCGGTGGTACCGAAAGAGAGGGTAACCTAGGAATTCTTTCAAGAAGAGTTTCGGAAGAAATATATTAGTGAAAGATTTATTGATCAGAAATGTAAAGAGTTTCTTGAGCTGAAGCAAGGTAATATGACAGTCTCAGAATATGAAAGAGAGTTTGTTCGATTAAGTAAGTATGCTGGGAATATGTTCCTCTGAAGCCAAGATGTGCCGACGATTTGAAGACGGGCTTAACGAAGACATTAAGGTATTTGTTGGGATCCTTGAACTAAAAGAAATGGTGGTACTTGTCGATCGAGCTTGCAAGGTGAAGAATTCTCAAGGAAAAGAAAAGGTAGAATCAAACACGAAATTGGAAGAAAAGACCAATGAGTAATGCACCCTCACAAAGAAACCGGAAAGTCAAGAAATATGAATCCTCGTTCCCAAGTTTCAATTGGGCAATCATATGGAAATTTTAAGAAGCGAAATGTGGGTCCTAAATCTCGGACTACTTCTGGCTAGTGTGGAAATACGAGATTTGTTAAACCCGAGTGCCGGCGATGTGGTAGAAATCATTTTGGTCCGTGCAGAGCAAATGAATGTTTTCGATGTGGTTCTCCGGATCATTTTATTAGAGACCGCCGAGAGAGTGAGAAAGAAAAATTTCGAATGTAAAAGCTAGTGGTGCGCACTCGAGGGCAAGGTATCCGAGAAAAGTTGGAAGTGAAACAAGCGAGAAGAATGTAGCGTGGATGCACCGGTTAGACACGAAGGAAGGGCTCCGGCTAGAACTTATGCTATTAAAGCGTAAAAATGTTTCCTCACCGATGTGATTACCGTACATTTTCTCTCTATAATGTTAATGTTATTGCTTTGATTGATCCCGGTTCTACTCATTCATATGTGTGCATGAAATTGGTGTCTAGTATGAATATACCGTTAAGAATACGTAATTTATGATTAGAGTGTCGAATCCGTTAGGCAAATGTGTGATTGTTGATAAAGTATGTAAGAAATGTCCTTTAATGATTCGGGATCATTACTTTCCTACGACTTAATGTTGTTGCCGTTTGATGAATTTGATGTTATTTTGGGTATGGATTGGTTGACATTGCATGATGCTATAGTAAATTGCAAAGAAAAGGTTATAGAATTAAAGTGTGGAAATGGTGAAACTCTGGGTTGAATCGGATAAATCGAGGCATTGTCTAGTGTGATTTCTTCAATGTCGGCTCAAAGATATCTCGAGAAAGGGTTATGAAGCTTATTTGGCGTATGTAATTAATACAAAAGAAGTTGAAAAGAAAGTTGAATCAAGGTCTTGGGTTGTGTGTGAATTTGCGGACGTATTTCGGAAGAATTGCCGGTTTGCCTCCGTCGGGAAGTAGAATTTGGTATTGATTTGATACCGAACAGCTCCGATCTCGATTGCTCCATATAGAATGGAACCAACAGAGTTGAAAGAATTAAAGTCGCAGTTGCAAGAGTTGACTAATAAAGGCTTTGTGAGACCGAGTTTTTCACCTTGGGGTGCTCCCGTGTTATTTGTGAAAAAGAAGGATGGTTCTATGAGATTATGTGTTGATTATCGGCGGTTAAACAATGTGACAATCAAAACAAGTATCCGTTACGAGAATTGATGATTTGTTTGATCACTAAAAGGAGCGACATGGTTTTCAAAGATTGACTTGAGATCCGGTATTACCAATCTGCGGGTAAAGGAGTCGGATGTACCTAAAACTGCTTTTAGAACAAGGTATGGTCATTATGAATTTTTAGTTATGCCATTCGGATTGACAAATGCTCCTGCTGTGTTTATGGATTTAATGAATTGCATATTTCGGCCATACTTGGACAAATTTGTTGTGGTGTTTATAGATGATATTTTAATTTATTCAAAAGATGAGACGAAACATCTTTGAGCATTTGAGGATAGTTTTGCAAACTTTGAGAGATAAGCAGCTGTATGCTAAGTTTAGTAAAAGTGAATTTTGGCTCCGGGAAGTTGGATTTTTGGGTCATATTGTTTCAGGTGATGGTATACGGGTTGATCCTAGTAAAATTTCAGCCATTATTGATTGGAAACCACCGAAAAACGTAACTGAGGTTAGAAGTTTCTTGGGGCTAGCTGGGTATTATCGGCGGTTTGTAAATGGATTTTCTATAATTGCTGCTCCTATAACTAGATTACTCCGAAAGGATGTTAAATTTGAATGGACGGAAGAATGTCAACAGAGTTTTGAAGAATTGAAAAAGTTATTAACAGAGGCACCAGTGTTAGTACAGCCCGAATCAGGTAAAGAATTTGTGGTGTATAGTGATGCTTCTCTAAATGGTTTGGGGTGTGTGCTCATGCAAGAAGGAAAAGTGGTGGCATATGCTTCGAGGCAGTTAAAACCTCATGAGAGGAATTATCCTACTCACGATTTGGAATTGGCTGCGGTGGTGTTTGCTTTGAAAATTTGGCGACATTATTTGTATGGTGAAAATGTCGGTATATACCGACCACAAAAGTCTTAAGTACTTGATGTCACAAAAGACTTGAATTTGAGACAACGAAGATGGTTGGAGTTGTTGAAAGATTACGAGCTTGTTATTGATTATCATCCGGAAAAGCGAATGTGGTTCTTGATGCTTTGAGCGAAAAGTTGTTGTTTGCTTTGAGAGTTATGAACACTCGGTTGAAAGTGTCAAATGATGGTTCGATTCTAGCAGAGTTAAGAGCAAAACCAATGTTTTTACAAGAGATTTCAAACTCGGAAAAATGATCAAGATTTGCTAGCCAAAAGAAAATAAAGGTGAAGTCGATCTGGGATCGATTTCAAAATTGGTTCGATGGGTGCTTAATGTTTAAAGATCGGATTTGTGTATCAAGAATGAGGAATTGATTCAAAAGATCCTACAGAAGCACATAGTGGTTATTTCTCGATTCATCCGGTAGTACGAAAATGTATAATGACTTGAAGAAAATGTATTGGTGGAATGGAATGAAAAGAGATATATCAGAGTTTGTGTCCAAATGCTTAATTTGTCAACAGGTGAAAGCCGAACACCAAGTACCTTCAGGATTACTCCAGCCTATTATGGTTCCTGAATGGAAATGGGATCGGATTACTATGGATTTTGTTTTAGGATTGCCATTGACTCCGGGAAAGAAAGATGCCATCTGGGTAATAGTTGATAGATTAACTAAGTCGGCTCATTTTATCCCTGCGTCTTTAATTATTCTCTTAACAAGTTGGCTGAATCGTATATTAAAGAAATTGTTAGATTACACGGAATACCATTATCGATTATTTCAGATAGAGATCCAAGGTTTACCTCGCGGTTTTGGCAAAAGTTGCAAGACGCGTTAGGTAATGGTTAAATTTAGTATCTTGCTTTTCATCCACAAACCGATGGACAATCGAGAGAGTAATTGATTCTTGAAGACATGCTCGGATGTTGTGTATTGGAATTTCAAGGAAGTTGGGAAAGATATTTGCCGTTGGTAGAATTTGCTTACAACAATAGCTATCGACGAGCTTGAAAATGGCACCTTATGAAGCATTGTATGGTCGCAAGTGTCGAACGCCTTTGTATTGGATGAACTCAAGGAAAATCAGATTTATGGAATTGATTTAATAAAAGAAATCAAGAAAAAGTGAAGATAATTCGAGATTGTTTGAAAGTCGCTTGGATAGACAAAATCTTATGCGCGACCTAAAGCGAAAGGACATTGAGTTTCAAGTTGGTGATAAGGTATTTTGAAAGTGTCTCCATGGAAGAAAGTCCTTAGATTTGGACGAAAGGGCAAGTTAAGTCCGCGTTTTATTGGACCGTATGAAATAATTGAAAAAGTTGGACCGGTAGCATATCGGCTAGCTTTACCACCAATTAGAAAAGATTCATGATGTGTTTCACGATCTCGTGTTACGTCGGTATCGTTCGATCCTTCACATATAATTTCACCGACGAAATTGAACGCAACTTTGATATGACTTATGAAGAAGAACCGATTAAGATTTTAGCTCGAGAAGTCAAACAACTAAGAAATAAAAGTGTTGCACTTGTGAAAGTGTTGTGGCAAAAGCATGGGGTAGAAGAGACTACATGGGAAACTGAAGAAACTATGAGAAACCAATACCCACACTGTTTCTGGGTAAGATTTTCGAGGACGAAAATCTTTAAAAGGGGGAGAGTTGTAATATCCTAAATTAGGGCTTAATCGAAATAGTGGTTTCGTGACCACAAATCCGAGATAGAAATAATTATTTTACAATGATTTTGATGTTTATGATATGATTGCATGATTGTGTGAAAATTTCGTGATGAAATTCTATGCCTAAAGTGCTTAAATTGAAAGTAGGGACTAAATCGAATAAGTTGCAAAACTTGCATTCTAGAAGTTTTAGTATGAAATTGTTTTGAAATATTAATGAGGAGGTCTTAAATAGCAATTTTACCAATTTTAAGTTCATGGACAAAATTAGGACATGGAAGGAATTTTGGAAAGTTTAGTAGTAAGGGTATTTTGGTCATTTAGTTATTAAAATGAATTAAAAACAAAATTAAAAGCCAATTTTTGTCCATCTTCTTCATTAGGCCGAAATTTCAAGGGTTCTCCATAGCTAGGGTTTGTTTCAAGCTTCCAAGCTCCATAGTAAGTGATTCCAAGCCCCGTTTTTAATGATTTTTACATTTTTGAGATCCCGGTAACTCGATAAGGCTTATGTTACCAATAATTTAACCTAGGGTTTATATTTGGAAAAACACCCATAGGTGAAATTTGTGTATTTTGATGTTTTATGATAGAATATGAAGTTTTAAATTATGTTAGACAACTTGTACTACTCGATTTTAAGCAAAAACGAGTAAAAGGGCTTAATCGGTAAAAATACCTAATAGTCACAAGTACATGTTAGAGTGAGAATTTGATGTTGCCATAGAAGAGAAAAGTGATCAGCATGTTGTAAAACATAAGAATAAGGAATAAAGTTTAATCCCGAGCCTAGGGGCAAAAATGTAAATATGCAAAAGTTTAGGGGTAAAATTGTAATTTTTCCAAAATTTGAGTTAAGGATTAATTTGATAATGTGAGTATTAAATAAGCTAAATGTGTTATTTTAGATCAAGAAAGACGTGGAATCGACCTCAATCGAGGAAAAGAAAAGATTGTGGACTAAATTGCAAAATCTTTGTATTTTGGTACCAAGGTAAGTTCATGTGTAAATAATGTAGCATAATTGTTATTTTTAAGTTATTGATATTAATTATGTGTTATGCTGAATTTTATTATGAAATGTATGCTTTGTGGTTAATTTCAAATAATATGTAAATTATGTGAACTACTTGTTAAATATAATTGTTATCGAGTATTGATTTGGCATTCTACTGAAGACGGCAAGGATAAGTGTTCGAGGAAAAGCCCGTTTGAACCTTAGGAATAGATTAGAATACAAGTGACATGTCACTAGGATGGTTGAGCATCCGAACTCGTTGAGTTGAGTCCGAGTTCACTTATGGATGCGAATGTCCGAACTCGTTGAGTTGAGTCCAAGTTCGTGAGATGTAACTAGGCATCCGAACTCGTTGAGTTGAGTCCGAGTTCACTTATGGATGCGAACGCTTGAGCTCGTTGAGTTGAGTCTGAGTTCGCTTATGGGAGGGTTACATGATTGCTTGATTGCATATATGGCACTTATGTGCAAGTTATCCATGTATCCAATTATATTCCGATGTGTTCAACGGGTAAAGTTCTACTCAAATGGAGGAAAATTTCGAGATGTAAAGAGACGTATTGGTAAGTGATATGAAATGGATATTTTGGACAGGTATGTATTTAACCCTCGGGTTGAGTATTGATACAACCACGATAAGGTAATAAGATGATGAAGAATGATTAAAATGTGATATGTGTTTTAGTGATGTATGCTAATGTTGGTGGTATAACTGTTTGTTATGTTACTTATTATTTGCATATGAACTTACTAAGCATTTATGCTTACTCCTCCTTCTTACTCATTGTAGTTTTGGACAAGCCAGCTCGAGAGTCGGGATAGGTCAAGGCTCACCACACTATCCGAAGATTTTTGGTAAATGGCTTGTAAATTTAAGTATGGCATGTATAGTAATATACCCATTTTGTGTAAATGATCTTATGGTATGGTTGTGAAATGGTTGAGGAAATGCTTGATAATGATAAATTATGAAAATGGTTAGTTTAGATTATGTTTGATGGTAAGGAAAACTATTAAGATACTTGGTGCATAAAACTCATAAAAGGATGAAATTTACCATAAACAGAATACACAGCAATACTAACGCGAGTTTAAAATTTACTAAAAATCATAGAAATTGAATTTAGTGGTGAAATACATATTAAATTGAAGCTTATTATGTCTAGTTTCACATGAAACAAATGAAACAAGTAAAGGAAGTATATGTTAGAAGATATTTTAATTTTAGTGAAACAGAGTCATAGCAGTTTCTGAATCCCCTGTTCCTACTTTAGAAATTCACCATAAATTGTAAAGATATAATTAGGTGGTGTATTTTATATCCTCAGAATCCTTATTGAGTCTAGTTTTAGTATAAACAAACCTCATAGTCATATGAATATTTTTACAGAGAGAAATGTGGTTCGTAGTAAACAGAGGTCAGACCAGTCGAGTCTTGAAACAGGGGTAACTTTAACTAATAAACTGTACTAATTGGCCCAACCAAAATTCTAGAAAAAATTAGTAGATAGTTTTATGAGTCTAGATTCAGGAAAATTTACGGATCTTAATTTCGAGTTTCGTAACTCGAGATATGATTTTTCTTGTGACTGTGACGCAAGTAGCTTAAAAGCTGTGAATGTAGAAACAAATAATTCAAAGTTCTAAAAATGTTAAACTAAGCTTAGTAACACCTCATACTCGACTCCGACGACGGTCTCGGGTGTGGGGGCATTACAGTGCAGAATACTTCAAGAGCTGTGTTGAAGAGCTCAATAGTTATTTTCAGCTTAATTAAGCAAAATTAAAACTTAACCATTTAGTACCTTTTGTGTCCATTCGGTTGGAACATGTTCAGCCTATAAATAATTGTTTTGTAAATATTTTAAAGTTTAGACATTATACCTTGACATTTTTGTGAATTTTAATTCATTTGTGAGTTTATTCAACTCTTTAAATTCGTTTAAGACTCAAGTAGACTTATCTAGCTTGCTAGTGGCGTATTTCTTGTTTCGTTGAACTTATCACTCAATCCCGAGTGTGGCGTTCAACCATTTGATACCTTTGGTTCCTAACTCTTTATAGTTAGCAAGCCAAGGTCCTTTCCAGCACCTTAAGTGACTTATAAGTTTTGGGTCAATACTCTCTATAGTATTGGTTCACTCTTGTCCTTAAGCTCAACTTTCCATTCTATCAAACATTCTGATTTGTTTGCTTCAAACCTTAGCTAAATCTTCATCCTCATTCACCTAGACGTTTCCATCATCATTTCACTTAGCCAATTTCAGCCCTTCTCTTTATTCCCCTTTGTTTCAACATCTAGCCGATCCTATCCTTAATCCATCTTAAAACTCTTTGAAAACCTTCCATTTAAGCCTACATTTAGCCAAATTCAACTAAACTCCGAATTGAATGAAACTTCTCCAGTTTACAATCAGGCATCTAAGCCACTCGAATCACTTCATCGAGGTGAGATCGTATTAATTTGCCATTAGAGTTGGAGAATAGAGCTCACTGGGCTTTGAAGTAGTTGAACTTTGATCTTAAGCAAACTGGTGAGAGAAGGATGTTACAACTAGATGAGTTGGAAGAGTTGAGGTTGTTTTCCTATGAGAATGTCAGAATGTGTAAAGAAAGATCAAAGAGATGGCATGACAGTCATATACAACCTCGTGAGTTTAAAGAAGGTCAGAAGGTTTTGTTGTTTAATTCAAGGTTGAAGTTATTTCCTGGGAAGCTTAAATCTTGATGGAAAGGACACTATACCATCTACCGAGTTTATCCTTATGGAGCTATTGAATTATACGACAATTATGGAGGTATGTTTAAAGTTAATGGTCAATGTCTCAAACACTACTGGGATGGTGAAGTTGAGCGAGTTGAATCCTCGTTCAAATTAACAGACCCTTGATTTTTCATGAGCTAGCTTTGTAAATAAATAAATAACTAGAAATTATTTTCTTAACTTATTACATTTAATTAATTCTGTCTAAGGAGAATGGAACTTAAGCAAGACTGCTTGACACCTCTAACCTTTCTTGGGAAATAATTTAATGTAATTTGTTAAGAAGAAATTTTCTAATTAAGATTTAAAATTTTTAATTTTCATTTGTTTTGTTTAAATTTTAAATTTTTATGTTAATAAAGGGGTCAAATTTGGCACAAGTACTAATCATATTTTTTTTAGTAGGTTTGTAAATATAGTCTAAGTTTGAGACCCAAGACAGCAAAAAGGAGGGGAAAATCCATACTTTGCCACCACTCCCATTACTTGCCGCCCAAGTAACCCTAATGTAGCTAAATTTTTGCTACATGTTGTCCTAATTCTTCCCTATATATTTTTCATATCCCTTAAAGCAATTTCCTTACCTAAAAATCCCTAAATCTCCCTCTTGTACTGCTAGCCTCAAATCCCGAAAGAAACCCTAGTTTATCTTCCCTTTTTGCCGAAATCACCTATTGCTACCGTACATTGTTGTTGTCCTCGCCGCACACTTCCCTTACTATCGTACGCTATCGTTTCCCCTGCACCATCCTTGTTGTCACAAGATTTTTGTCGTAGCAAGTCCTTACCCACCTTGTCGATTTCTCTTTTCCCCCTTGTGTAGAAACATTGCCAAATTCTTAAGAAAAGATACCATGTCTCGCAAAAGAACTAGATCTTCAAAGACTACTCCTGAAAACCCGATTTTGATCGATGAAAAAGTGAAAGAGAGATTTGATTCAATCTTCAAGCATCAACCTATGATGCTAGAAAAAGGTTTTAACTTGAAGAGTTATGATTTGATGGTTGTCCTTATACCGATTAGAAAGAAAATCAATGCTTTCAAGTGGGAATGATTTTGTGATACTCGTTCACTTCCCGATGATGAACTAGTTCGAGAATTCTATGCTAGTTTGACTATGCAAGATGCTACTGAGGTCATTGTTTGAAAGAAATACTGCTTGATGTTGTGACAAATCTGGGATCCCAGTGGATTATAAGAAAGTTTGGGAGCCATTCTTGATAAAGGGAATACCTAAAACCAGTAGCAAAGATATGGTTTTATTTTGTTCCCTATAGTTTTATGCCTATCTCACATAGTTCCACCATCTAGATGGAACAGATGCTCTTGTTATATGCAATTTTGAAAGAAAAGTCCATTAATGTGGGAAAATTTTTCTCAAGGAGATTTATGATTGTGCTAAAAAAAAGAAAGGAAATGTTTATTTCCCATTATTAATCACTGCACTTTGCTTAAGGGCCCATGTAAAACACAAGCAAATTTGAAGGGCCAATATGTTCAAGGGTGCATTACAAATCATGATCTTGAAAGGTTAGTAGAGAAGATGCATGAGCTGAATCAACGCGAGCAAGAAGAGCCAACTGAGCCAGATACCGAGGAGTCAACAAATGAAACTGGAACTAAAGCTAATTTAGTTACAGAAACTGAAAAGAATCTGATAAGGAACTGAACAATCCTAAACCAATTGAAGGATCTGCAAACTGTGAACCAAAGGTTGAGCTCAAAAAAGAAATAGTCAAGCTAAGTGTTGAATCTGAATCTACAACTCCAATGCTGACTTCTGCGAATACTTCAAAGAAATTAGAGTTGTCAATTATGATGGATATGTGCAAGTTCATGCACAATCAATAACAAACTTACTGGAAATAATCAAAAATTAGAGATGACTCAATTTGAAATACATTTGTTCTTGAGTTCCCAGATGCTATCTTTGAGACATGAACAGAAGATATTGACTATGCAAGAGGAGATAAAGCTAAAGAAGACAAGAAGAATGAGTCAAAAAAATAAAAGCTGGGATTCTTGTCTTGTTATTAATTAATTATTTTTAGGTCTTTAGGAATTTATTTCTTTTATAATTAGGATTTAATTTCTTCAGAATAAAACATAACAAGCAAGAATAAACTTAACACTTCTTTAGAAAGAAAAAGACTAAGTGATGTGGTAATGGGAATGAACATGTCTAGGATTGTGTTATTAGGAAAGACTTGGTATTTAAGTAGTCTTAATGACTCACCTCTCTTTCTTTACAACTCTACCTGGTGTTCAGTTTTCATTCATTGCTTTGTTCTTCCAATGAGGACATTGCTTCATTTTAAAAGGGGTAAGGCAAATAAATTGCTCAAATTTTTAAAATTTTCAAGTCTGTTTCAATCATTTCTTTCATAAGTGTGTTTTAATAAATGAATGTTTAGAGACATTTTTTTTAAATGAGATAGTTTGTATGCAAGTATGAATGATGATACTATCTAAGTGGACGTATGTTATCATGAAGAATGAAATACTTGTATGATCTTAGTCTTAGTAATGTTTGCCATTAAAACTTAGTTTCTCTTGAGATTAGACGTGCATGAAGGTTTATATCTTTAGAATTGACTTAGTAACTTTCTTGAGGCGAAATCCTGGGAGACATAAAAATCCAAAATGATATGGTACTATTTTTTTAGGTTGTTTGAGCCTTTTCGAGCAAACCTTATGATATTAAACCCTTGAAACTATAATTTTGAGCTTAAAGGCTTGTTTATTGCAATGAATCTACATTATAAGATACTACTTTTGTGCACTCATCTTAACTAAAGTTGTCTTGGTAATCAACATTTGAGGAAATTTTCAAAAAGATGTATGTGCTCATGCTTAAAAAAAACAGAGAGAGACGAAGAAAGATCGAATAATAGTTTGCTCAGTTTCCAAAAAGAAAAATGTATTAGTATGAGTTCAAAATAAGTTTGGGGGTGTTCCAAAGGTTCACTTAAAGAAAAAGACTGTATTTCGAGAAATCCAAGAAAAAGTTAAAGGTTAAGATTTTGAAACTGAAATGTCTCGTCTCTTTAAATCCCTACCTTTAACCGAGCCCCATTACAACCTTATAAAAAACCTATTGATTTGATGATTATGATACCTACATTAGTGGAGAGGAAGTATTAAGTTCAACATATGAAGATCATAAATAAGCCTTATGATTGTTTGCTTGATTGATAAGAAATTATGTTGAATGAAGAATGTTATCTGTGGCTGTGACATACATACAAACTATGATTCGTGTTGGCATATTTTGAAACTTAGTATCAGATTCTAAAAATTTTTGCATATGAATTACTTGTTAATAAATGAGATCTATGAACATGAAGTTATTAATGCATGATTATGGAACAAAGATTGATGTTGCTTACACAGTTAGCAATTTTGCCTTAGCAAGACCTGTAACAACCCATTTTTGGGTCAAATCAGAACAATGTTTCGGAAACACAAATTTGAAGTAAAAATATTTATTTTATTATTTCTTTAAGGTCTACAGCATGATAGAATAATTGTGTGAGAATTTCTTTAAGAAATTTAATCGATTGGGTGCTCAATTTGACTAGAAGGACTAAATTGTAATAAGTGCAAAATTTGAGTTCTATAAGTTAAAGGTAGTAAATTGTTATGAATTTTTTATTAGAGGTCCTTAAATGGCAATTAGACCATTATACTAGGGTGGACAAAAATGGGCATAGAGTAAGTGAATTTATAAAGTTTAAGTAAAGGGTAAATTGGTAATTTAGTAAATAAAGTCAAATTAACTAAATAAAAGATGTCCATCTTCTTCAATTTAGTCCCCCAAGATGAATTTTTTGAGGAGAATACATAGCTAGGGTTTGGCCAACTTTCAAGCTCGATTGTAAGTCCATTCTTGTCCTATTTTTAATGATTTTTGTATTTTTAAGATCATGGTAACTCGATTTAACTATTTCAAGGACTAATTTGAAAGAAAGTTAAAGTCTAAAATTTTACCTATGTTAGATGTTCTTGTATTTTGATGTTTGATCATAGAAAATACATGTTTTTTGTTGGATAAACAATATTTGTAAAGTGATTTTTGATAAAAAAAGGTCAAATAGGTACTTATTTGTAAAAGGTTATAAAATGTGTAGAAAAGCGTGAATAAATGAAAATTTTGGGCTGTTATGTCTACAAGTAATATTCGGCTAGGCTTGGGTTATGATGAAATTAAATGAAATTCATTTTACGATCCTAGGGACTAAATCGTAAAATGTTGAAATGTTAGGGGAAAAAATTTAATTTTTGCCATAATGTGTTTTTGGACTATATTGAATAATGTGATGATTAAATAAGTTAAATTTTACATTATAGATCAAGAAAAACGATATTTGGATCTAGATCGGGGAAAAACGAAATAATTGACGAATAGATCCCTTTGCCATTTTTCCATTCAAGGTAAGTTCATGATACGCCCTTTGTGACAGCCCAAAATTGACCCTAGTCGGAATGTGGTTTCGGGACCACAAAACCGAGGCATACAAATAATTTAAAATTTATTTTGATGCCTATGATATGTGTTAAATTGTGTGTGACATTTTTGATGATTTGATTTAGTGTTATAAATGTGAATTTCACTAGAAAGGGCCTAGTAGTAAACTTTGAAAGTATGATGGGAAGATGTGGGATGACTAGTTGATCATGCATGCAAAAATAAGGATTTGCATGTCAAATTTCCCCATAAGAAGCATAGTGGCCGGCCAAGGTAGGTGTTGATGGGCAAGGAAACATGTTTCCAACATGTTTGGTTAGTGAGTTATGTATGAAGAAATAAAATAAGAATTAGCATTAAAGAAATGAACAAAAAAAAAAAATATGAGCATGGATGCCCCCCATTGCCGTGCAACTAAGAAAGAAAACAAAAAATTTTGTTCATCCTTGTTCTCTCCTTTTGGCCGAAAATACTAAGAGGAAGAAGAGATTTTGCTTCATTTTCTTTGTTTAGAAGAGATCTAGAAGGAAATTTGGCTAAACTTGCATCAAGAGTAAGGTATGTATGAGGTTGTGTTATGAGTTTTATGCATGTTTTAGTTGCTAACTTGATGTTCATGTTAGCCATGGTTCAAATCCTTGTTATGCCATGGGAATGGTATTTGGCCAAAGTTGTTATTGTGTTAAAGCCATTGCATGCTAAATGTTGCTAATGATGTAACACCCCGAACCCGAGACCATCGCCGGTGTCGGACACGAGGGGTTAACAAGCCAAGTTCACATGTTTTGCCCACCAATTTGACATTTCCAGTCAGGCTAGAAAACTGCGTCACCGTCGCCTTAAAAATCATATCTCGAGTTTCAAAACTCGGAAACTGGTTTCGTAAATTTTCCCTGAATTTAGACTCATATATCCATCCATGGATTTATTTCTAGAATTTTTGGTCGGGCCAATTGGTACAGTTTATTAGTTAAAGTCGCCCATGTTACAGGGATCGACTGCTCTGACCTTCGTGCGCTATAACTTGAATATCTCTCTGTACAGGGCTTTAATACTGGTGTCGTTTGTTTCTAATGAAACTAGACTCAAAATGAAATCTGTACATATAAGGCATGACTCCTAATTCTTTCTGGATAATTTATAGTAAATTTTTAAAGTTGCGACAGGGGACCCAGAAACCGTTCTGGCCCTGTCTCACAATAGCTTTCATATCTCTTAACCTGTAACTCCTATGACCATTTCGTTTCTTCCATATGAAAATAGACTCATCAAGGTTCATTTACATAGCTTATTCACTATTTAATACCATTCCTAAAAATTTTGGTGATTTTTCACATTCACGTCACTGCAGCTTGCAGCTTCTGTTTTAAGGTAGGTCTTACCTATTTTGTAGTCTCCATGAACCAACTAGTCTTGCCATACATAGGTTCATATATGATCATTTTAACCATACCAATGGCTGATCATGTGACCAACATTCCCATTTCCAATCCATAATCACATCATGACACCATATATATACATACAAACCAAAAATAGTCTAAGTTCATGCTTCCTTTTACGAGCCATTTTCGCATGGCCGTATACATATACATCACCACATTTTAAACCAACAAGGGTAGTCCTATACATGCCATTTCAAAGTTCAAACAAAATTTATACCAAAATAGAGGCGTTGATAGTGTGGATGACTTGACTTTATTGATCCCGAATCCGATTGCTATCGGCGAAATCTATAAAACAGAGAGCCAAAGCAACGGGTAAGCATTTTTATGCTTAGTAAGTCTCAAGGAATATAATCAGCTTTAATTAAAGCAATACATTCACATAACCAAATACATCATTCCATTAATACTCATTCACATAGTCATTCTTACTTCACACTTCATCATTATATACTTTCACAAAGTATCGATCAATTCAATAGCTGAAATTCATTAGTCGATTGAGCGAATGTTGCTCAAACATGTTGACTTTCCAATGCACATATAAACGTACCTTATTTTTTTGGGCTTTTTGAGCGTACTAATTGAATTTATTACAGCAGCCAACACTCACCTCCAGCCCAAGATTCTTCGGAATATAACCGGATATAACCACGTGCACAAATGCCTTCGGGTCTTAGCCCGGATAGAATGTCTCGCACGAATGCCTTCGGGTCTTAGCCCGGATGTAGCCACTAGCACAATTGCCTTCGGGTCTTAACCCGGATATAATTTCCAGCATAATTGTCTTCGGGGCTTAGCCCGGATATCATTCAATTTCTCATGCACACATACATCAATAATCATTGGACATACATATTTCATTCTCGTTACTAAGGCTCAAACACAATTATAATCACTAGCATAATCGCCTTGGGACTTAGCCCGGTATTATTCAATACTCATACACACATAAATCAATAATCAATACATCCATATTTCATTCCACATAATTCAAGTAAGGTCACTTCTTGAGGACTTACCTCGGATGTTGTCGAACGGCTTTTACGGCTATTCGATCACTTTTTCCTTCCCTAGTCCAATTGTGGCCCTCTTAGCTCTTGAGCTAATTCAAACAAATTCAATTTATTAAAACCTCATTGTGCTAGCTTATGGCGAATATGACAAGGAGTTTAAATGGTCATATGGCCACTCTTTAGCTTGAATACACAATGGTCATGCACATTTTATACTACATCAAGCAATTCAATACAATTTATTCAAGCATCAAGGAAAAGCTAAGGCCTTCAATAGGCTACCCAAGGCCGAATATTCATGTACATGTTGAGGCCAATTATGCACTTAATACCTCACAAAAACAGCATGCATTTTACTAGTTAATGCTTTGCATATTGTAGCTCAAAACTTATAATATAGCATCAAGCACTCATATGTGTGCTAGGCCGAATGTGCTTGCAATTTCACAATCATTCTTCAACATCTTCTTCTTTAAACAAACATATTCATCACTTCCTTCATAACCAAAACATCATGTGCAAACATATATATACATATATGAGCATGGCCGAATTTCAAGGTGTCCATAGCCATCCAAAACACAAATTTTAACTAACATGCAAGAAGCATGAACCATGCTCATGAATGCATCATGGCCGAATATGACAATCATGCCCCTTTTCAACTTCAATCATGATTAAACAAAAAGAAAACTCAAAATCTTACTCAAGAGTAGACAATCCATCATTGCATGCATCATCATCAAGCTTCACACTTAGCATGCAATGGCTTTATCACCATAACAACTTTGGCCAAATACCATTTCCATGGCATAACAAAGATTTGAGCCATGGCTAACATGCACATCAAGTTAGCAACCAAAACATGCATGAAACTCCTAACACAACCTCATACATACCTTAATCTTGATGCAAACTTAGCCAAATCTCCTTCTAGATCTCTTCCAAACCAAGCATGAAGCAAAAATCCTCCTTCTTCCTTAGTTTTGGCTCAAAGAAAGGATGAACAAAATTTTTCTTTCTTTCTCTACAACTCATGGCAATGGGGGGGAATACCACACTCACACACATTTTTTTTTCATTCTTTTCTTACCCATACACCTTTGTTTATTATTTCTCCCTAATGCACCAACAAAACATGTTTCATGACATGTTTTGCCCATCCTCTCTTGCCATGGCCGGCCACTTCATGTTGGGGAAATTTGACATGCAAATCCCTTATTTTTGCATGCATGAGCAACTAGTCATCACACATTTCCCATCATACTTTCAAAGTTCACTACTAGGTCCTTTCTAGTGAAATTAGCATTTATAACACTAAATCGAAACATCAAAATGTCACACACAAATTAACACATATCATAGGCATCAAAATAAATTTTAAATTATTTTTATGCCTCGCTTTTGTGTCCCGAAACCACATCCCGACTAGGGTCAATTTTGGGCTGTCACAACTCTCCCCACTTAAGAAATTTTCGTCCTCGAAAATCTTACCGTAAATAGGGTTGGGTATCGCTCTTTCATAGAGTTCTCGGTCTCCCAAGTAGCTTCTTCTATCCCGTGCTTGAACCATAACACTTTCACTAGCGGAACCGCTTGTTTCGCAACTCTTTCACTTCTCGTGATAGGATACGAATCGGTTCTTCCTCATAACTCATATTAGCTAGAATTTCAATTTCGATGGACTAATCACGTGCGATGGATCGGATCTATAGCGTCAAGCATCGAAACATGAAAGACATCGTGAACCTTTTTGAGTTCGGGGGCAAAATCAAACGATATGCCACCGGACCGACTCGCTCGGATATCTCATATGGCCCAATGAACCTCGGGCTCGACTTGCCCTTACGGCCAAATCGAGTATCTTTTTCCAAGGCGATACCTTGAGAAACACTTTATCACCCACGATACTCGATATCCTTACGCTTCGAGATCCGCGTCACGAGTTACGATGATCGGAGGCTATCTTCAGACTTTCACGGATTACTTTCACTTTCTGCTTCAGATCTCTAATCAAATCCACCGAAGATCTTGCTTTCACCAAGCTCGGTCCAAAACAATGGGGTACGGCATTTACGATCGTATAGAGCCTCGTAGGGTGCCATCTTAATACTTGATTGAAAGTTTGTTGTTGTAATTCAATCAACAACAAATACCGTTCCCATGAACCACTAAACTTGAGGACGCAACATCTCAACATATCCTCAAGTATCTGAATTATCCGCTCGGATTGACCATCGGTTTGGGGGTGAAAGGCGGTGCTGAAATGCAACTTTTTCCAAAATCGCGAGGTAAATCTCGGATCTCTATCCGACACGATGGAAATAGGCACCCCGTGTAATCTCACAATCTGAGAAACGTACAATTCGGCTAGTTTGTCCATTGAAAAATCCGTACGTACGGGGACAAAGTGAGCCAACTTAGTCAGTCTATCTACCACGACCCAAACCGCATCCTTCTTACTTGCTGACAATGGCAGTCCGGATACAAAGTCCATTGTGACTCGATCCCATTTCCACTCGGGTATCGTGATTGGTGAAGTAATCTCAAGGCACCGATGTTCCGCTTTCACTTGTTGACATATTAAACATCTCAAACAAAGTCGGAGATGTCTCGCTTCATACCATGCCACCAAAACCGACGTTTCAAATCATTGTACATCTTCGTACTCCCCGGGTGGATTGCCATTTGGCTACAATGGGCTTCATTCAGAATTATCGAAATGAGTTCTGAATTCTTTGGAACACACAGACGACTTTTGAACCTCAAACAATTGTCATCATTGATTTGAAATTCCGAGTCCTTGTTCGGAACACACTCAGCCCGTTTTGCAGCCAACTCGTCGTCGACTTTCTGAGCTTCTCGAATTTGATGTATCAATAGTGGTTTGGCTTTCAATTCAGCTACTAACACACTATCGGATCGGACAGACAAGTGCACGTTCATCGCTCGTAAAGCGAATAATGATTTACGACTCAAGGCATCCGCAACCACATTCGCCTTTCCCGGGTGATAGTCAATGACCAACTCGTAATCCTTTAACAGCTCGAGCCAACGTCTTTGTCGCAGATTTAAGTCTCTTTGGGTCATCAAATATTTGAGACTTTTGTGATCCGAGTACACATGGCACCTTTCACCAAATAAGTAATGTCGCCAAATCTTTAAGACAAATACGATGGCGGCCAATTCGAGATCATGGGTCGGATAATTTTTCTCGTGTGGCTTTAATTGCCTCGACGCATAGGCCACAACTCGACCTTCTTGCATCAATAAGCAACCTAACCCAAGGAGGGAGGCGTCACTATAGATGACAAACTCTTTGCCAGATTCGGGTTGCACTAAAATTGGGGCTTCATCAAATAAGTTTTCAGTTGATCGAAACTTTTTGACATTTCTCCGTCCATTCGAACTTAACATCCTTTTGGAGTAGCCGTCATCGGCGTGGCTATCGTTGAAAACCTTTACAAATCGTCGGTAATAACCGTAAGCCCCAAAAGCTCGAACCTCATTAATATTTCTGGAGGCTTCCAATTAAGTATGGCTGAAATTTTATTCGGGTTGACTCGAATACCGATCGAATACCACATGACCCAAGAAGCTAACCTCTCTTAACGTAACTCACACTTGCTGAACTTAGCATATAATTGCTTATCCGTAAAATTTGCGGCACTAACCGCAGGTGTTCAAAGATGTTCGGTCTCATTTCTTGAATAGACCAAGATGTCATCAATGAACACGACTACTGAATCGATCCAAATATGGTCTCGAAGATCCGATTCATTAAATCCATAAATACCGCAGGGCATTAGTGAGCCCAAACGGCATCACTAGGAACTCATAGTGACCATATCTCGCTACGAAGCGGTCTTGGGTGCGTCCGAATCTCGGATTCGTAATTGATAATAGCCCGATCTCAAATCTATTTTCGAGAACACCGAGGCTCCCTTCAGTTGATCGAACAAGTCATCGATACGTGGTAACGGATATTTGTTCTTTATCGTCGCTTTATTAAGTCGGCGATAGTCGATCTACAACCGCATGGTTCCATCCTTCTTTTCACGAATAATCTTGGCGCACCCCAAGGCGAGAAACTCGGGCGAGCAAAACCTCTATCCACCAATTCTTGCAACCGAGCTTTCAACTCCTTTAATTCGTTGGTGCCATACGATGCGGAGCTATCGAAATTGGAGTGGTACCGGTACCAATTCGATGCCAAATTCTATTTCCGAACAGGTGGTAAACCCGGCAATTCTTGGGAAAACATTCGGTATTCACAAACCACGAGCCATGATTCGGGTTTCTTTTACGATTCCTTGTCATCGAGCACATACGCAAGGTACGCTTCGCACCCTTTTCTTACATATTTCCGGGCCAACATTGCTGATATTACAGCTGGCAACCCCTTTAAGTCCGTAGACTCAACCCGAATTATCTCGTTATTCGCGCACCTCAAATCGATAGTCTTGCTTTTGCAATTTACAACCGCATCGTGCATGGTCAACCAATCCAAACCAAGAATAACGTCAATTCATCGAGCGGCAAAAGCATCAAGTCCGCCGGAAACAAGAACCTCGGAACACTAGGGGACTTTTCTTGCACACTTTGTTGACAAGCACGTAATGACCCAAGGGTTTGACACCGAATTACAAACTCGAGAGACTCAATAGGCAAAGTCTTCTTTGGATGCTAAGGTTTCACATATATAAGAATGAGTAGAACCGAGGTCAATCAAAGCAATCACATTAGTATTGAAAAGAGTGAAAGTACCGGTAATGATATCTGGAGAGGCAGCATCCTCGCGTGCGCGTATGGCATAAGTCCTAGCAGGAGCCCGAGCCTCGGATCTGATGGTAGCATCTCTAGATCCTCTCTGACCGCCATGACATTGCCCATATTTCTAGGTGGCCTACCTCGGCGAAGGTAGCACCGGGTTTCCACTCGACTTACATTCTTCATGCATCCTCGGGCAATCCTTCATAAAGTGGTCGGCCGATCCACACTTATAGCAGAGCGATCACGAAACCAATAGCTCCCGAATGCCATTTGCCACAATGTAGACACTCCGCCCTCTCTCGCGATCATTTCCACCATCTGGCGATCGAAGTGACTCGTGTGGTCACAGGGGCCGATCGCGTCCTCGTCTAGAAAAGCCCGAACGCCTCTAGACCGGCTCACATCATCTCGAAATCTCTTGATGCTGTTGAAGAGACTTTCCGAGGACCTCTTTCGAATTCTCCGGTTCCCACATCAACTTTTTGTTTCTCCTTTCTAAGCTCTTGACTTTACAAGCTCGCTCAACAAGTACTACGAACTCTCGTATTTCGAGAATGCCAACGAACATCCTTATATCATCATTTAGCCCATCCTCGAAGCGTTTACACATAATAGCTTGGACGAAATGCATTCTCGCGTGTCGGCTAAGCCTCACAAATTTTCATTCGTAGTCGATGGCGACATAGAACCTTGCTTAAGATCAAGAAATTCCTTCGCTTTTGGTCGATGAATCTCGATGATATATTTTTTGAACTCGGTTTGAAAGAATTCCCAAGTCAATTGCTCTCTAGGTACCACAGTCGAGTACTCCACCAATAGTAGGCGGACTCACGTAGCAAGGAGATGGTACACTTTAAGCACTCATCGGTGTATGCAGGATAGCTCATCGAGCACCGGATAGTGTTATCCAACCAAAATTCAGCTCGCTCGGCATCATCATCATCCGTAGCCTTAAATTCAGTGGCCCCATGTTTTCAATCCTATCGATGGGGCTTACTTGACCTTATTTGGTTAGTCACCGGAGGTATTGTAGGTCTTGGGGTTGCATTTGTCGGGAATGGAGGTTGTGGAACAGTAGTGTTAGTTCGAATGTATTGATTAAACCATTCGTTCATCACACTATAAAAGGCTTGCCTAGCCTCATCATTCGGATTGCTGGCCATAGGTTGAGAGTCCGCCGGCTGTCCCTTCTTGCGCGGAGCAGCGCCACACTCTCCACATCATCAGCTATCGCCGGTTGGGATCGGGATCCATTGCTATAAACAAACACAAAGTCAACTTGTCGGAAATCACCACACTATCGATTCATCATTTAATGGCATGTATAGCTAGACCCCAAACACATCACGGTAGTCCTAGAATCGACTAAACCTGGCTCTGATACCAATAAAATTGTAACACCCCGAACCCGAGACCATCGCCGGTGTCGGACACGAGGGGTTAACAAGCCAAGTTCACATGTTTTGCCCACCAATTTGACATTTCCAGTCAGGCTGGAAAACTGCGTCACCGTCGCCTTAAAAATCATATCTCAAGTTTCAAAACTCGGAAACTGGTTTCGTAAATTTTCCCTGAATTTATACTCATATATCCATCCATGGATTTATTTCTAGAATTTTTGGTCGGGCCAATTGGTACAGTTTATTAGTTAAAGTCGCCCATGTTACAGGGATTGACTGCTCTGACCTTCGCGCGCTATAACTTGAATATCTCTCTGTACAGGGCTTTAATACTGGTGTCGTTTGTTTCTAATGAAACTAGACTCAAAATGGAATCTGTACATATAAGGCATGACTCCTAATTCTTTCTGGATAATTTATAGTAAATTTTTAAAGTTGCGACAGGGGACCCAGAAACCGTTCTGGCCCTGTCTCACAATAGCTTTCATATCTCTTAACCTGTAACTCCTATGACCATTTCGTTTCTTCCATATGAAAATAGACTCATCAAGGTTCATTTACATATCTTATTCACTATTTAATACCATTCCTAAAAATTTTGGTGATTTTTCACATTCACGTCACTGCAGCTTGCAGCTTCTGTTTTTAAGGTAGGTCTTACCTATTTTGTAGTCTCCATGAACCAACTAGTCTTGCCATACATAGGTTCATATATGATCATTTTAACCATACCAATGGCTGATCATGTGACCAACATTCCCATTTCCAATCCATAATCACATCATGACACCATATATATACATACAAACCAAAAATAGTCTAAGTTCATGCTTCCTTTTACGAGCCATTTTAGCATGGCCGTATACATATACATCACCACATTTTAAACCAACAAGGGTAGTCCTATACATGCCATTTCAAAGTTCAAACAAAATTTATACCAAAATAGAGGCGTTGATAGTGTGGATGACTTGACTTTATTGATCCCGAATCCGATTGCTATCGAGCGAAATCTATAAAACAGAGAGCCAAAGCAACGGGGTAAGCATTTTTATGCTTAGTAAGTCTCAAGGAATATAATCAGCTTTAATTAAAGCAATACATTCACATAACCAAATACATCATTCCATTAATACTCATTCACATAGTCATTCTTACTTCACACTTCATCATTATATACTTTCACAAAGTATCGATCAATTCAATAGCTGAAATTCATTAGTCGATTGAGCGAATGTTGCTCAAACATGTTGACTTTCCAATGCACATATAAACGTACCTTATTTTTTTGGGCTTTTTGAGCGTACTAATTGAATTTATTACAGCAGCCAACACTCACCTCCAGCCCAAGATTCTTGAATATAACCGGATATAACCACGTGCACAAATGCCTTGGTCTTAGCCCGGATAGAATGTCTCGCACGAATGCCTTGGTCTTAGCCGGATGTAGCCACTAGCACAATTGCCTTCGGTCTTAACCGGATATAATTTCCAGCATAATTGTCTTCGGGCTTAGCCGGATATCATTCAATTTCTCATGCACACATACATCAATAATCATTGGACATACATATTTCATTCTCGTTACTAAGGCTCAAACACAATTATAATCACTAGCATAATCGCCTTGGGACTTAGCCCGGTATTATTCAATACTCATACACACATAAATCAATAATCAATACATCCATATTTCATTCCACATAATTCAAGTAAGGTCACTTCTTGAGGACTTACCTCGGATGTTGTCGAACGGCTTTTACGGCTATTCGATCACTTTTTCCTTCCCTAGTCCAATTGTGGCCCTCTTAGCTCTTGAGCTAATTCAAACAAATTCAATTTATTAAAACCTCATTGTGCTAGCTTATGGCGAATATGACAAGGAGTTTAAATGGTCATATGGCCACTCTTTAGCTTGAATACACAATGGTCATGCACATTTTATACTACATCAAGCAATTCAATACAATTTATTCAAGCATCAAGGAAAAGCTAAGGCCTTCAATAGGCTACCCAAGGCCGAATATTCATGTACATGTTGAGGCCAATTATGCACTTAATACCTCACAAAAACAGCATGCATTTTACTAGTTAATGCTTTGCATATTGTAGCTCAAAACTTATAATATAGCATCAAGCACTCATATGTGTGCTAGGCGAATGTGCTTGCAATTTCACAATCATTCTTCAACATCTTCTTCTTTAAACAAACATATTCATCACTTCCTTCATAACCAAAACATCATGTGCAAACATATATATACATATATGAGCATGGCGAATTTCAAGGTGTCCATAGCCATCCAAAACACAAATTTTAACTAACATGCAAGAAGCATGAACCATGCTCATGAATGCATCATGGCGAATATGACAATCATGCCCTTTTCAACTTCAATCATGATTAAACAAAAAGAAAACTCAAAATCTTACTCAAGAGTAGACAATCCATCATTGCATGCATCATCATCAAGCTTCACACTTAGCATGCAATGGCTTTATCACCATAACAACTTTGGCCAAATACCATTTCCATGGCATAACAAAGATTTGAGCCATGGCTAACATGCACATCAAGTTAGCAACCAAAACATGCATGAAACTCCTAACACAACCTCATACATACCTTAATATTGATGCAAACTTAGCCAAATCTCCTTCTAGATCTCTTCCAAACCAAGCATGAAGCAAAAATCCTCCTTCTTCCTTAGTTTTGGCTCAAAGAAAGGATGAACAAAATTTTTCTTTCTTTCTCTACAACTCACGGCAATGGGGGAATACCACACTCACACACATTTTTTTCATTCTTTTCTTACCCATACACCTTTGTTTATTATTTCTCCCTAATGCACCAACAAAACATGTTTCATGACATGTTTTGCCCATCCTCTCTTGCCATGGCCGGCCACTTCATGTTGGGGGAAATTTGACATGCAAATCCTTATTTTTGCATGCATGAGCAACTAGTCATCACACATTTCCCCATCATACTTTCAAAGTTCACTATTAGGTCCTTTCTAGTGAAATTCGCATTTATAACACTAAATCGAAACATCAAAAATGTCACACACAAATTAACACATATCATAGGCATCAAAATAAATTTTAAATTATTTTTATGCCTCGGTTTTGTGGTCCCGAAACCACATCCCGACTAGGGTCAATTTTGGGCTGTCACAAATGATGCATGCAATGATGGATTGTCTACTTTTGAAATTTCTTTGTAGCCATCTTGAGTAAGACATTGAGTTTTCTTTTTGTTTAACCATGATTGAAGTTGAAAGGGGCATGATTGTGATATATTCGGCCATGATGCATTCATGAGCATGGTTCATGCTTCTTGCATGTTAGTTAAAATTTGTGTTTTGGATGGCTATGGACACCCTGAAATTCGGCCTTGCACCTATATGTGTATATATGATTGCACATGATATTTTGATTACGAAGAAAGTGATAAATATGTTGTTTAAAGAAGAAATTCGTTGAAGAATGTTGTGAAATTTGCATGTACAATCGGCCTAGTACACATAAGATGTGAAAATCTTGCAATTTATTGTTGATTTTGTGCAAGTATGACTAAGTATAATCGGCCACATGAGGGGAATTATTGTGCATGCATTCGGTTAGAGGCAAGCTTAATGATGCTTATTCTTGACTTAGGTAATCGGCTACCTTGTTGTGAGCTAAGGCCGAATGTGTGCGTAATTAAAGAAAATGGACTAAAGTGCTTAGTTATGTGATGTTGAGTCAATGATATGTGTATTCGGCCAAGGCTAGCAAGCGAGATTTTAATGAATTGAATTTGTCTGAATTAGCTCAAGAGCTTAGAGGGCCACAATTGGATAAGGGAAGGAAAAAGTGATCGATTAGCCGTCGGTTGCTCGATAACATCCGAGGTAAGTCCTCAAGAAATGACCCTACTCGAATTATGTGAAATGAAATAGGGATGTGTAATGATTATTGATTTATGTGTGTATGAGTATTTGAATGATACCCGGCTAAGTCCCAAGGCGATTATGCAAGTGATATGTTTGTGTTTGAGCCTTAGTAACGAAAATGAAACATGGATGTGTAATGATTATTGATGTATGTGTGTGCATGAGCAATTGAATGATATCCTGCTAAGTCCCAAGACATTTATGCTAGTAATTATATCCGGTTAAGACCAAGGCCATTGTGCTAGTGACCACATCCGGCTAAGACCAAGGCATTCGTGCAAGTTGTTAAATCCGGGCTAATACCAAGGCATTTGTGCAAGTCGTTCTATCCGGGCTAAGACCAAGGCATTCGTGCATGTGGTTATATCCGGTTGTATTCAAGAAGCTTGGGCTGAAGGTGAGCGTTGGTTACTGTAATAAATTTAATTAGTACGCTCGAAAAGCCCAAAGGAAAGGTATGTTTATATGTGCATTGGAAAAGTCGATATGTTTGAGTAACATTCGCTCAATCGACTAACGAATTTTCAGCTATTGAATTGGTTGATATCTTGTGAAAGTATACAATGATGAAGTGTGAAGTAAGTATGATTATGTGAATGTGTATTAATGAAATGATTCATTTGGCTATGTGAATGTAATGCTTTAGTTAAAGCTGATTTTATTGCTTGAGACTTACTAAGCATAAAAATGCTTACCCCGCTGCTTTGGCTCTCTGCTTTATAGATTTTGCTCGTTAGCGATCGGATTCGGGATCATTAAAGTCAAGTCATCTACACTATCAAAGCCTCCATTTTTGGGTATAATTTTGGTTGAACTTTGAAATGGCATGTATAAGACTACCCTATTGTAGAAGGTCATGTACCTTTCGGTTTATGTAAGCTTGGATAGCCATGCGAAAATGGCTTAGATATCGTTGTTAGTATGAATCTATAATCGTTTGTATGATGATCATTATGGGGTATGGAATGGTTTTGAAAAGATTAGCCATTGGAATGGTTAATCATGATCACACTTGTGCTATGTATGCAAAAAGGGCCAATTGAATCGTGGAAATCATGAAATAGGTAAAGGTTACCTTGAAAACAGATGCTGGCAGCAGCAGTGGTGTGGTTTTGAAAAATCACCAAAATTTGTAGGAATGGTATTAAATAGTGAATAAGTTATGTAAATGAACCTTGATGAGTCTACTTTCATATGGAAGAAACGAAACGGTCATAGGAGTTACTTGTTAAGAGTTATTAAAGTTATTGTGAGACAGGGCCAGAACGGTTTCTGGGTCCCCTGTCGGGACTTTAAAAATTTTTATATAAATTATCCAGAAAGAATTAGAAGTCATGCCTTATATGTGAAGATTCCATTTTGAGTCTAGTTTCATTAGAAACAAACGGCACCAGTATTAAAGCCCTGTACAGAGAGGTATTCAAGTTGTAACGCGCGAAGGTCAGAGCAGTCGATCCCTGTAACATGGGTGACTTTAACTAATAAACTGTACCAATTGGCCTGACCAAAAATTCTATAAATAAATCCATGGAAGGATATATGAGTATAAATTCAGGGAAAATTTACGGAATCAGTTTCCAGTTTTGAAACTCGAGATATGATTTTTAAGGCGACAAGACGCAGTTTTCCAGCCTGTCTGAAATGCCAAATTGGTCGGTACTTCAAGAGGATTTAGCTGTCAACCCCTCGCGTCCGACAATCGGCGATGGTCTCGGGCTCGGGTGTTACAATTTTATTGGTATCGAGCTATGGTTTAGTCGATTCTAGGACTACCGTGATATGTTTGGGGTCTAGCTATACATGCCATTAAATGATGAATTGATAGTGTGGTGATTTCGACAATTTGACTTTGTGTTTGTTTATAGCAATGGATCCCGATCCCAACCGAGCAATAGCTGATGATGTGGAGAGTGTGGCGCCTGCTCCAAGCAAGGGACAGCGCCGGCGGACTCTCAACCTATGGCCAGAATCCGAATGATGAGGCTAGGCAAGCCTTTTATAGTGTGATGAATGATTGGTTTAACCAATACATTCGAACTAACACTACTGTTCCACAACATCCATTCCCGACAAATGCAACCCCGCACCTAGAATACCTCCGAATCGATCAAATAGGGTCAAGTAAGCCCCAATCGATAGGATTCAAAACATGGGGCCACCGAATTTAAAGCTACGGATGATGACGATGCCGAGCAAGCTGAATTTTGGTTGGACAACACTATCCGGTGCTCGATGAGCTATCTTGTACACCCGATGAGTGCTTAAAGTGTACCATCTCCTTGTTACGTGATTCCGCCTACTATTGGTGGAGTACTCACTTCTGTGGTGCCTAGAGAGCAAGTGACTTGGGAGTTCTTTCAAACCGAGTTCAAAAAGTATATCACGAGAGATTCATCGACCGTAGCGAAAGGAATTTCTTGATCTTAAGCAAGGCTCTATGTCGCCATCGACTACGAACGAAAATTTGTGAGGCTTAGCCAGACGCGCGAGAATGCATTTCGTCCGGGCTATTATGTGTAAACGCTTCGAGGATGGGCTGAATGATGATATAAGGATGTTCGTTGGCATTCTCGAAATACGAGAGTTCGTAGTACTTGTTGAGCGAGCTTGTAAAGTCAAGAGCTTAGGAAGGAGAAACAAAAGTTGATGTGGGAACCGGAGAATTCCGAAAAAGGTCCTCGGGAAAGTCTCTTCAACAGGCATTGAAGAGATTTCGAGATGATGTGAGCCGGTCTAGAGGCGCTTCGGGCTTTTCTGGACGAGATCGCGGTCAACCTCCTGTGACCACACGAGTCACTTCGATCGCCAGCGGTGGAAATGATCACCGAGAGAGAGCGGAGTGTCTGCATTGTGGCAAATGGCATTCGGGGAGCTGTAGGTTCCGTGATCGCTCCTGCTATAAGTGTGGATCGGCTGACCACTTTATCAAGGACTGCCCGAGGTTGCTTGAACAAAATGTAAGTCGAAGTGGAAACTCGGGTGCTACCACTGCTCGAGGTAGGCCATCCAGAAATGAGGGCAATGCTAGTGGCGGTCAGAGAGGGTCGAGAGATGCTACAACGAGACCCGAGGCTCGTACTCTGCTAGGACTTATGCCATACGCGACGCGAGGATGCTTGCCTCACCGGATGTTATTATCGGTACTTTCACTCTTTTCGATACTAATGTGATTGCTTTGATTGACCCCGGTTCTACTCATTCTTATATATGTGAAACCTTAGCATCCAAAGAAGACTTTGCCTATTGAGTCTCTTGAGTTTGTAATTCGGTGTCAAGCCCTTGGGTCATTACGTGCTTGTCAACAAAGTGTGCAAGAAAAGTCCCCTAGTATTCCGAGGTTCTTGTTTTCCGGCGGACTTGATGCTTTTGCCGTTCAATGAATTCGATGTTATTCTTGGTTTGGATTGGTTGACCATGCACGATGCGGTTGTAAATTGCAAAAGCAAGACTATCGATCTGAGGTGCGCGAATAACGAGATAATTCGGGTTGAGTCTACGGACTTAAAGGGGTTGCCACCGTAATATCGCAATGTTGGCCCGAAATATGTAAGAAAAGGGTGCGGCGTACCTTGCGTATGTGCTCGATGACAAGGAGTCGAAAAGAAACCCGAATCGCTGCCGATGGTTTGTGAATACCGGATGTTTTCCTCAAGAATTGCCGTTTACCACTGTTCGAAATAGAGTTTGGCATCGAATTGGTACCGGTACCACTCCAATTTCGATAGCTCCGTGTCGTATAGCAATCGACGAATTAAAGGAGTTGAAAGCTCGGTTGCAAGAATTGGTGGATAGAGGTTTTGCCCACCGAGTTTTTCGCCTTAGGGTGCGCCGTGTTGTTTGTGAAAAGAAGGATGGGACCATGAGGTTGTGCATCGACTATCGTCGACTTAATAAAGCGACGATAAAGAACAAATATCTCATATCACAGATTGATGACTTGTTCGATCAACTGAAGGAGCCTCGGTGTTCTCGAAAATAGATTTGAGATCGGGCTATTATCAGTTGCGAATTCGAGATTCGGACGTACCCAAGACTGCCTTCAAAACGAGATATGGTCACTACGAGTTTCTAGTGATGCCGTTTGGACTTACTAATGCCCCTGCGGTATTTATGGATTTGATGAATCGGATCTTCGCACCATATTTAGATCGGTTCGTAGTCGTATTCATTGATGACATCTTGGTCTATTCAAGAAATGAGACCGAACATGCTGAACACCTGAGGTTAGTGCTGCAAATTCTACGGGATAAGCAATTATATGCTAAGTTCAGCAAGTTTGAGTTCGTTAAGAGAGGTTAGCTTCTTGGGGCATGTGATATCTCAGACGGCATTCGAGTCGACCGAACAAAATTTCAGCCATACTTAACTGAAGCCTCCAGAAATATTACCGAGGTTTGGAGCTTTTTGGGGCTTGCTTTATTATTACCGACGATTTGTAAAGGTTTCTCAATGATAGCCACGCCAATGACGGCTACTCCAAAAGGATGTTAAGTTCGAATGGACGGAGAAATGTCAAGAGTTTCGATCAATGAAAACTTATTTGATCAAGCCCCAATTCTAGTGCAACCCGAATCTAGCAAAGAGTTTGTCATCTATAGTGACGCCTCCTACTTGGGTTAGGTTGTGTATTGATGCAAGAAGGTCGAGTTGTGGCCTATGCGCCGAGGCAATTAAAGCCACATGAGAAAAATTATCCGACCCATGATCTCGAATTGGTCGCCATCGATTCGCTTTAAAGATTTGGCGACATTACTTATTTGGTGAGAGGTGCCATGTGTACTCGGATCACAAAAGTCTCAAATATTTGATGACCCAAAGAGACTTAAATCTGTGACAAAGACGTTGGCTCGAGCTGTTAAAGGATTATGAGCTGGTCATTGACTATCACCCGGAAAGGCGAATGTGGTTGCGGATGCCTTGAGTCGTAAATCATTATTCGCTTCTGAGCGATGAATGTGCACTTGTCCGCTCGATCCGACAACGTGTTAGTAGCTGAATTGAAAGCCAAACCATTATTGATACATCAAATTTGTGAGGCTCGGAAGGTCGACGATGAGTTGGTTGCAAACGGGCCGAGTGTGTTCCAACAAGGAATCGGAGTTTCAGATCGATGATGACGATTGTTTGAGGTTCAGAAGTCGTCTGTGTGTTCCAAAGAATTCGGAACTTATTTCTATAATTCTGAACGAAGCCCATTGTAGCCAAATGGCAATCCACCCGGGGAGTACAAAGATGTACAACGATTTAAAACGTCGGTTTTGGTGGCATGGTATGAAACGAGACATCTCCGACTTTGTTTCGAGGTGTTTAATATGTCAACAAGTGAAAGCGGAACATCAAGTGCCTTCAGATTACTTCACCGATCACGATACCGAGTGGAAATGGGATCGAGTCACAATGGACTTCGTGATCCGGACTGCCATTGTCAGTGAGTAAGAAGGATGCGATTTGGGTCGTTGTAGATAGATTGACTAAGTCGGCTCACTTTGTCCCCGTACGTACGGATTTTTCAATGGACAAATTAGCCGAATTGTACGTTTCTCAGATTGTGAGATTACACGGGGTGCCTATTTCTATCGTGTCGGATAGAGATCCGAGATTTACCTCGCGATTTTTGAAGAAGTTGCAAGAAGCTTTGGGTACCAAGTTGCATTTCAGCACCGCCTTTCACCCCCAAACCGATGGTCAATCTGAGCGGATAATTCAGATACTTGAGGATATGTTGAGATGTTGCATCCTCGAGTTTAGTGGTTCATGGGAACGGTATTTGCCTTTGATTGAATTCGCTTATAACAATAGTTTTCAATCAAGTATTAGGATGGCAACTTACGAGGCTTTGTACGGTCGTAAATGCCGTACACCATTGTTTTGGACTGAGCTTGGTGAAAGCAAAATTTTCGGGGTGGATTTGATTAGAGATGCTTTGAATGTAAGTGAAAGTAATCCGTGAAAGTCTGAAGATAGCCTCCGATCATCAAAAGTCGTACGCGGATCTGAAGCGTAAGGACATCGAGTATCGTGGGAGATAAAGTGTTTCTCAAGGTTTCGCCTTGGAAAAGATACTCGATTCGGCGAAGAAGGGCAAGTTGAACCCGAGGTTCATTGGACCATATGAGATATCCGAGCGAGTCGGTCCAAAGGCATATTGTCCGATTTTGCCCCCTGAACTCGAAAAGATTCACAATGTCTTTCATGTTTCGATGCTTCGATGCTATAGATCTGATCCATCGTACGTGATTAGTCCATCGGAGGTTGAAATTCAAGCCAATATGAGTTATGAGGAAGAACCGATTCGTATCCTATCACGTGAAGTGAAAGAGTTATAAACAAGCGGGTTCCGCTAGTGAAAGTGTTATGGCTCAAACACGGATAGAAGAAGCTACTTGGGAAACCGAGAACTCTATGAAAGAGCGATACCCAACCCTATTTACGGTAAGATTTTCGGGGACGAAAATTTCTTAAGTGGGGAGAGTTGTGACACCCAAAATTGACCCTAGTCGAAATGTGGTTTCGGGACTGAAAAACCGAGGCATACAAATAATTTAAAATTTATTTTGATGCCTATGATATGTGTTAAATTGTGTGTGACATTTTGATGATTTGATTTAGTGTTATAAATGTGAATTTCACTAGAAAGGGCCTAGTAGTAAACTTTGAAAGTATGATGGGAAGATGTGGGATGACTAGTTGATCATGCATGCAAAAATAAGGGATTTGCATGTCAAATTTCCCAAAAGAAGCATAGTGGCGGCCAAGGTAGGTGTTTATGGGCAGGGAAACATGTTTCCAACATGTTTGGTTAGTGAGTTATGTATGAAGAAATAAAATAAGAATTAGCATTAAAGAAATGAACAAAAAAAAAAAAGATGAGCATGGATGCCCCCCATTGCCGTGTAACTAAGAAAGAAAACAAAAAATTTTGTTCATCCTTGTTCTCTCCTTTTGGCCGAAAATACTAAGAGGAAGAAGAGATTTTGCTTCATTTTCTTTGTTTAGAAGAGATCTAGAAGGAAATTTGGCTAAACTTGCATCAAGAGAAAGGTATGTATGAGGTTGTGTTATGAGTTTCATGCATGTTTTAGTTGCTAACTTGATGTTCATGTTAGCCATGGTTCAAATCCTTGTTATGCCATGGGAATGGTATTTGGCGAAAGTTGTTATTGTGTTAAAGCCATTGCATGCTAAATGTGAAGCTTGCTAATGATGCATGCAATGATGGATTGTCTACTTTTGAAATTTCTTTGTAGCCATCTTGAGTAAGACATTGAGTTTTCTTTTGTTTAACCATGATTGAAGTTGAAAGGGCATGATTGTGATATATTCGCCATGATGCATTCATGAGCATGGTTCATGCTTCTTGCATGTTAGTTAAAATTTGTGTTTTGGATGGCTATGGACACCTTGAAATTGACCTTGCACCTATATGTGTATATATGATTGCACATGATATTTTGATTATGAAGAAAGTGATAAATATGTTGTTTAAAGAAGAAATTCGTTGAAGAATGTTGTGAAATTTGCATGTACAATCGGCCTAGTACACATAAGATGTGAAAATCTTGCAATTTATTGTTGATTTTGTGCAAGTATGACTAAGTATAATCGGCCACATGAGGGGAATTATTGTGCATGCATTCGGTTAGAGGCAAGCTTAATGATGCCTATTCTTGACTTAGGTAATCGGCTACCTTGTTGTGAGCTAAGGCCGAATGTGTGCGTAATTAAAGAAAATGGACTAAAGTGCTTAGTTATGTGATGTTGAGTCAATGATATGTGTATTCGCCAAGGCTAGCAAGCGAGACTTAAATGAATTGAATTTGTTTGAATTAGCTCAAGAGCTTAGAGGGCCACAATTGGATAAGGGAAGGAAAAGGTGATCGATTAGCCGTCGAAGTTGTTCGACAACATCCGAGGTAAGTCCTCAAGAAATGACCCTACTCAATTATGTGAAATGAAATAGGGATGTGTAATGATTATTGATTTATGTGTGTATGAGTATTTGAATGATACCGGGCTAAGTCCCGAAGGCGATTATGCAAGTGATATGTTTGTGTTTGAGCCTTAGTAACGAAAATGAAACATGGATGTGTAATGATTATTGATGTATGTGTGTGCATGAGCAATTGAATGATATCCGGCTAAGTCCCAAGACATTTATGCTAGTAATTATATCCGGTTAAGACCCAAAGGCCATTGTGCTAGTGACCACATCCGGCTAAGACCAAGGCATTCGTGCAAGTTGTTAAATCCGGGCTAATACCAAAGGCATTTGTGCAAGTCGTTCTATCCGGGCTAAGACCAAGGCATTCGTGCATGTGGTTATATCCGGTTGTATTCAAGAAGCTTGGGCTGAAGGTGAGCATTGGTTGCTGTAATAAATTTAATTAGTACGCTCGAAAAGCCCAAAGGAAAAGGTATGTTTATATGTGCATTGGAAAAGTCGATATGTTTGAGTAACATTCGCTCAATCGACTAACGAATTTTCAGCTATTGAATTGGTTGATATCTTGTGAAAGTATACAATGATGAAGTGTGAAGTAAGTATGATTATGTGAATGTGTATTAATGAAATGATTCATTTGGCTATGTGAATGTAATGCTTTAGTTAAAGCTGATTTTATTGCTTGAGACTTACTAAGCATAAAAATGCTTACCCGCTGCTTTGGCTCTCTGTTTTATAGATTTTGCTCGTTAGCGATCGGATTCGGGATCATTAAAGTCGAAGTCATCTACACTATCAAAGCCTCCATTTTTGGGTATAATTTTGGTTGAACTTTGAAATGGCATGTATAAGACTACCCTATTGTAGAAGGTCATGTACCTTTCGGTTTTATGTAAGCTTGGATAGCCATGCGAAAATGGCTTAGATACGTTGTTAGTATGAATCTATAATCGTTTGTATGATGATCATTATGGGGTATGGAATGGTTTTGAAAAGATTAGCCATTGGAATGGTTAATCATGATCACACTTGTGCTATGTATGCAAAAAGGGCCAATTGAATCGTGGAAATCATGAAATAGGTAAAGGTTACCTTGAAAACAGATGCTAGCAGCAGCAGTGGTGTGGTTTTGAAAAATCACCAAAATTTGTAGGAATGGTATTAAATAGTGAATAAGTTATGTAAATGAACCTTGATGAGTCTACTTTCATATGGAAGAAACGAAACGGGTCATAGGAGTTACTTGTTAAGAGTTATTAAAGTTATTGTGAGACAGGGCCAGAACAGTTTCTGGGTCCCCTGTCGCGACTTTAAAAATTTACTATAAATTATCCAGAAAGAATTAGAAGTCATGCCTTATATGTGCAGATTCAATTTTGAGTCTAGTTTCATTAGAAACAAACATCACCAGTATTAAAGCCCTTTACAGAGAGATATTCAAGTTGAAACGCACGAAGGTCAGAGCAGTCGATCCCTGTAACATGGGTGACTTTAACTAATAAACTGTACCAATTGGCCCGACAAAAAATTCTAGAAATAAATCCATGGAAGGATATATGAGTCTAAATTCAGGGAAAATTTACAGAATCAGTTTCTGAGTTTTGAAACTCGAGATATGATTTTTAAGGCGACAGTGATGCAGTTTTCCAGCCTGTCTGGAAATGCCAAATTGGTCGGTACTTTAAGAGGATTTAGCTCGTCAACCCCTCGCGTCCGACACCGGCGATGGTCTCGGGCTCGGAGTGTTACACCCTTAACCCGTATCCGATGCAGAAATAGGGTTAGAGGCATTATCGGATAACACACCTCATTCACATACTTATATGCAATCATAATCAAAATCCTTTCATATCAAACACATTATCCCTTGTAAGGTCTTACGAGACTTTAAAATATGCTTAGAAGTGGTTCAGGACTAAACTGATAACATTTGCAAACTTTATGAAACTTAGAAATTTTTCAAATATTTAAGGGTCACAAGGCCGAGTGAACAAGCCATGTACCTCACACGGCTATTAGACACGCCTGTGTCACAGGCCGTGTAAAAACAGGGCATACATATTGACTTGCACCACACAATCGATGACACCCTCGTGTGACATGCTATGGGAAAACTAGGGAGGTTACTGACTTAGGTCACACGGCCAGCCATGCATCCATATACCAACCCGTGTGTCACACACGGCCAGTAGACTCGCTCGTGTGTCTAGGCCATGCCAAACCTGTAGGGTATACTGACTTAATTCGAAAAGGTATCCCAGGGGACACATGGCCGTGTAACATGACCGTGTGTCTCACATGGCTGAGACACATGCCCGTGTCTCTACCCGTGTGGACAAAAATAGGCCATTTGCATAGCCAATTTGCCACCCTTTACTCATGCACACCTTGCCATCAAAATAATATCATTTTAACATATATATAGGCAACCAAAACATGCCAATTCAGACATATCATGCCATCTATGATCAACCACTTCAACTACTAAATTCCATCTTCAAACATACCAAATCAACATGCCACACTCATCAAACTCAAATAACTTCTAAATGAATTTTCTCCTCTTTCTATCAACCAATTCATGCTTCTCAAACATACCAATTCTTTATCCACAAATCATACCAAAATATACTACTCTTCAAGCATTAATACCATAACATATAACTATCCAAAAGAGCATCCATACAACCATTCCAAACAAGCCAACACTTAGGACATTATATACATGACATATATCATTTATCAAACATGTAATTCAAGCCAACTTAAATGGCCAAGTACATGCCAACATTTACAAGCCAAATCTCATGGCTAATATCATAATTCAATGACATGCCAAAATGGCACTAGCCTATACATACCATATACCATATATACAAACCTTCCAAAAGTACCAACGAGATGATCGATAGTGTGATGACGTTTCTCGATGATCCCCGAGTCTGAGTTAACTTTGATAAACTATAAAACACAGACAAATAACACACAGTAAGCTTCATAGCTTAGTAAGTTCATAATAATAAACTCGACAGTTCATAATATTGAAATCATCAATTAATAAACACTTAATAAGTCTCAAATAACCCATGACCATTTATCATATATATATCCATCAAGCTTCATACACATAGTATCAACTACCACATAGGTATCGTACGTACCTGTACTCTCCTGTATTTAATTATTACATTTTCACCTCTTTGTTCAATACGTTAATCCATCCGAAAATCTTTTAATACTCAAGGAACTCGTACACTTGTGCCAAAATGATTAGCCGAAACTATAACGATATCACACACTTAGTGCCATCACATTAAACTAAAGCTATCTCAATATCGGACAGTCACATATAGCTGAAACTATTACAATTCGCACATTAAGTGCTATTTATAGCTGAAGCTATCTCGAAATGCACACTAAGTGCCAAACACAATCTATTTGTCATCGTACGTAATCGTAGTCGTACATATACAATTTATGCATTATTAATGCATTAAAAATATAATTATAACAATGTTTATCGTGTACGAACTTACCTTGGACTTGAAAACGACGAAACTAGTCGATTAGTTGAATACTTTGTTCTTGCGTTGATCTAAGTCCGGGTTCCTCTTTTCTTGATCTATATTATAACAAATTTAACTCATTTAATCACATAATCTTTCAATTTAATCCACAACACACATTTGGGCATTTTTACACTTTAGCCCCTAAAGTTACAATTTATTCAATTTAGTCCCTATTTCATAAAAACACAAAATTCACAAAATTCAATATAACCCATGCTTAGCTGAATTTTATATAGGTGCCTAGCAGGCCATATTTCACTTTTATTTCTCAATTTAACCCCTTAATTTACACTTTTCTCAAATTACTTCCTAATTGACATTTTTGTAAAAAATCACTTTACAAAACATGTATATCAAACACCAAGCTTGCATAATTCATTATCAAAGATCCAAGAATACATTAATTCATCATGGAAACTTTCAAAATCATCAATACTTTCAAAAATTAGGGCATGGACTAGCTAGTACTCAAAGCAACGATCACAAAAACATAGAAATCATCAAAAACCGAGCAAAGAACATACCTTAATCAAGCTACCAAGTTGCCGAACCCTAAAATGCTTCCAAAATATCTTTTCTTTCTTTCTATTTGGTTACAAAAGACAAAGATGGACTAAATTTGGCTTTAGTTTTATTTAATTAACCTTTATTTACACAATTACTAAAATGCCCTTAATTAAAACATTAATCAAACTTATAATGGATGACCATTTATGTAAAATGCCACTATCAATGGTCTAATTAAATTATAAGGACCTTTCATTTAATAAGCCATAGTAAATAAGCATTTTTAACATATAGAATGCAACTTTTGGATTCTATGCGATTTAGTCCTTTTTCTCAAGTTGAGATATTAAACGATAAAATTAGCTCACGAAAGTTTCACACATATATATTCACATGTTTTAAACACCAAAAATAATATTAAAAATAATTTTACGACCTCAAATTTTTGGTTCCGAAACCACTGGTCCAATTTAGCTAAAACTGGGTTGTTACAGTTTGTATGTAAAAAGCTTTATTATAATTGTATTTTAAACGCTTTAATTTTGTATGAATTTTGTAAACAACTCTACGGGCACGTTCAACGACATTTTGGCAAGCGAGAAATCCCAATCAAACCTTAGGAATAGATTAGGATACAAGTGACATGTGACTAGGGTATTATGTTATGTGATATAGGTGCTGGTCCTGTACGTCCTACTGATGGCTGAGTATACTGGCATATGTTGTGGTTACTTGACATCTTGTGTGAGCGTTACCATGTAGCTACGTCTTGACTGACATCTTATTTGAGTAGTCCAGTTGATGGCTCAAGAGCGAGCATATATGTGTTATGAGATAGAGGTAGCAATGGCTACATATGTGACACCTTGTTTGCAAGGTTTCTTGAGTATCCAATATTATTATTTCGAGTGGTTCATTAGGTATGCCAATGATGAGAATAAGTATAAAATTATTACGAGATGGTACAAGTATGTACATAAAGCTTATGATTATTAAATTCGTGAAATGATGATTTCAATGTAAGTTTGTGAATGAATGAATTATGGCATGAGATTATGGTAAATTACGTTATCTTATATTATATTACTTGAATGTAAAATGTATGGTAAGATTTGCTTGTTTCTTTCATACAAGCTTACTAAGCTATATAGCTTACTCTATTTTATTTTCCCATGTTTTATAGTGTTACCAAGCTAGCTCAGATTGGAGATCATCGGAGATCACATCACACTATCAAACTATCATTTTGGGTATCGATGATTTTAAACATTTTGAGTATATGGCATGTATAGAGACTTGGTCATTTTGGGATATATGTCATTATGAATTTGGCCAAATGTGTTGGCTTATAGTTGTTTAAGGTTATTTGGTATTTAGCCATGTAATTGGCTTATTTTGACTAAAATAGTTGTAAGCCTATTTATATATGTGCCAATGCCTTTTGTTTATGCGTTTTGTAATGGTTCACTTTATGCTTATTTACGGCTACATAGCTTTGTTGTTAAATGATTGAGTTTGGTTTGCTAATATGCTAGAAGATTTGTATGATACAATGCATATTAATGGTAGTCATATTGAAGCTTGGAGAATGTGAGTTTGGTATGATTTGGTTTGGTAAAATATGATGTTGTAATTATGTTAGGTATTGAAATGACATGTTTTAGCCTTGATTGCGGATGTTTTGGTAGTCTACGTATGCTATAAATTGTAGAATTTGTTGTTGCATATGTGTGTCCAATGAGGGTGGCAAATTGGCTTGGTAGATAGCCTTTATTTTTGTCCACACGGGTAGACACACAGGCATGTGTCTAGACCCTGTGTGATACACAGCCTGCCCCTATGGCCTTGTGTTTTGGCCGTTTGTCCCCTGCACCTTAATTTTGAGAAACAAAATCTCAAAATTGAGCACACGGGCAGAGACACGGGCTGTTTCTCAAAATTAATGTGTAGATAGCCGTGTGTGGGACACAGCCCCAGGCATGGGTGTGTGTCATGGCCGTGTGAAGTCTGCACCTATTTTATAAAAATTAATTGATCACACGGCCTAGTACACGGGTGTGTGGCTTAGCCGTGTGACTTCAATTTGTTCATGCCTTACAAAACAGAGAGTTGCATGAGTTAGGGACACGGGCATGCGACCCCTGTACATGACAAAAATCTTCTAAGTTCTGTAAAAAAAAATTTCTTAAGTTCTCGGTTTAATTGCGGACCACTTTCAACGCATGTTTTGGCCCACGTAGGCTCGTATTAGGGACTTTATGACTGGAAGCAAATGGTTTTAAATTTGGTTGAAATTTATGACTCAGAATTGTATGATCTTTTGTGATGTAAGTCCAATAATGCCTCGTAACCCTGTTTTGGCATTGAATACGGTGAGGGGTGTTACATTTAGTGATATCAGAGCTACGATTTAGTCGATTCTCGAACTAACGTAGCGTTTGTGAGAGTCTAGCTATACATGCCATATATATAATTGGTGATAGTGTGACGAATCTTGACAATTTAAATTGTATTTTCATATAGTAAATGGAACCCGATCGAGATATAGCTGATGATGTTGAAAGTAATGTGTTGGTCCCCGCCCAAGGGATAGTGCCATCTGAAAGTAGACTAGTAACGATGAGTCAGGGAGAAGAGGCTAGGGAAGCCTTCTTCTAAAAGATGAATAAGTGGTTTGTCGAGTTTGTTCAAACAAATCTGATTACTCAACACCCTTCGCCCTCACCTAACCCCCAACCGATTACCATAGCTCCTCAAGGTGTAGAATTGTTAAGACTGGACAAGCCTCCAATTGATAAGATTAGAAAACAAGGGTCCGAAGAATTTAGAGCTAATGTTGACGATGATATCGAGAGAGCAGAGTTTTGGCTTGAGGACTCTATCGGGGTATTTGATCAGCTTTCTTGCACACTAGATGAGTGCTTGAAATGTGCTATATCACTTCTGAGGGACTCAACATATCAGTGGCGGAATACTCTTGTATCTGTGTTACTGAGAGAAAGAGTTACTTGGGAATTCTTTCAAGATGAGTTCAGAAAGAAATATATCAGTCAATAGTTCATTATTAGAAATGCAAAGAGTTTTTAGAGCTGAAACAAGGCCATATGTTTGTAACTGAACATGAGCGAGAGTTTGTTAGGCTTAGTAAGTATGCTCGGGAATGTGTTTCCTCTGAGGCCATCATGTGTAAAATATTCGAAGATGGGTTGAATGAGGATACCAAGCTATTAGTTGGGATTTTAGAGTTGAAAGGATTGGTTGTGCTAGTTGACCGAGCTTGCAAAGTCGAAAGTTGAGTAAAGAAAAGAGAAAAGCTGAGTTTGAGACTAGAGATTCAAGAAAAAGACTATTGAATAAGTAATTTCAATCTTCGTCAAAGAAATTGAATGATTTGTATACTCGTTCGAATGTTTCATCCGGGTATCCCAACAGAGATCGTGGGAAGCAATACTTGGGTTCAAGGCCCAAACTACGTCAATAACGAGCATTGGCAATTCTTGGTCTAATAAACCTGAATGTTAACACTGTGTTAGACGACATCCCGGTGAATGCAGAATGAATAACTAGGCTTGCTTTAAATGTGGCTTCCCAGATCACTTCATTCCAGATTGCCTTGAGATGGTTGAGAAAGATAATTTTCAGAATACAAGACCGAGCAACACTGATGCGAGCGCGCCCAGCGAACCCCGTCAGTCAAGTTCCCTTAGTCAAGCCTTACATTGTTGGCAAGCTGATCCCAATTCATTTCCAACTCCACGAGCTCCGTCCAGTTCAAATTCAGCTCATTTGAGCTCGATCCTGCTCAATACTTTAGTCTTTAATTATGTTTTGTTTAATTAAATGCATCTTTAGTTAATGTCATGCATTAATGATCTACATATTTTAATTATGACATGCATTATCTGTTCTGCATTTAATAAAGTCATGCATTATGTAACTCCCATGTTAGTATAAGTCTGTATCATTAAATTAAGTCTTGCATTAAGTACTCATTTGTTTATTTAGTTTGCAATTCAAACCATGCATTTAAGCATCTTAGTTTAATAAATGAGTTGTTGGACATTTATTCAACTCATCTTAGTCTAATTAATAAGTGTATTTATTGAACTTCATTTAATAAGTGTTGCTCTTAATTAATCTAGATCCTAGGATTATTTATTGATGCACGAGTTAAGTTTATTTAATGATGCTTCTTTAATTAACTAGTTGTTGGAATAATTAATGCATAGTTCATTTACCTAAGTTAAGTATTAATGTGTGTTATGTTTAAATCAGTGTTTACATGTGTTTAATAAGCTCATTTTAATGTGTTTATTGCAGAAGTCTTTTCAAGTCATAACCGTTACAATTCAAGGCTGTTACAAATTAAATAATGTGGTTTTCCAAGTCATTTTTGGTTACAAAGCAAAGGGGTTGTTACAAGAAGGGTTATACATCATTTAAAGAAGGTTTAAGGAGCATTATATCATCCAAATTAATTTTGGCAGCAACCTTTTTCACTACCAGCCGTTTTTACCACTTCAAAGGTCATTTCAAGCATTCAAACACCAATTAAAAAGCTAGTTAAGAGTTGGTGTCCATTCGACTAACCAAGGGCTAACTCAAGAGTCATTTTTCAAGCAATTAAAGTCATTCATTCAGCTGAATTAAAGTGAATTCAAGGATGGAGTTATTTGGCTCAAGAATTTGAAAAGACTTGAATTAAATTTTAGCTTTTAATTGGCACATTAAGTTGAATGTTTGTGACCATTCAGCAAGCCTATTTTAGCACTATAAATAGGTGAAATTAGCCTTTGTAAGGGGATATTTTTGCTTAGTTTAAAACATTATTGAACTTATATGAAATTTTTGAGATTTCTTTCTCTCATATTTCATTGAAGAACTCGTTGGCTTATATAGGTCACTAGTTGCGTCAACCTGCCTTCTTCTTATCCTGAACTAATCACTATCAAATAGTGTGGCGTTCACCCTTATACCAAGGTTCCTACTTTGCTAAGTAGCGGGTCGAGGTTCTCTTATTCTCCATCTAACCACCTTGAAAACTTATAAGCATTTGGGTCAATATTTTCTAATATTGGTACGTGTTTGTTTTTGAGATCATTTTTATTCCATTCCATTCCATCCTTTTGTTTCATCATAATTGAACCATTAATTCACTTCACATCCGTTGTTTGTTATCCAATTACTATATTTATCTCCATCTTTTATTATTTTTCTATAACCAAACCTACATAAACTTCATATCCATAAACCCATCTTTGAATCCTTTTTACATAGCTTCTGCCATTATTCACTTAAAACATCCTTTGAACAAACCGAACGATACTTCTTCGTAGACGACCGGGCAAAATCGCATACGACTCGACTCACCCCGAGGCGGATCGTATCAAACACTGCCACTAGAGGGAGGCCATCAAGAAATACAGGAAATGGGAATAGTAGCAGAGCTATAACAAAAGATTTAACTGTGAGATCAGAGGTTAGAGCACCTGCTAGAACCAACACTATTCGCGCTCGCGAAGATGTGTCATCCCCTAATGTTATCACTGTTACATTTTCTCTCTATGAAACTAATGTAGTTGCATTGATTGATCCTGGATCAACTCATTCTTATATTTGTATGAATTTGGTATCCAGTAAGAATTTACCTATTGAGTCTACAAAGTATGTGATTAAAGTGTCGAACCTCTTAGGCAAATATGTTTTAGTTGATAAAGTTTGCAAGTTTAATGATTCGGGGTCACTGTTTTTGTAACACCCCTTACCCGTATCCAAGGCCGGAACAGAGTACGAGGCATTACCAGACTTAACAATACACGTAGATGAAAACTGGGACATAAAATTTCATTTAATTCAAAACTTTTCGAACACATGCATAACAAACAAAGCTAACTATATCATCACATCAAAACATAGGACATAGCACGATTAATTAAACTTATAAAGCATAATAGATAAGGACTACATCTCATGATCATATACGATAACTCAATGCAGACTGATACATATGGTCAAAATCATAATGAAAATTACATATCACAAACCAACTTCCTATACATGCCACTCACTTGATATTTCTAATATTTGAATTAATTCTCCCAAAAATGATAGTTTGATAGTGTGATTTTGCCTCCGACGATCTCCAACCCCGAGCCGACCTGCCAATACTAAAAAAATAGAGAGGATGGGTAAGCTTTATGCTTAATAAGTTCATATGAAAATAATAAGCAATTACTACCATGCTTTTCAAGATAAAACACTATAATTGTACAATTACATAGGTTCAGGACAGGCTACTTTCTGGAGTCCCAGTGTAAAAAAAAATCATATCTCAAGGTAAAAAACTCGAAATCCAATTCTGTAAATTTTCCCTGAAACTAGACTCATATTTCTACTTACTAATTTGTTTTTAGAATTTTTGGTTGGGCCATTTAGTACAGTTTATTAGTTAAAGTGTCCCCTGTTTCAGGGTATGACTACTCTGACCCCTGTGCACTACAAACCAAATTTATCCCTGCACAGAATTCTAACAACCATGCCGTTTGTTTCCCTTAAAATTAGATTCAATAAGGAATCCATGAATGTAAGGTATGACTCACAAAATTGTTTTTACAATTTATGGTGAATTTCTAAAGTTAGAACAGGGGATCTCGAATTCATTCAGACCCTGTTTCACAAGAATTCAAATATTACACAATATAGAATTCTTTTGCTTCCCCTGTTTCTTTTATGTGAAAATAGACTCATTAGGATTTATTTTCATATATCATTTGCATTTTTATTCAATTTTCACGATTTTTGGTAAATTTTTAAAATCACGTAACTGCTGTTGTCCAACACTGTTTTACTACTAAAGTTCACTTTTACACAATTCACTTAATCCATTCCATTTTACCGAGGTTTGCTCAAATATTGAGCATATTGCTCATAAATTCAAATAAACATACACTTGCACTTGTTCATCACATAATCACTTTCACATGTATTTTCATTTAATTGATTTCCCGTTGAACTCATCGAAATAATAACAAATACACAATTGCCTGCACATTTTCCCATTTCCACACTTGTAGCCGAAGCTATCTGGTACGCATAGTAGCCTGCACTTAGTACTACACATGCAACCAATAATCTGGTACACGTAGTAGCCCGCATTTAGTACTACAAACGTGATCACAGTTTTCGGGTACGCATACTAGCCTGCACTTAGTACTACACATGCGACCAATTATCCTGTACACATAGTAGCCTGCACTTAGTACTACACACGTGACCTCACCATAGTTCATTTGTATCGTTTCTATTCCGAAGGTTCAACCAGGAAATTCCTCACTTTTCAACATTTTACTAAATTGTCCGTAATCAATTTAAATTCATAACTTACATCAAATAACCATTTGATAGGCAGCCACATTTCATATAATATCAAAATATAATAACATAAAAAGAATCGATAGATTATTTATGTACGAACTTACTCGAAGTGTCGATCTCACTATCCATAGTACCAATTGTCCATTCATAGTATAATAAGACACAACTCAAATATCAAATCAGCTTTTAAGAATTTACATAACATATATCACATATTTCATATATCACTTGTCATGTTTCATCATTTTCTTGCATTTCATGTAACATTCTTTCATGTCATATTTCCACATCATAAACACCATTCCATCAACTTTTCCAATATATTAAATCATACAATATATGCAATAATAGTAAGAAATATAATTCAAACATAACATTGCATTATTATTATCATACGAACTTACCTCGATCCAGAAACGATAATTTACCATTTTAGTCCATAACCTTGTATTTTCCCGATTTAAGCCCGAATCTCGATTTCATACATCTATAATATCACATTTAGCCTAATAATTAGTCACATTATTCATACGGGTCCAAAAAATCATATTTTTATAAATTTTCATTTTGACCCCTAAACTTTTGCATATTTGCACTTTTGCCCCAAGGTTCGAAAATTAAAATTCATCCTATTTTCTTATGTTTCATGACATGCTGATCATTTTTTCCTTCTATGGAAACATCAAATCCTCACTCTAATATGTACTTATGACTATTAGGTATTTTTACCGATTAAGCCCTTTTACTCGTTTTCACTTAAAACCGAGTAACACAAGTTGTCTAACATAATTTAAAACCTCATGCTCTTTCATAAAACACCAAAATACACAAATTTCACCTACGGGTATTTTTCCAAGTATGAATCCTAGGTTGAATTATTGCTAGCATAAGCTAAATCAAGTTACCGGGACTCCAAAAATGTAAAAATCATTAAAAACAAGGCTAGAACGGACTTACAATCGAGATTGGAAGCTTGGGAACCCTAGCCATGGAGTCTCCCTTGGTATACACGTCCATGGTGAAGAAGATGAGCAAAATTGGCTTTTAATTTTGTATTTTAATTCATTTTACCCCTAAATGACCAAAATGCTCTTTTTACTAAACTTTCCAAAAATTCCATCCATGTCCAATTTTTGTCCATAAACTTTGAAATTGGTCAAATTGCTATTTAATACCTAATTAATATTTCAAAGCAATTTCATACTAGAAACTTCTAGAATGCAAGTTTTGCATCTTTTTCATTTTAGTCCCTAACTTCAAATTAAGCACTTTATGCATAGAATTTCTTCACAAAATTTTCACACAATCATGAAATCATAACATAGACCTCAAAATAATCATAAAAAAAATCATTTCTATCTCGAATTTGTGGTCACAAAACCACTATTCCGATTAGGCCCTAATTCAGGATATTACAACTCTCCCCCCTTTAGGGATTTTCGTCCCCGAAAATCTTATCAGAAAAGTGGTCTTCACTTAGATTCCTTAATTTCATATTCAGTACTGAAGAACTTTCACTCAGGCGGTGCCTCCAATATATCTCTTTAATTTCTCATATATTCTGAAAGCTTACAGACTCATCTCTTAATTGTTCTTAAATTTTCAACCCTTCTCCGTTTTCCTTGTCATCTTGACATAAAACCAAATCTCAATTTGGTTAATAGAGACTAGAATTCCAAGAAATCCAACAATCAAAGGGACCTGCACTCTGCTAAAATAATCATATAGATTTTTATCATCAATAAATCACAATCCAATAACATCTGAATCAAATTACAGTAAACGTCATTACTCTCTGAATGAATGGGCAAATTTTCACTGTGAGCTTCATACAATTCTTTCTGTATAAGCTTTGGAATAATAATACCATGAATCAGATCCAATTTGAAATTCAACATCAGAAGTCGATCCTCACTGTACTCTTTTAGTTTACTACTCACTATCACATTTCCCTCTTTCCATTACGGAAATAATCCCACTACTAAAATCACCACATTACCCAAATCAAATCAGAAGTATAGTCATACTTGACATGATTATCACGAGCTGAAGAATGCACTCCAAACATGAGTTATATTTGACAAATTACGGAATAAAGATAACAAGAAAATCGAATAAAGAAATCCAAGATACGATACTACGCCGGAAAATTGAAAACCAAACTCATAGAAAAATATAGAAGATCCCGATAATTCCTTAGAGAAAGAAATCCAGTAGAAAACATCATTTAATCTCACTAGAATCAAATGCAACAAGAACAATGTATCTTCCCATATATATACATATCAAATGGAGCATAAAGTAGAAGAACCAGAATCATAGTATCATACATATTCTCTCATCATTTTTTTATCAGGCAGAATATAATAGAATGCCTGAAGGAATAGAGCAATACAAATTATAAACCAGTCAGACTACTAATGCTTTCGTGTTACATCAAGTTGTAATATCCCGAATTAGGGCCTAATCGGAATAGTGGTTTTGTGACCACAAATTTGAATCATAAAATAATTATTTCTATCTCGAATTTGTGGTCACAAAACCACTATTCCGATTAGGCTCTAATTCGGGATATTACAGTTTTTCGGATGACTTAAAGCTTTTACCGTTTGATGAGTTCGATGTAATTCTTGGAATGGATTGGTTGACTCTACATGATGTCGTAGTGAATTTTAGACGAAAGATTATTGAATTGAAATGTAAAGATAATAAAATTCTTTGGATTGAATCGGATGAGTCGAGTGAGTTGCCTACTATGATTTCATCGATATCAACTGAGAGGTATGAAAGAAAAGGGTGTGAAGCTTATCTTGTGTATATACTGAATAAGAAAGTTTTTGAATTGAAGATTGAATCTGTGCTGGTAGTTTGTGAATACCCAGATTTCCAGAAGAGCTGCCTAGGTTGCCACCGATTAGAGAAGTCGAGTTTGCTATTTATGTAGTGCTGGGGACTTCATCGATATTGGTAGCTTTGTATAGAATGGCTTCGATCGAGTTGAAAGAATTAAAATCTCAGTTGCAAGAGTTGAAAGATAAGAGTTTCGCGAGATCGAGTTTTTCGCCCTGGGGTGCACCAGTGTTATTCGTCAAGAAGAAAGACGGATAAATGAGACTTTGTATTGATTGTCGTCAGCTTAACAAGGTTACGATAAAGAACAAGTATCCCTTACTGAGAATTGATGATTTGTTCAATCAGTTGAAAGGGGTAACAATGTTCTCAAAGATCCGGGCATTATGAGTTAAAGATCCGGATGTGCCGAAGACTGCATTTAGAACAAGGTACGGGCATTATGAGTTCCTTGTTATGTCATTTGGATTAACAAATGCTCCTACCATTTTTATGGACTTGATGAATCGAATCTTTCGACTATATTTAGATAAGTTCATGGTTGTATTTATTGATGACATCCTGATTTATTCCCAAGATGAGTCTGAGCATGCCGAACATTTAAGAATTGTATTGCAGGCCTTGAGACATAAGAAATTGTTTGCTAAATTCAGAAAAAGTGAGTTTTGGCTCCAAGAAGTCAGATTTTTAGGACACATTGTTTCAGCGGAAGGTATACGGGTTAATTCGAGTAAGATTTCAGTAGTTGTTGATTAGAAACCATTGAAAATGTATCCGAAGTTAGAAGCTTTTTGGGCTTGGCTAGTTATTATCGATGTTTTGTTAAGGGAATTTCGATGATTGCTACACCTATGACCAGATTGTTACAAAAAGATGTGAAATTCGAGTTGTCTAAGAAATGTCAATAGAGTTTTGAATAGTTGAAAGCGTTGTTGACTGAGGCACTAATGTTAGTGCAACCTTAGTCGAAAAAAAGAATTTTTTATTTTCAACGATGTGTCATTGAACGGTTTAGGTTATGTGTTGATGTAAGAGGGTAAAGTGATAGCTTATGCCTCGAGGCAGTTGAAACCGCACAAAAAGAATTATGCGACTTACGACTTGGAACTAGCCACTATTGTGTTCACTTTCAAAATCTAGGGACACCATTTATTCGGTGAGAAGTGTCACCTCTTTACCAATGACTTAGAAAGATTTGAATTTACGACAACGGGGATGGCTTGAACTGTTAAAAGATTATGAGTTAGTGATCGACTATCACCTGAGGAAAGCGAACGTAGTTGCAGATGCTTTAAGTAGAAAGTCTTTGTTTGCTTTGAGGGAGATGAATACACGGTTAACCTTATTTTATGATGGATCGATTTTGGCCAAGTTGAAAGATAGACCGGTATTTCTTTAGCAAATTTGTGAAGCTCAAAAAGGTGATAATGAGTTGCAAGCTAAAAGAGTTCAATGCAAATCGAATACTAATTCAGAATATCAGATTGGATTCGATGATTGTTTGAGGTTCTGAGGAAGGATTTGTGTACCGAAAGATACTGAACTGATTCAGAAAATTCTTCATAAGGCATATAATGGTTGTATATTTGTTCATCCTGGGAGTACAAAGATGTATAACGATTTGAAGAAATTGTATTGGTAGACAGACATGAAACGAGACATTTCAGAGTTTGTAACGAGATGTTTGATTTGTCAACAAATGAAAGCTGAACATCTAGTGCCTTTGGGCTTACTTCAGCCTGTGATGATACCCGAGTGGAAATGGAATAAAGTTACGATGGATTTTGTATCGGGGTTACCTCTGACTCTGAAAAAGAAAGATGTTGTTTGGGTCGTTGTTGATAGGCTAACAAAATTGGCTCATTTTATTTTAGTACATACCGATTATTCACTTGATAAACTAGCTGAGTTATACATTATGGAGATGTTAGATTGCACATGATGCCTACTTCTATTATTTCAAATAGATACCTGAGGTTTACATCGTGATTTTGGAAGAAATTGTAAGAAGCATTGGGTACAAAGTTGAATTTTTGTACCACATTTCATCCGCAAACCGATAGTCAATCTGAGAGGGTAATCCAAATTCTAAAAGATATGCTTCGCTGTTGTATTTTAGAGGTCAAAGGTAGTTTGGAGAAATATCTACCGTTGGTCGAATTTGCTTATAACAACAGTTTTCAATCGAGTATAAAAATGGCACCTTGCAAAGCATTGTATGGTCGCAAATCCCAAACACCATTGTATTGGACCGAGCTTAGTGAGAAACAGATTCACGGGGTTGATTTGATCAGAAAAATCGAAGAGAAAGTGAAAGTAATTTGTGATTATTTGAAAGCAGCTTCGAATCGAAAAAAATCATACGTGGATTTGAAACGGAATGATATTGAATTTCAGGTTGGTGATAAAGTGTTTCTGAAAGTGTCTCCGTGGAAGAAAATTCTTAGATTTGGTCGCAAAGGCAAGTTGAGTCCGCGTTTCATTGGGTCATATGAGATTATTGAAAGAATAGGGACAGTGGTATATCGACTAGCTTTGCCCTCGGAGTTAGAAAGGATGCACAATGAATTTCATGTGTCGATGTTGGGACAATATCAATCAGATCCATTGCATGTAATCTCACCATCAGAGATTGAGATTCGACCCGATATGACTATGGTGAAGAACCTATCGAAGTGTTATATCGAGAGGTTAAACAGTTGAGAAATAAAAGCATAACTCTAGTGAAAGTTTTGTGGAAACGACATGGGGTCAAAGAGGCTACGTGGGTACCCGAGGAACTTATGAGAAAACAGTACCCTCACCTCTGTTCTGGTAAGATTTTTGGGACGAAAATCCCATTTTTAGGTCAAATCAAAATAGTGGTTTCGAAACCACAAATTCAAAGTAAAAATATTTATTTTATTATTTTTTTACGGTCTACAGCATGATAGAATAATTGTGTGAAAATTTTGTTAAGAAATTTTATTGATTGAGTGCTCAATTTGATTAGAAGGACTAAATTGCAATAAGTGCAAAATTTGTGTAACAACCCATTTTTAGTCAAATCAAAACAATGGTTTTAGGGCCAAAAATATGATATTAAAATATTTATTTTATTATTATTTTAAGGTTTACAGTATGATATTTTATTGGTGTGAAAATTTCGTTAAGAAATTTTATCGTTTGATTAGTCAATTTAATAAAAAGGACTAAATCGCGTAAAGTGTTTAAAGATGGTAAATAGTTATGGATCATCAAAGTGGAGGTCTTTATGTGGTAAATATAACATTTTTTATGGACATGTATTAAGTGTTTTTAATGGTTTAATGTTAAGGTTAATTTGGTAATTGTTAAATACATGTTAATTAAATAAAACAAAACATAAAAATTTAGGCTATCATTTTTTCCATAGCCGAATATTGAAGAGAAGAAAAGCCATAAGTTTGGTTTTACATTCGGCCAAGCTTCCTATCTCAATTGTAAGTCTATTTTTGTCCCGTTTTTAATGATTTCTATGTTTTTGTGATTGTTGTAGCTTAGTCTAGTAAGCCCAGGGACTAATTTTCAAAACTGTTAAAGATTTTGAATTATGCCATTGTTGAATACATGTGTATTTCGAAGTTTTTTGATAGATTATGAATGTTTGTTAATAGATATACAAGTTCTATTAAGTGATTTTTAATGAATGCAAAATAGGGATTGAATTGAGAAATGTGTAAAGTTAGTGGTTAAAATGTGAAGTAAATGAAAAATATGGGCCGCTAGGGGCATATTAGTAATTCGTCTAGCATGGGTATATTTTAAATTTCACTAATTTGTGATTTTATGAAATAAGGACTAAATTGTGAACAATGTGAAATATGTGACGCAAAAAGGTAAATGTGTTTTAAAGTGTGCTTTGGAATAAATTGAATGAATAGATGATTAAATAAGTTGATTTTAAAATATATTTAGATCAAGAAAGGAAAAGTACAGATTTGGATCGGGGAAAAGATAAAGTTATCGACTAATCGACTCGATTCGCCGATTTAACATCTGAGGTAAGTTTTTATGTTATAATTTTATTTCAAATGTATTTTATGTGCTTTGGTATAGCATGAATTTTGATTATGTGATTACAGACAAGTTCATAAATGATTCGATGAAGATTCGACAGTTGGAATCTTGGTTGAACCTTAGGAATAGTTTAGGATGCTAGTGACATGTCATTAGCGATACCTTAAGTTGGCTTCGGGATATGATTTAACACTTCGAATGTGAGATAAACCGATTTGGCTTTGGGCCATGCATATCGGCTGATTTGGCTTCGAGCCATGATATCAGTATTTCGAATAAGATACCTTGATTTAGCTTCGAGCGATGGTATAGGTACTTATCGTGTGAGACCCTTGAGGATCTGACTTCTATTTTGAATGTTTCAACGGGTAAATGAAAGATGAGAACAGATATGAGATTGGTACGAGGTGGTACAGGTATGTGAATAAACCATTTTAGCTTTGAGTCGAAGAAATGATTATGAGAGTATATAGTTTTATGAATGAGTACTTGAAAGGTTTGATAGTTAATGAATGTTACGTATTAATTTATATTTATGTGATTACATTAAGTTTATTTCATACGAGCTTACTAAGCTTAATAGCTTTGTTTATATTTCTCTTGTTTTATAGTGATATTACGCTAGCTTGGATTCAGAGATCGTCGGAGATCGCATCATACTATCTACCTATCACTTGGTATCTTTAAACTTTGGTATATTAAGTATATGGCATGTATAGGGACTTTGAGTCATGTTGATTATGTTTGGTAATGATGTTGGCCAAATGAACTGGCATTGTAAATGTTTATATTTTGGTTTGTATATATAGCCATGAGTGATGGCTTAATTTTAGTATACTCAGTATGTTTGAATCATGTGCATATATAAATGTTTATGCCTTGTGTATATTGAGTTGGTTGTGATGATTGATGGTAATAGGTACCATGAGTGTTAAATGATTGATCAGTGAATTTTAGTATGTATTGAATGAGTAAAACATGAGTTTATAAGTATGTTTGTGGTTGATATTGAAATGGTACATTTAGACTTAATTTGGTTGATTAGGATGGTATATTATGATATGGTTTGATGTCATTTGTATAGGTGAAGATGTATACCAAATGGGGTGGCAAAATGGCTTGGTAAATAGCCTATTTTTATCCACACAGGCAGAGACACGAGCATGTGTGTCAGCCGTGTGTGACACACGGTTATGTTGCACGACCTGTGTTCCCTGGTGCGGTTTTAGAAATAAAGTCAGTATGCTCCACAGTGTAACGCCCCTAATCTTTAGGGATTAAATTGTGTGTTGGGTTACATGTTTGGCTTGCTTGCTTTGATGGTTAAGGGTCCTGAGAAGTGTGAGAAGTCCTGGGCTCAAACCTGGACTTTAGCAAAATTTTTGGTTTTTACTGAATAAAACCTTAGCTGGATGTTGGGCTCTTAATTAATTGAGGGGAAATTATGTCATAAAAGGCCTGCTGGTTCAAGGGATTGTGGCGTGTTACTAATGGTATGGGACTTGAGTTTGAGTATTCTTGCACGCAAGGGGTGTCTTTTTGCTATTGTGCCATGTAGGCGTTGTTTGCTAGTAGGATTCTGTTACTCATGGACGGTGGGAGAGTTTGAGAGGGAATAGGGAGTGGAGAGTGTGTAGCCAAATTCAAGGAAGACTATGGGGAGAAAATCGTGGAATGGATCAAGAAGTAGAGGGTGTTAGTTGTTGGCCGAAAGTAGGATTCTCTTTGTGCCAAAATCAGTCATAGGCACTTAGTGCCGAATTTGGCTAGTGTTTGCTCTCTTTTTCGGTAGCTGATTCCTTTTGCTTCATTTTGTTCTCTTTTGTTTGTCCTGGAATAGTAGCTGAATCTTACTAGGGACCATTTGGGTACGTTTTGTGTTAGTTTACTTTGACTCTATTCTATCGATCTGTACCTTGTTTAATCAACATTCGTCTCTCCATTATTCTTCTTCTCCTAGTTTCTTTGCCATAGGCGAACCTATTTTTCCTCTCTTCTCCCTTTCTCTCAACTAACTTTCCCCTAGCCAATTGCATCTTCCTTTAATCTTTATCTCATTCAGTTTTGGCTTATGGTGATCGAGTCATTCGTTTCCTTTTTCGCTTGTCTTCAGTGCAATCTAATCCTTGTTGGCTGAATAGTGCTCCTGTATTGACCTTCTAGGAACCAATTCTTTCTGTTGTTTCTCCCTGTCGATCTGGGTGGTAAGTACTATTTTATTGGATGTAGTCTCTGTTCATTCTTTTCTCTTTTGTCGTATCTATGGTTCTCTTTTAACCTTTTCTTTCTGATCGGCGTTGTTAGGGGAATAGTGGCACTAGTTCTGCCTCGTCGTAGCGACTATCTTGTTGGGGATTGTGAATCAATTGTTTTCCATTCTCTAGAATCGGTTTCACAATTGTTGTTGGTAAGTGTTATTTGTTGTTTCAATCTTCGGTCTGAGTGCAGACATTTTGAAAGAACCTACAATCAATCTTCACGGACGACTAAGGGTGTGAGGAACCTTAAGCGTTCGATCAAGGTAAGTGTCGAACCATGATTTGGATAGGTTTTATTAAAGGGACTAGTTACTCATTTGTTAAAGGACTGACGTTGGGGATATGATTGAATATAGGTTGGTGTTCGTGGGAACTACACTCTTTTCACAAATAGGTGTGTGTAACACCGCCATTAGATGTAACACTGCAAAGGCTAAAAAGCCAAAAAGCTGAAAAACTAAAAAGCGAAGTGGGTTGTCGACACCACACGGGCGTGTGGATGCCCGTGTGGCAGGATGTGTGACAAAACATGGTCGTGTGGTTAACAAGATAGCCATGAGCGTTTTTATAGGCTGACACAATACTGGGCCATTGTAGGCCGAGCTGGGCCATGAAGACCCAATGGGCCTGTAGGCCCCACATGGAAAGAATCACATAAAAGTGTGGTTAGTTTTGGGCTAGGTGGTGTGAACCACACGGCTAAGACCATTTTGAGCTATATGAGCCATATGAGCATGTGGGCCGACATGGGTCCTCAATATGGGCCGTGGGCTCATTATCACTGATTGACTATTAAGGTTGCACGGGTCGCCCAAGACGACTGTGGACTTACTGTTGGGTCGGTAAGTGTACTCGGACCCTTATTTTTTGTAAATGATTGATATACCCTTATGTGACGTATGTGTTTGAGCATGCCATGTTTTACTGTATATACATTTGTATTATGTTACATTGCATGGGGTGGGATATACGATTTTGGAGGAAATGTACTGAAAGGCTATAAGCCTATTACTGGCAGCTCTGTTGAAAATATACTGTTTTAGTGCCGTAATCGGTACTACTTGGACTGTAGGGATGGGTGGGTCGATTTTATCCCCACATGGTGTGTAAGGTTGGTACGCAGATGGTGTGTAGAGGTTCGATTGGGTAGGATTCTCTGAGTGCATACAATCGACATCAGTATTGGGCTTAGACCCCAATCGACATCAAGCTTCGAGATGGGCTCAGACCTGGACTACTTCATTCGATAAGGGTTAATGCCCTACCTGAGACTGAAAAGGCTTAGGCCCAAATTGTGTATTCTCTGCTTGATTGCTATAGTGGGATTTCACACACTAAGTTTTCGTAAACTCACTCATCTGTTTACTGTGCAGGGAAACCTCAGACTTAGGCGGTTCGATGCGACGGAGGACTAAACGGTGGCCACCCGACTTAGTAATTCTTAATATTATAATTGAAGTTATTTTTTGTAATTTTATGTAATAAAGCCGCTTTAAGTTTATTTTTAATTCGTGGATTTAATTATATTGGTTTATACCTGTTAGCAGTAGGACTCGAGTTTCCAAAAGATAAATGATTTTCAACTGTAACGCTTACGCAACTTGTTTTAAAAGCTTCTGCAACAAACCCTATTTTTCACAAGAGAGGGTAATAACAATCTAAGATAACTTATGTTTTACTAAACCAATCGAAGTTTTAACAATGAACAAGATATCTTGACTTGTCAAAATCATAACGAGGTTTTATCATAAAACAGACTTTTCCAATGGAACTACGCTTTTCAAAACACACTCCAATGTGACATCACTAATTTGGCCATAGCGTCTTGGCCGGGTTTAGGGTGTTTCATTTAGTGATATCAGAGCCAGGTTACCAAACTCGGCTGTGGATTTGGGCTTTCGTAGAAATGTAGAAATTTTAACAGAATCGTTTCAAATGGTTTAAATGATGAATATAATTTGAGAAATGTCTTACTAAAGGAGTGGTACACCGAGTCTCTGCATCAAACCTGTAAGTCTTTTAACTATTTATACTGAAAAATTGTAATGAAATATTATTACTGAGACTACTTTAGGTAGTAAGACTATACTAAAACTTTCTAGTTAGAGTAGGCTACAAACTATAGTAAAACTACGATCTGCGAAAACAAAACTCTAAATTATTGATAGTATTTCCATAAAATATCCTGTAATCAACACTGGAACAATAAACTAACTGGCATAAAACTGTTAATACAGACTAAGTGCATTCGATAATGAGCACCAGAGGTACTCGTGGAAAAGGCCGCGACACAGGCCGTGGAGGTACTCAGGCTGGGTCTGGGTCTTCGTCAGCTGGACACCAGCTTAATGAGGAAGCCAGAGAGGCACTAGCTTCACCTGTGACTGAGACAGAGTCTCAAAATCAAGTGGTTGGGGACGACGTATTGTCCCAAGCAATGTTGAGGATACTGGAAAGAGTCGCTGGGCCCAATATTGGTACTGTAGATCGTGGGTCAATTACGGAACGACTCAAGTCTAATGGGACTGAGATATTCAGGGGTATTACTAGAGTGGCCTCTAATGTGGCCGAATATTGGATCGAGGCCACGGAGAGGATCATGGATGACCTCGACTGCAGCCCCGGATAGAAAGTGAAGGGTGCAATATCACTATTGAGAGATGAGGCCTACCAGTGGTGGCTTATTGTCAAAGTGGGCACTCAAGCCGATCGATTAACCTGGGAGTTTTTCAAAACTATTTTCCTGGCTATGTATGTGGGTGCCAGCTATATGGGTGCCCGTAGGAGGGAATTTTTGAATTTAACAGAGGAAGATAGGACAGTAGCTGAATATGAGGCTGAATTTTTACGACTGAGCCGCTATGCACATGGGATGGTGGCAACTGAATACGAGTGGTGTGTTCGATTTGAGGATGGCCTCAGAGATGGTCTAAGGGTTCTGATAGCTCCTCAGAAGGAGCAGGATTTTGCAGCACTAGTTGACAAGACAAAAATCGCTGAGGAGGTGAAGCGCACTGAGCGCTAGAACAGAGAAAAAGGCAAAGGTAGGAGGGAAGCTGAGCACTCAAATTTATTTCAGAGGCCTAAGAAAAAGGTCAAACCTGATGGGCCGAATAGAGTCGGTGCCCCTGCTAATGCTACTAGGCCGCAGTTTTGTACTGACTGTGGAAGATGCCATAAGGGTGAGTGCTAGAAAATGATTTGAGTGTGTTTAAGGTGCAGTTCTAAGGAGCACTGTATCAAGGATTGTCTGCGGAGGACTGATCAGATGCCAGGTACTGGTTTTTTTGGGGGTAATGCACTTCAGAGGGTTGTTCAGCAGCCACTGAGAGGCCGTGGGTAGGCCAGAGGTGGAAATAGTATGGGCCCTGGTCGTGGAGCACCAGGCAAAAGTGCTGGTCACACTGAGGCAAGGCAGTTAGCATTGGTGTATGCTGCATGTCGTCGAGAGGACGGAGACACTCCAGATGTTATTATGGGCACATTTTTAATTTTCAATGTACCTTATACTACATTGATAGATGTAGGTCTACCCATGCCTACGTTGCCTGTACTGTTACCCAGAACTTGAAGATTTCGATTGAGAATACTTCGAGTGGAATTACTGTGTTGAGTCCATTGGGGCAGTCCGTCAGAGTTAATAAATTGTTTAGAAACGTCCCTTTAGAGATACAAGGGGTTATTATTCTGGCAGATGTAATGGAACTACCTTTTGGAGAATTTGATTTGATATTGGGAATGGATTGGTTAGTTAAACACCGAGTGAGATTAGGTTGTGCCACTAAACGGGTAATATTGAGAACTGAAGAGGACGAGGAGGTACTGATAATTGGGGAATGACAGAATTACTTGAGCAATGTAATTTCTGCATTAAGAGTTGAGAAATTGGTTTATAAGGGTTGTGAGGCGTATTTAGCCTACATCAGTGTTTCAGAATCCGAGGGTTCTTCTATTAAGGATATCAAAACAGTTAAGGATTTTCCTGATGTTTTTCCCGATGAACTGCCTAGGTTACCTCCTAACCGTGAAGTTGAGTTTGGGATAGAGCTCCTACCTGGTATAGCTCTTGCGTCCATTGCCCCTTATAGAATGGCACCGAAAGAGCTAGTAGAGCTTAAAGCTCAGATTCAGGAGTTACTAGATAGAGGGTTCATCCACCCTAGTGTGTCTTCATGAGGAGCACTGGTCTTATTTGTGAAGAAGAAGGATGGAAATATGTGTATGTGCATCGATTACTGACAATTGAACAAAATGACTATTAAAAATAAGTACCCCTACCGAGAATTGACGATATATTCAATCAGTTTTGAGGAGCTTTAGTTTTCTCTAAGATAGATATTTGATCTGGGTACCATCAACTGAGAGTCAAAGAGACTGATGTGCATAAGACGGCGTTTAGGACTCGCTATGGTCATTATGAGTTCTTGGTAATACCATTTAGACTGACGAATGCATTGTTAGCTTTTATGGGTCTGATGAACCGCATGTTCCAACCCTATCTGGACCTGTTCATAGTAGTGTTTATTGATAATATTCTGGTGTATTCGAAGACTGAGGTGGAGCATGACGAACATCTTCGAGTAGTTTTGCAGATTTTGAGAGAGAATCAATTGTACGCCGAGTTCATCAAGTGTGAATTCTAGTTACATGAGGTAACGTTTCTTGGTCATGTGGTATATGCTAAGGGGATTAGGGTTGATCCTTAAAAAATTGAAGCTGTTTTGGGTTGGAAGCAGCCTTAGTCGATATCTGAAATTTGAAGTTTTCTGGGTCTAGCAGGGTATTATAGGCATTTTGTGGAGGGGTTTTCACTGATTTCCGCACCCTTAACTAAGCTGCTACGTACGAGTGTTTCATTTATCTAAACTGATGCGCAGCAAGAGAGCTTTGAGAAGCTCAAGAAAGTACTGACTGAAGCCCTTGTCTTCATACAGCTAGAGTCTGGGAAGGAGTTCACTCTGAGGGCAATGTTTGCTCGACTCAGCCTATTTGATGATGGTAGCTTATTGGCCTAACTTCAAGTTAAACCGAGGTGGATTAAATAGATTAACGGTAAACAGTTGGAGGATGAATCACTGGGTCATTAATTTCGATAGATAAAGAGTGGGGAAACTTCAGATTTTGGGCTGAATAGCGAAGGGGTACTGTGTTCCATTGGAGAGTCTGTGTATCAAGGAATATTGATCTATGGCAGTCTATATTGCGAGAGGCGCATAGTAGTCCTTATGCTATGCATCCCAGTAGGAACAAGGTGTACCGAGACCTTCGTGAGTTATGCTGGCCTGGGAACAAGATGTACCAAGACCTTCGTGAGTTATACTGGTGGCCAGGACTTAAACGTGAGGTTACCGACTTTGTGAGTAAGTGTCTGACTTGCCAATAGGTGAAGGCTGAACATTAGTTACCTTCAGGGTTGCTTCAGCCAGTTAAGATTTCGTTGTGGAAGTGGGAGAGAGTGGCTATGGATTTCGTTAGTGGGCTACCCTTAACACCTACTAAGAAGGATTCGGCATGGGTCATCGTGGATCGGTTGACCAAGTCTGCCCATTTCATACCGATTTGTACTGATTATTTGCTACAGAAACTGGCTAAGTTGTACGTATCCGAGATAGTGAGACTGTATGGGGCACTAGTTTCTATAATATCTGATAAAGATCCTCACTTCACGTCTTGGTTCTGGAAGAAGTTGCACGAGGCTTTAGGTGCAAGATTGGACTTCAGTACTGTCTTCCATCTGAGAGGGTGATTCAGATACTGGAGGACATGTTAAGGGGTTGTGTGATTGAGTTCTGAGGCAGTTGGGAGGATTACTTGCCGTTAGCAAAGTTTTCATAAAATAATAGCTATCAGTCTAACATACAGATGGCAATACGAGGCATTGTATGGTCATAGGTACCATACTCCTTCATGTTGGACTGAGTTGGGTAAGCGGCGTGTTTTGGGTTCAGAATTGATTTTTGATACTGAGGATAAAGTTAGACTAATTTGGGATCGACTGAAGGTAAAATCTGACCGACAGAAGTTTTATGCAGTTTTAAAACATAAGGAGATTGAGTATTCTTTGGGGGACATGGTATTTCTCAAGGTCTCACCATGGAAGAAGGTACTGAGGTTTGGTCACAAGGGCAAGCTAAGCCCTAGGTTCATTGGGCCTTACCGAGTACTAAGATGAGTAGGACCAGTTGCCTACCAGTTGGAGCTACCTCCGGAATTGGAGTGGATTCATGATGTGTTCAACTTCTCTATGTTGAGACACTACCGCTCTGATCCTACACGTGTTGTACCAGTTGAGCAGATTAAAGTTAGACCAGACCTGGCTTTTGAGGAGGAGCCAGTCAAGATTTTGGGTTGAGAGGTGAAAGTCTTGAGAAAGAAATCAATTCCATTAGTGAAAGTTCTATGGCAGAACCATAGTTCAGAGGAGGCTATGTGGGAACCTGAGGAGGCGATGTGACGACAATACCATCATCTGTTTTGACCAGGTAAATTTCGAGGCCGAAATTTTCTTTTAAGGGGGAAAGTTGTAAAGCCCCAAATCTTTAGGGATTAAATTCTGTGTTGTGTTACATGTTTGGCTTGCTTGCTTTGATGGTTAAGGGTCCTGAGAAGTGTGAGAAGTCCTGGGTTCAAATCTGGACTTTAGCAAAATTTTTGGTTTTTACTGAATAAAACCTTTGCTGCTAGATTTTGGGCTCTTAATTAATTGAGGGGAAATTATGTCATAAAAGGCTTGTTGGTTCAAAGGATTGTGGAGTGCTACTAATGGTAGGGGACTTGAGTTCGAGTCTTCCTACGTGTAAGGGGTGTCTTTTTGCTGTTGTGTCGTGTAGGAGGTTTTTTGCTAGTAAGATTCTATTACTCATAGATGGTGGGAGATTTTGAGGGGGAGTGGGGAGTGTGTAGCCGAATTCAAGGAGAATTATGGGGAAAAAGTTGTGGAATAGATCAAGGAGTAAAGGGTGTTATTTAATAGCCAAAAGTAGGATTCTCCTTGTGTCAAAATCGGTCATAGTCACTTAGTGCCGAATTTGGCTAGTGCTTGCTCTCTTTTTGGGTAGCTGATTCCTTTTACTTCATTTCGTTCTCTTTTGTTTGTGCTAGAATAGTAGCCGAATCTTACTGGTGACCATTTGGGTACGTTTCGTGTTAGTTTACTTTGACTCTGTTCTACCGATCGGTACCTTGTTTAATCAACATTCGTCTCTCCATCATTCTTCTTCTTCTAGTTTTTTTTCCATAGCCAAACCTTCTTTCCTCTCTTCTCTTTTTCTCTCAACCAACATTCCCCTAGCCGATTGCATCTTCTTTTCCTCTCTGTCTCATTCAGTTGTGGCTTGTGGTGACTAAGTCATTCTTTTCCTTTCTCCCTTCTCTTCAGTGCAATCTAATCCTTGTTGGCCAAATAGTGCTTTTGTATTGACCTTCTAGGAACCAATTCTCTTTGTTGTTTCTCTCTATCAATCTGGATGGTAAGTACTATTTTATTGGATGTTGTCTCTGTTCATTCTTTTATTTTCTATCGTATCAATGGTTCTCTTTTAACCTTTTCTTTCCGATCGGCGTTGTTAGGGGAGTGGTGGCACTAGTTATGCCTCGTCGTAGCAGCTACGTTGTTTGGGATTGTGAATCGATTGTTTTCCATTCTCTAGAATCGGTTTCACAATTCTTGTTGGTAAGTGTTATTTGTTGGTTGAATTGTATATGTGAACTTTCTAATAGAGGATAATGGAATCTCGGTCTGAGTGCAGACGATCTGTAAGAACCTATAATCAATCTTCGGCAATGACTAAGGGGGTGAGGAACCTTAAGCATTTGATCAAGGTAAGTGTTGAACCATGATTTGGATAGGTGTTATTAAAGGGACTAGTTACTCATTCGTTAAAGGACTGACGTTGGGGATATGATGGAATATAGGTTGGTCTTCATGGGAACTACACTCTTTTCGCAAATAGGTGTGTGTAACATTGCCAATAGATGTAACACTACAAAGGCTGAAAAGCTGAAAAACTAAAAAACTAAAAACCCGAAAATGGGCCCGTGTGGTAGGCCGTGTGACAAAACATGGTTGTGTGGTCAACGGAATGGCCATGAGCGTTTTCATGGGCCAAAACGAAGGCCTAATGGGATTGTGGGCCCCATACGGAAAGACTCACACAAAAGTCTGGTTAGTTTTGGGCTAGGCTGTGTGAAGCACACGGCTAAAACCATTTCGGGCTATGTGGGCCACGCGAGTGTGTGGGTCCACTTGGGCCCGCAATAGGGGCCGTTCGCCCATTATCACCGATTGACTGTTAAGGTTGCACGGGTCGCCCAAGATGACTGCGGACCTACTGTTGGGCCAGTAAGTGTAATCGGGCCCTTATTTTTTATTCATGACTGATATACCCCTATATGACGTATGACTGTTTGAGCATGCCATCTTTTACTGTGACAGCCTTAAAATGAGCCTAGTCGGAATGTGGTTTCGGGACCACAAAATCGAGGCATAAAAATAATTTAATATTTATTTTATTTCCTATAATGTGTGTTAACTCATGTGTGACATTTTTGATGTTTTGATTTAGAGCTATAAATGTGAATTTCACTAGAAAGGACCTAGTAGTAAACTTTGAAAGTATGATGGGGAAATGTGTGATGACTAATTAAAGCATGCATGCAAAACAATGGACTTGCATGTCAAATTCCCCCAATAGCTAGTGGCCGGCCATGACAAGGAATTATGGGCAAAATCATGTCATGAAACATGTTTGGTAAGTGGGTTATGTTGGAATGAATAAAATAAGGAGTATGGAATAAAAAAAATGTGTGAGTGAAGCCTTCTCTCCTCCCCATTGCCGTGTAGGTAGGAAAGAAAACAAAAAATTTGTTCATCCATTTCACTCTCTTTTGGCCGAAAATACTAAGGATAAGGAAGGAGTTTTGCTTCATGCTTGGTTTGGAAGAGGATTAGGAAGGGTTTGGCTATACTTGCATCAAGATTAAGGTATGTTTGATGTTGTGCCATGAGATTCATGCATGTTTTTGGTTGCTAACTTGATGTTCTTATTAGCCCATGGTTCAAATCTTTGTTATATCATGGGGATGGTATTTGGCCAAGGTGGATTTTGAGTTAATGCCATTGCATGTTAAATATGAAGCTTGATGATGATACATGTGATGGTGGATTGAGGACTCTTAGATTTTCTTTAAGCATTTTGAATGAGATACTAAGTTCTTTGTGTAATCATGACCAAAATTATGGTGTCGTGATGTATTCGCCATGGTACATCCATAAGTGTGATTTATGCTCATTGCATGGAAAGTAAGATTTGTGTTTCAAATCATGTTCATGTTTAGTTACAATCAACTTGAGATTCGGCTTTAGCATATATATATGTATATATGTTTGAGCATGATGTATTGGTATGACATATATATACTATCTCAAGGTATATACTTACTTATGATGATGTTTGGTTATGAAGGAAATGATAGATGTGTATTGAGTTACAATATGGAATGCATTAGTTAGTAAAATGTATGCTATTTTGTGTGGTAATAAGTGTATAATTGGCCTCAACATGGACATGCATATTCGGCCACATGAGGGAAATTGGTGTGCATGCATTCGGTTAGAGGCAAGCATATTGATGCCTATTCTTGGCTTAGAAAATTCGGCTAAGAGGAATATTAACTAATGTGTTGAGTTCGATTCATGATTCGTACATATGCGACTTTGATGCCTAATGAGTATATATATTGGCTAAGTACCTTGAATTCCTCTTCGATGCTCAAATGATTAAATCAATTTATTTGTCAAATTAAGCTCAAGAGCAAAGGGGAGCTAAATCCGATAAAGGGAAGGAAAAAGTAGTCGAGTAGCCGTCGAAATCGCTCGACAACATCCAAGGTAAGTACTTGAGTAATAGAGCTTAAATTCTGAATTGATTAGATCATGTTTAAAGCAAATTAAAATCATGCTCTTTGTGTGTGGCTATTGAGCCGAAATTTCAAGTGTGAATAGTGCCTTGTGTTTGAGTTTTGCTAATGAAAATGAAATACGAATGTGTCATAATTTATTGATAATTGTGCTCGGTTATTCGAATGATGTCCGGGCTAAGTCCCGAAGGCTTTGTGCTAAGTGACTATATCCGGACTAGGATCCGAAGGCATTCGTGCGAGTTAATAAATCCGGGCTAAGCCCGAAGGCATTTGTGCAAGTTACTAAACCCGGGTTAAGTCCCGAAGGCATTCGTGCGAGTCACTATAACCGGGCTTCGTCCCGAAGGCATTTGAGCGAGTCATTATATCCGGTTGAATTCCGAAGGTACGTGATTCGAGAATGAGCGATCTTGCTATAAAATTTTCAGTTAATACGCTTGAAAAATTCCAGCAATGAGGTATGTTCGTATGTGCTTGAATTAGTTGATTCCCTTCGAATAATATTCGCTCAGTCGAGTAATGGGTTTCCGGTATTTGGCTAAGATGATCCCTTATGTATGAACATAGGGGTTGGAATGTGAAGTGAGTATGATATTGAGAATTTGTGCATATGAAATTATCCGTTAGCTTTATGAATGCTATGCTTTTGTTGTGCTGGAATCTCTTGCTCAAACTTAGTAAGCATAAATTGCTTACTCCGTCTTCTCTGTTTCTCTGTTTTATAGATTTTGCTCGTTAGCTATCGGATTCGGGATCATCGAAGTCGAAGTTATCCACACTATCAAAGCCCCCATTTTGGTACAATTTTGGTTGAACTTTGAAATGGCATGTATAGGACTACCCTTTTGTTGAAGGTCATGTACCTTTCGGTTTTGTGTAAACTTGGATGGCCATGCGAAAATGGCTTATATACGTTTTTAGCCTAGTACCATAATCGTTTGTTTGTTGATCATTATAAGGTATGGAATTGTTTTGAAACGATTAGCCATTGGGATGGTTAATCATGATCACACTTTGTGCTATGTATGCAAAAGGGGCCAATTGAATCATGGAAATCATGAAATAGGTAAAGCCTACCTTAAAGGCAGATGCTGACAGCAGCAGTGATGTGGATGTGAAAAATCACTAAAAATAGTAGGAATGGTATTAAATAGTGAATAAATTATGTAAATGAACTTTGATGAATCTACTTTCATGTGGAAGAAACTAAATGGTCATATGAGTTATATGTTAAGAGATATTAAAGTTCTCGTGAAACAGGGCCAGAACGGTTTCTGGATCCCCTGTTCCGACTTTGGAAATTCATTGTAAATTAACCAGAGATAATTAGGAGTCATGCCATATATGTATAGATTCCTCTCTGAGTCTAGTTTCTATAGAAACAAACGTCATCAGTATTAAATCCCTGTACAAGGAGATATTCAATTCGTAACGCACGAAGGTCAGTGTAGTTGAACCCTGGGATAGGGGAGACTTTAACTAATAAACTGTACTAATTGGCTAGACCAAAAATTCTATAAAAAAATCTGTAGATGGAAATATGAGTCTAGTTTCAGGGAAAAATTATGAAACAAATTTTTGAGCTTTGAAACTCAAGATATGATTTTTAAGGCGACAGTGATGCAGTGACCAGCTAGTCTGGAAATTTCTAAATGGACTGTGAAAATAGTTAAGTCTGTGTGCACCTTGTGTCCGATTCCGGTAACGGACTCGGGTACGGGGTGTTACAATTACTGTATATACATCTGTATTATGTTGTATTGCATGGGATGGGATATACGATTTTGGAAGAAGTGTACTGAAAGGCTATAAGCCTATTACTGGCAGCTTTGCTGTAAATATACTGTTTTAGTGCTGTAACCGGTACTACTTGAAGTGTAGGGATAGGTGGGTCGATTTTACCCTCACATGGTGTGTATGGTTGGTACGGAGACGGTGTGTAGAGGTTGGATTGGGTAGGATTCTCTGATTGCATATTGTACTGATACTGCTACTGAGATGGGCTCAGGCCCAGATTACTTCTATTATTGATAAGGGCTAAGGCCCTAACTGAAACTAGAAGGGGTTAGGCCCAAATTGTGTATTCTCTACTTGATTGCTATTGTCGGATTTTTCACACTGAGTTTTCGTAAACTCACCCATCTATTTATTGTGCAGGGAAACCCCAGACTTAGGCGGTTCGATGCGATGAAGGACTCAGTGGTGGCCACCCAACTTAGTAATTCTTAATATTATAATTTATGTTATTTTGGGTAATTTTATGTAATAAGGCCTCTTTAAGTTTATTTTTAATTCTGGGATTTAATTATATTGGTTTATACCTGTTAGCAGTAGGACTCGAGTTTTCAAAAGATAAATAATTTTCAACTGTCACGCTTATGCAACTTGTTTTAAAAGCTTTCGCAACAAACACTATTTTTCACAAGAGAGGGTAATAACAATCTAAGATGACTTACGTTTTACTAAACCAACCGGAGTTTTAACAACGAAAAAGATATCTTGACTTATCAAAATCATAACAAGGTTTTATCATAAAATAGACTTTTCCAATGGATGTGACATCACAAATTCAGCCATAGCATCTAGGCCGGGTTTAGGGTGTTACACACAGGTCTCACACACGAGTGTGTGGTCAGTCATGTGGCAGAAGTCAGTATACCCCCTAAATTGCACACGACTTAGCACACGGGCGTGTGACTTGGCCGTGTTGCATAAGTCAATATACCTTATTGGTTTGGCACGACCTAGAACACAGCCTGGCCCGTGTGTGGCCACTTCAAAGGGCACACGGGCTAGACACACAGGCGTGTGGTTGGCTGTGTGACCCAAGTCAGTATGTTTGCCCAATTTCCACACGGCCAGAGACATGGGTGTGTCTGGAGCCATGTGAGGCACACGGCCTGTTCATACGGGCATGAACAGGCATGTGACCCCTGTATGGTTGAAATTGTTCTAAGTTTCTAAATTTTTTTGTATGTTATCAGTTTAGTCCCAAACTACTTCTAAAGCATGTTTAAGGCCTCGTAGGACCTTATAAGGGACAATGTGATTGTGTTGAATGATTTATGAGAATAAATGTTTTATGTTTGATAAATGCATGCTATATGTTGTGAATTGATCGATAATACCTCGTAACCCTACTCCAGCGACGGATACGGGTTAAGGGTGTTAAATTTGAGTTCTATAAGTTAAAGGTAGTAAATTGTTATGAATTTTTAATTTTAGGTCCTTAAATGGAAATAAGACCATTATACTTGAAGGTGGACAAAAAGGGTGATAAATCGTAATTTATACATATTTTTATCCCATGCTTAGCATATTTTTGGATGAATTATCATTGGATTTATGGAATTTGATGCTCCTAATCCCTTAATTTCATGTTTTATACTTAGGTGAGCATATAAAAGTAAAAAGAGTGAGAAACGGGCCAAAAATGAAGAAAATGGGTCAACATAGGAAATCAACACGGCCTGGACTTCCTTACACGGGTAGACCATATGCCTGTGTCTATTCAACAGACTCGAACATGAGTTGAAGCACCTACACACGGGCGTCTCCCTGTTGAGCCCAAATCTAGTCCTATTCAAAAAAGGCCACTCTTGAGGATTTTGAAGCATTCTAAAGCCTATATAAACACCCTAGGAGGTACCTAGAAAAGACACACTGAGTAGGAGGTAAGGAATTACTAGTTTGTTCAGTTTGATGGTTTCCAGGACGAGGACCCAAACGCTCATTTGGAAAATTATCTGGAATCTGTGACACTTTTAAAATCAATGGCGTTTCTGATGATGTCATTCACCTTCGGTTATTTCCCTTTTCGTTGAGGAACAAAGCTAAATAGTGGTTGAACTCGTTACCATGAGGGTCAATCACTACTTGGGAACAAATGACCGAAAAATTTTTACTTAAATATTTTCTTCCAGCTAAAACAACTGAATGATATCTCTTCTTTTATGCAGATGGATCTAGAAACACTCTATGATGCATGGGAGAGATACAAGGATCTATTGAGAAGGTGCCCTCACCATGGGTTACCTTTATGGTTGGAGGTTCAAACGTTTTACAACGATGTGAACCCTTCAACAAGGCAACTTATCAACACAGCTGCTGTTGGGACTATCAATAACAAAACACCTGATGTGGCTTATGAATTTATTGAAGAGATGTCACTGAATAACTATCAGTGGCAAGTCATAAGAATAAAGTTGACAAAAGTAGCTGATGTTTTCAACCTCGACGCGATTACTGTGCTATCCAACCAGGTAGAACTTTTAAATAAAAAGATTGACGGTTTATATCGTTTTACTCAGGTACATCCAGTGATGAGATGCGATTCAAATGGAGGAATAGTACACACAAAATATCAGTCCTTCAACCCCAACACTGAGGAGGAACAAGTTCAATATATGGGTAACAATAATTCTAGACCTCAAAATAACCCATACAATAATAATTATAATGCAGATTGGAGGAACCATCCCAATTACTTATGCGGTAGTCAAGGGAATCAAAGGCCACAACATCCTCCAGGTTTTCAACAACCACCGTATAACAGGAAAAGAAGCCGAACCTTGAGGAGATGCTAACAAAGTTTATCTCTGTGTTAGAAACTCGCTTTCAGAATATCAAAATAGCACTTAAGAATCAACAAGCATCGATCCAAGGGCTTGAAACTCAGATAGGACAGCTCACTAAACTAATTTCTGAACGACCACAAGGTAGCCTACCGAGTAACACTGAATCTAACCCAAAGGAACAACTCAATGTGATTACCATTCAAGACGAGGAAGGGTTAGTTGAACCTAAACCAGAACCGAGGCAAAGAATTGTGGTAAGTAAAAGTAAAGGTGAGGTAGTCCACTGTCAGCAAAAATGGGTAAGTAAAGAGTACAAACCACGGGTGCCATACCCTAATGCGATAAGGAAAGACCACACAGATGAACAATTTGGTAAATTCCTTAAACTATTAAATAAATTGCATATTAACTTACCGTTTATTGAAGCTCTTTCTCAACTGCCAAACGCAATTAAATTTTTAAAGGAGCTTTTAGCAAATAAGCGAAAGTTGGATGAGGTATCACATGTGGAGATGAATGCAGTTTGCTCAGCCATTCTACAGAATAAGCTGGCCAACAAATTGAAAGATCGAGGGAGTTTTATGATTCCTTGTTTAATTGGTAGCTTAGATGTTAGTAATGCTTTGGCTGATTTAGGGGCTAGTGTTAATGTCATGTCATGCCCTATAAAATGTTTAAACAATTAGGTCTTGGGAAACCCAAACAAACTAGGATGAGCATTTAGTTAGCAGATAAAACAATTAGATTTCCTAAGGGCATTATTGAAGATGTACTCGTTAAAATTGACAAATTTATATTCCCAATCGATTTTGTTGTTCTAGACATAGAAGAGGATAGTGACGTGCCTTCAATTTTAGAAAGGCCCTTTTTAGAAACTACTAGAACTATAATTGATGTTGGTACATGTGACAGCCCAAAATTGACCCTAGTCGGAATGTGGTTTCGGGACCACAAAACCGAGGCATAAAAATAATTAAAAATTTATTTTGATGCCTATAATATGTGTGTGCTCATGTATGACATTTTATGATGATTGATTTAGTGTTATAAAGGTGAATTCCACAAGAAAGGACTTAGTAGTGAACTTTGAAAGTACGATAGGGAAATGTGTGATGACTAATTAAAGCATGCATGCAAAATAATGGACTTGCATGTCAAATTCCCTTTTACAAGTGATGGCCGGCCATGACAAAGAGATATGGGCTAAACATGTCATGAAACATGTTTTGTTGGGCATTAGGGAGAAATAATAAACAAATAAGCATGGGTAAGAAAAGAATGAAAAAAATGTGTGTGAGAGAGTAGCATTCCCCATTGCTTGTACAACCAAGAAGAGAAAATAAAAAATTTGTTCATCCTTGTTCTCTCCTTTTGGCCAAAAATACTAAGAGGAAGAAGAGATTTTGCTTCATTTCCTTTGTTTAGAAGAGATCTAGAAGGATATTTGGCTAAACTTGCATCAAGATTGAGGTATGTATGAGGTTGTGTCATGAGATTCATGCATGTTTTAGTTGCCAACTTGATGTTCATGTTAGCCATGGTTCAAATCCTTGTTATGCCATGGAAGTGGTATTTGGTCAAGGTTGGTATTGTGATAAAGCCATTGCATGTTAAGTGTGAAGCTTGATGATGATGCATGCAATGATGGATTGTCTACTCTTGAAATTTCTTTGTAGCCATCTTGAGTAAGACTTTGAGTTTTCTTTTGTTTAACCATGATTGAAGATAAAAGGGCATGATTATGATGTATTCGGCCATGATGCATTCATGAGCATGTTTCATGCTTCTTGCATGTTAGTTAAAATTTGTGTTTTAGATGGCTATGGACACCTTGAAATTCGCCATGCTCATATATGTATATATATGTTTGCACATGATGTTTTGGCTATGAAGTAAGTGATGAATATGTTTGTTTAAAGAAGAAGATGTTGAAGAATGCTTGTGAAATTGCAAGCACATTCGACCTAGCACACATATGAGTGCTTGATGCTATATTATAAGTTTTGAGCTACAACATGCAAAGCATTAACTAGTAAAATGCATGCTGTTTTTGTGTGGTATTAAGTGCATAATTGGCCTCAACATGGACATGTATATTCGGCCTTAGGTAGCCTATTGAAGGCCTTAGCTTTTCCTTGATGCCCGAATGAATTGTATTGAATTGCTTGATGTAGTATAAAATGTGCATGACCATTGTGTATTCAAGCTAAAGGGTGGCCATTTGACCATTTAAACTCCTTGTCATATTCGCCATAAGCTAGCACAATGAGGTTTTAATAAATTGAATTTGTTTGAATTAGCTCAAGAGCTTAGAGGGCCACAATTGGACAAGGGAAGGAAAAAGTGATCGAATAGCCGTAAAAGCCGTTCGACAACATCCGAGGTAAGTCCTCAAGAAGTGACCTTAATTGAATTATGTGGAATGAAATATGGATGTATTGATTATTGATTTATGTGTGTATGAGTATTCGAATGATACCCGGCTAAGTCCCAAGGCGATTATGCTAGTGATTATAATTGTGTTTGAGCCTTAGTAACGAAAATGAAATATGTATGTCCAATGATTATTGATGTATGTGTGCATGAGAAATTGAATGATACCGGGCTAAGCCCAAGACAATTATGCTGGAAATTATATCCGGTTAAGACCAAGGCAATTGTGCTAGTGGCTACATCCGGCTAAGACCAAGGCATTCGTATGCGAGTCATTCTATCCGGCTAAGACCAAGGCATTCGTGCACGTGGTTATATCTGGTTGTATTCAAGAAGCTTGGGCTGGAGGTGAGTGTTGGTTGCTGTAATAAATTCAATTAGTGCGCTCGAAAAGCCCAAAGAATAAGGTGCGTTTATATGTGCATTGGAAAGTCGACATATTTGAGCAACATTCGCTCAATCGACTAACAATTTCAGCTATTGGAATGGTTGATAATTTGTGAAAGTATATAATGATGAAGTGTGAAGTAAGAATGATTATGAGAATGTGTATTAATGAAATGATGCATTTGGTTATGTGAATGTATTGCTTAAATTAAAGCTGATTTTATTCCTTGAGACTTACTAAGCATAAAAATGCTTACCCGTTGCTTTGGCTCTCTGTTTTATAGATTACGCTCGATAGCAATCGGATTCGGGATCATTAAAGTCGAAGTCATCCACACTATCAACGCCTCTATTTTGGTATAAATTTTTGGTTGAACTTTGAAATGGCATGTATAGGACTACCCTTGTTGGTTTAAATATCTTTGTGATGTATATGTGTACGGCCATGCGAAAATGGCTCGTAAAAGTGAAGTACTGAACTTAGACTATTTGCGGTTTGTATATATATATATGGTGTCATGATGTGATTATGGATTGGAGATGGGAATGTTGGTCACATGATCAGCCATTGGTATGGTTAAAATGATCATATATGAACCTATGCATGGCAAGACTAGTTGGTTCATGGAGACTACAAAATAGGTAAGACCTACCTTAAAAACAGATGCTGCCAGCTGCAGTGACGTGAATGTGAAAAATCACCAAAATTTGTAGGAATGGTATTAAATAGTGAATCAGCTATGTAAACGAAATGGTCATAGGAGTTACATGTTAAGAGATATTAAAGCTATTGTGAGACAGGGCCAGAACGGTTTCTGGGTCCCCTGTCGCAACTTTAAAAATTTACTATAAATTATCCAGAAATAATTAGGAGTCATGGCTTATATGTACAGATTTCATTTTGAGTCTAGTTTCATTAGAAACAAACGGAACCAGTATTAAAGCCCTGTACAGAGAGATATTCAAGTTATAACGCGCAAAGGTCAGAGCAGTCGATCCCTGTAACATGGGTGACTTTAACTAATAAACTGTACCAATTGGCCCGACCAAAAATTCTAGAAATAAATCCATGGATGGATATATGAGTCTAAATTCAGGGAAAATTTACAAAACCAGTTTCCGAGTTTTGAAACTCGAGATATGATTTTTAAGGCGACGGTGACGCAGTTTTCCAGCCTGACTGGAAATGTCAAATTGGGGGGCAAAATATGTGAACTTGGCTTGTTAACCCCTCGTGTCCGACACCGGCGATGGTCTCGGGTTCGGGGTGTTACAGTACAGGTGAACTCACACTTCTTGTGGGTGATGAAACAATCACTCTTCATGCTCGAAATTCTACTAATACTGATCATGTGGTGCAACCTTCTTTGCATGAAATACGTTCGAAAAGCATACATGAGCCTTGTTCAAGTAACAACAAAGGACCCATCTATGAAGAACGAAGGCTACAAATCAAGGAACTAGGTGAATGGCGGACATAGAAATCGAGAGCACACTATAGACCAAAACCACGCCATGACGAGCTCAATGTTTCACCAAATCAACTTAAGGCTGGAGACAAAGTACTACTAGATGCAGCAGACCCTCATATTGCTACTTCTGAACCTAATGGAGCAATCCCTCTTACGGTACTCAATACTTTTCCATATGGGACGGTCGAGGTAATTCATCTTAAATTTGGCACCTTTAAGGTAAATTGTACTCGTCTAAAACTTTATTTTGTGTTTGATAGCAGGAATGAGGAGTGTAAACTCCTCACCCCACCATGACCACGCAACAGAAAGGTAAGTTGAGCTTAGACTATAAATAAGCGCTCCTCGGGAGGCAACCCGAGCACTAACGGTGTTAACTTCTTTAAATTTTAGTTTTAAACATTTAAATCACTAACTAAGTACTTGAACACAGGATTTCCAGAAACCACACGGGCGTGCCTTATGCCGTGCTCATACCATAGGCGGCGACATGGCTGTGCGATACGACCGTGTGAAAAAGAGCGAAAGTTTTCCCCAGCATGGGATTCAAAACATTGCGATGGCTGTGCAACATGGCTGTGGAGCAAACTGTCCAAACAACACGGGCGTGCGACACGCCCGTGTTTAAAAACCGTGGTTGAAACTGAGAAATTAACACGGGCGTGTGACATGCCTGTGCTCACCACCCGTAGTCAAGACTGTCAAAACAACGCGGGCGTGTGCATACATACACCAGCGTGGGAGAATCGAACAAAGCAGAACATGGCCATGCAACACGGCCATGTGCACCAACATGCCCAAAGAACATTGGCGTGGCCCGAATTTCAGACGTGCCCAAATTTGAAAATCACGAAACACACGGGCTGAAATAAGGGCACACGGGCGTGCCTCACGGCCGGGTTCCCTAATATTTATATAAACCCTTCACTATTCATCATCCCCTTCCCCAAAAAACCCTAACCCTAGCCGCCAAAATCCCCTCTCCCACCACTGACCGACCACTCCTTTCTCTTTCTCCTTCCATTTTTCTCCTCTCTTCCTGTCCTTTATCCCCTCTTCTCTCCCTTACACACCACACAGCCTCATTGCCCACGCCCGTGGCCGACCACATCACTCCTCTACTAAGCACTATTGCATTTTTCCATTCTTTTCTCTCTATTCTCTTGTTATTTATTGTTATTTCTTGTTTATTTGAATGTTTCTAATGATAATCATGCTTATACTCTTTGTTCTTATTTAGAAACTTGCCATTTTAGTTGATGCATTGTTACACATTCATCCTTGTGTTTCCATAGATTCATGCCATATTCCATATTATCATTACCATATGCACTAGGTATTTCGTTAGCACTATTCTTGTATTGTTAATGCTAATAATGAATTGATATCTATTAAGACTTAGTTATTTTCAGTAGATTTTCCCTCTAGTTAGTAACACCTATGAAGTATTCTTGTTTAGTTTTAACATGCCAACGTATTTTTTCATGCTATTCTTGGGAATTATTCTTATAACTTCGTCTTTTCATTGCAGATACCATGACAACCAAAAAGGTAAGAAGACTGCCGTCCCCACCTCAAAGAAATAAAAAAGGAGCAACATTCTCGTCGGGTCCCATTGCCGAGATTAGGCACCATTCATCTAATTTTCACTAAGACCACAGGAGGAACTTTTCAAGATATTACGGGCCCGACCCTTAGGTGTGGGCCGTTGCATCGAGTGGACCACTTTAGAGCAGATCCAACTCGCTAATGCAGTCTGGGCTCTCCTGACGACTGACCATGGGGGCTTTTCTTTGTAATCATCAAGCCGACGTACCTCGAGCTCACACTTGAACTCTTTTCAACCTTCCACCTTCAAGTCATTATGATAGAGTTTGATGATCCTAGAATGGTCCAGTTCCGTCTCGGCTGTTTAGTTCGCCAGCTGAGTGTGCCTAAGTTCGGAGTTGCATTAGGACTATACACGGAGGAGTTCATGGACGATGACGATTTCGCCAGCCTCCATCGCCACATCCACTACTCGCCTTCAAACTGTTGGAGGGCCCTCATTCCTACTTCGGCCACCTATGACCCTAGTCGCTTCAAGGCATCGGCTCTTGCCCCATCCCTGAGATACCTACATGCTATCCTAGCCCACACCCTGACAGGACAGCGAGAGAGCACCGATACCGACAACACTAACGATGCCGATTTTTGTAGAGCATGACGCATGGGCTCGTATTCGACCTCGCCTATTTCATTTCCCTTGTCATTTTCCATCAGACAGAGTGGCACAGAAACTAAGTCATTTCCATAGGCCCTTATGTGTCTCACCTGGCGCGATACTTCAGTCTCCTCAACATGATGGCGCAAGCATCCTCCCCCACTCTCATCGGTCAGATGTCCCTACAGGGCATCTCGAGTATGCTGCATATGAGGATGATCGAGCGACGACGTGTATTTGATCCTCCCTAGTACCGCCTCGTCTAGTCAGCCGAGCAGGAGGACCCAGAGGATATTGCCGATGATGCCCCTCCACCTCATGAGGATCCAGCCTCTCAGCCACCACATATTCATCGTCCAGATCATACGGCGGCTTCACTCTCTGACATCTCTGAGCGCCTCACTTGATTTGAGTAGCAATATTTTCAGTGCTTTGATCACATTGATGCAACTCTACATCTGATTTGTCAGCACCTTCACATCTCATCGCCGTCCCCACCTCGCGAACCATCTAGCGATGAAGATGTTTAAGACTTTTATTTATTATTTTTATGTTTTTACTTTTATCTTTTTAAAACTACTTTTTATTTTATTTTTCTTTAATTTTATTTTTACTACATCCTTAGGTTTTATTAAATAATTTATACTTTCGGCGATTTCTTTAAGAGTAATCATGCTACTTTATATTTCCTAGAGAATTATTGATTCTATCGTAATTGTAAAGAGCTCCAAAGCTCACTATTACTTAGAAATTTGCAACTCCACTGGAAAAGGTTCTCTACGACTGCCATGTCCTGCTCAACCACAACCATAGCTACCACCAGATATAATATTCTTTTGGCGCAGGACTTGTGGACTAACGAACCTCTACCACCACCGGAGTAACTTCCTCCAATCTCACACTTGCCTTAGCCGACCACTCTCCATTAATCCAATTCAAGGATTCCATTTCACATTCAGGAAGTTTCACTTCTCTCCCTATCTTATGATCTTATATCTATATTTTTCAGTAAATCTATCTTTTTACATTGAGGACAATGTACACCTTAAGTGTGGGGGGTTATTTATATCATTATCAAAAAAATCCCTGAATTTTGTCTTGTTCTCAAATAATCTTCTCATATCATTATTAGAATGAATTTTGATTAATTTATGATTTTTATTGATATGTCTTGAATTAAAACATAGGCATTTATGCATTGATTGTTAGACTTTAAGAAATTAGAGAATCAAACATGATAAGTTGATTTTTGAAAATTAAAATGTTTAGATTGTTTCCCCAAGTTTAGATATTTTCTTGAGTTGAAATTCACAGGTTTAACTTCAAAAAGCCACAACTTTTGTGAGATCTTGAGCCTTTAGAGCATATATTATTTCTTTCATACTCATTTTTATTGTTGCTATGAGTGCATCAATATTGATTGGTTATTCTAGAACTTGTATCGATTATGCATGTCAAGACCACACCATTGATTTGATATGTCGAGATGATAAAGACACTTAGGTTTAACCCACTTAATCCATAAAAGCCTACCCTCATAATTAACCCTTAGTGTACCCCTTTGAGCCTAACAAGCCATTGATTGATTTACCCTCAATATTAACCCATAACCCATTATTGTTGAAATCCCCTAATTTGATCCCTATTTTTGTCGGGATTTGATTTGAATTAATTGCTTAGCTATGTTTTATTTTTCTTTGTAATAGTTAGCAAAGTTCTATGTTATTTTGATTTGTTCTTAAATATATATATATATATACATGCATACATATTAGTAGTAATTCTTTGTTTTTGAGCTTAAGTATTTAATTCTATATTCCATGAAGAAAAGCCCAATTCTAGGACCTTCTAATTAGGAATATAAATTGTCAATTGTAGTATTTTTTTAGTTAGGTAATTTTTCAATTCAATCTTGATTCTAACCTTCTTTTTCAACTTCTAACTACACCCTCTAACCAAAGCCACGTTACAACACTTTAAAGACTTTTTGATTGATGTATCATCTCAATATATAGTGGTGGAGATTTGATTTTCACACAAACCTATGGTAATAACTTTTCATATTGACCGTTGAGTGCTAAATTTCTTTTCCTTAGACACCTCGAGTGATTTGAGTGAATCTTTAGTGAGGATATGAAACTCTGTGATATTTTGAATCAAAGGTGATTAACTAGATGAGGGGAGACACCTATGTTTTCCCAATAAAATGCTCAACTTGGAATGTTTGAAACTTTGATGTTCTTCAAGTTAAATTTTCAATGTATGATTACTTATGGATTATTTTGAGATATTATTGATAAGAATTATAAGATAAGAAGAATTTATTTTGATTGTGAGTTGAGGATTTTGCTTGAGGACAAGCAAACGCTTAAGTGTGGGAATATTTGATAAATCGTAATTTATACATATTTTTATCCCATGCTTAGCATATTTTTGGATGAATTATCATTGGATTTATGGAATTTGATGCCCCTAATCCCTTAATTTCATGCTTTATACTTAGGTGAGAATAGTAAAGTAAAAAGAGTAAGAAATGGGCGTAAAACAAAGAAAATGGGTCAACGTAGGAAATCAACACGGCCTAGGCTTCCTTACACAGGTAGCCCACATGCCCGTGTCTATTCATTAGACTTGAACACGGGTTGAAGCACCTGTACACGGGTGTGTCACACGGGCGTGTCCCTGTCGAGCCCAAATCTAGTCTTATTCAGAAAAGGCCACTCTTGAGGGTTTTGAAGCATTCTAAAGCCTATATGAACACCCCAGGAGGTACCTAGAAAAGACACACTGAGTAGGAGGCAAGGAATTACTCGAAGAAATCCAATTGATCCATCTCAAAAGCCGGATTACCCTTTAAGACTGAAGATCCCCCTTCAATTTCCTTTAGGAGATTTTGGGTTTTCTTTATGTTTTGTTATCATTATTATTTTCAGATGTGTTCCTTCACACTTATGAACTAAACCCCCAAAATACCTAAGGGGAATGAAACCTAAGACGGATCTTGTTATTATTTTTTGAATTATATGATAAATATTTGATTTGTTCTTAATTATGTTTTTTTAATTCTTGTTTTAATATTCCAGGATATTGATTCAAGTATTGATGTGCCTATTCAGAGGAGCAAAAGTCCTTGTCTAAGAGTAGATCTAGCATAATTGAGCGGAGTTGATTGCACACCTAGACATAGGGTGACATAATTTTGCCAGATTAGGGTGAAACCTAATAACAAGTGAAGTCTAGGTGGATTTTTCCCTTGGGTATTGTCCAAATCATTCAGTTTTCCCAAAAGTTATTTCCCCAATTTACTTTTTGTGCTTTCTTAGTTTAGTAATTAGTTTAGATAAAACAAACCCCTTTATTTTTAGGCTACATAATATAAAGAAAGTTAATACTAGTACTTTTAGTTCCGTTGGGTTCGACATCCCGGTCTTGCCATAAGCTGTACTACTGTTTGATAAGGTGTGCTTGCCTTTTTCGTGATAATAGTTAGTTTTCAGGAACGAACATTCATAAATTATAAAACTTATCATGATTCACATCAATCAAGTTTTTGGCGTCGTTTCCGGGGAACTAAGATATTACGAACACTTAATTTTTATTACTTTAGCCATTTATTTTATTGAAATTTAAATTTTATTTTGATTTTTGTTACTAAATTTTCTTTTTCCTTCTAAAAAGTTTTTATAGTTTATGACTAGAAGAAACCCGTCGGGACCATTACTTTTTAGTAGTGAGATCAATCGCACAGCTCGCAAAAACCGAAGAGAAATAAGGCGAAGCCTATGATACACAGAGGAAGAGCAAGAGAACCATATTTCAACCACAACCGAGGAGATGGCTGAAAATCAGGAAAACCCGCTACCTCCTGCAATTGATGCTGATCTACTAAATCAAAATCCTACTCTAGGCACTATGTATTATTATGCTAAACCTATTTTAACAAGAACTGAGTCAAGTATAGTTAGGCCTGCTGTTGCTGTAAATAATTTTAAACTAAAACCTAACACGATTCAAATGATGCAACAATTTGTTCAGTTTGATGGTTTGCAGGACGAGAACCCAAACACTCATTTGGCAAATTTTCTGGAATTTTGCGATACTTTTAAAATCAATGGCGTTTCTGATGATGTCATTCACCTTCGATTATTTCCCTTTTCGTTGAGGAACAAAGCTAAATAGTGGTTGAACTCATTACCACGAGGGTCAATCACTACTTGGGAACAAATGACCGAAAATTTTTTACTTAAATATTTTCTTCCAGCTAAAACAGCTAAGTTGAGGAATGATATCTCTTCTTTTATGCAGATGGATCTAGAAACACTCTATGATGCATAGGAGAGATACAAGGATCTATTGAGAAGGTTGATCGTGAGGTTTCGTGATAGGTTTTAAATATTTATAATTACTTGTTCTTAAACTAACTACTATCGCGATGTAGGCAAGTGTACCTATTGAACAGTAGTATAGTTTTAGCAAGACCGGATTGTCGAACCCAAAGGAACTAAAAGTACTAGTAATGACTGTCTTTTTATTATCTAGCCTAAGAATAAAGAGATTTTGTTTTAATTAACTAATTATCTAAACTAAGAACTCACAAAGAAAAGAATTGGGGAATTTTTTTTGGGAAATTCAATTAAATGAAGACAATACCTAAGGAAAAATCCACCTAGACTTGTTATTCTGGCTCCGAATCGGACGATTTATTCATTCAACTTGTTTCATAGAGATCCCTAAGTTATGTTATTATCCCTATTCAAGACTAATAATGTCTAATACCTAGATTGAATAATCGAGACTTTTCTCTAATTAACACTCTAGGGTTGCATTAACTCGATCTATGGATCCCCTTATTAGGTTTCACCCTAATCTGGTAAAATCTTATCACCCTATTTCTAGGCGCGCAATCAACTCCACTTAATTATGACAAAAGTACTCTTAGACAGGGTCTATTCCTCCTCTGAACAAGAGCATGCCTTAAATTAGTATCCTGGGATATCAAAACAATAATTAAGAACACATAATTAAGAACAAGTTAAATATTTATCATACGATTCAGAAAATAATAACAAGATTTGTCTTAGGTTTCATTCCCCTTTGGTATTTAGGGGTTTTAGTTCATAACTAAATAAAAAAACATCTTAGAAGAATAAAGAATACAAAACATAAAGAAAACCCAAAACTCCTGAAGGGAAATTGAGGAGAGATCTTCAGTCTTGATGATGAATCCTGACTTCCGAGATGGATCAATCGGATTCCTTGGAGTAATTCCTTACGCCCTCTTCTCCTTTTCCCTTTTCTCCTCTTCTAGGGTGTATTTAGAGGCTTTGGAATGCCTATAAGCCCTCAAAAGTGGCCTTTTCCGAATTGGACTCAACTTGGGCTCGACAAGGACACGCCCGTGTGTGATTACTTCAGGCCGTGTTTGAGCCTGTTAAAATGGCACGCACGTGTGCTATACCCGTGTGAATCGTGCTTCAATTCTACCAGATTGACACGGCCATGTGGTCTGCTCGTGTGAAGAGGTCCAGGCCGTGTTGATTTTGTACTTTGGCCAATTTTCTCTATTTTTGGCCCGTTTCTCATTCCTTTCACTCTCCTATTCTCTCCTAAGTATAAAACATGAAATTAAAACATTAAGGGCATCGAATTCACCAATTCTAATGAGATATCATCCATAAAATGCATTAAACATGGGGTCAAAATATGTATAATTCATGGTTTATCAAATACCCCCACACTTAGGCATTTGCTTGTCCTCAAGAAAAATTCTCAACTCATAATCAAAATAAATTCTTCTCAACTTATAATTTCTATCGATAATATCTCAGAATAATCCATAGATAATCATACATTGAGAATTCAACTAAAAGAACATAAAATTTTCAAACATTCTAAGTTGAGTATTTAATCATGCAAACAAAGGTGTCTCTCCGCATCTAAGTAATTACTTTTGATTCAGAATATCACAGAGTTTCACATCCTCACTAAAGATTCACTCAAATCACTCGAGGTGTTCAAGGACAATAAATGAAGCACTCAATAGTCAATAATTAAAAGTCATTACCATAGGCTTGCATGAAAATCAAATCTCCACCACTATAATTTAAGATGATACATCAATCAAAAGGTCTTTAGAGGGTTGTAATGAGGCTTGGTTAGGGGGTGTGGTCACAAGCTGAAAGAAAGGGTTAGAATCAAGATTGAATTGAAAAATTGCCTAACTAGAAAAAGAGTTAATCTTCACTTACGTACAACAGAGCTTCTTCTTAGAATATGAAATTACAGATATGTATACATGTTTTTTTTTTAAGAACAAGTTAAATAATATAGGCTAACTATTGAGAACTAAACATAGCTATGCAATCCATTCAACTCAAATCTCGACAAAAATAGGGATTAATTTAGGGGATTTCAACAATAATAGGTTAAAGGTTAATATTAAGGGTAATACAAGAAATGGCTTGTTAGGCTCAAGGGGGTTTACTAGGGGTTAATCCTGGAGGTAAGCTTTTCATGGCATGAGTGGGTTAATCCCAAGTGCCTTAATCATTTTGACATATCAAATCAAATGGTGTGGTCTTGACATGCATAATCAAGCAAGTTCTAGAATAACAGTTCAATGCTGATGCGCTCAATGCAATAATAAAACTGAGAATGAAAGAATTAATAGATGCTTAAAAGGCTAAAAAATCTCACAAAAATTATGGCTTTTTGATGTTTAGACTCGTGAATTCCAATTCAAAGTAATACCTAGACTTGGGGAAACAACCTATAATTTTAAATTCTTTAAAATCAACTTATCATGCTTGATTCTCTAATGTTTTAAAGTTTAAACAATCAATGCATAAATGCCTATATTTTAATTCAAGAAATATCAATCAAAATCATAAATCAATTAAAATTTATCCTAAATATGATAGGAGAGTTTTTCAAGAGAACAAGGTGATTATTCAGGGATTTTTCTGATAATGAATGAATGCCCCCCCCCCACACTTAAGATGTACATTGCCCTCAATGTACAAAGATAGATATTAGAGTATAAAAATAAGATAGGGAAAGAAGTGAAACTTCCTGTATGATGAACTCCTCAAACTAGAGTTTTGAAGAGTGATCGGTTCGAGAGTGGAGGAGGATACTCCGGTGGTTGTACAAGTTCATTAGGCCATAAGTCCTGTGCCAAAAGAATATCATATCTAGTGGTAGCTATGGTCGTGGTCGAGCAGGACATGGCAGTCGTAGAGAACCTTTCCCGGTGGAGTTTTAGTTCCTATGTGATGATGAGCTTAAGAGCTCTATATAACTGTGATAAAGTCAGGAACTTTTTAGGGATATTAGGAAGAATAATTACTCAAAAAGAAAAACCGAATTTGATAATTAAAATAAAATTTCTAAAATCTAATAAAAATAAAGAGTAGTTTCAATAAAAATTAAAAACATAAAATAATAAATAAATATTTTTAAACATCTTCATCGCTGGATGGTTCGCGAGGTGGGATTGGCGATAAGATGTGACAGTGCTGACAAATCTGCTGTAGGGTAGTATCAATGTTGTCAAATCATTGAAAACACTGCTACTCGAATCGGGTGAGGCACTCAGAGATGTCAGCATATGAAGTCGCCACATGAACTGGACGAGATGGTGGTGGTGGCTGAGTCGGTGGGTCCTCAAGCTGTGGGGGGACATCATCAGGAATGTCCTCGTAGGCCTCCTCCTCAATAGATTGGGCGAGACGATACTGGGGAAGGTGGGTTCCTCGGCGCCTCTCGATCATCCTTCTGCTAAGCATGCTCGAGATGCCTTGTGGAGACATCTAGCCGATGAGAGTGAGGGATGATTCTTGGGCCGCAGTGTTGAGAAGCTTGAAGTGTCATGCCAGCCTAATCACGTAGGGGCCAGTGGAGATGACCCTCTTCCGATGCCACTCTATCTAGTGTTGAATCGCAAGGGCGATGAAATAGGCAAGGTCGATGACGTGCCCTTGCGACATGCACCATAAGAAGTAGACGTCGTGGGTGTTGACGATGCCAGTGCTCTCTCGCCTCCCTGTAATCGTGTGAGCTAGACTAGTGTGTAAGTACCTCAGGGATGGTGGGAGAACTGATGCCTTGGAGCGGCTGGGATTGTACGAGGCTGTGCTAGGGGCCAAAGTGGGCCAACACTTCAAGGGAGAGAAATGTATGTGGCGACTGAGAGCATGTAGTTCATTCTTCTCTTGAAACTCCTCCGTATATAGGCCTAGAGCAGCACTAAACTCTAGGACGCTTAGCTGGCGGATTAATCTGCTTAGGCGAAACTAGACCGTGCTGGGATCATTATACCTTGTCATTACGGTCTAGAGATGGAACGCTGAGCATAGTTCCATCGTGAGCTTGAGGTATGTAGGCTCGACAATCCTAAAGAACAGCTCCCAAGGGTCAGTGGTTAGGAGAGCCCGAATTGCGTCAGCCATCTGGACTTGTTCTACAGTAGTCCAGACGATGCAGAAGCCCACAATTAAGGGCCGAGCCCGAAGTATTTGGAACAGTTCTTCCTGGGGCCCTTGGGGAAACTATAGGAGAAGGTGACAAATTTTGACGGTTGGGCCCGTGGAAAAGGACGCTCCCTTCCTCTTTTTCGAAGCAGGCATAGCGGTTTTCTTTCCTCTTGATAATGACATGGTACCTGTGATTAGAATCATCAAGTCATCTTGATGAGTGGTCGAAGTAAAAGGAATACAATTTCCAACTAAAAAGTAGACTTTCAGCCACAAGCAAACATAACTAATATAATAATTTCGTGACTTTGCCATTGTATGTAGTAATGGCATGTGTAAAAGAATGCAACTTTCCTAACCACTTGATTTAACATGCAATGTATAATAACTAACTAAAAATGCAAACTAAATGATAAAGTAATAAACAGAAATGGAAAATAGTTCAAAAGAAATGGAAATTATTGTAATAATAAGTATTAGTAATAAGTAAAATAGAAGTGAAGAGAGTAAACAAACACCAAGGGAGAGAGACTGAGCTTTAAAAATAAAGTTAGAGGCGGCGCACGAGCATGGTAGGGGGCCGTGTGGAGTTGCAGCGGCCAAGGTTAGGGTTTTTGAATGGGCCAGAAAGTGAATAGTGTAGGGTATTTATAGATTTTGGGGCACACGGCCATGGCACACACCCTTTTCCCCCAATTTCAGCCCGTGTGATTCGCGAATTTCAAATTTGGGCGCGTCTAACATTTAGTACACGCTCGTGTTCCTCGGGCGTGTGGATTCACACAGCCATGTTGCACGGCCGTGTCTAGCTTCATTCGCTTCTCCCACGCCCATGTTAATTTAACAGGTTCGACCAGGGGTGTTAGACACAGGCGTGTCACACGCCCATGCTAGTTTCTCAATTTCAACCACGGGTCTTCCACACGGGCGTGTCGCACGCTCGTGTTGTTTTGGCAGGCTCGACCATGGCCAGGTCGTATGGCCGTGGCATTTTATCATAGCCTGTGTTGGGGAAATCTTTTGCCCTGTTTTCACACGGCCTTAAGCACACCCGTGTGCTTGGCCATGTCTCTGTGGAAACACCTGTATTCGAGGTCTCTATTAGTAGGTTAGGAGTTAAATCCCAAAATTTAAAGAAATTAATAATGTTAGTGCTCGGGTTGCCTTTCGAGAAGAACTTATTTATAGTCTAAGCTTGACTTACCTCTTCAATGAATGGTCATGGTGGTTTGAGAAGTTTATACTCCTCATTCCTGCTATCAATCTCATCAAAATAAGGTTTTAATCGAGTGTTGTTTACCTTAAAAGTGCCGAACTTGGGATGACTCACCTCCACCCTACCGAATGGAAAAATACTGAGTACCGTAAGAGGGGTTTCCTCATTCGGTGTGGTAGTGACAATGTGGGGATTTGCGGCATCTAGTAAGACTTTATCACCAACCTTAAGTTGATTTGGAGAGGTATCGGGCTCGTTTTGGCGTAGTTTCGATTTATGTGCTCGCCATTCGTCTAGCTCCTCTATCCATAACCTTCGTTCTTCATGAATGTATCCTTTATCATTTATGGAACATGGCTCATGAACTTCTTTGAAGCTCAATTTTTGCAAAGTCATATTGTCAGTTTTAGTAGATTGGTGTGGACTATTATGAATGTTTGATGTGATGCTAGAATTACGAGCTTGAAGGGTGATTGTTTCGTCTCCCACACGAAGTGTAAGCTCACCTGTGCCTACATTAATAATTGTTTTAGCAGTTGTTAAAAAGGGCCTCCCTAAAATCAAAGGGGTGTTATTATCCTCCTCTGTGTCTAGAACAATGAAATCAACGGGAAATATGAACGTATCTATTTTCACTAGTACATCTTCAATAATACCCCTAGGAAATCTTATAGTTTTATCTGTCAATTGAATGCTCATCCTAGTTTGTTTAGGTTTCCCAAGACCTAGTTGCTTAAACATTTTGTAAGGCATGACGTTAATACTAGCCCCTAAATCAGCTAATGCATGATTTATATCTAAACTACCAATTAAGCAAGGAATTGTAGAACTCCCTGGATCTTTCAATTTGTGGGGTAGCTTATTCTGTAGAATAGCTGAGCAGACTGCGTTTAGCTCCACATGCAATTCTTCGTCCAACTTCCGCTTATTTACTAAAAGTTCTTTTAAAAATTTCATTGCATTCGGCATCTGTGACAGAGCTTCAATAAACGGTAAGTTAATATGTAATTTTTTCAAAAGCTTGAGGAATTTACCGAATTGTTCGTCTGAGCGGTCTTTCCTTGTCGCGTTAGGGTATGGGACACAAGGTCTATATTCTTCATTCACTGTTTTGTTATGACTTACCTCACTTTTACCTTTGCTCACCACAGTTTCTTGCATCAATTTTGGCTCAGGCGCAATGAATCCTTCCTTATCTTGAGTACTAATTGTGTTGAGATGTTCCCTTGGATTAGGTTCAGTATTACTTGGTAAGCTACCTTTTGGTCATTCGGAGATTAGTTTGGATAGCTGACCTATCTGAGTTTCAGCCTTGGATGGATGCTTGTTGATTCCTAAGTGCTGTCTCGGTATTTTGGAAAGGAGTTTTTGATACCAATATGAATTTAGAAAACATCTCTTCAAGGTTTGGTTTCTTCTCTTGTTGATAAGGCGGCTATTGAAAACTCTGAGGATTTTGTGGCTTTTGATTCCCTTGACCACCCCAAGAGAAATTTGGGTGGTTCCTCTAACCTACATTATAAGTATTACTGTATGGGTTATTTTGAGATTGAAAGTTATTGTTACCCATATAGTTGACTTGTTTCTCTTCGGTTGTAGGATTGAAGGATTGATATTCTGTATGCAAACCTCCTCCACTTGAGTCACACCTTATTCTGGATGTAGCTGCGTAGAACCAAGTAAACCATCAATCTTTTTATTGAGAAGCTCTACCTAATTTGATAGCATAGTAACTAAGTTGACGTTATAAATGCCAGCTATTTTTGTTGGCTTTGTCCTCATGACTTGCCACTAATAATTATTCAGTGACATTTCTTCAATGAATTCATAAGCCTCTTCAAGTGTTTTGCTGTTGATGGTTCCTCCAGCAGTTGCGTCAATTATCTATCTTGTTGAGGGATTCACACCATTGTAAAACGTTTGAACTTGCAGCCATAGAGGTAACCCATAGTGAGGGTACCTTCGCAATAGATCCTTGTATCTCTCCTATGTATCGTAAAGTGTTTCTAAGTCCATTTGCAAAAAAGAAGAGATATCATTATGTAACTTAGCCGTTTTAGCCGGCAGAAAATATTTTAGTAGAAATTTTTCAGTCATTTGTTCCCAAGTAGTGATGGACCCTCATGGTAACGAGTTCAACCACCGTTTAGCTTTGTTTCTCAGTGAAAAAGGGAATAACTGAAGGCGAATGGCATCATCAGAAATGCCATTAATTTTGAAAGTGTCGCAAAACTCCAGAAAATTCACCAAGTGAGTGTTGGGATCCTCATCCTGCAAACCATAAAACTAAACAAACTACTGTATCATCTAAATTGTGTTAGGTTTCAGTTCAAAACTATTTGTAGCAATAGTAGGTCTAACTATACTTGACTCAGTTTCTGTTAAAGAAGGTTTAGCATAGTCATACATAGTACGTGGAGCAGGATTTTGATTAGCCGCAATTGCAGGAGATAGCTAATTGCCTTAGTTTTCAGCCATCTCTTCGGTTCAGGGTTGAGTATTGTCTTCTTGCTCGTTCTTCGTGTATCTTAAGCTTCTCCTTATTTCTCTTTGGCTTCTACAAACTGTGCGATCGATTTCTTCGCCAAATAGTAATGGTCCCGACGGGTTTCTTCTAGTCATAAACTATGAAAACCTGCCAAGAGAAGGAAAAAAGAAGTTAATAAATAATAATTAAATTAAATTAAATTTCAAGAAAGATAAATGGCTAAAGTAATAAAAATTGAGTGTTCCTAATATTTCAGTTCCCCGGCAATGGCACCAAAAACTTAATCGCGAGGTTTCATGATAGGTTTTAAATATTTAAAATTACTCGTTCTTAAACTAACTATTATCGCGATGTAGGCAAGTGTACCTATCGAACAGTAGTATAGTTTTAGCAAGACCGGATTGTCGAACCCAAAGGAACTAAAAGTACTAGTAATAACTATCTTTTTATTATCTAGCCTAAGAATAATGAGATTTTGTTTTAATTAACTAATTTTCTAAACTAAGAACTCACAGAGAAAAGAATTGGGGAATTGTTTTTGGGAAAATCGATTGAATGAAGATAATACCTAAGGAAAAATCCACATAGACTTTACTTATTATCCTGGCTCCGAATCGGACAATTTATTCATTCAACTTGTTCCACCGAGATCCCTAAGTTATGTTATTATCCCTGTTCAAGACTAATAATGTCTAATCCCTAGATTGAATAACCGTGACTTTTCTCTAATTAACACTTTAGGGTTGCATTAACTCGATCTATGGATCCCTTATTAGGTTTCACCATAATCTGAAAAAATCTTGTCACCCTATTTCTAGGCGCGCAATCAACTCCGCTTAATTATGGCAAAAGTACTCTTAGGCAAGGTCTATTCCTCCTCTGAACAAGAGCATACCTTGAATCAGTATCCTGGGATATCAAAACAAGAATTAAGAACACATAATTAAGAACAAGTTAAATATTTATCATACGATTCAGAAAATAATAACAAGATTCGTCTTAGGTTTCATTCCCCTTAGGTATTTAGGGTAAATAAAAAAAAACATCTCAGAAGAATAAAGAATACAAAACATAAAGAAAACCCAAAACTCCTGAAGGGAAATTGAGGAGAGATCTTTAGTCTTGATGATGAATCCTGGCTTCCGAGATGGATCAATTTGCTTCCTTGGAGTAATTCCTTACCCCCTCTTCTCCTTTTCCCTTTTCTCCTCTTCTAGGGTGTATTTATAGGCTTTGGAATGCCTATAAGCCCTCAAAAGTGGCCTTTTCTGAATTGGACTCAACTTGGGCTCGGCAAGGACACGCCCGTGTGACAAGCCCGTGTGCAATTACTTCAGGCCGTATTCGAGCCTGTTAAAATGGCACGGACATGTGCTATACCCGTGTGAATCGTGCTTCAATTCTGCCAGATTGACACGGCCGTGTGGTCTGCTCGTGTTAAGAGGTCCACGCAGTTTTGATTTCGTACTTTGGCCCATTTTCTCTGTTTTTAGCCCGTTTCTCGTTCCTTTCACTCTCCTATGCTCTCCTAAGTATAAAATATGAGATTAAAGCATTAGGAGCATCAAACTCACCAATTCTAATGAGATATCATTCATAAAATGCATTAAACATGGGGTCAAAATATGTATAATTTATGGTTTATCAAAGGTGCCCTCATCATGGGTTACCTTTATGGTTACAGGGTCAAACTTTTTACAATGGTGTGAACCCCTCAACAAGGCAACTTATCGACGCAGCTGCTGATGGGACTATCAATGACAAAACACCTGAAGTGGCTTACAAATTTATTGAAGAGATGTCACTGAATAACTATCAGTGGCAAGTTATGAGAACAAAGCCGACAAAAGCAACCGGTGTTTTCAACCTCGACGCGGTTACTCTGCTATCTAACCAGGTAGAACTTTTAAATAAAAAGATTAATGATTTATATGGTTCTACTCAGGTACATCCAGTGATGAGATGTGATTCCAACGGAGGAGGAATACACACAAAATATCAATCCTTCAAGCCCAACACTGAGGAGGAACAAGTTCAATAGATGGGTAACAATAATTCTAGACCTCAAAATAACCCATACAGTAATACTTATAGTGCAGGTTGGAGAAACCATCCTAATTTCTCATGGGGTAGTCAAGGGAATCAAAGGCCACAACATCCTCCAGGTTTTCAATAACCACCTTACCAATAGGAAAAGAAGCCGAACCTTGAGGAGATGCTAACAAAGTTTATCTCGGTGTCAGAAACTCGCTTTCAGAATACCAAAACAGCACTTAAGAATCAACAAGCATTGATCCAAGGGCTTGAAACTTAGATAGGACAACTCACTAAACTAATTTCTGAACGACCACAACGTAGCCTGTCGAGTAACACTGAATCTAACCCAAAGGAAGAACTCAATGTGATTACCATTCAAGACGAGGAAGGGTTAGTTAAACTTAAACCAAAACCGAGGCAAAGAATTGTGGTAAGTAAAGGTAAAGGTGAGGTAGTCCACAGTGAGCAAAAACTGATAAGTAAAGAGTAAAACCACGGGTGCCATACCCTAATGCGATAAGGAAAGACCGCACAGATTGCATATTAACTTACCGTTTATTGATGCTCTTTCTCATATGCCAAATGCAGTTAATTTTTAAATGAGCTTTTAGCAAATAAGCGAAAGTTGGATGAGGTGTCGCATGTGGAGATGAATGCAGTTTGCTCAGCCATTCTGCAGAATAAGCTGGCCAACAAATTGAAAGATCCAGGGAGTTTTACGATTCATTGTTTAATTGGTAGCTTAGATGTTAGTAATGCTTTGGCTGATTTAGGGGTTAGTATTAATGTCATGCCCTATAAAATGTTTAAAAAACTAGGTCTTGGGAAACCCAAACAAACTAGGATGAGCATTCAGTTAGCAGATAAAACAATTAGATTTCCTAGGGGCATTATTGAAGATATACTCGTTAAAATTGAAAAATTTATATTCCCAATCGATTTTGTTGTTCTAGACATAAAAGAGGATAGTGACGTGCCTTTAATTTTAGGAAGGCCCTTTTTAGAAACTACTAGAACTATAATTGATGTTGGTACAGGTGAACTCACACTTCGTGTGGGTGATGAAACAATCACTCTTCAAGCTCGAAATTCTACTAATACTGATCATGTGGTGTAACCTTCTTTGCAGGAAATCATTCGAAAAGCATACATGAGCCTTGTTCAAGTAACAAAAAAGGGTCCATCTAGGAAGAACGAAGGCTACAAATCAAGGAACTAGATGAATGGTGGACATAGAAACCGAGAGCACACTATAGACCAAAACCACGCCATAACGAGCTCAATGTTTCACAAAATCAACTTAAGGTTGGAGACAAAGTACTACTAGATGCAGCAGAACCTCGTATTGCCACTTCTGAACCTAATAGAGCAATCCCTCTTAAGGTACTCAGCATTTTTCCATATGGGACAATCAAGGTAATTCATCCTAAATTCGGCACCTTTAAGGTAAATCGTACCCGTCTAAAACCTTATTTTGAGTTTGATAGCAGGAATGAGGAGTTTAAACTCCTCGCACCACAATGACCATGCAACAGAGAGGTAAGTCGAGCGTAGACTATAAATAACCGCTCCTCGGGAGGCAACCCGAGCATTAACGGTATTAACTTCTTTAAATTTTAGTTTTAAACATTTAAATCACTAACTAAGTACTTGAACACAGGTTTTCTAGAAACCACACAGCCAGGCACACGGGCGTGCCTTATGCCGTGCTCATACCACGGGTGACGACACGGCCATGTGAAAACAGAATGAAAGTTTTCCCCAGCTTAGGATTCGATACATTGCCACGGCCGTGCAACATGGCCATGGACGAAACTGTCAAAACAACACAGGCGTGCGACACGCTCGTGCCTAGAAGCCGTGGTTGAAATTGAGAAATTAACACCGACATGCGACACACCCGTGCTCACTACCCATGGTCGAGACTGTCAAAACAACATGGGCATGTGCATACATACACGGGCGTGGGAGAAGCGAACAAAGCAGAACACACCCATGTGACACAGCCGTGTGCGGGCGTGGGCCGAATTTCAAACGTACCCAAATTTGAAAATCACAAAACACACGGGCTAAAATAAAGGCACACGAGCGTGCCTCACGGCTGGGTTCGCCAATATTTATATAAACCCCTCACTATTCATCATCCCTTCCCTAAAAAACCTTAACCCTAGCCGCCGAAATCCCCCTTCCACCACTGACCGGCCACTCCTTTCTCTTTCTTCTTCCATTTTTCTCTGCTCTTCCTCTCCTTTATCCCCTCTTCTCACCCTTGCACACCACACAGCCTCATTGCCCAAGCCCATGGCCGAGCACATCACTCCTCCACTAAGCACTATTGTGTTTGTCCATTCTTTTCTCTCTATTCTCTTGTTATTTATTGTTATTTCTTATTTATTTGAATGTTTCTAATGATAATCATGCTTATACTCTTTGTTCTTATTTAGAAACTTGCCATTTTAGTTGATGCATTATGATACATTCATCCTTGTGTTTTCATAGATTCATGCCATATTCTATATTATCTTTACCATATGCACTAGGTATTTCGTTAACACTATTCTTGTATTCTTAATGCTAATAATGAATTGATATATATATTAAGACATAGTAATTTTCAGTAGATTTTGCCTTTCGTCAGTAACCCCTATGAAGTATTCTTGTTTAGTTTTAACATGCCAGCATACTTTTACATGCTATTCTTGGGAATTATTCTTAGAACTTTGTCTTTTCATTGCAGATACCATGACGAACCCAAAAGGCAAAAAGTCTGTCGTCCCCTCCTTAAAGAAATGAAAAGGAGCAGCATCCTCCGCGGGTCTCACTGACGAGATTAGGCACCATTCATCCAATTTCAACTAGGACGACAGGAGGAACTTTTTAAGATAGTACGGGCCCGACCCCTAGGTGTGGGCCGTTGCATCGAGTGGATCGCTTTAAAGCAGATCCAACTCGCTGACGCAGTCTGGGCTCTCCTAACGACTGACCCATGGGGGCTCTTCTTCAAAATCATCGAGCCAACGTACCTCGAGCTCACACTCGAACTCTGTTCATCCTTTCACCTTCAAGTCATTATGATAGAGTTTGATGATCCTGGAATGGTCTAGTTTTGTCTCGGTGGTTTAGTTCGCCAGCTGAATGTGTCTAAGTTTGGAGTCGCGTTAGGACTATACACGGAGGAGTTCATGGACGACGACGACTTCGCCAGCCTCCATCGCCACATCCACTACTCGCCTTCAAATTGCTGGAGGGCCCTCGTTCCTACTTCAGCCACCTATGACCCTAGTCGCTCCAAGGCATCGACTCTCAACCTATCCTAGAGATACCTACACGCCATCCTAGCCCACACCTTAACAGGACGGCGAGAGAGCACTAGCGTCGTCAACACTAATGATGCCTTTTTTTTTGTGGAGCATGGTGCATGGGCACATATTTGACCTCGCCTGTGACAGCCTTAAAACGGACCTAGTCGGAATATGGTTTCGGGACCACAAAACTAAGGCATAAAAATAATTTAATATTTATTTTATTTCCTATAATGTGTGTTAACTCATGTGTGACATTTTTGATGTTTTGATTTAGAGCTATAAATGTGAATTTCACTAGAAAGGACCTAGTAGTAAACTTTGAAAGTATGATAGGGAAATGTGTGATGACTAATTAAAGCATGCATGCAAAACAATGGACTTGCATGTCAAATTTCCCCCCCAATAGCTAGTAGCCGGCCATGACAAGGAATTATGGGCAAAATCATGTCATGAAACATGTTTGGTAAGTGGGTTATGTTGGAATGAATAAAATAAGGAGTATGGAATAAAAAAAATGTGTGTGTGAAGGCTTCTCCCTCCCCATTGCCGTAGGTAGGAAAGAAAACAAAAAATTTTGTTCATCCATTTCACTCTCTTTTGGCCGAAAATACTAAGGATAAGGAAGGAGTTTTGCTTCATGCTTGGTTTGGAAGAGGATTAGGAAGGGTTTGGCTATACTTGCATCAAGATTAAGGTATGTTTGATGTTGTGCCATGAGATTCATGCATGTTTTTGGTTGCTAACTTGATGTTCTTATTAGCCCATGGTTCAAATCTTTGTTATATCATGGGGATGGTATTTGGCCAAGGTGGATTTTGAGTTAATGCCATTGCATGTTAAATATGAAGCTTGATGATGATACATGTGATGGTGGATTGAGGACTCTTAGATTTTCTTTAAGCATTTTTGAATGAGATACTAAGTTCTTTGTGTAATCATGACCAAAATTATGGTGTCGTGATGTATTCGGCCATGGTACATCCATAAGTGTGATTTATGCTCATTGCATGGAAAGTAAGATTTGTGTTTCGAAATCATGTTCATGTTTAGTTACAATCAACTTGAGATTCGGCTCTAGCATATATATATGTATATATGTTTGAGCATGATGTATTGGTATGACATATATATACTATCTCAAGGTATATACTTACTTATGATGATGTTTCAGTTATGAAGGAAATGATAGATGTGTATTGAGTTACAATATGGAATGCATTAGTTAGTAAAATGTATGCTGTTTTTGTGTGGTAATAAGTGTATAATTGGCCTCAACATGGACATGCATATTCGCCACATGAGGGGAAATTGGTGTGCATGCATTCGGTTAGAGGCAAGCATATTGATGCCTATTCTTGGCTTAGAAAATTCGCTAAGAGGAATATTAACTAATGTGTTGAGTTCGATTCATGATTCGTACATATGCGACTTTGATGCCTAATGAGTATATATATTGGCTAAGTACCTTGAATTCCTCTTCGATGCTCAAATGATTAAATCAATTTATTTGTCAAATTAAGCTCAAGAGCAAAGGGAGCTAAATCCGATAAAGGGAAGGAAAAAGTAGTTGAGTAGTCATTAAATCGCCGACAACATCCAAGGTAAGTACTTGAGTAATAGAGCTTAAATTCGAATTGATTAGATCATGTTTAAAGCAAATTAAAATCATGCTCTTTGTGTGTGGCTATTGAGCCGAAATTTCAAGTGTGAATAGTGCCTTGTGTTTGAGTTTTGCTAATGAAAATGAAATACGAATGTGTCATAATTTATTGATAATTGTGCTCGGTTATTGAATGATGTCCGGCTAAGTCCCAAGGCTTTGTGCTAAGTGACTATATCCGGACTAGGATCCAAGGCATTCGTGCGAGTTAATAAATCGGGCTAAGCCCAAGGCATTTGTGCAAGTTACTAAACCCGGGTTAAGTCCCAAGGCATTCGTCTGAAGTCACTATAAACGGGCTTCGTTCCAAGGCATTTGAGCGAGTCGTTATATCCGGTTGAATTCGAAGGTACGTGATTCGAGAATGAGCGATCTTGCTATAAAATTTTCAGTTAATACGCTTGAAAAATTCCAGCAATGAGGTATGTTCGTATGTGCTTGAATTAGTTGATTCCTTGAATAATATTCGCCGATCGAGTAATGGGTTTCGGTATTTGGCTAAGATGATCCCTTATGTATGAACATAGGGGTTGGAATGTGAAGTGAGTATGATATTGAGAATTTGTGCTTATGAAATTATCCGTTAGCTTTATGAATGCTATGCTTTTGTTGTGCTGGAATCTCTTGCTCAAACTTACTAAGCATAAATTGCTTACTCCGTCTTCTTTGTTTCTCTGTTTTATAGATTTTGCTCGTTAGCTATCGGATTCGGGATCATCAAGTCGAAGTCATCCACACTATCAAAGCCCCCATTTTGGTACAATTTTGGTTGAACTTTGAAATGGCATGTATAGGACTACCCTTTTGTTGAAGGTCATGTACCTTTCGGTTTTGTGTAAACTTGGATGGCCATGCGAAAATGGCTTATATATCGTTTTAGCCTAGTACCATAATCGTTTGTTTGTTGATCATTATGAGGTATGGAATTGTTTTGAAACGATTAGCCATTGGGATGGTTAATCATGATCACACTTTGTGCTATGTATGCAAAAGGGGCCAATTGAATCATGGAAATCATGAAATAGGTAAAGCCTACCTTAAAGGCAGATGCTGACAGCAGCAGTGATGTGGATGTGAAAAATCACTAAAAATAGTAGGAATGGTATTAAATAGTGAATAAATTATGTAAATGAACTTTGATGAATTTACTTTCATGTGGAAGAAACGAAACGGTCATATGAGTTATATGTTAAGAGATATTAAAGTTCTCGTGAAACAGGGCCAGAACGGTTTCTGGATCCCCTGTTCCGACTTTGGAAATTTATTGTAAATTAACCAGAGATAATTAGTAGTCATTCCATATATTTATAGATTCCTCTCTGAGTCTAGTTTCTATAGAAACAAACAGCATCAGTATTAAAGCCCTGTACAAGGAGATATTCAATTCGTAACGCACAAAGGTCAGTGTAGTCGAACCCTGGGGTAGGGGAGACTTTAACTAATAAACTGTACTAATTGTCTCGACCAAAAATTCTAGAAAAAAATATGTAGATGGACATATGAGTCTAGTTTCAGGGAAAAATTACAAAACAAATTTTCGAGCTTTGAAACTCAAGATATGATTTTTAAGGCGACAGTGACGCAGTGACCAGCTAGTCTGGAAATTTCTAAATGGACTGTGAAAATAGTTAAGTCTGTGTGCACCTTGTGTCCGATTCCGGTAACGGACTCGGGTACGGGTGTTACAATTTTATTAGTATCAGAGCTACGGTTTAGTCGATTCTAGGACTACCGTAATGCGTTTGGGTCTAGCTATACATGCCATTTTATGTGATTATTTGATAGTGTGGTGATTTCTGACGTTTGAATTTGTGTTTATTTATAGTAATGGATCCCGATCCCAACCGAAAGCGATAGTGATGATGTGGAGAGTGTGGCGCTGCTCCGACAAGGGACAGCGCCATGGACTCTCAACTTGTTGCTAGCAATCCGAATGATGAGGCTAGGCAAGCCTTTTATAGCGTGATGAATGATTGGTTCAACCAATACATTCGAACTAATACTGGTGTTCCACAACCTCCATTCCCAACAAACACACCAAGACCTACAATGCCTCCGAGAATCGACCAAATAAGGTCGAATAAGCCCCAGCTTGATGTAATCCGAAAACACGGCTACTGAATTCAAAGCTACGATAACGACGATGCCGAGCAAGCTGAATTTTGGTTGGACAACACTATCCGGCACTTTCGATGAGCTATCTTGTACACCGATGAATGCCTAAAGTGTGCTATCTCTTTGCTACGTGATTACGCCTACTATTGGTGGAGCACTCGACTTCACAGCCCCGAGAGCAAGTAACTTGGGAATTTTTCCAAACCGAGTTTCGAAAAAGTATATCGATCGAGATTTGTTGATCAAAAGCGGAAGGAATTTCTTGAGCTTAAGCAAGATTCTATGTCGATTCGATTCGAGCGAAAATTTGTTAGACTTAGTAGATACACTCGGAATGTGTTTCGTCCGAGGTCATCATATGTAAACGCTCGAGGATGGCCTGAATGAAGACATAAAATGTTCATTGGCATTCTTGATATACGAGAGTTCGTAGTACTTGTAAAGTCAAGAGCTTAGAAAAGAAAAACAAAAAGTTGATGTGGGAATTGGAGAGTTTCGTAAAAGATCCTCGGAAAGTCTCTTCAACATGCATCGAAGAAATTTAGAGATGATGTGGGCGGTCTAGAGGCACTCCGGCCTTTTAGACGAGATCGTGATCGACCCCACAATGGTACACGAGGCACTTGATCGCCATGTTGGGAATGAACGTCGAGACGAACGAGTGTCGACATTGTGGCAAATGGCATTCGAAGTCAGAGGTTCCGTGACCGCTCTGTTACAAGTGCGGATCGGTCGACCACTTTATTAAAGATTGCCCGAGGTTGCTGAACAAAATACAAATCGAGTGGGAAACCGGTGCTACCACCGCCGAGGTAGACCATCCGGAAATACGGGCAATGCTAGTGGTGGTCGAGAGGATCTAGAGATGCTACGACCAGATCCGAGGCTCGCGCTCTGCTAGGGCTTATGCCATACGCCGCACGTGAGGATGCTTCCTCGCCGGATGTTATTACCGGTACTTTCACTCTCTTTGATACTAATGTGATTGCTTTAATTGACCCTGGTTCTACTCACTCTTATATATGCGAAACCTTAGCAACAAGTAAGACTTTACCTATTGAGTCTACTGAGTTCGTAATTCGGGTGTCAAATCCCTTGGGTCGTTACGTGCTGGTCGACAAAGTGTGTAAGAAATGTCCCCTAGTAATTCGAGATTCCTGTTTTCCGGCGGACTTGATGCTTTTACCGTTCGATGAATTTGATGTTATTCTTGGGTTAGATTGGTTGACCGTGCATGATGCGGTTGTGAATTGCAAAAGCAAGACTATTGATTTGAGGTGCGAAATAACGAGATGATCCGAGTTGAATCTACGGACTTAAAGGGTTGCCGGTGTAATATCATCAATGTTGGCCCGAAATATGTAAGAAAGGGCTGAAGCATACCTTGCATATGTACTTGATGATAAGGAGTTAGAAGTAAAACTCGAATCTGTGTCGGTGGTTTGTGATTACCCGGATGTTTTTCCCGAAGAATTACCGGGATTGCCACCTGTTCGGGAGATAGTGTTTGGTATTGAGCTTGTACACAGGACCACACCGATTTCGATAGCTCCGTGTCGTATGGCACCAACGGAATTAAAGGAGTTGAAAGCTCGATTGCAAGAGTTGGTGGATAGAGGTTTTGCTCGCCCAAGTTTTTCACCTTAGGGTGCACCAGTGTTGTTTGTGAAAAAGAAGGACGGAACTATGAGGTTGTGCATCGACTATCGCCAGCTTAATAAAGTGACAATAAAGAACAAATATCCGTTACCGATATCGATGATTTGTTCGATCAACTGAAGGAGCCTCGGTGTTCTCAAAAATAGATTTGAGATCGGGCTATTATCGATTCTTGAATCCGAGATCGGATATACCCAAACCGCCTTTGAGCGAGATATGGTCACTACGAGTTCTTAGTGATGCCGTTTGGGCTCACTAATGCCCTACGGTATTTATGGATTTGATGAATCGGATCTTGAGACCGTATTTGGATCGGTTCGTAGTTGTGTTCATTGACGACATCTTGGTCTATTTAAGAGATGAGACCAAACATGCGAGCACCCGAGAGTAGTGTTGCAAGTTTTACGGGACAAGCGGTTATACGCTAAGTTCAAGAAGTCGCGAGTTCGGTTAGAGAGGTTAGCTTCTTGGGTCATGTGGTATCTGCAGATCGGTATTTGAGTCAACTTTGAGTAAAATTTCAGCCATACTTAATCTGGAAGCCTCAGGAATATTCTTGAGGTTCGAGCTTTTTGGGGCTTGCTTAGGTTACTACCGACGGTTTGTAAAAGGATTCTCAATGATAGCCACACCCATGACGAAACCGCTTGAAAGATGTCAAGTTTGAATGGAAGGAAAAGTGTCGAAAAGTTTCAATCAATTGAAAACTCATTTGACGGAAGCTCCAGCTTTAGTGCGACCGAATCGGCAAAGAGTTTGTCATCTATAGTGGCGCCTCCCTACTTGGGTTAGGTTGCGTATTGATGCAAGAAGGTCGAGTTGTGGCCTACGCGTCGAGACAATTAAAACCACATGAGAAAAATTATCCGACCCATGATCTCGAACTGGCTGCCATCGTATTTACCTTAAAGATATGGCGACATTACTTATTTGGTGAGAAGTGCCATGTGTACTCGGATCACAAAAGTCTCAAATATTTGATGACTCAAAGAGACTTAAATCTGCGACAAAGACGTTGGCTCGAGTTGTTAAAAGATTATGAGCTCGTCATTGATTATCACCCGGGAAAGGCTAATGTGGTTGCGGACGCCTTAAGCTGGAAATCACTGTTTGCTTTACGAGCAATGAATGTACACCTGTCTATTCTACCCGACAATGTGTTAGTAGCCGAATTAAAGGCCAAACCATTGTTAACTCATCAAATTCGTGAGGCTCAGAAAGTTGACGATGAGTTGCTTGCAAAACGGGCTGAGTGTGTTCCGAACAAGGAATCGGAGTTTCAAATTGATGATGACGATTGTTTGAGGTTCGAAGTCGTCATGTGTTCCAAAGAATTGAACTCATTTCGATAATTCTGAACGAAGCCCATTGTAGCCGAATGGCAATTCACCCGGGGAGTACGAAGATGTACAACGATTTGAAACGTCAATTTTGGTGGCATGGTATGAAACGAGACATCTCCGACTTTGTTTGAGATGTTTAATATGTCAACAAGTGAAAGCGGAACATCAAGTGCCTTGAGATTACTTCACCGATCACGATACCCGAATGGAAATGGGATCGAGTCACAATGGACTTTGTGTCCGGACCGCCATTGTCAGCAAGTAAGAAGGATGCGATTTGGGTTGTTGTTGATAGACTGACTAAGTCGGCTCACTTTATCCCCGTATGTCACGGATTTTTCATTGGATAAACTAGTTGAATTGTACGTTTCTCGATTGTGGGATTACACGGGTACCGATTTACATTGTGTCGGATAGAGATCCGAGGTTCACCTCGCAATTTTGGAAGAAATTGCAAGAAGCTTTGGGTACCAAGTTGCATTTCAAAGACCGCTTTCACCCTCAAACCGATGGTCAATCCGGCGGATAATTCAGATACTTAAGGATATGTTGAGATGTTGCATTCTCGAGTTCGGTGGTTCATGGGAACGGTATTTACCTTTGATTGAATTCACTTACAATAATAGTTTTCAATCAAGTATTAAGATGGCGCTTTACGAGGCTTTGTACGGCGTAAATGCAGTACACCATTGTTTTGGACCGAGCTCGGTGAAAACAAAATTTTCGGAGTGGATTTGATTAAAGATGCTGAATGAAGGTAAAGGTAATCCGTGAAAGTCCAAGGCGGCCACGATCGTCGAAAATCGTGACGCGGATTTGAAACGAAAGGACATTGAGTATCGTGGGAGATAAAGTGTTTCTTAAAGTTTCGCCTTGGAAAAGATACTCAGATTCTACCGTAAGGGCAAGTTGAGCCCGAGATTCATTGGGCCGTACAAAATCTCTGAACGAGTTGGCCCAGTTGCGTATCATTTGATTTTGCCCCCTGAACTCGAAAAGATTCACAACGTCTTCCACGTTTCAATGCTTCGACGCTATAGATCTGATCCGTCGCACGTAATTAGTCCATCAGAGGTTGAAATTCAAGCCGATATGAGTTATGAAGAAGAACCGATTCGTATCCTAGCTCGTGAAGTAAAAGAGTTGCGAAACAAAAGGGTTCCGCTAGTGAAAGTGTTATGGCTTAAACACGGAATAGAAGAAGCTACTTGGGAACCCGAGAACTCTATGAAAGAGCGATACCCAAATCTATTTACCGGTAAGATTTTCGGGGACGAAAATTTCTTAAGTGGGGGAGAGTTGTGACAGCCTTAAAACGACCCTAGTCGGAATGTGGTTTCGGGACCACAAAACCGAGGCATAAAAATAATTTAATATTTATTTTATTTCCTATAATGTGTGTTAACTCATGTGTGACATTTTTGATGTTTTGATTTAGAGCTATAAATGTGAATTTCACTAGAAAGGACCTAGTAGTAAACTTTGAAAGTATGATGGGGAAATGTGTGATGACTAATTAAAGCATGCATGCAAAACAATGGACTTGCATGTCAAATTTCCCCCCCCAATAGCTAGTGGCCGGCCATGACAAGGAATTATGGGCAAAATCATGTCATGAAACATGTTTGGTAAGTGGGTTATGTTGGAATGAATAAAATAAGGAGTATGGAATAAAAAAATGTGTGTGTGAAGGCTTCTCTCCCTCCCCATTGCCGTGTAGGTAGGAAAGAAAACAAAAAAAACTTGTTCATCCATTTCACTCTCTTTTTGGCCGAAAATACTAAGGATAAGGAAGGAGTTTTGCTTCATGCTTGGTTTGGAAGAGGATTAGGAAGGGGTTTGGCTATACTTGCATCAAGATTAAGGTATGTTTGATGTTGTGCCATGAGATTCATGCATGTTTTTGGTTGCTAACTTGATGTTCTTATTAGCCCATGGTTCAAATCTTTGTTATATCATGGGGATGGTATTTGGCCAAGGTGGATTTTGAGTTAATGCCATTGCATGTTAAATATGAAGCTTGATGATGATACATGTGATGGTGGATTGAGGACTCTTAGATTTTCTTTAAGCATTTTTGAATGAGATACTAAGTTCTTTGTGTAATCATGACCAAAATTATGGTGTCGTGATGTATTCGGCCATGGTACATCCATAAGTGTGATCTATGCTCATTGCATGGAAAGTAAGATTTGTGTTTCGAAATCATGTTCATGTTTAGTTACAATCAACTTGAGATTCGGCTCTAGCATATATATATGTATATATGTTTGAGCATGATGTATTGGTATGACATATATATACTATCTCAAGGTATATACTTACTTATGATGATGTTTCGGTTATGAAGGAAATGATAGATGTGTATTGAGTTACAATATGGAATGCATTAGTTAGTAAAATGTATGCTGTTTTTGTGTGGTAATAAGTGTATAATTGGCCTCAACATGGACATGCATATTCAGCCACATGAGGGGAAATTGGTGTGCATGCATTCGGTTAGAGGCAAGCATATTGATGCCTATTCTTGGCTTAGAAAATTCGGCTAAGAGGAATATTAACTAATGTGTTGAGTTCGATTCATGATTCGTACATATGCGACTTTGATGCCTAATGAGTATATATATTGGCTAAGTACCTTGAATTCCTCTTCGATGCTCAAATGATTAAATCAATTTATTTGTCAAATTAAGCTCAAGAGCAAAGGGGAGCTAAATCCGATAAAGGGAAGGAAAAAGTAGTCGAGTAGCCGTCGAAATCGATCGACAACATCCATGGTAAGTACTTGAGTAATAGAGCTTAAATTCTGAATTGATTAGATCATGTTTAAAGCAAATTAAAATCATGCTCTTTGTGTGTGGCTATTGAGCCGAAATTTCAAGTGTGAATAGTGCCTTGTGTTTGAGTTTTGCTAATGAAAATGAAATACGAATGTGTCATAATTTATTGATAATTGTGCTCGGTTATTCGAATTGTGACATCCCTAATTTGACCCTAGTCGGGAAGTGGTGTCGGGACCATTAAACCGAGTCTTATAAGTAATTAAAAGTTATATTCTATGTTTATAATGTTAGCAAATGCATGTGTGAAAGTTGCATGCATTAATTTGATCATTTCTATGTGAATTTATTTAGATGGACCTATATGAAACATTGTTAAAAGGTGATAGGCCAATCTTCAATGGTCTAATAGTATATGCATGCAAAAGAATGGTTTTGCATGTCAATTTACCCAAAGAGAAGGAAGTGGCCGGCCATGGTGATGAAGATGGGCAAAAGAAAACATGTCTTAAACATGTTTTGCTAGTGGTGGATGTTAGAAATAATAAAATAAGAGCATGGGTAAAGAAATGAAAAAAAAAATGAGTGTGGATGCTTCCCCTCCCTTGTGCCGTACATGAGAGAAACAAAAACAAAGAAAGAAAAAATTTTTGTTCATCTATTTTCACTCTCCTTTTGGCCGAAAATACTAAGGATAAGGAAGAAGTTTTGCTTCATACTTGGTTTGGAAGAGGATTAGGAAGAGGTTGGCTATACTTGCATCAAGAGTAAGGTATGTTTGAGGTTGTGCCATGAGATTCATGCATGTTTTTGGTTGCTAGATTGATGTTCTTGTTAGCCCATGGTTGAAATCTTTGTTATGTCATGGGAATGAAATTCGGCCAAAGTGAATATGGTGATAAAGCCATTGCATGCTAAGTGTGAAGCTTGATGATGATGCATGCAATGATGGATTGTCTACTCTTGAAATTTCTTTGTAGCCATCTTGAGTAAGACTTTGAGTTTTCTTTTTGTTTAACCATGATTGAAGTTGGAAGGGGCATGATTGTGATGTATTCGGCCATGATGCATTCATGAGCATGGTTCATGCTTCTTGCATGTTAGTTAAAATTTGTGTTTTGGATGGCTATGGACACCTTGAAATTCGGCCATGCACATATATGTATATATATGCTTGCACATGATGTTTTGGTTATGAAGTAAGTGATGAATATGTTTGTTTAAAGAAGAAAATGTTGAAGAATGTTTGTGAAATTGCAAGTACATTCGGCCTAGTACACATATGATGTGGAAATCTTGGAATTTATTGTTGATTTGGTGCAAGTATGACTAAGTATAATCGGCCATATGAGTGCTTGATGCTATATTATAAGTATTGAGCCACAATATGTAAAACATTAACTAGTAAAATGCATGCTGTTTTGTGTGGTATTAAGTGTATAATTGGCCTCAAATTGGACATGTATATTCGGCCTTAAGTAGCCTATTGATGGCCTTAGCTTTTCCTTGATGCTTGAATGAATTGTATTGAATTGCTTGATGTAGTATAAAATGTGCATGACCATTGTGTATTCAAGCTAAAGGGTGGCCATATGACCATTTAAACTCCTTGTCATATTCGCCATAAGCTAGCATAATGAGGTTTTAATAAATTAAATTTGTTTGAATTAGCTCAAGAGCTTAGAGGGCCACAATTGGACAAGGGAAGGAAAAAGTGATCGAATAGCCGTAAAAGCCGTTCGACAACATCCGAGGTAAGTCCTCAAGAAGTGACCCTACTTGAATTATGTGAAATGAAATATGGATGTGTAATGATTATTGATTTATGTGTGTATGAGTATTTGAATGATACCCGGATAAGTCCCGAAGGCGATTATGCTAGTGATTACATTTGTGTTTGAGCCTTAGTAACGAAAATGAAACATGAATGTCTAATGATTATTGATGTATGTGTGCATGAGCAATTGAATGATATCCGGCTAAGTCCCAAGACATTTATGCTGGAAATTATATCCGGTTAAGACCCGAAGGCAATTGTGCTAGTGGCTACATCCGGGCTAAGACCCGAAGGCATTCGTGCGCGTCGTTCTATCCGGGCTAAAACCCAAAGGCATTCGTGCACGTGGTTATATCCGGTTGTATTCTGAAGAAGCTTGGGCTGGAGGTGAGTGTTGGTTGCTGTAATAAATTCAATTAGTACACTCGAAAAGCCCAAAGAATAAGGTATGATTATATGTGCATTGGAAAAGTCGACATGTTTGAGCAACATTCGCTCAATCGACTAACGAATTTCAACTATTGAAGTGGTTGATACCTTGTGAAAGTATATAATGATGAAGTGTGAAGTAAGAATGATTATGTGAATGTGTATTAATGAAATGATGCATTTGGCTATGTGAATGTATTGCTTTAATTAAAGCTGATTTTATTCCTTGAGACTTACTAAGCATTAAAATGCTTACCCCGTTGCTTTGGCTCTCTATTTTATAGATTTTGCTCGATAGCAACCGGATTCGGGATCATTAAAGTCGAAGTCATCTACACTATCAAAGCCTCCATTTTGGTATAATTTTTGGTTGAACTTTGAAATGGCGTGTATAGGACTACCCCTTGTCGGTTCAATTGTGTTGTGATGTATATGTGTACGGCCATGCGAAAATGGCTCGTAGAAGTCAAGTACGAACTTAGACCATTTGTGAATTGTATACATATATATATGGTTTCATGATGTAATTATGGATTGGAAATGGGAGTGTTGGTCACATGATCAGCCATTGGAATGGCTAAAATGGTCATAGGTGAACCTATGTATGGCAAGACTAGTTGGATCATGGAGACTACAAATAGATAAGACCTACCTTGAAAACAGATGCTGGCAGCAGTAGTGGAGTGGTTTTGAAAAATCACCAAAATTTGTAGAAATGGTATTAAATAGTGAATAAGTTATGTAAATGAACCTTGATGAGTCTACTTTCATATGGAAGAAACGAAACGGTCATAGGAGTTACAGGTTAAGAGATATTAAAGCTATTGTGAGACAGGGCCAGAACGGTTTCTGGGTCCCCTGTCGCAACTTTAAAAATTTACTATAAATTATCCAGAAAGAATCAGGAGTCATGCCTTATATGTACAGATTCCATTTTGAGTCTAGTTTCATTAGAAACAAACGGCACCGGTATTAAAGCCCTGTACAGAGAGATATTTAAGTTGTAACATGCGAAGGTCAGAGCAGGCGATCTCTGTAACATGGGTGACTTTAACTAATAAACTGTACCAATTGGCCCGACCAAAAATTATAGAAATAAATCCATGGATGGATATATGAGTCTAAATTTAGGGAAAATTTACGAAAACAGTTTCTGAGTTTTGAAACTCGAGATATGATTTTTAAGGCGACAGTGACGCAGTTTTCCAGCCTGACTGGAAATGTCAAATTGATGGGCGAAACATGTGGATTTGGCTTGTTAACCCCTCGTGTCCGACACCGGCGATGGTCTCGGGTTCGGGGTGTACAATTTTATTGGTATCAGAGCCACGGTTTAGTCGATTCTAGGACGACCGTGATGTGTTTGGGGTCTAGCTATACATGCCATTAAATGATGAATCGATAGTGTGGTGATTTCTGACAATTTGACTTTGTGTTTGTTTATAGTAATGGATCCCGATCCCAACAGAGCGATAGCTGATGATGTGGAGAGTGTGGCGCCTGCTCCCGCGCAATGGACAGCGATGGCGGACTCTCAACCTATGGCCAGCAATCCGAATGATGAGGCTAGGCAAGCCTTTTATAGTGTGATGAACGAATGGTTTAACCAATACATTCGAACTAACACGGTGTTCCACAACCTCCATTCCCGACACATGCAACCCCGCACCTACAATACCTCCGATGAATCGACCAAATAAGGTCAAGTAAGCCCCAATGATAGGATTCAAAACATGGGGCCACTGAATTTCAAGCTACGGATGATGATGATGCCGAAGCGAGCTGAATTTTGGTTGGACAACACTATCCGGTGCTCGATGAGCTATCTTGTACACCGATGAGTGCCTAAAGTGTACCACCTCCTTGCTACGCGATTCCGCCTACTATTGGTGGAGTACTCTAACTTCTGTGGTGCCTAGAGAGCAAGTGACTTGGGAATTCTTTCAAACCGAGTTCAAAAAAGTATATCGATCGAGATTCATCGACCAAAAGCGAAGGAATTTCTTGATCTTAAGCAAGGTTCTATGTCGCCATCGACTACGAACGAATATTTGTGAGGCTTAGCCGACGCTGGGAATGCATTTCGTCCGGGCTATTATGTAAACGCTCGAGGATGGGCTGAATGATGATATAAGGATGTTCGTTGGCATTCTCGAAATCGAGAGTTCGTAGTACTTGTTGAGCGAGCTTGTAAGGTCAAGAGCTTAGAAAGGAGAAACAAAAGTGATGTGGGAACCGGAGAATTCGAAGAGGTCCTCGGAAAGTCTCTTCAACAGCATCGAAGAGATTTCGAGATGATGTGAGCCGGTCTAGAGGCGCTTGGGCTTTTCTAGACGAGGACGCGATCGACCCCTGTGACCACACGAGTCACTTGATCGCCATGGTGGAAATGATCGCCGAGAGAGGCGAGTGTCCGCATTGTGGCAAATGGCATTCGGGAGCTGTTGGTTCCGTGATCGCTCCCGCTATAAGTGTGGATCGGTCGACCACTTTATGAAGGATTGCCCGAGGATGCTTGAACAAAATGTAAGTCAAAGTGGAAACCCGGTGCTACCATCGCCGAGGTAGGCCACCTAGAAATATGGGCAATGTCGGTGGCGGTCGAGAGGATCTAGAGATGCTACCATCGATCCGAGGCTCGTGCTCTGCTAGGACTTATGCCATACACGCACGCCGAGGATGCGGCCTCTCCGGATGTCATTACCGGTACTTTCACTCTTTTCAATACTAATGTGATTGCTTTGATTGACCCCGGTTCTACTCATTCTTATATATGTGAAACCTTAGCATCCAAAGAAGGCTTTGCCTATTGAGTCTCATCGAGTTTGTAATTCGGTGTCAAACCCTTGGGTCATTACGTGCTTGTCAACAAAGTGTGCAAGAAAAGTCCCCTAGTGTTCCGAGGTTCTTGTTTTCCGCGGACTTGATGCTTTTGCCGCTTGATGAATTCGACGTTATTCTTGGTTTGGATTGGTTGACCATGCACGACGGTTGTAAATTGCAAAAGCAAGACTATCGATTTGAGGTGCGCGAATAACGAGATAATTCGGGTTGAGTCTACGGACTTAAAGGGGTTGCCACCGTAATATCGCAATGTTGGCCCGGAAATATGTAAGAAAAGGGTGCGGCGTACCTTGTCGTGCTCGATGACAAGGAATCGAAAAAGAAACCCGAATCTGTGCGTGGTTTGTGAATACCGGATGTTTTCCTCAAGAATTGCCGGTTTACCACTGTTCGAAATAGAATTTGGCATTGAATTGGTACCGGTACCACTCCAATTTCGATAGCTCCGTGATCGTATGGCACCAACGGAATTAAAGGAGTTGAAAGCTCGGTTGCAAGAATTGGTGGATAGAGGTTTTCTCGCCGAGTTGTTCGCCTTAGGGTGCGCCGGTGTTGTTTGTGAAAAGAAGGATGGAACCATGAGGATGTGCCTCGACTATCGTCGACTTAATAAAGCGACGATAAAGAACAAATATCCGTTACCACGTATCGATGACTTGTTCGATCAATGAAGGGAGCCTCGGTGTTCTCGAAAATAGATTTGAGATCGGGCTATTATCAATTGCGAATCCGAGATTGGACGCACCCAAGACCGCCTTCGAACGAGATATGGTCATTATGAGTTCCTAGTGATGCCGTTTGGGCTTACTAATGCCCTGCGGTATTTATGGATTTAATGAATCGATCTTCGCACCATATTTGGATCGATTCGTAGTCGTGTTCATTGATGACATCTTGGTCTATTCAAGAAATGAGACCGAACATGCCGAACACCGAGGTTAGTGCTGCAAATTTTACGGATAAGCAATTATATGCTAAGTTCAACAAGTGTGAGTTCGGTTAAGAGAGGTTAGCTTCTTGGGTCATGTGGTATCTGCATCGGTATTCGAGTCGAATTCAATAAAATTTCAGTCATACTTAATTGGAAGCCTCAGAAATATTATTGAGGTTCGAGTTTTTGGGGCTTGCTTGTTATTACCGACAATTTGTAAAGGTTTCTCAACGATAGCCACGCCGATGACGGTTACTCCAAAAGGATGTTAAGTTCGAATGGACGGAGAAATGTCAGAAAAGTTTCGATCAACTGAAAACTTATTTGACTGAAGCCCCAATTCTAGTGCAACCCGAATCCGGCAAAGAGTTTGTCATCTATAGTGACGCCTCCCTACTTAGGTTAGGTTGTGTATTGATGCAAGAAGGTCGAGTTGTGGCCTATGCGTCGAGGCAATTAAAGCCACATGAGAAAAATTATCCGACCCATGATCTCGAATTGGCCGCCATCGTATTCGCCTTAAAGATTTAGCGACATTACCTATTTGGTGAGAGGTGCCATGTGTACTCGGATCACAAAAGTCTCAAATATTTGATGACCCAAAGAGACTTAAATCTGCGACAAAGACGTTGGCTCGAGCTGTTAAAGGATTATGAGCTGGTCATTGACTATCACCCGGAAAGGCGAATGTGGTTGCGGATGCCTTGAGTCGTAAATCATTATTCGCTTTATGAGCGATGAATGTGCACTTGTCTGTTCGATCCGACAGTGTGTTAGTAGCTGAATTGAAAGCCAAACCATTATTGATACATCAAATTCGAGAAGCTTAGAAAGTCGACGACGAGTTGGTGCAAAAGCAGTGAGTGTGTTCGAACAAGGACTCGAATTTCAAATCGATGATGACGATTGTTTGAGGTTCAAAAGTCGTCTGTGTGTTCCAAAGAATTGAACTCATTTCGATAATTCTGAATGAAGCCCATTGTAGCCGAATGGCAATCCACCCGGGAGTATGAAGATGTACAACGATTTGAAACGCCGGTTTGGTGGCATGGTATGAAACGAGACATCTCGACTTTGTTTGAAATGTTTAATATGTCAACAAGTGAAAGCGGAACATCAAGTGCCTTCAGGATTACTTCACCAATCACGATACCCGAGTGGAAATGGGATCGAGTCACAATGGACTTTGTATCCGGACTGCCATTGTCAGCGAGTAAGAGGGATGCGGTTTGGGTCGTGGTAGATAGATTGACTAAGTCGGCTCACTTTGTCCCCGTCGCACGGATTTTTCAATGGACAAATTAGCCGAATTGTACGTTCTCAGATTGTGAGATTACACGGGTGCCTATTTCCATCGTGTCGGATAGAGATCCGAGATTTACCCGCGATTTTGGAAAAAGTTGCAAGAAGCTTTGGGTACCAAGTTGCATTTCAAACCGCCTTTCACCCCCAAACCGATGGTCAATCCGAGCGGATTATTCAGATACTTGAGGATATGTTGAGATGTTGCGTCCTCGAGTTTAGTGGTTTATGGGAGCGGTATTTGCCGTTGATTGAATTCGCTTACAACAACAACTTTCAATCAAGTATTAAGATGGCATCCTCGAGGCCTTGTACGGTCGTAAATGCCGTACACCATTGTTTTGGACCGAGCTCGGTGAAAGCAAGATTTTCGGGTGGATTTGATTAGAGATGCTGAGCGAAAGTGGAAGTAATCCGTGAAAGTCCGAAGATAGCCTCCGATCGTCGAGAAGTCGACGCGGATCTGAAGCGTAAGGATATCGAGTATCGTGGGTGATAAAGTGTTTCTCAAGGTATCGCCTTGGAAAAAGATACTCGATTCTACCGTAAGGGCAAGTTGAGCCCGAGATTCATTGGGCCATATGAGATATCCGGCGCGAGTCGGTCCGATGGCATATCGTTTGATTTTGCCTCTGAACTCGAAAAGGTTCACGATGTCTTTCATGTTTCGATGCTTCGACGCTATAGATCCGATCCATCGCACGTGATTAGTCCATCGAAATTGAAATTCAAGCTAATATGAGTTATGAGGAAGAACCGATTCGTATCCTATCACGGAAGTGAAAGAGTTGCGAAACAAGCGGGTTCCGCTAGTGAAAGTGTTATGGCTCAAGCACGGGATAGAAGAAGCTACTTGGGAGACCGAGAACTCTATGAAAGAGCGATATCCAAACCTATTTACGGTAAGATTTTCGGGGACGAAAATTTCTTAAGTGGGGGAGAGTTGTGACATCCCTAATTTGACCCTAGTCGGAAGTGGTGTCGGGACCATTAAACCGAGTCTTATAAGTAATTAAAAGTTATATTCTATGTTTATGATGTTAGCAAATGCATGTGTGAAAGTTGCATGCATTAATTTGATCATTTCTATGTGAATTTATTTAGATGGACTTATATGAAACATTATTGAAAGGTGATAGGCCAATCTTCAATGGTCTAATAGTATATGCATGCAAAAGAATGGTTTTGCATGTCAATTTACCCAAAGAGAAGGAAGTGGCCGGCCATGGTGATGAAGATGGGCAAAAGAAAACATGTCTTAAACATGTTTTGCTAGTGGTGGATGTTAGAAATAATAAAATAAGAGCATGGGTAAAGAAATGAAAAAAAATGAGTGTGGATGTTCCCCCCCCCTTGTGCCGTACATGAGAGAAACAAAAACAAAGAAAGAAAAAATTTTTGTTCATCTATTTTCACTCTCCTTTTGGCCGAAAATACTAAGGATAAGGAAGAAGTTTTGCTTCATACTTGGTTTGGAAGAGGATTAGGAAGAGGTTGGCTATACTTGCATCAAGAGTAAGGTATGTTTGAGGTTGTGCCATGAGATTCATGCATGTTTTTGGTTGCTAGATTGATGTTCTTGTTAGCCCATGGTTGAAATCTTTGTTATGTCATGGGAATGAAATTCGGCCAAAGTGAATATGGTGATAAAGCCATTGCATGCTAAGTGTGAAGCTTGATGATGATGCATGCAATGATGGATTGTCTACTCTTGAAATTTCTTTGTAGCCATCTTGAGTAAGACTTTGAGTTTTCTTTTGTTTAACCATGATTGAAGTTGGAAGGGCATGATTGTGATGTATTCGCCATGATGCATTCATGAGCATGGTTCATGCTTCTTGCATGTTAGTTAAAATTTGTGTTTTGGATGGCTATGGACACCTTGAAATTCGGCCATGCACATATATGTATATATATGCTTGCACATGATGTTTTGGTTATGAAGTAAGTGATGAATATGTTTGTTTAAAGAAGAAAATGTTGAAGAATGTTTGTGAAATTGCAAGTACATTCGGCCTAGTACACATATGATGTGGAAATCTTGGAATTTATTGTTGATTTGGTGCAAGTATGACTAAGTATAATCGGCCATATGAGTGCTTGATGCTATATTATAAGTATTGAGCCACAATATGTAAAACATTAACTAGTAAAATGCATGCTGTTTTTGTGTGGTATTAAGTGTATAATTGGCCTCAAATTGGACATGTATATTCGGCCTTAGGTAGCCTATTGATGGCCTTAGCTTTTCCTTGATGCTTGAATGAATTGTATTGAATTGCTTGATGTAGTATAAAATGTGCATGACCATTGTGTATTCAAGCTAAAGGGTGGCCATATGACCATTTAAACTCCTTGTCATATTCGCCATAAGCTAGCATAATGAGGTTTTAATAAATTAAATTTGTTTGAATTAGCTCAAGAGCTTAGAGGGCCACAATTGGACAAGGGGAAGGAAAAAGTGATCGAATAGCCGTAAAAGCCGTTCGACAACATCCGAGGTAAGTCCTCAAGAAGTGACCCTACTTGAATTATGTGAAATGAAATATGGATGTGTAATGATTATTGATTTATGTGTGTATGAGTATTTGAATGATACCCGGATAAGTCCCGGCGATTATGCTAGTGATTACATTTGTGTTTGAGCCTTAGTAACGAAAATGAAACATGAATGTCTAATGATTATTGATGTATGTGTGCATGTGCAATTGAATGATATCCTGCTAAGTCCCAAGACATTTATGCTGGAAATTATATCCGGTTAAGACCAAGGCAATTGTGCTAGTAGCTACATCCGGCTAAGACCAAGGCATTCGTGCGCGTCGTTCTATCCGGCTAAGACCAAGGCATTCGTGCACGTGGTTATATCCGGTTGTATTCCGAAGAAGCTTGGGCTGGAGGTGAGTGTTGGTTGCTGTAATAAATTCAATTAGTACGCTCGAAAAAAGCCCAAAGAATAAGGTATGATTATATGTGCATTGGAAAAGTCGACATGTTTGAGCAACATTCGCTCAATCGACTAACGAATTTCAACTATTGAAGTGGTTGATACCTTGTGAAAGTATATAATGATGAAGTGCGAAGTAAGAATGATTATGTGAATGTGTATTAATGAAATGATGCATTTGGCTATGTGAATGTATTGCTTTAATTAAAGCTGATTTTATTCCTTGAGACTTACTAAGCATAAAATGCTTACCCCGCCGCTTTGGCTCTCTATTTTATAGATTTTGCTCGATAGCAACCAGATTCGGGATCATTAAAGTCAAGTCATCTACACTATCAAAGCCTCCATTTTGGTATAATTTTGGTTGAACTTTGAAATGGCGTGTATAGGACTACCCCTTGTCGGTTCAATTGTGTTGTGATGTATATGTGTACGGCCATGCGAAAATGGCTCGTAGAAGTCAAGTCTGAACTTAGACCATTTGTGAATTGTATACATATATATATGGTTTCATGATGTAATTATGGATTGGAAATGGGAGTGTTGGTCACATGATCAGCCATTGAATGGCTAAAATGGTCATAGGTGAACCTATGTATGGCAAGACTAGTTGGATCATGGAGACTACAAATAGATAAGACCTACCTTGAAAACAGATGCTGGCAGCAGCAGTGGAGTGGATTTGAAAAATCACCAAAATTTGTAGGAATGGTATTATATAGTGAATAAGTTATGTAAATGAACCTTGATGAGTCTACTTTCATATGGAAGAAACGAAACGGTCATAGGAGTTACAAGTTAAGAGATATTAAAGCTATTGTGAGACAGGGCCAGAACGGTTTCTGGGTCCCCTGTAGCAACTTTAAAAATTTACTATAAATTATCCAGAAAGAATCAGGAGTCATTCCTTATATTTACAGATTCCATTTTGAGTCTAGTTTCATTAGAAACAAACGGCACCAGTATTAAAGCCCTGTACAGAGAGATATTCAAGTTGTAATGCGCAAAGGTCAGAGCAGGCGATCTCTGTAACATGGGTGACTTTAACTAATAAACGGTACCAATTGGCCCGACCAAAAATTCTAGAAATAAATCCATGGATGGATATATGAGTCTAAATTCAGGGAAAATTTACGAAAACAGTTTCTGAGTTTTGAAACTCGAGATATGATTTTTAAGGCGACAGTGACGCAGTTTTCCAGCCTGACTGGAAATGTCAAATTGATGGGCGAAACATGTGGATTTGGCTTGTTAACCCCTCTTGTCCGACACCGGCAATGGTCTCGGGTTCGGGGTGTTACACAAATGATGTCCGGGCTAAGTCCCGAAGGCTTTGTGCTAAGTGACTATATCCGGACTAGGATCCGAAAGCATTCGTGCGAGTTAATAAATCCGGGCTAAGCCCGAAGGCATTTGTGCAAGTTACTAAACCCGGGTTAAGTCCCGAAGGCATTCGTGCGAGTCACTATAACCGGGCTTCGTCCCAAAGGCATTTGAGCGAGTCGTTATATCCGGTTGAATTCTGAAGGTACGTGATTCGAGAATGAGCGATCTTGCTATAAAATTTTCAGTTAATACGCTTGAAAAATTCCAGCAATGAGGTATGTTCGTATGTGCTTGAATTAGTTGATTCCCTTCAAATAATATTCGCTCAGTCGAGTAATGGGTTTCCGGTATTTGGCTAAGATGATCCCTTATGTATGAACATAGGGGTTGGAATGTGAAGTGAGTATGATATTGAGAATTTGTGCATATGAAATTATCCGTTAGCTTTATAAATGCTATGCTTTTGTTGTGCTGGAATCTCTTGCTCAAACTTACTAAGCATAAATTGCTTACTCCGTCTTCTTTGTTTCTCTGTTTTATAGATTTTGCTCGTTAGCTATCGGATTCGGGATCATCAAAGTCGAAGTCATCCACACTATCAAAGCCCCCATTTTGGTACAATTTTGGTTGAACTTTGAAATGGCATGTATAGGACTACCCTTTTGTTGAAGGTCATGTACCTTTCGGTTTTGTGTAAACTTGGATGGCCATGCGAAAATGGCTTATATACGTTTTTAGCCTAGTACCATAATCGTTTGTTTGTTGATCATTATGAGGTATGGAATTGTTTTGAAACGATTAGCCATTGGGATGGTTAATCATGATCACACTTTGTGCTATGTATGCAAAAGGGCCAATTGAATCATGGAAATCATGAAATAGGTAAAGCCTACCTTAAAGGCAGATGCTGACAGCAGCAGTGATGTGGATGTGAAAAATCACTAAAATAGTAGGAATGGTATTAAATAGTGAATAAATTATGTAAATGAACTTTGATGAATCTACTTTCATGTGGAAGAAACGAAACGGTCATATGAGTTATATGTTAAGAGATATTAAAGTTCTCGTGAAACAGGGCCAGAACGGTTTCTGGATCCCTGTTCCGACTTTGGAAATTTATTGTAAATTAACCAGAGATAATTAGTAGTCATTCCATATATTTATAGATTCCTCTCTGAGTCTAGTTTCTATAGAAACAAACAGCATCAGTATTAAAGCCCTGTACAAGGAGATATTCAATTCGTAACGCACAAAGGTCAGTGTAGTCGAACCCTGGGGTAGGGGAGACTTTAACTAATAAACTGTACTAATTGTCTCAACCAAAAATTCTAGAAAAAAATATGTAGATGGACATATGAGTCTAGTTTCAGGGAAAAATTACAAAACAAATTTTCGAGCTTTGAAACTCAAGATATGATTTTTAAGGCGACAGTGACGCAGTGACCAGCTAGTCTGGAAATTTCTAAATGGACTGTGAAAATAGTTAAGTCTGTGTGCACCTTGTGTCCGATTCCGGTAACGGACTCGGGTACGGGGTGTTACATCGCCTATTTCATTGCCCTTTGCATTCGCCATCAGACGGAGTGGCACAGAAAGGGAGTCATTTCCATAGGCCCTTATGTGACTCGCCTGGCGCGGTACTTCAGTCTCCTCAACACGGTGGCGAAGCATCCTCCCTCACTCTCATCAGTTAGATGTCCCCACAGGGCATCTAAAGTATGCTGCATATAAGGATGATCGAACGACACCGTGGATTTGGTCCTCCCCAGTACCGCCTCGTCTAATCAACTGAGAAGGAGGACCTAGAGGACATTGCAGATGATGCCCCTCCACCTCATGAGGATCCAGCCTCTCAGCCACCACATATTCATCGTCCAGTTCATGCGGCGGCTGCACTCTCTAACATCTCTGAGCACCTCACTCGATTTGAGCAGTAATGTTTTCAGTACTTTGATCACATTGATGCAACTCTACATTAGATTTGTCAGCACCTTCACATCTCATCGCCGCCCCCACCTCGCGAACCATCTAGTGATGAAGATGTTTAAGACTTTTATTTATTATTTTTATGTTTTTACTTTTATCTTTTTAAAACTACTTTTTATTTTATTTTTATTTAATTTTATTTTTACTAAATCCTTAGGTTTTATTAAACAATTTATATTTTCGGCCATTTCTTTACGAGTAATCATGCTACTTTATATTTCCTGAAGAATTATTGATTTTACCACAATTATAAAGAGCTCCAAAGTTTACTATTACTTAGAATTTTGCAACTCCACTGGAAAAGGTTCTCTACGACTGCCATGTCCTGCTCAACCACAACCATAGCTACCACCAGATATAATATTCTTTTCGCGCAGGACTTGTGGACTAACAAACCTCTACCACCACTGGAGTATCCTCCTCCAATCTCACACTTGCCTTAGCCGACCACTCTCCATTAATCCAAATTCCATTTCACATTTAGGAAGTTTCACTTCTCTCCTTATCTTATGATCTTCGATCTATATTTTTCAGTAAATCTATCTTTGTATATTGAGGACAATGTATATCTTAAGTGTTGGGGGTTATTTATATCATTATCATAAAAATCCCTAAATTTTGTCTTGTTCTTAAATAATCTTCTCATATCATTATTAGAATGAATTTTGATTAGTTTATGATTTCTATTGATATGTCTTGAATTAAAACATAGGCATTTATGCATTGATTGTTAAACTTTAAGAAATTAGAGAATCAAGCATGATAAGTTGATTTTTGAAAATTAAAATGTTTAGGTTGTTTCCCCAAGTTTAGATATTATCTTGAGTTGAAATTCACAGGTTTAACATAAAAAAGCCACAATTTTTTGTGAGATCTTGAGCCTTTAAAGCATATATTATTTCTTTCATGCTCACTTTTATGGTTGCTATGAGTGCGTCAATATTGATTGGTTATTCTAGAACTTGCGTCGATTATGCATGTCAAGACCACACCATTGATTTGATATGTCGAGATGATAAAGGCACTTAGGTTTAACCCACTTACTCCATACCCTCATAATTAACCCTTAGTGAAACCCTTTGAGCCTAACAAGTCATTCATTGATTTACCATCAATATTAACGCATAACATTATTGTTGAAATCCCCTAATTTGATCTCTATTTTTGTCGAGATTTGATTTGAATTAATTGCTTAGCTATGTTTTATTTTATCTATGTAATAGTTAGTAAAGTTCTATGTTATTTTGATTTGTTCTTAAAATATATATATATGCATACATATTAGTAGTAATTCTTTATTTTTGAGCTTAAGCATTTAATTTCATATTCCATGAAGAAAAGCCCAATTCTAGGACCTTCTAATTAGGAATATAAATTTTCAATTGTAGTATTTTTCTAGTTAGGTAATTTTTCAATTCAATCTCGATCCTAACCTTCTTTTTCAAATTCTAACTACACCCTCTAACCAAAGCCACGTTACAACCCTTTAAACACCTTTTGATTGATGTATCATCTTAATATATAGTGGTGGAACCTATGGTAATAACTTTTCATATTGACTGTTGAGTACTAAATTTCTTTTTCTTAAACACCTCGAGTGATTTGAGTGAATCTTTAGTGAGGATATGAAACTCTGTGATATTTTGAATCAAAGGTGATTAACTAGATGAGGGGAGACACCTATGTTTTTGGAATAAAATGCTCAACTTGGAATGTTTGAAACTTTGATGTTCTTCAAGTTAAATTTTCAATGTATGATTACTTATGGATTATTTTAAGATACTATTGATGAGAATTATAAGATGAGAAGAATTTATTTTGATTGTGAGTTGAGGATTTTGCTTGAGGACAAGCAAACGCTTAAGTGTGGGGGCATTTGATAAATTGTAATTTATACATATTTTTATCCCATGCTTAGCATATTTTTGGATGAACTATCATTGGATTTATGGATTTTGATGCTCATAATCCCTTAATTTCATGCTTTACACTTAGGTGAGAATATGAGAGTAAAAAGAGCGATAAATGGGCCAAAAATGAAGAAAATGGGTCAACGTAGGAAATCAACATAGCCTGGACACAGGTAGACCACACGCCCATGTCTATTCAATAGACTCGAACACGGGTTGAAGCACCTGCACACGGACGTGTCCTTTTTGAGCCCAAATCTAGTCCTATTTAGAAAAGGCCACTCTTGAGGGTTTTGAAGCATTCTAAAGCCTATATAAATACCCCAGGAGGTACCTAGAAAAGACACACAGAGTAGGAGGCATGGAATTACTCGAAGAAATTCAATTGATCCATCTCAGAAGCTGGATTATCCTTCAAGACTAAAGATCTCCCTTCAATTTCCTTTAGGAGTTTTTGGGTTTTCTTTATGTTTTGTTATCATTATTCTTTTGAGATGTTTTCCTTCACACTTATAAACTAAACCCCCTAAATACCTAAGGGGAATGAAACCTAAGACGGATCTTGTTATTATTTTCTAAATTATATGATAAATATTTGATTTGTTCTTAATTATGTGTTCTTAATTCTTGTTTTAATATTCCAGGATATTGATTCAAGTATTGATGTGCTTATTCAGAGGAGCAAAAGTCCCTATCTAAGAGTAGATCTAGCATAATTGAGCGGAGTTGATTGTACGCCTAGACATAGGGTGACATAATTTTGCCGAATTAGGGTGAAACCTAATAAGGAAATCCATAGATCGAGTTAATGCAACACTAGGGGTTTTAATTAGAAAGAGATTTCAATTAATCAACCTAGGGTTAGACGTTGTTAGTCTCAAGAGAGATAATAATATAACTTAGGGATTTCTATGGATCAAGTCAAATGAATAAATCGTGTAATTCAGAGTCAAATAACAAGTGAAGTCTAGGTGGATTTTTCCATTTGGTATTGTCCAAATCATTCAGTTTTCCCAAAAGTTATTTCCCCAATTTACTTTATGTCTATTTTTACTTTAGTAATTAGTTTAGATAAAACAAACCCTTTATTTTTAGGCTAGATAATAAAAAGAAAGTTAATACTAGTACTTTTAGTCCCTTTGGGTTTGACATCCCGGTCTTCCCATAAGCTATACTACTGTTCGATAAGGTGTGCTTGCCTTTGTCGTTATAATAGTTAGTTTTCAAGAACGAACATTCATAAATTATAAAACTTATCACGATTCACATCAATCAAAGGGCATAGAGTAAGTGAATTTATAAAGTTTAAGTGAAGGGTAAATTGGTAAATTGGTAAATAAAGACAAATTAACTAAATATATGATGTCCATCTTCTTCAATTTAGTCCCCCTAGTCAAATTTTTTGAGGAGAAGACATAGCTAGGGTTTGGCCAACTTTCAAGCTCAATTGTAAGTCCGTTCTTGTCCCAATTTTAATGATTTCTATATTTTTGAGATCGTGGTAACTCGGTCTAACTATTTCATAGACTAATTTGAAAGAAAGTTAAAGTCTAAAATTTTACCCATGTTGGATGTGCTTGTATTTTGATGTTTGATGATATAAAATGCATGTTTGTTGTTTGATAAACAACATTTGTAAAGTGATTTTTGATAAAAACATCAAATAGGGACTTATTTGTAAAATGTTACAAAATGTGCAGAAAAGTGTAAATAAATGAAAATTTTGGATGGTTATGTGTACAGGTAATATTCAGCTACGCTTGGATTGTGATTAACTTGATTGAAATTCATTTTACGAGCCTACTAAATCATAAAATGTTGAAATGTTAGGGGCAAAAATGTAATTTTTTCCATAATGTGTTTTTGGACTATATTGAATAATGTGATGATTAAATAAGTTAAATTTGACATTATAGATGAAGAAAAAAGAAGTTCAGATCTAGATCGAGGGAAAAACAAAATACTTGACGAATAGATCCCTTTTGTCATTTTTGCATTCAAGGTAAGTTCGTATGTAAAAAGATTTATTATAATTGTATTTTAAATGCTTTAAATTTGTATGAATTGTGTAAATGACTCTACAGGCACGTTTGAAGATGTTTTGGCAAGCGAGAAATCCCAATCGAACCTTAGGAATAGATTAGGATACAAGTGACTTGTCACTAGGGTATTATGTTATGTGATTCGGGTGCTAGTCCTGTACGTCCTACCAGTGGCTGAGTATACCAGCATATGTTGCGGTTACTTGACAGCTTGTGTGAGTAGCACTGTGTACTACGTCTTGACTGACAGCTTGTGTAAGCAGGCCCGTTGATGGCTCGAGAGCGAGCATATATGTTTTATAAGATAGAGGTAGCAACAGCTACATATGTGACACCTTGTGTGCAAGGTTTCTCGAGTATCCGTTATTATTATTCTGAGTGGTTCATTGGGCATGCTAACAATGATAAAAAGTATGAAAGTATTACAAGATGGTACAAGTATGTACATAAATCTTATGATTATTAAATTCGTGAAATGATGATTTCAAGGTAAGTTTGTGAAGGAATGAATTATGGTCATGAGATTATGGTAAATTACGTTATCTTATATTATATTACTTGAATGTGAAATGTATGGTAAGATTTCCTTATTTCTTTCATACGAGCTTATTAAGCTATATAGCCTACTCCATTTTATTTTCCCATGTTTTATAGTGTTACCAAGCTAGCTCGAATTGGAGATCGTCGGAGATCGCATCACACTATCAAACTGTCACTTTGGGTATCGATGATTTTAAAATATTTTGAGTATATGGCATGTATAGGGACTTGGTCATTTTGGTATATTTGTCATTATGAATTTGGCCAAATGTGTTGGCTTATATTTTTTTAAGGTGATTTGGTATTTAGCCATATAATTGGCTTATTTTGACTAAAATGGATGTGAGCCTATTTGTAACAACTCATTTTTTAGTGAAATCGGAACAGTGGTTTCAGGACCACAAATCTGACAGAAATAAGGTTTATTTTTATTTCATTATATGGTCCACAATGTAATAGGCATGTCGTGTGAAATTTTTGATACGAAAATTTTATCGATTAAGTGTTTAATTACGAGAGAAAAGAAACTTTCAAGACCTAATTGGTTAAGTTTCTTTGTCTCGTTTTTAGTAATTTTGGTGTTTTTGAAACCGTGATAGCTTAATCTCTCTAATTGAGGGATTAATTTGAAATGTTATCAAGGTATGAAAAATGGGTCATGGATGTATATGCTGGAAATTAGAAATTTACGGTAGAAAATGAAAGATTATTGATAGGTAAACAACTTTTACAAAGTGATTTTTTGATGAAAACACGATTTAGGGACTAAAATGAAAAGTTGAAAAATTTGATGAAAAATTCTAAAGTTTTATGAATACCTGTGCTGTAAAATTTGTAAAGGGGCTTTGGTTAGGTTTGGAATACGGAGTAATTTGCACAAGTGTAACATCCTGATTTTCGGATTTATTCGCGGTTTTCAATATTTTGTAAAGATTTTAAAATTTTGTATTTGGATGTGAAATTAATATTTTGAGTAGGTAAATGGGCTTATAGAAGGCCCATGTGTTGGCCAAAACCCGGTTGAATTTTTGAATTTTTGGACTTAGGAGTTAGGGGTTCTGGCTAGATGGCCCTTGTATAGAGATATGGGCAATTGCATCACAAAAAGAGCCTTAGTAAAGTGGCAAGGGTGATGCCACTAGGCTCCTAAAAAGGTGGCATGTGGAGCATTGGGGAAGGCATGGGATCGATTCCCAGTGTTGACAAATAGATGCATTTATTTTTAAGTGCTGGAGGGGTAAGTGTTGGAGTCTAGGTGGATTCTGCTAGAGAAGAGTTTGAATCAGTCTAAACGCTTGGATTAAGGAGTGATAAGGGGAGAGATTTAAGGGATTAGGAGAGAGGTTAGGAGTTGGCCGAATTTTGGGAATTGAAGGGGGAAAAATCGGCAGAGGGTTGTGAGGTTAGTATTTGGCACCTAGGGTATTGAGTGGTGCCGTTCTTTTCTGCTCAGACATCACAAGGTTTTTCTTTTCTCTCTTCTTCCTCTCTAGTCGAAACTACCACTTCCCCTATTCTTCTTTTTCTATTTTTCTTCTTCAAAACCATGCATCAATTCTGTTGTTTATCGATACGTTTGCTGAATCTATAAAAGCCGAAATCTTGAACACACATTACAGGTACCGATTTCTTCAAAGCCAAACCCTTTAACATTGTGTTTCCATTAATCAACGATTATTCTTTCTAAACTCTAGAGAACTGTCGGCAATTCTACATCCAGGTTATAGTTTCATATTGTCATCTCCTTCATCACCCAAAAGCCGAAAAACTATAGATTTGGGGGCTTATAGCAGAAACTTCAAAACTCCAGGAGTCGAGTTCTACCATCTTTTAAAAGATAAATCTGTACCAGATTGCATGAAGATCAAAAATGAGTAAGGGGTAAGTGTTCATCATCTCAGATCTGGTCCTATTTTACAAAGTTAGGAAAAGTCGAAGTCCCTAAAATCTAGGGAGGCTGTCGATTTGGGCATGTGGCTCTAAAGGTTTTTAACTGACGTTTTCTGTCAATGATTAGTGTCTTCTTAAGTGTTGGATTGAAGGCATGGGTTGTTGGAGCAATTGGATTCGGAGCTAGCTATCGATTTTGGCAAAAAGGTAAGGTTTCAAAGGCTTTTAGGGACATGGTTCGATCATGGATAAGTAGGTTGTGGGTTTAGTGATTGTGGTTTGTAAATAAGAACTTTGCTAATCAATTGTAGGACATCGAAAGAGATCTCAGTAGCAGTCGTCGCGAATCAGGTGTGTACCGAACACCCTTTCTTAGTTCAATTCGGCAAAAGCCGAAATGCCAAAATTCCGGCATTTCATGGGCTTGTGAGTATGCGAATGCTCTCAAGATGTGGAGTAATTGTTAGTTCTAGCACCGCAAGGTGGTAAGTAAGTTTGTGTGACGTCTTAACGTACTTCGAGAAAAGAGGGCCTCGATGGGCCAAAACTGGGCCCAATGGGCTTACGGACCAAAATGGGTAAGAGATGGGCTAAGTAGCCTGTTAGTTAGATGGTGGAACCAAATTGCATAAAAGTGCTAAAAAATTACAGAAGTAGCTTGTGTAGTTGCGTAAGTACGAAATTACCCCTAAAAAGCATAATTATCGAAATACCCCTTGGGTTTAAATTGGCTAAACTGCATGATTGATTAATACTGTATTGTACATGATATGCTTTATTAATATATGTTGCATGGGATTGGGGTATTGATGGAGGAAGTATTGAAAGTGGTTCATCCACTTACTGGAGGCTTTGCCTCAAGTTACTGATATTTGAGCAGCGTTGCTGCAACTGTGGAATGTAGGGCTGGGTGGGTTGAGATATTCCCCACATGGAGTGTAGGGCTGGTACGGGGGCAGTGTAGCGGTTGGTGGGTTGAGTAGTCTCCCCATTTGGGCTTGCATTCATTACTACTATTGTTACTTATGTTACTGAACTGGGCCTATGGGCCACACTATTATGTAAAAGGGCTAAGGCCTTGCTATCAGTATTCGAAAAGGGCTTGGTCCACTGTGTACTGTTATCTGAATAGGGCTTAGGCCCAATGGGCTCGAGCTGATTTGGGCTTTGGATGGGTTTCAGATACACCGAGTTTTCCCAAACTCACCCTTTTTTTTCTTCCATCCTTGCGGTGAGCCCTAGTTGGTGGACTTGGAGTCAAGGATTCGGAGTGGCCACACGTTTTACGCAAATTCGTTTTCTTCTAGTGAACTAGATTTTCCATATTTTTCGTTTATGGTTTTGGGTTTTTGGTAATAAGGCCGCTAATTATTTTTATGGTTTGGGTTGTTTCTTTATTATTTAATTCTATTATGATAAAACTGATCTATGATAACTAACGAAATAGATTAGCTCTAGGACGTGTTTTCAAAAACATTAAGTGATTTCAAAATAACACGAATACAAGTAAGACTTCCGCTAAGCAAACATTTTCAACCTTAATCATTTTCTTAAGATGGACATAACCAAACGGTTTTCTCAAAATTATACGAGATGTTAGAGTGTGGCAATGGCAGTGTGCATGTCTAGGATTGGATCCGAAGGGAGCTTGGTACTTAAGTAGTCCGACGGACTCACCTCCTCTTCTTCCTGGTTTCCTACCTGGTGCACAGCTTCCATTCACTTTAACCTACTTTAAAAGTGTCTTTTACAACACCAACTAAGTAATACGGAATGTTTAGAACGCTTCGATGTGGCGTATCAGATCCTGTCATAACGTCTAGGCTGGGTCTAGGGTGTTACATTTAGTGGTATCAGAGCCTGGTTGCAACAACTCGGCTGTGGATCGGGTCCGAAAATCTTTTCAAAAAAAAAGTTTTTTTATAAGTTTTTCAAAGATGTTCAAAGTTTTTCTATTGAACGAGGTTAAATTAATAGTTTTAAAATAAAAGTGTTTTCAAATCAAATCTTTTATTTGTCGGTAAACAAAAACATGGGTTTTCTTTTAAAAAAAAATTTAAATGGACTGATAAGGAAGTGGCACGCTGAATCCCCGGCGCCAAGTCTGTAAGTGTTCTTTTTCTGCTTTAAATATTTATATGGAACTGGACTGGAAATAACACTATAGATAGTACTGAGCCTTAGAGATAGTGCTATTGATAATGTAGTATTAGGGCTACAAAACTAGGACCGTAGCTAAATTTTGATTGCGTGAAAATAATTCTGAAACTCTATCTGTTCATAAGACATTCTGTAATAAATAGTGAAACCAGTAAACTAATGTCATAAAATTCGTAATCAGATAAATCGTTATGAGTACAAGGGTTACTCAGGGAAGAGGCCGTGGTTGAGGCCGAGGTAGCACTCAAGCTGGATCTGCGTCATCTGAACACATGCCAGCTGGTGAGGTACGTCCACCATCGGTTAATGAAAATGGGCCGTATGACCGGCCGCAGGGATGACGCCTGTCTCGTGCCATGTTGAGGGTTTTGGAAAGGGTGGCGGAGCTAACATCGGCCCATGAATAGGGGTCCATTTCGAACGACTTCGCCAACGGAGCCGAGATTTTAGGGCGTATCTGGAGTGGCCCCAAATGTGGTAATCTTGGTTGGAAGCCACAAAGCGGATCATGGATGACCGGACCGCCAAGAGAACGAAGTTGAAAGGGGCGGTGTCGTTCTCGGGATGAAACGTGTCGATGGTGGATTATCGTGAGAGAGGGTACCCCGGTGAGAGGGTAACATGAGAGCTATTCAAATGCACCTTTAAGGCAAAATATGTTGGAGCTAGCTATGTGGATGCACGCAGAAAGGAGTTCTTGAATCTGACTCAGGGAAATAAGACCATTGTTGAATATGAGGCGGAGTTTCTACGATTGAGCCAGTATGCTAATGGCATCGTTTCCACCGAATACGAGCGTAACGTTCGTTTTGAGGATGGTCTCAGAGATGAGTTAAGGGTGCTCATAGCTCCGCAGAGAGAGTGAGATTTTGCTGCACTGGTGGAGAAGGCTAAGATAGCCGAGGAGGTGGATCAAACCGAACGGAAGAATCGTGATAGGGATCGAAATTGGTTCAGGAGGGATGCTGGACCAGCGGGTGCTGCAAATCGAAATATTAAGAGAGCTAGGATGGAGGAACCAGTTCGAGCAGTTCCGATGAGCACAGGTAGACCGCAAGCTTGTGGGGATTGCAGCAGAATGCATCAAGGAGAGTTCTGGAAGCGTTCGGGGGCTTGTCTTCGTTGTGGGTTTAAGGAGCATAGGATTAAGGATTGTCCTAAGAGGGCCACTCAGGCTCAGGTGGCCGAACAAGGGGTTGTGTGACCGGCTCAACCTGTGAGGGATGGACCGCCGCTACCAAGAGGTTGTGGACAAGGTCGCGGTGGTAATGGCCGTGGACGTGGGGCACCTGGCAGGGGTATTGGTAACTCGGATGCTCGTCAGCCAGCTTTGGTGTATACTGCTCATCGCCGCGAGGTGGGTGACTCACCTGATGTCATAACTGGTACGTTTTTTATATATGGTGTACCTTATACTGCTTTGATTGATGTGGGATCAACCCATTCATATGTGGCATATAACATTTCTGGGGCACTGGGTGTGCACTTCGAGGAGACTGTATGTGGGGTGTCTGTGATAAGTCCTTTAGGTCATTCGGTTAAGGTAGAGAAACTCTTCAAGGAGGTGCCTTTGGAGATTCAAGGAGGGGTGTTCTGTGGGGATTTGATGGAGTTACCGCTTGAAGAATTCGATTTGATACTAGGGATGGATTGGTTGACCAAGCATAAGGTAACTTTGGATTGTGCAGCTAAGAGGATGGTGTTAAGGACTGTCAATGATGAAGAGGTAATGATTATTGGAGAACGGAGGGATTACTTATCCAATGTAGTATCAGCGTTGAGGGCCGAGAAACTAATGCGCAAGGGGTGCGAGGCATATCTGGCTTTGGTAAGCCAAGCTGAGACTGAGGATCTGACTGAGGAAACCATTAGAACTGTTAGGGAATTCCAGGATGTTTTTCCGGAAGAGCTTCCTGGATTACCTCTGAATCGGGAAGTCGAGTTTGGAATCGATTTGTTGCCTGGAACAGCTCCAGTATCTATTGCACCCTATAGGATGGCACCGAAGGAGTTAGTGGAACTAAAGGCTCAAATTCAAGAGTTGTTAGATAGAGGCTTCATTAGGCCTAGTGTGTCTCCTTGGGGAGCACCGGTCCTGTTTGTGAAGAAAAAGGACGGAACGATGCGCATGTGCATCGATTATCGCCAGTTGAACAAACTGACGATTAAGAATAAGTATCCACTACTAAGGATTGACGATCTGCTCGATCAACCGAGGGAGCTTCGTATTCTCCAAAATCGATCTTCGCTCGGATACCATCACTAAGGGTAAAAGAAGGGTATATTCGAAAACAAAGATTTGAACTCGATATGGACATTATGAGTTTGTGGTCATGCCGTTTGGGCTGACGAACACACCTGTAGCTTTTATGGATCTGATGAATCGAGTATTCCAACCTTACTTGGATCGGTTCATAGTCGTCTTTATCGACGATATCCTGTATACTCTGAAACGGAGGCGAAGCATGATGAGCATCTACGTATTGTGCTGCAAGTGTTAAGGGAAAAGGAGCTCTATGCAAAATTCAGCAAGTGTGAATTCTGGTTGAAGGAGGTAACCTTCCTAGGGCATATGGTCTCTGCCGAGGGGATTAAGGTGGATCCTCGTAAAATTGAAGCGATTCTGGAATGGAAGCCACCTAGGTCAGTATCAAAAATTCGGAGTTTTCTAGGGTTAGCAGGTTACTACAGAAGGTTTGTGGGAGGTTTCTCGGTGATGGCGGCACCCTTGACAAAACTCATAAGGAAAGGAGTACCATTTGTCTGGACCGAGAAACAGCAAAAAGCTTTTGATCGGTTGAAAAAGGTATTGACCGAAACGCCAGTGTTGATTCAACCGGTGTTTGGGAAGGACTTTACTGTATACAGGGATGGGTCGCATGTGGGTTAGGTTGCGTACTGATGCAAGAGGGCAAGGTGGTCGCTTATGCATCGCGACAGCTTAAGGCTCATGAGGTGAATTACCCTACGCATGATTTAAAGCTAGCAGCGGTGATTTTTGCGTTAAAAATTTGGAGACACTACTTATATGGGGAAAAGTGAATCATATACACAGATCATAAAAGCCTAAAGTATCTATTGACTCAGAAGGAGTTGAACCTTAGGCAACGTAGATGGGTGGAGTTGCTTAAGGATTACGACTGTTCGATAGAGTACCACCCAGGAAAAGCTAATGTGGTGGCGGATGCGTTGAGTCGAAGGGTTGTTACTGACTTGAGAGCCTTATTCGCACGTTTAAGTCTGTACGAAGATGGAAGCTTGTTGGCAGAACTGGAAGTAAGGCCTACTTGGACTGAGCAGATTAAGGAAAAACAGTTGAAGGACGATTCATTAGCTCTTCGGTTCCAGCAAGTTAAGAATGGTGAGAACGAGGATTTTGGGTTGAACACTGAAGGAGTTCTGTGCTTTCGTGGAAGGGTTTGTATTCCAAAGGACCCTGAGTTGAGGCAGTTAATTCTAAAAGAGGCTCATGGTGGACTCTGTGCCATGCATCCTGAGGGGAATAAGTTATATTGAGACTTGCGAGAGGTGTACTGGTGGCCTGGATTAAAACGAGAGGTGACTGAATTTGTTGGGAAATGTCTGACGTGCCAGCAGGTTAAGGCTGAGCACCAATTACCTTCGAAATTACTGCAACCTGTGAAAATTCCACTATGGAAGTGGGAAAGAGTAACAATGGGCTTTGTGAGTGGGTTACCTTTGACACCCACCAAGAAAGATTCGGTGTGGGTGGTTGTGGATAGGTTAACAAAATCTGCTCATTTCATACCTGTTCATACCAACTATTCACTGCAAAAGTTGGCCAAGTTATATGTGGCGGAGGTAGTGCGACTGCATGGGGTGCCAGTGTCAATAATTTCTGATCGAGACCCTAGGTTTACATCTCAGTTTTGGCGGAAGTTGCAGGAAGCGTTGGGTACACGATTGGATTTTAGCACCGTTTTTCACCCACAGACAGATGGACAGTCAGAAAGGGTTATTCAGGTTCTGGAGGATATGTTGAGAGGTTGTATCATTGATTTTCGTGGAAGTTGGGAGGACTACTTGCCATTGGCGGAGTTTTCCTACAATAACAGCTATCAAGCAAGTATTCACATGGCACCATATGAAGTGCTTTATGGGCGAAGATGTCGTATGCTGACGTGTTGGACAGAGTTGGGTGAACGATGAGTACTTGGACCGGAATTGGTGGCAGACACTGAAAGCAAGGTTAGGCTGAGAAGGGATCGGTTAAAGGAGGCATCCGATAGACAGAAGTCGTATGCGGATCTGAAGCGCAAGGAGATTGAGTTCGCTATTGGGGATATGGTTTTCTTGAAGGTTTCCCCTTGGAAGAAAATTTTGAGATTTGGTAAGAAGGGTAAGTTGAGCCCATGGTTTATTGGGCCTTACCGAATTGTTAAGCGGGTTGGACCAGTGGCTTATCAACTAGAGTTACCACCAGAACTACAACGTATCCACGACGTTTTTCATGTATCCATGCTGAGGAGGTATAGATCTGACCCAACTCATATCATACCGATCCACGTAAATCAAAGTCTTGTCGATTTAACTTTCAAGAGGAACCTGTGCAAATACTTGATCGTGATGTCAAGGTGTTGAGAAGGAAATCAGTTCCACTAGTGAAAGTACTTTGGAGGAACCATGGCAAAGAAGAAGCTACTTGGGAGACGAGGAGGCTATCGTCAACAAGACCCTCAACTGTTCTAATAAGGTAAAATTTCGAGGTCGAAATTTCTTTAAGGAGGGTAGAGTTGTAACATCCTGATTTTCAGATTTATTCGCGGTTTTCAATATTTAGTAAAGATTTTAAAATTTTGTATTTGGATGTGAAATTAATATTTTGAGTAGGTAAATGGGCTTATAGAAGGCCCATGTGTTGGCCAAAACCCGGTTGAATTTTTGAATTTTTGGACTTAGGAGTTAGGGGTTCTGGCTAGATGGCCCTTGTATAGAGATATGGGCAATTGCATCACAAAAAGAGCCTTAGTAAAGTGGCAAGGGTGATGCCACTAGGCTCCTAAAAAGGTGGCATGTGGAGCATTGGGGAAGGCATGGGACCGATTCCCAGTGTTGACAAATAGATGCATTTATTTTTAAGTGCTGGAGGGGTAAGTGTTGGAGTCTAGGTGGATTCTGCTAGAGAAGAGTTTGAATCAGTCTAAACGCTTGGATTAAGGAGTGATAAGGGGAGAGATTTAAGGGATTAGGAGAGAGGTTAGGAGTTGGCCGAATTTTGGGAATTGAAGGGGGAAAAATCGGCAGAGGGTTGTGAGGTTAGTATTTCGGCACCTAGGGTATTGAGTGGTGCCGTTCTTTTCTGCTCAGACATCACAAGGTTTTTCTTTTCTCTCTTCTTCCTCTCTAGCCGAAACTACCACTTCCCCTATTCTTCTTTTTCTATTTTTCTTCTTCAAAACCATGCATCAATTCTGTTGTTTATCGATACGTTTGCTGAATCTATAAAAGCCGAAATCTTGAACACACATTACAGGTACCGATTTCTTCAAAGCCAAACCCTTTAACATTGTGTTTCCATTAATCAACGATTATTCTTTCTAAACTCTAGAGAACTGTCGGCAATTCTACATCCAGGTTATAGTTTCATATTGTCATCTCCTTCATCACCCAAAAGCCGAAAAACTATAGATTTGGGGGCTTATAGCAGAAACTTCAAAACTCCGGGAGTCGAGTTCTACCATCTTTTAAAAGATAAATCTGTACCAGATTGCATGAAGATCAAAAATGAGTAAGGGGTAAATGTTCATCATCTCAGATCTGGTCCTATTTTACAAAGTTAGGAAAAGTCGAAGTCCCTAAAATCTAGGGAGGCTGTCGATTTGGGCATGTGGCTCTAAGGGTTTTTAATTGACGTTTTCTGTCAATGATTAGTGTCTTCCTAAGTGTTGGATTGAAGGCGTGGGTTGTTGGAGCAATCGGATTCGGAGCTAGCTATCGATTTTGGCAAAAAGGTAAGGTTTCAAAGGCTTTTAGGGACATGGTTCGATCATGGATAAGTAGGTTGTGGGTTTAGTGATTGTGGTTTGTAAATAAGAACTATGCTACTCAATTGTAGGACATCGGAAGAGATCTCAGTAGCAGTCGCGAATCAGGTGTGTAGCGAACACCCTTTCTTAGTTCAATTCGGCAAAAGCCGAAATGCCGAAATTCCGGCATTTTATGGGCTTGTGAGTATCCGAATGCTCTCAAGACGTGGAGTAATTGTTAGTTCTAGCACCGCAAGGTGGTAAGTAAGTTTGTGTGACGTCTTAACGTACTTCGGGAAAAGAGGGCCTCGATGGGCCAAAACTGGGCCCAATGGGCTTACGGACCAATATGGGTAAGAGATGGGCAAAGTAGCCTGTTAGTTAGATGGTGGAACCAAATTGCATAAAATTGCTAAAGAATTATCGAAGTAGCTTGTGTAGTTGCGTAAGTACAAAATTACCCCTAAAGAGCATAATTACCGAAATACCCCTAGTGTTTAAATTGGCTAAACTGCATGATTGTTTAATACTGTATTGTACATGATATGATTTATTAATATCTGTTGCATGGGATTGGGGTATTGATGGAGGAAGTATTGAAAGTGGTTCATCCACATACTGGAGGCTTTGCCTCAACTTATCGATATTTGAGCAGCGTTCTTTAAATCTGTGGAGTGTAGGTTTGGGTGGGTTGAGATATTCCCACATGGAGTGTAGGGTTTGGTACGGGGTAGTGTAGCGGTTGGTGGGTTGAGTAGTCTCCCCAGTTGGGCTTGCATTCATTACTACTATTGTTACTTTTGTTCTTGAATCGGGCCTATGGGCCACACTGTTATGTAAAAAGGGCTAAGGCCTTGCTACTATATTCGAAAAGGGCTTGGTCCACTGTGTCTTTTATATCTGAATAGGGCTTAGGCCCAATGGGCTCGAGCTGATTTGGGCTTTGGATGGGTTTCTCAGATACACCGAGTTTTCCCAAACTCACCCTTTTTTTTCTTCCATCCTTGCAGGTGAGCCCTAGTTGGTGGACTTGGAGCTGGACGGGATTCGGAGTGGCCACACGTTTTCTGCAAATTCGTTTTCTTCTGGTGAACTAGATTTTCCATATTTTTCGTTTATGGTTTTGGGTTTTTTGTAATAAGGCCGCTAATATTTTTATGGTTTGGGTTGTTTCTTTATTATTTAATTCTATTATGATAAAACTGATCTATGATAACTAACGAAATAGATTAGCTCTAGGACGCGTTTTCAAAAACATTAAGTGATTTCAAAATAACACGAATACAAGTAAGACTTCCGCTAAGCAAACTTTTTCAACCTTAATCATTTTCTTAAGATGGACATAACCAAACGATTTTCTCAAAATTATACGAGATGCTAGAGTGTGGCAATGGCGATGTGCATGTCTAGGATTGGATCCGAAGGAGCTTGGTATTAGCGGTCCGACGGACCGACCTCCTCTTCTTCTGGTTTCCTACGGTGCATGACTTCCATTCACTTTAACCTACTTTTAAAAGTGTCTTTACAACACCAACTAAGTTTTCCAACTAAGTAATACGGAATGTTTTGAACGCTTCGATGTGGTGCATCAGATCCGGTCATAACGTCTAGGCCGGGTTTGGGGTGTTACAACAAGTTTCATTTTTCGGGCCTAGGGACAAAATCAGAATTTATGGAAAAGTTAGGGGCAAAATGGTAATTTTACCTAGGACGTAAATTGAGTCCATTTAAATATGAAAAGTGTGAATTTGATGGTTAAATTCATTTATATAGATCCGAATAACATTAATTCGAGGTTAGATCAAGGAAAAGAAAATGTTTTAGATTAGTAGACTTTTTACGCGAACAAGTGTCGAGGTAAGTTCGTGTAACTTAATCGAGTATGTAATTATATTAATTGTGTAACACCCCTAACCCGTATCCGATGTCGAAATAGGGTTACGAGGCATTACCGGACAATACATCTCATTCACATACATTTATACATTTATACAATCATAAATAAAATCCATTCACAACGTCCCTTATAAGGCCCTACGAGACCTTAAAAAATGCTGAAAAGTGGTTCGGGACTAAACTGATCACGTATAAAAATTTCCAAACACTTAAAAAAATTTCATGAAATCATAAGTCACATGCTTGTGTGAGCAGGCCATGTGCCTCACACGGCCACCAGACACGCCCGTGGCACTGTCCGTGTGAAAATAGGGCATACATACTAACTTGTACCACACGACCGAGGACACGCCCGTGTGCTAGGCCGTGAGGGGGCTTATAGGTCACACGGCAGACCACATGCCCATGTGCCAACCTGTGTGCCACACACAGCCAGTAGGCACTCTCGTGTGTTCAGGCTGTGTCAAAACTATAGGGTATACTGACTTTAATTCAAAGGGTACCCTAGGGGACACACGGCCGTGCAACATGACCGTGTGTCGCACACGGCTGAGACACACACCCGTGTCTCTACCCGTGTGGACAAAAATAGGCCATTTGAAAAGCCAATTTGCCACCCAACTGTCAAGTACACAAAGTAATCCAAATGATACCATTTAAGTACATCTTTTAGCAACCAAAACATGCTAATTCAATACTCATATCATGCCATCTATTCATAACCATTCAACCACTCAATTCTATATTCAAAACATACCAAAACAAAGTACCATAATCATCATAATTTTTCTCATTTCCAAATACATTAACTCATCAACCTATCATCTATTTCAAGTCACTTAATATATCATATGGTCATCTCAAATAAAACATAATATGCCAACTTCCAAACATTATTACCACAATTAACAACCAATCAACCAATTAAAGTAACAACCATTCCAAACAAACCAACATTTAGAACATTATATACATCTCATATATATATATATATATATATCTTACCAAACACAATTCAAGTCAACTTAAATGACCATAAACATCAACATTCATAAGCCAAATCTCATAGCTATAATCACAACTCAAAACATCAAATTGACACTAGCCTATACATGCCATATACCATATATACAAAGCTTCCAAAAATACCAACAAGATGATTGATAGTGCAATGACGTATCCTGACGATCCCAAAGTCTGAGCTAGCTTTAATAATCTATAAAAACATAGGAAAGAACACACAAAGTAAGCTTTAAAAGCTTAGTAAGTCATACAAAAATAAAACATTTTATGAATCAATATCATTATCATCAATTAAGCAAGATATGAGTTGTAACAGTCTGGTTTTGACCCTAGTCGGAATAGTGGTTTCAAGACCACAAATCCGAGTCCAAAAGATATTTTAATATTATTTTCTGTGTCTATGACATGTAAATGTATGTCTGTGAAATTTCTGTGATTTAAATTGTATATTTCTATGCTTAATTATAAAAAAAAGAATTAAATCGCGTAAAGTGTAAAAGTTGAGAGCTAGATGCTAAAGCACCTTTTTGGCTTGGCTTTTAAAATAAAATCCCTTGCATGTGAAATTTACCATTTGTTTTAATGGTGGACAAATATGGGCATTGGTAGATGGATTTTTAATGCTATATACCAAGGGCAAAATGGGAAAATGATTATTAAAGTTATTATAATAAAATTAAAAGCATGAAATTAGCCATTTCATGCATGTTGTTGCCGAAAATCAAAAGAAAGGAAAAGATGAAAGCTTGTTGAATATTCGGCCATGGTTAGCTTGATTTGGTAAGTGAATTTTGTTCGATTTTTGATAATTTCTACGTTTCTATGATCGTTGCTTCCTGTTCTTCAAAACCCATGTCTGAATTTCTGTTTCTGTTAAAGATTTCATGAAATGCCATTGTTGATATCATGAGTTTTGTGATGTTTTTGAATGAATTATGAAGGCTTGGTAGATGGTTCATAAGTTTTGTCTTTGAGTTTTTCATAAAACTGAGCTATTTGGGTTAAATTTTGAAAATGAGGTTTAAAAGTACTATATTGTAAATTGAACATGTTGTATGGGCTTATATAGAAGCCACAAAAATTTGGCTATCCCTTGTTGCAAAGAAATTTTGCATATTGGTAATTTTATGAAAAATGGACTAAATTGTCAAAGTGTGAAAATGTAAGGGCTAAAATGTAAAGTGCCCTAAATATGTGTATATGGATTAAATTGAATGAAATGAATGATTGAATGGTTGAATTTGTATTGTCTTAGATCAAGAACAAAGAAAATCGGACTTAGATCGGGGGAAGTCCAAAATAATTGAATAGACGACTCGTTTTATCCGTAATCCGTCCGGGGTAAGTCAAATTACAATTACGTGTTAACTGAAATAAATTCTGCACATATAAACTGTAATCTATATTGGATGGCCTTGAGTGCCTGATGAATATTTTTGGAGTTAAGTATGATAATATGTTAATATCTGAAAAGATCTGTATGTTTCTAAGAAAAGTTGACATCTGTCTGAGACATCGTGTAAGACCGTGTCTGGGACATAGGCCTCGATTGAGATTTACGTATAAGACCATGTCTGGGACATCGGTATCATATTTGATTTCGTGTAAGACCCTATCTAGGACAAAGGTATCGATAAAGGCATCGATATTGAATTACATGTAAGACTACGTATGGGACGTCAGCATTGTACTTGATTTCTGCACCGTCTGACGATAGCGTATGAAATATGAGCATCTAAAATGTATAACCTATGCAGGTACATTTGTATCGTACTAAATTTTCTAATATGAAAAACTCTGTATCTCTGAAATATGTATAGAATTGGAAATGAAGCATGACATATATGCAAACAAAGGAGCACAGTTAAGCTTATGAATTATTATTTGAAATGGTTATGAATCTTTATGGTTGAATTGTATTTATATTCTTTAGTAGTTAGACCAATTGTATTTGGCTTGCTAAGCTCTTTGTAGCTTACTCTGTGTGTTTACTGTCTATTTTATAGTTATCGTAGCTACTAAAGGCTCAGGGATAGTCGAGGATTGTCACCACACTATCAATCTCATTTTGGTACTTTTGAAAGTGTACATATTTTAAAGTATGGCATGTATAAGATAGAAATTTTATGTATTAAGTTTTGAATTTTAAATGTAGGTTATGCAATGAAAGTTGGCTATCAAATCGTATGTTTGTGTTAAGTTTTGGTATGGTTTGAATGAGTTGTTGAATGATGATGAAATAGTTGTAATGAAGCATGTTTTGAGCATGAATTGGCTGAATATTTTGTATGAATGCTGTTTAATTTGGCTTGTAGGAATGACCTATAAAGGGGTGGCAAATTAGCTTAAACCAAGCCTGCATTGTGCCACACGGCCATAGCACACGGGCGTGTTTGTTGGCCATGGGTAGCACACGGGTGTGTCTGTTGGCTGTGGGAATAAGTCTGTATATAAGCTCTATTTTGGCATGGCTGGTTCACATGCGCGTGTCTGATGCTTGTGTGGGGCACACAGCCTGGTCACACAGGCGTGCGACATCTATAGAATTGAAAATTTTTAAAAGTTCTAAACTTTATGAATGTGTTCGGTTTAGTCCCGACTGTCTCCTAAAAGTACATTTTAGGTCTCGTAGACCATCTTAAGAGATGATTGCGTATAAAATGATGTTATATGATATCTGTGATTCTGAATTGGTTTGAAATGTTCTGCTTGTCTGGTAATGCCTTGTAACCCTAATTCGATGTCGGTTACGGGTTAGGGGTGTTACATTTTATTGGTATCAGAGCTATGGTTTAGTCGATTCTAGGACTACCATAGCACATATGAGTCTAGCTATACATGCCATATATCTGAATCTATGATAGTGTGATGACTCCTGACATTGAAATGTGCTTTTATATAGGGAATGGATCCCGATAGAGCTGTAGCTGACGATGTTGAATGCAATGCACCTGCTCCTGCACAAGGGATGGTGCATGCTGATTCTAGACCGGCTACGAGTAGCCGTGATGGTGAGGCTAAAAAAGCCTTCATCAGATGATGAATGAATGATTCACCCAATACATTAGAACCAATCTGACTGTACAACAACCTCCACCCCCTGTTAATCCCTCTCAAACTCCTGATATGCCGTGAGTGAATCTAGTACAGTTGAGTAGACCACCGGTTGATAAGATTAGAAAGTATGGGGCTGAAGAGTTCTGAGCTACAATGAATGATGATTTTGAAAGAGCCGAATTCTGGTTAGAAAATACAATACGAGTGTTTATTGAAATGTCTCTGAGTCCTAAGGAATGTGTTAAATGTGTCGTTTCACTTCTGAGAGATACGGCGTATCATTGGTGGAAATCTTTAATATCTGTAGTCCCGAGGGAACGGGTTACTTAGGATTTCTTTCAATCTAAATTCTGAAAGAAATATATCAGTCAGAGATTTATTGATCAGAAATGTAAAGAGTTTCTCGAGCTTAAACAGGGTTGTACGTCTGTTACTGAATACAAACGTGAATTTGTGAGATTGAGCCATTATGCTCTGGAATGTGTATCGAATAAAGCAATAATGTGCAAACAGTTTGAACATAGACTAAACGAAGATATCCGTCTGTTAGTTGGAATTTTGGAAATTAAGGAAATGGTAGTGCTCGTTGAGCGAGCATGTAAAGATGAAGAATTAAGTAAAGAGAAAAGAAAAGCTGATCCTGAGGCTAGAGATGCTAGAAAGAGATCTTCGAGTAGATCATTTCAATCTATGTCAAAGAATTTCTAAGATGATCAAAGCCATCCAAATGTTAATGTGGGACATTCAAACTGAGATTGAGCTAGATCGCATTCAAACTTTAGAGTCCCTGCTACTTCTGTTGCAAGTGTTGGGAATGTCCGATCTGAGAGACCTGAATGTAAACACTGTGGTAAAAGACATCCGAGAAATTGTAGATTGAATGACCGAGCCTGTTTCCGATGTGGATCTCTAGATCCTTTTGTAAAAGATTGTTCTGAACCTACTGAGCAAGAGAATGTACAGAATTTGAGACCAAGCAACACCTCAGCTAGAGGTAGACCTACCAGAAATGTAAGAAATGCAAGTAGTGGTCAAAGAACTATTGGAGATACTATTGTTAGATCTGAGGCCAGAGCACCTGCCAGAGCCTATGCTATCCGAGCTCGTGAGGAAGCCTCGTCTCCAGTCATGATTACTGGTAGTTTTACTCTCTATGATACTTTTGTGATTGCATTAATAGATCCTATAGTAACTCATTCTTTATCTGTATAAATTTAGTGTATAGTAAGACTTTGCCTGTAGAGTCTACTGAATTCGTAATTAGAGTATCGAACCCCTTAGGCAAAAGTGTCTTGGTTGATAAAGTCTGCAAGAATTGCCCATTAATGTTATGAGATATATGTTTTCCTACTGATCTGATGCTTTTACCTTTCGATGAATTTGACATAATTTTGGGAATGGATTGGTTAACTTTGCATGATGCTATTGTGAATTGCAAATGAAAAGTCATTGATTTAAGGTGTAAGAATGATGAGATAATCCAAAATTGAGTCTAGTGATCTGAATGGACTACCAGCTGTGGTATCTGCAATAAAAATACGGAAATATGTAAAGAAAGGTTGTGAAGCCTACTTAGCTTATGTGCTAGATTCGAAAGTGAATGATAAGAAAGTTGAATCAGTGCCTGTTGTTTTTGAATTCTCTGATATGTTTCCTAAAGAACTACCTGGTTTACCTCCAATTCGAGAAGTCGAGTTTGGCATTGAATTAGCACCTGGTACTACTCTGATTTCAATAGCTTTGTATAGAATGGCTTCGACCAAGTTAAAAGAATTAAAATCTCAGTTGCAAGAATTGACCGATCGAGGGTTTGCTAGACCAAGTTTTTCACTATAGGGTGCTCCTGTTCTGTTTGTGAAAAAGAAAGATGCCACAATGAGAATGTGTATTGATTACCGATAGCTTAACAAAGTGACTATAAAGAACAAATATCCTCTGCCTCGAATTGATGACTTATTCGATCAGTTGAAAGGTGCTACTGTATTTTCAAAGATAGATCTAAGATCGGGTTACTATCAGTTGTGGGTAAAGGACTCTGACATTCCGAAAACTGCTTTCAGAATGAGGTACGGGCATTATGAATTTTTAGTTATGCCTTTTTGTTTAACGAATGAACCTACTGTATTTATGGATTTAATGAATAGAATTTTCAGACCATATCTTGATCAATTTGTTGTTGTATTCATTGATGATATATTGATTTATTCACGTGATGAATCTGAGCATGCTAAACATCTGAAAATAGTGCTACAGACTCTATAAGATAAACAGTTGTATGCAAAGTTTAGTAAATGTGAATTCTAGTTGCGAGAAGTTGGTTTTCTGGGTCATATTGTATCAGCTTCCGATATTCAAGTTGATTCGAGTAAGATTTCAACTATTTTGGATTGGAAGCCTCTGAGGAATGTATCTGAAGTCTGCAGTTTTCTGGGCTTGTCAGTTACTATAGACGATTTTTAAAAGATTTCTCTGCGATAGCAACTCCATTGGAAAAATTGCTTCGAAAGATGTGAAATTTGAATGGTCTGAGAAATGTCAGAAAAGTTTTGATCGGTTAGAAGCTCTGTTAACTGAAGCTCCGGTGTTGGTACAACCTGAGTCAGGAAAAGAATTCATTGTTTATAGCGATGTTTCTTTGAATAGACTAGGTTGTGTTTTAATGCAAGAAGGAAAAGCTGTTGCTTATACTTCGAGACAGTTGAAGCCACATGAGAAGAACTATCTGACACACGACCTTGAGTTAGCTGCCATCGTGTTTGCTTTGAAGATCTGGTGTCACTATCTATTTGATGAAAAATGTCATGTGTTTTCTAATCAGTAAAGTCTAAAATATTTAATGACGCAAAAAGATTTAAATTTGCGACAGATAAGATGGTTAGAACTGCTAAAAGACTACGAACTTGTGATTGATTATCACCCGAGAAAAGCAAATGTGGTTGCTGATGCTTTGAGTCGAAAATCGTTATTTGCAATGAATGCTCATTTAGTTTTGTCTGATAATGGTTCAGTTTTAGCTGAATTAAAAGTGAGACATTTGTTTTTACAATAGATTATCGAAGCTCAGAAGATTGCTAATGAGATTATGGCTAAACGAACTCAGTGTAATTCTGATTCTGATTCTAAATTTCGAATAGATGATGATGACTGTCTGAGGTTCAGAAATAGACTTTGTATTCCAAGAAATCTAGATTTGATTCAAAAAATTTTGAACGAAGCTCACAGTAGTAGATTTTCTGTACATCCGGGAAGTACAAAAAAGTATAACGATTTGAGACAACTATATTGGTGGCCAGGAATGAAAAGGGATATTTCTAACTTTGTTACGAGATGTTTAATCTGTCAGCAAGTTAAAGCTGAGCATCAGGTGCCATCTGGGTTATTACAACCGATTATGATTCTGGAATGGAAATGGAATCGAGTGACCATGGATTTTGTTTTGGGTTTGCCTCTGTCTCCAAAAAAGAAAGATGCAATTTGGGTTGTTGTTGATCGTTTGACGAAATCAGCTCATTTTATTCTGATTCAGTTTGATTATTCACTTGATAAGCTAGCTGAGTTGTATAGTTCTGATATTGTGAGATTGCATGGTGTGCCATTGTCAATGGTGTCTAATAGAGACCGGAGATTAACATCGCAATTCTAGAAGAAATTGCAAGATGCTCTGGGTACTAAATTGCATTTTAGCCCCACTTTTCATCCGCAAATAGATGGTCAATCAGAACAGATTATTTAGATACTCGAGGATATGTTGAGATGTTGCATTCTCGAGTTTGAAGGTACATGGGAACAGTATCTACCTCTGATTGAATTTGCTTATAATAATAGCTTTCAATCGAGCATCAAAATGGCACCATACAAAGCCTTATATGGTAGAAAGTGTAGAACTCCGTTATACTGGTCTGAGCTCAGTGAGAATAAAATTTACAGTATTGATCTGATAAAAGAAACAGAACAGAATGTGAAAGTAATTCGAGATAGTCTGAAAGCTGCCTCTGATCGTCAGAAATCATATGCAGATTTGAAAAGAACAGATATCAAATTTAAGGTCGGTGATAAAGTGTTTCTGAAAGTATCTCCGTGGAAGAAACTGTTCCGATTTGGAAAAAAGGGCAAGTTGAGTCTGAGGTTCATCGGACCATATGAAATCATCTTACGAGTTGGGCCGGTTGCTTATAGATTTAGGCTACCATCTGAGTTAGAAAAGATTCATAATGTGTTTCACGTATCAATGCTTCAACGATACAAATCTGATCCTTCGCATGTAATTTCACCGTCTGAGATTGAAATTCAGTCTGATATGACTTACAAAGAAAAATCGATCCGTATTTTAGCTTGTAAGGTTAAAGAGTTGCGAAACAAGAAAATTCCATTGGTTAAAGTGATGTGGCATCGACACGATGTTGAAGAGGCCACCTGGGAGTCTGAAGATGCTATGAAACAACAATATAGAAATCTGTTTAATGGTAAGATTTTCGGGGACGAAAATCCCTAAGCAGGGAGAATTGTAACAATTCGGTTTTGACCCTAGTCGGAACAGTGGTTTCAGGACCACAAATTAGAGTCCAAAAAATATTTTAATATTATTTTTTGCGTCTGTGATATGTGAATGTATGTCTGTGAAATTTCTATGATTTAAATTGTCTGTTTCTGTGCCTAGTTATAAAAAAAAGATTAAATCGCGTAAAGTGTAAAAGTTGAGTGCTAGATGCTAAAGCACCTTTTTGGCTTGGCTTTTAAAATGAAAGCCCTTGCATGTCAAATTTACCATTTGTTTTAATGGTAGACAAATATGGGCATTAGTAGGTGGATTTTTAATGATATATGCCAAGGGCAAAATGGGAAAATGATTATTAAAGTTATTATAATAAAATTAAAAGCATGAAATTAGCCATTTCATGCATGTTGTTGCCGAAAATCAAAAGAAAGGAAAAGATGAAAGCTTGTTGAATATTCGGCCATGGTTAGCTTGATTTGGTAAGTGAATTTTGTTCGGTTTTTGATAATTTCTATGTTTCTCTAATCATTGCTTCGTGTTCTTCAAAACCCATGTCTGAATTTCTATTTCTGTTATAGATTTTATGAAATGCCATTGTTGATATCATTAGTTTTGTGATCTTTTTGAATGAATTATGAAGACTTTGTAGATGGTTCATAAGTTTTGTCTTTGAGTTTTTGATGAAATTGAGCTATTTGGGTTAAATTTTGAAAATGAGGTTTAGAAGGACTATATTGTAAATTAAACATGTTGTATGGGCTTATATAGAAGCCATGAAAATTCGGCTAGCCCTGGTTGTAAAGAAATTTTGCATATTGGTAATTTATGAAAAATAGACTAAATTGTCAAAGTTTGAAAATGTAAGGGCTAAAATGTAAAGTGCCCTAAATATGTGTATATGGATTAAATTGAATGAAATGAATTATTGAATGGTTGAATTTGTATTGTATTAGATCAAGAACAAAGAAAATCAGACTTAGATCGGGGGAAGTCCAAAATAGTTGAATACACGACTCATTTTATCCGAAATCCGTCCGAGGTAAGTCAAATTACAATTATGTGTTAATTGAAATAAATTTTTCACATATAAACTGTAAAATGTATTGGATGGCCTTGAGTGCCTGATGAATATCTTTGGAGTAAAGTATGAAAATATGTTAATAACTGAAAAGCTTTGTATGTTTCTAAGAAAATTTGACATCTGTCTGAGACATCGTGTAAGACCGTGTCTGGGACACAGGCCTCGATTGAGATTTACGTATAAGACCATGTCTGGGACATCAGCATCGTATCTATTTTGTGTAAGACCCTATCTGGGACAGAGGCATCGATATTGAATAACATGTAAGAACACGTCCAGGACATCGGCATTGTACTTGATTATGAGCATCTATATCGTTTCTGAACTGTCTGATGATAGCGTGCGAAATATGAGTATCTAAAATGTATAACCTATGGAGGTATGTTTGTATCGTACTAAATTTCTGAATATGAAAAACTCTGTCTCTGTGAAATACGTATAGAATTGGAAATGAAGCATGACATATATGAAAACAAAGAAGCACGGTTAAGCTTATGAATTATTCTTTGAAATGGTTATGAATCATTATGGTTGAATTGTATTTATATGCTTTAATAGTTAGATCAATTGTATTTGGCTTACTAAGCTCTTTGTAGCTTACTCTGTGTGTTTACTGTCTGTTTTACAGTTATCGTAGCTACTGAAGGCTCGGGGATAGTCGAGGATTGTCACCACACTATCGATTTCATTGGTACTTTTGAAAGTGTACATATTTTAAAGTATGGAATGTATAGGCTAGAAAGTTTATGTATTAAGTTTTGAATTGTAAATATAGGTTATGCAATGAAAGTTGGCTCTCAAATGGTATATTTTTGTTAAGTTTTGGTATGGTTTGAATGAGTTGTTGAATGATGATGAAATAGTTGTAATGAAGCATGTTTTGAGCATGAATTGGCTGAATATTTTATATGAATGCTGCTTAATTTGGCATGTAGGAATGACCCATAAAGGGGTGGCAAATTAGCTTAAACTAAGCCTGCACTGTGCCACACGGCCATAGCACACGGGCGTGTTTGTATGGTTTGAATGAGTTGTTGAATGATGATGAAATAGTTGTAATGAAGCATGTTTTGAGCATGAATTGGCTGAAAATTTTATATGAATGCTGCTTAATTTGGCATGTAGGAATGACCCATAAAGGGGTGGCAAATTAGCTTAAACTAAGCCTGCATTGTGCCACACGGCCATAGCACATGGGCGTGTTTGTATGGTTTGAATGAGTTGTTGAATGATGATGAAATAGTTGTAATGAAGCATGTTTTGAGCATGAATTAGCTGAATATTTTATATGAATGCTGCTTAATTTGGCTTGTAAGAATGACCCATAAAGGGGTGGAAAATTAGCTTAAACTAAGCCTGCATTGTGCCATACGGCCATAGCACACGGGCGTGTTAGTTGGCCGCGGGCTTAAGTTAGTAGCTAGCTAAGAATCACACGGCCATGGCACACGGACGTGTCTGTTGGCCGTGGGAATAAGTCAGTATATAAGCTCTGTTTTGGCACGGCTGGTTCACATGGGCGTGTCTGATGCTCGTGTGGGGCACATGGCCTGGTCACACGGGCGTGTGACCTTTTATAGAATTGAAAATTTTTAAAAGTTCTGAACTTTATGAATGTGTTCAGTTTAGTCCCGACTGTCTCCTAAAAGTACATTTTAGGTCTCGTAGACCATCTTAAGAGATGATTGCTTATGAAATGATGTTATATGATATCTGTGATTCTGAATTGGTTTGAAATGTTCTGTTTGTCTGGTAAAGCCTCGTAACCCAAATCCAATGTCGGTTACGGGTTAGGGGTGTTACATGAGTAAACACAATTAAATACACGTTCAAGATCACAAACCTTTCTATTAATAAATTTATACTTCTGAAACATACCAATTCATCAATTACCTTCTCTTCTCAAAGCTCATATGAATTTCCTACATATCTGTATCACTTAGCTTATTCATATATTCTTTCTTGACTTAACTTTTCCCGTTAAATCGTTCGGAATCGTTAAGGACACTCGAAAATCACATAAGCTTGTACAATGCCATATCCCAGATATGGTCCTACATGTTAACACATATCGATGCCACTATCCTAGACAGGGTCTTACACGAAATCGATTAACGATGCCAATGTCCCAGACATGTTCTTACACGTAATCTCAATACAATGCCAATGTCCTAGACATGGTCTTACATGTAATCACATCATGATAACCTAATGTCATGACATTCATATCCTATACTATTCCTAGGGTTCGTACGGGACTTTCAGATGTCGTAACTTTGTTAATTAATGCTCGTACTTACTCGTTCAACATCTATAGTAATTCAATGATAATAAAACATATATAATTCAATTCAAATACATTTATTTGCATATAAACTTACCTTGTAGTCGAAAAATACGAACTCAATTGATTACTCAATAACTTTCGATTTTCCCCAATCCAAATCTGATTTCTTCCTTTTAGGATCTATATAAATTCAAAATTAACTCTTTTATTCCTTAATTCATCCAAAGCACACAATTTTGGGTAATTTACACATTAACCCTATAATTTCACATTTCTTACAATTTAGTCATTATTTCATAAATACACAAAATTCACAAAATTTCCTTATACACATGCTTGGCCGAATGTTCCCTTAGTTCATATAAGCCCATATCTTTCATTTATTTCATAATTTAACCACACACTGTAAACTTTTCACAAATTAGTTCTTTTATGCAATTTCACTAAAAATCACTTTACAAAACATGATAATCTATCAACTAATACTCATTTTTCATCATCAAACATTCAAGAACTCAAGCATTCATCAATGGAAATGTACAAAATCACCAACAAATTCAGAAATTAAGGTACGGGCTAGCTAGTACTCAAAGCAACGATCACAAAAATGTAAAAATCATCAAAAACCAAACAAAGAACACTTACCAATCAAGCCTACAAGTGTCGAACTCTAAAGCAATATTTTTGGCTTCTTTTTCTATCAAAATTTGGCTAACATGATGAAAAGATGAAATTTTTTATTTTTATTTTAATATCATTTATAAACATTTTACTAATTTAACCTTAATTAAAACCACTATAAAACACATAATTCAAGGCCATTTATGTCCATCTCCACTAACAATGATCTAATTACAACATAAGGACCTCTCATTTAATAAGCCATACCAAATAGACACTTTTAACTTATAGAATGCCACTTTTGCATTTTAGGCGATTAAGTCCTTTTTTTCTCAAATTGAGCTATTAAACGATAAAATTAGCTCAAAAAATTTTCACACATACATATTCACATGCTATAAACACATAAAATAATATTAAAATACTTTTACGACCTCGAATTTGTGGTTCCAAAACCATTGTTTTGATTTAGCTAAAATCGGGCTGTTACAAATTGAATGTTGTGCTTGTATGTAATGTGATTTATATTGATGTGCTTTAATTGTATACTATGATGGAAAATTTGATATAATGCTTGAAATGGTGATAAAGGGTCAAGCCCTGATTGACTGTTGAATTCCGATGATTATATGCGCTTCTCCAAAACTAATAAGGTCCTGCATTTGTTGCGGACGGGATTTAGCTCGGACGAGTAATCTCATTGACCTTGATATATAAAGGATTTAGCTCAGACGGGTAATCCCAATATAATACCTCTCAAGCATACGTTATGATTAGGGTTTAGCCTGGACTGGTAATCCGAATCAAGCTCCTCTAAGCTTACATTATATTAAGGATTTAGCCTGGACTAGTTATCCTGTTATACGATATGTGGCTCAAGAGAGTGTTTCTTGGTTAAGTGCACTAATGGGTACCCTTAAATAAGAAATTGATGGATTATTGAATCGTACACATCGAGTGTACTACTTAAGCATCCATCAGAATTCAATGATTCAATGGACATATAACTCTAGATATGGCATGAGAATTATGAGATGAAATGATAATGTCTTGAAAGTGAATTGTATGATGAGCTCATCTATTCTTATTTGATGTATATGTAAAGTTTGTGACTAACATGTTTGATTGGGTACATGTGTTAATGGCATTTTAGTTGATAAACCGTAATTTATACATATTTTTATCCCATGCTTAGCACATTTATGGATGATTTCTCCTTAGATTTGGTGAATTCGATGCTCCTAATTCTTTAATTTCATGTTTTATACTTAGGTGAGCATAGGAGAGTAAAAAGAGCGAGAAACGAGCCGAAAATGAAGAAAATAAACCCACATGGGAAATCAACACGGCCTGGACTTCCTGACATGGGTGTGTCACACGGTCGTGTCCATTTGGCAGGATTGAAGCACGACTTACACGGGTAGACTACATGCCCGTGCATATTCAACAGCCTTGACCATGGACTGGAGTAATCACACACGGGCGTGTCCCTGTCGAGCCCAAGTATAGTCCTATTCAGAAAAGGCCACTTTTGAGGGCTCTTAGGCATTCTAAAGCCTATTTAAACACCTGGGGAGGCACTTAAAAGAGACACACGGAGTAGGAGGCAAGGAATTACTCAAGGGAAGCCGATTGGTCCATCTCAAAAGTCAGATTCATCGTCAAGACTGAAGATATCCCTTCAATTTCCATTCAGGGGTTTTGGGTTTTATTTATGTTTTGTATTCATTATTCTTCTGAGATGTTTTTTTTTATAATTATGAACTAAACCCCCTAAATACCTAAGGGGAATGAAACCTAAGATAGATCTTGTTATTATTATCTGAATTGTATGATAAATATTTGACTTGTTCTTAATTATGTGTTCTTATTCTTGTTTTAATATTGTAGGATATTGATTCAAGTTAATGCTCTTATTCAGAGGAGGAAAAGACCCTATCTAAGAGTAAATTTGTCGTAATTAAGTGGAGTTGATTGCACGCCTAGAGATAGGGTGATAAGATTTTGCCAGATTACGGTGAAATCTAATAAGGGGATCCATAGAACGAGTTAAAGCAACACTAGGGCGTTAATTAGAAAGAGATTTCAATTAATCAACCTAGGGTTAGACATTGTTAGGCTCGAGAGAGATAATAATATAACTTAAGGATTTCTACGGATCAAGTCAAATGAATAAATCGTCTGATTCAGAGTTAAATAACAAGTGAAGTCTGGGTGGATTTTTCCTTGGGTATTGTCTTAATCAATCGAATTTTCCCAAAAGCTTTTCCCCAATTTCTCTCTGTTCACTCTTAGTTTAGTTAATTAGTTTAGATAAATAAATCCATTAATTTTTAGGCTAGATAATAAAAAGAAAGTAATTACTAGTATTCTTGGTTCCTTTCGGTTCGACAATCCGGTCTTGCTAAAGCTATACTACTGTTTGATAGGTACACTTGCCTTCATCATGATAATAATTAGTTTCAAGAATGACTAATTATAAAATTTTAAAACCTATCACGAATATCACATATCATTAACCAAATGGATGGAAAACTTATTATTGTATACTTAGATTTAATAAACGGCATTGGTAAGTTTAGTTTCCATTATACGAACTTACTAAGCATGTAATGCTTACTCCATTTTATTTTTCCCTGTTTTATAGTCTCAGAAGCTCGTGAAGGTTGGAGATCACTGAAGCATCGTCACACTATCAACTAGTCATTTTGGGTATACTTAGTAAAATCATTTTGGTATAATGGCATGTATAGGACAACCTGACCATTAGTGGCTTAGGAATGATATTTTGTAACCTAGCCATTGGAATGGCTAGTAATGGTTCATTTTGGTATTTCTAAGTAGGTTATTATGATATATATATATACACATGCGTGATGTTAAGAAGATGTGATCAATATTGTAAGCCTAAGTTAAACTAAGGTAAGTTTATAAATACTTGTGCTTGCAATGATATGCCATGTTAAATGATGAAATTGCTTATTTTGAATGCTTGGAATGGCTTGTATTGGTTGTGTGTTTCAAGTGCAGGTCTTGGTGAAATTTTGGGTGAGAAATGAAGCTAGAAATGGCTTCATTTTGTCCACACGGGTGTGTTTCTAGACCGTGTGTGACACATGTCCTGGTAACATGGGCATGTGGTTAGGCCGTGTGTCCCCTACACCTTAATTTTGAGAAACAGAATGCTCAGAATTGAGCATACGGGCAGAGACACGTGCGTGTGTCTCAACCATGTGTTCCATACGACCTAGAACATAGGCTTGTGTCTTGGCCGGGTGAAACTTGTACCTAATTTCGAATTGAATTCATTAACCACATGGCCTAGCACACGGGCGTCTGGCATGGCCGTGTGTACAAGTTAGAGAGTTACATGGGGTCGAACATAGCCTCTAACACGGGCGTGTCCCTTGGACCCTACGGGCGTGTGAGCCTTACACCTTGGAAATATTTTGTAATTTCACAAAAAATTCTTAGAGGTTCCAATTAAGTCCCCATTCGATTCTAATGCTAGTATTGGGCCTTAAGGGCCAATCAAGGGATGTTATGGATGATCTTAGTAAATAAATAGTAATTTACGTAGATTAATGGAAAAATGTTTTGAATGTTTTGGTAATGCTTCAAAACCCTATTCCAGCGACAGGTACGGGTTAGGGGGTTACACTATTAATATAAGTATAAGTGCCAATGCCTTTTGTTATGTGTTTTGTAATGGTTCATTTTATGCTTATTTACGACTATATAGCTTTGTTGTTAAATGATTGAGTTTGGTTCATTGGTATTCTAGAAGATCTATATGGTACAATGCATATTATTGGTAATCATATTGAAGCTTGAAGAATGTGAGTTTGGTATAATTTGGTTTGGTAAAATATGATGTTGTAATTATGTTAGGTATTGAAATGACATGTTTTAGCCTTGATTGTGGATGTTTTGGTTGTCTAAGTATGCTATAAATTGTGCCATTGTTGTTGTGCATGTGTGTGCAATGAGGGTGGCAAACTGGCTTGGTAGATAGCCTTTATTTTTGTCCACACGGGTAGACACACGGGCTTGTGTCTAGACCGTGTGTCACACACGACGTACCCCCTTGGGCATGTGTTTCGGCTGTGTGCCCCCTGCACCTTAATTTTGAGAAACAGAATGCTTAGAATTGAGCACACGGGCAGAGACACGGTCGTGTGTCTTAACCGTGTGTGGGCCATGGCCCCAGGCATAGGCGTGGCTTGGCCATGTGACTTGGCCTACTTTATGAAAATTAATTAATCACACGGCCTAGCACATGGGTGCCTGGATTACCATGTGACTTCAATTTGTTCATGCCTTGCAAAATAGAGAGTTAAACGAGTTAGGGACACGGGCGTGTTGTAACAGCCCGATTTAGACTCTAATCGGAACGGTGGTTTCGGGACCACGAATCTGAGTCAGAAAAATATTTTAAAATTATTTTCTGTGTTTATTTTGTGTGAATTTATATCTGTGAAATTTTTGTGATTTAATTTCGTCATTTAAGCGTCCGATTAAATAAAAGGACTTAATCGCGTAAAATGAAAATTCAGTGGTTTTTCTAAAAAGGGCTAAATTGTACTTGGCTTTTTAAATAGAAGCCTTAAAGTTGCAATAAGCCCAATATTAAGTGTAGTGGACAGTTAAAGACATATGTTATATGATTTTATTATTATATCATTAAGGTTATTTAAGTAAATTGGTTAATAAACTTATATATGTTAAAAATAAATTAATCAAATTCATTTTATTTCCTTTGTTCTTCATCACTGAAACTAAACAAAAGAAAAGAAAAAAGAGAAAGCTAGGTTTTAGCACTTACTCAAGCTCAATCAAGGATTGTTTTTGTTCAGTTTTTGATAATTTCTACGTTTTTAAGATCGTTGCTTAGTAATCTTCAAGACCCATGCTTTAATTTTTGATTTTGATGAATATTTTGAGTTGTTCCATTGTTGATAGCTTGTGATTTTTGTTGTTCAATGATGAAAAATGAAAGATATGTTTTAGATTAACATATTTTGCATTGGAGTTTTTGGTAATTTTGAGTAATTAGGACTTAATTGCAAAAATAATAATTTGAGGGACTAAAAAGTGAAATAAATGAAACATATGGACTTGTATAAGCGTGGGTAAAATTTGGCCCAACATAGGCATAGGGAAATTTTGCATATTTTGTGTTTTGTGCAATAGGGACTAAATTGTAAAAATTATAAATGTTAGGGGTAAAATGGTAATTTTCCCATTTATGTGTTTTTTTACTAAATGAATGAAAATATGTTTGAATGAGCTTAATTTGAATTTGTTTAGATCAAGAACCAAAGAAATCAAATTCGGATCGGGGGAAAACAAAAGTCGTCGACTAGTTGCCCTGTTTCGTTTTATAACGTCCGAGGTAAGTTTATAAGAAAATAGACGTGCCTAATCGTAGTTAAATGCTAAAAATACATGCTGGTTTGTAAAATATGAACTTATACATGCTTTTTCCAAATGTGAATAAGCTTGGTAGCCATGTTCAAGTATACGTTTCGACTGAGTTACGACGTCCGATAGCCCCGTATGAACCCTAGGAATAGTTAGGATACATATGTCATAACATAGAATTCTGACACATGTGTACGAGTAAGACCATGGCATCGATATGGGATTCTGATATGAGTTTACGAGTAAGACCCTATCTGGGATAGTGGCATAGGTGGTTACATGGAAGACCACGTCTGGGATGTTGGCATTGTACGATTTATGTGATTATCTTAGTGTCCTATCCAATTCCAAATGGTTCACGGGCAAAGGTAAACCGTGTACGGTTGTGTAATACGAGCTAAATGGCCAGGTATGAATTAACTTGATATCTACTTGAGATAAGGTAAGAAAGTACAATGAATATTTGTTGTAATTCATGTACAATGCAAATGAAGAATTCATGTGTATTTGGTATGTGTATTCGGCTTGTGAATGAATAAGTTGTGTATCATTGAAATGTTACTTAATATGTGCATAATTTGGTATATTCGGCCACATAGGTATTGATTATACATGAGATGTCATTTGATGATTCATAAGTTTGCATAAAAGAGTAAATGGATATATGGTTTATTATGACTATTTGGTTTGGAAGTTGATTTATAATATGTTAAATGATTATGTGTATATTCGGCTTAGGTGGATAATAGTCTATGAAAAATGTATTATTTATAGAATTTGTAAGTTTAAGGTCAAGCATGGGAATGTTAATGTATTTCGTTTAGTTAATATGAGTTGATTATGATATTGAGTTGTTTATTTGCTTATGACTTACTAAGCTAAGTTAGCTTACTCCGTGCGTTCTTTTGTACCCTATTTTATAGATTTTGGATCAAGTTACAATCTTGGGGATCGTCAGCAAAGCTCATCATACTATCAGCTATTTTGGTACCTTTATAAGTCAAACTTGAATTATGGCATGTATAGGCTGGAATGCATTTTGAAAATGTTGGATTTTGGTTTTGTATAAATTGAGCCATGCGAAAACGACTTTAATCTTTTATATTTGAATTCAGTTATATTTAGCTTGGTTTGTGTTTATTTTGATTATGAAATTAAGTGCTATGATTGAATGATGTTCGTGTTAGATATTTTAGGCTTTGGAAATGGTTAATAATATTGGGTGAGTAAAGGGTTGATTCGGCTAAGGTAAGCATAGAGTAAAATATATGTGTATGTGTGATTGTATTAAGATAATATGTTATATATATGATTTGGCGTAACAGGTTGTTGGCTAAATTCGAACATGTTTTGAGCTTGTTTTGATAAGGTAATTACATGACATTTAAGATGTATATTTTAATTATATGTTTATTTGCATATAATGCCATATCCTAGTGAATATATATTTTGTATTATAAGTTGGTTTGAACATTATTTTCATAATGTATATAAAACTTCGGTTATAAAATGAAATTATAGGAGATAATTATAATAAATTTGTAATTCGATAATTGCTTATTTAAATGTTTATTGAGTATGACAAATTTACTTGTTATATATATGTACACATATATATTTGTCTTCATATAGTATATATATATAAAGAAGGTGTTGGATTTATAAACTTTAATTGAGTGAAGTAAAAATAGTTGCTTAATGTGTTTTGGTGGAGGTTTATATTGACTTACTTTTAAATGACTTATAAATGATGTATTACATGACCGAATAAAATTTAACTAGTTTGGTTGTAAAATTGCATTTTAGCTTATTATATTTTATTATAAATTTTCGAAATGGTTCAAATTTTGATAGGGATAATCGTGTGTAAAGTTTATAATGTTATGTGAAATATCCCTGACCTGTTAATGAAATCGACAAAGACATATATGCTAATGAATATTAAATGTTTGTTTATTATTAGGTATTCAAATACTATTAAAGAGTTGAATATGTGATCTGTATATGTTTAAAGATTAACATAATCTCGATTAATACATGAAAATTCTTAAGTTATTTATATATATGAACTTGACTGGTACAATTATATGGATGTTTGAAAATGTGTTTTTTTTTTGTATTGCCTTGTGACCCTAATCCAGAAACTGATATAGGTCAGGGGTGTTACATTTATTGGTATCAGAGCTGCGGTTTAGTTAGTTCTGGGCTAACGTAGCGTGTGTGAGTCTAGCTATACATGCTGTAATATATACTGCGATATTGTGATGACTTCTAACATTTGAAAATGTGTTTTCATATAGTAAATGGATCTCGACAGAGCTGTAGCTGATGATGTCGAGAGTGTAACGCCTGCTCTCATGCAAGGGACAGTGCCTGTTGATTCTCGACCGATTCCTAGTAACCAAGAAGGAGAGGCTAGACTAGCTTTTTATCAAATGATGAATGTCTAGTTTACCTAATATATCCGGACTAACTTGGCTGCACAACAACCTTTACCCCCGATTGATCCACCTTCGATGCCTGCGGTACCTCAAGTAAGTGATCCATTGAGATTGTATAAGCCACTTGTTGATAAAATCAGAAAATATGGGGCTGAAGAATTTAAAGCTACTGATGATGATGATGCTGAGCAGGCTGAGTTCTGGCTTGATTATACTATCCGTGTGTTTGATGAGCTTTCCTGTACTCCAGATGAATGTTTGAAATATGCCATATCTTTGCTTCGAGACACAACATATCACTGGTGAAATACTCTACTATCAGTGGTTTCGAGAGAGCAGGTGACCTGGGAATTTTTCCAGACTGAGTTCCGTAAGAAGTATATTAGCTAGAGATTTATTGATCAGAAGCGTAAATAATTTCTGGAGTTGAAATAGGGTCAGATGACCGTAATAGAGTATGAGCGGAAATTCGTAAGACTCAGTCGGTATGCCCGAAAGTGTGTTTCTACTGAAGCCATAATGTGTAAAAGATTTGAAGATGGACTGAATGAAGACATTAAATTGTTAGTTGGCATACTTGAGATAAAAGAGTTTGTGGTACTTTTTGAACGAGCCTCTAAAGCTGAAGAACTCAGGAAAGAGAAAAAGAAAGCTGATTTTGAAGCTAAAGACTCGCGTAAGAGATCATTTAGCAAGTCAGTCCAATCAGCACTAAAGAACTTTCGAGATGATTTCAGTCGTTCAAAAGCCACTTCGGGTTATTCCCGACGAGACCAGAACAGACCACCGGTGAGTTTGAGAGCTACTTAGTAGCCGATGTGGGTAATGTTAGATCAAATCAACCTGAGTGTAAACATTATGGTAAATGACATCCCAGAAGTTGCAGATTACATGATCGGGCCTGTTTTAAATGTGGATCGACAAATCACTATATTCGAGATTGCCCAGGGTTAGCTGAAGAGAATCCAATGCAGAACATGAGATCGGGTAATACTGCAGCTCGGGGTAAACCACAGAGAAATATGGGTAATATGAGCGACAGTCAGAGAGGAAATAAAGATACACCAGTCAGATCTGAGGCTCGTGCACCTGCCAGAGCCTATGCCATTCGTCCGCGAGAGGAGGCTTCATCCCCATATGTTATTACCGGTACATTCACTCTTTATGATGCTAATGTAATTACCTTGATTGATCCTGGTTCTACTCATTCTTATGTATGTGAGACATTAGTATTCAACAAGACTCTACCTGTTGAGTCTTATTTTACAATTTAGAAAAGTCGAAGTCCCTAAAATCTAGGGAGGCTGTCGATTTGGGCATAGGGCTTTAAGGATCTTTAACCGATGATTTCTTTTGGTGATTAGTGTCTTCAAGAGGTTTGATCGAAGGATTGGATCTTTGGAACAACTAGACTTAGATCTAGTCATCAATTTTTGACAAAAAGGTAAGATTCTAAAGGCTTTAGGGGCATGGTTCGAATATGGGTTGCTGAATATTGGGATTGGTTGTTGTGGGTTGCAATCTAAGAATTGTGGTAATCAATTGTAGGACATCATAAGGGTTCTTAGTAGCAGTCATCACAAAACAGGTGTGTATCGAACACCCTCTCATAGTTCAATTCGGCAAAAGCTGAAATGCTGAAATTCTGGCATTTCGTGGGCTTGTGAGTGTGCGAGTGCTCACAAGATGTTTAGAAATCATTAGATCTAAAATTGTAAGTGGTAAGTTAGTTGTGTGTGAAGTTTTGTGCACTTCGGTAATTTGGCCTCGATAGGCTAAAACTGGGCCCAATGGGCTTACGGACCCATACGGGTAATTAATAAATATATATATATAGTATAAAAAATGGGCAATAAGTATGTTCTATTAGACTATAGAATCGAAACTGCTTAAACCAGTAAACTGATCATAAAACTTGAATTAAATGGGCTTAAATTGCTAATGGACACTGTAGGGCCCATTAGGGGTTTTAGGGCCCAATGGCTAAAATTGTGAAATTGAGATAAATAAAGTACTGCGATGACAAATGGGTTAGTAAGGACCGTAACATTCATGAGAACCCTTAAAACTGATAAAATTACTAAAATACCTTTATAGGTGGAAAGTTTACAGTTTTACTCCAAGGAGCAAAATTACTAATATACCTCTAGGGTTAAGGTTGACCTGAATGCATGTTTGACTGTTACTATTTACTGCATGCCATGTTATTATTATCTGATGCATGGGACTAGGTTATTGATGGAGGAAGTACTGAAAGTGGCTTGACCACATACTGGAGGGTTTGCCTCAACTTATCGATATCTGAGCGAAGAATCTTTATGGCTGTGGAGTGTAAATTTGGGTGGGTTGAGCTATTCCCACATGGAGTGGAGGGCTGATACGGGTGGAGTGTAACGGTTGGTTATAGGTGGGTTGGGCTTGCATACACGAATATGTACATTACGTTACGGAATGGGCCTACGGCCATCTTGTTATCTGAAAAGGGCTAAGGCCCGGTTTATCGATTTTGAAAAGGGCTTGACCCGAGACCATGATTATCTAAATAGGGCTTAGGCCCAAGGGGCTTGAGTGACTTGGGCTTTGGATGGGTTTTCCATATACACTGAGTTTTCCAAACTCACCCCCTTTCTCTTCCATCCTTGCAGGTGAGCCCTAGTTGGTGGACTTAGAGCTGGGCGGGATTCAGAGTGGCCACGAAGATTAAATTTCTGGTTTTAAATAAGTTTCAAGTAGTTTCCTTTTAAATTTCGCATTTATTTTTGATTATTTCCATTTTGGTTAAAGTTGTAATAAGGCCGCTCTATTATTTTTATTTTGGGTTTTTAAATTACTTAAATCATTTTCGACTTGAGATTCACATCACTTAAATTGATTCCTTGAAATTGGTTAACTCTGGGTTTATCAAAAATTACTTGTTTCAAACTAACACGACAACGAAACATCTTCGAAACGAAACTTTTCAAAGTACAACAAAAGTCACGTTTTTCTAAGCCCTTAACAATCGATAATGGATAGGACTCACACTAGTGAATCGGAACATTTCTCTTAAAACTTCATTAATGGTTTTTGCAAAGCTCACCCAAACTTTAGTAAACTAGGTAACTTGGTTAGTGGTAGGTAATGTGACACACCGGATTCGGCCGTAACATCTAGGCCGGGTTTGTGGTGTTACATTTAGTGGTATCAGAGCCCGGTTGCAACAACTCGGCTGTGGATCGGGCCCAAAAAGGTTTTCAAAACTTTAAACCCAAAGAGGGTATTTTTGGAAATATCTGACTTTTGAAAACAAATTTTCTGGTTAAAGGAGATAAATTTTCAAACTTGTTTTCTTTAAATCAAATGTTTGAGAAATGGATTTTAAAAAGGCCTAAATCTTTTTCGTTTGTCTGAAATCTGATAAGGTGGCACACTGAATCCCCGACACTAAGTCTGTAAGTATCTTTCTACTCTATATATATACTGTATTGTACTAAAAATAATACTGTAGATAGTACTGAGCCTTAGATATAGTACTATAGATAAAGTAGTATTAAGGCTACAAAACTGAGACTGTAGGGTAAACTAAACCCTAGGAAACTGAGACAGTAGCTAAACTGTTATTGCGCGAGAACAACTCTGAAACTTTATCTCTTCATAAGATATTCTGTAATAAACAATTGAAACAGTAAACTAATGTCATAAAATTCGTAATCAGATAAACCGATATGAGTACCAGAGCTGCTCGGGGAAGAGGCCGTGGTCGCGGCCGAGGTAGTACTCAAGCTGGATCTTCGTCTTCTGAACACATGCCAGCTGCTGAGGCACGACCACCACCGATGGATGATAATGGGCCGTATGATCAGGCTGCAGGGGACGACGCTCTGTCCCAGGCCATGTTGAGAGTTTTGGAAATGGTGGCCGGAGCTAATGTCGGGCCCATGAATAGGGGGTCCATTTCTGAGCGACTTCGGGCCAACGGAGCGGAGGTTTTTAGGGGCATTTCTGGAGTAGCCCCAAATGTGGCTGAGTACTGGCTGGAAGCCACGGAGCAGATTATGGATGACCTCGACTGCTCAGTGGAGCAGAAGTTAAAAGAAGCGGTGTCATTGCTGTGATTTTGCTACACTGGTAGAGAAGGCTAAGATAGCTGAAGAGGTGAAGTAAGTCAAACGAAAGAACTGCGATAGGGCTCAAAACCGATTCAAGAGGGATGCTGGACCAGCTGGTGCTGCAAACCGAAATGTTAAGAGAGCTAGGATGGAGGAACTAGTTTGAGTAATTCCGGTGAACACAGTTAGACCACAAGCTTGTGGAGATTGTGGCAGACTGCATCTGGGGGAATGCTGGAAGCGTACTGGGGCTTGTCTTCGTTGTGGGTCAAAGGAACATATGAGTTATGGTAGTGAAATAAACAACTTTTGTGAAGAGATTTTTCATGAAAACCCTAAAAGGGACCATTTTGCATAAGTTGTAAAATAGTTGATAAATGGTGAAATAATGAGAATTGTGGGCTGCTCCTAGGATGAAAAGTATTCGGCTAGGCTTGATTAATGAGAAAATGTGATAAAAAATTGATTTTCAGACCTAGGGGTAAAATGGTCATTTTGTGAAAGTCTAGGGACAAAATGGTCAATTTGCCCAATTATAGATTTTCGAGTGTTTAGATTTATATGCTGATGAAATGAATGAACTGCTATCATTTTAGATCAAGAACTACAAAATCCAGGCCTAAACCCGGGAAAAACAAAGCAAGTGGACTAAGCCGAGCTAGACTTCTACATTTTGTAATCTGAGGTAAGTTGTATGAGAATAATACAACTACATTGTTATTAAATGTGTTTGAATTGATATAGCATAAATTGCTTGTTTGTGGGAATGATTGTGTATGATGAACATTGAGATAGTAGAACTCTAGTTCAAACCCTAGGAAATAAATCGGATATTCATGCCGTGGCATTCAGGTCATTTGTGTCCTAGTGTAAGACCATGTCTGGGACATGCCATCGATGTTGAGACGAGAGTTAGTGTAAGACATGTCTAGGACATGCATCAGCCTTAGAATGTAAGCCAGTGTAAGACATGTTTGGGAGATGCATCGGCTATGAGATGTGCCAGTGTAAGACTATGTCCGGGACATGGCATCGGCACAGATATATGAGAGCTAGTGTAAGACCATGTCTGGGACATGGCATCAACATTATACCCTATGTTTGGGGCTTAATGAATATTCGATAGCTTTTCAAATGGTTCAACGATGAGAGATATAGTTTAAGTTAAACGAGAAAAGTATAACCATGTTGTGAGTGGTACAGGTACCTATTTGAAATGTACGAGATATAAGCTCAATATATGCTATGTGAGTTGTATTGGATAGTAATGAGTAAGTTTTGCTTATGCCTACTTTTGTATTATGAGCATGATGATGAAATGTAAAGTTGTTGTCATATTTATTTGCATGCGACTTACTAAGCTTTATGCTTAGTCCCTCTCCTTTCCATTTTCTTATAGTACCACCTAATTAGTTCGAGGATCATTGGACGTCGGAGGCATCGATCACACTATCAATCGAAGCACTTGGTATAGTTGGTTTTATTATTTCAAATATAGCATGTACAGGGCTTAGACTTTTGAAGTTGGTGTCATGTTAATTTGGACAAATGTTGTGGCTTGGGATGAATCCCTTCATTTTCTATTAAGGCTTGGAATAATGGCTAATGTTCATTAATGATATATACAAATGATGATATTTTCATGAATGAGATAATGCCTTGTATGGCTAATTATACCTTGTATCTTTGAATGGATGTTGTTATATTGTGTTTCAGGGTGGCAAAGGCTTGGTAAATAGCCCTATATTTTCCACACGAGCGTGTGTCATGGCCGTGTGTGACACGTAAAATTTACAAGTTAGAATACATGGTAGTAAACACACAGGTAGAGACACGGTTGTGTGTCTCAGCCGTGTGGAGGACATGGCCTCTGGCCACGGGTGTGTGCCTCAGACGTGTGCCCTAGATTGGATGCTGATGTCAAAAATAGAATGTCAAGGTTTTTAGACATGGGCTAAGACACGGGCATGTCATGGCCGTGTGAGGGACACGGACATGGGCGTGTGACAGGCAGTGCGAAAACCCTTGTAGGTTTGAATTTAAAATTTAATTCACACGGGTATGGGACATGGGCGTGTCCCTAGATGCTTAAGCTACGTGTGTCATACGGGCCATCAGCACAGCCATGTTATAAGTATCACACGAGTGTGTTGCCCTTCCACACGGGCGTGTGCCGTGTTTCAAAAATCATTTTTATTAAATCGGTTTAAGGACCTGAGTTGGTTCTGAATGGTTTCCAATGAAAGTTTGAGGCCTCGTAGGTCCATATTAAAGAGTTTAAACAAAGTTCAGAAATATTTGATTTGCAGACGTTCAAGTTGAGTAACGCCTCATATTCCGTCCCGGCATAGGTCACAGGTGTGGGGTGTTACATTTAGTGGTATTAGAGCATGGTTTAGTCGATTCTAAGACTAACCTAGCATGAGTACGAGTCTAGCTATACATGCCATAATTGTATATTGATAGTGTGATGACTCCTGACGATTATAAATTATGTTTTTCATATAGTAAATGGATCCTAACGTAGCTACGGCAGATGATGTAGAGAGTAATGCGCCAGCTCCCACTGAAGGGACCGCGCCAGTAGACAGTGAGCTCGTGACACTGAGTTAGGACAGAGGGGCTAGAGAGGCTTATCTCTACATGATGGATGTTTGGTACATAGAGTTTTTTCGTGTGAATCTGAACACTCTACCTCTCCCACCTCTTTCGATTCCTCAGTATGCCCCTGTAGCTCCTCAAAGAGTAGATATGGCTAGGAGAGAAAAACCTCCGATAGATAAGATTTGAAAGCAAGGGGCTGAGGAATTCCGGGCTAATGTTGATGACGACCCGTAGAGAGTAGAGTTTTGGTTGGAAAATACCATTAGGGTATTTGATGAGCTATCGTGCACACCTGAAGAGTGTGTAAAGTGTACAGTGTCACTTCTACGAGACTCAGCCTACCAATGGTTGAACACTCTCGTGTTAGTTGTACCGAGAGAGAGAGTAACTTGGGAATTCTTCTAGGAAGAATTTTAGAAGAAGTATATTAGTCAGAGGTTTATAGACAAGAAAAGAAAAGAGTTTTTAGAGTTGAAGCAAGGCCATAGGACGGTGACTAAATACGAAAGTGAGTTTGTGAGACTCAACAAGTATGTGCAAGAATGCATATCTACAGAAGCCATTTTGTGCAATAGGTTTGAAGATGGGTTGAATAAAGACATTTGTCTTTTAGTTGGCATCTTAGAATTGAGGGAATTTGTGGTGCTTGTAGAGAGAGCATGTAAGGCCGAGGAGTTGGGCAAAGAGAACAGAAGAGCTGACATTGAGTCCCGAGACTCAAGGAATAGATAGATGGGGAAATCACAACAGACCTCATCTAAGAGATCGAGAGAGTTTTTGTAACACCCCGTACCCGAGCCCGTTACCAGAGTCGAACACAAGGTGCACACAAACTCAGCTAAATTGTTTTCAAAGTCCATAAAAATTTTCCAGACTAGCTGGTTACTGCATCACTGTCGCTTCAAAAATCATATCTTGAGTTTTAAAGCTCAAAAATCAGTTTCGTAATTTTTCCCTGAAACTAGACTCATAAGTCCATCAACATATTTTTTTCTAGAATTTTTGGTCAGGTCAATTAGTACAGTTTATTAGTTAAAGTATCCCCTGTTGCAGGGATTGACTACACTGACATTTGTGCGCTACGAAATGGATATCTCCCTGTACAGGGCTTCAATACTGATTCCGTTTGTTTCTATAGAAACTAGACTCAGAGAGGAATCTATACATATATGGCATGACTCCTAATTATCTCTGGTTAATTTACAATGAATTTCCAAAGTCGGAACAGGGGATCCAGAAACTGTTCTGGCCCTGTTTCACAAGAACTTTAATATCTCTTAACATGTAACTCCTATGACCGTTTCGTTTCTTCCATATGAAAGTAGACTCATCAAGGTTCATTTAAATAATTTATTCACTATTTAATACCATTCCTACTATTTTTAGTGATTTTTCAAATCCACATCACTGCTGCAGTCAGCATCTGCCTTTAAGGTAGGCTTTACCTATTTCATGATTTCCATGATTCAATTGGCCCTTTTTGCATACATAGCACAAAGTGTGATCATGATTAACCATTCCAATGGCTAATCGTTTCAAAACAAGTCCATACCCCATAATGATCAACATACAAACGATTATAGCATTATACTAAAAACGTATATAAGCCATTTTCGCATGGCTATCCAAGTTTACACAAAACCGAAGGGTACATGACCTTCAACAAAAGGGTAGTCCTATACATGCCATTTCAAAGTTCAACCAAAATTATACCAAAATGGAGGCTTTGATAGTGTGGATGACTTCGACTTCAATGATCCCGAATCCGATAGCTAACGAGCAAAATCTATAAAACAGAGAATCAGAGAAAACAGAGTAAGCGATTTATGCTTAGTAAGTTAGAGCAAGGGATTCCATGTGACAGCCCAAAATTGACCCTAGTCGGAAGGTGGTCTCGGGACCACAAAACCGAGGCATAAAAATAATTAAAAATTTATTTTGATGCCTATAATATGTGTGTGCTCATGTATGACATTTTATGATGATTGATTTAGTGTTATAAGGGTGAATTCCACAAGAAAGGACTTAGTAATGAACTTTGAAAGTATGATAGGAAATGTGTGATGACTAATTAAAGCATGCATGCAAAATAATGGACTTGCATGTCAAATTCCCCCTTTATAGGTGGTGGCGGCCATGACAAGGAGGATGGGCTAAACATGTCATGAAACATGTTTTGTTGGTGCATTAGGGTGAAATAATAAACAAAGGTGTATGGGTGATAAAAAATGAAAAAAAAATGTGTGTGAGTGTGGTAATCCCCCCATTGCCGTGAGTTGTAGAGAAGGAAAGAAAAAATTTTGTTCATCCTTTCTTTAAGCCAAAACTAAGGAAGAAGGAGGATTTTTGCTTCATGCTTGGTTTGGAAGAGATCTAGAAGGAGATTTGGCTAAGTTTGCATCAAGATTAAGGTATGTATGAGGTTGTGTTAGGAGTTTCATGCATGTTTTGGTTGCTAACTTGATGTGCATGTTAGCCATGGCTCAAATCTTTGTTAAGCCATGGAAATGGTATTTGGCCAAAGTTGTTATGGTGATAAAGCCATTGCATGCTAAGTGTGAAGCTTGATGATGATGCATGCAATGATGGATTGTCTACTCTTGAGTAAGATTTTGAGCTTTCTTTTGTTTTATCATGATTGAAGTTGAAAAGGAGCATGATTGTCATATTCGCCATGATGCATTCATGAGCATGGTTCATGCTTCTTGCATGTTAGTTAAAATTTGTGTTTTGGATGGCTATGGACACCTTGAAATTGGCCATGCTCATATATGTATATATATGTTTGCACATGATGTTTTGGTTATGAAGGAAGTGATGAATAAGTTTGTTTAAAGAAGAAGATGTTGAAGAATAATTGTGAAATTGTAAGCACATTCGCCCTAGCACACATATGAGTGCTTGATGCTATATTGTAAGTTTTGAGCTACAATATGCAAAGCATTAACTAGTAAAATGCATGCTGTTTTTGTGTGGTATTAAGTGCATAATTGGCCTCAACATGGACAAGTATATTCGGCCTTGGGTAGCCTATTGAAGGCCTTAGCTTTTCCTTGATGCTCGAATAAATTGTATTGAATTGCTTGATGTAGTATAGAATGTGCATGACCATTGTGTATTCAAGCTAAAGGGTGGCCATATGACCATTTAAATTCCTTGTCATATTCGCCATAAGCTAGCACAATGAGGTTTTGATAAATTGAATTTGTTTGAATTAGCTCAAGAGCTAAGAGGGCCACAATTGGACAAGGGAAGGAAAAAGTGATCGAATAGCCGTAAAAGCCGTTCGACAACATCCGAGGTAAGTCCTCAAGAAGTGACCTTACTTGAATTATGTGGAATGAAATATGGATGTATTGATTATTGATTTATGTGTGTATGAGTATTGAATGATACCGGGCTAAGTCCCAAGGCGATTATGTTAGTGATTATAATTGTGTTTGAGCCTTAGTAACGAAAATAAATATGTATGTCCAATGATTATTGATGTATGTGTGCATGAGAAATTGATTGATATCCGGCTAAGCCCGAAGACAATTATGCTGGAAATTATAACCGGTTAAGACCGAAGGCAATTGTGCTAGTGGCTACATCCGGGCTAAGACCGAAGGCATTCGTGCGAGTCATTCTATCCGGGCTAAGACCAAGGCATTTGTGCAAATCGTGATATCCGGGTTAAGTCCGTAGGCCTTGGTGCGGGTTACCATAACCGGGCTATGTCCCGGCGATTGATCGAGTAGCGACATCCGGTTAAACTCGAAGGTATGTGATTTGAAAATTATAAGCTTGCTGGAAAATTTCAGCTAATGCACTTGTGAAATTTCCCAATGACAAGGTAAGTGCGGTGTGTGCTGCGGCGCTAGGAGTAAGAGCGTGTGAATATCCGCTCCTATGATGGAACGAGTTATCGGCCTTAATGAAGCCGTTATTTGTGTATGAACATAAGAGTTGGGATGGTGAAGTAAGTATGATTATGTGAATGTGCATTAATGAAATGATGCATCTAACTATGTGAATGTATTGCTGTAATTAGAGTTGATTATATTCCTTGAGACTTACTAAGCATAAAATGCTTACTCATTGCTTTGGCTCTCGGTTTTCTAGATTTCGCCGATAGCAATCGGATTCGGGATCGTTGAAGTCGAAGTCATCCACACTATCAAGCCCCCATTTTGGTATAAATTCTTGGTTGAACTTGAAATGGCATGTATAGGACTACCCCTTGTTGGTTTAAATATGTTATGATGTATATGTGTACGGCCATGCGAAAATGGCTCGTAATAGTGAAGTATCAACTTAAACTATTTGCTGTTTGTATATATATATATGGTGTCATGATGTGACTATGAATTGGAAATGGGAATGTTGGTCACATGATCAGCCATTGGCATGGTTAAAATGATCATATGTGGACCTATGTAAGGCAAGACTAGTTGGTTCATGGAGACTACAAAATAGGTAAGACCTACCTTAAAACAGATGCTGCCAGCTGCAGTAACGTGAATGTGAAAAATCACCAAAATTTGTAGGAATGGTATTAAATAGTGAATCAGCTATGTAAATGAACATTGATGAGTCTATTTTCATATGGAAGAAACGAAATGGTCATAGGAGTTACATGTTAAGAGATATTAAAGCTATTGTGAGACAGGGCCAGAACGGTTTCTGGGTTCCCTGTCGCAACTTTAAAATTTACTATAAATTATCCAGAAAGAATTAGGAGACATACCTTATATGTACAGATTCCATTTTGAGTGTAGTTTCATTAGAAACAAACGTCACCAGCATTAAAGCCCTGTACAGAGAGATATTCAAGTTATACGACGCGAAGGTCAGAGCAGTCGATCCCTGTAACATGGGTGAATTTAACTAATAAACTGTACCAATTGGCCCGACCAAAATTCTAGAAATAAATCCATGGATGGATATATGAGTCTAAATTCAGGAAAATTTACGAAACCAGTTTCCGAGTTTTGAAACTCGAGATATGATTTTTAAGGCGACAGTGACGCAGTTTTTCCAGCCTGACTGGAAATGTCCAATGGATGGGCAAAACAAGTGAACTTGGCTTGCTAACCCCTCGTGTCCGACACGGCGATGGTCTCGGGTTCGGGTGTTACAATTTTATTGGTATCGAGCCACGGTTTAGTCGATTCTAGGACTACCGTGAGGTGTTTGGGGTCTAGCTATACATGCCATTAAATTATGAATCGATAGTGTGGTGATTTACGACAATTTGACTTTGAGTTTGTTTATAGCAATGGATCCCGATCCCAACCGAGCAATAGCTGATGATGTGGAGAGTGTGGCGCTGCTCCGCACAAGGGACAGCGCCGCGGACTCTCAACCTATGGCCAGCAATCCGAATGATGAGGCTAGGCAAGCCTTTTATAGTGTGATGAGCGAATGGTTTAATCAATACATTCGAACTAACACGGCTGTCCCACAACCTCCATTCCCGACAAATGCAACCCCGCACCTACAATACCTCCGTGAATGACCAAATAAGGTCAAGTAAGCCCCAATCGATAGGATTCAAAACATGGGGCCACTGAATTTAAAGCTACGGATGATGATGATGCCGAACGAGCTGAATTTTGGTTGGACAACACTATCCGGTGCTCGATGAGCTATCTTGTACACCGATGAGTGCTTAAAGTGTACCATCTCCTTGCTACGTGATTCCACCTACTATTGGTGGAGTACTCGACTTCTGTGGTACCTAGAGAGCAAGTGACTTGGGAATTCTTTCAAACCAAGTTCCAAAAAAAAAGTATATCGATCGAGATTCATCGACCAAAAGCGAAGGGAATTTCTTGATCTTAAGCAAGGTTCTATGTCGGTTACCGACTATGAACGAAAATTTGTGAGGCTTAGCCGATACGCGTGAGAATGCATTTCGTCCGAAGCTATTATGTGTAAACGCTTCGAGGATGGGCTGAATGATGATATAAGGATGTTCGTTGGCATTCTCGAAATACGAGAGATCGTAGTACTTATTGAGCGAGCTTGTAAAGTCGAAGAGCTTAGAAAGGAGAAATAAAAAGCTGATGTGGGAACTAGAGAATTCCGAAAGAGGTCCTCGAGAAAGTCTCTTCAACAGGCACCGAAGAGATTTCGAGATGATGTGAACCGGTCTAGAGGCGCTTTGGGCTTTTCTAGACGAGGACGCGATCGACCCCTGTGACCACACGAGTCACTTGATCGCCGATGGTGGAAATGATCGCCGAGAGAGGCGGAGTGTCAACATTGTGGCAAATGGCATTCGGGAGCTGTTGGTTTCGTGATCGCTCCTGCTATAAGTGTGGATCGGCCGACCACTTTAGGAAGGATTGCCCGAGGATGCTTGAGCAGAATGTGAGTCGAGTGGAAACTCGGGTGCTACCATTTGCTCGAGGTAGGCCACCTAGAAATATGGGCAATGTCGTGGCGGTCGAGAGGATCTAGAGATGCTACCATCGATCTCGAGGCTCGTGCTCTGCGAGGACTTATGCCATATCGCACGCGAGGATCTTGCCTCTCGGATGTCATTACCGGTGCTTTCACTCTTTTCAATACTAATGTGATTGCTTTGATTGACCTGGTTCTACTCAATCTTATATATGTGAAACCTTAGCATCCAAGAAGACTTTGCCTATTGAGTCTCTCGAGTTTGTAATTCGGTGTCAAACCCTTGGGTCATTACGTGCTTGTCAACAAAGTGTGCAAGAAAAGTCCCCTAGTGTTCCGAGGTTCTTGTTTCGGCGGACTTGATGCTTTTGCCGTTCGATGAATTGACGTTATTCTTGGTTTGGATGGGTTGACCATGCACGATGCGGTCATAAATTGCAAAAGCAAGACTATCGATTTGAGTCTTGTGAATAACGAGATAATTCGGGTTAAGTCTACGGACTTAAAGGGTTGCCGGTGTAATATCGCAATGTTGGCCCGAAAATATGTAAGAAAAGAGTGCGAAGCGTACCTTGCGTCGTGCTTTCGATGACAAGGAATCGAAAAGAAACCCGAATCTGTGCGTGGTTTGTGAATACCGGATGTTTTCCACGAAGAATTGCCGGGTTTACCACCGTTCGGAAATAGAATTTGGCATCGAATTGGTACCGTACCACTCAATTTCGATAGCTCCGTATCGTATGGCACCAACGGAATTAAAGGAGTTGGAAGCTCGGTTGCAAGAATTGGTGGATAGAGGTTTTGCTCGCCGAGTTTTTCGCCTTGGGGTGCGCCGGTGTTGTTCGTGAAAAGAAGGATGGAACCATGCGGTTGCAGCATCGATTATCGTCGACTTAATAAAGCGACAATAAAGAACAAATATCCGTTGCCACGTATCGATGACTTGTTCGATCAACTAAAGGGAGCCTCGGTGTTCTCGAAAATAGATTTGAGATCGGGCTATTATCAATTGCGAATCCGAGATTGGACGTACCCAAGACCGCCTTGAGCGAGATATGGTCACTATGAGTTCCTAGTGATGCCGTTTGGGCTCACTAATGCCCTACGGTATTTATGGATTTAATGAATCGGATCTTTAGACCATATTTGGATCGATTCAGTAGTCGTGTTCATTGATGACATCTTGGTCTATTCAAGAAATGAGACCGAACATCTTGAACACTGCGGTTAGTCTTTGCAAATTTTACGGGATAAGCAATTATATGCTAAGTTCAGCAAGTGTGAGTTCTGGTTAAGAGAGGTTAGCTTCTTGGGTCATGTGGTATCTGCATCGGGTATTCGAGTCGACCCGAATAAAATTTCAGCCATACTTAATTGGAAGCCTCAGAAATATTATCGAGGTTCGAGCTTTTTGGGGCTTCTTAGGTTATTACCGACGATTTGTAAAGGCTTCTCAACGATAGCCACGCCGATGACGGCTTACTCCAAAAGGATGTTAAGTTCGAATGGATGGAGAAATGCCAAAAAAGTTTCGATCAACTGAAAACTTATTTGACTGAAGCCCCAATTCTAGTGCAACCCGAGTCCGGCAAAGAGTTTGTCATCTATAGCGACGCCTCTCTACTTGGGTTAGGTTGCGTATTAATGCAAGAAGGTCGAGTTGTGGCCTATGCGTCGAGGCAATTAAAGCCACATGAGAAAAATTATCCGACTCATGATCTCGAATTGGCCGCCATCGTATTCGCCTTAAAGATTTGGCGACATTACTTATTTGGTGAAAGGTGTCATGTATACTCGGATCACAAAAGTCTCAAATATTTGATGATCCAAAGAGACTTAAATCTGCGACAAAGACGTTGGCTCGAGCCATTAAAGGATTACGAGCTGGTCATTGACTATCACCCGGAAAGGCGAGTGTGGTTGCGGATGCCTTGAGTCGTAAATCATTATTCGCTTCTGAGCGATGAGCGTGCACTTATCTGCTTGATCCGATAGTGTGTTAGTAGCTGAATTGAAAGCCAAACCACTATTGATACATCAAATTCGAGAGGCTCGAGAAAGTCGACGACGAGTTGGGCGCAAAACGGGCCGAGTGTGTTCGAACAAGGATTCGAGTTTCAAATCGATGATGACGATTGTTTGAGGTTCAAAAGTCGTCTGTGTGTTCCAAAGAATTGAACTCATTTCGATAATTCTGAATGAAGCCCATTGTAGCCGAATGGCAATCCACCCGGGAGTCTGAAGATGTACAATGATTTGAAACGTCGGTTTTGGTGGCATGGTATGAAGTGAGACATCTCCGACTTTGTTTCGAGATGTTTAATATGTCAACAAGTGAAAGCGGAACATCGGTGCCTTGAGATTACTTCACCAATCACGATACCCGAGTGGAAATGGGATCGAGTCACACCGGACTTTGTATCCGGACCGCCATTGTCGACAAGTAAGAAGGATGCGGTTTGGGTCGTGGTAGATCGATTGACTAAGTCGGCCCACATTGTCTCCATACGTCTGGATTTTCAATGGACAAATTAGCTGAATTGTACGTTTCTCAGATTGTGAGATTACACGGGTGCCTATTTCCATCGTGTGGGATAGAGATCCGAGATTTACCTCGCGATTTTGGAAAAAGTTGCAAGAAGCTTTGGGTACCAAGTTGCATTTCAGCACCGCCTTTCACCCCAAACCGATGGTCAATCCGAGCGGATAATTCGGATACTTGAGGATATGTTAAGATGTTGCGTCCTCGAGTTTAGTGGTTCATGGGAGCGGTATTTGCCGTTGATTGAATTCGCTTACAACAACGACTTTCAATCAAGTATTAAGATGGCACCCTACGAGGCCTTGTACGGTCGTAAATGCCGGACACCATTGTTTTGGACCGAGCTCGGTGAAAGCAAGATTTTCGGTGGATTTGATTAGGGATGCTGAATGAAAGTGAAAGTAATCCGTGAAAGTCTAAAGATAGCCTCCGATCGTCGAAGTCGTGACGCGGACTGAAGCGTAAGGATATCGAGTATCGGTGGGTGATAAAGTGTTTCTCAAGGTATCGCCTTGGAAAAAGATACTCGATTCGGTAGTAAGGGCAAGTTGAGCTGAGGTTCGTTGGGCCATATGAGATATCCGATCGAGTCGATCCGGGGCATATCGTTTGATTTTGCCCCGAACTCGAAAAGGTTCACGATGTCTTTCACGCTTCGATGCTTCGATGCTATAGATCCGATCCATCGCACGTGATTAGTCCATCGAAATTGAAATTCAAGCTAATATGAGTTATGAGGAAGAACCGATTCGTATCCTATCACGAAGTGAAAGAGTTGTGAAACAAGCGGGTTCCGCTAGTAAAAGTGTTATGGCTCAAGCACGGGATAGAAGAAGCTACTTGGGAGACCGAGAAGTCTATGGAAGAGCGATATCCAAACCTATTTACGGTAAGATTTTCGGGACGAAAATTTCTTAAGTGGGGAGAGTTGTGACAGCCCAAAATTGACCCTAGTCGGAAGGTGGTCTCGGGACCACAAAACCGAGGCATAAAAATAATTAAAATTTATTTTGATGCCTATAATATGTGTGCTCATGTATGACATTTTATGATGATTGATTTAGTGTTATAAGGGTGAATTCCACAAGAAAGGACTTAGTAATGAACTTTGAAAGTATGATAGGAAATGTGTGATGACTAATTAAAGCATGCATGCAAAATAATGGACTTGCATGTCAAATTCCCCCTTTATAGGTGGTGGCGGCCATGACAAGGAGGATGGGCTAAACATGTCATGAAACATGTTTTGTTGGTGCATTAGGGTGAAATAATAAACAAAGGTGTATGGGTGATAAAAAATGAAAAAAAAATGTGTGTGAGTGTGGTAATCCCCCCATTGCCGTGAGTTGTAGAGAAGGAAAGAAAAAATTTTGTTCATCCTTTCTTTAAGCCAAAACTAAGGAAGAAGGAGGATTTTTGCTTCATGCTTGGTTTGGAAGAGATCTAGAAGGAGATTTGGCTAAGTTTGCATCAAGATTAAGGTATGTATGAGGTTGTGTTAGGAGTTTCATGCATGTTTTGGTTGCTAACTTGATGTGCATGTTAGCCATGGCTCAAATCTTTGTTAAGCCATGGAAATGGTATTTGGCCAAAGTTGTTATGGTGATAAAGCCATTGCATGCTAAGTGTGAAGCTTGATGATGATGCATGCAATGATGGATTGTCTACTCTTGAGTAAGATTTTGAGCTTTCTTTTGTTTTATCATGATTGAAGTTGAAAAGGAGCATGATTGTCATATTCGCCATGATGCATTCATGAGCATGGTTCATGCTTCTTGCATGTTAGTTAAAATTTGTGTTTTGGATGGCTATGGACACCTTGAAATTGGCCATGCTCATATATGTATATATATGTTTGCACATGATGTTTTGGTTATGAAGGAAGTGATGAATAAGTTTGTTTAAAGAAGAAGATGTTGAAGAATAATTGTGAAATTGTAAGCACATTGCCTAGCACACATATGAGTGCTTGATGCTATATTGTAAGTTTTGAGCTACAATATGCAAAGCATTAACTAGTAAAATGCATGCTGTTTTTGTGTGGTATTAAGTGCATAATTGGCCTCAACATGGACAAGTATATTCGCCTTGGGTAGCCTATTGAAGGCCTTAGCTTTTCCTTGATGCTCGAATAAATTGTATTGAATTGCTTGATGTAGTATAGAATGTGCATGACCATTGTGTATTCAAGCTAAAGGGTGGCCATATGACCATTTAAATTCCTTGTCATATTCGCCATAAGCTAGCACAATGAGGTTTTGATAAATTGAATTTGTTTGAATTAGCTCAAGAGCTAAGAGGGCCACAATTGGACAAGGGGAAGGAAAAAGTGATCGAATAGCCGTAAAAGCCGTTCGACAACATCCGAGGTAAGTCCTCAAGAAGTGACCTTACTTGAATTATGTGGAATGAAATATGGATGTATTGATTATTGATTTATGTGTGTATGAGTATTGAATGATACCCGGCTAAGTCCCGAAGGCGATTATGTTAGTGATTATAATTGTGTTTGAGCCTTAGTAACGAAAATAAATATGTATGTCCAATGATTATTGATGTATGTGTGCATGAGAAATTGATTGATATCCGGGCTAAGCCCCGAAGACAATTATGCTGGAAATTATAACCGGTTAAGACCAAGGCAATTGTGCTAGTGGCTACATCCGGCTAAGACCAAGGCATTCGTGCGAGTCATTCTATCCGGCTAAGACCAAAGGCATTTGTGCAAATCGTGATATCCGGGTTAAGTCCGTGAGCCTTGGTGCGGGTTACCATAACCGGCTATGTCCCAAGGCGATTGATCGAGTAGCGACATCCGGTTAAACTCGAAGGTATGTGATTTGAAAATTATAAGCTTGCTGGAAAATTTCAGCTAATGCACTTGTGAAATTTCCCAATGACAAGGTAAGTGCGGTGTGTGCTTTGGCGCTAGGAGTAAGAGCGTGTGAATATCCGCTCCTATGATGGAACGAGTTATCGGCCTTAATGAAGCCGTTATTTGTGTATGAACATAAGAGTTGGGATGGTGAAGTAAGTATGATTATGTGAATGTGCATTAATGAAATGATGCATCTAACTATGTGAATGTATTGCTGTAATTAGAGTTGATTATATTCCTTGAGACTTACTAAGCATAAAATGCTTACTCCATGCTTTGGCTCTCGGTTTTCTAGATTTCGCTCGATAGCAATCGGATTCGGGATCGTTGAAGTCGAAGTCATCCACACTATCAAGCCCCCATTTTGGTATAAATTCTTGGTTGAACTTGAAATGGCATGTATAGGACTACCCTTGTTGGTTTAAATATGTTATGATGTATATGTGTACGGCCATGCGAAAATGGCTCGTAATAGTGAAGTATCAACTTAAACTATTTGCTGTTTGTATATATATATATGGTGTCATGATGTGACTATGAATTGGAAATGGGAATGTTGGTCACATGATCAGCCATTGGCATGGTTAAAATGATCATATGTGGACCTATGTAAGGCAAGACTAGTTGGTTCATGGAGACTACAAAATAGGTAAGACCTACCTTAAAACAGATGCTGCCAGCTGCAGTAACGTGAATGTGAAAAATCACCAAAATTTGTAGGAATGGTATTAAATAGTGAATCAGCTATGTAAATGAACATTGATGAGTCTATTTTCATATGGAAGAAACGAAATGGTCATAGGAGTTACATGTTAAGAGATATTAAAGCTATTGTGAGACAGGGCCAGAACGGTTTCTGGGTTCCCTGTCGCAACTTTAAAATTTACTATAAATTATCCAGAAAGAATTAGGAGACATACCTTATATGTACAGATTCCATTTTGAGTGTAGTTTCATTAGAAACAAACGTCACCAGCATTAAAGCCCTGTACAGAGAGATATTCAAGTTATACGACGCGAAGGTCAGAGCAGTCGATCCCTGTAACATGGGTGAATTTAACTAATAAACTGTACCAATTGGCCCGACCAAAAATTCTAGAAATAAATCCATGGATGGATATATGAGTCTAAATTCAGGGAAAATTTACGAAACCAGTTTCCGAGTTTTGAAACTCGAGATATGATTTTTAAGGCGACAGTGACGCAGTTTTTCCAGCCTGACTGGAAATGTCCAATGGATGGGCAAAACAAGTGAACTTGGCTTGCTAACCCCTCGTGTCCGACACCGGCGATGGTCTCGGGTTCGGGGTGTTACATTCCAGCACAACAAAAGCATAACATTCATATAGCTAACGGATAATTTCATATGCACAAATTCTCAATATCATACTTATTTCACATTCCAACCCCTACATTCATACATAAGGGTTCATCTTAGCCAAATGCCGAAAGCTCATTTCTCAATTGAGCGAATATTATTCGAAGGGAATCAACTATTCCAAAGCACATACAAACATACCTCGTTGCTGGAATTTTCAAGCGTATTAGCTGAAATTTTACAGCAGGTTCATTCATTCTTGAATCACGTATCTTCGGAGTTTAACCGGATATGGCTACACATTCAAATGCCTTGGGACATAGCCGATTCTGATAACTTCATACGATTGCCTTCGGGACTTAACCCGGATTTAGTAGCTCGCTCGAAAGCCTTCGGATCTTAGTCTGGATTTAGTAACTCGCACGTATGCCATCGGATCTTAGTCCGGATTTAGTCACTTAGCACAAAGCCTTCGGGACTTAGCCCGAATATCATTCGAATAACCATGTACGTTTATCAATAAACCATAACACATTCACATTTCATTTTCATTAGCAAAATTCAGACACAAGTCACTTATCACATTTGCAATTTCGGCTCAATAGCCACACACAAGAGCATGATTTTAATTTGCTTTAAACATGATCTAATCAATTCAGAATTTAAGCTCTATTGCTCAAGAACTTACCTCGGATGTGGTCGAGCGATTTAACGGCTATTCCACGACTTTTCCTTCCCTTATCGGATTTAGCTCCCCTTTGCTCTTGAGCTTAATTTAACAAATAAATTGGTTTTATCATGTGAGCATCGAAAGAGGAATTCAAGATACTTAGCCAATATATATACTCATTAGGCATCAAAGTCGCATATATACGAAATCATGAATCGAACTCAACACATTAGTTAATATTCCTCTTAGCCGAATTTTCTAAGTCAAGAATAGGCATCAATATGCTTGCCTCTAACCGAATGCATGCACACCAATTTCCCCTCATGTGGCCGAATATACATGTCCAATTTGAGGCCAATTATACACTTAATACCACACAAAAACAGCATACATTTTATTACTAACGCATTACATATCGTAGCTCATTGCACATCTCTCATTTACTTCATAATCGAGACATCATCACAAGCAAATATACACCTTGAAATAGCATATATGTCATACCAATACATCGTAAAGTAACATATATACATATATATATGCTAGAGCCGAATTCTCAAGTGGCTTATATCCAAATATATACACATATCCAAAGCTTAAATCTTACTTACCATGCAACATGCATGAATCATACTTATGGATATAACATAGCGAATACCACAACACCATACCATTTCAATTTGGTTATGGTAAAACAAAGAACTTAGTATCTCATTCAAAAAAATGCTAAAAGAAAATATAAGAATCCTCAATCCTCCATCACATGTATCATTATCAAGCTTGATATTTAGCATGCAATGGCATTAACACCATATTCACTTTGGCCGAATTTCATTCCCATGACATAACAAAGATTTGAACCATGGGCTAACAAGAACATCAAGCTAGCAACTAAAAACATGCATGAATCTCATGGCATAACCTCAAACATACCTTAATCTTGATGCAAGTATAGCCAACCTCTTCCTAATCCTCTTCCAAACCAAGTATGAAGCAAAACTCTTTCCTTATCCTTAGTATTTTCGGCCAAAAAGAGAGTGAAAATGGATGAACAAAATTTTTTGTTTTCTTTCCTACCTACACGGCAATGGGGAGGGAGAAGCCTTCACACACACACATTTTTTTTATTCCATACTCCTTATTTTATTTATTCCAACATAACCCACTTACCAAACATGTTTCATGACATGATTTTTGCCCATAATTCCTTGTCATGGCCGGCCACTAGCTATTGGGGGGGGGGAATTTGACAAGCAAGTCCATTGTTTTACATGCATGCTTTAATTAGTCATCACACATTTCCCCATCATACTTTCAAAGTTTACTACTAGGTCCTTTCTAGTGAAATTCACATTTATAACTCTAAATCAAAGCATAAAAAATGTCACACATGGGTTAACACACATTATAGGCAATAAAATAAATATTAAATTATTTTTATGCCTCGGTTTTGTGGTCCCGAAACCACATTTCGACTAGGGTCATTTTAAGGCTGTCACAGTTTCCTACCCAATCGAACGTGTCAGTGGGATTCTCAAATAAGAGCAAGAACAAGCAAAATACGGCTTCTAAAGCCCAGATCACTTCTATCGCGAGTGTTGGTAGTACTCAGCCAAATAGGCCGGAATGTTCATAGTGCGGTACGTATCATTTCAGCGAGTGTTGAGGGAATGAAAGAGGGTGCTTCAAATGTGGATCACTACACCACTTTATCCGAGACTATCCCAAATTAGAAGATAAAGAGAAAACATAAGCTGTGAGGGTGAATAGTGCTCCTTCAAGGGGTAGACTACATAAGAACCTTGGAAGTGGAGTTAGTAGTAGAGGTGCACCTAGAGATACAGCTGTGGGGTCCAAAGGCAGAGCGCTTACAAGGACTTATGCTATACGAGCTCGTGAAGAGGCAGAGTCTCCCGATATGATCACAGGTACCTTTTTTATCCATGGTATATCTGTTGTTGCATTAATTGACCCGAGATCTACCCACTCTTATATTTGTGTGGAATTTTTATCCCGTATGAACATACTAGTAGAGTCTACCGAATTTGTGATAAAAGTGTCAAACCCTTTAGGCAGACATGTGTTAGTTGACCAAGTGTGTAGAAATTGTTTTTTGACAATTAAGGTCACAGTTTTCCGGCTAACTTGATGTTATTGTCATTTAATGAATTTGATGTAATCCTTGGGATGGACTGGTTGACTTCTCATAGTGTTGTAGTGGACTGTGGAAGAAAAGTTATTGAGTTAAAGTGCGGAAGCAGGGATGTTCTATGGGTTGAATCGAATAGAACGTGTAACTTGCCTGTGGTGATATCATCCATGTTGGCAGTGAGATATTTGAGAAAAGGGTATGAGGCTTATCTCACTTTTGTGCTGAATACTCAAGTGTCTGAGGCAAAAATTGAATTGGTACCAGTGGTTTGTGAGTTTACAAATGTGTTTCCGAAGGAATTACCTAGATTACCTCTCGTGAGGGAAGTTGAATTTGGAATTGAGTTAGTTCTCAGTACTGCACCAAGCTCGATTGCTCCGTATAGAATGGCTCCTACGAAGTTAAAAGTTCAACTACAAGAGTTACTTAACAAGGGATTTACGAGACTGAGTTTTTCTCAGTGGGGTGCCCCAGTGCTATTTGTGAGGAAAAAAATATGGATCGATGAGATTGTGCATAGACAACTGATGCTCAACAAAGCGACTGTGAAGAACAAGTATCCCTTGTCAAAGATTGATGATTTGTTCGATCAGTTGAAGGTAGCCACCTTGTTTTCCAAGATTGACTTAAGGTCGGGCTACTATCAGCTAAGGATTAAGGAGCAAGATGTACCGAAGACCATATTTAGGGAGAGGTATGGCCACTATGAATTTCTTGTTATGCCTTTCGGTTTAAAAAATGCTCCTTCCATGTTTATGGATTTGATGAACTGCATTTTTTCGGCCGTATTTGGACAAATTCATGGTGGTCTTTATCAACGACATACTAATTTACTCGTGTGATGAGAATGAGCACACGGAACATCTGAAAACTATTTTACAAACCTTGAAAGATAAGCAATTATATGCCAAATTCAATAAGAGTGAATTTTGGCTTAAAAAGGTTGGATTCCTTGGACACATCGTGTAGGGAGATGGGATCAAAGTTGACCCAAGCAAGATCTCGACAATAGTTGAGTGGAAACTGTCGAGGAATGTGACCGAGGTTCGAAGCTTTTTGGGTTTAGCTGGATACTACAGAAGATTCGTTAATGGATTCTATATGATAGCTACTCCGATGACAAAGTTATTACAAAAGGATGTCAAGTTTGAATGGATAGAGAAGTGCTAACAAAGTTTCGAGAGATTAAAGGCCTTGTTGACGGAGGCACTAGTTCTGGTGCAACCAGAATCGGGGATAGAATTCATAGTATATAGCGACGCCTCCTTAAATGGATTGGGGTGCGTACTCATGCAATAAGGCAAAGTGATAGCATATGCCTCGAGACAGCTAAAGCCACATGAGAAGAATTACCCGACGGACGATTTAGAGTTGGCTGCCATTGTGTTCACATTGAAAATATGGAGACATTTGTATGGCGAGAGATGCCGAGTATTCACTGATCATAAAAGTTTAAAGTATTTGATGACTCAGAAGGAGTTGACCTTATGGCAACGACGATGGTTAGAGTTGATAAAAGACTATGAGTTGTTGATTGACTTCCACCCTAGAAATGCTAATGTAGTAGCCGATGCATTGAGTAGGAAATCATTGTTCACCTTGAGGGCTATGAATGGTCAGTTGTTTGTGACTGATGACGGTTCGATTTTGATAAAGTTGAGAGCTAGACCAATGTTCCTGCGAGAAATTTGCAAAGCTCAGAATAACGATATTGAATTGCAAGCCAAGAGAACTTAGTGTGAGTCGGGTGTCAAATCAGAGTTTAGTATTGGTACTGATGGTTGTATGATGTACCGAGACAGAATTTGTGTATCCAAGGATAATGAGCTCATTTAGAAGATTTTATGAGAGGCACATAGTGGTTGTTTGTCTATCCACCCAGGTAGTGTAAAAATATACAATGACTTGAAGAAAATATACTGGTGATCGGGGATGAAAAGAGACATTTCTGAGTTTGTTTCTAAGTGTCTAGTTTGTCAGCAAGTGAAAGCCGAACACCAAGTACCCTCAGGTTTACTTCAACATGTGATGATTCCTGAGTGGAAGTGGGATCGAGTAACCATGGATTTTGTGTCAGGGTTACCTGTGACACCAAGGAAAAAGGATTTAGTTTGGGTCATTGTTGATAGACTTACTAAGTCAGCACATTTTATACCGATGCGTACCAATTTTTCCCTTGAGAAATTGGATGATCTATATGTTTCCGAGATCGTGAGACTTCATGGAGCACCTTTGCCGATTATTTTGGATAGAGATCCGAGGTTTACCTCACAATTTTGGAAGAAGTTGCAAGAGGCTTTGGGAACGAAATTGAATTTTAGTACAGAATTTCACCCGCAAACCGATGGTCAGTCGGAGAGAGTTGTTCAGATATTAAAGGACATGTTATGGTGTTGTGTTCTCGAGTTTCAAGGATGCTGGGAAAGGTATTTACCACTAGCCAACTTCGCCTACAACAATAGTTATCAATCAAGTCTGAAAATGGCGCCTTATAAGGCTTTGTATGGGCGTAGGTGCTGAATGCCTTTATATTGGACCGAGCTGAGAGAGAATCAAATTCATGGGGTTGATTTAGTCAGGGAGACCGATGATAAAGTTAAGGTGATTCACGACTGTTTGAATGCCGCTTCGGATAGACAGAAATCCTACGTAGATTTGAAACGAAAGGAAACTGAGTTTCAAGTCGGTGATAGAGTGTTTTTGAAAGTATCCCCGTGGAACAAAGTCCTTAGATTCGGTAGAAAAGGCAAGCTGAGTCTGCAGTTTATTGGACCTTATGAGGTGACCGAGAGAATTGGACTAGTAGCGTACTGATTAGCCTTGCCTCATGAGTTAGAGAAAATTCATGATGTATTCCATGTATCGATGTTGCGTCGTTACTGATTTGGCCCATTACACGTGATTTCACCAGAAGAAATTGAATTAAGCCCAGATATGACCTATGGTGAAGAACCGATTAAGATTTTGGATTGAGAGGTCAAGAAGTTGAGGAATAAAAGTGTAGCACTTGTGAAGGTTTTGTGGCATAGACATGGAGTCGAGGAAGCCACATAGGAACCCAAAGAGACTATGAGAGATCAATACCCGAACTTATTCACCGGTAAGATTTTCGGGGACAAAAATCCCTAAGGGGGAGAGTTGTAACAACCTGATTTTGGGCCTAGTAGGAACAGTGGTTTTAGAACCATTATTCTAAAGCTGGAGAAATTATTTTAATGTTATTTTATGTGTGATGACATGTTTATAAAGGTGTATGAAAATTTTGGTAAATTAATTTTAGCATTTGTGAGCTTAATTGCGAAAAAGGACTAAATCGCATAAAGTGCAAAAGTCCTATTTTGATAGCTAAGGGTGTTAAATTTCCATGAATCATAAATTGGGGGTTTTTAAAGGGAAAATAGACACTTAAATAAATGATAGCCGACCATAGGGGACAAAAGGAAGAGAAATGGTTAAAATTATGTGGGTTGGTGACCTATTTTGACCAGAATAAAAATAAAATAAGGAGAAAAAGATATCATCTTTTTCTCACCCTCTCCAACACCAAAAATACCACCAAAAATAGGGGTTTTGAAAGCTTGAAATTTTCATCCACTTAGTTCCTTCACAAGTAAGTGATTTTGATTATTTTTCTTGGTGATTTTTACATTTTTGGGACCCTTGTAACATAAGCTTTCAAATGAGGAGACTATTTTGAAAATTGGTTGAAAGTCTAAGGTTTTACCATGAGTGTGTTCATGTTATTTTCTAAGATTTTGTGGAAGAATATGAGTTGTGGTAGTGAAATAAACAACTTTTGTGAAGAGATTTCTCATGAAAACCCTAAAAGGGACCATTTTGCATAAGTTGTAAAATAGTTGATAAATGGTGAAATAATGAGAATTCTGGGCTGCTCCTAGTATGAATAGTATTCGGCTAGGATTGATTAATGAGAAAATGTGATGAAAAAAAATTGATTTTCAGACCTAGGGGTAAAATGGTCATTTTGTGAAAGTCTAGGGACTAAATGGTCAATTTTCCCAACTATGGATTTTCGAGTGTTTAGATTTATATGCTGATGAAATGAATAAATTGCTATCATTTTAGATCAAGAACTACAAAATCTGGGCTTAGACCGGGGGAAAGCAAAGCAAGTGGACTAAGCCGAGCTAGACGTCTACATTTTGTAATCCGAGGAAAGTTGTATGAGAATAATACAACTACATTGTTATTAAATGTGTTTGAATTGATATAGCATAAATTGCTTGTTTGTGGGAATGATTGTGTATGATGAACATTGAGATACTAGAACTCCCGTTCGAACTCTAGGAAATAAATCAAATATTCATGCCATGGAATTCGGGTCATTTGTGTGCTAGTGTAAGACCATGTCTGGGACATGGTATCGGTGTTGAGACGAGAGTTAGTGTAAGACATGTCTGGAACATGCACCAGCCTCGGAATGCAAGCCAGTGTAAGACATGCCTGGGACATGCATCGGCTATGAGATGTGCCAATATAAGACCATGTCTGGGACATGGCATCAGCACGGATATATGAGAGCTAGTGTAAGACCATGTCTGGGACATGGTGTCAGCCTCGATTTCAATAGTCAGTGTAAGACCATGTCTGAGACATGGCATCGACTTGATGGATTAGCCAGTGTAAGACCATGTCTGGGACATGGCATCGGCATTATACCCTATGTTTGAGGCTTAATGAATATCTGATAGCTTTCCAAATGGTTCAACAGTGAGAGATACAGTTTAAGTTAAACAAGAAAAGTATAACCATGTTGTGAGTGGTACAGGTATCTATTTGAAACGTACGAGATATGAGCTCAATGTATGCTATGTGAATTGTATTGGATAGTGATGAGTAAGTTGTGCTTATGCCTAATTTTGTATTATGAGCATGATGATGAATGGTAAAGTTGTCATATTTATTTTCATGCGACTTACTATGCTTTATGCTCACTCTCTCTCCTTTCCATTTTCTTATAGTGCCGCCTAATTAGCTCGAGGATCATCAGATGTCGGAGGCATCGATCACACTATCAATCGAAGCACTTGGTATAGTTGGTTTTATTATTCTGAATATGGCATGTATAGGGCTTAGACTTTTGAAGTTGGTGTCATGTTAATTTGGCCAAATGTGTTGGCTTGGGATGAATCCCTCCATTTTGTATTAAGCCTTGGAATAATGGCTAATGTTCATTAATGATATATGCAAATGATGGTATTTTCATGAATGAGATAATGCCTTGTGTGGTTGATTATACCTTGTATCTTTGAATGGATATTGTTATATTGTGTTTCATTGTGGCAAAGGGCTTGGTAAATAGCCCTATATTTTCCATACGGGAAGACACACGGCTAGCCCCATGGGCATGCTGTCCGGCCGTGTGTCCCCTGCACGTAAAATTTACAAGTCAGAATGCATGGTAGTAAACACACGGGCAGAGACACAGTTGTATGTCTTAGCCGTGTGGAGGACATGGCCTCTGGCCACGGGCGTGTGCCTCGACTATGTACCCTAAACTGGATGCTGACGTCAGAAATAGAATGTCAAGGTTTTTAGACACGGGCATGTCATGGCCGTGTGAGGGACACGAGCCATGGACACGGACGTGTGACAGGCCATGTGAAAACCCCTGTAGATTCGAATTTAGAATTTAATTCACACAGGTATGGGACACAGGTGTCTCCCTAGATTCTTAGGCCGTGTGTGTCACACATGCCATCAGCACGGACATGTTATAAAGATCACACGGGCGTGTTGCCTTTCCACACGGGCGTGTGCCCTGTTTCAAGAATCATTTTTATTAAGTCGGTTTAAGGACCTGAGTGGGTTCTGAATAGTTTCCAATGAAAGTTTGAAGCCTCATAGGTCCACTTTAAGGAGTTTAAACAAAGTTTGAAAAAATTTAAGTTGATGATGTTCAAGTTGAGTAACGCATCATATTCCGTCCCGGAGTAGGGCGCGGGTGTGGGTTATTACAATGACATTTTTATCCTAACTATTCTTAATGTTCAACCGGGATTTTGAGGTAATGAACTTATCGAATCGTCATCGAGTTATCATTAATTAAATCCATAAAGGCAATTATACAATTCATGTAATATTAAAGCATTAAATACATAATAATGTAACGTTGCATTATTTACACACAAACTTACCTCGGTACCCAAAATATGGCTACTATTTGATTTAGTCCACAACCTTATTCTTTCCTCGATTTAGGTCCGGACTCCGTTTTTCTTGATCTATAATAGAAAATTTCACTTATTTTATTATCACATTGTTCAAAATATTCCATAAATCATACTTTGGCAAAATTACAATTTTACCCCTAGACTTTCACATAATTACAACTTAGCCCCTAGGCTCGTAAAATGAAATGTGTTCATTTTCTTTGATACCCAAGCCTAGCCAAACTTATATCATACTTATATCAGCCCACATTTTCTTTCAAATTAGATTTTTAACCACCGATTTTACAACTTTTACAAAAAGGTCATTTTTAGGTGTTTTTATGAAAAACCACTTAGTAAAATATGTTTATCATGCATCAAACTTTCATATTCCTCCAGTAAACACCAAAATACATGTGACAGCCCAAAATTGACCCTAGTCGGGATGTGGTTTCGGGACCACAAAACCGAGGCATAAAAATAATTTAAAATTTATTTTGATGTCTATGATATGTGTTAATTTGTGTGTGACATTTTTGATGTTTTGATTTAGTGTTATAAATGTGAATTTCACTAGAAAGGACCTAGTAGTGAACTTTGAAAGTATGATGGGGGAATGTGTGATGACTAGTTGATCATGCATGCAAAAATAAGGGATTTGCATGTCAAATTTCCCCCCCCAACATGAAGTGGCCGGCCATGGCAAGAGAGGATGGGCAAAACATGTCATGAAACATGTTTTGTTGGTGCATTAGGAGAAATAATAAACAAAGGTGTATGGGTAAGAAAAGAATGAAAAAAAATGTGTGTGAGTGTGGTATTCCCCCATTGCCGTGAGTTGTAGAGAAAGAAAGAAAAAATTTGTTCATCCTTTCTTTGAGCCAAAACTAAGGAAGAAGGAGGATTTTGCTCAATTTTTGGTTTGGAAGAGATCTAGAAGGAGATTTTGGCTATACTTGCATCAAGATTAAGGTATGTATGAGGTTGTGTCATGAGATTCATGCATGTTTTAGTTGCTAACTTGATGTTCATGTTAGCCATGGTTCAAATCCTTGTTATGCCATGGAAATGGTATTTGGCCAAGGTTGTTATTGCGTTAAAGCCATTGCATGCTAAATGTGAAGCTTGCTAATGATGCATGCAATGATGGATTGACTACTCTTGAAATTTCTTTGTAGCAATCTTGAGTAAGACATTGAGTTCTTTGTTTAACCATGACCAAGTTCAATGGGGTATGATTGTGATGTATTCGCCATGATGCATTCATGAGCATGATTTAGGCTTGTTACTTGATTGGTAAAAATTTGTGTTTTAGACGGTTATGAACACCTTGAGATTGACCATGCACCTATATGTATATATATGTTTGCACATGATGTGTTGGTCGACATATATACTATCTCAAAGTATGTATTTTCTTGTGATTATGTTTTGGTTATGAGGTAAATGATAGATGTGTATTGAGCCACAATCGTAAAGCATTAGCTAGTAAAATGTGTGCCATTCATGTGTGGTATTAAACATGTAATTGGCCTCAACATCAACATGCATAATCGGCCCATGAATGAGTACCTAAGAGGTTGTGTTGTTCGCCATGAGTAAGCATGTTGAAGGCTTTGTGTGTTGAGTTTGATTCATGAATTCGTACGCATGTGACTATAATGTCTAGTGAATATATGTGGGCTAAGTGCCATGAGTTCCTCTTTTCGATATTCAAAACGATTAAATCAATTTATTTGTTAACATTAAGCTCAAGAGCAAAGGGGAACCAAATCCGATAAAGGGAAGGAAAAAGTAGTCGAATAGCCATCGGAATCGTTCGGCAACATTCGAGGTAAGTTTTCGATATCGAAACTTAGATTTTGATTCGATTGAATGAAGTAATAAGCAATCGAAATTCGCCTTGTATATGGCCATTGAGCCGAAATGATATTTTGTTAAGTGAATTGTGCATAAAAGTTTTGTTGTGAAAATGAAACAAAGATGTGTATGAATGTTCGAGTGATATCCGGGCTAAGCCCGAAGGCAATTGTGCGAGCTATGATACGGGCTAAGCCGAAGGCAATTGTGCGAGCTATGATACCGAGCTAAGCCGAAGGCAATTGTGCGAGCTATGATATCCGGGCTAAGCCCAAGGCAATTGTGCGAGCTATGATACCGGCTAAGCCGAAGGCAATTGTGCGAGTTGTGATATCCGGGTTAAGTCCGAAGGCATTTGTGCGGGTTACCATAACCGGGCTATGTCCCGGCGTTTGAGCAGTAGCTATATCCGGTTAAACTCAAAGGTATGTGATTTGAAAATTTTAAGCTTGCTGGAAAATTTTCAGTTAATGCACTTGTGAAATTCCCAACAACAAGGTATGTTTTGTGTGTGCTTCGCACACTATGAGTAAGTGCGTATGAATATTCGCTCTAATGATAAATGAGCTATCGGCATTAACTAGGCCGTTATTTGTGTATGAATATAAGAGTTGGGATTGTGAAGTAAGCATGTCTTTGAGAAATTGTGCATATGAATTGCTTACTCCGTTTCTTTGTTTCTCTGTTTATAGATTTTGCTCGTTAGCGATCGGATTCGGGATCATAGAAGTTGAAGTCAACCACACTATCAAAGCCCTTTTTGGTACTCCTTTAGTTGAGTTTTGGATATGGCATGTATAGGACTACCCTCGGTTGTTTTTAAGTACTTTGTGATGTATATGTGTGCGGCCATGCGAAAATGGTTCGTAAAAGTGGAGTATGGAATTTGACCATATGTGGTTTGTAATTATATTTGGTTTCATGATGTGATTATGGTTTGGAATGAGAGAGTTGGTCACATGATCAGCCATTGGAATGGCCAAATATGATCATATGTTGGACCTAAGTATGACTAGACTATAGTTGGTCCATGGGAACTACAATATAGGTAAAGCCTACCTTAAAAATAGATGCTGCCAGCTGCAGTGACGTGGATGTGGAAAATCACCAAAATTTGTAGGAATAGTGTTAAATAGTGAATAAATTATGTGATCGAACCTTGACGAGTTTATTTTCATATGAAAGTAACGAAACGATCATATGAATAGTATACCGAGAGATATTAAAGTTCTCGTGAGACAGGGGCAGAACGGTTTCTGGGTCCCCTGTCGCGACTTTGAAAATTTACCATAAATTATCCAGAATGAATTAGAAGTCATGCCTTATATGTGAAGATTCCTTTTTGAGTCTAGTTTCATTAGAAACAAACGGCATCAGTATTGAAACCCTGTACAGAGAGATATTCAAGTTGTAACACGCGAAGGTCAGTGTAGTCGATCCCTGTAACATGGGTGACTTTAACTAATAAACTGTACCGATTTGCCCGACCAAAAATTCTAGAAATAAATCCATGGATGGATATATGAGTCTAAATTCAGGGAAAATTTACGGAATCAGTTTCCGAGTTGTGAAACTCGAGATATGCTTTTAAGGCGACAGCGACGCAGTTTTCCAGCTTGCCTGGAATGTCAAATTAATCGGTGCCATAAGTGGTTTTGGCTTGTTAACCCCTCGTGTCCGACACACAACGGTCTCGGGTTTGGGGTGTTACAATTTTATTGGTATCGAGCTACGGTTTAGTCGATCCTAGGACTACCGTGATATGTTTGGGGTCTAGCTATACATGCCATTAAGTGATAATTGATAGTGTGGTTATTTCGACATTTTGAAATTTGTGTTTGTTTATAGCCATGGATCCCGATCCCAACCGAGCAATAGCTGATGATGTGGAGAGTGTGGCGCTTTGCTCGCGCAAGGGACAGCGCGCAGACTCTCAACCTATTGCTAGCAATCCGAATGATGAGGCTAAGCAAGCCTTTTATAGCGTGATGAATGATTGGTTCAACCAATACATTCGAACTAACACTATTGTTCCACAACCTCCATTCCCGACTAATGCAACCCCGCACCTACAATACCTCCGATGAATCGACCAAATAAGGTCAAGTAAGCCCCGGTCGACGAATTCGAAAACATGGGGCTACTGAATTTAAAGCTACGGATAGCGGCGATGCCGAGCAAGCTGAATTTTGGTTAGACAACACTATCCGGTGCTCGATGAGCTATCATGTACACCGATGAATGCTTAAAGTGTACTATCTCCTTGCTACGCGATTCCGCCTACTATTGGTGGAGTACTCGACTTCTGTTGTGCCTAGGGAGCACGTAACTTGGGAGTTCTTTCTAACCGAGTTCGAAAGAAGTATATCGATCGAGATTTATGGATCAAAAGCGGAAGGAATTTCTTGAACTTAAACAAGGTTCCATGTCGGTTACCGACTACTGAACGAAAATTTGTGAGGCTTAGCCAGACGCAGCATACGAATGCATTTCTTTAGAAGGCGTGATGTGTACGCTCAAGATGGACTGAATGATGATATAAAGCGTATGTTGGCATTTTGGAAATCAGAGTTTGTGGCTCTTGTCGAGCGAAGTGCAAAGCCGAGGAGCTCGATATGGAGAAAAGAAAAGTGAAGTGGGAGCAAGGGAGTTTCGTAAGATGTCTTGAGGAAGCCCTTCCACAGTCATCAAAGAAATTTAGAGATGGCTTAGGCCGGTCTAGAGACACTTCGGGCTTTTCTAGACGAGACCGCGATCGACCCCTATGGGCACGCTGGTCACTTGATCGCCGGTGTTGGCAATGATCGTCGAGACGAGCAGTGCCAATATTGTGGCAAATGGCATTCGGGAGTTGTAGATTCCGTGACCGCTCTGTTACAAGTGCGGATCATCGATCATTTCATTAAGGATTGCCCGAGTTTATCTGAACAAAACGTAAATCAAAGTGGGAACCCGGGTGCTACCACAACTCGAGGTAGGCCACCTAGAAATATGGGCAATGCCAGTGGTGGTCAGAGAGGATCTAGAGATGCTACCATCAGATCCGAGGCTCGTGCTCCTGCTAGGACTTATGCCATACGCGCACGTGAGGATACTTCCTCGTCAGATGTTATTACCGGTACTTTTACTCTCCTTTACACTAATGTGATTGCTTTGATTGACCCTGGTCCTACTCATTCTTATATATGCGAAACCTTAGCATCCAAAGAAGACTTTGCCCATTGAGTCTACTGAGTTTGTAATTCGGGTGTCAAACCCCTTGGGTCATTACGTGCTTGTCAACAAAGTGTGTAAGAAAAGTCCCCTAGTATTCCGAGGTTCTTGTTTTCCGGCGGACTTGATGCTTTTGCCGTTCGACAAATTCGACGTTATTCTTGGTTTGGATTGGTTGACCATGCATGATGCGGTTGTAAATTGCAAAAGCAAGACTATTGATCTGAGGTGCGCAAATAACGAGATAATTCGGGATGAGTCTACGGACTTAAAGGGGTTGCCAGCTGTAATATCAGCAATGTTGGCCCAGAAATACGTAAGAAAGGGGTGCGAAGCATACCTTGCGTATGTTCTAGATGACAAGGAGTTAGAAAAGAAACCCGAATCTGTTCCAATGGTTTGTGAATACCGGATGTTTTCCACGAAGAATTGCGGGTTTACCACTGTTCGGAAATAGAGTTTGGCATCGAATTGGTACCGGTACCACTCCAATTTCGATAGCTCCGTATCGTATGGCACCAACGGAATTAAAGGAGTTGAAAGCTCAGTTGCAAGAATTGGTGGATAAAGGTTTTGCTTGCCCGAGTTTTTCACCTTGGGGTGCACCAGTGTTGTTTGTGAAAAAGAAGGATGGAACCATGAGGCTGTGCATCGACTATCGTCAACTTAATAAAGCGACGATAAAGAACAAATATCCGTTACCGCGTATCGATGATTTGTTTGATCAACTGAAGGGAGCCTCAGTGTTCTCGAAATTAGATTTGAGATCGGGCTATTATCAGTTGCGAATTCGAGATTCGGACGTACCCAAAACGGCCTTCAGAACGAGATATGGTCACTACGAGTTCCTAGTGATGCCGTTCGGGCTTACTAATGCCCCTGTGGTATTTAAGGATTTGATGAATCGAATCTTCAGACCATATTTGGATCGGTTCGTAGTCGTGTTCATTGATGACATCTTGGTCTATTCAAGAAATGAGACCGAACATGCTGAACACCTGAGGTTAGTGCTGCGAATCTTACAAGATAAGCAATTATATGCTAAGTTCAGCAAGTGTGAGTTCTGGTTAAGAGAGGTTAGCTTCTTGGGGCATGTGGTATCTGCATCGGGTATTCGAGTCGACCCGAACAAAATTTCAACCATACTTAACTGGAAGCCTCCGAGAAATATTACCGAGGCTCGGAGCTATTTGGGGCTTGCCGGTTATTGCCGATGATTTGTAAAAGGTTTCTCGACGATAGCCACGCCAATGACGAAGCTACTCCAAAAGGATGTTAAGTTCGAATGGACGGAGAAATGTCAGAAAAGTTTCGATCAACTGAAAACTTATTTGACTGAAGCCCCAATTCTAGTGCAACCCGAATCGGGCAAAGAGTTTGTCATTTATAGTGACGCATCCCTACTTGGGTTGGGTTGCGTATTGATGCAAGAAGGGCAAGTTGTGGCCTATGCGTCGAGACAATTAAAGCCACATTAGAAAAATTATCCGACCCATGATCTCGAATTGGCTGCCATCGTATTCGCCTTAAAGATATGGTGACATTACTTATTTGGTGAGAAGTGCCATGTGTATTCGGATCACAAAAGTCTCAAATATTTGATGACTCAAAGAGACTTAAATCTACGACAAAGACGTTGGCTCGAGCTGTTAAAGGATTATGAGCTGGTCATTGACTATCACCCGGAAAGGCGAATGTGGTTGCGGATGCCTTAAGTCGTAAATCATTATTAAACTTTACGAGTGATGAATGTACACTTATCTGTTCTACCCGACAATGTGTTAGTAGCTGAATTGAAAGCCAAACCATTATTGATACGTCAAATTCGTGAAGCTCGAGAAAGTCGACGATGAGTTGGTTGCAAAAGCGGCCGAAAGTGCGTTCGAACAAGGACTCGAATTTCAAATCGATGATGACGATTGTTTGAGGTTCAAAAGTCGTCTGTGTGTTCCAAAGAATTGAACTTATTTCAATAATTCGAACGAAGCCCATTGTAGCGAATGGCAATCCACCCGGGAGTACGAAGATGTACAACGATTTGAAACGTCGGTTTTGGTGACATGGTATGAAGCGAGACACCTCCGACTTTGTTTTGAGATGTTTAATATGTCAACAAGTGAAAGCGGAACATCAAGTGCCTTCAGGATTACTTCAGCGGATCATGATACCCGAGTGGAAATGGGATCGAGTCATAATAGACTTTGTATCCGGACTGCCATTGTCAGCAAGTAAGAAGGATGCGATTTGGGTCGTTGTAGATAGATTGACTAAGTCGGCTCACTTTGTCCCCGTACGTATGGGTTTTTCAATGGACAAACTAGCCGAATTGTACGTTTCTCAGATTGTGAGATTACACGGTGCCTATTTCCATCGTGTGGGATAGAGATCCGAGATTTACCTCGCGATTTTGGAAGAAGTTGCAAGAAGCTTTGGGTACCAAGTTGCATTTCAGCACCGCCTTTCACCCCCAAACCGATGGTCAACCCGGCGGATAATTCGGATACTTGAGGATATGTTAAGATGTTGCATCCTCGAGTTCGATGGTTCATGGGAGCAGTATTTGCCTTTGATTGAATTCGCTTACAACAATAGTTTTCAATCAAGTATTAAGATGGCACCCTATGAGGCTTTGTGCGGTCGTAAATGCCGTGCGCCATTGTTTTGACCGAGCTCGGTGAAAGCAAAATTTTCGGGTGGATTTGATTAGAGATGCTGAGCAGAAAGTGAAAGTAATCCGTGAAAGTCTCAAGATAGCCTCCGATCGTCGGAAGTCGTATGCGGTCAAAACGAAAAGACATCGAGTATCGTGGGAGATAAAGTGTTTCTCAAGGTTTCGCCTTGGAAAAAGATACTCGATTAGGCCGTAAGGGCAAGTTGAGCCCGAGGTTCATTGGGCCATATGAGATATCCGGCGAGTCGGTCCGATTGCATATCATTTGATTTTGCCCCGAACTCGAAAAGATTCACGATGTCTTTCATGTTTCGATGCTTGACGCTATAGATCCGATCCATCGCACGTGATTAGTCCATCGAGGTTGAAATTCAAGCCAATATGAGTTCGAGGAAGAACCGATTCGTATCCTATCACGTGAAGTGAAAGAGTTGCGAAACAAGCGGGTTCCGCTAGTGAAAGTGTTATGGCTCAAACACGGGATAGAAGAAGCTACTTGGGAAACCGAGAACTCTATGAAAGAGCGATACCCAACCCTATTTACCGGTAAGATTTTCGGGGACGAAAATTTCTTAAGTGGGGGAGAGTTGTGATAGCCCAAAATTGACCCTAGTCGGGATGTGGTTTCGGGACCACAAAACCGAGGCATAAAAATAATTTAAAATTTATTTTGATGCCTATGATATGTGTTAATTTGTGTGTGACATTTTTGATGTTTCGATTTAGTGTTATAAATTTGAATTTCACTAGAAAGGACCTAGTAGTGAACTTTGAAAGTATGATGGGGAAATGTGTGATGACTAGTTGATCATGCATGCAAAAATAAGGGATTTGCATGTCAAATTTCCCCCCCCCCAACATGAAGTGGCCGGCCATGGCAAGAGAGGATGGGCAAAACATGTCATGAAACATGTTTTGTTGGTGCATTAGGGAGAAATAATAAACAAAGGTGTATGGGTAAGAAAAGAATGAAAAAAAATGTGTGTGAGTGTGGAATTCCCCCCATTGCCGTGAGTTGTAGAGAAAGAAAGAAAAAATTGTTCATCCTTTCTTTGAGCCAAAACTAAGGAAGAAGGAGGGATTTTTGCTCCATTTTTTGGTTTGGAAGAGATCTAGAAGGAGATTTTGGCTATACTTGCATCAAGATTAAGGTATGTATGAGGTTGTGTCATGAGATTCATGCATGTTTTAGTTGCTAACTTGATGTTCATGTTAGCCATGGTTCAAATCCTTGTTATGCCATGGAAATGGTATTTGGCCAAGGTTGTTATTGTGTTAAAGCCATTGCATGCTAAATGTGAAGCTTGCTAATGATGCATGCAATGATGGATTGACTACTCTTGAAATTTCTTTGTAGCAATCTTGAGTAAGACATTGAGTTCTTTGTTTAACCATGACCGAAGTTCAATGGGGTATGATTGTGATGTATTCGGCCATGATGCATTCATGAGCATGATTTAGGCTTGTTACTTGATTGGTAAAAATTTGTGTTTTAGATGGTTATGAACACCTTGAGATTGACCATGCACCTATATGTATATATATGTTTGCACATGATGTGTTGGTATGACATATATACTATCTCAAAGTATGTATTTTCTTGTGATTATGTTTTGGTTATGAGGTAAATGATAGATGTGTATTGAGCCACAATCGTAAAGCATTAGCTAGTAAAATGTGTGCCATTCATGTGTGGTATTAAAATGTAATTGGCCTCAACATCAACATGCATAATCGGCCCATGAATGAGTACCTAAGAGGTTGTGTTGTTCGCCATGAGTAAGCATGTTGAAGGCTTTGTGTGTTGAGTTTGATTCATGAATTCCGTGCATGTGACTATAATGTCTAGTGAATATATGTGGGCTAAGTGCCATGAGTTCCTCTTTTCGATATTCAAAACGATTAAATCAATTTATTTGTTAACATTAAGCTCAAGAGCAAAGGGGAACCAAATCCGATAAAGGGAAGGAAAAAGTAGTCGAATAGCCATCGGAATCGTTCGGCAACATTCGAGGTAAGTTTTCGATCACGAAACTTAGATTTTGATTCGATTGAATGAAGTAATAAGCAATCGAAATTCTGCCCTTGTATATGGCCATTGAGCCGAAATGATATTTTTGTTAAGTGAATTGTGCATAAAAGTTTTGTTGTGAAAATGAAACAAAGATGTGTATGAATGTTCGAGTGATATCCGGGCTAAGCCGAAGGCAATTTGTGCGAGCTATGATACCCGAGCTAAGCCCGAAGGCAATTGTGCGAGCTATGATATCCGGGCTAAGCCCGAAGGCAATTGTGCGAGCTATGATACCCGGGCTAAGCCCGAAGGCAATTGTGCGAGTTGTGATATCCGGTTAAGTCCAAGGCATTTGTGCGGGTTACCATAACCGGGCTATGTCCCGGGCGTTTGAGCAGTAGCTATATCCGGTTAAACTCGAAGGTATGTGATTTGAAAATTTTAAGCTTGCTGGAAAATTTTCAGTTAATGCACTTGTGAAATTCCCAACAACAAGGTATGTTTTGTGTGTGCTTCACACACTATGAGTAAGTCGTATGAATATTCGCTCTAATGATAAATGAGCTATCGGCATTAACTAGGCCGTTATTTGTGTATGAATATAAGAGTTGGGATTGTGAAGTAAGCATGTCTTTGAGAAATTGTGCATATGAATTATTGTTTAGCTACTTGAATGCTATGCTTTGGTTGTGTATATATTATGGCTCGAAACTTACTAAGCATAAATTGCTTACTCCGTTTCTTTGTTTCTCTGTTTATAGATTTTGCTCGTTAGCGATCGGATTCGGGATCATAGAAGTTGAAGTCAACCACACTATCAAAGCCCTTTTGGTACTCCTTTAGTTGAGTTTTGGATATGGCATGTATAGGACTACCCTCGGTTGTTTTTAAGTACTTTGTGATGTATATGTGTGCGGCCATGCGAAAATGGTTCGTAAAAGTGGAGTATGGAATTTGACCATATGTGGTTTGTAATTATATTTGGTTTCATGATGTGATTATGGTTTGGAATGAGAGAGTTGGTCACATGATCAGCCATTGGAATGGCCAAATATGATCATATGTTGGACCTAAGTATGACTAGACTATAGTTGGTCCATGGGAACTACAATATAGGTAAAGCCTACCTTAAAAACAGATGCTGCCAGCTACAGTGACGTGGATGTGGAAAATCACCAAAATTTGTAGGAATGGTTTTAAATAGTGACTAAATTATACAATCGAACCTTGACGAGTCTATTTTCATATGAAAGTAACGAAACGATCATATGAATAGTATCCGAGAGATATTAAAGTTCTCGTGAGACAGGGCCAGAACGGTTTCTGGGTCCCCTGTCGCGACTTTGAAAATTTACCATAAATTATCCAGAATGAATTAGAAGTCATGCCTTATATGTGAAGATTCCTTTTTGAGTCTAGTTTCATTAGAAACAAACGGCATCAGTATTGAAACCCTTTACAGAGAGATATTCAAGTTGTAACACTCGAAGGTCAGTGTAGTCGACCCCTGTAACATGGGTGACTTTAACTAATAAACTGTACCAATTGGCCCGACAAAAAATTCTAGAAATAAATCCATGGATGGATATATGAGTCTAAATTCATGGAAAATTTACGGAATCAGTTTCCGAGTTGTGAAACTCGAGATATGCTTTTTAAGGCGACAGCGATGCAGTTTTCCAGCTTGCCTGGGAATGTCAAATTGGTCGGTGCCATAAGTGGTTTTGGCTTGTTAACCCCTCGTGTCCGACACCGGCAACGGTCTCGGGTTCGGGGTGTTACAATACATGCATGTCACACATGGTTAAGTTTTTGAACATGAACCCTAGCTCAAAATAATGGTAGAAATAGCTAGTTCATGCTTTAAAGATCTTAAAAACATAAAGAACATTAAAAACGGGGCTAGAGTGTACTTACAATCGAGCTTGAAAGGATGAACAAAACCCTAGCTATGGCTCCTTGAGAATTTTGGATAAGGAGGAGGAAGATGGACACAATTATTTGACTTATTTTTCCCTTTTTATTCTTTTATTAACCAAATGACAAAAATGCCCTTAAGGCCTTTCTTTCAAATTTTTCCAATTCATGCCCATTTTTGTCCATAAAAATAGAAATTGGGAAATTACTATTTAAGGACCTCTAATTAATAATCCATGGTAATTTTCATGCCTAAAGCTTCTAGAACTCACATTTTGTAACTTTTGCAATTTAGTCCTAAATGTCAAATTGGACACTTTATCAATAGAATTTCTTCATGAAACATTCACACAAGCATGAAATCATATCATAGACCTCATAAGAATCATAAAATAATTATTTCTACTTCAAATTTGTGGTCTCAAAACCACTGTTTCAACTAGGCCCTAATTCATGATGTTACAACTCTCCCCCTTAGGGATTTTCGTCCCCGAAAATCTTACAAGTAAAGAGGTTTGGGTATTGGTTTCTTATGTTTTCCTCGATCTCCCATGTAGCTTCTTCAACCCCATGTGTTTTCCATAATACTTTCACAAGGGCAATACTTTTATTTTTTAGTTGTTTGACTTCCCGAGCCAAAAGCTTAATCGGTTCTTCGCCATAAGTCATATCCGATTGAATCTCAACCTCTGTTGGTGAAATCACATGTGAAGGGTCTGATCGGTATCAGCGCAACATAGATACATGGAACACATCATGAACACTTTTTAACTCAGACAGCGAAGCCAGCCAATATGCTACCGGCCCTATCTTTCGGTAATCTTATATGGTCTAATAAAACGCGGACTCAACATACCCTTCCGACCAAACCTCAAAACTTTCTTCCACGAAGATACTTTCAAGAATACCTTATCATCAACTTGAAACTCAATCTCTTTCCGTTTCAAATCCACATAGGATTTCTATCTATCCGAAGCGGCTTTCAAGCAATCACGTATTATCCTTACCTTTTCTTTGGTTTCTCTGACTAAATCAACTTTGTGAATTTGATTCTCTCTGAGTTCGGTCCAATACAAGGGTGTTCAACACTTACACCCATACAATGCTTCATACGGCGCCATTTTCAAACTCGACTGAAAACTGTTGTTGTAGGCAAATTCTACCCACGGTAAGTACTTTTCCCAACTACCTTAGAACTCAAGAACATAGCACCGTAACATATCTTCAAGAATCTAAATTACCCGTTCAGATTCTTCGTCAGTTTGCGGATGGAAAGTGGTACTAAAATTTAATTTCGTACCAAACGCTTCTTGTAACTTTTCCAGAATCGTGAAGTGAACCTCAGATCTCTATTCGATATAATCGACAAAGGTATTCCGTGCAACCTCACTATTTCAGAAATATATAACTCGGCTAACTTATCAAGTGAGTAGTTAGTAAGTACCAGTATAAAATGAGCCGACTTTTTCAGTCGATCTACAACAACCCATATGGCATCTTTCTTTTTCAGTGTCAAAGGCAAACCTGCCACAAAATCCATAGTAATACGGTCTCATTTCCACTTAGGAACCATCGCAGGCTGAAGTAAGCTTGAAGGTACTTGGTATTTGGCCTTACTTGCTAACAAATCAGGTATTTCGAAACTCTAAAATATCTCTTTTCATATTCAGCCACCAATGCAATTTCTTCAAGTCAAAACCCACTAAGTACCAAATCACCTAGTGCCAAACTCTCTAACCACAACTCCACCTAGCTCCGCACATACCCTCATGCCTAGCAGTAGCCCTATTCATCCAGTAGCTTATGCACGCACCCAGTAGCCCCTTCACACACCGTGCAAGCCAGCAGCCTATTCCTTGTGGCCGCACTTGCTGCACGTCCAGCTCTAGCAGCTCGTTAGGCCTGTAACACCCCGAAATAGGGCCTAGTCAAAATAGTGGTTTCGGGAACACAAATCTAATGTTAAAATAATTATTTCATGATCATTACGAGGTCTAGGATATGAAAATAAGCATGTGTTAAAGTTTCATGAAGAAATTCTATGTGTAAGGTGTCTAATTGGAAATTAAGGACCAAAGTGAATAAATTGCAAAACTTGGGTTCTAGAAGCAATTTGTATGAAATTGATTTGGAATGGTAATTAGAGGTCCTTAAAGAGTAATTTTCCCAATTTCTAAGTTTTTGGACAAAAATGGGCATGCATGGAAAATTTTGAATGTTTAGTAAGGAAGGGCATTTTGGTCATTTGGTAATAAAATTAATAAAAAGGGAAAAGGAAGCAAAATTCAGACATTTCTTCTCCATGGCTACCGAAAATTAAAGGATCTCCATAGCTAGGGTTTTCAACATTTTCAAGCTCAATAGTAAGTGCTCCCTAGCCCCGTTTTTAACGTTCTTCGTATTTTTGAGATCCTCGTAACATGTTCTCTTTATTTCTACCCATATTTCAAGTTACGGTTTAAGTTAAAAAAAAATTACTCATGCATGAGATGTTTGTATTTTGATGATTTATGGAGGAATATGAGAGTTTAAAGGATAGTAAACAACTTTTACTAAGTAGTTTTTCATGAAAATGGCTTAAGTGACCATTTTGTAAAAGTTGTGAAAATGGATAGAAAATTTAGAAATGAAAGAAAATGTGGGCTGCTATAGGCAAGAAAAATATTCAGCTAGACTTGGGTAACTTAGAAATTTCATGCATTTCATTAGACGAGCCTTAGCACTAAATTGTAAAAGTGTGAAAAGCTAGGGGCAAATTGGTCACTTTGCCCGGGGGTGAGTCTTAAGCCGAAAATGAACAATGGGAGGTATTAATAATTTATTTTTACTGATATAGACCCCGAGGAACCAATCCCAGAGGTCGACCATGAAAAATGAAAGGTTTTGAAATAACCGAGACATAAATCTGAAACGACTACCAAGTAAGTTCGTATAATACGAAGTAAAATCTTAATATATTTAAATATGTATGTTCTTGAATGTATGAAAATTTAGATATTCATTGCATGAAAATCCATGAAATGTGATGGTGTAATTGAAAAGGATGATAAATGTCCCAGTTGAAATAGAAAGGGAAATCCGATGGATAAATTATGGCTTACATGACATAAGATCCTGCATGTGTTGCAGAAAAGGATGTAGCCCCGACGGGTAATCCGATGATCTCAAAATAGAAAGGATCTAGCCCGGACGAGTGTTCCTTGAGTGATCGAGCCTCTCGAAAAATATGGGTACAATATGGATTTATCCCGGATGAGTAATCCAGTTAAGGACTGAAATTTAGCCTCGACTAGCAATTTAGATCTAAACATATAAAAGCAATTGTCGTAAAAAGGGATTAAGCCTAGACTGGTAATCTCGATATTTGCTCTATGAGTTATTACTACGGGGGATTTAGCCTGGACTGGTAATCCCGCCGTAAGATGTAAGATGTAAGATGTAAGATGAGTCCGAGGGAGCCGAGAGCCATTCTCCAGCTTCCGTTTAGTGAGCTATTACTACTAGTAGTAGACAGCTTATGTCTGAAGGCTGGGAAGAGGCAAAAGCTGCCTTCTTCGAGATGATGGATGAATGGTTTGGGGATTACTTGAGAAACTGCCCCAATATACCACGACCTCCTCCACCCCCTGCTCAGCCCGAGGGAGAGGTGCCACAAGGGATGACACCCATGAGAATTGGTAAAGCCCAAGTGGATAAACTTAGGAAATACGAGGATAAAGAGTTTAGGGCTACGGTTGAGGATGATGTGGAACGAGCTGAGTTCTGGCTCAAGAACACTGTGCGAGTTTTGGATGAATTGTCATGTACACCCAAGGAATGCTTGAAATGTGTTGTATCTCTTCTAAAAGATACATCATACCATTGGTGGAAGACAGTATCCTCAGTGGTACCGAAGGAAGACATTACATGGGAGTTCTTCCAACCTGAGTTTAAAAGAAGTACATCAGTCAAAGGTTTTTAGACTCGAAGCGAAAGGAGTTCCTGAAACTCAAACAAGGAAATAAGACTGTGTCAGAGTACGAAAGAGAATTCATAAGGTTAAGTCAGTATGCAACGGAGTGGGTCCAATCAGACACAGAAATGTGTAAATGCTTCGAGGAAGGCTTGAATGAGGAAATTAAATTATTGATCAGGATCCTTGAGATACAAGAATTTTCCGCATTAGCTGACCAGACCAAGAAGGCCGAAGAGATAAATAATGAAAGAAAGCTAGCTAAGAGAGAAGCTCGAGTTTCGAGTAAGAGGTCTAGCGGTAGAGCACACTCCTACCCCACAAAGAAATCGAGAAGTCATCAAGAACGCTCCACTTCATCAATAGGGTATTCAGGTAAAATAAGAAGCTCCAAGTGGCATAACCCGAAGTCTTCTTCCCCTATGGTAACTAGTGTGGGAAGCATAGATGATCAAAAGCTAAAGTGTGAAAGCTGCAACAAATTTCACTTTGGAGAGTGCCGAATGAAGAGTGGTCCGGGTTTCAAATGTGGGTCTCTTGACCATTTTCTTAGAGACTGCCTGGAGCTAGCTAATAAAGAGGTTGAATTAGCTCCGCAGCCGAATGCTCCTATTTCTCAAGGTAGACCTCCGAGACATCCCGAAAGTGCAAGTGGTAGTTGAACTATTGCTAAGGATACTACTACAAAATCAGAGGCTCTAGCCTCGGTAAGAACTTATGCAATACGCGCTCGAGAGGAAGCCTCTACTCTTGATGTCATCACTGGTACATTTTTTATCTATAATACTCGTGCCATTGCCTTAATTGATCCAGGGTCAACCCATTTGTATATTTACATGAAATTGGTATCTAGCATGGATATGTCACTAGAGCCTACGGAGTTTGTGATTAAGGTGTCAAACCCTTTAGGCAAATCAATCCTAGTTGATAAAGTCTGTAAGAATTGTCCCTTGGCTAACCTTATGTTATTGCCATTCGATGAGTTTGATATAATACTTGGCATGGATTGGTTAGCTGTGCATGATGTAATTGTAAATTGTGGTAGCAAGTATATTGAATTGAAATGCTCATATGGTGAGATTCTCTGGATTGATTCAAGTGAGTTGGATACTTCACTGATTGTGATTATCTCGATGATGGCTCAAAGGTATATGAGAAAATGATATGAATCCTACCTTGCTTTTGTGTTGAATACCAAAGAATCTGAGTTGAAGTTAGAATCGGTACTGATAGTATGCGAGTATCCGGATGTGTTTCTGGAAGAGCTACCCGGATTACCTCCCATTAGAGAAGTAGAATTTGGTATTGAGTTGGTGCCAGAGACAACTCCTATCTCTATTGCTCCGTATAGGATGGCGCCGACTGAAATGAAAGAGTTAAAAGCATGGTTGCAAGAACTAATGAATAAAGGTTTTGCAAGACCGAGCTTTTCACCTTGGGGTGCTCTAGTATTATTTGTAAAGAAGAAAGATGGTTCGATGAGACTATGTATAGACTATGGACAGCTTAACAAGTTAACTATCAAGAACAAGTATTTGTTGCCGAGGACTAACGACCTGTTTGATCAATTGAGAGGAGCCACTGTATTTTCAAAAATAGACCTAAGATTTGGTTACTACCTGTGAATTAAAGAGTCAGACGTGCCTAAGACAGCTTTCAGGACGAGATATGGTCATTTTGAGTTCCTAGTCATGCCTTTTGGTCTAACGAACGCCTCAGCTGCGTTTATGAACTTAATGAATCAGGTTTTCAGACCATACTTGGACAAGTTTGTTGTGCTATTCATTGACGATATTTTAATCTATTCTTGTAATGAGTCCGAGCATGCTGAACATCTGAGGACTGTATTACAGATCTCACAAGACAAGAAATTGTATGCTAAGTTCAGCAAAAGCGAGTTCTGGCTTCGAGAGGTAGGATTTTTGGGTCACATTTTTCGGGTGATTGCATCTGAGTTGATCCGAATAAGATATCTACTATTGTTGAGTGGAAGCAACCGAAGAACGTAACCAAGGTTAGAAGCTTTTGAGGCTTGGTCGGCTACTATCGAAGCTTTGTAAAAGGATTTTCAATAACTGTAACTCCTTTGATGAGGTTGCTGCAAAAAGATGTTAAGTTTGAATGGTCAGAGAAGTGTCAGTAGAGTTTCGAGAGATTAAAGGCATTGTTGAGAGAAGCTCCAGTACTAGTACAACCTGAGCCGGGAAAAGAATTTATGGTTTATACTGATGTGTCCTTGAATGGGTTGGGCTACGTACTGATACAAGAAGGTAAAGTGATAGCCTATGCTTCGAGGCAATTGAAACCATACAAGAAAAATTATCCAACACATGACTTGGAGCTAGCAGCCATTGTATTTGCCCTGAAGATTTGGAGACACCATTTGTATGGTGAGACATGTCGGGTATTCACCGATCACAAAAGTTTAAAATATTTGATGACTCAAAATGAATTGAATCTAAGACAACAGATATGGTTAGAGTTGATTAAAGATTATGAACTAATCATTGACTATCACCCGGGAAAGGCGAATGTGGTCGTAGATGCACTAAGCAGAAAATCCTTGTTTGCTTTGAGAGCCTTGAACACGCAGTTGGCCTTGTTAGATGATGGTTTAGTTTTGGCAGAGTTAAGAGCCAGACCAATGTTTCTACAAGAAATTTATGCAGCCCAGGTCAATGATAGTGATTTGCAAGCCAAGAGAACTCAATACGAGTCAGACACCCCACAAAGGCTTTTTTTCCTAACGTGTTTACGATATGGATTTTCCTAAACTCAGGTTATGTGAGGTTTTCCCGTTATCGTCCTAGGACACATATAGAACCCCATTTGGAAATCACCATCCTTTAGTTTCTTTAAAAATGCCATGGTTATGGACTTTTCCTTTTAGAGATTGTGTTTAAAGTCTCGATAGACCCCTTTAGACTCTACTACAGTGAACAGACCCAGACTCACTTGACCGACTCTTCATGCATTGACACCATTTAATACCTCACACATTGATTCATTAACAACACTTGACTAACTCACATCTCATCACATACATTTAATTATGCTTATAAAATCATACTTCATCATCATAATACTTATCACATACTTAACTTGTTAGACTCCATGCGAACTACACATGCAAGACCCTACAAAAATTCATACAACTATATAACCTTTATTGTAACACCTCTTACCCATATTCAACGCCAGAACAGGGTACGAGGCATTACCAAACTTAAACACAAGCAAACATACATTTCTGAGCCGTAAATTTTCGTCCAAATTAAAACTTTTTGCATTTAATCATAAAGTCCCTAATACGAGCCTACAAGGCCCAAATCATGCTTTGGAAATGGATCGAGAATAAACCGAGAACTTTAGAAAATTTTACAACATTTAGAAAATTTTTCACTAAACAGGGGTCACACGCTCGTTTGGGTATGGGACACGCCTATATGGACAGGCCGTGTGGACACACACCCCTGTCTCTCGACCCCTGTAACTCTCTGTTTGTAACCCAAGAACAAATTGAAGACACATGGTCAAGTCACACGCCCGTGTTCCAGGCCGTGTGGTCAATTTAAAATTTATAATTTTTCATTAAATAGGTGCAGACTTCACACGCCTAGGACACACGCCTGTGCCTGAAGCCGTGTCATTCATATTATACTTTTCCAATTTCGGTTTCATAGTTCATTTTATTTCCACAAAAATATCTAGCATAAATGATATAAATGTAGGAGACAGTTTAGAGACTCACCTGACAACCACTAATACTAGCTAGGACTTCAAATTCATTATCCAACTAGAAACCGCAACAACAACTGCTTATAAAACATACGATCAACATTAAAAATCATTCGCATAACTTTTACCATCATCTGAAACCCATATAACCACAATGAAAAGCCTTAGTTCTTCATCTTACTATTCATGCACATAAAAACATACTTACTCTTTTAGAAGTCAACATGCAAGACCATAATACTTACCAAGGATGTTAAACAACCCTTTGAATGCAATCTGATCCTTTGTCTCAGCTCAATCATTCAATCAAGAAAGATCTATGCCCAACTTCCAGGCAAATCAATAATGGTGTTTAATGGAAGGAAGAAGATGACTCTCTTTCCTTCTCAAAACTCATGTTCTCTTAGTGGAACTTGCCACGTGTCACAAATATTCAAGGCTACCTTTATTAATGGTTCACAACTATAGAAAAGTATTGTAACAACTCGATTTAGGGCCAAAATGGAACAGTGGTTTCGAAACCACGAATCCGAGGTTGAAAATTTTATGATTAGGTGTTTAATTTGATGTTTAGGACTAAATTGAAATAAGTGAAAAATGTGTGTTCTATTTCATAAAGTACTTGATTGAAATGGGGTTTTAAGTAGAGGTCCTTAAATGGAAATTATACCATTATACTTTATATGGACAAAAATGGGCATGAATAGGACAAAATTTTAAAGAAAGGCCTTAAGGGTATTTTTGTCATTTGGTAATTAAAAGAAATAAAATGGGAAAAATAAGCCAAAATTTTGTCCATCCATCTTCTTCCTTGGCCGACCCTTGAATGTCCACCATAGCTAGGGTTTTTTCCAAGCTTTCAAGCTCAATAGTAAGTGCATTCAAGCTCCGTTTTTAATGTTCTTTACATTTTTGAAATCCTCGTAGCTCGGTTTACCTATTTCTACCATTATTTTGAGTTAGGGTTTGTGTTTAAAAAATTTACCCATGAATTATATGCATGTATTTTGATGTTTGATGGTAGAATATGAATGTTTGAAGTTAGGAGAATGATCTTTTCTAAGCGATTTTTAGTGAAAACGAGCAAAACGGCATAATTGGTAAAAATACCTATTGTTCATAACTATGTGTTAGAGTGAGAATTTGATGTTGCCATAGAAGGGAAAAATGATCAACATTTCATAAAACATAAGAATAAGGGCTGAAATTAAATTTCTGAGCCTAAGGGAAAAATTGTAATTTTGTAAAAGTTAGGGGGCAAAAACGTAATCTTTCCATAATGTGATTTTTGGATTGAAATAGATAGTATAAGTGTTAAATGAGCTAAATGTGTTGTTATAGATCAAGAAAGCCGTGGAATCAACCTCGAACGGGGGAAGGAAAAGATTTTGGACTAAATTGCAAAATTTCCATATTTTGAACCGAGGTAAGTTTGTATGTAAATAATACATTATCTTTATTTACGTTTTTATATTTCAGCATATTTTATATATTTTAGCTGATTTTGAATCATAATCGACTATTGGAAGAATGGAAATAAGTAATAGAAAGAAAAATCTTGGTTGAAGCTTCGGAAAGATTGGATAATAAAGATGGTACGTAGCTAGGTCACATGTATGGTGCTAAGTGCACATCATGTGTACAAGAGAGATACGAGGTACTATATGGTAGCTAGGTCACATGAGTGATACGGGATGTATACCATGTAGACAAGAGAGCTACGGGAAAGGATAAATGTAGCTAGGCCGCATGTGTGGTTCCAAGTGAAAGACACCATGTAGACAAGAGAGCTACGAGATAAACTGGCTAGGTCACATAGGTAGTACTAAGTGTTCATCATGTGTAGAAGAGAGCCGAACTATATGAAATATGATGGGTGGAGCTATGTGCTGAAACCACTAAGTATCGAGGATTGATCCGAAGTGTTCAACGGGATGATTTTATGGTGACATTGTAATCATGGACCTATACTTGTGATGTATGAAATGTGGTGAAAATGAATTGTGATATGCATGTTAAAATGAGGTTAATACAAAGAAAGTGTGAAAGAGTGAATTAGCAATAAAACTGTTTTGGACAGTTGTCGTAACGTGAATTTGAAAAATCACCAAAAATAGTAGGAATTTAATTAGAGGCTGAATGAGATATTATATTAAATCTTAATGAGTCTATTTTCATGTAAAAGAAACATAGAAAGTAAAGGAATCCTATATTTTGAGATATTTATATTTTTGTGAGACTTGTTCAGAATGACTACATGATCCCCTGTTCTGACGTTGAAAAATCATTAAAAATTTTAAAAACATAATTAAGAAATATAGTTTTATTCCCAGATTCCTTATTCAGTAAATATTTAAAGGAAATAAATTTTATGGCTATGTGACTTTTGTACTGGGAGAAAATCAATTCGTAGTGAACAGAGGTCAGATCAGTCGAGCTGTATAACAAAGGAAAGTTTAACTAATAAACTATACTAATTGGATGGACCAAAAATTCTAGAAAACTTTTAGTAATAAGTAATATGAGTCTAGTTTCATGAAAATTTTACGGATTTGAATTTCGAGTTTTGTAACTTGAGTTATGATTTATTCAGTGAACATGACGCAGGAGAGACAGCTTGACCAAATTGGAGTAAATAATGAAATTAAAAATAGATATACGTGAGTTATTTTGTAAACATATTAGATTCCTTAATTATTATTATTTATATACTTACTCACTAAGCTATAAGCTTACTTTCTTTTCTCTCTTCTATCTTATAGTGTCATCCACAAGCACAGGAGTTAGAGATCGTTGAAGATCTGCCCGCACTATCAGTACTTTTGGTATTAGAACTAAACATTTTGAATTATGGCATGTATAGTAGGCTTAGTTATTTTGTTACGTGTCATAATTGCCTAGGTATAAAATATTAGTTACAGTATTTGACAGATTATTTTGTACAAAACCATTGAAATTGGCTAATATTGTTAAAGGCATAGGTTATAATGATTCATGATCTAATTGGATGCCATATTTTTGTCTAGGTTTTATTTAATGGTATGTATTATGATCTGGTAATACCTCGTACCCTGTTCCGGCGTTGGATACGGGTAAGGGGTGTTACAAACATATACAAGAATCTAATATCTATATATATAATTCATCCCCTTCACTCCTTCCTTAACGTCTCGGTAGAACTTAACTAGCACAATAACTAAACAATCTTGGTGTACTATACCTTTGGAGATACCTAGTAATACCCCAAAACCCTCGATATTCATACCAATCTCTTCTCCTTTATGTTTACACACATCCAGACACCAATTCTTACCTGATACTTTAACATTAACTTTGCGCCCAATGTACACGACAAGAGCATTAATTGGGGGAATAAGACTGCCCCACTCAAATTACCTTCGAGTTATGCGATAAACTCAGGACCCGCCAAAACTGGGTTTTACATTTCCCATTTCTCTATTTCTATTCATTTCAATTCAAACACACAATTCATTTCTGGTTTCAACAAGCTAGCAGAGGGACCAATTGAATATATACAATTAGAGCTCAAATGATTTATAATTAAGTTTCGACTTTTCGCCTATTAATTATAAATTTGTTTAGTCATGAAGTCATTCTAATATAGTATCATGATTGAGCTCTCCCTAACGACATATCATTATGAAAGCATATACTCATTGTTTGTCCAATGATCTTTTTACAAGTGTGTTACTATTATAGGATATCCTTAATCTCTTTGAGATAATATCTACTCTTGCAATAGGATCATTTTTTATCTCATGGTAACCACCACATCTTCCTTCATGTCAAGTCAATTACTATCAAATAGTAATCAAGTCATTCATCACAAAGATGAATAACCCGTGTCCACGTTTACTTTTCATCAACCATGTAATGTCAATGAGAGGATATCATTTAACCATATCTTGGGCTATGAATTCCACTATTATGAATAAGCTACATACTACAGAAGTCGTACACCTAATGCACCAGCTTTCAGTTTCTTATCTATCTGAACTTAGGCTTTTACTTACATCAAAGTGTACAAGTCATGCATTCATAGTCCATCATCCACTTAGGATTTAGGTATGCCACACTATGAACGTCACAAGTGAATAAATGCATAAGCGGACTTAGGATCTATTCTTCTTGGGTCCTGCCCGATGTACCATTAGTCTAGTTAGTTACATCTATGTCTCTCTCTTCTAAGAGTCATCTACTCCGATGCCCAAGACAAAACATCTCATCAATTGGACTTGATTAATGACATATTAGTCTTTCAATTGGTTTGCTCATTTTCAATTAGACTAAGGACATGTTTAGGTTCGTCTACTGATAAAAGATGACTTTTCGTATTACGATCTAACCATGTAATATCACTTAGTATTAGTTAAATATTAGACAACCACTGAGCAACATTGTAACCTCCCAAACCTGGCCTAGACGTTATGGCCGAATTCTGAAGGATACATTGGCCACCAGAATGGCACAGAAAAACTTTCATAATTTTAAAACATATTTAAAATTATTTGTCCTTTTAATTTAAAACTTGAGCACTTGGTTATTTTCCTTTGTTTTGCGAAAAAAAACATTCTTATTTCATAAATCAAGCGCTTTTAAAATTTTGTTTGTAAAGATTAATTATTTTGGAAAAATTATGTTGTATTTTATTAAAATAAATTACTAAATATTGCAGCGGAAAAATTTGTACTAAAATCATATTTTTGTTAAAAAATAAGTTTTCATGATAAATCATTTAAAACATCAAATAAGCAGTTTAAAACTTCAAACATGCAAAAAGAAAAGCCCTCAAATATAAAATTCCATGCCATTATCAATAAAGAAAATTACACTCCCAAAAATAATCATATAGTAAAGTTTAAAGTAATTAAAGTTAAAATCATCTGAGAGGCTCCTCCAACAACTGTGTCTATGACCTAACCTCGAGGGTTATCTAAAAAATTAGAAAACTAAAAGGGGCGTGCTATAAAGCTCAGTGTGAATAAAAGTCAATAGTGTCATAAAAACATAGTTTATAAATTTCAAATGTATGCTTATGATTTAAAAAAAAAAACATTGTATTTATTCATTTAAGGAAAAATTCCTACTCATACTCCGCTACACACCATAAGAGTTTCCCAAAACTCATTCCATCCAATAGTACACCAGTTTGTGGACAAGCCACCAGATTCATAAATAAACCGCCAGAAATGTGGTCATGCCACAAAAATTACAGATAAACTACCAGAACTTCCTCCTTCAATCGTACAAAATCATCATGCAATGCAAAAAGGCATTTTATGCATTCCGGTATCAAAATCAGTTTGGTAACAGTATCAAAATCAGTTTGGTAACAATGTCCAAATTTGTACAGTAACAATATCAAATTCAATACGGCACCAATATTGGCATATATACTATGCGGCCAGTGTAACAGAAACAGTACGCATGTGTAATCATTCTTTCATAGTATCGGTAATAATAACAGATTATTGTCACAGTCGACCACATTAAGGAAACATGATCATGTGTTATCATCACCTGAATAATATGTCGAATCGGTTAATCTAATAACACTTTCCATATTTGGTCAAATTGATAAATACATGGGAATATAATCTTCCATTAAAATAAATAACACAAACATTATCGGTTAGGACCCACACCTTATTTCGCATATTCAATTAATAATAGATCTAGCCCACAATATTTTGATTTGAACTTGAACAAACGAAGCACACAAAATCACCATGTTAGATTCAGCCAAATGTAAAGAAAATAATTTGATTTCCTAATCAGAAATAATCACTCACCTCAATCATCGATCAATAGATCTAAACCAATAACACCCCTATCATTCAAATCTGATTTGATCTCCTTCTAGGGCTGTACCTTAAATAATGACATACATATTAAGATTGGCTAACACCATTGATAGGTTCAACCAAAGCTTTGAAAGATCAATATTTCAAACCCGAAAAAGAATACACTTACTCTTTACTGGGCTGAGGATTTGGGAAGATCTAAAAGATAGATGAGAGATTGGGAGAGAAATGATGGTGGGGAGCAGCGGCGACATGGTATCAGCGTCTGGTAGAGGTTCGGTGATGGTGCGATGGTGGGGAAGGAAAGAAGAAAGGGAAGAGACGATGGTATAGTGGTGGTTGATTGGTAGAGTGATTGTAATACCCCATACCCGTACCTGAGACCGGGATAGGATACGAGGCATTACCGAAATTTTCAGAATAATTTCAATTAATTTATATTATTTAGTATTCATTTTCATGTTTCATGTAACATCCTTTTCATATATTCAATTCAAAATATCATATAAAATACGATACAATACTTAAATTTTCATATTTACATGCTCATTCAGGGTATCCGAACCTACCTGACTAAATTGCAGAAATACCAAGATTTAGGGGCATATTGGTAATTTACCATTTTCCCAAATTTCACCCAATCTTAAATTGGTAATTTCATTCAATTTATTAATTTAGATAATAAAACAATTTATTACCTTCAATTTAGTCATTTTTGATAATTTTACAAAATTACCCCCTAAAGTTTTACTTTTATTCAATTTAGTCCATGAGCTTAAAACATGCAAATTAGCCATGCTAACTGAATATTCATATATATTTTTCCTCCTCCTCCTCTCCATTCCACATCCTTAATGTATATAACATTCTTGTAAGTACGATTTCACAATTTACTTATTAATGCTCACATCAATCTATTCACACGAGTCATAGTCACTCAATTATTTGTAATTCGAGCTACAGAGCTCAAAATTAAGATCCGTAACTTTTCCCTAAAACTAGACTCACATATTATTCAACCATAAAATTTTAAGAATTTTTGGTTTAGCAAATTAGTACAGTTTATTCATTTAAGTTTCCCCTGTTTCACTATCCAATAGTTCTGACCTCTCTTCACTAAAAACTAATTATATCATAGTACAAAACTCGGATAATGTTCCCATTAATTTATATTGAAAATAGACTCATTAAGGATTCTAAGTATATAAATTTTAGACTCTAATTAATTTTTTCCAATTTTTGGTGATTTTCCAAAGTCAAAACAGGGGAACCCGAATTCATTCTAACATTGTCTCACAAAATTCATTATATCTCATAATTTACAAATCCATTGCTTACATCATTTCTTCTATGAAAAACTAGACTCAATAAGCTTTAATTTAATATTTTATTCATTTTCTAATTCGATTTATACAATTTATGGTGATTTTTCAAAGCTAGTCTACTTCTGCTGTCCAATATTGTTTTAGTTCAAGATGTTTATTACCATTTTTCCTCTAAATTTCAAAGGTCATACAATTCAGTCCTTGCTCAATTAGCCCATCTATTAAGCTAATTTTTCTCAATTAACATTTTATTCCATCATTCTAAACTATTACACAATCTTTAAAAATCAGAATTTTAACACTAAACCTTAATTCACAACTTTTTCACAATTAGGTCCTAAAATCAATTTCTATTGAAATTACTTGATAAAATCATCAAACAACAAAATCAAAGCTTCAAATTCATTTTATTTCATCATAAACAGCTAACACTTATCAATGATAGCTTTTAATTTTGTTCATAAAATCAAAAACTAATGAATTAAACACTTGGACCTAATTGTAAAAGTCACAAAAACATAAAAATCTCAAAGAAAAGGGTAAGAATTGAACTCATATATGTCAAAGTATGAAATACCAGCAGCTTTCAGACTTCCCATGGCATTTTTGCTGAAGAAAAATGATGATATCTCTAGATTTTTCAAATTTGTCTTGTTTTATATGTTTAATTTGCAAAATTTCCCATTTTGCCCTTGTTTCTCCTTGTCTTTTTTGCTGATTTTCTTGCCCAACCGTCCAGCCCATACAATTTGGGTCCAATTTCCTTTTAAATCTCTCCTTTTTAATCACTTAAACTATTTAATCACAATTTAATAAATTTCGCACTATTTTCAATTTAGTCCTTTTTAATTAATTGACTAACCAAACGTTAAAATTTTCTAACGAAACTTTAATACTAACTTAATAACACTCCATAAATATTTATAAAAATATTTATGGCTTGGTTTATAAATCTGAGGTCTTGATACCTCGTTTTCAACCAAATTTACCTGATTAATTCTTTTAAAATCGCAAAATTCATTAATTAAAAATAATTCTTTTAAGTTCACGCTTGGCCTATAATTATTATTTGTTAAAATTTCTAAACTTACTCATCGGATTTAGTGATCTCGAATCACTGTTTCCGACACCACTGAAAAATTTGCTGTTACAGCGATGGTGGCTAAAAGTGATTAAGGTGGCGACAACAAACAACAATGGTGGTTTATGTAACACCCTGATTTAGGGCCTAGTCGGAACAGTGGTTTCGAAACCACAAATCCGACGATGAAAATTTTATTTTTATTATATTTTTATGGTCTACAATTTCACGGAATAATTTCGTGAAAATTTTGTTCGAAAATTTTTACATTCGGGCACTTAATTTAGTCAAAAGGACTAAATCGTAAAAAGTGCAAAAGTTGAGTTCTACATACTAGAGGTGTCCAATTGTTATGAAATTTTAAATTGAGGGTCCTTAAATGGGAATTAGACCATTGGTTAATTGCTGGACAAAAATAGACATGAAATGGGTGTAATAAAATATTTTTAAGTTAGGGGTATTTTGGTAAACTAATAATTAAAAGAATTAAAAAGGAAACTAAGCCAAATTAGCTATCATCTTCTTCATTCAATCATTTCTACTAGAAGCAGCCATGGTTAAGGTTTTTCCAAACTCCCAAGCTCGATTGTAAGTGCTCCTTAGCCCCGTTTTTAAAGTTCTTTACATTTTTGAGATCCTAGTAACTTGGTTAAGCTTATTCTAGCAATAATTTAACCTAGGGTTTATATTTTGAAAAATACCCATAGGTGAAATGTGTTTATTTTGATGTTTTATGATAGAATATGAAGCTTAAAATTGTGTTAAACAACTTTTACTAAGCGATTTTACGTGAAAACGAGTAAAACGACATAATCGGTAAAAATACCTAATGTTCATAAGTACATGTTAGAGTGTGAATTTGATGTTTCTATAGAAGGGAAAAATGATCAGAATGTCATAAAACATAAGAAAATAGAATGAAGTTTAATTTACGAGCCTAGGGGCAAAAATGTAATTTTGACAAAGTTTAGGGGCAAAATTGTAATTTTTCCAAAATATGATTTTGGGTCAATTTGAATAATGTGAGTCCTAATTAGGCTATATTTGTAATGATAGATCAAGGAAAATTTAAATTTGGGCTAAAATCGGTAAAATACCAAGTTGTGGACAAAATGGTAAAAATGGCCATTTTCGTATACGAGGTAAGTTCGTGTGTTAATAATAATGCAATACCATACTTGAATTGTAATTTTCTATTGTTATGGCATAAATTGTATGATTTAATATGTTTAAGAGAAGTTGATGGATGCTGTATATGATATGGAAAATGTGATGCTTGTTGTGTCATGTGAAATTGAATGGCAAATTATTGTTACATGAATTGAATGTTAAATTACTATTACATGGGTTGTATGAATTGCTACACGGTTGTACCTGATGAGATTGTGACAAGTTTGTACGTAAATAATTTATCGATTCTTTTTATTTTATTATATTTTGTTATCATATGAAATGTGGCTGCCTATAGAATGATTATTTGTTGTAAATTACAAATTGAAAAGGACTATGAATAAATTTGTAACATGTTGGTAAGTGAGGAATTTCCCGGTTGAGCCTTCAGAATAGAAACGATACGAATGATCTATTGTGAGGTCACGTGTGTAGTACTAAGTGCGAGCTACTACGTGTATGGGATAATTGGTCGCATGTGTAGTACTAAGTGCAGGCTACTATGCTTTTAAATAACTTCGATCACGTGTGTAGTACTAAGTGCAGGCTACTACATGTATCAGATGGTTAGGTCACGTGTGTAGTACCAAGTGCAGGCTACTACGTGTACCAGATAATTGGTCGCATATGTAGTACTAAGTGCATGTTACTATGCGTACCAGATAACCTTGTCTACAAGTGTGAAAATATGTGTAGGCAACTGAGTATCAATTATTATTCCGAAGAGTTCAACGGGAAAATCGATTAAGTAAAAATACATGTAAACATGATTATATGATGAATAAGTGAAGGTATATGTTTATGAAAATTATGAGCAATGTGCTCGATATTTGAGTGAACTTCGATTTGACAAAATGGATTAAGTGAAATTATGTAAGAGTGAATTTAGTAGTAAAACAGTGTTGGACAGTAGCAGTTGCGTGACTTTGAAAATCCACCAAAAATTGTGTAAGTTGAATTAAATTTCAAAAAAATTATGGAATTAAGTATTAATGAGTATATTTTCATATAAAAGAAACAAGGGGAGCAAAAGAGTTCTATATTATGTGATACTCATAATTTTTGTGAGAAAGTGTCAGAATGAATTTGAGATTCCCTATTTTGACTTGGAAAAATTGTTAAAAATTGTAAAAATATAATTATGAGTTATAATTTATATAAATAGAATCCTCAATGAGTCTAATTTTAGGCAGAATGGATGGGAACATCATCTGAGTCCCGAAATATGAGATAAACAATTTTTAGTGAAGAGAGGTCAGAACTATTGGACAGCGAAACAAGGGAAACTTTAATGAATAAACCGTACTAATTGGATAAACCAAAAATTCTGGAAATTTTATGGGAGAAACGTATATGAGTCTATTTTGAAGAAAAATCAACAAAACTAAATTTGGAGTTTTGTAGCTCCAGATATGAATGATTTAGTAACTATAACTCGATAAAATAGCTTAACTTGAACATGTGTAATTGTACAATTATAGTGCTTTATCTTGAAAAGCATGTTAGTAATTGCTTATTAATTTCATATGGACTTATTAAGCGTAAAGCGTACCCATCCTCTCCATTTCTTTAGTCGGAGGCAAAATCACACTATCAAACTATCATTTTTAGGAGAATTAATTCAAATATTAGAAATATCAAGTGAGTAGTATGTATAGGAAGTTGGTTTGTGATATGTATTATTATTATGACTTTGACAATACGTATTAGTCTGCATTGAGTTATCTTATATGATCATGAGATGTGGTCCTTATCCATTATGGTTTATAAGTTTAATTAATCATGCCATGTCCTATGTTTTGATGTGATGATATAGTTAACTTTGTTTGTTATGCATGACTGGTAATGCATCAGGTAAGTTAAATGCAGACCAGTGGATCATGAATTAAATGGAAATGAGTAATGTTGCCTTGAATATGGATGTTTAATGGACAAATTGGTAACTACATTATGATGGTATAAAATGAGAATAAGATTTAGCATGTCTAGTTCTAGTTAATGTAAGAATGTATATTATATACAGGATGGTAAGCAAATATGTTTAAATTGAATGACATGTTATTGCATGATTATGGATGTGTAAGTGCTAATTTATGCTACGTTATATGTCTTTAAATATGAGTCTATGCATGTGTTCGAAAAGTTTTGAATTAAATGAAATTTTATGGCTCGATTTTCGTCTATGTGTATGGTTAAGTCTAGTAATGCCTCGTACCCTGTTCCAGCCTTGGATACAGGTAAGGGGTGTTACAGTTTAAATGGAGGAGAAGAGAAAATAAGGGATAAGAGAAAATATGGAGAGAAAAAAAATAAAATGAAATGAATTCCTTTCCTAAGCTACATGGGATGGCTAGCAAGTCAAAAGGAAAAGAAAAAGGTAATGAGTGAAACATGGGAAAGAAAAGGAAAGGAAGGGGAACAATGAGAGAGGAAATAGGGATAAGAAAGGTAAGGGAGGAAAGAAATCTCCCCTGCGTGGTAACAAAATTTGGGCTGTAAGGGGGTTTGACCAAGCTATTAATGCTAAAAAAAATAAAATAGGAAAGAGGGAATCAAAATTGGGTAGTTATGCTTGTTCTCAACCACTAAGCTAGTACTCATTTTATTGCCTAAGTGCTCACAACAAATAAATATAAGTTAGGATGTGAACAGACTGAATAGGATCAAAATAAAAGAATTAATAAAAAGTATGACACCAATGGGAATTGAACTTACGACCTCTTGTAGCACTAAGAGTCTCTCAACCAACTACTCCAAGCTTCAACGTTTGTCTACCTTAAAGTCTCCAAAAAAACTAAGCGAACTCGATGTCAGACGGAGGCCCAAATAACAACAAATAGATTTCCAACATAACTATCTAACCTCAAAAAAAAAAAAAATTAGCCCCCAAATTGGGGCATGACAAACATTTTCTTTTATTTTGATTTGCATGCAAAAATCGTGTGAGGACAATATTCAAAGTATTAATATAATTCATGAATAATTTTATTAACCAATCTGTTCGAAAAATTACAAATGTACTTGGACGAAAATACTACACTTAAGGCACCAAATATAACAAAAACCTGATTGGAACTTTAATCAAAGAACTCACTCATCAAATTTCTTAGCTTCCAATATGCTAACTAGATCTTTCACAATTAGTTAATCATTACCATTTTTGCAAGCCCAACAACTTCTCAAATTGCAAAGTTTCTGTTGCCTATTTTAAGATTGCTTTTTTCTAATTTCTAAAGCCACTATTTGAAAGTGACGTATTAGCTATGACACAGTTCTATACTTTATTATGTTCTTCACTTTTATCGGCTTTAGACTTACAATATTTATGGAGCATTTTCTTCTATTTATGATTAATATCCTACCCTTTCAATTCCTTTAGGAGCTTCAACTTTTTAAACATGTATTTGCCTTTGTTTGTCTCCATATTTGTTTGTCTCCTTATAATTTTGGAAGAAAATGCCAAAATGATCCTCTAGAATCCTAGAAGACCCATTCAACCTAGCATCTTTATTAAGCCTATCTTCATTTCTCATTTGATAATAATCCATAACATAACTTGTCTAACTATCTACCAACACCCTCTTATCATGAGCTAGCCTATCTATATGCAATGTTACATCTTCCACACCTTTCACTCTTAGCCTAATTGAGCCTCCCCTAGAATGTTATCCTCCTTACTAATATCATCAAGCCCATTAGTAATTTTTTTAAATTGATTTAGAGTTTTATCATTACCTTGTTCCCTCTCATCAATTCTTGTTAGCATATTGTTTCTCCTTGTCACAATTGTTGACCCATTTTCGAAAACCACATTCTCAAGATCATTCAATGTATTGTCATCACCGTCATTTACACTGTTTTCTAAAAATCGTATTATTTGGATCATTTAATCCATTGTCAACACCATCTATTCCACCCTAGTTTTGGCTTGCTAACATTGACACGCCATCTTCCTTTTGAGAGATTTGAGTTCCTTTATAGATTGTACCATTTTCAATACCATCACCATAATCACTAAGCATTGCTAAGGAAATTCTCATATCCTCATCGCTACCACAATATTATTTAACCGCATTTAGAAAAATATTTTTAACATTGACAAAGTCAACTCATTTTATCTTGGTAAGAATTGATTACTCACTTGATAAGTTAGCATAATTGTATGTGGCTGAGATAGTTAGATTACATGGTGTACTGATGTCTATTATTTTAGATCACGATCCATAATTTACTTTCAACATTTGGGGTAAGTGATACAAAGCTTTAGGCATTAAATTAAACTTCAGAGCATCATTTCATCCACATACAGATGGTCAGTCAGAGCATGTAATTCAAATTTTAGAACATATGCTACGATGTTGTGCTATGGAGTTTAAAGGTAGCTAGGAGAAATGTCTACCTCTGGTTGAGTTTACTTATAATAATAGTTTTCAGTCAAGTATAAAAATGAGCCATATAAAGCTCTGTATGAAAGGAAATGCACTATTCCATGGTATTGCTCTGAGTTAAGTGAAAGGTAGTTGGTAGGAATTGATTTAGTTCATGAGGAAAAAGAAAAGGCTAATGTTATGAACAATTGTCTGAATGTTGCCTCTAATCAAAAAAAGTTGTATGCATAATTAAAAAGGAAGGACATTGAGTTCCAAATTGGCGGCAAAGTATTCTTGAAGGTATCGCTTTGGAAGAAAGTGTTATGGTTCAGCAAGAAAGGAAAGCTTAGTCCAAGATCCATTGGACCATATGAGATTCTAGAAAGAGTTGAGCCAGTAGCATATAGAATAGCGTTGCCTACAGAACTTGAGAAAATTCACAACAGGTTTCATGTATCAATGTTGCGTCATTATTGATCTGATACTTCTCATGTAATTTCTCCTAATGAGATTGAGCTACAGCTTGATTTTATCTTACGGTGAATATCAGATAAAATTCTGGCTCAAAAAATAAAAGAACTCCATAATTGAAGAGGATACATGGGAAACAAAAGAATCAATGAAATCTCAGTACCCAAACCTTTTTACAGGTAAAATTTCGAGGATGAAATTTCATAAAGGAGAGAGTTGTAACAACTTGATTTTCTATGTTGTCAAAAATAATGGTTTGGGGGCCACAATTTTGATGATAGAGTCAGAAAATATTATTTAATGATATTTATAAGTTCATTATGTTGTTTTTATTGATGTTTTAATTGGGAAATTTGGTTACTAGGTTAGAAATAAAAATGAATGGACTAAACCGTAATAATTTGTGAATAGCTAGTCAAATGAGTTTAATAAAAATTATTCAAAGTTCAAAGTGGCAAATAACCACTCTTGCATGGTAGTGTCGGTTGAGTCAATGTTTAGTGGAAACACATGTTAATTTTCATTGAACAATGAAATTAAGATGTTAAGTGTTATAGGCTAAAGTGGATGGAAAATGAGTCTCATTCTCGTCTTCCTCCATCGAAATCATTATTCTCTATAGAAGAAATAAAAGAATTAAGCTTTCTTGATTAATTGGCTTTTCATGTAAGTGTTTTCAAAACTTGTTCTTCATGAGTTTCATTTTTTTTGAGATCATTGTATCTCGATTTAGCTAACCTATATGTCTAATTTTAAAAATGTTAAAGTTTGCAGTGTTGTCATTGATGAACTGAATCTATTAACATATAGATCAAGAACCAAATCAACTAGTAGGTAACATAGGAAAGGGAAAGATCACGATCATTGATGTTCAATTTTTGTTACTATACCATGTAAGTTCATATGGTGTTGCTATGTTTAATTATGAAATATTTGAATAGGAATGTATAAAGAAAATGTTAGTAAATGGGTATGATGGTGAGAAAAAGTGTTAAATGGTAAAAAGAAAGTCCAGTTATATATGTGTCGCCTGAATGAACAAAGGATACAATAGGCATGCCAATAGTGGTATTTTTGCACTGTATGGGATGAAGGGAGATGTGAAGAAGATGAAGGAAGTTTACTGAAGTTTTTTGAAATCCTACATTTGTTTCAGATTTCCAATTTATCTCTTCAGAGATTCTAGCATGTTATCGGTTGGAAAGCTCTAATGAGCAACCTGGCGTGTTGTCGGGGAAGAATATTTAGCCTACGGGTTTTGCACTATGTGCATCTGGAATGTTATCGAATGGTTACCCACATATTCCCTTCTGTTCATGTTGATTCATTGAGCTAAATGTTTATGAAATAGAAATGTTGATGATATGATTTATATGAATTGAAATAAAGTATGAATAATAAATGAAATGTTTGGGATATGTTATATGTTTGAATACGATGAACTCACCTTGAACATGTGGAATGTGTTGGCAGGATAAAGAATTTAGTTAAGTTATTTATGTATTAATGAATGTTATGTGAGGTGAGTCTAATGTTTTAAAGCATTAAACTTACTAAGCATATTTAATGCTTACCCCATTCAATTTCCCATTCCTTGTAGAGATTTTAGCGAAACTCGACAAGCGAATCAATCCACAACTCACACAATCTAGCTTTTGTTTTGGTAGATTTATTTTAAGTTTATGCTAGGTCAAGTGGCATGTGTGTATGGTTTATTTTGTGATATTGAATGTAAAATGAATGATGTATTAAATGTTATGCATATATATGTATATACTATTTTGTGATGTTTTTTCAATGTGGGCGTACATAATTAGTACACTTGAAATGGAAATAATTGCATGTGTTAAGTGTGTTAACTAATTTTAGATAATTTGCAGACTCATAAACACGTACTGTTTGGGTGGATAATAATAAAGTAATAAGAACGCACGACGAATAGTCATCTTGCAGATAGGTTTTGGATGAACATCTTCTAACGGGCTACCTTGGTGTGCTTTGTTAAAAAAAAGTGTAAACTATTAAAATAGTCACTTTTGTTTACCTCAAGTTACATTTTAGTCACTTATGTTTGAAATGTTACGTTTTAGTCACTAATGTTATTGTGTTGTAACATTTTAGGCACTTTGTCGATAATTGTTGTTAACACTGTAATGGCAAGCTGACATGGCACGTTAAATCATCATTTTAAACGAAATTTTAGGTTAAATTATTCAATTGGTCCTAATATTTTTTTTGTTTTGAGCAATTTAATTTTTCTTTTATATTTTTTAACTTTCCTTTTTTTTCTTTATTTTCCATTCTCTTCTACTTCTCCCTCTATTTTCTTCCCTTCTTCATTTCTCTTCTACTTCTCCCTCTATTTTCCTCCCTTCTCTATTTCTTTTAACATAGCTTTTTTATGTTTTCCATTTGTTAAAACTAGTCCCTATACTTTATTTTGGTATGGGTATTTCCTGTATGTTCTATTTAATCTTCCTTTTGATTAGTTTTTAATATGTTTTCAGCTTAGGGTAACAATTTTGCATTGATCTTCAATAAAAACCCAAAATAAATATTTTTTTCTAATATTTTCCTGCTTATTATAGACAATTGTGAATTAGGGTTTTTGATATTTTACAGTTAATTCTGAAGTTATACAAAGGATCCAGAAAAATGGATTATTATAGTGATTTTATAGAATTGCTCAAAATGAAAAAATATAGGGACCAATTGAATAATTTAACCTAAAGTTTTCATTTGAAATGATGATTTAATGTGTCACGTCAGCTAACATTACATTATCAACAGCAATTATCAGCTCAGTGACTAAAATGTTACAACACAATAATGCAAGTGACTAAAACGTAACATTTCAAACATAAGTGACTAAAATGTAACTTGAGGCAAACAAAAGTGACTATTTTGGTAGTTTACCAAAAATATTTTTTTGAAAAGAATTATGATGACTTAAAACTAGATTTCTTTGATGGTCTTGAATGTGAATATATTTGTTTTACTGTAGCATTCGGTAACTCGGGCTCAGCGATCGGGCTGAGTAGGGATGTTACATTTGGTTGGTATCAAAACTACGATTTAGTTAATTATAGGACTGAACATAACATGTATTGAGTCTGGAAAATACTTGCCACTTTAACTTGTGATAGTGTAGTGTTGGATGATCCGATTTGACCATGTTGTCTTTTAGATTTAACGATGTCAGCAAAATCTAATCATGTTGCCAACTGCCAATGATGAAGTAGATAGTAATGTACTAGTTTCAAGCACGGAGCAAGTTTTAGTATGCCAGTTCTATATATGAATGAAAATGAGGCAAATAATGCCTTTTTTTGGTGTTATAGGTCAATGGTTTAGTGAGTTCAAGAGACAACTCCGCAACCGCCACCCCCTAATGTGTCTTCTCTTGTACCCCTGGTCCTCAAAGTTCAACTCATGTACTTGTGATTAGGCCTTCATTAGACTAAATTCGCAAATATGGGGCTAAAGAATTCAAAGTTAAGTCTGATGATGATCCTGCCAAAATGGAATACTAGTTAGAGAATACGCAAAGAATCTTTGATGAAATGGTGTGTTTGCTCGATGATTATGTCAGATGCGCAGTGTCACTGTTAAAAGATGAAGCGTAATATTGGTGGTCCACATTAGTGGTTATGGTACCGAAATAAAGAATTAGTTTGGGAATATTTCCAAACTGAGTTTTGAAAGAAGTATAAGAGTAAAAGGTATTTAGATAAGAAGAAGAAAGAATTCCTTAAGTTGAAGCAAGGTTGATTTGTGGATGAATATGAACGAGAATTTTTTCAGTTGAGTAAATACACACATGAGATAGTGAAGAGGAGATGTGTGTTCAATTTGAGGATGGACTGAATGATTAGATTAAGATGCTAGTTGGTTGACCTTCCATCAAATGTAATAGTTAATTGGGGCCATTTCTGCACTTAAAGAGCTTGTTTTATGTGCAATTTAGGATTTTATATTACATTTTTAGTATTTAGGCTTTAGGATTAAATATTAATAAGATAAGTGTTTTTTTAACACTATTGTTCTAATCTCTTTGCTGTTATATTTTACTGTAAATGGTAACTTGTTTATAAGCGGTCAACTTGTTGGCGTCATTGCCGATGAGGTTTCAACAATAAATCTTGAAAATATATATATATTGTTTTTATAATCAATAAGATAAGTAGGAACATTAAGACCTATAGATAAAAATTTTAATTTTTGTTTATTTATTTCTATTTCTATTGTTATTTTCTTTTAGGTCATTTATTACTTGAAGCTTCAGCTGTCCGATTGAACCACATCCGAACCCGGAGTAATTACTTAGGCATAATCATCAAGCGATGAATATTGATCCACCCGCGGTAGTTAACTTACCCCAAGAAAACTCATTGTTTGAAGATCCATGGGAGCAACAAGGAAACAATCGAGAATAAGCCCCGACGGATCAAAGGATGTACGTCCTACCTATACTAGATGTAGTGTGAGGAAGCATAGAGTGGCCAACAATCAATGCCAATAATTTTGAAATAAATACAACCACTATCCATATGATCCAAAATATGCTGTAGTTCAAAAAGAACATGGTTGAACACCCAAACCAGCACATGAAGTAGTTCTTGCAATTATGTGACACCTTCAAATACAACGGGGTATCTGATGACCTGTGTGTCTCCAGTTATTCCCATTCTCACTATGCGATAATGTGGCTAATTGGTTGGATTTGTTAGAACCTTGATCCATTACAACATGGAACAACTCAGTGGAAAATTTTCACCATAATTTTTCCCGATTAGCCAAACCATTTTGTAACACCCCAAACCCAACCTAAATGTTATGGCTGAATCTGATGTGTCACATCGAAGTGTTTTTTGAAAATTGATCTTTTCAGTAAAAATTCATTACTGGATCTAAATCCTTTTACTATTATTTAACAAAAGTACTTGTCAAAATGTTTACCAATTTATTTGCCTTTGCTATATTACTTCACTTTAAACCGCGAAAGCATTTTGAAAACTTTGTTGTTGAAAGCTTGTGTTCTTTAGAAAACTGTTACTATTTTGAAAACTTGTGTTTTCCTAGACTAGTCGTTTAATATAAGAAATCAAAATCCCAATTAAAACTTAAAACCCACAACCGACCTTATTACATAAATTAAAACCCAAAACGAAATCTAATAGCAAATAAAAGAAACAAAAGCAGTAGTGTGGCCATCTCCAAGTCCCTCGCATCACCGATCTGCCTAAGGATTACCTGAATAGTTAAAACAAATGGGTGAGTTTATGAAAAAAATCAGTGTGTAATCCCAATAACAAACAAACAGTGAATAACACAGTATGGGCCTAAGCCCTATTCAATATCAGTACAATCTGGGCCTAAGCCCTATTTAGTATCAGTACAGTTTGGGCCCTAGCCCTGTAAGTAGCAGTGTGGGCCTAAGCCTAATGTAGTAACAACATAGTACAATGAAATGCAGTTATGCATCCCATCCAAATCCAACCAGCACACCACCCGTACCAACCAACACACCATGTGGGGATATAAATCGACCCACCCAGCCAACACACCAATATCGCAGCAAAGCTGCCAGTAAAATAATGCAGCATAGTTGCCAAAAACAGTAAATGTTGCAAAGCCACTAGTATCAGTAATTATGGCATAGCCACTAGTAACAATGAATGTGACACCAGTATAGAACTTCCTCCATATCAAAATCCCAACCCCATGCAATATGTCGTGTCATAAATATTATGTGTATGTAAAGTCATACTCAGTACAATTATATATGTAAATCATAAGCACATCAGTCATACAGAACATAAGGGCATAATTATCATTTTACCATACATGGGTATTACGATCAATTTACCCTACAGGGGCATCATGGTCATTTACCCTACAGAGGCATTACGGTCATTTTACCCTACAGAGCATTATGGCCATTTTACCCTACAGGGGCATTACAGCCATTTTACTCTACAGGGGCATTATGGTCATATTACTCTTCAGGGGCATTACAGTCATTTTACTCTATAGGGGCATTACGGTCATATAACGACCTCTCCGAAGGTCTACAGTCGCCTCGAGCGACACAGACATCCTAAATGATCATATCAGTGCAAGTGGGCCTAAGGCCCAATACTCGGCCCAAGTGGGCCTACACTCTCGCGTGGCCCATTTGGCCCAAATTTAGATACGGTTATGTGTACATCATAGCTCGATTCATTAATAGTCACTTACTGCAGATTTTATTCGTGTGGGCCCACGAGCCCATTGGGCCCACATGACCCATTTCAGCCCATCGAGGCCCAAAACATCTTAAGTCATGTGTGCGACATGACAAGTCCAACTACTTCTCGCTTAATAGTGAAATTTACCCACGCGAGCCTACGGGCCCATTTAACCCAGAACTATTCACAGTGGTACGAACGACGTAGCCCAGTCCAAAACTTACCACATAACATACATTTTATCCGTGTGGGCCCAAACGGCCCAGTTTGGTCCAACGTAGCCCAGAACAGCCTATGCCATGTACACGACATGACAAGCCCAACCATATTCCACCTAGCAGCTGATTTGACACAAGCAGGCCCACAGGCCCATTGGGCCTATTCAACCCATTTCGTGGCTCAAGTGGCCCACACGGCCTAAGCCCACGAATTCTTTTATGGTAGCCTTACTCGACGTATGCCCACGTTTCGTGAGCTCAGTTCACCACACGCGCGATCACACACTTGTGTGGCATCATACACCATATTTCCGGCTTTTCGGCATTTTGCCGATCTACAGTCATAGTGGAGTAAACAACACACACATTTTCAGTTTTTTAGCCAGTTATCAAAACAAGGTATATGGTTACACGCCTACTTACGAAAACATGCAAAGGATCCGCGAGTACTCCAACCTACATTCATCCCAAACATTCAATCCATCATTCACTTATTAGAGTTCATTGGCTCTTAATCCCCAACTCAATAATACTATCTACCTCAATTGAGCAAACCATGACCTATTCTACTAAATCATAGTAGACTAAAACCGATCCCGTTTTACTTGCCGATAATCTACGATATCAAAAGATCTTACTAGGTGAGATTGCCTAGGATCACGACATAAATCTCATAGAGATATAGGGGCATTCAGCCTATGTTCAAATAATAAGAAAGGCAATGCTCTTACCTTAATAGAATAATGGAAGAAAGGGGTTTGATGACTTGAGTACTTCTGCACTTCACCACTCCTAACAAATACCTAAAACCCCACGATCACATCTTATCAAGAACTCTTGTAGAACTGGAATATAGGGGAAGAGATGGGACAAGGAATGTCTGGCCAACTCAGAACAAGAAGAAATCGAAATATCGAGAGGAAAGAAGAACAGAAAATGGAGAAAAAGATGGGGAGAAAAGAGACTAAAATCAGTCAAGAAAATGAAAGGTAAGAAAGGTGAAAGAAGGAGAGCAGTCGATAAAGGTTAAGAAAGGTATTCGGCAATACACATGACTTTACCCAAATGGTCAACTCGACAATGCCAACAACTAAAATGGAAACCAAAATAAGAGACTACTTTTGGCACTTCAGTTCATAACAAAATTGGCAAAAAAAAAAAGGATTCCCCCAAAACAATAGTGACCAAAACTGAACAAAAGATAGTGGAACAACTAGCTTAGCTGAATTTCCACACCCCTAATGCCCATTTCGGCACATTTTCCTAAACTCATCAAACTCCTAACTTTTCTCCACAAAACCCTCCCCAATATTCTCCTTGAATCTTTCCCCTTATCACTCCACAAATCACTCTAACCACTCCTCCATGACCATTTCAACTTAGAGTCCTAAGCCAACTCCAATACTAGACGTCCATGTAGCAAAATAAATGTCCACCATAATACTATGGCGACACTAGAATCCCTAACCACATGCACACTCCTAATGCCTCCTTGCCACTTGGCCACATGCTTCTTTGTGTCACCTTTTAACCTTAATTAATTAAAAGGCTTACTACCTAACATTCAAGGTTTTATTCACTTAAAACCAAAAATTTTGCTAAAGCCCAGGTTTGAACCCAGGACTTCTCCAACACTTCTATAGACCCTTAACCACTGAAGCAAGCCTTCATTTATGTCACTTCTTACATAGAAATTATTCACATGCCGACTTCCAAATGCTCCCCAAACCCAAGGCCCATTTTTTCTAGGCCCAAAATTTGGGGCGTTACAATTCTACCCCCTTAAAGAAATTTAGATCTCGAAATTTCCAACCATCAGAACAATCGCACATCCTAACCTACCACGCTACACTCTAGCTGCGCACTCTGATCCTAATAACGCTAACACACTTTACCTTGAACTTGGAACCTCTTACACGCAGCTAAATCCTACCCACTGGAGCAAATAGACATCACACCTATACACTTTCTATATCCAAATCATCACACTTAAACAAAACATACCTGACTTAATGTAACACCTTGAATTTGGGCCTAGAAGTTTTAGGCCTTAAGCATCGGAGCGGTTGAAGGCAGCTTATAATATTTTGTTGTGCGTGTAAATTTCGCTAATGAAGGCTTGTTTTAGTGGTTAAGTGTGTTGAGAAGTGTTGGAGAAGTCCTAGGTTTAAAACCTGGACTCTAGCAAAAAAAAATTGGTTTAAGGTGAATCAAACCCTGGGTGTAGTAGGTAGGCCTTAAGAATATTGTTGGAGAAATTGTGACACAAAAAGCCTTGTGGTCTAGTGGCAAAGTAGCGCCACATAAGAGGCAGGAAGGTTGCGTTATAGAGGTGGCAAGGGGTCCAGGTTCAAACTCATGGAAAGCGAAGAGCATTTATTTTGCTAACAAGGGTGGCAAGAGTTGGTGTTGAATTTAAACTCGATAATGGAGGGATCCCACATCGAAAAGCTAACATAAGAGTGGATCTGGTGGCTTTAAATAGAGAGAACCATGAGGAGAGTAAAGGTACCTTTCTTGGCTGATCCCTTTCGCTGTATGGCGTGCTCGTTTGGGTTGGGCGTCGGCTAAGAGTGCTCGGGCGTGGATTAACTCTAGTCTCCAATCAGGTGTGTATTTATCACTACTCTTGTTGTTGGATGGCTACTTGGTCGCGATGGGTCGAAAGGGCCATGTGGGCCTAATGGGCCTACGGGCCCAATTGGATAAGTTGTTTGATTGTGTAGTAAATATTGGACTAGGCTAGGTGAATCGCATATCTGTGGCTAGGTTTGGGCTAAAAGGGCCACACGAGCGTGGGGCCCATTTGGTAGAGAATAGGCTTTAGGCCCATTCGTATTGTTATCCTGTTTAGAATACTTTAGTTTACCAAATTATTGAAATACCTCAACTTGTAAAATTCCCGAGTACCCCGATTTATAAAATTACCCAAATATCCTCGATTTGTAAAATTACGTAAATACCCTCAGTTTGCAAAATTACTGAAATACCCTCGATTTGTAAAATTACTGAAATACTCCTGTAAGATAGAATTACCATTTTACCTTCGATTTACAGAATTATCGTTTTACCCTCGATTTATAGAATTACTATTTTACCCTCGATTTACTGTAATTACCGCTTTTACCTCGATTTATAGAATTACTATTTTACCCTTGATTTACAGAATTACCGTTTTACCCTCGATTTATAGAATTACCATTTTACCCTTGATTTATAGAATTACCGTTTTATCCTCGATTTGTAAAATTACAGAAATACCCTCAGTTTGCAAAATTACCAAAATACCCTCGATCAGTAAAATTACCAAAATACCCCTGGTTTGTAAAATTACTAAAATACCCCTGGTTTGTAAAATTACTAAAATACCCCTGACTTGTAAAATTACCAAAATACCCCTGATTTGTGAAATTATCAAAATACTCTCGATTTGTATAATATCGAAATACCCCTGTAGGGTAGAATTACCGAAATACCCCTGAAGGGTAGAATTACCGAAATACCCTTGTAGGGTAGAAATACCGAAATACCCTTGTAGGATAGAATTACTGAAATACCCCTGTAGGGTAGAATTACCGAGATACCTTGTGAGGTAAAAATTACCATTTTGCCCTAGGGTGTTAAATGACTGTTTTGCCCTTGTGGGCAAGTGATTGACTTGGACTGTGTGGTTGACGAATTTGATTGTGAATATATGTTGGTGATATGAATGACTTGACTGTGACTGTTTGATTCAAATATGGGCGATATTCCAGTTTCTGTATGTTGTATGCCATGACATTTATATCATTGCATGGGTTATGGGTTATACTGATGGAGGAAGTACCTTGAAAGTGGCTTGTCCACGTCTTGAGGCTTTGCCTCAACTTATCGATATCTGACGACAATGCCGCAACCGTGGAGTGTAGGGTGGGTGGGTTGAGCTATTCCCACATGGAGTGTAGGGTGGGTGCGGTGGAGTGTAGCGGTTGGTTATAGGCTGGGTTGGGATTGCATTCACATTCTGATTTTGATTCAGTTACTTGATACCAATTTTGATTTTGATTCTATTACCCGACATCGATTCGATTCGTCACCTAATTCGATTCGATTCGATTCGATTCTAGTTCGATAATGTTTCTTATTCGTAATGGGTTAAAGCCCATCTGCATCTGTCATTATAATGGGCTAAGGCCCGCTTGGTACTTGGCGTAAGTAAGGTCAGGCGACGCTTAATTCTTTTATATGACCGATCGTTCCTTTTATAGTTGGGGATTTCACATCGAGTTTTCGTAAACTCACCCCGCTTATTAATCTTTCGGGTAATTTCCACCTTAGACGGATCGGGGCTACGAGGGGCTCGGAGGAAGCCACACACACTATTTATGTTATAGTTTTGATTATTGCTTTTAAATGTTTTTATGTGGGTTGTTGTAAAGCCGTTGTAATTTTCTGGATTTCAAATTTGGAATTTTATTTATTGTTCTTATAATTGCTAGTATTAGAACATGGTTTTCCAAAGCAACTAATTGTTGTTCAAAACATCACGTAACCGCAATTGTTTTTAAATTAAGTGTCCGCCACTGCTAGGATTTTTTTTACAAAGTTGTTAAGAATGATATTCAGGTGAGGTTTTCTAACAAGGTTTAAAAAAGGGTACAAGTTTTTAATTACTAAGAAGGGGTTTTAATGGAAACATGGTTTTCGAAAAACACTTCAATGTGAAACGCCAGATTCGAGCCAAACTACCAGGCCGGGTTTGGGGTGTTACACTTAAAAGTGATTTGGCAATCTTGAGCCTGATGTTCTTTAGACCCACATCTGAGACATGTTCCTGACTTCCTCCAGCATTCACCTGGATGACGCCTTCTACAATGCTCACAAGTCAAAAAGTTCGGACGCATTTTAACATGCTTCACAGAACTAGTCTCTAGTCCCAGAGAACAACGATCTCTTATCTTCTTTCAGTCTACACACCTAGCCCGGAGTGTTTCACCAGTCTCCTTAACTTCCTCCAGCACTTCCCTTACTAACTGGATTAGCGCCTCAGTACCAAACTTTGGGTTATCGCTACCCAAAGTTAGCAAACTTATCTTGACTTCCATCTCCTAAACCATCTCATGTTTCAGTGAAGCTGGTGCCTCCCTAGTAGGCATGGTGACCTGATGCTGAAGACCCAGCCCTAGCACTTCCACGGCCTCTACAGCGGCCACGTGTACCTCTTTCGCGAGTAGCTCTAGTGCTCATTTTGATAATGAATTATCTACTTACAAGTCTGGTGTATCAGTTTGTAATTTCAGTAATTACTAACGAATGTGTTATGAACGACAGTAATTAGGGTTTGTTTTCGCAGAACAAGATCTTACTACAATTTTTCGTCTTCTATAGTCTCAATCTACTCTAACTAAAGAATTTCAGTATAGTCCTACTACCTATAGTAGTCCCTCAGTAATACCTTTTAGTTCAAGCAATCTACAGAAAAAGAAGAACTTACAGATTCGGCACCAGAGACTCGCTATGCCATACTGGTAAACCTTCTGAAAATTTTTCAAGAATAGTTTTCCAAAAATTCCTAATATCTTCAAAACCCATTCCACAGTCGAGTTTTGTAACCTGGCTATGATATACTAAATGTAACACCCCAAACCTGGCCTAGACGTTATGGCCGAATCTGGCGTGTCACATCGATGGATTTTTCAAAAATTGATCTTTTTGGTAAAAATCTATTACTGAATCTAAATCCTTTTACTATTATTTAACAAAAGTTCTCGTCAAAATGTTTACCAATTTGTTTTCCTTTGGTATATTACTTCAATTTAAATCGTGGAATCATTTTGAAAACTTTGTTGTTGAAAGCTCATGTTCTTTAGAAAACCGTGACTATTTTGAAAACTCGTGTTTTCCTAGACTAGCAGTTTAATATAAGAAATCAAAATCCCAATTAAAACTTAAGACACACAATCGGCTTTATCACATAAATTAAAACCCAAAATGAAATCTAATAGCAAATAAAAGAAACAGAAGCAGTAGTGTGGCCATCTCCGAGTCCCTCACAGCACTGATCCGCCTAAGGATTACCTAAAAGTTAAAACAAATGGGTGAGTTTACGAAAAACTCAGTGTGTAGTAACAACATAGTACAGTGAAATGCAGTTATGCATCCCATCCAAATCCAACCAGTACACCACCCGTACCAACCAACACACCATGTGGGGATATAAATTGACCCATCCAGCCAACACACCAATATCGCAAAGTTGCCAGTAATAATAATGCAGCATAGCTGCCAGAAACAGTAAATATGGCAAAGCTACCAATATCAATAATTGTGGCATAGCCGCCAGTAATACTCAATGTGACATAGTCACCAGTACAGAACTTCCTCCATATCAAAATCTCAACCCCATGCAGTATGTCGTGTCATAAATATTATGTGTATGTAAAGTCATACTCAGTACAATCATATATGTAAATCATAAGCACATTAGTCATACGAAACATAAGGGCATAATCGTCAGTTTACCATACAGGGTTATTACGGTCATTTTAACCTACAGGCGCATTACGGTCATTTTACCCTACAGAGGCATTACGGTCATTTTACTCTACAAGGGCATTACGGTCATTTTACTCTACAGAGGCATTACGGTCATATAACAACCTCTCCGAAGGTCTACAGTCGCCTCGAGCGACACAGACAACCTAAATGATCATATCAGTGCAAGTGGGCCTAAGGCCAATACTTAGCCCAAGTGGGCCCACACGCTCGTGTGGCTCATTTAGCCTAAATTTATAGATAGCTATGTGTACACCATAACCCGATTCATTAATAGTCACTTACCGCAGATTTTATTCGTGTGGGCCCAAGAGCCCATTGGGCCCACATGACATATTTCGACCCATCGAGGCCCAAAACAACCTAAGTCATGTGCGCGACATGACAAGTCCAACTACTTCCCGCTTAACATCGAAATTTACCCTTCGAGCCCATGGGCCTATTGGGCCCATATGGCTCATTTAACCCAAAACTATTCACGACGGTACGAATGATGTAGCCCAGTCCAAAACTTACCACTTAATATGCATTTTATCTGTGTGGGCCCATAATCCAATTGGGCCTACACGGCCCAGTCCAGCCTAACGTGCCCTAGAACTGCCTATGCCATGTACGCGACATGATAAGCCCAACTATATTCCACCTAGCAGTTGATTTGACACAAGCGGGCCCATGGGCCTATTAGGCCTATTCAGCCCATTTCGTGGCTCAAGTGGCCCACTACGGCCTAAGCCCACGTATTCGTTCATGGTCGCCTTACTCGTCGTACGCCCACGTTCCGTGAGCTCGGTTCACCACACTCGCTATCGCACGCTCGTGTGGCGTCATACGCCATATTTCTGGCTTTTCGGCATTTTGCCGATCTACAATCATAGCAGAGTAAACAACACACATTTTTGGCTTTTTAGTCAGTTATCAAAACAAGGCATACGGTTACACACCTGCTTACGAAAACATGCAAAGGATCCGCGAGTACTCCAACCTACATTCATCCCAAAAATTCAATCAATCATTCACTTATTAGAGTTCATAGGCTCTTAATCCCCAAATCAATAATACTAGCTACCTCAATTGAACAAACCATGACCTGTTCTACTAAATCATAGTAGACTAAAATCGATCTCGCCTTACATGCCGATAATCTGCAATATCAAAATATCTTACTAGGTGAGATTGCCTAGGATCACGATATAAATCTCACAGAGATATAAGGGCATTCGGCCTATGCTCAAATAATAAGAAAGGAAATGCTCTTACCTTAATTGAATAATAGAAGAAAGGGATTTGACGACTTGAGTACTTCTACATTTCACCACTCCTCAGGAATACCTAAAACCCCAAGATCACGTTTTATCGAGAACTCTTGTAGAACTAGAATAGAGAGGGAGAGATGGGACAAGGAATGCTCGGCTAATTCAGAACAAGAAGAAATCGAAATATCGAGAGGAAATGAGAACAGATAATAGAGAAAAAGATGAGGAGAAAATAGACTAAAATCGGTCAAGAAAATGAAAGGTAAGAAAGGTGAAAGAAGGAGAGCAATCGACAGAGGTTAAGAGAGGTCTTCGGCAATACACATGACTTTACCCAAATGGTCAACTCGACAATGCCAGCAATCTAAATGGAAACCAAAACAAGAGACTACTTTCGGCACTTCAGTTCATAATAAAATAGGCAGAAAAGGAAGGATTCCCCCAAAATTGAACAAAAGAGAGTGGAAAAACTAGCTTAGCCCAATTTTCACACCCCTAATGCCTATTTCGGCACATTTCCCTCAACTCATCATAACTCCTAACTTTTCTCCATAGAACCCTCCCCAATCTTCTCCTTGAATCTCTCCCCTTATCACTCTACAAATCACTCCAACCACTCATCCATGACCATCTCAACTTAGATTCCTAAACCAACTCCAATACTAGTCGTCCATATAGCAAAACAAATATACATCATAATACTATGGCGACACTCGAACCCCTAACCACATACACACTCCTAACGCCTCCTTGCCACTTGACCACATGCTTCCTTGTGTTACCTTTTAACCTGAATTAATTAAAAGGCTTACTACCAAACATTCAGGGTTTTATTCACTTAAAACCAAAAATTTTGCTGAAGCCCAAGTTTGAACCCAGGACTTCTCCAACACTTCTAATGGCCCTTAACCATTGAAGAAAGCCTTCATTTATGTTAGTTCTTGCATAATAATTATTCACATGCTAACTTCCAAACACTCCCCAAGCCCAAGGCCCATTTTTTTAGGCCCAAAATTTGGGGCATTACACATTTAATTGAAGCGAGAAATTGCCAATTTTAAATAATTCAAATGTGAGTCCCTATACGAGGCATGGGAGCGTTCCAAGACTATGTTAAGAAAGTTTCCACACCATGGACTGCAAGCATGACTCCAAATACAAATATTTTATAATGGTGTTGACGAACTCATTATATCTAGCCTAGATGGAGCATCTGGCAGATCTCTCATGTTTCATATGTATGAACGAGCCAACAAAATTACAGAAGACATGGCCATGAACTCATACATGTGGTCTAATAAGAGGTTTATTTACAAATCCAAGCCTCTAACAGTGAAATTATTGAACAAAGAAAACGACGATGATAGATTCTAATAAATCTTTGAGAAGCTTAACCATTTGGAAACACTTGTCAAGCCAATAAGAACGGAGCCATATTATGATAACCAACTGGAAGAAGCAAGTTGTGTATTTAATAGGGATGACAATCCCTACTTAAACACCTACAATCTCGGTTGGAGGGATCATACAAACCTCAGATCAGGAGGTAACCAAGGAGGAGCGAATCAAGCACAAACTCGATTGAACCCTACTTACCAACCTTCACCATTGAAACAAAGAACCATTGGGTACGACCATGTTGCATGTTGTCAAAGATTCGATTGACTAGAAGGGGAGATGCAAACAATGAAGACCGGCATTCGACAAGTCCAAATGAAGAGTGGACAACTCAAATCCTAAATGGATAGCCTCTGTAACCAAATGAGCCAATTGATAACAATGTTTCAAAAGCAAAATGGTAAGAGTCCCCTAGCAATACCAAAAATAGTCCTCAGAGAGATGGGAAAGAGAACATAAAGGCTATCACGTCGTGGTCAGGCAAGGAATTGAAGTCACAAAGCAAGCCTATCCATGAAGAGGAGAAAATCCCAAAAGATTTTGTCAAACTCATGGAGGAGGAGGAAGACATCGAGCACCATGAGTCAGTTGAGGAGGTAATCGAATTAGTGCCTAATGTGGTAATCTCAACTTATAGCATAACAAAAATACCCTCGAAATTAAAATATCTTGGTAGTTTTATGATTTTATTAGAGATAGAGGATCAACATTGTAGCAAACTCCTTTGTGATTTAGGTGCTAGTATAAATTTATCAGAAACTCAAACTTGGAGAGTTAAATACATCAATAATGAATTAACCGATGGATCTTGGGTGCACCCAAAAGGTGTGCTCGAGGATACATTGGTTAAGGTACAACAGTTCATCATCCCCGTTGATTTTGTAGTTTTTGAATATGAGGAAGATCAAGAAATTCCCATTCTATTGGGTAAGCCATTTATGGCCAATTCTAAATTGACAATCGATCTAGAGCAAAACAAGCTTATTATAAAAATCGATGACAAGGTAAAAGTGTTCAAGTGTGGTTGAGATTCCCAAAGTGAGGGATTGCTTAGGGAGGAATGTTATGTTATATTTAATTTAATCCCTAATGGCCTTGGTTGAAGGCATTTCCCGAGTTCTACATTTGTAGGTACTCATAAGAGGAAAGAACAAAATAAATGGCAAGTCTCCGATTGACAAAGGCACAAATAAAAATCATATGATGATCGTGAATGGCAATTAAAGTGTAAAACTTTTCACTCGTTTTCAACGCCAGAATAGGGTTACGAAGAATTAACAAACTTATATACTAATTACATATTCATTTTGCATACATTTTCACATTACACGCAATCATCAATCATTCTCAAACATATTGTCCCTAATACAAGCCTACGAGGCCCTAAACATGCATTGGGAGTGGTTCGAGACTAAACTGATAACGTTGGAAAAACCTTAGAACACTTAGAAAATTTCCCCAAAAATAGGGGACACATGCCCGTGTGGCCCAGCTGTGTGTCTCACATGGCCAACAGACACGCCTGTGTCATAGGCCGTATGGACATTCAAAACGGGAGCACATGGCCGTGTCCCAACTCGTGCCTGACCTCTTGTAACTCTCTAACTTGGGTCACACGGCCAACACACATGCCCATGTGGCTAGCCAGTATACCCTAAAATTTTCCATACACACCCGTGTTCCAGGCTATGTGCTAGGCCATGCCAAGCCTGTAGGGTATACTGACTTATGCCACACGGCTAAGTCACACGCCTGTGTGTGAGGCCGTGTAGAGCATACTGACTTGATTTTAATTTCAACACCAGGGGACACACAGCCGTGTAACTTAATCGTGTGTCACACACGGATGAGACGCACGCCCGTGTCTTTGCCTGTATGGACAAAAATAGGCTATTTACCAAGCCATTTTGCCACCCTGTCTTATGCACACATAAAACAACCCAATTGGCACCAAAACATAGTATAATATGACATTTTCACCAACCAATTCAAGCTTAATTCATGCATAATCTATACCACCTTTCTCAATACACACCAGATACAAAATATACCATAGCATTTAGACCAAAATCACATATACAATTCAATTAATTATACACTTTCAAATATGCCTCATTTAGCCTAATTTCACAAGCAAACCAATATCCACAAATCAACTGTTTGATATTCATAATGACTATTACCATTAAACATCACACAACCATCATTCAACACATTTCACAAGACTTAGACACATATATATATATGATTCAAACATACCAAAATAGCCTAGAATGAACCATCACTCATGGCTATATATATACAAACCAAAACATATACATTTACAACCCAATTCAAATGGATAAATTCATTAACAACACATAAATAAAATGACCAAAGTCCCTATACATGCCATATACTTAAAAAAAAAAGCTCAAAAGTACCAAATTGATAGTTGGATAGTGTGACGATGTCTCCAACAATCCTCGAGTCCGAGCTAACTTTGAATTCACTATAAAACATGGGAAAATAAACAAAGTAAGCTTTATAGCTGAGTAAGCTCGTAAGAAATGGACATAATAAAACCATAAACACATAATTCATCAATTGAATATAAACACTTATAATTCATATTAGCTAACAGACCTTTCAAATACTCATTCACAAAACTTTATGAATTCTTCACCATTTCATCGATTTAAAGCTTATATGATTTATGTACATACCTGTACCATCTCGTATCAATCTCATACTCAACCACATATTCTTTTACCCATTGAACCGTTCGAAATAAATTTCAGATACTCGGGAGTCTCGTACCTAAGTGTCAACATCATGGCCCGAATCCAAATCAATGTAACTCCCACCTGAAGTGCCGATATCATGGCCTAAAGCCAAATCAATGAATTCCCTAATGACATGTCACTAGTATCCTAATCTATTCCTAAGGTTTAACCGGGGTTTCATATGTTGAATCATCGTCGAATTACTATCAAACATATTCATAGTCTCGTATTTACAATTTATGCAATATCAAAGCATATAAAATACATTTGTAATGAAACTTATTACATATGAACTTACCTCGAATGCAAAAATGGCTAAACTATTCGATTAGTCGAGAACTTTGGCTTTCCCTCGATCTAGATTCGAGTTTCACTTTTCTTGATTTATATGTAATCAAATGTAACTTATTTAATCATCCCTCTATTCAATTTAGTCCAAAATTCACATTAAGGCACTTTTACACATTTGCCCCTAATGTTTCACATCTTTTACAATTTAGCCCTTATTTCATAAAATCTCAAATCCATGCAATTTAACCACAACCCATGCTATCAAAATTATAATTATGCTCCTAACTGCCCATATTTTTCATTTATTTCACATTTTAACCACAAAGTTTCCACATTTCACAATTTAATCCCTATTTTACATTTTCACTAAAAATCACTTAATAAAACTTGTAATTCACACAATACATTCATAATCTATCATCAAACATCAAAACACATGCTTATTCATCAATGGCAACATTCAAAATCTTTGACAGTTTCGCAAAATAGTCCCTGGGCTAGCTAGACCTAGTTGCAACGATCCCAAAAACATAGAAATCATTAAAAGCGAAACCAAAATCGTACATTAATGAGCTAGGAAAGCTTAGCCGAATGAAAAACTAACTATGACTATTCTTTCCTTCAAAATTCCAGCTAAGGAAGATGATGATTTAACAAAAATTTGGCTTTTGTTTTATTTAATTAACCTTTATTTACCAAATTACAAAATTAACCTTTAAAACATTTATTAATTACACCAAATGTCATGCCACTATCATCCACTATCGTACTAATGGTCTAATTACCACTTAAGGACATTAACTTTAAGGTTCTATAGCTATTTAATACCTTTAACTAATAGAACTGCACTTTTACACTTTATGCAATTTAATCTTTTTTTATCAAATTGACTAATCAAACGATAAAATTTCTTAACAAAAATTTCACACAAACATATTATCATGTTGTGGACATTAAAATAATAATAATATAATTATTTTGATCTCAAATTTGTGGTTCCAAAACCACTGTTCCAATTTGACTAAAAACAGACTGTTACAACTCTCCCTCCTTTATGGATTTTTGTCCCCGAAAATCTTACCAGTGAATAGGTTAGGGTATTGTTTTCTCATAGCTTCCTCAGGTTCCCACGTAGCCTCTTCGACCCCATGACATTTCCATAAGACTTTCACTAAAGCTATGCTTTTATTTCTCAACTGTTTAACCTCTCTAGCGAAAATTCTGATCGGTTCTTTGTTGTATGTCATGTTGGGTTGAATTTCAATATCTACCATAGAAATTACGTGTGATGGATCTGATCTATATCGGTGCAACATCGACACATGAAACATGTAACAGCCCGATTTTAGGCTCCATCAGAGCGGTGGTTTTGGAACCACTAACTTAAGGTCAGAGAAATTATTTTTAATATTATTTTATGTGTAATGGCATGTTTATAAAGATGCATGAAAATTTTGGTGAATTAATTTTACCGTTTGTGAGCTTAATCACGAAAAAAGACTAAATCGCATAAAGTTCAAAAGTTTTAATTTGATAGTTAAGGGTGTTAAATTGCCACATATCATAAATTAGGGGTCTTTAAAGTGAAATTACACCATTATATAAGTGATGGCCAGTCATGGGACAAGGATTTTAAATAGTCAAAGGTTAGGTAGGTGTTGGTGGCTTATTTGACAAAAAAAAAAAAAAGAAAATAAAATAAACATAGGATGATATCATCCCTTTTCCATCTTTTTCTTGATCGAAAATATTAGCCATAGGAGGGTTTTGAAGCTTGAAAATTTCAGCCACTTAATCTCTCTACAAGTAAGTGATCTTGATGGTTTTTCTTGATGATTTTTGTACTTTTAGAACCCTTGTAACATGAGCTTTCAAATGAGGGGACTATTTTGCAAAATGGTGGAAAGTCTAGGGTTTTAACATGAGTGTTCTCATGTTTTTTTATAAAATTTTATGGAAGAAAATGAGTTATGGTAGTGTAATAAACAACTTTTGTGAATAGTTTCCATGAAAACCCTAACTAAGGACCATTTTGCATAAGTTGTAAAATAGGTGATAAATGTGTGAAATAATCAGAATTGTGGGCTGCTTTTAGTATAAAAAGTAATCGTCTAGGCTTGGTTAGTGAAAAAATGTGATAAAAAGTGATTTTCGGACCTAGGGGTAAAATGGTCATTTTGTGAAAGTCTAGGGGCAAAATGGTCATTTTGCCCAATTATGAATTTTTGAGTGTCTAGATTAATATGCTAATGAGATGAATGAATTTCTATCATTTTAGATCAAGAATTACAAAATCTAGGCCTAGACCGGGGAAAAGCAAAACAAGTGGACTAAGCCGAACTAGACATCCACATTTTCTAATCTGAGGTAAGTTGTATGTAAATAATACAGTTGCATTATTATTATATGTGTTTGAATTTATATAGCATAAATTTCTTAACTGTGGTAATGAAAATACATGATGATAATTGAGATAATAGAACTCCCAATTGAACGTTAGGAACAAATCGGATATTCGTGCCATGACACTTGGGGTCATTTGTGCACTAGTGTAAGACATGCCTGGGACATGCATTGGCCACATTCTGAGAGCCAGTGTAAGACCATGTCTGGGACATGGCATCAACATTGAGATGAGAGCTAGTGTAAGACATGTCTAGGACATGCATCGGCCTCGAGATCTAAGCCAGTGTAAGACGTGTCTGGGACATGCATCGGCTACAAGATGTCTCAGTGTAAGACCATGTCTAAGACATGGTATCGGCACAGAAATGTGAGAGCCAGTGTAAGACCATGTATGGGACATAGCATCAGCTTCGATTTCGATAGTCAATGTAAGACCATGTCTGGGACATGGCATCGGCATTACACCCTACGATTGAGGCTTAATGAATATCCAATATCATTCCAAATGGTTCAACAGTGAGAGTCACAGTTTAAGTTAAACAAGGAAAGTATAACCATTTTGATTATGGCATGTATAGGACCCTGACTTTAGAATTTTGTGTCATTGTTTTTTGGCCAAATGTGTTGGCTTACTTTAGCATTTTGATTCATTTTATATAAGGCCACGAAAATGGCTAAAATTGAAAGTTGTTATTTGAATACAAGAAGTTATTTCATGAATGGGTAAATCGGTTGGTTGTTTTAGTAAATATGAAATGTGTAAAGGTTATAGATGTGGTTGTTGGATTGAGGAATCATATTATGATGATCTTTAGCACGTTGGATGTTGTTATTTTGTGTTTCAAGATGGCAAAGGGCTTAGTCAATAGCCCTATATTGCCTACACGGGTAGACACACGGGCATTTGTCTCGGCCGTGTGTGACACACAGCAAGCCCTATGGGCGTGTTGTCCAGTTGTGTGTCCCCTGCACGTAAAAATTTTAAGTCAATATGCATGTTAGTAAACACACAGGCAGAGACATAGCCGTGTGTCTCAGCCATGTGAAGGATACAGCCTAGCACACGGGCGTGTGCCTTGGCCGTGTGACCTTTAAGGATTGCTGACATCAAAAGCAGAATGTCAAGATTTTTAGACATGGGCTAGGACACAAGCTTGTCATAGCCGTGTGAGAGACACGAGCCATAGACACGAGTGTGTGTTAGGCCGTGTGAAAACTCGTAGAGGTTCGAAGTTAGAATTTATTCATACGGGCATGGGGCACGGGCGTGTCCCTAGATGTCTAGGCCGTGTGTGTCACACGGGCCATCAGCACGACCATGTTATAACAACCACATGGGTGTGTTGCCCTTCCACACAGGCATGTGCCCTGTTTCAAGAATCATTTTTATTAAGTTAGTTTAAGGACCCAAGTTAGTTTCGAATTGTTTCCAATGGGAGTTTGAGGCCTTGTAAGCCCACATTAAGGAGTTTTAAACAACGTTAGAAAAATTTTTAAATTTGATCAAGTCTTGTGACTCAAAAATGATTGTATGCATGTGGTTAAGTATGGTAATGCCTCGTGCCCAATTCTGGCCTCGGACTCGGGTAAGGGGTGTTACATTAGTGGTATCAGAGCTATGGTTTAGTCAGTTCTAGGACTAACCTAACATGAGTACGAGTCTAGCTATACATGTCATAGTTGTATATTGATAGTGTGACGACTCTTGATGATTATAAATTATGTTTTTCATATTGTAAATGGATCCTGACATAGCTATGGTAGATGACATGGAAAGTAATGTGCGGCTCCCGTTGAAAAGACTGGGCCAATTGATAGTGGGCCTGTGGCGATGAGTCAAGGCGGAGGAGCTAGAGAAGCTTACCTCTATATGATGGATGCGTGGTATTCAGAGTTCATTCTTGTGAATCCGAATACTCGACCTCCCCACCTCCTCTTATTCCTCAGTATGCCCCTGTAGCTTCGCATGATACGATCGCGTCCCGGAGTGCACCAAGTTCGAGTAAGGATTCAACGGTGCTGCCCCAAGGACCAATCACACGAGCTCGAGTTAAACAATTCAAAGAGGCCATTTAAGCCTTAATTATTTAGTTGTGGGACAAGGCTTTGGTTGGAGGAATAGAACGAGTTGGGACCAGTTCAATAAAGTTTCCTTGCAACATATTGCAAACTGATTTCAACTCAATTCCAGCTCTTTGAACCGTTCCAACTAAATTGAATTTTTTTTCGGCATTGCATTTAGTTGCATTTAAATCCTTGCATTTAAGCATCTTAGTTTCATAATGAGTTGGTGGTCATTAATTCATTTCATCTTAGTTTAATTAATTGAGTTTTTTATGAACTTGATTTATGTAACAACCCGAATTTGACCCTAATCAGAACGGTGGTTTGGGGACCATGAATCAGAGTCAGAAAACTATTTAAATATCATTTTCTATGTTTTAAATGTATGAATTTAGGTGTGTTAAATTTTCGTGTTTAGATTCGATGATTTGAGTGCTTGATTATTAAAAAGGATTAAATTGCATCAATTGATTAATAAGCATGCTATCATGAAAATGTTAAAGTGTTATGTCTTTAGAATATTGAAGTTTTGAATGGCAATTATATCATTAATAAATATATGGACGGTAATGGCTTAATGCATGATGTCTTTATATGTTTATTTTAAAGTTATTTGTGAGATAATTGTTTTTATAAGTATTGTAAAACATAAAATGGAAAGCCATGCATGTTTGTATCTTTAGGGTTGAATTGAAGTTGTTTTTGTAAGTTGGAGTATTTGTGATGATATTTAACCTTAGACAATTGATATGGACGGTATGGGACATAAAAAAATAAAGCTATGTTATTTTTTTTCAAAGGTTAAACTCATAAATTATTATTAAGTGAAGTTTTGATAAAACAAAGCATAAAAAAAAAGAGAACATGCATGTAGTTCATCTTGGAGGACGAACAAAGGAGAAAGAAAAATAAAATTTGTGGCTTTGAAGTTTCAGCCATTTGAAGGAAAAAATTCAAGGTAAAATTCATGTTGTTTTTGTTAATTTTTAGTATCATTGAATACATTGTTTAATTTTCTCTAAAACCCATGAGTTATTTTTTGTTTTGGTGAATAATTGATGTTCGGCCATGAGTTGATAAGCTAAGAAATTTGAGTTTGATGTTAGAAATTAGAAATCAAGTGTTAGATGAATACCTTTTGTGTTACGATTTTATGTGATTTTGAGTGTAAGATTAATTTGTGAAAATTATTTAATAGGAGGGTTAAATTGTTAAATAAATGAAATATGAGAATTGATATTTCAATAAGACATATTCGGTTTTAGTGTGCCATGGGAAGAATTTAATTATTTTGATGTATTAAGGATGTTTGAACCGAAATATCAAAGCCTAATTTTAAAAGGGGTATTATTTAAATTATTATATTATATGATTTTTGAGTGAAAATAAAATGGTTAATTAATTAAATAAGTTTAAATTTCTTTTAACTAGCTTAAGATCAAAAGAGAGCTGATTCGGATCGGGGGAAGTTGAAGCTAGTCGAGTAATCGTTTTTATCAAAAGCTAATACCCGAGGTAAGTTTTTAAGCAATTAAGTCAAATTGAATTTATCGTTAATGAGGTTTATGAATTTATTGAAAGTATATATATATAAAGGCTATTATTATAGCCGAATGTGATATTTACATGAATGTCTTATAATCGAATGTGATAGATACATGGAATGATATAGTTGAATATGATATATATATGTTTGACATAACTAAGTGTGTATATATGTGTAGTTGGATAAAGTTGAATGTCTATATATGTGTGATTGGATATAACCGAATGTGTATCTAGGTGTAGTTTGATATAGCCGATTGAGATGTATACATATATATATGTGAGTTTAATATATCCGAATGAGATATTGAATAGGGAGATGAATAAGTTAATATGTGGTTGATGTTTAAGCTTATTGTGTATATGTATAAATGAGTAATAAGTTTGAGGGATGCACTAAGTGTGCGAGTTGGGTTTAAGCACTATATGTGTGACTTAATTTCTGAGCACTAAGTGTGCGAGTTGGATTTAAGCGCTATGTGTGTGAATTAATTTCTAAGCACTAAGTGTGTGAGTTGGGTTTAAGCACTATGTGTGTGAATTAATTTCTGAGCACTAAGTGTGCGAAACCAGTTATTAGGCATTAAGGGAGCAAATTAATTTCATGCTAAAAAATTGAGTTTGTTAAGTCCTTAAGCTATGTTATGTACTAAATTTAAATAAATGTTAAATATAAGTGCCGAATTGAATTGTTAGAAATTGTTATACCACTGTCGAATGATTTGGTAAGGTGAATGATATTATTATGGTGTAAAAGTGAATGCCGAAGGTGATCTAAATTGATGAATGGTTTTAATGGATGTATATTGAGGTAGTCAAATATGATTTATAATGTGAATAATATATATGCTATGTTTCAATGTGAAAGACGAATGTGTCTTATGATATGAAGGATATTTGTTATGTTTCAATATGAATGCCGAATGTGATTTATAAGGGTGAATAATGTAGTGATGAGTTAAATGTGATGGCCCGATGTGATTTTGAGTTGGAAATGATAATTCAAAGACTTTGATAGTGTTCTGTTAATGATCGGTAGCATAAGACATGTGATTGAGATATTCAGGCTCCGAGCCTAGCAGGCCTTGTGCCAGTGGATTCATTCAGGCTAAAAGCCTAGCAAGTCTTGTGTTGTTAAGTTTATTCGGGCTTTATGCCTAGTAGGCCTATTGCTAGTGATTAAATATCAGACCTTGAGTCTAGCAGGCCTAGTGCCAGTGTAAGATTTCAGGTTATAATCCTAGCAAGCTTTGTGCCAGTGAATAAAATCAGGCTCTGTGCCTAGCAGGCCTTGAGCCGGCGAATTGTATTAAGTTATAAGTCTAGAAGGCTATACACCGATGTGTGATCAAATGTGGTAAACGAAATCTAAAGGTTTGGAAAAATTGGATTATTAATTATCTGAAATAAGGTACATATGTGTTTCGATATTTATTGTCAAAATGTGTATATTTGTGAAATAAGTATGTATACGAATTCGATTGTCAATGAACATTTGGTGTAATTGGTTATATGTGATTTTAAAGTGATTTGGCATATGTGATTAGGTATGAACTTATAATGAAGTGACATATTCGATTGTATATATATATACATGAGATTATACAAGGTTTGTATATTCGGCCTTGTGAAATAATCTATTGAAGTGAATTATTAAATGTCATGTGATGATATATTGAATTCGTACATGTATACCTATTCATCGTTTCGGGATATAAACAATGTAGTGAATTTTATACATTTGATCTTATGAGTAAGAAATCATGTGATGTTGAAATTAGCTAAGTAGATTCAGCAAGATCACTTAGCTAAGATAAAGTATGTTCCCAATGGTATTTTTCGGCCAATTAAGTGATGCTTGTATATGAAGTTAAATCTTGTCTTGTGAGCTTGCATAAATGAGTGGAATTATAGTTGAATGTATAATGACATTTACATGATTTGGTATCATCGGCCATATAGGCTATGTATACATATGAGTGATATTATACTATGAATTTTGGATTTGTTTATATGGATAAATGTATGTATGATGATTATGATTATTTGGATTGGAAGTGGATATGATTATGATCCGATAATATATGGTCTATGTGAAAATGAGATGTGATTAATGGCAAGTGACTATAATCAAATAAATTATATAGGAAACGTGATATGGTAACTGTGTTCGTAAATATATGATTCTGGTACATGTGAATTATCTTTGAAACTCAAAAATGTAAAGTGATTATGTATTTAATAATGATATGTGAAACATGTTACCATGAATGAATGAAAGGTACACAGATGAATTATGATATATGTGATTGCCATATGGCCTTGTGGTCCCATGATTTGAACATGGGAAATATGAAATAAGAAAAATGGTTTTGAGATATGACTAGGTCTTAATTTGAAATCTGGACATGAAATGGATATTAAGATGGTGATGTTATGATGCATGGTTTTTATATTTATAAATTCAGTTTAGTGTTATGGAACTATAATTATCATTGAAATGATTTATTTGCTTATGGCTTACTAAGCTTTCAAAGCTTACTCTGTATGTTTTTCCTATGTCTATAGAGCTTCAGAGATTTGCTCGGGTTGGAAGTCTGGGAGACGTCTTCACACTATCCAGTTTTTGTTTCGGTAAATAAGTGTTTTGAGAATTGGTTATGTGGCATGTATAGACTAGTTTCGATAAGATTCATTTTGATTTGTACACATGTAAGCCATGCGAAAATGGCTTTTTTATTATGTCAAATTAGTTTAGTACTTTGATTAAATGAGGTTACACATGTTCAGGAATCAACCAAAGTATATTATAAGTCTGGACTATGCTTGATATGTTGTTTGTGGTTTTGATGTTTTGGATATTTCAAGTAGTAATGTTCATGTGCCGAATAGGGTTAGATAAACTTGATGCCTATTCGATTATGTATGTTTTTATAAGATTCATTAATGAGATCTTTGATCGATTTAAGAGTTTAAGAAAACAATTACTTATGATTGATATGAATATATGTGTATTTCTGGTAATGCCTTGTAACCCTTCCGGTAAAGGATTTGGGTTAGGGGTGTTACAATTTAATAGATGCTTCTTTAAATAAACTAGTTACTAGGATAATTTAGTGATGCATAAGTTAAAGTTCATTTAATAATGCTTCTATTAATTAAACTAGTTACTAGATTAAATGATGCATAAGTGTTAGTTCATTTATTTAAGTTAGTTGTTAATTTATTTTAAGTTTAATGAATGAATAAATGTGAAGGTTACATGTGTTAATTGCAGGTGACTTTTCAGCTCTCATCTATTATTATTGAACGCTGTTATGCATTCAATAAGGTGACTTTTCAAGAGATTTCGGTTACAAATGAGAGGGTTGTTGCAAAGAGGCTTTAAATATCATTAAGAAGTTGTTTTATCAATTAAAGGAGAGCATTATTCTTCTTTAAATTGGGCAACAACTTTGTTTCATCTTCTATAACCGTTTGCTTCATGAGTAATCACTACATGCATTCAATTCTCCATCAAAGAAGCTGGTGTCTTTTTGGTTGCTCATGGAGACTTCAAAAGACTTTCAAAGCAACTTAATTGAAGAAGTAAATCACATTGAAGGCTGGAGTTACTTGGAATAGAATTTTTATAGTTGTGACTTTTCATTAGGCCTCATTATTAGCTTCATTAAAAGTGAACATTCAGCTAGCTTTCCTTTAGACACTATAAATTCATGTAACCAGCCTTTTGAGAAAGGACACTTTGGAATATTTTTGTTAATGATATACTGCCAAATTTGTGAGGCAAACTTTTCTCTATTTTCGTTCAAAGATTTGTTGGCTACCTAGTGTTCTAGTTGTGTCATCCAATTTCTTTGTTGAAAATCGAACTTATTACTACTCGTAGTGTGAAGTTCAAACATGCCGAGGTTCCTATCTTGTTAGATAGTGGGTCGAGGTCACCTTAACCAGTCTTAAACCGAACTAAAGGGCTTATAAGCAACGGGTCATTACCAAATCAGTATTGGTTCTTGTTTGCATTTTTGGTTCAATCCATTTTCTTTTCTTACCATTTCGAACTAAAAATAAATTCTTACCCTTTTTCATACCATATTTTTAAACCAACTACTAATTTTTCAAACAACTTCATTTCATACCAATTTCACTAAACTAAATTATCAATTGCTTCTCGTAGACGATCGGGCATTTTTCATACGACTCAACTCACCTCGAGGCGGATCATATTATTTGGTATTAGAGCTACAAAAACGAGGAGTACAGCATTCGAAATTACTCCCAGGATAGTCTGTAACTCATCAAGTAAGTTTAAAAAAAAATCGAAAAAAATTCAAAAAAAAGTTTCAAAAAAATATGAAAAAAATTCAAAAAAAGTTAAAAAAATTTGAAAAAAAATTTGAACATTGTTTTACTTCTTCTCCATTTTTCGATCCTGAAACTCTTACCCTCTCATCCACTTCCATCCTTGACCTTTTCACCACAGTATACCCGAATTATTTTCTTTCTTATAAGCCTACCCAGTTTTAAATCACATCATCCCTTGTTACCCATTTGAAATCGACAACCTAGACTAAGGTTAAGCCTTGGCGAATCTGCTTACGAAATCATGAGAAAAGTAAAGAAAGGTAAAAGGCACAAGAGTTGTGAGCGCAATAGTGGAAATAAAAGCCTATTCTCGAGCGTAAACACGAGCGTGAGTGAAATTCCTCTTTCTTTTCGTGTGATCGTGAGGTTTTGTGTGAGGTTTTGTGTGAGGTTCCTTACTAAATTCAATGTCACAAGAAGCTAACCCTAACATGAAAGATTGTCCCGCACGACAACCTGTTCGCAACGTTCTTGATTTGAACATGCAAGCTCTATTACGAGAGATGGAAAGACTCTTAGACCGAAGATTAAATCCTCTCAAAGATCGCCTATTCCAAGTCAAAGCGAGAGAGCAACGTGAAGGACCTCTTGAAGTAGTCCAACCTAGACAGGAGAGACCAAACCAACAACGGGAAAGACAAAGAGCTAAAAATGATGATGTAAACGATCCTAGTGATCTTGAAAGCGATCAAGAGTCAATGCAAGTAATCGCCAGAGGGAACCACGGCATCGAGATCGGAGACGTGAAGATGATGATCTTAAGAATATCAAGCTTTCAATACCACCGTTACAAGGTAGATCAGATCCGGAAGTCTATCTTGAGGGGAAAAGAAGATCGAGTTGGTGTTTGATTGTCACAACTACTCTGAAAACAAAAAGGTGAAATTAGCAGCAATCGAATTCTTGGATTACGCCATGATCTGGTGGGATCAACTAATTACTAGCCGAAGATGCAACGGAGAACGACCAATCTCTACATGGACCGAGATGAAGGCAGTTCTGAGGCGATGATTTATTCCTTCTTACTATCATCGGGAGTTGTACCAAAAACTTCAAAATCTTACACAAGGGACCAAAAGCTTTGAATATTACTACAAGGAGATGGAAATTGCGATGATTCGGGCAGATGTCCAAGAGGATCCCAAAGCAACAATGGCGCAATTTCTAGCCAGATTAAATCGAGACATAGCGAATGTTGTAGAGCTTCAAAACTGCCTTGAAGTGGTGGACAGAAAAGCAACTCAAGCGTAAAGGTCCAAGCCGAGGGTTTTCCACTTCTAACACATCCAAGTGGGGCCAAAGTTCTAGTAAAGGTTCTCCAACATTTCGAGGAAAGGATACCATAGCACCTCCTAAAACCAACAAGCCTAATACCGAAGTGAACAAAGGCAAGGCACCCGAGGTTACTTTCAATTGTAATTGAGACGTCAAATGTTTCAAATGTCTCGAGAGAGGTCATATAGCTAGCCAGTGCCTAAATCGAAGGACCATAGTGATTCGTGTCGATGGTGAAATCGAGACAGAGGATGAAGAAGAAAAGGAGTCTGAATCGGCTTCTGAAGTTGAGAAAGACTTAGAACAACCCATGGAAGGCAAACTACTCGTTGTCAAAAGGAGTCTTAGTCTCCAAGGCATGGATAATGAGCTACAACGGGAGAACATATTTCATACTCGATGTCAAGTAGGAGGAAAAGTTTGTTGTGTCATCATCGACAGCGGTAGTTGTACAAATGTAGCAAGTACGATGATGGTTGAAAAGCTTGGTTTGCCAACTACCAATCATCCGAGCCCTAATAAACTTCAGTGGCTCAACGATGGCGGAGAACTTAAAATGACCAAGCAAGTTCTCGTTTCTTTCAACATTGAAAAGTATTTGGACGAAGTATTATGTGACGTTGTCCCGGTGCACGCGGGTCATCTACTCTTTGGACGTCCGTGGCAGTTTGATCGGCGGGTGCTACACGACAGGTATACCAATCAGTATACTTTCAAGTTTATGGGAAAGAATGTTACGTTGGGGTCGTTAACTCCCAAACAAGTTTACGATGACCAATTGAAGTTGAAGGCATCCGTTGAATAGATGAGAGAGAAAGAAAAAGAAGATTATAAAAAAATAAAAGAAGAAAAAAAAAAGAAAACAAAAGAGAGCGAAAAGAAAATCAGCAAAGAAAAAGAAGAAAAAGAGAAGGAAATTGAAAAAATGAGTGTCTTTGCAAAAGTTAGTGATTTTCGAAAAGCATTAGTAATGAATCGCCCTGTTCTTGTACTCATGTACAAGGAAACCTTGTTTTCTACTAACGAATTACACGACACCCTACCTTCTTCTGTTTTGTCTTTATTACAGGATTTTAAAGATATTTTTCCGGAGGAAGTCCCGAATGGATTACCACCACTTCGTGGAATTGAACATCAAATAGACTTTGTGCCGGGAGCTGCTATTCCAAATTTCCCCGCTTATTGAGCCAATCTGAAAGAGACTAAAGAATTGCAACGGCAAGTTAATGATCTGTTGGAAAAAGGCTACATTCGTGAGAGTCTTAGTCCTTGTGCTGTACCTGTTTTGTTAGTACCAAAAAAAGACGGAACATGGCGAATGTGAGTAGATTGTCGAGCCGTAAACAAGATCACCATCAAATATCGTCATCCAGTTCCTCGCCTTAACGACATGCTTGATGAACTCAGTGGAGCCAAAGTATTTTTGAAAATCGACTTAAAAAGTGGCTACCACCAAATTAGGATGCGAGAAGGAGACGAGTGGAAAACGACATTCAAAACCAAGCATGGGCTGTATGAATGGTTGGTCATGCCATTTGGCTTAACCAACGCCCCCAGCACTTTCATGAGGTTAATGAACTATGTGTTAAGGTCCTTTATTGGTAAGTTCTGTGTTGTTTATTTCGACGCTATATTGATATATAGCAAGTCGGTTGAAAACCATGTAAGGCACCTTAAATCTATCTTGGAAGTTTTACGTAAAGAAACATTATATGCTAACCTCAAAAAGTGTTCTTTTTGTTCTGATAAAGTTGCCTTTTTAGGGTTTGTGTTTAGCGCGGAAGGTCTCGAAGTAGACCAAGAAAAGATCAAGGCCATTCAAGATTGGCCAAGGCCAACGAGTATCATGCAAGTTTGGAGTTTTCATGGCCTAGCGAGTTTCTATCGATGTTTCATTCCTAATTTCAGCACTATTGTTGTCCCTCTTATGAGCATCATTAAAAAGAACTCTGCTATCTATTGGAATGATGAGCAAGAAAAGTCATTTGTTAAAATTAAGGATTTTTTTACTAACGCTCCTTTACTTTCTCTTCCAGATTTCTCGAAGAACTTCGAGGTTGAGTGTGATACCTCAGGCGTTGGAATCGATGCTGTTTTGACACAAGAAGGACGACCTGTGGCCTATTTTACTGAAAAGATTAGTTGAGCTGTACCCAACTATCCGGTATATGATAAAGAGATGTATGCGTTCATACGAGCCCTTGGGACGTGGCAACATTATTTATGGCCAAAGGAGTTCGTTATACACTCCAATCATGAAGCTTTAAAGCACATTAAAGGTCAGCACAAACTGAACCGACGTCACGCAAAATGGGTGGAGTTTCTTGAATCGTTTCCCTATGTTATAAAATACAAAAAAGGTAAAGATAACATAGTGGCTGACGCGCTTTCGAGAAGGTACACTCTATTGTCATAATTAGACTCCAAAATTCTTGGTTTTTCTTTGTTAAAAGACTCTTACGCTAATGATTCCGATTTTGTGAGATCTTTGCTGCGTGCGAGAATGGTGTGTTTGAAAACGTTTATAGGTATGAAGCCTTTCTTTTTAAAGAAGGTAAACTTTGCATTCCTCATCGCTCTGTTAAAGACTTGTTAGTGCACGAGGCCCATAGTGGCGGACTTATGGGACACTTTGGAGTTAACAAGACGCTTGCAACCCTTCAAGAACACTTCTACTGGTCGCGAATGTGCAAATATGTGGAACAAGTTTGCAAGAGGTGTATAGCTTGTAAAAAGGCTAAATCGAAGGTTCAGCCACATGGCTTATATACGCCATTACCTATTCCTGAAGCTCCATGGGTCGATATCTCCATGGACTTCGTTCTTGGACTACCGCGTACAAAAACGGGGAAGGGTTCTATCTTTTTGGTTGTCGATCATTTTTCAAAAATGTCTCATTTTATTGCTTGCACTAAAACTGATGACGCTATTCATGTTGCAAATTTATTTTTCAAAGACATCGTTCGACTTCATGGCATTCCTCATACTATTGTATCAGATCGTGACACAAAATTTTTGAGCCACTTTTGGAGATCCTTGTGGGGAAAATTAGGAACCAAACTATTATTCTCGACCACCAGCCACCCGTAAACCGATGGCCAAATAGAAGTCGTCAATAGGGAATTGTCCACATTACTTCGGGCCATCATCCGTAAAAACTTGAAGTATTGGGAAGATTGCCTACCACATATCGAATTTTCCTACAACCGCTTCGTTCATTCTGCTACCAAATATTCGCCTTTTGAAATTGTATATGGTTTCAATCCATTAACACCTTTAGATTTAATATCTTTTCCTACTGATCGATTGATTCATGCAAATGCAAGAAAAAGGCTGAATTTGTTAAAGAATAACATCAAAAGGTGCGAGCTAACATTGAGGCAAAAACTGAGTCTTATGTGCGTAACACTAACAATGGATGAAAACGAGTGGTCTTTGAACTCGGAGAGTGGGTTTGGGTTCACATGCGTAAGGAGAGTTTTCCGGCTCAACAAAAATCAAAATTGTTAACTCGCGAAAACGGTCCTTTTCAAATACTTGAGCGCATAAATGAAAATTCTTATAAACTCGATTTGCCTGGTGAATTTAATGTTAGTGCAACTTTTAACGTGTTAGATTTAACCCCATTTGCCGCAGATTTTGACTTGACGACAAGTCATTTCAAAGAGGGGGGAATGATACAATCGCGTCCTGGAGTGCACCAAGTTCGAGCAAGGATTCAACAATGCTGCCGCAAGGACCAATCACGCGAGCTCGAGCTAAACAATTCAAAGAGGCCATTTCGGCCTTAATTATTCAGTTGTGGGACGAGACTTTCGTTGGAGGAATAGAATGAGTTGGGACCAGTTCAATAAAGTTTCCTTACAACATATTGCAAACCGATTTCAGCTCAATTCCAGCTCTTTGAACCGTTCCAACTAAATTGAATTTTTTTTTTCAGCATTGCATTTAGTTGCATTTAAATCCTTGCATTTAAGCATCTTAGTTTAATAATGAGTTGATGGCCATTAATTCAATTCATCTTAGTTTAATTAATTGAGTTTTTTATGAACTTGATTTAATAGATGCTTCTTTAAATAAACTAGTTACTAGGATAATTTAGTGATGCATGAGTTAAAGTTCATTTAATAATGCTTCTATTAATTAAACTAGTTGCTGGATTAAATGATGCATAAGTGTTAGTTAATTTATTTAAGTTAGTTGTTAATTTGTTTTAAGTTTAATGAATGAATAAATGTGACAATTACATGTGTTAATTGTAGGTCACTTTTCGGCTCCCATCTATTATTATTAAAGGTTGTTATGCATTCAATAAGGTGACTTTTCAAGAGATTTCGGTTACAAAAGAGAGGGTTGTTACAAAGAGGCTTTAAATATCATTAAGAAGTTGTTTTATTAATTAAAGGAGAGCATTATTCTTCTTTAAATTGGGCAGCAACTTTGTTTCATCTTCCATAACTGTTTGCTTCATGAGTAACCACTACATGCATTCAATTCTCCATCAAAGAAGTTGGTGTCTTTTCAGTTGCTCATGGAGACTTCAAAAGACTTTCAAAGCAACTTAATTGAAGAAGTAAATCACATTGAAGGCTGGAGTTACTTGGAATAGAATTTCTATAGTTGTGACTTTTCATTAGGCCTCATTATTAGCTTCATTAAAAGTGACCATTCAGCTAGCTTTCCTTTTGACAATATAAATTCATGTAACCAGCCTTTTGAGAAAGGACACTTTGGAATATTTTTGTTAGTGATATACTGCCAAATTTGTGTGGCAAACTTTTCTCTATTTTCGTTCAAAGATTTGTTGGCTACCTAGTGTTCTAGTTGTGTCATCCATTTTCTTTGATGAAAATCGAACTTATCACTACTCGTAGTGTAACGTTCAAACATACCGAGGTTCCTTTCTTGCTAGATAGTGGGTCGAGGTCACCTTAACCACTCTTAAACCGAACTAAAGGGCTTATAAGCAACGGGTCATTACCAAATTGGTATTGGTTCTTGTTTGCATTTTTGGTTCAATCCATTTTCGTTTCTTACCATTTCGAACTAAAAATAAATTCCTTCTTTCACATCTTACCCTTTTTCATACCATATTTTTAAACCAACTACTAATTTTTCAAACAACTTCAATCCATACCAATTTCACTAAACTAAATTGTTAATTGCTTCTCGTAGACGATCGAGCATTTTTCATACAAGTCGACTTACCCTGAGGCAGATCGTACCACCACAGGGAGTGGATTTGATTAGGAGAGAGAAACCCCAGTAGATAAGATATGAAAGCAAGGGGCCGAGGAATTTCAGGCTAAGATTGATGATGACCCAGAGAGAGTAGAGTTTTGGTTAGAAAATACCATTAGGGTACTTGATGAGTTATCGTGCAGGCCTGAGGAGTGCATGAAGTGCGAAGTGTCACTTCTACGAGACTCAGCCTATCAATGGTGGAACACCCTTGTGTCAGTTGTACTAAGAGAAAGGATAACTTGGGAATTCTTCTAGGAAGAGTTTCGAAAGAAGTACATTAGTTAGATGTTCATAGACCAAAAGAGGAAAGAATTTTTAGAGCTGAAGTAAGGCCGTAGGACGATACGGAGTACGAGCGTGAGTTTGTGAGACTCCACAAATATGCACACGAGTGCGTATCTATAGAAGCCATCATGTGCAAGAGGTTTGAAGATGGTCTAAACGAAGATATCTATCTATTAGTTGGCATTTTAGAATTGAGGCAATTTGTAGTGCTCGTAGAGGGAGCATGTAAGGCTGTAGAATTGTCCAAAGAGAAGAGAAGAGCTGACCTCGAGTCCCAAGACTGAACGAAAAGACAGATGGGGAAATCACAGTAGACCTCATCAAGAGATCAAGAGAGTTTCCTTGTAACACCCCGAACCCGAGACCATTGCCGGTGTCGGACACGAGGGGTTAACAAGCCAAGTTCACATGGTTTGCCCACCAATTTGACATTTCCAGTCAGGCTGGAAGACTGCATCACCGTCGCCTTAAAAATCATATCTCGAGTTTCAAAACTCGGAAACTGGTTTCGTAAATTTTCCCTGAATTTAGACTCATATATCCATCCATGGATTTATTTCTAGAATTTTTGGATGGGCCAATTGGTACAGTTTATTAGTTAAAGTCACCCATGTTACAGGGATCGACTGCTCTGACCTTCGTGCGGTATAACTTGAATATCTCTCTGTACAGGGCTTTAATGCTGGTGTCGTTTGTTTCTAATGAAACTAGACTCAAAATGGAATCTGTACATATAAGGTATGTCGCCTAATTCTTTCTGGATAATTTATAGCAAATTTTTAAAGTTGCGACAGGGAACCCAGAAACCGTTCTGGCCCTGTCTCACAATAGCATTAATATCTCTTAACATGTAACTCCTATGACCATTTCGTTTCTTCCATATGAAAATAGACTCATCAAGGTTCATTTACATAGCTTATTCACTATTTAATTCCATTTCTACGAATTTTGGTGATTTTCACATTCACGTCACTGCAGCTGGCAGCATCTGTTTTAAGGTAGGTCTTACCTATTTGGTAGTCTCCATGAACCAACTAGTCTTTGCCATACATAGGTTCATATATGATCATTTTAACCATGCCAATGGCTGATCATATGACCAACATTCCCATTTCAAGCCATAGCCACATCATGACACCAAATATATACATACAAACCACAATTATTGTAAGTTCATGTTCCTTTTCGAGCCATTTTCGCATGGCCGTACATACTTACATCACCACATATTTAACAAACAAGGGTAGTCCTATACATGCCATTTCAAGTTCAACCAAGAATTTATACCAAAATGGGGGCTTGATAGTGTGGATGACTTCGACTTCAACGATCCCGAATCCGATTGCTATCGAGCGAAATCTAGAAAACCGAGAGCCAAAGCGGTGGAGTAAGCATTTTTATGCTTAGTAAGTCTCAAGGAATATAATCAACTCTAATTACAGCAATACATTCACATAGTTAAATGCATCATTTCATTAATGCGCATTCACATAATCATACTTACTTTACCATCCCAACTCTTATGTTCATACACAAATAACGGCTTCATTAAGGCCGATAACTCGTTCCATCATAGGAGCGGATATTCACACGCTCTTACTCCTAGCGCATAAACACACACGCACTTACCTTGTCATTGGGAAATTTCACAAGTGCATTAGCTGAAATTTTCCAGCAAGCTTATAATTTTCAAATCACATACCTTCGAGTTTAACCGGATGTCGCTACTCGATCAATCGCCGGGGACATAGCCCGGTTATGGTAACCCGCACCAAGGCCTCACGGACTTAACCCGGATATCACGATTTGCACAAATGCCTTGGTCTTAGCCGGATGTAGCCACTAGCACAATTGCCTTGGTCTTAACCGGTTATAATTTCCAGCATAATTGTCTTGGGGCTTAGCCCGGATATCATTCAATTTCTCATGCACACATACATCAATAATCATTGGACATACATATTTATTTTCGTTACTAAGGCTCAAACACAATTATAATCACTAACATAATCGCCTTCGGACTTAGCCCGGTATCATTCAATACTCATACACACATAAATCAATAATCAATACATCCATATTTCATTCCACATAATTCAAGTAAGGTCACTTCTTGAGGACTTACCTCGGATGTTGTCGAGCGGCTTTTACGGCTATTCGATTACTTTTTCCTTCCCTTGTCCAATTGTGGCCCTCTTAGCTCTTGAGCTAATTCAAACAAATTCAATTTATCAAAACCTCATTGTGCTAGCTTATGGCGAATATGACAAGGAATTTAAATGGTCATATGGCCACTCTTTAGCTTGAATACACAATGGTCATGCACATTTTATACTACATGAAGCAATTCAATACAATTTATTTGAGCATCAAGGAAAGGCTAAGGCCTTCAATAGGCTACCCAAGGCCGAATATTCATGTACATGTTGAGGCCAATTTTGCACTTAATACCTCACAAAAACAGCATGCATTTACTAGTTAATGCTTTGCACATTGTGGCCCAAAAACTTATAATATAGCATCAAGCACTTATATGTGTGCTAGGCGAATTGTGCTTGCAATTTCACAAGCATTCTTCCACATCTTCTTCTTTAAACCAATATATTCATCACTTACTTCATAGCCAAAACATCATGTGTAAACATATATATACAATATGAGCATGGCGAATTTCAAGATGTCCATAGCCATCCAAAATACAAATTTTAACTAACATGCAAGAGGCATGAACCATGTTCAAGGATGCATCATGGCGAATATGAAAATCATGCTCCATTCAACTTCAATCATGGTTAAACACAAAAGAAACTCAAAATCTTACTCAAGAGTAGACAATCCATCATTGCATGCATCATCATCAAGCTTCACACTTAGCATGCAATGGCTTTATCACCATAACAACTTTGGCCAAATACCATTTCCATGGCATAACAAAGATTTGAGCCATGGCTAACATGCACATCAAGTTAGCAACCAAAACATGCATGAAACTCCTAACACAACCTCATACATACCTTAATCTTGATGCAAACTTAGCCAAATCTCCTTCTAGATCTCTTCCAAACCAAGCATGAAGCAAAAATCCTCCTTCTTCCTTAGTTTTGGCTCAAAGAAAGGATGAACAAAATTTTTTCTTTCCTTCTCTACAACTCACGGCAATGGGGGATTACCACACTCACACACATTTTTTTTTCATTTTTTATCACCCATACACCTTTGTTTATTATTTCACCCTAATGCACCAACAAAACATGTTTCATGACATGTTTAGCCCATCCTCCTTGTCATGGCCGCCACCACCTATAAAGGGGAATTTGACATGCAAGTCCATTATTTTGCATGCATGCTTTAATTTGTCATCACACATTTCCTATCATACTTTCAAAGTTCATTACTAAGTCCTTTCTTGTGGAATTCACCCTTATAACACTAAATCAATCATCATAAAATGTCATACATGAGCACACACGTATTATAGGCATCAAAATAAATTTTAATTATTTTTATGCCTCGGTTTTGTGGTCCCGAGACCACCTTCCGACTAGGGTCAATTTTGGGCTGTCACAACTCTCCCCACTTAAGAAATTTTCGTCCCGAAAATCTTACGGTAAATAGGCTTGGATATCGCTCTTTCATAGAGTTCTCGGTCTCCCAATCAGCTTCTTCTATCCCGTGCTTGAGCCATAACACTTTCACTAGCGGAACCCGCTTGTTTCGCAACTCTTTCACTTCTCGTGATAGGATACGAATCGGTTCTTCCTCATAACTCATATTAGCTTAAATTTCAATTTCTGATGGACTAATCACGTGCGATGGATCGGATCTATAGCGTCGAAGCATCGAAACGTGAAAGACATCGTGAACCTTTTTGAGTTCAGGGGGCAAAATCAAATGATATGCCACTGGACCGACTCGCTCTGATATCTCATATGGCCCAATGAACCTCGGGCTCAACTTGCCCTTACGGCCGAACCTGAGTATCTTTTTCCAAGGCGATACCTTGAGAAACACTTTATCGCCCACCTGATACTCGATATCCTTACGCTTGAGATCCGCGTCGACTTACGGCGATCGGAGGTTATCTTGAGACTTTCACGGATTACTTTCACTTCTGCTTCAGCATCCCTAATCAAATCCACCCGAAAATCTTGCTTTCACCGAGCTCATCCCAAAACAATGGTGTACGGCATTTACGACCGTACAAGGCCTCGTAGGGTGCCATTTTAATACTTGATTGAAAGTTTGTTGTTGTAGCGAATTCAATCAACGGCAAATACCGTTCCCATGAACCACTAAACTCGAGGACGCAACATCTTAACATATCCTCAAGTATCTCGAATTATCCGCTCGGATTGACCATCGGTTTGGGGTGAAAGGCGGTCTTGAAATGCAACTTGGTACCCAAAGCTTCTTGCAACTTTTTCCAAAATCGCGAGGTAAATCTCGGATCTCTATCCGACACGATGGAAATAGGCACCCCATGTAATCTCACAACTCGAGAAACGTACAATTCCGCTAATTTGTCCATTGAAAAATCCGTGCGTCGACGGGGACAAAGTGGGCGACTTAGTCAATCGATCTACCACGACCCAAACCGCATCCTTCTTACTTGCGACAATGGCGGTCCGGATACAAAGTCCATTGTGACTCGATCCCATTTCCACTCGGGTATCGTGATTGGTGAAGTAATCTCAAGGCACCGATGTTCCGCTTTCACTTGTTGACATATTAAACATCTTGAAACAAAGTCGGAGATGTCTCGCTTCATACCATGCCACCAAAACCGATGTTTCAAATCATTGTACATCTTCGTACTCCCCGGGTGGATTGCCATTCGGCTACAATGGGCTTCATTCAGAATTATCGAAATGAGTTCCGAATTCTTTGGGACACACCGACGACTTTTGAACCTCAAACAATCGTCATCGTCGATTTGAAACTCCGAGTCCTTGTTCGGAACACACGCAGCCCATTTTGCAACCAACTCGTCGTCGACTTTCTGAGCTTCTCGAATTTGGTGTGTCAATAATGGTTTGGCTTTCAATTTAGCCACTAACACACTGTCGGATCGGACAGACAAGTGCACATTCATCGCTCGTAAAGTGAATAACGATTTACGACTCAAGGCATCCGCAACCATATTCGCCTTTCCCGGGTGATAGTCAATGATCAGCTCATAATCCTTTAACAGCTCGAGCCAACGTCTTTGTCGCAGATTTAAGTCTCTTTGGGTCATCAAATATTTGAGACTTTTGTGATCCGAGTATACATGGCACCTTTCACCAAATAAGTAATGTCGCCAAATCTTTAAAGGCGAATACGATGGCGGCCACTCGAGATCATGAGTCGGATAATTTTTCTCATGTGGCTTTAATTGCCTCGACGCGCAGGCCACAACTCGACCTTCTTGCATTAATACGCAACCTAACCCAAGTAGAGAGGCGTCGCTATAGATGACAAACTCCTTGCGGACTCGGGTTGCACTAGATTTGGGGCTTCATCAAATAAGTTTTCAGTTGATCGAAACTTTTTTGGCATTTCTCCGTCCATTCGAACTTAACGTCCTTTTGGAGTAGCTTCGTCATCGGCGTGGCTATCGTTGAGAAGCCTTTTACAAATCGTCGGTAATAACCGGCAAGCCCCAAAAAGCTCCGAACCTCAGTAATATTTCTCGGAGGCTTCCAATTAAGTATGGCTGAAATTTTATTCGGTCGACTCGAATACCGATCTGAGATACCACATGACCCAAGAAGCTAACCTCTCTTAACCGAACTCACACTTGCTGAACTTAGCATATAATTGCTTGTCCCGTAAAATTTGCAGCACTAACCGCAGTGTTCAAAGCATGTTCGGTCTCATTTCTTGAATAGACTAAGATGTCATCAATGAACACGACTACGAATCGATCCAAATATGGTCTAAAGATCCGATTCATTAAATCCATAAATACCGCGGGCATTAGTGAGCCCAAACGGCATCACTAGGAACTCATAGTGACCATATCTCGCTTCGAAGGCGGTCTTGGGCACGTCCGAATCTCGGATTCGCAATTGATAGTAGCCCGATCTCAAATCTATTTTCGAGAACACCGAGGCTCCCTTGAGTTGATCGAACAAGTCGTCAATACGTGGCAGCGGATATTTGTTCTTTATCGTCGCTTTATTAAGTCGACGATAGTCGATCTGCAACCGCATGGTTCCATCCTTCTTTTCACGAACAACACCGGCGCACCTAAAGGCGAAAAACTCGGGCGAGCAAAACCTCTATCCACCAATTCTTGCAATCGAGCTTCCAACTCCTTTAATTCCGTTGGTGCCATACGATCACGAGCTATCGAAATTGAGTGGTACCAGTACCAATTCGATGCCAAATTCTATTTCGAGCAGTGGTAAACCCGGCAATTCTTGAGGAAAACATCCGGTATTCACAAACCACGGGCACAGATTCGGGTTTCTTTTCGATTCCTTGTCATCGAAACACGTCGCAAGGTACGCCGCACTCTTTTCTTACATATTTTCGGGCCAACATTTACGATATTACAGTGGCAACCCTTTAAGTCCGTAGACTTAACCCGAATTATCTCGTTATTCGCGCACCTCAAATCGATAGTCTTACTTTTGCAATTTACGACCGCATCGTGCATGGTCAACCCTCCAAACCAAGAATAACGTCGAATTCATCGAGCGGCAAAAGCATCAAGTCCGCCGGAAACAAGAACCTCGGAACACTAGGAGACTTTTCTTGCACACTTTGTTGACAAGCACGTAATGACCCAAGGGTTTGACACCGAATTACAAACTCGATGAGACTCAATAGGCAAAGTCTTCTTGGATGCTAAGGTTTCACATATATAAGATTGAGTAGAACCAGGGTCAATCAACGCAATCACTTTAGTATTGAAAAGGGTGAAAGCACCGTAATGACATCCGGAGAGGCAAGATCCTCGGCGTGCGCGTATGGCATAAGTCCTCGCGAGAGCACGAGCCTCGGATCGATGGTAGCATCTCTAGATCCTCTCGACCGCCATGACATTGCCCATATTTCTAGGTGGCCTACCTCGGCGATGGTAGCACCCGAGTTTCCACTCGACTCACATTCTGCTCAAGCTTCCTCGGGCAATCCTTCCTAAAGTGGTCGGCCGATCCACACTTATAGCGAGTGATCACGAAACCAACAGCTCCCGAATGCCATTTGCCACAATGTTGACACTCCGCCCTCTCTCGGCGATCATTTCCACCATCATGCGATCGAAGTGACTCGTGTGGTCACAGGGTCGATCGCGTCCTCGTCTAAAAAGCCCAAAGCGCCTCTAGACCGGTTCACATCATCTCGAAATCTCTTGATTGCTGTTGAAGAGACTTTCCGAGGACCTCTTCGAATTCTCCAGTTCCCACATCGACTTTTGTTTCTCCTTTCTAAGCTCTTCGACTTTACAAGCTCGCTCAACAAGTACTACGATCTCTCGATTTCGAGAATGCCAACGAACATCCTTATATCATCATTCAGCCCATCCTCGAAGCATTTACACATAATAGCTTCGGACGAAATGCATTCTCGCGTGTATCGGCTAAGCCTCACAAATTTTCGTTCATAGTCGGTAACCGACATAGAACCTTGCTTAAGATCAAGAAATTCCCAAGTCACTTGCTCTCTAGGTACCACAGTCGAGTACTCCACCAATAGTAGGTGGAATCACGTAGCAAGGAGATGGTACACTTTAAGCACTCATCGGTGTACAAGATAGCTCATCGAGCACCGGATAGTGTTGTCCAACCAAAATTCAGCTCGTTCGGCATCATCATCCGTAGCTTTAAATTCAGTGGCCCCATGTTTTGAATCCTATCGATGGGGGCTTACTTGACCTTATTTGGTCGATTCTGGAGGTATTGTAGGTCTTGGGTTGCATTTGTCGGGAATGGAGGTTGTGGGACAGCCGTGTTAGTTCGAATGTATTGATTAAACCATTCGTTCATCACACTATAAAAGGCTTGCCTAGCCTCATCATTCGGATTGCTGGCCATAGGTTGAGAGTCCGCCGGCGCTGTCCCTTGTCGGGAGCAGCGCCACACTCTCCACATCATCAGCTATTGCTCGGTTGGGATCGGGATCCATTGCTATAAACAAACTCAAAGTCAAATTGTCAGAAATCACCACACTATCGATTCATCATTTAATGGCATGTATAGCTAGACCCCAAACACCTCACGGTAGTCCTAGAATTGACTAAACCGTGGCTCGATACCAATAAAATTGTAACACCCGAACCCGAGACCATTGCGATTATCGGACACGAGGGGTTAACAAGCCAAGTTCACATGGTTTGCCCACCAATTTGACATTTCCAGTCAGGCTGGAAGACTGCATCACCGTCGCCTTAAAATCATATCTCGAGTTTCAAAACTCGGAAACTGGTTTCGTAAATTTTCCTGAATTTAGACTCATATATCCATCCATGGATTTATTTCTAGAATTTTGGATGGGCCAATTGGTACAGTTTATTAGTTAAAGTCACCCATGTTACAGGGATCGACTGCTCTGACCTTCGTGCGGTATAACTTGAATATCTCTCTGTACAGGGCTTTAATGCTGGTGTCGTTTGTTTCTAATGAAACTAGACTCAAAATGGAATCTGTACATATAAGGTATGTCGCCTAATTCTTTCTGGATAATTTATAGCAAATTTTAAAGTTGCGACAGGGAACCCAGAAACCGTTCTGGCCCTGTCTCACAATAGCATTAATATCTCTTAACATGTAACTCCTATGACCATTTCGTTTCTTCCATATGAAAATAGACTCATCAAGGTTCATTTACATAGCTTATTCACTATTTAATTCCATTTCTACGAATTTTGGTGATTTTTCACATTCACGTCACTGCAGCTGGCAGCATCTGTTTTAAGGTAGGTCTTACCTATTTGGTAGTCTCCATGAACCAACTAGTCTTTGCCATACATAGGTTCATATATGATCATTTTAACCATGCCAATGGCTGATCATATGACCAACATTCCCATTTCAAGCCATAGCCACATCATGACACCAAATATATACATACAAACCACAATTATTGTAAGTTCATGTTCCTTTTCGAGCCATTTTCGCATGGCCGTACATACTTACATCACCACATATTTAACAAACAAGGGTAGTCCTATACATGCCATTTCAAGTTCAACCAAGAATTTATACCAAAATGGGGGCTTGATAGTGTGGATGACTTCGACTTCAACGATCCCGAATCCGATTGCTATCGGCGAAATCTAGAAAACGAGAGCCAAAGCAGCGGAGTAAGCATTTTTATGCTTAGTAAGTCTCAAGGAATATAATCAACTCTAATTACAGCAATACATTCACATAGTTAAATGCATCATTTCATTAATGCGCATTCACATAATCATACTTACTTTACCATCCCAACTCTTATGTTCATACACAAATAACGGCTTCATTAAGGCCGATAACTCGTTCCATCATAGGAGCGGATATTCACACGCTTACTCCTAGCGCCAGCACACACCGCACTTACCTTGTCATTGGGAAATTTCACAAGTGCATTAGCTGAAATTTTCCAGCAAGCTTATAATTTTCAAATCACATACCTTCGAGTTTAACCGGATGTCGCTACTCGATCAATCGCCTTGGGACATAGCCCGGTTATGGTAACCCGCACCAAGGCCTCACGGGACTTAACCCGGATATCACGATTTGCACAAATGCCTTCGGGTCTTAGCCGGATGTAGCCACTAGCACAATTGCCTTCGGGTCTTAACCCGGTTATAATTTCCAGCATAATTGTCTTCGGGGCTTAGCCCGGATATCATTCAATTTCTCATGCACACATACATCAATAATCATTGGACATACATATTTATTTTCGTTACTAAGGCTCAAACACAATTATAATCACTAACATAATCGCCTTCGGACTTAGCCCGGTATCATTCGAATACTCATACACACATAAATCAATAATCAATACATCCATATTTCATTCCACATAATTCAAGTAAGGTCACTTCTTGAGGACTTACCTCGGATGTTGTCGAACGGCTTTTACGGCTATTCGATTACTTTTTCCTTCCCTTGTCCAATTGTGGCCCTCTTAGCTCTTGAGCTAATTCAAACAAATTCAATTTATCAAAACCTCATTGTGCTAGCTTATGGCGAATATGACAAGGAATTTAAATGGTCATATGGCCACTCTTTAGCTTGAATACACAATGGTCATGCACATTTTATACTACATGAAGCAATTCAATACAATTTATTTGAGCATCAAGGAAAGGCTAAGGCCTTCAATAGGCTACCAAGGCCGAATATTCATGTACATGTTGAGGCCAATTTTGCACTTAATACCTCACAAAAACAGCATGCATTTACTAGTTAATGCTTTGCACATTGTGGCCCAAAACTTATAATATAGCATCAAGCACTTATATGTGTGCTAGGCGAATTGTGCTTGCAATTTCACAAGCATTCTTCCACATCTTCTTCTTTAAACCAATATATTCATCACTTACTTCATAGCCAAAACATCATGTGTAAACATATATATACAATATGAGCATGGTCAATTTCAAGATGTCCATAGCCATCCAAAATACAAATTTTAACTAACATGCAAGAGGCATGAACCATGTTCAAGGATGCATCATGGCGAATATGAAAATCATGCTCCATTCAACTTCAATCATGGTTAAACACAAAAGAAACTCAAAATCTTACTCAAGAGTAGACAATCCATCATTGCATGCATCATCATCAAGCTTCACACTTAGCATGCAATGGCTTTATCACCATAACAACTTTGGCCAAATACCATTTCCATGGCATAACAAAGATTTGAGCCATGGCTAACATGCACATCAAGTTAGCAACCAAAACATGCATGAAACTCCTAACACAACCTCATACATACCTTAATCTTGATGCAAACTTAGCCAAATCTCCTTCTAGATCTCTTCCAAACCAAGCATGAAGCAAAAATCCTCCTTCTTCCTTAGTTTTGGCTCAAAGAAAGGATGAACAAAATTTTTTCTTTCCTTCTCTACAACTCACGGCAATGGGGGATTACCACACTCACACACATTTTTTTTTTTCATTTTTTATCACCCATACACCTTTGTTTATTATTTCACCCTAATGCACCAACAAAACATGTTTCATGACATGTTTAGCCCATCCTCCTTGTCATGGCCGCCACCACCTATAAAAGGGGAATTTGACATGCAAGTCCATTATTTTGCATGCATGCTTTAATTTGTCATCACACATTTCCTATCATACTTTCAAAGTTCATTACTAAGTCCTTTCTTGTGGAATTCACCCTTATAACACTAAATCAATCATCATAAAATGTCATACATGAGCACACACGTATTATAGGCATCAAAATAAATTTTTAATTATTTTTATGCCTCGGTTTTGTGGTCCCGAGACCACCTTCCGACTAGGGTCAATTTTGGGCTGTCACATTCCTACCCGATCGAACGCATCAGTGGGGTTCTCAAATAGGAATAAGAACAAGCAGAACATGGCTTCTAAAGCTTAGACCACTTCTGTCGTGAGTGTTGGTAGTGCTCGGCCAAATAGGTCGGAGTGTTTGCAGTGTGGTAGGCGTCATTTCAACGAGTGTCGAGGGAATGAGAAGGGGTGCTTCAAATGTGGGTCACTAGACTAGTTCATCCGAGACTGCCCTGAATTAGATGAGAAAGAGAAAAAGTAAGAAGGGAAAATAGTGCTCCTTCGAAGGGTAGACCACAGAAAAACCCAGGCAGTGGGGCTAGTAGTAGAGGTGCCCCTAGAGATTCAGCTGTGAGGTCCGATGGCCGTGCGCCTGCAAGGACTTATGCCATTCGCGCTCGCGAAGAGGCATATTAACCGAATGTGATTACAGGTACTTTTTCTCTTCATGATATCTCTATTATTGCTTTGATTGATCCAGGGTCTACTCATTCCTATGTATACATGAAATTAGTACCCAGTATAAATATGTCTGTTGAGTCCACCCAATTTGTGATAATAGTGACAAACCCGTTAGGCAGACATGTGATAGTTGATAAAGTGTGTAGAGATTGTCCTTTGATGATTAGAGGTTATTATTTTCTGGCTAACCTCATGCTACTACCGTTTGATGAATTTGACCTAATTCATGGCATGGATTGGTTAACTGCTCATGATATGATAGTGAATTGTGGTAGTAAGTTCATTGAAATGAAATGTGAGAATGAGGATATTATTCGGGTTGAATCAGGTGAACCGGAGAGCTCATCAGTATTGATCTCGTCTTTGACTGTCGAGAAATATTTGAGAAAAGGGTATGAGTCCTACCTAGCATTTGTGTCGAACACCAAAAAGTCCGAAGTGAAAATTGAGACAGTGCCTGTGGTACGTGAGTTCACAGATGTGTTTCCAGAGGAATTGGCCAGATTACCTCCAACCAAAGAAATTGAGTTTGGCATCGAGTTGGTCCCTGGTACGACACTTATCTCAATTGCTCCGTATAGAATAGCTCCAATGGAGTTAAAGGAGTTGAAGGCTCATTTACAAGAGTTAACAGATAAAGTTTTTGCAAGACCGAGTTATTCACTGTGGGGTGCTCTGGTACTTTTTGTGAAAAAGAAAGACGGGTCGATGAGATTGTGTATAGACTACCGACAGCTCAACAAGGTAACCGTGAAGAACAAGTACCCTTTGCCAAGGATCAATGATTTGTTTGATCAATTGAAGGGAGCCACCGTGTTTTCTAATATCGACTTAAGGACGGGCTACTATCAATTAAGGGTTAAGGAACAAGATGTGCCAAAAACCGCGTTTAGGACGAGGTATAGGCACTATGAGTTTCTTATTATGCCTTTCAATTTAACAAATGCTCTTATGGTGTTTATGGATTTGATGAACCACATTTTCCGATCGTTTTTGGATAAGTTTGTAGTGGTCTTTATCGACGACATATTGATTTACTCGTGTGATGAAAGTGAGCATACGGAGCATCTAAGAACTATTTTACAAACCTTAAGAGATAAACATCATGTCGGGAGATGGAATCAGAGTTGACCCAAGCAAAATCTTGGCCATTGTTGAGTGGAAATCACTGAGGAATGTTACAGAGGTTCGAAGCTTTTTGGGTTTAGCTGGATACTACAGGAGATTTGTAAGTTCTCAATAATAGCTACTCCAATGACAAAGTTGTTACAAAAAGATGTCAAGTTTGAATGGATAGAGAAGTGCCAACAAAGTTTCGAGAAACTAAAGGCTTTATTGACTGAAGCCCCAGTTTTAGTGCAACCGAAACCGGGAAAAGAGTTTTGGTGTATAGTGATGCATCCTTGAATGGGTTAGGATGTATGCTCATGCAAGAAGGCAAGGTTATAGCCTATGCCTCGAGACAAATAAAGCCACAAAAGAGAAATTACCCGACCCACGATTTGGAGCTAGCAACTATAGCGTTTGCATTAAATATTTGGAGACACCATTTGTATGATGAAAGATGTTAGGTATTCGCCAACCATAAAAGTCTAAAGTATTTAATGACTCAGAAGGAGTTGAACTTACGGCAAAGACGGTGGTTAGAGTTGATAAAAGACTACGAATTGGTGATTGACTACCACCCTGGAAAGGCTAATGTAGTAGCCGATGCTTTGAGTAGGAAATCATTGTTCACCCTAAGGGATATGAATACCCAGCTGACCGTGATTGATGATGGCTCGATTCTAGTCAAGATGAGAGTAAGACCTATGTTCTTTCAAGAGATGTGTGAGGCCTAGAAAAGTGATGAGGACTTGCAAGCTAAAATGGCCCAGTGTGAGATGGGAAGTGAATTAGAATTTGTATTAGTACCGACGGTTGTATGATGTACCAAGACAAGATCTATGTACCCAAGGATAAGGAGCTCATTCAGAAGATTTTATGAGAGGCACATAGTGGTTGCTTGTCTATCCATCCGGGTAGTGTGAAAATGTACAATGACTTGAAGAAAATGTACTGGTGGTCAGGAATGAAAAGAGACATTTCTTAGTTTGTCTCTAAATGTCTAGTTTGTCAACAAGTGAAGGCTGAACACCAACTACCCTCGGGTTTGCTTCAGCCTGTGATGGTTTTCGAGTGGAAATGGGACTGGGTAACCATGGATTTTGTGGTAGGGTTGCCTTTGACACCAAAGAAAACGAATTTCGTTTGGGTTGTTGTCGATAGACTTAGCAAGTCGACACATTTTATACCGGTGCGTACCGACTACTCCCTTGAGAAATTGGCTGATTTGTATGTTTCAAAGATAATGAGACTTCACGGGGTGCCCTTGTCGATTATCTCAGATAGGGATCCAAGGTTTACCTCGAGGTTTTGGAAGAAGTTGCAATAAGCTTTGAGGACAAAGTTAAATTTTAGCATAGCTTTTCATCCGCAAACCGACAGTCAGTCAAAAAGAGTAATTCAGATATTAGAAGACATGTTACGATGTTGTGTTCTCGAGTTTCAAAGTAGTTGGGAAAAGTATTTACCGCTAGTCAAATTTGCCTACAACAACAACTATCAGTCAAGTCTGAAAATGGTGCCTTATGAGACTTTATATGGGCATAAGTGTCGAACACCCTTGTATTGGATCGAGCTGAGAGAGAATCAAATACACGGGGTTGATTTAATTAAAGTGATTGAAGAAAAAGTTAAGGTGATTCGCGACTGCTTGAAGGCCGCTTCAGATAGACAGAAATCTTACACAGATTTGAAATAGAAAGAGATCGAGTTTCAAGTCAGGGATAAGGTGTTTTTAAAGGTATCCCTATGGAGGAAAGTCCTCAGATTCGGTAGAAAGGCCAAGCTGAGTCCTCGTTTCATAGGACCTTATGAGATTACCGAGAGAGTAGGGCCTGTTGCCTACCGATTGGCCTTGCCCTCAAAATTAGAAAAGATTCACGACATGTTTCATGTATCCATGGTACGTCGATATAGATTGGATCCTTCACATGTAATCGCGCCAACAGAGGTTGAGATTAGCTCAGACATGACTTATGGCGAAGAGCCAATTAAGGTTCTGGCTCGGGAGGTCAAACAATTGAGGAATAAAAGTATAGCACTCGTGAAATTTTTGTGGCATAGACATGGAGTCGAGGAAGCCACATAGGAACACGAGGAGACCATGAGAGACTAATACCTGAATTTTTTCACTGGTAAGATTTTCGGGGATGAAAATCCCTAAGGAGGAGAATTGTAACAGCCTGATTTTGGGCTCCGTCAGAGCGATGCTTTCGGAACCACTAACTCGAGGTCAGAGAAATTATTTTTAATATTTATTTTATGTGTGATGGTATTTTATAAAGATGCATGAAAATTTTGGTGAATATTTATTTTATGTGTGATGGCATGTTTATAAAGATGCATGAAAATTTTGGTGAATTAATTTTAGCGTTTGTGAGCTTAATCGCGAAAAAGGACTAAATCGCATAAAGTTAAAAAGTTTTAATTTGATAGTTAAGCGTGTTAAATTGCCACGTATCATAAATGGGGGTTTTTAAAGTGAAATTACACCATTATATAAGTGATGGCTGGCCATGGGACAAGGATTTTAAATAGTCAAAGGTTAGGTAGGTGTTGGTGGCTTATTTGACAAAAAAAGAAAATAAAATAAACATAGGATGATATCATCCCTTTTCTATATTCTTCTTGACCAAAAATATCAACCATAGGAGGGTTTTGAAGCTTGAAAATTTCATCCACTTAATCTCTCTACAAGTAAGTGATCTTGATGGTTTTTCTTGATGATTTTTGTACTTTTAGAACCCTTGGAACATGAGCTTTCAAATGAGGGGACTATTTTGAAAAATGGTTGAAAGTATAAGGCTTTACCATGAGTGTGTTCATGTTTTTTTCTGAAATTTTATGGAAGAAAATGAGTTATGGTAGTGTAATAAACAACTTTTGTGAAGCAGTTTCTATGAAAACCCTAACTAATGACCATTTTGCATAAGTTGTAAAATAGGTGATAAATGTGTGAAATAATGAGAATTGTGGGCTACTTTTAGTATAAAAAATGATCGGCTAGGCATGATAAAATATGATAAAAATTGATTTTCAGACCTAGGGGTAAAATGGTCATTTTGTGAAAGTCTAGGGGCAAAACGGTCATTTAGCCCAATTATGAATTTTTGAGTGTCTAGATTAATATGCTAATGAGATGAATGAATTTCTATCATTTTAGATCAAGAATTACAAAATCTGGGCTAGACTGGGGAAAAGCAAAACAAGTGGACTAAGTCGAACTAGTCATCCATATTTCGTAATCCGAGGTAAGTTGTATGTAAATAATACAACTAAATTGTTATTATATGTGTTTGAATTGATATAGCATAAATTGATTAATTGTGGTAATGAAAATACGTGATGATAATTGAGATAATAGAACTCGCGGGTGAACCCTAAGAACAAATCAGATATTCGTGCCCTTACATTTGGAGTCATTTGTGCGCTAGTGTAAGACATGTCTAGGACATGCATCGGCCACATTATGAGAGCCAGTGTAAGACCATTTCTGGGACATGGCATCGACATTGAGATGAGAGCTAGTGTAAGATATGTTTGGGACATGCATCAGTCTCGAGATGTAAGTCAATGTAAGACGTGTCTGGGACATGCATTGGCTACGAAATGTGTCAGTGTAAGACCATGTCTGGGACATAGCATCGGCACGAAGATGTGAGAGCCAGTGTAAGACCATGTCTAGGACATGGCGTCGGCCTCGATTTCGATAGTCAGTGTAAGACCATGTCTGGGACATGGCATCGACTTGTCAGATGAACTAGTGTAAGACCATGTTTGAGACATGGCATCGGCATTACACCCTATGTTTGAGGCTTAATGAATATCCGATAGCATTCCAAATGGTTCAACAGTGAGAGTCACAGCTTAAGTTAAACAAGGGAAGTATAACCATGTTGTGAGTGGTATAGGTACCTATTTGAAATGTATGAGATGTGGGCTCAATATATCTATGTGAAATGTATTGGCTAGTGATGAGTAAGTTGTGCTTATGCCTACTTAAGTACTATGCGCATGATGATAAATGGTAAAGTTGTTGTTATATTTATTGCATGCAACTTACTAAGCTTTATGCTTACCCTATTTCTTTCCATTTTCTTATAGTACCACCTAATTAGCTCATGGATCAACGAACATCAGAGGCATCGATCACACTATCAATCGAAGCACTTAGTATAGTTAGATCTATTTATTTTGATTATGGCATGTATAGGACCCTGACTTTAGAATTTTGTGTCATTGTTATTTGGCCAAATGTGTTGGCTTACTTTAGCATTTTGATTCATTTTGTATAAGGCCACGAAAATGGCTAAAATTGAAAGTTGTTATCTGAATACAAGAAGTTATTTCATGAATGGGTAAATTGGTGGGGTTTTTTAGTAAATATGAAATGTGTAAAGGTCGTAGATGTGGTTGTTGGATTGAGAAATCATATTATGATGATCTTTAACATGTTGGATGGTGTTATTTTGTGTTTCAGGGTGGTAAAAGGCTTGGTAAATAGCCCTATGTTGTCGACACGGGTAGACACACAGGTGTATGTGTAGGCCGTGTGTAACACATGGCCAGCCCCATGGGCATGTTGTCTGGCTTTGTGTCCCCTACATGTAAAAATTACAAGTTAGTATGCATCGTAATAAACACATGGGCAGAGACATGGCCGTGTGTCTCAGCTGTGTGAAGGACACAGCTTAACACACGGGCGTGTGCTTTGGCCATGTGACCCTTAAGGATTGCTGACGTCAGAAACAAAATGTCAAGATTTTTAGACACGGGCTAGAACACGAGCGTGTCATGGCCATGTAAGAGACACAAGTGTGTGTCAAGCCGTGTAAAAACCCCTGTAGGTTCGAATTTAGAATTTAATTCATACGGGTATGGGACACGAGCATGTCCCTAGATGCCTCAGCACGGCCATGTTATAATGACCACACAGGTGTGTTGCCCTTCAACACGGGCATGTGCCCTGTTTCAAGAATCATTTTTATTAAGTCAGTTTAAGGAGCCGAGTTAGTTTTGAATTGTTTCCAATGGGAGTTTGAGGCCTCATAGGCCCACATTAAGGATTTTTAAACAAGGTTAGAAAAAGTTCTAAATTTGATCAAGTCTTGTGACTCAGAAATGATTGTATGCATGTGGTTAAGTACGGTAATGCCTCGTGCCCAGTTCCAACCTCAGACTCGGGTAAGGGGTGTTACAAAACACGTTGTGGATCTTTTCTATTCTTTCAATGATCTCATACGGCCCAATGAAACACGAACTCAGTTTACCTTTAGACCAAATCTAAGGATTTTCTTCCACGGTGATACTTTCAGAAATACTCTGTCGTTAATCTGAAATTCAATGTCTTTTTGTTTTAAATCAGCATACGATTTCTGTCGATTTGAAGCTACTTTTAAACTATCACAAATACTTTCACTTGTCGATCTGAAGCTGCTTTTAGACTATCACGAATTACTTTCACTTTTTCTTTAGTCTCTCTAATCAAACCAACCCCGTGAATCTTTTTCTCACTAATCTCGGTCTAGTACAATGGAGTTCGACATTTGTGGCCATATAAAGCTTCGTACGAAGCCATCTTTATGCTTGATTGAAAACTATTATTGTACGCGAATTCAACCAATGGAAACTATTTCTCCCAGTTGCCTTCAAACTCTAACACACAATAACAAAGCGTATCTTCGAGAATCTGTATTACTCTCTTTGATTGACCGTCTGTTTGCGAATTAAAAACTGTACTAAAATTCAACATCATACCAAGAGCTTCTTGTAGTTCTTCTAAAACCATGATGTAAACCTCGGATCTCTATCTGAAATAATCGAAACTGGCACCCCGTGCAATCTAACAATATCTAAAATGTACAATTCAGCCAGTTTATCAAGCGAATAGTCTGTACGTACCAGAATGAAATGCATAGAATTTGTTAATCGATCTACAACAACCCAGATAGCATTTTTCTTTTTCGGAGACAGAGGCAAACCTGATAAGTAATCCATCGTAACTCTATCCCACTTCCACTCTGGTATCAACACAGGCTGTAGTAATCCCGAAGGTATTTGATGTTCAGCTTTAACTTGCTGACACACTAAACATCTCGATACAAATTCTGAAATATCTCGTTTCATACCTGACCACCAATACAATTGTTTCAAATCATTGTACATTTTTGTACTTCCAGGGTGAATAGATAAACAATCACTATGTGCCTCGTGTAAAATTTTTTGAATGAGCTTGAAATTCTTTGGTACGGAAATTCTATTTCGAAACATTAAACAATCATCAACTCCGATTTGATAGTTTGAATCATTATTCGACTCACATTGCACTCTTTTAGCTTGTAACTATTATCACACTTTTGAGCTTCACAAATTTTTTAAAGAAAAATTGGTTTACCTTTCAACTCTGCTAGAACCGAACCATCATCGGACAAAGTCAATCTTGTATTCATCGCTTTCAAAGCAAATAGAGATTTTCTACTCAAAGCATGTGCGACTACATTTGCTTTCCCCAAATGATAATCAATTACTAACTCGTAATCTTTCAATAGCTTAAGCCATCTCCGTCGTCTCAAATTCAAATCTTTCTGAGTCATTATATACTTTAAACTTTTGTAATCAGTAAAGATGTGGCACTTTTCATCGAACAAATGATGTCGCCAAATTTTCAATGCAAAAACAATAGCGGCTAACTCTAAAACGTGCGTCGGATAATTCTTTTCATGCGGCTTCAACTGTCTAGAGGCATAAACTATAACTTTTCCTTCTTACATCAAAACACAACCCAAACCATTCAATGGCACGTAGCTATAAATCACGAATTCTTTACCTGACTTAGGTTGAACCAACACTAGTGCCTCAGTTAACAATGCTTTCAACTGATCGAAACTCTGTTGACATTTCTCGGACCACTCAAATTTTATATCTTTCTATAGCAATCTGGTCATCAGTGCAGCAATCATCGAAAATCCCTTTACAAATGTCGAGAATAACTAGCTAACCCCAGAAAACTTCTAACTTTAGATACATTTCTCGGTGGTTTCCAGTCAACAACTGCAGAAATCTTCCTCGGATCAACTCTTATACCTTCTGCTGAAACAATGTGCCCCAAAAATCTGACTTCTTGGAGCCAAAATTCACATTTGCTAAATTTAGCTAACAGTTGCTTATCTCTCAAATTTTGAAGCACAATTCTCAAATGTTCGGCTTGCTCAAACTCATCCCGTAAATAGATCAAAATGTCATCAATGAACACAATAATGAATCTGTCTAAATACGGTTTAAAAATCTGGTTCATCAAATCTATAAAGACCATAGGAGCATTAGTTAATCTAAAAGGCATAACAAGGAATTCATAATGTCCATACCTCATTCTGGAAGTAATTTTCAGCACATTCGAATCTTTAACTCTCAATTGATAATAACCAGACCGCAAATCAATCTTCGAAAACATTGTTGCACCTTTCAACTGATCAAATAAATCATCTCTTCTCATCAACAGATACTTGTTCTTTATTGTAGCCCTGTTAAGTTGTCGATAGTCAATACACAATCTCATTAACCCATCTTTCTTCTTTACGAATGACACTGGCACACCCTAGAACTAGGTCGTGCAAAACCTCTATCTGTTAATTCTTGCAACTGAGATTTCAACTTTTTCAATTCTATTAGAGCCATTCTATCGTATCTATTATGGATGGATGATTTTAGATGATTTGAATTCATGTAGAACCTTAGTAATGCTCATTGTAAAGAGTGTAAAAGATGCTATATGTATTATGGTAGAGAGTGAAGCTGATTGATAATTATATGTAGTTAACTTAGGTATTTGTCTAGAGTTGGCAAGTTGAATATGATGATTTTGAGATGATAGATTTAAGCATGGTGAAAGCTATAATTTATGGGTTTGGTAGTATAGAATTTAGGGAATTAGTGATTTGTAATAGTTGAATGTTGTCCATGAATTGTATTTAGGATGGATTATAGAATGGAGTTGAAGTGATGGAAGATTAATAATGTAATACTTGATTATGAATAATGCATGGATTAATTAGCACTTCGAAAAAATTATGTATTCTGTGTATATTAAGAAGGTTTAATAGTTATGATTGTATGGGTGTATTTAATGGATTATGTAATTGTGATATTTATAGTATTATTGATTAGTTAAGTGATTGGAACTAGACATATATAGACTGATGTTCATAATGAATTGAATGATATGAATCATATTAAATTGTTTGGATTGTGAGAATTGTCAATTGTAGATGTTATTGATATGTATATAGGTTGTTTGATGTAGAATTGAGTTGAGTTTAATGGTTGAAGTTTCTAGAATGATAATATACAGTATAATTTGCTTAATGAAGATTTGTTGCCATTAATGAAATCATTATGATATTGTTTGATGATAAGCTGTGAAATTGGTATACATGATATTGGTTGATTAATGTTGGTTGTAAAGACATATTTTGGAAGTGATTATCGGCTTATATGAAGTGAGATAAGATTAAGTAATGAAGCTAAATTTTAATTGCGAAATATGAGCCTATTTAGGTAAATCATGAATGGTGATTGGGGATAAATAAGACTGGATTTAGGTTGATAGTGCTTCAATTCAAAGATTATGGAGATTGATATGATCGCTTAATCTGTTTTCGATCTGAGTTGTTGAAGTAATCTAGCGAATATTGCGTAAAGTGACTTATATGAATTAGTAATTTGTAATGTGGAATTTAATTAAGTGAAATTGTTTATGTGGTTAACTTAAGGTTCAAAGTATTGCATAGTGGTAATTGCTGTGATGAAATTTTAGGGAACATAGGCGTACATTAACTGTTGAGTGATGTAGAATAAGAACTTGGATTAAGTAAATAGTAGACTGTGAGTATTATGAATAATATAGAATGGATTTATGATAAGTTAGAAGAAATCATTTGGTTATTGCGTAATGTTGGGAAGTATAATGATGATTGAAATCGTGTAAGTATGATCAAGGAATGATTGCCTATTGGTACTTCAGCTGACTGCATGATTTATACGAAATTTTTGACTTATGAACGGAATGCAGATATTTGAATGAATGGGTTGTCTTAACGAGTTCGAATTGGTCTGTTGAGTGCTAATTTTAGGCATAAATAACATGATGAACAATTAAGCGAGAAATTATAATTTAAGCTGTCTAGAAACTATGTGGTTATAATCAATAATTCGGGTGAGTCTAAGATGGTTACAATTGGTATTATAAGTGACATTTAGTGTTAGAAATAATAGGGTATAGGGATTAATGAAATTTGTAAGTTATCGGAATAAGAATCGATTAGAATGAAAATTGAATATATTGAATGCAACTCAGAAAGTAACTGCGACTAAAGTCGGAGGAAACCATCATGTTATGTAAGATATGGACTAATTCAAATGGGAATACTGCAACATTGGATGAGACTTGGGTAAAGATCGAGTATGTAGCATTGTAAATAGCATTGCAGTACAAAACCTCTATCTGTTAATTCTTGCAAATTAGGCAGTAAATAATAATGACTCATCACAGATACTTGTTCTTTATTGCCATACTGATTAGTTGTCGATATCAATACAATCTCATTAACCCATCTTTCTTCTTTCACGAATGACACACACAGAACTAGGTGGTACAAAACCTATCTGTTAATTCTTGCAAGCAGAAACTACGATTCAACTGATCAAATAAATCATCTCTTCTCAAATTGGAGACTTAATTCAATAGTGAAGACTAGTCGTGATTAATCGCACAGATTGATAAGTAGCAGAATTCTATTGTAAATGTGACAATTATGCCATAGAGTGAAGTCGATTGGATTAACTTTGATCGGAATGATGCACTGAGGATTTGAGATTCAGTTCAAAATGAAGAGTTGATGTCTCTAGTACAGTTTGGATATCAAAAGATGAAGTAAATTCAACAGATACGTCGAATTAGTGCTATGAAGCTAGTTTGACATGAGACATGTAATGAACATGATTTAGCTATGACTGAGGTGAAAGAATCGGCATGTTCGAAGAGATTGAGAGATTCATTCGAGGATGCAAGCAAAGATGACGGAACGAATAATGGATGAGTTAAGTTGTCGATAGTCAATACACAAGCTACGTGACTAATGAGTAACTTTAGTTAGTATTTGTAGCTATCTTAGATGAAGTTCAATTGAGAGTTGAGGAGATGTGTAGGAATTAGGAAGATTTGCATGAATTCTCAAGAGTAGAGACGTTGGTGGTCGAACTATGTAGAATGGTAATGCATAGACGATATCAGATTGCAACAGACATGAGTCACTATGAATGTTATAGATGTGATGGTGTCATAGATTGTAGGTACATGAATGTAAGTATGACATACAGTTAGAGTGACCATTGTTATGGAAGACAGATTAGCAAGATACTAGTTGATGTGAATGTAATATGCTGAAATTGAGGATTTATCGTAATGTCTAGAATCCATCTGTTGTCAGTTGATTGATATGATTGCATAGTGACATGGAATTGAAGTATCGAGATAAATATTTTGAGAGTTGGATGTGCATAGTGAGGAAACGATCAGTAGTCTTGATTCACCCATTTTTCTTCTCTACGACATGACATGAGTACACCTTAGACCTAGGTGGTACAAAACCTCTATCTGATTAATTCTTGCATTAGTTGAATGAGTTGAAGTTAGTGTAATGACTGTAGTTGACGTAGCATACTACATGAATTATGTTGTCTAAGTGTGAAAGTGATGGTGTCAAGTTATGATTAGTGCATGAACCGTTGTATTGACGTAAATAAATGATTGTAGGATGGACTTCGTAGTAGTTGTGATGATTGATGTGCATTTAATGTTGCAATTGATACGTATAGAATGATTTGAGTCTATCAGGTAGATGATCACAAGTGAGTGTATATGTACTTCGGATTGTAATACTAGTTGTAGTTAAATTTTGAAGTATTGAGGTATTCTAGATACATGTTATCGTGATAGTGTAATGATCGAAGGATTTGATGCTGAATAGTTGACATATTTGCGTAGTTACGAAATTGATGAGGCATAAATCTGAGATATGATGGTTAGTATCATAAGGTCTTAATGATGAAGACATTGCTATAAATATGAATGTGTTGATGCAATTAGCGATGTAATGGTCAATGTAAATGATTGCTATGAAAGTGATGGTCTCAATGAAGATCGATAGCATAGTCAGTTAATCATGTACAGTATTGAAAGTGACATGTTGAACATGTATAATGTGGAATGAATAGCATTGAAAGCTTAATTAAGCTAGTCATTAGAGAATCTAACTAGAGTTGATGACTATGCTGGATCAGAGAAATATGAGGTGAAACGAGGATATGATGCTTTGACGATTGACTAGATGCGATTGTCTATGTATGAATAGAGTTACATAGTGAATACATGTATGTTATGATTTGTCTACGTAGATTGAATTAGTGTGTAACGATGATATGACATATTGTATGAAGTGATGGTGCTTAGTTCGTGTTCCTGAGATGACTCCATGAATTCAGCCAGTTGTGTGTCAGTCACTAGAGACGTATGTAGCAGTTGTGTAATGGTGATTAATTCAGATAGGTTGATGTGGTTCGATTAAAGTCGGATGACGGATTTAGCTATTGCTGAATCTGACGAAGTGAAAATGGCTTTGCGAGTTAGATGAGCTGAATGCGATAAGATGTAATATGTGACTGTACATGATTACTGAGATAATGGGATTGTTAAGTGAGATTGAGTAGAACTCCATGAATAGAAGCCATTTAGATGGTTACTGAAGACTGCGTGATCATGTGGAAGAACATTGACTTAGATAGTGGATTGACATGTACGTATACATTAGATAATCATTAGATACAATCAGAGTTGACAATCTGATAGATTCGATTGATGCATATGGATTCTGAAATGGTATAGGTATGTTAACAGATTCAGCTTATCAAGCATTAATGCTGATACAATGGATTTACGTATGGTTATGAGAAGGTCAATATCGACGGAATATTAAATAGTGATAATAATTCTGAATAATCTGAATGGTCATTGCGGATGGATTAGAAGTAATAGTCAATTGATGATATAGAGTCATGGGTTAGATGATCAGTAATATGTAGATTGTTGAATGATGTACAAATGCGTGAATTGGTAGTTGCACATGTCAATCATGTAATCATGACTCGATGACGAGAAATGTATATCAGGTATAAGTGCTAAATTAGCGTCAATGTAGTATGATCATTGAAGCATGATACCATGGTATGTCAAGCAATGGTACAGTGGATCCAGTATCTAGTAGAACTGTAAAGCCGATGTAGCAATTACTGATTAAGAGTACGCGATAGAGTCTGTTAGGATCATCGATGAAATTGATGATGATAGCACGATGTACTAATGTGATCTATTAAGTAGAATATTAAGGATAGGTGAATGATGGCTATATACTAAATGATAAAGTGCTGAAAGATTATGAGCATGACTAAGTGTATGAGCTAAGTATTGTAATAGAGTGAAATTGTTGAATGTTCAGTATTGGTCATAGGATTGACATTAGTCCTTTCAAGCGATCAAATAAATCATCTCTTCTCATCAATGATACTTGTTCTTTATTGTAGCCACATTAAGTTGCAAGATGATTCAGATTGCTGATCAGGGATAATGCGACATCAACGAAATCACTACGGCAATTCACTTGATTCATCTTATTCAATTCGAAGATTCTAGTGAAGAGTTATGACTACATAGAAGCAGATTAAGATTAGTGATATGCGATAGGAAGTGACTGATTGTATTTCAATTAGTGTAGATGATTATGATAGAGTACTTGTGATACGAATGAGAGCGAAGCATGGATTATTATGAAATGTGTTGTCAATTGATGTGTAAGAGATTTTTGAATGATTGAAGAAGTGTTTAGATAGTATTTCATTGTTCTTTATTGTAGCCCTGTTGTCGATAGTCAATACAATCTTATCGTGATATAGAATATTGTATATGATGATGAGTAGACTCGTGATTGCATGATATCATGTTATTTAGGTAATTGTGTAATTAACATAAGAAATTTGTAATGCTCAGCAACTGATGGAGCAGAAGAACATGTGTGAGACAAATTGTAATAGAATCAACTACATTGGATGATGGATGAATAGAGTTATGTCATGGAGCTATAGATATCTGTGATGTTTCGAGTACTAACTCAATAGCAAATTCAACCTCTTTGATCGGTGGTAATCCCGGTAATTTTTCTGAAAACACATCTGAAAACTCACAAACTATCGGCACTGACTTAATCTTCGATTCAAACATTTTTCTATCTAGCACATACGCAAGGTAAGCTTCGTAACCTTTCCTCACACATTTCTCAGTTGACATCAACGAAATTAGGAAGCGGGGCCGAGGAGTTCAAGGCCATAGTTACTGATGATGCCAAAAGGGCCGAGTTCTGGCTTGATAACACCATTCGGGTGTTCGATGAACTATCATGCACACCCGATGAATGTCTAAAGTGTGCTATATCCTTGTTGCGAGACTCAGCCTACTATTGGTGGAGGACCTTAATTTCCATAGACCCAAAGGAACAAGTTACTTGGGATTTCTTTCAAACGGAATTTCGGAAGAAATATATTAGTCAGCGGTTCATCGATCAAAAGCGTAAAGAATTCTTGGAGCTCAAGCAAGGCCGTATGACAGTATCTGAATACGAACATGAGTTCGTAAGACTTAGTCGGTATGCTCGGGAGTGTGTGGCTGATGAGGTTGCTATGTGCAAAAGATTTGAAGAAGGATTGAATGAAGAGGTAAAGCTACTGGTGGGTATTTTAGAGATAAAAGAATTTGTAACACTAGTTGAACGAGCCTGCAAGGCGGAAGAACTCGAAAGGGAGAAGAAGAAAGCTGAATTTGAAGCTAGAGATTATCGTAAAAGATCAACGAGTAAAGCTCCATTCTCGGTGGTAAAGAAGTTCAGGGAGGACACTAATAAGTCGAGGGCGACTGCGGGAATTTCCATCAGAGCCCGACCATTGACGGACTCCCGAGCTACTTCGGTAGCTAGTGTGGGCAATAATCGTCAAGAGAGACCTGAATGCCCCCAATGTGGAAGACAACACCTAGGTGAATGTTGGGGTAAGTCTGTTAATAGGGCCTGTTATGGATGCGGTTCGAAGGACCACTTCATTAGAGATTGCACGGAGCTAGATGAGAAGAATAAGATGCAAGGTGTAAGACCTAGTGGAACGACGGCTAGAGGTAGGCCCCCAAGAATTTCTGGAGGTAGGGGTGGTAATCAGAGAGGAGCCTCTGATACGGTTGTTCGATCCGAGACCCGTGCTCCTGCTAGAGCATATGCCATCCGCGCACGAGAGGAGGCATCCTCCCCTGACGTTATCACTGGTACTTTTACTCTCTTTGATACTAGTGTGATTGCATTGATTGACCCCGGCTCTACTCATTCATATGTATGTGAAACCTTAGCGTCCAGTAAGACTCTACCTGTTGAGTCTACTGAGTTCGTAATTCGAGTGTCGAACCCTTTGGGTCAATACGTACTCGTTGATAAAGTGTGCAAGAGATGCCCCCTAATAATTCGAGAATCTTGTTTTCCGGCCGATCTGATGCTTCTACCATTTGATGAATTCGATGTTATTCTTGGTATGGATTGGCTGACCGTACATGATGCAGTGGTGGACTGCAAAAGGAAAACCATTGATTTGAGGAGTGCAAATAATGAGGTAGTCCGAGTCTAGTCTACTGATTTAAAGGGAGTGCCAGCGATAATATCTTCTATGACCGCTCGGAGATATGTGAAAAAGGGGTGTGAAACATACCTTGCGTATGTGTTTGAAAGTAAAGAGATGGAAAGGAAACTCGAATCGGTACCGTGGTTTGTGAGTATTCGGATGTTTTTCCGAGGAGTTACCGGATTGCCACCGGTTCGAGAAGTAGAATTCGCATCGAAGTTGTACCGGTACTACGCCGATCTCAATAGCCCGTATCGTATGGCATTAACGAAATTAAAGGAATTGAAGGTTCAATTGCAAGAATTGACGGATAGAGGTTTCGCCGACCGAGTTTTTCTCCATGGGCGCACCAAGATTGTTTGTGAAGAAGAAGGATGGAACTATGAGATTGTGCATCGACTATCGCCGCTGAATAAAGTGACGATAAAGAACAAATATCCGTTGCCACGAATTGACGATTTGTTTGATCAATTAAAGGGAGCCTCAGTGTTTTCAAAGATAGATTTGAGGTCGGGGTACTATCAGTTGAGGGTCCGAGAATCGGACATACCCAAGACTGCTTTTAGAACGAGGTACGGTCACTACGAATTCTTAGTGATGTCGTTTGGGCTCACTAATGCCCCTGCGGTATTTATGGATTTAATGAATAGAATTTTCAGGCCATACTTGGATCGCTTCGTAGTTGTATTTATCGATGACATTTTGGTCTATTCGAGAGATGAAACTGAACATGCTGAACACTTGAGGCTAGTGTTGCAAATTTTACGAGAGAAGTAGTTATACGCAAAATTCAGTAAATGTGAATTTTGGTTAAGAGAGGTTAGCTTTTTGGGGCACGTGGTGTCCGCATCGGGTGTCAGAGTGGACCCAAACAAAATTTCAGCCATAGTTGATTGGAAACCTCCAAGGAATATTACCGAAGTTAGGAGCTTTTTGGGGCTTGCCGGATACTATCGACGATTTGTGAAAGGTTTTTCGATGATAGCTGCACCGATGACGAAACTACTCCAAAAAGATGTTAAGTTCGAGTGGTCGGAACGCTGTCAAGAAAGTTTCGATCGACTAAAAACCTGTTTAACTGAGGCCCCGTACTAGTACAATGAGTCCGTAAAGAGTTTGTCATATCTGATGACGCATCCTTGCTTGGGTTAGGTTGTGTGTTGATGCAAGAAGGTCGAGTTGTGGCTTACGCGTCGAGACAACTAAAGCCGCATGAGAGAAACTATCCGACCCATGACCTTGAACTAGCAGCCATAGTGTTCGCCTTGAAAATATGGCGGCATTACTTGTTTGGAGAAAGGTGTCATGTTTATTCGGACCACAAGAGTCTTAAATATTTGATGACTCAAAGAGATTTAAACCTGCGACAAAGACGTTGGCTTGAGTTGTTGAAAGACTATGAACTCATCATTGAGTATCACCCGGGAAAGGCCAACGTGGTGGCCGATGCTCTAAGTCGCAAGGCACTGTTTGCCTTGAGAGCGATGGATGCTCACCTATCCGTTTCACCCGATAAGGTGCTAGTAGTCGAACTAGAGGCCAAACCGTTATTGATTCATCAAGCACTTGAATCTCAGAAGGTCGACGCCGAATTGGTCGCTAAGCGAGCCGAATGTGTTTCGAATGAGGAATCGGAATTTCAGATTGACGACCATGATTGCTTGATGTTCAAGGGTCGATTATGTATTCCAAGGAATTGAACTTGTTTCGATGATTTTGAACGAGGCTCACGATGAGTCGAATGTCAATCCACCCGGTAGTACTAAAATGTACAATGACCAAACGCCAATTTTGGTGGCCCGTATGAAGCGAGACATTTCGAATTTGTTTCAAGGTGTCTGATATGTCAACAAGTGAAAGCGGAACATCAAGTGCCATCGGGATTACTTCAGCCAATCAAGATACCCGAATGGAAATGGGATCGATTAACAATGGACTTCGTGTCTGGGTTACCATTGACTCAGAATAAGAAAGACTCGGTTTGGGTCATTGTTGATAGACTGACCAAGTCTACTCATTTTATCCCTGTCCGCACGGATTTTTCGCTCGATAAATTGGCAGAATTATACATCTCCCAAATTGTTCGATTGCATGGGGTGCCTATTTCTATCGTGTCGGATAGAGACCCAAGATTTACATCGCGATTTTGGAAGAAATTGCAAGAGGCTTTGGGTACCAAGCTGCATTTTAGCACTGCTTTTCACCCCCAAACCGATGGTCAATCCGAACGGATAATTCAAATACTCGAGGATATGTTGAGATGTTGCATCCTTGAGTTTAGTGGTTCATGGGAACGGTATTTACCTTTGGTTGAATTCGCTTACAACAATAGCTTTCAATCAAGTATTAAGATGGCGCCTTACGAGGCTTTATACGGTCGTAAATGCCGTACCCCATTATTCGATGAACTTAGTGAAAGAAAAATCTTGAGGTTGATTTGATTAAAGATGCTGAATGAGCAGTGAAAGTAATCCGTGAAAGTCTCAAGATAGCCTCCGATCGTCGAAAGTCGTGACGCGGATCTGAAACGTAAAGACATCGAGTATCGTGGGAGATAAAGTGTTTCTTAAAGTTGCGCATTGGAAAAAGATACTCAGATTCGGCCGTAAGGGCAAGTTGAGCCCGAGATTCATTGGGCCATACAAAATCTCCGAACGAGTTGGCCCAGTTGCGTATCGTTTGATCTTGCCCCCTGAACTCGAAAGGATTCACGACGTCTTTCATGTTTCAATGCTTCGACGTTATAGATCTGATCCGTCGCACGTGATTAGTCCATCGGTTGAAATTCAAGCCAATATGAGTTATGAGGAAGAACCGATTCGTATCCTAGCACGTGAAGTGAAAGAGTTGTGAAACAAGCGGGTTCCGCTAGTGAAAGTGTTATGGTTCAAACACGGGATAGAAGAAGCTACTTGGGAACCCGAGGACTCTATGAAAGAGCGATACACGAGCCTATTTACCGGTAAGATTTTCGGACGAAAATTTCTTAAGTGGGGAGAGTTGTGACAACCCTAAAGTGACCCTAGTCGAAAGCGGATTCGGGACCGCTAAACCGAGTCACTAAATTATTTGAGTATGATAGTTCTTGTCTAAATATGTGAATATGCATGTGTGAAAATTTCTTAATTGAATTTTTGCTTAATTATAGGTGAATTTTAGTGATTAGGACTTATGTGAGAAAATTTAGAAATGTGCTAGGCAAATGTAAGGTGGCCTATTAATACATGTGGGAAAATGGTTGTCCTTGCATGTAAAATAACCCCTTTCCTAAGGTGAGTGGCCGGCCATGACAAGGTTATGGGCAAGGGAACATGTTTCCAACATGTTATGCTAGTGGTGTATGTAGGAAGCCATAAAATAATAGCTAGCATTAAAGAAATGATCAAAAAAATGAGCATGGATGCCCCCCCCCCCATTGTGCCGTAACTAGAGAGAAAAAAACAAAAAAAGAAAGGAAAATGCTCATTTTATTCTCCATTGACGTGGCTTGAAGGAGGAAGAAGAAGGGAATTCTTTTGTTCATGATTTGGCTTGGTTGATGCTTAGGAAGAGGTAAGCACTTTGAAACCCTTGGAAATTTAGATGTAAATGAGGTGATTAGTTCAAGTTCTATTCATTCCATGGATTAAATTTGGTTGTTTGGAGGTTTGGTATTTGGCCAAGTAGTTGAAGCTCTTGGTACATATATTTTCATGAAAGTTGAAATTGGTTTGTTCTTAAGGGAGGGTGCGAATGTGGCCAATGAAAGGCCTTGATGAACTATATATGTGGCTTGGGTTTATGACATTCGGTTAAGGGATATTGTGTGCTAGCAATGTTGGATAAATTTTTAGTAGAGTTGTGCTTAGGCATTCGGTCATTGATGAGCATTGTTGTAACCTAGTTGTAGTTGCAACTCTTAATTTTGAGATGGAATTTGTACACATAAGTTAAGTGAGTGGTTAGGGCCGAATGGGGTGTATAGAATATTAAAGACAATGTGTTTGAAAGAATAAAAACGATACTACATTGATAGTATAGGTATTCGGCCATTCTATCAAGGGTATAGGTGATGTTAGATCAATTTTAGCACATTCGGCCATATAAGTAAACCCATTTATGATATTGCCTTTGATTGTATAAAATCAACTAAAATGGGTGGTTAGTAAGGGTGGTTATCTAATATACGAATATGTATATGTGTATGTGTGATCGAATTATTGATAGTATAGTTGATGTCATGTATATATGTATAAATATTTGGTAAGACGGTTAAACTAGTTAATTGATTGATTTAGCTCAAGAAGCTAGAGGTGGAGAATCAAGCAAAGGAAAAGGAAAGATAATCGAGTAGTCGATTGGAAATCGTTTCATCCAATATAAGGTAAGTCATTAAGCATGTATTTGGTATTGATTTAAATGGTCATAATATCCATGCAAATTGTGTTTAATGAGATGGTGTGTACATAAAATGTATGTGTATGGAATGATGACATTGCTGAATGTATAAAAGAAGTAACTTGCGTAGAGCGTTTGGTCTCGGCACTAAGTGTGCGGGCAATAAATGGGCACGGTGACAAGATTGGCACTAAGTGTGCGGGCTTGGAAGGTATGGCACTAAGTGTGCGAACTTAAATTATATGGCACTAAGTGTGCGAACTTAAATTATATGGCACTAAGTGTGCGAACTTAAATTATATGGCACTAAGTGTGCAAACTTAAATTATATGGCACTATGTGTGCGAGCTTAAATTGCATGGCACTAAGTGTGCGAGATCGTTTATTAAGCACTACGTGTGCGAATTTAATATGTATGTTCTATCGATTGAATATTTATATGGAGGTGTGATTTTATCGAGTTGAGTATGGACAGCGGAAAGAGTAAGCACCTTGAGTTCATGGCTAATAGATGCTATGTTCATGCTCGGGGTTGAGTTGGTAAGTTTAAATCTATGTGATGATTTCAATTGCATTCCCGTAAATAAGGTAACGTGGAATAGATGAAAGTCATTTGATTGCATGATTATTGCGGAAATGAGATGATGTATGGAAATGCCTCAATTACTCTATTGAATAAGTATATAAAATGTCATTGGGTGAGTTGGTATGAGATTGAACCGAAGGTCCAAGGAACTATGGTATAGTTCGATATGGATGGGGTACCTAGCCTCGTGCATTGTTTCATGTTGTGATAATTTTATTAATGGATGGTTGTAGAATGCTTACGACTTCTTGAGTTATAAACTCACTCGGTGTTTTCTTGTCACCCATTTTAGGTCTCTTGGACTCGTCTATTTTGTGTGCTCGGAGCCGTCAACGAAGTCATCACACCGTGAGCAATTTTGGTATTGTCTTCTTAGTCAACCTAGGAGAACATTTGGCATGTATGGGCTATTTTGTTTTGTTGAATTTTGGGTTGTAAACTTTAAGCCATGTGAAAATGGCCTATGTGGTCGTTTGAGTGGGATGCTAGAACCTATAGCCACGGGTCTTAGAAACCTTAATTTTGATAAGGTGGCCATAGTTGTGCCATGTACGATGAATGATTAGTAAGGCCAAGGAAAGATTCATGAAATTGGCATAGTCTACTGCAGTAACTGTTGCGGACAGCAGCAGTGATATGAGATTGAAAAATCACCAAAAATAGTATAAGTGGAATTAATTGCTAAGAAAATTATGTACTCGAAGCTTGATGGGTCTATTTTCATATGGACGAAACGAAACGACCATATGAGCTGTATTTTGAGAGATATTCAAGATTTCGTGAGACAGGGCCAGAACAGTTTCTGGATCCTCTGTTTTGACTTTGAAAATTTACCATAAATTATCCAGAAACAATTAGAAGTCATGCCTTATATTCATAGATTACCCCTTGAGTCTAGTTTCATTAGAAACAAACGGCATGAGCATTAGAGCTCTGTACGAGATGATATCCAGGTCGTAATGCGCAAAGGTCAGTGTAGTCGAACCCTGAAACAGGGGTGACTTTAACTAATAAACTGTACCAATTGGCCAGACCAAAAATTCTAGAAATAAATCAATGGATGGACATATGAGTCTAAATTCAGGGAAAATTTACGGATTTGGTTTTCGAGTTCTGGAACTCGAGATATGATTTTTAAGGTGGCAATGATGCAGTTAACTAGCCTGCCTAGAACAGAAAAAGGAAAACGAAAAAAATTTTCCAAGGGAGGAATAACTAAAGTAAGCCCGGTAACACCTCGTGGTCAAATCCGGTGACGGTCACGGGTTTGGGGTGTTACATTTAATTGGTATCAGAGCTATGATTTAGTCGGTTCTAGGACTACCATAGCGCGTGTGAGTCTAGCTATACATGCCAAATTGTTAGTGCTTAATAATGTGATGACTTCTGACGGTTGAAATTTTTGTTTTGATTAGCAATGGAACCCGGGGTAGAGAGACCCTTGGCGGATGACGTTGAAAGTGTAGCGGCTGTTCCCGCGCAAGGGACACCACCTGTTGAGCCTCAGTCATCCGCGAATAATCAAAATGAAGGGGCGAAACAAGCCTTCTTCACCATGATGAATGAGTGGGTCGCGCAATATGCCCGAACCAATCCGGCTGTCCAACCATTCCCGAATATAAATAATCCACCCCAAGAACCCGTAATGCCATCGATTCGATCCGGTGAGGCTGAGTAAACCCCCTGTAGACTTGATTAGGAAGCGCGGGGCCGAGGAGTTCAAGGCCATAATTACTGATGATGCCAAAAGGGCCGAGTTCTGGCTTGATAACACCATTCGGGTGTTCGATGAACTATCATGCACACCCGATGAATGTCTAAAGTGTGCTATATCCTTGTTGCGAGACTCAGCCTACTATTGGTGGAGGACCTTAATTTCCATAGTCCCAAAGGAACAAGTTACTTGGGATTTCTTTCAAACGAATTTCGGAAGAAATATATTAGTCGTGGTTCATCGATCAAAAGCGTAAAGAATTCTTGGAGCTCAAGCAAGGCCGTATGACAGTATCTGAATACGAACATGAGTTCGTAAGACTTAGTCGGTATGCTCGGGAGTGTGTGGCTGATGAGGTTGCTATGTGCAAAAGATTTGAAGAAGGATTGAATGAAGAGGTAAAGGTACTGGTGGGTATTTTGGAGATAAAAGAATTTGTAACACTAGTTGAACGAGCCTGTAAGGCGGAAGAACTCGAAAGGGAGAAGAAGAAAGCTGAATTTGAAGCTAGAGATTATCGTAAAAGATCAACGAGTAAAGCTCCATTCTCGGCGATAAAGAATTTCAGGGAGGACACTAATAAGTCGAGGGCGACTGCGGGAATTTCCATCAGAGCCCGACCATTGACGGACTCCCGAGCTACTTCGGTAGCTAGTGTGGGCAATAATCGTCAAGAGAGACCTGAATGCCCCAATGTGGAAGACAACACCTAGGTGAATGTTGGGGTAAGTCCATTAATAGGGCTCATTATGGATGCGGTTCAAGGACCACTTCATTAGAGATTGCACGAGCTAGATGAGAAGAATAAGATGCAAGGTGTAAGACCTAGTGGAACGACGGCTAGAGGTAGGCCCCAAGAATTTCGGAGGTAGGGGTGGTAATCGAGAGGAGCCTCGATACGGTTGTTCGATCCGAGACCCGTGCTCTGCTAGAGCATATGCCATCCGCGCACGAGAGGAGGCATCCTCCCCGACGTTATCACCGGTACTTTTACTCTCTTTGATACTAGTGTGATTGCATTGATTGACCCGGCTCTACTCATTCATATGTATGTGAAACCTTAGCGTCGATAGAAGACTCTACTGTTGAGTCTCTCGAGTTCGTAATTCGAGTGTCGAACCCTTTGGGTCAATACGTACTCGTTGATAAAGTGTGCAAGAGATGCCCCTAATAATTCGAGAATCTTGTTTTCCTACCGATCCGATGCTTCTACCATTTGATGAATTCGATGTTATTCTTGGTATGGATTGGTGACCGTACATGATGCAAGGTGGTGGATCGCAAAGGAAAACCATTGATTTGAGGAGTGCAAATAATGAGGTAGTCCGAGTCGAGTCTCTTGATTTAAAGGAGTGCCGGCGATAATATCTTCTATGACCGCTCGGAGATATGTGAAAAGGGTGTGAAACATACCTTGCGTATGTGTTTGAAAGTAAAGAGATGGAAAGGAAACTCGAATCGGTACCAAAGGTTTGTGAGTATTCGATGTTTTTCCCGAGGAGTTACCGGATTGCCACCGGTTCGAGAAGTAGAATTGACATCGGTTGTACTGGGTACTACACCGATCTTAATAGCCCCGTATCGTATGGCATTAACGAAATTAAAGGAATTGAAGGTTCAATTGCAAGAATTGACGGATAGAGGTTTCGCTCGACCGAGTTTTTCTCCATGGGCGCACCAAGATTGTTTGTGAAGAAGAAGGATGGAACTATGAGATTGTGCATCGACTATCGCCGCTTGAATAAAGTGACGATAAAGAACAAATATCCGTTGCCACGAATTGACGATTTGTTTGATCAATTAAAGGGAGCCTCGGTGTTTTCAAAGATAGATTTGAGGTCGGGTACTATCGGTTGAGGGTCCGAGAATCGGACATACCCAAGACCTTTTAGAACGAGGTACGGTCACTACTAATTCTTAGTGATGCCGTTTGGGCTCACTAATGCCCCTGCGGTATTTATGGATTTAATGAATAGAATTTTCAGGCCATACTTGGATCGCTTCGTAGTTGTATTTATCGATGACATTTTGGTCTATTCGAGAGATGAAATCGAACATCTTGAACACTTGAGGCTAGTGTTGCAAATTTTACGAGAGAAGTAGTTATACGCAAAATTCAGTAAATGTGAATTTTGGTTAAGAGAGGTTAGCTTTTTGGGGCACGTGGTGTCCGCATCGGGTGTCAGAGTGGACCCGAACAAAATTTCAGCCATAGTTGATTGGAAACCTCCAAGGAATATTACCGTTAGGAGCTTTTGGGGCTTGCGGATACTATCGACGATTTGTGAAAGGTTTTTCGATGATAGTGCCCGATGACTAAACTACTCCAAAAGATGTTAAGTTCGAGTGGTCGAACGCTTTGTCAAGAAAGTTTCGATCGACTAAAAACTGTTTAACCGAGGCCCCAGACTAGTACAAATGAGTCCCAGAAAGAGTTTGTCATATCTGATGACGCATCCTTGCTTGGGTTAGGTTGTGTGTTGATGCAAGAAGGTCGAGTTGTGGCTTACGCGTCGAGACAACTAAAGCCGCGTGAGAGAAACTATCCGACCCATGACCTTGAACTAGCGACCATAGTGTTCGCCTTGAAAATATGGCGGCATTACTTGTTTGGAGAAAGGTGTCATGTTTATTCGGACCACAAGAGTCTTAAATATTTGATGACTCAAAGAGATTTAAACTGCGACAAAGACGTTGGCTTGAGTTGTTGAAAGACTATGAACTCATCATTGAGTATCACCGGAAAAGGCCAACGTGGTGGCCGATGCTCTAAGTCGCAAGGCACCGCTTTGCCTTGAGAGCGATGGATGCTCACCTATCCGTTTCACCCGATGAGGTGCTAGTAGTCGAACTAGAGGCCAAACTGTTATTGATTCATCAAGTACTTGAATCTCAGAAGGTCGACGCCGAATTGGTCGCTAAGCGAGCCGAATGTGTTTCGAATGAGGAATCGGAATTTCAGATGGACGACCATGATTGCTTGATGTTCAAGGGTCGATTATGTATTCCAAGGAATTCGGAACTTGTTTCGATGATTTTGAACGAGGCTCACAGTAGTCGAATGTCAATCCACCCGGGTAGTACTAAAATGTACAATGACCTGAAACGCCAATTTTGGTGGCCCGGTATGAAGCGAGACATTTCTGAATTTGTTTCAAGGTGTCTGATATGTCAACAAGTGAAAGCGGAACATCAAGTGCCATCGGGATTACTTCAGCCAATCATGATACCCGAATGGAAATGGGATCGAGTAACAATGGACTTTGTGTCTGGGTTACCATTGACTCAGAATAAGAAAGACTCGGTTTGGGTCATTGTTGATAGACTGACCAAGTCTACTCATTTTATCCCTGTCCGCACGGATTTTTCGCTCGATAAATTGGCAGAATTATACATCTCCCAAATTGTTCGATTGCATGGGGTGCCTATTTCTATCGTGTCGGATAGAGACCCAAGATTTACATCGCGATTTTGGAAGAAATTGCAAGAGGCTTTGGGTACCAAGCTGCATTTTAGCACTGCTTTTCACCCCCAAACCGATGGTCAATCCGAACGGATAATTCAAATACTCGAGGATATGTTGAGATGTTGCATCCTTGAGTTTAGTGGTTCATGGGAGCGGTATTTACCTTTGGTTGAATTCGCACAACAATAGCTTTCAATCAAGTATTAAGATGGCGCCTTACGAGGCTTTATACGGTCGTAAATGCCGTACCCATTATTCTGGTGAACTTAGTGAAAGAAAAATCTTGAGGTTGATTTGATTAAAGATGCTGAATGTAAAGTGAAAGTAATCCGTGAAAGTCTCAAGATAGCCTCCGATCGTCGAAAGTCGACGCGGATCTGAAACGTAAAGACATCGAGTATCGTGGGAGATAAAGTGTTTCTTAAAGTTGCGCATTGGAAAAAGATACTCGATTCGGTAGTAAGGGCAAGTTGAGCCGAGATTCATTGGGCCATACAAAATCTCCGAACGAGTTGGCCCGATTATATCGTTTGATCTTGCCCCCTGAACTCGAAAGGATTCACGACGTCTTTCATGTTTCAATGCTTCGACGTTATAGATCTGATCCGTCGCACGTGATTAGTCCATCAGAAGTTGAAATTCAAGCCAATATGAGTTATGAGGAAGAACCGATTCGTATCCTAGCACGTGAAGTGAAAGAGTTGTGAAACAAGCGGGTTCCGCTAGTGAAAGTGTTATGGTTCAAACACGGGATAGAAGAAGCTACTTGGGAACCCGAGGACTCTATGAAAGAGCGATACACGAGCCTATTTACCGGTAAGATTTTCGGGACGAAAATTTCTTAAGTGGGGGAGAGTTGTGACAACCCTAAAGTGACCCTAGTCAGAAAGCGGATTCGGGACCGCTAAACCGAGTCACTAAATTATTTGAGTATGATAGTTACTGTCTAAATATGTGAATATGCATGTGTGAAAATTTCTTAATTGAATTTTTGCTTAATTATAGGTGAATTTTAGTGATTAGGACTTATGTGAGAAAATTTAGAAATGTGCTAGGCAAATGTAAGGTGGCCTATTAATACATGTGGGAAAATGGTTGTCCTTGCATGTAAAATAACCCCTTTCCTAAGGTGAGTGGCCGGCCATGACAAGGTTATGGGCAAGGGAACATGTTTCCAACATGTTATGCTAGTGGTGTATGTAGGAAGCCATAAAATAATAGCTAGCATTAAAGAAATGAACAAAAAACTGAGCATGGATGCCCCCCCCATTGTGCCGTAACTAGAGAGAAAAAAACAAAAAAAGAAAGGAAAATGCTCATTCTATTCTCCATTGACGTGGCTTGAAGGAGGAAGAAGAAGGGAATTCTTTTGTTCATGATTTGGCTTGGTTGATGCTTAGGAAGAGGTAAGCACTTTGAAACCCTTGGAAATTTAGATGTAAATGAGGTGATTAGTTCAAGTTCTATTCATTCCATGGATTAAATTTGGTTGTTTGGAGGTTTGGTATTTGGCCAAGTAGTTGAAGCTCTTGGTACATATATTTTCATGAAAGTTGAAATTGGTTTGTTCTTAAGGGAGGGTGCGAATGTGGCCAATGAAAGGCCTTGATGAACTATATATGTGGCTTGGGTTTATGACATTCGGTTAAGGGATATTGTGTGCTAGCAATGTTGGATAAATTTTAGTAGAGTTGTGCTTAGGCATTCGGTCATTGATGAGCATTGTTGTAACCTAGTTGTAGTTGCAACTCTTAATTTTGAGATGGAATTTGTACACATAAGTTAAGTGAGTGGTTAGGGCGAATGGGGTGTATAGAATATTAAAGACAATGTGTTTGAAAGAATAAAACGATACTACATTGATAGTATAGGTATTCGCCATTCTATCAAGGGTATAGGTGATGTTAGATCAATTTTAGCACATTCGGCCATATAAGTAAACCCATTTATGATATTGCCTTTGATTGTATAAAATCAACTAAAATGGGTGGTTAGTAAGGGTGGTTATCTAATATACGAATATGTATATGTGTATGTGTGATCGAATTATTGATAGTATAGTTGATGTCATGTATATATGTATAAATATTTGGTAAGACGGTTAAACTAGTTAATTGATTGATTTAGCTCAAGAAGCTAGAGGTGGAGAATCAAGCAAAGGAAAAGGAAAGATAATCGAGTAGTCGATTGGAAATCGTTTCATCCAATATAAGGTAAGTCATTAAGCATGTATTTGGTATTGATTTAAATGGTCATAATATCCATGCAAATTGTGTTTAATGAGATGGTGTGTACATAAAATGTATGTGTATGGAATGATGACATTGCTGAATGTATAAAAGTAGTAACTTGCGTAGAGCGTTTGGTCTCGGCACTAAGTGTGCGGGCAATAAATGGGCACGGTGACAAGATTGGCACTAAGTGTGCGGGCTTGGAAGGTATGGCACTAAGTGTGCGAACTTAAATTATATGGCACTAAGTGTGCGAACTTAAATTATATGGCACTAAGTGTGCGAACTTAAATTATATGGCACTAAGTGTGCAAACTTAAATTATATGGCACTATGTGTGCGAGCTTAAATTGCATGGCACTAAGTGTGCGAGATCATTTATTAAGCACTACGTGTGCGAATTTAATATGTATGTTCTATCGATTGAATATTTATATGGAGGTGTGATTTTATCGAGTTGAGTATGGACAGCGGAAAGAGTAAGCACCTTGAGTTCATGGCTAATAGATGCTATGTTCATGCTCGGGGTTGAGTTGGTAAGTTTAAATCTATGTGATGATTTCAATTGCATTCCGTAAATAAGGTAACGTGGAATAGATGAAAGTCATTTGATTGCATGATTATTGCGGAAATGAGATGATGTATGGAAATGCCTCAATTACTCTATTGAATAAGTATATAAAATGTCATTGGGTGAGTTGGTATGGGATTGAACCGAAAGGTCCAAGGAACTATGGTATAGTTCGATATGGATGGGGTACCTAGCCTCGTGCATTGTTTCATGTTGTGATAATTTTATTAATGGATGGTTGTAGAATGCTTACGACTTACTGAGTTATAAACTAACTCGGTGTTTTCTTGTCACCCATTTCAGGTCTCTTGGACTCGTCTATTTTGTGTGCTCGGAGCCGTCAACGAAGTCATCACACCGGCGAGCAATTTTGGTATTGTCTTCTTAGTCAACCTAGGAGAACATTTGGCATGTATGGGCTATTTTGTTTTGTTGAATTTTGGGTTGTAAACTTTAAGCCATGTGAAAATGGCCTATGTGGTCGTTTGAGTGGGATGCTAGAAACTATAGCCACGGGTCTTAGAAACCTTAATTTTGATAAGGTGGCCATAGTTGTGCCATGTACGATGAATGATTAGTAAGGCCAAGGAAAGATTCATGAAATTGGCATAGTCTACTGCAGTAACTGTTGCGGACAGCAGCAGTGATATGAGATTGAAAAATCACCAAAAATAGTAGAAGTGGAATTAATTGCTAAGAAAATTATGTACTCGAAGCTTGATGGGTCTATTTTCATATGGACGAAACGAAACGACCATATGAGCTGTATTTTGAGAGATATTCAAGATTTCGTGAGACAGGGCCAGAACAGTTTCTGGATCCTCTGTTTCCACTTTGAAAATTTACCATAAATTATCCAGAAACAATTAGAAGTCATGCCTTATATTCATAGATTCCCCTTTGAGTCTAGTTTCATTAGAAACAAACGTCATGAGCATTAGAGCTCTGTACGAGATGATATCCAGGTCGTAATGCGCAAAGGTCAGTGTAGTCGAACCCTGAAACAGGGGTGACTTTAACTAATAAACTGTACCAATTGGCCAGACAAAAAATTCTAGAAATAAATCCATGGATGGACATATGAGTCTAAATTCAGGGAAAATTTATGGATTTGGTTTTCGAGTTCTGGAACTCGAGATATGATTTTTAAGGTGGCAATGACGCAGTTAACTAGCCTGCCTGGAACAGAAAAAGGAAAACGAAAAAAATTTACCAAGAGAGGAATAACTAAAGTAAGCCCGGTAACACCTCGTGGTCAAATCTGGTGACGGTCACGGGTTTGGGGTGTTACACTTTTATTCCAGCATTCTCCAAAATGTCACATCCCACCATGTTAACACTTGGGTTTATCATTTCTCACACTACCAATACTCGATACTAATGTAGCCTGAGCTTTAGGACTTGAGTATTGTTTTCCATGATCTCTGTTCGAATACATAGTTAAGTATTTGGATGAGTAAACAAATCTCTATATTTCTTTGACAAAGATTGATATGGTTTATTCATCAAATTTTTTCTCAAATCTCTAGGCTCTGAATCTATTTTTCTCTTTTCTTTGCTAAGCTCCTCGGCTTTGTAAGCTCTGTCGAACAGGACAATAAATTCTTTCAATTCTAGAATTCTAACTAGAAGTTTAATATCCTCGTTCAACCCATCAACGAATCATTTGCACGTGATTTCTTCAGTAGAAACATACTCCCAAGCATACTTACTCAATCTTACGAATTCGCTTTCATTCTCAGTCACAGTCATACGGCCCTGTTTCAATTCTAGAAACTCTTTATGTTTTTTATCAAGAAACTGCTGACTTATATATTTCTTCCAAAACTCAATCTGAAAGAATTCCCAGGTCACTCTTTCTCTCGGTACCACTAATACTAGGGTATTCCACCATTGATACGCAGTGTCCCTCAATAATGATAGCACATTTCAAACACTTAGCTGGCTTACACGACAGTTCATCAAATACTCGAATAGTGTTTTCAAGCAAAAATTCAGCTCGCCCAGAATCATCATCAACGGTAGCTCTGAACTCTTTAGCCTCATGTTTTCGAATTTTATGTACTGGCGACTTATTCAGTCATTGAAGTTCCATAACTTGAGGAGCTACGGAAACCGATTGGGAATTAGGTGAGGGTGGAGGTTGTTGAATAGTCAGATTTGTCTGGACAAATTACGTGAACCATTCATTCGTCATTTGAAAAAAGGCTTCTTTAACCTCTCCTACGTGACTACTCAATACATTTCTAGATTCAGAAAGTGCTGCCCCTTGAGCGGCAGCTGGCGCATTACTGTCGATATCATCAGCCACAGCTCGATCAGTATCCATTTACTATAAGAAAACATAGTTTAAGTTGTCAGGAGTCATCACACTATCACAGGTTATTTATGGCATGTATAGCTAGTCATCACACTATCACAGTCCTAGAATCGACTAAACCATAACTCTGATACCAATAAATGTAACACTCCTCACCCGCATTCAACACCGAAATAGGGTTATGGTGTAACATCCCAAAATAAGGCCTAAATAGAACAGTGGTTACGAAACCACTAATATGAGATAGAGAAGTTTATTCCAATTAATTTTTATAATTTACCGAGTGATTAGATGCATGTGTTAGAGTATCGATGAAAACTTTTATAGATAGCATGCTTAATTTACCTACTAGGGCTTAATTGCAAAAGTTGATAAATATGAGTTTTAAATGCTAAAGGATTAAATTGAAGAGTATAATTGAAGCAGAGGTCCTTAAATGATAATTAGACCATTAGGTTTTCATGGACAAAAATGGACATACATAGATAAAAATAACTAAAGTTTTAATGAAGGGTATTTTAGTCATTTGGTAATTAAAAGATTGAAAAAGGGAAAAGGATGGAAAAATGTTCCCATCTTCTCCATTAGGCCGAAATTTCAAGGGTTATTTATAGCTAGGGTTTTGTCAAGCTTCCAAGCTTCATAGTAAGTGATTCTAAGCCCCGTTTTTAATGTTCTTTACGTTTTTGAAGTCCCGATAACTTGATTTAGCTTATTCTAGCAATAATTTAACCTAAGGTTCATATTTGGAAAGATAACCATAGGTGAAATATGTTTATTTTGATGTTTTATGGTAGAATATGAAGCTTGAAAGTATGTTAAACAACTTGAGCTAAGCGATTTTAAGTGAAAACGAGTAAAACGACATAATTAGTAAAAATACCTAATGGTCATAAGTGCATGTTAGAGTGGGAATTTGATGTTGCTATAGGTAAATAAATTATCAAAATGTCATAAAACATAAGAATTAGGGATAAATTTTCATTTCCGAGCCTTGGGGCAAAAGTGTAAATATGCAAAAGTTTAGAGGCAAAATTATAATTTTGCCAAAGTTAGAGTTAAGGACTGTTTTGATAAATGTGAATATTAAATAAGTTAAATTTGATATTATAGATCAAGAAGAATGAAATTCGGGGTTAGAACGAGGAAAGAAAAAGGTTGAGGACTAAATTAAAATATTTGATCATATTTTGTATCGAGGTAAGTTTGCGGTAAATAAATGCAATGTTTTATTATTTATAATTAATGATGTTATTTTTCAGCATCTACATATTTATTTTGTAAATTTATTCCTTGATGATTCAAGCAAGAATTGACGGAGAAATGATATTTAAAAGTCCCGGTCAAACCTTAGGAATGTGTAGGATACAAATGTCATGACATTAGGATTTAAGGATACCAAGTAAGACCAAGCCAAGGCATGGCATTGGTAAGTTTTACAAGGCAAGGAAATCATGTAAGACCATGTCAAGACATGGCATTGATAAACTATGATAAGGCAAAGATCCCATGTAAGACCATGCCAAGACATGGAAATGGTGAGTTCATAAGGTAAGGATACCACGTAAGACCATGTCAAGACATGGCAATGATAAGTTTAAAAAGGAAAGGTACCTATGAATCCTTAGTATTCCAAGTGGTTCAACGAAAAATTTAAAGAGTGTACCAAAGGGAAGGTAAGATAAGTCCATGTTTGAAAGGTTCAGGTTATCTTGATAATTCATTTAGAACGTTGTTATTTATTTACATGCAAACTTACTAAGCTTTATGCTTAATCCCTTTCTTTTTTTCTCTTTTTTATAGTATCACAAATCCAACTCTAAAAATTGTAAAGATGTCAGAGATCGCCTTACACTATCAACGAGCTATCTCAGTATTTTGTGACTAGAAATACTTTAAGTTATGGCATGTATAGGGACTTGGCTATTTTGTGTGTATGTCCTTATGATATGATTAAAGAGTAGCATGTGAATACTTGATAATGATTATCTTATTACATAGCTAAATAAGAACATGTTTTGGTATTATGGATGCCTAAATGAGGTTTGATGCAAAGAAATTATGAAGGAGTAAGAGTTGGCCATGGAGCTATTAAGAAACAGCAGCAGTGATGTGGATTTGAAAAATCACTAGAAATTGTAAACAAATAATTATAAGTCATAGTTTGTTTGTCTAGATTCCTTAGTGAGTCTATTTTCATTAGAAATAGACAAAAATGTCATCTGAATCTGTATAATGAGATAATCGATTTTTAGTGAAGAGAGGTTAGGTCCGCTGAACTGCAAAATAGAGGAACCTTTCATGAATAAACTGTACTAATTTACCAAACCAAAAATTCTAGAAAACCTATGGTAAGAAGATATATGAGTCTAGTTTCAGGGAAAACTTACAGATTTAAATTTTGAGTTTTGTAACTCGAGTTATAATTAATTTAATGACTATTACGCAGATGGACAATTTTATTATGAATAGTGAAATAAATTGTTTTCATTTGTGTAAGCAATTGGAGAATTTTTAATGTTCCCGGTTTGGTCCCGAACCGTTCCAATTGCAAGTTTTAAGGCCTCGAAGGCCCTTTTTAGGGATTTATTTGATGAATGAAATTGAATTAATTTTTAATAGTCAAAAAAATTTTATGCCCTGAACAAGTAAGATAAGTCTCAGGTAAGAGGTGTTACATATGGAGCATTACCAGACTTATAGACTAATTACACATTCATTTTGCATACATTTTCACATTACAAGCAATCATCAATCAATCTCAAACATATTGTCCTTAATACAAGCCTATGGGGCTTTAAACATGCATTGGGAGTGGTTTGGGACTAAACCGATAACATTGGAAAAACCTTAGAACACTTAAGAATTTTTCTCAAAAACAGGGGACACACACCTGTGTGGCCTAGTCGTGTGTCTCACATGACCAACAAACATGCCCATGTCACAAGCCATCTGGACATTTGAAATCGGAGCACATGGTCGTGTCCCAGCTCGTGTCTGACCCCATGTAACTCTCTAACTTGGGTCATGAAACACCCCTTACCTGTACCCGAGATCGGGACAAGGTACGAGGCATTACCGTACATAAACAGGGCATTTCCAGAAAATACGAGTCATAAAATTTCATTCCAAATTAAAATCAATCAAACAAGATCATATTATCCTTATTATGGATCTATGAGGTCCAAAACATACATTAAAAGAAATTTAAAACTAAACTGAGAACATAAGAAAATTCTAAGAAAGATTCTAAGTTTAAGCCTCACATGCCCGTGCGGAGGCAATGCACACACCCGTGTGCATTGGGACACGCCTGTGTCCTTTTCCCGTGTGGAATTACTAAAATTTATTTTTTATTTCGAACCTACAAGGGTTTTCACATGGCCAAGCACACGTTCGTGTCCCTGGCCTTTGTCCCTCACACGGCCTAGACACGCCCCTGTCATTTCCCGTGTCCAAAAACCTGGACATTCTATATATGACATCAGCATTCACTTAGGGGCACACGGCCAAGGCACACGCCCATACAGTAGGCCATGTCCTCCACACGGCTGAGACACACGGCCGTGTCTCTGCCCATGTGTTTACTACCATGCATACTGACTTAGAAATTTTAGGTGCAGGGGACACACGGCCATTCGACACGCCCATGGGGCAAACTGTGTGTCACACACGGTTTAGACAAACACTCGTGTGTCTACCCGTGTCGACCATTTAAAGGCCATCTTCCAAGCCAATAGTCACCCACAATCACTCATACATTCAAGCATACTTTATAACATGTAACATGACATATTCAAGCACTCAAATATTCCACACCATGGCACTCTTACATCTTCATAAAGTCATCTTATTGCACATTCATTTGTTACACCATCTAGAGGCATTCCACACCAATTTCATGCATTATTAAACTTGTTATCATGACTTCAAATTGTGTATTCATACTTATAGTCATTTTAAGCCATTAAGTCATCCCTTATCCTTTAGCACCCAATTCATACTTTACCATACATTCATCGATCAACAACACTCACATCATTATCATGCACTCACCAAGCAATAACATATCCTACTATCAAAACACTAGCACATGCATGCATGGGTAATTAGATTACAACCCAAATGATCAAATATGAGCCATGTCACATGGCCATTACAAAATGAATCATCATTATCATAGGCCTTCACAATTTGGCCAAATAGCATGGCACATGTCACAAAATGACCAAGTTTCCTATACATGCCATACCCAAAATAATAATTTCACTATACCGAATAGTCTTTTGATAGTGTGATCGAATACTCCGATAGCTTTTGATCCCCGAGCCAGGTTGGCGGAACTACAAAGGATGGAAAGAGAGGGGAGTAAGCATTAAAGCTTAGTAAGTCCACATACGAACAATATGAAATGGTAGTACGGAATCAACATGCAGAAACATAACAACATATACATAAAAATTATTCATCATTCAAATCTTCTTGCTTACTCATCATACGGACATATATATATACGTGCTCATCGTAAATCGATCTTTATTAAGGCATTACTCATAGGTTTAGCATATAGACCTGTACCCATCGTAAAGTATCCATAACCATACCTCTTTCATATGTCCTTCTCGGGACTCTCATTACATTCATTACATTACTCGTTGAACTCTCAAAATACTATTGGATACGCGGAAACCTTGTATTTAGTGTCACATATACAACATAGCCGAAGCTACCACATAACATGTAACACATCCATAATGAACTCGGACCTCTCAATGAGCTCAGACGTTACATGAATCACATCTATTATGAACTTGGACGTCTCAACGAGTTCGGATGCTCACATCCATAATGAACTCGGACCTCTCAACGAACTCTGATGCTACATCTCTCAACGATCATAATAACATTCATGCTTTCATAACAATCGGCAAGCATATAACTCATAATTACAATAAAACTTTTATTACAATATATTAAAACATTAAAACATACCAAACACCACATTATTTGCGTATGTACTTACCTCGGTACAAAATGATGATAATCGAACCTAATCGTCGTGTACTTTATTCTTTACTCAATCAAGTCCCGATTCATGTTTTTCTTGATCTATAATGTCAAATTTAACTTATTTGTAATTCACATTTTCAAATGGGTCCATAAATCATACTTTTGAAATTTTACATTTTGACCCCTAAACTTTTACATATTTACACTTTGGTCCCTAGACTCGTAAAATGAAATACATGTGTAACACCCCGAACCCGAGACCATCGCCGGTGTCGGACACGAGGGGTTAACGAGACAAATCCTCTTAAAGTACCGACCAATTCGGCATTTCCAGACAGGCTGGAAAACTGCATCACCGTCGCCTTAAAAATCATATCTTGAGTTTCAAAACTCGGAAACTGATTCCGTAAATTTTCCCTGAATTTAGACTCATCTATCCATCCATGGATTTATTTCTAGGATTTTTGGTAGGGCCAATTGGTACAGTTTATTAGTTAAAGTCACCCATGTTACAGGGGTCGACTATGCTGACCTTCGCGCGTTACAACTTGAATATCTCTCTGTACAGGGCTTTAATACTGGTTCTGTTTGTTTCTAATGAAACTAGACTCAAAATGGAATCTGCACATATAAGGCATGACTTCTAATTCTTTCTGGATAATATATAGTAAATTTTCAAAGTCGCGACATGGGACCCAGAAACCGTTCTGGCCCTGTCTCACGAGAACTTTAATATCTCTCGGTATACTGTTCATATGATCGTTTCGTTACTTTCATATGAAAATAGACTCGTCAAGGTTCGTTTAAATAGCTTATTAACAATTTAATACCCTTCCTACAAATTTTGGTGATTTTTCACATCTACGTCACTGTAACTTGGCAGCATCCGTTTTTAAGGTAGGCCTTACCTATTTTGTAGTTTCCATGGACCAACTATAGTCTAGTCATACATAGGTCCTCCTATGATCATGTTTAGCCATTCCAATGGCTGATCATGTGACCAACACTCCCATTCCAATCCATAATAACATCATGAAACCATATAAATTTACAAACCACAAATGGTCTAATTCCGTACTCCACTTTTACGAACCATTTTCGCATGGCCGTACATATATACATCACAAAAGCACTTGAAAACAACCGAGGGTAGTCCTATACATGCCATATCCAAAGTTCAACTAAAAGAGTACCAAAATGGGGGCTTTGATAGTGTGGATGACTTCGACTTCAAGGATCCCGAATCCGATAGCTAACGAGCAAAATCTATAAGACAGAGAAACAGAGGAAACGGAGTAAGCAATTTATGCTTAGTAAGTTTGAGCAAGAAATTCCAGCACAACAAAAGCTTAGCATTCATAAAGCTAACGGATAATTTCATATGTACAAACTCTCAATATCATACTCATTTCACATTTCAACCCCTATGATCATACATAAGGGATCACCTTAGTCACATACCGGAAACTCATTACTCGACTGAGCGAATATTATTCGAAGGGAATCAACTGATTCAAGCTCATATGAACATACCTCATTGCTGGAATTTTTCTCAAGCGCATTAACTGAAATTTTACAGCAAGATTGCTTATTCTAGAATCACGTACCTTCGGAATTTAACCGGATATAACGACTCGCTCAAATGCCTTCGGGACGAAGCCCGGTTATAGCGACTTGCACGAATGCCTTCGGGACTTAACCCGGGTTTAGTAACTTGCACAAAGCCTTCGGGATTAGCCCGGATTTATTAACTCGCACGAATGCCTTCGGATCCTAGTCCGGATATAGTCACTTAGCACAAAGCCTTCGGGACTTAGCCCGGACATCATTCGAATAACCGAGCACAATTGTCAATAAATTATGACACATTCGTATTTCATTTTCAATAGCAAAACTCAAACACAAGGCACTTTTTACACTTGCAATTTCGGCTCAATAGCCACACACAAAGAGCATGATTTTAATTTGCTTTAAACATGATCTAATCATTTCAGAATTTAAGCTCTATTACTCAAGAACTTACCTTGGATGTTGTCGAGCGATTTCGACGGCTACTCGACTACTTTTTCCTTCCCTTTATCGGATTTAGCTCCCCTCTGCTCTTGAGCTTAATCTTGATGCAAGTTTAGCCAACCTCTTCCTAATCCTCTTCCAAAACAAACATGAAGTAAAATTCCTTCCTTCCTCTAGTATTTTCGGTCAAGAGAGAATGCAAGGTTGGATGAACAATTTTTTTTCTTTTTTTCATCTACAATACACGGCAATGGGGTTTCACACTCACACTCACATTTTTTTTTTCTTTTCTTTCTTTATTACCCATGCTTATTTGTTTATTATTTCTCCCTAATGCCTAACAAAACATGTTTCATGACATGTTTAGCCCATGATTCCTTGTCATGGCCGCCACTACAACTTGGGGAATTTGACATGCAAGTCCTCCCTTTGACTACATGCACTATTAGGTCCTTATAGATTAGCCTTTCACTTTTCAAAAGTGTCACACAAGTCCTACTAACTGAATTCACATGCAATCGACTAAATCGAACTTGAAATTTTCACACATTCATAATTACATATTCTAGACAATAAATTTTACATTCAAACATTTCGGTGACTCGGTTTAGCGGTCCCAAACCACTTCCGGCTAGGGTCGGTTTTGGTGTCATAACTCTCCCCACTTAAGAAATTTTCGTCCCCAAAATCTTACCGTAAATAGGGTTGGGTATCGCTCTTTCATAGAGTTCTCGTTTTCCCAAGTAGCTTCTTCTATCCCGTGTTTGAGCCATAACACTTTCACTAGCGGAACCCGCTTGTTTCGCAACTCTTTCACTTCACGTGCCAGGATACGAATCAGTTCTTCCTCATAACTCATATTGGCTTGAATTTCAACCTCTGATGGACTAATCACGTGCGATGGATCAGATCTATAACGTCGAAGCATCGAAACATGAAAGACGTCATGAATCTTTTCGAGTTCAGGGGGCAAAATCAGACGATATGCCACTGGACCGACTCGCTCAGATATCTCATATGGCCCAATGAACCTCGGGCTCAACTTGCCCTTACGGCCGAATCTGAGTATCTTTTTCCAAGGTGAAACCTTGAGAAACACTTTATCTCCCACCTGATACTCGATATCTTTACGTTTCAGATCCGCGTACGACTTCTGACGATCAGAGGCTATCTTCAGACTTTCACGGATTACTTTCACTTTCATTCAAATCTCTAATCAAATCCACCCGAAAATTTTGCTTTCACCGAGCTCGGTCCAAAACAATGGTGTACGGCATTTACGAATCGTACAAAGCCTCGTAAGGTGCCATCCTAATACTTGATTGAAAACTATTGTTATAAGCAAATTCAATCAAAGACAAATACCGCTTCCCATGAACCATCGAACTCGAGGATGCAACATCTCAACATATCCTCAAGTATTTGAATTATCCGCTCGGATTGACCATCGGTTTGGGGGTGAAAGGCGGTCTTGAAATGCAACTTGGTACCCAATGCTTCTTGCAACTTCTTCCAAAATCGCGAGGTAAATCTCGGATCTCTATCCGACACGATGGAAATAGGCACCCGTGTAATCTCACAATCGAGAAGCGTACAATTCGGCTAGTTTGTCCATTGAAAAATCCGTGCGCACGGGGACAAAGTGAGCCGACTTAGTCAATCTATCTACCATGACCCAAACCGCATCCTTCTTACTCACGACAATGGCGGTCGGATACAAAGTCCATTGTGACTCGATCCCATTTCCACTCGGGTATCGTGATCGGTGAAGTAATCTGAAGGCACTTGATGTTCCGCTTTCACTTGTTGACATATTAAACATCTCAAACAAAGTTGGAGATGTCTCGTTTCATACCATGCCACCAAAACCGACGCTTCAAATCGTTGTACATCTTCATACTCCGGGTGGATTGCCATTCGGCTACAATGGGCTTCGTTCGAATTATCGAAATAAGTTCAATTCTTTGGAACACACAGACGACTTCTCAACCTCAAACAATCGTCATCATCAATTTGAAACTCCGATTCCTTGTTCGTAACACACTCACTTCGTTTTGCAAGCAACTCCTCATCAACTTTCTGAGCTTCCCGAATTTGATGAGCCAACAATGGTTTGGCCTTTAATTCGGCTACTAACACATTGTCGGGTAAGATAGACAAGTGTACATTCATCGCTCGTAAAGCAAACAGTGATTTCCGGCTTAAGGCATCCGCAACCACATTAGCCTTTCCTGGGTGATAATCAATGACGAGCTCATAATCTTTTAACAACTCGAGCCAACGTCTTTGTCACAGATTTAAGTCTCTTTGGGTCATCAAATATTTGAGACTTTTGTGATCCGAATACACATGGCACTTCTCACCAAATAAGTAATGTCGCCATATCTTTAAGGCGAATACGATGGCAGCCAATTCGAGATCATGGGTCGGATAATTTTTCTCATGTGGCTTTAATTGTCTCGACGTATAGGCCACAACTCGCCCTTCTTGCATCAATACGCAACCCAACCCAAGTAGGGATGCGTCACTATAAATGACAAACTCTTTGCCCGATTCGGGTTGCACTAGAATTGGGGCTTCACCAAATAAGTTTTCAGTTGATCGAAACTTTTCGACATTTCTCCGTCCATTCGAACTTAACATCCTTTTGGAGTAAGCCGTCATTAGCGTGGCTATCATTGAGAAACCTTTACAAATCATCGGTAATAACCTAAAGCCCCAAAAGCTCCGAACCTCGAAGAATATTTCTGAGGCTTCCAATTAAGTATGGCTGAAATTTTGTTCGGTCGACTCGAATACCGATGCAGATACCACATGCCCCAAGAAGCTAACCTCTCTTATCCGAACTCACACTTGCTGAACTTAGCATATAACCGCTTATCCCGTAAAATTTGCAACTAACCTCGGTGTTCAAGATGTTCGGTCTCATTTCTTGAATAGACCAAGATGTCATCAATGAATACGACTACGAACCGATCCAAATATGGTGTGAAGATCCGATTCATCAAATCCATAAATACCGCAGGGGCATTAGTAAGCCCAAACGGCATCACTAGGAACTCGTAGTGACCATATCTAGTTCTGAAGGCAGTCTTGGGTATGTCCGAATCAATTCGCAATTGATAATAGCCCGATCTCAAATCTATTTTCGAGAACACTGAGGCTCCCTTCAGTTGATCGAACAAATCGTCGATACGCGGTAACGGATATTTGTTCTTTATCGCCGCTTTATTAAGCTAACGATAGTCGATGCACGACCATCCTTCTTTTCACAAACAACACTGGCGCACCCCAAGGCGAAAAACTCGGGCGAGCAAAACCTCATCCACCAATTCTTGCAACGAGCTTTCAACTCCTTTAATTCCGTTGGTGCCATACGATACGGAGCTATCAAAATTGAGTGGTACCGGTATCAATTCGATGCCAAATTCTATTTCCGAACAGCAGGCTAAACCCGCAATTCTTCGAGGAAAACATCCGGTATTCACAAACCATTAGCACAGATTCGGGTTTCTTTTCGACTCCTTGTCATCGAGCACATATGCAAGGTACGCCGCACCCTTTTCTTACATATTTCGGGCCAACATTGCGATATCACAATGGCAACCCTTTAAGTCCGTAGACTCAACCCGAATTATCTCGTTATTCGCGCACCTCAAATCGATAGTCTTGCTTTTGCAATTTACAACCGCATCGTGCATGGTCAACCAATCCAAACCAAGAATAACGTCAATTCATCGAACGGCAAAAGCATCAAGTCCATTGGAAAACAAGAACCTCGGAACACTAGGGGACTTTTCTTACACACTTTGTTGACAAGCACGTAATGACCCAAGGGTTTGACACCGAATTACAAACTCGAGAGACTCAATAGGCAAAGTCTTCTTTGGATGCTAAGGTTTCACATATATAAGAATGAGTAGAACCAGGGTCAATCAAAGCAATCACATTAGTATCGAAAAGAGTGAAAGTACCGATAATAACATCTGGTGAGGCAGCATCCTCGCGTGCGCGTATGGCATAACTCCTAGCAGGAGCATGAGCCTCGGGTCTTGTTGTAGCATCTCTTGACCCTCTCTGACCGCCACTAGCATTGCCCGCATTTCTGGATGGCCTACCTCTAGCAGTGGTAGCACCCGGGTTTCCACTTTGACTTACATTTTGTTCAAGCAACCTCGGGCAATCCTTGATAAAGTGGTCGGCCGATCCACACTTATAGCAGGAGCGATCACGGAACCTACAGATCCCCGAATGCCATTTGCCATAATGCAGACACTCTGCTCTCTCTCGGCGATCATTTCCAGCACTGGCGATCGAAGTGACTCGTGTGGTCACAGGGGGTCGATCGCGATCTCGTCTAGAAAAGCCCGAAGCGCCTCTAGACCGGCTCACATCATTTCAAAATCTCTTCGATGCCTGTTGAAGAGACTTTCCCGAGGACCTTTTTCGAAATTCTCCAGTTCCCACATCAACTTTTTGTTTCTCTTTTCTAAGCTCTTGACTTTACAAGCTCACTCAACAAGTACTACGAACTCTCGTATCTCGAGAATGCCAACGAACATCCTTATATCATCATTCAGCCCATCCTCGAAGCGTTTACATAATAGCTTCGGACGAAATGCATTCTCGCGTCTGGCTAAGCCTCACAAATTTTCGTTCGTAGTCGATGAATCGACATAGAGCCTTGCTTAATATCAAGAAATTCCTTCGCTTTTGGTCGATGAATCTCGATGATATACTTTTTGAACTCGGTTTGAAAGAACTCCCAAGTTACTTGCTCTCTAGGCACCACGAAGTCGAGTACTCCACCAATAGTAGGCGAAATCGTAGCAAGGAGATGGTACACTTTAAGCACTCATCGTGTACAAGATAGCTCATCGAGCACCGGATAGTGTTGTCCAACCAAAATTCAGCTTACTCGGCATCGTCATCATCCGTAGCTTTAAATTCAAGTGGCCCCATGTTTTGAATCACGTCGATGGGGCTTACTTGACCTTATTTGGTCGATTCTCGGAGGTATTGTAGGTCTTGGGTTGCATTAGTCGGGAATGGAGGTTGTGGAACAGTAGTGTTAGTTCGAATGTATTGGTTGAACCAATCATTCATCACACTATAAAAGGCTTGCATAGCCTCATCATTCGGATTGTCGGCCATAGGTTGAGAGTCCGGGTCTGTCCCTTGCGCGGAGCAGCGCCACACTCTCCACATCATCAGCTATTGCTCGGTTGGGATCGGGATCCATTGCTATAAACAAACACAAATTGATTGTCGAAATCACCACACTATCAATTTATCTCGATATGGCATGTATAGCTAGACCCCAAACATATCACGGTAGTCCTAGAATCGACTAAACCGTAGCTCGATACCAATAAAATTGTAACACCCGAACCCGAGACCATCGCCGTGTCGGACACGAGGGTTAACGAGACAAATCCTCTTAAAGTACCGACCAATTCGGCATTTCCGACAGTGGAAAACTGCATCACCGTCGCCTTGAAAATCATATCTTGAGTTTCAAAACTCAGAAACTGATTCCGTAAATTTTCCCTGAATTTAGACTCATATATCCATCCATGGATTTCTTTCTAGAATTTTTGGTCGGGCCAATTGGTTAAGTTTATTAGTTAAATTCACCCATGTTACAGGGGTCGACTATGCTGACCTTCGCGCGTTTCAACTTGAATATCTCTCTGTACAGGGCTTTAATACTGGTGCCGTTTGTTTCTAATGAAACTAGACTCAAAATGGAATCTGCACATATAAGGCATGACTTCTAATTCTTTTTGGATAATTTATATTAAATTTTCAAAGTCGCGACAGGGGACCCAGAAACCGTTCTGGCCCTGTCTCACGAGAACTTTAATATCTCTCGGTATACTGTTCATATGATCGTTTCGTTACTTTCATATGAAAATAGACTCGTCAAGGTTCGTTTACATAACTTATTCACAATTTAATACCCTTCCTACAAATTTTGGGGATTTTTCACATCCACGTCACTGCAACTTGGCAGCATCCGTTTTTAAGGTAGGCCTTACCTATTTTGTAGTTTCCATGGACCAACTATAGTCTAGTCATACATAGGTCCTCCTATGATCATGTTTAGCCATTCCAATGGCTGATCATGTGACCAACACTCCCATTCCAATCCATAATAACATCATGAAACCATATAAAATTACAAACCACAAATGGTCTAATTCCGTACTCCACTTTTACGAACCATTTTCGTATGGCCGTACATATATACATCACAAAAGCACTTGAAAACAACCGAGGTAGTCCTATACATGCCATATCCAAAGTTCAACTAAAAGAGTACCAAAATGGGGGCTTTGATAGTGTGGATGACTTCGACTTCAAGGATCCCGAATCCGATAGCTAACGAGCAAAATCTATAAGACAGAGAAACAGAGGAAACGGAGTAAGCAATTTATGCTTAGTAAGTTTGAGCAAGAAATTCCAGCACAACAAAAGCTTAGCATTCATAAAGCTAACGGATAATTTCATATGTACAAACTCTCAATATCATACTCATTTCACATTTCAACCCCTATGATCATACATAAGGGATCACCTTAGTCACATACCGGAAACTCATTACTCGATCGGCGAATATTATTCAAGGAATCAACCGATTCAAGCTCATATGAACATACCTCATTGCTGGAATTTTCTCAAGCGCATTAACTGAAATTTTACAGCAAGATTGCTTATTCTAGAATCACGTACCTTGAATTTAACCGGATATAACGACTCGCTCAAATGCCTTCGGACGGAGCTTCCGTTATAGCGACTTGCACGAATACCTTCGGGACTTAACCCGGTTTAGTAACTTGCACAAAGCCTTCGGATTAGCCCGGATTTATTAACTCGCATACGAATGCCTTGGATCCTAGTCCGGATATAGTCACTTAGCACAAAGCCTTCGGACTTAGCCCGGACATCATTCAATAACCGAGCACAATTGTCAATAAATTATGACACATTCGTATTTCATTTTCAATAGCAAAACTCAAACACAAGGCACTTTTTACACTTGCAATTTCGGCTCAATAGCCACACACAAAGAGCATGATTTTAATTTGCTTTAAACATGATCTAATCATTTCGAAATTTAAGCTCTATTACTCAAGAACTTACCTTGGATGTTGTCGGCGATTTCGACGGCTACTCGACTACTTTTTCCTTCCCTTTATCGGATTTAGCTCCCCTCTGCTCTTGAGCTTAATCTTGATGCAAGTTTAGCCAACCTCTTCCTAATCCTCTTCCAAAACAAACATGAAGTAAAATTCCTTCCTTCCTCTAGTATTTTCGGTCAAGAGAGAATGCAAGGTTGGATGAACAATTTTTTTCTTTTTTCATCTACAATACACGGCAAAGGGTTTCACACTCACACTCACATTTTTTTTCTTTTCTTTCTTTATTACCCATGCTTATTTGTTTATTATTTCTCCCTAATGCCTAACAAAACATGTTTCATGACATGTTTAGCCCATGATTCCTTGTCATGGCCTACCACTACAACTTGGGGGAATTTGACATGCAAGTCCTCCCTTTGACTACATGCACTATTAGGTCCTTATAGATTAGCCTTTCACTTTTCAAAAGTGTCACACAAGTCCTACTAACTGAATTCACATGCAATCGGCTAAATCGGAACTTGAAATTTTCACACATTCATAATTACATATTCTAGACAATAAATTTTACATTCAAACATTTCGGTGACTCGGTTTAGCGGTCCCGAAACCACTTCCCGGCTAGGGTCAGTTTTGGGCTGTCACAACATGCATTTTCTTGGTTACCCAAGCTAGCCGAGCCTTTACTAAGCTTATATCAGCCCATATTTTCTCTTATTTCACATTATTACTATTATCTTATACACTTTTACAAACAAGTCCCTTGTTTAGATGTTTTCACTAAAAATCACCTAGTAAAAGATGTTTATCATGCATCAAACATTCATATTCCTCCATTAATCATCAAAATGCATGCATGTGGTACATGGGTCAATTTTCATACATGAACCCTAGCTTAAAATATAGCTAGAAATGGGTTAGATCATGCTTCAAGGACTCCAAAAATACAAAGAACATTAAAAACGGGGTTAAAATGCACTTAAAATCAAGCTTGGAAATGTTAAACAAACCCTAGCTACGGTGTCTTGCAATTTCGGCAATGAAGGAAGAAGATGGACACCAATTTTGACTTATTTTTCCTTTTCATTCTTTTAATTACCAAATGACCAAAATACCCCTAGGGTTTCTCTTTTACATTTTTCCTATGCATGTCCATTTTTGTCCAAAATTATAGAAATTGGTCAAATTGTTAATTAGGACCCTCTAATTCATAATCTAAAGCAATTTCATGCTTAAAGCTTCTAGAATGCAAGTTTTTCACTTTATTCAATTTGGTCCCTAAAATGCAATTAGACATTTTATGCATAGAATTTCTTCATGAATCTTTCACACAAGCATGCATTCATAATATAATCCTCATGAGAATCATAAAATAATTATTTCTATCTTTAGATTTGTGGTCTCGAAACCAATGTTTTGACTAGGCCCTAATTTGGGATGTTACAGGTCACACCGCCAACACACATGCCCGTATGGCTAGCCCGTGTGCCCTAAAATTTGCCATACACGCCCGTGTGCCAGGCCGTGCCATACACACCCATGTGCCAGGCCCATGTTCTAGGCCCTAAAATTTGCATCTTAATTATATTAAAAGAAACTTCGTTGAGTGGCCACCTCTGAGTCTTCCATCGCCTCGATCCATCTAAGCCTAGGGATTTCCTTTGCAGTTAACAGATGGGTGAGTTTATGAAAACTCAGTGTGTGAAATCCCATAAAAACATATAGTCAAAGTAAACACAATTTGGGCTAAGCCCTTTCGTTTCGATTAGGGCCTTAGCCCTCTTTCAAGAACACAAGCGATGCAGGCCTAAACCCATTTCAAGAATGAAGGTAGTTTAGGCCTTAGCCCATTTCAGTACAATATGCAAACAAAGAATCCTACCCAATCCATCGGCTACACACCATCTCCGTACCAGCCCTACACACCATGTGGGGATAAACTCGACCCACCCAACCCTACACACCAAGTCGTACCGGTTGCGGCACTAAAACAGTATTTGTAGCATAGCTACCAGTAATAGGCTTATAGCCTTTCAGTACACTTCCTCCAAAATCATATATCCCACCCTATGCAATGCAACATAATATAAATGTACATACAGTAAAAATGGCATGCTCAAATAGTCATACATCATATAAGGGTATAGCAGTCATTTTACCTATTAAGGGTATAACGGTTATTTCATCAATATGGAGTCTAAGGGTACTTACCGACCCAACGGTAGGTCCACAGTCGTCTTGAGTGACCCGTGCAACCTTAACAGTCAATCAGTAATAATGGGCCTATAGCCCATATTACGGGCCATGTGGGCCCACACTCTCGTATGGCCCACATAGACCAAAAATGGCCTTAGTTGTATAGTTCACACAGCCTGGCCCACTATTTACCACACTTTTTGTGTGATTTCCCTGTGTAGGCCCACAGGCCCATTGGGCCTACGCGGCCCAAACTGGCTGTAACACCCCATACCCGTAACCCACGCCGGGGCGGAGTACAAGGCATTACTTCACTTGGTCTCATACATAAAAACAATCTCAAGTCACCAAGACTCGGTCCAAATTAAAACTTTTTCCATTTCTGCTTTAAAATTTTTATTAAAGGCCTACAAGCCCCAAATCGATCATGGGAACTATTCGTGGCCATTCCGGGTCCTTAAACCAACATTGAAAATTTTGCCTTTAAAACAGGGCACACGCCCGTGTGGAAGGACAACACGCCCGTGTGACCCTCTCGACATGGTTGTGCTGATGGTCTGTGTGGCTCACACGACCTAAGCACCTAGGGACACACCCGTGTCCAATACCCACGTGGAATTAATTTCTAATACACACTTACAAGGGTTTTCACATGGCAAGACACACGCTCATGTCAATGGCCCGTGTCCATCACACAGCCACGACACGCCCGTGTCCTAACCCGTGTGCAAAAACATGGACATTCTGTTTCTGACGTTAGCATGCTCCAAAAGCCACACAGCCAAGGCACACGCCCGTGTGCTAGGCCGTGTCTGTCACACGGTTGAGACACACGGCCCTGTCTCTGCCCATGTGTTTATACCATGCATACTGACTTGAAACTTTTATGTGCAGGGGACACACAGCCAGACCACACGCCCATGGGCCAGACCATGTGTCACACATGGTCTAGACACATGCCCGTGTGTCTACCCGTGTGGACAATATAAGGCTATTTACCAAGCCTCATTGCTACCCTTACAATGCCTAGTTTCATACAAATACCAACCATTACCAGAACAAACACAATTCATACAACCAAATCAACCACAAAAGGCATTTATCCAACCATGAAAATGTATCTTTTATAACTCAAAATGAATGTTAGCCATCATTCAAGGCTTAATACAAAATGAAGGGTTTCCAACCCAAGCCGACACATTTGGCCAATTCTCAAAGTCACAAAATAATAAAGTCTAAGCCCGATAATACCATATTCAAAAATATAAATCCAACTATACCAAGTGCTTCAGTCGATGTGTGATCAATATCTCTGACTTCCGGTGATCCTTGAGCTAGTTAGGCGGCACTATAAGAAAATGGAAAGAAAAAGGGAGTAAGCATAAAAGCTTAGTAAGTTGCATATAAATAAATATACAACAACTACTTATCAATCATCAATAAGCTCATAATACAAAGTGGGCATAAGCATTACTTACTCATCAATATCCATACAATTTACATAGCACATATACATATTGAGCTCACATCTCATATATAAGAATTTGGTACCTACAGCACTCACAACACGGTTATACTTTCCTTATTGACTCAAAATAATAACTTTCACCGTTGAACCATTCAGAACACTACTGAATATTCATTAAGCCTCGAACATGAGAGAAAGTGCCTATGCCATGTCCCAAATGTGGTCTTATACTAGCTCTAGCCTATCCGTGTCGATGCCATATCCCAGACATGGCCTTACAGTAACACAACTCTTAGCCATGCATGTCCCAGACATGTCTTACAATAGCACTCGTCTCAATGCCAATGCCATGTCCCAAACATGGTCTTACACTGGCTCTCATAATGTGGCTGATGAATGTCCCAGACATGTCTTACACTAGCTCACATAAGTGAATAAAATGTCATGGCATGAATATCCGGTTTATTTCCTAGGGTTCCAACAGGATTTCTACTATCACAATTATCATTATGAATTCTCAATTCACAATCAAGCAATTCATGCTATATCAATTCAATGACAATTCAAACACATATAGTAGCAATGCAGTTGTATTATTTACATACAACTACCCCAGTTTACAAAATACACACGACTAGTCGGTTTAGTCGATTTGCTTGGCTTTCCCCCGGTCTAGGATCAGATTTGGCAATTCTTGATCTATATTATCAAAATACACTCATTTAGTCACTAAATACAATTAGGCAATCAAAATTTCACATCTTTTGTAAAATGACCATTTTGCCCCTAGACTTTGACAAAATGACCATTTTACCCCTATGCTTGATAATCGATTTTTATCGAATTTCTTCATATCTCAAGCCTAACCGAACCATTATTACTCTTATAGCAACTTCAAATTCTCACTATTTCCCACATTTATCAACTATTTTACAACTTATGCAAAATAGTCCTTTTAGGTGTTTTCATGCTAACACCTTTCATAAAAGTTGTCTATTACACTACTAAGACTCATATTCTTCCATAAAAACTCAGAAACCATTACAAATCCATTCATGGAAAAACCTTAAACTCTTAATCATTTTGCAAAATAGACCCTTCATTTGAAAGCTCATGCTTCAAGGGTTTCAAAAATGCAAAAATATTCAAGAAAAGCCATTAACATCACTTACTTGAGAGAGGAATAAGTGGCTAGGATTTTTTTTTGAAGCTTTAAAGCCCTCCTATGGCTAATTTTTGTTCAAAGAGAAGAAAAATAGATGAAGAAGGTGAATGCTAGGCTTTAGGGTATTATTAAAATGCATATTATGACATCAACCAACCTAACCCTTTGACCAAATACCCTTCCTTGTCTCATGGCCGGCCAAGCTCTTCTAATAGGGTCTAATTGCCCTTTAAGATCCCCCAACTTTGATTCTCTAACAAAATAACACCCTTATCTATCAATTTAAGACTTTTGCATTTTATGCGATTTAGTCCTTTTTCACAATTGGGCTCACAAACGTTAAAATTAATTCACCAAATTTTTCATGCACTCATATAATCATGCTATAACATCAAAATAATAATAAAATAATTTATCCAGCTTCAGATTTGTGGTCCCGAGACCACTATTCTGACTAGGCCCTAAATTGGACTGTTACACTGGCCCAATATCGTTTTGGTCCATGAAAACACTCATGACCATCTCGTCAACCTTACGGCCATGCTTTATTGCGCCGCCTACCACACGGGTGGCCACACACCCATGTGGTGTCGATAGCCACTTTTTGTCTTTTCAGCTTTTGTTGTTTCGCATCTAATGGCAGTGTTCACACATCTATTATGAAACTGTAGCCGCAACGCTTCTGAGAACAAAGCACCTATGATTCACGAAAACCCATCGTTAGTCCATAAAAGCACCTATGATTCACGTCAACCCACCGTCAGTCCATAACCGTGGATAATTCAAAATCATAATATTGAAAATACCTTAACTAATTCATCGCCACTCACCAACCAAATGATCGCTAAACCGCCTGATCCAACCAACGTATTCTCTCCAAAGCTTTAACCTTCACGTGAAACAGTTAACTGATTCATAAGAATCTATAATCGAACATAATTATCTAAGACTTAAAGTACTCACCACGAATGAAAGGATCATATATAGGAGGAAGAGCAATCGACCCAACACCTTTCTTATTAAAGTCGAGCTCCTAGCAACATTCGGCAAAATCACAGTGTTACAAGTCAATCATTAAGGTGAAGAAGAGAATGTGTGAGAGGGATACATTCGGCCTACAGAAAGAGAAATCAACATTTCCCTAGAAGAAGACTAACCAATATTCAGCCAATACCCAAGCTTAGAAGTCACCTGGATTGAAGAGGGGTATTCGATCAAGAACTATTCGGTCAAGAGATGAAGGAAAGAAAGTAGAACAAGGTGTTCGACTTTGAAGAGCAAAGGATCTTAGGTTCGGCCAACACAGTAGAAGAGCAAAGAAAGTCGAAGGGAAGAGGAGAAACAATCTGTCAGAAGATCAAGAACCAAACCCAAAAGTAGAGAAGGAGAGGAGACAGTCGATTAGTACAACACTATTGTGAAGACTACTCAGCAAAAGTGAAAAAAAACCCCAAAGTGAAAAAGGAAAAACGAGAATGCAAAATTGACCAAATGAGAAAATGACCCCTAGCCGAAATCTTGAGTGCCTAGGGTCTTCATTCGGCACCACCTCCCCACAATTTCAAAATCTCCTGATTCACTGCTAAAAACTCTCCTCATATCTCTCCTCTTAACCTCCACCTACAATCCATCCATGACCGATTCAAACTCCCCTCCACTTATCAGTGTTTTGGTCGAACACAACTACCTCCCAAGATAAATAGTAAAAATAATCTCCCTTTGCACAAGCAGGGATTTGAACCTCAGACTCCTTGCACACTTCACACACCACTTACCACTGGGCTAACATGCTTGCTTTGTCAAGTTTTTAACAAGTTCAGCATATAACCATACTGACCAAGGGTAGGGGTTTTAACTTAAAAAAAAAACAAAATTTTTCTCAATGCCAAGGCTTGAACCCATGACTTCCCAAACACTCCCAAAGTACCAAACCACTAAGGTAACCATACATCTATGCCACAAACACGCAAAAATAATTTTAACAAGGGTTTTCAGGATTTAGGAAGTTACATGACCAACTCATTTAAGCACCCAATAAGGTCCAATGAACCTAGGTCTTAACTTCCTCTTTTGACCAAATCTAATAACCTTCTTCCATGGTGAGACTTTAAGAAAAACCCAATCTCCTACATCAAACTCAATGTCCTTACACTTTATGTCAGCATATGATTTCTGCCTATCAGAAGTTTCCTTCAACCTATCTCGAATTAGCTTAATTTTATCCTTATTCTTCGAAATCAACTTTGGACCCAGCAACTTCTTCTCACCTAATTCAGCCCAACAAAAAGGTGAATGATAGTTACGACCGTAAAGAGCCTTGTAAGGTGCCATTTGGATACTTGATTGGAAACTATGGTTATAGGCAAACTTTTCCATAGATAGATGCTCTTCCCAACTACCTTAAAAGTCAATCACATAACTTCTCAACATATCTTCTAAAATTTTAATAACCTTCTCTGACTAACCATTAGATTGCGGATGAAAATCTGTACTAAAGTCCAACCGAGTACCCAAAACCTCGTGCAACTTCTTCTATAATTGAGACATAAAATAAGGATCTTAGTTTGAAATAATTGACATTGGCACACGATGCAGTCTCATTATCTCCAAAATGTAAAGCTTAGATAGCTTTTAAAGAGAAAAATCAATGCAAATAGGAATAAAATGGGAAGACTTGGATCAATCCACTATGACCCAAACTGAATCTTTCTTAGTAAGTGTTAAGGGCATCCACTAATAAAGTCCATTATCACTCTTTCCCACTTCCACTACGAAATATGAATTGGCTGTAATAACCCTGATGGAAACTAATGCTCAACCTTAACTTGTTGGCAATTCAAACATGTCAACACCAACTCCATTATTTCTTATTTAAGACTTAGCCACCAATACACTTCCCTTAAGTCAGGATACATCTTAGTACTTCCAAGATGCATAGCATAAGGGCTACTATGTGCTTCATGAAGTATAAATTGTCTCAAACTCTAATTATTAGGTACACAGTATCTCTCTCTAAAGTAGAAAATTCCATCAAAATTTATCCCAAAATCCTCAATCAAACCATCCCTAACTATTTAAACTGAGGTGCTAAAGATTCATCCAAACTCTACTTGTTTTTGATTTCATGTACCAAAACAAGTTTTACTTGAAACTTAGCTAAGATACCCCCATGATCGAATAGACATAAGTGAGCAAACATAGCCCTCAAGTCAAAGATTGTCCTTCTACTCAAGGCACCAACCACTACATTAACTTTCTCGGGGTGATACTCAATCGTATAATCGTAGTCTTTTAGCAATTCAATCCATCTATGCTACCTCAAGTTAAGTAAATAGTACACTTCACTTCTATTCAATCGTAGTCTTTTATCTATGTAAATAGTACACTTCTCACCATATAAGTAGTGTCTCCAGATTTTAAAAACGAAAACAACAGTCGCCAACTCCAAATCATGGGTAGGATAATTACATTCATGTGGCCTAAGTTATCTCGAGGCATAAGCTACAACCTTACAATATTGCATTAGTACACATCCAAACCCAACATGCGAAGCATCGCTATTCACAACATTTCCCTTACAACATTCTAGCTAAAGTAAAGCTTCTATCAACACGGACTTGAATTTCTTAAAACTAGCATGTTGATCTTCTTTCCACTTAAATGGAGTGCTCTTCCTTAACAGATTAGTCAATAGGGCTGCTATCAAGGAAAAACCCTCAACAAACCTTCAATAATACCCAACAAGATCCAGACAACTCCAAATCTCTGAGACACTCCTCGGTTGCTACCAATCCCAATAGCCTCTACCTTTTAAGGATCAACACGTATACCCTCAGTTGATACCATGTGACCCAAAAACATAACTTCTTTCAACTAGAAGTCACACTTATTGAGCTTGGAGAATAATTTCTTTTCATAGAGTATCTATAGGACCACCCCTAGGTGATCATCGTGCTTAGATTTTGTCTTGGAATAAACCAGAATGTCATAAATAAACACAACAACAAATTGATCTAAGAAAAGCTGAAAGACACGATCCATAAGGTCTATAAATGTAGCCGTTACATTAGGCAGTCCAAAAGGAATGACAAAGAACTTGTAATGTCCATAACAAGTCCTAAAAGCAATTTTGGGAATATTAGATTCTTTCGCTTACAATTGGTAATACCCAAATCTCGTATAAATTTTAGAAAAGACAGTTGTACCTCTAAACTAATCGAATAAGTTGTCAATCCTTGGTAGATGATACTTATTCTATATGGTTAGCTAGTTCAAATGTCTGTAATCAATGCATAATCGAAGTGTACCATTCTTTTTCTTCACAAACAAAATCAGTGTGCTCCATGGTGAAACGTTGGGTCTAATGAAGCCCCTGCCCAATAGTTCTTGCAACTATACTATCAACTCCTTTAGCTCTTTAGGTACCATGGGGTAGGGAGCAATGGACACCAATATCGTTCTTGGCAACAACTCAATACCAAATTTCACTTCTCGATCTGGAGGCAACCTTGAAAGTTCCTTGAGAAAAACATCAGGAAATTTCCTTACTGTACGAATATTATCTATAGAAGGATCGACGATGCTTGTATCTCGAACATAAGCCAAAAATGCTTTACACCTTTTTCGTACCATTGTCTATACTACTATAGTAGGGATAAAATTGGATAAATAATTCTAACATTCCCCAACCATAATAATTTCCATTCCACAATCAGTCACCAAAGTTACCCTCTTCGGTGCACAATTCGAACAAACTTGGTGCTTAACCAACCAATCCATCCCTAGAATTAGATCAAATTCATTAAAAGTTAATTCCATTAAGTCGACCGGAAAATCCTCTCTTTGTATTTCTAAAAGGCATCTCCTATGAATTTTATTCACAAATACAGATGATCCTAAAGGGTTGACTACAGTAATAGTATTCTCAATTTCCTCTACCCCAATCCTCAGTTTTACAACCACATCACAGGTAATATAAGAATGGGTAAATCCTATATCAATCAATTCAAAATAAGGCACTGAGTAGATAGTGAAGGAACTTGCTATAATGTTAGCTGCATCTCTATCCTCTTAGCGTCTAACCATATATACCAAGACAGGTTGCCTAGCTTCAGCCCGATTCGCAAATTGAGTTGGTGCTCTTTGTCCCTAATTACCATTCTCATTTTTTTGTTCTAATTATGGCCCCTTTGAGCACCCTAATTACCCCTCTAATTTTGACCCCTAACTAGGCCCTAATTCTGAATCGGTGTTTGCATCTGATCTGTAACAACCAGTTTTTAGTCAAATTAGAACAGTCGTTTTGGGACCAAAAATTTTATTTTGTTATTATTTTAATGTTTACAGCATGATATAATAATTGTGTAAAAAATTTGTTAAGAAATTTTATCGTTTGAATGCTTAATTTGATAAAAATGACTAAATCGCGTAAAGTCTAAAACTAATGTTCTATCAGTTAAAGGTGCTAAATAGCTATGAAACCTTAAATTTAAGGTTCTTAAGTGGTAATTAGACCATTATAAATGTTAGTGGACATTTATGGACCTATATTAAGTAATTTTAATGAATTATATATAAGGTTAAATAGGTAATTTGGTTAATTAAGGTAAAATAAATAAAACAAAAACCATATTTTATTGGTTATCATCTTTTCTAGGTGAATTTAACAAGAAGAAAACATCCATGGAAGCTATTTAGGATTGGGTCATTGCATTGCTTAATTAGTAACTGCTTCTGACTCGGTTTTTAGTGATTTTTATGTTTATGGAAGTTATAAGTTCATGGTTATATTTGTGATTTAATACAAGTTAACATTTTGATTTGAATGCTTTGTAGCATATTATGTTTATATTATTTGATTGTGAATAAATGGTGAGTTTGCTTATTAATTCATACGAGCTTACTAAGCTTTATAGCTTACTTTGTTTATTTTTTCGTGTTTTATAGTGAGTTCAAAGCTACCTCAGATTCGGGAATCATCGGAGTCTTCATCACACTATCCTACTATCAGTTTGGTACTTTTGATCTTAAGTATTTTGAGTTTATGGCATGTATAGGAGTTTGGTCATTTTGGTATATGTGTTGTTAATGAATTTTGTCATTTGAAATGGCTTGTAAATATTGAGAGTTTGGTTTTGTATATAGCAATGAAAGTTGGCTTAACTTGGTTGGTTTGGTTGTCTATATATTTGTGCATATGGCTATTTTTACATGCTTGAATATGAATATGTGAGGTTAGTTGATATTTTTAATTAGGGGTACTAAATGGTTGAGAAATGAACTTGGTATGTTTATGAGATTAGGCTAAATAATGCAAAGTTGGAAGTGTTCATATTGATGATTTGAGATTAGGAATTCTGGTATGAAATTGAATGGTATATTGTTGTATTGGTGTTTTTTGAATAGATTGGTATTGAAATGGGTTGAATTATGTTTGATTGAGGTTATTAGATTGCCTATTTTTATGCTATGAATTGTGCCATTTGGTTTGATATAGGTATATGCAAATTGGGTGGAAAAATGGCTTGGTAAATAGCTTATTTTTGTCCACATGGGCAGAGACACGAGCAGAGACACGGGCATGTGTCTTAGCCATGTGTGACACATAGTTATGTTGCATGGTCATGTGTCCCCTCGTGTTGAAATTAAAATCAAGTCAGTATGCTCCACAAGGCCTAGCACACGGGCGTGTGTCATGGCTATATGGCATAAGTCAGTATACCCTACAAGTTTGGCACGGCCTAGCATACGACCTTGCACACAGGCGTGTATAGCTATTTCTAGGGCACACGGGCTAGCCACACGGATGTGTGTGTTGGCCGTGTGATCCAAGTCAGAGAGTTATACAGGGTAGGGCACGGGCTAGAACACGGCCATGTGCTTCCATTTCAAATGTCCACATGGCCTGTGACACGGGCATGTCTTTGGCCGTGTGAGACAGACAGCCAGGCCACACAGGTATGTGTTCCTTCTATTTTGGAAAATTTTCTAAGTGTTTCAAAAATTTCTTGAGCTATCAGTTTAGTCCTGAACCACTTCTAAAGTAGGTTTAGGGCCTCGTAGGCTCGTATTAAGGACAATGTATGTGAGTTTGAATGATGATTTCATGAAATTTGAAAATGTATATGAAATGAATGTTTAATTGTTTTATAAGTCCGGTAATGCTCTTTAACCCTATTCCGGCATTGGATACAGGTGAAAGGTGTTACATGATCATTTTCGCGAAGACAATCCTTAATCTTGTGCTCCATCAAGCCACAAGCCAAACAAGCACCCATTCTTCTCTAACACTCGCCCGGATGGCGCCTCTCGCAATGCTGACTTACCTGAATCTGCCCTTCTCTAGAGCCTGCTACTTCCCTATTCTACAATGGCCTTGCCTTCTTGGCCCATTTAACAAGACACAGATTTGAGCCAAAAAGCCCACCTCTCTTAGGTTAATCTCTCTATTTACCTTTTTCTCGCACTACAAGCTTTTAATCTCTTTACTAATTTTGGTCTTATTGACCAAAGCCTCAAGCACACACTCCTAATCTAGAGCTACCTGTACCTTAAGGTCATACCTCAGACCTTCCTGGAAACGGAAACTCTTTTCCTTTTCAGACGCCACCATAATAGGTACATAGCAACTCAACCGCAAAAATTTTACCTTATACTCAAAAAATGACATATCGCCTTATTTCACCTCTATAACTTCCAAACGTCGAGCCTCCACATAATGAGGACCCACAAACTTACCCTGAAAGGCATCCTAAAAATAGGCCCAATCAATAGGCTATGGCAGCGTACCCTTGACCACTGATTGCTGCCATCTGTATGTTTCATCCCTCAACAAAAATACAGGACCCTTAAGTTTTTGCTCAGGAGTGCAATCCAGATCATCCAATATACGTTTGGTTGTTTCCATCCAATACTCAGCCATTGTAAAGGCAGTTCCAGCAATACCCCTAAACAACTCTACCCTACTAGACCAGGCCTCTCAACAATCATCCCACGACTAACACCACCAGTCAAGTCCTCAGCGACCCTCTATAAGGCCCTTAACAAAGCCTACGTTACCGGATCATCCTCATTATATTCATTATCATAATTCTTATTTCCCCTATTTCCACCCTCAATAGTGGGTTCACTAACGGCCTCATTGGACTCAGGATTCTGAATGGGCTCTTGTGACGCAGATAACTCAGCTAGAGCCATTGGCGGTTACCCTTTACGGCCCATACTACCACGAGTTATCAATCCACAAGTATTCATTTCAATGTTTTATGAGATCTAGAATTTACAAGTAAGAATATTTTTAGTACCTTGTTTAATCTTTTAGCGCACTCTTAATCAAAATTCTTTTATTTAAAATTTTATGCAATAGTTTCTAGTATTTCCCTAGAGTTTCAATACTGTTTCTATGGGTATGGTATAGGATCTTTAGACTTTGTCATTTCCTAAAAAGAAAATATTTTTCAAAACTCGATGGTTCTTTTCCCCCAAAATTTCCCCCTTTTATGTATGTATGCATGCAAACTCATCAAAATCCAGTCCAAGGTTTTGAACCTTGGCTCTAATACTACTAAATGTAACCTCCTGAACTTGGCCTAGACATTATGGTTGAATCGTGGAGATCACAATGGTTAACTACACAACACTACTACCCTATCATACGTTGAAAACTATAAGTACTCTCTCTTTTATTAAAAATCATGGTTTATCTTTGTTATTTTTTAAAACTGATCATTTATTAAATCTATCATTCTTAGGTCTAAATCGTGGTTTATCTTTGTTATTTTTTAAAACTGTTCATTTATTAAATATATCATTCTTAGGTCATGTTATTAGAATTTGTGTGGTTTAAAAAACAATTAACTCAATATTCTTTATTAAGAATTTTACTATCTTTTATCGCAACAAAAAATTCGGTTTAAACTAATTAATTATTTAAGTCAGATATCAGGTTTTTCCCAATTTCAAATTACCGTATAAAAACCAAATCTATATGTTAAATATGCATGCATGAAAATCCCAAAGCAAAAAGAAAACACGACTACAATTCAAATAGTTTTACAATTTGAAAACTGAATAAATTTAATTTATAGCCCAAACGAAATAATAAGAATGTCTGATGTTTGTCGTATGTCTGCATGCCATGTTCGGTCCTAGTCTCGAGCTGTACCTGAGATGTTTGAAAATATGGGGTGAGCTAACTAGCTCAGTGTGTGTCAAATCAATGAGAACATTCAATCGTACAGGCAAATATCATTTACCATGATTACGGTTGCAACACATGCATATCATAATCATTCAGATATGTCATGGACATATAATAGTGCATGATTAAATCCTACCTATACCATCTACTACAGACCACGAGTTCCCCAGAAATCGTCTGCCAAACTCCAAACATTATAAGCAAAGCTCGATGTTTTTAAACCACTATATAACATAATGCAGAAATACTGTCATTTAACATAAAATGCGATATAATCTTTGTTCTCCTCATTACTCCCAGTGAAGTGCACTGACAACATATATGTGGTCTTAATATGTTGCCATTACTCCACGGGACTCCTCCGTCAACCACAATATCCCACCCTATGCATATGAGATATTCCATACAAATTCCAATCAAATTCATGTTTCATACATTTTCATTCAATACCATAATTTACATGTCCTCATTATAACGACGACTTACCAAGTGTTCAATTTCACCATCAACTAAGTGACATTTTATCATAACATCCTTCATTAATAGTTTAGGAAAATATTTCCAATGCATGTATAACAGTCTTTCATTCAATACTTTTCATGGCATTTTACCCAACAATATTTTAGGCATTCAAAATTTATTTCCTAATTAATACATGTGATACATACAACCAATCATACATAACATTAACAAGCCATTCATATTAGTACCAATCAATCAACCATTCGGTCAACCATGTAACTTTGCAAACATGTCATTTAGTTAAGGCTAGTAATGTACCTGATTTAGCCATTTTCAAACATTCACTTAGTCATTTAACTAAGCCCAACCAGCAAGCTTAATTCACATTTATATCATTTAAAATATTATTAAAACATTCAAGTTAACGAGTTAAGAGCTACACCTTATTTTTGCAGTATTTCAACACTACTTGCGAAGCACACGATTTCTCCTTAAAACCTTAAATTGAACCTAAATTAAAATAAATAGGAATTTATCGAGTTAGGTCACTGTCAAAATAAATCTTAAAACATACCCATAAGAATTTAATTGAATTGACATTTCCATAAAAATTCTCTATCCAAAGCGACTAAGTTACTTACACTAATTTCACGCAAAACATACGAGCGAACGTCTAAAGGCTTCATATTGGTTTGGGGCACTTAAGTCGGCACCTAACACAATTAAATACTAAAAAATTAATATTTATTCAATCATTAAAAACCTTAATCCAATCAATTAGTAATTTCCCTAATAATTAAGTCGAAACTACACATTAACCCTTAACCAACCACACTTATGCTCCCTAAATCGTCAGATCTATCACACCCCATATTTTTATTAATTATTTTGTCTATTCATAAACAAGCTAGTGGGTAGTGAAGTAGTTAAGTGCCTAATTAAATTCCTAGAGATCCTAAGATCAATTCCCCTTACTCACATCTTTATTTAAAATTTTTGGAATTTAAAATGGGGTTGGTCAACCCTCTTGCCGTCCAACCCATAGTTGCCATGCTTGGGAAGATTCTTCCCTTGTTTTCATGGTCAACTTTCCTTCAATAGCCCCATTTTCACTCCTTTGATCCATTTTTCCATGCCATTTCCCCTTAATATACCATTTTACCTCCCTTATCACACCTTAATTGTCTAATGCACCTAGACACATTAAACACTTTTATTTTTTTGTTCATTTTAATCTCCTCCTCTCTTTTTGCTACTTCTTCCTTTTCTCTCATTTTTCTTCTATTTCACCACTTAAATCACCCATTTTCTTCATATTTCTTCCACTCCACCACTTTTAGCCAATCGAACCACCATCTCACCACCATACCACCGTCGTCGAACCTCTACCGCCTCTGCTCTAGCGTTGTCATCCTTACCTTTCTTCTCTATTTTTATCCTTTTTTCCTCATCTATCTCATAATTCTTTTTTCATATGTACAAGCATTATATTCTAATTTTTTTAAAAAGATTTATCTATAAAATTTCTAATTCTTCATATTTTTTTATTTGTTAGTAGAGGACCCTCCTCTTTAAACAAATTGTTGTAGGAATCATTGAGCCTTCTTACTCTCGACATTGTGTAAGTATTAAAGATCCTCCGGTCATAATTAATTCTTTTACTTTTCAATGAAGGTGATTCTAATATTAAGTTTTATTGTGCATTCGCAAACTGATATTTGTAAATCCCAAATCTATACTCCATATTTTGGAAGCATGCGTTTTGGGCAACTGATTAAGATTCAAGGATCGATCTCCTCCCTTAGAGTTGGATAAAGAGTTGATACCATCAGAATTTGTGAAATCAAGTGTGGGGATTTATTTATCTTAAAATGTATGAAAATGTTATTAATTAAATAAACATGATAATATTAAATATTTCTTTAAGAAATTCTGTAACACGAAAATGTGTGAATATGCTATGTATTCAATTGGATTGATAAATTCATCTGAAAAGAGGATTCCCAAGTAAATCTGAACTTTCATATATGTGATGTTGTGAATGTGTGTATGTTTTCCATTAAATGAGTTACCATGTTATTCCTGTCACTCATGTATTATGACATATGGCATTATTTAATAAGCATGAAAATAAAAATGTCACTGTTTTTGTTATTAATTTGTTTCGAATGATAAGCATGCCACTGTGTTAATTCGTACTGAGATTTGATTTGCATGTAAAACATTCCAACCAGGAGTTTTGTTATGTATTTCATATCACATGCATAGAGTTGGGATTATGTGAAAGGAGGAAGATTCTGATAGTTTAATAATCTGCACATTCTGGTGGTTAACCATATTATCTGGTAGTATATCTGCAAAATCTAGAGGCTTGACTATAATATTTAGTATCTGGTAGCTTGTCTACATTATCTGGGGGCTTGACCACAATATTCTGTATTTGGCAGCTTGTCTGCACTATCAGGTGGCTTGACCATATTATTGGTGTGATATTGGATGGACGAGTTCTGGGGATAGTACTAACTGAGTTAGAATCCAATTCCTCCTCAAAAGCAATGTCTCTAACCTTATTTCTCCTTCCAAACTCAACATCCTCAAAAAATGTTGCAGTTCTTACCTCAAAAATATTTCTAATTATGGGATCATAAAACTTATAGCCCCTAGATCGCTCAGAATAACCGATAAAGTATCTACTAACTGTTTTGGAGTCCAATTTTTCTTCATGTGTCCTATAAGGCCCTGTCCCAACTAGAAATGGCCAAATGTGAAAGTGCTTTAGTCTAGACTTTTGACCTATCCAAAGCTCATAAGGTGTTTTTGCAATTGCTTTAGTGGATATTCTATTCAAAATGTAAATTGCTATATTTAGAGGCACTAGCAAAATGAGCACTTCTAGACTTATCATGTTTCAACCTTTCTTCCTCTTGCACACAATGAGAAATGAGCTCATTTAGAGTTCATTTCTCCTTTTGACAATTGTAACTAATTTTAAATTGGTTAAACTATGTAGGAATTGATACCAAAACTGTAATAACAAACAATTCCTCAAAAAGTTCAGTCTTAAGTGCCTTAAGTCTTGAATCAACATGAAACATCTCCATAATGTACTCCCTCGCGTTTCCTTGACCCTTATACTTCACGAACATCAAAGAAGTCAGAAGTGATGTCATCTCAACCTTATCGTTTTTCGAAAAATGTTTCTCAATTTCATCAAGGAAACCCTTGGCCTGAGTAATCTCTTCATATTCTATGTCCTTAAAGGCTTTTAGAATGTTGTGCTCATGATCATTAGATTCATACAGTTTGAATAATCTCACCTCTCAAAGTCCCTTCCAGCATCAGGGGTGCTTACCACAGTGAGAGATGCAGGTTGTTCTTATCTTAGTGTAAAGTCTATTTCCATACAACCAAGCACTATAAGTGTCTTTTCTATTCCTTGAAATTAGTCTCATTAAGCATGGGTATAGAATTTATATTAGCAAATATTATGGCAGCAAAAGATAAGCTAACTAGATATAGAACAAAATAGATAAAAACAAGCTCATGTGAATATTCATAAGTAAACAATAAATTCAAAATAGTGGCTAATCCCATCTCAAGGTACCAAACACAACATTAATATCAAGTATTTGGACAGTAATATTAACAGTAAGCTATAGTCTTGTTGTAGTAATAAAACATTGATAATAAATTATGTCAAATAATGAACCAATCTTTGGACTAACTTATTGTTCACATGAAGCACCTTATAATTGTCAAACATTTATCACCACAAATGTTGTTGAAATTCTACCAAATATTAACTTACCTTTAGGTCAATTAATAAATCATGAATTACAAAAACATATAATAATCTTGATATTTTAAATAAACTAATCTATGCAAAAGTGGTCACGTTGGTGGCATTTTGTTTCAACTAATTTATTTAAAATATTAGACATCCTTAATTAAATACCAAAGCCAAAATTTGAATTTGTTTGTTTCAAAACATTTTTTCTTTATATATCACATTGAAATTAGATTTGTTAAGAACGTAACAATTTTAGCCTTTTCGTTCTTGACAAATCTCTTTTCAATGTTGACCATGAATTCTTTAGTCATGGTAATCTTATCCAACATAATACCCTTGAATGTTTCATTGCATACAATGATGTTGGAAATTATAATAATAGTTGAATAAATCAAAACAACATCACATAGGGCTTCAAATTTAAACCAAAATAATTTGAATAAAGGAAAACTCTATCTTAAGATACCAAATACTCCATTAATATTTTATTTTTGGAAAAAAAAATATTAACTTGTAAGTGGTATCTTATTGTAGTAATCAAAGACTGACAATAAAAACATGTTGAATAATATATCTTCCTTTGGACCGATTAATTATTCACACGTAAAATCGAATAATCGTCACATGTTTATTACCACAGTTGCACATGTATTTTTGTTAAATATTAATTTTCCTTTGGACTGATCAATATTAACGTAGTTTAAGTTACATGCACACAACCTTTTATATTTTAGAACAAAATAATTTCAACGAATTCACTTTGACAACTTATTGTTTCAATTAAATTATTTTAAAAAATATATAAATATACCAATATTCAAATTTAAAATTTTATAATAGTTAAAGGTGAAAAATAATTTTTTTATCACATTATGATTTCTAAAATAACTCTAGGTAAGATTTCTAAATACCACAGTAAGAACCGAAAACTTTATTCTTTTAACTTTTTTTTTAAGAAAAATCTTTAAATATGAAATCAAACTTATTCATACATAATTGGCTATGTAAATATTAACAACCACATCCTCAACCACAGCAGGACCTTCAAATTTAGCGCATTGAAAAATCTAATTGCCAGTCATTACCAGATTCTTGTCTAAGATCTGATTCTAAAAAATATTATCATAATTGTAAATAGAAAGCAAGCTACATAGTCTTTCAGTAAATCCGAGAGAGAACCAAAAGAAATACAAATAAGTACAGGCTACTTACAAACAAACTTGAAGAATTTGTAATTCCAATCCGCAAGAATAATTCCTGTGTTCCAACCTCTCTTACAAAATTCCTTCCAGTGTCTCGTACATTAACAAATTAACGTAAACAGCATGAATATAAACGGGATCGCTTTAAGGCCATAAAAACTTATCAACAATCATCCGTATTTTTCAATCAAGATTTATCAAACATAAAGCCATAATATATACACGTGTCAATTAGCACCAAATCAACTGGTTAAAGAATAGAAAATTAAAACCTTAAAATTTTATCCTAAATTCAAAAATTTTAATATGTGTAAAATCAAAACTATAACAGCCCTTTTTCAGTGGTATCGAAAATAGTAGTTTCAAGACAAATATTCTGATGAATGATTTATTATTTTATTATTTATTTAATGTCTACGGGATTATATTAAGGTCGTATTAAAATTTCGTTAAAAAATTTTGATGTTTAAATGGTTAATTAGGTAAAAAGGACTAAATCGTAAAAATGTAAAAGTTGATTTCTAATAGTTAAAAGGGTCAAATGGCTATGACATCTTAAACTAATGGACTAAGATAGTAACTATACCATTTAGTGAGTTAGCGGATGTACATGGACAAGGTTTTATTGAATTTTTTTATTATTATTAAGGGAAAAATGGTAAATGAGTAAATAAACTTAAAATAAAATCATATTCCCTATTTTCTTCTTTGCTTGGCTGAATACACCATTGAATGGGTGGAGAGCTTCGGTTTTGAATTCTTCATTGCATGGTAAGATTTTGTGCCCCGATTTTAATGATTTTTATATTTTTGAGTTTGTTTTAGCTTAATCAAGCTAGCCCGAGGGTTAAATTGAAAAAATTTTAAAGGTTGAGGGACTTTCCATGGATGTTTTTTAATGTGTTTTGATGTTAGTTGATAGATTATTAATCTTTGTTATAAAATAAACATGTTTTGTTAAATGATTTTTGGTGAATTTTGAAAATAAGAATTAAATTGTTAAATGTATAAATTCTTGGGTTTTATTTTGAATTATTGATAATTATGGGTTGTTTCAAGGTCCCTTGTAACATTGGTTAAGTTGGATTTAGGCTAAAATGGTTAAGCTTCAAGTTATGAGCATAAAGACTAAATTATGAAAAGTTAAAAATTAGGGGTAATTTCATAATTTTGCATAAATATGAAATATGGATTAAATTGAATACTAGAAGTACTTAATTTATTGAAATTATCTATTTAGATCAAGATAAACCACATTCAAACTTAAATCGAGGAAAAGCTAAAGCTTCGGATTAGTGTTCGATTCTACTTCTACGTTCTAGTTATCGAGGTAAGTTTATATGAACTATGATAGTTTTAATATTAGCTAAAGTGACTAAATGATATGTTGTTTTAATATAAATGAATCTAAATATAAATGTATCCATGTTATGAAGAATTGATGGGTAACGAATCCTATTGAACCTTAAGAATTCTTAAGATACGAATGACATGTCATTAGGGATTTCATGTTTCGAGTACTGCTCTTGAATGTCCTATCGATGGCTAAGGTCCCACAATTGTTACGGATTCTCCACAGCTCATGTGAGCAGCATCATGTAGCTTACATTCTGACCCACAGCTCGTGTGAGCAGGTCAATTTCATAACTCGTATGAGCATTGCATCCGCCAGGAGAGTTTATAAACAAATACAGATTTTTGGTATCATTCTCTATACTGAGATATACTATAAGACCAATAAGTTGATTCGAGATCTGAAAGGTTACTGTTATATGTAAAGGCACACTATGTGTGAGCTTTCCCGAGTATTCGATGTAATTCTAGATGGTTCAATAGGTAAGAAAAGGAAATGAAATGGTAAGTATTCAAATGGAATGAATCATGATCTTATGAAATGATTTATGAGGTAAATGATCTATTTACATATGGAAATCTACTTATCGTATGTTTGAATTCATTTGTATCATGAACAAGTGTACTAACTTGTGAGTTTGATGATATTGTATAGGCTTATACTAAGATTATGACATTGGTAATGATTTATTCTTAATCTATGAATTGTATTAATGAAATGGTAAGTTATATTTAAGTCTATACAAGCTTATTAAGCACTCACTGCTTACGTAGTTACTTTCCTTTGTTTTATAGACTATTAAAAGCTCGATCAGTTGAAAACTTGTCGGAGACCTATCACACTATCCAGTAGTTATATACGTAGATTTGTGTATTTTGGCCAAGGTTAATAACGACATGTATAGATTCTTTGTAATGGATGTTTTGGTATGTTTAGGCTTTTGGAAATTATGGTTGATTTGGTGAACTTTAGTGTATTATGAAGTTGTGTTGATTTGGTGAACTTTAGTGTATTATGAAGTTGTGTTAATTTGGTGACTTTTAAGTGCTTGTATATAAGGTCCTTTTGGTATGTATGTGATGGTTTGGAAATGGTCATTTGCAATAAAATGTAATGGCTAAGTGATCTAGGTTGTGTGATTGAGTTATGGTCAAATTGGTTTACTTTGATTCATAATGTTTTGATACAATTGTGGTGCCTTTGAATGGCATATTAGTTAGATGAATTAGGATGTTTGAAATGGCATGATTTGGTCTGATTCAATGATGTTTAAGTCCCTTAGATGTATGCCCAAATCGTAAGAATGGTTTGGAATGAATTGGACTTGAAATGGCTTGAATTTAGGGTCAAATTATGGATCACATGGCCTGGCGACACAGGCTGTCACATGGTCATTTGTGGCAACTCAGAGAGTTACACGAGCTGTCACATGGTCATTTGTGGCAACTCAGAGAGTTACACGGTCTGGCACACGGCCTGCGACACGACCATGTGACCCAACTCAGTGAGTTACACAGGTGAGGGCTGGGACACGGTGTGTGCCCCTTTGTTCAAATGTTACATGGCTTGGGCTATTTCACACGACCTGGCCACACAATCATGTGATACCTGTTTTTCAAATTTTCTATCTTTTTCTTAAAACTTCTGAATTCTTTCAAATTAGTCCCAATTTGCTTCTAAGCTATTTTTAGGGCCTCCAAGGCTCGATTTAGGGACAAAATACATATGATTGATTGGTTTATAATAAGTTTAATTTAATTTATGTTATAATAATAAATGTTTTCTGTTTGACCGGTAATGCTCCATAACCCTAATCCGGCGACGGAGATGAGTTAAGGGTGTTACAGAAACATTAAATCTATATATTAAATTTATTACAATCTGAAGAATGAATTAATCCAATAATAATAATAATAATAAATAACTCATTCTCAATGATTCAACATGACAAGAATTGGATGCCACTTGTTATGAACCATAAAATAAGATCTAATATAAAACTAAACAAATCAAGATCTATCATGTTAGATCATTAATAACATAACTAAATGTGGAAGCGTACCTGAATCCACCGGTTTCTTGAAACCTTTGGATCTTATGGTTTTGATCTTCCAAATTAGCACACAAGCAATTTTGAGAAGGTGACTCCTTTTGTTTTAAAGATGTGATATTAAAAAAGTTACGTATATATAATTTGGGGGTCATAACCCTAATATATAACTTTTGCATATTAACCCTAATTTCTAATTAACCTATCATCAATTAGAAATTAATTACTAGAGTATCTAGACATATTTGGCTCATACTTTATTTTTATAACTAAAGCCCAATAAACCTTAACCAAATCATATACTTTTAATTAGGATTAATATTTTATGATAATAAATAATAATATGCAATTATGCTTATTATATATGTGATGTGCATGTTTTTCCAAAAACATAAATTAATTTAAAACAAAAAAATATTATATTGCCTATAGATATCATAATATAATGTGATTATTTTTGTTATTAAACAACTCCATTATATTTTCTATCATAAAGGTATCCTTATGTATAAATTTTTTATCAATTTATTAAAACTTGGGTAAACTACAAAATAGTCAAATTTTTTTGTCTCATATTACATTTTAGTCACTTATGTTTGAAATATTACATTTTAGTCACTTACATTATCGTTTTGTTACGAAGTGGTCACTCTACCGTTACCTCCCTAACTATGGTCCTACAGTTCAAATGGGTTTTAAATGCCAACTTGAATGTCCTATATGGCAATCCAAATTAAATTTATTTAATTAAAAATATATTTTCATCTCAGCAACTAGACATCCAAGTTGGTATTTAAAACTCATTTGGATTGTCACGTAGGACTACCGCTAGGGAGGTAATGGAGTTTAATGGTAGAGTGACCACTTCGTAACAAGACAATAATGTAAGTGGCTAAAACATAACATTTCAAACATAAGTGACTAAAATGTAATATGAGACAAACAAAATTGACTATTTTTTGTAGTTTACCCTTAAAATTTTGATTTTATATTTCTAGTATAACATAATTTTAGTTCTTACCTACGTAAATTGGGATAAAATAGGTATAGTAAGTTTAATGAAAGGACAAAATAGGTATGTTAAACTAGGATAATCTAGACTTAAAATGATTGTTAATTTTAAAGTAGTCAAAACAAAATTAGTATGAGGTAATAAAGTTGGGAGTTACATATAAATTGATATTTTCAATTAAATCATTGGTTTAATTATGTTTACTATTACAAAATTTGGTTTTGTATAAAACCCCATATGTTTTCTTTGTAAAGAAAAGAAAGGATCATGCAAATGAAGAGCAAGAGAATTAATGCGAGGATAGTGATGAGAACTAGTGGACTAAAATTAGTAAATGGTAGTTGTATATGGTCAACTGTGGATATGATGTTGAAGGTCTCCCATTTTTTTAAATGAAAAAGGTCAATTTTTTTAGTTTTTAGGTTTTTTATCGGAGTAATATAAAATAAAAAATAAAAAACGAAAATGGGTTGTTGCTAAGATTAAGTACCAAAATGGTACATTTGGATGGGTGGAGGGTGGTTTATAGGCAGCACCACCCTCATTTTCTGACACTTTACAATAAAAAAAACGATAGGACAGGACACGGGTGGAAGGTCTGGCGTAGGTGGCACAGGTAGAGGGGCTGGCAGAGGCGGCACCAATTTGGCAGGGATGGGACGACTGCATGCTGAGTTCCTTTGTATTTTTGTGTGTTTAGGGACCTTATAATGGTCCCCAAGTTCCATTTTCGGCTATGAGTGAAGGAGAAGAAAAGAAGAGAAGAAGAAGGAGAGAGCGGAAAGGGAAGGGAAAAAGAAAGAAAAAAAAGAAAGAATAGAGAGAGGGAAGGAGAAAGAGAAGGAAAAAAGAAAAGAAAAGAAAAGGTAAATTATTTTTGTTATAAATTAATGGATTAATGTTAATTTATTTTGTTTTTGTTATTATTGTTGATTTAATTTGGATTTAATTTTTAAATGTAATTTTTAAGGTATTATTTGGTTAAAAAGAGCTATTAAGGTATGTTTGTATTTATTTTATAATTTTATTCATTCATAATTTATTTTTAAAGTTTATTGAAGTAAAAAAACCTATTTATGTTATGTACAAAGAATGTTTTATTATTTTATGTAATTTATTTGTTATGTGTGTTTTAGGTTGATTAGATATATTTTTATGAAATTTATTTGGCATGTTATTTTTGATTATTTTAATTTTTTTTATGTTGGTAAAAGATGAGACCATCGATATGAAATTTGGAATTTATGAGATAAATTAATAATTAGTTTATATGTTTTAATTTTTAAGATTTTATTTTTTAAAATCTTATTTTATGTTTTATATAAATAATAAAAATAAAATGTATTTTGAACTTCTATGAAAAAAAGTATATTTTTGACAATTATTAAGTTGACGTGTTGTTATATATTATATTTAAACCAAAAATGTTTACTTATTATCATTTTAAAGTAATAATAAAATTTTTGTATTTATTATGTATCATTTATGTTATGTTTTTGTTATTGGCATGTTATTTTTAGTATTTTAATATAAAATTTACTTATTATCATTTTAAAATAATAATAATAATATTCATATTTATTATGTATCGTTTATGTTATGTTTTTTTTATTTTTTTATTGGCATATTATTTTTAGTATTTTAATATAAATTTTTGTTTTTTATGTAGGTAAAAGATTAAACCATTGGGATGGAATTTCGAATGGGACCATTGAGTTGGAGTTTGAGTTGGAATTTATAAGATATATTTATTTTGTTAATGTAGTATAGCAAAAAATATGATGTGGTAAAAACTGTTTGGTATTTTTTTGTAATTAAAAGCAAAATATAAAATTTAGGTATTTTGAATAATATTTAAAATCCATCAAACTTTGAAATTAATAACTGAAATTTGTTTTGAAATTGCAGGTATCGCAATGGCTCCATTGATTAAAAACGATGGTCACATATCAAACACAGTTCATAATATGGTAATATATTGTTATTTGTTAATCATGGGTTCCCTTAAAAAAAGATCTACGTAATTTATGGAAATAAATTATGTTATTATAACTATTTTCTTTAATTTATCACTGTCAGGGCCCGTACCGTGCATTAAGGGGTCGGGTGAATGGTTTAGGATATTCTCCGGATGCAAGCCTGATGTCATACTTGGAGTTAGCTGGATTCGGGTCAACAGCATTGATTTGAACGTTTGATTTGCGGTATGATTTAATATCCACATTGGTCGAGCGTTAGCTCCCGGAGACCCACACTTTCCATTTGCCATGCGGGGAGTGCACTATCACTCTGGAGGATGTTGCATTGCAACTTGGCCTCCAAATCGAAGGGGGTGCCATAACGGGTGTAAGTGCGATAGCTGTGCCAACTGCCCTTTGTTATAGCCTACTAGGAGTCTCGCCCATCGATGATGAGTCCAATTTTATGGGTTTAAAATTTTCATGGCTAAAAACCAATTTTGAACATTTATTAGTTAATGCCACTAAGCATGAAGTGATGTGCGCAGCTCGAGCGTACATTATGCATATCATAGGGGGTGTACTGATACCCGGTGCAAACAACAACAAGGTTCATTTGATGTATTTACCCCTATTAGCTGATTTGCAGAATGTTCGCTTGTATAGTTGAGGTTCTGCAGTTCTGGCTATGTTGTATCGTAAGCTTTGTTGAACGATAAAGCCTGATATCGTAGACATAGGCAGATACCTTGTATTGCTGCAGTCATGGGCTCTTTAACAGATGCCATTCTTGGCATCGATTTGGCACCAACCATACGTATTTCCACTAGTGAACAGGTGATAAAATTTAATTTGTTATTAATTGACAATTTCTTTATAATGATACTATTCTAACGATACTATATTTACTTGAAATTTGTTTTTCTAGATGGAGTTTTTATCCAAGTATCGGGAGGTCATACACTGTCCCAATATATCCTCTGATGATTGAACAACATGCCGGGGAAAGGGTAAGCTATTCCAATATTCGTGACATGTAATTACTTTGTATATCTTACTCGAACATTTTTAAATTTTAACCATATTATTTGTCGTGCAGTTTATTTGGATGCCGTATCGGAGACCAGAATTGCGGCTGTTATACCCTCGTCTGCCCGCATTCATTCTCACCTATAGTGCATTAACGCACCAATTATTAATTTCCAGACAGTTGAGTGGTATAATAGGGATCGAGTACTCCGGTAGTTTGGTTGCATCTAGTATATCCCTGATTCGCCAATGCAGGTGGGGAAGATTCACTTGATCACCAAGAGAGGAAAACATGGAAATAATTAGAGGGTTGTGCACCGAAAATATATTGCAGTGTGGGATAATCGAATGGCGTAGAGATCTCAGATGGATATTTCTTCCGATTTGCAATTATCTTTAGAGAACATAAAATGGTATTTTATTACGAGAAAGCTATATTTACTTGGTGAGCAGTCGATTATAGTCCCCCCGCACATGCAGCGACTTGGGGCATATGAACCAGTGGCCGATATAAAGGCTGAGCCAGAGCTAGAGAAAGATCCCAAGCCCGAGCCTGAGCTCGAGCTCAGGCCACAATTGTAGGCCAAGTCTGAGCAATCGCATACATATTTAGCTAATAGTTCTTATCATCCAGATTTGCCGGTCAATGACTATTTCCTGGGCTCGTCAGGATACGGATACCGTTTTGGGTTTGATATCTTTGGGTCGTATCCACCGCAGTATAGCACTCCTCTCGGCCTATATCCACTGTAGTACAACACTCCTCCCAGCTCGTATCCACCGCAGTACAGCACTCCCCTCGGCCCGTATCCAACGTAATACTCCACTCCTCATAGGTCGTATCCACCGCAGTATGGCACTCCTCCCAGCTCAAGTTCATCGATGGCGTTCGGGGCATATGATTTTTCTTCCATGTTTCGTACACCCCCACCTACGACTGAAAAGGATGTTGATCGCCACAATCACCCACAACATGAACGTCGATCCCCGCAGAAATATACCCCTAGGACCACACCATCAAACCATCAATTTTAGCAGTTTCTTGCGGTTTTGATATTACAAAGTTTGCACTTTTTTATTCTAAAAAAATATAAATCAAGAAAAAAACAATCTTTGTATATATTTAACTAGATTAATTGGAACTTTAAAATTGGAACAAAATTTGTTGTCATAAATTAGATTAATTGCAACATTACAACATTAAAACACTAAAACTTGTAACAAACTTAGTTTTGTAATATAAATTATGTTATATAAATTAAATACATTACAATCATAATCTAATTGGAGCAAACTTTGTAATATAAATTATGTTATATAAATTAAATACATTACAACCATAATTTAATTGGAACAAACTTTGTAATATAATTTTTTATATAAATTACATGAGCTCAATTCCTATCCGATCGTGACGATTATCCAACATGATAGTTTCGCTGCAGGCATTTGCTCCGATTATGACCAGCTAATTTTCATAATCCACAACGTTTACCATCGGGTTTCTCCCTAATGTCCATTTTATTACAGATTCTGGATGATTGCAGAAGACCATTCGGATTCTTATACAACCCTCTGTCTAGGGTAAGCTCGAAAGTCATCAGAGGCACCTCCTACGTAGACAGGTCAGGTAGGATGGGGAACTCATTCTTCTAAACACGTAACATACGCTCGAGTGTGTACACATCATCGACAAATTGTTAAAAATTGAGTGAGACTTTAGCACACGTTGCCACGACATGCACACATGGATAATGAATTGTTTGAAACCTCCTACAATCGTACCATCTATTCCGGAGATCAACTCCATAGGACCTAGGTGGTATACCGGGTCAACGATCGATGGTTTTCGTAACTCGAAACATTTCAAGACATTTTGAATATATTTCTACATTCATCGACCTCGCCATCCGACGGTTTGCAACCATTGCATCCCTGACATCTTCGACAAACACGTGCCCCGCCTCCATCTGGTTGACTTGTTGCTTACCCATTCTTAGCATCAAGGTAGCTAACCTGTAGAATGTAGCCGAGAAAACAGATGAAATCGGAAGATGTCATGTTTTCAACAACATAATGTTGATCCCCTCCACCAAGTTTATGGCCATTTGACCATAATGAAAGCCCTCGTCAAAATTTTGAGCCCATTGTCACGGCTCCATGGTACCTAACCACTGTCAGAAAGATGTGTTCGTTTGACCCTCCATGTCACTCTCAAGTCGAGTCATTCTTTGGCGAAAAATATTTGGCTCTAGCTCGTGCGCTGTATATGTATTAAGAAAAGATAAGTTACAATATTGCACTAAAACATTAAAACTTATATTGAAAAAATAAGGTTATCCTTTACCTATTCTCACAACTTGTCTCCACCATTCTGCATTCTTATAATCTCGATGGAAGTTAGCCGCAATGTGCCAGATGCAGTAAACAGATCTCCATGGCACATCGAAAAGCCTAATGGCGACAATTAATCATTTCCCTCTATCGGAGATGATGCAAATATTATCGTTGCTAATAACATACCTTCGCAGGTTGATAAAGAAGAATTCTCATGATTCCATGTTCTCCTTATCTACGATGGCAAATGCTATCGGGAGCACATTCTTGTTGATGTCTTGAGCAACAGCAAGAAGTAGGATCTGTATATATTTTTCATATAGCCAGGTCTCATCCACTTGCACAAATGGCTTGCAGTAGGGAAATGTGTGCACACATGGATCAAACGTTCAGAACATCTGATGGAAAATTCTTTTTCCCAGTTGTAGATGGTCATCTGGGCCGTAATAAGGTCGTGTCTGTAACTCAATAACTGTCCCTGATATGTACTCCCCTATAGCGGTTATCCATCCCTATGCTCATTATACGATGCATTGACATTCTCGTACAATTGCTCCATTGCCATCTGTTTAGCTATCAACGCCTTTCGATATGATACTCGATACTGGAATCGTACTTGCATTTTGGCAATCAGTATCGAAACTTTAATGGTCGATATGTCCTTTACCATTGGCATGATACACGTACAGATAGTTTTGAAATCAAGTTTTCGATGATCTTCTATCATACGTGTTGATGTGCATGTGTGAGGCCCAACAAATTTTTGTATCTCCCACATCTGCGAATTTTGAATAAATGCAGCTCATACCCGCCAATTGCAGTCTTCCGCCGACTTCCAACACTCCCCAATATATAATGTCGGTTTAGACACTGTGAATTTGTAGTCCACTGATATTTTTATGCTATACCGCTTAATAGAAAATATGCACTCTTCCTTACTTTTGAATATCTGGCCTACAAACATGTAACACCCCGAACCCGAGACCGTTGCGATTAGCCGGACACGAGGTTAACAAGCCAAAACCACTTATAGCACCGACCAACTTGACATTCCCGAGCAAGTGCAAAAGCGCATCATCTTGTTGCCTTAAAAGCATATCTCGAGTTACAAAACTCGGAAATTGATTCCGTAAATTTTTCCTGAATTTAGACTCATATATCCATCCTGGATTTATTTCTAGAATTTTTGGTCGGGCCAATTGGTACAGTTTATTAGTTAAAGTCGTCCATGTTACAGGGGTCGACTACACTGACCTTCGCGCGTTACAACTTGAATATCTCTCTGTACAGGGTTTCAATACTAATGCCGTTTGTTTCTAATGAAACTAGACTAAAAAAAGAATCTGCACATATAAGGCATGACTTCTAATTCATTCTGGATAATTTATGGTAAATTTTCAAAGTCGCGATAGGGGACCCAGAAACCGTTCTGGCCCTGTCTCACGAAAATTTTAATATCTCTCGGTATACTATTCATATGATCGTTTCGTTACTTTCATATGAAAATAGACTCGTCAAGGTTCGATTTCATAATTTATTCACCATTTAATACCATTCCTACAAATTTTGGTGATTTTTCAAAACCACGTCACTGCAGTGGCAGCATCTGCTTTTAAGGTAGGCTTTACCTAATTTGTAGTCTCCATGGGCCAACTATGGTCTTGCCATACATGGGTCCACATATGATCATATTTAGCCATTCAATGGCTGATCATGTGACCAACACTCCCATTCAATCCATAATCACATCATGAAACCATATATAATTACAAACCACAAATGGTCTAATTCCATACTCCACTATTACGAACCATTTTCGCATGGCCGTACAAATATACAACACAAGTACTTAAAGACAACCGAGGGTAGTCCTATACATGCCATATCCGAACTCAACTAAAGGAGTACCGAAAAGGGGCTTTGATAGTGTGGATGACTTCACTTCAATGATCCCGAATCCGATCGTTAACGAGCAAAATCTAAAACAGAGAAACAAAGGAACGGAGTAAGCAATTTATGCTTAGTAAGTTTGAGCCATAATTTACACACAACCAAAGCATAGCATTCAAGTAGCTAAACAATAATTCATATGCACAATTTCTCAAAGACATGCTTACTTCACAATCCCAACTCTTATTTTCATACACAAACAACGGCTTAGTTAAGGTCGATAGCTCGTTTATCATTGGGCGAATATTCATACGCACTTACTCATAGTGTGCAAAGCACACACAAAACATACCTTGTTGTTGGGAATTTCACAAGTGCATTAACGAAAATTTTCCAGCAGCTTATAAATTTCAAATCACATACCTTGAGTTTATCCGGATATAGCTACTCGTTCAAAACACCTTCGGGACGTGCAGTTATGGTAACCGCACAAATGCCTTCGGGACTTAACCGGATATCACAACTCGCACAATTGCCTTGGGCTTAGCCGATATCATAGCTCGCACAATTGCCTTGGGCTTAGCCGGATATCACTCGAACATTCATACACATCTTTGTTTCATTTTCACAACAAAACTTTTATGCACAATTCACTTAACAAAAATATCATTTCGGCTCAATGGCCATATACAAAGGCGAATTTCGATTGCTTATTACTTCATTCAATCGAATCAAAATCTAAGTTTCGATACTCGAAAACTTACCTCGGATGTTGTCGAGCGATTCGATGGCTATTCAACTACTTTTTCCTTCCCTTTATCGGATTTGGTCCCCTTTGCTCTTGAGCTTAATTTAACAAATAATTTGATTCAATCATTTGAGTATCGAAAAGAAGAACTCAAGGCACTTAGCCCACATATATTCACTAGACATTAAAGTCACATAAGTACGAATTCATGAATCGACTTAACACACAAAGCCTTCAACATGCTTACTCATGGCGAACAACACAACCTCTTAGGCACTCATTCATGGCCGATTATACTTAGTCATACTTGCACCAAATCAACAATAAATTCCAAGATTTTCACATCATATGTGTACTAGGCGAATGTACTTGCAATTTCACAAACATTCTTCAACAATTTCTTCTTTAAACAAACATATTTATCATTTACTTCATAACCAAATCATCATGTGCAAACATACATACACATATAGGTGCATGGCGAACCTCAAGGTGTTCATAACCATCTAAAACACAAATTTTTACCAATCAAGTAACAAGCATAAATCATGCTCATGAATGCATCATGGCCGAATACATCACATTCATACCCCTTTCAACTTCGGTCATGGTTAAACAAAGAACTCAATGTCTTACTCAAGATTGCTACAAAGAAATTTCAAGAGTAGTCAATCCATCATTGCATGCATCATTATCAAGCTTCACATTTAGCATGCAATGGCTTTAACACAATATCAACAATATCAACCTTGGCCTAATACCATTTCCATGGCATAACAAGGATTTGAACCATGGCTAACATGAACATCAAGTTAGCAACTAAAACATGCATGAATCTCATGACACAACTTCATACATACCTTAATCTTGATGCAAGTATAGCCAAATCTCCTTCTAGATCTCTTCTAAACCAAAATGGAGCAAAATCCTATCTTCTTCCTTAGTATTTTCGGCCAAAAGGAGAGAACAAGGATGAACAAAATTTTTTCTTTGCTTTTCTTTCACTCACGGCAACAATGGGGAGAATACCACACTCACACACATTTTTTTTGTTTCTCTTCCTACCACTAAATTTTTTATCATTTCATCACATCATGCATTATCAAAACATGTCATAACATGTTTTTCCTTGCCCATAACTCCTTGTCATGGCCGGCCACTATGCCATCTTTGGGAATTTGACATGCAAATCCCTTAATTTTGCATGCATTATCAACTAGTCATCACACATTTCCCCATCATACTTTCAAAGTTTACTACTAGGTCCTTTCTAGTGAAATTCACCTTTATAACACTAAATCGAATCATCAAAAATGCCACACACAAATTAACACATATCATAGGCATCAAAATAAATTTTAAATTATTTTTATGCCTCGATTTTGTGGTCCCGAAACCACATCCCGACTAGGGTCAATTTTGGGCTGTCACAACTCTCACCCACTTAAGAAATTTTCGTCCCCGAATATTTTACCGGTAAATAGGTTTGGGTAACGCTCTTTCATAGAGCTCTTGGGTTCCCAAGTAGCTTCTTCCATCCCGTGTTTGAGCCATAACACTTTTACTAACGGAACCCTTTTGTTTCGTAACTCCTTCACTTCACGAGCTAGGATACGAATCGGTTCTTCTTCATAACTTATATCGGATTGAATTTCAACCTCTGATGGACTAATTACGTTCGATGGATCAGATCTATAGCGTCGAAGCATCGAAACATGAAAGACATCGTGAATGTTTTCGAGTTCGGGGCAAAAATCAAACGATATGCAAGCGGACCGACTTCCGGATATCTCATATGGCCCAATGAACCTCGGGCTCAACTTGCCCTTACGGTAGAATCGAGTATCTTTTCCAAGGCGAAACCTTGAGAAACACTTTATCTCCCACGATGCTCGATGTCTTTATGCTTCAGATCCGCGTCGACTTCCGACGATCGGAGGCTATCTTGATTTTCACGGATCACTATCACTTTCATTCAGCATCTTTAATCAAGTCCACCGAAAATTTTGCTTTCACCGAGCTCGTCCAACACAATGGTGTACGGCATTTACGCCGTACAAGGCCTCGTAAGGTGCCATCTTAATACTTGATTGAAAACTATTGTTGTAAGCGAATTCAATCAAAGGCAAATACCGTTCCCATGAACCACTGAACTCGAGGATGCAACATCTTAACATATCCTCAAGTATCTGAATTATCCGCTCGGATTGACCATCGGTTTGGGGGTGAAAGGTGGTGCTGAAATGCAACTTGGTACCCAAAGCTTCTTGCAACCTTTTCCAAAATCGCGAGGTAAATCTTGGATCTCTTTCCGACACGATGGAAATAGGCACCCCGTGTAATCTCATAATCTGAGAAACGTACAGTTCGGCTAGTTTGTCCATTGAAAAGTCCGTACGTACGGGGACAAAGTGAGCCGACTTAGTCAATCTATTTACAACGACCCAAATCGCATCTTTCTTACTCGCTTACAAAGTCTATTGTGACTCGATCCCATTTCCACTCGGGTATCGTGATTAGCTGAAGTAATCCTGAAGGCACTTGATGTTCCGCTTTCACTTGTTGACATATTAAACACCTCGAAACGACGTCAAAGATGTCTCGTTTCATACCATGCCACCAAAACCGACGTTTCAAATCATTGTACATTTTCGTACTCCCCGGGTGGATTGCCATTCGGCTACAATGGGCTTCTTTCAAAATTATCGAAATATGTTCTGAATTCTTTGGAACACACAGACGATTTCTCAACCTCAAACAATCGTCATCATCGATTTGAAACTTGATTCCTTGTTGAGCACACTCGGCCCGTTTTGCAACCAACTCATCGTCGACTTTCTCGAGCTTCACGAATTTGGCGTATCAATAATGGTTTGGCTTTCAATTCAGCTACTAACACAATGTCGGATCGAGCGGACAAGTGCACATTCATCGTCAGAAGCGAATAATGATTTACAACTTAAGGCATTCGCAACCACATTCGCCTTTCCGGGTGATAGTTAAAGACCACTCATAATCCTTTAACACTCGAGCCAACGTCTTTATCGCAGATTTAAGTCTCTTTGAGTCATCAAATATTTGAGACTTTTATGATCCGAATACATGGTACTTCTCACCAAATAAGTAATGTCGCCATATCTTTAAGACGAATACGATGGCGACCAATTCGAGACCATGGGTGGGATAATTTTCTCATGTGGCTTTAATTGCCTCGGCGCGCAGGCCACAACTCGACCTTCTTGCATCAATACGCAACCTAACCCAAGTAGGGAGGCGTCACTATAGATGACAAACTCTTTGCCGATTCGGGTTGCACTAGAATTGGGGCTTCATCAAATAAGTTTTCAGTTGATCGAAACTTTTCGACATTTCTCCATCCATTCGAACTTAACATCCTTTTGGAGTAGCCGTCATTGGCGTGGCTATTGTTGAGAAACCTTTTACAAATCGTCGGTAATAACCGCAAGCCCCAAAAAGCTCGAACCTCGGTAATATTTCTGAGGCTTCCAATTAAGTATGGCTGAAATTTTATTCGAATTCGACTCGAATACCGTCTGAGATATCACATGACCCAAGAAGCTAACCTCCTCAACCGAACTCACACTTGCTGAACTTAGCATATAATCGCTTATCCGTAAAATTCGCAACACTATCCTCGGTGTTCAGTGTTCGGTCTCATTTGCGAATAGACCAAAATGTCATCAATGAAGACAACTACGAACCGATCCGGATATGGTGCGAAGATCCGATTCATCAAATCCATAAATACCGCAGGGCATTAGTAAGCCCAAGCGGCATCACTAGGAACTCGTAGTGACCATATCTCGCTCAAGGCGGTCTTGGGTACGTCCGAATCTCGAATTCATGGCGATAATAGCCCGATCTCGGATCTATTTTCGAAAACACCGAGGCTCCCTTCATTGATCGAACAAATCATCGATACGTGGTAGCGGATATTTGTTCTTTATCGTCGCTTTATTAAGTCGACGATAGTCGATCTGCAACCTCATGGTTCCATCCTTCTTTTCACAAACAACACCGGCGCACCCAAAGGCGAAAAACTTCAAGCGAGCAAAACCTCTATCCACCAATTCTTGCAATGAGCTTTCAACTCCTTTAATTCCGTTGGTGCCATACGATACGGAGCTATCGAAATTGGAATGGTACCGGTACCAATTCGATGCCAAACTCTATTTCCGAGCAGTGGTAAACCCGGCAATTCTTGAGGAAAACATCCGGTATTCACAAACCAGCGCACAGATTCGGGTTTCTTTTCTAACTCCTTGTCATCTAGAACATACGCAAGGTGTGCTTCACACCCCTTTCTTACGTATTTCGAGCCAACATTGCGATATTACAACCGGCAATCCCTTTAAGTCCGTAGACTCAACCCGAATTATCTCGTTATTCGTGCACCTCGGATCAATAGTCTTGCTTTTGCAATTTACAACCGCATCGTGCATGGTCAACCAATCCAAACCAAGAATAACGTCGATTAGTCGAATGGCAAAAGCATCAAGTCCGGGGGAAACAAGAACCTCAAAATACTAGGGGACTTTTCTTACACACTTTGTTGACGAGCACGTAATGACCCAAGGGTTTGACACCGAATTACAAACTCGATGACTCAATGGGCAAAGTCTTCTTTGGATGCTAAGGTTTCGCATATATAAGAATGAGTAGAACCGGGGTCAATCAAAGCAATCACATTAGTATCGAAAAGAGTGAGGATACCGTAATAACATCTAGTGAGGCGGCATCCTCGCGTGCGCGCGTATGGCATAAGTCCTAGCAGAGCACGAGCCTCGGATCGATGGTGGCATCTCTAGATCCTCTCGACCGCCACTAGCATTGCCGTGTTTCTAGACGGCCTACCTCGAGTTGTGGTAGCACCGGGTTCCCACTTTGATTTACGTTTTGTCCGGATAAGCTCGGGCAATCCTTAATGAAATGATCGGTGATCCGCACTTGTAACAGGAGCGGTCACGGAATCTACAACTCCCGAATGCCATTTGCCACAATATTGGCACTCCGTTCATCTCGACGATCATTGCCAACACCGGCGATCGAAGTGACTCGCATGCCCATAGGGGTCGATCGCGGTCTCGTCTAGAAAAGCCCAAAATGTCTCTAGACCGGCCTAAGCCATCTTTAAATTTCTTTGATGATCGGGAAGGGCTTCCCGAAGACCTCTTCTGAAACTCCCTTGCTCCCACTTCACTTTTCTTTTCTCCATCTTGAGCTCCTCGGCTTTGCACGCTTTCGCTCGACAAGAGCCACAAACTCTCGGTTTCCAAAATGCCAACATACGACTTTATATCATCGTTCATCCATCTTGAGCGTTTACACATCGACTTACGAAGAAATGCACTTTCAGCGTCGTCTCTGGCTAAGCCTCGCAAATTTTCGTTCGTAGTCGATAACCGACATGGAACCTTGCTTAAGATCAAGGAATTCCTTTCGTTTTGGTCCATAAATCTCGATGATATACTTCTTTGAATTCAGGTTTGGAAGAACTCCCAAGTTACTTGCTCTCTAGACACCACAAGTCGAGTACTCCACCAATAGTAGGCGGAATCGCGTAGCAAGGAGATAGTACACTTTAAGCATTCATCGGTGTACATGATAACTCATCGAGCACCCGTATAGTGTTGTCCAACCAAAATTCAGCTTGCTCGGCATCGTCGCTATCCGTAGCTTTAAATTCAAGAGCCCCATGTTTTCAATTCATCGATTGGGGCTTACTTGACCTTACTTGGTCGATTCTGGGAGGTATTGTAGGTCTTGAGGTTGCATTAGTCGGGAATGGAGGTTGTGGAGCAGTAGTGTTAGTTCGAATGTATTGGTTAAACCAATCATTCATCACACTATAAAAGGCTTGCTTAGCCTCATCATTCGGATTGCTGGCAATAGGTTGAGAGTCTGCCGGCGCTGTCCCTTGCACGGGAGCAGGCACCACACTCTCCACATCATCAACTATTGCTCGGTTGGGATCGGGATCCATTGCTATAAACAAACACAAACTCAAATTGTCAGAAATCACCACACTATCAATTATCACTTAATGGCATGTATAGCTAGACCCCAAACATATCACGATAGTCCTAGAATCGACTAAACCTGGCTCTGATACCAATAAAATTGTAACACCCCGAACCCGAGACCGTTGCCGGTGTCGGACACGAGGGGTTAACAAGCCAAAACCACTTATAGCACCGACCAACTTAACATTCCCAGGCAAGCTGGAAAACTGCGTCACTGTTGCCTTAAAAAGCATATCTCGAGTTACAAAACTCGGAAACTGATTCCGTAAATTTTTCCTAAATTTAGACTCATATATCCATCCCTGGATTTATTTCTAGAATTTTTGGTCGGGCCAATTGGTACAGTTTATTAGTTAAAGTCGTCCATGTTACAGGGGTCGACTACACTGACCTTCGCGCGTTACAACTTGAATATCTCTCTGTACAGGGTTTCAATACTGATGCCGTTTGTTTCTAATGAAACTAGACTAAAGAAAGAATATTCACATATAAGGAATGACTTCTAATTCATTCTGGATAATTTATGGTAAATTTTTAAAGTCGCGACAGGGGACCCAGAAACCGTTCTGGCCCTGTCTCACGAAAATTTTAATATCTCTCGGTATACTATTCATATGATCGTTTTGTTACTTTCATATGAAAATAGACTCGTCAAGGTTCAATTTCATAATTTATTCACCATTTAATACCATTCCTACAAATTTTTGTGATTTTTCAAAACCACATCACTGCAGCTGGCAGGATCTGTTTTTAAGGTAGGCTTTGCCTAATTTGTAGTCTCCATGGGCCAACTATGGTCTTGCCATACATGGGTCCACATATGATCATATTTAGCCATTCCAATGGCTGATCATGTGACCAACACTCCCATTCCAATCCATAATCACATCATGAAACCATATATAATTACAAACCACAAATGGTCTAATTCCATACTCCACTATTACGAACCATTTTCGCATGGCCGTACACATATACAACACAAGTACTTAAAGACAACCGAGGGTAGTCCTATACATGCCATATCCGAACTCAACTAAAGGAGTACCAAAAGGGCTTTGATAGTGTGGATGACTTCACTTCAATGATCCCGAATCCGATCGTTAACGAGCAAAATCTAAAACAGAGAAACAAAGGAACGGAGTAAGCAATTTATGCTTAGTAAGTTTGAGCCATAATTACACACAACCAAAACATAGCATTCAAGTAGCTAAACAATAATTCATATGCACAATTTCTCAAAGACATGCTTACTTCACAATCCCAACTCTTATTTTCATACACAAACAACGGCTTAGTTAAGGCCGATAGCTCGTTTATCATTGGGCGAATATTCATACGCACTTACTCATAGTGTGCAAAGCACACACAAAACATACCTTGTTGTTGGGAATTTCACAAGTGCATTAACTGAAAATTTTCCAGCAGCTTATAAATTTCAAATCACATACCTTGAGAGTTTATCCGGATATAGCTACTCGTTCAAAACACCTTCGGACGTAGCAGGTTATGGTAACCCGCACAAATGCCTTGGGACTTAACCGGATATCACAACTCGTACAATTGCCTTGAGCTTAGCCCGATATCATAGCTCGCACAATTGCCTTGGGCTTAGCCGGATATCACTCGAACATTCATACACATCTTTGTTTCATTTTCACAACAAAACTTTTATGCACAATTCACTTAACAAAAATATCATTTCGGCTCAATGGCCATATACAAGGCGAAATTTGATTGCTTATTACTTCATTCAATCGAATCAAAATCTAAGTTTCGATACTCGAAAACTTACCTCGGATGTTGTCGAGCGATTCGATGGCTATTCGACTACTTTTTCCTTCCCTTTATCGGTTTGGACCCCTTTGCTCTTGAGCTTAATTTAACAAATAATTTGATTCAATCATTTGAGTATCGAAAAGAAGAACTCAAGGCACTTAGCCCACATATATTCACTAGACATTAAAGTCACATAAGTACGAATTCATGAATCGACTTAACACACAAAGCCTTCAACATGCTTACTCATGGCGAACAACACAACCTCTTAGGCACTCATTCATGGCCGATTATACTTAGTCATACTTGCACCAAATCAACAATAAATTCCAAGATTTTCACATCATATGTGTACTAGGCGAATGTACTTGCAATTTCACAAACATTCTTCAACAATTTCTTCTTTAAACAAACATATTTATCATTTACTTCATAACCAAATCATCATGTGCAAACATACATACACATATAGGTGCATGGCGAACCTCAAGGTGTTCATAACCATCTAAAACACAAATTTTACCAATCAAGTAACAAGCATAAATCATGCTCATGAATGCATCATGGCGAATACATCACATTCATACCTCTTTCAACTTCGGTCATGGTTAAACAAAGAACTCAATGTCTTACTCAAGATTGCTACAAAGAAATTTCAAGAGTAGTCAATCCATCATTGCATGCATCATTATCAAGCTTCACATTTAGCATGCAATGGCTTTAACACAATATCAACCTTGGCCTAATACCATTTCCATGGCATAACAAGGATTTGAACCATGGCTAACATGAACATCAAGTTAGCAACTAAAACATGCATGAATCTCATGACACAACTTCATACATACCTTAATCTTGATGCAAGTATAGCCAAATTTCCTTCTAGATCTCTTCTAAACCAAAATGGAGCAAAAATCCTATCTTCTTCCTTAGTATTTTCGGCCAAAAGGAGAGAACAAGGATGAACAAAATTTTTTCTTTGCTTTTCTTTAACTCACGGCAACAATGGGGAGAATACCACACTCACACATATTTTTTTGTTTCTCTTCCCACCACTAAATTTTTTATCATTTCATCACATCATGCATTATCAAAACATGTCATAACATGTTTTTCCTTGCCCATAACTCCTTGTCATGGCGGCCACTATGCCATCTTTGGGGAATTTGACATGCAAATCCCTTAATTTTGCATGCATTATCAACTAGTCATCACACATTTCCCCATCATACTTTCAAAGTTTACTACTAGGTCCTTTCTAGTGAAATTCACCTTTATAACACTAAATCGAATCATCAAAAATGCCACACACAAATTAACACATATCATAGGCATCAAAATAAATTTTAAATTATTTTTATGCCTCGATTTTGTGGTCCCGAAACCACATCCCGACTAGGGTCAATTTTGGGCATCACAAAACAACTCCTCGGGACTAGAATTTACTGTTGACCAAAGGAGCGAAAGTATTTCAAGGTACTCAGGAATTACTCGTCTTGCTGCGTCGGGGTCTATGAGCGACATGTGTGGTACAGGATTATTATGTATCACAATACGTCGAATCTGGTTCCTGACTGAAGGCGTGCTAATGTTTCCATCATCATTCACGTCTTCATTGTCAATATCATCGGGGACCTCGTCTACATTGGGATAACCATCGCTATCGACTTCTTGATCACAAGGATCACTACTATCATATCCATCATCACCAACCACATAAATATCGGATGTAACATTAAGATTGATATCAATCCCGCGTATAGTCGATTCACTACCAACGTGCGATATTGGAGCCACCATGCATGGTTCTTTAGCTCCATGTTCTTCACCATAGGCAGTGAAATCTTTATTTTGCTCCAAACTGGCTAACTCAGCAAATAAGTGAATCGGTGCATTTTTGTCACTCTGATTCCCACAGTAAAGAGCGATCATTGTCTCTACATCTTCGTCATCTACAAGTTCCATTTTAGTGAATTTGATGGGGTTTGTCCAAACTGGAAACTTGTAAAAAAGTTTCGAGATCCTTCTCCCACAACGTCTTACAATTTTTGTGTTAATCCTTCCCTTCATATCATCTAATGAGACATTTCTATTAAATCTCATTGCTATTTGTTGCCAACATTCAAATATACATCCAACGGTTGTTATCAAGATGACTCTATCGAAATAAACGCATACAAAAAAATGATTATCCATCTTCAATACTCAATCTGTTAAAAAATTAATAAAAAGATCTCAAAACAATTTCAAACAACATAAAAATACTTACATAAAAATTTAATGAATGATAATGGTCAATTTCTAACAATATCAAATTTATTGTCATTTCTAACAATATCAAATATATTAAAAATTTTACAAGATAACATTCTCAATAATCTAAACACAAAACTTAGTAACAAATCACAATAAACAAAAAACTTTAAAACAAAACATAAAAATAACACTAAACAAACTATATAATACTAACAATTTTTTTCTTATCATAATCTATTATATTTGAAAATAACAATAAAAAAATTACATTTCTTTTCTTTCTTCTCTTTTCTTTCTTTCTCCTCTTCTCCCTCTCTTATTCTGCTAAATTTTTTTCCAAACCGATCTGAGTAGGATAGGGAGTGGGGAATATCTTGGGTGTCATTTATCGAGATAGGCACAACTGGTGTTGCCTATCTGATAGGCACAACTGGTGCCGCCTATCTGACACTCTCCACTACTAAAATATATATTTTTTTTACTGTAAAGTGTCAGAAAATGAGGGTCGTGCCGCGTATGCACCGCCCTCCACCCATTCAAATATACCTTTTCAGTACTTAATTTTAGCATCAACCCATTTTCATATTTTTTATATTATTCGATAAAAAACTCTTAATTTTTTTAAGATTTGAGATGAAAGGATGAATTTATTTATTTTACATGTTTAATACTATTTTTTATAGTTTTCTTATTAGTGATCCATTTATCATTGTTTTCTCTATTTATTTATTAGAATATTAAATCATATTATTTCTTTTCTTTAATTCTATTTATGTTCATATTGGTGAAATTTGCTTTAATATGATTTTTAATATATTATTTTGTTTATCACATTTTAATTACCTATATAAATTATATATTTTCAACTCCTATATAGAATAAGGGTAGATTAGACATTTTATTTAGAAATTGTTTTTACAATATTCCTAAAATTCTAAGTTTACTTTTCAAATTTTTCAGTAAATTTTTACTTTTTATTTAAAATTTAAAATTTATTTCATGTTTTCAAATTAAACTCAAATAATTCATGTTAAGCTAAAAGTAAAGAAAAATCTTTTAAATTAATTAATTTTATATTTTATACTAAATAAAACTCATAATTTTTGTCATCACTTCTTTACCCAAATGAAGAACAAACAATTAATTTAATTAATTACAAGTATTTTTGCTTTGGTTTTAGTTTAAGAATATTCAAGATTATATAACTAAAAGAACTTTTAATTTCGTAAACAATTATTAAAATTAGTTATTTAAGTTATTTTCGTTAAGGATAATATGGAAATATAAAATAAAATTTTAAATTTTAGAAGAGATTAAATTAATTAATTTCAATATTATAGTAACAAATCAATTGGCATTATCAATAAATAAATAAGTATAATTTAATAATTTTGTGTATCATTTTAGCATCTACCACCTTTTACTTTAATTCTTAATTTTTTTAATGCTTAAAACGTCCTAGGTGACAAAATTACTAAGGAAGACCCTAAAAGTTGGGTTACCAACAAAGAATTTACCCACTAAATATTGCAGCCCGACCCCGTAAATCTATTTGGTCGAGCCTTCTTTCTAAAAACCCTAACCCTAATAATAAAAGCCTCTGCCACTACCGATCCCCTTGCATATCTTCTAAAAATACATTTACTCCGTTGGCTTTTGAGGAAAGAGGCAACCAAAGGCTGTTGCTTAACACTTAACTTCTTTCACTTCATCCACTTCTTCCAGGTTTCCTTTTCTCTTAACTTCTTTCACTTCATCCACTTCTTCCAGGTTTCCTTTTCTCTTTCCCTTTTATTTTCCTTGGTATTTTTATTTGATGTGTAAAATAGCTTGCTTTGGAATTGGGGTCAGATTAATGAGCAAAATAAGAAAGAACAGTGCTTTAGGTTTTCTGTATTCTGGGTTTTATAGCTCTAGTTCACCGGATTGATCTTCAATCAAACAAGTAAAAACCCACAATTTTTGGGTTATAACCTTTTCCAGTTTTCGCAACATTTCCGTTACTGTTTTAAAATGGAAATCATTGGATTGATCATCTTCAAAGAACCATTTTAGGCAACCATCCTTGACAATCCCCACCATCGAATTTGTGACACTGGGCCTTGGAGTATTTAGTCTGAATCCTAGAACCTACCAACATTTCTGGTAGCAACCGCAGTCCTGGATTTATAACTTTATTGTTGTGGCAACTCACAATACAATTTTCAGCTTTGACTCAAATTCTGCCATTCCTCTGATTGAGCCTTTCATCATCTGCATCTTTTAAACATATTTCTCATTTCAACCTCTGAACTTTTCTCCCATTTGCATTTCAGATTGCAGCTCCATTTTCAACTGCTCCTAGTTTTTCCAACCTTGGTGACAATCCTATCAGCATCCTTTTTTCAATTAACCCATTTCCTTTTGAGTTCTAGTCAGACTGTTATCTCTTATGACATGTTTCAACTCAGAAATCGGTAAAGAAGAATGAGGACAAAGCAGAAAGAAACTAAGGGAGAACTGAAACTGAAAATAGAATTTTGTGAGAAAATTGATGTGCATTTAATTGCCATCACCCCTTGCGATATCATTTATATATTGATATTTCTAGCTAAAAGCTGACTGAGTCTTAAGATTTTTAATTTTGTGAATTGCTTTTGGATGATAACTTTTTTATTTATTAGAAATTGATTGTACTGAACAGAACACAAAAGCAACTATGGCCTACGCTGCAATGAAGCCGACCAAGCCTGGTTTGGAGGAGCCCCAAGAACAGATACACAAGATCAGAATCACTCTCTCCTCCAAGAATGTGAAAAACCTTGAGAAAGGTACCGATTTATCTTATACCTCTATAATCTTGTTACTATCAAATTTTCCTCTTCTTAGCTAAATTTCATATAGTGATGAGTACTTTCTGGGGGTCTGATATGGATTAAATGGATAGACTAAGCATTGGTTAGTCTAATGTCTATATGTCTAATTGATAGTTTGTGCTGATCTGGTTCGTGGTGCCAAGGATAAGAGACTGAGAGTTAAGGGACCTGTGAGGATGCCTACCAAGGTTCTTCACATTACAACAAGGAAGTCTCCATGTGGTGAAGGTATTTACTCCCCTTGAGTCCAACGGACTCTTATTGTATTGTGTAGCTTACATTATTACCCAATTATTTATGTTTGAAACTATTTTGACTCTACCTCGAAAGCATGTTTCAGAAACCTATTGTATGGAGAATACTCTAGTTCCCTGTTCGTCAGAAATGATTTTAGAAATGGTATCTTGTTGTGATGGAGCATATAATACTGCTGAATTTCTGTTTTTCTCTGTAATCATAACACCCACAAGAAATAGGTCTGTCTATGCATTCTTGCCTTGTCCTCTGCATTTTATACAACTTTTTTGTAATTGCATGCTGTTTTTCTCTGTAATCATAACACCCACAAGAAACAGGAGTGTCTATGCATTCTTGCCTTGTCCTCTGCATTTTATACTACTTTATTGTAATTGCATGCTGGTTAATAATTTTGAATTCCACATCCATCTTTTTCTTGAAGGAACTAACTGCTAACTTTTTGCTTGTTCTGATATGTTGAACTTGACTTTGCTAATGTTAGATGCTTGAGCTACATGGTGCACATGTGATTTGTTTGTGTTAAAATAACAATCTAGTATGCTAAGGGTCATGATGCATCAAGACTAATCATTTGGGTGGTGTGTAGGAACAAACACATGGGATCGGTTTGAGCTTCGTGTTCATAAGCGAGTTATTGACCTCTTCAGTTCTCCTGATGTGGTGAAGCAGATAACATCTATTACCATTGAACCTGGTGTGGAGGTGGAGGTCACCATTGCAGATTCTTAAATATGGAGTCACTTCTGCTCTGCTTAGAATGATTTGTAGGGTTCCTTAGCTTGTATTTTTCCCATACTAGTGTTGAAGTGAGTCTTCATCTGTTTTATGGCTCCAGGTTTTGTTTCCTTTTTGTTATCCGAAGATTATGTTTGGATTTTTTAAATTTATTTGAAATCAAAAGTCAAGAAACGAGTTGTGTAGTATTTAAGGACATGAAAGAGACTAATATAATTTTTGTTGCATTTTTCTTTAGTACTTTTTCTCATTAAAATTTTTTATGGTTGGTATATCTCTCATCAGTTCATTCATCACAGTTTTTAACCAAAGTAAAAAAGTATTCTTGAAAATCTTTAAATTCAATTAAAAGTAAAGATACTTATGAAAAAACCCAAATAACAAAGTTGCAACCATTTCTTTAGATGTCAAAACTATCAAATATTAAATTTCACTACCTTTAAAAAAATTATAGGTCAAAATAATGTTAATCATATAATTTAGATTGTTTTTTAACCAGTAAAATGGTGACGTACGTTCAGAATCAAAAGAATAAAAAAAAAACACTTTCCAAATATCCAAGTTGAGACGTTAATTTGTGGATATTTTATATCAGTATTTGTTTAAGAAAAATTAATAGTTTACAAATTAACTTGTATAGAGAGGAGCTTATAGGACTTTTAGAGACCAATTTAATACGGATTTAAATTTTGTTACCTTATCTTTACGTCTAATATTGTATAAAAGAATAATTTTAATCACAATTATAAATTCAAATTAAATCTTTTACGGAAAATATTATATTTGACACATATACGTTATAATTAAAAATATCTAATGTGGTACTGAAACTATCAATATGTGTAATATTTGGAACATGTATTTTCATAAAATGTCGAATGTGGTATATGTACTTTGAAAATATCTAAAGTGGTACCTAAACTATTAATTTGTGTATTATTTGGTACCTGTATTTCCATAAAATGTCCAATGTAGTATTTTATACTTTGAAATTTCCAATGTAGTACATGAACTATCAATTTGTGTATTACTATGGTATTTGGAGTTAACATCCTTAGTGAATCCTAAACCAACCAATTAAAATTTAGTACGTGGAATTTTTTTTTTTCAAATCATCAATTTACAAGAAAAAAATGGAGCTTCTCGTAGATCCGATCGACACATTCTGCAAGTTAACAATCTGCAAAGGAAAAGGAAGACAACGGGGGTAAGCATAATGAATGCTTAGTAGCCCATATGAATATTTACTTAACTTACCTTGATAATTCAACAATTAAACAATTAAAACATATTGGAATAAAGCATGTCAATCATTGGCATCCTTATTCTTTCATATGCATATCAACAAACACATTCAAAGGTTAGATCATTTACATGACATGAACTTATAACATAATCATATACATATGTAACGATTTATTTTAAACATGTACTAACAAAATCATAACCAATATGGAAGAAAATATATTTCCATTCATGTACAATCATTTCAACCATTTCATTTTTCCGTTAAATTACCATTTTCTCACTTCAAAGAATTTTACTAAATTGAACTTGAATACTTGGGACTATTTTTCTCACACAAGTTTTTGTTTATGAAATGGTTCACACAAGCTCCAGATCAAGGTTGCTCACACAAGCTTAGTTCGATGATTGCTCTCATAAGCTTTAGAGAACCCGCAACACATGCTGGATCTCAAACTATCATAAAAATCCCTAATCAAACCTGTTCTTTTTTTGGGACCTAATGGCATGTCATTCATCTCCTAATCATTTACTAAGTTCATACGAACACTATTACTGTTATCATGTCATTTCAAACCCCGTAGCAGCAGACACATTTTACATATTTCACATAATATTCCATATCATTTACTAATAGCCATAATTCCTTATTCTTTGCAATTTAGTCCTATTGGTGCCAAAATCAATCAATTCACATTTAAGCATATCAAAAAGCAAATCAAATATAGTTAATTCATAACATGAATAAAAAAATTAATTTCCATATGAACTTACCTGGAAAAACAGTAAGCGATTGAATCTTTAAGGACTAATATGAAATTTTGCTTTTTCCTTGATTATCTTCAATTTGATTCAATTCTTGATCTATATAATAATTCAATTCAATTTATCAATTCCATACCTTTTATAACATCCTATAATAGGTATATATCAATTCAATTTCATTATTTGAATGCCCTAAACGTTTTCATTTTATTCAATTTTAGTCCCTAAAACCGAAATTTCCATTACTTTCAATTTTGAGCTTAAATTGTGAAAATGATCTTAATTACATCCTTTTATATCATTCTATTATCTAAAATTACAGAAAATTTACATCAATTTTGAAATATATACACTTTAGTCCCTATGTTTAGAACTAACAATTTTCACTTTATAATCTAGTCCTTTTTTCACATATAAGCTTAAAATCTAACAAATTAACACCAATTTCTTCAATCATTCGTAAATGGAAACTTTTAGAAACTTTAGCAGTTTTGCAAATTGGTACATGGGCCAGCTGAATTAAGCTTCCACCACTTAATAAACATAAAAATTACAAGAAAATGACTTAATTGAACATACCAAATTTATGTTGAAAGTTTGAAATTCAAAATAGGGTTTCTTTTTTCTTTCCTACGGCTTGAAGAAGAAGATGGAGAGAAAATGTTTTATTTTCATTTTAATTTTCTCTTTTATACTTGGTTAAATATGTAATTATTCATAATTAGTTTAATTAAAGCTTATTAAGCTAACTTAAGCACAATTAACAAATTGGTTTGACTAAATAATAGTGGTCTTTTACGCATTTGGCCCTTTGATTAATTAAAAATCCATAACGATGAACTTTTATAACTTTTACAATTTAGTCTTTCTACCTTAATTAACTATCCATTTGCCATAATTAAGGGACCAAACTTTAATTAACCTTTATACTAACCTTGTAAATATTAAATAATAATATTTATAGACTTGACCATTGGAAATGGGGTTCTGAAATTACCATTTTAGACATCACTGAAAAATGGGTTGTTACAGTAATTCTACTATCTTTAAACCACAGTACAACAATTGATTCAGACTGTAACACCCCGAACCCGAGCCCGTTGCCGGTGTCGGACACGAGGGGTTAACAAGCCAAACCCACTTATAGCACCGACCAATTTGACATTTCCAGGCAAGGTGGAAAACTGTGTCACTGTCGCCTTAAAAGGCATATCTCGAGTTAAAAAACCCGGAAACTGATTCCGTAAATTTTCCATGAATTTAGACTCATATATACATTCCTGGATTTATTTCTAGAATTTTTGGTCGGGCCAATTGGTACAGTTTATTAGTTAAAGTCACCCATGTTACAGGGGTCGACTACACTGACCTTCGCGCGTTACAACTGGAATATCTCCCTGTACAAGGCTTCAATGCTGATTGTACAAGGCTTCAATGCTGATGCCGTTTGTTTCTAATGAAACTAGACTCAAAAAGGAATCTGTAAATATAAGGCATGACTTCTAATTCCTTCTGGATAATTTGTGGTAAATTTTCAAAGTCAAGACAGGAGATCCAGAAACCGTTCTGGCCCTGTCTCACGAGAACTTTATTATCTCTTAGTAAACTGATCATATGATCGTTTCGTTACTTTCATATGAAAATATATCCATAAAGGTTCGTTTACATAATTTATTCACTATTTAATACCATTCCTACTATTTTTAGTGATTTTTCACATTCACGTCACTGCAGCTGGCAGCATCTGTTTTTAAGGTAGGCCTTACCTAAATTGTAGTCTCTATGGACCAACTATAGTCTTGTCATACATAGGTCCACTTATGATCATATTTAGTCATTCCAATGGCTGATCATGTGACTAACACCCCATTCAATCCATAATCACATCATGAAACCATATATAATTACAAACCACAAATTGAATGGTCTAATGCCATACTCCACCTTTACGAGCCATTTTCGCATGGCCGTACACATATACATCACAAAGATACTTGAAAACAACCAAGGGTAGTCCTATACATGCCATATCCAAAATTCAACTAAAGGAGTACCAAAAGGGCTTTGATAGTGTGGTTGACTTCAACCGATGATCCCGAATCCGATCGCTAACGAGCAAAATCTATAAAACAGAGAGCCAAAGCAGCGGGTAAGCATTTTATGCTTAGTAAGTCTCAAGTAATGAAATCGGCTTTGACTAAAGCATTACATTCACATAGCCAAATGAATCACTTTATTAATACACATTCACATAATCGTACCTACTTCACACTTCATCAATATATACATTCACAAGATATCAACCCATTTCAAGAGCTGAAAATTCGTTAGTCGATTGAGCGAATATTATTTCAAACGTATCGACTTTTCCATTGCACATGTAAACATACCTTATCCTTTGGGCTTTTCGAGCGTACTAATTGGATTTATTACAGCAACCAACGCTCACCTTCAACCCAAGCTTCTTGAATACAACCGGATATAACCACACGCATTAATGCCCTCGGGTCTTAGCCGGATATAACGACTTGCACAAATGCCTTGGTATTAGCCCGGATATAACAACTTGCACAAATGCCTTGGTATTAGCCGGATATAACAACTTGCACAAATGCCTTGGTATTAGCCGGATATAGTCACTAGCACAATTGCCTTGGTCTTAACCGGATATAATTACTAGCATAAATGTCTTGGGACTTAGCCGGGTATCATTCAATTGCTCATGCACACATAAATCAATAATCATTACACATCCATATTTCATTTTCGTTACTAAGGCTCGAACACAAACATATCACTAGCATAATTGCCTTCGGGACTTAGCCCGGGTACCATTCAAATACTCATACACACATATATCAATAATCATTACACATCCATATTTCATTTTCGTTACTAAGGCTCAAACACAAACATATCACTAGCATAATTGCCTTCGGGACTTAGCCCGGGTACCATTCAAATACTCATACACACATATGTCAATAATCATTACACATCCATATTTCATTTCACATAATTCAAGTAGGGTCATTACTCGAAGACTTACCTCGGATGTTGTCGAACGGCTTCAACGGCTATTCGATCACTTTTTCCTTTCCTTTATCCAATTGTGGCCCTCTAAGCTCTTGAGCTAATTCAAACAATTTCAACTTATTAAAGTCTCACTTGCTAGCCTTGGCCGAATACACATATCATTGACCCAACATCACATAACTAAGCACTTTAGTCAATTTTCTTTAATTTCGCACACATTCGGCCTTAGCTCACATCAAGGTAGCCGATTACCTAATTCAAGAATAGGCATCATTATGCTTGCCTCTAACCGAATGCATGCACAACAATTCCCCTATTGTGGCCGAATATGCATGTCCATGTTGGGGCCAATTTTATACTTCAAAACCAAAACATCATCACATATAAACATATATCAAAACACAAATTTTTACCTATCATGCAACAAGCAAAAATCGCACTTATGAGCATACCATGGCCGAATACATCACACACCATCCCCTTTCAATTTTCGGTCATGGTTAAACATAGAACTCCATGTCTTACTCAAGAATGCTAAGAGAAAATTCAAGAGTAGTCAATCCATCATTACATGCATCATCAACAAGCTTCATATTTAGCATGCAATGGCTTTAACACAATATCAACCTTGGCCAAATACCATTTCCATGGCATAACAAGGATTTGAACCATGGCTAACATGAACATCAAGTTAGCAACTAAAACATGCATGAATCTCATGACACAACCTCATACATACCTTAATCTTGATGCAAGTATAGCCAAATCTCCTTCTAGATCTCTTCTAAACCAAAATGGAGCAAAATCCTCCCTTTTCCCTTAGTATTTTCAGCCAAAGAATTGAGAATGGATGAACAAATTTTCTCCTTTCTTTTTCCTCTACTCACGGCAACAAGGGGCATCCATCCATTTTTTTGTCAACCTTTTCTTTAATGCTAACACATTATTTAATTGCTCCCAACATGCCTCACTAACCCAACATGTTGGAAACATGTTTTCCTTTGCCCATCACATCCATCTTGGCCGGCCACTATAGAATAATTTGGGTAATTTTGACATGCAAGTCCACCTTTGTGTCAACATGCACAAATAAGCCATTACAAATTAGCCTATCATTTTTTTACCATGTTTCACCTTGATCCCTATTTAATAATTTCTCATACATTTGGTAAAATTAGAGAATGAAACTTCCACATATTCATGCACACACATAGTAAGCATAAAATATAACAATTAATTATTTTTATGCCTCGGTTTTGTGGTCCCGAAACCATATTCCGACTAGGGTCATTTTAGGGCTGTCACACAGACTCTGTAACACCCCAAACCTGACCTAGAAGTTATGACCGGATGTTGAGGAATTACATTAATTTGTTTTAAAGCCTTTGTTTTGATCAAACTAAAAACGCGTTTCGAAAACATAAAATTTTGGCAAAAACTCTCATAGATGATTAGAAAAATCTAAGTTCGAAAACACCTATTTAAAACCAAGAATTAAAATTCAAAGTCACTTGTTTTGAGAGTACTAACATTGACAAATCATTTTCAGTATTAAACAATCATTCGTTAAAAAAACCATATATGCTATTTACAGAAACACTTAATTGATTATTTAATCTTGCATCGGAAAATTATCAGTTTTAGTTTTGAAAATTGAAATCCATTTTTGTTAACTTGTATGATTTTTCAATTTAATGTTAAAATACCAAAAGCCATCAAACGAAACACAAACCCAAAACAAAACCAAAATCGAAAACTTAGTCCAAAAAAAATAATCAAAAGTCCGAAAAAATACTTAATTAATTAAAAATAATCAAACCAACTTAAGTGTAAAACCAATCCGAGCTCCCGCACGCCGTCTGGTCCTAAGTCGAAAGTTAACTTGAAACGTATTAAACAAACGAATGAGTTAGAAGCCTAGTGTGTGACCCAGCCCACAAGTAGAATTTTTATTTAACAAGCACATATGTAAATCTCATCACAAAATTTTATTTATAATGTACAAATATCATGTCAAAAAGTTGTATTATTAGAAACATATATCAGATCGTAAGGTCATATTTTCGAACATATTTCAAATCAAAATATCATATTTTCATAAACATATATTAGACTAGAACAAATGCAGACACAGATCCTGCCCCCATTCGCTACACACCAACTCTGTCTAACCAATCACACCAATTAGGACTACAAAATTCTATCTATCCAATCACACCAGGTTGTGGTGGTATACTACTCATATTAGTGCAGCTAAGCTGCCAAACAAAAATATTGCGATAATTCGTCATAATCAAATATATATGGTCAAGCCACTACAATTGCAGTTAAGTTGCCATATTTGATATTGCGGATACACCACTAGAAGATGCAGTAATACTGCTAGAATCACACTTCCTCAATCACATATCATATTCCACCCCAATGTTCATGCAAATACTAATAGACATCATATGCACATATGCCATACATGTTTTTCACATAAGAACATACTAACAAAATTATCAAGTTGCAGATCATATACAAATTTCACATTTTAAACATACTTGCAATTGTAACACATACCTTATCCCTATCATGTACATTAAAAAAATATCATATTTCATATTTTAGAATCATATTTAAGCCAAACAGACCCTACAAAAGGTTTAATTACGAATTACGGAGTCTAACGGGCCTAAGTGAAATTTTTTAGAAAATGGGCCCACAATCCTGTGTGGTCCACACAGCTTGGGACACGGTCTAACACACGCCTATGTAGCCCACACGACCCAAATAGCCCAGACCTTATGGTCCACACGATCTGGCACACGGTCGTGTGGTTCACACGGTTTGTCACACGGCCATGTGATGCAGAACAGTTTAAAAAATAGTCTTTTTTTCGATTTTTCCCGAGTTTCTAATAGTTTCGTGTTAGAATCACACACTTTATGTATTTCTGATTAATCACACAATAGAGCCCTCCCGAAACCTACAACCAATCATTAAATTGCAATGATTAACTATCAACTAACAACACCGAAACTTTGCATTACATAGTAAAAAATTATACATAGTCCCCAAATATGATGTTAACCCACTTACTGCGAAATTGACAACAACCTACACCATTCTTGACCATCGAAAGATCTTACACCTCACGAATTCTACTTAAAAGAAACTAAACCCATCAATTGAAATTTTATAAATAAAATAGAACTCCCAACCTTAACACAACATAATCACACCCCTTAATAGCACACGGCTAAACAAAGAAACCCGCAATGAACATTGGCACAAAACAATTCAACAACAGAAGGGCAAGGAACCAACATAACTCAGCAATAGGGACCCAACAAACAACACGTCAAGAAATTGGGAACGTAAAGAATAGGATTAATGACAGAGAGAGAACAATTGAACAAGGACTAAGAAAGAAAAAAGAAGAACGACATAATTTCAAAGAAAATGAGAAAGAGGGAGAGAAAGTGGATGATTAAGGGACGGTTGTGAGTGAGGAATTTTAGGAGAAAATCCCTCATCCCTATTTTAAAACTACCCCACTAACTCCCATCATTATCCACATCAGATTTTTTTTTTTTGAATTTAAAACAAAAAAATAATGCCCACTTTGCACACATAGGGTTTCAAACACAAAACCACCAAGTAAGTTAACACCTGACCATTAAACCAATAAGCTCATTCTAATTGTAACACACCTAACCCGTATCCGTCGCCGGACTAGGGTCACGAGGCATTACTGAACAAAAACATAATTCCAAACATTCACATACTCATATATATATAAAGCACATGGCTAATTAAATATTAAACATACATTATTAATCATATTGCATATACGAATCATACCTCAAAATTTAACCGAATCCATACCATGTATATAATCATATTTTCAAACCAATAAACGCACTTCAAAGCCATACAACATATGCCTTATAAAAACATAGCACGAATTATATGGTCATCACTTTAATGATATTCGAATACTTAAAAAAAAAACATTGTACTTCTTTATTCTATACATGCATATTAAACCAAATAATATTATCATAAAGCATTTATTCATTAGAAAATATATAGATACATATACACTTTCATTATAAACCAAACCATAATGGCAAGCATTATTCAAATACGCTAACATATACATATATATATATATATATATATACATATAATTAACATCTTGCTATAATTCATATAATTCCCATAGTATACTATTACATAAATCACTATTCATTTTGTAATTTATCTTTGTTTCACTTACAATCCATATTAAACAAATAATCTAAATAAATAATCTTTATTTAACTTTATTAACCATACCTATATCAGATACAATTAACCACTTTAAATAAATATACACTTTCCATGCAAACCGAACCAAATAAAGCTATGCATATTCGAACATACACATACTTTATTAACATTTTTAAACTATCAATAACCAAACCAAGTTCACTAATCATTTTCAAGCTATTTCCAAAACATAAAACACCAATCACATATACTTTTCATTCATTTCACATAACATTAAAATCAAAACAGAATAAACCATTGCCAAACATAACCACATCCAAACTTTGAAGTTAAGCCATATTCGCATGGCTAAGTTTATACATATCTAAGGTTGAACAAAATTCATATTAGCCTATACATGCCATAAGTTCAAAAATAAACTTTTAAAAGTACCGAAAGTTGACAATAGTGTGGATGACTTCGATAACGATCCCCGAGCTCGTGACTTACAACTAAAATCTATAAAACAAAATGACAAAAACACACAGAGTAAACTAACTTAACTTAGTAAGCCTTAAACAAATTAAACAACTCAAATAAATAATCAAATCATTTAATACAAGCCGAATTGTACCATTAAAGATATACTTTAACTCAAATAAGTTAACTTGGCCGAATATTCAAGTTCAATTATAACACCACAAAAATACTTACCTATATAACCGAATATATTAAAATCCAATATATCATCTCATAAAAACTTATCTATATGGCTAAATTCACAAGGTTCATTATATTATTTCATATGGCCGAATATATAAGTTCAATAAATCATTACATGTAACCTAATGTTCAAGTTCAAATAAACATCTCATATGGCCGAATATACAAATTCAATATAACCTCACATATACTTACCTATGTGGCCAAATATGGAAGTCATTTAGATCAACTTACTTGCTCACTTTCCACATCAATATGAAGTCCTGTAGACATAGACTTGAAATAAATCATTAGCATAAAACCTGCTAGGCATAAACTTGAATCACACACCGGCACAAGGCCTGCTAGACTCAAAGTCTGATATTTTTCACCGGCAATAAGCCTGCTAGGCATAAAGCCCGATTACATTCACCAGCATAAAGCTTGCTAGGCTCAAAGCCCGAATATCACTATTATAATGCTGTCTCATACACAGTTCATGTAACAAAAATTCCATATGTTCCTCATAAATCATACGAACTTTTAAACGATATAACCTTGTCAAATTAAATTCAAATACAATATTTCAATTTCTATACACAAATACATTCGGCTAGCTCTTTATGAATCTAAAGATTCCATAACAACATATTAAACTAAGTTACAATCAAGATAAATGATGTCTAATTGCTTAAAGACTTACTTCGGATATTGACGGATGTTACAAATCGGCTATTCGAGTATTTCGTTTTTCCTCGATCCAAGTCCGATTTCTTTTGTTTTTGATCTATATAATTTCAAATTAACCTCATTTAAACACAATTTCATTCAATTTAATCCAACAACACATAAATGGGAAAATTACCATTTTACCCCTAATATTTCATACTTTTACAAATTAGTCCTAATTGCACAGAGCACAAAATACAAAAAATCTCACAACAATGTAATTGGGCTGAATTTTCCATATAACCATACTAGTCCATATATTTCATCTATTTTACATTTTAGTCCCTCAATTTATTATTTTTGCAATTTAGTCCTAATTACTCAAAATCTTCAAAACTCAAATACAAAACATGTTAATCTAAAACATATTTTAATATTTCATCATCAAACATCACAAAACACAAATATTCATCAATGGCATAACTCAAAATATGCATCAAAATTAGAAATTTAAGCATGGGTGGGATAGTACTCAAAGCAAAGATCTCAAAATATAAAAATCATTAAAACCGAAACCAAACTAACCTTTAATTTGTATCAACAATGGCCAAATATCATGAGCTTTTCTCCTTTCTTTTCTTTTGCTAGTTTCGGTCAAAAGAATATAAACTCATGCATGTTTTATTTTATGTTTTATATTATTATTACAATTATTTATTTTACTTATTTAACCTTATAAAATAATAACATAAACATGTACATTAAGGGCACAATCGACCATCATTAATCTAAAGGATTATTTGCAACATAAATAGTCCATATTAAAAAGCCACTATGAATTCAACCTTTATGATTTAAACTATCAAGTTTTCAACTTACGCGATTAAGTCCTTTTATCAAATTAAGCACACAAACAATCAAATTTTCGTACGGAATTTTCACACATTCAAATTCACATATAGTAAACACGAAAAATAATATTTAAATATTTTTTGACTTAGATTCGTGGTCTCAAAACCACTGTTTCGATTAGGGTCTAAATCGAACTGTTACAACTCTTCCCCCTTAGGGATTTTTGTCCCTGAAAATCTTACCAGTGAATAGGTTCGGATACCGCTCTTTTATTATATCCTCTAGCTCCCATGTTGCTTCCTCAACTCCATGTTTATGCCACAATACTTTAACCAATGGAATTTTCTTATTTCGCAACTCTTTAATCTCGCGAGCCAAAATACGAATCGGTTGTTCCTCGTACGACATATCGGGCTTAATCTCAACTTCGGTCAGACTAATCACATGTGAAACATTGAATCGATATCTATGAAGCATCAAGACATGGAATACATTGTGGATCTTTTCTAGCTTAGGTGGCAACAACAGTCTATACGTAATCGACCTAAGCTTCTCTATAATCTCATGTGGTCCAATAAATCTCGGACTCAATTTGCCTTTACGACCGAATCTAAGCATTTTCTTCCATGGTGAGACTTTCAAAAACACTCTATCCCCAATCTAAAACTCTATGTCTTTACGTTTCAAGTCTGCATACGATTTCTAACGATCTGATGCTGCTTTCAAACTTTCACGGATCACTTTTACTTTCTGTTTGGTTTCTTTGATCAAATTGACCCCGTGTATTTTATTTTCTCTGAGCTCAGTCTAGTACAAAGGTGTACGACATTTATGACCGTACAAAGCTTCATAAGGTGCCATTTTGATACTTGATTGAAAGCTATTATTGTACGCAAATTCAATTAGAGGTAGATATCGTTCCTACGTACCTTCGAACTCGAGAATGCAACATCTCAACATATCCTCAAGTATCTAAATAATTCACTCAGACTAACCGTCTGTCTGGGGATGAAAAGTAGTACCAAAATGCAGTTTAGTACCTAATGCATCTTGCAGTTTCTTCCAAAACCTCTATGTAAATCTCGGATCTCTATCTGAAACAATAGATATAGGCACACCATGTAACCTCACGATCTGAGAAACATACAATTCAGCCAGTTTATAAAGCGAGTAATCTGTACGAAGTGAGCAAATTTAGTCAATCTATCAACAATAACCCAGATTGCATCTTTTTTGCTCGGTGTCAACGGTAAATCGGATATGAAATCCATCGTGACCCTGTCCCATTTCCATTCAGGTATCATAATCGGCTGTAGCAATCCGGAAGGTACCTGATGCTCAGCTTTTACTTGCTGGCAGACTAAACATTTCGATACAAAGTCAGAAATGTCTCGTTTCATACCTTGCCACCAATAATGCTATTTCAGATCATTATACATCCTCGTACTACCCGGATGAAAAGATAATCGACTGTTGTAAGCTTCATTCAAGATCATCTAAATCAACTCTGTATTTCTCGGAACACATATTCAGTTTTTGAATCTCAAACAATTATCAACATCAACTCGAAACTCTGAATCTACATTTGAATCACATTGAACCCGTTTCACTATCAAATTGTTGTCGATTTTCTGAGCTTCACAAATCTCCGGAATAAATAACGGTCTTGCTTTTAACTAAGCTATCATCGCACCATTATCTAACATAGCTATATGTGCATTCATTGCACACAAAGCAAATAGTGATTTTTGGCTTAAAACATCAGCAACAACATTAGCCTTTCCTGGGTGATAGTCAATTACAAGTTCATAGGCTTTCAGCAATTCCAACCATCGATGCTGTCTCAAATTCAAATCTTTCTGAGTCATCAAATACTTCAGACTTTTGTGATCGAAATAAACATGACATTTTGCACTGAAAAAATAGTGATGCCATATTTTCAACGCAAATACAATAGCTGCCAATTATAGGTCATGTGTCAGATAGTTCTTTTTATGCGGCTTTAACTATCTCAAGGCATAAGCTATAACTCTGCCTTCATGCATCAAAACACAACCCAAACCATTTAAAGATGAATCACTAAAGATAACAAATTCTTTACCCGATTCTGGCTGAACTAACACCGGAGCTTCAGTCAAAAGGGCTTTCAACTGATCAAAACTTTTCTGGCACTTTTCTAACAACTCAAATTTAACATCTTTCTGCAACAGCTTCGTCATTGGAGTTGCAATCATAGAGAAACCTTTCACAAACCGTCTATAGTAACCAGCAAGTCCCAGAAAAATTCTACCTTCAGAAACGTTTCTCGGAGGTTTCCAGTCAAGTATTGCTAAAATTTTACTCGGATCAACCCGGATACCTGATGCTGAAAAACATATCCCAGAAAACTAACTTCGTGTAACCAGAACTCACATTTACTAAACTTCGCATACAATTATTTTTGTCGCAAGGTTTGTAACATAAGTCTCAAATGCTCAGCATGTTCGGTTTTGTTACGGGAGTAGATCAATATATCATCAACAAACACAACCACAAACTGATCTAAATACTGCCTAAGGATTCGATTCATCAAATCCATAAAATAATAGGTACATTAGTAAGTCCGAACAGCATAACTAGAAACTCATAATGTCTGTACCTTGTTCGAAAAGAAGTTTTTGGCACATCGTATGACAGCCCTAATTTGGCCCTAGTCGGAAAGCGGTTTTGGGACCACGAAATCGAGTCATAAAAATAATTAAATGTTATTTTCTGTGATTATTACATGTGAAAGTGCATGTGTGAAAATTTCATGCTTTGATTTTTCCATTTGTGAGTGAAATTATGAAATAGGACCTATGTGAAAATTTTTGAAAATGCTATAAGCTAATTTGTAGTGGCCAAATAAATGGTAGTGCAAAATAGGAGGATTTGCATGTCAAACTCCCCATTTTATGTGTAGTGGCCGGCCATGATGTTGGTGGGAAGCAACATGTGCATTAGATAATAATAATTTAAGACATGAAGTTATGGTACTAATTGATATGTATCATTTTATGTCAAAAAATAAAGGCTAAAAATAACAAAATGATGGAAGGGAAAAGTTTGTCCATCTTTGTTCTTCATAGTCGAAAATAGGAGAGCAAGAGAGGGAGAGCTCTTGAATATTCGGTCACTTGGGGAAAAAAATCCAAGGTAAGTCCTTAGTAGTTTGCTTCTATCTTGATGTTCATGGGTTCTTCTTGATTCTACCTTAACCCATGAAGCATATTTTTGATTTTTGGTTGTGTTGTGAGCATTCGGTCATGATTGGAAACGAAGGAAATCGTTGTTGTTTCATGTTCTTGTGATGAATAATGGAAGATAGGTGAAGTTGAGCTAAGCAAATGAGCATGCATGTGCCTTGATGCTAAGGGGGAAAATCGGCTAACATGTTGTGTGTATTATGGTCGAATGGGAACTTGGATAATATTAAGTAATGTTTGTGCTTTAAAATGATGAAATGGAGATTATGCTTAAGTGAAATCATAGGTATGTGATGATTGATTTGTGATATGCATGTTTAAATAACATGCATGCAAGGTATGTGTGAAAGAGTGATTTGGTAATAAATCTGCTTGGGACAGCAGCAGTAACGTGAATTTGGAAAATCACCATAAATTGTGGGAGATGAGTTAGAAGCATAATAAATTATATAATTAAATATTAATGAGTCTAGTTTCTTATAAAAGAAACCGTGTAAGCAAAAGAAATGCCGATAATGAGATATTTGAAGTGATGTGGGATAGGATCAAAATGACTTCTAGATCCTCTGTACTTTTTTATAAAATCATTATAAATTTTAAAAATATGGTAATAAGATGAAATTTATATGATTAGACTCCTAATGAGTCTAGTTTCAAATGAAATAAACGAGAACATATTTTGAATTCGTACAATGAGAAATTTGATTTGTAGTGAAGAGTGGTCGATTAGTCAAGCAGGAAACAGGGAAATTTTAAGAAAAATCTGGTATTGATTATCCAAACCAAAAATTTTGAAAATTTTATGGATAAAATACATATGAGTCTATTTTCAGGTAAAATTAACTAAAATTGATTTGGAGTTTCGTAGCTCAGTTATAAATGATTTAGTGATTGTTGCTCGGGAAGGCGACTTACGGTGAAATTTTGATTATGTGGTAAACATTGACAAAAATTTGTTAATGAGTTGCTTATTGATTTCTTATAAGCTTACTATGATCTGTAGGTGTGGAATTGAATATATATATATATATATATATATATATATATATATATATATATTGAAAGTGATGCTTGAATAGTCGAATAATGACTAGTTTAAAATTGTTGAATTTAAGCTCAAGAGCATAGAGGGCAAATTCGGATAAGGAAAAGAAAGTTATCGAATAGCCGTTGTAATCGTTCGGCAACATTCGAGGTAAGTTCTTAAGTGTTTAAGCTTGATTCCTTTTGTATGCCTAAGAGTTAAATTAATATGGCAAAGAGAATGTAAATTTTATTTAGTTAATGTGCCAAATATGTAATGATTTAAGGCTATAAAGTGATTATGGCTATTATGCTTAAGTTGAATTGGATTTGGAAATTTGATGCACTAAATGAGTGTTACAATGAATAAACTATGCCGTATATGTGAAATCAAAATATCATATTTTCATAAACATATATTAGACTAGAACAAATGCGGAACCACAGATCACGCCCCATTCAGCTACACACCAACTCTGTCTAACCAATCACACCAATTAGGACTACAAAATTCTATCTATCCAATCACACGAGGTTGTGGTGGTATACTACTCATATTAGTGCGGCTAAGGCGCCAAACAAAAATATTGCGATAATTCGTCATAATCAAATATATATGGTCAAGCCACTACAATTGCGTTAAGTTGCCATATTTGATATTGCGGATACACCACTAGAAGATCTTGATATCTTGCTAGAATCACACTTCCTCCATCACATATCATATCCCACCCCAATGCTCATGCAAATACTAACAGACATCATATGCACATATGCCATACATGCTTTTCACATCAGAACATACTAACAAAATTATCAGATTACAGATCATATACAAATTTCACATTTTAAACATACTTGCAATTGTAACACATACCTTATCCCTATCACGTACATTAGAAAAATATCAGATTGCATATTTTAGAGTCATATTTAAGCCAAACAGACCCCACGAAAGGTTTAATTACAAATTTACGAGTCTAACGGGCCTAAGTGAAATTTTTTAGAAAATGGGCCCACAATCACGTGTGGTCCACGACTTGGGACACGGTCTAACACACGCCTATGTAGCCCACCGACCCAAATAGCCCAGACCTTATGGTCCACACGATCCACACAGTCGTGTGGTTCCTGATTTGTCACTGCGGCCATGTGATGCGAGCAGTTTAAAAATAGTCTTTTTTCGATTTTCCCGAGTTTCTAATAGTTTCGTGTTAGAATCACACACTTTATGTATTTCGATTAATCACACAATAGAGCCCTCCGAAACCTACAACCAATCATTAAATTGCAATGATTAACTATCAACTAACAACAAAACTTTGCATTACATAGTAAAAATTATACATAGTCCCCAAATATGATGTTAACCCACTTCTGCGAAATTGACAACAACCTACACCATTCTTGACCATCGAAAGATCTTACACCTCACAATTCTACTTAAAAGAAACTAAACCCATCAATTGAAATTTTATAAATAAAATAGAACTCCCAACCTTAACACAACATAATCACACCCTTAATAGCACACGGCTAAACAAAGAAACCCGCAATGAACATTGGCACAAAACAATTCAACAACGAAAGGGCAAGGAACCAACATAACTCAGCAATAGGGACCCAACAAACAACACGTCAAGAAATTGGGAGCGTAAAGAATAGGATTAATGATGAGAGAGAACAATTGAACAAGGACTAAGAAAGAAAAAAGAAGAACGACATAATTTCAAAGAAAATGAGAAAGAGGAGAGAAAGTGGATGATTAAGGGCGGTTGTGAGTGAGGAATTTTAGGAGAAAATCCTCATCCCTATTTTAAAACTACCCCACTAACTCCATCATTATCCACATCAGATTTTTTTTTGAATTTAAAACAAAAAATAATGCCCACTTTGCACACATAGGGTTTCAAACACAAAACCACCAAGTAAGTTAACACGACCATTAAACCAATAAGCTCATTCTAATTGTAACACACCTAACCCGTATCCGTCACGGACTAGGGTCACGAGGCATTACTGAACAAAAACATAATTCCAAACATTCACATACTCATATATATATAAAGCACATGGCTAATTAAATATTAAACATACATTATTAATCATATTGCATATCTGAATCATACCTCAAAATTTAACCGAATCCATACCATGTATATAATCATATTTTCAAACCAATAAGCACTTCAAAGCCATACAACATATGCCTTATAAAAACATAGCACGAATTATATGGTCATCACTTTAATGATATTCGAATACTTAAAAAAAACATTGTACTTCTTTATTCTATACATGCATATTAAACCAAATAATATTATCATAAAGCATTTATTCATTAGAAAATATATAGATACATATACACTTTCATTATAAACCAAACCATAATGGCAAGCATTATTCAAATACGCTAACATATACATATATATATATATATATATACATATAATTAACATCTTGCTATAATTCATATAATTCCCATAGTATACTATTACATAAATCACTATTCATTTTGTAATTTATCTTTGTTTCACTTACAATCCATATTAAACAAATAATCTAAATAAATAATCTTTATTTAACTTTATTAACCATACCTATATCAGTATACAATTAACCACTTTAAATAAATATACACTTTCCATACAAACCGAACCAAATAAAGCTATGCATATTCGAACATACACATACTTTATTAACATTTTTAAACTATCAATAACCAAACCAAGTTCACTAATCATTTTCAAGCTATTTCCAAAACATAAAACACCAATCACATATACTTTTCATTCATTTCACATAACATTAAAATCAAAAGCAGAATAAACCATTGCCAAACATAACCACATCCAAACTTTGAAGTTAAGCCATATTACATGGCTAAGTTTATACATATCTAAGGTTGAACAAAATTCATATTAGCCTATACATGCCATAAGTTCAAAAATAAACTTTTAAAAGTACCGAAAGTTGACAATAGTGTGGATGACTTGATAACGATCCCAGAGCTCGTGACTTACAACTAAAATCTATAAAACAAAATGACAAAAACACAGAGTAAACTAACTTAACTTAGTAAGCCTTAAACAAATTAAACAACTCAAATAAATAATCAAATCATTTAATACAAGCGAATTGTACCATTAAAGATATACTTTAACTCAAATAAGTTAACTTGGCGAATATTCAAGTTCAATTATAACACCACAAAATACTTACCTATATAACCGAATATATTAAAATCCAATATATCATCTCATAAAAACTTATCTATATGGCTAAATTCACAAGGTTCATTATATTATTTCATATGGCGAATATATAAGTTCAATAAATCATTACATGTAACCTAATGTTCAAGTTCAAATAAACATCTCATATGGTAGAATATACAAATTCAATATAACCTCACATATACTTACCTATGTGGCCAAATATGGAAGTCATTTAGATCAACTTACTTGCTCACTTTCCACATCAATATGAAGTCCTGTAGACATAGACTTGAAATAAATCATTAGCATAAAACACGCTAGGCATAAACTTGAATCACACACCAGCACAAGGCACCGCTAGACTCAAAGTCGATATTTTTCACCGGCAATAAGCACGCTAGGCATAAAGCCGATTACATTCACCAGACATAAAGCTTGCTAGGCTCAAAGCCGAATATCACTATTATAATCTTTGTCTCATACAGTTCATGTAACAAAAATTCCATATGTTCCTCATAAATCATACGAACTTTTAAGCGATATAACCTTGTCAAATTAAATTCAAATACAATATTTCAATTTCTATACACAAATACATTGGCTAGCTCTTTATGAATCTAAAGATTCCATAACAACATATTAAACTAAGTTACAATCAAGATAAATGATGTCTAATTGCTTAAAGACTTACTTGGATATTGACGGATGTTACAAATCGGCTATTCGGTATTTCGTTTTCCTCGATCCAAGTCCGATTTCTTTTGTTTTTGATCTATATAATTTCAAATTAACCTCATTTAAACACAATTTCATTCAATTTAATCCAACAACACATAAATGGGAAAATTACCATTTTACCCTAATATTTCATACTTTTACAAATTAGTCCTAATTGCACAGAGCACAAAATACAAAAAATCTCACAACAATGTAATTGGGCTGAATTTTCCATATAACCATACTAGTCCATATATTTCATCTATTTTACATTTTAGTCCCTCAATTTATTATTTTTGCAATTTAGTCCTAATTACTCAAAATCTTCAAAAACTCAAATACAAAACATGTTAATCTAAAACATATTTTTAATATTTCATCATCAAACATCACAAAACACAAATATTCATCAATGGCATAACTCAAAATATGCATCAAAATTAGAAATTTAAGCATGGGTCGGATAGTACTCAAAGCAAAGATCTCAAAAATATAAAAATCATTAAAAACCGAAACCAAACTAACCTTTAATTTGTATCAACAATGGCCAAATATCATGAGCTTTTCTCCTTTCTTTTCTTTTGCTAGTTTCGGTCAAAAGAATATAAACTCATGCATGTTTTATTTTATGTTTTATATTATTATTACAATTATTTATTTTACTTATTTAACCTTATAAAAATAATAACATAAACATGTACATTAAGGGCACAATCGACCATCATTAATCTAAAGGATTATTTGCAACATAAATAGTCCATATTAAAAAGCCACTATGAATTCAACCTTTATGATTTAAACTATCAAGTTTTCAACTTACGCGATTAAGTCCTTTTATCAAATTAAGCACACAAACAATCAAATTTTAAATGCGAATTTTCACACATTCAAATTCACATATAGTAAACACGAAAATAATATTTAAATATTTTTGACTTAGATTCGTGGTCTCAAAACCCTTGTTTCGATTAGGGTCTAAATCGAATGTTACAACTCTTCCCCTTAGGGATTTTTGTCCTGAAAATCTTACCAGATGAATAGGTTCGGATACCGCTCTTTTATTATATCCTCTAGCTCCCATGTTGCTTCCTCAACTCCATGTTTATGCCACAATACTTTAACCAATGGAATTTTCTTATTTCAACTCTTTAATCTCATGAGCCAAAATACGAATCGGTTGTTCCTCGTCGACATATCGGGCTTAATCTCAACTTGGTCGGACTAATCACATGTGAAACATTGAATCGATATCTATGAAGCATCAAGACATGGAATACATTGTGGATCTTTTCTAGCTTAGGTGGCAACAACAGTCTATCGTAATCGACCTAAGCTTCTCTATAATCTCATGTGGTCCAATAAATCTAGGACTCAATTTGCCTTTACTGACCGAATCTAAGCATTTTCTTCCATGGTGAGACTTTCAAAACACTCTATCCCCAATCTAAAACTCTATGTCTTTACGTTTCAAGTGCGCATACGATTTCTAACGATCGATCTTGCTTTCAAACTTTCACGGATCACTTTTACTTTACATTTGGTTTCTTTGATCAAATTGACCCGTGTATTTTATTTTCTCTGAGCTCGATCTAGTACAAAGGTGTACGACATTTATGACCGTACAAAGCTTCATAAGGTGCCATTTTGATACTTGATTGAAAGCTATTATTGTACATAAATTCAATTAGAGGTAGATATCGTTCCTCGTGCCTTGAACTCGAGAATGCAACATCTCAACATATCCTCAAGTATCTAAATAATTCACTCGGACTAACAAATGCATGCAGGGATGAAAAGTAGTACCAAAATGCGTTTAGTACCTAATGCATCTTGCGATTTCTTCCAAAACCTCTATGTAAATCTCGGATCTCTATCTCGAAACAATAGATATAGGCACACCATGTAACCTCACGATCCGAGAAACATACAATTCACCGGTTTATAAAGCGAGTAATGCATGCAGTGAGCAAATTTAGTCAATCTATCAACAATAACCCAGATTGCATCTTTTTTGCTCGGTGTCAGCAGTAAATCGGATATGAAATCCATCGTGACCTGTCCCATTTCCATTCGGTATCATAATCTTTGTAGCAATCCGGAAGGTACACGATGCTCGACTTTTACTTGTGGGCGGACTAAACATTTCGATACAAAGTCGAAATGTCTCGTTTCATACCTTGCCACCAATAATGCTATTTCAGATCATTATACATCCTCGTACTACCGGATGAAAAGATAATCATTGTTGTAAGCTTCATTCAAGATCATCTAAATCAACTCTGTATTTCTCGGAACACATATTCAGTTTTGAATCTCAAACAATTATCAACATCAACTCGAAACTCTGAATCTACATTTGAATCACATTGAACCCGTTTCACTATCAAATTGTTGTCGATTTTCTGAGCTTCACAAATCTCCGGAATAAATAACGGTCTTGCTTTTAACTAAGCTATCATCGCACCATTATCTAACATAGCTATATGTGCATTCATTGCACACAAAGCAAATAGTGATTTTTGGCTTAAAACATCAGCAACAACATTAGCCTTTCCTGGGTGATAGTCAATTACAAGTTCATAGGCTTTCAGCAATTCCAACCATCGATGCTGTCTCAAATTCAAATCTTTCTGAGTCATCAAATACTTGAGACTTTTGTGATCGAAATAAACATGACATTTTGCCTTTGAAAAAATAGTGATGCCATATTTTCAGCATAAATACAATAGCGCCAATTATAGGTCATGTGTCAGATAGTTCTTTTTATGCGGCTTTAACTATCTCAAGGCATAAGCTATAACTCTGCCTTCATGCATCAAAACACAACCCAAACCATTTAAAGATGAATCACTAAAGATAACAAATTCTTTACCCGATTAATGAACTAACACCGAGCTTCGGTCAAAAGGGCTTTCAACTGATCAAAACTTTTCTGGCACTTTTCTAACAACTCAAATTTAACATCTTTCTGCAACGGCTTCGTCATTGGAGTTGCAATCATAGAGAAACCTTTCACAAACCGTCTATAGTAACCAGCAAGTCCCGAAAAATTCTACCTTGAAACGTTTCTCGGAGGTTTCGGTCAAGTATTGCTAAAATTTTACTCGGATCAACCCGGATACGATCTTTGAAAAACATATCCCGAAAACTAACCCGTGTAACGAACTCACATTTACTAAACTTCGCATACAATTATTTTTGTCGCAAGGTTTGTAACATAAGTCTCAAATGCTCAGCATGTTCGGTTTTGTTACGGGAGTAGATCAATATATCATCAACAAACACAACCACAAACTGATCTAAATACTGCCTAAGGATTCGATTCATCAAATCCATAAAATAATAGGTACATTAGTAAGTCCGAACAGCATAACTAGAAACTCATAATGTCGTACCTTGTTAGAAAAGAAGTTTTTGGCACATCGTATGACACCCTAATTTGGCCCTAGTCGGAAGCGGTTTTGGGACCACGAAATCGAGTCATAAAAATAATTAAATGTTATTTTACGTGATTATTACATGTGAAAGTGCATGTGTGAAAATTTCATGCTTTGATTTTTCCATTTGTGAGTGAAATTATGAAATAGGACCTATGTGAAAATTTTTGAAAATGCTATAAGCTAATTTGTAGTGGCCAAATAAATGGTAGTGCAAAATAGGAGGATTTGCATGTCAAACTCCCCATTTTATGTGTAGTGGCCGGCCATGATGTTGGTGGGAAGCAACATGTGCATTAGATAATAATAATTTAAGACATGAAGTTATGGTACTAATTGATATGTATCATTTTATGTCAAAAAATAAAGGCTAAAAATAACAAAATGATGGAAGGGAAAAGTTTGTCCATCTTTGTTCTTCATAGTCGAAAATAGGAGAGCAAGAGAGGGAGAGCTCTTGAATATTCGGTCACTTGGGGAAAAAAATCCAAGGTAAGTCCTTAGTAGTTTGCTTCTATCTTGATGTTCATGGGTTCTTCTTGATTCTACCTTAACCCATGAAGCATATTTTTGATTTTTGGTTGTGTTGTGAGCATTCGGTCATGATTGGAAACGAAGGAAATCGTTGTTGTTTCATGTTCTTGTGATGAATAATGGAAGATAGGTGAAGTTGAGCTAAGCAAATGAGCATGCATGTGCCTTGATGCTAAGGGGGAAAATCGGCTAACATGTTGTGTGTATTATGGTCGAATGGGAACTTGGATAATATTAAGTAATGTTTGTGCTTTAAAATGATGAAATGGAGATTATGCTTAAGTGAAATCATAGGTATGTGATGATTGATTTGTGATATGCATGTTTAAATAACATGCATGCAAGGTATGTGTGAAAGAGTGATTTGGTAATAAATCTGCTTGGGACAGACAGCGATAACGTGAATTTGGAAAATCACCATAAATTGTGGGAGATGAGTTAGAAGCATAATAAATTATATAATTAAATATTAATGAGTCTAGTTTCTTATAAAAGAAACCGTGTAAGCAAAAGAAATGCCGATAATGAGATATTTGAAGTGATGTGGGATAGGATCAAAATGACTTCTAGATCCTCTGTTCTGTTTTTATAAAATCATTATAAATTTTAAAAATATGGTAATAAGATGAAATTTATATGATTAGACTCCTAATGAGTCTAGTTTCAAATGAAATAAACGAGAACATATTTTGAATTCTGTACAATGAGAAATTTGATTTGTAGTGAAGAGTGGTCAGATTAGTCAAACAGTGAAACAGGGGAAATTTTAAGAAAAATCTGGTATTGATTATCCAAACCAAAAATTTTGAAAATTTTATGGATAAAATACATATGAGTCTATTTTCAGGTAAAATTAACTAAAATTGATTTGGAGTTTCGTAGCTCCAGTTATAAATGATTTAGTGATTGTTGCTCAGGAAGACAGCTTACAGTGAAATTTTGATTATGTGGTAAACATTGACAAAAATTTGTTAATGAGTTGCTTATTGATTTCTTATAAGCTTACTATGATCTGTAGGTGTGGAATTCGAATATATATATATATATATATATATATATATATATATATATATATTGAAAGTGATGCTTGAATAGTCGAATAATGACTAGTTTAAAATTGTTGAATTTAAGCTCAAGAGCATAGAGGGGCAAATTCGGATAAGGGAAAAGAGAAAGTTATCGAATAGCCGTTGTAATCGTTCGGCAACATTCGAGGTAAGTTCTTAAGTGTTTAAGCTTGATTCCTTTTTGTATGCCTAAGAGTTAAATTAATATGGCAAAGAGAATGTAAATTTTATTTAGTTAATGTGCCAAATATGTAATGATTTAAGGCTATAAGCTGATTATGGCTATTATGCTTAAGTTGAATTGGATTTGGAAATTTGATGCACTAAATGAGTGTTACAATGAATAAACTATGCCGTATATGTGCTGGTAGAGATCACGATTTGTGATTATTAAATATTTAAAGGAAACCATGATGTTTATAAAATTATTATTATTAGTCATTTGTGGTAGCCGAATGTGGCTTGGTACTAAAGTGATTAAATGTGAACTTCGATGAGGTAACTGTTAGTGATCGATGATATAAGTTATGCATTATAATATATATTCGGGTTTCAAACCTAGCAGGCGTAATGCCGGTGAAATGACATGGACTTAAAGGTCTAGCAGGCTTATGGCCGATGATGAAATCAGGTTATTACCTAGCAGGCAAATTGCCGGTAAACTATTAAAAGTGTGGTGCTATAAGACTATGGGCTAATACGATATGTATTCCATAAAGTAAATTATTCAGGTACGAACAACCTAATTAAGTACATGTGAATTAAATGAATTTGATGATTGATGTGAATCGAACATATAAGAAATGGTTTCATGTTTATGTTCAACTATGAGACCTTGTGTTAAATCGACAATCGAATTCGTTCAATACATTAAGTTGGTCAGGTATGCGATATGTACTTATGCATGTTAAATCGATTGGAATTGAATCATGAATGTGAATTGAGAAGCATAGGTGAAAATGCCTATGTCATATATGTGAGTAAAGGTAAAACCATCGTAAGTTATCGATAAGGATGGGCTATGTGCGGAACCATCTTATAATTGCTAATTTGAATAGCTGTGTGCGAATCAGTGAGCAAGATGTATTGTATTGAGATGATGCTTCAGTGAAAATATACATATGTTCTTTGTGTTGAATGAATATGAAATTAAAGTTATGAGCCGTATGTGACTAGCATATCTAGTCGAATTTGATACTATTAAATGATGTACTAAGATATGTGTTCCAATGTGGAAATTAAACCCTATGTGGTTGAAAGGATGAAAATCTTTGTTCATAGATATGTGTTTCAGTTATACATGATTGAAGTATAAGTTATGAAAGTGGGAAAGAACAAGTGAATTGTTTATCAAAAAATGATATCGGGCTTCGGGCCTAGCAGGCTATAATGCCAGTGAGATATTATTGGGCCTTTGAGCCTAGCAGGCTATAATGCCGGTGAAATGAGATGTTATGTGAATTCGGTGTTCCTTGTAAGATAGGGATTTAGCCGAATGTTAAAGATGAAATGATAGTGTATTGTATCATGCTTATATGGCCTAATGCCAAGTATAACATGTTGGTAAATATGCAATGTGCTTTTATAATCGAATGATAAGTCTAAAATGAATGTGAGTGAAATGTTATGCATAAGCTATCAAATGCTAAGTGTGAAAATGAGATGAAAGAAAAGTGTTTGAGATGTATAATTATATACGTTCGAATGATGTTAGTACTTAATTGATATGAATATGTTATATGGAACTCGTTGATTTGACTATTCGGGCCTTTGAGCGTAGCAGGCTATGATGCCGGTGAAATACTATTCGGGCCTTTGAGCCTAGTAGGCTATGATGCTGGTGAGATATTGTTCGGGCTTTTGAGCCTAGCAGGCTAAGATGCCGGTGAGATATTATTCGGGCCTTTGAGCCTAGCAGGCTATGATGCCGGTGAAATACTATTCGGACCTTTGAGCCTAGCAGGTTATGATGCTGGTGAGATATTATTCGGGCCTTTAAACCTAGCAGGCTATGATGTCGGTGAAATACTATTCGGGCCTTTGAGCCTAGTAGGCTATGATGCCGGTGAGATATTATTCGGGCCTTTGAGCCTAGCAGGCTATAATGTCGGTAAGATACTATTCGGGCTTTCGAGCCTAGCAGGCTATAATGCCGGTGAAATGATAATCAGGCCTCGAGCCTAGTAGGCGAAATGCCGGTGATTTGAGAAAAGTCTAAGAGTAAGGTACCTCGTGTTAGATTGACAAATGAATACATTCAATACGTTAAGTGGGCCAGGTACACATTATGTACTCATATGTGAGTTTGATTTGAAGTGAATCATAAATGTGTAATGTGATACATACGTGAATAAATGTTATAACTTTATCTATGATCATGATACACCTGGTCAGGGTGTGAAAGTATGTGAAAGTATTTGATTTAATTATGTTATATGAATTCAGATTAAGTGTGATAAGAATGCTGAACGTGCATTATGTGCTTGTGTATATTCGGCCAGATGGCAATATACCTAGAATATGGCCTCTTGAGAAATTGAATAATCAAAGTATAATTGCGTTTATTTGTTTGCATTGCTTAAAACTTACTAAGCTTATGAAAGCTTACTCTATTGTTACATTCCTCTGTTTTATAGATTGCTGGCTCCAGTTACTTGCTCGGGTTGGAGTTCGCTGGAGATATTATCACACTGTCAAGCTCACGCTAATGGTGTAAGTAAATCCTAGTATTTCGAGTCTATGGCATGTATAGGGTTTTAATGTTGAGTATGTGATATTATAATTTAGCCAAAGGTGGTGGCTTGTATTGATAAAGTGTTTTGGCCATGTAAATTGGCCTATGTTGGCTAGTGATGTTTTGGGCCTCGTAAGCCCATATATGGGACAGATTGCATGTGAAAAGAAAAGTTTTAAATTGATTGAAATTTTTCGGCACGATTTTTGTGTGATTGACTAAGTTTAAGTCGGGTAACACCTCGAACCCTGTTTCGGTGAGGGATACGGGGGAGGGGTGTTACACATCGGAGTCTCTGACTCGCAACTGATAATAACTCGATCACAAGTCTATCTTCGAAAACACTGAAGCCCCTTTTAACTAATCAAACAAGTCGTCAATCAGTGGTAACGGGTATTTATTCTTTATAGACACTTTATTTAGCTGGCGATAATCAATACACATTCTCAGAGTTCTGTCTTTCTTTTTCACAAATAGAACTAGCGCACCCTAGGGAGAGAAACTCGATCGTGTAAAACCTCTATCTGTTAACTCTTGCAATTGTGCTTTTAACTCTCTTAATTCAGTAGGTGCCATCCGATACAGAGCTATCGAAATCGAATTTGTCCCCTGTACTAACTCAATACCAAACTCTACCTCTCAGATAGGTGGCAAACCCGACAATTTTTCATGAAACACATCCGGATACTCGCATACAACTGGTACAGATTCAATCTTCTTTTCAGTTACTTTACTATCAAGCACATAAGCAAGGTAAGCTTCACAACCTTTTCTCACATATTTCTGAGCTAACATCGAAGATATTACCACTGGTAAACCATTCAGATCATTAGATTCAATCCAAATAATCTCGTTGTTCTGACATCTCAAATCAATGGTCTTTCTTTTGCAATTAACAAAAGCATCATTCAAAGTCAGCCAATCCATACCCAAAATTATATCAAACTTATCGAAAGGTAACAACATCAAATCTGCTGGAAAGCATGAATCTTGAATCATCAATGGGCAATTCTTACACACTTTGTCAACCAGAACACACTGGCCCAAGGGGTTTGATACTCGAATCACAAACTCAGTAGACTCAACAGGCAAAGTCTTACTGGATATTAATTTTTCACACACATATGAATGAGTAGAACCAGGATCAATTAATGCAATAACACTAGTATCATAAAGAGTGAAAGTACCGATAATAACATCTGGGGAAGAAGCATCCTCACGAGCGCGTATAGCGTATGCTCTGGGAGGTGCACGAGCCTCAGATCGAACCGCTGTATCTTTTGTCTCTCTCTGACTGCTACCTACATTACTCGAACGTCTGGGTGGTCTGCCTCGCACTGACATGTTACTTGGTCTCGCATTCTGAATGGTGTTTTGCTCGGCTAACATCGAACAATCTTGGATAAAATGATCCATTGATCCATATTTAAAACAAGACCGATCATGAAATCTACAATTTCCAGATTGCCATTTACCACAATGCTTACACTCGAGTCTGTTATGTCGATCATTGCCATCACTAGCAATCGAAGTGGCTCGTGAACTCACAGGAGGTCGGTTTCGATTTCATCTAGAAAAGTCTGAAGTAGCTTTAAATTGACTAGAAACATCTCTGAACTTCTTCGATGCTGAATGAAAAGTCTTACTTCATGATCTTTTGCGGGAATCTCTGGCTTCAAAATCAGCTTTTCTTTTCTCTTTCCCAAGCTCTTCAGCTTTGCAAGCTCGCTCAACAAGTACCACGAACTCTTTAATTTCAAGTATACCAACCAGAAATTTAATGTCTTCATTTAAACTGTCTTCAAATCTTTTACACATGATAGCTTCGGTTGAAACACATTCACGAGCATATCGACTAAGTCTCACAAATTTCTGCTCGTACTCAGTTATTGTCATATGACCATACGACCTTGTTTCAATTCCATAAATTCTTTGCGTTTCTGGTCGATAAATCTTTGGCTGATGTATTTCTTACGAAAATCAGTCTAAAAGAATTCCCAGGTCACTATCTCTTTTAGAACCACTGATACTAGTGTATTCCACCAGTGATATGCATGTCTCGTAATAAGGATATAGCACACTTTAAACATTGGTCTGGAGTACAAGATAGCTCGTCAAACACACGAATGGTATTATTGAGCCACAACTCAGCCCGCTCAGCATCATCATCATCATTAGATTTAAACTCTTTGGCCCCATGTTTTCTGATTTTATCTACAAGAGGCCTGTTAAATCTTATCGGATCAATCATCAGAGGTATCACAGGTATCGGAGATGGATTATTCGGGGGTAGAGGTTGTTGTACAGCCGGATTAGTCTGGATATACTGAGTAAACCATTCGTTCATCATTTGATAGAAGGCTTGTTTAGCCTCCCCCTCATGGCTACTCGAGATAGGTCATGATTCAACTGGCGCTGTCCCATGCGTGGGAGCAGGCGCTACGCTCTCAACATCAGCAGCCATAGCTTTATCAGGATCCATTTACTATATAAAAGTACATTTTCAAATGTCAGAAGTCATCACACTATCGCAGTATAAATTATGGCATGTATAGCTAAACTCACACACGCTACGTTAGTCCTAGAACCGACTAAACCGTAGCTCTGATACAAATAAAATATAACACCCCTAACCCGTATCCGTTGCCGGACTAGGGTCACGAGGCATTACTGAACAAAAACATAATTCTGAACATTCACATACTCATATATATATAAAGTACATGGCTAATTAAATATTAAACATACATTATTAATCATATTGCATATATGAATCATACCGCAAAATTTAACCGAATCCATACCATGCATATAATCATATTTTCAAACCAATAAATGCACTTCAAAGCCATACAACATATGCCTTATAAAAACATAGCACGAATCATATGGTCATTACTTCAATGATATTCGAATACTTTAAAAAAAAAATTATGCTTCTTAATTCTATACATGCATATTAAACCAAATAATATTATCATAAAGCATTTATTCATTAGAAAATATATAGATACATATACACTTTCATTATAAACCAAACCATAATGGCAAGCATCATTCAAATACACTAACATATACATATATATATACATATAATTAACATCTTTCTATAATTCATATAATTCCCATAGTATACTATTACATAAATCACTATTCATTTGGTAATTTATCTTTGTTTCACTTACAATCCATATTAAACAAATAATCTAAATAAATAATCTTTATTTAACTTTATTAACCATACCTATATCAGTATACAATTAACCACTTTAAATACATATACACTTTCCATGCAAACCGAACCAAATAAAGCTATGCATATTCGAACATACACATACTTTATTAACATTTTTAAACTATCAATAACCAAACCAAGTTCACTAATCATTTTCAAGCTATTTTCAAAACATAAAACACCAATCACATATACTTTTCATTCATTTCACATAACATTAAATCAAAACGGAATAAACCATTGCCAAACATAACCATATCCAAACTTTGAAGTTAAGTCATATTTGCATGGCTAAGTTTTTACATATCTAAGGTTGAACAAAATTCATATTAGCCTATATATGCCATAAGTTCAAAAATAAACTTTTAAAAGTACCGAAAGTTGATGATTGTGTGGATGACTTCGATAACGATCCCCGAGCTCGTGACTTACAACTAAAATCTATAAAACAAAGTAACAAAAACACACAGAGTAAGCTAACTTAACTTAGTAAGCCTTAAGCAAATTAAACAACTCAAATAAATAATCAAATCATTTTATACAAGCCGAATTGTACCATTAAAGATATACTTTAACTCAAATAAGTTAACTTGGCCAAATATTCAAGTTCAATTATAACACCACATAAATACTTACCTATATAACTGAATATATATAAAATCCAATATATCATCTCATAAAAACTTACCTATATGGCTAAATTCACAAGGTTCATTATATTATTTCATATGGTCGAATATATAAGTTCAATAAATCATTACATGTAACCTAATGTTCAAGTTCAAATAAACATGTCATATGGCCGATATACAAATTCAATATAACCTCACATGTAACCAAATATACAAGTTCAATATAACCTCACATATACTTACCTATGTGGCCAAATATGGAAGTCATTTAGATCAACTTACTTGCTTACTTTCCACATCAATATGAAGTCTTGTATACATAGACTTGAAATAAATCACTAGCATAAAACCTACTAGGCATAAGCCTGAATCACAACCGGCACAAGGCCTGCTAGACTCAAAGTCTGATATTTTTCACCGGTAATAAGCCTGCTAGGCATAAAGCCCAATTACATTCACCAGCATAAAGCTTGCTAGGCTCAAAGCCCGAATATAACTATTATAATGTTGTCTCATACACAATTCATGTAACAAAAATTCCATATGTTCCTCATAAATCATACGAACTTTTAAACGATATAACCTTATCAAATTAAATTCAAATATAGTATTTCAATTTCTATACACAAACACATTTGGCTAACTCTTTATGAATCTAAAGATTCCATAAAAACATATTAAACTAAGTTACAATCAAGATAAATGATGTCTCATTGCTTAAAGACTTACCTCGGATATCGACGTACGTTACAAATCGGCTATTCGACTATTTTCGTTTTTCCCTGATCCAAGTCTGATTTCTTTTATTCTTGATCTATATAATTTCAAATTAACCTCATTTAAACACAGTTTCATTCAATTTAATCCAACAACACATAAATGGGCAAATTACCATTTTATCCCTAATATTTCATACTTTTAAAAATTAGTCTTAATTGGACAAAGCACAAAATACACAAAATCTCACAGCAATGTAGTTGGGCCAAATTTTCCATATAACCATACTAGTCCATATATTTCATCTATCTTACATTTTAGTCCCTCAATTTATTATTTTTGCAATTTAGTTCTAATTACTCAAAATCTTCAAAAACTCAAATACAAAACATGTTAATCTAAAACTTATTTTTAATATTTCATCATCAAACATCACAAAACACAAATATTCATCAATGGAATAACTGAAAATATGCATAAAAATCAGAAATTTAAGCATGGGTCGGATAGTACTCAAAGCAACGATTTCAAAAACGTAAAAATCATCAAAAATCGAAACCAAACTAACCTTTAATTTGTATCAACAATGGCCGAATATCATGACCTTTTCTCCTTTCTTTTCTTTTGCTAGTTTCGGTCAAAAGAATATAAACTCATGCATGTTTTATTTTATGTTTTATATTATTATTACAATTATTCATTTTACTTATTTAACCTTATAAAAATAATAACATAAACATGTACATTAACGGTACATTCGGCCATCATTAATCTAAAGGATTATTTGCAACATAAATACTCCATAATAAAAAGCCACAATCAATTCAACCTTTATGATTTAAACTATCAAGTTTTCAACTTACGCGATTAAGTCCTTTTATCAAATTAAGCACACAAACAATCAAATTTTCGTACCGAATTTTCACACATGAAAATTCACGTATAGTAAACACGAAAAATAATATTTAAATATTTTTTTGACTCAAATTCGTGGTCCCGAAACCACCGTTCCGATTAGGGTCTAAATCGAACTATTACACTATCATAACTTACGTAGAAATAATATTTAAGTTACAAGTTCAAAGATAGGGGTTTAAGCAAAGATAGAAACAAAATTCAAGAGAAAGGATTTGATCAGAGGACCTCTTACACACAAACACAATACCTAACCATTAAACCAAATCAATTCACTTAATAAAATTTTCACAATCTTAACTAAAAAATCAGGGCATGACCACTCTTGGTTTCACAAAACCAATTTCTTCTAACCCAATTTTTAGGATGTGATAGACTCTATCACTCCCCAAGTATAAAGATATCACCTTTATACCTAAAGGCTAGAATACTCACCTAACACTCAACGATGTTTACAATTCAGTTTGCACTCTCTCATAATATTGTTCCCCAAAGAACAAAATAGAATACACTCAATATCTCCCACTAAATGTGCACAAGCCTAAAAAAATATCAATATCAGCTTCCTAACATAGAATCTAAGGGAATACAAAGTAACTCCTAAAAAATAACTATTACATTCTTAATAATCAAAATACAATCAATCGAAACATTTTGCCTCAACATGTATTGATATATCATGCAATACTAATAATACAAGATTTCATAATAAACTTGTTTAATCACGTGTAACAATTATAACAACAATTTGCTATATATATATATATATATATTTGAACATTTTCATTATAAGTTATGATTATATCTATTTTTTTTTGACACAATGCCTAGAACTACTTATAGCCTCTCCTCGACCCATAAATAAGAGGATAATGTGCTTCAGCATAGTCGAACCTACCTTTTCCTGCATTGATAACAATGGTCATGACAATCGAACTAAGACTCTATCGACATCAATTTGCTATATTTGAAATATCATATTATTAAATTAATATATTATATCTTTGTATTTAAAGTTTATAGATTTGAATAATTATTAATTTTGTATATTTTCTATACACATATAATTATTGTATAAAAGTTTATATTCATAATTAACTTTTCTAGAATTTATTTCACTTCATAATTTAACATAAAAATATTTTTAATAATTTTTAATATAATTGTTTAATGTTTATAAATATATTTTCATAAAGTAAAAATTATCATTTAGTTTTTATTTTAAATAGTATCATATAATTATATTAATTATTAAATCATGTTTAGTTATTGAATTATAAGTTGGAGTTTTTAGGATTTTGAATAAGATCTATCTCAAAGTTAAATCAAATTTGAATTTAAATCGCTATAAACTTAAATTCTCATATTTGAACTTTCTCAAACTCAAATCATTACAAGTAAAGGGTCTTTTTGGATGAGTAATTCGTTCCAGTGCAATGCATTTAACTCTCTTTCTGTCTTATACTACAGTATCTAATTTCATCACGTACCGTACATTCAAAAGTTTCTTGTTTCCAGGCCCAACAGTACTGACATCACCAATTAAACCATAAAATAATTACAAGAGTTGAATGAAGTCAGGTTGTATAGATAATTATCTCTTCATTGATTTCGTATGGGGACATGCTTGATTTTCTTGGGCACTAAAAGTTTTCAAACATGATAGTTCCCATGGTCGATACTTCCATTAATTCTTTGAGTACACCCATTAGTGGTTGACAGCTTTTACAGTAATAATCATGTCTACCTTCACCCATCATCTTAATCTACTTCAAAAACACAATGCCTCACTTGATCATACCATGTCTCAACAGCTGAAAAAAGATCCTCCAAAATAGCCATGTTAGAGTCCATTTCCTCCACCAAATTTGAGGATGTATCTTCATTATTAAAGTTTCTTTTGGCTATGAGGACATATGCAATATAATTTGTTTAGCCTAAAAGGTTGAAATGGTAACCAATTCTTCGATTAAAGAATAGAAATTTGTGTACCATTAGGATTAAATAGATAAAAAAAACCTCTTATTCTATCGTTTTTATAATTTTGTTATTGAGTAAATTGATCTCTTTTAAAAAATTGGAACAATGTAATTCATATCAATTTCAAAAGTAAGCAATTAAGGTTAATTAATCACAACATTAACACTTTCATCAATTATACATAATTTTGATTGATATAATAATAAATTTAACTCTCGATAGTTTTTTCTTCTGTGTAAATATTGCATATTGAATTTGTTAAATAATGACAAAATTGACAAAACATGTAAACACTATAAGTTAAATTTGTTAAATCAAGATCAAATTGACATAGTGTATAAACCTTAAAAGCTAATTTTTCTATTATACATAAAAAATATGTATAATTAACTAAAAATATTAATATTGTGATTAATAATCCTTAATTATTCACTTTTAAAATTGACTAAATTATTATAATTTTCTTAAAAGAAACTAATTTATTCAATATCCTATTTTACTGATAAAATACTTTGTTTGTAAAGCCTAACTTCCTTTTTCAAATCCTTTGGCCTTGTTATTTTCAAGCTACCAATCAACTTAGAACAAGCTTATTTTTAATATTATTATTATTATTATTATTATTATTATTATTATTATTTACTTTGTATCCTCTACCAAAGGAGATATTCCTCAATTTGTTGTCCCTCGTGCAAATATCCTTAACAGCTTCATATTTCGTTGCATGATACCCACATATATATATAATTATATATATAATATTTTATCACTCTTACGATGAGATGAATAAAATATTTTAAATAAATGATTATTAGTGGAATAGTAAGGGTTTTTTTTATAAATTGTTGGTTTTGTATTTGATTTTTAAATAATATTTTTGAGTTGTTTTATTTTAAGATTATATAAAAAAATGAAAAGATGAAACTACTCTCATAATAATAAAATAAAAATATTTAAATAATTTGATATTGCATTAATTTGTGATATCAGTTCAGTCAATCAATTTATGTATAGTATAAATAAAGCTTAAAGTTACAACAAAAGAAAACCAACAAAGTGTCAAATAACCCTGTACCTGTAATTTAATGCATTTTATGATGCTAAACTAATCTTGCATTTGAAGCACCAGCATCTACTCGGACAGCTTAGGGTTGTCATTAATCGTGCCGAGTAATAAATGATATTCTATTATTAGGATGAGTTAATAGGATTAAAGGAAAGCAACAAGTGCCCCCACTTCCCAAACACTCCTCAAATGGTATATGAACAACTTACCTCCTTAGAAAAGAAAGCTGATATGATTATCGTTTGAAATGAAAGCGCTTCATATATACATACTCCTAAATAAGTGATTCAGTTAAGGATGGGAACATTTCATTTCAGGTAGTATATATGTATAAGGTTTAACGTCGTACAAAGAAGCTACCATGCATGCATATGGATGGATCATATAAAGCATGTAACAAAATTTTATCTTATGTTTGTTAACTTTTTTCTATTATAATACTGAAATTGTATGCTTGTTAAAATAAATAAATAAATAAAGGTTAAATTCTACTATTAATCTATGTACTTTATAAATTATGGATTTAGTTCCTATAGTTTAACTTGAGTAATTTTAGTCTTTTTACTCTTTGAAATTGTCAATTTTAGCTCCTGTAATTTTCAAAATTTGAAATTTTAGTCTTGACTCAAACAATAGTTGTCAAATCTGTTTGTTTAAAGTCAATTACTAGTGTTGTACTATACTTGTAGTTGTAGATTTAATTCATATTTTTCAATTGGATCATTTTAAGTTGCGAATTTTGAAATTTTATTTTTTTTGTAGATGACTATCATTAATCTATTAATTGAATTTTTAGTGAGTAATACGTGGAAATTTAACAAACTAACATGGCATTATACATATAAAATTTGTTTGGCCCATCAGATTTTAGAAATAACAAAACTTAATGAATTTAACATTTATTATTTGATAATAACTAAAATTTTCAATTTGGAAAAATACATGGAGTAAAAATTACCAAATTAAAATAAAAGGACTAAATCTACAATTTTATAAAATATAAGGTCTAATAATAGAATTTAACCAAATATAAATCAATGCTTAAGCTCAAAATCCATTTTGAGAATATATTGTAATTTTATTTAAATCCGTTAATATTGAGTGGAAATATAAATATAAACAAAAAACCTAATCTAAGAATTAGATTAGATGAATGAGGTAACGTGTAGTGAGCAAAACAATTCGTTCCAATTAAGCGGTGGTCCAGAAAAAAGAAAATAGGGTACTTATTTCACGGTACATGACAAACAAAAGCTAAAGTTACATTTACTTTCTAAAAAATATAAATCCCATCATCTTTTTCCCCTTGAAAAATTTTCGACAGAAATCTACAAAACTGGCAGTGAAGCAGTGGAGTAGAGTATTGGTTGATTCCAGATGTTGGGATATCGACGGTCGCTACCTTCCAACTTCCATATAGTGGAACCACAAGTTGCTAACGTGGTCCACTTTTGTATACATGTTAAATCTCTCATCTTCTCATGCATTGCTTCCCACATTCTTTTCCATTTTGTTTTATACTCTAAGCCTATATTTTTTTATTAAAATCTATAAAGGTGAGATAGTTTTAATTCAAACGAGACAAAAGACTACAAAAAAGAAAACCCTGCTAACAATTAAATATAAACAGATAAAACACTCAAAAACAATAACAACGAAACGAGACCACAAAAGTCATGATTGAAAGCTTCCCATCTATGTCAACCCTGGCCTATGCAAGCAATAACATGCCCCTAAGGTCCGGGGAAGTCAAAATTTTGTTTAGGATAGAAAATTAAATTGGTAAAATTATAAAATTATTATTTTAATAATCTATATCTTTATATATTTTAAAGGATTAAATTAAATTTTATCATTTTTAAAAGTTAAAATAAAATTTTATCATTAATAATTTAAAATTATTTAAATTATAAATTAACCTAAATGAAAATAGCTTTGCCACTAATCACCCTAACCATTTGCTTCTTGAAAATATAAGTTATATTTGATATATTAATATATTAATAATGTAAAATTTATATGTATTGTAAATCACAAGACGTCATTTGTTTTTATTTTAATAAAATTTTAAATTATTTATTAATAATTAATACTGTTATTTAATATTTTTATTGAGTTAGTTTCACTCTTAATTGGGTTACCAACTCAGTTGTAAATCATAAAAGAATAAATATTATTTTAAGGATATTTTTATTTTATATTTTGATATAAAATTTAAGAAAAATACATACACATGAAATAATTCAAATTCAAATATTATAATTTTACTTTATCAATATTTTGATATAAAATTTTATATTTTATCAATATTTTATAAATTTATTACATAATATTTTTACCACATACTAAATATACCAAAATATCATGTGTATATATATAATTAAGGTGTGAATTTATACATTATTATCCATCAAATATAAACCCAAAAAAATAGTTCTCACTCGGAAGGCAAGTTGCAGGAACAAAAAGGAGAAAAGAAAAATCTTAGCTGTATTGTTTCAAAAGTATTCAAAATTAATATTGTGGCAAAATCATTCATAGGCTTTGATTAATATGTGGAGTGTAAATTTCTTCTTGTCTAATCATAATTATAAGTAAGGTCAATTAACTGATGGTTTTTGGTTAAGAGTTTTAATTATTATTTTAAAAATTATATTTAATGTGTCCTTTTATCTACTTATAAAATATATTATTTATTTATTATAAGGCTCAATAAAGAAAATTACTTATATATTATTATAATAATATTTCCGTCTTTTATTATTTTCACATTAAATGTTTACATAAAACAATTAAAATCAAAATATCTTAAAATTCTACTCGAGCCCAAGAAAGGCTTATATACTTTAACACTTTGTTTATAATTCAATTGTTGAATTTTCTTTATAAATATAATTTTAATATTAAAATTTTCTTTCAGCCATATTATGAGTATAACAAAATTTAGTATAAACTTAAATGTATTATTTTAATCAATGCTATTAGATATTAGGCAATTTTTTCAAATGAGATTAATATTTCTTGTTTACACCATTTTTTTTAGGTGGTTGGGCTTACAAAATGTCGAGTTAAGCTTTGGAGAAAAGAAGCTTGCAAGGGCAAGAACAAGATAAATTATCATGGCGCTAAAGTTAATGTTCCAGTGTCATGGGATTAGAATTTTAGTCTTACAATCTGTACAGCCTTAGGTGATTTCTTGATTTTAAATCTATCTAAGTCAACTTAACTCTCGCAAAAATGAGAATTCCCAATAGAAATTCTCTAAGGCACCGAAATTAAAGCGAAAGCAACTCAAAACGAAAGAATAACAAAAGCACAGAAAATGTCTCAAGAATGCAATGCACACAAGGTGTTTGAGTAAATGCTCTAAAAGAATTCTATTACTCAAGAACCAAGTGAGTACAAATAGGGTAAGCTTCCCCAGCTCCAACAATACGAATTAAAGGACATCAATGGCCGAGATTAAAAGCAATCTACAAATCAAATCTCTTAATATTTACAGAATCAAATTTTCTAAGACTACAAATATTCTAAGATTGCTAATATTCTATGATTACTTCCCATAGTTGCCATGCTATGTAGATGGGCCTTCAATCTTTCCAAGCAATGGGCTAGTCTTGTTGGGTCATGTAACCTCTCGCGAACAAGATGGATCATCCGAATGTGCCTTGGTTTCGAGCTCCCCCACGTAGCCTGTAACATTCTATTACTCATAATGGAACTGGTTTATCTTGTTTTAGAATTGTCATAAGGCCTTGGCAAGTTTTCAACTAGCTTCATTGTCGAGAAGTCACTTCCATTGACCTAAGTATTCATCCTCGGCCTATAGTTCTTCCATTGAATCACTCGGTCTTCCATGATGCTGTCACATCCCACATTTTTATTATTAGTGGCACAAAAATAAAAAAAAAAGGAAGTGAAGTGGTTAAGTGCTCCTAAGCTATCCTAGAGGTTTTAAGTTCAAGTCTCCTTGTTCTCATCTTTTTATTTAAATTTTAATGCATTTTCCCATGTGCATTATATGCTTTCCGTCCACCGCTTTTGTTACCATACTAGGAGGATTACTTTCCCTTTTTAAAAAGTCAAACTTACCATAAGTTGAGGTAACATGATCCCCATTCTTACTCCATGTCTCTCTCTCTTGCCATTTCTTCCTACCATTGCCATAAAAGTGTTTCATTGAACCTAGACTAGGTTGACCACCCTTTCCCCACACTCCCTACCTCTCATTGCTGTCTCTTCCTCCCTCTCTTCCATATTTTTCTTTTTTCTTTCCATTCTCTCTCTTTTTTCTAGCCACCGCATTTTTCCTTTTTCATTTTTGCCTCCTCCTTCCACTATGACCGAGCCCATCACCATCAACCACTGTGCTTCTTAACCACCGTAGCTCATCCTCCTCCTCTTTCTCTTCCCAGTCACCGCCGTGACCACCACTGCGCGGCACACACTGAACTTAAACTCATCACTTTTAAAAGAAATAATAATTTATCTTTTCAAAATATAAACGAAATCACTCTAACTAATATTTTCTCCATATCTATGGCCCATGTAATTGCTTAGATTTGGCCGTAATGTCTTGGCCCAGTTTGAGGGGTTACAAATGCATTCAACTTCATGATCATAGGAGACCTTTACCCCTAACTTGCCTCAATTTGGATCCTCCTGATCCTCATGAAATGGTTTAAGCATATTGAAATGGAACATCAGATGAACCTTGAAGTTTTTTGGCAACTCAAGTTTGTCGACCACCTTGCCTACTTTTTCAAAACTCGGAAAGGTCTCTTATACTGTCACACAAGCCCCTTGTGCAAGCCATTGTGGCGCAAAATCAAGTGCAATTTCACAAGGGCTGAGTCACCAACTTGAAATCGCACATCCCTACGATTTTGATTAACCCACTTCTTATTGCGCTTACTTACCATATGTAGGCGAGCTCTAGCTAAGTCATTCTACTCTTGCCAATCTTTTGCAAATTGAAAAGTTGTTGGATTTGGTCCTGCATAATGGGTCACAACAGCATTGGGTGTGAGTAGCTATTTCCCCATCACTATTTTGAACGGACTTTAATTCATGGCCCCACTCCACTGCAAGTTATAAGAAAATGGGGCCACATCCAACAACTTTGGCCAATTCCTCTATATGGCACTCATATAGTGTTGAAGCTACGTTTCTAACATCTCGAAAAGACTGTAGTAATTATACCACTTCTTTTGGAAGCTCACCAATAGGTTTAATGACTTTATTAGCTTTTAAGGTTGCTAAGTAGGAGACTTCATCTCTACATACCCTTTAGCAAATTGGATTACTGATAACGTTTTGGCTTCCACACTACTGTCCCATTACATTGGCACCAAATATTGATAGTGTGAATCCAAGATACACATACAGTTGACAAAAGGAATAAGAAATGCATTAATCCAGTCAAGAAAACTTAATCCAACCACAAATTCATAATCATCAAGTGGTATTATCTTAGTAGTCTCTTTACTAATCCAACTACCAAGTTAAAGTTCCACTCATTTTACCACACCCATTATTGTAACTCTCTTGGAATTCACAGCCTTAATTCATCCCACCTCTTTCTCAACTTTGAATCCAACTTTTGAGCAACCTCTTCGGATATGAACAAATTTAAAGCATCCATGTCAATAAGGACATTCAATCTTCTGCCTGCCACAATGATGTCTACAAACATCAGCCTTTTGTCTTCCAACCCTTCTTAGATTTGATAGAACACTGTATCACACCAAACTTCATCATTATTTTTTTGACCTATTATTCCTTTGATGGAAGAAAATACAGACATTTTCGATAGCCCATTACCATATCCAGACCATCACAAAGGATGTACCTCACTGACCCCCTTTCCTTCTTCTTTTCCCATGACTTGTTGGGCTTGGTTTTCTTAAATGTTTGGATCTTGCCATCACCATATTTGTTGGCTTATCTTTTTCTCCCCTACCATTTCTCTTGGTTTTGAATTTGGGTTTGAAGGACTCATGATTATCAGACTTTTCTCCTCCAAACTCACAGAATGCCTTGGTCTTAGCCATGGCAATGTTAAACTCCGTGATACCTTATTGACGTAACTCTTGCTTCACCCAAGGCTTCAACCAATCCTTCTTTCTCACTCAAGTTAGAGATTTGAAGCATCAACTCACTAAACTCCTAAACATACTCTAGAACAGTGCATTGTTACTTAAGCCGACACAACTTAGCTTGAGCCTTCTCCTTGACATACTATGGGTAAAATTGCTTTTTGAACTCCTTTTGGAACTCCTTTAAAGTTCCAATTGTGGTCCCACCTTCTCATCTGTGGACCTATGATGTCACCCCAAGATTGCAACATCAATAAAATAAACAATAGCAGTGTTTACCCTAGTGGCATCATACTTGATGCTCATCACATGAAAGTATTGTTCCATACCCCAAAGAAAGTTATCCACATCCCTTACGGGCTTCATCCCCTTAAACTTTTTTGGATTTGGAAATTGAAGCCAACATCCCCCAAAATAGATCTGCATACAACAAGGTCACCCTCGAGCTCCTCAATGTTCAACATCATTGCCTCAGTTTCCTCTTTCAATGCCATGACCATAGCTTCGAGAGCATCATTATTTTTAGCCAACTTCTCAGTTTGGTCATCCATGGTGGCCTTGAAGGTCTCTCTCATCGTATCCCGATTGGAACTGAGAGCCTTTGTAACTTAGTCCTTGAGTTGCTCTTTCGAAGAGTCCAGCTCATTGGGGGTATCCCTCAACCACCTCGAGTGATTCCTTCACATCACCCACAAATTCCTCTAGATCAACCACTCAACTTCCCAAATTTGACAACATATCACTCGACCAGCTAGCTTTCCTAGCCTTCCCATGGGTTTCCATTGCTTAACTTTGTTTTTTTTTCACCATTTATCATCTCGATCGGCACTTTCAAACCCTAGTTTGGATACCAATTGTAACGAGGCTAGAAATTTAATCTCGTAATCTATGCTATCTTAGGCTATTTCTTGGTTTCAAATCCACCTAAGTTATCCTAACTCTTGCCAAGTGAGAATTCTCAATAGAAATTCTCTAAGGCACCAAAATTAAAATAGAAACAACTTAAAATGAAAGAGCAATGAAAGAACAAAAAATGCCATAGGAAAGCAACATACACAAGGTATTTGAGTAAATTCTCTCAAAGAATTATGTTACTCAAGAATCAAGATAGTACAAATGAGGGGGAAGGCTTCTATTTATAGTTGAGCTCCCCCGGACCCAACGGTACATACTAAAGTACATCAATAGTTGATGTAACAGCTCGATTTTGGGGCTAGTTCAAGTAGTGGTCTTGGGACCACAAATTTGAAGTTATAGAAATTATTTTATTATCAAAATAGAGTCATAGCATGGTTATTATAGTGCATGAAAAATTTGGTAGATTAATTTTAACATTTGTAAGCCCAATTGCGAAAAAGACTAAATCGCATAAAGTGCAAAAGTCTTAAATTGATAGCTAAAGATGTTAAATAGATAGAGAACCAAAATTGGTGGTCTTTAAAGGGCAATTAGACCCTTAGAAAATAGCTTGACCGGCCACGGGAGACAAATTGGAGAGAAGGTCAAAATTAGGTGAAGCTTAGGTTACCAATTTTAACTAGTTGTATTTTTTTAATAAAACAAAAAGGAAAAGTTATCATCTTTTCTCTCTTCTTAGCCAAAAATATTAGCCATTGTAGGGGTTTGAAAGCTTCAAAAATTTCAGCAACTTTGAGCCCTTCAAGTAATTGATTTTGATAGTTTCTCTTAATGATTTTTACATTTTTGAGACCCTAGAAGCATGAGCTTTGAAATGAGGGGTCTATTTTGCAAAATGGTTAAGGGTTCGGAGTTTTACCATGAAGGATTCATGATGTTTGCTGAGTTTTTATGGAAGAATATGAGTCTTAATTGTGTAATAGACAACTTTTGTGAAAGGTGTTACCATGAAAACACCTAAAAGGACTACATAGCATTAGTTGTAAAATAGATGGTAAATGTGTGAAATAGTGGGAATTTGGAGTTGCTATAAGAGTAAAAAGTGTTTAGATAGGCTTAAGAAGTGAAGAAATTTGATAAAAATTGATTTTCAAACATAAGCGTAAAATGGTCATTTTGCCAAAGTCTAGGGGCAAAATGGTCATTTTATTGAAGATCTGAATTTTTAATTGCTTAATTTTATTTAGTGATTAAATGAGTGTGTTTTGCTATTTTAGATCAAGAATTTCCAAATCCGAACCTAGATCGGGGGAAAGCCAAGCAAATCGGCTAAACCGACTAGTTGTGTACGTTTTGTAATTCGAGGTAAGTTGTATGTAAATAATACAACTACATTGTTATTATATGTGCTTGAAATATTACAGCATGAATTGCTTGATTGTGAAATTGAGAATGTGTAATGATAAATGAGATAGTAGAATCTCCGTTGGAACCTTAGGAAGTAAATCAAATATTCATGCCATGATATTTGGGTCCTTCGTGTGTGAGCTAGTGTAAGACATGTCTGGGACACACATCGGCCACATTATGAGAGCCAGTGTAAGGCCATGTCTGGGACATGGCATCGACATTGAGACGAGGGCTAGTGTAAGATATGTCTGGGACATGCATCGACTATGAGATGAAAGTCAATGTAAGACCATGACTGGGACATGGCATTGACTTGAGATGTGAGCCAGTGTAAACCATGTCTGGGACATGGCATCGGCACCTTACCCATGTTTGAGGTTCAATGAATATCCAATAGTATTCCAAATAGTTCAACGGTGAAAGTTATGTTCTTAATCTTGTAAGGAAAGTATAACCGTGTTATGAGTGGCACAGGTACCTAATTGGTACTTATGAGACATGAGCTCATTGTATAATATGTGACATGTATGGATGGTGATGAGTAAGTTATGTCTATGCTTACCTTGGTATTATGAGCATGTTGATTATTGGTATATCGTTGTTGTATATTTATTTATATGCAACTTACTAAGCTTTTATGCTTACTCCCTTTCCTTTCCATTTCCTTACAGTGCAACCTATCTAGCTTAAGGATTCCAGAAGTCAGAGATATCGATCACACTATCAACTGAAGCATTTGGTATAGTTGGATTTATATTTTTGAATATGACATGTATAGGACTTAGACTTTATTAATTTGTGTCTTTGAGAATTGGCCAAATGTGTTGGCTTGGGTTGGAAACCCTTTAATTTGTATTAAGCCTGGAATGATAATTAATATTCATTTTGAATTTATAAAAGATGCGTTACCATGGTTAAATGAATGTCTACTGGGGTTGAATTGGTTATATGAATTGTGCTTGTGTTGGTACTGGTTGGTATGTGTATGAACTAGGTACGTAAGGGGGGTAATGAGGCTTGGTAAATAGCCTTATATTGTCTACACGGGTAGGCACACGGGTGTGTGTCTAGGCCGTGTGTGACACACGGACCGCCCCATGGGCGTGTGGTCCGGCCGTGTGTCCCCTGCACGTAAAAAATTTCAAGTCAGTATGCATGGCAATAAACATACGGGCAGAGACACGGCTGTGAGTCTCAGCCGTGTGGAGGGCACGGCCTAGCACACGAGTGTGTGCCTTGGCCGTGTGACATCATGAGCATACTGACGTCTGTAACAGCCCAAATTTGCCAGGGCCCATGAAATAAATAAAAATAGAGGAAATAACAAAAGTTCACTTACTGTCCATTTACAATAAACAGGCCTCAAGCCCTGATAAGCCCAAAACCCGTTACACTTGTAACCCAATTGATCTAAATCAGAATGCCCATTAACCCTATACCCAGTTACACCCAAAACCTTTAGCCCAAATACCTAAACCCAATAGCCCCAAATACCCAAACTAGACCCAAACTAGCAAGGCCCAGTGCCTAAATCGAATCTGAAAACCCTAGGGTTTCCAAAAGCTTCGCGCTGCAAGCACCACGCCCTTTCATCTTACGCCGTTCCTGTAAATTCTCATCAGCACCGTGATTTCAGCCCCGTATCATGCTGTAATCGACGAACGGATCAACGCCAGCCCACTCCTCGCTGTGAGATCCTCGATGGTACCTGCAAAAATGGAAAGAACGACAGCAGAAAGAGAGAAGCAAAATATGGAAAGAAATCAAAGATTTCTTTCCCGAATTGTAATGATTTAGAAAGGGCTATAAAAGCCTTTCTTTTTTAATCTGTAAAGACACACAAAAAAAGGAAAAACTGATACACAGATATATTCAAAGAGATACAAGCAATTTTTTAAAGGTGATTTAATTTTATACTTTGTTCTTTATTGTTCAACATATATATGAGTTGTTTTTGCAAAAAACCGTCGATGTTTAAAAGGAAGAAGAGATTACCTACGATTCGTTGAGAAAAACGAAGGCTTTTAGCCTTCCAACCGCCGTGTACGACGGCGCGTGCGGCGTGTGTGCGCGTGCAGCCTAGTGGCCGGAGGCCAGAGCTAGAGGGCTCCTCTCTTCTCCTATTTCATAGGATTTTGAAGTTGTTTTTTAAAAATTGATTGAAAAATGAATTATGGGCTAAATTTTGACATATATAGCATTACAAAAACGGCGTTGTTTTGCTTAGTTCAATAAGCTTCAAAACGGCGTCGTTCCAAAGCTAGGATCCGCGCGTTGACCCGAGATCCGGGTAGGATCTGCGCATTTTCATTTAAAGGACAAATTACCTGATCGATCCTTCCGCAATTTACAATTCCATTTTATTTTTATTTTAAATTGACCCCAATCTTTTGCGATTAATTCAATCTAGTCCTAATGGCCATTAAAGCCTATTCTGGGAACGACGTCGTTTTTGGGATTAGGGCTAATTGCCCAGTGAGTCCCTCTGAATTTAACGTACATTTTAAGTAGGCCTAAAATTTTTCATTTATTTGTAATTAACCCTAAATTTTTAAATTAAATTAAATTTTAATCTCCTTTTTTATATAAATTCAATTTATTTTTAAATACTATATTTTTATAAACATTAGTTATATATAAAAAGTACATATAGTATTTATCTTTGTATATTATTTATTATATTATTATACATTATTATATATTATATTACCTATATTTTACTATATATATATATATTATTTTATATATTATCTATCATATTGTCTATATCATTATATATTTTGTTTATAAATTTTATGTTACATATTTTATCATATATTATTCCTTACATTACTTTTATTTTATTATAAAATATACATTATTTTATTACTCATTAATTACATATGTTTTTTAAATCTTTATATGTGTAATATCAATATTTAGCACATTATTTTAATATATTAAGTTATTATATCCTATAATATGATTTATATATATTAATTATTTTTTTAAAAAATTCTCCTTTATCATTCTTATATTATTCTAAAATTTTTAAATATCTATTTTTATTTTATTTGATTTATATTTTATATGTTTATAATTTGCTTATTTTTTTTAGTTTTTAGTATTGTTTTAGTAGGTTGAATTTTTATAGATTATTTGTTATTTTATGTTATTACATATTCGCATGAAAATTAATTATTTGTGTTGATTTAAGTTACATTTGCATGATATATTATTGTATATATATATATATAATTTATATTGTTGTATTCATTATGCTCTACGTTGTATTTTGCATGTAACGACAATACATGTATATTTATATTATCTATGATCATATATGCATAAAATGATAATGTATATTGTGTAATTTATGCTATTATTCATCATTTTTATATATTATATTTGCATGGAATGTTAAAGTAGGTATCATATAGGATAATTTATTTAATATTGATCCTTTACAATACGTTAAATGCATTATCACTTTAAAAAACTTTATATTTCATTCGATCCAAAAAGAATTTAAAAAATGAGGCAATGTTTTTTGGTAGTTAGGAATTCTGGAAGTAGTGCCCTAATATGCTGGGTTACGATTTCCCGTTTGTCTAAATGCCTAAAATATCCTTCTAAATAAGTTTTGAAAATCACAAGATGATTTTAGTTACAAAAGTTTAAGAATATCGTGTCCAATCATGTTGGATGTGATATTTATATTTTGTCGAAGCGAAGGAATCTTGATTCTTTTTAACTTAAATTATTATGGTTTTAAAAGAGATCTTATTTCTAAATTCTTTCAAACTTTTGACATTAAGGAAAAATTATTCAATTTGGTACCAATTTTGGGCGTTCCGAGGGTGCTAACCCTTCCTCGTACGTAACCGACTCCCGAACCTGTTTTTTCATAATTTCGTAGACTAAAATATTTTATAAGGTGATCCAATCACACCTAAAAAGGTTGGTGGCGACTCCTGTTTTCAAAATACCCTCCCCTTTTAAAAAAGAGGTTTCGACAGCTTGGCGACTCCACTGGGGACAATAAGAGAGTCAAGCCAAGAAATTGATTATTTTCTGTCTTAATGTTGGAAGTTTGGAAAATTTTACATATATTGATCTTTCTTACATGTGTTTGCTGCATATGTTCGTTATCTGGTTTCCGCACACGTTGCATTTGCATGACCGTTGTGATCGTACCCTTAAGTGGGAGTGAGAAGCTACGCTTTTGTGAGGTTTTCACCTCTGTATGGGCTAGTGGATTACTTCCGGGATACATCTGTACCTATGTCTTCGTGAGATTTTCATCTCCGTATGGCCATAGGGAAATATGTTCCCTTGAACCGAACTTGGTCCATATGAGCCTATAATGGGTGAGGATCGAGGAATCTGCTGGTTCAGGTACCCTCGCTTTAGAACTGAAACTCATATAGTGAACTTTAAAGTGCTTACCCTAGGGAGTATAGTGATAGTCTTTAGTAAGCTACCCTTATAAGTGCTTGTTTGTTATACTTTTATATGATACGAATTTATTTTATTTTACTATCATTGCATGCCATTCAAAATTTAAAGTTATTGATTCATGGTTCGATTTTCGGATTAGAAAGTTTTGTAATGAGGAACGAATATCTTGATAAAGTAGAGGACAACGCTTCTTTCTATGCATGGTCAGAGAAAACTCAGTTAGAGAAGGGAGATAGTGTCATTGAGGGGTATACATCAGAGCTGTGGGACTTCACTCATATCAGTTTGACACAGAATGAGTTTCAGGAGTTGAAGGACATTTGGGCTCAATGGGATGACAAGGCTAAGCAGCTGTTCTACCAGAATTATGGAGATCTTCCCTATTTGCTGGACATCAAGGTGGATAAGCATTTGTTTTGAGCTATGGTACAGTTTTGGAACCCTGCTTATAGTTGTTTTACATTTGGAGAGGTAGACTTAGTACCTACTTTGGAGGAGTATAAGACCTTGCTTCACTGTCCAAAAATTCAAGGTAACAAAGCTTATGTTAGGGCTGCTAATCCCCCAACTTTCGTGAAGAAATTAATGATGATTATAGGGGTGAGTGAACAGTGGGCTGCAGCTCGAGTCCAACAAAAGGGTGATAGTAAATGCATTCCATGGGCAAGTTTGAGGGATTTGATATTGGCACACCCAGATGTAAAGAAGAGGGTAGATGTCTTGGCCTTAACTATGTATGGATTAGTGATTTTCCCAAAAGCTATGGGGCACATAGATGAGGCAGTTGTAGATCTATTCGATCCAATTAGTAAATAGAACACACCTGTACCTGCAATCCTAGCTGAGACGTTTAGATCCTTAAGTGCATGTCAGAGAGCTGGTGAAGGTAGATTCATTGGATGTGCACAATTATTGTTAGTATGGTTCCATAGTCATTTTTAGAAGGTTGATAAGGTTCCTTGCCGAGTGTTCTTTGAGGATTATTCTCCCTTAAGGGAAGCAGCAGCTACTCCAAAGAGGGACGACATTACAGAGGAAAGGTGGATAGAAATACTTCAGAACCTCCAAGAAGAAGATGTTATGTGGAAAGCCCATTGGATGACTCCTAGCGAAATTCTTTATCGTTGCGGAAGTTTTGATTGGGTACCGCTTCCTGGAATTTGGGGAGTTGTGGGTTATGCACCATTACTCATCCTAAGGTAGTACAAAGCGGGGCAGTTTATACCGGCAACACAAGGGTTAGCTCAAAGTGATTTTTCATATAAGGGGGATCATTATAAGAAGAAGATACGAGAGATTTCCGAGGCTTGGAAGAAGATTTGTTGTGTGAAGATTTTGACTGAAGGCCCGACAACAACCCTTGAGTACAAAGAGTGGTTTAGCAAGAGAATCAATGATACCATTCCTAGACCAAGTTTGGGGGCTGCCCGATCGATGGAGGAGAGTTTACGAGTGATTCCAACAGAGTTAAAAGTCATAAAGCAAGAGTTTGAAAGAAAGAATTTAGAGCTCAGGATTAAGATAGGGAAGCTTGAAGAGGAGAATATGTACCTAAGCTTAGATGTCGACGTTCATAGAATTGAGGTCGAAAAAGAGAGGAAAGAAAAAAGGAAGATTGAGGAAGACCGAGATGACTTGAAGACGTAATATAAGAGGATACATTTATCAATGAAGAGAGCTGGATTGGGGAAGTCTTCAGAGTAGTGGCAGCAAGAGGTTCAAGAAGAAAGAGCCAAAGCCGAGTATTGGGAGAAGAAGTTCCAAGAGATGCAGGCGAGTAATCAGGCCCTAGAGAAGGAGAGTCAAGGATTAAAAACTAAGGTGACTGAGCTTGGATGATCTCTTCATCATCACCGAAGTCGTAACTCTGCGGTCGAGTTAAAGGCAAGCCTGGATAAGATCGAGGAAATGAAGCACAATATTGGAGGGTTGGAAGCAGCACTACAGGACTGTGAGTTAAGGATTGAGCAGCTCGAGGCAAGAGAAGAACATTGGAAGGGAGAGCTTCACCATTTTCAGGATCAAGTCAGAGATAGGGGCTACCTCATGGGAGAAGCTATAGTACAGATTCGAGAGGTTGCTGATCATTTGCATGACTTGACAGTGCAAGCTAATGTATTGAGTACAAAGTATGAGTTAGTGTCAGATAAAGGTCTAGAGTTAGCTTTGTTATTGGATAGGGTTAAAACTTTGAGCCTGAAGGAAAAGACGTATTTTTAATCTGTTTTGTGTAAAGATTTTTGTTTCTTAAATAACATTTTCTAAAAGAAATTGAATCAGAATCGATATCTTTTTACATTCATGCATTTGCATCTCATCGCATCATATGCATTCAAATTTATAGAAAGACCCTAATTAGTTAAAATTATTAGAGAGAAAGAGAGAGTGAGAAAAAGAAAATCTGGAAGCAACACATCCTTACGGTACACACACTAAGACAAAGAATATGGATCAAAGACTTGAGCAGATCTAGAAAGAAATGTAAGAGCAGTTACAGGAACAATTGGAAAAAATTTAACAGGAGATGAAAGATCAAATGATGGAGGCCCAAAGGAATATGATGGCTGAAATGGCTCAGCTACTGAAAGGTGCAACAGATAAAGGAAAGGCCCCTATGACTATCACTGAAGAGGATAATGAGGACCATCCTCTAGGTTTTACTCCACCCCATGTACAAACTCAACCCGAGGCGTATCCCCGAAGGCCGTCCATCACAATAAGATTTCAACATGGAAAAGTTGATCTTGGAATACCCATAAATTTTCAAACTGGCTCGGGATTTAACCCGGGAGATAATCCTACCAATCCAGTCATCCCTGATTTGGGTGTAGCGGAGAAGAAAGAGATGAGACTCGAATCATCAAGACAATTAGAGGAACGGTGCAGATGGTTAGATGAGAAATTTAAGGCACTAGAAAATGCTGATATCGTCAGGGAATTGATGCTAAGGACTTGAGTTTGGTCCTAGATTTGGTACTTCCCCATAAGTTCAAAATGCCGAAATTTGAGAAGTACAACGGGACTACTTGCCCTGAAGCCCATATCACCATGTTCTGCAGACGGATGACTGGCTATGTAAACAATGATCAATTATTGATCCATTATTTTCAGGATAGTTTGGTTGGGGCAGCGGCTAGGTGGTATAATCAACTGAGTCGCACAAGGATCGGTTCTTGAAGAGACTTAGTGCAAGCCTTTATGTAGCAATATAATCATGTGACTGACATGACTCCTGATAGAATCACTTTGCAAAATATGGAAAAGAAGCCTAATGAGAGCTTTAGGCAATATGCACAGAGGTGGAGGGAGGTTGCCATGCAAGTTCAACCACCGCTCTTGGAGAAAGAAACTACCATGTTGTTTATCAATACTTTGAAGGCCCCATTCATTAGTTACATGATTGGAAGTACCACCAAGAGTTTTGCTGATATAGTTATGGCAGGAGAAATGATTGAAAATGCCATAAGGGGTGGCAAGATAGAGGGGGAAGTTGTTAAAAGAACGACCCCAAGAAGGAAAGATAATGAGGTGAACAATATGAATAGTTATAATTTGAAGGCAATTACGATTAGTCAGCCTAGAGCAACTATAGTTGGGCAACAAGATTCTCAAAAGTAGGGTTCGAGACAAAATTCTAAAAAGGTCTCATTTATTCCTATCCCAGTGACGTATTGGGAGCTTTATCAAAGTTTATTCAATGCGCATGCAATAGCTCCATTTCATTTGAAACCGTTACAACCCCTATATCCCAAATGGTATGATGCAAACGCCAAATGTGAATACCATGCGGGGATATTGGGGCATTCAATTGAAAATTGCACTGCTTTTAAAAAGGCAGTGGAAAGACTAATCAAGATGGGGGTTGTAAAATTTGAAGACATCCCTAGTACAGAAAACCCGTTGCTAAATCATGGTGATCAAGGGGTAAATGCAATTGGGGATGCCGATATGAGAAATATCAAAGAGGATGTGACCGAGGTGAGAACGCCGATAAAAATAATTTGGGAAGAAATGGTGAAAAGAGAGATGATAATCTCTAAAAGGAGGAATAGAGGAGTGAGAGACTACTGCGAATTCCATGCTGAAGAGGGACACAAGATTCAGGAATGTGACGCGTTTAAGGCCTTGGTACAAAGCCTTATGGATAATAAGGAGCTGGAATTTTATGAAGCTGGTTCATATAAGAGCATATGCATATTAGAAGGTGGATCGAAGAATCAAAACCAGCCAAGAATCATTATTTCTTTACCAAGAAATAATGAAGTTGAAATACCAACGGTACCGAAAGTCATTATTCATAAACCTGTTTCCTTTCTTTGTAAGGATAACAATAGGGTACCTTGTAATTATAGCTGCAATGTGACAATGCCAGAGAAGGAAGATATAGCTAGTGCCTCTAAGGAGGTTCAAGATGAGGGTTCTTATACATGTAGTGGGAAACGTTATGATGCAGAAGGCGTTGGAGTTGAGCCCGCAAAAGCAAAAGCCTGTGACAAAAGAATGGGACTGAAATACTGGTTAATGAGCTAGTGAAGGAGGAAGAAGCCAGAGAATTTCTAAAATGCTTGAAACATAGTGAGTACAGTGTAGTTGAGCAATTACGCAAACAACTAGCTCGTATATCAGTATTGGCTTTGCTTCTGAGTTTAGAAGTACATCGTGAGGCGTTAATGAAGGTGCTCAATGAGACTTATGTTACTAATGATATATCGGTCAACAAGTTGGATCAACTGGTTAGTAACATAAGTGCTGACAATTTCATTTATTTCAACGATGATGAAATCCCACCTAGAGGCATGGGATCAACTAAGGCTTTGCACATTACCACTCGTTGCAAAGGATATACATTGCCGAGTGTGCTTATTGATAATGGGTTAGCCTTAAACTTCATGCCATTGTCCATATTGAACAGATTATCCATTGACAGTTCTCACATGAAAACATGCCATAATGTAGTGAGAGTATTTGATGGCACGGAGAGAAAGGTCATGGGAAGAATTGATATTCCTTTGATGATTGGGCCAAACACGTATGAGGTGAACTTTTTAGTAATGGACATCAAACCCTCTTACAATTTCCTATTGGGAAGACCTTGGATACATTCGGCAGAAGCGGTGCCCTTATCTTTTCACCAAAAATTGAAGTTAGTAGCCGATGGACGGCTAGTCACCATAAATGTGGAGGAGGACATTATAGCGACAGCTACCAGTGATGCACCATATGTGGAAGAAAATAAGGAGGCCATTGAGTGCTCTTTTTGTTCCTTATAATTCATTAGTGCAACATTCATTTCAGAGGGGAATGAGGTACCGGTGCCTAAGATATCCAGAACCACAAGAATGGGTTTGCAGATGACAGTGGGAAAAGGAGCCTTGCCAGGAAAAGGATTGGGAATATACTTCTAAGGAGGGATTCAAGGTCCTGAACTAAAAAAGAAGAGAGACCATTTTGGCTTGGGTTTCAGGCCAAATTACAAGCAGAGGAGGAAAGAAATAGAGAAGCGCTAAAAGAGAAGAAGGGCGCGTTTAGATGGAAGAGAGGTAGAGTGGGAACTGATGACATTCTCCCATATATCTCAAACCTTTATATCAGGAGGGATGATTCACCCTGAGAGAGGATTGCTCAAAAAAGGAGGTTATCATATCAATGCTATGCATAATGAAGAGTCTGAACGAGGAAACCTGGAGGGCATTCGCCGTTACGAATCGGGAAGTTCTTTAAACAATTGGGTTGCAGAAGAACTTCCTGTTGTTTTTAAAGATTCTTCAGAGTAATTTTCAGAGCACTCTTATTGCTCTAAAGCCTAGGAGTAGTAAGATTTCATTTGTAAAATAGGCTCATGTTCGGATATTTACATTTCAATAAACTGCAATTTTTGTTATCGATTCAAGTGAATACTCTTTTATACCATTCAATATTCTTTTGACATTTAAATTCTTTCAATTTTTTTTTCCATTTCATTCATAACATATAAATAAATTCATTCATTCTTTGTACATTCTTTCGTACCCCGCAGGCCCCTAGATATCAATGACATGAGCATTGATACTACGAATCCTAGATTCTCTTTTGAGTAAGACATGTGTTTAGAAGAACTTCAGAATTTTGAAGATGACAGGGATTGTGATATGTCTCCAGATCTGTTGAGAATGGTGAAACAAGAGGAGAAACAAATCCTACACCGTGAGAAAGAGGCAATAGAGAATGTAGCCTTAGAGGAGGGGAAGAAGGTGAAAATTGGCACACATATTGCTAAGGAAACAAGACAAGCCCTTGTTAAGTTACTATGGGAATTCAAAGATATCTTTGCATGGTCATATGAGGATATGCCGGGTTTGAATACTGATATCATGGTACATCGTCTCCCCATAAGACAGGATTGCAAGCCAGTCCAACAAAAATTGCGATGGATGAGGCCTGATATTGTTTTGAAAATAAAAGATGAAGTCAAAAAGCAGTTTGATGCTGGATTCCTACAAGAAGTTAAGTATTCAGAATGGTTGGCCAACATTGTGCCTGTCCTTAAGAAGGATGAGAGGGTACGAATGTGTGTTGATTACAGAGACCTAAATAAAGCTAGCCCAAAAGACAACTTTCCTTTACCGCACATCGACACTTTAGTGGACAATACAGCGGGATATTTGTTGTTCTCCTTTATGGATGGCTTCTCAGGGTACAATTAGATAAAGATGCATCTTGAGGACATGGATAAAACCACCTTTATAACATTGTGGGGCACCTTCTGTTACAAGGTAATGCCCTTCGGGCTAAAGAATACAGGGGCAATATACCAAAGGGCTATGGTGACCTTATTTCACGATATGATGCATAAAGAGATTGAGGTGTATGTGGATGATATGATTGCTAAATCTCGAACAGATATGGAACATATTGAAGTCTTGAGGAAGTTGTTCCTGAGATTAAGGAAGTTTCAGTTGAAGCTTAATCCAGCAAAGTGCATCTTCGGAGCTAGGTCAGGGTAGTTATTGGGTTTTGTGGTCAGCGAAAAGGGAATAGAAGTTGACTCAGACAAGGTTAGAGCCATACAAGAATTGCCTCCACCACGTACACAGAAAGAAGTTCAGGGTTTTCTTGGAAGATTGAATTATATTGCTTAGTTTATTTCACAATTAACCGAGAAATGTGATCCTATATTTTGCCTCCTTAGAAAACACAACCAAGGTACTTGGGATGAGGAATGCTAAAATGATTTTGATAAGGTTAAGCAATACTTGTTAAATGCTCCAGTGTTATCTCCACCTAGTCCAGATAGACCATTAATTCTGTACTTATCAGTGTTTAGTAATTTATGGGATGTGTGCTTGGCCAACATAACGAGTCGGGAAGAAAAGAGAAGGCGATATATTACCCCAGCAAGAAATTCACAGAGTGTGAGATGAGATATTCGCCAATTGAGAAATTGTGTTGTGCTTTAATCTGGACAACTCGAAGGTTGAGGCAATATATGTTATATCATACAACTTGGCTAATTTCAAAATTTGATCCATTAAAGTACATGATAGAGTCAACAGCCCTAAATGGAAGAATGACAAGGTGGCAGGTACTGCTTTCAGAATTTGATATAGTCTATGTGAGCCAAAAGGCTATAAAAGAGAGTGCAATAGCAGAATTTCTGGCGAGCAGAGCTCTAGAAGATTATGAGCCATTAAGCTTTGATTTCCCTAATGAGGAGTTGATATACGTAGCAACTATTGTAAAACATCCATGGAAACTGAACTTTGATGGCGCATCTAATGCGGTAGGAAATGGAATTGGGGCAGTCTTGGTATCCCCAAATGGTGATCATTATCCATTTACATGTAAATTGGATTTTGATTGTACGAATAATATGGCTGACTATGAAGCATGCATCATGGGGATTCAAGCGGCCAAAGAGCAGAAAATTAGAACCCTGGAAGTATATGGAGACTCTGCGTTAGTAATATACCAGCTTAGGGGTGAATCGGAGACAAGGGATCCCAAGTTGATTAATTATCGAAAGGTAGTTTTGGAGTTACTTGAAGAGTTTGATAACGTCACTTTCAGTTATCTCCCAAGGGACGAAAATCAGATGGCGGACGCTTTGGCAACATTGGCTTCCATGATTAAAGCTAATAAACAAGAGGATGTGAGACCAATTCAGATGAGCATTTCTGAGGTTCCAGCTTATTGCTGTAACATCGAAGAAGAGGAAAAGGATGACCATCCTTGGTATCAAGATATATTACGGTATGTGAGAAATCGTGAATATCCTCAACAGGCAACTGAGAATGACAAAAGAACTTTGAGAAGGTTAGCCTGCGAATATGTACTAGATGGGAATATCCTTTATAAAAGAAGGAAAGATCAAGTACTTTTGAGATGCGTTGACGCTGTAGAAGCTAACCAAATCCTTGAAGAAGTACATAAAGGAGTTTGTGGTACACATGCTAATGGCTTTATGATGGCAAGACAAATCATGAGCTTTGGAAACTATTGGTCTACTATGGAAGGAGATTGTATCAGTTATGCTAAGAAATGCCATAAATGCCAGATATATGGAGACAAGATTCATGTACCACCTTCACCCTTACATGTTATGACTTCTCCATGGCCCTTTTCCATGTGGGGCATGGATGTCATTGGGCCAATATCACCAAAAGCTTCACCCTTAGCATCGTTTCATTTTCGTGATCATTGACTACTTCACAAAATGGGTAGAGGCAGCTTCGTATGCTAGTGTTACCAAGTCGACAGTAAGTCGTTTCTTGAAAAAAGAGATTATTTGTCGGTATGGAATGCCTGAGAGGATTATATCAGATAACGCATTGAACTTAAATAACAGCATGATTGAGGAAGTTTGTAGCCAATTCAAGATCAAACATCATAATTCATCTCCATATCGCCCAAAAATTGAATGGGGCAGTGGAAGCTGCTAATAAAAATATCAAGAAGATAGTGGGGAAAATGACTGAGACCTATAGAGATTGGCATGAGAAATTACCATTTGCACTCTTTGCCTATCGAACGTCTGTCAGAACCTCTACTGGGGCAACTCCTTTCTCGTTGGTTTATGGGATGGAGGAGTGTTACCTATTGAAGTGGAAATACCTTCTCTTCAAATTTTGTCAGAGATAAAACTGGATGAAGCAGAATGAATTCAATCACGGTATGACCAACTGAACTTGATTGAAGAAAAGAGGCTAAGGGCTATTCGTCATGGTCAGATGTATCAAAAGCGAATGATGCAAGCTTATGATAAAAAAGTTCGTCCAAGAGAATTTCACGAAGGGGACCTTGTGCTGAAAAAGATCCTTCCCATATAGAAGGACTTTAGAGAAAAATGGATGCCGAATTGGGAAGGGCTGTATGTTGTGAAGAAGGCTTTCTCTGGTGGTGCTCTGATTTTGACAGAAATAGATGGGAAAAGTTTACCCAATCCAGTGAATTTAGACTCTGTCAAGAAGTATTTTGTCTAAAGAGACGGGAAGACAAGGTGAAAACCCACAAAGGGCGCTTTTTGACTTCTAAAAAAAAAAAGAAAATGGAGAGGCCAAGGTGAAAACCTGCAAAGGGCACCTTGAGACCAAAGGGGTTTTGAGTTGTAAACCCGAAAGGGCTGCTCAAATATTCGAGAAACATGCGGTGACTTTGCTATACCAGATTTGATGAGAAATGGAGTGTGTTACATATCGAGGCATCAACAAAGTACTTTGGACCTTCTAAACACATGTTAAACTCAAAATAGTCTTCATGGAATTTGTACACAGAAGCACCAGCTATGATGTGATTGGACATTGAATTTTTGTTCTGTTTATTATCTTTGGATTCTTTTTCTTCTCAAAGATATGTTTTCAGATTAATTTCCTATTGTATTCTGATGATTTGTCTAACTATTCTCAAGATTAAATCATTTGTCTTCCATTACTCATAAAGAGTGTTGCATTGAAATAATAATTAATGAACTAAATATTTTTACAAGGGAAGTTTTGCATATTACTCTGGAAATCTCTAGAGAATACAAGAAACTAAAACAGAACAATTGTTTGAAGAATTCCCATGTGTAAAGGTCGGAGGTACTCAAGGAAATTTCTTCTTCAGTCTAAAGGATGATTGGACAATTCAAACGATTCAATCGTAGGAGAGAATTGCCTTCAGTAGGTCGTACGTTTGGAGAATGGTATAATAGGACCAATTTGATTCAAAACACATGAGCAGAGTATGATTGATACTTGGAGTAAAATAAAAGTGGAACTTTGATGGATGAATGAGTAAGGATGTCCGAAATAGGAATCATTTTCATAACATTTTGCATCATGATATGTTTATTTAGGAGCATTTGACTCATTTCATTCATGGCACCCTAAGCATTAGGGATGAGTACATACGCATTCTACATGTTATGTCCCTTAGGGATAATGTAGATCACCGGTGACATCTGCCATCTCTGTATTGACAGAGAGCAGACCGAAGATGACAGATTTGGCGTCTCTGTATTGACAGAGAGCAGATCAAAGATGATAGATTTGGCGTCTCTGTATTGTCAGAGAGCAGATCAAAGATAACAGATTTGGCGTCTCTGTATTGTCAGAGAGCAAGTCGAAGGTAGCAGATTTGGCGTCTCTGTATTGTCAGGGAGCAGATCGAAGATAACAGATTTGGCATCTCTGTATTGTCAGAGAGCAGGTCGAAGATAGCAGATTTGACGTCTCTGTATTGCCAGAGAGCAGATCGAAGATAGCAGATTTGGCATCTCTGTATTGTTAGAGAGCAGATCGAAGATAACAGATTTGACGTCTCCGTATTGTTAGAGAGACAGTCAAAGATAGCAGATTTGGCGTCTCTGTATTACCAGAGAGTAGATCGAAGATAGCAGATTTGGCGTCTCTGTATTGCCAGAGAGCAGATCGAAGATAGCTGTAACACCCCGAACCCGAGACCATCACCGGTGTCGGACGCGAGGGGTTAACGAGCTAAATCCTCTTAAAGCACCGACCAATTTGGCATTTCCAGACAGGCTGGAAAACTGCGTCACTGTTGCCTTAAAAATCATATCTCGAGTTTCAAAACTCGGAAACTGATTCCGTAAATTTTCCCTGAATTTAGACTCATATATCCTTCCATGGATTTATTTCTAGAATTTTTGGTTGGGCCAATTGGTACAGTTTATTAGTTAAAGTCACCCATGTTACAGGGATCGACTGCTCTGACCTTCGCGCGTTACAACTTGAATATCTCTCTGTACAGGGCTTTAATACTGGTACCGTTTGTTTCTAATGAAACTAGACTCAAAATGGAATCTTAAAATATAAGACATGACTTCTAATTATTTCTGGATAATTTATAGTAAATTTTTAAAGTCGCGACAGGGGACCCAGAAACCGTTCTGGCCCTGTCTCACACTAACTTTAATATCTCTTAACATGTAACTTCTATGACCGTTTCGTTTCTTCCATATGAAAGTAGACTCATCAAGGTTCAATTACATAACTTATTCACTATTTAATACCATTCCTACAAATTTTGGTGATTTTTCAAAACCACACCACTGCTGCTGCCAGCATCTGTTTTCAAGGTAACCTTTACCTATTTCATGATTTCCACGATTCAATTGGCCCTTTTTGCATACATAGCATAAAGTGTGATCATGATTAACCATTCCAATGGCTAATCTTTTCAAAACAATTCCATACCCCATAATGATCATCATACAAACGATTATAGAATCATACTAAAAACGTATATAAGCCATTTTCGCATGGCTATCCAAGCTTACACAAAACCGAAAGGTACATGACCTTCAACAATAGGGTAGTCCTATACATGCCATTTCAAAGTTCAACCAAAATTATACCAAAATGGAGGCTTTGATAGTGTAGATGACTTCGACTTTAATGATCCCGAATCCGATCGCTAACGAGCAAAATCTATAAAACAGATAGCCAAAGCAACGGGTAAGCATTTTATGCTTAGTAAGTCTCAAGCAATAAAATCAGCTTTAACTAAAGCATTACATTCACATAGCCAAATGAATCATTTCATTAATACACATTCACATAATCATACTTACTTCACACTTCATCATTATATACTTTCACAAGATATCAACCAATTCAATAGCTGAAAACTCGTTAGTCGATTGAGCGAATGTTACTCAAACATATCGACTTTTCCAATGCACATATAAACATACCTTATCCTTTGGGCTTTTCGAGCGTACTAGTTAAATTTATTACAGCAACCAACGCTCACCTCCAGCCCAAGCTTCTTCGGAATACAACCGGATATAACCACATGCACGAATGCCTTCGGGTCTTAGCCCGGATATAACAACTTGCACAAATGCCTTCGGGTATTAGCCCGGATTTAACAACTTGCACGAATGCCTTCGGGTCTTAGCCTGGATGTAGTCACTAGCACAATTGCCTTCGGGTCTTAACCCGGATATAATTACTAGCATAAATGTCTTCGGGACTTAGCCCGGATATCATTCAATTGCTCATGCACACATACATCAATAATCATTACACATCCATGTTTCATTTTCGTTACTAAGGCTCAAACACAAACATATCACTAGCATAATTGCCTTCGGGACTTAGCCCGGGTATCATTCAAATACTCATAAACACATAAATCAATTATCATTACACATCCATATTTCATTTCACATAATTCGTAGGGTCATTTCTTGAGGACTTACTTGGATGTTGTCGAACGGCTTCAACGGCTATTCGATCACTTTTTCCTTCCCTTTATCGGATTTAGCTCCCCTTTGCTCTTGAGCTTAACGAATACAAGTAGAAGTATTCAATATTTTTCTCAATAATGTTTACTAGTCAATCACATTCGGCATCTCATATCATCTCACTTTATTATAATTTATCATTCAACCTTTGAACCAAATCGCCATTATATGGCCACATATACATACATCCATATATTTAAGCTCAAGAATTTTAACATAACATCAAGTGCTCAAATTACTCATGTGGCCGATTATACATGGTCATAAATACACAAAATCAAAAATAATTTCAAGGTTTTTCACCCTATACATGTACTAGGCCGAATGTACATGCAAATTTCACAACATTCTTCAACAAATTTCTTCTTTAAACAAACATATTTATCACTTTCTTCATCACCAAAATATCATGTGCAAACATATATACACATATAGGTGCAAGGTCAATTTCAAGGTGTCCATAACCATCCAAAGCACAAATTTTAACTAACATGCAAGAAGCATAAACCATGCTCATGAATGCTTCATGGCGAATACATCACAATCATGCCCCTTTCAACTTCGGTCATGGTTAAACAAAAAATAAAACTCAATGTCTTACTCAAGATTGCTACAAAGAAATTTCAAGAGTAGACAATCGATCATTGCATGCATCATTAGCAAGCTTCACATTTAGCATGCAATGGCTTTAACACAATAACAACTTTGGCCAAATACCATTTCCATGGCATAACAAGGATTTGAACCATGGCTAACATGAACATCAAGTTAGCAACTAAAACATGCATGAAACTCATAACACAACCTCATACATACCTTAATCTTGATGCAAGTTTAGCCAAATCTCCTTCTAGATCTCTTCTAAACAAAGAAAATGAAGCAAAAATCTCTTCTTCCTCTTAGAATTTTCGGCCAAAAGAAGGAGGGAAAAGATGAACAATTTTTTTGTTTTTCTTTCTTAGTTACACGGCAATAGGGGGGGAAAGAATGCTACACACATTTTTTTTTGTTCTTCCCACATCTAATTATTTTATCACTTAATACATCATGCATTAACAAAACATGTCATAACATGTTTTCTTTGCCCATAATTCCTTGCTATGGCCGCCACCACCTATAAAAGGGGAATTTGACATGCAAGTCCATTGTTTTGCATGCATGCTTTAATTAGTCATCACACATTTCCCTATCGTACTTTCAAAGTTCACTACTAAGTCCCTTCTAGTGAAATTCACCTTTATAACACTAAATCAATCATCAAAAATGTCACACATGAGCACACATATTATAGGCATCAAAATAAATTTTAAATTATTTTTATGCCTCGGTTTTGTGGTCCCGAAACCACATTCCGACTAGGGTCAATTTTGGGCTGTCACAACTCTCCCCCACTTAAGAAATTTTCGTCCCCGAAAATCTTACCGGTAAATAGGGTTGGGTATCGCTCTTTCATAGAGTTCTCGGTTTCCCAAGTATCTTCTTCTATCCGTGTTTGAGCCATAACACTTTCACTAGCGGAACCCGCTTGTTTCGCAACTCTTTCACTTCACGTGATAGGATACGAATCGGTTCTTCCTCATAACTCATATTGGCTTGAATTTCAACCTCCGATGGACTAATCACGTGCGATGGATCAGATCTATAGCGTCGAAGCATCGAAACATGAAAGACATCGTGAATCTTTTCGAGTTCAGGGGGCAAAATCAGACGATATGCCACTGGACCGACTCGCTTCGGATATCTCATATGGCCCAATGAACCTCAGCTCAACTTGCCCTTACGGTAGAATCGAGTATCTTTTTCCAAGGTGAAACCTTGAGAAACACTTTATCTCCCACGATGCTCGATGTCTTTACGCTTCAGATCCGCGTGCGACGACTCGACGATCGAGGCTATCTTCAGACTTTCACGGATTACTTTCACTTTCTGTTCAGCATCTCTAATCAAATCCACCCCGAAAATTTTGCTTTCATCGAGCTCAGTCCAAAACAATGGTGTACGACATTTACGACCGTACAAAGCCTCATAGGGTGCCATCTTAATACTTGATTGAAAGCTGTTGTTGTAAGCGAATTCAATCAAAGGCAAGTACCGTTCCCATGAACCACTGAACTCGAGGATGCAACATCTCAACATATCCTCAAGTATCTGAATTATCCGCTCGGATTGACCATCGGTTTGGGGGTGAAAGGCGGTGCTGAAATGCAACTTAGTACCCAAAGCTTCTTGCAACTTTTTCCAAAATCGCGAGGTAAATCTCGGATCTCTATCCGACACGATGGAAATAGGTACTGTAACACCCCTTACCCGTTACCGTCGCCGGAACAGGATACAAGGTATTACCAGAACATAACATATACCAAGATAGAAATATGTCATCCCATTTGATAATGCATCGTATAACATATATCTTGAACAATATTAGCCAACTTTTATGGCTTGTACAAAGTAATCGGTCGAGTATCTTGTAACTAATATTTTAAACCTAGACAAATATGACACATAACAAAATAATTTTTGCCTACTATACATGCCATAATTCAAAACATTTAGTTCAAATACCCCAAAGTATGATAGTGCGGGTAGATCTTCACGATCCTTGACTCCTGAGCAAGCTGGAGAACACTATAAGACAAAAGAGAGAAAACGAAGTAAGCTTATAGCTTAGTAAGTAGTATGTAAATACTAATTTAAGAATCTAACATGTTTACACAACAATTCAAGTATGTCTACTTTAACTTCACTACTTATTCCACTTGATTAAGCTGTCTCTGCTGTGTCATATTCACTAAATAAATCATAACTCGAGTTACAAAACTCGAAATTCATATCCGTAAAATTTCCCTGAATCTAGACTCATAAAGCTTCTTGCTAAATTTTTTTTTATAATTTTTGGTTCAGCAGATTAGTACAGTTTATTAGTTAAAGTTTCCCCTGTTACACAGCTCGACTGGCCTGACCTCTGTCCACTACGAATTGAATTTCTCTCAGTACATAACTCAAACAACCCTGAAGTCTGTTGTATTTAAAACTAGTCTCAATAAGGAATTTAGGCATGTAAACTATATTTCTTAGTTTGCTTTGTACAATTTTTAATGATTTTTCTAAGTGGAAACAGGGGATCACGTATTCATCCTGAGCAAGTCAGTTACAATTGTAAATATCTCAAAATATAGAATTCCTTTGCTTGCCCTGCTTCTTTTATATGAAAGTAGACTCATTAAGCTTTAATTTCACATCTCATTCAACCTCTAATTATATTCCTCCTATTTTTGGTGATTTTTCAAAATCACGTCACTGCTGCCATCTAAAACAGTTTTAATACTAATTTCACTCTTTCACACATTCTTTATGCTAACCTCATTTTATCGTATATATGTATATGCCACAATTCATTTTCACCACATTTCATTCACTATAAGTGTAGGTCCAAACCACAATGTCACCACAAAACCATCCCGTTGAACAATTCGGATCAATCCTCGATATTTAACGGTTTCAGCACACAGCCCCACCATCATACTTCATTTAGTTCGGCTCTCTTGTACACATGGGGAACACTTAGTACCACTCATGCGACCTAGCCGATTTGTCTCGTAGCTCTCTTGTCTACATGGTGTCCTTCACTTGGAATCACGCATGCGACCTAGCTACATTTATCTTTCACGTAGCTCTCTTGTCTACATGGTGTCCTTCACTTGGAATCACGCATGCGACCTAGCTACATTTATCTTTCACGTAGCTCTCTTGTCTACATGGGATACATCTCGTATCACGCATGTGACCTAGCTACTACAGGGTGTCTCGTAGCTTTCTTGTACACATGATGTGCACTCAGCATCATACATGTGACCTAGCTACGCTCCCTCTATTTCATTCGATCTCTCCGAATGTTCAACCGGATCTCTCTCTCAGTATTTATTTCCATTCTTCCCATAGTCAATTTATATTTTAACATCAGCTAGTATATTTATATAATAGGCTGAAATATAAGAATGTACATGAAATTATTGTAATATTTACATACAACTTACCTTGGTGCAAAATATGGAAATTTTGCAATTTAGTCCAAAACTTTTCTTTCCCAGCTCGAGGTCGGTTCAGCGCCTTTCTTGATCTATAATAACACATTTAGCTCATTTAATACTCATACTATTTATTTCAATCCAAAAATCACATTGTAGAAAAATTACATTTTGCCCCTAACTTTTACAAAATTACAATTTTGCCCCTAGGCTCGGGAATTTAATTTCAGCCCTTATTCTTATGTTTTATGATATGCTGAACATTTTCTCTTCTACAACAACATCAAATTCCCACTCTATCATATAGTTATGAACATTAGGTATTTTTACCGATTATCTTGCTTTTACTCGTTTTCACTTAAAACCGAGTAGCACAAATTATTTAACACAATTTAAAACCTCATATTCTATCATAAAACATCAAAATACACAAATTTCACCTATGGGTATTTTTCCAAATATGAACCCTAGGTTAAATTATTACTAGCATAAGCTTAATCGAGCTTCCGGATTCCAAAACGTAAAGAACATTAAAAGCGGGCTTAGAATCACTTACTATGGAGCTTGAAAGTTGAAGAATCCTAGCTATGGAGAGAGTGAAGTTTCGCAGCAACTAAATGGGGAAGATGACTATTTTGTGTTATTTTTCCCATTTTATTTCATTTAATATCAAAATGACTAAAATACCCTTACTACTAAACTTTCCAAAATTCCTTCCATGTCCTAAATTTGTCCATGAACTTAAAATTGGTAGAATTGCTATTTAAGACCTCCTAATAAATATTTCAAAACAATTTCATACTAAAATTTCTAGTATGCAAATTTTGCAACTTATTCGATTTAGTCCCTACTTTCAATTTAAACACTTTAGGCATAGAATTTCATCACGAAATTTTCACACAATCATGCAATCATATCATAAACCCCAAAATATTTATAAAACAATTATTTCTATCTCGGATTTGTGGTCACGAAACCACTATTCGATTAGGCCCTAATTCGGGTTGTCACAATTCTCCCCCTTTAGAGATTTTCGTCCCAGAAAATCTTACCGAGAAAGAGGTTTGGGTCTTGTTTCCTCATAGCTTCCTCGGTTCCCACGTAGCCTCTTCTATCCCATGTCTGTGCTACAATACTTTCACTAAGGCTATACTTTTGTTTCTTAACTGTTTAACTTCTCGAGCCAAAATCTTTATTGGTTCCTCCTCATAGGTCATATCCGATCGAATCTCAATTTCATTGGGAATCACATGTGAAGGATCGAACGATAACGTCGCAACATTGATACATGAAACACGTTATGAATCTTTTCTAACTCTCGCCGGTAAGGCCAACCGATATGCCATCTGGTCCAATTCTCTCAAGAATCTCAGACGCCCAATAAAACGCGGACTCAACTTGCCTTTTCGACTAAATCTCGAAATCTTTTCCATGGTGACACCTTCAAGAACACTTTATCACCCACTTGAAATTCAATCTCTTTTCTTTTAAATCTGCATATGACTTTTGTCGATCTGAAGCGACTTTCAAGCAATCCCGAATTACTTCTATTTTCTCTTCGGTTTCTTTAACTAGATCAACTCCGTGAATCATTTCTCACTAAGCTCGGTCCAATATAAAGGAGTCCAAACTTACGACCATATAAGGCTTCAGACGGTGCCATTTGTATACTTGATTGATAACTGTTATTGTAGGCAAACTCAATCAAAGATAGATATTTCTCCCAACTACCTCCAAATTCTAAAACACAAGATCTAAGCATATCTTGAGTACCGGATTACTCTTTCCATTTGACCATCTGTTTGTGGATGAAATGCGGTACTAAAGTTCAATTTTGTACCCAAAGCTTCTTGTAACTTTTTCCAAAATCTCGAGGTAAATCTTGGATCTCTATCGATATTATAGACATAGGTACTCCGTGCAACTTCACAATTTCAGCAATATATAATTCGCTAATTTATCAAGTGAGTAATCGGTGCGTCTTGGTATAAAGTGGGCTGACTTTGTTAATCTATCAACCACTACCCAAACAAAGATCCTTCTTTTAGGAGTTAAAGGCAAACCGGTTACAAAATCCATGGTAATCTTGTCCCATTTCCACTCGTGCACCATTACCGGTTGAAGTAATCCTCAAGGTACTTGATGTTCAACTTTTACTTGTTGATGATCAAACACTTAGTTACAAATTCAGAAATGTCCTTTTCATACCGCCACCAATACAGACTTCTTTAAATCATTATACATTTTGTGCTACCAGGGTGAACTGATAAATGCCATTGTGCGCCTCATGTAATATTTTCAATCAATTTATCATTTTTCGGCACACATATTCGTCTCGAAACATCAAACAGTCATCCGGTCCAACTCAAAATCTGAGTCATAACTCGATTCGCATTGAGTTCTCTTGATCCGCAACTCACTATCATTCTTTTGAGCATCACAAATCAACTGGAGAAATAACGGTTTAGCTCTCATCTCTGCTAAAATTGACCCGTCATCGACAATGCTAACCCGTGTTCATGGCTCTCAAAGTGAAAAGAAATTTTCGCTCAAGGCGTCAAGAACTACATTTGCTTTTCCGGATGATAATCAATCACTAGATCATAATCCTTTAATAATTCAAGCCATCTTCGCTATCGCAAATTTAGGTCCTTTTGATTCATCAAGTACTTCAAACTTTTGTGATCAGTAAAAATTCGGCATTTTCACCGTATAAATAATGTCGCCAAATCTTCAAGGCAAAAACAACAATGCCGCCAAATCATGTGTAGGATAGTTCTTCTCATGCGGTTTTAACTGCCTCGAAGCATAAGCTACTACTTTGCCCTCTTGCATCAACACACATCCAAGGCCTGTCAATGATGCATCACTATAAATTACGAACTCCTTTCCCGACTCAGTCGTACTAAAATTGGTGCTTCAATCAATCGTGCTTTCAACTTTTCAAAACTCGTTGACATTTATCACCCATTCAAACTTAACATTCTTCGCAACAATTTAGTCATAGGAGAGGCAATTATCGAAAATCCTTCAACAAAACGCCTATAATACCCGCCAAGCCTAAAAGCTTCTAACCTCGAGATACATTCTTGGGCGGTTTCCAATCAACGATCGCAGAAATCTTGCTTGGATCCACCAATACCATCACCAAACTATATGCCCCAAAATCCGACTTCACGAAGCCAGAACTCACTTTTACTAAACTTGGCAAACAATTTCTTTTCTCTCAAGATCTGCAATATAGTTCTCAAGTGTTCGGCATGTTCAAACTCATCTCGAGAATAAATTAAAATGTCATCTATAAACACTACTACAAACTTATCCAAATATGGCCGGAAAATCCGATTCATTAAGTCCATAAATATGGCTGGAGCATTTGTTAAACCAAAAGGCATCACCAGAAACTCATAATGTCCATACCTTGTCCTAAAGGCGGTTTTCGGCACATCTGACTCCTTAACTCTCAGCTGATAGTAACCAGACCTCAAATCAATCTTTGAAAACACTGTGGCCCCCTTTAACTGATCGAATAAATCATCAATCCTCGGCAATGGGTACTTGTTCTTTATAGTCACCTTATTAAGTCGACGGTAATCAATGCAAAGTCTCATTGAACCATCCTTCTTCTTCTGAATAATACAGAGCACCCGGGAGAGAAACTCGGTCTCACAAATCCCTTGTCTGTTAACTCCTGAATCGAGCCTTCAATTCTTTTAATTCAATGAGCCATTCTATATGGAGCAATCGAGATCGGTGCGATCGGCAACAAATCAATGGCAAAATCTATCTCTCTGTTTGGAGGCAACCCAGCAACTCCTCCGAAATACATCCGAAACTCACAGACTATAGGTATCGATTCAAATTTCAGTTGAGACATCTCAACATTCATTACATAAGCGATAAGCTTCACACCCTTTTCTCATGTATTTACATGCGAGACATGTGCGAAATCACCATAGGCAATTTATTTGATTCGTCTGCTTCAACCCACGAAATTTCTCCATTTTCACATTTTAACTCTAGTGTCTTTTGTTTACAATCTACCTTAGCATCATACAATGTTAACCACCCATTCCCAAGATAACGTCAAACTCACCAAATGGTAACAACATCAAGTTGGCGGAAAAAAAGGACCTTGAATCATTAATGGGCAATTCTTGCAAACCTTGTCAACTAGCACATATTGGCCTAAGGGTTCGACACTTTAATCGTAAACTCAAGAAATTCAACAGCAACTTTTATTGGATACTAAATTCATGCAAATATAGGAATGGGTGGACCCAGGATCAATCAATGCAATAACAATAGTATCATAAAGAGAAATGTACCAAGAATGACATCGGAGATGATGCATCTTCTCGAAACACGTATAGCATAAGCTCTAGCAGTGCTCTAGCTTCCGATCTTGCCGTTAAATCTTTCATCACAGTTCTACTACTAGTCCCACCTCCAAGATTTCTCGGTGGTCTACCTCTACTAGCGGTGGTATTCATCTAACACTCAAATCTTTCTTCTTTAACCTTCTCCTGGACAGTCTCTAATAAAATGCTCATGAGAACCAGACTGAAACAAGCTCGCTTTCGGTCCCCAACACTCACCATAATGTTGCTCGCCACATTGTTTGACACTCGGGCTTTCTAGGTCGCACATTACCCACACTTGCCACCAAGTAGCTTGAGCTTTAGACCCGAATATGCTCTACCACGATCTCTCGTAAATCCCCAATTGAAACTGTCATTCGAGGGTTTGTCTCTTTGGACCTCTTTGGTTGAGATTGAAATGGCTTACTTATCTGTCTTTTTCGACATCTCGAGCCTCAATAGCGCTTTTCTTCTTTCTTTGTTCAATTCTTGACTTTAAGAGCTCGATCAACCAATACTACAAATTCTTTCAACTCCAAAATCCTACAAACACTTTAATGTCCTCATTCAGCCCATCTTCAAATCTTCTACACATAATGGCCTCGGTGGACACACATTCCTCAGGCATACTTCACGAGTCTTACAAATTGCGTTCATACTCTGCGATGACATTTTCCTTGCTTCAATTCAAGGAACTCCTTCCGTTTTGATCAATAAATCGCTGACTTATGTATTTCTTTCTAAATTCTTCTTGGAAGAAATCCCAAGTAACTTTTCTTTTGGCACCATGCAACCAATGTCTTCCACCAGTGGTAGGCCAAATCTCTCAAAAGTGATACAAACACACTTTAAGCATTCCTCGGTGTACATGAGAGCTCATCAAATACACGGTAGAATTTTCAAGCCGAATTCCGCTTTCTCAGATCATCATCAACCTTTGCTCTAAACTCTTGACCCCTTGTTTTGAATCTTGTCAACCGGAGGCTTGTTCATTCTTACCAAATTTATACCTTGAGCAGCTCTGAGAATCGTCTGAGGTATAGGAGGGGGTGGAGGAGGTTGAGCATTTGGATTTGCTCGAATAAATTCAGTATACCAATTGTTCATCATTTGGAGAAAGGCGTCCCGAGCCTCATCTCCTTGTCCCAATGTCTCAGGTCTACTTTCCATAGGCGCGGTCCCTTGTGCGGGGCCCGCGCATTACTAAAGATCATCATCGCAGCAGTTCCTTCGGGATCCATTACTATATTAAAATAAAACACAGTTTAGAATAATCAGGAGTCACCACACTATCACAATATTTTTATGGCATGTATAGCTAGACTTTTACACACACTTTATTAGTCCGAGAACCGACTAAACCATAGCTCTGATACCACTAAATGTAACACCCTTACCCGCTACACGCGGAGCAGATACAAGGTATTACGAAACATAACATATACCAAGATAGAAATATGTCATCCCATTTGATAATGCATCGTATAACATATATCTTGAACAATATTAGCCAACTTTTATGGCTTGTACAAAGTAACTGGTCGAGCATCAGTAACTAATATTTTAAACCTAGACAAATATGACACATAACAAAATAATTTTTGCCTACTATACATGCCATAATTCAAAACATTTAGTTCAAATACCCCAAAGTATGATAGTGCGGTAGATCTTCACGATCCTTGACTCTGAGCAAGCTGGAGAACACTATAAGACAAAAGAGAAAAGCGAAGTAAGCTTATAGCTTAGTAAGTAGTATGTAAATACTAATTTAAGAATCTAACATGTTTACACAACAATTCAAGTATGTCTACTTTAACTTCACTACTTATTCCACTTCGATTAAGCTGTCTCTGCTGTGTCATATTCACTAAATAAATCATAACTCGAGTTACAAAACTCGAAATTCATATCCGTAAAATTTCCCTGAATCTAGACTCATAAAGCTTCTTGCTAAATTTTTTTATAATTTTGGTTCAGCAGATTAGTACAGTTTATTAGTTAAAGTTTCCCTGTTACACAGCTCGACTGGCCTGACCTCTGTCCACTACGAATTGAATTTCTCTCAGTACATAACTCAAACAACCCTGAAGTCTGTTGTATTTAAAACTAGTCTCAATAAGGAATTTAGGCATGTAAACTATATTTCTTAGTTTGCTTTGTACAATTTTAATGATTTTTCTAAGTGGAAACAGGGATCACGTATTCATCCTGAGCAAGTCAGTTACAATTGTAAATATCTCAAAATATAGAATTCCTTTGCTTGCCCTGCTTCTTTTATATGAAAGTAGACTCATTAAGCTTTAATTTCACATCTCATTCAACCTCTAATTATATTCCTCCTATTTTTGGTGATTTTTCAAAATCACGTCACTGCTGCCATCTAAAAACAGTTTTAATACTAATTTCACTCTTTCACACATTCTTTATGCTAACCTCATTTTATCGTATATATGTATATGCCACAATTCATTTTCACCACATTTCATTCACTATAAGTGTAGGTCCAAACCACAATGTCACCACAAAACCATCCCGTTGAACAATTCGGATCAATCCTCGATATTTAACGGTTTGACAGACACCCCCACCATCATACTTCATTTAGTTCGGCTCTCTTGTACACATGGGGAACACTTAGTACCACTCATGCGACCTAGCCGATTTGTCTCGTAGCTCTCTTGTCTACATGGTGTCCTTCACTTGGAATCACGCATGCGACCTAGCTACATTTATCTTTCACGTAGCTCTCTTGTCTACATGGTGTCCTTCACTTGGAATCACGCATGCGACCTAGCTACATTTATCTTTCACGTAGCTCTCTTGTCTACATGGGATACATCTCGTATCACGCATGTGACCTAGCTACTACAGGGTGTCTCGTAGCTTTCTTGTACACATGATGTGCACTCAAGCATCATACATGTGACCTAGCTACGCCCTCTATTTCATTCGATCTCTCAGAATGTTCAACCGGATCTCTCTCTCTGTATTTATTTCCATTCTTCCCATAGTCAATTTATATTTTAACATCAGCTAGTATATTTATATAATAGGCTGAAATATAAGAATGTACATGAAATTATTGTAATATTTACATACAACTTACCTTGGTGCAAAATATGGAAATTTTGCAATTTAGTCCAAAACTTTTTCTTTCCCCTGCTCGAGGTCGGTTCCGCGCTTTCTTGATCTATAATAACACATTTAGCTCATTTAATACTCATACTATTTATTTCAATCCAAAAATCACATTGTAGAAAAATTACATTTTGCCCCTAACTTTTACAAAATTACAATTTTGCCCCTAGGCTCGGAATTTAATTTCAGCCCTTATTCTTATGTTTTATGATATGCTGAACATTTTCTCTTCTACAACAACATCAAATTCCCACTCTATCATATAGTTATGAACATTAGGTATTTTTACCGATTATCTTGCTTTTACTCGTTTTCACTTAAAACCGAGTAGCACAAATTATTTAACACAATTTAAAACCTCATATTCTATCATAAAACATCAAAATACACAAATTTCACCTATGGGTATTTTTCCAAATATGAACCCTAGGTTAAATTATTACTAGCATAAGCTTAATCGAGCTTCCGGATTCCAAAAGCGTAAAGAACATTAAAAGCGGGCTTAGAATCACTTACTATGGAGCTTGAAAGTTGAAGAATCCTAGCTATGGAGAGAGTGAAGTTTCGCAGCAACTAAATGGGGAAGATGACTATTTTGTGTTATTTTTCCCATTTTATTTCATTTAATATCAAAATGACTAAAATACCCTTACTACTAAACTTTCCAAAATTCCTTCCATGTCCTAAATTTGTCCATGAACTTAAAATTGGTAGAATTGCTATTTAAGACCTCCTAATAAATATTTCAAAACAATTTCATACTAAAATTTCTAGTATGCAAATTTTGCAACTTATTCGATTTAGTCCCTACTTTCAATTTAAACACTTTAGGCATAGAATTTCATCACGAAATTTTCACACAATCATGCAATCATATCATAAACCCCAAAATATTTATAAAACAATTATTTCTATCTCGGATTTGTGGTCACGAAACCACTATTCCGATTAGGCCCTAATTCGGGTTGTCACAATTCTCCCCTTTAGAGATTTTCGTCCCGAAAATCTTACCGTAAAGAGGTTTGGGTCTTGTTTCCTCATAGCTTCCTCGGGTTCCCACGTAGCCTCTTCTATCCCATGTCCGTGCCACAATACTTTCACTAAGGCTATACTTTTGTTTCTTAACTGTTTAACTTCTCGAGCCAAAATCTTTATTGGTTCCTCCTCATAGGTCATATCCGATCGAATCTCAATTTCGTTGGGGAATCACATGTGAAGGATCGAACGATAACGTCGCAACATTGATACATGAAACACGTTATGAATCTTTTCTAACTCTGCCGGTAAGGCCAACCGATATGCCATTGGTCCAATTCTCTCAAGAATCTCAGACGGCCCAATAAAACGCGGACTCAACTTGCCTTTTCGACTAAATCTCGAATCTTTTTCCATGGTGACACCTTCAAGAACACTTTATCACCCACTTGAAATTCAATCTCTTTTCTTTTAAATCGCATATGACTTTTGTCGATCTGAAGCGACTTTCAAGCAATCCGAATTACTTTTATTTTCTCTTGGTTTCTTTAACTAGATCAACTCCGTGAATCTGCTTCTCACTAAGCTCGGTCCAATATAAAGGAGTCCGACACTTACGACCATATAAGGCTTCAGACGGTGCCATTTGTATACTTGATTGATAAGCTGTTATTGTAGGCAAACTCAATCAAAGATAGATATTTCTCCCAACTACCTCCAAATTCTAAAACACAACATCTAAGCATATCTTGAGTACCGGATTACTCTTTCCATTTGACCATCTGTTTGTGGATGAAATGCGGTACTAAAGTTCAATTTTGTACCCAAAGCTTCTTGTAACTTTTTCCAAAATCTCGAGGTAAATCTTGGATCTCTATCGATATTATAGACATAGGTACTCCGTGCAACTTCACAATTTCAGCAATATATAATTCGCTAATTTATCAAGTGAGTAATCGACGCGTCTTGGTATAAAGTGGGCTGACTTTGTTAATCTATCAACCACTACCCAAACAAAGATCCTTCTTTTTAGGAGTTAAAGGCAAACCGGTTACAAAATCCATGGTAATCTTGTCCCATTTCCACTCGAGCACCATTACCGGTTGAAGTAATCCTCAAGGTACTTGATGTTCAACTTTTACTTGTTGATGATCAAACACTTAGTTACAAATTCGAAATGTCCCTTTTCATACACGCCACCAATACTGACTTCTTTAAATCATTATACATTTTGTGCTACCGTGGTGAACTGATAAACAGCCATTGTGCGCCTCATGTAATATTTTACGAATCAATTTATCATTTTAAAGACACATATTCTGTCTCGAAACATCAAGCAGATCATCCGGTCCAACTCAAAAATCGAGTCATAACTCGATTCGCATTGAGTTCTCTTGATCCGCAACTCACTATCATTCTTTTGAGCATCACAAATCAACTGGAGAAATAACGGTTTAGCTCTCATCTCTCGCTAAAATTGACCCGTCATCGAGACAATGCTAACCCCGTGTTCATGGCTCTCAAAGTGAAAAGAAATTTTCGCTCAAGGCGTCAAGAACTACATTTGCTTTTCCTGATGATAATCAATCACTAGATCATAATCCTTTAATAATTCAAGCCATCTTCGCTATCGCAAATTTAGGTCCTTTTGATTCATCAAGTACTTCAAACTTTTGTGATCGGTAAAATTCGGCATTTTTCACCGTATAAATAATGTCGCCAAATCTTCAAGGCAAAAACAACAATGACGGTTCCAAATCATGTGTAGGATAGTTCTTCTCATGCGGTTTTAAGCGCCTCGAAGCATAAGCTACTACTTTGCCCTCTTGCATCAACACACATCCAAGGCACATCAATGATGCATCACTATAAATTACTTAACTCCTTTCCTCGACTCAGTCAGTACTAAAATTGGTGCTTGATCAATCGTGCTTTCAACTTTTCAAAACTCGTTGACATTTATCACCCATTCAAACTTAACATTCTTCGCAACAATTTAGTCATAGGAGAGGCAATTATCGAAAATCCTTCAACAAAACGCCTATAATACCCGGCCAAGCCTAAAAGCTTCTAACCTCGAGATACATTCTTGGCGGTTTCCAATCAACGATCGCAGAAATCTTGCTTGGATCCACCAATACCATCACCGAAACTATATGCCCCAAAATCCGACTTCACGAAGCCGTAACTCACTTTTACTAAACTTGGCAAACAATTTCTTTTCTCTCAAGATCTCGCAATATAGTTCTCAAGTGTTCGGCATGTTCAAACTCATCTCGAGAATAAATTAAAATGTCATCTATAAACACTACTACAAACTTATCCAAATATGGCCGGAAAATCCGATTCATTAAGTCCATAAATATGGTGGAGCATTTGTTAAACCAAAAGGCATCACCGAAACTCATAATGTCCATACCTTGTCCTAAAGGCGGTTTTCGCACATCGACTCCTTAACTCTCGGTGATAGTAACCGGACCTCAAATCAATCTTTGAAAACACTGTGGCCCCTTTAACCGATCGAATAAATCATCAATCCTCGGCAATGGGTACTTGTTCTTTATAGTCACCTTATTAAGTCGACGGTAATCAATGCAAAGTCTCATTGAACCATCCTTCTTCTTCTGAATAATACAGAGCACCCAGGAGAGAAACTCGGTCTCACAAATCCCTTGTCATTAACTCCTGCAATCGAGCCTTCAATTCTTTTAATTCAATCGAGCCATTCTATATGGAGCAATCGAGATCGGTGCAAGATGCAGGCAACAAATCAATGGCAAAATCTATCTCTCGTTTGGAGGCAACCCAGCAACTCCTCCGAAATACATCCGAAACTCACGGACTATAGGTATTGATTCAAATTTCAGTTGAGACATCTCAACATTCATTACATAAGCGGATAAGCTTCACACCCTTTTCTCATGTATTTACAATGCGGACATGTGCGAAATCACCATAGGCAATTTATTTGATTCGTCTGTTTCAACCCACAGAATTTCTCCATTTTCACATTTTAACTCTAGTGTCTTTTGTTTACAATCTACCTTAGCATCATACAATGTTAACCAGTCCATTCCCAAGATAACGTCAAACTCACCAAATGGTAACAGCATCAAGTTGGCCGGAAAACAGTGACCTTGAATCATTAATGGGCAATTCTTGCAAACCTTGTCAACTAGCACATATTGGCCTAAGGGGTTCGACACTTTAATCGTAAACTCAGTAAATTCAACAGGCAACTTTTTATTGGATACTAAATTCATGCAAATATAGGAATGGGTGGACCCAGGATCAATCAATGCAATAACAATAGTATCATAAAGAGAAAATGTACGATAATGACATCGGAGATGATGCATCTTCTCGAGCACGTATAGCATAAGCTCTAGCAGTGCTCTAGCTTCGATCTTGCCGTTAAATCTTTCATCACAGTTCTACTACTAGTCCCACCTCCAAGATTTCTCGGTGGTCTACCTCTACTAGCGGTGGTATTCATCTAACACTCAAATCTTTCTTCTTTAACCTTCTCCTGACAGTCTCTAATAAAATGCTCGCGAGAACCGCTTTTGAAACAAGCTCGCTCGGTCCCCAACACTCACCATAATGTTGCTCGCCACATTGTCGACACTCGGGCTTTCTAGGTCGCACATTACCCACACTTGCCACCAAGTAGCTTGAGCTTTAGACCCGAATATGCTCTACCACGATCTCTGTAAATCCCCAATTGAAACTGTCATTCGAGGGTTTGTCTCTTTGGACCTCTTTGGTTGAGATTGAAATGGCTTACTTATCTGTCTTTTTCGACATCTCGAGCCTCAATAGCGACTTTTCTTCTTTCTTTGTTCAATTCTTGACTTTAAGAGCTCGATCAACCAATACTACAAATTCTTTCAACTCCAAAATCCTACAAACACTTTAATGTCCTCATTCAGCCCATCTTCAAATCTTCTACACATAATGGCCTCGGTGGACACACATTCTGGGCATACTTCACGAGTCTTACAAATTCGCGTTCATACTCTGCGACAGACATTTTTCCTTGCTTCAATTCAAGGAACTCCTTCCGTTTTTGATCAATAAATCGCTGACTTATGTATTTCTTTCTAAATTCTTCCTGGAAGAAATCCCAAGTAACTTTTTCTTTTGGCACCACTGCAACCAAAGTCTTCCACCAGTGGTAGGCCGAATCTCTCAAAAGTGATACAGCACACTTTAAGCATTCCTCAGGTGTACATGAGAGCTCATCAAATACACGGGTAGAATTTTCAAGCCAGAATTCCGCTTTCTCAGGATCATCATCAACCTTTGCTCTAAACTCTTCGGCCCCTTGTTTTCGAATCTTGTCAACCGGAGGCTTGTTCATTCTTACCAAATTTATACCTTGAGCACTCTGAGAATCGTCCGAGGTATAGGAGGGGTGGAGGAGGTTGAGCATTTGGATTTGCTCGAATAAATTCAAGATACCAATTGTTCATCATTTGGAGAAAGGCGTCCCGAGCCTCATCTCCTTGTCCCAATGTCTCAGGTCTACTTTCCACAGGCGCGGTCCCTTGTGCGGGAGCCGGCGCATTACTAGCAGCATCATCAGCCGCAGTTCCTTCAGGATCCATTACTATATTAAAATAAAACACAGTTTAGAATAATCAGGAGTCACCACACTATCACAATATTTTTATGGCATGTATAGCTAGACTTTTACACACACTTTATTAGTCCGAGAACCGACTAAACCATAGCTCGATACCACTAAATGTAACACCCTTACCCGTTACTGTCGTAGGAGCAGATACAAGGTATTACGAAACATAACATATACCAAGATAGAAATATGTCATCCCATTTGATAATGCATCGTATAACATATATCTTGAACAATATTAGCCAACTTTTATGGCTTGTACAAAGTAATCGGTCGAATCTTCAGAACTAATATTTTAAACCTAGACAAATATGACACATAACAAAATAATTTTTGCCTACTATACATGCCATAATTCAAAACATTTAGTTCAAATACCCCAAAGTATGATAGTGCGGGTAGATCTTCACGATCCTTGACTCTGAGCAAGTGGAGAACACTATAAGACAAAAGAGAGAAAGCGAAGTAAGCTTATAGCTTAGTAAGTAGTATGTAAATACTAATTTAAGAATCTAACATGTTTACACAACAATTCAAGTATGTCTACTTTAACTTCACTACTTATTCCACTTCGATTAAGCTGTCTCTGCTGTGTCATATTCACTAAATAAATCATAACTCGAGTTACAAAACTCGAAATTCATATCCGTAAAATTTCCTGAATCTAGACTCATAAAGCTTCTTGCTAAATTTTTTTATAATTTTGGTTCAGCAGATTAGTACAGTTTATTAGTTAAAGTTTCCCCTGTTACACAGCTCGACTGGCCTGACCTCTGTCCACTACGAATTGAATTTCTCTCAGTACATAACTCAAACAACCCTGAAGTCTGTTGTATTTAAAACTAGTCTCAATAAGGAATTTAGGCATGTAAACTATATTTCTTAGTTTGCTTTGTACAATTTTTAATGATTTTTCTAAGTGGAAACAGGGGATCACGTATTCATCCTGAGCAAGTCAGTTACAATTGTAAATATCTCAAAATATAGAATTCCTTTGCTTGCCCTGCTTCTTTTATATGAAAGTAGACTCATTAAGCTTTAATTTCACATCTCATTCAACCTCTAATTATATTCCTCCTATTTTGGTGATTTTTCAAAATCACGTCACTGCTGCCATCTAAAACAGTTTTAATACTAATTTCACTCTTTCACACATTCTTTATGCTAACCTCATTTTATCGTATATATGTATATGCCACAATTCATTTTCACCACATTTCATTCACTATAAGTGTAGGTCCAAACCACAATGTCACCACAAAACCATCCCGTTGAACAATTCGGATCAATCCTCGATATTTAACGGTTTCAAAGACACAACCCCACCATCATACTTCATTTAGTTCGGCTCTCTTGTACACATGGGGAACACTTAGTACCACTCATGCGACCTAGCCGATTTGTCTCGTAGCTCTCTTGTCTACATGGTGTCCTTCACTTGGAATCACGCATGCGACCTAGCTACATTTATCTTTCACGTAGCTCTCTTGTCTACATGGTGTCCTTCACTTGGAATCACGCATGCGACCTAGCTACATTTATCTTTCACGTAGCTCTCTTGTCTACATGGGATACATCTCGTATCACGCATGTGACCTAGCTACTACAGGGTGTCTCGTAGCTTTCTTGTACACATGATGTGCACTCAAAGCATCATACATGTGACCTAGCTACGCTCCTCTATTTCATTCGATCTCTCCAATGTTCAACCGGATCTCTCTCTCAGTATTTATTTCCATTCTTCCCATAGTCAATTTATATTTTAACATCAGCTAGTATATTTATATAATAGGCTGAAATATAAGAATGTACATGAAATTATTGTAATATTTACATACAACTTACCTTGGTGCAAAATATGGAAATTTTGCAATTTAGTCCAAAACTTTTTCTTTCCCCTGCTCGAGGTCGGTTCAGCCTTTCTTGATCTATAATAACACATTTAGCTCATTTAATACTCATACTATTTATTTCAATCCAAAATCACATTGTAGAAAAATTACATTTTGCCCCTAACTTTTACAAAATTACAATTTTGCCCCTAGGCTCGGGAATTTAATTTCAGCCCTTATTCTTATGTTTTATGATATGCTGAATATTTTCTCTTCTACAACAACATCAAATTCCCACTCTATCATATAGTTATGAACATTAGGTATTTTTACCGATTATGCTGCTTTTACTCGTTTTCACTTAAAACCGAGTAGCACAAATTATTTAACACAATTTAAAACCTCATATTCTATCATAAAACATCAAAATACACAAATTTCACCTATGGGTATTTTTCCAAATATGAACCCTAGGTTAAATTATTACTAGCATAAGCTTAATCGAGCTTCCGGATTCCAAAACGTAAAGAACATTAAAAGCGGGCTTAGAATCACTTACTATGGAGCTTGAAAGTTGAAGAATCCTAGCTATGGAGAGAGTGAAGTTTCGGCAGCAACTAAATGGGGAAGATGACTATTTTGTGTTATTTTTCCCATTTTATTTCATTTAATATCAAAATGACTAAAATACCCTTACTACTAAACTTTCCAAAATTCCTTCCATGTCCTAAATTTGTCCATGAACTTAAAATTGGTAGAATTGCTATTTAAGACCTCCTAATAAATATTTCAAAACAATTTCATACTAAAATTTCTAGTATGCAAATTTTGCAACTTATTCGATTTAGTCCCTACTTTCAATTTAAACACTTTAGGCATAGAATTTCATCACGAAATTTTCACACAATCATGCAATCATATCATAAACCCCAAAATATTTATAAAACAATTATTTCTATCTCGGATTTGTGGTCACGAAACCACTATTCCGATTAGGCCCTAATTCGGGTTGTCACGGTACCCGTGTAATCTCACAACCGAGAAACGCGTGCAGATTCGGCTAGTTTGTCCATTGAAAAGTCCGTGCGTCGGGGGCGAAGTGAGCCGACTTAGTCAATCTATCTACAACGACCCAAATCGCATCCTTCTTACTCACGACAACGGCGATCGGATACGAAGTCCATTGTGACTCGATCCCATTTCCACTCGGTATCGTGATCGGTGAAGTAATCTCAAGGCACTTGATGTTCCGCTTTCACTTGTTGACATATTAAACACCTCGAAACAAAGTCGGAGATGTCTCGTTTCATACCATGCCACCAAAACCGACGTTTCAAATCGTTGTACATCTTCGTACTCCGGGTGGATCGCCATTCGGCTACAATGGGCTTCGTTCAAGATTATCGAAATAAGTTCAATTCTTTGGAACACACAGACGACTCTGAACCTCAAACAATCGTCATCATCGATCCGAAACTCCGATTCCTTGTTCGAACACACTCGGCCCGTTTTGCGCCCAACTCATCGTCGACCTTCTGAGCTTCACAAATTTGATGTATCAATAATGGTTTGGCTTTCAATTCAGCTACTAACACGTTGTCGGATCGAATAGACAAGTGCACATTCATTGCTCGTAAGCGAATAATGATTTACGACTCAAGGCATCCGCAACCACATTCGCCTTTCCGTGATAGTCAATGACCAGCTCATAATCCTTTAACACTCGAGCCATCATCTTTGTCGCAGATTTAAGTCTCTTTGAGACATCAAATATTTGAGACTTTTGTGATCCGAATACACATAGCACTTCTCACCAAATAAGTAATGTCGCCAAATCTTTAAAGGCGAATACGATGGCGACCGATTCGAGATCATGGGTCGGATAATTTTTCTCATGTGGCTTTAATTGCCTCGACGCACAGGCCACAACTCGACCTTCTTGCATCAATACACAACCTAAACCAAGTAGGAGGCGTCCATCAGATGACAAACTCTTTGCCGATTCGGGTTGCACTAGAATTGGGGCTTTAGTCAAATAAGTTTTCGATTGATCGAAACTTTTCGACATTTCTCCGACCATTCGAACCTTACGTTCTTTTGGAGTAGCCGTCATTGGCGTGGCTATCGTTGAGAAACCTTTACAAATCGTCAAGAATAACCGCCCACCCCAAAAAGCTCGAACCTCGGTAATATTTCTCGGAAGCTTCCATTAAGTATGGTTAAAATTTTGTTCGGGTCGACTCGAATGCCCGATGCAGATATCACATGCCCCAAGAAGCTAACCTCTCTTAACCAGAACTCACACTTGCTGAACTTAGCATATAATTGCTTATCCGTAGAATTTGCAGCACTAACCTCGGTGTTCAAGCATGTTCGGTCTCATTTCTTGAATAGACCAAGATGTCATCAATGAACACGACTACGAACCGATCCAAATATGGTCTGAAGATCCGATTCATTAAATCCATAAATACCGCAGGGGCATTAGTAAGTCCAAACGGCATCATTAGGAACTCATAGTGACCATATCTCGCTCAAGGCGCTTTTGGAGTGCGTCCGAATCTTGAATTCATGAATCGATAATAGCCCGATCTCAAATCTATTTTCGAGAACACCGAGGCTCCCTTGATTGATCGAACAAGTCATCAATACGCTGTAGCGGATATTTGTTCTTTATCGCCGCTTTATTAAGTCGACGATAGTCGATGCACAACCTCATGGTCCCATCCTTCTTTTCACAAATAACACCGGCGCACCCAAAGGCGAAAAACTTCGGGCGGCGAAACCTCTATCCACCAATTCTTGCAACCGAGCTTTCAACTCCTTTAATTCCGTCGGTTGCCATACGATACGGAGCTATCAAAATTGGAGTGGTACGGTACCAATTCGATGCCAAACTCTATTTCCCTAACAGGTGGTAAACCCGGCAATTCTTCAGGGAAAACGTCCGGGTATTCACAAACTACTGGCACAGATTCGGGTTTCTTTTCTGACTCCTTGTTATCGAGCACATACGCAAGGTACGCTTCGCACCCTTTTCTTACATATTTCTGGGCCAACATTGCTGATATTACAGCTGGCAACCCCTTTAAGTCCGTAGACTCAACCCGAATTATCTCGTTATTCACGCACCTCAACTCGATAGTCTTGCTTTTGCAATTTACAACCGCATCGTGCATGGTCAACCAATCCAAACCAAGAATAACATCCAATTCATCGAACGGCAAAAGCATCAAGTCCGCCGGAAAATAAGAACCTCGGAATACTAGGGACTTTTCTTGCACACTTTGTTGACAAGCACGTAATGACCCAAGGGTTTGACACCGAATTACAAACTCATGAGACTCAATAGGCAAAGTCTTCTTTGGATGCTAAGGTTTCACATATATAAGAATGAGTAGAACCGGGGTCAATCAAAGCAATCACATTAGTATCGAAAAGAGTGAAAGTACCGGTAATAACATCCGGTGAGGCGGTATCCTCGCGTCGCGTATGGCATAAGTCCTAGCAGAGCACGAGCCTCGGGTCTTGTTGTAGCATCTCTCGACCCTCTCGACCGCCACTAGCATTGCCGCATTTCGGATGGCCTACCTCGGCAATGGTAGCACCGGGTTTCCACTTTGACTTATATTTTGTTCAAGCAACCTCGGCAGTCCTTGATAAAGTGGTCACCGATCCACACTTATAGCAGAGCGATCACGGAACCTCTGACTCCCGAATGCCATTTGCCACAATGCGAACCTCCTCTCTCTCTCGATCATTTCCACCATCAGGCGATCGAAGTGACTCGTGTGGTCACAGGGGTCGACCGCGATCTCGTCTAGAAAAGCCCGGCTTCTAGACCGCTCACATCATCTCGAAATCTCTTCGATGCTGTTGAAGAGACTTTCCCGAGGACCTTTTTCGAAATTCTCCAGTTCCCACATCAACTTTTTGTTTCTCCTTTCTAAGCTCTTCGGCTTTACAAGCTCGCTCAACAAGTACTACGAACTCTCGTATTTCGAGAATGCCAACGAACATCCTTATATCATCATTCAGCCCATCCTCGAGCGTTTACATAATAGCTTCGGACGAAATGCATTCTCGCAGCAGTCTGGCTAAGCCTCACAAATTTTCGTTCGTAGTCGGTAACTGACATAGAGCCTTGCTTAAGATCAAGAAATTCTTTTCGCTTTTGGTCGATGAATCTCTGACTGATATACTTTTTTCGGAACTCGGTTTGAAAGAACTCCCAAGTCACTTGCTCTCTAGGCACCACAGAAGTCAAAGTACTCCACCAATAGTAGGCGGAATCGCGTAGAAAGCAGATGGTACACTTTAAGCACTCATCGGGTGTACAAGATAGCTCATCGAGCACTCGGATAGTGTTGTCCAACCAAAATTCAGCTTGCTCGGCATCGTCATCATCCGTAGCTTTAAATTCAGTGGCCCCATGTTTTCGAATCCTGTCGACTGGGGGCTTACTTGACCTTATTTGGTCGATTCTGGGAGGTATTGTAGGTCTGGGGTTGCATTTGTCGGGAATGGAGGTTGAGGAACAGTCGTGTTAGTTCGAATGTATTGGTTAAACCAATCATTCATCACACTATAAAAGGCTTGCATAGCCTAATCATTCGGATTGCTGGCCATAGGTTGAGAGTCTGCCGGCGCGGTCCCTTGCGCGGGAGCAGGCGCCACACTCTCCACATCATCAGCTATTGCTCGGTTGGGATCGGATCCATTGCTATAAACAAACACAAAGTCAAATTGTCAGAAATCACCACACTATCAATTCATCATTTAATGGCATGTATAGCGAGACCCCAAACACATCACGGTAGTCCTAGAATCGACTAAACCGTAGCTCTGATACCAATAAAATTGTAACACCCCGAACCCGACACCATCGCCGGTGTCGGACGCGAGGGGTTAACGAGCTAAATCCTCTTAAAGCACCGACCAATTTGGCATTTCCAGACAGGCTGGAAAACTGCGTCACTGTCGCCTTAAAAATCATATCTCGAGTTTCAAAACTCGGAAACTGATTCCATAAATATTTCCTAAATTTAGACTCATATATCCTTCCATGGATTTATTTCTAGAATTTTTGGTTGGGCCAATTGGTACAGTTTATTAGTTAAAGTCACCCATGTTACAGGGATCGACTGCTCTGATCTTCGTGCGTTACAACTTGAATATCTCTCTGTACAGGGCTTTAATACTGGTGCCGTTTGTTTCTAATGAAACTAGACTCAAAATGGAATCTGCACATATAAGACATGACTTCTAATTATTTCTGGATAATTTATAGTAAATTTTTAAAGTCGCGAAAGGGGACCCAGAAACCGTTCTGGCCCTGTCTCACACTAACTTTAATATCTCTTAACATGTAACTTCTATGACCGTTTCGTTTCTTCCATATGAAAGTAGACTCATCAAGGTTCAATTACATAACTTATTCACTATTTAATACCATTCCTACAAATTTTGGTGATTTTTCAAAACCACACCACTGCTGCTGCCAGCATCTGTTTTCAAGGTAACCTTTACCTATTTCATGATTTCCACGATTCAATTGGCCCTTTTGCATACATAGCATAAAGTGTGATCATGATTAACCATTCCAATGGCTAATCTTTTCAAAACAATTCCATACCCCATAATGATCATCATACAAACGATTATAGAATCATACTAAAACGATATATAAGCCATTTTCGCATGGCTATCCAAGCTTACACAAAACCGAAAGGTACATGACCTTCAACAATAGGGTAGTCCTATACATGCCATTTCAAAGTTCAACCAAAATTATACCAAAATGGAGGCTTTGATAGTGTAGATGACTTGACTTTAATGATCCCGAATCCGATCGCTAACGAGCAAAATCTATAAAACAGATAGCCAAAGCAGCGGGTAAGCATTTTTATGCTTAGTAAGTCTCAAGCAATAAAATCAGCTTTAACTAAAGCATTACATTCACATAGCCAAATGAATCATTTCATTAATACACATTCACATAATCATACTTACTTCACACTTCATCATTATATACTTTCACAAGATATCAACCAACTCGTTAGTCGATTGAGCGAATGTTACTCAAACATATCGACTTTTCCAATGCACATATAAACATACCTTATCCTTTGGGCTTTTCGAGCGTACTAGTTAAATTTATTACAGCAACCAACGCTCACCTCCAGCCCAAGCTTCTTCGGAATACAACCGGATATAACCACATGCACGAATGCCTTCGGATCTTAGCCCGGATATAACAAGTTGCACAAATGCCTTCGGGTATTAGCCCGGATTTAACAACTTGCACGAATGCCTTCGGGTCTTAGCCCGGATGTAGTCACTAGCACAATTGCCTTCGGGTCTTAACCCGGATATAATTACTAGCATAAATGTCTTGGGACTTAGCCGGATATCATTCAATTGCTCATGCACACATACATCAATAATCATTACACATCCATGTTTCATTTTCGTTACTAAGGCTCAAACACAAACATATCACTAGCATAATTGCCTTGGGACTTAGCCCGGTATCATTCAAATACTCATAAACACATAAATCAATTATCATTACACATCCATATTTCATTTCACATAATTCGTGTAGGGTCATTTCTTGAGGACTTACTTGGATGTTGTCGAACGGCTTCAACGGCTATTCGATCACTTTTCCTTCCCTTTATCGGATTTAGCTCCCTTTGCTCTTGAGCTTAACGAATACAAGTAGAAGTATTCAATATTTTCTCAATAATGTTTACTAGTCAATCACATTCGGCATCTCATATCATCTCACTTTATTATAATTTATCATTCAACCTTTGAACCAAATCGCCATTATATGGCCACATATACATACATCCATATATTTAAGCTCAAGAATTTTAACATAACATCAAGTGCTCAAATTACTCATGTGGCCGATTATACATGGTCATAAATACACAAAATCAAAAATAATTTCAAGGTTTTCACCCTATACATGTACTAGGCGAATGTACATGCAAATTTCACAACATTCTTCAACAAATTTCTTCTTTAAACAAACATATTTATCACTTTCTTCATCACCAAAATATCATGTGCAAACATATATACACATATAGGTGCAAGGCGAATTTCAAGGTGTCCATAACCATCCAAAGCACAAATTTTAACTAACATGCAAGAAGCATAAACCATGCTCATGAATGCTTCATGGTCGAATACATCACAATCATGCCCCTTTCAACTTCGGTCATGGTTAAACAAAAAGAAAACTCAATGTCTTACTCAAGATTGCTACAAAGAAATTTCAAGAGTAGACAATCCATCATTGCATGCATCATTAGCAAGCTTCACATTTAGCATGCAATGGCTTTAACACAATAACAACTTTGGCCAAATACCATTTCCATGGCATAACAAGGATTTGAACCATGGCTAACATGAACATCAAGTTAGCAACTAAAACACGCATGAAACTCATAACACAACCTCATACATACCTTAATCTTGATGCAAGTTTAGCCAAATCTCCTTCTAGATCTCTTCTAAACAAAGAAAATAAAGCAAAATCTCTTCTTCCTCTTAGAATTTTCGGCCAAAAGAAGGAGGAAAAGATGAACAATTTTTTGTTTTTCTTTCTTAGTTACACGGCAATAGGGGAAAAGAATGCTACACACATTTTTTTTTGTTTCTCTTCCCACATCTAATTATTTTATCACTTAATACATCATGCATTAACAAAACATGTCATAACATGTTTTCTTTGCCCATAATTCCTTGCTATGGCCGCCACCACCTATAAAAAGGGGAATTTGACATACAAGTCCATTGTTTTGCATGCATGCTTTAATTAGTCATCACACATTTCCCTATCGTACTTTCAAAGTTCACTACTAAGTCCCTTCTAGTGAAATTCACCTTTATAACACTAAATCAATCATCAAAAAATGTCACACATGAGCACACACATATTATAGGCATCAAAATAAATTTTAAATTATTTTTATTCCTCGATTTTGTGGTCCCAAAACCACATTCTGACTAGGGTCAATTTTGGGCTGTCACAATAGCAGATTTGGCGTCTCTGTATTGTTAGAGAGCCGGTCGAAGATAGCAGATTTGGCATCTTGTATTGCTAGAGAGCAGATCGAAGATAGCAGATTTGGCGTCTCTGTATTGTCAGAGAGTAGATCGAACATTTCAGCTTGGTGTCTCTATATTGACAGGAAACAAGTTGAAGATAGTAGATTTGACATTCCTGCTATCAGAATACCCTTGAGGAAGATGAGGATCAAGATTTCGAGACATTGGCCAGGCCGAGCAAATTTGGTCATTTTATAATCTTTGCTCTATTCCTGTTACACAGTAATAAGCAAAGAGGGGCACCTGTAACAGCCCAAATTTGTTCGGGCCCATGAAATAAATAAAAATAGAGGAAATAACAAAAGTTCACTTACTATCCATTTACAATAAACAGGCCTCAAGGCCTGATAAGCCCAAAACCCGTTACACTTGTAACCCAATTGATCTAAACCAGAATGCCCATTAACCCTATACCCGGTTACACCCAAAACCTTTAGCCCAAATACCTAAAACTCAACAGCCCCAAATACCCAAACCAGACCCAAACTAGCAAGGCCCAGTGCCTAAATCGAATCTGGAAACCTTAGGGTTTCCAGAAGCTTCGCGCCGCAAGCACCACGCCCTCTCATCTTACGCTTTCCATTGGATTTTCATCAGCACCGTGATTTTAATCCCGTATCATGCCGTAATCGACGAACGGATCAACGCCAGCCCACTCCTTTCCGTGAGATCCTTGATGGTACCTGCAAAAATGGAAAGAACGACAGCAGAAAGAGAAGCAAAATATGGAAAGAAATCAAAGATTTCTTTCCCGAATTGTAATGATTTACAAAGGGCTATAAAAGCCTTTCTTTTTTAATCTGTAAAGACACACAAAAAAAGGAAAAACTGATACACAGATATATTTAAAGAGATACAAGCAGTTTTTTAAAGGTGATTTAATTTTATACTTTGTTCTTTATTGTTCAACATAGATATGAGTTGTTTTTGCAAAAAACCGTTGATGTTTAAAAGGGAGAAGAGATTACTTGCGATTCACCGAGAAAAATGAAGGCTTTTAGCCTTCCAACCGCCGTGTCTGACGGTAGCGTCCGGCGATATTGTGCGTGCGACCCTAGTGGTAGGAGGTCGGAGCTAGGGGCTCTCTCTTCTCCACTTTCAGAGGATTTTGAAGTTTTTTTTAAAACTGATTGAAAAATAAATTATGGGCTAAATTTTGACATATATAGCATTACAAAAACGGCGTCATTTTGCTTAGTTCAATAAGCTTCAAAACGGCGTCGTTCCAAAGCTAAGATCTACGCGTTGACCCGAGATCTGGGTATGATCCGCGCATTTTCATTTAAAGGGCAAATTACCTGATCGATCCTTCCGCAATTTTTTAAATTTACAATTCCATTTTATTTTTATTTTAAATTGACCCCAATCTTTTATGATTAATTCAATCTAGTCCTAATGGCTATTAAAGCCTATTTTGGGAATGACGTCGTTTTTGGGATTAGGGTTAATTGCCCAATGAGTCCCTCTGAATTTAACTTACATTTCAATTAGGCCCAAAATTTTTCATTTATTTGTAATTAACCTAAATTTTTAAATTAAATTAAATTTGAATCTCCTTTTTATATAAATTTAATTTATTTTTAAATACTATATTTTTATAAACATTAGTTATATATAAAAAGTACATATAGTATTTATCTTTGTATATTATTTATTATATTATTATACATTATTATATATTATATTACATATATTTTACTATATATATATTATTTTATATATTATCTATCATATTGTCTATATCATTATATATTTTGTTTATAAATTTTATGTTACATATTTTACCATATATTATTCCTTACATTACTTTTATTTTATTATAAAATATTTATTATTTTATTACTCATTAATTACATATGTTTTTTAAATCTTTATATGGGTAATATCAATATTTAGCACATTATTTTAATATATTAAGTTATTATATCCTATAATATGATTTATATATATTAATTATTTTTAAAAAAAGTTCTCCTTTATCATTCTTATATTATTCTAAATTTTTAAATATCTTTATTTTTATTTTATTTTATTTATATTTTATATGTTTATAATTTGCTTATTTATTTTTGTTTTTTATTTTTATTTTTATAATTGTTTTAGTAGGTTGAATTTTATAGATTATTTGTTATTTTATGTTATTACATATTAGCATGAAAATTAATTATTTGTGTTGATTTAAGTTGCATTTGCATGAAATATTATTGTATATATATATCGTAATTTATATTGTTGTATTCATTATGCTCTACTTTGTATTTTGCATGTAACGACAATACATGTATATTTATATTATCTATGATCATATATGCATAAAATGATAACGTATATTGTGTAATTTATGCTATTATTCATCATTTTTTATATATTATATTTGCATGGAATGTTAAAGTAGGTATCATATAGGATAATTTATTTAATATTGATCATTTACATTATGTTAAATGCATTATCACTTTAAAAACTTTATATTTCATTCGATCCAAAAAGAATTTAAAAAATGAGGCAATGTTTTTTGGTAGTTAGGAATTCGGGAAGTAGTGCCCTAATATGCTGGGTTGCAATTTCCCATTTGTCTAAATGCCTAAAATATCCTTCTAAATAAGTTTTGAAAATCACAAGATGATTTTAGTTACGAAAGTTTAAGAATATCGTGTCCAATCATGCTGGATGTGATATTTATATTCTGTCGAAGCGAAGGAATCTTGATTCTTTTTAACTCAAATTATTATGGTTTTAAAAGAGATCTTATTTCTAAATTCTTTCAAACTTTTGACATTAAGGCAAAATTATTCAATTTGGTACCAATTTTGGGCGTTACGAGGGTGCTAACCCTTCCTCGTACGTAACCGACTCCCGAACTTGTTTTCTCATAATTTTGTAGACCAAAATATTTTATAGGGTGATCCAATCACACCTAAAAAGGTTGGTGGCGACTCCTATTTTCAAAATACCCTCCCCTTTTAAAAAAGAGGTTTTGACAAAGTCAGAAACAGAATATCCATGTTTTTGCACACGGGCTAGGACACGGACATGTCGTGGCCGTGTGAGGGACATAGGCCAATGACACGGGCGTGTGTCTAGCTGTGTGAATACCCCTGTAGGTGTGAATTAGAAATTAATTCTACACAGGTGTGGGACACGGGCGTGTCCCAGAGTGCTTAGGCCGTGTGGATCACACTGGCCATCAGCACGACCATGTCAAAATGGTCACACGGGCATGTTACCCTTCCACATGGGTGTGTGTCCCTGTGTTAAGTGACGTTTTTCTATAGTTGGAAAAAGGGCCCAAAATGGTCCCGAATGATTTACGATGTGTGTTTTGGGCCTCATAAGCCTATATTCAAGATTTGTTGATAAGTTTTAAAATTGAGCAGCGTTTTGGTAACTCGGATTGAATGAAAGCTTGAGTTTAAAGTTGGGTAACGCCTCGTATTCCGTCACGTATGGGATACGGGTATGGGGTGTTACAGTTGAGATTAAAAACAATCTACAAATTAAATCTCCTAAGATTTACAGAATCAAATATTCTAAGATTACAAATCTTCTATGCAAATCTTCTATAATTTCTTCCCATGTTTGCAATGCTAGGTAGATGGGTTTTCAATCTCTCCAAGAAATGGGCCAGTTTTGTTGGGCCATGTAGCCCCTCGCAAACAAGGTGGATCATCTAAGTGTGTCTTGGTTGCGAGCTCCCGTGCATAGCTTGTGACATTAGGATACTCTCCAATGCTTAAATTGAATCATAGTTGCTCCAGCAACAAATGTGGCATCCTGTAGCTCAAACCCAACGATAGAGTGGGGTATGGGGTGCTACATTTAGTTGTATCAAAGTTATAGGTTTAGCCAATTCTCGGACTAAATCGAGTTCAAAATTTAATTGAGAGGTGCATACCAAGGTCGAGTAAATCTGAGTGAATATTTGTGTAACATCCTGATTTTCGGGTTTTTCGCGATTCTTGATATTTTAAGTAAATTTCTAAAATTTGGTAGGTGATGATGGAATTCATAATTTGGGTGTGTAAATGGGCTTATGGAAGGCCCATGAGTTGGCCAAAACCCGGTGGAATTTTTAAAATTTGGACTTAGGAGTTAGGGGTTCTGGCTAGGTGCCCTTATATTAAGTTGTGGGTAAAGTGTATCATAAAAAGATCCTCTGGCAAAGTGGCTAAGTGACGCCACTAGGGAGCTTTAAAGGTGGCGTGTAAGTGTTGGGGGAAGACCTGGGATCGATTCCCTGTGTTGGCAAATAGGAGTATTTATTTTTGTGCAGGAAGGGTAAGTGTTGGAACCTGAGTGGATTCTGTAAGAGGAGAGAGTTGGATCAAGTCAAATGCATAAATTAAGGAGGGATAAGGGGAGAGATTTTAGGGATGTGATATGGAGATAGAGTTGGCCGAATAAGGGAGTTTGGAGAGGGGATTTTCGGCAGAGGGGTATTAGGTTAGTAATTTCGGCATTAGGGTCTTAGTTGTGCCGATTTTGTTCTTTGGTGTGTAGCTTTTTCTCTCTTTCTTTTCCAGCCGAATCTACCTCCCTTCTACTCAATTTTCTTCCTTTTTCTTTCTTTCAAATCAGCCCACTATTTCCTTTCATTCACCATTGTTTTCCTTATCTCTATTTTTGCCAAGTGCATAAAAGCCGAATCGGTGAAGATAGGGGTGCCGATTCTTTGTGACCAGCAACCTTTTCTTCCTTTTCAATAGTTGGCGTTCAGTTCCTTTACCTTTTAGACATCCGGATTCAAGAGGAGAAAGACGTGGTAAGTGTTCAAACTCTAAACAATTCCTAGTGTAGCTTTGGTCAAAAGCAAACTCCAAGTTTAAGGAGATGGCGAATATGGGCATAGACTCTATGGGGTCTTCTTTTAATATTTTTGGTTTATTTATTGAAGGAGCAGCAAGGTGTAGTGTCGATTTGGAGTAGCTTGGATCACGGAGTAGCTAGGCCTAGTCATCAATCGCGACAAAGGTAAGGTGCCTAAGGCCATTATGGATGGTGGCCGAATGTGTAAGTGTTAATATTGGAAAGTTCTTAATTTGGTTCAATTATTGCGAGCTGATCTATTTAACAATTGATTATAGGAGAAATCTCATAGGAGATCTCGTCAAGGAATATCGCAAATCGGTGTGTAACGAACCCTTTCATAGCTTAAAGCGATAAAATGTCGAAAAGCGAAATGCCAAATTCGGCATTTCAAGGACTTAATGAGCAATGAACGCTCACTATTTAGTTAGAATCGATGAGGCGGTGATCGAGAACGATGGAAAGCGGTAAGAATGTGATTTTTGGCGTTCTTGGTAAGTTGGGCATCGAGGTAGAAGTGGGGCCCTTTCGGCCCATTTGGGTAAAATTGGTAGAAAACGAAATCATTATATGGCATGATAAGACTGTTAAAACCGTTATGGAATATAGGCTAAATGGGCCTAGATGACGAAATTGGCTAAGTAGGGCCCATTAGGGTTTTAGGCCCAATAACTCAATTTCGCTAAAATGGGCCGAATCCTTGTTTGCACCCATGGATTGTTAGTAATCGTTAATGAACATGGAAACCCTAATTTTTGGTAAAATTATGAGATTACCCTTATACCATGAAAATGACCGTTTTGCCCCTAGGTAAAAATGACCATTATACCCCTAGGGTTTATGTATGATTTTAATACATGGGATTTTGATAAATGTGGTATGTATGAGATGCACATGACATGTATGATATGCACATGATATGTATGATATGCACATGATGTAATCATAACTGCATTGGGTTGGGTTTTTATATGGATGGAGGAAGTGAAAAAGGGCTTATGCCCCAGTTATCAAAAGGGCTTATGCCCCAGTTATAAAAGGGCTTATGCCCGATTATTGAAAGGGCTTTTGCCCGATTATTAAAAGAGGCTAGGCCTCGGTTATATGATAAAGCGACTATCTTGCCAAAGGAGAGTTTGGCGGGGTGGGTCGAGTTAATCCCACATGGTGTGTTGGTTGGTGCGGGTGGAGAGTAGCGGATGGTGGGTTGAGTAGTCTCCCAAATGGGTTGCATTCTTTCATTGAAATTATATGTGACATTGAAATGGGCCTAAGTGCCATACCGTTTACAGTAAAGGCTTCGGCCCAGTAATATGAAATATGAAAAGGCTTCGGCCCAGTATTATGAAATATGAAATATGAAAAGGGCTACGGCCCAATGCATGATTGAGATTGGATTTGGGCTTAGACCCAACAGGCCGTTATTGTTTTGGGCTCTGAAAGGGGCTTGTTGCACACTGAGTTTCCAAACTCACCCCCCTTTCTTTAACCTTGCAGGTGAGCCTTGATGTGGGGACTTGGGCCGGAGGGGATTCAGAGTGGCCACGGTGATCATCTTTGGGCTTTTAAATAAGTGTTGGTTTTCATTTAATTTCCTTTAATTATTATTTATTTTTGGGTTGTAATAAGGCCAATTTTAACTTTCCTTTTATTTCTTTTGAATTATTTTAATTTTAATAACTTTAAAATTGATTAATAATTATTCAAATGGGCTAGACTTAGGGCGTGTTTTCAAAATGATACTTGTTTTCAAAATATCTCAACACCACGATTAATCGATTTATCAAAGACGTCCACTTAAACAAATTTAAACTCGATATAACAAAGTGTGGCTATGGTTGTGGGCATGTCTAGGATTGGATCCAATTAAAGAGCTTGGTACTTAGCGACCTTCATGGCTCACCTCCTCTGTCTCGGATACCTCACGGTGCCCGGCTTCCATACACTTTGTTAACTCAATAAAATGTATGGTTTTAAAACACTAAAACGGAACGTGGGTTTTCAACTCCAATGTGGCACGTCAGATTTGGCCATAACGTCTGGGCCAGGTTTGGGGTGTTACAATTTGAATATTAATTATGGATTCCTCTATTTTATAGCTGAAGATGTTAGAAGAATTAAGAAACGTTATTGTTGATGATATATAACATCTATCACTCTGTTAAGGGTGGGAATAAGATTGGGATCAAGGAACCTGGTATTGATCTAATTGATGCTCGACAAAATAGAGTTTATAGACCTCTTCAAAAAGGTCGAGATGATGAGAATTTACTTCGCACGATAGCAGAAGTCCTTTAGTAAGTAACGGGAACTAGTCCTCAAGTTGCACCAATAACCGCAGCGCGATGAGCTCTGATAAAAGATTTATGAAAGTATAAAGAGACCGAATTCAAGGGATTGAAAGGTGTTGATCCCTCTTCAGTTGAAGCCTGGCTAGAATTGATAGAAGGTTACTGCAATAATTAGAATGTTCCTCGCATGAGTGTATTACATGCGTAGTATCTTTCTTGAAAGATGAGGCGTATTGATGGTGATTGATAGTCACCTGTCATGTGCTAGTTGATTAGGTTACTTGGACATTCTTTCAGTCCAATTTTCAAAAGAATACATGGATGAATTATATCTCGAAGATAGAAAGCAAGAGTTCATGATGCTAAAATTGGGTGATAAATTAGTTGTTGATTATGAGCAAGAGTTTTTGCATCTCAACAAGTATGCCTTTGAGTTAGTGATGACCGAGGAGAGATGCAAGTGATTCCTTCAAGGATTGCAAGGTAAGCTTCAGGTTTAGTTGGTCTCTCATAAGATTAAAGAATTTTTCAACCTAACTAAATAAGTGAAGATGGTTGAGCAAGCCATAGGCCTAGGTAAGAAAACTGAGCCCTCCCAACCCTTTGGAAAATGAGTTGGGGCTTCTAATTCACAACCTTTGCCCAAGTGAGTGAGAACCCTAGAGATCGACCTCGAGAACTATCAAGTCAAAGAAAGCCCGGGATCAACAACTATCAGTATTAGTGGGCCATGTTAGAGGTCCCTCAAAATTTTTGGATATTCCGAATTATGAGCACTACAGAAAGAAGCACATAAGTGAATGTTGGAAATTAATGAGAGTTGGCTTTTGGTATGGGTCCTTAAAGCATTTTTCTTGATAACGGATAAGAAATGATAGTGACACTCATGTTACTACTCAGAGATTTATTCCTACAGTTAGAGGATGAGGTAATAATCGTGGTGGTTTAGTAGCAAGGAGTAGTCAGAGAAAGGAAGTTGGTTTTGTGGTTCAACAATATGAAGCTAGGGCACCTGCTCAAGCCTATATGGTCCAAACCCAAGAAGAGGGTGATACTACCAATGTTGTACCAATTATTTTTATTTTAAATTCTACACCCATTAATGCTTTAATTGGGAAATTTGAAATTTGAGATGTCAAAAGTAGTAATAGTTGTTTCAAGTCTTTTGGAACTAACTATGCTCATTGAGGAAGTATGTAAGTGGTGTCCATTAGAAATTTAGAATAAATCATTTCCTATAATTTTTTTACCATGCTATTTGGTGATTTTAATGTATTTTTGGAAATAGGTTGGATAACCAAGCATAATGTGCTTTTGGAATGTCGTAGAAAGAAGTATTCCGTCTAAAGTTCGGAAGGTGAAATTATCAACATGAAAGGCATCAAATCGAGTGATTCTACTCATATAATTTCATCGATTCGATCTAATAAGCTTCTAAATCAAGGTTGTGAAGCATATTTAGCCTATATTATTAACTCAAACTCAGATGAAAGCCAACTAAGCAAAATTCGGGTAATATGTGAGTTACTGGATGTGTTTCCAAAGGAATTGCCAAGATTGTCTCATGATCGTGAGGTTGAATTTGTAACTGAGGATTTCCCAAGTACAACTCCTATGTTTGTTGCTCTGTATTGTTTAGCGCCAACAAGGTTAAAAGAGCTAAAATTTAATTACAAGATCTTCTAGACCGTGGCTTTATACATCCCAGTATATTGCCTTTGGGAACTTCAGTTTTGGTAGTTAAAAAGAAAAATGGGTCGATGTGGCTCTGTATTGATTATCAGTAGTTGAATAAGTTAACAATCAAGAACATATATCTGTTTTCTTATATCAGTGCTTTGTTTGATCAGTTGAAACATGCATCATTCTTCTCTAAGATTGATCTAAGATCAAGACATTATCAACTGAAGGTCAAAGATAATGACGTGCTGGAAACAACATTTTGTACGCAATATGGTCACTATTAATTTTTAGTGATGCCATTTCGGCTAATGAATGCACCTATAGCATTCATGGATCTCATGAACCGCATATTCTAGCCATATTTGGACCAATTTATAGTGGTTTTCATAGATGATATCCTAATAAATTTGAAGTTAGAGGAAAAGCATGATAAGCAGTGTTGTGTGAAAAGCAATTGTATGTGAAGCTCAACAAATGTAAATTTTAGTTATCATAAGTTGTCTTTCTAAGGAATGTTGTTTTAGTTAAGGGAATCCGTGTTGATCCCAAAAATATTGAAGCCATTATACAATGGAAATCAACGAAAAATGTATCAAAAATGTAATAACCCGTTTTTTAGTGGTACCAAAAAGGGTGGTTTCGGAACCCCATTTTTCGATGATCGAGTTAATAAATATTATTTATTAATATTTACGAGTCATTTATAGTGTTATAGTGATTTTTGGTATGATAATTTTATTGAATGATTAGTTAATTTGAGTACAACGACTAAATAATAAAAAATGTAAATATTAATCAGTATTGGTTTTATTTATTAAAAGGCTTGATTAATAATTGTTTAGGGTTCTAAATGGAAAATAAGCCATTTTTAATGTTAATGGCCTGTTAGTATATGGTTTATATGAAATTTATTATTAAAATTTTAACTAAAATAATGTTGAAAGTAATAATAACAAAGGTTAAAACATAAAAATCCTAAGTCATCTTCTTCCTTCCTTTTTCTTTCCACCCAAAACCACCATTGTTGAACCTAGGAGCATTTGACCAAGAATAGGTTCTTGCATGTAAGTGAACTTGAAGCCCATTTTTCGTAAATTTTATGTTTTTGAGATCGTTGTAACTTAATCTAGCTAGCCCAAGTGTTAATTTGTAAAATTGTCAAAGTTTTAAAAGTTTTCATTGATGGTTTTTGAAGTTTCTAATGTTAAATGTTTGAGTTTGAAGTATTAATATGAAATAGGACTATTTTGTAAAGTGATTTTTGTTAGTTTTAAGTTTAGGGACTAAAATGATTATATGTTGAAATTAGCATGAAATTCTTATAAACATAGATGCTTGAGAGCTGCATAGGGATGAGTGTAAACTTGGATTTAAAGTTTGGAGTTTAAATATGAAAAATATGCTTATTTCAATTTTAGGTTTAGGGTTTAGTGTTTGAAGTTTCTAATGTTAAATGTTTGAGTTTGAAGTATTAATATGAAATAGGACTATTTTGTAAAGTGATTTTTGTTAGTTTTAAGTTTAGGGACTAAATTGAATAAACTTAAAAATGTTAGGGAAATTGTGAAAAGTTGTAAATGTCAGTTTTTCAATGGTGTCGAAAACTGTGGTTTTGAGGCCACCAAATCCAACGACTAAGTTCATAAATATTATTATTAAATATTTATGAGTCAAATGTGATTTAAAAAGGTTTTTGATTTAATAATTTATGTTATTTAAGCGATTTATTAAGTTCAAGTGGTAAGACTCTACTGTCAAGTGAATTGAGAAAATGAGGTATCGGAACCTCGTTTCTCTAAATCGAGCCGTAAATATTTTTATAAATATTTATGGAATGTCATTAAGATGTTATTAAATTTTCGTTGAAAAAATTTAACGTTTTGATAGTTAATTAAGCGAAAAGGACTAAATCGTAAAAGTTAAAAAAGTCAATCGCTATTAGTTTAAAGGTGTTTATTGATTAAAGAATTATAATTGGATGGCCTTATTGAGTAAAATTAGCCATCTTAAAGATAGTGGGACGGTTGGATGCTTTAATTTCTTTTAATTTTATAAGTTTTATAAGTTATTTTATTATTAAAGTAATGAATAAAGGTTACAATAATAATAAAAATAAGAAAACATAAGTTTCTTCTTCATTTTGGCTTGTTCATCAATGAAATATACCATAGTAAGAGCTTGAAGCTTTGGTTCTTCTTTGGATGATGAATGGTAATCCATTTTTCATCCGTTTTTATTAATTTTTATGTTTTTGAGATCATTGCAACTAGGTCCAGCTAGCCCGTACCTTCGATTTTGAAATTGTTAAAAATTGTGAATGTTGTCACTGACGAATCTAGTGATTTTTGATGTTAAATGATGAAATTAAAATGTTAGTTGTTATTTAAAAGTATTTTGTTAAGTAATTTTGATGAATATTTTGATTAGGTACTAAATTGTTGATATAATAAAAGTACAATGATTTGATATGAAATTGTTGCAAAAATAGGCTGATATGGAGGCTATGAATATTCGGCTAGTGTGAAATTTTAATAAAAATGGTTAATTGCATGTTTTAGCCTTATGGACTAAATTAAATAAAAGTAAAATGTTAAGGGCAATTTTGTAAAAATATAAAAAATGACTAAATTGCAAAAATACATTTTTCACTATCTAAATTAATAGATTGAATAAAATTATTAATTTAGATCAAGATCGAGTAGGAAATCGAGGAGAATAGAAAATTACTAAAATACCCCTAAACTTTGTAGTTCTGTAATTTAGCCAGGTAAGTTCGTAACTTGGTTAGTTCAATTAATTATTGTTTCGATAAATTATTATCTATTTGTGTATATATGTGAACCAAATTTATCAGCTTGAAGGAAACGATTAAGACCATGATTGAAAGACACTATAGCAACACAACATAAAAATGTACAAGACTATGGTTGGACCATGACAATGTTTATGTAAGACCATATGTAACACCCCATACCCGTAACCCACACCGAAGCGGAATACGAGACATTACCTAACTCGATCTCATGCACACAAACATTCCCCAAGTCAATAAGACTTGGGCCAATTAGAACTTTTTCAATTTCTACTTTAAACTTCTTATTATGGGCCTACGAGCCCCAAATCGACCATTAAAAACTATTTGGGATCGACCCGAGTCCTTAAACTATATATAGAAAATTTGACTTTGAAACAGGGCACACGCCCGTGTAGAAGGGCAACACACTTGTGTGGCCATTTCAACATAGTCGTATTGATGGCCTGTGTGGCTCACACTGCCTAAGCAATACAGGGACACACTCGTGTCCTCTACCTGTGTGGAATTAATTCTAAATACACACCTACCGAGTTTTCACATGGCCTGGTACACGCCCGTGTCCCTGGCCTATGTCCTTCACACGGCCATGACACGCCCGTGTCCTATCCCGTGTGCAAAAACATGGACATTCTATTTTTGACATTAGCATTCCTAAAATGTCACACGGCCAAGGCACACACCCGTGTGCTAGGCCGCGTCCATCACACGGTTGAGACACACGGCTGTGTCTTTGCCTGTGTGTTTACTACCATGTATACTGACTTGAAATTTTTATGTACAGGGGACACACGGTTGGACCACACGCCCATAGGGCAGACCGTGTGTCACACATGGCCTAGACACACGCCCGTGTGTCTACCCGTGTGGACAATATAAAGCTATTTACCAAGCCTCTTTGCCACCCTTACTTACACAACCTACACAAAAACAACCAAACCAATACAAGAATAACTTATTTAAACCAATCAGCCATGATAGACTACATATCAATTAAAAAATTACTCATTCATGAGAGTAACTTCATTTGCTTATATCAAAATGAATATTTGCCATCCATTCAAGGCTTAATACAAAATGAAGGGTTTCCAACCCAAGCCAACACATTTGGCCAGTTCTCATTGACACAAAAATAGTAAAGTCTAAGCCCTATACATGCCATATTCAAAAATATAAATCAAACTATACCGAATGCTTTAATTGATATTGTGATCGATATCTCTGACTCCCTTTGGTCCTTGAGCTAGATAGGCGTCACTATAAGAAAATGAAAAATGAGAGGGAGTAAGGATAAAGCTTAGTAAGTTACACATAAATAAATATACAACATAACTTTACCATTCATCAACAAGTATCATAATACACAAGTGGCATAAGCAAAACTTACTCATCAATATTCAATACACCTCATATAGCATATATGAGCTCGCATTTCATACATACCATATAGGTACCTGTGCCACTCACAACACGATTACATTTTCCTTGTTAACTTGAAATCATACTTTCACCGTTGAACCATTTGGAACATTATTGGATACTCATTTAGCCTCAAACATGGGGTCAGATGTCCCAAACATGGTCTTGCACAAGTTCTAGCATATTTGTGCGGATGCCATGTCCCAGGCATGGTCTTACACTGACACATCTCATAGCCGATGCATGTCCCAGACATATCTTACACTAGCACTCGTTTCAATGCCGATGCCATGTCCCAGACATGGTCTTACATTGGCTCTCATAATGTGGCCGATGCATGTCCCAGACATGTCTTACACTAGCTCACACAAGTGACCCAATCGTCATGGCATAAATATCCAATTTATTTCCTAAGGTTCAATCAGGAATTCTACTATCTCTATTCTCATCACATTTTCTCATTTCCACCATCAAGCAATTTATGCTATAATGATTTCAATACAATTCATATATATATATATATATATATATATATTATTAATGTAGTTGTACTATTTACATACAACTTACCTTGGATTACAAAAATGTGGCGACTAGTCGATTTAGTCGATTTGCTTGGCTTTCCCCCGGTCTAGGTTCGGATTCGGTATTTCTTGATCTATAATAGCAAAATGTACTTATTCAGTCACTAATTAAAATTAGGCAATCAAAAATTCATATATTTGGTAAAACGACCATTTTGCCTCTAGACTTTGACAAAATGACCATTTTTCCCTTAGGCTCGAAAATCGATTTTTATCAAATTTCTTCTTATCTTAAGTCTAGCCGAACTCTTTTTACTTTTATAGCAACTCCAAATTCCCACTATATCACACATTTATCATCTATTTTGCAACTTATGCAAAATAGTCTTTTTAGGTGTTTTCATGCTAACACCTTTTACAAAAGTTGTTTATTAGACACCCAAGAATCATTTTCTTCCTTAAAAACTCAGCAAACATTAAAAATATTTTCATGGAAAAACCCCAAACTCTTAATCATTTTGCAAAATAGTACCTTCATTTGAAAGCTCATGCTTCAAGGGTCTCAAAAAATGTAAAAATCATCAAGAAAAACTATCAAAATCACTTACTTTTGAGGATTACAAGTTGCTAAAATTTTTATGCTTTCAAAGCCCCTTCAATGGTTGACTTTCGGTGGAGAAAGAAGATGAAAAAGGGATGATATCATCTTTCCTTTATTTACTCCTATTTTAATCAAAATAAGCCACCTAACCTACCAAATTTTGAAAATTTGACCACCCTTGTCTCTTATGGCCTGCCAGGCCTCCCTAAAGGGTCTAATTTCCCTTTAAATACCTTCAATTTAGGTCCTCTAGCTATTTGTCACTTTTAGCTATCAAAATAAGACTTTTGCATTTAATGCGATTTAGTCCTTTTTCACAATTGGGCACACAAACGTCACAATTAACTCACCAAAATTTTCATGCACTCTTAAAAGCATGCTATAACATCTAAATAATTATAAAATAATTTATTCGACTCCAAATTTGTTGTCTTGAAACAACTATTCTGGCTAGGCCCTAAATCGGGCTGTTACACCATAAGGGGGCTATTGCAGTTTTTCAAACGTAAGACCATGGTTGGACCATGGTAGTGTATATATATATATGTAATACCATAGCTGGGATATGACATTCTAATGATAAGACCATAACTGGGTTATGGCACTATGAGCGTAAGACCATGGCAGTGCACATGTAAGACCATAGTTGGACTATAGTACAATATGAAACATGTATCAGGGTTTCAATTGTCTTTAAAATGCTCATTGAATATGAAAAGGGATGGTTTCGACCATCAATTAAAGAAAAGGGATGGTTTTGACCATCGTTTAACACACTTGTGTGAGCTCCGATAAGGGTTTCGATTGACTTCACTGTGAAAAATATGGAAAGGTGTACCAATGATCAAAGTATGAATATTCATGATTTGAAAGGTATGATTTTAGTGATGCTATGTTTATGTACCATATCTTACTATGTGATGATATTACTAAGTTATGTGTTTAATCACTAGCTTATGGCTATGGTAAATGTTATGTTTATGGCTTTTGTGTTATGAAAATGAAATGGTAAGTGTTCAATATGAACCAAGTCATGTGTGCATGAAACTTATTGAAATGATGATACATGGAAAACATGATATGTTATGAAGGATGATAAATCCAACTGGATCATGCTCAAGTATAATGGTTATCTATGTTAAGTTCACATGAATTATATTCAATTATGCTAACATGTGTTGTTGTAGGCTCTTGGGCTTTTGTGCCAAGTTTATGATTGAATTATATCATGTTTAATCTTAATGAAATACATTGAAATGGTAAGTGCTCAATTGGTAACATGCTTATGTCCATGAAAAGGTGAAATAAATCAAAGTATGTAATTTCTTATGCAATAGTTGATTATGTAGTTGATTCCAAGCAAGCTATGTTTAAATGCACTAGTTTGTAGTCATGGTTGATATTATGCGTATATCTTGTGGGTAATGCATACGAAATGGGTAAGGAAAGATAATAAAATGGTAAATTCTTAGTTGAAATGAAATTTGATGAAAAGGGAGTAATGAGTTTGAATGATGTACTATATGTGAGAACTTTACGTATGCTATGAATGAATATACCTATATCATGGATAAATACACTAAGTTGGGAATTGATAATATTGTTTAGGCTTATGATAAGCATTGGGAATGGAATGAAAAGAAAGTAGATTGAAAAGTGTATAACCTTACAGAAAAGTTGATGATTATCTATTAAGTCCCATAAAATCCTATCATATTATGAATGATAAATGTATGTGGCATTAATGAACTTACTCATTTGTGGGTTGATGATCATATCGATTTATGAATCTTATGACATTGGCGTAGATTTTTGTTTATTCTATAATGTTTATTATTGAAATGAAATATTATGCTTAAAGTTTATACTAATTTACTAAGCATACATTGCTTACGTAGTTATTTTTCCTTTACTTTACAAATTATTGGAAGCTCGATCGGGTTGAAAGCTAGTCAGAGATCCTTCACACTAGCCATCGATTTTATTGATAGATTTTGATGCTTTGATAGTGGTTATAATGGCGTGTATAGGTGGACTTATGTCTAATGTTTAGTTAATGATATCGGCATGTAACATTGCTTGAATTTGTGAAACTTATGATATGTGATGCCTTGATGGTTGGTGTGCTTTTGGCACTTTCATGTTTAAAGGTTTGTGCATATAAGATCAAATTGATGCATGGTTTTATGACCAAAGTGGTAAGATTTGGCATGTTTCCAAAGTGATCATATAAGGCATGTTTTGATCTAAAATTTAGTCAAGTATGTTTGGTTAAATTATGACCATTTGGACTTAATTTGGAATGTAAATATATGTGGTTTTTTGAGTGATGACATTTTGACATTTTGGTGCTTAAATGGTTAATGTTAAAAAGGGTCAAGTAGATGTATGTTTTTAATGATCAATTTGGTATATTTTGTTAAGGTTTGACATATGATCAATTGTGATAAGTCTTGGCATGATGATTTGTGGTTGTGTATATTGATTTATGCCAAAACATGGATGTGTTTAGGTTGATTTTAAGATTTATGTTTGAGGCGCCTTTTGGGCATATTGGTTGTATGCAAAAATACCATATTGAACTAGTTTTATAATGCATGTCTTAGGTACATTTTTAAATGCTTGAAATAGGTGCAAATGGCTTGTATGTATGAACATATTTTAGGTGAGAGAAATTAATTGAAAATGACCTATTTCTTGTCGACACTGCCTAAGACATGAGCGTGTGTCCCACTCGTGTGAGTCACACTGCCATACGACAAGGCCGTGTGTCCCTTATAGTTTTTTTAAAGGTTGCATTTCGAAAGTTGCACAGCTTGGCACACGGGCATGTGGCTTGGCTGTGTGACCCAAGTCAAAGAGTTACAAGGCATAGACACGGGTTGGGACACGACTGTGTGTCTCTACTTTGAATGCCCACACGGCCGTGTGACCTTTGCAATGTGAATTTTTCTATCTTCTTCCATAAAGTTTTAACTGTTTCTGATTTGGTCCCGAATCGTTTCTAAAGGGTTTCTAAGGCTTTGAGGGATCGAATAAGGGATGATATGCATGTGTTTGAATGGAATATGATATGATTCATGAAATGTTTTGAAATGAATGTGTTGATGTTATATTTTTACGGTAATGCTCCGTAACCCTATTCCAGTAATGGATACGGGTTAGGGGTGTTACAAAAGTTATAATAGGATGCATATACATTAAATAAGCTATTATAATGTATTTAGAACTAATAATTTGAAATGAATTACCATATAGATCAAGAAACGAAGCAATCAGTAGATAATTGAGGAAAAGGGAAAATAGCATATTAGTCCTTGGCATTTCTACTACTGTTGTTTATACCTGGTAAGTTCATATGGTATACTTATGTGTATTTTTGTAATATTAATGTTTGAATTATGTATTTTATGAAGTTTGAATGTATTTTAAACTATTTACAATTTGGTACAAAATGTAAGAAAGGACTAAATTATAAAAAAGATGTTCGAAAATGTATAATGAGCTCGAATGAACATAGGATAGGATACAATTGGCATGCTAATAGGGTTATTTCAAGCGCTGTACGAGTTTTATATGGTATGAGATGATGACATACTGATTATTCACTAACTGTATCGAAATCCAACATTTGTTCCGAGTTACCGAGTTATCTATACGTAGATTCAGGTGTGTTCTGGGCGGTGTAGCCTACAGGGTTGGCACTTAGTGCCCAGGTGTGCTTCTAGAGGGATGTTTAGCCTATGGGCTTGGCACTCAGTGCCCAGGGGCGTTCTTGATGGAAAAACTTGTTTGAGTAATTAGATGTGTTAGGGGTGGTTACCTACGTATCCATATTTGTTCATTATAGTTCACCAAGATACATTGTTGTTGTAATTGGATAATGATGAATGGTAAAAGTATTATAACAAGACAAATTTTCATAATGCAAAAGTGCATATATCCAATTGTTTGATGATATAGCTTTCATTGGGATTGAATTCTATCGAATGGAATGTTTTATGATTTATATATACGATGAACTCACCTGATGATATGAATTGTGGTAGTAGGGGAAATTGTTTCATTTTTTGTTTCCTATAGTTAGCATTTTGCAGAACTCAATGATCAGACCATCCCGAAGATCACACATGAGCCTCTGTCTTGGTAGATCTTTAATCGTTCAATTTGATTATGAGGTATTTAAATAGAAGTTGAATTGTATAAAAATGTTTTGTAGAAGCAAAGTTTGAATGATGATGTATAAAGTATATGTGTGCTTGATGGCATGTTGATATGTTTTCTTATAGTTTGAAATGGTAGATTTAAATGTGATAGGTTAACATGAATTTTTGGTATGTTTAGTTATGATATGGAATGTTTGAATAGGTGAGATTTTGTTAGAGATTATGGCATAATAGTTTGATGATTGAATTGGATGATTAACGTATGATATGTGAAATGGTTTTGGTTTCAATCTTATAGATTTTGGATTTGGCCTTTTGGTCAATAATAGTTGATTGAAGGTTTGGTAGTTTGATTGTGTATAAGGCACAGTATGATCATTTTCTATCTTGGCATGAATTGGAATGTACTTTAGATTAATTCATGTTATGTGATTGCGCCTTGAGGCATATTGGTTAGATGTAGGAAATGTTATGTTTTGGCATGTTTTTCGTATTTTAGATAGGTTTAAGGAATGGTTAAATTTTACTCATGACCTAGGTGAGGTCTTGGTTTGGTAGCTTGCATAATAAGGCACTTATGGGCACACACAAGCTAACACATGGCCGTATGTCACACACGAGTAAGTGACACAGTTGTGTGCTCTTTATTAATTGGGAGGCTTTGGGTAAACATGATTTTAGTTTGTTACATGGGCTAGCCACACGCTCGTGTGGTACTGTTGATTTGGTCATTTGTTTTTCCACATAACCTCAATCTCTCACACGGCCCAGTCACACGACTGTGTGATCATCTGTAAGTTTTTACATTTAGGTCCACACGGCTTTAGTGAGCTACATGGCCATGTGACTCCAGCTTCACACGGTTACAATTTGTAACTTGGCATAGGCACACAGTCATGTGATCCTATTTTGTGAATTTTAACTACTTGTTTAAAAATTTGCAGTTTAATCCTTATTTTTACTAGGGTAAACTTAAGACCTTTCTTAAGCTCGTTTTAGACTCATATTTGTTTGTAAATCATAGTAAACATGGTTCATGGATTTTTTAGATATTTTATTGAATGTAAATGTTAGAAATTTATGTTATTTATCATGTTAATTGTTATCTTGGTCTAGCGATTTAACTGAGTGAGTGGTGTTATAGAAAATCCAAAGCTTCCTAGGCCTGATTGATTATTACAGGAGATTCGTAAATGGATTCTCCAAAATAGTTTTGCCCACGAAAAATCTCCTACAAAAGAATGCACCATTTACGTGTAATGACCAATGCCAAGAGAGTTTTGAAAAGTTGAAGGCCATGTTGGCAAAAGTTTAGTTTTTGACCTTACTCGAATCAGGGAAGGAATATGTGGTGTTCAGTGATTCTTCACTAAAAAGTTTAGGTTGTGTTCTAATGTAGGATGGTAAAGTAATTACGTATGCATCCCGCTAGTTGAACTCATTTTAACGCAATTATCTAACGCACGATTTACAGCTAACAACTGTGGTGTTTACTCCAAAGATTTGGAGGCAATATCTAGATGGTGAAAAGTGTCATATCTATATGGATAATTAAAGTCTCAAATACTCTTCTCTTAAAAGGAATTAAATATGAGACAATGTCATTGGATTGAGTTGCTAAAATATTATGATTGCATAATCAATTACCATCCTAGGAAAGTGAATATTGTGGCTGATACTTTGAGTCGAATTCAGGATTTGAACTAAGAGCCATGTTCACTCAGCTGAGTATATGTGATGATGACAGTTTGTTTGTTGAATTGAAAATAAGGCCTTTGTTGATTGATCAAATAAAATAGGTGCGATTCGTAGATGTTAAGCTAGTAGAGAAAATAAAGCTTCCTCACTGAGGCGATAATGAGAATTTCAACATTGATGCGAATAATTGTCTTCGATTCTACAATCGAATTTGTGTTCCTAATGATGTTGAGATGAAGAAATTGGTTCTACGTGAAGCTCTTGATGGTTTTTTTTGTTGGAACGCCGGTACCCCTATGGCACAATGGAAAAAAATATTCCGGCGGTCCAAACCATGGACCCATGTGTGAGGAACGAATTAGGGTGAAAAAGGTTTCAAAATTACCCAAACTTCAATCTGAGTAGATAGTGAAGCCTCAGCAATGAGAATACTATTTTTCTTTCGAATCCAACCCGCAATTTTTATGATCCCGACCTCTACGTAATCCACCCAGTTGACAATGAACGAAAGAAATCCCCAAAACTATTTTCAGAGATATTTTGCTTGACGGCTGCTAGACCTAGTAGCAAAGCTTTGGGTTTGTATATATATTCACTTTTTAGGGTTTTTCTCCCTTTCTATATATCACTCCCCTTATAATTGGTATGTATATAACGAATTCTTAAGTTTAAATTTTAATCCGAACATAATAATCATAATTAAAATAAATAAATATAATAATGTTTTAACCGAAAATTATAATTACATTAATTATAATAAAGATTTCGGTAAATTATATTTATTTAAATTTATATATGAACCAAATTCATATATGAATAGAATTATGTTCTCCTTATGTGTACAACATCCTTGTACATATAATATGTTCGATATTTGATTGCCCATGTGACAACCAAACACAATACCAACTATGTTTTGTTACGTTCATTTCAAGCATAGGGTGTGACCCTGTAGGTTCTTGTAACGTTAGCAGTAATACTAGAATGATTCTAATGTTACAAACAATGGGTGGCATCTAGCAATGCATCATTGCTACCAAAGCTACAAGAAATCATGATTCAACATAACCTTTTGTGATTAACCTTTCATGCATTAATCCTTAAGTCCTTTATATCCGGAATGGACACAAGTCATGGAATAGTCACACTTGAATAGTCCATCCCATGTTTCTTGATACCTTGAGTAGACTATGATACACAAATAAGTATGACATCTCATATCAACTTATTTGAGCATGGCCATGCATTTCTAGTCTCACTCAATCAAGTGGCCTAAGATATTACTCCCATTATGTAGGAGGGACTTATCCTATATTGATCAACCATATCCCTCCACATAGATTGTGGTATATCCAACATCAGCCTTTATAAAACAACTAGTTACGGTGTACGTTTGACTGTATCAAAATATACAACTCACGGTGTTGGGACAATGATGATCTCAAGTCTGAGGATTATATACATATTAATCACTATGAGTAATGTTGTGATAATTACATAATAATCCAAGAAACATACTCATAGTGGGTCAGTCCAATATGTTATTCTCTAACACACATATTCATGCATTGATTCTGACACTCCATATCAATGACAACTCTGTATCATCAATCAACTACATGTTAGTCTCAATGCATTATTGTTGTTCTAGTCAACAATAATACTTGACTAAGGACCTTTTAAGAATAATCATATTATTCTTAGGACATTATTATAAACAGTTTATTTATACACACAGAAAAGAAACTGAAATAATAATGGCAATGCCTTATATTAATAAACATGGTAAATCAAGTCTGTTATTACTACCATCTCATGATTGATCTTTGGGCATATTCTTACAATCTCCCATTAGCACTAAGACCAATCACTCATATATCTAATACCAAGTGACTTAGTGTGACGATCATGCTTCTGTTGTGTTAGAGGCTTGGTCAGGGGATCAGCAATGTTATCATCTGTAGGTACTTTGCATATCTCTACATCCCCTCGATTGATAATCTCTCGAATAAGATGGTAGCGCCTAAGTATATGTTTGGATTGCTGGTATGATCTGGGTTCTTTAGCTTGTGCAATGGCTCCATTGTTATCACATCGAAGTTCTATAGCATCTGATATGCTAGGCACAACCCCTAGTCCAGTGATGAAATTCTTGATCCAAACCGCTTCTTTTGCTGCCTCACTGGCTGCAATATACTCGGTCTCTGTTGTAGAATCGACTACTGTACTTTGCTTTGAACTTCTTCAGCTCACAGCACCACCATTAAGGCAAAACACAAAACCTGATTGCAATCGAGAATCATCCTTGTCGGTTTGGAAGCTAGCATCAGTGTAACCTTTTACACTTAACTCTTCCTCACCTCCATATATTAGGAATGTATCCTTAGTTCTTCTCAAGTACTGAAGGATATTCTTGTGGTCCAGTGACCTTCACCGAGATCTACTTGGTACCTGCTCGTCATACTTAAGGCATATAAGACATCTGGACGGGTACATAACATGGCATACATGATAGATCCAATAGAAGAAGCATATGGAATTTTACTCATACGTTCTCTCTCTTGTGGAGTTGAAGGACACATTTCCTTCGAGAGTGAAATACCATGTCTCATAGGTAGGAATCCTCTCTTAGATTCTTCCATGTTGAACCTTTTCAATACTTTATCTATATATGTACTTTGGCTTAGACCTAGTAGTCGTCTTGATCTATCTCTATAGATCTTTACTCCTAATATGTAAGTGGCTTTGCCCAAGTTCTTCATAGAAAAACAACTTCCTAACCTAGTCTTAACAGACTGTAAGGTAGGTATGTCATTTCCCATGATAAGTATGTTGTCCACATACAATACCAAGAATGTAATAGTGCTCCCACTAACTTTCTTGTAAACACATGGCTTATCTTTATTTTTGATAAAACCAAACTCTTTGATTGCATCGTTAAAACGAAGATTCCAACTTCGAGAAGCTTGCTTTAATCCATAAATGGATCATTGTAGCTTACATATCTTTCTAGCATCTTTTGGATTGACAAACCTTCAGGTTGTGTCATGTACACATCCTCTTCAAGTTTCCCGTTAAGAGAAGTTGTTTTGACGTCTATCTGCCAGATTTCATAATCATGAAATACAGTTATGGGGAGTAAGATCATGATGGATTTAAACATAGCTACAGGAGAAAAGGTTTCATCATAGTCAACACCATGAATTTGGCGAAAACCTTTAGTGACTAATCGCCCATTGTATGTTTGTACATTACCATCCATGTCTGTTTTCTTTTTGAAAACCCATTTGCACCCTATGGGTTTAACCCCTTCGGGTGGGTCAATCAAAGTCCATACTTGGTTTTCATACATGGAATCCATCTCAGATCTCATGGCCTCAAGCCATTTCTTAGAGTCTGGGCTTGTCACCGCTTCTTGATAAGTTCTAGGCTCATCTTGATCTATAAGAAGAACGTCACCATGCGTTGTAATGAGAAATCCATATCTCTCAGGTGTATGACATTCTCTTAAAGATCTGCGTGGTGGTTGTGTTTCTACAACAGTTACTTGTTCCTCAATTTCTTATAGAATTTGCTGTTGTTCTATCTCTGGTCCAGTGGTATCTTGTGATTCTCGAATTTCTTCAAGTTCAATCTTTCTCCCACTTCCTTTTCTAGAAACAAATTCTCTCTCTAGGAAGACACCAGTTTGATCAACAAACATTTTGTTCTAAGTGGGATTAAAGAAATAATATCCTTTGGTTTCTTTCGGATACCCCACAAAAATACACCTTTCAGATTTGGGTTCAAGCTTTGTAGACCTCTGACATTTAACATAAGCTTCGCAACCCCAAATTTTCATAAAAGACATACTGGGATGTTTCCCAGTCCACATCTTATATCCTTTCAACCTCTTATAGCCCATCAAGTTTTATTTATTACCAAACATACTGAAAGATGATGGGGATTTGAGGCGGATAGAGGGAGCTGTCCTCAGATCTGCATTCCCAAAATACCAGAAGGAATTGTCACAGTAAAAGCTGGGGGTGCGGGGGTAGAGCCCCCGCAATATGGACCAAGGGTGCAGGGGAGGAGCCTTCGCGGTACGAACCGCATACCCCAGTCAAATGAAACCTCACGATTTGATAACTTTTAGCAACAAAATCATGTTTTCAAGATTTGAATCCTTGAGGTTTCATATCGGAAAAACCCTTGTTCCAATAGCCAGTTAACTCTTACTGGAAACTGTAAATACCACCATAGCATCATTACATATTTTTAAAGTTAACAGTAATAACATAAAACCAAATAGGCCATAACACCATGATTAACATTTAATCAATTCTCGAAAGGAACAGTAATCAGTTTATGCTTAGACGATATAAACAATCAAAAATCATAATAAAATTAAAGAATGCATCTCATACAATTGCATCACCCAAGTATTTAAACCTGAGTTCGTATCACACAAGTGCCTCTGATACCACTGTCGGAATGCGGTACCCCCATGGCATAGCGGAAAAAAATATTTCGGCAATCCAAACCATGGATCTATGTGCGAGGAACGAATCGAGGTGAAAAAGGTTTCAAAATTACCCAAACTTCAATCTGAATAGACAGTGAAGCCTCGACAATAAGAATACTATTTTGCTTTCGAATCCAAGCCGTAATCTTTATGATCTCGACCTCTACATAATCCACGCAGTTGACAATGAACGGAAGAAATCCCCAAAACTATTTTTAGAGATATTATGCTTAATGGCTGCTAGACCTAGTAGCAAAGCTTCGGGTTTGTATATAATTCACTTTTTAGGGTTTTTCTCACTTTCTATATATCACTCCCCTTATAATTGGTATGTATATAACGAATTCTTAATTTATTAAATTTTAATCCGAACATAATAATCATAATTAAAATAAATATAATAAAGTTTTAACCAAAATTATAATTACATTAATTATAAGAAAGATTTGATAAACTATATTTATTTAAATTTATAAACGAACCAAATTCATATATTAATAGAATTATGTTCTCCTTATGTGTACAACATCCTTGTACATATAATATGTTCGATATTTGATTGCCCAATTAAATTAATTCTATAATTAATTTAATTCATGTGACAACCAAACACAATACCAACTATGTTTTATTCCGTTCATTTCAAGCATAGGGTGTGACCCTGTAGGTTCTTGTAACGTTAGCAGTAATACTAGAATGATTCTAATGTTACAAACAATGAGTGGCATCTAGCAATGCATCATTGTTACCTAAGTTACAAGAAGTCATGATTCGACATAAACTTTTGTGATTAACCTTTTATGCATTAATCCTTAAGTCCTTTATCTCCGAAATGGACACAAGTCATGGAATAGTCACACTTGCATAGTCCATCCCATGTTTCTTGATACCTTGAGTAGATTATGATACACAAATAAGTATGACATCTCATATCAACTTATTTGAGCATGGCCATGCATTTCTAGTCTCACTCAATCAAGTGGCCTAAGATATTACTCCCATTATGTAGGAGGGACTTATCCTATATTGATCAACCATATCCGTCTACATAGATTGTGGTATATCCAACATCAGCCTTTATAAAATAACCAGTTACGATGTACGTTTGACTGTATCAAAATATACAGCTCACGATGTTGGGACAATGATGATCTCAAGTCTGAGGATTATATACATATTAATCACTATGAGTAATGTTGTGACAATTACATAATAATCCAAGAAACATACTCATAGTGGGTCAGTCCAATATGTTATTCTATAAAACACATATTCATGCATTGATTCTGACACTCCATATCAATGTCAACTCTTTATCATCAATTAACTACATGTTAGTCTTAATGCATTATTGTTGTTTTAGTCAACAATAATACTTGACTAAGGACCTTTTAAGAATAATCATACTATTCTGAGGACATTATTATAAAACAGTTTATTTATACACACAGAAAAGAAACTGAAATAATAATGGCAACACCTTATATTAATAAACATGGTAAATCAAGCATGTTATTACAACCATCTCATGATTGATCTTTGGGCATACTTTTTCATTTTTCGCTATGCATTGTGGTGGTGTAAAAATGTATCGTGACTTGTGAGAATCGTATTGGTGGCCCAAAATAGAAAGAGAAATTATTGAATATACTGCTAAATGTTTGACCTGCCATTGGGTAAAAGTTGAACATCAAGTTCCCACTAGGTTGCTTCAACCTATCTTAGTTCCTAAATGGATATGGGAATGGATTGTAGTGGATTTCGTAGTTGGTCTACCGACTTCACCGAACAAAAGAGATGTTATCTAGGTGATAGTGGACCAATTAGCAAAGTCTACTCATTTTTTGGCAGTATGAACCGATTGGCCACTTTTGAAACTGGCTAAAGTATATATCTGTGAGATAATTAGGCTTTACCGTGTGCTTGTGTCTATTATCTTCGATCAAGACCCTTATTTTTCCTCGAGATTCTGGAAGCAAATACACAAATTGTTAGGTACGAGGTTGAATTTCAGCACAATTTTCCATCCCCAGTCTGATGCCCAATTAGAGAATGTTATTTAGGTGCTGGAAGATACCCTTCGAGCCTATGTCATTGAATTTGAATATGGTTGGGAACGTTATTTACCATTAGATGAATTTTTGTATAATAATAGTTTCCAATCGAGTATTCAAGTGGTGTCAAAAATAGTAGCTTCGAGACTAAAATGTCGATGAGTAATTATTATTTTATTATTTATTTAGTGCCTACGGGATTATATTAAGGTCGTATTAAAATTTTGTTAAGAAATTTTGAAGTTTACCTAGTTAATTAAGTAAAAAGGACTAAATCGTAAAAGATGTAAAAGTTGAGTTCTATTAGTTAAAAGGGCTAAATGGATATGGAAATGAAATTAAATAGACTTGAATGGTAAATATACCATTTAATGGGTTAGTAGATAGGCATGAACATGGTTTAACTAAAATTTTGATAGTTTTTAAAGGTTAAAATGGTAATTGAATAATTAATTTAAAAACAAAAGAAACTAAAAATGGTATCATCTACATCCTTGGCTATCTCCATCAAATTTTGAAGAGAAAAAAACCATTAGAATAGGGTTGAGTATTTGGTCAAGTTTGTTCATGCATGTAAGTGAATTCAAGCCTTGTTTTTAATGATTTTTATGTTTTTGAGTTCGTTTTAACTTAATCTAGCTAGCTCGGGGGTTAATTTGTACAACTGTTAAAGGTTAAGGGACTTGCTATGGATGTTCTTAGTTAGGTTTTGATGTTAGTTGATGAATTTTTTTGTAAAATAAACATGTTTTGTTAAATGGTTTTTGATGAATTTTAGAATTGCGGATTAAATTGTTAAAGGTGTAAATCTATAAGTTTTGTTGTGAAATGTTGTTATTTAGGGGTTAATTTAAGGTCCCTTGTAACATTGGTTAACATTGATTTAGGGTAAAATGGTTAGATTTTATGTTATGAGCATAAAGACTAAATTGTGAAAAGTTAAAAATGTTAGGGGTAAATTCATAATTTTGCATAAATATGAATTATGAATTAAATTGAATTGTAGAAGTACTTAATTGAATAAAATTGTTTATTTAGATCAAGATAAACCACTATGGGATATAAACTGAGGAAAAGCTAAAGTTTTGAACTAGTTCGATTATATTACTACGGCCACAACTATCAAGGTAAGTTTGTATGAACTGTAATCATTTCAATCTTATCTAAATTGAATGCTTACTATGTTGTTTTATCATAAATGAACCTTTATACGAATGTATTCATGCTATGATGAATTGACAGACATTGAGTCTCGATGGAACCTTAAGAATTCTTCAAATACAAATGACATGTCATTAGGCATTTCATGTTTTGGGTGCTGGTCTTGAATGTCCTATCAATGGCTGAGGTCCTGCATTTGTTGCGGATTCCTTACAGCTCATGTGAGCAGCATCGTGTAGCTTACATTCCGACCCACAGCTCATGAGAGCAGCATCGTGTAGCTTACATTCCGACCCACAACTTGTGTGAGCAAGCCCATTTCACAGCTCGTGTGAGCATTGATGTAAATGAAAGGTTACGATTATATGTAAAGGCACACTTTGTGTGAGCTTTTTCAAGTATCCGATGTAATTCTAGATGGTTCAACGGGTAAGAAAAGGGAACAAAATGGTAAGTATGGAAATGGATTAAATCATGACTTTACGATAAAATTTATGAACTAAATGATGTTGGTACATATGGAATTTTTCATATCTTATGGTTAATTTCATTTGTATAATGGACAAGTATACTAACTTGTGAGTTGGTGATGTTGTTTAGGCTTTTACTAAGCTTACGACATTGGTGATAAATTATATTTAATCTTTGAATTGTATAAATGACATGGTAAGTTATGTTTTAGTTTATACGAGCTTACTAAGCACTCGTTGCTTATGTAGTTCCTTTCATTTGTTTTATAGATTATCAGAAGCTCGATCGATTGGAAGCTCGAGGGAGATCTATAACACTATTCACCAGTCTTTTCGGTAGTTTTTGTGTATTTTGGCCAAGCTTAATAATGGCATGTATAGGATGTTTTGTAATGGTGATTTGGTATGTTTATGCTTTGAAGATTATGTTTGGTTGGTGCACTTTAATGTTTTACCAAGTTTTGTCATTTTTGTCACTTTCTAATGCTTGTAAATAAGGTTCTTAGAATACTTCGAATGGTTTGAAAATGGTTATTTGTGGTATGTCTTGGTAAATATTTGAACTAGGTTATTATGCATGAAATGAGGCAACATTGGCATGTTTTGATAGTTGATGTTTTGATATAATTGTGGTGCCTTTGAATGACATATTGGTTAGTTGAATTAGGGCGTCTAAAATGGCATGTTTATTTGGCTGTGAATGATGTTTAAGTTCTTTAAAAGTGTGTACAAATGGATTGTTTAGTTTTGCATGAATTGGTTATGAAATGGCTTGATTTTAGGTAGAATTTTGGGTCCACGTGGCGTGAAACACGGCCTGTCACATGGCCATGTGAAACACACGGCCTAGTGACACAGCCGTGTGTCATTTGAAAATTTCTTAGTATTCAAGTCAGTGAGTTACACGGCCTAGCACACGGGTGTGTGTGGCAACTCAGAGAGTTACACGGCCTGGCACATGGGCGTGTAGGGCTACTCAGTGAGTTACATAGGTGAGGACATGGGCTGGGAAATGGCCTGGAGTGATTTCACATGGCCTGGCCACACGGTCGTGTGACCCGTCTTTCCAATTTTTGCAACTTTTTCCTAAACTTTTCGTTTTGTTTGAAATTAGTCTCGAATTGCCTCAAAGCTAATTTTAGGGCCTTGAGGGCTCGATTTAGGGACATAATGCATGTGGTTGAATGAATTATGATATGTTTAATTTATTTAAATATTATGCTTTTAAATGTTTTCAATTGTATGGTAATGCTTTGTAACCCTAATCTGTCGACGAAGATGGGTTAGGGGTGTTACATTCCAAGCATTCGGCTTTGCATGTAAGTAATTTTGAGGTCCATTTTTCATAAAGTTTATGTTTTTGAGGTCTCAAGAGCTTGATTAAATTATCTCAGGTGCTAGATCATAAAACTGCTAAAGTTTTGAAATTTTACCATTGATGGTTCTTGCATTTTTTGATGTTAAATGGCTTGATTGTAAGCTTAGATGTGATTAAGGACAAAATTGTAAAGTGAAATTTGTTAGATTTGAGTATAGGGACTAAAATGAAAATATTACAAAATTAATATGAAATTTTTGTAAATATGGCCTGTAGAGGGTCTTAGAACAATGAAATTGAAATCGGATTGAAAAAAGAAGCTCAAATGTAAAAATTATGGTTATTTTGATTTTAAAGGCTAAATTGAATAAAATATGAAACTTTAGGGAAATTGTGAAAAATGAAATTAAATTTTCATACGCATAGAATAGGTTGTTATAAGGTAACTAAAGCTGATAATTTGTAATGAAATACCGTATAGATTAAGATTTGAATCAACAAATAGATAATTGAGGAAAGGGGAAAATTACAAATTAGTCATTGACACTTAAATTATCGCTGATTTTACTTGGTAAGTTCATATGGTATAATTATATATGTAATTGTGATGTATGTATTTAAATTGTGTATTTATGTTATATAAATATACTTTAAATTGTTTACAAATTGGTACAAAGAGGTGAGGATTGGACTGAATTGTAAAAAATCATTCTAATATGTTAATTTTTCCCAAATGAACATAAGATATGATAGGATTCAATTGGCAAGTGAATAGGCTTATCTACGCGTTGTATGGGATCTATAAAAGAAATTATACAGTGTATATTGGTGTACGAAAAGTTCATTGATTATGTCGAAATCCTGCATATGTTGCTAATTATCAAGTTATGTCTCTATGGAGACCCTAATGTGGTGGAGGGATGATATGTTACATGATATATGTGTGCCTACGAGCATTGAACTGAAGTGCCCTAACGTGGTGTAGTTAATTCTCTGATGTGCTACTTGGTGTGGTGTAGTTACCCATGTATCTATATCTGTTATTTATAGTTCATTGAGGTATATGGTTGAAAAGTAATTATAATTAAATGATGATTCAAGAAGTGAATTGTAATGGCTATAAGTGTCCAATTGAATTAATTGATGTATATGAATGATAATTTTGATAGATTGTATCGAATTGTTATATGATTTGTATATGATACACTCACCTTACAGCTGTGAAATGCGGAAACAAGAAAATTACATAGTTAGCTAATTCATTTTATAAATTATGAATTGAGGTGAGTTTATAGTTTTATAATCTATGAAGTTACTAAGCATTAGTAATGCTTATTTGATTATATTTTCTATCCTGTAGTTGTCTTTTGTGGAACATGAGGATCAGATCAACTCAGAGCTGACACTATCCAACCTTTAATTCGGTAGTCTTTTTATTGTTCTAGATTCGGTTATGTGGCATATTTTTGTAAAAGTGCTTATTTAGAATAATAGTGATTTTGAAACCCTAAATGCTGATTAACTTGAATGGATGTATGTTGGGTTTGAAAGTGTGCACTTTGGTAATATAATTAGGTATGGTTGAAGTATAAAAATGAACATATGAATTGTGTACTAGTTGAGTTGAATGAGGTGTTTGAGCAGTATCATAAGTTTAAAAGGCTAATGATCTCATCGATCAAAATGTGGGTAATGTACTTGATTGATGATCAATGATTTGGTTCACATGTGAATGATCAATTGTATGCTTGGTTGATATATGAAGTTTTTATGTAAGGATTAAAGGAAAATTTCAATTGAAATGGTTGTGCATAAGTGAATGTTGTATGCTTGGGTGCCATTTGAGGAAATGTTGGTATGAATGTTTGAATGTGATTGAATTTTGGTAGTATTGTATGTTTTATATTGAGTTTATGCAGGTTTCAGATGCGTTTAAGGCACCATTTAAGATTAGTTTTGTTTTGAGCTTGGAAAGGGTAACAAATGTGATATTTTTGGTCATCTAGCATGAATTATAGATACCATAACTTTACCAAATGAAGAATATTCAAAAATTGACATAATTTTAAATTACTATTGATACTAGATTATAGAATTGATACTTGTGGGAAAAGTTTCGATACCAAATCTTAGGTATCAATACTAATGGTTTTGAAATGTTTTGTAAAACAAAAAGAATGTCAATTTGGTATCGATACCAAGGCATGATATGGTACCCATAAGAAAGTATTGGTACACTAATCTATGTATTGATACCCTTTGATTTTAACTTGAATTTTTGAAAATTTGAAGCTAAAAGTGGTATCGATACCTAGCTTGGATATTGATTGATAACTCCAAAATATATAGAATTTTATAGAAATTTCTGACTAATAATTCATGCAAATTTGGAGTGTTTTTTACCAGATTTTTGTAATTTTATTACAGAATATCTAACTTGGAAAAAATTAAATACGAATCTCTATTTTTAATTATTTATATGCTAAACTTACACAATTTTTCCAATTTAAAATAGTTTGGTGCCTTAGAAGCAAGGGCAACCATGAAGATCATCTTTTGGAGCTCAAATGTTGAAGCATCCCTAAACCACAAGCCAAGAAGATGAGGGTTGATTAATAATTAGCTTTGTACACCCCAATTAAGGGATTAATGAATCTTAGGACATGCTTGACCCAACCCAAAAATTGGGTAGAAAAAATGGGCAATCTGTTAAGGAGACAATAGCCCAAAATTATCCATTAAGGAAGAGAGGCCTAACTGTCCATCAATTGCCCAAATAAGTCATTCAAAGCTAGTTAAAATATTTTAAAAACTACTACAAAACTCCCTCAAATTGCAGTTCAAACCCTCCTTTTAAGTTTCCTCTCTCATGTACCAAGCTAAATTTAACAAAGCCATCAACTTCTCTCCCTCAAAGCAAGGGCTAATCATGGGGAGAGAGATTTTCAATGCTTCAATTTGCTAAAAAAAAGCCACTCCCCTCATGTATAAATAAGCCCTATCTGATCACTCACTCACTCATCCTCTATTCTCCTCTCTTTCATCCTTCCACATCCCATTTGAGAGAACATCATAAAAAGTTGAAAGAGACAATTCCAAAGGTGTGTTGGGCAGCAAAATTTCACCATTCCTAGGAGATTTGTGCAAGATGAGCAAAGTATAAAGAAAGAAGGAAGGGATCACGAGTAGAAAAACATTGGATTGTTTTCTTGTTCCTTCTCTTTTTTATTTTTATTTTTATTTTGTTTTGCATTGCTGAACATTCTTGTCAAATATTTTTCTGGTTTCAATTTAATCATAATTACTTAAATTTATTGTTTTTAGATTGATTATTTTCTTTATCATAGATTTATTACAATGTTGTTAATGATGTTATGTGCCTTGGTTGTTCATTCAGTTAGATAAAATCATGACATGTTATCTATGCATTATGAATGTGTGGGTGCAACTGAATTAATTATTTAATCAAACCCAAATTGGACTTAGTTGGCACACTATCTAATTTGTTCATGTTTAATCTTATTTATATTAAAATAGGTCAAATTAATATTAATATTGAACAAACTTTATTACCTTGCATAACCCTAGAATTAATGTGATTACACTGTTTCAACATAGAAATATTCTATTACCTCACTTAATATGAATGATTGCTTATGAAAATTACTAAGTTTATTTAACATAGACCTGTATTAGAAAATTTTAAAAATTCATAGTTAAAGAAGATAGTCAATCTAACACATTTATGTCATTGAGATTTATTTTGTGAATTATTGCATTTTCTGTGTTTCCCTTCATTTAATTTTACTTAGATAATTTTTAGTTAAACAAAGTAAGTAGTTTAAATCTCCTTTAATTATTTTCACTACCAATTTTCAAAGTCTTATTTAACAACATTTGCCTATACAACCTGTGTAGAGACAATACTTGATACTTATCACTTTATTACTTGTTAACGATTGTGCACACTTGCACATTTTCGCGAACCAAGTTTTTGGATTCGTTGTCGGGAATTGTTTAAAGACATTATTTGTGAAATTATTATATTTTCATTTTGATTTGTTTTTCTGTTAAATTTTAACTTATATGTTTTTGTGTTTTATTTTAGGTGTTTATGAACATTGATCTAATCATTGACTTACTTCCAGTAGATCTTGAGATTGAAATAACATTTAGACAAAGGAGAAGACAAGAAACTCAAAGACAAGTTGAAGAAATGAATCTTTAGAATCAAAATCAAGATCAAGAAAATGGAGCCGCTTATGCTCGCAATCCAATTGTTGTTGCTAATGATAGGACTGAGCCATAAGATAATATGTCTTGCCACTTTTTCATGAACTCAACTTGAGCATTCTAAGACCCAAAATCGAGGCACAACAACTTAAGTTGAAGCCTGTTATGCTCCAAATGCTTCAGACAATAGGCTAGTTTAGTGGAATATTTACTAAAGATCCATACCTTCACCTTCAATTGTTCATAAAGGTAAGTGAATCCCTCAAATTGGCCAAAGTAACGCATTGAGGTTGAAGTTGTTCCTATACTCACTAAGGGACAGAGCATGAGCATGGCTCAATTTGTTGCCACCCGGTTCATATTCTACATGGCAAGAGCTAGCAAAACAATGCCTAATGAAATATTTCCCACCTAGTAAGTATGTTAAGTTGCAGAACGATATTACTATTTTCAAACAATTCGATGATGAATCCCTGTAAAAGGAGTGGAAGAGATTCAAAGAATTATTACAAAAATGCCCTCACTACGAGATTCTGCATTGCATCCAACTGTAGACATTCTATAATGGTCTCAACACACACACGAGGATAGTGGTAGACGCTTCTGTAAATGGTGCTCCCCTTTTTAAGTTTTATAATGACACTTACGAGATTATTTAGAGAATCGCCAGAAACAATTACCAGTGGCCGACCAATTGACCAGCTTCAAGAAGGCAAGTAGCAGGAATACATGAAGTAGATGCCCTCACTTCACTTGAAGGTATCTTCTATATCCTCAATGATTAAGAAATTTACTCCTAACAGGTTTAATGATGTTGCAGCCCAACCACCAAATCAATTTCAAAACATATCTTGTGTATAGTATGGAGATGCGGACTTGTTTGAAAATTGCCCATCAAACCCAGATTCCATTTATTACATAGGAAGTAAAAATCAGAACAGAGGTGGGAAGGGACTACAATCCAACTTTTATAACCCTTAATGGCGAAACAATCTAAACTTTTCTTAGATTAATCAAAGAGCTGGACCCAATAACACCTACATGCAACCCAAATCAAATCAACGACCAGGATTTACCCAACAAGTTCAAAAACCACCACAAGTTGAATCTTCCAATGGTTTGGAGAAATTTTTGAAGGCGTACATGGCTAAGAATGATGCATTGATCCAAAGCCAAATGGCCATACTAAAAATTTTGAGAACCAAATGGGTTAGCTAGCTACTGAACTTCAAAATTAAACCTCAAGAAGCTTTGCTCAACGATACCAAAAATCTAAAAGTTTTTAGAAAATAATATTGCAAAGCAGTCATTTTACAAAATGGGAAAAAATTGGAGCCAAAAGTCGTCATGTAACGCTCTCATCGGCCCTAATCATTGAATTCGGGTGCAAACGTCACAACAAAATCAAGCTATTGTACGTACTCAAAATTTACTAAAAAAAATCTAAAGTTAAACTATATTTCCTATTTATTTAAAAATTGTACAACAGAGCCATAAAATTCTAATTGAAAATTTCCTGTCTCAACTGCGGTATCTAACAAAACTATTTGAATACAACATATTTGCCCCACTTGGCAAAGTCTCTAAAGGTGAACCCCTATCTTATAAGTGGGGTGCTTTCCTTTAATGCTCCTTGTCTTAGCACGATCTAGCTCGGTCCCTCCCCAAGTTCCTTGTTCCATGTATCGTTCACCAACAAGTCAATCATTTGTAAGTTTGAATGAACTTAGTGAGTTTCTACATTACACAAAATATAATTCATCTTATCGGGGTTTTATTAATTAATAAAAATAATAAATATAATAAACTTCCTACTCGTTGGAAACGTTTCTCTCAAGCCTTCATAGTGAGCCATCTTATCTATTGTTGAGCCATTCTGATAGCTCTTTTGAATGCCTTGCCGCTCCCGCGGATCCCATCCTTTCTTTACCTATTTTTTTTCTTTCTATATATCCTTATCATGGGTTTCTTCTTCTCACTATTTTTGTCATATTAAGGCGGCTTTCCAGCTTAACCTCTTAAACCTCTTGGGGAGTACACTCAATCTATCACCCCTTACCTGTATTCAACACCGGAATAGGATACGACACATTACTGAAGTTACATCGCAAGAAAACATATAAATCAAGTCATAAATTTGCATCCAAATTAAAACCATTTGTATTCAATCATAAAGTCCCTGATACGAGCCTATGAGGCCCAAAACATGCTTTGGAAGTGGTTCGGGACTAAACCGAGCACTTAGGAAAATTTTACAAAACTTAGAAAATTTTTGCTATGAACAAGGGTCACACGCTTGTGTGGGCTAGCTGTATAGTCACACACCCCTGTGTCCCTAACCCATGTAACTCTCTGTTTTGCAAAGCATGAACTAATTGAGGTCACACAGCCAAGTCACACGCCTGTGTGCTAGGCCGTGTGGTTAATTAAATTTTCATAAAATAGGTGTAGAATTCACACGGTCGGGACACACGCCCATGCTTGAGGCCGTGTCCCTTACATGACTAAGACACAAGCCCGTACCTCTGCTCGTGTGCTCAATTCTAAGCATTCTATTCCTCAAGGTGCAGGGGACACACGATCGAAACACATGCCTATGGGGAAAGTCGTGTATCACACACACCTACACAACACAACATAGCACCAATCCAAACATTTACATACAACTAAATTAGCCACAACCAAGACATCAACATATCATTCACATGCTACCATCTATCATGCACAAACATCATATATTTATCAAGTCAATCAAGTAAATTCCCACATCCATGAAAAACATCATCATATAAATTGATTATACCAATAGTAGCCAATTTCAGATAGCCTTATACAGAATGAGCTTTTAACCAATATAAGCCAACACATTTGGCCAAATCAATTATGACACATCACAAAATGACCAAGTCCCCTACACATGCCATAACTCAAAATGTTGAAATCATTGGCACCAAAATAATTGTTGAAAGTGTGAGTGGATGTAACACCCCAATCCCGGCCCAGACATTATGGCTGAATCTAGCGCGTCACATAGAAGTGTTTTAGTGAAAACCTTGTTTTCATTGAAAACCCTTCTCAAAATGAGAAACCTTAATTAACTTATAAAAAATCTCTTTCAAACGCGAAAGCTTGTTTAAAACATATGATTTATGAAAGCCTGTCATTTTAAAATTTAGTTGTGGAAACGTAGAAAAACAATCTATGATTTAGGAAACCCATGGTCACCTTATCATAATTACAACGCATAAAGATAACAATCCAAATAATAATAAAAGGGAAGGCCTTCTTACATTCCAGTCTGAAATTACTTAATAAGCTAGAAACTATATGCTTTCTTTAAAAAACAAAACAAGTTCAAGTCGTCCTGCTAGCTGGCCACCTCCGAGTCCCTCCAAACATCGAACCTTCTACTGAGCATCACCTGAGAAAAATAAAAGAGGGGGTGAGTTTACGAAAACTCAGTGTGTACAACCCTCGACGAGTAATAAGCATTCATCAATCCATAAAATCATACATGCAATGCAATGCAATGCAACCCACCCCAATAATCCAACCGTTACACTTCAACTCCATCCTCCGATACACATTATGTGGGGATATAAATATCGAACCACCCATCCTATACACATTAATGGTATCCCGGTTACGGAACTACCTTCATTGCAGTAAGCTGCCAATCACATATTGGGCTTAAAAGCCATCAGTAGACCCATGGTTGTCAGGCAACCATGCAATCCTCATATACTTCCTCCGTTCCATAATTACCAACCCATATGCAACCTAAACAGAATATCATATGTATGCAACAGATATATATGTAACATCCATAAATCTTACATTCAACACATAGGGGTATTTTTGTCATTTTTGCCATTAGGGGCATTTTAGTAATTCCTCTTTATTAGGTTTTATTACTTACCTTGGCCCGTTAACAAGTCATCGTTTGCTAAAGTGAATAGATACTATGCACCAGGTAGAATTCCAGAGAAGAGGAGGTGAGTCATTAAAACCGCTTAAGTACTAAGCTCTCCCTAGATCCAATTCTAGGCATGCATATACCCATTACCACACCTTAATCTTATGACTCGTCCACGGTCGCAATTAATTAATTAGGTTTTATGTCAATTAAACAATTATCAGATACTAGGCCGAAAATCCCTTACAGAGCCCAAACAAGTCTACATACATGCATATAGCCCATATGACCTAATCTCATTCATATGGTCTATTAGGCCAAAATCACATTCGTATGGCCCATAGGCCCAAATCACATTCGTATGGCCCATGGGCCCAAATCACATTCATATGGCCCATTAGGCCCAAATCACATTCATATACATGCTTTCATATAATTTCCATCATTTAACATCAAGTTGCCAATTTTGCCTATTATGGGCCCAATAGCCCATCGGACCCACTTAGCCAATTCTGGCCCGGTTGGCCATAACACGGCCCAAGTTCATGGAATCGCCCATGGGGCCTCAGATAACCTATTGGTTTCCCTCTTACGAGTGTTCGCTCACTTGCAAGACTACCATAGCCAAACTTTTGGCTTTTCGACATTTCAACATTTTGGCATTTCGGGATTTGCCGATCTACTTGTGTGTGTGCAGTGTATGTACACACCTGGTAATAAAGCGTGCTGCGATTCCCCTTACCGCGAACCTACAATTGATATCACTCAATGATTACTCACATATACTTATCGAATACTTTACCAAAAGTCAAAGTCTCACCTTAACATCACCTAAAACGCCAAGCCTTATTAGCTTTTCCTTGATCACTAATCACGAGTACTTCCTAGATCTACATTAACCTTTATCGTTAAAAAAAATATTAGGTGACTTATATCCAGCATATGTCACCCTTTTCTACAAAAGCCTATTCGGCCAACCTTTACTGAAGTGAAGAACACTTACCGATATCTCAAACATAAAGAGCAAATTGGCAGGGTTCCAAAAGACTGGGATTCGATACTAATCCTAACAAAAATGATTAGAAGAAGTGAAGGACAGAGTGATCTATACTAGCAAAACCGATTGAGAGAACAAAACACTTACACTAGAATTGACCGAGTGGACAGGGTAGTGGCGGCATAGAGGATATTCGGCTCTTGAAACTTGAATGGTGAAAAAGGTTATTCGGCACAAAGAAAACTAGAAATCATTTAAAACCAGAGGTGAATCAAAAAGAGAACTTGAGTAGGGAAGAATGGAAAATCGGCACAAAGAAAAAAAGGAAGAGCAAGGGATTCTGACTTTTAGATCTTTGGAGAAAAAAGGTGTTTTCTGGCAACAAGGTGAGGGGGAATTCAGCATTAGCCTGGCAACCTCACATTCGGCACCTATATATGGCCTCTATCGCCGAATTTCCTATGCCCAAATTCCCAATTCGGCTCCACCTTTTCTTCACTCCTCATCTCCTAATTTTTCTCCCTGATAACTCACTAATCCCCTCCTCAAATTTCTCCTCTTATCACTCCCTACAGAGTTCACATTCAACGCCACCACTGTCCATCCCTTAAGCAAAAATAAATCTTTCCTTTGAGCAAGGAGGGATTCAAACCCCGGACCTCCTTGTCATGCATGTGACACCACTTGCCACTCCACTACAAAGCTTTCTTGTGTCCAATTCTTCCTTCATTTATTTAAAAGCCAACCTACTTGCCAACAAGATTATTTTAATAATTAAACCATAATTTCTTTCACCCCTATGTTCGAACTCAAACCTTAACCATGACCTACTATCACATAATTAACATTTGACTAGGAATGTTAAGCACATTTTTTATCGAACCCGAAAAAAGAAAATTCAGAATTTCGGGATTTTTGGGGCGTTACAGTGGATCTCCGATGATCTCCAATCCCTGAGCTAGCTTGGTGACACTATAAGAAAAGGGAAAGGAAGGGGAGTAAGCTATATAGCTTAGTAAGCTCCTATGCAAATAATAAGCATCATAGCCACACATTTAACATACAATTAACATAATGAAAATTGACACGAGGATTATTAAGATCTTATAGTCATAACTTACTAAATGACAACCTTACCAAGGGTCCATCGCATATCTAGCTCATTACATATGAGTTTTTACGTACATACCTGTACCAACTCGTAACATAACCATAGTCTTTCACAACTTTGACATTCCTGTTGAACACTCGGAATATTAATGGATACTTAAAAATTTTACACATAGGTGCCATACATGTAGCCAAAGCTACATCATATCTCATAATACATATAAACTCGTTTTCGAGCTATTCTCGGGCCTGCTCACACAAGCTATCCGTTAGGACATAGTACAAAGTGCTGCTCACACAAGCTGTCAGGCATCGCAACTCATGCCAGACTACCCAGCCACTGGTAGGACGTATGAGACCAGCACTTGGATCATATAAATACATGGGTTCCTAGTGACATGTCACTCGTATCCTATTCTATTCTTAAGGCTCAACCGGGAATTCTCCCTTGTCGAAACTTTGTCGATTACGTCCAAAGAGTCAATCACAATTCATACAATATTAAAAAATTTAAAACATAAAAATAAAAATGCATTATTTACATACGAACTTACCTCAGTACAAAAATAGTAGAATTTAACCTAATCGTCAAACACTTTGTTTTTCCCCCGATCTAGGTCCGAACCTTGTTTTTCTTGATCTACAACAACAAATTTAGCTTTTGTAATACTCACATTGTTCAATTTAGTCCAAAAATCATATTATGGAAAAATTATATTTTTGCCCCTAATGTTTCACATTTTTGCAATTTAGTCCCTAGTCTCGTAAAATATATTCAATTTCTTCAAAATCGAAGCCTAGCTGAACCATTTTCACACTCATACCAGCCCAAATTTTTCATTTAATCACAATTTTACTATTCATTTTTGTAACTTTTACAAATAGGTCATTTTTGACATTTTCATAAAAAATCACCTAGTAAATGTTTTTTTATTAACACCAAACATGCATTTTCTACTATTAGACATCAAAATACACAAATATATAACATTGATAAAATTTTAAACCTCATCTTTCTTTCAAATTAGTCCTTGAATAAGCTGGATTAGGTTGCAAGGATCTCAAAAACATGAAAATCATTAAAAACGGGGCTAGAACAGACTTACAATCGAGCTTGGAAGATGAACAAACCCTGGCTATGTCCTCTCTTGAGAATTTTGGCCATGGGGTAAAAGATGAGCAAAAATTGGCTTTTATTTTGCTTATTAATTCATTTAATTACCAAATGACCAAAATTTCCTTTTATTAAAACACTAAAATTTCTTACTCCATGTTCATTTTTGTTCACCGACTTAAGTAATGGTCTAATTACCATCTAAGGACCTCTAATTTAAAATTTCATAGCAATTAGACACCTCTAGCTTCTAGATCTCAAGTTTTGTACTTTTTGCAATTTAGTCCTTTTTACTAGATTGAGTGCTCAAACGTCAAAATTTTCGAACGAAATTTTCACAGAATCATTCCATAAAACTGTAAACCATGAAAATATAGGAAAAATAAATTTTTTTGCCTTGGGTTTGTGGTCCCGAAACCAGCGTTTCAACTAGACCCAAAATTAGGCTGTTACACCACGCCACTCTAGCGAACCAAATCTCGCTTGATCTAAATAGTGGTTGAATTAATTTTTTTGTAATCCCACTAAATTGTATTACCTTAACTTTAAGCGTAACATAGCCTTCTACCAATGACCGCTATGGCTACAATACTCAATCACTAACGCTGAGTGATCATTTGGTCCCACAAATTCCCTTTCTTATCGTATTCCCACATAACTAGCCTTTTTAGTTGACATTACCTTACCTATTTCCTCCTTAAGAGGAATAGTCTTGACAGACAATTTTGTCATCCCGTGTATCCTCCTTTGTTAATGGGTTCTAACTACCCCTCCCTTCTTGAGGGACTAATCGGTGTACATATGATATGTTGCCATTCTGTATGATTTCATTGAGCTTCCTTTGGTAGCACTTATTAGCGAATCCTTATCTATGATCCTCATTTATACCAACTTTCATTCACCTTTACACCAAACACCATTAGTGCATCAACTTCTATGCCTAACCATGTTGGGTTAACTCTTATATGCTTTACTGGCCTTTACAACTGTTATTCTAGCAGTCCTTTCCTTCAATATATTTCACTTTTTATTGGTGGATTCCTATGATCAGTTGGCTATCTAATGCAAGCCCATACTTCTATTTTCCTTATAATCCATTTTCCTTAATGCGGGTTGACCCACGAATTTTATTATGATTTTTCACCCAATTATTGTCCCAGTAGACTCTCTATGTTTCCATAGTCAATCCATCGTCTTACACAGTATACCTCAATTCCCTTATCTAACGTCTGGTGGACTAATCCGTGTTTGATATCGCTTTGGACTCTCCGATGATTAACATCCCGTCAAACTCTCTATGATGCCATAACATCTTTCAACCATGGTCTTACTCATTTTATTGTCAATTCATATGATGTCATAGTGTCTTTTAGCCATGGTCTTACTCATTTTATTTTCATTTCATCTCTTGATACGATAACATCTTTCAGCTATGGTCTTACACAATACAACCCTGTATTATTGTCTCGACAGACTACACTAGTGGCTATAGTCTAACTATGGTCATACACCTTACATTTCTTGTTTTACTATCCTGATGAACTACACTAGAGGCCATAGTCCAACTATGGCCTTACACCTTATGTTTCTCATTTTTACTGTCTCGACAGACTACACTGGGTGGCCATAGCCCAACTACGGTCTTACACCTTATGTTTCCCAGTGTTTACTGTCCCGACGGGCTACTATGATGCCATAGCATCTTTCAGCTATGGTCTTAGTTCTGCTTACCATAATGCCATAGCATCTTTCGATCACGGTCTTACTCATTTATATCATGATGCCATTGCATCTTTCAGCTACGGTCTTACTCATTTTAAGCGTATAACCTCTGATCAATCCCCTAGCTTAGCCCTGATTTTTACTCTTCCCATTTCATTTTATTCATTCCTCCATTTCACCATTCTATACATTGATGCTCGAATACCGTAATGTCCCATCCGCAAGACCCGAAGCTGCGCACCTCACAGGTGTACACAACAACACCGTATGGTGGTGTTTAACATAACCATCCCATTTTCCCTTTCCTAACTTCATCTAACTCATTATTAATCCTCTTTCATTATTTCCCTTTATCATGCATTATAACCTAAAATAACGGATATCCATAAATTCATGAAAGCATGCATCATATTTTTGTAGTTCTGAGTTTGAGAACAGAAACTCACCTGATGCTTTTTCACCTTGTCTTTTTAGCTTTTTCGTATGCCAAAGCTTTCGGTCTCTTAGAAGTTAAGCATGACAACCTAATCATGGATTGAACGCATGTTTTCACTTTAAACCTCAATTTCCTAGAACATGCAAAACCCTTAAAATGGTTTTGAAAACTCTTAACTTTGTTTTTTAACTCTTACGTATACCAAAAGGCTTAAAACCTTACCAGCTTACTGGTTTCTTGTAACACCCCTAACCCGTATCCATCACCAGAATATAGTTACTACGCATTACCGGATAACACACTTCATTCACATACATATATGCAATCCTAATCAAAATCCATTTATATCAAACACATTGTCCCAAGTAAGGTCCTACAAGTCCTTAAAACATGCTTAGTAGTGGTTCGGGACTAAACTGATAACATATGCAAACTTTAAGAAACTTAGAAAATTTTCTTTAATTTCAGGGTCACACGCTAGTGTGAACAGGCCATGTGCCTCACACGGCTACCAGACACGCACGTGTCATAGGCCGTGTGAAAATAGGGCATACCACACGCCCGTGTGTCTAGCCCGTGTACCCTTCGAAATGGCCACACATGCCTATGTGCCAAGGCAATGTACCTCACACGGCTAGTAGAGACGCCCGTGTGTCTAGGCCATGCTCAAGACTAACTTGAATCTTTAATTATTTTGCAGGGGTCACACGGCCATGTACCAAGGCCATGTATCACACGCGGTTCAGCCACACGCCTGTGTGCTCAGCTGTGTGGAGTGAAAATATACTTGGTTTAAGTCACATTTCTCACCCTCCTCAGGCATACCTAAACCACATCAAATTTCATCATTTCCATACATATATGAGCAGCCAAAACATGCTATTTCATGCAGATATCATGCCATCTATCATCAACCAATTCAACTAATAACTCCTAAATAAAATTTCTCACCTTTCTATCAACCAAATTACTGATTCGTCATCCACAAATCATACAAAAATTTACCATTCCTCAAGCATTAATACATCAACTAATAACTAATCAAATGAGCAATCACTTAGCCATATAAACAACCATGGAAAACATTCCAAAACACATGGTAACTTGTATACATCACATATAACACTTACAAGCCAAATCTCATGGCTATTATCATGACTCAAAATATACCAAAAGACACTAGCCTATACATGCCATATACCATATATACAAGCTTCAAAAGTACCAACAAATTGATCGATAGTGTGACGATGCTCCTGACGATCCTTGAGTGTGAGCTAGCTTCGAAAATCTATAAATCATGGAAAGAATACACAAAGTGAGCTTTAAAAGCTTAGTAAGTTTGTATGATATAAACTTATCTAATCACCAACATTTTCATTCATCAATCTAGGATGAATAACATGTAACTCATGATTATAAACAAACCTTTCACACTCTTGTTCTTATGCTATATATAAATTCCATGACTTCTTCTAATAATTTCATGTTTTATATTTACATACATGTACAATTTCATATCGAACTCATACCTTCTCGTGCTACTATCGATTATTCGATACAGACTAAGTGCCATAGTATAGCTGAAGCTATCATAACCTCACACACTAAGTGCATCACATAGCCAAAGCTATCTCAGTCTGGCACACTAAGTGCCACACACACACACACACACACACACACACACGCACACACACATATATATAGCCAAAGCTATCTTGAATCACACACTAAGTGCCAAACATAGTTGATTTGTCGTCAGACATTACCGTAGTTTTGTATATACAATTTATGCAATATTAAGGCATTAAAAATAATTGTAACAATGTTTATCACGTATGAACTCCTCGTACTCGAAATTGACGAATCGGATCGATTATTCGTTAACCTTCGATTTTCCTAAATCTAAATCTGAATTCTTTCTTTCTTGATCTATATGCATTTTAAATTAACCCATTTAATCACCAATTCAGTCAATTTAATCCAAAAACACAAATTTGGGCATTTTTACACTTTAGCCCCTAAAGTTACACATTGATTCAATTTAGTCCCTATTTCACAAATACACAAAATTCACAAAATTAAATGTGACCCAAGCTTAGCCAAATTCTCTATAGGTCCCTAGATGCCCATAGTTTTCATTTATTTCACAATTTAACCCCTCAATTTACACTTTTCTCAAATTAATCCCTAACTGACATTTTTGTCAAAAATCACTTTAGAAAACATGTATATCAAACACCAAGCTTGTATAATTCATCATCAAAAATCATAAAACTCATGGATTCATCAATGGTAATTCACAAAATCATCAACAATTTCAGAAATTAAGGTACAGGCTAGCTAGTACCCAAAGTAACGATAAAAAAAACATAGAAATCATCAAAAATCGAGCTCAATTCACTTACCTAACAAATCATGCAAGGGATGAACTTCATAAAGCTTCAATGGTATTTTTATTTTTCAACATTCTGTGAAGAGATGATGAAATGAGCATGAAAATTTGTTTTGTTTTATTATTCAATAACTTATTTTGCTAATTACTAAAATACCGTTGTTTAATAACGTTGATAAGCATATAATGGATGGCTATTCATGTCAATTTTCACTATCCAAGGTCTAATTTCATAATAAGGCCCTCAAATTTAATAAGCCATAGAAAATAGACACCTTTATTATATAGAATACAACTTTTGCATTTTACGCGATTAAGTCCTTTTTCTCAAATTGAGCTATTAAACAAAAAAATGAGCTCATGAAATTTTCACACACATATATTCACATGATGTAAACACCAAAAATAGTATTAAAAATAATTTTACAGCCTCAGATTTGTGGTTTTGAAACCACTGTTCCAATTTAGCTAAAACCAGGTTGTTACATTTCTCTACTTTTTTGACCTAAACCTTCCGATTATCGCTCCATGCAAAGCTTTCCATAACCATCGCTTCCTTGAAGCAATCATGAAAGATGAAGAAGAGGAGAGAATGAAACAGATTGAGAGGAATCCGTCTGAGGATTCATTTCTCAGCTATATATAACCCTTCATGCGCGGTCTCCAATTGCATATCAATCATTCATCCATATTCATTTTGTCTCCCACTAAGAGACTAGCTAGTTCTAATTCAACCAAAATAAACTTGGTTTTCAACCATATCCCATTTCGTTCCTAATTTTTCCTGGTTTTTCAATAGTGACTGCTACTTTTTGGCTTTTTTCAATTTAACCCCCTAAAGTTCCTAATTTCCAAGTTTAAAGGATTTTGGGAATGACGACTCTCCCATTAAAAAAATTCCCCGAAATTTCCTTTCTTACTCAACCATCAAGGAGGACTTAAAGAAGTTCCTTTCCATTCTTGCCCTCACAGGGCTCGTATAACTGATTGTCTCTTGTTCTTACTTGACCCTTCAATTTATTTCCCCTCTGTACATTCACGTTATTTCTATTTCACCCAATCCGTAGATCACTTCAACACTTAACAAATTATAGATACTAGCTTATTGGTTGGTATAACTATTTGAGTGTTGGGCATACTTTAATTCATATCTTCTATCCACTCTAGATTTGGTGATTGCTCTAAAACAACCACCGTCTAACTAACTTCTTCTTATTTCTAATTCTGGCAGTTAATTTCATAGCTCCCAAATTATTTTACATGCTAACCCTATCCATCTTAATGAGGCATCTCCTTTCTTGACACAAGGCAGCTAAACTTTCTCGTAAAACGTTTTTATTCCTAGCTTGGTGAAATATTGAGGTTACTATCTTGACTCCAGAGTTATATTCCAACAATAACAATGGCTTATCAACCCTTCTCGGAAAGACTTGTCACTGATCTGATTTACAACTAGCTCTACTTTCACAGGCGTTATACCATAATGGGTAACAGTTGGCATATATTCTCGTTTTGGGAATCTTAAAGATTTCTTCCTTCTCCTATGCCATAGGTGGCCTCCTTGCATTAATTGGTTTGAACGGTTCCTTAGCGCCCATTAAATCTTCCATAATTTCCACTCTCTCCTTCAGTTATAAATAAACCAAATTGTTAAGAGGATTTTCACAACTTCTCATCTTCTACTTGATCATTTTTCCCTGCGTTTTGTTGCCTCTTTTTCCCTTTCTTTCCTTTTCTACCGATATCCACTATAACTCGTATAAATAGCTCACTTTAGATTTACTCTCGTTAGGTAATAGTTTCGATCATCACCCTAAAATTTTCAGTTTCCCTGAAGAAACAACGATCTAGTTTTTTAATTTAGCTAATAAAAAATTATTATTATTATAATCATCACTTTCCTTTCCAAATTAAAGATAGGTCAATACAGGAACTTCCAGAAATATCTTTTTTTGAAGTTTTCTATATAAAAATAGGCTAGATTTTTACCTGAATCTACACGAAACCCATCACCCAAATTTATGTAACCAAGAAAACCACCTGTTGAGCAAAACTCACATTTGTTAATTTTCACATTAATTATTTCTTGCACAAAGTCTGTAGTAAAATCTTCAAATATTAAACGTGCACATGTTTTGTTTAAAGTAGATTAGAATACCATCAATAAACATAACTACGACTATATAAATATCCATATAAAGCTGAACAATTTGATTCATCATATTCATAAATTAACAGAAGCATTAGTTAGTCCAGATAAGATCACCAGAATTCATTATGATCACCTTAAGTTCAAAAAGTAGTTTTCAGCATATCACAATCTTTAACCAACAACTTAATAACCAAATCTGTATTTATCTTCAAAACCACTGTTATGCCCTTTTTAACTAATCAAACAAGTTGTCTATATGAGATAAAATATATTTATTCCTGTCCCGAATTTATTCAATTTACACATTTAGACAACAATCCTAGAAATTCTTCAGGAACAGATCAAGAAACCCACTGACAATCGGTACATGATCAATCTTCGATCTCTATTCTTGAATATCAAGTAGACACATATATCAGAAATGTTTTACAATATTTTCAAATCGTTTCCTGTACCATGACAACTAAAATAACTTTGGTTGTACTATCTTATATACCCGACTCAAATACAATCGCTACACTAGTCTAGCATTTCAAATCAATTTGTTTCAGATAACAATTCACTACAGCATCATATGACCTTAGCGATCCTATTCCTTGACTAATATCAAATTCTTGAAATGATAGTAACATTAGAATAACAAGAAAGTCACAGTCATAGAATTTCAGTAGATACTTTCAACATACCAAAATAACAATTATACTTTAACCCACTGGATTATGACTCAAACATCAACTCAGTTAATTTAAGAAATAGGTCCTTATCCATACTAACGCTGTGCGACATATGAGTAAGTTGATCCAGTACCACTCAATCCATGTACAATAAATAACATCAAAAAGATAGAACATACCAGGAGTTATTACTGTGTCTAGCAACTGTGTCTTCGGTCCCACTACATTTAACTCCAGTGTTATTACTCTATACAGGTTCCTGTTTAAATGACATTTGATGACATTTCTCTTTCTAAATACAAACCTGAATAAATCCCAGTTAATCCTATCCCTTAGTACCACCACTGTTAATGTTGACTATCAATTATAAATCCTATCTATTTATCAAAGACATAATGCATCTAAATTAATCATCAAGGAAGCAAGCCATATTTTTAAAATTCCCTAGGTGATTTCAAGCCAGTATCCAACTCTAGTTGGGTCTTCATCTATTTACTTCTAAATTCATCAACACTGTGCTTTTAATTTATTAAATAAGAACTGTTAAACTTTTTAAATCTATTAAGGACTAAAAAATACCATAGGGAACATAACATTGGGGTAGAGGTTGTAAGGCTACTGAATTGGTTTGCACTAGTTCTGTAAACCACTGACTCATTAAATCAAAAGGCATTATGACTTCATTATTAAACATTTATGAAATAAATCAAAAAAATTCAAGAAAACATATCAACTTACAAAAACAAGAGACACACTGCCGTGTGGCCAGGCCGTGTAGAATGCCCCAGCCCATCTAACTTTCGAAATATGGACACACTTCTGTGTCTCAACCTGTGTCCCAGCCTTTGTAACTCTCTGACTTGTGACACATTGTCGTGTCTCTGACCGTGTGTAGCACACGGCCAAGTGACACGAGCGTGTCACAGGTTGTGTGCACCTAAATAAACCTTAAATGACAAGCTTACCATTTCACACTTTCTTGGACACTTAGTAAACCATTTATCAACCAATAGACCTACCTAAAATGACATTAAACAAACTCAAATCATAACATTTTCAATCATCTTAAGTGTCTAACCAATGTACCCTCATTGATACCACAAATATACACCTAATCAACAATATAAACCATCATCCAAAACATGCAAATATGCCTATCATAGGCACCTCAAATCTCAACAAGTCAATTAGACCTATTAGTCATACATATTCCACAAGTTTTTTAGCAGCCTGTTTTTAGTCAAATCGGAACAGTGATTTTGGAACCACAAATCTGAGGTTGAAATAATTATTTTATTATTATTTTAATGTCTACAGCATGACAATATGATTTTGTGAAATTTTTGTTAAGAAATTTTATCGTTTGAGTGCTTAATTTGATAAAAAGGATCGAATCGCGTAAAATGTAAAACTTGAGTTCTAATAGTTAAAGGTACTAAATGACTATTAAATTAAATAGTAGAGGTTCTTATGTTGTAATTAGACCATTTTTAACATTAATGGACATTTATGTGCATGGTTTAAATGATTTTAATGGTTTATCATTAAGGTTAAAATGGTAAAATAATAATATCAACTTAAAATTAAAAGAAATAAAATATGTATCATCTTCTCCATGCTTTTTTTTTACCGAAATTAGAAGAAAGAAAACCATTTTTAAGCTTTTGGATGTTTGGCCATTAACATTAGTGCATGTAAGTTCAATTTTGTCCTGTTTTAATTGATTTCTATGTTTTTGAGATCGTTGCAACTTAATCTAGCTAGCCCAGGGACTATTTTGCAAAATTTTTAAAGGTTTAGGGTTTTACATTGATGAATCTATATGTATTTTGATGTTTGATGATATAAAATGCATGCTTGTTGTTAGATAAACAACATTTGTAAAGTGATTTTTAGTAAAATGTCCAATTATGGATTAAATTGAGAAATGTGTAAAATTCATGGTTAATTTGTGAAATAAATGAAAAATGTGGGCTATTAGGGACCTAATTGAAATTCGGCTAGCATGGGTTCAGGTTGAATTGCATGAATTTGTATTTTTATGAGATAAGGACTAAATTGTAAAAATGTTTAAATATTAGGGGCAAAAGTGTAAAGTCGCTATAATGTGCATTTTTGGGCTAAATTGAATAGGTTGATGATTAAATGAGTTAAATTTGATATTATATAGATCAAGAAAAGTGAAATTAAAATTTAGATCGGGGAAAGAACAAGGTTTTGGACTAATCGACTCATTTCGTCATTTTTACATTCAAGGTAAGTTCGTATGTAATAAGCATTGTTATATTTGTGTTTTAAATACTTTGGTATTGCATAAACTGTGAATACGATACTACGGACATGTTCTATGACGATTCGGCAAATGTGAAATCCCGGTTGAACCTTAGGAATAGATTAGGATACAAATGACATGTCATCAAGGGTTATGTGATTTGGGTGTAGGTCCGTACGTCCTACCGGTGGTTGAGTTATCCGACATGTGTTGCGAATACTATTTAGCTTGTGTGAACAACATCGTGTAACTTCGTCATGACCGTCAGCTTGTGTGAGCAGACCCATTGATAGCTCGGGAGTAAGCATTATATGTGATACAAGATTGAGATAGCTTCGGCTATGTATGTGGCACTTAGGTTGCGAGATTCCCGAGTATCTAGTAGTATTCCGAATGGTTCAACAGGTATATTAGAGATGTGGTTGTGTATTTGGGTACGAGAAGGTACAAGTATGTATATGAACCATATAACATTGAAATGAGGAAATTTATGAAAGTTATATCTAACTTTATGAATGTAAATGTGGTAGGTTGGTGATTCAATATGAGATAAGTTATGTTATGTTTTATTTCCTTAAGTTGTGCATATGTGGTAAGTTGGTTTTAATGCTATACGAGCTTATAAGCTTTATAGCTTACTTTGTTTATTTTTCTGTGTTTTATAATGATATCAAAGCTAGCTTGGATTCGGAAATCATCAGAAACTTCATCATACTATCCAACTATCATTTTGGTACTTTTGAATCTATGTTTTTGGATATATGGCATGTATAGAAGTTATGGTCATTTTGGTAATGGATTTTTCTATTTGAGTTGGCTTGTAATTGATGAATGGTGTGTTATGTATTTAACCATGTGATTTGGCTTATATTTGGCATATTTTGTGTAACAGCCCGATTTTGGGCCTAGTCAGAATAGTGGTTTCGGAACCACTATTTCGGGGCCGGAGAAATTATTTTTTAATGTTATTTTATGTGTTACAACATTATTATATGAGTGCATGAAAATTTTGGTGAGTTAATTTTAGTGTTTGTGAGCTTAATTGTGAAAAAAGGACTAAATCGCATAAAGTGCAAAAGTCCTATTTTATTAGATAAAGGTGTAAATTGACTATGAATCATATTGTGGAGGTCTTTAAAGGGCAAATAGAACCTTTTGTGAGAGGTGGCCGGCCATGGGAGACAAAGAAATAGAAAAGTCAACATTTGGTGGAAATTAGGTGATAAAATTGAATAAAATAAAACAAAAAGGAAAAGTTGTCATTTTCTCATCTCTCTCCTTCTTTCTCCACCGATTTCTCTTCAAGAAAACAGCCATGGAATCTCAAAATTTTCGGCAACCTTAAACTCTTGCAAGTAAGTCTTCTTGGTGGTCTTTCATGATAATTTTTGTGTTTTTGGAACCCCTAAAGCTTAATCTAGCTAATGGGGGGACTATTTTGTGAAATGGTTGATAGTATAGGGATTTTCCATGAAAATATTTATGTTGTTTGATTTGCCATGAAAAGATTTATGTTGTTTGCTGAATTTTAATGGAAGAAAATGAGTCTTGGTTGTGTAATAAACAACTTTTGTGAAAGGATTTTCATGAAAACACCTAATATGGACCATTTTGTAAAGATGGAAAAATGAGTGATAAGTATGAGTAATAATGAGAATTTTGGGCTGATCCTAGTATAAAAACAATTCAGCTAGGCTTGGGTACTGAGAAAATTTGATAAAAATTGATTTACGAGCCTAAGGGCAAAATCGTAATTTTTGTAAAGTCAAAGGCAAAAAGTTCATTCTGTCAAATTGTGAATTATAGAATGTTTTAATTAATGTAATGATTAAATGAGTGAATTTCATCATGTTAGATCAAGAAAATCGAGATTTGAGCTTAAATCGAAAAGTACGAAGTTGTGGACTAAAATGGAGTAATTAGCCGAAATTGCATTCGAGGTAAGTCTGTGTGACTAAATAAGCATGCTATCTATATTATTGTTAATATATTTGAAATCTATTTTGCTAAGATTGTATTTAATTTTATGTTGATGGAATATGACATTCCATTGAAACAAGTAAGTTATATGTTATTAATGCAATTATATTGCTATGATGTATGAATGAATTGATATTGCATAAATTGTTTGATTGTGATTATGAGAATGCATGTCAAGAAATTAATGTAGTAATGACTTCCGATTGAACATTTGGAATAGACTTGAATATTCGTACCATGACATTAGGTGGTATATGAGCCAGTGTAAGACATGTCTGGGACATGCATCGACCACATTATGAGAGCCAGTGTAAGACATGTCTAGGACATGCATCGGCATTGAGACGAGAGCTAGTGTAAGACATGTTTGGGACATGCATTAGCCTCAAGATATACAAGCTAGTGTAAGACCTGTCTAGGACATGGCGTTAGCTTGTTGTGTGTTACTGTAAGACCTGTCTAGGACATGGCATCGACACCGATAGATGAGAGCCAGTGTAAAACCTGTCTGGGACACGACATCAGCCTCGATATATGAAGTCAATGTAAAACCTGTCTGGGACATGGCATCGACTTTGATGTGCTAGCCAGTGTAAGACCATGTCTGGGACATGGCATCGGCATCTTATCCCATGTTAGGGGCTATTGAATATCCTGTAGTAATCCAAATGGTTCAACAGGAGTTGTATGGTTTATATCGAATGATAGAGCTTATGGCTATGTTGTGAGTGGTACAGGCACTTACATGATATTGATGACATGTGAATCTAATTCATGTTGTATGATTGATAAGGAATGAATATGAGTAAGTATATGAGCATGTTGAGCAACCTAAGTATGTATGCCAAACTCATGAGAAATGATTTCGGTTTATGATACACATTTGGTGAGGATGTAATAGGTAAGTCATGCCTGTGAGAATGATTTTGTGATGACCTTATGATTATAAGTCTATACTTATGATGTATAAACATGTATTTTTACGAATGTGGTGAAAATGAATTAATAAGGTGTGATAAACTTAGTATCTTTAATTTACACTAAACCAATTTTGGACAACAACAGCAGTCCAACTTTGAAAATCCACCAAAAATTTTGGAAATTTAGTTAGAGGCTAAATGAAAAAATTAAATTAAAGCTTAATGAGTCTAGTTTCACATAAAAGAAATGGTTTAAGCAAAGGAGTCTCATACTATGAAATATCTAAATTGTTGTGAGACAGAGTCAGAATGATTTTGAAATCCCTTGTTCTTATTTGAGAAATTCATTGAAAATTTTACAAAAATATCTATAGGTTATAATTTATATTCCTAGAATTCTTAATGAGTCTATTTTCAAGAGAAATAGATAGGAACCTCATTCGAGTTTCGTATTATGAGATAATTAATTTTTAGTGAAGAGGGGTCAGAACTGTCAGATAGCGAAAAAGGGGTAACTTTAAGGAATAAACTTTACTTATTGGATATATAAAAAATTCTGAAAATTTTATGATAAAAATATATATGAGTCTAGTTTTAGGAAAAATTAGCGGATCTTGGAGTTCCTTAGCTCTAGATATAAATAAATTGGTAACTATGACTCAAGAAAACAACATGACCAGAATATAAGTAAAAGTGTAATTATGGTTGTATTACCTTGAGAAGCATGTTGGCATATTGCTTATTATTTTCATATGGACTTACTAAGCATGAAGCTTACTCCCTCCTTTCCATTTCTTTTAGCTTGTCAGGTTAGCTCGGGGTTGGAGATCATCGGAGGTAGCATCACACTATCAAGTCTCTACCTTTGGAATAATGAAGCATATATTAGAAATTTCAAGTGAGTGGCACGTATAAGGGTCTAGTTTATTGACATGTGTTATTATAATTTGGCCAAATGTATTGGCTTATATTGAGTTATATGTATATGACCATGAGGTATGGCTCATATTGGTTATGGCTTGTAAACCTAGCTATTCATGTCATGTATAATGTTTATGATGTGATTATGTTTGTTCGTCATGGTTGGTTGGTAATATGACATGTATGTTGGATGTATGCTTTATGACCAATTGAGGTGGTCCTAGCCATGTAGTAATCGCACGTTATAAAAACAACGTGATAATGGTTGAACATGAGTGCCTGATGGATAAATTGGTAACCATAGTATAATGGTAAAAGTGATCGTCAAAATGACAAGTCTTATGAATGTGGATTAAGGAATCTAGACTTGGTATTGTATGAGTAGATGCACAACTTGTAAGAGGACATGTTAATGTTATGAAAATGTCTTCATAAAGGTCGTTTAATCATTAAAATGATGCCATGATTTGTGGTTTTAATAGGCATATGGTTGTAAGGGTTTATGGGTAACATGAAGGCTTGGAAAATAGCCTAAGTATTAACTACACGGGCTGAGACATGGTCGTGTGTCTCAACCGTGTGAGGGACACGGCCTGAAGACATAGGCTTGTGACCCGGCCGTGTGGTTTGATTTGCATGCTGATGTCATGAATAGAGAGTTACACGGCTTGAGGACACGGGCGTGCCAAAAGCACACGGGCGTGTCCCTACGTCCACACGGGCATGTGACCCTGTTCCATGGGAAAATTTTCTAATTTTTTCTGAAACTTCTCAAAGTTCTCGGTTTAGTCCTAAATCAATCCCAATGTATGTTTAGGGATTCGTAGGCCCGTGTATGGGACATTATGCATGTTAATGAAAAGTTTTGAATTAAAAGAAATTTTGTAGCCTGGTTTTTGCATGTATGTGAATGATTAAGTCTGGTAAAGCCTCATACCTTGTTCTGGTGTTGGACACGGGTAAGTGGTGTTACATTTTACTCATGTATATATATGTGTAATTGGCCTTTTGATGTGTGGCTGATTAGTGATAGAAGATGCTTAAATTGAATAGGTATTATGGATATCAATAGTTGAGTTTTGAATGTTGATATGCTAGTGAATTTAAGTCTAATAATGCATGTTTGAAAGTGGTTATTTTTATGAATTGAGATTATAAGTTTTGGTATGAAATTGATAGGCACATTGTGGTATTTGTGTACCTTGTATTTTTGGTATTGTAATGGCATGAATTGTGCTTGGTTGAGGATTGGTTGAATGCCTATTTATGCCATTTTGTGTGCCACAAGTTTTGATGTAGGTGTATGCAAATTTGGGTGGCAATATGGTGTGCTAAATAGCCTATTTTTGTCCACACGGGCAGAGACACGGGCGTGTGTTTCAGCCGTGTGTGACACACGGTTAGGTTACACGATCGTGTGTCCCTTGGTGTTGGATTAAAAATCAAGTTAGTATGCTTCACACGGTCTAGCACACAGGCATGTGATTTGGCCGTGTGACATAAGTCAGTATACCTTACAAGTTTGGCACGGCCTAGCACACGGCCTGACACACGGTCTTGTGTGGCCATTTTGAAGGGCACACGGGCTGGTCACATGGGCGTGTGTTTGGCTATGTGACCCAAGTCAGAGAGTTACATGGGGTCAGACATAGGCTGGGACACGACCATGTGCTTCCATTTCGAATGTCCACACGACCTGTGAAACGGGCGTGTCTTTGACCATGTGAGACACACGGCAGGGCCACACAGGCGTGTGTCCCTTGTATTTTGTAAAATTTTTCTAAGTTTTGAAAAATTTTCCTAGGTTACCGGTTTAATCCTGAACCACCCTGAATGCATGTTTAGGGCCTTGTAGGCTCGTATTAGGGACAATGTGATTGTTTGTGAATGATATTTGTATGGAAATATAAAATTTATATGAAATGTATAGTTATTTGTGAAATAAGTTCAGCGATGCTCCGTAACCCTATTCTGGCATTGAATACGGGTGAGGGGTGTTACAAGTTTTTATGAAAAACATATTTCATCATTCACATGCCATAACAAGGCATTATTTAAACTTTTTTCAAATAACATCAAAATCAAGTATAGGTGTTCATGATACCAATTTGCAATTAGGTTCACCATTTACATTCCACACACACCCAAAACAAAAGTAAGATCACAACAAGCCTATTACATGCCATATAATCGAAAATGAACATTCCAAAAACTTCTGAAAACAGGTGGATAGTGTGACTTGAGTGCTGATCCAATCGTCCAACCTTCAAAGGTATCTACAAGAATAGAAATTAACACAAGTAAGCTAATTGAAGCTTAGTAAGTTTGATATACAGAAACAATAAATCTTACAGAAGTAAAAACAACATTTCAACCAATAATAACTCAACTACAATGTTTTCCTATCATCTAAAATCTCAACCCGGTGAATTGCATAATTTAATTCAAAGCTCAATCAATGTTCTTTAAGAATAATATACATATCCACAATATAATCGGTTCTAGATATCAATTACATGTCATGCCTTTCAAAGTCATTATTTAATTATAATGCAGTAATTTACGATCTGATGAACAACTTACAAATATGAGGACATTGATATTCCAACATAAACACACCAGATGCTCAAAAGAGCTAATCCATCCGAAACACACCAATGCTCAAAAGAGTTAATCCATCTGAAACACACCAATGGCTCCGAAGACCTAGTCCAAATGAAAACACACCAAAACAAGGAGTATAACACAAGAGTTCACAACAAATTTTGATCCTCAGTCTACTTAGGAAACATATATATATCACTCCACAACAATATCCACTCCAATCCCCCATAACACACCATATCTCAATTGTACTCTATTCCACATTCAATCCGATCCAAGTATTGAATTTCAACAACTTTTATCAAATAACTTTACATCATTTATAATCAAAGATATCTATTTTATCACATTATATCATCAAAATTTTCATATAGATGTTAAATTATAAACTGTACGAACTTACCAGACTAAATTGTAGCAACGACAAAGTATAAGAGCTATTTGATAATTTTCTGTTTTCCTCAGTTTTCTAGTGGTTCAAGATTTAAAATAATAATTTCATTCAATTCACTAATTTTAACAGCAATATTAATTCATTTTAGGCAATTAAGTCCTTTTTGACACTTTTACAAAATTGCCCCAACATTTTACTTTTATACAGTTTAGTCCCTAAGCCCAAAACATGCAATTTAACCATTTTTATTCAAATTTCATTTCGGACGAATTATTTACTATTTCTCTAAAGCCAGTACATTCTATTGTTTCACATCAAGTCCTTATACTTTTATCACTTTAATAATTTAGTCCTTAAACATTAAAATTACCAAAAATTACTTTACAAAATAGTCCTATCTAGCAACCAAGCTGAATAATCTTTCATAAAACTTCAATACTACACTAAAGTCATTAATGGAATAATCCAAAACATTTGATAGTTTTACAAATTATTAAAAATGGACAAGAAATACTCACCATGCAATAGAAATTTGTCAAGGCCGAAGCTTGTGTTCTTTAAGCATGGAGGAATCGTTTTCAAAACCAAAACAAAGAAGATGAAGTTTGTTTTATTATTTAATTTTATGTAATCTTTTTATTAACTACAAAATGGCATTAATTCATATATATTTTAGCTAAAACATATATATCTACCGTCCAACACTTTAAATATGGTTAAATTATCATATAAATCCATTCAATTATGCTTTCATAATTATTTAGCAAAAACAAATTAATAATGATGAACTGTTATAGATTTTTATGATTTAGTCCTTTTTACTTAATTAACTATCCAAACATCAAAATTTCTGAACCAAACTTCAATGCACCAAAATAATCACTGCATAAATATTTAATAAAAATATTTATGAACCTAAATTATGAAAACGAGGTCCTAATACCTCATTTTCAATAACCACTTGACTTTTGAATCAAACCTCTTATATGAACGTTTAATAATTAGTTAAATTCATTAAATCATAATTCAATATAAAAATTATTATTAGCGCGTATAATTTAACTACTGATTATACGAACTTACTCATCGAATTTGTGGTCTCGAAACCACTGTTTTCGACACCACTGAAAAAATGGGTTGTTACACTCTCCCTACTTGGAAGATTAAATTCAACCCCTCCACGATTTCACAGAAGAAAATGGATTGGTCGGAGTGGTGCCCTAGTGAAAATGTGTACTTGCAAAATGGAGGGTTTCTAAGCCCTCAAGGTTAATGCTATAGACACCTAGTTCGACATCCAAGTGTACCTTCCTCCACACCTCATTCGTCTACTCCCAGACCGAATTACAAGGGTCTTCCCTGTCTAGTTTCAAATTTGCAATCATTAGTACATCCTCTCAGAGCATTGGCCAAAAGAAGATATAGGCACTCATTCATCAGACTACTACATTTTACCTTTGTTGTATTTTTGTTTTAATAATATTTTTACCTTTCCAATACCTGTACTTTTCATTCAATGTATCTACTTGTCCTTACTTTATATCTTTTCTTCCTATTCGTCTACTCTTACTTTCATTTTTCCTAGTAAGATAGGTCATCGCATTTACATACTCAGCATATCTCTATTTAATTAAATAAGGACTCAATAGATTGAGCCAGATCAATCATCATGCACATAAGGGGTACTCCTTCCAATTCCTAGGTCTAGAGGACTGCCTAAACCTTTGCTCAAATACCACTAAAATTTGTAATATTGTGACACGCCAAACCCGACCCTATGATAGGATCTGAGTATGGTGTGTTACAACCTAAAATCCAACTAATTTCAAAATATTTTTGGTGGAAGCTTTAAAATTTTTAAATTTATAAATATAAACCATTTGATAGTTGTTGTTTTACTCAATTTAAATAAAATCACTAATAGTTTAAATAACACTCAAGCCATTTTGGCGTATGAGTGCAAATATAATAATTTCATTAAATAAAATAAAGTCTCATCAAAATAGAAGTTCTTTATACAATTCATTTCCAAAATACGCTTATGTGCCACCCCCATGAATCATGCATGATACAAACATAAAATAGTTAGCTCGCGATAAAAGTAGCACTCTGGCATAGTCCTTCTAACAAAGCCTTCCTTAAGTCATCAAGCCTGAAAAGGAAAAAGGGTAACAAAGTAAGTTAAAATGAACTTAGTGAGTTCCAGAGAGAAATCATACATAACATTACTAATAATACATCTAAACCTTTTTGAAGGATTCACACACATACACATTGTGACAGCCCAAAATTGACCCTAGTCGGGAAGTGGTTTCGGGACCGCTAAACCGAGTCACCGAAATGTTTGAACGTAATATTTATTGTCTAGAATATGTAATTATGAATGTGTGAAAATTTCAAGCTTCGATTTAGCCGATTGCATGTGAATTCAGTTAGTAGGACTTGTGTGACACTTTTGAAAAGTGATAGGCTAATCTATAAGGACCTAATAGTGCATGTAGTCAAAGGGGAGGACTTGCATGGAAAATTTCTCCCCCAAGTTCTAGTGGTCGGCCATGACAAGGAATCATGGGCAAAACATGTCCTAGACATGTTATGTTGGTACATCATGGGAGAAAAGAAATAAACAAATAAGTATGGGTAATAAAGAATGAAAAAAAAAAGGTGTGTGAGTGAACCCCCCCCTTTGCCGTGAGTTGAAGAAAAGCAAAGAAAAAAAAAATTGTTCATCTTTTCTCATTCTTTTTGGCCGAAAATACTAAAGAAGAAGGAAGGAATTTTGCTTCATGCTTGGTTTGGAAGAGGATTAAGAGGAGGCTTGGCCATACTAGTGTCTAGATTAAGGTATGTTTGATGTTGTGCCATGAGATTCATGCATGTTTTTGGTTGCTAACTTGATGTTCTTATTAGCCCATGGTTCAAATCTTTGTTATATCATGGGGATGGTATTTGGCCAAGGTGGATTTTGTGTTAATGCCATTGCATGTTAAATATGAAGCTTGCTAATGATATATGTGATGGTGGATTGATGGCTCTTGGACTTTCTTTTTAGTATTTTTGAGTAAGACATTATGTTCTTTGTTTAATCATGACCAAAATTATGGTGTTGTGATGTATTCGGCCATGGTACATTCATAAGTATGATTTATGCTCATTGCATGGAAAGTAAGATTTGTGTTTTGGATTTATGTTCATGTTTATTTATAATCAACTTGAGATTCGGCTCTAGCATATATATATGTATATATGTTTGCACATGATGTATTGGTATGACATATATACTATCTCAAGGTATATACTTACTTATGATGATGTTTCGGTTATGAAGGAAATGATAGATGTGTATTGAGTTACAATATGGAATGCATTAGTTAGTAGAATGTATGCTGTTTTTTTTTTGTGTGTGGTATTAAGTGTATAATTGGCCTCAACATGGACATGCATATTCGGCCACATGAGGGGAATTGGTGTGCATGCATTCGGTTAGAGGCAAACATATTGATGCCTATTCTTGGCTTAGAAAATTCGCTAAGGAGAGTACTAACTAATGTGTTGAGTTGATTCATGATTTCGCATTACCTCACGTGACTTTAATGTCTAATGAAAATATGTGGGCTAAGTACCTTGAATTCCTCTTCGATGCTCAAATGATTAAATCAATTTATTTGTTAAATTAAGCTCAAGAGCAAAGGGAGCTAAATCCGATAAAGGGAAGGAAAAAGTAGTTGAATAGCCGTCAAATCGTTCGACAACATCCGAGGTAAGTCTTGAGTAATGACCCTACTTGAATTATATTGAAATCATGCTCCTTGTGTGTGGCTATTGAGCCGAAATTGTAAAGGTTTGATAAATATTTTGTGTTTGAGCCTTAGTAACGAAAATGAAATATGGATGTGTCGTGATTATTGATATATGTGTACATGAGCATTTGAATGATATCCGGCTAAGTCCCAAGGCATTTATGCTAGTGATTATGTCCGGCTAAGACCAAAGGCATTCGTATGAAGTTTTATATCCGGCTAAGACCCAAAGGCAATGGTGCAAGTTACCAAATCCGGTTAAGACCAAGGCAATTGTGCTTGTGGTTGTATCCGGTTAAATCCTAAAGGTACGTGAATCGGAAATGAGCAATCTTGCTGTAAAATTTCAGTTTATACACTTGTGAAAATTCCAGCAATGAGGTATGTTCGTATGTGCTTGAATTAGTTGAGTCCTTACAAGTGAGTATTCGCCGGTTGATAAACGAGCTACCGCCTTTGGCTAAGTTGTTCTTTTGTGTATGAACATAAGGGTCGGTAATGTGAAGTAAGTATGATTATGAGAATGTGTATTAATAGAGTGATTCATTTAGCTATGTGAATGTAATACTTTAGTCAAAGCTGATTTCATTGCTTGAGACTTACTAAGCATTAAAATGCTTACCCGCTGCTTTGGCTCTCTGTTTTATAGGTTTCGCTCGTTAGCTATCGGATTCGGGATCATCAAGTCGAAGTCATCCACACTATCAAAGCCCCCATTTTGGTACAATTTTGGTTGAACTTTGAAATGGCATGTATAGGACTACCCTTTTGTTGTAGGTCATGTACCTTTCGGTTTTGTGTAAACTTGGATAGCCATGCGAAAATGGCTTATATACGTTTTTAGCATAGTACTATAATCGTTTGTATGTTGATCATTATGAGGTATGGAATTGTTTTGAACGATTAGCCATTGGAATGGTTAATCATGATCACACTTTGTGCTATGTATGCAAAAAGGGCCAATTGAATCACGGAAATCATGAAATAGGTAAAGCCTACCTTAAAGGCAGATGCTGACAGCAGCAGTGATGTGGATGTGAAAAATCACTAAAAATAGTAGGAATGGTATTAAATAGTGAATAAATTATATAAATGAACCTTGATGAATCTACTTTCATATGGAAGAAACGAAACGGTCATATGAGTTATATGTTAAGAGATATTAAAGTTCTCGTGAAACAGGGCCAGAACGGTTTCTGGATCCCCTGTTCCGACTTTGGAAATTCATTGTAAATTAACCAGAGATAATTAGGAGTCATGCCATATATGTATAGATTCCTCTCTGAGTCTAGTTTCTAAAGAAACAAGCGGCAACAGTATTGAAGACCTGTATAGGAAGATACCCAATTCGTAATGCATAATGTCAGTGTAGTCGAACCCTGGAATAGGGGAGACTTTAGCTAATAAACTGTACTAATTGGCCAGACCAAAAATTCTAGAAAAAAAATCTGTAGATGGACATATGAGTCTAGTTTCGAGGAAAAATTACGAAACTGATTTTCGAGTTTTGAAACTCAAGATATGATTTTTAAGGCGACAGTGATGCAGTAACCAGCTTGTCTGGAAATTTTTAAATGGACAGTGGAAATGATTAAGTCAAGTTTGTGTGCACCTTGTGTTCGACTCCGGTCATGGACTAAGGTACAGAGTGTTACAATTTTATTGGTATCAGAGCTACGGTTTAGTCGATTTTAGGACTACCGTAATGCGTTTGGGTCTAGCTATACATGCCATTTTATGTGATTATTTGATAGTGTGGTGATTTCTGACATTTGAATTTGTGTTTATTTATAGTAATGGATCCCGATCCCAACCGAGCGATAGTTGATAATGTGGAGAGTGTGGCGCCTGCTCCCGCACAAGGGACAGCGCCGGCGGACTCTCAACCTATTGCTAGCAATCCGAATGATAAGGCTAGGCAAGCCTTTTATAGCGTGATGAATGATTGGTTCAACCAATACATTCGAACTAATACAATTGCTCCACAACCTCCATGCCCGACTAATACAACCCCGCACCTACAATGCCTCCGAGAATCGACCAAATAAGGTCGAATAAGCCCCAGCTTGATGAATCCGAAAACATGGGGCTACTGAATTTAAAGCTACGGATAACGACATTTATGCCGAGCAAGCTGAATTTTGGTTGGACAACACTATCCGGCACTCGATGAGCTATCTTGTACACCGATGAATGCCTAAAGTGTGCTATCTCCTTGCTACGTGATTACGCCTACTATTGGTGGAGCACTCGACCTCTGTTGCCCCGAGAGCAAGTAACTTGGGAATTTTTCCAAACCGAGTTTGGAAAAAGTATATCATCGAGATTTGTTGATCAAAACGGAAGGAATTTCTTGAGCTTAAGCAAGGTCTATGTCGCCATCGACATTCGAGCGAAAATTTGTTAGACTTAGTAGATACGCCGGAATGTGTTTCGTCTCGAGGTCATCATGTAAACGCTTCGAGGATGGGCTGAATGAAGACATAAAATGTTCGTTGGCATTCTTGAAATACGAGAGTTCGTAGTACTTGTCGAGCGAGCTTGTAAAGTCAAGAGCTTAAAAAGAAAAACAAAAGTTGATGTGGGAACCGGAGAGTTTCGTAAAAGATCCTCGGAAAGTCTCTTCAACATGCATCGAAGAAATTTAGAGATGATGTGGGCGGTCTAGAGGCACTTCGGCCTTTTAGACGAGATCGTGATCGACCCCTATGGGTACACGAGGCACTTGATCGCCAGTGTTGGGAATGAACGTCGAGACGAACGAGTGTCGACATTGTGGCAAATGGCATTCGGAAGTCAGAGGTTCCGTGACCGCTCTGTTACAAGTGCGGATCGGTCGACCACTTTATTAAAGATTGCCCGAGGTTGCTGAATAGAATAGAAATCGAGTGGGAAACCGGGTGCTACCACCGCCGAGGTAGACCATCTAGAAATACGGGCAATGCTAGTGGTGGTCGAGAGGATCTAGAGATGCTACGACCAGATCCGAGGCTCGCGCTCTGCTAGGGCTTATGCCATATCGCACGTGAGGATGCTTCCTTGCGGATGTTATTACCGTACTTTCACTCTCTTTGATACTAATGTGATTGCTTTAATTGACCCCGGTTCTACTCACTCTTATATATGTGAAACCTTAGCATCCAAAGAAGACTTTACCTATTGAGTCTCTCGAGTTCGTAATTCGGTGTCAAATCCCTTGGGTCATTACGTCTTTGGTCGACAAAGTGTGTAAGAAATGCCCCTAGTAATTCGAGGTTCTGTTTTCCGCGGACTTGATGCTTTTGCCGTTCGATGAATTTGATGTTATTCTTGGTTTGGATTGGTTGACCGTGCATGATGCGGTTGTGAATTGCAAAAGCAAGACTATTGATTTGAGGTGCGCAAATAACGAAATGATCCGAGTTGAGTCTACGGACTTGAAGGGTTGCCACCGTAATATCCTCAATGTTGGCCCGAAGTATGTAAGAAAGGGTGCGAAGCATACCTTGCGTATGTAATTGATGATAAGGAGCTAGAAATAAAACCCGAATCAGGCTTGGTGGTTTGTGAATACCGAATGTTTTCCCGAAGAATTACCGGGTTTGCCACTGCTCGGAGATAGAGTTTGGTATTGAGCTTGTACAGGACCACACCGATTTCGATAGCTCCGTATCGTATGGTACCAACGAATTAAAGGAGTTGAAAGCTCGCTTGCAAGAGTTGGTGGATAGAGGTTTTGCTCGCCGAGTTTTTCACCTTGGGGTGCACCGGTGTTGTTTGTGAAAAGAAGGACGGAACCATGAGGTTATGCATCGACTATCGTCGACTTAATAAAGTGACAATAAAGAACAAATATCCGCTTCACAGATCGATGATTTGTTCGATCAACTGAAGGGAGCCTCGGTGTTCTCAAAATAGATTTGAGATCGGGCTATTATCGATTCTTGAATCCGAGATTCGGATATACCCAAACCGCCTTGAGAATGAGATATGGTCACTACGAGTTCTTAGTGATGCCGTTTGGGCTCACTAATGCCCTACGGTATTTATGGATTTGATGAATTAGATTTTTAGACCATATTTGGATCGGTTCGTAGTTGTGTTCATTGACGACATCCCGGTCTATTCAAGAGATGAGATCGAACATGCGAGCACCGAGATTAGTGTTACAAATATTACGGATAGGCGGTTATATGCTAAGTTCAGCAAGTGTGAGTTACGGTTAAGAGAGGTTAGCTTCTTGGGTCATGTGGTATCTACATCGGTATTCGAGTCGACCGAGCAAAATTTCACCATACTTAACTGGAAGCCTCCAAGAAATATTACTTGAGGTTCGAGCTTTTTGGGATTTGCTTACACTACCGACGGTTTGTAAAAGGATTCTCGATGATAGCCACACCCATGACGGCCGCTTGAAAGATGTCAAGTTTGAATGGACGGAAAAGTGTCGAAAAGTTTCGATCAATTGAAAACTCATTTGATGGAAGCTCCAGATTAGTGCAGACGAATCGCAAAGAGTTTGTCATCTATAGTGACGCCTCCTACTTGGGTTAGGTTGCGTATTGATGCAAGAAGGTCGAGTTGTGGCCTATCGTCGAGACAATTAAAGCCACATGAGAAAAATTATCCGACCCATGATCTCGAATTGGCTGCCATCGTATTCGCCTTAAAGATATGGCGACATTACTTATTTGGTGAGAAGGCCATGTGTATTCGGATCACAAAAGTCTCAAATATTTGATGACTCAAAGAGACTTAAATCTGCGACAAAGACGTTGGCTCGAGTTGTTAAAAGATTATGAGCTTGTCATTGATTATCACCCGGGAAAGGCTAATGTGGTTGCGGACGCCTTGAGCCGAAAATCACTGTTTGCTTTACGAGCAATGAATGTACACTTGTCTATTCTACCCGACAATGTGTTAGTAGCCGAATTAAAGGCCAAACCATTATTGACTCATCAAATTCATGAAGCTCAGAAAGTCGACGATGAGTTGGTTGCAAAACGGGCTGAGTGTGTTCCGAACAAGGAATCAGAGTTTCAAATTGATGATGACGATTGTTTGAGGTTCAGAAGCCGTCTGTGTGTTCCAAAGAATTCGGAACTTATTTCGATAATTCTGAACGAAGCCCATTGTAGCCGAATGGCAATCCACCCGGGGAGTACGAAGATGTACAACGATTTGAAACGTCGGTTTTGGTGGCATGGTATGAAACGAGACATCTCCGACTTTGTTTCGAGATGTTTAATATGTCAACAAGTGAAAGCGAACATCAAGTGCCTTCGGATTACTTCACCGATTACGATACCCGAGTGGAAATGGGATCGAGTCACAATGGACTTTGTGTCCGGACCGCCATTGTCGACAAGTAAGAAGGATGCGATTTGGGTTGTTGTTGATAGACCGACTAAGTCGGCTCACTTTATCCTGTCGTGCACGGATTTTCATTGGATAAACTAGCTGAATTGTACGCTTTCTCATTGTGAGATTACACGGGTACCGATTTACATTGTGTCGGATAGAGATCCGAGGTTCACCTCGCGATTTTGGAAGAAATTGCAAGAAGCTTTGGGTACCAAGTTGCATTTCAAAGATCGCTTTTCACCCTCAAACCGATGGTCAATCCGAGCGGATAATTCAGATACTTGAGGATATGTTGAGATGTTGCATCCTCGAATTCAATGGTTCATGGGAGCGGTATCTACCTTTGATTGAATTCGCACAACAATAGTTTTCAATCAAGTATTAAGATGGCGCCTTACGAGGCTTTGTACGGTGTAAATGCCGTACACCATTGTTTTGGACCGAGCTCGGTGAAAACAAAATTTTGAGTGGATTTGATTAAAGATGCTTGAATGAAGGTAAAGGTAATCCGTGAAAGTCCGAAGGCGCCACGATCGTCGAAAATTGTACGCGGATTTGAAACGAAAGGACATTGAGTATCGTGGGAGATAAAGTGTTTCTTAAAGTTTCGCCTTGGAAAAGATACTCAGATTCTACCGTAAGGGCAAGTTGAGCCGAGATTCATTGGGCGTCTGAAATCTCTGAACGAGTTAGCCCAGTTGCGTATCGTTTGATTTTGCCCCCTGAACTCAAAAAGATTCACAACGTCTTCCATGTTTCAATGTTTCGACGCTATAGATCTAATCCGTCGCACGTAATTAGTCCATCAGAGGTTGAAATTCAAGCCGATATGAGTTATGAAGAAGAACCGATTCGTATCCTAGCTCGTGAAATAAAGGAGTTGCGAAACAAAAAGGGTTCCGTTAGTAAAAGTGTTATGGCTCAAACACGGATGGAAGAAGCTACTTGGGAACCCGAGAACTCTATGAAAGAGCGTTACCCAAACCTATTTACGGTAAGATTTTCGGGACGAAAATTTCTTAAATGGGGAGAGTTGTGACACCAAAATTGACCCTAGTCGGGAAGTGGTTTGGGACCGCTAAACCGAGTCACGAAATGTTTGAACGTAATATTTATTGTCTAGAATATGTAATTATGAATGTGTGAAAATTTCAAGCTTGATTTAGCGATTGCATGTGAATTCAGTTAGTAGGACTTGTGTGACACTTTTGAAAAGTGATAGGCTAATCTATAAGGACCTAATAGTGCATGTAGTCAAAGGGAGGACTTGCATGTCAAATTTCCCCCAAGTTCTAGTGGCCGCCATGACAAGGAATCATGGGCAAAACATGTCCTAGACATGTTATGTTGGTACATCATGGGAGAAAAGAAATAAACAAATAAGTATGGGTAATAAAGAATGAAAAAAAAATGTGTGTGAGTGAACCCCCTTTGCCGTGAGTTGAAGAAAAGCAAAGAAAAAAATTGTTCATCTTTTCTCATTCTTTTGGCCGAAAATACTAAAGAAGAAGGAAGGAATTTTGCTTCATGCTTGGTTTGGAAGAGGATTAGGAGGAGGCTTGTCCATACTAGTGTCTAGATTAAGGTATGTTTGATGTTGTGCCATGAGATTCATGCATGTTTTTGGTTGCTAACTTGATGTTCTTATTAGCCCATGGTTCAAATCTTTGTTATATCATGGGGATGGTATTTGGCCAAGGTGGATTTTGTGTTAATGCCATTGCATGTTAAATATGAAGCTTGCTAATGATATATGTGATGGTGGATTAATGGCTCTTGGACTTTCTTTTTAGTATTTTGAGTAAGACATTAAGTTCTTTGTTTAATCATGACCAAAATTATGGTGTTGTGATGTATTCGCCATGGTACATTCATAAGTATGATTTATGCTCATTGCATGGAAAGTAAGATTTGTGTTTTGGATTTATGTTCATGTTTAATTATAATCAACTTGAGATTCGGCTCTAGCATATATATATGTATATATGTTTGCACATGATGTATTGGTATGACATATATACTATCTCAAGGTATATACTTACTTATGATGATGTTTCGGTTATGAAGGAAATGATAGATGTGTATTGAGTTACAATATGGAATGCATTAGTTAGTAGAATGTATGCTGTTTTTTTTTTGTGTGTGGTATTAAGTGTATAATTGGCCTCAACATGGACATGCATATTCGGCCACATGAGGGGAATTGGTGTGCATGCATTCGATTAGAGGCAAGCATATTGATGCCTATTCTTGGCTTTGAAAATTCGGCTAAGGAGAGTACTAACTAATGTGTTGAGTTGATTCATGATTTCCGTACCTACGTGACTTTAATGTCTAATGAAAATATGTGGGCTAAGTACCTTGAATTCTTCTTTCGATGCTCAAATGATTAAATCATTTTATTTGTTAAATTAAGCTCAAGAGCAAAGGGGAGCTAAATCCGATAAAGGGAAGGAAAAAGTAGTTGAATAGCCGTCGAAATCGCTTCGACAACATCCGAGGTAAGTCTTGAGTAATGACCCTACTTGAATTATATTGAAATCATGCTCCTTGTGTGTGGCTATTGAGCCGAAATTGTAAAGGTTTGATAAATATTTTGTGTTTGAGCCTTAGTAACGAAAATGAAATATGGATGTGTCGTAATTATTGATATATGTGTACATGAGCATTTGAATGATATCCGGCTAAGTCCCAAGGCATTTATGCTAGTGATTATGTCCGGGCTAAGACCAAGGCATTCGTGCGAGTTGTTATATCCGGCTAAGACCAAGGCAATGGTGCAAGTTACCAAATCCGGGTTAAGACCCGAAGGCAATTGTGCTTGTGGTTGTATCTGGTTAAATCCCGAAGGTACGTGACTCGAAAATGAGCAATCTTGCTGTAAAATTTCAGTTTATACACTGGTGAAAATTCCAGCAATGAGGTATGTTCGTATGTGCTTGAATTAGTTGAGTCCTTACAAGTGAGTATTCGCTCAGTTGATAAACGAGCTACCGGCCTTTGGCTAAGTTGTTCTTTTGTGTATGAACATAAGGGTCGGTAATGTGAAGTAAGTATGATTATGAGAATGTGTATTAATAGAGTGATTCATTTAGCTATGTGAATGTAATACTTTAGTCAAAGCTGATTTCATTGCTTGAGACTTACTAAGCATTAAAATGCTTACCCCGTTGCTTTGGCTCTCTGTTTTATAGGTTTCGCTCGTTAGCTATTGGATTCGGGATCATCGAAGTCGAATTCATCCACACTATCAAAGCCCCCATTTTGGTACAATTTTGGTTGAACTTTGAAATGGCATGTATAGGACTACCCTTTTGTTGTAGGTCATGTACCTTTCGGTTTTGTGTAAACTTGGATAGCCATGCGAAAATGGCTTATATACGTTTTTAGCATAGTACTATAATCGTTTGTATGTTGATCATTATGAGGTATGGAATTGTTTTGAACGATTAGCCATTGGAATGGTTAATCATGATCACACTTTGTGCTATGTATGCAAAAAGGGCCAATTGAATCATGGAAATCATGAAATAGGTAAAGCCTACCTTAAAGGCAGATGCTGACAGCAGCAGTGATGTGGATGTGAAAAATCACTAAAATATTAGGAATGGTATTAAATAGTGAATAAATTATGTAAATGAACCTTGATGAATCTACTTTCATATGGAAGAAACGAAACGGTCATATGAGTTATATGTTAAGAGATATTAAAGTTCTCGTGAAACAGGGCCAGAACAGTTTCTGGATCCCCTGTTCCGACTTTGGAAATTCATTGTAAATTAACCAGAGATAATTAGGAGTCATTCCATATATGTATAGATTTCTCTCTGAGTCTAGTTTCTATAGAAACAAACGGAAACAGTATTGAAGACCTGTATAGGAAGATATCCAATTCGTAATGCATAAAGGTCAGTGTAGTCAAACCCTGGAATAGGGGAGACTTTAACTAATAAACTGTACTAATTGGCCCGACCAAAAATTCTAGAAAAAAATATGTAGATGGACATATGAGTCTAGTTTTGGGGAAAAATTACAAAACTGATTTTTGAGTTTTGAAACTCAAGATATGATTTTTAAGGCGACAGTGATGCAGTAACCAGCTTGTCTGGAAATTTTTAAATGGACAGTGGAAATGATTAAGTCAAGTTTGTGTGCACCTTGTGTTCGACTCGGGTAACGGACTCGGGTACGGGGTGTTACACACATAGTACACCCAATTGCGTATACAGGACATAGATAGACTCAGTATGCCAACTTGCTTATCACTCGAGCATATATTGTACGCCAACTGGCTATAACTCAAACAAATCTATCTGTGACAGCCCTAATGTGACCCTAGTCGGGAAGTGGTTTCGGGACCACAAAATCGAGTCATAAAAATAATTAACTGTCATATTTGATGCTTATTATATGTATATATGCATGTGTGAAAATTTCATATTTGAATTTTGTTAATTGTAGGTGAATTTTAGTAAATAGGACTTATGTGCGAAAATTTAGAAATGTGCTAGGCAAATGTAAAGTGGCCTATTAATGCATGTTATAGAAATGATGGGTTTGCATGTCAAATTACCCAAAAATTGAGCTAGTGGCCGGCCATGCTATGGGTCATAGCATATTATAAACATGGTGTGTTAATGTTTCATGTTGGAAAGTATAAAATAAAAGAGTTAGTAATAAAATAAGGGGATGAAGAGTGATGAAAACAAAGAAAAGAAAAAAATATGTTCATCCTTTAACATCTTTGGCCGAAAATTCTAAGAAGGAAGGAAGAAGAAAGGTTGAAGAGGTTCGGCCATGCATGTAACTAGGCTAAGGTATGTTTGATGTTGCTCCATGAGATTCATGTATATTTTTAGTTATTAGCTTGAGTTCTACCTAGCCCATGGTTTAAATCTTTGCTATGTGAGGGAGATGATACTCGGCCATGGGTGTTGTCTTCTTGGTTGGTGTTTGATGTTGTGTTGATGAGGTATGAAGATGATAGAGTTTGAGTGCTCAACAAAAAGGATTGGATGTGAGTGTGTGTGAGAATTTGAAAAAGGTAGGTCTTAGCAACTTCATGAAGCATTCGACCATGGTAGGAAGTAGAAGAGAAATATAGTTGTTGTTCATGTTAGATGAAGTAGAGAAGTTGTGTGCTAAGGCCGAATGTGACTTTGAATATTATTGAGTAATGTATGTGTTTTGAATTGATGGAATGGAGAGGAAGCTTTAATTTTCTTATGAACAATTATATGTTAAATTAAGGGTTGCTAAGTTAGCTATTAAGGGGAAGTGCAAATGTTAGTATTTGATTACTAGAGTATATATGTGTTTTAGCCGAGCTTTGAACTTGAAACAAAATGGTAATTAGTCAATACAAGTGACCATATTTGTAGAATGTATTAAGTATACAATCGGCCTCACCATAGACATGCATATTCGGCCACATGAATAAATACATAGATTGATGTTGTACGTTCGGCTATAGGTAAGCATATTGATGGCTTTATCTTGACTTAGAAAATCGGCTAAAGGAGAATATTGGCTAATATGTTGAATTTGATTCATGATTTCATACATATATGACTCTAATGCCTAATATACATGGGCTAAGTACCTTGAATTTCTCCTTGATGTTCAAAATGATTAAATCAATTTATTTGTTAAATTAAGCTCAAGAGCAAAGGGGAACTAAATCCGACAAAGGAAAGGAAAAGGTGATCGAATAGACGTTGAAATCGTTCGACAACATCCGAGGTAAGTTTTCGAGTAATGGAACTTAGATTATGATTCGATTAGGTCATGACATATAGGTATGACAAATAAACGGTGATATAATGATTCTACTTGAATTATATATTGAGGTGATTAGTTTATACCTATGACGGGTAGCCGAATGTGTATAGAGATCATGTTATAAAGCCAATCAAAATCGTGCTCTTTGTATGTGGCTATTGAGCGAAATTAGTAAGTGTGATAAGTGTCTTGTGTTTGAGCTTTGGTAATGAAAATGAAATATGGATGTGTCATGATTTATTGATATATGTGCATGGTTATTCGAATGATATCCGGCTAAGTCCCAAGGCTTTTATGCTAGTGACTATATCCGGACTAAGATCCAAGGCATTTGTGCGAAGTTGCTATATCCGGGCTAAGACCAAGGCATTTGTGCTAGCGACTATATCCGGGCTAAGTCCGAAGGCATTTATGCTAGTGACCATATCCGGCTAAGACCAAGGCCTTGTCCGAATGGTTATATCCGGCTAAATCCCGAAGATATTTGGGTTTGGGAATGAGCGATCTTGCTGTAATAATTTCAATTAATACGCTCGTAAAATCCCAACGATGAGGTATGTTTCGTATGTGCATTGAAATAATTGATTCCTTCTAAATAGTATTCCCTCAATCGATTAACAAGCTTCCGGCTTTTAGTCAAGTTGATTCCTTATGTATGAATATAAGGGTTGGAAATGTGAAGTAGGTATGATTGTGAGAAAATGTGTATATGAAATTATTCGTTTAGTCGTATGAATGCTATACTTCAGTTGTGCATGATTTCATTACTCAAAACTTACTAAGCATTAAATGCTTATTCCGTTTCTTTGATTCTTTGTTTTATAGATTTTGGTTCGTCAGCTATCTGACTCGGGAGTGTCAAAGTCAAAGTCATCCACACTATCAAAGCCCTTTTGGTACTCATTTAGATGAACTCTGAAAATGGCATGTATAGGACTACCCTTTTGTTGTTAGTCAAGTACTTTGGTATTGTATATATTTGGATAGCCATGCGAAAATGGCTTATATATTTTGAGCATAGTGCTATAATCATTTTGTATATATGTGGTTATTGAGAGGTGTGGAAAGGCTTGGCAATGATTAGCCATTGGAATGGTTAATCACGATCATATTTTTGTGCTATGTATGTTAAAGGGCTAGTTAAATCATGGAAATTATGAAATAGGTAAAGTCTACCTTAAAAACAGATAACGACAGCAGCAGTGATGTGAATATGAAAAAATCACTAAAAATAGTAGGAATAGAATTAAATAATGAATAAATTATGTAATCGAACCTTGATGAACCTATTTTCATATGAAAGTAACAAAACGATCATATGAGCCGTAGTTTATGAGATGTTTAAGTTTTCGTGAAACAGGGCCAGAGCGATTTCTAGATCCCCTATTCTGATTTTGGAAATTCACTATAAATTAACCAGAGATAATTAGAAGTCATGCCCTATATGTACAGATTCATTTTCGAGTCTAGTTTCTTTAAAAACAAACGGCATGAGTATTGAAGCCATGTACAGGAAGATATCTAAGTCGTAATGCATGAAGGTCAGAGTAGTTGAACCCTGTAACAGGGGAGACTTTAACTAATAAACTGCACTAATTGGCCCGACTAAAAATTCTAGAAAAAACTTTTTAGATGGACATATGAGTCTAGTTTCAGGAAAAATTTACGAAACTTGTTTTAGAGTTTTGGAACTCGAGATATGATTTTTAAGGTGACAGTGACGCAGTTAGCCAGCTTGTCTGGAAATTTTAAATGAACTGTGTTTTACAATGAAATAAGTCTGTTAACACCTCGTGTTCGACTCCGGCAACGGTCTCGGGCTCGGGGCGTTACACTATCCACATGCCAACCACGTACCTAGAATTCAAAATCAGAAGCATATCACTCAGTCATATTCACATACGTTCTTCCCCCCTAACTCCTCATATCATTCTCATTCAGAAAAACATGGTTTATCATGATTTTCCAATCCAGTTTACAATATAGTTGCCCTATCAGAGGCTACACAAATATATCTCTTCATCTTCATCATCACATATTAGATTAGATAATATCTTACATATTAGAAGCAAATGGTAGTAGCTTAAACATAAAGAATGGTGCTTACTTTATCTTACAAACAGACTGCACTCAAACTGAAGACTTTGGATAACCATTACCCACACAACACCACACAACATCTTTCATCCATTACAAATGAGCATTACTTACGTTATACAAATTATAAAATAAAGAAAATTTTAGCACATGAGAGTAAGAAAGAACTCACTAGAAACTCTCGCACAATCTATAAAGTAGGTCCCCTACTTTTATTGCTTGGACCTTCTTTAGCATCTTCAATAGTGAGTTGGTACTAACGTATAAGTTAACTGAATATTATGAACCTTCACTCTGAAGAGGTTTTCTGAACTTAGGTTTTCAAAAAGTTTCAGAGAAAATCAAGAAAAAAGAAAATGTAAAAATGTTCAGAAAGACCACTGCTATCCTTATATACTTAAGCATGGAGACAAAGGTTAGTGGAAAAATCAAATAATTTCACTAAAACTCTTGGTTCCCGTGATTAAGTGCACCTAACATAATTTAAGTCTTATAATCTACAGCAATCTTGTTTCTTTCTAACTAAATCTTAAATTAACTAACCAAATTACCATTTTGAAATAATAAACAAATCTAAACATCTACAAACTTAACGAGTTCACCCAAAGCATCTAGGTTAGGCAGATACTTAATAAAAGTGTTTGCCAAACCATAGAACCCGCCAAAACTAAGAGTTTGCCAAATGATGCAATACACATAATTATATACTTAGTCATAACAAACATTTTACAAACTCATATCCTTATTTTACAAACTATATGCCAAACAGTAACCAGATACAGAGACTTCGCCGGGCAGGCTATTACAAACACCCTTACCCAATCTAATCACCAGATTTGGGTGCAGACATCACAACAGAATTGGGATATTGTACATACTCAGAATTTACTAAAAAATCTAAATTTAAACTATATTTCCTATTTATTTAAAAACTATATAACAAAGCCTATAAAATTTAAATTGAAGATTTACTATTTCAACTCTAGTATCTAACGTAACTATCTGAATACAACATATTCGTCCCCTTGGCGAGGTTTCTAAAGGTGACCCTTATCCTATGTGCATGAAACTTTCTTTCAATGCCCCTTGTCTCAGCACGATCTGGCTTGGTCCCTCCTCAAGTTCCTTCTTCTACGTATCTTGTATCCACAGGTCAATCCATTTATAAGTTTGAATGAACTTAGTGAGTTTCTACATTACACAAAACATATTCCATCTTATCAAGGTTCTATTAATTAATAACAATAATAAATAACAAATTTTATACTTGCTGGAAATGTTTCTCTTAAACCTTTATAACATACCATCTTATCCGTCTTCGAGCCATTCTAATAGCTCTTTTGAATGCCTCGTCGCTCCTGTAGATCCCATCCTTTCTTTACCTATTTTCTTGTTTCCACATATCCCCATTATGGGTTCTTCTTCCCGCCATTTTTGTTCTATTAAGGCGTCCTTCCAACTTACCCTTTTAAAGCTCTTGGGGAGTACGCTCAATCTATTTTAGTCCATCGCAGACTCTTTCCTTAACTTAATTATGTATGTCTTACTTACGTTTATTCGTTAGAATGGCTAATAAGATCCCACGCCAATCTGGCAGGCCAAATCTCGTTTGATCTAAATAGTGGTCAAATTCTTTTTTTTATAATCTACTTAAATTGCATTATATTAATCTTAAGCATAACATAGTATTTTCCCACAAACCACTATGGCCTATAATACACAATCACTAACTTTGAGTAATCATTTGGTCTCAAAATTTTTCTTTCTTACTGTATTCCCACCTAACAAGCCTTTTTGGCTGACACTACCTTATCAATTTCATCCTTAAGAGGAATAGTCTTGACAGACAATTCTATCATCCTATGTATCCTCTTTTGTTAATGGGTTCTAACCACCCCTCCCTTCCTTAGGGAATAACCGACATACATGTGCTATGTCGCTAGTCTATACGGTTTCTTTGAGCGTCCTATGGTGGCACTTATTGGCGAATCATTATCTACGATCCTCGATTATACCAACTTTTGTTCACCTTTACACCAGGCTATTGGATCTAGTGCCCTAAGTGTAGTATTTTTGTCTAAGTAGACTTGTAATTTTTTTTGAATAGATTGATTAATAAAATTACACATGAATTAAATTATTATACTTTATATTATTGTCTTGAAATGTTTTTTACATGCAAAACAAAATAGAAGCGAATTTTGCTCATTGGTTGTCTACTATTTAACTAATACTAAGTGGTAATACGTGGTCGGATTATAGTATAGAAATACAACTTGTATTAGTAGATGAACATAAAATGTCCTTAGTCTAATTTAAAATGAGCAAACTGATTGCAAGACTAATATGTCGTCTATCAAGTCCAATTGGGGAGATGCCTTGTCTTGGGTATTAGAATAGATGACTCCCAGAAAACAGAGACATAGATATGACTAACTAGACTAACAGTACATCATACAGAACCCAAGCAGAATAGATCTTGAATCTGTTTATGGATTTATTCACTTGTGATGTTCATAGTGCGACATACCTAAATCTTGAGTGGATTGCAGACTATGTATGTGTGACTCATACATTTTGATGTAAGTAAAAATCTAAGTCCAAATAGATAAGAAACTAAAAGCTGGTGCATTGGGTGTTTGACTTCTGTAGTATGTAGCGTCATTCACAATAGTGTAATTCATAGCCCAAAACATCGGTAATGAGATCCTCTCGTTGGTATTACATGGTTGATGAAAAGTAAATGTGGCCACTGGTCATCCGTCTTTGTGATGGATGACTTGATCACTATTTGATAGTGATTAACTTTCAATGAAGGAAAACATAATGGTTATCATAAGATAAAATAGGATCATATTAGGAGAATAAATATTATCCTAAAGAGATTAAGGATATCTTATGAGGGTAACACACTAATGACAAAGTCATTGGACAAGCACTAAGTATTTTCTTCCTTAATGGTATGTCGTTGGGGAGAGCTCAGTCACAATACTATAATGGAATGACTTCATGACTATATGAGTTAATAATTAATAAGAAAAAGGTCAGAACTTAGTTATAAATCATTTGAGCCTCAACTTCATTTATCCAATCGGTCCCTCCGCTAACTTGCTGAAACTAGAAATGAATTGCATATTTTAATAAAAATGAACAAAATGAATAGAAAAAGAGAAATAGGAAACATTCAGGAATGATTATGGTTTTATTGGAAATGGAAAAATGGACTCGTTTTGGAAATGAATGTAGATTTCCAAAAATGGAAATGGAAATGGAAAATTGTAATCTTATATAGGATTAATTAAAAAATGATGGAAGAATAAGTTTATGTTTTTGGACTATTTTCAAGCCCGAGAATGAAAATAAATCATTCGATCATAGTGAACATGTTGAGTTGTGACATATTGAATGACTTTTCTTAAAATTTTATTAGGGGTTAAAATCATCAGAATTCTACTGGGCTAAAATTCAGGTGAGAAATTTTTTTAACATGTAGATATTAAATTTTATTTTAAGAAATAGAAAAATTGAATTGAATTGGATCATATTACAAAGTACTGGGTCAAAAAGGCCCAAGAAGTACTCGAAATTAGACCCGATGTGAGAGAGGCCCAAAACCCCTCATGTAAGGAGTTGGGATGGAAAAACCCTACTATCATTAACTAGGGTTGACATTCCCTATATCTTAGAAAAACTAGGATATTATTTTTCTAGTGGAGATAAACTTCTACAACTCTACAAGGGTTCTACCTTCTCTTCCTGTAAATAAATGACATCGGTAGAACTATTATATACAACTTTTGAGAGATTGTTATTCTGCCAAAAAATAAAGAGAGTTTATTCTAAACTTATAAACATATTTTTCAGAATAAAAAATTTACTGTTTTTATTAAAGAATAGAGAATTTCATATTTCACCCCAAAAAGAAAAGTTTTTCTAGCTTTGTGTTTTGATTTAACTGGTTTGAGCCCACACTCGAAGCAATTTGTGGTACAAGTATAGCGAAGAAGATCATTTGGTTGAAACCCGAAAAAATCAAGGATCCGCTTATCCAAAAACACAAGTACATAGTCAGTTAAGGTTTATTCCTATAAATATCACAAACGGGTCGATTTTTAAATTTTTATTTTTTTGCTCTATAAGAAAATTATTTCGAAACCGGGATTTTTCCCAACACAAGCACCACTGGCGTGTAAACTTTTGTGTCTAACCATGCTGGGCTACCTCCTATATGCTTTATTGGCTTTTACAACTGCTATTCTAGCAGTCCTTTCCCTCACTATATTTCCCTTTTTATTAGTGGATTCCTTTGACCCGTTGGCTATCTAATGCATGCCCATACTTTTATTTTCCTTAATGTGGGTTGACCCACGGTTTCTATCTCGATTTTTCACCCATTTATCATTCTAGCGGACTCTCTATACTTCCATAGTCAATACATGATCTTACACAGTATACCCTAATTTCCTTATTTAACGTCCTAGTGGACTACTCGTGTTTGATATCTTTTCGGACTCTCCCATGGTTAATTTCCCAACGGACTCTCTACAATGCCATAGCATCTTTCAACCAAGGTCTTGCTCATTTTATCGTCAATTCATCTCTTGATATCAAAACATGTTTCAGCTCTTATCTTACACAATATAACCCATATGTATTGTCCCGGCGGACTATGTTGGTGGCCATAGTCCAGCTATGGTCTTACACCTTACGTTTCCCATGTTTACTGTCCCGACAGACTACACTGTGGCCATAGTCCAACAATGGTTTTACACCTTATGTTTCCTTATGTTTACTATTCCAGCAGACTACTAGGAGGCCATAGCATTTTTCAACTATGGTTTTATTCATGCTTACCATGATTCCATAGCGTCTTTCAGCCATGGTCTTGCTCATTTACATTATGATGCCATACCATCTTTCAGCTATGGACTTACTCATTTTAGGTTTATAATCTCTGATCATTCCCATGGCCTAGCCATGACTTTTACTCTTCCCATTTTATCCAATCCATTCCTCCATTTCACCATCCTTTACCTTGATGCTCGAACACTGCAGTGTCTGTAACACCATTCATAAAAGTGTTTTCATGCTAACACCATTCATAAAAGTTGTTTATAACACAAATAGGACTCATATTCCTTCATAAAAACTCAGAATATACCACAAATACATCCATGGAAAAGTCCTAAAATCTTGACTATTTTGTAAGATATCACCCTCATTTGAAAGCCCATGCTTCAAGGGTCTCAAAAGTGTAAAAATTTTGAAGAAAACTAATTAAAACCACTTACTTATGAGTGCTTTAAGTTGCTGCAGATTTTTGAGCTTTCAAACCTCAATATTTAATGATAATTTTGGTGAAGAAAGAAGATGGAGAAGAAGAAAATGATAGCTAGGCTTTTAGGCATTATTTTATCACCAAATCATGACATCATCTACTTAATACTTTGACTATTTGTTTAAAATCCATCACATGGCCGGCTAACACTATTAAAAAGGGTGTAATTGCCCTTTTAAAGCCCTCAATTTTGATTTTCTAGCTATTTAACACATTTGGGTACTAAAATGTAACTTTTGCCTTTTTTGCGATTTAGTCCTTTTCTGCAACCGGGCTTGAAAATATTAAAATTAACTCACCAAATTTTTCATGCACTAACATAATCGTATTATAACCTCATAAAGATAATAAAAATAATTTTTCTATCTTCAGATTTGTGGTCCTGAGACCACTGTTCCGACTAGACCTTAAATCGGGTTGTTACAGTGTCCCATTCACAAGGCTCAGAGCTTTACACATCACAGGTGCACATAGTAACACCACATGGCAGTGTCTAACAGAATCATCCCATTTTCCCTTTCCTAACTTCATCTAACCCGTTGTTAATCCCCTTAATGATTTCTCTTTATCATGCATTCTAAACTAAAATGGTGGATACCCATAAATTTATGAAAGCATGCATCATACGTTTGCAGTTCTAGGTTTGAGTACAAAAACTCACTGATGCTTCTTCACCTTATTTGTTTAGCTTTTCCGTATGTCAGAGCCTTCATTCTCTTAGTAGTTAAGAATGACAACAAAGTCATGGATTAAACCCAGTGTTTCAACTTTAAACCTCAATTTTCCAGAACATATAGAACCCTTAAAATGTTTCTGAAAACTCTTAACTTTGTTTTCTAAATCTTATGTATATTGAAGGACTTAGAACCTTACCAGCTTAATGGTTTCTCTACTTTTCTTTACCTAAACCTCTTAATCATCGCTCCATACAGAGCTTCTATAACCATCACTTCTTCGAAGTAACTATGGAAGATGAAAAAAATAAGAGAATAAAATAGACTGAGAGGAGTCCGTCTAAGGATTCACTTCTCGGCTATTTATAGCCCTTCATGCGTGGTCTCTAATCACATTTTAGCCATTCATCCATAACCATTTTGTCTTCCACTAAGAGACCTATTGGTTCTAATTCAACCGAACTAAACTTGGTTTTCAATCATATCTCATTTTGTTCCTAATTTTTCTTGGATTTATAATAGAGACTGCCAGCTTTTGGCTTTTTTTCAATTTATCCCCCTAAAGTTCCTAATTTTAGGGTTTAAAGAATTTTGGATGTGACACGTCGAGATTGAAAATGAGCCTATAGATGCTCAAGATAAACAGGAAGTTTAACCAAATGTTGAAAATCTAACTTCATAGAAACCTGATTCTTTAAAATTTGATGAGGTAAACCCTAAACTGGTCAATTATGATAAACTAACACCTATGTTAAATACAAAAACATTACCTCAGAAAAGCTGTCCAGTTCAAGCCAAAATTCCTCCACCTTCTTATCCTCAAAAACTCCATCAGTATAAGTAGCAACAAAATACTCAATTTAAGAGAATTTTGGATGTATTGAAACTATTGTGTGTTAACATTTTGTTGGTGGAAGCTTTGGAGAAAATGTTGAACTGCACAAAACTTATGAAGGAATTTTTTTTCTAAGAAGAAAAAGTTTGGGGAATTTGAAATTATAGCCCTAGCTACAAAATGTATCTTACTTTTGCAGAACATGTTGCCTCTTCAGTTGAAGGATATAGGGAAGTTTCATCATACCTTGCAATACTGGAGAATCCTATTGTAGTTAGGCTTTGAGCAATTTGGGATCGAGTATTAACTTGATGCTTATGATTATGTTCAACGATTAGGTATTGTGAGGCTAGACTGACTACTATTACACTCCAACTGGAGAATAGATCCTTAACATATTCGAAAGGAAAATAAGAGGTGAATTGGTAGGTGTTGGTAAATTCATATTTCCTACAAACTTTATTATCTTAGATTTTAGAGCAAATAAAGAAGTATCAATCATCCTAGGAACGCCTTTCTTGGTAACTGATAGGACGATAATCAATATGCAGAAATGTGAACTCACCATGCATGCTCAAGATGAACAAGTGACCATAAATGCCCTCAAGGCAATAAGATCTCCTAACGAGGTTAAAGATTCTTCTGATGTTTCCATGGTAGATTAGTTGGTTTTCATAGAAAGCAACGTACAGAGACTAGGAATGTAAATAAACCTTAGCTATAATAATAACTAACTTAACTAACACTAAGAACAAGAAGTAAATATAGAAAATAAAACCTAAACTAAGGTAGAAGAAGAGAAAAATAAAAACCCTAGAAAACTGTAGAGAAAAACTAAAGAAAACCTAACGAAAACTAAATCTAAAACTAATATAATATGTGTCTCTCTTCTCCTCAGCAATTTTTGGTTGTTTTGAAGTGAATTATAGTGACTTTTCGTCACCATAGATGCCTACACACGAGCCTTGTGTGATTGTTGGACTGGGTAGACAAAGACTACCCTTTTTGTCCAAGGTTGTCCCTCTAACAAAGGTGGTATAGTGATGCCTAGAAGAGGATATCGTGATACCTCAGGCAGTGTTGAGCCTTGGAGTCTTCCTTGGAAGATTGATATCACGATACCCAAAGAGGATATCGCAATACCATTGAAGGGAGTCTTCACTCTCCTATATTGTTGGAGGTATCTCGATTCCAAAGTGAGGATATCACAATACCCTTTTCCTTGGTGTCGTTCTGACTCGTATTCGACCTCTAACTCATCCCTACATCAATCAACAACACATTACACTGCCCAATGGTGCTATTGGCCAATTTGGGTCACAAAATGAGCAAAAATAAGACATATCTACTTATTAACCGAAAATATGAAAATAACAAAAAAAACTACACTAATGACATTATTTTCTTCGAGAAAAATCTTCTTAAGTGCGTCGAAAAAGCCTAATTTGCCACATCAAATTCTGGAAGATCACTCTTTATTTCTTTTATATTTTCTGATTTCCATTTCATTTTGTTGTTATAATTTTTAGCTAAAAAAAAGTGCGTAATAAAAGGTCATTTTGACCTAAGTACCAATCTCTTGTTTTAATTTGTTTTAATCTGTTTTTACAAATTTTGTTTAACCTAGTCACCACTCTTATAATATTGTCTAAACCTTTCCACTATCACCCTTATACCCTATTCCAACTTAAACCATCGTTCTTACACCTTCCTTCTAAACCCTATATACCCAACTTATATCATTTCCAAAATTTCCAAAATTGTATTGTCAACCATCATCAAAACTATTGTCAATCACCTTAATTTCGAACTCCACTTGTTCTATACAAAGATAAATATAGGAGAGTGAAAACAATATCGAATATAGAGGGGTCTACAAATAAATAAAAATGGGGTCTTTAATTTTATTTAAATATTTTAAGATACTTGAAATTTTAGGTTACTTTTAATTTAGTTTTATTTTTTGCATAATAAACATTAAGCTAAAATCATAAATAATTAAGCAGAATTGCACATTTTTCTTTAACTCCTAAAAAAGAAGTGTGGTAACGAGAACGTGCATGTCTAGAATTAAATCTTTCAAGGAAAGTCTTGGTATTTTAGCGGTCAAATTTGACTCATCTCACTTTCCTGGGACCCTACTTGGTGCACAGTTCACATTCACTTTGCTTTTGCCCATTATGTTTCATGTTTTAAACAATAAGGACATTGTTTCTCCTTAGTGGGGGTACCAGAAATTAAAATTTCTTATTTTTTTCCTAGGATTGTTGAAATTACTTTTTTATATTTTTATGAAAATTATTTTTTCCATCAAGTTATTATTAAGTAAATTTTACTCAAAAATTTAAATTGTTGTCTAATTATGTTAGCTTTAAGTATGTATAAAATTTAATTATTTCAATTATATTTATGTTTGCTTAATTTTGAAAAAAAATGCTTATCTCCATGTGTATAAGTCAACCATGAAATTTTTTACCCTTAGTAGAACTAGGTATGCATAAAGGTTTATGCCTCTAGAATTGACGCAATAATTTTTTTAGGCGAAATCCTAGGAGACATAGTAGTTTAAAAATGATTTAGGTAAGTTTTTTGTTTAGATCGTTTGAGCCTTTCGAGCCTGCCTTATTAAAACTAACCCTATAAACCAACTTTTGAGCCAAATAACCTATTCTTTTTAGTCCTTGCATTAAACAAATCATCCCTTGTTTAAAATTATTCATCTTGATTTTTCTCACCAAACCTTAGACTCAACTTATTGTAAGAAATTTTTTTATGTTTAAGTTTGGGGGAGTTCGAAAAAGAGTATTGGGTACTTATTGCAAACGGTGATTTTATGCTCAAATAAAGTGTCATTTATTGTTGTTAATAAAAACCTAAATTGTTTTGAAAAGAGGAATAATCTGTAACAGCCCATTTTTGGGGAAAAAAGGAACAACGGTTTTGGGACCAAAAATCTGAAATAGAAATATTTGTTTTATTGTTTCTTTAAGGTCTACAGCATGATAGAACAATTGTGTGAAAATTTCATTAAGAAATTTTATCGATTGAGTACTCAATTTAACTTGAAGGACTAAATTGCAATAGGTGCAAAATTTGAGTTCTATAGGCTAAAGGTGGTAAATTGTTATGAAATTATAAATTAGAGGTCTTTAAATGGTTATTAGACCATTATACTTTAGTATGGACAAAAATGGACATGGTTAGGGAAAAATTTCAAAGTTTAAGTGAAGGCCATTTTGGTAATCTAGTAAATAAAGACAAAAATAACAAACAAAAATGTTCATCTTCTTCAATTTAGTCCCCCATAGTCAAAAATTGCAAGAGAAGACATAGCTAGGGTTTGGCCAAGCTTCCAAGCTCGATTTGTAAGTCCGTCTTTGTCCCATTTTTAATGATTTTTACGTTTATGTGAATGTTGTAACTTGATCTAGCTATTCTAAGGACTAATTTGAAAGAAAATCAAAGTCTAAAATATTACCCATGTTGAATAAGATTTTATTTTGATGTTCAATGGTAGAAAATTCATGTTTATTGTTAGTTAAACAACATTTACAAAGTGGTTTTTGATAAAAATGTCAAAATATGACCTATTTGTAAAAGGTTGTAAATGTATGGTAAAATGTGAATAAATGGAAAATGTAGGTTGTAATGAGCATGAAAAAGGTTCAGCTAGGCTTGGGTAATGAAGAAATTGAATGAAAATCATTTTACGAGCCTAGGGACTAAAATGTAAAATGTTAAAAGCTTAAGGGTAAAAATGTAATTATTGCCATAGTGTGTTTTTGTGCTGAATTGAATAATGTAATGATTAAATAAGTTAAATTTATTATTATAGATCAAGAAAAATGAAGTTTGAGTTTAGACCGGGGAAAGAACAAGGTTGTGGACTAAATCGAACTAATAGCCCTTTTTGTAACCGAGGTAAGTCTTATGTTAAATAAGTTTTACTTTAAATGTATTTTAAATGCTTTAATTTATATATGAACTGTGTAATCGATCTTATGGACACATTTGATGACAATTTGGCAAGTGAGAAATCCCAGTCAAACCTTAGGAATAGATTAGGATACAAGTGGCATGTCCCTAGGGTTTTATGTTATGTGATTCTGAGTGCTCGTCCTGTACGTCCTACTGGTGGTAGAGTATACCAGCATATGTTGTGGTTACTTGACAGCTTGTGTGAACAGCACCGTGTAGCTATGTCTCAACTTACAGTTTGTGCAAGCAGGCCCTTTTGTTGGCTCGAAAGAGAGCATGTATGTGATATGAGGTAGAGGTAGCAATGGCTACACATGTAGCACCTTGTGTGCAAGGTTAACTTAAGTATCTGAATTTATTATTCTGAGTGGTTCATTAGGTATGCCAAAGATGAGAATTGAATATGAAACTGTAACACCCCTAACCTACGTTCGTCATCGGAATAGGGTACGAGGCGTTACCGGACCCAAACGCATGCATACAACATTTCCAGGTCATAAAATTTGGTTCAAATTTAAAACTTTTCAATTTCTATCTTAAAGTCCCTTGAAGGGGCCTACGAGCCCCAAAACATACATTGGAGGTGGTTAGGGACTAAATCGAGAACTTTTGAAACTTTTGATATGCTAAGAAAATTTTCATATTTTGGAGAGTCACATGCCCGTGTGACTCAGGACATGCCTATGTCCTTTACCCGTGTAACTCTTTATTTATGATGTCATCACCCATTTAGGGTCCCACGGCCATGTCACACGCCTGTGTGCTAGGCTGTGTGGCCATTCGTGTGGATAATAGTTAGGCTATTTACCAAGCCTTTTTCCATCCAAAAACACTTGCACACCCATACTAAGTTTATCAACATACAACATGGCATTTTTAGGCATTCCAATAACCACACCATGGCATTCACACACTATTTATAAATCACATTCAACATGCACAATCACATACACATTTAACTAATTATAACATGTAACTTACTCAATCATTCATATTTAGTATTTGCCACACATAATTATCACACGTTCACTAATCCAACCCAAACGAGCATGCACATCCATGTAATGCTTCATTATAGACTTATAACATAGCAAATATTGGCCACACTAAATGGCCTTATACAACAATGACCTTCAATTAGCATAGGCCAATATTCTAGGCCAACTCAAAATATCATGTACACAATAACCAAATCCCTATACATGCCATACACTTAAAATGCTAGAAAATTATTGATACCCATCAATAGTTTGTTAGTGTGATAAGATCTCCGACGACCTCCAACTCGAGCTAGCATCTGTGACTCTATAACAAAAAGGAACGGAAGAGAGACTAATAATATAGCTTAGTAAGTAGGTATGTAAATAACAAACAATTTATTAACATGGATTTAACAATCCTCATAATATGTTCTCAAGATAATGCAATCATAATTGCACAAAGTTCCACTATTCACATATGTTCATAACAAGCTGTCTATGCAAGTTATAGTCACTAAATTATTTATATCTTGAGATACGAAACTCCAAATTTAGTTCTACTAATTTTCCCTAAAACTAGACTCACATATCTCCTTCCCATAAAATTTCCAGAATTTTTGGTTTAGCCAATAACTATAGTTTATTCTTTAAAGTCATCCATGTTCTGCTGTCTGACATTTCAATCCTTCTTCACTAAAAATTAATTATCTCCTCATACGGGACTCGAATGATGTTCTCATTTGATTCTCTTGAAAATAAATTCATTGAGAATATAAAAAATATAAATTATAACTTGTAATTATTTTTATACTATTTTTAATGATTTTCCAAAGTCAGAATAGGGGATTCTGAGTTCGTCCTGACCCTGTCCCATAAAGATTCAAATATCTCATAGTATGAAATTATTTTTCTTACACTGTTTCTTCAAAATAGACTCAATAAGATTTAATTTCATATATTATTCAACCTCTAATTCAATTTCCATAATTTTTGGTGATTTTTCAAATTTATACAATTGCTCTTATCCAGAACTGTTTTACTGCTAACTTTACTCTTTCCTTATTTCTTTGTATTAACATCCATTTAAGCATACATAACACCAAAGCATATCCTTAACTAGTCATTCCAATAGCTACTCATTATCAAATATTTACATGCCATTCGTTGGCCAATTTAACCTATACATCAACAGTAAAACTTAAACTTATCATATTTCAATTTAATTTGGCCTAAAAACCTCACACATGATCATCAATCAAATTTACCACCTATTTATACATCATAAGTATAGACTTATAATCGCAAGGTTATCACAAGATCATTTTCATAGGTAGGACTTACTCATTTACATTCTTACCAAATGTCCCATATACATCGAATTCATTATTCATGAATTTTGCGTACAAACCTGTACCCTTTCAACATGATCATACCCTGTCATTTCTTAGACAAAATCTTTGGATTTACCCATTGAACCTCTTGGGATACCAAGGATACTCAGGAAAACTTGTACATGATGTATCATACCAATGCCATATCATAGACATGGTCTTACATGGAAATCTCATATCGATGCCAATAGCCCAGCTATGGTCTTACACGATGCCTCATGTCGAAGCCATGTCCTAGACATGGTTTTACACTAGCTTTCATAACAATACCGGTGCCATATTCCAAACATGGTCTTACACTGGCTCACATATTGAGGCCGATGCCATGTCCCAAACATGGTCTTACACTGGCTCTCATATACCAGTGCAGACACCATGTCCCAATCATGGTCTTTCACTAACACATATCAAGGCCTATGCCATGTCCCAGACATAGTCTTACACTGGCTCACATATTGACGCTGATGCCATGTCTTAGACATGGTCTTACATTGGCTCTCATATATCGGTACCGATGGCATGTCCCAAACATGGTCTTACACTGACACCTATCAAGGCCGATGCCATGTCCCAGACATGGTCTTACAGTAGCTCTCATATACCTGTGTTGATGCCATGTCCCAGACATGGTCTTACACTGACACATATCAAGGCCGATGCCATGTCCCAGACATGGTCTTACACTAGCTCTCATTTCGCCATGGTCCAACCATGGTCTTTTCCATCAATTCATCACGAGTCTTAGTCTGATTGTACTCGACCCTGCATTTTTCTTAGATTGATCTTTCAATTCAATCTCATATTATCATGATCCAATAATAACATACCAAATACTACATTATATCAATTAGGCATTTAAACATATCAAATTTAATACTTATTAAGATACAAACTTACCTCGGTATGAAACGACGAAATAAGTCAATTACTCGATTATCTTACTTTTCCCCCAATCTAATTCCGAATTTCATCTTCCTTGATCTATAACAACACATTTAATTTATTTATTCATCATGCTACTCAAATTATCCCAATTTCACATTTTTGGTAAAATTACATTTTTACCTCTATACTTTGTTATATTTACACTTTTGACCCTAGGCTCGTAAAATGAAATGTGTTCAATTCCTTTACTACCCATGCATAGCCGAACCTTTTTCATGCTTAGGGCAGCCCACATTTTCCATTATTTCACACATTTACCACCTATTTTACATCTTTTATACAAAATAGCTCATTTTAGGTGTTTTCATGAAAATCATTTAACAAAAGTTGTTTATTTAATAACCATTATTCATTTTCTTCCATAAAAATGCAGCAAAAAATGGATATTCTCATGGAAAAACCCTAGAATTTCAACCATTTTTCAAAATAGTCCTCTCATTAGCTAGATTAAGCTACAAGGGTTCCAAAAATACAAAAATCATCAGAAATGACCATCAAAACCACTTACTTGTGAGGGTTAGAAGTTGCTGAAATTTTCAAGTTCCATGGCCATTTCCTTGGGTAAAAATTGGTGGAGAAGAAAGAGAAGTAAAAAGAGGATAGCTTTTCTTTTTATTTTACTATTATTCTACTTATTAAGTTACCTAAAGCCACCATTTTTGACCATTTTAATTTTTTGTCTCCATGTACATCCACCACTCATTATTAATGGTCTATTTACTCAATGAGGACCTCCACATCTAATTTCTTTAGCTATATAACACTTTTGACTTGTAGAACATAATTTTCACTATTTATGCGATTTAATCCCTTTTTCAAAATCAAGCATGCAACTGCTAAAATTAATTCACCAAACTTTTCAAATATCTATAAAATCATGCTATAACACATAAACTAATCTCAAAAATAATTTCTCCGACCTTAGATTTGTGGTTCTGAAACCACTGTTCTAACTAGGCCCAAAATCGGGATGTTATAGAAACTATTACGAGATGGTTCAGGTATGTGCTTAAAACTTACGACTATAAAATTTGTGAAATGATGAATCCGAGGTAAGTTTGTGATGGAATAAATTATGATTATGATTTTATGGTAAATTACATTATGATATATTAATTTATTTAAATGTTAAATGTATGGTAAGGTTTGCTTATTTCTTACATACGAGCTTACTAAGCTATATAGCTTACTCCATTTATTTTCCATGTTTTATAATGCCACAAGCTAGCTCAGATTGGGGACCGTCGGAGATTTGCATCACACTATCAAAACTATCATTTTGGGTAGTGATGAAATTTAGCATTTTGAGTATACGGCATGTATAGGGACTTAGTTATTTAGTTATATGTGTCATTATGAATTTGACCAAATGTATTGGCTTGTAATTGTCAAAGGCTTGTTGTTGAACTTGGCCATGTAACTTGGCTCATTTTGATTGACTTAGTTGTAAGCTTATATGTTATATATATGCATGTATGTGCCAATGCCTTGTTAGTGATATGGTTTTTCAATGGTTGGTAAACGGTTGAATGTGGCTCTTTGGTATTGTTGTGGTATGGTTAAGTTGGTATTTCGATATGTTAGAAGACTTAAACAAAACTTTGCTTGAAGAAGCTATTGGTGTTGATATTTGTGGTTATGAGATTGGTATGATTTGGTTTGGTGGAATATGATGTTGTAAGTATGTTAAGTGTTTACAATGAAATGATATGCTCTAGCCATGATTGTGGATGTTTTGGTTGCCTAAGTATGCCATGACTTATGCCATTGAATTAGTGTAAGTGTAGGTGTAAATGAGGGTGGCATATGGCTTGGTAAATAGTCTTTATTTTGTTAACATAGGTAGACACACAAGCATGTGTCTAGGCCGTGTGTGACACACGGTCTGCCCCATAGGAATGTGTTCTGACCATGTGTCCCCTGCACCTACATTTTGAGAAACAAAATGCTCAGAATTGAGCACACGGGTAGAGACACGGGCGTGTGTCTCAACTGTGTGAGGGACACGGCCTCAGGCACGAGCGTGTGTCCTGACAGTGTGAAGTCTCCACCTATTTTATCAAAAATTAAATTAACCACATGGCCTAGCACACAAGCGTGTGACTTGGTCGTGTGATCTCAATTTATTCATGCATTGCAAAATAGAGAGTTACACGGGTTAAGGACAAGGGCATGTGTGACCACACGGCTTGCCCACACGGGCGTGTCCCAAACTACACGGGCGTGTGACCCCTATTTATAGCAAAAATTTTCTAAGTTTTTTAAAAATTTCCTGAGTTGTCAGTTTAGTCCCGAACCAATTCCAAAGCATGTTTTGGGCCTCATAGGCTCGTATTAGGGACATTATGATTGAATACAAATGGTTTTAATTTGGATGCAAAATTTATGACTCAATTTGTATGTTTACTTGTGATGTAAGTCCGGCGTTGAATACGGGTAAGCGGTGTTACATTTAGTGGTATTAGAGCTATGGTTTAATCAACTAGTGATTCAGACTATCAGATTAGGACCGATGATTGTTTGATGTTTCGAGATAGGATTTGTGTACGGAGAAACACCAAGATTATTAAAAAAATTCTTCACGAGGCACACAGTGGTTGTCTTTCTGTTCATCCAGGAAGTACGAAGATGTATAATGATTTGAAGAAATTGTATTGGTGATCTAGTATGAAATGAGATATTTCTGAATTCATATCGAGATGTTTAATTTGTCAACAAGTAAAAAGACCGAACATCAAGTACCTTCGGGTTTACTTCAGCCTGTGATGATTCCTGAGTGGAAATGGGATAGAATTATGATGGATTTCATAACTGGATTACCTTTGACTTCGAAGAAGAAAGATGTTGTTCGGGTCGTTGATGATAGATTGACGAAATCGACTCATTTTATTTCGGTACTACCGACTATTCATTTGATAAGCTAGCTGAATTGTACATTGCTGAGATTGTTAGATTACACGGGGTGCCTATTTCTATTATTTCAGATAGAGATCCCAGGTTTACGTCTTGATTTTGGAAAAAGTTGCAAGAGACTTTGGGCACAAAGTTGTACTTTAGTACTACATTTCATCCACAAACTGACGGTCAATCTGAAAGAACGATTTAGGTTCTCGAAGATATGCTTCGTCGTTGCATTTTAGAGTTTGAGGGTAGCTGGGAAAAATATTTACCTTTAGTCGAATTTGCTTATAACAACAGTTTTTAGTCGAGAATAAAGATGGCACCGTATGAGGCATTGTATGGCCCCAAGTGTCGAACTCCATTGTACTGGACTGAGCTCAGTGAGGGACAGATTCACGAGGTTGATTTGGTTAGAGAAACCGAAGAAAAAGTGAAAGTAATTCGTGATTGCTTGAAAACAACTTCGGATAGACAGAAATTATACGCGGATCTAAAATAAAAAAAAATTGAATTTCAAGTTGGTGATAAGGTATTTCTAAAAGTGTCTCCGTGGAAGAAAATTCTTAGATTCTGTAGCAAGGGTAAACTGAGTCCTCGTTTTATTGGTCCGTGTGAGGTTATTGAAAAAATAGGGCCGGTGGCATATCAGTTAGCTTTGCTGTCTGAATTAGAAAGGATCCACAATGTATTTTTGTTGATGTTGCGATGATATGGATCAGATCCATCACACGTAATCTCACCAACAGAGATTAAGATTCGACCCGATATGACATCTGGTGAAGAACCGATCAAAGTGTTAGCTCGAGAGGTTAAACAGTTGAGAAATAAGAGCATAGCTCTAGTGAAAGTTTTGTGGCAACGATAAGGGGTCGAAGAGGCTATTTAGGAACCTAAGAAAGCTATGAGAAAATAGTACCCTAACCTCTTTTCTGGTAAGATTTTCGGGGATGAAAATCCCTAAAGAGGGGAGAGTTGTAACAGCATGTTTTTGGGGAAAATCGAAACAGTTGTTTTTGGACCATAAATCCAAAGTATAAATATTTATTTTATTATTTCTTTAAGGTCTACAGCATGATAGAACAATTGTGTGAAAATTTCGTTAAGAAATTTTATCGATTCAGTACTCAATTTGACTAGAATGACTAAATTGCAATAGGTGCAAAATTTGAGTTCTATAGAATAAAGGTAGTAAATTGTTATGAAATTCTAAATTAGAGGTCTCTAAATGGTAATTAGACCATTATACTTTAGTATGGATAAAAATGGATGTGGTTAGGGAAAATTTTCAAAGTTTAAGTGAAAGGCATTTTAATCCAGTAAATAAAGACAAAATTAACAAATAAAAACAAAATTAACAAATAAAAGTGTCCATGTTCTTCAATTTAGTCCCCTATAGCCAAAAATTGCAAGAGAAGACATAGCTAGGGTTTGGCCAAGCTTCCAAGTTCGATTGTAAGTCTGTTTTTGTCGCGTTTTTAATGATTTTTACGTTTTTGTGAATATTGTAACTTGATCTAGCAATTCTAAGGACTAATTTGAAAGAAAATCAAAGAATAAAATTTTACCCATGTTGAATAAGCTTTTATTTTGATCTTCAATGGTAGAAAATGCATGTTTTTTGTTAGTTAGACAACATTTACAAAGTGGTTTTTGATGAAAATGTCAAAAAGGACCTATTTATAAAAGGTTGTAAATGTCTGGTAAAATGTGAATAAATGGAAAATGTGGGCTGTAATGAGCATGAAAAAGGTTCGGCTAGGCTTAGGTAATGAATAAATCAAACGAAAATTATTTTACGAGCCTAGGGACTAAAATGTAAAATGTTAAAAGTTTAGGGAAAAAAATGTAATTTTTGTCATAGTGTGTTTTTGGGCTGAATTGAAAATGTGATGATTAAATAAGTTAAATTCGATATTATAGATCAATAAAAATGAAGTTCAAGTTTTGACTGACGAAAGAACAAGATTGTCGACTAAATCGAAATAATAGTCGTTTTTGTAACCGAGGTAAGTTCGTATGTTAAATAAGCTTTACTTTAAATGTATTTTAAATGCTTTAATTTATACATGAATTGTGTAATCAATCTTATGGACACTTTTGACAATTATTTGGCAAGTGAGAAATCCCAATCGAACCTTAGGAATAGATTAGGATACAAGTGACATGCCACTAGGGTTTTATGTTATGTAATTTCGGGTGCTGGAGCTGTACGTCCTACCGGTGGCTGAGTATATTGGCATATATAGCGGTTACTTGGCAGCTTTTGTGAGCAGCATCGTGTAGCTACGTCTCGACTGATAGCTTGTGTGAGCAGGCCCGTTCTTAGCTTGAGAGCGAGCATGTATGTGATATGAGATAGAGGTAGCAATGGTTATACATGTGGGTGTAACACCCCTTACTCGTATTTAATGCCGGAATAGGGTACGAGGCATTACCAGACTTATACACAAGCAATCATGCAGAACCGAGACTAAATTTCCATCCAAATTAAAACTTTTCATATACATTCATATCGTCCCTATTACGAGCCTACGAGGCCCAAAACATACATTGGGAGAGGTCTAGGGCTAAACCGAGAACTTTCAAGAGTTTTACAACACTTAGATAATTTTCATGCTTTGGAGGGTCACACACCAGTGTGGGTAGGGCGTGTGGTCACACACGCCCATATGGCTTGGGACACGCTCGTGTCTTCAGCCCGTGTAACTCTCTGTTTATGACGTCATGTGCTAAATGAGGTCACACGGCCAAGCACACGCTCATGTCCCAAGGCCGTGTCCCTCACACGGCCGAGACACACGATCGTGTCTCGTACCCATGTGCTCAATATTGAGCAGTTTTTACTAAATTTAAGGTGCAAGGGACACACAGCCAGATCACACGCCCATGGAGGCAGACCGTGTGTCATACACGACCTAGACACATGCCCGTGTGTCTACCTGTGTGGACAATTTTGAGGCTATGTCCAAGCCATTTGTCACCCTTATATACTCAAACACATACATAAATTTAAAGGCACTTAACATGGCATAATTGAGTACTTAGACTTCATCAGACAAGTCATGATCATGAAAATATCATATCAACTAGTACATATACAAGACACCACACTTTTTCAAGCCCAAGCCTACAAATTCTCATGCATTAAGAATTATAAGTTTACTTCCATTCGACACATTGGGACCTTAGTTATCATCATACCAACATATCTCAATTAAATCAACAAGCATTCATAACCAATAACATAACCCATCATGTAACACCCCTTACCCGAGTCTGAGGCTGGGACTGGGCACGAGGCATTACCATATTTAACCACATGCATCCATTTGTTTCCGAGTCACCAAGACTTGATTAAATTTAAAACTTTTCCTTTTTGATCTACAAACTTTTTGATCAAATTTAAAAGTTTGATCTACAAACTTTTCCTATGATAACCAAATCACGCTTTGGACATATCTCGAGATAATCCCAACATCTTTAAAAACTCTTGAGATACCACTTGAAGCAAGCCACATGCCCTTGTGGCCACTATGACATGGCCGTGTTGATGGCCCATCTGGCACACAAGGCCTAAGCACCTAGGGACACGTCCGTGTCCCATACCCAAGTGATATAAATTCTACTTTCGAACCTACAAGGGTTTTCACATGGCCAGAAACACGCCCGTGTCCTTGGCTTGTGTCCCTCACACGGCCAAGACACATTCGTGTCTAAAAACTTTGACATTCTGTTTCTAACATCAGCAACCCATTTAAGGCACATAGCCAAGGCACACACCTGCGGCCATAGACATTGTCTTCCACACGGCTAAGACACACAGTCGTGTCTCTACTCGTGTGTTTACTAACATGCATACTAACTTGAAATTTTTACATTCAGGGGACACACGGCTAGACAACACGCCCCTGGGGCTGACTGTGTGTCATGCACGCCCGTGTGTCTACCCGTGTGGACAATATAGGGCTATCTACCAAGCCCTTTCCACCCTGAAACACAACATAACAACAACCAACATAATCAAAGTCTAAATTAGCATGATTTCACAACCAAACAACCATAGCTAAGGTTTATATACGATTCATATATTTCAACCATACTAACAATTCCTCACTCAAGAAAGACTACTTTACATTCATATAATAACTTTCAATGTTAGCCATCTTTCATGGCCTTGTACAAAATGAGTCAAATGTTAAAGCAAGCTAACACATTTGGCTCCAAAATAATGTGACACTAAAACAAAATCAAAGAGTCCTATACATGCCATAATCAAAATAAAGAGATCTAACTATACCAAGTGGTTCGATTGATAGTGTGATCGATGCCTTTGACGACCGTTGACCCACGAGCTAACTAGGCGGCACTATAAGAAAATGGAAAGAAATAGGGTAAGCATAAAGCTTAGTAAGTTGCATGAAAATAAACAACACCTACTTATCATAAGGCAATATTGTAACGCCCCGAATTTGGGCCTAGAAGGATTGGGCCTTAAGCGTGGGAACACATAAAAGTTTATGTGTGCAAGAAATATCACAAGTTTTATGTTGGTTTTAGTGGCTAAGTATTTCGGCATATTTGGGAGTGTTGGAGAAGTCCTAGGTTCAAACCTGGGCTTTAGCTAATTTTTTTTTTAGTGAATAAAACCCTTGGTGCTTGGAAGTAGGACTTTTAATTACTTGTGGTTAAAATATATCACAAAAGGAGCTTGTGGTCTCGTGGCAAGGTGGCATGTGTGGTGTGCATGAGGTCTAAGGTTCAATTTGTTCCATAGGTAAAGGAATTATTTATTTTGCTGGCTGAGCTTGGAAGTGAGCCTTTTAAATAATTAAGAATAAAATGTGACACAAGATGAGCTTGTAGTCCAGTGGTTGTGGTGTCATTATGATGGCAAGGGATCTTGAGTTCGAAATGCATGGAATGCAAAGGGATTTTATTTTATTTCCATGTGGTGAGAGAGGTAGAGTTGGATTAAAACTCTCCTGAAGTGGTTGTTGACTTGGTCTTGGATGAGGTTGTTGGGAGTAAATCAAGGAGGTTTCTAGAAGAGTTTGAATAAGGTTTGAATAAGTTGTTGCTAGCCAAATGGGTGGAAGAGGTTGAAGTGATTCAAATCAGTAGGTTAAGTGTTTGTGGGAGAAAATTTTGGAAGGTTGAGGGGAGTCTTTGAGTTGGTCAAATGTGGGACTCCCCATATTGGCAAATTTTGTCATAGGACCTCTTGTTTCATAGGGGCCGAATTCTTTTGTGCCATTTCTTGTGTTCTCCTTGTTTTTTATTTTTTTGTTTCTCAATTTTCTGCATTGTCGAGCGTATACTAAAAAGTGACCTCTCATGCTTTTTGTTTTTCTCCTTTCTAGCTGAATTGGTGGGTGCCACTCAAGTATTCTATTTTTCCTTTTTCTTTTTCCAGTGACCAATTCTTTCCCTTCACAGCCTGCCGAATTAGTTCATCTTCCCCTTCTTCGACATCTCTTTCTTTTCTTCTCCTTGGTGGCTGAATACTCCCAAGTCTCTCAAACCATTGACACAACCGATTGTTGTTTTCTTCCTCTCCATTTACTTTCCTTTATCATTTTTCTCTCTTAAGCCGAATGTCTTATTCCTTTAAGACACCTCTGGTTAAATCTAGTCTTTTTCTCAAATTCTTTTTCCTCTCAAACCCCTTTTCGCTCTCTTTCCATTTCTATTTTTAGTTTGGTAAGCAGCATCTGCTAATCAAACTTTATATGGGAAAAAGGGGTGCTAGTGATAAAGTGATGGCAAAAGTGCCGACTGAGATTGAGCGCATAGCCTCTAGCCCCAAGTTTAAGCTACATAGGGTGTCGGCGGTTTGGGACTTTCTGCGAGGTTACGAAAGGGTGACTGCACCAAACTTTGGATTAAGTAGGCAAATCACAGTCGACCGATCTACTCAAGGCAAGTGGTAGTCGATCTTTCGGTTAGGTGGTTGTTAAGGGTTTTTCTAACACTATTTGATTAGTGATTAACTGAATGTTATGTTTGAATATAGGTTCTGGCGATCATGAATTCTTAGTACTCTACGTGATCAGGTGTGTAATCGTATGCCTTGTTTCGATAATCGGCTGAAAAGCTGAAAATGTGTGTGTTGTTTACTCTATATGACTGTAGATCAGTAAAATGCCGAAAAGCCAAAAATATGAGTATGATGCCACACGAGCGTGCGATCGCACGTGTGGTGAACTGAGCTCACGGAACATGAGCGTACGACAAGGAAGGCCACCATGAGCGATTTCGTGGGCTTAGGCCGTAGTGGGCCACTTAGGCCACAAGATGGGCCAAATAGGCCCAATGGGCCCATGGGCTCGCTTGTGTCAAATTAGCTGCTAGGTGGAATATGGTTGGGCTTGTCATGTCGCGTACATGGCATAGGCCATTCTGGGCCATGTTGGGAGGGACGGGGCTGTGTGGGCCCAATGGGCTTGTGGGCCTACACGGATAAAATGTATGTTATGTGGTAAGTTTTGGACTAGGCTACATCGTTCGTACAGCCGTGAATAGTTCTGGGTTAAATGGGTCGTGTGGGCCCAATGGGCCCGTGGGCTCACGTGGGTAAATTTCGCTGTTAAGCGGGAAGTAGATAGACTTGTCATGTTGCGCGCATGACCTAGGTTGTTTTGGGCCTCGATGGGCAGAAATGGGCCGTGTGGGCCCAATGGGATGTGGGCCCACACGAATAAAATCTGTGGTAAGTGACTATTAATGAACTGGGCTATGGTGTACACATAGCCGTATCTAAATTTGGGCTAAATGGGCCACACGAGTGTGTGGGCCCACTTAGGCCGAGTATGGGTCTTAGGCCCATTTACACTGTTAGGTTTGTTTAGGTTACTTAAGTTGCTCGAGGTGACCGTAGACCTTCTGTTGGGTCGTTAAAACCTCAATTTGTAAAATTACCAAAATACCCCTATAAGGTAAAATGATTGTTTCCCCTTGTAGGCAAATGACCGACTTAGACTATGAATTTGACTAATTTGACTGTGATTGTATGACTGTGTTTTAACTGAGTTGACTGTGGTTATAAAACTGATATGCTTTTAATATATGCTTAAATGGTTGTTACTGAGCATGGCCATTCTGCATACACGTGTGATGATTGAGCATGACATATACGACATATTGCATGGGGTTGGGGTATTGATATGGAGGAACTACTATTCTGATAGGATCGCATGGGTTGCACGAGACGATTGTGGACCAATGGACGGCTTAGTGCTACTTAATATGGCTCTGTGCCAACCTAAATATGGCTTTGTGCCATCTTGTTTATGGCTTTGTGCTAATCGTATTTACATGTGGCTATGTGCCTATCATATTTATTGATGACTCTGTGTCGACCATATTTACCCATGGCTATGTGCCAACCATATTACAGCTACTGATGGCTTTGTGCTGATCAAATTACCGCTACTGATCGCTGAAAGCCGTGTATATATCTGGCGACTTTCTTTGCGTTATTATTCTGGCGACTATCTTTGCGATATTCTTTGTCTTTGGATAGGTGGGTCGATTTTATTCCCCACATGGTGTGTTGGTTGGTATGGGCGGTGTGCTGGCTGGATTGGGATGGATTGCATTATTGCACTGTTGCATTTCTGTTCTGACACTATCACTGTAATGGGCTTAGGCCCACGTGTATTCTTTCGATTACGTCTTGTATTGGGCTTAGGCCCATCTTTATTCTGATACTAAAAGGGCTCTCGCCTGCATCGCTTTTGCATTCTGTTATCTTACTGACTGATTTTATTTTAGGGTATTACATACTGAGTTTTCATAAACTCACCCTGTTTTTAACTGTGTAGGTAATTCCCAGCCTTAGACGATTTGGAGCCGCGAGGGACTCGGAGGTGGCCACACAGCCACAGCTTTTTAATGCTTAACTTTATTTATATTTAAAATTTCGCTTTGGGTTTTGATTCTGTAATAAAGCCTCTTAAACTTAAGTTATTTTATTTGGGCTTTATTTATTTGATACTTAACTTATAGTGATAGAACACTGGTGTAACGCCCTGAGCCCGAGACCGTTGCCGGAGTCGAACACGAGGTGTTAACAGACTTATCTCATTGTAAAACACAGTTCATTTAAATTTTCCAGACAAGCTGTTTAACTGCGTCACTGTCACCTTAAAAACCATATCTCGAGTTCCAAAACTCGAAAACCAGTTCCGTAAATTTTTCCTGAAACTAGACTCATATTTCTATCTACAATTTTTTTTCTAGAATTTTTGGTCAGGCCAATTAGTACAGTTTATTAGTTAAAGTCTCCCCTGTTACAGGGTTCGACTACTCTGACCTTCATGCATTAGAACTTGGATATCATCCTGTACAGGGCTTCAATACTTATGCCGTTTGTTTCTAATGAAACCAGACTCAAAAATAAATCTATACATATATGGCATGACTTCTAATTATCTCGGGTTAATTTATAGTGAATTTCCAAAGTCAGATCAGGGGATCCAGAAATCGCTCTGACCCTGTTTCACGAAAACTTAAATATCTCTTAAAATACGACTCATATGATCGTTTCGTTTCTTCCATACGAAAGTATATTCATCAAGGTTAGATTAAATAATTTATTCACTATTTAATTCCATTCCTACTATTTTTAGTGATTTTTCAAATTTACATCACTCTCTGCTGTCAGATCGCGCTTTTAAGGTAGACTTTACCTATTTCATAGTTTCCATGATTCAACTAGCCCTTTAGCATATATAGTACAAAATATGATCATGATTAACCATTCCAATGGCCAATCATTGCCAAGCATATCCACACCTCTCAATAACCATATACATACAAAATGATTATAACACTATGCTCAAAATATATAAGCCATTTTCGCATGGCTATCCAAATATATACAACGCCAAAGTACTTGACTAATAACACAAGGGCAGTCCTATACATGCATTAGCAGAGTTCAACTAAAAGAGTACCAAAAGGGCTTTGATAGTGTGGACGACTTTGACTTTGACAATCCCGAGTCCGATAGCTGACGAACCAAAATCTATAAAACAGAGAATCAAAGAAACGGAATAAGCATTTAATGCTTAGTAAGTTTTGAGCAATGAAATCATGCACAACTGAAGTATAGCATTCATACGACTAAACGAATAATTTCATATACACATATTCTCACAATCATACCTACTTCACATTTCCAACCCTTATATTCATACATAAGGAATCAACTTGACTAAAAGCCGGAAGCTTGTTAATCGATTGAGCGAATACTATTTAGAAGGAATCAATTATCTCAATGTACATACGAAACATACCTCATCGTTGGGATTTTACGAGCGTATTAATTAAAATTATTACAGCAAGATCGCTCATTCCCAAACCCAAGTATCTTGAGATTTAGCGGATATAACCACTCGCACAAGGCCTTGGTCTTAGCCGGATATGGTCACTAGCATAAATGCCTTCGGACTTAGCCCGAATATAGTCGCTAGCACAAATGCCTTGGTCTTAGCAGGATATAGCAACTTCGCACAAATGCCTTGGATCTTAGTCCGGATATAGTCACTAGCATAAAAGGCTTCGGGACTTAGCCCGGATATCATTCAAATAACCATGCACATATATCAATAAATCATGACACATCCATATTTCATTTTCATTACCAAAGCTCAAACACAAGACACTTATCACACTTACTAATTTCGGCTCAATAGCCACATACAAAACACGATTTTGATTGGCTTTATAACATGATCTCTATACACATTCGGCTACCCGTCATAGGTATAAACTAATCACCTCAATATATAATTCAAGTAGAATCATTATATCACAGTTTATTTGTCATACCTATATGTCATGACCTAATCGAATCATAATCTAAGTTCCATTACTCGAAAACTTACCTCAGATGTTGTCGAACGATTTCAACGTCTATTCGATCACCTTTTCCTTTCCTTTGTCGGATTTAGTTTCCCTTTGCTCTTGAGCTTAATTTAACAAATAAATTGATTTAATCGTTTTGAACATCAAGGAGAAATTCAAGGTACTTAGCCCATGTATATTAGGCATTAGAGTCATATATGTATGAAATCATGAATCAAATTCAACATATTAGCCAATATTCTCCTTTAGCCGATTTTCTAAGTCAAGATAAAGCCATCAATATGCTTACCTATAGCCGAACGTACAACATCAATCTATGTATTCATTCATGTGGCCGAATGTGCATGTCTATGGTGAGGCCGATTGTATACTTAATACATTCTACAAATATGGTCACTTGTATTGACTAATTACCATTTTGTTTCAAGTTCAAAGCTCGGCTAAAACACATATATACACTAGTAATCAAATACTAACATTTGCACTTCACCTTAATAGCTAACTTAGCAACCCTTAATTTAACATATAATTGTTCATAACAAAATTAGAGCATCCTCTCCATTCCATCAATTCAAAACACATACATTACTTAATAATATTCAAAGTCACATTCGGCCTTAGCACACAACTTCTCTACTTCATCTAACATGAACAACAACTATATTTCTCTTCCACTTCCTACCATGGTCGAATGCTTCACGAAGTTGCTAAGACCTACCTTTTTCAAATTCTCACACACACTCACATCCAATCCTTTTTGTTGAGCACTCAAACTCTATCATCTTCATACCTCATCAACACAACATCAAACACCAACCAAGAAGACAACACCCATGGCCGAGTATCATCTCCCTCACATAGCAAAGATTTAAACCATGGGCTAGGTAGAACTCAAGCTAACAACTAAAAATATACATGAATCTCATGGAGTAACATCAAACATACCTTAGCCTAGTTACATGCATGGTCGAACCTCTTCAACCTTTCTTCTTCCTTCCTCAGAATTTTCGGCCAAAGATGTTAAAGGATGAACATTTTTTTTTTCTTTTCTTTGTTTTCATCACTCTTCATCCCCTTATTTTATTACTAACTCTTTTATTTTATTCTTTCCAACATGAAACATTAACACACCATGTTTATAATATGCTATGACCCATAGCATGGCCGGCCACTAGCTCAAATTTTGGGTAATTTGACATGCAAACCCATCATTTCTATAACATGCATTAATAGGCCACTTTACATTTGCCTAGCACATTTCTAAATTTTCTCACATAAGTCCTATTTACTAAAATTCACCTACAATTAACAAAATTCAAATATGAAATTTTCACACATGCATATATACATATAATAAGCATCAAATATGACAGTTAATTATTTTTTTATGACTCGGTTTTGTGGTCCCGAAACCACTTCCCGACTAAGGTCACATTAGGGTCATCACAACTCTCCCCACTTAAGAAATTTTCGTCCCAAAATCTTACTGTAAATAGGTTTGGGTATCGTTCTCTCATAGAGTTCTCGGTTTCCCAAGTAGCTTCTTCGATTCCGTGTTTGAGCCATAACACCTTTACTAACGGAACCCTTTTGTTTCGCAACTCTTTCACTTCACGAGCTAGGATACGAATCGGTTCTTCTTCATAACTCAAGTCAGGTTGAATTTCAACCTCTGATGGACTAATTATGTGCGAAGGATCAGATCTGTAACGTCGAAGCATCGAAACATGAAAAACATTGTGAATCCTTTCAAGTTCAGGGGGTAACAGCAACCTATATACAACTGGACCAACTCGTTCGGAGATTTCATACGGCCCAATGAATCTCGGACTCAGTTTACCCTTACGGCCAAATCTGAGTATCTTTTTCCAAGGTGAAACCTTAAGAAACACTTTGTCTCCTACCTGATACTCAATATCTCTTCGTTTTAAATCACGTCGACTTCGAAGATCGGATGCCTTGAACTTTCACGAATTATTCTTACTTTACGCTTTCGGCATCTTTAATCAAATCAACTCCGAAAATCTTACTTTCACGAGCTCGGTCCAAAACAATGGTGTACGGCATTTACGGCCGTACAAAGCCTCGTAAGGTGCTATCTTAATACTTGATTGAAAACTATTGTTGTAAGCGAATTCAATCAAAGGTAAATACCGTTCCCATGAATCACTAAACTCAAGGATGCAACATCTTAACATATCCTCGAGTATCTGAATTATCCGCTCGGATTGACCATCGGTTTGGGGATGAAAAGCGGTGCTAAAATGCAACTTGGTACCCAGAGCTTCTTGCAATTTCTTCCAAAATCGTGAGGTGAATCTCGGATCTCTATCCGACACAATAGAAATGGGTACCCCGTGTAATCTCACAATCTGAGAAACATATAACTCAGCTAGTTTATCCAATGAAAAATCCGTGCGTACGGGGATAAAGTGAGCCGACTTAGTCTGTCTATCAACAACAACCCAAATCGCATCTTTCTTACTTGCCGACACTGGCAACCCAGATACAAAATCCATCGTGACTCGATCCCATTTCCATTCAGGTATCATGATCGGCTGAAGTAAACCCGTAGGCACTTGATGTTCCGCCTTCACTTGCTGACATACCAAGCACTTCGAAACAAAATCGAAAATGTCTCATTTCATACCATGCCACCAAAACTGACGTCTCAGATCGTTGTACATTTTCGTACTCCCCGGGTGAATTGACATTCAGCTACAATGAGCTTCGTTCAGAATCATCGAAATAAGTTTTGAATTTCTTGGAACACACAAACGACTTTTGAACCTCAAACAATCGTCATCATCAATTTGAAACTCTGATTCCATATTCGAAACGCATTCAGCCCGTTTTGCAACCAGTTCATCATCGACTTTCTGAGCTTCACAAATTTGATGAATCAACAATGGTTTGGCCTTTAATTCTGTCACTAACACATTGTCGGATAGAACAGACAAGTGTACATTCATCGCTCGTAAAGCAAACAGTGATTTACGACTTAAGGCATCCGCAACCACATTAGCCTTTCTCGGGTGATAGTCAATGACAAGCTCATAATCTTTCAACAACTCGAGCCAACGTCTTTGTCGCAGATTCAAGTCTCTTTGAGTCATCAAATATTTGAGACTTTTGTGATCCAAATATACATGGCACTTCTCACCAAATAAGTAATGTCGCCATATTTTCAAAGCGAACACGATGGCAGCTAGTTCAAGATCATGGGTCGGATAATTTTTCTCATGTGGCTTCAGTTGTCTCGACGCATAAGCTACAACTCGACCCTCTTGCATCAATACGCAGCCCAACCCAAGTAGGGATGCATCACTATAAATGAAAAACTCTTTGCTTGATTCGGGCTGCACTAGTACTGGAGCTTCAGTCAAACAAGTTTTTAGTTGATCAAAATTTTTCTGACACTTTTCTGTCCATTCAAACTTAACATCTTTCTGAAGTAGTTTCGTCATTGGTGTGGCTATCATCGAGAAACCCTTTACAAAGCGTCTGTAGTAACTGGCAAGTCCCAAAAAGCTCTGAACTTCAGTAATATTTATCGGAGGCTTCCAGTTAAGTATGGCGAAATTTTGTTCGGATCAACTCGAATACGATCACGAGATACCACATGACCCAAGAAGCTAACCTCTCTTAACGAACTCACACTTCTTGAACTTAGCATATAACGCTTATCCCGTAAAATTTGCAACACTAATCCCGGTGTTCAAGCATGATCGGTTTCATTTCTCGAATAGACCAAAATATCATCGATAAACACAACTACAAATCGATCCAAATATGGTGCGAAGATCCGATTCATCAAATCCATAAATATCGCGGGGCATTAGTGAGCCCAAACGGCATCACTAAGAATTCGTAGTGACCGTATCTCGCTCGAAGCGGTTTTGGGTATATCCGAATCTTGAATTCATGGCGATAATAACCCGATCTCAAATCTATCTTTGAAAACACCGAGGCTCCCTTTAGTTGATCAAACAAATCATCAATACGCAGTAGCGGATATTTATTCTTTATTGTCACTTTATTCAATTGACGATAGTCGATGCACAACCTCATGGTTCCGTCCTTCTTTTCACAAACAATCTTGGTGCACCCAAGGTGAGAAACTTGGTCGGCGAAACCTCTATCCGTCAACTCTTGCAACCGAGCTTTCAATTCCTTTAATTACATTGGTGCCATACGATACGGAGCTATCGAAATCGGTGTAGTCCTGTACAAGCTCAATACCAAACTCTACCTCCCGATCGGTGGTAAACCGGGTAATTCTTCGGAAAAACATCCAGATATTCACAAACCAGCACAGATTCGGGCTTCTTTTCTAACTCTTTGTCATCAAGTACATACAAGGTATGCTTCACACCCTTTCTTACATATTTCTTAGCCAACATCGATGATATTACGGTGGCAACCTATTCAAGTCGATGGACTCAACTCGGATTATCTCGTTATTTACACACCTTAAATCGATGGTTTTCTTTTGCAATTTACAATTGCATCATGTACGGTCAACCAATCCATACCGAGGGTAACATCAAATTCGTCAAATGGTAAAAGCATCAAATCGGCCGGAAAACAGGAACCTCGGATTATTAGGGGACATTTCTTGCACACTTTGTCGACAAGCACGTAACGACCCAAAGGATTTGACACCCAAATTACAAACTCAGTAGACTCAACAGGTAGAGTCTTACTGGATGCTAAGGTTTCACATATATAAGAATGACTAGAACTAGGGTCAATCAAAGCAATCACATTAGTATCAAAGAGAGTAAAAGTACCGGTAATAACATCTGGCGAGGAAGCATCCTCGTGTGCGCGTATAGCATAAGCTCTAGCAGGAGCACGAGCCTCAGATTTGGTTGTAGCATCTCTAGATCCTCTCTGACCGCCACTAGCATTGCCCGTATTTCTAGATGGTCTACCCCAAGCAGTAGTAGCACCAGGTTTCCCACTCTAATTTACGTTCTGTTCAGACAATCTCGGGCAATCTTTAATAAAGTGGTCAGCTGATCCGCACTTGTAACAGGAGCGGTCATGGAATCTACAACTCCCCGAATGCCATTTACCACAATACTGGCACTCCGTTCTGTCTCGACGATCGTTTCCAACACTGGCGACCGAAGTGACTCGTGTACTCACAGGGGGTCGGTCGCGATCTCGTCTAGAAAAACCCGAAGTGTCTCTAGACCGGCCTAAGTCATCTCTAAATTTCTTCGATGACTGTTGGAAGGGCTTTCCCGAAGATCTCTTTCGAAACTCCTTTGCTCCCATATCAGCTTTCCTTTTCTCCTTACTGAGCTCCTCGGCTTTGCAAGCTCGCTCGACAAGTACCACAAATTCTCGGATTTCTAAAATGCCAACATACAGCTTTATATCATCATTCATCCATCTTGAAACGTTTACACATCACAGCTTCTGAAGAAATGCATTCTTGTGCATACCGGCTAAGCCTCACAAATTTTCGTTCATAGTCGGTAACCGACATGGAACCTTGTTTAAGTTCAAGAAATTCCTTCCGTTTTTATCCATGAATCTCGATGATATACTTTTTTCAAACTCGGTTTGGAAAAACTCCCAAGTTACTTGCTCTCTGGCACAACAGTGAAGTCAACGTATTCCACCAATAGTAGGCGTAATCACGTAGCAAGGAGATAATACACTTTAGGCACTCATCGGTGTGCAAGATAGCTCATCGAGTACCGAATAGTGTTGTCCAACCAAAATTCAGCTTGCTCGGCATCATCGCTGTCCGTAGCTTTAAATTTAGTAGCCCGTGTTTTCGGATTCATCAAGCTGGGGATTATTTGACCTTATTTGGTCGATTCTTGGGAGGTATTGTAGGTCTTGGGTGGTATTAGTCGGGAATGGAGGTTGTGGAGCGATCGTATTAGTTCGAATGTATTGATTGAACCAATCATTCATCACGCTATAAAAGCTTCTCTAGCTTCATCGTTCAGATTACTAGCAATAGGTTGAGAGTCCATGGCCATTGTCCCTTGCGCGGAGCAAAGCTACACTCTCAAGATCATCACTACCACTCGGTTGGGATCGGGATCCATTACTATAAATAAACACATTTTCAATTGTCAGAAATCACCACACGATCAAATAATCGCAAAATGGCATGTATAGCTAGACCCAAACGTATTACGGTAGTCCTAGATTCGACTAAACCGTAGCTCTGATACCAATAAAATTGTAACGCCCCAAGCCCGATACCGTTGCCGGAGTCGAACACAAGGTGTTAACAGACTTATCTCATTGTAAAACACAGTTTATTTAAATTTTCCAGACAAGCTGGCTAACTGCGTCACTGTCACCTTAAAAACCATATCTCGAGTTCCAAAACTCGAAAACCAGTTCCGTAAATTTTTCCTAAAACTAGACTCATATTTCCATCTACAATTTTTTTTCTAGAATTTTTGGTCTGGCCAATTAGTACAGTTTATTAGTTAAAGTCTCCCCTGTTACAGGGTTCGACTACTCTGACCTTCATGCATTACGACTTAGATATCTTCCTGTACAGGGCTTCAATACTTATGTCGTTTGTTTCTAACGAAACTAAACTCAAAAAGAAATCTATACATATATGGCATGACTTCTAATTATCTCTGGTTAATTTATAGTGAATTTCCAAAGTCAGATCAGGGGATCCAGAAATCGCTCTGACCCTATTTCACGAAAACTTAAATATCTCTTAAAATACGACTAATATGATCGTTTCGTTTCTTCCATATGAAAGTATATTCATCAAGGTTCGATTAAATAATTTATTCACTATTTAATTCCATTCCTACTATTTTTAGTGATTTTTCAAATTTACATCACTGCTGCTGTCAGCATCTGCCTTTAAGGTAGACTTTACCTATTCCATAGTTTCCATGATTCAACTAGCCCTTTAGCATATTAGTACAAAATATGATCATGATTAACCATTCCAATGGCCAATCATTGCCAAGAATATCCACACCTGTCAATAACCATATACATACAAAATGATTATAACACTATGCTCAAAATATATAAGCCACTTTCGCATGGCTATCCAAATATATACAACGCCAAAGTACTTGACTAATAACACAAGGCGGTCCTATACATGCCATTAGCGAGTTCAACTAAAAGAGTACCAAAAGGGCTTTGATAGTGTGGGCGACTTGACTTTGACAATCCGAGTCCGATAGTGACGAACCAAAATCTATAAAGCAGAGAATCAAAGAAACGGAATAAGCATTTAATGCTTAGTAAGTTTTGAGCAATGAAATCATGCACAATCAAGTATAGCATTCATACGACTAAGCGAATAATTTCATATACACATATTCTCACAATCATACCTACTTCACATTTCCAACCCTTATATTCATACATAAGGAATCAACTTGACTAAAAGCGGAAGCTTGTTAATCGATTGAGCGAATACTATTTAGAAGGAATCAATTATCTCAATGCACATCTGAAACATACCTCATCGTTGGGATTTTACGAGCGTATTAATTGAAATTATTACAGCAAGATCGCTCATTCCCAAACCCAAGTATCTTGAGTTTAGCGGATATAACCACTCGCACAAGGCCTTGGTCTTAGCCCGATATGGTCACTAGCATAAATGCCTTGGGACTTAGCCCGAATATAGTCGCTAGCACAAATGCCTTGGTCTTAGCAGGATATAGAAACTTCGCACAAATGCCTTGGATCTTAGTCCGGATATAGTCACTAGCATAAAAGGCTTGGGACTTAGCCGGATATCATTCAATAACCATGCACATATATCAATAAATCATGACACATCCATATTTCATTTTCATTACCAAAGCTCAAACACAAGACACTTATCACACTTACTAATTTCGGCTCAATAGCCACATACAAAGAGCACGATTTTGATTGGCTTTATAACATGATCTCTATACACATTCGGCTACCCGTCATAGGTATAAACTAATCACCTCAATATATAATTCAAGTAGAATCATTATATCACAGTTTATTTGTCATACCTATATGTCATGACCTAATCGAATCATAATCTAAGTTCCATTACTCGAAAACTTACCTCAGATGTTGTCGAACGATTTCAACGTCTATTCGATCACCTTTTCCTTTCCTTTGTCGGATTTAGTTTCCCTTTGCTTTTGAGCTTAATTTAACAAATAAATTGATTTAATCATTTTGAACATCAAGGAGAAATTCAAGGTACTTAGCCCATGTATATTAGGCATTAGAGTCATATATGTATGAAATCATGAATCAAATTCAACATATTAGCCAATATTCTCCTTTAGCCGATTTTCTAAGTCAAGATAAAGCCATCAATATGCTTACCTATAGCCGAACGTACAACATCAATCTATGTATTCATTCATGTGGCCGAATGTGCATGTCTATGGTGAGGCCGATTGTATACTTAATACATTCTACAAATATGGTCACTTGTATTGACTAATTACCATTTTGTTTCAAGTTCAAAGCTCGGCTAAAACACATATATACACTAGTAATCAAATACTAACATTTGCACTTCACCTTAATAGCTAACTTAGCAACCCTTAATTTAACATATAATTGTTCATAACAAAATTAGAGCATCCTCTCCATTCCATCAATTCAAAACACATACATTACTCAATAATATTCAAAGTCACATTCGGCCTTAGCACACAACTTCTCTACTTCATCTAACATGAACAACAACTATATTTCTCTTCCACTTCCTACCATGGCCGAATGCTTCACGAAGTTGCTAAGACCTACCTTTTCAAATTCTCACACACTCACATCCAATCCTTTTGTTGAGCACTCAAACTCTATCATCTTCATACCTCATCAACACAACATCAAACACCAACCAAGAAGACAACACCCATGGCCGAGTATCATCTCCCTCACATAGCAAAGATTTAAACCATGGGCTAGGTAGAACTCAAGCTAACAACTAAAAATATACATGAATCTCATGGAGTAACATCAAACATACCTTAGCCTAGTTACATGCATGGCCGAACCTCTTCAACCTTTCTTCTTCCTTCCTCCTTAGAATTTTCGGCCAAAGATGTTAAAGGATGAACATTTTTTTTTTCTTTTCTTTGTTTTCATCACTCTTTATCCCTTTATTTTATTACTAACTCTTTTATTTTATTCTTTCCAACATGAAACATTAACACACCATGTTTATAATATGCTATGACCCATAGCATGGCTGGCCACTAGCTCAAATTTTGGGTAATTTGACATGCAAACCCATCATTTCTATAACATGCATTAATAGGCCACTTTACATTTGCCTAGCACATTTCTAAATTTTCTCACATAAGTTCTATTTACTAAAATTCACCTACAATTAACAAAATTCAAATATGAAATTTTCACACATGCATATATACATATAATAAGCATCAAATATGACAGTTAATTATTTTTTTATGACTCGGTTTTGTGGTCCCGAAACCACTTCCCGACTAAGGTCACATTAGGGCTGTCACAACTGGTTTTCGAAAAGATTAACTGTTTCCAAAACACCACGTTTTTGCAACATTTTTGGATATTGCTTCCGCAACAAACAATGTTTTTAAAGTAAATACGTTTTGAATGGTTAATAAATGGTTAAGATGATTTGAGTTTTTAACAAAGAGACTTCAACTCAAAAAATGAATTTCTACCATCAAGTCTAACTTTCGAAAGACACTTCAACATGAAATGCCAAATTCGGCCATAACGTCTAGGCTGGGTTTGGGGTGTTACAAATATGCTTATAACCTTTCACAGCTTATTCATGAACACTATAAGTAGACATAAATACAACTTACTCATCACCATCCAATACATTTCAATTAGGTACCTGTACCACTCACCACATGATCATAACTGTTCTCATTTTGATATAAATCATAAACCTTTTTGTTGAACCATTTGGAATACTACCAGATACTCAATAGCCCTAACATGGGTTAAGATGCCGATGCCATGTCCCAGACATGGTCTTACACTGGCTTTCATATAGCGAGGCCGATGCTATGTCCCAGACAGGTCTTACACTGGCTCTCATCTATTGGTCTCGATGCCATGTCCCAGACAGGTCTTACACTAACACATGATAAGCCAACGCCATGTCCTAGACAGGTCTTACACTAGCTTATCTACCGCGAGGCTGATGCATGTCCCAGACATGTCTTACACTAGTTCTCGTCTCAATGCTGATGCATGTCCCAGATATGTCTTACACTGGCTTAATTTCTCGAGGCTGATGCATGTCCCAGACATGTCTTACACTAGCACACATATCACCCATTATCACGGTACAAATATCCAAGTCTATTCCAAATGTTCAACGAAAGTCTCTGCTATGCTAATTTCTCAACATATATTTTCATATTCAAAATTAAAACAATTTATACCATATCAATCCAATTGTGCATCATAAAGATATAGTTGCATTATTAACATACAACTTACCTCGGTAATCAAAATGTAGGCGACTAGTCGGTTTTAGTCTGCTAGCTTTGCTTTTCCCCAGTCTAGGCCTGGATTTCGTAATTCTTGATCTATAATGATAAAAATTTGCAAATTTAATCACTCTAATGATCTAGGTACTCAACAATTTAAAATTGGGTAAAATGATCATTTTGCCCCTTGACACTTGCAAAATGACCATTTTACCCCTAGACCCATAAATTGATTTTTATCACATTTTCTCCTTAACCAAGCCTAGCCAAATACTTTTCATGCTAGGAGCATCCTACAATTCTCATTATCTCACACATTTATCACCTATTTTACAACTTATACAAAATGGTCCTTAGTTAGGGTTTCCATGAAAACTACTTCACAAAAGTTGTTTATTTCATAACTATAACTCATATTCTTCCATGAAATTTCAAAAATCTACATGTCTACTATCATGAAAAAACCCTAGACTTTCAACCATTTTGAAAAATAGTCCCCTTGTTAGAAAGCTCATGCTACAAGGACCTCAAAAGCACAAAAATATTCAAGAAAACCCCTCAAATCACTTACTTGCAAAAGCTTTAAGTTGCTGAAAATTTTTGAAGCTTCCATGGCCAGTTTCTTGGAGAAAAATCGGTGGAGAAGAAAGAGAGAGATGAAAAAAATGACCACTTTTACTATTTGTTTTATTTTATTCAATTTCAACACCTAATTTCACCAAATTTTGACTTTTGACCACCTTTGTCTCCTATGGCCGGCCATGCTGTTCTAAAGGGTCTAATTACCCTTTAAAGACCTCCAATTGAGGTTCTCTAGCTATTTGACACCCTTAGCTATCAAAATAGGACTTTTTCACTTTATGCAATTTAGTCCTTTTCACAATTAAGCATGCAATCACTAAAATTACTTCACCAAATTTTTCATGCACTAATATAAACATGTTATAACTTAAAATTAATAATAAAATACTTTTTCTGACTTCGGATTAGTGGTCCCAAAACTACTGTTCTGACTAGGCCCAAATTCGGGTTGTTACACATCACATAGACAATCACAACCCTCATCTCAAAAGCATAGGCACATGCATGCACGTGTTTGGGACACGGGCGTGTGTGACCACAGGGCCTAGCCACACGGGTGTGTCCCAAACCACACAGGCATGTGACCCCTGTTTATAGTAAAAAATTTCTAAATTTTGTAAAAATTTCCCGAGTTGTCGATTTAGTTCCGAACCACTTCCAAAGCATGTTTTGGGCCTCCTAGGCTTGTATTAAGGACATTATGATTGAATACAAATGGTTTTAATTTGGATGCAAAATTTATGACTTGATTTGTTTGTTTGGTTGTGATGCAAGTCTGATAATGCGTTATACCCTGTTCTGGCATTGAATACGGGTAAGGGGTGTTACACAATGAGCATATGGTTCCAAATTGAGAAAAGAAGAAATTGGTATCCAAGGGGATGGTCATATTTTCAAAGGCCAGAGGTAAGCTAGTTATGGGTATTTAGCCTTAAATTACTATATCTTTTCCTACCTGAAACCTAGCTCCATTACAAACCTACGAACAACCTATTAATTTAAATTAATATGCTTGCTACATTAGTGGAGAGAATTTATTGAGTTCATATGAAGACATAATTTAAACCATAGGATTGCTACTTAGCTTAGTTAAGGGAAGTAAAAATTTATTGGAAGGAACTAAATACAAATTAATTAGGAGAAGACATTTAGTTCACATTTTTCTTAATAATTGAAAATAATTGAATGATATATATGCTCAAGTTACATAGAAGCAAAGTTTTTATTTTTATTTTTAAGCATAATTTAAATGAATTCATAACTATGGGAAAGATTGATTTTTTGAAGGGATCATCCAAATAGTGACTTCTTGAATTTTTTGGAAGTTAGCATTACTCGGGACAATAAATGAATTAAGTTTTGGGGGTGTTATAACTCCAAAATATACAGGCTTTTATAGTAATTTCAAACAAGTAATTCAAGCAAATTCTGAGTGTTTTTTGTCATATTTTTTAAATTTTTTTTTACAGAATATCTAAGTTGGACAAAATTAAAGACAAATTTCTATTTTTTAATTATTTATATGCTAAACTTACACAATTTTAGCAATTTTAAGCAGTTTGGTGCATTAGAAGAAAGGGCAGTGTTCAAGATCATCTTTTGGAACACAAATGTTATATTAATGAATCATGGGACATGCTTGACCCAACTTAAAAATTAGGTAGAAAAATTGGATAGTTTGTTAAGGAGACAAGAGACCAAATTTTTCCATTAAAGAAGAGAGGCCCAATCCTCCATCAAGTTAAGACATTCAAAGTTTATTAAAATATTTTAAAAACAACCATAAAACTCCCTCAAATTGCCATTCAAACGCCTCCCGTTTTTAAGCTTGCTCTCTCATGTACCAAGCTAAGTTTAGAAAAGTCATCAACTTCTCTCTCTTAAAACAAGGGCCAACCATGGGGGGAGAGATTTTCAAGGCTTCAATTTGCTAAAAATAGTCAGCCCCCGCATGGATAAATAGGCCCTAGCTTATCACTCACTCACTCATCCTCTATTCTCCTTTCTTGCATCCTTTCACTTTCCATTTGTGAGAAAAGCATAAAAAGTCGAAAGAAACAATTCCAAAGTTGTATTGGGCGGCAAAATTTTTCCATTCCTAGGGGATTTGTGCAAGACAAGCAAAGCAAAAAGAAAGAAGAAGGGAGCACGAAAAGAAAAACACTGAATTTGTCTTCTTGTTCCTTCTCTTTTTATTTTTATTTTTTTATTTTTTATTTTTTGTTTTGCTTTGATGAACATGCTTGCCAAATACTTTTCTGGTTTTAATTTAATCATAGTGAATTAAATTTATTGTTGTTAGATTGATTATGTTCTTTAGCTTAGATTTATTAAAATGTTGTTAATAATGTTATGTGCATTGGTTTTTCATTTAGTTAGATAAAATCATGACATGTTATCTATGCATTATGAATGTGTGGGTGCAACTAAATTAATTATTTAATTAGATCCAAATTGTAATTAATTGACACACTATTTGATTGGTGCATGTTTGATCTTATTTATGTTAAAATAGGTCAAATTAGTATTAATATTGAACAAACTTATTACCTTACAAAACCCTAGAATTAATGTGATTAAACTATTTCAGCATAAAAATATTCTGTTACTTCAGTTAATATGAATGATTGCTTATGAAAATTACTAAGTTGATTTAACATAGACCTGTGTTAGAAAAATAATAATAATTAATAAGTATGATTTCATGGGTTAATGAATAGCCGAGTTGTCATGGATCTTTCCGTAACGTCATTACTAGGTTTTAATAATTCATAGTTAAAGAAGATAATCAATTTAACACATTTATGTCTTTGAGATTTGTTTTGTAAATTGTTTTTTTTTTTTTTGTGTGTTTCCCTTCATTTAATTTTATTTAGGTAATTTTTAGTTAAACAGAGTAGTTAGTCTACATATCCCATAATTATTTTCACTATCAATTTGCTAAGTCTTATTTCACGACATTTTCCTATACAGTCCCAATGGAGACGATACTCGACACTTATCACTACTTGTTAAAGATTGTGTACACTTACACATTTTCGCAAACCATCAACACCCTCACTCACATTTTGAAAAGTTGGTAGTTTGGTTCTTTTTAATGCTCGAATCAATTTAATGACATTTGTAAGTTTTATTTAGTTCCAGTTTTGTTTTTAAATCCTATTTTACGTGTATTTTGTGAAATGATTTGGTGTTGAACTTGAATTAAGTGATAAAATATGTATGTGACTGCTCTGGTGACTGTAGTAGCATCCTGTAGCTCAAGTCCAACGATTGGGCTAGGCAAAGGGTGTTACACCAATAGTTACGAAGTTAATATTAAAATATATTGAAGTTCAATTAAGTAGTTTAGCCGAAAAAGTAGTTAACTAAAGCTCAGGAATTAAATTGTAAAAGTCCAATCACTATTGAGTTTTAATTAAGAAAAGGGTTAGGTACCTAGATAAAAATTATTCAATGGACTAAAATGATAAATAAACTAAAAAAAATTAATTAATTGTGGATGACGATGTTGGAAAACATTAAGCTTGATTCATAGATAATTAATGTATAATAAAGCTTAATTAAGTTAATTAAGTAAAATTAGTTGATGGTTAAGCATGGTATAAATGTTAAAGTGAGTAGAGAGAGTTGATAATTCATCATCTTCTTCACAGTCCACCATTATTTTTAAGCAAAGCAAACTTCAAACTTTCTGTAACTCCCTATACTCGTAACCCACACCGGGTCGGAGTACGAGGCATTACCTAACTTATCTCATGCATACAAACAGTCTCAAGTCACCGAGACTTGGTCCAAATTAAAACTTTTCAATTTCTACTTTAAACTTCTTATTATGGGCCGACAAGCCCCAAATCGACCGTTGAAAACTATTCAGAAGCATTCCGGGTCCTTAAACCAACCTTAAAAAAAATTGCCTTAAAAAAAAGGGAACACGTCCATATGGAAGGGTAACACGCTCATATGACTATTTCGACATGGTCGTGCTGATGGCTCGTGTGGCTCACACAGCCTAAACACCCTGGGACATGCTCGTGTCCCACACCCGTGTGGAATTAAACTCTAATTCACACCTACAGGGGTTTTTACATGGCCAGACACACACCCATGTCAATGGCTTATGTCCCTCACACGGCCACGACATGCCCTTGTCTTAGCCCGTGTGCAAAAACCTAGGTATTCTATTTCTGACGTCAGTATCCCCAGAATGTCACACGGCCATGGCACACGCCCGTGTGCTAGGCCGTGTCCTCCACACGGCTGAGACACACAACCGTGTCTCTACCTATGTGTTTATTATCATGCATACTGACTTGAAATTTTTACATGCAGGGGAGGCACGGCCGGACCACACGCCCATGGGGCTGACTGTGTATCACACACAGCCTAGACACACGTCCGTGTGTCTACCCATGTGTACGATATAAGGCTATTTACCAAGCCTCATTGCGACTCTTGCATACCTATTTTCATGCAAATGCCAACCAATACCAAATCAAGCATGTTTTCCACAATCAAATCAGCCACAATAGATATTCATTCAACCATGAAGATGTATTTTTTATAAATTCAAAATAAATATTAGCCATCATTCATAACTTAATACTCAGTGTGGGATTTATCTCAAGTTAACACATATGGTCAATTCTCAAAGACTCAAAATAATAAGTTCTAACCCTATGCATGCCATATTCAAAAATATAAATCCAACTATACTGAATGTTTCGGCTGATAGTGTGATCGATATCTCTCACTTCTGGTGATCCTTGAGCTAGTTAGGCGGCACTGAAAGAAAAGGGAAAGGAAAGGGTGTAAGCATAAAGCTTAGTAAGTCGCATACAAATAAGTATACCACAACATTTATTCATAATCAACATGCTCATAACACCAAAGTAAGCATAGGTGTAACTTACTCACTATACAAGTCACATTTTATATATATTGAGCTCATATCTCATACGTACCAATTAGGTACCTGTATCATTCACAACACGGTTATACTTTCCTCATTAGCTCAAGAACATAACATTCACCGTTAAACCATTCAGAGTATCACCGAGTATTCATTAAGCCTCAGACATGGGTAAGGTGCCAATGCCATGTCCCAGACATGGTCTTACACTGGCTCATATCTCAAGTCGATGCCATGTCCCTAACATGGTCTTACACTGACTATCATCTCGTAGCCGATGCATGTCCCAGACATGTCATACACTCACCCTCGTCTCAATGCCGATGCCATGTCCTGGACATGGTCTTACGCTAGCTCTCATAATGTGGCCGATACATGTCCTAGACATGTCTTACACTAGCTCACGCAAGTGACCCTAATGTCACGATATGAATATCCGAGTTATTTCCTATGTTCAACGGAAACTCTACTATCTCTATTATCATCATACTTTCTCAATTCCACAATCAAGCAATTCATGCTATATTAAATTTAAATGCAATTTGACACATATATTAGCAATGTAGATGTATTATTTATGTACAACTTATCTCGGATTACAAAATACACACGACTAGTCGGTTTAGTCGATTTGTGTTGCTTTCCTCCGATCTAGGTTCAAATTTGGCAAATCTTGATCTATATTAGCGAAATACACTCATTTAGTCACTAAATAAAATCAGGCAATCCAAAATTCACGTATTAAGTAAAATGACCATTTTCCCCTTAGACCTTGACAAAATGACCATTTTCCCCCTATACTTGAAAATCGATTTTTATCAAATTTCTTCACATTCCAAGCCTAGAGGAACTCTTTTTACTCTTATAGCAACTCCAAAATCCCACTATATCACACACTTATCACCTATTTTGCAACTTATGCAAAATAGTCTCTTTAAGTGTTTTCACGCTATCACCTCTCACAAAAGTTGTTTATAACACAACTAGGACTCATTTTGTTCCATAAAAACTCAGCAGACACTACAAATCTGATCATGACAAAACCCTAAATTCTTAATCATATTACAAAATAGACCCCTCATTTGAAAGTTCATGCTTCTAGGGTCTCAAAAATACAAAAATCATCAACAAAGGACATGGAAATCACTTACTTGTGAGTCAACCATGTGGCTGAAAATTTTGAGCTTTCAAACCCCCTTCAATGGCTGATTTTTGATAGTGCATAGGAGAAGAAAAGAAAAAATGACAACTTTTCTTTATTTTATTCAATTTGCTCATGTAATCAAAACCTAACAATTTGACTAATTAGTTTTCCTTGTCTCATGGCCGGCTATGCTCTTCTAATAGGTTCTAATTGCCTTTTAAAATCCCTCAATTTTGATTCTCTAACAAAATAACACCTTCAGCTATCAATTTGGGACTTTTACACTTTATGCTATTTAGCCCTTTTTCGCAATTGGTCTCGCAAACGTCAAAATTAACTTACCAATTTCTTTTCATGCACTAATATATTAGTGCTAGAATATCAAAATAATAATAAAATAATCTTTTTAACTTCAAATTTGCGGTCCCGAGACCATTGTTCTGACTAGGCCCTAAATCGGGTTGTTACATTTTTCCCTCTTAGGGATTTTCGTCCTCGAAAATCTTACCAGTGAATAAGTTCGGGTATTGATCTCTCATAGACTCCTCAGGTTTCCACGTGGCTTCCTCGACTTCATGTTTATGCCACAAAACTTTCACAAGTGTTATGTAACACCCCAAACCCGGCCCAGACGTTATGGCCGAATCTGACGTGCCACATTGGAGTTAAAAAACCATGTTCCGTTTTAGTGTTTAAAAAAACATATATTTTGTTGAGTTAACAAAGTGTATGAAAGTGGGCACCGGTAGGTATCCGAGATAGAGGAGGTGAGCCATGAAGGTCGCTTAAGTACCAAGCTCTTTGATTGGATCCAATCTAGACATGCCCACAACCATAGCCACACTTTGCTATCTCGAGTTTAAATTTGTTTAAGTGGACGTCTTTGATAAATCAATTAATCATGGCGTTGAGATATTTTGAAAACAAGTATCGTTTTGAAAACACGTCCTATGTCTAGCCCATTTGAATAATTAACAACCAGGTTTAAAGTTATTAAAATTAAATTAATCCCGAAAAGAAATAAAAGGAAAGTTAAAATGGCCTTATTACAACCCAAAATAAATAATAATTAAAAGAAATCTAATGAAAACCAACGCTTATTTAATAGTCCAAAGACAATCACCGTGGCTACTCTGAATCCCCTCCGGCCCAAGCTCCCACATCAAGGCTCACCTGCAAGGTTAAGGAAAGGGGGTGAGTTTGGAAACTCAGTGTGCAACAAGCCCCTTTCAGAGCCCAAAACAATAACGGCCTGTTGGGTCTAAGCCCAAAACCAATCTCATACATGTACTGAGCCATAGCCCTTTTCATATTTCATAATTCATAACACTGGGCCGAAGCCTTTTTATATTTCATATTACTGGGCCGAAGCCTTTACTGTAAACGGTGTGGCCCAAAGGCCCATTTTTATAACCCATGTAATGTCAATGAAAGAATGCAACCCATTTGGGGAGACTACTCAACCCACCTTCCGCTACTCTCCACCTGTACCAACCAACACACCATGTGGGGATTAACTCGACCCACCCCGCCATAACTCTCCCTTTGCAAGATAGTGCTTTATCATATATCTGGAGGCCTAGCCTCTTTTAATAATCAGGGCAAAAGCCCTTTTAATAATCGGGGCATAAGCCCTTTAATAAGCGGGCATAAGCCCTTTTGATAACTAGGGCATAAGCCCTTTTGATAACTGGGGCATAAGCCCTTTAATAACTGGGGCATAAGCCCTTTTGCACTTCCTCCATCCATATAAAAACCCAACCTAATGCATTTATGAACATCTCATGTGCATATCATACATATCATGTGCACATCATACATGTCATGTGCATATTATACATATCATGTTTATCAAAATCCCATGCATTAAGTTCATATATAAACCCTAGGGGTATAATGGTCACTTTTACCTAGGGGCAAAACGGTCATTTTCATGTTATAAGGGTAATCTTGTAATTTTATCAAAAATTAGGGTTTCCATGTTCATTAACGATTACTAACAATTCATGGGTGCAAATAGTGATTCTGGCCCATTTTTAGCGAAATCGAGTTATTGGGCCTAAAACCCCTAATGGGCCCTACTTAGCCAATTTCGTCATCTAGACCAATTTAACCTATATCCACAACAGTATTAACAGTCTTAACATGCAATTTAACAGATTTCCGTTTTCTACCAATTTTACCCAAATGGGCCCGAAAGCCTATTGGGCCCTATTACGACCCTCGAGGCCCAACTTACCGTGAATGCCAAAAATCACATTCTTACCGTTTCCAATGTTCCTGATCATCATCTCAACGAATCTAACTAGCTAATGAGCGTTTGCTTGCTCACGAGTCCTCGAAATGCCAGAATTTTGGCATTTCGGCTTTTCGGCATTTATCGCTTTAAGCTTATGAAAAGGGTTCGTTACACACCTGATTTGCGATATTCCTTGACGAGATCTCCTATGTGATTTCTCCTATAATCAACTGTTAATAGATTAGACCATGTTAATATTAAACCAAATCGAAAACTACCTATTATCATCACTTACACATTCGGCCACCATCCACAATGGCCCTTGGGTTCATACCTTTGCCGAAGTTGATAACTAGATTTAGTCACTCCGATGATCCAAGCTTTTCACACACTCCTCGATCGGTAGCCTTTAATCCTCACTAGCACCAACAAACCAAATAACACCAAAAACCCTTTAAGCCTTAGTCGACAGAGGGGTTTTCAGCTTTTCTTAAACCACAAGATACAAATGGAAAAAAGGTTCGAATACTTACCAAGAGATCTACTCGTTGAAGAACATTCCAAATACCTTCCTACCCCATATCCGTTGTGAATCCAACTTAAACGTGCATAGAAAATAGATCTAAATATTAATTCCCGAATCACTAAAATATGAAGCTTTCGACTTTTCAAAGAAATATTAATCTAAGCTATTACGAGGTTAGTACACACATTACGGGTTGAAGTTGAAACGTTTCCAAAATCAATCGCCTCGATAACCACCACATCACTCAAACTTAACTAATCCAATATCAATATATGTAAATCCTAAGCACATCACCATACGAAACATAAGGGCATATTCGTCATTTTACCATACGGGTATTACGGTCACGTTACCTTCTGAGGGCTTTACGGTCACTTTACCCTACAGGGGCTTTACTACCTTTTACCTAATAGGGGTATTTTAGTCATTTCATCCTACAAGGGTGTTTTGGTAAATCTACAAACCAAGGGTATTTCAGTAATTTTGTAAACCAATGGTATTTCTATAATTTTAGAAAGTCAAGGGTATTTCGTAACTTTGTAATTGAGGGTATTTTGGTAATTTTACAAATTGAGGGTATTTGGTAATTTCACAAACCAAGGGTATTTTGGTAATTTTACAAACTAGGGGTATTTTGGTAATTTTAGTAAACTAAAGTATTCTAAACATGGATAACAATACTAATGGCTCTAAAGCCCATTCTCGCCCAAATGGGCCCACACTCGTGTGGCCCTTTTAGCCCAAATCTAGCCACAAATATTAGATTCACCTAGCCTAGCCCAATATTTACTACACAATCAAACAACTTATCCAATTGGGCTGTGAGGCCCATTAGGCCCACATGACCCCTTTCACCCATTCTTGTTGAAGTAGCCATCCTACACTAGAGTAGTAAGAAATACACACGATAGGAGACTAGAGTTAATCCACACCGAGCACTCTTAGCCGACGCCCAACCCAAACTAGCACGCCATACAAATGAAAGGGATCACCAAGAAAGGTACATTTACTCTCCTCATGGTTCCTCTATTTAAAGCCGACTTCACAACCACTCTTATATTAGCTTCGATGTGGGATCCTCCAACATTAGAGTTTAAATTCAACACCAACTCTTGCCGCCGTTAGCAAAATAAATGCTTTTTGCTTGCCATGGGATTCGAACCTATGCCTCCCTTAAATGCTCCACACACTACTTGCCACTAAGCCACAAGGCTTTTTGTGTCATATTTTATCCCCAATTAATTATAAGGTCTAAAGGCCAAAGTCCGTGTTCCTTTAAAACCCAAAATAAATTGCAAGAGCCAAGGCTTGAACCCGTGCTCCCATACAACCTTAATGACGCCACAACCACTAGACTACAAGCTTCCTTGTGTCATTTATTTAACACAATAATTTAAAACCCTCATCCAAGCATCCGGTTTTTTCACTTAATACCAAAATTTTTGCTAAAGCCCAAGTTTGAACCCAAGATTTCTCTAACACTTATCAAAGCCATTAACCACTAAAGCAAACATTTAATTGTGTCATTTCATTGCACAATTAAATACCTATATAAAACCTCCTTACGGACCCACACTCAAGGCCCAATACTTCTAGGCCCAAATTCGGGGTGTTACATGTTATACTTTTATTTCTCAATTGTTTGATTGCCTAGGCTAAAATCCTGACCAGCTCTTCGCCATAAGTCATGTCCGGAAGAATCTCAACCTCTGTCAGCTCAATCACATGCGAAGGGTCTTATCTATATCAATTTGGCATGGACACATGAAACACGTAGTGAATCTTTTCCAATTTTAGTGGTAAATCCAATCGGTAAGCAACAGGCCCCACTCTCTTTCCAATTTTAGTGGTAAATCCAATTGGTAAGCAACTGGCCCCACTCTCTCGGTAACCACATAGGATTCTATAAAGCGAGGACTCAACTTGCCTTTTCTACCAAATCTGAGAACTTTTCTCCATGGAGATACTTTCAAAAATACCTTATCACCGACTTGAAATTCAATTTCCTTTCGTTTCAAATCCGCATATGATTTCTGTCTATCTGACGCAACCTTCAAGCAATCACGAATCACTTTAACTTTCTCTTCAGTCTCTTTGACTAAATCGACCCCGTGAATTTGACTTTCTCTAAGTTCAGTCCAATATAAGGGCGCTCGACATTTTTGTCCATACAAAGCCTCATAAGGCGCCATTTTAAGACTTGTCTGATAACTGTTATTATAGGCAAATTCAACAGCGGTAGATACTTTTCCCAATTTCCTTGGAACTCAAGAACGCAACACCATAACATGTCCTCTAATATTTGTATTACTCTCTCTGACTGTCCATCAGTTTGCCGATGAAAAGCTGTGCTAAAACTCAACTTTGTTCCTAATGCCTCTTGTAACTTTTTCCAAAACTTCAAGGTAAATCTCGGGTCTCTGTCTGAAATAATTGATATGGGCACCCCGTGTAGTCTCACAATCTCAGAAACATACAAGTCGGCTAATCTCTCAAGGGAGTAGTCAGTACGCACAGGTATGAAGTGTGCCGACTTTGTTAACCTATCCAAAATAACCCATACTGCATCTTTCTTTTTTGGGGTTACTGACAAACCCGTCACAAAGTCCATAGTGATCCGATCCCACTTCCACTCTGGGACCATGATAGGCTGAAGCAAACCCTAAGGTACTTGATGTTCAGCCTTTACTTGTTGACATACTAAGCACTAGGAGACGAACTCAGAAATGTCTCTTCTCTTGCCCGACCACCAATAAACCTTCTTAAGGTCGTTATACATTTTCATACTACCTGGGTGGACGGACAAACAACCACTATGTGCCTCTTTCAGGATCTTCCGAATAAGCTCATTGTTCTTGGGTACACAAACTCTGTCTTTGAACATTATACATCTATCGGTACTAATACGAAAATCTAATTTAATTCTTGACTCATACTGAATTCTCTTGGCTTGCAATTTCTCATCACCTTTCTGAGCTTCTCAGATCTCATGAAGAAAAGTCAGTCTAACTCTCAACTCTGTTAGAACTGAACCATCATCAAACAAAGCCATATTGGCATTTATTGCTCCCAGCGCAAATAATGATTTTCTACTCAATGCATTGGCGACGACGTTCGCCTTCCCCGGATGGTAGTCGATAATCAACTCGTAATCCTTTAACAGCTCTAACCATCAGCGTTGCTGCAAATTCAACTCCTTTTGAGTCATCAAGTACTTTAAGCTCTCATGGTTGGTGAATACCCGACATTTCTCTCCATACAAATTGTGTCTCTAAATCTTCAATGCAAACACTACAGCCGCTAGTTCCAAGTCATGGGTCAGGTAATTTCTCTCGTGTAGCTTTAGTTGTCTCGAGGCATAGGCTATAACCTTGCCTTCTTGCATGAGTACACACCCCAAACCATTCAAGGAGGTGTCACTATATATCATAAATTCCTTTCCTAACTCCGGTTGCACTAACATTGGTGCTTCGGTCAAGAAAGCCCTTAATTGCTCGAAACTCTGTTGGCACTTTTCGGTCCATTCAAACTTAACATCTTTTTGTAGCAGTTTTGTCATCGGCGTAGCTATCATAAAGACTTCGTTTACAAACCATCTGTAGTATTCGGCCAAACCCAAAAAGCTTCGAACTTCAATTACATTCTTCGGCGGTTTCCACTCTACAATAGCAGAGATCTTGCTTGGGTCAACTCTGATCCCATCACCAGACACAATTTACCCTAGAAATTTGACCTCTTTAAGCCAAAATTCACTCTTACTGAACTTAGCGTATAACTACTAGTCTCTCAAGGTTTGTAACACAACTCTCAGATGCTCCACGTGCTCGCTCTCATCAAGCGAATAAACCAATATGTCGTCAATAAAGACGACGAAAAACTTATCTAGATACAGTCAAAATACGGTTAATAAAGTCCATAAACACCACCGGGGCATTAGTCAAACCAAAGGGCATGACGAGAAACTCATAATGCCCGTATCTTGTCTGAAACACAGTCTTCGGCACAACTTACTCTTTAACCCTTAATTGGTAATATCCAGACCTCAGGTCAATCTTGGAAAATACAATGGCTCCCTTTAACTGATCAAACAGGTCATCGATCCTTAGCAAGGGATATTTGTTCTTTACTGTTACCTTGTTGAGCTGCCTGTAGTCAATGCATAACCTCATCGACCCATCTTTCTTCTTCACAAAGAGTACCAGAGCACCCCACGGTGAAAAACTCGGTCTTGCAAAGCCCTTATCTGTTAGCTCTTACAACTGTGTTTTCAACTCTTTCAACTCTATTGGAGCCATCCTATACGGAGCAATCGAGATGGGTGTCATACCGGGGACCAACTCAATTCCAAATTCAACTTCCCTCACTAGAGGTAATCCGGGTAACTTCTCTGAGAACACGTCTACAAACTCACAAACTACCGGTACTGACTTAATTTTCAACTCAGTCACTTGATTATTCAGCATAAATGCTAAGTAAGCCTCATATCCTTTTCTCAATTATTTCTCAGCAGTCAAAGACGATACTATTATGAGCAATTTATCTGACTCATCTAGCCCAACCTGAAAAACATTCCCGTCTTCACATTTCAACTCAATAACTTTTCTGCCATAGTCCACTATAACACGATGAGAAGTCAACCAGTCTATCCCAAGGATTACATCAAATTTATTAAATATCATCAAGTTAACTGGAAAACAGTGACCTTTAATTGTCAAAGGACACTTTCTACATACTTGATCCACTAACACAGGCTTGCCTAGAGGATTGGACACTTTTATTACAAACTCAGTGGACTCTACTAACATACTCGTACGAGGTATCAATTCTATACAAATATAAGAGTGGGTAGATCCCGGGTCAATTAAAGCAATAACAGATATGATATAGATAAAAAAGGTACCCGTGATCACATCGGGAGACTCTGCCTCTTTCCGGGCTCGTATAGCATAAGTCCTTGCAGGTGCTCTGCCCTCAGACCTTACTACGGTATCTCTTGCCGCACCCTTACTGCTAGCCCCACTCTCGGGGTTCTTTTGTCGTCTACCCCTCAACGGTGCACTACTTGCATTCACTTCTTGCTTCCTTTCTCTTTCTTTCATCTTAGGACAATCACGGATAAAATGGTCTAGTGACCCACACTTGAAGCAGCCCCTTTTGTTTCCTCGGCATTCACCGAAGTGATGTCTTCCACATTGCAAACACTCCGGTTTATTTGGTCGAGCACTGCCGACACTTGCGACCGAAGTGATCTGGGCTCTAGATGTCATTTTTGTTGGTTCTTGTTTCTATTCAAATATCCCATCAAAGCATTTGATCGGTTGGTAAATTCTCTTGATCGTTTGGATGAGGACTAATGTGATTTCCCCATCTGTCTCCTTTTTGAATCCCGTGACTCAAAAGTCGCTTTCCTCCTTTCTTTAATCAGCTCTTCGACCCTACAAGCTCTTTCAACAAGTGCTACAAATTCCCGTAGCTCTAAAATGCCAACAAACACTCGGATGTCTTCATTGAGGCCATCCTCAAACCTCTTACACATGGTGGCTTCTATAGGTACGCACTCCCACGCATACTTGGTGAGCCTAAAAAATTCCCGCTCATATTTCGACACTAACATTCAACCTTGCATTAACTCTAAAAGCTCCTTCCTCTTTTGATCTATGAATCTTTGACTAATATACTTTTTTCGAAACTCTTCTTGGAAGAATTCTCACTCGATCCTTTCTCTTGGTACAATGAACATGAGAGTGTCCACCACTGATAAGTCGAGTCTAGTAGAAGTGACACGGCACACTTTACGCACTCTTCAGGTGTGCATGATAGTACATTGAATACTCTTATGGTGTTTTCTAACCAAAACTCTGCCCTTTTAGGGTCATCGTCTATATTAGCCTGGAATTCCTCGGCCCTTTGCTTTCGAATCTTGTCTACTAGAGGTTTCTCCCTCCTAACCATATCCGCACCTTGTGGAGCTATCGGGGCATACTAAGAAATCGGAGGAGGTGGGGGAGGTGGAGTGTTCGGGTTACCACGAACGAACTTTGTGTACCAAGCATCCATCATCCAGAGATAGGCTTCTCTAGCCATTCCACCTTGGCCCATAGTCACGGGCTCACTCTCAATCGGCGTGGTCCATTAAGCGGGAGCCGATACATTACTTTCCACGTCATCTTCCGTGGCTCTATCAGGATCCATTTATCATATAAAAACATAATTTATAGTCGTCAGAATTTGTCACACTATCAATTTACAACTATGGCATGTATAGCTAGACTCGTACCCTCGCTAGGTTAGTCCTAGAACCGACCAAACCATAGCTCTGATAGCACTAAATGTAACACCCTATACCCATAACCCACGCCGGGTCAGAATATGAGGCATTACCTAACTTATCTCATGCATACGAATAGTCTCAAGTCACCGAGATTTGGTCCAAATTAAAACTTTTTCAATTTCTACTTTAAACTTTTTATTATGGGCCTACGAGCCCCAAATCGACCGTTGAAAACTATTCAGAACCATTCCGGGTCCTTAAACCAACATTAAAAAAATTGCCTTAAAAAAAGGAAACACGCCCATATGGAAGGGTAATACACCTGTGTGACCATTTCGGCATGGTCGTGCTGATGGTCCGTGTGGCTCACACGGCCTAAACACCCTGGGACACACCCGTGCCCCACACCCGTGTGGAATTAAATTCTAATTCACACCTACAAGGGTTTTCACACTGCCAGACACACGCCTGTGTCAATGGCTCGTGTCCCTCACACGGCCACAACACACCCGTGTCTTAGCCCGTGTGTAAAAACCTGGGTATTTTTTTTCTGACGTCAGCATCCCCAGAATGTCACACGGCCATGGCACACGGCCGTGTCTCTACCCCTGTGTTTATTCTCATGCATACTGACTTGAATTTTCTACGTGCAGGGGATACACGACTGGACCACGAGCCCATGGGGCTGACTATGTGTCACACATGGCCTAGACACACACCCGTGTGTCTACCCGTGTGGACAATATAAGGCTATTTACCAAGCCTCATTGCCACCCTTTTATACATATTTTCATGCAAATGCCAACCAATACCAAATCAAACATGTTTTCCACAATCAAATCACCACAATAGATATTCATTCAACCATGAAGATGCATCTTTTATAAACTTCAAAATAAATATTAGCCATCATTCTAGCTTAATACTCAGTGTGGGATCTATCCCAAGCCAACACATTTGGCCAATTCTTAAAAACTCAAAATAATAAGTTCTAACCCTATACATGTCATATTCAAAAATATAAATCCAACTATATCGAATGTTTCAGCTGATAGCGTGATCGATATCTCTCACTTCTGGTGATCTGAAAGAACAGGGAAAGGAAAGGGAGTAAGCATAAAGCTTAAAAGTCATATATAAATAAGTATACCACAACATTTATTCATAATCAACATGCTCATAACACCAAAGTAAGCATAGGTGTAACTTACTCACTACCATCCATACAAGTCACATTTTATATATTGAGCTCATATCTCATACGTACCAATTAGGTACCTGTATCATTCACAACATGGTTATACTTTCCTCATTAGCTCAAGAACATAACATTCACCGTTGAACCATTCGGAATATCATTGGGTATTCATTAAGCCTCAGACATGGATAAGGTGCAAATGCCATGTCCAGACATGGTCTTACACTAGCTCATATCTCAAGTTGATGCCATGTCCCAGACATGGTCTTACACTGGCTATCATTCGTAGCCAATGCATGTCCCAGACATGTCTTACATTGGCTTACGTCTCGAGGCCGATGCATGTTCCAGACATGTCTTACACTAGCCCTCGTCTCAATACCGATGCCATGCCCTAGACATGGTCTTACACTAGCTCTCATAATGTGGCTGATGCATGTCCCAGACATGTCTTACACTAACACACGCAAGTGACCCTAATGTCATGGTATGAATATCCAGTTTATTTCCTATGTTCAACGGAAACTCTACTATCTATATTATCATCATACTTTCTCAATTGCACAATCAAGCAATTCATGTGATACTAAATTTAAATGCAATTTGACACATACATTAGCAATGTAGATGTATTATTTATGTACAACTTACCTCGGATTACAAAATACACACGACTAGTCGGTTTAGTCGATTTGCTTGGCTTTCCCCCGATCTAGGTTCAGATTTGGAAAATCTTGATCTATACTAGTGAAATACACTCATTTAGTCACTAAATAAAATTAGGGAATCCAAAATTCACGTATTAGGTAAAATGACTACTTTCAACCTAGACCTTGACAAAATGACCATTTTTCCCTTATACTTGAAAATCGATTTTTATCAAATTTATTCATATTTCAAGCCTAGAAGAACTCTTTTTACTCTTATAACAACTCCAAAATCCCACTATTTCACACACTTATCACCTCTCACAAAAGTTGTTTATAACACAACTAGGACTCAATTTCTTCCATAAAAACTCAGAAAACACTAAAAATCCATTCATGAAAAAACCCTAAACTCTTAATCATATTACAAAATAGACCGCTCATTTGAAAGTTCATGCTTCTAGAGTCTCAAAAATACAAAAATCATCAACAAAGGACATGGAAATCACTTACTTGTGAGTAAACCACGTGGCTGAAAATTTTGAGCTTTCAAACCCCCTTCAATGGCTGATTTTGGTGGTGTATAGGAGAAGAAAAGAAAAGATGACAACTTTTCTTTATTTTATTCAATTTGCTAATTTTATCAAATCCTAACACTTTGACTAATTGATTTTCCTTGTCTCATGGCCGGCTATGCTCTTCTAATAGGGTCTAATTGCCTTTTGAAATCCCCCAATTTTGATTCTCTAACAAAATAATACCTTTAGCTATCAATTTGGGACTTTTACACTTTATGCGATTTAGTCCTTTTTCACAATTGGTCCCGCAAACATCAAAATTAACTTACCAATTTTTTTCATGCACTAATATATTAGTGCTAAAACATAAAAATATTAATAAAATAATCTTTTTAACTTTGAATTTTCAGTCCGGAGACCACTATTCGACTAGGCCCTAAATCAGGCTGTTACACTTTCCCTAAGCATTCGGCCAAAAATCTACCAATTAACCAAGTCATTTTCTTATAATTTTTATATATTTGTGGCATGGAAGCTTGATTTAACTAGCCCATGTATCATTTTTTTCAATTTTTTTTTACTTTTTAACAAGTTGTTAATGATGAGAAATTGATGAATTTGGTTTGAATTTTGTATATATTAGGTTTAGATTATGGAAAAAACTAAATTGTAAAACTAAATAAGCTTGTTAGTTAACTTTGTAACACTAGGGACCAAATTGAATAAATTGAAAATATATCATGAAATTATGCTAGGAATAGAAATTATAGGGTCCCTAATGAAATAATGTGAAATCAAATTTTGATATGATGCTAAATATCGAGATATGCATGTCCTGAGATAGGGACTAAATTGAATAAAATTAAAAATATTGTTGGCTTTGTATTTGAATGTGAGTTGGATGGAAGTTGATATTGTTTATTTGTTCTATTATCATACATAGCTAAAGATAACGCCATGCAGTCAAGAGAGAAAGGAAAAGCAAGAGTCGTTGATGAGTGATGCGAGGATTCAATTTGTATTTTTATGATTCAAGATCAATATATTTGTTTGCATATACATGTTAATTGTATGATTGATTGTTGAAGTCAATATATAACTGTCATATGAATTGAGTCGTTGTGATTGATATTGAATATCAAGATATTGGGCTGAATTAAATAAAATAGAAAGTAGCTTGATTCGATTGATACATGATATATGGTATGAAAATGGATTGAAACATGTTATGTGATATGAGATAAACTTGAACTGATGATGAATTAAAATGAGACTATGAAATTGAATGTGAAATGATATATGAATTGGATGGTGTAATGAAATTAAGTCAATGGTATCATATTAACTATTTGAGCGAGCCGGATATAGTTGGCATGCTATAGGATAGATTGAGTACGGGTTGTTTCAACTATATGTCGATGAGCATTGGGCGCATTTTTCTTCTGATGTTACAATAATTGTTGGGCACAACTTTTACTTTAGTTATACCGATAAGCAATGGGTGCAATCTATATACTTCGGATATTCTGATGAGGCATTGGGTGCCAAATTGGTGTGTTGGTAGAAATTTGTGTATCCATTCAAGTCTAAGTCAAATTAATAAGGAATATAAAATGTGAATTGGTAAAATGATGCTCATAATGATTTGATAATAAGAAATGATACTATAGATGCATATTTGTAATATACGAATATCGATAGCATGAGAAAGACCATGCGAACCGATTATACGAGCCCGGAGGGTCAATATGGAAACATGGCGAATTAATGGATTCGATTTGGAAATGGAATGATAGTATATATAAATTTTGAATTTGAATTGGAATTAAATGCCTTAATGTTAAGTAGATGATATGGTATGTTATGTTACTTTCATTGTTAATGGTGATAGTTCATAAATTTGGTTAATGAAAATTATATATAATCTCCGTTTTGATACATAATGAAAAATGCTTTGGTTGATTAATAGATGTTACATAAAAGGTGCTACATATATATGATATTATAAATGTTTAATTGATTTGAGTCATGAAAGTACCATTGAGCTTTATCGCTCAACATACGGTTGTTATTCCATGTGCAGGAATAGTTGAATCCTGAGGTTGTTAGAAGTGATCCGGCATCCATAGTGCGACACTCAACTCAGGAATGTTTGTATAATTCCTTTTGCTTCAAATAATGGCATGTACTTAGGGTTTGAGTTGGTTTTGTATCATAAGTAGTCGTTTTGAAAGTTTGTTGATTAATGTTAACTTGAATCAATATTTTGGCATGTATGGAGTTGGAATATCATTGAAATGGTTGAAATTAAAATGTATAGACTTTGTTTCAGATGTCCTAAAATTTGTACCATTTGGAACAGATTGCCACACCATGACATTAGGCTCCTTAACTCAGACTCAACGATCAGGTCAGATATGGGGTGTTACAATATTATTTTCATATTTATTAATTGAATTTGAATAAAAATACATGTCCAGACAATTAGAATTAGAATCAACTCGATACTAAGCACAAGTGCATAATTAATTGTAAACCAAAATAGATCAAGGCACACATATGGTGATATTTAAACACATAATAATATAAAGAAAAACCTACATATGACATTTACTTATGTTGAAACTCAAACATGAAAACTAAATATCCCAAAGCCTGAGTCTTTGCTGCTACTTGTAATATTTTTAATATTTAATTTGATTTCGAATTAAGTTAAATTATCCTTAAATGAAAAAATCTTAATTAAAATTCAACCCTTACCACCTATTAACAATTTTAGTGTGATGCATTAGTGAGTGTAATTTTGTGGTGGTGCTCTTGTAACTTTCACAAACAGGGTGATGCATGATGAATAATGATTGAATATTGATGCCAATATCCTTTCACCCTTTTTCTTTTCACTTCATCTCCATATCGTTTGCTAAAACCATTCCTTTCTCATGTTAATGCTTGCAATGTATACACATCAGGGCTTCGGGTCCCATCAATCAACATAGAGAAATAAATAAGAAAATGGTAAATATAAATTATAAATTGTTCTTTTCATTTAGCAATACCACTTGAGATTTTAAAATTGTATATTCGAACCCTATTTTATATAAATCACATGTATTTTATCATATCATGTTTATTTTAATTTTAAGTCATCTGATATATAATTTTGTTTATATTTATTTTGATATAGGTATAAATATATTTTAATTATTAATTCGTAATTTTGTCAATGCAATTATTGTTGATTCTAGTAGAATCGATTCATTATAATTATAATTGAGCATAATGTCTTTTATAGCCTTTGAATTATAAAAATATATATGTATTAGCTCATGTTCTTTCCCTTTCGTTTCATCTAACTTTAAATTTTTGGTTTTTGTCAAATTACTCGTATGATAACTGAATAAAAATTTAACAATTTGTTAATTTTATAAATGTGGATATAAGTCGATAGTGTATATGTATGTCACATTAATAATTTATTATTTTCTAGAACATAAAATATTCAAAAAATTAAAAATGCTTAGAAAATTTTAAAATAAAAAAATCTAAAATATAGAGAATTATAAAAGATATTTAAATTTTCAAAAAAATGTTAAAATATTTAATAAATTCAAAAAAAAATTAGTGAGTAGTGTAGAAGGCAGTGAAGTAACGGTCAAATTTTGGGCTAGCGATGTATGGCGATTACAGATGGTGATAGGGGTGCTGGGGTACAGGCTAGAAGCTGAAGGGAAAATTTTTGCAATAATCAAATGGAAAAAATAATTAATTATTCATATCGCAGTACTACGACAACATCTACCATCCATATAGTAAAGCAAATGGACCATTAATTTTTCCATCAGGCAATTTAATAATAACAAAAGTTAGAAATAATTAAAATGATTTTTTAATAATTTAAGGGGTTTAATTGAAAGTAATCTAAATTATTGGATTTCTTTGAGTTCAATATTTAAATTATTTTTTGGTCGATTTGAGTATTTAAATTTTAATTTTATTAGTGAAATTAATATATGTCATTAGTATTGTTAAAAATAACATATTAACCAATCAAATATCATCATGCTATTATTTTATTAAAATATAATTAAATTAAATTTTAAAAAAATAACCTCCCCACCCCGTCCTTCCACCGCCTCCGCTAGCCTTGTCCCTCGGGTTTTTTACCTAAATATATTTTAAAAAATTTTAAATACCTAAATAGGTTGTTAGCTGAATTATATACCAAAATGATATGTTTTTTTTAGTCACGCTCATCTAGCAGGCACAACTCCTTTTTTATATTAAAATATTTTTTCATTTAATAAAATATTATTAATTTTCTTCCCGGATCAGTATATGACCCGTGTATAGATACGAAAATGGTATATAGGTTGCGTATCTGACAGGTGCGACCAGTTGAGCCTATCTGACAAGCGCGACTGGTGGGGCCCACAAGAGCGTCTGGTGTTTAATTTTTCCCCTATATATACCCCCGAAAATCAAATGAGCAACAGACACAAAATTTAGTAAAACAGAAGTAAGAAGATAGGGAGAGAAGAAAGAAAGAAAGGAAAACAAGAAGAAGGATAAGGTATTTTAGTTTATTTCTTTTTAAATAGAATGTAGAATTTTGTTAGTAATTATATTATTTGAAAGTTATTTTGTTAGGTTATTAATTTTGTTAGCTTCTGAATGAAAAAATTTGCATTAAAAATTTTATGTAACTTTTTTGCTATTCGAAACTGTTTTGAGAATTTTGAAATTTTTTGAACAGACCTAGTATTGAAAATGGAGAATCAGTTTTTCGTATGTATTTATTTCGATGGAAAAATTTTGACAACAACCGTGAGATGTATATTTGAATATCGCAAACAAGTAGTAATAAGATTTAATAGAAATATCTCGTTTGATGATATGAAGGAAAAAATTAGTGAGAAAATTTATAGATGTTGTGGGAGAAGGATCTTGAAACTTTTTTACAAGTTTCCAGTTTCAACGGATCCCATAAAATTCACCTAAATGGAACTTGTAGATGATGAAGACATGGAGGCAATGGTCGCTCTTTATTGTAGGACTCGAAGCAACCAAAATGCACCGATTCAATTATTTGCTGAGTTAGTTAGTGTGGAGGCAATTGAAGATCCCATTCCATTAGGTGAAGAAGATGGAGCTCAAGAGCCGCTATGGTGGTTCCGATATCATACGTTGATAGTCAATCAACTATACACGGGATCAACATTGATCTTAATGCTGCACCCGAGACTGATGTGGTTGGTGTTGATATATACCATAGTAATGATCCTTTTGATCACGAAGTCGATAGTGATAGTGATCTCGATGTGGACGAGGTCCTAGATGATATTGACGATAAAGGCGTGAATGAGGATGGAAATGTTAACGCATCTTTAGTTGGAAACTAGATTTATTGTATTGTGATACACAATAATCCTAGGGCACACATGTCTCGGATAGACCCCGATCCACACATTCAGCCGAGTTCCCGGAGTACCCTGAAATACTACTTGCTCACCGAATGGCCATATATTCTAATCTTGAGGAGTTGTTCGTGGGCCAGAGATTTAAAAATAAGAAAGAGTGCGTATTTTTCATTAAGCGGTATAACATGAATATATCAGTAGACTACAAAGTTGTCGTGTCTAAACCGACATTATTTATTGGATAGTGTTGGAGGTCAGCGAAAGGCTACAATTGGCGGATACAAGCTGTATTTATCCAGAAGTCGCAGATGTGGGAGATACAAAAATTTATTGGGCCTCACATATGCACTTTAACACGTATGACAGAAGATCATCGAAAACTTGATTCCAAAACTATCTATACGTACATCATGCCAATGGTGAAACACATGCTGACTATTAAAGTTTCAGTACTAATTACCGAAATGCAGGCACAATTCCAATATTGAATATCAGACCGAAAGGCGTGGATAGCTAAACAAATGGCAATGGAGCAATTGTACAAAGATTTCGATGCATTGTCCAATAAGTTATAGGGATGGATAACCGCTATGAGGGAGTACGTGCCAGGGACTATCATTAAGTTGCAAACACGACCTTATTACGGGTCGGATGACCGACTACAATCGGGAAACAGAATTTTACATCAAATGTTCTAGATTTTTGATCCATATGTGTGCGCATTTCCCTACTGCAAGCCGTTTGTGCAAGTAGATGGGACTGGTAATTGGAAAATATACACAGATCATACTTCTTACGGTTGCTCAAGACGGAAACAGAAACGTGCTCCCGATAGCATTTGCCATCATAGATAAGGAGAACATGGAATCGTGGAAATTCTTCCTTACCAACTTGCAAAGGTATGTTATTAGCAACAATAATATTTGCATCATTTCCGATAGAGGGAAAGGATAAATTACCACCATTAGGTGTTCCTGTGTGACATGGAGATCCGTTTACTGTATGTGGCACATCGTGGCTAACTTCCATCGAGATTATAAGAATACAGACTGGAAGAGACAAGTTGTGAGAATGGGTAAAGGATTACCTTATCTTTTCAATATAAGTTTTAATGTTTTAGAACAATATGGACCGGGAGGAATGGAGTACAGTGGTGGATACAAACTAAGAGGAGTAGAGTACGGCGGTTGATACGGGTCGGAAAGAGCGGAGTACTGAGGTGGATACGAGCCAGGATGAATGGAGTACTAAGGTGGTAGTGGGCTGAAGATATCAAACTCTGAATGATATCTGTGGCCTGACGAGCCCAGGAAATGTCATCGCCCCCCAAATCTGGATGATAAGAACTATCCCCAGAGTGTAGTTCTAGCTCTGGCTCTGGTTCATGATGCGGATCTGGAAAGGGTTTCCCAATTCATGTCGTATGCGGAGAGACTTCCATCGACCGCCCAGTAAACAAAAATAGTTTTCCTATCTCACAGTACCACTATATGTACTCTAACGAGGGCTATAAATCCAAAACACGATCCATCTGAGGTACCCTCCCCAATCGGTTGTTCCATATTGTAATATATTCTTTATGCACTTCTCTCCAATCATTTCCATATTTCCCCCTCATCTTCATACCATGGATCTCACCTAATCGTACTAGCAGTTTCGGGATATACTATATGCAACTGAACTGTCGGAGTACTCGATCGCCATGATACCACTTCACTATCTGAAAATTGATAACGGGTGCGCCAATGACCATATATTTGAGTGGACGTGGGCAAACGAGGGAATAACCGCCATAATTTCTGGAACAGAATACGACATCCAAATGAGCTGTATAGTTAATAACATTGTTATATTAACGCGAGTCGAGTGAGTTAAATAATAAAATTGAGTTTCTATTGGAAAAACTTACCCCCTCTCCAGCATGATTCTCGATCATCAGACAGTATATCGGAACTGTGTATGACATCTTGATACCCAAATTAGTGCTCCATCTACGAAAACAAATTGTTAGAACAATATAATCTGAAAAAAAGTCAACTAATTGTTATAACGAGTAAAAATTCATCACCTATTAACAAGTGGAAATATATATGATTGGCGACTAATGGATGCCAACAATGGCATCTGGTAAAGTGCCCACGACTGTAGTAGTATGAGGCATCCACCTATGTCCATCACAGAAGGATCTGTCATCCAAAAAAGTTCGCGATATAGCATGGCTAACACTGCGGACCCCCAACTATATGAACGAGTTTATGTAATTTGGATAACAGTGTAACACCCCATACCCGTAACCCACGCTGGAGCAGAATACAAGGCATTACCTAACTCGATCTCGTGTACACAAACGTTCCCCAAGTCACCAAGACTTGGTCCAATTTAGAACTTTTTCAATTTCTACTTTAAACTTCTTATTATGGGCCTACGAGTCCCAAATCAACCATTGAAAACTATTCAGGATCAACCCGGGTCCTTAAACCATCTATAGAAAATTTAACTTTGAAACAGAGCACACGCTCGTGTAAAAGGGCAACAGGCTCGTGTGGCCATTTCAACATGGTTGTGTTGATGGCTCGTGTGGCTCACACAGCCTAAACAATACAAGGACACGTCTGTGTCCTCCACCCGTGTGGAATTAATTCTAAATGCACACCTACAGGGGTTTTCACATGGCCTGGCACACGCCCGTGTCCCTGGCCCAGTAAGATCAGTACCCACTCATTCATAAGAGTAACTTCATTTGCATATATCAAAATGAATGTTTGCCATCATTCAAGGCTTAATACAAAATGAAGGGTTTCCAACCCAAGCCAACACATTTGGCCAGTTCTTAATGACACAAAAATAGTAAAGTCTAAGCCTTATACATGTCATATTCAAAAATATAAACCAAACTATACCGAATGCTTCGATTGATAGTGTGATCAATATCTATGACTTCCTTTGGTCCTTGAGCTAGATAGGTGGCACTATAAGAAAATGAAAAATGAGAGGAGTAAGCATAAAGCTTAGTAAGTTGCACATAAATAAATATACAACATAACTTTACCATTCATCAAGTATCATAATATGCAAGTGGCATAAGCAAAACTTACTCATCAATATTCAATACACCTCATATAGCATATATTGAGCTCACATTTCATACATACCATATAGGTACCTGTACCACTCACAACACGGTTATACTTCCCTTGTTAACTTGAAATCATACTTTCACCGTTGAACCATTTGGAACATTATCGAATACTCATTTAGCCTCAAACATGGGGTCAGGTGCCGATGTCATGTCCCAGACATGGTCTTACACAAGTTCTAGCATATATGTGCCGATGCCACGTCCCAAACATGGTCTTACACTGGCACGTCTCGTAGCTAATGCATGTCCCAGACATGTCTTACACTGGCTTACATCTCGAAGCTGATGCATGTCCCAAACATGTCTTACACTAGTACTCGTCTCAATGTTGATGCCATGTCCTAGACATGGTCTTACACTGGCTCTCATAATGTGGCCGATGCATGTCCCAGACATGTCTTACACTAGCTCACACAAGTGACCCAAACATCATGGCATGAATATCCGATTTATTTCCTAAGGTTCAATCGGGAATTCCACTATCTCTATTCTCATTGCATTTTCTCATTTCCACAATCAAGCAATTTATACTATAATAATTTCAATACAATTCAAATACATATATTATTAATGTAGTTGTACTATTTACATACAACTTACCTCGAATTACAAAATGTGGCGACTAGTCGATTTGCTTGGCTTTCCTCCGGTCTAGGTTCGCATTCGGTATTTCTTCATCTATAATAGCAAAAAGTACTTATTTAGTCACTAATTAAAATTAGGCAATCGAAAATTCATATCTTCGGTAAACTAACCATTTTGCCCCTGACTTTGACAAAATGACCATTTTGCCCCTAGGCTCGAAAATCGATTTTTATCGAATTTCTTCTTATCTTAAGTCTAGGCGAATCCTTTTTACTCTTATAGCAACTCCAAATTCCCACTATATCACACATTTATCATTTATTTTACAACTTATGCAAAATAATCTTTTTATGTGTTTTCATGCTAACACCTTTCACAAAAGTTGTTTATTAGACACCCAAGACTCATTTTCTTCCTTAAAAACTTAACAAATGTTACAAATATTTTCATGGAAAAACCTTAAACTCTTAATCATTTTGCAAAATAGTGCCCTCATTTGAAAGCTCGTGATTCAAGGGTCTCAAAAATGTAAAAATCATTAAGAAAAAACTATCAAAATCACTTACTTGTGAGGATTACAAGCTGTTGAAATTTTTAAGCTTTCAAACCCCCTTCAATGGCTGATATTCAGTGGAGAAAGAAGATGAAGAAGGGATGATATCATATTTCCTTTATTTACTCTTATTTTAGTCAAAATAAGCCACCTAACTTACAGAATTTTGAAAATTTGACCACCTTTAGCTCCTATGGACTGCCAGGCCTCCCTAAAGGGTCTAATTGCCCTTTAAAGACCCCCAATTTAGGTTCTCTAGCTATTTGGCACTTTTAGCTATCAAAATAGGACTTTGGCATTTTATGCGATTTAGTCCTTTTTCACAATTGGGCTCGCAAATGTCATAATTAACTCACCAAATTTTTCATGCACTCTTAAAAATATGCGATAACATCTAAATAATTATAAAATAATTTATTCGACTCCAGATTTGTGGTCCCGATACCACTATTCTGACTAGGCCCTAAATTGAGCTGTTACAAATAGGGGTAAGTACATCAAATGGACCGTATTGTCGTTTGTATCTGGCATGAGTGCACCCCCTATAACGTGTATAATGTAAGCTCGAACGACCTACATCACCTCCCATTCATTGGTAGTACTCGGCAAATACTGAAAATTGGTCTTTAGCCATGAAAACCTCAAACTAGAAAATTTCCCCTCACTTGGCGAGCATCCAAGTAATTCATAGCAAAAGGAAGCAGGTCTAGAGATCAAACTTATGCTCGTGACCGCATTCCATCGATAGTGAGCCCTAACTGTAGTGTAACATCCTCTAGAGTGATGGTGCACTCCCCGCACGGCAAATGAAATGTATGGGTCTCCGGACGCCATCGCTCGGCAAAAGCAGAAATCGAGTCGTATCGCAGATCAAAAGCCCAGATCATTGCCACTAATTCGAACCCGGCTAATTCCAAGTATGGTATTAGGCATTCATCTGGCAAAAACCCTACACTATTAACACTACCTCTCAATATGCGGTACGGGCCCTAACATTATTAAATTAGCAAAATAGTTAATACAATATAATTTAATTCAACAAATAACATGAGTATCAAATAAAAATTTTATTACCATCTCATTAATAGTACTTGATATGTGATTATTTTTATTATTAATCAAAGAACCCATTTGTTGTAAATCGCAATTAAAAAATGAATTCATTTAATTTGTTTCAAAAATACAACATATTATTTCAAATTTCGAAACAAAACACGGTAAATATCTCATAATTTCCCATAATTTACCTACAATAAAAAATTTATGTTAGATTACAATAATAATATAATTAAAATAAATATAAACTATCTAAACATCAAAAACATACAAATTAAAAAAATAGAAATAGAAGCATACCTAATTAGTTTCTTTCAAATAACCTATAAAATTATATCACAACAAATTTAATCAACATTTTAATAAATCAATAAAAATTGTTAAATGAATAAATAATAATATAAAATTACATTATATAAGAATTACATTAAAAAATCACAAAACACATAACTAAACACTAACAATTTATATAACCTAATCATAAATTACTAACAAAATAACTATAAAATTATTTTTTTAAATACATTACTAAAAATCACAAAACACATAACTAAACACTAACAATTTATATAACCTAATCATAAATTACTAATAAAATAACCATAAAATTATTTTTTTAAATTACATTACTAAAAATCATAATACCCTAAACCACTAAATACTAACAATTTGTAACCTAATCCCATAAATTATTAACAAAATAAATAACTATAACAAAACATAAAACACTAATAATTTATAACCTAATCATAAACTACTAACAAAATAACTATACAATTATTTTTTTTAAAAATTACATTACTAAAACTCACAAAACACAACAATTTATAAAAATTACTAACAAAATATTTAACAAAATAAGTTTACATTACTAAAAACTCACCAAATACTAAACTAAACACAACAATTTATAAAACTAAACTAATCACAACAATTTATAACATAATCCTAAATTACTAATAAATTAATTTTAAAATAATTACAATCACAAAATTTATAACATAATCCTAAATTACATTCAAATAATATTATATTATATTATTAATTTTAAAATAATAACAAAAAATTTCACAACATCTTAATTAAACTCTTTAAATTATATTCAAAATTATTTACTAAAACAACACATTACCCTTTTTTTTTCTTTCTTTCTTCTTCTTCTTCTTCTTCTTCTTCTTCTTCTCTTTTTCTTATTTTTCTCTTCTCCTTTCTCTCATTTCTTTCTCTCTTTCGGTGGTTGCTTCAAATTCCAAGCTAGGGGACCATGCTTATAAAGTCCCCCATCTACCATTTTTTTTCCCTTGACTATACTTGTGCAGCAGACCAGGGGGTAGCTAACGGGGGCCAAGACTGTAAAATCCCGAATTAGGGCCTAGTTTGAACAGTAGTTTTGAGACCACAAATCTGACACAATAAAATCTATTTTTATTACATTTTTATGATCTAAAATTTCACGGGATGATTTTGTGAAAATTTAATTTGAAAATTTTGACATTTCAGCACTCAATTTGGTTAAAAGGACTAAATTGTAAAAAGTGCAAAAGTTGAGTTATACATGTTAGAGGTGTCTAATTATGATGAGATTTTAAATTGGAGGGCCTTGAATGGTAATTAGACCATTGGATAATTTTTTGGACAAAAATGGACATGAAATGGGTGAAATAGAATATTTTTAATTTAGGGGCATTTTGGTAATCTAGTAATTAAAATGAATTAAAAACAAAATTAAAAGCCAATTTTTGTCCATCTTCTACCCCATGTCCGAAACTTGCATGGAGAAGACATATCTAGGGTTTTTCAAGCTTCCAAACTCGATTGTAAGTCCGTTCTAGCCTCGTTTTTGATGATTTTTACGTTTTTGAAATCCTCATAACAAGATCTACTCATTTCTACCCATATTTTGAGCTAGGGTTGTGTTTAAAAATTTACCCATGGATGACATTCATGTGTTTTGATGTCTAATGGTAGAATATGAGTGTTCGGTTGTAATAAACAACTTTTACTAAATGATTTTCAATGAAATTGTCAAAAAGGACCGTTTTGTAAAAGTTACAAAATGTCATAAAAGTGTGATTTAGTAGAAATTAGAGGCTGCTATAGTTATGAAAATGATTCATCTAGGCTAAAAATGTAAGGAAATTGAATAAAAATCATTTTACGAGCCTAGGGGTCAAAGTGTAAATATGTGAAAGTTTAGGGGTCAAAATGAAAATTTGTAAAAGTATGATTTTTGAGCCCATATGAATAATGTGACTAATTAGTAAGCTAAATGTGGTATTATAGATCAAGGAAAATGAGATTCGGGCATAGATTGGAAATGAATGAGATTATGGACTAAATCATAATATGTAACATCCCGAAATAAGGCCTAATCAGAATAGTGGTTTCGGGACCACAAATCTGATATCAAAATATTTATTTTATGATTATTATGAGGCCTAGAATATGAGAATATACATGTGTTAAAATTTCATGAAGAAATTCTCTAAGTGCCCAATTGGAAAATTAAGGACTGAATTGAATAAATTGCAAAACTTGGATTCTAGAAGCATTTGCATGAAATTTCTTTAGATTATAAAATGGAAGGTCTTGGGGAGCAATTTTCCCAATTTTTAAATTTTTGGACAAAAATGGGCTTGCATGGATGAAATTTCAAAGAAAGGGCATAAGGGCATTTTGGTCATTTAGCTTTTTAATGAAATAAAATGGGAAAGATCAAGCCAAAATCAGCCATTCTTCTTCTTCATGCTGCTGAAATTCCCTTTTCACCATAGCTAGGGTTTTCAAACATTTCAAGCTCAATACTAAGTGCTCCCAAGCCCCGTTTTTAATGTTCTTTGTTTTTTTGAAATCCTGGTAGCTCGTTCTCTCCATTTCTACCCATATTTCATGCTAGGGTTCATGTTTAAAAATTTACACATGCATGAGTTATTTGTATTTTGATGGATTATGGAGGAATATGAAAGATGAATATGTGCCAAACATCTTTTCTTAGGTAATTTCCATGAAAAACCTTTATAGGAACCATTTTGCAAAAGTTATAAATTGTGCGGTAGAAATGAGAAAATAATGGGAAATGTGGGTTGCCATAAGAGATAAAAGTGTTCGGCTAGGCTTGGGTAAGATAAAAAGTGCATGTGTTTCATTATACAAGCCTAGGGACTAAATCGTAAAAATGTTAAAGGCTAGAGGCAAAACGGTCATTTGGACCGGGGTGAGAATTAGACTTGTAATGTATAATATGGGGTATTAATGATATAATTTTGTTGTTATAGACCCCGAGCAACAAAGTCCAGAGGTCGATCGAGGTAAACGAAAGGTTTCGAAATAACCGAAACACAGCTCCAAAACAAATACCAGGTAAGTTCGGATAACTTAAAGTAAACCCCTAATATGCATATTTGTATGATTTATTAATGCATGATGATTTCATTTATTATTGGCATGAAATATCATATAAATGTATATTTGTTGGCAAATTGTGATAAAAGTCTCGGTTGAGGTTAAAAAGGGAATTCGATGGATAAACCTTGATTGACATGTATAATGAGGTCCTGCATGTGTTGCAGTAAGGATTTAGCCCGGATGAGTAATCCATGATCTCAAGTATAGAAAGGATCTAGCCTGGACGGATTTTTCTTTAATTGATCAAGCCTCCCGAAGAATATGTGTGCATTATGGATTTAGCCCGGACGGGTAATCCAATTAGGGTCTGAATTTAGCGAGGACTGGTAATTCAGATCCGAGCTCATTAAGGGTGTTTGTCATATTAAGGGATTTAGCCTGGACTGGTAATCTCGACATCACCTTATGAGTTCATAAAATGGGGGATTTAGCCAGGACTGGTAATCCCGCAATGAAATGTGAGGTTCGCGATAGTGCGTATATTGAATGATCATTCGCACGAATTGACGATTAATGGGTATTCTATCGAGATTTCCTAGAAACTCAACGAGATTAACATGAGATGTTGAATGATGAGCTCATCTAGTTAAATTATATGATGCTTGATTATGTTACTAACTTATTGATTGAGTACATGTAATAGGGAACCATTTAATAATTGTTGGTTTCCTTATCTATCATGGATGCATGTTAAATACTTGGTAAGTTTACTTTCCTGTTATTCAAGCTTACTAAGCATGTAAATGCTTACCCCTCTCTTTTTCCCTGTCTCACAGAGCTCGAGGACTCATAAGGACTGGAAGACGATTAGAAAGTCAACACACTATCAACTAGACAAGCTTTGGTATAAAGACATTTCTATTTTGTTCAATGGCATGTATAGGATTTTTGAGTATTTTGTTATATGTATCATTTGCTTTGTCAATTGAAGGCATGTAAAAATGTGTTTATTTCTTTGTATATGGCCATGAAAATTGGCTTAATTGAAGTAGGCTATGACCTACGAATCTATGCATGATTTTATTTACATGTGATGGGTTGTTACCAATTGGCAATGAGTCGCATGAACAAGCCAATTTCAGACGAATTAAAGTGAGATGGAAACCCATAAACACTAAATGGGAAATAACCTTTCATGTATGAAACCAACGATATGAAGTTTCCATAAAATAAGATTCATCAAAGATTTACAAATGCATAGTCCTGTTTTATTTCAAAATTTGATGACCATTAAGTATAGATGGTAGAAAAGGTGACCAAAGGCTTGTAAAATAGCCTATTAGGGTCCACATGGTTAGACACACGGGCGTGTGTCTAGGACGTGCATGACACATGGTTCCTTCCCATGGGTGTGGGCTATGGCCGTGTGTCCCCTGCACTTAAAATTTTAAATTAATAGTGCACACGAGTAGGCCACACGGGCGTGTGTCCCTACTGCGTCTAAAAGACAATGTTGCCCATGGACAGGCAGTACGGGCATGTGCTATGGCCGTGTTGATAAGGCAGTGTTGCCTACGGCCAAAGGTTATTGGTGTGTCCCAAGTCACACGAGCGTGTGTGACCACACAACCCACTCACATGGGCGTGTGATACTTCAAATTAGGGAAGTATTCCTAAGATATCCAGGGTCTATCGAACACTCCTGGTTTTGTCCCGAACTACCTTAGGGTGTGCCTAGGGCCTCGTAGACCTATATAAGAGATGAGTTGTTCGTAGGTGAAAATTTTTAAATTTGTTGTAAAACCGATGACCCAAATTGGTACAATTCAAAATGTAAAGTTCCGGTGATGCCTCGAACCCTCTTCCTGTGTCAGGTACGGGTGAAGGGTGTCACATTTAGTGGTATTAGAGCTACGGTTTAGTCAGTTCTAGGACTACCATAGAGTATGATAAAGTTCGCTATACATGCCATTATTCGAATTTTGATAGTGTGACATCTTCTAATTGTTTAAATTGCTTTGAATATAGTAAATGTCTTCCAATCAAGCGCAAGATGAGTCCGAGAAAGCCGAGAGCCATGCTCCAGCTTCCGTACAATGAGTTGTATCTAGTAGTAGTAGAAGGCTAATGTTAGAAGGCCGAGAAGAGGCCTGAGCTACCTTCTTTGATATGATCGACGAATGGTTTAGGGATTATATAAGAAATCACCCCAATATACCAAGACCTCCCCCGCCCCTTAACCAATCTGGTGAGGATGTGCCACGAGGTATGGCACCGGAGAGAATTGGTAAAGCCCCGATAGATAAGCTTAGAAAGTATGGGGCTGAGGAATTTAGAGCAAAAGTTGATGATGACGCTGAAAGAGTTGAGTTCTGGCTCGAAAATACTTTGCGAGTGCTAGATTATTTGTCGTGCACACCCGAGGAATGTTTGAAGTGTGCTGTGTCCCTTTTGAAGGACACTGCATACCATTGGTGGAAGACCGTATCCTCGGTAGTGCTGAAGGAAAATATTACTTGGGATTTCTTCCAAGCAGAGTTTAGGAAGAAATACATTAGTCAACAGATTTTGGACTCGAAGCGAAAGGAGTTCTTGGAACTCAAACAGGGGAACAAGACTGTAGCAGAATACGAGAGAGAGTTTGTACGACTAAGTCAGTACGCAACTGAATTGGTCCAAACAGAATCAGAAATGTGTAAACGCTTCGAGGAAAGTCTAAATGAGGACATCAAGTTGTTGATTGGGATCTTGGAAATACGGGAATTTGCCGCATTGGCTGATCGAGCCAAGAAGGCCGAGGAACTTAATAATGAAAGAAAACAAGCTAAAAGAGAGGCTCGAGTTGCGAGCAAGAGGTTTAGCAGTAAAACACTCTCGTTCTCTACGAAGAAAGCTAGGAGCCAGCATGAACGCTCCACTTTATCAGTGGGATATTTAGGTAGAGCGAGAAGCTCTAAACGACGAGGTCAAAAGTCTTCCTCCCCGATGGTGACTAGTGTGGGGAGTGTAGATGGCCAAAAACTAAAGTGTAAGAGCTACAATAAATTTCATTTCGGAGAGTCCCAAATGAAGAGTGGCACATGTTTCAGATGTGGTTCTTTTGATCACTTTCTCAGAGTCTGCCCAAAGCGAGCGGAAAGAGAAGTGGATGTAACCCCGTAATTGAGTACTCCTATTCCACGAGGTAGACCTCCGAAATACCCTGGGAGTGCTAGTGGAAGTCAAGTTGTGACTAAAGACACTGTAAAATTAGATGTTCGAGACCCGGAAAGAACATATGCGATACGTGCTCGAGAGGAAGTCGCTGCTCCTGATGTTATTACAGGTACTTTCTCTCTTTTTAATACAAGTGTTGTTGCTTTAATTGACCCGGGGTTGGCGCATTCATATATATGCATGAAATTGGCGTCTAGTATGAACATACTTGTTGAAAGTACAGAAGATATTATTAGAGTGTCCAACTCACTTGGCAAGTCGGTCCTAGTTGATAAAATCTGTAAGAATTGTCCTTTGACGATTCGAGGTTATTGTTTCCCGGCTAACCTTATGTTGTTACCATTTGATGAATTTGATGTAATACTTGGAATGGATTGGTTAGCCCTGCATGATGTAATTTTAATTGTGGTAGTAAGTATATTAGATTGAAATGCCTGGATGGTGAAATTCTGCAGGTCGAATCAAGAGAATTGGGTTCGCCACTGTTGATAATTACAGTAATGGTTTCCTGAAGATATATGAGGAAATGATACAAAGCTTACCTTTCATTTGTATTGAACATTAAGGAAATAGAGTTGAAGATTGAGTCTGTGCCTATAGTATGTGAGTACCTAGATGTATTTCCAGAAGAATTACCCAGATTACCTCCTGAAAGGGAAATAGAATTTGGTATTGAGCTAGTGCCAGGGACAGCTCCTATTTCTATTGCTCCGTACAGAATGGCACCAACTGAGCTGAAAGAGTTGAAAGCACAGTTACAAGAACTGACAGATAAAGATTTTCATGGCCAAGTTTTTTACCTTGGGGTGCCCCCGTATTGTTTGTAAAAAAGAAAGATGGTTCAATGATATTATGTATTGATTATCGGCAACTAAATAAGGTAACCATCAAGCATAAGTATCCTTTACCAAGAATAGATGACTTGTTTGACCAGTTGAGAGGAGCCACTATGTTCTCTAAGATAGACTTGAGGTCTGGCTATTATCAGCTACGAGTTAAAGACTCGGATGTACCTAAGATAGCTTCCAGGACGAGGTACAGTCATTATGAATTTCTTGTTATGTCGTTTGGGTTGACGAATGCACCGGCTATTTTTATGGGCCTAATGAATAGGATCTTTCAACCATACTTGGATAAGTTTGTCATTGTGTTTATTGACGACATCTTGATTTATTCCAAAGATGAGACTGAGCATGCAAAACACCTAAGAATCGTGCTACAGACCTTGCGGGAAAAGCAGCTGTATGCCAAGTTTAGCAAAAATGAGTTTTGGCTTCAGGAAGTCAGATTTTTGGGTCATATTATTTCGAGTGAAGGCATCCAAGTTGATCCAAGTAAGATTTCTGCAACTGTCGAATGGAAACCGCCTAAGAATGTAACTGAGGTTAGAAGCTTTTTGGGCTTAGCCAGTTACTATCGAAGGTTTGTAAAAGAATTTTCCATGATAGCAACTCCGGTGACGAGATTGCTACAGAAAAACGTTAAGTTTGAATGGACAGAAAAGTGTCAGCAAAGTTTTGAGAAGTTAAAGACATTACTGACCGAAGCTCTTGTTTTAGTACTACCTGAACCGGGAAAAGAATTTGTGGTCTACAGTGATGCATCTTTGAACAGACTGGGTTGTGTACTTATGCAAGATGGTAAATTGATAGGCTACATTTCACGACAGTTGAAACTGCACAAGAAGATCTATCTGACACACGACCAAGAGCTCGCCACCATTGTTTTTACCTTAAATATTTGGAGACATTATTTGTATGGTGAAACTTGTTGCATTTTCACAAACCACAAGAGTTTAAAATACTTGATGACTTAGAAAGAATTAAATTTGAGACAAAGGAGATGGTTAGAATTAATTAAGGATTATGATCTGATTATCGACTATCACTCGGGAAAGGCGAATATGGTTACCGATACGTTGAGTAGAAAATCTTTGTTTGCTTTGAGAGCCATGGATACTCGTTTGATATTGCTTGATGATGGTTCAGTATTGGCCGAGCCGGAGGCTAGGCTGACATTTCTACAGGAAATTCATGATGCTCAGCTTAATGATGATGACTTGCAAGCAAAAAGGGCTCAATGTGAGTCAAGTGTTGAATCAGACTTCCGAATTGGTCCTGATGGATGTTTGATGTTTAGAAATAGGGTTTGTGTACCCAAAGATAATGAACTTATTTGGAAAATTTTACAAGAAGCTCACAACAGTCATTTGTCTATTCACCTAAGAAGTACCAAGATGTACAACGATTTGAAGAAAATGTATTGGTGGAACGGCATGAAAAGAGATGTTCTGAATTTGTATCGAAATGCCTTGTATGTCAGCAAGTTAAAGCTGAACATCAAGTGTCTTCAGGTTTGTTACAGCCTGTAATAGTCCCTGAATGGAAGTGGGACAGAGTTACCATGGACTTCGTGACAGGATTACCTTTGACTCCGAAAAAGAAAGATGCCATATGGGTTATAGTGGAAAAATTGACGAAGTCAGCTCATTTTATTCCAATAAGGACAGATTATTCTCTCGATAGGTTGGCCGACTTGTACATTTCTGCGATAGTAAGATTACATGGAGTACCACTGTCGATTATTTTAGACAGAGACCCGAGGTTCACTTCGAGATTCTGGAAGAAGTTACAAGAAGCCTTGGGTAAGAAGTTAAGCTTTAGCACAGCTTTTCACCCTTAGACTGATGATCAGTCTGAGCAGATGATTCAGGTTCTCAACGATATGTTGTGATGTTCCATCCTCGAATTTTAGGGTAGCTGGGAAAAATACCTGCCTTTGGTAAAATTTGCCTACAACAATAGTTTGCAAACAAGTTTGAAGATGGCGCCTTATGAGGCCTTGTATGGTCGGAAGTGCCGAACTCCATTATACTGGACTGAACTAAAGGAAAGTCAGATTCATGGAGTTGATCTGATTAAACAAACTGAAGAAAAAGTTAAAGTGATACGAGATTGTCTAAAAGCGGCATCAGATCGGCAAAAGTCTTATGAAAATCTGAAAAGAAAGGAAATTGAGTTCCAAGTCGGAGATAGAGTTTTCTTGAAGATATCTCCATGGAAAAAAGGTATTAAGATTTGGTCGGAAAGGTAAACTGAGTCCATGATTTATCAAACCGTACGAAATCACCGAAAGAATTAGACCGTTAGCTTATCGTTTGGTGTTGCCACCTGAACTAGAAAAGATTCACGATGTGTTCCATGTATCTATGTTAAGGCGATACCGATCAGGCCCCTCTCATGTGATTTCCCTAACTGAGATTGAGATTAGACCGGACATGACGTATAGAGAGGAACTGGTCAAGATTTTGGCTCGTGAAGTTAAACAGTTGAGGAACAAAAACATGGCTTTAGTAAAAGTTTTATGGCATCGACATGGTGTGGAAGAGGCTACTTGGGAGCCAGAAGAAACCATGAGAAGCCGATATCCGAACCTGTTTACTGGTAAGACTTTCGAGGATGAAAGTCCTTAAGGGGAGAAGAAATGTAACATCCCGAAATAGGGCCTAGTCAGAATAGTGGTTTTGAGACCACAAATCTAACATCAAAATATTTATTTTATGATTATTATGAGGCCTAAAATATGAGAATATAAATGTGTTGAAATTTCATAAAGAAATTCTCTGAGTAAGTGCCCATATGAGTTCATAAAATGGGGGATTTAGCCTAGACTAGTAATCCCACCATGAAATGTGAGATTTGCGGAAGTGCGTATATGGAATAATCATTCACATGAAATTGACAGTTAATGGGTATTCCATCGAGATTTCCTAGAAACTCAACGAGATTAACATGAGATGTTTGTGTAAATGAGATGTTGAATGATGAGCTCATCTAGTTAAATTATATGATGCTTGATTATGTTACTAACTTATTGATTGAGTGCACGTAATAGGGAACCATTTAATAATTGTTGGTTTCCTTATCTATCATGGATGCATGTTAAATACTTGGTAAGTTTACTGCCCTGTTATTCGAGCTTACTAAGCATGTAAATGCTTACCCCTCTCTTTTTCCCTGTCTCACAGAGCTCGAGGACTCATAAGGACTAGAAGACGATTAGAGAGTCAACACACTATCAACTAGACAAGCTTTGGTATAAAGACATTTCTATTTTGTTCAATGGCATGTATAGGACTTTTTAGTATTTTGTTATATGTGTCATTTTCTTTGTCAATTGAAGGCATGTAAAAATGTGTTTATTTCTTTGTATATGGCCATGAAAATTGGCTTAATTGAAGTAGGCTATGACCTACAAATCTATGCATAATTCTATTTACATGTGATGGGCTGTTACCAATTGGCAATGAGTCGCATGAAGAGCCAATTTCGGACGAATTAAAGAGACATAGAAACCCATAAACACTAAATGGGAAATAACCTTTCATGTATGAAACCAATGATATGAGGTTTCCATACAATAAGATTCATCAAAGATTTACAAATGCATAATCATGTTTTATTTCAAGATTTGATGACCATTAAGTATAGATGGTGGAAAGGGTGACCAAAGGCTTGTAAAATTGCCTATTAGGGTCCACATGGTTAGGCACGTAGGTGTGTGTCTAGGCCGTGCGTGACACACGGTTCCTTCCCATGGATGTGGGCTATGGCCATTTATCCCCTACGATTAAAATTTTAAATCAATAGTGCACACGAGTAGGCCACATGGGCGTGTGTCCCTGTCGTGTCCAAAAGATAGTGTTGCCCATGGGCAGGCAGCTCGGGCATGTGCTATGGCCGTGTTAATAAGTCAGTGTTGCACATGGCTGAAGGGCATAGGCGTGTCCCAAGTCACATGGGCATGTGTGACCACACGGCCCACTCACATGGGCGTGTGATAAGTCAAATTAAGGAAGTATTCCTAAGATATCCAGGGTCTGTCGAACACTACTGGTTTTGTCCCAAACTGCCTTAGGGTGTGTCTAAGGCCTCATAGACCTATATAAGAGATGAGTTGTCCGTAGGTGAAAAGTTTTAAATTTGAAGTAAAACCGGTGACCCAGACTGGTACGATTCAAAATGTAAAGTTTCGGTGATGCCTCGAACCTTATCCCAATGTCGGGTACGAGTGAAGGGTGTCATAGAATATATAGTTGTACTCAAACCCGAGGTAAGTTCAAGTGATTTTAATAATGCAATATTGTATTTGAATGCTAATGCTTCAATATTACACGAGTTGTAAGTATATATATGTGAATAATTTGATATTATGTGATTATTTTGATGATATAACATGTTCTTGATTTTTTGCTATTATGATGAAAATGTTGCAATGCCATGTGATTATGAGATATTGCTATGTGAATGAAGCCACAATTCGAGTACGTCCGGTAAAGGTTTGGAAGTTTGATGGAATATGATGTTTCTTTGAAACGAGTAAATTTGTATGTAAATAATATTTCGATTCTTTTTATGTTATTATCTTTTGTTACTATATAAGATGTGGCTGCCTATAGAATGATCAATTTATGTAAACTACGGATTAGAATTGACTAAGAATGAGTTACTAAAATGTTGAAAAGTGAAGAATTTCCCAATTGAACCTTCGGAATAGAAGAGATACGAATGATCCGTTGTGAGAACACATTTGTAGTACTATTGCAAGCTACTATGTGTTTAAGACAGTTTTAGGTCACGTGTGTAGTACTAAGTACAGGCTACTACCTATACCAGATTGTTAGGTCGCATGTGTAGTACTAAGTGCAAGCTACTACGTGTATCAGATGGTTAGGTCACGTGTGTAGTACTAAGTGCAGGCTACTACGTTTACTGGATTGATAGGTCACATGTGTAGTACTAACTGTAGGCTACTATGCATACCCATTAACTTCGATCACATATGTAGTACTAAGTGCAGGCTACTACGTGTATCAGATGGATAAGTCACGTGTGTAGTACTAAGTGCAGGCTACTACGTGTACTGGATTGATAGGTTGCATGTGTAGTACTAAGTGCCGGCTACTATGCGTACCCGTTAACTTCGATCACGTGTGTAGTACTAAGTGCAGGCTACTACGTGTATTAGATGGATAAGTCACGTATGTAGTACTAAGTGTAGGCTACTACGTGTATCAGATTGATAGGTCGCATGTGTGGTACTAAGTGCAGGCTACTATGCGTACCAGAGACCTTCGGTTACAAGGGTGGTATATGCACATGCCACCGGGTATCTGTTAATATTCCGATGAGTTCAACGGGAAATTTACTAAGTGAAAATACATATGTACATAACTATGTGATGAATAAGTGCAAGTATATCTATGTGAAAAGTTGTGAATAATGTGCTCGTTAGTTGAGTGAATCTTTTGGTAAGATAGAATGGAGTAAGTGAAATTATGTAAAAGTGAAATTTTGTAATAAAACAATTTTAGACAGCAACAGTTTTGTGACTTTGAAAAATCACCAAAAATGGTAAAAATTAAATTAGAGGTTGAATAAGATATTAATTTAAATATTAATGAGTGTATTTTCTCATAAAAGAAACGGTGAAGGCAAAAGAATTTCATATTCTGTGATAATTGGATTTTTGTGATACAGGATCAAAATGATTTTGGAATCCCCTATTCTGATTTGGGAAAATCATTAAAAATTTAAAAAAAATAATAATGGGTCATAATTTGCATGCCTAAAATCCTTAATGAGTCTGTTTTCAAGAGGAATTGATGGGGACAACATCCAAGAGTTGAACCATAAGATATATAATTTTTAGTGAAGAGAGGTCGGAACTGGAAGACAGTGAAACAGAGGTATCTTTAATGAATAAACTGTACTAATTGGAAAAACTAAAAATTCTGAAAATTTTATGGTAAGAATATATTTGAGTCTAGGTTCTGAGAAAATTAGTGGTTCTTAATTTGGAGTCCATTACCATGAAATAAATAATTTTTAGTGAAGAGAGGTCGGAACTATCAGATAGTGAATTAGGGGTATCTTTAATGAATATACTGTACTAATTGGATAAACCAAAAATTCTAAAAATTTTCTGGTAAGAATATATATGAGTTTAGTTTCATAGAAAATTAACGGATCTTAATTTGGAGTTTCGTAGCTCTGGATATAAATAAATTAGTAACTATGACTCGAGAAAATAGTATGACCAGAAAATCAGCAAAAGTGTAATTATGATTACATTTTCATGGAATCATGTTGATAATTTACTTATCATTTTCATATGGACTTACTAAGCTTTAAGCTTACTCCCTTCTCTCCATTTCCTTAGTGTTCTCAGGTCAGCTCGGGGTTGGAGACCGTCGGAGGCAGCATCACACTATCAAGCCAACAACTCCGGATTATTGTCATATGTGTATTAAATACATTCAAGTGAGTGGCATGTATAAGGACTAGTTTTTATGTTAGATGCTGTTATGATTAGCCAAATGTTTCGGCTTATATTGATTTATTTTATATGGCCATGAGATGTGGCTTAAATGGTTATGGCTTGTAAGCCTAATTATTCTTGCTGTGTGTTAATGTTTGTGATATGTTTATAATTGGTTGTTATGAATGATTAGTATAACACATGTACATTATGAATGCTCTAAGACCATTTGAGGTTGGCACGGCCATGGAATGAATGTGTGGCATGGTAGTAAGTTGATAATGATTGAATATGGACAATTGTAGAATGTGAATTGGAATGTCTAACTTGGTGTAACATGAGTATAGGTAAACAACACATGTATGATAACATGTAAATGTTTTAACGGAATTTTACTAAAGGATGATTAACCATTAAATTGATGTTATAATGTGCGTCTATAATGTGTGTAAGTATGGGAGAGAATTAAGGACAACATAAGGTTTGGAAAATAGCCTAAGTGTTGGCTACACGGGCAGAGACGCGGCCATGTGTCTCAGTCGTGTGGAGGACACGGCTTAACACACGGGTGTGTGGCTTGGCAGTGTGAATCAATTTGTTTTGCTGACGTCATAAACAGAGAGTTACACAGCCTGAGGACACGGACATGTTGAAGACACACGAGCGTGTCCCTGTGTCCACACGGGCGTGTGACCCTGTTTCATGAAAAATTCTTTAAGTTTTCCCAGAGCTTTCTAAAGTTCTCGGTTTAGTTCTGAACCACCCCGATGTATGTTTTAGGCCTCGAAAGCCTGTATAAGGGACGATTTACATGTGTTTGAAAAGTTTTAATTTGGATGAAATTTTATGGTCCGGTTTTACCTGTTTGAGAATGTTTAAGTCCAGTAACGCCTCGAACCCTATCCCGGCTTCGGATATGGGTAAGGGATGTTACATTTAATCGCATCAAAGCTATGGTTTAGTCGGTTCTCAAACTAACCTAGATGAATGAGAGTCTAGCTATGCATGCCACCAATCCGTGATAGTGTGATTTCTCCCGACTCGAATGAGAACATCTTGTTTAGACAGAGGTACTCTCCAACTGAGCTACACCGACCATGTTAAATTCGAAGCTAAGGTATTTGGGTAAAGTACAGGTATGATGAGCCTAAACTCAGAAAAGTATGAATAAAAGTTCATGATATGTATGTGATAACATGTGAGATAAAACTTTATGTTACGAGGAATACTCATGCTTGTTTGATATTCATATGATGTTGTGCACTTGACTTGTTTGATTAAGTGAATGTGATAAAAAGAAATTCATAAAGGTATGAATAAAGGTTTATAATATCATGTTACGGATAAAAATGTCATTTTCCCGATTAGACGTTGAATGTTCATGAATTTTAACGATATCTTTAAAATGAGACAAAGGATTATAATGTAATAAACTTATTTATATTAAATTGATGGATTGATTCATATGAATGTAATGATATATGTATGATGAAGTGTCAGATAAAAGTTTTGATTGTGACATACTTATCCATGTTTGTTGAGCCCTCATAAGATGTTTTGTGCATGACTTGTTTGATTGAATGAATGGGATAAGTAAAGTTATTCAGAATCCGTAGAATGCATGCATAAATGCACTGGTTTACATAAGATAACTGAAAAGTTCGTGTCATACAAACGTGAATAATAGTTTGCCTGAAGTGGATGATATGCTTGTGAAAATGTTACTATAATGATGAAATAGTGTTATATGTATATGTGTACGAGAGAAGAGTTAGTGTAACATCCCAAAATAGGGCCTAGTCAGAATAGTGATTTCGGGACCACAAATCCGACATTAAATATTTATTTTATTATGATTATTATGAGGTTTAGAGTATGAGAATATGCATTTGTTAAAGTTTCATGAACAAATTCTTTGAGTAAGGTGTCCAATTGGAAATTAGGGACTAAAAAACCTTGGATTCTAGAACCAATTTGTATGAAATTGCTTTAGATTATAAATTAGAAGGTCTTAGAGAGCAATTTTTCCAATTTTTATGTTTTTGGACAAAAATGGGCTTGCATGGATGAAATTTTAAAGAAATGGCTTAAGGGTATTTTGGTCATTTGGCATTTTAATGAAATAAAATGGAAAAAAATGAACCAAAAATCAGCCATTTTCTCCCTTGTACTATCCAAAACTCTCAAGCCCTCCATAGCTAGGGTTTCCAAGCTTTTCAAGCTCAATAGTTAGTGCTCCTAAGCCCCGTTTTTAATGTTCTTTGTATTTTTGAAATCCCGGTAGCTTACTCTCTCCATTTCTACCCATATTTCATGCTAGGGTTCATGTTTAAGAATTTACCCATGCATGAGTTACTTGTATTTTGATGGTTTATGGACGAATATGAAAGTTGGAGGTGTGTTAAGCATCTTTTCCTAAGTGATTTTCATGAAAAAAAAACCTTAAAGGTACCTTTTTGCAAAAGTTATAAAATGTGTGGTAGAAATGAGAAAATAATGGAAAATGTGGGCTGCCATAAGAGGGAGAAGTGTTCATCTAGGCTTGGGTAAGGTAGAAATTGCATGTGTTTCATTATACGAGCCTAGGGACTAAATCGTAAAAATGTGAAAGGCTAGAGGCAAAACGGTCATTTGGACTGAGGGTGGAATTTCGACTTGAAATGTATAATGTGGAGTGTTAATGATTTAATTTTGTTGTTATAGACCCCGAGGAACAAATTCCGAAGGTCGATCGAGAAAAACGAAAGATTTCGAAATAATCGAAACACGACACCAAAACGAATACCAGGTAAGTTCAGATAACTTAAAGTAAACTCCTAACATGCCTAATTATATGATTTGTGAATGAATGATGATTTTATTTATTGATGGCATAAAATTTCATGAAATGCATTCTTAATAATGATGTGATGAAAAATTGTCTCGGTTGAGGTTAAAAAAGGGAATTCGATGGATAAACCATGATTGACATGTGAATTGAGATCCTGCATGTGTTGCAGCAAGGATTTAACCTGGATGGTTAATCCATTGATTTCAATTATAAAAATGATCTAGCCTGGACGAGTGTTTCTTGGGATGATTGAGCCTCCTGAAGAATATATGTGTATTACGGATTTAGCCCGGACGAGTAGTCCGATTTGGGGTCTAAATTCAGCCTGGATTGGTAATTTAGATCCGAACTCATTAAGGGTGTTTGTCGTTATAAGGGATTTATCCTGGACTGGTAATCCCGACATCACCTTATGAGTTCACTATACGGGGGATTTAGCCTGGACTAGTAATCCTGCCGTAAGATGTGAGGTTCACGGGAGTGCATACCTGAAACGATCATTTGTACGAATTAACGATTAATGGATATTCCATCGAGATTTCCTAGAAACTCAATGAGATTAATATGAGATATATGTACAAAATGAGATGTTGAATGATGAGCTCATCTAAGATAAATTACATGGTGCTTAGTTATGTAACTAACTCATTAATTGAGTGTATATTATAGGGAAGCCATTTCATGCTTATTGATTCTATTACCCAATTTGGTTGTATGCTAATTACTAGGTAAGTTTACTTTCCAGTTATTCGAGCTTACTAAGAATGTAAATGCTTACCCCTCTCTTTTCCCTGTCTTATAGAGCTCGAGGACTCCTAAATATTGGCAGATGGTTGGAGAGTCAACACACTATCAAATAGACCAGCTTGGTATAAAGACATTTCTAATTTGTTAAATGGCATGTATAGGACTTTTTAGCATTTTGTTATATGTGTCATTTGATTTTCCAAATGAAGGCGTGTAAAGATGTACCTATCTTTTTTTATATGGCCACAGGAATTGGCTTATTTTGAAATAGGCTATGACCTATAAATCTATGCAGGTTTATACTTCATATGATGGTTTGTTTCCAATTGGCAATGAGTCTCAAGAACGAGCCAATCTTGAATGTGTTAAAGAGACATGGAATTCCTTTAAATACAAATGGGGAATAACCTAGCATGTGTGAAACCAATGATATGAGGTTTCCATGCAATAAGTTTTGCTAAGAACATTTATAAGAGTATAATCATGCTTTACTTTGCTTTTGATAATCATTAAGTATAAGTGATAAAAAGGGTGACCAAAGGCTTGGAAAAGAGCCTATTAGGGTCCATACAGTTAGACACACAGGCGTGTGTCTAGGCCATGTGTGACACACGGGCCACCCCATGGGTGTGTGGTATGGCCGTGCGTCCCCTGCACCTAAAATTTTAAGCCAGTGCTGTACACGGGCAAGCCACACGAGCGTATGTCTTGGCCATGTGCCCCTAATTTTATGATGAGGTTATAGTTAGTGTTGCATACGGGCTGAGGGCACGGGTATTCCAAAGCCACACGGGCGTGTGTGACCACACAGCCCCACCACACGGGCGTGTGACACTTCAAAGTAAGGGAAACTTTCTAAGGTGTCCAAAGTTTATCGAATGTTCCTGGTTTTGTCCCGAACCGTCCCTAGGTATGTTTTAGGCCTCAAAAGCCTATTTAAGGGACGAGACGTACATGTTTGAAGTGAAACTTGGTGGCCTAATTTAATATGTTTGTGAATGTAAAATCTCGGTAATGCCTTGAACCCTATCCCAGTGTAGGATACGGGTGAGGGGTGTTACAGTTAGTGGTATCAGAGCCACAGTTTAGTCGGTTCTAGGACTACCGTAGAGGATATTGAGGTTTACTATACGGGCCATTATTCAAATATTGATAGTGTGACATTTCCTAACTGTTTAAATTGTTTTGAATATAGTAAATGTCTTCCAATCAAGCACAAGATGAGTCCAAGGAGCCGAGAGCCATGTTCTAGCTTTCATACAACGAGCTGTATCTAGTAGTAGAAGGCTTCTGTCAGAAGGCCGGAAAGAGGCCCGAGCTGCCTTCTTTACTATGATGGATGAATGGTTTGGGGATTATTTGAGGAATCTCCCCAACATACCAAGACCTCCCCCGCTCCCTAACCAACCTGATGAGGATGTGCCACGAGGTATGACACCGATAAGATTGGTAAGGGCCCTGTAGATAAGCTTAGTAAGTATGGGGCTGAGGAATTTAGAGCTAAAATTCATGATGATTCTAAAAGAGTCGAGTTCTAGCTCGAGAGTACTATACGAGTGTTAGATGAATTGTCGTGCACACCCGAGGAGTGTTTAAAGTGTGCCGTCTCCAACCTGAAGGATACTGCATACCATTGGTGGAAAACTGTATCCTCGATAGTACCAAAGGAAAATATCATTTGGGATTTCTTCTAAGCAGAGTTTAGAAGAAATACATTAGCCAATGGTTTTTAGACTCGAAGCGAAAGGAGTTTCTGAAACTCAAACAAGGGAACAAGACTGTAGCAGAATACAAAAGAGAATTCGTGAGGCTAAGTCAGTACGCAACTGAATGGGTCCAAACTAAGTCGGAAATGTGTAAATACTTTGAGGAAGGTCTGAATGAGGAAATCAAGTTGTTGATTGGGATCCTTGAAATACGGGAGTTTGCCACATTGGCTGATCATGCCAAGAAAGCCGAGGAGCTCAATAATGAAAGAAAGCAAGCAAAGAGTGAGGCTCGAGTTGTGAGCAAGAGGTCCAGCAGTAAAACACTCTCGTTTTCTACAAAGAAAGCAAGGAGCCAACACGAACGCTCCACTTCATCAGTAGGATATTCAGGTAGAGCAAGAGGCTCTAAACGACAAAGTCAAAAGTCTTCCTTCCTGATGTGTGGGGAATGTAGATGATCAAAAGCTGAAGTGTAAGAGTTGCAACAAATTTCACTTCGGAGAGTGCCGAATAAAGAGCGGCGCATGTTTCAGATGTGGTTCTCTTGACCACTTTCTCAGGGACTGCCCTGAGCGAGTTGAAAAAGAAGCAAAAGTAGCCCAGAAGTCGAGTACTCCCATTGCACGAGGCAGACCTTCGAGATACCCTAGGAGTGCTAGTGGCAGTCGAATCGTGGCTAAAGACATTGCAAAACCAGAGGTTCAAGCCCCGGCAAGAACATATGCGATATCGCTCGAGAGGAAGCCTCTGCTCCTGACGTCATCACGGGTGTTTTTTCTCTTTTCAATACATGTGTTATTGCCTTAATTGATCCGGGGTTGACGTATTCATATATTTGCATGAGATTGATAACTAGTATGAACATACCCATTGAGCCTACAAAATTTATTATTAAAATGTCGAACCCACTAGACAGATCAGTCTTGGTTAATGAGGCCTGTAAGAATTGTCCTTTGACGATTCAAGGTCACTATTTTTTGGCTAACCTTATGTTGTTACCATTTAATGAATTCGATGTAATACTTGGTATAGATTGGTTACCCCTACATGATGTAATTGTAAATTATGGTAGTAAGTATATTAAATTGAAATACCCGAATGGTGAGATTCTACGGGTCGATTTAAGATAATTGAGTTTGTCGCCGGTTGTAATCATGGTAATGGTTGCTCAGAGATATATGAGGAAAGGGTATGAAGCCTACCTTGAATTTGTATTGAGTATGAAGCCTACCTTGAATTTGTATTGAACACTAAAGAAACAGAGTTAAAGATTGAGTCTGTGCCGATAGTATACGAGTATCCAGACGTCTTCCCAAAAGAATTACCTAGATTACCTCTTGAAAGGGAGATAGAATTTGGTATTGAATTGGTGCCAAGGACAACTCCCATTTCAATTGCCCCAAACAGGATGGCGCTGACCGAGCTGAAAGAATTAAAAGCACAGTTGCAAGAGCTGACGGATAAAGGGTTTGCAAGACCAAGGCTTTCACCTTGGGGTGCCCCGTACTATTTGTAAAGAAGAAATATAGCTCGATGAGGCTATGTATAGATTACCGCCAACTGAACAAGGTAACTATCAAGAATAAGTATCTTTTGCCGAGGATTGATTATTTGTTTGACCAGTTGAGAGGAGCCACCGTGTTCTCTAAGATAGACTTGAGGTCTGGCTATTATCAGCTGCGAGTTAAAGAATCGGATGTACCAAAGATAGCTTTTAGGACAAGGTATGGTCATTATGAATTCCTTGTCATGTCGTTTGGGCTGACGAATGCACCGACCATATTTATGGACCTAATGAATAGGATCTTTCGGCCAGATTTGGATAAGTTTGTCGTTGTGTTTATTGACGACATCTTGATTTATTCCAAAAATGAGACAGAGCATGCAAAGCACTTGATAATTGTGTTGCAGACCTTGTGGGAAAAACAGTTGTATGCTAAGTTTAGCAAGAGTGAGTTTTGGCTCCAAGAAAGTGGATTTTTGGGTTATACTGTTTCGAGTGAAAGCATCCGAGTTGATTCAAGAAAGATCTCTGCTATCGTCGAATGGAAACCGCCTAAAAATGTAGCCGAGGTTAGAAGCTTTTTGGATTTAGCCGGTTACAATCGAAGGTTTGTGAAAGAATTCTCCATGATAGCGACTCTGATAACGAGGTTGCTACAGAAAAGCGTTAAGTTTGAATGGACGGAAAGGTGTTAGCAAATTTTTGAGAAGTTAAAGACACTGCTAACCGAAGCTCCTATTTTAGTATTACCTGAGTCGAGAAAAGAGTTTTTGGTCTATAGTGATGCATCCTTGAACGGGCTGGGTTGTGTGCTTATGTAAGATGGCAAAGTAATAGCCTATGCTTCACGGTATTTGAAACCACACGAGAAAAACTATCCTACACACGACCTAAAGCTTGCCGCCATTGTTTTTGCATTGAAAATTTGGAGGCATTATTTATATGGTGAGACTTGCCGCATATTCACAAACCACAAGAGTTTGAAGTATTTGATGACTCAAAAAGAATTAAATCTGAGACAGCAGAGATGGTTAAAATTAATCAAGGATTATGATCTGATCATCGACTATCACCCAGGAAAGGCGAATGTGGTCGCCCATGCGTTGAGTAGAAAATCCTTGTTTGCATTAAGGACCATGGATGCTCGTTTGGCATTGCTTGACGATGGTTCAGTCTTGGCAGAGCTGGAGGCTAGGCCGACATTTTTTCAGGAAATCTATAATGCTCAAACTAATGAGGATGACTTACAAGCTAAAAGGACTCAATGTGAGTCAGGTATTGAATCAGATTTTCGAATTGGTTCTAATGGATGTTTGATGTTTAGAGATAGGTTTGTGTACCCAAATACAATGAACTTATTCAGAAAATTTTGCAAGAAGCACATAACAGTCGATTGTCAATTCACCCGGGAAGTACCAAGATGCACAACGATTTGAAGAAAATGTACTGGTGGATCAGCATGAAAGAAGATATTTCTGAATTTGTATCAAAATGTCTAGGATGTCAGTAAGTTAAAGTTGAACATCAAGTGCCTTCAGGTTTGTTACAGCCTGAGATGGTCCTCGAATGGAAGTGGGACAGAGTTACTATGGATTTTGTGACAGGATTGCCTTTAACTCTGAGAAAAAAAGATGTCATATGGGTTGTAGTGGATAAGTTGAGGAAGTTGGCTCATTTTATTCCTATGAAGACAAATTATTCCCTTGATAGATTGGCCGACTTGTACGTTTCTGAGATTGTAAGATTGCATGGAGTACCTTTGTCGATTATTTTAGACAGAGACCCGAGGTTCACTTCGAGATTCTGGAAGAAGTTACACGAAGCCTTAAGTATGAAGTTGGACTTTAGTACAGCTTTTCACCCTCAGATCAATGGTCAGTCTAAACGGATGATTCAGATTCTTGAGGATATGTTACAATTTTGCATTCTCAAATTTCAGGGTAGCTGGGAAAAATACTTGTCGTTGGTAGAATTTGCCTACAACAACAGTTTTCAAACAAGTTTGAAGATAGCGCCTTATGAGGCCTTATATGGCAGGAAGTGTCGAACTCCATTGTACTGGATAGAACTCAAGGAAATTCAAATTCATGGAGTTGATCTGATTAAGGAGACTGAAGAAAAAGTTAAAGTGATACGAGATTGTTTAAAAGCAGCATCGGATAGGAAAAAGTCGTATGTTGACCTGAAGAGAAAGGAAATTGAGTTCCAAGTTAGAGATAAAGTGTTCTTGAAAGTATCTCCATGGAAAAAGGTGTTGAGATTTGGCCGGAAAGGCAAACTGAGTCTGTGATTTATCGGACCGTACGAGATCACCGAAAGAGTTAGACCGTTAACTTATAGCTTGGGGTTGCCATCCGTACTGGAAAAGATTCACGATTTTTCCACGTATCTATGTTAAGGCAATACCGATCAGACCCTTCTCATGTGATTTCACCGACTGAGATTGAAATTCGACTGGACATGACCTATGGAGAGGAACCAGTTAAGATATTAGCTCGTGAGGTTAAACAGTTAAGGAATAAAAATGTGGCTTTAGTAAAGGTTTTATCGCATCGACATCTTGTGGAAGAGGCTACATAGGAGCCAGAAGAAACCATGAGAAGCCAATATCCGAACCTGTTCACTGGTAAGACTTTCGGGGACAAAAGTCCCTAAGGCGGGAAATGTAACATCCCAAATTAGGGCCTAGTCGGAATAGTGGTTTTGGGACCACAAATCTGACATCAAATATTTATTTTATGATTATTATGAGGTTTAGAGTATGAGAATATGCATGTGTTAAAATTTCATGAAGAAATTCTTTGAGTAAGGTGTCCAATTGGAAATTAGGGACTAAATTGAATAAATTGTAAAACTTGGATTCTAGAAGCAATTTGTATGAAATTGCTTTAGATTATAAATTATAAGGTCTTGGCGAGCAATTTTCCCAATTTTTAAGTTTTTGGACAAAAATGGGCTTCCATGGATGAAATTTTAAAAAAAGGGCTTAAGGGCATTTTGGTCATTTAGCATTTTAATGAAATAAAATGGAAAAAATGAACCAAAAATCAGCAATTTTCTCCCTTGTAGGAGCTGAAACTCTCAAGCTCTCTATAGCTAGGGTTTTCAAGCTTTTCAACCTCAATAATAAGTGCTCCCAAGCCCCGTTTTTAATGTTCTTTATATTTTTAAAATCTCGATAGCTTACTCTCTCCATTTCTACCCATATTTCATGCTAGGGTTCATGTTTAAAAATTTACCCATGCATGAGTTACTTGTATTTTGATGGTTTGTGGAGGAATATGAAAGTTGGAGGCGTGTTAAACATCTTTTCCTATGTGATTTTCATGAAAAAAAAATCCCTTAAAGGGACATTTTTGTAAAAGTTATAAAATGTGTGGTAGAAATAAGAAAATAATGGAAAATATGGGCTACCATAAGAGGGAGAAGTGTTCGGCGACTTGGGTAAGGTAGAAATTGCATGTGTTTCATTATACGAGCCTAGGGACTAAATCGTAAAAATATGAAAGGTTAGGGGCAAAACGGTCATTTGGACCGGGGGAGAAATTTCGACTTGAAATGTATAATGTGGAGGGTTAATGATTTAATTTTGTTGTTATAGACCCCGAGGAACAAATTTTGGAGGTCCATCGAGGAAAACGAAAGATTTCAAAATAACCGAAACACGACACCGAAACGAATACCAGGTGAGTTCAGATAACTTAAAGTAAACTCCTAACATGCCTAATTATATGATTTGTGAATGAATGATGATTTTATTTATTGATGGCATAAAATTTCATGAAATGCATTCTTAATAATGATGTGATGAAAAATTGTCTCGGTTGAGGTTAAAAAAGGGAATTCGATGGATAAACCATGATTGACATGTGAATTTAGATCTTGCATGTGTTGTAGTAAGGATTTAACCTAGACGGGTAATCCGTTGATCTCAATTATAAAAAAGATCTAGCCTGGATGGGTGTTCCTTTGGATGATTAAGCCTCCCGAAGAATATATGTGCATTACGGATTTAGCCCGGACAGGTAATCCGATTTGGGGTCTAAATTCAGCCTGGACTGGTAATTCAGATCCGAACTCATTAAGGGTGTTTGTCGTTATAAGGGATTTATCCTGGACTGGTAATCCCGACATCACCTTATGAGTTCACTATACGGGGGATTTAGCCTGGACTGGTAATCCCGCCGTAAGATGTAAGGTTCGCGGGAGTGCATACTTGAAACGATCATTTGTACGAATTGACGGTTAATGGATATTCCATCGAGATTCCCTAAAAACTCAATGAGATTAATATGAGATATATGTACAAAATGAAATGTTGAATAAAGAGCTCATCTAACATAAATTACATGGTGCTTGGTTATGTAACTAACTCATTGATTGAGTGAATGTGATAGGGAAGCCATTTCATGCTTATTGATTCTATTACCCAATTTGGTTGTATGCTAATTACTTGGTAAGTTTACTTTCCAGTTATTCGAGCTTACTAAGCATATAAATGCTTATGCCTCTCTTTTCCCTGTCTTACAGAGCTCGAGGACTCGTAAGGATTGGAAGACGGTTACAGAGTCAACACACTATCAAATAGACCAGCTTGATATAAAGTCATTTCTAATTTGTTCAATGGCATGTAGAGGACTTTTGAGTATTTTTTTATATGTGTCATTTGATTTTCCAAATGAAGGCATGTAAAGATGTACCTATATTTTTGTATATAGCCACAGGAATTGACTTATTTTGAAATAGGCTATGACCTATAAATCTATGCAAGTTTATACTTCATACGATTGTTTGTTTCCAATTGGCAATGAGTCTCAAGAACGAGCCAATCTTGAATGTGTTAAAGAGACATGAAATTCCCTTAAATACAAGATGGGGAATAACCTAGCATGTGTGAAACCAATGATATGAGGTTTCCAAGCAATAAGTTTTGCTAAGAACTTTTATAAGAGTATAATCATGTTTTACTTTGCTTTTGACAATCATTAAGTATAAGTGATAAAAATGGATACCAAAGGCTTGGAAAATAGCCTATTAGGGTCCACACAGTTAGACACACAGGCGTATGGCTGTGCGTCCCCTACACCTAAAATTTTAAGTTAGTGTTGTACATGGGCAAGCCACACGAACGTGTTTCTTGGCCGTGTGCCCCTAATTGTATGATAAGGTTATAGTCAATGTTGTACATGGGCTGAGGGCACGGGCGTGTCCCAAGCCATACTGGTGTGTGTGACTACACGGCCCACCACACGGGCGTGTGACACTTAAAAGTAAGGGAAATTTTCTAAGATGTCCAAAGTTTATCGAATGTTCCCGATTTTGTCCCGAACCGTCCCTAGGTATGTTTTAGGCCTCAAAGGCCTGTTTAAGGGACGAGACGTACATGTTTGAAAAGTTTTAAGTTTGAGTGAAACTTGGTGGCCTGATTTAATATGTTTGTGAATGTAAAATTCCGGTAATGCCTTGAACTCTATCTCGGTGTAGGATACGGGTGAGGGGTGTTACAGTTAGGGACCTTACGACCCCACCCCCTTACTAGACTGGTGTTTTGTAAAGGATTTTATAAGATCAGTGTTGAATAAGCTCACAAGTATGAGACCAAAAAGTTCAGCTGTAGAATGATTATAACTATGACCAGAGATTAATTGGATTGATAAGTAAAGACAAAGCTAGTAAAGTGCAATGTCAAGAAACGTATTAACTGGAATTTCTTCAGAACCAATCTTCTTCAATGAAAATCATAATGTAGGATTTGTAATAATAGAAATAGTTGGAGGAATAAATCTTGACATGTAAGATATCGGAATGTGGTAATTATAGTAAGCAAATTATGACTGTCTCTCTTGAGGTACTCTATGAGTTCATTTACTCTCGAAAGTATTACTGGGCTATCTATTTTCAGATAAATTTTTATCATGCGAAAATGTTTTCTAATCTTGGAATAAGACTTAAGTATTGATAGTCTAACTCGTATATAATTTTTATTGCTCTATTTTCCCCCTGGCATTGTAATATCCCGAATTAGGGTCTAATCGGAATATTGGTTTCAGGACCATAAATATGAGATAGAAATAATTATTTTATTATCATTTTAAGGTCTATGGCATGATTTCATGATTGTGTGAAAATTTCGTTTAGAAATTTTATCGATAGATGGTCCAATTTGATATTTAGGACTAAATTGCAAAAGTTGTAAAATGTGTGTTCTAGTTCACAAAGGTACTAAGTACTTGTGAGTAATGGCTTTTTAAAGTGGAGTTACTTGGATAGTAATTAGACCATTATACTAGTTTGGACAAAAAAACCTAAAGGAAGATAAAACACCATAGTTTTTAATTAAGGGCATTTTGGTCATTTAGTTATTAAAATGAATTAAAAACAAAATTAAAAGCCAATTTTTGTCCATCTTCAACCGCTTGGCCGAATTTCACATGAGAAATACATAGCTAGGGTTTTCAAGCTTCCAAACTTGATTGTAAGTCCATTTTAGCCCCGTTTTTAATGTTCTTTACGTTTTTGGAGTCCCGGTAACTTGATTAAGCTTATTCTAGCAATAATTTAACCTAGGGTTTATATTTGGAAAAATACCCATAGGTGAAATGTGTTTATTTTGATGTTTTATGGTAGAATGTGAAGCTTGAAATTGTGTTAAACAACTTTTGCCAAGCGATTTTACGTGAAAACGAGTAAAACGACATAATCGGTAAAAATACCTAATGTTCATAAGTACATGTTAGAGTGAGAATTTGATGTTTCCATAGAAGGGAAAAACAATCAGCATGTCATAAAACATAAGAAAATAGGATGAAGTTTAATTTCCGAGCCTTGGGGAAAAAATGTAAATATGTAAAAGTTTAGGGGCAAAAATATAATTTTTCCAAAGTTTGAGTCAAGGACTGTTTTAATAAATGTGAGTATTAAATAAGCTAAATTTGTTATTTTAGATTAAAAGAAACAAGATTCGAGTCGTGATCGAGGGAAAAATAAAGTTTACGAGGAATAAGCTCGATTTCTAACATTTTGTATCGAGGCAAGTTCAGGTGTAAAATGTAGTAACATAATTGTTAGTTTAAGTAATTTAATTTTATTTATATGATATGATGATTATTATCATGAAATATTATGCTTTGTGGATTATTATTTAGTAATATGCAAATTATGTGAGCTACTTGATAAATATGAAATGCTATCAAGTATCGGTTTCGACATTCCGTGGAAGACAGCAAAGATGTGTGATTGAGGAAAATCTCATTTGAACCTTGGTTAGGATACAAGTGACATGTCACTAGGATATTTGAGGTCCAAGCTCGTTGAGTTGAGTCCGAGTTCGCGAGATGTAACTAGGCATCCGAACTCGTTGAGTTGAGTCCGAGTTCACTTATGGATGCGAACGCCCGAGCTCGTTGAGTTGAGTCCGAGTTCTCTTATGGGCGGGTTACATGGTAGCTTGGCTACATAATTTTCGCAGGCTATTGAGTTTGTCTAGCTGCGGGTATGGCACTTATGTGCATGCAATCCGTGTATCCAAATTATATTCCGATGTGTTCAACGGGTGAATCTTAAGTGAATAAGGAGAATACTTAAGACGAAGGTGACATGTTGGTAAGTGTGGTGAATGAGAAAATTTGGACAGGTATGTGCTTAAACCCTCTGGTTGAGAACTTGGTATGATGAAATCGTGGTAAGATAGTAAGTGCAAATGTAACATGAATATCTTGGTGATATTTATGCAAATGATGTTTTATGTTGGATTGCATGATTATGTTACTTGCTATTTACATGTGAACTTACTAAGCATTTATGCCTACTCCCTCCTTTCCATTCTTGTAGTTTTAACAAGCCAACTCGGAAATTGGGAACGGTCGGAGGCTCGCTCACACTATCCGTGGACCATTTTGGTATAGTGGCTTGTATATTTTGAGTATGGCATGTATAGCATTATAATCATTTTGTGTATATGATCTTATGATATGGCTATTGGGTGGTAAGAAAATGTTTGGTAATGATTAGCCATTGGAATGGCTAATCAAGATCATATTTGGTGTTATGTATACTTAATGTGCTATCTAATCCATGGAAATTCATAAAAAATGTGAAATTTGCTATAAAACAGTATCATACAACAGCAATGATGCGAGTTTGAAAAATCACTAAAAATATTAGAGACAGAATTAGATGATGAATAAAATATGAAATTGAATCTTATTGAGTCTATTTTCATATGAAAGAAACAAAATAGGTAAATAAGTTGTATTTTATGAGAAATATGAGTTTTTGTGGAATAGGGTTAGAGCGATTTCTAAATCCCCTATTCTAACTTTAGAAATTAACTAAAAATTGTAAAAAAAAATAATTAGGAGTTATATTTTATATGTATAGATTCCTTATTGAGTCTACTTTTAATAGAAACAAACGACATAGTCATCTAAATTTTTTACAGAGAGAAAAGTGATTCGTAGTGAATAGAGGTCAGAGCAGTCGAACACTAAAATAGGGGAAACTTTAACTAATAAGCTGTAAAACTATACTAATTGGCTTGACCAAAAATTTTGGAAAAAATTTAGTAAATAGATATATGAGTCTGGTTTCAGGGAAAATTTATTGATTTTAATTTTAAGTTTCGTAACTCGAGATATGATTTTTTTTAGTGAATGTGACGTAGATGGGTAGTTTATTACGAAAGGTGAAAAATTGTTTGAAATTGTTTAAGTGATAATTTAAGTCTGTTAACGCCTCATGCTCGACTCCGGTGATGGTCTCGGGTAAGGGAGTGTTACAGGCATTCTATTACGTTCCGTCTATTGGGATTTTATGAGATAATGTAACTGATGTTATGATTTTGTTCTTTCTAATGGATGCTCTGTTCGATATATATATATATATGGGAAGGTACATTATCCTTGTTGCATTTAGTTCCAGTGGGCTTGAATGATGTATTCTTCTGGACTTATTTCTTTTAGGAAATTATTGAAATCTTCCATATTTTCTTATGTGCTTTGTTCTGGGTCTTTCATTATGATATTGTATCTTGGATTTCCTTATCTTGGATTTCTCTATCTTGGACTTCTCAATCTTGGTTTTCTTGTTGTCTATATCCAGAATTTATCAATCACGACTCATATCTACTGTGTGTTCTTCAGTTGTGATAATCATGTCAAGTGTAACTATGCTTCTGCTTTGATCATAGTAATATGGTAATTTTAGTATCTGGATTTCTCTAAATCTTTGTGAAGGATTTGACATCGGCAAAGGCATAAGTGGTGAAATTGCTAGTATCAGCTTGTATGATGGATTTCTTTTCTCAAGAAAGTTAATCAAGTTAATGCCTTCGATTGGGAAAAATTAGACTACCTTGAGCTAATGCAATTGAAATGAATTTTTATTAGTATGATGAGTGAATTTTGCATGATTACATGTTAAATCGTTTTGACAACTGAAAGGAAGGATTTCTTAAAACTTTATCAAGTAATAATTAAGACCGACTTGGTTGTTCAGTTGTATTGGTTACTGTTTGAAAGATTTAATGGGATATTTATGTCCGAATTTTTTTTCCAAGTTTGAGAATAAGATTTTATCTCTCCGGGTAAAAGACAGATAGTCTGAATGAAAGTGTATATATATTAGAAGACTTTGATACGATTTAAAGTTGCTTTGAATGATAAAGTTTTTGTCTGGTGAAAGTTGAATGGTCTACTACATGTTGATAACGATTTGAATATACGAGAATATTGTTAACCGAAGCCTTGAAACTGGTTTAGTCTGCATTGAGCAAAGACTTCTTGATTTTCAGTGATATGTTTTAAGACAAGAAGGGCAATGTGATAGCTTAAAGTATCTGCTGTCATAGAAAGACTTAAGTTGAGATAGTGTAGCTGACTTGAATTGTTAAAGGATGATAAGATAGTTATGGTATGATCTCTAAGAATGAGATTACTATAGATTTCATATTAGAATTATTCCTATCTTTGAAAGAGAAAGATGTCATATGACTTGTTGTTAAGTAATTGATGAATCTGCAAATCATGTCAGTAAGTACTGAATTTTCGCTCATCAGATTTATGGGATTAAGTATCTTTGAGATTGTTGAATTTCTTAAAATACTAATTTTTTTTAATCGGATTGAGATCCGGGATTTATATCGTGAATTATTGAAAAAGCTAATTGAGGCTCTGAATTTTAATGATGACCAGAGGTCAAACTAGTGAACTGTCGGGCTGTATAAAATGATAGAGAATTAAGGCCATGATGATTAAGCTGGCTACGCCATTTAAATCTGAGAGGATTCAAGTATGATGTGTATATACATATTCAATGACAGTATGGGTTCGACCCTTGTACACATGAGTTCTCTGATAGAAGTCAAGATTCGATTGATGCGTCGTATAACACGGAATTGTTCATGACTTTAGTATGAGAAATTAAAGAGCTAAGTATTAAACATAGCCTGAGTAAAGGTTTTTCAACAATGATTATGAGATAGTGGAGTTTATGTGAAAACCGAACCACTCTTCTGGTAAGATTTTCGAGGACGAAAGTCCCTAAAAGGGGGAGAATTGTAACATTCCGAATTAGGGCCTAGTCAAAACAGTGATTTCGGGACCACAAATTTGACACAATAAAATTTGTTTTTATTATATTTTTATGGTCTACAATTTCACGGAATGATTTCGTGAAAATTTTGTTTGAAAATTTTGACGTTTGGACACTCAATTTGGTCAAAAAGGACTAAATTGTAAAAAGTACAAAAGTTGAGTTCTATATGTTAGAGGTGTAATTGTTATGAGATTTTAAATTAGAGGCCCTTAAATGGTAATTAGACCATTGGATAATTTTTGGACAAAAATGGACATGAAATCGGTGAAATAGAATATTTTTAAGTTAGGGGCATTTTAGTAATCTAGTAATTAAAATGAATTAAAAACAAAATTAAAAGTCAATTTTTGTCCATCTTCTCCCCCATGTCTGAAACTTGCATGGAGAAGACATAGCTAGGGGTTTTCAAGCTTCCAAGCTCGATTGTAAATCCATTCTAGCCCCGTTTTTAATGATTTTTACGTTTTTGAAATCCTCATAACAAGATCTACTCATTTCTACCCATATTTTGAGCTAGGGTTTGTGTTTAAAAATTTACCCATGGATTACATGCATGTGTTTTGATGTCTAATGGTAGAATATGAATGCTCGGTGTGTAATAAACGACTTTTACTAAGTGATTTTCGGTGAAATTGTTAAAAAGGACTATTTTTGTGAAAGTTACAAAATTTTTCATAAGTGTAATTTTGTGGAAATTAGGGGGTGCTACAGTTATGAAAGTGATTCAGCTAGGCTTAAAATGCAAGGAAATTGAATAAAAATCATTTTACGAGCCTAGAGTCCAAAGTGCAAATATGTGAAAGTTTAGGGGTCAAAATGTAAATTTGTAAAAGTATGATTTTTGGACCCATATGAATAATGTGACTAATTAGTAAGCTAAATGTGGTATTATAGATCAAGGAAAATGATATTCAGGCATAAACTGGAAATGAATGAGATTATGGACTAAATTAGAATATATAGTCGTACTCGAACCCGAGGTAGGTTCATGTGATTTTAATAATGCAATATTATATTTGAATGTTAATGCTTCGATGTTACACGAGTTGTAAGTATATATATGTGAATAATTTGATATTATGTGATTATATTGATGATATAACATGTTCTTGATGTTTTGCTATTATGATGAAAATGTTGCAATGCCATGTGATTATGAGATATTGCTATGTGAATGAAGCCACAATTCGAGTACGTCCGGTAAAGGTTTGGAAGTTTGATGGAATATGATGTTTCTTTCAAACGAGTAAGTTTGTATGTAAATAATATTTTGATTCTTTTTATGTTATTATCTTTTGTTACTATATGAGATGTGACTGCCTATAGAATGATCAATTTATGTAAACTACGAATTGGGATTGACTAAGAACGAGTTAGTAAAATGTTGAAAAATGAAGAATTTCCCGATTAAACCTTCGGAATAGAAGAGATACGAATGATCCGTTGTGAGAAAACATGTGTAGTACTATGTGCAGGCTACTATGTGTTCAAGACAGTTTTAGGTGACATGTGTAGTACTAAATGCAGGCTACTACGTGTACCAGATTGTTAGGTAGCATGTGTAGTACTAAGTGTAGGCTACTATGTAACGCCCCCACTCCCGAGACCATCGCCAGAGTCGAGTATGAGGTGTTACTAAGCTTAGTTTAACATTTTTAGAACTTTGGATTATTGTTTCTACATTCACAGCTTTTAAGCTACTTGCGTCACAGTCACAAGAAAAATCATATCTCGAGTTACGAAACTCAAAATCAAGATCCGTAAATTTTCCCTGAATCTAGACTCATATACCTATCTATTATTTTTTTTTCTAGAATTTTTGGTTGGGCCAATTAGTACAGTTTATTAGTTAAAGTTACCCCTATTTCAGGACTCGACTGGTCTGACCTCTGTTTACTACGAACCACATTTCTCTCTGTAAAAAATTCATATGACTATGAGATTTGTTTCTACTAAAACTAGACTCAATAAGGATTCTTAGGATATAAAATATACCACCTAATTATATCTTTATAATTTATGATGAATTTATAAAGTTGGAATAGGGGATTCAAAAACTACTATGACCCTGTTTCACTAAAATTCAAATATCTTCTAACATATAATTCCTTTACCTGTTTCATTTGTTTCATGTGAAACTAGACATAATAAGATTAAATTTGATATGTAGTCCATCACCAAATTCAATTGCTATGATTTTTAGTAAATTTTCAAACTCGCATCAATTGTTACTGCAGATTCTGCTTATGGCAAATTTCATCCTTTTATGAGTTTTTATGCACTAAGTATCTTAATAGTTTTCCTTAACATCAAACATAATCTACACTAACCATTTTCATAATTTATCATGATCAAGCATTTCCTCAACCATTCCACAACCATACCATAAGATCATTTACACAAAATAGGTATATTGCTATACATGCCATACTTAAATTTACAAGCCATTTACCAAAAGTCTTCCAGATAGTGTGACTGAGCCTTCGACCTATCCCGACTCCTGAGCTGGCTTGTCCAAAACTACAATGAGTAAGAAGGAGGGAGTAAGCATAAATGCTTAGTAAGTTCATATGCAAATAATAAGTAACATAACAAATAGTTATACCAATCAACATTAGCATACATCACTAAAACACATATCACATTTCTGATCATTTTTCATCATCTTATTACCTTATAGTGGTTGTATCAATACTCAACCCGAGGGTTAAATACATACCTGTCCAAAATAACCATTTCACATCACTCACCAATACTTCTCTTTACATCTCGAATATTCCTCCATTGAGTAGAACTTTACCCATTGAACACATCGGAATATAATTTGGATACATGGATAATTTGCATATAAGTGCCACATATTCAATCAAGCAATCATGTAACCCGCCCATAAGCGAACTCGGACTCAACTCAACGAGCTCGGGCGTTCACATCCATAAGTGAACTCGGACTCAACTCAACGAGTTCGGATGCCTAGTTACATCTCACGAACTCGGACTCAACTCAACGAGTTCGGACATTCGCATCCATAAGTGAACTCGGACTCAACTCAACGAGTTCGGATGCTCAACCATCCTAGTGACATGTCACTTGTATCCTAATCTATTCCTAAGGTTCAAACGGGCTTTTCCTCGAACACTTATCCTTGCCGTCTTCCGTAGAATGCCAAATCAATACTCTAGTAACAATTATATTTAACAAGTAGTTCACATAATTTACATATTATTTGAAATTAACCACAAAGCATACATTTCATAATAAAATTCAGCTTAACATATAATTAACATCAATAACTTAAAATAACCATTATGCTACATTATTTACACATGAACTTACCTTGGTACCAAAATACAAAGATTTTGCAATTTAGTCCACAATCTTTTCTTTTCCTCGATTGAGGTCGATTCCACTTCTTTCTTGATCTAAAATAACACATTTAGCTTATTTAATACTCACATTATCAAATTAATCCTTAACTCAAATTTTGGCAAAATTACAATTTTACCCCTAAACTTTTGCATATTTAAATTTTTGCCCCTAGGCTCGGGATTAAACTTTATTCCTTATTCTTATGTTTTACAACATGCTGATCACTTTTCTCTTCTATGGCAACATCAAATTCTCACTCTAACATGTACTTGTGACTATTAGGTATTTTTATCGATTAAGCCCTTTTACTCGCTTTTTGCTTAAAATCGAGTAGTACAAGTTGTCTAACATAATTTAAAACTTCATATTCTATCATAAAACATCAAAATACACAAATTTCACCTATGGGTATTTTTCCAAATCTAAACCCTAGGTTAAATTATTGCTAACATAAGCTTTATCGAGTTACTGGATCTCAAAAACGTAAAATCATTAAAAACGGGCTTGGAATCACTTACTATGGAGCTTGGAAGCTTGAAACAAACCCTAGCTATGGAGAACCCTTGAAATTTCGGCCTAATGAAGAAGATGGACAAAATTGGCTTTTAATTTTGTTTTAATTCATTTTAATAACTAAATGACCAAAATACCCTTACTACTAAACTTTCCAAAATTCCTTCCATGTCCTAATTTTGTCCATGAACTTAAAATTGGTCAAATTTCTATTTAAGACCTCCTCATTAATATTCCAAAACAATTTCATACTAAAAACTTCTAGAATGCAAGTTTTGCAACTTATTCGATTTAGTCCCTACTTTCAATTTAAGCACTTTAGGCATAGAATTTCATCACGAAATTTTCACACAATCATGCAATCATATCATAATCATCAAAATAATTATAAAATAATTATTTCTATCTCGGATTTGTGGTCACAAAACCACTATTCTGATTAGGCCCTAATTCGGGATATTATAACTCCCCCCCTTTAAGGATTTTTGTCCTCGAAAATCTTACCTGTAAACAGATGTGGGTATTGATTTCTCATAGTTTCTTCGGATTCCCATGTAGCTTCTTCTACTCCATGCCTTTGCCACAACACCTTCACAAGTGCAACATTTTTATTCCTTAGTTGTTTGACCTCTCGAGCTAAAATCTTAATCGGTTTTTCTTCGTAGGTCATATCTAGTTGTAGTTCAATTTCTGTCGGTGAAACTACATGTGAAGGATCTGAACGATACCGACGTAACATAGATACGTGGAACACATCATGAATCTTCTCTAATTCAGGTGGTAATGCTAGCCGATATGCTACCGGTCCAACTTTTTCAATTACTTCATACGGCCCAATAAAACGCGGACTTAATTTGCCCTTCCGTCAAAATCTAAGGACTTTCTTCCACGGAGACACCTTTAAAAATACTTTATCACCAACTTGAAATTCAATGTCCTTTCGTTTTAGATCTGCATAAGATTTCTGTCTATCTGAAGCAGCTTTCAAACAATCTCGAATTACTTTCACTTTTTCTTCAGTTTTTTTTATTAGATCAACTCCATAAATCTGATTTTCCTTGAGTTCAGTCCAATACAAAGGCGTTCGAGACTTACGACCATACAATGCTTCATAAGGTGCCATTTTCAAGCTCGTCTGATAACTATTATTGTAAGCAAATTCCACCAACGGTAAGTATCTTTCCCAACTTCCTTGAAATTCCAATACACAACATCTAAGCATATCTTCAAGAATCTGAATTATTCTTTCTGATTGTCCATCAGTTTGTGGATGAAAAGCAGTACTGAAATTTAACTTTGTACCTAACACGTCTTGCAACTTTTGCCAAAACCGCGAGGTAAACCTTGGATCTCTATCTGAAATAATCGACAATGGTATTCCGTGTAATCTAACAATTTCTCTAATATACAGTTCAGCCAACTTGTTAAGAGAATAATCCGTATGTACCGGGATAAAATAAGCCGACTTAGTTAATCTGTCAACTATTACCCAGATAACATCTTTCTTTCCCGGAGTTAATGGCAATCCTGAAACAAAATCCATAGTAATCCGATCCCATTTCCATTCAGGAACCATAATAGGCTGGAATAATCCTGAAGGTACTTGGTGTTCAGCTTTCACCTGTTGACAAATTAAGCATTTGGACACAAACTCTGATATATCTCTTTTCATTCCATTCCACCAATACATTTTCTTCAAGTCATTATACATTTTCGTACTACCCAGATGAATCGAGAAATAACCACTATGTGCTTCCTGTAGGATCTTTTGAATCAATTCCTCATTCTTCTAACACAAATCCGCTCTTTAAACATTAAGCACCCATCGAACCAATTCAAATCGATCCCGTGATCGCCTTCACAATTTTTTTCTTTTGGCTAGCAAATCTTGATCATTTTTCCGAGTTTCGAAATATCTTGTAAAACATTGGTTTTGCTCTTAACTCTACTAGAATCGAACCATCATCGACACTTTCAACTGAGTGTTCATAACTCTCAAAGAAAACAACAACTTTCGCTCAAAGCATCAAGAACCACATTCGCTTTTCTGGATGATAATCAATAACAAGCTCATAATCTTTCAATAACTCCAACCATCTTCGCTGTCTCAAATTCAAGTCTTTTGTGACATCAAGTATTTAAGACTTTTGTGATCGGTATATACTCGGCACTTTTCACCATACAAATAATGTCGCCAAATCTTCAAAGCAAACACAATCTAGCCAATTCCAAATCGTGAGTAGGATAATTCCTCTCATGAGGTTTTAAGTGCCTCAAGCATAAGCCACCACTTTTCCTTCTTGCATGAGTACACACCCAAACCATTTAGAGAAGCATCACTATACACCACAAATTCTTTACCTAATTCGGGTTGTACCAACACCGGTGCTTCAGCTTAATAACTTTTTCAATTCTTCAAAACTCATTGACATTCTTTCGTCCATTCAAATTTAACATCCTTTCGAGTAGTCTAGTCATAGGAGCAGAATTATAGAAAATCCATTTACAAACCGCCGATAATACCCACTAGCCCCAAGAAACTTCTAACTTCGCTTATGTTTTTCATGGTTTCCAATCAACAATGGCTGAAATTTTACTAGGATCAACCCGTATACCATCACCAAACAATATGACCCAAAAATCCAACTTCAAGCCAAAATTCACTTTTACTTACAAATGCTTATTTCTCAAAGTTTGCAAAACTATCCTCAAATGCTCAAGATGCTCAGATCATCTTTTGAATAAATTAAAATATCATCTATAAACACCACAACAAATTTGTCCAAGTATGGCGAAATATGCGATTCATTAAATCCATAAACACAAAGAGGAGCATTTGTCAATCTGAATGGCATAACTAAAAATTCATAATGACCATACCTTGTTCTAAAAGCGCTTTAGGCACATCCGACTCTTTTACCCGCAATTGGTAATACCGGATCTCAAGTCAATCTTTGAAAACCATGTCGCTCCTTTTAGTGATCAAACAAATCATCAATTCTTGGCAACGGATACTTGTTTTTGATTGTCACCTTGTTTAGCTGCCGATAATCAACACACAACCTCATAGAACCATCCTTCTTTTCACAAATAACACGGAGCACCCCAAGGTGAAAAACTCAGTCTCACAAAACCTTTATCAGTCAACTCTTGCAACTGCGACTTTAATTCCTTCAACTCTGCTGGTGCCATTCTATACGGAGCAATCAAAATCGGAGCTGTTCCTAGTATCAAATTAATACCAAATTCTACTTCCCTGACTGGAGGCAAACCCGGCAATTCTTCTGGAAATACGTCCGCAAATTCACACACAACCGGCACTGATTCAACTTTCTTTTCAACTTCTTTTGTATTAATTACATAGCCAAATAAGCTCCATAACCCTTTCTCAGATATCTTTAAGCCGACATTGAAGAAATCACACTAGGCAATGCCTTTGATTTATCTGATTCAACCCGCAGAGTTTCACCATTTCCACACTTTAATTCTATAATCTTTTCTTTGCAATTTATTTTAGCATCATGCAATGTCAACCAATCCATACCCAAAATAACATCAAACTCATCAAACGGCAACAACATCAAGTCGGCCGGAAAGTAATGATCCCGAATCATTAAAGGACATTTCTTACATACTTTATCGACAATCACACATTTGCCTAATGATTCGACACTCTAATCATAAATTCGTGTTCTCAACAGTATATTCATACTAGACACCAATTTCATGCACACATATGAATGAGTAGAACCGGGATCAATCAAAGCAATAACATTAACATTATAGAGGGAAAATGTACCGGTAATCACATCAGGTGAGGAAGCATCTTCACTGTAATAGCCCAAAATTGGGTCTAGTTGGAACAGAGGTTTCGGGACCACAAAATTTGAGATATAAATAATTATTTTATGATTATTTTGAGGTCTATGATATGATTGCATGATTGTGTGAAAATTTCGTGAAGAAATTCTATGCATAAAGTGCTTAATTCGAAGTTAGGGACTAAATTGAATAAGTTGCAAAACATGCATTCTAGAAGTTTCTAGTATGAAATTGATTTGAAATATTAATTAGGATGTCTTAAATAGAAATTTGACCAATTTCTAAGTTATGGACAAAAATTGGACATGGATGGAATTTTTGGAAAGTTTAGTAGTAAGTGTATTTTGGTCATTTAGGGGTAAAATGAATTAAAATACAAAATTAAAAGCCAATTTTGCTCATCTTCTTCACCATGGACGTGTATACCAAGGGAGACTCCATGGCTAGGGTTTTCAAGCTTCCCAAGCTCAATTGTAAGTCCGTTCTAACTCCATTTTTCAAGTTCTTTACGTTTTTGGAGTCCCGGTAACTTGATTTAGCTTATGCTAGCAATAATTTAACCTAGGGTTCATATTTGGAAAAATACCCATAGGTAAAATTTGTGTATTCTGGTATTTTATGATACAATATGAGGTTTTAAATTATGTTAGAGAACTTGTGCTACTCGGTTTTAAGTGAAAACGAGCAAAAGGGCTTAATCGGTAAAAATACCTAATAGTCATAAATATATGTTAGAGTGAGAATTTGATGTTGTCAAAGAAGGGAAAAGTGATCATCATGTCATAAAACATAAGAATAAGGGATGAAGTTTAATTCCCAAGTCTAGAGGCAAAAGTGTAAATATGTAAAAGTTAAGGGGTAAAATTGTAATTTTTCCAAAGTTTGAGTTAAGGACTGTTTTGAATAGTACATTAATTAAATAAGTAAAATATGATGATTTAGATCCCGGAAAACGAGATTTGAACCTAGAATGAGAGAAAAATCGAAAATTGAGAAAGTTGGTAAAATGGCCGTTTTAATATCAATGTAAGTTCACATGTATAATAAGTATTAATTTATGCATGTTTCAATCTAAAATTGATATATTTACTACGATCTCCGAGGTGTTGAAAATATGTAAGTTGGTATGATAATAATACAATAATAATGTCAGTAATTTAGATTTGAAAGTTAAATTTAGTGAATTAATTGAATTATGTTAAATTAAATGATTATGGTGCCAAGTTTATGAATTGATTTAAAAATATGTTTATGGTACATGAAGTGCATTGAATTATCATACATAAATGTGATTTCTATGATTATGGATATTATGGAAATTGTAAATTCATATGATTTTAATAAAACAATGTGTAATTTAATGTTATTGCGTTGATATTAAATGAGATGTAAGTTTATATGTAATACATCACTATTACTTGTATTATGATATTTTATAAAAATATTGGAAATATGTTTGTGGATAATTACTTGATTGGTGAAATTGTTGGAAAAGAAAGAGAAATTCGGTTGAACCTTCAAAAGATTGGATGATACAGATGGTATGTAGCTAGGTCACATGTATAGTCTTTGAGTGCACATCATGTGTACAAGAGAGCTAGAAGACATTATGATGTAGCTAGGTCGCATGGGTGATACTATGTGTACACCATGTAGACAAGAGAGCTACGGATATATGTAGCTAGGTCGCATGCGTGGTTCCAAGTGAAGGACACCATGTAGACAAGAAAGCTACGAGATAAACTAGCTAGGTCACATGGGTGGTACTAAGTGTTCACCATGTGTACAAGAGAGCCGAACTATATGATGGGTGGAGCTATGTGCTGAAACCACCAAGTATCGAGGATTGATCCGAAGTGTTCAACGGGAGACTCTCTATGTATTGCTTTGTGAGTTTTGTGATGAATATGTGCAGGAACTTAGTTATGTGAATGATGTGTTCATTATGTGACCAGGATGTGGTAAGGTGATGTGTTCATTAAGTGACCAGGATGTGGTAAGGTTATAAACAAGTAAGTTATACATGAGGATGATTTTATGGTGATCTTGTGATCATGGGCCTATACTTGTGATGTATGAAATCTGGTGAAAATGATTTGTGATATAAATGTTAAAATGAGGTTAACACAAAGAAAGTGTGAAAGAGTGAATTAGCAATAAAACTGTTTTGGACAGTAGCAGTGACGTGATTTTGAAAAATCACCAAAAATATTATAAATTGAATCAGAGACTGAATGAGATTTAAAATTAAAGCTTAATGAGTCTATTTTCATATAAAAGAAACATAGAAAGAAAAGGAATTCTATATTTTGAGATATTTATGTTTTCGTGAGACTGATTCAGAATGATTACGTGATCCCCTGTTCTGACTTTGGAAAATCACAAAAATTTGGAGAAAAATAATTAGAGGCTCAAAATTATATTTTTAAAATCCATAATGAGTCTATTTTCAAGATAAATCAATAAGAACATTATCTGAGTTCTGTACTATGAGATAATTATTTTTTAGTGAAGAGAGGTCAGAACTGTCAGAAAGTGAAACAGGGGAAATTTTAATGAATAAACTGTACTAATTGGATAAACCAAAAATTATGAAAATTTTATGGTGGAACGATATGGGAGTCTAGTTTCAGGGGAAATTTACGGATCTTAATTTGGAGCTCTGTACCTCGAAATATAAATAATTAAGTAACTATGACTCGTGTAAACAGTTTGATGTGAACATTTATTAGTAAATTGTGAAATCGTACTTACAAGAATGCTATATACATTAAGGATGTGGAATGGAGAGGAGGAGGAGGAAAATAAATATATGTGGAATACATGGAAACTATGATATATGAAATATTGATATAATGAAATAAATGATATGTGTTTATAAGAAAACAAAAAGAGAATGTTATGTATCATGACATGTATATATATATATATATATGACTAGTCTCAATGTAATGCTTGTTGGGTATGGAATTGAATTGAAATGTTTCAGACAAACATGTTATTCTGCATATCTGAATCGTGGTATTTTATAAAGATATGATCTAGCTTTAAATATGAATGCTTGATGATTAAGCTGAAGATATTTGGTAAGATGATAATCTTGGTATAAATGTATAAGTGGTACTATAATAAATAAGGTAAAATGAGTATGAGAGGCACATGTATGATGACATACAAATGCTATGTTTGTGGTTTAATTGAGGATGTTTAATCATTAAATGAATACCATGTTATATGCTTTTGATTTTGTATAAGTGTGTAAGAGATCAAGGTTGACCAAAGCTTGGAAAATAGCCTATGTATATTCCACACAGCAGAGACACGACCATGTGTCTCAAAGTGTATGGAACACTGACTTTGGGACACGGCGTGTGGAGCCTTAAAGCATGAAATTTCCAAGATTTTCGTAAGTTCTCGGTTTAGTCCCAAACCCTTTCTAAAGTATGTTTTGGGCTACGTAGACTCAAATAAGGGATTATGTGTAAGAGAATGAACGCTTTGAAATATGAATAAAATTTTATGGCTCGTATTTTAGTTTAATGTTTGTATGTTTGTCTGGTAACGCCTCGGATACGGGTAAGGGGTGTTTCATTCACGCGCTTTAATAGCATAAGTTCTAGCCGGAGCCCTTCCTTCAGGTCTAACCGGTGCATCCCTGGCTACATTCTTACTGCTTGTTTCACTTCCAGCTTTCCTCGGATACCTTCCCTCGAGTCTGCACCACTAGCTTTTACATTCAAATTTTTCTTTCTCGGCTCTCTCAAGCGCTCTAATAAAATGATCCGGAGAACCACATCGAAAACATTCATTTGCTCTGCACGGACCAAATGATTTCTACCACACCGCCGGCACTCGGGTTTAACAAATCTCGAGTTCCCTACACCGGGCTGCAGAAGTATTCTAAGATTTAGGACCCACATTTTGCTTCTTATAATTCCCATATGATTGTCCAGCTGAAGCTTGGGAACGAGGATTCATATTCCTTGACTTTCCAGGTTGCTGTGAAAATGAACCGCTCATCGGTCTTTTCTTCCAATTTCTAGTCTCAGCCTCTACCTTTTTCTTTTCTTTAAGTAATTATTCGGCCTTACAAGCTCGATCAACCAATACTACCATTTCTTTTAATTCAAGAATTCCAACAATTACCTTGATGTCTTCGTTGAGCCCGTCTTCAAATCGTCGGCACATCTTGGCCTCTGTAGGAACATACTCTCTGGCATACTTACTTAATCGAACAAACTCTCTTTCATATTCTCGCAATCATCATATTACCTTGCTTCACTCAAGAAATTCTTTACGCTCGATCAATAAATCTTTCACTAATATATTTCTTCCAAACTCTTCTTGAAAGAATTCCCAAGTTATTTTCTCTTTGGTACCACTGAAATCAAAGTCTTCCACCAATTATAAGCTGAATCCCTCAACAAAGATATAGCGTATTTCAAACATTCTTCAGGTGTACAAGATAATTCGTCAAATACCTAGATTGAATTTTCAAGCCGTAACTCGCTTCTCAAGATCATCATCAATATTTGCTTTAAATTCTTCGGCCCCTTGCTTGTGAATTCTATCAACTAGAGTTTTGTGAAATTTCATCAGATCCATACCTTAAGGCATCGGGGGTACAGGTTGAGGAATTGGGGGAGGTGGGGGAGGTTGTACATTTGGGTTCGTACGAACGAACTCAGTGTACCATGCACTCATCATTTGGAGAAAGGCTTCCCGATCCCTTTCTCCTCCTCCCCGACCAATAGTAGGGGTGGGTTTTCGATCGGTGCTTGCTCCTTCAATGGAGAGTGGCATTACTCTCTACTTCATCTGCCACACTGGATCGGGATCCATTTACTATATATAAAAAAAATTCATTTAAAAAGGTCAGAAGTCGTCACACTATCACAATTCATACATATGGCATGTATAGCAAAATCCGTACATACAACACGTAGTCCAAGAACCGACTAAACCTGCTCGATACCACTAAATGTAACGCCTCACGCTTGAGACCATCGCGAGTCGAGTATGAGGTGTTACTAAGCTTAGTTTAACATTTTAGAACTTTGGATTATTGTTTCTACATTCACGACTTTTAAGCTACTTGCGTCACAAACAAGAAAAATCATATCTCGAGTTACTGAAACTCAAAATCAAGATCCGTAAATTTTCCATGAATCTAGACTCATATACCTATCAACTAATTTTTTTTTTCTAGAATTTTTGGTTGGGCCAATTAGTACAGTTTATTAGTTAAAGTTACCCCTGTTTCAGGACTCGATTGGTCTGACCTCTGTTTACTACGAACCACATTTCTCTCTGTAAAAAATTCATATGACTATGAGATTTGTTTCTACTAAAACTAGACTCAATAAGGATTCTGAGGATATAAAATATACCACCTAATTATATCTTTATAATTTATGATGAATTTATAAAGTTGGAACAGGGGATTCAAAAATTGCTATGACCCTGTTTCACTAAAATTCAAATATCTTCTAACATATAATTCCTTTACCTGTTTCATTTGTTTCATGTGAAACTAGACATAATAAGATTAAATTTGATATGTATTCCATCACCAAATTCAATTGCTATGATTTTTAGTAAATTTTCAAACTCGCGTCGTGTTGCTGCAAGATTCATTTATGGCAAATTTCATCCTTTTATGAGTTTTATGCACTAAGTATCTTAATAGTTTTCCTTAACATCAAACATAATCTACACTAACCATTTTCATAATTTATCATGATCAAGCATTTCCTCAACCATTCCACAACCATACCATAAGATCATTTACACAAAATAGGTATATTACTATACATGCCATACTTAAATTTACAAGCCATTTACCAAAAGTCTTCCTGATAGTGTGGTGAGCCTTCGACCTATCCCGACTCTGAAATGGCTTGTCCAAAAATACAATGAGTAAGAAGGAGGAGTAAGCATAAATGCTTAGTAAGTTCATATGCAAATAATAAGTAACATAACAAATAGTTATACCAATCAACATTAGCATACATCACTAAAACACATATCACATTTCTGATAATTTTTCATCATCTTATTACCTTATAGTGGTTGTATCAATACTCAACCCGAGGGTTAAATACATACCTGTCCAAAATAACCATTTCACATCACTCACCAATACTTCTCTTTACATCTCGAATATTCCTCCATTGAGTAGAACTTTACCCGTTGAACACATCGGAATATAATTCGGATACATGGATAATTTGCATATAAGTGCCACATATTCAATCAAGCAATCATGTAACCCGCCCATAAGCGAACTCGGACTCAACTCAACGAGCTCGAGCATTCGCATCCATAAGTGAACTCGAACTCAACTCAACGAGTTCGGATGCCTAGTTACATCTCACGAACTCGGACTCAACTCAACGAGTTCGGACATTCGCATCCATAAGTGAACTCGGACTCAACTCAACGAGTTCGGATGCTCAACCATCCTAGTGACATGTCACTTGTATCCTAATCTATTCCTAAGGTTCAAACGGGCTTTTTCCTCGAACACTTATCCTTTCCGTCTTCCGTAGAATGCAAAATCAATACTCTAACAATTATATTTAACAAGTAGTTCACATAATTTACATATTATTTGAAATTAACCACAAAGCATACATTTCATAATAAAATTCAGCTTAACATATAATTAACATCAATAACTTAAAATAACCATTATGCTACATTATTTACACATGAACTTAACTTGGTACCAAAATACAAAGATTTTGCAATTTAGTCCACAATCTTTTTTTTCCTCGATTGAGGTCGATTCCACGCCTTTCTTGATCTAAAATAACACATTTAGCTTATTTAATACTCACATTATCAAATTAATCCTTAACTCAAATTTTGGCAAAATTACAATTTTACCCTAAACTTTTGCATATTTACATTTTTGCCCCTAGGCTCTGGATTAAACTTTATTCCTTATTCTTATGTTTTACAACATGCTGATCACTTTTCTCTTCTATGGAAACATCAAATTCTCACTCTAACATGTACTTGTGACTATTAGGTATTTTTACCGATTAAGCCCTTTTACTCGTTTTTGCTTAAAATCGAGTAGTACAAGTTGTCTAACATAATTTAAAACTTCATATTCTATCATAAAACATCAAAATACACAAATTTAACCTATGGGTATTTTTCCAAATATAAACCCTAGGTTAAATTATTGCTAACATAAGCTTTATCGAGTTACGTGATTTCAAAACGTAAAAATCATTAAAAGCGGGCTTGGAATCACTTACTATGGAGCTTGGAAGCTTGAAACAAACCCTAGCTATGGAGAACCCTTGAAATTTCGGCCTAATGAAGAAGATGGACAAAATTGGCTTTTAATTTTGTTTTTAATTCATTTTAATAACTAAATGACCAAAATACCCTTACTACTAAACTTTCCAAAAATTCCTTCCATGTCCTAATTTTGTCCATGAACTTAAAATTGGTCAAATTTATATTTAAGACCTTCTCATCAATATTCCAAAACAATTTCATACTAAAAACTTCTAGAATGCAAGTTTTGCAACTTATTCGATTTAGTCCCCACTTTCAATTTAAGCACTTTAGGCATAGAATTTCATCACGAAATTTTCACACAATCATGAAATCATATCATAATCATCAAAATAATTATAAAATAATTATTTCTATCTCAGATTTGTGGTCACAAAACCACTATTCCGATTAGGCCCTAATTCGGGATATTACATACTATGCTTACCCGATAGTTTCGATCATGTGTGTAGTACTAAGTGCAGGCTACTATGTGTATCAGATGATTAGGTTACGTGTGTAGTACTAAGTGCAGGCTACTACGTGTACCGGATTGATAGGTCACATGTGTAGTACTAAGTGCAGGCTACTATGCGTACCCGTTAACTTCGATCACGTGTATAGTACTAAGTGCAGGCTACTACGTGTATCAGATGGATAAGTCACGAGTGTAGTACTAAGTGCAGGCTACTACGTGTACCAGATTGATAGGTAGCATGTGTAGTACTAAGTGGAGGCTACTATGTGTACTAGAGAGCTTTGGTTACAAGGGTGGTATATGCACAGGCCACTGGGTATCTGTTATTATTCCGATGAGTTCAATGGGAAATTTACTAAGTGAAAATACATATGTACATGACTATGTGATGAATAAGTGCAAGTATATCAATGTGAAAAGTTGTGAATAATGTGCTCGATAGTTGAGTGAATCTTTTGGTAAGATAGAATGGAGTAAGTGAAATTATGTAAAAGTGAAATTTTGTAATAAAACAATTTTAGACAGCAGCAATTGTGTGACTTTAAAAAATCACCAAAAATGGTAGAAATTGAATTATAGGTTGAATAAGATATTAAATTAAATATTAATGAGTCTATTTTCTCATAAAAGAAACGATGAAAGCAAAAGAATTTCATATTCTGTGATAATTGGATTTTTGTGAGACAGGATCAGAATGATTTTGGAATCCCCTATTCTGATTTTGGAAAATCATTAAAAATTGTAAAAAAAATTATTATGGCTAATAATTTCCATGCTTAAAATCCTTAATGAGTCTATTTTCAAAAGGAATTGATGAGGACAACATTCGAGAGCTGTACCATGAGATAAATAATTTTTAGTGAAGAAAGGTCGAAACTGTTAGACAGTGAAACAAGGGTATCTTTAATGAATAAACTGTACTAATTGGCTAAACTAAAAATTTTGAAAATTTTATGGTAGGAATATATGTGAGTTTAGTTTCTGGTAAAATTAGAGGTTCTCAATTTGGAGTCCATTACCATGAAATAAATAATTTTTAGTGAAGAGAGGTTAGAACTGTCAGATAGTGAAATAGGGGTATCTTTAATGAATAAACTGCACTAATTAGCTAAACCAAAAATTCTGAAAATTTTATAGTAAGAAGATATATGAGTCTATTTTTAGATAAAATTAACGGATCTTAATTTGGAGTTTTGTAGCTCTGGATATAAATAAATTAGTAACTATGACTCGAGAAAACAGCATAACCAAAAAATCAGCAAAAGTGTAATTATGATTACATTTTCATGGAATCATGTTGATAATTTGCTTATTATTTTCATATGGACTTACTAAGCTTTAAGCTTACTCCCTCCTCTTCATTTCCTTAGTGTTCTCAGGTCAGTTCGGGATTAGAGACCGTCGGAGACAACATCACAGTATCAAGTCAACAACTCCGGAGTATTATTATATGTGTATTAAATACTTTCAAGTGAGTGGCATGTATAAGGACTAGTTTTTATGTTAGATGCTGTTATGATTAGCCAAATTTATTGGCTTATATTGATTTATTGTATATGGCCATGAGATGTGGCTTAAATGGTTATGGCTTGTAAGCCTAATTATTCTTGTTATGTGTTAATGTTTGTGATGTGTTTATAATTGGTTGTTATGAATGATTAGTATAACACATGTACATGATAAATGCTCTAAGACCATTCGAGGTGGTCGTGGCCATGGAATGAATGTGTGGCATGGTAGTAAGTTGATAATGATTGAATATGGACAATTGTAGAATGTGAATTCGAATGTCTAACTTGGTGTAACATGAGTATGGGTAATAAACACATGTATGATAACATGTAAATGACTAACGGAATTTTACACATGTATGCTTTAACACATGTATGATTACCCCGATGTATGTTTTAGGCCTCGAAGGCCTGTATAAGTGACGATTTACATGTGTTTGAAAAGTTTTAATTTGGATGAAATTTTATGGCCCGGTTTTGCATGTTTGTGAATGTTTAAGTCCGGTAACACCTCGAACCTTGTCCCGGCTTCGGATACGAGTAAGGGGTGTTATAAAGACGGGCAGTGGCAGAAGCCAACACGCGGCGCGCAGGGGGGAGCTGAGAATTGCGCCTACCTGTCAGGCGCAACCTGTTTCAGGTATTTTTTACCCGTATTTTTTTTAAAAAAAATAATTAAAGAAAAAGGAGTTGCGCCTATTAGATAGGAGCAACTAAAAAATGTACTATTTTTATAAATAATTTAGCTGACAACCTATTTAAGTATTAATTTGTTTTTTTAATATATTTGGGTAAAAAACCCCTTGTCCTTCTCTTCTCTTCATTTATTTTATTTAATTATATTTTATTAAGATAATAACATGGAAAAATTTAATGGGCTAACATGATTTTTTTAATGAACTAGGTATCAAATTTAGTAACGAAATTAAAATTTGGATATTCGAATAGATAAAAATAATTTGAAGTATCTAACTTAAATAAACCTAATAATTTAAATATCTCCTCAACAAAATTATTATGACTTAATACAGTTATAAAAGGATTTAATAAATAATGACTTACATGTTATATTATTAAAAAATGAATTACAAGTTGGAAAATCTTTTGACGTAGCTAGAAATGGAATGAATAGACAAAATTGATGATGAACGGAAAAATGAATCCGCTTTGAGATTTACTTTTTAAAACTTTTAATGAAAAGTTATCCATTGATGATTTAATTTCTTAAATTTATATTAAAATTTAGGCTTACTTTAATTGGAGGCATTTTTTCTTTATATATCAGATTTTCTGATTAAATGGTGAAATAATAGTGGTTTCATTATTAGGTTTTAGGTTTGATTTATCTTTTAACTATATTTGTATTTTTTATTTTATGTTATTTGAAGTTTTTTAATTTATTTTAATTAATTAACTCTTTTATTTATATAAATAAAATAATAATTATATAATTAAAAATATATTTTATATGTATCAATATGTTAAAATATTTTTAATTAATAACTCATTTACTTATATAAATAAATTAATAATATATTTATCATTATGTTTAAATATATTTAATTTTTAAAACTAATTTTTGATATAATTTTCTTTACATATAATATTTATTTTTCCAATTAAATATGATAATTTTAATATTATAAAATTAAATAATTATTTCAAATATCATTATTATTTTATATATATAATATTTCTAAGTATAATTATTTTTCATCTCCATTGTGTATCACACACCTTAATCAGCAAGTAATAATATTATATTAATATTCCTTTCGCCAGTAATTTTTGTTATCATCACCTGCTGTTCACTCACATGCATCTTCACAGCTTAAATTCAACCAGGTTAAAATATTTTTAAATTATTTGTATTTTTCATTTAAAATATAAGTTGAATTATTAAGGTTAAACTTTTATGTTAGCGAATATTTTAGTAAAAGGATTTTAACTATATTGATAATTAAATTTTAAATTTTGAGAGTATAAAAAATTATTTTAAAACAAAAATAAAGAGTATATGAATTTGAAGTCTAAATTTAATATATATTATTAAAATTGTAATAGGGACGGAAGGAAGAATCTGACTCTCTATTCTCCCAACTCCAATCCTGTCAAAGCATATAAGTATATCACACAGCTAGGGACCATTTGAATTGAACTAGTGAAACGATTTGGAGTTAATTGAATTTATAAGTATTATTTTATAATTCTAATTTAATTTAAAAATTTTTAAATTGGGTTGAGTGAAATTAGTTGAGTTAAAATAAAATTAAATATGTTAAATAAAAATATTGTTATATTATAACTATTCCTATGTTAGAGCACATAAATTTGACACTATAAATATTTGAAAATTTTCAAAATAAAATAATAAGAAAAATAAGATACTTGAATGTGATAAATTTGAATAATTAATTAGGTCCTAAAATTATTATCTTAGAAAATTTTTAAAATTTTAAATTTTTATATATTTTAGAATTATTTTATATTTTATATATTTTTAAAAATATAAATTTTGAAATTTTTATAAATATTTTGAATTTTAAAATTATTTTGAACTTTTTTGTAGTTTTTGACGAGGAAGACTAATTTATTTATTTTCAAAGTTGATGAGAGACAAAAAAATATTTATACCAATTTGTTATTTAAATTATTTAAATTATTCAAATTATTAAAGTTATTCGAATTGTGAAATTCAACTCGACTCGAGCTTGAAATTCAAATCAAATTATTCGAGTTGACTCAAATAACTCGATTTAATTAACTCAAAACTCAAAATTATTTTTAATTTTTTTAAAATTAAATTAAATTTTGCTCACTTCTAAACAACACAATTGAAGCTGTTGAAGCTGGTGTGAAGTCGTAGGCGTAATGTGGTTCCGATGTCTTGCATATCCATGGTGTTCTTTTTCTTTTTTGTAATTTGTTGTATAACCGTATTTAATATATATTTTTAAAAGTAATCATATTTAATTTTTTATATTTAAATAATTTGCATTATATATTTTGAACTATTCATGTTGTGATTTTTTCACTTCACCGAAATTTTATAGATATGTGTTTCTTTTATTTTTAATAAGGATGGTAGAAAATTATCTTATAACTGTGGTCATCCTAAATCAGAGTAGATTAATTACTAAAAATAATTGAAATGCATTTATTAAAAATGATTAATTGGAGTACCAAGAGATAAAAATAAATTGATTTTCGTGTTTATACAAATCAATTAATTTATTGTTTTTTGGTTTAAATTGACACTAAAAATGGGTTTAATTAATTAATTTATTTATTATAAACTGATGAAACTAATGGAATAAAAACTAATGATGTTACTTATTTAATCACAGAACTCTTTCCAAAAATAGAACATCATGTTGAATAAAATAAATGAGTTCATGTTCCATTTTTGGAGCACCCTATGACATGGTTTTTAACTATATTATGCTAAAAGGTTCAGATGTCAGATTTCCCAGTGTTGTTAGCAAATTTGATGAATGCAAAAGTAGTAGTTTGGACCACTCGTAAATTAAATAATTTGAATTATGTTAGGATTTTGACCTGATTAAGCAACGAATAAGAAAATAGTAGAATAAATTGAGAAATTAAACACATAAATTTAACGTGAAAAAACCCCTCCAAAGAGATAAAAAATCACGGGCAAAGATAATTTTACTATAATAGCAAAAGAACAAAAAGTACAAAAGATGGAGATAAAAACTAAACCGAAAACTCGAAAACAAAGAACCCACAAAACGTAAACACAAAATTCTCTAAATGTGTTATTAGTTCTAATCTCTAATGGGTATGTTTTCTAAGGTTGTAAAAGAGCCTATTTATAGGTTAAATTCATAAGTCAAATAATAGTAAAATAATCTAAACAAATCAGTATTTGATTGAAACAAGTAAACAGAGTTTAACTGAAATATTATTTCTCAAATTTGACTGAAAATAGGAGTCATATTTAACAAATTATTTGAGAATTTTATTCAATTCGAGTGATATAATTTAATTCAATTTAAATTGTAGAATTTGAATAATCTGAATTGTTTTAAAAAATCATATGATATTTGTGGTTCAATGTGCTAATATTTTATAACTTAAAAGATTCAGTAAATACTAATTTTGAAATATTAATTTTTTTTTGTAATTGAGATGAAATTGCTCAAGTTCGAATCTAAGCTCTCATGCGTATAACATAATACTCTTATTGCTAAGTTTAGAGGTTGTTGACTTTGAAACATTAGATTTATCATCTAATCCGTTTAACCTTAATTTTTATTTATATGTTAAACGAAAGTGTTTTCTTTTTAATTTCGTAAATTTCAAATTATTATTTTTGATTAATGAATAAGTCTCCTCAACTTGAATAATATATATATTTTTTAACTTGGTTTAACTTAATTGAATTGAATACTATTAGGACCACGGTTTTCCAACAATGTTTGTCTAGTAACTTGATCGGTCATAGACTTAATCAGTCACAATATAACACAACCTAGGTATTTTTATATGTTGGCCTTTTTGACATAGGCCTTGCTTTTAAAACAAATGGTCCTCATGAAATACACCATTCCTGATCTTAAAAACGAAATTATCAAGAGGAGCAGTGTGTAAAGAGTTTGAAGTAGAATTCGACTTGGATTAAACAGAGAACTTTTATATCTTGAAGACATCATCAATCAATGACTATTTTCAAGGAATGATTTTTTTTTATTGACTTAGGACTCTATTGATTGATTATGAAGTACACAATTAAGTTTATCTGAAGGCATTTATCGTTACTGTCTAGGATACCTATAAATAAGCATCATTTTGTACATTCAAGGTACTTGTTTTTTTATTGGGTAGGGAGCTGGGAATTGCTATTTTGGCTAATTGTTCTTTTTGTTTTCACATGCAATCTTAGGCATTAATTATGAGTGAATTAAACCTTTGTAAGTAAGATTTGGGTAAGTAGTTGTAACTAGTTAGGACTAGCTATTAAGGCTGCAAATATATCTTGTAGAAGGATAATTTAGGCTTACACCAATAGGTGGTTGGATCAATTGAGGAATAAGAGACCATCCACTGAGCAAGGCTTGGTAGAGTAGGATTATTTCTAAACTACGTAAACAAGCGATTGTGTGCAAATCTCTCTCTACTTTTTCTTTTATTTTTTTTATTATCTGTTCAATTTTTGTGTCTAAACTTGCTATCGAACAATCAAGTGATATTTGCAACAAACTAACGTGGTTTTTCAAGTGGTATCAAATAGGCTTAAAAAGTTGTTTGGAGACAATCCTAAATACTTTTTGCTATCATGGAAACTATAAGAGAAGGAAGCTCTACCACTCGAGCACCTCTTTTAGTTGGCTCCTCAAACTATGGTTATTGGAAAGCCCGAGTGAAAGCTTTCATTATGTCAGTTGATGAATTAGCTTAAGAAGCAGTCAAGGAAGGATAGAGAAAGCCCCAGGTAATAGGAACAGATGGAGTAACCAAGCTAAAACAAAAGAGTCAATATATTCTTGAAAAAAAGAAGGTAGCTCAAGTAAGCTCAAAAGCTCTCTATGCAATTTTTAATAGAGTTGACATGGAACAATTCAAGATGATCTCAACATGTGAAATTGCTAAGGAGGCATGGACCATCTTACAAAATCAACATGAAGGGAATGTTTTTGTCAGGATGCCAAAACTCCAAATTTTGACCATTGAGTTTGTGAGTTTGAAAATGGATGAAGATGAAACTATTTCTGATTTTTATATAAGGCTGTGTGACATATATGATGAAGTTTTTTGTTTGGATGAACATTTTTCTAAAGTGAAACTTGTCAGGAAAGTTCTCCATTCTCTTTCAGAACGATTTGTTATTAAAGTTACTGTAATTGAAGAAGCCAATGATATCACCACCCTTAGGTTAGATGAGTTGATTGGTTCACTCAGGACCTTTGAATTGAATCTTGATGAAGAGAAGCATGACAGGGTAAAAGGTGTAAAAGAATGTTGCTTTCATTTTTCAATTTCGTGTTCAAACAGAGAAGCAAACATATGAAGCTATCAATTAAATTAGAGAACAAATTACTCTACTATCCAAGAACTTTAATAAAGCTTTAAAGAGTTTTTCAAAAAAGAAATTACCAAGAGAAAACAATGCCAACAGCTCAAAGAGAAAATTTCAACAAAAAGAAGACAATGTGTTAAATAAAAAGGAGATTCAATGTTTCCAATGCAAGGATAAGATCACATTCAATCTGGATGTGCTAACACAAAAAAGAAACAAAAGTCTCTTGTGGTTACATTTGAGTGATAAAGCAGATGAGAGTGAGTACTCAAACTCGGATAAGGAATTAAATAATTATACGGCCTTCACTATGTTTGTTCAGCCATTTATTCAGATAGAAAACCAGACAAACATCTATTTTGGTTAATTGTTCTCTTTGTTTTCGCACTTAATCTTAGTCATTAATTGTAAGTGAACTACGCTTTTGTAAGTGAGGTTTGGGTGAGTGGCTGTAACTAGTTGGGACTAGCTATTAGGGCTTCATATACATTTTATTGAAGGGTAGTTGGACTGACACCAATAGATGGTTGGATCAATTGAGAAATAAGATACCATTCACTAAGTAAGGCTTCGCAGAGCAGGATTGTTTCTGAACTAAGTAAACAAACAACTGTGTGCACATCTCTCTCTACTTTTGCTATTTTTATTTTTGTTCGATTGTTTGTTCAATTTTGTGTTTGAACTCGCCATCAAATCGTCAAGTGATATTCATAGCAAACTAACATGGTTTTTCAAATACTAACAGTCACCTAATAAAAAAATACTTTAATTTATATTAAAATAAAATTATTGCTAGTATAGGACGACTTGGGTTCAAACGCGTTGAAACATATTTATCCTCCTATTTAAGGGTTGGGGAGCAGGTATGAGTTAGAAAATATTTTTAAGAAAATAAAATAGTTCAAAAACTTTTATAATATTTGAGTTATTAATTTATAGCTCCAAGACATTTATAATATTTGAAAATTTTAATTCCAAGTAAAAATTAGATAATTTATTCGGTAAAAGACACTTACCTCTCAAGTTTAGTGTAAAATACACTTATCGTCTATGGTTTCAAGTTGAGGTGTTTTTGGGTCGGGTTGGCTGGGTTTGGGCCAAGCCCAACTAAAACTTTAGGCTCGTTTGCTATGCCCCGGCTCTACCAAAAAAATGGGTCTAATTTTTTTCTCAAGCCCAGCTCAAATAAAAAATACTAAAACCCCAAATTTCACGCCACCAGATTAATTTTTATATAATTTTAAATATATATAATACATTAAAAATACTAAAAACATCAAAATAAATATTTTTCAAAAATTGAAAATAAATTTTAAAAATATGTATACTTAAATAACACTAGGATAAATACAACTTAACAAGTAAATGCCTCTAAAATAATAAAAAAATTAACAAATACCTTTAAAATAATAACAAAATTAACAATAAAACAAGTTTTATACAATATCTAAACAATAACAATAAAATAGTAGCAACATAATAATAATATGGTAGAAAAATGGGAAGAAAACAATAAGAAAATAACATTAAAATATAACAAAAAAAGTAATTTTTTTTTGTCCTTTAATGAATTCGGGCCGAACTGGGCAAAAATGTCTTACCTAAGGTCTGACCTCTTTTTTAAACTGGTCTTATTTTTTGTCCAAGCCCATTTTTCGAACTTATATTTTTGCCCAAACCCTCCCACATTTCAGGCAGACCTTCGAGTCGGGTCAAATGACTCAATCCATAAATAGGTCTAGTTTCAAGAATGCCCACTTACCTTGTATGTTTGGAAAATATCTTATAAATCTCCCAAGATATTTATCTACTAAGCAAATTTTAAATTATTATTTATTTTCTATTTAATTTATTTATTTCTCTTTTAATTACAAAATAATAAAATTTAATTATATATTCAAAATTATTATTTATTTTCTATTTAATTTATTTATTTCTCTTTTAATTACAAAATAATAAAATTTAATTATATATTCAAAATTATTATTTATTTTCTATTTAATTTATTTATTTCTCTTTTAATTACAAAATAATAAAATTTAATTATATATTCAAAATTATTATTTATTTTCTATTTAATTTATTTATTTCTCTTTTAATTACAAAATAATAAAATTTAATTATATATTCAAGTGATAAGTTTAAATATATTTAACTTCTTTCATGAAACAATATTTGAATTTAATTGAAATAAAAGTTTTAAAATTTATATTTAATCCAATTATATATTAACCTACAGATGAATTTATTAAATTATTTTTTATAAAATTAATTAGTTATGTAATTTAGAAGGTTAGGATTAAAAAGAAACTAATTAAAACTTAAAACTTAAAAATTAAAAGAAAAAATCATCTAAAATTTTATATTATAATTAAATTAAATTTTAAAAATGTTAGAATGAAATGACCGAATATTTATTTAAATAAAATATAGTAGTAAAATAAAATAAAAGTAAAATCCATATAGAACTACACTTCTTTTATTTTATTTTAGAAAAACCTTATTAAACTCCATCTATTTTATATGATTAGAATAAGGTGTTGCAGTCTTACTAAAATATGGCCTTACAAGCCTATAAATAGATATAGTCTATTCCTCTTGTAATTATTCGAATTACATAGTAAATTTTCTTCTCCTTTGCTCGTGGTGTTTTTCTCGAAAGGGTTTCCACTTAAAATCATGTGTTCTTTATTTTATTTTATTTTATTTTTCACAAAAAATTAACATGTGTTTACATAAAATTTATTAAAATAATAAATAATAAAAGAAAAGATAAAAAATTATCGATAGTTTAAAAATAAACTTATAGATAATGAGGTGTTAGTTTATTGCAAGGTTAATACCATAGAAATTTTAATATCTTAAATTCAAATATCAATTTGTGCAACTATATAAGGGTTCCCGATCTAATATTTATTATAGGTTATGTTTCATCATTTGTGAATGTATAGATTTATTCCGTACATGTTTAAACATATCTTGGCTATTAATTTGATCATGTTTTATAATTATTAATTTACAAAACATTATGTTTAGCAGATCAATATATTATAATATAATACAATTTATAACTTAATTTTGTAATAATTAAAATATTTTTATAACTAATTAGATCTTTATATTTTAATTAAAATTTTATATAAATATTTAAGATAAAAATAAATAGAATAATAATTAATTAATAAAAGATAAAGTTGATGTTTTTTTTAAAAATCGTTTAATAAATAAGTCGGTAGGTAGATTCGGATTCTTTTATCAAAATAGTAGGCTTGAATAATTTTTGTAAATTCAAATTTTACTTATATCTTATAAATATTTATTTATTATAATTTTCTAATAATTATTTAGTAAAATTGACCCGAACAATTGAACTGAAAATTAATAGTTTTAGTGGTACCTGGTTATGAAAATGTTATGGATAAAGATACAATATTATTAGCGTTGTTATAGAGCAAAAGATTGGTGCTACCCTTTTGGGAAAATATCTTTACTAGGAGAATGTCTGAGGATCAACCAAAGTCTCTTCCTCCTCTTCATTAAATCCAACGGCTCACATTCTTTTTAATTCATATTAAAGTTTCTGTATTTATATTATTATTTAATATTTAAAACCATGTTACTTTTATTTATTATTTTAATTATTTTGAGATCGTACAAAGCGTTTTTAAATTGTCAAATCTTTAGAACAGCAATCAAAGCATATATGGACACATCTCTACATCTTTCTCTCTTCTTCACTTGAGAACTGAGGAAAAAAAAAAGGGAAAAGAAGATTCAGAAGCATTCTTCTGTTTTTTTTTTTTTTAGACCAAAAGCAATGGATTTCAGACCACCTCTCAGCTTTTTCCTCATTCTCTTCACAACCCAGTGTTGTTTCAGTGCAAATACTGAACTCAAAGCACTTATGGAAATCAAAGCTGGTTTAGACCCAGAGAACAAGTATCTCTCTTCATGGACCTTTAATGGTGACCCTTGTGATGGTTCATTTGAAGGCTTATGCTGTAACGAGAAAGGCCAAATAGCCAACATTTCTTTGCAAGGGAAAGGATTGTCTGGCAAACTCTCACCGGCTATTGCTGAGCTTAAACACTTGACAGGGCTTTACTTGCATTACAACTCTTTGTATGGGGTGATACCTAAAGAAATAGCAAACTTGACTCTACTCACTGATTTATATCTCAACATGAATAATCTCTCTGGTCAGATTCCTCCTCAGATTGGTGAACTGGGTAGCTTGAAGGGTTAGTGGTCTTGTATTTGAATTTTCTCTTCTATTTACCATTGGTTTTTTTTCCAAATCTTGCTGTGTTTGGATTATGAGAAAATTTTCCATTTTGGGTCTTTATGTTTTAAAGCAAAAATCACTTAACTGGGTTTTTTTTTCCCTTTTCCTTCTTTTGCAAATATACTGTGTAGTGTTGCAGCTCTGTTATAACCAGCTCACAGGAAGCATACCAACACAAGTGGGATCTTTAAAGAAGCTTAATGTACTTGCCTTGCAGTCCAATCAACTTACTGGTGCAATCCCTGCAAGTTTAGGGGATTTGGGTACATTAATAAGGCTTGATTTGAGTTTCAATAGTTTCTTTGGTTCTATCCCTACGAAACTAGCTGATGCACCTTTGCTTCAAGTTCTAGACATTCGGAACAATTCACTTTCTGGCAATGTCCCTCTTGGTACATCTTTTATGTATATATATATATATAACTATATTCTGCTTGGCTTTATGGAAAAATAATAATGAACTTCATTTGATTTTTTTCCCTTCTTGGTTTGATGTAGCTCTTAAGAGGCTGAATGATGGATTCTTGTTTCAAAATAATCCGGGTCTATGTGGGTCTGGTTTTGCATCATTGAAAGTTTGTAATGATTCTGATCATATTAATCCAAGCAAACCTGAGGTGTATGGTTCAGAGGCAGCTGGTGTTACTAGAGAAATACCGGAGACGGCAAATCTTCAGTTACCTTGTGAGCAAAAGCCCTGCTCGAAGCCATCAAAGTCTCAAAGGGGTCCTATTCTTGTTGCCCTGATTGTTGTCATAGTTGCATTATCAGTTATAGGACTCGTCACATTCATGCAATATCATCGCCAGAAACAGAAGCTTAGTAGCTTATCTGAAGTTCCTGAAAACCGCCTTAGCACCGATCAAACCAAGGAGTTTAGTAGGAAGAACGGATCTCCACTCATTAGCCTTGAGTATGCTAATGGTTGGGATCCTTTGGCTGATGGCAGGAACTACAATGGCTTTGCTGAGAGCTTTAGGTTCAACTTAGAAGAGGTGGAGACAGCTACTCAGTACTTTTCGGAGTTAAATTTATTGGGGAAGAGTAACTTTTCCGCAACTTATAGAGGGTTTCTAAGGGATGGATCAGCTATTGCGATTAAAAGCATCGGCAAAACTAGTTGCAAATCAGATGACGCTGAGTTCTTGAAGGGACTGAATGTTTTGGCTTCATTGAAGCATGAAAATTTAGTGGGATTGAGAGGGTTCTGTTGTTCAAAGGCCCGGGGAGAGTGCTTTCTCATATATGATTTTGTCCCTAATGGGAATTTACTAAGCTGTCTTGATGTCAAGGATGGTAATGGACAGGTCTTGGAATGGTCCACAAGAGTTTCCATTGTTAAAGGCATAGCCAAAGGTATAGCATATTTGCATCGTAACGAAGTAAACAAACCTGCCCTCGTTCACCAAAACATTTCAGCTCAAAAAGTGCTCATCGATGATCAGTTCAATCCTTTGCTCTCGGATTCGGGCTTGCACAACCTCCTTACCAATGATATCGTGTTTGCAGCACTCAAGGGCAGTGCTGCTATGGGTTACTTAGCTCCTGAATACACTAGTACAGGCTGGTTTACCGAGAAGAGTGATGTTTATGCATTTGGGGTCGTGGTTTTTCAAGTCCTTTGTGGGAAACGAAATGTGACTAGCTTGGTACGAGTTGGAGGTGAATGTTGTAGAATCCAAGATTTTATAGACCCAAACCTACATGGTAGGTACTTGGAATATGAAGCAGCTAAACTTGCAAGAATTGCTTGGCATTGCACTCACGAGTGTCCTGTAGAAAGACCATCCATGGAAGCAGTGGTTCAAGATCTGGGCGTGTAGACTCGGTTTCAACTGGATTTTCATGTCAAGCTTTTTAAGTTTTGGATTTTTGTGCTTTCATTGGCACAAGTGATGTAACTTTGTAAACCCTTAATTTTATTTTCATCTCCCTAGCTTTATGATGGCTCTTTGTGTTTGCTGGGATACTTTGGGTAAAGTCATGTGAAATTTACTTGTTTGATCAGAGTCTGGTGAGATATTCTGGTATGATATCTTCAGAGTACGAAAACAGAAGATAATAACCATTCCATATTATGGAGCGTTTTAGTAAATATACTTGATTTCTATTTTGTTTTTTCTGCACTTCAAAATGCAATGGGTCAAGCAAAGGTAATAATCCCCTACGTCAAGAAGCAACCCTGGATGCTATCCAAATCCAATTAAAACCAACTTTTTTCTCAAAATAAAAAAATCACCACGAAGGAGGCGACACGAGAAGTCGAGAGTCCAAATCCTTATCGTAGTCCGTCCACACCGAATCTCCTACTTATCACCGTATTAACTCGTAATCAAGAACCAAAGAATTCCACCTCCTTTCATTTGATTTTAGTTCTTTCTTTTTTGTTTCATCCGTTTTGTTTATTATCGATTGAGAAAAAAAAATGGGGAATACGTCTTGCATATTCTTTGCGTGCGTCGATCAGGCCAGTATAGGCGTGGTGGAGAGGTGGGGTCGTTTCGAGAAGTTAGCGGAGCCTGGCCTTCACTTATTTAACCCCTGCGCTGGTCAATGGCTCGCTGGCGTCCTTTCTACCCGAATCTCTTCTCTCGATGTTCGCATCGAGACCAAAACCAAGGTCAAGTCCCGTATTAACCCCTTCCATCAATATGCCTAGCTTCTCTATTTCTAATCAATTCATCATATGAATTTTATCATTTCTTTTTTTTTTTTTTTGTGTGTGCTTGTTTTGCTGGGAAATCGCCCAATATTGAACAAGATTTACATTGATATTGTTGCTTTACTAGCTGAAGATCAATGAGTATGAATACGAGAATGTTACATTTTGTAGGACAATGTTTTTGTTCAATTGGTTTGCTCCATTCAATACCGAGTGATGAAACGACATGCTGATGATGCATTCTATGAGCTGCAAAATCCCAAAGAACAGATCCAGGCTTTTGTGTTTGATGGTCATTTTCTTTGGCTTTCTTTATGCGTATCAGCCATAATATTATGCTCCTTTTTTGGTAAACTAAAACCATTTATGCATCCCATTTCGTCTCATTCTTTTCCCTTGTTGGTGGTAGTGGTTCGAGCTATAGTTCCAAGGATGGATTTGGATGAACTCTTTGAACAAAAGGGTGAGGTTGCTAAAGCAGTGCTTGAGGAAATTGAGAAGGTAGTATAGTTCATTCATTTGCTATACCAGTTATCCTTATGCACCAAACTACTCAAGAGTGCTTAAATTAAGCGCATAAGGCATACATGTATATATACACTCACATACATATATATTTGGTTGTAAAAACTGTTTAACGGGTAGACCGAAGAAGACCAATGATTATATAGGCATGTATATGTATAGATAAATTTTGGTTGTAGAAACTGATGAGCTGGTAAACCTAAGTAAACTTTGATATGTCACTCTCGAAAAAAGTACGATAGATGTCCTTGTACTAAGAGTCATGCATTTTGAGCAAATAAGTCCACATATATTAGATAAAAAAGCAAACTGATCTTTCTGTAAAAAATTTCATCCAGTTCTACGGTTCAAAAATGGTCCTTGTACATCAGTATCAAATACACATGGCACATCATGTGTCACTTTTTGGTTATTCCATCAGTTATGCTAATTTTTACCAGTATAAATGAATGAAATTTTCATAAAAAAGGATCAATTTGCCTCTTTGATTTAACGTATAGAGACTAATTTGCCCATTACTAATTTGCCCATTTTTTAGTAGAGAGGCAAAATGCAATCTAGCGCCTAGTATAGGGGCCTCCATGTTACTTTTACTGTCAGTCTTGTACTTGTTGCTTTCAGTTTGATGTGCCCAATAGTAGATGGTAAGTGAAGCAATGGACTAGCTCTCCTTTGCAATAAAGGAGAGATTAGGACTATTTTGTGGTCTTCTTGTTTGGCCTGCATTTTACCAGAATATGAATGCATGAGGAACAGCCATTTTCATTTTCTTGTAATGTAGCTATTCTTTTTTAATGATACATGATAAATTATGACCATTTTCTATCTAATTGCGCTAGAGTGGTTATGCATGCTTCTAAATTTGGGTTTCCTTTTCTCAATCTATGTGCTTCTTCTCTACCTTTTATGAGGCTATTCATATCATATATTATATTGAATCTGAAATTATGTATCAGGTTATGGGAGAATATGGATATAGCATTGAGCATATTCTGATGGTTGACATCATTCCTGATTCTTCTGTACGCAAAGCAATGAATGAGATAAATGCAGGTAATGACATGTACCAATTAAAGATGTTCCCACTTTTATTGAGCTATCTGTTTTAGTTCTCTCTTTCTGATACAAGCATATAAAATTTTGTTAAAGTTGTGAAAGTACTACCTAAACTCCAGCTTCTGTAAGAATCACGTCTGTCTTCTTGGTACTAATTAAGCTATTAAACGATGCAATGAAATTCAGTGACCATTCAATCTCGAGTCTAATACTCTTGGACTCTTTAGATCCATTTATCTGAAATTTGAAGAAACGCATAACTTGGCTATGATTTTGTTTTACAGCTCAAAGACCATGCAAACTCGAGTCTAATACTCTTGGACTCCTGAGATCCATTTGTCTGAAATTTGAAGAAATGCATAACTTGGCTATGATTTTATTTTACAGCTCAAAGACTTCAGCTTGCCAGTGTGTACAAAGGGGAAGCTGAGAAGATTCTCCAAGTTAAAAGAGCAGAAGCAGAAGCCGAAGCCAAGTACTTGGGCGGGGTGGGTGTGGCCAGGCAGCGGCAGGCAATCACGGATGGGTTGAGGGAGAACATTTTGAATTTCTCTCACAAGGTGGAAGGCACCTCAGCCAAGGAAGTGATGGATCTTATAATGATCACACAGTACTTTGATACAATCAAAGACCTCGGAAACTCCTCCAAGAACACTACTGTTTTTATACCCCATGGACCTGGTCATGTTAGGGATATCGGTGAGCAGATACGGAATGGGCTGATGGAGGCAGCTAGTGCTAAAGTAAATGTTGAATAAGCAAGAGTTGTTTTTAATTGAAAGAGAGAAGACAATCAAATAGGTAGGTCTTTGAGTAGTAAATACTGTTGTGATACTTGTGAGTGGTGAGACTGTAAGATTGGTTGATATATAGGGCTGTGTAAAACAGATTTAACAATTTGAGGAGATGAGATTGCTCTATTTTTACATTTACCTTTATTTGTTTTTACCTCTCTCTCTCTCTCTCTCTCTCTCTCTCTATGTATATATATTATAAAACCAAAAGCACCTACATCCTTGAGAATGGCATATCTTTTGAATGGCTGATGACTGACTCACTGATATTTAGTTTACAGGCCAGGAAATACCAAAGGGAAACCTTTAAAATGCTCAAATTATAAACATGTCAATATTTTGAAGGTAATCAGAAGTTATTTCTCGTAGTTGTCATTTACATTGCACTATTCTTTAGATGGGTGTGTAGGGTCAAGCAAGTAAAGCTCGATGGAGGTAATAAAGAGCTTAATAAAGAGCTCCGTGCTTAATAAAGAGCTCGACCGAGGTAATAAAGAGTGTATGATAAAATTAAAATGGATAAAAAAAATTAAAATAGAGTTTTGATTGGGTGATAAATTAAAGGTTTTAATTATGTAATTGGTCTAGGTTTAAATCCCAAAATATGTATATTTTTATTTTTTTTCAAGTAAAAGACTAAAGTACTCATATAAATTATTTTAAATACGAAAATATATTTTTTTCATTCTCCTAACCAAGTTGGGGGGCCGATTAACTCGTGATACCAACTCAATCACGAAGCTTAACCAATAATATAAATGCTTTTAAAATACACATATGACTGGTTTTCTATGCTCGTATATTTTATAAAATTTTACAATTAAATAATGATGTATTAATTGAAATTATTGATGAAATAATATTTAAGTATATAAACAACTTAAAAATACACTTAATTTTAAAATATAATATAAAAATTAAATGTATGCAAATAATTTCAGTAGAATATTTTAAAAAATATAATCAAGAATCTTTCTTCCCTGGACAAGTAAAATTTAAAAGGATAAACTATTAAAATAGTTATTTTGATTTGCCTCATGTTACATTTACTCACGTATATTTAAAATGTTACGTTTTAGTCACTTACGTTATTGTGTTGTAACATTTTAGTCACTGAACTATTAATTGTCGTCAACGGTGTAATGGTAAGCTGACATGGCACGATCAATCATCATTTCAAACAAAAATTTTAAGTTAAATTCTACAATTGGTCCCTATATTTTTTCATTTTGAGCAATTTAATTTTTTTTCTTTTATGTTCTTTTAACTTTCCTTTTTCTTTATTCCATTCTATTTTGCTTCTCCCTTTGTTTTCTTCCATTTTAATTTCTTTTAACATAGTTTTTTTTCTATATTTTTCATTTGTTAAATCTAGTCCACAAGCTTGCTTCACTCGAAAAAATTAAATTGTTCAAAAAATAAAAGTATGGGGACTAGTTTTAACAAATGAAAAACATAAAAAAATAACTATGCTAAAAGAAATAGAGAAGTGAGGAAAACAGAGAGAGAAGTAGAAGAGAATGAAAAAAAAGGAAAAGTTAAAAAAACATAAAAGAAAAAATTAAATTGCTCAAAACGAAAAAATACGAAACTGATTGTAAAAATTAACCTAAAATTTTTGTTTGAAATGATAATTTAATCTGCCACTACAGCTTACCGTTACAACGTTAACGATAATTAACGGCTCAGTAACTAAAATGTTATAACATGATAACGTAAGTGACTAAAACGTAATATTTCAAATATGAGTGACTAAAATTTAAGTTGATGTAAACAAAACTAATTATTCTGATAATTTATCTAATTTAAAAATATTGTTTCAACGTTGATATAAAGTAACATTTTAAAAACGATTTGTTATTAAATATATTAAGTTAAATCTGTATTTATGTTTTAAGAGGTACATCATTTTAAAAATAATTATGAAAATATTAATATATTACATATAACAATTAGAGGATTTGTTGTATAAAAATTAGAAGTAAAAATTATTAACTATTGATATAATAATTTTAAAGCCAAGGCGTCGCATTTCATGTTAACATATTAGTAAAAAATATGATACATTAGTATTTGTGAAATTTATTAGTAGGCAATTACGATGAATTTTCAGAAAAACAATGGTTGGGAAGAATGAAAAAAAATTCAAAGAATTCCTACCATGTCAATGAAGCTGTGAATGATATAAAAGTAGTAGGTAAAAAATTTAAAATTAAATTTGAGATTTGAAATATTCAATGAAGAAAGAATAAATAAATTTAATAATGAATCAAGTCGAGTTTAAATTAAATTTCAATAGAATTTTAAGTCCTCTTTTTAATATTTGATCCACTTAAAAAATAAATTTAAAATTTAGCGCAATCTTGAACTGCCTATATTGTTTTGCTAGTACTGAGAAAATTCAATGCACTCCAAGCTTATTTGTTTTGTGGCATTAAAGTAGTGTCCTGGTGAAGGAAAATATCACTGCCAACAGAAACAATTGATTAGATTTCATGAATTTTAGTAGCTAACATTAAATAAACTAAAGAAGATGCAAAATAGATTAGATTATACAGTCATATTAACTTTGAGACGTTCGAAGGCGCGATGTTAAGTATACATATGAGTCGAAGGAATATAAGTTTTTAGTACATATTGGTAATGTAACGTGGATAATCCTACATTATTTGAGAAAATATTTTTAAGAGGATTTAAATATAGTCTTGTCTTTTACTTTTTTTGAATAATTAGGGGTTAAAGGTCTAATGTGACAGCCCTAAAGTGATCCTAGTCGGAAAACGGTTTCGGGACCGCTAAACCGAGTCACCAAATTATTTGGATGTGATATTTATGGTATAAAATATGTGAATATGAATGTGCGAAAATCTTAAGCTTCGATTTAGTAAATTGCATGTGAATTTAGTCAAAAGGACTTGTGTGACACTTTTGAAATGTGATAGGCTAATCTACAAGGATCTAATAGTGCATGTAAACAAAAAGGAGGACTTGCATGTCAAATTCCCCCTTTTTAATTGCTAGTGGCTGGCCATGACAAAGGATGATGGGCAAAACATGTCATAGACATGTTTTGTTGGTGCATCATGGGTGGAAAAATAAATTAAAGAGCATGGGCAAAGAAAGAAAGAAAAAAAATGGTCTCATCCATGCCCCCCCCTCCCCTTGCCGTGAATGGAAAAAAGAAAACAAAGAAGAAAAAAAATGTTCATCCTTTGATTCATCTTTTGGCGAAAATTTGAAGGAAAAAGGGAAGAAGGAGTGAAGCATTCGCTATCCTAGGTCACTATTAAGGTAAGTTTGATGTTTTACCATGAGATTCATGTATATTTTAGTAGTTAGCTTGAGTTCTAACTAGCCATGGTTCCAATCCTTACTATGTCATGGAGATGATATTCGGCTAAGGTAAGGTTGTGTTATCATTTGCATGCTAAAAGTGAAGCTTTGTAATGGTGCATGTGATGGTGTATTGATGATGAATGTGTTATGGAAAGAAATCGGTCTTCCTAAGAATATATTTGTGAATGTTTATATTAGTAATAGCCGAAATTAAAGAGGTTTGATGTCTTGAACAAATGTTGATTATATGATTCGAAAATGAGATATGTCAATGATGAAGTATAATCGGCCATGGAGGTAGCTCATTTTGGAAGTGTGATTGTGGTATATTTTCTTTGTGATTGATTATAAAAAATTTGGCTTAAGTGAGGTAATTGGTAAAAATGTGTTTATGATGTAATACATATGTTCTCATAAGCTAAGTTATGTATATGTGATATCTTGCATATTGGTTGTTATGGTAAGGTTTGAGATATCGACGTATGAATATGTTTTGTTTGTGGTTCGGCAACTAATGGTTAAGTTGTTAAGTTACATGCTTGAGTAGTAAATATGTTAAGAATGGTTCTAAAATGTATATGGATGCCGTGTGATGGTGTTTGATTGGGAAGTAAATTGTTTGATTTAGCTCAAGAGCCTAGAGGGTCAAAGTCGGATAAGGGAAAAGAGAAAGTAAACGAATAGCCATGGATATCTAGTCGTCGACCACTTTCGAGGTAAGTTTTAAGCGATAAATCGTTGAGTAAATTCAATCATAATAGGGTATAATGAGTTGATTTGATAAGATATGATGTGGCCATGATATGTCTTAAACCCAAATGGTAAGTTCATAAGTGTTTGGACTTGGAAATTTAAGAGCAAATTGTAATAAATTGCTTGGACAGCAGCAGTAAGGTGATTTTAGAAAATCACTATAAATTGTTGGTGTAGAATTATAAGCTGAATAAAATATGTAATCAAAGCTTAGTTGGTCTAGTTTCTTATAAAAGAGACCGTGGAAGCAAAGAAATTTCCTATAAAGAGATATTTAATGTTGTGCGGGACAGTGTCGGAATGACTCCGAAATCCCCTGTTCTGTTTTTGGAAAATCATTATAATTCGTACAAAAATGGTTATGAGATAAGATTTATATGCTTAGTCTCCTTAATGAGTCTAGTTTCAAATGGAGTCAAATAGAACACATTATGAATTCTGTACAATGAAAAATTTGATTCGTAGTGAAGAGTGGTCAGATTAGTCAAACAGTGAAACAGGGGAAACTTTAAGAAAAATCTGGTATTGATTGGCCAAACCTAAAATTCTGAAAATTTTATGGGTGGAAGATACATGAGTCTACATTCGGGGAAAATTAACGGCAATTGATTTTGAGTTTTGTAGCTCCAGTTATAAACAACTTAGTGACTGTTGGTCAGAAAAACTGCTTGTAGTGAATATGTGATTTTGTTGTAAACTTTGATGAAACTATTTGAGTTGCTTATAAGCTATTGCTGAAATTGATGTACAAGAAAAATATGAAATATGTATGATATACATATATGTGTGATAAGGCCGAATGGCCGATGTGATGAATGTGAAAGTGTATGTATATGTGATGAGGCCTAATGGCCGATGTGGTGAATGTGAAAGTGTATGTATATGTGATAAGGCCTAATGGCCGATGTGGTGAATGTGAAAGTGTATGTATATGTGATAAGGCCTAATGGCTAATGTAAAATATATGTGTGATATGCATATGTGGTAAAGCCGAATGGCTAATGTGAATGTTGTAACATGTGATTAAATGTACATGAAACTTGGAATATGTTCCGGGTGAGACCCGATGACTACGTGTGGAGATTATGACCGGTAAGACCCGATGACTACGTGTGGAGATTATGACCGGTAAGACCCGATGACTACGTGTGGAGATTATGTCCGGGTAAGACTTCTTTTATAAGAATTGCTTATAAAAATACGCAATGCGAAAGGTTAAACAGGTATGTACTCCAAGCTTATATGTGAGCTTGATTTAAACTAAACCATAAGGTAGTTATGTGATGTATACGAGAGCAATCTATGAGACTATTCCTATGATTATGATGAGATGTGCATATTTGGATAAAGGGGTGGTATGCCCGAAGGAAGAGTGAAATAAAAATACGAACAACTATGTTATAACTTGATTGTTATCTGTTGACACTGCTTGAAACTTACTAAGCATTGTAATGCTTACTCCGTGTACTTTGTTTCCTCTGTTTTATAGATCTCATTTGGAAGCTACAGTGCTCGAGGATCGTCAAGAACTAGTCACACTATCACTATCCACTGTTTGGTACTGCTATGTTTTGGAATATCTTATGGCATGTATAGAATAGACTAGTAGTGAGAGGATATCTTGGTTAATGTATAGGACTACCCTTTTGGTGTAGGTCATGTACCCTTCGGTTTTGTGTAAATTCGGATAGCCATGCGAAAATGGCTTAGATATACTTTGATCATAGCATTATAATTGTTGTATGTTGTTTGTCAAGAGGTATGGAAATGTTGGTAACGGTTAGCCATGGGAATGGTCATTCATGATCACTTTTGGTATATGTATGACAAACTCTAGTTGATCCATGGAGGATCATGAAATAGGTAAAGTTTACCTTAAAAATAGATGCTGGTAGCAGCAGTGACGTGAATGTGAAAAATCACTAAAAATAGTATAAAGGGAATTAAATAGTGAATAAATTATGTAGTCTAACCTTGATGAATCTATTTTCGTAGGAAAGTAACGAAACAATCATATGAACAGTATGTTAAGAGATATTTAAGTTTTCGTGAGACAGGGCCAGAACGGTTTCTGGATTCCCTGTTCCGACTTTGGAAATTCATTGTAAATTATCCAGAGATAATTAGGAGTCATACCATATATGTATAGATTCCTCTTTGAGTCTAGTTTCTATAGAAACAAACGGCATCAGTATTGAATCCCTGTACAGGGAGATATCCAATTTGTAACGCACGAAGGTCAGTGTAGTCGATCCCTGCAACAGGGGAGAATTTAAATAATAAACTGTACTAATTGGCCTGACCAATAATTCTAGAAAAAAATTTGTAGATGCATATATGAGTCTAGTTTCAGGGAAAAATTACGAAACTAGTTTTCGAGTTTTGGAACTCAAGATATGATTTTTAAAGTGATAGTGACGCAGTTAGCTAACTGCCTGGAAAATTTTTAAAATGGACTGTGAAAGTGAATGGTTTAAGCCGTTAACCCCTCGTGTCCGATTCCGGCAGCGGACTCGGGTACGGGGTGTTACATCTAATACGTGTGTTGCTGCTTGACTTGATTTGTGTTCGTGTTTGTGTCAACATGTGTCTATGACATGCACCCTACGTGTTTCTTTTTTAATAAAATTTATGATCCTCTTATCATAAATATATATATTTGCTTTCAGAATATTTTTTTTATTATAAAAAATCTTTTGACTGTTGTAAAATATTTTTGGTTGAGAAAAATATTCTACTATTTTTGAAAATTGACACTAATATTTTATCATTTTGCTCTTTCAGGAAACAATATAAATAGCATGCCATTCTTCTCATTTTTTACAACAACAAGCAAACAACAATCTCTTCTTTGCTTCTCTTAGCTCGCCTGTTTTCTGTTCAAAAAACTTTTCCAGTTAAATTTCCGACTAAGTTTTCAGCTTTAGTTTCCAGTCTACTTTTTCGAATAATTTTGAGAAGAGCAATAACAATTGTGTTCCACCTTCTTTATTTGGGCTTACAAATATTGAAGTATTGTGTTAACCTTGAGGGACGTCGTCCACTACACGATTATACTGATTAGGGTGGATTTGCTTCTAAGGCTGTGGTTCTTCCATGACACAATGATTATTTTGTTTATTTATTGTAACACCCATAACTCGTTTCCATCGCGAGAATAGGGTTGCGGACTTTTATCGTACAATTGGGAACATTTCATAACAAGTAGCAACCAATTACCAAATTAATTTAAGAAATACATATATAATTCAGGATGGAATAAAACATATATTTACAGACATTAAATCAAACCTTCAAGGCCTCAAAAACAATTTAAGAACAATCAGGAACCAATTCGAAACAAACTAGAAGATTTGGGACAAAAATGAAAATTTTCAAAATAGGGGTCACACGACCGCGTGTTCAGGCCATGTGACAAAACCCAGATCTTGTGGCTCCAAACATGGTCGTATGGCTATCCCACACGCCCATGTGCGCACCCATGTAACTTATTGATTTAGGTCACACGGCTGTGTGTTAGCCTGTGTGAACCCTGCACCTAACACGCTTAGGACACACGGCAATGTGGGTTACCCGTGTGTGCCACACGGCCGTGTGATAGCACGTGTCCTAGGCCTTGTGTGCCCAAAAATAACCCAAAACATGCTCATTTCACATCCAAATGCTTAGGTACCTAAACATCAAAAGTACATGCATATAAGCCCTCAAAACACATTCAAAAGCACTCAAAGCATGCCAAAATGATCAACTTATGTGCCCAGATGATGTGCCATCATTGATACCACAATTTAAATGCATACATTTCATTATCTTAGTTTAAAATGCAAAAGCCACAACACACTCAAATTGACTTACATTTAAACCCAAAAATACCATACCTAACTCATACCAACTTACCACTTCATGCTCACCCACTTATGCTTAAACTTAGAATTAGGCTTGCATATAACCATTAGTTTTTCAATCATTTAAACTAGAATCTCAATTCACAACAAAAAAGCCACAACACACTCAAATTGACTTACATTTAAACCCAAAAATATCATACCTAACTCATACCAACTTACCATTTCATGCTCACCCACTTATGCTTAAACTTAGAATTAGGCTTGCATATAATCATTAGTTATTCAATCATTTAAAAAAGAATCTCAATTTACAAGTATATAACCTAGTGATTAGCAATCACACAAATATCATACCATATTGAATGTTAAGATTTACACTTTCCTTTTTCCAATCAACCACAACTTGCATATTGCATCATGCAAGCACATATCAATAGCCATTTAACTAAACAACATAATAAGCACACCAAGCTATATAACATGAGTACTTATGGACTATTACCAAACAAACTCAAATCCCTTCATTACATGCCATATAAGCTAAGTTAGAATTCAAAATCTACCAAGATCCTCGATAGTGTGATTTTTCAGGTTGATTCGCTCTCCGACTTCCCCAAATAGTATCTACAAGGAAACGAAATAATAACACAAGTAAGCTTTCATATAGCTTACTAAGTTTGTTGATTAAAACGATAAAGCTTACCGAATAAACATAATAAATCAAATAACGATATTACTAAACAGAGTTCCTGTCAATAAAGTTATTCTCAGAAATCCTATCAATCACAGCTTACAACAGATGAGTAATGCTCAGTACAATAGTACAAATCAATTCCACATTTCAATAATTTTTAGAGATAAATAAACATAGCTCAATGAATGATAAGTGGATAGAGTACACGGTTAACCATCCAACACACCAAATGCTCATAAAAGCCAGTACCATCCAGTACACTAGATAACACTATAATATAACACGATAGTCTGCAACAAATGCAGGACCTCGGCATATCCACTGAACAGAGAATATACAGAAATCACCTTCACTACTCAAATCAATCTTATACCGCGTGCACAATAACCTATTAGCATGCCAATCGTACTTTATCCTACATTCATCGGTTTAGAACATTCCATCACAGAACAATACGTGAATATCTCAATATCTCATATTCCATATTCAAGCATTAGTTCATCAACCAAACATTCATCGGCTCAGAATATCTCAATTAGTGATCGATGTCATATTAATTCATTATTTCCATTTTCAATTACATACATAAATATAACCCAACATTATACAATTTAGTTCATATAATATGTTTAAAAATGTATTAAAATTAAACTGAACAAATTTACCTGACTAAACTGCAGCGATGAAAAAGATAAAGGGTCCATTCTGAATTTTTCTCTTTCCCTTAGTTTTTTTTTTCACTCGTTCTTGATCTAAAATAATAGTTTCACTCAATTAACTAATTCTAACAAAAAAATTAACCCATTTTATGCAATTAAGTCCTTTTTGATTTTTTACAAAATTACCCTTGACATTTCACTTTTATGCAATTTAGTCCCTAAGTCCAAAACATGCAATTTAGCCATTTTCAATTAAATCCAAGCTTAGCTGAGCTATTAACCACTTCATTACAGTCCATGCTTGCTATTGTTTTGCATCAAGTTCTTGTACTTTTACTATTTTCACATTTTAGTCATTGAACATTAAAATTAACAAAAACTACTTTACAAAATAGTCCTATTTAGTAACCAAGCTTAATATTATACCATAAAACTTTAAGAACAACTCAAACTCATCAATGGAACAATCCACAACTTTTGACATTTTTACAAATTAGTCCCCGGATTAGCTAGACTAAGCTAATATGATCTCAGAAACATAAAAATCACTAAAAACGAGCAAGATTTACCTACCCAATTCAAGGACCCTAGTGACCCAAGCTTGCTTCTCCCATTGGCAATGAAGTTTCAGTTTTTTTTTTTGGAAGAAGAATTAAGAAGATGCTAACAAAATTTAACTTTTGTTTTAATTATATTATGTTTAATTACAAAATTACTATTACATCATTAAAAAACATTAATAATTCACCAAATTAATGGCATTAGCTGTCCAATATAAAGTACAAGGGTCTAATTACCCTTTAAAGCCTCTCCATTAACCCTTTTTAAACAATTAGCGATTCACTTTTGTAGTTTTACGATTTAGTCATTTTTCTTTAATTACTAATTAATAAGGACATAATATTAATTAACTTAAAAACTAGAGAATTCCACATCATTCCTATTGTTTGGCCATTTAAGGAGGGTCCAATTTCATAATTGGTCCTTCAATTATTTTTAATTATTAATTAATTAAACTTTATTTCAATTTAACCTTAAAATATTATGACCTAATGAATAAATAACCCAAAGTTTAGTGGAATGTTTGACATCTACCACCGCTTGGACTTTTTGACCATGGTTTAATCACCATTTTGGTCCCTTTAATATTTTAAATCTATAGCAATTCGCTTTTATCCCTTTTACAATTTAATCCTTTTACCTTAATTAACTATCTAAACATTAAATTTTCTGAACCAAACCTTCACATACCAAAATAATTTCTCTGTAAATATTTAATAAAAATAATCACAAGCTCGATTTATAGAAACAGGGTCCCTATACCTTATTTTTTGAAACCACTTGACTTCTGGGACAACCACTTATACTAATCATTAATTCAATTAATTAAAATTCATCAAATCAAATTTTAATATAAAATTATTATTGACTCGTATAATTTAAATTCTAATTATACGAATTTACTCGTCGGATTTGTGGTCTTAAAACCACTGTAAAACTAGCTGTTACATTGACGCTCAATTTATATATTCTGTCAATGCTAACTATTTTATTTTGTAGTAGTATATTTCCAAAAAATTAGAAACAAAATTCCACTACTGTTTAAACATGTCAGTCAAGACCGTTGTGGCTTCTGAAGTGAACCTGGTTGAGAACAATGCTAAATTTGTACACGCGCCCATAGCAATAACATATTTAGGTTCGGGCATATTGTAGACACAGACACTTCCAAACATTTTTGCATCAACAGAGAAATGTTCACCTAGTTTGAAAGTATAGTTGAAGGTGAACAAGTCTACATGTGTAATTCTACCAGTACAGAAGTACTTGGTAAAGGAAAGATCTTTCTTAAATTTACTTCTGGAAAAACATTAGCATTGAATAATGTTTTTTATATACCTGCCTTACGTAGAATTTTAATTAATGGTGGATTATTGAATAAGGCAGGCATAAAATTAGTCTTTGAATTTGATAAAGCTGTACTTTCCCGTAATGGATATTATGTTGGGAAAAGATACCTAAGTGGAGGTTTATTTATGATTGATACTATACTTAATAATAATAAAGCCACCAATTATGCTTATATTATTGAATCCTTTGATATGTGGTATGTTATATTAGGCCATGTGAATATTCGTTCTCTAAAAAAGCTCATAAAAATGAATTTTCTCCCTAATCTAAATAATAGTAACTTTAATAAATTCAAGATTTGTGTTGAAGCCAAGCATGCTAAACCTTCCTTAAAAACTCTTACTAATGGGAAGATTGAACTTTTAGAGTTATTTCATACTGATCTAATAAAAGTATGCTTGCCTGCTTTTAAAAAGGGCACTATCAGATCTAAAACTGTTAATATTGTTTTTGTAGGGTATGCTCTAGATAGTACTGCATATAGATTCATGTCCTTGCATGATCATTCCATATGTGAATCTAGAGATGTTGTTTTCTTTGAGAATGTATTTCCTTTAAAGAAATCTAGCATATTACTGATATACAATTAGATGAGCATATTCCTTCCTCTAGTACAAATAATAGAGATGTTCATAATAATGATATTGAACCTAAGATGAGTAAAAGAAAAATGGCTGCCACTAGTTTCAGACTTGATTTTCTTACTTCCTTTGTAACTAAGATTAGTGATTTAAACTTGATAAGTGATTCTATTGCTCATGCATTTTTGATAGATGAGGATTCAAAAACTTATGATGAAGCTATAAAATCAGTAAATGCTAATTTTTTGATATATGTCATTATTAATGAGCTAGAGTCTATTATGTCTAATCACACTGGGGAACTAGTAGACTTGCTTAGATGTTTTAGACCTATTAGAAATAAATGGGTCTTTAGAAAGAAACTTAGACCAGATGGGTGAATACAGAGGTATAACGTAAGACTAGTTGTAAAATGGTTCACTCAGAAATTTGGGGTAGATTATTTTGATAAACACTCTCTTGTGACTAAGATCTCAACCATTCCTGTTTTGTTTGCTTAAGCTTCCATTCACAATTTGTTGGTACATCAAATGGCTGTGAAGATAACTTTCTTGAACGGTGATTTAGACGAGAAGATCTATATGGAGCAGCCTCCAAGATTTGTGGCACCTGGTATGGAAGATAAAGTTTGCAGACTCAAAAAATCTTTATACAATCTTAAACAAGCTAAAAAACAATAGTATGAGAAATTTCATAAAACTATTCTTAGTTTTGTTTTTATTGTTAATGAAGTAGATGCATGTATGTATTCTAAGATGTTTGGCTCTGATTGTCATCAAAAGTTTATATGTGGATGACATGTTAATTTTCAGCACTAATATGGAAGCCATTAACGAAACCAAAAATTTACTCTCTACCAAGTTTGATATGACTGATTTGGAGAGGTAGATGTAATCTTAAGGGTTAAGGTTACTAAATTAGAAAAAATGATTTTTTTTAAACCAATCTCACTATATAGAGAAAGTGTTAAAGAAGTTTAATAGCTTTGATGTAATCCTTGTGAAAACTCCTTTTGATTTTAGCATACAACTGATAAAGAATAAAAGAAATAGTGTTTCTCAATCAGAGTGGGCTAACATTATTGAAAGCATCATGTTCTTAATGAACTTCATTTGGTTTGATATTGATTATGTAGTCAGTAGACTAAGTAGATATATCCATAATCCTAATAAGAGCATTGGAATGCTCTAAAGTGTTTGCTTAAATATTTTAAAGGTACTATAACTTGGAAATTGGAATTTTTCGGATACCCTGTAGTCGTAAAGGTATATTGTGACGCAAATTGGGTAGCTGATAATGATCTGATAATGATGGACTAACTCTACAAGTGGGTATGTCTTTACTTTGGGTAGAGCGGCTATTTCTTGGAAGTCTGATAAATAGACATGTATTACTCACTCCATGATAGAATCAGAATTTATAGCTTTAGACTTAGCCGGGCAAGAGGTTGAGTGGCTTAGGAATCTACTTGTAGAGATTCTTTTATGGGAAAAATTGACACCTCTCATATCTCTATTATGTAACTCACAAGCTAAAATTTGCATTGCTAAGAGCCAACCTTACAATGGTAAGAAGAGACATAATCGAATAAGACATGAATCTGTAAGACATTTAATAAAAAATGGTGTAACAGCATGGTTTTAGCTAAATCGAAACAGTGGTTCCGGAACCACAAATCTGAGGTCGTGAAATTATTTTAATATTATTTTTGGTCTTTACAGCATGCGATTATATGTGTGTGAAAATTTTGTGAGCTAATTTTATCGTTTAATAGCTCAATTTGAGAAAAAAGACTTAATCGTGTAAAATGCAAAAGTTGCATTCCACTTGTTAAAAGTGTCTATTTGCTATGAGGCATTAAATTGGAGGTCCTTATAATGATATTATACCATTTTTAAGGTTAATAGACATTAATGGACATCTATTATGGAAATTTTAATGTTTATAACTAAGGTTATATTAGTAAATAATGAAATAAAGGTTAATAAAATAAAACAAAACAAATTGGTGTCCATCTTTTTCCATTTCTTCAACCAAATATTAGAAAGAAAGATAGGGTTTGGAGCTTTAGTAATTTTGGCACTTTGGAAGCTTGATTAAGATCAAGAAAGAAAGAATTTGAATATAGATCGGGGAAAATTGAAGGTTATTGAGTAATTGATTCGATTTGCCAATTTCGAGTACGAGGTAAGTTCATACATGATAAACATTGTTATAATTATATTTTTAATGCTTTAATATTGTATAAATTGCATATATGAGACTACTTTGTGTACAACGACAAATCGATTATGTTTGACACTTAGTGTGCATTTCGAGATAGTTTCGGCTATATAGAGCACTTAGTGTGCGAGGTTGCGATAGCTTCGGCTATGAAAGACACTTAGTGAGTGAGATGTCAAGTATTCGACAGTATCACATAAAAGGTATGAGCTTGGTATGAAATTGTACAGGTATGTACATATAAAGCATGAAGTTCAAATGGAAGAAGTACTGAATTTGTTCATAAATACTTGAGTAAGTATGAGAAAATTTTTTTGGTCATCATGATATAGATATGAATTAGTTCAAATTGATAATTTGTATATTATAAATGTTGAGTATATTTAGTACGAGCTTACTAACCTTTTAAAGCTTACTTGTGTGTTCTTTCCATGTCTTATAGATTATCAAAGCTAGTTCGGATTTGGGGGGATCATCGGGAACCATCATGACACTATCGACTATTTGTTGGTATTATTGGATGCTTGTAAATCTGATATATGGCATGTATAGGCTAGTGAATTGATGATATGTTTTGAATTATGATTTAAGCCATGAGATTTGGCTTACTTTTGGTTTGAAAATGTTGGTATGTATTTGGTCATTTAAGTTGGCGTAAGTGATGTGCATAATGCCTTATATATATTGCCTTGTTTTGGGTATGTTGGCCTTAGTTGTTGATATAGTTAAATGATGTGTTTTATGATATGAAATAGATGATAACATTATGAATTAATGTATATGGAACTTATGCAAGTTGTAATGATTTTGGCATAATGATTTGGTAGGTTTTGAATGTGGAATTGAGTAGTTGAAATTGTCGATGATAGATGGTATGATATGTGTGTGAATTGGTATGTTTTGACCGCTTATAAGTGTATAGAAATGGTTCCAAATTGGTTACTATGTGTACATGAGTGAAGGGTGGCAAATTGGTTTTTCAAATGGCCTATTTTTGTCCACACAGGTAGAGACACGGGTGTGTCTCTCAACCGTGTGCAACACACGATCATGATAAACGACCATGTGTCCCCTGGGGTACTCTTTCGAATTAAGTCAGTATACCCTACAGTTTTGACACGGCCTAGACACACGGGTGTGTCTTTTGGCCATGTGTGGCACACAGGCTGGCACATGGGCGTGTGGTCGGCCGTGTGACCCAAGTCAGTAACCCCTTTAAATTTCACACTGCTTGGCACATGGGTGTGTCCTTGGCCGTGTGGTACAAGACAATATATATGCCCTGTTTTCACACGGCCTATGACACGAGCGTGTCTGATAACCGTGTGAGGCAGACGGCCTGTTCACACGGGCATGTGACCCTAAAATCAAAGAAAATTTTCTAAGTCTTTCAAAGTTTACAAATCTTATCGGTTTAGTCCCGAACCACTTCTAAGCATGTTTTAAGGTCTCATAGAGCCTTACAAGGGATAATGTGTTTAATATGAATGGATTTTGATTATGAATGTAACGCCCCAATTTTCGGGAATTCTGTGAATGTTGGCAAAATTTCATGCTTTAATTTTGTCATTTGTGAGTGAAATTATAAAATAGGACCTATGTGAAAATGTTTGAAAATGCTATAGGCTAATTTGTAGTGGCCAAATAAATAGTAGTGCAAAATAGGAGGATTTGCATGTCAAACCTCCCATTTTACAAGAAGTGGCCGGCCATCATGTTGTTGTAGACAAAATGTGCACTTGATATCCATAATTTATGGTACAAATTGATAAATTGATAATTGGTTAGGTAAATGTTCCATGATAATGGGTTAGGTAAATGTTTCATGCTAATGGGTTAGATAAATGTTCCATGATAATGGGTTAGGTAAATGTTCCATGATGGGAATTTCATGTCTTTTGTATTAAAGAATTAAATGGATGAAATATGAAATTTTATTAAAAAAAAGGGGTGAAAAGAACAAAGTTTTGTCCATCTTTGTTCATCATAGCCTAAAGTTAGAGAAGAGAAAGGAGAGGAGAAAGCTCTTGAATGTTCGGTCACTTGGGGAAGAAAATTGAAGGTAAGTTCATGGTAGTTTGTTTCTATCTTGATGTTCCTGAGTTCTTCTTGATTCTACCTTAACTCTTGAAGCATATTTTGGTTTTTAGTTGTGTTGTGAGCATTTAGTCATGAATTAAAATGAAGGAAATGGTTGTTGTTTCATGTTCTTTTGATGAAAAATGGAAGATAGGTGAAGTTGAGCCAAACAAATGAGCATGCATGTGCCTTAGACGTTAAAGGGAAAAATCGGCTAACATGTCGTGCTTTAAAATGATGAAATGGAGATTATACTTAAGTAAAATCATAGATATGTGATGATTGATTGGTGATGTACATGTTTAAATAACATGCATGCAAGTTATGTGTGAAAGAGTGATTTGGTAATAAATCTGCTTGGGACAGCAGCAGTAACGTGACTTTGGAAAATCACCATAAATTGTGAGAGATGAATTAGAAGCTGAATAAATTATGTAATTAAAGCTTAATGAGTCTAGTTTCAAATGAAATAAATGAGAAAATATTTTGAATTCTGTACAATGAGAAATTTGATTCGTAATGAAGAGTGGTCAGATTAGTCAAACAGTGAAACATGCGAAACTTTGAGAAAAATCTGGTATTAATTGGTTAAACCAAAAATTCTGAAAATTTTATGGATAGAATATATATGAGTCTATTTTCAGGGAAAATTAACGGAACTTGATTTTGAGTTTTGTAACTCCAGTTATAAATGATTTAGTGACTGTTGCTCAGGAAGACAGCTTGCAGTGAAATTATGATTATGTGGTAAACATTGACAAATTTGTTAATGAGTTGCTTATTAATTTCTTATAAGCTTACTCTGATCTGTAGGTGTGATTGGCTGAATATTGTAAGGGATTAATATGTAGTTTGTATTTGAATAGTTAGATTAACGTGTTAGTAATCCAATTGTAGGCAGTTCGTGTGTGGATCTCACAAGATATCGTCAGCAAATGTGTGTAACTAACACCCTCTTATAGACTAGATCGGCAAAAGCCAAAAAGCCGGTATTTTGAGAACTTGCGAGTGTACGAATGCTCGTGAGATTAATAGTTTGATGTATATGGTAAATTAAAGTGATAAGACTGCAGAGTGCGCGATTCCGTGCATTTCGATGTTTTTGGGCTTAATGGGCCAAAAACGGGATAATGGGCCAACGGGTCCAAGTCGGTAAGAAAATGCGGTAAGTGTTTCTAATCGTAAGTAAATGGCTATGATATGCATGAAAACCTTAAGAATAGTTAAATTACTTGAATACCCTTATGTATGGAAAATTACTGTTATACCCCTAGGTGTAAAATTACCATTATACCCCTAGGGTTACTTTTGACTGAAAATGTAATATCCCGAATTAGGGCCTAATCGGAATAGTGGTTTCGTGACCATAAATTCGAGATAGAAATAATTATTTTATAATTATTTTGAGGTTTATGATATGATTGCATGATTGTGTGAAAATTTCGTGATGAAATTCTATGCCTAAAGTGCTTAAATTGAAAGTAGGGACTAAATCGAATAAGTTGCAAAACTTACATTCTAGAAGTTTTTAGTATGAAATTGTTTTGGAATATTAATGAGGAGGTCTTAAATAGAAATTTGACCAATTTTAAGTTCATGGACAAAATTAGGACATGGAAGGAATTTTTGGAAAGTTTAGTAGTAAGGGTATTTTGGTCATTTAGATATTAAAATGAATTAAAAACAAAATTAAAAGCCAATTTTTGTCCATCTTCTTCATTAGGCCGAAATTTCAAGGGTTTCGCCATAGCTAGGGTTTGTTTCAAGCTTCCAAGCTCCATAGTAAGTGATTCCAAGCCCCGTTTTTAATTATTTTTACGTTTTTGAGATCCCGGTACCTCGATAAAGCTTATGTTAGCAATAATTTAACCTAGGGTTTATATTTGGAAAAATACCCATAGGTGAAATTTGTGTATTTTGATGTTTTATGATAGAATATGAAGTTTTAAATTATGTTAGACAACCTGTACTACTTGATTTTAAGCAAAAACGAGTAAAAGGGCTTAATCGGTAAAAATACCTAATAGTCACAAGTACATGTTAGAGTGAGAATTTGATGTTGCCATAGAAGAGAAAAGTGATCAGCATGTTGTAAAAAATAAGAATAAGGAATAAAGTTTAATCCCGAGCCTAGGGGCAAAAATGTAAATATGCAAAAGTTTAGGGGTAAAATTGTAATTTTGCCAAAATTTGAGTTAAGGATTAACTTGATAATGTGAGTATTAAATAAGCTAAATGTGTTATTTTAGATCAAGAAAGACGTGGAATCGACCTCAATCGAGGAAAAGAAAAGATTGTGGACTAAATTGCAAAATCTTTGTATTTTGGTACCAAGGTAAGTTCATGTGTAAATAATGTAGCATAATGGTTATTTTTAAGTTATTGATGTTAATTATATGTTATGCTGAATTTTATTATGAAATGTATGCTTTGTGGTTAATTTCAAATAATATGTAAATTATGTGAACTACTTGTTAAATATAATTGTTACCGAGTATTGATTTCGGCATTCTACGGAAGACGGCAAGGATAAGTGTTCGAGAAAAAGCCCGTTTGAACCTTAGGAATAGATTAGGATACAAGTGACATGTCACTAGGATGGTTGAGCATCCGAACTCGTTGAGTTGAGTCCGAGTTCACTTATGGATGCGAATGTCCGAACTCGTTGAGTTGAGTTCGAGTTCGTGAGATGTAACTAGGCATCCGAACTCGTTGAGTTGAGTCCGAGTTCACTTATGGATGCGAACGCCCGAGCTCGTTGAGTTGAGTCCGAGTTCGCTTATGGGCGGGTTACATGATTGCTTGATTGCATATATGGCACTTATGTGCAAGTTATCCATGTATCCGAATTATATTCCGATGTGTTCAACGGGTAAAGTTCTACTCAAATGGAGGAATATTCGAGATGTAAAGAGACGTATTGGTAAGTGATGTGAAATGGATATTTTGGACAGGTATGTATTTAACCCTCGGGTTGAGTATTGATACAACTACGATAAGGTAATAAGATGATGAAAAATGATTAAAAATGTGATATGTGTTTTAGTGATACATGCTAATGTTGATTGGTATGACTGTTTGTTATGTTACTTATTATTTGCATATGAACTTACTAAGCATTTATGCTTACTCCCTCCTTCTTACTCATTGTAGTTTTGGACAAGCCAGCTCAAGAGTCGGGATAGGTCGAAGGCTCACCACACTATCCTAAGACGTTTGGTAAATGGCTTGTAAATTTAAGTATGGCATGTATAGCAATATACCTATTTTGTGTAAATGATCTTATGGTATGGTTGTGGAATGGTTGAGGAAATGCTTGATCATGATAAATTATGAAAATGGTTAGTGTAGATTATGTTTGATGTTAAGGAAAACTATTAAGATACTTAGTGCATAAAAACTCATAAAAAGGATGAAATTTGCCATAAACAGAATACTGCAGCAACACTGATGCAAGTTTGAAAATTTACTAAAAATCATAGCAATTGAATTTGGTGATGGACTACATATCAAATTGAAGCTTATTATGTCTAGTTTCACATGAAACAAATGAAACAGGTAAAGGAATTATATATTAGAAGATATTTGAATTTCAGTGAAACAGGGTCATAGCAGTTTCTGAATCCCCTGTTCCAAATTTAGAAATTCACCATAAATTGTAAATATATAATTAGGTAGTGTATTTTATATTAACAGAATCCTTATTGAGTCTAGTTTTAGGAGAAATAAACCTCATAGTCATATGGATTTTTTACAGAGAGAAATGTGGTTCGTAGTAAACAGAGGTCAGACCAGTCAAGTCCTGAAACAGGGGTAACTTTAACTAATAAACTGTACTAATTGGCCCAACAAAAAAATTTTAAAAAAAAATTACTAGATAGGTATATGAGTCTAGATTTAGAGAAAATTTACGGATCTTGATTTCGAGTTTCGTAACTCGAGATATGATTTTTCTTGTGACTGTGATGCAAGTAGCTTAAAAGCTGTGAATGTAGAAATAAATAATCCAAAGTTCTAAATATGTTAAATTAAGCTTAGTAACACCTCATACTCGACTCCGGCGACGGTCTCGGGCGTGGGGGCGTTACAGAAAAGCATGACGATCTGATTCTGTATGATGTATGCCATGATTATATATCTGTTGCATGGGGACATGGGTTATATTATGGAGGAAGCGTCCTGGTGGCTATGCCACAATTATCTGATCTGGTGGCTCTGCCACATATATCTGTTCTGGTGGCTATGCCACGATTATCTGATCTGGTGGCTCAGCCACATATATCTGTTCTGGTGGCTCTGCCACAATATCTGTATCTGGTGACTTTGTCACAATATCTGGCAGCCTTGCTGCGATTTCTGTGGTGTGTAGCGGTTGGGTGGGTCGAGTAGTCCCCCCACATGGTGTAAGGCTGGTATGGGGGTGTTATGGATGAATCTGGGTTGGGATTTCTGCATTCATGTAATATCTGTTCTGATCTGTTATGGGCCTATGGGCTTTATTCTAAATTTCTATTCTGGGCTAAGGCCAACTTATTCTGTTTCAGTGGTTTGAGCTGATATAGGCTATGGTTGGGTTAATTTACACACTGAGTTTCCCCAAACTCATCCTTTTTATTTTCATCCACGCAGGAAATCCCTAACCATAGTGGGCTTGGAACTATGAGGAAATTCGGAGTGGCCACCCGTTCTAAAAGTTTGATTTTCTTCTGGTGAACTGGACATCCTTTTATTTACGTTTGAAGTTTTGGGTTTTTAAATGTAATAAGGCCGCTTAATTATTTTTGATGGTTTTAATATGTATTACTAAGATAGGTATTACTTATTTTAACTGTTGAAATTGGATAGCTTTAGGGCGCGTTTTCAAAAACAACAATTGATTTCAAAATAACACGACAACAAGCAATGTAACACCCCTATCCCGTAACCGTCACCGGAATAGGATGAGGTGTTACCAGAAATTAGGAATAAGATCGGAAGAATAAAATTTTAAACTCCCTTCTTTAAGTAAACGTCCAACAGATTCCATTTTCGTATGGCTTATATACAATAGTCATAATATCATTCTACTATATTGCCTATCCTATACATGCCATAAGCTAAGTCTAATTACATAGTTGCCGCAATGGTAGATAGTGTGACGAAGTGCTGATGATCCCCAAGCTGGTAGTCAGAATCCACAACCTATCACCAAAACATAATTGAACAGAGTAAGCTTTTGCGAGCTTAGTAAGTTTTAAGCAAAACAAAGTGTTCTCATTCAACGTCATTGGTCAATCATTTCAACTGCTCGATGAAGTTAATCTAGAGCTTCATCTCGAACCATGATATCAATAGACGAATTACTTGGTCATCTTATATATATATATATATATATATATACCTTCAATAATAGTGACCTAGATGGTCAAATATTTCCAAAGCACATTCTTCGTCAAATTTCAACTTTCCATGTTCCTTTCCACTTATTCATAATCACACCCTTATTTTTAAGTATTTCAACATGACAAATACTGAATTACCGTAGGCACATAAATAAATAAACATATTCCTTATCACATATACGTAAATGTGAAAAACATAATTCTTACCTTGTACTGGTACATTTAGCCCAACCCATACTCAAATCATAAGGCTTTTGGGCAGAATATGCTCTAATACATAAGAACATTTCATCACATACTTCATTATACAGCATACCATTACCAATTAGATCATTCACATATTTGGAGTCATAATATTAATCACATTTACTTACCCTTCGATCATCGATAATTCACCTCGAAATCACTCCACCGATGAGTAAGTAATCGCTTTTGAACATCTTAAATACATAACACTTATTTGATGGTAACTTATTGCAGATACTCAATATCAAAGTCTTACTTGAATCCTAGCATTTAGCCGTCGGGTCTTTAAAGCTCGGATATAGTACAAGCACGAAGCCTATGGACGTTAATCAAGATAATATTCTCGCATAAGGCCTGCGGGGTTTTAACCCGGATATAGTACTGTCACAAATGCCCTTCGGGACTTATCACATTTATACACATTGGCCATTAAGCCTTATCACATATATACACCTTCACATTCATCACATTGGCCATTAAGCCTTATCACATATATACACCTTCACATTCATCACATCGGCCATTAGGCCTTATCACATATATATACACTTTCACATTCATCACATTGGCCATTTGGCCTTATCACATATATACACACTTTCACATTCATCACATCGGCCATTAGGCCTTATCACATATATATACACTTTCATGTACAGACTTGGTCTTGGTCGAATCTACATCAATCACTTTTCCAATGAATAATTCAATTTCACGCCATACTATCATTTCATATTCGAATACTCATAAACTTACAAATTTCACAAATTTTAATATCAAAGATCCATCTAACACTCATATATCATTTTACAATATCACAATTAGAATTCAAGTATGGGTTTAATCAATAGCTTATGAGCAACTAAAACAAGTTTTATCCATGTTTACAACAAAAATCACATATTCACTACAAGCTGTTTTCCTGACCAATGGTCACTAAATTATTTATAACCGAGCTACAAGGATCCAAATCACTTGCCGTTAATTTTCCCTGAATATGGACTCGTATATCTTCCATCCATAAATTTTTCAGAATTTTAGGTTTGGCCAATCAATACCAGATTTTTCTTAAAGTTTCCCCTGTTTCACTGTTTGACTAACCTGACCAGTCTTTACTACGAATCAAAATTCTCATTGTACAGAATTCAAAGTATGTTCTATTTGATTTCATTTGAAACTAGACTTATTAAGGAGTCTAAGCATATAAATTTTATCTTATAAAAATTTTTGTACTATTTATAATAATTTTCTAAATGCAGAATAGGGGATTTCAGATTCATTCCGACACTATCACACACAACTTTAAATATCTCTCTATAGGAAATTCCTTTGCTTGCACTGTTTATTTTATAAGAAACTAGACTCATTGAGCTTTGATTTCATATTTTATTCAGACTCTAATTCCACTCCAACAATTTATGGTGATTTTCAAAAATCACACTACTGCTGCTGTCCTAAGCAGATTTTTACAATTTGCTCTTAAATTTCCAAGTCCAAACACTAATGTACTTACCATTTAAGTTTAAAACATATCATGGCCACATCACATCTTGTTAGATCAACTCATTATGTCCTATTATGATTGAATTTACTCAATATTTGATCACTTAAAATTTACCTTGGAAGTGGTCGACGACTAGATATCCACGGCCATTCGTTTACTTTCTCTTTTCCCCTATCCGACTTTGATCCTCTTTGCTCTTAAGCTTAAGTAAAACAATAGATTTGCTTAAGTACTTAACTAATATTATTCACTTAACAATCACATTTGGCAATCACATATCATTTAATCTATATCTAATTCACCTTCACAAGCAAAGAGTCACTTAATTTATCATGCTTTCTTATACATGAATTTAATCATATTGTTTGAATGTCCTTTTGTGTACATGGTACATACATAAGGCATACATATATATATATATATATATACCTATATATGACCATTACAATTTAAACATTTAATCATAATCGGCAAGCTTTATTTCAACTATTTAAGGTGCAAACCATTTATGTTATTCATTAACATTTCGTCATATTAAATCTCGATTAACCAATTTAACACATACCAAAATCCAATCATACATCTAACCTTTGTCTCCATACCAAACCGAGTTATAAGATTATACATTACACTAAGCATATCATTAAACATACCTATTCAATTTAGCTAATTTCATAGCCGATTAATCACCTTACCCCACATTACTCAATGCCGAACATTAACCCAACATCACAAGCATAATCACCATGAAACTTACCTTAATACACATTTTATCCCATTGCCGAATACATATATATATATATATATATATATCATCAAATAAATATTTATTCACATAACAACAATTCATTCACATCTCTATAAATGATCATAATCGGACATTATAAACAAATCAACTAGTTTAACATTCAATTTCTTCTAACCATTCCTCAATCACTTACTCAATGAACAATAATGTACTTAACCAATTCCTTAGGCATATATTCGGCAATATATATATATATTAATGACTAAAACACTTAGGCCGATTCTAAAACACCCATAAATCTTCATAATAGCACATGTAACTAGCTCAAATCTCAAACCATCTAATATACTATCAAAATATATATAATATTACAACCAATTTACCATTCCTTAATATGACCAAAGGTAAGCTTTACATGAACTTTGAAAATCCTTACAAACATCACTTAATCTAGAATTAAAAATCATGGGTTATCTACCACATGTCATTAACAACCAAATTTCATAATCAATTTGACAAAAATCACATTACATACCTTTAGAATAGATCTATGCATATGACCGATTATTTGAGCTTCACTCCCTTACTATTTCTTCACCACGGCAATGAAGAATAAGAATGAACCAAACTTTGTTTTTTTTTTTCCACCCCACCATGTTTTATTTATCTTTTTTTTTTCTTTATAAATTAAGGCCATATAATATTAATATACTTTCTTGAATTCATTTTCTATGCACCCTTGTCATTATGGCCGGCCACTACTTCTCAAAATGGGGTATTTGACATGCAAGTCCCCATTTTGAGAATCATGCACTAACTAGTCTTCAAATTAATTCATAACTTTTTTTTTTTTGTTTCTCACATAAGCCCTTTGACTAAAATTCACATTCAACTAACAGAATTTAAGCATCAAAATTTCACACATGCACTATCACACATAGTAGATATGAATTTTAATATTTAATAAATTTTATAACTCGATTTTATGGTCCCAAAACCACATCTCGACTAGGGTCAAATTAGGGATGTCACAAGCAAAGCTTCCGCAATGAAAGTATTTTCCAAAATTAATCACTTTTCCTAAAAATGACTTAATCAAATCTGTTTCCTAGAAATATTCATGACGTTAAGGTGTGGCAATGGCGGTATGCATGTCTAGGATTGGATCCGAAGGAGCTTGGTACTTAGCAAATCCGATGGACTCACTACCCTTTTCCTAGGTTTCCTACCGGTGCAATCGCTTCCATTCACTTTAACCTATAATGAAATTATCTTTTAAAACACTAAGTAAGTTTTTCTGGATCAACAATATAAAATGTTTTGAACGCTTCGATGTGGCATGTCAGATCTGATCATAACGTCTGAGCCGAGTTTGGGGTGTTACATTTAGTGGTATCAGAGCCAGGTTGCAACAACTCGGCTGTGGAATGGGTTTAAAAAAAACAAAGATTTTTAAAAACAAATTTTTTTTTGCGAAAAACGCGATTTTCAAAATTTAGATCTTTAGAAGGTGGCATTCCGAATCTCCGGCCCAAGCCTGTAAGTATTACTCTGAACTTTTCTGAATATTTTCTTAAATTTTCTGTCTGTACTGAAACCCTATTAGGATACTCTAGATAGGATGATACTGAAACCATAGGAAAACCTGATAAGAGACTGAAACTGTAGCTAGACTTCGATTCTGCGAAAACAAACTCTGAACTACAGTCTGATTCATAAAACATCTGTAATAAACACTGGAATATTAATTGATGCATAAAAATTCGTAATCAAGATAATACGATATGAGTACAAGAGGCCATGGACAGAGCTGAGGAAGTGCTCGAGCAAGATCTTCGTCTTCGAGACATATACCGGCGGTGGATGCACTGGTACCACCGGCAACAGAGGTAGAGCCTCATGACCGCGGTGCCGACGATGATGCCCTGTCACAGGCAATGCTTCATGTTCTGGAAAGGGTTGCCGGGGCAAGTACGGGCAATGGAGTTCGGGGATCTATTTCTGAACGACTTCGGGCTAACGGAGCGGAGATCTTTAGGCGCGTATCTGGTATAGCCCCGAATGTGGCGGGATATTGGTTGGAGGCCACAGAACGGATTATGGACAACTTGGACTGCTCTGAGGAGATTGTGAGTGGGGTATCTGTACTAAGTCCTTTGGGTCACTCGGTTAGGGTAGACAAACTGTATAGGGATATACCCTTAGAAACTCAAGGTAGGATTTTCCCTGGAGATCTGATGGAGTTACCGTTCGGAGAGTTTGATCTTATTTTGGGAATGGACTGGCTTGTTAAGCATAAGGCGACCCTGGATTGTACTGCTAAACGAATGGTGTTAAGGTGAGCGAAGGGATTATTTGTCCAATGTGGTGTCAGCTTTAAGAGCCGAAAAGTGGATTCGGAAAGGTTGTGGCCCATTTGGAATTTGTAAGTTAGTCAAAAGAAAAGGGACTGACAGTGGATAAGGTTAGGACCGTAAAGGAGTTCCAAGATGTTTTTCCGGAAGAGCTTCCAGGATTGCCTCTAAACCGAGAAGTTGAGTTTGGAATAGATTTGTTGCCTGGAACGGCACCTGTGTCCATCGCACCGTATAGGATGGCACCAAAGGAGTTAGTGGAGTTAAAGGCTCAAATTCAAGAGTTGTTGGATAGGGGCTTCATTAGGCCAAGCGTGTCTCCATGGGGAACACCGGTGCTATTTGTGAAGAAAAAGGACGGGACAATGCGCATGTGCATCGATTACCGCCAGTTGAACAAACTGACGATAAAGAACAAATACCCTCTACCTAGGATTGATGATTTATTTGACCAACTTAGAGGAGCTTCTGTATTTTCTAAGATTGACCTCCGATCTGGATATCATCAGTTAAGGGTCAAGGAGGCAGATATCCATAAGAAGGCATTCAGGACTCGGTATGGTCATTACGAGTTTTTGGTTATGCCATTTGGACTGACGAACGCTCCTGCAGTATTTATGGATCTGATGAATCGGGTGTTCCAACCATTCTTGGATCGGTTCATAGTCGTCTTCATTGATGATATCCTGGTCTATTCTGAAACTGAAGCGAAACATGATGAGCATCTCCGTATAGTGCTGCAAGTGTTAAGGGAGAAGGAACTCTTTGCGAAGTTCAGCAAGTGTGAATTTTGGTTGAGGGAGGTAACCTTCTTAGGACGGTGTCGGAAATTTGAAGTTTCCTAGGGTTGGCAAGATACTTCAGAAGGTTTGTGGAAGGTTTTTCTATTATGGCAGCACCCCTGACAAAATTCACAAGGAAAGGAGAACCGTTTGTATGGACTGAGAAGCAGCAGGGAGCTTTTGAGAAGTTGAAGAAAGTTCTGACTGAAGCACCTGTGTTAATTCAGCCAGAGTCTGGAAAGGATTTTACTGTGTACAGTGACGCATCACACATGGGTTTGGGCTGCGTGTTAATGCAGGAGGGTAAGGTGGTTACATATGCATCACGACAGCTTAAACCTCACGAAGGGAACTATCCTACTCATGATTTGGAGTTGGCGGCAGTGATATTTGGACTTAAGATTTGAAGACATTACTTGTACGGAGGGAGGTGTATTATATACACAAACCACAAGAGTCTTAAGTATTTGTTGACTCAGAAGGAGCTGAACCTTAGGCAAAGGAGATGGATTGAGTTGTTTAAGGATTATGACTGTTTGATCGAGTATCACCCAGGCAAGGCTAATGTGGTAGCCGATGCTTTAAGTCGTAGAACCGTATCTGATCTGAGAGCAATGTTTACTCGTTTGAGTCTGTATGATGATGGCAGTTTGTTGGCTGAATTGCAAGTAAGGCCAACCTGGGTGGACCAGATTAAGGAAAAGCAGTTAGAAGATGAGTCTTTGGTTGCTCGTTTTCAACAAGTTAAGGAAGGGGAAACTTCTGAGTTTGGTTTAAATGGTGATGGAGTTCTGTGTTTCCGAGGAAGAATTTATGTTTCGAGGGACTCTGATTTAAGGCAGACAATATTGAAGGAAGCTCATGGGGGACTATGTGCCATGCATCCTGGAGGGAATAAGTTGTATCACGACTTGCGAGAATTGTACTGGTGGCTTGGACTTAAGCGAGAAGTAACGGAGTTTGTAGGAAAATGTCTAACATGCCAACAAGTGAAAGCTGATCATCAATTACCTTCTGGACTGTTACAGCTGGTGAAGATACCACTTTGGAAGTGGGAGAGGGTAACCATGGACTTTGTGAGTGGGTTGCCTTTGACACCATCAAAGAAAGATTTTGTGTGGGTAGTGGTGGATAGGTTAACAAAATCTGCCCATTTCATACCTGTTCGTATTGACTTTTCACTTCAAAAGTTAGCCAAGTTGTATGTGGCGGAGATTGTGCGACTTCATGGAGTCCTAGTTTCAATTATTTCTGATCGGGATCCCAGATTTACATCTCGATTTTGGCAAAAGTTGCATGAGGCGTTGGGGACGTAATTAAACTTTAGTACGGCTTTCCATCCCCAAACTGATGGTTAGTCAGAGAGGGTTATTCAGATTCTGGAGGATATCTTGAGGGGATGCGTGATTGACTTTTGAGGTAGTTGGGAGGATTACTTACCGTTGGTAGAATTTATGCACAATAACGAGCTTACCAAAGTAGTATTCAAATGGCACCGTATGAAGCCTCAGATGGATGAAGGTGTCGTACACCTAGTTGTTGGATTGAACTAGGAGAGCGACAAATTCTTGGACCAGAGTTGGTAGCTGATACTGAGGATAAGGTCAGAATAATTAGGGACCGGTTAAAAGAAGCATCTGATAGGCAAAAGTTGTATACAGATTTGAAGCGTAAGGAGATTGAGTACTCAGTAGGTGATATGGTCTTTTTAAAGGTTTCTCTTTGGAAGAAGATATTAAGGTTCGGTAAGAAGGGCAAGTTGAGTCCGTGGTTCATTGGGCCTTATCGGGTTTTGAAGCGAGTAGGCCCAGTGGCTTATCAATTGGAATTGCCTCCAGAGTTAGACAGGATTCACGATGTTTTTCACGTCTCCATGTTAAGGCGTTATCGTCTTGACCTCGCTCATGTCCCGCCATTCGCGAAATTGAAGTTCGATCGATTTGACCTTTGAGGAGGAGCCTGTGCAAATATTGGCTCGAGATGTTAAGGTTCTCAGAAGGAAATCTGTCCCGTTAGTGAAAGTGCTTTGGCGTAATCATGGAAGAGAAGAAGCTACTTAGGAATCAGAAGAGACTATGCATCAACAATACCCTCAACTATTTGGATCAGGTAAATTTCGAGGCCGAAATTTCTTTAAGGAGGGTAGAGTTGTAACGCCCTAATTTTCGAGAATTCTGTGAATGTTGGCAAAATTTCATGCTTTGATTTTGTCATTTGTGAGTGAAATTATGAAATAGGACCTATGTGAAAATGTTTGAAAATGCTATAGGCTAATTTGTAGTGGCCAAATAAATAGTTGTGCAAAATAGGAGGATTTGCATGTCAAACCTCTCATTTTACAAGAAGTGGCCGGCCATCATGTTGTTGTAGACAAAATGTGCACTTGATATCCATAATTTATGGTACAAATTGATACAAATTGATAATGGGATAGGTAAATGTTCCATGATAATGGGTTAGGTAAATGTTTCATGATAATGGGTTAGGTAAATGTTCCATGATAGGAATTTCATGTCTTTTGTATTAAAGAATTAAATGGATGAAATATGAAATTTTATTAAAAAAAAAGGGGAGAAAAGAACAAAGTTTTGTCCATCTTTGTTCATCATAGCCTAAAGTTAGAGAAGAGAAAGGAGAGGAGAAAGCTCTTGAATGTTCGGTCACTTGGGGAAGAAAATTGAAGGTAAGTTCATGGAAGTTTGCTTCTATCTTGATGTTCATGAGTTCTTCTTGATTCTACCTTAACTCTTGAAACATATTTTGGTTTTTAGTTGTGTTGTGAGCATTTATTCATGAATTAAAATGAAGGAAATGGTTGTTGTTTCATGTTCTTTTGATGAAAAATGGAAGATAGGTGAAGTTGAGCCAAACAAATGAGCATGCATGTGCCTTAGATGTTAAAGGGAAAAATTGGCTAACATGTTGTGCTTTAAAATGGTGAAATGGAGATTAAACTTAAGTAAAATCATAGATATGTGATGATTGATTGGTGATATACATGTTTAAATAACATGCATGCAAGGTATGTGTGAAAGAGTGATTTGGTAATAAATCGCTTGGGACAAAGAGAATAACGTGACTTTGGAAAATCACCATAAATTGTGAGAGATGAATTAGAAGCTGAATAAATTATGTAATTAAATATAGTTTCAAATGAAAATATTTTGATTTCTGTACAATGAGAAATTTGATTCGTAATGAAGAGTGGTCAGATTAGTCAAACAGTGAAACATGCGAAACTTTGAGAAAAATCTGGTATTGATTGGCTAAACCAAAAATTCTGAAAATTTTATGGATAGAAGATATATGAGTCTGTTTTTAGGGAAAATTAACGGCACTTGATTTGGAGTTTCGTAGCTCTAGTTATAAATGATTTAGTGACTATTGCTCAGGAAGACAGCTTGCAGTGAAATTATGATTATGTGGTAAACATTGACAAATTTGTTAATGAGTTGCTTATTAATTTCTTATAAGCTTACTCTGATCTGTAGGTGTGATTGGACGAATATTGTAAGGGGTTAATACGTAGTTCGTATTTGAATAGTTAGATTAACGTGTTAGTAATCTAATTGTAGGCAGTTCGTGTGTGGATCTCGTCGAATATAAATCGTAAGCAATGTGTGTAACTAATACCCTCTTATAGACTAGATCGGCAAAAGCGAAAAGCCGTATTTTGAGAACTTGCGAGTGTACGAATGCTCGTGAGATTAATAGTTTGATGTATATGGTAAATTAAAGTGATAAGACTGTAGAGTGTGCGATTCAGTGCATTTCGATGTTTTGGGCTTAATGGGCCAAAAGCGGGATAATGGGCCAACGGCCCAAGTCGAAGAAAATGCGTAAGTGTTTCGATCGTATGTAAATGGCTATGATATGCATGAAAACCTTAAGAATAGTTAAATTACTTGAATACCCTATGTATGGAAAATTATCATTATACCCCTAGGTGCAAAATTACCATTATACCCCTAGGGTTACTTTTGACCTAAAAGCATGACGATCCGATTACGTATGATGTATGCCATGATTATATATCTGTTGCATGGGGACATGGGTTATATTATGGAGGAAGCGTCCTGGTGGCTATGCCACAATTATCTGATCTGGTGGCTTTGCCACATATATCTGTTCTGGTGGCTATGCCACGATTATCTGATCTGGTGGCTCTACCACATATATCTATTCTGGTGGCTCTACCACAATATCTGTATCTGGTGACTTCGTCACAATATCTGGCAGCCTTGCTGCGATTTCTGTGGTGTGTAGCGGTTGGGTGGGTCGAGTAGTCTCCCACATGGTGTAAGGCTGGTATGGGGTGTTATGGATGAATCTGGTTGGGATTTCGCATTCATGTAATATCTGCTCGATCATTATGGGCCTATGGGCTTTATTCTAAATTTCTATTCGGGCTAAGGCCAACTTATTCTGCTTCAATGGTTTGAGCTGATATAGGCTATGGTTGGGTTAATTTACACTCTGAGTTTCCCCAAACTCCTCCTTTTTATTTTCATCCACGCAGAAATCCCCAACCATAGTGGGCTTGGAGTCGTGAGGAAATTGAGTGGCCACCCGCTCGAAAGTTTGATTTTCTTCCGTGAATGGACATCCTTTTATTTACGTTTGAAGTTTTGGGTTTTAAATATAATAAGGCCACTTAATTATTTTTGATGGTTTTAATATGTATTACTAAGATAGGTATTACTTATTTTAATTGTTGAAATTGGATAGCTTTAGGCGCGTTTTCAAAAACAACAATTGATTTCAAAATAACACGACAACAAGCAAAGCTTACGCAATGAAAGTATTTTCCAAAATTAATCACTTTTCCTAAAATGAGTTAATCAAATCGGTTTCCTAGAAATATCCATGACGTTAAGGTGTGGCAATGACGGTATGCATGTCTAGGATTGAATCCGAAGGAGCTTGGTATTAGCGATCAGATGGACTCACCACCCTTTTCTCGGTTTCCTACCGGTGCATGACTTCTATTCACTTTAACCTATAATGAAATTATCTTTTAAAACACTAAGTTTTTCTGGATCAACAATATAAAATGTTTTGAACGCTTCGATGTGGCATGTCGGATTCGGTCATAACATCTGGGCCGGGTTTGGGGTGTTACAATGAATGCTTAAATGTATGTGAATAAGGTATGTTATTCAGTAATGCCTCATAACCCTATTCTGACGACGGATACGAGTTAGGTGTTACATTTGATTGGTATCAGAGCTACGATTTAGTCGATTCTAGGACTAATGTAGCGAGTGAGAGTTTAGCTATACATACCATTTATATAAACTACGATAGTGTGATGATTCCTGACAGTTAAAATGTGTTTTTTGAATAGAAAATGGATCCCGATCGAGCCGTAGCTAACAATGTTGAAAGTAATGCACCCACTCCCGCTTAAGGGGAATTGTAATCTGATCCTAGACTTGTATCTAGTAGCTAAGGGGGAGAGGCTAAGCAAGCCTTCTTCCAAATGATGAGTGAGTGGTTCACGGAGTTTGTTAGAATGAATCCGGCTGCTCAAAAACCTCCAACCCCACCTGTTCCTCAACAAGTCCTAGTTGTGCCACAAGTGATAGATCCGATCCGATTAAGTAAGCCACCTGTTGATAAGATTCGGAAACATGGGACTGAAGAGTTTCGGGCTATAGTTGATGATGATGCTGAGAGAGTTGAGTTCTGGCTCAAAAACACGATCAGAGTATTTGATGAATTATCCTGTACTCCAGAAGAATGTATCAAATGCGTAGTATTGTTGCTTAGAGACAATGCATATCATTGGTGGAAAATGTTGACATCGGTGGTTCCTAAAGAACGAGTTACCTGGGAATTCTTTCAGACTGATTTTCGGAAAAAGTAAATAAGTCAAAGATTTCTCGATTTGAAACATAAAGAGTTTCTAGAATTAAAACAGGGTTGAATGACTGTCACTGAGTACGAAAGAGAATTTGTACGACTATGTAAGTATGCTTGGGAATATCTGTCTACTAAGGAGATTATGTGCAAACAATTTGTTAATGGGTTAAATGAATATATAAAGTTGTTAGTCGGGATACTTGAATTGAAGGAATTTGTAGTACTGGTTGAGAGGGCTTGTAAAGCAGAGGACCTCGGTAAAGAAAAGAGAAAGGATGATTCAGAGGTAAGAGATTCGAGGAAGGGATCGATGAGTAAATCTTATTATTCCTCGTCGAAGAAATCTAGAGACTATTTTAACCGATCGACAGCTTAAGTGGGATATCAGAATAAAGATCCCGGGAAGCAATACACCAACCTTAAAGCTCAAGCTACATCAGTATCGAGCGCTGGTAATGTAAAAGATGCTAAACCAGAGTGTCAACAGTGTGGAAGACGACATTTTGGAGATTGCTGGGTGAAAAATAATAGTAGAGCTTGTTACAGTTGTGGTTCACGAAATCACTTTATTAAAGATTGCCTAGAGTTAGCTGAAAAAGATAATACTCAGAACACGAGGCCGACTAACACTGTAGTTAGAGGGAGACCATCCCGTAATGTTGGAAATGTGAGTGGTGGTAGAGGTGCGACATGAGACACTGCTGTGAGATTTGATGCCAGAGCACCTGTACGAGCCTACGCTATTCGCACTCGCGAGGAAGCGTCATCTCCAGATGTTATCACTGGTACTTTTACTCTCTATGGTACTAAAGTTATTACATTGATGGATCCAAGATCAACTCATTTATATATATATATGTGTGTGAATTTAGTATCCAGTAAGACTTTGCCTATAGAGTCTATTGAATTTGTAATTAGAGTATCAAACCCCTTAGGCAAGTGTGTTTTGGTTGATAAAGTGTGCAAGAATTGTCCATTGATGATTCGGGATAACTGCTTTCTGGGTAATTTGATGCTGTTAGCATTTGACGAGTTTGATATATTCCTGGGTATGAATTGGTTAACATTGCATGATGCTGTTGTGAATTGAAAAAGAAATACAATTGATTTGAGATGTCAGAATAATGAAATTATCCGGATTGAGTCAAATAATCTGAATGGCTTGCTAGTAATGATTTTATCGATGCTAGCTTAGAAATATGTGAGAAAGGGTTGCAAAGCTTATTTAGCTTATGTGCTTGATACGAAAGTTACTGAAAAGAAGATCGAATCAGTAGCAGTTGAGTTTGGCATTAAGTTAATATTGGGAACAATGTCGATATCGATAGCTCCGTACAGAATGGCACCGATAGAATTAAAGGAATTGAAAGCTCAGTTGAAAGAACTAACGGATAAAGGTTTTGCAAGATTGAGCTTTTTGCCTTGGGGATGCTCTTGTATTGTTTGTGAAAATGAAAGATGGCACGATGGGAATGTGTATAGACTACCGACAGCTTAACAAAGTGACGATCAAGAATAAATATCCTCTACCGCGAATTGATGATTTGTTTGATCAATTGAAAGGAGATATAGTGTTTTCAAAGATAGATTTGAGATTGGGTCCCTTTGCCAGGAATTTGGGAAGTTGTTGGATATGCACCATTGCTTGTTCTAAGGCAATATAAAGTGAGGCAGTTTATACCGGTTACACAGGGTCTAGCTCAAAGTGATTTCTCTTATAAAGGAGATCACTATAAGAAGAAGATGCGAGAGATTTTTGAGGCTTGGAAGAAGCCTTTCTGTATGAAGATCTTGACCGAAGGCTCGACGTCAATCCTTGAATATAAAGGAGAGTCAACGATAATGTCCCTAGGCTAATTTTGGGAGTGGCTCGATCATTAGAAGAGAGCTTACGAGTGATTCCATCAGAGTTGGAGATTATAAAGCAAGAGTTCGAGAGAAAGAATTCGGAGATTGAAAGGAGGATTGAGAAGCTCGAAGAGGAAAAATGTGCTTAAGTTTCGATGTCGATGTTCAAAAGATGGAAGTCGAGAAGGTGAAAAAGGAAAAGAGAAAGATCGAGGAAGATCGAGATGATTTAAAGGCGCAATACAAAAAGGCCCAGGTAACGTTGAAAAGGGTCGGATTAGGGAGATCTCCAGAGCAGTGGTAGCAGGAGATTCAGGAAGAAAGAGCCAAAGTCGAGTATTGGGAGAAGAAGTTCCAAGAGATGTAGTCACGTAATCAGGCCCTAGAGAAGGAAAATCAAGGATTAAAAACTAAGGTGGCTGAACTTGGACGATCTCTTCATCATCACCAAAGTCGTAACCTTGCAATCGAGTTAAAGGCAAGCTTCAATAAGATTGAGGAAATGAAACATGATATCGAAAGGTTGGAAGCAGCACTACAGGGCTGTGAGCTATGGATTGAGCAGCTCGAAGCAAGAGAAGAACAGTGGAAGGGAGAACTTCACCATCTTCAGGATCAAGTTGGAAATAGGGATTATCTCATGGGAGAAGCCTTAGTTCAGATTCGAGAGCTTGCTAAACACTTGCAGGATTTGGCAGTACAAGCTAGAATGCTGAGTATAATGTATGAGTCATCGTCAGACAGAGGACGAGAGTTAACATTGTTATTAGATAGGGTTAAGACTCTAGGCCTACGGGCGGAAGCATATTTGTAATCCATTTTATAAAAAGACTTTTGTTCCGTAAATAACATTTTCTAAAATGAAATTGAATCAGAATCGAAATCTTTTTGCATTCATGCATTTGCATTTCATAGCATCTCATTGTATCATATGCATTCAAGTTTATAGAAAGACCCTAATTAGTTAAAATTAATAGGGAGAAAGATAGTAAGAGAAAGAAAATCTGGAAGCAACACATCACTACGGAACTCGTGCAAAAACTAAGAACATGGACCAAAGATTTGAACAGTTACAGAAGAACATGCAGGACCAATTGCAAGAGCAATTGGCAAAGATGCAAAATGACATGAGGGAGCAAATGTTGGAGGCACAAAGAAACATGATGGCTGAGATAGCCCAACTTCTGAGGGCCACTGATAAGGGAAAGGCTCCCATGGCAATTACTGGCGAGGAGGGTGAGGATCATCCTCCAGGTTTCACCCCACCCCACGTGCCTACACAAACCGAGGCACTTCCTAGGAGGCCATCTGTCACTATAAGGCCCCAACAAGGGTCAATCGATACTGGGATCCCCATGAATTTCCCAACTGGTTCAGGATTCAATTTGGGTGACAATCCTACAAATCCTATCATTCTTGACTTAGACATGGCTGAAAAAGAGGATCTAAGAACTGAGGCTGCAAGATAGTTGGAAGATCGCTGCAAATGGTTAGAGGAAAAGTTCAAGGCTTTAGAGAATGCTGATGGGCATCATAGGGTTGATGCCAAAGATCTAAGCTTGGTCCTAGACTTGGTGCTTCCTCAAAAATTCAAGATGCCAGAATTTGAGAAGTACAATAGGACTACTTGCCCAGAAGCCCACATTACGATGTTCTGTAGGAGGATGACTGGGTATGTGAATAATGATCAATTATTGATTCACTGCTTCCAAGATAGTTTAATTGGAGCAGCAGCCAAGTGGTATAATCAACTGAGCCGGGCCAGAATAAGTTCATGGATGGATCTTGCACAGGCCTTCATGCAGTAGTACAATCATGTGACTGACATGACTCCGGATAGGATCACGCTGCAAAACATGAAGAAAAAGCCTAATGAAAATTTTAGGCAATATGCACAGAGATGGAGAGAGGTAGCAATGCAAGTTCAACCACTGTTGTTGGAGAAGGAGACTACCATGTTGTTTATCAACACTCTAAAGCTCCATTCATCACTCACATGATTGGGAGCACCACCAAAAGCTTTGCAGATATAGTCATGGCGGGAGAGATGATTGAGAATGCCATAAGGGGTGGCAAAATTGAGGGGGAAACAACTAAAAGATCGGCCCCAAAGAGAAAGCATAGTGAAGTGAATAACACAAGCACTTTCAACACGAGGGCAATCACAGTTGGTCAATCTAAAATAGCTGCAGTTGAGCAACAGAGTTCTCAAAGGCAGGAGTTTGGTACAAGGCAGAGTTCTGAAAGGATGCAATTCACACCTATCCCCGTGATGTATCGTGAGCTCTATCAAAGCTTATATGATGCACATGTTATTTCTCCTTTTCACCTTAAGCCATTGCAGCCCCCATATCCTAAATGGTATGACGAAAGCGCCAGATCTGAATACCATCTTTGAATCTAGGGCATTCGATTGAAAACTGTACTGGTTTTAAGAAGGCCGTAGAAAGGCTTATTAAGATGGGGGTAGTGAAGTTCGATAATACCCTGAATATTGAAAACCTATTACCAAATCATAGCGATCAAGGAGTGAACGCCATTGGTGAAACCAGTGAGAGGAGAATAAAAGAAGGCGTGGCTGAGGTGAGAACACCGATGAAGATGATTTGGGAAGAAATGGTAAAAAGAGAGATAATAATCTCTAAAGAGAGGAATGAAGGAGCAAGGAAACCTTGAGGGCATTCGCCCTTACGAACCGGGAAGCTCTCTGAACAATTGGACTGTGGAGGAACTTCCTGTAGTCTTTAGGAATTTTTCAGAGTAATTTTCGAAACATTCTTGTTACTCTAAAGCCAAGGAGTAATAGGATTTCATTTGTGAAATGGGCTTACAATCATCTATTATTTTTTAATAAAGCATAATTTTTATCAATTTGAACGAGTATTGTTTCATTTTTATCAACCAATATTCCGTTAAATTTTGACAATTCTTATTCTTTCATTCATAGCACATAAATAGTCATTCTTAAATTCATTCATTCTTTATACTTCACAGGTCCTGAGATATCAATGACATGAGCATTGATATTACAAATCCTGATTTCTCTCGTGAGCAAGACATGTGTTTAGAGGAATCACAGGATTTTGAAGATGTCCAAGATTGTGATGTGTCTCTAGATCTTTTGAGGATGGTAAAACAGGAGGAGAAACAAATCATGCCACATGAGAAAGAGGCAGTAGAGAATGTAGCCCTAGAGGAAGGGAAAGAGGTAAAAATTGGCACGCATATTGCTGATGATATAAGGCAAGGATTGATTGAGTTGTTACGTGAGTTTAAGGATATCTTCGCACGGTACTATCAAGATATGCCAGGGTTAAATACTGATCTTGTGGTGCATTATCTTCCAATAAGATAGGATTGTAAACCAGTTCAACAGAAGTTACGAAGAATGAGACCAGATATCATATTAAAAATAAAGGATGAAGTCAAGAAATAGTTCGATGCAGGATTCTTACAAGAGGTGAAGTATTTTGAATGGGTAGCTAACATTGTACCAGTTTCTAAGAAGGATGGGAAGGTATGAATGTGTGTTGATTACAGGGATCTGAACAAAGCTAGCCTAAAACATAATTTCCCTCTGCCTCACATAGACACTTTGGCAGACAACACAATGGGGTATTCGTTGTTCTCCTTCATGGATGGTTTTTCAGGGTACAATCTGATAAAGATGCATCCTGAAGACATGGACAAAACCATCTTCATAACCTTGTGAGGGACTTTCTGTTACAAGGTAATGCCCTTTGGGCTAAAGAATGCAGGGGCAACATACCAAAGGGCTAGGTGACCTTATTTCACGATATGATGCACAAGGAAATTGAGGTGTAATTTGATGATATGATTGCCAAATCTCGAACAGAGGAGGAACATATTGAGGTTTTAAAGAAACTATTCTTGAGATTAAGGAAGTTCCAATTAAAACTTAATTTGGCAAAATGCACCTTCGGAGCCAGGTCGGGGAAGTTACTAGGTTTTGTGGTCAGTGAAAAAGGAATAGAAGTTGATTCAGACAAAGTTAGAGCCATACAAGATTTGCCTTCACCGCGTACTCAGAAAGAAGTTTGGGGTTTTCTTGGAAGGTTGAATTATATTGCTCGGTTTATTTCACAATTAACTGAGAAATGTGACCCTATATTTCGCCTCCTTAGAAAACACAACCAAGGTACTTGGGATGAGGAATGCCAGAGTGCTTTCGTTAAGGTTAAGCAATACTTGTTAAATACTCCTGTGTTATCTCCACCTAATCCAAGTAGACCATTAATTCTGTACTTATCAGTGTTTATCAATTCTATGGGATGTGTGCTTGGCCAACATGATGAGTCGGGAAGAAAGGAGAAAGCGATATACTACCTCAGCAAGAAATTCACAGAGTGTGAGATGAGATATTCGCCAATTGAGAAATTGTGCTGTGCTTTAATCTGGACGACTCGAAGGTTGAGGCAATATATGTTGTATCATACTATTTGGCTTATTTCAAAACTTGATCCTTTGAAGTATTTGATAGAGTCAACAGCTTTGAATGGAAGAATGGCGAGGTGGCAAATTCTACTTTCAGAGTTTGACATAGTTTATGTGAGCCAGAAGGCTATAAAAGGATGTGCGATAGCGGAATTTCTGGCTAGTAGAGCTCTAGAAGACTATGAGCCGTTGAATTTTGATTTCCCAAATGAGGAGTTGATGTGTGTAGCAGCTACAGAGGATTATCCTTAGAAGTTAAGCTTTGATGGGGCATCCAATGCAGTGGGAAATGGAATTGGGGCAGTCTTGGTATCCCCAAATAGTGATTATTATCCATTCACGTGCAAGTTGGATTTTGATTGCACAAACAATATGGCCGAGTATGAAGCGTGCATCATGAGACTCCGAGCGGCTATAGAGCGAAGAATAAGAACCTTAGAAGTTTATGGAGACTCCGCGTTGGTAATTTACCAGCTTAAAGGTGAATGGGAGACAAGGGATCCTAAATTGATCAATTATCAAAAGGTAGTTTTGGGGTTACTTGAAGAGTTCGATGACATCGCTTTCAATTATATCCCACGAGACGAAAACCAGATGGCAGATGCTCTAGCAACCTTGGCTTCAATGATTAAAGTGAATAAAGAGGAGGAGATGAGACCCATTCAGATGAGTATCTTTGAGGCTCCAGCTCACTATTGTAACATTGAGGAAGAAGAAAAGGATGATAACCCTTGGTATCAGGATATATAGCGATATGTGAGAGATCGTAAATACCCAGAACAGGCAACTGAAAATGATAAGCGAACTTTAAAGAGATAAGCCAGCGACTACGTTTTAGATGGGGACATCTTGTACAAAAGAAGAAAGGACTAAGTACTGTTGAGATGTGTTGACGCAGTGGAAGCTAAGTTAATCTTGGAAGAAGTTCACGAGGGTGTTTGTGGGACGCACGCTAATGGTTTCACGATGGCTAGATAAATCATGAGGTTTGGATATTATTGGTCTATTTTGGAAGGGGATTGTATCAACTACGCCAAAAAATGCCATAAATGTCAGATTTATGGAGACAAGATTCATGTACCACTTTCACTTCTATACGTTATGACTTCTTTATGGCCTTTTTCTATGTGGGGAGTGGATGTCATTGGGCCAATATCACCAAAAGCTTCAAATGGGCATCGTTTTATTTTTGTGGTCATTGATTACTTCACAAAGTGGGTAGAGGCTGCTTCTTATGCGAATGTTACTAAATCGACTATAAGTCGATTCTTGAAGAAAGAGATTATTTGTCGGTATGGGATGCCTGAAAGGATCATATCAGACAATGCACTGAACTTGAACAACAAAACGATAGCAGAAGTTTGCAGTCAGTTCAAGATTAAGCATCATAACTCTTCTCCGTATCGCCCAAAAATGAATGGGGCAGTGGAAGTTGCTAACAGAAACATCAAGAAGATAGTGGGGAAAATGACTGAAACGTACAGAGACTGGCATGAGAAACTACCATTTGCACTCTTAGCTTACCGAACGTCTGTCAGAACTTCTACCGGGGCAACTCCTTTCTCGTTGGTTTATGGGATGGAAGCAGTGTTACCCATTGAAGTGGAAATACCGTCTCTTCGAGTCTTGTCAGAGATAAAGTTGAATGAAGCTGAATGGATACAATCGCGATATGATCAGTTGAACTTGATTGAGGAAAAGAGGCTAAAGGCCATTCGTCATGGTCAGATGTATTAGAAGCGAATGATGCGAGCTTACGACAAGAAAATACGACCAAGAGAATTCGATGAGGGGGATCTTATGCTGAAAAAGATCCTCCCTATTCAGAAGAACTTTAGAGGAAAATGGATGCCAAATTGGGAAGGGCCGTATGTCGTGAAGAAGGCCTTCTCTGGGGGTGCATTGATCTTAATAGAAATGGATGGGAAGAGTTTGCCCAATCTAGTGAATTCAGACTCAGTCAAAAAGTACTTTGTCTAAAGGAGAGAAGAATTCAGGGTGAAAACCCGCAAAGGGCGTCTTGTGACCAAATGGGTTTTAAGTTGAAAACCCGAAAGGGCAGCTCAAGTTTTGAAGAGTACACGGTAATCTTGCTATATCTGATTCAACGAAGAGTGAAGCGCGTTGCATATCGGGGCATCAACAAAGTACTTTGGATCTTTTAAACACATATTGAATTCAAGAAAGTCTTCATGGAGCTGGCATATAAACGCTCAAGCGGCGATATCTAGTGCATCTAAGTTTTGTTCTATTTGCTATCTTTAGATTCTTTTTCTTCTCAAAGATAGGCTTTCAGATTAATTTCCTTTGTATTTTTGACAAATTTATTCATATCTAATTATTCTCAAGATTAAATTCATCTTCCATTATTCTTAAAGTATGTTGCATTAAAATAATGATAGATGAACTAAATAATTTTCACAAATGAAGTTTTGCTCATTACTCTGGAAATTTCTAGATAATACAAGAAACTAAAACAGAACAATTGTTCGAAGAATTCATGTAAGTGAGGTTTGAAAGCACTCGAGGAAATTCTTTCTTTAGTCCAAAATGATGATTGGACAAATCAAACGATTCAATCCTAAGAGAGGATAATCTTACGGACATTTTTGGTGGGTCATAGCATTTGAAGAATGGTACAAACCCACAAGTTGAGTAGGAATGATACTTCGGGAAAAATAAGGATAAACTTCAATGAAAGAATGGGTGGTGACGTCTGGAATAGGGGTCATAGTCATAAACATTTTGCACTATAACAGGTTTAATTAGGAGCATTTGACTCACTTTGATCATAGCATCCTAATCATTAGGCATGAACTCATACACATTATACAGGTTATGTCCTTCAAGGGACAATGAAGATTGATGCGCCTTAACCCCCTAAGCAGTAGGGTAACAGGCTAAAGCATAGCAGATTTGACCTTCAGGTGTTTACGCTGAAGTGGATACAAGATGATTTAACATCTCTGTATTGTCAGAGAACAAATTGAAGAAACAGATTTGGCATCTCCATATTCAACAGAGAGCAGATCGAAGACATAGTAGATCTAACCTTCAGATGTTTTCACATCGAAGTAGATCCAAGATGATTTGGCATCCTTGCGTTTATAAGGAGCAGATCAAAGACATAGCAGATTTGGCTTTCATGTGTTTACGCTGAAGCAGATCTAAGATGATTTGGCATCTCTGTACTGTCAGAGAACAAATCGAAGAAATAGATTTGGCATCTCCATACTCGACGGAGAACAGATCGAAGACATAGCAGATCTAACCTTCGGATGTATTCACATCAAAGTAGATCCAAAATGATTTGGCATCCTTGCGTTGACAAGGACCAGATCGAAGACATAGCAGATTTGGCTTTCACGTGTTTACGCTGAAGCAGATCTAAGATGATTTGGCATCTCTGTACTGTCAGAGAACAAATCGAAGAAACAGATTTGGCATCTTCATATTCGACGGAGAGCAGATCGAAGACATAACAGATCTGACCTTCATTGAAGCAGATCCAAGATGATTTGGCATCTTTGTATTAGATGGGGAGTAGATCAAATACACAACAGATCTGACCTTTATTGAAGCAGATCCAAGATGATTTGGCATCTCTGTATTAGACGGGGAGCAGATCGAAGACATAACAGATTGGACCTTCATTGAAGTAGATCCAAGATGATTTGACATCTCTGTATTAGACGGGGAGCAGATCGAAGACATAGCAGATCTGACCTTCACGTGTTTACACTGAAGCAGATCTAAGATGATTTGACATCTCCATATTCGACGGAGAGCAGATCGAAGACATAGTAGATCTGACCTTCATTGAAGTAGATCCAAGATGATTTGGCATCTCTGTATTAGATAGGGAGTAGATCGAAGACACAGCAGATCTGACCTTCATTGAAGTAGATCCAAGATGATTTGGCATCTCTGTATTAGACGGGGAGCAGATCGAAGACATAACAGATTGGACCTTTATTGAAGCAGATCCAAGATGATTTGGCATCTCTGTATTAGACGGGGAGCAGATGGAAGACATAGCAGATCTGACCTTCATGTGTTTACATCGCAGCAGATCCAAGATGACAGATTTGGCATCTCTGTATTAGATGGGGAGCAAATCGGAGATAATAGATTTGGCATCTCTGTATTAGACGGGGAGCAGATTGAAGAAGCAGATTTGGCGTCTCTGTATTAGACGGGGAGCAGATCGAAGATAACAGATTTGGCGTCTCTGTATTAGACAGGGAGCAGATCAAAGATAGCAGATATCGCCTTCCTGAGTTGTAGTGAAGCAGATTGAGGTCGTCAAGAGGCCATTTAAAGAAGATCAAGGATCAAGAACTCAAGACTCGGCGACCCCGGGCAAAATTGGTCCTTTTATAGTCTTTGCTCTATTCCTGTTACATAGCAATGAGAAAAGAGGGGCAGCTGTAGACACTCAATTTTGCCCGGGCCCAGAAATAAGTCCAAAAAAAAAATGATAAACCCCCCAAAAAAAACGAAGTCCAAGTTTAGTCCAGAATTACAAATATAATTTGGCCCGATCAGAATGGCCTATTACTTGAAAAGATTTAAGGTCCATCTACAAGCTTGACTCATATGGAAATATAATCTTCAATGATATGCAATCTTAGATATGATACAATCTTAGATATGATTGCAATCTGAGATATGATATGCAATCTTTGAAGATATGATTTTGTAATCTTAGAGATTTAATTTGTAGATACCTTTTAATCTTAATCATTGATGTAATTGATCTATACCGTTGGATTTGAGGAGGTTCAACTATAAATAGAGGTCTCTCCTTCATTGTAAACACACTGGAGTTTTGGGAAACAATAAAATTTTTGAGAGCTTTCACTCAAATTTCTCTCCTCTTTACGTTCTTATTTTCTACGGTTTGTTTTATTTTATTCTTTGTTCATCTTCGTTTTCAACCCTTTTTATTTTGATTTAATCCATGTTTCTCGGATTTTTTATATATTTTAATTTTTAATAATTTTAGTATCATATCAAACTCTTTTATTTTTAATAATTTTTTAGTATTACTTTTAGTAAATTATTTTTAAATTTTACTCAAATCATTATTTTAAAAAATATATTTCATTTAACTGTCATTTTTATCCAAAAGTTTTTCTAAAATGAGGCAATGTTTTTCGTATTTAGGAATTCGGGAAATAGTGCCCTAACATGCTGGGTTGCGATTTCCCATTTGTCTAAATGCCTAAAGTATCCTTCTAAATAGATTTTGTAAATCAGAAGATGATTTCAGTTACGAGAGTTTAAGAATATCGTGTCCTATCATGCTCGATGTGATGTTTGTATTCTTTCAGAGCTAAGGAATCTCAATTTTTCAACTTAAATAATTCCGGTTTTAAAAAAAAGGAATCCTATTTTTAAATCCTTTCAAATTTTTGACATTAAGACAGAAAACTATTCAATTTGGTACCGATTTTGGGCGTTGCGAGGGTGTTAATCCTTCCTCGTACGTAACCGACTCTCGAACCTGCTGTCTTAATTTTCGTAGACCAAAACGTTTTATAAGGTGATCCAATCACACCTAAAAAGGTTGGTGTCGACTCCCGTTTTCGTTTTCCAAAAAGTCGATCCCCATTTTTCAAACATCCCTTTAAAAAATGGTTTCAACAGGTGCCATTATCTGTTCGGTGAGAAATGCCATGTTTATTCTGGTCACAAGAGTTTGAAATATTTGACGACTTAGAAAGATTTGAATTTGTGACAGCAAAGATGGCTAGAATTGTTAAAAGGTTATGAGCTAGTGATTGATTATCATCTGGGAAAAGCAAATGTTATTGCTGATGCATTAAGTTGAAAATCTTTGTATGCTCTATGTGCAATGAATACTCAGTTGGCTTTATCTGAAGACGGCTCAATTGTAGCTGAGTTGGAAGCGAGACCATTGTTTTTATAGTAGATTTATGAAGCTCAGAAAACTGATAATGAAATGTTATCAAAATGAGCTCAATGTGATTCGAACCCTGATTTAGAGTTTCAAGTTGATTCAGATGACTGTTTAAGATTCAGAGGCCGAATATGTGTTCCAAGAAATAAAGATTTGATTCAGATGATTTTGAATGAAGCACATAGTAGTTGTTTATCTGTTCATCCGGGAAGTACGAAAATGAATAATGACTTGAAACAGCTTTATTGGTGGCATGGCATGAAACATGATATTTCAAAATTTGTTTTGAAATGTTTGATTTGTCAGCAAGTTAAAGCTGAGCATCAGGTACCATCTGGTTTATTACATCTGATTATGATTCCCAAATGGAAGTGGGATAGAGTGACTATAGATTTTGTTTCGAGTTTAACCCTATCTTCGAGTAAGAAAGATGCAATCTGGGTTGTTGTTGTACGATTGACAAAATCAGCTCATTTCATTCCTGTGCGTACAGATTATTCGCTTGACAAGTTAGCAGAGTTGTATATCTCCGAGGTTGTGAGATTACATGGGGTACCTATTTCTATTGTTTCGGATAGAGATTCGAGGTTTACATTACAGTTTTGGAAGAAAATACAAGATGCACTGGGTACAAAACTATATTTTAGTACCGCATTTCACCCACAGATGGATGGTCAATCCGAGCGAGTTATACAGATACTCGAGGATATGTTGAGATGTTGCATTCTTGAGTTCGAAGGTACGTGGGAAAAGTATTTGCCGTTGATTGAATTCACGTGCAAAAATAGCTTTTAATCAAGTATTAAAATGGCTTCATACGAAGCTTTATACTATTGAAAGTGTCGAACACTGTTGTACTAGACTGAGCTAAGCAAGAATAAGATTCAGTGGTTGATCTGATTAGAGAGATTGAAGAAAAAGTGAAAGTGATCCGTAATAGTTTGAACGCAGCATCAGATCTTTAGAAATCATATGCAGACTTGAAATGGAAAGATATTGAGTTTCAGATCGCAGATAGAGTGTTTTTGAAAGTATCTGCATGGAAAAAAAATACTTTGATTTGGTTGTAAAGACAAATTAAGTTCGAGATTCATTGGATCGTATGAAATCATCGAGCGAGTTGGACCAGTTGCTTATGGCTAGTATTTCCATCTGAGTTAGAAAAGATTCATACCATATTCCATGTATCGATGCTACGAAGTTACAGATCCGATCCTTTGCATGTTAGTTCCCCGACCGAAGTTGAGATTCAGTCAGATTTATCATACAATGAAGAACAGATCCAAATTCTAGCTCGTGAGATCAAAGAGCTGAGAAATAAAAGAATAGTGTTAGTAACAGTTTTATGGCATTGACATGAGGTAGAAGAAGCTACGTGGAACCTAAGGATGCTATGAGAAAGCAATATTCAGACCTATTCATTGGTAAGATTTTCAGGGACAAAAATCCCTAAGGGGCGAAAGTTGTAACATCCTGGTTATAGCAAAATCAGAAAAGTGGTTTCAGAACCACAAATTTGAGGTTGTAAAATTATTTTAATATCATTTTTGGTGTTTACAGTATGTGATTATATATGTGTAAAAATTTGTGCGCTAATTTTATCGTTTAATAGCTCAATTTGAAAAAAATAACTTAATCGTGTAAAATGCAAAAGTTGCATTCCACTTGTTAAAGTGTCTATTTGGTATGAGGCATTAAATAGGAGGTCCTTATGATGATATTATACCATTCTTAAGGTTAATGGACATTAATGGGCATCTATTATGGAAATTTTAATGTTTATAACTAAGGTTATATTAGTAAATAATGAAATAAAGGTTAATAAAATAAAACAAAACAAATTGTTGTCCATCTTTTCCCATTTCCTCAACCGAATATTAGAAAGAAAGATAGGGTTTGGAGCTTTAGTAATTTCGGCACTTTAGAAGCTTGATTAAGATCAAGAAAGAAAAAATTCGAATTTAGATCGGGGAAATTCGAAGGTTATTGTGTAATCGATCTGATTTGTCAATTCCGAGTACGAGGGAAGTTCGTACGTGGTAAACATTGTTATAATTTTTTTAATGCTTTAATACTGTATAAATTGCATACATGTGACTACGTTTGTGTATGACGACAAATTGATTATGTTTGACACTTAGTGTGTGTTTCGAGATTGTTTCGGCTATATAGAGCATTTAGTGTGCGAATTGGAATAGATTCTGCTATATTTATATGGCACTTAGTGTGTGAGGTTGAGATAGCTTCGGCTATGAAAGGCACTTAATGTGTAAGATTATAATAGCTTCGACTATGCTTTAGCACTTAATGTGCGAGATATTAAGTATTTGACAGTATCACTTAAAATGTATGAGCTTGGTATGAAATTGTACAGGGATGTACATATAAAGCATGAAATTCAAATAGAAGAAGTAATGAATTTGTTCATAAATACTTGAGTAAGTATGAGAAAAGTTTATTGGTCATCATGTTATAGATATGAATTAGTTCAAATTGATAATTTGTATATTATGAACTATTGAGTATATTTAGTACGAGCTTACTAAGCTTTTAAAGCTTACTTGTGTGTTCTTTCCATGTTTTATAGATTATCGAAGCTAGCTCGGACATCGGGGGATCATTGGAAACCATCATGACACTATCGACTATTTGTTGGCATTTTTGGATGCTTGTAAATATGGTATATGACATGTATAGGCTAGTGAATTGATGATATGTTTTGAATTATGATTTCAGCAATGAGATTTGGCTTACTTCTGGTATGAAAATTTTGGTATGTATTTGGTCATTTAAGTTGGCGTAAGTGATGTGCATAATGCCTTATATATATTGGCTTGTTTTGGGTATGTTGGCCTTAGTTGTTGATATAGTTAAATGATGTTTTTTGTGATATGAAATAGATAATGACATGATGAATTAATGTATATGGAACTTATGCAAGTTGTAATAATTTTGGCATAATGATTCGGTAGGTTTTGAATGTGGAATTGAGTTGTTGAAATTGTTGATGATAGGTAGTATGATATGTGTGTGAATTGGTATATTTTGAATGCCTATAAGCTTATATAAATGGTTCCAAATTGGTTGCTATGTGTACATGAGTGAAGGGTGGCAAATTGGCTTTTCAATTGGCCTATTTTTGTCCACATGGGTAGAGACACGAGGGTGTATCTCAGCCGTGTGCGACACACGGTCATGATATATGACCATGTGTCCCCTGGGGTACCCTACAGTTTTGAAACGGCCTAGATACACGGGCATTTATTTTGGCCGTGTGTGGCACACGAGCTGGCACATGGGTATGTGGACGCCCGTGTGACCCTCATCAGTAACGCCCTTAGATTTCACACGGCTTGGCACACGGGCATGTCCTCGGTCCTATGGTACAAGTTAGTATGTATGCCCTGTTTTCACTTCGTCTGTGACACGGACGTGTCTGATAACCGTGTGAGGCACACGGCCTGTTCACACGGGCTTGTGGCCCTGAAAGCAATGAAAATTTTCTAAGCCTCCCAAAGTTTGCAAATGTTATTGCTTTAGTCTTGAACCACTTCTAAGCATGTTTTAAGGTCTCGTAGAATATTACAAGGGACAATGTGTTTAATATGAATGGATTTTGATTATGAATGCTTAAATGTATGTGAATAAGGTATATTATTTGGTAATGTCTCGTAACCTTATTCCGGCAACAGATTTAGGTTAGGGGCTTACAAAATGGAGTACTTGCTTTGGAGCACGTGAGGTCTGAAAGGATCCTAGTTGATCCACTAACCAAATGGTTAAGTAGGAAAATGGTTCTTGATTCGTCGAAGGGGATAGGTGTTAAGCCCAGTGGTTGAGGAATTCACGGTGGATACCCAACTTAATTCTCTAAGTTCAATTTTGTCAAACGAAACCTTGGAAAGACTCATAACGTACATTTCACCTATCCCTATGGCAAATGCTGTACATGCATAAGGTTGAGTTCTTACTGTAAGTGAATTCAGATCCCAAAGTTTGTGTGGTCTTATTGAGATGAACTTGTGAATTCACCAACATGTGAGGTTGAGTTTCTTATTTTTAATGAGTTCATATATCAGAGTTTGGGTGGTTCTATTGAGACAAACTTGAATTCACTAAACTTAATTTTGAAAGGATTAGCTTAATAAATGTTCTTAATTATTTCATAGTTCTGATTCGGGTGGTCTATATTGAGATAGACTTGATGAAATCACCTACATAAGTGTGAAGAACTAGCCACCTTCTATGAAAGACATCGACAGTCTTTGCAGAGCACTTACTAGCAACCCGAGGTATATTGGCTAAAACTTATTGATCTATCGTGGAGCATCAGTTGGATTTAAGATTAGTCATGTGTAATGAGTTAACCCCTATCTTAACAAGTTCAAGATTCGTTCACTTGTTAAAGAGAAGAATCACTCATTTCACTACGTACTAGTTCAAATCCACAAGATACTAGTGCTTAAGTGGCTAATTTCACTATTGCTCTTCTCATGTTTTACCTTTTCTCATGTTTACAAAATTTTCCAATTCCATTGCATTAGTGGGGGAATGTTGGTAATGCAAAGTGGGAAATCCCACATTGGTTGATGAATGACTTCTAAGAGGGTTTAAATATAGTATTGCCTCTTACTCTCATTAAGTAATTGGGGGATAAAGGCCCAACACATGCACACCACCACCCAGCTTGGTTTATGTTCGTGTTCGTGTCAACACATGTCTACAACACGTACTGCGCATGTTTCTATTTGAATAAAATTTTTGTTCCTTTTATCAGAATTTTTTTTAGTTGCATAAAATCTTCTTGTTGTTGTAGAATATTTTCGGTTGAGAAAAATCCTTTGCTATTTTTGAAAACTGACACTACTATTTTACCATTTTTCCTCTTCAAAAAATAGTATAAATAACAGGTCATTCTACTCATTTTTCACAACAACAAGCAAACAACAATCTTTTCTCTACCTTTCTTAGCTCGCATGTTTTCTATTTAGAAAACTTATTTGGTCAAATTTCCAACCAAGTTTTCAGCTTTAGTTTCCAGTCTACTTTTCCGAATACTTTTGAGAAGAGCAATATCAATTGTGTTCTACCTTTTTTATTTGGGTGTACGAATATTGAAATATTGTGTTAACCTTGGGGGGCAATGTCTACTATATGATCATACTGGTCAAGGTGAATTTGCTTCTAAGTAACCCTGTGGATGGACGTTTACCTCCAGTGTGGTGCATTTAGCTTTCTTTTTGTCTCACGCTATAGTATCTAATCTCACTGCCACCGTTTTTTTTACACTAACTGTAGGTAAACGCACTGCCCAAGGCAGTAGTTCTTCCACAACTAGTGGTTATTTTATTTATTTACATTTAGTTTATTTATTCTGTCAGTGCTAACTATTTCGTTTTGTAGTATATATTTCCAACACCTAGTAACATATTAGAAAGCACCTAGTACTCTTGGTTCTTCAAATGTTGCTTGGTTTCCTACTAATTTTAGGGTTGTGGGAGCATCACCAACCATTATGCATCCATTGTAAGTTTCTTGGAAACCATCTCCACAAACCTGTCAATCCATATATACACGACTATCCTTAGAGGTTTGTAAAATCTCTTATATGAAAAATGTCATATTTTTCATGGTAAATATCGAACGATGGATGGTTTTCGAGGCAGGCACTCACCATTATCAACAGGCAAAACATATTGTACTTCAGAACTGAGTTTAAATCAACAACCTTTAGTCTCCAGCATTTCCCTAACCTGATTCCATTGAATTGGAATATACTTTTAATTAGCTTACATCAATAGAACCTTAAGTGGAGAGTTTAGGTGTAACACCCCCAAACCGGGTCTAAACGTTATGGTCAAATCTGGGAAGGTTACAGAGGATGAGTTTAGTTACGTAAAATCATTCCGGTTGTTTAACTCATTTACTTTATATCCATTTTCGAAAACGTTAATTAATTGGTTTATTTGCCAAAACCTAATTTACAGCAGAAGCTTAAACAAACAGATACGTCTTTCAAATCTAATTTGAATTTTAAAAAACCTCGTTTGCATAAAACCGTTGATTTCCTAAAACATTTTTTTATCAAACATACAGATTATCAAGAAAATAAATCCAAAATCAAGTTAAAAACAAACTGTCCAGAAAGTCCCAAAAATTACAAACTCTCAGAATTTAACCCCCAAATAGTAAATAAAACCTTATGTTAATAACTTTTAATAGTTTTATGGAAGAGTGGTCACCGCTAAGTCCCTGCCGCACTGATCCGCTTAAGTCTGTGGATTACCTAAACAGAAACAGACAAAAAAAAGTCAGTTTACGTAAACACACTGTGTAATCCAACAGAAATAGACATGCAATATAAAAAAATCATATGCACGGTCAGATACAGATGCAAATTTGGGCTCCAGCCCATTTCAGATACAGTAAACAGAATTAGATAATCAGAATCCTACCCCCATCCTCTACACACCATCTCCAACCATCCCAACACACCATGTGGGGTTAAAAACACCCACCCATCTCTACACACCATATTGTGTTGTTACGGCACTTATCAGATATAGTGCAGCCAAGCTTCCAGATAATCGTCGAAGATCGTTGTACAGAACACTTCCTCTGCATATAAATTCCACCCCCAAAAAAATGTAGATAACATAAATAGAATTACAAGATAAACATGCTTAACATACTTAGGTATAGATAACAGACATGCTTATACAGTATGGTTATACATACATTTAGTATCTTACTCAGATCAGTCTATCAGAATTTCATTACACATAGAATAGGGTTTATAGCCCTTACTGACCCTACAGTAGGCATAGTCAAGCGAAGTAACCCGTGTGACCTTAGGAAAAATTACAGAAATATGGGCCACATGCCTGTGTGGCCCACATGTCCAGATTGGCCTTGCCCGTGTGGCTTACATGGCCTGGACCAAGAACCCACAAGCCCTGTGTCATGCCTGTGTGGGCCCATACGCCCTTGTGGCCTAGACACCCAAATTGGCCTAGCCCGTGTGGCCCACACGGCCACATTCAAGCTACCACACGATCGTATCTTGCACACGGCCATCCACAAGGGCGACCACACTTCCATGTGATGTTGACGGTGCAGTTTTTCTGCTTTTGTCGAAACCTCATTTTATGCATTTTGGGTACACACCTGGTATCGATTCGATTCCAAACCACTCCCAAGCCTTCCAAAACCTAAAAAAATTGTCATAACAACACTCAATTTCAGCAACATCTTCGAAACCTTAACAGAGATATTCCACGAATGAAAACTCACAACATCAAACAACATATTCGTTTACTTACGGGTAACAAAAAGAAACCCTTAACGGTCAAATCACTGTAGGAGCACCAACAGATTCTTGACCTTCGCCTAATCCAAAAGAACCAAAAACAACCCCCTTTTAGAAAACTAATCACGAAACAAGAAGATAGAGGAAAAATAGTTACTTACCGAACGAGCGCACACAACTATTGAACAAAAAGGAGAAAATTTGGGAAACCAAAAAGGAGAGGAAGTGTAACACCCCTAATCCATATCCGTCGCCGGAATAGGTTAAGAGGCATTACCTGACTAGTAATTTAGTTCAGAACAATCATTTATCAATTAACATCTCATTTCAATAACTATCATTCATTCACATTCAATATGTACTTAAATTGAGCATACAAAGCTTTAATCATGCATTCGGGACTAAATCGATAACATTTTAAAACTTTGGAAACTTAGAAAAATTTCAACATTTCAAATATCACATGCCCGTGCGAACAAGCTGAGTGCCTCACACGGCTAATAGACACGCCCGTGTCTTAGACCGTGTGAAAACAGGGCATACATACTGACTTGTGTCACACGGCTGAGGACACGCCCGTGTGCCATGGCCATGGAAAAACTAAAGAGGTTATTGACTTGGGTCACATGGCCGGCCACACACCTATGTGCCAGCCCGTGTACCACATACGACCAGTAGACACACCTGTGTGTCTAGGCCGTGCCAAACCTATAGAGTATACTGACTTTAATTTAATAGGGTACCCTAAGAGACACACGGCCGTGCAGCATGACCGTGTGTTGCACACGGCTGAGACACACGCTCGTGTCTCTGCCCATGTGGACAAAAATATACCATTTGTAAAGCCATTTTGCCACCCTAAAAACAGAATTCAGAAGCATAAATGACCACATTTTACAATCCAATAGGCAGCCAAAATAACCATTTCAATACACATTATTTTCCATATCATAACTAACAATTACATACCCAAATATCTATTTAACAACATGCATAATCCATTCTTTTAACAACTACACATCAAGACTTCACTTGCATAATTTCATTCCATCATTACCTTCCCAAAGCATACCATAATAGAACACTTAATTCAACCAAAACATAGTACCCAAAATAAGCCAAATCACATGCCTTAACGCATATAGAAAATATACCAAAACCATGATATCAAGTAACATAGCTAACATATTTTAAACTAGCCTATACATGCCATATTTACAAATATCCAAAAGTTCAAAAATACCAATCGAAAATTGGATAGTGTGATGTGCAGCTCTGACTTGTCCAAAACGAGCGAGCTAACGAACCTCTATAAAGCATAGAAAAAAAAATAGAGTAAGCTTTATAGCTTAGTAAGCCTGTATAATTCAGAACTAAACTTACCATTTATACATAATCAAAGCAATACTTAAAGTGCAACCAATTCAATTTACAAAATACCTAACCAAAAGTATTCATCACATGTTAGTCAACTTAAAAATACATGAAACCATCCATTAATACAATACTTTGCATCATTCCAAATTCATATATCATATATAACATTAGTAACATTTATAAACCATAAATCTTCCGTATAACATTATTAGTGCCCGTTGAACCTATTAGAAATTCAAAGGATACTCGGGTGAATAACATCTGTAATCCATCAATTCATTATCATTTATGCTCTTTCAAGCCATAATTGGTAAGCTCCTCCTGAGCTGATGAATAGTATGCTCTATTGAGCTGAAACGGTAAGCTCTAATGAGTTGATAATAGTAAGCTCTTATGAGCTGATATATCATTAAGCTCATATGAGCTGTGGTGAGTCCACAACAAATGCAGGAGCTTGACCAAATCAGTAACCCAGTGACAAGTCACTCGTATCCTATGAATTCAAATAGTTTAAACGGTGCTCACAATTATAATACATATCAGTAATGCATTTTTAATTCAAGTATATCCAATTCTCAATTACAATATTCATTTCAAATATTTTCAAATATATATAGAAGTTCGATTCTAATTATACGAACTTACCTCGTATCCTTGGATAAAACTATCTGTTATTCGTCGATCTTTCCTTTTCCCTGATCTAAATTCAATCTCGATTTATCTTGATCTATATATTATCAAATTAGTACATTTAGCATTCAATCAATTCAATTTAGTCCATAATTCATATTTTGGAAAATTTACACATTTGCCCCTATACTTTTCATTTTTTTACTATTTAGTCCTTATCACATAAAATTGCAAATTCATGCAATTTAGTACCAACCCAAGCCTAGGTGAATTTCATACAACTTTATAGCAGCCCATATTTTCATTTATTTCACACTTTTAACCACAACATTTTACAATTTCACAATTTAATCCTTAATTGACATTTTTGTCAAAAATCATTTAGCAAAACTTGTATATCTATCATTAAACCTTCATAATCTATCATTAAAAATTTAAACAACCCAGCATTCAACAATGGCATTATTCAAAATCTATAGCAGTTTCAAAAACGAAGGTACGGGCTAGCTAGATTAAGCTGCAACGAGCTAAAAAATGTAGAAATCATTAAAAATCGAGTCAAAACCATACCTTAATTGACAAAGGAAGCTTGGCCGAATGAAGAAAGCAAAAATGGTGTTTTATTCACCCTAATTTTGGTTGATAATGATGAATGAAGAAGGAAATTTTGTTTTGTTATATTATTAACATTAATTAAACATTTACCATTTTAACCTTAAAATTAATTCAAAATTACACCAATTGCCATGCTATCATTATCCATTAACCGTAAATGGTCTATTTGACACTTTTAGCTAATAGAACACAAATTTTACGCTTTATGCGATTTAGTCCTTTTTACCGAATTAAGCATTTAAGCAGTAAAATTCCTTAACGAAACTTTCACATAATAATTCTATCATGTTGTAAACCTTATTAAAATAATAAAATAAATATTTTGACTTCATATTTTCAGTCCTGAAACCACTGTTCCTATTTAACCTAAAAATGGGCTGTTACAACTCTCCCCCTTAAGGGATTTTCGTCCCCAAAAATCTTACCGGTGAAAAGGTTAGGGTACTATTTTTATATAGCTTCCTTAAGTTCCTACGTAGCTTCCTCGATCCCATGTTTATGCAAAAGAACCTTTACCAAGGCTATGCGCTTATTTCTCAACTCTTTGATTTCAGGACCCAAAATCCTGATTGGTTCTTCATTATACGACATATCGGGTTGAATTTCAACATCTATCAGAGAGATCACATGTGATGGATCAGATCTGTAATGACATAGCATAGAAACATGAAAAACATTATGGATCTTCTCAAGTTCTGATGGTAAAGCAAGTCGATAAGCTACAGGTCCTATTCTATCGATAATCTCATGCGACCCAATGAAACGCGGACTTAACTTTCCTTTACAGCCGAATGAAAGAATCTTTTTCCACGGTGACACCTTTAAAAACACTCTATCCTCGACTTGAAATTCAATTTCTCTATGTTTCAAATCTGCATAGGATTTTTGTTGATCAGAAGCTTCTTTTAAACTATCCCGAATCGTTTTCACTTTTTCTTTAGTTTCTCTGATTAATTCAACTCTGTGAATCTTTTTCTCACTCAATTCAATCCAGTATAGCAGAGTTCGACATTTGCGACCATACAAAGCTTCATACGGGGCCATTTTTACACTCGTTTGGAAACTGTTGTTGTATGCAAATTCAATCAACAATAAGTATTTTTCTCAACTGACCTTAAACTCTAAAATACAACATCTCAACATGTCTTCGAGAATCTGAATAACTCTCTCGGTCAAACCATCAGTTTGAGGATGAAAAGTAGTACTGAAATTCAATTTCGTACCTAAGGCTTCTTGCAATTTCTTCCAGAATCGCAACACAAATCTTAGATCTCTATCAGAGATAATAGATAATGGCACCCTGCATAACCGAACAACTTTACAAATGTACAATTCAACTAATCTGTCAAGTGAGTAATCCGTACGTATCGGTATGAAATGAGCAAACTTCGTTAGTCGATCAACGACAACCCAGATAGCATCTCTCTTTTTTGAGTTAGAGGCAATCCCAAAACAAAATCTATAGTAACTCTATCCCATTTCCACTCAGGAATTAATACAGGTTGTAGTAAACTCGATGGCACTTGATGTTCAGCTTTGACTTGCTGACATATCAAACATTTCAATACAAACTTTGATATATCCCGCTTCATACCCGACCACCAGTACAACTATTTCAGATCATTATACATCTTGGTACTACCTAGATGAACAGAGAAACGACTACTGTGTGTTTCACACAGAATTTTCTGAACAAGTTCTGTATTTTTCGGTACACAAATTCTATTTCGAAACATTAAATAGTCATTAGTTCCAAGATGAAATTCTGAATCAGAAATAGACTTTTGAATTCGTTTAGCTTGCAATTCACAGTCATCTTTTTGAGTTTCACGAATTTGTTGAAGAAATACCGGTTTAGCTTTTAATTTGGCTAAAATAGACCCATCATCATAAACCATCAACTAGGTGTTCATTGCTCGTAATGTAAACAACGACTTTCGAATCAAGGCATTAGCAACAACAGTAGATTTTCCAGGGTGATAATCAATCACAAAGTTAAAATCTTTCAATAACTTGAGCCATCTTCATTGTCGCAAATTCAAATTTTTCTGTGTCATCAAATATTTCAAGCTCTTGTGATCTGTATAAATGTGGCATTTTTTACCGTATAAATAGTTTCTCCAAATCTTTAATGCAAATACAATCCCAGCCAGCTCTAAATCATGTGTAGGATAATTCTTTTCGTGTGGTTTCAACTGACAAGAAGCATAAGCTATAACTTTTCCTTCTTGCATCAGAACATATCCCAGACCGTTTAATGACACGTCACTATATATCACAAACTCTTTACTCGATTCGGGTTGTACTAAAACTGGTGCTTCAATTAACAATCTTTCAATTGTTCAAAACTCTGTTGACATTTTTCTGACCAATCAAACTTTACGTCTTTTTGTAACAGTCGTGTCATCGATGTCTCAGTCATCGAGAATCCTTTCACAAATCTTCGGTAATAGCCCGCTAAGCCCAGAAAACTATAGACTTGAGATACATTTCTCAGAGATTTCCAATCAACTATAGCAGAAATTTTGCTCGAATCAACTCTAATATCATCAGCTGAAACAATGTTGTAACACCCCATACCCGAGTCCGTTACCGGAATCGGACACAAGGTGCACACAGACTTAACTATTTTCACAGTCCATTTAGAAATTTCCAGACTAGCTGGTCACTGCGTCACTGTCGCCTTAAAAATCATATCTTGAGTTTCAAAGCTCGACAATTTGTTTCGTAATTTTTCCCTGAAACTAGACTCATATTTCCATCTACATATTTTTTTCTAGAATTTTTGGTCAAGCCAATTAGTACATTTTATTAGTTAAAGTCTCCCCTATCCCAGGGTTCAACTACACTGACCTTCGTGTGTTACGAATTGAATATCTCCTTGTACAGGGCTTTAATACTGATTCTGTTTCTTTCTGTAGAAACTAGACTCAGAGAGGAATCTATACATATATGGCATGACTCCTAATTATCTTTGGTTAATTTACAATGAATTTCCAAAGTCGGAACAGGGGATCCAGAAACCGTTCTGGCCCTGTTTCACGAGAACTTTAATATCTCTTAACATATAACTCATATGACCGTTTCGTTTCTTCCACATGAAAGTAGATTCATCAAAGTTCATTTACATAATTTATTTACTATTTAATACCATTCCTACTATTTTTAGTGATTTTTCACATTCACATCACTGCTGCTGTCAGCATCTGCCTTTAAGGTAGGCTTTACCTATTTCATGATTTCCATGATTCAATTGGCCCTTTTGCATACATAGCACAAAGTGTGATCATGATTAACCATCCCAATGGCTAATCGTTTCAAAACAATTCCATACCTCATAATGATCAACAAACAAACGATTATGGTACTAGGCTAAAACGATATAAGCCATTTTCGCATGGCCATCCAAGTTTACACAAAACCGAAAGGTACATGACCTTCAACAAAAGGGTAGTCCTATACATGCCATTTCAAAGTTCAACCAAAATTGTACCAAAATGGGGGCTTTGATAGTGTGGATGACTTCGACTTGATGATCCCGAATCCGATAGCTAACGAGCAAAATCTATAAAACAGAGAAACAGAGAAGACGGAGTAAGCAATTTATGCTTAGTAAGTTTGAGCAAGAGATTCCAGCACAACAAAAGCATAGCATTCATAAAGCTAACGGATAATTTCATATGCACAAATTCTCAATATCATACTCATTTCACATTCCAACCCCTATGTTCATACATAAGGGATCATCTTAGCCAAATCCGAAACCCATTACTCGATTGGCGAATATTATTGAAGGAATCAACTAATTCAAGCACATACGAACATACCTCATTGCTGGAATTTTTCAAGCGTATTAACTGAAAATTTTATAGCAAGATCGCTCACTCTCGAATCACGTACCTTGAATTTAACGAGATATAACGACTTCGCACAAATGCCTTGGAATGAAGCCCGATTATAGTGACTCGCCCGAATGCCTTCGGGACTTAACCCGGTTTAGTAACTTGCACAAATGCCTTGGGCTTAGCTCGGTTTATTAACTCACACGAATGCCTTGGATCCTAGTCCGGATATAGTCACTTAGCACAGAGCCTTGGGACTTAGCCCGACATCATTGAATAACCGAGCACAATTATCAATAAATTATGACACATTCAGTATTTCATTTTCATTAGCAAAACTCAAACACAAGGCACTATTCACACTTGAAATTTCGGCTCAATAGCCACACACAAAGAGCATGATTTTAATTTGCTTTAAACATGATCTAATCAATTCGAATTTAAGCTCTATTACTCAAGTACTTACCTTGGATGTTGTCGAGGATTTCGACTACTACTCGACTACTTTTTCCTTCCCTTTATCGGATTTAGCTCCCTTTGCTCTTGAGCTTAATTTGACAAATAAATTGATTTAATCATTTGAGCATCGAAAGAGGAATTCAAGGTACTTAGCCAATATATATACTCATTAGGCATCAAAGCCGCATATGTACGAATCATGAATCGAACTCAACACATTAGTTAATATTCCTCTTAGCGAATTTTCTAAGCCAAGAATAGGCATCAATATGCTTGCCTCTAACCGAATGCATGCACACCAATTTCCCTCATGTGGCGAATATGCATGTCCATGTTGAGGCCAATTATACACTTATTACCACACAAAAACAGCATACATTTTACTAACTAATGCATTCCATATTGTAACTCAATACACATCTATCATTTCCTTCATAACCAAAACATCATCATAAGTAAGTATATACCTTGAGATAGTATATATATGTCATACCAATACATCATGCTCAAACATATATACATATATATATGCTAGAGCCGAATCTCAAGTTGATTGTAACTAAACATGAACATGATTTGAAACACAAATCTTACTTTCCATGCAATGAGCATAAATCACACTTATGGGTGTACCATGGCGAATACATCACGACACCATAATTTTGGTCATGATTACACAAAGAACTTAGTATCTCATTCAAAAATGCTTAAAGAAAATCTAAGAGTCCTCAATCCACCATCACATGTATCATCATCAAGCTTCATATTTAACATGCAATGGCATTAACTCAAAATCCACCTTGGCCAAATACCATCCCCATGATATAACAAAGATTTGAACCATGGGCTAATGAGAACATCAAGTTAGCAACCAAAAACATGCATGAATATCATGGCACAACATCAAACATACCTTAATCTTGATGCAAGTATAGCCAAACCCTTCCTAATCCTCTTCCAAACCAAGCATGAAGCAAAACTCCTTCCTTATCCTTAGTATTTTCGGCCAAAAGAGAGTGAAATGGATGAACAAAATTTTTTGTTTTCTTTCCTACCTACACTAAGCAATGGGGAGGAGAGAAGCGTTCACACACACATTTTTTTTATTCCATACTCCTTATTTTATTCATTCCAACATAACCCACTTACCAAACATGTTTCATGACATGATTTTGCCCATAATTCCTTGTCATGGCGGCCACTAGCTATTGGGGAATTTGACATGCATGTCCATTGTTTTGCATGCATGCTTTAATTAGTCATCACACATTTCCCCATCATACTTTCAAAGTTTACTACTAGGTCCTCTCTAGTGAAATTCACATTTATAGCTCTAAATCAAAACATCAAAAATGTCACACATGAGTTAACACACATTATAGGAAATAAAATAAATATTGAATTATTTTTATGCCTCGGTTTTGTGGTCCCGAAACCACATTCCGACTAGGGTCGTTTTAAGGCTGTCACAAATGTGCCCCAGAAATCTAACTCTTTTGAGCCAAAACTCAAATTTACTGAACTTTGCAAATAGCTGCTTATCACGTAGAGTTTGTAACACAATTCACAAGTGTTCGGTTTGTTTAGATTCATCTCGTGAATAGATCATAATGTCATCAATGAATACAACAACAAATCTATCTAAATACGGTCTGAATATCCAGTTCATCAAGTCCATAAAAATGGAAGGAGCATTAGTTAAACCTGCAACTAGTAGTAACCCGATCTCAGATCAATCTTTGGAAATATTGTAGCCCCTTCCAACTGATCAAATAAATCGTCAATCTGCGGTAAAGGGAATTTGTTCTTTATAGTCACTTTATTCAACTGTCTGTAATTGATACACATCCTCATCGTGCCATCTTTCTTTTTCACAAACAATAATGGTGCACCCCAGGGAGAATAACTTGGTTGTACAAAACCTCTATCTGTTAACTCTTGAAACTGAGCTTTCAACTCTTTTAATTCTGTTGGAGCTATTCTGTATGGAGCTATTGATATCGGTGTTGTTCCTGGTACTAATTCAATACCAAATTCAACCTCTTTGATTAGTGACAAACCTGGTAATTCTTCTAGAAATACATCCGAAAACTCACAAACAATAGGTATGAATTCAATCTTTGATTCTGACACTTTTGTATCCAGTAAGTATGCAAGGTATGCATCATAACCCTTTTTCAAATATTTTTGAGTTAATATAAATGATATTACAACCTGTAGTTCATTCGAATCATCATACTTAATCCAAGGAATCTCACCATTTTGACACTTCAATTTGATAATCTTCTGTCTACAATTCACAACTACATCATGCATAGTCAGCCAGTCCATACCCAGAATCACATCAAACTTATCAAACGGTAGAAGCATCAAGCCAGCCCAAAAATAGTATCCCCGGATCATCAGATGACAATTCTTACAAATTTTATCAACTAAAACAGACTTACCTAAGGGGTTCGATACTTTAATTACAAACTCTGTAGACTCGACATGTAAACTCTTTTTAAACACTAAATTCATACAGATATAAAAATGGTTTGATCCGGGATCTATCAACGCAACAATATCAGTATTAAAAAAAGAACAAGTACCGGTAATAACGTCTGGCGATGATGCCTCTTCCCGTGCACGTATAGCATAAGCTTTTGCAGGTGCTCGTGCCTCAGATCTCACAATCGAATCTCTTATAACACCTTAGTTACCACTCATATTTTCAGTATTTCGGGGTGGTCTCCCTCTAGAAGCCGTGTTACTCGCTTTCACTAGTTGATCTCTATCAGCTGTAAACTTTTTTGGACAATTCAGAGATAATGATCAAGCGATCTACATTTAAAGCAAGCTCTGGTCACTAATCTACATTCACCATAATGCTTCTTATTTCAATGTTTATATTCAGGTCTAGCATTTCTAACGCTTCCCACACTAGCAACGAATGTCGCCTGAGGTTTAGAACTGAAATGTCTTACATCTCTGTCCCTAATCGAAATTCTTATAGAAGCCATAGAACGAGGATGATAGTCTCTAAATTTCTTTGATGTTGACTGATGTGATTTACGTGTAAATCTCTTTATAAAATTTCTAGTCATAGAATCAGCTTTTCTTTTCTCTTTGCAAAGCTCTTCGGCTTTAAAAGCTCAATCAAACAAAACAACAAACTCTTTCAGCTCAAGAATTTTGACTAACACTCTGATTTCTTCATTCAATCCATCCTCGAATCTTTTAGACATTATAGCTTCAGAAGAGAAGCATTCACGAGCATATTTACTGAGTCGTACAAACTCTCTCTTATATTCTGTGACTGACATACGACCCTACTTCAATTCAAGGAATTCTTTTCTCTTCTGATTAATGAACCTTTGGCTTATGTATTTCTTTCTAAATTCAACTTGAAAGAAATCCCAAGTGACTCTTTCTTGTAAAACTATGGATATCAAGGTATTCCACTACTGATATGTAGTGTCTCTCAACAGTGATACTACACATTTTAGGCATTCTTCAAGTGTGCAGGATAATTCATCGAATATCTGAATCATGTACTCAAGCCAAAACTCGGCTCTCTCTGGATCATCATTAACAGTGGCTTTGAAGTCCTCAGCTTCGTGTTTCCGTATCTTATCAACAGATGGTTTATTTAATCGCAGAGGATCAATACGTTAAGGAACTATAGGGATCGGTTGGGGAACAAGTGGGGTGGAGGTTGTGAAACAGTCGGGTTCGTACGAATGTACTGTATGAACCACTCATTCAATATCTGAAAGAAGGCTTCTTTAGCCTTACCCCCGTGACTACTTGTCACAGGTCTAAATTCCGTAGGCACTATCGCTTGAGCGGGAACTGGCGCGTTACTTTCTACGTCATCTGCTACAACTCATTTGGGATCTATTACTATATAAAAACACTTTTGGAAATGTCAGGAGTCATCACCTTATCACAGTTTTATATATGACATGTATATCTAGACTAACATACGCTACGTTAGTCCTAGAATCGACTAAACTGTAGCTCTGATACCAAAAAATGTAACACCCCTAACCTATAACCGTCTCCAGAATAGGTTATGAGGCATTACCGAACTATTAATTCAGTTCAAAACAATCATTTATCAATTAACATCTCATTTCAGTTGCTATCATTCATTCACATTCAATATGTACTTAAATCGAGCATACAAAGCTTTAATCATACATTCAGGACTAAATTGATAACATTTTAAAACTTTGGAAACTTAGAAAAATTTTAACATTTCAAATATCACAAGCCCGTGTGAACAGGCCGTGTGCCTCACACAGCTAATACACACGTTCGTGTCTTAGACTATGTGAAAACAGGGCATACATACCGACTTGTGTCACATGGATGAGGACACACTCGTGTGCAAAGGCTGTGGAAAAACTAAAGAGGTTACTGACTTGGGACACACTGTAACAGCCCGGTTTAGACCCTAGTCTAAACAGTGGTTTCAGGAACACAAATCTAAGTTAGAAAAATATTTTAATATTATTGTGTGTTTACAGCATGATATGTGATATGTGTGATAATTTTGTGTGAAAATTTTATCGTTTGTGTGCTCGATTTTATAAAAAACTTAATCGCGTAAAATGTAAAAGTGACTAGATATCTGTTAAAGTGCTACATTCTTATGACTTTTATAATGTGGAGTCTTTATAATGTAATTTAACCATTAGAAATATGCATGGACAAATATGGACAACCATTAAGTGAATTATAGGTTAAATAGCCAAGGGTAAACTAGTAAATTATGCATAAATTAAAGATTAAATAAAACAAATTAAAGATAAATGTTAGCATTTTATTTTTGCCAAAAGTGAAGAAGGAAAATAAGCTATTTTTCAAGCTTTAGGTTTTGGCCCTTGTTATTTTTAATTTAGGGATGAATTTTGTTCGGTTTTTAGTGATTTTTATGTTTTTGAGATCTTTCTTCGTGTTTCAGCTAGCCCATACTTTAATTTTTGGAATTGATGATGAATTTGAGATTTGCCATTATTGATAGCTTGATGATTTTGTTTGATGTTGAAAAATAAATATATGTTGTTAGATTGTCATGTTTAATTAAGTGATTTTTAGTAAAAACGCCTATTTAGGATTAAATTTTGAATTTTTTAAATTGACGGGTCAAAATGTGAAATAAATGAAATAAATGGGCTGCTAGGGACCTTAGTGAAATTTGGCCAAGACTAGGTGTGCTGAAATTTTGAATATCTTGTCTTTTATGAAATAGGGATGATCGTGATGTGAATTGTGATAAGTTTTATAATTTATGAATGTCCGTTCCTGAAAACTAACTATTATCACAACAAAGACAAGCGCACCTTATCGAGCAGTAATATAGCTTATAGTAAGACCAGGATGTCGAACCCAAAGGAACTAAAAGTACTAGTATTAACTTTCTTTTTATTATCTAGCCTAAAAATAAAGGGGTTTGTTTTATCTAAACTAATTACTAAACTAAGAATGCATGAAAAGTAAATTGGGAAATAACTTTGGGAAAACTGAATGATTTGGACAATACCTAAGGGAAAAATCCACCTAGAATTCACTTGTTATTGACTCTGAATCAGACGATTTATTCACTTGACTTGATTCGCAGAAATCCCTAATTTATATTATTATCTCTCTCTCGACTAACAACGTCTAACCCTAGGTTGATTAATTGAAATCTCTTTCTAATTAACTCCCTAGTGTTGGATTAACTCGATCTATGGATTCCCTTATAGGTTTCACCCTAATCCGATAAAATCTTGTCACCCTATCTCTAGGCATGCAATCAACTCCGCTTAATTATGTTAGATCTACTCTTACAGGGACTTTTGTTTCTCTGAATAAGCATATCAATACTTGAATCAATATCCTGGAATATTAAAGCAAGAATTAAGAACTCATAATTAAGAGCAAGTCAAATATTTATCATACAATTCAGATAATAATAACAAGATCCGTCTTAGGTTTCATTCCCTTTAGGTATTTAGGGAGTTTAGCTCATATTTATAAAAGAAAACATCTCAAAAGAATAATGATAACAAAATATAAAGAAAACCCAAGAACTCTTGAAGGGAATTGAAGGGAGATCTTCAGTCTTAAAGGTGAATCCGGCTTCTGAGATGGATCAATCGGCTTTCTTTGAGTAATTCCCTGCCTCCTACTCCATGTGTCCTCTTTAATCCTCCTCTAGTGTGTTTAAATAGGCTTTAGAATGCCTAAAAGCCCTCATTAATGGCCTTTTTCGAATAGGACTAGATTTGGGCTCAACAGGGACACACCCGTGTTTGATTTCTTCAAACTGTGTTCGAGTTTGTTGAATGGACACGGGCGTGCGAATACTCGTGTGAGGAAGTCCAGAACGTGTTGATTTCCCATGTTGACCCATTTTCTCCTTTTTTGGCTCGTTTCTTGCTTTTTTTACTCTCCTATGCTCACCTAAGTATAAAACATGAAATTAAAGGATTAGGAGCATCGAATTCACCAAATTTAAGGATAAATCATCCATAAATATGCTAAGCATGGGATAAAAATATGTATAAATTACGGTTTATCAAATACCCCCACACTTAAGCGTTTGCTTGTCCTCAAGCAAAATCCTCAACTCACAATCAAAATAAATTTTTCTCAACTTATAATCCTCGTCAATAGTATCTCAAAATAATCCATAAGTAATCATAAATTGAAAATTCAACTTGAAGAACATCAAAGTTTCAAACATTCCAAGTTGAGCATTTTATCATGAAAACATAGGTGTCTCCCCTTATTTAAGTAATCACTTTTGATTCAAAACATCACAAAGTTTCACGTCCCCACTAAAGATTCACTCAAATCACTCGATGTGTTTAAGGACAAGAAATTTAGCACTCAACAGTCAATATGAAAAGTTATTACCATAGGCTTGCGTGAAAATCAAATCTCCACCACTATATATTGAGATGATACATCAATCAAAAGGTCTTTAGAGGGTTGTAACGTAGCTTTGGTTAGGGGGCGTGGCCACAAGCTTAAAAAGAAAGTGAGAATCGAGATTGAATTGAAAAATTACCTAACTAGAAAAATACTACAGTTGACATTTTACATTTCTAATTGAGCTTTTCTTCATGGATATGGAATTAAATACTTAGGCTCAAAAACAAAGAAATACTACTAATATGTATGTATGTATTTTCTTTTTAGAATAAGTCAAATAGCATAGAACTTTGCTGATTATTACAACGAAAAATAAAACATAGCTAAGCAATTAATTCAAATCAAATCTCGACAAAAATAGGGATCAAATTAGGGGATTTCAACAATAATGGTTATGGGTTAATATTGAGGGTAAATCAATGAACGGCTTGTTAGGCTCAAAGGGGTTCACTAAGGGTTAATTATGAGGGTAGGATTTTATGGACTAAATGGGTTAAACCTAAGTGCCTTTTTCATCTCGACATATGAAATCAATGGTGTGGTCTTCACATGCATAATCAAGCAAGTTCTAGAATAACGATTCGATATTAACGCACTCAAAGCAACAATAAAAGTGAGCATGAAAGAAATAATATATGCTCTAAAGGCTCAAGATCTCACAAAAATTATGGCTTTTTGATGTTTAACTTGTGAATTCCAACTCAAGATAATACCTAAACTTGGGGAAACAACTTAAAAATTTTTAATTTTCAAGAATCAACTTTTCATGCTTGATTCCTTAATTCCTTTAAAGTTTAAACAGTCAAGGCATAAAAGACTATGTTTTAATTCAAGACATATCAATAAAAATCATAAATTAATCAAGATTCATTCTAATAGTGATATGAGTGATTCACGTGAGAATAAGACAAAATTCAGGGATTTTTCTGATAATGATATAAATAACCCCCCACACTTAAGATGTACATTATCCTCAATGTACAAAGATAATATTACTGAACAATATAGATATAAGAGAGAGACAGAAGTGAAACTTCCTGAATTTGTTGATGAATTCCTTGAATTGGAGTTATTGAGAATAATCGGACAAGGAAATGATGAGAGTGGAGGAGGAGACTCCGATAGTGGTAGAGGTTCATTAGTCCATAAGTCCTGCGCCAAAAGAATATTATATCTGGTAGTAGCTATGATCGTGGTCGAGCAGGACATGGCAGTCGTGGAGAACCTTTTCCAGTGAAGTTGCAATTTCCTAAGTAATAGTGAGCTTTGGAGCTCTTTATAACTGCGATAAAATCACTAACTCTTTAGGAAATATAAAGAAGCATAATTACTCGTAAAGAAATAGCCGAAAACATAAATTATCTAATATTAATTATAAAACCTAAAAATGGAATAGTATTAAATGGAAGTTAAATAAGAAGTACTTTAAGAATATAAATGAAGATAAAAATGAAAATAAAATTAATAAATAAAAAGTCTTTAAACATCGTCATCGTCGGATGGTTCACGAGGTGGTAATGGTGATGAGATGTGAAGGTGCTGACAAATTTGATGTAGAGTAGCATCAATGTGATCAAAGCGCTAAAAACACTGCTGCTCAAATCGAGTAAGGCGCTCAGAGATGTCAGAGTATGAAGCCGCCACATGAACTGGACGATGAATGGGAGGTGACTGAGATGGTAGGTCTTCGTGCTGTGAAGGGACATCATCAGTAATGTCCTCTGGGTCCTCCTCCTCGGCGGACTGGACTAGGCGGTACTGGGGAGGGTCAACTCCACGTCGTCGCTCGATCATTCTCATATGTAGCATACTCGAGATGCCTTGTGGGGACATCTGACCAATGAGGGTGAGGGAAGATGCTTGCGCCACCGTGTTGAAAAGCCTGAAATACCACACCAGGTGAGTCACATAAGGGCCGATGGATATGACTCCTTTCCTATGCCGCTCCATCTGCTGGTGAATGGCGAGGGCAATGAAATAGGTAAGGTTGAAGACGTGCCCATTTGCCATACTCCATAAAAAGTAGGCGTCATGAGTGTTGATGATGCCGGTGCTCTTTCGCTACCCTGTCAGAGTGTGGGCCAAGATGGCGTGTAAGTACCTCAGGGATGGGGCGAGGGTCGATGCCTTAAAGCGGTTGGGGTCATAGATGGCCGAAGCAAGAACGAGGGCCTCCAGCAGTTGGAGGGAGACAAGTGGATGTGGTGATGAAGGGTATCAAAATCATCACCGTCCATGAACTTCTCCGTATAGAGCCCCAAAGCGATGCCGAACTCAGGTACCTCAACTGGCAGACTAAACCGCCGAGACAAAACTGGACCGTTCCAGGATCATCGAACTGTGTCATGAAGACTTGAAGGTGGAAGGTCGACCAAATTTCGAGTGTAAGCTTCAGGTATGTCGGCTCGATGATCTTGAAAAAGAGGCCATATGGGTTAGTCGTCAGAAGGGCTCGAATCGCATCAGCCAGTTGGATTTGTTCAAGTGCTGCCTAATCAATACAGCGGCCCACACTTAGGGGTCGGACCCATAGTATCTGAAAAAGTTCCTCCTGTAGTCCCGAGGGGAACTAGAGGAATGGATACCTGATTTTATGGTAGGACCCAGCGATGATGCTGCTCCTTTCCTCTTCTTCGAGTAGGGGACATCGATTTTTTTGCCACGTGGATTTGACATGGTATTTACAATGGCAAGATGAAGTTATAGAAATACCCCCCAAGAATAGCATGGAAATGTATGTAAGCATGTGAAAATTAAAGAAGAATATTTCATAGGCATCATAGGCAAAAGGGAAGATGTACCGAAAAGTAACTAAATCCTAATGGAAAGATATATCAAGTCATTAGTAACAATAAGAACATGAGAACGGTGCTAAATGAAATACCTAGTGAATGAATGTATGTGGGATTGATAATATGTAATATGGTGTGGGTAAGCATGAAATTTATGGAAACAAGAAAAATGGATGAATGCAGCATAATGTATCGACTAAAATGACAAATTTCTAACAAAGAGCATAAGCATTATTATCATTAGAACCATGAATATTAAGCAAAATAGTCAAATAACACAATAAAACAATCATAAAATTAGTAAAAGAATTGAAGAGAATAGAGAGAAAAGAGTGAAAAAACGCAATAGCTAGGTAGAGGAAGGAGCTTGGGTCATCGATGGTGGTGCTGTGGTCGGCGCACGAGCGTGGGAGTGAGGGCATGTGAAGAGGTTGCGGCAGCTAGGGTAGGGTTTTTGGGGAAGGGGATGATGAATAGTGAGGGGTTCATATAGATATTGGGGCAGACGAATGTGCCCTAATTTTAGCCCGTGTGTATCGTGATTTTTAATTTTGGGTGAGTATAAAATTCTGCCTACGTCCGTGTTCTTTGGGCGTGTTGATGCACACGACCGTGTTCTACTTTGTTCGCTTCTCCCACGCCCGTGTATGTATGTCCACGCCCGTGTTGTTTTGTTAGTCTTGACCACGGGTAGTGAGCACAGGCGTGTCGCACGCCCGTGTTCTTTTGATAGATTCACCCACGGCCATGTCGCACGGCCGTGGCAACTTATCGACTCCCATGTTGGGAAAAATTTTTGCCTTGTTTTCACACGGCCGTATCGCACGACCATGTTGCCTTCCGTGGTACGGGCACGGCCTAAGGCATGCCCGTGGGCCTGGCTATTTGGTTCTGGAAAACCTGTGTTTAGTGACTCAGTTAGTGAAGTAAATGTTAAAAACTAAAATTTAAAAAAGTTAACATCGTTAGTGCTCAGGTTGCCTCCCGAGAAGGGCTTATTTATAGTCTAAGCTCGACTTTCCTCTCTTGTTGCGTGGTCATGGTGGTGCGAGAAGTTTACACTCCTTATCCCTGCTATCAATTTTATCAAAATAAGGTTTTAGACGAGTACTATTTACCTTGAACGTACCGAATTTGGGATGAATTACCTCGACTGTGCCGTATGGGAAAATGCTAAATACCGTAAGATGGATTTCTCCATTAGGTTCAGAGGTGGCAATCCGAGGGTCTGCTGCATCTAATAGTATTTTGTCTCCAACCTTAAGTTGATTTCATGAAATATTGAGCTCGTCATGGCATGGTTTTGGTCTATTGTGTGCTCTCGGTTTCTGTGTCCGCCATTCATTTAGTTCTTCAACTTGTAGCCTTCTTTCTTTATAGATGGGTTCTTTGTTGTTATTTGAACAAGGCACATGTATGCTTTTCGAATGTATTTCCTGCAAAGAAGGTTGCACCACATGATTAGCATTAGTAGAATTTTGAGCTTGAAAGTGATTGTTACATCACCCACACGAAGTGTGAGTTCACCTGTGCCAACATCAATTATAGTTCTAGCAGTTGCTAAAAGGGCCTTCCTAAAATTAAAGGCACGTCACTATCCTCTTCTATGTCTAGAACAACAAAATCAACTGGGAATATGAATTTGTCAATTTTAACGAGTACATCTTCAGTAATACCCCTAGAAAATCTGATTATTTTGTCTGCTAACTGAATGCTCATCCTAGTTTGTTTGGGTTTCCCAAGACCTAGTTGTTTAAACATTTTATAAGGCATGACATTGATACTAGGCCCTAAATTAGCCAAAGCATTATTAACATTTAAGTTACCAGTTAAACAAGGAATCGTAAAGCTCCCTAGATCTTTTAATTTGTTGGCCAGCTTATTCTGTAGTATGGCTGAGCAAACTACATTTAACTCCACATGCGACGCCTCATTCAACTTCCTCTTATTTGTTAAAAGCTCCTTTAAGAATTTGGCTGCATTTGGCATCTGTGAAAGAGCTTCAATAAACGGTAAGTTGATATGTAATTTTTTTAATAATTTAAGGAATTTATTGAATTTTTCGTCTGTGCGGTCTTTCCTTGTCGCATTAAAGTATAACACCCGTGGTTTGTACTCTTTACTTACCGATTATTGCTCACTATGGACTACCTCACCTTTACTTTTATTTACCACCATTCTTTGCTTTGGTTCTGGTTCAGGCTCAATTAACCTTTCCTCATCTTGAATGGTAATTGCATTGAGCTGTTCCCTTAGGTTAGATTCAGTGTTACACAGCAGACTACCTTGTGGTATTCAGAAATCAATTTGGCGAGTTGGCCTATCTAAGTTTCGAGCCCTTGGATCAACGCTTGTTGATTCTTAAGTGCTATTTCGATATTTTGAAAGTGAGTTTCTGACACCGAGATAAACTTTGTTATCATCCCCTCAAGGTTCGACTTCTTTTCCTGTTGGTAAGGTGGTTGTTGAAAACCCGGAGGATGTTGTGGACTTTGATTCCCTTGACCACCCCACGAGAAGTTGGGATGGTTCCTCCAACCTGTATTATATGTGTTACTATATGGGTTATTTTGAGATCTAGACTTATTGCCTGTAGATTGAACTTATTCCTCCTCAGTGCTAGGGTTGAAGGGTTGATATTCTGTGTATGCTCATCCTCCATTTGAATCGCACCTCATCACTGGATGTACCTGAGTAGAACCACAAAAACTGTCAATCTTTTTATTTAAGAGTTCTACCTGGTTAGATAGCATAGTAACAGCATCGAGGTTGAAAACAATGGCTGCTTTCGGTTGGCTTTGTTATCATGACTTGCCACTGATAGTTATTTATTAACATCTCTTGAATAAACTTGTAAGCCACTTCAGGTGTTTTTTTATTGATAGTCCCACCAGCAGCTACATCGATAAGTTGCCTTGTTGAGGGGTTCACGCCGTTGTAAAACATTTGAACCTGCAACCATAGAGGTAACCTATGGTAAGGGCACCTTCTCAATAGGTCTTTGTATCTCTCCCATGCATCATAGAGTGTCTTTAGATCCATCTACACAAAAGAAGAGATATCATTCCTCAACTTAGCTGTTTTAACCGGCGAAAAATATTTAAGTAAAAATTTTTCGGTCATTTGTTCCCAAGTAGTTATTAACCCTCATGGTAACGAGTTCAACCACTGTTTAGCTTTGTTCCTCAATGAAAAGGGAAACAGCTGAAGGTGAATGGCATCAGCAGAAATGCCATTGATGATAAAAGTGTCGTAAAACTCTAAGAAATTCACCAAATGAGTGTTTGGGTCCTCATCCTGCAAACCATCAAACTGAACAAGCTATTGGATCATTTGAGTTGTGTTAGGCTTCAGTTCAAAATTATTTGCAGCAACAACAGGCCTAACTATACTTGACTCAGTTCCTGTTAAAGTAGGTTTAGCATAATCATACATAGTGCATGGAGCAGGATTCTGATTTACTGGATCAGCAGCAATCACAGGAGGTAACAGATTTTCCTGATTTTCAGCCATCTCTTCGGTTGTGGTGTGAATGTCGTCATCTTGCTCTTCCTTTGTATATCTTAGGCTTCGCCTTATTTCTCTTCAGTTTCTGCGAGCTGTGCGATCGATCTCACTATAAAAAAGTAATAGTCTCGACAGGTTTCTTCTAGTCATGCACTATAAAAACCTGCCAGAAGCGAATAAACAAAAAATTAGAAAAGAAAATAAAAATTTAAATTGCAATAAAAGTAGAATTGCTAAAGTAATAAAAATTGAGTGTTCCTAATATCTTAGTTCCCCGGTAATGGTGCCAAAAACTTAATCGTGATGTGAATCATGATAAGTTTTGTAATTTATGAATGTTCGTTCTTGAAAACTAACTATTATCATGACAAAGGCAAGCGCACCTTATCGAACAGTAATATAGCTTATAGCAAGACCGGGCTGTCGAACCCAAAGGAACTAAAAGTACGAGTATTAACTTTCTTTTTATTATCTAGCCTAAAAATAAAGGGGTTTGTTTTATCTAAACTAATTACTAAACTAAGAATGGACAGAAAGTAAATTAGGGAAATAACTTTTGGGAAAACTGAATGATTTGGAAAATACCTAAGGGAAAAATCCACCTAGACTTCACTTGTTATTGACTCTGCATCAGACGATTTATTCACTTGACTTAATCCATAGAAATCCCTAATTTATATTATTATCTCTCTCTCGACTAACAACGTCTAACCCTAGGTTGATTAATTGAAATCTCTTTCTAATTAACTCCCTAGTGTTGCATTAACTTAATCTATGGATTCCCTTATTAGGTTTCACCCTAATCTGGCAAAATCTTGTCACCCCATCTCTAGGCGTACAATCAACTCCGCTTAATTATGTTAGATCTACTCTTAGACAGGGACTTTTGCTCCACTGAATAAGCACATAAATACTTGAATCAATATCTTGGAATATTAAAGCAAGAATTAAGAACTCATAATTAAGAACAAGTCAAATATTTACCATACAATTCAAATAATAATAACAAGATCCATCTTAGGTTTCATTCCCCTTAGGTATTTAGGGAGTTTAGTTCATATTTATGAAAGAAAACATCTCAAAAGAATAATGATAACAAAACATAAAGAAAACCCAAAAACTCTTGAAGGGAATTGAAGGGAGATCTTCAGTTTTAAAGGTGAATCCAGCTTTTGAGATAGATCAATCGGCTTTCTTCGAGTAATTCCCTGCCTCCTACTCCGTGTGTCCTCTTTAATCCTCCTCTAGTGTGTTTAAATAGGCTTTAGAATGCCTAAAAGCCCTCAAGAGTGGCCTTTTCTGAATAGGACTAGATTTGGGCTCGACAGGGACACGCCCGTGTTCGATTGCTTCAAACCGTGTTTGAATCTGTTGAATGGACATGGGCGTGTGAGCTACCCATATGAGGAAGTCCAGGCCGTGTTGATTTCCCACTTTGACCCATTTTCTCCGTTTTTGGCCCGTTTCTCGCTCTTTTTACTCTCCTATGCTCACCTAAGTATAAAACATGGAATTAAAGGATTAGGAGCATCAAATTCACCAAATCTAAGGATAAATCATCCATAAATGTGCTAAGCATGTGATAAAAATATGTATAAATTGCGGTTTATCAAGGGGCAAAATTGTGAAAAATGTAAAATGTTGGGGGCTAAAGAGGAAATTACCTTTTTCTGTGTTTTTGGATGAATTTAAGTACATATGTGATTAAATAAGTTAATTGTGATTAAATAAGTTAATTTATATTAATTTAGATTAAGTAAAGTGGAAATTGGAATTTGATCAAGGAAATCAAAAGTTGTCGAATAGCCATTCCGGTCCGTTCGTCTTCGTACAAGTAAGTTCATAAGTAAATAATTGTTGTTAAATTCATCTGAAAATGTATTTAATTATGCCGAATTGATATAAGTATGGGAGAAGTAACTACGAGCCTGATATGATCGAATTACAACTTCTGAAAGTCCCGTACGAACCATAAGAATAGTTAGGATACATATGTCATGACATAGGATTTTGATATGTGATTTCATGTAAGACCATGTCTAGGGCGTTGGCTTCGATTTCAAATTTACATGTAAGACCATGTCTAGGACATTGGCATAGTATATGATTTCCTGTAAGACCCTGTCTGGGATAGTGGCATTAATATTTGATTACATATAAGACCTCGTCTGGGACATTGGCATTGTACGAGCTTTTCGAGCTATCTGAGTATCCTTATTGATTCTAAATGGTTCAACGGGCAATATTGAGTTAAGATCGAATGTGAAATCGAGCTAAATGGTTCAGGTATGTACGAAGTTAAATGTTCATGAAAATAAGATAAGTATAGTACTTGAGATGATATGAACTATGCATGTTAAAGGTGTGATCATTATGTACATGAGATTGTTTATATTCGACCATGTTGAAATAATCATGCTAATGTTCATTTGATAATTTATTTTCTTATGACTTACTAAGCTTTTAAAGCTTACTGTGTGTGTTCTTTTCCCATGTTTTATAGATCATCAAAGCTAGCTCTGACTCAGGGATCGTCAGGAAACGTCATCACACTATCGATCATCTCGTTGGTACTTTTGAAGCTTTTTATATATGGTATATGGTATGTATAGGCTAGTGTCATTTTGATATGTTTTGAGTTGTAAATTTAGCTATGTGATTTGGCTTGTAAATGTTGATGCATAGCCATTTAAGTTGGCTTAAGTTCTGTGTTTGATATGTTAATTATGTGATGTATATAATGTTCTATGTGTTGCCTTGTTTTGGTATGTTTGTCAAATGGTTGTTTATTTGGTTAGTTGGTAACGGATGTGTTTATGATTGGAAGCTAGCATATTGTGTTTTGATTTGAGGTGATCATATGATATATGTTAAAATATGAAATAGGTATTAAATGGATGGTGAATGCATTTAGTAGTTATATATGTTTGATGTTTTTAGCATAGTGAAATGGTATGTTTGGTTGTGGAATTGAGTAGTAGAAATGATTATGAATAAATGGTATGATATGTGCAAGAATTGGTAGGCTTTTGGTTGCCTAAAGATATATTGAAATGGTGTTATTTTGGTTGATATGTACACTTGTGATTAGGCTGGGAAATTGGCTTTGCAAATTAAATAAGCCCCCGGTTGATAAAATCAGAAGCACAGGGGTGAAAATTCAGAGCCACTGTTGATGACGATGCTGAGCGAGATGAATTCTGGCTTGATAATACTATCCATGTGTTTGATGAGCTATCTTGTACCCCTGATGAGTGTATTATATGTGTTATATCTTTGCTTTGAGATTCTACGTATCACTAGTGGAATACACTAGGATCAGCAGTTTCGAAAGAGGGAGTTACCTAGGAGTTCTTTCAGACTGAATTTCGGAAGAAATATATCAGCCAGAGATTTATAGATCAAAAATGAAAAGAATTCCTTGAGTTAAAATAGGTTCGCATGACAGTGACAGAATACGAACGAGAATTTATGAGACTCAGCAGATATGCCCAAGAATGTGTATAGACCGAAATAATAATGTGTAAAGATTTGAAGACGGGTTGAATGAAGACATTAAACTAATAGTTGGTATTCTGGAAATAAAAGATTTTGTTGCACTAGTCATGCGAGCATGCCAGGTTGAAGAGCTCGAGAAAGAGAAGAGAAAAGTTGATTTCTAAGCTAGAGATTCATGAAAAAGATCATCGAGTAAGTCATTTTAGTAGGCACCAAAGAAATTTTGAGATGAATTTAGCCGTTCAAAGGCTACTACGGGCTATTCTAGACGTGATCGAGACAGACCACCTGTGAGCTCAAGAGCTACCTCAGTGGCTAGTGTTGGTAACATCGGACCGAACCAACCTGAGTGCAAACATTGCGGTAAACGACATCCCGAAAATTGTAGATTGAATGATTGGGCTTGTTTTAAATGTGGATCATTAGATCATTTCATTCATGAATGCCCTGAGTTGGTTGAGCAAGACACGATGCAGAATACGAGCCCGAGTAATATGTCAGCTCGAGGTAGACCAACCAGAAACACGGGTAATATGATTGGTAGCCAGAGGGGAAGTAAAGACATGACTGTTAGATCTGAGGCTCGCGCACCTGCTGGAGCTTATGCTATCCGCGCTTGTGAAGAAGCTTCGTCTCCAGATGTGATTACCGGTACTTTCACTTTCTATGATACTAGTGTTATTGCATTGATAGATCCTGGATCGACTCATTCTTATGTATGTGAGACTTTAGTATCCAGTAAGATTTTGTTTGTAGAGTCTACTAAATTTGTAATTAGAGTATCGAACCCCTTAGGCCAGTGTGTTTTGGTTGATAAAGTATGTAAGAATTTTCCATTGATGATTCAAGATTCAAGTTTTTCGGCCGACTTGATGTTGTTGTCATTCGACGAGTTTGATATAATTTTGGGTTTGGATTGGCTAACGTTACATGATGCAGTTGTGAATTGTAAACGGAAGACTATTGATTTGCGATGTCAGAATGATGAGATTATCCGAATTAAGTGTAATGATCTGAATGGTTTACCGGTAATGATATCTTCGATGTTTGCTCAGAAATATGTGAAAAATGGTTGTGAAGCTTACTTTTCCTATGTGATCGATTCTAAAGTGACTAAAAAGAAGATTGAATTAGTACAAGTTGTGTGCGAGTATTTGAATGTGTTTCTTGAAGAATTACCGGGTTTGCCACCAATCCGAGAGGTAGAGTTTGGCATTGAGATAGTGCCGGGGATATTCAATTTTGATACTTCCGTACAGAATGGCACCGATTGAATTAAAATAATTGAAAGTTCAGTTGCAAGAATTGACAGATAGAGATTTCACACGACCGAGTTTTTCTCCCTGGGGTGAACTAGTTTTGTTTGTGAAAAAGAAAGACGGAACTATGAGAATGTGCATCGACTATCGAAAACTCATAAAGTGACTATAAAGAATAAATATCCTCTACCACATATAGATTATTTTTTCGATCAGTTGAAAGGTGCTACAGTGTTTTCAAAGATTGATTTAAGATCGGGTTACTATCAGCTGCAAGTGAAAGACTCTAATATGCCAAAAACTACTTTTCGAACAAGGTACGGACATTATGAGTTTTTGGTTATGCATTTTGGATTAACAAATGCACTTGCTGCTTTTATGGATCTAATGAGTCGGATCTTTAGACCATATTTGGATCGATTTGAAGTTGTTTTCATAGATGACATGTTGATCTATTCCCGTGATGAATTTGAACATGCTGAACATCTTAGAGTAGTGCTACAAACTTTGCGTGATAAGCAGTTGTATGCAAAATTCAATAAATGTGAACTTTGGTTACGAGAAGTAAGTTTTCTGGGACATATTGTATCAGCATCGGGTATTCAGGTTGATCCGAGCAAGATTTAAGCTATACTAGATTGGAAGCCTCCGAGAAATGTATCCGAAGCTGAAGTTTTCTGAGACTCGTTGGTTATTGCAGATAGTTTGTAAAGGGTTTCTCTATGATTGCAATCTTGATGACAAGACTACTTCAAAAAGGTGTTAAGTTCGAGTGGATAGAAAAGTGCCAAAAAAGCTTTGATCAGTTGAAAGTTTTGTTGACCGAAGCTCCATGCTAGTTCAACCAGAGTCTGGTAAAGAATTTGTCATTTATAGTGATGCATCTTTGAATGGTCTGGGTTGTGTTTTGATGTAGGAAGGCAAAGTCATAGCTTATGCGTCGAGACAGTTAAAGCCACATGAAAAGAACTATCTGACACACGATCTAGATTTGGCAGCTATTGTGTTTACGTTGAAGATTTGGCGCCACTATCTGTTCGGTGAGAAATGTCACGTTTATTCCAATCACAAAAGTTTAAAATATTTGATGACTCAGAAAGATCTAAATCTATGGCAGTGAAGATGGTTAGAGTTGATAAAAGATTACGAACTAGTGATTGACTACCATCTGGGGAAAGCCAATGTTGTTGCTGATGCTTTGAATCATAAATCTTTGTTTGCTTTACGTGTGATGAATACTCAGTTAGCTCTATTTGGTGATGGCTCGATTGTAGCTGAGTTGAAAGCAAGACCATTATTTATACAGTAGATTTACAAAGCTCAGAAAGTTGATAATGAATTGTTAGCAAAACAGGCACTATATGATTTGAATACTGATTCAGAATTTTAGATTGATGCTAATGATAGTCTGAGATTCAGAGGTCAAATTTGTGTTCTGAGAAACTCAGAGTTGATTCGGATGATTTTAAATGAAGCTCATAGCAGTCGGTTATTTGTACATTCGAGAAGTACAAAAATGTATAACAATCTGGAACAGCTTTATTGGTGGCCTAGTATGAAGCGCGATATCTTTGAATTTGTTTCGAAGTGTTTAATCTGTCAGCAAGTCAAAGCTAAACATCAAGTACTGTCTGGGTTACTACAGCTGATTATGATTCCCGAGTGAAATGAGATAGAATTACGATGGATTTTGTTTCGGGTTTGCCTCTGTCACCGAGTAAGAAAGATGCGGTCTGGGTAGTGGTTGATAGGTTGATTAAATCAGCTCATTTCATTCTGGTATGCACGGATTATTCGCTCGATAAGCTTGCTAAGTTGTACATCTCTGAGGTTGTAAGATTACACGGAGTACCTATTTCTATTGTTTCAGATAGAGATCCGAGATTCACATCGTTGTTTTGGAAGAAATTGCAAGATGCATTAGGTACGAAGCTACATTTCAGTATTACTTTTCATCTGCAAACAGATGGTCAATCTGAGCAGATTATTTAGATACTCGAGGATATGTTGAGATGTTGCATTCTTGAGTTTGAAGGTATGTGGGAACGATAGTGCCACTGATTGAATTTGCGTATAATAGTAGCTTTTAATAGAGTATAAAAATGGCACCTAATGTAACACCCCAAAATAGGGCCTAGTTGGAATAGTGGTTTCGGAACCACAAATCCGACTTAAAATTTTTTTTTAAGATTGTTATGAGGTTTAGAATATGAATGTATGCATGTGTTAAAGTTTCATGAAGAAATTCTAAGTATAAGGTGTTCAATTGGAAATTAGGGACCAAATTGAATAAGTTGCAAAATTTGTGTTTTAGAAGCAATTTGTATAAAATTGCTTTGGATTATTAATTAGGAGGTTTTAAAGAGCAATTTTCCCAATTTCTAAGTTTTTGGACAAAAATGGACTTGTATGGAAAATTTTGAAGGAAAGGCATTAGGGGCATTTTGGTCATTTGGTATATTAATGAAATAAGAAGGGAAAATAAGTCAAAAATCAGCTCATTCTCTCCATGTAACTACTGAAATTTTTGGGTTCTCCATAGCTAGGGTTTTCAAGCTTTCCAAGCTTTATAGTAAGTGCTCCCAAGCCCCGTTTTTAATGTTCTTCGTATTTTTGAAATCCCAGTAACTTATTCTCGCTTTTTCTACCCATATTTCATGTTAGGGTTCATGTTTAAAAATTTACCCATGCATGAAAAGCTTATGTTTTGATGATTTATGGAAGGATATGAGAGTTTAAAGGATGGTACACAACTTTTACTGTGTAGATTTTCATGAAAAGGGCTTTAAGGACTATTTTGTAAAAGTTGTAGAAAAGGGTAGAAAAATGTGAAAGAAAGGAAAGTGTGGGCTGTTATGAACATGAAAAATGTTCGGCTAGGCTTGGGTAACTAATAAATCCTATACATTGTATTATTCGAGCCAATGGACTAAATTGCAAATATATGAAAGTATAGGGGTAAAATAGTAATTTTACTCAAATATGAATTTTGGATCGTTTTGAGTAATGTATGTATTAAACGAGTTAAATTTGGTATTATAGATCAAGAGAATTGAGATACATACCTTGATTGAGGAAAGAACAAGGTTTACGAGGTTTAGACTCGATTTCTAATATTCTGTAATGAGGTAAGTACATATGCAAATAAATACATTAATTATTGTTATTAAATGATTTATTGATATATGTATGTTTAATATGCTTATTTGGCTATGTTGATAATATATCATGTTTTGATGCTTTGCTATATGATTATGAGACGTTGACCATGTGAAAGAAACCAGTATGCGAGTACGTTCGATAAAGGTCTGAAAGTCTAAACTCCCATTTGAACCTTAGGAATAGTTGAGGATACAAGTGACATGTCACTAGGATAGTCATGTGTGTTATGAGCTCATTTAATATGTGATACATGCTAGGGTCCGGGTGCTAGGTATCCTGTGTTGTGTTCAGATACTCTTTTAGCTCTTTGAGTAGCCCCGTTGAGAGCGGCATGTGATTCTGTGATATGAGGCACTCCGGTGCACATTATTTCAGGTAGCTAAGGTTACGTTCAGGCACTTCTGTGCATTTCTTCCGTGTGTCTGAATCATAATCCAAGTGTTCAACGGGTAACGTAATATGAATTCCGCAAGTAAAATTTCAGTGAGCCATATGTGTGCAAGATGGCACAGGTATGTACTAAAACCCTATGAGGACTTAGTATATGATGATATTATGAAAGATATGTATTCGGATAAGCATGTGCATATGAATATGGAAGGTAAATATACATATGACATGATGAAAATTTTCATAATAGATAAGTAATTATGCGTAGATTATCAATAATTGCAAAATGTAGATTATTTGTATGTGTACTTACTAAACTTTGTAGCTTACCCCATCTCTTTTCCCTTCTCTTTAGATATGTCAAGCTAGCTCAAAGGATCGAGAGACGTCGGAGCTCAAATTACACTATCTTCAAGGATTTTGGGTATAAAAGGGTTTAATTATTTTGGTCATGGCATGTATAGGAAACTTGTCTATTTTTTGTATATGTGCCATGTTGAAGTATCCAAGAGTAATGGCTTATATGGGCATTGATTATTTTGTATGTGGCCATGTGATTTGGTCCATATTAATGATTGGGATGTATCCCTAAGTTTACCTTTACATGCATACTAAGATGTGTATGTGTTGGTTTGATGGATGACTATTTATTTGGTAGTATGTGCTTGCATGTTTTAGCACTCATAATGGATTTATAATAAGGAATATGGTAAACTATGAAATTGGTGTAGAATGACTAAAAGATAAGGTTGTGTGAATACTAATGGCATAGTATGAAAAAGGGTCATATTGATGCTATAATGTTGCATGTTTAAATGTCCAAGTATATCATGGGATATGCCATTGAACATATGGAAATGTATGATTGTTTAAGGGTGACCAATGGCTTGGAGAGTAGACTCCAAATGGTCCACACGGGTAGACACACGGGCATGGTCTAGGCTGTGTGTGACATCAAAACTATCGGTTATTCATCGATCTTTCCTTTTCCCTGATCTAAACTCGATCTCTATTTATCTTGATCTATATATTATCAAATTTAGTACATTTAGCATTCAATCAATTCAATTTAGTCCATAATTCATATTTTGGAAAATTAACACATTTGCCCTATACTTTTCATTTTTTTACTATTTAGTCCTTATCACATAAAATTGTAAATTCATGCAATTTAGTACCAACCCAAGCCTAGCCAAATTTCATACAACTTTATAGCAGCCCATATTTTCACTTATTTCACACTTTTAACCACAACATTTTACAATTTCACAATTTAATCCTTAATTGACATTTTTGTCAAAAATCATTTAACAAAACTTATATATCTATCATTAAACCTTCATAATCTATCATTAAACATTTAAAAAACCAAGCATTCAACAATGGCATCATTCAAAATCTATAGCAGTTTTGAAAACAAAGGTACGGGCTAGCTAGATTAAGCTGCAACGAGCTAAAAACGTAGAAATCATTAAAAATCGAGTCAAAACCGTACCTTAATTGACAAAGGAAACTTGGCCGAATCAAGAAAGCAAAAATGGTGTTTTATTCACCCTAATTTCGGTTGTTGATGATGAATGATGAAGGAAATTTTGTTTTGTTATATTATTAACCTTAATTAAGCATTTACCGTTTTAACCTTAAAATTAATTCAAAATTACACCAATTACCATGCTATCATTCTCCACTAACCATAAATGGTCTATTTATCACTTAAGGATCTTTACTTTAACGTTCCATAACTATTTGACACTTTCAGCTAATAGAACACAAGTTTTACGCTTTACGCGATTTAGTCCTTTTTACCAAATTAAGTGTCTAAACAGTAAAATTCCTTAACAAAACTTTCACATAATAATTCTATCATGCTATAAACATTATTAAAATAATAAAATAAATATTTTGACTTCAGATTTGTGGTCCCAAAACTATTGTTTCGATTTGACTTAAAAACGGGCTGTTACAGGAAGAGGCAAGGAAAATTCGGCAGAAGAGATGGGAAAATAGAACATCAAAAAGATAGAAGAATTTTTTTGGGGAAATTGAAAATAGAAAAAAATAAAATAAAATAATAACTATCCCCAAATCCCTCAAATTACACCCCACTAACCCACCAACAACCAACCTTTCAGAATTCAACTCCACCAAGACTCTAACAAGAAACCAAGCAAAAATTTATACCCACTCTCGCGTAAGGATTCGAACACAGTATCTCCAACACACCAACTCCCTTACCACTTGAACCAGTAGGCTCATTCTTATATGAATTTACAGTTAAAGTAATATAAGCCCATTGAACAAAGATAGGGCTTAATTCCGAAAATAACATAATTTGCTAAAGGTACGACTTGAACCCAAGACCTTTCACACACACCTAGAGTGCTTAGCCACTGAAGCAGATTTAAAGTTATGTTAGATATTCACAGAAGCAAAAATAAATTATTTGGGGCGTTACAAATCTACCCCCTAAAAGAAATTTTAACCTCGAAATTTACATAATTTGAACAGATGAGGATACTGCTGTCGCATCGAGTCCCCAAATTCCCACGTGGCCTCCTCGGTACCATGATTTCGTCATATTTCATCCTCAGAAACTTAACGTCCTGCTCCAGAATCTGAACCAGCTCCTCCTTAAAAGTCAAATTCGGCCTAACCTCGATCTCCTCAACAGAAACAACATGAGAATGATCAGACCGATACCGCCTTAACATTGAAACATGGAAGACATCGTGGATACAATCCAACTCTGGAGGTAGCTCCAATTGATAAGCAATCGGTCCCACACGCTTCAAAATCTGATACGGCCCAACGAACCTAGGGCTTAATCGATCGAAACAGAAACCCCGTGCAGTCTCACAATCTCAGAAATGTAAAGCTTTGCTAACTTCTACAGAGAATAGTCTGTCCGAATCGGTATAAAGTGAGCAGACTTGGTCAATCGATCCACGATGACCCAAACAAAATCGTTCTTAATGGGTGTCAAGAGCAACCTACTAATGAAGTCAATCGTCACACGTTCCCATTTCCATAAGGGAAGCTTAACTGGCTACAACAAACCTGAAGGCAAATGGTGCTCATCCTTAACCTGGTAGAACGTCAGACATCGAGCCACAAAATTTGTAACCTCACGCTTCAAACTCGGCGACCAGTACAACTTATGGAGATCACGATACATCTTATTACCATCAGGATGCATAGCATAAGGACTACTACGCGCCTCCCTCAGAATAGACTGCCTCAAATCAGTATCATTTGGTACACAGATTTTTCCTTGAAAACATAAAACACCATCACTACTCAACCCAAAATATGAGTGCTACCACTCTTAACCTGACGAAACCGTAAACCCAAAGACTCATCCCTTATCTGCTTATCTTGAATCTGATCAATCCAAGTCAGCTTAACTTGTAACTCAGCTAACAGACTCCCATCGTCAAACAAACTAAGGCGAGCGAACATCGCCTTCAGATTAGTCATCACTGTAACACCCCGTACCCGAGACCGTTGCCGGAGTCGGACACGAGGGGTTAACGGGCTTAATCCACTTATTTTCACAGTCCATTTGAAAATTTTCCAGACAACTGGCTAACTGCGTCACTGTCACCTTAAAAATCATAACTTGAGTTCCACAACTCGAAAATCAGTTTCGTAATTTTTTCCTGAAACTAGACTCATATATCCATCCAAAAATTGTTTTCTAGAATTTTTGGTTGAGCCAATTAGTACAGTTTATTAGTTAAAGTCTCCCCTGTTACAGGGTTCGACTACTCTGACCTTCCTGCAATGCGACTTGGATAACTCCTTGTACAGGGCTTCAATACTTATGCCATTTGTTTCTAATGAAACTACACTCAAAAATAAATCTATACATATATGGTATGACTTCTAATTATCTCTGGTTAATTTATAATGAATTTCCAAAGTCAGATCAAGGGATCCAGAAACTGTTCTGACCCTGTCTCACGAAAACTTTAACATCTCACAATATACTGTTCATATGAATGTTTCGTTACTTTCCAATGAAAATAGATTCATCAAGGTTCGATTAAATAATTTATTCACTATTTAATTCCTTTCCTACTATTTTTAGTGATTTTTCACATCCACATCACTGCTGCTGCCAGTATCTATTTTTAAGGTAAACTTTACCTATTTCATGATCCTCCATGGATCAACTAGAGTTTGTCATACATATACCAAAAGTGATCATGAATAACCCTTCCCATGGCTAACCGTTACCAACATTTCCATACCTCTCGACGGACAACATACAAAACGATTATAATGCTATGATCAAAGTATATTTAAGCCATTTTCGCATGGCTATCCAAATTTACACAAAACCGAAGGGTACATGACCAACAACAAAAGGGTAGTCCTATACATGCCATTTCAAAGTTCAACCAAAAGTATACCAAAAGGGCTTTGATAGTGTGGGCGACTTGACTTCAAAATTCCGAGTCCGATAGTGAAGAACCAAAATCTATAAAATAGAGAATTAAATAAACTGAGTAAGCATTAAATGCTTAGTAAGTTTTGAGCAAAGAATTTAAGCACATCCAAGTATAGCATTCATATAACTAAACGGATAATTCCATATATACATATTCTCAAATCATTCCTACTTCACATTCCAACCCCTACTTTCATACATAAGGGATCATCTTAGCCAAATACCGGAAGCTCATTACTCGACTGAGCGAATATTATTCGAAGGGAATCAACTATTCCAATGCACATACGAAACATACCTCATTGTTGGGATTTCACAAGCGTATTAACTGAAATTTTTAAAGCAAGATCGCTCATTCCCGAATCACGTACCTTCGGAATATAACCGGATATAGCTACTCGTTCAAATGCCTTCGGGACATAGCCCGGTTATAGTAACGCGCACAAATGCCTTCGGGACTTAACCCGGATTTAGTAACTCGCACCAATGCCTTTGGGCTTAGCCCGGAATTAGTAACTCGCACAAATGCCTTCGGATCTTAGTCCGGATATAGTCACTTAGCACAAAGCCTTCGGGACTTAGCCCGGACATCATTCGAATAACCACGCACATTTATCAATAAATCATGACACATCCGTATTTCATTTTCATTACCAAAGCTCAAACACAAGACACTTATCACACTTGCAATTTCGGCTCAATAGCCACATACAAAGAGCATGATTTTGATTTGCTTAAAACATGATCTAATCAAATCATAATCTAAGTTCCATTACTCGAAAACTTACCTCGGATGTTGTCGAACGGCTTCAACGGCTATTCAATCACTTTTTCCTTCCCTTTATCCAACTTTTGTGACAGTCCAAAATTGACCCTAGTCGGAATGTGGTTTCGGGACCACAAAACCGAGGCATAAAAATAATTTAATGCTCATTTTGATGCTTATGATATGTGTTGATTCGTGTGTGACATTTTTGATGTTTGATTTAGAGTTATAAATGTGAATTTCACTAGAAAGGACCTAGTAGAAAACTTTGAAAGTATGATGGGGAAATGTGTGATGACTAATTAAAGCATGCATGCAAAGCAATGGCCTTGCATGTCAAATATCCCTCTTTTATAGGAGGTGGCGGCCATGACAAGGAGTATGGGCTAAACATGTCATGAAACATGTTTTGTTGGTGCATTAGGGAGAAACAATAAACAAATAAGTATGGGTAATAAAGAAAGAAAAAAAAATGTGTGAGTGAACCCCCTTTGCAGTGCATTGAGGAAGAGAAAAGAAAAAAATTGTTCATCCATTTTTCATTCTCTCTTGACCGAAAATACTAGAGGGAAGGAGGAATTTTGCTTCATGCTTGGTTTGGAAGAGGATTAGGAAGAGGTTTGGCTATACTTGCATCAAGATTAAGGTATGTTTGAGGTTGTGCCATGAGATTCATGCATGTTTTTAGTGGATAGCTTGATGCTCTTGTTAGCCCATGGTTCAAACCTTTGTTATATCATGGGGATGGTATTTGGCCAAGGTGGATTTTGTGTTAATGTCATTGCATGTTAAATATGAAGCTTGCTAATGAGTGAGAGTTTAATAGATACTATGAGGTTAAACTTCATGAGGTTGTAAGCTTGTAATTTGATGATGAAATTTATGCTTTGTGAAGGTAAATGGTGTGGAAGGAGCATTCGCCATGGTAGTAAGATGAAATGCAAAATGTTAGTATTTGCTTTCTAGTGTATAAATGCGTATTAGCCGAGTTTTGAATTTGAAATGAAACGAGATATAATCAATACGAGTAACCATACTTGTAGGAACTATTGAGCATAATTGGCCTCAACATATACATGCATACTCGGCCACATGAGAAGATTAGTGTTGCATGCTTTCGGTTAGAGGCAAGCATATTGATGCCTTTATCTTGGTTAGGAAAATCGATTAAAAGGGATGTGAGTTAATATGTTGAGTTGATGCATGATTTCACATGTATGTGACTTTAATGTCTAATGTATAAATATGGGCTAAGTGCCTTGTATTCCTCTTTTCGATGCTCAAACGATTAAGTCAATTTGTTTGTTTAATTAAGCTCAAGAGCCTAGAGGATCAAGTTGGATAAGGGAAGGAAGAAGTGATCGAATAGCCGCCAAATCGTTCGACCACATCCGAGGTAAGTTTTAAGCGATTAATCGTTGAGTAAATTCAATCATAATAGGACATAATGAGTTGATTTGATAAGATATGATGTGGCCATGATATGTCTTAAGCCCAAATGGTAAGTTCATAAGTGTTTGGACTTGGAAAGTTAAGAGCAAATTGTAATAAATTGCTTGGACAACAGCAGCAATGTGATTTTAGAAAATCACTATAAATTGTTGGTGTGGAATTATAGGCTGAATAAAACATGTAATCAAAGCTTAGTTGGTATAGTTTCTTATAAAAGAGACCGTGGAAGCAAAGGAATTTCCTATAAAGAGATATTTAAAGTTGTGCGGGACGATGTCGGAATGACTCAAATCCCCTGTTCTGTTTTTGGAAAATCATTATAATTTGTACAAAAATGGTTATGAGATAAGATTTATATTCTTAGACTCCTTAATGAGTCTAGCTTCAAATGGAATCAAATAAAACACATTATGAATTCTGTACAATGAAAAATTTGATTCGTAGTGAAGAGTGGTCAGATTGGTCAAACAGTGAAACAGGGGAAACTTTAAGAAAAATCTGGTATTGATTGGCCGAACCTAAAATTCTGAAAATTTTATGGATGAAAGATACATGAGTCTAAATACGGGGAAAATTAACGTCAATTGATTTTGAGTTTTGTAGCTCCAGTTATAAACAATTTAGTGACTGTTGCTTAGGAAAAGAAAACTGCTTGTAGTGAATAGGTGATTTTGTTGTAAACTTTGATGAAATGATTTGAGTTGCTTATGAGCTATTGCTGAAATTGATGTACAAGAAAAATATGAAATATGTATGAGAGTATATATGTGATAAGGCCTAATGGCCGATGTGATGAATGTGAAAGTGTATATATATGTGATAAGGCCTAATGGCCAATGTGATGAATGTGAAAGTGTATATACATGTGATAAGGCCTAATGGCCAATGTGATGAATGTGAAAGTGTATATACATGTGATAAGGCCTAATGGCCAATGTGATAAATGTGAAACAGTATATATGTGATAAGGCCTAATGGCCAATGTGATGAATGTGAAAGTGTATATACATGTGATAAGGCCTAATGGCCAATGTGATGAATGTGAAAGAGTATATATGTGATAAGGCCTAATGGCCGATGTGATGAATGTGAAGGTGTATATATGTGATAAGGCCTAATGGCCGATGTGATGAATGTGAAATATATGTGTGATATGTATATGTGGCAAAGTCAAGGGCTAATGTGAAATATATGTGTGATATGTATATGTGGTAAAGCCGAATGGCTAATGTGAAATATATGTGTGATATGTATGTGTGGTAAAGCCGAATGGCTAATGTGAATGTTGTAACATGTGATTAAATGTACATGAAACTTGAAATATGTTCGGTGAGACCCGATGACTACGTGTGGAGATTATGTCCGGTAAGACCCGATGACTACGTGTGGAGATTATGTCCGGTAAGACTTCGTAATAAGAATTGCTTATAAATATACGCAATGCGAAAGGTTAAACAGTATGTACTCCAAGTTTATATATGATGCACACGAGAGCAATCTATGGGACTATTCCTATGATTATGTGACATCGGTTTAGTGTGAGAGGTTATGTGAAATCATACGATATATCTATGTCACATGAGCTCACTTTTATGTGAGAGTTTATCCGCCTATTGTATATGATGAGATGTGCATATTCAAAAAGGGATAGTATGCCCAAGGAAGAGTGAAATAAAATACGAACAACTATGTTATGATTTGGTTGTTATTTGTTGACACTGCTTAAAACTTACTAAGCATTGTAATGCTTACTCTGCTTACTTTGTTTTCCTCTGTTTTATAGATCTCATTGGAAGCTACAGGCTCGGGGATCGTCAAGAACTAGTCACACTATCACTACCCACCGCTTGGTACTGCTACGTTTTGGAATATCTTATGGCATGTATGGAATAGACTAGTAGTGAGAGGATATTTTGGTCAATGTATAGGACTACCCTTTGTTGTGGGTCATGGACCCTTTGGATTTGTATAATTTTGGATAGCCATGAGAAAATGGCTTATAAATGTTTTGAGCATAATGTTATAATCATTCGATATGTATATGCTCATTAAGAGGCATGGAAATGTTTGGCAACGATCAGCCATTAGAATGGTTCATCTTGATTATATTTTGGACTATATATGCAAGAGGGTTAGTTGAGTCATAGAAACTATGTGTTAGATAAAGTCTACCCTAAAAATAGATGCTGGCAGCAGCAGTGATGTGGATGTGAAAAATCACTAAAAATAGTAGAGATGGAATTAAATAGTGAATAAATTATGTAAATGAGCCTTGATGAATCTACTTTCATATGGAAGAAACGAAACGGTCATATGAGTTGTATGTTAAGAGATATTTAGGTTTTTGTGAAATGGGGCCAGAACGGTTTCTGGAATCCCTGTTCCGACTTTGGAAATTCATTGTAAATTAACCAGAGATAATTAGGAGTCATGCCATATATGTATAGATTCCTCTTTGAGTCTAGTTTCTATAGAAACAAACAGCATCAGTATTTAAGCCATGTACATGGAGATATCCCATTCATAATGCATGAAGGCAGTGTAGTCAAACCCTAGAATAGGGGAGACTTTAACTAATAAACTGTACTAATTGGCCCGACCAAAAATTCTAAGAAAAAAAATATGTAGATGGACATATGAGTCTAGTTTCATAGAAAAATTACGAATCTGATTTTCGAGTTGTGGAACTCAAGTTATGATTTTTAAGGTGACAAAGTGACGCAGTTAGCGATCGTCTGGAAAAATTTTTAATTGACTGCGAGTAAATGAATTAGTCGGTTAGCACCTAGTGTTCGACTCAGTAACGGTCTTGGGTGCGGGTGTTACAATTTTATTGGTATCGAGCTACGGTTTAGTCGATTCTAGGACTAACGTAGCACGCGTGAGTCTATTTATACATGCCATAAAGTGATAAAATGATAGTGTGATGATTTTGACTAGTAAAAGGTGGTTCTTTGTATTGTAATGAATCTTGATCCCGATCGAGTTGTAGCAAGCTTCGACTATGAGAATTTGCGATATAACTTCACTTAGATATGCCTAAACTATTAATTTGATCAGTGCACGTATCATGTACTCGTATTTGAATTTCGATTCGGATTGAATTAAGGGTATATGTGATTTTTGTATGTGGCTATGGAGTTTGGAAGTTGAATGGTCGATAAGCATGTTGTGTTTGTATTCAAGTAATGTAAATGATATACTAATGTGTATTGCTATATGTGTATATGTACATGAGAATTGAGAATGAAATATGGATGTGACGTGATTATTGATATATGTGTACATGAGCATTTGAATGATACCCGGGCTAAGTCCCGAAGGCATTTATGCTAGTGAATTTATCTGGGCTAAGACCCGAAGGCATTTGTATGAGTTGTTATACCCAGGTTAAGACCCGAAGGCAATTGTGCTTGTGGTTATATCCGGCTAAATTCCGAAGAGCATTCGTGCTAATGATATATCCGGACTAAGTTCCGAAGAGCATTCGTGCTAGTGATGTATTCGGACTAAGTTCCGAAGAGCATTCGTGCTAGTGATGTATCTGGGCTAGGTCCCGAAGAGCAATCATGCTGGTGATGTGTATTCGGGCCTTCGTGCCTAGTAGGCTTCATGCCGGTAAATTGAGCAAAGTTTAAGTGTTCATTATTATACGAATTCAAATTTATATGAGACGATATGTTTAAAAGTGTACATACGTGATGTTTATAGACTTGGGTAAGTCATTTCAATGTGTAATAACGAATGAATAAGAGCACTATGTGTGTGAATGATTAGAGGCACTGTGTGTGTGTAAATCCCTTTAACCGAGCACTATGAGTGCGAGATCGGTCAGTGGGCACTAAGTGTGTGAAGTGGAATTCATGTAAGACCTCGTCTGGGACGAAGGCATTGATTTGAGATAATGTGTAAGACCATGCCTGGGACATGGCATCGGCTCGATATATGAGAATATGTAAGACCATATCTAGGATATGGCATTGTAAGAGCTATATGTGCTTGAATTAGTTGAGCCCTTACAAGTAAGTAGTCGCTCAGTTGATAAATGAGCTACCGCCCTTGGCTAAGTTGATCTTTGTGTATGAACATAAGGGTTGGTAATGTGAAGTAAGTTTTGAGTAAATAGAGCTTAAATTATGATTTGATTAGATCATGTTTTAAGCAAATCGAAATCATGCTCTTGGTGTGTGGCTATTGAGCGAAATTGTAAATATGATAAGTGTCTTGTGTTTGAGCTTTGGTAATGAGAATGTAATAAGAATGTGTATTGATTTGTTGATATATGTGCTTGGTTATTTGAATGGTATCCGGCTAAGTCCCAAGGCTTTTGTGCTAAGTGACTAAATCCGGGCTAATTCGAAGGCAATTGTGCGAATCACTATAACCGGACTATGTCCCAAGACAATCGAGTGAGTCGCTATATCCGGTTAAATCCAGAAGTACGTGATTCGAGATGAGCAATCTTGCTGTAAAATTTCAGTTAATACGCTTGCAAAAATTCCAGCAATGAGGTATGTTCAGTATGTCTTGAATGAATTAAATGTTCGTGTGTGGAAGTTGAATATTGAGATACGATGGAGTTATAAAGGATATTTATTGGGATGTTTGAGTATATGTGTAATTTCGGCAAAGTTACTGACTTATACATGGATGAAAATGTGGGTTACAAATATGTGGGTTGATGATGTGAATTATACATGTTAGTATGTGCTTGATATGTGTTTGAAATGCATTTGTGAATTAAATTAAGTGATTATTGCTTATGAAATCAAGAGAATGAGATATATGTGCATACTTGTAGAAATGTTCATATGGATGTAATTCAATAAGAGGACGTTATCCTAAACCATAAATCGGTAAGATTTTCTGGGACGAAAATTTCTTAAGTGGGGAGAGTTGTGACACCCAAAATTGACCCTAGTCGGAATGTGGTTTCGGGACCACAAAACTGAGGCATAAAATTAATTTAATGCTCATTTTGATGCTTATGATATGTGTTAATTCGTGTGTGACATTTTTGATGTTTGATTTAGAGTTATAAATGTGAATTTCACTAGAAAGGACCTAGTAGAAAACTTTGAAAGTATGATGGGAAAATGTGTGATGACTAATTAAAGCATGCATGCAAAACAATGGCCTTGCATGTCAAATATCCCTCTTTTATAGGAGGTGGCGGCCATGACAAGGGAGTATGGGCTAAACATGTCATGAAACATGTTTTGTTGGTGCATTAGGGAGAAACAATAAACAAATAAGTATGGGTAATAAAGAAAGAAAAAAAAATGTGTGTGAGTGAACCCCCCCCTTTGTCAGTGCATTGAGGAAGAGAAAAGAAAAAATTGTTCATCCATTTTTCATTCTCTCTTGACCGAAAATACTAGAGGGAAAGGGAGGAATTTTGCTTCATGCTTGGTTTGGAAGAGGATTAGGAAGAGGTTTGGCTATACTTGCATCATGATTAAGGTATGTTTGAGGTTGTGCCATGAGATTCATGCATGTTTTTAGTGGATAGCTTGATGCTCTTGTTAGCCCATGGTTCAAACCTTTGTTATATCATGGGGATGGTATTTGGCCAAGGTGGATTTTGTGTTAATGCCATTGCATGTTAAATATGAAGCTTGCTAATGAGTGAGAGTTTGATAGAAACTATGAGGTTAAACTTCATGAGGTTGTAAGCTTGTAATTTGGATGATGAAATTTATGCTTTGTGAAGGTAAATGGTGTGGAAGGAGCATTCGCCATGGTAGTAAGATGAAATGCAAAATGTTAGTATTTGCTTTCTAGTGTATAAATGCGTATTAGCTTAGTTTTGAATTTGAAATGAAACGAGATATAATCAATCTGAGTAACCATACTTGTAGGAACTATTGAGCATAATTGGCCTCAACATATACATGCATACTCGGCCACATGAGAAGATTAGTGTTGCATGCTTTCGGTTAGAGGCAAGCATATTGATGCCTTTATCTTGGTTAGGAAAATCGACTAAAAGGGATGTGAGTTAATATGTTGAGTTGATGCATGATTTCACATGTATGTGACTTTAATGTCTAATGTATAAATATGGGCTAAGTGCCTTGTATTCCTCTTTTCGATGCTCAAATGATTAAGTCAATTTGTTTGTTTAATTAAGCTCAAGAGCCTAGAGGATCAAGTTGGATAAGGGAAGGGAAGAAGTGATCGAATAGCCGCCGAAATCGTTCGACCACATCCGAGGTAAGTTTTAAGCAATTAATCGTTGAGTAAATTCAATCATAATAGGACATAATGAGTTGATTTGATAAGATATGATGTGGCCATGATATGTCTTAAGCCCAAATGGTAAGTTCATAAGTGTTTGGACTTGGAAAGTTAAGAGCAAATTGTAATAAATTGCTTGGACAGCAGCAGTAATGTGATTTTAGAAAATCACTATAAATTGTTGGTGTGGAATTATAGGCTGAATAAAACATGTAATCAAAGCTTAGTTGGTATAGTTTCTTATAAAAGAGACCGTGGAAGCAAAGGAATTTCCTATAAAGAGATATTTAAAGTTGTGCGGGACAGTGTCGGAATGACTCTGAAATCCCCTGTTCTATTTTTGGAAAATCATTATAATTTGTACGAAAATGGTTATGAGATAAGATTTATATGCTTAGACTCCTTAATGAGTCTAGTTTCAAATGGAATCAAATAAAACACATTATGAATTCTGTATAATGAAAAATTTGATTCGTAGTAAAGAGTGGTCAGATTGGTCAAACAGTGAAACAGGGGAAACTTTAAGAAAAATATGGTATTGATTGGCCAAACCTAAAATTCTGAAAATTTTATGGATGAAAGATACATGAGTCTAAATTTGGGGAAAATTAACGTCAATTGATTTTGAGTTTTGTAGCTCCAGTTATAAACAATTTAGTGACTGTTGCTCAGGAAAAGAAAACTGCTTGTAGTGAATAGGTGATTTTGTTGTAAACTTTGATGAAATTATTTGAGTTGCTTATGAGCTATTGCTGAAATTGATGTACAAGAAAAATATGAAATATGTATGAGAGTATATATGTGATAAGGCCTAATGGCCGATGTGATGAATGTGAAAGTGTATATATATGTGATAAGGCCTAATGGCCAATGTGATGAATGTGAAAGTGTATATACATGTGATAAGGCCTAATGGCCAATGTGATGAATGTGAAAGTGTATATACATGTGATAAGGCCTAATGGCCAATGTGATGAATGTGAAACAGTATATATGTGATAAGGCCTAATGGCCAATGTGATGAATGTGAAAGTGTATATACATGTGATAAGGCCTAATGGCCAATGTGATGAATGTGAAAGAGTATATATGTGATAAGGCCTAATGGCCGATGTGATGAATGTGAAGGTGTATATATATGTGATAAGGCCTAATGGCCGATGTGATGAATGTGAAATATATGTGTGATATGTATATGTGGCAAAGCCGAAGGGCTAATGTGAAATATATGTGTGATATGTATATGTGGTAAAGCCGAATGGCTAATGTGAAATATATGTGTGATATGTATGTGTGGTAAAGCCGAATGGCTAATGTGAATGTTGTAACATGTGATTAAATGTACATGAAACTTGGAAATATGTTTCGGGTGAGACCCGATGACTACGTGTGGAGATTATGTCCGGGTAAGACCCGATGACTACGTGTGGAGATTATGTCCGGGTAAGACTTCGTAATAAGAATTGGTTATAAATATGCGAAAGGTTAAACAGGTATGTACTCCAAGTTTTTATATGATGCACACGAGAGCAATCTATGGGACTATTCCTATGATTATGTGACATCGGTTTAGTGTGAGAGGTTATGTGAAATCATACGATATATCTATGTCACATGAGCTCACTTTTATGTGAGAGTTTATCTGCCTATTGTATATGATGAGATGTGCATATTCGGAAAAGGGGATAGTATGCCCGAAGGAAGAGTGAAATAAAAATACGAAAAACTATGTTATGATTTGGTTGTTATCTGTTGACACTGCTTAAAACTTACTAAGCATTGTAATGCTTACTCTGTTTACTTTGTTTTCCTCTGTTTTATAGATCTCATTGGAAGCTACAGGCTCGGGGATCGTCAGTAACTAGTCACACTATCACTACCCACCGTTTGGTACTGCTACGTTTTGGAATATCTTATGGCATGTATGGAATAGACTAGTAGTGGGAGGATATTTTGGTCAATGTATAGGACTACCCCTTTGTTGTGGGTCATGGACCCTTTGGATTTGTATAATTTTGGATAGCCATGAGAAAATGGCTTATAAATGTTTTGAGCATAATGTTATAATCATTCGATATGTATATGCTCATTAAGAGGCATGGAAATGTTTGGCAACGATCAGCCATTAGAATGGTTCATCTTGATTATATTTTGGACTATATATGCAAGAGGGTTAGTTGAGTCATAGAAACTATGTGTTAGATAAAGTCTACCCTAAAAATTGATACTGGCAGCAGCAGTGATGTGGATGTGAAAAATCACTAAAAATAGTAGAGATGGAATTAAATAGTGAATAAATTATGTAAATGAGCCTTGATGAATCTACTTTCATATGGAAGAAACGAAACGGTCATATGAGTTGTATGTTAAGAGATATTTAGGTTTTTGTGAAACAGGGCCAGAACAGTTTCTGGAATCCCTGTTCCGACTTTGAAAATTCATTGTAAATTAACCAGAGATAGTTAGGAGTCATGCCATATATGTATAGATTCCTCTTTGAGTCTAGTTTCTATAGAAACAAACGGAATCAGTATTTAAGCCCTGTACATGGAGATATCCCATTCATAATGTATGAAGGTCAGTGTAGTCGAACCCTGGAATAGGGGAGACTTTAACTAATAAACTGTACTAATTGGCCCAACCAAAAATTTAAGAAAAAAATATGTAGATGGAAATATGAGTCTAGTTTCATGGAAAAATTATGAATCTGATTTTCGAGTTGTGGAACTCAAGTTATGATTTTTAAGGTGACAGTGACGCAGTTAGCCAGTCGTCTGGAAAAATTTTTAATTGGCATTCGAGAGTAAATGAATTAGTCGGTTAGCACCTCGTGTTCGACTCCGGTAACGGTCTCGGGTACGGGGTGTTACAACTTTGTTCCTCTAGGCTCTTGAGCTAGTTTACAAGTTTAACTTATTAAAGTCTCATTATGCAAGCTTATGGTCGAATATGACAAGAAATTTAATAGGTCATATAGCCACCTTCTAGCTCAAATACACAATGGTCATACGCATTTTTAATCACCTTAAGCAATTTAATACAATTTATTCGAACATCAAAAGAGAAGCTCAAGGTACTTAGCCCATATATACATTAGACATTAAAGTCCCATATGTACGAAATCACGAATCGAATTCAACATATTAGCTAATATTCCCCTTAGCCGAATTTTCTACGTCAAGATAAAGCCATCAATATGCTTACCTATGGCCGAACATACACATCAACTTATGTACTCATTCATGTGGCCGAACATACACATCTATGCTAAGGCTGATTGCAACACTTAATACATTCTACAAGTATGGTCACTTGTATTGACTAAACACCATTTTGTTTCAAGTTCAAAACTTGGCTAATACACATATATACACTATTAAAGCATCCTCTCCCTTTCCATCAATTCAACACATGCATTACTCATTAATATACAAAATTATATTCGGCCTTGGCACACAACTTGCTAGCCGATTTTTCTCCATCTAGCAACAAATGCACATATGTGCTCATTTGTTAGACTCTACTTCATCTAACAACAACCATATTTCCCTTCTACTTCCTACCATGGCCGAATGCATCACAACACCATACCATTTCAATTTTGGTCATGGTTAAACAAAGAACTTAATGTCTCACTCAAAAATGCTAAAAAGAAGATTTAAGAGTCATCAATCCACCATCACATGCATCATTACAAAGCTTCACTTTTAGCATGCAAATGACATCAACACAAATCCACCTTAGCCGAATATCATCTCCATGACATAGTAAAGATTTGAACCATGGGCTAGTTAGAACTCAAACTAACAACTAAAAACATGCATGAATCTCATGGACAACATCAAACATACCTTAGTCTAGCAAACCACCATAGCCGATTTTCTCAAGCTCTTCCCCCTTCTTCTCTTTCTTCTATTCGCCAAGAACAACCAAAGAATGAAGCCTTTTTTCTTTTTTTTTTTTCTTCTTCCATTCACAGAAAAGGGGGGCATGGATGAGACCATTTTTTTTTCATCACTCCTCCCTTTCATTATTTAATTACCATGCTCATTATTTTATTTTTCCTAACATACATCACTAACATAACATGTTTGTGACATGTTTCCACCCATAGCATGGCCGGCCACTATGCTTTAATTTGGCTAATTTGACATGCAAGGACAAGCACTTTCCCACATATATTAATAGGCCACTTGAACACTTGCCTAGCATATTTCTAAATTGTCTCACATAAGTCCCTACTAATAAATTTCACATACACTGACCAAATTAAAGTATGGAACTATCACACAAGCATTTACGCACATCATAAACACAGAATATAACCTTTAATTATTTATAAGACTCGATTTCGTGGTCCCGAAACCACTTTCTGACTAGGGCCAATTTAGGGCTGTCACAATCACTCTATGATTTAGAGCATCGACCACCATATTGGCCTTACCAGGATGATACTCTATCGGGCAGTCATAATCCTTGAGCAATTCAATCCATCAGTACTGCCTAAGATTTTGACGCTCTTATGATGAGTGTAGATAATACACCTCTCACCATACAGATAGTGCCTCCAAATTTTCATTGGAAAGACCACGCAGCCAACTTGAAATCATGCGTCGGATAGTTTCCCTCATGTGTCTTAAGTTGACGAGATGCATAAGCCACAGCCTTACCATCTTGCATCAGAACACAACCCAAACCAACATGCGATGCATCACTGTAGACCACAAACCCTTTACCAAATTTAGGCTGAATCAAAACAAGAGTTTAGTTAAGGGAGCTGCAATCAGAGAGAATCCCTCAACAAACCGCCAATAATAACCCGCCAAACCTAGAAAGTTGTGGATTTTAGACACATTCTTAGGCTATTTTTGATCCAGTACAGCCACAATCTTCCTCGAATCAACACGAATCCCTTCAGTAGACACCACATGCTGTTTGTTAACCAGAACTCACACTTACTCAACTTAGCGTAGAGCTGTTTTTCACGAAGAATCTGAAATACCACTCTAAGATGCTCATCGTGCTCATCTTCATTCTTGGAATGAACCAGAATGTCATCGATAAAGATCACAATGAATCGATCCAAATAAGATTGGAAAACTAGGTTTATCAAATCCATAAATGCCACCAGATCATTCGTCAGACCAAAAGGCATAACTAGGAACTCGTAATGTCCATAACAAGTCCTAAATGCAGTCTTATGAACATCAGCTTCCTTAACCCTCAACTGGTGATACCCAGAATAAAGATCTATCTTAGAGAACACCGAAGCTCTTTGGAACTGATCAAACAAGCCATCGATCCTCGGAACTGGATACTTATTCTTCACAGTTAACTTGTTCAACTGTCGATAATCAATGCACATCCTTATAGTCTCATCTTTCTTCTTAACGAACAGAACTGGTGCTCTCTATGGAGACACACTAGGACGGATGGAACAATGATCCAGAAGCTCTTGCAGTTGAGCCTTAAGCTTCGTAAGCTCCTTCAGTGCCATATGATACGGAGCGATAGATATTGGAGCTGTACCTGATATAAGCTCAATTTTGAACTCGACTTCTCAATTTGGAGGTAAACCCGATAACTCCTTAGGAAAGAGATCTAAAAAGTCCTTCACTATTCTAATGTCCCCAATAGAAGAACCCCAGAATTAGAAGCACTGACGTAAGCCAAGTGCGTCTCGCACCCTTTCTGAACCAATTTCTCAGCCACAAGAGCGGAGATCACATTGGACAAATAATCTTGACGCTCACCAATCACAACCACCTCCAAACCATCCTTGGTCCTCAAAACAATCCTCTTAGATGCGCAGTTCAAACTGACTCAATGCTCAACCAACCAGTCCATACAAAGGATTAGATTGAACTCCCCAAATGGAAGCTCCATTAGATTTGCCAGAAAAATAGCCCCTTGCACTATTAGAGGAACATCCCTATAAAGTTTACTAACCCGGACAGACTGCCCCAATGGGCTCAGTACAGTAACATCACTAGAAGTGCTTTCAACAGAAATCCCCAGAGTTTCAGATACAGTACTAGCTACATAAGAATGTGTAGAACTTATGTCTATTAAAGAAGTATAAGGTACATCAGAAATTAAGAACATACCAGTGATAACATCTGGAGCATCTCTGTCCTCTCGGCGTCGAGTAGCATAATCAACTATAGGCTGCCTCGCCTCTGTCTGACTAGCACCTCTGCCCGGTGCTTTCTGTCCATGGCCCAAACCATTACCACCCCTAGCTGCTCCATGGCCCCTAGGTGGCTACTGAAATGCCCTCTGAGGCTGTACAGAATCTAGAGCTGAAGCTTACATCCGATCTGCCTACTGTGGATAGTCTCTAATACAGTGCTTTAATGACCCACACCTTAAACAAGCCCCACTCCTCCTTCAACACTCGCTTGGATGACACCTACCACAGTCACTGCATGGCTGAACCCCGGTAAGAGCAATAGGATCCCCCACTCTTATAGGCCTATCGGATCTGGCCTTTTTCTTAAGACTTTGAACAGAACTAGTGGGCTCTGAATCCCTCTTATTATTTCTTCTCTCTTTATCCCTATTCTGGCGCTTCACGCGCTTAACATCCTAGCAATCTTCGCCTTCTTAACTAGGATAACAAACTCTCGCTCCCTCTGTAGAGTAATCAGTACCCTCAAATTGTCTCTTAACCCATCCTTAAACTGAACACACCTTTCATACTTAGACGACACCATGTCTCAAGCGTAGCGGCTCAATCTAAAAAATTTGGCCTCATACTCGGCCACAGGTCTATCACCTTGTGTAAGATTCATGAACTCACGCCTACGAGCATCAACATAGCTTGCCCCCACGTACTTACTCTAGAAGGTGGTCTTAAAGAAGTCCCAAGTCAGATGATCAGGCTGAGTACCCTCCTCAACTGTTAACCACCACTGGTAAGCCTCATCGCGTAGCAAGGAGACTGTACCTTTCAATTTCTGCTCAGGAGTGTAGTCCAAATCGTTCATAATCCTCTCACTGGCCTCTAACCAATACTCGACCACACTAGGATGACTCTAGTGACACCTCTACATAGCTCAACACCATTAGACCAGAGTTGTTCAGTTACCGAGCCTCGGGCCCCAGCTTCAGAATGGGGTCCAGCGACCCTTTCCAAGATCCTTAACATAACTTGGGACAATGCGTTGTACCCAGCCAAGTGACTCTGAAACCCATCTTAGTAGCAGGTGATACTAGTGTCTCACTCGTATCCAAGTTTGACATACTTCCCAGAGAGGAAGACTCAACTCGAGCCCCCTACGGCCTCTACCATAACCTCTAATACCACGTCTGCGAGTTCTACGAGCGTTCATCGTAAATTCGAGTTTTAATCTACATTAAAAGTTTTATGCATCAATTTCAGTTTTTATTAGCAGAGTTTTATGAATAAATTACTAGAATTTTAGTTTTGTTTCCAAAAGTTTTAGTCTCTAACTATTTAGTTTAGTTTTAGATAGTACTAACTACAATATTTTCAGAGTTTTCTATCAAAATTTCAAAAATACTTATAGGATTGACTCCAGAGACTCGGTGTACCACATACTTTCCAATTTATCAAATATATTTGTAAACAACTTCTTCTTAAAACAAAATTTTAGAACCCAAAATTTACAGTCGAGTTTTGTAACCTAGCTTTAATACCACTAAATGTAACACCCCCAAACCCGGCTTAAACGTTATGGTCGCATCTAGGGAGGTTTCAAAGAATGGGTTTAGTTATGTAAAATTATTTCGGTTGTTTAACTCATATACTTTATATCTGTTTTCAAAAACATTAATTAATTGGTTTATTTGACAAAACCTAATTTACAGCGGAAGCTTAACAAACCCATACGTCTTTGAAATTCGATTCGAATTTCAGAAAACCTAAAACCGTCGATTTCCTCAAATATTTTTTTATCAAACATGCAGATTGTCGAGCAAATAAATCCAAAATCAAGTTAAAAACCAAACAGTCCAAAGAGTCCCAAAAATTACAAACTCTCAGAATTTAACCCTCAAATAGTAAATAAAACCTTAAGTTAATAACTTTAAACAGTTTTATGGAAGAGTGGTCACCGCTGAGTCCCTACCGCACTGATCCGCCTAAGTCTGTGGATTACCTGAACAGAAACAGACAGTGAGTTTACCTGAACAGAAATAGACTCTGAGTTTACGTAAACAGAATCATATGCGCGGTTAGATACAACATATATTTTGGCTCAGGCCCATTTCAGATACAGTAAACAGAATTAGATAATCAGAATCCTACCCCCATCCTCTACATACCATCTCTAACCATCCCAACACACCATGTGGGGTTAAAAATACCCACCCATAGCTACACACCATACTGTGTCGTTACGACATGTATCAGACATAGTGCAACCAAGTTGCCAGATAATAGGCAATGATCATCGTACAGAACACTTCCTTCGCATATAAATCCCACCCCAAAATAGATACAGATAATAGATACAGAGTTACAGAATAAACATGCTTAACATACTTAGGTATAGATAACAGACATGCTTATACAGTACGGTTAGGCATACATTTAGTATCCTATTCAGATTAGTCTATCAGAATTTCATTGCATATAGAATAGGGTTTATTTAGCCCTTACTGACCCTATAGTAGGCCCACAGTCGAGTGAACCGACCCTAGGAAAAATTACAGAAATATGGGTCCACATGTCTATGTGGCTTGCTTGTGTGGCTTGCCCTTGTAGGCCACACGCTTGTGTGTCATGCTCGTGTGGGCCCACATGTTCGTGTGGCCCACGCGCCCAAATTGGCCTAGCCTGTATGGCCTGCGCGACCACACTTAAGCCACCACACGACCGTGTCTTATGCACAGTAGTGCCTTCGTCGACTACACGGCCGTGTCTCGCATATGGCCATCCACACGGGCAACCACACGCTCGTGTGACGTCTACAGTACAGTTTTTTCCTTTTATCAAAACCTCATTTTCTACGTTTCGAGTACACACCTGGTATCAATTTGATGCGGAACCACTCCCAAGCCTTCTAAAACCTAAAAAAATTGTCATAAGAACACTCAATTTTAGCAACATCTTTGAACGTTAACTGAGATATTCCACAAATGAAAACTCACAACATCAAACAACGTATTCGTTTACTTACCGGTAACGAAAAGGAACCCTTAACGCTCAAATCGCTACAGGAGCACTAATAGATTCTTGACCTTCGCCTAATCCAAAAGAACCAAATACAACTCCCTTTTAGAAAACTAACCATGAAACAAAAAGATAGAGGGAAAATAGTTACTTACCAAACGATCGCACACAACCGTTGAACAAAAAGGAAACAATTTGGGAAACCGAAAAAGAGAGTAAGAGGCAAGGAAAATTCGGTAGAGGAGAAGGGAAAACAGAACGTCAAAAAGATAGAAAAAAATAAAATAAAATAACAATTATCCCTAAATCCCTCAAATTACTCCCCACTAACCCACCAACAATCAACCTCTCAGAATCCAACTCCATCAAGACTCTAACAGGAAACCGAGCAAAAATTTATACCCCCACTCGCGCAAGGATTCAAACACAAGATCTCCAACTCACCAACTCCCTTACCACTTGAACCAATAGGCTCATTCTGATATGAATTTACAGTTAAAGTAATATAAGCCTACTGAACAAAAATAGGGCTTAATTCCAAAAATAACATAATTTACTAAAGATAAAGCTTGAACCCAAGACCTCTCACACACACCTAGAACACTTAGCCATTGAAGAAGATTCACAATTGTGTTAGATATTCACAGAAGCAGAAATAAATTATTTGGGGCATTACATTAGGAAACTAGAAAAATGCTCACCCTTTTAACAAGATGGTGGTGGTTGGTGGCGGGTGGGTGTTGGAGTCGGCTATGGAAAAAGGGGTTAAGAAGGTAGGGAAGCGATAGTGGCTAGGGATTTAGAAAAGAAAATAAAATAAATTAGTTGTTAGGGATTACAATTAACAAATTAGAGGAGATGGGAGGAAAAGAACAGAAAGTGTAGCATGTTATTTGGGCTAGGTCAAGGCTAAAAAACTCTTATCCAAGGCCCGAATTATTTAGAAAACGAGTCTCATTTTTTGTCCAAGCCCATTTTTTGAGCCTACATTTTTATCCAAACCCTCCTACTTATTGCGCGGGTTTGACGAATGGTCCGATCTATGATCGTGTCTAACAACGAATAAGCATTTAATTTATAATATAATATAAATATTTCTAATAACACATAAAAATAGGAAAATCGAATGCAATATATATTTATCCTTTTTTATTGTGTGTATTAATTATAATATATTATATTTATTTTTAAAATTTATTAGATAATTTGTAATGTTTCAATAATAATATAATCGAGAAAGTAAACATACAATAATATAGATGTTAATAATCTTCCAAAAAGATACCTAAAATGTTTCAAAAAGTTGGGAAAATGTTTAAAATTTGTAAACTTAAAATATAAATAAGGTGTTTATAAGTAATGTTTTTAAATAATATATTATTTCTTACCATAGTTTTATTCAAAAAAAGATATTTTTATCAGATATATACTTTTATTATTAATTTAATTTTAAAAATTAAACAATAACTATAAATTTGAAGGAGTATTTAGTATAATTTACCCTATTAAAATGTCATAAAAAAGCTTTGAAAATTGGACGAACCAAATTGCATGAGTATAAAATATCAATGGATTTAAAATGAAATAATTAAATAATTTTAATTGTACTCATATACACTAAATAATCATATTTGGATTTAGTAGTAAACTCCTAAATGATTTTGTTGGTTAAGTCTAAACTCGATTGGCATGGACATTGTTGTCAATGCAGGAGGGCATGGGTTCGAGTGCGCTGAAACACATTATTCTCCTATTTATGAGTTGAAGAGGGTTATGGGTAATTTTAAGTATTGTCTCAAAAAGAACTATAATAAAATTGTTAAAAAAACAATTTTCATAAGATTAATAAAAATCCAAAGTATGACTAAAATAGCAAACTACACTATATAAAAATATGTCAACCGTTCATTGAAAAATTCACTATCATATATTATATATATCAATTAATACTATATATTAATAAGCTAACATATTAAAGTGCTTAAAGAGAAAGGAAAATATTTGATGAAGACAATTAATCTTGCTTATTACAAGTAATAGTACGAAAAGAATATATATATACACACTAAAAATGATTAAACATACCCATTTTATCCTATAAAAATGACTTATTTCCAAACAATTTATCAATTTTAAGCTTAATTTCCATGAATTATAATTGAATCAACGGATTCAATATTTGTATTTTAGAAAGGAAATAAATTACAACTTCAAAGTAGATGAATTAAAATCATTATATAAAATATTATATTTACATCTTATATATTATATATTTTAGGCTTAAGGGTAAAATCCTCAACCTTTTCAAAAAATGCAATTAAGGTTTTTTTTTCACTCAATTGAGCATTTGAACTTTCAAAATACATAAAAGAATCTTCAAAATTTCCAAAAAACTTAAGCCCTTTATTAAAAATTAGAAAAATAATATAAAAATAAAAATAAAAAATATAGAAAATATAGAAAATTTATTAAATTTTAATAAAAATATAAAATTTAGAATTTAGAATTTTTTATAAAATTGTAAAAAGTAAAAAATTGTAAATTTTATAAAATCATAAAAAATTAATGACCCTTAGTTTTTTTTAATTAAAGTCATCACGTGTCGCAATACAATTTGACATGTGGTGAAAATGATAAAAAATTAATAAAAGTTATAGAAAAATTATAAAATGCTTCTTTTGGTACGATAATTTTATAATTTTTTTACAAAAGTTATATTTCTTTACATTTTGTATAATTTTCTTACGATTTTATAAAATTTTATAAATTTTTATATTTCTATATATTTTATAATTTTACAATTTTTATAAAATTTTATATTTTTACAATTTTATATTTTTCTTAATTTTAATAAATTTTAATATTTGAATTTTTTATTAAAATTTAATAATATTTATAGCTTTTATTGGTTTTAATTTTTTATGATTTTTAATAAAAGCAGGCTTAATTGCTTTTTTGAAAAAAGTTTGAGGTCTTTTGATGCATTTTGAAAGTTCAAGTACTCAATTGAGTGCAAAAAAAAGTAAGGGCTTAATTGCTTTTTTTTAAAAGATTTGAGGATTTTTTTTATGTATTTTGAAAGTTCAAGTATCCAAATGAGTGAAAAAAAGTGCTTTTAAGACTCTTATGCCTATATATATATATATATATATATATATATATATATATATATATATTACATAATATTCTAATAAAATAATGTAAAATAATATATGCGTGAGTTAAATGAATAGAAATAATAAATTAATCAAATTTAATTAACCTCAATTAAAAAAAGTAAATGAATGTAATTTAAGGTAATTTGATTATTAATTAATTTACTAAAGGAAACAATATTAATTATGGGACTGGGGACACATATCATACCAATAATTTATATACCACTATTAGAATATACTATTTTTTACCCATGCATTTGAATGTTTTAAATTAAATATATTATATTTATTTGTTAATATTTTAATACTAAATGTGATGACTTGATGGTTAAGAGTATTCATCGCTTTAATTGTAACATGAGTTTAAGTCGTATTTTTCACATTTTTATTTGGGATTTGTCCTACTTTTGTAATTCATAAAAATAAAATTTAGTACTAAATATTTAAATTTAAATATATTTTTATTAAAATTTATTATATAATCAAAATTGCACCGATATTTAAAATTTAAAATACAAAAATATATAGAAATTGTAAATTTTGAAAAGCGAAAAAATACTTAAAATTGTATAAGTTAAAAAAAGCATATTTTATCTAAGAAGATGTTATACGTAATTGAAAAATTGGGTTGATTATACTTTGAAAATATTGGGTTGATTATACGTGATTTGAAAAAATATGCATTTTTTAAGTATATTTTCTCAAATTTTAAATATGGGTGCAATTTTGATTATAAATTCAATTTTAATGAAAAATAATATATTTAAATTTAAATATTCAAACTTTGTACCAAAATTTTAATAAATAAACATGATATATTTAAATTAAATAACAATTTATAAAATATTAAAGTATAATGGTTGTATAAGTTTAAAGTTAACAACGTTAAGCATTTGAATAAGGAAATAATTTTATTTTTCAGAACATGGAAATAATTTAATATTGTAATTTATAACCCTTTTTTTTTTAATTTTCTTTCATATTTCGGTGGGTTATATATAAGATTGGTACCCAAATTTCTCCGTTTCTTCCAAATTGGTACTTATAGTTTTTTTTCTTAGATTGGTACCCGAACTTTTTTTTCCGTCGACTATATTAGTACTTGAGACTAACAGCATTAATTTTTTGCTAATGTGGTAGCGCTGGCCAATCATGTGCCGCCACTTGGCATCCTCTTATCCATTTTTTTCTTTTTTATTTTCCCTCCTTTTCTTTTCTTAATTTTCTTTTTCTGGCGTCATCTTTCTTCTTTCTTTCTTTATGAGGAACCCTAAAAATTTTTCCTTACTTTCTCACCATCCAATCAATTCTAAGTTAAAAAGCTTTGTTAATTTATCAAATTGTTGAACTAATACAAAAAAAAATTGCAACAAATTCATTTCCCTTGAACAATTTCTACTGTGTTTATTTTTCAAAAAGAGAAAAAAAACAATTAAACATATGAACTTCTAAAATTAAACTCATTGGAATTGTTACAGTACATTGATGATACCAGTATATAGAAAACCTTAAGAGATGTATTGGGAAAAAAATATTAGTATTGGATTAAATAACAATGATGAACTACACAACTCTGGTTTTTTTTTTTTGGTGGGGGGGGGATGTACAAGATGCATAACTCAGATCTGCAACATGAAGAAAGTATTGGTTTTTATTTTTCATGGTTTGTTAGCGTATACTTGCAATCCTAAAGTCAGAGAATTTGTATTTGGTTTTTTACAGGTTAAAAAAAGAAGCTTGGGTCTCTTATGTAGCCATTGATATACAAAAATACCAAACATCCTTTAGCTTGTTGCCTTAAAGATGCTTTACAATGAAGGCGTCATGTTTTTAATCTAGAACCAAAGTTGCTTGATGTTATTGATCTTGCTTTCTGCTTTTCATGTTTGCTCACATTTAGATGTTTAATCCTGGTTAAACGAACATGGTTGACGTTAAATTCTTAGATAAAAAACTTTAAATCCTTATAAACTTATAAAGTAAGAAAATAAAAATCCAATGTAGTTGACTACATCACCATTTTTTTTCTTTCTCATATTTTCTCAGGAAACAAACAGAAAAATCTAATTACCCAGAAATTGAAAAAAAAAGAAAGAAAATTGAATGAGAAAGTCAAAAGAAATGAACCCAAGACTTGAAATATAAAACAGAGATAACCCAAAACCTATAAGCTAAAAAGAAATTAATGTAAATAAAAAAAAACCATTTTTTTTTGTTCTTATATTTTCTAAGGAAACAAACATAAAAAATCCAACTATACAGAAACTTTATTAATTGTCAGGTTTCAATAACGAGTTCTCCATTTCGGGTCTATTGGGTAATCCAAATCTTTGTAGCTTGAATTTGAACTCGCTTCCTCCATGCCCTAGAATCAAACCCAATACCTTTTACGTCGAACAGAGAAGCAATGACAGTAACAAAAGGTGAAAAGGAGGAATTGAAATCAATCATTGAAAGCAAATGTGTTTAGTAAAGAAAAGAAGAGAAAAGGAATTTGGGAAGACGAAAGGTCACATGGAAAAAGAAGAGAAGGAAATTGGGAAGAAGAAAAGTGACCAGGAAAAAGAAAGAGAAAAAAAAAGAAGATTAGGAAAAAGAAAGAGAAAAAAAAAGAAGATTAGGAAGAAGAAAGGCCATTAAAAAAAAAGAAAAAGTTTTAAAAATATTTTTATTATGACATCATCGTGATATCATTTATGCCATGTATCACAATCATATTCTGTCATAATGATTCAGTATTGATGAATAATTTTGTTCTAAAATGAGTTCCCCGTGAAAATTACTACAAGTTCGATTAAATTTTTAAGTTGACAAAAATTTTAATAAATAATTAGGGAAATAATCATTTTTATTTAAAATTTAGGAAAATACGCCAATAGTGATATAAATGAAAAAAACACTCATTGTAAAAAGCATTTTTTGGTGATACGGCAGGAGAGAAGGGGAAAGCATGCCCCTAAGACGCGCTTTCTCTCTCCTACAAAACACTTCCTACATCGTCCTATTAAACTTAAAAAACTAACAATAAAGAATTAACTGGTAGATTGAATTTTGAAAACTCAACAATTTCGGGATTAAGTTTTCTAAAAACTCAAGAATCTAAGGATAAAACTTACATCTCTTTTGTTTTTCGTGGTAGAACAAGAAAAAATGATATTAAAAAACTTCTCAGAAAACCACTTCTTGTTAAAAGCGTTATTTTAATTTGTCATATCTGATCTTTTCAATATTTTGAAATATGTTTCAGATTCAGTGGTAGAGTTTCCTATAAATTGAAGATTGATATGGAGATGTTTTCACATCTAAATCTCAAGCAAAAGATTTGCATGTTAAGGAGAAGATTATTGATGTTAAAAAAACTGAAGTTGAAAAATTGACCCAATAAAGTAAATTAGTTCAAGCAAATTTGGTGTCGTTGTTTGAATTTGGTCAATGACTATTTTTGTTGTATAATTTTTCCATTTTAAATTTATATTAAATATGTGACACATGTTTTTTTTATGTGTGTGAAGATGAGTAGATGAATTAGAGTCGTTATTTATTACGATGACGAAATTCGTGACACCAAATTGGGATTGATTTTGTATCAACTTAATATACAAATTGGCTTTCAATTGGAGCATCAAATTGAATGAGTTTTTGTCAAGAATTAGAAAAAAAGTCTCGACTTCAAAACGGAGGAGAATTTCGAACTTGAAATATAGATACCTAACGTCAATGAATCCTGATAGATATGATATATTTGAGCTTAAAGGCAATACAGATGTCAAGTTAATGCTTAATACGAATTGCTCAACTGGAAATGTTATACTAGAGTAATATGCCTAGTTTGTTGATGAAAAGGAAGGTGGTCCAAATTCAACAACAATTCCGGTTAATTTGTTTCAGGAACAAGAAGCAGAAAGTCCAACCACACGGTTGTGTGGTGGTTTCACGGGTTACAAAGCTCATATCAAGGAATGTTGGAATCATCAATGGAAAGGTATTCCTCAATTTTATCCTTTGATTTTAAATTTAGCACACAATCGAGGTTAGTTGGTAACCTAAACGTGGAGACCCAGACACAAAATTTTGTGAGTGCTTTAGATTTCAATTTTGAAACGTCAATGTTCTATGCTGGAAACACTTATGTGAGTTTGCCATCATGTTACAAAGGTGGAAATCCATAAGTAATATTGGTTTTAACGTAGGCTTGACGAGAACGAATGATGTTCTCCCTACAACCTACATCAGCAAAGAGACATCCGATCCTGAACATTGAACCACAATTGGGGTTGATAATGAAGAGGAGTCTAAGAACGAAGAGGAAATTGAAATTGATGATGATCTAATCTAGAAGTACGAGACATATGGTTCAGAAATTGCATTATTTTCTGAACTAGAGGCCATTCCTACTTAAATAAAAATGAGTGATTCTGGCAGGAAAGGTTCGGACAATGCTTGAAGAACCTAACTAGATTTTACGTCATATGAACCTCGACCTCACATGCTTAATGTCGACATTGATGATGAATTAGAATTTTTGAAACTTCCTCATAGAAGACTGGGCCATACAATTTCTACAAAATTTGATGATTTACAAGTTGGAATGAAATTTTTCTCCAAAGATGTTGCTGTAGTGAAGCGATATAACATAAAGCATGGGGTCAATTTCCATGTTACAAAATTGTGAGCAAACAAATATAAGGCGAAGTGTGCAATGCGTGGCAGTAAATGTCCATAGAAAATCATGGCATCGGTGAGAAAGAAGAGGAGATTCTGAATGATAAAGATATATGATGCTCCACATACTTGTGTTGTTTTAGGTATCACAACGTTATTTGAAATTTGATTTTGACCTATCTCTAACATTGTCTTACCTATGGTGAAATACTTGTGTTGTTGCAAGTATGTCATAAGACCATCCAAAATTGGATTTTGACCTTATTTCTAAAATTTTCTGACCTATGGTGAAAGGGAATCCTAAGATTCCTGTAACACCCCGTACCCGATACCGTTGCCGGAGTCGAACGCGAGGTGCTAACAGACTTAATTACTTTGTTAAATTTTTTTTTTAGACAGGCTGGCTAACTGCGTCACTGTCGCCTTAAAAATCACATCTCGAGTTCCAAAGCTCGAAAACTGATTCCGTAAATTTCCCTGAAATTAGACTCATATATCCATCTGTGGATTTATTTCTAGAATTTTTGGTCGGCCCAATTGGTACAGTTTATTAGTTAAAGTCTCCCCTGATTCTGGGTTCGACTACTCGGACCTTCATGTATTGTGACTTGGATATCTCCCTGTACAGAGCCTCAATACTCATGCCGTTTGTTTCTAATGAAACTAGACTCAAAGGGGAATCTATACATATAAGGCATGACTTCTAATTGTCTCTGGATAATTTATGGTAAATTTTCAAAGTCGAAATAGGGGATCCAGAAACCGTTCTGGCCCTGTTTCACGAGAACTTTAATATCTCTTAATATACTGTTCATATGATCGTTTCGTTACTTTCATATGAAAATAGATTCATCAAGGTTAGATTACATAATTTATTCACTATTTAATTCCATTCCTAAAAATTTTAGTGATTTTTCAAATCCACACCACTGCTGCTGTCAGCATCTGTTTTCGAGGTAAACTTTACCTATTTCGTGATTTCCATGGACCAACTAGAGTTTTGTCATACATAGGTCCACATATAATCATATTTAGCCATTCCAATGGCTGATCATTTGCCCAACACTTCCATTCCAATCCATAGTCACATCATGAAACCATACATATATACATAAACACAAATGGTCTAATGCCATACTCCACTTCTACGAGCCATTTTCGCATGGCTGTACACACATACATCACAAAACGTACTTGAAAAACAACAAAGGGTAGTCCTATACATGCCATATCCAGAGTTCAACTAAAAGAGTACCAAAAGGGCTTTGATAGTGTGGATGACTTTGACTTCGATGATCCCGAATCCGATAGCTAACTAGCAAAATCTATAAAACAGAGAGCCAAAGCAACGGGGTAAGCATTTTAATGCTTAGTAAGTCTCAAGTAATGAAATCAGCTTTGACTAAAGTATTACATTCACATAGCTAAATGAATCACTTTATTAATACACATTCTCATAATCATACTTACTTCACACTTCATCAACATATACACACACACAAGGTATCAACCTATCTAAGAGCCGAAAGTTCGTTAGTTGATTGAACGAATACTATTTCAAACGAATCGACTTTTCCGATGCACATGCAAACATACCTTATCGTTTGGGTTTTTCGAGCGTATTAATTGAATTTATTGCAGCACAAAACGCTCACCTTCAAACCAAGTTTCTTGAATTTAGCGGATATAACCACAAGCACAATTGCCTTGGTCTTAACCCGGGTATAGCAACTCGCACAAATGCCTTGGTCTTAGCCGGATATAACAACTCGCACAAATGCCTTGGTCTTAACCGGATATAACAACTTCGCACAAATGCCTTGGTCTTAGCCGGATATAATCACTAGCATAAATGCCTTGAGGCTTAGCCCGGTATCATTCAATTGCTCACGCACACATATATCAATAATCACGACACATCCATATTTCATTTTCGTTACTAAGGCTCAAACACAAAACATTTATCAAACCTTTCCAATTTCGGCTCAATAGCCACACACAAAGAGCATGATTTCAATTGACTTTACAACGTAGTCCCTACGCACATTCGGCTATCCGCCATAATATGACAAATCATTTCAATATAATTCAAGTAGGATCATTACTCGAAGACTTACCTCGGATGTGGTCGAACGATTTCGATGGCTATTCGGTTACTTTTTCCTTTCCCTTATCCAACTGTGGTCCTCTAAGCTCTTGAGCTAATTCACACAAATTTAACTTATTAAAATCTCATTATGCTAGCTTATGGCCGAATATGACAAGGAGTTTAAATGGTCATATGGCCACCCTTTAACTCAAATACACAATGGTCATGCACATTTTTAATCACATCAAGCAATTCAATACAATTCATTCAAACATCAAAGAGAAGCTCAAGGTACTTAGCCCATATATCCATTAGACATTAGAGTCACATGTGTACGAAATCACGAATCGAATTCAACATACTAGCTAATATTTCCCCCTTAGCCGAATTTTCTAAGTCAAGCTAAAGCCATCAATAGGCTACCTAAGGCCGAACATACACATCAACATATGTACTCATTCATGTGGCCGAACATACATGTCTATGTTGAGGCCGATTTCAACACTTGATACATTCTACAAGTATGGTCACTTGTATCGACTAAACACCATTTTGTTTCAAGTTCAAAACTAGACTAATACACACATAAACACTAGTAAATCAAACACTAACATTTGTACTTCACCTTACTACCATTTCTCGTCCAAATATCATGAACAACGACCATAGTTTTCTTTTACTTCCTACCATGGCCGAATGCCTTACAACCCCATACCATTTCAATTTTGGTCACGGTTGAACAAGGAACTTAATGCCTCACTCAAAATGCTAAAAAAGAAGATTTAAGAGTCATCAATCCACCATCACAAGTATCATTAACAAGCTTCACATTTAGCATGCAATGACATTAACACAAAATCCACCTTGGCCGAATATCATCCCCATGACTTAGCAAAGATTTGAACCATGGTTAATTAGAACTAAAGCTAGCAACTAAAAACATGCATGAATCTCATGGCACAACATCAAACATACCTTAATCTAGATACAAGGATGGCCAAACCTCTTCCTAATCCTCTTCCAAACCAAACATGAGCAAGAACTCCTTTCTTCTCCCTTAGAATTTTCGGCCAAAAGAATGAAAAAGGATGAACAAATTTTTTTTTTCTCTTTTCTTCAACTCACGGCAAAGGGGGGGAACACTCACACCATTCTCTTTTTTTTTTTTCTTCCCTTTCATTATTCAATTCCCATACTCATTATTTTATTTTTTTCTTACATACACCATTGTCACAACATGTTTTATGACATGTTTTTGCCCATCACTCTTTGTCATGGCCGGCCACTAGCACTTAGGGGGGAAATTTGACATGCAAGTCCTCCCTTTTGATTATATGCACTATTAGGTCCTTATAGATTAGCCTATCACATTTCAAAAGTGTCACACAAGTCCTACTAACTGAATTCACATGCAATCGACTAAATCGAAGCTTGAAATTTTCACACATTCATAATTACATATTCTAGACAATAAATATTACGTTCAAACATTTCGGTGACTCGGTTTAGCGGTCCCGAAACCACTTCCCGACTAGGGTCAATTTTGTGCTGTCACAATTCCTGTGTTTGAACACTTTACGCAAGAATCGACTATATGCCAAATTTAGCAGGTGTGAGTTTTGGCTAAGAGAAATAAATTTTCTAGGCCATGTTATCTTCACGGGTAGAATCAAGGTAGATCTCGATAAAGTCAAAGTTGTTGTAGAGTGGAAGCCGCCAAGCAATGTCATGAAATTGGGCAGCATCTTGGGATTGGCGGGGTATTACAGAAGATTTGTGAAGGGTTTTTCAATGATAGCTGCACCTATGACTTGACTTCTCCGAAAGAGTGAGAAATTTGTATGATCTAAAACTTGTCAAAGAAGTTTTGAAAAATTAAAGACTATCTTAATTGAAACACCTATCTTATTACAACCGATGCCCAAAATCGAGTATGTAATATATACGTATGCTTTACTTAATGGTCTTGGTTGTGTACTCATATAGAATGGGAAGGTGATAGCGTACGCATCTTGTCAACTCAAGCCTCATGAAACAAATTACCCACCCATGATCTCAAATTAGTTGCAGTTGTGTTAGCATTAAAGATCTGGAGATATACTTGTATGGGAAGAAATTTCCTTTCTTCACAGACCATAAGAGTTTAAAGTACCTTTTGTAACACCCCGTACCAGAGTCCGTTACCGGAATCGAACACAAGGTGCACACAGACTTAACTATTTTCACAGTCCATTTAGAAATTTCCAGACAAGCTGGTTACTGCGTCACTGTCGCCTTAAAAATCATATCTTGAGTTTCAAAGCTCAAAAATTAGTTTCTTAATTTTTCCCTGAAACTAGACTCATATTTCCATCTACAGATTTTTTTCTAGAATTTTTGGTCAAGCCAATTAGTACAGTTTATTAGTTAAAGTCTCCCCTGTTGCAGGGATCGACTACACTGACCTTCGTGCGTTACGAATTGGATATCTCCCTGTACAGGGCTTCAATACTGATGCCGTTTGTTTCTATAGAAACTAGACTCAGAGAGGAATCTACACATATATGGCATGACTCCTAATTATCTCTGGTTAATTTACAATGAATTTCCAAAGTCGGAACAGGGGATCCAGAAACTGTTCTGGCCCTGTTTCACGAGAACTTTAATATCTCTTAACATATAACTCATATGACCGTTTCGTTTCTTCCATATGAAAGTAGATTCATCCAAGTTCATTTAAATAATTTATTCACTATTTAATACCATTCCTACTATTTTTATTGATTTTTCACATCCACATAACTGCTGCTGTCAGCATCTGCCTTTAAGGTAGGCTTTACCTATTTCATGATTTCATGATTCAATTGGCCCTTTTTGCATACATAGCACAAAGAGTGATCATGATTAACCATTCCAATGGCTAACCGTTTCAAAACAATATCATACCTCATAATGATCAACATACAAACGATTATAGTACTATGCTAAAAATGTATATGAGCCATTTTCGCATGGCTATCCAAGTTTACACAAACCAAAAGGTACATGACCTACAACAAAAGGGTAGTCCTATACATGCCATTTCAAAGTTCAACCAAAATTGTACCAAAATAGGGGGCTTTGATAGTGTGGATGACTTCGACTTCGATTATCCCGAATCTGATAGCTAACAAGTAAAATCTATAAAACAAAGAACAAAGAAACGGAGTAAGCAATTTATGCTTAGTAAGTTTTAAGCAAAACAAAGTGTTCTCAATCACTATCATTGGTCATTCATTTCAACTGTTTGATGAAGTTAATCTAGAGCTTCATCTCGATCTATAATGTCATTAAACGCAACACTTGGCTGCCACATATATACTTTTGAATAATAATGACCTAGATGGCCAAATATTTCCAAAGCACATGCTTCATCGATTATCAGCTTTCAATAATCCTTTCCACTTGTTTATAATCACATCCATACTTAAGCTTACAAATCATAATCCTTACCTCTTTGATACTGATAATTCACCTCGAAATCACTCCACCGATGAGTAAGTGATACGTATATGAACATCTTAAGTACATAATACTTATTTGATGGTAACTTAATGCAGATTCTCAATATCAAAGTCTTACTTGAATCCTAGCATTTAGCCGTCGGGTCTTTAAAGCTCGGATATAGTACGAGCACGAAGCCTACGGACATTAATCAGGATAATATTCTCGCATAAAGCCTGCGGGGTTTTAACCCGGATATAATACTGACACAAATGCCCTTCGGGACTTATCACATTTATACACTTTCACATTCATCACATTGGCCATTCGGCCCTATCACATATATACACCTTCACATTCATCACATCGGCCATTAGGCCTTATCACATTTATATACACTTTCACATTCTTCACATCGGCCATTAGGCCTTATCACATATATACACACTTTCACATTCATCACATCGGCCATTAGGCCTTATCACATATATATACACTTTCACATTCATCACGTCGGCCATTAGGCCTTATCACATATATACACACTTTCACATTCATCACATCGGCCATTAGGCCTTATCACATATATACACACTTTTACATTCATCACTTCGGCCATTAGGCCTTATCACATATATATACACTTTCACATTCATCACGTCGGCCATTAGGCCTTATCACATATATACACACTTTCACATTCTTCACATCGGCCATTAGGCCTTATCACATATATATACACTTTCACATTCATCACATCGGCCATTAGGCCTTATCACATATATATACCTCATACAAATTTCATATTTTTCTTGTACATCAATTTCAGCAATAGCTTATAAGCAACTCAAATAGTTTCATCAAAGTTTACAACAACATCACATATTCACTACAAGCAGTTTTCCTGAGCAACAGTCACTAAATTGTTTATAACTGGAGCTACGAAATTCAAAATCAATTACCATTAAATTTCCCCGAATGTAGACTCATGTATCTTTCATCCATAAAATTTTCAGAATTTTAGGTGTGGCCAATCAATACCAGATTTTTCTTAAAGTTTCCCCTGTTGCACTGTTTGACTAATCTGACCACTCTTCACTACGAATCAAATTTTTCATTGTACAGAATTCATAATGTGTTCTATTTGATTCCATTTGAAACTAGACTCATTAAGGAGTCTAAGCATATAAATCTTATCTCATAACCATTTTTGTACAAATTATAGTGATTTTCCAAAAACAGAATAGGGGATTTCGGAGTCATTCCGACACTGTCCCGCACAACTTTAAATATCTCTTTATAGGAAATTTCTTTGCTCACACGGCCTCTTTTATAAGGAACTAGACTAATTAAGCTTTGATTACATATTTTATTCAGCCTATAACTCCACACCAACAATTTATGGTGATTTTCTAAAATCACGTTACTGCTGCTGTCCTAAGCAAACTATTACAATTTGCTCTTAAATTTCCAAGTCCAAACACTTATGAACTTACCCTTTGAGCTTTAAACATATCATGACCACATCATATCTTATTAAATCAACTCATTATGTCCTATTTTGATTGAATTTACTCAACGTTTGATCACTTAAAACTTACCTCGGATGTGGTCGAACGATCTCGGCGGCTATTTGATCACTTTTTCCCTTTCCTTATCCAACTTTGGTCCTCTTTGCGTTTAAGCTTAAGTACAACAATAGATTTGCTTAGGTACTTAACTAATATTATTCACTTAACAATCACATATCATTTAATCTATATCTAGAACAATAGATTTAAATATGTATCATATTTATGGTCCAACATAGCAAGAAAATTAAATAGGCTTTACTAGCCACACTTAGTTCTATTATAACATAACTCCCCTTACTTATATGTACATTCGGCACAAGCAACTTCATTTCAATTTTGCCATTCTTGAACTTATCCATAATATCCTAAGTTCATTTAGTAGCTAAGCAACAATTATACAAATCAACAAGCATTTAACAACAATGTACTTAACCAACCCTTCAAGCATACATTGACAATATATATATATGTTAATGACGAAAACACTTGAGTCAATTCTAAGACTTCCACAATCTTCATGCTTACATGCCATAACCGTATGGTTCTTATCACCCTTGGACCACAAAATGCATGAATTTCCCAAATTCTAATTACTATCTTAAGCTCAATTTAGCACTCATTTAGCACTTCAACATAGCCGATTGTCATCTTCACACATTTAAAAAACATTTGCCATGAGCTAGCTTCTATACTTGATGACCACTCCAAATATACAAAGATTTTCAATGAAAGAGCATTAACATACCTTAATCCCCTTTTAGCCTTCTACTTGAAAATTTCAACTTAGAAGCAAACAAATTCCATGGTTTTCCACTACATGCAGCCGGCCTATCTTCTCTAGCTTCCTTTGCAAGAGACAAGGAAGCAAGATAGAAAATGAAAGTTGAAGTCTTTCTTTCTTCCATTCACGGCAATGGGGGGGGGGGGAGACAACTTTGGTTTCTCCCCCCACTCCCTTCTTTATTTATTATTCTTCCCACACATTTTAACATAATATGTCTATAATATGCCTTACCCCATAGCATGGCCGGCCACCATTTAGATTTTTGGATAATTTGACATGCAAGTCCCTCATGTCAATAATTCATGCATTATTTGGCCACTTTAAATTTCACCTATCACATTTTCAAGTCCTATCACATGGGTCCTTTATTATAAATTAGCACCTAATTGATAAAATCAAGGCACGAAATATTCACACATACAAATCCCACATATAATAAGCACAGAATATAACATCTAATTATTTTTGTGACTCAGTTTTGTGGTCCCGAAACCACTTTCCGACTAGGGTCACATTAGGGGTGTCACACCTTTTCTCTCAGAAGGAGTTAAAATTACAGCAATGTCGATGGATGGAACTGCATAAAGATTATGATCTGAAAATTGAATATCACCTGAGAAAGAAAAACATGATAGCCGATGCGTTAAGCAAAAAATCAATAGTGGCTTTAGCATTACTATAAGCTTGAATTAATTAAGAAAGGGACAGATCCCTCGTGGCTAAATTGAAGGTGCAACCCACTTATCTCCAACAAATTTTCGAGTATCAATTAGATGATCAGCAAATTTTACTCTAGATAAGAATGGTGAGTTATGTTACATGGGAAAGTTGTATGTTCCTAAGGGAGGAAATCTGTAACACCCCTAACCCGCAACCGTCGCCGGAATGGGGTTAAGAGGCATTACTAAACTTATAACATAATTCAACATTCATAATCATATCTCATTCAAATATAATCATTTTATCCCTTAAAAGGGCCTACGAGGCCTTAAACATGCTTTAGAAATAGTTCAAGACTAAACCGATAATTCAAAACAAATTTGGGAAACTTAGAAAATTTTGCTTCAAACAAGGGACATACGCCCGTGTGGGCAGGCCGTATGTCTCACACGGCCACTGGACATGCCCGTGTCACCAGCCGTGTGAAAACAGGGGGTACATACTGACTTAGGTCACACAGCCAACCACACGCCCGTGTGTCTAGCCCTTGTGCCCATTCGAAATGGCCACACACGCCCGTGTCCAGACCATATGCTAGGCCGTGCCAAACCTGTAGGGTATTCTGACTTATGCTACACGACCATTCACACACCCGTGTGTGAGGCCGTGTAAAGCATACTGACTTGCTTCCAGTTGCAAGACCAAGGGCACACGGCTGTGTACTATGACCGTGTGTCACACATGGTTGAGTCACACGCCTGTGTGCTCTACCCGTGTGGACGAAAATAGGCTAGTTACAAGCCACCTTTCTCACCCAAAGGAAACACACCTATACAAGTGTACATGATACCATTTCCATACACAATTAAACAACCAAATCAATCTCAAATCATCACATTATAAACCATTTCAATACCAATCTATTCAAAGCTTATATCACAATCATTTACTTAACTAAATCACATACCAAACAACATGATTCATAAGCCAAAATTTACATATATATCATATACTAAGTCAACATACTTTATTAACCAATTTGGCATTCAAATACCAGACCAAAACCAAGCACATCTTAAGCTATTACACAACACATACCAAATGGCCATTTGAATATCTTAAACCATCATTAAGCTTACCAAAATAACCCATATCACATGGGAATATATATATATATATATTTTAAACCATATAACTTAATCATGCCATTCCAAACAATCAAAAACACTTCCAACAACCCAACCAAAGTAACCTAGCCTATACTTATCAAACTTTACATCATTATCAGACCAAATCTCATGGCTAAATACATATCAAGCACATATGCATCAATCACCAAAATTACTTATACTTAACAAATAACCACAAAACCTATACATGCCATATAACCAATATCACAAAGCTTATAAGTATCAAAAATAGCTGGATAGTGTGATATGATCTCCGATGACTTCCAACCTGAGCAAGCCTCTGAATCACTATAAACATAGAAAAAAATAACAAAGTAAGCTATAAGGCTTAGTATGCTCGTATGGTAACAACTCATCTCATCAAATAAACACATTTTAAGCCATTATAAATACTATAATATAACTTGTATAATTCCACCTTTATGTCATGTATATGTTCACATAGTTAACCAAGAATTTCACAGGTTTATTCATTCGCTTATATGCAAACTTCATAACTTCTTCGACTTAAAGCTCATACTATGCATGTACATACCTGTACCAATCCATAATAAGCTCATACATATTCTGAATACCATTGATTACTTGATATCTCGCACACTAAGTGCCGTACATAGTTGAACCTATCTCAAATCGCACACTAAGTGCCATATATAGCCACAACTATCTCGATCTCGTACACTAAGTGCCATATATAGCCAAAGCTAAGTCGAATCGCACACTAAGTGCCACATATAGCTAATTTTTCATCGAACATGACTGTAGTCCCGTATATACAATTTATGCAATATCAAAGCATTAAAAGCATAATTATTACAGTGCTTATTACATACAAACTTACCTCATTCGCTGTAACGACGAATTAGGTCGACTAATATGATACTTTGTTTTCCCCCGTTCTAGATCCAGATCTCGTTTATCTCAATCTACATAATATCAAAATTTACTTATTTAATCATCATTTCATCCAATTTAGCACAATTTACACATATTGGTAAAATTACATTTTTACCCCTATTATTTCACATTTTTTCAATTTAGTCCTTATCACATAAAATCACAATTCATTCAATTTAATACAAATTCATGCTGGCTGAATATTACCCATTCTCATATTAGCCCATATTTTTCATTTATTTTAAAATTCAACCATTAAACTTTCATATTTCACAATTTAATCCAAAATTGACATTTTTACCAAAATTCACTTTACAAAACTTGTACATCTAACAACAATGATTTATTTTCCATCATCAACTAACAAAATACTCATGCATTCAAAAATGCCAATATTCAAATACTATAATAGTTTTGAAATTGGAGATACAGGCTAGCTAGATTAAGCTGCAACAATCTCAAAAACGTAGAAATTATTAAAAACCGAGTCAAAAATGAACTTACAATTAAACCTTGAGATGGTCAAACCTTTGAAGCTATATCCATGGTGTTTTCTTTCTCATTTTTCAGTGGAAAAATAATGGGTAGAAGATGACACCTTTGTTTATTTTATTTTTACTTTACTTAATTATCAAATTACAAATTTAACCTTAAAAAAATTAATTCAATTTACCACATTACCAAACCATTTTCAGCCACTATCTCATAATTGGACTAATTAAAAAATAAGGACTTCCTCCTTTAAATTCTATAGCATTTAAACATTTTTAGCTAATAGAACTCAATTTTTACGCTTTAAGTGATTTAGTCATTTTTACCGAATTAAGCATTTAAACGGTAAAATTTATTCACGAAAAATTCACGTAATTAATCTATCATGTTGTAAAACTTATTAAAATAATAAAAAAATTATTTTAACTTTGAATTTGTGTTCCTGAAACCACTGTTCCAATTTGACCCAAAAACGGGCTATTACAAAATCTTAGGTAGGAAATCTTGGAAGAAACACATAAGGGATTGTTTGCACTCCACCCAAGAAGCGTTAAAATGTATCGAGATCTCTAAGAACTATTTTGGTGGCCGAAATAAAAAGGGAAATATCAAAATTTAACATACAATGTTTAACTTGTCAACGAGTCAATGCGAAGCATCAAGTTTCATATGTAATGTTATATCCCTTAGAGATACTAGAACGGAAGTGGCAAAAGATTTCAATGGATTTTGTTTCTACCTTACTGCTCACTACCTCGAGGAAGGATGTTATTTGAGTGATTGTGGATAGGCGCACCAAGTCATTTTATTGCAATCCACATTCATTAGTCCTTAGAGAAACTGGCAGAGCTTTATATTTTTGAGATAGTATTCCTTCATGGGATTCCTTCCTCCATCGTGTTGGATAGAGATCCAAGGTTCACATTTAGATTCTAGAAATAATTACAAGAATCCCTTGGAACTAAGCTCTGTTTTAGCACAACCTTCCATCCTTAAACCAATGGTCAGTCAGAGTGGGTGATACAAGTTTTGGAAGATATGTTGTAGAGTTGTGTTCTTAATTGCAAATTAGGGTGGGATAAGTACCTTCTTTTGGCAAAGTTTGCATACAACAATAACTATCATTCTAGCCTCTACATGTCTCCATTTGAAGCTTTGTATGAAAAAAAAAGTAAGTCTACAACTTGCTGGGTAAAACTAAGTGAAAGTAAGTTGATTGGACCTAATTTAGTCCACGATACTAAGGAAAGGATTAATTTTATTTGCAACCATCTACGCATAGCACAGGTCCGCTAGAAAGTATATGTGGATTGAAAGATGAGGGATAAAACATATAAGATTGGTGAAATTTTTTTTCTCAATGTCTCACCATGGAAAAAAATTATTCGTTTTAGCATAAAAGGCAAATCAAGTCTGAGATTCATAGGGCCTTACAAAATTCTTAAAAGAGTAAGGCATGTTGCCTATCGATTAGCGTTGTTGCCAAAATTGTCTCAAATCCACAATGCCTTCCATGTTTCTATGTTAAGGAAATATCATTCAAACTCATCACATGGTTCAATTATAAGCCTTAAAAGTAAAGCCTAATCTATCCTATGAAGAAAAACTAGAGGAAATCTTATGTAACAACCCATTTTAGGTCAAATTGGAATAGTGGTTTTGGGACCACAATCCAAAGTAAAAATATTTATTTTATTATTTTAATAAGGTTTATAGCATGATATATTAATTACGTGAAAGTTTCGTTAAGAAATTTTACTGTTTAAATGCTTAATTCGGTAAAAAGGACTAAATCGCGTAACGGGCTTAAACATGCTTTGGGAGTGGTTCAAGACTATACCGATAACTTAAGAAACTTTCACAAAACTTTAAAAATTTTCCTCAAAACAGGGGACACACGCCCATGTGGCCAGGCTGTGTGTCTCGCACGGCCACCAAACACGCCCGTGTCATAGGTCATGTGGACATTTGAAATGGAAGCACATAGCCGTGTCCTAGCCCGTGGCTAACCCGTGTAACTCTCTAACTTGGGTCACACGGCCAACACACACGCCCGTGTCCCCTAAAAATAGCCCAACACGCCCGTGTGTCAGGCCGTGTGCTAGGCCGTGCCAAACCTATAGGGTATCCTACTTATGCCACATGCCAAGTCACACGCCCTTGTGTGAGGCCGTGTGGAGCATAGTGACTTAATTTCAAAATCAACACCAGGGGACACACGGCTGTGTACTTGACCGTGTGTCACACACGGCTGAGACACACTCCCGTGTCTTCGCCCGTATGGACAAAAATAGGCTATTTACCAAGCCAATTTGCCACCCAAATTTTCATGTACCTACACAATCCAAATAACACCAATTCAAAGTATAAATGAACATCTAATTTAGCCACAATCAAGACTAATTCATACCATTTCCAATATTAACAGTCAACATGCTTATAACTTATGTTTTACTCAATCAAAACATACCAAAACATATAATCAAATCAACTAAGCCTTTGCCAAACATTCATCATTTTGTACCAATTCACAAGCACAATTCAAATCTAATATCAACCATTTAACATTTACTATATCAATAACCACAAGCCTCATAATATAAGCCATTCACATATCCATCCATGTACTCAAAATATCAACCATATATGCACATAACCAAATTCACTAAATTAAGCCATATCTCATGGCTATATTTACAAATCAAACATAAACCTTTACAATGCCAATTCATATGACCAAATTCATTAACAAGTTATAACCAAAATCATTATCAACCCATATTCAAAATGACTCTAAATACCTATACATGCCATATACTTAAATACTAAAGTTCATAGGTACCAAAACATAGGTGGATAATGTGAAGCAATCTCCGACGATCCCCAAATTCGAGCTAGCTTTGAATTCACTATAAAACATAAAAAATAAACGATGTAAGCTATAAAGTTTAGAAAGCTCGTATGACATAAATTTGATATAATCATAAACACATAATTCAACCATTGATCATAAATATAAGAATTCACATCAACTAACAAACCTCTCAATTACTCATTCACAAAACTATATACTTTCTTCACCATTTCTTTGCTTCAAAGCTAATATAGTTTATGCACATACCTGTACCACTTGTACTAATCTCATACACATTCTTGTCTTTCATTTACCCGTTGAGCCATTCAGAATAGAATTCGGATACTCAAAGGTCTCACATGATAAGTACCTATACCATGGCTCGTAGCCAAATCAAGGTAACTTATCTTCAAAGTACTGATATCATGGCCTGAAGCCAAATCAGTAGATATGCATGGCCCGAAGGCAACCCAATGTATCCCCTAATGACATGTCACTAGCATCCTAAACTATTCCTAAGGTTCAACCAGGATCTCGAATATCGAATCGTCGTCGAATCACTATCGTTCATGTCTACGATCTCATATTCACAATTTATGCAATACCAAAGCATATGAAATACATTTATATTGAAATTTATCACTTACAGACTTACCTCGAATGTGGAAACGACGAAATAAGTCGATTAATCGATAACTTTCATTTTCCCCTGATCTAGATCCAAATTCCACTTTTTTGATCTAAATATATTCAAAATTAACTTATTTAATCATCTATTTATTCAATTCAATCCAAAACACACATTTAAGCACATTTACATATTTGCCCCTAATGTTTCGCAACTTTTACAATTTAGTCCTTATTTCATAAAATCACAAATTCATGAAATTTCAAAATACCCATGCCTAGCTGAATTACTATTATGCCCTTAGCAGCCCATATTTTTCATTTATTTCACATTTTATCCTCAAAATTTCAACATTTCTCAATTTAATCCCTATTTTGTAATTTCACTAAAAATCACTTAAAAACTTGTATATCTATCAACAAGCATTCATAATCTATCAAAAAACTTCAAAATACACATGTATTCATCAATGGTATCATTCAAAATCTTTAACAGTTTTGCAAAATAGTCCCTGGGCTAGCTAGTACTAGTTGCAATGATCACAAAAACATAAAAATCATTAAAAACGGGACAAAAACCTTACCTTAATAGACAATGAAAGCTTGGCTGATTGAAAAGCCCTAACAATGGCTTCCAAGCTTGTAAAATTCAGCTAAAGATGATGAGAATGGAATAGATTTTTGTTTTATTTTATTTAATTAACCTTATTTAACAAATTACCAAATTATCCTTAATAATAAAACATTTATATCATCCATTTCATGTCCATTAATGTCCACTTGCCTTAATAATGGTCCATTTACAACATAAAGACTTTAACATTAAGGTTCTATAGCTATTAGATACTTTTAGCTATTAGAACTCCACTTTTACACTTTTGCGATTTAGTCCTTTTTACCGAATTAACCAACCAAACGATAAAATTTCTTAATGAAACATTCACACAATCACATTATCATGCTGTAGACATTAAAATATTAATAAAATAATAATTTTAACTTTGGATTTGTTGTCCCGAAAATATTGTTCCGATTTGACTAAAAACGGGTTGTTATAGTTTGAGCTATATTCTGTCTGCAACATATGTAGGACCACATGTAATATGGAAAATCACATATATCCATCAAATTTCATTATTCAAACGGAACTTATTATTTTCCGAATATGATTGAACATATGATTATCTCATTTACTTTTAACATTTATATAATTCATACAATCACATACCACATTCAATTCAAACATATAATTAAACACAATTAGGTTACACGAACTTACCTTGACACTTGTTTGTAAATGAAAATATACTAATCTGAAACTTTTTCTTTTCCTCGATCTAGCTTTGAATTTGAGTTGTCTGAATTTATATAAGTGAATTTAATCATCAATTTATCACATTTCATAATCAATTGGATTCAATTTACACTCTAGGCAAAATTACCATTTTCTCCTAAACTTTTCCTAAATTCCAATTTCGACCCTAGGCTCGAAAAATGAAATTTATGCATTTAATCCTTATTCCAAGCCTTACTAATTTTTACATGTCTTAATAACAGCCCATGAATTTCTTAAAAATCAGAATTTTTCCATGGGTTTTATAATTTTTCAATTTAGTCATTAAATCATAATTTCGTGAAAATTTTCTTTGTAAAAGTTGTTTATCTATCAACAACCTTTCATTATCTACCATAAATTTCAAAATTTCAGCATATTCATCCATGGAAAAATTTCTATACTTTGATATCTTTTCAAATTAATCCCCAAAATAGATAGATTAGACTACCCCGATCTCAAAAATATAAAAATTACTAAAAACGAGACAAGAAAACATACCTAATTAAGCTTGGTTAGTTTCCTTTCTTTCTCCTAGGTTTTCCATGTAAATTTTGGGGATGAAGATGATATAAAATGATAATATTTCTATTTAATTATTTATCATCCATTAATTTTTCCACTTTCCAATTTAGTCCTTACCTTTTTCTAGTTTTCCATGGTTGATTCATCAAAAATATCTACTAAATATTCTTTAATGGTCTAATTTTCATATAAGGACCTCAAGTTTTGAATTCCATAGCTATTTGATACTTATAGCTACTAGAACTCAACTTTTTACATTTTATACAATTTGGTCTTTTTCATAATTAAGTACATAATCGATAAATTTTTCTTATCAGACTTTTCATATAACATTCCTATCATAATACGGACCATGCAATAATATTAAAATAAATTTTCTTTCTGGCTCGGATTTGTGGTCCCAAAACTACTATTCCGGTTTCACTAAAAATTGAGCTGTTACAACTCTTCCCCCCCTGAAGAAGTTTCATCCTCGAAAATCTTACCAATAAAAAGGTTTGGGTATTGCTTCTTTATGGTATCCTCAAGTTCCCAAGTAGCTTCTTCAATACCATGTCATTGCCAGAGAACTTTTACCAATGCTACCTTTTATTTATTAACTCTTTTGTTTCACATGCCAGAATTTTGATCGATTCCTTACTGTATGTCATATAAAGCTGAATTTCAACTTTCGTTGAAGAAATAACATGTGAAGTATCTGACCGATACCATCGCAACATAGACACATGAAAAACATTTTGAATTTGATCAAGTTCTGGAGGTAATGCTAATCGATATGCAACAGGTTCGATTCTTTTAGTAATCTCATATGGCCCGATGAATCGTGGACTCAATTTTCCTTTACGACCAAACTGGAGAACTTTCTTCCAAGGTGATACTTGGAAAAATACCTTATCACCAACCTGGAATTCTATCTCTTTTTGTTTAAGATTGGCATAAGACTTTTGACAATCAAAGGCTACTTTCAAACTATCTCAAATTACTTTCAACTTTTCTTCAGTTTCACAGACTGAGTCAACTTCGTGTATCTTTTTCTCACTGAGCTCTGTCCAATACAATGGAGTTCTACATTTACGAACATACGAAGCCTTATATGGTCTCATTTTAATACTGGACTAATAGCTATTATTATAAGCAAATTCAACTAAAGGCAGATATTTTTCCCAGTTTGTAACATCCCGTTTTTAGTCAAATCAGAATAGTGGTTTTGGGACCACAAATACTAAGTCAAAATATTTATTTTATTATTTTAATAAGGTCTATAGCATGATATATTAATTACATGAAAGTTTAGTAAATAAATTTTATTGTTTGAATGGTTAATTTGGTAAAAAGGACTAAATCGCGTAAATCGTAAAACTTGTGTTCTATTAGCTAAAAGTGTCAAATAGCTACGGAACATTAAAGTAAGGTTTCTTAAGTGGAAAATAGGCCATTTATGGGTTAGTGGATGAGGATAGCATAACAATTGGTGTAATTTATAATATTTTTAAAGGTTAAATAGGTAATTTGATAATATAAGTTAATTAAATAAAACAAATACAATTTTGTGCTATCATCTTCATCATCTTGCCGAAATTGAAGAATAAAGAAAATCATTCTTAGTTTTAAAGCATTCGACCAACTCCTAGCTTAATTGTAAGTTCATTTTCACTCAGTTTTTAATGATTTCTACATTTTTTTAGATCGTTGCTTCGTATTCTAGCTAGCCCATACCCTAGATTTCAAAATTTTTAAAGATCTATCATGTTTCCATTGTTGAATGCTTGAGTAATTTGATGAATTATGATAGATTTGGAAGGTTTAATGTTAGATTAATAGTTTTTGTAAAGTGATTTTTGATAAAAATGTCAAAAAGGGGTTAAATTGAGAAAATGTGAAATATGGTGGTTAAAAGTGTGAATAAATTGAAAATATGGGCTAATATGAGAATGGGTAATATTCAACTAGCATGAAATTGTACTAAATTACATAAATTTGCAATTTTATATGGTAAGGACTAAATTGTAAAAGTGTGAAACGGGTTGTTATAGTCCGAGCTATATTTTGTCTGCAACATATGCAGGACCACATGTAATATGGGAAATCACATATATCCATCAAATTTCATTATTCAAACGGAACTTATTATTTTCTGGATATGATTGAACATATGATTATTTCATTTATTTTTAACATTTATATAATTCATACAATCACATACTACATTCAATTCAAACATATAATTAAACACAATTCGGTTACACGAACTTACCTTGACACTTATTTGTGTATGAAAATCTACTAATCTGAAACTTTTTTTTTCCTCGATCTAGCTTCGAATTTGAGTTGTTTGGATCTATATAAATGAATTTAATCATCAATTTATCACATTTCATATTCAATTGGATTCAATTTACACTTTAGGAAAAATTACCATTTTTTGCTAAACTTTTCATAAATTCCAATTTCGTCTCTAAGCTCTAAAAAAAATGAAATTTATGCAATTTAATCCTTATTCCAAGCCTCACTGATTTTTACATGTCTTAATAACAGTCCATGAATTTCTTAAAAATAAGAATTTTTCCATGGGTTTTATAATTTTTCAATTTAGTCCCTAAATCACAATTTCATTAAAATTCTCTTTGTAAAAGTTGTTGACAGAGACCTTTCATTATCTATCATAAATTTCAAAATTTTAGCATATTCATCCATGGAAAAAATTTTACATATTCATCCATGGAAAAAAAATTATACTCTGTTATCTTTTCATATTAATCCCCAAAATAGATAAATTAGACTACCCCGATCTCAAAAATATAAAAATTACCAAAAACGATACAAGAAAACATACCTAATTAAGCTTGATTAGTTTCTTTTCTCTCTCCTAGGGTTTCCATGCAAATTTTCGGGATGAAGATGATATAAAATGATAATATTTCCTTGCCTTTTTCTAATTTTCCATGGATGATTTATCAAAAATATCTACTCAATTTTCTTTAATGGTTTAATTACCATATAAGGACCTCAAGTTTTGAATTCCATAGCTATTTGATACTTATAGCTACTAGAACTCAACTTTTGCATTTTATGCAATTTGGTTCTTTTCATAATTAAGCACATAATCAATAAAATTTTCTTATCAGAATTTTCATATAACATTCCTATCATAATACGGACCATGAAATAATATTAAAATGAATTTTCTTTCTAGCTCAGATTTGTGATCCTGAAGCCACTATTCTGATTTCACTAAAATTGGGTTGTTACAAGATCACTGCTTTCCAACAAATAGATGATAAGTCCTTGTATGAGGCATGGGAAAGGTATAAAGAATTATTACAAAAGTGCCCTCCTCAAGAAATTTTTCATTGCATCCAACTTGAAACGTTTTACAACGGTCTCAATGCTCACACGAGGATGGTAGTGGATGCTTCTACTAATGGTGCTCTCTTTTCTAATTCGTATAATGAGACTTATGAAATCATTAGCAACATCAGGATGAGTTGCTGGAGTACATGAAGTGGACACTCTCACTTCACTTGCATCCCAGGTATCCTCAATATCATCAATGTTTAAAAATTTTACAACTAATGGGTTTAATAGTTTTCCAGTTCAGCCACCTAATCACTTTGAAAATATAGCCTTTGTTTATTGTGGGGAAGGACATTTTTTCGAAGAATGTCCATCAAAGCTAGAATCCGAGTATTACATGGGTAATCAGAACTAGAACTGAGGAAGGCAAGGACTGCAATCCAAATTTATAACCCCTTCTTGGAGTAACCAAGGGGCTAAAAGTAGTAACACTTACGCCCAACCTAGACCGACCCAGCCACCAGTTTGTACCCAACAAGTTCAGAAACCAACTCAAGTTGAACCTTCCAATAGTTTAGAGAATCTATTAAAGGCGTATATGGCAAAGAATGATGCCACTTTAAGAAATTTGGAGAATCAAGTGGATCAACTTGCCACTGAACTTAGAAACCATCCACAAGGTGTTTTGCCTAGTGATATGGAGAATCTAAGAAATCTGGGGAAGGAGCATTGTAAAGCATTGACATTGAGGAGCGGAAAGACATTAGAGCCTAACACTGTTGAAGTTGAAGAGGAGACAACTGATGCTCAAAACTCAGTGGAAGTTCAACCGAGTGTTGAAATTCTAGTTTCACCAGAACCAAAATCTGCAAAATCTGATAAGGTAACTTCTGAACTAGTTAATTCTGATAAACTAACAACTTCGTTAGATGAAGAATTGCCACAGAAGACAAATCAACAAGTTCAAGTAAAGAATCCTCCACCAACCTACCCTCAAAGACTTCAGAAGCAGAAGTAGGAAGTCCAATTCAAGAAGTTTCTAGACGTACTCAAGCAATTTCATATCAACATTTTGTTGGTAGAAGCACTTGAACAAATGTTGAATTACGTCAAATTCATGAAGAAAATCCTGTCCAAGAAATTAATACTTGGAGAATTTGAGACGGTAGTAGGAAGGAATGCAGTGCATATCTTCAAGATAAACAACCCCCAAAGTTGAAAGATCCTAGATGTTTTACCATGCCTTGCAACATTGGAGCAACATATTGTGGTAAGACACTATGCGATTTGGGTGCGAGCATCAACTTGATGCCCATGTCCATATTCAGAAAGTTAAGGATAGGTAAAGTTAGACCTACTATAGTTACACTTCAATTAGCAGATCGATCCTTAGCACATCCAGAAGGAAAAATCGAGGATGTATTGATATGTGTAGATAAATTTATTTTTCCTGCTGACTTTGTTATTCTGGACTTTGAAGCCGATAAAGAGGTGCCAATCATCCTAGGAAGACCTTTCCTAGCAACTAGAAGGACCCATATTAATGTGCAGAAGGGCGAGCTTACTATGCGTGTTCAGGATGATCATGTAACATTTAATGTTTTCAAGTCTATGCAATTTCCTAACACAATTGATGATTGTTCTACAGTATTTGATTTAGAGGAATTAGTCACGAAAAAGGAACTCAACTACGTTGAGGCTCGCTGGAGCAAATTATAACATCAGACCCTCCAAATGATGAAGAAGGAGAGGAATTACTTAGCTTCACTAGAAGCTCATAGAAAGGGGAATTAATTCGGAATCCCGCTTTGAATCTTTGGAGTTAGAGAGTAGAGATTACGTCTAACCAAAAGCGTCAATTGAGAAGCCACCTAAATTAGAACTGAAGGTACTTCCATCACATTTAAAATATGTTTATTTAGGTAACACTTCTACTTTTCCTGTGATTATTTTAGCATAATTGATAGAAGAGCAAGAAGAGAAACTCATGCTAATGTTGAAACAATTCAAGAAGGGTCTCGGATGAACCATAGTTGATATTTGTAGAATTAGTTTGTCTGTATGCATGCACAAGATCATCCTGGAAGATGACAAGAAAGGAACGATAGATGAACAAAAAATACTGAACTCCGTTGTAAAGGACGTGGTAAAGAAAGAAATTATTAAGTGGTATGCGGGTATAATTTACCCCATCTTAGATTGTTTATGGGTAAGTATGGTATAGTGCGTGCCAAAGAAATGAGGCATTATGGTTGTTGAGAATGATAATAACAAGTTAATACCAACCATAACGGTTACGGGATGGAGAATTTGCATCGATTACTAAAAGCTAAACAAGGCAACTAGGAAAGATCACTTTCTTTTACTATTCTTGGACTAGATGCTGGATAAACTCACGGGGTGAGATTATTATTGTTTTCTCGATGGATATTCGGGGTACAATTAGATTACTGTAGCGCCAGAAGATTAAGACAAGACAACATTCACATGCTCATACGATACATTTGCAAGACATATGCCATTTGGTTTATGTAATGCACCTGCTACATTTCAAAGATGTATGATGTCAATTTTTACTGACATGTTTTAACAATACTTGAAAGTCTTTATGGATTATTTTCAGTGTTTCCAGAATCTTATGATGATTGCTTAGCCAATCTAGCCAAGGTACTAAGGCGACGCGAAGAAACTAACCTAGTACTTAGCTGGGAAAAGTGTCATTTCATGGTACGAGAAGGTATTATTCTAGGGCATCAGATAACAAGACATGAAATCGAGTTAGAAAAAGCAAAGGTAGATGTTATTGAGAAACTCCCACATCCAACATTTGTGAAGGGTGTTAGGAGCTTTTTGGGCCACGTTGGTTTTTATCGGAGATTTATCAAGGACTTCTCCAAAATTGCTAAACCCTTATACAAATTATTGGAGAAGGACATGATGTTCAAATTTGGAGAGGAGTGCTTAAGAGCTTTCAATGATTTGAAGAGTCAGTTAGTTTCAGCACCTATCATTGTCACACCAGACTGGGATTTCCCATTTGAATTGATGTGTGACTCGAGTGAAATTACGATAGGGGTTGTGATGGGCTAGTGAAGGAATAAAGTTTTCCATCCCATCTACTATGTGAGTCAGATTCTGATAGGAATTGAATTATAAATGGTTACTGGAAAAACATGGAGTGAAGCACAGGGTTGTCACAACTTACCATTAGCAGACGAATGGGCAAGCTGAACTGGTGAACAAATAGATCAAAGGCATACTTAAGAAGGTAGTTCGCCAAACCAACGAGATTGGTCCAAAAGACTGGATGATGCTTTATGGGCCTACAGGACACCTTTAGGGATGTCACATTATAGGTTGGTCTTTGGAAAGTCTGTCATCTACCCTTGGAGTTAGAACACAAAGCTTACTGGGCTCTCTAACAACTAAACTTGGATCTTAAGCTTGCCAAAGAGAAACGGATGATTCAACTCAACGAGTTAGAAGAGTTCCAAATGTTCTCATACGAGAATGCTAAACTATCCAAGGAAAGATTTAAAAGATGGCATGACAAGCACATTCGAGTTCAAGAATTTGAAGCAGATCAGCAAGTCTTGTTATTCAATTCCAGATTAAGGTTTTTTCTAGGTAAGTAAATGTAACACCCCAAACCCGGCCCAGACGTTATGGCCGGATCCGATGTGTCACATTGAAGTTTTAAAAAAACCCAAGCCTCTTTCAATGTTCTTCCTAGTGTTTTAAAAGATAGTCTTTGCTATAAGATCAAAGTGAATGGAAGCTGTGCACCAAGTAGGTATCCGATACAAAGGAGGTGAGCCATGAAGGCTGCTTAAGTACCAAGCTCCTGAATGGATCCAATCCTAGACATGCCCACAACCATTGCCACACTTTGGTAGACGAGTTGAAATTCATTTAAGTAAATATTTTTGATAAACTGATTAATTGTATTGCTGCGTTATTTTGAAAACGAGTATCATTTTGAAAACGCGCCCTAAGTCTAGCCCATTTTGAATTATTAGCGGAAAAATTTAGAGTTATTAAGAAGAATAAAATAATTCCAGAAAATAGTTAAAATGGCCTTATTACAACCCTAAAAACAAATAATATTAATAGTTAAGTTAAAATAAAATAAAAACTGGTTACTGATTTGCAAAGTTCAAAAGCGATCACCATGGCTACTCTGAATTCCTTCCGGCTCCAAGTCTCCTCATCAAGGCTCACCTGCAAGGTTAAGGAAAAGGGGGTGAGTTTGGGAACTCAGTGTGTAACAAGCCCCTTTCGGAGCCCATCCAATATCAACATATTGGGCCGAAGCCTTTCGTTTAATGGTTACTTGGCCGAAGCCTTATCATGAATCATATCACTGGGCCGAAGCCTTTACTGTAAGTGGTATGGCCCATAGGCCCATTTTTATATCACATGTAATATCCATGAATATATGCAAGCCCATTTGGGGAGACTACTCAACCCACCATCCGCTACTCTCCACTCGTACCAACCAAGCTCTCCATGTGGGGAATAACTCAACCCACCCAACCAAACTCTCCACTGGCAGCATAGCTGCTTTATCATATAACTGGAGGCCTATCCTCTTTTAATAACTGGCGCAAAACCCTTTTTTATTAACTGGGACAAAGCCCTTTTCGGTAAACTAGGGCAAAGCCCTTTTTTGCACTTCCTCCATTTATATCAACCCAACCCATGCATATAATGAGTATATCATGTGCATCTCATAACATATCATGTGCATATCATGTCATATCATGTCATATCATGTATATCAAAATCTCATGCATCATATTCTTAATTAAACCCTAGGGGTATAATGGTCATTTTTCCCTAGGGCCAAATCAGTCATTTTTCATATTTTAAGGATACTTTTGTAAATTTACCAAATATTATGGGTTTTCCACGTTCATTAACAATTATCAATATTTCCAATTGTTTAAACAATGATTTTAACGCACTTTATCAAATTCGGGCTTTTGGGCCCAAAACCCCTAATGGCCCCTATGAATGTTGATTTAACCCATTAAGCCCACATGATCCAAATTTTACAATAGTACTAACCGTGTTAACATGCAACTTCTCCAAATTCCATTTTCTATCAATTTTACCCAAATGGGCCCGAAAGCCCATTGAGCCCAATTTCTAGCCCACTGAGGCCCAACTTACCAACGTGCACAAAATTGCGCTCTTACTTGTTCCATTGATCCAACCACTGACCATATCGTATCTATCACATCTAAAACCACATGCAAAATCTCAAGTTCCCGAAATACCGAAATTTTAGCATTTCAGCTTTTCAGCGAGTATTAGCCTAAGCTACTACGAGGGTTGTTACACACCTGTTTCGTGACGTTTGGTAACAAAGTCTTCCACGACAACCTACAATTAATTACCACCATTCTTAGTTTACAATTCAAGCAATCAAACCCAAAGTCCACCTTACCATATTAGGCTAAAGAATCCCTAATAGCCATAGATCCCTTACCTTCACAGGGTCCGATGATTCGATTCAAGCTTATCCAAAACTGATACTCTAAGCCTTGCTGCTCCTCCAAAGTTATCTATTTCACACAATCTTCCCTTCTGCACCGCTTAGATCCAACGTAAACTTAGCCTTCAACCACCTAGCAGCTTTTGAATCCTAGAGGTCCATAGGTTCGACTATGCCCCTAGAACTAAGGTATTTCGGCTTTTAGGACCAAGGAAAAGAAATGGTGTGGTGGCTTGTATTGGTGTTGCCGTCGGGGACTTTTAGAGTTTGAAAGAACCGGTCACCACAATGAAGAGGAAAGAAGGTGGCTGGTCTAAAAGAAATCGGCACAATCAATCTTCATAGGTTTTGGCTCTTGTGCCTATTCAGCAAGGGTGAAAAGAAGAAAAGGGAATAGTAGATTGGTTTTGGAAAAGAAAAGAAAGAAAGATGGATGGAAAGAGTGGTAAATTTCGGCTAGAGAAGAAGAAGGGGAGAAAAAGAATCACTCTCTGATGTTTAAACGAAGGAAACAGCACAACCTAAGCCCCTAATGCTGAAATACCCACCCTAGAACCCCTAAGCTGATTTCTCCTTCCTAACTCCCACTATTCGGCTAACTCTAAGCCTCCCTTCAGATCCCTAAAATCTCTCCCCTTATCACTCTTTAATCCATGCATTTGATTGATTCAAACTCTCTCCAACAGAGTTCCATTCGACTTCTAACTCCTGCATGCCCAAGACATAAAAATAACAACACAATTGCCAGCTTAGTGGATCGAACCTTGGTTTCCCCCAACCACTTACACGCCACCCTTTTTTAGCTCCTTAGTGGCGTCACTTAGCCACTTTGCCAAGGGCTCTCTTGTGTTACATTTTACCCACATCTTTTAATAAGGCCACCTAACCAATGCCCCTAACTCCTTAAGTCCAAAATTCAAAAACTCTACAGGGTTTTGGCCAACACATGGGCCCTCTATAGGCCCATTTACATACTCCAATTATGAATTTCACAACCAAATACCAAATTTTTAAAAATTTTACCAAATAATCGAAAATTACGAAAATCCCGAAAATCAGGGTGTTACAGTTAAAATCATGTTGGTCCAGTCCATTTACGATTCACCAAGTTTTCCCATATGGAGTTGTCAAACTTCAAGATAAGGGAGGTAATTTTTGAGTTAATGCCCAGCGCTTAAAACATTATTGGGGGGATAAAATTGAGTGGGATACAGTCTCGTTCATTTTATCATATATTTAATTTTTCTCGTTCTTTTTAAATAAATGATTTAGGGTATATTTTCGAGATTTGTATGTTTAAATAAATTATTCTAGGAGATTGGAACTTAAGCGGGACCACTTGTGACCCCTCCAATCTTTCCTAGGAATTGATTTTAACATAATCTTCCGAGAAATTATTCCTTAAATGGCAAAATAAATTTCTAGTTATTCAAATAAAAAGGTCACTTTTAATCCAGGTCTTAGTTACAACTCAATTTCAAATTTTCTTTAAGCCTAGGTACTTAATTAAATTATTTTCAAAATTTCGTTTCTCTTTTTTTGTAAATATTTTTAAAGGCAACTAAAATAAATGTTTTTAATTTAATTTTAATAAATAAGATGATAATAACTAATATATAATTATATTTATTATAATATATATTAATTATTATCAACTTTGCATAAATTAAGATTAGTTTTGATTATATTTTACTTAATAGTTTTTATTTCAATAAATTAATAGCAAATAATATTTTAATATGCATCATATTAATTATTAATTGTTATTGACTTTGTGTGCAATTAGAACTTAGAATATTTTAATTATTAAATTGTTCTAAGAATTCTAATTGAACTGTTACCCTCTTCACTATAAAATCCAATCACCTTCTACACTTTTTCACATCACCTTAAGCAAACTACAACAACAACCACCTAGTGTCGCAGCTCCCGAACCTCCAGCCACAACATCGCCCTGTAGCTTACCCCGCATGCTACTACTGTTGCTCACGCCAGGCCCTATTGCTCCCTCACGCACTTGCTCACACACCATCCCTACTGGCCCGTGCACACCATTGCTGCTTCTAGCTCATACGCACCAATGCTGCCGCACCTTATGCTTACCATGCACGTTACTATTACGCATTGTTGCAGTTCTTTGCTTCCTCCCTAATGCACCACACAATCAAGACACCCTCCAACCATCCCTAAACCGACCTCTTTTGCATTATATTTATTTTCTTTGAGTTCTTAATTTTTATATAAAGGTGGTAAGACAAATTTTTCTCCTAAATTTTAATTTTATTTAATTTTTCAATTTATTAAATTGTTAATATTTTACACTAATTAAATTTTTGAGAAAATATTTGTTTCCATTTTTTGTTCAGGTTAATCATGCCTCGCAAGAGAACTCATGCCTCTATCCAGATTGACAAATTAAAAAACAAATTTAACTGTGAAGAAGACAAAGAGACATACGAAAGCATTTCAAGAATCAACAAATGCACCATGAAAAAGGCTTTACACTGAAAAAAAGCAACTATATCGATTTCATGGTGTGCATTCAACAAATTGCTGAAGCTCTCAATTGGGAGTTGTTTTGTGAGAAAAGACCTAGAATAGATGAGGAATTAGTTCATGAATTTTATGAAAATTTGACCTTAAATGAATTAACGGAAGTTTTTGCCCAAGGAATCAAGGTACCAATAAGCTCAAATGCTATTAATGAATTCTTTGAATTACCTGATTTCGAAGACGATAAATATTCTTCCTTGATGAGAAATATTGAGACTGAAAATCTGTAAGAAATTCTTTAGGAACTTATAGTTTCAGGTTCTAAGTGGACTATGTCAAAGCAAGGAATTCACACGTCACAGAGAATATTTGACACCGCTAGCGAAGGTATGGTTCTATTTCATTCGGTTTAGCCTTATACCTATTTCACATGGGACTACAATTTCAATAGATCTAATGATCTTATTATACTCGATTTTAATATCAAAGACCCTTTATGTGGGAAAAATCATTCTAAGAGAAATGCGAAATTGTGCTGCTAGACGTTCTGGCCCAGCTTGCTTCTCTTTTACGATAACAATTTTGTGCTTGAAGCTAAAATTCTTACAAATGTAAAGAAAATAGGTTATATAGCCAGGGTAAAATCACAGATTGGGACCTCTACTGAATAGCTGGTGAGTCTGTTCTGCAACAACGAGTTGAAGAGAGCAGGGATCCCAAAGAAGAAGAAGATCCAATGGAGATCAAACCAATGTAGTCAGCTAAAATCCCTGATAAGGCAAAACCAATAGAACCAGTAACTGAACCTGACATGACAACCCCAATGTTCAGAACTCAATCGCCTCGCTCAGATCTTCGAGATGAGCTGTCAAATTTGATGGACATAATGCAACATATGCAATGGCAGGAACAAGCTTACTGGCGATATTTAAAAATACAGGATGACTCAATGAGAAGCGCTCTTATGAAAGTATTCAATGACTCATTTATTTTTGTGCCTGAGTTTCCAGATTTTATTTTTGAACCATGGAACCCAATATTGAAGAAGGAAGAAAGCAATTTATCCAAAAACAAAGATGATGGAGCAAAAGATGAGTTGGATTCTAAGGGATTCGCAAATAAATAAGAAATCGGGGATCTTTACCTTATGTTATTTTCTTTCCTATGTTATTTTAGGATTAGGATCTATTAGGATTTTTAATTTTTCACATAAAAAAACAAGAGATGGAAATCATGAATAAAAATGAACAAGTTCTTATAATAAGAAGTGTGACAATAGATATATATATGTCTAGGATAGATCTAGAAAGAGCTTGGTACTTAAGCAGTCAAATTGACTCACCTCCTCTTTTCTAGAGTCCTACCTGGTGTATAGTATCTATTTACTTCTAACAATGAGGACATTGTTCATCGTAAGTAGGGGGGATTGAAAAATTGAAATTATTTCTTCTTAGGATAAAATTTTCTTTTAATTATGATTAGGTTATATTTTGTTCAAAAATATGAAATTTTGTCAAGTATGCTAAATTTCAGTATGAATAAAGTTCTATTATTTCAATAATTGTTATGTTAGCTGAATTATGACACAAATGTACTCTTAATGAATTGTGTAAATCATCCCATAAAACTTTTAGTTCCTTAGGAAAGCTAGGCATGCATGAAAGTTTAAGTCTCTAGAATTGATTTAGTAATTTCTTAAGGCGAAATTCTAGGAAGCATGGAATGTTGAAAATGATTTAGGCAACTTTTGTTTGGACCGTTTGAGCCTTTCAAGCTAACCTTAATGAATTTTATCCCTTGAAACCTAACTTTGAGACTATATGACCTAATTTTATTTGAACCTATGCAATATTTAGCCATCACTTCTCTCTTAATTATCTTTAAATTATCCTAAACACTAGACTCAGTACTATTTAGAATATTCTTTGAAAATAAGTTTGGGGGAGTTGAAAAGAAGTATCAAATGCTCAAAAAATTGTATTATATACAACAAAAATGCTCGTGAAAAAAAAAGAAAAAAAAAACAATGAGAAGAGCATATGTACTTGAAAGAAAATAGATGTACAAAAGAGCATGTGAAAGCAAAAGAAGTTGGTATATTGAAGGTAAATATTCTAAAGGTCCGATTGAAGTTGAGTCTAGGTTTTTAAGCCTAAATTTATCTATCTTTTACCTACCCCTAGCTTAGCCACATTACAACTTATTTAAAGGACCTGTTGATTCAAGTTCCTATGCTACCTACATTAGTGGAGAGAAATTTCTATGTTCAACATATAAAGGCATCAATTAAACTTGATGATTGTAGCTTAAACCTAAATAAGGGAATAAAATCAAATTAGTAGGGATTTACCATGTCTTTATTGAGTAAGCATTTAGTCTATTTTTTCTATCATAATAATAATTGAGATTAATTTGAATGATATGTATACTAAGTAGCATAAATATCAAATTTCTTGTTCTTGAGCATAAGTATATTAAATTCATACTTTTGGGAAGAATGTTGTTCTAAAGGAATTTTTCAAAAGTATCTCTAAGAGAATCTCTTTAATTTGTGCATTACTCAGGACAAGCAATGAATTAAGTTTGGGGGTGTGGAAACACGAAAATATACACACTTTTTCATGCCCCTTTTAACTCAAATTCATGAAATTTCACAGTAATTCTTGTCGAAAAATATATAATAATTATAAAATAATTAAATTGTACTTAAATTATTAACATGTTCAATTTTAATTAATTTTATAATAAATTTTGATTAATTTTGATTTATTTTCGACAGATTCGCACAAAGGGCAAAAAATGGCTCGACAGACACTACTAGAAGCACAAAATCGAGAAGCGATTTTGAAGCATCGAGGCGAATTAATTTTTCAGCCTATGACAGTCCAAAATTATGAATATTAATTCATAATATAATTAATTTTAATTTTAAACCAATTTATTTTTGGTTAAATAATTATTATTAATTAAATTATGAAAAAGAGGCCTAATTGTGCTAAACCGAGAGACTGATCCAATTGAGCAATTGGGCTACCCAAAACCGTCCAACATGCTAACCCAATCAGCTTATTTAGCTGATTATTTGGCTTGTAAAACAGCCTTTGAATCTTCCTTGAAATTACATTCAAACCCCTCCACTTATCAAGCTTTTTTAGATTTGCCTCTAGCTAAATTTAGCAAGTTTGAAAGCTAAAAACTTGCCACATGTGTGGCCGGCCATGAGGGGAGTCTATGGCTGCTGATTTTTTCTATTTTTAGCAGCCTATCCAGCCTATAAATACCCACCTTGGCTGCTCTTTTCAACATACCTCTCATCGTTTTATTCTTCACTTCTCTCTCACTTTTTCTCTTCAAAACCCCTTCCTTTGTTCTTATTTTTCCCTTGCCAATTTTCGCTCTTGGAAAATATCCCTTCAACCACCGTTGGTAGAAGTATTCAAGCACTCGTAGAAGCCTTAGTTCAACAAGAACAAGCGGAGAAAGAGGAGCGGAGCAAACTTGTAACACCCTTCGCCCGTATCCCTCACCGGAACAGGGTTCGAGGTGCTACCAAATTTAAACTCATCCATTTATATAAAACCAGACCGTAAAAATTTTTGATCAATTTTAAACTTTTCATACACACGTATATTATCCTTTAATCGGGCTTACAAGGCCCAAAATATTCATGAGGCATTATTAAATATTTATCAATATCTTAGTCTTGTATCATTTACTTACTCAACTTCACAACCCTATACATGCCATAGACTCAAAACACTAAGATTTACTTACGCCGATAGCGTAGACTTGACAATGTGATAATATCTCTGACGGCCTCCAACCCGATCTAACCTGGCAACCCTAGGGAATATGGGAAAGAAAAGGGGAGTAAGCTTTACGCTTAGTAAGTTCATAAGAAAACAATAAGCAACTCATTAACAAGTTTTATCAATGTTTACAACATAATCACAAATTCACTACAAGTTGTCTTCCTGAGCAATAGTCACTAAATTATTTATAACTGAAGCTACAAAACTCCAAATCAATTGCTGTTAATTTTCCCTGAAAATAGACTCATATATCTTCCATCTATAAAATTTTCAGAATTTTAGATTTGGCCAATCAATACCAGATTTTTCTTAAAGTTTCCCCTGTTTCACTATTTGACTAATCTGACCACTCTTCACTATGAATCAAATTTCTCATTGTAAAGAATTCAAAATATGTTCTATTTGATTTCATTTGAAAATAGACTCATTAAGGAGTCTAAGCATATAAATTTTATCTTATAACCATTTTTGTACAAATTATAATGATTTTCTAAAAACAGAACAGGGACCCCGAAGTCATTTGACTCTATCCCACGCCACTTCAAATATCTCATTATCAGAAATTCTTTTGCTTACACGGTTTCTTTTATAAGAAACTAGACTCATTAAGCTTTAATTAAATAATTTATTCAGCTTCTAACTCAACTCCAACAATTTATGGTGATTTTCCAAAATCACGTTACTACTGCTGTCCCAAGCAGATTTATTACAAATTTACTCTTTCACACATTCTTTGCATTCACATTATTTAAACATGTATATCACCAATCAATTTCATCACATATCTATAATTTCACTCAAGCATAATCTCAATACAATACATCATGCTCAATGATTCGCACACTACCGTTCAAATTAGCAATTATAAGATGATTCCGCACATAGTCCACCCTTATCGATAATTTACGATGGTTTTGCCCTTACTCACATATATGACATAGGCATTTTCACCTATGCTTCTCATTTCACACTCATGATTCAATTCCAATCGATCTAACATGCATAAGAATATATCACATACCTGGCCAACTTAATGCATTGAACAAATTCAATTGCCGATTTAACACAAGGTCTCATAGTCTTAGACTTTTATCAAATTACCGGCATTTAGCCTGCTAGGTTTTAAACCCGATAATATTATTCACCAGCTTAAAGCTTGCTAGGCTCAAAGCCCAAATATCACCATTATAAAGTCGTCTCATAAACAATTCATATAATATAGCATGTATACTTTTCACTTTGCTCTATTTAATCATTCAATCAAAATTTATAATTTCCCTTTGAATCATTCGATATTTTGCACACTAAGTGTCATTCTCAATATCTCGCACACTAAGTGTCATTCTCAATATTTCGTACACTGAGTACCATATTTGATTGCCCCGCACACTAAGTGCCACATTTTGTCGATATGTCGTCAGACATTAAAATATTCACGTATATACAATTTATACAATATTAAAGCATTAGAAACATCAATTTAACAATGCTTATTGCATACGAACTTACTCAGCTAAATTGTAGAGATACCAAAGTTCGGGGCATTTTGGTAATTTTCTCATTTTCTCGATTTTCCACCGATCTTGATCTAAATTAATAATTTCATTCAGTATATTAATTTAGACATTAAAACACCTCATTTCATACAATTTGGTCATTTTGTCATTTTACAAAATTACCCCTAAAGTTTTACTTTTATTCATTTTAGTCCCTGAGCTCAAAACATGCAAATTAACCATTTTTAACCATAATTAAGCTTAGCCAAATGTTCATGGTATCAAAACAGTCCATAATTCACTTTATGGTAAAATTATAGTTTTGCCCCTAATATTTCAACTTCTTTACAATTTAGTCCTATATCATAAAATGCAAATTCATGAAATTGAGTAAAATTCTACTATAGACGAATATCACTAGTGTCTCTAGCAGCCCACACATTTCATTTATTTGACATTTTAACCACAAAGTTTTCACATTTATCGATTTAGCCCTTAATTGTCAATTTCACAAAAATTCACTTAACAAAAGTGTTTAACTATCAACAAGGACTCATATTCTTCCATTAAACTTCAAAGCCCTATTATACTCATCAATGGAAAATATCAAACTATTCAATGGTTTTGCAAAATAGTCCCTCATTAGATAGATTAAGCAACAACGATCCCGAAAATATAAAAATAATTAAAAGCGGGACTAGAAATGCCTACCATGCATTAGTGAAAGTTGGAAGCTTCTTCCATGGCTTCTCAAGCCTTCATATTCGACTGGTAAAAGAGAATGAAAAAGATGACACCTTGATTCTTTTATTATATTCATTTTATTATTATTTTTAACCAATTTACAATATTAACCTTTATACACTTTATTTATTACACCAAATGCCAAGCCATCATATCCCACTATCTCTTTAATGGGCTAATTGCCAAATAAGGACTTCTACTTTTAAGTTCTATATCTATTTAATACCTTTAGGTTATAAAACACAACTTTTGCACTTTACACAATTTAGTCCTTTTTGTTTAATTAACTATCGAAATGATAAAATTTTTCAACGAAACTTTAATACCATCTTATTGCCACTACGTAAATATTTATAAAAATATTTACAACTCGGTTTATAGAAACAAGGTCCCGATACCTCATTTTCTAAACCCACTTGACCTTAGGGTCATACCACTTAAACTTAATAAATCGCTTATAAAACAAAAATCATAATATCAAAAACATTTTTAAAATCATAATTAACTCGTAAATATTAAATATAATATTTACCAACCTACTCGTTCGGATTTGGTGGCCCCGAAACCACTGTTCCGATCAACTCTAAAAAAAGCGGGCTGTTACAAAACTAGTCAAGCTTCGGTGAAACATTGGATTTGCTTCTAGTTCCCTATCCTTTAATTTTTATTGTTCTTGTTATGAACATGTCTATGAATATTTGTGATGTTGATATGTTTAATTTAATTAAAATGGCTTAAATTTAATTCGTGTTAGATTGATTGCATTTCATCCACTTAAGTTATTAAATTTATGTTTGTGTTGTTATAGGTCTTGGTAAGTTGTTTGGTTAAGTAAGATCATGATTAAGTTATTCTTGCATTATAATTATAAGGTAACTAATGAATTAATTATTTAATCATGTTGAAATTGTAATTAATTGTCACAATACTTGATTAGTGCATGCTTAATCTTCTAAAGTAGCTAAGGGTTAAATTAGCGACCGTATTAGATGGTACATTAGCTTTGCATAACTTACAAGATTATTGTGATTAAACTGTTTCAAAGTAGGAATACATTGTTACCTCACTTAATCTTTTATGTGTTTATGAAGATTGATTAATTGTTTGAATTGGCATTGGAAAATGTTCAAGAGATTAGTTAATTTAGTAAGTACATATGAGCAGTAGTTAGCAAATCACCAAGTTGCCGTGGATTTATTCGTAACAACATGAACATGAGTTTAGTAATTTTAAGTCAAGAAATGTAATTAATATAACAAGTATGTCATTTTGATTAAAACTATCTATTGAAATCGTGCATTGGAACTTTTATTTTACTTAGTTAAATTTTAGTTTTTAAATCACTTCCTCAAAATCAAAATATTTTTCTTCACCAAAGTGTTTTTAATTGCATTCATAAATATTTTCTTTTCACAGTTCCTGTGGGTGCACATTTACTTATCACTTTATTACTTGTTGCGATTTTGTACACTTCACATTTTCATCGTTCCAAGAAGGTCCAAGTGATAAAGGGAAGACTAAACAAGTGTAAGCTGTATCAACTTAGATATTTTTTTGGTGAGTTTCTAAACTCAAACTCTTTATTGTTTCTCTCTCTATATATATATCAATACTATGTTATCATGTTGTGGTTAACTTCATGTCATGCTGATGATGAGTTATATTATCGAGAATGGTTTATATAAAGTATTGTTTTACAGTTGCATGTTTGATTTTACTTTCCAGTATGCTGTTTGATGAACTTTTACCGGGAAAACAATTATTGATGAAGTTATCGTTGCAGTGGTCTGCTAGATGTTACGTTTGGTATCATATGTTGTGTTATCAATGAAATGATCAATTGAATGTTTGTTATATGCCTATTATAATTATGAATGGCATGCGGAGTATGGAGGGTTGTTTTGGCGAATGAAAGATAAAGAAATGTCACTTTGTGCACTTTGTGCCATGTGTTATATGGCTTTACGAAGGTTTAAATGGATAGTACGGAGAATGTATATGCATGGTTTTTGGCTTTACAAAGGTTCAATTGGATTGTACGGAGAATGTTTATGAGACTCTGTAGAGTCTACGGCTTTAAGCCTTATATGAGTAAGAAAGTCTGCCAGATTTATTCAATAAGTTTTATGTTAAAGTTAAATGTGATATTTCGCCAAATGAAGTCTGCGACAAAGTTCGCTTGTATGAACCCGCATTGTAACAGCCTGTTTTTAGTAGTGTCGAAAACAGTGATTTCAGTACCACAATTTTGAGTAGTTTGTCCATAAATATTAATTAATATTTATGAGGTCATTAGAGAGTTGTATTAAAGTTTGGTCTAGCAATTTTGATGTTTGAATTGTTAATTGAGGTATAAGGATTAAATCGTAAAAATTGCAAAAGTTAATTTCTATTAATTTATATGTGCTAAATGAGTCTGAAGCATAATTTAATAGGTTCATTTGGAAATTATGCCATAGATGTTTATAGTGGACGGGTATGACTTGGAATTATAGTAAAAATAAGTGAAACATAAAGTTAAAATATATATAAACTATAATAAAAAAACAAAAACCCATCATCTTTTTCATTTACCTTCTCCACTTTTTGAAACTAATGAAAAGAGGAGCTTGAGAATTTGGCTCTTGCATGTAAATGGTTTTTAAACTCGTTTTTTGTAAATTTTATATTTTTGAAATCGTTGTAGCTTAATCTAGCTAGCCTAGGGACTTTTTCGTAATACTGTCAAAGTTTTAAAAAGTTACCATTGTTGTTTTTAAAGCTTTTTGGATGTTAATGGTTGGGTTGGAAGCTTTGTTATGAAATAGGATTATTTTGTAAAGTGAATTTAGTTAGTTTTGAGTTAAAATGATAAGATGTTGAAATTGGCATGAAATTATTATAAATTTAGATACTTGAGAGTTATAAAGGGATCAGAATGAATTTGGTTTTAAAGTTTGGGACTTAACTGTAGAAAAATATGCTCGTTATAATTTTAGGGACTAAATTGAATAAAATGTAAAACTTTAGGGAAATTTTGGAAAATTATAATAGGATGCCATATGCATTAAATAAGATGTTATAAGGTATTTGGAGTTGATAATTGGATCAAATTATTATATAGATTAAGAAACTGATCAACAGGTCGATAAACGCGGAAAAAGAAAAATTTGTTGAATAGTCCTTAGTGTTGTGTTCATTGCTTTTCTGGTTAGGTAAGTTCGTATAATGTTCATTTTGATTAAAAATATTATATACATGCTGTATGGATTATAAGGTTGACATTGAAAGGATTAAATTACAATGTATGACATATACATGTGCCTTGAATGAATAGAGAGATGATATGGAATGTTAATCGGACCATGTTGATGTATGAGAGAATGTTACATTAATGGAGAATATCTAAGTATTGATTAAGGCCTGTAACACCCCTAACCCTTAACTGACATCAGATTAGGGTTACAAGGCATTACGAGATAGATAGCACATTTCAAACCAATTCAAAACCACAGATATTATTTAACATCATTTCATAAGCAGTCATCTCTTAAGATGGTCTACGAGACCTAAAACATACGTTTAAGAATTGTTAGAGCTAAACTGAATACATTCATAAAGTTTAGAACTTTTAAAAATTTTCAATTCTATAGAGGTCACACGCTCGTGTGACCAGGCCGTGTGCCCCACACGAGCATTAGACACGCCCATGTGAACCAATCGTGCCAAAACAGAGCATGCATGCTGACTTTCACCAACGGCTAACAAACACGCCCGTGTGCTACAGCTGTGTGATACTTAGCTAGCTACTGACTTTAGCCCACGGCCATAAGACACACCCATGTCCCCTGACCGTGTGGCACCATGCAGGCTTGATTTAAGCCAATTTGCTACCCCTTTTAGGGGTCATCCATACAAGCCATATTAAACAACATTCATACAACAATTTTCAACCAATTCCATGATCAAAACATGCTTCATTATAACAAAAACATATTAGCTCATAAAACACTACAACCATACATCATTTGGCACCATCAACCAAATACTAAAACTATATACAACATTTCATTTACTAGCCAGCTCTCATGGCATAATATATATACATCAAAACTTATATACATAGACCTTTTAGCCTATACATGCCATACTTTAAAATATTTACACTTTCAAAAGTACCAAAATGAGATTGATAGTGTGGTGACAATCCTCAACTATCCACGAGCCTTCAGTAGCTACGATAACTGTAAAATAGACAGTAAACACATAGAGTAAGCTACAAAGAGCTTAGTAAGCCAAATACAATTTGTCTAACTACTAAAGCATATAAATACAATTCACCCATATAGATTCATAACCATTTCATAGAATAATTCATGAACTTAACCATGCTCCTTTGTTTGCATATATGTCATGCTTTATTTCCATACATATTTCACAAAGACAGAGTTTTTCATATTCAAAAATTTAGTACGATACAAACGTACCTGTATAGGTTATACATTTCATATACTCAATCTCAGATTTCGTATGCTATCATCAAACGGGTCAGAAACGATATAGATTCCAATAACCAAGTACAATGCCGACGTCCCGGACGTGGTCTTACATGTAATTCAATATAGATGCCTTTGTCCCAGATAGGGTCTTACACGAAATCAGATACGATGCCGATGTCCTAGACATGGTCTTATATGTAAATCTCAATCGAGGCCTATGTCCCAGACACGGTCTTACACGATGTCTCAAACAGATGTCAACTTTTCTTAGAAACATACAGAGCTTTTCAGATATTAACATATTATCATACTTTACTCCAAAGATATTCATCAGGCACTCAAGGCCATCCAATACAGATTATAGTTTATATGTGCAGAATTTATTTCAATTAACACGTAATTGTAATTTGACTTACCCTGGACAGATTTCGGATAAAACGAGTCGTCTATTCAACTATTTTGGACTTCCCCCAATCTAAGTCTGATTTTCTTTGTTCTTGATCTGATACAATACAAATTCAACCATTCAATCATTAATTTCATTCAATTTAATCTATATACACATATTTAGGGCACTTTACATTTTAGCCCTTACATTTTCACACTTTGACAATTTAGTCCATTTTCACAAAATCACCAATATGCAAAATTTCTTTGCAACAAGGGCTAGCCAAATTTTCATGGCTTCTATGTAAGCCCATACAACATGTTCAATTCACAATTTAGTCCTTCTAAACCTCATTTTCAAAATTTAACCCAAATATCTCAATTTCATTAAAAACTTAAAGACAAAACTTATGAACCATCTACTAAGCCTTCATAATTCATTCAAAAACATCACAAAACTCATGATATCAACAATGGCATTTCATGAAATCTTTAACAGAAATAGAAATTCAGACATGGGTTTTGAAGAACACGAAGCAACGATCACAGAAACGTAGAAATTATCAAAAATCGAGTTAAAATCATACCTTAATCAAGCAATCAAAGTGCCGAAACCTAAAATGGCTTTCTCCTTTTTATTTTTCTTTGATTTTTGGCTATATGCATGATAATATGACCAATTTCATGTTTTCATTTTATTATTATAACATTACAATCACCTTTTACCATTTTACCCTTAATGACATAACATTAATTTCTACCAACTCATGTCCATATTTGTCCACCACTAAAACAAATGGTAAATTTGACATGCAAGGACTTTTATTTTAAAAGCCAATCCAAATAGTGCTTTAGCATCTAGCACTTAACTTTTACACTTTACGCGATTTAATCCTTTTTCATAATTAAGCACAGAAATAAACAAATTAAATTACAGAAATTTCACAGATGTAAATTCACATATCACAGACACAGAAAATAATATTAAAATATTTTTTAGACACGAATTTTTGGTCCCGAAACCACTATTCTGACTAGGGTCAAAACCAGACTGTTACAAGGCCTGTGTGAACTTAGTGAATAACTAGGATACAAATGATATGTCACTAGGGTTCAAAGTATCAGGTACTATGTACCAGTGACTATATTATTAGGTACTTTGTATCGATGTTCATATCATATCAGGCATTATGTGTCAGTATTTATATTTTATTAGGTACTATGTATCGGTGATGGATACCTCGCTAATGGTTGAGATCTAACATTTTTTGTTGATTCTCCACAGCTCATGTGAATATTAATATCCCTATTTACAGCTCGATGAGCAAATCTATCTCGAGTATCCGAGGTTGATTTACTATGGTTATCCAGATGAAACTAAGTATGAAATAAGTTAATGAGATAAAAGAGTATTTGAATCGAAGTGCTAACAATGAATTGAATATGGCCATTATGCTTGATATGTTACCTATATGTATGATTTGATTATTATGTGATGATGTACTACCCAAGTTGATTATGGTATGAATTGTGTAAGGTGACAAGGAATACCATGTTTCTATGTTATATGCAATTATTAAGATATTAAATGGCTAGTGTGTTGTGTTTAAATTCATACAAATTTACTAAGCTTTGAGTAAGTTTACCTTTGTTTCATTTTTTCTTCCTTGTAGGCTGTCAATAATCGTGTTGTCAGTTGGATCACTTTCAAACCTCACACTATCTACAATCCTTTTGGTAGACTTTTGAACATATTGGCCCAGTTATAAGTGGCATGTGAATAGGCGTTAATGGTCATGTATATATATAAGTGTATGAGATTGAAACTTATGTTTTGTTTCATCTTGATGTGAACATAAGTAAAATGTATCAAGGTAGTGATGTTGTTTTGGTTTATTTGCAACAGGAGTCGCATATGAGATTTGGCTGATGTTATTCATTTTTTATTATAAGATTTTGGCATTTAGAAAGGATGATTATGTGGTTGAAGTTTAGGTATGGATATATGGTATGCTTGATAATGAATGGTTTTGTTGTGAATTGATGTATTGAGGTGACAATTGAGGCATATTGGTTGGATGATTAGGAAATATTTTAAATTGTATCTTAACATGTTTGAATAAGTGTATTGTTAAGTATAAGAATTGGTATGTGTTTAAAATGGCTTGGTATAGGTAGCTTGTATTAAAAGGCACTTTATGTTACACACTGTCTGGCATACGGTCGTGTGTCTTCACATGAACTAGTGACACGATCGTGTGACTAATGATGGAAGTTGATTTTTGCACCACACGGTTATAAAAAATTACATGGATTGACCACACGCCCGTGTAGTACTATTCATATGGTCATTATTTTAGACACACGGTCTCAGTTTGTTACATGGTTCAAGAACAAAACTGTGTGACTTTAAGTTGAAACTTTTTGCATCTAGGTCCACACAACTTCAACTAGTTACATGGCCTGGTGACACAACCGTGTAACTCAGGCACTCACTGTCACAGTTAGTCACACGGCTTGGACACACGGCTGTGTGACCCTTATTTATTGAAATTTCCTTACTTTTTGTTAAGTTTTCAATTAAGTCCTTATTTCATTTCGAGTTAGTTTGAGAACTTTTGTAAGCTCATTTGAGACTCGATTTTGTTTGTAATCAATATTATACTTAGGTTGCAGAATGTTTTTTTGTATAATTGAATGTTTAAAGTTAAATTATACGTGATAAACGTTGCTAACTGTCGTAGCATCCTATAGCATGTTTAAATCTACTTTATCCATGAAGTTTCTTCTATGAATTCACATGAATGGACTGCTATATTCTTGAATATTTTTATACAAGTGCACATATTTAAGTTTATTATATTGTGAATCTTCATCTATGAATTCGTATGTATGAGTCGTTCTATCCATGAGTCTTATCTTGAGTTCGCATACAAGAGTCCGCATTAAATAGTCTGCAGGATTTTCTTCCAAGTTAATCTAAATTGACATTCTCTCTGTTCGGTGGGTTATATTAAGATCTTACGCTACAAGTATGCACAAAGAGACTATATGCCTTACAATCTTACACCGGGGGAATTCTCATGCATATTGTACTATGCCACTAAGTGGTTCATGCTCAAATGCAAGCTGTGAAATATGATCTCACAAGTTTGAGTTAAGCAAGATCTTGGCGAATCTTAAAAATTGGGGTGACTTAATTTAGAACTCACTAAGTTCCTTATGACTTTCCATGTTTCTTTTCCTCATTTCAGGTAATCCCAAACTATTGTTTGTAAGAAATTAAAGAACTAAACCATAACCCCCAGAGCCTTGTGTAAGCATGAAAACCTTTATTTTGTAACATGTGTGGGTATCGGGGCATTGTGTGGTTTAAATTTGTATTTTATGCTTGTAAAAAGAACCTTTCAATTATACTTAAATATGTAAATAGATTCACGAAAATTTTTGGATAGATTATAATTATAAGAGATATATTTTATCAAAAGTTGTTTCATATATTATGTTTTAACAATAAAACCTATGGATTTGTTAATTGATTAATTTAATATCATTTACTTTAAAAGTTGAATTCCTAAAGGGTCAGTCGTTTGACCATTTGGGTGTTACATTATGATTTGTCAAAAATTCTAATGGGATGCATTCTTTAATTCTCATATCAGAATATGACATCCATTCAAACTACAGTGCGAAATTATAAATTTCATTATGTACCTAATATTAAATATCAAATCCTTACGTAATTATTATATAATTTAAAATTTCAAAAATTAACATTGACTTCTAATTGTTGATTTAACAATAACTAGATATCTCAAGCTCGTTCGATGTACCCACATGGCTTGCGTCATTGTTTCACCTATTCAAATAATATGTTATTCTAAAAATATAATACTAAAAAATATGATAACTATATTATTAAATGAATCTTACCTTATTACGAGTGAGAATTAATAAGACAAATTTACTCGAGGACATAAAAATGATAAGTGGTACCATGCCCATGAATGAAGGAGTATACAACGACCAATTTTAATTTTCTGCTTTTCAATTCCCCGACACTTCTCTTGGTACAAGGTAGCTAGGTCAGTTGATCCCCAATCGAGCCTCCTAGCTTCTTTTAGGTCGATTAGTTGTAAGAGCAACCTTAAATGTACTAGATTTAAAGTTTATCTAACATTAAAAGAACCCCGATCAACCTCAGTATGAATGCTCAAGCGAATTGTTGTCTTTCAACCATACTAGAAGAGTTGTCAAGATGTGAGAAATTATCTTCTAACCATTTCATATCTATCCATTTACCACTAAACTTATCGGACACCTTGCTTAATAGTTGGTGATAAATTGGCCTCTAATCACTGACGCGCACTACCCCTGTAGCGACTGCCCCATCAATCGGTAGACCGAGTTCTAATGTTACATCCTCGAGTGTAATCATACACTCACTGCATGAAATCTGAAATGTGTGTGTTTCAAGTCTCCATCTCTCTAGCAAAGTACTAATAAGTGTAGGCTCCAATTGTCCCGTCGAGCATACAGGACATGTGCAAGAATCTCGCCTCTTCCAAGTACTGTTCAATAACACATGGTGCTCTTAGACTTAAATTGTATATATATGTTTCAATAATCCAATCTTCGTCCTGATTATATAAACATAGAAAATTTAAAAGTATAAAAATATTAACAACTTAATAATGATATTAATTAAAATAAAAAAATATAATAATATTTTTTTACTATTTGTAATTGGACGCCGAAAATGTGTTTGTGATTCAAACGAATTAAAGGCATTGACATTTTAAAATCAATAATGTTTATCAAATTAAATAAGATTCATTAATTTAGACAATAAAATAAACTTAAAATTTATAATATTATTAAATTACCACTAAATTAACAATTTATTTAACATAAAAATATCATTAAACCTATTAAAATAAACAAATTAAAAAATAAATTACTTTATTTTACTTCAAATCTTTGATATGATGAAAATCAAATAAATACCAACTGTTAGGATAAAAAAATTCAAAGAAGAAGAATTTGAGAGAAAATTGAGAGATTGGGATAGAAAATTAAGGAAAAAAAAGTTTAAAGAGTTAAGAGAAAAGATGAATGAGATTGAATGGAAAAATGATAACTAGATAGGTTTATATAGGGAAAACTTTTAAGAGCCCTTGAGGATTTTTCTTTTTCTTTTCTTTTTTTTTTTTCAAATTATAGTCATTGGTCTAATAGTTAGAACATCAACAGTCTTAATTTTCTAACTATTGGGGATCCAACGATTTATTTTATTTTATTTTCAACAGTGATTACAAAGAGATCATGAAAACTACCTAGCCAAGATATCCAGCTTCATGGGCAATAGCTTGTTTTTTTTTTTGAACAACATGGGCAATAGCTTGTTTTTTTTTTTTTGAACAACATGGGCAATAGCTTGTTGTTGCCTACTTTCGGGTCCTTGATTTTCCTTTCATTGGCAACAATTTCATTCGAAAGTAACTTGAAGAGTCTTTGATCAAAAGCAGCTAATGTGCTTCAGGAACCATGAATTTTGTGCCAACAATTTCAGGCATTGTTGTCTCTTCAGTAAGGACTTCTTCCTCTTTCATATTCTTAAGGTCCAAGGGAGCATGTTTGTTTGCTTCCTCTGAAGGCATCTTATCATACTTCCTAGTGGCCTTAACAAGTTTGTCTCTTCAGTAGGGCACACTTTTGCCAATGTGACACTCGCGTCCTGTAAAAATGGTCTTATTTTTTAAATTTCGTAAAAAATGACTTAAATCCCTAATTTTTGTACATAATATTATATATATTCCAATACTTTGTTATTATATATATATATGTGTGTGTGTGTGTGTGTGTGTGTGTGATAAGATTACATGAAGGAAAAAAACATACTATTTTTACATGCAAATTTTTGTACCATAATAAACTTTTATAAATTTATAACATAATAACATAATAACATATAATATCAGTTGCTTTTATACCATATAACGTGAATTTTGTTAGTTGGTTTTATACTTTTATTGTACCATATGATATTCAAATCAAAGTTGAGTTGAATATAAGTTTTAAAGCTTTAATTAATGTCTAATAAATAAATAAATAAACTAAGTTTTGTTATAAAATAAAGAGAGATAGGAGAACAAAAACAAAGAAAATATAAAAGCAATAGAGAATGTACTTTTATTAATGAAAGGGATGATTACAATGCTTCATCAGAGTATCTATTTATAGGCATAAGAAGTATAAAAGAAGTAGAGATCTAATTCTAATAACTATTAGAATTTAAAGTACATCAAAAATTTATCTTTATTAAGATGGACATCCACTTAATAAGATATTCATAACACCCCCCTTGGATGTCCATTGGTAGATAATGTGCATCGTTAAAACCTTATTATGAAAAACCCTGTGGAATAAAAAACCTAATGAAGGAAAAAAAGTACAGAATCTTCTATTACAAACTGTCTAGTTAAAAACCTTTACCAAGAAAACCCAATGGGACAAAACCTTGGTTAAAGGAAAAGAGTACAACTTGTTTTTAGACTCCACCTGATGGCAACATTACATTACATCTTTGAGTAGACGCATTCCAATCTTGTGTAGTAGTCTTTCAAATGTTGAAGTTGGCAATGCCTTAGTAAAAAGATCTCCTAAATTCTCACTAGAACGAATTTTTGAACATTGTGAAGAATAATTTTGGTGAAATATGTTTCATTCTGTTACCTTTGATATAACCACCCTTCAATTGAGCTATACATGCTGCATTATCTTCATATAAGATAGTTGGCATATTTTCCTGTGAAGACAAATTACATATCTTCAGGGTATGTTGGGTTAATAACCTTAGCCAAACACACTTTCGACTTGCCTCATGCATTGCAATTATTTCTGCATGATATGACAGTACTCCAATGTCTACGTGTTGGAAAAGAACTAAATCTTGCTAACAAGTTTACAACAAAAGCTATATCAGGTCTTGTGTTGTTTGAAAGATACATCAATGCCCCTATGGCATTTAAATATGGTACTTCAGGACCAAAAAACTCTTCTTGCAAGGATGAAATTGATCTTTATTCACATCTAACAATCGTACAACCATCGGAGTACTTAATGGATGTGCTTTATCCATGTAAATTTTTTTAATATCTTTTTTGTATAAGTTTATTGATGAATATGAATTTCATCTTTTAAATGTTCGATCTGTAAGCTAAGACAAAACCTTTTTTCCAAGATATTTCATTTCAAATTCTTTCTTTAAATAATTTACAGTATTTTGGGGCTCTTCAAGAGTTCCAATAATATTTAGATCATCAACATAAACAACAATTATCACAAAATCTGATCCAAACCTTTTTATAAAGACACATGGATAAATTGGATCATTTTTGTAACATTCTTTTAACAAATATTCACTAAGATAATTGTACCACATACGTCTAGATTGTTTTAATCCATATAAACTATTCTTTAATCTGATCGAGCAATTTTCTCAAGAAACTCCATATCTTTTTGGGATTTTAAATCCTTCAGGGATTTTCATATAAATTTCACTGTTTAGTGTACCATATAAATAGGATGTAACAACATCCATTAGATACATGTCAATTTTTTCATGTATTGTCAGACTAATAAGATATCTAAACGTGATTGCATACACCACAGGAGAATATGTCTCTTCATAATCAATGTTAAGCCTTTGCGAAAATCCTTATGCTACAAGTCAAGCTTTATGTCTTACAACTTTATCAATTTCATTTCATTTTCACACAAATACCCATTTATATCCTATCGGCTTTACACCTTTAGGTGTTTGAACTACAGGTCCAAAAACTTCACGTTTAGAAAGTGAATTCACTTATGCTTGAATTGCATCTTTTCATTTTGGCCAATCTTTTCTATTTTTACATTTCTCAATAGATTTAGGCTCAAGTTCCTCATTTTCTTTTCTCATTTCAACAGTAATATTATAAGCAAAATTGTTGTTGACAACTACATTTTTTTCTGTTCCATCTTTTTCTCGTATTGACATAACTTATTGAGATCTCTTTATTTTCATCATTTTCATTTTTACTTTTAGTTACCTGAATCTCTTCTTGAGTTTTATAATTGTTATGTCATGGGTCTCTTCAGGAACCCCCACCTCTACTATATAACCATATTGAATATTTGCTCCTTTACTTTTACAAGAATTTTAATCTTTGGAACCAACCAGTCTTCCATGCTTCAGGCATGGATTACTTTCTTTTGCACTAACAATTTGCCCTATTAGGACATCAATTCATATTAGAGCATTTTAGGTGGTATGTGAGATTAAATGAATCTGACAGTTGATTTGTAAAATGAATCATCTGTTGAACTTTTGGTTCACACTGCTTTATATGAGGATCTTAGACATTGATAATTCATTTCAAGTACTTTATTAATCCAGCTTTTTATCCTCTCCCCTTATGTTAGGAAAATTGACAACTAATGTCATAATTAAATCTTGAATTAATAGCTCAAAAATATTATAATGAGACTCATATAAATATACATTCTCAATCTCTTATTATAACCCATCTTTGTGCGTCGTGATGGAACAGTTGAAACATATATCGCACATCCAAAAATTGTAAGATGAGAAATTTTTGGCTCTTGACCAAAAATCAATTATAACGGGGAGTATTTATAATTTATTGGCTTGATACGTACAACATGTAAATCAATACAATCTTATGCTGAAATAGAAAGTTTTGTTCTTATAAGTAATGATTTAGCTATTAGTTGGAGGCATTTGATAAACAATTTAGCTAAATCATTTTGTGTCTAAACATGAGCTACATGATGTTCAACTTTTATCCCAGTTGGCATGCAATAATCATTGAAAAATTGGGATGTAAACTCACCAACATTATCAAGATGAATTGTTTTCATTGCATAATCTAAATTTAATCATTTAAATAAGCAATCTCACAAATGACATGTTGCGAGTTGATAACGCATGTGATTATTTTGTAGATGCATCTACCAAAATCATATAATATCAAAACCATCCACATGGTTGATGAATGGGCCCATATTCATTTCAGAAATGCAAGACATTAAATCTCAACTTTAGCAAGTGAGTTTCTAAGAATCAATTTTCATTGAGAATAGGCAACAAATGAGAATCCTTTAAATTAAAGAATCATCTTGTTTTTTAATGAATGTACATATGAATTCTCAATTAATTTTCGCACCATATATGATCTAGGATGGTCTAACTAATCACACCAAGTAGTAAATGTATTTGTATTAGTAAACTTCTGGTTTACTTTAACATGCATTTCTATTGTACTAAATTGTAACAAATTGATAATTTTATTATCATTCTTTTTATTTTGGATCCACATATAAATACTATTGTGACATTTACTACTCGAAATGTCAAAATCAATGCCAAGTCTATAATGTCACTAAGTCAATAAATAAATATAATTTTCAAACAATTATATGTAATATTCGCTTCAGGGAATATGTGAAGATCTTCAAATATAAGGCATTTGGTCTAGTGGTATGATTCTCGCTTAGAATGCAAGAGGTCCCGAGTTCGGTTCAAAATATAAATAACCCAATCCTATTTTGATTCATATGAAAATAATATTTTCCCCATTCACAAGCTCAATATAAGATCCATTATTGATATCTTTTAAAACTAATGCATTAACCATCACAAACTTTGTGCTTTTTAGATATTGATATATTAGCTATTCTGGAGCTTTCAACTAATTTTGTACTATCAAATATTTGAATATATTTGTTTATTTTAGTACCAAATAAGATAAATATTTTCTATCTGTAATGATAAAGTTCACTACTACATTCTCATATCCTTCCTTAAAAAATATTAACAAAGACAAAATATTTTGGCATACACCACATATGTGACGAATAATCTTTCATGTCCCATTGATAACATAAGTTATCTTTACCATTTGAAAAGTTATCTTGAGAACTCTCATTGTTCTCTTATTTATTACTATGTTCCCACTTTTAGTGGTCCATGGGTATATCTTTTATTTTCTTTATGTTTACATTCACTTTGGGGAATGCAACAAATCAAGTAGGATGGACCTATAAACATCCCAGTAAATTCTTTATTTCATAATCACCATCGCAAACATGCGTGACATTTCAAATCAAAATCTATCTATTCATGTTGTCATGATTAGTCTCCAATTATAATAAACATGATATAATAAATAAAATATAGTAAAATATACCTAAAAATCTTTAACATCATCGTCATCACCTTGACTATTATCACAAGCACTATTACAAATAGTAAAACAACTTTGTTTTCGTAATAACATTTACAATCTAATAGTAAAAATCGTTTAATAAATAATAAAAATTTTAGTATACGATACTTGAAATTATCTGATACACATTGTATCAAATTTCAATACCACATATATGTTATAAAATTTTATCTTACTAAAATAAAATATTTATAAGTTCAATTTAAAAGATATCATACAATCATTCAATATTAGCAAGTTAATAAGACTAAATGGATCCTATCAAATTTCCTTTTAATCAACAATGGTAGGTTAATAACACTTTCGACCATAATTTTAATAAAATTTCAATAATAAATAATAAGAAAAAATTTTAAAACATAAAAATATTATGTATAATATAACTTAATTAAAAAACTTCAAAAACAAATAGAAAAAAACATACCGTATTAATAGCAAACATACCTAATAGAATTTACCTAAGAAGGAAAAATCAAATACCATGAGAATGTGAAATTTATGTCAAATAAAAAATTAATAGTAGTCATAGCTTAATTGAAAAAGTAAATATGGTTGAAATATAAAATTTTCTTACCAAATCTATACATTACTCATGCTTGTACAATAAATCAATGATCAAGAATAAAAACCATAATCCATTCTGAGATTGAATCTTTCAACATCCCGAAGATGAAGTTGTAAGGGTGAAAGTTTAAGGTGAAAAAGAATTTGATCTGTAGGACGGCTTCGAAAGATTTTGAAAAAATAAAGAATCATCATGCTGATAATGTGTTATAAAATAAAAAGAGATATGGAGAATAAAGAACAAAGAAAATATAAAAGCAATAGAGAATGTACTTTTATTAATCAAAGGGATGATTACAATGCTTCATCAGAGTCTTTATTTGTAGAGATCTAATTCTAGTAACTATAAAAATTTAAAGTACATCAAAACTTTATCTTTATTATGATGAACATCCACTTAATAAGATATTCATAACAGTTTTAATTTATAAGGTCATTAAGTTTTAATTTTTTCTAAAATAATTTCTTAAAAGTAAATTGTAAATTCATTAATTGCAATAAATTATAAAATAATTTATTTTAATGAATAATTAATTTTGTTTATGTGTCACTTCTTGATTACACTCGGCAAGAACTAGACAGGTCAGGTCACCTGTTCAAGCCCAAAGGCTCATTTGAAAAGTGAGAGGGTTTGGGCAAAAATATAGGTCCAAAAAATGGGATTGGACAAAAAATAAGGCACATTTTCTAAACAGGCTGGACCCCATGTAGGATTTTTTTATCCTATCTCGGGCCCGATCTAAATTAGTCTAAACTTTCATTTTTGTTGTTCTTATTTGGATATTGTATAACTCTTATTTTATTGATATTTTTGCTACTATTTTAAAGGCATTTGTTGTTAAGTGCAACTATCTTAGTATTTAAGTATAAAGACTTTTTTAATATATTTTCAATTTGTTAGGAAACATTTATTTTAATTTATTTTATTGTATTTGATATATTATATTTTTAATTTTTATATAAAAAATAATCTAAATGATATTTAATATGGGCAGGCTGGGTCGGGCTCGAATTTAGCATTTTTGATTTGGGTCGTACATGGACAAAATTTTTAAACCTATTTTTTAACTAAACCGAACTCAAACTTAAAAAACAGACCTAAAATTTTACACCAACCTGGCTATTATCAAATCTAGCAACAACTTAATTTATTTAGAACTAATGATTTCGTGTTTGTCTCAATATGCTTCTATATATATATATATATATATATATATATATATATATATATATGATCATGTTATGTATATTGAATAAAATAAAATTTATATTAAAATCAATAATAAATAAAGGATTGAGAGTATAAAAAAATACTTACCCCTAGTTTTGGACTTCACCTAACATTTTTAATTTTACCGATGTACTCCCAAACACATCATTAGGATGTTGCATTTCAGTGAAATTCTTTTACTCTTGAAATCTTTTCAAGAGTAATGACTTTTGTTTCACATAATCCTTGCGGAAAAATTTAAAAAACTTAGGAGAACAAATGAGAGAGAAAGAGAGATTTTATAATTAAATTAGGTAATATCACACTAACTTATTTATGGGTCGGGATATTGCTTAGATATGAAAGTTTGTTCAAAATTTAAAAAAGTTTAAGTAGAAATATTAGGCTTGAAAAATAGGTTTGGAAAAAAGATTAGGCCATTTAAAATATGTGTTGGGCTCGGGCATGAACGTTCAAGGCCCAAGCTCGATCCCTCCCGTTTTTAAGTTTATAATACTTTATATTATGTTATTTTTATATATATTATGTAATTTGTAACACATTAAACAAATAAATTTATACTAAATATATAATACTACTCTAATGTAAACATTAAATGTAACACCCCAAACCCGGCCTAGACGTTATGGCCGAATCTGGTGCGTCACATCAAACCATTTTTCAAATTTGATCTTTCTGGTGAAAATCCATTACTGAATCTAAATTCCTTTATTATTATTAAACTACAGTTCCCATCAAAACGCTTACCATTTTGTTTGCCTTTGGTATATTACCTCATTTAAAATCGCGGAAGCATTTTGAAAACTTTGTTATTGGAAGCTCGTATTCCTTAGAAAAATCATGCCATTTTGAAATCTCGAGTTTTTCCTAGACTAGCAGTTTAGTATAAGAAATCACAATCCAAATTAAAACTTAAAACCCACCAACGGCCTTATTACATAAAAAAAAACCCAAAATGAAATCTAATTGTAATTAAAAGAAAGCAAAAGCAGAGTGTGGTCATCTCCGAGTCCTCATGCTCCAAACCATCTAAGCTTAGGGATTACCATGCAGTTAGAAACGGGGTGAGTTTACGAAAACTCAGTGTGTAATCCCAATAACAAACAAACAGTGAATAACACAGTATCAGTACAATCTGGGCCAAAGCCCTATTCAGTCTCAACATATACTGGGCCGAAGCCTTTCGTTTAACGGTTACTCGGCCGAAGCCTTTTCATAAACCATATCACTGGGCCGAAGCCTTTACTGTAAATGGTAAGGCCCATAGGCCCATTTCAATATCACATGACACACCAATGAATGTATACAAGCCCATTTGGGGAGACTAGTCAACCCACCATCCGCTACTCTCCACCCGTACCAACCAAGCTCTCCATATGGGGAATAACTCAACCCACCCAACCAAACTCTCCACTGGCAGCATAGATGCTTTATCAAATAACTGGAGGCCTAGCCTCTTTTAATAACTGGGGCAAAGCCCTTTTCGCACTTCCTCCATTTATATAAACCCAACCCATGCAACATGTCATGTATGCAGAATGTCATCCCCATATTTGAATCAAACAATCACAGTCAAGTCATTCATATCACCAACATATATTCACAATCAAATCCGTCAACCACACAGTCCAAGTCAGTCACTTGCCCACAAGGGCAAAACAGTCATTTAACACCCTAGGGGCAAAATGGTAATTTTACCCCACGAGGGTATCTCGGTAATTCTACCCTACAGGGGTATTTCAATAATTTTTTAAATCGAGGGTAAAATGATAATTCTATAAATCGGGGGTACTTTGGTAATTTTACAAGTCGAGGGTATTTTAGTAATTTCACAAATCAGGAGTATTTTGGTAATTTTACAAACTAGGGGTATTTTTGTAATTTTACAAACCAATGGTATTTTGGTAATTTTATAAACCAAGGGTATTTTGGTAATTTTACAAACCAAGGGTAATTTGGTAAACTAAAGTATTCTAAATAGGGATAACAATACGAATGGGCCTAAAGCCCATTCTCGGCCCAAATGGGCCCACACGCTCGCGTGGCCCTTTTAGCCCAAATCTAGCCACAGATATGAGATTCACCTGGCCTAGTCCAATATTGACTACACAATCAAACAACTTATCCAATTGGGCCCATAGGCCCCTTTCGGCCCATCGCAGCCATCCTACAGCTAGAGTAGTGAGAAATACACACCTGATAGGAGACTGGAGTTAATCCACGCTCCGAGCACTCTTAGCCGACGCCCAACCCAAACGATCACGCCATAAAGCGAAAGGGATCAACCAAGAAAGGTACCCTTCCTCTCCTCATGGTTCTCTCTATTTAAAGCCAACTTCGCAACCTTTCTTATGTTAGCTTCTCGATGTGGGATCCCTCCAACATCAGAGTTTAAATTCAACACCAACTCTTGCTGCCCCCTGTTAGGAAAATAAATGCTCTTTGATTGCCATGAGTTTCGAACCCTGGACCTCCTTGCCAACTCTGTGATGCCACCTTCCTGCCTCTTATGTGGCGCTACTTTGCCACTAGACCACAAGGCTTTTTTTGTGTCATATTTTATCCCCAATTAATTATAAGGTCTAAAGGCCAAAGTCCAGGTTCCCTTAAAAAAAAACCAAAATAAATTGCAAGAGCCAAGGCTTAAACCCAGGCTCCCATACAACCTTAATGACGCCACAACCACTAGACCACATGCTTCCTTGTGTCATTTATTTAACACAATAATTTATAAGGCCCTCATCCAAGCATCCAGGTTTTTTTCACTTAATACCAAAAAATTTTTTACTAAAGCCTAGGTTTGAACCCAAGATTTCTCCAATACTTCTTAGGGCCATTAACCACCAAAGTAGACATTTAATTGTGTCATTTCATTGCACAATTAAATACCTATATACAACCTCCTTACGGACCCACACTCAAGGCCCAATACTTCTAGGCCCAAATTCGGGGTGTTACATTAAAATAATGTTAGGTAATTATATAAAAATTTTCAATAAATAAAAATATATAAAATTATTACATATTAAATTAAAAAATATAATTTTTTTAAAAACAATTAAAATAATATGGGGGGCCTAAAATGGGCTTGGAACGCCTAACCTTTTTTGTGAAGTTGACTATTTGATGGACAAGTTAGTTGTTGCGGTTGTCACTTCTTAAGAGATCAAGTAGACTAGCAAAGTATATGCAATCGAGAGAAAACAAAAGAAAAACTTATTAACAACGAGGAGGAGATTACTCGGTGGCTAAGTGTAACACCCCTAACCTGTATCTGACATTGAAATAGGGTTACGGAGCATTACCAGAGTTTACATTCAGAACTATCAAAAATTTTAAAACATTTAATTCATATCATCAATCACAGTAAAACCAATCAATAGCATACATGTTGTCCCTTATACGAGCCCACGAGGCCCTAAAAGACACATTAGAAGCAAATCGGGACTAAATTAGAAACATATAGAAATTTCAAGGAAAGGATGAAAATTTACCAACTGCAAGGGTCACACGGTCGTGTGGCCAAGCCGTGTGACTCGTATGGCTAAGAGACACGCCCGTGTCTTAGGTCGTGTAGGCATTTGAAATAGGGACACACGGCCGTGTTCCAGCCTATGTTCGTACCCGTGTAACTCACTGACTTGGGTCACACAGCCAAATCACATGCTCGTGTGCTAGGCCGTGTAAAACCTGACTTGCAATCCTTTGAAAACTACAAGGGACACACGGCCGTGATACCTGGCTATGTGTCACACATGGCTGAGACACACACCCATGTCTCTGCCCGTGTTGATGAAAATAGGCTATTTTACAAGCCATTTTTCTCACCCTTTTCAACATGTACCTATAATCCTTTTTGTACATATACATAAGCCCTCAAAAGGCACCAAAATCATGCATAATCAAGCCAAACACATATGGTATAATAACATCCAACCAATATGATCAAAGGCACCTCAAATGACAACATTAAAACATGTATAACCATGTACTCAACCTAGCCAAAATAATAGATTAACTTTTAACTAAGTTTGCATCAGTACACAACATGTAAATCACTTACCAAAACATACCATTTGGTACCAACTGAACCACATAAGCATTAGCATCAAATACATATATGCTTACTATGGAAAAACACTAATTCACAACAAGTTATATGTCATATCTAATATGCACATTCAACTACTTTTCTATCTACCATCATTCAACCATAACAAGTCATATATCAACCATTACAAGGCTTCTTATATACACCTTATAATATATAATATTTTACCAACACAAGACCAAAATGCAAACTAACCAAATTTTCATTTCCAAAACCAAAACACATAGGCTAACATTAGCCAAAATACCTATACATGCCATTATAACCTTAACCAAGACAACAATTGTAATATCCCGAATTAGGGCCTAATCGGAATAGTGGTTTCGTGACCATAAATTCGAGATAGAAATAATTATTTTATAATTATTTTAAGGTTTATGATATGATTGCATGATTGTGTGAAAATTTCGTGACGAAATTCTATGCATAAAGTGCTTAAGTTGAAATCAGGGACTAAATCGAATAATTTACAAAACTTGTATTCTAGAAGTTTTTAGTATGAAATTGATTTGGAATATTAATGAGGAGGTCTTAAATAGTAATTTGACCAATTTATAAAATTTTGGACAAAAATGGGCTTATACATGAAAATTTTCAAAGAAAGGTATTAAGGATATTTTAGTCATTTTATAATTAAAATTAATTAAAAAGGAAATTAAGGCCAAAATGTGTTCATCTTCATCAAGCCTTGGCCGAATCTTACCTCTCTCCATAGCTAGGGTTTCTTCAACTTCCAAGCTTCATAGTAAGTGATTTCAAGTCCCGTTTTTAATGATTTTTATGTTTTTGGAATCTCGGTAGCTCGATTTAGCTTATGCTAGCAATAATTCAACCTAGGGTTCATATTTGGAAAAATACCCATAGGTTAAATTTGTGTATTTTGGTGTTTTATGATAGAATATGAGGTTTTAAATTATGTTAGACAACTTGTGCTACTCGGTTTTAAGTGAAAACGAGTAAAAGGGCTTAATCGGTAAAAATACCTAATATTCATAAGTACATGTTAGAGTGTGAATTTGATGTTTCCATAGAAGGGAAAAATGACCAGCATGTCATAAAACATAAGAAAATAGGATGAGTTTTAATTTACGAGCCTTGGGAAAAAAGTGCAAATATGTGAAAGTTTAGGGGCAAAATGGTAATTTTGCCAAAGTTCGTACTAAGGGCTATTTTGATGAATGTATGTATTAAATAAAATTAATTTGGTATTATAGATCAATAGAAACAAGATTCAAGTCGTGATCGAGGGAAAAACAAAGTTTACAAGGAATAGGCTCGATTGCTAATATTTTGTATCGAGGTAAGTTCATGTGTAAATAAGGTGACATAATTTTTTTTTAAGTGATTTAATGATATTTGTATGACATGATATTTATTATGATGAAATAACGTGGTTTGTGAATTATTATTTGGTAATATGCAAATTATGTGAATAATTTGATAAGTATGAAATGTTAGTAAGTATCGGTTTTTACATTTCGAAGAAGGTGATCAAAATGTAAAATTGAGAAGAATCCCGTTTGAACCTTGGGAATAGATTAGGGTACAAGTGAAATTTCACTAGGATGGTAGAGTTCCGAACTCGTTGAGTTGAGTCCAAGTTCGTGAGATGTAACTAGGCATCCGAGCTCGTTGAGTTGAGTCTGAGTTCACTTATGGATGCGAACGCTCGAGCTCATTGAGTTGAGTCCGAGTTCATTTATGGGCGAGTTACATGGTAGCTTGGCTACATAGATTTCAAAAGCTATTGAGCTTGTTCAGTTATGAGTATAGCACTTACGTGCACACTATCCGCGTATCTGAAATTATATTTCGATGTGTTCAATAGGAAAATCCTAAGAGAATATGGAGAATACTTAAAACGATAGTGATTCGATGATGAATGTGTTGAAGAAGTGAAAATGGACAGGTACGAGTTTAATCTTTGGTTGAGAGTTTGGTAAGACAAATATTTTGGTAAGATAGTAAGTATTCTTATGTTATGTGTGTCTTAATGATGTTTATGTTGGATTGCATGATCATGTTACTTATTATTTGCATGTGAACTTACTAAGCATTTATGCTTACTCCCTCATTTTCATTCATTGTAGTTTTGACAAGCTGGCTTGAGAATCGGGATAGGTCGAAGGCTTGTTCACACTATCCGAAGACCTAAATTGGTAAAATGGCTTGTATATTTTCAATGTGGCATGTATAGCACTATACTCACTTTGTGTAAATGATCATATGATATGGTTATGGTTTGGTAAGAAAAGGGTTTGTAAATGATTAGCTATTGGAATGGCTAATCAAGTTTATATATGATAACATGTATGCTTTATGTCTTAACTAAACCATGAAAATCCTTGGAAAGGTAAAATTGGCCACAAAACAGAATCAGACAATAGCAGTGACTTGAATTTGAAAAATCACTAAATATAGTAGAAATGGAATTAAATGATGAATAAGTTATGAAATCGAATCTTAATGAGTCTATTTTCATATGGATGGAACAAAACAGGTAAATGAGTTATATTTTATAAGATATTTAAGTTTTGGTGGAATAGGGTCATAGTGGTCTCTGAATCCCCTGTTCTGAATTTATAAATTTACTATAAATTGTAAAAAAATAATTAGGAGTTTTACCTCACATTTATGAAATCCTTATTGAGTCTAGTTTTATTAGAAACAAACTGCATAATCATTGAAACTCTGTACAGAGAGATATCTGATTCGTAATACACAGGGGTCAGAGTGATCGAACACTGAAACAGGGGAGACTTTAACTAATAAACTGTACTAATTGGCCCAACAAAAAATTATAGAAAAAATATTTGTAGATAGATATATGAGTCTAGTTTCAGGAAAAATTTATGGATATTAATTTTGAGTTTTGGAACTCGAGATATGAATTTTTAAGCGACTATGATGCAGTTAACCAGCTTGTCTGGAAATTTTAAAAATAAATTGTTTGAGCTGTTTAATTAATGAATTAAGTTTGTTAACACATTGTGCTCGACTCTAGCAATGGTCTCGGGTACGGGAGCGTTACATTTAGTGGTATCAGAGCAAGTTTAGTCAGTTCTCGGACTGACGTGTTGTATGTACGGGTTTTACTATACATGCCATATATATATTGTGATAGTGTGACGACTTCTGACCTTTTAAATGATTTTTTTATAGTAAATGGATCCCAATCCAGCTGTGGCTGATGATGTAGAGAGTAATACACCAGCTCTGGCCGAAGGGGCGGTGACAACTGAAAATCCACCTCCTACTGTTGGTCAAGGAGGAGGAGAAAGGGCTCGAGAAGCCTTTCTCCAGATGATGAATGCCTGGTATATTGAGTTCGTTCATACGAACCCGAATGCACAACCTCCCCCACCTCCCCCGATTCCTCAACCTGTACCCCCGATGCCTCAAGGTGTAGATCTGATGAAATTTCATAGAACTCCAATTGACAGAATCCGTAAGCAAGGGGCCAAAGAATTCAGGGCAAATGTTGATGATGATGCCGAGAAAGCAGAGTTTTGGCTTGAGAATTCAATTCGGGTATTTGATGAATTGTCTTGTACACCTGAGGAATGCTTGAAATGTGCTATATCATTGTTGAGGGATTCAGCCTATCATTGGTAGAAGACATTGATTTCAATAGTACCAAAAGAGAAAGTAACTTGGGAGTTCTTTCAAGAAGAATTTCGGAAGAAATACATCAGTGAAAGATTTGTTGATCAGAAGTGTAAAGAGTTTCTTGAGTTGAAGCAGGGCAACATGACAGTTACTGAATATGAAAGGGAGTTCATCAAGTTGAGTAAGTATGCTAGAGAATATGTTCCTACAGAGGCTAAAATGTGCAAACGATTTGAAGACGGACTCAATGAAGACATCAAAGTATTTGTCGGGATTCTTGAATTAAAAGAAATGGTAGTACTTGTTGATCGGGCTTGTAAGGCTGAAGAACTACTTAAAGAGAAGAAAAAAATAGAGGCTGAGACTAGAAATTGGAAGAAAAGATCGACTAGTAGTTCATTCTCACTGCAATCTAGAAAATCTAGAAATATGAATCCTCCTTCTTAGGTTTCGGCCGGACAATCATATGGAAATTTTAAGAAGCAAAATGTGGCTCTTAAATCTCAGACTACTTCTGTGGATAGTGTGGGGAATTCGAGATTTGTTAAGCCTGAGTGCCAGCGGTGTGGTAGAAATCATTTTGGCCCATGTAAAGCGAATGAATGTTTTCGGTGTGGTTCTCCATATCATTTTATTAGAGACTGCCCAGAGAGAGTTGAGAAAGAAAAATTTCAGAGTGTAAAAGCTAGTGGTGCAGACTCGAGGGGAAGATATTCGAGAAAAGATAGAAATGAAGCAAGCAGCAAGAATGTAGTCAGAGATTCAGCAGCTAAACCTGAAGCAAGGACTCCAGCTAGAACTTACGCCATAAAGGTACATAAAGATGCTTCATCACCTGACGTGATTACTGGTATATTTTCTCTTTATGATATTAATGTTATTGCTTTGATTGATCTCGGTTCTACTCATTCATATGTGTGCATGAAATTGGTGTCTAGTATGAATATACCAGTTGAGTACACAGAATTTATGATCAGAGTGTCGAATCCATTAGGCAAATGTGTGATAGTTGATAAAGTATGCAAGAAATGCCCTTTAATGATTCGGGGTCATTACTGTCCAACTGACTTGATGTTGTTGCCGTTTGATGAATTTGATGTTATTTTGGGTATGGATTGGTTGACATTGCATGATGCTATAGTAAATTGCAAAGAAAAGGTTATAGAATTAAAGAGTGAAAGTGGTAAAATTCTGCGGGTTGAACCAGGCAAATTAGAGGCATTATTTAGTGTGATTTCTTCGATGTCAGCTCAGAGATATTTGAGGAAGGGTTATGAAGCTTATTTGGTGTATGTAATTAATACAAAAGAAATTGAAAAGAAAGTTGAATCAGTGCCGATTGTGTGTGAATCCGCGAATGTATTTCCAAAAGTGTTGCCGGGTTTGCCTCCAGTCAGGGAAGTAGAATTTGGTATTGAGTTGATACCAGGAACAGCTCTGATCTCAATTGCTCCGTATAGAATGGCACCGGTAGATTTGAAAGAATTAAAGTCGCAATTGCAAGAGTTGACTGATAAAGACTTTGTGAGATCAAGTTTTTCACCTTGGGGTGCTCCCATGTTATTTGTGAAAAAGAAGGATGGTTCTATGAGATTGTGTGTTGACTATTGGCAATTAAACAAGGTGACAATCAAGAACAAGTATCCGTTTCCGAGAATTGATGATTTGTTTGATCAGCTGAAAGGAGCGACATGGTTTTCAAAGATTGACTTGAGATCTAGGTACTACCAGCTGCGAGTAAAAGAGTCGGATGTGCCTAAAACTGCTTTTAGAACAAGGTACGATCATTATGAATTTTTAGTTATGCCATTCGGATTAACAAGCGCTCCTGCTGTGTTTATGGATTTGACGAATCACATATTTCGGCCATACTTGGACAAATTTGTTGTGGTATTTATAGATGACATCTTAATTTATTCAAAAGATGAGACAGCGCATGTCGAACACTTGAAGATAGTTTTGCAAACTTTGAGAAATAAGCAGTTATATGCCAAGTTTAGTAAAAGTGAAATTTTGGCTTTGGGAAGTTGGATTTTTGGGTCACATTGTTTCAGGTGAAGGTATACGGGTTGATCCTAGTAAAATTTTGACCATTGTTGATTGGAAACCACTGAAAAACGTAACCGAGGTTAGAAGCTTCTTGGGGCTAACTGGGTATTATCGGTGGTTTGTAAATGGATTTTCTATAATTGCTGCTCTTATGACTAGACTACTCCGAAAGGATGTTAAATTTGAGTGGACGGAAGAATGTCAATAGAGTTTTGAAGAATTGAAAAAGTTATTAACTGAAGCATCAGTGTTGGTACAACCCAAATCAGGTAAAAAATTTGAGGTGTATGTGATGCTTCTCAAAATGGGTTAGGATGTGTACTTATGCAAGAAGGAAAAGTGGTGGCTTATGCTTTGAGGCAGTTAAAATCTCACGAGAGGAATTATCCGACTCATGATTTGGAATTGGTTGCTATAGTGTTTGCTTTGAAGATTTGGCGACATTATCTGTATGGTGAAAAGTGCCGAGTATATACCGACCACAAAAGTCTTAAGTACTTGATGTACAAAATGATTTGAATTTGAGACAGCGAAGATGGTTAGAGTTATTGAAAGATTACGAGCTTGTTATTGACTACCATCCGGGAAAAGCGAATGTGGTTGCCGATGCTTTAAGCAGAAAGTTGCTATTTGCTTTGAGAGCTATGAATACTCAGTTAAAGATATCAGATGATGGTTTGATTCTAGTAGAGTTAAGAGCAAGACTGATGTTTTTATAAGAGATTTGTAAAGCTCAGAAAAGCAATGAAGAGTTGCAAGCCAAAAGAAAACAATGTGAGGTTGATACGAGGTCAGATTTCAGAATCGGTTCTGATGGTTGCTTGATGTTTAAAAATCGAATTTGTGTACCGAAAAATGACGAGTTGATTCAAAAGATTTTGCATGAAGCACACAATGGTTGTTTGGCGGTTCACCTGGGTAGTACGAAAATGTATAACAACTTGAAGAAAATGTATTGGTGGAGCGGAATGAAAAGAGATATCTTCGAGTTTGTATCAAAGTGCTTAATTTGTCAACAACTGAAAGCTGAACACCAATTACCTTCGGGACTACTCCAGCCTATCATGATTCCTGAATGCAAATGGGATCGGATTACTATGGATTTTGTATCAGGGTTGCCGTTAACGCCAGGGAAGAAAAATGCCATCTGGGTAATAGTTAACAGACTGACTAAATCGGCTCATTTTATTCAGGTACGTACGGATTATTCTCTTAATAAGTTGGCTGAATTGTATATCAGTGAGATTGTTAGACTTCACAGAATACCTTTGTCAATCATTTCGGATTGAGATCCGAGATTTACTTCACAGTTTTGGAAAAAGTTGCAAGAGGCATTAGGTACGAAGTTAAATTTCAGTACTGCCTTTCATTCACAAACTGATGGACAGTCAGAGAGAGTGATTCAGATTCTTGAAGACATGATCAGATGTTGTGTATTGAAACTTCAAGGTAGTTGGGAAAGGTACTTACCGTTGGTAGAATTTGCTTATAATAATAGTTATCAGACGAGTTTGACGATGTCACCTTATGAAGCATTATATGGTCGTAAATGTCGGATGCCATTGTATTAGACTGAACTCAAGGAAAATCAGATTTATTGAGTTGATCTAATAAAAGAAACTGAAGAAAAAGTGAAAGTGATTCGAGATTGTTTGAAAGCTGCTTCGGATAGACAGAAATCTTATGCGGATTTGAAACGAAAGGAAATCGAGTTTCAAGTTGGTGATAAGGTATTTTTAAAAGTGTCTCCATGGAAGAAAGTTCTTAGATTTGGACGGAAGGGCAAGTTAAATCCTCGTTTTATTGGACCGTATGAAATAATTGAAAAAATTGGACCAGTAGCTTATCGACTAGCATTGCCATCTGAATTACAGAAGATGCATGACGTGTTCCATATATCTATGCTACGTTGGTATTGTTCGGATCCTTCACATATAATTTCACTGACAGAAATTGAGCTACGACCGGATATGACTTACGAAGAAGAATCGATTAAGATTTTAGCTCGAGAGGTCAAACAACTAAGAAATAAAAATGTCGCTCTCGTAAAAGTATTGTGGCAAAAGCACGGGGTAGAAGAGACTACATGGGAACCTGAGGAAACTATGAGAAATCAATACCCACACCTGTTTACTGGTAAGATTTTCGAGGATGAAAATCCTTAAAGGGGGGGAGAGTTGTAATATCCTGAATTAGTGCGTAATCTGAATAGTGGTTTCGTGACCACAAATTCAAGATAGAAATAATTATTTTATAATTATTTTGAGGTTTATGATATGATTGCATGATTGTGTGAAAATTATGTGACGAAATTCTATGCATAAAGTGCTTAAGTTGAAATTAGGGACTAAATCAAATAATTTGCAAAACTTGTATTCTAGAAGTTTTTAGTATGAAATTTCTTTAGAATATTAATGAGGAGGTTTTAAATAGCAATTTGACCAATTTCTAAAATTTTGGACAAAAATGGGCTTATACATGAAAATTTTCAAAGAAATGTATTAAGGATATTTTACTCATTTTATAATTAAAATTAATTTAAAAGGAAATTAAGACCAAAATGTGTTCATCTTCATCAAGCCTTGGCCGAATCTTACCTCTCTCCATAGCTAGGGTTTCTTCAACTTCCAAGCTTCATAGTAAGTGATTTCAAGCCCTGTTTTTAATGATTTTAATGATTTTGGAATCCCAGTAGCTCGATTTAGCTTATGCTAGCAATAATTCAACCTAGGGTTCATTTTGGAAAAATACCCATAGGTGAAATTTTTGTATTTTGGTGTTTTATGATAGAATATGAGGTTTTAAATTATGTTAGACAACTTGTGCTACTCGGTTTTAAGTGAAAACGAGTAAAAGGGCTTAATCGGTAAAAATACCTAATATTCATAAGTACATGTTAGAGTGTGAATTTGATGTTTCCATAGAAGGGAAAAATGATCAGCATGTCATAAATCATAAGAATATAGGATGAGTTTTAATTTACGAGCCTTGGGAAAAAAGTGAAAATATGTGTAAATTTAGGGGCAAAATGGTAATTTTGCCAAAGTTCGTACTAAGGGCTGTTTTGATGAATGTATGTATTAAATAAAATTAATTTGGTATTATAGATCAAGAGAAACAAGATTCAAGTCGTGATCGAGGGAAAAACAAAGTTTACGAGGAATAGGCTCGATTGCTAATATTTTGTATCGAGGTAAGTTCATGTGTAAATAAGGTAACATAATTTTTATTTTAAGTGATTTAATGATATTTGTATGATATGATATTTATTATGATGAAATAATGTGGTTTGTGAATTATTATTTGGTAATATGCAAATTATGTGAATAATTTGATAAGTATGAAATGTTAGCAAGTATCGGTTTTTACATTTCGAAGAAGGTGATCAAAATGTAAAATTGAGAAGAATCCCATTTGAACCTTGGGAATAGATTAGGGTACAAGTGACATGTCACTACGGTGGTTGAGTTCCGAACTTGTTGAGTTGAGTCTGAGTTCGTGAGATGTAACTAGGCATTCGAGCTCGTTGAGTTGAGTCCAAGTTCGTTTATGGGCGGGTTACATGGTAGCTTGGCTACATAGATTTCAAAAGCTATTGAGCTTGTTCAGTTATGAGTATAGCACTTACATGTACACTATCCGCGTATCTGAAATTATATTCCTATGTGTTCAACGGAAAAATCCTAAGAGAATATGGAGAATACTTAAAACAATAGTGATTCGATGATGAATGTGTTGAAGAAGTGAAAATGGACAGATACGAGTTTAATCCTTGGTTGAGAATTTGGTAAGACAAATATTTTGGTAAGATATAAGTATTCTTATGTTATGTGTCTTAATGATGTTTATGTTGGATTGCATGATTATGTTACTTATTATTTGCATGTGAACTTACTAAGCATTTATGCTTACTCCCTCCTTTCCATTAATTGTAGTTTAGACAAGTCGGCTTGAGAATCGGAATAGGTCGAAGGCTCGTTCACACTATCCGAAGACCTAAATTGGTAAAATGGCTTGTATATTTTAAATGTGGCATGTATAGCACTATACTCACTTTGTTAAATGATCATATGATATGGTTATGGTTTGGTAAGAAAAGGGTTTATAAATGATTAGCTATTGGAATGGCTAATCAAGTTTATATATGATAACATGTATGCTTTATGTCTTAACTAAACCATGAAAATCCTTGGAAAGGTAAAATTGGCCACAAAACAGAATCAGACAACAGTAGTGACTTGAATTTGAAAAATCACTAAAAATAGTAGAAATGGAATTAAGTGATGAATAAGTTATGAAATCGAAGCTTGATGAGTCTATTTTCATATGGATGGAACAAAAAATGAGTTATATTTTATGAGATATTTAAGTTTTGGTGGAACAGGGTCATAGTGGTCTCTGAATCCCCTATTCTGAATTTAAAAATTTACTATAAATTGTAAAAATTAATTAGGAGTTTAACCTTACATGTATGAAATCCTTATTGAGTCTAGTTTTATGAGAAACAAACGGCATAATCATTAAAACTCTGTACAAAGAGATATCTGATTCGTAATACACAGGGGTCAGAGTGGTCGAACACTAAAATAGGAGAGACTTTAACTAATAAAATGTACTAATTTTCCCAACCAAAAATTCTAGAAAAAAATTTGTAGATAGATATATAAGTCTAGTTTCAGGAAAAATTTACAGATCTTAATTTCGAGTTTCAGAACTCGAGATATGAATTTTTAACCGACTGTGACGCAATTAACCAGCTTGTCTGGAAATTTTAAAAATAAATTGTTTGAGCTGTTTAATTAATGAATTGAGTTCGTTAACACCTCGTGCTCGACTCTAGCAATGGTCTCGGGTATGGGGGCGTTACATCAACATCTACCAATATAATCATTGGATAGTGTGATAAATCTCCAATGAGCTTCCAACCTGATTGAGGTTCCGGTAGTCTAAAAAGTAAAGAAAAATAACTACGTAAGCAATGAAAGCTTAGTAACTCGTATAAACTTTAATCATATCTATCCATTTCAAATATGAAATTTATACAATTCAAGAATAATCATATACTGATACCACACGATTCATGAAACCAAATTCAACAAATCACAAATTGAATAATTCCACAGCATTACTTATTCCTATCATCCCAAACAAAGTAGGATTTTATAAAAACTTTAAGTCTTTTTCAATTTTCTTCCTTTTGTTTGCATGTCATTACTTTCCATTACATTTACTTTCTTTAGCTTAATTAACATCATCAATTCAACTCATCATTCCCTTTTTCATCACTCATTTCATATGCATAATACACAAGAGACAAGCATATCATCAACCATAGCCACAAGCTAGTGTATTTAAACATAGCTTTTTTAGAATTAATCACATGATAAACCATTTTATAATAATTTACATAATTTAAACCTTACAACTTTTTCATGAGTACAAGCATATTTTCATTTAAGCACTTACCATTTCAAAACGACTTATAAGTAAACATAATACCATTCAACCAACAATTTGGCACTTGCCTAAGCATCAAACAACAACACATGTTAGCGTACTTGAACATATTTCATACAAATTCAACATTGATAACCTTATTTTCTAAACATGTCACACTTGAGTTCATTACTCGACTTAACTTACATAATTACCCTGTATCAACATATCAAAGATATTCATATAAGTACATGTCATGATACATATCATTATCTTATCGTTTCATTATATACATATATCATCCATTTCAATATATCATGTACCATCATTTCTATGTATTTCATGTATATACCTGTATTAGTTCGTATCGAACTCATATCGTCTCATAAAAGTACATTTCCCGTTGAACCACTTAGAATAATATCGGATACGCGAGAAATATCGCACACTATGTGCCAACACATGGTTGAAACCATCTCTATATCTCAAATAGATGCTCACTCTCGAGCTATCACTGGGTTTGCTCACACAAGCCGGCTGTCAAGACGTAACTACACAGTGCTGCTCACACAAGCTGACAAGTAACTGCAACACATGCCAGAAAACTCAACCACCGATAGAATGTACAGGACCAACACCCAAAACATGGTAACCCCTAATGACATGTCATTTGTATCCTAAATATTCCTAAGGTTCAAATGGGACTCGATAGCTGCTGTGCGTCATTGAATTTCCCTCGTTTCATTATAAGCCAAATTGTATAATAACATATATATATATTGATTCATTTTCAATAAAATTTCATATAATAACATTCAATTTAATCAACAATATACGTAGTATAGTTCATATGAACTTACCTGGCAAAATTGCAGAAATACCAAAGTTTAGAGGCATTTTTGTAACTTTCCATTTTTCTCGATTTTCCACCCAACCTTGATCTAAATTCATAATTTCATTCAATATATTAACTTAGACAATAAAATAATTCATTAATACAATTTGGTCATTTTTAACATTTTTTACAAAATTGCCCCTAAAGTTTTACTTTTATTCAATTTAGTCCCTGAACCCAAAAAATGCAAATTAACCATTTTTACCCAAAATTGAGCTTATCCAAATGTTCATGGTATCCAAAACAGCCCATTCATGCAACAATTTCATATTAAATCCTTGTACTTTTATTCATTTAACAAATTGGTCCCTAATCGAAAAATTCATCAAAATCACTTAACAAAATACTTATAAATATAAATCAACATTCCAAATTCATCGTCTAACATAAAAAATCATAAGATTCATCAATAGAAACATTCAAAATCTTTAACAGATTCAAAATCGAAGGTACGAGCTAGCAGGACCTAGTTGCAACAATCTCAAAAATATAAAAATTACAAGAAATTGATAGCTTAAGGGCTAGCAGGACTATGTATGCATGAATCTTACACTTTGATGTAAGTAAAAGCCTGAGTTCAAATAGACAAGGAACTAAAAGCTGGGGCATTGGGTGTATGACTTCTGCAGTATGTAGTGTCATTCACAACAGTGGAATTCATAGCTCGAGACATTGGTAAATGATATCTTCTCATAGGCATTACATGGTTGATGAAAAGTAAACGTGGTCATGAGTCGTTCTACTTTGTGATGGATGACTTGATCACTGTTTGATAATAATTAACTTTTCATGAAGGAAGATATAATGGTTACCATGAGATAAAATAGGATCATATTGGGAGAACAGATATTATCCCAAAGAGATTAAGGATTTCCTATAAGGGTAACACACTAATGACAAATTGGACGAGCACTAAATAGTTACTTTCGTAATAGTATGTTGTTGGGGAAAGCTCAGTCACAATACTATAATGGAATGACTTTGTGACTGAATGAGTTTATAATTAATAGGTGAAAAGCTAAAAATTAATATAAATCATTTGAGTCTCAACTTCATATGTTCAAACGATCCCTCCGCTAGCTCGTTGAAACTAGAAAATTACGTGTTTGAATAAAAATGAACGAAACAAATAGAAAAAGAGAAATGAGAAACATTCAGAAAGGATTATGGTTTTCTCCGAAATGGAGAAATGGAATCATTTTGCAAATGAATGTGGGTTTCTCAAAAATGGAAGTGGAAATGGAAATTAAAATGAGAAATGATCCATTTGCAAATATATATATGGATACTAAAAAATTATCAGAAGAATGAGTTTATGTTTTTGAGCAGTTTTAGAGCCCGGAAATGAAAATAAACCATTTGGTCATAATGAACAAGTTGAGTTGTGAAAAATTGAATATATTTTCTTGGAAATTTTAATAGAGGTAAAATTGTCATAATTTTACTAGGGTAAAATATCATATTTTTACCAGGGATAAAGTTGGGATAAGAAAATTATTTAACTAGAAGTTTAGTGTTTATTTTGGAAAATAGAAACATATGTATTGGGTTGGATTAAATTATAAATTGTTGAGTTAAAAGTCCAGAAAGCACATATAATTAGGCCCACTACAATGAGAAGCCCGAATCCCTATCATAATACATATGAGGGGAAGCACACCTTATTAGCCCCTCTTTTTCTCCTAGTTGGACTAGGAAGTTGTTTTTCTATTTAAAATAAGCCTCAAATATTCAACAAAGGTTCCACCTTCTCTCCCTATAAATAGATGGCACCTGTAGAACTATTTACACAACTTTGAAAGATTGTTACTCTGTTGAAAAATAGAGAGAATTTATTCTCAACTATTAAATATATTTTTTTTAGAATAACAATTCTTTTGGTTTCTATTAAAGAAGAGAGAAGTTTTTTTTTTCACCCGAAAAGGAAAATAATTTTTTTCTAGTTTTTTGTTTTGATTCAATTAGTTCGAGCTCACACTTAAAGCAATTCATGGTATGAGAATAGCGGGAAGATCGTTTGGTTGAAAGCTAAAAAACATCAAAGACTCGCTTGTCTGAAAACACAGGTATGATTTTAGTCAAAAGTTTATTGTTATAAATATTACAAACCGAGTCGGTTTCAAAATTTTAATTTTCCTCTGTGCAAGAAAATTGTTTTCAGACTGGATATTTTTTCCAACAATTGGTATCATAGCCAGGTTGTGCTATATTTTTAGTATAAACTGAGACCAAATCTCTCTCTCTTCATCTTGTTTGATTAATATTTGATAAGATGTGGCATTCTTGTAATTCTTTACATGTTTAGGAGAATATATGTGAGTGAATGTATATAATTATTTTATTGTAATGGATGATAAAGTAATTTTGCCAAAATTGTAATTCCTAGAAATCTATTTGTAATTTAATTTCTTTTCTTGGGCATGTATATTTTAGATTATAAACTATCATCTCAACACGAGGTTTTATTTTATTATCTATTTATTTAGAATAAAATATGTAAGCCAGAAAAGGATATAGGATTTTTTTTATAAAATTCTTTTTCAACAAAACCCGAAAAATAAGACGACAAAACTCGACCCAATGGAGTCGAAGGTGGTTCGGCCATGGTGGTTGGCAGTAACTTAATAGTGGTCGACAATGGTGGTGACACGAAAACAACAATGAAAAGACAACCACAATGGAAATGTGAACTAGTACTGCAGCAGAAGACCGTGGTGGCAAAATTGAAGACCCAAAGTATGTTTTAGGGTAAATTTTCTAATTCTATAATTTTATTATTTTTCTAGAATGGAATCATGAAAACTTTGGCTGGTCAGAGTCATTTAAATTTTATGCTTTTATATTTATGAGACAAGCATGATGATATTTATATGACTACGAATATATATTCATTCAAATATGATATAAGCATGCCATATAGATTAGGAAAGAATGCCACATGTACTTGTCATGCATATATTGATCATTCATTATTGAAACTGAAAATAAAATAAAAAAACCTTGCATGTATTTAAAATATTAAATGGGAGAAGGTCCCTAAACAAGACCTAAGGCTTCCATCAATGGTCTCTTATGATGGCATGAAATGGACCTACCCTAAAGTAGACGTTGTCATATAGATTTCACAGAGGCAACTTCTTGAAAGTAAGTAGAATTTTCTTATGATCATATGATAATTGGACCGACCTCTGTGGTAGGTATTATCATACGATACATCAAGAAATTTTATCTTCAAAGAGGACAACTAGTCACAACATGCTACTCGATGAGATTGCACCAAGATGACACATTTGTGGTGCATGATGCGATAGGTGTTGAGTTGATGGTTATACACTCAAGATTATCTAGTTAAGTAACTCCCAAGAAGCTATGCTTAAGTTAGAATGATAACCAAATGTTACAAAATTATTAGTATGTGTAAATGCCTAAGGAATTAGGTTAATGTACTAATTGGATGGAAATTCATGTTCTTACAAGTTGATCATGATCACCCTAAGGTGGCTTGATTCAATGAGTTAGGAATTATCATTGCAACGGCTTCCAAATGTTTTCAAGGTTTAATGTAAGATGCATGCATCATCTTAATGCATATTGTATTATTGTAAAATGTTTTCAAACATTTTCTTTAATGCAAAGATATTAATATATGAATGTTTTGTTTTCAATTCAAAAATGGCACCAACTCCCTTATTGAACATACTCATTGAAAATACATTGAACTGAAATAACTATAACGATTGAACAAGGAACTTGATATTTGTTCTGAGCTATGAGAAACTTAAAGCAGTTTTTGATAATAAGTGTCCTCTAGCCACTCAAGTTGAGGCTAGAAAACATTGGGAAGAGTTTGATGAGATAGCTCGTTGCTACATGATAGCAAGCGAGACCAACACACTATATAAACAACAAGAGAGTTGTGAGACTGCTAAAGCAATTCTAGATAAGCTAAACGACATGTTCAAAGGCCAAGTTGCCTTGGCTTGATAGTCTACTATAACCAGCTTAATGAATGCACAGAAAAAGCTCAGGACTTCGGTCAAAGACCATTTGATTACTCTTACAGGACACTTTATCGAGGTCACGAACAATGAGGCCAATTTGGACCAAAATATTCAAATTGAAATGGTGTTTAGGATCTTGTCCAAGGATTTTTCTAACTTTCGAGCCGCATATAAACTTGGCAAAAAAAAACCTAACACTTTCACAACTCATGGAGTTACAATCCTATGAGTTGATGTTGAATGGTGGTCAGTAAATCTAAAAAGTAAAATCAATATAGTTATCGATTTTTCCTCAAAAGAGAAGAAAAAGTGCAGCAATAAAGGCAAGGCTAATGTCTTTGGCCCACCACAAGTGGAAAGGAAGAAAACCAGGAAACCTAAAGATTTATCTAAGTATAAATGCTTCTTCTACAATAAGAAAGGGCATTTCAAGTCGAACTGCAAAGAGTGGAAAGAATACCTAGCTGCCAAAGGTAGAGGTATGAAACATTTAATGATAGAAGCTTGTTTAGTAGAGGATTCAATAGAGCACTGGGTCATTAATTAAAGAGCCACAAATCATGTTTGTGTTTCTCTATAGGGGTTCGAGAAGATGAAAGACCTTAACGATAGGAGTCTATCATTGCGGACCGATAACAGGAGAAGTGTGGCAGCTGAAGTAGTAGGAGATGTACATCTTTTTTTTGATAATTTTAGGAAGATTATTTTAAGAGACATTTTCTATGTACCAAGTGTTAAAAGAATCTTAATTTTTGTTGCATGCTTATATAAAGATGGTTTGACTGTTACATTTAATAATGGAATTGCAAAATTTAAAAATTGCAATCTTATCTATTATGGATGATGTAAAATATTCTTTATTTTATCAAACCAAAGATGTAAACACTTCTTAAGATTGAAATATCGAATAAAAGACTTGAAACTTCTTACTCTAATGAAGCGTACCTTGGGCTATGAGACTTGGTCATATTAACCAAGAAAGAATCACTAGACTTGTGAAAGATGACATATTAAGTTCACTTAAATAAGTTGATCTTCCATAATGTAAATCTTGCATAGAAGGTAAGATGATTTAGCGATCTTTTAATATAAAAGGAACGAGGGTCAGAAAACCCCTAAAACTTGTAGACACTAACGTATGTGGCCCCATGAACATTAATGCATAAGGTGGTTATGAGTATTATGTATCCTTTATTGATGACTATTCTATATATGGGTATGTATACCTAATGCACCGCAAGAGTGAAAACTTTGATAAATTCAAAGAGTTTTGTGCAGCAGTGGAGAAACAACTAGGTTTACCCATAAAAACACCTTGATCTGATTGAGGTAGGGAATATTTATCTGATAAGTTCTTAGGTTACCTCATAGAGAATGGGATTCTATCATAGGTAACCACATCAAGCACTCTATAACAAAATGACATGGCAGAGAGAAGGAATCGAAAAATTGTTACACCGATAGAGCTATTGACATAACTTGAAAAATTGTTACTCTATTGAAAAATAGAGAGAACTTATTCTCAACTATTAAATATATTTTTCCAGAATAACAATTCTATCAATATCTATTAAAGAAGAGAGAATTTTCATTTTCACTTGAAAAAGAAAAGAAAAGTTTTTCTAATTCTATGTTTTGATTCAATCGGTTCAAGCCCACAATCGAAACATTTCGTTGTTCGAGAATAGTGAAAAAGACCATTTAGTTGAAAGTCAGTAAACATCAAGGATCCACTTATCTGAAAACACATGTACGATTTTGGTTTAAGGTTTATTGCTATGAATATCACAAACTGGGTCAGTTTTCAAAATTTTAATTTTTTGTTGTGTAAAAAAATCGTTCTCAAATCGGATTTTTTCCAACATCTACGCCTTGATTTATTAACTCTACCACACCATGAGGTAATACTCGATTGAATGTGTGTGGTTCTATCCATCTTGAACGCAATTTACCTGGGAATAATTTTAATCTAGAGTTAAAAAGCAAAACATCTTATCCACGTAGGAAGGCTCTTTCTTTTATCATCGTGTCATGTATCTACTTGTTCCTTTCTTTATAAAGTTTTCCATTCTCATATGCTAAGACCTAAACTCTTCTAGCTCGTTCAATTGAAATAGTCGTGATTCCCTAGCTAAGTTGGGATTTAAGTTTAATTCTTTAATAACCCGTATGCTCTCTTTCTAGCTCAATTGGAAAATGATAGTTCTTTTCATAAACCAGCTTATAAAGTGACATCCTTAGTGGAGTTTTGTATGAAATTCAGTAAGCCCATAATGCATCGGCTAGTCATGTACTCTAATCTATTCAATTTGGGTTCACCTTCTTTTCAAGTATTTACTTTACCTCTTGACTTGACATTTCTACCTGACCATTAGCTTGTGGGTGGTACGCAGTGGTGATTCGATGTTTAACAGTGTAATTGGCTAATGCTTCTTCTAATTGTCTACTACAAAAGTAGGATCCTGCGTAAAAATCAGACTATTACTTTACTGTCATTGGTGGGCAGTGCAATTGCTTCTACCCATTTTGAAACATAGTCCACAGCTAGAAGGATATTTGGTTTCCAAATGAGCTGAGGAAAGGCCTCATAAAGTCTATGCCCTAAAAGTCAATTATTTATACCTCCAAAATTCCATGTTGCAACATTTTATCCCTTCTTGAAATGTTCCTTGTTCATTGACATATATCGCAGTGTTGTGCAAACTTCTAAGCATTAGAGGTGAGCGCTTGATTGAATTGAGTGAAAAAATTTTGATTTCACGAGTCCTATTTTATCATCCTAACTCAATCTGAATTTTTTTTAATCGAGTCGAGTGAAATGAAATTCAAGTCGAGTCAAATCAAGTGAAATTATTCGAGTTAAATTAAAATTTTTAAAAATGTCAAATAAAAATATTGTTATAGTATAACTAATTCCATGTTAGAGCACATAAATTTGAAACCATATATATTTGAATTTTTTTCAAAGCAAAATAATAATAAAATAATAAGATACTTGAGTATGATTAGACTTGCAGTGCCCATTTCGGCCAAAGGCCCTTAGAAAAGTGGAAGGGTTTGGGCAAAAATATTGGCCTGAAAAATGGGCTTAGGCAAAAAAATAAGGCCAGTTTAGGAAACATGAACTCCAAACTCGAATAGAGTTATTCGAGTTGACTCGAATAATTTGAATAACTCGAATCGGCTAACTCAAAATTCGAATTTTTTTTATTTTTTCAAATTGAATCAAGTTTTGCTAATAAGCATATTTAATCATGGTGGGCAAATAGAATCCTGATTGCAATGCTTTCTGAGTTGTTTTCTTCCCTCCAAAATGACTACCACATGGGAATGTATGACATCCCATCTGAATATCTTCTGTCTTTTCTTCAACTACACATTGTCTGATTAATTGATTTGAGCCTTGTTTGAATACATGCAGTTCTTCCTATATATATTCATTGGCTTCGTACATGATTTTCTTCTTCCTTGGCCATGATGCATCTGCTAAAAAGATGCCTCGGGCTAAGTAATTGACGATATCAGCATACCGAGGTGTACTATGAGTTGATTGTATTCCCAACATGGTTCTACTTGGAACAATTGCTCATCCGAAAATTTTTTGTTAATTTCAGTGCTTAGTTTTTCCTTTACTTCCATCTCTAGTCATGATAAATGATTTGCAACTTGATTTTTTGTTCCTTTCCTATAGAAAACCTATAGATCAAATTCTTGAAGCAGCACCCATCTCATTAGCCTGGCTTTTGTTTTCTTCTTCTTCATGATGTATTTCAGTGTTGTATGGTCTGTGTAAATGTAAACTCGTTTCGCTATTAAATACGGTTTGAGCTTTTCAAAAAAAAATACGACCGCTAACATTTCCTTTTCAATAATGTATAATTACATTGAGCGGGATCTAGTGTCTTACTTGCATAATGGATTTCATGAAAGACTTTCTCCTTGTCTTATCCTAACGCCGCTTATAACACCCCTAACCCATATCCGTCACCAGAATAGGGTTATGGAGTATTACCATAAAATCATAACATTAAAAACATACATTTCCAATCATTTCATTAAACAGATCAAAGTCTATTTGTACACATGCATAGCGTTCCTTAATCGAGCCTTTTAGGCTCTACAAACACTTTAGAAATAGTTCGGGACTAAATCGGAAACATTTGAAACATTGATGAAAAATTTAGAAAAATTTCAACTGCAGGGATCACACAGCCGTGTCCCAGCCTGCGTCTATGCCCGTGTAACTCTCTGACTTGGGCCACACGGCCAAGCCACACGCCCATGTGCCAGGTCATGCATCTTTCGAAAAGCAACCATTAGAAACTTACAGGGGACACACGGCCGTGTCGCATGGACGTGTGTCACACATGGCTGATACACACGCTCGTGTCACATGGTCTGTGTCACACACGGCTGATACACATGCCCGTGTCTTAGGCCGTATGGACAAGAAATAGGCCAATTTCAAGCCATTCCTTTCACCCGTTTCAAGCTCACACCTACAAGACATTTGCACAAACAATCAAGCTTTCAAACATACCTAAAATATGCATAATAAGGCTAATTTAATATGGAATCTATCCATACAACCAATATGCCAAAATGCACTTCAATCACAACAATAAAATACTTTTAACCATTCATCAATCATACATTTATGACCTAATTCCATACCAAACTTACCATAATGACCACATGTCAAAATCACATACAAATATACCAATTTGGTCAGTCAAAACATAACTTCACTTGACCATTTCAACACATGCATCAAAACAATCAAAGTGACACCAAACTAGCCATTTCCAAATGGTTCCAACAACCAACATATATGCAAACAATATTTCAATCATACACATCTATTCAAAACCTTTCAAAAGCATACCATAACTTGACCATATTGAGGTCAATTCATTACCTACCATTTTGGCCACTTAAACATGCATTAACATATTGTCAAAATGACACACATCAATAAGGCATCAAAAGTACCAAGTTTACATCAACCAAAATGGCATATATATGCCAAACTCATCAACTAACATAAAACACAAGTCCACCTATATATGTCACTATAACCATGACCAAAACGTTAAAAAATATATCGATATAATCACTTGATAGTGTGATAGATCTTCGACTAGCTCTAACCAAATCGAGCTTCCGATAATCTGTAGAGTAAAGGAAAATAACTACGTAAGCAATGAATGCTTAGTAAGTTCATAAAAACTTGAAACATAACTTATCACTTCAATACTATCATACATAGATTAAACATGGTTCAACACCAATACTTTAAACTTAGTATAAACCTATAAAACACCATTCAAATCACAATTGAGTATATTTATAAACATCACATACATGTTTCATTCATAACATAATAAAGTCCCATAGGTTGACTTACATAATTATCAACTTTTCCTTAAAATGATGAACCATTTTATTTACTTACTTACCATTTCATTCACTTAACATAAACTTAGATAACATCATCAATTCACTAATTATTATATTCATTTATGAATTAGGTAACTTCATCCATAGTATACGTAAGTTTCTCATATAAGTACATTATTGAACTCATCAATCCCTTTTTCATCGTATTACAATTCAACTATGAACTTACCATTTCATTACCTTTCCACACCCATTTCATATGCATAACATACAAGACATAAACGTAACATTAACCATAGCCACAAGCTAGTGCATTTAAGCATAACTCTTTTAGAATCAATTACACAATAAACTATTTCATGAGAAATTACATGCTTTAATTCTTACCACTCTTTCATGCACATAATTATCATTCCATTCGGTCCCTTACCATTTCAATGCATATCTTTAAAGCTAACATAATACAATCCAACCAATAGCTTGGCACAATCCTAAGCATCATCAACAACACATGTTAGTGCATCAATTCATAATTCACTTGAATTAACATAAGATAAGTCATTAAACATGAATAACCTCACTTGAATCATCAATTTCATGAACATAGACATACTTTCATTTAACATTTCCTTTTCATTACTTTTCATAGTTTTCATTATATAAGTCATTTGAATACTTATCGTTCCTTCCCTATTCATGCCCGTTGAACCACTTAGAATAATATCAGATACGCAGGAAAGCTCACACAAAGTGTGCTAAACATATGGTCGAAACCATTCCTTTTCCTTTTCCTTTTTCCTTTTCCTTTTCCTTTTCCTTTTCCTTTTCCGTTTTTTTGTTCTTCTCCTAGATACTCATATGAGCCATAAATGGGTCTGCTCACACAAGCTGTCGGTTGGAACATAGCTACACGGTACTGCTCACACAAGCTGTCAAGTATCCGCAACAAATGTCGAACCTCAGCCACCAGTAGGACATTCAAGACTAGCATCGAAAACATGGTAACCCTAATGACATGTCATTTGTATCCTATATATTCCTAGGGTTCAAACGGAGCTTGATAGTAGTCGAAACATCGTTGGATTTCCATTGTTTCATCACAAGATAAATTGCATAATAACATATATATATTGATTCAATCACAATAGAATCACATATTAACATTCAATTTAATCAAAATTATACAGATTACAAACCATACGAACTTACCTGGCTAATTGCAGAAATAACAAAGTACAGGGGCTTTTTAGTAATTTTCTATTCTTCTTGATTTTCCATTCAATCTTGATCTAAATTAATAATTTCATTAAATTTATTAATTCAGATGGTAAAAAAATTTATTTTATGCAATTTAGTCCTTTTTGACATTTTTACACAATTGCCCCTAGTAGTTTACTTTTATTCAATTTATTCCCTAAGCCTAAAACATGCAAATTAACCATTTTTATCCAAATTTAAGCTTATCTGAACGTTCATAGCTTCCAATACAGCCCATATTTACAAAAATTTCACGTCAAATCCTTGTACTTTTATTAATTTAACAATTTAGTCCTTAATCAACAAATTCATTAAAAATCACTTAACAAAATACTTTTACATAACAAATAATATCTCAAATTCATCATTTAACATCAAAAATCACAAGATTCATTAATGGCAACATTCAAAATCTTTAATAGTTTCAAAATCGAAGATACGTGCTATCGGGACCTAGTTGCAACAATCTCAAAAACATAAAAATTATTAGAAACGGGACCAAAATGACATAGCATGCAACTTCAAAGAGAAACCCAAAAGCTAAACCCCTTTCATGGCTTTATTCTTTCTCAATTTCAGCCAAACATCAAAAAAAGGAAGATGATGTCTTTTATTTTATTTTATTACCTTTGTAATTAGTTTTATTTTAACTATAAAACACACACATATATATTCATAATAAAACAAATCCAATAGCCCACTCATTTATATTATGGTATATTACCATATTAGTCCATGAATTTACTTTTCATAGCTATTTAACATCATTAGCTAGTAGAATTCAATTTTCACATTTTTTATGATTTAGTCCTTTTTGCTTAATGAACTATCGAAACATTAAAATTTTTTAACAAAAATTTAATACCACCTTAATGGCACTCTGTAAATATTTTTATTTACAGCTCGGTTTATAGAAATGATGTAACAACCCATTTTTAGTCAAATCAGAACAGTGGTTTTGGGACCACAAATCTGTGGTCAAAATAATTATTTTATTATTATTTTAATGTCTACAGCATGATAGTATGATCGTGTGAAAATATCGTTAAGAAATTTTATCATTTGAGTGTTTAATTTGATAAAAAGGACTAAATCGCATAAAATGTAAAAGTTATGTTCTAATAGTTAAAGGTGTTTAATAGCTATAGAACCTTAAAGTAGAGATCCTTATGTGGTAAATATCCTAATAATTTGATAGTGGATGATACTGGCTTGGCATTATGGAAAATTTGGATAAGTAAATAGGTTAATTAAGTAATTTAGTAAGTAAATGATAATTAAATAAAACAAAAGCTTTTAATTATGATCATCTTCTTCAAAAACACAATCTAAGCCGATTTTTCATGGTGAAAGAAAGCTAGGGTTTTTCCATCTTCTTTTCTTTCAAATAGGTATGATTTTTGTCCCATTTTTAATAATTTCTATGTTTTTTAAATCGTTGTAGCTTAATCTAGCTAGCCCAGGGGCTAATTTGCAAAACTGTTAAAGGTTTAGAGTTTTTCCATTGATGAATATATGTGTATTTTGATGTTTGGTGATAAAAAATGTATGTTTGTTGTTAGATAAACAACATTTGTAAAGTGACTTTTAATAAAATTATCAATTAGGGATTAAATTGAGAAATGTGGAAATTCTGTGGTAGAAATGAGAAGTAAGTGAAAAATATGGGTTGTTATGATAATAAGGGAAATTTGGCTAGCATGGGTAGGGTCCTAATTGCATAATTTGTATTTTTATGAGCTAAGGAATAAATTGTAAAAATGTTGAAATATTAGGGGTTATGTGATTTTGGTGCTGGTCCGTACGTCCTACAAGACGTTGAGTTATCCAATATGTGTTACGGATTCTCGTCAGCTTGTGTGAGTAGCACCCTGTAGCTACATCATGACCGTCAGCTTATGTGAGCAGACCCGTTATGTAACACCCCAAACCTGGCCTAGACGTTATGGCTGAATCTGGCGGTGTCACATTGAAGTGTTTTTCGAAACCGTGATTTCATTGAAAAACCCTTCTTACTATTTAAAACTTGTGTAAAGTCTTAGTTTGTGTTTGTTTAATTTCAAAACGTGGTTCATTGGAAAGTTAATCACTTTTAAAAAAACGTTATTAATTTCGTTAAAAATCTCTTACAGTTGCGAAAGCTAATTTAAATTAAAGAAGTTTAAAACACATGTTTTTGGAAACAATAATTGGTTTAAAAACTCGTCTTTTCTTAGACTAGCAGTTTAAAGTGAGTAATCAAAAGCCCAATTAAAAGTAAATCCCACAAATGGTGTTATTACAAACATCCAAAATCAAAAGTACGAGTAAGCAATTTAACGTAGCAGTAGGATCAGTCGTGTGGCCATATCTGAGTCCCTCGCAGCACTAATCTGCCTAACACTGGGGACTACCTGTACAGTTAAAAACGAGGTGAGTTTATGAAAACTCAGTGTGTAATCCCCTTACTAGAGTAACAATCAGTATACAGAAACAGAAACAGTCTGGGCCAGAGCCCTTTAACAGTAAAAGTACAGTCCAATTCAGAGCATAAGTGGGCCAAAGCCTATCACATTATAATTTGGGTCACAGCCCATATCAGAATCAATTGGGCCTAGCCTATCTCAGTAACAAAACAGAATGTGTGAATGCATGGATGCATGCTATCCCATCCAACCCTGCACTTGCCTCCGCCCAACCCTGAACTACCTGTGGGGAATAACTCACCCACGCCATCCCTACACTTACAATGTTAGCACCGGTTGTAGCACTAACCGAAATCGCAATAAAGCTGCTAGTACATATACGGCTTTAAGCTTTCAGTAGCGGTATTATAATTGGCACAAAGCCATCGGTAACTATAATAAGTTCGGCACATAGCTATCAGCGAAGGTAATATAATCGGCACACAGCCATGGGTAAATATGATCGACACAGAGTCATCGATAAATATGATAGGCACATAGCCACTGGTAAATACGATTTGCACAAAGCCATAATCAACATAGCATAGAGCCATATTTAGGTTAGCACAGAGCCATAATCAGATTAAGCAGTACTAAGCCATTCATCGGTCCACAGTCGTCTCGTGCGACCCGTGCAACCTTAACAGATCAATACTAGATCCACAATCGTCTCATGCGACCCGTGCAATCCTATCAGAATTCCTCTGCATCAATGTCCCAACCTCATGCAATATGTCGTGTATGTTGTAGCGACGTAAAAATTTTAGCTTAGCTTGGTCACTAATTGTGGCGATTTATTGAAAAAAAGTTTGAAATTTGACGTTTGATTTTTGAAATAAGCAGGAGTCGCCATAGATCCTTTTTCCTAGGTGTGATCGGACACCTATTAGATCTCTTATTAAAACAAATAAAAGGCTAAGTTTAGGTCTACGTTAAAATCCAGAGAAAATTTAGGGTTCGGAGTGATTCTGACGAGGAAGGTATTAGCACCCTCGCGACGCCCAAAATTGGTATCTTATTAAACACATGTTGTCTTGATTTTCAAAAATACGAATTCAATTTGACATTTAAGTGTGATCCGATTGAAGGAAATGAGAAGTTGCAAGTTTTTTGTTTTTAGAAGGGCGTCCGTTTTAACACGAGCCGATTAATTTCACCCAACATAGCGATGAAATCGATGACTTAATGTTAAAATCGGTACATTGCCTTATTCTTAAAATTAAAATGTAAAAAGTTTTTAAAATGATAGTAAAAAAAATCCAAGAATATTATTGTCAAAAAAATGCGAATAATGATGTGAATAATAAAATATATAAAATATAAAATATTAAAATATCAAAATATTAGAATAATAATAATTAATATTGACAAATAAAAATAAAATAGAAATAAAAAATGTACATAATATATATATATATTAGAAATAATAATGATGTTTAAAATCAATACTATTAATAATACTACATCAATATGTACATATATAAAAAATAAATACGTGATAATATTAAAAATATGTACATAATATAGTGTTAAAAATACATACATAATATAGTTAAGATATATACATAAGATAACATGTAAAATATATATATATAAATAATATAATATTAAAGATATATACATAAAATAGTATAAAATATATATATATATACATAATATAAATTTAAAATATACCTAATATATTAAAAGAATATATATAATATAATATTAAGAAATATAATAATAACAAAAAAGGAGAGAGAGGAGAGGGTGGATGATTTTTACCACAAGGTCGGCCATCGTCCGGTCGTCGGATCATGCAAAGCACACCCAGTACACTAAAATGGGACCTCAAAAAACTTTTTCGGTAAAAATGGGTAAGCTTCCTCCTTTTATTTTTTTTTACTTTCTTTATAAAAGAAACAAAATAAGATTGAAAAGAAAACAATAAGTAAACAAAGAACTTAAAATGAGAATAGACAAAGAAACCTCTTTTGCTTTGATCTTTGATTAATTTTCAAAAAAAAACTAGCTTCTCCAAAAACTAGCCTTCACAATAACTCTTCTCCTTAATTACTTTAAAAAGAAACCTCTCCAAAAATCCTTTACAATTACTTTCTCTCCCAAAAACTCTCCAAAAAAAAATCCCTCTATATACAAAATATGAGAAGGCTTATATAGCCATTTACAAAATATTTTTTTATTGTTTATGTCTTCATTTGTAGGTACAAGTGGTGGTGGAGCAAGTGTGGTTAGTGGAGTAGGTAATGGAGCAAGTGTGGCTAGTGGATTTGGTGGTGGAAAAGGTGTGGCTAGTGGAGTTGGTGGTGGAAAAAGAGTGGCTAGTGGAGTTGTTGGTGGAAAAGGTGTGGCTAGTGGAGTTGGTGGTGGAAAAAGTGTGGCTAGTGGAGTTGGTGGTGGAAAAGGTGTGGCTAGTGGAGTTGGTGGTGGAAAATGAGTGGCTAGTTGAGAAAAGTTTAAGTTGTAGGCTAGGTTTTTTATTTTGATTTGGGCTTAGGGTTTGGGCCGTTGGGGTTTTGATGTAAATTGGGCTTTGGGTAGTTAAGATTTTGGGTTTTGGGTTTAATTTTGGTGGGTTAGGTAAGGCTAAATTGGGTTTTGATGTAAATGGGCTAAAATTGGCCTACAACAATGCCCTCTTTGCTTATTATCGTATACGAGAATAGAGCAAAGATATAAAGAAAGGCCAATTTTGCGGTCTTGCTAAGTATGGACTTCTTTGGTGCTCTTCTCATCCGGTAGTCTCTTTCCGGTCCATCGCATCTTGTAGCTTTGGTTCAATCCACTGCAAATTCGAGAGATATGCTTTGTAGCTTCAATGTTCGATGTAATTCAATATGCTCTTCTATCACTTGATGAGATAAGGTTTTGGGTCTTCTCTTACGCCACTTTAGAAAGGCAAGATCGATATCCTCGATTAACTCCACTTTGCAACTTCAGGGAGACAAAATCTGGTGTCTTCAATCAGCTCTAATATTGATTCTTTACTCGGCATGTGATCCTAAGCTCAACTCATTTCTCGCAATATGAATTGACTCTGTAAAACTAGACATTAAAAATAGAAATTGAAAATAGCTTAGCACGTGAGCCAAGGCTCAACTCACCTCTCGCAAAAGTAGATTTTGAAAATACCTCGACATGTGAACCCAAGGCTCAACTCACATCTCGCAATATGAGTTGATTTTTGAAAAATATAAATTGAAAAAATAGAAATTGAAAAGCAGAAATTAAAAAGACCTCAACATGTGAGCCGAGACTCAACTCACCTCTCGCAATATGAGTTAAATTTTGACAAACAGAAATTGAAATTACCTCAGCGTGTCCCAAGGCTCAACTCACCTCTCGCAATATGAGTTGATTTTTGAAAAGCAGAATTTAAAATACCTCGGCGTGTCACGAGGCTCAACTCACCTCTCGCAATATGAGTTGATTTTTTTCTGACGAGAAATTGAAGAACGAAATTGAAAAGACCTCGGCATGTGAGCCGAGACTCAACTCACCTCTCATAATATGAGTTAATTTTGACAAACAAAATTGAAATTACCTCAGCGTGTCCAGAGGCTCAACTCACCTTTCGCAATATGAGTTGATTTTTAAAAGCAAATTTAAAAATACCTCAACAGTATCTCGAGGCTCAACTCACCTCTCATAATATGAGTTGATTTTTTTACTGAATGTAAATTGAAGAACGAAATTGAAAAGACCTCGGCATGTGAGCCGAGGCTCAACTCACCTCTCACAATATGAGTTAATTTTGACAAGCGAAATTGAAATTACCTCAGCGTGTCCCGAGGCTCAACTCACCTCTCATAATATGAGTCGATTTTTGAAAAGCAAATTTAAAATACCTCGGCGTGTCACGAGGCTCAACTCACCTCTCGCAATATGAGTTGATTTTTTTTTCTGACGAAATTGAAGAACGAAATTGAAAAGACCTCAGCATGTGAGCCGAGGCTCAACTCACCTCTCGCAATATGAGTTAATTTTTGACAAACAAAAATTGAAATTACCTCAGCGTGTCCCGAGGCTCAACTCACCTCTCGCAATATGAGTCGATTTTTGAAAAACAGAAATTTAAAAATACCTCAGCGTGTCCTGAGGCTCAACTCACCTCTCGCAATATGAGTTGATTTTTGACAAACAGAAATTGAAATTACCTCAGCGTGTCTTGAGGCTTAACTCACCTCTCGCAATATGAGTTGATTTTTGACAAACAGAAATTTAAATTACCTCAGCGTGTCCTGAGGCTCAACTCACCTCTCGCAATATGAGTTGATTTTAAAAACAGAAATTGAAAACCAGAAATTGAAAATACCTCAGCGTGTGAGCCAAGGCTCAACTCACCTCTTGCAATATGAGCTAATTTTTTATGAACATAAATTAAAACCACCTCAGCGTGTCCTGAGGCTCAACTCACCTCTCGCAATATGAGTTGATTTTTTTGAAAATCAGAAATAAAAACATCAAAATACCAAAAGATGTCATCTGGTGGAACTCGGGTGTCTTTTCCTTTGATTCAGTGCGACTCTCATTCAAGATTTCTTGCTCTGCTGGAGTACCTGTATATGCTATGTATGATGTTATCATGATATGCACATGTTTGTCTTAAATGCTTTTATGCCTACATGATTATGCAGTGCTCCTTAAGCATGTTTGTCGTATGTCCATTTAGCCACAATTGTTGAGGATCTGTGTTCATTGCTTTGATTCTCGACTTTCTCTTCAGGCCTTATACCTGCCTTCAAGCTTCACGAGTAATCGACGTTCCTCAGATATCACTCTTCTGCCCCTGGTTGAACTTTGTCCTTGCTTTGAGGCTCTTGTACTTATCAAATTCTTATCTGGGTAATGCTTAGCACTTCTTTTGTTTAGAGTATGTCATTTCACTATTTATCATGTAAATGAACCCATAATGAGATGCATGAAAAAGGTCAGATAGGGACAAAAATGATATTTCATATTCATCTATTTCAAATGTGGCAAACAAAGCAAGTTAAACAATGAGAGTAAAAAATGTCAAAAAGAAAGAAAGGATCGTATTCAATGGATACAAATGCTCTAGATATTCAACACATGAACTCTTCCTCATTCCTCAATCAAAAATCTTTTCGAGCACGGCTTCTTGCGTAGAAGATTTCGAGCTTTCAGAAATGCTTCAAATACTGTAGCCTCACTGCTTAACCTATCGTTCGACCGCCAGGTTTGTTTCATTAGGACGCCCTTTCGGGTTTTCATCCTAATCTTTTTGTACTAATCAAGACGCCCTTTTCGGGTTTTCGCCTTGATCCCTTTTTTTTTTTTTAAGATGCCCTTTTCGGGTTTCCATCTTAAGCATAATATTTCTTCACAGCATCTGAGTTCACTAGATTCGACAACTCTTTCCCATCCATCTCGGTAAGGATCAAAGCTCCTCCTGAGAATGCCTTCTTTACGACATATGATCCTTCCCAATTTGGTGCCCATTTTCCTCGCAGGTCTTTTTGTATTGAGAGAATTTTCCTCAGCATGAGTTCTCCTTCATGGAATTCTCTTGGCCGTACCTTCTTGTCATGGGCTGTGATCATTCTTTTCTGGTACATTTGTCCATGAAAAATTGCCCTGAGACGCTTTTCTTCAATGAGGTTTAGTTGATCATATCGAGCTTGTACCCATTCTGCTTCTTCTAACTTTGATTCCATTAAGACTCGCAGAGAGGGGATCTCAACCTCAATAGGTAGCACAGCTTCCATTCCATAAACCAGAGAGAAAGGAGTTGCTCCTGTAGGTGTTCGCATAGATGTGCGATATGCATACAAAGCAAATGGTAGTTTCTCGTGTCAATCTTTATATGTCTCAGTCATTTTCCCAATGATCCTCTTAATATTTTTGTTGGCTGCTTCCACAGCCCCGTTCATCTTTGGGCGATAGGGCGAGGAGTTATGATGCTTTATTTGGAATTGCTTGCACACTTCTTCCATCATCTTATTGTTCAGATTCATGGCATTGTCTGAAATGATTCTTTCAGGCAAACCATATCGGCAAATGATTTCCTTTTTCAAAAACTTGCACACTGCAGTCTTCGTCACATTGGCAAACGAAGCGGCTTCAATCCATTTTATGAAATAATTGATAACCATAAAAATGAATTGATGTCCATTTGAAGCTTTTGGAGAAATTGGCCCTATGACATCCATGCCCCACATAGAAAAAGGCCACGGAGAAGTCATGACATGAAGGGGTGAAGGGGCTACATGAATTTTATCGCCGTAGATTTGACATTTGTGGCATTTTCTGGCAAAATTGATGCAGTCACTTTCCATTGTCAGCCAATAATAACCGAGTCTCATGATCTTTCCGCCATATTGAAACCATTGGCATGCGTTCCAAAATTCCCTCATGGACCTCTTCAAGTATTTTTCTGGCTTCAACATCATCCACACATCTCAAAAGCATCTGATCCTTTCCTCTTTTATACAGGATATCCCCATCAAGAACAAATCCTGCTGCCATTCTTCTAATTGTTCTTTTATCGTTCTCATTCGCTTGTTCGGGATACCTTTGATTCTTGATATATTCTAAGATATCATGGAACCAAGGCCGTCCGTCTACTTCTTTCTCAATGCTACAACAGTGTGCAGGGACTTCGTATATGCTCATTTTGAGGGGCATTATTTCTGCTTCTCTACTTGCTTTGAACATTGAAGCCAAAGTGGCTAGGGCATCAGCCAGTTGGTTCTCTTCTCGTAGGAAGTAATGAAAAGTTATTTCTTTGAATTCCTTGATCAATCCAGCCACTAAATCACTGTACTTAATCAATTTTGAGTCCCTCACTTCCTACTCTCCACGGTTTGGTAAATCACTAGGTTTGAGTCCCGTACACCTCTAAGATCTTGATGTTTAGTTCGATAGGTGCACGAAGCCCTATGATCTGAGCCTCATATTCTGCGATATTATCGATGCGAGAAGAAGTTCGATCTTGCGGTGAGCGGATAATGATTCCCGTCTGGTGATACCAGGATTACTCTATTTCCATGCCCTAAAGCATTTGACGCACCATCAAAGCACATCTTCCATGACTTCTCTTTTGATGACTCGGATTCTATTTCTGTGATGCACATTAAGTCTTCATCTGGGAAATCGAATCTTAAAGGCTCATATTCCTCTGTCGTTCGAGTTGCTAAGAAGTCACTATTGCGCTCCCTTTTATCGACTTCGACTTACATAGGCAATGTCATATTCGAAAGGAGGATGCGCCATCGTGCCATTCTTCACGATAGTCTTGCGATTCCATCATGTATTTTATTGGGTCCACTTTGAAATTAGCCATGTCGTGTGATACAACATATATTGTCCGAGTCTTGAGCTACCCAAACCGGCGCAACAATATTTCTCAATGGACGAATATTTTGCCTCATATTGAGAGAACTTTTCTTTGAGGTAGTAGATCGCTTTTCTTTCTTTCGACTCGTCGTGTTTGCCCGATCGCAACCCATTGAACTTTCGAACACACCAAATACAATATCAATGGTTTTCCGAGTTGGCGGTACTAACACTGGAGGATCGGACAAATATTGTTTTATCTTATCAAAGGCCACCGGCATTCCTCGTTCCATTCTCTCGGGTTATGTTTTGAAGAAGCGAAAGATTGGGTCGCATTGGTTGGTAAGTTGAGCGATAAATCGGGCGATGTAGTTTAATCTCCTAAAATCCTCTAACTTCCTTTTGCGTCTTGTGAAGTGGTAATTCTTGGATGGCTTTTATTTTATCGGATCAACTTCAATACCTCTTTCACGACAATGAAGCCTAGCAACTTTCCGAGGTAGCCCCAAATGTACATTTGGTGGATTAAGCTTTAGTGAAACTTTCTCGACCTTCGAACAATTTCTTGAGGTTCACTACATGCTCTTCTTCCCCTCGGGATTTAGCAATCATATCGTCGACATAGACCTCTATTTCTTTATGCATCATATCATGGAATAACGTCACCATAGCCCTCTGATATGTTGCCCCTGCATTCTTTAACCCAAAAGGCATCACCTTGTAGCAGAATGTTCCCCACATCGTTATGAAGGTAGTTTTCTCCATATCTTTCGGGGCCATTTTGATCTGATTGTACCCCGAGAATCCATCCATGAAAGAAAACAATGAATGTTTTGCTGTGTTGTCCACCAACGTGTCAATATGTGGCAAGGGAAAATTATCTTTTGGGCTTGCTCGATTCAGGTCACGGTAATCTACACACATTCGTACTTTGCCATGTTTCTTTGGTACTGAGACTATGTTAGCCACCCATTCTGGATATTTAGAGGCTTGTAGGAAGCTAGCATCAAATTGCTTCTTGACTTCCTCTTTTATTTTCAATAGCATTTCGGGTCTCATCCTTCTTAATTTTTGCTGGATGGGCTTGCATTCTGGCTTTAATGGGAGCTTATGGACCACTTAATCTTCATCTAGCCCTGGCATGTCCTGGTATGACCATGCGAAAACATCTTTGTATTCGCGGAGTAAAATGATCAAACTATGTCTGGTACTCTCTGAAATAGAAGTCCCAATCTTCACTTCTTGTTTCCTCTCTTCAGTGCCCAAATTTATTGTTTCCACAGATTCTTCATGAGGCAAAATCTGTTTATCCTCTTGTTCCACCATTCTTAACAATTAGGAGACGAGACATAATCTTGACATTTTCTTGACTTCAAATTCTCTAAGCAAACAGCCTTCTCAAAATCAATTTCAAGATTAAGAACGGGCTTATTCATGTCGTCAATATCGAGCACACGAAAGTTGAATGGAAAAGGAAGCTATAGAGGGGCATCCAAGTATTGGAATCAACAAAGAAATGTCATGTCATGGCAATAAGGCAAATGTGAGTATAGGCTATGAAATGAGAAAATGATTATGAAATTAGCGATAATGCGAAAAAAAATCGTGACAAAATGCATCTTTATTGATATTCATTTAAATGATAAAGAGCGAATGCAAACTCTTACAAAAGAATTCTATTATATCTAAGGACATAACAGAATGTTAACGTTTGAGCATTACTCTGAAGACTTATAAACTACAAGAAGATCCTCGGCGGTCAATTGTTCAACATGAAACCCGGGGACAAGGCGTATCTTTGAGACGTCTTTACTCGCGTCGACTCCTTTATCAATGACATTTATCTTGATATTCGAAAACCCTTTTCAATTAACCATAGCGTGTTTCGTGGACCATCTTGTTGAGGTACATCATTCCCGAGATGTAAATGTTTTTGACAAAGGAGGGTACTCTATTGGTTCCCATTCGGTTCTTAGCCCAAAGCTCTTGCAATCCTTCTTTCTGATCTTTTTCCTTGTCTTCTTCTTTGGCGCATGTCATTGGAACCCCAAACTATATCAGGCCCTGTGGTGCACTGGCTTTAAAGCCCTGACTATTCCTTGCAGATATCTCCCTAAACCTCTTCTCGCTCGAGCTCCCCTTCCTACGGTCAATGTGACACCCATTCTAGTATTTCTCGACAGTTTTAGCACCGAAATTCTGTTTTCCTCAACAACAAAAGTGGCATTTATGAATTCAAGGGATCGGAAGGAACATTCCAATGCGTCTTTGTTCACTTCCAAGTACGGTGCATCGGCAGAGATAGATGCGACAATGTCTTCTTCTCCCTCGACAATGACCAAACAACCGTCCATGATAAATTTCACCTTTTGATGGAGGGATGATGGGACTGCTCCAGCAGAATGGATCCAGGGTCTTCCCAAAAGGTAGTTATAAGAGGATGTAATGTCCATGACTTGGAACTCGACATCATAAATGTAAGGGCTCACTTCCAAAGGATTTCGATCTTTCCGGGACTTGGCGCCTCGTTCGTGAATGCCCTTACCGTGGAATGACAGGGCCTTAAGTAGGACAAATCCATTGGTATTCGGAAAGCGTGGCCAATGGCATAACATTTAACGTTGACCCATTATCGATGAGTACGTTCGGTATTATGTAGCCCTTGCGTGAGTCGTGATATGCGGCGCTTTCACCGAGCCTCTACCATTTGGCGGTATCTCATCATCACTAAAAGAGATGAAATTATGCGCATTTAGATTATTTACCCACCTATCAAGCTTCTCAACGGATATGTTGTTGGTCACATAAGCTTGATTTAACACCTTCAATAAAGTATTTCGATGTGGCTCAATTTAACGGTGAGATAAAAGCGTGATTCGTCTTTGGTGCTTACTCAATTGTTCCACCACACTATACTCGCTGTGCTTGATAAATTTCAAGAATTCCTGAGCTTCTTCCTCATTCACAGGCTTTTTGGTTTCTTGCACGGGTGGAATTTCTTGCTCGACTTTGACTTCGTGCATCACTACTTTCCCTTTTTGCTTCCAATCACTATTCTTTTTTACTGGTTCGACTTCTTTCGAATAACAATGCCCACTGCGGGTAAAATGACCTACTTCCCCAATGTCTTCAGTTGTGGCTTCGGGCTTTTCCCCTTCAGGTGCGATGATATTGACATTGTACTTCCACGGTACTGCTTTATTGTCCTTATAAAGGAAAGGAGATGGTACGTCGATTATCATTTTTAGTTTCACCGGCTCCTTCTTCGCGTCATAATAAATTATTAACAGTCATCGGTGCTATATTCGTGGCACTTCCCACTAGTTTGTCATAAAACGGCGCCTTTAAGGTGTTGATAAAGAGAACGGTTATCTCCGTTTTTGTTAGTGGGGCTCCACTTGGGCGAGACGTCTCTCCATCTCTGCAAGATCTTGTCGAAGGTCTCGATGGCTTTTCTCCATCATTTGCAAGGTCATCAGTGCGGCACCATGTCGATACATGCTTGTCTTTTCGCGAATCGCAGACGCCAAGTCCTTCGAGGATCGAATCTTTTCTCTACTAAGTTGGTTGTACCACAGAAGAGTGACCACATTAGACTATCTTGAAAGCAATGTATGAGTAGTTTATCCTCGTTCACATAACCAGTCATTTTCGACGAACATAATGAGATGTGCTTTTGGGCACCTTGTCCCATCATACTTCTCAAAATCGGGCACTTTGAACTTGGAGGCAAAATTAGATCGGTACCAAATCGAGTTCCTTGGCACCTAGTGCGGAGAAGACTTCATGCCTTCTATTGCTTTGAGTCTTTCCTCTAGACTCCTATATTTTGCATCATGGTTATCCAATTTCAACTTGGCTACCTCTGTTGGGTCATCCAGGATCTGGAACTAGTGGATCGGCAGGTTAGCCCCAGGTTCGACGCGAATATTCCTTGCCCTAAATTAGTGGGTGGAGCGGTGGCATAGGTCGATGTTCCCACTGTGGCTTCCCTTAAGTATACCCTCTTTGTGTTGTATCTGTGGCGGTGGAGTGAATCCGGGGATAAAATGGATCTGATCGTGGTGAATTCTTGACCAAGTTCCATAACATCGGGGTTCTGCATGGGTCCTTTTCCTTTGACCAAAGTTGTCATCATCTCCATCATTTTAGCCATCGATCTCTTTGCTCGAGTGATTCCTCTCGAGATCTCACCATTAGGTCTCTCGTCTCTTGTTGCGATTTGGCGGTTGCTCTTGTAATTCCTTTTGAACCCTTTCCATCTTTTCAATTCTCTCATTGAATTCACTTCCATTACTCTAGCTTGTCGGTAGCGTTTTATCTGGATGGCGTGGTTCGATCTTGTGGTATTACAAGCTGCGAATTATATATTTTATCTTCAATGATGAGTATGGGATATGCAATGTATGAATAAATGCATGAATGAATGCATGAATGTCAAATGAATGTCGATCATGAATGAATATGCAAAAATTTGGTGTTAATTTCAAGATAGCCCTATTTAGGCATTTCCTTAATCAAAGGAGTATAACACAACGTTTGGTCACTCGTATAATTGACTCCTCCATTAGAAACCCGTTTTGGCAACCAATCTCTAATCAACACCTTCCTAACAAGATGCCTTCGATGCATGATGAAAAATAAAAATACGAGACAAACGACCTTGGTTAGCGCAACACATATAAGCAGAGAAAAAGCGTGGAAAATCTAACAAATTAAGCTACTTGGTCCAGTGGACTCGATTCCCTTGCTTAGAAAGCACAAATGTAAAAGAAATAGAAGGTAAGATGTGCTTTTCCCGTGTACTTATTTTGGTGACTACTAAACGAGCGGAGGTTCGGCATGGCTCTAGTTGGGTGGCTCGTATGGTTCACTATATGCGGTTTTGGTTCTAAACAGGTACTCAAATTGCTCGTACTATCATCTGCTAAGATTAGCACGAAGCCCCGGTCATAACCCATCACAGGCTCACGAGTTCAATTCAAGGGATTACATTTACTTATGCCTATGCGAAGGGACAAGTTAACTCACGAAAGCATAAGTCATATGTAACCCAAAGTATTCACTAGCTTTGTGAGGGACGAGTTAACTCACGAAGGCATAGCGTTTACTTTCACTTAAGCAGACGAGCCGGGTAGAGAGCTTATGTTATGCAAAATGCAAGTGCACGTGTGTGGGAGAAACTTGCAATCCTTCCATTTATTTTAAAACTACAAAACTAAAATGAAAGATAAAACAAATTAGGAGATACGTATGTATGATAAAAAACAAAACTTAAGGATCATGATTAAATATTAATTTGAACATGGAAATTTGAAAATTTTGACAACACGTTTAATTCAACTCGACTCTCAAAAATGGAGGTCCCGATGGAGTCGCCAATTTGTGTGACGTAAAATTTTAGCTTAGCTTGGTCGCTAATTCAGCGATTTATTGAAAAAAGTTTGAAATTTGACGTTTGATTTTTGAAATAAGCAGGAGTCGCCACCGATCCTTTTTCCTAGGTGTGGTGGGACACCTATTAGATCTCTTATTAAAACAAATAAAAGGCTAAGTTTAGGTCTAGTTCAAATCCGAGAGAAAATTTAGGGTTAGGAGTCGGTTCACATACGAGGAAGGTATTAGCACCCTCATGACGCCCAAAATTGGTATCTTATTAAACACATGTTGTCTTGATTTTCAAAAATACGAATTCAATTTGACATTTAAGTGTGATCCGATTGAAGGAAATGAGAAGTTGCAAGTTTTTTGTTTTTAGAAGGGCGTCCGCTTTTAACACGAGCCGATTAATTTCACCCAACATAGCGATGAAATCGATGACTTAATGTTAAAATCGGTACATTGCCTTATTCTTAAAATTAAAATGTAAAAAGTTTTTAAAATGATAGTAAAAAAATCCAAGAATATTATTGTCAAAAAAATCACGAATAATGATGTGAATAATAAAATATATAAAATATAAAATATTAAAATATCAAAATATTAGAATAATAATAATTAATATTGACAAATAAAAATAAAATAGAAATAAAAAATGTACATAATATATATATATTAGAAATAATAATGATGTTTAAAATCAATACTATTAATAATACTACATCAATATGTACATATATAAAAAAATAAATACGTGATAATATTAAAAATATGTACATAATATAGTGTTAAAAATACATACATAATATAGTTAAGATATATACATAAGATAACATGTAAAAATATATATATATATATATAAATAATATAATATTAAAGATATATACATAAAATAGTATAAAATATATATATATACGTAATATAAATTTAAAATATACCTAATATATTAATGAATATATATAATATAATATTAAGAAATATAATAATAACAAAAATGAGAGAGAGAGAGGGTGGATGATTTTTACCACAAGGTTATCCATCGTCCGATCATGGACCATGCCATGGCCATCACCACATACTAAATGGGGACCTCAAAAAACTTTTTCGGTAAAAATGGGTAAGCTTCCTCCTTTTATTTTTTTACTTTAGTATAAAAGAAACAAGATAAGATTGAAAGGAAAACAATAAGTAAACAAAGAACTTAAAATGAGAATAGACAAAGAAACCTCTTTTGCTTTGATCTTTGATTAATCTTCAAAAAAACTAGCTTCTCCAAAAACTAGCCTTCACAATAACTCTTCTCCTTAATTACTTTAAAAGAAACCTCTCCAAAATCCTTTACAATTACTTTCTCTCCCAAAACTCTCCAAAAAAATCCTCTATATACAAAATATGAGAAGGTTTATATAGCCATTTACAAAATATTTTTTATTGTTTATGTCTTCATTTGTAGGTACAAGTGGTGGTGGAGCAAGTGTGGTTAGTGGAGTAGGTAATGGAGCAAGTGTGGCTAGTGGATTTGGTGGTGGAAAAGGTGTGGCTAGTGGAGTTGGTGGTGGAAAAAGAGTGGCTAGTGGAGTTGTTGGTGGAAAAGGTGTGGCTAGTGGAGTTGGTGGTGGAAAAAGTGTGGCTAGTGGAGTTGGTGGTGGAAAAGGTGTGGCTAGTTGTGACAGCCTTAAAACGACCCTAGTCAGAATGTGGTTTCGGGACCACAAAATCGAGGCATAAAAATAATTTAATATTTATTTTATTGCCTATAATATGTGTTAACTCATGTGTGACATTTTTGATGTTTTAATTTAGAGTTATAAATGTGAATTTCACTAGAAAGGACCTAGTAGAAAACTTTGAAAGTATGATGGGGAAATTTGTGATGACTAGTTGATCATGCATGCAAAAATGAGGGGTTTGCATGTCAATTTCCCCTTTTATTTGCTAATGGCCGGCCATGACAAAGAATTATGGGCAAAACATGTCATAAAACATGTTGGGTGAATGCTTGATGTTAGAAATAATAAAATAAAGAGCATGGGCAAAGAAAGAAAAAAAAAATGGTCTCATCCATGCCCCCCTTGCCGTGAATGAGAGAAAGAAAACAAAGAAGAAAAAAAAAATGTGTGTGTTCATCCTTGAACATCTTTTGGCCGAAAATTGAAGGAAAAAGGGAAGAAGGGAGTGAAGCATTCGGCTATCCTAGGTCACTATTAAGGTAAGTTTAATGTTGTGCCATGAGATTCTTGCATGTGTTAGTTGTTAGCTTGAGCTCTACCTAGCCCATGGTCTAAACCTTGCTATGTGATGGAGATGACACTCGGCCATGGATGTATCATTCTTGCTTGGTGTTGATGTTGTGTTGATGAGATATTAAGTGATTTTTGTAAACCATGTTGAAATTTGATTTGTGGGGTGAGTATGGTTTTTGGCTATAAAAGATTAATAAGGGTGATGGTTGTGTCTTATGCTAAACTTAGATAAATAATGGTAGTTGCTTACATCTTGATATCTATGAGTTCCTTTCTTGGTTCTACCATAGACCCACGAAGTATATGTTTATTTGGTGTTGTTGGAGATTATGATAGAAGCTAATGAGTGAGAGTTTGATAGATACTATGAGGTTAAATTTCATGAGATTGTAAGCTTGTAATTTGGATGATGAAATTCATGCTTTGTGAAGGTAAATGGTGTGGAAGGAGCATTCAGCCATGGTAGTAAGATGAAATGCAAAATGTTAGTATTTGATTACTAGTGTATAAATGCATATTAGCCGAGTTTTGAATTTGAAACGAAACGAGATATAATCAATACAAGTAACCATACTTGTAGGAAGTATTGAGCATAATTGGCCTCAACATATACATGCATACTCGGCCACATGAGAAGATTAGTGTTGCATGCTTTCGGTTAGAGGCAAGCATATTGATGCCTTTATCTTGGTTAGGACAGTCGGCTAAAAGGGATGTGAGTTAATATGTCGAGTTGATGCATGATTTCACATGTATGTGACTTTAATGTCTAATGTATAAATATGGGCTAAGTGCCTTGTATTCCTCTTTTCGATGCTCAAATGATTAAGTCAATTTGTTTGTTTAATTAAGCTCAAGAGCAAAGGAGATCTAAATCCGATAAAGGGAAGGAAAAAGTGGTCGAATAGCCATCGAAATCGTTCGACAACATCCGAGGTAAGTTCTCGAGTAATGGAACTTAGATTATGATTTGATTAGACCATGCTCTTTGTGTGTGGCTATTCAGCCGAAATTGCAAATGTGATAAGTGTCTTGTGTTTGAATTTTGCTAATGAAAATGAAATACGGATGTGTCACGATTTATTGATAATTGTGCTTGGCTATTTGAATGATGTCCGGGCTAAGTCCCGAAGGCTTTGTGCTAAGTGACTAAATCCGGACTAAGAATCCGAAGGCATTCGTGCGAGTTAATAAATCCGGGCTAAACCCGAAGGCATTTGTGCGAGTTACTAAACCCGGGTTAAGTCCCTAAGGCATTCGTGCGAGTTACTATAACCGGGCTTTGTCCCGAAGGCATTTGAGTGAGTCGTTATATCCGGTTAAATTCCGAAGGTACGTGATTCAAGAATGAGCGATCTTGCTGTAAAAAAAATTCAGTTAATACGCTTGAAAAAAAAAATTCCAGCAATGAGGTATGTTCATATGTGTTTTGAATTAGTTGATTCCCTTCGAATAGTATTCGCTCAGACGAGTAATGAGCTTCCGGTTTTTGGCTAAGATGATCCCTTATGTATGAATATAGGGGTTGGAATGTGAAATAAGTATGATATTGAGAATTTGTGCATATGAAATTATCCGTTAGCTATATGAATGCTATGCTTTTGTTGTGCTGGAATCCCTTGCTCAAACTTACTAAGCATAAATTGCTTACTCCGTTTCTCTGTTTCTCTGTTTATAGATTTTGGCTCGTCAGCTATCAGACTCGGGATTTTTGGAAGTTGAAGTCTCCCACACTATCAAAGCCCCCTTTTGGTACAATTTTGGTTGAACTTTGAAATGGCATGTATAGGACTACCCTTTTGTTGTAGGTCATGTACCTTTCGGTTTTGTGTAAACTTGGATAGCCATGCGAAAATGGCTTATATACGTTTTAGCATAGTACTATAATCGTTTGTATGTTGATCATTATGAGGTATGGAATTGTTTTGAAACGATTAGCCATTGGAATGGTTAATCATGATCACACTTTGTGCTATGTATGCAAAAAGGGCCAATTGAATCATGAAAATTATGAAATAGGTAAAGTCTACCTTAAAGGCAGATGCTGTCAGCAGCAGTAGTGTGGATGTGAAAAATCACTAAAAATAGCAGGAATGGAATTAATTAGTGAATAAATTATGTAAATGAACCTTGATGAATCTACTTTTATATGGAAGAAACGAAACGGTCATATGAGTTGTATGTTAAGAGATATTTAGGTTTTCGTGAGACAGGGCCAGAATGGTTTCTGGATCCCTTGTTCCGACTTTGGAAATTCATTGTAAATTAATCAGAGATAATTAGGAGTCATGCCATATATTTATAGATTCCTCTTTTAGTCTAATTTCTATAGAAACAAACGGCATCAGTATTGAAGCCCTGTACAGAGAGATATTCAAGTTGTAACGCACGAAGGTCAGTGTAGTCGACCCTTGTCACATGGGAGACTTTAACTAATAAACTGTACTAATTGACCCAACCAAAAATTCTAGAAACAAATATGTAGATGGAAATATGAGTCTAGTTTCAGGGAAAAATTACAAAACTGATTTTTGAGTTTTGAAACTCAAGATATGATTTTTAAGGCGACAGTGACGCGATAACCAGCTTGTCGGAAAATTTTTTATGGATTTGTGAAAACAATTAAGTTAAGTCTGTGCACCTTGTGTTCGACTCGATACGGACTCGGTGCAGGGTGTTACAATTTTATTGGTATCGAGCTACGGTTTAGTCGATTCTAAGACTACCGTAATGCGTTTGGGTCTAGCTATACATGCCGTTTTATGTGATTATTTGATAGTGTGGTGATTTCGACATTTGCAAATGTGTTTATTTATAGTAATGGATCCCGATCCCGACCGAGCGGTGGTGATGATCTTGAGAGTGTAGCGCTGCTCCCTTTAAGGGACAACAATGCGCGACTTTCAACCTAATGCTAGTAATCCAAATGATGAAGCTAGACAAGCTTTCTATAGCGTGATGAATGATTGGTTCAACCAATACATTCGAACTAATCTGTTGTTCCACAACCTCCATTCCCAACAAACACAAATTTCAGACCTACAATGCCTCCGATGGCCCGACCAAATAAGGTCGAATAAGCCCCAGTTGATGAATCCGAAATCATGGGGCCACCGAATTTAAAGCTACGGATAGCGACGATGCCGAGCAAGCTGAATTTTGGTTGGACAACACTATCCGCATTTTCGATGAGCTATCTTGTACACCGATGAATGCCTAAAGTGTACTATCTCCTTGCTACGCGATTACGCCTACTATTGGTGGAGTACTCGACTTCATTGTGCCCCGAGAGCAAGTAACTTGGGAGTTCTTCAAACCGAGTTTGGAAGAAGTATATCGATCAAAGATTCATTGACCAAAATGGAAGGAATTTCTTGAACTCAAACAAGGTTCCATGTCGATTCACCGACTATGAACGAAAATTTGTGAGGCTTAGTCGTCATGCGAGAATGCATTTCCTCGAAGCCGTGATGTGTAAGCGTTTGAAGATGGATGAATGACGATATAAAGTCGTATGTTGGCATCTTGGAAATCGAGAATTTGTGGTACTTGTCGAGCGAGCTTGCAAAGCCGAGGAGCTCGGTGTGGAGAAAAGAAAAGTGAAGGGGAGCAAGGGAGTTTCGTAAGAGGTCTTGGGGAAGCCCATCCCACGATCATCAAAGAAATTTAGAGATGGCTTAGGCCGATCTAGAGACACTTTGGGCTTTTCTAGACGAGACCGCGATCGACCCCTATGGGCACGCGAGTCACTTGATCGCCGGTGTTGGAAATGATCGTCGAGATGAGCGAGTGCCAATATTGTGGCAAATGGCATTCGGGAGTTGTAGATTCCGTGACCGCTCCTGTTACAAGTGCGGATCGATCGACCACTTTATTAAAGATTGCCCGAGGTTGTCTGAACAGAATGTAGATCAGAGTGGGAAACCGGGTGCTACCACTGCTCGAGGTAGACCATCAAGAAATACGGGCAATGCTAGTGGTGGTCGAGAGGATCTAGAGATCTTGCGACCGGATCCGAGGCTCGTGCTCTGCTAGGGCTTATGCTATCTGGCGCGAGGATGCTTCCTCGCCGGATGTTATTACCGGTACTTTCACTCTCTTTGATACTAATGTGATTGCTTTGATTGACCTGGTTCCACTCATTCTTATATATCTGAAACCTTAGCATCCAAGAAGACTTTACCTATTGAGTCTCTTGAGTTCGTAATTCGGTGTCAAATCCTTGGGTCGTTACGTCTTTGGTCGACAAAGTGTGTAAGAAATGTCCCCTAGTAATTCGAGGTTCCTGTTTTCCGGCGGACTTGATGCTTTTGCCGTTCGATGAATTTGATGTTATTCTTGGGTTAGATTGGTTGACCGTGCATGATGCGGTTGTGAATTGCAAAAGCAAGACTATTTATTTGAGGTGTGCAAATAACGAGATGATCCGAGTTGAGTCTACGGACTTAAAGGGTTGCCAATTGTAATATCATCAATGTTGGCCCGAAATATGTAAGAAAGGGTGCGAAGCATACCTTGTGTATGTACTTGATGATAAGGAGTTAGAAATAAAACCGAATCTGTCTTGGGTGGTTTGTGAATACGGATGTTTTTCAGAAGAATTACGGGTTTGCCACTGTTCGGAGATAGAGTTTGGTATTGAGCTTGTACTGGGGACTCGCCAATTTCGATAGCTCCGTGTCGTATGGCACCAACCGAGTTAAAGGAGTTGAAAGCTCGGTTGCAAGAATTGACGGATAGAGGTTTCGCTCGACCAAGTTTCTCACCTTGGGTGCACCAGTATTGTTTGTGAAAAAGAAGGGCGGAACCATGAGGTTGTGCATTGACTATCGTCACCGAATAAAGTGACGATAAAGAATAAATATCCATTACCGCGTATTGATGATTTGTTTGATCAACTAAAGGGAGCCTCGGTGTTTTCAAAGATAGATTTGAGATCGGGCTATTATCGATTCTTGAATTCGAGATTCGGACATACCCAAAACCGCCTTGAGCGAGATATGGTCACTCTGAGTTCTTAGTGATGCCGTTTGGGCTCACTAATGCCCTATGGTATTTATGGATTTGATGAATCGGATCTTGAGACCATATTTGGATCGGTTCGTAGTTGTGTTCATTGATGACATCTTGGTCTATTCAAGAGATGAGACCGAACATGCGGAACACCTGAGATTAGTGCTACAAATTTTACGGGATAAGCGGTTATATGCTAAGTTCAAGAAGTGTGAGTTACGGTTAGAGAGGTTAGCTTCTTGGGTCATGTGGTATCCGCGACGGTATTCGAGTCGACCCAAGCAAAATTTCAGCCATACTTAGCTCGAAGCCTCAGAAAAATATTCTTGAGGTTCGAGCTTTTTGGGACTTCTTGGTTACTACCGACGGTTTGTGAAAGGATTCTCGATGATAGCCACACCCATGACGGCTACTTCAAAAGATGTTAAGTTCGAATGGACGGAAAAATGTCGAAAAGTTTTGATCAATGAAAACTTATTTGACTGAAGCTCAATTTTGTGCGGCCGAATCGGGCAAAGAGTTTGTCATCTATAGTGACGCCTCTCTACTTGGGTTAGGTTGCGTATTGATGCAAGAAGTTCGAGTTGTGGCCTATGCATCGAGACAATTAAAGCCACATGAGAAGAATTATCCGACCCATGATCTCGAATTAGCTGCCATCGTATTCGCCTTGAAAATATGGCGACATTACTTATTTGGTGAGAAGTGCCATGTATTTTCAGATCACAAAAGTCTCAAATATTTGATGACTCAAAGAGACTTGAATCTACGACAAAGGCGTTGGCTTGAGTTGTTGAAAGATTATGAGCTGGTCATTGATTATCACCCGGGAAAGGCTAATGTGGTTGCGGACGCCTTAAGCCGGAAATCACTGTTCGCTTTGTGAGCGATGAATGTACACTTGTCTGTTCTACCCGACAATGTGTTAGTAGCCGAATTAAAAGCCAAACCATTATTAATTCATCAAATTCGTGAAGCCCAGAAAGTCGATGATGAATTGGTTGCAAAACGGGCTGAGTGTGTTCCGAACAAGGAATCAGAGTTTCAAATTGATGATGATGATTGTTTGAGGTTCAGAAGTCGTTTGTGTGTTCCAAGGAATTCGGAACTCATTTCGATGATTCTGAATGAAGCCCATTGTAGCCGAATGTCAATTCACCCGGGGAGTACGAAGATGTACAACGATTTGAAACGTCGGTTTTGGTGGCATGGTATGAAACGAGACATCTCCGACTTTGTCTCGAGATGTTTAATATGTCAACAAGTGAAAGCGAAACATCAAGTGCCTTCAGGACTACTTCAGCCGATCAAGATACCCGAGTGGAAATAGGATCGAGTCACGATGGACTTTGTGTCCGGACTGCCATTGTCAGCAAGTAAGAAGGATGCGATTTGGGTTGTTGTTGATAGGTGACTAAGTCGGCTCACTTTATCCCGTCGTCACGGATTTTCATTAGATAAACTAGCTGAATTGTATGTTTCTCAGTTGTGAGATTACACAGGTACCAATTTACATTGTGTCGGATAGAGATCCGAGATTCACCTCGCGATTTTGGAAGAAATTGCAAGAAGCTTTGGGTACCAAGTTGCATTTCAAAGACCGCCTTCCACCCCCAAACCGATGGTCAATCCGGCGGATAATTCGGATACTTGAGGATATGTTGAGATGTTGCATCCTCGAGCTCGATGGTTCATGGGAACGGTATTTACCTTTGATTGAATTCGCTTACAACAATAGTTTTCAATCAAGTATTAAGATGGCGCCTTACGAGGCCTTGTACGGGCGTAAATGCCGTACACCATTGTTTTGGACCGAGCTCGGCGAAAGCAAAATTTTCGGAGTGGATTTGATTAAAGATGCTGAACAGAAAGTAAAAGTAATCCGTGAAAATCTGAAGATAGCCTCCGATCGTCAGAAGTCGTACGCGGATCTGAAACGAAAAGACATTGAGTATCAGGTGGGAGATAAAGTGTTTCTTAAAGTTTCGCCTTGGAAAAAGATACTCAGATTTGGGCGCAAGGGCAAATTGAGTCCGAGGTTCATCGGGCCATATGAGATATCCGAACGAGTCGGTCCAGTTGCGTATCGTTTGATTTTGCCCCCTGAACTTGAAAAGATTCACGACGTCTTTCATGTTTCAATGCTTCGACGCTATAGATCTGATCCGTCGCACATAATTAGTCCATCAGAGGTTGAAATTCAAGCCGATATGAGTTATGAAGAAGAACCTATTCGTATCCTAGCTCGTGAAGTAAAAGAGTTGCGAAACAAAAGGGTTCCGCTAGTGAAAGTGTTATGGCTCAAACACGGGATAGAAGAAGCTACTTGGGAACCCGAGAACTCTATGAAAGAGCGATACCCAAATCTATTTACCGGTAAGATTTTCGGGGACGAAAATTTCTTAAGTAGGGGAGAGTTGTGACTGCCTTAAAACGACCCTAGTCGGAATGTGGTTTCGGGACCACAAAACTGAGGCATAAAAATAATTTAATATTTATTTTATTGCCTATAATATGTGTTAACTCATGTGTGACATTTTTGATGTTTTAATTTAGAGTTATAAATGTGAATTTCACTAGAAAGGACCTAGTAGAAAACTTTGAAAGTATGATGGGGAAATTTGTGATGACTAGTTGATCATGCATGCAAAAATGAGGGTTTGCATGTCAATTTCCCTTTATTTGCTAATGGCCGCCATGACAAAGAATTATGGGCAAAACATGTCATAAAACATGTTGGGTGAATGCTTGATGTTAGAAATAATAAAATAAAGAGCATGGGCAAAGAAAGAAAAAAATGGTCTCATCCATGCCCCCCTTGCCGTGAATGAGAGAAAGAAAACAAAGAAGAAAAAAAATGTGTGTGTTCATCCTTGAACATCTTTTGGCGAAAATTGAAGGAAAAAGGGAAGAAGGGAGTGAAGCATTCGGCTATCCTAGGTCACTATTAAGGTAAGTTTAATGTTGTGCCATGAGATTCTTGCATGTGTTAGTTGTTAGCTTGAGCTCTACCTAGCCCATGGTCTAAACCTTGCTATGTGATGGAGATGACACTCGGCCATGGATGTATCATTCTTGCTTGGTGTTGATGTTGTGTTGATGAGATATTAAGTGATTTTGTAAACCATGTTGAAATTTGATTTGTGGGGTGAGTATGGTTTTGGCTATAAAAGATTAATAAGGGTGATGGTTGTGTCTTATGCTAAACTTAGATAAATAATGGTAGTTGCTTACATCTTGATATCTATGAGTTCCTTTCTTGGTTCTACCATAGACCCACGAAGTATATGTTTATTTGGTGTTGTTGGAGATTATGATAGAAGCTAATGAGTGAGAGTTTGATAGATACTATGAGGTTAAATTTCATGAGATTGTAAGCTTGTAATTTGGATGATGAAATTCATGCTTTGTGAAGGTAAATGGTGTGGAAGGAGCATTCGGCCATGGTAGTAAGATGAAATGCAAAATGTTAGTATTTGATTACTAGTGTATAAATGCGTATTAGCTTTAGTTTTGAATTTGAAACGAAATGAGATATAATCAATACAAGTAACCATACTTGTAGGAAGTATTGAGCATAATTGGCCTCAACATATACATGCATACTCGGCCACATGAGAAGATTAGTGTTGCATGCTTTCGGTTAGAGGCAAGCATATTGATGCCTTTATCTTGGTTAGGACAATCGGCTAAAAGGGATGTGAGTTAATATGTCGAGTTGATGCATGATTTCACATGTATGTGACTTTAATGTCTAATGTATAAATATGGGCTAAGTGCCTTGTATTCCTCTTTTCGATGCTCAAATGATTAAGTCAATTTGTTTGTTTAATTAAGCTCAAGAGCAAAGGAGATCTAAATCCGATAAAGGGAAGGAAAAAGTGGTCGAATAGCCATCGAAATCGTTCGACAACATCCGAGGTAAGTTCTCGAGTAATGGAACTTAGATTATGATTTGATTAGACCATGCTCTTTGTGTGTGGCTATTCAGCCGAAATTGCAAATGTGATAAGTGTCTTGTGTTTGAATTTTGCTAATGAAAATGAAATACGGATGTGTCACGATTTATTGATAATTGTGCTTGGCTATTTGAATGATGTTCGGGCTAAGTCCCGAAGGCTTTGTGCTAAGTGACTAAATCCGGACTAAGAATCCGAATGCATTCGTGCGAGTTAATAAATCCAGGCTAAGCCCGAAGGCATTTGTGCGAGTTACTAAACCCGGGTTAAGTCCCGAAGGCATTCGTGCGAGTTACTATAACCGGGCTTTGTCCCGAAGGCATTTGAGTGAGTCGTTATATCCGGTTAAATTCCGAAGGTACGTGATTCGAGAATGAGCGATCTTGCTGTAAAAAAAATTCAGTTAATACGCTTGAAAAAAAAATTCCAGCAATGAGGTATGTTCATATGTGTTTTGAATTAGTTGATTCCCTTCGAATAGTATTCGCTCAGACGAGTAATGAGCTTCCGGTTTTTGGCTAAGATGATCCCTTATGTATGAATATAGGGGTTGGAATGTGAAATAAGTATGATACTGAGAATTTGTGCATATGAAATTATCCATTAGCTATATGAATGCTATGCTTTTGTTGTGCTGGAATCCCTTGCTCAAACTTACTAAGCATAAATTGCTTACTCCGTTTCTCTGTTTCTCTGTTTATAGATTTTGGCTTGTCAGCTATCGGACTCGGGATTTTTGGAAGTCGAAGTCTCCCACACTATCAAAGCCCCCTTTTGGTACAATTTTGGTTGAACTTTGAAATGGCATGTATAGGACTACCCTTTTGTTGTAGGTCATGTACCTTTCGGTTTTGTGTAAACTTGGATAGCCATACGAAAATGGCTTATATACGTTTTAGCATAGTACTATAATCGTTTGTATGTTGATCATTATGAGGTATGGAATTGTTTTGAAACGATTAGCCATTGGAATGGTTAATCATGATCACACTTTGTGCTATGTATGCAAAAAGGGCCAATTGAATCATGAAAATTATGAAATAGGTAAAGTCTACCTTAAAGGCAGATGCTGTCAGCAGCAGTGGTGTGGATGTGAAAAATCACTAAAAATATCAGGAATGGAATTAATTAGTGAATAAATTATGTAAATGAACCTTGATGAATCTACTTTCATATGGAAGAAACGAAACGGTCATATGAGTTGTATGTTAAGAGATATTTTGGTTTTCGTGAGACAGGGCCAGAATGGTTTCTGGATCCCTTGTTCCGACTTTGGAAATTCATTTTAAATTAACCAGAGATAATTAGGAGTCATGCCATATATTTATAGATTCCTCTTTGAGTCTAGTTTCTATATAAACAAACAGCATCAGTATTGAAGCCCTGTACAGAGAGATATTCAAGTTGTAACGCACGAAGGTCAGTGTAGTCGACCCTTGTCACATGGGAGACTTTAACTAATAAACTGTACTAATTGGCCTGATAAAAAATTCTAGAAAAAAATATGTAGATGGACATATGAGTCTAGTTTCAGGGAAAAATTACAAAACTGATTTTCGAGTTTTGAAACTCAAGATATGATTTTTAAGGCGACAGTGATGCAGTAACCAGCTTGTCTGGAAAATTTTTTTATGGACTGTGAAAACAATTAAGTTAAGTCTGTGTGCACCTTGTGTTCGACTCCGGTAACGGACTCGGGTACGGGGTGTTACACTAGTGGAGTTGGTGGTGGAAAATGAGTGGCTAGTTGAGAAAAGTTTAAGTTGTGGGCTAGGTTTTTTTATTTTGATTTGGGCTTAGGGTTTGGGCCGTTGGGGTTTTGATGTAAATTGGGCTTTGGGTAGTTAAGATTTTGGGTTTTGGGTTTAATTTGGTGGGTTAGGTAAGGCTAAATTGAGTTTTGATGTAAATGGGCTAAAATTGGCCTACAACATATGTCATGCTCAATCATCACACGTGTATGCAAAATGGCCATGCTCAGTAACAATCATTTAAACATATATTAAAAGCATATCAGTTGTACAACCACCGTCAAGTCAGTTAAAGCATAGTCATACAATCACAGTCAAATCATTCAAATTCATAGTCCAAGTCAGTCATTTACCTATACGGGCAAAATAGTCATTTTACCCTACAGGGGTAATTCTGTAATCTAAACAGTTTGGCCTAAACATGCTTCTCAACCCCTCTGAAGGTTTACAGTCGCCCCAAGCGACTTTTACAACCCTAATGGTCCGATCAGTGAAAATGGGCCCAAGGCCAATTATTCGGCCCAAATGGGCCCACACGCTCGTCGGGCCCAATTAGCCCAGGATTAGCCACGACTATGCATACTACACAGCCCAGTCCAAAATTTTTCACTTATCGAGGATTTTATCCGTACGGGGCCCACGAGCTCATTAGGCCCACACGCCCACTTTAGCCCATTAAGGCCCAGAATGGCCTATGCCATGTGCGCAACATGACAAGCCCCACTATTTTACACCTAACAGTCAGATTTACACAAGCGGGCCTACGAGCCCATTCGGCCCATTATGGCCTAAGCCCATGAATTCGTTCATGGTGGCCTTTTCCACCGTACACCCACATTTCGTGGGCTCAGTTTACAGTGCATGCGATCGCATGCTTTAAGCCCCTCCTTTTGACTTTTTGACTTTTCGAAATTTCAGCATTCGGCATTTGTTGACCTATGGTCAAATAAATGTTTGTGGATTCACACACTCTTTTAGCTTTTGACCAATTATCAAATACGGTACTACCACACACCTAATGCGATTTACTGTAAAACACTATCGAGCACTCCGGGATCTGCAGATCTGAACAACATAGTTCACTACTCCACAATTCACCGTAGACAATTCTATAAAGACCCAATACCAACGTCAATTCATATTTCATATCTAAGGGAAAAAGAAAAACTTTCTTTTAACACCACCCAAAATATAGCCACTTTACCTACCAACCACGTAATAGTAGAGTCGCACTACTCCAACGCTAATCGAGTCGTTCCAACCATTAACCTTCGCAAATAGAACAGTCGATCAATTCACCAAAAATCCATAAATGAAAAGAATACTTCACAGTTACGACACTTACCCATAACATAAGAACCCAAAAAAAAAGGTGGCAAGTTGCAACAACGAAAACCAAGGATTAAGGAAGGAATGACTTATAAGGAAAATCCAAAGCTGTGAGAAGAAAGAAAAAGAAAATTCAACAGGAAGTTAGCAGAAACAAAAGAAGACAATGAAAAATCAGCAAGGGTGAAGGAGGGTGCAAATGTTGCCATAGGAAAGAACAGAACAAAAAGGGAACCGAAAGAAATCGCAAAGAACCATCTCGCAAAAATGGGCAAAGAACAAAATGGCAGACTTGAGAAGCAGAGGTAAACTATCATCTATAATTTTTTGGGAAAAGAATGGGAACCGAATTCTTTGAACACAAGATAACAATAACCCACATAAAATCCCATATTTTCCTCCTTAAATCTCTCCATAAATTACTCCTTGATTTTCTCCTAATATCTCACCATGATACACTCCATAAATCACTCCTACTTCCCATTCAAACTTTCATGATCAATTCAAACTCAGAGTCTCAGTCCAACTCCACCTCCTACATAGCTCAAATAGTAAAATAAATACTCCATTGCGCATCCCAAGACTTAAACCTTAGACCTCACAGTTACACAACACGCCATCTTGCCACTCCACCACAGGATTGTTCTATGTCATAAATCATCCACAATTATTTATAAAGCCTACATGCCAGAGCCATGGTTCATCCCTTAAAAACTAAAATTTTGCAAGAGCCAAGGCTTGAGCCTAAGACTTCTCAGGCACTTCCCAGGACACTTAACCTCTGAAGCAGGTATTTATTTGTGTCATTCACTTGTAAACTAAATTCCAATTCCTCTGATATGCGAAGCCTATTTCTTCTAGGCCCAAAACTCGGGGCGTTACATGTTAATAGCTCAAGAGTGAGATTATATGAGATATCTGATTGAGATAGCTTTGGCTATGTATGTGGCACTTATGGTGTGAGATTCCCGAGTATTCGATAGTAGTTTGAATGGTTCAACGGGTATATCAAGGATATGGATGAGTTTGAGATTTATACGAGTTGATACAAGTATGTACATGAACCGTACAAGCATTGAATTGAAGAAACTTGTGAATTTCATATTTAATCTTGTGAATGAACACGTGATAGGTTTATGGAACTATATGAAATTATTTATGATATGTTTAACTGCATTAATTGTACATGTATGGTAAGTTGAGTTTATTAACTATACGAGCTTACTAAGCTTTATAACTTACTCTGTTTACTTTTCCATGTTTTATAGTGTTTATCAAAGCTAGCTCAGATTGGATATCGTCGGAGATCTCATCACACTATCAAGCTTTGACTTTTGTACCTTTGAAACCTATGTATTTGGTTAAATGGCACATATAGGAAATATGGTCATTTTGGAATATAGTTTGGTAATAGATTTAGCCATTTGAGTTAGTTTGTATGTTAAGTGTTTAGTTTTGTGTATAGCCATGAGAGTTGGCTTATTTTGGTATATTTGGTGATGTATATATATGTGCAAATGGCCTTTGTTATGCTTTTGGTAAGTGTTATGTAAATGATTTTGGTGAATGGTTGATTGTGAATTGGTAAATTGTATATCAAGTAGTTGATAATTAAGAATTGGTATGCTTGTGATTTTAGGCAAAGTGATGCATAAATAAATGTGACCATTTAAGTGATTTGAGAATATGAAATTGGCATGAATTATGCTTGGTTGAGATTGGTTTGAAGGCCTATTGATGCTATGATATATGCCAAATGATGTTTTTAGGTGGTTACAATTTGGGTGAGAAAGTTTGATACGATCTCACCTCGGAACAGTGAGTTGAGTCATAGTTGTGCCCGATTGTCAAATGTAGAAGTATCGTTCCAATTTGCAAGCTTTGAGGATATTTGATTAAGTATGAAGATAGGTAATGGAAATATGTTCAAAATTGGCTAAGTATAAGTTGATTAGTTTGGCTAACAAAGAAAGTAAATCGATAGTTTAGATGGGATGGTGAAATGAACTTGAGTGTCAAGAACGAACCAACACTAACGAAGAGTACTAACCCGGGACTTATATTTGGATAGGTGATGAAAGGAAAAGGGACCTTGACCCGTTACCTAGCAAGGTAAGAACCAAAAGTATAAGGAGGGGTGAATGCCACACTACGAGAGTGATAAGTTTGAAAGAAGAATTAGGTTGATGCCACTAAATAGCAGATAAGTCAAGCTCAGTCTCGGATGAAATTTGAGAGAGGAAAACCTCACAAATAACTCAATGTTCATTCCAATTGGCAAAAAGTCCCTACAAACATCCAATAACAAAGTATTTATAGGAAAAACCTAAGGCTAGCCTAATAGGTACATTAGTGACTTAATGAATAAGTATTTCAGCTTTAAATGACCTAAAAAGTTCTAGAACAAAACCATAAGAATTCCATGTCTATATTCAGCCTTTAGGACACCATTAGACAACTTCTAGATGAAGGATATTCAATTGAATGAACTTGGAAGAATTTGGAAATTGATTAGGCATGTCTAGGTTAGACTATGAGCTTAAATGAGCTTAATTGCTTTGTCTTAATCAGATGAATGGATGGATGAATTAATTTGGTAGCTAGGTGAGTGCAATAAGCATTAGAAAGGTGAACACCGAACTTGAAGGGCCATCCATGTGTGAATGCACAAAACCGAACAGCTCTCTTGTGTTAATGGATTAAATTGGTTGGTGTGAAAGCATTCAAGCAGCTTGGGGAAGCTAACCGGCCAACTTAGGAGCTTAAATGTGCAACTAACCTTTGGCTGAAAAGGTGCTTGGAGGAGCCAAATAATTACCACACCATGTATTGGAGCCGTCCATGCATGTATCTCTCCCTACATTATAGCTGGCCATTCATGCACCTTGCATTAAATCTCCTTCATGCATTTGGCTACACATAAATCCAATGAACACATTAAATTGATTCATGACAAGTTTAATCCGGCTGAATTATGACAAAATATATTGATGCTTTACTTAGACACATTAATAACACATAATTAAGCTAAGACAAATTAAATATTGACATAAAACATGACATATTAATTCGGCTAACACAAAACATATTAAACACATATAATGAGCTATAGTGAGCTAAGAAATGTATTAATGAGCTGAAACAAATTTAACTATCTAATAGTAGACACTTAGTTTATTCCAGCAAATAAGCAAATGAGCTAGAAAGAAATAAGGATGAGCTCAAACAAGCTGAAATGAGCTGAGCTAAACTCGTGGAGTTGAACATGAGCTGAGGTCGACTTGTAAGAGGTTGCAACGAGTCCTTGTTGAGCTGGTCAAAAGCTCTCTCAATATGTCCGGCCAATGTTTCACCCCATACTTGATTAACGAAGGTTGAAATGGTCTCCTTAAATAGCTTGGCTTGAGCTCATATGATAGGGCCTTGGGGCAACTCCAATGGATCCTTGCTCGAGCTAGGTGCATTCTAGGGCATAATCGTATCAAATTTAGCTTGGTAAATAGCCTATTTTTGTCCACACGGGCAGAGACACGAACGTGTGTCACACAGTCTGGTGACACGACCATGTGTCCCTTGGTGTTTAATTAGAAATCAAGTCAGTATGCTCCACACGGTCAGCACACTGGCGTGTGACTTAGCTGTGTGGCATAAGTCAGTATACCTTACAGGTTTGGCACGACCAAGCACACGGCCTAGCACACGTGTGAGGCCATTTCGAAGGGCACATGAGCTGGTCACATGGGCATGTGGTTGGCTGTGTGACCCAAGTTAGAGAGTTTCATGGGGTCAGATACGGGCTGGGACATAGCCATGTGATCCCATTTCAAATGTCTACAGGCCTGTGACATGGGCCTTCTTTTGGCCGTGTGAGACACACAGCCGAGCCAAACGGGAGTGTGTCCCCTATATTTTGAAAAATTTTCTAAGTTTTCTAAAAATTTCCTGAGATATCGATTTAGTCCTGAACCACTTTTAAAGCATGTTTTAAGCCTCGTAGACTCATATTAGGGACTTGATGTATGATTGTGAATGGTTTATATTTTAAAATGAAAAATATATATGAAATGTATGTTTAATTGTGTAATAAGTCCGGTAATGTTCCGTAACCCTATTCTAGCGACGATACGGGTGAAGGGTGTTTCAAATGAGGTCTCAATACCTTATTTTCTAAAACCACTTGACTTTAGGGTCTTATCACTTAAACTTAATTAATCATTTGAATAACATAAATTACCATATCAAAAACCTTTTAAAAACCATAATTGACTCGTAAATATTCATAAATAATATTTACAAACTTACTCCTTGGATTTGTGACCCAGAAATTACTATTTCTGACACCACTGAAAAATGGGCTGTTACATCAATCCAATAGCGTAGTCGCTTACATCACACATAATTACAAAAGACTTTGTCCAATCTGAGCTAACAATAATAGGTGCCAAGGTTAACTTCTACTTGAGTACCTCAAAAGCCTACATGCATTTTTTATCGAACATAAATGGTGTTCCTTTTTCTAGCAGTTGACATAAGGGCTTTAAGAAATACCTTTATAAATTTTTGTTAAAAACTTGCATGCCCTAAGAAATTCCGCACTGATTGAACTATTGTAGGATGTATTAGTTCCCCTATTACCTCAATTTTGGCCTTATCTACTTTTAACTCCTTTATAGAAATTTGATGACCTAGAACAATTCATTCTTTCACCATGAAGTGACATTTTCCTAATTAAGGACCAAATTGGTGTCTTCGCACCTTTCTAACACTCGCTATAAATTGCCCTAACATCCTGGAAATGAATATCTGTATATTGAGAAGTCATCCATAAAGATATCCAAACCTTCTTCCAGCATGTCAGCGAAGATTGCGGTCACACATCTAATGAAAGTAAAGGGAGCGTTGCATAATCCAAATAGCATTCGTCGAAATGTGTACATCCCGAACGGGCATGTAAATGTTGTCTTTTCCTGATCATTTAGGTGTATCGAGATTTGATGATATCTTGAGTACCCATCAAAGAAATAGTAGTACTCTTTTCTTGCCAGCCTGTTGACCATTTGATCAATGAATGGGAGTGGGAAATTATCCTTTTTCGTTGCGTCATTCAATTTTTTATAATCGATACACACTCGACATCCTGTTATAGTTCGAGATGGGATTAACTTGTTATCATTTGCAATGATCGTTAAGCCACCTTTCTTAAGAAAAAATTGTGTTGGGCTTACCCATTCACTATTGGATATAGGGTAAACAATTCCTGTATCAAGCCATTTCAAAAGCTCATTTTCACCACTTCCTTCATGGTAGGGTTCAGACGCCTCTAGGCATCTACGATCAACTTTTTTCATTCCTCTTGTCGGATCTTATATTGGCACAACATGGGACTGATTCCTTTAATATCGACAATGTCCATCCAATTGCCTTTTTGTGCCTTCTCTTGATCAATTGGTAGATCGACCGCAATAATCATAGGTAAAGTATTATCGTCGCCCAAATATCCTTACTTCAAATGTATTGGTAGTGATTTCAGGTCCAATATGGGTGGTTTGATGATCGATGGAACCATGTTTGTCAGGGATTTTTTTGATTGACTCAATGGTTCTCTATTTGCTTCTCCCTATCTAGTTGATAAATTTGTTACAACTAATCTCTCACTAAGTCCTTAGGAAATTCTTCTTCCATCATTGTGTCCAAATTAGAGATATCAAACTCACCATCACTTGATTGCTCCTCAATTCGTTTCGTGTTGTATTCTTCCACTATTGATTCTTGTTCAGCGACAACCATCAGCTCATTTACTACCTTTAGTTCTCAAGTCAGTCCCTAAGTGTAAACGTTGCTGGAGAACAACTATCTCATGAGTTATCTTTGTCCAAATACTCCCTCCAACTACAACATCAAATTTTCCTTTATTCTCCTGACCTAGGCCTCCATAAAAATGTTGAAATCTAATAGCTAGATCAATATCGCCTTCAAGTATTCTCCGAAGAATTAACTTGAACCTGTCCCAAGCTTGTCCCAACATTTTAATTGATTCTTCCTAAATCCGAGTAGTTTGACTTGATTCTTTAGTGAAGAAGACCTTGGTATGAGCCTGTGCAAGAATAATTGCACAAATTCTTCCCAGTATAGGATAGTCTTAAGTGGTAATGCTTCTAACAATTCTCTAATCTGGACTTCAAGTGCGAAAAGAATCAAAAGTAATTTGATTGCCTCATCTGAAATTCCAGCATACCCAATTGTACTGCAAATCTGTTCAAATCATCTTAGAAATACCATTTGATCCACGTCAATATCATCACCAAATTGCAAGTTTGTGGTCAGCCAAGTTAGCTATGCGGGATTGATTTCAAACTAGGATTTAGTAATAATTGGTTTAGCAATGCTAGGTTTTAACCAACTGGTACCAAACCAAATTTGTCTAATGATTGTTGTCATTGTCTTAAAAATTGCTCCGAATCAAATGGCTCGATTGGAGTGCTCCACTTTGGGTTATAAATTGAAATCAAAGACAAAATAAAAATTAGTAAACTAAATTAAAAATAAAAGATAACAAAAATAAAATAAACCAAAGAAATTGTATATATAATTTTTTATTTTCCTATTTATCCTACTAATTACAGAAAATAAATTTAAATTTAATGCCGAAATCTCCCCGACATCGACGTTAACAACTTGACCAGCTCCAAACATGCTAACATTTAGAGTAAAAATTGTGCAAATAAAATATATATAATTAAGTGTTCTATCTACAAGTGAACAAGTCAAACTGTAATATTGTTTTGTGTTACAACGAAACAACGATAAGCATTTCAAGGATCATACCAAGGGAGGTTGAATTAAATCTAAAAATGGCTTCTACATTAACAGGTTTAAATAGTAGTCAATAAAATTATATTATGCTAATCAAAACTAAAGATTAAATTCATAAAATGAAAACAAAAATAATAAAACAAAGTTGACAAACAAAAAACTCTCGAATAATAAATAGAAGATTAACTGTCACACTCGATTTTCAATAAGGCCTTGAAATTAAGAAAAATTTGAAAGTTAATTACAAGAAATGGTAAGTCAGCGGGCTCAACTGAAAAATCTAGGAATTTTGGTGGTTGAAGGGTAAATAATTAGGTTTCAATCTTGGTTCAGTTAAGTTGAAATCGACTAGTTCCCTAGTGGGAGACAAAATGTTTACCAATGGATGGCCTAATTTGGGCGTTGATGATCGTACGAGAAGGGTTATATATATGTGTGTGAGAAGCATTATTCAGCAGATGGAATTATTCTCAATTTTTTTATATTTTCTTCCCTTCTACATCATCTTCTTTGGTTGTTTCGAAGAAGAGAAAGATGAGGAAAAGCTCTACATGGGGTAGTGATCGTGAAGTGTGAGACCAAGAAGTAGTGAATTCGGTGAGCTGCTACCAGGATGAAGGGGACTTTAGCATTTGGGAAAAGCTAGGCTAGAAAGGATGAAGGATTTCAGGTAAGTTTCTGTACTCCACTTTTGGGTGATTGATGGATGTTGTGCTACTTGCATGATCTGTATTTATGCCTGCTCTAAGTTCTGTCTGAATTCTATTATTGCACATGATTACAGTGGATGAGAAATCTATGCATGCACTAAGTTGTGTAAATACATGAATATCTACAAGTATGATCTTCGAACTGTGTGATAGAATTGTGTGTCAATGTATTAATGTGTGGCATACTCCTTGTTAGGATAAAGTATGTATTTTTATGCATGATTTGTATATCTAAAAAAATGCAGAGTACGAAGGGAGTTACTTTGACAGGTTAGATGAAGATAGGAAAATTTGGCATAGTGGAGGAATAGACAAATTGAAAAGGGATTCGCGGAGGTTTGGCAGCATTGTGGAATAGTTATATATAGACTCTTCGAAATGATACCTCAAAAAAGGTTTACTGATTCTTCAAGATCCAAAGTCCATGGTTAATCATGGCATGATTCAATGGTGAATAGTTATGCCTTATGGTGAAATGAAGTTCGCCAAGATAGTAAACAGGGAAGCATGTCAAGGTATAAAAGGGGAAGTCATTCTATGACTTGCGTGGCGAGTAGTATGATATAATGATCATGGCAACATCTAAGAACACTGGCAAGCAAGCTAATTAGGGGTCCAACCAATATCCGAAGACAAGAGGAATATATGAGTGCACCTTGAACAAGGTTATAAGAGGTTAAAGGGGTATTTTCCTTACGAGTATTCTCAAATAAGTATTTGCCATTAAAAGTCCGCCAGAAGAAATAGACAAGCCAACCTGGGTTAAGAGGAAGCAAAACGGTTCTCAGGACTTACTTTTAGGGGTTTATTTGCAAAGAGATCATCAGAAAAATGGTAAGTCCACTAAATATCATCTTGGAGGGAATGTTCGCCAGTGACTGACTCAACGATAAAGTTTGCCAGGGATTAATAGAGAAATCAGACGTCCGTCAGGACTATCTAATGTGGAAGTCCACCAAGGACAATCTAAGGATGGGATAGTCTGCTAGGGACTAGTGGCTGATTGGAATATCTTGTCGGATGGTCTGAAATGGCAAAGTTCTATGGGACTACTTACTAGTACGAGTCCGTAAGGAAAAATGGGAACTTAACTATCAACCAAATCTCATACCCAATGCCGCAATACAGATATTAGTAAACAGGTATTCTTAAGAGAAGGGTATACTCATAGGCTAAGTCATAAAAGGGTAATGGTTGGGATAGTATGGTATTTATATATTGTGTTTGGTATGGAATAAAAGGATCAGAGAAGAATTTGTCATTGTAGCTAGATATCTAGATATCCGTCAATAGTTGATGCCAATCAACATAGTTGCATATATGGTTATCTTGTGATGAGTCAAATAAAGAAGGTAAAATGGATGTCTTAGATAAAGTTAGATAGGGTCAAGTCCCACAAAAAGGGTTGTTTGAAAGAGTACACTTACTACTAAATCAATTGATATGTCTACCATGATTAGTTCAGAGAACGCATAGGGGTCGACTACACCAGTCAAACTGTGAAATCTCTTAAGACATTTAAGGAGTTTTTAATATCATGCACTAATTCATATGTACCTGAAATTTTGAGAGTCTTCTATCACTACTACTGCACTGAATCTCACTAAGTTCATCTGAACTTACAAATGTATTGCCTTGTATGCAAGGTCAATAAATGACTCGAGGATCGAGTGGAGGGACCAAGCCAGACACCGCCAAGCCCATACGAGTGGTGGCGTAGCTGTATCATGTGTACAAAGAGGCACCCTAAAAGGCTACGCCTCGAGGGGGTTGGTTAAGTGCCTTCATAATAAGTATTTAGTTTTAAGTCATTGTAAATAATTGTTCATGCTCAATATGACAAATTTATTGTAAGAACCTTAGAACTTGTAGAAAGTTTATTTGTAGTCATGTTTTGAAACATGTTGTTGATTAATGATATTAGAGTAAAGTTATGTGACAAATATGAATTAATCATGGCCTCATTAAGTTGTAATTAGACCAAGTTAAAATGATTGTAAAGTAACTCGGGTTAATTATGACACTTGGTACCCAAACCCAATGGTCGGGTCGAGTATAAGGTGTTACATTAACTCACTTCAGTAGTTGCAATTAACTTCCGAATTCGGGTTTTATTAGTGAACTAGTTATTAACTAACCAGTATTACCTCACAGCCTCTACTAATTAATTAATCGACCAGTACTCACTTATCTCTTGACCTTACTTTCCTGACCGGGATAAATCATGATTTACTCAGCAAACTTATCTCTCAACCTCATTTAACCTAGATTACTTCCAAAGGTCGCCAATCCTACGGTTGAAGAACACATAAATTTATACCAATTAATTCATATGAGAAACCCTCATTCTTACATTAATCACTCCTATATCTGCTCGTTAATCTCTCTAAAAGATTTAGCTACTCATCGATTTAATAATCATCTTCCTTAGAATTAAATTAAGCATGCAAAACACACAATTTATATTAAAAGAGATAAAGATAGAAATTAGTCCATTGAGAATCTTGATGTGCTCAAATCAGAGAAATCCTTTAACAGTTATCGAGATGTTGTCATTTGCAAGAGAAATATAAGAGAAAATTATGAAAATACTTAACAACGAAGACTTGGACTCAAATTGAATCCAAGTCGGATAACAAGAAATAAAACTACTTTTAAAATAAAATAAACTTAAAATCCTAAACTACTAAACTAAAACCCTAAAACGGCTTGGCAAAAAGCTCATTTTAGTTGAGCATAAGCCTTCTATTTATAGGCAAAGCTACTAGCCCTAATTAGGACAATTACAAGCCTCAATTGCACTAGATATTAATTATGCGAATGAAAACACCGTTAATTAATTTTTGCCCTTCATCAGACCTGTGTCACGACACAGCCTAGTGTGTGTCACGACACATAAATTCGAATATAAATTCTTTTGTTGTTTCGGTTGTGTTGCAACTCAGTTGTTGTTTCTGATTCTTGGGCCTAAAAATAGATGTCTTGCACACTCAATTAAATCGTTAAAACTACCTTAAGGCTGGTATTGGCCAATAGGTCAACAAACTTGAAATATTGCGTAAAAATGCTTATTTTGCAATAATTTAACTCTAAGCTAATAAAACTAATAATACAATAATTAAACAAGAAATGACTTAAAGAAAAGCTCGCTAAGTACTAAAAAGTACTTAAATTGCCACTACAATTTGTGACAGGTCAATTGTGTCTATACGTTGGGACGAGTAAAGGGAGTCACAATTTTGGACATGAAATTATATGTTATTGTAACACACTTAACCCATCACCGTCATTGGATTAGGGTTATAGAGCATTACCATACAATTAGAAATATTTAAACATCATAAATTTCAATAATTTAAATAAATCACAAACCATTCATTCCCACATATTTTTCCCTAAATCGAACCCTCGAGGCCCTAGAAATAACTTGGAAGCAGTTCAAGACTAATTTGAAACAAATTGGAAAGTTTAAGAAAAAGTGGCAAAAAAATTAGAAACAAGGGTCACACGACTGTGTAGCCAAGTTATGCAACTTTCGAACAAGGGATACACAACCATGTCCAAACCCGTGTCCTTACCCATGTAACTAACTAAGTAGGGTCACACGACTGTGTCACACGCTCGTATGTCAGGCTATGTGCCAGGCCATGTAACTCACTGACTTAGACCTTAAGAAATTCTCAGATGACACACGATCGTGTCGCCTGGCCGTGTACCTCACACAGCCATGTGACAGCCCGTGTCTCAGGTCATGTGTACCTAAAACTTGCCTAAAATCAATCCATTTCACAACCAATTCATACCTAACCAATCTAACCATTTAAGAATACATCCAAGGGACTTAAACATCATTCAAAATTACATAAACATGCCAATTTAGGCAGCCAAAATCAACTAACCAATGTGCCATTCAAAGACACCACAATTATGTTAAAACATCAACTAACAAAACATGTCAATAATGTCTCATCTCATGCATGATAACCTAGTTCAAATATGTACCAAAACATACCACAATTCATCATTTCCAACCATTCTAATTACATCAAGAAGGACCTAATTTACAAGCATATTAAGATAACCAAGAGACATAGATTGGTAATATCAAAGTGTACCAAACTTGTAACAACCCGGTTTTAGCTAAATCAGAACAGTGGTTTCAGAATCACAAATCTGAAGTTGGAAAATTATTTTAATATTATTTTTGGTATTTACAACATGTTATTTGATATGTGTGAAAATTTCGTGAGTTAATTTTATCGTTTGAATAGTCAATTTGATGAAAAGGACTAAATCGGGTAAAATGCAAAAGTGCCATTCTACTTGTTAAAGGTGTTTAATTGCTATGATTTAATAAATAAAAGGTCCTAATATTGTTATTAGTCCATGATTAGTGTAAGTGGACAATTATTGCCATCCATTAAATGTTTTTATATGCTTATAATTAAGGTTAATTTTGGTATTTGATAATTAAAAGTTAAGTTAATAAAACAAAATGAAACTATGTTCATATTATCATCTTCCACCACCGAAAATTCATGTTTGGAGAAGCCATTGAAGCTTTCTAAGGTTCAACTATTGCGTGGTCTAATTGGTGAGTAATTTTTGCTCGGTTTTTGATAATTTCTATGTTTTTCTAATCGTTGCAGCTCAATCTAGCTACCTCGTACCTTAGATTTCAAAATTGTTAAAGATTTTGAGAGTTTCCATTGTTGAACCTATGTGCTCTTTGATGTTTAATGTTGAAATATGAATTTTTTTATGATAGATTTTTATGTTTTGTAAAGTGATTTTTGATGAAAATGCATAATAGGGATTAAATTGTGAAATGTGCAAATTGAGTGGTTAAAATGTGAAATAAATGAAAGTTTTTGGCTGCTAGGGACCTATGAATAATTCGACCAAGCTTGGGTTTATTGAAATTATGTAAATTTTGTGTATTTGTGAATTAGGGACTAAATTGATTAAATGTGAAAGTTTAGGGGCTAATGTGCAAATAGGCCAAATGTATGTCTTGGACTAAATTTAATGAATGGTTGATTAAATAAGTTAATTTTGAATATATTTAGATTAAGAAAAGAGGAATCCGAAATTAGATCGGGGAAAAACAAGGTTATCGAGTAGTTGATTCGATCTGTCAATTCTGAATACGAGGTAAGCTCGTACGTGGTAATTTCATTATAAAAGCATGTTAAAAGCTTTGATATTGTATAAACTGTGATTATGAGATTATGGATAATGTTCGAATTGTGAAACGACTCTACAAATACATTTGATGATAGAAACGAAAAGTGTGAAATCCCGGTTGAACTTTAAGAATATATTTGGATACTAGTGTCATGTTATTAGATGATAAGTTGAGTTGGCTTTGGGCCATATATTAGCACTTCGGGTGTGAGTTATACCGATTTGGCTTCGGGCCATGCATATCGGATGATTTGGCTTCGGACCATGATAATTGTTCTTCGGATAAGTTACCTTGATTTGGCTACGGGCCATGGTATAGGTACTTATCGTATGAGACTATTAAGTATTCAATTTTTATTCTGAATGGTTCAAAGGGTAAACATATGATGTGGTTGAGAAAAAGGTTAGTATGATACGATATAGGTATGTACAAAACCTATTCGAGTATTAAATAGAGAAAGTTCAAGGAAATGGTATTTGATCATGTTTTGAGACATTAGAAAGGTTTGTAGTTAATTTGAAATTGGTTGATTTATATTTATTGGATGAATTAAGTTATTCACACACGAGCTTACTAAGCTATAAAGCTTACTTCGTGTTACGTTTCTATGTTTTATAGTGAATAAGGCTAGCCCGGATCTGGAAGTCGTCGAGAACATCATCGCACTATCAGACATCTATTTGGTACTTTTGAGTTGTGTATATATGGTATATGGCATGTATAGGCTAGATGAGGTATTTTGGTTGTGATTATAGCCATGAGATTTGGCTTGTAAATGATGTTAATGTTGATGTGTATTTGGCTAATAGAAATGGCTTGTAAATATATATGTTTTGGTTATATAAATAGCCATGAGTGATGGCGTATTTTGGCATGTTTGGTATGGTATGGTTAATTGAATTGTGGAGTTTAAATGCTTGAGAAATGCTTTGATGAAGTATGATTTTAGAAGTTGAGTTGATAAGTATTTGACTAGGTAAACGGCATTGAATTGAGTATTGAATTTGGTTGAAATGGATATTGTATGAATTGTACTTTTGGTTGATGACTTTGGCTACCTAATTGAATGATGAAATGGTATCATTTTGGTTGTTTAGGTGAGCATGAGTTGGGGTGGCAAATTGGCCTTGCAAATGGCCTATTTTCATCTACACGGGCAGAGACACGGGCGTGTGTCTCAGCCGTGTAGGAAACACGGTCATGTTACACTGCCATGTGTCCTCTATCGTGTTTCCCCTGGTGTTGATTTTCAAATTAAGTCAGTATGATCCACACGGTCTCACACACAGGTGTGTGACTAGCCATGTGGTACAAGTCAGTATACTCCCTAATTGGCACACGGCCTAGCACACGGGCGTGTGACTTGGCCGTGTTGCATAAGTCAGTATACCCTCCAGTTTTCACACGGTCTAGCACACGGGCGTGTCCTTGGCCATGTTATACAAGTCAGTATGTATGCCATGTTTCTACACGGCCTAAGACACTAGCGTGTCTAGAGCCGTGTGAGGCACACGGCCTGTTCACACGGGCGTGTGACCCCTGTAAGGTTGAAATTTTTCTAAGTTTCCAAAATTTTCATATGATATTGGTTTAGTCCTGAACCACTTCTAAAGCATGTTTAAAGCTTCGTAGGCCCTTATAAAGGACAATGTGATTGTGTTGAATGATTTATGAGAATGAATGCCTTATGGTTGATAAATGTATGCTATACATTGTGAATTTATCGATAATATCTTGTAACCCTACTCCGGCGACGGATATGGGTTAGGGGTGTTATATTTATTAGTATTAGAGCTACGGTTTAGTTGATTCTAGGACTAACGTAGCGTGTGTGAGAGTTTAGCTATACATGCCATATATACTCTGCGATAGTGTGATAATTCCTGACATCTTAAATTGTGTTTTCGTATAGTAATGGATCCTGAATGAGCTGTAGCTGATGATGTGGAGAGTAATACGCCTGCTCCCATTTAAGGGGCAGCACCTTCAGATTCTAGGCCTGTAACGAGTAGCCACGAGGAAGAGGCTAAACAAGCCTTTTTCCAAATGATGAACGAGTGGTTCACGGAGTTCGTTTAAATGAATCCAGCTGCTCAACAACCTCCACTGCCACCTATTCCTCAACAAATCCTTATTATTCCTCAAGTTATAAACCCAATATGGTTGAACAAGCCGCCAACAGATAAGATTCATAAACATGGGGTTGAAGAGTTTCGGGCTACTATTGATGATGATGCTGAAAGAGCCGAGTTCTGGCTTGAAAATATGATTCAAGTATTTGATGTATTATTTTGTATTCCTGATGAATGTATTAAATATGTTGTATATTTACTGAGAGACATCGCTTATCAATGGTGGAACACATTGATATCAGTGGTTTCGAAAGAATGGGTTACCTAGGAATTCTTTCAGACGGAGTTTCGAAAGAAATATATAAGTCAGCGATTCCTTGATCAAAAGCATAAATAGTTTCTAAAGTTAAAACAAGGCCGAATAACTGTCACTGAGTATGAAAGAGAATTCATACGGTTAAGCAAGTATGCTCGAGATTATGTGTCTACTGAAGAAATAATGTGCAAGCGGTTTGTTGATGGGCTGAACGAAGATATAAAACTTCTAGTTGGAATTCTAGAGTTGAAAGAATTTGTCGTTTTGGTTGAAAAGCTTGTAAAGCTGAGGATCTTAACAAAGAAAAGAGAAAAGCAGATTCAGAGGGTAGAGACTCGAGAAAAAGATCGATGAGTAAGTCGTACCAATCTTCATTAAAGAAATTCAGAGATTCGTATGCTCGCTCAAATGCTTCAAATGAATATTCGAACAGAGATCGTAGAAAACAATACTCAGGTTCTAAAGCTCAAGCTACATCAGTAGCGAGTGTTGGCAGTGTGAAAGAGACAACAAACCCGAGTGTTAGTAGTATGGGAGGTGACATTATGGAGAATACTGGAATAAAAATAATAAAGCTTGTTATAAATGTGGTTCGCTAGATCACTTTATCTGAGATTGCCCTGAGCTAGATGAGAAAGATAAAGCTCAGAATGTGAGATCAAGTAACATGTCGAATAGAGGTAGACCACCTAGAGTTGTCGAAAATGTAAGTGGTATTAGAGGGGCGACAAAGGATTCAGCTGTGAGGTTTGAGGCTAGAGCACCTGCTAGAGCCTATGCTATTCGCGCTCACGAAGAAGCGTCATATCCAGATGTTATCATAGGTACTTTCACTCTCTATGATACTAATGTGATTGCATTGATAGATCCAGGATCAACTCATTCTTATATATATATGAATTTAGTATTTTCCTGTAGAGTCTACTAAATTTGTGATTAGAGTATCGAACCCCTTAGGCAAATGTGTTTTGGTTGACAAAGTTTGCAAGAATTGTCCGTTAATGAATCAGGATTTCTGTTTTTTTGCTAATCTGATGTTTTTTCCATTCAATAAATTTGATGTGATTTTGGGTATGGATTGGCTAACGATACATGATGCTATAGTGAATTGTAGACGAAAGACAATTGAACTGAAATGTCAGAATAATGAGACTGTTAGAATTGAATATGATGATCTGAGTAGTTTGCCAGTTGTGATCTAGTCTATGTTAGCTCAGAAGTTTGTAAGAAAGGGGTGTGAAGCTTATCTTGCTTATGTACTTGATACGAAAGTGGCAGAAACAAAGATTGAATTAGTACCAGTTGTGTGCAAGTATCCAGATGTATTTTCGGAAGAGTTACTGGGTTTACCACCTATTAAAGAGGTTGAGTTTGGTATTGAATTAGTACGAGGAACAACGCCAATATCAATAGCTCTATATAGAATGGCTCCGACAGAGTTAAAAGAATTGAAAACTCAGTTGCAAGAGTTGACAGATAGAGGTTTTGCTAGACCTAGTTTCTCTCCCTGAGTTGCACTGGTGTTATTTGTTAAAAAGAAAGATGGCACAATGAGAATGTGTATAGACTACCGACAGCTCAACAAAGTGACAATTAAGAATAAATACCCTTTGCCACGAATAGATGATTTATTTGATCAGATAAAAGGGGCAACAGTGTTTTCAAAAATTGATTTGAGATCGGGTTATTATTAGTTGTGAGTTAAAGACTCAGATGTGCCAAAGACTGCATTTAGCACAAGGTACAGATACTACGAATTTCTTGTTATGCCTTTCAGATTAACAAATGCACCTACTATTTTTATGGGCTTGATGAACAGGATTTTCAGGCCGTACTTAGGCCGATTCGTAGTTTTGTTTATTGATGACATTTTGATTTACTCTGTGTTTATTGATGACATTTTGATTTACTCTCATGATGAATCTGAGCATGTCGAGCATTTGAGAATCATGCTACAAACTTTGAGGGATAAATAGTTGTTTGCAAAGTTCAGCAAATGTGAGTTTTGGTTACAAGAGGTTGGTTTTCTGTGACATATAGTTTCAACCAAGAGTATCTGAGTTGATCCGAGAAAAAATTCTGCGATTATAGATTGGAAGCCTCCGAGAAATGTATCTGAAGTCTATAGTTTCCTAGGACTAGCCGACTATTGTAAATGATTGGTGAAAGGCTTATTGATGATTATGAATCCAATAACACGATTGCTTCAAAAAGATGTTAAATTTGAATAGTCAGAAAAGTGTCGCAGAGCTTCGAGCAGTTGAAAGCATTATTGACAGAGGCACCAATATTAGTTCAGCCTGAGTCAGGTAAAGAATTTGTAGTCTTCAGTGATGCATCGTTAAATGGCCTGGGTTATGTTTTGATGCAGGAAGGCAAAGTTGTAGCTTATGCCTCGAGACAGTTGAAGCTGCACGAAAAGAATTATCTGACGCAAGATATAGAGTTAGTTGTGATAGTGTTAGCATTAAAAATTTGGCGTCATTGCTTTTTGGTGAGAAATGTCATATTTATACCAACCATAAAAGCTTGAAATATCTGATGACTCAGAAAGATTTGAATTTGCAACAGCGGAGATGGTTAGAATTGCTAAAAGTCTATGAATTAGTGATTGACTATCATCCAGGGAAAGCGAATATAGTTGCTGATGTTTTGAGCCGAAATTCCTTATTTGCTTTACGTACTTTGAACATACAATTAGCTTTGTCTGACGACGGCTCGATAATAGCCGAGTTGAAAGCGAGACTGTTATTTCTACAGTAGATTTGTGAGGCTCAAAAATTTGATAATGAATTGCAAGCAAAACGAACTCAGTGTGAGTCAACTTCTGATTTAGAGTTTCAAATAGGGCCTGATGACTGTTTGATGTTTCGTGATAGAATATGTGTACCAAGAAATTCTGAGCTCATTCGAAAGATTCTAAACGAAGCACACAATAGTTGTTTATCAATACATCCAAGAAGCTCGAAAATGTAAAAAGATTTGAAATAGCTTTATTGGTGGCACGGCATGAAACGAGATATCTCAAAAAAAATTTTGAAATGTTTGATTTGTCAGCAAGTCAAAGTTGAGCATCAAGTGCAGTCAGGTTTATTACAGTCTATTATGATTCCTGAGTGGAAGTGGGAGAGAGTAACAATGGATTTCATATCGGGTTTACCCTTATCTCTGAGAAAGAAAGATGCGATATAGGTTGTTGTTAACAGATTGACGAAATCAGCTCATTTCATTCTAGTACGTATAGATTATTCACTTCATAAATTGGCTGATTTGTATATCTCAGAGATTGTTTGATTGCATGGAGTGCCATTATCTATTGTTTCGGATAGGGATCCAATATTCACTTTGTGATTTTAAAAGAAATTGCTAGAAGCTTTAGGTATAAAGATGCATTTTAGCACTGCATTTCACCCGCAAACGGATGGTCAATCTAAATGAGTTATTCAGATTTCAAATACTTGAGGATATGTTGCATTGTTGTATTCTTGAGTTTGAAGGTAGCTGGGAGAAATATCTACCGTTGATTGAATTTACTTACAATAATAGCTTCCAATTGAGTATAAATATGGCACCATACGAAGCTCTATATGGTCGTAAATGCCGGACACCAATGTATTGGGCCGAGCTGAGCGAAAATAAGATTCACAAGGTTGATCTAATCAGAGACATTGAAGAAATAGTGAAAGTAATTCGCAATAGTTTAAAAGCAGCTTCAGATCGACAGAAATCGTACGCAGACTTAAAATGAAAAGATATTGAGTTTCAGATCGGGGATAAAGTGTTCTTGAAAGTTTTACCGTGGAAAAAGATATTACGGTTTGGTCGGAAAGGAAAATTGAATCCGAGATTCATCGGACCGTATGAAATTACTGAACGAGTTGGGCAAGTAGCATATCAGCTATCCTTACCGTCTAAGTTAGACAAGATACATAATGTGTTTCACATATCAATGCTTCGAAGATACCAATCCGACCCTTCACATGTTATTTCTCCAACTGAAGTTGAAATACTGTCAGATTTATCATACAGTGAAGAACCAATTCGAATTTTAGCTCGTAAGATCAAAGAGCTGAGAAATAAGAGAATATCATTAGTAAAAGTATTATGGTATCGACACGAAGTTGAAGAAGCTACATGGGAACCCGAGGATGCTATGAGAAAACAATATCCGAATCTATTCACTGGTAAGATTTTCGGGGACAAAAATCCCTAATGGGGGAGAGTTGTAACAACCCGACTTTAGCTAAATTGGAACAGTGGTTTCAAAACCACAAATTTGATGTTGAAAAATTATTTTAATATTATTTTTGGTATTTACAGCATGTTATTTGATATGTATGAAAATTTTGTGAGTTAATTTTATCGTTCGAATAGTCAATTTGATGAAAAGGACTAAATCGCGTAAAATGCAAAAATGGCATTCTACTTGTTAAAGGTGTTTAATTGCTATGGTTTAATACATCAAAGGTCCTTATAATGTTATTAGTCCATTATTAGTGTAAGTGGACAATTATGACCATCCATTATATGTTTTTATATGTTTATAATTAAGGTTAATTTTGGTGTTTGATAATTAAAAGTTAAGTTAATAAAACAAAATGAAATTATGTTCATATTATCATCTTCCGCCACCAAAAATTCATGTTTGGAGAAGCCATTGAAGCTTTCTAAGGTTCGACTATTGCATGGTCTAATTGGTGAGTAATTCTTGCTCGGTTTTTTATGATTTCTATATTTTTCTAATCGTTGCAGCTCAATCTAGCTAGCCTATACCTTAGATTTCAAAACTGTTAAAGATTTTGAGAGTTTCCATTTTTTAACTTATGTGTTCTTTGATGTTTAATGTTGAAATATGAATTTTTTTATGATAAATTTTATGTTTTGTAAAGTGATTTTTAATGAAAATGCATAATAGGGATTAAATTGTGAAATGTGCAAATTGAGTGGTTAAAATGTGAATAAATGAAAGTTTTAAGCTGCTAGGGACTTATGAATAATTTTACCAAGCTTGGGTTTATTGAAATTATGTGAATTTCGTGTTTTTGTGAATTAGGGACTAAATTGATTAAATGTAAAAGTTTAGGGGCTAATGTGCAAATAGGCCTAAATGTATGTCTTGGACTAAATTGAATGAATGGTTGATTAAATAAGTTAATTTTGAATATATTTAGATCAAGAAAAGAGGAATCCAGAATTAGACCGGGGGAAAAACAAGTTTATCGAATAGTTGATTCGATCTGTCAATTTCGAATACGAGGTAAGTTCGTACGTGGTAATTTCATTATAAAAGTATGTTAAAAGCTTTGATATTGCATAAACTGTGATTATGAGATTATGGATAATGTTCAAATTGTGAAAACGACTTTACGAATGCATTCGATGATAAAAACGGAAAGTATGAAATCCCGGTTGAACTTTAAGAATATATTTGGATATTAGTGTCATGTTATTAGAAGATAAGTTGAGTTGGATTTAGGCCATGATATTAGCACTTCGGGTGCGAGTTATACCAATTTGGCTTGGGGCCATGCATATCGGATGATTTGGCTTCGGAACATGATAATTGTTCTTCGGATAAGTTACCTTGATTTGGCTACAGGCCATGATATAGGTACTTATCGTATGAGACTATTAAGTATCCAATTTCTATTCTGAATGGTTCAACAGGTAAACGAATGATGTGGTTGAGAAAGAGGTTAGTACAATATGAAACAGGTATGTAGAAAACCTATTCGAGTATTAAATAGAGAAAGTTCAAGGAGATGGTATTTAATCATGTCTTGAGACATGAGAAAGTTTTGTAGTTAATGTAAAATTGGTTGATTTATATTTATTGGATGAATTAAGTTATTCACATACAAGCTTACTAATCTATAAAGTCATTTCGTGTTATTTTTCTATGTTTTATAGTGAATCAAGACTAGCTCGGATCTAGAAGTCGTCAAAAACATCTTCGCACTATCAGACATCTATTTGGTACTTTTGAGTTGTGTATATATGGTATATGGCATGTATATGCTAGATGAGGTATTTTGGTTATGATTATAGCCATGAGATTTGGCTTGTAAATGATGTTAATGTTGATGTGTGTTTGGCTAATAGAAATGGCTTGTAAATATATATGTTTTGGTTTATATAAATAGCCATGAGTGATGGCTTATTTTGGCATGTTTGGTATCATATGGTTAATTGAATTGTGGAGTTTAAATGTTTGAAAAATGCTTTGATGAAGTATGATTTTAGAAGTTGAGTTGATAAGTATTTGATTAGGTAAAGGGCACTAAATTGAGTATTGAATTTGGTTGAAATGGATATTGTATGAATTGTGCTTTTGGTTGATGATTTTGGCTGCCTAATTGAATGATGAAATGGTACCATTTTGGTTGTTTAGGTGAACATGAGTTGGGGTGGCAAATTGGCCTTTCAAATGGCCTATTTTTGTCCACACGGGCGTGTGTCTTGGCCATGTGCGACACACGGTCATGTTACATTGCCGTGTGTCTCCTAGTGTTGATTTTAAAATGAAGTCAGTATGCTCCACACGGTCTTACACACGGTCTTGTGACTGGCAGTGTGGTACAAGTCAGTATACTCCCTAATTGGCACACGGCCTAGCAAATGGGCGTGTAACTTGGCCGTGTTGCATAAGTCAGTATACCCTCCAGTTTTCAAATGGTCTGGCACACGGGCGTGTCCTTGGCTATATTATACAAGTTAGTATGGATGCCCTGTTTCCACACAGCCTGAGACTCGGGCGTGTCTGAAGCCGTGTGAGGCACACGCCTGTTCACACGGGCGTGTGACCCCTGTAAGGTTGAAATTTTTCTAAGTTTCCAAAATTTTCATATGAAATCGGTTTAGTCCCGAACCACTTCTAAAGCATGTTTAAGGCTTCGTAGGCCTTTATAAGGGACAATGTGATTGTGTTGAATGATTTATGAGAATGAATGCTTTATGGTTGATAAATGTATGCCATACGTTGTGAATTGATTGGTAATACCTCGTAACCCTACTCCGGCAATAGATACGGATTAGGGGTGTTACAAAACAAACTTAATTATCTATATATACATGCCACTACCCTAAGAGATACAAAAACTACCAACTTAGGTGGATAGTATGAGTCAATTGAATGATCCCTCCAAACTATCAGCAGCGTTTATCTACAAAACAATCCATAAGAACAGATAAGCTTACGAAGCTTAGTAAGGACATAGTATAACATTTAATCTAAATACAATTAAATTTAGTTTATATACTATTTGAATCACAGTTACTGGAGTATAAACAGGGGCACGTATGTGCATTCAGGGGTACCGAAGTACAATCCGGGGCATGTATATGCATTCAGGGGTACCAAAGTACACTCAGGGGCACATATGTGCATTCAAGGGTACCAAAGAACAAACAGGGGCATGAATGTGCATTAAAGGGTATTGAAGTACAATCTGTGGCATAAATGTGCATTCAGGGGTACCGAAGTACAAATCGGGGTACAAATGTGCATTCTTCAATAATTACATATAAGCATTTTAATTAAAGAACAATAATATAAGTTTACAAGTAAAACTATTTAAGTATTGAAATACTATGGACTTACCTACGATTTGATTTCGTTCAATACGTATGAATTATTCCGTTATTTTCCCTTTTCCTCGGTTATTGTCTCTCTGATTCAAATCTTGATCTATATAATAATTAAATACAATATATTAATATCATACACATTCCACATTCCATTCAATATATATGACCCTTAACTTTTCATTAATTACACATTTTCCCTAAACTTTTGCAACTTTCACAAGTTAGTCCTCCAACCCGAAAATCATCAAATTGACCATTTCCTAAGAATCAAATTATAGTTGATTATTCTAGGCCCTTTAACAGTCCCTATACACATCAAATTCACTATAAAATCTTAAAATTTTGACATTTTAACAATTTAATCCTTAAATCAAAATCTAACAAAAATCACTTCACAAAGCAACCAAGTATCACAATCAAAGCTTTAAATATATAATTATCATCACAAACAACCAAGATTCATTAAAGGTAACTTCTAAAATTTTTAACAGATTCAAAAACGAAGGTACAAGCTAGCTGGACCTAGTTGTAATGATTTCAAAAACATAAAAATTACAAGAAACGGGTGAAAACTCACTTACATGCAAGCATTAACCTAGCTGAAACTTCCAAGCCTTCGATGGAGGTTTTCTAACTTGGTTTTTAGGTGGTAATTTCCATTAAAGAAGATGAACATATTTCTACTATTATTCTACTCAAGTTTAATTTATTAAATTACAAGTTTACCCTTAATGTAACATGCATTTTAAGCCAATTCCATCCTTAAACCGTCCAACACTTAATTACAAGGGTTTAATCGCTACATAGGTCCTCCCTCTTGTGATGATTAAGCTATTAAATCATCTAATTACCATAATTAACAAATTTTACACCTTTTACAATTTAGTCCTTTTTCTTGAATTAGCTATCTAAACGTTAAAATTTCTTAACCAAATTTACTCTATAAATATTCTATAAATAAAATTTACGAGTCGACACGACAAAAATTTGTGGTCCCGAAACTATTGTTCAGTTGCCGCTAAAAACGGGTTGTTACAGTTATGAACCTAGTTTAGCTTATTAAACTTGCTTGTATTACTTTGGATTAGTGTAAGACTTGTTTTAAGGCACATAGAAGCATGTTTGCATGACTTAAAATGTCATTTTCTTGCATTTTTGGGTTTAAGTCTCGAGACAAGTTGAACAAGTCTAGAGACAAGATGAACATTTTTAAATGAAACATACATTTCTGGATGTATGTTTCGAGACATGAAAGCTAGTAGCTAAAATTTGGTTTCAAGGGTTGCAAGCCTTAAGACATGGACCCTATGTCTCAAGACATCAAGCCTCGTATTATTATTTTGACCTAGGATTCAAAACCTAGCTCTCCATTTGATCAATTAAAACCCCGGATCATCATATTAGTATCGGTTTTAGCTTGATTTTCATTTGTATTGAACTGTAATAATCTAATATATTATACATCATGTTTAAAACTCAAAATTATATATATTTTGATTTTTGTGGATTGATTGTTTGAGTCACTTCGGTAATAAGGACCAAACCAAATATGAGGGTTAAGGATGATAAAATAAACAATAATCGCAGAATAGTGAAAGGACAGAGATGATGATGTGGATGGTGCCATTAATGCAGTCGACATTGTACTTGGTAGCCAACTAGAATCGAGTGGGAACTTGGCTTCACAATCGAGGGAAATTGCATGCCAATAGGGGGGACATGCTGCAAACCCCTAATCATAACAATCGAAGGGTTGTAATTCAAACTTCTCCCATATTGATTTTGAAGAATGAGAGTGATGGGTTGAATGTAGGTAGTATGGTTGTTGCTAATCTGGGCGAACATCAGACTGGTAATGAAGACCAAGGCTAATTAGCAATGGGTAAGTTGGAATATGGTCCTAATGCGATAAGGTTGTATGAACCCATTTGTTGATAACCAAGTGAGTTGAATGGCGCTTCCTATGACTGATGATGATCTCATTATTTTATTAAACCCTAATGCCGTTTAAAGAGTCTTAATGGAGAAAAAATGTCGAATATGGGTCAAATAAGATAAGGTGCTGAAATTTTTGCATGATGATAGTCATGGTGTGGATGGTAGCTGTGTAATTTTTGCTATTGTTATTTCATCTTTGATAAATAAAAAATTTAGAATTTTATTGTGATTAATTAGGATTTTATAGTTATTAATAATGTATAATTAGAAATGATAGTGAACTGGATATATGAATTTTTGAATTCTCCGACAATATGTAAATTTATCTAAAAATTAAAATCCTTTTATTATCTCAGTATAACTATTCAAATCTAAATTAAATATGGTTGTCCAATCGATATTGAAATCCGCAAAAAAAATTAAAATTCAAAATTTTCACTTACTCGTATCTACTATTTTAAAATAAAACAAAAATTAATTTTAACTAGAATTTATTCATAGTTTTTTTTTATTACAATGTCTTCTTGCACCCTAAACCTCTCAACCGTTATAGTGGAAAAACCATAATTAAACATATTTGAATACATTTCCTCCTTATTATTTAATGTGAACTAAAATAAGATTTGATGAATGAAATTTACTCATAGTTAACAATAAATAAGCGTAAAAATAAATTAACAAGGATATTATCTTTCATTTCTTTAATCATTTACTTCTCATGATATTATAAGGTAAGCTACTAAATAATTTTACAATTTATTAATACAATATATTTTTATTAAATTTTTTATAATTTCAAACTTTTGAATTGTGAATGAGATCTCTTATTTCATTGTTGTTTTGATTTTTTTCAACTTTTAATTATCATATTAGTATCTTTAGTGCAATTAAAATAATCAATATCAAATGCATTTTTCCTTACATTTTAATTAAGGTAAAATTAATAAATAATTTTATAATTTATTAAGATAGTAAATCTTATTTTATTTTCTAGAAAATTTTAAATTTATACATAAACTTTAATTTGGCACAATTATATACATGAAATTTTATTTATGGCTCAAATATATATATATATATAACTTTAATTTTAATTCAATCATATACGTCTAAAGAAATAAATACAATGAATTTATTTTTATTTTGAATAAATATAATTATTTGTGTATGCAATTGTGTTAATAATTTATGAAAATTGAATCAAATCAAAATTTCATGTATAAAATTGCACAAAATCAAAGTTCATATATAAAATTGTATATTAAACCAAAAATAATGTATAGTGTTGGGATTTATCCTTAAACTTTTTAAGATAGTATTTTTAAGAAAGTATATCTTAATTAAAAGACAAAATATCAAATTTAGTCCTTAATGTATACATTTTTATCAAATTAGCCCTTATTCTTCTTTTTATTTGGTCCCAACCTTTTATATTTTAAAATACCAACTCAAAGATTGTAATTTTCCTTTCCTTCATCAATAATGTATTAATATTGTAATTCAAAAGAGATTATTCTAAAATTTTAGTTATTTATAGATTTTTTTCTTTTGAAAACTCATTAAGAACTTTTAACTATCAAAGAGTTTTATTAAAATTTTAAAACTATAAATGCGAATTTAGAGTTTTTCTTTACAACTTTGTTAATAGACAAACTTTGTTAGAAACATGTAACTAACATTTTATTATTCTATGGAGATCTTAATTATTTTTCGCATTTGATTTAAATATTTCAATTTATTTATCTTATAATTTTAAATTTTAAAATATTAATATAAATTGATTTATTTATCTTATAATATAAATAAAATTTTCCGTTTCATGCACATATAAAAAACTAGTAAAAATTATATGAGTATAAAGATCTAAACTCTTTTTACAAATATTTTTATTTTTATTTTCTGAAAATTATTTTTATAAGCTAATACTTTGGTTACTCAATTTTAAAAGTTAAAATCACTCTTCAAATGATTCGAAAGCTACCATTCAAATCATTAGGCAATTTTTTGATAAAAAAGAAAGAAGTTGTTAAATATGACTCTTATTTTCAGTCAAATTTGAAAAATAATCTTTCAGTTAAACTCTGTTTACTTGTTTCTATCAAACACTGATTAGTTTAGATTATTTTTTTATTATTTGACCTATGAATTTAGCCTATAAATAGGCTCTTTTACAACTTTAGAAAAACACACCCATTAGATATTAAAACTCATAACACATTTAGAGAATTTTGTGTTTACGGTTTGAGGGTTCTTTGTTTTCGGGTTTTCGGGGTTTAGTCTTTATCTCCATCTTTTGTACTCTTCGTTCTTTTGCCATTATAGTAAAATTATCTTTGCCTGTGATTTTTTATCCTCTTTGGAAGAGTTTTTCCACGTTAACTTTGTGTGTTTGATTTCTCAATTATTCCCTATTTTTTCTTGTTCGTTGCTTAATCGGGTCGATCCTAACAAGTGGTATCAGAGCTAGTTCAATTTTCATAGATCAACTTATTCAGAGATGGCAACAACAAGGTTTGAAATTGAGAAGTTCGATGGTGAGACAAATTTCAATCTATGGCAAGTTCGGATGATGGCAATTCTAGTTCAATCTGGTTTGAAAAAGGTTGTTACCGGGAAAAAGCCTGAGAATCTATATAAAACAGAATGGGAAGAGCTTGATGAAAAGGCTTTGTCTGCAATCCAGTTGTGCCTCGTGAATACGATATTACATGAGGTATTGATGGAGAAGACCTCATCTGCCTTGTGGAAAAGGTTAGAAACTCTTTATGTGACTAAGTCTCTGGCTAATCGTTTAGTGTTGAAACAACATCTATTTACGTTTCGCATGAATGAAGGTGAGCTTCTTAGAAATCACGTCAGTCAATTTATTACTCTTTTAAATGATTTAAAGAATGTTGAGGTTCATATTGATGATGAAGATCAAGCTATGCTATTATTGTGCTTTTTACCTCCTTCATACAAGTCTTTCAAGAAGACCCCGATTTATGGTAGAGACAAACTCTCGTTTGAAGATGTGAAGGATCATTTATTGAGTAGAGACAAACTCGACAATGAGCTTCATTTGGATAGCAAGACAGATAGACAAGGTTCCGTTTTGGTAGCATCAAAGAAACGAGACAAAAGGTATCGCTATTGTAAAAAGTTAGGACACGTCAAAGCAGATTGTTATAAACTGCAAAATAAAAGAGCTGCTGAGAGTAACGAGGAAGATGTAGCTGGTGCTAATTTGGCCGATGAAAATGGTGATGATTTCTTGTTAGTGTTAACAAGCGATAACTCCAAGCTCACGTCCGAGCGGATCCTAGATTCAGGATATTCTTTCCACATGTGTCCCAATAGAGAATGGTTCTCCACATACAGTTCGGTTGAAGGTGGAGTTGTGCGCATGGGAAACGATTCATCTAGTAAGGTAATTAGTATTGGTACTGTTAAAATTAAGATGCACGATGGGACGATTAGGACACTCTCAGATGCCAGGTATGTACCTGATTTACGAAAGAATCTTATCTCCTTAAGTATTTTAGACTTGAAAGGATGCAGAATTAACATCTAGTCGAGCGGCATTAAAGTATCTCGTGGAGCTCTAGTTTTGTTAAAAGGTAAAAGAACTAGCAGTCTTTATATTCTAGAAGGTTCTACAGTGACCGGTGAAATCGGACGTCCCTCGTCCGTTACAAAGTTGAAGTCAACTCGTTTGAAGCGGAGGCAACTTGGTCATAGGAGGGAAAAAGGTATGACCGTTTCGTTGAAGAGAGGTTCTATTTTGAATGCATGTTTTGAAAAGTTAGGGCACTGTGTTAGTGAAAATCAGACCATGGTTAGTTTTGATTTGATAGTGTACAAGTCGAAGGCTAGAAGTTTTCCAGTTTCTAAGCATAAATTCGACTCAGTTAATTCCCTGCATAGTTCAAGATAGGCTCGTGGCGAGCTTTGGCAAAGACGGCATTGTAGAAATATGAGTCAAGGTGGAGATTTGTTAAATATGACTCCTATTTTCAGTCAAATTTGAAAAATAATCTTTTAGTTAAACTTTGTTTACTTGTTTCAATCAAACACTGATTAGTTTAGATTATTTTATTATTATTTGACCTATGAATTCAGCCTATGAATAGGCTCTTTTACAACCTTAGAAAAACACACCCATTAGATATTAGAACTCATAACACATTTAGAGAATTTTGTATTTACGTTTTGAGGGTTCTTTGTTTTCGAGTTTTTAGGGTTTCGTCTTTATCTCCATCTTTTGTACTCTTCATTCTTTTGTCATTATAGTAAAATTATCTTTACCCGTGGTTTTTTATCCTCTTTGGAGGGGTTTTTCACGTTAAATTTGTGTGTTCGATTTCTCAATTTATTCCTCAATTTTTTCTTGTTCGTTGCTTAATCGGGTCAATCCTAACAGACGTCATTGAGCAATTAAGTTACAAACGAACATTAAATGTGGGATTAGTAAATTTACACTTTGGTCACTCAATTATTAGTGAGTTTATAATTTGATCAATCAATATTTGCACAACTACCCCTAACCCAATAATCCAAACAATATCCACAACAACTCAAGCCCCATGCCTCACTTTTAACCCAACCAACTCAACAACCCTTCATTCTTAACTCACTCACCATTAACTCACTCACCATTTCCCTTTTGACCAAAACCATAACCCAAGAAAATCAACAGTTAAACTATTTACACACCCTTTCCCTCAATGAACAACCAAATATCACCGTAATCACAATCAAAAGCAAATAAAAAATACAATTAAAAAAATAATCAAATAGGACCTACAAAAGCAATTGGGCAGAATAAAATTAGAGAAAAGAATCAAAATATATATAAAAAAAGGTTTAATGACAAAATTCGCCACTAACATTTGCATGTTTTGTCAAAATAACCCTAATTGTATTTTTGAGGCTTTTTTGGCCATCAATCTTTTTTTTTTCAAACTGCTTTTTCTAACAGATTTAATGAAACTATCATTAAAAAATTAACAGAGGATGATGTGAAATATTTTAATGAGATGTAACTTATTACTTAGTAACCCAATAAAATAGTTACATGTGAAAATAATAAAATAAATAAATCATACATGAAATTTTAAAAATAAGTCTTAATTAAAAAACATAACTATCTAAAAAAGAGTTTCAAAATAAATGCATACGTTTGATTACTAGGAGGTTCCAAAAATAATTAATAAATCAAATCGAAAATACTAAATGCTTGAAACCTTTTGTAGATAATTATGTTTATTTTCTTTAAGTTAAGAGTTATTTTTAACTTCATAAATTATTTATTTTATTATTTCCACATGTAATTATTTTATTAGGTTATCTAAGTAATAAATCATATCTCATTAAAACTATTCCACATCATCTCATTAATTTTTTTAACAACACTTTCATCAATTTTGTTAAAAAAAGGCAATTTGAAAAAAAATAAAGGTTGATGGCCAAAAAATATTCAAAAATACAATTAGAGCCATTTTGACAAAACATGTCAATGTTAGTGGTCAAATTTGTCATTAAGCTAAAAAAAGAGAGAGAGACTTAAAGATATTAGATTCAAACAAAATTTAGTTGGAGAGTTCCAAGCAATGAAAGTTCAATTCAAAAGGTAAGAAGAAAGCCTTATTAAGAAGAGAAACATATCGAAGCTAGGCGACCATCTAATGATGGTGGATAGAGATCAAAGAGCTTCTTGGTTAGGGTTTTGAATTTAAATCAATGAAGTGTCTGGTCATTTGAAAGAAAATTAAACCATGAAGTTGAAAAAGAATGAAAAGAAAAGCTTTGTTCAATGTGCTTTTTTGTTAGAGAAGGCTAGATGATGGTGAGATTCCTAGAATACAACTTTTAGATAGTTTAATAATGAACTTATAATATTTTTGAAATTGATTGATCAAATTATGAACTTATTAATTGTTGAGTGATTTTGAATATAGTTTATCCTATAATGAGTTAATTGACCACGTTAATTGTTGAGTGATTTTGAATATAGTTTATCCTATAACGAGTTAATTGACCATATCAAATATCTTTCAACAATTTAGGATCTTTTTGGATAAATGACGCATTTAATAGTATAAAAACAACGATAAAACTTAAAATAAAAAGAAAATAAAAACCATAGCACTAGAAATAAACACACTTAAAAGTCGAGGATTTTTTTTCAAATAATTTAATCAGCAATTTATAAATTTTTGATATTGAGCGAGGAAAATTTAAATATGCTAATAATTGAGGGAAATTTGATCCGACCGCTCAAAATTCATCTGAGCGAAGGACGACCAAATCATTAAACGGGCATTTAGGGTTTAATAAAATCGCATAACGAAAACCCTCTAGGGTTTTAGAAGCAGCTGCTTTTGGTTTTCAGTATTTTCTCCCATCAAGAAGAAATGGGTTTCTGGGGTCAGTTCTTTTATCTTGACCAAAACCCTTTTACTTTTCTCGCTTTAAACTCTTACTATTTTGTATTTTCACATTTCATTGTTCCATTGTTTGGTTATGGTAAACAGTAGAGGAAATATTCGAGAAATTTGAATTATGATAATGGGTTTGGATCGAGGATTCTTTTGAAATTAAACCCAAGATTCATTATCGTCTTCGGGCCATTTACCAGTTACCAAACGATGCATTGCTTGTTGTATTTGTTTTTTCTTGAAACTCTCTATTTGTTCTTATAGGCTCTTTTTTTTTTTTTCGTAAACCAGGAATTGAAGTCAAACCTGGAAAACCACACCCTTATCATTCTGACAATGTTCGGGGAAAGCTTCACATTACTCAGGTATATTATCCTGATTCAGAAATTCAAAGTTAAAAGGAAAAGCCAGAGCATTTTGTTTTCTGAATTCTGGTTCATGTTGGAGTTTTCATTTTTCTTATACAATTATTAATTAGTAAATACTGTAGGAATAAGATTGTAGTCACATGCTTTTATTAGTTATGTTTTGAGGTTTTCTGACCCTTCATCAATGGAGTGCATTGTTTATATGGAGTTGAATAGTTGAAACATATAAATAACGTATAATGGTGAATCTTAGTCAGAATTTAGGCTTCTTGTTAGTTCTCTAAATTGCTAGTGCAAATGATTTTTGGGTTCCTAATTTTGGTTTTGTTTTTCTTGATACGATGTATGTTCCATTGTTAATTTATAACATGTGGTAACACAGGCAACTTTAGGCCTTGGATCATTTAAAGAGAGGTCTGTACTTCAGTGTTCTGTCGGACACAAGAGTCCGATCATCCTGTGTTCCTTGTTACCAAATCAGAATGAGACTTGCGCCTTAGATCTTAAATTTGATGAAGACGATGATTTAGTTGCTTTCTCAGTACTTGGCCCTCAAAGCATCCACCTCTCTGGTTACTTTGTTGCTGATGATGGAGATCACCTACGAGATGAATATGAGTCGTATCCTTTTATTTAATTTCTCTTATTTGAAGACAAGCATATTTGCATTTCATTTTTTATTAAATTGTTTCATGAAAGAACTGAGAACATGGTTGAGGTGTTTATAACTCAGAATGTGGCGCATATAACGTGATTTATTAATTCCTTTACTACATTATGAAGTGATTCTTATGGGGAGGATATTGCTGAGACTGAGACTGAGTCCGAAGATGAGTCCTCTGATTATTGTTCTGATGAGGAGTATGGAGATGATTTCATAGATGATGATGATCTTGAGTTCTTCCGTCCACCTGTCCCAAATAGTGGAGGTATTTGACATTTTGGATATCTTTACCAGATTTCATTAAGTAGAAACTGGATCATATATGTTGCTTTTTTCTATCATGTCATGTATACCAATCTGCAGCCCTTGAAAATTATTTTAATTTGATTTTCTTAATAATTTTATACAGCTAGAACCTGTAAGTAATGCATGGCTAACTTGGTATGAAAAAGTATAGTCTTGTTCCCTAAATTATGACCTACTGCTTCTGGAATTTCTGTTTGTTCTGAACAATTTGAAAATTTTGGTTAAAACTGATGTGCAGAAGGTTGGCAGATGGAGAAACTTTCTTTTGTTTAAAACCTGTATATAAGCATCAATGTGAAGGAAGATTCAAGAACTGTTTCATAGATGTGATGAGGATTTATTAATTATAATTGGTTTAGCTGTTTTTCTTTAAAGATCATTCATTGGTCAGAGTTGAAATTTTTGGTGAAATTTTATGTTTAAGCACATTATTGAAGCATTGACCAGTTAGGTAATTTATTATTTCAATGTGAAGGAAGATTCAAGAACTGTTTCATAGATGTGATGAGGATTTAGTAATTATAATTGGTTTAGCTGTTTTTTTTTAAAGATCATTCAGTGGTCAGAGTTGAAATTTTTGGTGAAATTTTATGTTTAAGCACATTATTGAAGCATTGACCAATTATGTAATTTATTCTTTCACTTTGTTGATCCATTATTCGTTTTTTGAAAATTGTACATAATAGTTTCTAGATGTTCCTTATTCCATGTACAGGGTTTTTGTTGCATTTTAACTGGTATTGATGGGCTTTTTGCTTACTATTCTTTTTTGAATTAACTTTAGTTGTAATCGAGGAGATCATGGATGATGAAAAACCTACAAAAGGAAATGAGGAATCTAAACGATCCAAGAGAAAGAATAAATTGACTGGCTCTGAGGAACAAAAGAACTCACAGGGTCAACTTATTGTCAAGAGAGGTGCTGGTGTGACAGATTTGGAAACTGAAGATGAAGATGGCTTTCCAGTTTCTGCTTCACAAAAAAGCGAAGATGCTATTCAGCAGCCTCAACCAGAAACCAAGGAACTTAGAGAAAATTTAACTAAAGAAGACAAGACAAGAAAAGATGCTAGTGAAAAGAAAAGAAAAATTAAAAACACTGATGAAGAAGGGGGGTAAGATGCCCTCAACTTAACAGTTTTTTCTAAACTTGATGTCACGGTCGTATTATTTATATCATGCAGGTAGCCTAACTTGTTAATGTTATGTTCAGTCTGTTGATCTATGTGATTATTATGCAAACTTTGTTAGGAAAAAGAAGAAGAAAAAGAAGCAAAAAGGAAATGATACAGATGACATCAATGGTTTACCGGGTGATGAAGTTCAGCTTGTGAAGGAAGAGAGCCAGGATTCAGAGAAGGTAATGCCTGTTGGAAAAGAACAAGATCATCCCCATAGTGATCGGTGAGTACTCTTTTCCACTTTTGTGTATTCATAGAGAGGTTACTGCAGATAGACAGTGCCTGTCTTTTTATCTGCACGTGCATTTACTTGTTGATATTTTCCTTTCTCTAATAAAATAAGTCATAAATATATATGCATGATAAACAAGTATATTTATTATTTGAAGTCTTAAGTTAAAACCTTCAGATAAAATGTAGAGAGAAGAGAGTTTCGTCTCGTTAGTCTGTTGATCTGACTTTGCATAGTGCTCAATTGTACTTCTTGATAGACATGTTTGAAGTCTTTCAAGTGGTAGAAACCAGGAAATGGCCTAGGATGTCAGGATATTCTCTTCTCCCTCTTTTTCTATCTAGAATGCACTGATTGCAGTTTGCATTGTATGCTGAGGCTATGAGTTGCCATTAGCTAAATTTATATTTAGTTACCCAAACAATTACTGTATGCCTGGCAGGGCCCTTGGTTCTGAACCAGACATTGTGCCTGGTGAGAACCTCTCTGAGAGAAAAAAAAAGAAGAAGAAGAAGACCACCCAAGAGAATCAAGTAAGTGCAAATGCATCAGTTTCACAAAGTGGAGATAAGGATACTTCCACTTTGAAGTCTGAGGAGAAACAAACTGCTGGCAAATCTTCTCAAGTGAGAACCTTTCCGAATGGATTGGTTGTCCAAGAGTTAGCAATGGGCAAACCAGATGGTAAAAGAGCATCTCGTGGGAAGCAGGTTATTCTTTCTCCACTAAGTTTTCAATTGATGAATTTTCCCCTCTAAGAAAAATAACTTTAGATCTTTCTTCTATTTTTCTGCAATCATGAATTCTGTAATCATATTTTGGATATTTTCTGAAGGGAATGGATAGAAGATTGCCTGAAAAGAGAATGGAGCTTGTATAATAAATTTAATAGATATTGCAATTAGTCATATAATGTGATTTTGAGTCATATTTGATGACAAGATTATGTGTATTATTTTGCATACATTTTACTTGGATTTAGTTGGAGATTCTTACCCTAGTTTGTTCTTTCGGTTCAGGTTAGTGTCCATTACATTGGGAAGCTTCAGAAGAATGGAAAAATTTTTGATTCCAATGTGGGAAGGGCCCCCTTTAAATTTCGCCTAGGTACTATGACATTTTACGGCTTATAAAATACTAAACTTGGCTTTTCTTTTTGTCGGAGTACTTTTGTTTAGTTAATTGATTTTTAAATATTTTGGGTTGATTTTATAGGCGTAGGAGAAGTCATCAAAGGATGGGATGTTGGTGTCGAAGGTATGTAATTGAACCGTTAACAATTTATTATGTTTGTTCTTGTTATTTTCACTCATTTGTCAAAGCATTTATGTATATCCGGAATGTACATTGGCCATAGGCATGCGTGTTGGGGATAAAAGAAAACTCGTAATTCCACCAGCAATGGGGTATGTACATTATGCTTTCGTAAATTAGTTGTGAATGCTGGTAAGACTTGTAACCAGCAATCGAGATTGTTTAAATGAAAATTTTGTCATGCAGTTATGGTTCTAAGGGTGCTGGCGGTAGGATACCTCCGAATGCATGGCTCGAGTTTGATGTTGAGTTGATTGGAGTTCGGTGATTAGTCTAGCCTCTACTGAGCTATGAATTATTATTTTTTTTCACTGCTTGAGTGATCATCAATGAGCAAGAAAAGAAACAGTATCTAGTTGTGTTGCAATTTTAAATTTCATCCAATATTGTCCTAATTGAATTTTTCTGCAGAAAGTAGTGATTTGTGTCTACCGCATAGATCAAATTTTGTTCGTTTGTGCCATTATTTGTGTTTATGTTTAGTAAGAACTAAGAAAAATGGAGGGTTTCTTTTAGTAATTGATTTGAGATTTTGTTTTTAGTCTTAAACCAGTATTTTAGTTTTAGTTTTTTTTCGTTCAAAATTTTGACGTGTTTCGGTCAATAATGATTGGTAACGGTACAGGTTGGTTTTTATAAAAAGATTTTTTTTTTGACTATTTTTAGAGTTCATATTATATTTAATAAAATATAATAATTTAATTAAGTAATTGAATCTAATTAATAAATTTAAAATTTAAATTTGTAGATAAATATAGTTTTATGTATGTAATTGTGGGTCATAGGTGATGTAAATCGAAACACAAGGATATTAGTATATATCAAAAGCAAATATTATACATGGTGGCTAATTACCTTGCTCAAAAATGGAGACTTGGATTTTGTTAAAAGAAAAATGCACATATGTTAACCGGGCAAAATAGTGTCAATAATTAAATGTGGTTGGTGTTTCACTGTAATTGGTATTTGATTTTTTTTTTCATTTTCTTTTAACTGAAATCGAATTAGGTTATTATTGAACTGTGCTAAATTAGATTAGATTAGTTTTCTTGGGCTTTTATGATTTTGAATTTTAGGTAGATAAAATTATTTTTGGATTTGAATTTTAGACTTTCATTAGATTAAAAATTATTTTTGTTTTATGGTTTTTACACTATTTGGTAAATTACAATTTTTAAATTATACATAAAATTTCAATTAAAATGTTTATTTTAAAAAATAATTTGTAAAATTTATAATTATAAATATTTATTAAAAATCTAATTAAATTTTAATTTAATTACTTTCAATTTTCACTCACATAATTAAATATTAAATTATTTATATTTTATAACTCTTAATGTGTAATAACAAAAAACACTCGTTAATAATGATAACTAAAACAACAATAATAATAGAAAAAGAACAAGACATGATAGACTGATACTTGAATTGTTAGAAGTTTTAATGAACAAACAATGAATTTATGATAGACTGACACTCAAATTAGATTTAAGTTTTATTTTTGTTTAATTATAAAATATGTAAAAGCATAATAAAACTTATATTTAGAATTTAGAAGTAATAGTTTTTCTTTTGGGTTTTAAATGGTTTTATCTATTGGATTTATATATACAAAAATATTAGATATTCTTTTGAAAATTTTATACAGTTTTTTTTTTAACTTTTGGGTATCCAATGGAATAAACCAAAACCAAACCAACTTGATGCGATTCAATGACATCATCTAATTGAAACTGAACTATAAGAAAGTTAAAGTGAACAAAATTACCGATTCGGCTTGATTTCTTAATTTAGTCGTTTTTTTTTTCTTACCGTTCCATGCACCTTTCTCCAACGTATTCTAATTTTCATCAATGTATTCCCTTAATGCGATTATACATAGGTTTAAGTGAAAAACTGGCTTTAACTATATTGTTTTTCCATTTAGGTACCAAAAAAACCTAAACTTTGAACCATTTACTTCTGTTAAAAGAATTTTCATTAGCCAATTAAATCATGATAAGTGGAAAAACATAATTAAAATTAATATTCTCTTTCTTCCATCTCTCCCCTCTTCCCTTCTTTTTTCTTTCATCTTCTTTTTTCTCCTCTCATTGAATCACCAGCTTCAATACAAACCAACCACACCATCATTATATATTTTGTCCATCGATAGAAATACACAAATTCAAGAACACTTTTAGAAAAGAAAAGAAGAAAAAATTGAAAACCCTTCAACATGAATGCTAGTAAATTAACAAAAATAAATATTCAAGCCTTTTTGTTGGTTCCATCTCTTCACATTCCCTAAAGCAGATTTGTTAGGATGATTACCATCATCGACCCAAAGCCCAAATGGATTTGGGCGGGGTTGTAATGAGCTCGTAGGATGAGCTCGCAAGTCCAGCTCACTCTCTTACGAGGTTATACGTGCATAAGACCTTATAAACACGTTTGAGTCTAGAATAGGATATGTGTCTCTAGCATGAAACCTACCTAGCATGTCATGTCAATGACAACACCCATATCATATAAATATACAAGTACCACTACCAACAATTTGGTGCGGTGAACGTGGAGAATTTTTTATCTTTGAATATTCAGTTTGTAAGAAACAAAAATGGCTCATCCTATTGAAAATTTTCCCATTAATTTTTTCACCAGAAAACCTGGAGTCTCTAGTGTAAGAAATCAACTTAGTGAAGCAGACTTATTCGCTGGTGGTTTGTTGATCGACCAAAAAATTTGGGTAATTCAACTCGTACAGGAGCCTCAAACTCGCTTGACTTAAATATCCCTTCTAGTTAGGGATTGTCACTCCCCTCTGATCAGTAGGTGTCTCCACAACAATATTTTTCTCTTCAAAAGTAGATAAGATTAATGAGGGAGCAAGTGGCCCTACAAAATGTAAAATTTGAGCAACAACAAACATTTCAACAAGAGTTGTTAAGGCAAAATGACGAGCTAAGGAAAAAGGTACAATCTGATAATTCTGATCTTCATATTAGTAATGGCATGCATGAGGAAGATCTTGGGGTGCATGCAAAACCATGGCAAAATGAGATGGATGCACGGGCTTTGCATCCTAATTCTCGGGACATGGATTGGTTATTTTGTTTTAACAATCCACTAGCTTTTGAGATTGCAAAGGTAAACTTACCAGTTGATTTTAAGGTCCCTAAGGAAATGTTTAACGGTAGTAGGGATCCTCGAGCACATCTCATGTAGTACAATAATTATATGAATGTGTTAGGAGCTTTCGATGCTGCGAAGTGTAAGGCTTTTTCAATAAATCTAAAAGGAAGTGCAAAGGATTGGTATTTATCCCTCCCACAAAGTTCCATCCAAAGCATTTCACAATTGGTTCAAATTTTTTGGGGAGGTTTCGAGCACATAGGATGATAATGAGTGCGCCTATAGCCTTGATGTCTATCAAATAGAGAGAAGGCGAAAGCTTGCAAGATTACATCAAATGTTTTCATGTGGCAACGTTAAATACAAAAAAACTGGAGGACCAGTTGGCCATAGATGCTTTTATCATGAGAGTTTTAAATGAGCATATGCAATACTCATTCACTGATAATAGGCCGCAGAGCTTGGCAGATTTATATTAGTGGGCTCATAAGCTTGTTGAGGTGAAAGAGATCAAGAGATCAGCTCCTGGTACTTTTCAGAGGGATGACAAGCATTTGAGGAACAGAGAGGGAGTTCATAGTCTCCAAGGATCGTCTTCTTAGACTCTGCATGCAAGGTAGGGGACAACGAAAGGGATAATCACGAAATGAGTCATCCAAGGTGTTTCAAAGGTCTCAGCCTGAGCACGCAATGAGGTATCCTCCTTATGGTAAATTTGAGACTTATACTCCTTTGAACGCTACACGTGCTTATATCCTTAGCCAAGTAAAGAGTCTTGGCATCTTGTCAACTCCTCCACCTCTAAGGCAAAATGCAAGAAGATCAAGCTCGAGGGATAGGTGTGCTTTCCACAAAGATGGAGGGAAATAAGGCTGAAGATTGTTCTTTCTTAAAAGATGCTATAGAGGAGGTAATCAGAAATGGTGAACTTAAAGATTTTCTAGCTTAGAATATTGATCAACCAAGGTAGAGTGTAAAGACTGAGGCTAAAGGTAACGAAAAGGTGAGAGGAACTATTTATGTGATAATTGGGACAAATAAGAACTTGGCAACCTCCAATGCGAAGAGGAAGGCTCAACTTAGGAGTGTTATGTTGGTTAGCTCACCAAAGAGGTTGCATCAGTAAGAAAAATAGAGGGTGGACTTTAGTAATGAAGACAATGAATCATTTTATGACGAGGAAGGAAACGATCCGATGGTTATGTCAGTAGCTATTACAGGTTTCGAGGTAAAAATAATACTAGTTGATATAGTGGCAGTGCTGTTGAGGTGTTAACATGGGAGGCTTACCAGAAAATGAGGTTGAATGAGCAAGCATTGAGAAAGGCGAGCTCGTTGTATGGTTTTACGAACCATCCTATTGAAGTAAAGGGTTGTATCACTTTACATATTTTCCTGGGGGATGGTGAGCACACCACAAAGGAGAATGTTAAGTTTTTTGTGGTTGATCATCCCATGGCATACAATGCTATTTTGGGGCATCCCATAATGAGAATAGATAAGATAATGGTGGCTACTGTAACACCCCTAACCCGTATCCTACACCAGAATAGGGTAATGAGGCATTACCGTATAACACACATCATTCGCATACATTCGTACATTCATAATCAAAATCCATTCATATCAATCACATTGTCCCTTGTAAGGTCCTACGAGACTTTAAAACATGCGTAGAAGAAGTTCGAGACTAAATCGATAACATTTATAAATTTTGGGAAACATATAAAATTTTCAAACATTTTAGGGTCACACGCCCGTATGAACAAGCCGTGTGCCTCACACGGGTACCAAACACGCCCGTGTCGCAGGTCGTGTGAAAACAGGGTATACATATTGATTTACACCACACGCCCATGTGCCAGGACGTATGAAATTTAAGGGAGGTTACTGACTTGGGTCACACGGCCAACCACACGTCCATGTGCTAGCCCGTGTGCCACACACGGCTAGTAGACATGCCTGTGTGTCTAATCCATGTTAAAACTGTAGGGTATACTGACTTTAATTCGAAGGGTACCCCAAGGGACACACGACCATGTAACATGACCGTGTGTTACACACGACTGAGACACATGCCTGTGTCTCTGCCCGTGTGGACGAAAATAGGCTATTTGCAAAGCCAATTTGCCACCCTATTTTCATGCTCACCTAGCCATCAAAATGGTGTCATTTCATCACATATATGGGTAGTCAAAACATACCAAATCACATATAATTCATATCATTTCATGATCAACCAATTCACTACTTAAATTCTCAACCACAATCATGTCAAAACCTTTAACTTTGCATAACTTCTAAATGAATTTCATTATCATCATCTTATCACCTATTTCAAGCTACAAGACTTACCATTTCAATATCACATAATCAAGTCACAATATACCATTATTTCAACCTTAATACTTTCATTTACCATTAATCAAAATAACAACCATATAACTATACCGAACAAGCCAACATATAAGAGATTATATACATCACATAAATTACTTATCAAACACATAATTTAAGCCAACTTAAATGGCTATGTACCAACATTTACAAACCAAGTCACATGGCTAAATTCACAACTTAAAACATATTAAGATGACACTAGCCTATGCATGACATATACCATATATACAAAGCTTCCAAAAATACCAACGAGATGATCGATAGTGTGATGACATTTCCCGATGATCCCCGAGTCTGAGCTAGCTTTGATGATCTATAAAACATGGAAAGAACACACAAAGTAAGCTTTAAAAGCTTAGTAAGCCATATACAAACAATGTTATCATATGAATCACAATATTTCCATCACTAAGCCAAGCACAAGTAAACATATCTAGATACACAAACCTTTCTCGTTAAATACATATTCATTGTCTCATGTAAACTCATCAATTACTTCACTTTCCAATAATCGTATAGATCTTGTACATACCTGAGTCATTTAACTCATTAACATATTCTTTCTCGACTTGTCTTTGCCCATTGAACCATTCAGAATTGTTAAGGATACTTGAAAATCACATAAGGTCATACAATGCCCCAGATATGGTCTTACATGTTATCATATATCGATACCACTGTCCCAGATAGGGTCTTACACGAAATCAATTAACGATTATGTCCCAGACATGGTCTTACACATAATCTCAATACAATGCTAATGTCCCAGACATGGTCTTTCATGTAATCACATCTCGATAACCTAATGTCATGACATTAATATCCTATACTATTCCTAAGGTTCGTACGGGACTTTCGAATGCCGAAAATCTATCGATTCTTGCTCATAAGTACTCGTTCAAAATTTATAACAATTCAATGGCAAGTAAATACATATAATTCAGTTTAAAGACATTTATTTGCATATGAACTTACCTCGTAGTTAGAATAGATGAATTGGATCGATTACTCGATAACTTTTGATTTTCCCCGATCCAAATCTGATTTCTTTCTTTCAGGATCTATATAAATTCGAAGTTAACTTTTTTATTCCTCAATTAATTCAATTTCATTCAAAGCACACAAATTTTGGAATTTTACACATTAACCCCTATTATTTCATATTTTCTCAATTTAGTTCTTATTTCATAAAAACACAATTTACAACAATTTCAACTAAACCCAAGCTAGCCGAATATCTATAGGCTCCATAACAACCCATATTTACCAATATTTCACACATTTAAACACACATTTTACACTTTTCACAAATTAGTCCCTTTTATGAAATTTCACTAAAATCACTTTACAAAACTTCAATATCTATCATCAAGCTTTCAAAATTCATCAACAATCATTCAAAATCTCAAGCATTCATCAATGGAAACTCACAAATTCATCAACAATTTTAGAAATTAGGGTACGAGCTAGCTAGATTACTAAACAACGATCACAAAAACATATAAATCATCGAAAATGGAACAAAAACGAACCTTCAATTGATCACCAACATGGTCGAACCCTAAAGCTTCATATTTGCTTTCTTTTATTTTGATTTTTGACTAGGAATGATAAAAGATGATAGGAAATTTGATTTTGTTTTATTAATATTAACTTAATAACCAATTTACAAAATTAACCCTAATTAAAAGCCACCATATTTCATGTTATTAAACCCATTTATGTCAATTTCCACTTTCAATGGTCTAATTAAAACAAAAGGAACTTTAATTTAATAAGCCATAGCAATTAGACACCTTTATCAATTAGAATGCAACTTTTGCATTTTACACGATTAAGTCATTTTTCTCAAATTAAGCTATTAAACGATAAAATTAGCTCACGAAATTTTCACACACACATATTCACATGCAGTAAACATATAAAATAATATTAAAATGATTTTACGACTTCGAATTTGTGATTCTGAAACCACTATTCCGATTGAGCTAAAACCAGACTATTACAGCTACGTTCTGAATGAAGATTAAATTTCCTACAAAAATGAGCTTCATACAATCTGATCAGCGAACAGCTAGGCAGTGCCACATTTGTCAGTACAACAAATGCATGAACACATACAACAAGGACAGAACTCGCAACATGCAAACACATATAGTCAGGTTTTTGATTTAGACAGTTTGGATGCAAGGAGTGAAGACAAAGTTAAGAAACTAGAAGTAACAGAAGCTATGGAAACTTTGCAATTATTTTATGATGATACAAACAAGATAGTGAGAATTTCGTCAACATTAGCAGTAGAGAAAAAGGAATATTTAGCTCGTTGCCTAAAGGCAAATTCAGATGTTTTTGCATGGTCAGCCGTGGATATGCCTGGGGTGGACCCTCATGTAATTTCACAAGTAAAATGTTCTTCTTGAGATTAAATCGGTTAAATAGAAGAAAAGAAAGTTTGCTCCACAAGTGGTTGAAGTTGTAAGGCAAGAACTGGAAAAATTGTTGCCAACAAGATTCATCAGAGAGGTCGCGTACCCTGATTGGGTTTTGAATGTGGTGATGGTGAAGAAGAATAATGGTAAGTGGAGGATGTGTAATGAATTTACCAACCTTAACAAAGCTTGCCCTAAGTTGATCAGTCGGTTGATGCGTCCTCGGGGAATAAGTTTATGAGTTTTATTCTCAGGCTATAATTAGATATCTATGGCCCTGGAGAATCAAGATAAGGCAACCTCTGTTACTGAGGAAGGCTTTTTTTGTTATTGGGTCATGGCTTTCAGTTTGGAGAACGTAGGTGCAACCTACCAAAAATTGTGAACAAAATTTTTTTAGGAGCAGATCGGATGGAGTATTGAAGTTTATTTTGATGATATGTTGGTAAAAAGTTCTACTTTGAAAGGGCATGTTAGAGATCTGCTAGAGACATTCACAGTTCTACAAACTCACAACATGTAACTTAATCCTGAAAAATATACTTTTGGTGTTAGAGTTGGCAAATTTATGGGTTTCATGGTCTTAGAGAAGGGAATTAAAGTTAATCTGGAGAAGATTTGTGTCATTTTGGATATGCCTCCCTGAAGAAAATTAAAGATATACAACGTTTGACGGGGAGAGTTGTTCCACTTAATAGATTTGTTTCCAAAATGACAGATAAATGTTTACCCTTCTTCAAAGCCCTGAGAACTTTTTCTTGGACTGAAGAGTGCCAAGTAGCTTTTGAAAGACTCAAGGAATACCTCATATCCCCACCACTAGTAATGTTACCTCACGTGGGAGAAGCTGTATATGTTTATTTGGCGACCTCGGAGAAGACGGTTGTGACAATTTTAATCAGGGCAGAAGGAGCTTGTTAGTACTTGATTTATTATATCATTAAAGTAGTGCAAAACGGGGAGCAAAGGTATTCAAAAAAAAAAAATAAAAAACTTATTTTTCTCTAATTTTTGCAACTCACAAATTACGTCCCTACTTTTAAGCTTATCCCATTGTTGTTATGAAGAATCAACCTATTAAGGATATAATGTCCAAAGCTGACACTTCAGGAAGGATGACAAAGTGGGGAATTGAGTTAGTCAAGTTTGGTGTGGAGTATGCTCCGAGAATGGCGATAAAGGGTCAGATTTTGGTTGACTTTATGGTGGGATGTTCTTTTGAGAAGTTTGACAGTCTTACAAGTAATTTATAATTTGAAATATTAATTTATGAATAGTTAATGAAATTAAATTTGTTTGGTGTTTATTGTCTCCTAAGAAGACTCATAATAACTATATGTTCAGCCAACTGTCTTCTGTGCCAACTTAGGACAAATGCACGTTCTGTTCTAATTTTTTTTTCCATTTGTTATGCAAAATATAGTAGTTAGTTTGCTACAGGGGGTGTGGCTGATAGCTCAAAGAGTTGGATAGTTTACGTTGATGACTCTACAAAAAAGACGAGGTTAGGTGTAGGAGTGCTTCTAATTGCCCTAATAAAAATGAGTGGCAATATGTGTGATATCCCGAATTAGGGCCTAAACGGAATAGTGGTTTCGAAACCACAATTCTGAATTAGAAAAATTTATTTCGATTAATTTTTATAATTTATTGAGTGATTAGATGCATGTGTTAGAATATCGATAAAAAATTTCATGAATTGCATGTCTAATTTGCCTATTAGGACTTAATTGCAAAAGTTGATAAATATGAGTTTTAGATGTTAAAGGATTTAATTGAAGAGCTAATTGAAGTAGAGGTCCTTAAATGGAAATTATACCATTAGGTTTTCATGGACAAAAGTGGACATACATAGGTAGAAATAACCAAAGTTTTTAATGAAGGGTATTTTAGTCATTTGGTAATTAAAAGATTAAAGAAAGGAAAAAGATGGCAAAATGTGTCCATCTTCTTCATTAGGATGTAATTTCAAGGGTTCTCCATAGCTAGGGTTTGTTTCAAGCTTTCAAGCTCTATAGTAAGTGATTCCAAGCCCCGTTTTTAATGTTCTTTACGTTTTTTGAGTCCCGGTAACTTGATTTAGCTTATTCTAGCAATAATTTAACCTAGGATTTATATTTTGAAAAATACCCATAGGTGAAATGTGTTTATTTTGATGTTTTATGGTAGAATATGAAGCTTTAAATTGTGTTAAACAACTTTTGCTAAACGATTTTACGTGAAAACGAGTAAAATAACATAATCGGTAAAAATACCTAATGTTTATAACTACATGTTAGAATGAGAATTTCATGTTGCCATAGAAGGGAAAAATGATCATCATGTCGTAAAACATAATAATTTTGGAAAAAAAAATTAATTTTTGAGCTTTGGGGAAAAAGTGTAAATATGCAAAAGTTTAGAGGCAAAATTATAATTTTTCCAAAGTTAGATTTAAGGACTATTTTGATAAATGTAAGTATTAAATCAGCTAAATGTGTTATTTTAGACCAAGAAAGACGTGGAATCGACCTTGATCGGGGAAAGGAAAAGATTGTAGACTAAATTGCAAAATTTCTTTATTTTGTACCGAGGTAAGTTCAGGTGTAAATGTAGTAACATAATTGTCATTTTAAGTAATTTAATGTTATTTATATGATATGATGATTGATATCATGAAATATTATGCTTTGTGGTTATTATTGAGTAATATGCAAATTATGTGTGCTACTTGTTAAATTTGAATTGCTACTGAGTATCAGTTTCGATATTCCGTGGAAGACGGCAAAGATGTGTGATCGAGGAAAAAGCCCATTTGAGCCTTGGGAATAGATTAGAATACAAGTGACATGTCACTAAGATTACGGATACGAATGCCCGAGCTTTTTGAGTTGAGTCCGAGTTCACTTATGGGCGGGTTACATGGTAGCTTGGCTACATAATTTTTGCAGGCTATTGAGTTTGTCTAGCTGCGGGCATGACACTTATGTGCATGAAATCCGTGTATTCGAATCATATTCCGATGTGTTCAACGGGTAAATCTTAAGTGGATAAGGTGAGTACCTAAAACAAAGGTGACATGTTGGTAAGTGTGGTGAATGAGAAAACTTGTACAGGTATGTACTTAACCCTCGGGTTGAGACTTCAATATAACAATAATATGGTAGGATCATGAATGAGAAATATGATATGAATGCTTTGATGATATTATGCAAATGTGGATTTCATATTATTGCATGGTTATGTTACTTTCTATTTACATGTGAACTTAATAAGCAATTATGCTTACTCCCTCCTCTCTATTCTTTGTAGTTTTGTCAAGCCGGCTAGGAGATCGGGAACGGTCGGAGGCGCCCTCACACTATCAACAAACTATTTCGGTATAATGACTTGTATATTTTGGGAATATGACATGTATAGCATTATAACCATTTTGTGTATATAATCTTATGATATGGCTCATAGATGGCATGGAAATTTTTGAGAATGATTAGCTATTAGAGTGGCTAATCAAGATTATATTTGATAACACGTATGCTTTATGTGCTAAATAATCTATGGAAATCCATAAAATGGTGAAATTGGCTATAAAAGCGTAATCACACAAAGAAGAAGGACGTGAGTTTGAAAAATCACTAAAAATAGTAGAGATAGAATTAGATGATGAATAAAATATGGAATTGAAGCTTAATGAATCTATTTTCATGTGGAAAAACAAAATAGGTAAAAGAGTTGTATTATGAGATATTTACATTTTGGTGAAACAGGTTCAGAGCTATTTCTAGATTCCCTATTCTGAATTTAGAAATTCATCATAAATTGTGTAAACATAATTAGGACTCAAAATTTATATGTATAGATTCCTTATTGAGTTATTTTTAATAGAAATAAACGATATGGTCATTGGATCTCTGTACAGGAAGAAATTTGATTTGTAGTGCACAGGGGTCAGATTAGCTGAACCCTGAAATAGGGGAAACTTTAACTAATAAAATATACTAATTGGCCCGACCAAAAATTCTATAAAAAAATTAGTAAGTAGATATATGAGTCTAGTTTCAGGGAAAATTTACAGAATTTTATTTTGAGTTTCGTAACTCGAGATATGATTTTTTTAGTGACTATGACGCAGATGGACAGTTTACTACAAGAATTGTTTGAACTTGTTTAAATGCTAAAATAAGTTTAGTAATGTCTCATGCTCGACTCTGGCGACGGTCTCGGGTAAGGGGGCGTTACAATTTGGACTCTCTTTCGATTTTCAGACATCCAATAATGTAATAGCCCAAAATTGGGTCTAGTTGGAACAGAGGTTTCGGGACCACAAAATCTGAGATATAATTAATTATTTTATGATTATTTTGAGGTCTATGATATGATTGCATGATTGTGTGAAAATTTCGTGAAGAAATTCTATGCATAAAGTGCTTAATTCGAAGTTAGGGACTAAATTGAATAAGTTGCAAAACTTGCATTCTAGAAGTTTCTAGTATGAAATTGATTTGAAATATTAATTAGGAGGTCTTAAATAGGAATTTGACCAATTTCTAAGTTATGGACAAAAATTGGACATGGATGGAATTTTTGGAAAGTTTAGTAGTAAGGGTATTTTGGTCATTTAGGGGTAAAATGAATTAAAATACAAAATTAAAAGCCAATTTTGCTCATCTACTTCACCATGGACGTGTATACCAAGGGAGAATCCATGGATAGGTTTTCAAGCTTCCCAAGCTCAATTGTAAGTACGTTCTAACCCCGTTTTTCAAGTTCTTTATGTTTTAGGAGTCCCGGTAACTTGATTTAGCTTATGCTAGCAATAATTCAACCTAGGGTTCATATTTGGAAAAATACCCATAGGTAAAATTTGTGTATTTTGGTGCTTTATGATACAATATGAGGTTTTAAATTATGTTAGACAACTTGTGCTACTCGGTTTTAAGTGAAAACGAGTAAAAGGGCTTCATTGGTAAAAATACCTAATAGTCATAAGTATATGTTAGAGTGAGAATTTGATGTTACCATAGAAGGGAAAAGTGATCATCATGTCATAAAACATAAGAATAAGGGATGAAGTTTAATTCCCGAGCCTAGGGGCAAAAGTGTAAATATGCAAAAGTTTAAGGGCAAAATTGTAATTTTTCCAAAGTTTGAGTTAAGGACTGTTTTGAATAGTACATTAATTAAATAAGTAAAATATGATGTTTTAGATCCCGGAAAATGAGATTTGAACCTAGAATGAGAGAAAAATCGAAAATTGGGAAAGTTGGTAAAATGGCCGTTTTAATATCAAGGTAAGTTCATATGTATAATAAGCATTAATTTATGCATGTTTCAATGTAAAATTGATATATTTACTATGATATCCGAGGTGTTGAAAGTATGTAAGTTGGTATGATAATAATACAACAATAATGTCAGTAATTTATATTTGAAAGTTAAATTTAGTGAATTAATTGAATTATGTTAAATTAAATGATTATGGCGCCAAGTTTATGAATTGATTTAAAAATATGTCTATGTACATGAAGTGCATTGAATTATCATACATAAATGTGATCTCTATGATTATGGATATTATGGGAAATTGTAAGTTCATATGATTTTTAATAAGACAATGTGTAATTTAATGTTATTGCGTTGATATTAAATGAGATGTAAGTTTATATGTAAGTAATACATCACTATTACTTGTATTATGATATTTTATAAAAATATTGGAAATATGTTTGTGGATAATTACTTGATTGGTGAAATTGTTGGAAAAGAGAGAGAAATCTCGGTTGAACCTTCGGAAAGATTGGATGATACAAATGGTATGTAGCTAGGTCACATGTATAGTGCTGAGTGCACTGTGTACAAGAGAGCTACAAGACATTATGATATAGCTAGGTCGCATGGGTGATACTATGTGTACACCATGTAGACAAGAGAGCTACGGGATATATGTAGCTAGGTCGCATGCGTGGTTCCAAGTGAAGGACACCATGTAGACAAGAGAGCTACGAGATAAACTGGCTAGGTCACATGGGTGGTACTAAGTGTTCACCATGTGTACAAGAGAGCCGAACTATATGATGGGTGGAGCTATGTGCTGAAACCACCAAGTATCGAGGATTGATCCGAACTGCTCAACGGGAGACTCTCTATGTATTGCTTTATGAGTTTTGTGATGAATAAGTGCAGAACTTGGTTATGTGAATGATGTGTTCATTAAGTGACCAGGATGTGGTAAGGTTATAAACAAGTAAGTTATACATGAGGATGATTTTATGGTGACCTTGTGATCATGGGCCTATACTTGTGATGTATGAAATGTGGTGAAAATGATTTGTGATATGTATGTTAAAATGAGGTTAATACAAAGAAAGTGTGAAAGAGTGAATTAGCAATAAAACTGTTTTAGACAGTAGCAGTAACGTGATTTTGAAAAATCACCAAAAATAGTGAGATATCATATTAAAGCTTAATGAGTCTATTTTCATATAAAAGAAACATACAAAGCAAAGGAGTTCTATATTTTGAGATATTTATGTTTTTGTGAGACTGATTCGAATGATTACGTGATCCCTGCTCGACTTTGGAAAATCACAAAATTTGGAGAAAAATAATTAGAGGCTCAAAATTATATTTTTAAAATCCATAATGAGTCTATTTTCAAGATAAATCAACAAGAACATTATCCAAGTTTTGTACTATGAGATAATTATTTTTTAGTAAAGAGAGGTCAGAACTGTCAGAAAGTGAAATAGGGGAAATTTTAATGAATAAACTGTACTAATTGGCTAAACCAAAAACTATGAAAATTTTATGGTGGAAATATATGTGAGTCTAGTTTCAGGGGAAATTTATGGATCTTAATTTGGAGCTTTGTAGCTCGAATTATAAATAATTAAGTGACTATGACTCGTGTGGACAGTTTGATGTGAACATTTATTAGTAAATTGTGAAATCGTACTTACAAGAATGCTATATACATTAAGGATGTGGAATGGAGAGGAGGAGGAGGAAAATAAATATATGTGGAATACATGGAAACTATGGTATATGAAATATTGATATAATGAAATAAATGATATGTGTTTATAAGAAAACAAAAGAGAATGTTATGTATCATGACATGTATATATATATATATATATATATATGACTAGTCTCAATGTAATGCTTGTTGGGTATGAAATTGAATTGAAATGTTTCAGCAAACATGTTATTCTCATGATCTGAATCGTGGTATTTTATAAAGATAGGATCTAGCTTTAAATATGAATGCTTGATCATTAAGTCAAGATATTTGGTAAGATGATAATCTTGGTATAAATGTATAAGTGGTACTATAATAAACAAGGTAAAATGAGTATGAGAGACACATGTATGATGACATACAAATGCTATGTTTGTGGTTTAATTGAGGATGTTTAATCATTAAATGAATACCATGTTATATGCTTTTGATTTTGTATAAGTGTGTAAGAGATCAAGGTTGACCAAAGCTTGGAAAATAGCCTAGGTATATTCCACACAGAGACATGACCATGTGTCTCAAATAGTGTATGGAACACGACTTTGGGACACGCGTGTAGAGCCTTAAAGCATGAAATTTCCAAGATTTTCGTAAGTTCTCAGTTTAGTCCCAAACCCTTTCTAAAGTATGTTTTGGGCTCCGTAGACTCAAATAAGGGACTATGTGTAAGAGAATGAACGCTTTGAAATATGAATAAAATTTTATGGCTCGTTTTTTAGTTTAATGTTTGTATGTTTGTCTGGTAACGCCTCGTACCTTAGCCCGGTCTCGGATACGGGTAAGGGGTGTTACAAATAATGTTGCGGAGTATGAATCACTAATATCAAGATTGTAGTTAGCTTGCCAGCTTGGAGCGAATGAGCTTATTGCGCATACCGATTTGCAGTTAGTAGTTAAGCAGATGAGTGGTGAATATGAAGTAAAGGAATCAATTTTGAAAAAGTACCATTCCATAGCAACTCAGCTACTCACAGGGTTCAATAAAGTACAAGTAAAACAACTATCAAGAAAAGACAACACTCGAGCAAATGTCTTGTCAAAATTAGCATCATTTATTGTCATCGAACAAAGGGGAAAAATTTTGCTGGAATATAGAGATGTCCTGAGCTATGATATCCCTTAAAGTTTTGGCTTGGATCAAGAGGAAACGTGGATGACCCCCATTATCCAAACATTGCAAGGTGAGGAAAATCATCTTAACAAGAAAGAGCTCACCAAATTACACCATAAGGCTGCGATGTATGACATTATTGTTTATATCTTGAATACTTGTGAATTAGTATAGTATCCCAATACTGGTTGATTAATGACTATTAGTTAGTGAATTATTACATTCTTAGTTGATTAAAACAATTTGTTTTATTGTGTAACTGTTAGGTATACCCTTTTAGAGGGTATACTCTATAGAAATGGATATTCCCAACCATTGATGTGATGCTTAACACCCTTAGCGACTATGTGATGAGGGAGATTCAAGAAGGAATTTGTGGTGACCATTTAATTGGCAGACTTCTCACCCAAAAAGTTTTAGGCAGGGATACTACTGGCCAACAGTACAAAAGGATGCATATCATATGGTTCGCACTTGCGATTCTTGTCAGTGATATGCTCAAGTACAATGATCGCCAGCACAACCTTTGCAGATTATGTAGGGCCCTTGGCCATTCGGAACCTGGGAAATTGATATTCTGGGCCCATTTTCAATAGCTGCAGTGCAAAAGAAGTTCATAGTGGTAGATGTAGATTATATTACTAAATGGGTAGAAGCTAAAGCCTTAGCTTCAATTACAAAAAAAAACAAATGGAATCATTTCTTTGGAAGTCTATTTTGTGCAGATTTTGTAACATCCCAAAATAGAGCCTAGGAGTTTTAGGGGTATTTCAAGAATTTTGGCCTATATGAGCTCAGAATTTCGTAAGATTGGTACTTGATAGTTTTTTCGACTAGGGCATCTTAATTGTCAAATCAATTTTTGAAAAAGTGTTCTAGAAACCATTAATTTTGAAAAAGGATAGATCTGTAACAAAGTCAAAATAGTAGGCATTTATGTTGTAGTTTTACCATTTAGTAAAATTGAAACTATTTCATCCCCTTCAACATGTTTTTCACCTCTGTTTCTTTTTGCTTCAAGTTTGTGCCACCCGTTGGTATTCCCCTTGCTTTCTCCATTGATTTTTGAGTCCCAAATCATAATACATTGATTTTCTATCATTCCTAAGTCATTTGCCATCATAAAACTCCATAGATTTCTTCTTCTTCTTCAAACGTGGGGCTTTTAGATTTTTGTCAAAACTTATTCATTCTGCCGTCAAAGATAATCATTCATGTGACCATCGATTCTTAATGTTATTTAGACTCTAGAATTGAATGACCATTGATTCTTAATGTTATTTAGACTTTAGAATTGAATTATTAGCCCTCGAATCGCATATTTTAAATAAAAGCCGAAACTCAAGCCATTAACGGTGGATTTTGGGATTTTGCATAAAAACTAGGTTTCAAAGTGTTTTTTCAACTTGCTCTAGCATGATTAGAAGGTTTTCAAACTTATCCTAAAGTTTCATTAATAATTTATCACGTTTTAATGAATTTTACAAAAATTGCCTAAAAGATGTCGAAAAATGTCAGATACCATAAATTGAGTAGATTTGTAGATTTGTCTAGTTTGAAGGTTGCAGATTAGGCATAGTTGAATAATTAGATGAAAAAAACTGATTTTAAGCAAAAAGGTTGAGTATAGATCGAGGTATTGGTATATAAAGTTTGTTATGATAAATAGTTTAAGTTACATGGGGACTTAGCTTAAAGCTTGTGTTTTAGTCTGTTTGAGTGAATATTTGGTTGATATTTAACTGTGTTATTGTGTGATTATATGTGTTAAGATTCAGATTCATTAGATATTACTATGAACTAGAGAACGTTAGTTGAGCTTTCGATTTTTGACAAAAGCATAAAGTGGTGAGTGTATGGAATTGCTACTCGTAAACACTAGTCGTGTGATAGTTGGGAATTTAGAAGTAGCCTAAACCTTTACTCTAAATTCTGAGTGTAAGTTTTCTTGAACTATACCTATCTTGTGGTTATGTGGTTATATAATGTGAATGGTATGTGATATATGGACATGGTGCTTATTGTGTAAAGTGCAATTATGTACATGGGGTAAATGTGTGATATAAATGTTATATGACTATGCTAGTGTCTTGCAAAAACTGCTAATATGCAGTGTCAGTGCATGGTTATTCGGTAAGTAATTATGCGTTGTTTTCAGATATTTTGGCCTTGTGATCTTGGAACTATTAGATATAGTTGGCTTGCCATAGGATTGTGGGTACTCACTAATATGTATAGAGATTTTTGGGCATTGAGGCCCTGGGACATGTTTGGAGGGATAAAGGAATGCGAGCTAAGCTCCATTCAACGGGACATGTGAGGGGAAATAAGGAGAGTGTTAGCTATACGCTTCACTTTTGGGACATGATTGACTCTACGAGTCTATGTGGTGTAAGGAGATCTGTGTATCCGATGTGTGATGGTAAAGCTCAGTACATGTTTCATAGTCCAAGTGCCATTTTATCTTATTTTATTTTATTTTATTTTATCTTTTTATTATATAATTGTGTGGAATATGTTCTATGCTTGAATGATTTTGTATATCTGCTATGAAAAGACTCCTAGACTATGCATGTTTTAATATTAGATGATGCTAGACTTAAGAATGTGCTATTTTTGAATAAATGACTACTTGTGTAGCATGATGACATGTTTATGTTGTGGTTATTCTATTCATTCACTGAGCTTGCAAAATCTCATTCCCCCCATTTCAATGTTTGCAAATTAGTGTTGTCACGGTGTGGGCAGTGTGGTTTCCAAGGGAGTGATCCAAAGAAGGCTGGTGATTATTATAGGTGCTTTATTATTTTCATTTGCTTTGGGGAGATAGACAATGTGGTAGAATCTATTTGAGCTATTGATTTTTGGATGTTTGAGTTGGCTTATGTGAATTTCATGTTATTATTTATGTTAGAATACTTAGTCTTTGATGTTAGCATGATGACAATTGTTCGGGCTTGGTTCTGGTATTTTATGCTATCAATTAAGCTGTATGAATGATTATTGGACTTAGCACTTGATGCATGTTGTTTAGGAACTATTTCAGATGTGTTAATTGCATTCCTATACTATAAATTTAGCTCCAGTAGCATAGGTAACTATATTGGGCTTTAAAAATTGATACCTTTGTGAATTAAAACGTACAGGAAACAAAATGGAGATTTGGTATCGATACCCTTTCTTGAGTATCGATACTCGGGAAAGAAATATCGATACTTGGTTTGGAGGTACCGATAATTTTTGACAGATGGGTTTTTGAATTGAGAAACAGAATTCTCAATTGGTATCGGTTTTCCATGTGGTATCGATACCATTATAGGGAAATATCGATACCTGATTATCAATATCGATACCTACAGACATATTTGTGGAATTTTTTTATTTGATCATTATGCATGACTCTGGCTGTTTGTATGATCGATTAACAAAATATTTGCATGTAATAATGATAATTAATCATTTAAACATAATAAAACTTGATCGACTTAACAAAAGACATTTGATTTATTGAATCTAGCTTTCTGTTTAATGTAATTGAGACGAGACAGTGGTGTGGCATCCCGTATAGGGTATTACAAATTTGACATCCCTTACTTAATCATAATAGATTATGAAACACAATTCCAAGGGAAAATTAAAAATTTTTGTAGGGATTTTCAAATTGCTTTGGCCCAAAGCTCTATCAAGACTCTCCAAACAAATGGTCAAGTAGAGGCCATGAATAAGAAAATTCTAATAGCCTTGAAAAACAAGGTTGATGTTGCCAAAAGCGCTTGGTTATAGGAAGTGCCAAGAATTATTTGGGCCTTGCAAACCTCGTCTCACATGCAACTAGGGACATTGCGTTTTCACTTGTTTATGGAGTAGGAGCAATGATTCTTGCTAACATAGGTATGCGCTCGCATAGAACATTACATTTTAATGAAAGTGCTAATCAAGAGGCCATGAGACTTAGCCTGGATCTCATTGTTGAAATTAGAGAAACAACAGAAGTCAGGGTTGTTGCACGAGCTCAACAAGTAGCTCGCTATTATAATTCTAAAGTGAGAAACAAGTTATTTCAGGTGGGTGATCTTGTTCTCAGAAATATTGAGGCTAGTCTTCCAGCAGTGCTGTGGAGAAAGATGGCTCTAAGCTAGGAAAGACCTTACAAGGTGATAGAAAAAATAGGTTATGGAGCCTACAAGTTAGCAAAAATAGAGGGTCCTATTCCCTGAACATGGAATGCTCGCCATTTGAAGAAGTATTATGTATGAACAAATTCTTTTCTTTAATAAAGAAGTATTATTTACACATGTTGATATTATGAAGGTTAACTGATTTAAGATTGCCACCTAAATTTCCTTGAGTTAGCTAATTTAAAATCGCAACTCTTAAAATAGCTGTAACAACGCTTTTTCAATAGTGTCAGAAATAGTAGTTTCGGGGCCACAAATCCGACGAGAAAGTTTGTAAATATTATTATTTAATATTTACGAGTCAAATATGGTATTAAAATGAATGTTGAATTGGCAAATTATGTTATATGGATGAATAATTAGGTTTAAGTGGTAAGACCTTAAAGTCAAGTGGTTTTAAAAAATGAGGTATCGGGACCTCATTTTTCTAAAACCGAGCCATAAATTTTATTTAAATATTTATGGAGTATTATTAAGGTCGTATTAAAGTTTAGTTAAGAAATTTTGATGTTTACTGGGTTAATTTGATGAAAATGACTAAATTATAAAAAGTGTAAAAGTTGAGTTCTACTTATTAAAAGGGTTAAATGGCTATGAAAATTTTAATTAAATGGACTAAATTGGTAATTATACTATTCATAAAGCTAGTGGACATTTATGGACATAAAATTAAGTGATTTTAATGTTACTAGGCAAGGTTAAACAAGTAATTTAATTTTTAAGTAAAGTAAAATAAGGTAAAAGATGGTATCATCTTCTTAGCTGAGAATCACCACTGAAATTAAAGAACAAAAACACCACTTTTAGGGTTTGGAGCATCCGATCAAGTTGTTTTGCTTGCATGTAAGTGATTTTGATAACGTTTTTAATGATTTCTATGTTTTTGAAGTTGTTGTAGCTTAATCTAGCTAGCCTAGGGGCCAATTTGTAAAGTTTTTAAATGTTTAGAATTGTACTAGGGATGAAATTGAGATATTTTTGAAAGTTTATGGTAGAATCTTAAGCTTGGTTGCTAGATAAGACTTTTTTGTAAAATGATTTTTGGTAATTTTAATGTTTAAGGACTAATATGTGAAAATAGTAAAAGTACAAGGATTTAATGTGCAATAACAAAAAATACAGGTTGTAATAAGGTTTCAATAAATTCATCTAAGCTTGAAATTGAGTAAAAATGGTTAATTTGCATGTTTTAGGCTCAGGGACTAAATTGAATAAAAGTAAAATGTTAGGGGCAATTTTGTAAAAAACATAAAAAATGACTTAATTGCATAAAATGAATTGGTTTTACTACCTGAATTAATGAATTGAATGAAATTATTAATTTACATCAAGAACGAGTGAGAAATTGAGGAGAAGAGAAAATTACCAAATAGCCCCGTATTTAGTCATTTCTGTAATTTAGCCAGGTAAGTTCGTATGAACTGTATTTGGTATAATGTTGGTTAAACTGAATGCTTATTGTGTTTTTTTAATGTAAATCAATTAATATACCAATGTAACGACGCAATGATGAATTGACGGATGTCGAGTCCCGGTTGAATCTTAAGAATTCGTAAGATTCAAATGACATGTCAGGGATTTCATGTTTCGAGTACTGGTCTTGAATGTCCTACCGATGGCTGAGGTCCTGCATTTGTTGCAGATACTTCATAGCTTGTGTGAGCAGCATCGTGTAGAATACATTCCGACCGACAACTCATGTAAGCAGACCCATTTCACAGCTCGTGTGAACAATGATGTAAAGGAAATGTTACTATTATATGTTTACGCACACTTCGTGTGAGCTTTCCCGAGTATCTGATGATATTCTAAATTGTTCAACGGGCATAAAAAGGAAAGTAAATGGTAAGTGTTCAAATGAAATTTATCATGTACTTATGAAAAGGAAATGGCGATTTAAATGGTATGAACAAAGATGTAAGTTACTTGTTATGGATGAACTCATTTGAACTATGTATAAATGCACTAACTTGTAGATTGATGATATTGTTTAGGCTTATGTCAAGCTTGTGGTTATGGTTAATTTTTATTCTTAAGCTTTGTACTATGCAAATGAAACATGTAAGAAAAGGAATGGAACGATAAGTGACTAAATGGAAAGGTTCATATCTATATGAAAAGATTGATGCTTATGCAATGTATCTTATGAAATCTATTTATGTTATAAATGAGTTTATATAATTTTCAATGAATCTAGTAACATGTGAGCTTGATGATGCTTGAATAGGTTTATATTAAACTCATGGTATTAGAAATGGTAAGTAAGCAAATGGAATATAACATGATCGTATTGTAACAATGATGAATTAAAATGTTATATTTATATATAGATGGTTGATTTCATATGTATCATGAACAAGTATGCTAACTTGTGAGTTTAAAGGTGTTGCATAACTTGTGAGTTTGAAGGTGTTGCATAGGCTTTATTAATCTTATGGCATTGGTAAAGGTTTATACAATTTTGTAAAGTTCATTATTGAAATGGTATATTATGCTTAAATTTTTTTACAAGGTTACTAAGCATTCATTATTTACATCATTATTTTCCTTTACTTTACAGATTATCGGAAGCTCGATCGGTTGGAAGTTCGTCGAGATCTATCACACTATCCAGTGGATAAATTGGTTAGATTCTGAGTAATTTTACTAAGGTTTATAATGGCATGTATAAGGTGTTTTGTAATGGCATTGAGATGTATGTGTTAATAATGTCTTGGCATGTTTAAGCTTTGAAAGGTTATGTTGATTCTATTCACTTTGATGCCTTACCAAATATGATGTTTTGGTAACTTTATAGTGTTTGTTAATAAGATTCTCTTGGCATGTTGGTGATAGTTTGGAAATGGTAATTGAGCATGTTTGTGCCTTGATTTTTATGTATAGGTGGATTTATAGTGATGTTTAGTTAAATGTTTAATGGATGATTTGGTATGTATAACTTGTGCAAGTTGTCTTGATTGGTACCATTTGAGACCTTGTTGGATGGTGTCATTATGGTTAACTTGAGATGCTTGATTTGAATGGCTCAAATGGTATGTTTGAGGTGATGTGTTAATGGTTATGCTTGTGGCATGTTTTGGTAAAAGATGAACTATATTTGATTATGGAAAGGTGACCAAATATGCATGTTTAGGTAAGTTTTGATGTTTGCATTTGAGGTGCCTTGAATGGCATATTGGTTGAATGATCTTGGACCATTGAACTGGTCATTTCATGTAGATTTTGGTCATGTTTTGATGCTTTATTATGTGTACCAAGGCCATTAGGTGGTTGCATGGTTTGGTGTTGGAAATGGCTTGAAATTGGGCAAATTCATGTCCACACGGCCTGAGACACGAGCATGTGACTCAACCATGTGTTGCAGACGGCCTGGAGACACAGTCGTGTGTCCCTGTAGGTTATATTGCATGCAAGTCAGACAGTTACACGGTCTAACACACGACCTGGCATACGGGTGTGTGGGGCTATTTCGAGAGTTACACAGCTTGGCACACGGGCATGTGACTTAGCCATGTGACCCTACTCAGAGAGTTACACGGGTGAAGACACAGGCTAGGACACGACCATGTGTCCCTATTTCGAATGTTACACGGCTTGAGACACGGGCATGTGTCTCAGCCATGTGAGGCACACGGTCGTGTAACCCATGTAGTCAAATTTTTGTAACTTTTTCATAAACTTTCCAAATGATTTCAAATTGGTCCCAAATTATTTCTAAGTTATCTCTTTGACCTCAAGGGCTCAATTTAAGGACGATATGTATGTGAATGGTTATTTATGATGTGTTTATGATAATGTATGAAATGTATGTTTAAGTGCTCTATTAGTACAGTAATGCTCTGTAACCCTAATCTGGCGACGGATACAGGTTAGGGGTGTTACAATAGCCTATTGACCTACGTTCACAGCTGATATTATAAAGGTTAGCTGATTTAAGATTGCAACCTATTTTTTTTTAAGTTAGTTGATTTAAGATCGCAGCCTAAATTTCATTGAGTTAGCTAATTTAAGATCGCAACTCCTAAAATAGCTCACTAACCTACGTTCACATTTGATATTATAAAGATTTGCTGATTTAAAATTGCGGCCTAAGTTTATTTGAATTTGTTTCTGTAAGAACACAACTCTTAAATAGTTTGTTAGCATACGTTTATATGGATGAGGATTCAGTGACCTCAAGTTATAACCTAAGTATAACGAATTCAAAGTTATGAATGACTTCTTTAGATTTAATCATCTTGGTAACTTTTGTTACTTAGTATATTAATGTTAGTAATGCGACTATGAGTGTAACACCCCATTACTTGTCCCAATCATCGGGTTCGAGCAATGAAATATCACATTCGTTGCTAAAACAACTGACTTCATTCATTCATAATAAATTCAAATCATACATTTAGACCCATGGCTATATCATGGTTAATATACCAATATCTCAACTATTAACCTAATTATTCATTGCATTTTATGCATCCTCTATACCAACTATATATATACCAATTCACATCCAAAACATTATAACCTCATCTAAATACTCGTATAGCAGTATCAACAACAAACATATACATAGTACAAACTATTATCAACTATCATATATGCCTATTTATATAACATCTCAATCCAACTAAGCTTAATATAGCATAAAATCCTATAGGTACATGCCAAATCAAAATAGTAAAACTTTCACCAACTCGAAAAGTGCGGGATTTTCTGTTGGTTGTTGATAACAACAAGTTCACACGATTGAACCTAACCTGCGCACGGAAAACAAACCGAACAATGAGTAATCAACTCAATATATCATAAATTATGTAAGGAATTAAATAAAAAAAAAACCAAAGGTTCATAACCAATTTAATATGTTAAATTATATTATAAGAATAATCCTTTCATATCGCATTTGTAATCATACCAGCTGATTGTCACATATTCATCTTCAAATTCCTGATCTGTAAACTCCAAAATTCAATTAAACTTTGAATAATCGCTTACATCCACATAGATCATGCTTCAATTGGCACCCAGATACACCATTCAAATCTAATAACCCAAGCAATTCTATCAAGCACTACAAGCTTCTCAACCCGTAATGATAAACCAAATTCGAATGACATAATACACATTCTAACCGTTAAGATAGCAAACCAAACAGCAGGCAAGCATATATTCCGATTAATAATTTAATGCATAAATTCAGTATTTTCCTAGTTGCGCACTTTCGAATAACAACTTAATATTTATTCTTAGACAATAATTAAACATGCAATTTTGAACTACATTTTAATACATTTTTTCGGACCACCCCATTATGCAAAAAATGGACTGCCTTGTTTATACACATTGAACAACATTATTATGTTAAAAAATAAGACAACATTAACACCACATATAACATCAAATTGAACAACATTATGGCCTCTTTAAGACAGCCACAATTTAATACCTTTGAAAACACATTTATAACACAATTGAGCAGCCCTATTCGATCACCTTTAAGACAATTATAAACAACCATTTGAATACACTTGAAACATAACTTAATAACTATATTTGAACATGCATTAACTCAATTAAATTCAATCTCATTTGAACATGCATTAACACAATTAAATTCAATCTCATTCGAACATCAAGAAGAAAAATTTGTAAACATATTTGGTCATCATTGTAACGTGCATAAAAGCCACATTTGGACATCATTATAACATGCAAAACAACCGTATTTGGACAACATTTTAATATGCAAAACAGCCACATTTTGATAGCATTATAATATGCAAAACAACCAGATTTGGACAACATTATAACAAGTAAAAATTTAGTAGCATTCATGAGGATCAAACTAAGATTTCTATTTTTAATTCAAAGAAAATAAACAAAATACAACAAGGATAATCAAATCATGAATTGTTATTTATTCCCAAACGGTCAGTTAACATTTCATTTTCTTCCCCATGATACCCCTCGCATTCACTGCCTTGGTCTTTGTTCATGGGAGTAACTCTGGCACCAAAGGCATATTCAGGAATAAAGCTTGTCTTGACAGGATCGCTAGCAAGGAAAAAAAATTGGTGAGTTTTTCCATTTTGCTACAAATTCCTCCCAGGCTGTTCTAGAGGGAAAATAAACATTGAAATCTAGATGACTACAAGTTAGCTCATTAAAAGCATCAAAATTTACTCTTCAAACATCAAAAAGACCACCATCTATTTGAGCATGTAACAAAAAATTAGCCTTCAAATCTGGCGAGTATTCCTGTAGGCTCTGCATAGTTTCCTTCTTGTATTTTTCCATGGTTTCCTCATGGCTCTTCGTTAAGTTAGCCACCACAGTTTTATGTTCTTCATCCATCTTCCTTAAGCTAGCTTCCAATGCTAGTTTATCCGCTCGCTCACCAACAATCACTCTATGTAATTTTTCCATGTCTTTTTCAAAAATAACAATTCGATCTCCTAACCTTTCATTTTCTTCTGGCAATCTCCTATTCGCTTCAGCCAAAGTATCATAGTGTTTGCGTGCCCAAGCCAATGCTCTCCTAGTAAACTGATACATAATCTCATTCTCCCTCCTCATGATTTTTGCCCTATTAATACTTTCAACAAGGTCCAAGCTAGCAACCCAAGTTTCATTTAACAGCACTTGCAAAGAGACTGCCAACTCTTGCAGTGAAGGTTCCTGGTTTTCACAGATGATTCACCTAGACAGAAAATCCCTTTTTGTTTCCTCAGGCAAGAGGGAATTCCATTGCTTTGAAACTTCACTAGATCTGAAGGGAAACTTATTTGCACTAAGCTGCGCACGCCAAGGGAACAAGGTCTTTGTACCACCACCAAGAATATTGAATTTCACAAAACCACCAGGGGGCCATGATCAATTGTAATTCCAGAAGTATTGTCAACAGTTGTTTTTAGTGGTGATGGGCAGTTAATAGGAAAAATAGCAGGAGACGAACTTACATTAGGAGCTATAAAGATAGGAGCAATACCATCAGAAATTTCAGTGTGATCCCCTCTTCTCTTTTGATGGAGCTTTGCTCATGGACTACCATTGTCTTTGCTACTTAGAACAATGTTAACAACTCCAGCAACAATCTTCTGTTTCTTTTTACTGCTCGTATTATCATCTTCAGCAATGATACTAGAAGGACCACCTCACAAACTTTGCATATATGAGCGTACGTCCATGTATTCGTCAATTTCTCTTGATAAGCTAGTGGAATCCTCATAACTATCTTCAAAACCTTGATTTGTGCCTGTATCACCAAAAATTCTTATATTAGCACCAGAAGTTAGCATAAGGGGATTCACATCACACTCGATATTTGTTGAAGGTTGTAAAGACCATGAACGAGGATTTTGTTTACAAAATGAATAAAAATAATTCCTAGGCTAGTCCCTATTCCCCTGTAGTATAAGAGCCAATTCATCAGTTGTCTCGTTAGGCCATGCGAACTGTGCAAGAACAAGATTAATGGTGTCTACCTCATCATCTGCATCAACTTGCTTCCATTCATTAGGACTCAAGTTTAACATGAAATATTGAAAAACATTTCTAACAGTCAATATTTCCTCCAAATCAAGCACACCACGCTAGCGAAGCCTATAATACTGTCTCCAACCTTCTTCCGATATTATATCTTGCCTTTTCGTGCATATATTTTTGTCTAGCAGTGACCAATTAGTTAATGAATCAAAATCGTCATTAAGCTTGTATTTGACTCATATATATTTACAGTGATTAAGACGAAGATTAATACACTTGTTGGTGACAATGGATTACACATGTAACACCCCTTACCCGTATCTGACGTTGGAATAGGGTACGAGGTATTACTAGACTTAAACACAAGCAAACACACTTTAAAACCACAAATTCTGGTCCAAATTAAAAAATTTTGCAAATACTCATAAAGTCCCTAACACGAGCCTATGAGGCTCAAAACATGCTTTTGGAGTAGTTCGGGACTAAACTAAAAACTTTAGAAAATTTTACGGCACTTAGAGAATTTTTCACTAAATAGGGGTCACACGCCCGTGTGGGTAGGCCGTGTGGTCACACATGCCCGTGTCCCTAACCCATGTAACTCTCTGTTTTTCACCCAAGAACAAATTGAAGTCACACGGCCAAGACACACGCCCATGTCCTGAGGCCATGTCCTTCACACGACTGAGACACACGGCTATGTCTTATGCCCATGTGCTAATACCGAACATTCTTTTTTGCAACAATTTGGGTGCAGGGGACACACGGCCGAAACATACGCCCATGGGGCAAGCTGTGTATCACACACAGCCTAGACACGCGCCCGTGTGTCTACCTGTGTAGACAATAATAAGGCTATTTACCAAGTCATTTTCCACCTTTATTCACACATACACTTACCCCAATTCAAAGGCACAAAACAATACATACTTAGGCAACCAAAACATCCACTTTCAAGCATATCAACTTTATATATTTATTTAACATATTCACTACATTTATTTAAGCCCTAAATAAAACATACAAATATCACATTCATTAGGCTTCATTCAATTACTATCTAGTTACCAAATCGTACACAAATTCCTCATCTCATCAATAGGTCATAATTCCAAACATTACACAATCATGCCATAAATCACATTTCCAAATATTTCACATTCACCAAGCACAACATGATCATATCGCCATAGACATTGACACATATATAAATATACTTAGGCTTACAACTCTGTTGCCACTATAAGCCAACTTACATGGCCAAATAGCAAAACAAGCCTTTGATGATTACAAGCCATTACATTGGCTAAAACCATATGACGCATATAACAAAATGACCAAGTCCTTATACATGCCATAACTCAAAATACTTGAATTCATCAATACCAAAAATGATAGCTTGATAGTTTGATAGGATCTCTGGCGATCTCCAACTCGAGCTAGCTTCAAAGAACTATAAAACATTGGAAAGGAAGAGGGGTAAGCTATATAGCTTAGTAAGTCTGTATGAACATAATAAACAACTCTTACCAATCATTTACCAAGTCTAACAATAAAAACACAAAACAAAATAGTATAAATTGCTATAAACCTCATAGTTATAAATTATTCAGTCACATTATTTGCTATATCAATTTTCAAGCATAATTTAACATGTCTTGACTTTAGCCTAACAACTGTAATCTTTCCATTATAATCGATTAGCACAATCAACCAATCATTTCAAACCTCATAATAAACATACACATTAATTATGAGAATTCACTTTTCAAACATATATTTTAACATCTTTCAATTATTCAAGCCCAAATCTTCCCATACTTCCATAGTCATTTTAATAGGAAATTATGCCAACTATTCCTTTTTCTCTTATCCGATAAATCACAATTTGTGAGAATAAAATATGCTATGTCATAACTTAATTTGGCCCTGAAGCCAATCACATGATCCTTAACCAAATTTATCATGAATTTCGTACATTACAAGTATAGACCAATAATCACAATGATTTCACAAAAACATTCTAATGGAAACCATGAACTCACAATATCATGAAGTCAATACTTATAAACTTATGTACATACCTATACTAATTCGTAATACTTACATGCTCTTTCTCTTCTTTGACATACCCGTTGAATTACCCGTTGAATTTCACGTTAAACCAATTGGAATACTAAAGGATACTCGGGAATCTCGTACACACAATACCGTACCAATGCCATATCCTAGATACGGTATTACATGTAATCTGGTATCGATGCCAATAGCCCAGCTATGTTCTTACACGAAGTCTCATATCGATGCCATATCCCAAATATGGTCTTACACAAAGTCTCATATCGATGCCATATACTAAATATAGTCTTATACGAAGTCTCATATTGATACCATATCCCAGATATGGTCTTACACGTAATCTCAGTAACCCTAATGTCATGACATTTGTATCCTATCTATTCCTAAGGTTCAACAGGGACTTTCGCTGTATCGAATCTCTATCGTTCACTTCAGTAGTATCATACTCAATAGTATTCACATTTCATTTCAATAATATAGCATTTACCACAATTATATCAATTAAGCATTTATACATATATAATTTAATGCTTATTAAACATACGAACTTACCTCGGCATAAATATAGCGAAAATGACCTTACCGTTAAATACTCGTTCCCCCCGTTCTAATTTCGAACTTCATTTTTCTTGATCTATAATATCATATTTAACTTATTTAATTATTATACTATTCAAGTCAGCCCAAATCACATTATGGAAAAAATTACATTTTTTCCCCTGAAGTTTGACATTTGTACATTTTAGTCCCTAGACTCGTAAAATGAAATGTACTCAATTTCTTCAATACCCATGCCTAGTCAAACCTTATACATGCTTATAGAAGCCCAAATTTTTCTTTTATTTGCATTTTAACACCCATTTTATAACTTTTTACAAATAAGTCCTTTTTAGGCATTTCCATTGAAAATCACTTACCAAAAGTCGTTTATCAAACAACTAACAAGTATTTTCTACCATCAAATATCAAAATACACAAATTTCCATCATGGGAAAAATTTTATACTTTGATTATGTCTTAAATTAGTGGTAGAAATAGATAGATCATGTTACAAGTATTTCAAAAACATAAAAATCATTAAAAACGAGGCTAGAACGAATTTACAATCGAGCTTGAAAGCTTGAAAACCTTAGCTATAGTTTCTTCTTGTAAAATTGGGCCATGGGAGGAAGATGGACAAAAAATGGCTTTTAATTTGGCTTTTTAATTCATTTAATTACCAAATTACTAAAATACCCTTAATGAAAAACTTTAGAAACATACCTAACCATGTCCATTTTTGTCCAACAACTTAACCAATGGTCTAATTACCGTTTAAGGACCTCCAATGTAAAATTTCATAGCAATTAAACACCTCTAGCATGTAGAACTCAACTTTTGCACTTTTTACAATTTAGTCCTTTTGACTAAACTGTGTGCCCAAACGCCAAAATTTTCAAACGAAAATTTCAAAAAATCATCCTATAAAATTTTAGACCATAAAAACATAATAAAAAAGAATTTTTCTTGACGGATTCGTTGTCTCAAAACCACTGTTCCAACTAGACCCAAAATCGAGTTGTTACAACACACCTTCGCGAGGAGTGAAATAGAACAAGCCTATCTATCCCCCTCGGTTGTAAGCACCTAAAGTGATCAAATATATCTTATAAGGGCAACCCATATATGATGAGGTCATTGGATTAAGGCTTGAAATAAATAGTTTTCATTATGGTATATAATAGAGAGTTAAGTCATAGTACTTTAGTTGAATGACTCTATAACATCCCATTTTTTAGTGGCACCAAAAACGGTGGTTTCGAGGCTTTTTTTCAATTATCGAGTCAGTAAATATTATTATTTAATATTTACGAGTCAATTACAGTGTTATACTGAATTTTGATCTACTAAATTTGTTATTTTGAAAGTTGGTTAAAGTTTAAGTGGTTCGACTCTAAAGCTAGTGGTATTGGAAAATGAGATATCGGGACCTTGTTTTCATAAACCGAACCCAATATTTTTATTAAATATTTATGGAGTTGTTATATTGGTGAATTAATTTTGGTTAGGTAATTTTGTTGAATTAGTGACTAATTAAGGTAGAATGACTAAATTGTAAAAAAAATAAAAATTAATCACTATCGATTAAAAATACTTAAATAACATTATTTCAAGGACTTAAGTGACAATTTAGCCACAATAGATTATAGTGGATGACAAAGACATGACTTTGGCCTTATTTTTTCGTTTTTGAAATTATCATTAAAAGCTAAAAAAATAATAAACATTAATGTAAAAACAAAGGTGGAAATGGAGAGAATTTTTCATTTTCATCTCCTTCGCCGTTAGAGCACCATGGATGGTGGAATTGAGAGCTTGAAATTCTTCCAAGCAATTGAAACTTGCATGCAGTGAATTCGAGGTTTGTTTTTCGTAAATTTTATGTTTTTGATGTCGTTGTAACTTAATCTAGCTAACCCAAGTATTAAATAGAAAAATTGTTAATGTTTTAAAAGTTTTTCATTGATGATTTTTAAAGCTTTTAGTGTTAATTTGTTAGATTTAGTGCTTGGATATGAATAGAGACTATTTGTCAAGTAAAATGTGCTAGTTTTGAGTATAGAGACTAAATTGTAATCATTTTAAAATTAGCATGAAATTTCTATAAATATATGTGCTAGAGGGCTGTGGAAGGATGAAATTAAAAACATATTAAAAAACGAAGCTTAAATTTGAAAGTTATAACTATTTCGATTTTAGGGACTAAATTGAATAAAATGCAAAATTTTAAGGAGCATTCAAAAAATGAAATTGAGTTGATACATGTTTATAATAGGATGAAATAAGAGTGTTGAAATTGATAAATTGAATTTAATAATTTTATAGATCGAGAATTGGACCAAATCAGAATTAATCAAGGAAAATGGTAAATATGTTGATTAGTCCTTATAGAATTAACCATTTGTTGTCTTTCGGTAAGTTCATACAATATGTTTTTGTTAAATTCTTATGTATTTAAAATTATAATTGTAAATATTTTTAATTGAAATTTGGATTGTTTACAATTTGGTACAAAAAGTTGAGATATGGACTAAATCATTAAGAAATGACAAATATACTAATAAATTGAATATAATTGCAATCTGAAGTTGATTAGTTGAATTGAATCAAATTGAGATGATTATGTTTGATCTTCGAGATAGAGGATTAAATTGAATAGACTCGAAAATATTGTATATTGTTGTAATTACAAAATTGGTTTTATGTTAAGATGAATTATAATGTTATGCATAAAAATTGATAATTGGTTGATGATATGAAAACATTGAATTGAAAATTTGACTTGTAAATGAAATTGAGTAAATTGTGACCCTATTATTTGTTTGGGCAGAGCCGTATATAGTTAGCATGCCATAGATAGGAAGATTTCAGTGTTACTTTGACTACTTGTCGATGAGCCACTGGGTGCCAAACTATTGTGGTTGATTGGATTCGTGTATCCGTCCCAGTCTGAGTCCGATTTAGGTTAATAAGGGTATAAAGTATAAATGGGATAAATGATATACAAATTGTGTTCGTAATATGATTTGATGATACAAATACATGTTGTGCTTTATAAAAGATCATTTGAACTTATTATACGAGCTCGAAAGATCGATATGAAAATGTGATGAATTAATGATTTGATTCAGAATTTGAATAACGAAATGAAATAGTGAATAACATTATATTGAAATTGGATGTATTATTTATAATAGATAGAAAATGATATGAAATTGATATTGAATTGAATAAATGTTTGTTATAAGTGATTGAGAGTGTTATATGCTTGATTTATTAAAGGATGCAATATATGTTTATACTCACCTTGTTGATATGTGGTTTGCTTGATTTATTATAAGATGCAATATATGTTGATACTCACCTTGTTGATATGTGGTTGCCATGTTTAGGCAAACTCGTAAAGCTAGCATATTATTGAATTATGTTGTAATTTAAGGAAAGTTGTTGTTTAAAAATCAGTGAACTTACTAAGTATTTGTAATGCTTACCCTCTTATTTCCTTTCACTATAGATTGCCAACTTGTAGAATGTGCCAAACGAATTGTAAAGAAGCTCACACTATCATGTTGTTGTTTTTGTAAGCTTTTAATCGTTTGAAGTTTGATTTTGTGGCATGTATATAAGGTTGATATAAGTGTTTATCTTAGTTGGTTGATTTTTGTTTGAACCTTGTTAAATGGTTGATTTTGGACTTTTCCATGGGCATGTATAAATGTGAGTAAGCTTGGTAATATGTTATATTGCATATGGATCTCATGATTGGCAAATTTGGAAAACAATTAGTATGGTTATATTGGTGAAATTGATTGAATGTGCAATAGGAGAAGGACTGAATGTTTACAAGTGAAATGATTACTTAGTAACTTTAGTTTATTGAGAAATTGTGTTAGGGTATTGGAATCGAATTTAATGGTATGATTTGATGCATAATGCTATGAAAATATAATGATCTGAAATGATATATGTATGTTAGGTAAGTTTGAATTGAGCAAGTAGCTTTGATAGGTTTTGGTGTCAAAATTTTGGACATGTTGTTTTGGTAATTAGAATTGTTTGAATTAAGTAATAATAAATGAATGTTTGCAAATGCCTTTAAATTGGTTTTGCGTAGGTTTAGATGTGCAAACATGCAGTAAATAAGCTTAAGGTTTGGATTGGCATGAAATAGGTATCAAATGGATAAATTTCATCAAAAAATAGGGTCCTCATCTCGACGTGAAATACCCCTCACCGTAATGTTGATAGATAATTTGTGATGTCCTAATGTCAAGTGATCTGACATCATGACGTGACTCATTATTTTGGTGATGTCATGACTAAAGAAGGTCACGTCATGACGTGGAACCTAAACTTTCAAAACCTTGCAATTTGGTCCTAATTCATTTTCAGGTCTACAAAAGAGTTTATGGCTCAAGGCTCGAACTTAATTGTGTATTATTTAGGTGTTTACGGCATGATTGAATATTTGAATGATTCATTTATAATTTACTTGATCTAAAATTTTTAAAATATTACAAAAAGTTCCTTATTTGATATCGGGTTGAATTTAAAGCATTTTTATGCTTGTATAAGACCCGAAAATGAATGTTCATGTTATTATATGTTGTATTATTGATTGATTGCATATGATTTATGAAGTGAAATAATGTTTTTACTGTGAAGTTGTCAATTGTTGTTTGGACCCGACGATCAGGTCGAGTAAAGGTGTTACAGACTCTATCACTAAATAAATCTATAATTAATACACAAAGAGTCTAAATTTAATTAGAAATTAGTTAAAACCTAATTATATAGTGATAAGGAATGATGTGGATGAATGCAGAAGAGGATCGTAAAGTTTTTCAAAGTTGCGAATTTATCTTAGATCTCTAGATAAACGTAAACTAAAACGAGAAACAACAAAAACAGATTAGTTATGACAAAGGAGATTCAAATGAAATTAAAACAAAAGAAAGATGAACCGACTGGTAAAGAGTCCAAAAGAGAACAAATTAGGGTTTCTTGGATGGAAAGAAATCGTCCTTCGACCTCAAGAAAATGCCCCAACCAGATCTGGAAAATCAAAACACAAATAGATTTGTTAAAAGTGATTTTAAAGATAAAAGCAAATTGTTTTGTGCAAGAATGCTTGAAACAACAAGAAAAAATTAAAACTCTTAATTGTGATGTGTTTCTTGATGGAACAAGATAGGAGAACGTCTTTCTTGAAACAACTTTAACCTAGAACAAAAATCAATAAAATCAGCAAGCCAAAATAGCAAGAACTAACTTAAATAAGTAAGAAACGATAAATTAAGGATAGAAAAGATAAGATGTACTAAGAAGCCTTAGAAACATTAAGAATCCACAACTCCTTTCAATGGCTTTAATTACCCTTCCAAGAAAAAGATCTTGGCAAGAAAAGGTTTGAACATGATTCCCACAACCTGAAAGATTATTAAAATAACTTCTAAAATAAACTCAAGAGAACACCTAAAACACCCAAATCCGATACCAAATGATAAAGAATGAGTTGCTAGAAATCAGTATATAAAAACAAAAAGAACACCTAAAATGCCCAAATCTGATACCAAATGGTAAAGAATAAGGCGGATGAATGCGAAAGCAGATCGTAAAATTTGTCAAAGTCGCGGATTTGACTTAGGGCTCTAAACATTCTGAAAGAAACTTGAATTTTAAAACAACCTGAAACACAAATGAATCCAAGTTAGATTAAAAAAAATAAAGAGAACAATTAAAAATAATTAATCAATATGAATAAAATAGAATAATGAGATCAAATATCAGAATAATAAAGTAGAAAATAAAGAAGATAGATGGAAAAGATGAAATGTGGCGTGTAGAAGTCCTAAGAAACCTTGGAAACAAGAATAATCCACAACCCCCTTCAATCAGCTTTAATTTCCCTTCCAAGATAGAAAACTTGGCAAGAAAAAGTTTGAAGATAATCCCCACAATCTAAAAATGATTGTTAAAACTCTTCTAAAAGAAACTTAAGAGAAATTCTTGAAAAGAAAACTCAAAGAGAATTTATTAACCCAAAAGAGAAATTGAATAATAATGAATTATCTGAATTGTGTACATTGCAAAGGCCTATATATAGGCTAGCTAAATAAATCTAAATAAAACTCTTAAGTATACTAGAACTATAATTAATCTATATAAGAAGTATTTTAAACTAAACTTTCTTATTTACATAAAACTACTTAATAATTATTAAAATTTTAGAATAATAAAATAATAAGAGTTGATAAATACAATATTGGGCTCTTATATAACAAAAATTAAGTACAAAACTCAAATCCAATATGATTTAAACTCGAATTAAAAGCCCGAAACTCGTAATTCCCATTATAATCCCGTTTAGAAATCAAGTGATTCAAAATGAGTTTCGAAGCTAAGAGATAGATCTTCAAACGCCGTAAAGACATCTCAACCCAGAAATGTCAAGATCCCATCCAAAAAGTCATCGCAAGTTTGCTGATTTCCTAAGCTTGAAATTGGCAGCTTCGGTGAATAGAATTTAATAAATTTCACCCCGTCTGTGCATATATCATTTCCCCTTTCCTCGAAAAGATTCTTCCTCGAATCTTGTCTTAGATCGAATCTTAATTTAATTTTTGAAATTGTGTCTTCTGGCATCAATTCCTCTAATTAGTCTCTTTACTAAATAAAGAGAAATGTTTAGCTGAATTTTCTCATTGGAGTAATATGTATTTTCTCGGTTTAATTATTACACCCGATGAAATTAATAAATAGATTAAATCCATAAAAAGTGCGAGCCCGTTGCATTTTGGGTGTTGAAATAGAAATTTTGGTTGTATTTACATTTTAGAAGGATCAAATAAAACCAAACTAGATTGATACCCAAATTGCAGCTATTAGACAAATAATCTTCAAACTTTTAACATTGGAGGAAAAGTTCATGCAAGAAAATGTCCATTAAACTGTGAAAATTGCATAAAAAGTTACTAGTTCTGGAAACTGCCGATCACTGATTGTGTGGGAACATCGATAAGAAAACTGAAAGTTGGCATTAGAGTCACAAAGAATTGTTTGCAACATTTTCGTCTACATTAAGGGAACTCCTTACATAGATAGCATAGCAGAAAAAGTCAATTTTATAATTGACTTTTGCCATTACAAACCTGAGAGAAAAAAACAGTTAAAAAAAAAAGTAAAACCAAATTTAATTCAAGTGTCACTAGATCATGATGACGTCATTTGAATCTTAGAAAGCAGAAAAGCAAGCCTTCTTTCCTCAAACGACTGTTCAATCTCTTCGACTGGCTTGGTAATAGCAAAAGGTATAGGTGCCAACGGAGGTGCCGGTGTCATGGCTGTCTGCATTGGAACTGATAATGTCGAAGGTGTGCTAGGTATTATTGGCATTGCCTTTGGAGTCCTATTCTCTTCGTCGATCAAAGGAATTGTCTTTAATGGAGTAGTAGTGTGTGAGAGATCATTACTTGGATGAAGCATTTTGTGCGAGGTTTCACCATCATCTTCAACTTCTAACATGTTTGTCATATTGGCCTTCGATGATACTGCTGAAGCGATAGGTGAGAATGGCTTACGAACTAATAATGGTGACTCTGGTTCTTTACCATTTACAGCACTGGGAGTGGAAGAGTGCTTTCGAACAGGAGTCTCAGCAATGTCCAGGCCTCTCCTAACTGAAAAATAGTCTAGTTACCTAGAAATCAATTGAGATGTTTCTTAAATTCAATAAAGCATAGACAGAGAACATACCAGCTGAGAAAGCGGGAATGCCATCGTCCTGGCGATGATTTAAATGGTCACTTTTCTTGCTAGGACGTGTTTTGGGAGTAGCCTTTGCAGAGTGAAGAGAATCAGGTTTATGAGCTGGAACCATGGCTCCTCCCAAGGAGACTCTTCTATTGCTTGCACCTCCAGTTGAATACCTAGGACCCTTTTTTACGCTCTGCGGCTTCAATGGGCTTGGTTTTGACCCATACAGTGCTTCTTGCTCTGCTATCAGCTGTCCCTGAAGTTTCTTCTGGTCCTGGAGCATGAGAATAGTGAACGACTATTAGCCTGGTCCCAAAACACGATTAAAAAGTAGTTGCTTATGCACTATAATAGGGAAATACGGTTAATAGCATACCCGCAACCTACGACGCTCTTGCTCTTTCTCTTGTCGTAAGATAGTGTACTCTTCAAGCATAGAAAGCAGACGAATCTGGGTAGGATGCAAGGGTCAGTTAGATACCAAGAGTGTAAGCATATATGGGAAGTAAAGGTTCAAAGTGTACATTATTAGAGTACTCACACCATCATACAAAAATTCAACCCCTCTCTCTTTCTCCCATGCCACGGTCTTTGAAGCTAATGCCTCCACCATTCCTGGTTTAACATGATAAAACAACTTCAGCACCGTGTTAAGCGATTGTAAGAAAAAAAGGTAAACTATGGAGATCAAATGGAAGGAACCAAACACACATTTGGCAGAATGATGTGAAATCATTACTAAATAACCAAGCTTAGTACTTTAAGTTTACGTTTCTCAATTATCTTGTAGTTTACCTGGAAGTTTATTAACCAAGGCACGGGCTTTCTCAGCACGCTTGAGTGTAAGATGTGCACCTTTTCCGGCATTATATCGGTTTTCATCCTGTTGAATAACAGACATCTAAGAAAGTCATACTAGAACACAAAAGACCATACTCTTAAAAGTATTCTCTGATGAGATGACTAAAATAACCACCCTGTTATATTCCTCAAGCCAGCACTCCTCATCACATGCTGTCAACCATTTCTCCACCTTTTCAAGTATTTCTTTCCTGCTAAAAGCTTCCTCTTTGACCTTCGCAATTTGAAGTTCAATTTGTTCTAGTATGGTAGCAGCATCCACTAGCCCTGGATATAATAGTAATAAAAAATTTATGGCAATCAGTAGGAAAAATGGAGCAAAATGAGATATCTATAACCTATAGTTTGATGACAAATATATAGCATTGCCATGTACCAGACTCAATAGCTACAATGGCATCTTCTATTGCACATTCTGAATCTGGAACCAGGTGCGTTTTTCTACAGATCTCCTCTAGCTCTAATCTCTTCTTGAGGACAAGCTCTTTCATTTTGCTTGACTTCAACTCTTCCAACCGTGAAACTTCTGCCTCAACCTGCACCATACATCATTTTTACTTCTCTGTTAGTCTGGAAGAAAGCACTTACCTTTAGAGATATAAGAACCGAGAGAAGAACATGTTTAAACAAGCATCACTTACGTATTTTATGAAATCTACTGAGAGAGTATTGGGTTCAGTAATTTCATGTTCTGAAGCAGCAACATTACAGGTAACATTTTGAAACATCTGTTGCTCTTCAATTGGTGTATCCATCAGATTCCATAACTCCAACATGGTAGTCGCAAGATCTTGTAGCTGCCAAGAGGTCAAAGAATCATTATTACAGGAAGATGGAAAAAGAAGTTGGGAGGAAGGGGAATTGAGCAATATACAAAATGTTGAAAATAACATTTTTTTACCCGTTGCATCCTCTGTATTTTAACTTCCCGTAACTTTTTTATCAACGTTGCCAACTGCTCAATAGTATTATTGCTAATACTCCTAAATCCTTTAGGGTCACCTAAAGTGGGATGGATCTCATCAACCGTCTGCTTGAAATCCATTCCCATCACAGAGCAGAGTTCGTTCAACATGCTAAGGTAATCTTGAACCTGCTTCAGACGATCACTCTGCACAAGAGAGAAAAGATAAGCATTAGTTTTCAAGAGGTGGAGCCAATAAAGAATTAAAGAAAGGAAAGTTGACCTTCTCTGTCTGAAGCTCATGGAGCTGTCTATGCAATTCTTCAAGCTTCCTTAAGGATAAGTCAGTTTCATCCACATCTGTTTTGGAAGAAAATGATTCGGTGGATCCATAAATTTCATTTGTGATCTTTTGTATTTGCTCTAGAACTTCTACAAATTGATTTCTTCTTTCAATTTTCCTTTTCTTCATTTCCTCCAATTGTGGAAGAATCTTGCTGAGCTCCTCCTTCAAGCTTCCAGCGTTTTGATCAGACTGAAAAAACATTTAACCATAACGCAAGTAAATACTTCAATCTACACAGAAAATTTTCATCCAGGGTCTGTTTTCATTCCTGACCTGCCTAATATGTACTGGCCTCTCCCCCATTGCGGAGCAGATGGCAGCTAGTTCAGCTTCAGAATCAGCAATTGTCTGTCGTAGCTGAGCTCTGCAGCGATTTGCCTGATCCACCTTTCTTCGATATACTTCCAGGCACTCTCTTTCGAGCTCAAGCAGCATTTTATCCCTGTCAGCATCAGTCTCCCCGACTTCATCCCAGATTATCTAAGGAATCATGGAAGGGTAAACATTAGATCAGTGTTCAAAATTTTAAAATTAAACTGGGACAGCTCATGGGCATCCTCTTGCCAAGACACAAAACAAAAAGATCTAAAGGTGTTGTGGAAATTAACCAATACCTGAAGTTCGTACAGAAGGGTTCCACATGTTGTTTCCACTTGAAGAAGTGGATCAATTTTTGGAGTAGGCATGTTGAAGTATTCCTGCCAAAACCAATATCTTCAGAAATCAGAAGACACCAAAGTTATACACACAATAAAGCAACCAAATGAAAGGGGCAAAAAAAATTAGCAGTTCCAGTTTGTAAATAGAATTGTAAAAGATGGCGAATACTGGTTCAGATCATTTTTTGCTGGAAAATTGAAAAGTAAGAACAAGGAAACTAGAAAAACGAAGTTGTAGTCGCCAAAGTAGATAAGCTGAAGGTATAAGCTTGCATTGGGACATATTCTTATTTCCTGAAACTCAAAATCATACACGAATTTCATAATTACGGAAAGAACAGAAACGTATGTGGTGATTGTTCTAGACATTGAAATTTGTTACTAATTAGGCAAATACACGTTATACGGGACTCTAGATCTCCATCAGTTCTTTCCTAAATTAAGTACAATTTGAAATTTAAACTAGGAATTCACTACAAATAAAATCTAATAATGCAAATGCCAAACGAAAGAGAAAATGATCATCCGAAAACCCTAATTCCATCAACATCGTACTACTAAAAAAAGTCAGTTGCAACTTGCAAGCTCCAAAGTATAGACCTAAATTTAGGTAAAACATTAATGGTTACAGTTCTAGCTGTCTTGAACACCTCTCTTTAAGACCTAAATCATGATTTTATTCCATAAATCTTGGTTAAATTAATCATAAAAAAGTTCAGAACGAGCAATAACATTAACATAAAGAAGTACAAGAAAAAAAGAAAGAAAAAACAGAGCATATAAGCATTGAGCTCCTCCTTGTGTTTCTTTCTCCACATTTTCTCTTCGGCCAAATTTAGCAACAAAAAGAAAAGGAAAAAAAAGTGAAGAGTCGAAGAGAAACCTTAACAATTCAAAACGAACGATTTTTCCAGCCAAATGCTTGATTTTTTCTTAGAAAGAGTGAAAAATTGCCTTAGAAAATGTAGATTTAGTACCCCAAAATAAGGGGATAAATTGAGGTTTGAATTTTGGATTTACAACAGAAAGGAACAAAGAGTTTAAGAGTGTGTAGGCGCTGTTTATGAAAAAATGACCGTTGGCGTTGAACAAGAGCGCTCGTTATAGATTTGGTTTTTTAAATGATGGGGACTGGATTCGCACGATTTGAATTTCAAATCCCATGAGGGGGAGGCAGCGATCTCATGTACCTGTTTGCACCGGATATATTTCGATCATCCGTCCGTTTTTGACTTTGGAATCGAACGGTCTAGATTTTGGAGTGGAGTTCAATTTTATTTTGTATTTCTAAATTATACAAAGTGGTAATACGATTCTGACATTTCACTATCAAAAGAAGGGGCACCCTCAGTCCCATGATATTGCATGCATCTGATTATTTCCGAGGATTAATTGTAGGTAAAGGGCTCTGGTTCAAAACAACTTTTCAAGCACGGGCTCATTTTCAACCAAATCCGTCTAAAAATTCATTTACTATTTAAAAATTAATAAAATATTAAATATGTTATGAAATAAATAATAAAAGTAAAAGAATAAAAATATGAAAAATAATTATGTATTTGATTCATTAATAGAATATTTATAATAATTCTCCAAAGTTTATAGTTATAAACATAAAAATACAAATAAAATATCTCTATTTTTAATGAATGTTAGAGTCCTAATGTATATTTAACTTATCTTGATCTTAATAGATATCCACCTAATAATAAAACATTCGTAACACTCTTCTTTAAATATCTATTAGTAGATAATGTACCTCATTAAAACCTTACAAAGATAAAAATCTTGTGGAAAAAATAGTACACTTATCTACAATTCACATAACATTCCGCCCCATTAAAAACCTTATTAGAGAAACCCAATGAGACAAAATCTCGATTAAAGGAAAAATAGTGCATCACATATTTACTCATTTTCATGATAACATCACATAATATTTCATATTCTACATATTCAATCTTGAATATTAGCTTTTCAGATGATCACTTAAATAGATTTGTTAAGCATATTTTGAAATTCATGAGCGAAGAAAAAAATTTAGAAAAATATATTTTGATCTCTTTAGGAGCTCCACAATAATCAAGTCAAACTTTGATCATGATCCTTCTATATATGCACATGTTGGATCATTTTATAATATTCCTTCAACTACTATTCATTGAGTCGAATTTACTACATATGTTCAATCATTTCAATTGATATAAATGTTTACGCAAACATATTAAACAATTTCCCAAAAATTCAATATGCTTCTATCATTCTAAATCCTTCAAGTATTTCAATATAAAATTCATTATATAATGATTCATATAAAAGATTGTAACAAAAATCATTAAACACATGCCAAATCTTTCATGAGCGGTCAAAATAATAAGATATTTAAATGTTTATTGCATCCACTATAAAAGAATATATTTCTTAATCAATGTTAAAACTTAGCAAAAACTTCATAATTCTTTTTCATTTTCACAAAACTACTCATTCGTACTCTCATTGGCTTTATACCTTTAAACATTTGGATTGTTGGGCCAAAAACTTCACAAACTTCTCAATTTAATTCTACTTGAATTGTATCTTTCTATTTTGGTCAATCTATTCCGTGTCTATATTTCTTGACAAATTTATTCAAGATCTTAATTTTTTTTCATTTATCTCAATAATAATATTGCAAGCAAAACTATTGTCAACAATTTTTCATTCATGATTCCACATTTTCTCGTATTGACATAACTTATTAAGAGCTCTTTATTTTCATCATTTTCATATTTTGGTACTCAAATCTCTTTTGGAGTTTGAATAATTAGTTATGTCTTAGATCTCTTCAGGAGCACCCACTCCACTATATGACAATCTATATTTATTTTTTTTACAAAAATTTTCATCTTTGGAATCAATCAATCTATCATTTTCACGCATGCAATACTTTCAATTTATTCTATCTGATTGTTCTACTAGGTCTTTGACAAATCAACCGGTATCTAAGATTTGGTTATTTTTATTAGGTTAGTAAATACATTTGGAAGTTAACTTGCAATAAAGTAAAAATACTTTTGAACTTATGGTTCAAATTACTTTCTATGAGTATTTAGATAATGATAATCCATTCCAAATAACTATTTCATCCAACAGTTATTTTCTTTCCCCAAAATGTTGGGAACTATAAAATCAAAATAATAATCACCAAATCATATCATAATTGAATCTCTAATTTGATAAAAACACCTAATAATACAAGGAGATTCATTATTAATATATATTCCCAACTTTTTTGAATACCGATTTTATGCATTATGGTGGAGCAACTTTATATGTATCGCACATACAAAAATTCTAAAATGGGTTGTATTTAACGCCTGACCAAAAGCCAATTGTAATAGGGAGCATATCATAACTTATTGGCATGATGTGTACAAGTATTGATTCATGTAAAATATCATATCCTCATTCATATACAATTTTTTTTTCAAAAGATATGGTTTAGCTACTAACTGAAGGCATTGAGTCATTAATTTAAGTAAATCATTTTATATACATAAACATACAATAATAATTGAAAGCCTGAAAAATATACTCTCAAACATTAGCAAGAATTTGAAAGATTTTTTGTTACATTAATCATTAAACAAGTAATCTCGCAAACTGCAGGTTGCGTATCGATAACTCACATGTGATTATTTTGTGGATGCATCTACCATAATAATATCAAAACATCCACTTGTTGGATAAATGGAACCAATTTTTTTTTCCAGAAATGCAGGAGATTCAATCTCAACTTTTGCAAGTGAGGTTTAATAAATCTTCTTTGAAAATAAGCAACACTTGATAATGAAAAATCTTCAAGTTCTTTAATAAATATTTATGCTCTTTAATAAATATTCATGTAAATTCTTATCTTGTCACATCATTATTAATCGGGATGGTCTAACCGATCATGCTAACTAATTAGTATATTTGAACTAGTAAACTTCTGGTTTATTATGCATATGATTCAACAGTATTAATGTAAACTTTTGGTTTAGCATCTCATCTAATTTAACCGTACTAAAATATGCATAGTACAAACTAGATGACAGAATATAATTTTCTAATATATGCATAGTACAAACTAGAGTGAAGACGATAATTTTTAATACAAAATTCTTACTCAATATAATAGATGTAATATATATAAATCAATCGACTCTCGTCTAATGCCTCAATATGATATCAACTACAATGTATATTCTTTTAAAACATAATTTCTTTGAAATTGATTAGAACATAATGTATTAATTATCACTTTATTTCTTTAGATAACAATATATTAACTATTTTGGAGCTTTGAATTAATTACGTACTATGAAATATTAACATGTTTCATTACTACATTGAACATAGGTTAACAATATATTAACTAACCTAAAGCCATGTACTAATTTTATACCACCAAAGATTAATTTGTTTCATTACCAAACAAGAAAATGCATTTTGTCTCTAAGGATAGTATGCACTATTTTATTATCGACAGGACATATGTCTTCTTCCTTTTGAGGAATATTAATTGAATAATAAAAATTTCAGGTGTACGATAGTCACATAATCAATGACTTTTTATAAATTGTCTCTCTTCTTTAAAGGGTTATATTGATAGTTCTTATTACTAGTGGTGAGAAGAATTATTACTAGTAAGAAATACAATACTTAAGTAATTAGTGACATAATCTACAAAAAATGATGCAATTCATATTTAATGTTTAGGCGTATGACATGTATGCAATCAATGACCTTTCATACCACATCGATAACATAAGTTATCTTCACTCCTTAAAGGGTTCTCTTGAGAATTCTTTTCTTATTTATCTTCATTTTTTCCACTTATGGTGGTGAGAAGAATTATTATGATCATCCCTTTTACGGTTATTATAAAGTCATTTACTACGTCCACATCAAAGATTACTTATTATATATTGTTACATTTGCTTCAAGGAATGGAGCAAATCTAATACAATGGGCTTTATGGTTTCTCATATTCTGATGGTCATATCTTTCTTTTAAATTAATCCACAATTCAAGTAAATCTTTCACAGTCAAAACCCAATATTTCTCTATCATTTTCAAAATAAAGATAGGTATCTAAGTATCATACATAATATAATTCAATAACTGAATCTTTCTCTATTAAAGGATTTATATATTTATAGTAAGAGTGATTCATGGTAATATAATTTTCATCATTCACATTCTCAATATGATACCCACTATAGTGAATATCTTTTAAAACTTAATAGTTTATCTGCCTCCAAGAATTTTAACAAAAACAAAATATTTGGACATACGACAGGTATACGACCAACAATCTTTCATATCCCATTGATAAGATAAGTTATATCTACCATTTAAAAAGATATCTCGAAAACTCTCATTGTTTCCATATTTATTACTATATTTCCACTTCTAATGGTTATTATTACAACGCTTATCACGTCCATGATTATAGCCTTAAAATATTTTTATGTTTGCATTAACTTTGAAGAATGCAACAAATCTAGTAAGATAAAATTCTAATTGTCCCAATAAATTCTTTATTTAAAAAGAATCAATATCAGAAAAGCTTATCTTTAATCGAGTGCCATTAACATCATCAATGGTGAAATATCATCAAGTATGAAAGTCACTTAAAAAATAAATAGCAATGGCGAAAAGTTATTTTTGTTCAAATGGACAAATGCCATTTTTGCATGGAACTCTAAATTTTTGTAATGGTCGTATGGCTATTTTTTTATTCTTTAAAAAATAATTGTCGAAGCAGTTAGTTATATAGGAAGAAAACTTCCTTATATATAAACTACTTTTATGATGGTAGTTTTTCTATAACTACTTTTAATAACCTTAATGGGTTTAGGTTCTACCCCATTATGAGCGGATTAATCCGATTCAATTTAATATTTTCAATAAAATATAATTTCAAAATAAAATTTTAAGAAAATTATAAATATGAATTTGATTAATATATTACTCATATGCTATAAAAGTATATATGGAAAATTGATGTGGTTTAATTATTGAAGCTCTATACTTATTTAAATTTTGCTCGATCAAAGAATTAAGATTAATGTTAACATCAAATTTTTACCATGCTCAAAAGATGAAAAAAAGTTTATCAAATAAATTATAATTAATCATGAATTAATTAATTAAAAATTAATAAAATATTAAATATTAAATAAAAACTTCTTAAAAAAATTTGCATCTTGCTACTTATGATTTCAGAAAGTAAATCTAATCTTCAATATTTGATTGAATACAACTAATCAAATATAAATAAAATATTTCTATAAACTTCGTGGCACATATAACTTAAAGTTGGAGTAGTTGTGTGGTTTTGAAGGCAATAATGACTTTTAAAGAGAATAAGTACAATTCATGCTTTTGGTAATTTTAACCTTTTAGGAAAATGGAATTTTTGTTGGGTTGGTTTTAGATGTTATTTTTTATTATAGAATATCGTATTGATAATGTGTTATTAAAATAAATAATAAAATAAAATAAAATAATAACAAATAGAATAGTAAAAGAGAATTATGTATTTTATTGATCAAGAGAATTATGTATTTTATTGATCAATAGAAATATTTATAATGTTTCTCTAAAGTTTATATTTATAGACATAAAAATATAAATAAAATAAAACTCTACTTCTAATGAATTTTAAAGTCCTCTTGTACAACAAACTTATCTTGATATTAATAAACATCCACTTAATAATAAAATATTCATAACAAAATAAATTTTAATTGATATTTTATGTATTTTTATAATTAATTTAAATTTAAAATTTTTATAATTAATTTAAATTTAAAATTTATTATTATTATTTAAATTGAATTGAGCTTACTCAATGTACAAAAATACTTGTCCAAGCCAGTCCAAGTCAATTCGAGCTATCGGGTTAGGCGGGCTACTCGACCCATGGACAGGTCTAATTATAGGGTAAATTATTTAGATAGTCACTCAAGTTTTAACGTGTTCTTATTTTGGTTTTCAAAATATTTCTTTTCTTAATTTAGTCACTCTTGTAAAGTTAATTTCGAATTTTAGCCACTCCACCGTTAAAATGTGTTTTGTCACCAAATGAAAGGATGACATAGTTTGATCTAATAACAAATTTAATCTTTAATGTTTACTTATTTTATTAATTTAGTCATGATTTTAAAAAATTAATATTAAATTAGCAAAATATGCAGAAAATAAAAGTAAAAGTTAAATGGACCAATTTTTTTTCTTTTTTTTCTTTTTATATTTGTGCTCGTTTATTAATGTTATTCTTTCCATTTTTAACTAATTAACCACAACTTTCTTTGACACAAAATTTTTTTGAACTTTTTTAACACTTATTTTATCTGTTCATCTTTCTTTTCTTTACCTCCCTCCTTTCTTTTTTTTCTTCTTTAACCCTAGCCACCATTGTTGGGATCTATGCCGCTATCCGGTCTCGTCTTTGAAGGGCGTCGTCGGACTCCTCTTTTTCTTCTCTCTTCAAATCTACGATCAAATTATTTTAGTAAAAACTGGAAAGCCACAAAATTCCAAGTCAAAAGCTGAACCTCCCTTTGCGTGATCTCCTTCGTTAGCTGCCGAATTGAGCTACAAACTGGACCTGGGCCTCATTGCACCTTCCTCTTCATTACCATCGTTCGGATTCATGAGACCCATCGGAAATGACTAATTAAGGAGTATTGTAATTGTAGGTTGTATAGCCTTTAACCATGGGAACTTTAGTTTTTTAATACAAGAACGAACATTGAACTATCAAAAATTTAAATAGAGGCTCGGTACATCACAACATCATTGGCATCAACCTATCAAAATATGTTTTTGTTTTAATACTCTAATTCCATTTTTTGAGTTCCTTCAATTCTTCTTGCCCAGAATTTGTATGGGCTTTGTGTATTTTTCAATTTCCGAAATAAACCATGGAAAAGATGACACGCCACAGCCATTGTTGATTTCCTTGTGCAGCCTAGCTATCCGGAGAGAAAGAGCTCAAAAAACTTCCTTTGGAATAAGTTTAAGAAATCAAAGACTTGAAACTAAATCATATTTAAATATTTATTTATGTTTGGATTTTCCATGCAAATATTATCAGTTTATGAATGAGAATCTGCAAATTTATTTATTATTATTTTTAAATTTCTAATTTTTATTTCTAGTTTATATTGTTTACGTTTTAGAATCATGATTAAATCTATAGAATGAGTAAATATTGAGGTTAAATTTATTGATTTATAAATTAAAACTAAATTAAATAAATGGACAAACATTAAAGGCTAAATTTGTTATTGTATCAGACTACGCTAGCATTTTATTTGGTGACCAAACACATATTAACCTTTGGTTGACTAGAATGTGAATTTGACGTAAAAGGGAAGGACTAAAATAACAACAACAAAAAAAAAAAAAAATTGGAGACCAAACCAGGAACATGCTAAAACTTGGGTGATTATCTAAGTAGTTTACCCTTAATTCTATTATAATACAAATAAAATGGTGGTAAAGTACAGTAGGAGTCCCTATATTATCATTCAGATTGCATTTTGGTCACTTTACATGAAAAATGAGTAAATTGATTCATGTAGGTTACAAATAAAAGCAAAATTGATTCATATACTGCACTATTATAGTATCATAGCTTTTTCCACAACTCATATTTTGGCCTCTATAGTGAAGCTAGTAGTGCAACCCTACTTGACACTTATTCACACTATGGACCGGTCGCCTAGGAGAAAAACACAACCCGATGTTTATTTCCTCGAATCTCGATAGGTTTGGAAGTTAGTATTAGTATATTCGATAGGAGTAAGATCTCTTTCGAAATACACAAGCATATAATCGTTCATTCTTTGTAAATACTAGAGTATATGCTTAATTGCTTGCCAGTGTCTTGGATCGAGATTCACCCGATATCCACTCACCAACCCTACTGTGAAACGTATACCCGACTTTCATAGCCTCTTTCATCTATGGTCTTACACCATATACCTTATACCAGACTGTCATAGCATATTCCATCTATGGTCTTATTAACTTTCTACAAACGAGTTATCGTTTATAGAATAAATAAAATGCCAAAAATATAAAAATTGAGAATGACGATATTCGCAAGTGCACGGTTCAAATTGTAATATAGTTTTACAACGAAATACCAGAAGTATTTTAAGGATCATGCCCAAGGGAGAATGGAACCAATAATGAAAATACTTTTTACAAAATTAAGTCTAAGTAGTAATAGTTAATTCCTATATGACGGTGGATCATAAAATAAATTAAGAAGGTTAAAAAGAAATAACTAAAATAAATAAAGAAAGAAAGAAATATAAACAAATGAACTAAATCAATAAACTAATCAGGAAGATTAACTTTGTAACAACTCGTTTTCAGTGAAATCGGAATGGTGGTTTCGGGACCACAAATTCGAGTCAAAAAATTTATTTTAATATTATTGCATGATCTGCATTATGATAGGAATAACATATGAGAATTTCGTTAAGAAAATTTTTATCGATTACATGTCTAATTGTGAAAAGGACCAAATTGCATAAAATGCAAAAGTTGAGTTCTAGTAGCTAAAAGAATCAAATAGCTATAGAATTCAAAATTTGAGGTCCTTATAAGACAATTACACCAATTAGTGGGGTTAGTAGATAAGGATGATTAGTCATCCATGGAAATTTAATTAAAGAAAAGGATGAAATTAAAAGATAAAAAGATGATAAATAAATAAAATAAGAAAATATCATCTTTTATATCATTTTTCCCAAATAAAATCTATGGAAACCCTAACCATGGATACTTGAAGAAAGAGAAAACTTATTTGGCCAAATTAGGTGAGTATTCAAGTCCCGTTTTTAGTACTTTTTATATTTTCGATATTGTAATAACTTAATTTAGCTATCTCGGGAATTAATTTGTAAAGTTATCAAAGTACTAGATTTTTTACATGGATTAATATGCATGAATTATGAAATTTATGGTAGAAAATGAAAGGTTGTTGATAGATAAATAACTTTTGTAAAGTGAATTTTGATGAAATTGTGATTTAGGAACTAATTGTAAAGATGTAAAATTCATGAAAAATTTTTGATTTTTGTGAAATATATGGGCTGTTATTGTTATATGAAAAATTTTACTAGGCTTGAATAAGGATTAAATTGCATGAATTTTATTTTCCGAGCTTAGGGACGAAATCGTCATTAATTAAAAGTTTAGGGGCAAAATGGTAATTTTTCCTAAGACGTGAATTGGGTTGATTTGAATGTGAAATGTAATAAATTAATGATTAAATTCATTTATATACGTCTGGAAAGACCAAATAATGAGTTAGATTGAGGAAAAGAAAAAAGTATTGGATTAGTAGATTTTCATACATGAGCAAGAGTTGAGGTAAGTTCGTGTAACTAAATTGCGTACATTTATATGTTTGAATTAAATGTTGTATATGTGAATTATGTAATTTTCATGTATATGAAATTGATCGAATATCCGATAATGCCCGATAAGTGTTAAATCCCGTTTGAATAAATGAAAATCGATGGATACAAGTTTCTTGTATTGGTTGTGGTCTTGCATATGTTGCAGTCACATCATAGCTCAAAAGAGAATCTCATATAAGCCCTCTCGAGCTTCCCGTTATATGGTTCTTACAAGCTCTCGTTAATAGCTCTTCGAAGCATCCCGATCGGTTGTAATCCTACATGTGTTGTGGGCACACCGCAGCTCTTATGAGTGTCCCGTTATATGGCTCTTTGTGAGCTTCCCAATTAAAGGCTCTTTGTAACTTCCTGATTAATGGCTCTCTAGAGTTTCCTGATAATGGCTTGCTTGAACTTCCAAAAATATGGCTATCTGGAGTGTCCCGTTAACGACTCTTCGGAGCTACCTATTATTGGCTCACACGAGCCTTCCCGATTATGGCTCTCATGAGCTTCCCGTTATATAGCCCGGATAAGCTCCCCCTTACATGGCTCATATGAACTTCCCGTTATATGGCTCGAGAGAGTGTTTCCTAGTTAAGTGTTCTCATGGACACTCCTGAATATGAATTGACAGATTATAGATTCGTACACTTTATGTGTACTACCTGATGTCCATTGATATTACATAAGGTTCAACGAGCAAAGTTCTGGTACAAGTTAAGATAAGGTTTGAATAAATCAATAATTGTAGCTATCTAAAAATACAAGGAAATTTATACGATGAGTTCATCTTTATTACTTGAAAAGTACTTAAAATTCATGACTAACTTGCTTGATTAAATGTATGTGTTTAGGCGATGGCCAATTTGCTTTGGATGCTTGTTATTTGTATGTTTACTTTAAACGAACATGGTTGGTAAGTTAAATCCCTGTTATACAAACTTACTAAGCATTAAATGCTTACTTGGTTTTCTTTTCTTTGTTTATAGTATTCAGAAGCTTGTGAAGGTTGGAGCAGGTCAGAGCAAGATCACACTATCCTTCAACTCAATTTGGTATAATTACCAAAACTACTTTTGGTATAAAGTCATGTATAGGCTATTGGTTGTAATTAGCCATGGGAATGGCTAGTAATGATGTGTTTGATGTTTATATACATGAGGTTATATTATGTTGATATGAGTATACATGAAGTGGTATAATAGGTACAAGCATATTTAAATGAATGTTTGATCAAAAAGGTAAATTTGAATACTTAAATACATGTGATGACATATCATGCATAAGATTGGTTTTGGTTTGGTTTTAATGACTTGAATTAGTTAGTGAATGTATTCAAATGTTGTTGTAAGTTGAAGGCAAATTTGGGTGAGAAAAGTCGCCTTGAAAATGGCTATTTTTGTCCACACAGGTAGACACACGAGCGTGTGTTTCAACTGTGCGTGACACACGATCATGTGCACGAGCATGGGTTTGGCCGTGTGTCCCTTGCATCCTTAGAATTGAGAAACATGATGCTCAGGAAATTTCACATGGGCAGAGACACGGGCGTGTGTGATACATGGCCTAGCACACAGACGTGTAATTTGGCCGTGTGAATCCTGCACTTAATTAATGCAAGTCAGTATGGTCACACGGCTTAGCACATGAGTGTGTGACTTGGCCATGTGACCCAAGTCAGTAGCTTCCCTAATTTGAACACAGGTTGGGACATAGCCATGTGTCTTATATCGAATGCCCACACGGCCTGGACCACGGGGTGTGTCACTTGGCTGTGCGAGCCACACGGGCGTGTGTCCCCTGCATCTAGGAAAATTTTTTAAAATTTCATGAAAAATTCTCTGAATTCTTGATTTAGTCCCGACTTATTTTTAACTCATGAATTGAGCTTCGAGGGTCCATTTAAGGGACAATGTGATCGAATATGTCTGACTTCGGATATAAAGAATAAATTACATGAATTACCTGTAATTGTTCTGTAAACTCCAGTAATACTTTATAACCCTGTTCCGACAATGAAAATGGCTAGGGGAGTTACATTTATTAGTATCAGAGCTACGGTTTAGTTGATTCTCGGACTATCGTAGCAAGTGCGAGTTTAGCTATACATGCCATTATATAATTTGTGATAGTGTGATATCTCTTAACCACTTTAAATATGTTTTTCATATAGTAAGTCCAACCGAGCTAAATCTGAGGAAGCTGAGAGCAATGCTCAAGCTTCAATTCAAAGAGCAGCATCTAATAGTAGAAGGCCCATATCTGAGGGCTGAGGTTAGGAGGCAAAAGAAGCCTTCTTTCAAATGATGAATGAATGGTTCATTGAATACTTGAGTTCTTGTTGTACAACAACCTCTCCCTCCTGTTTCTCAATCGGTTACTGATATGTCACAAGGTACAGAGCTTGTTAGATCTGGTAAGCCTCCGGTAGATAAAATTCATAAATATGGGGCAGAAGAATTTAGGACTACTACTGAAGATGATTCGGAAAGGGCTGAATTTTAGTTAGAAAATACTATCAGGGTTTGGATGAATTATCTTGCACCCCGACTGAATGTTTGAAATGTTCAGTATCTTTATTAAAAGATTCAGCTTATCAGTGGTGGAATACCTTGATTTCTGTTAAAAGAAGTATATTAGCCAGAGATTCCTTGATTAGAAAAAGAAAGAATTTTTAAAACTTAACCAAGGGAATATGATAGTATCTGAATATGAACGAGAATTTGTCAGATTAAGCATGTATGCTAGAGGGTGTATCCCGACCGAAGTTTGCCATGTGTAAATGATTTGAAGAGGGATTAAATGAAGATATCAAGTTATTAGTTGGGATTTTGGAATTAAAAGAATTCTTTGTACTGGCTGATTGAGCACATAAAGCTGAAGAATTAAATAAAGAAAAAAGGCAGGCAGAGATGGAAGCACGAACTTAAAAGATTTATGGGAAAGTCACAATCATCCGCTTCAAAGAAATCAAAGAAATATCATGATCGTTCTGTCACATCTACGGGGTATTCTAGTAAAGATCGAAGTATTCAATGCTCTAATTCGAGAGATCTCTGTCTCCATCCGTAACAACCAAGATGCAAACATCGTAATAAATTGCATTTCAGTGAATGTCGTATGGGAAGTGGAGCCTGCTTTAGGTGTGGTACTTTTGACCATTATCTCAGAGATTGCCCAAAAAACCTAAAAAAAATATTTTTCAGACTTCAAAGCTAAGCAACCCCGCCTCTAGAGGTAGACCACATCGTCACCCCGGTAATGTCAATGGTAGCCAAGGTGCGACGAAAGATTGAACTGTCTCTGAAGTGCGAGCATGGCAAGGACATCTGTTATTCATGCAAAAGAGGATGCCTCTGCACCAGACGTCACAACTAGTACATTTTCTCTTTTTGATACTGACATTACTACTTTGATTGATACTGGTTCAACACATTCGTATATATGCACAAATTTAGTGTCTGCTAAAAATTTATCTGTTGAGTCCACTAAATTCGTGGTTAAAGTTTCAAACCCCCTGGGTCAGTATGTAATGGTGGATAAAGTTTGTAAAAATTGTCTGTTAATGGTACGGGGTTATTATTTATCGGCTAATTTAATGTTGTTGCCATTTGATGAATTTGATGTAATTCTGGGTATGGACTGGTTAACTCAGCATGATGCAGTGGTAAATTGTAAATAGAAGTACATTGTGTTAAAATGTCAGAATAGTGAATTGCTTCGTGTTGAATCTGATAAACTGAATGGGTTGTCAAATGTGATCTCAACTATATCAGCACAGAAATATATCAAAAAAGGGTATGATGCCTATCTTGCATATGTGTTGGACACTAAAGTATCTGAATCGAAGATCAAGTCAGTGCCGGTCATTTGTGAATTTTCTGATGTGTTTCTGGAAGAATTACTGTAATAGCCCGATTTTAGGGCTAGTCAGAATAGTAGTTTCGGGACCAGACAAATTCAACGTAGAAAAATCTATTTTTATTATATTTTTACGATTTATAGTTTTATGGAACTATTCTGTGAAAATCTCGTTCAAAAATTTTGACATTTGGACACTCAATTTAGTTAGAAGGACTAAATCGTAAAAAGTGCAAAAGTTGATTTCTATTTGTTAAAGGAGTCCAATTGCTATGAGATTTTAAATTAGAGGTCCTTAGTTAGTAATTAGACCATTGGATAAGTTAGTGGACAAAAATGGACATCGTGAGATAAAATTTTAAAGTTTGGCAAAAATGGCATTTTGGTCATTTGGTAAATAAAAGAATAAAAAGGGAAAATAAAGTCAAAAATTGGTGTCTATCTTCTTCACCTTGGTAAAATTTTACAAGGAGACCATAGATAGGGTTTCTTTAACTTTCAAGCTTGATTATCAAGAAAAATGAATTTCGAACCTTGATTAGGGGAAAAACAAGGTTATTGACGATTAGGTCTATTTCCTACTATTTTGTACCGAGGTAAGTTTGTGTGTAAATAATGCAATGTTGTATTATGTATTTAATGTTTAATATTGTATGAATTGTATGATTGTTTTTATGGAAATATTCAACAAAGTTTCGATGATAAGAAAATCCTGGTTGAACCTTAGGAATAGTTTAGGATACAAGTGACATGTCACTAGGAAACCATGAGTTATGTGATTTATGTGAATCCGAGTGCTGGTCATTTACGTCTTACCAGTGCCTGGGTAGTTCGGCATGTGTTGCGAATACCTAACAGCTTGTGTGAGCAGTTCACGTAGCTACGTCTTGACTGATAGCTTGTGTGAGCAGGCCTGTGATTAGCTCGTGTGTGAGCCCCATGTGTTATTAGATATGAGGTAGCATTGGCTAATATGGAACTTATGTGCAAGACTTTCCGTGTATCCGATAGTATTCCAAGTGTTCAATAAGTAATCTGAAGAGTATATCAAAGTTGACAAAGTACGCAACTATGTTATGAGTTGGTACAGGTATGTTATGTGCAAATGATGTATTGATATGGTGTTACTTGTTGTTGTGTAGGTTGATGCAAGTAAGGGTGGGAAAATGGCTTGGTAAATAGCCTTATTTTTTTCCACACGAGTAGAGACACGACCGTGTGTCTCAGCCGTGTGACAAACATGGCCTAGGGACATGAGCGTGTGTCCCGGGCGTGTATCCAGGGCATGTGAAGTCTGCACCTATTTTATGAAAAATTTCGAGAATTAAATTCGCCACATGGCCTAACACACGGGTGTGTGACTTGGCTGTGTGACTTCTTTTGGTGCATAACGTCATAAACAGAGAGTTACACGGGTTAGGGAACTGGGCGTGTGTGACTACACGGCCTACCCACACGGGCGTGTCCCAAGCCACACAGGCGTGTGACCCTATTTTGATGAAAAATTTTCTAAGTGTTTTAAAAATTTTTGAAGTTCTCGATTTAGTCCTGAACCACTTTTAATGCATGTTTTGGGCCTCGTAGCTCGTTTTAGGGATGATATATTTGTAAATAAAAAGTTTTAAATTTGGATGGAAATTTATGTCTAGGTTTTGTATGTTTGTTTAAGTTTAAGTCTGATAATGCCTCGTACCCTGTTCTGGCGTTGAATATGGGTAAGGAGTGTTACATTTAATTGTATCAAAGCTACGGTTTAGTCGGTTCTCGAACTAACGTAGCGTGTGTACGAGTCTAGCTATACATGCCCTTTATAAATTGTGATAGTGTGATAACTCCTGACAATTTTAAACTGTGTTTTCATATAGTAATGGATCCCGATCGAGCTATGGCAGATGATGTAGAAAGTAATGCACAGGCTCCTGCCCAAGGGATGGTGCTAGTTGAGAGTAGACACTAGTGGATGAACGAGTTGTTCACAGTGTTCATTCGAATGAATCCGACTGCTCAACAACAACATGCTCCACCCCCTCCTAATCCTTAACCTGTCCCCATAGTGCTTCAAGGTATGGACTTTATGAGATTGAATAGAACCCCGGTTGATAAGATCAGAAAGCAAGGGGCTGAAGAATTTAGAGCAAACACCAATGATAATCTCGAAAAAGTAGAACTTTGGCTCGATAATCCTATTAGAGTATTTGATGAGTTATCTTGTACGCCTGATGAATGTTTGAAATGTGTGATATCTTTACTGAGGGACACAGCTTATCACTGGTGGAAGACACTAGTGTAACACCCCTATAACCCGTATCCGTCGCCGGAATGGGTTATGAAGTGTTACCAACCCAAAATGCCACATTTGTACAAACACATTGATATAAGAACATTAGAAATTATATGCATAGCCAAACACAATCAAAGATAGAAATTCAAACTTATATCGACATTCAAAAGTTGCCATATTCACATGGCTTATATACAAAGACGTCTCAAAATATCATTCACTTAAGTCTATTCTATACATGCCATACAAGCTCCAAAATATAGTAGTACCAAAATGTTAGATAGTGTGACGAGTTGCTGACGATCCCTTTCCGAGCAGGTGACTGGAGTCAACAATCTATAAAAGAGAGAAACGTAACAAACGGAGTAAGCTTTCATAAGTTTAGTAAGTTTTAAGCAATGCAACAAATAAACTCAATTATACATCAATTATTCAATTTCTCAAGAGGTCATTTTCTAGATATATTACCATTTGGCCGAATATACACAAGCATATAATGCACAATTAGCATTCTAATTTCACTTAATCTAAATTCATATGGCATAAATAAATCGAATATTTTCGTATACTTTCACACATTGACCGAATGTATCATGATCATAGATATAGATATAACATTTATTCACATATGTATCACATTATACACTTATGATTCAATTCAAATCATACTCACATATAAATACATAATACGTACCTGGCCAACTTAACGTATTAATGTATTCATTTGTCGTTCTAACACGAGGTATCTTAGTTTTAGACTTTTATCAAATTACCGGCATTCAGCCTGCTAGGTTTAAAAACCCGAATTCATTCACCGGCATTTCACCTGATAGGCTCGAAGCCCGATATCATTTTATCGGCATTACAGCCTGCTAGGCTCGAAAGCTCGAATAGTATCTCACCGGTATTTCGCCTGCTAGGCTAAAAGCCCGAATAGTATCTCACTGGCATTATAGCCTACTAGGCTCAAAGGCCCGAATAGTATTGTGCGATATTCAAATCAACAAGTTTCATATAACACAATCACACTAAATTGGGTAACAATATCATTTGAATATATCATCCTACATTTTATTCACTTTTATCTCATTTCATCACTCACATTTATCATTTGATAGTTTACACGTAACATCTTTTTCATATTCATCTAACACTATCATTTGATCATGAAAGCATATCACATTTTACTTCCATTACAATTGCCATTCGGACATATACATATATGACAAGTAATACTTAATTTTCATAATCTGTCATGTCATTATCGAATATTATATGTATTTAACTACTTAAAACTTACCTCGAATATATTTTCGAACAGTCTCGATTCGGCTATTCAACTACTTCCTCTTTTCCCCTGTCCAACCTTGGTTCTCTATGCTCTTGAGCTAATTCAAACAAAATTTAATTTATTAAGGTCCCATCAAGCTAGCTTATAGCCGAATATTCATTGTATACTTAGTTCACATACACAAACATAAAACTCATAAGGCTTATCATATTTTCATATATATATCTTTACCATATAGCCGAATATATATATATATAGCTCATCAGATAGGTATTTATTTACGTTTCCCTTTTAACACATATTGATCAACTAGTCCATGCATTAGCCATTGACACATTCGGTCATTAAAGCAATAACTTGTTAACCTTCAAGCATTTTATACCAAAATTTCTCCCAAGGCCGAATTCATCTACAACCTTTAGTACATATACAAAGTTTATATTAATTTATACACACACCATTGACCTAGTATCAATTAACTAAGTACTTTAAAATTTTCTTTAACTAAGTAACTTATCCGAAAATAATAAGGGCAAATTTAACAAGCTTAACTAAGTAACTTATCCAGAAATATTAAGAGCAAATTTAACAAGCTTAACTAAGTAACTTATCTGAAAATATTAAGAGCAATTTAACAAGCTTTAAATTCAACTTATAATTTGAGCATAACTCATCAAGGCATCCACACTAATTTATTATCCAAACATCCATAGCCGAATACACATATTCTTTCATTCATTCTTAACAAAATTTTATCAAGCTTAAAACTCCATTTCATCATTTTAAAACGCAATATTACTCAATGTTATCTAAATTCACATTCGGCAACTACAAATACACACAAGCCGATTTCACCTTCTCATATAATGCACCTATATGAACATTTAACTAGCTCAAACTTCACTCATCCATAATTTCTCATTAAAACCTAAAGAAAACAACCAAATCCCTTCAATTTCTTTCATGGCCGAAAGCTCACAACACAACAAATTTTCAAAATTTAAACATGGGTTAACCAAGAAATGTTTTGACCATGCCTAATTTCACAAGAATTTCAAGAAAAAAAATACATGAACATACCTTTGAATCATGTAGTAAATGACCGAATGTTGCTTGAGTTTCTTTTCTCTCCTAATTTCGGCTATGAAGAACAAAGATGAACAAGCTTTGTCCCTTTCCTCTTTTTGTTATTTTATTTATCTTTATTTTATGATAATAAAGCCATTAAATTTAATAATGCTAATTTAAAATGCATATTTTATTTATCACCATCATTATGGCCGGCCATTATACATTAAAGTGGGAATTTTGACATGCAAATCCACATATTTTACACCATAAAATTATTTGGCCACTACAAAATAACCTATAGCATTTTCAAAAATTTTCACATAAGTCCTATTTAATAATTTCACATACAATTGACAAGATCAAAGCATGAAATTTTCACACATGCACTTTCACATATAATAAACACAGAACATAACATTTAATTATTTTTGTGACTCGGTTTTGTGGTCCCGAAACCACTTTTCAACTAGGGTCAAATTAGGGCTGTCACAACTAGTATCTGTGGTTCCAAAAGAGAGGGTTACATAGGAATTCTTTCAGGAGGATTTTTAAAAGAAGTATATCAGTGAGCGATTCATCGTTCAGAAGCGTAAAGAATTTCTTAAACTGAAATAGGGCCACATGTCAGTTGCTGAGTATGAAAGAGAGTTTGTTCGGCTCAACAAGTATGCTAGAGAGTGTGTTTCCTCCGAAGCTATTATGTGTAAGAGGTTTAAAGACTAGCTTAATGAAGACATCAGACTGGTAGTGGGTATTCTTGAGCTAAAAGAATTTGTTGTGCTCGTAGATCGAGCTTGTAAAGTAGAGGAACGACCAAATAAAAGAGAAAAGTCGAGTCTAAGGCTACAGATGCAAGAAAGAGGCTAATGGATAAGTCATTCCAATGTCAATCTAAAAAATCTAGAGAGATGCATTCTCGTTCTCATACTTCAGTTGGGTTCTCAAATAGAAACCGTGGAAATCAATATTCGGGTTATAAAGCTTAGACTACTTCTATTGCGAGCGTTGGTAATCAACCCAATAGATCTGAATGCCACATTGTGAAAGATGTCACCCCGGCAAGTGCCGAATGAATGACCGAGCTTGTTTCAAGTGTGGTTCCCAAGATCACTTCATTAAAGATTGCCCTGAGATGACTGAAAAAGAAAAGTTTCAGAGTACAAGGCTGAGTAATACTGCTTTTGGAGGAAGACCCCCGAGAAATACCGAGAATGGAGCCAGCAGTAAAAATGTGACGAAGGATTCAGCTACAAGATCTGAACCTCGAGCACTTGCTAGGGCCTATGCCATCCGTGCTTGCGAAGAAGCGACATCTCCCGATGTTACCACCGGTACTTTTTCTCTTTATGATACTACTGTTATTGCTTTGATTGGTCCAGGATCTACCTATTTATATATATGCATGAATTTTGTAATTAGTAAGAGTATGCATGTTGAGTCTACGAAATTTATGATTAAGGTGTCAAACCCTTTAGGCAATCATGTATTAGTTGATAAAGTATGCAAGAAATGTCCTTTGATGATTAGAGGTCACTGTTTTCTGGCTGACTTGATGCTACTGCCATTTGATGAATTTAATGTTATATTGGGTGTGGATTGGTTGACTATGCATTATGCTATACTAAATTGTAGACGGAAAGTCATTGAATTGAAATTTGAAAATGGTGAAATTCTTCAGGTTGAATCAGATGAGTCAGATAGATTACCAATTGTGATTTCTTCGATGTCTACTCAGAAATGTATAAAAAAAGGGTGTGAATCCTATATTGCCTATGTGTTGAATGTAAAAAAATCTAAATTAAAAATTGAATCAGTGCCAGTAGTGTGTGAATATTCAGATGGGTTTCCGGAAGAATTGTTAGGTTTGCCTCCAATTAAAGAAGTTGAGTTTAGTATTGATTTGGTCCTTAGGACTACACTGGTATCGATAACTCTGTATAGGATAGCTCCTACCAAGTTATTCTCCCTAGGGTGCTCCGAAATTATTTGTTAAAAAGAAAGACAGATCTATGAGACTTTGCATCGATTATCTCCAGATTAATAAAATGACTACAACAAACAAGTATCCCCTGCCGAGAATTGATGACTTGTTTGACTAGCTGAAAGGGACAATAGTGTTTTCAAAGATAGATTTTAGATCCAGATAATTCCAATTGCGAGTTAAAGAGTCAGATGTGCCAAAGACTACTTTTACGATAAGGTACAGGCACTATGAATTTCTTGTCATGCCTTTCGGACTAACAAATGCTCTTGCAATTTTTATGGACTTAATGAATTTTCCAAACCATATTTAGATAAGTTTGTGGTTGTTTTCATTAACGACATACTGATTTATTCTCGAGATGAGGCAGAGCATGCAAAGCATTTGAGAACTGTTTTGCAGACTTTGAAAGAAAAACAATTATATGCTAAGTTTAGTAAAAGTGAGTTTTGGCTTCGAGAAGTCAGATTTTTGGGACACATTGTTTCAGGTGATGGTATTCGAGTTGATCCGAGCAAGATTTCTGCTATTGTGGAGTGGAAACCACCAAAGAATGTATCTGAGATTAGAAGCTTTTTGGGATTAGCCAGTTATTACAGACGGTTTGTTAAAGGATTTTCTATGATCGTTACTCCTACGACGAGATTGCCGCAAAAAGATGTTAAGTTCGAGTGGTCTGATAAGTGTCAGCAAAGTTTTGAGAAATTGAAGGCATTATTGATTGAGGCACCACTTTTAGTACAACCTGAGTCGGGGAAAGAATTTGTAATTTATAGCGATGCATCATTGAGTGGTTTAGGATGTGTGCTGATACAAGAAGGCAAAGCGATATCTTATGCCTTCAGACAACTAAAACCGCACGAAAAGAACTACTCGACACATGATTTAGAGTTGGTTGCCATTGTGTTTGCTTTGAAGATTTGGAGACATCATTTGTACGGTAAGAAATGTCATGTCTTTACTGATCATAAAAGTTTAAAGTATTTGATGACTCAAAAAGATCTGAACTTGCGACAACGAAAATGGCTTGAGTTATTAAAAGACTATGAGCTTGTGATTGATTACTATCCAAGAAAGGCGAATGTATTGGCCGATGCTTTGAGTAAGAAATCTTTGTTGCTTTGAGGACCATGAATAACAGTTGACTTTATCCGATAATGGTTTGATTCTAGCCGAGTTGAGAGCTAGATCGATGTTTCTTCAGCAAATTTGCGAAGCTCATAAGTGTGACAGTGAGTTGCAAGCCAGGAGAATTCAATGTGAATCGGGCGATGACTCAGAATTTCAAATTGACTCCGATAATTGTTTGAGATTCCAAGGTAGGATATGTGTTCCTAAAGATACAAAGCTAATTTAAAAGATTCTTAATGAGGCACATAGTGGTTGTTTGTCTGTTCATCCAGGTAGTACAAATATGTATTGTGATTTGAAGAATGTATTGGTGGTCAGGCATGAAAGGAGATATCTCGGAGTTTGTTTCAAAATGTTTGATTTGTCAACAAGTAAAGGCCTAACTCCAAGTACCATTTGGTTTACTTCAACCTGTGATGGTTCCCGATTGGAAATGGGACAGAATTACAATGGATTTTGTGACAGGTTTACCTTTGACTCCAAAAAAGAAGGATGCCGTTTGGGTTGTCGTGGACAGATTGACGAAATCAGCTTATTTTATACCGATACGTACTAATTACTCACTTGATAATCTTGCTGATTTATACATTTCTAAAATTGTTAGACTTCATGGAGTACCTATTTCTATTATATTGGATAGAGATCTGAGGTTCACTTCGCGGTTTGGGAAAAGTTGCAAGAAGCTTTGGGTACGAAATTAAATTTTAGTACAGCTTGTCATCCACAAACTGATGGTCAATCCGAGAGAGTAATTCAGATTTTAGAAGATATGCTCTGATGTTATGTTCTAGAATTCCAAGGTAGTTGGGAAAAGTATCTACCGTTGGTTGAAGTTGCCTACAAAAATAGTTTTTAGTCGAGTATAAAGATGGCGCCCTATGAGGCATTATATGGCCGAAAATGTTGAACTCCATTGTACTGGACAGAGCTCAAAAAGAATCAGATTCAGGGGGTTGACTTGGTTAGAGAAATTGAAGAAAAAGTAAGGGTTATTCGTGATTGTTTGAAAGCTCGTTCAGATAGACAAAAGTTGTGTGTGGATTTGTAAAGAAAAGAAATTGAATTTTATATTGGTGATAAGATATTTTTGAAAGTATCTCCATAGAAGAAAATTCTAAGATTTTGCCGTAAAGGCAAGTTTGCTATTTATTGGGCCATATGAAATTACCGAGAGAATAAGACCAGTAGCATATCGGTTAGCTCTACCATCTGAATTGGAGAGGATCCATAATGTCTTTCATGTGTCTATGTTTCACCATTATAAATCAGATCCTTCGCATGTGATTTCACCGACAGAAGTTGAGATTCGTCCGGATATGACTTATTGTGAGGAACTGATCAAAATATTAGCTCGGGAAGTAAAAAAGTTGAAAAATAAAAGTATAGCTCTTATGAAAGTGTTGTGGCAAAACATGGGGTTGAAAAGGCTATTGGAAGCCCGAGAAGGCAATGAGAAAACAGGACCCGAGGGGGAAGAGTTGTAACAACCCGATTTTGGGGCTAGTTGAAACAGTAGTTTTGGGACCACGAATCTGACGTATAAAAATCCATTTTTATTATATTTTTATGGTCTATAGATTTATGGAACTATTCTATGAAAATCTCATTCGAAAATTTTGATGTTTAGGCACTCAATTTAGTCAAAAGGACTAAATCATAAAAGGTGCAAAAGTTGAGTTCTATTTGTTAAAGGTGTCCAATTGCTATGAAATTTTAAATTAGAGGTCCTTAGTTAGTAATTATACCATTGGATAAGTTAGTGGACAAAAATGGACATGGTGAGATAAAATTTTAAAGTTTGGCAAAAAGGGCATTTTGATCATTTGGTAAATAAAAGAATAAAAAGGGAAAATGAAGTTAAAAATTGGTTCCCATCTTCTTCACCTTGGCCGAATTTTTCAAAGAGACCATAGCTAGGGTTTCTTCAAATTTCAAGCTTGACTATTAAGAAAAACGAAGTTCGGACCTTAATTAGGGGAAAAACAAGGTTATTGACGATTAAGTCCATTTCCTACTATTTTGTATTGAGGTAAGTTTGTGTGTAAATAATGCAATGTTGTATTACGTATTTAATGTTTAATATTACATGAATTGCATGATTGTTTCTATGGAACTATTCAACGAAGTTTCGACAATGAGAAAATCTCGGTTGAACCTTAGGAATAGTTTAAGATACAAGTGACATGTCACTAGGAAACCATGAGTTATGTGATTTATGTGAATCCAGGTGCCTGTCATGTATGTCCTACCGGTGGCTGGGTAGTCCGGCATGTGTTACAGATACCTGACAGCTTGTGTGAGTAGCTCGCATAGCGACGTCTTGACTGACAGCTTGTGTGAGTAGGCTCGTGATTAGCTCGTGTGTGAGCCCTATGTGTTATGAGATATAAGGTAGCATTGGCTACATATGTGGTAGTTATGTGCAAGACTTTCCATGTATCCAATAGTATTCCAAGTGTACAACAGGTAATCCGAAGAGTATATCAAAAGTTGACAAAGTCGCAACTATGCTATGAGTTGGTACAGGTATGTATGTAAAACTCATGAGTATGGACTTTAGTATGAGATGAGCGCTTGGTAAGAATGCTAATGAGTAAGTTATGCCTAAGATATATGATGATATTTATGTTAACTTATGTTGAGTAGTTAAATGACTAATGTATGATTTATGTTGCTTATTATTTGCATGAAAACTTACTAAGCTTTAAAGCTTACTCCCCTTTTTATTTCCATTCCTCATAGTGTCGCCAAGCTAGCTCAAAGATCGAGAGACGTCAAAGCTTGATTAACATTATCAAACGATTATTTGGGGTATACCTAGTTTTTTGAGTATGACATGTATAGAGACTTGGTCATTTTGTTATGTGTCATATTGGTTTAGCCCAATGGGTTGGCAATGTAATAGTTAATGATTCATTTTGTATATGGCCATTGGAAGTTGGCTAATATTAATCTTATTGGTCTTTGGTATGTTTATGTGATAATGCTTATCATGAAGATGAAATTGGTATGAATGGAAAAGAAAGTATGTGATGTTTATGCATGATAGATGTTAGCATGTGCAAATGATGTATTGATATCTTGTTTGTGGCTGATTTGGTTGTATGTATATGCTTAGATTTGTGTTACTTGTTGTTGTATAGGTTGGTGCAAGTAAGGGTGGAAAATGGCTTGGTAAATAGCCTTATTTTTTTTCCACACGGGTAAAGACGTGGCCGTGTGATGGACACGGCCTAGGGACATGGGCGTGTGTCCAAGGCATGTGAATTCTGCACCTATTTTATGAAAAATTTTGAGAACTAAATTTGCCACACGGCCTAGTACACGGGCATATAACTTGGCTGTGTGACTTCCTTTGGTGTATGACATCATAAACAGAGAGTTACACGAGTTAGGGACATGGGCGTGTGTGACCACATGGCCTACCCACACGGGCGTGTCCCAAGCCATACAGGCGTGTCACCCTGTTTTGATGAAAAATTTTCTATGTGTTTTAAAATTTTCTAAAGTTCTCGATTTAGTCCCAAACACTTTTAATGCATGTTTTGGGCCTCATAGGCTCGTTTTAGAGAAGATATGTTTGTAAATGAAAATTTTTAAATCCGGATGGAAATTTATGTCTAGGTTTTGTATGTTTGTTTAAATTTAAGTCTGGTAATGCCTCGTACTCTATTTTGGCATCGAATATGGGTAAGGGGTGTTACAATTACCCGGATTACCGCCAGTCAGGGAGGTGGAATTTTCCATAAATCTTATTCCTGAGACAACACCAATATCTATAGCACCTTATAGAATGGCCCTAATGGCGTTAAAAGAGTTGAAAGCACAGTTGCAAGAATTAACTGATAGTGGTTTTGCTCGACCTTGCTTATCACCTTAGGATGCTCTGGTTTTGTTTGTTAAAAAGAAAGATGGGTCTTTAAGACTGTGTATTGATTACCAGTAGCTCAACAAAATCACTATTAAGAATAAGTATCCATTGCCTCGTATTGATGACTTGGTTGATTAATTAAAAGGTGCTACAGTGTTTTTAAAGATTGATCTTCGTTTCGGTTACTATCAGCTACAGGTGAAAGTTCAGATGTACCAAAGACAGCATTCATAACCAGGTATGGGCACTATGAGTTTCTTGTGATGCCATTTGGCTTGACAAATGCACCTGCAGTATTTATGGATCTGATGAATAGAATTTTCAGACCGTTTCTAGATAGATTTGTGGTGGTATTTATTGATGATATCCTGGTATATTCTCGAGATGAAAATGAACATACTGATTATTTGAGAATTGTTTTGCAAACACTACGTGAGAAACAACTGTATGCCAAATTTAGTAAATGTGAATTTTGGCTTCATGAAGTTGGTTTTCTTGGACATATAGTATCTGCTGAAGGTATCAGGGTGGATCTAAATAGAATTTCAGCTATTGTTAACTGGAAACCACCAAAAACTGTGTCTAAAATTAGAAGTTTTTTGGGATTAGCTGGAAATGATCAGAGGTTTGTAAAAGGGTTCTCGATGATAGCTTCTCCAATGACACGATTGTTGCAGAAATATGTAAAATTTGAATGGATTGATAAATGCCAGCAGAGTTTGGACAGGTTGAAAGCCTTGTTGACTGAAACACCTATACTAGTTCAGCCTGAATCAGGTAAGGAATTTGTAATTTACAGCGATGCATCATTAAATGGTTTAGACTGTGTCTTGATGCAAGAAGGTAAAGTAATAGCCTATGCTTCTAGACAGCTAAAGCCACATGAAAAGAATTACCTGATACATGATTTAGAATTGGCAGCCATTGTTTTTGCACTAAAAATTTGGCTACACTATCTGTTTGGTGAAAAGTGTCATATATTCACTGATCATAAGAGTTTAAAATATCTAATGTCATAGAAAGATTTAAACTTGAGACATCGCAGATAACTTGAACTATTGAAAGTTTATGATCTAATTATCAACTATCATCCGGGAAAACCTATATGGTTGCTGATGCTTTGAGTAGAAAATCTTTATTTGTCTTACGAGCAATGAATACTTGGTTGTCATTGTTAGATGATAATTCAATCATAGCTGAGTTAAAAGCTAAATTGATATTCCTGCAATAAATTTATAAAGCACAGAAAAATGATGATGAATTACAAGCTAAACGGGTACAATGTGAGTCAAATTCTGATTCTGAATTTCAGATTGGGTCTGATGGTTGTCTGTTATTCAGAGGCAGAATATGTGTACCGAAGAATTCAAAACTTATATAGAAGATTTTACACGAAACTCATAATGGTACTATGTTTGTTCATTCGGGGAGTAACAAAATGTACAATAATTTGAAAATGATGTACTGGTGGCCAGGAATGAAATGGGATATTTCTGAATTTATATCTAAATGTTTGATATGTCAGCAAGTTAAAGCTGAACATCAGGTGCCTTTGGGATTATTCCAGCCAGTTACAATATCGGAATGGAAATGGGAAAGAGTTAATATGGATTTTGTATCGAGATTACCCCTATCTTCGAAAAAGAAGGATGTTATTTGGGTAATTATTGACCGTCTAACAAAGTCTGCACACTTTATTCCGGTACATATGGATTTCTCTCTAGACAGATTGGCTGAGTTATATGTTTCTAAGATTGTTAGATTACATGGGGTACCAGTCTCTATTATTTCCGATAGAGATTCTCGGTTTACATCTCAATTTTGGAGCAAGTTACAAGAAGCTCTGGGTACTTAATTGCATTTTAGTACCACATTCTATCCTCAGATAGATGGTCAATTCAAACGTGTAATATAGATTTTAGAAGATATGCTTCGGTGTTGCGTACTAGAATTTGAAGGTAACTGGGAAAAGTATCTGCCTTTAGTAATAGCTATCAGTCCACCATTAAAATGGCACCGTATAAGTCTTTGTATGGTCGTAAATGTAAAACTCCATTGTATTGGACAAAGCTCAGTGAGAAAAATATTTATGGAGTTGATTTGATTCCTGAAACTGAAGAAAAGTTGAAAGTGATTCAGGATAGCTTGAAAACAACCTCTGATCATCAAAAATCTTATGTCAATCTTAAACGAAAAGAGATAGAATTTCAGGTTGGTGATAAGGTATTCTTCAAAGTATCACCTTGGAAGAAAGTTCTTCAGCTTTGCCGTAAAGGAAAACTGAGTCCACGGTTCATCGGACCATATGAGGTTATTGAAAGAATTGGACCTGTTGCATATAGACTGGCATTACCACCAGAACTTGATAGAATTCATAATATTTTCCATGTGTCTATGTTGCGATGGTTTTCGTTAGATCCTTCACATGTTATTTTTCTGACAAAAGTTGAGATTCAGCCTGATATGACTTACAGTGAAGAACCGATCAAAATTCTCGCACGGGAAACGAAAGAGTTAAGAAATAAAAATGTAGCTTTAGTAAAAGTTCTTTGGCAATGACATGGAATAGAAGAAGCTACCTGGGAACCGGAGGAAAAAATGAGAAAACAATACCCAAACCTCTTTACTGGTAAGATATTCGAGGACAAAATTTCTTTAAGGGGGAGAGTTATAACGACCCGTTTTCAGTGAAATCAGAATAGTGGTTTTAGGACCATAAATTTGAGTAAAAAAATTATTTTTTAATATTATTGCATGATCTGCATTATGATAGGAATAACATTTGAAAATTTCGTTAAGAAAATTTTTGTCGATTACATGTCTAATTATGGAAAGGACCAAATTGCATAAAATGCAAAGGTTGAGTTCTAGTAGCTAAAAAGATCAAATATCTATAGAATTCAAAATTTGAGGTCCTTATATGGAAATTAGACCAATTAGTGAGGTTAGTAGATAAGGATGATTAGTCATTCATTGAAATTTAACTAAAGAAAAGGACGAAATTGGAAATTAAAAGATGAAAAGATGATAAATAAATAATATAAGAAAATGTCATCTTTTTTATCATCTTTCCTAAATAAAATCTATGGAACCCCTAACCATGGATACTTGAAGAAAGAGAAAACTTATTTGGCCAATTTAGGTGAGTATTCAAGTCCCGTTTTTAGTAATTTTTATATTTTTGAGATCGTAATAACTTAATTTAGCTATCTCGGGAATTAATTTGTAAAGTTATCAAAGTACTAGGGTTTTTCCATGGATGAATATGCATGAATTATAAAATTTATGGTAGAAAATGAAAGGTTGTTGATAGATAAAGAACTTTTGTGCAGTGAATTTTGATGAAATTGTGGTTTAGGGACTAAATTGTAAAGATGTAAAATTCATGGAAAATTTCTAATTTCTATGAAATATATGGACTGTTATTGTTATATGAAAAATTTGACTAGGCTTGGAATAAGGATTAAATTGCATGAATTTCATTTTTCGAGCCTAAGGTCGAAATTGTCATTAGTTAACAGTTTATGAGCAAAATGATAATTTTGCCTAAGACGTGAATTGGGTTGATTTGAATGTGAAATGTAATAAATTGATGATTAAATTCGTTTATATAGACCCAAAAAGACCAAATAATGAGTTAGATTGAGGAAAAGAAAAAGTATCAAATTAGTAGATTTTCATACACATGTTAGTGTTGAGTTAAGTTCGTGTAACTAAATTGTGTACATTTATATGTTTGAATTAAATGTTGTATATGTGAATCATGTAATTTTCATGTATATGAAATTGATCGAATATCTGATAATGCCCGATAAGTGTTAAATCCCGTTTGAACAAATAAAAATCGATAGATACAAGTTTTCTAAATTGGTTGTGGTCTTACATATGTTGCAGTCACGCCATAGCTCAAAAGAGCATCCCATATAAGCCCTTTCGAGCTTCCTGTTATAAGCTTCTTGTGAGCTTCTGTGACATCCCAAAATTGACCCTAGTCGGGAAGTGGTTTCGGGACCGCTAAACCGAGTCACCGACATGTTCGAACGTAATATTTATTGTCTAGAATATGTGAAAATGCATGTGTGAATTTTGAATCCTTTGATTTAGTTAATTTGATTGTGAATTGAAAGAAAAAGGACTCATGTGAAAGGATTTAAAAATATGTAGCTAATTTTAAGAGGTTAATAAAGGAATGAAGTAAAATAAATGGAGTTGCATGTCAAATACTCCATTTATTTTGGATGAGTGGTGACCATGTCTAGATTATGGGCAAGGGACATGTTTCCAACATGTTTAGTTAGTGCATTATGTAGAAAGAATTAAGAAATGAAAAAAGAAAAGAAAAAAGGAGCATGGATGCCCCCATGGTGCCGTAGCTAGAGAGTAAGAAAGAAAAAAAGTTGTTATTCATCCTTTCTTTGAGCAAAGACTAGGAAGAAAATACAAAGAGAAAAGAAAAGCTTCACCCTTTGGTTCTTCTTGGCCGGTTTGAAAAGAGAAAAGTTGAAGACATTCGGCCATATTTGCATCTAAGTTAAGGTAAGTTTGATGTTGTGCCATGAGATTCAAGCATGTTTTAGTAGTTAGCTTGAGTTCTAAACTAGCCCATGGTTCAAATCTTCACTATATCATGGAGATAAGGTTCGGCTAAGGTGGATTTGTGGATGTTATTTGCATGCTAAAAGCAAAGCTTGTAATGATGCATGGTATGGTGTTGTATGGCATTCGGCCATGGTAGGAAATAAAAGGAAACTATGTTCGTTGTTCATGTCATTTGAATGAGAAGTGCTAGTAAGGTGAAGTACAAATGTTAGTGTTGATTTACTAGTGTATATGTGCATATTAGCCTAGTTGTGAACTTGAAACAAATTGGTGTTTAGTCGATACAAGCGACCTTACTTGTAGAATGTATCAAGTGTGAAATCGGCCTTAACATGGATGTGTATGTTCGGCCACATGAGCGAATACATATGTTGATGTGTATATTCGGCCTTAGGTAGCCTATTGATGGCCTTAGCTTTTCCTTGATGCTTGAATGAATTGTATTGAATTGCTTGATGTAATATAAAATGTGCATGATCATTGTGTATTCAAGCTAAAGGGTGGCCATATGACCATTTAAACTCCTTGTCATATTCGCCATAAGCTAGCATAATGAGGTTTTAATAAGTTAAATTTGTGTGAATTAGCTCAAGAACTCAAAGGATCAAAGTTGGACAAGGGAAAGACAAAGTAATTGAATAGCCGTTGAAAACGGTGCGACAACATCCGAGGTAAGTCATTAAGCACATATTTGATATTGCTTAAATGATTGTAAAATTTATGCAATTGTGTTTAATGGGATGATATATATATAAATGAAAATGTATGTGTATGGAATGATGACATTTGTTGAATGTAAAAGAAATAGTGAAATGTGTAGAAAGTTGCTTTCGGCACTAAGTGTGCGGGCAATACGAGTGTACGGTGATGAGATTGGCACTAAGTGTGCATGCTGGAAATATATGGCACTAAGTGTGCATGCTGGAAATATATGGCACTAAGTGTGCGAGCTCGAAGGGTATGGCACTATGTGTGCGGGCTTAAATCGCATGGCACTAAGTGTGCGAAATCGAGTATTAAGCACTGTGTGTGCGTACTCTCTCTATATATATATATATATATCTCCGATCGAACAATTATATGGAGGGTGTGTCTCCATCGAGTTGAGTATGGGCAGCGGATCGGGTAAGTACCTTGAGCTCATGACGAATAGGCAATATGTTCATGCTCGGGGTTGAGCTTGGTAAGCTTTAAATCTATGTGATGATTGAAATTGTATGGTTGTGGTGGAAATGAGTTAGTGTGTGAAAATGCCTTAAATATCTTGTTGTGTGGAATATGAAATGTGGATGTATGACTTGGTATGAGATTGAACCGAAAGGTCCGAGGAATTATGGTATAGTTTTGATATGGATGAGTACCTAGCCTCGTTTATTGTTTCATGTTGTGGTAACTTTATTAATGGATGGTTGTTGAATGCTTATGACTTCTGAGTTATAAACTCACTTGGTGTTTTCTTGTCACCCATTTTAGGTCTCTTGGACTCGTATTGTTTATGTGCTTGGAACCGTCGTTGAAGTCATCACACCGGCTGGAAATCTTTTGGTATTGTCTTCGTAGTTGAACTAGGAGAACATTTGGCATGTATAGGCTATTTTGTTTTGTTGAATTGTGGGTTGTAAACTTTAAGCCATGTGAAAATGGCCTATGTGGTCGTTGAGTGGGATGCTAGAACCTATAGCCACGAGTCTTAGAAACTTTAATTTTGATACGGTGGCCATAATTTGTGTCATGTATAATGGATGATTAGCAAGGCCAAGGAAAGATTCATGAAATTGGCATAGTCTACTGCAGTAACTGTTGCGGACAGCAGCAGTGATATGAGATTGAAAAATCACTAAAAATAGTAGAAGTAGAATTAAATAGTGAATAAATTATGAAATTGAACCTTGATGAACCTATTTTCATATGGATGAAACGAATCGACCGTATGAGTAGTATACTGAGAGATATTAAAGTTCTCGTGAGACAGGGCCAGAACGGTTTCTGGATCCCCTGTCTCAACTTTGAAAATTTACCATAAATTATCCAGAAGGAATTAGAAGTCGTTCCTTATATGTCCAGATTCCCCTTTGAGTCTAGTTTCATTAGAAACAAACGGCATGAGCATTGAAGCTCTGTACGAGAAGATATCCAGGTCGTAATGCGTGAAGGTCAGTGTAGTCGACCCCTGTAACATGGGCGACTTTAACTAATAAACTGTACCAATTGGCCCAACCAAAAATTCTAGAAATAAATCCATGGATAGATATATGAGTCTAAATTCAGGGAAAATTTACGGAATCAGTTTCCAAGTTTTGAAACTCGAGATATGATTTTTAAGGCGACAGTGACGCAGTTAGCTAGCCTGCCTGGAACAGCAATCAAATATTACAAAGAGAGTAATAAGGGAAGTAAGACCGGTAACACCACGTGGTCAAATCCGGTGACGGTCACGGGTTTGGGGTGTTACAGCTTCCCGCTAGTAGCTCTTCGGAGCATCCCAATAGGTTGTGATCTTGAACATGTTGTGGGCACACTGCAGCTCTTATGAGTGTCCCGTTATATGGCTTTTCGTGAGCTTCCTGATTAAAGGCTCTTTGTGAGCTTCCTGATTAATGGCTCTCCGGAGCTTCCCGATAATGGCTCGCTTGAAATTTCTGAAATATGGCTATCTGGAGCCTTTCGTTAATGGCTCTTCGGAGCTACCTGCAATTGGCTCTCAGAAGCTTCCCGATTATGGCTCTCATGAGTTTCCCATTATATAGCCCAGATAAGCTCCCCATTACATGGCTTACATGAGCTTCCCTTTATATGGCTCGAGAGTGTTTCTTGTTTAAGTGTTCTCATGAACACTCGTGAATATGAATTGATAGATTATAGGTTCGTGCATTTCACGTGTACTACCTAATTTCCATTGATATTTCATAAGGTTCAACGAGCAAAGTTTCGATACAAGTTAAGATAAGGTTTGAATAAATCATTAATTGTAGCTAACTGAAAATACAAGGAAATGTTTATATGATGAGCTCATGTTTATTACTTGAAAAGTACTTAGAATTCATGACTAACTTGTTTGATTGAGTGTATGTGTTTAGGCGATTGGCCAATTTGCTTTGGATGCTTGTTATTTGTACGTTTACTTTAAACGAACATGATTGGTAAGTTAAAACCCTATTAAACAAACTTACTAAGCATTAAATGCTTACTTGGTTTTCTTTTCCCTGTTTATAGTATTCGAAAGCTCATGATGGTTGGAGGGGGTCGGAACAAGATCACACTATCCTTCAACTCAATTTGGTATAAGTAGCAAAACTACTTTTGGTATAATGGCATGTATAGGCTATGTTAAGCCAAATGATGACATGTTTTGGTTGTAATTAGCCATGGGAATGGCTAGTGATGATGTGTTTGATGTTTATATACATGAGGTTATATTATGTTGATATGAGTATACATGAAGTGGTATAATAGGTACAACCATATTTAAATGAATGTTTGATTTAAAAGGTAAGTTTGAATACTTAAAACTATGTGATAACATATCTTGCATAAGATTGGTTTGGTTTGGTTTTAATGACTTGAATTAGTTGGTAAATGTATTCAAATGTTGTTGTAGGTTGAAGGCAAATTTGGGTGAGAAAAGTGACCTTGAAAATGCCCTATTTTCGTCCACACAGGTAGACACACGGCCATGTGTATGGGCATGTAGTTTGGCCGTGTGTCCCTTGCATCCTTAAAATTAAGAAACATAATGCTTAGGAAATTTCACACGGGCAGAGACACAAGCGTGTGTCTCAGCCGCGTGTGATACATAGCCTAGCACACAGGCTTGTGACTTGGCCATGTGACCCAAGTCAGTAGCTACCCTAATTTGAACATGAGTCGGGACACGACCGTGTTCCTTGTATCGAATGCCCACACGGCCTAGAACACGGGTGTGTCACTTGGCCCTGTGAGCCATACGGCTTGGCCACACGGGTGTGTATCCCCTGCATCTAGGAAAAGTTTTTAAAATTTCATGAAAAATTCTCTAAATTCCTTATTTAGTCCCGATTGTTTCTAACTCATGAATTGGGCATCGAGGGTCCATTTAAGGGATAATATGATCGAATATGTCTGGCTTTATATATGAAGAGTAAATGACATGAATTACCTGTAATTGTTCTGTAACAGTAATGCTCTATAACCCATTTCTGTTGTAACCCTGTTCTGGCAACGAAAATGGGTTAGGGGTGTTATAAACTCGATTTAGGGTTTGCAACTAACTTCAATTTGGGGTTCTAGAGTAGATTAGTCATCACTTCAGACAATTATTACCTCTCGGCTCTAATTAACTTAATCGATTGGTCATACTCGTTTATCTTCTTATATCACTTTCTCAACCAGGATAAATTACGATTTACTTAGTTCGACTTCATCTTCTAATCTTGTCTACCCTATGGTAACTTATTAGGGTTGTTAAACCTAATAGTTTAATAACACGTAATTTATACCAACCAATCTATCTCGAGAAATCTTAAATCCTCCATTAATCACATTCTCATCCACTCGTTAATCTCCCCTAAGGGATTTAGCCATTCATGTTATTCATAATCTCAACTTCAATTGAATAAACCATGTATAAAACACGATCAATTCAGAGAAAAAAATTTGAATAATTGTGGATTGAGTATCGAATACGGAACAAAGTAGCAAATCTCTCGATAGGAATATCGAAATAAAATAAGTACAAAAAGAATATAAATTCAATACTTTAATTAAATAAACAAGTCCTTGAATCAAAACTGATTCAAGAAGAAAAACAAGAAAGAATCTAAAAGTCGAAAAGAAAATAAATTAAAACTAATTCTAAACTACGATGATTTTTTTAAGGCATCTAGGACGACTTGATTACATTCAACCCCTAATGTCTTATTTATAGAGGTGTTGGCAACTTAAATTAGGTCTTTCGCACGTCTTAGGTTTTTGTATAATTTTGGTTTATGCAGACAAAAATAACCCCAATTTACTCGGGCAAGACGTCGACATGTTTCAGACCACACCCCTTGTGTGACGCGAAACAACACCAAAAATCTGCCTTGTGTAGTTCATTTGGTGTTTTAACATCTCGAAAATCTTGTGCATCACTTGACATTTGCTTCTACGCCAATTGGACATTTATATCTCCATCCTACACACTCAATTAAACCAATTAGCACAACCTAAGGCCCTGTCAGCCTATTAGGTCACAACACCTACAAATTGTGTTAAAAAGAACTTATTTTTTTATAACTTTCTATCCTAGGCCTAATTACCGAAAATGAAATATAAAATCCTAAATTGCATAGAAAACAAGCTATTTAAATGTGGAATTGACCCGAATTTACTACTACATTTGACGGTAGGTCAAATACCTCTACACTTAATGAGCTTATTTTCTATACAAGGACCAGTCAATACTGCCATTGTGGAAAACACCATATATCATCATCATCATGGTGTTGCCCCAAAGGACTAGTCAATATTGTCGTCACGGTAAGTACTTTCCATGATTTCATTTCCTGAATCCTCCTCTCATTACCTCATTTGCAGCACCTAACCTTGATGCTCAAACATTATAGTGTTCAAGGCCTGGAGCTTTGCCTGAGGTAGTATCTACTAAGTTATCTCCCCATTTTCCCTTCTAACTTCATCTAACCCATTGAGACTTTTCCCATAGTTATCATGCAAGGCATGCATCCATTGTAGTACAACATAATAGCATGGAGTACATCGAACCCCTAAACCATACTATGATCATTTCATGTATATTGACATGCAGTGGTGAACATACATGTTTCCATGCATACATGCCATACTAACCTAAAAAGGATCATACCAGCCATATCAGAGAATAGAATGTCATATTGCTTCCATATTCTTGCCAGCTCAGCCTGTCAATTTCATTGGAGCCTCCCTCGTCCTGATAGTAGTTCTTTATTTCTCGACTATCTGACTTGGATTCTCATAATGGTAACAATATGCAAAAGCCTTTTACAACTACATCCTCTTTTTCTTCAGATTGTCTAAGGAAAATGATACTTGGTTTAGAGGAAAATGATACTTGGTTTAGAGAAGGAGAAAATAGGTGAACAAAATTATGAAGAATTATGTTTCCAATTCGTCCTATTTATACTCTCTTGGCATGATCTCCACAAACCGTTGCTACCGCTCAGTCTTAATTATCGTGTCATCCACTATAGAACTAGTCAATTCTAATCTAACCAAATTGGTTTTGAGATTAAACTTTTCATAACTAGCCACTTAATTTTCTATGTTCCTTATTAGTGCCTCTGAATTTATGCTCCTATTAAATTAGATTCCTGACTCTTCCTTGAGTTTGAGTATTTGGGATATCTGGATGTGACAATTTATGTATGCTTAAACCCTAGGATTGACGACCCTAAGAAGTAATCTAGGATAAATGAGGTCGGAAGATAAGTTTGTTGAGTAAATCGCAATTTATCCCGGTTAAGAAAGTGAAGTTGGAAGATAAGTGAGTATTGGTCGATTGATTAATTAGTAGAGGCTAGAAGGTAATATTGGTTAGTTAATAATTAATTCACTAAAAACAACCCGAGTTCTGAAGTTAATTACAACCACTGAATCAAGTTGATCTTCTGCCTGTTAATTGATCATAGACCTAGAGCTCGCATCATTAACACTAGGAATAGGAAATTTCATTAGGTTAATTAGTTTAATTAATATTTTAATTTTGAATTAACATTACTAACTCATGACTCAATTAGATTGGTAATTATTTTTTTAATTAATTTAGTAATAAAATTCTCCAATATGCAATTCCTAAGGTACAATCCTTGGAATACTAACCGATGTTTCATTGTAACACTTTTATATTACAATTTAACTTGTTCGCTTGTAGATACAACACTTCATTCTATATATTTTATTTGCACGATTTTTATTCTAAACGTTTGTGACAGTGAAATTCTTTTTTAGATTTATTAACTTTTGTTAGATTGATTAATTTGTAAAATAATAGTAGTAAAAAAACAAACGATCGAAAGACAAACGAGTTAGATAGTGCTTTAACTTTTTTTTTCTAGTGTGCTAAATTATTAGTATTTTACTACCTTGTTGACTAGTAGATTTAAGGCCCCTTTCGATGGATGGTGCGTTTACCTGCGATTAGTGTAAAATCAGCGGTGGCAATGAGATTAGATATTGTAGCGATATTGTAGCAATACTATAGCGTGAGTCAAAAATAAAGCTAAGTGCACCACACTGGAGGTAAACGCTCATCCAAAAGTGCCATTAATCATGGATGAATTTGATTACATGTGGTTTAATGATGAGAGGACTTCTTGGGATGAAAAACGGAACTACATAACAGGTTGGTCGAATGGAGCTTCAACGAACCAATGGAGTCATGACGGAACATACAATGCTGGAGTATACAATCAATGGGAGATTATATTGAACCAAATATCACCCAAGATAGACCTACTCCAACAAAGAAACGAAACAATGTATCCATTAGAAGAGGTCGTGCATGATGTTCCCAACTCTGATCGCAAAGACCCTTTGTAACACCCCGAACCCGAGACCATCGCCGGTGTCGGACACGAGGGGTTAGCAAGCCAAGTTCACTTGTTTTGCCCATCCATTGGACATTTCCAGTCAGGCTGGAAAAACTGCGTCACTGTCGCCTTAAAAATCATATCTCGAGTTTCAAAACTCGGAAACTGGTTTCGTAAATTTTCCCTGAATTTAGACTCATATATCCATCCATGGATTTATTTCTAGAATTTTTGGTTGGGCCAATTAGTACAGTTTATTAGTTAAAGTCACCCATGTTACAGGGATCGACTGATCTGACCTTCGCGCGGTATAACTTGAATATCTCTCTGTACAGGGCTTTAATGCTGGTGCCGTTTGTTTCTAATGAAACTAGACTCAAAATGGAATCTGTACATATAAGGTATGTCTCCTAAGTCTTTCTGGATAATTTATAGTAAATTTTAAAGTTGCAACAGGGAACCCAGAAACCGTTCTGGCCCTGTCTCACAATAGCTTTAATATCTCTTAACATGTAACTCCTATGACCATTTCGTTTCTTCCATATGAAAATAGACTCATCAATGTTCATTTACATAGCTGATTCACTATTTAATACCATTCCTACAAATTTTGGTGATTTTTCACATTCACGTTACTGCAGCTGGCAGCATCTGTTTTTAAGGTAGGTCTTACCTATTTTGTAGTCTCCATGAACCAACTAGTCTTGCCTTACATAGGTCCACATATGATCATTTTAACCATGCCAATGGCTCATCATGTGACCAACATTCCCATTTCAATTCATAGTCACATCATGACACCATATATATATATACAAACCGCAATTAGTTTAAGTTGATACTTCACTATTACGAGCCATTTTCGCATGGCCGTACACATATACAACATAACATATTTAAACCAACAAGGGGTAGTCCTATACATGCCATTTCAAGTTCAACCAAGAATTTATACCAAAATGGGGGCTTGATAGTGTGGATGACTTCGACTTCAACGATCCCGAATCCGATTGCTATCGAGCGAAATCTAGAAAACCGAGAGCCAAAGCGGTGAGTAAGCATTTTTATGCTTAGTAAGTCTCAAGGAATATAATCAACTCTAATTACAGCAATACATTCACATAGTTAAATGCATCATTTCATTAATGCACATTCACATAATCATACTTACTTCACCATCCCAACTCTTATGTTCATACACAAATAACGGCTTCATTAAGGCCGATAACTCGTTCCATCATAGGAGCGGATATTCACACGCTTACTCCTAGCGCATAAAGCACACACCGCACTTACCTTGTCATTGGGAAATTTCACAAGTGCATTAGCTGAAATTTTCCAGCAAGCTTATAATTTTCAAATCACATACCTTCGGAGTTTAACCGGATGTCGCTACTCGATCAATCGCCTTGGGACATAGCCCGGTTATGGTAACCCGCACCAAGGCCTACGGGACTTAACCCGGATATCACGATTTGTACAAATGCCTTGGTCTTAGCCCGGATAGAATGACTTCATACGAATGCCTTGGTCTTAGCCGGATGTAGCCACTAGCACAATTGCCTTGGTCTTAACCGGTTATAATTTCCAGCATAATTGTCTTGAGGCTTAGCCCGGATATCATTCAATTTCTCATGCACACATACATCAATAATCATTGGACATACATATTTATTTTCGTTACTAAGGCTCAAACGCAATTATAATCACTAACATAATCGCCTTGGGACTTAGCCCGGTATCATTCGAATACTCATACACATAAATCAATAATCAATACATCCATATTTCATTCCACATAATTCAAGTAAGGTCACTTCTTGAGGACTTACCTCGGATGTTGTCGAGCGGCTTTTACGGCTATTCGATTACTTTTTCCTTCCCTTGTCCAATTGTGGCCCTCTTAGCTCTTGAGCTAATTCAAACAAATTCAATTTATCAAAACCTCATTGTGCTAGCTTATGGCGAATATGACAAGGAATTTAAATGGTCATATGGCCACCCTTTAGCTTGAATACACAATGGTCATGCACATTTTATACTACATCAAGCAATTCAATACAATTTATTCGAGCATCAAGGAAAAGCTAAGGCCTTTAATAGGCTACCCAAGGCCGAATATACTTGTCCATGTTGAGGCCAATTATGCACTTAATACCACACAAAAACAGCATGCATTTTACTAGTTAATGCTTTGCATATTGTAGCTCAAAACTTACAATATAGCATCAAGCACTCATATGTGTGCTAGGCAGAATGTGCTTACAATTTCACAATTATTCTTCAACATCTTCTTCTTTAAACAAACTTATTCATCACTTCCTTCATAACCAAAACATCATGTGCAAACATATATATACATATATGAGCATGGCGAATTTCAAGGTGTCCATAGCCATCCAAAACACAAATTTTAACTAACATGCAAGAAGCATGAACCATGCTCATGAATGCATCATGGCGAATATGACAATCATGCTCCTTTTCAACTTCAATCATGATAAAACAAAAGAAAGCTCAAAATCTTACTCAAGAGTAGACAATCCATCATTGCATGCATCATCATCAAGCTTCACACTTAGCATGCAATGGCTTTATCACCATAACAACTTTGGCCAAATACCATTTCCATGGCTTAACAAAGATTTGAGCCATGGCTAACATGCACATCAAGTTAGCAACCAAAACATGCATGAAACTCCTAACACAACCTCATACATACCTTAATCTTGATGCAAACTTAGCCAAATCTCCTTCTAGATCTCTTCCAAACCAAGCATGAAGCAAAAATCCTCCTTCTTCCTTAGTTTTGGCTCAAGAAAGGATGAACAAAATTTTTTTCTTTCCTTCTCTACAACTCACGGCAATGGGGGGATTACCACACTCACACACATTTTTTTTCATTTTTTATCACCCATACACCTTTGTTTATTATTTCACCCTAATGCACCAACAAAACATGTTTCATGACATGTTTAGCCCATCCTCCTTGTCATGGCCGGCCACCACCTATAAAGGGGAATTTGACATGCAAGTCCATTATTTTGCATGCATGCTTTAATTAGTCATCACACATTTCCTATCATACTTTCAAAGTTCATTACTAAGTCCTTTCTTGTGGAATTCACCCTTATAACACTAAATCAATCATCATAAAATGTCATACATGAGCACACACATATTATAGGCATCAAAATAAATTTTAATTATTTTTATGCCTCGGTTTTGTGGTCCCGAGACCACCTTCCGACTAGGGTCAATTTTGGGCATCACAACTCTCCCCACTTAAGAAATTTTCGTCCCAGAAAATCTTACCGTAAATAGGTTTGGATATCGCTCTTTCATAGAGTTCTCGGTCTCCCAAGTAGCTTCTTCTATCCCGTGCTTGAGCCATAACACTTTTACTAGTGGAACCCGCTTGTTTCACAACTCTTTCACTTCTCGTGATAGGATACTGAATCGATTCTTCCTCATAACTCATATTAGCTTGAATTTCAATTTCGATGGACTAATCACGTGCGATGGATCGGATCTATAGCGTCGAAGCATCGAAGCGTGAAAGACATCGTGAACCTTTTCGAGTTCGGGGCAAAATCAAACGATATGCCACCGGATCGACTCGCTTCGGATATCTCATATGGCCCAACGAACCTCGGGCTCAACTTGCCCTTACGGTAGAATCGAGTATCTTTTCCAAGGCGATACCTTGAGAAACACTTTATCACCCACGATACTCGATATCCTTACGCTTCAGTCCGCATCGACTTCGACGATCGGAGGCTATCTTCAAACTTTCACGGATTACTTTCACTTTACATTCAGCATCCCTAATCAAATCCACCCGAAAATCTTGCTTTCACCGAGCTCGGTCCAAAACAATGGTGTACGGCATTTACGACCGTACAAGGCCTCGTGGGTGCCATCTTAATACTTGATTGAAAGTTTGTTATTGTGGCGAATTCAATCAACGGCAAATACCGCTCCCATAAACCACTAAACTCGAGGACGCAACATCTTAACATATCCTCAAGTATCTGAATTATCCGCTCGGATTGACCATCGGTTTGGGGGTGAAAGGCGGTCTTTGAAATGCAACTTGGTACCCAAAGCTTCTTGCAACTTTTTCCAAAATCGCGAGGTAAATCTCGGATCTCTATCCGACACGATGGAAATAGGCACCCGTGTAATCTCACAATCGAAAGCGTACCATTCAGCTAATTTGTCAATTGAAAAATCCGTGCGTCACGGGGACAAAGTGGGCCGACTTAGTCAATCGATCTACCACGACCCAAACCGCATCCTTCTTACTTGCGACAATGGCGGTCCGGATACAAAGTCCATTGTGACTCGATCCCATTTCCACTCGGGTATCGTGATTGGTGAAGTAATCTGAAGGCACCGATGTTCCGCTTTCACTTGTTGACATATTAAACATCTCGAAACAAAGTCGGAGATGTCTCGCTTCATACCATGCCACCAAAACCGACATTTCAAATCATTGTACATCTTCAGACTCCCGGGTGGATTGCCATTCGGCTACAATAGGCTTCATTCGAATTATCGAAATGAGTTCAATTCTTTGGAACACACGACGACTTTTGTGATCCGAGTATACATGGCACCTTTCACCAAATAAGTAATGTCGCCAAATCTTTAAAGGCGAATACGATGGCGGCCAATTCGAGATCATGAGTCGGATAATTTTTCTCATGTGGCTTTAATTGCCTCGACGCATAGGCCACAACTCGACCTTCTTGCATTAATACGCAACCTAACCCAAGTAGAGAGGCGTCGCTATAGATGACAAACTCTTTCTTGGATTCGGGTTGCACTAGAATTAGGGCTTCATCAAATAAGTTTTCAGTTGATCGAAACTTTTTGGCATTTCTCCGTCCATTCGAACTTAACATCCTTTTGGAGTAACCGTCATCGGCGTGGCTATCGTTGAGAAGCCTTTACAAATCGTCGGTAATAATCGGCAAGCCCCAACAAGCTCGAACCTCGGTAATATTTCTGAGGCTTCCAATTAAGTATGGCTGAAATTTTATTGAATCGACTCGAATACCGATCAGATACCACATGACCCAAGAAGCTAACCTCTCTTAACCGAACTCACACTTGCTGAACTTAGCATATAATTGCTTATCCCGTAAAATTTGCGGCACTAACCGCAGTGTTCAAAGATGTTCGGTCTCATTTCTTGAATAGACCAAGATGTCATCAATGAACACGACTACGAATCAATCCAAATATGGTCTAAAGATCCGATTCATTAAATCCATAAATACCGCAGGGCATTAGTGAGCCCAAACGACATCACTAGGAACTCATAGTGACCATATCTCGCTCAAGGCGGTCTTGGGTACGTCCGAATCTCGGATTCGCAATTGATAATAGCCCGATCTCAAATCTATTTTCGAGAACACCGAGGCTCCCTTTAGTTGATCGAACAAGTCATCGATACGTGGCAGCGGATATTTGTTCTTTATTGTCGCTTTATTAAGTCGACGATAATCGATGCACATCGCATGGTTCCATCCTTCTTTTCACGAACAACACCGGCGCACCCAAAGGCGAAAAACTCAAGCGAGCAAAACCTCTATCCACCAATTCTTGCAACCGAGCTTCCAACTCCTTTAATTCCGTTGGTGCCATACGATACGGAGCTATCGAAATTGAGTGGTACCGGTACCAATTCGATGCCAAATTCTATTTCCGAACAGGTGGTAAACCCGGCAATTCTTGAGGAAAACATCCGGGTATTCACAAACCACGGGCACGCAGATTCGGGTTTCTTTTCGATTCCTCGTCATCGAACACGTCGCGCAAGGTACGCTTCGCACTCTTTTCTTACATATTTTCGGGCCAACATTGCGATATTACGGTGGCAACCCCTTTAAGTCCGTAGACTTAACCCAAATTATCTCGTTATTCGCACACCTCAAATCGATAGTCTTGCTTTTGCAATTTACGACCGCATCGTGCATGGTCAACCCATCCAAACCAAGAATAACGTCGAATTCATCGAACGGCAAAAGCATCAAGTCCGCGGAAACAAGAACCTCGAACACTAGGGGACTTTTCTTGCACACTTTGTTGACAAGCACGTAATGACCCAAGGGGTTTGACACCGAATTACAAACTCGATGAGACTCAATAGGCAAAGTCTTCTTTGGATGCTAAGGTTTCACATATATAAGATTGAGTAGAACCAAGGTCAATCAAAGCAATCACATTAGTATTGAAAAGAGTGAAAGCACCGGTAATGACATCCGGAGAGGCGGCATCCTCGGCGTGCGGCGTATGGCATAAGTCCTCGCAGAGCACGAGCCTTAGATCGATGGTAGCATCTCTAGATCCTCTCGACCGCCAACGACATTGCCCATATTTCTAGGTGGCCTACCTCGGCGATGGTAGCACCCGAGTTTCCACTCGACTCACATTCTGTTCAAGCATCCTCGGGCAATCCTTCCTAAAGTGGTCGATGATCCACACTTATAGCAGGAGCGATCACGAAACCAACAGCTCCCGAATGCCATTTGCCACAATGTTGACACTCGCCCTCTCTCGGCGATCATTTCTACCATGGCGATCGAAGTGACTCGTGTGGTCACGGGGTCGATCGCGTCCTCGTCTAGAAAAGCCCAAAGCGCCTCTAGATCGGTTCACATCATCTCGAAATCTCTTGATTGCTGTTGAAGAGACTTTCCGAGGACCTCTTCGAATTCTTCAGTTCTCACATCGACTTTTTGTTTCTCCTTTCTAAGCTCTTCGACTTTACAAGCTCGCTCAACAAGTACTACGATCTCTCGTATTTCGAGAATGCCAACGAACATCCTTATATCATCATTCAGCCCATCCTCGAGCGTTTACACATAATAGCTTCGGACGAAATGCATTCTCGCGTGTATCGGCTAAGCCTCACAAATTTTCGTTCATAGTCGGAACCGACATAGAACCTTTCTTAAGATCAAGAAATTCCTTCGCTTTTGGTCGATGAATCTCGATGATATACTTTACCTTTTTTTTTTTTTTGAACTTGGTTTGAAAGAATTCCCAAGTCACTTGCTCTCTAGGTACCACAGAAGTCGAGTACTCCACCAATAGTAGGTGGAATCACGTAGCAAGGAGATGGTACACTTTAAGCACTCATCGGTGTACAAGATAGCTCATCGAGCACCGGATAGTGTTGTCCAACCAAAATTCAGCTCGTTCGGCATCATCATCATCCGTAGCTTTAAATTCAGTGGCCCCATGTTTTGAATCCTATCGATTGGGGCTTACTTGACCTTATTTGGTCGATTCTGGGAGGTATTGTAGGTCTTGAGGGTTGCATTTGTCGGGAATGGAGGTTGTGGGACAGTAGTGTTAGTTCGAATGTATTGATTAAACCATTCGTTCATCACACTATAAAAGGCTTGCCTAGCCTCATCATTCGGATTGCTGGCCATAGGTTGAGAGTCCGCCGGCGCTGTCCCTTGTCTTGGGAGCAGCGCCACACTCTCCACATCATCAGCTATTGCTCGGTTGGGATCGGGATCCATTGCTATAAACAAACTCAAAGTCAAATTGTCGAAATCACCACACTATCGATTCATCATTTAATGGCATGTATAGCTAGACCCCAAACACCTCACGGTAGTCCTAGAATCGACTAAACCGTGGCTCGATACCAATAAAATTGTAACACCCGAACCCGAGACCATCGCCGTGTCGGACACGAGGGTTAGCAAGCCAAGTTCACTTGTTTTGCCCATCCATTGGACATTTCGGTCAGGCTGGAAAAACTGCGTCACTGTCGCCTTAAAAATCATATCTCGAGTTTCAAAACTCGGAAACTGGTTTCGTAAATTTTCCTGAATTTAGACTCATATATCCATCCATGGATTTATTTCTAGAATTTTTGGTTGGGCCAATTAGTACATTTTATTAGTTAAAGTCACCCATGTTACAGGGATCGACTGATCTGACCTTCGCGCGGTATAACTTGAATATCTCTCTGTACAGGGCTTTAATGCTGGTGCCGTTTGTTTCTAATGAAACTAGACTCAAAATGGAATCTGTACATATAAGGTATGTCTCCTAAGTCTTTCTGGATAATTTATAGTAAATTTTTAAAGTTGCAACAGGGAACCCAGAAACCGTTCTGGCCCTGTCTCACAATAGCTTTAATATCTCTTAACATGTAACTCCTATGACCATTTCGTTTCTTCCATATGAAAATAGACTCATCAATGTTCATTTACATAGCTGATTCACTATTTAATACCATTCCTACAAATTTTGGTGATTTTCACATTCACGTTACTGCAGCTGGCAGCATCTGTTTTTAAGGTAGGTCTTACCTATTTTGTAGTCTCCATGAACCAACTAGTCTTGCCTTACATAGGTCCACATATGATCATTTTAACCATGCCAATGGCTCATCATGTGACCAACATTCCCATTTCAATTCATAGTCACATCATGACACCATATATATATATACAAACCGCAATTAGTTTAAGTTGATACTTCACTATTACGAGCCATTTTAGCATGGCCGTACACATATACAACATAACATATTTAAACCAACAAGGGTAGTCCTATACATGCCATTTCAAGTTCAACCAAGAATTTATACCAAAATGGGGGCTTGATAGTGTGGATGACTTGACTTCAACGATCCGAATCCGATTGCTATCGGCGAAATCTAGAAAACGAGAGCCAAAGCGGCGGAGTAAGCATTTTTATGCTTAGTAAGTCTCAAGGAATATAATCAACTCTAATTACAGCAATACATTCACATAGTTAAATGCATCATTTCATTAATGCACATTCACATAATCATACTTACTTCACCATCCCAACTCTTATGTTCATACACAAATAACGGCTTCATTAAGGCCGATAACTCGTTCCATCATAGGAGCGGATATTCACACGCTCTTACTCCTAGCGCCATAAAGCACACACCGCACTTACCTTGTCATTGGGAAATTTCACAAGTGCATTAGCTGAAATTTTCCAGCAAGCTTATAATTTTCAAATCACATACCTTGAGTTTAACCGGATGTCGCTACTCGATCAATCGCCGGGACATAGCCGGTTATGGTAACCCGCACCAAGGCCTACGGGACTTAACCCGGATATCACGATTTGTACAAATGCCTTGGTCTTAGCCCGATAGAATGACTTCATACGAATGCCTTGGTCTTAGCCCGGATGTAGCCACTAGCACAATTGCCTTCGGGTCTTAACCCGGTTATAATTTCCAGCATAATTGTCTTCGGGGCTTAGCCCGGATATCATTCAATTTCTCATGCACACATACATCAATAATCATTGGACATACATATTTATTTTCGTTACTAAGGCTCAAACGCAATTATAATCACTAACATAATCGCCTTCGGGACTTAGCCCGGGTATCATTCGAATACTCATACACACATAAATCAATAATCAATACATCCATATTTCATTCCACATAATTCAAGTAAGGTCACTTCTTGAGGACTTACCTCGGATGTTGTCGAGCGGCTTTTACGGCTATTCGATTACTTTTCCTTCCCTTGTCCAATTGTGGCCCTCTTAGCTCTTGAGCTAATTCAAACAAATTCAATTTATCAAAACCTCATTGTGCTAGCTTATGGCGAATATGACAAGGAATTTAAATGGTCATATGGCCACCCTTTAGCTTGAATACACAATGGTCATGCACATTTTATACTACATCAAGCAATTCAATACAATTTATTCGAGCATCAAGGAAAAGCTAAGGCCTTTAATAGGCTACCCAAGGCCGAATATACTTGTCCATGTTGAGGCCAATTATGCACTTAATACCACACAAAAACAGCATGCATTTTACTAGTTAATGCTTTGCATATTGTAGCTCAAAACTTACAATATAGCATCAAGCACTCATATGTGTGCTAGGTAGAATGTGCTTACAATTTCACAATTATTCTTCAACATCTTCTTCTTTAAACAAACTTATTCATCACTTCCTTCATAACCAAAACATCATGTGCAAACATATATATACATATATGAGCATGGCGAATTTCAAGGTGTCCATAGCCATCCAAAACACAAATTTTAACTAACATGCAAGAAGCATGAACCATGCTCATGAATGCATCATGGCGAATATGACAATCATGCTCCTTTTCAACTTCAATCATGATAAAACAAAAAGAAAGCTCAAAATCTTACTCAAGAGTAGACAATCCATCATTGCATGCATCATCATCAAGCTTCACACTTAGCATGCAATGGCTTTATCACCATAACAACTTTGGCCAAATACCATTTCCATGGCTTAACAAAGATTTGAGCCATGGCTAACATGCACATCAAGTTAGCAACCAAAACATGCATGAAACTCCTAACACAACCTCATACATACCTTAATCTTGATGCAAACTTAGCCAAATCTCCTTCTAGATCTCTTCCAAACCAAGCATGAAGCAAAATCCTCCTTCTTCCTTAGTTTTGGCTCAAGAAAGGATGAACAAAATTTTTTTCTTTCCTTCTCTACAACTCACGGCAATGGGGGATTACCACACTCACACACATTTTTTTTCATTTTTATCACCCATACACCTTTGTTTATTATTTCACCCTAATGCACCAACAAAACATGTTTCATGACATGTTTAGCCCATCCTCCTTGTCATGGCCGCCACCACCTATAAAGGGGAATTTGACATGCAAGTCCATTATTTTGCATGCATGCTTTAATTAGTCATCACACATTTCCTATCATACTTTCAAAGTTCATTACTAAGTCCTTTCTTGTGGAATTCACCCTTATAACACTAAATCAATCATCATAAAATGTCATACATGAGCACACACATATTATAGGCATCAAAATAAATTTTAATTATTTTTATGCCTCGGTTTTGTGGTCCCGAGACCACCTTCCGACTAGGGTCAATTTTGGGCTGTCACAACTCTCCCCACTTAAGAAATTTTCGTCCCAGAAAATCTTACCGTAAATAGGTTTGGATATCGCTCTTTCATAGAGTTCTCGGTCTCCCAAGTAGCTTCTTCTATCCCGTGCTTGAGCCATAACACTTTTACTAGTGGAACCCGCTTGTTTCACAACTCTTTCACTTCTCGTGATAGGATACTGAATCGGTTCTTCCTCATAACTCATATTAGCTTGAATTTCAATTTCGATGGACTAATCACGTGCGATGGATCGGATCTATAGCGTCGAAGCATCGAAGCGTGAAAGACATCGTGAACCTTTTCGAGTTCGGGGCAAAATCAAGCGATATGCCACCGGATCGACTCGCTTCGGATATCTCATATGGCCCAACGAACCTCGGGCTCAACTTGCCCTTACGGCGAATCGAGTATCTTTTTCCAAGGCGATACCTTGAGAAACACTTTATCACCCACGATACTCGATATCCTTACGCTTCAGTCCGCATCGACTTCGACGATCGGAGGCTATCTTCAAACTTTCACGGATTACTTTCACTTTACATTCAGCATCCCTAATCAAATCCACCGAAAATCTTGCTTTCACCGAGCTCGGTCCAAAACAATGGTGTACGGCATTTACGACCGTACAAGGCCTCGTAGGGTGCCATCTTAATACTTGATTGAAAGTCATTATTGTGGCGAATTCAATCAACGGCAAATACCGTTCCATAAACCACTAAACTCGAGGACGCAACATCTTAACATATCCTCAAGTATCTGAATTATCCGCTCGGATTGACCATCGGTTTGGGGGTGAAAGCGGTCTTGAAATGCAACTTGGTACCCAAAGCTTCTTGCAACTTTTTCCAAAATCGCGAGGTAAATCTCGGATCTCTATCCGACACGATGGAAATAGGCACCCGTGTAATCTCACAATCGAGAAACGTACCATTCAGCTAATTTGTCAATTGAAAAATCCGTGCGTCACGGGGACAAAGTGGGCCGACTTAGTCAATCGATCTACCACGACCCAAACCGCATCCTTCTTACTTGCGACAATGGCGGTCCGGATACAAAGTCCATTGTGACTCGATCCCATTTCCACTCGGGTATCGTGATTGGTGAAGTAATCTCGAAGGCACTGATGTTCCGCTTTCACTTGTTGACATATTAAACATCTCAAACAAAGTCGGAGATGTCTCGCTTCATACCATGCCACCAAAACCGACATTTCAAATCATTGTACATCTTCGTTACTCCCGGGTGGATTGCCATTCGGCTACAATAGGCTTCATTCGAATTATCGAAATGAGTTCAATTCTTTGGAACACATGACGACTTTTGTGATCCGAGTATACATGGCACCTTTCACCAAATAAGTAATGTCGCCAAATCTTTAAAGCGAATACGATGGCGGCCAATTCGAGATCATGAGTCGGATAATTTTTCTCATGTGGCTTTAATTGCCTCGGCGCATAGGCCACAACTCGACCTTCTTGCATTAATCGCAACCTAACCCAAGTAGAGAGGCGTCGCTATAGATGACAAACTCTTTGCTTGGATTCGGGTTGCACTAGAATTAGGGCTTCATCAAATAAGTTTTCAGTTGATCGAAACTTTTTGGCATTTCTCAATCCATTCGAACTTAACATCCTTTTGGAGTAGCCGTCATCGGCGTGGCTATCGTTGAGAAGCCTTTACAAATCGTCGGTAATAATCGGCAAGCCCCAACAAGCTCAGAACCTCGGTAATATTTCTGAGGCTTCCAATTAAGTATGGCTGAAATTTTATTCGGTCGACTCGAATACCGTCGATCGATACCACATGACCCAAGAAGCTAACCTCTCTTAACCGAACTCACACTTGCTGAACTTAGCATATAATTGCTTATCCCGTAAAATTTGCAAAGACTAACCGCAGGTGTTCAAAGATGTTCGGTCTCATTTCTTGAATAGACCAAGATGTCATCAATGAACACGACTACGAATCAATCCAAATATGGTCTAAAGATCCGATTCATTAAATCCATAAATACCGCAGGGGCATTAGTGAGCCCAAACGACATCACTAGGAACTCATAGTGACCATATCTCGTTCTGAAGGCAGTCTTGGGTACGTCCAAATCTCGGATTCGCAATTGATAATAGCCCGATCTCAAATCTATTTTCGAGAACACTGAGGCTCCCTTTAGTTGATCGAACAAGTCATCGATACGTGGCAACGGATATTTGTTCTTTATTGTCGCTTTATTAAGCTGACGATAATCGATGCACAGTCGCATGGTTCCATCCTTCTTTTCACGAACAACACCGGCGCACCCAAGGCGAAAAACTTCGGGCGAGCAAAACCTCTATCCACCAATTCTTGCAATCGAGCTTCCAACTCCTTTAATTCCGTTGGTGCCATACGATACGGAGCTATCGAAATTGGAGTGGTACCGGTACCAATTCGATGCCAAATTCTATTTCCGAACAGTGGTAAACCCGCAATTCTTCGAGGAAAACATCCGGTATTCACAAACCACGGGCACAGATTCGGGTTTCTTTTCGATTCCTCGTCATCGAAAGCACGTCGCAAGGTACGCCGCACTCTTTTCTTACATATTTTCGGGCCAACATTGCGATATTACAATGGCAACCCTTTAAGTCCGTAGACTTAACCCAAATTATCTCGTTATTCGCGCACCTCAAATCGATAGTCTTGCTTTTGCAATTTACGACCGCATCGTGCATGGTCAACCCATCCAAACCAAGAATAACGTCGAATTCATCGAACGGCAAAAGCATCAAGTCCGCCGGGAAACAAGAACCTCAGAACACTAGGGGACTTTTCTTGCACACTTTGTTGACAAGCACGTAATGACCCAAGGGGTTTGACACCCGAATTACAAACTCAGTAGACTCAATAGGCAAAGTCTTACTGGATGCTAAGGTTTCACATATATAAGATTGAGTAGAACCAAGGTCAATCAAAGCAATCACATTAGTATTGAAAAGAGTGAAAGCACCGGTAATGACATCCGGAGAGGCAGATCCTCGGCGTCTTGGCGTATGGCATAAGTCCTCGCAGGAGCACGAGCCTTAGATCGATGGTAGCATCTCTAGATCCTCTCGACCGCCAACGACATTGCCCATATTTCTAGGTGGCCTACCTCGGCGATGGTAGCACCCGAGTTTCCACTCGACTCACATTCTGCTCAAGCATCCTCGGGCAATCCTTCCTAAAGTGGTCGACCGATCCACACTTATAGCGAGGAGCGATCACGAAACCAACAGCTCCCGAATGCCATTTGCCACAATGTTGACACTCGCCCTCTCTCGGCGATCATTTCTACCATCGGCGATCGAAGTGACTCGTGTGGTCACAGGGGTCGATCGCGTCCTCGTCTAGAAAAGCCCAAAGCGCCTCTAGATCGGTTCACATCATCTCGAAATCTCTTGATTGCTGTTGAAGAGACTTTCCGAGGACCTCTTCGAATTCTTCAGTTCCCACATCAGCTTTTTGTTTCTCCTTTCTAAGCTCTTCGACTTTACAAGCTCGCTCAACAAGTACTACGATCTCTCGTATTTCGAGAATGCCAACGAACATCCTTATATCATCATTCAGCCCATCCTCGAGCGTTTACACATAATAGCTTCGGACGAAATGCATTCTCGCGTGTATCGGCTAAGCCTCACAAATTTTCGTTCATAGTCGATAACCGACATAGAACCTTTCTTAAGATCAAGAAATTCCTTCGCTTTTGGTCGATGAATCTCGATGATATACTTTACCTTTTTTTTTTTTTTTCTAACTTGGTTTGAAAGAATTCCCAAGTCACTTGCTCTCTAGGTACCACGAAGTCGAGTACTCCACCAATAGTAGGTGGAATCACGTAGCAAGGAGATGGTACACTTTAAGCACTCATCGGTGTACAAGATAGCTCATCGAGCACCGGATAGTGTTGTCCAACCAAAATTCAGCTCGTTCGGCATCATCATCATCCGTAGCTTTAAATTCAGTGGCCCCATGTTTTCGAATCCTATCGATTGGGGCTTACTTGACCTTATTTGGTCGATTCTGGAGGTATTGTAGGTCTTGAGGTTGCATTTGTCGGGAATGGAGGTTGTGGGACAGTAGTGTTAGTTCGAATGTATTGATTAAACCATTCGTTCATCACACTATAAAAGGCTTGCCTAGCCTCATCATTCGGATTGCTGGCCATAGGTTGAGAGTCCGCCGGCGCTGTCCCTTGTCTTGGAGCAGCGCCACACTCTCCACATCATCAGCTATTGCTCGGTTGGGATCGGGATCCATTGCTATAAACAAACTCAAAGTCAAATTGTCAGAAATCACCACACTATCGATTCATCATTTAATGGCATGTATAGCTAGACCCCAAACACCTCACGGTAGTCCTAGAATCGACTAAACCGTGGCTCTGATACCAATAAAATTGTAACACCCCGAACCCGAGACCATCGCCGGTGTCGGACACGAGGGGTTAGCAAGCCAAGTTCACTTGTTTTGCCCATCCATTGGACATTTCCAGTCAGGCTGGAAAAACTGCGTCACTGTCGCCTTAAAAATCATATCTCGAGTTTCAAAACTCGGAAACTGGTTTCGTAAATTTTCCCTGAATTTAGACTCATATATCCATCCATGGATTTATTTCTAGAATTTTTGGTTGGGCCAATTAGTACAGTTTATTAGTTAAAGTCACCCATGTTACAGGGATCGACTGATCTGACCTTCGCGCGGTATAACTTGAATATCTCTCTGTACAGGGCTTTAATGCTGGTGCCGTTTGTTTCTAATGAAACTAGACTCAAAATGGAATCTGTACATATAAGGTATGTCTCCTAAGTCTTTCTGGATAATTTATAGTAAATTTTAAAGTTGCAACAGGAACCCAGAAACCGTTCTGGCCCTGTCTCACAATAGCTTTAATATCTCTTAACATGTAACTCCTATGACCATTTCGTTTCTTCCATATGAAAATAGACTCATCAATGTTCATTTACATAGCTGATTCACTATTTAATACCATTCCTACAAATTTTGGTGATTTTTCACATTCACGTTACTGCAGCTGGCAGCATCTGTTTTTAAGGTAGGTCTTACCTATTTTGTAGTCTCCATGAACCAACTAGTCTTGCCTTACATAGGTCCACATATGATCATTTTAACCATGCCAATGGCTCATCATGTGACCAACATTCCCATTTCCAATTCATAGTCACATCATGACACCATATATATATATACAAACCGCAATTAGTTTAAGTTGATACTTCACTATTACGAGCCATTTTCGCATGGCCGTACACATATACAACATAACATATTTAAACCAACAAGGGGTAGTCCTATACATGCCATTTCAAGTTCAACCAAGAATTTATACCAAAATGGGGGCTTGATAGTGTGGATGACTTCGACTTCAACGATCCCGAATCCGATTGCTATCGAGCGAAATCTAGAAAACTGAGAGCCAAAGCAGCGGAGTAAGCATTTTATGCTTAGTAAGTCTCAAGGAATATAATCAACTCTAATTACAGCAATACATTCACATAGTTAAATGCATCATTTCATTAATGCACATTCACATAATCATACTTACTTCACCATCCCAACTCTTATGTTCATACACAAATAACGGCTTCATTAAGGCCGATAACTCGTTCCATCATAGGAGCGGATATTCACGCTCTTACTCCTAGCGCAGCAAAGCACACCGCACTTACCTTGTCATTGGGAAATTTCACAAGTGCATTAGCTGAAATTTTCCAGCAAGCTTATAATTTTCAAATCACATACCTTCGGAGTTTAACCGGATGTCGCTACTCGATCAATCGCCTTCGGGACATAGCCCGGTTATGGTAACCCGCACCAAGGCCTACGGGACTTAACCCGGATATCACGATTTGTACAAATGCCTTCGGGTCTTAGCCCGGATAGAATGACTCGCACGAATGCCTTCGGGTCTTAGCCCGGATGTAGCCACTAGCACAATTGCCTTCGGGTCTTAACCCGGTTATAATTTCCAGCATAATTGTCTTCGGGGCTTAGCCCGGATATCATTCAATTTCTCATGCACACATACATCAATAATCATTGGACATACATATTTATTTTCGTTACTAAGGCTCAAACGCAATTATAATCACTAACATAATCGCCTTCGGGACTTAGCCCGGGTATCATTCGAATACTCATACACACATAAATCAATAATCAATACATCCATATTTCATTCCACATAATTCAAGTAAGGTCACTTCTTGAGGACTTACCTCGGATGTTGTCGAACGGCTTTTACGGCTATTCGATTACTTTTCCTTCCCTTGTCCAATTGTGGCCCTCTTAGCTCTTGAGCTAATTCAAACAAATTCAATTTATCAAAACCTCATTGTGCTAGCTTATGGCGAATATGACAAGGAATTTAAATGGTCATATGGCCACCCTTTAGCTTGAATACACAATGGTCATGCACATTTTATACTACATCAAGCAATTCAATACAATTTATTCGAGCATCAAGGAAAAGCTAAGGCCTTTAATAGGCTACCCAAGGCCGAATATACTTGTCCATGTTGAGGCCAATTATGCACTTAATACCACACAAAACAGCATGCATTTTACTAGTTAATGCTTTGCATATTGTAGCTCAAAACTTACAATATAGCATCAAGCACTCATATGTGTGCTAGGCAGAATGTGCTTACAATTTCACAATTATTCTTCAACATCTTCTTCTTTAAACAAACTTATTCATCACTTCCTTCATAACCAAAACATCATGTGCAAACATATATATACATATATGAGCATGGCGAATTTCAAGGTGTCCATAGCCATCCAAAACACAAATTTTAACTAACATGCAAGAAGCATGAACCATGCTCATGAATGCATCATGGCGAATATGACAATCATGCTCCTTTTCAACTTCAATCATGATAAAACAAAAGAAAGCTCAAAATCTTACTCAAGAGTAGACAATCCATCATTGCATGCATCATCATCAAGCTTCACACTTAGCATGCAATGGCTTTATCACCATAACAACTTTGGCCAAATACCATTTCCATGGCTTAACAAAGATTTGAGCCATGGCTAACATGCACATCAAGTTAGCAACCAAAACATGCATGAAACTCCTAACACAACCTCATACATACCTTAATCTTGATGCAAACTTAGCCAAATCTCCTTCTAGATCTCTTCCAAACCAAGCATGAAGCAAAAATCCTCCTTCTTCCTTAGTTTTGGCTCAAGAAAGGATGAACAAAATTTTTTCTTTCCTTCTCTACAACTCACGGCAATGGGGGGGATTACCACACTCACACACATTTTTTTCATTTTTTATCACCCATACACCTTTGTTTATTATTTCACCCTAATGCACCAACAAAACATGTTTCATGACATGTTTAGCCCATCCTCCTTGTCATGGCCGCCACCACCTATAAAGGGGAATTTGACATGCAAGTCCATTATTTTGCATGCATGCTTTAATTAGTCATCACACATTTCCTATCATACTTTCAAAGTTCATTACTAAGTCCTTTCTTGTGGAATTCACCCTTATAACACTAAATCAATCATCATAAAATGTCATACATGAGCACACACATATTATAGGCATCAAAATAAATTTTAATTATTTTTATGCCTCGGTTTTGTGGTCCCGAGACCACCTTCCGACTAGGGTCAATTTTGGGCTGTCACAACTCTCCCCACTTAAGAAATTTTCGTCCCGAAAATCTTACCGTAAATAGGTTTGGATATCGCTCTTTCATAGAGTTCTCGGTCTCCCAAGTAGCTTCTTCTATCCCGTGCTTGAGCCATAACACTTTTACTAGTGGAACCCGCTTGTTTCACAACTCTTTCACTTCTCGTGATAGGATACGAATCGGTTCTTCCTCATAACTCATATTAGCTTGAATTTCAATTTCGATGGACTAATCACGTGCGATGGATCGGATCTATAGCGTCAAGCATCGAAGCGTGAAAGACATCGTGAACCTTTTCGAGTTCGGGGCAAAATCAAACGATATGCCACTGGATCGACTCGCCGGATATCTCATATGGCCCAACGAACCTCGGGCTCAACTTGCCCTTACGGTAGAATCGAGTATCTTTTTCCAAGCGATACCTTGAGAAACACTTTATCACCCACGATACTCGATATCCTTACGCTTCAGTCCGCATCGACTTCCGACGATCGGAGGCTATCTTCAAACTTTCACGGATTACTTTCACTTTCATTAACATCCCTAATCAAATCCACCCGAAAATCTTGCTTTCACCGAGCTCGGTCCAAAACAATGGTGTACGGCATTTACGACCGTACAAGGCCTCGTAGGGTGCCATCTTAATACTTGATTGAAAGCTGTTATTGTAAGCTTAGATGTAAGCCAAGTGACCCACTTTAGTTTACTTATAATATTGCACTCAAATTTACAGTTCTGTTCTGAACAAATAAAGTGCTCTCTCAATTTCATAAACTAACCTAAATAAGTTGTGTATATAAAAAGTAAAGTAGGCTTGTTAAGTTACAACCAAATACAATTACGTTCACATAAGCAACTACATATAAAGGGTTTTCAATTATCTTCATAATGGTTGAGATCTCTTTAATATTAAACACTCATCATGATCCAAAATTTTAAATAAGGCAACTTAGATTTCATGTTAAGATTTTGATTCGATCCTTACTTGATTTGGTTCCAACACATTCAAGCTTTACAATTGGGCCATAAACACTTATTGAGGTCTATAAAACAAAATTCCATAATTTTGCATTTGGTGAGACTTTGTTCTTTGTTATTTTTTACTTTTCTTTTTTTCCCTCAGCTTTGTGAAGTCCCTACCTTGCTGCTTGCGATGCCAACATCTCTTTGGGATTTCGTCGAATCCAAATCTTGGTGGTCGATGGTAACCTCATACTAGGTCTTTCCCTAATGCCCATCATGGTCGATTTACGGAAGGTATTTTTGACTTTGGCTTCTCTACCGTCTGGTTTCTTATCAGTGTTGTGGCAATTTCAACATTTTTTTGGGCTTCACATTGGCACAACTTCCATTGGAGATGCACATGTAATTTAAGCTAGTTACAACGACCTCTCGATAGATTCCCCCTTCCTTCATGCTTAGTGATGGTGACAATGAAGTTTGTAAATAGAGTTTTTCTAAGGTTGTGTTATTTTGGCTTGTTTTGTTATATTTATTTGCTATTTGGTCTTATGTTTTCTATATTGGTATTTTTTTTATGAATGAAACAATTTTTAACCATAATGACTTATTTGGTCATCCAACACTATAAAAAAATTATTTTAGCCATTCATTTAATTTTTTTTCTTTTAGATCTTGAACTTGTATTGTTTGTCAAATCAACCCCACAATGGGTGGAAAAGTTAACATCTGTTAACTTTGTTGATGTGGCATACACGTGGATGTCCCGCTAACAATTAATTAATTTTTGTAATATTTAAAAATTTTAAGAAATTTAAAGGATTATAAAAATTATAAAATAAATTATCAAAAGGTATAAAAATATAAAAAATATATATATTTTAAAATTTTTAAAGATTAATTAATTGTTGATGTGGCATATATGTAGATGACACATCAACAAAGTTAATAGATGTTAACTTTTCTATCCATTTTGAGGTGATTTGACAAACAATGCAAATTCAAATTCTAAAAAAGGTTAAAAAAAATAACTGAATGGTTAAAATGACTTTTTTTTTCTAAAATTAGAGGGCCAAATAAGCAATTATGATTTTTTATTCAGTGAGCAATAAAAGAGAGTGTTTGCGACTTATATTAGAAAAAAACTACTTTTAAAAGTTAACTAGGGATTTAAGTTGTTTTGTTTTTTCAAATTTAGGGAAATAAGCCGATTTTGGAGAGAGAAACAGAAAATGCACCTTGTAGGAAACACACATTTTTCACCTTCCATGTGGCAAGTGTATAACACACTTGAGGAAATATCACTACAACTCAATCTCCCAGTCAATGAACCAATCATCACGGGATCAGCTGTCATTCCAGGTGAAGTGGACCCCTACAAAGCACTATTAGGGAAGGTCTCAAACATCGACCAACTAGTTGGAGAATAATTTCGATGAGCTCCCTAAAGTCTGAATAAAGGATATCATAGAACAACACGCCTGAGCATTCATCATGAGGTTAATCAGGGGCATTTTAGTGCCCAACAAATCTCAAAATTTGGTGCACGTAAGGTGGCTACTGCATCTAGTGGACTTTAATAAATGTGGAAAACTAAGTTGGGGATCAGCCACCTTGTCCACGTTATATCGGGAGATGTATCACTCCACTGTACCGAATAAGATATCGATCGGTGGTTACCTACTCCTGCTACAGTCGTGGGCCGGGTGGCGACTACCGTTTCTATGTCCTAGAGTGACTGACCCATACATGTTCCCATTGGTGACAAAGTAAACATCATTTATTAATAAATACATAGTTTGTACAATAATTTTATTTATTATACATTTTGACTAACATATCGCTTGTACAGGTGGAACCATGAGCCAAGTTACATAGAATTGCCTGAAGAGTTGGAAGATTTTAGGCTAGTATTAGACCAACACTCGAAAGCCGGTTCTAGTAACTTATTTTTTCGAACCTATATTAAATACATAATGATTCGTAAAAAAAATCGTACATATCAATATTTACAATTTTGCTTTTTAATTTGAATAGATGTTGTACTCTGACACCAATATCATTTATTGCATCCTACCAGCACTATCGGAAAATCGAGAGATGTGGGACACCAAGGTGTTATTGGTAGTGTATGTGACGATGAAAATGCACGAGCCAGACCGGGTGTTATAGCAGTTCGGGTGGTGGCAAAGAATTCTGCCACCACCGTGAAACCTGAAAGAGCTGCACAAGGTGGACATGCAAAGGAAGAATGACGACGACTGGGCATAGCGACACGGGGAGCACATCGAGGCTTGGGAGCGTAAGATGTAATCCTTACCCATCCGCAAATCATTTTTCTCAATATATACAACAATAGATGTCGAGTACCTGCTATGGTTCAGATTCATAATTGAAGGCAAAGAAGGAATATTTCGCGAGACTTTTCTTGGCTAACGAGTCGATTATTCAGGATGTTCTGTCATTGTTGTTGGCCCCTCACTTTTATTACATCGCTGTGGATTGCCTCGCGAAATAGCAATAGAGCTTGACCAACCCCATTGTCTCCACCCTATAGGAACTACAAGATCACCCCAAGGACGCCTTCGGTATCTGCTATCGTTGGATGAGAGGTGAAGGAAAATTCAACGCAAGAGGCAACGACGACAGCTACAACAGCAGCATAAAAGAGGACGCGTGTAACAACCTAATTTTCAGTGGTGTCGAAAACAATGATTTGAGATCACTAAATCCGACGAGTGAGTTCAAAAATTTTATTGTTTATTATTTATTATTTATGAGTTTAATGCGATTTTAGAAAAAAATTTAAATTAATGATTTCCGTTTTAAAAGGAATTATTAGGTTAAGTGATTTCAAAAACGAGGAAACAAGACCTCAATTTCATAAATCCAATCATAAATATTTTTGTAAATATTTACGAAGTGTCATTAAGTTAGTATTAAAGTTTTGTTAGAAAATTTTAACATTTTGATAGTTAATTACATTTTGATAGTTAATTAAGTAAAAAGGACTAAATTGAAATAGGTGTAAAACTTGCTAATTAAAGAAATAATTATTAAATAGCATGAGTGGTAAATAAGGGAGGACTAAAAATGCAAATAGACACCTATTAGAAGGCTGAGGCGGCATAAGCTGAAAAGAAAACAAAAATCATGTGATTAAAGGGCAAAATTGTAAATTTTGTGAAATTAACTTAAATAAACTGAATTCTAAACTTTTCTAGGCTATTCTTCTTCAATTTATCATCCAAAAATGCCATGGGAGAAGGTTTTAAGCTGGTTTTATTTATTTTGCTTCATGTAAGTTCAATTCTTGCTTTTTCCTTGAAATTTTTGTGTTTTTGAGACTTTTACAATTAGGTCCAACTATCTAATTCCTTAATTTTTTATTCTATGGGAAATTTCGAAAGTTACCATTGATGAGTGTTGGATTTTTATGATGAATTAACATGGATTTGAAGCTGTAATTTTTTTATATGATGATTTTGTTAAGAAATTTCAATAGAAATTGATTTTAGGACCTAATTGTGAAAAAGATTAAGTCTTATGTTTTGGCATTAAATTATATTTGCAAAATGCTGTGAAATAGCTTAGAATACTTAGATAAATTTTCAATTGAGAAAAATTAGCTCAATTGATAGGATATTTGTGAGGGACTAAATTGAAAAAACTATAAAAGTTGGGCTAATTGTGTAATTTCAAAAAATTAAGCGGTATTAATTGTGAAGTGAATTGAAATTGAAATATATGCTAATGAATGAATAATTTTACATTATAGATCAAGAGCCCGTAGATCAACGAGAAAAAAGGAAATTAGCATGATAGTCCCTAATTACTACAAACAATTTAGCCCTGGTAAGTTCGTATGGTTATATTTTAATGTCACATGTTAAATGATAAATAGTATTTTCTATTTATTTGTAATATTTTTTGAAGATAAAATTATTATTAAATTTATGAAATTGAATCAAGTGTTCTAAGTGAACGAAATGCATGATTAAGTACAGTCGTTTACTGTAAAAGAGCAATTGACGGCAAGATTACCAAGTAAACTGAGGTTCAGCATTTGTTGCAAACTCTCATGTTTGCTTTCTGTTTAGCTCTCATGAGCTTCAGTCAACTCATATGAGTTTCAGTTTAACCCTTTTGGGTTTCAATTTAGCTCTTCCAAGCTTCAGATTAACCCTTATGGGTTTCTATTCAGTTCCTATGAGCTTTCGTTTAACCCTTACAGGTTTCCGTTTAGCACTTATGTGCTTCTGTGTAGCCTTTGGGCTTCTGTTTACATGTACCCAAATCCTTAAGACATTCTCTGGTTTGATAAGGATTGGTAAGTGCCACATAGAATTAATGTGAAAAAATTTAAGTTATTATTAATATTGAGCTCAAATAAGTGAATTCATCGATTGAGTTGTGATTGGCAGGAAATGTTTATGAAATGAATTATCTAAATGAATTATTATCGTATGTTTGGTAAGATTTATGTTAAAGCCAACGAATTTACTAAGTCTCATTAAGCTTACTTGTGTTGTTTAATGTTCTTTGTAAATTTTCAAGAAGTTTGGAGGATCGGATCAACATGTCGGGTCACACTACCCATTTGCTACAGTAGATTTTATTATACACTTTGTGGTTTATATGGCATGTATAGGGTTGGATTGGAAAAGAACTAAATTGAAGTATGGTTGTGAATGACATTTAGACATATATATTTGTATGCATATAATTAGTAGTACATTTTGGTAAATTAATGAAATGAGTTATATTTGTAAGTTAAGTAAACGAGTTTTGTAATGTTATGTTATGTCTAAAACATGATTTTTGGCTTGTGTTGATTGCTTGATTTAGGGCTATTTGGTATTATAATGTTATGTATAGGTTGATATCAAAAAAGGTGAGAAAAGTGGCCTTAAAATGCCTATTTTTGTCCACACGGGTAGAGACACGGGCGTGTGTCTGAGCCGTGTGTGACATACTGCCTGGCACATGGGTGTGTGGTCTGGTCGTGTGTCCCCTGCACCTTAAAATTTCAAAACAAAATGCCCAAGTTTTTGCACACGTCCTAGCACATAGGCATGTGACTTGGCCGTGTGCCCCTATACTTTACACACGGCCTAGCACGTGGGCGTGCGGTTGGCCATGTGTCCCAAGTCAGAGAGTTACACGGGTAAAGACACAAGCTGGGACACAGCCGTGTGCCTCACATCGAATGCCCACACGGCTTAAGACATAGGCATGTCTCCTTACACGGCCGGCCACACGGGCGTGTGTCCTCTGCTCCTAAGAAAAATTTTAAGATTTTGGGAAAAATTCCCTGAGTGTCTGGTTTAGTCCCTATTTAATTCTAAGGTTTATTTTGGGCCTCAACGGCCCATCTAAGGGACAATATAAGTGTTATATGATTGATTCTTAATTTGTATAATAAAGGAAATAAAATATTTGTAATTAGTCCGTAAAGTCTGGTAATGCTCTATAACCCTGTTCCGACAACAGATAAGAGTTAGTGGTGTTACATTTATTGGTATCAGAGCTTCAGTTTAGTCGATTCTCAAAATGAATGCAGTAAGTGAAGTGTCTAGAAACACATGTCATATAAATCTGTGATAGTGTGATGTGTATGATTCGATCTTGTAACACCCATTAACCCGTATTCATCGCCGAAACAATGTTACAAAGAATTTTCGAAACTTTCAGAACATTTTTAGATAATTCACATAAATTACTACTCATTAACCGAGACTGTTGATATTGTCCCTTAAATGGACCCTCGAGGCCCAAACGAGCATTAGAATCAAGTTGGGATTTAATTGGAAACTCTAAGAATTTTTTGCTAAATTTCAAAAATTTTCCAAGGTGCAGGGCTCACACGCCCGTGTGGTCCAAGGGACATACTTGTGTGACCCTGGGACACGCCTGTACTATAGGCCGTGTTCAACCCTGTGAAACTCTCTAACTTGTGCATACAGCCATGCCACACGCCCGTGTGCTAAACTGTATGGTTAATTAAATTCTTTTGAAATTAGGTCAGGTTTCACACGGCCAAGACATACACTCATGTTCTATGCCATGTAGCACACATGGCTGAGACACACGTCCGTATTCTCAATTCTAAGCACTTTGTTTTCTCAAATTTAAGGTGCAGAGGACACACAACCTAACCACACGCCCATGTACTAGGTCGTGTGTCACACACAGTCTAGACACACTCCCGTGTGTCTGCCTGTGTAGACAAAATGAAGCCATTTCTAGCTTCATTTCTTACCCAAAATTACACCAATGACCTGTGCTTAAGCTCATATCCAAATATCAACCATTTCAAGCATTCAAATTAAGCAAACTCTATCATTCATCATGACAAAACATTACATGCATACATGCTTATAATCTTACCTTGGTATATTCCATATGAGAGACATAATTTGAAAAACCTTTTAACATGTATATAACTACCATAGTATGACATTACAAGAGTATCAAAACAACTATTTCTAGCCATTCTAATGGCTAGATTACAAACCACATACTTAAGCTATCTATGGCTAAGTTAGGCTATACATGCCATCATACCAAAATGATTTTACTATATATAAATATATATACCTAAAATAAGCTAGTGGATAGTGTGATGATGATGCAATGACCTCTAGCCTTCGCGAGCTTTCGAGCACTATAAAGCAGAGGAAAATAAAAGTAAGCATTACATACTTAGTAAGTTCATATAATGGAAACTAAACTTACCACTCCCGTTTATTAAATTTAAGCATACAATATCATGTTTTCCATCCATTTGGTAAAATTGCCTAAACACATGCATTCAACCAAACATGTTAGTCACAAAATTTACATATACATTAAGTGAACGTAGGTGAGCTCATCATACAATATTCTTTCAAGACATTATCATTTCATTTCGTAATTCTCTTATCATGTCAAGAGTTGTGTCTATTGAATCATTAAAATTCTGATGGATACTCGATTAGTACACTCAAGGTGTAAAATTCAATAATCCGTCAATTTTTATTCGTAGGTACCCATTAGGGCACTTAATCAAAGAACACACTCTCGACCACATATCATATTACATGATTACCAATCTAGGTTAAATCCTTTATGTAACATATACTCAGAAGAGCTCAATTAGGATTACCAGTCCAGGCTAAACCATAATTGTATCATATGCTCGAGAGGGATTATATTAGGATTACCCATTCAGGCTAAATCCTTCCTATAATGAGATCAATAGGATTACTCGTCCGAGCTAAATCCTATCAACAACAAATGCAAGATCTCATTCATTTCAGGAAAGTACATATATTCATTGGAATTCAATATTCAAACGAGACTTTACCCTTTTTTCCAGCATTTTCGAACACGTATTTAGTTCTTCACCATAGCAATCAAACAATTCACATCAATGTAAATCACATTCCATAAAAACACAACATTCAATTTAACATATTTACATGCTCATTAAGTTACACAAACTTACCTCGACACTTGTTCGTGTATATAATCTACTAATCCGAAACCTTTTCTTTTCCTCGGTTTAACCTCGAATTTGTGTTGTTCGGATCTATATAAACGAATTTAACCATCAACTTCACACATTTCATATTTATTTGGACTCAATTTTCTCCTAAGAAAAATTACAATTTTGCCCTTAACTTTTCCATAAATTTCAATTTCCTCCCTAGGCTCGAAAAATAGAATTTGTACAATTTACTCCCTATTTCAAGCCTAACCAAAATCCCATCACAAAATTTACAGCACATGTATTCATAAAAATTCTAAATTTTTCATCAAATTTCACAACTTTACATTTTAGTCTCTAAATCATGTTTTCATCAAAAATCACTTTGTAAAAGTTGTTTAGCTATCAACTACCTTTCATTTTCTACCATAAATTTCAAATTTTCAGCATACTCATTCATGACCCAATTTTTATACTTTGATAACTTTTCAAATTAATCCCCCAAATAGATAGATCAAGCTATCCTGGTTTCAAAAATATCAAAATTATTAAAAACGGGACAAGAAAATTTACTCAATTAACCGATGAGAGTTTCTTCTTTCTCTCCTAGGGTTTCCATGTATTTTAGGTTGAAGATGACATAAAAATAAGATGATATCTTTTATCATTTTTAATTAATTAAATATTTTTCAATTTCCAAGTCACTGCCCTTTTTCTAAATTTCCATTGATGAGTCACCAAAATATCTACATACTTTTCTTTAATGGTCTAATTACCATACAAGGACAACTAGTTTTGAATTCCATAGCTATTTAATCCTTACAGCTACTAGAATTCAACTTTTACATTTTATGCGATTTAGTCCTTCTTTTAATTAAGTACATAATCAACAAAATTTTCTTATTAGAATTTTCACATGACCTTTCTAACATATTACAAACCTCTTAATAAAATAAAAATAAATTTTACTATTGGATCGAATTTGTGTCCCAAAACCACTGTTCCGATTTCACTAAAAAATGGGCTGTTACAGATCTAATCCTTGCTTTTCTTATAGATTGTAAAGATGTCAAATAGATCCAAACATGCTGAACATGATGAGGCCAATAGTAGAGTACAGACATTTGAGCACGGGACAAGTAGTAACATCCCAATTTTTCTGGTGCAAGAACAGGAACTTAAAAACATGTTCTATGGGTTTATGAATTAATGGTTTAATGAAGTTATGCAAGAAAGAAATCAAGCTTCGCAACCTCCTCCTCCTACTTCACCATCCTAAGTGCCTCCGATTGTACCTCCACCTCCTCTAATAACTGAATCCAGTAGACGTACTCCAATGGAAATACTTAGAAAATATGGAGCTGAAGAGTTCCGACGTAGGTCGGATGATGATCCTGTGAAAGCTGAATATTGGCTACAGAACACAATAAGAGTTTTAGAGGAAATGGCCTCTTCTTTCGAAGATTATTTGAGATGTTTTGTGTCATTACTAAAAGAAAAAGCTTATAACTGGTGGATAACTATAGTAGCCGTGGTGCTGAAAGAGAAAATCACTTGGGAAATCTTTCAGAGTGAATTTAAAAAAAATATGTCGAAAAGAGATACTTAGATAAAAAGAAGAGGGAATTTCTTGATTTGTGACAAGGAAACCGGTCAGTAGCTAAATATGAGAGGGAATTTGTATATCTCAGCAAGTATACCTGAGAAATTGTACCAATTGAAGAAAAAATGTGTATTCGGTTTGAGGAAGAACTAAATGATGAAATTAGAATGATGATTGGAGGCACAGAAATAGGGAATTTGTCATTTTATCAGATCGTTCTCAGAAAATGGAAGAGGTTTATAATAGAAAAATGCAACGGGATAGAAGAAATAAAGAATCTTACAAAAGAAGCTCCTCCAAATCATTTTCAGCTTTATCTGCGAAAAAGTCGAGAGATGATTTTAGTTGAGCCACTCCAATGCCAGAACGATCAAATAAAATTAAGGCGAGATGATTTTAGTCGAGCCATTCCAATGCCAAAACGATCAAACAAAATTAAGGCGACTCAACAAGATTACGGGGTAACTATTAAACCTGCTGTTAGTTTGGGTAGTGTACAAAATGTGCCTAGACCTACATGTAAATACTGTGGAAAATACCACCCCGGCGAAGGTAGAGGTAAAGTGGGAGCCTATTATAAATGTGGTGCTACTGATCATTTCATCAAAAACTATCCTCAATTACAAAAAGAAGAAGAAGAGGAGAAAGAGAAACTGTTGGCCATTCCCTAAAGAAGTAAACGTTCGGGTCAAAACAGTGCTACTGGAATAGCTTGTTCGGATATGAAAGATTCTGCTGCTCGGTCAGAAGCTAGGGCACTTGTGCGTACTTATAGAATCCGAGCAAGCGAGGAAGCTGCGGCTCCGGATGTAATTGCTGGTACATTCTATCTTTTTTATGTTACTGTATATGCATTGATTAACCCTGGTCTACACATTCTTATGTTTGCACTGCGTTAGCATCAGAAAAGAAATTGTCTGTTGAATCTATTGATTATGATGTTCAAGTCACTAACCCGTTAGGCCAAAGTGTGATAATCAATTTAGTGTGTCGAAATTGTCTACTGAAAATAAAAGGCTATGAATTCCCTGCTGATTTGATTTTGCTACCCTTTCAAGAATTTGATGTTATTCTGGGAATGGATTGGTGGACGAAGCATGATGCTGTAGTAAATTGTAGAGAAAAATGGATTGATCTGAAATGTTAGACAGAGGAAGTAATTTCGGTTAAGTTTGGGAATACAAAAGACATTGCTAGAATTATATCAGCATTTTCAGCTCAGAGATTATTGCATAAAGGCAATGAGGCATTTTTAGCCTACATTCTAGATATTCAACTTTCTGAATTGAAGCTAGAACAGTTATAAGTTATTAATGAATTTGTTGATGTGTTTCCTTAAAAATTGTTAGGTTTACCACCTAATTGTGAAGTTGAATTTGTAATTGATGTAATTCCTAGAATAGCTCCCATATCAATAGCACCATACCGTATGGCACTAGCTAAGCTAGAGGAATTAAAGACACAGTTGCAAAAGTTACTAGACAAAGGGTTCATTAGGCCGAGTACGTCTCATTGGGGTGCACCTGTCTTATTTGTGAAAAAGAAATATGGTTCTCTGAGACTATGTATAGACTATAGACAATTGAACAAGGTCACAATTAAAAATAAATATCCTTTGCCTTGTATTAATGATTTGTTTGATCAACTAAAAGGTGCTACAGTATTTTTGAAGATAGACCTCAGATCCGGGTATTATCAGTTGAAAGTTAAAGAGTGTGATCTGCCAAAAACTTCTTTCAAAACACGGTACGGTCATTATGAGTTTTTAGTAATGTCATTTGGTATGACTAACGCTCCTGCTATTTTCATGGATTTAATGAATCAGATTTTTCAACCTTATTTGGATAGATTTATGGTTGTGTTTATTGATAATATATTAATCTATTCCAATTCAGAATTCGAAAATGCACAACATTTGAGAATTGTGTTACAGACTTTGAGAGACAAATTGTTGTATGCAAAGTTTAGAAAATGAGAATTTTGGCTACACGAGGTTGGATTTCTGGGTCACATTGTCTCACCCGATGGGATTCAAGTTTATCTGAGTAAAGTTTCTGTGATGGTGAATTGGAAAACTCCAAATAATATTACAGAAATGCGAAGTTTTCTAGGTTTAATAGGTTATTGTCGATGTTTTGTTAAGAAATTTTTGATGATTGCCTGACCGTTGACCCGATTATTAGAAAAATATGTTCAATTTGTGCCGTCCGACGAGCGTTAGTAGAGCTTTGATCAGTTAAAGAAGAGTTAACAGAAGCACCAATTTTAACTCAGCCAGAACCAGGTATACCGTATGTTGTATACAATGATGCGTCTCTGAGTGGTTTGGGTTGTGTATTGATTCAGTCAGGAAAAGTGGTGGCTTATGCTTCTCGACAGTTAAAACCGCATGAGAAGAATTATCCAACGCATGATCTTGAATTGGTTGCAATTGTATTTGCTTTGAAAATTTTGAGACATTATTTATACCATGAGAAATGTTATGTGTACACTGATCATAAAAGTTTGAAATACTTGATGACTCAGAAAAAGCTAAATTTGAGACAGAGATAGTGGTTAAAGTTACTAAAAGATTATGATTTGGTTATTGACTATCACCCGGGAAAGGCTAATGTGGTGGCTGATGCACTTAGTAAAAAATCATCTTTGTTTGCACTGCGAGCGATGAACGCTCATTTGTCTCTTAAAGAAGATGGTCCTATATTAGCAGAGCTGAAAGCAAAATCCATGTTCCTTCAACAATTTGTAAATTACAAGATGAAGATCTGAAATTGGTGCTGAAACAACAGATGGTACAAGACAATTCTAGTTTAGAGTATAACATTGATGATCATGGTATATATTGCGATATCACAATAGAATTTGTATTTCGAATAATTCAGACTTGAAAAATGGCATTCTCTGTGAAGCTCATAGTAGGCATATATTCCATTCATCAAGGAAGCATGAAGATGTATTGTGATTTGAAACGAATGTATTGGTGGTCGGGTATGAAACAAGAAATTTGGGAGTTCGTAGTTAAATGTTTGATTTGTCAGCAAATGAAAGCAGAACATCAAGTACCAACAGGTTTGTTACAACCTATCATGATTCCTGAGTGGAAATGGGAACATGTCACGATGGATTTTGTATCCAGATTACCTGTGACTTATATTTGATTTGGGTGATTGTTGATAGATTAACTAAGTCGGCACATTTTTTTTCGATCAGAACTCACTTTTCGCTTGAAAAGTTAGTGGAATTGTATATATCAAAGATTGTGAGGTTACATGGGGTTCCTACATCCATTATTTCTGATCGAGATCCGAGATTTACATCGAGATTTTGGAGTAAACCACAAGAAGCTCTATGTACAAAGTTGAATTTCAACACAGCATTTCATCCTCAGACTGACGGGCAATCAGAACGAGTAATTTAGATTTTGGAAAACATGTTGAGATGTTGTATACTTGAATTTGGAGGTAGCTGGATAGGTATTTATCATTGGCTGAATTTGCATATAATAATAGTTATCAGTCCAGCATTAAAATGGCACCATTGGAATCTCTTTATGGAAGAAAATATAAGACTCCATTGTATTGGTATGAATTGAGTGAATCCAAATTAGTAGGAGTTGCTTTGATCCGAGAAACTGAAGATAAAGTTTGAATTGTCCGGGATAGTTTGAAGGCTGCTTCTGACCACCAGAAATCATATGCTAACTTGAAAAGAAAAGATATAGAATTTGCGGTTGATCATCGAGTGTTTTTAAAAGTTTCACCATGGAAGAAAGTATTACGGTTTGGTAGAAAAGGGAAACTGAGTCCAAGATTTATCAAATCGTATGAAATCATTTAAAGAATTGGCCCTGTGGCTTATAGATTAGCTCTACCTCTAGAACTTGAGAAAATTTATAATGTGTTTCATGTATTGATGCTGAGACGGTACAGATCTAATCCTTCACACGTGATTCCTCATAGCAAAATTGAACTACAACCAGACATGACATACTCAGAAGAATTGGCGAAGATTTTAGCTCGAGAAGTCGAAGAATTATGAAATAAATGAGTACCACTAGTAAAAGTATTGTGGTACCATCATGGTTCGAAGGAGGCTACCTGAGAAACAGAAAAATTGATGAAATCACAGTATCCAAACTTATTCTCAAGTAACAAATTTCGAGAAGGAAATTTCCTAAAGGGGGAGAGTTGTAACAGCCCAATTTTCAGTGGTGTCAGAAACAGTGATTTGAGATCATTAAATCTGACAAGTGAGTTCGAAAATTTTATTATTTATTATTTAATAGTTAAATGTGATTTTAGAAAAAAAATTTAATTAATGATTTGTGTTTTAAAAGGAATTATTAGGTTAAGTGATTTCGAAAACGAAGAATCGAGACATCAATTTCATAAACCCAGCCGTAAAAATTTTTATAAATATTTATGTAGTGTCATAAGTTAGTATTAAAGTTTTGTTAGAAAATTTTAACATTTTGATAGTTAATTAAGTAAAAAAGACTAAATTGAAAATTGTGCAAAACTTACTAATTAAAGAAACAATGATTAATGAGTGGTAAATAAGGGAGGACTAAAATGGCAAATAGACACCTATTAGAAGGCTGGGGCGGCATAAGCTGAAAAGAAAACAAAAATCATGTGATTAAAGGGCAAAATTGTAAATTTTGTGAAATTAACTTAAATAAATTGAATTCTAAACTTTTCTAGGCTATTCTTCTTCAATTTATTAGCCAAAAATGCCATGGGAAAAGGTTTTAAGCTGGTTTTATTTATTTTACTTCTTGAAAGTTCAATTATTTTTTTTCCTTGAAATTTTTGTGTTTTTAAGACTTTTACAATTACGTCCAACTATCTAATTCCTTAGTTTTTTATTCTATGGGTAATTTTGAAAGTTACCATTGATGAGAGCTGGATTTTTATGATGAATTAACATGGATTTGAAGCTTTAATTTTGTTATATGATGGTTTTATCAAGAAATTTCAATAGAAATTGATTTTAGGACCTAATTGTGAAAAAAATTAAATCTTAGAGATTGGCATTAAATTATGTTTGTCAAAAGCTTTGAAATAGCTTAGAATATTTAGATAAATTGTCAATTGGGAAAATTAGCTCAATTGATAGGATATTTGGTGAGGGACTAAATTGTAAAAATTATAAAAGTTGGGCTAATTATGTAATTTCAAAAAATTGTGACCCTCCACTTTACACACGGCCTAGTACGTGGGCGTGTCGTTGGTCGTGTGTCCCAAGTCAGAGAGTTACACGGGTAAAACACGGGCTGGGACACAGTCGTGTGCCTCACATCGAACGCCCACACAGCTTAAAACATGGGCATGTCTCCTCACACGGCCGGCCACGCGGGCGTGTGTCCCCTGCTCCTAAGAAAAATTTTAAGATTTTGGGAAAAATTCCCTGAGTGTCCTGTTTAGTCCCGATTTACTTATAAGGTGTATTTTGGCCTCGAAGGCCTATCTAAGGGACAATATGAGTGTTATATGATTGATTCTTAATTTGTATAATAAAGGTAATGAAATATTCGTAATTAGTCAGTAAAGTCTGGTAATGCTTCGTAACCCTATTCTGGCGATGGATAAGAGTTAGGCGTGTTACAACGCGGTCACATGATGGGATCGTCATCGGCCTTGGTAGAAGAAGTGTCACATGTGTCTACGTAGTATACGGGTCAATTCACTCCACTTATTCCAGTTTATTACACTAACCCCATATTTTTTCACAAGCACCACCGCATTATGGACCACTGTCGAAAGTGGTTGGTTATTCTATTCCTGCAGGTATATAATTCCCTACACTGACATCTCTCGCAGACTTCACCCCTGCTAACCCAGATGTCGGGGCATGCACCGCTACCGATAACGATACCCGGGGCAATACCGACATACTCGGAATTTGGGCCACCTTACGGTTACTCACTTATAGCGACCCAAAAACTGCCCACATCACTATCTTACCAGTGTGGGTCATCGGCGCAACCATCGCTTGCTAGAGTGATAGATACACGATGAGAGGCTAGGACCACGCAGCAATCGACCACAGAGGACGGGGATGAAGCTGGCGAACCCGAAGATGAAAGCTAGGGGGCATTGGTAGGTTGGAGTCCCAATGGCGATGACCCTGAGGACAATGTAAATATATACAAAAGTAAATAAATAAATAAATTCTTTCATTCAAACATTACATTTGTTTTTGTTTTTGTATAACGTGAGTCATGCATATGTTAACAATACATAACAAATTTCAATTTCCTGAATAAAAGAAGCATTACATCCACAATAATATTTGGAAGAAAATAATCCTATCAATGTTGAGGCTTCAATGTATCTCTGTACGGAAAACATGTTGTCTTCATATGTCCTAGGTTTCTATAGTACCCGCATAATATTTGTTGACTGTTCATCTCCCGAATATACATTTTGTTTCTTCTCCTTGTAGAAGTCGAGCTACCTTTCGTGGCCTGCGGTGGTTGAACAGTGGAAGAGTTACGCTCTAACTAGGACTCTACCAGAGAATATGATTTTAAATCAGCTATTACAAAAATAAGATTATTTTAATAGTTTAATATCAAATTTAATTTAAAATTACCTTAATAGTATTTTATTAATCTAATATTAAAGTGATTATACTTAATTTAATTTAATTTTCTCTTGTCGATAAGCATTTTTTATTTTAATAAGATAAAATATTAATTTTAATCTAATATTTATCTTGATAAATTTTATATTAATTAATATTAAAATGATTAAGTTTAATCATAGTTTAACTCTCTAAACTCTCATTATATAAAGAAAGCATTGGCCCATTATTTTACACACACTTGAATTTAAGAGAAAGTTTTAGAGAGAAAATTATCTGAGGAGATTATTGCAGAAAATTTTTAGAGATATTTTTTTAATTTACAACTTGACCCAATATTTTAGAGAAATTGTGAAATGAACCTATTGGTAATATTTGTGAAAAAAATTTCCGATTTGAAGTGAGCCTACACTCGGCAGACGTGAGATTGAGGATAGTGGAGAAGACAACTCGGTTGAAGCGCTCATCCTAGACGAATAAAAAAGGTATAATTTTGATTAAGTGTTTATTACTTTAGATATCATAATCAATATCTTGTTTTGAAAATATTTTTAAAACTCTATTTTCCTTAAATTTATTTTTCTCTGTGTTTTTCTAACCCACCTTTTTTCCAACATAAAGGCGATGCTCTTTTCGGGGGGGCAATGTAACACCCCTAACTCGTGTATATCGCTAAAACAAGGTTACGGAGTATAACTGAAACTTTCAAAATATTTTCAGATAATTTAAAATAATAACTATTCAATTTCTGAAATTATTCGTGATGTCCATTAAATAGACCCTCGATGCCCAATATGAGCTTTAGAATCGAATCGGGACTTAATCGGGAACTCTAAAAATTTTTGGCGAAATTGTAAAATTTTTCTAGGTTACGAGGCTCACACGACCGTGTGGTCCAAGGAACACGCCCATGTGACCCTAGGACACGCTCATGCTATAGGCCGTGTTCGATCCCTTGTAACTCTCTAACTTGTGCACACGGCCATGCCACACGCTTGTGTGCTAAGCCGTGTGAGTAATTAAATTCTTTCGAAATTAGGTGCAGGCTTTACAAGGCCAAGACACACGCCTGTGTTCAAAGCCGTGTAGCATACTCGGCTGAGATACAAGCTTGTGTCTCTGCCTGTGTGCTCAATTCTGAGCAATCTATTTTCTCGAATTTAAGGTGCAGGGGACACACGACCTAACCACACGCCCATGTATCAGGCCATATGTCACACACGGTCTAGACACGCGCCCATGTGTCTACTCGTGCGAACAAAATAAAGCCATTCCTAGCTTCATTTCTCACCCAAAATCATACCAAATTCCTGCACCAAACTCACAACCAAATACCAACCAGCCCAAGCATTGAATTCAAGAAATTTATAACATCTAACATGATATATTGTTACATGCATTCATGCTTAAATCATACCTTTCTCAATCAATCAATAAGAAACACTTATGTTATCTCCATAAAGTAAACTTAAATACATATATATGCAAGTACCAAAACATAACCACCACTCGCCATTCCAATGGATGGATTACAAAAATCATTTACATTTACATATCAATATGACCAATATAATCTATACATGCCATTGTAACCATAATTGCTTTACCATATTGTACCGACATGGGCTGATGGATAGTGTGAGTGATATCCGCCAAGCTTCCAATCCAACAAGCTTCTGATTTACTCTAAAGTAAGGAAATAAAACTAAGTAAGCATAAAATGCTCAGTAAGTTCGTATAACATGGTATTTTAAGTTCGTATAACATGGTACTTAACTTACCATTCATTCTCTTTTAAGGTAACTATGTAAAGTATATTCAATCAATTTGACCTCAAGCCCTACATACATCCTCATTGCCCTTGTTAGTCATATACTCCATAATAACATCAAAATATATCTGGGCTCAATAACAATCAAGTTTCCATGCACATATGCTTTCCACAACATGTATTCATATAACTTGTATAAATCATCTCTTTATATTACAAGTATAATTTCATAATAGTTCATCTCGAGTTCAAATTATTTCATGTCAGAAATTTACACATATCATTCAAAATATCAATGTAAATAAATTCCATGTACAAATATCATCATCTCATAATTTTATATATCACTTGTCATGTATCATCATTTTCTTGTATTTCAGACAGATATGTGTAATAGCTCATTTTATTATTCATATCTTCTCATGTCTGGATTGTCACCTGTTGAATTTATTTGAAATACCAATGGATACACAGGTAGTACACTCAAGGTGTACAATTCAGGATCTGTCAATTCATATTCAATGGTACCCATAAGGTACTATTTCAGAGCGTACACTCTTGAGCCACACATGCATACAACATGATTACCAGTCCAGGCTAAATCATTTTTATGACATATGCTCTAAGGAGCTTGATCTGGATTACCCATCCGGGCTAAATCCAATCCATAACATATGCTCGAGAGGACTTATATCAAGATTACCCGTCCGGGCTAAAACCTTTCTGTAATGAGATCAGTAGGATTACTCATTCGAGCTAAATCCCGTCAGCAACAAATGCAGGACCTCATTCATTTCGAGAAATCATATATCCATCAATTTTCCATTTATTCAACTGGGATTTATACATATTTCAAGCATATAAGTAACATTTTTATCATTTATCATTTATCATTTATCAGCATTATTATTGATCGGGCTTTGTTAGATATATTTTCAATGTCATATATATACGATATTTATACAATTCACAAACACAAATTTTAATTCAAGCATATAAATATACACAATTTAGTTACACGAACTTACCTCGACAATGTTCGTGTACGTAAAATCTACTAATCCGACATTTTCCTCTTTCCTCGTTTTAGCTCCGAATTTGGTCTATCCGGATCTATACGAGTAAATTTTACATCAATTTATCACATTTCATATTCAAGTGGACTCAATTTACATCCTAGGTAAAATTGCCATTTTGCCCCTAACTTTTCCATAAATTTTTATTTCTTCTCTAGGCTCGGAAAATTGAAATTTATGCAATTTACTCCCTATTACAAGCCTAACCAAAATTTCACCTTAAAATTTACAGCACACATATTCTACAAAATCCTGAATTTTTCTTCAATTTTTACAAATTTACATTTTAGTCCCTAAATCATGTTTTCATCAAAAATCACTTGGTAAAAGTTGTTTATCTATCGACAACCTTTCATTTTCTACCATAAATTTTAAATTTTTAGCATATTCATCTATGACCTAATTTCCATACTTTGATAACTTCTCAAATTGATCCCCCAAATAGATAGATTAAGCTATCCCGGTTTCAAAAATATCAAAATTACTAAAAACAGGACAAGAAAACTTACCCAATTTGGACAAGAAAGTTTCTTCTCTCTCTCCTAGGTTTTCTATGGAATATTTTGGGGAAGAAGATGATAAAAATGATTTTTATTTCTATTTAATTAATTTATCATCTTTAATAATTTTGATTTCCAATTTCGTCCATAGCCTTTTTCTAATTTTCCATATATGTATCATTCAAAAATATCTACTAACTTTTTCTTTAATGGTCTAATTGCCATATAAGGACCTCAAGTTTTGAATTCCATATCTATTTAATCCTTCTAGCTACTAGAATTCAACTTTTTCATTTTATGCGATTTAGTCTTTTCCCTAATTAAACACATAATCGATAAATTTTTCTTATCGGGATTTTGCACATGACATTTCTAACATATTATGGACTATGTAATAAAATAAAAATAAATTTTATTTTCAGATCGAATTTATGGTCCCGAAACCACTGTTCCGATTTTCATTGAAAAAAATGGGTTGTTACTACTCTCCCCCCCTTAAGGAATTTTTGTCATCAAAAATTTTACCAATAAAGAGATTCAGATATTACTTTCTCATAGTTTCCTCCAGTTCCTAGGTAGCTCATTCTATATCATGTCATTGTCAAAGAACTTTTACTAATGCTACCTTTTTATTTCTTAGTCTTTCTCTTCAAGTGCCAGAATTCTAATCAATCTCTCACTGTAAGTCGTGTCATGCTGAATTTAACATTTATCAAAGTAATAACAGATGATGGGTTTGATCGATACTGTCATAACACGTATACACATAAGAACATTGTGAATTCTGTAGAGCTCTGATAATATTACCAATCAACACACAATAGGCCCAATTCTTTTCAATAATCTTATATAACCTGATAAGCCACAGATTTGATTTGCCTTTACGGCCAAACCGGGGAACTTTCTTCCATGGCAAAACTTTCAAAAATATTTTATCGCCAATCTAAAACTCTAGTTGTTTTCATTTTAGATTCAAATCGAATTTCTGACGATCAAATACTGTTTTTAAACTGTCTCAGCTCATTTTCATCTTTCTTCAGTTTTAAAGAATCAAACTAACTGCATGTATCTTTTATCACTAAACTCAGTCCAAACACCGGAGTTTTACACTTATGACCATATAAAACCTCATATAGTAAAATTTTATACTTGACTATTAATTGTTATTATATACGAATTCAACTAGCAGCAAATATTCATTTTCAATTGCCTTTGAATTCTAAAGTGCAGCACCAAAACATATCTTCAAAAATCTGAATCATATGTTCAGATTGATCATCCGTCTAAGAATGAAATACAGTACTAAAATGTAACTGTATATCTAGAGTTTCTTGCAACTTGTTTCAGAATCGAAAGTTAAACTGTAGATCTCTATCAGAATAGCAGAAACTAGCACATCATATAATCTGACAAATCCCAGAAACAGATAATTCAACCAATCTATCAAGTGAAAAATCTGTTCATGCCAGGATAAAATGTACAGACTTCGTCAAATAATTAACAATTACTCAAATAGTATCTTTCTTTTTCATAGACAAGGAGAATCCTGATATAAAATTCATAATAACTTTGTCTCATTTCCATTTCGGTATCGTTGCTGGCTATAACCATCATGAAAGCATAATCTTTATCTTGCTGATACATCCAACATTTAAATATAGATTCAGAAATATCACATTTCATTTCGGATACTATTACATCTTTTTCAATTTATCATACTTCCCGGATGACAAATACATTACCATTGTTAGTTTCGTATAAAATTTCTCAGTACATAGGCTCTATCTTAGAATAACAGACAATCATTAGATTCAAATCTGATATCCTGAATTAGTAATTATTTCACTTTGTACCCGTTTAACTTATAACTCATTATTACTTTTTTGGGCTTCACAGATCTATTTTAGAAACATCAGCTTTGCTTTAAGCTCAACTAAAATTATTATTTCATTAGATAGTAACAATCGAGTATTTATTACTTATAAAGCAAACAAAGAATTTCCTACTCAAAATATCAGCAATTATATTTACTTTTCCTGAGTGATAATCAATTACCAAATTAGGGTCTTTCAATAATTCAAACCATCCACTCTGTGTCAGATTCAAATCTTTCCGTACCATCGGGTGTTTTAAAATTTATGATCAGTATATATATGATATTTTCACCATACAGATACTGTTATCAAATTCTCAGTGCAAACACAATAATTGTCAATCCAATATCATATATCAGGTAATTCTTTTCCTGTAGCTTTATCTTGCTAGAAGTATAGACCATTACTTTACCTTTCTTCATCAAAATACAGTCTAATCTATTCAATGATGTAACGCTGTGATAATAAATTCCTTACCTGATCCAGACTGAACCAGAACGAATGCTTCAATCATCAGGGCTTCCAACTGGTCAAAACTTTAGTAACATTTTTCAGTCCATTCAAACTTACATCTTTCTATAATATCCATATCATTGATATAGCTATCATAGAAAACACTTTCACAAAAATCAAATAGGATATCAAAACTTTAAATTATACCGAGGTCATATTCATCAGATAGGTTAAAACCATAATACTATAATAGATCTGACGTTTCCACAATATAAATGGAACAATACATCAACCTCAATAATATTTTTCAAATAAAAGAGGAAAACCAAGGGTGGCTCCAATATCAACCAGTGCAATAATACAGTTTCTATAATCTGTGTTCCATATTACCAAATTCTCATGCTCAAGTCAGAATTCATAACAGTAGTAAGTATAGTTACCACTGACCAATGAATATCTTTCACATATAAACCATGTTTGAATAATAAAGAGATTGATGGTATCTCAGAGAAAATTTAAGAGAGTAATATCACGCATACTTAGTAGAAACGACTGTGACAAAGACAATATAATTTTGCATATTCGCAGTTCAGGGCTTCAATCAATAAAAGTAGAAAAATGATATCATATGAACCTTATCATCCAATCTTATATCAATCATGATGAATTAGAAAGCCCAATTAAGATAGAGCATAATAACTCATGAATCAACCAGACATACAGTAATTCCATCTAATATAATTAGCCAGCTTTCAAATATGATAAATATTGCATCTAAACATGAACAATTTCATATGCCTTGGAGAATAACAAAACTTATAGAATACCCAGAAGATATTGTTGTAATATCCCTGATTATAACAGCTGCATTCAAATATCTGTGCAATTTCATCACTATTTCACTGACTAATAAAGTCATCAATAATCTTACATTATTCAATTCACTAAAAGAGTCAATTCGGAAGAATTTTCAGCTAATCCATTCTGTAAATATCATATCTGAATAAGTCGTTTATTCATGAATAACTTCTTCCTTAATAATGACATTACATATTCAGAATAATACTCAGAAAAATCTGATATCTCTTTTAATACCATATTTACTTATTAACCCATTCTCAATTTTGACTACATTATTAATCATTCAGCCTTTGAACCCTTCTCTCACACTTATACACTTAATCAATATAAATCATGTGAATTTCATTATATAAAATTGTACTGGTGAGGGGGTGGATATCGTAAGTCTCAAAATTTAACTTTCATATATAAACTCACATAACATAACATTTATTATTCTCATGTACTATAAAACATTTATTGTGACAGCCCTAATTTGACCCTAGTCAGAAAGTGGTTTCGGGACCACAAAACCGAGTCATAAAAAAATAATTAATTGTTATATTCTATGCTTATTGTATGTGTACATGCATGTGTGAAAGTTTCATGCTTTAATTTTGTCATTTGTATGTGAAATTATTAAATAGGACTTATGTGAAATAATTGTGAAAGGTGATAGGTAAAATTAAAAATGGTCTAGTAATGCATGTCATAAAAAGTTTGGACTTGCATGTCAAATATCTATTTTTGATTATGGTGGCTGGCCATAATGATGGTTGATTGTAAATATATTTTTATTTAAGTATTATAATAAGAAATGGCATTATGTTGAAATAATAAATAATTAGTAAAATAAGGTAAAGATAATAAAAATTAAGGAATCTCATCTTTCTTTCTTCATTGTCGAAATTGAGAAAGAAAAATGAAAAAAAATTTGAAGAAGAAACCAAGGCATTCGGCCATGGCTATCCCAAATTAAAGGTATGCATTGTGATTTTTATTTTAATTGATTATGAGATTAAATTGATAAGTGCATAGTTTAGTTAACCCATGGTTTAAATGCATGAATCCTTGAACATATAACCATTCGGCAAGTTGATAAATTTGTGTTAATTTGAGGAGTTTTTGGAAGATGTTATTTATATGCTAAAGTAACTTAAATGAATAAGTTGAATTCATTGTTTGGAGGTTGAATTGTAGTTGCCGTATGTATATATATACATATGCACTTTGGAAAGAAAATTTTGTGTTATTTGAGTTTTTATATATATATATGTGCATTCGGTCATTGGGGGTAATAAGATGAATTTAAAATGTTGTTGTTTGTTTTTAAGGTTGGTTAAATGGTTGTGGTCATTGCCGAATACATTTGTGTTAGGGGAAAATAGGATTAAGTATCGGTTCGATGAGCTAAATATATATATATATATATTCGGCTATATAGATTTGATGTGTACTTGAAAATATAATAAGCCTTAAGAGATTGTGTTTGTGTATGTGAACTAGATGTTTAATGGATATTTGGCTAAAAGGGTAATTGGTTAAGTCATAGGAATTGTGGTGATATACATTCGGTCATTAGGGTTATATGTACTTTGGTCATGTGAGTTATGTATTAAGTAAGTTATTTCTTCGAAATGTATATTCAGTCATTATTTAGCATGGGTGAAACCTATGTGCAATTTGCTACATTTGATCATGGAATGGAAATTGAATAATAAAGCTAAGTTGAATGGTTAGGGCCGAATGTGGAATATGAGATATTAAGGCATGTTATGATTATATATATGTGTATATACGTGATTGTGCATAAAATGAGTAATAGATTAAATTGTGTTAGTCACACATAAGTATATATATATGCCTTATGTAAGTACCTTGTGACATAGAGACATTCAGTTATACATATATATATATATATATATATATATATATATATATATATAAATAAATTCGTGTATATAATAAGCATGATATTGAGTCATGGCACATTTTATTAAACATAAATTGCATTGAAATTATATGATTTGTCAAATGTGACTATTAAAGAATTAAAGTTGAGTAAGTCATTAAACAAATTCATTTGTTCAAATTTAAAGCTCAAGAGCAAAAAAGAACTAAATCAGAGAAGGGAAAGGAGAAAGCAATCGAGTAGCCTATCCGCAACTGTTCAAAACATCCGAGGTAAGTCTTTGAGTAATGGAACTTAGTTTATGATTTGATAAAATTATTATATATAAGCATAATATATAATTTGTAACCTAATGGTTCTACTTGAATTAAGTAGTGAGATAAATGATTTGTGCATATGACTTGTAGCCGAATGGTTATAGAAAACATGTTAGATAGCGAAACGAATTCGTGTTCTTGTATATGGCTATTGAGCCAAAAGTGGAATGGTTGATAAGCATGTTGTGCTTGTGTTCTAGTAATGTAAATGAAATGCTAATGTACTATGATATATATATATGTGTGTACACGATAATTAAGGATTTTCAACGGGCTAAGACCCGCAGGCCTTGTGTGAGATTTATATCCGGGCTAAGTCCCGAAGGCATTCGTGCTGGTGTTATATCCGGCCTAAGTCCCAAAGGCATTCGTGCTGGTGTTATATCCGGGCTAAATCCCGAAGGCATTCATACTGGTGTTATATCCGGGCTAAGTCCCAAAGGAAATTATGTTGAAAATGTGTGATCTTGCTGTAATAATTCAAATTAATGGGCTCACAACCCTAAGATGGTCAGGTATGTACCGTATATACGTTGTAAAATTTGATTTGGTTTAAATTGTGATTATTCATTTGGATAGTGCTCTGTCAGTCATTGCTTATGGTTGTATGAAATCTATAATTTATTCAGGATACATGAATTTTGATTCAAGTGAAAATATGTTAAGATTGGCTCTGAGCATGTGAGTATATTGGTTGAAGTGTGAAGTAACATGAATATGTGAATATGCGTATATGTATTTATTGATCCTTGAAATTGAATTAGATGTATTCGGTCAAATAATGAAGTTGGTTGAATAAAAAAAAAAGTTATCTACTTGATATGAAATGGTGTTTAAGGAATAATTTAAAATGACTTGCATGAACAATAGTAGTATATTTAGTCATGTTATATTCGGTCAAAGAAAATATGATAAGCATTATGAATGCTATGCTTTAATTTTAAATGATTTCATTACTTAAACTTACTAAGCATAGAAATGCTTACTTTGTTGCCCTTAATCCTCTATTTTATAGATCTCGTTCGTTAGCTACGGTCTCGGGGATCTCAAAGTCGAAGTCGTCCACACTATCTAAGCATATTCGGTACTCTAGTAGTTAAACTTTGATAATGGCATGTATAGGCTTGACTTTTTATTGTTAAATAAGTATCTTTTTTACGATGTATATATGTATAGCCATGCGAAAATGGCTTGTTAAGTTACTATATGTGTTCCACTTAATTAATGTAAATGTGTGGTTGATATTCGATTAAAGTTTTCAATGTTTTGATGTGAATTGAACTTAAGAATTAATCAATATACCCATTATCCTAAGATAACTCCTTTGTATATTGTAAGTGTGCCAACGGGAGTTATTCTAATAAAGTTAACTGAAATTTCGTGCTTGTATGGTAATACTCTTTAACCCTCCGGCGACGGGTATGGGTTAGGGGTGTTACATTTATCCGTACCATTTCGAATTTTGTTCCATCATAAGTAACATTTTACTCAGATACTTGAGTACCTCTTTCGGAATTATCAGAATTAACTCGATTGAAAAGCATCTCTGTTTATTTGTGAAACAATTTTCATCAGAGTTGGGAGATATCATACTATCACAGGTTATATAATGGCATGTATTTCTAGACTCCACATATGCTATGTTCAATATTAGAACTGACTAAATTATAGCTCTGATACCACTAAATGTAACACCTCTAACCCATGTATGTCTCCAGAATAGGGTTACGGAGTATTACTGAAACTTCAAAAACATTTTCAGATGATTTATAACAATTACTATTCACTTTCTAAAGTTATTCGTAATGTCCCTTAAATGGACCCTTGAGGCCCAATATGAGCTTTAGAATCGAATCAGGACTTAATCGGGAACTCTAAAAAATTTTCGCGAAATTTCAAAATTTTGCCAAGTTACAAGGCTCAAACGCCCCTGTGGTCTAAGGGACACGCACGTGTGACCCTAGGACACGCCCGTGCTATAAGTCGTATTTGACCCCGTGTAACTCTCTGACTTGTACACATGGCCATGCCACATGCCCGTGTGCTAGGCCGTGTGATTAATTAAATTATTTCGAAATTAGGAGTAGGTTTTACACGACCAAGACACACACTCATGTTCCAAGCCATGTAGCACATACGACTGAGACACACGCCAGTGTCTCTTCCCGTATGCTCAATTCTGAGTATTTTATTTTCTCGAATTTAAGGTGCAGGGGACACACGGCCTAACCACACGCCCATGTAACAGGCCGTATGTCACACACGATCTAGACACGTGCCCGTGTGTCTGCCCATACGGACAAAATAAAGCCATTCCTAGCTTCATTTCTCACCCAGAATCATACCTTCCTGCACCAAACTTACAACCAAATACCAACTAGCCCAAGCATTGAATTCAAGCAATTTATAACATCTAACATGATATATTGTTACATGCATTCATTCTTAAATCTTACTTTTCTCAATCATCTCCATAAAGTAAACTTAAATACATATATATATGTACCAAAACATAATAATCACTAGCCATTCCAGTGGCTAGATTATAATAATCATTTACATTTACATGCCAATATGACCAATATAACCTATACATGCCATTATAACCATAATTGCTTTACCATATTGTACCGACATTGGCCGATTGATAGTGTGAGTGATCTCCGCCAAGCTTCCAATCCAACGAGCTTCTGATTGACTCTAAAACAGGGAAATAAAACTAAGTAAGCATAAAATGCTTAGTAAGTTCGTATAACATGGTATTTAACTTACCATTCATTCTATTTTGAGGTAACTATGTAAAGCATATTCAATCAATTTGACCTCAAGCCCTACATACACCCTCATTGCCCTTATTAGTCATATATTCCATAATAACATCAAAATATATATGAGCTCAACAACAATCAAGTTTCCATGCACATATGCTTTCCACAACATGTATTCATTTAACATGTATAAATCATCTCTTTATATTACAAGTATAATTTCATAATAGTTCATCTCGAGTTTAGATTATTTCATGTCAGAACTTTACTCATATCATTCGAAATATCAATGTCACACAAGTAGTACACTCAAGGTGTACAAATCTATAATTAAGGATGAACATATTCATCAAATAAATTCTATGTACAAATATCATCATCTCATACTTTCATATATCACTTGTCATGTATCATCATTTTCTTGTATTTCAGACGGATATATGTAATAGCTCATTTTATTATTCATATCTTCTCATGTCTGGATTGTCACTCGTTGAATTTATTTGAAATATCAATGGATACACAGGTAGTACACTCAAGGTGTACAATTCAGGATCCTTCAATCTATTTTCAATGGTACCCATAAGGTACTATTTCAGAGTGTACACTCTCGAGCCACACATGTATACAACAGGATTACCAATCCAAGCTAAATCCTTTTTATGACATATGCTCTAAGGAGCTTGATCGGGATTACCTGTTCGAGCTAAATCCAATCCATAACATATGCTCGAGAGGACTTATATCAAGATTACCCGTCCAGGCTAAATCCTTTCTGTAATGAGGTCAATAGGATTACTCGTCCGAGCTAAATCCCGTCAGCAACAAATGCAGAACCTCATTCATTTTGAGAAATCACATATCCATCAATTTTCCATTTATTCAACTGGGATTTAAACATATTTCAAGCATATAAGTAACATTTTTATCATTTATCATTTATCATTTATCATTTATCGGCATTATTATTGATCGGGATTTGTCAGATATATTTTCAATGTCATATATATATATGATATTTATACAATTTACAAACACAATATTTAATTCAAGCATATAAATATACACAATTTAGTTACACGAACTTACCTGACAATGTTCGTGTACGTAAAATTTACTAATCCGACATTTTTCTCTTTCCTCATTTTAGCTCCGAATTTGGTCTATCCGGATCTATACGAGTAAATTTTACATCACTTTATCACATTTCATATTCAAGTGGACTCAATTTACATCTTAGGAAAATTACCATTTTGCCCCTAACTTTTCCATAAATTCTCATTTCTTCTCTAGGCTCGGAAAATTGAAATTTATGCAATTTACTCCCTATTACAAGCCTAACCAAAATTTCATCTTAAAATTTACAGCACATATATTCTATAAAATTCAGAATTTTCTTCAATTTTCATAAATTTACATTTTAGTCCCTAAATCATGTTTTCATCAAAAATCACTTCGTAAAAGTTATTTATCTATCAACAACCTTTCATTTTCTACCATAAATTTTAAATTTTTAGGATATTCATCCATGACCTAGTTTTCATACTTTGATAACTTCTCAAATTGATCCCCCAAATAGATAGATTAAGCTATCCCGGTTTCAAAAATATCAAAATTACTAAAAACGAGATAAGAAAACTTACCCAATTTGGCAAAGAAAGTTTCTTCTCTCTTTCTTAGGGTTTCCATGGAATATTTTAGGGAAGAAGATGATAAAAATGATTTTTATTTCTATTTAATTAATTTATCATCTTTAACAATTTTGATTTTTAATTTAGTCCTCAGCCTTTTTCTAATTTTCCATGAATGAATCATCCAAAAATATCTACTAACTTTTTCTTTAATGGTCTAATTACCATATAAAGACCTCAAGTTTTGAATTCCATAGCTATTTAATCCTTCTAGCTATTAGAATTCAACTTTTGCATTTTATGCGATTATTCTTTTCCCTAATTAAGCACATAATCGACAAAATTTTCTTATCGGGATTTTACACATGAAATTTCTAACATATTATGGATCATGTAATAAAATAAAAATAAATTTTATTTTCGGATCAGATTTGTAGTCCCGAAACCACTGTTTCGATTTTCACTGAAAAAATAAGTTGTTACAGGCAACAGTTGTCTTAATTAAACAAGCCACTAATAACTACAACCGCTATCATGCCGACCCAAGTTTGACCTCTACTATGCCAGAACAGCCGCTCTTCATTGGAGAGCACTAGTATGTCCACCTCGGGTCAGCCTTCGAATAAAAATGAAATGTAAAAGAGGCCGACTGCTTAGAAATAAAGAAAAAAAATTACATTATTTACACCAGAAGTCCCCAGAGTTTTTTCGTATGATTATGACTTCAATATTATGTATGGTATATATAAGGCATCGTTTGTGGGTATCCAAAAAGCTTATTACCCCAAATCTTATTACCGCATCACGGCCGCCGATTGTGACCTCCACCTAGACTTCGACCCTTGATCGTATCAAGCATTATTACCCCAAAACTAGATTTCCCCATGATGAGTTTTTGAGTTAATGATTTTATCCCGCCATGACATATGAAATGCATGTGTTCTAAGACGTGTTATCACATCTCCGACCCTTCAAATCTACCTATAAACTTCTACAGTTTCAGTTATAATCCTTAATCTTTCTCAAACCCTAAATTTTAGAATACGCACAAATTTTTAGGAGAGAGAAAGAGAAAGCGCGCCTAGCTGGGTGAGCTTTCCAAAACCCTAAATTTTAAAATACACACCAATTTTTAAGAGAGAGAAAGAGAAAGTGTACCCTGTTGGGCGAGCTTCCCTTCCACTTGGCCAAAAAGCGCGTCCAGCTAAACGCACTTTCCCTTTCTCTCTTCTACAAACCATATATTTTCTAAATTAAAAAAACAGCCTAAAGACCTAATTAAAAAAATGGTTATTTTGGGCTAAATTTGTCCCCTTTCCAAACTATTTTCCTAAATTTAGAAAAAAAATTTAAATCCCTAATTAATTTTTAAAAACTGCAATTTTTTTCTAATTTAGCCCGGCTAGCCCTTAAGACACTTTCCTTGTTTTAATTAAGAGTTGGAAAGACAAATATCCAAACAGCGTCGAATTCCACGGCTCTCTATCTATCCGCTCCGAGCGAGAAAGTAAACCCTCGCGCCGATAGATATTATATAATCCGACGCGCCATTCCAAATTTCCAATCCAAATAGCCATGAATTTGTAAGCCCATTTTCATTTCCATTTCACCTCAAAATATAATCTCATCTCTCCCCTTTTCAATGGCTACCCACAGAATCTCGTCTCTCCCCATTGCAATTTCTACTTCCCTTTCTCTTCCCTCTAAACGCCGCGATTATCGTCTTGCTCTTCCTTTCAACTCTCTCTATGGCACTCGCCTTTTACTTAAACCCTCCAATTTGAGCTGTTTCGTCACCAAACACCATTCTTCAACCAACGCTACCGTTTCACTTAGCCTCCCAACCGCGTAAGTTTGACGTTTAAACCAAAAATTTCTGCAATTTTACTTTTTTAACTTATAGATTTACTTATTATTTGAGAACTTCTTTTCTTATGGGTTTTATTTTTCAGGAAACCGGAGAGGGCGACTTCCGAGAAATCCCCAGTGTGAGTTAATACTATCAAATATACTATGCGGGTTTGCTTATGTTTACATATTATGCATGTAATTATAGCGTATGTTTGAGGATTTATGTGAAACTCTATAGTCTATTGTACATTGATGGTCGGGGTTCTGTTTGTGAGTAATTACTTGGAATTGGGTCATTGTGGTGGTTAGATGGTCGGCAAGATCAATAAAGTCCTTTGCAATGGCGGAATTGGAAGCAAGGAAGCTTAAGTATCCGAATACCGGAACAGAAGCACTTCTAATGGGAATTCTGGTCGAGGGTTAGTATTTCTTTGCCATTTTTGTTCACTAATTGCTGTTGCACCATCATGTAACACACTTGGAAATGTATTTTAGAAAGATTTCTTATGGACTTTTATGAAACACCTGTTTTTGTTTAGAGAATTGTGGTGAACAAGTGTTACTTTGTAGCAGCCCTGTTTGTAATTGATTCCCATAAGAATTTACATAGTTCAAATGGTGATTTACTCTTTTTGAAAAGTAGGTGGACGCTATTTTGAGTAATTTTAGCAATTGCTTCCACAATTCAATTAGCAATGGTGTCAAACAAATGAAACCATCAATTTCAGGCTTTTGCTTCTGCATTTACTTTTAATTGTTTGGGATCCTCGCTTATGCATTGTGAAGCTGAATCTTCTAATTCTATATAAATAAGTAGGTGATTTAATGCCTCAGAATATTCATGTAAGGAGTGTGAAATCTTCTGTTTTGACGTGTTAACTTTGATGTTCTGATTAAAGCTGTATAAGCCCACCTCCTTACCTCCATTAGGAGAGAAGGGAAAAGATATATGAACTTGAGTAAACAATGAACGTATCTTTTCTGTTAACCTAAAAGATGATTTCATGAAATGAAGTCATACTGTCTCCTTTTCAATCTCTTTGATGTTAGAAAATTTTTTGAATGTTTGCATTGTACGTTTGTAATTCCTCTTTTTCATCTAAAGGAACAAGCCATGCTGCAAAATTTTTAAGGGCTAATGGAATTACACTTTTCAAAGTGCGAGAGGAAACAGTAAACTTACTTGGAAAGTCAGATATGTACTTTTTCAGTCCTGAACATCCCCCATTAACTGAACAAGCTCAGAAGGTCCTTGACTGGGCTGTTGATGAAAAGCTAAAGTCAGGTAAAAGAAAATTTTTCTGATTCTCCATTTGGTATATTTATCATGTCATACAAAAGTTTAGACAATGGTTGAGTTGGTTGTTTTATGTGTAGGGACAGATGAAAACATGGTGTAACATGATAAATATTGTGGTGGAGTTGATCTAATTCATATAGGGGTTTATTTTTTCTACCTTGAGAGGGAATTGGTTTAAAAGGGAATTATATTTGAATTGATTAGAATATTACTTATTTGATAATTAAAACTAATACTTAAGTATGAATCTGCAAATCTCATACAACTAAATGTAATACTAGTCATTATGTGGGGCTGGAAATTATATTTGAATTGATTATAAGATTACTTATTTGAAAATTAAAACTAATACCTAAGTATGAATCTGCAAATCTCATACAACTAAATGTAATACTAGTCATTATGTGGGGGTGGAAATTCTTTTTTTGGGTTTCTTAGGTGACAATTGGTCAGTCATGAATATGATTTTTGACATTTTCAGATGAAATGAGGAGAATGCTATAAAATCTTCAGTTTCTTTTTAAGGAAGTTACTGGGTAGCAAAAATTAATTGTCAAGCTAGAAAAATGACCCATGGTTCTTGTTTACCAGTTTAGTGGAATCTAAGTCTCAAAAGAAAGCAAATTATGATTTTTGGGATTGACAGTTCTAATATTAAAATTTAGTGATGGCACTTTCACTAGTGTATCCTTTTGCAGAATGTGTTTGACTGGGACGTTTATTATATTTTTTAAGTTCATGATGTACATATTTTTAAAACATTATCTATCTGCCACAGTAGGATCGCTACAAGAGCCACATGTTTTACCTGTGCCAACCTCCACAATTCTTCAACAGCTTCTTTCTCCTTCCTATATGTTTCTAAATGTTTGAGATTTGGTATCAACTGAGCAAGTTGTTATTAATATTTTATATATGGATATGTTTTTCCTTATTACAATCATTCCATCATCTCATATCTTTGAATTGTTTGTCCTTGAGATTTAATTAAGATCATTGTGTGCAGGTGAAAGTGGGGAAATAACCACAACGTACTTGCTTCTGGGTATTTGGTCAGAGAAAGAATCAGCAGGCCACAAGATCTTGGCCACTTTTGGTTTTAACGACGAGAAGGCCAAAGAACTAGCAAAATTCGTAAGTCCCTTATCTTCTATATCTGCAATAGCTTCTCGGTTCAGTCATTGACAGGTTATTGTTCTTTTTCATGCAGCTCAACGACGATATTGTTTTGAACTATAAGTAGGTAAAAAATTTCTGCAATTTCCAACTTTGTAACAGCTTCCTGATTCTTCTTGGTGGAGCAGATACTGTACCTTATGAGGGTTTTCCTTTTTAATGGTTTAAAGTTCAAACATTGATATTGTTTTTTTTTTGTGAAATAACTGCAAATGTTGGGAGCTTTAGTTTCGGCGTGAATGCATAAGTAGATTTCCTTAACTAACTTGAATGACTTGGTGGACAGAATTACATTTGAAGCTATAGAAGGAATGACCTTTTTTATCCATCAAGGCGAATTCCCCGTATTTACATAAGTATTCCAAACATTGATTCTGTAGGTTCAAGTTTGACCCTTTTTAATTTACTCCCATTTGTTTTTCTGTTGTCTATTTCTGCCCTTTTTTTTATTTTTATTTTAAAATAATTAATATGTTTGAGAGTTGTCATTTAGTTAGTCACCTACTTTTTCTTTATTAATGATAATTATTACACGGTTTCTATTTTTATATTGATTTGTACTTAGCATAAGATTCCTTTTAATCATTTCTCCTATATGTTTGATTCTTTCAAGGGTTAATTTCATTAAATGCCCCTGAATCATGTTCTTAAATTGCTTAATTTTTATTTACCCTAATTTGGGAATTAGGGAAAAGCAAAGCAAAGGAAAGGAAAGTTTACTTTAAAATGTTAAATATCATTTGGATTTGGTTAATCTTTTACCTAAAATATTTTATTAGAAAGATATAACCGGAAAAAATTATAAACAATCAATTTCTTAATTTTTCACACTTTAATCAAATAAAGATGTTCAAAATTCTTTGTTTTTACTAACTTTAACTATCCTATACCGTTAATCTTCTTTATAATAGTTTTATTTGTCTCTTTAAATTTTGCTTATTATAGAGAGGTGGTTGATATATAATTATAATATTATTTTGTTATAGAGAGGAATATATTCAAAAATAGAAAGAAAGAGAGATAATATGTTCAAAATAAAAAGAAAAAGTAATAATCAAATCAACAAAATTAAAAGACATAGTCGGGCATGTATTATTAATTTTATATATATATTTTATTTTACTTTTTATATAAATAATTACAAAATTCATAAATTTAATAAGATCAACTAATCTATATGAGTTATTTAATTAAATTAATTAATTTATCATGAGTTATTAAATTCAAGTAATTAATTTATAAATTTATGATGTTTAAAATTCATGGTAAAATATTTAATTAGAAAACTTTATAATTGCTTAAATTGATGTCTTTAGTTTCACTCATTGAAGATTATTTTCATTTTAATAAAATATGATTAATAAATTTATTCACATGAAATTTAATTATTGAGACAATACTTTAAATGAGATAACTTTTATGAAATAACTATAAATTTACTTAAAATTTTAGAGCATGTTGTTATAGAAAATTAATTTAATAAAGAATGTACTTCATGACTATGTGAAAAGTTATTACAGAAGGTTAAAATAAAACATAAAAAATTGAATCTTCTAGAAACTTGGTTGTTATAACTAAATGTTGTTCTTAGTAAGTGGTTGTTTTAGAGAGGGCTAATGGTGTAATTAGGCAAATATGCTTATTTTGAAACAAAATTAGGGTTATAGGCCATTTTTCTTCAAAATAGGTATTTTTTGAGAAAGAAAATGAAAATGTGCTTTTAATGTCCTGTTGCCACATCAACTGAAAACCTGCATGTTAAAGGCAATTTTGTCCCAACAGTCCAATTTTCCTAACGACTATTTTTTTCAATGGTCAAAAATGGATAATTTCTTTTTTCTCCCAATGACTATTTCATTTTCTATATATACCCTACTTATTTTCTTTTTTCTTCATTTAATCCTCTTCTTTCAATTCTCTCAATCCATCTATTCTCTTAATTCTCTTAATCCTATTTTATTCTAAATTTTTCATTCAAATTCTCTAAAATTCTTCTTATCTCAATATTATATTTTGTAATTTCTTTGATTTTATTTTATTTTCATAAAATTAAAATGTTGATGCATCTTATTCATTTGGACCACAAATACATTTTCGATGTCCAATTACAAATGGTAGGAAAATATTATTATATTTTTTATATCAATTAATATAATTATTAAGCAGTTAATATTATTAATTTTTTATGTTCATGTAATTAGATTGAAGATCGGATTATCAAGACGTATATACACAGTTTAAGTACGAGGGCATCGCGTATCATTGAACAACACTTGCAAGAGGCGGGATTTTTGAATGTGTCTCATATGCTCAGGGGGACTAAATTGGAGTCCTAGAAAGATGGAGACCTGAGACACACTTTCCATCTTCCATTCAGTTAATGTACAATTACACTCGATGGTGTAGCATTACAACTCTGCTTACTAATTGATAGGTTGGTCGTTACGAGGGTAGTGTGCATTGGAGATTGGAACGCAATTTACTACCGACTATTAAGTAAGATGTTGGACAAATTTAGTGGTAGTGGGATAGAAATGAAATTGTTAGAAGACAATTTCTCATATCTTGACAACTCCTCTAGTGAGGTTGAAAGACAACATTTCGCGCGAGCATTCATATTGAGGTTAATTGGTGGTCTTTTAATGCCAGATAAATCTCGAAATCTGGTACATTGAAGGTGATTCCTACAACTAGTCGACTTAAATGAAGCCGAGCCACTCAGTTGGGGATCAACTGTATTGGTGACATTGTATCGAGAGATGTGTCAGGCAACAGAAGCACAAAAAAAAAATCAGTGGTTGCATACTCCTTTAATCATGGGCATAGTACTGCTTACCATTTTTATGTCCCCGAGTAAACTTCCCTTATCAATTCTCACTCGTAATAAGGTAAGATTTATTTAATAATATAGTTATCATGTTTTTTTTTCATTATTATAGTTTTGAAATAACATATAATTTGAATAGGTAGAATAATGACACGAGTCATGTGGAGATATCGAATGAGCTCGAAGATATCCGGCTTTTGTTATATCAACAATCAGAAGCCGATGTTAGTTTTTGAAATTTTCAATTATATAATATTACATAAAGATTTGAAATTTAATATTAGGTACGTTATAAAATTTATAATTTCGTACTATAGTTTAAATGGATGTCATACTTTAATATGAAAATTCAAGAATGCATCTCGAACGAATTTTTGCAAATTGCAAAAGTTCCATTGATAATGTTTGCAACGGTTGAGATGCATGAATCTGATCGAATGATGTGTCAGTTCGGGTTTATGCAAAGAATTTTGCTGTCACCCTAGAAGTTCAATGAACTTCACAATATCAACTTGTGAGGGAGAACTAATGAAGATTGGCCTAAATTTCATGCCAAATATATCTATATCTGGGAACTTAGGTACGATTTCATACCTATGTGTGAACCAATTGTCTAACCAAATTTGGCAACCTCTTCAATTGCATGACATGGTTTAAATTTCACGGTAAGTCATCTATTGTATGAGAAGGAAAATAATAGACAAATTCATCGTAGAAAGCCAAAATAACCCCACATAAGGCTACTATCGGGAATACATGTATCGGGTTCATCATTATCAACTCCAACCCCAAATACTATACCGATAGATGCACCACCTCCCAGTCAGTATGGTTTATATTTTTTTTTGGTGTTTTTACTCAAGTTATCCATAGGCCAGGCCACTTGACCATACCTGAAGGCTCGCCCAAAAATTGGGAGGGTTAGACAAAACTATAAGCCCAAAATATGAGCTTGAACAAAAAAGCGAGACCCGTTTTCTAAACGAGTAAGGTCTTGGGTAAGCTTTTTTTAGCCTAGGCCCAGCCTGGCCCGGATTTCTTAACAAAATATCGGTATCTTTCACAAAATTATTGATTCTTGCCTGGTATTCGATATCTTTTTAAGGATCGATGTTTTGAAAATTAAAACAAAAAATTACCTGTAACACCCTGAATTTGGGCTTAGAAGTTTTGGGTCTTGAGCATGGGAGCGGTTGAAGGCAACTTATAATATTTTGTTGTGCATGTAAATTTCGTTAATGAAGGCTTGTTTTAGTGGTTAAGTGTGCTGAGAAGTGTTGGAGAAGTCTTAAGTTCAAACCTGGACTCTAGCAAAAATTTTGGTTTAAGGTGAATCAAACCCTGGGTGTAGTAGGTAGGCCTTAAGAATATTGTTGGAGAAATTGTGTCACAAAAAAGCCTTGTGGTCTAGTGGCAAAGTAGCGCCACATAAGAGGCAGGAAGGTGGCGTCATAGAGTTGGCAAGGAGGTCCAGGGTTCGAAACTCATGGCAATCAAAGAGCATTGATTTTGCTAATAGGGGGCGGCAAGAGTTGGTGTTGAATTTAAACTCTGATGATGGAGGGATCCCACATCGGGAAGCTAACATAAGAGTGGATGCGAAGCTAGCTTTAAATAAAGAGAACCATGAGGAGAGTAAAGGTACCTTTCTTGGCTGATCCCTTTCGCTTTATGGCGTGCTCGTTTGGGTTGGGCGTCGGCTAAGAGTGCTTAGAGCGGATTAACTCTAGTCTCCTATCGTGTGTATTTCTCACTACTCTAGTCAGTAGGATGGCTACTTGGATGATGATGGTAGAAAGGGGCCATGTGGGCCCAATGGGCCTACAGGCCCAATTGGATAAGTTGTTTGATTGTGTAGTAAATATTAGACTAGGCTAGGTGAATCCCATATCTGTGGATAAATTTGGGCTAAAAGGGCCACACGAGCGTGTGGGCCCATTTAGGCCAAGAATGGGCTTTAGGCCCATTCGTATTATTATCCCTGTTTAGAATACTTTAGTTTACCAAATTACCAAAATACCCCTAGTTTGTAAAATTACCAAAATACCTTTGACTTGTAAAATTATCAAAATACCTTTGGTTTATAAAATTACCAAAATACCCCTGGTTTATAAAATTACCAAAATACCCCTAGTTTGTAAAATTACCAAAATACCCTTGATTTGTGAAATTACCGAAATACCCTCGACCTATAAAATTACTGAAATACCCTCGACTTGTAAAATTACCAAAGTACCTCTGATTTACAGAGTTACCATTTTACCCTCGATTTACAAAATTACTAAAGCACCTTTGTAGGGTAGAATTACCAAAATACCCCTGTATGGTAGAATTACCGAAATACCCTTGTAGGGTAGAAATATCGAAATACCCCTGTAGGGTAGAATTACTGAGATAACTTTGTGGGGTAAAATTACCATTTTGCCCCTAGGGTGTTAAATGATTGTTTTGCCCTTGTGAGCAAGGGACTGACTTGGACTGTGTGGTTGACGGATTTGATTATGAATATGATGCACGAGATATTGTTATACATGATAGGACATGATATGCACATGATATGTTATGATATGCACATGATATGCTATGATATACTCATTATATGCATGGTTTGGGTTTTATAGAAATGGAGGAAGTGCAAAAAGGGCTTTGCCCCAGTTATTAAAAGAGGCTAGGCCTCCAGTTATATGATAAAGCAGCTATGCTGCCAATGGAGAGTTTGGTTGGGTGGGTTGAGTTATTCCCCACGTGGAGAGCTTGGTTGGTACGGGTGGAGAGTAGCGGATGGTGGGTTGAGTAGTCTCCCCAAATGGGCTTGCATACATTCATTGGTATGTCATGTGATATTGAAATAGGCCTATGGGCCATACCATTTACAGTAAAGGCTTCGGCCCAGTGATATGATTTATGAAAAGGCTTCCGCCCAGTAACCGTTAAAAGAAAGGCTTCGGCCTAGTATATGTCGAAACTGAATAGGGCTTTGGCCCGCTTTGTACCGATACCGTGTTATTCACTTTGTTTGTTTGTTATTGGGATTACACATCGAGTTTTCGTAAACTCACCCGCTTATTAACCTTTCGTAATTTCCACCTTAGACGGATCGAGTTGTGAGGGCTCGAGATGGCCATACTATCTTTTTTTTTTTTTAATTGCAATTAGATTTCGTTTTGGGTTTTTTTTATGTAATAAGGCCGTTGGTGGGTTTTAAGTTTTAATTTGGATTGTGATTTCTTATACTAAACTGCTAGTCTAGGAAAACTCGAGATTTCAAAATGGCATGACTTTTCTAAAGAATACGAGCTTCCAACAACAAAGTTTTCAAAATGCTTCCGCGATTTTTAAATGAGGTAATAAACCAAAGGCAAACAAATTGGTAAACGTTTTGATGGGAACTGTGGTTTAATACTAAATTTAGATTCAGTAATGGATTTTCATCGGAAAGATCAAATTTGAAAAATGGTTTGATGTGACGCACCAGATTCGGCCATAACGTCTAGGCCGGGTTTGGAGTGTTACATTACTTGAGTAACGATACCCTCCCCAATGTATTGATACCTTGTAGTAAGTATCGATACATTCCCTATTGTATTGATACTATAGGCTTTAATACCGGCCTAGTCTGTAACACCTCGCTCTGTGGGGTCCTAGTTGGCAGATTGTGTGGGCAGATTGTTGGCTAAGTTTGAGTTTGAGAAGGCAAAATGCGCCCTATCCGCCAGGTTAAGTTAGTGCTGGTTGTCACGCCATGATTGATACATTGTTTGGCTAAACAGGTAAGTCTATAAAGACTTGGTTGAAGATTTATCTTTTGGTGAAGTGTGGTTTATTAGTTTATATGTCTTTGCATGGTCAGTGTGGAAAACCCTCCAATCGGCAGATTCTCTTAGACAACTTTGTGTTGGTGGACCCTTCTGTCAATATCCGTCTAGTGGTTTGTTTCATTGGCGTGTAGAATTCACCAGTGGTGGATTGCTAGATCATAGACCCTACAATTTTCTTTGTGAGCGCAATGGGTAAGACCGCAATTGTGAAATAGTTTACCATGCTTACTTGTGGCACGTGGGTATACTATTCAGTCTTAATTTGTTCCTTATTAAGATCTAGTTGGAAATCACTAGAGTGAAAAGATGTTTATTATAGGGATTTCCTATAGATTGATATGTTGGCGACTAAGGGGTATTGAATTAACTCTGAATTGTTAGCTACGTGTAGGGTTATAATGAGGGTTGTTTGGGCTATAAATAACAGTATGGCTGGTGAAATGGGGAGTTTCCCTTTTGTTTTATTTTTTTCTCTTGTATCCTGAGAAATGGGGAGTTCTTTAACGGAGAAGAACCTGTAAGTGTCCGAGAAGCAAGAGAAGGCTGTAGAGTGTAGTGAGTTCTTTAAGTCTCCAATCTGTGTGAGTATCCAGCTTGTGTGAGTCTTTTGTCAGTCTCTTTCGTGTCATTGTATACTGTTAGTTCTTGAGTTGTCATAGTTAAAAGCTATGAATATGGTAAAATCGTCTTATTTGAAACGTAGTAAGTTGTTGCATGTAACCACTTACATATGCATGTAAGTGATAAGAAACAAACACAAATTCCTTGGTGCGCAAGCTCGATATCCAAAAAAGTGATATGGGCTACTAGTAGGGTATGTCAGCTGCTAATAAGAATGACAGATGAGATAGGCCACTGGTAAGGCATGTTAGTTGCTAATCAGACTGACAGATAAGAGATAAATGATAGGGCATGTTAGTTGCTAACCAGAATGGCGAATATGTCGAGTCACTAGTAGGGCACGTTATTTGTTAACCAGTCTGGAGGTATGGGTTTTGCCATTAGAAGGGCATGTTAATTGTTAACCATGACAGAACACCATAACTTTGCAGGGGAACATGCATGTGTTAAAAATAACAAGGATTGACATATCGATTCTGAAGCGTAAATATAGGATCTGAGGCTAGCACAAGGAAGAGTGTGAAAAAGAGTAAAAAAATGTGAACACTGATATGTTGCACGAGGTGCATGTTATGACAATGTGAATCTAGACTTGTTGCATGTAATGCATGTTATGTATATTTGAAGTGAGGAATGAGACCGCCAAAAAGGAATATTTGATTATGTAGTTGCCTTGCATGGTAATATTGCATGATAAGTGTTATGTCATAATCTTGTTAATGTGATTTGGATGGAGCATATCCGTTAGTCTGTTATGTGCTTGGCGTATGGCATATTAAGCAGGAGTTATACTCAGTGGTGTATAATATCTATCAACCAATATGTCTGGGATTATAGTGGTATGAGTTGGTAGCATTTGTGTCCATCAAGGTAAAGTATCAGTTGGTGTTAATGAAACTGTTCTCTAGGAAAGTAGTTGCGACCGTGTTTGCCAGACGATAGTGTCCGCCACACGATACTATCTGCCATTGTTGTATGTAAAAGGGTATATACCTAGTTGTTTCTGTGTAAAGTTTGTTGGCTTATCATTATTTATTTATATGTTCATTCCGTTCATGAAACATAATTGGAAAGGGTTGAGTATTTTTTTTCTAGAGCTTACTAAGTTCTTTTGAACTTACCCATTTTCTTTCCCTTTTTCCAAGTAAATACCATGACGTAGAGGGCACGTGGAAGGGACTCAGCAAAAAAAGTGACAATAATTATGAAAATACTGAATCAACTTAAATATGATCTCTTGATAGGAATAAAATTATTACCTCCAATAATAATAATTACGGAAATACCAAACCAAATACAAATAAAATTTAATACTCGAAATTACATTTATTTCCAAGGAAATTCCTACATTAATTGGCTCAAAAGCATAAGCAAATCAGATTGCAAAACACCTTTAATTTAATAAAATTGACCCCTCATCTTTTAGAGAATTGAAACTACTTTTAATTTTTTGATCAAAGTAAAAACAAACAACTTTTAGTTTTAAAGTTTTAAAAGCCTCTTTCTAATTGTACTATTCTATATTTTTATCTACCTTCTTCTTTGTATTTTTGAAAACATTTTACTTTTCTCAATGTTTGAGAATGTTTAGTTTTCTCAACATTTGAAAATTAGAGAAGAGAAGCAAAACTTCTCGACAACAAAAAGTGAAAACCCAAAGTTTTTAGTTTTCCTTTTTTATTTTCTTATAAGAGATGAAATAAACAGTTTTGCATGTGGATTTTGAGTTTTAGCTCTTCTTCTTTTTCTAGGGCTATTTTTTTAACTTTATTTTGTTTTTTTTTCACCTGTGATGCTTGATACACTAATGATACTACTTAAAAATATTTTTTATTCATTGATATACACATATTTTTCAAGTATTTTTCCAAAAAAACATACTGGTGCCGCATGACATAATGGCTACTTCTTCTTTTTTTTCTTTAAGTAATGATGGCCGAATGATGGGGGGAAAGTATGGGTGGTGCTACCGGTTTGTCAGGCAACATCAGTAGGCACAGTGTATTTTGCCTGTTTTCGTATTTAATTTTTAACCTATTCCATTTGGGTAATTATTTATTTTTTATATTATTTATGTAAAAAAACCCTAATTTATTTAAAAATTTGAATTTTAATATCTCATTGATTAGAAAATATTCTCATAGTTCACTTATTTACTATTTCCTTCAAAATTATTTTTAATATAACAACTCGTTTTCAGTGAAATCGGAACAGTAGTTTCGGGACCACAAATCCGAAGTCAAAAAATTTATTTTATTATTATTTTATTACCTACAGCATGATAGAAGTACCATATAAAAATTTCGTTAAGAAATTTTATCGTTTACATATTTAATTTGATAAAAATGACTAAATCGCGTAAAGTGCAAAGTTGACTTCTAATAGCTAAAGGTATTAAATAGTTATAGAACTTTAAAGTGGAGGTCCTTATATGGTATTTAGCCCATTAATGAGATAGTGGAGGATGTTGGCTTGGAATTTAGTGTAAATATGAATGTTTTTAATGGTAAAATAGTAAACAAGTAAATTAATGATAAAATAAATAAAACAAATTAAAGCTTTCATCTTTATTTTCCTCTCTTCAACCGAATATTCAAACAAAAGGAAGCCATGGATGAAGCTTCATTCGGCCACCTTTGTTTCTTCAATTAGGTATGCATTTTTGTCCATTTTTTATGATTTCTACATTTTCGGGATCGTTGTAGCTTAATCTAGCTAGCTTAAGGACTAATTTGTGAAACTGTTAACACATTAGGGTTTTTCTGTTGATGCATGTTCATGAGTTTTGAAGTTTGATGATAAAAAAATGAATGGTTATTGTTAGATAAACAACTTTTGTAAAGGAATTTTTGATGAAATTATTAATTAGGGGCTAAATTGAAAAATATGATAAATTCATGGTAAAATTTGTGAATTTATAAAATATATAGGCTGCTACTAATATGTATAAAAATTTTCTAGGTTTGGGTAAGGGTTAAATTGCATGAATTCCATTTTTCGAGCCCAGGGACTAAATTGAAAAGAAATTAAAAGTATATGGGTAAAATGATAATTTTTCAAAAATATGTGTTAGACTAAATTGAATATGAAATATATTGAATTGAGTTAAATTTATCCATATAGATCCAGCCAGACGTCGTACGGAGTTAGATCAAGACAAAGAGAAAATCTCAAATTAATCGCCTCCGTATCTACGTATACTCGTCGAGGTAAGTCCATGAAATTAAATTGAGTACTTATATGTTTTAATTGAATTATATGTATGTGATTTGTATAATTGCCATGAATAAATACAGATCACATATTCGGGGATGTACGACGATTACCGAGTCCCATTTGAACCTTAGGAATTCGTAGGATACAAATGACATATAATTAGGGTTATCGATTTGGTTGAAGTCCTGCATGTGTTGCGGACACACCACAGCTCATATGAGCTTACCGATTCACAACTCGTGAAAGCTTATCGGTTCACAGCTCGTGAGAGCATACATGTACAGGAATTGACAGATTACAGTTTAGCACACTATGTATGAGCTATCCCAAGTATCCAACGATATTCTAAATAGTTTAAAGGGCAATGTTCTATTACGAGACAATATGAGTTCGATACGAACTATTACAGGTATATACATGAAATACATGGAAATGATATTACATAATATATTGAAACATGAAATGGATGATACATGTATATGAAACCTGCTTAGTGGTTATGCTCAGCCATGTTTATTGGCTATTATATGTGTTTTACATGGCTAACATGTTGGTGAATATGTGCTTAGGCATTTGGCCAAATTGAGTTAGGATATGCTATGTTTACTTACCTAATTTGTGACTAAATGGTAAGTTAAATTCTATGTTATACGAACTTAATAAGCTTAAATGCTTACTCTATGTTATTTTTCGTGTTTTATAGTGAATCAGAAGCTCGTTCAGGTTGGAAGCTTGTCAAAGCTATATCACACTATCCATTGGCTTACTCAGTACTTTTGGTTGGTTTGAGTTTGGTTATAATGGCATGTATAGGTTATTTTTTGGTTATAATGGCGTGTATAGGTTATTTTCGCTAATATTGGCCTATATGTTTTGTTGTGATTATGACCACTTATTTTGCTTGTGTTTGGTATATTTTAGATGTGTATAAGTTGTCTTAATATGGTTGATATGTGGTATGAATTGGGGTTGAATTATGAAAAGTGAAATAGTTCTTGAATGTGCATATTAGATATGTCATATAGTTTGATGTGAATTGGTGCTTTGTTGTGGAAGGCATACATGTATATTGATGCTAGTTCAGAATGGTATTGTAACACCCTTTACCTGTATCCAACGCCGGGACTAGGTTCGAGGCATTACCGGGCTTAAACGAAAACAAACATAAAATGCTAATCCATAAAATTTCATCCAAATTTAAAAAATTTCAATCACATGCAAATTGTCCTTTATAAAAGGCCTACGAGGCCTAAAACATACATCGGAAGCGGCTCGGGACTAAACTGAGAACTTTAGAAAACTTTGAGAAAACTTAGAAAATTTTCCTATTTTGGAGAGTCACACACCCGTGTGGGTAGGCCGTGTGGTCACATACGCTCGTGTGGCTTGGTACATGCCCGTGTCTTCAGCCCGTGTAACACTCTGACTATGACATCATCAACCAAAATAAGGTCACACGGCCAAGTCACATGCCCGTGTGCTTAGGCCTTGTGGCGAATTAAATTCTCGAAATTAAGTGCATACTTCACACGGCTTGGGCACACGCCAATATCCTAAGGCCATGTCGTCCACACGGCTGAGACACACGGCCGTGTCTCTACCCGTGTGTTTACTACTGAGCATTCTGTTTTGATTAATTAGGGTGCAGGGGACACACGGCAGGGTCACACGCTCATGGGCGGACCGTGTGTCACGCACGGCCTAGACACACGCCCGTGTGTCTACCCATGTGGACAACTTTGAGGCTATTTTCCAAGCCATTTGTCACCCTTAAATGTTCATTCACTCACTCATCTTTTATGGCATGTAACATAGTATATTTAGTCACTCAATTACTCATAAACATGATTAATTCATGCATTTGTAATGTCAGCATTTCACTTATCCAAACCATTATGCTTTCATATTCTTCCATTAAACATCAAAATACAAACACGTCACACATGGGTCAAATTTCATACATGAACCCTAGCTCAAAATATGGCTAGAAATGGATAGATCATGCTTCAAGGACTTCAAAAATGCAAAGAACATAAAAAATGGGGCTAAGGAGCACTTACAATAAAGCTTGAAAAGTTGAAAACCCTAGCTATGGAACCCTTGCAAATTTCGGCACATAAGGAGGAAGATGGACAAAATTTTGACTTGATTTTTCCCATTTTATTCTTTTATTTACCAAAAGACAAAAATGCCCTTAAGGCATTTCTTTCCAATTTCTCCTATTCATGCCCATTTTTATCCAAAATTATAGAAATGGGTTAAATTGCTGTTTAAGACCTTCTAATTTATAATCTAATGCAATTTCATGCTTGAAGTTTCTAGAACACATATTTTGCAACTTATTCAATTTAGTCCCTAACTTCAAATTCGACATTTTATCAATGAAATTTCTTCATGAAATTTTTCACACAAGCATGTAATCATATCATAGACCTCCTAATAATCATAAAATAATTATTTCTACTTCGGATTTGTGGTCTTGAAACCACTATTCTGACTAGGCCTTAATTCAGGATGTTACAATTCTTCCTCCTTAGGGATTTTCGTCCTCTAAAATCTTACCGGTGAAAAGGTTTGGGTATTGGTTTCTCATGTTTTCCTCGGTCTCCCATGTAGCCTCTTCAACCCCATGTCTTTGCCATAAAAATTTTACAAGGGCAATACTTTTGTTTCTCAATTGTTTGACTTCCTGGGCCAAAATCTTAATCGGTTCTTTGCCATAAGTCATATCCGGTCAGCTCTCGACCTCTTTCTGTGAAATCACATGCGAAGGATCAGATCGGTATCGACGTAACATAGACACATGGAACACATCATGAATCTTTTCCAATTCAGATGGTAAGGCTAACCGATAGGCAACCGGCCCTATTCTCTCGGTGATCTCATTCGGTCTAATAAAACGTAGACTTAATTTGCCTTTCCTACCAAATCTCAAAACGTTTTTCCATGGAGACACTTTCAAAAATACATTATCATCGACCTAAAACTTAATCTCTTTCCGTTTCAAATCCGCATACGATTTCTGTCTATCCTAAGCGGCTTTCAAACAATCATGTATTACCTTTACTTTTTCTTCGGTTTCTCTAACTAAATTAACTTCGTGAATCTGATTCTCTCTGAGTTTGGTCTAATACAAAGGTATTCGACACTTACGCCCACACAATGCCTCATAAGGCACCATTTTCAAACTAGACTGAAAACTATTATGTAAGCAAATTCTACCAACAATAAATACTTTTCCCAGTTACCTTGGAAATCAAGAACATAACACCGCAGCATATCTTCAAGAATTTGAATTACTCGCTCAGACTGACCGTCGGTCTGCAGATAGAAAGCGGTACTAAAATTCAATTTTATACCTAAAGTCTCCTACAACTTCTTCCAAAATCGCGAAGTGAACCTCAGATCTCTATCCAATATAATTGATAAAAGGCACTCCTTGCAACCTTACTATTTCTGAAATATACAACTCGGCTAGCTTGTCAAGTGAATACTCGATACTTGCCGGTATAAAATGAGCTGACTTTATCAATCGATCAACAACAACCCATACAACATTTTTCTTTCTTGGTGTCAAAGGCAAGCCCGTCATGAAATCCATAGTAATACGGTCTCATTTCTACTGGGTGACCATCACAGGATGAAGTAAGTCTGAAGGTACTTGGTGTATAGTTTTCACTTGTTGACAAATCAGGCATCTCGAAACGAACTCAGAAATATCTCTTTTCATACTCAGCCACTAATATAATTTCTTCAAATCATTGTACATTTTCGTACTACCCGGATGCATAGACAAACGACCACTATGGGCCTCAACCAAAATCTTCTGAATCAACTCGGTATTCTTAGGAATACAAATCCTATCTCGAAACATTAAGCAACCATTGGAACTAATCCTAAAATCTGATTCCATACCCGTTTCACATTGGACTCTTTTAGCTTGCAAATTTTCGTCACTTTGCTGAGCTTCATAAATCTCTTGAAGAAACATTGGTCTAGCTCTTAACTCAGCTAGAATCGAACCATCATCTAACAAGGAACTGAGTGTTTATAGCCCTCAATACAAACAAGGATTTCCTACTCAAGGCATCGGCAACCACGTTCGCCTTTCCTGGGTGATAATCAATCACTAGCTCATAATATTTTATCAATTCTAACCATCTCAGTTGTTGTAACTTCAAGTCCTTTTGAGTCATCAAGTACTTTAGACTTTTATGGTCAGTATACACATGACATTTCTCACCATACAAATGATGTCTCCAAATATTCAACTTAAACACAATGGTAGCCAATTCCAAATCGTGTGTTGGATAATTCTTCTCATGCGGTTTCAACTGCCTCGAGGCATAAGCTATCATATTGCCTTCTTGCATAAGCACACAACCCAATCCATTTAAAGATGCATCACTTAAACCACAAATTCTTTTCCCAATTCAGGTTGTACTAAAATTGGAGCCTCAGTCAACAATACCTTTAGTTTCTCAAAACTCTGTTGCCATTTTTTTGTCTATTCGAACTTAACATCTTTCTCTAACAATCTCATCATCAGAGTAACAATCATGAAAAATTCTTTAACAAACCATCTGTAATAACCGACTAAGCCTAAGAAGCTTCTAAACTCTGACACATTCCTCGACAGTTTCCATTCAACAATAGTCGAAATCTTACTTGAATCTACTCGAATGCCATCACCCGAAACAATATGTCCCAAGAATCCGACTTCTCGAAGCCAAAACTCACTTTTACTAAACTTAGCATACAATTGGTTGTCTCTCAAAGTTTGCAAAATCGTTCTTAAATGTTCGTCATGCTCGGCCTCATCACAAGAATAAATTAGTATATCGTCAATAAAAACAACCACAAATTTATCTAAGTATGGTTAGAAAATACAGTTCATTATATCCATAAATACCGAAGGAGCATTCTTTAAACCAAAAGGCATAACCAAAAATTCATAGTGACCATATCTCGTCCGAAATATAGTCTTTGGTATGTCTGAATCTTTAACTCTCAACTGGTAGTAACCGGACCTCAAGTCTATCTTTGAAAATACTGTGGCTCCTTTCAATTGGTCAAACAAGTCATCGATTCTAGGTAAGGGGTTCTTGTTCTTTATGGTTACCTTATTGAGCTGTCAGTAGTCAATGTACAATCTCATTAAACCATCTTTCTTTTTCACAAATAGCACCGGTGTGCCCCACGGAGAATAACTGGGTCTCGTGAAACCTTTATCCGTTAACTATTGTAACTAGACTTTTAACTCCTTTAGCTCTGTCTGAGCCATCCTATACGGAGTAATCGAAATAGGTGCAGTACCCGAAACTAATTCAATGCCAAACTCAACTTTCCTAATTGGAGGCAATCTGGGCAACTCTTCCGGAAACACATCTGGATATTCGCAGACTACCGTCACTGACTCAATTTTCAACTCAAACTCCTTCGTATTCAACATAAAGGCAAGATAAGCTTCATACCTTTTTTCAAACATCTTTGAGCAGTCATAGAAGAAATCACTACAGGCAAGCTATCCGATTCATCTAATTCAACCCGAAGAATGTCACCACTTTCACATTTCAATTCAATGATTTTCCTTCCACCATTTACTACTACATCATGCATGGTCAACCAATCCATACCAAGTATTATATCAAATTTATTAAACGGAAAAAGCATGAGATTAGCTTGAAAACAATAACCTCTAATGATTAAAAGACAATTCTTACATAATTTGTCAACTATCACATGCTTGCCTAGAGGGTTTGACACTTTTATCACGGATTCTGTAGACTCAACGGGTATATTCATGCTAGACACCAATTTCACATATACATACGAATGGGTAGATCCCGGATCAATCAAAGCAACAACATAAGTATCATAGAAAGAAAAAGTACTCGTAATCACATCAGGGGATGAAGCCTCTTTGCTAGCTCGAATGGCGTAATCCTCGCAGGTGCTCTACCCGCGAATCTCACAGCTGGTTCCCTAGGTACACTCTTACTACTCGTGTAACACTCTTAACCTATATCTGTTGCCGGAATAAGGTTATAAGGTATTACTTGACTAAACAAAACTTCTATAAGGTCAAATATACTTACCAGACATAAATTATCAACAATGCAAACATGTCTCATTGATTTTCCATAAGAGCTCTTATAAATTTCTAAAATGACTCACTATCAAAACATAACCGAATATCTAATAACAAATTAACTACTATCAAGTTATAACTAAAACATTTCACCACATTAGTTCAATTATAAGGCTTCTCTAAACAAAATGAGCAAGCCATATTCACATGGCTATAATGTATACAAAGTCGAAATATCATTCTACCTATAGTCTATCCTATACATGCCTTAAACCATGATGATATACAATCTTCTCAACTCACATAATGACTAGATAGTGTGATGATATCTCCGGCCCTTCCAACTCGAGCTAAAGTATATACCTATAAGAAATGGAAAAGAGAACACGGAATAAGCTTCAATGCTTAGTAAGTTTTAAGCAATGTAAACAATTAATTTACTTATAGATTGATTATTCAAATTTTCAAGAAATCATTCCTAGATAATTGCCATTTTGGCCAAGTATCCATGAACATAATGCATATTTAGCAAATTCACCTCACTTGAATCTGAACTCAATTAAAACCAAATATTGAAATTACAAATAAGATCATAAGAACTCGAAAAGCATCTCATTAACAAGTTTTAACCATGTTTGCAACAAAATCACAAATTCACTACAAGTGTCTTCCCGAGCAACAGTCACTAAATTATTTATAATCGAGCTAAGAAACGCCAAATCAAGTGCCGTTAATTTTACCTGAAAATAGACTCATATATCTTCCATCCATCAAATTTTCAGAATTTTGGTTTGACCAATCAATACCAGGTTTTATTGAAGTTTCCCTATTTCACCGCTTTGACTAATCGACCACTCTTCACTATTTAATCAAATTTCTCATTATAAAGAATTCAAATATGTTATCGTTTATTTCATTTGAAACTAGACTCATTAGGGAGTCTAAGAATATAAATTTTATCTTATAACCATTTTTGTACCATTTATAATGATTTTCTGAAAATGTAATGGGGACCTCGAAGTTATTTTGACTCTGTTCACACCACTTCAAATATCTCATTATTGGAAACTCTTTTGCTTACACGGTCTCTTTTATAAAAACTAGACTCATTAAGATTTCATGACATAATTTATTCAGCCTCTAACTCAACTTCCACAATTTATGGTGATTTTTCGAAATCACGTTACTGCTGCTGTCCCAAGCAGATTTGTTACCCATTCTTTGGATTCATATTATTTAATATGTATATCACCAAATCAATCTCATATAACATTTCACCATAACTGAATACACATATACACATATGAGATTGTCACATATACTTCTCATTTCGCATTCATGATTCAATTCCGATCAATTAACATATAAAAGTATATAATACATACTTGACCAACTTAATGTATTGAACATATTCAATGGCAGTTTACTACAAACATTCGAAGTCATAATCTTACTCCAATCATCGGCATTAAGTCTGCTAGATTTAAAACCAAAATCAAATCATCAACACAAAACATGCGAGACTTTAAGCCCGGATATAATACCAGCACGAATGCCTTCGGGACTTAGCCCGGATATAACGCCAAAGACGAATGCCTTCGGACTTAGCCCGGATATAGCACCAAGACGAATGCCTTCGGACTTAGCCGGATATAATACCAAAGACGAATGCCTTCGGACTTAGCCGGATATTTTTCCAGACTTAGCTCATGGACTTTAAGTCCGGATATATTTCCAGCATAAAGCCTACGGACTTCAAGTCCGGATATATTTCCAGCATAAAGCCTGCGGACTTCAAGTCCGGATATTTTTCCAATACCATGCTTACTTAGTTATATATTTAACACATCTCAATCAACCTATCACTTAGTAATCATTTAATACATTCGGATATAAGTTCAATAGGCACATCATCATTAAAATTTCAACTCAAAAATTATACCTAATATCACACAATCATTTTGCCATTCAAGCTTAAACTCAAAGTTACCATCGACCTCAAAGTCATATACACGCATTGTTTATTAAACAACTTTGTACAAGTGCTAACTGAATTTCAATTCACCTATTAGACTCTTATAAACCAGCATCAATTATATATTAAAGGAAACTACTCAAAACTTACCTCGGATATTTTGAACAGTTGCAGATAGGCTACTCGACTGCTTTTTCCTTTCCTTATCTCGATTTAGACCTCTTTGCTCTTGAGCTTAATTAAAACAAATAGATTTATTTAATGACTTATTCAACTTTACTAAATACAAATATCAATTTTTTTCAAAACAATATTCAAACATTATATCCAATGAACCACAACTATCGAGTATTTAACTTATAATCGGACATATGATATTACCCGTATGTCATAAGCTGATTACCAAACCTATTACTTCAATTCATGTACATATCGAATGGAGTAATCCTTACTTGAACTATTAGTCAACCTTATCAAATGGACAAATATACTTAAGATACCTTATATATATATATGTGCATAGATACCATGTTACCGAAAATTATTTTTCTAGCTTAATTGCCGAACCAATATACAAAACCCATATGCTAAACAACTCGTCAATGTTACCTAATATATATATCAAATTCATTCCTCATCCATTCGACTAGCTAAGTTAATATCACGACACATTATCATATAAGCCACAAAGCATGCTCATTATTTATTATTTCCAAACCAATTTATAAGCTAATTTATACAATCAAAACAAGTCTATAATAAACCACAACCTAATCATATCCACCGATCACATTTACTTTACTTAAACCGAATAAGCAAGCACATTTAGTCCTTGGCCGAATATCACTAAACACAAGTCAACAATAGTCTTAATATTTATCCCCCTATATATATCATTTGCAAAAGAAAAGAAAAAAAATGGATTAATCATACATATATACTACAAAAGCCAAATACAAAAATTTAACCTATGCATAACATTACTTACATTCCAATACTCAAATTATTCAAAATCAAACTCTTAAAAGTTATGCACAAAGCCGAATCCCAAATATGAACAAACCTCAAATTCATTCATTTCAAACATCCACACGGTATTTGTTCAAGTCATTAAGTAAATTTATGTTCGGCTATAGTACTCATGAGTATTAAAATTTATAACTTAACTAACTCCAACCTTCCTCTTCAACAATTCTTCAGAAACATAAAGACTATAATCCAATCTCCTCCTTTAATAACCAAAACCGAATGCTCAAATCATCACCAAATTTCAAAATTTTGACATGGGCTATGTATGAAACTATCTAATTAACTAAAATCAAGCTTAAAATTTCAAAAACTAACATAATTTACTAACCTTCCCAAGCTTAAAGTGACCGAAAATCTTGTCCCTTTTTCTTTCTTCAATTCGCCAAGAAGAACCAAAAAATATGAAGCTTTGTTTTCATCACCTCTTTTCTATTATTTTTTATATACATTAATACTATAAAATATAAAGCCACTTCACTAATAAACAATACATATATTCTAAATAAAACCACATCATGGCTTACCATTACACAACAAAATAGATATTTGACATGCAAGTCCATCTTTTGTATTTATGCATTAATAGGCCACTTTAAAATTAACCTAACATATTTCACAATTGTCTCACCTAAGTCCTATTTAATAAATTTCACATACAAATGACAAAATTAAAGCATGAAACTTTCACACTTGCATGTACACATACTATAAGCATAGAATATAACAGTTAATTATTTTTTTATGACTTGGTTTTGTGGTCCCGAAACCACTTTCCGACTAGGGTCAAATTAGGGCTATTACAACTAGTTCCATTTCCCGGATTCTTCTGTGGTCTCCCTCTAGAAGGAGCATTACCCGATTTTGCACTCTGAAATTTTTCCTTTTCAACTGTATCAGGACAATCCTTGATAAAATGATCATGTGAACCACACTTGAAACATGCCCGGCTATTCATCCAACATTCACTGAGGTGATGTCTGCCACAATGTTGACACTCAGGTCTATTAGGTCAAGCGTTACCCACACTCGCTGTCGAAGTAGTTTGAGTCTTATGACCGGTATACTGTTTTCCATGGTTCCTGATTGAAAACCCAACTGAAACACTCAATCGAGTATTAAACTCTCTCAAGTTCTTAGTTAAAGACTAAAATGATTTACTCATCTGTCTCTTCTTCAAATCTCGAGACTCTAACTCATCTTTTCTCTTCTCTTTAGCTAATTCCTCAGCTTTACAAGCTCTTTCTACGAGCACAACAAATTCTCTCAGTTCAAGAACACCCACCAACAACCGGATGTCTTCATTTAATCCATCTTCAAATCTTTTGCACATGATAGCCTCAGTCGATATACAATCTCGAGCGTATTTGTTCTGTCTTACAAATTCACACTCATATTCTGTTACTGTCATTCGACCCTATTTTAACTCAAGGAATTCTTTCATTTTTTGATCAATAAATCTTTGGCTAATGTACTTCTTACGGAATTCTTTTTGAAAGAATTCCTAGTTAACTCTCTCACTTGGTGCCACCAACACAAGAGTGTTCCACCACTGATAAGCTGAGTCTTTCAGGAGGGACACAACACACTTCATGCATTCCTCAGGTGTGCATGATAACTCATCAAACACCCTAATGGTATTCTCGAGCCAGAACTCTACCCTCTCAGGGTCATCCTCTTTACTAGCTTGGAACTCTTCGGCTCCTTGTTTCCTAATCTTATCAACTAAAGGTCTATTCAGTCTCACGAAGTCCATACCTTGGGTGCTACGGGGATAGGTTGAGGAATAGGTGGGGTGGAGGGGGTTGAGCATTCGGGTTCGTTCGAACAAACTTCGTGTACCAGGCATCCATCATATGGAGAAAGACTTCACTACCTCATTCTCCTCGACTAACTGAAGGGGGTCTACTATCAGACGGCGTTGCCCTTTCAGCGGGTGCAGGCATATTACGTTGAACATCATCCACCATTACTCTGTAAGGATCCTTTTACTATATGAAAACACATTTTAAAATAGTCAAGAGTCATCACACTATCATAATATATATATCATGTACAGCTAAACTTGTACACATGCCACGTTAGTCTGAGAAATCAAATCCGTAGCTCTAATACGACTAAATGTAATACCCCTTACCCGTATCCGACGCTGGGACTGGGTTTGAGGCATTACCGGACTTAAACGTAAACAATCATACAATGTCGATCTATAAAATTTCATCCAAATTTAAAAATTTTCAATCACATGCAAATTGTCCCTTATAAAAGGCCTACGATCCCGAAGCATACATCGGAAGCGGCTCGGGACTAAACCTAGAACTTTAGAAAATTTTCTTATTTTAGAGAGTCACACGCCCGTGTGGGTAGGCCGTGTGGTCACACACGCCAGTGTGGCTTGGGACACGCCCGTGTCTTCAGCCCGTGTAACTTTTTGACTATGACGTCATCAACCAAAATAAGGTTAAATGGCCAAGTCACACGCCCGTGTGCTTAGGCCGTGTGGTGAATTAAATTCTCGAAATTAAGTGCAAATTTCACATGGCTTGGGCACACGCCCATATCCTAAGGCAGTGTCCTCCACATGGCTGAGACACACGACTGTGTGTTTACTATTGAGCATTCGGTTTTGCATTAATTAGAGTGCAGAGGACACACGATAGAGTCACACGCCCATAAGGCAGACCGTGTGTTACACACGGCCTAGATACACGCCCGTGTCTACTCGTGTGGATAACTTTGAAGCTATTTTCCAAGCCATTTGTCACCCTTAAATGCTCATTCACTCACTCATCTTTGATGGCATGTAACATAGTATATTTAGTCACTCAATTACTCATAAACATTATTAATTCATGCCTTTGTAATGTCAACATATCACCTATCTAAACCATCATGCTTTTATATTCTTCCATTAAACATCAAAATACAAACATGTCACACATGGGTCAAATTTCATACATGAACCTTAGCTCAAAATATGGCTAGAAATGGATAGATCATGCTTTAAGGACTTCAAAAATGCAAAGAACATAAAAAAACGAGGCTAGGGAGTACTTACAATCAAGCTTGAAAAGTTGAAAACCCTAGCTATGGAACCCTTGCAAATTTCGGCACACAATGAGGAAGATGGACACAATTTTGACTTGATTTTTCCCTTTTTATTCTTTTTTTACCAAAAGACAAAAATGCCCTTAAGGTATTTTTTTCCAATTTCTCTTATTCATGCCCAATTTTGTCCAAAATTATAGAAATTGGTTAAATTGATATTTAAGACCTTCTAATTTATAATCCAATGCAATTTCATGCTTGAAGCTTCTAGAACACATATTTTGCAACTTATTCAATTTAGTCCCTAACTTCAAATTAGACACTTTATTAATGAAATTTCTTCATGAAATTTTTCACACAAGCATGCAATCATATCATAGACCTCCTAATAATCATAAAATAATTATTTCTACTTCGAATTTGTGGTCTCGAAACCACTGTTCCGACTAGGCCCTAATTCAGGATGTTGCAGGTATAATTTGTACAAATTGAGAAGTTTTGGTATGTTATGGTAAGTAAGCTAAGTGGTATGAACTAATGCAAATTGCTTGGAAGATTGTTGGCTTATTTGGTCAAATTATGTACATAATTATACGTGTTATGAAATGTTTGAAATTTCTGTTTGTTTGATTTGTGATCTCCGGTGATACTCCATAACCCTGTTCCGGCAACAAATTCAGGTTAGGGATGTTACATTTAATCCCTAAAAAAGTTAATTTTAATCCCACATTGGTTAGAGAGCACTCACATGCTCAAATTTACCTTATAAATAAATTTCAAATTCTTTACTATTTTTTAAATAGTTATTTTTAATCTTACATCAAATAGAGAACACCCTCATATCTCATATTAACCTTATAAATAAGACTCAGTTTAGCATTGCATTTCTTTTCAAAAGCATTTTTAGAACAATAAACAATTCTAAACAAACAACTTTTAGAATTAGAAGTGTTTTTAAAAGCGCTTTTGAACCCAAAAGCAAAACCACTCTTTTTTTTTTTTAGCTTTTGGTTTTGGCAAAAGCGCTTTTAGAAACAAAGGATAATATTATATAATTTAAATTTTAATAGTTATATTTTAATATTTAAAATATAGTTTATATATTCAATTAAACTTTTAATTAATTGATATTAATTGGTTAAAAACATTTAAAATTTATATTTCATATATTAAAATATTAACAACAAATTATAATAAAATTATTTTTATATTCTTACTAAAATATCATAATATTAACTAATTTGAATATTACTTAAATGCATATGTGTTATCAGATAACACCATATCTAAAATGAACATTATGAACATTTTATTTCTCAAAATCACTTTTTCACGACACTTTTTAAAAGCACTTCTCAAAAGTAATAGTAAACTAGGCCTAAGTTTATTGACTAGATATACTCTCATAGCTCACTTTTTTGCTATTTTCATTAAAAAGTTAATTTTAATCCCACATTGATTAGAGAATACTCCACAACTCACTTCTTCGCTATTTTTTTAATCTCCCATCCATTAAAGAATACTCCATAACTCACTTTTTACTATTTTCATTAAAATTAATTTTAATCATATAAAAGTTAATTTTAATCCCATTGACTAGAAAATACTCTCATGGCTTACTTATTTATTATAAAATTAATTTTAGAACACTCCAATGCTCGCATTTATTCTATAAATAAGTGTCAATTTCTTTATTATTTTCATTACAAAGTTAATTTTAATCCCATATTAACTAGAAATCACTCTCATATCTTACATTAACCTTATAATTAAGTGATAAATTTTCACCATTTAAGAAAATATTTTCATAGCTCATTTTTTCACTATTTTCATTTAAAGAAGTTAATTTTATTCCTATATTGACTAGAGAATATTCTATAACTCACTTCTTTACTATTTCCATTTAAAATTAATTTTGTTCCGATGCTCATACTTACCCTATAAATTTATTTACTATTTTCATTAAAAAGTAAGTGACAATTTTTCACTATAAATGTTAATTTTAATCTCACATTAACTAGAGAAGACTCTCGTCGCTCCCTTTTTTACTATTTTCATTAAAAATAATTTTAATTCCACTTTAGTTAGAGAACACTCTCATGCTCACACCTACCCTATAAATAAGTATTAATTTCTTCACTATTTTACCCACGTTTGGTTCACTGGAATGGAATAGGGCCGTAATGGAATAGAGCTGTAATGGAATAAGCCTGTAATCAGTAATTCAATTGTTTGGTTGAATGTAATGGAATAGAACTGTAATAGCATAAAGAAAAAAACTAAAATGACCATAATACTCTTAGCGAATTTTTTAGATATGGATATTAAATTTTAATTAGATTCTTATTAAATATAATATAATTTGATAAAATAAAATAAATAATTTAATCATATTTTAATATAATTATTATTAAATATAACTTAATAACATTCTTAATATAATTATTTTTATATTTAAATTATACTAAAATGTTTTTTATTTTTATATTTAATTATATTAAAACATTTAAAAAATTATTTATGTTGTGAAATAATAAAGAAAGAATAAACTAAAATGTGATAGAAGAAAAAGTGTAGAGAGAATGTAAAAGAGAGAGTGTATCTTCTTTTTTTATATATATTTCATGAGTACATGAGCCCCATATATATAGGGGTTAAAAGTAATTTTCTAATTATTATAGGGCATGTAAAGGGTCATGACCTTTTATCTCCCATATTAATGGGGTATAGGAAAAGTCTCATAACTTATGGGGTATAGGAAGAGTTTTATAACTTATGGGGTTGATAATGACATCCACATAAATATTTCATAACACTCCCCCTTGGATGTTCATTATCTAATTATGCCTCGTTAAAACCATACACAGAAAAACCCAGTAGACAAAAACTTAGTGAAGGAAAAAGAGTACATAATTATACGCTTGATATGTCGCCTCATTAAAAACCTTACACTGAAAACCCAAAGGATAAAACCAAGGTTAAGGGAAAAAGAGTACAATATTACATTCCCCTAATGGCTACATCACTTGAGATCTCGAAGGTGACGCATTCCAATGTAGTAAACAAGCTTCTGAAACACTGATGTAGGAAGAGCCTTAGTGAATAAATTTGCTAAATTCTCACTTGAACTGATCTACTTAACTTTTATCTCCTTAATCTTCTGGAGGTCATGAGTGAAGAAGAATTTTAGTGCAATGTGCTTTGTTCTGTCACCTTTGATGTATCCACTATTGAGTTGATCAATGCATACTGTGTTGTCTTCAAACAAGACAGTTGTAGCTTCCTTTCCAGATGATAAACCACAATTATTCCTTATATGCTGGATTATAGATCTTAGCCATACACATTCACGACTTGCTTCATGGATTGCTAAGATTTCTACATGATTAGACGAGGTTGCTGCAATTGTTTGCTTCATTGAGCGCCAAGAGATTGCAGTACCTCCATATGTAAAAACATATCCAGTTTGTGATTTTCCATTATGAGGATCTGACATAAATCTTGCCTCTGCAAAACCAATCAACTCTGTCTTTGATTTATTAGGGAAAAATAAACCCATATTCTTTGTGCCTTGGAGATAATGAAATATCTGTTTTACTCCAGCCCAATGTCTCCGAGTTGGCCATGAGCTAAATCTTGCTAGCAAATTTATAGAAAAAGATATATCAGGTCGGGTATGGCTAGCAAGATACATTAATGCCCCAATTGCACTGAGGTATGACACTTCAGGACCAAGAAAATCTTCACTATCTTCCCGAGGACGGAAAGGGTCTTTACTTGGATCAAGTGATCTTACAACCATCGGGGTAGTTATTGGATGTGCCTTATCCATATAAAATCTCTTTAGCACCTTTTTAATATACGTTGATTGATGCACAAGGATTCCTTCTTTTAGGTGCTCAATTTGTAACCCCAAACAAAATTTTGTTCTTCCAAGGTCTTTCATTTCAAATTCTTTCTTCAAGCACTCAACAGTCTTTTGGATCTCTTCAGGAGTTCCAAAGATATTCAAATCATCAACATATACTGCAATAATTACATATCCAGATCCAAACTTCTTAATGAAAATGCATGGGCAAATTAGATCATTCTTGTATCCTTCTTTCAACAAATACTCGTTTAGGCAATTATACCATATGGGTTCGGATTGTTTCAATCCATAAAGGGATTTGTGCAATTTGATCGAATAATGTTCTCTAGAACCTGAACTCACTACTTCAGGCAGTTTAAATCCTTCAGGAGTTTCATATAAATGTTAGTATCCATGGGCCATACAAATAAGTCACACTACATCCATTAGGCGTAAATCAAGCCCTTCTCTTATAGCCAGACTTATCAAAAATCTAAATGTAGTTACATCTACCACAAGAGAATATGTCTCCTCATAATCAATTCCAGGTCTTTGTGAGAATCCTTGTGCAACTAAACGTGCTTTATACCTTACAATTTCACTCTTTTCATTTCTTTTACGCACAAAAACCCATTTATATCCCACTGGTTTCACACCTGTAGGTATACAGACTACAGGTCCAAACACTTCTCTTTTCGCTAGCGATTTCAATTCATTTTTAATTGCTTCTTTCCATTTTGGCCAATCATCTCTTTGTTTACATTCCTCAATCGATTTTGGTTAATAATCATCAAAATATCATCAAAATATCCTCTATTCAATTCATTAGCACTGCCCTAAATCAAATTAAAATAATTATTTATATTAAATTTCATGGAAAAAAGAGCACGTAACAAAATTTCAATAAACAAACAAAGCTTAAACTTACAGTCTTGCTCGTTCTTTCTCGATTTTTTCCTTACTTGCAAGCTGCACACATAAGCCAAAAAAGTTAAAAAGAACTATAGCTTAAAAAATCAAATATTTTAGAGTTAAAAAGGGGGAGATGGAGGAATTGCCTTGTAAATATCGAAGAAGCGAATAGATGATTTTGAAGCGAAATGTTGAAGAGGTGAAGGGGAAATCTTTGGGTCATGACTTAGGAGGTATCGACAATTTGAAATCGAAGCTCATGCCTGGTTTATCACTCGGTTTACACTCAACATTTTCGATTTTCGATTTAGATTTCAATTCCCCCTCTAAGAACCCTCTTGCTCTTTCCAACAATCGATGGAATTTTACAGATTAAAAAAAATGGAAGAGAGGAAAAGAAAAACTCTATTGAGAGAAAGAAAAAGAAAGTAGAAAAAAGAGGGCAGAAAAATTAGAAGAGAGGAAGATGGAATGAACGGAGGGAGTAAGTGGGGAACGTTTCAGGTGAGAAAATGGGAGAGGGCAAAGTGAGGAGAGTTTTTGTGGTGATAGTCCCCTTAAACACCGAATCAGTAATCGGTGGTGAGGATACAAAATAGAAATCAAACAATTTTACTGCATAGGCCCGTAATGGAATAAACCCGTAATAGGGCATTCCATTGAACCAAACAGGTATTTAGGGTGGGCCCACGGAATAGAGTTGTAATGACATAGACATTACATTGAACCAAACATGGTGTCAATTTCTTCACTATTTTACCCCATAAATTTTTACTATTTTTATTAAAAAAGCTAAATTTAAATTTAAATAAATCTTAGTATATGCACTTAAATTGTAGTATGTGTAGATATTTTATATATAAAAGTATGAATCTATTACATATATCTTTTAATTTAAATACATTAAATCTGTACATTTATATATAAAAGTATTAATTTACATTATTATTAATTAAAGGTGTATTGATTGTTTTATTATTATAATCAATATTAGCATCTGCATATATCAAATTATTTAAATTTATTTATTAAATAATTTATTATTAGACTTAAATAGTGATAGATTTTCATAACTCTAAGAATTATAATTAATTTATACACTAAGTAAATTCATGCTTCCCATGGGAAAGAAAACTAGTTTTGTAATAATTTTATAATATTTTATAAATTTATATCAATTTTCATAATTTTTAATTATTTTTATGGGAAAAATATTAGATTAAACTAGAAACTATCACGTGTTATTATCTGCTTAGTCTATTAATTTATTTTAATGGTCATGGTTAATAACAAAAATTATTAATCGAGAAATTTAATTGATTATTTTAATTAATGATAAAACTTAATTTAGTGTAAATTTAATCAACGGGTTTAGTTAATTTTTACATTTTTAAAGATTTATTTTTGACTTTAACTAAATACATTTCTTATTTTTTTGTTTTTCAAGAAAAAAAGCAAGAAAAAAAGACTTTGGTTCCTTAAATCAAACTGAGCCTATAACACCAAAGGCAAACTAATTTAAAAATAAAATTATATTTCATTTTCTTCTTATGAGTTATGGTTTTTTTTATTTCTCGCTATATTTTGGTCCAAACCCAGACCCAGATGAGAAGCTGAACCGAAAATAAACCGAAGGGTTTAAGACTTTGGAGCTCAAACTTTGGCTCTTCTGTTCTCAGTCTTGCTGCCTAAACTTCTAAACGGCTAGATACCCCCCAACTTGGCTCTTTCTCTGAAATCCAGAAACCCTAAAACTCCCTCGGCTTCCACAATGAGCTACGCGGCCTACAAGATGATGCACTGGCCCACCGGTATCGAGAACTGCGCCTCCGGCTTCGTCACCAACTGCCTTGCCGATTTTACGCCCCAAATTCCTCTCAACCACACCGAAGATCTTGAATCCGACTGGTCCTCTAGGCGCGGCATTGGTCCCGTTCCTAACCTTATCGTCACTGCTGCTAATGTTCTCGAACTCTATGTAGTCAGGGTTCAAGAAGAGGGCACCAGAGAAGCCAGAAATTCCACGGAAGTCAAGCGCGGTGGCATTATGGATGGGGTCTCTGCCGTTTCACTCGAGCTCGTTTGCAGTTATAGGTTTGGCTTCGAAACCATAAGGCCTTTTGAAAATGCACGCATATCCTTTATGTTTAGTTTTGGCCTTTACTTTGACTTCGTAGTACTTTTTATGTTTTTGAATTTATGTGGCAGTTTGCTCAGTGAGTATCGGAAATGAATTGGATAACTAGCGGGATTTCTTGGTGTTTGGTTCATATTTTGCTTCCATAGCTTTTGCTTTCCGAAGCTAAAAACCAAACACGCATTAGAATGTAAAAAAAAAAAGAAGCAAATTTTTATAAACGGGAATAAGAAAATTAAAAATTGAATTTCATGGAGAGTAAAAACGCATATGGTTTTACTTCTATATGGAACCGTTATATTTGTATTGGTGTTCCTTGTTAGTCATATGGTATTCATTTTGAATCAACATGGTTTTGCTTTTGTGTTGGTTATATCAAGTGATGAAAATGCCAACCAAAATGCAGCCTGAAAAATTTTCCCTTCTTCCCTTGTGTTGTTTGTAAGGTCTTGTATGCTTTCTGACTTTCTGGACTTCTCTTTGGGATGTTTTTATGTTTTTTTTGGGTGTTTAAAAATTCTACCGCAGATTGCATGGTAATGTTGAATCTATGGCGGTTCTATCAATAGGAGGTGGTGATGTCTCTAGGAGAAGAGATTCAATTATCTTAACATTTCAAGATGCCAAAATTGCGGTCCTGGAGTTTGATGATTCAACCCATAGTCTTCAAACAAGGTAAGGATATATCATGGAAAATGTTATTCATACCATTCTGATTTGTGGATTCTTTGTTGTCCTCCTAGTTTTGATTCTTATGGTAGAGCTATTTGTCCAATATATAGCCTGTTCCCCAATTTTTGAAGTCTGACACTTACTCATTGATGATTTCTTTTCCAGCTCAATGCACTGTTTTGAGGGCCCAGAGTGGTTTCATTTGAAAAGAGGGAGAGAATCATTTGCAAGAGGCCCTTTGGTAAAGGCTGATCCTCAAGGCAGATGTAGCGGTGTTCTTGTTTATGGTTTGCAAATGATAATACTTAAAGCTGCTCAGGTCTCTTTTGCTTCCTGTTCTTTTGACTATTTCATAGTTCACTTCTCTATATCTAATGGCACTATGAAAAACCTTTTCATGCATAGGCCTGTAGGGAGAAAATGGTAGTGTGTCTCACTGTAATTGTTACCTATGTTTTCTAGGTGTGTATTTTTCAGTTAGACTACAAAAGTTCTGCTGTTTGTTTGACAGCTGCTTGAGAATTGTAATTCCTACTTACCCAATATTCTTGAGGTTGCATATATTTAAACTCCTATTTCTGTGGACGAGGAGTATTAGTTCTCCTTCTAATGCTTTAGCTAAGAACTATTTCCATAATACAGAAGAAGAATAACATTTGAATTGTTGGAAATCTAGTATTTCATTTTTTGAAAAAAAAAGGTTCTTGTTAAAAGATTCATGTTCTTGGTAAATTCTGAACAAAGGTTAATTGTTGGAAATCTCACACTTATTTATACATCCAAAATCACAAAAACCAGTATACTAAAGTTGAAGTTCTCAAGAAATGGGAGGGTCCTTGTGGTGGCTGATGTTAAAAGGTCATAAGCATTCTTAAGAAGGCCTCAGCAGTTTTCTTCTATTTTTGATATGGAAACTTTATTTTTCAGGCTGGTTCTGGATTTGTTGGTGAGGATGATGCTTTTGGATCTGGAGCCACAGTTTCTGCCCGTGTTGAATCATCTTACATTATTAATTTGCGAGATTTGGATATGAAGCACATAAAAGACTTCATATTTGTGCATGGTAAGGTTGAGCAACTATCTCTTATTGATTTTAAGATTTTATTGGAAGTATTTGCTCTTTAGCAAGTTAGTGTACCTATATTTGGTTTCAATTTGTAGAAAATCTTCTAGCAGTCTCTAATTTTTTAGCTGGTTATGTGAACCTCTTTCTCCTTGTTAGATTCTAGTTAAATTTAATGACTTTGGGGTCTTTATTAGACTGTCACTCTTATTTTGGCTACTTGAAATTGAATTACTTGGAAAACTTGCTAGACTTCATTTTATTACTCATAATGTCACAGTTGAAAAACTTTTGAATCATGTTAATTACGGCTGATATCCATTTAGACGTTGACACTGTTGCTTTTTCTTTCTTTTTCTCAATTTATTTGAGCTACTCTTCAATATTTTCTTATATTTAAAAAATAATCTAGGTTATATTGAGCCGGTCATGGTTATACTTCATGAGAGGGAACTTACTTGGGCTGGACGAGTCTCTTGGAAGCACCATACTTGTATGATTTCTGCTCTTAGTATCAGCACAACATTGAAGCAGCATCCCCTCATATGGTCAGCAGCTGTATGTTCTCAACATGATTAGTTATGTTTTATAGCTATTAATAGAAATGCTTTTGATATATACATTACTTGGATTTGGGTGTGAGTGTTGGTTAGGGATATGTGTCCTATATCGGTATAATTAGGGATTTCCAAGTTTTTCCATGAATTTGGAGGATCCTAGGAGGCCATGTCTCCATATCCATGTGTTGGACATGAGTGTGAGATACAGTTACTTAAAAAAAAATGAAGGGTTAAAGCAACATGCGCTAAGCTAGAAATGAAATTTGACTAAGATAATTCAATTTCTTCCTTCCTCTCTTCCAATGAAAGGTTGTGGCTGCTGGATATGTGCTGAATATAGAAGTTTGTGCTTTTGATTGACTACCTATTCTGTGGCTTTTATTTGAAAAATGGTGATTTGATGCTTAATTCCTTGCAACGTGAAAATTTTTGTGTCAACCACATGATCTATTAAAAATTACCAATGAATACTACAAAAGCATTATTTCAGCTTTTCTATGCTAATATTTTCTAGCAAATTAAGTGTAAAATTCAGAAACATTGTATTTTTTGATGAGCTGGAGGTTTGTGGGTAGTCCTTCCAAAAGCCAACCTTATTGGAATGTCTTTATTTCAGAACCTTCCTCATGATGCTTATAAGCTACTTGCTGTTCCATCACCAATTGGAGGCGTTCTTGTGCTTAGTGCAAATATGATTCATTATCATAGTCAGGTAGACTTCCATTGTCTAGGCATGAGCTGGTCTAGCATTTTTTTGTAAGATTGCTTTCTGTTTAAATTTTGATTTAGTGATATGTGTATCATCTACTTTTTCTAGTTTATCCTTAAGAATCCCATAACTTGCAAGTCTGTTTCTGCAGTCAGCATCATGCGCACTTGCTTTGAACAGTTATGCTGCTTCTGTTGATAACAGGTCATCTCTCTCTCTCTCTCTCTCTCTCTGACACACACATACACAAGTGTTTATTGACCTGATCCTGCTACATACCTGCACCTACAGCTTGACGAAAATCTAATTGAAGAAAATGGGATCTCCATTCTAATTCAGGCCCTGCATGTAGTCCCAAAAGAATCTTTCTTAATTAAGAGCTTAAATGTGATCATAACTTGAATAAGTTCTAAGCCTTACATGAAATAAAAACCATAATTGAAGAATTCTTGGAATTTAATCTTGACATCTCTATTGTCAACCTCAACTGTTGCAACTTTCAATATGCTTTTACAACAATGTGAAAGTGGTAGTGTGTGTGTGGAGTCATTATTGTCAAAGGATGATAGCTTGTTCTGGTATCTTGTCAGTATCACTTTTTTCTGTGCGAAAGGTGGTGGATTACAAATTAGTGCCGTAGGGCATTCTTCATTCCTGTGTGAAAATGGTCGGCACTGTGTTATATATGCTTATCTGATCAATCTTGAATAGCTGTTTGAATCATTTGTGCGTTTCAGAAGTTGCCTGTTGGTTTTGACAGTAACAACTGATCTTCACATTAATTGATTGGTATCTCACTTTTTCTTTTTCACGGTGGTCTATTTTGTTAAAGTGGCTTTTGAGATAATGGTTAAATGTGTTAAGCATCTAATATTTGTTAACCAGTCTTCTGAAATTTTGCTTTCGATTCTCTCCCCCCCCCCCCTTTTTTTCTCTGAAGTCCTATCCTCTCACACTGATTGTGTTTTGTTTTTTTATTTTAGTCAAGAACTTCCAAGATCAAGTTTCAACGTAGAACTTGATGCTGCTAATGCAACTTGGTTACTTAATGATGTAGCTTTGCTTTCATCAAAGACTGGAGAACTACTATTGCTGACCCTTGTTTATGATGGGAGGTAAGTGTTCTTCATTTGGTTGTCATTTTTCTCTTTTATGTTGGTTTCCTTTAAGCTGCAGAACTAGAACTCAGTCTTTTTTTGTTCTGATGGCATAAATAATTGAATTGGTAGACAGTAATGATATTGCATAGCAATCTTCATCAAGGTGATGGTAAGGGAATAATTTTAACGAGTATTGGATTCTGTTGGCTGATAGTCAAAATGTTATGATCTTTTGCTTGAAATAGGAAATAAAATTTGCATATAAGTGGCAGTAATGAGGTCCTATTATTCAGAAGAGTTAGGTTGAGGCAGAAGTTCTGCTGCAAGCACGCCCTTATTGATATCAGATATATGATACAGTTGCTTTCTTAAGTTTTATTAATTTGTTATATTTTGTTCTAGAAGATGGGTTTTCCTCTTTGAAATCTTTATTCATGACTCAAATTCCTTCATTACTTTACATCATTAGTTTATAAATAAACTAACAAATTAAAATTAGTTTTGTTTAATAAGTAATATAATTTTTCTCTACTAAGCCATTGACCAATTAAGCTAAGAAAACATATGATTGTTGAAGAGTGCTTGAGGTTATTCTTTGTTGTATACTCAGACTCGGTGTGACTATTGGATATGTGTATGTATACGACATGGGTATTGTCAGACTTTTCCAAGGTTTTCCATGTATTTGGAAGATCCTTGGGGGTCATGTCCCAATATCCATGTGTCAGACATGGGTACTCCAAGAAAAATGGAGAGTCCAAGCATCATAGTTCGATTTGCTTAGGTTTTTTTTTTTTTTTACTTTGTAGTCATGAAATTAGTGAAGCTGCTACAGATCTTGTTTTTTAATTGTTTCTTTTCTCCTTTGAAGGGTTGTGCAGAGACTTGACCTCTCCAAGTCTAAGGCTTCAGTACTTACTTCGGTTAGTTAATCGCTAAAATTTTCATGCTCATGCCGAAATATATTTATTTCCATTTTTTTCCTGTCATTGACTAGTTATGTTGGGAATTTTGCTTTAATTCATTTAGGACATTACAACTATTGGGAATTCATTGGTCTTTTTGGGTAGTCGATTAGGAGATAGTTTACTTGTGCAATTCAGCAGTGGATCGGGAGCATCAACCTTGCCATCTGGCTTGAAGGAAGAGGTGTGTTTGTTATCAGCTTCTATTCTGTAATTTGTATGCTAAAAATTAAATTATTTTGAGGTATAATTGTTTTTGGATTATGCAACATCCAAGCTATTTTCAATATCTTCTATTCACACTTGACTTTTTAGGCACTATTAGTTTGTTGATATTCCAACACTGAAGGGCTGTTATCTCATATTCCAGGAATATCATGGCATCATTCAATAATTTATAAACTAAATTAAATAATTTTGAGGTAGTGTTGTTTCTGGATTGTGCAACATACCCATGCTGTTTTCAGTATCTTCTATGCACACTTGACCTTTTAGACACTATTAGTTGGTTGATAATCCCACACTGAAGGGCTGTTATCTCACATTCCAGGAATATCTTGGCGTCATTTCGGCATAGTTTCATAGTTCATTCTAAAATTGCTCTTCATTAAATTGTTTTCTGTTGGAATGCCATAAAGATTTCTTTCTGGTTCTCTATTCTTCTAGGTTGGAGATATTGAAGGTGATGTGCCTTTGGCCAAGCGCTTGCGAAGGTCATCCTCTGATGCTTTGCAAGATGCAGTCGGCAGTGAAGAGCTTTCCTTGTATGGTTCAACCCCAAATAACAGTGAATCAGCACAGGTGGTGTACCTCTATAATTAATACAGGGCCGTTTGTTGATGCTTTTAAGCTTCATCTTAGAAGAAATTCTTAAAATAAGGGGGATGGAAATCAAAGGAAATCAAACTCTTTTGGGATTTGCAACCAAATAATCAACTAGTAATAAAAAGCTTAGGCTGATTTGTAGTTTTGCAGTTAAAATAAACTGGACAATTGCTTCATTCCTTTGGAACCAGCTCCTGTGCTTTTCACGATTTCTAATTTTGACAGTTGCTGCGTTAAAGTTGTAGTTCTGCAATTTCTTTGTTTAGTAGGTTTGGGAAATTATTTGTACTAATGGTGTCTTACTAGGTAAAATTTGTACTGCAATTAGCATCAAGAGAAGAATGTTTCTGTTATCATTTGCATTTATTTCATGTATTATATTCTGCATGGCTCATTATTGTAATGGATATGGTTATTATTTCTCAACTTTTACACCCTATTATGTTTCTCTTTCTCCATGCGTGCAGAAAGCTTTCTTGTTTGCAGTGAGGGACTCGTTAATAAATGTTGGCCCTTTGAAGGACTTCTCATATGGCTTGAGGGTTAATGCTGATGCAAATGCAACGGGAATAGCCAAACAAAGTAACTATGAACTGGTTAGTTTTAGCGAGTTAGACACTTATTATCTACTCAGCTTTGACTAATGCATATGGATGGGGGTTTGGGTTTAGGGTTCTGATTTGAATTTGGCACCGCTTTTATGAAGGTGTGGCTACCTAAAATTTGCCTATTTATGTATTGGCTATTGAAGAAACTTAGAAAAAGATTGTTATTCATTTTGCTAATTAGTTTACACCTATAAAGAGAGGAATTAACACAAACAAGGAAAACAATCCTAAAAAATAGTAACTTCCTAAGAATCAGTGACTGAGATTAGTTTCTATTTACAATGAAAGTCCTAGTAATAAGGTAAGTTTTTTGTCCTTAATCTTAGGAATTCCAACACTCCCCCTCAAGCTGGAGTGTAGATGTTTTTCAAACCCAGCTTGCCAATAAGTTCTTCAAACATGTTTCTGTTCAAACTTTTAGTTAATACGTTTGCAACTTGTTGTCTAGTAGGTAGGTAGGTGATGCACACTTCTCCTGGGTGTATTTTTTCTTTTATAAAGTGGCGATCTATTTCCACATGTTTGGTGCGATCGTGATGCACAGGATTATGTGCTATGCTGATAGTTGCCTGGTTGTCACAGTACATCTTCATGGGCCTGGTGTAAGGCACTTTTAGTTCCCCCATAAGTCTTTGTATCCAAACTCCTTCGCATATACCATGAGATAGTGCTCGATACTCTGCCTCTGCATTGCTGCGTGCTACAACAGACTGTTTTTTGCTTCTCCACGTCACGAGGTTACCCCAAACATAACTACAATAGCCACTTGTAGAGCGTCTATCGTTAACAAAACCTGCCCAGTCTGTATTAGTGTAGACTTCCACTTTCTAGTTGGCAGTTTTCTTGAAATGCAGGCCTTTACCAGGAGTCCCTTTCAGATACCTTAATATTCTATATGCAGCTTCCAGGTGCTTCTCCCTCGGGGCATGCATGTACCTACTGATAACACTTACACTGAAGGCTATGTCTGGACGGGTGTGAGATAGGTAGATGAGTCTTCCTACTAGTCGTTGATATCTCCCCCTATTGATTTCTTCTCCATCCTCATCAGTTCCCAATTTAAGGTTAAATTCCATAGGAGTTTGGGCTGGTTTGCAGCCCATCAAACCAACTTCTGACAGTAGATCAAGAACATATTTCCTTTGGGAGATGGAAATACCTGTTTGGGACCTTGCTACCTCTATACCAAGAAAGTATTTAAGATTCCCCAAGTCTTTAAGCTCGAACTTTGTACCAAGGAATTCTTTCAACCTCACAATTTCACTTGAGTCATCTCCTGTTAATATTATATCGTCCACATAAACGATGAGGATGCAGCATTTTCCCTTTTCTGAGTGCTTGTAGAACATGGTGTGGTCTGCCTGCCCTTGAATGTAATTTCTGCTGGTCATAGCTTTTGCAAATCGGCTGAACCACGCTTGTGGAGATTGTTTCAGCCCATTTTTCAACTTACACACTTGGCCCTTGCTTTCTTCAAACCCGGGTGGGAAATCCATGTACACTTCCTCACTTAATTCTCTGTTGAGGAAAGCATTTTTTACATCCAATTGAGTCAAGTGCCAATCAAGGTTGGCAGCAAGAGATAGGAGGACTCGAATGGTGTTTAGCTTGGCAACCGGTGCAAACGTCTCGTCATAGTCAAGACCATAAGTTTGAGTGAAGCCTTTAGCCATAAGTCGAGCCTTGTATCGGTCAATACGGCCATCGGGTTTAAATTTCGTAGTGAAGATCCATTTGCATCCTACTATTTTTTTTCCCTTTGGTAGATCCGAGACTTCCCATGTTTCATTGTTTCTGAGGGCTTTCATTTCTTCCATCACAGCTTGTCTCCACTCAGCTGATTCAAGAGCCTCTTCTATATTTTTTAGAGTTTTTACAGAATTAACATTAGTCACAAAAGCTTTGTAAGACTTAGATAAATTTCCATAGGATACAAACCGAGAGATAGGGTGTTGAGTGAAGCTCCTTGTGCCCTTTCGAACTGCAATTGGAAGATAGATGGATGGTGACGGAGGTGAGACTTCTGTTTCAGAACAGTCCTCGGTTAGGGATGCAATTGGCACTGCTGTATCAGTTTTAGGAGAACGATTCCGTCGAGAGTAAACCTGTCTTTCGGGAACCTATTTTTGCTGTTTTCTTTGATCAGGGGGCTGTTGTACTTCGGTGGTGGTATTGTTATTGGGAAGGATCGGGCTAATTTCTTGCTGCACAGGGGAAATAGTCTATAAATCTGGGATTACCATAGCACCTTGGTTGTTAGGCTTGTTTGTGATAGTAGTTGTAGGATCATGAGGTATAATGAGGAGAGTATTAAAGGTCTCATCTTCATTGGAAGTCTCCCCCTGAAGATGAGATGCTGCAAAGTATGGTTCATTTTCAAAGAAGGTAACATCCCGAGAGACAAACATTCGGCGCAAGGTTGGTGAGTAACACTTATAGCCTTTTTGTGTGGGGGAATATCCAATGAAGATGCAGGTGTGGGCTCGAGGATCAAGTTTGGATTGAATTGGTTGATGGTTATGGACAAAAACTTTGCAACTGAATATTTTGGCTGGAAGATTAGGAGCACGAAATAGAGGAAAGGACTTTAGAAGGGTATTTAGAGGTCTTTGGAAATTGAGGACCTTTGATGGCAGTCGGTTTACGAGATAGCAGGCAGTGAGGATAGCCTCTCCCCAAAAGTATTTTGGAACATTCATGGTGAACATTATGGCTCGAGCCACAGCAAGGAGATGTCGATTTTTTCTCTTGGAGATCCCGTTTTGTTGAGGAGTGTCAGGACAAGAGCTTTGGTGTATGATGCCTTGATCAGAAAGGTATGGGCTTAGGACAGAGTTAAAGTATTCTCTCCCATTGTCAGTGTGGAGAGTGTATGGTAGAGTTGAACTGGGTTCGAACCATTGCGTGAAAATTTTGGAATACTTTGGGTGTTTTAGATTTTTCTTTGAGGAGATAGACCCAACATACCCTAGTGTGATCATCAATGAATGTTATAAACCACCTAGCCCCTGTAATTTTTTTCATTCGGCTGGCTCCCCATAGGTCACTGTGGATTAATGAAAATGGTTGGGACTGGATATATGGTTTTAATGGGTATGGCAACGGGTATGTTTGGATAATTGGCAAATTTCACAATTCAAGGAATTAATACTTTTATTTCGAAATAACAGCGGAAGATGTTTCTTCAAATACAAAAAGTTTGGATGCCCTAACCTACGGTGACATAACATAATCATGTCCTCTTTTGAAGTGGATAGAGCCAATCCTCCTTGTGTGCTGTCTTTATTCCAAACATATAGTCCATCATCAACTTTAGCAGTGCCAATCATCCTCCCCGATTTTTGTTCCTGTATCACACAACCAATTGCAGAAAATTTAGCAAGAAGTTTTTCATCCTTAGTAAGTTTACTGATTGAAAGTAAATTGCAGGACGAGTTTGGGACATGTAGGACTTTATCGAGAGAAAAATTCTCTGTTATTTGTACTTCTCCTACTCCAGCCATAGGTGAGTAAGAACCATCAGCTATGCGGATTCGGGACTTGTCATGACAAGGGGTGTAGGTGTGAAACAATGTGGAGTTAACTGTCATGTGATCGGAGGCACCCGAATCGAGTATCCAAGAGGATTGATTATTAGATTCAAAGGCAATATTGAGGGCAGTACCTTGGGTGGCTAGAGATCAATGAGCAGTGGAAGTACCAAGTATCTTATGGAGAGTCTCAAGTTGGGTTTTGGTTAGGCGAACATCGAGAACAAAGATCTGCAGCGAAGGAGGATAACAGGCGTCTTATTATCCTTCTGTTTTTTTTCAGGATAGCCATGGAGTTTGAAGCACTTTTCCTTTGTATGACCAACACGGTTGCAGTGGTTACACCATGGCCTAATTGATCCAGAATCATTTCCAGCCCGTGGTTTTTGTGGCTGTGGACCTCTGGAGATGAGGGCAGAGGTCTCAGTAGACCGGTTGCCAAGAGTTGTCACATGTTTAGGTTCCTTTGAGTCTCCCATCATGACAAGACGACGCTTTTCTTCTCTTCTAACTTCTGCAAATGCTTCATCGACGGTTGGGAGAAGTGATCTGCCCAGAATTCGGCCACGGACCTCATCTAACTCACGGTTTCGTCTTGCTAGAAACTCATAAAGACGTTCATTGTTGAGATGAGTCATAAACTTGGTGTGTTCCAAGCCTTCACCCCAATTTGCCTCATAGTACGTATCCAGTTCCTGCCACAAAGTTTTCAGATTGTTGTAGTAGTGAGTTACTTCGAGTGTCCCTTGTCGGATATCCTTTAACTTAAGCTTGATCTCAAATACTTGGGAGGCGTTTCCAAGATCCGAGTAGTTTTCTTTGATTGCATCCCACATGTCTTTTGCAGATTTGAAAAAGAGATAGGTGCGGCTTATATGGTCTTCCATCTAATTAATTAGCCAAGCCATTACAGTCGAGTTGTTGAGTTCCCAAGTGGCATAGGTCGGGTTAGCTGTGGTTGGTCGTGGAATTTCTCCATTGATGTATCCTAATTTGCCGCGACCACGAATCACCATAAGGACCGATTGAGACCATTGCAAGAAGTTTTTCCCATCTAGCCGATGATTGGTGATTATAAGGGAGGAATTAAGTTCACCTTGAGTGATTCCCTGATTGACATTCTGAGTTATTTGTGAAGTCTCAGTTTCAGACAGAGTTTCATTGACGTCACCCATGGGAGGAGGACTAAACCGGAGGGATTTTTAGGAAGGGATTTTAGCAGTTATTTCATTTTCTTATCCTCTGTTTGCATTTTTTCCTCCAAATGATTTGCAGTTATGTTGTGCCTGAAGTCTGTTCTTGGCTAATCTTTCAGGTATGCTGTTCTGGCCATGGAAAGAATGGTGCCCTCTGCGTTCTTCGGCAGTCGATTCGTCCAGAAATGATTACTGAGGTTCATTCCTACTCCAGCTTTGACTGAATTTCACCTGTTAAAATTTTTAAATGTTGATATAATCCATGTAAACCATTTTCTGGTTGCTACTAATCTATTGCATTTTCAGTTGTAAACATCACTTCTTAGTGCTAGAACCATCATCTGTGAAACTCTATGCATGCATCATTACATGCACACTTTTGCATCTGCAGGTTGAACTAACTGGTTGTAAAGGAATTTGGACTGTTTACCACAAGAGCACTCGCGGTCACAATGCTGATTCTTCTAAACTAGCTGACGATGATGATGAATATCATGCATATTTGATTATAAGTCTGGAGGCACGAACTATGGTATAATCTCATGCATAACCTTAGAAGACCTTTTGTTTTATTGCCTTTTCTCTTTGCTTGCTTTCTCTATGACAGATAATGTATTAATTATCTGTCTATTCCAATTTCTTTTATTAGCATCAGAACACCTGAGAATAAGAAATGATTTATCACTTTAATTCTTTATCAGGTTCACTTTAGTTTTGCTAATAAAGTAACATTTTGTAAGAAGCTTAAAGAGATGGGTTCAGATAAAAAATGTCTTTCAAATCTCAATGTTTGAAATTGCTGTTTTTGCTTAACAAAAAGGGAGAGAATGGCTACTACTAACTTACAAATTGTACATTTGACTTTCTATGTTGACCACTGCTTAACTCACTATGGTGATCAGGTTCTTGAAACTGCTGATCTTTTGACAGAAGTGACTGAAAGTGTAGACTATTATGTTCAAGGTAGAACAATTGCTGCAGGAAATTTGTTTGGAAGGTGACAACACTAACATGCTCTATATATTTTCGTGAAAATATTTTGTCTTGGTTTGTGGTTAGATTTTCAAGAAGAACAGTTTCCTTTCTGGTGTTCTATTTTTATTTATACCAGTAAACGCTGTCTGCTTTTATCATTTCAATGCCACAGTTTCATTTAGCTGGTTTGCATACTCACTATACAGTTTATTGATCCTAATTATTTTTTCACTTGAACCTAAACTCTTGGGAGTTTTTACGAATCTCAGGTGAAATGACATTGTTGTTATTCAACAATATCTTGCTTAGAATAACTTGAAGAGTTTTCTTGCTTGACAAGTTTGAAACCTGTCTTAGAAAATTTCGTTTCTTTTTTGCTTTCTATGTCCATTTAGCCATGTAATATTAGATACCATGCTTCTAACTATAGTATTTACAAGTTAAATATCATTGGGCTTGTATGACTTGTGGATGTGTTACTTTGAAGATCAGGATTCGTTGGCACTCTCATGTTTAGAGGTGCTTACATTCACATACAAAATTCTAAATACTTCTCTCATCATGTTCTTCTAGGCGTCGAGTTATCCAGGTTTTTGAACGTGGTGCTCGAATTCTGGATGGTTCTTTTATGACTCAAGAACTGAGTATTCCATTGCCAAACTCTGAAACTAGCTCTGGTTCTGATAATTCTACGGTTATGTCTGTTTCTATTGCGGATCCGTATGTGTTGCTAAGAATGACTGATGGAAACATTTTGCTCCTTATTGGAGGTATGGTTTGTCGTAGATGATATTTATGCATGTGTTTGTTAACTTGCATCTCTCTTTACTTTCCATGAACCTTCATAACTTGTCTTTACTGTATTACAAAACCATGCAGCAATGTGGCATCCTGTTGCTTCTGTTACTGGATTTCTTAATGTTTTTATGTTTAACTTTGAATTACAGATCCTGCCATGTGCACTGTTTCTATAAACAGTCCAGCTGCCTTTGAAGGCTCTAAGAAAAGGGTATCTGCTTGTTCATTGTATCATGATAAAGGTCCAGAGCCATGGCTCCGCAAAGCAAGTAGTGATGCATGGCTTTCCACTGGCATTGGGGAGTCCATTGACAGTGCTGATGGAGGGCCACATGATCAAGGGGATATATATTGTGTCATTTGCTATGAGAATGGTGCTCTTGAAATATTTGATGTGCCTAATTTCAATTCTGTTTTCTCTGTTGAAAAATTTGCATCTGGAAGAGCCCACCTTGTTGATGCCTATTCACAGGAATCTTCTGAAGATTCTGAGAAACCTATTAACAAAAGTTCTGAAGAATTGGCTGGACAAAGCAGGAAGGAAAATGTACACAACTTGAAGGTTGTTGAGTTGGCCATGCAGAGGTGGTCTGGAAATCACAGTCGCCCATTTATTTTTGGAATATTAACAGATGGAACAATTCTTTGTTATCATGCTTACCTGTTTGAAGGTCCAGATAATACTTCAAAAGTTGAAGGTTCAGCTTCTGCACAAAATTCTGTTGGCTTGAGCAATGTCAATGCTTCTAGGCTTAGGAATTTGAGATTTATTCGTGTTTCCTTGGATGCATACACAAGGGAGGAGACATCAAATGGAACATTATCCCAAAGGATTACAATTTTTAAGAACATTAGTGGTTATCAAGGGTTTTTCCTCTCTGGGTTAAGACCAGCTTGGTTTATGGTGTTTAGGCAACGCCTTCGCATTCATCCACAGGTCTGAAATCAAGTTTCTCCTGCAATAGGATATAAATAATTTAATGGTCTAAAGTTAGATACAGTTTTCTATAAATTTTTGCACAAACTTTAATGTGATTTTAATAGTTGCAAATTGATAAAATAACTGATAAAATTTGGACCGAGTATACATGATAATTATTTTCTTCTTGTCTACTGCACCATTGTAACATTATAGTTAGAAACTCTCGGCCTATTTGAGAATCTATGTTTTTCTCATTTGCTATATTGACTTAAATCTTCTTTCTCAAATTTAGTTTTTATGGATAAAGTCTCAATGCCATTTAAATTTTGCCCAGTTTAGGAAGGATTCTGCTAGATATTTTATGTAGGTGCCTATAAATACTGAATGAAATCTTTAATTGAATACTGTCAACTTTTGACAGAATTACATCTTTAATTGTTTCATCATATTATGTAAGGATGTGTGTGCTCTTCTCATATCGTTTCTTTGTTTTTCAGATATGTGATGGATCTATTGTAGCTTTCACTGTTCTTCATAATGTAAACTGTAATCATGGGTTCATATATGTTACCTCACAGGTTAGATTTTACTTCAGCCTTTATATTTTTAAACAATAAACTTTTGCATAATGGCTAAAACAGAAAATTCTTTTTGGTATCTTTAATCCTAGGGTATTCTGAAGATCTGCCAAATGCCATCTACATCGAACTATGACAACTATTGGCCTGTGCAAAAGGTGATTTCTAACCTATCTTACCGGTAGAAATTATTCACATAAGTTATTTTTTTGTCCGTGTACTTAATAGAAACTTCCTCTCTGAGTTAGATTCCACTGAGGGGCACTCCACATCAAGTTACTTACTTTGCTGAGAGGAATCTGTACCCACTTATAGTTTCAGTTCCTGTAAGCATATTCTTTCTTTTCTCTACTATTTATTTTTGGTATGATATTAATATCTACAATGCCTGTTGCTATATAAACCTTTACAAGGTAATGTAGCCTACATATGGCTGGGGACCCATGCTGGCTGTCTGTTCTGGCTTCTAATGGTTTGAAAATGAACTTCATATATTGAGAACAATTCATTCTCACAAACTTTCTGCTATTGAACTCTGCAAACAGGCATGCATGTTGTTAATGCTAGGCTGCTGGTTTGTAGTTAATTCCTGCTGATTGTTTAGACTTATTAACATTTTAGAAGATTGGTAGGTGTTGGTTTCTCAATTTCTTCTTAAAGTAGCTACAATAATTAAGCATTTTATCAGAGGATATACTTGCATTCAATGGAATTTTAGTTGGGAAGAATTTGCATAGCCTCATCCACTGCATACATAATTCAAGTTTTGCTATGAAGTTGCTGCCTTATTCCTATGCGTAAGTTACAAGAAGTATGGTGGATCTAGGAGGGTGGAGGGGGTTGGGACTGTTTCCCAAAGTTCTGTACTGATCACTATAATTGCAGGTTCATAAGCCAGTTAATCAAGTGCTATCATCATTGGTTGATCAAGAAGCTGGCCATCAGATGGACAATCTTAATTTAAGTTCTGATGAATTGCACCGAACTTATACTGTGGAGGAGTTTGAGGTTCGGATTTTGGAACCTGAAAAATCTGGCGGTCCTTGGGAAACTAAGGCAACTATTCCAATGCAGAGTTCTGAAAATGCTCTAACTGTGAGAGTGGTCACTTTGTTTGTAAGTTCTTTTTTCTTTTGTTGTTCTGGTTGTTTTAGTCTTGGCTTATGTGCTTTCATGGTTCTGGAAGAGGGCTGATTTGAAGGATGATAGAATGCATGTCTTTGTGTTAGTCTTTTATAGAGATCATGCTTGATGTATCACACTTCATAGCTTAATTTAATCTTTACAAAATATGAGGGGACAACTCTGTAAGTATTGGGTCACATTTCATAGCTTAATTTAATCTTTACAAAATGTGAGGGGGCAACTCTGTAAGTATTGGGTTGAATGGTAATTAATATATTTGATGGAATCTGGCCTGGATACTTTCGAATTGGATCATTTATGTTATTGTCATGTCTTTCTGGGGATAGGCATTCTTTTTTCTGTTTAGGGGAAAAAGCTGTATTTAGACAGTGCTTTATTGCAGAATACCACCACAAAAGAGAATGAAACCCTTTTGGCTATTGGGACTGCTTACGTTCAAGGAGAGGATGTTGCAGCACGAGGACGTGTGCTTTTGTTTTCTATTGGAAGGAGCACTGATAATAATCAGAATCTGGTATTTTCTGACTCTCTAATTGTTCATGTCCAAAATGTTTAATCCAAATCTATTCTATATTTGCTTCATATCTGATTTCAACTTATGAATTGATTTTTATATTTTATAGGTTTCAGAGGTCTATTCAAAGGAACTAAAAGGTGCTATATCTGCTTTAGCCTCCCTTCAAGGTCATCTCTTGATAGCTTCTGGTCCTAAAATTATTCTACATATTTGGACTGGTAGTGAGTTGAATGGCATTGCATTTTATGATGCTCCACCATTATATGTTGTGAGCTTAAATATTGTAAGTGTTACTTACCTTGACAATCTTAATGACATGCTCTAGGTCTAGGGTCTTGAATGCCAGTCTGACTTTATTTTATTCCATCTGATATGATGTGATCTATTTTATTTTACCTTCTATAGATGATGTTTTGAACTCTCTGTTGACTGCAAATAGTTCTTAGTGGCCCTTTTGCATTTTATTTATTTATTATTTTAATGAATTTTTTGGTAAATACCTACAATGAACTGCAGGTCAAGAATTTCATTCTACTTGGTGATGTTCACAAGAGCATATATTTCCTTAGTTGGAAGGAACAGGGTGCTCAACTTAGCCTATTGGCCAAGGATTTTGGCTCCCTTGATTGTTTTGCAACAGAATTTTTGATTGATGGAAGTACCTTAAGTCTTATGGTTTCTGATGATCAAAAGAATATTCAGGTTATCGCATCCATCTTTTCTGCCATTTTGTATTTAAATTTGTGTATATGGTGTTTTTTCCATTTATAACATGTATTTGGTATCATGAAATTTTACTGTACCATTCCCCAGACATAGGCGTAGCTAGGGACACAAAGAAATCATGGATGATACAACTTGAGAAGAAAGTGGTTATTTTGAATACTCGGCTATTAACAATTTAACATTCATAGGCATCTTGTAGACACTGCCCTTCTATTTCTTTCACTAAAGGCCTTAATTCATCCAGCTGAAGTTTGCTTCATCATTTGCCATTAGGATCTACACCGTTTGAACTATTTGTTGAACTATGTTCATTTCTCATTTAGTTTGATTGTTTGTTATCAATTTTGACAATTTTGATGCTACTGTCTGCCATTCAGGTATTTTATTATGCACCAAAGATGTCTGAAAGTTGGAGGGGACAGAAGCTTCTTTCAAGGGCTGAATTCCATGTTGGTGCCCATGTAACTAAGTTCTTGCGGCTCCAGATGCTTTCTACTTCTGGTCGAACTAGTGCCACTGCTGGCTCTGATAAAACCAATCGATTTGCTTTGTTATTTGGTACTCTGGATGGCAGCATTGGCTGTATAGCTCCTCTTGATGAACTTACATTTCGTAGGTTGCAGTCTTTACAGAAAAAGCTTGTTGATGCTGTTCCACATGTAGCTGGTTTAAACCCAAGATCTTTTCGCCATTTTCGTTCAAATGGAAAGGCTCATAGGCCTGGTCCTGATAGCATAGTTGATTGTGAACTGCTTTGCCAGTAAGTAACATCTTTTTTTGTCTCTGAAAGAATTTTCATCTTATAATATCAAATTGAGTGCCAGAACTTGCATTTCTTTTAGTTCTACCCAATGTTGTACTGCTCGTGGTTCATGGTTACATAAGAATTAATGACATTTTCCTTCTTCTCCAAGCATAACATTTGCATTTTCAAGTTTTTGGTGGGCATGCCTGACCATGTATTAGAATGTATTACTCCACTAAAGCCCAAGAGAAAAATTTCCTCGTGAAAATATATCATTTGCTTTCTTTGTTTAAACTAATATCCCATGCAAATTTGTGAGGTGAGAAATGCTGATAATACCGTTGGCTAGAATTATTTAAATCAATAGGTCATTTAGTGTATGTGATCAATGGGAACCGTATAGTATCATGACGGCTGCACATTTTGAAATTGTTTTGCAGTTATGAAATGCTTCCATTGGAGGAACAACTTGAAATTGCTCATCAGATTGGAACAACCCGTTCCCAAATTTTGTCTAATTTAAATGATCTTACTTTGGGAACAAGCTTCTTGTAAAGCAGCAGATATCAAGGCAGGTAGGTTATGGAAAATATTTGATTTGTACGGAACAATTCATGAGGAGCATACCTGTTGTAGGATGAGTGACAGCATTTAAAAGCTTATTCAGATCAGGTTTGGTGTCTTTAGTTCATATGATATTGAGAAAGGAAAACAAATGTCGTATAGTGGATTGTGTTTTATCTGTATGGTGTAGAATCTTGTATCTTGGAGCTAGTAAACAGGACTATAATAGCAGCGCAGTAAATTTCTGTAATCTTTTGTTAGAAGCCACTGCGGCTGTAAACTGCTGATTGCTTTTGAACTTGTGTAGCTGATTAAATGAATGTCTGCACCTGTTTTCTTTTAACATTCCAGGTGAATTTGCACTTTGCTTGTGCCCAGTTGTTCAATCATGTTTGGTAGAACGTCATCAGCTATCTGAATTTATTTTCGAACTGTGGCTCCAACAATGGCTTATTATTGTTTGACATAATAGAGTTATGTTACAACAACAATTATGAATGTAGGTAAATGTTATTATGAAGACAGAAAAAAAAGGGTAAAATACTGAATGGACAGCCTACCAATTTATGATGAAGTTTTGAAAAAGAAGTGTATGTATAGGGTAAAACATCGTTTTTTTCATTTAGATGTTTTAAGTCAAAACCCAATTATAATCCAACAGCCCCACCTCGGTCCCCAGTGTTATAATGAGCATGCACCCAACTTGTACCCTACCTTTGTCCAGTAGAATCAATACCGGCTGTAAGATGAACTAACCTGGCACTTCCACTTCAATCTTCTCATTATTAGTATGTGCGTTCATAAATTAAATTTAAGCCACTGGTGATTAAGCACATTACACTATATCATAATCCAGTGATTTACTAGTGTTGAACCTCCATTACCGTTGGGTTAAGCAGATAATTCAATCACTTCATGACCATAAAAAAATGAATTTAGGTTTACTGTATCGTTACACGTGTGTGTGGGTGAATAACGTGTTGGTACAATGATGACACACGTGCACATGACATGGTTCATCATGTTATTCTTTAAGTGTCAACAGATGTTTCTGAAGTGTACGGGTATGGTCTATGAGTGCATTTTTCTTTTAAGGAATGTCCTGCTAAAGTGGAACAATGCTCCTTCATTTCATATCCATCGGTTTGAATAGGGCTAGGCAATCAATATGCCCTTCTACTTTGTTGTATGTGAATTTCTTTTTTACATTTTAATGAAATATCTATAGGCGAGAAATCAATTTACATAATATAATTTTTTTAATTTACATTTTTTAAATATTTTTATACGATTAATATTTTAACAATCTAACTGTTATATTTAATATTCTATTTATATAAATAATGCATGTTAAATTTGACATAAATTAAAATTTCTAACTATTTATTTTATAACAACTTTTACTGTTTAATAAATTTTAATATATATATTGTAGATCAAAATGATAGATAAATTAGATTGGTTTAAAATTTACATGTATGACAAGTACAAAACATACTAAAAATACAATGATTCAAATGAATTCTTCTCATAGGATTTAATTTAAAAGATTAATATTATGTTTATTTATGTAAAAGGGTTTCAAGGACTTTTAGATACGTTTATTAACATCATTTTAATATAATTTTACATCCAATATCTCAAAATTAAACCATTCTCTCTCCTTATTTCTTAATTCAAAGCATTCAAAAAACAATCTTGAGTACAACACAAGTTCAATTGAAATTTGATCTTGAATTTAATCCTGGATAATTCGTACTCTACCTTTTATAAAAAATATATCTCTTAAAGTTGAATTCCATAACATTTAGAAAGAAAAAAAAGGTCCATTTACGTCATAATGCATAAACCATTATCATAAAAGAAGAGGTTTCTGGGTCTCACATATGTTTATTGGTTTGATTTCTCCATCGATAGCATTAGTCAAAAGCAATATTGTAGGACAAGTAATAATGCAAACCTATAATATGGTCCAATCAATATACAAGACTCGGCTCAATTAATTAATAGAAGTCTTGGAATGGGTCCTATTAATAGAATAGATAGCCATGGTCTGACCCGGACTGACTCCTCGGTTGGGTGGGAGTCAAATATCCAACACTCCATTCTCATGATCATTAGATAGGATTCCATATTTTTTATGTTATTACATAATGTACTTTGTATAAATTCAAGTTTGATGAATTTTAGTTTTTGTATTTTTGAATTAATTTTTGTAATTTTTGTAATTTTTAAATTTTAAATTTTTAAATTTTTAAATTTTAAATTTAATTTTAATTAAATGGTTGCGTTAAAATTTATTTGGTTAAATTATGCTATTAGTCATGTATTATGTATAAAGTTATAGATTTAGTCCGTGTTCTCTAATTAGATCATTTTAGTCACTATATTTTTCAATTTGAAATTTTATTTTTGATGCAAATGATAGTTATTCAATCTATTAACCGGTATTTTTTTTGTGAGTAATATGTGGAAATAATAAGCATGACATTACACATGTGATAATATGTTTGCTACATCAAAATTTAAAAATACTAAAACTTAATAAATTTAATAGCTACTATTTACTTAGAATTAAAATTTTAAAATTCTAAAAGTATAAAGATTAAAATGACTAAATTAAAATATAAAGACTAAATTCACAACTTATATATACTACATGGATTAATAATAGAATTTAAACGCTAAAAAGTGGGTATATAGGTTTAGACCCACCACCAACTAGATTTGAAGTCCTTATGGTCGGATTTCCTATCTTTATAGCTTTAATTTGGGTTTTGAAGTGGGAAGAAAGGCATATTGTCAAATGTGAATGTCCCTAGAAAATATATGTGGTGGTAACCAAATTGTTTTAAAGCTAATTTTCTCTCAAAAAGCGAAAAAAGAAAAAGAACAAGAAAAGGAAAATAGTCGCTAAGGTAAGCGCCATGACAAGTGGGGATTATATTCACAACATTTGTTGCCGGTGAAAGACAACCAAACTTATTGGATGTAATTGATTATGAGTTGACTATTATTATATAATATAAACAATCTAGTGGTAGTGGAGACCAATTATTCATGAAAATTATTTTTTAAAAATTTCTTTCATGACTAAATTTTGGATATATACTAAGGTTATTTCCTTTCGTAGTAGGAAGTTTTATGTAATTAATGCCTGAAATGCTTGGTGCTGAAAAAAAAAGAGATTTTTTAATAAAAAATTAATTTTGAATATAAAACAAAATAAATTATTTTAAACTGGAGAAAATTTCCAAACTAGTACACATTTTTGCAATGTATAGGAAAATTAAATTTTCTGAAATTTGATTTTCATATTTTCTTATCTCTCATCCTTCAATCATTCAATTAGTTGAAAAACTGATAAAATAAAAGAAAAATCGATTTTATAAAATGGATTTTTTAATTTCGATGTAATCTTAAACCAATTCAAATAAAATTTTTAAACAATTTTTTATTTTAGAGTTTGAGTTTACCCATCCTCCCTAATTCAGCTTCAACTTTAAAATTTTCTTTAAATTTTTAATTAAGTTTTACATCATAATTTGAATTATAATTTATAAATAATAATTAAAATGATATTATAAAATAATTCAATAATTTACGTTATAAATTATAAATTACTTCAAAATTATAAATAATGTCATAAATTAAATTACTTCAATAATTTTATAAATAAAAATGATATTGTAAAATTAAAATATTAAAATTATATTATAAATTAAAAATAAAATATAATTTTTTAAAAATATTTAAATATTATAAAATAACTTTACAATTTATAAATAACGGAAAATTTTCTCTTACACATATGTGTGAGTGTTAAGTGAACTCTAATTAAAAGTAATTATATGTTTGATTAAGCACACAATAAGAGTCTTATATGTGAGTGATTACCTAATGATTCATTGTATAAGTTGAACCTTTATAATTTGGCAATGAAAAATGAATATGTTAGAAAGGCTAAATCAATGCATAAATGAACATAAGAAAATTTTACTAAGGGCTTAACATTAATCATGGGATAGGATAAGTATCATTTACTGAACTTATCCAACATACACGTTAGTTGTTTAAGCGTGTAGGTTCAAAACTTGATTGAGAAGCTTGAGATTTATGGTTTGAAAGTATTGCATCATGATTGAGATTTTGAGGTGGTAGTTCATTTATCTGGTTATCAATTGTATTATGACTCTATACATAAATACTTAGAGTGAATTAAGAAATTTTGTAAATTTATTTTGGGTTTGGCTATGTACATAAATACTTAGATTGGTTTGAAAAAAGAATATGTTAGAAAGGTTAAATCAATGCATAAATGAACATAAGAAATTTTTTACTAAGGGCTGAACAACAATAATGAGATAAGGTAAGTATTTGGTATGTACATAAATATTTAGATTGGTATGTAAATTTTGTGCATAAGCACTTATGGTAAGGTCATTGGATGAGCATTGATTAAGTTATTTTCGTAATGGTATGCTGTTAGAGAGAGCTCAGTCATGATATTATAGTGGAATGACTTCGTGACTAGATGAATTTATAATTAATAGGTGAAAAATCAGAACTAAATTATAAATTATTTGAGCCTCAATTGCATATGTCTAATTGGTCCATTCGCTAGCTAGTTGAAACCAAAAATGAATTGCAAGATAAATCAAATAAACAAAAATAGATAGAAATGATAAATTTAGAGAAATGGATTACATTTGGAAATGAATGTGGTTTTCTCACTAAGTATGAAAATGACCTGGGAATTAATTTATGATTTTTGAATTATTATTAGTTAATTAAATAATTGAAGTTTAAAAATAAATTTAAATTTATTGGTCATTGTGAATCCAATTGAATTAAAAAATTAAATATATTTTCTCATAAATTCTTTTATGATAAAGTTGTCATGATTTTAACGAAATTAGAATTGAGTTGAGAAAATTACTTAATTAAGAAATTAATTTATTTAAATTAATTGAGCAAATAATATTTAATTTGGGAAATAGAAAAAGATATGTACTAGGTTGAAATAAATGATAAAGTGTTGCGTTAAAGTCTAAGAAGTACATATAATTGACCCAACTCCCCTTATATGGAATACATGGGATGACAAACCCTAGTATTCCTATCTAGGGTTGTTGCCTTTCTCCCTAAATAATAAGGAGTTGGAGGATTTTTCTATAAAGATAATATTATTTGTATTCTACCATTTCAACTAGGATTTTACAACTCTTACTATAAATAGATGGCATTGATAGGCTTCAAATCACACCAGTAGAAAGAAAAAAATACAAGTTTCTGTGAAGTTTTCAGTATTGCTATTCCGACAAAAAGTAGTGGAAATTTATTTTAAGAATAAATTATATATTCTGGGAATTACAATTCTACTAGTTTCTATTTAAGAGAGTTTTACTTTCCCACTAAGTAAAGGAAATATTTCTGATTTTGTATTTGATTCAATTTGTTCGAGCTCACACTCAAAGTAGATTGTTATATGAGAATAGTGGAAAAAATCATTTGGTCAAAAGCCAAGAATGATAAGGATCCGCCTATCTGAAAATATAGGTAAAAATTCGGTCCAGGGTTTATTGCTATAAATATCACAAATTGGGTCGGTTTTCAAAATTTTTATTTTCCGCAATGCTAGAAAACCATTTTTAAATTGGTTTTTTTTCCCAACAATTGATATCAGAGTTAGATTATGTAATGTTTATAGTGTAAACTGAGACCATAATTCTCTCTTTTCTTCATGTATGATTCTATTTGGTAAGATGTGACATTCTTGTAATTTTATGCTTGCTTAGGGGAATGTATGCGAATGAATGTATGTAATTATTTTATTGATATGGATGATAAAGTAATTTTTCCAAAGCTGTGATTCCTAGAAAATAAATGCAATTTATTATTTTCTCGGGCATGTATATTTTAGATCGTGGACTATCATCTCCATGTAGGATTAATTTTAATTATTTTAGAATAAAATATGTGAGTCGAAAATAAATATAGGAATTTTGTAATATTTTTCCCGGTGGAACCTGGAGAACCAAGATGCATGTAGATCGAGATGACGCAAACATGACCCAACCAAATCGGCAAGTGACGACGATGGTTTGACAACAGGACGCTGCCAGTGGTTCGATGGTGATTGGCGGCAATGACAACACGAAAAGAGTTGCAGAAAGACGACAATGATGGAAACATGAACCAATACCGCCGCAGAAGTTCGTAGTGACAAAATTGAAGACTCAAAGTATGGTTTGGGGGTGAATTTTTGTAATTTTGCAATTTTATTTTTCTAGGATGGAATCATGGAAACTTTGGCTGGTTAGAGTAATTTAATTTTTATACTTATATATTCATGCTTATCTCATGCATATATGAGATATGCATGCCAAATAGATTAGGAAAGAATGCCACATGTACTTTTCATGCATATATTAATCATTCATGATTGAAACCGGGTATTAAAAACCTTGCATGTTTTTAAAATATTGAGTGAGAGAAGGTCCCTAAATAAGACCTACGACTTCCATCAATGGTCTTTTATGATGTCATGATAATTTAACCACGCTACGGTAGGATTGTCATGTGGATTTTCACTGAGGAGATTTCCTTAAAGTAAGTAGAACTCTCTTCTATTCCTATAATAATTGGACCGACCTTTGTGGTAGGTATTGTCCTATGATATAGCAAGAAGTTTTGTCTTCAAAGAGAAAAACTAGTCACAGCATGCCACTTGATGAGATTGTCCCGCAATGACTTATTTGTTGTGCATGATGTGGTATGTGTTGAGTTGATGGTTATACAATCAAGATTTCCTAGTTAAGTAACTCCCCACGGAGCTCTAGTTAAGTTAGAAAGATGACCAAACGTTACATGACTTGTGTGAATGCCTAAGGAGTTAGGTTCATGTGCTAATTGGATGGAAATCCTTATTCTTACTATTAATTAAATAATTGATGTTCAAAAATAAATTTAAATTAATTGGCCATTGTGAATCTAATTGAATGTAGAAAAATTAAATATATTTTATCATAGATTCTTTTACGGTAAAGTTGTCACGATTTTAACAGAATTAGAATTGGGTTGAGAAAATTATTTAATTGATAAATTAATTTATTTAAATTAATTGAGAAAATAATAATTAATTTGAGAAATAAAAAAATTGTACTAGGTTGAAATAAATTATAAAGTGCTGGGTTAAAATCCATGAAACATATATAATTGGACCTAGTAAAGAAGAGGCCCAACCCCCTTTTTATGGTATACATGAGATGACAAACCCTAGTATTCCTATCTAGGGTTGTTGCCCCTCTATCTAAATAATAGGGTGTTGGAGATTTTTTCTATCAAAATAATATTATTTGTATTCTACCACTTCAACCAGGATTTTATCAACTCTCATTATAAATAGATGACACTAGTAGGCTTTAAATCACACCAACAGAAAGAGAAAAACATAAATTTCTCTGAAGTTCTCAATATTGCAATTCCGATAGAAAGAAGTGGAAATTTATTTTAAGAATAAATTCTATTTTCTGGGAATTACAATTCTACTGGTTTCTATTTAAGAGAGTTTTACTTTCCCACTGAGTAAAGGAAATATTTCTGATTTTGTATTTGATTCGATTTGTTCGAGCCCACACTCGAAGCAGATCGTGATATGAAAATAGCAGAAAAAGATCGTTTTGTCAAAAGTCAAGAACGACAAGGAGCTGCTTATTCGAAAACGCATGTACAAATTTGGTCCAGGGTTTATTGCTATAAATATCATAAACCGAGTTAGTTTTCAAAATTCTTATTTTTCGCAGTGCTAGAAAACTATTTTCAAATCAAAATTTTCTAGCAATTGGTATCAGAGCTAGATTGTGCTATGTTTATAGTGTAAATTGAGACAAAAATTCTTTCTCTTCTTCATGTATGAGTATATTTGATAAGATGTGACATTCTTATAATTGTATGCATGTTTCGGGGAATGTATGCGAATGAATGTATGTAATTAATTTATTGCTATGGATGATAAAGTAATTTTTCAAATTTGTGATTCCTAGAAAATAAATGTAATTTAGTGTAAACTTAGACCAAAATTCTCTATTCTTCATGTATGATTATATTTGATAAGATGTGACATTCTTGTAATTGTATGCATGTTTTGAGGAATGTATGCGAATGAATGTATGTAATTAATTTATTACTATGGAAGATAAAGTAAAATTTCCAAATTTATGATTCCTAGAGATTAAATGTAATTTAGTGTAAACTGAGACCAAAATTCTCTCTTCTTTATGTATGATTATTTTTGATAAGATGTGACATTCTTGTAATTGTATGCATGTTTCAGGGAATGCTTATGAATGAATATATGCAATTATTTTATTGCCGTGGATGATAAAGTAATTTTTCCAAAGTTGTGATTTTTAGAAATAATTGTAATTTATTATTATCTCAGGCATATATATTTTAGATCGTGGACTATCATCTCTACGTATGATTAATTTCATTATTTTAGAATAAAATACGTGAGTTGGAAACATATATAGGAATTTCGTAATATTTTTCCTGGTGGAACCTGTAGAACCAAGATGCATGCAGACCAATCAAGATGACACAAACTCGACCCAACCAAATTGGCAAATGATCGACGGTGGTTCGAAAACAAGAGGTTGTCGGTGGTCGGCGGCGACAAAAACATGAAAATGATTGCAAAAAGATGATGATAATAGAAACATGAACCGATACTATAACAGAAGTTTGTGGTGACAAAATTGAAGACCCAAAGTATGGTTTGGGGTGAATTTTTGTAATTTTACAATTTTATTTTTCTAGGATGGAATCATGGAAACTTTGGTTGGTTAGAGTAACTTAAATTTTTTATACTTTTATATTCACGAGATAAGCATGATGATTTTATATGACTGCAAAAGTATGTTCATGCATTTATGAGAAAAAAACATACCATATAGATTAGGAAAGAATACCACATGTACTTGTCATGCATATATTAATCATTCATGATTGTAACTAAACATTAAAATCCTTACATGTTTTTAAAATATTGAGTGGGGAAAGGTCCCTAAACAAGACCTACAACCTCCATCAATGGTCTTTATGATGGCATGACAATTTAACTACCCCATGATAGGATTGTCATGTGGATCTCACCGAGGAGATTTCCTTAAAGTAAGTAGAACTCTCTTCTATTCCTATGATAATTAGACCGGCCTTTATAGTAGGTATTGTCATACGATATAGGAAGAAGTTTTGTCTTCAAAGAGAAAAACCATTCACAGCATGCCACTCGGTGAGATTTTCCCATGGTGACTTATTTGTTGTGCATGATGCGATAGGTGTCGAGTTAATGGTTATACACTCAAGATCTTTTAGTTAGGTAACTCTCCACAGAGCTCTACTTAAGATAGAGAGATGACCAAAAGTTACACGATTATTAGTACATGTGAAGGCCTAAGGAATTAGGTTCATGTGCTAATTGGATGGAAATCTTTGTTCTCACTTGTTGATCATGACCACCCCACGATGATTTGATTCAATGGGTGTAGGAATTATCATTGCAATGACTTACAAATGTTTTCAAGATTTAATATAAGACGCATGCATCATCTTAATACATATCGTAATCTTGCGAAACTTTTTCAAGCATTTGCCTATATAAAGATATTAATAAATGAATATTTTATTTTCCAATTCAAAAATGACACTTACTCCCTTATTGAACATACTCACTAAAAATAAACTAAATAAAAATAACTAAAAAGAATGTAAAAGGAACCTGATGATTGTCCTGAGTTGTGGGAAACTGGGAACAATTCTTGATAATAAGTGCCCTTCAGCTAAGGCTAAAAAATGCTGGGAGGAGTTTGAGGAGATAGCTCATTGTTATATGTTGGCAAGTGTGACCAACACATTATATAAGCAACTAGATATCTGTAAGATTGTGAAAGGATTTTGGATAAGTTAGAAGGCATGTTCGAAAGTGTAACAACCCAGTTTAGACTCTAGTCAGAATAGTAGTTTCGGGACCACAAATCTGAGTCAAAAAAATATTTTAATATTATTTTTTGTGTTTACAGTATTTTATATGATATGTGTGAAAATTCCATGAATTAATTTTATCGTTTGAGTGTCCAATTTGACAAAAGGACTAAATCGCAGGAAATGCAAAAGTTGTGTGCTACATGAGTAAGTGCCAAATTGCTTTGATATATTAAATGTGAGGTCCTTATATTGTAAATGGACCCTTGGATTAATGCATGGACAAAGTTAGACATGAGTTGGTGGATTATTAATGTTATAGTTAAGGTTAAATTGGTAAATGGTTTATTAATGTACATTAAATAAAACAAAACATTAAATTAGTGTAACGCCCCGAATTTTTGGGCCTAGAAGTATTGGGGCTTGTGGGTGGGAGCCGCTAGGAGACTGCACATAAAAGTTTATGTGTGGAAGAAATATCACAATTGATTGTCTGCTGCAGTGGTTAAGTGATTAGGAGTGTTTAGGAGTATTGGAGAAGTTTTGGGTTCAAACCTGGGCTTTAGCAAAAATTTATGTTTTTCCGTTAAAGGAGCCTTGATGTTAGTGGGTAGGCTTCAACAATATTTTTGATGAATTTATATCACAAGGAGCAATATGGTCTAGTGGAAGTGGCATTACAAGTGAGCTAGTGGTCTGAGGTTCGAATCCTCGTTTGTGCAAATAGAGATTATTTTTACTGATGGCTAAGGAAGGAGGTGGAGTTGGAATGAGACTCTGTGGATGACTTGTTCATGAGTGTTTCAAGGAAATTTGAATTGCAGGTTGAGTGATTTAGTGGAGTGTTTCAAGGAAAGAAGATTTGGATGAAGGAGTTTGTTTGTAATTCAAACTCAGTTGGTGGCTTAATTCAAGGAGAAAATCACGGAATTTGAAATGGGAAGGGTTGGTTGCTGAAATTGGAACTCCCCATTGTGCAAATTCGGTCATAGGATTTTTTTTCCCCAGAGTGCTGGATTCTTTTGTGCCATTTCGGGTTTTCTTTATTTTCAATTTTTTTTCCTTTTTTCTCTGTATTGCCGTACATATTTTGGAATTTTATCATTCGTGCAACCTTTCTACCTCTTTGCCGTTTTAGTATAGAATTGAAAGGCCGAATATAGGGGTTGTTCTTACGTGTTTGTGACTATTCTTTTCTTTCATTTCTGAACCGAACTTCTCCACCCTTTCCCTCTCTCATTTGTTTTGCATGACCAAATAGCTTTTGGTCTCTTCTCTTCTTTTCTTCCTTCTCTCAATTGCGTATTCCTTCTTTGTGGTTTAGCCGAATAGCACTTGCCTCCTCTCTCTCATCACTCAGTCAATTTTTCTTGGCTAGCCGATTGTCTTTATGTTTAGAGCCGAATCCCTCTACACTTGAGTAAGGTAGTTGATTTTGTTTGGGTTCACGACTACTCTTCTCCCTCTTTCTCTCTTTGTCGATATAAGTTTCCTTCTTAACACTATCTTCATCCACCAGTTCCGATAAGAGTGTGACTATTTTTCGTGGGAATCAAATCCTAGAGTGTACCTTAGGAGGCCGCATACTCCTAAGTAATGGTAAGTTGTTGTTCTTTCGTTTCTAATCTTTGTCATTCACGGTCTTAGTTAACAAGGTGGTAATGCTATATAGATTTTGTCAAGTTTTGGAAGGCGGCTTTGATCGGTAGTTAAAGAGAGGAATCTGTTAATATTCAAGGTAGGCAGTCAGTACCATTTTGGAATCAGGTGCTATGTAAGGGTGTTAATTCTAACGATTAAAGGACTAACGTGGGGTTATGATTGAATCTAGGTTTAGCGTCGTAAGATTTGCTCACTTATCACAAACAAGTGTGTATCCGTACTATGTAAGCGGTAATAGTTGTAAATATGTGTGTAACTGTATGCCTTGTTTTGATAATCGACTGAAAAGTCGAAAATATGTGTGTTGTTTACTCTGCTATAACTGTAGATCGGTAAATGCCGAAAAGCCGAACATATGGCGTATAATGTCACATGAGCGTCTGATTGCGCGTGTGGTGAACTGAGCTCACGGAACATGGGCGTACGACGAGGAAGGCCACCATGAGCGAATTCGTGGGCTTGGGCTGTAGTGGGCCACTTGGGCCACAAAATGGGCCGAATAGGCCCGTGGGGCCCGCTTGTGTCAAATCAACAGTTAGGTGGAATATGGTTTGGCTTGTCATGTTGCGTACATGGCATAGGCTGTTCTGGGCCACGTTGGGCCAGACTGGGCTGTGTGGGCCCACACGAATAAAATGTATGTTATGTGGTAAGTTTTGGACTGGGCTACGTCGTTCGTACAACCGTGAATAGTTTTGGGTAAAATAGGTCGTATGGGCCCAATGGGCCCGTGGGCTCGTATGGGTAAATTTCGCTGTTAAGCGGGAAGTAGCTAGATTTTTCATGTCGCGCACATGACCTAGGTTGTTTTGGGCCTCGATAGGCCAAAATGGGCCGTGTGGGCCCAATGGGCTTGTGGGCCCACACGAATAAAATCTGCGGTAAGTGAATATTAATGAATCGAGCTATGGTGTACACATAGTCGTATCTAAATTTGGGCTAAATGGGCCACACGAATGTGTAGGCCCACTTGGGCCGAGTAATGGGCCTTAGGCCCACTTGCACTGTTATGTCTATTTAGGTTACTTAAGTCACTCGAGGTGACGGTGGACCTTCTATTGGGTCGTTAAGACCCCAGTTTGTAAAATTATCGAAATACCCCGGATTGTAAAATTAACGAAATACCCTTGGTTTGTAAAATTACTGAAATACCCTTGTAGTGTAAAATTATCGAAATACCCCTATAGGGTAAAATGACTGTTTGCCCTTGTGGGTAAATGACCAGCTTGGACTATGAATTTGATTGATTTGATTGTGATTGTATGACTGTGTTTTAACTGACTTGATTATGGTTGTAAAACTGATACGCTTTTAATATATGTTTAAATGACTGTTTCTGAGCATGGCCATTCTGCATACACGTGTGATGATTGAGCATGACATACACAACATATTGTATGGGGTTGGGACATTAATATGGAGGAAGTACTGTTCTGATAGGGTCGCACGGGTCACACAAGACGACTGTGGATCCAGTATTGATCTGTTAAGGTCGCACGGGTCACACGAGATGACTGTGGACCGATGGACGGCTTGGTGCCGCTTTATCTGATTATGGCTCTGTGCCAACCTAAAAATGGCTCTATGCCATCTTGACTATGGCTTTGTGCCAAACGTATTTACCTGTGGCTTTGTGCCTAACATACTTATTGATGACTCTGTCTTGATCATATTTACCCAAGGCTATGTGCCGATTATATTACTGCCGCTGATGGCTATGTGCCAAACATAATAAAGTTACCAATGGCTTTGTGCCAATTATAATATCGCTACTGAAGGCTTAGAGCCATTAGAGCCACATATATACTACCAGCTTTGTTGCGATATCGGCTAATGCTGCAACCGGTGCTAACATTGGTGTGTTGGTTGGGTGGGCCGATTTTATCCCCACATAAGTGTAGGGTTGGTACGGGTGGTGTGTTGGCTAGATCGAGGTGGGATGCATCCTCATACCGTTGCATATTTGTTTATGAGATCTGTCACTGTATTGGGCTTAGGCCCACTTGTTTTGTTATTGGTTTGGGCTATGCCCAATTGATTCTGTTATGGGCTGTGACCCAAATAATATTGTAATGGGCTTTGGCCCACGTATGCCCTGAACAGGATTGTATTGTTATTGTTAAAGGGCTCTGGCCCAGACTGTTTCTATTTCTGTTTCAATATATTGACTGTTACTCTAGTAAGGGGATTACACACTGAGCTTTCATAAACTCACCCCGTTTATTAATTGTGCAGGTAATCCCCAGCATTAGGAGGATCGGTGCTGCGAGGGACTCAGAGATGGCCACACGACTACCTTTGGACTTTATTTATGTTTTAGATTCCGTTTTGGGTTTTCAACTTTTGTATTACGGCCTCTTAAAGTTTCTGGATTTTAAACTTTGGGTTTTATTTACTTCGATTTATATCAGTTAAACAACACTACATTTCCACAACATTCTCGAAATGGTTTCGCAACTTAGTTTTTAACATCATGTTTTCGTAAATCAGTTACTTTTAAAATTAGCTTCCGCAACTTAAAAGAAATTTTAGGAATAGAATCAATAACTTTTCAATGTACCACTTTATAAAATAAACTAACGTAACTGGGATTTTACTCAAGTTTTCAACTAAGAAGAGTTTTCAATGAAAACATGGTTTTCGAAATACACTTCAATGTGGCACGTCAGATTCGAGCCTAACTTCTAGGCCGGGTTTGGAGTGCTACAATTAAATAATATGTTCATCATCTAGCCAAATTTGAAGCAAGAAAAATAGGGTTTCTAAGCCTTCAAACATTTGACACTTATCTTGGCTAATTGGTATGTGATTTTTGATCCATTTTTGATGATTTCTATGTTTTTGTGATTGTTTCTTAGTACTCTAGCTAGCCCATACTTGAATTTTTGAATTTGATGATGATTTTGAGATATGCTATGGATGAATCCATGAGTTTTGTGTTGTTAATTGATGAAAAATGAAAGATATGTGTTGGGTTAATATGTTCTGTATTGGGATTTTTGATGAATTTGATTATTGTGGGCTAATTTATGAAAATGAGAAATTGAAGGGTTGAAATGTGAAATAAGTGAAAGTTAAGGGCTACTAGAGACTATATGAAAATTCGGCTAAGCATGAGAAATGTGAAATTATGTGTATTTTGTGATTTTATGAAATAGGGACTAAAATGTTAAGATGTGAAATTTTAGGGGTTAAAGTGTTTAATGCCCTAATTATGTGTTTGTGTGAATAAATGTGTGATTAAATTAGTGAAATCTACATTTATATAGATCAAGAACGAAAGAAATCAGAATTAGATTGGGGAAAGTCAAAGGTTGTAGAATAATCGAGTCGTTTAGCTGTTCTCATTTCCGAGATAAGTTCATATGCAAATAAAAGTATTTCAATTGAATAATATATGTTTGATTGTTGTGGAAATGTATTGAATTGCTATGAGAGCTGAATAATTGAATCTGAGAAAGTATTGACAAAGTTACGACATCCGAAAGCCCCGTACGAACCATAGAAATAGCATAGGATATGTGACAGCCCTAATTTGACCCTAGTCGGAAAGTGGTTTTGGGACCACAAAACCGGGTCACAAAAATAATTAACCGTTATAGTCTAGGCTTATTATATGTGTAAGTGTATGTGTGAAAGTTTCATGTTGTGATTTTATCATTTGTATGTGAATTTTTTATTATAGGACTTATGTGAGACATTTTGAAAATGTGATAGGTTAAATTATAATGGTCTATTAGCGCATGATATAAAAAGAATGGACTTGCATGTCAAATTATCCATTTTAAGATAGCGGCCGGCCATGTTGTTATTTATATAAAATATATGTATTAACTATTAGTATAATGGCAACTAAATGGATTTATATTTTATAATAATGATAATTAAAAATAGAAAAAAAAGAGGGGGTGAAGAAAACAAAGTGTTCATTTTTGTTCTTCTTAGCCGATTTTAAAGAAAGAAAAAGGAGCAAACCATTCGGTCATCTTAAGCTTGAGACAAGGTTAGTAAATTATGTTAGATTTTGAAATTTTAGCTTATTTTAAATTAATTATCAAGTTCCTTACTTAGCCCATGACAAAATTTTGAATTTGGGTGATGAATTGAGCATTCGACTATGGTAGATAATGAAGGGGTTAGATTATTGTCTCTATGTTTTGATGAATAATTGTTGATGAGAGAAGTTTGAACTAGTAAAAATTTAAATTGCTAGTACTTATATGTGTAATAGCCGAACTTGGACTTGATTAATGACTTGAACAAATGTTTTGTATTAAAATGCTAGAATGTGAGTAATGTTTATGCATAGGTAAAATTATTATGTTCGGCTATGATAGTATATTAAAGTATAATCAATCCATTTTGATAATATTATATAAAGTGATAAATGATAATGAATGGAAGTGTATTGATTAAATAAATATGTTTATTAAGTGAGAAATGTTGTATGTGGTTTGTGATTAGTTTTAAATGACTAAGCAATGTGTTTTGTTTCATTAAGGTTAAGTATGTCTTTGGTATATGAGTAAGTGTATATCATGGATGCATATATATATTTGGTTGGCCGAATATAAATAGTAAAGTTTATATTAAGCTTATATTAAGAATGCAGTCATAATATATACATTTGTCATAAATACATGTACATTCGGTTATATGGATTTTTACGTATGTCACTAAGTTAGTATGAATTATGGTATTTATATTAAGACATGCGCACTTGACCATTCTATTTGTTCAATTTTGTATATTACTATGTGACTCGAATGTGTGCAAGGTGGTTACAATTGTGAGTGTAACTACCCCATCATGTGGCTAAATGGTTAAGTTGGTTTTTGGAATGTGTCTTAGTTGTGATAATTTCTCCACTTGAATTCAGTTTGATATGTACAGGGTATGAGCTTAATAGGGTTTATATGTTGTGAGTGAATGAAACTTTAGTTAAGAGATTGTGTGATATGTACTTTAAAATAAATGAATTATGCATGTGGTCTTGAGGGTGTGTATAAAGAAAATGTTAACTTGTTTGTATCTTAATGCCGAATGAAATGTTTGGCCAAGGAATGGTTCAAATTGATGAAAATAGAAAGGTCAAAGATGACCTATAATGTATTTTATTTTGATTACTATGATCTATATATGTGAAAGTCGAATATGTATATATAATATATTTTGAAGTAATGCTTGAATAGTCGAATAATGATTAGTTTAAAATTTTTTTTTGAATTAAGCTCAAGAGCAAAGAGGGTCGAAGTTGGATAGGGGAAAAGAGAAAGTAATTGAGTAACCTTTCCATAACCGTTCAAGTATATCCTAGGTAAGTTTTGAATAGGTACATTTAGTATGTAATTGATAATGTCTTGATATGTGTATGATAACTGTACTGCGATCTATTGATTCTATTTGAATATAGTTGAGTGACAAATAATTTATGTTTAATGTAACACCCCAAACCCGTCCCAGACGTTATGGCCGAATCTGAAGTGCCATATTGAAGTTAATTTTGTTTTAGTGCTTTAAAAACTGACTTTTGTTAAGCTAACAAAGTGAATAGGAGCTGGGCACCAGGTAGGAATCCGTAACAGAGGAGGTGAGCCATGAAGGCTGCTTAAGTACCAAGCTCTTCTAATGGATCCAATCCTAGACATGCCCACAACCATTGCCACACTTGGTTAAATCGAGTTGTTATTTAAGTTGAAATCTTTGATAAATCGGATAATCGTGGCGTGGTGTTATTTTGAAAACAATTATCATTTTGAAAACACGTCCTAAGTCTAGCCCATTTATTAACAAAGCAGTTAAAGTTATTAAAAATAAAATAATCCCGGAAAAATAATTAAAATAGCCTTATTACAACTCAAAACCAAACAATAATATTAATAAGATAAAACTTATAAAGAAATAAATCGGCTACTTATTGTAATTAAAAGAAACAGAAACAGTAGTGTGGCCATCTCCGAGTCCCTCGCAGCTCCAAACCATCTAAGCTTAGGGATTACCTTGCAGTTAGAAGCGGGTGAGTTTATGAAAACTCGGTGTGTAATCCTAATAACAAACAAACAGTGAAAACACATGTCAAGACAATCGGGCCAAAGCCCTATTTAGCCTTGACATATCTTGGGCAAGCCTTTCATTTAATCTTCTTCGGGTGAAGCCTTTTCATAAATCATATCACTGGGCCGAAGCCTTTTCATAAATCATATCATTGGGCCGAAGCCTTTACTATAAACGGTATGGCCCTTAGGCCCATTTCAATATCACATGTAATGTCAATGGATGTATGCAAGCCCATTTGGGGAGACTACTCGACCCACCATCCGCTACTCTCCACCCGTACCAACCAACACACCATGTGGGGAATGATTTAACCCTCCCAACCAACACACCACTGGCAGCATAGCTGCTTTATCATATATCTGAGGCCTAGCCTTTTTTAATAATCGGGCAAAGCCCTTTTGAATCGGGCAAAGCCCTTTTCAATAAATCGGGGCATAAGCCCTTTTGATGGCCCGGGCATAAGCTCTTTTCAATAAAGCGGGGCATAAGCCCTTTTGATGGCCGGGCATAAGCCCTTTTCAATAAAGCGGGGCATAAGCCCTTTTGCACTTCCTCCATCCATATAAAAACCGAACCCAATGCAACATGTCATGTATGCAGAATGTCATGCCCATATTTGAATAAACAATCACAGTCAAGTCATTCATATCACCAACATATATTCACAATCAATTCGTCAACCACACAGTCTAAGTCAGTCACTTGCCCACAAGGGCAAAACAATCATTTTTTACATTATAAGGGTGTTTTCGTAATTTTACCAAAAATCAGGGTTTTCCATGTTCATTACAATTATCAATATTTTTGAGTGTTTAAACAATAATCTTTAACCCACTTTATCAAATTCGGGCTTTTGGGCCCAAAACCCCTAATGGGCCCTACGAATGCTGATTTAGCCTACTTAACCCAAATTTTACAACAATACTAACCGTGTTAACGTGTAACTTTTCCAAATTCCATTTTCTATCAATTCGACCCAAATGGGTCCGAAAGCCCATTGGGCCCAATTTTAGCCCATTGAGGCCCAACTTACCATCGTGCACAAAATTGAGTTCTTACTGCTCCATCGATCCAAACACCGATCTTATCGTATTTATCGATCTACCCAAACGCAACATTACAAGTTCCCAAATCTTGGTATTTTAGCATTTCGACTTCTCAAAGAAATATTAATCTAAGCTATTACGAGGGTTAGTACACACATTACGGGTTGAAGTTGAAACGTTTCCAAAATCAATCGCCTCGATAACCACCACCATCACTCAAACTTAACTAATCCAATATCAATATATGTAAATCCTAAGCACATCAGTCATACAGAACATAAGGGCATATTCGTCATTTTACCATACAGGGGTATTACGGTCACTTTACCCTACAGGAGCTTTACGGTCTCTTTACCCTACAGGGGCTTTACGGTCTTTTTACCTAATAGGGGTATTTTAGTCATTTCATCCTATAAGGGTGTTTTGGTAAATCTACAAACCAATGGTATTTCAGTAATTTTGTAAACCAATAGTATTTCTATAATTTTTAAAAAGTCAAGGGTATTTCTGTAACTTTGTAAATCAGGGGTATTTTGGTAATTTTACAAATTGAGGGTATTTCGATAATTTTACAAACCAATGGTATTTTGGTAATTTTACAAACCAGGGGTATTTTAGCAATTTTACAGACTAGGGTATTTTGGTAATTTTACTGATCGAGGTTTTTTTGGTAATTTTGTAAACCAAGGGTATTTTAGTAATTTTGTAAATCGAGGTAAAACAAAGAATTACAGAAATCGAGGTAAAACAATAATTCTATAAATCGAGGTAAAACGGTAATTCTGTAAATCGATGGTAAAACAGTAATTCTATAAATCGAGGGTACTTTGGTAATTTTACAATTTGAGGGCATTTTAGTAATTTGGTAAACTAAAGTATTCTAAACAGGGAAAACAATACGAATAGGCTTAAAGCCTATTCTCGGCCCAAATGGGCCCACACGCTCGTGTGGCCCTTTTAGCCCAAATCTAGCCACAGATATGAGATTCACCTAGCCTAGTCTAATATTTACTACACAATCAAACAACTTATCCAATTGGGCTGTGAGGCCCATTGGGCCCATGACCTCTTTCTACCCATCGCGTCCAAGTAGCCATCCTACTGACTAGAGTAGCGAGAAATACACACCGATTGGCGTGGAGTTAATCCAAGCTCCAAGCACTCTTAGCCGACCCCAACCCAAACGAAAGCACGCCATACAAATGAAGGGATCACCAAGAAAGGTACCTTTACTCTCCTCATGGTTCCTCTATTTAAAGCCGACCGCAACCACTCTTATGTTAGCTTCCGATGTGGGATCCTCCAACATCAGAGTTTAAATTCAACACCAACTCTAGTCGCCCCCTGTTAGCAAAATAAATGCTCCTTGCTTTCTATGGGATTCGAACCCATGCCTCCCCTCAAATGCTCCACACGCTACTTGCCACTAAGCCACAAGGCTTTTTGTGTCATAATTTATCCCCAATTAATTATAAGGTCTAAAGGCCAAAGTCTAGGTTCCCTTAAAAAAAACCAAAATAAATTGCAAGAGCCAAGGCTTGAACCCAGGCTCCCATACAACCTTAATGACGCCACAACCACTAGACTACAAGCTTCCTTGTGTCATTTATTTAACACAATAATTTAAAAACCCTCATCCAAGCATCTAGGTTTTTTTTTCTCTTAATACCAAAGTTTTTGCTAAAGCCCATGTTTGAACCCAATATTTCTCTAACACTTCTCAGGGCCATTAACCACCAAAGCAGACATTTAATTGTGTTATTTCATTGCACAATTAAATACCTATATACAACCTTCTTACAGACCTGCACTCAAGGCCCAATACTTCTAGGCCCAAATTCGGGGTGTTACATTTAAGGCCTAAAGCCGAATAGACATTAGAAGTTAAGCTTGGAAAGTAAAATGGACATATATTCTTATGTATGTTATTGAGCCAAAAGTTATATGAATGGTGCCCATGTTATGCTATTATTCGAATGGAATAAATGAACTATGATTGTGAGATGTTATGTGAATTGAATTTTCTTGCGAATAAGTATGCATGACATTCAGTGATGTTCATCCGGACTTAGGGTCCGCAGGCTATGTGCTAGAATTATATCCGGACTTAAGGTCCACAGGCTATGTGCTGGAATTATAACCGGACTTAAGGTTTGCAGGCTACGTGCTGGAAATATGTCCGGGCTAAAGTCCCGCAGGCTTCGAGCTGGTATTATACTGGGTTTAAATTCCCGCAGGCTTGTGCTGGTAATTGGTTTCAAGTTCTAAGACTTGACAGGCTTAATGCCAGTAAGTTAAATAAGATTACGATATTGAATCTTCACAGTAAACCATCGTCGAGTAAGTACTGTACATTTACGATGTTCAGGTACGTATTACTTACTCATCGGTGAATTGATTTCGAAGTGAATCATTAGCATCAAAGAAGAATATATATATAAATATGATTAATGGTTATATTTGCGAATATGAGAATGATTTAATCGGTCATGGTATATTTGTATTGAATTATATGTTAAAATTACTTTAAGTACTCATGTACATTCAGTCAATGATTTTGTGAATTATTAGTATTAAAGAATGATACTTAAGTGTGAATGATTGTTATATCTACGAGTAAAACAATGACCTATTCGGTCAAATGTTGTTAATATATGAGATTATTTGATTTAAAAGCATCGTATGAACTTTAAGCAAAAGAAAAATATGTGCTGAGAAATCTATGTATATGTTTATGTGTATTCGAAGCAATTTGAATTTAGAATAAGTCTGTTTAAATGAATGTTTTGATTATCGATAAGTCTTTAATTGTTTGTGATGCTTAAAACTTACTAAGCTTTGAAAGCTTACTCTGTTCTTTATTTCTCTGTTTTATAGATTGTTGATTTTGTCCACCGACTTGGGGATCGTCAGCAGTTCATCACACTATCGATCTTTTTGGTACAGTTATATTTTGGACTCGATATGGCATGTATAGGTTAGGCTGATGATAACAATGTTTTGAAATTGTAAATATTTTGGCCATACGAAAATGGCGTATAACTTAAATATCAGTAGGTATTTCAGCTCGATCTCTGTTTATCTTTATTTACAATGTGAATGAGATAATTAAATGTTTAGTTCGGTAATACCTTTTAGCCTTAATCCGGCGATCGGATTCGGGTTAGGGGTCTTATAGGATACATATCACATGACATAGGATTCTGAGGTGTGATAGTGTAAGACCAAGTCTGGGATGTTGGCATCAACTTGAGATTTCGTGTAAGACCATGTCTGGGACATCAGCATCGTATATGATTTCGTGTAAGACCCTGTCTGGGATAGTGGCATCGATATTTGATTACATGTAAGACCACGTTTGGGACGTTGGCATTGTATGAGCTTTCTGAGCTATTCGAGTATCCTTATTGATTTCGAACGGTTCAACGGGCATTATTGAGCAATAAATGATCAAGGAATGTGTCTCTAATTCAGGTACGTATGAAAGGTATATAAAATTTGAAAATGAGTAGTAAGAATGAATATGATCATTTAAGATGTGAATTATATGAAAATGTGATGTGTTTATAAGCAAGTGATTATGAACAATTGAGCTATATGGGAAATATGATCTTGCAATTGTGTTTTTCCATGATTCATATGTATGAATTGGTCTATAATTTTTTATGTGATAATTTTATTTGTAAATGGCTTACTAAGCTTAGGAAAGCTTACTTTTTATGTTTTTTAATTGTTTTATAGATTATCGAAGCTACTGTGAGCTCAGAGATCGTCAAGGATCGTCATCACACAATCAATCGATATTTTGGTACATTTGAAGTTGTAAATATTGGTGTATGGCATGTATAGGCTATGGGGAATATGTTATGTTTTGTTTAGTGAATCTTGCCATGTGATATGGCTTGGGATGAAGAACTTATTTTGGTTATGATAGATGATAAAATTGGATGTTCATAATGTGTTCATATATGGCTTAGTGAAAATGGTCAATTTGGTAAGTTTGACATGAGATTTAGTTGAGAATTTGGTATGATTTTGGCATAGGATTTGATGTGGAATTACTAATGTTGATCATAGATGAATGAATAAATTTGTTATGTGAATTAAGTATGTTTTGGCTAGAAATTGGGTATGAATTATGTGTCATTTGATGCTTGAAGGTATGCTTGAGATGAGTGTGAAATCTGGCTTTAATCAAGCCTATTTTTATGCCACACGGCTTGAGCACACGGGCGTGTGATTCGACCGTGTGAACCCTGCATCTTAGTCTAAACAAGTCAGTGAGTTATACGGCATAGACACACGTGTGTGTCTATTGGCCATGTGTGGTACACGGGTTGGCACATAGGCGTGTGGTCGGCCGTGTGACCCAAGTTAGTAACCTCCCTAATTTTCACAGGACCTGACACACGGACGTGTCATGTGGCCGTATGGATAAGTCATTATGTATGCCTTACTTTTCCACGGCCTAGACACACAGGCGTGTCTAATTCCGTGTGAGGCACACGGCCTACCCACACGGGCGTGTGACCTCTGTAACTTTGAAAATTTTATTAAGTTTCAAAAAATTTTTGTATGTGCTCGATTTAGTCTTGACCCCTTCTTAAAGCATGTTTGAGGTCTCCTTGACCTAAGAAAGAGACTTTGTGATGATGTTTGACTATGATGTTATGATGTGTGGGTGATGTTTGGGAATTGATCATAAAATGTTCCAATACGTCCTGTAATACCTCTTAACTTTAGTTCGGCGATGGATACGAGTTAGGGGTGTTACAGAAAGCCCACCTACCTTGGCTCGATAGTTTGCTATAATTAGCTTGATAAATGCCTAGTAAAAGCTCGACACTTCAGTCAAAGACCATATGATAACTCTTATGGGATATGTTGCCGAGGTCGCAGACAATGAGGCCAATTTGGATCAGAACACTCAAATTGAGAAGGTGTCTAAAAGCTTGTCCAAGGATTTTGTAAGCTTTTAGGATGCATATAACATTGGGAACAAGAATCTAATGCTTATACAACTCCTGAAGAAATGACAATACTATGAGTTGATGTTGAATGACGTTAGCCGGTCCAAAGAGAGGAAGCAAACTTAGCTGTCACTTCTTCCTTAAAAGGGAATGAAAAGCATGCTAAGAAAAGCAAGATTAAATTCTCTAGGTCACCACAAATGGAAAGGAAGAAAACCAAGAAGCCTAAAGACTTACCTAAGTCTAAATGCTTCTTTTGCAGTAATAAAGGACACTTCAAGGCAAACTGCAAATAGTGGAATAAGTACCTGGTCATTAAAGGCAGAGGTATGAAACTCTTTATGATATAATTTTTATAGTGGAAGATTCAATAGACCACAGGGTCATTGATTCTAGAGCCACTAATCATGTGCATATTTCTCTATAATGGTTTAAGGAGACGAAAAATATTAGAGATAAGAGTATATCATTACAGACTAGAAATGGAACAACTTTGGCAGCTGAAGTAGTTGTAATCTCCCAAACTCAGTGATGTGAACTCGATTACGAGTTTAGAATTTGATTCACGATTTGATTTGCCTGATCGTTTAAATAGTTACTTTCTTAGAAAAAAGAGTAGTTAAGCTTAGAAGTTGAAATGTATTTAGAATATTGAAATTGATGAACGAAATGGATAAAAACTGATAAAGCAAAACTTGATCTAGAAATGAACTAACACTATAAAACAGTGTGACTCGATTTCTATAAAGCAAAGTTAAGTCTTAACAAGTTGGCTATTTTAAGAAAGATCGTGACCTACTATCTATAATGAGATAGGAACCAACGATATAGGATGATTGGCACATTTCAGAAAGAGTTGAGAAGGGAAGTGATAAGATCAATTGATGAACGCTATAAGAAGGTAAGTTCTTATAAGTTCAATTTTAGTTCTGAAAAGAACAAAGTCTATAAAATTGGTTTAAATTTCAGATTTGATTGATTCATTCATTAACCCTTACTAAGTGACCTAGGCTGAATATTTATAAGACTTGAAAAATGCCTCTTCAAAGCCGTCCATACATGTACCCCTTAAGTACAAAGTATTTACATATTACATGTACCCACATTTAATGCTTGGAAATTCATCATTTATTCCCCCTTATGCCATCAATACATCCTTAGCCCTTAAGAAATGTTTGTTCATCTTTAAGCATTTAATTGGATGAACTGAATGGTCCCTTCATGCACTCCTTAATGGCCGAATAATCATGAATGGAAATGGATTGACTTTTAAGTTGCTAATTTATGAACAATTCCTCTCATACATTCGTCTTCAATTGACCATTAAAATGCCTTCATGAATCAACCTTTAAGTGACCAAAAATTCTATGCATCTTGAAGTAGTTGAATGGCCTTTGGATAATCACTTGAATGGTCACATTTGTTCCCCCAGCTAGCCGACCATTGATGTTCCTTTAGGACACAATAAACAACCTTTAGGACACTTTTAATATGATAATAAAGTTGTAACAAAATTGGTCAAATTTAATAGCTAAATTAAAACATATTTAAAACAAAATTAAAGTAACTAAATCAACCAAAAACTAATTTAACTAAAAACCACTATAATTAAAGTTTAGCAATCATGAACTGAGGGAAAATAAATAAATGAAAAATAAGTTGTGGGAAAGGAACCAAACAATTGTTTTAGACTTAATTCATCATGTGCAACAAGTTGCATGGACTCAGACCCTTAATCAGAGCCAAATAGTTGTTGAACGAATTGGTTTCAGCTTATAGATGTTGAATTAGGCCCATGAAAGACTCCTTCATTTTCTTGGCCTTAGCTCGTGTAATTGGGCCCAAGGTAATTCTAAAGGCATCATGAATCCTTCCTTCTTCAACCCTTCTAGATTTGTCCCAAATGTTGTGGGATTGGGCTTTTTGAGGTTTGACCCACAAGCTATATACGAGATCACGTCACTCGGTGTAATAGCCTGTTTATCAGTGGTGTCGGAAACAATGGTTTCGGGGCCACAAATTTGGCATGTGAGTCTATAAATATTTACTATTTAATATTTATGAGTCAAATATGGTATTAAAATAAAATTTGAATTAGCCATTTATGCTATTTGAATGAATAATTAGGTTTAAGTGGTATGACCTTAAAGTCAAATGGTTTTAGAAAATGAGGTATCGGGACCTCATTTCTATAAACCGAGTCATAAATATTTTATTAAATATTTATAGAGTGTTATTAAGGTTGTATTAAAGTTTTGTTAAGAAATTTTGATATTTAAATGGTTAATTAAATGAAAAGGACTAAATTGTAAAAAAATATAAAAGTTAAGTTCTATTAGTTAAAAGGTTCAAATGGCTATGAAAATGAAAGTAAATGGACTTGAATGGAAAATATACTAATTTTAAATGTGTTGGACAGTTAGTGGGGTTATTTAGTTAAAAAGTAATGTTTATTAAAATATAAAACATTAAATTATATGTTATAATAGTTAAATAAAATAGGAAAAGAAAGGAAAAAAAAGAAGAAGATAATTTCATCTTCCTCATCTTATAATCAAAACAAAAAAGGGGAGAAGGAGACCTAGCTCACGTCTAGCTTCAAGCTCTAATTAGTAAGTTGTTTTTGATCGGTTTCTTATAATTTTTATGTTTTGGAGGTCGTTGCAATTAGGTCCAGCTAACCTGGGGGTCAATTTGTAAAACTGCTAAATGTTGTAGATTATGCCATGAATGAATTTTATATGTTTTTGAAGTTTTATGATAGATTGTTAAGTTTAGTAGATAAATAGACATGTTTTATTGAGTAAATTTTGGTGATTTTAAAGTATAAGGACTTATTAATGAAAATGGTAAAAGTAAAGGAAAATATTGTAAATGGATGATAAGTATATAAAAATAGGTAAAAATCGGTTTGCATGAATTTTATTTAGAAATGATGTAATTGCAAGCTTCGAGTTTAGGGACTAAATTGTAAAAAAGGGTAAACTTTGAGGGTAATTTTGTAAATTTTCATTATAATAGGTTATAAGCTAAATTAATTATTTTAAATGCTGCAATGGGATTAATTGAATAAAAATGGTTAATTTGCATGTTTTGAACTTATGTGCTAAATTGTATAAAAGTAAAATGTTAGGGGCAATTTTGTAAAAATGTCAAAAGGACTTAATTGCATAAATTGAATTGATTTTTCTAATATAAATAGTGAACTGAATGGAATTATTATTTTAGATCAAGAACGACTGAGAAAGCAAGGAGAAGAGAAAATTACCAAATAGCCCCTATACTTAGTTAATGCTGCGATTTAGTCAGGTAAATTCGTATGAACTGTAATTGTTTTAATGTTAGTTAAATTTTAATGTTATTTCATTGTTATGAAACAAATGAAATTAAGTATAAATGAATTTATGCCATGATGTGTTTGTAACACCCCTCACCCGTATCCAACGTTGGGATAGGGTTCGAGGCGTTAACGGAATTAAACATTCACAACAACACATAACATATTACCAACCATACATGACAAACAAGCATATTCACATCACCAATATCAAACATAGCATAAATAGCTAGATTTATAAGTCAGAATCATTAGCTCACTAAATACCAATATATTTGGCCAAATTATAATAACACATGTTATAAAACTAGGTCCCTATACATGCCACTCACTTGATAATTCTAGCATATGTGTTTATACTGTCAAGGTGTTGGCTTGTTAGTGTGATGCTACCTCCGACGATATCCAACCCTGAGCTAACCTGACAACACTAAAAGAAATGGAAAGGAGGGGGCAAGCTTTACGCTTAGTAAGCTCGCATGAAATAATAATAAGCAATTTACTAACATGCTTTCCATAGTAAAACTAACCCAATTGCACATTTACACATGTTCTAGTTAAGCTGCTTTCTTGAGTCACAGTCACTCAATCATTTATATATGGAGTTACAGAACTCCAAATTAAGATCCATAAATTTTTCCAGAAACTAGACTCATATATCTTTCCACAATAAAATTTTTAGAATTTTTGGTCTAGCCAATAGGTACAGTTTATTATTCAAATTCTCCCCTATTTTGCAATTTGACAACTTCGACCTTTCTTCACTAAAATTTATTTATCTCATAGTACGATACTCAAATAATATTCATGTTTGTTTCTATTAAAATTAGACTCATCAAAATTTCTAATCATATAAATTATAACCCATAATTATTTTTCTACAATTTTAAAAATTTTTCTAAGTCAGAATAGGGGATCTCAAATTCATTCTAAAACTGTCTCATAAAATTAGAATATCACATAATATACAACTCTTTTGCTCCCCCTATTTCCTTTATATAAAAATATACTCATTAAGATTTAATTCCATAATTTATTTGAAATTTAATTCAACTTACAAAATTTTTTGGTGAATTTTCAAAGTCACACAACTGCTGCTGTCCAACACTGTTTTACTACTAAAATTCACTTTTACATAATTTCACTTAATCCATTTTGTCTTATCGAAGTTCACTCAAATATCGAGCATATTGCTCAAAATTTTCTTAAACATATACCTGCACTTATTCATCATATAATCATGTTCACATGTATTTTTACTTAATCGATTTTCCAGTTAAACTCTTCGGAATAATAACTGATACTCAGTTGCCTGCACATATTTTCACACTTGTAGCCAAAGCTATCTGGTACGCATAGTAGCCTGCACTTAGTACTACACATGCGACCAATTATCCGGTGCACGTAGTAGCCTGCACTTAGTACTACACACATGACCTAACCATCTGATACACGTAGTAGGTTGCACTTAGTACTAAACACGTGATCGAAGTTATCGGGTATGCATAGTAGCCTGCACTTAGTACTACACACGTGGCCTCACAATAGATCATTCGTATCGTTTCTATTCTAAAGGCTCAACTGAGAAATTTCTCACTTTCCAACATGTTACAATTTATTCATAGTCCTTTTTCAATTTGCAATTTACAAAAAATAATCATTCTATAGGCAGCCACATTGCATATGATAACAAAATATAATAAAATAAAAAGAATCGATAAATTATTTACGTGCAAACTTACCTCGGATCCAGAAATAGCAATTTACCATTCTAGTCCATAACCTTGTATTTTCCCGATTTAAGTCCAAATCTCGATTTCCTTGATCTATAATATCACATTTAGCCTACTAATTAGTCACACTATTCATATGGATCTAAAAATCATATTTTTACAAATTTGCATTTTCACCCCTAAACTTCTGCATATTTGCACTTTTGCCCCAAGGTTCAGAAATTAAACTTGTCCTATTTTCTTATGTTTTATGACATGCTGATCATTTTTCCATTCTATGGAAACATCAAATTCTCACTCTAACATGTACTTATGAACAATAGGTATTTTTATCGATTATACCGTTTTACTCGTTTTCACGTAAAAGCGCTTAGCAAAAGTTGTTTAACACAATTTCAAGCTTCATATTCTACCATGAAACATCAAAATTCATGCATATCATTCATGGGTAAATTTGTAAACATAAATCCTAGATCAAAATAATGGTAGAAATGAGCAGATCATGTTACCGGGATTTCAAAAATACATAGAACATTAAAAACGGAGCTCGGAATCACTTACTATTAAGCTTGGAAGCTTGGACAAACCCTAACCATGGCTGCTCTTGGTACATTCTGCTGTAGCAAGAAGAAAGGGACACATTTGAAGTTTAAAATTTGTCTTTTAATTCATTTTACCCCTAAATGACCAAAATGCCCTTTTTACTATTCTTTCAAAATTTACCCAATCAAGGCCATTTTTGTCCAAAAATTTATACAATGGTTTAATTATCATTTAAGGACCTCCCATTTAAAATTTCATAACAATTTGATTCCTTTAACATGTAGAACTCAACTTTTGCACTTTTTACAATTTAGTCTTTTTTACTAAATTGAGTGCCCAAACATCGAAATTTTCGAACGAAATTTTCACGAAATCATTTCGTGAAATCGTAGACCATAAAAATATAATAAAAATGAAATTTTTCTCATCAAATTTATGGTCTCGAAACCACTGTTCCGACTAAGCCCAAAATCAGGATGTTATAGTATTGACGGATATTGAGTCCCGGTTGAACCTTAGGAATTCTTAGGATACAAATGACATGTCATTAGGGATTTCATGTTTCAGGTGCTGGCCTTGAATGTCATATTGATGATTGAGGTATTGCGTTTGTTGCGGATTCTCCACAGCTCGTGTGAGTAGCATCGTGTAGCTTACATTCTAACCCACAGCTCGTGTGAGCTTTGATGTAAATGAAAGGTTACAATTATATGTAAAGGCACGCTTTGTTTGAGCTTTCCTGAGTATCTGATGTAATTCTAGATAGTTCAAGTAAGTGACTCAATGGAAAGGTACATGACTTTATGAAAGGTTTGATGTGTATGTAATGTATCTTATGAAATCTATTTATGTTATAAATAAGTTTATATGATTTTTCAATGAAGCTACTAACAAGTGAGCTTGATGATGCTTGAATAGACTTATATTAAACTCATGGTATTGGAAACGATAAGTAAGCAAATAGAATGATATGATCATATGTTAACAATGATGAATTAAATGTTATGTTTATATATATGGTTGATTTCATATGTATTACGAACAAGTATACTAACTTGTGAGTTTGATGGTGTTATATAGGCTTTCATTAAGCTTATAACATTGGTAAATGTTTATACTTATTCTATAAATTTCATTATTTAAATGGTAAATTAAGTTTTAAGTTTATACGAGCTTACTAAGTATTCACTGTTTACATAGTTGTTTTTCCTTTGTTTTATAGATTATCGGAAGCTCGATCGATTGAAAGCTCGTTGGAGATCTATCATACAATCTAGTGGGCAATTCAGTAGTTTTTGAGTAATTTGGGTAAGGTTTATAATGGCATGTATAGGGTGATTTGTAATGGTATTATGATGTATGTGTTAATGGTGTTTTGGGTTGTATAAGCTTTGGGAAGCTGTTTTGATTTTGTACACTTGATGCCTTACCAAGTTAGGTTGTTTTGGTAGCTTTAAAGTGCTTGTTTACGAAGTTCTCTTGGCATGTTGTTGATGGTTTGAAAATGGTTATTTGTGGCATGTTTTGGTTCATATTTGAACTAGATTAGTATGTATGGAAATGCCAATATTAACATGTATAGGATGATTATGTAAATGGTAATTTGGTATGTTTGTACCTTGATGTTTATATATGGTTGATGAACCTATAGTGCTTGTTTAGGTAAGTCCTTTCGGTCATTTTTTGAGAATTGATATGTATGACATTTTGGTACAATATGTTGGTTTGGAAATGGTCAATTATGATATGTTTTAAGCACATAATAGAGTGAAGTCTTTATGCATGGAATTAGGAAATGTTTACATGTTTTGGTAAATGTTGTATTCTTATAATTGAGGTTCCTTTGAATGGCATATTTTTTAGTTGAACTAGATCTTGAAATGACATTTTGATGTATGTTTGGTTGATGATTAGGTTCCTTTTATGTGTACACAAATGGGTTTGATTTAGGTGAAATTTGGGTTCACACAGCTTAAAACACGGGCGTGTGAGTCAAGCCGTGTGAGGTACACGGCCTAGCGACACAATCGTGTGTCGTCTGAGAATTTCTTAAGGTTCCAAGTCAGTGAGTTACACGACCTGGCACACGGGTGTGTGATCCTACTTAGAAAGTTACACAGGTGAGGACACGAGCTGGGACATAGCCGTATGTCCCTAGCTCGAAGGTTACATGGCTAAAGACACGTGCATGTGTCTCAGCCGTGTGAGGCAATGGCTTGCCCACACGGGCGTATGACCCCTGTTTCATAAATTTTGCAATTTCAAATTAGTCTTGATTTTCTTCTAAGCTTTTTTTAGGGCCTCGAGGGCTCAATTTAAGGACATTATGCATGTTTATGAATGGTTTATGATACGATTAAGTTATTCAATGATATAAAGTTTAAATGTTTCCGATTCTATGGTAATGCTTCGTAATCCTATTCCGGTGACGAAAACGGGTTAGGGGTGTTTCACTCAACGTAGATTTTATGGTTGAATTCAGAAGGCTGCATTGGCCTCTGGAATGGCACAAAATTACTGTAACTTTGGGTTAATACTTACTCTGAGCTTATTAGCTCACTCCTTAATTTACTAATTTTATAGATAACCTTGGAAATAATTATCGGAGGAGCTTTTTGGATGTTTTCATTTTTAAGTACTTTATACGTAATTTAAATAATTGTTTTGGGACTGTAATAAATTTTGTGGACTGTGGCATGGGACTTTATTTGGTGATTTATACTTTTATATTTAAATGATTATGCATGAAAAATTGGTTTACACTGCTTATTTGATATTTAAATGATTATGCACGAAAAATTGGTTTTTAACGAAAATCTGTTATTATCCCTAATTTCCGTTGCAAATTGAAAATGAGTTTTTAATAAAATACAACTTCATTTTTGAAATGATTAACCTTTACAAATGAAATTATAAAGATAATTGATTTTTGAAATTAACATGTTTTCCCGAAATTATGACAAATAACTAAGTTCACTAGTTTTTAATAAATAGGCAAATGGTTTTAAAATATGTTTAAAATTATGGGGAAAAATTTTGTGCCATTCCAGTGGCCAATGTGGAAAAAACTAGCCAATAACTATTTTTCCCCAGAACTCATCCAACCAATAACACACTAGTTTGTGGACAAGCCATAGGTAATGGAGATAAATTGCCAAAAATGTAGACAAGCAGTCCAGTAACGCAAACAAGCTACCAGTATTGTGGACAAGCCACCAGAAATGCAGATAGACTGCCAATACTTCCTTCTTACATAATCATCCCAACCCCAATGCAGAATAACATGTTTTTAATATTAATAGAGCAATAAAATAGGCATGATTAAAACATGCAATTAATAGCATAAATAGTAGGCATGAATTATCATGCGATCAACATTTCAATATCAATTATCATGATTTTATCATGTGATCAATTTTTAACAGAATAAATGGCATGTCTTAAACATGCAGGCATATTTAACAATCTCAATGAACATGATTTAACATGCTTCCAATATCAAAATCAAATCAATCACATGCTTTAGCATTACAATACATACGAAATAATATAAAATCATACAGTGACATTACATACTCATTTGGCATTACAGATTTCTTAGATCAGGGTACTTGTAGCAAATCCTTAATAAGGAATTTATTATTCACCTTGAATACTTTAAGTATTCATTTATTCATTAGATTGGCTAAGATAAAAATAGTTATTTTTAAACATACACACATATATTTTTATAGATAAATTCATCCACTATTTTAATTGATTAAGATCTCACACCTTGAAATGAAAGTTCCACGATGCAAAGTCTACACCTTCACAATCCTTACGCTTTAGATCTATCTAAATCTTGCCTCAGTTCTATTATAACATTAAGGTACCAACACCAAGTACACATGTTAGTTTTGGTTATAGTCTAAAATAGTTCTATTATGAAATCAAGTGAGAAACTTACTCTATTACTCGTTCAAATGCAGATCCAAGTATCCGAGCGATCTGGATTGGATCCTTCACAAAAACATATTATACATTCATTAGACATTAGATTTTATGATTAGATAAACTAATCCTTACTTACACTATGTTGGGATAAATTAAAGATTTTACAATTTTAACGAAAAACTCAAGTGGATGGAGGAGAAACAACTGTGGAGAAAATCAAAATAAAGAAAGTGTGAGTATGAATATTATTTAACATATTGAAAAGAATAGAAGAAAGAGTGATAAGGATCCAGTTATGAATAAAGAAATGAACAGAGGAGAAAAAATAGAGAAAATGAGTGGCAGCGATAGTGACGACGTGGCGTGACAACGACGGTCTGACGGTAGAGGAGAAAGGAAGAAGGGAAAAGGTGGCTATAGAATGGTGATTGAAGTTGTGCAAAAGTGGCTAAAAGGTGGTCAATATTGTGGTAAAAAAATGAAAAGGTGGTTGTACAATTTGAAGAGGAGAGAAAAAGATGAGAGGAGAGGAATAAATGAAAAAGAAAACAAAATAATTGTTTTCCTTAGTTGGTAGGGACGGCTAGCAAGTTAAAGGGGGAGGACAAATTGCAAGGAGTAAAAAAAGGGGAAAAAAGGTAGGAAGGGGAAGATAGGGGGTGAAAAGGGGGGTAAAGAAGGAAGGAGGAGAAAGAAAAGAGAGGAAAGAATTTCCTTTGCAAGGCAGGTCCTTTTTGGCAGCAAAAGAGTTGACTCAATGACTTCCAAAATTAAAAATAAAATGCAAGAATGGGTACTTGAACTTGGCTCACTAGGGTAGCTTCACCTGACCTTGACCACTAGGTTAGCACACGATCTTGTTTATAAACTAACAATAACTAAATTTAAGTGGGGCATGACAGTAGTTGGAGATATACATCTTCGTTTTGATAATTTTATGAAGATTATGTTAAAAGACATTTTCTATGCACTACGTTTTAATTGAAACTTGATTTCTACTGCATGTTTATATAAACACGACTTGACCGTGATTTTAATAACAATATTGCAATATTTAGAAATCACAAACTTATCTATGATGAATATATGTCAAATAATCTCTATTTTATCAAACCAAAGATGTACACACTGCTTGAGACTGAAATTTTGAATAAAAGACCTAAAATTTCTCACTCTAATGTGTTGGAAAATTTGCCCATGTTGTAGTAAACATGTAACTATTTTCTATTTATTTGAACAATGAATAAATAAATAAAGTTAATTTCTGTAACACCCCGAATTTTGGGTTAGAAGCTTTTGGGTTTTGTGGTTAGGATCAGAGAGAAGGGTGTGCTATTGGGTTTAGTTGTGTGTTTAAGTGATAGAATGAGCCTAATGGTCTAGTGATTGAGTTAGAGTTACTTTACCTCGAGGATCTAGGTTTGAGTCTTTGTGTGTGCATTTTAGAGAGTCATTTTATTTTGTTTTCTGTTAAGTTGATATTTATAACTATATATATTTATATTTAGTTTTATTTTTGGTTTTTTTGGTGGTGGGACATTCTTTCTCTTCTTCTCTTGGTTTTTCTTTTTGGTTTTGGTTCTTCTACTTTTTTTTTTGGAAGCGATGTTTCTTGTGGATTGTGGAGAATTGCTCGCTCACCGTCAAGTTGGTGTCTGAACGTCTTTGATCGAATCAGGTGCGGGTTTCAAAACTCTCCTATTTTATTTGTGAATTGTAAATTTGATTTTGTTAGAATGTGGCACTCTTGGTGTCTTTTAGAAATTGGTTTTCAGAGTTTGAAAGTACTGTTGACTGACATGGAAATCTATTTTGGTTAGTGTGTTTCTAAGTCTCTGTGATTGGGGGTCAATTTAGTGACCAAAAAACTTGATTTTCAAGCTGTTTGTGGGTGGTTTTGTGGCCACACGGGTGTGTGCTGATTCACACGGTTGTGTGATTTTGGGAATTAGGGTTTCTGGACTGATTTAGGCATCACATGGCTTGGCCACATAGCCGTGTGGCCAATTTGGGGATATTAGTCGATTTTAACATGGCCATGTCCCTTGGGTACACAGGCGTGTGTGATTGGGATTAGGATTTTAATGTTATGGTGCCACACGACCTGGCTGTACGGCCGTGTGGCAAGTTTGGGGATTTAGGGATCCTACATTGGCGTGTGTTTTGGACACACGGCCATGTCCGGTGGGCACATGGGCGTGTGAGACCCTCACACGATCATGTCTAGCCTATACTCTATTTTAGCACAATTGGATAGTGAGTTACACGGGCTAATCCCACGACCATGTCCCTGGTCCACACGAGCGTGTGCCTTATTCACACAGCCATGTGCGCCTTTTCACACTGGCGTTTGACCTCCTACATGGCCTAGGCGTTTCCACACGGCTAGAGTATACGGGTGTGTGACCCTAAGTCACTTATACTAGTTCTCTGTGCGTTTTGATCTGAAATCATGGTTGTATATGTTTCGATTCTTGGCTAGGATTTAGTGAAGGCGAATAAGACTTTGATACGGGTTTCTGTTCGTATGCAATTTGTGACTGATGTGGGTGAGATGTCTGATTCTGAACCCGATTAACTGGTTGTGAGTGTGTGCATTTTTGTTCTGTCTGACTTTCTAGTAATGTGCCACTGTTCTGTGAGATTGTATGCATACAAACACTTGCATAAAGTAAAGTTTTGGGTGGGATTGCGAAGAGAAGGAAGACTGATTCTAATCTGATCTGGCAGTTCTACTGCAACACATTTGTATTGCGATTTATCACACTGTACTGCATGTGCGTCAGCTTTGCTGCATACTATTATTTGATCTGGCAGTTTAAACTGCAACATGTCTATATAGTGGATTACCGTATTACACTGTACATCACATACGATAGCTTTACTGCATATCGATATTGAGTGGCTTAGCGCACATACATGGCATTTAGGGTTGGATAGGCCCTCGAGGTCCACTGTGGCATGTTTTGGTTGGATGAGCTTAAAAAAATCTAATAGGGTGTGATCGGGGGACAGAGAGGTGTGTTGGCTGGATAGGTGGGTTTTATTACTTGACTGCACATACGCATCTATTTGTGTGTTCTAGGTGCTAGACTATCTGACTGTATTTCGTCTGTCTGTGAGTGATTTGGTGTGCTTGAGTGTTATGTTTTTTTGGGAAGTTAGTTCCAAGTTTTCTTTCTGACTCAGTGGATATCTATAAATCTATTGCGTTATAGAATTGAATTCCGTGACCCTATTTTTAGTCTCAATTCGAACTCACACTAAGCTCGTGTAGCTCACCCCCTTAGTGTTTCCCCTTTCAGGTACATTTCTGAATTCTGATGCTGGACTTGGTATGCGGAGGTCTCAGGCAGTCTCGGTGAACATTTAAATTATCAGTTCTTATTTTCAGTTTCTATTTTGTTATTCGGTTTTTTGAACTGTAAGGTTTTATATAACTGTGGTACAAGTTCTGTTTTAAATTTTATTTGCCCATTTAATTCCAGTTATATATTAAACTTAATTGTAATTTTACTGACTAAATTTTTAACGATTAAATGTTTCAGTTCGACGTGATAACTTGTTTTGTAAAATTTACGTACGATTGCTTCAGTGATCAATGTAACATCCGAGATTTGGTCTAAACTTCTAGGCTAGGTTTAGGGTGTCACAATTTCACATTTCACCTGTGACACCCCGAATGTGACCCTAGTCGGAGAGTGGTTTCGGGACCACGAAACCGAGTCACAAGAATAATTAAGTGTTATATTCCGTGCTTATTGTATGTGGAATTGGTATGCGTAAATATTTCGTGTCTCGATTTTTATTAATTAGGTGCTAATTTACAAGAAAGGACTTAGTAGTGAACTTTGAAAGTACGATAGGGAAATATGTGATGACTAATTAAAGCATGCATGCAAAATAATGGACTTGCATGTCAAATTTCCCTTTTACAAATGATGGCCGCCATGACAAAGTGATATGGGCTAAACATGTCATGAAACATGTTTTGTTGGGCATTAGGGAGAAATCATAAACAAATAAGCATGGGTAAGAAAAGAATGAAAAAAAATGTGTGTGAGAGAGTAGCATTCCCCCATTGCCGTGCAACCAAGAAGAGAAAACAAAAAATTTGTTCATCCTTTCTCATCTTTTGGCCGAAAATCATAAGGAGGAAGAAAGGGATTTTGCTCCATTTTTGGTTTAGAAGAGAACTAGAAGGAGATTTGGCCATACTTGTACCAAGATTAAGGTATGTATGAGGTTGTGTTTGGAGTTTCATGCATGACTTGGTTACTAACTTGATGTGCATGTTAGCCATGGCTCAAATCTTTGTTATGCCATGGAAATGGTATTTGGGCAAAGTTGTTATGGTGATAAAGCCATTGCATGCTAAGTGTGAAGCTTGATGATGATGCATGCAATGATGGATTTTCTATTCATGAGTAAGATTTTGAGTTTTCTCTTTGTTTTATTATGATTAAAGTTGAAAAGGAGCATGATTGTCATATTCGCCATGATGCATTCTTGAGCATGATTCATGCTTCTTGCATGTTAGTTAAAATTTGTGTTTTGGATGGCTATGGACACCTTGAAAATTCGCCATGCTCATATATGCATATATATGATTGCACATTATGTTCGGTTATGAACTAAGTGATGAATATATTGATTTAAAGAAGAAAATGTGGAAGAATGCTTGTGAAATTGCAAGCACAATTCGCCTAGCACACATATAAGTGCTTGATGCTATATTATAAGTTTTGGGCCACAATGTGCAAAGCATTAATTAGTAGATTGCATGCTGTTTTTGTGAGGTATTAAGTGCAAAATTGACCTCAACATGTACATGAATATTCGGCCTTGGGTAGCCTATTGAAGGCCTTAGCATTTCCTTGATGCTCAAATAAATTGTATTGAATTGCTTGATGTAGTATAAAATGTGCATGACCATTGTGTATTCAAGCTAAAGAGTGGCCATATGACCATTTAAAATCCTTGTCATATTCGGCCATAAGCAAGCACAATGAGGTTTTAATAAATTGAATTTGTTTGAATTAGCTCAAGAGCTAAGAGGGCCACAATTGGACAAGGGAAGGAAAAGGTGATCGAATAGCCGAAAAAGCCGCTCGACAACATCCGAGGTAAGTCCTCAAGAAGTGACCTTACTTGAATTATGTGAGATGAAATATGGATGTGTATGATTATTGATGTATGTGTGCATGAGAAATTGAATGATATCGGGCTAAGCCCAAGACAACTATGCTGGAAATTATATCCGGGTTAAGACCAAGGCAATTGTGCTAGTGGCTATATCCGGCTAAGGCAGAAGGCATTCGTCGAAGTTACTCTATCCGGGCTAAGACCAAGGCATTTGTGCACGTGATTAAATCCGGTTATATTCAAGAATCTTGGGCTGGAGGTGAGTGTTGGTTGCGAAATGAATTTAATTAGTACACTCGGAAAGCCCAAAGGATAAGGTACGTTATATGTGCATTGGAAAGTCGACGTGTTTGAGCAACATTCGCTCAATCGACTAATGAATTTCAGTTATTGAATTGATTGATGCTTTGCGAACTTATATAATGATGAAGTATGAAGTAAGAATGTGTATTAATGAAATGATGCATTTGGCTATGTGAATGTATTGCTGTAAATTTATAGTTCATTATATTCCTTGAGACTTACTAAGCATAAAAATGCTTACCCCGTTGCTTTGGCTCTTAGTTTTCTAGATTTCGCTCGAGGCAATCGGATTTGGGATCGTTGAAGTCGAAGTCATCCACACTATCAAGCCTCCATTTTGGTATAAATTTTTGGTTGAACTTGAGATGGCATGTATAGGACTACCCCTTGTTTGTTAAATATGTTGTAATGTAAGTATGTACGGCCGTGCGAAAATGGCTCGAAAAGGGAAGCATGAACTTAGACTAATTATGGGTTGTATGTATATATTTTGTGTCATGATGTGGCTATGGCTTGGAAATGGGAATGTTGGTCATATGATCAGCCATTGGCATGGTTAAAATGATCATATATGAACCTATGTATGGTAAGGCTAGTTGAATCATGGAGACCACCAAATAGGTAAGTCCTATCTTAAAACAGATGCTGCCAGCTGCAGTGGCATGAATGTGAAAAATCACCACAATTCATAGGAATGGAATTAGATAGTGAATAAGCTATGTAAATGAACCTTGATGAGTCTATTTTCATATGGAAGAAACGAAACGGTCATAGGAGTTACAGGTTAAGAGATATTAAAGCTATTGTGAGACAGGGCCAGAATGGTTTCTGGGTTCCCTGTCGCAACTTTAAAATTCACTATAAATTATCCAAAAGAATTAGGAGATATAACTTATATGTACAGATTCCATTTTGAGTCTAGTTTCATTAGAAACAAACGACACCAGCATTAAAGCCCTGTACAGAGAGATATTCAAGTTATACCGCGCGAAGGTCAGAGCAGTCGATCCCTGTAACAGGGTAACTTTAACTAATAAACTGTACCAATTGGCCCGACCAAAATCCTAGAAATAAATCCATGGATGGATATATGAGTCTAAATTCAGGAAAATTTACGAAACCAGTTTCCGAGTTTTGAAACTCGAGATATGATTTTAAGGCGACAGTGACGCAGTTTTCCAGCCTGACTGGAAATGTCAAATTGGTGGGCAAAAACATGTGAACTTGGTTTGTTAACCCTCGGGTCCGACACGGCGATGGTCTCGGGTTTGGGGTGTTACAATTTTATTGGTATCGAGCCACGGTTTAGTCGATTCTAGGACTACCGTGATGTGTTTGGGGTCTAGCTATACATGCCATTAAATGATGAATCGATAGTGTGATGAATTCGACAATTTGACTTCATGTTTGTTTATAGCAATGGATCCCGATCCCAACCGAAGCGATAGCTGATGATGTGGAGAGTGTGGCGCTTGCTCCGCGCAAGGGGACAGCGCGGGACTCTCAACCTATGGCCAGAATCCTAATGACGAGGCTAGGCAAGCCTTTTATAGTGTGATGAACGAATGGTTTAATCAATACATTCGAACCAACACTACTGTTCCACCACCTCCATTCCCGACGAATGCAACCCCAGACCTACAATACCTCCGAATCGACCAAATAAGGTCGTAAGCCCCCGATCGATAGGATTCGAAAACATGGGGCCACCGAATTTAAGGCTACGGATGATGATGATGCCGAGCGAGCTGAATTATGGTTAGATAACACTATCCGGTGCTTGATGAGCTATCCTGTACACCCGATGAGTGCTTAAAGTGTACCATCTCCTTGCTACGCGAGTCCGCCTACTATTGGTGGAGTACTCGACTGTGGTGCCTAGAGAACAAGTGACTTGGGAATTCTTTCTAACCGAGTTCAAAAAAGTATATTAGTCGAGATTCATCGACCAAAAGCGGAGGAATTCCTTGATCTTAAGCAAGGTTCTATGTCCGCTACCGACTACTGAACGAAAGTTTGTGAGGCTTAGCCAGACGCGAGAATGCATTTCGTCCAAGCTATTATGTGTAAACGCCGAGGATGGGCTGAATGATGATATAAGGATGTTTGTTGGCATTCTCGAGATACGAGTTCGTAGTACTTGTTGAGCGAGCTTGTAAAGTCGAAGAGCTTAGAAAGGAGAAACAAAAGCTGATGTGGGGATTGGAGAATTCGAAGAGGTCCTCGGAAAGTCTCTTCAACAAGCATCGAAGAGATTTCGAGATGATGCGAGCCGGTCTAGAGGCGTTTCGGGCTTTTCTAGACGAGGACGCGATCGACCCCCTGTGACCACACGAGTCACCTCGATCGCCGGTGGCGGAAATGATCGCCGAGAGAGGGCGGAGTGTCCACATTGTGGCAAATGGCATTCGGGAGCTGTTGGTTTCGTGATCGCTCTCGCTATAAGTGTGGATCGACCGACCACTTTATGAAGGATTGCCCGAGGATGCATGAGCAGAATGCAAGTCGAGTGCAAACCCGGTGCTACCATCGCCGAGGTAGACCACCTAGAAATATGGGCAATGTCGTTGGCGGTCGAGAGGATCTAGAGATGCTACCATCGATCCGAGGCTCGTGCTCTGCTAGGACTTATGCCATACTGCACGCGAGGATGCTGCCTCTCGGATGTTATTACGGTACTTTCACTCTTTTCAATACAAATGTAATTGCTTTGATTGACCCGGTTCTACTCATTCATATATATGTGAAACCTTAGCATCCAAGAAGACTTTGCCCATTGAGTCTCTCGAGTTTGTAATTCGGTGTCAAACCCTTGGGTCATTACGTGCTTGTTAACAAAGTGTGCAAGAAAAGTCCCCTAGTGTTCGAGGTTCTTGTTTTCCGGCGGACTTAATGCTTTTGCCATTCGATGAGTTCGATGTTATTCTTGGTTTGGATTGGTTGACCATGCACGATGCGGTTGTAAATTGCAAGAGCAAGACTATCGATTTGAAGTCTTGCGAATAATGAAATAATTCGGGTTGAGTCCACGGACTTAAAGGGTTGCCACCGTAATATCGCCGATGTTGGCCCGTAAATATGTAAGAAAAGGGTGCGGCGTACCTTGCGTCGTACTCGATGACAAGGAATCGAGAAGAAACCCGAATCGCGTGCGTGGTTTGTGAATACCGGATGTTTTCCCGAAGAATTGCGGGTTTACCACCGCTCGGAAATAGAATTTGGCATCGAATTGGTACCGGTACCACTCCAATTTCGATAGCTCCGTGTCGTATGGCCCCAACGAATTAAAGGAGTTGAAAGTTCAGTTGCAAGAATTGGTGGATAGAGGTTTTGCTCGCCGAGTTTTTCGCCTTGGGGTGCGCCGGTCTTGTTCATGAAGAAGAAGGATGGAACCATGCGATCGTGCATCGACTATCGTCGACTTAACAAAGCGACGATAAAGAACAAATATCCGTTGCCACGTATTGATGACTTGTTCGATCAATGAAGGGAGCCTCGGTGTTCTCGAAAATAGATTTGAGATCGGGCTACTATCAATTGCGAATCCGAGATTCGAGGCGTGCCCAAGACCGCCTTGAGCGAGATATGGTCACTATGAGTTCTGGTGATGCCGTTTGGGCTCACTAATGCCCTACGGTATTTATGGATTTAATGAATCGAATCTTTAGACCATATTTGGATCGATTCGTAGTCGTGTTCATTGATGACATCTTGGTCTATTCAAGAAATGAGACCGAACATGCTTGAACACCTGCGGTTAGTCTTTCAAATTTTACGGGACAAGCAATTATATGCTAAGTTCAAGAAGTGTGAGTTTTGGTTAAGAGAGGTTAGCTTCTTGGGTCATGTGGTATCGCATCGGGTATTCGAGTCGACCGAATAAAATTTCAGCCATACTAAATTGGAAGCCTCAGAAATATTCTTGAGGTTCAAGCTTTTGGGGCTTGCTTAGGTTATTACCGACGCTTTTGTAAAGGGTTCTCAACGATAGCCACGCCGATGACGGCTACTCCAAAAGGATGTTAAGTTCGAATGGACGGAGAAATGCCAAAAAGCTTCGATCAATCGAAAACTTATTTGACTGAAGCCCCAATTCTAGTGCAACCCGAGTCCGCAAGGAGTTTGTTATCTATAGCGACGCCTCTACTTGGGTTAGGTTGCGTATTAATGCAAGAAGGTCGAGTTGTGGCCTGTCGTCGAGGCAATTAAAGCCACATGAGAAAAATTATCCGACTCATGATCTCGAATTGGCGCCATCGTATTCGCCTTAAAGATTTGGCGACATTACTTATTTGGTGAAAGGTGCCATGTATACTCGGATCACAAAAGTCTCAAATATTTGATGACCCAAAGAGACTTAAATCTGCGACAAAGACGTTGGCTTGAGCATTAAAGGATTATGAACGATCATTGATTATCACCCGGGAAAGGCGAATGTGGTTGCAGATGCCTTGAGTCGTGAATCGTTATTCACTTTACGAGCGATGAATGTGCACTTGTTCCGTCCGATCCGATGGTGTGTTAGTGGCTGAATTGAAAGCCAAACCACTATTGACACACCAAATTCGAGAAGCTCGTAAAGTCGACGACGAGTTGGTTGCAAAACGGGCTGCGTGTGTTCGACGAGGACTCGGAGTTTCAAATCGACGATGACGATTGTTTGAGGTTCAAAAGTCGTCGTGTGTCCGAAGGAATTGAACTCATTTCGATAATTCTGAATGAAGCCCATTGTAGCCAAATGGCAATCCACCCGGAGTATCGAAGATGTACAATGATTTGAAACGTCGATTTTGGTGGCATGGTATGAAGCGAGACATCTCCGACTTTGTTTCAAGATGTTTAATATGTCAACAAGTGAAAGCGGAACATCGGTGCCTTGAGATTACTTGACCAATCACGATACCCGAGTGGAAATGGGATCGAGTCACAATGGACTTTGTATCCGGACCGCCATTGTCGCAAGTAAGAAGGATGCGGTTTGGGTCGTGGTAGATCGATTGACTAAGTCGGCCCACTTTGTCCCCGTGACGTCACGGATTTTTCAATGGACAAATTAGCGGAATTGTACGTTTCTCGATTGTGAAATTACACGGGTGCCTATTTCTATCGTGTCGGATAGAGATCCGAGATTTACCTCACGGTTTTGGAAAAAGTTGCAAGAAGCTTTGGGTACCAAGTTGCATTTCAGACCGCTTTTCACCCCCAAACCGATGGTCAATCCGAGCGGGTAATTCGATACTTGAGGATATGTTAAGATGTTGCGTCCTCGAGTTTAGTGGTTCATGGGAGCGGTATTTGCCGTTGATTGAATTCGCCACAACAACAACTTTCAATCGAGCATTAAGATGGCACCTTATGAGGCTTTGTGCGGGCGTAAATGCCGTACACCATTGTTTTGGACCGAGCTTGGTGAAAGCAAGATTTTCGGTGGATTTGATTAGGGATGCTTTGAGCGAAAGTGAAAGTAATCCGTGAAAGTTTGAAGATAGCCTTCGATCGTCGAGAAGTCGACGCGGATATGAAGCGTAAGGATATCGAGTATCGTGGGTGATAAAGTGTTTCTCAAGGTATCGCCTTGGAAAAAGATACTCGTGTTCTACCGTAAGGGCAAGTTGAGCCCGAGGTTCATTGGGCTATATGAGATATCGAGCGAGTCGGTCCAAAGGCATATCGTTTGATTTTGCCCCTGAACTCAAAAAGGTTCACGATGTCTTCCACGTGTCGATGCTTGACGTTATAGATCCGATCCAATGCACGTGATTAGTCCATCGAAATTGAAATTCAAGCTAATATGAGTTATGAGGAAGAACCAATTCGTATCCTATCACGAAGTGAAAGAGTTGCGAAACAAGCGGGTTCCGCTAGTGAAAGTGTTATGGCTCAAGCACGGGATAGAAGAAGCTACTTGGGAGACCGAGAACTCTATGAGGGAGCGATATCCGAACCTATTTACCGGTAAGCTTTTCGGGACGAAAATCTCTTGAGTGGGGAGAGTTGTGACACCCGAATGTGACCCTAGTCGGAGAGTGGTTTGGGACCACGAAACCGAGTCACAAGAATAATTAAGTGTTATATTCCGTGCTTATTGTATGTGGAATTGGTATGCGTAAATATTTCGTGTCTCGATTTTTATTAATTAGGTGCTAATTTACAAGAAAGGACTTAGTAGTGAACTTTGAAAGTACGATAGGGAAATATGTGATGACTAATTAAAGCATGCATGCAAAATAATGGACTTGCATGTCAAATTTCCCTTTTTACAAATGATGGCCGCCATGACAAAGTGATATGGGCTAAACATGTCATGAAACATGTTTTGTTGGGCATTAGGGAGAAATCATAAACAAATAAGCATGGGTAAGAAAAGAATGAAAAAAAATGTGTGTGAGAGTAGCATTCCCCCATTGCCGTGCAACCAAGAAGAGAAAACAAAAAATTTGTTCATCCTTTCTCATCTTTTGGCCGAAAATCATAAGGAGGAAGAAAGGGATTTTTGCTCCATTTTTTGGTTTAGAAGAGAACTAGAAGGAGATTTGGCCATACTTGTACCAAGATTAAGGTATGTATGAGGTTGTGTTTGGAGTTTCATGCATGACTTGGTTACTAACTTGATGTGCATGTTAGCCATGGCTCAAATCTTTGTTATGCCATGGAAATGGTATTTGGGCAAAGTTGTTATGGTGATAAAGCCATTGCATGCTAAGTGTGAAGCTTGATGATGATGCATGCAATGATGGATTTTCTATTCATGAGTAAGATTTTGAGTTTTCTCTTTGTTTTATTATGATTAAAGTTGAAAAGGAGCATGATTGTCATATTCGCCATGATGCATTCTTGAGCATGATTCATGCTTCTTGCATGTTAGTTAAAATTTGTGTTTTGGATGGCTATGGACACCTTGAAAATTGCCATGCTCATATATGCATATATATGATTGCACATTATGTTTGGTTATGAACTAAGTGATGAATATATTGATTTAAAGAAGAAAATGTGGAAGAATGCTTGTGAAATTGCAAGCACAATTCGCCTAGCACACATATAAGTGCTTGATGCTATATTATAAGTTTTGGGCCACAATGTGCAAAGCATTAATTAGTAGATTGCATGCTGTTTTTGTGAGGTATTAAGTGCAAAATTGACCTCAACATGTACATGAATATTCGGCCTTGGGTAGCCTATTGAAGGCCTTAGCATTTCCTTGATGCTCAAATAAATTGTATTGAATTGCTTGATGTAGTATAAAATGTGCATGACCATTGTGTATTCAAGCTAAAGAGTGGCCATATGACCATTTAAAATCCTTGTCATATTCGCCATAAGCAAGCACAATGAGGTTTTAATAAATTGAATTTGTTTGAATTAGCTCAAGAGCTAAGAGGGCCACAATTGGACAAGGGGAAGGAAAAGGTGATCGAATAGCCGAAAAAGCCGTTCGACAACATCCGAGGTAAGTCCTCAAGAAGTGACCTTACTTGAATTATGTGAGATGAAATATGGATGTGTATGATTATTGATGTATGTGTGCATGAGAAATTGAATGATATCCGGCTAAGCCCAAGACAACTATGCTGAAATTATATCCGGTTAAGACCAAGGCAATTGTGCTAGTGGCTATATCCGGGCTAAGGCCCAAGGCATTCGTCTGAGTTACTCTATCCGGGCTAAGACCAAGGCATTTGTGCACGTGATTAAATCCGGTTATATTCAAGAATCTTGGGCTGGAGGTGAGTGTTGGTTGCGAAATGAATTTAATTAGTACACTCGGAAAGCCCAAAGGATAAGGTACGTTATATGTGCATTGGAAAGTCGACGTGTTTGAGCAACATTCGCTCAATCGACTAATGAATTTCAGTTATTGAATTGATTGATGCTTTGCGAACTTATATAATGATGAAGTATGAAGTAAGAATGTGTATTAATGAAATGATGCATTTGGCTATGTGAATGTATTGCTGTAAATTTATAGTTCATTATATTCCTTGAGACTTACTAAGCATAAAAATGCTTACCCCGTTGCTTTGGCTCTTAGTTTTCTAGATTTCGCTCGAGGCAATCGGATTTGGGATCGTTGAAGTCAAGTCATCCACACTATCAAGCCTCCATTTTGGTATAAATTTTTGGTTGAACTTGAGATGGCATGTATAGGACTACCCCTTGTTTGTTAAATATGTTGTAATGTAAGTATGTACGGCCGTGCGAAAATGGCTCGAAAAGGGAAGCATGAACTTAGACTAATTATGGGTTGTATGTATATATTTTGTGTCATGATGTGGCTATGGCTTGGAAATGGGAATGTTGGTCATATGATCAGCCATTGGCATGGTTAAAATGATCATATATGAACCTATGTATGGTAAGGCTAGTTGAATCATGGAGACCACCAAATAGGTAAGTCCTATCTTAAAACAGATGCTGCCAGCTGCAGTGGCATGAATGTGAAAAATCACCACAATTCATAGGAATGGAATTAGATAGTGAATAAGCTATGTAAATGAACCTTGATGAGTCTATTTTCATATGGAAGAAACGAAACGGTCATAGGAGTTACAGGTTAAGAGATATTAAAGCTATTGTGAGACAGGGCCAGAATGGTTTCTGGGTTCCCTGTCGCAACTTTAAAAATTCACTATAAATTATCCAAAAAGAATTAGGAGATATAACTTATATGTACAGATTCCATTTTGAGTCTAGTTTCATTAGAAACAAACGACACCAGCATTAAAGCCCTGTACAGAGAGATATTCAAGTTATACCGCGCGAAGGTCAGAGCAGTCGATCCCTGTAACAGGGGTAACTTTAACTAATAAACTGTACCAATTGGCCCGACCAAAAATCCTAGAAATAAATCCATGGATGGATATATGAGTCTAAATTCAGGGAAAATTTACGAAACCAGTTTCCGAGTTTTGAAACTCGAGATATGATTTTTAAGGCGACAGTGACGCAGTTTTCCAGCCTGACTGGAAATGTCAAATTGGTGGGCAAAAATATGTGAACTTGGTTTGTTAACCCTCGGGTCCGACACCGGCGATGGTCTCGGGTTTGGGGTGTTACATCACCATTATGTCTTTTGTATTTCTGTCTTTTATATTTTGTATGCATAGTGAAATTTGGACAAACAAATATTAGCCTATTGATTGTCTAAGTTCAAATTGAAGATAAGTGGCATTGTAAGAACATTTCATTGTGAGAAAGACAACTTACTTCAGTAGATAATCTAAATAAGTTTGTAATCTGGTAAAAGAATCGAAGTGAGCATTTGATTCAAATATTGAAAAGGATTATTATGTTGTCTACAATTCAATTGGGGAGATGACTAGTCTTGGCCATCGGAGCAATTGACTCCATGGGTAGAGACATAGATGTATTCATTGGTAGAATGCTACGTTGGACTGGACCCAAGATGAATTAATTCTGAATCCATTTGTGATTTAATTCACTTGTGACGTTCATGGTGTGATTTACCTAAATCAGTCACTGACCATGTGTATGCAACTTATATGCTTTGATATAAGTGGAGGCTTATACTCTAAAGATGATCGAGCCGATAGCCAGTATGTTGGGCACATAATTTGTGTATGGCATGGCTTTACTTGCAACACTAGAATTCATAACTCAATTAAAGAGTTAATAATATCCTCTCATTGGTATTGTATGGACTGATAAATATGAACGTGGCCATGGGTTGCTTGTTCTCGAACAAGCAATTACGATTATTTGTTGACAATGATCATATTAATCATTAAGAAGACACAATGGTGGCAATGAGATAAAATAGGATTGTATTGAGTGAATAGATTTAACTCAAAGGAATCAAGGATATCATATAAGGGTAACACACACATGGCGAGGTAATTGGAAAACTCAGTTGGATGAATTGCTTTCATAAAGAGTATACAATAAGTTTCATAAAGAGTATACAATAAGGAGTCTGCAATCATGATTAAGTAATTGTGAATTACTGGAATGATGCTTCTGGACATAATTGTAATTATTAGAGCCTAATTGTATATGTCCAATTGGTCCCTCCATTAGCTCAAAAGAAGCTCGACCAGACTGTATTTGAATAAGAGAGGAATTCTACGGCTTTGGAAATAATTTAATTGAGTTGATTTATTCGATGTGGAATTAAATTAGATGGTCTTTAGAATTATTCAACTATAGAATTTGAATAAAGAATTTTCTTGAAAAATTAATTTGGGAAATCTAAGTGATTTTTGGGAAAAATTAATTTTGATAAAGTAAAATTAAATTAATCAAATTAATTAAAATTAATATGATATTTTTGGAAATTAAAAATTGGCCCAATGGATAATTGAACTTGAAAATTGGACCTGAGATTGTAAACTGGGCCTGGGGGCCCAAAATCGAGACTAAAACCCAAAAACTGGTCGAACCGGGCCTAGTATGTGAAACTGGACTGATGATCCAATCGATGACTAGATCGGACTGATCAAGTTTTCACTGACCCAGATCCAATCGGCAACAGTCAAACCGGCTCTGGGTGCCATAAGGGTGTTGCACTTCCATCACCGGACATGGTGCTGCTGACGACTACGAAGGCGGTGTCACGGTGGCCGGCGGTAGTTGGTCTTAGGTGGTTGATTAGTGGAAGAGTTACACTCCTAATGGGACTCTACCAGAGGATTTGGTTTCAGATTAACTATTCCAATAATAATACTATATTAATAGTTTAATAGTAAATTTAATTTAATACTTACCTTAATAGTATTTTATTAATGTGGTACTAAATTGATTATGTTAATATTAAATTTAATTTAATGTTTATCTTGTAGATAAATATTCTATTATTTTAATAAGATTTAATATTAAATTTAATATAATATTTATCTTTATAGATATTATATTAGTTTAATATTAAAGTGATTAAGTTTAATCATTGTTGAACTCTATAAACTCTCCTATATAAAGAGAGCCTTGAGTCATTATTTTTTACACACTTGAATTCAATAGAAAGTTGTAGAGAGCAAATTCTCTGAAGAGATTATTTCAAAAAATTTCTAGAGATATTTTTTTGATTTACAACTTGACCCAAAAGTTTTGAGAAATTACGAAATTACCCCATAGGTAATTTTTGTGAAAAATTTTCTGATTCGAAGTGAGCCCACACTTGACAGACGTGAGCTTGAGGATAGCAGAGAAGACTACTCGGTCGAAGCGCTCATTTTAAATGAATTGAAAAGGTACAATTTTGATTAATTGTTTATTACTTTAGAAATAACAACCAAGATCTTATTTTGGAAAACATTTAAAACTCTGGTTTTTCCTTAAATTTATTTTCCGCTGTGTTTTCCAAACCCATTTTTTCCAACATAATGAGGCGTACCTTTGGCATTTGAGACTTGGTTAGATTAACTTAGAAAGAATCATTAGACTTGTGAAAGATGACACTTTAAGTGCACTTAAAGAAGTTGATATTCCAAAATATGAATATTGCTTGGAAGGTAAGATAACTAAGTGATCTTTTAATGCAAAAGGGACGAGGCCCGTGAAACCCTTAGAACTTGTGCATGTTTATGTATGTGGCCCCATGAATGTTAGTAGAAGATGTGGTTATAAGTACTTTGTAACCTTTATTAATGATTATTCCAGATATGAGTATGTGTACCTAATGCATCGTAAGAGTGAAACCTTTGATAATTTCAAAGAGTTTCGTGCGGAAGTGGAGAAACAATTGGGTTTATCCATAAAGGCACTTCGGTCAAATTGAGGCGAGGAATATTTATATGTTGAGTTCTTAGGGTACCTCATAGAAATAATATTCTATCCCAGCCAATCGCACCAGACACTCCACAACATAATGACGTGGTAGAGAAAAGAAATTGAACATTGTTAGACATGATTCATTTGATGTTAAGTTATTTGAAGCTATCAATCTTCTTTTGGGGATATGCATTGCAATGACTTTTTATGTTCTTAATGATGTGCCAACTAAGGAAACATCTAAAACTCCATACGAATTGTGGCATGACCGGAAGCCAAGTCTACTCATTTAAGGATTTGGGGATGCCTGACCCACGTATTGGATAAAGATGAGAGGAAGTTGGATTCGCGAACAGAATTATGCATGTTTGTAGGATATCCAAAAGGAATGGTTTGTTTTATAATCCATAAGAGCAAACTGTGATAGTGTCTACTCATGGTACTTTCCTTGAGAAAAGTTACATGAATGACTTCAAACCTCAAAGTAAAGAAGAACTCGAGAAACTTTTGGGAAATAAACAAAACCCTGTGGGAAACATTTTAGAACCAACTCCTAATAGTAGACCTGCAAACGGCTAGTAGCATAGGGTACTTCGTCACAGTGAGAGGGTCTCTTATAGGCTTGAGTTCTTCCAATATGGCAGAAGTGTTTTAAATACTAAGTCTGCCGATCAGAAAGATGATGACCCACTCACATATGATGAAGTGATGTAGAGTGTTGATTCCAAGCTTTCAGAAATAACTATTAAAGTTGAAATGGATTCTATGGATTCCAACTTAGTGTAAGAACTTGTAGACTTATCAGAAGGAATAAAACCTATATAGTGTAAGTGGATCTACAAGAAGAACAAAATACGAATGGAAAAGTGAAAAATTATAAGGCCAGACTTGTAGCAAAAGGTAATATTTAGAAAAAATATATTGATTACAGAGAAACCTTCTCTCTGATTGCCATGTTCAAGTCAATCTGCATATTGTTATCCATTGTAGTCACTGTTGATTATGAGATTAGAGAAATGGATGTCAAGATAATATTCTTGAATGGCTATCTTGAAGAGAGCACCTATATGATGCAATCCGTCGAATATATAGCTAAAGGAAACGAGCATAAAGGTTGCAAGCTGCTTAGATCCATATATGAACTTAAGCAAGTATCTCACTTATGAAATCAAATATTTGATTAAGTGATCAAACCTTTTGGATTTGAGAAAAGTAAAGATGAACCTTTTGTTTATAAATGTATTAGGGATGGAAAAGTGGTATTTATTATTTTGTATGTTGATGACATTTTACTCATTGGGAATGATGTAGGGACATTGTCATTAGTTAAGCTGTGGTTAACTCAACAGTTTTGCATGAAGGATTGGGGAGAAGCTAAATTTGTTCTAGGTATTCGAATCTTGAGGGATTGAAAGAACAAAGTGATAAAATTAGCACAAGCTTCATAAATAGACAAGATATTAGAATGTTATGTAATGACCAATGAAGAAGGAAACTCAACCTTCTGTATCGAGATTTCATCTTTCTTTGGAGGACTGTCCTAAGAAAATGAAGGAAAGAGAAAACATGAGAAAGGTTCCTTATGCTTTTGTAGCAGGATGTGTCATGTATGCTATGCTGTGCACACATTTAGATATATGTTTCGTAGTGGGGTTGGTGAGTTGATATTAGGGAAATCCAGGTTTAAGACACTACAGTTAAACATATACTCAAATATTTATGAAGAACGAGGGATTATATACTTGTGTATTCTTAAGGAGATCTTACTTCTATTGGATATCTTCTTTGAAATATGGTGTGTAAATTCAAATATGGTAAATTCATAAACAGAATGTATTGAATCAAATCCACATATTAGTACTTCATAAAAACCTTATCAAAACAGAGCTTTAATGAACAGAAGTTCTTTGAACACATCATTTTCAAAATACAACTATGTGCCACCCCCATAAGACATGTGATAGCACTAGAAAGAACATAGGTTTTTCCCTTTACTTATTGGTTAAATTGTTCCCATTTAGTTATCCTTAGCATAAATTTTAGCATTTTCAGTTCAGTAAACTGCATTTTATAACTCAGTGAATCCTAACCTATTTTATCCCTAATTTTGCTATCTTTTTGCATTAATGTCGTTGCATGAGTTAATTCCAAATTGCGTCCAGAATTGTCGTTGCAGCTAACAGCTGTCCGGATAAGAACTAAAATTGCATGAGTTGTCTAGTGTAGTATAACCAACCTGTACGTACAAGGACATAATAATTCTAAAGAAATGACACCTGTACTATTGGAAGAGGACATAAAAGGTGGACATGAGAAGAAAAGGAATCTTTTTACCCGAATCATCATCTTTATCATCCTACCTTGAAGCTTGCGGCCGTGGCAGCTTAAGCCTCTCACGAGTGAGCCAACGTGAAAACTAGATGCGGACTAGCTTCTGACGAGGAGACCTAAGTGCGAGAAAAAAGGGAATAAAGAGATTCAGTCGAGTTGTCTAGGGATAGTATTCTCCACTCGATTCTTTCTTATTTCTTTCTAAATGCTGGTGAATTCTTTTTTTTTGTTTGTACGAAAGTACACATGAATTTTTAGTTAAATGTTATCTTATTCAGTCTTGATTTTATTGTTTAACCTTGGGGTTTGAATTTTTTTTTTAACACAGAAGTGTTATTGCAGTCACTGACAATGGAAAGTGCAGTGACAGTTTGAGCCAACAAGCATTACAATGGAAGTTAAGTGAGGATTAGAGGAATTTAATCCATTTGTTCTTGATAGTGTCGTATTGCCATCATCGGAAGGTGAGGTTAGTATGCAAGTTTAAGTCTCAGATTAAATGGAGGAGTGGCGCTGGGTAATATATACATTGAATTTTATTGCCTCGACAATCACCTATCTTTTTTATACCTTGTAGGCACTTAGTATTCTGTTGAAGATTCATGCTGGGGATCCTATTTTATCATTATCATATTTTATTTTATTGTTTTCAAGTTATTGCTTCTACAACTATTCTCACAATTTGCTTCATTTCTATCTAATTGTTGACTGACATTAATAGAAAAAAGACTACCATTCCTGTGGGATTGATATCCAATAGACTCACATCTATCTACTATACTTGCATCGACAGTATACGCTTGCACATTATTGCTGTAACGTTAAACAGTCGATCAACATGCATGATACAGATACAAAGCAGTCATATCACAATCTTAACAGCACTCTAGCATTGTCTTTGAATAAAATCTTCCTTCAATTAGCAAATCCTGAGAAGGAAAAAGGCTAACAGAGTAAGTTCGAATGAACTTAGTGAGTTCCAAAAAGAAATCATACAATACATACCTTAATACATTATCTAAACCTTTTCAGAGATCATACACATATAACATAGAGTACGCCCACTAGCATATACAAGACACAGACAAACCCATTACGCCAACTCATACCACTTGGCACCAACTTAACACAACTCATACAGATCCATCTTCATGCCAACCACATACCAAGAAGTTAGGATCAGAAGCATATCTTTCAGACTTATTCATATTCATTCTTTCTTTAACTTCTCATATCATTTTCATTCAGAATAGCATGTTTTATCATGATCTACCAATCCGCCCTACTAGCAGCTACACAAACATATCTCTACTTCTCCTTCATCATATCAGATCATATCATCTCATACATTTCAAAAGTAGATGGTAATGGCTTAAGTATGAAGAATGATGTTTTCTTCATTTTACTGATAGACTGAGAAAATAAATTTAATTTCTACAGTCAATGGATTTCATAATGACCAATTAATTTAATTTCATTTTCAATCTTCAATTATTTAATTAAATAATAATTCAAAAAACTTAATTTAATCTCAGGTCATTTGTATACTTAGTAAGAAACCACATTCATTTCCGAATGTAACTCATTTCTCTAATCTTATCATTTCTATTCATTTTTGTTCATTTAATTCAACATGCAATTAATTTCTAGTTTCAACAAGCTAGTGGTGAGACCAATTGGACATATGTGATTAGGGCTCAAATGATTTCTAATTAAGTTTCAGGTTTTAACCTATTAATTATAAACTCATTTAGTCACGAAGTCATTCTACTATAGTATCGCGACTAAACTGTCCCTAATTACATACCATTACGAAAGCTACTCGATCAATTATTGTCCAATGACCTTGTCATAAGTGTGTTACCCTCATATGGTACTCCTTGTGTAATTATCCGATTATTCTATCAGCACGCTAGTTTTTTAACAGTAGAAATAGATGAATTTTTTAATAAAAGGACCAATTCACTCTTTAATCTAACGTATAGAAACTAATTTACCTATTTCAAAATACAATTCAACTTTCAATAGAATGACATTCATGGTATTTTTATCTATTATTGAGATCATATCCATTAACTTCTAAACTATTTGATGATAATTTTTTTATATCATGGCTAAATGAAATTACTGTTTCCTTTAAAGTAAAAATCAAAACAAAAATGAAAATAATTAAAAATAAGGAAGTGGAAGACACTATAGTATGTATCTGAAGTGTAATCATCGCCCACGCTTCTATATGCATGATGACATCATATTCACATTCATATTTCACACACCATAATTAGTGGATTTTTGCATCACAATTGGGTTAGATGGATGTTAGCACCTACACATCTCATTCATGATATAACGTTGAGCAACAGCCAGCGACGCGTGCGGACCATACCATCCCATTTACTTAGTTTGGCACGCATGCTTCTAAAACCTTCTCTGAAATAGCCTAAAATGTCATTCTATGGCTTTGACAATATTTCAAAACCTATGGCTTTCATGTAAAAAGAACGAAGCTTCAAGCTTGATTATGTGCATATATGGGATCTCAAAGATATACTAGAATACTGAAGCATGACATTTGTTTAGTGGCTATAAAATTTCGTTGATTTAAATCTTAGTTTACATGAAGTTTAGTAATTGAATCTGGATAACTTAATCCTTCCCATATAAAATAAAAATGTACAAAAATATGTATACAATGAACAATTAATGTGCACGTAAGATTATGTGTAAGTATATAATCAAGTTATATATTAATCATTTTTATAACCATAGACTTTATGCCTTAGTTAATGAAATAATAATTTATTAGTCAACGGGCTATATTATGTATATTTTTTTATATGAAGTCAAGTTATTAATTGGGGAGGAGATTACATTAATAGAGCTTCAACTCTTATTATTGAAGTTTTAACAAGAGATCTTAACAATTAACAATTTCTCCCTTATTATAAATGTATTATCATTAACATATGACACATTAGATATTGTGTTAAAGTGTGTTTTGCATAAAAAATATAAGATGCCATAAAATAATTGGATGATAACCATAATATCTCGTATTAAACCTCAATCGTATTTATATTATTGAGCAAAAGAAACCATATTTACATTAATATTTAAAATAAAAAAATTATCAAAATGGGAGGTCGTTTGGGAATGATTGGAGGAAATATGGGTGGAGTTCTATTGTTAGACGCGGGCTCAATCGATCCAATGGTGTCGGGTGTAACACCCCTGACGTATGACACAACTGGGAGGCATTCCCGAAAACTTCCATATTTTGTTCCAAAATATTTTCTTTAATAAAAACATTTATTTTCAATAGTAAAGAAAGTTATTCATATAATTATTAAATATTTGAAAACATATTTAAACTTATTTAAATAGTAAAACAAGTATTTAGGTCTTTTTGGTTTAAAACGAGATTTTTCGGTTGAAAGAATCAAGGGGTTTCACCAATAATTAAACTTTATAATATTTAATTTAAAAATTTAGAAATACTTTTTAAACAATTTGTGGTTTTTAAAATCAATTTAAAATCATTTAAAATAAATTTTTTGGTTGATAGAAGATGCCTAAGGTCACATACGAGCCTTGAAGGGCTCAAAATGGCTAAATAGTGCAGTGAACCTGTCCAGGAGGCTAGGTACCGGTACCTAAACCTTAGGGTGCGGTACCTAGCCCTAGTACTATTCATCTTTTGTATTTCACCAACTAAGGTGTGGTACCTAAGGTAAGGGTATTGAACCCTAGGCCTTTGAAGTTGAAAAATGACCCCAAAACACATTAAAAACATCATCAATTATCCCTATATCATACCACTAGGTTCCAAATAATTTTAAATACATTTGCATGAATCATAAACTCTAGTTCAAATATGAAAACATATACAACACCTTTAGGAAAACAACCCGTAACTTATCATTCATCTAATTAAAACCAAATTATACAAACTTATATTGAATATAACTCATTCTATGTACATGCAATGCTATATCATACTAGAGTTAAATCCTATTACATACTTTTCAACCTTGCAAAGGCTATGGATACTTCCAAATGGTTGTGACTTCTTGAAATCCTCAAATGAATCTACACGAAAGAAACAATGGCACATTAATCATAAATGTTTAGTAAGTAATCAAGGAAAATTACACAATTTAAGTTGAGGGCTTGTGAGGGGTTATTTTCTTTATCACTAAAATAAAAATAATACTAATCAAATAGTCTTATCATATTTCATGAATTCTATCCCCTTTTAGTTTTATTGCTTTATATAAATAATTCTTCATCACCTTATTCACCTTGAATCATATACCTGAAATGCCATTCAAATAAGACTTTTTAACCTTTAGATGCTTATTTCATAATTCATGTTTGATTCAAATTTTCTTATATTATACTTCCATTACTTAATGACATGCATCCCTTAGAACTATTTTTATAATTCATATTTAATTCATTGTTCCCATATACTTTACTTTCAATCTCGTATAACATGTAGTGTTTAAGCTTCATTTCCCATTTCATAATTTGTTTATTGTTCTCATGATTTACATTTTCATTCATTTGATAGTATTTAACATGTCACACTTAGAAAAGTCAAAGCTTAAGTTGTAACAGTGACTTTGGGAACTAAATTGAAAAATTTCTATTTGGGCGGGTTCTAATGTAAATAAGAGCAATTAGCGAACTGGATAATAAAAAGGTTGGATTTCAACCTTTATTTCCATTACGTTTGAACTAGAAATCTCTTAGTGGGAGACAGGATTATTAGGGATATCTATACTTGGCTATTGAATTGATATTGGTGAAGGAAGTGCGCGAGTACTATATAAGGAAGAGACATTATTCTTTGATGTTATTCTTTCATTTTTCTATTCTTTCTTTGTCTTCTTTATTGGTCTGGTTGTAAGAGAGAAATATTAAAGAGTGGTTTGTATGGAAGAAAGAAGCTAAAGTTTGTGCATAAGTAACAGAGAATTTATCAAGCTAGTAAGCTTCCTAACCTTTCTGTATTCATGGATTTAAGAAAAAGGAAGAACGTTAAGGATTTCAATCAATCCATTAATTATGTTCTGTATTGGGTAAGGTTGCGGGTCATAATTTAAATGGTCTCTGCATGCAAATAAATAATGGTTCTTGTGATGATGAATTGTCTTTATTGTAATTTTGAAATGGTTGTTATGTTTTGTTGACTAAGGAGGCTCAAGTAGATTGATTTGGCATCAACTTCTAGGTGAGTTTCAGAACTCAAGTTTAAATGGTTGTTCATGTATTTTCAGTATCGTGTGCTGAGTATGTCTAAGTGAATATTGTGTAAATGATGAGTTACATTACAATTGAATAGTGATGTATCGTGATGCATGTTGTGTTGATATGAAAATACATGACAGGTTGTTAGTTTATCTATGTGGTGTAGATGAAATGTTTGGTGTAATGTGTGTTGTGCATGAACCATAGTATTGGTTAGGTGCTTGTGTATAAAATGCATGTGTATGAATGATATACAGAGTAGTGAAGGTCTGTCGAAGTGTGGTTGAGATGGGAGGAGGAGCAGAGAATATGATATGTTACAAGTTTTGCCTCTGATATAGCATGTGAATGCAAATCGAGATTTGGTGAATGACCCCGGTCTTGCGAGGGAACATGTATGTGTTCAAATTAGTAAGGAGGATTTGTGAAGGTTCGGGCAGGCTGTGTAGAGAAAGGTGTGCACCAGTATATGAAAGCCCTTTACAGGTAGTATGAGACTCTGCAGAGTTTAAGGCTTTAAGCTATATATGTGAAATGCAAGTCCATGACCATGGCATGATCCAGGGAGGTCTACCAAACTCGGCTATATGGCATGATCCAGTGGAGGTTCGTGAGATTATAACACCCTCAACCTGACCCGATTCACTCGATCTGGATCTCTTGAGTTACTACACACAATACTTAACAACTAAAGAAAACAACTTACAAATTCTCAGTAATTTATTATATTTTATTTATTAATTTAAGTGAAAAGCTTAACATCTAAAAACAAATGAGGTGTTTAAAATAACTTATTACATCAATTTGATACATATAATTCTAACATATCAGTTGGTTAACTACTAACACAAACGATGTATCCTAACTACACCACACTTTCTCTATATGCATAGTGACCCACTTCATCGCTACTCTAGCGTACTTCTGACATTATCCCTCCTGGCACAATCTCTTTCCAAACACTTAAAAACAATAACAAACCTTATGAGAACAAGAGTACTTAGTGAGCTTTATCACATCAGACCTTGGCGGATATTTTATATTCTTGGAAGAAAATTTATGTGTCAACCATTATTTTGAACCACTTATATTAGGCGAATACCATTATTGTTTTGATACACACATATAGACCAATTATCATACCCTTACATATCGATTCTTTCTTATCTGACTAACGGAAGATTCTTTTAGACATTTCTTAATTCTCTTATTTGCATAACTAATTCTCAATAGAACATGCGTTTAGAATCCATTTCATACAAGCCACATCCTAATACTTGTACTTATCTCAAAACAGTTGATCACAAACATAATTCATGGGTGGATACTTATACATTTTGGCGAATACATATGCAGATCTGAGTACCATCAAACTATTAATCAAATCATAATCTGAATCAATGCCACATAACCCATACTAATAATATACTACGTAAATAAATCAGATGACTTTCATGCCATTTTACTCTAGAACCCCAGATGCTCAAAATAATCAATAATCAGATTTCATATGATTTTAGACGAAGTCATTATACCACCCATATATGATAAATTCCAAACAACTCTGATTCAACCATTTCATAACAAAAAATAACCACAATGACAATTTCGTAGGTCACACATAAAAACAAATTTATCCATATCCAACATTACCAGACCATCATGGCGGATACCTTTATTAACATATAGATACATAGTTTTTTTCAAAACTTATTCAATTATTTCATAGATCTTGCTCAAACCTTAATCCTAAGCATATCAATATCCTATCATAACCATACATTATTACAGAACTAAAATTTTTTTTCCATAATTTACCATAAAAGTAGATATACACATCTTACCAGACATACAAGACAGATCATGCCACAAGGGCTAAACAGAACATGCCATAAAGGCATTGTACAAAATCTCGTGTTTACTATCTCGATGGACTTCATAGAGGATGCTATGGGCTTCTCCCCCATGGACTTATATAGAATTTCATGTATCGTGATCTTCCATTTTGATTTACACATTACTGAAGGCTACTGATGCGACCATATCTAGGGAAGTTGCCACCGAACCTATTAAGCTGCGACAAGGACCTATAACTCGGTGTCGTGCTAAGAGGTTCCAAGATGTGTTAGCAAGCTATGTTGATCAAGCTTGGGGAGAGCAAGTATTTGAATCCATTGATCATGTTTGGACCAGCTTAATAGGCGTCCCTTCCAGTTTATTGCAGGCTAAACTTTATTTGTAATTAAACTCATCTTAGTTAATAATTGAGTTGCTGGAATAAATTACTATTAATGTGGTTTAAGTTTATTAATTAAGTTAGTTAAGTGTTAAATGTGTTTATTAATTAAGTCTATTAATTAAGCTTATTAAGTTGTTTTTGGCTGAATGTTAATTAATGTTTGTAGGTGACTATTCAGTTGGAATCAATTATGTCAGTTATGTACATGGACAACATTTAAGGAAGGAATTATGCACCATTTAATTCGAGCTTATTCCTCTTTTCCAAGGAGCTGTTCAAGAATAGCAATGGACAAAGGAGTGTTCACACATGGCTATTCAGGTCATGAATCCTTTTCAAATTCCATGACCAATTGCCTTTTAATGTTCATACCATGGTCTTTTTGTGTGCCTAAAAATGTCACCAATGTTGCTGGTGTCTATTCGGCTGCCCAAGAGAGAATTTAAAGCATATTCTAAACTCTTTGGCTGCTCAAGAATGAATTCTTCCAGCCTAAGCATTCAAGCTTATTAAATCGGCTCATTTAAGTTAAATCCAAGTGACTATTCGGGTAGGCATTAGTTAGCATTATAAATACTTTGTAATTAGCTTGTTTGAGTGACTTTTTGCAAAATTTATGTTTAAATTGAAATTTGTGAGATATCCAATTCTCATAGTTCTTTTTAGGACTGAATTGACTTATCAGGTTGTCTTGTGGCATCATTCTTTCCCTTTGCTAAACCAAACTTATCACCTTTGATGTGGCGTTCATATACCTTTGGTTCCTATCACTTTTGATAGCGGGTCAAGGTTTTTGCTGATTTTTTCTAACCCAAAATCCACCTAAGAGCTATTTTGAGATTTGGGTCAACTATTCCAGTATTGTTGGTTCATTCTCGCCTTTAGCCAAACTATCCACTTCTGTATTTAGCCATCTTATTTTGAACCTTGTTTGAGTCCAAATATTCTAACTTTTCCATTAAACTTGAAACGAACATAACCTTACCCATTTCATGATTGGGCAAACTAATACGACTCGAAACATCTACAATCGAGTTCATATCAGCTACACCAAGAACAATACATACATACATATCATATCATGCCATGGGTGTTAACCACATGGTCTTATACACATTCAATTATCATGTTTTTCCATTCTAGTTTCATCATTCTAGAGGTTACACCATGAATGGTTCCAAATCATACCAAACTTCCATGGGCCTCTACCTTATGGTCTTACACTTGTTTTCAATCTGTGACATGCCAGTTTGGTTCGCAATATAACTGCCCCTACTAGAGGCTTTACAATGAAACATTAGCTTAGCATCAGCTTACCTAGATAATCACTTTATTACTATCTCATACACCCCATATACCAAATTTTACCTGCATGCTTATCAAACATCATTTTTTTAACAAAATTTTATACATATTATTACAACACATCTCTCATCTTTACTAAACTCATACCCCTACCATTTTTTGTAGACATCATCATCTCATTTATATATGTGTCTATATATTTATACTTCTTATTTGAACAATTCATATAAAAGAGTCAACATGGAGACTTACTTGATTCTCACCTATTGCAATTTTAAGCTTTAGGCTTAAACATCCCTCTCAAACCAACAGCATCCATCGAAGATGGAATAACCACTGATTAACTTAGAATCATAGCTTCTATCTTAAGAAGGAAGAGATACCATTTTATTTAAGAAAAAGAATTAGAGAACAACATGTAAGGAAGAAGAACCTCTTTTAAAACCCATCACACACACATATATATGACCCAACCTACTTAGCAGAACTTAACAAGTGTCACACATTTCAGACTTTGCCTTCTTAATGGTCTACAGTTTCTAAGAGAAACACAAATAAGTACCCTGCATTCAAAATTATCAGACTAGGCTATCCAGTTGATTTTTAACCAGATTACTTATAATTTAACTAGCACAACACTCCAGACAAACAAGGAGTACTTATTTGATTATGTATATGCCACAACATGAACTTGGGCGGATTGCACTTTTCCAGACAGATTATTTGTGACAGCCCAAAATTGACCCTAGTCGGAATGTGGTTTCAGGACCACAAAACCGAGGCATAAAAATAATTTAAAATTTATTTTGATGCCTATAATATGTGTATGCTCATGTATGACATTTTTGATGATTGATTTAGTGTTATAAAGGTGAATTCGCTAGAAAGGACTTAGTAGTGAACTTTGAAAGTACGATAGGAAATGTGTGATGACTAATTAAAGCATGCATGCAAAATAATGGACTTGCATGTCAAATTCCCCTTTTATAGGTGGTGGCGGCCATGACATGGGTTATGGGCAAAGAAAACATGTTGAAACATGTTTTGTTAATGGAGCATGAAAGAAATGATTAATAATTAGATATGGGAAGAGAAACAAAAAAAAAATGTGTGAGAGTGTAGCATTCCCCCATTGTTGTGTAACTAAGAAGGAAAACAAAAATTTTTGTTCATCCTTGTTCTCTCCTTTTGGCCGAAAATACTAAGGGAAGAAGAGATTTTTGCTTCATTTTATTTGTTTAGAAGAGATCTAGAAGGAGATTTGGCTAAACTTGCACCAAGATTAAGGTATGTATGAGGTTGTGTCATGAGATTCATGCATGTTTTAGTTGCCAACTTGATGTTCATGTTAGCCATGGTTCAAATCCTTGTTATGCCATGGAAGTGGTATTTGGTCAAAGTTGATATTGTGATAAAGCCATTGCATGCTAAGTGTGAAGCTTGATGATGATGCATGCAATGATGGATTGTCTACTCTTGAAATTTCTTTGTAGCCATCTTGAGTAAGACACTTGAGTTTTCTTTTGTTTAACCATGATTGAAGTTGAAAGGGCATGATTGTGATGTATTCGGCCATGATGCATTCATGAGCATGGTTCATGCTTCTTGCATGTTAGTTAAAATTTGTGTTTTGGATGGCTATGGACACCTTGAAATTGACCATGCACATATATGTATATATATGTTTGCACATGATGTTTTGGTTATGAAGTAAGTGATGAATATGTTTGTTTAAAGAAGAAAATGTTGAAGAATGTTTGTGAAATTGCAAGTACATTCGGCCTAGTACACATATGATGTGGAAATCTTGGAATTTATTGTTGATTTGGTGCAAGTATGACTAAGTATAATCGGCCATATGAGTGCTTGATGCTATATTATAAGTATTGAGCCACAATATGTAAAACATTAACTAGTAAAATGCATGCTGTTTTTGTGTGGTATTAAGTGTATAATTGGCCTCAAATTGGACAAGTATATTCGCCTTAGGTAGCCTATTGATGGCCTTAGCTTTTCCTTGATGCTTGAATGAATTGTATTGAATTGCTTGATGTAGTATAAAATGTGCATGACCATTGTGTATTCAAGCTAAAGGGTGGCCATATGACCATTTAAACTCCTTGTCATATTCGCCATAAGCTAGCATAATGAGGTTTTAATAAATTGAATTTGTTTGAATTAGCTCAAGAGCTTAGAGGGCCACAATTGGACAAGGGAAGGAAAAGTGATCGAATAGCCGTAAAAGCCGTTCGACAACATCCGAGGTAAGTCCTCAAGAAGTGACCCTACTTGAATTATGTGAAATGAAATATGGATGTGTAATGATTATTGATTTATGTGTGTATGAGTATTTGAATGATACCCGGCTAAGTCCCGGGCGATTATGCTAGTGATTACATTTGTGTTTGAGCCTTAGTAACGAAAATGAAACATGAATGTCTAATGATTATTGATGTATGTGTGCATGAGCAATTGAATGATATCCGGCTAAGTCCCGACGACATTTATGCTGGAAATTATATCCGGTTAAGACCAAGGCAAATGTGCTAGTGGCTACATCCGGCTAAGACCAAGGCATTCGTGAGAGTCGTTCTATCCGGGCTAAGACCCGAAGGCATTCGTGCACGTGGTTATATCCGGTTGTATTCCGAAGAAGCTTGGGCTGGAGGTGAGTGTTGGCTGCTGTAATAAATTCAATTAGTACGCTCGAAAAGCCCAAAGAATAAGGTATGATTATATGTGCATTGGAAAAGTCGACATGCTTGAGCAACATTCGCTCAATCGACTAACGAATTTCAGCTATTGAATTGGTTGATACCTTGTGAAAGTATATAATGATGAAGTGTGAAGTAAGAATGATTATGTGAATGTGTATTAATGAAATGATGCATTTGGCTATGTGAATGTATTGCTTTAATTAAAGCTGATTTTATTCCTTGAGACTTACTAAGCATAAAAATGCTTACCCGTTGCTTTGGCTCTCTGTTTATAGATTTTGCTCGATAGCAATCGGATTCGGGATCATTAAAGTCGAAGTCATCTACACTATCAAAGCCTCCATTTTGGTATAAATTTTGGTTGAACTTTGAAATGGCATGTATAGGACTACCCCTTGTTGGTTCAAATATGTTGTGATGTATATGTACGGCCATGCGAAAATGGCTCGTAAAAGTGAAGTACGAACTTAGACTTTTTGCGGTTTGTATATATATATATGGTGTCATGATGTGATTATGGATTGGAAATGGGAGTGTTGGTCACATGATCAGGCATTGGTATGGTTAAAATGATCATATGTGAACCTATGTATGGCAAGACTAGTTGGTTCATGGAGACTACAAAATAGGTAAGACCTACCTTAAAAACAGATGCTGCCAGCTGCAGTGACGTGAATGTGAAAAATAACCAAAATTTGTAGGAATGGTATTAAATAGTGAATAAGCTATGTAAATGAACCTTGATGAGTCTACTTTCATATGGAAGAAACGAAATGGTCATAGGAGTCACATGTTAAGAGATATTAAAGCTATTGTGAGACAGGGCCAGAACGGTTTCTGGGTCCCCTGTCGTAACTTTAAAAATTTACTATAAATTATCCAGAATGAATTAGGAGTCATGCCTTATATGTAGAGATTCCATTTTGAGTCTAGTTTCATTAGAAACATCGGCACCAGTATTAAAGCCCTGTACAGAGAGATATTCAAGTTGTAATGCGCGGAGGTCAGTGCTGTCGATCCCTGTAACATGGGTGACTTTAACTAATAAACTCTACCAATTGGCCCAACCAAAAATTCTAGAAATAAATCCATGGATGGATATATGAGTCTAAATGCAGGGAAAATTTACAAAACCAGTTTCCGAGTTTTGAAACTCGAGATATGATTTTTAAGGCGACAGTGATGCAGTTTTCCAGCCTGACTGGAAATGTCAATTGGTGGGCGAAATATGTGGATTTGGCTTGTTAACCTCGTGTCCGACACCGCGATGGTCTCGGGTCCGGGTGTTACAATTTTATTGGTATCGAGCCACGGTTTAGTCGATTCTAGGACTACCGTGATGTGTTTGGGGTCTAGCTATACATGCCATTAAATGATGAATCGATAGTGTGGTGATTTCGATAATTTGACTTTGTGTTTGTTTATAGTAATGGATCCCGATCCCAAGCGAAAGCGATAGCTAATGATGTGGAGAGTGTGGCGCTGCTCCGCGCAAGGGACAATACGCGACTCTCAACCTATGGCCAACAATCCGAATGATGAGGCTAGGCAAGCCTTTTATAGTGTGATGAATGATTGGTTTAACCAATACATTCGAACTAACGTATTGTTCCACAACCTCCATTCCCGACAAATGCAACCCCGCACCTACAATACCTCCGTGAATCGACCAAATAAGGTCAAGTAAGCCCCAATCGACAGGATTCGAAAACATGGGGCCACTAAATTTAAAGCTACGGATGATGATGATGCCGAGCGAGCTGAATTTTGGTTGGACAACACTATACGGGTGCTCGATGAGCTATCTTGTACACCCGATAAGTGCTTAAAGTGTACCATCTCCTTGCTACGTGATTCCGCCTACTATTGGTGGAGTACTCTGACTTCTGTGGTGCCTAGAGAGCAAGTGACTTGGGAATTCTTTCAAACCGAGTTCCGAAAAAAGTATATTAGTCAGAGATTCATCGACCAAAAGCGAAGGGAATTTCTTGATCTTAAGCAAGGTTCTATGTCAGTTACCGACTATGAACGAAAATTTGTGAGGCTTAGCCGATACGCGCGAGAATGCATTTCGTCCGAAGCTATTATGTGTAAACACTTCGAGGATGGGCTGAATGATGATATAAGGATGTTCGTTGGCATTCTCGAAATACGAGAGTTCGTAGTGCTTGTTGAGCGAGCTTGTAAAGTCAAGAGCTTAGAAAAGAGAAACAAAAGTTGATGTGGGAACTAGAGAATTCTTAAAGGTCCTCGGAAAGTCTCTTCAATGTATCGAAGAGATTTCGAGATGATGTGAGCCGGTCTAGAGGCGCTACGGGCTTTTCTAGACGAGGACGCGATCGACCCCTGTGACCACACGAGTCACTTGATCGCCATGATGGTGTGGAAATGATCGCCGAGAGGGCGAGTGTCTCGCATTGTGGCAAATGGCATTCAAGGAGCTGTTGGTTCCGTGATCGCTCCCGCTATAAGTGCGGATCGGCCGACCACCTTATGAAGGATTGCCCGGGTTGCTTGAACAAAATGTAAGTCGAGTGGAAACCCGGTGTCGCCATCGCCGAGGTAGGCCACCTAGAAATGTGGGCAATGTTAGTGGCGGTCGAGAGGATCTAGAGATGCTACCATCGATCCGAGCCTCGGGCTCTGCTAGGACTTATACCATACGCCGCACGCGAGGATGCTGCCTCTCGGATGTCATTACGGTACTTTCACTCTTTTCAATACTAATGTGATTGCTTTGATTGACCCCGGTTCTACTCATTCTTATATATGTGAAACCTTAGCATCCAAAGAAGACTTTGCCTATTGAGTCTCTCGAGTTTGTAATTCGGTGTCAAACCCTTGGGTCATTACGTGCTTGTCAACAAAGTGTGCAAGAAAAGTCCCCTAGTGTTCCGAGGTTCTTATTTTCCGGCGGACTTGATGCTTTTGCCGTTCGATGAATTCGACGTTATTCTTGGTTTGGATTGGTTGACCATGCACGATGCGGTTGTAAATTGCAAAAGCAAGACTATCGATTTGAGGTGCGCGAATAACGAGATAATTCGGGTTGAGTCTACGGACTTAAAGGGGTTGCCAGCTGTAATATCAGCAATGTTGGCCCGGAAATATGTAAGAAAAGGGTGCGAAGTGTACCTTGCGTATGTGCTCGATGACAAGGAATCAGAAAAGAAACCCGAATCTGTGCCCGTGGTTTGTGAATACCCGGATGTTTTCCCTGAAGAATTCCCGGGTTTACCACCTGTTCGGGAAGTAGAATTTGGCATCGAATTGGTACCTGGTACCACTCCAATTTCGATAGCTCCGTATCGTATGGCGCCAACGGAATTAGAGGAGTTGAAAGCTCAGTTGCAAGAATTGGTGGATAGAGGTTTTGCTCGCCCGAGTTTTTCGCCTTGGGGTGCGCCAGTGTTGTTTGTGAAAAGAAGGATGGAACCATGCGGTACAGCATCGACTATCGTCGACTTTAATAAAGCGACGATAAAGAACAAATATCCGTTACCACGTATCGATGACTTGTTCAATCAACTCAAGGAGCCTCGGTGTTCTCGAAAATAGATTTGAGATCGGGCTATTATCAATTGCGAATCCGAGATTGAACGTGCCCAAGACGCCTTGAGCGAGATATGGTCACTATGAGTTCCTAGTGATGCCGTTTGGGCTTACTAATGCCCTGCGGTATTTATGGATTTAATGAATCGGATCTTCGCACCATATTTGGATCGATTCAGTAGTCGTGTTCAATGATGACATCTTGGTCTATTCAAGAAATGAGACCGAACATCTTTGAACACCGAGGTTAGTCTTTGCAAATTTTACGGGATAAGCAATTATATGCTAAGTTCAAGCAAGTGTGAGTTCGGTTAAGAGAGGTTAGCTTCTTGGGTCATGTGGTATTTCAGACGGTATTCGAGTCGACCGAATAAAATTTCAGCCATACTTAATCGGAAGCCTCAGAAATATTATTGAGGTTCGAGCTTTTGGGGCTTGCTTGGTTATTACCAACGATTTGTAAAGGTTTCTCAACGATAGCCACGCGATGACGGTTACTCCAAAAGGATGTTAAGTTCGAATGGACGGAGAAATGTCGAAAAGTTTCGATCAACGAAAACTTATTTGACGGAGCCCCAATTCTAGTGCAACCCGAATCGGCAAAGAGTTTGTCATCTATAGTGACGCCTCCCTCCTTGGGTTAGGTTGCGTATTGATGCAAGAAGGTCGAGTTGTGGCCTATCGTCGAGGCAATTAAAGCCACACGAGAAAAATTATCCGACCCATGATCTCGAATTAGTCGCCATCGTATTCGCCTTAAAGATTTGGCGACATTACTTATTTGGTGAGAAGTGCCATGTGTACTCGGATCACAAAAGTCTCAAATATTTGATGACCCAAAGAGACTTAAATCTGCGACAAAGACGTTGGCTCGAGCTGTTAAAGGATTATGAGCTGGTCATTGACTATCACCCCAGAAAGGCGAATGTGGTTGCGGATGCCTTGAGTCGTAAATCATTATTCACTTTACGACGATGAATGTGCACTTGTCTGCTCGATCCGACAAAGTGTGTTAGTAGCTGAATTGAAAGCCAAACCACTATTGATACATCAAATTCGAGAAGCTCGAAAAGTCGACGACGAGTTGGTACGCAAAACGAGTGAGTGTGTTCGAACAAGGACTCGGAGTTTCAAATCGATGATGACGATTGTTTGAGATTCAAAGGTCGTCTGTGTGTTCCAAAGAATTCGGAACTCATTTCAATAATTTTGAACGAAGCCCATTGTAGCCGAATGGCAATCCACCCGGGGAGTACGAAGATGTACAACGATTTGAAACGTCGGTTTTGGTGGCATGGTATGAAACGAGACATCTCCGACTTTGTTTGAGATGCTTAATATGTCAACAAGTGAAAGCGGAACATCAAGTGCCTTGAGATTACTTCACCAATCACGATACCCGAGTGGAAATGGGATCGAGTCACAATGGACTTTGTATCCGGACCGCCTTGTCGTGAGTAAGAAGGATGCGGTTTGGGTCGTTGTAGATAGATTGACTAAGTCGGCTCACTTTGTCCCCGTCGTCGGACTTTTCAATGGACAAACTAGCCGAATCAGACGTTTCTCGATTGTTAGATTGCACGGGTGCCTATTTCCATCGTGTGGGATAGAGATCCGAGGTTTACCTCGCGATTTTGGAAAAAGTTGCAAGAAGCTTTGGGTACCAAGTTGCATTTCAGCACCGCCTTTCACCCCTAAACCGATGGTCAATCCGAGCGGATAATTCAGATACTTGAGGATATGTTGAGATGTTGCGTCCTCGAGTTTAGTGGTTCATGGGAACGGTATTTGCCGATGATTGAATTCGCTACACAACAACGACTTTCAATCAAGTATTAAGATGGCACCCTACGAGGCTTTGTACGATCGTAAATGCCGTACACCATTGTTTTGGACCGAGCTCGGTGAAAGCAAAATTTTCGGGTGGATTTGATTAGAGATGCTGAACAAAAAGTGAAAGTAATCCGTGAAAGTCTCAAGATAGCCTCCGATCGTCGAAAGTCGTCACGCGGATCTGAAGCGTAAGGACATCGAGTATCGGTGGGAGATAAAGTGTTTCTCAAGGTTTCACCTTGGAAAAAGATACTCGATTTGGCCGTAAGGGCAAGTTGAGCCGAGGTTCATTGGGCCATATGAGATATCCGGCGAGTCGGTCCAAAGTGGCATATCGTTTGATTTTGCCCCGAACTCGAAAAGGTTCACGATGTCTTTCATGTTTCGATGCTTGACGCTATAGATCCGATCCATCGCACGTGATTAGTCCATCGAAGTTGAAATTCAAGCCAATATGAGTTATGAGGAAGAACCGATTCGTATCCTATCACGGAAGTGAAAGAGTTATGAAACAAGCGGGTTCCGCTAGTGAAGGTGTTATGGCTCAAGCACGGGATAGAAGAAGCTACTTGGGAAACCGAGAACTTTATGAAAGAGCGATACCCAACCCTATTTACCGGTAAGATTTTCGGGGACGAAAATTTCTTAAGTGGGGGAGAGTTGTGATAGCCCAAAATTGACCCTAATCGGAATGTGGTTTCGGGACCACAAAACCGAGGCATAAAAATAATTTAAAATTTATTTTGATGCCTATAATATGTGTATGCTCATGTATGACATTTTTTGATGATTGATTTAGTGTTATAAAGGTGAATTCCGCTAGAAAGGACTTAGTAGTGAACTTTGAAAGTACGATAGGGAAATGTGTGATGACTAATTAAAGCATGCATGCAAAATAATGGACTTGCATGTCAAATTCCCCTTTTATAGGTGGTGGCGGCCATGACATGGGTTATGGGCAAAGAAAACATGTTGAAACATGTTTTGTTAATGAAGCATGAAAGAAATGATTAATAATTAGATGTGGGAAGAGAAACAAAAAAAATGTGTGTGAGAGTGTAGCATTCCCCCATTGCCGTGTAACTAAGAAGGAAAACAAAAATTTTTGTTCATCCTTGTTCTCTCCTTTTGGCCGAAAATACTAAGGGAAGAAGAGATTTTGCTTCATTTTATTTGTTTAGAAGAGATCTAGAAGGAGATTTGGCTAAACTTGCACCAAGATTAAGGTATGTATGAGGTTGTGTCATGAGATTCATGCATGTTTTAGTTGCCAACTTGATGTTCATGTTAGCCATGGTTCAAATCCTTGTTATGCCATGGAAGTGGTATTTGGTCAAAGTTGATATTGTGATAAAGCCATTGCATGCTAAGTGTGAAGCTTGATGATGATGCATGCAATGATGGATTGTCTACTCTTGAAATTTCTTTGTAGCCATCTTGAGTAAGACACTGAGTTTTTTTTTGTTTAACCATGATTGAAGTTGAAAGGGGCATGATTGTGATGTATTCGACCATGATGCATTCATGAGCATGGTTCATGCTTCTTGCATGTTAGTTAAAATTTGTGTTTTGGATGGCTATGGACACCTTGAAATTCGGCCATGCACATATATGTATATATATGTTTGCACATGATGTTTTGGTTATGAAGTAAGTGATGAATATGTTTGTTTAAAGAAGAAAATATTGAAGAATGTTTGTGAAATTGCAAGTACATTCGGCCTAGTACACATATGATGTGGAAATCTTGGAATTTATTGTTGATTTGGTGCAAGTATGACTAAGTATAATCGGCCATATGAGTGCTTGATGCTATATTATAAGTATTGAGCCACAATATGTAAAACATTAACTAGTAAAATGCATGCTGTTTTTGTGTGGTATTAAGTGTATAATTGGCCTCAAATTGGACAAGTATATTCGGCCTTAGGTAGCCTATTGATGGCCTTAGCTTTTCCTTGATGCTTGAATGAATTGTATTGAATTGCTTGATGTAGTATAAAATGTGCATGACCATTGTGTATTCAAGCTAAAGGGTGGCCATATGACCATTTAAACTCCTTGTCATATTCAGCCATAAGCTAGCATAATGAGGTTTTAATAAATTGAATTTGTTTGAATTAGCTCAAGAGCTTAGAGGGCCACAATTGGACAAGGGGAAGGAAAAAGTGATCGAATAGCCGTAAAAGCCGTTCGACAACATCCGAGGTAAGTCCTCAAGAAGTGACCCTACTTGAATTATGTGAAATGAAATATGGATGTGTAATGATTATTGATTTATGTGTGTATGAGTATTTGAATGATACCCGGGCTAAGTCCCGAAGGCGATTATGCTAGTGATTACATTTGTGTTTGAGCCTTAGTAACGAAAATGAAACATGAATGTCTAATGATTATTGATGTATGTGTGCATGAGAAATTGAATGATATCCGGGCTAAGTTCCGACGACATTTATGCTGGAAATTATATCCGGGTTAAGACCCGAAGGCAATTGTGCTAGTGGCTACATCCGGGCTAAGACCCGAAGGCATTCGTGCACGTGGTTCTATCCGGGCTAAGACTCGAAGGCATTCGTGCACGTGGTTATATCCGGTTGTATTCCGAAGAAGCTTGGGCTGGAGGTGAGTGTTGGCTGCTGTAATAAATTCAATTAGTACGCTCGAAAAGCCCAAAGAATAAGGTATGATTATATGTGCATTGGAAAAGTCGACATGCTTGAGCAACATTTGCTCAATCGACTAACGAATTTCAGCTATTGAATTGGTTGATACCTTGTGAAAGTATATAATGATGAAGTGTGAAGTAAGAATGATTATGTGAATGTGTATTAATGAAATGATGCATTTGGCTATGTGAATGTATTGCTTTAATTAAAGCTGATTTTATTCCTTGAGACTTACTAAGAATAAAAATGCTTACCCGTTGCTTTGGCTCTCTTTTATAGATTTTGCTCGATAGCAATCGGATTCGGGATCATTAAAGTCAAAGTCATCTACACTATCAAAGCCTCCATTTTGGTATAAATTTTGGTTGAACTTTGAAATGGCATGTATAGGACTACCCTTGTTGGTTCAAATATGTTGTGATGTATATGTGTACGGCCATGCGAAAATGGCTCGTAAAAGTGAAGTACTGAACTTAGACTTTTTGGTTTGTATATATATATATGGTGTCATGATGTGATTATGGATTGGAAATGGGAGTGTTGGTCACATGATCAGCCATTGGTATGGTTAAAATGATCATATGTGAACCTATGTATGGCAAGACTAGTTGGTTCATGGAGACTACAAAATAGGTAAGACCTACCTTAAAAACAGATGCTGCCAGCTGCAGTGACGTGAATGTGAAAAATCACCAAAATTTGTAGGAATGGTATTAAATAATGAATAAGCTATGTAAATGAACCTTGATGAGTCTACTTTCATATGGAAGAAACGAAACAGTCATAGGAGTCACATGTTAAGAGATATTAAAGCTATTGTGAGACAGGGCCAGAACGGTTTCTGGGTCCCCTGTCGCAACTTTAAAAATTTACTATAAATTATCCAGAATGAATTAGGAGTCATGCCTTATATGTAAAGATTCCATTTTGAGTCTAGTTTCATTATAAATAAACGGCACCAGTATTAAAGCCCTGTACAGAGAGATATTCAAGTTGTAACGCGCGGAGGTCAGAGCAGTCGATCCCTGTAACATGGGTGACTTTAACTAATAAACTGTACCAATTGGCCCGACCAAAAATTCTAGAAATAAATACATGGATGGATATATGAGTCTAAATTCAGGAAAAATTTACGAAACCAGTTTCCGAGTTTTGAAACTCGAGATATGATTTTTAAGGCGACAGTGACGCAGTTTTCCAGCCTGACTGGAAATGTCAATTGGTGGGCGAAATATGTGGATTTGGCTTGTTAACCCCTCGTGTCCGACACCGGCGATGGTCTCGGGTTCGGGGTGTTACATTATTTTACTACTATACACCCACACGTATACACCACAATATGAAATTGGGTAGATTACACTTCGCTAGACAAACTATTTTACTACTATACGCAAAAACCTTAGACCCACCAAACCTGGGGTGTTATAGAGATAATTTTTGTATATGAATCCGTGAATATGTCTGTATCTATGTTTCCACTCATATTGGATCCACTTTTATAAGTCCACCAATAATGAGTTCGTTTACTTGTAATCTATTTCTATGCGCAAATCCAAAGGTACGAGCTACCTGTTTATTCGTATGGTATGTAAGATAAGGCAATCCTCTAGAATCATCTACTTTATTGATATGAGTTTATTTTCTTTATTAATCCATAATAGGAGAGATGCTTATTCAATCATATAATCATCTAAGGCACTAGGCGGAATGTATATGTATACGTAGTATGGATAATCATCTATGAACCCATCTCTCCATTGGGGTTTTTTGTTATGAATCCACCGATATGTTTTGCAATTATGGATTGAAATTCTTGTGTCTGAAGCATGAATACACAAGGATCATATGACGAATTTGAGTCTGTTAGGACAAGCTGCTAATAGTAATCCAAAGAAGGGACCATTCACCAAGATCTATCTCATTTGGTTGTATGTATTTGTCAATGCAAGACATGCTATAGGAATTATCTATGGCTCTTCTTTCATAAGTCTGCAAGTTAGAATCCACAAGGATTATCTCTCAAGGAAGTATTTCTACAAGAGTTTGCAAGGACAACTATAGAAGAAAGAATCCGTGGGTATTATTTGCTATAATGTTAAACGTCTATACATCTGTATACTCGATTATATGTCTATGGAATCCATGCTGGAAAAAATCAAATTTGAAAATGGTTTTCTTACACAACGGAAAATTAAAATTTTGAAAACGACCTAGTTTGTGATATTTATAGCAATAAACCTCAGACTGAAATCGTACCCGTGTTTTTGGATAAGCAAATCCTTAATTTTTTTCTAGTTTGACTAAACGATCTTCTCCGCTATTATTGTACCACGAGCTGCTTCGAGTGTGGGATCAAACCAATTGAATCAAAACATAGAATTAGAACAAGTTTTCTTTTTCCTTTTGGGGTGAAAAAGAAAATTCTCTCTTCTTTAATAGAAATTGATAGAATTGTTATTCTAAAAAAATATATTTAATAGTTGAGAACAAATTCCCTCTATTTTTTTGGCAAAGTAACAATCTCTCAAAATTGTGATAATAGCTCTATCGTGCCATCTATTTATAGGAAGAGCAACTACAACCTTTGTTGAATTGTAAAAGTTTATTTCAAATAGAAAAATGAACTCCTTGTCTAATTAGGAGTATAGGTGGTGGCAACCCCAGTTAATATTAACTAGGGTTAGTCGTCCACCCGATTAAAATAAGGGCCTTTTGGGCCTCTACTATATCGAGTCCAATTACAAGTACTTTCTGGGGTTTTAACCACATACTGTATAATTTGATCCAACCTAATATTTTTTTTTCTATTTCCCAAAAATAAACTTCAATATATTTTATTAAATAATTTTCTCCTCCAAATTTACTCCTAGTAAAATTATGACGATTTTACTCTTGGTAAAATTTTTGAAAAATATATCTAATATTTCAAAATTCAACTTTTTCACTATGAGAAAATGATTTATTTTCATTTTCGAGCTTTAAAATATCTCAAAAACATAAACTCATTCTTTAGGTTATTTTTAACTAATTAATCTACATTTGTAAATGAATCATTTCTCAGTTTCATTTCCATTTCCATTTCCATTTTGAGAAAACCGCATTCATGCCTAAATGATTCCATTTCTCCATATCGAAGAAAACCATAATCATTTATAAATGTTTTCCATTTCTCTATTTCTATTCATTATGTTCATTTTGATTCAAACACGCAATTCTTTCTTGATTTCAATGAACTAGCGGAGGGACCGATTGGACATATGTAACTAGGCCTCGAATGATTTATAGTTAACTTCCAGCTTACACCAATTAATTATAAACTCATTTAGTCATGAAGTCATTCTACTATAGTATCGTGACTGAGCTCTCCCTGTAACAGCCCGTTTTTAGGTCAAATTGGAACAGTGGTTTCGGGATCACAAATATGAAGTAAAAATATTTATTTTATTATTTTAATAAGGTCTACAGCATGATATATTAATTATGTGAAAGTTTTGTTAAGAAATTTTACTTTTTAAACGCTTAATTCGGTAAAAAGGTCTAAATCGCGTAAAGCATAAAACTTGTGTTCTATTAGCTAAAAGTGTCAAATAGCTATAGAACATTAAAGTAAAGATCCTTAAGTGATAAATAGACCATTTATGGTTAGTGGAGGATGATAGCATGGCAATTGGTGTAAATTTGAAATAAGTTTAAGGTTAAAATGGTAAATGGTTAATTAAGGTTAATTATAATAAAACAAAACAAAATTTCCTTCTCCATTCATCATCATCAACTGAAATTAGGGTGAATAAAACACCATTTTTTCTTTCTTCATTTGGCCAAGCTGTAATGAGCAATTAAGGTATAGTTTTTGATCCGTTTTTAACGATTTCTACGTTTTTAAGCTCGTTGCAGCTTAATCTAGCTAGCCCTACCTTCGTTTTTGAAACTGTTATAGATTTTGAATGATTCCATTGTTGAATGATTGAGTAATTAAATGTTTAATGATAGATTATGAAGGTTTAATGATATATATACAAGTTTTATTAAGTGATTTTTGACAAAATGTTAATTAGGGATTAAATTGAGAAACTGTGTGTAACATCCTGATTTTCGGGTTTTTCGTGATTCTTGATATTTTAAGTAAGTAAGTTTCTAAAATTATGGAATTCATAATTTGGGTATGTAAATGGGCTTATGGAATGCCCATGAGTTGGCCAAAACCTGGTAGAATTTTTAAATTTTGGACTTAGGAGTTAGGGGTTCTGGCTAGGTGCCCTTATATAAAGTTGTGGGTAACATGCATCACAAAAAGAGCTGTAGTAAAGTGGAAAGGGTGACGCCACTAAGTTCCTAAAAAGGTGGCATGTGGAGCATAAGGGAAGACCTGGGATCGATTCCCTGTGTTGGAAAATAAGAGTATTTATTTTTATGTGCAGGAAGGGTAAGTGTTGGAACCTAAGTGGATTCTGTAAGAGGAGAGTTGGATCAAGTCAAATGCATAGATTAAGGAGGGATAAGGGGAGAGATTTTAGGGATTTGATATGGAGATAGAGTTGGCCGAATAAGGGAGATTGGAGAGGGGATTTTCGGCAGAGGGGTTTTAGGTGGGGATTTTCGGCTTTAGGGGCTAGGTGGTGCCGATTTCTCCTTTGGTGTGTAGCCTTTTTCTCTCTTTTCTTTTCCAGCTGAATCTACCTCCCTCCCATTCATTTTTTCTTCCTTCTTTCAAATCAGCCCACTATTTCCCTCCATTCACCATTGTTTCTTTCCCTTATCTCTACTTTTGCCGAAATACCGCAAAAGCCGAAATCAGTGAAGATAGGGGGTGCCGATTCTTTGTGACCAGCAACCTTTTCTTTCCTTTTCAATTGTTGGCATTCAATTCCTTTACCTTTTAGGCGTACGGGTTCAAGAGAAGAAAGACTATGGTAAGTGCTCGAACTCTAAACGATTCCTAGAGTAACTGTTGGCCAAAAGCCGAAACCCTATAATTTAGGGAGATGGCCGAATATGGGTATAGGCTTTATGGGGTCTTCTTTTAATATTTTTTGTGGTTTATTTAGTGGAGGAGCAGCAAGGTGTAGTGTCGACTTGGGGTAGCTTGGATCTCCGGAGTGGCTAGACCTAGTCATCAATCGCGACAAAGGTAAGTTTCCTAAGGCCATTATGGATGGTGGCCGAATGTGTAAGTATTAGTATTAGATGATTTTTGGTGTGGTTCAGTTATGGGAAGCTAATTATTAACGATGGATTATAGGAGAAATCGTGTAGGAGATCTCGTCGAGGAATATCGCCAAACAGGTGTGTAACGAACCCTTTTTCATAAGCTTAAAGTGATAAATGCCGAAAAGCCGAAATGCCGAAATTCTGGCATTTTGAGGACTCGTGAGCAAGCGAACGCTCATTAGTTAGTTAGATTCATTGATATGATGATCAGGAACATTGGAAATGGTAAGAACGTGATTTTTGGCATTCACGGTAAGTTGGGCCTCGAGGGGCTGCAATAGGGCCCAATAGGCTTTCGGGCCCATTTGGGAAAAATTGGTAGAAAATGAAAATCTGTTAAATTGCATGTTAAGACTGTTAATACTGTTATGGATGTAGGCTAAATGGGCCTAGTTGACAAAATCGTCTAAGTAGGGCCCATTAGGGGTTTTAGGCCCAATAACTCGATTTCGCTAAAAAAATGGGCCAGAATCATTGTTTGCACCCATGAATTGTTAGTAACCGTTAAAGAACATGGAAACCCTAATTTTTGGTAAAATTACAAGATTACCTTTATAACATGAAAATGATCGTTTTGCCCCTAGGTAAAAATGACCATTATACCCCTAAGGTTTATGTATGAATTTAATACATGGGATTTTGATAAACATGGTATGTATGATATGCACATGACATGTATGATATGCACATGATATGTATGATATGCACATGATGTAATCATAAATGCATTGGGTTGGGTTTTTATATGAATGGAGGAAGTGTAAAGGGCTTATGCCCCGATTATTAAAGGGCTTATGCCCCGCTTATTAAAAGGGCTTTTGCCCGATTATTAAAACAAGCTAGGCCTCGGTTATATGATAAAGCACTATCTTTGCTAGTGGAGAGTTATGGCGGGGTGGGTTGAGTTAATCCCACATGGTGTGTTGGTTGGTACGGTGAAGAGTAGCGGATGGTGGGTTGAGTAGTCTCCCCAAATGGGCTTGCATTCTTTCATTGACATTATATGTGATATTGAAATGGGCCTATGGGCCATACCATTTACAGTAAAGGCTTCGGCCCAGTAATATGAAATATGAAAGGTTTCGCCCAGGTGTTATGAAATATGAAATATGAAAAGGGCTATGGCCCAAGACATGTTGAGATTGGATTTGGGCTTAGGCCCAACAGTTATTATTGTTTTGGGCTCAAAGTGGCTTGTTGCACATGAGTTTCCAAACTCACCCCCTTTCCTTAACCTTGCGGTGAGCCTTGATGTGGGGACTTGGTAGGAGGGATTGAGTAGCCACGGTGATCGCCTTTGGACTTTTAAATAAGCGTTGGTTTTCATTAAATTTCCTTTAATTATTATTTATTTTTGGGTTGTAATAAGGCCATTTTAACTTTCCTTTTATTTTTTTTCGGGATTATTTCAATTTTAATAACTTTAAACCTGGTTGATAATTATTCAAATGGGCTAGAATTAGGACGTGTTTTCAAAATGATACTTGTTTTCAAAATAGCTCAACGCCACGATTAATCGATTTATCAAAGACGTCCACTTAAACAAATTTAAACTTAATATAACAAAGTGTGGCTATGGTTGTGGGCATGTCTAGGATTGGATCCAATTAAAGAGCTTGGTACTTAAGCAGCCTTCATGGCTCACCTCCTCTGTCTCGGATACCTACCTGGTGCCCAGCTTCCATACACTTTGTTAACTCAACAAAATATATGGTTTTTAAAACACTAAGACGGAACGTGGGTTTTCAACTCCAATGTGGCACGTCAGATTCGGCCATAACGTCTGGGCCGAGTTTGAGGTGTTACATTTAGTGGTATCAGAGCTTAGGTTGCAACAACTCGGCTGTGGATCGGGTTCAAAAAATTTTTCAAAAAAACTTTGGCCTAAGAAGGGTATTTTTGGAAATGGTTTTGAAAATTCTTTTCAAAGATGTTTTACAGAGTATACATGTTAAAATGGTCCAAGTTTTTCTGTTTTAAATCAATAGTTCAAAATAAAGGGTGTTTTCAAAACAAAGCTTTCAAATTTCTATTTTCGGTGATCAAAAACATGGTTTTCAAGTTTTGGATTGGAGAAAGAGGTGGCGCACTGAATCCCCGGCACCAAGTCTGTAAGTATATTTTATTTACGCTATATGATACTGATATGATATTATGAATAGTGCTGAGACTCTACTATGATACTGTATGTAACACCCTGAATTTGGGCCTAGAAGTTTTGGGCCTTGAGCATGGGAGCGGTTGAAGGCAGCTTATAATATTCTGTTGTGCATGCAAATTTCGTTAATGAAGGCTTGTTTTAGTGGTTAAGTGTGCTGAGAAGTGTTGGAGAAGTCCTGGATTCAAACTTGGACTCTAGCAAAAATTTTGGTTTAAGGTGAATCAAACCTTGGTGTAGTAGGTAGGCCTTAAGAATATTGTTGGAGAAATTGTGACATAAAAAGCCTTGTGGCTTAGTGGCAAGTAGCGTGTGGAGCATTTAAGGGGAGGCATGGGTTCGAATCCCATGGCAAGCAAAGAGCATTTATTTTGCTAACAGGGGGCGGCAAGAGTTGGTGTCGAATTTAAACTCTGATGATAGAGGGATCCCACATCGGGAAGCTAACATAAGAGTGGTTGCGAAGCTGGCTTTAAATAGAGAGAACCATGAGGAGAGTAAAGGTACCTTTCTTGGCTGATCTCTTTCGCTTTATGGCGTGTTCGTTTGGGTTGAGCGTCGGCTAAGAGTGCTCGGAGCGTGGATTAACTCCAGTCTCCAATCAGGTGTGTATTTCTCTACTCTAGTCAGTAGGATGGCTACTTGGCGCGATGGTATGAAGGGGCCATATGGGCCCAATGGGCGAAGGGCCCAGTTGGATAAGTTGTTTGATTGTGTAGTAAATATTGGACTAGGCTAGGTGAATCTCATATCTGTGGCTAGATTTGGGCTAAAAGGGCCACACGAGCGTGTGGGCCCATTTGGGCCGAGAATAGGCTTTAGGGCCATTCGTATTTTTATCCCTGTTTAGAATACTTTAGTTTACCAAATTACCAAAATACCCCTAGTTTGTAAAATTACTAAAATAACCTTTGTTTATAAAATTACCAAAATACCCCTGGTTTGTAAAATTACCAAAATACCCCTGGTTTGTAAAATTATCAAAATACCCCTAGTTTGGAAAATTACCAAAATATTCCTGATTTGTGAAATTACTGAAATACCCTCGACCTGTAAAATTATAGACATACCTTCGACTTGTAAAATTACCAAAGTACCCTTGATTTACGTAATTCTGCTTTTACCCTCGGTTCTGTAATTACTATTTTACCTCGATTTATAGAATTACTGCTTTTACCCTCGGTTTGTAATTCTTGTTTTACCTCGATTTACAAAATTATCGTTTTACCCTTAATTTACAAAATTACCGTTTTACCCTTGATTATGAAATTATCAAAATACCCCTCGTAGGTAGAATTTCAAATACCCTATAGGGTAAAATTACCGAAATACCCTTATAGGATAGAATTACCAAAATACCCCAGTAGGGTAGAATTATCGAAATACCCTTGTAGGGTAGAAATACCAAATACCCCGTAGGGTAGAATTACCGAGATACCCTTGTGGGGTAAAATTACCATTTTGCCCCTAGGGTGTTAAATGACTGTTTTGCCCTTGTGGGCAAGTGACTGACTTGGACTGTGTGTTTGACGGACTTGACTGTGATTGTTTGATTCAAATATGGGCATGACATTCTGCATAAATGACATGTTGCATGGGTTGGGATTTTGTACGGAGGAAGCGTTACGGTGGCTATGCCACAAATATCTGCTCGGTGGCTCGCCACAATTTACATGTTGGTGACTCACACAATATCCGCTGACCGATCGATGGCTAAGTGCCGATCACGCTACCGAAGGCTGTGTGCCGTTGTTGTGGGCTTCGTGTCGATTATAGACCCGTTATTAATGGCTCGTGCCAACCTAAATATGGCTTTGTGCCATCTTGACTATGGCTTCGTGCCAAACGATTTACACAGTAGCTATGTGCCTAACATATTTGTTGACGACTCGGTCGATCATATTTACCAAAGGTCAGTGTGCGCTTATATTACCGCCACCGATGGCTATGTGCCGGGTTATTACGATTATCTATGGCTTTGTGCCACGATTCGTTAGGTGGGTTTGCCACATTATTCGATTCGTGGCTCGCCACAATATCAGATCCGGTGACTCACACGATATCGCTTCCGCGACCATGCTGCAAATTACGTGGTGTATAGCGGATGGGTGGGTCGAGTTGTCTCCCCACATGGTGTAAGGTTGGTACGGGGTGTATACGGCCGATTCGGTTGGGATTGCATTCACATTCGATTCGATTACGTCATGTAATTTTGATTCGATTCGATTACATTACTAATACTGATTCGATTCGATTACATTCGATTTTGATTCGATTCGTCACCTAATTCGATTCGATTCGATTACATTACTAATATTGATTCCGATTCTAATTACATTCGATTCGATTCGATTCTCATTTTGGTTCCAATTCGATAATATTTCTTATTCGTAATGGGCTAAGGTCCATCTGGTATCGTCTGTTGTAATGGGCTAAGACCCGATTGGTACTTGAAATTGTAAGTAAGGTCAGGGGCAGACTTTTAATTCTTTTAGATGACCGATCGTTCCTTTTTATAGTAGGGATTTCACATCGAAGTTTTCGTAAACTCACCCGCTTATTAACCTTTCGTAATTTCCAAATTTAGATGGATCGGGGTTGCTAGGGGCTCGGAGGAAGCCACACCACCGTTATGTTACGCTTTGATTATTACCTTTAAATTATTTTATGTGGGTTGTAGTAAAGCCGTTGTAATTTTCTCGATTTCAAATTTGGAATTTTATTTATTGTTCTTATAATTGCTAGTATTAGAACACGATTTTCCAAAGCAACTACTGTTATTCAAAACATCACGTAACCGCAATTGTTTTTAAAGTAAGTTTCCGCAACTACCAAGATTTTTACAAAGTTGTTAAGAATGTTATTCAACTGAGGTTTTCTAACAAGGTTTTAAAAAGGGTATAAGTTTTTAATTATTAAGAAGGGTTTTTAATGGAAACATAGTTTTCGAAAAACACTTCAATGTGACACGCCAAGTTCGAGCCAAACTTCCAGGCCGGGTTTAGGGTGTTACACTGTAGATAGGGTAAAACTGTGAAACGGTAGAAATGAGACTGTAGCTAGACTACGACGATACGAAAACAATTCTTGAACTGCTACATTTCCATAAGACATTTTCTTAATAAACAATGGAACATTATACTAATTTCATAAAATTAAAAATCGATAATTCGATATGAGTACAAGAGGAGTTCAGGACGAGGCCATGACGTGGTCGCGGAAGGGTGCAAGCTGAATATCTTCATCCTCAGGGCATAGGCTAGCTGAGGAGCCATCTGTGCCACAAGCAACGGAAACTGGGTCTTATGATCGGGCTGCAGGGGATGACGCTTTGTCCCAAGCCATGTTAAGGGTTTTAGAGAGAGTTGCTGGAGCTAGTACTGGGATAATGAATAGGGGGTCTATATCGGAATGACTCCGGGCCAACGGGGCAGAAGTATTTAGGGGTGTATCTGGAGTAGCCCCAAATGTGGCAGAATATTAGCTTGAGGCAACAGAATGGATCATGGACGATCTAGACTGCTCAGTGGAGCAAAAGCTGAAAGGAGCTGTGTCGCTGCTAGGTGACGAGGCATACCGATGGTGGATCACCGTAAGGGAGAATACCCCAATTGAGTAGGTAACGTGGGAATTGTTCAAAACTGCTTTTAAAGGGAGGTATGTTGGAGCAAGCTATGTGGATGCTCGTCGGAAGGAATTCTTGAATCTGACCCAGGGTGATAAGACTGTAGCAGAGTATGAGGCAGAATTTTTGAGGCTAATTCGATATGCTAGTGGGATAGTGGCAACTGAATATGAGCGCAGGTCCGATTTGAGGATGGTCTCCGATGAGCTTAGGATATTGATAGCTCCACGGAGGGAGCGTGGTTTCTGCTGCATTGGTAGAGAAGGCTAAGATAGCCGAGGAGGTGAAGTCGACCGAGCGACGAATCGTGAGAAGGATCGACCCAGATTTAAGAGGGATTTTAGACCCTCAAGTGTACGAATCAAAATGTTAAAAGAGCAAGGATGGAGGAACCGGTTCGAGCAGTTCCAGTAAATACTTATAGACCGCGGGCTTGCAGGGACTGTGGTAAGGTTCATATGGGGGAGTGCTGGAAACGAACTGGAGTATGTTTTCGATGTGGGTCTAAGGAGCATAAGTTCAGAGAATGTCCTCAAAGGACAGCTCAAGAGCTAGCTGCAAAGCAAAGAGATGTCCAACCACGGTGAGGAGGACTACCACCACAGAGGGGTCGTGGGCAAGGTAGAGGTGGCGATGGTATGGACAAGGACGTGGGGCACCTGGCAGAGGTGCTGGACATGCCGAAGCCCGACAGTCGGTATTGGTTTATACTGCACGATGTCGTGAGGAGGGTGACGCTCCTGATGTTATAATTGGCACGTTCTTCATTCATAGCATGCCTTACACTGCTTTGATTGATGTGGGTTCCACTCACTCGGATGCATCTGAGGCTTTGGATGTGCTTCCTGAGGAGACTGTGAGTGGGGTATCGATGATAAGTCCATTGGGACATTCGGTTAAGGTAGATAAACTTTTTAGGGCAGTACCGTTAGTGACACAAGATAAAATCTTTGAAGGAGATTTGATGGAGTTGCCACTTGGGGATTTTGATCTTATCTTGGGAATGGACTGGTTAGCTAAGAATAAGGCGACGTTGGATTGTGCTGCAAAGAGGATGGTACTACGAACTGCTGAAGATGAGGAGATAATGGTCATAGGGGAACAAAGGGATTATTTGTCCAATGTTGTTTCGGCTTTAAGAGCTGAGAAGTTGATTCGGAAAGGTTGTGAGGCGTACTTGGCCCTTGTAAGTCAAACTGGACTTGAGGAGATAACGGTAGAGTCGATTAGAACTATTAAGGAATTTCAGGATGTATTCCCAGATGAACTTCCTGGATTACCCCCAAGCAGAGAAGTCGAGTTTGGAATCGACTTATTACCTGGAACAGCTCCTGTGTCCATTGCACCTTATAGGATGGCACCAAAGGAATTGGTGGAATTGAAAGCTCAGATACAGGAACTGTTGGATAGCGGGTTTAAAAGACCAAGTGTTTCCCCGTGGGGTGCACCGGTACTATTCGTAAAGAAGAAAGATGGGACTATGCGAATGTGTATTGACTATCAGTAGTTGAATAAACTGACGATCAAGAATAAGTATCCGTTACCAAGAATCGACGATCTGTTCGACCAATTAAAAGGAGCCTCGGTATTTTCTAAGATCGACCTTCGGTCAGGATATCATCAATTAAGAGTTAAAGAGGTGGATATTTATAAGACGACGTTCAGGACTCGATACGGTCATTACGAGTTTCTGGTAATGCCTTTTGGACTGACTAATGCACCAGCGGCATTCATGGATTTGATGAATCGGGTGTTCCAACCATACTTGTATCGGTTCGTAGTTGTTTTTATTGATGATATCTTAGTGTATTCGGAAACAGAAGAGAATCATGATGAGCATCTTCGTGTAGTGCTGCAAGTGTTGAGGGAGAAGCAACTTTATGCAAAGTTTAGTAAGTGCGAGTTTTGGCTGAAAGAAGTTACCTTATTGGGGCATGTTGTGTCTGCCGAGGGGATTAAGGTGGACCCTCGAAAGATTGAAGCAATTTTGGAATGGAAGCCACCGAGGTCGGTAACAGAGATCCGAAGTTTTCTGGGGTTGGTAGGTTATTATCGGAGATTCGTGGAAGGATTTTCTGTGTTGGTAGCACCCTTAATGAAACTTATAAGGAAGGGAGCACCTTTTGTTTGGACAAATAAGCAGCAAGAGGCTTTTGAGAAGTTGAAGAAGGTTTTGACGGAAGCGCCAGTGTTGATTCAGCCAGAGTCTTTGTAATTGCTTACTAGTGTCTGGTCCTAAATTCTCCTGATATCAATTTACCAACCCACTACAAAATAGATATTTAGGCGTGTGCATAAATAACATACATGAGACTTTTTACTGCGGAAGCATAAGAAACCTTTCTTATGTCCTCTCTTTCTTCCATTGTCTTAGGAAAATCCTGTAAAGAGAGATGAAATCCTGATATAGAGGATTGATTTCCCTTCATTGAATTGGTTATTGCATAATGCTCTAATATCTTAGCCTATGTATAAAGCTTAAGATAGTGCTATCACTTTTTTCTTTCTAACCCTTAGGATTCAAATGCTTAGAAAAAAATTAGCTTTTCCCAAGTCCTTCATGCTAAACTATTGGGTTAACACAATTTAACTGACGAAAATGTCCCTACATCATTCACAATGCGTAGAATGTCATCCACATATAGAGAGAAAGAGCACCTTTCCATCTATTAAATGTTTATAAACACAAGGTTCATCTATGTTTCACTCAAATCCAAAATCTTTGATTCTATGAAGGGGATGGTTGCTTCAATCTACATATGGATTTAAGCAGCTTGCAAACTTTATGCTCATATATATGGTGGGTTGCATCATATAGATGCTCTCTTCAAGATAGTCGTTCAGAAACATTGTCTTGATATCCATTTGCCAGATCTCGTAATTGAGAGCCACCACAATGGATAGCAATATGTTGATTGACTTGATCATGGCAACAGGAGATAAGTTTTTTTTTTCATAATCGGTACCTTCTTTCTCAGTATAACTTTTTTCTACAAATCTAGCCGTATAAGTTTCCACTGTTCCATCCACATTTCTTTTCCTCTTGTAGATCCACTTCCACCCAATGGGTTTTATCCCTTCTTGTAAGTTTACAACTTCCCACATTGAGTTGGAATACATAGAGTCCATATTAGCTTTTATAACTATTTCTCAGAGCTTGGATTCAACACTCTGCATTGCTTCGTCATATATGAGTGGATCATCATCTTTCTATTAGGCAAACTTAGTGTTAGAAACACTTCTGCCAAATTAGAAGAACTCAAGCCTACTCGAAACCCTCCCACTGTGATGAAGCACCTTATGTTGTTGATTGTTTCCAGGTATACTATTATTAGATGGTGCTAGAACCAATTCATTAGGGTTTTCTATGTTTCCCGAATGTTCCTCGAGGTTTGAAGCCATTTCATGTAAATTTCTTTAAGGAAAGTAGTAACTGTTGAAACTATAACAATTTGCTTTTTTGGTTTATAAAACAAACCACCCTTTGTTCCTTTCTGAAATCCTATAAACATACACAATTCCGTCTATGAATCCAACTTCCTTGCATCTCTGTCCAATACGTAGGTTGGGCATCCCCAAATCTTGAAATGTTTTTGACTTGACTTATTACTATGCCACAATTTATATAGAGCTTTTGATGATGCCTTACTTGGCACATTATTCAGAATATAGTAAGCTGTTTGTATTACATATCCCCAAAAAGATATTGACAACTTTGAATAACTTAAGATCGAATGTACCATGTCTAACAACATTCGATTCCTTCTTTCTTCCACGCAATTCTATTGTGGAGTGCCTGACATAGTTACCTGGGATAGAATTCCATTATTTATGAGGTACCCTAAGAACTCATCAGATAAATATTCCCCACTTCGGTATGACAGAAGTGCCTTTATAAGTAAACCTAGTTGTTTCTCCACTTTTGTATGAAACTCTTTGAATTTATCAAAGATTTCACTCTTGTGGTGTATTAGGTACCCATATTTGGAATAGTCATCAATACACGTAACCACATATTCCATTAACACTCATAGAGATACATACATCAGTGTGCACAAGTTCTAGGGGTTTTTCGACCCTCGTTCCTCTTGCATTAAAATATTACTTAGTCATCTTACCTTCCAAGCAAGATCCACATTGTGAAAGATTAACTTCTTTAAGCGAGTTTAAGATGACGTATTTCACAAGTCTAGTGATTTTTTCTTATTTAATATGACCAGGTCTCAAATCCCAAAGGTGCATCTCATTAGAGTGAAAAGTTTTAAGTTTTTTATTTGATATTTCAGTCTCAAACAATGTGTACGTATTTGGTTTGATAAAATAGAGATTATTTGACATCTATACATTACAACTAAGATTGTGATTTCTAAATATTGCAATTGTAACACCCTATACCCAGTCTGGTTGTCAGACCCTAGCTATAAGGTATTACGACAGTTAACAATTAATATCATTCATGAATTTTAATATGATAATCATTCAAACCATAAAACATTAATAATACAAGTATTATATGATTTACAATTAAAAGTGAGCCTTAATCGAGGTTATGAAGCTCTTAATTCAACTAAAAAAAATCAGGACTAATTTGAAACTTTTACGAAAAGATAGGTAAAAAGAAAAAATAGGAATCACACAGCCCTGTGGCTAGATCGTGTGATAGGCTGAGACCATGTGGGATTAAAACACATAGCCATGTAGCCTAACTGTGTGTGGGAGCTAAGACCGTGTATGGAAAGTCACATGACCTTGTTGGCAGGCCTTGTAACTAATTGTGGCCCTGCTGGACCTAATTGTAGAACTTTGTAAATATTCACAAAATTATGTTGCTAGATTGTGTGAGAGACTATGACTATGTGCATCATTTGTTACCCAAAATATATAGACCAAATGACCGTGCCATATGCTCGTGTATGGTACACAACCATGTGTGCCTAAATGGTACCCTACAGAGCAAGTTACACACCAAACATCCAAATATACCACAACCATGCATTATGGCATTTCCCAACCTATTCAAATACATCAAAAACATGCTAAAACATCGTATAAATAATTCATCCTAAGTGCCTAACCAATATGCCATAATTTTCACCTCAATTCAACAATTCATATCCTACCATTCATCTCATTCATGCCTCAATATTCATACTTAACATTCATATATGTTCCTCATTTCAAAAGCCAAGATTTTATCAACAAAGTTCATCCCTTCTAAATGTCAAAACTCATTAAGAAAAATACACCAAATTGACTAAAACATATAAGCACTCGTGTTACAAACCAACCAAAATCAGATCATCACATTCAAACATTTCACTTATATCTACATCAAAATGAACCAAATCATAAGTTTCAATCTCATTCACATATGCATATCCGTTAGCTAGAGTAGATCACATTTCAAGTTCACTATTCACTAGCCACTTACATATCTCATAATAATACCAAATCATCCAACATCATTACTATCATTAAACCAAGATCATGAACATCTAAGATAACTCAAAACACAAATACAACCCTATACACATGCCATATAACCAAATCTATAATAAATAAAGATTATCGAATCAGAGATTGGATAGTGTGAGCTTCAAGTTGATCCGATTTACGTGTGCCACAAAATAATCTATTCAGAGATAGAAAAGAAAATAAAATAAGCATTACAAATGCTTAGTAAGCTCGTATGAAATTTACATATCATACCTTGACCTTAAAATAAAATAAATTAATAAACCAATTTGTTAATTAATATGACATCCTTGTATTCCTTGTAGTTTCATATACATTTCCACAAAAACAATTAATAGGTTAGTTTATTTATACATCATGAGCTACTAATGCAAATCACATATACTTTGTGTATGATTTAATACAGCAAAACATGTAATATCCAATTCATCGTCAATTTATAAACACATATAATTAAGTTCTCGTTTGTATCATATTCAATCATGTTCGTTTTGCAACATTTCAATCTAGTTCGTTTACTCTTCCTTTCACAAACAATTCATACATATAATAACTAGTTTCATATTTAATCTTTCTATTTATTTCAGAAACCAATTACTTACTATTTTCACCCAAAGAACTATAGTAAATTAACTTTGGATACTTGGGATTACTTTGATCACACAAGCTGACAATCGAGACTTTAACCATTACTCGATGCTGCTCATGCAAGCTATTGAAAATCTGCAACAAGTGTTAGATTCTAGCCATCGGTATGGTATCCACCACCAGTACATAGTACCTTATAAATATAACACCGGTATATAATGCCTAATAAATATAACACCGATACAAAGTACCTAATAATATGGTCACCGATACATAGTACCTAATAAATATAACACCGGTACATAGTGCTTGATAAACCCTAATGACGTGTCATTTGTGTCCTAGCTATTCACTAAGTTCACACGGGCCTTAACACTGTTGTAATAACATTTTAATCTTTGTATCATCATTCTATACATTCATTGTTTCATATAACGTTTCATTTCAATAGTACTATTATTGCATTCATACTAATTCATTCTCTGTAGCTGTATACATGTTTTCATATTTCAAAAAGCAATGCAAAAAGAATTTAAACTATATAATGTCATCATATAAACATCATTCAATCATATCATAACTTCGATTTGTAACACTCCAATTCTGGAGTGTGCAAGGTTTTGGTGAGTAGACTCAAATTAATATATTTGGCGGGGTAGTATTTGCCAAGAGTTTCCTTTGGCATACTGAATGGGCGTATTCCTAATAGTGTTTAAGTCGATGGTGGTTTAATGATAGATCATTATGTTTTTTGGTATGAGATAGCAACCAAGAGAAGAGATGAATATGGAGGGAGTACTCGCCTAAGGTATAGTGCGTCATGTTATTAGAGTTACTGTGCTAGTTGTATTGTAAGCGTAGTAGTTAGAGACCCTCTGGTTAGGGTAACCAGATATAGTCTATATTGTATTCTTATTTATAATTGGATTTACAATTGTAGACAATTAATAAAGATATTTTTGAAAGAGCGTGACACATGTCAAGTTTCACTACGAGAACATGAGTCTTTTTTATAAATATATATTAGTTAAATGGGCTCGAGAAAAAATATTTTTCCTTCTTTCTCCCATTAGGGTGTTGCCATAGGCATCCTTTAGAAGTTGAATATAGTTTGTTACCTTTGAGTTGGAATTGAAGATCAAATCTTAAGTAGGAGATTTCATCATATCTTAGGTGAGTGTTTCAGTTATGCATGTGGAATCCTAAAGAGTAAATTTGTTAACTTTAGTGAATAGAAAGATTAAAGGAAAAAGGGCTTTGTATTGGGGTTGTTAATGTTTGAGAAGAGGGTAAAATGTATATGAATGAATTTTGATAATATTTTTATGTTCTTTTAGTAGTTATGATAGCTAATTTCAAGTGAGATATTTGGATCTGGCGTTTAAGCTACTGTAAGTGGGTGTCAGGTGAGTCTCCACTCTGGCTTCTATTTTTGAATCATATGCGTAAGAATTTACTGAACAATGATAGACCTGGAGTATTTAATGGACGAGTAAAACTTAGGAAAAATGAGGCAAGAGCAAGGATAGTATATGTAGAACTTTCATGACTTAAAAATGGATTGATAAGTATGCAGGTAGAGTCTGATTGCATGATGATTGGTGCATGAGTAATTGTTATGCTGAGTTTTGTATACATGAGTGTGAAATGGATTGTGTATGAGTACTGATGTCAAATTATGGTTGTATTTTTATGCTTGAATTGTATGCTATGAGTTGAGTGTTAGTTTGGGTGTATGTTAGTAAATTAAAGTGTTAAGTCTTAAATGATGACAATGCATGAAGAGTTTGTCACGTGAGTCTGTGTTTGTTCATTACGGCAGAGTCTAAAGGGATCTGTCGAGACTAAAAACATGAACACTGATATGAACCTCTGAAAGAAAAGCCCATGGCCATGGTACCCTCTGAATGGAATTAAAGGAAGGTGATTACCTAATAGGGTTCTCTATGTGTCCCAAAAAAATGATAGGCAAACCTCACGGATTGTGAGTTTAGGCAAATCCATGTCGTAAACATGTCATGAAAGAATAGCTTTTGTGGAAAATTATGAAAGAATAACTTTTGTGGAAAATTATGAAAGAATAGCATTTGTGGAAATCTCTAAAAAGATAGACCTTGTGGCCATAAACTGAAAGAAATGCCTTTGTGGCGTACTCTAAAGGAATGGCTTTCGTGGCGTACCCTAAAGAAATGTTCCTTGTGGCAGATTCTGTATTAAGTTGATTGGCATAATCAATATAGTTCTTAAGTGTAATCAGTGAGACCAGTAAGGTATAATTCCTTCATGGTTTACACGGCAAAGTATTATATAAGATGGTGAATTGATTGAAAATAATGAATGAAAGAGATACAAAGAAGTAAAGTGGTTTTATTGAAATTGTGAACCGAATAAGGATTTAAGTTTATTGTTCAAATGAGGCACCTGTCATTTGTGTATGTGTTCATTCTTGAATTGTGAACATATGATGGCTTAGAGATTGAAGGATGTAGTGATGTATCAAAGACAATGATGGAAAAAGAAATGATTGTAGAGTAAGGTTGATATCTAATGTGTATAAGAATAGAGTTAGAGGAATTACTTGCCAAAGACAAATTTAAAGGTTAAGAGCGACAAGATCGTCATTATGATTCATCAGTTACAATGTGCAAGTATTACTCAGGGAAATGATGTTTCCCTCACTAAGTTCTTATGAGCTTATCTTGTGTATATTGTGTTTCAGGTGAGACAATGTGAGTCTGCGCCAGGAGGGACAACGCCAGGGTTACACCAAATGAATTGGCAATCATGTTATTATGCATACAGAGCAAGTTTGGTGGCATGTTCAAGTCAGAAATGTTAATTAGAAATTCAAAGTTTGGAATAACTGTAATAGATGAGGATTTCAATTTAGATTTCTTATAATTAAATTACCATGTATTGCAATTTTATTTACCTATTGTGTAATCATACATAAATTAGTTTGAGTCAATCTGTAGTAAAGTTGTAATTAAATGTAAATTGTATAAATAGATTAAGTTTTTTTCTGTATTTGTGTGGTAATACCCAAGACTCATATTCAACAAATCAGATCGGGTTGAGGGTGTTACATGATTAGTCAATACTATTGATATATTCACTATTATCATTTAAATTTTTACCTTACAATTTAGTCGATAGATGTCGATTAATTAAAATTAAACTTGTATATATATACAATTAATATGTATAAATACACAATTCAAACATAATAATAGAATACAATAAGTTTCATATTAACTTATTTGGAAAACGACAACCATAAAGTGTCAATGACTATTCTACATTTTCTTTTATTTCTCAATTAACTTTCGATTGATTAAATTCCAAATCTATAATAATTCATTACAGTTTATCAATTCCATCAACCTTATAACATCTTAATATATGCATATATCAACTTATTTCATTTTATTCAATTTAGTCTCTAAAATCGAAATATTTATATCTTTAAATTTCAAGCATCGTTTTCAATCCAAATTCAATTTCATCCCTATACATCCCCCTAATACAATAATTACAAAAATTTCATATCAATTTTGACATTCCCATTTTAGTACATATACTCAAAATTAACAAAATTCACTTTACAATTTAGTCTTTAATCAAATCTAAGCTTACAGCCAAGTTATTTAACATCAAAAGCTTCATAAGTCATCAATGAAAAACTTTTAAAACTTTGACAGTTTTACAATTTAATTCCTGAGTTAGCTAGATTGGGCTACAATGATTTCAAAAACATAAAAATTTAAAAAAAAATGAGCTTCAAATCCTTATCATGCAAAGATGAAATGTTGAAGCTTCAACCCCTTTCAAGTTCTTAGTTTTGATCTAGAGAAGAAATAATAAAAAGGAAAATGGATGAACATCCTTTCATATTTTTGTGTTAACTATTTTATTATTAATTTACTTTAATTTTTTTCCATATTATTTAATCAAATTTCTCTTCTTAACCATTCAATAACTTTAAAAGTGGGCTTATTACCATTTAAAGCCTTAATGTTATATTATTTGGCCTTTTTAGCTAATAAAATCAATAGTGGTCAACTTTTATAGTTTTTACGATATAGTCATTGTGTCACATCCTAAAAATTGGGTTATTAAAAATTGGGTTAATGAACCGAGAGAGTGGTCACGCTCGAATTTTTTATAGTTTCTATGTGGTGGAGCTGTCCTTGATGGTCTAAGTTTAAATCCCTTCCCTCTCATTATTTTCTATGTGGTGTAATTTTGCTTCAAACCTTTGCAAATGTCACATCATGTTTTTAAAATAAATGACGTTGGAGTATTAACAAGTAAGTGAGCTAGACTAATGGTTAAAGGCTTAATTAGTTTCCTAAAGGTATTATGATCAATTTCCCACATCTCCATTGTTTTTATTAAATTTTGGCCCATAAAACCTAGGTCAAAGCTTTCATAATCGTCTAGTCCTAGTTATCATGCAAAGGAAGATTTTTTCCTCTTTTAACTAGTCAACTTTCCCTCATAAACCCTATAGCACCCAAAATAGGGCCTAGGATTTTTAGGGGTATGTTAGGAACTTTAGCCTTAGAGTGTTCGGAATTTTGCAACATGGTTTATTAGTTATGTTTTTTTACTATGGTTTTTAGAAAATTAAATCAATTTCTGGAAATGAGTTTTAAATACCTTTAATTTTGAAAATAGGATTAATTTGTAAAAAGAGTCAAAATTGAGAGTTTTTATGAAGTAATTTAACCATATTTTAAAATCCAAGCTAAATAACCTCCCTTCTCCAAGTATTTCATGTAAAAACAACCCCAAAATTTGTACTTGCCGTCCCTTGTTCTCTCTTGCTATTTCAATTAATATTGAACTCCAAATCCTAATTCCTTTTAATTTCTATCATCTATTAATTTATAAACCTTTATAAAAACCAAGAAAAAGCACCCAAAACACCATAGTTTCCTCCATTATCAAGCTTGTGAGTTTTTCTGGTTTTCGATTAAACGCTCCGTTTTTCATCATCGAAGGTAAAAATTCGATTCCTTATGAGTTTTTAATGTTATCTAGTTTTTAAAAACTGAATTATTAGCCATTAAATCGTATGTTTTAAATAAAAGCCAAAAATTGGGTTGTTAATTGCGAATTTTGGGATTTTGAGTAAAACCATGGTTTCAAAGTATTTTTCAATTAGTTTTGACATGAGGAAAAGGTTTCTAAACTTACTTTAAAGTTTTGTTATGGATTTATAAGGATTTAATGAATTTTTATGAAATCCATAAACATGTCAAAAATTTTGATACCTTAAAACGTATAGTTTTGTGTAGTTTTGTGTAGTTTAAAGTTTCCATAAGCATGAACATGTAATTCGGACTCGAATGGAATATGGTTGTGAATGTATTGTAGTATGCTCTTGATTGACCTTTGATATTGTGTGTACATTGTGGTTACTCTGAGCATTCACTAAGCTTGTTAAGCTCACTCACTCTCTTATTAAATTTTGTAGATTAGTTGTGTGTCGGTGTAAGCGATGTGGCTTTCTGAAGGGTGATCCAAGAAAGTCTTTTCTTTTAGTAGGTGTTTAATCATTGATTATGTTTTGGCGAATAAGGCAATGTGGTGGACATATGTTGATATTTGCTATGTTATTATGGTGGTTACTTTAGAGTTAATGCTTTTAAGATTTATGAGACTTGGTGCTTGATTAATCGCCTAGTTATAAAGATATGATTTGACCTTTAAAATTGATTATACAAGCGTTATGATGTTTTTTAGGAGTTATAAACGTTGCATGTTGTTTTGGTATAAGTATAGACGATTGGAATGCTCACATATGTTGTATTTTTTTGGTCTGAAGCAGAGGTATCGTTATTCGTATGTTAAACAAAATACCTTTGAATATTTTGAAGTGTATGAAGCCAGTATTGCTAATTGGTATCGATACCTTAGCCTGAGTATCGATACTCGGGGGCGAAATTATCAATACTTGTTCAGTGGTATTGATATTTTCCAATAGTTGGGTTTTTGATTGGGAAACATATTGGAAGTTTGGTATTAATTTTTCATTCGGTATCAATACCACTTAAAAGAAATATCGATACCGCTCCTTTAGTATCGATACTTACATAATGTTTTTGGGAAAATTTGCTAAGTAGTCCCAATGCTCGAGATATGTACATTTTATGTTTGCTTGTCTATGCTAGTATGATTAAACATTAAACTAAGTTTGCATGACTTGATATTCTCATAAATTCTAGAGTAATTAAATTTAAACAAAACTGTATGTATTTAAATTCTGATAATTACAATGAAATCGATGTGAGACAGTGATGTATCACCCTAGTATTCCGGCCTGGCAACTAGGCCGAGTATGGGGTGTTACAAACCCCCTTTTCACTCCACATGTTCCCCATGATTCACATTTTAAGCCTTTGTCCTCCAAATCTTCCTTTTCTTCTCAATTTCCTACCTTGAACTATCCATCCCACCTAAGGTAGCCACCAGTCACATTTTTTTTTCATTTTGTTACTCTCCTCCACCTCTCATAACCATTCCTCCCCGTTACTCCTCACTTTCTTAATTTTTAGCCTCTAAACCTCCTCATTTACATAAATGATTTCATTCTTTTCACCACCACATGATGTCATTCTCCACCATCGAACCACCACTTCGTCACCACCGCACCACTGCCGGACCACCACCATGACTACCATTTTCTATATTTTTCTTTTCTCTTCTAAAAAATTGCCACTTCCACCTTAGTCTTTGTCTTTTTATTTTGATAAAACCTTGCTATAATTTTATTTTATTTATCCTAATAGACCGTTTTCTATTATCTACTTCTTGAATTTATCTTTCTTTCACTCTTGATCAATAGATCCAACAAAGATTTGATTAGGGAAAAACATAAGTATGGGATGATATTGGGTATAAATCATCATTTCTTCCCCATTTTTTATTTATAACTGAATTTAGTTTACTGTTAGACATCATTTTCTTCGATATTAACATGTCATATATTAATCTTATGTGAAGGGTTGATCGATATGATCTCGGAAAGTCCTTGACTTTGGAAATGAAATCATCATTACGATCGAATAATTACAAGAGTAGGTGAGGATTGAAGATATAGTTTAATTGAGTTATTTCGTAAAAAAATGATAAATGATGCCCTAATGAAAAATCATTCTTTATAATAGATCGGTATTCTTTTGGTTAGATTCAAGTGTGGGTGTTCTTAAGAGTGGTGTTTTGCATTGAATCTACTATCGGGTGCAGGTCCTAATAGCTTTTAATATGGATATATTATCCTTAAATATTATAAGAGTTTGTTTATCAACATTCATTCTAATATCTGATAAATCCATGGCTATAAAAATATAAAAGCGTTATTGATGAAGTAAACGATGACTATAAATCCTTTAATAGAATTGTTTACACCCCTAAATTAAGGAAATTGTGTTGTCGAAAATGGTTGAAGCATCATTGTATGATTTGGTAATATTTTTTTGATTTGTGATGTTTAAATTGATTACATGCTCAAGAAATGCCTATTGATATTTGATATTGCTATTGTTTGGTTATTACCATCGATTACATGATTAATCATGTACACTGTTATTGAAATTTTAGCCACATGTTAAAAAGATGTTTGTGGTACTATTAACACTGAAAGCATCATTAAATGCGCCACTATACTATTTTACTGAATGCATGATATTCATGCCACTAATTCTGATTACTGATTGCATATTTAAGTCATGCCTACTGATTCTTCTACTGGTTGCATGTTAATCATGCTCATTATACTGTATTTTTCTTCTAAATTATCATTAAAAACATGCCGTACTACATTGGGTTGGGACAATTATGTAAAGAAGAAGTATTGGTAGTTAATCAGCAATACTGATAGCCTGTTTGCATTACTAGTTTCTTTTCCACATTATTGAAAGCTTGTTTGCATTATCGGTGGCTTGAGCACAAATTGGAGTGTAACATTCTGAAATAGGGCCTAGTCAGAATGGTGGTTTCAGGACCACAAATCCGACATCAACATATTTACTTTATGATTATTATGAGGCCTAGAATATGAGTATATGCATGTGTTAAAGTTTCATGAAGAAATTCTTTGAGTAAGGTGTTCAATTGGAAATTAGGAACTAACTTGAATAAATTGTAAAACTTGAATTCTAGAAGAAATTTGTATGAAATTTCTTTGGGTTATGAATTAGAAGGTCTTGGAGAGCAATTTGCCTAAATTCTATGTTTTTGGACAAAAATGGGCTTGTATGGATGGAATTTTAAGGAAAGTGCTTAAGGGCATTTTGGTCATTTGGTATTTTAATGAAATAAAATGGGAAAAATGAACCAAAATCAACCCATTCTCTTCCTTGTCTAGCCGAAACTTCAAGGGTTTCCATAGCTAGGGTTTTCAAGCTTTCCAAGCTCAATAGTAAGTGCTCCCAAGCCCCGTTTTTCATGCTCTATGTATTTTTGAAATCCCGGTAGCTTGCTCTCTCCATTTCTATCCATATTTCATGCTAGGGTTCATATTTAAAAATTTACCCATGCATGAGTTGCTTGTATTTTGATGGATTATGGAGGAATATGAAAGATGAATGTGTATTAAAAATCTTTTCCTAGTTGATTTTCATGAAAAACCCTTATAGGGACTATTTTGCAAAAGATGTAAATGTGTGGTAGAAATGAGAAAAATAATGGAAAATGTGGGCTACCATAAGAAGGAAAAGTGTTCGGCTAGGCTTGGGTAAGATAGAAAGTGCATGTGTTTTATTATACGAGCCTAGGGACTAAATCGTAAAAATGTGAAAGGTTAGGCGCAAAACAGTCATTTGGACCGGGGGTAGATATTAAACTTGAAATGTATAATGTAGTATATTAATGAGTTGAATTTTGTTATTATGGACCCCGAGGAACAAATTCCGGAGGTCGATCGAGGAAAAGGCAAGGTTTCGAAATAAACAAAACACAACTCCGAAAAGAATACTAGGTAAGTTCAGATAACTTAAAGTAAACCCCTAACATGCATAATTGAATGATTTATGAATGCATGATGATTGCATTTATTATTAGCATGAAATATCATAGAAATGCATATTTGATGGTAATATGTGAAAAATGTCTCGGATGAGGTTGACAAAGGGAATTCGATGGATAAACCCTCATTGATATGTGTAAAAAGATCATGCATGTGTTACAGTAAGGATTTAGCCCGGTTGAGTAATCCGTGATCTCAAGTATGAAAAGGATCTAGCCCGGACGGGTGTTCCTTGAATGATCAAGCCTCCCAAAGAATATGTGTGCATTATGGATTTAACCCGGACGGGTAATCCGATTAGGGTCTTAATTTAGCCTGGATTGGTAATTCAAATACGAGCTCATTAAGGGCGTTTGTCATTATAAGGGATTTAGCCTTGACAGGTAATCTCGACATCACCTTATGAGTTCATGATATGGGGAACTTAGCCTGGACTGGTAATCCTGCCATGAGATGTGAGGTTCGCGGGAGTGCATATATGTGAAATGATCATTCGTAAGAATTGACGGATAATGGGTATTCCATCAAGATTTCCTAGAAACTCAACAGGATTAATATGATGTATGTCAATAAGATGATGAATGATGAGCTCATATACATAATGTACATGATCTTTGTTATGTAACTAGCTATTGATTGAGTGCATGTGATAGGGAATCGTTTCATAATTGATGATGTCATGATTTAAACATGGATGTATGCTAATTACTCGGTAAGTTTACTTTCCGGTTATTCGAGCTTACTAAGCATGTAAATGCTTACCCCTCTCTTTTTCCCTGTCTCACAGAGCTCGAGGACTCGAAAGGATTAGAAGAGGATTGGAGAGTCAACGCACTATCAACTAGACAAGCTTTGGTATAAAGACTTTGTTTGTTTTGTTCAATGGCATGTATAGTATTTTTGAGTATTTTGTTATATGTGTCATTTGATTTTCTAAATGAAGGCATGTAAAAATATGTTTATTTCTTTGTATATGGCCACAAAAATTGGCTTAATTGAAGTAGGCTATGACCTACGAATTTATGTATGGTTTTATTTACAAGTGATGAGTCGCTACCAATTGGCAATGAGTCACATGAATGAGCCAATTCCGGATGAATTAAAGTGACATAGGAACCCATAAATACTAAGTGGGAAATAACCTATCATGTATGAAACCAATGATATGAGGTTTCCATACATCTAGTTTAATCAAGATTATTTACAAGTGTATAATTGTGTTTTACTTTGAATTTGGTAACCACTAAGCACAAATAGTAGAAACGGGTGACTAAAGGCTTGGAAAGTAGCCTATTAGAGTCCACTTGGTTAGACACACGGGCATGTGTCCAGGCTATGTGTGACACACGGTTCCCTCCCATGGGCGTGTGCTATGGTCGTGTGTCCCCTGCACTTAAAATTTTAGCTCAAAGTTGCACCCGGGTAGGCCACACGGGCGTGCACCATGGCCGTGTTAAAAAGACAGTGTCGTTCACGGGCAGGTAGCACGTGTGTGTACCATGGTCGTGTTGATAAGTCAGTGTTGCCCACGGCTGAAGGGCATGGGCGTGCTCCAAGTCACACCGGTGTGTGAGTCCACACAGCCCACCTACACGGGCGTGTGACACTTTATGATAAGGAAAAATTTCCTAAGGAGCCTAAGGTTTATCGAACGTACTCGAATTTGTCCCGCACTGCCTCTAGGTATGTTATAGGCCTCGAAGGCCTATATAAGGGACGAGTTGTTCATGGATGAAAAGCTTAAAATTTAAGTAAAACTTGGTGACCCAATTTGGTATGTTTCGAAATGTAAAGTCCTGGTAATGCCTCGAACCCTATCCCAGCGTCGAGTACGGGTGAGGGGTGTTACATTTATTGGTATCAGAGCTACAGTTTAGTCGGTTCTAGGACTACAGTAGAGGATGTTAAAGTTCGCTATACATGCAATTATTCGAATATTGATAGTGTGAGGTCTGCTAATTGTTTAAACTGTTTTGAATATAGTGAATATCTTCTAATCAAGCACAAGATGAGTCTGAGGGAGCCGAGAGCCATGCTCCAGCTTCCGTACAACGAGCTGTATCTAGTAGTAGTAGAAGGCTGATGTCGAAAGGCTGAGAAGAGGCCCGAGCTACCTTTTTTGATTTGATGGATGAATGGTTTGGGGATTATCTGAGAAATCACTGCAATATGCCAAGACCTCCCCCGCCCTCTAACCAACCTGATGAGGATGTGCCACTAGGTATGGCACCGATGAGAGTCGGTAAAGCCCCTGTAGATAAGCTTAGAAAGTATGAGGCTGAGGAATTCAGAGCTAAAGTTGATGATGACGTTGAAAGAGCCGAGTTTTGGCTCGAAAATACTACACGGGTGCTAGACGATTTGTCATGCACACCCGAGGAATGTTTGAAGTGTGCTGTGTCCCTTTTGTAGGACACTGTATACAATTGGTGGAAGACAGTATCCTCGGTAGTGCCGAAAGAAAATATTACTTGGGATTTCTTCCAAGCAGAGTTTAGGAAGAAATATATTAGCCAACGGTTTTTGGACTCTAAGCGAAAAGAGTTCCTAAAACTCAAACAAGGGAACAAGTCTGTAGCAGAATACGAGAGAGGCTTCGTACAACAAAGTCAGTACGCAACTGAATGGGTCCAAACTAAATTGGAAATGTGTAAATGCTTCGAGGAAGGTCTGAATGAGGATATAAAGTTGTTGATTGGGATCTTGGAAATACGGGAGTTTGTCGTATTTCCTGATCGAGCCAAGAAGGCCGAGGAATTTAACAATAAAAGAAAACAAGCTAAGAGAGAGGCTCGAGTTACGAGCAAGAGGTCTAGCGGTAAAACACTCTCGTTCTCCACGAAGAAATCCAGGAGCCTGCATGAACGCTGCACTTTGTCAGTAGGATATTTGGGTAGATCGAGAAGCTCTAAACGACGAGGTCAAAAGTCTTCCTCCTCGATGGTGACTAGTGTGGGGAGTGTAGATGATCAAAAACCAAAGTGTAAGAGCTGTAACAAATTCTTCAGATGTGGTTCTCTTCATTACTTTCTTAGAGACTACCCTGAACGAGCCGAAAAAGAAGTGGAAATAGCTTCAAAGTCGAGTGCTCCCATTCTACGAGGTAGACCTTCAAGATACCCTGGGAGTGCTAGTGGCAGTCGAGTCGTGACTAAAGACACTGCAAAATTAGAGGTTCGAGCCTCGGCAAGAATGTATGCGATATGTGTTCGAGAGGAAGCCACTGCTTCTGATGTTATTATGAGTACTTTCTCTCTTTTTAATATAAGTGTTGTTGCTTTAATTGACCCGGGGTCGACGTATTCATATAACTGCATGAGATTGGCGTCTAGTATGAACATACCTGTTGAACATACGAAAGATATTATTAGAGTGTCGAACCCACTAGGAAGATAAGTTCTAGTTGATAAAGTCTGTAAGAATTGTCCTTTGACGATTCAAGGTCGTTGTTTCCCAGCTAACCTTATGTTGTTACCATTTGATGAATTTGATGTAATTCTTGGTATGGATTGGTTAGCCCTTCATGATGTAACAATGAATTGTGGTAGTAAGTATATTAAGTTAAAATGCCCGGATGGTAAGATTCTAAGGGTCGAATCAAAAGAATTGGGTTCGTCACTAGTTGTAATCACGACAATGGTTGCCTCGAGATATATGAGGAAAGGATATGAAGCCTACCTTGCATTTGTACTGAACACTAAAGAAATAGAGCTGAAAATCGAGTCCGTGTCGGTAGTATGCGAGTACCTAGATATGTTTCCGGAGGAATTACTCGGATTACCTCCTGAAAGGGAGATAGAGTTTGGTATTCAATTGGTGTCAGGGATGACTCCCATTTCTATTGCCCCGTACAGAATGGCACCTACCGAGCTGAAGGAGTTAAAAGCACAGTTGCAAGAGCTGATGGATAAAGGATTTGCTAGGCCAAGTTTTTCACCTTGGGGTGCCCTCGTGTTGTTCGTAAAGAAAAAAGATGGTTCGATGAGGTTATGTATCGATTATCGGCAACTGAGCAAGGTGACTATCAAGAATAAGTATCCTTTGCCAAGGATCGATGATTTATTTGACCAGTTGAGAGAAGCCACCATATTCTCTAAGATAGACTTGAGGTCTGGCTGTTATCAACTGCGAGTTAGAGACTCGGATGTACCTAAGACAACTTTTAGAACGAGGTATAACCATTATGAATTTCTTGTCATGTCATTTGGGCTGACGAATGCACCAGCTGTGTTTATGGATCTAATGAATAGGATCTTTTGGCCATCTTTGGATAAGTTTGTCATTGTGTTTATTGACGACATTTTGATCTACTCTAAAGATGAGATAGAGCATGCGAAACACCTGAGAATTGTGTTGCAGACCTCGCGGGAAAAGCAACTGTATGCTAAGTAAGCAAAAGTGAGTTTTGGCTCTAGGAAGTTGGATTTTTTGGTCATATAGTTTCGGGTGAAGGCATCCGAGTTGATCCAAGTAAGATTTTTGAAATTGTTGAATGGAAATAGCCTAAGAATGTAACCGAGGTTAGAAGCTTTTTAGGCTTAGCCGATTACTATCGAAGGTTTGTAAAAGGATTTTCCATGGTAGCAACTCCGATGACGAGGTTGCTATAGAAAGACGTTAAGTTTGAATGGACAGAGAAGTGTCAGCAAAGTTTTGAGAAGTTAAAGACACTGCTGACCGAAGCTCTTGTTTTAGTGCTACCTGAACCGGGAAAAGAGCTTGTGGTCTACAGTGATGCATCCTTAAATGGATTGGGTTGTGTACTTATGCAAGATGGTAAGGTGATAGCCTATGCTTCACAACAATTGAAGCCTCACAAGAAGAATTATCCAACCCATGACCTAGAGCTTACCGCTATTGTTTTTGCCTTGAAAATTTGGAGGCATTATTTGTATGGCGAGGCTTGCCATATATTCACGGATCACAAGAGTTTGAAATACTTGATGACTCAGAAAGAATTAAATTTGAGACAGTGGAGATGGCTAGAATTAATTAAGGATTATGAGCTGATTATCGACTATCACCAGGGAAAGACGAATGTGGCCGCCGATGCATTGAGTAGAAAATCCATGTATGCTTTGAGAGCGATGGATACTTGTTTGACATTGCTTGATGATGGTTCAGTTCTAGCCGAGCTGGAGGCTAGGCCAACATTTCTGCAGGAAATTCATGATGCTCAGCTTAATGATGATGACTTGCAAGCAAAAAGAGCTCAATGTGAGTCTAGTGTTGAGTCAGATTTCTGAGTTAGTTCTGATGGATGTTTAATGTTTATGGATAGGGTTTGTATACCCAAAGACAATGAACTTATTCGGAAGATTTTGCAAGAAGCACATCACAGTCGTTTGTCTGTTCACCCAGGAAGTACCAAGATGTACAACGATTTAAAAAAGAGGTACTGGTGGAACAGCATGAAAAGAGATGTTTCTGAATTTGTATCGAAATGCTTGGTATGCCAGCAAGTTAGAGCTGAGCATCAAGTGCCTTCAGGTTTGTTACAGCCTGTAATGGTCCCTGAATGGAAGGGGGACAAAGTTACCAAGGGCTTCGTGACGAGATTACCTTTAACTCTGAAAAAGGAAGATGCCATATGGGATATAGTGGACAAATTGACAAAGTCGGCTCATTTCATCCCGGTAAGGACGAATTATTCTCTTGATAGATTGGTCGATTTGTACATTTCTGAGATAGTGAGATTGCACAGAGTACCACTGTCGATTATTTTGGACAGAGACTCGAGGTTTACTTCGAGATTTTGGAAGAAGTTACAAGAAGCCTTGGCTATAAAGTTGAGCTTTAGCATAGCTTTTCACCCTCAGACCGATGGCCAGTCTGAGCGGATGATTCAGATTCTTGAGGACATGTTGCGTTGTTGCATCCTCAAATTTCAGGGTAGCTGGGAAAAATACCTGCCATTAGTAGAATTTGCCTACAACAATGGTTTCCAAAAAAGTTTGAAAATGGCACTTTATGAGGCCTTGTATGGTAGGAAGTGCCGAACTCCATTGTATTGGATAGAACTCAAGGAAAATCAGATTCATGGAGTTGATCTAATTAAAGAAACTGAAGAAAAAGTTAAAGTGATATAGGATTATTTAAAAGCGGCATCAGATAGGCAAATGTCTTATGCTGATCTGAAAAGAAATGAAATTGAATTTCAAGTTGGAGATAGAGCATTCTTGAAAGTATCTCCATGGAAAAAGGTATTGAGATTTGGTACGAAAGGTAAATTGAGTCCACGATTTATCGGGCCGTATGAGATCACCGAAAGAGTTGGACCGTTAGCCTATCGTTTGGCGTTGCCACCCGAACTGGAAAAGATTCATGACGTGTTCCCTGTATCCATGTTAAGGAGATACCGATCAAACCCCACTCATGTAATTTCACTGACTGAGATTGAAATTCGACCGGACATGACTTATGGAGAGGAACCGGTTAAGATATTGGCTCGTGAAGCTAAACAATTGAGAAATAAAGATGTGGCTCTAGTAAAAATTTTATGGCATTGACATGGTGTAGAAGAGGGTACATGGGAGCCGGAAGAAACCATGAGAAGTCAATATCCGATTCTGTTTTCTAGTAAGACTTTCAAGGACAAAAGTCCCTAAGGGGAGGAGAAATGTAACATCCTGAATTAGGGCCTAGTCGGAATGGTGGTTTTGAGACCACAAATCTGACATCAAAATATTTACTTTATGATTATTATGAGGCCTAGAATATGAGTATATACATGTGTTAAAGTTTCATGAAGAAATTCTTTGAGTAAGGTGTTCAGTTGGAAATTAGGGACTAAATTGAATAAATTGCAAAACTTGAATTCTAGAAGAAATTTGTATGAAATTTCTTTGGTTTATGAATTAGAAGGTCTTGGAGAGCAATTTGCCTAAATTCTATGTTTTTGGACAAAAATGGGCTTGCATGGATGAAATTTTAAGGAAAGGGCTTAAGGGTATTTTGGTCATTTGGTATTTTAATGAAATAAAATGGGAAAAATGAACCAAAATTAGCCCGTTCTCTTCCTTGTCCAGCCGAAAATTCAAGGGTTTCTATAGCTAGGGTTTTCAAGCTTTCCAAGCTCAATAGTAAGTGCTCCTAAGCCCCGTTTTTCATGCTCTATTTATTTTTGAAATCCCGGTAGCTTGCTCTCTCCATTTCTACCCATATTTCATGCTAGGGTTCATGTTTAAAAATTTACCCATGCATGAGTTGCTTGTATTTTGATGGATTATTGAGGAATATGAAAGATGAATGTGTATTAAAAATCTTTTCCTAGTTGATTTTCATGAAAAACCCTTATAGGGATTATTTTGCAAAAGATGTACATGTGTGGTAGAAATGAGAAAATAATGGAAAATGTGGGCTACCATAAGAAGGAAAAGTGTTCGGCTAGGCTTAGGTAAGATAGAAAGTGCATGTGTTTTATTATACGAGCCTAGGGATTAAATCGTAAAAATGTGAAAGGTTAGGGGCAAAACGGTCATTTGGACCGAGGGTAGATATTAAACTTGAAATGTATAATATAGTGTATTAATGAGTTAAATTTTGTTGTTATAGACCTCGAGGAACAAATTTCGGAGGTCGATTGAGGTAAACGCAAGGTTTTAGAATAACCGAAACACAACTCCGAAAAGAATACCAGGTAAGTTCGGATAACTTAAAGTAAACCCCTAACATGCATAATTGAATGATTTATGAATGCATGATGATTGCTTTTATTATTAGCATGAAATATCATAGAAATGCATATTTGATGGTAATATGTGAAAAATGTCTCGGATGAGGTTGACAAAGGGAATTCGATGGATAAACCCTCATTGATATGTGTAAAGAGATCATGCATGTGTTGCAGTAAGGATTTAGCCCGGTCGAGTAATCTGTGATCTCAAGTATGAAAAGGATCTAGCCCAGACGGGTGTTCCTTGAATGATCAAGCCTCCCGAAGAATATGCGTGCATTATGGATTTAACCCGGACGGGTAATTCGATTAGGGTCTGAATTTAGCCTGGACTGGTAATTCAGATTCGAGCTCATTAAGGGTGTTTGATACAATCTGACTTCGGGATGAATTGAATTATATGTAAAATGCCCGATCGTCTACGAGAAGCAATGATAATTTAGTTTAGTGAAATTGGTATGGAATGAAGTAGTTTTGACAAATTAGCGGTTGGTTTAAGATTATGGTATGAAAAAGGTAAGGTGGAAAAGAAGGAATTTGTTTTGGTTTGAAATAGTAAGCTGTGAAAAAAAGAATTAGTTTTGGAACCAAATGGTTAAGAAAGGAAAATGGATTGAACAAAAGTGCAAACAAGAACCAATACCGATTTGGTATCGACCCGTTGCTTATAAGCCCTTTAGTTCGGTTTAAGAATGGTTAAGGTGACCTCGACCCACTATCTAGCAAGATAGGAACCTCGGTATGTTTGAATGCCACACTACGAGTAGTGATAAGTTCGGTTTCCATCAAAGAAAACGGATGACACAGCTTGAACACTAGGTAGCCAACGAATCCTTGAATGAAAATAGAGAAAAGTTTGCCTCACAAATTTGGTAGCATAACATTAACAAAATGTCCAAAACTTCTTCCTTTCAATAAGCTGATTACATATATTTATGGTGTTAGAAAAGACTAGCTGAATGGTCACTTTTAATTAAGCTAATAATGAGGCCTAATGAAAAGTCCCAACTATTGAAATTCTAATCCAAGTAACTCCAACCTTCAATGTGATTTGCTTCTTCAATTAAGTTGCTTTCAAAGTCTTTTGAAGTCTCCATGAGCAACCGAAAAGACACCAACTTCTTTGATGGAGAATTGAATGCATGTAGTGATTACTCATGAAGCAAACGGTTATTGAAGATGAAACAAAGTTGCTGCCCAATTTGAAGAAGAATAATGCTCTCCTTTAATTGATAAAAGAACTTATTAATGATATATAAAGCCTCTTTGCAATAGCCCCCTTTTTTGTAACCGAAATCTCTTGAAAAGTCACCTTATTGAATGCATAACAACCTTTAAATGTAATGAATGTGAGCTGGATAGTCACTTGCAATTAACACATGTAACCGACCCATTTATTCAATTATTAAACATAAAACAAATTAACAACTAACTTAAATAAATGAACTACCACTTATGCATCATTTATTCTAGCAACTAATTTAATTAAGTGAAGCATTATTAAATGAACTTTAACTCATGCATCAATAAATTATCCTAGTAACTAGATTATTTAAAGAATCAACTACTAAATCAAGTTCATAAAAAACTCAATTAATTAAACTAGGACGAGTTGAATTAATGATCAGCAACTCATTTATTAAACTAAGATGCTTAAATGCAAGTATTAAAATGCAACTAAATGCAAAGATGAAAAATAAAAAGTTCAATTTAGTTGGAACGGGTTCGAAGAACTGGAATTGAGCTGAAATTGGTTCGCAATATGTTGCAAGGAAACTTTATTGAACTGGTCCCAACTCGTTCTATTTCTCCAACCAAAGCTCACCCCACAATTGGTTAACTAAGGCAGGAATGGTCTCTTTGAATTGCTTAGCTCGAGCTCATGTAATTGGTCCTTGGGGCAGCACCGTTGAATCCTTTCTCGAACTTGATGCACTCTGGGCACAATCATATCATTCCCCCCTCTTCGAAATGACTTGTCCTCAAGTCGCACTAATGTTAAATTCCCAAGGCAAATCGAGTTTGTAAGAGTTTTCATTTATGAGCTCAAGAATTTGGAGGTAACAATTTTAATTTTCGTTGGGCCGGAAATTGCTCCTTGCGCATGTGAACCCAAACCCAATCTCCGGGTTCGAAGACCACTCATTTTCGTCCGTTGTTAGAGTTACGCACATAAGACTCAGTTCTTGCCTCAATGTTAGTTCGCACCTTTTGATGTAATTCTTTGACAAAGTCAGCCTTTTTCTTCGCATCTGCATGAACCAATCGATCAGTAGGAAAAGGTAATAAATCTAAAGGTATCAATGGATTGAAACCGTATACAATTTCAAAAGGTGAATATTTAGTAGCAGAATGGACAGAGCGGTTGTAGGCAAACTGGATATGTGGTAGGTAATCTTCCCAAGACTTCAAGTTTTTACGGATGATGGCCCGAAGTAACGTTGACAATACCCTATTGATGACTTCTGTTTGGCCCTCGGTTTGGGGGTGGCTGGTGGTCGAAAAGAATAGTTTGGGTCCTAATTTTCCCCACAAGGATCTCCAAAAGTGACTTAAAAATTTTGCGTCACGATCTGATACAATGGTACGACGAATGCCAAGAAGTCGAACAATGTCTCTGAAAAAAAATTTGCAACATGAACAGTGTCATTAGTTTTAGTGCAAGCAATAAAATGGGACATTTTCGAAAAACGATTGACAACCACAAAGATAGAATCCTTCCCCGTTTTTGTGCGCGGTAGTCCAAGAATGAAGTCTGTGGAGATATCTACCCACGGAGCTTTAGGAATAGGTAATGGCATATATAAGCCATGTGGTTGAACCTTTGATTTGGCCTTTTTACAAGCTATACACCTCTCGCAAACTTGTTCCACATATTTACGCATTGGCGGCCAATAGAAGTGTCCTTGAAGGGTTGCAAACGTCTTGTTGACTCCAAAGTGTCCCATAAGTCCACCTCTATGGGCCTCGTGCACTAATAAGTCTCTAACAAAGCCACAAGGAATGCAAAGTTTACCTTCTTTAAAAGAAAGCCTTCATACCTATAAAAGTTTTCAAACACACCATTCTCACACGCAACAAAGATGTAACATCCTGATTTTGGGCTTAGTCGGAACAGTGGTTTTGGAACCACAAATCCGATGAGGAAAATTTCATTTTATTATATTTTTATGGTCTACGATTTCACGAAATGATTTCGTGAAATTTGTTTTCGAAAATTTCGACGTTTGGGCACTCAATTTAGTAAAAAGGATTAAATTGTAAAAAGTTCAAAAGTTGAGTTCTACATGTTAGAGGTATCAAATTGTTATGAAATTTTAAATTGGAGGTCCTTAAATGATAATTAAACCATTGTATAACTTGTTGGACAAAAATGACCTTGATTGGGTAAAATTTGAAAGAATAGTAAAAAGGGCATTTTGGTCATTTAGGGGTAAAATGAATTAAAAGACAAATTTTAAACTCCAAATGTGTCCCTTTCTTCTTGCTACAGCAGAATGTACCAAGAGAAGCCATGGTTAGGGTTTGGTCAAGCTTCCAAGCTTAATAGTAAGTGATTCCAAGCTCCGTTTTTAATGTTCTATGTATTTTTGAAATTCCGGTAACATGATCTGCTCATTTCTACCATTATTTTGAGCTAGGATTTATGTTTAAAAAATTAACCATGAATGATATGCATGTATTTTGATGTTTAATGGTTGAATATGAAGCTTGAAATTGTGTTAAACAACTTTTGCTAAGTGATTTTACGTAAAAACGAGTAAAACGTATAATTGGTAAAAATGCCTAATGTTCATAAGTTTATGTTAGAGTGAGAATTTGATGTTGCCATAGAAGGAAAAAATGATCAGAATGTCATTAAACATAAGAAAATAGGAAAAATTTTAATTTCCGAACCTTGGGGCAAAAGTGCAAATATGCAAAAGTTTAGGGGTCAAAATGCAAATTTTTAAAAATATGATTTTTAGACCCATATGAATAGTGTGACTAATTAGTAGGCTAAATGTGATATTATAGATCAAGGAAATCGAGATTTGGGCTTAAATCGGGAAAATACAAGGTTATGGACTAGAATGGTAAATTGCCATTTCTTGATCCGAGGTAAGTTTGTACGTAAATAATTTATCGATTATTTTTATTTTATTATATTTTGTTATCATTTGAAATGTGGCTACCTATAGAATGATTATTTGTTGTAAATTGCAAATTGAAAAAGGACTATAAATAAATTGTAACATGTTGGAAAGTGAGGAATTTCCCGGTTGAGCCTTCAGAATAGAAACGATTCAAATGATCTATTATGAGGTCACGTGTGTAGTACTAAGTGCAGGCTACTACGTGTATTGGATTATTGGTCGCATGTGTAGTACTAAGTGCAGGATACTATGCGTACCCGATAACTTTGATCACGTCTGTAGTACTAAGTGCAGGCTACTACGTGTATCAGATTGTTAGGTCATGTGTGTAGTACTAAGTGCAGGCTACTACGTGTACCGGATTATTGGTCGCATGTGTAGTACTAAGTACAGGCTACTATGCGTACCCAATAACTTTGATCACGTGTGTAGTACTAAGTGCAGGCTATTACGTGTATCAGATGGTTAGGTCACGTGTGTAGTACTAAGTGCAGGCTACTACGTGTATCAGATAATTGGTCGCATGTGTAGTACTAAGTGCAGGCTACTATGCGTACTCGATAACTTCGATCACGTGTGTAGTACTGAGTGCAGCCTACTACGTGTATCAGATGGTTAGGTCACGTGTGTAGTACTAAGTGCAGGCTACTACGTGTACCAGATAATTGGTCGCATGTGTAGTACTAAGTGCAGGCTACTATGTGTACCCGATAACTTCGATCACGTGTATAGTACTAAGTGCAGGCTACTACGTGTACCAGATAATTGGTTGCATGTGTAGTACTAAGTGCAGGCTACTATGCATACCAGATAGCTTTGGTTACAAGTGTGAAAATATGTGCAGGCAACTGAGTATCAGTTATTATTCCGAAGAGTTCAACGGGAAAATCGATTAAGTAAAAACATATGTGAACATGATTATATGATGAATAAGTGCAGGTATATGTTTAAGAAAATTTTGAGCAATATGCTCGATATTTGAGTGAACTTCGTTAAGAGAAAATGGATTAAGTGAAATTATGTAAGAGTGAATTTTAGTAGTAAAACAGTGTTGGAAAACAGCAGTTGTTTGACTTTGAAAATTTACAAAAAATTGTGTAAGTTGAATAAAATTTAAAATAAATTATGAAATTAAAGCTTAATGAGTCTATTTTCATATAAAAGAAAAAGGGGAGCAAAAGAGTTTTATATTATGTGATATTCTAATTTTTGTGAGACAGTGTCAGAATGAATTCGAGATCCATTGTTCTGACTTGGAAAAATTTTTAAAAATTGTAGAAAAATAATTATGGGTTATAGTTTACATTATTAGAATATTTTATGAGTATACTTTTAATAGAAACAAACGGGAACATTATCTTAGTCTCGTACTATGAGATAAATAAATTTTAGTGAAGAAAGGTCGAAGCTGTCAAATAGCAAAAAAGGGAGACTTTGAATAATAAACTCTACTTATTGGCTTGACCAAAAATTTTGAAGATTTTGTGATGGAAAGATATATGAGTCTAGTTTCTAGGAAAATTTACGGATCTTAATTTGGAGTTCTATAACTCCAGATATAAATGATTTAGTGACTGTGACTCAAGAAAGCATCTTAACCAGAACATGTGTAAATGTACAATTGGGTTAGTTTTACTATGGAAAGCATGTTAGTAAATAGCTTATTATTATTTCATGCGAGCTTGCTAAGCGTAAAGCTTACCCCCTCCTTTCCATTTCTTTTAGTGTTGTAGGTTAGCTCATGGTTGGAGATCATCGGAGGCAGGATCACACTATCAAGCCAACACCTTGACAGTATAAACACATATGCTAGAATTATCAAGTGAGTGGCATGTATAGGGACCTAGTTTTATAACATGTGTTATTATAATTTGGCCAAATATATTGGTCTTTAGTGAGCTAATGATTCTGACTTATAAATCTAGCTATTTATGTTATGTCTGATATTGGTGATGTGCATATGCTTGTTTTCCATGCATGGTTGGTAATATGTTATGTGTTGTTGTGAATGTTTGAGTCCGTTAACGCCTTGAATCCTGTCTCGACGTTGGATACAGGTGAGGGGTGTTACAAAATATCTCACCAAAAGTAGAATCGTTAGCGTAAGAGTCTTTTAATAAAGCTAAACCAAGAATTTTGGAGTCTAAATATGACAATAGAGTGTACCTTCTCGAAAGCGCATCAGCCACTATGTTATCTTTACCTTTTTTGTGTTTTATAACATAGGGAAACAATTCAAGAAACTCCACCCATTTTGCGTGACATCGATTCAATTTGTTCTAGCCTTTAATGTGCTTTAAAGCTTCATGATTGGAATGTATAACGAACTCCTTTGGCCATAAATAATGTTGCCACGTCTCAAGGGCTCGTATGAGCGCGTACATCTCTTTATCATATACCGGATAGTTGAGTATAGCTCCACTAATCTTTTCACTAAAATAGGCTAGAGGTTGACCTTCTTGTGTCAAAACAACTCCAATTCCAATGCCTGAGGCATCACACTCAACCTCGAAGGTCTTCGAGAAATCTGGAAGAGCAAGTAAAGGAGCGTTAGTAAGAAAATCCTTAATTTTAACAAATGAATTTTCTTGCTCATCATTCCAATAGAAAACAAGTTCTTTTTAATGACGCTCGTAAGAGGGGCAACAATGGTACTAAAATTAGGAATGAAACGTCGATAGAAACTCGCTAGGCCATGAAAACTCTGGACTTGCGTGATACTCGTTGGCCTTGGCCAATCTTGAATGGCCTTGATCTTTTCTTGGTCTACCTCAAGACCTTCCGTGCTAACCACAAATCCTAAAAAGACAACTTTATCAGAACAGAAAGAATATTTTTTGAGGTTAGCATATAATGTTTCTTTACGTAAAACTTCCAAAACAGATTTAAAGTGCCTTACATGGTCTTCAATCGTCTTGCTATATATCAATATATCATCGAAATAAACAACACAAAACTCACCAATAAAGGACCTTAACACATAATTCATTAAACTCATGAAAGTGCTGGGGGCGTTGGTTAGGCCAAATGGCATGACCAACCATTCGTACAGCCCATGCTTGGTTTTGAATGCTGTTTTCCACTCGTCTCCTTCTTGCATCCTAATGTGGTGGTAGCCACTTTTTATGTCAATTTTCGAAAATACTTTGGCTCCACTGAGTTCATCAAGCATGTCGTCAAGGCGAGGAATTGGATGACGGTATTTGATGGTAATCTTGTTTATGGCTCGGCAATCTACGCACATTCGTCATGTTCCATCTTTTTTCGGTACTAGCAAAATAGGTACATCACAAGGACTAAGACTCTCGCGAACGTAGCCTTTTGCCAACAGATCATTGACTTGCCATTATAGTTCTTTAGTCTCTTCCAGATTGGCTCGATAAGCAAGATGGTTTGGAATAGCAACTACTGGCACAAAGTCTATCTGATGTTGAATTCCACGAAGCGATGGTAGATCATTCGAAACTTCCTCTGGGAAAACATCTTTAAAATCCTGCAACAAAGACAAAACAGAAGAAGGTAGGGTATCGAGTAATTCGTTAGTAGAAAACAAGGTTTCCTTGTACATGAGTATAAGAACAGGGCGATTCATTACTAACGCTTTTCGAATATCACTAACTTTTGCAAAGACACTCATTTTTTCAATTTCCTTATCTTTTTCTTCTTTTTCTTTGCTGTTTTTCTTTTCGCTCTCTTTTGTTTTCTTTTTCTTATTTTTTTCTTCTTTTATTTTTTTACAATCTTCTTTTTCTTTCTCTCTCATTGGTTCAACGGATGCCTTCAACTTCAATTGGTCATTGTAAACTTGTTTGGGTGTTAACGGTGCCAACGTAACATTCTTTCCCATAAACTTGAAAGTATATCGATTGGTATACACGTCGTGTAGCACTCACGGATCAAACTACCACGGACGACCAACGAGTAGATGGCCCGCATGCATCGAAACAACGTCACATAATACTTAGTTTGAGTACTTTCTAATGATGAAAGAAATGAGTACTTGCTTTAAGTTCTCCACCGTCGTTGAGCCACTGAAGTTTATAAGGGCTCGGATGCTTGGTAGTTAGCAAACCAAGCTTTTCAACCATCATCATACTTGCTACATTTGTAGAACTGCCGTCGTCGACGATGACACAACAAACTTTTCCTCCTACTTGACATCGGGTATGAAATATGTTCTCCCATTGTAGCTCGTTATCCATGCCTTAGAGACTAAGACTCCTTTTGACAACGAGTAGTTCGCCTTCCATGGGTTGTTCTAAGTCCTCCTCAGCTTCAGAAGCCGATTTAGACTCCTTTTCTTCTTCATCCTCTGCCTCGATTCCGCCATCAGCACGAATCACCATGGTCCTTTGATTTGGGCACTGACTGGCTATGTGACCTCTCCTGAGACATTTGAAACATTTGACGTCTCGATTACGATTGAAAGAAACCTCGGGTGCCTTGCCTTTGTTTACTTCAGTGTTAGGCTTGTTGGTTTTCAGAGGTGCTATGGTATCCTTTCCTCGAAATGTTGGAAAACCTTTACTCGAACTTTGGCCCCACTTGGATGTGTTAGAAGTGGAAAAACCTCAGCTTGGGCCTTTACGCTTGAGTTACTTTTCTACCTTGATGGCCATATGAACCATGTCCACCACTTCAAGGTATTGTTGGAGCTTGATGACATTTGCTATGTCTTGGTTTAATCCAGCTAGAAATCGCGCCATTGTTGCTTCAGGATCCTCTTGGACATCCACCCGAATCATCGCAATTTCCATCTCCTTGTAGTAGTCTTCGACGCTTTCGGTCCCTTGTGTAAAATTTTAAAGTTTTTGGTGTAACTCCCGGTGGTAGTAAGAAGGGATAAATCGTCGCTTCAAAACTACTTTCATCTCGGTCCATGTAGAGATTGGTCATTCTCCGTTACGTCTTCGACTAGTAGTTAATTTGTCCCACTAGATCATGGCATAATCTGAGAATTTGATTGCTGCTAGTTTCACCTTTTTGTTTTCAGAGTAGTTGTGACAATCAAACACCAACTCGATCTTATTTTCCCACTCAAGATAGGCCTCCAGATCCGATCTACCTTGGAACGGTGGTATTGAAAGCTTGATGTTCTTAAGATCATCATCTTCACGTCTCTGATCTCGATATCGTGGTTCCCTCCGATGATTACTTGCATTCGACTCTTGATCGCTTTCAAGATCACTAGGATCGTTTACATCATCTTCTTGAACTCTTTGTCTTTCCCGTTGTTGGTTTGGTCTCCCCCGTCTAGGTTGGACTGCTTTAGGAGGTCTTTCGACTACTTCAGGAGGTCTTCCACGTTGCTCTCTCGCTTTGACTTGAAATAGGTGATCTTCAAGGGAATTTAATCTTTGATCTAAGAGTCTTTCCATCTGTCGTAATAGAGCTTGCAAGTTCAAATCAGGAATGTTGCGAACAGGTTGTCGTGCGGGACGATCTTCCATGTTAGGAGCGGATTCTTGTGACATTAAGTTTAGTAAGGAACCTCACACAAAACCTCACGATCACTCGGAAAGAAAAAAGAATTTCACTCACGCTTGTGTTTACGCTCGAGAATAGGCTTTTATCTCCACTCTATTGCACTCACAACTCTCGTGGCTTTTACCTCTCTTTACCTTTCTCGTGATTTCGTAAGCAGATTAGCCAAGGCTTAACCTTAGTCTAGGTGGTCGGTTTCAAATGGGTAACAAGAGATGATGTGGTTTAAGACAGGGTAGGCTTACAAGAAAGAAAATAATTCGGGTATAGTGTGGCGAAAAGGTCAAAGATGGAAGTGGATAAGAGAGTAAGAGTTTCAGGATCGAAAAATGGGTAAGAAGTAAAAACAATGTTCTAATTTCAAATTTTTTTTTAAAATTTTTTTCTTCAAACTTTTTTTTGAACTTTTTTCCGAATTTTTATTCAAATTTTTTGAACTTTTTTTCGAATTTTTTTGAACTTCTTTTTGCATGTTTTTTTTCAAAACTTTTTTTCACTTACTTGATGAGTCAAGGACTATCCCGGGAGTAATTTCAAAGGCTCGTACTCCTCGCTTAACCAGCTCTGATACCAAATGATACAATCCGACTTCGTGATGAATCGAATTATATGTAAAATGCCCGATTGTCTAAGAGAAGCAATGATAATTTAGTTTAGTGAAATTGGTATGGAATGAAGTAGTTTTGACAAATTAGCGGTTGGTTTAAGATTATGGTATGAAAGAGGTAAGGTGGAAAAGAAGGAATTTGTTTTGGTTCGAAATAGTAAGATGTGAAAAGAAAGAATTAGTTTTGGAGCCAAATGGTTAAGAAAGGAAAATGGATTGAACAAAAGTGCAAACAAGAACTAATACCGATTTGGTATCGACCCGTTGCTTATAAGCCCTTTAGTTCAGTTTAAGAATGGTTAAGGTGACCTCGACCCACTATCTAGCAAGATAGGAACCTCGATATGTTTGAATGCCACACTAAGAGTAGTGATAAGTTCGGTTTCCGTCAAAGAAAACGGATGACACAACTAGAACACTAGGTAGCTAACGAATCCTTGAACGAAAATAGAGAAAAGATTGCCTCACAAATTTGGCAGCATAACATTAACAAAATGTCCAAAAGTTCTTCCATTTAATAAGTTGATTACATATATTTATAGTGTCAGAAAAGACTAGCTGAATGGTCACTTTTAATTAAGCTAATAATGAGGCCTAATGAAAAGTCACAACTATTGAAATTTAATCCAAGTAACTCTAACCTTCAATGTGATTTACTTCTTCAATTAAGTTGCTTTCAAATTCTTTTGAAGTCTCCATGAGCAACCGAAAAGACACCAGCTTCTTTGATGGAGAATTGAATGCATGTAGTGATTATTCATGAAGCAAACGGTTATGGAAGATGAAACAAAGTTGCTGCCCAATTTAAAAAAGAATAATGCTCTCCTTTAATTGATAAAACAACTTATTAATGATATATAAAGCCTCTTTGTAACAGCCCCCTCTTTTGTAACCGAAATCTCTTGAAAAGCCACCTTATTGAATGCATAACAGCCTTTAAATGTAATGAATGTGAGCTGGAAAGTCACCTGCAGTTAACACATGTAACCGACACATTTATTCAATTATTAAACTTAAAACAAATTAATAACTAACTTAAATAAATGAACTATCACTTATGCATCCTTTATTCTAGCAACTAATTTAATAAGTGAAGCATTATTAAATGAACTTTAACTCATGCATCAATAAATTATCCTAGTAACTAGATTATTTAAAGAAGCAACTATTAAATCAAGTTCACAAAAAACTCAATTAATTAAACTAGGATGAGTTGAATTAATGATCAGCAACTCATTTATTAAACTAAGATGCTTAAATGCAACTATTAAAATGCAACTAAATGCAAAGCTGAAAAATAAAAAGTTCAATTTAGTTGGAACGGGTTCAAAGAACTGGAATTGAGCTGAAATCAGTTTGCAATATGTTGCAAGGAAACTTTATTGAATTGGTCCCAACTTGTTCTATTTCTCCAACCAAAGCCTCGCCCCACAATTGGTTAACTAAGGCCGAAATGGCCTCTTTGAATTACTTAGCTCGAGCTCGCGTAATTGGTCCTTGGGGCAGTAGCGTTGAATCCTTGCCCGAACTTGATGCACTACGGGACGCTATTGTATCGGTATTTGTCGTTATATGGGATTTAGCCTGGACTGGTAATCCCGACATTACCTTATGAGTTCATGATATGGGGGACTTAGCTGGACTGGTAATCCTGCCATGAGATGTGAGGTTCGCGGGAGTGCATATATGTTAAATGATCATTCGTAAGAATTGACGAATAATGGGTATTACATCGAGATTTCCTAGAAACTCAACGGGATTAATATGATGTATGTCAATAAGATGATGAATGATGAGCTCATCTACATAAAGTACATGATGCTTTGTTATGTAACTAACTATTGATTGAATGCATGTGATAGGGAATCGTTTCATAATTGATGATGTCATGATTTAAATATCGATGTATACTAATTACTCGGTAAGTTTACTTTTTGGTTATTTGAGCTTACTAAGCATATAAATGCTTACCCTTCTCTTTGTCCCTGTCTCACAAAGCTCGAGGACTCGAAAGGATTGGAAGAGGATTGGAGAGTCAACGCACTATCAACTAGACAAGCTTTGATAAAGACTTTGTTTGTTTTGTTCAATGGCATGTATAGTATTTTTGAGTATTTTGTTATATGTGTCATTTGTTTTGCCAGATGAAGGCATGTAAAAATATGTTTATTTCTTTGTATATGGCCACGAAAATTGGCTTAATTGAAGTAGGCTATGACCTACGAATTTATGCATGGTTTTATTTACAAGTGATGGGTCGTTACCAATTGGCAATGAGTCACATGAACGAGCCAATTTCGGATGAATTAAAGTGACATGGGAACCCATAAACATTAAGTGGGAAATAACCTATCATGTATGAAACCAATGACACAAGGTTTCCATACATCTAGTTTAATCAAGATTATTTACAAGTGTATAATTGTGTTTTGCTTTGAATTTGGTAACCACTAAGCACAAGTAGTAGAAAGGGGTGACTAAAGGCTTGGAAAATAACCTATTAGAGTCCACATGGTTAGACACACGGGCGTGTGTCTAGGCTATGTGTGACACACGGTTCCCTCCCATAGCCATGTGCTATGGCTGTGTGTCCCTTGCACTTAAAATTTTAGCTCAAATTTGTACACAGGTACGCCACACGGGCGTGCACCATGGCCGTGTTAAAAAGACAGTGCCGTCCACGGGCAGGTAGCACGAGTGTGTGCCATGGCCGTGTTGATAAGTCAGTGTTGTCCATGGCTGAAAGGCATGGGCGTGCCCCAAATCACACGGGTGTGTGAGTCCACACGGCCCATCTACACAGGCGTGTGACACTTTATGATAAGGTAAAAATTCCTAAGGAGCCCAAGGTTTATCGAACGTACCCGAATTTGTCCTGTATTGCCTCTAGGTATGTTATAGGCCTCGAAGGCTTATATAAGGGATGAGTTGTTCATGGATGAAAAGCTTAAAATTTGAGTAAAACTTGGTGAGCCAATTTGGTATGTTTCGAAATGTATAGTCATGGTAATCCCTCGAACCCTATCCCGGCGTCGGGTACGGGTGAAGGGTGTTACATGGAGTGTTTTGGATGGACGAGTTTTGGGGAACTCGATTATGGAGTGTAGCAGAGATGGGTAGGAACCTTTTCTGAAAAACTTGCACCAATTTTTTAAAAGCTCTGCATTGTTATCCTTATGCATACTTCATATTGATGTTATATATAAATTCTATTACTTTTATGAAATGTATGTTTTGATTATTGGTCGTTACCCAAGCTAAGAATATGTGGAATTAAGCTATATAATTTTGCTATAATATTTTGAGTTGTATACTAAATTCCTGCCTAATACTTGTTATAAGACTCACACTGAGCTTTATAGCTCACCCCCTTTAGTTTTCTAATTTTACAGTTCTGAGGTTAGGATTCCATGAGGTCATTTGTAGAAGTCTCTTGGAATTCTTTTTATATTAAAGTAATTAAATTTTATTTTAATTTTTGGGTTTGTAATAAGTTTGAGTATGGGCTATGGCATGGGACATTACTTCGGGGATTTTCATTTTGATTTGCATGCATTTCTTGCATGACATTAAGTTTCTAAGAAACTGCATAAATTAGTATTTTATAAGATTATGCATGAAACTTTTGTTTCATTAAAACTTGACAAAATCACTATTTTCTGCTTCGATAATGAAAATGAGTTTTAGACAAAAGTAGGACTTAGTTTTTGAGGTTTAAAATTGTCTATTGATGTTTTATTGAATTTACATGAAATATTGATTTTTAACAAAATATGGTTTTAATAAAAATTTTCTGCTGCAATTCTGAGAAACGAGTTTTTAAAACTAGATTTTAGTTTTTAAAATTACTAATGTTTACAAATGTGTTTTCTAAAGACATTTGATTTATGAAATTAACACGTTTTTCCCGAATAATGATGAAGAACCAAGTTCTTTAGTTTTGAATAAATAAATGAATGATTTTGAAATATGATTGAAATTATGAAAGTTTTGAATAAAAATCAAACTTTTACAAATAAAATATTGAAATTATTGATTTCTATAATTCTCATATTTTTGTGAGATTAAGTTAAATATTTGATTTCACAAGTTTTGAACGATTTACACAAATGTTTTAAAAAAGTATGTTTGAAAACCAGAAAAGTTTTTTCTGGGCCATTTCGGTGGCCAATGTAGCTTTCCAAATTCGGCTATAACGACTAGGCTAAGTTTGGGAGGTTACACATTGTACCTCAATTAGCCATCCAATTACTAAAATTTCTGGAAAAAAAATTCAATTCACCTATATAACAACTCTGTAAATATTTAATAAAAATATTTATGAGCTTGGTTTACAAAAACAAGGTCTCGATGCCTCATTTTCAAAAACCACTGACTTTTTAATTGATATACTTGTACCTTGATTAACTTTCCACATAACAAAAAATATTAGACCAAAATTCAGTATAGTACTGTAATAACCTCGTAAAATTAATAAATAATATTTACTGACTCGATCATCAGAAAATAGAGTTTTAAAACTATCGTTTTTTGTCACGCTTAAAATCAGGCTATTACAACAGTGCTAATATTAAATTTCACTATCAAGCTATCTTTATATAAACATGTAACATAAATTAAGTTTCTTTCGAAACTTGGTACATGGAAAATATCTCTTAAAATAATCTTCCTAAAATTATCAAAATAAAGATGTACATTTCCCACTGCTTCAACTACCACAGTTATCCTGCTACTGGTCTGGAACAATAGGCACTTATTTCTAAGATCTTTCATCTCCTCGAACCCTTGTAAAGAAACACAAACATGATTAGTGGCTCCAGAATCAATGACTTAGTGGTATATTGAGTCTTCCATTAAACAAACTTCTATCATAAAGAGTTCCATACCTTTAGTGGCCAAGTATTCCTTCCATTCTTTACAGCTTGTCTTGAAGTGCCATTTCTTATTGTAGAAGAAGCATTTAGACTTATATAAGTCTTTAGGCTTTCTAGTTCTCTTCTTTTCAACTTGTGGTGGCTTAGAGACCTTAGGCTTACCTTTTTTAGCATGCTTTCCCTTCCCTTTTGAGAAAGAAACGATAGCTATGTTTGCTTTTTCTCTTTGGACTGGTTGACTACCATTCAACATCAACTCGTAGAACTTTTGTTCCTTTATGAGTTATGTAAGCATTAGGTTCTTGTTTCTAAGGTTATAATAGTCAAAAGCCAACAAAATCCTTGGTTAGGCTTTTGAACACCGTCTCAATTCGGGTATTCTGGTCCAAATTGACCTCATTATCTGTGACCTTAGAAAAGTAGCCCATAAGAGTGATCATATGGTCTTTGATCGGAGTGTCAAGCTTTTTTTGCGCATTCATCAAGCCAGTTATAGCAGACTGTCGAGCCAATGTAGCTTGGCCTCTGAAATTGTCTTCTAGCTTGTCTAGAATCACTTTGGCAGTCTTACAACTCTCTAGTTGCTTAAAGGTGATGGCCACCAACATATAGCATTGAGCTATCTCATCAGACTCCTCCCAGCGTTTTCTAGCCTCAGCTTGAGTGGCCCGTGGGCACTTGTTATCAAGAAGTTTTTAAGTTTCCTACAACTCAGGACAATTATTAGGTTCTTTTTCTATTCCTTATAGTTATTTTCGTTCAGTTTGTTTTCAGTGAATATGCTCAATAAGGGAGTGGGTGCCATTTTTTAACTGAAAGAAAATATTCATATATTAATATCTTTATATTAATCAAATGTTTGAAAAAGTTTTGCAACATTACGATATTCACTAAGATGATTTATGCGTCTTACATTAAACCTTGAAAACATTTGTAAGCTGTTGCAACGATAATTCCTACACCTATTGAATCAAGCCACCTTGGGGTGATCATGGTCATCAAGTAAGAACATGGATTTCCATCCCATTAGTACATAAACCTAATTCCTTAGGAATTCACATGTACTAATAATCGTGTAATGCTTGGCCATTATTCTAAATTAAGCATAGCTTCTTGGGGAGTTACTTAACTAGATGATATTGAGTGTATAACCATCAACTCAACACCTATCACATCATGCACCACATGTAACACCTTGAAAATTTCTACAGTAAGATATTATCCTTAATACAGTAAAATAAGGAAATAAAGTGACAAGAAGAGGAAAATTGGGTTATGTCACTGGGAAGTATACTATGACATATTGATTCAAGAAAAGACTAAATTGTAAAAGTGAGAAAAGTTTTGTGGCCCAAGAGTAAATACTCAAAATTTGAGGGATAGAAGTGTAAATATAAAAAATTTGAAGGACTAATAGTGCAAATATTTTAAGGGTGGAATGATCTAGAAACCAAGGAAAATTGATGAATAAGGACCAAATTGAATAGGTGAAGAATTATGAGGGACTAAATTATAATTTTACCAAATTAAGTGATGACTCAAGAATGGAATTTTAAAAGATCACGAAGGGAAAAATGGTCAATTGGAAGAGAGAGAAATCTAGAAAGTAATGATGATGTTGGAAATATTTTATAATTATTTAATTAGATAATTATTATTTATTTAATATTTTAATAAGATATTTATTATTTTATTATTTTATTTAGTATATATATATGTGTGTATAGAAAGAAAAAAAGAGAGGGGAACAACACCATCCATTTTCATGCATCCCACGTTAGAAAGAAAAGAGAAGAGTAAACTTTTATTTCTTTACAATTTAGTCCTTCCACCAAAAATTCACCCTTTTCACCTAAAAATCAAAAGAATTTTCATAGCTACCAAGAGAGAATAATGCTAAGGAGACTAAGGGGAGTTGGAATATCAAGTTGGATTCCAGAAATAGAAGCTGGAGGAGAGAGAAAAATCAAGTTAAAGATTAAAATCAATGGGACAAGGTAAGAATTTTAAGATTTCAATATATTTTAAGTAGAGTTTCTCATGTAAGGTAATATCAAAAGCATGAAAATGATGTTAAGGTAGAGTTTTCTTATATAAGGATCCATGTTCTTGATATATTAGTGAAGGGAAATGAGAGAAAATAATGGGAAATATGGTAGAGAATGGAAATAAGAGTGTTATAAACTTGGTAATCAATATGTTGCACTAAAGTAGTTTTGGACAACAGCAATAGGCTAACTTTGAAAAATCACAAAAAATGGTAGAAATTGAATTAGAAGCTGAGTGAGATATGAATTAAATATTATTGAGTCTATTTTCATATAAAAAATTTAAAAAGTAAAGTAATTCTGTATTCTGAGATATTTATATTTTTGTGAGACTGGTTCAGAATGATTTCGAGATCCCCTATTTTGACTTGGAAAAATCATTAAAAATTATAAAACAAGAACAATTTTGAGACATAATTTGTATGGTTAGATTACTTAATGAGTCTATTTTTATAAGAAGCAAATGATACCATCATTTGAATTCTGTTTAAAGAGATAATTAAATTTTAGTGAAGAGTGGTCGAAGCTGTCAAACAGCAAAACAGGGGAGACTTTAAATAATCAACTGTACTAATTGGCTAAACCAAAAAATTCTGAAAATTTTATGGTAAGAATACATGTGAGTCTAGTTTTAGGTAAAATTAACAGATCTTAATTTGAAGTTCTGTAACTCAAGATATAAATAATTTAGTGACTATGACTCAAATGGACAACTTTGAATATACATATAAATAAATAGTGAAGTTATAGATAATGTTACTTATAAGCATATTATATAAATTAAGGATGTGGAATGGAAATGAGGAGGAGGAAAATATGTATGAATATTCAGCTAGCGTAGCTAATTTGCATGTTTTAGGCTCAGGGACTAAATTGAATAAAAGTAAAACTTTATGAGAAATTTTGTAAAAATGTTAGAAATGACCAATTTGCATGAAGTGGATTATTTTATTATTTAAAATTGCAAAGTTGAATAAAATTATTAATTTAGTTCAAGATCGGGGAAAAACATGTTTTAAGGATTAAATTGAAAAGTGTTGAAATTATGAAAAATTATGATATTTTATAGAATACATGGGTTGTTATCAATTTGTATGAGGATAACGGCTGGAAATAAGTATTAAATTGTAAGAATTTTATTTTTAAATGCATGAAATATTGATATAATGAATTACTTGATTTATGTTTATGAAGTAATGGCAAGTGAATGATATTTATCATGATATGCCAATATTTGATTATCTTTGATACGTTGCTACAAGGAAATTAAGTATATTAAGACGAGTAATAAATTTAAGTAAAACATGCCAAGAAAAATAAGTATGTTTAAGGGACAATATGATTGATTTTAATTGGTTCCAAATATGAATGTTAGATGAAATAAAATATCTAATAAATAAATCGGTAACTCCGGTAATGCTCCGTAACTCCATTCCGGTGACGGATTCGGGTTAGGGGCGTTTCATTTAGTGGTATCAGAGCTAAGTTTTAGTCGGTTCTCAGAAGAAATATAGCACATGTGAAATGTGAAGCCTAGAAATACATTACATAACCTGTGATAGTGTGATATCTTCTAACTCTGATGAGATTTGTTTTACTTAAAGATAGAGATGTTTTCCAACCGAGCTAATTCTGATAATGTTGAAAGCGATACTCAAGTATATGAGTAAAAGATGATTATGATGAGTCCGAACTCATAAAGGTATGAATAAATGTTATATTTAAATTTATGTGTATAGTAAGTAAAAATTTTAAGGTAAGCATCAATATTGAATTGAATGAAATTGAGATAAATATTTGATAGTATGTTGTTGGAAAGTGAAATCTGAAATGAATTGTTTTATTATTTAAATTAATTAATTGAATGAAATTATCAATTTAGATAAATATCGGGTGGAAAATAGAGAAAAATAGAAAATTTCTAAAATGCCCATAAATTTTAGTATTTCCGCAATGTAGCCAGGTAAGTTTATATGATTGAACTTTCATGATTATTGCTAAATTATGACTAATATAATGTATTATTTCATATGTTTGCTATTGAATTATGAATATTGTTAAATTATGGAAATCGGATCAAAATTTCAAATGGAGTAGAACGCTAAATTGAGTATGACCATTCAGTGATCAGTGATTAATTGACGGATAAGACCATGGTTGAGCCATGACAATATATGTGTAAGACCATAGCTAGGCTATGTCATCCTGATGATAAGACCATATCTGGGATATGGCACAACGAGTGTAAGACCGTAGCTAGGCCATGACAATACATGTGTAAGACCATAGTTGGACTATGGCATCATACCAGAAACGAGTAAGACCATAACTAAAAGACGCTATGGCATCATGATTCAGACGAGTAAGACCATAGCTGAAAGATGCTATGGCATTGCGATTCAAATGTGTAAGACCATGGTTGAAAGATACCATGGCAACATGTTATGAAATGCGTAAGACCATGGTTGAAAGATACCATGGCAACATGATATGAAATGTGTAAGACCCTGGTTGAAAGATACCATGGCAACATGATATGAAATATGTAAGTCAATGGTTGAAAGATACCATGGCAACGTGACATGAAATGAATAAGACCATGGTTGAAAGATACCATGGCAACCTTATAGAAAATGAGTAAGACCATAGTTGAAAGACACTATGGCATCATGTCGAAGATAAATAAGATCGTGGATGAGAGACGCCAAGACATCTATTGAACAACTAATATTCAGGTAATATGTACCAGATGACAAATGGTTATATGAATTGGTTATACAAAATGGTTGTGTGAAATGTTTATACAAAAATAGTTGCATGAAATAATTATGAAGATAGATAAATGAAATAAGTATAAGTCCAAGAAATATAATTTATGTTAAGTTTGATATGAACTATTACGGGAATAAATATACATAAAATATATGGAAATGATGGTGCATGAAATATTGATATAATGAAAAGAACGATATATACTTATGAAGAAACGATAAGTATTTAATTGAAATTTTAGTTAAATGATATGTAAATCCTAATAATGCCTCATACCCTATTCCAACAACGGATACGGATAGGAGGACTATGTGATTCTGGTGTGTTTGGGAGGATTTAATGATTATTTTGGTGTGTTTTGGTTGGATATTACAGGTGTGTTTGGGTTGGAATCTGTGTATTCGTTAATGTCCGTGTTTGTTAATAGGGTGAATAACTAAAACGAGAAAATTAAATAAATTTGATTGATCGTCTTGAATATATATATATAAGAAAGAAATTATGAATTGAAATGTGAATTGAAATTGAGATATCGAAATAAGAAGTGAAAATAAAATGAATTGGAAATAATGAAATAGTGTATGAGTTAATTGAATATAAACTTATGAATTAATTATAATTATTTTTATTGAAAATGTTGGTTTAAATAAGTATTGAAATATTAACGTCATAAGGTTTTAGATATGAAATAAAATAAGTTATTGAATTGGGATATAGAAATGAAATATATGAAATAATGATTTTATAAAATGCTTATTGATAAAATGCATGAAATGAATATTGATATAGTAAGAAGGCATATAAATTAAAATGAAGAAAAGCTATTTAAGATACATACTATTAAGAAAATTTAAAGTTTTAAATACATGAAAGATTTATTGAAAATAAAATAGTGGTAAGATTAAGTACAGAAATTTTGAAGAGTTGTATTTGAGATTACGAGCTTCCATCTCATCACATCTCTAGGTAATAGGAGGGTACGTTTAAAATTTTTGAATAGAATGACATGTACTTAAGAAAAATTAAGTATGTTTCAAGTAGTAGTAAGGACTAAATTATAAATTATTTAAATCTTTCCACTTATGTTCTAGTATATTAATGATTGACCAAGAATTACTTTGGCACCAAATGTAACATTCCTATATCAATTTCCTTGAAACAAACATGGTATAAGGGTGTTACATGGTATATGAGATTGAAAGCTTGAACCAAAGGTTCATGATTTGATTAAAGATAATATAGATGATATATGATGTCATTTGATAAAAGACTATTGTTGAGATATGAAATTAGAGCATAAATTAACACATATAACTTATATTGTTACATGTTTGATGTCTATTATTTATTATAGTTTTTATAATTTGAATTATGGTAATACCATTGAGTATATACATAATCAATAAGACGGTTGTATTAATATAATTCAAATTATTTATTATTATTAAATGTTAAATGTTAAATTATGTATATGGTAAGATAAGTATGAGGTAGTGTTACTGTTGAATTGAATGAAAATTAAATTGAGTTGTGAATGAATTGAAAGTGAAATTGGAATTAGAAAGTGATATATGAAGTACATGATAAAGATTATTAGAGAATTTTGAAATATATTACATGTATTAAAGAAAGAGAAGATATAAACATATAGATAATTGGCACAATGACTAAATTGTAAAGTATGTAAAAGCATTATGCTAAAAGTGTAAAAGTGATATGCGTGTATAATGCATCTTAGTACCCAACGCTTCTTGTAACTTCCTCCAAAATCGCGATGTAAATCTTGGGTCTCTATCCAACACGATAGAAATAGGTACCCCATGCAATCGAACAATTTGGGAGATGTATAATTCTGCCAATTTATCGAGCGAAAAATCCGTACGGACAGGGATAAAATGAGCAGACTTCGTCAATCTATCAATAATAACCCAGACCGAGTCTTTCTTACTCTGAGTCAAAGGTAACCCAGATACAAAGTCCATTGTCACTCGATCCCATTTCCATTCGGGTATCATGATTGGCTAAAGTAATCCCGATGGCACTTGATGTTCCGCTTTTACATGTTGACATATCAAACACCTTGAAACAAATTCAGAAATGTCTCGTTTCATACCCGGCCACCAAAATTGACGTTTCAGATCGTTGTACATTTTAGTACTACCCGGGTGGATAGACATTCGGCCACTATGAGCCTCGTTCAAAATCATCGAAGTAAGTTCCGAATTTCTTGGAACACACAATCGACCCTTGAATGTCAAACAATCATTGTTGTCAATCCGAAATTCCAATTCCTCATTCGAGGCACATTCAGCTCGTTTAGCGACCAATTCGGCGTCGACTTTTTGGGATTCAAGTATTTGATGAATCCATAATGGTTTAGCCTTTACTTCAACTACTAGCACCTCATCGGGCGAAACGGATAGGTGAGCTTCCATCACTCTCAAAGCAAACAGTGCTTTACGATTCAAAGCATCGGCCACCACGTTAGCCCTCCCCGGGTGATAATCAATGACAAGTTCATAGTCTTTCAACAACTCAAGCCAACGTCTTTGTCGCAGATTTAGATCTCTTTGAGTCATTAAATATTTAAGACTCTTGTGGTCCGAATAAATGTGACACCTCTCTCCAAACAAGTAATGTCGCCATATTTTCAAGGCGAACACTATGGCTGCTAATTCAAGGTCATGGGTCGGGTAGTTTTTCTCATGTGGCTTTAATTGTCTCGACGCGTAGGCCACCACTCGACCTTCTTGCATCAATACGCAACCCAACCCAAGTAGGGAGGCGTCACTATAAATGACAAATTCCTTGCCTGATTCGGGCTGCACTAGAATTGGAGCTTCAATCAAATAGGTTTTCAGTTGATCAAAAATTTTCTGAAATTTTTCCGTCCATTCGAACTTAACATCTTTTTGAAGTAGCTTCGTCATTGGTGTGGCTATCGTCGAGAAACCTTTCATGAACAGTCGGTAGTAGCCGGCAAGTCCCAAAAAGCTCCAAACCTCAGTAATATTTCTCGGAGGCTTCCAGTTAAGTATGGCTGAAATTTTTCTCGGGTCCACTCGAATACCCGATGCGGATACCACATGACCCAAGAAGCTAACCTCTCTTAACCAGAACTCACACTTACTGAACTTAGCATATAACTGGTTATCCCGTAAAATTTGCAACACTAACCTCAGGTGCTCAGCGTGTTCGGTCCAAATACTGTCTGAAGATCCGATTCATTAAATCCATAAATACGCAGGGGCATTAGTGAGCTCAAACGGCATCACTAAGAACTCGTAGTGACCGTACCTCGTTCTGAAAGCAGTTTTGGGTACATCCGCATCTCGAATCCGCAACTGATAATAACCCGACCTCAAATCTACCTTTGAAAACACTAAGGCTCCCCTTAGTTGATCAAACAAATCATCAATACGCGGTAACGGATATTTATTCTTTATCGTCACTTTATTCAGCTGACGATAGTTAATGCACAACCTCATGGTTCCGTCCTTCTTTTTCACAAACGATACTGGTGCACCCCAAGGTGAGAAACTTGGTCGAGCGAAACCTCTATTCGTCAACTCTTGCAACTGAGCTTTGAACTCCTTCAACTCGGTTGGTGCCATACGGTACGGAGCTATCGAAATTGGCGTAGTCCCAGGTACAAGCTCAATACCAAACTCTACTTCCCGAACAGGTGGTAAACCCGGTAATTCTTCAGGAAAAACATCCGGGTATACACAAACCACCGGCACAGATTTGGGTTTCTTTTCCAATTCCTTGTCATCAAGTACATACGCAAGGTATGCTTCGCACCCTTTCTTACATATTTCGGGCCAACATTGCCGATATTACGGTGGCAACCCTTTAAGTCCGTAGACTCAACTCGGATTATCTCGTTATTTGCGCACCTCAAATCAATAGTCTTGCTTTTGCAATTCACAACCGCATCATGCACGGTCAACCAATCCAAACCAAGAATAACATCAAATTCATCAAGCGGAAAAAGCATCGGTCCGCGGAAAGCGGGACCCTCGGATTACTAGGGACATTTCTTGCACACTTTGTCGACAAGCACGTAACGACCCAAGGGATTTGACACCGAATTACGAACTCGATGAGACTCAATAGGTAGAGTCTTCTTGGATGCTAAAGTCTCACATACATAAGAATGAGTAGAGCGAGGTCGATTAATGCAATTACATTAGTATCAAAAGAGTGAAAGTACCGGTGATAACATCGGGGAGGATGCTTCCTCTCGTGCACGGATGGCATATGCCCTAGCAGAGTACGGGTCTCGGATCGAACAGTAGTGTCAAGGGCCCCTCTCGACTACCACCCTACCTCCTGAAATTCTTGGTGGTCTACCTCTAGTCATCATTCCACTAGGTCTTGCACCTTGCATCCTATTCTTCTCATCAAGCTCCGTGCAATCTCTAATGAAGTGGTCCTTCGAACCGCATCCGTAACAGGCCCTGTTAGTAAACTTACCCCAACATTCACCTATGTGTCATCTTCTACATTGTGGGCATTCAGGTTTCTCTTAGCGATTATTGCCCACACTAGCTACCGAAGTAGCTCGGGAGTCTATCGATAGCCGTGCTCTAATGGATATTCCCGCAGTCGTCTTCGATTTATTAGTGTCCTCCCTGAACTTCTTTACAGCCGAGAACGGAGCTTTACCCGTCGATCTTTTACGATAGTCTCTAGCTTCAAATTCAGCCTTCTTCTTCTCCTTTCCAAGTTCTTCCGCCTTGCAGGCTCGTTCAACTAGTGTTACGAATTCTTTTATCTCCAAAATACCCACTAGTAGCTTTAAATCTTCATTCAATCCTTCTTCAAATCTCTTGCACATAGCAACCTCATCAGCCACACACTCCCGAGCATACCAACTAAGTCTTACGAACTCATGTTCGTATTCAGATACTGTCATACGGCCTTGCTTGAGTTCCAAGAATTCCTTACGCTTTTGATCGATGAACCGTTGACTAATATATTTCTTTCAAATTCGCTTTGAAAGAAATCCCAAGTAACTCGTTCGTTTGGGACTATGGAAATCAAAGTCCTCCACCAATAGTAAGCTGAGTCTCGCAACAAGGATATAGCACACTTTAGACATTCATCGGGTGTGCATGACAGTTCATCAAACACCCGAATAGTGTTATCAAGCCAGAACTCGGCCCTTTCGGCATCATCAAGAACTATGGCCTTGAACTCCTCAGCCCGCACTTCCTAATCAAGTCTACAGTGGCTTACTCAGCCTCACGGGATCGATGGCGATGGCATTACGGGCTCTTAGGGTGGATTATTCAAATTCGGAAGTGTTGGACAGCCGGATTGGTTTGGGCATATTATGCGACCCACTCGTTCATCATGGTAAAGAAGGCTTGTTTAGCCCCCTCACCTTGATTATTCGCAGATGACTGAGGTTCAACAGGCGGCGTCCCTTGTGCAGGAGTAGCCGCTACACTTTCAACGTCATTCGCCAAGGTTCTCTCTACACTGGGATCCATTTACTAATCAAAACAATAATTTTAACCGTCAGAAGTCATCACACATTTAAACATTAACATTAAGGCATGTATAGCTAGACTCATACGTGCTATGGTAGTCCTAGAACCGACTAAACCATAGCTCTGATACCAATTAAATTGTAACACCCCGTGCCCGAGACCGTTGCCGGAGTCGAACACAAGGTGCATATAGACTTGACTTAATTAATCTCACACCATTTAAAATTTTCGAGTGCGGTGGCAAGCTGCGTCACGCCACCCTAAAAATCATATCTTATGCTCCACAACTCAAAAATAAGTTTCGTGATTTTTCCTGAAACTAGACTCATATTTGCATCTACAATTTTGTTTCTAGAATTTTTGGTCGGGCCAATTAGTACAGTTTATTAGTTAAAGTCTCCCTATTTCGTGGCTCGACTACCCCGACCTTTGCGCATTACGACTTGGATATCTCCTGTGCAGGGGCTTCAATCTCGGTGCCGTTTGTTTCTATAGAAACTAGACTCAAAAGGAATCTATGAATATATGGCATGACTTCTAATTACCTATGAAAATAGATTCATCAAGGTTCATTCACATAATTTATTCACTATTTAATTCCAGTCCTACTATTTTTAGTTATTTTTCAAATCTACATCACTTCTTTGCATCAAGATCTATTTTTAAGGCAACTTTACCTATTTCATGATCCTCCATGGATCAACTAGAGTTTGTCATACATATACCAAAAGTGATCATGAATGACCATTCCATGGCTAACTGTTACCGACATTTCCATGCTTCTTAATGAACATATACATTCAAGATGACTATAACATTATGCTCAAAACGTATATAAGCCATTTTCGCATGGCCATCCAAAGTTTTACATACCAAGTTCAAACAAAACATAATAGCCTATACATGCTGAAATGTTCTCTTAGACCATCTAAGAAGAAAATACCAAAAGTTGCTAGCCGGTGTGATGACTTGACGACGGTCCCGAAACGCAAAAATGGATCAAGAACCTAAATAAGCAACAATAAGCACCAAATGAGTACATAACTCAGTAAGTCATAAGCAATGCACTACCATCCATTAATAACATTATCGTAAGAGGAAACCAAAATGGAAAGATGCTAATTACTTCATCCAAACCGAACTATACCATAGTTCCTTAGACCTTTCGGTTCAATCTCACACCAAGTTACACATTCACATTCCATATACTAATCAATAGGATATTTGAGGCGTTTTTATACATCATTTTGTTTTCGTTACAATCATACAACTAAATGGCCTTTCACTTATTCCACGATAAATCTCATGTACGTGACTTCAATTAAAATTGTCACATAGGTTCAAAACTTACCAAGCTCAACTCCAAATATAAACATAGCGCCTATTAGCCATGAACTCAAGGTACTTACCCGATCCGCTGTCCGTGATCAACTTAATAATGTCGCACACTCAGTGCCAATAGTGATTCAAAAACATATAGTGAGTCCGCACACTTAGTGCTATAAAATCAACTCGCACACCTAGTGCTATATAATCAAACTCGCACACTTAGTGCTGTACAAATTTAAAACCCGCACACTTAGTGCAATCTCATGATCATAAATGTTTATACCCGCACACTTAGTGCCGAAATCCACAACTCAATACATCTCACCTCTTTTCTTTTCATTCAATATTTTCATCACCACATACATACATGTATATAAATTTATCATTCCATTCGGCATAATTACATAGACATCATGTATATTTAAATCGATACAAAATATACGCTTAGTGACTTACTTGTGTTGGGTGAATTACTTCCAAGTCGGCTACTCGATGACCTTCGATTTCCCCTTGTTGGACGCCTCTCCTTTAGGATCTTGAGCTTAAACAAATAAATTAACTCATTCAACCCCTTTGCTACATATATTGGTATTCACATTTTAATGATTTTATGACATACGGAACGGCATGGTAAAATTTTTATCTTGCTGCCTCGTGCTTTTATCTATTCGGCTAATAGCCATATGCTATCGCCCTACTATCAATAATCCAATCACACATGCATATATGTATATGGCCGAATGTACAAAGCTTAGACTCATCATCACCTATGCTCTTAATTGATAGCCAAATATGCATACATATATATATATATATATATATGATATCAACTATACTATCATCTTTAATTCACCTAACACAAAATTTCATCTCATGAACACTTGACCGAATTTTTCCTAACCTAGCATGGCTTTACATATACTTGTAACATCCTATAAATCCACATTTCTACCTAAATTTTCTTTTACCTTTCCTCTACTTCCATTCACAACATCAAGAGCACCATACACGTGCATCATTACAAAGCTTCACACTTAGCATGCAAATGACATCAACACAAACCTACCTTAGCTGAAACTTAACTCATCTTCATGCCTCATCACCACAACATCAAACATCAAACATCAAACAAGAAGACAACACCCATGGCCAAATATCATCTCCATCTCATAGCAAAGATTTAAACCATGGGCTAAGTAGAACTCAAACTAACAACTAAAACATGCATGAATCTCATGGACAACATCAAACATACCTTAGTCTAGCAAACTCCCATGGCTGATTTTCTCAAGCTTTTCCCCCCTTCTTCTTAGAACATTCGGCCAAGTAAAGAAAATGTGAAAGGATGGACACTTTTTTTTTTCCTTTTCTTTTTTTTTTCATTATTTTATTCTTTCTAACATAACCACTAACCCAACATGTTTGCAACATGTTTCCACCCATAGCATGGCCGGCCATCATGCTTAAATTTGGGTAAATTGACATGCAAACCCACCATTTTCACAACATGCACTTATAGGCCACCCTACATTTGCCTAGCACATTTCTAAATTTTCTCACATAAGTCCTATTTGATAAAATTCACTTAAAATTAACAAAATCCAAACATGAAATTTTCACACATGCATATGTACATATAATGAGCATCAACTATGACAGTTAATTATTTTTATGACTCGGTTTAGTGGTCCTGAAACCACTTTCCGACTAGGGTCAATTTAGGGCTGTCACAACTCTCTCCCACTTAAGAAATTTTCGTCCCCGAAAATCTTACCGGTAAATAGGTTTGGGTATCGTTCTTTCATAGAGTTCTCAGGTTCCCAAGTAGCTTCTTCCATTCCGTGTTTGAGCCATAACACTTTCACTAACGGAACCCTTTTGTTTCGTAACTCTTTCACTTCACGAGCTAGAATACGGATCGGTTCTTCTTCATAACTCATATCGGCTTGAATTTCAATTTCGGAGGGGTTTATTACATGCGAAGGATCGGATCGGTAACGTCGAAGCATCAAAACATGAAAAACGTTGTGTGACATCCCAAAATTGACCATAGTCGGGAAGTGGTTTTGGGACCGCTAAACCGAGTCACCGACATGTTCGAACGTAATATTTATTGTCTAGAATATGTGAAAATGCATGTGTGAATTTTGAATTCTTTGATTTAGTTAATTTGATTGTGAATTGAAAGAAAAAGGACTCATGTGAAAGGATTTAAATATATGTGGCTAATTTTAAGAGATTAATAAAAGGATGAAGTAAAATAAATGGACTTGCATGTCAAATAGCCCATTCCTAAGGTTAGTGGCCGGCCATGTCAAGAGTGATGGGCAAGGAAAACATGTTTCAAACATGTTTAGTTAATGGATTATGCTTGAAAGAATAAAGAAATGAAATTGAAAAAAAAGGGATATGATGAAAACAAAGAGAAAAAAAGTGTCCATCCTCTCATCTTTTTCTTGCTTGGCGAATATACTAAGAAGAAAGGGGAAAAAGCTTGAGAAAATCAGCCATGGAGCTTACTAGACTAAGGTGTTTTGATACAAGAAGGTATGTTTTATGCCACTCTTGAAAATGCATGCATGATTTGGAGGATTGGTTCAAAATTTTCCTTGAATCTTGAATCGAAACTAGGTTGTTAGGTGAGTTAAATTTCGCCATGAATGTTGTCTCCTTGGTGAGTGTTTTGATGTTGTTGTGATGAAAGCATGGAGATGAGTGAGTTTGAATGTTTAACAAAAGGAAATTTTGTGCCATTGAGTTCTTGTTGTTATGTGTGTGTGTGCATGAGTATTCGGCCATGCTATAGAATTTATGTTGCAAAATGATTAATGCTTAATGAGATGTATAATAGTACTTGTGAATGAGCTTGAGGGTATTTAAACAATTAGACATAAAAAGGGTGGTAATGAGGTTGAAAATTGTTGAATGGTTAATTGGGTAATGAATGAAGCATTCGGCCATATGGGGTATAAATGGGCATAGGTGTTAAATACCTTGTATTGGAAATTTTGATAAATAAGTAGCAATAAATTAAGATGAGATTGAGTAAATTTTCAGCTTAGTTATGTTAAGTATTCGGCAATAATCATAATAATGCATGTGAATGCCGTATGTTTGTGTTTGATGGAGAGGTAAATTGTTTGATTTAGCTCAAGAGCAAAGGGGAACTAAATTGGACAAAGGAAAGGAGAAAGCAAACAAGTAGCCGATTTGGAACCGTTCTACCCCAAACAAGGTAAGTCATTAAGCACGTATTTGATATTGCTTAAATGATTGTAAAATTTATGCAATTGTGTTTAATGGGATGATATATATATTTACAAATGAAAATGTATGTGTATGGAATGATGACATTTGTTGAATGTAAAAGAAATAGTGAAATGTGTAGAAAGTTGCTTTCGGCACTAAGTGTCTTGAACAATACGAGTGTACGGTGACGAGATTGGCACTAAGTGTGCATGCTGGAAATATATGGCACTAAGTGTGCATGCTGGAAATATATGGCACTAAGTGTGCGAGCTCGAAGGGTATGGCACTTTGTGTACGGCTTAAATCGCATGGCACTAAGTGTGCGAAATCGAGTATTAAGCAATCGTGTGTGCGTACTCTATATATATATATATCTCCGATCGAACAATTATATGGAGGGTGTGTCTCCATCGAGTTGAGTATGGACAGCGGATCGGGTAAGTACCTTGAGCTCATGACGAATAGGCAATACGTTCTTGCTCGGGGTTGGCGTGGTAAGCTTTAAATCTATGTGATGATTGCAATTGTATGATTGTGGTGTGAATGAGTTGGTGTGTAAAAATGCCTCAATTATCTTATTGTATAGAATATGAAATGTGGATGTATGACTTGGAATGAGATTGAACCAAAAGGTCCGAGAAATTATGGTATAGTTCGATATGGATGAAGTACCTAGCCTCGTTCTTCGTTTCATGTTGTGAAAATTTTACTAATGGATGGTTGATGAATGCTTATGACTTCTTGAGTTATAAACTCACCCGTGTTTTCTTGTCACCCATTTTAGGTCTCTTGGACTCGTATTGTTGCGTGCTCGGAACCGTCGTTGAAGTCATTACACCGGCTGGAAGCCTTTTGGTATTGTCTTCGTAGTTGAACTAGGAGAACATTTGGCATGTATAGGCTATTATGTTTTGTTGAATTGTGGGTTGTAAACTTTAAGCCATGTGAAAATGGCCTATGTGGTCGTCGAGTGGGATGCTAGAACCTATAGCCACGAGTCTTAGAAACTTTTATTTTGATAAGGTGGCCATAATTTGTGTCATGTATGATGGATGATTAGTAAGGCCAAGGAAAGATTCATGAAATTGGCATAGTCTCTGCGAATCGCTATTGCGGACAGCAGCAGTGAGATGAGATTGAAAAAAATCACTAAAAATAGTAGAAGTAGAATTAAATAGTGAATAAATTATGAAATTGAACCTTGATGAATCTATTTTAATATGGATGAAACGAAATGACCATATGAGCAGTATACTGAGAGATATTAAAGTTCTCGTGAGATAGGGCCAGAACGGTTTCTGGGTCCCCTGTCGCAACTTTGAAAATTTACTATAAATTATCCAGAAAGAATTAGAAGTCATGCCTTATATGTGCAGATTCCATTTTGAGTCTAGTTTCATTATAAATAAACGGAACCAGTATTAAAGCCATGTACAGAGAGATATTCAAGTTGTAACGATCAAAGGTCAGTGTAGTCGACTCCTGTAACATGGGTGACTTTAACTAATAAACTGTACCAATTGGCCCGACCAAAAATTCTAGAAATAAATCCATGGATAGATATATGAGTCTAAATTCAGGGAAAATTTACGGAATCAGTTCCGAGTTTTGAAACTCGAGATATGATTTTTAAGGCGACAGTGATGCAGTTAGCTAGCCTGCCTGGAACAACAATCAGATATTACAAAGAGAGAAATAAGGGAAGTAAGCCCGGTAACACCACGTGTTCAAATCCGGTGACGGTCACGGGTTTGGGGTGTTACACGTTGTGGATCCTTTTGAGTTCAGGGGGTAAAAGCAACCTATATGCTACTGGGCCAACTCGTTCGGAGATCTCATACGGCCCAATGAATCTCGGACTCAATTTGCCCTTACGGCCGAATCTGAGTATCTTTTTCCAAGGCGATACCTTAAGAAACACTTTGTCTCCCACCTGATACTCAATATCTCTTCGTTTTAAATCCGCGTACGACTTCTGGCGATCCGAAGCAGCTTTCAAACTTTTACTAATTACTCGAACTTTCTGCTCAGCATCCTTAATCAAATCAACCCCAAAGATTTTGCTTTCGCTAAGTTCAGTCCAAAATAATGGGGTACGACATTTACGACTGTATAAAGCCTCGTAAGGTGCCATCTTAATGCTTGATTGAAAACTATTGTTGTAAGCGAATTCAATCAAAGGTAAATATCTTTCCCATGAACCACAAAACTCTAAGACGCAACATCTCAACATATCCTCGAGTATCTGAATTATTCGTTCAGATTGGCCGTCAGTCTGGGGATGAAATGCGGTGCTAAAATGCATCTTAGTACCCAATGCTTCTTGTAACTACCTCCAAAATCGTGATGTAAATCTTAGGTCTCTATCCGACACGATAGAAATAGGTACCCCATGCAATCGAACAATTTGGGAGATGTATAATCCTGCCAATTTATCAAGCGAAAAATCCGTACGGACAGGGATAAAATGAGCAAACTTGGTCAATCTATCAACAATAACCCAGACCGAGTCTTTCTTACTCTAAGTCAAAGGTAAACCAGATACAAAGTCCATTGTCACTCGATCCCATTTCCATTCGGGTATCATGATTGGCTGAAGTAATCCCATGGCACTTGATGTTCCGCTTTTACTTGTTGACATATCAAACACCTTGAAACAAATTCAGAAATGTCTCGTTTCATACCCGCCACCAAAATTGACGTTTGGATCGTTGTACATTTTAGTACTACCGGGTGGATAGACATTCGCCACTATGAGCCTCGTTCAAAATCATCGAAGTAAGTTCCGAATTTCTTGGAACACACAATCGACCCTTGAATGTCAAACAATCATTGTTGTCAATCCGAAATTCCGATTCCTCATTCGAGGCACATTCAGCTCGTTTAGCGACCAATTCAGCGTCGACTTTCTGGGATTCAAGTATTTGATGAATCCATAATGGTTTGGCCTTTAATTCAACTACTAGCACCTCATCGGGCGAAACAGATAGGTGAGCATCCATCGCTCTCAAAGCAAACAGTGCTTTACGACTCAAAGCATCGGCCACCACGTTAGACCTCCCCGGGTGATAATCAATGACAAGTTCATAGTCTTTCAACAACTCAAGCCAACGTCTTTGTCGTAGATTTAGATCTCTTTGAGTCATTAAATATTTAAGACTCTTGTGGTCCGAATAAATGTGACACCTCTCTCCAAACAAGTAATGTCGCCATATTTTCAAGGTGAACACTATGGCTGCTAATTCAAGGTCATGGGTCGGGTACTTTTTCTCATGTGGCTTTAATTGTCTCGACGCGTAGGCCACCACTCGACCTTCTTGCATCAATACGCAACCCAATCCAAGTAGGGAGGCGTCACTATAAATGACAAATTCCTTACCTGATTCGGGCTGCACTAGAATTGGAGCTTCAGTCAAATAGGTTTTCAGTTGATCAAAACTTTTCTGAAATTTTTCCGTCCATTCGAACTTAACATCTTTTTGAAGTAGCTTCGTCATTGGTGTGGCTATCGTCGAGAAACCTTTCATGAACCGTCGGTAGTAGCCGGCAAGTCCCAAAAAGCTCCAAACCTCAGTAACATTTCTCGGAGGCTTCTAGTTAAGTATGGCTGAAATTTTGCTCGGGTCCACTCGAATACCCGATGCGGATACCACATGACCCAAGAAGCTAACCTCTCTTAACCAGAACTCACACTTCATAACTTAGCATATAACTGCTTATCCTGTAAAATTTGCAACACTAACCTCAAGTGCTCAGCGTGTTCGGTCTCATCTCTTGAATAGACCAAGATGTCATCAATAAACACAACTACGAACCGGTCCAAATACTGTCTGAAGATTCGATTCATTAAATCCATAAATACCGCAGGGGCATTAGTGAGCCCAAACGGCATCACTAAGATCTCGTAGTGACCGTACCTCGTTCTGAAAGCAGTTTTGGGTACATCCGCATCTCGAATCCGCAACTGATAATAACCCGACCTCAAATCTACCTTTGAAAACACTGAGGCTCCCTTAGTTGATCAAACAAATCATCAATACGCTGATACGGATATTTATTCTTTATCGTCACTTTATTCGGTGACGATAGTCAATGCACAACCTCATGGTTCCGTCCTTCTTTTTCACAAACAATCTTGGTGCACCCCAAGGTGAGAAACTTGGTCGAGCGAAACCTCTATCTGTCAACTCTTGCAACTGAGCTTTCAACTCCTTCAACTCGGTTGGTGCCATAAGATACGGAGCTATCGAAATTGGCGTAGTCCTGTACAAGCTCAATACCAAACTCTACTTCCGAGCAGTGGTAAACCCCGTAATTCTTCAGAAAAACATCCGGTATTCACAAACCACCGCATGCATTCGGATTCTTTTCCAATTCCTTGTCATCAAGTACATACGCAAGGTATGCTTCGCATCCCTTTCTTACATATTTCTAGGCCAACATTACTGATATTACAGCTGGCAACCCCTTTAAGTCCGTAGACTCAACTCGGATTATCTCGTTATTTGCGCACCTCAAATCAATAGTCTTGCTTTTGCAATTCACAACCGCATCATGCACGGTCAACCAATCCAAACCAAGAATAACATCAAATTCATCAAACGGCAAAAGCATCAGGTCCGCCGGAAAGCAGGACCCTCGGATTACTAGGGGACATTTCTTGCACACTTTGTCGACAAGCACGTAACGACCCAAGGGATTTGACACCCGAATTACGAACTCAGTAGACTCAATAGGTAGAGTCTTACTGGATGCTAAAGTCTCACATACATAAGAATGAGTAGAGCCGTGTCGATTAATGCAATTACATTAGTATCAAAAGAGAGAAAGTACCGGTGATAACATCGGGGAGGATGCTTCCTCTCGTGCACGGATGGCATATGCCCTAGCAGAGTACGGTCTCGGATCGAACAGTAGTGTCGGTGGCCCCTCTCGACTACCACCCCTACCTCCTGAAATTCTTGGTGGTCTACCTCTAGCTGTCATTCCACTAGGTCTTGCACCTTGCATCCTATTCTTCTCATCAAGCTCCGTGCAATCTCTAATGAAGTGGTCCTTCGAACCGCATCTGTAACAGGCCCTGTTAGTAGACTTACCCCAACATTCACCTATGTGTCGTCTTCTACATTGTGGGCATTTAGGTTTCTCTTGGCGATTATTGCCCACACTAGCTACCGAAGTAGCTCGGGAGTCCATCGATGGCCGTGCTCTAATGGAAATTCCCGCAGTCATCTTCGATTTATTAGTGTCCTCCCTGAACTTCTTTACAGCCGAGAACGGAGCTTTACCCGTCGATCTTTTACGATGGTCTCTAGCTTCAAATTCAGCCTTCTTCTTCTCCTTTCCAAGTTCTTCCGCCTTGCGTGCTCGTTCAACTAGTGTTACAATTCTTTTATCTCCAAAATACCCACTAGTAGCTTTAAATCTTCATTCAATCCTTCTTCAAATCTCTTGCACATAGCAACCTCATCAGCCACACACTCCCGAGCATACCGACTAAGTCTTACGAACTCATGTTCGTATTCAGATACTGTCATACGGCCTTGCTTGAGTTCCAAGAATTCCTTACGCTTTTGATCGATGAACCGTTGACTAATATATTTCTTTCTAAATTTTGTTTGAAAGAAATCCCAAGTAACTCGTTCGTTTGGGACTATGGAAATCAAAGTCCTCCACCAATAGTAAGCTGAGTCTCGCAACAAGGATATAGCACACTTTAGACATTCATCGGGTGTGCATGACAGTTCATCAAACACCCGAATAGTGTTATCAAGCCAGAACTCGGCCCTTTCGGCATCATCAAGAACTATGGCCTTGAACTCCTCAGCCCGTGCTTCCTAATCAAGTCTACGGTGGCTTACTCAGCCTCACAGGATCGATGAATCGATGGCATTACGGGCTCTTGGGGTGGATTATTCAAATTCGGAAGTGTTGGACAGCCGGATTGGTTCGGGCATATTATGCGCGACCCACTCTTTCATCATGGTAAAGAAGGCTTGTTTAGCCCCTCACCTTGATTATTCGCAGATGACCGAGGTTCAACAGTGGCGTCCCTTGTGCAGGAGCAGCCGCTACACTTTCAACGTCATCCGCCAAGGTTCTCTCTACACCGGATCCATTTACTAATCAAAACAATAATTTTAACCGTCGAAGTCATCACACATTTAAACATTAACATTAAGGCATGTATAGCTAGACTCATACGTGCTATGGTAGTCCTAGAACCGACTAAACCATAGCTCGATACCAATTAAATTGTAACACCCGTGCAAGAGACCGTTTTGAGTCGAACACAAGGTGCATATAGACTTAACTTAATTAATCTCACGGTCCATTTAAAATTTTCCAGCGGTGGCAAGTCACGTCACCGCCACCCTAAAATCATATCTTGCGTTCCACAACTCGAAAATCAGTTTTGTGATTTTTCCCTGAAAATAGACTCATATTTGCATCTAAAATTTTTTTCGAGAATTTTTGGTCGGGCTAGTTAGTACAGTTTATTAGTTAAAGTCTCCCCTGTTTCAGGGCTTGACTACCCTGACCTTTGCGCATTACGACTTGGATATCTCCTTGTACAGGGCTTCAATACTGGTGCCGTTTGTTTCTATAGAAACTAGACTCAAAAAGGAATCTATGAATATATGGCATGACTTCTAATTACCTCTGGTTAATTTACAATTAATTTCCAAAGTTGGAACATGGGATCCAGAAACTGTTCTGGCCCTGTCTCACAAAAACTTAAATTTCTCTTAACATACTGTTCACATGATCATTTTCTTGCTTTCCTATGAAAATAGATTCATCAAGGTTCATTCACATAATTTATTCACTATTTAATTCCATTCCTACTATTTTTAGTGATTTTTCAAATCTACATCACTGCTGCTGTCAGCATCTATTTTTAAGGCAACTTTACCTATTTCATGATCCTCCATGGATCAACTAGAGTTTGTCATACATATACCAAAAGTGATCATGAATGACCATTCCCATGGCTAACCGTTACCAACATTTCCATGCTTCTTAATGAACATATACATTCAAGATAACTATAACATTATGCTCAAAACGTATATAAGCCATTTTCGCATGGCCATCCAAAGTTTTACATACCAAGTTCAAACAAAACATAATAGCCTATACATGCCGAAATGTTCTCTTAGACCATCTAAGAAGAAAATACCAAAAGTTGCTAGCCAGTGTGATGACTTTGACGACGGTCCCGAGCACGCAAAATGGATCAAGAACCTAAATAAGCAACAATAAGCAGCAAATGAGTACATAACTCAGTAAGTCATAAGCAATGCACTACCATCCATTAATAACATTATCATAAGAGGAAACCAAAATGGAACGATGCTAATTACTTCATCCAAACCGAACTATACCATAGTTCCTTAGACCTTTCGGTTCAATCTCACACCAAGTTACACATTCACATTCCGTATACTAATCAATAGGATATTTGAGGCGTTTTTATACATCATTTTGTTTTCGTTACAATCATACAACTAAATGGCCTTTCACTTATTCCACGATAATTCTCATGTACGTGACTTCAATTAAAATTGTCACATAGGTTCAAAACTTACCAAGCTCAACTCCAAATATAAACATAGCGCCTATTAGCCATGTACTCAAGGTACTTACCCGATCCGCTGTCCGTGATCAACTTAATAATGTCGCACACTCAGTGCCAATAGTGATTCAAAAACATATAGTGAGTCCGCACACTTAGTGCTATAAAATCAACTCGCACACCTAGTGCTATATAATCAAACTCGCACACTTAGTGCTGTACAAATTTAAAACCCGCACACTTAGTGCAATCTCATGATCATAAATGTTTATACCCGCACACTTAGTGCCGAAATCCACAACTCAATACATCTCACCTATTTTCTTTTCATTCAATACTTTCATCACCACATACATACATGTATATAAATTTATCATTCCATTCGGCATAATTACATAGACATCATGTCTATTTAAATTGATACAAAATATACGCTTAGTGACTTACTTGTGTTGGGTGAATTACTTCCAAGTCGGCTACTCGATGACCTTCGATTTCCCCTTGTTGGACGCCTCTCCTTTAGGATCTTGAGCTTAAACAAATAAATTAACTCATTCAACCCCTTTGCTACATATATTGGTATTCACATTTTAATGATTTTATGACATACGGAACGGCATGGTAAAATTTTTATCTTGCTACCTCGTGCTTTTATCTATTCACTAATAGCCATATGCTATCGCCCTACTATCAATAATCCAATCACACATGCATATATGTATATGGCGAATGTACAAAGCTTAGACTCATCATCACCTATGCTCTTAATTGATAGCCAAATATGCATACATATATATATATATATATATATGATATCAACTATACTATCATCTTTAATTCACCTAACACAAAATTTCATCTCATGAACACTTGACCGAATTTTTCCTAACCTAGCATGGCTTTACATATACTTGTAACATCCTATAAATCCACATTTCTACCTAAATTTTCTTTTACCTTTCCTCTACTTCCATTCACAACATCAAGAGCACCATACACGTGCATCATTACAAAGCTTCACACTTAGCATGCAAATGACATCAACACAAACCTACCTTAGCGAAACTTAACTCATCTTCATGCCTCATCACCACAACATCAAACATCAAACATCAAACAAGAAGACAACACCCATGGCGAATATCATCTCCATCTCATAGCAAAGATTTAAACCATGGGCTAAGTAGAACTCAAATTAACAACTAAAACATGCATGAATCTCATGGACAACATCAAACATACCTTAGTCTAGCAAACTCCCATGGCTGATTTTCTCAAGCTTTTCCCCCCCTTCTTCTTAGAACATTCGGCCAAGCAAAGAAAATGTGAAAGGATGGACACTTTTTTTTCCTTTGTTTTCATCATATTTTCCTTTTTTTTCATTATTTTATTCTTTCTAACATAACCACTAACCCAACATGTTTGCAACATGTTTCCACCCATAGCATGGCCGGCCATCATGCTTAAATTTGGGTAAATTGACATGCAAACCCACCATTTTCACAACATGCACTTATAGGCCACCCTACATTTGCCTAACACATTTCTAAATTTTCTCACATAAGTCCTATTTGATAAAAGTCACTTACAATTAACAAAATCCAAATATGAAATTTTCACACATGCATATGTACATATAATGAGCATCAACTATGACAGTTAATTATTTTTATGACTCGGTTTAGTGGTCCGGAAACCACTTTCTGACTAGGGTCAATTTAGGGCTGTCACAAAGTCTCCACATCAAGGCTCACCTGCAAGGTTAAGGAAGGGGGTGAGTTTGAAAACTCAGTGTGCAACAAGCCCTTTTCAGAGCCCAAACCAAGATCAGCATACCGGGCCTAAGCCCAAATTCAGTCTCAATAAATATTAGGCCGAAGCCTTTTCATAATTCACATCACTAAACAAAGCCTTTACTATATACGGCATGGCCCATAGGCCTATTTCAATATCATATGTAACATTAAAGAATTCATGCAAGCCCATTTGGGGAGACTACTCAGCCCACCATCTGCTACTCTCCACCCGTACCAACCAACACACCGTGTGGGGAATGATTCAACCCACCCAACCAACACACCACTGGAAGCATAGCTGCTTTAGCATATGACTGGAGGCCTAGCCTCTTTAAATAACTGAGGCAAAGCCCTTTTTGATAAACTGGGGCAAAGCCCTTTTCGGTAAACTGGGGCATAGCCCTTTATCACTTCCTCCATTCATATAAAACCCAACCTATAACACCCCGAACCCGAGACCGTTGCCGGTGTCGGACACGAGGGTTTAACAAGCCAAAACCACTTATGGCACCGACCAATTTGACATTCCCAGGCAAGCTGGAAAACTGCATCGCTGTCGCCTTAAAAAGCATATCTCGAGTTTCACAACTCGGAAACTGATTCCGTAAATTTTCCCTGAATTTAGACTCATATATCCATCCATGGATTTATTTCTAGAATTTTTGGTCGGGCCAATTGGTACAGTTTATTAGTTAAAGTCACCCATGTTACAGGGGTCGACTACACTGACCTTCGCGCGTTACAACTTGAATATCTCTCTGTACAGGGTTTCAATACTGATGCCGTTTGTTTCTAATGAAACAAAGACTCAAAAAGGAATCTGCACATATAAGGCATGACTTCTAATTAATTCTAGATAATTTATGGTAAATTTTCAAAGTCGCGACAGGGGACCCAGAAATCGTTCTGGCCCTGTCTCACGAGAACTTTAATATCTCTCGGTATACTGTTCATATGATCGTTTCGTTACTTTCATACGAAAATAGACTCGTCAAGGTTCGATCGCATAATTTATTAACTATTTAATACCATTCCTACAAATTTTGGTGATTTTTCACATCCACGTCACTGCAGCTGGTAGCATCTGTTTTAAGGTAGGCTTTACCTAATTTGTAGTCTCCATGGGCCAACTATAGTCTTGCCATACATGGGTCCACATATGATCATATTTAGCCATTCCAATGGCTGATCATGTGACCAACACTCCCATTCCAATCCATAATCACATCATGAAACCATATATAATTACAAACCACAAATGGTCTAATTCCATACTCCACTATTACGAACCATTTTCGCATAGCCGTACACATATACATCACAAGTACTTAAAACAACCGAGGGTAGTTCTATACATGCCATATCCAAAGTTCAACCAAAAGAGTACCAAAAGGGGTTTGATAGTGTGGATGACTTCACTTCAATGATCCCGAATCCGATCGTTAACGAGCAAAATCTAAAACAGAGAAACAAAGGAACGGAGTAAGCAATTTATGCTTAGTAAGTTTGAGCCATAATTTACACACAACCAAAGCATAACATTCAAGTAGCTAAACAATAATTCATATGCACAATTTCTCAAAGACATGCTTACTTCACAATCCCAACTCTTATATTCATACACAAATATCGGCCTAGTTAATGCTGATAGCTCATTTATCATTAGAGCGAATATTAAATGCGCATTTACTCATAGTGTGCAAAGCACACACAAAACATACCTTGTTGTTGGGAATTTCACAAGTGCAATAACTGAAAATTTTCCAGCAGCTTATAAATTTCAAATCACATACCTTCGGAGTTTATCCGAATATAGCTACCCGTTCAAAACACCTTGGGACATAGCCCGGTTATGGTAACTCGCACAAATGCCTTCGGGACTTAACCGGATATCACAACTTCGCACAATTGCCTTGGGCTTAGCCCGATATCGTAGCTTCGCACAATTGCCTTGGGCTTAGCCCGATATCTGGTCGCACAATTGCCTTGGGCTTAGCCCGATATCACAATTCACACAATTGCCTTCGGGCTTAGCCCGGATATCACAATTCGCACATACATTCACATCTTTGTTTCAATTTCATAACAAACTTTTATGCAAATTTTACTTAATCAAAAATATCATTTCGGCTCAATGGCCACATACAAGGGCACAATTTTGATTGCTTATTACTTCGTTCAATCGAATCAAAATCTAAGTTTCGATACTCGAAAACTTACCTCGGATGTTGTCGAACGATTCGATGGCTATTCGACTACTTTTTCCTTCCCTTTATCGGATTTGGTCCCCTTTGCTCTTGAGCTTAATTTAACAAATAATTTGATTCAATCATTTGAGTATCGAAAAGAAGAACTCAAGGCACTTAGCCCACATATATTCACTAGACATTAAAGTCACATAAGTACGAATTCATGAATCGACTCAACACACAAAGCCTTCAACATGCTTACTCATGGCGAACAACACAACCTCTTAGGCACTCATTCATGGCCGATTATGCATGTTGATGTTGAGGCCAATTACATGTTTAACACCACACATGAATGGCACACATTTTACTAGCTAATGCTTTACATATTGTAGCTCAATACTTATAATATAGCATCAAGCACTCATATGGCCGATTATACTTAGTCATACTTGCACCAATCAACAATAAATTCCAAGATTTTCACATCATATGAGTACTAGGTCGAATGCACTTGCTAGGTTCACATACATTCTTCATCAATTTCTTCTTTAAACAAACACATTTAAGCATTCCTTTCGTATTATCAACTCCAACCATATTCATTACTCAAGTATAGTATTTTCACATTCAGCAATAGTATTACATACAATAGCCGATTCTTCTTACTTTGTATTTGTGCATCTATTTGATCATTAGTTTAGTTCAAACACCCATACACCAAGATTCATCAAGTTTAGCATGAAACATAAACCTTAATCCTCAATGACCACTATGGCTGAAAATCCTAGTCAACCCAAAATCACAATTTCTAGCATGGGTTACCTAGAGAACTTGGTAACTAGCTCAATTTCATCTAACGTTTCAAGAATTCACATGAATTTCTCACTTTATTTATAGCTTAGAAACCGAATGGTTGCTCCCTTTTTCTCCCTTAGAATCGGCCAAGAAGAAACAAGAACAGAAACTTGTTTCTTTCACCCATCCACCATTTCTCCTTAAAACACGAGACAACAATCATTTTCCTCCATTTCTTCCATGGCCGATTACCCACTATCACCACACAATCAAGATTTTGACAAGGCTAAGTAGGAAACTTAGTAACTAGCTTAAAGTATGCTAATATTTCAAGAACTAACATGAAATCACTTACCTTGTTCCAAGCTTAAGGGTGACCGATTGGCTATCTCCCTTCTTCCTTTGAGTTTCGCCAAGCTAAGGAGGATGAACACTTTTCTTCTTTTTTTTTTAGTTACGGCACAATGGGGGGCAAGGATGAAACAACCTTGGTTTCTCCTCCCACTCCCCTCATATTTTATTGTTCCTCCCACAACATGTTATCACAACATGTTTATTATATTCTTTACCCATCACATTTTGTCTATCTTCATTACCATGGCCGGCCACTTCCTATAGTTTGGCTAAATTGACATGCAAATCCCTCATGTCTTTACTTCATGCATTATTTAGTACCTTAAAATTTACCTATCACACTTTCAATTTTTATCACGTGAGTCCTGTCTTAAAAATTTCACATACGAATGACCAAATCAAAGCACGAGACTTCCACACATGATTTACACATATAATAAACACAGAATTCAATAGTTAATTATTATTATTATTATTATTAGACTCGGCTTTGTGGTCCCAAAACCACTTTCCGACTAGGGTCAATTTGGGGTTGTCACACAACCCATGCATATACATATATCATGGCATATCATGTGCATATCATGGCATATTATGGCATATTATGTACAAATCAGTATCACATGCATCTCAATTATAACATAACCTTAAGGGTATAATAGTCATTTTAACCTAGGGGCAAAAAGGTCATTTTCACATTATAAGGGTAATTTCGTAATTTTATCAAAATATTAGGGTTTTCTATTTTCATTAACAATTATCAATAACTCCAAGTTCCATTTTCTATCAAATTTACCCAATGGGCCCGGAAGCCCATTGGGCCCGATTTCGGCCCCTCGAGGCCCAACTTACCCTGATGCCGAAAATCGTGCTCTTACCTGTTCCAATGATCCTGATCATCAACTTAGCGAATCTAACTAACCTATGAGCGTTCGCATGCTCATGAGTCCTCGAAATGTCGAAATTTTGAGATTTCGGCTTTTCGGCATATATCGATTTAAGCTGCGAAAGAGGGTTCGTTACACACCTATTTTGTGATGTTCACCAACGAAGTCTCCCACGGCAACCTACAATTATCCACCATCGCTTTTAGTCTACAGTTCATGCTAATCAAGCCCAAATCTTACCTTACCATATCGGCCAAAGACCCCTAATGGCCATAGTTCACTTACCTTCACAGGGTCTGACAATATGATCCAAGCTTATCCAAATCGACACCCCTCGCCTTGCTGCTCCTCCAACGTAACTATTCCACTATACAAACCATAAAAATCAAATGAATAAGGCCAATAAGGCCTATATCTCTAATCGGCCACCTCCCTAAACTATAGGGGTTTCGGCTTTTGTCAACAGTTACTACTGAATCGATTTAGAGTACGAATACTTACCACAGTCTCCCTTCTTGAACCGTTTAAAGCTTAGCAGATGAAGGAATTGGCCACCAAAAAGTGAAGGGAAAAGAATGTTGCTGGTCTACAATAGAATCAGCACCACCAAACTTCACAGGTTTCGGCTTTTGTGGTTTTTCGGTAAAAGTAATGATGGGAAAGGGAGTAGTAGATGGAAAAAAAAGAATAGTGAACTGGTTTTGGAGAAGAAAAGAAAGAAAGATAATTGAGAATGGTGATTTTAGTTTAGAGAAGGAAAATGAGGGAAAAAGGAATCACTCTCTGAAGTTTACTCAAGGAAAACGGCACAACCTAAGTCCCTAATGCGGAAATAATAACCTAATACCCCTCTGCCGAAATCCCCTCTCTAATCCCCTCTATTCTGCCAACTCTATCCCTCTCTCAAATCCATAAAATCTCTCCCCTTATCACTCTTTGATCCATGCATTTGACTGATTCAAACTCTCTCCAACAGAGTTCCATTCGCCTTGAAACTTCTGCCTGCTCAAGGCATAAAAATAACATCACATTTGCCATCACAGGGAATCGAACCCAGGTTTTCCCCCAACCACTTACACGCCACTTTTTTAGCACCCTAGTGGCGTCACTTAGCCACTCTGCCAGAGGCTCTTTTGTGATACATTCTACCCATAATTTTTAATAAGACCATCTATCCAAAGCCCCTAACTTCTTAAGTCCAAAATTCAAAAATTCTACCGAGTTTTGGCCACCACATGGGCCTTCCATAAGCCTATTTACACACTCCAATTATGAATTTCACAACCAAATATAAAATTTTAAAAACTTTACCAAAATCTCGAGAATCACGGAAAAAAAAACCCGAAAATCAGGATGTTACAACTCTACCCTCCTTAAAGAAATTTCGGCCTCGAAATTTTACCTGATCCAAACAGTTAAGGGTACTGCTGACTCATTGCCTCCTCGGTCTCCCAAGTAGCTTCTTCTTTGCCATGGTTTGTCCAAAGTACCTTCACTAATGGGACTAACTTCCTTCTCAGCACTTTGACATAGTGATCAAGTATCTGCACAGGTTCTTCTTCGAAGGTCAAATCCGACTGTACTTTGATTTCTGCAACTGGCACGGTATGAGTTGGGTCAGAATGATATCGCCTTAGCATGGACACATGAGAAACGTCGTGAATACAATCCAGCTCTGGAGGTAACTCTAGCTGATAAGCCATTGGCCCTATCTGCTTAATAATTTGATAAGGCTCAATGAACCATGAACTCAACTTGCCCTTCTTACCAAACCTCAAAATCTTCTTCCAAGGCGATACCTTCAAAAAGACCCTGTCCCCTACAGCATATTCAATATCCTTGCACTTTAGATCGGCATAAGACTTTTGTCGATCAGCTGCCTCCTTTAACCGATTCCTAATCACCTTAACCTTATCTTCGGTATCCGTTACCAACTCTGGCCCAAGTACTTGCCTTCGCCCATATAGTGCCTCATAAGGAGCCATCTGAATACTTTCTTGGTAACTATTGTTATACGCGAACTCCGCCAATGGCAAGTAATCCTCCCAACAGCCCCTAAATTCAATAACACAACCTCTCAACATGTCTTCTAGAATCTGAATGACCCTCTCTGACTGTCCATCCGACTGAGGGTGAAAAGCCGTACTGAAATCCAATCGCTTTCCTAACGCCTCATGCAACTTCTGCCAAAACCGAGATGTAAACCTTGGGTCTCGGTCAGAAATTATCGATACTGGCACCCCATGCAACCGCACTATCTTCGTCACATACAACTTGGCCAACTTCTGAAGTGAGTAATCGGTTCGGATAGGTATGAAATGGGCAGATTTCGTCAGCCTATCCACAATTACCCAAACTGAATCATTCTTGGAAGGTGTCAATGGCAAACCACTTACAAAATCCATAGTTACCCTTTCCCACTTCCAAAGTGGGATCTTTATTGGCTGTAACAATCCTGAAGGCAGTTGATGCTTGGCTTTTACTTGTTGACACGTCAAACATTTCCCCATAAATTCGGTCACTTCCCACTTAAGCCCAGGCCACCAATATAGCTCCCGCAAGTCTCGATACAACTTACTCCCTCCTGGATGCATAGCACAAGGTCCACTATGCGCCTCCCTTAAAATCATCAATCACAAGTCAGAGTCCTTCGGCACACAAATTCTTCCTCGAAAACAAAGAACCCCATCATTATTAAATCCAAAGTCTGGATTCTCCCCCTTCTTAACTTGCTAAAACCGAGAAATCAATGACTCATCCTCCAACTGTTGCTTCTTAATCTGCTCCACCCAAGTTGGTCTCACTTGTAACTCAGCCAATAAGCTTCCATCGTCATACAAACTTAAAAAAGCAAACATTGCCTTCAATTCCGCCATAGTACTCCGACTTAATGCATCAGCCACGACATTTGCCTTACCTGGATGGTACTCAATCGAACAGTCATAGTCCTTTAACAATTCTATCCACCTTCGTTGTCTAAGATTCAGCTCCTTTTGAGTCAGCAAGTACTTAAGACTCTTATAATCCGTATAAATAATGCATCTCTCCCCATACAGGTAGTGCCTCCATATTTTAAGCGCAAAAATTACCGCTGCCAACTCCAGGTCATGAGTAGGATAGTTTACCTCATTAGGCTTGAGCTGTAGTGAATCATAAGCAACCACTTTACCCTCTTGCATCAACGCGCAGCCCAAACCTATATGTGACGCATCGCTGTACACAGTGAAATCTTTACCAGACTCTGGCTGAATCAACACTGGCGCTTCTGTCAAAACCTTCTTTAACTTCTCAAAAGCCTCTTGCTGCCTATTTGTCCAAACAAATGGTGCTCCCTTCCTTATAAGTTTAGTTAACGGTGCTGCCAACACAGAAAATCCTTCCACAAATCTTTTATAATAGTCTGCTAACCCCAGAAAACTTCGGATTTCTGTTACTGACCTCGGTGGCTTCCATTCCAGAATTGCCTCAATTTTTTGAGAGTCTACCTTGATCCCCTCAGAAGACACCACATACCCCAAGAAAGTTACTTCCTTCAACCAAAACTCGCACTTGCTGAACTTTGCATAGAGTTGCTTTTCCCTTAGCACTTGTAGCACAATACGAAGATGTTCATCATGCTTTTCTTCCATTTCTGAGTACACTAAGATATCATCAATAAAAACGACTACGAATTGATCCAAGTATGCCTGAAACACCCGATTCATTAAATCCATGAATGCTGCCGGTGGATTAGTCAAACCAAAGGGCATAACCAGAAACTCGTAATGACCATATCGAGTCCTGAATGCTGTCTTATGAATATCCACTTCTTTGACTCTCAACTGATGATATCCTGATCGAAGGTCGATCTTAGAAAATACCGAGGCTCTCCTTAGTTGGTCGAACAGATCGTCGATTCTTGGTAAAGGATACTTGTTCTTGATCGTCAGTTTGTTCAACTGTCGATAGTCAATGCACATCCGCATGGTCCCATCTTTCTTCTTTACAAACAACACCAGTGCGCCCCACGAAGAAACATTTGGTCTTATAAACCCTCTATCCAACAGTTCCTGAATCTGAGCTTTTAGTTCCACCAACTCCTTTGGTGCCATCCTATAAGGTGCAATGGACGCTAGAGTTGTCCCAGGTAACAAGTCGATTCCGAACTCGACTTCTCTGTTCGGAGGTAGTCCAGGAAGTTCCTCCAAAAATACATCTTGAAATTCTTTGATGGTCCTAACCGACTTCACAATTATCCCCTCGGGTCCAGCTTGACTCACAAATGCTAAGAACGCCTCACAACCTTTCTGAATCAACTTCTCAGCCCTTAAAGCCGAGACAACATTGGACAAATAGTTCCTTCGCTCCCCTATGACCATTATCTCCTCATCCTTGGGAGTTCTTAGCACCATTCTCTTAGCAGCACAATCCAACATCGCCCTATGCTTAGTTAGCCAGTCCATTCCCAAAATAAGATCAAAATCCCCAAATGGCAACTCCATCAAATCTCCTACAAATATATTATCTTGTGTCTCCAAAGGTACCGCCCTAAAGAGTTTATCTACCTTAATTGAGTGTAAAGGGCTTATCACCGATACCCCACTCATAGTTTCCTCAGGAAGCACACCCAATGCCCCAGATACATCACAAGCAACATACGAGTGAGTGGAACCCACATCAATCAAAGCAGTGTAAGGTGTGCTATGAATGAAAAACGTACCGGTTATAACATCAGAAGTGTCCCCCTCCTCACGATGCCGTGCAGCATAAACCGACGCCGTGTAGCATAAACCAACGCCGGCTATCGAGCTTCAGCATGCCCAGCACCTCTGCCAGGTGTCCCACATCCACGTCCGTTACCGTTACCACCCCTACCTTGCCCACGGCCTCTTTGTGGTGGTGGTCCTCCTCGCTGTGGTTGGACACCTCTTTGCTCCGTAGCTAGATCTCGAGCTGCTCTCCGAGGACACTCTCTAAACTGATGTTCATTTGACCCACATCGAAAACAAGCTCCAGTTCGTCTCCAACACTCCCCCATATGTGCTCTGCCACAGTCTCTGCAAGCCTGCGGTCTAAAAGTATTCACCAGAACTGCTCAAACCGGTTCCTCCATTCTAGCTCTTTTAGTATTCCTATTTGTAACACCTGGGGGTCTAGAATCCCTCCTAAATCTGGGTCGATCCTTCTCACGATTTTGTCGTTCAGTCCGTTTCACTTCCTCGACTATCTTAGTCTTCTCTACCAACGCAGCGAAATCGTGCTCCTTCTCTGGAGCTATCAGCACCCTAATCTCATCGCGGAGGCCATCCTCGAATTGAACACTGCGCTCATATTCAGGCATAACTATCCCGCTAGCGTATCGACTCAGCCTCAAAAATTCCGCCTTATACTCCGCAACAGTCTTATTACCCTGAGTTAGATTCAAAAATTCCTTTCAACGGGCATCCACATAACTAGCTGTAACATACCTCCCCTTAAAAGTAGTCTTGAATAGTTCCCAGGTTACTCGTTCGCTCGGGGTACTCTCCCTTACAGTGATCTACCACCGATATGCCTTGTCTTACAGCAATGACACGGTCCCTTTCGGCTTTTGCTCTACAGAGCAATCTAGGTCGTCCATAATCTGCTCTGTTGCCTCTAGCCAATATTCAGCCACATTTGGGGCTACTCCAGATACGCCCCTAAAAACTTCTGCTCCATTAGCCCAGAGTCGTTCCGAGATGGATCCCCTATTTACTGTCCTAGTGCTAACTCCAACAACTCTTTCTAAAACCCTTAACATTGCTTGGGACAAAGCATCATCCCCCGCAGCCCGATCATATGACCTAGTCTCAGTCGCCTGTGGCACGAATACCTCCTCAGCTGGCCTATGCCCTGAGGATGAAGATTCAGCTTGCACCCTTTCGCGACCACGTCCGCGGCCTCGTCCACGAGTTCCTCTTGTACTCATATCGAATTATCTGATTACGAATTTTATGAAATTAGTTTAATATTTCAATTGTTTATTACAAGATGTCTTATGGAACTATAGCAGTTTAAGGATTATTTTCGCAACGTCGTAGCCTAGCTACAGTCTCATTTCTACCATTTTACAGCTCTACCCTATCTAGAGTATCATAGTAGGATCTCAATTTTATTCATATCAATATCACAACGTAAAAGAGAGTATACTTACAGACTTGGTGCCGGGGATTCAGTGTGCCACTTCTTTTTCCAAACCATTTAAAACCGAAAGCCATGTATTTGGTCACAAAAATAGGAATTTCCAAAAAAAATACCTTCGTTTTGAAATTCTTATTTAAAACCCATTTAGAAACCCACAGCCGAGTTGTTGCAACCAGGCTCTAATACCACTAAATGTAACACCCCAAACTCAGCCCAGACGTTATGGCCGAATCCGACGTGTCACATTGAAGTTAAAAATCCACGTTTCATTTTAGTGTTTTAAAAACCTTCTTTTGTTAAAAGTTAACGAAGTGAATAGAAGCTGTGCAACAAGTAGGTATCCGAAATAGAGGAGGTGAGGCATGAAGGTTGCTTAAGTACCAAGCTCTTAGATTGGATCCAATCCTAAACATGCCCACAACCATTACCACACTTCGATATAATGAGTTTGAAATTCATTTGAGTGGATATCTTTGATAACTGATTAATCATGTCGATACGTTAATTTGAAAACAAATATCATTTTGAAAACGCGCCCTATGTCTAGCCCATTTTAATTATTATCAGAAAAATTTAGAGTTATTGAAAATAAAAAAATCCCAGAAAAAACAGTTAAAATGGCCTTATTACAACCCAAAAATAAACAGTATTTAGGATAGTCTAAAGAAAATCGATTACTTATTTTAAAGTCCAAAAGCGATCACTGATGCCACTCTGAATCCCTTCCGGCTCCAAGTCTCCACATCAAGGCTCACCTGCAAGGTTAAGGAAGGGGGGTGACTTTGAAAAATTAGTGTGCAACAAGCCACTTTCAGAGCCCAAACCAAGATCAGCATCCTGGGCCTAAGCCCAAATTCAGTCTCAATAAATACTGGGCCGAAGCCTTTTCATAATTCACATCGCTGGCCGAAGCCTTCACTGTATACGTCATGGCCCATAGGCCCATTTCAATATCATATGTAACATCAAAGAATGCATGCAAGCCCATTTGGGGAGACTACTCAACCCACCATCCGCTACTCTCCACCCGTACCAACCAACACACCGTGTGGGGAATGATTCAACCCACCCAACCAACACACCACTGGTAGTATAGCTGCTTTAGCATATGACTGGAAGCCTAGCCTCTTTAAATAACTTGGGCAAAGCCCTTTTTGATAAACTACGGCAAAGCCCTTTTTGGTAAATTGGGGAACAGCCCTTTATCACTTCCTCCATTCATATAAAACCCAACCCATGCATATACATATATCATGGCATATCATGTTCATATCATGGCATATTATGGCATATTATGTACAAATCAGTATCACATGCATCTCAATTATAACATAACCTTAAGGGTATAATAGTCATTTTCACCTAGGGGTAAAAAGGTCATTTTCACATTATAAGGGTAATTTCGTAATTTTACCAAAATATTAGGGTTTTCTATTTTCATTAACAATTATCAATAACTCCAAGTTCCATTTTCTATCAAATTTACCCAAATGGGCCCAGAAGCCCATTGGGCCCGATTTCAGCCCCTAGAGGCCCAACTTACCGTGATGCCGAAAATCGTGCTCTTACCTGTTCCAACGATCCCGATCATCAACTTAGTGAATCTAACTAACCTATGAGCATTCGCATGCTCACAAGTCCTCGAAATGCCAGAATTTTGGCATTTCGGCATATATCGATTTAAGCTACGAAAGAGGGTTCGTTACACACCTGTTTTGTGACGTTCACCAACGAAGTCTCCCACGGCAACCTACAATTATCCACAATCACTCTTAGTCTACAGTTCATGCTAATCAAGCCCAAATCTTACCTTACCAAATCGGCCAAAGACCCCTAATGGCCATAGTTCACTTACCTTCATAGGGTCTAACAATATGATCCAAGCTTATCCAAATCGACACCCCTCGCCTTGCTGCTCCTCCAACATAACTATTCCACTATACAAACCATAAAAATCAAATGAAGAAGGCCAATAAGGCCTATATCTCTAATTGGCCACCTCCCTAAACTATAGGGGTTTCGGCTTTGGTCAGCAGTTACTACTGAATCGATTTAGAGTACGAATACTTACCATAGTCTCCCTTCTTGAACCATTTAAAGCTTAGCAGATGAAGGAATTTGCCACCAAAAAGTGAAGGGAAAAGAAGGTTGCTGGTCTACAATAGAATCGGCACCACCAAACTTCACAAGTTTCGACTTTTGTGGTTTTTCGGCAAAAGTAATGATGGTAAAGGGAGTAGTAGATGGAAAGAAAAGAATAGTGAACTGGTTTTGGAGAAGAAAATAAAGAAATATAATTGAGAATGGTATTTTCAGTTTAGAGAAGGAAAAGGAAGGAAAAAGGAATAACTCTCTGAAGTTTACTCAAGGAAAACGACACAACCTAAGTCCCTAATGCCGAAATACTAACCTAATACCCCTCTGCTGAAATTCCCTCTCTAATCCCCTCTATTCGGCCAACTCTATCCTTCTCTCAAATCCCTAAAATCTCTCCCCTTATCACTCTTTAATTCATGCATTTGACTGATTCAAACTCTCTCCAACAGAGTTCCATTCGGCTTCAAACTTCTACCTGCTCAAGGCATAAAAATAACATCACATTTGCCATCACAGGGAATCGAACCCAGGTTTTCCCCCAACCACTTACACGCCACCTTTTTAGCACCCTAGTGGCGTCACTTAGCCACTCCGCTAGAGGCTCTTTTGTGATACATTCTACCCATAATTTTTAATAAGACCGCCTATCCAAAGCCCCTAACTTCTTAAGTCCAAAATTCAAAAATTCTACCGAGTTTTGGCCACCACATGGGCCTTCCATAAGCCCATTTACACACTCCAATTATGAATTTCACAACCAAATATCAACTTTTAAAAAGTTTACCAAAATCTCGAGAATCACGGAAAAAGAAAACCTGAAAATTAGGATGTTACAAAGGTAGAGTTTTCTTATATAAAGATCCATGTTCTTGATATATTAGGGAAGGGAAATGAGAGAAAATAATGGGAAATATGGTAGAGAATGGAAATAAGAGTGTTATAAACTTGGTAACCAATATGTTGCACTAAAGTAGTTTTGGGCAGCAGCAATAGGCTAACTTTGAAAAATCACAAAAAATGGTAGAAATTGAACTAGAAGCTGAGTGAGATATGGAATTAAAGGTTATTGAATATATTTTCATATAAAATAAATATGGAAAGTATTAATTCTTTATTCTATGATATTTATATTTTTGTGAGACTGGTTTAGAATGATTTCGAGATCCCCTGTTTTGACTTGGAAAAATTATTAAAAATTATAAAAAATAATTTTGGGACATAATTTATATTTTTAGATTATTTAATGAGTATATTTTTATAAGAAGGAAATGATACCATCATTTGAATTTTGTTTAAAGAGATAATTAAATTTTAGTTAAAAGTGGTCGAAGCTGTCAAACAGCAAAACAGGGGAGACTTTAAATAATAAACTGTACTAATTGGATAAACCAAAAAATTCTGAAAATTTTATGGTAATAATACATATGAGTATAGTTTTAGGTAAAATTAACGGATCTTAATTTGGAGTTCTGTAACTCAAGATATAAATAATTTAGTGACTATGACTCAAATGGACAGCTTTCAATATACATATAAATAAATAGTGAAATTATAGATAATGTTACTTATAAGCATATTATATAAAATAAGGATGTGGAATTGAGAGGAGGAGGAGAAAAATATGTATGAATATTGAGCTAGCGTAGCTAATTTGCATGTTTTAGGCTCAGGAACTAAATTGAATAAAAGTAAAACTTTATGAGAAATGTTGTAAAAATGTTAGAAATGACCAATTTGCATGAAGTGGATTATTTTATTATTTAAAATTGTAAAATTGAATAAAATTATTAATTTAGTTCAAGATGGGGGAAAAACATGTTTTAAGGATTAAATTGAAAAGTGTTGAAATTATGAAAAATTCTGATATTTTATAGAATACATGGGTTGTTATCAATTTGTATGAGAATAATGGCTGGAAATAAGATTAAACTGCAAGAATTTTATTTTTAAATGCATGAAATATCGATATAATGAATTACTTGATTTATGTTTATGAAGTAATGGCAAGAGAATGATATTTATCATGATATGCCAATATGTGATTATCTTTGATACGTTGATACAAGGAAATTAAGTATATTGAGACGAGTAATAAATTCAAGTAAAACATGTCGAGAAAAAGAAGTATGTTTAAGGGACAATATGATTGATTTTAATTGGTTCCAAATATGAAAATTAGATGAAGTAAAATATCTAATAAATAAATCGGTAACTCCGATAATGCTCCGTAACTCTATTCCGGTGACAGATTCGGGTTAGGGGCGTTTCACCATAAATGTATCGTATGATAATACCTACCACAAAGGGTCATCATAGTATCATAAAAAATTCTACTTACTTTAAGGAAATCTCCTTAGTGAGATCCACATGACAACGCCTACCTTGGGGTAGGTCTGTTTCATGCTATCACAAGAGACCATTGATGGAGGCCATAAGGCTTATTCAGGAACCTTCTCCTACTCAATATTTTAAAAACATACAAGATTTTTTAATTTTCGGTTTCAATCGTGAATGATCAATAAATGCATGACAATTACATGTGGCATTCTCTAATTTATATGACATGCTTATCTCTGCAGTCATATAATCATCGTGCTTATCTCAAAAAAATTAAAACATAAAATAAAATGACTCTGACTAGCCAAAGTTTTCATGATTCTATACTAGAAAATAAAAAATGTCAAATTATAAAATTCATCTTAAAGGGTCTTCAATTTTGCCACCATAGTCTTCTACTGTGGTTCTAGTTCACATTTTTGTTGTCATGTTTTTGGAGCTATTTTCATGTCACCACCACTATCGACCACTATCGTCGGGCCACCATCGGTCATTACCATTGGACCACAGTCGACTTAGCTAGGTTGATTTTCATCGTCTTGGTTTTTTTATTTTCGTCGGGAAAAAATATGTTACAAAATTCCTATGTCCATATCCGACTCACATATTTTATTCTAAATAAATAAATAATAAAATAAAACACTACGTGGATATGATAGTCCACGATCTAAAATATACATGCTTGAAAGACAAGATAAATTAAAAATAAATATCTAAGAATCACAACTTTGGTAAAATTACTTTATCATCCATAGCAATAAAATAATTATATACATTCATTCACATACATTTCCCTAAACATGTGAATAATTACAAGAATGTCACATCTTATAAAATATTAATCAAACAAGATGAAGAGAGACATTCGATCTTGGTTTACACTATAAACAAAGTAAAGCCTAAAACTCTGATACCAAGTTTTGGAAAAAATCTGGTCTGAAAACAATTTTCTTGCACAGTAGAAAATTAAAATTTTGAAAACCAAGGTTTGTGATATTTATAGCAATAATCTTTAGACCGAAATTATACTTGTGTTTTCAGATAAACAGATCCTTGATGTTTTCCGGCTTTCAACTGAACGATCTTCTCCGCTATTCTTGTATCCCGAACTACTTCGAGTGTGGGCTCGAACCAATTGAATCAAAACACAAAATCAGAAAAAAGTTTTCTTTTTTCTTTTTGGGGTGAAAACGAAAATTCTCTTTTCTTTAATAAAAACTGGTAAAATTGCTATTATGGAAAAATATATTTAATTGTTGAGAACAAATTCTCTCTATTTTTTTGCAAAGTAACAATCTCTCAAATTGTGTTAATAGCTCCACCGGTGCCATCTATTTATAAGAAGAGAAAGTAGAACCCTTTTTGAATTGTAGAAGTTTATTTCAACTAGAAAAATGAACTCCTTGTCTAATTAGAAGTATAGGTGGCAGCAACCCCAGTTGATATATTAACTAGGGTTGGCTGTCAACCCTATAACATATGTGTCTGTTGTGCCTCTTCCATATCAGGTCCACTTACAGTTACTTTCTAGGATTTTAACCCAATACTTTATAATAAGATCCAACCCAATATTTGTTTTTCTATTTCCCAAAGATAAACTTCAATATATTTATATATAAAATTCAATATATTTATATTAAATAAATTTTTTATCCCAATTTACTCCTAGTAAAATTATAATGATTTTACCATTGGTAAAATTCTTGAAAAAATATATTTAATATTTAAAAATTCAACTTTTTCACTATGATCGAATAAATTATTTTCATTTTTGGGCATTAAAATAGCTCAAAAACATAAGCTCTTTCTCCCGATCATTTTTATTTGATTCATCTACATTTGCAAGCGAATCATTTGTCCATTTCCATTTTCATTTCCATTTTGAGAAGACCACATTCATTTCCAAATGATTCAATTTCTCCATATCTAAGAAAACCATAATCATTTCTGAATGTTTTCCATTTCTCTATTTCTATTCATTTTGTTCATTTTAATTCAAACATGCAATTCATTTTTGGTTTTAGTGAGCTAGTGGAGGGACCGATTGGTCATATGTAATTAGGGCTCAAATGATTTATAATTAAGTTTTGACTTTTCACCTATTAATTATAAACTCATTTAGTCATGAAATCATTCCGCTATATTATCATGTCTGAGCTCTCCCTAACAACATACTATTACGAAAGCAACTACTCAGTACTCATCCAACGGCCTTGTCATAAGTGTGTTGCCCTTATAGGATGTCTTTGATCTCTTTGGGATAATATCCGGTCTTCCAATATGATTCTATTGTATCTCATGGTAACCATTACATCTTTCTTCATGAAAAGTGAATCACTATCAAATAGTGGTCAATTCATTCATAGAAAAGATGAACAACCCCTGGCCATGTTTACTTTTCATCAACCACATAATGCCAATGAGAGGATATTATTTACCCATGTCTCAGGCTAGGAATTCCGCTATTGTGAATGACGCTAGATATTGTAAAATTCCTCATACACCTAACACATCAATTTTTGGTTTCTTATCTATTTGAACTTACCCTTTTACTTACATCAAAGTGTACGAGTCATGCATACATAGTCTATCATCCACTCAGGATTTAGGTATGTCACAATATGAATGTCACAAGTGAATAAATCCATAAACAGATTCCAGATCTATTCTTCTTAGGTTCTGTTCATTGTACTATCAGTATAGTCAGTCACATCTATGTCTCTATCTTTTAGGAGTCATCCACTCCGATGCCCAAGTCAAGGCATCTCCCTAATTGGACTTGATAAACAACATATTAATCTTTTAATTGGTTTGCTAATTTCTAATTACAATAAGGACATGTTTAGGTTCATCTACTAATATAAGCTTTCTTTTCTATATTACAATCCGACCATGTAATACTGTTTAGTATTAGTTAATCATTAGACAACTAGTTAGCAACATTTGCTTCCATTTTGCTTTGCATGCAAAAACCATGTAAGGACAATATACAAAGTATTAATGTAATTCATTAATAATTTTATTAGCCAATCTGTTTGAAAGATTAGAAGTGTACTTAGATGAAAATACTACACTTAGGGTACTAGATCCAACAATCCCATGTGGAACCCTTATAGGGGCAAGAACGCGAATAGTGCAAATGTGAAATCTCCTATTTTTGGGTTGCTTATGATAGATCCAAGGAAATCAAGAAAGTTAAAATTGTATGATGTCAAGACTATGCCAATAAGATTGGAAAACCATCCTAGTACAAACAAAGTTGAACATGAATTTTGAACCATGAAGTACAAGCTTGCTAGTGTTGTGTTGATACAAGGTATGGACAAATCACTAAGTTCAATTTGAACTTACGTATGTGTTATTATGTATTGTAGGTAAAAAGGAAAATTTGAGGTGTCGAGGAGGGACTAGGCTAGAATCTTGCATGCTCAAGAGGACATGCTTCTTAGTTGTAATGTGCAAACAGTAGGGTGACCAAGAGGCGGAGCCTCAGGGTTATAGTCGAAGTTGTATTTAAGTATGATTAGAATAGTATTTCTAAAACTAAGAAAATATTTCACTATAGTAAAGTTACCTTTGTAAAATTTTTGTATCTTAATTTAAAAGTATATAATTGAAATGAATTCATGTATGTGACAAAGTTAATAAGTTAACCATGTTAAATAATATTTAAGTGAATATGAATTGTAGAGTGTATTAAAGAATGTGTTAGTTAGATTTGGTCATGAAGCGTAGCACCCTATAGTTTGGATTTGGAAATCGTGTCGAATATGGGGTGTTACATAACAAAATTTTGACTTATGCCCATTATAATATCAATAAAATAGGACTCAGAAACTACGAGACTCTACATACACCAATAAATGTAAAGTGAATTGCCCAGAGGCAACAAATTTACAGGTCATTTAAGCCTAATGGTTGACAGTAGATGCTCATCCAAAGGTATCATAACATAACTCTAGACAAGCACATATCACACAACTCCGAACCCCACGTAACACCAATACATAAATACAATGAAATCATGCACAAATAACCCTAATTGGCGTGTCAACCATATCCTAACCTTTTTACCAAGCTTATATGGTCTCAAAAACAAATTTAAACGAAATTTTACATTTCCTTCATAATTCAACAGTGCCAATGAAATTTCATTATTTCATAACCATATAACAAGGGTATTTAGACCTTTCCTAAAGGCATAACTCATTTTCAATGTTCCTTTCTCATTTCCACAATCACCTACATTTCTTCATATGTATTCACATATTCATTCGTATACATATGTCAATTGGTACTTATCAAACTATAATTCACATACCATGTTCGTAGACAAATATCATTCAGAAATTATTCTTATTTTAATTAAAGAGTTTACACTTACATTCTCTTATGTTCGATATGAAAACGGCAATACTAATAGTTATGCTTTGTTACACTAATTTCACATGTGAACCATATTATATAATACAATTTCATGAAAATCTTTATGTGCTACCAATCATGCCATCAACTAGACTTTTCCATAACAATCTTTATGTATGCAACTGTTACATTTCCAAATTCTTATTATTATACTAAACAATGTATTTAAGCTTCTTTTTCATGTTTGTACACACTATTACTTATTAGTTCACTTAGTGTCAAAATTTATCATTTCCTCTGACAAATTCTCAATTTCCTTAAAATTTATATTTTCCACCATTTAAGTAACTTTTTCATTTCAATGTTCACATGGTACCCTAAAACTCTAATTTTCCTATTTAGGCCAAATTTATGACACATACATATGACTCTATATGTTTTTATTAATTATTTCATTTACTAATGAACATTAAAATTAAATTCTAATATCTAAGCTCTCAAGATTTAATATGATTCAAACACAAAAAAGGTAAGGATTATTCCTTGAAAACTTACATTTTTTCAACGATCAAAGTTACCAAAATATTCTATTTACTAATCCAAAGCTTCTCTTTTCATGCTCAAGCTTCACCACCTTTAACTACTCGTCTTCTCTAGCGACACGTAATATGTAACACCCCATACCCGACCCAATTGTCGGATCCGAGTTACAAGGTGCTATGCTCCATATCTAGATTTTTGACTAACACATTCATTTAACACATTTTGCCTAATAGATTCATTTAATACCAACACAATTAAAATAATTAACTTTTCCAACTATATGAATTTAATACAATTATATTTAAGATATAAAATTTTACAAAATTAGCATTAATATGCGGACAATTTTATTTAGTCTTAGAAATGTATCCTATGGCCATAGAGTTACAACTCCACTCTGACCCTAAGACTCTACCTCTAGGTTGTCCCCTTGTATGCACAACAATTAAGAAGTAAAACTGCCTAAGCACGACGAATTCTAGCCTGGTCCCTCCTCGAATTCTCAAACATCCTTTTTACTTGCAATACATGATAGTATATGCGTAAGTTCAAATTGAACCTAGTGAGTTATCCATACCTTGTATCATCACAAAATTTTTACCTGTATAGACTTCCTGGTTCTGGGCTTAGGTTGACTCTATTCATACATGGATAGTTTGCCAATATTACTGGTGCAGACTTGCCACCTTACATATCGGAGTGTCTCGCAAGTCGACATACTATCTTCTAAGACACGAACTTTGTCACACCCCAAAAATTGGGTTAGCATAAATGAGGTTAATGAAATGAGAGTGTTCACGACTAAATATTTATTTAGATAATCTTCTGCTCATTTGATAATAAATAAATATCAATTATAGTGATTGAGTGGTGGAGCTATCCTTGATGATCTAAGTTTGAATCCTTTCACTCTCGTTAATTTCTATTTGGTGCAAATTTGTTTCAAACCCTTAGTAATGTTATCCTATATTTTAATTTTTATTTACGCAAGTTTGAAAATAAGGAAGTGAGTAGTCTAGTGGTTTATTAACTCCTTAGCTATCTTAGTGGTCCAAGGTTCAAGTCCTATTATTCAACTCTTCTATTTCAATTTTTATACAATATTTCTATGTGATTTAAGTGCTTGTCATCCACCCATTTTTCCCCATAAATAGGAGGATTCCTTTCCTCCAATATAGGTCAAAATTACCTTAAGTTGAGGGTGTATGATCCCCCTTTTTACTCCATGTCTTCCACCCTTGCCAAAACTTCTCACCTTTGCCATACAAGATGTTTATTGAACCTGAACCTAGTTGACCAACCTATTCCCACTCTCCCAAACTCACTTGGCCATCCCTATCTCCCTCTTACTCCCATTTTATCTATTTTTCATTTATGTTCTCATCCATTTTATCTTAATCTTGCAAAATTACCACCACCATTTCTTTTTATCTTTGCTCTTTTCCTCAACTGTGACACCACCGTTCAACATAGCTTGTGGCTACCGCACCTCCTCTCCTATTTTTTTCTCCTCCCATCGCTACACCGCACCATCGCAGGTCTCATTTCTCCTTTATCATTACGTCGAAACCCTATAGCCCTCCATTGTCGGACCACCACTCTACCACCGCTGGACCACCACTAAGCCGCTATCGTCGGACCACTATTTTCGTTGCTGCGTGGTGACCAAAAATTCTTCTTTTCTTTTTCGCTTTCACTTTTTGATTCTTTAATTGATTAAACTTACATATTCCCTTCATTCTACCAATCTTTTTAGAACACTTGATTCATCAATTTCGATCCTTTCTTGATTTATTGACCATTTTGTTTTGAATCAAGTTGTAAGAGTGGTTATTTGGATCGTAAAATCCTTCCCTTAGTGGTTTCATATTATGGTCAAATGGTATAGTGGCCATAGGGACAATGTTACATTTTATTATCATTTATTTATTATCGTACTAATACTGCTCCTTACCAGCTTGAAAGACGAAACGATAATCGTAGGGGAGACCCCTAGTTTTGTATTGGGAATCATCTTTTTGAGAGTCCAAAACCATGGGGCAAGTGTTGGTGAGAACTTTGGTAACCGATCTATTAGTGATGAATATTTTTCAAACGGATCCTAACTAATAAACATTATTCATGTGTTAGATTAATCTTTCGAGCTAGATCAAAGTGAGATCGTTATTAAGGATTGTGGCAAATTGGATCTACAATATAAGGTGTGGGATCGTTACCATTTGTTTATGTGACATAGTTATTTTATTCCATTAATAATTTAATTATATTAAAACATGAGTACACTAAATATTCATGAAGAGCTTAAACACTTAACAAGATGAGCACCAAATAAATGTCTCTAACTGAATGATTATATGAAACGTGTGATAATTTATGTGACTATGATTGTGATTATGATGTATGTGTAAATATCATCCTCATGATATGTGATGTATGGCTTATGTGATATATGTGATTATTTAAGCATGTGAGACTTATATCTGTATGTGAAAATTGAGATCCACGATCTAATGTGAAAGCATGTTTAACATGTTAAAGTGATTATAAGTGATCATAAAGTGATATGTGATTATAAGAGCATGTTTACATAGCTAAGTGTAAAAGTGAATAATATGTGTTAAAAAGTAAAATTGCCATACCATATGCATGGGGTGGGGTTTTTTGAAAGGTGGAAGTTATGTGACAGTTTATCGACAAATATGTGGTGGTTTGTCCACAATGTGTTTTGTGGCCATTTATCAGCATTTGTGTGATGGCTTGTCCACAAATGGTGTGTTATTGGATGGATTAGTTCTGGGGAACTTGATATATGGTGTGCAATAGATATGGGTAGGAAATTTTATAAAATGTACTTCGTTTTAAAGTATGCTTCGACATGTTCATGCATAAGTATCAGTATTAGAATTTGTGATTATTATGATGGTTGATATGATGAGATTGATATTTTGATATGTATGTGATGATATTTGTGTTGATCTCACACTAGGCTTTTAAAGCTCACCCCTTTTTAATTCTGACTTTTTAAAAAATAATCGAGGTTAGGATGGGCTCGGCTTACGGAGGTACTCTCGGTCATTTTTAGAAAAATATATTATTTTGGTACCCGATATTTTGGGGATGTGTTTTTATTACTGTGGACTTTTGCTTGGGATTTTCTTTTGGACTTTGGATTATTTTGATTTTGGATTTTTCTGCTTGATTTAGGTTTTAAAATGATCATTTAAATGTAACACCACAAATTGGCCTAGAAGTTAGGCTTGAATTTGGAGTGCCACATTGAAGTGTTTTTCGAAAACCATGTTCTCATTGAAAACCCTTCTTACTACTCAAAACCTCTGGCCATTTTAAAACTTGTTGTAACGCTACAATTTTCGGGATTTTCGGGATTTCTGTGATTTTCAATAAATTCTAGAAATTATGTGTTTTAACTGTCTGTTGTAGGTCTGAGTATGTTAGGGGGCTTTTAAAAGGCCCAAGAGTAAATCCAATTCGAGGCAATTTTTGAATTCCCAATTTTAGAAAGAGAGGGTTCGGGCGTTGTGGGCTTTTAAATTAAAAGATGGTAAAATAGGGCACAAGAGACTTGTGGCAGAGTGGCATGTGACGCCACATAAGTGTTTGGGGGAGTGGCGTGTAAATATTTAGGGGGAGCTAAGGTTCAAGTCACAAGGCAAGCAATTTGAGGTATTATTTTTTTGAACAAAAAGGGGATGTGATGGAACTCAAGAGGAACTCTGCTAGGGAGAGTTTAAGCTGGTAAGGAGATTGAGTAAGGAGGAGACAAAAGAGAAGATTTAGGAGCTGATCAAGGAGGGTGGTTTTTGCAGAATGTTGGACTCTTGAGGAGAAAGAGTTGGCCAGCCAAGGGTCTCTAGTATAGGGAGTTTCGGCTAGGTCTTTGAAGGGGGGATTTCGGCATTTGGGAAGTATGGTGCCGTCCCTGGTAATTCTTTATCCTTGTTTTCTTCTTTTGGCTTGCTGAAATAGGTTTGGCTTAGGGTTTCTTTTTCTTTCCCTTTCATTTTGCTAATAGCCGAACTTGGAAGCCCTCACTGTGCCGTTTTCTCCATAACCGAATATTACTCCCCTTCTCACCTTTTCTTTTCTTCCATATTTTCTTTTCTCCATAGCCGAACCCATACTATTCTCTCTCTGTCTCTTTCCTTATTTTCCTTTCTTCATTATTTCTCAATAGCCAAATCTCATCATAGCCGAACCTCTATTCTTTTCTTTCTTAAAAAGCTGAAATCCTCATACCTATAGTATTGGAAGCCGAATTTTTGGGCTACTTGAATCTGCTTCTTCTCGTAACTACAGTGGATTGGAGTTAAGATCATAGATTGGAGTACTTTTCTGGGCCGAACAACGGTTGGTAAGTTTGTCGAATAACTTTCATTAATTATTTATGATTTAAGATAAAAGCTGAAACCCCTTAAGGGTTGCTAGCGTTTGGACTAAGGGCGTTGGTGCCTCTTTCTTTTTCATTGTGTAAGCGTTAGCGTGGACAAGGGAGTGTGCAGTGAAGGGTTTGAAGACTGATTCAAATTGGATCTCTAGATCTAATCCATATTTTGGCAAAAAGGTAAGAACTCTAGGGTCTAAGGGGAATATTGGCCGAATATGGTAAGGGGGAAATAGTACGTAGTTTGTTTTCGATATGTAGACTGACGTTTAGTAACTCGATTGTAGGCAACTCGGGAGTGGATCTTGCCAGCGTATCGTTACAAATCAGGTGTGTAAACGAAACTCACTCATAGACTAGATCGGCAAAAGTTGAAAAGCCGAAATGCTGAAAAGCTGACATTTTGTGAACTTACGAGCATGCGAGCGTTCGTGAGGTGGTTTGTTTGTTAGTTTTGGTAATCACAAGCGGTATGATTGCAGGGTACGTAATTTCGTGCACTTCGATATATTTGGGCTTTATGGGCTAAAAACGGGTTAGTGGGCCAACGGGCCCAACTCGGTAAAAACGCTCGGTAAGTGTTTCTGTTAATGCGCTAATGGTTGTAGTATGTATGTAAACCCTAAGATAGTTAAATTTACTAAAATACCCCTAAGTATGAATGTAACACCTCATACCCATGTTCTAAGCCGGAACAAGGTACGGAATATTACAGATCATGAAGACATGAATTCACACATTTACCTGACCTTACATAATTAATTCTTCTAGCTTGAACAAAAATAGATAACATTAACAGATATACATAAATACAAGTAAATTATCAAATTTTGGAAAGTAATATTTTAAACCAAATTAATTATAACATATAACAAAATGATTCAGCCCTCTATACATGCCATAATTCCAAAATAGTGTTTACCAAGTACCAAAAAGTATTGATAGTGTTTACGAAATTGATATATACAATTTATCAAAGTAAAACAATCATACTAGTATATAATCGCATATTCAGGACAGGCTTTTTTTGGAGTCCCGGTTTTAAAAAAAATCATATCTCGAGCTACAAGACTCGAAATTCAATTCTGTAAATTTTCCCTGAAACTAGACCCATATGTATACTTACTAATTTTTTTCTAGAATTTTTGGTGAGGCCAATTAGTACAGTTTATTAGTTAAAGTCTCCTTTGTTTCAGGGTATGACTACTCTGACCCCTGTGCACTACGAACCAAATTTCTCCCTGTACAGAATTCCAACGACCATGTCGTTTATGAATCCATGCATATAAAGTATGACTCTTAATAATTTTTTTAAAATTTATGGTGAATTTATAAAGTCAGAACAGGGGATCTTAAATTCATTCAGACCCTGTTTCACAAGAATTCAAATATAACACAATATAGAATTCTTTTGCTTCTCCTTCTTCTTTTATGTGAAAATAGACTCATTAAGCTTTATTTTCATCTATCATTTGCATTTTTATTCAACTTCCATGATTTTTGGTAAATTTTTAAAATCATGTAACTGCTGCTGTCCAACACTGTTTTATTTCTAACATTCACTCTTGCATAATTCCACCTAGTCTTTTTTGTTATACTAGAATTCGCTCAATTATCGAGCACATAGCTCCTAACTTTTCATATATTACCACTTTATCAATTTTCCCCATTGAACTCAACGGAAAAATAACAAATATACCATTGTTTACACATATTTCCCCCTTCCAAGCCGAAGCTATCTGATACGCATAGTAGCTTGCACTTAGTACTTCACATGCGACCAACAATTTGGTACACATAGTAGCTTGCACTTAGTACTACACACGTGACTTCACCATCTGATACACGTAGTAGCCTGCACTTAGTACTACACATGTGATCGAAGTCATTGAGTACGCATAGTAGCCTGCACTTAGTACTACACATGCGACTTAACAGTATGTTACACGTAGTAGTCTGCACTTAGTACTACACACGTGTACTCACAATGGGTCATTCGTATTGTTCCTGTTCCAAAGGTTCAACCGGGAAAATCTTTCCTTTTTCACTGTTAACACTTATTCACAATCTAATTAAATTTGCAAATTTCCATCATTTAATTGTTCTATGGACAGCCACCAATTCATATGATAACAACATAAAATAACATAAAAAAATCGATAAATTATTCATGTACGAACCTACCTCGGTGCAAACTTTAGAATGTTATAATTTAGTCTGAAAGCTTTTCTTTTCCCCGATCACGATCGATTCCACGTCTTTCTTGATCTATAAAAACACATTTAGTTCATTTAACACTCACACTATTTATTTCAATCCAAAAATCACATTATGGAAAAATTTACGTTTTTCCCCCTAACTTTTACAAAATTACGATTTTTCCCTAGGCTCGGGAATTTAATTTCAGCCCTTATTCTTATGTTTTATGACATGCTGATCATTTTTCCCTTCTATGACAACATCAAATTCACACTCTAACATGCACTTATGACTATTAGGTATTTTTACCGATTAAGCCCTTTTACTCGTTTTCACTTAAAACCAAGTAGCACAAGTTGTCTAACATAATTTAAAACCTCATATTCTAGCATAAAACACCAAAATACATAAATTTCACCTATGGGTATTTTTCCAAATATGAACCCTAGGTCGAATTATTGCTAACATAAGCTAAATCGAGCTACCGGGATTCCAAAAACATAAAGAACATTAAAAACGGGGCTTGGAATCACTTACTATGGAGCTTGAAAGCTTGAAACAAACCCTAGCTATGGATATCCCTTGAAATTTTGGCCTAATGAAGATGATGGACAAAAATTGTCTTTTAATTTTGTTTTTAATTCATTTTAATAACTAAATGACCAAAATGCCCTTACTACTAAACTATCCAAAAATTCCATCCATGTCCAATTTTTGTCCATAGACTTAGAAATTGGTCAAATTTCTATTTAAGACCTCATCATTAATATTCCAAAGCAATTTCATACGAAAAACTTCTAGAATGCAAGTTTTGCAAATTATTCGATTTAGTCCCTAATCTCAACTTAAGCACTTTATGCATAGAATTTCATCACGAATTTTTTCACACAATCATGCAATCATATCATAAACCTCAAAATAATTATAAAATAATTATTTCTATCTCAGATTTGTGGTCACGAAACCATTATTTCGATTAGGCCCTAATTCGGGATATTACAATGAAAATTACCATTATACCCATAGGTACAAAATTACCATTATACCCCTAGGGCTAATTTTGACTGAGATGCATGATATTCTGATTCTGTTTGTGGTATGCCATGACATGTATATCTGTTGCATGGGTTATGGGTTTTATTGATGGAGGAAGCGTTCTGGTGGCTATGCCACAAATATCTGTTTCTGGTAGCTATGCCACAAATATCTGTTCTGGTGGCTCTGCCATGATATCTGTATCTGGTGACTCTGTCACAATATCTGTTCTGGCAGCCATGCTGCAAATTTTGTGACGTGTAGCGGATGGGTGGGTCGAGTAGTCTCCCTACATGGTGTAAGGTTGGCACGGGGGTGTATACGGATGGATATGGGTTGGGTTTTCTGCAAACATGATATATCTGTTCTGTTTTTGTTATGGGCGTATGGGCTTCATTCTGAATTCTGTATAGGGCTAAGGCAAAACTTAATATGTTTCTATGGTTTGAACTGATCTGAACTATGGTTGGGTTATTTTACACACTGAGTTTTCCAAACTCGCCCCTTAATTTTATCCATGCAGGTAACCCTCAACCATAGTGGACTTGGAGCTGTGAGGGATTTGGAGTGGGCACCTGTTTTGGGAGCTAAATTCTCTTTTTATGACTTGATTAGTTTTATTTACTTTAATTGCTTTGGGTTTAAGTTGTAATAAGGCCGCTTTAATTACTTTTAATTGCTTGTAATATGTTTTGTTAGCTTAGGCATGATATTGATTTAATTGTTTGAAGTTGAGTAGCTCTAGGCGCGTTTTAAAAGGGTTACTTGTTTTCAAAATATTGCGATAACATGGCAAAGCTTCTGCAATGAAAATGTTTTCAAGATTAATAACCTTTCATATTGGTTTTAAACGAATCGGTTTCCATGAACAAACACTCGGTTAAAGTGTGGCAATGGTTGTGTGCATGTCTAGGAGTGGATCAGTGGAGAGCTTGGTACTTAAGCAGTCTAATAGACTCACCTCCTCTTTTTCTGGCATCCTACCTGGTGCACAGCATCCAATCACTTTAACCTATAACGGAAATACTCTCTAAACACTAAGAAAGATTTTAGATGAAACATGAGTTTTTCAGTAACGCTTCAAAGTGACACTTTGGATTCGGCCGTAACATCTGGGCTGAGTTTCGGGTGTTACATTTAGTGGTATCAGAGCCCAGTTGCAACAACTCGACTGTGGATCGGGTCCGAAAAGCGTTTTGAAAAACTTAGGCCCAAGAAGGGTATTTTTGGAAATAGTTTTGGAAAGTTCTTTTCAAAGATATTTTACAAGGTATACATGTTTTAAGGTTCAAACTAAAAATGGTTTAAGTTTTTGGGTTTCTGAAATTTGATAACCAAAGAGGTGGCACACCGAATCTCCGGCTCAAGTCTATAAGTATCATTTTAAATTTTTCTGAATGTTTCTGAATTATCAGCTATATGCCTCTATTGAAACCTTATGATACTCTAGATAGGATGATATTGAAACTATAGGAATTTTTGATAAGTGGACTAAAGACTGTAGCTAGGCTACGTTTCTGCGAAAACCAAACCTTAAATTACTGTCTGTTCATAAAACATCTATAATAAACACTGAAATATTTAATTAATACATAAAATTCGTAATCAGATAATACGACATGAGTACAAGAGCAGCTCGTGGAAGGGGACGTGGACATGGCTGAGGTGGTACACGGGCTAGTTTTTCGTCTTCAGGACATATGCCGGCGGCAGATGCACCGGTACCATCGGCAAAAGAAGTGGAGTCTCATGATCGAGGTGCTGGGAATGACGCTCTATCTCAGGTATTGCTTCGTGTTCTGGAAAGGGTTGTTGGGGCAAGCACGGGTAACCGAATTTGAGGATCTATTTCCAAGCGACTCCGGTCAAATGGGGCAGAGATCTTTAGGGGCGTTTCTGGTGTAGCCCCAAAGAGGCTACGAAACGGATCATGGATGATTTGGATTGTTCTGTAGAGCAGAAGCTGAAGGGAGCCATATCATTGCTACGGGATGAGGCTTATCAGCGGTGGCTTACTGTGAGAGATGGGACTTGCTGACAGGGTGACTTGGGAGCTGTTTAAGACGGTCTTCAAGGGAAAGTATGTTGGGGCGAGTTATGTGGACGCCCGGAGGAAAGAATTTCTGAATTCGGTTCAATAAGGTAAGACAGTTGCTGAGTACGAGTCTGAGTTTCTGAGGCTAAGGCGGTATGCCGTTGGGATAGTCGATACGGAGTATGAACGTAGTGTGCACTTCGAGGATGGTCTTAGAGATGAACTTAGGGTGCTAGTTGCTTCGCAGAGGGAGCGTGACTTTGCTGCTTTGGTGGAGAAAGCTAAGATAGCTGAAGGGGTAAAGCGCACCGAAAGACAGAATCGTGAAAAGGATCGAAACCGTTTTTGAAGGGATTCGGGACCCTTGGGTGGTGCAAATAGGAGTGCTAAAAGGGAAAGAGTAGAGGAGCTAGTTCGAGCAGTTCCGATGAATGTTGTTAGACCACAAATTTGTAGGGACTGTGGTAAGGTACATTTGGGCGAGTGTAGGAAACGTTCTGGCACTTGTTTCCGGTTTGGCTTAGGGTTGCTTTTTTCATTCTACTAATAGCCCAACTTGGAAGCTCTCACTGTGTCGTTTTCTCCATAATCGAATACTACTCCCCTTCTCACCTTTTCTTTTCTTCCATCTTTTCTTTTCTCCATAGCCGAACCCGTACTCTTCTCTCTTTGTCTTTTTCCTTATTGTCCTTTCTTCATTATTTCTCAATAGCTGAATCTCATCATAGCCGAACCTCTATTCTTTTCTTTCTTAAAAAGCCGAAACCTTCATACCTGTAGTATAGGAAGCTGAATTTTTAGGCTACTTGAATCTGCTTCTTCTCGTAACTACGGTGGATTGGAGTTAAGATCATAGATAGGAGCACTTTTCTAGGCCAAACAATGATTGGTAAGTTTGTCGAATAACTTCCGTTAATTATTTATGATTTAAGATAAAAGCCAAAACCCCTTCAGGGTGGCTAGCGTTTGGACTAAGGGCGTTGGTGCCTCTTTCTTTTTCATTGTGTAAGCGTTAGCGTGGACAAGGGATCATCCAATGAAGGGTTTGAAGACTGATTCGGATTGGATCTCTAGATCTAATCCATATTTTGGCAAAAAGGTAAGAACTCTAGGGTCTAAGGGGAATGTTGGCCGAATATGGTAAGGGGGAAATAGTACGTAGTTTGTTTTCGGTATGTAGACTGACATTTAGTAACTCGATTGTAGGCAAATCGGGAGTGGATCTCGCCAGCGTACCATTACAAATCAGGTGTGTGAACAAAACTCACTCATAGACTAGATCGGTAAAAGCCGAAAGGGCGAAATGCCGAAAAGCCGGCATTTTGTGAACTTGCGAACGTGCGAGCATGCGTGAGGTGGTTTGTTTGTTAGTTTTGGTAATCCCAAGCGGTATGATTGCAGAGTGCGCAATTTCGTGCACTTCAATATATTTGGGCTTAATGGGCTTAAAACGGGTTAGTGGGCCAACGGGCCCAACTTGGTAAAAACGCTCGGTAAGTGTTTCTATTAATGCGCTAATGGTTGTAGTATGTATGTAAACCCTAAGATAGTTAAATTTACTAAAATACCCCTAAGTATGAAAATTACCATTATACCCCTAGGTGTAAAATTACCATTATACCCCTAGGGTTAATCTTAACTGAGATGCATGATATTCTGATTCTGTTTGTGGTATGCCATGACATGTATATCTGTTGCATGGGTTATGGGTTTTATTGATGGAGGAAGCGTTCTGGTGGCTATGCCACAAATATCTGTTTTTGGTAGCTATGCCACAAATATCTATTCTGGTGGCTCTACCACAATATCTGTATCTGGTGACTCTGTCACAATATCTATTCTGGCAGACATGCTTCAAATTTTGTGACGTGTAGCGGATGGGTGGGTCGAGTAGTCTCTTTACATGGTGTAAGGTTGGCACGGGGGTGTATACGGATGGATATGGGTTGGGTTTTCTGCATACATGATATATCTGTTCTGTTTCTGTTATAGGCCTATGGGCTTTATTCTGAATTCTGTATAGGGCTAAGGCAAAACTTAATATGTTTCTGTGGTTTGAACTGATCTGGACTATGGTTGGGTTATTTTACACACCGAGTTTTCCAAACTCACCCCTTAATTTTATCCATGCAGGTAACTCTCAGCCATAGTGGACTTGGAGCTGTAAGGGATTCGGAGTGGCCACCTATTTTGCAAGCTAAATTCTCTTTCTATGACGTGATTAGTCTAAGTCGGTCATTTACCCTCAAGGGCAAAATAGTCATTTTACCCAACAAGGGTATGTCGGTCATTTTACACTACAAGGGTATTTCGGTAATTTTACACTACAAGGGTATTTCGATAATTTTACAAATAGGGGTGTTTTGGTGATTTTACAAATCGAGGGTATTTTGATAATTTTACAAATTGAGGGTATTTCGATAATTTTAAAAATTTAGGGTGTTTCGATAATTTTACAAATTGAGGGTGTTTCGATAATTTCACAAATCGGGGGTATTTCGGTAATTTTACAAATTGAAGGTATTTTTGTAATTTCATAATTGAGGTTATTTCAGTAATTTTACAAATCAATGGTATTTCGGTAATTTTACAAATCGAGGGTGTTTCGATAATTCTAAAAATCGATGGTGTTTCGGTAATTTCACAAATCGGGGTATTTCGGTAATTTCTCTTTATTATGGGTTTATTACTTACCTTGGCCCGTTAACAAGTTCTCGTTGGCTAAAGTGAACAGATACTATGCACCAGGTCGGATTCAAGAGAAGAGGAGGTGAGTCATTAAGACCGCTTAAGTACCAGGCTCTCCCTAGATCCAATCCTGGACATGCATATACCCATTGCCACACCGTAACCTTATGACTCGTCCACGGTCGCGATTAATTAATTATTTAAGTTTTATGTCTGCTTGAGTAGTTACCAAAAACTAGGTCCACAACCCCTTTACTAAAAACCAACAGATCCATACTTATTCATTTGGCCCCTTTAGGCCCAATCTCGTTCACATGGCCCATCAGGCCCAACTACTTCCCACCTAACAGTTAGATTGACACAAGTAGGCCCATGGGCCCATCGAGGCCCAGAACAGCCCCAGTACACGAGAACACTCGTGGCGGCTTTCAGCTTTTGCCGATTTCTAGCACGTGAATACACACCTGTTTATGAGAACGCCCCGAAGTCCACGATCACCAACCTTGGCACATCCTGCGTTGGGTCTTAATCACTTTTTTCTTTTCCCCCAACTCATCTGGTTCACTCTATTTAAAGCCAGCTTCTCACCAATTCCCATGTTAGCTTCCCGATGTGGGATTACTTTCAACCATTTAGGAAAATTTCCTTATTTTCTTATAACCACCTCAACCATAGAGTTCTAGTCCAACTCCACCTCAAACACAGCCCAAACAGTAAAATAAATACTCCATTGCGTATCCCATGACTTGAACCTTAGACCTCACAGTTACACAACACGCCACCTTGCCACTCCACCACAGGTTCTTTCTGTGTCATATTTTATCCTCAATTAAATATAAGGTCTATAGGCTAGAGTCCAGGTTCCTTTAAAAGAAAAACCAAAATAAATTGCAAGAGGCAAGGCTTGAACCCAGGCTCCCTTACAACTTTAATGATGCAACAACCACTAGACCACAAACTTTCTAGTGTCATTTATTTACCACAATAATTTAAGAGGCCTTCATCCAAGCACCCAGGGTTCTATTCACTTACTACCAAAATTTTTGCTAAAGCCCAGGTTTGAACCCAAGATTTCTCCAACACTTCTTAGGTCCATTATCCACTAAAGCAGACATTTAATTCTGTCATTTCCGTATACAATTAAATACTTATATACAACCCCCTTACGGACCCAAACTAAAGGCTCAGTACTTCTAGGCCCAAATTTGAGGCGTTTCATTTCTACCCCCTTAAAGAAATTTTGTCCTCGAAATTTCCAACTATCTGAACAAGCACTTAGTTCAATCTACACCACTATGCTCCCAGGGTTTTATTCACTTACTTCCACAATTTTTGCTAAAACCCAGGTTTGAACCCAAGATTTCTCCAACACTTCTTAGGGCCATTATCCACTAAAGCAGACATTTAATTGTGTCATTTCCTTGTACAATTAAATGCTTATATACAACCCCCTTACGGACCCAAACTAATGGCCCAATACTTCTAGGCCCAAATTCGGGGCGTTTCTACCCCCTTAAAGAAATTTCGTCCTCAAAATTTCCAACTATATGAACAAGCGCTCACCACTATGCTCTCGCGTGCACTCTAGTTCCAAACTACACGAATACACTTTTAACTTAATCTCAAAAACTCTCACACCCAACCAAAACATCTAACCACAGAAGCAAACATATATTTACCACACATGCCTACAATTTCTATATTCAAACATCACATCCAAACAAAACACACCTGACTTAAAAGGAACTGTGATCCCTCTTCTTGTTGCACTCCAATTGCCTAGCCTGATTTGTTTCACCATACGCCTTAACTCTTGCCTCGAACACTTCTTCTAGCACTTCCCTTACCAATCAGATCAGTGCCTCCGTACCAAGCTTTGGGTTTTTGTTACCCGAAGTTAGTGGACTTACCTTGACTACAGTTTCTTGAACCATCTCATGTTTCGGGGAGAAGGGGAACTCCTCGCGACCTTGCTTGCCGTCGAAATCCATCACAGTATTGTTCCTAACTAAAAAAAATCTAATTTCCAGAACATACAATGAATAAATACAAAATCTAACTTTAAGTACAGTCTAACAGAAAACTTACAGAGTCGGCGCCGGAGACTCGGTAACCACACTTTCAGGAAAATATTCAGAAAAATATTTCAAATACTTCAAATCTTTTCAAACCTTTTTGAAACAATTCTTTCGAAAATCCAATTTTAAAACCCATTCCACAGTCGAGTTTTGCAACCTGGCTTTGATACCACTAAATGTAACACTCCAAATCCGGGCTAGAAGTTAGGCCCAAATCTGGCATGTCACATTGAAGTATTTTTCGAAAACCATGTTCTCATTGAAAATTCTTGTTACCACTCAAAACCTCTGGCCATTTTAAAACTTGTGAAACACTAATTCCCTTAAAACCTTACTTGCTACAGAAGCTTACTTTTAAACAGTTACGGAAATGTGATATTTTGAAAACCAATTGTTGTTTTGGAAAATAGTGCCCTACTTCTAACAGATATTAAGCATACTAAATAAATTTCCTACATAAAAAGTTAAGAAGATAAAGAGGCCTTAATACAACCCAAATAAAAAACCTAAGTGCTTAACTAAATAAATGTAATAGAAAAACATGTGCAATTGTGTGGTCGTCTCTGAGTCCCTCTGCGACACCGATCCACCTAACGCTGGGGATTACCAACACAGTTAATAAACAGGGTGAGTTTACGAAAACTCAGTGTGTAATCCCCTTACTAGAGTAACAGTCAGTCAACAGATAGAATTCAGAATCAGTCTGGGCCAGAGCCCATTATAGTAACAGTACAATCCAGTTCAGAGCATACGTGGGCCAAAGCCTGTTACAATATCATTTGGTTCACAGCCCATAACAGAATCAATTGGGCCTAGCCCATCTTAGCCTCAGTTGGGCCGAAGCCCATATCCCAATAATATCACAATAATCTTGTGCAACCCACCACAATAATCCAACCACTACACACCAACTCTGTCCCCCGATACACATTATGTGGGATATAAATATCGACCCACCCATCTGGTTCACATCAATCGTAGCCCGGTTGCGATACTACCTTCATTGCAGCAAGCTGCTAATCAAATATTAGGCTCATTGGTGGATCCACGATCGTCAAGCAACCATGCGATCCTCATATACTTCCTCCGTTCCATAATTCCCAACCCATACAATATGTCGTGTATGTCATGCTCAATCATCACACGTGTATTTAGAATGTCCATACTCAGTAACAGTATTTTAAACATATATTAAGAGCATATCAATCATACAACCACAGTCAAGTCAATTAAAACGCAGTCATACATTCATAATCAAATCAGTCAAATTTAAAGTCTAAGTCGGTCATTTACCCTCAAGGGCAAAACAGTCATTTTACCCTACAGGGGTATGTCGGTCATTTTACACTACAAGGGTATTTCGGTAAGTTTTCACGACAAGGGTATTTCGATAATTTTACAAATATGGGGTGTTTCGGTGGTTTTACAAGTCGAAGGTATTTCGATAATTTTACAAATAGAGGGTGTTCCTGTAATATTACAAATCAAGAGTGTTTCAATAATTTTACAAATCGAGGGTGTTTTAGTAATTTCACAAATCGAGGGTATTTTGGTAATTATTCAAATCGAGGGTATTTTAGTAATTTTACAATCGAGGGTATTTCGATAATTTTATAAATTGAGGGTATTTCGATAATTTTTCAAATTGAGAGTGTTTCAATAATTTGACAAATCAAAGGTGTTTCGGTAAATTTAAAAATCAAAGGTGTTTCAAAAATCGGTGGTATTTCAGTAATTTCTCTATATTATGGGTTTGTTACTTACCTTGGCCCGTTAACAAGTCCTCGTTGGCTAAAGTGAACAGTACTATGACGAGGTAGGATTCTAGAGAAGATGAGGTGAGTCATTAAGACCACTTAATTACCAGGCTCTCCCTAGATCCAATCCTAGACATGCATATACCCATTGCCACGCCATAACCTTATGACTTGTCCACGGTCGTGATTAATTAATTATTTAAGTTTTATGTCTGCTTGAGTAGTTACCAAAAACTAGGTCCACAACCCCTTTACTAAACACTAACAAATCCACACTTATTCATTTGGCCCCTTTAGGCCTAATCTCGTTCACATGGCCCATCAGGCCCAATCACATTCATATGGCTCATCAGGCCCAACTACTTCCTACCTAACAGTTAGATTTACACAAGCAGGCCCACAGGCCCATCGAGGCCCAGAACAGCCCCAGCACACGAGAACGCTCGTGGCGGCTTTTAGCTTTTACCGATTTCTAGCACGTGAATACACACCTGTTTATGAGAACGCGCCGAGGTCCACGATCACCAACCTTGGAACATCCTGCATTGGGTTTTAATCACCTTTTTCTTTTTCCCCAACTCATCTGGTTCGCTCTATTTAATGCCAGCTTCTCACCAATTCCCATGTTAGCTTCCCGATGTGGGATTACTTTCAACCATTTAGGAAAATTTCCTTATTTTCTTATGACCACTTCAACCACAGAGTTCCAGTCCAACTCCACCTCCTACACAACTCAAACAGCAAAATAAATACTCCATTGTGCATCCCAAGACTTGAACCTTAGACCTCACAGTTACACAACACGCCACCTTGCCACTCCACCACAGGCTCTTTCAGTGTCATATTTTATCCTCAATTAAATATAAGGTCTATAGGCCAAAGTCCAGGTTCCTTTAAAAGAAAAACCAAAATAAATTGCAAGAGCCAAGGCTTGAACCCAGGCTCCCTTGCAACTTTAATGATGCCACAACCACTAGACCACAAACTTCCTTGTGTCATTTATTTACCACAATAATTTAAGAGGCCTTCATCCAAGCACCCGGGGTTTTATTCACTTATTACCAAAATTTTTTCTAAAGCCCAGGTTTGAACCCAAGATTTCTTCTACACTTTTCAGGGCCATTAACCACTAAAGCAGACATTTAATTGTGTCATTTCCTTATACAATTAAATGCTTATATACAACCCCCTTACGGACCCAAACTAAAGGCCCAATACTTCTAGGCCCAAATTCGGGGTGTTACATTAAAAGTTTGTGAAATTGACTATTTATGATGGATTTTTCATAACTAAGTCAAACAAGGCGCAACAAGGGTGTTTTCAAAATTCAAAATTTTGTTTTTGATACTCAACACTATTTGCTTATAAAATTGATATTTTATGAGATATATATATATATATATATTAAATCTACGTTTTGAAAATGACAAACAAGTTTTAGATATGCAAATTATCCGCAACGATATTTTAATTGAAGAACGACACTTTCTAAAAAAATATTTGTCAACACTTGAGTTTTCTAAAGATAAACCATTTCAAACAAAATTCTATTTTCTTAACAAGGATGCTTTTAGCAATGGCGATTTTTAAGAGAAAATAGGTAAATAATTTTCTGCTTCATCAATATGGCCAATGTGATCTTCGAGATTCAGCCATAATGTCTAGGCCACATTTAGGGTATTACAGACTTCCTATTCATCACTTTTTTTTATGGAACCCCTTTAGGGAATACTTTTTACTTGCTCTTTTTTCAATGATTGGATAACTGACATCGTATTACCAACTCGCCTTTGGTACAGGTGTAGACTACCTTTGCTGAATACCTTATGGTGAATTATCACATAACGGTCGAATCCTACGAACATTTCCTTTGATGGATAGTTTTTGCATCTTCTACTTGAGAGATAGACCATGTTGGTGACTAGCCCCTTCTTAGAAGGACAAATATATGTGGATAGTGGCTTACGAATTCATATATTTAGATCCAGACTTATAAGAGAGATCTTTATATAGAATTGGATTCCAATATGCGAGCAGTTTCGCAAAACTTCATAAGATAGAATTCCATCTCTAGCTTCAACATTAAGCTTAAAGAACATATTTGGTGAACCGTCATAATCTATCTGTCTCGCAATAACAAATTGCCCATTCATAGTGGTCTAATCTTAGAAACAAATAATATGTAGGCAGATTCATATAAGTGAATCCCCTATTTAAGAAATCATACTTGTAAGATAGTCCTAATGGACTATCATATCTTTCATATGCGGACTCGTAAAATATATCTTTCATATGCGGACTCGTAAAATGCATATTCTTAGAAGAAGATCCCCATTACAGATTAATAAAAAAATATCTTATCTTAATTGAGTAGACGAATCTAGTGGACTATCACATCTCACATACAATTCGCATAGATAGATAGCTTGTATCTTTGGATTCATACATAGTAGTAGATTACAAGTAATCAAACTCATTCTTGGCGGAATTATAATAGTGGGTCTAGTAATTGAGGAAGCATAGTTGCGAACCTCCATTGGATCATACCGTGACCATGGACTTCCATTTCATTCATACAACTTAAAGCCTCCAACTCTATAGAGTCTTTAACCACCCTTAAAGGGCTTTCATACTACCCATAAAAGACTTTTATATATTGGTGCACACCTTTCTCCGTACATTTTACTCAAACCTCCGTAAATCCTCCTTGTTAATTTGAACACAAAAGTATTCCCCCGCAAGACCGGGGTCATTTGCCAATATCGATTTGCATTCACATACCATACCGGAGGCAAAACTTATGACATATCATATTCTCCTTCTTTTTTACTCCTTCCATCATAAACACACTTTGACAGCCCTCCACAACTTCGTATATCATTCATACACATGCATTCATACACAAGTGGTCAACTAATATTACTTTTAATGCACAACACGCATTACGCCAAACATTTCATCTATTCAACATGGTTACACTTACAACCAATATGACATTTTCATATCTACACACAACATACATCACTATATATCATCATTCAACCATAGAATAATTCATCATTTTGAGAATAAAAGTTAACCTACCCAACACACGATACTGAAAATACGAGAACAACCATCTAAGACCTGAGTTATGGAACTCACCTGAAGGTTGACTCCAAATCCATCTACTTAGCTTTTCCTTTGCTACCCGAGCCTTCAGCTTACAAAACATAACAACTATTTCAGAATTTCCAACGAAGATAATTCATCATCATAAGCACCATAATTTTCTTGCATGCAGAGGCCATTTAAATGATTAATCGTAACCTTACCTATAACAGAACAGAACCAAAGGATAACTAAAATCCTTAACTTTCTTTCCTTTTATTAAATCTGTTAATACAAAGAGGTTAGGAAGCTTACCAGCTTACAAAATTTCTAGTTTCTTAGGCTCACACTTTAGTCTGTTCCTTCATGCGTAACACTCTTTAACCCTTCTTTCTTCCAAAACAGATTAGAGAAAAAGATAAAGGAATATTAGAAAATAATGAAAGAATAGCGTGAAGAACAACATCTGTCCCTTATATAATAATACTCTCGCACTTCCTTGATTGATATCAATTCAAAAGCCAAGTATACATATCCATAGTTATCATGTTTCCCACCAAGAAACCTTTGGTTCAACGTAATCAAACTAAAGGTTGAAATCCAACCTTTCCACAACTAGCTTGTAAATCCCTCTTGTTTGCATTAGAGCCCACTAAATTTGTAAGCTTTTTAATTTAGTACCCAAAATCACTATTACAAGTAAAGCTTTGACTTTTTTGGGTGTGACATAATACCCATAATTATGTTCATGTAAAAATTATGAAATATAAGCTTAAATAATCATACTAGAGATAATAAAAACATATTTTCTTACCTTATTCTTCACTTTCTTACTCTAGATCAGGCTTTCTCTTTCTAGCTCATGAAAACCCATCCTTTCAATGGTGAAGATGATGGTGAAAACTAGCTTGAAAATGTGTTTTATTTAAGGTTTTAACAAGAAATAACTTGGGTTGTATAAATTTTTGTGGGATTAGAGAGACAAGATGAAGAAATGAGAAAAGAAATTCTCTCTTCTTCAAAAGAGAAGGATGACAAAAAGAATAGGAAAAAGATGAAGCGTTTATCTTTTCTTTCTTTCGTTAATCAAATATCTAGTCAAAGTCAAACCTTATTTTTAAAACATGTGGCCTTCTTTTTTCTATGTTAAGAATTCCAAAAACTATGACCCCTTTTTTATATAACATCAAAATATCTCTTTGTAATATTCATGTAGAGTCTAGAATATTCATTGATGAAGAAATTGTACTTTTAGTTCTTTTTTTCTTATCATTTCACTTCAATTAAATCCAAATATGACATTTAGCATATTTAACCTTCACATTGTAACACTCCAAACCCAGCCTAGACGTTATGGCCAAATCTGACGTGCCATATTGAAGTTAAAAGCCCACGTTTCATTTTAGTGTTTTAATAAACCGTATTTTGTTAAGCTTAACCAAGTGAATGGAAGCTGTGCACCAGGTAGGTATCCAAAAAACAGAGGAGGTAAGCCATGAAGGCTGCTTAAGTACCAAGCTCTTTGATTGGATCCAATCCTAGACATGCCTACAACCATTGCCACACTTTGATAATCGAGTTGAAATTCATTTGAATAGATATCTTTGATAAACCGATTAATCATGTCGTTATGTTATTTTGAAAACGAGTATCATTTTGAAAACGCGCCTTAAGTCTAGCCCATTTGAAGTATTATCAGAAATATTTAGAGTTATTAAAAATAAAATAATCCCAGAAAGAAAATAAAGTTAAAATGGCCTTATTACAATCCCCCCCAAAAAATAGTAATTATGATAAACTAAAGAAAACCAATTACTTATTTTAAAGTCCAAAAGCAATCACCGTGGCCACTCTAAATCCCCTCCGGCTCCAGGTTCCCGCATCAAGGCTCACCTGCAAGGTTAAGGAAGGGGGGTGAGTTTGGAAACTCAGTGTGCAACAAGCCCCTTTCAGAACCCAAACCAATATCAGCATACTGGGCCTAAACCCAAAATCAGTCTCAACATATACTGGGCCGAAGACTTTCGTTAAACGGTTATTGGGCCGAAGCCTTTTCATAATTCATATCACTGGGCCGAAGCCTTTTCATAATTCATATCACTGGGCCGAAGCCTTTACTGTAAACAGTATGGCCCATAGGCCCATTTCAATAACACATGCAATATTAATGAACATATGCAAGCCCATTTGGAGAGACTACTCAACCCACCATCCGTTACTCTCCACCCGTACCAACCAAGCTCTCCATGTGGGGAATAACTCAACCAACCCAACCAAACTCTCTACTGGAAGCATAGCTGCTTTATCATATAACTGGAGGCCTAGTCTCTTTTAATAGCTGGGGCAAAGCCCTTTTGATAAACTGGGGCAAAGCCCTTTTCGATAAATTAGGGCAAAGCCCTTTTGCACTTCATTCATATAAAACCCAACCCATGCATATATGAATATATCATGACATATCATGTGCATATCATGGCATATCATGTATAAAATGTATCACATTCATCTTAATTATAACATATCCCTAGGGGCATAATGGCCATTTTTACCTAGGGGCAAAATGGTCATTTTCACATTATAGGGGTTACTTCATTATTTTATCAATTATTAGGGTTTTCCATGCTCATTATTAATTATGAAAAATTTCAAGTGTTTAAACAGCGATTCTAGCCCATTCTAGCAAAACCGAGTCATTGGGTCAAAAACCCCTAATGGGCCCTGCATGGCCGAACTAGTCATCTAGGCCCATTTAGCCTATATTCCATAACGGTACTAACTATCTCAAGGGGCAATTTATATGGATTTCATTTTCTACCAAACTTACCCAAATGGACCCGAAAGCCCATTGGGCCCTATTTCAGCCCCTCGAGGCCCAACTTACCGTGATGCAGAAAATCGTGCCCTTACTTGTTCCAACGATCCCGTTCATCGGACTTAGCGAATCTAACTAACTTATGAGCATTCGTATGCTCACGAGTCCTCAAAATGCCAAAATTTTGGCATTTCTGCTTTTCGATATATATCGATTTAAGCTACAAAAGAGGGTTCATTACACACCTGTTTTATGACGTTCACCAACAAAGTCTCCCACAGAAACCTACAATTGTTTACCACCATTCTTAGTCTACAGTTCATGTTAATCAAACCGACATCTTTACCTTACCAAAATCGGCCAAAGATGTAACACCCCATACCCGAGACCGCTGCCGGAGTCGGACACGAGGGGTTAACGGGCTTAAACCACTCATTTTCACAGTCCATTTTAAAAAATTTCCAGGCAGTTGGCTAACTGCGTCACTGTCACCTTAAAAATCATATCTTGAGTTCCAAAACTCGAAAATCAGTTTCGTAATTTTTCCCTGAAACTAGACTCATATGTACATCTACAGATTTGTTTCTAGAATTTTTGGTTGGGCCAATTAGTACAGTTTATTAGTTAAAGTCTCCCCTATTACAGGGTGCGACAACACTGACCTTCATGCATTACGACCTGGATATCTCCCTGTACAGGGCTTAAATACTGATTCCATTTGTTTCTATAGAAAATAAACTCAAAAAGGAATCTATACATATATTGCATGACTTCTAAATGTCTCTGGTTAATTTATAATGAATTTCCAAAGTCAGATCAAGGGATCCAGAAACTGTTCTAGCCCTATCTCACGAAAAATTTAACATCTCATAATATACTGTTCATATGAACGTTTCGTTACCTTCCTATGAAAATAGATTCATCAAGGTTCGATTACATAATTTATTCACTATTTAATTCCATTCCTACTATTTTTAGTGATTTTTCACATCCACATCACTGCTGCTGCCAGCATCTATTTTTAAGGTAAACTTTACCTATTTCATGATCCTTCATGGATCAACTAGAGTTTGTCATACATATACCAAAAGTGATCATGAATGACCATTCCCATGGCTAACTGTTACCAACATTTCCATACCTCTCGACAAACAATATACAAAACGATTATAATGCTATGATCAAAGTATATCTAAGACATTTTCGCATGGCTATCCAAATTTACACAAAACCGAAGGGTACATGACCCACAACGAAAAGGGTAGTCCTATACATGCCATTTCAAAGTTCAACCAAAAGTATACCAAAAGGAGCTTTGATAGTGTGGGCGACTTCGACTTCAAAATCCAGTCGATAGTGAAGAACCAAAATCTATAAAGCAGAGAATCAAGAAACGGAGTAAGCATAAATGCTTAGTAAGTTTTGAGCAAAGAATTTAGACACAACCAAAGTATAGCATTCATGTAGCTAAGCAGATAATTTCATATGCACGAATTCTCAATATCATACTTACTTCACATTACCAACCCTTATATTCATACACAAAGATCAACTTAGCCAAAGGCGGTAGCTCATTTATCAAGCGGCGAATACTTATTTGTAAGGGCTCAACTAATTGAGCACATCTGAAACATACCTCATTGTTGGGATTTCACAAGCGTATTAACTGAAATTTTTACAGCAAGATCATTCATTCCCGAATCACGTACCTTGAATTTAACCGGATATAACTACTCGTTCAAATGCCTTCGGGACATAGCCGGTTATTGTAGCTTCGCACAAATGCCTTGGGACTTAACCCGGATTTAGTAACTCGCACCAATGCCTTGGATCTTAGTCGGATTTAGTAACTTCGCACAAATGCCTTCGGATCTTAGTCGGATTTAGTAACTTAGCACAAAGCCTTGGGACTTAGCAGGACATCATTCGAATAACCAAGCACAATTATAAATAAATCATGACACATTCATATTTCATCTTCATTAGCAAAACTCAAACACAAGACACTTATCACACTTTCAATTTCGGCTCAATAGCCACACACAAAGAGCATGATCAAATCAAATCATAATCTAAGTTCCACTACTCGAAAACTTACCTCGGATGTTGTCGAACGATTTCGATGGCTATTCGACCACTTTTTCCTTCCCTTTATCAGATTTAGTTCCCCTTTGCTCTTGAGCTTAAATTGACAAATAAATTGATTTAATCATTTGAGTATCAAAAAGAGGAACTCAAGGTACTTAGCCCATATATATTCATTAGACATTAAAGTCACATATGTACGAAATCATGAATCTAACTCAACACAATAGTCCACACTCTCGTTTAGCCGATTATCTAAGCCAAGAATAGGCATCAATATGCTTGCCTCTAACCGAATGCATGCACACCAATCCACCTCATGTGGCCGAATATGCATGTCTATGTTGAGGCCAATTATATACTTAATACCACACATAAATGGCATACATTTTACTAACTAACGCATTACATATTGTAACTCAATACGCATCAATCATTTACTTCATAATCGAAACATCATCATATGTAAATATATACCTTGAGATAGTATATATGTCATACCAATACATCATGTGCAAACATATATATATATATATATATATATATATGTGCAAGAGCCGAATCACAAGTTGATTATAACCAAATATAAACATATATCCAAAACACAAATCTTACCTATCATGCAATAAGCATAAATCATGCTTATGGATATACCATGGCCGATACTTCCAACAACACCAAATAAAATATACTTCATGGATCTAAGGTAGACCCAAGAAAGGAACTCATAATCATCAAGATTTAGCATGAAACACAACCATCACCCTTATTAATCTCCATAGCCGAAAACCTTACTTATTCCAAAATCACAATTTCAACATGGGTTACCAACAATAACTTGATATCTCACTCAAAATCAACTAGGATTTCAAGAACTAGTATCAACTTCCTTACCTTAATATCGACCTAAGATGACCGATTGCTTCACTCCTTTCTTCCCCCTCTCAAATCGGCCAAGAAGAACCAAAGAATACAACTTGTTTTCTTTCTTCCTTAGAATTTTCAGCCAAAAGAAGTGAAAAATGATGGACACTTTTTTTTTTCTTCTTTCCCTCAACTCACGGCAATGGGGGGGGAACACTCACACCATTCTTTTTTTTTTTTTCCCATTTCTTTATTACCCATACTCCTTATTCTATTTTTCCTAACATACACCATTGTCACAACATGTTTTATGACATGTTTTGCCCATCACCCTTTGTCATGGCCGGCCACTAGCAATTAAAAAGGGGGAAATTGACATACAAGTCCACCCCTTTGATTACATGCACTAATAGATCCTTATAGATTTACCTATCACATTTCAAAAGTGTCACACATAAGTCCTATCGACTAATTTCACATGCAATTTACTAAATCGAAGCTTAAAACCTTCACACATTCATAATCACATATTTTAGACAATAAATATCATATTCAAATAATTTGGTGACTCGGTTTAGCGGTCCCGAAACCGCTTTTCGACTAGGGTCACTTTAGGGCTGTCACAACTTTCCCCCACTTAAGAAATTTTCGTCCCCGAAAATCTTACCGGTAAATAGGTTTGGGTATCACTCTTTCATAGAGTTCTCGGGTTCCCAAGTAGCTTCTTCCATCCCGTGTTTGAGCCATAACACTTTTACTAACGGAACCCTTTTGTTTCGCAACTCCTTCACTTCACGAGCTAGGATACGAATCGGTTCTTCTTCATAACTCATATCGGCTTGAATTTCGACCTCTGGTGGACTAATTATGTGCGATGGATCAGATCTATAACGTTGAAGCATCGAAACATGAAAGACGTCGTGAATCTTTTCAAGTTCAGGGGGCAAAATCAATCGATCATAATCTGGACCCACTCGTTCGGATATTTCATATGGCCCGATGAACCTCGGACTCAATTTGCCCTTACGCCCAAATCTGAGTATCTTTTTCCAAGGTGAAACTTTAAGAAACACTTTGTCTCCCACCTGATACTCAATGTCTTTTCCTTTCGGATCCGCGTCGACTTACGGCAATCTGTGGTCGCCTTGGACTTTCACGGATTACTTTTACTTTCCGTTCAGCATCTTTAATCAAATCAACTCCAAAAATTTTACTTTCACCGAGCTCGGTCCAAAACAATGGTGTACGACATTTACGCCCGTACAAAGCCTCGTAAGGTGCCATCTTAATACTTGCTTGAAAGCTATTGTTGTAAGCAAATTCAATCAAAGGTAAATATCGTTCCCACGAACCCCTGAACTCGAGGATGCAACATCTCAACATATCCTCAAGTATCTGAATTATCCGCTCAGATTGACCATCGGTTTGGGGGTGAAAAGCGGTGCTAAAATGCAACTTGGTGCCCAAAGCTTCTTGCAATTTCTTCCAAAATCGTGAGGTGAATCTCGGATCTCTATCCGACACAATAGAAATAGGTACCCCGTGTAATCTCACAATCTGAGAAATATACAATTTAGCTAGTTTATCCAATGAAAAATCCGTACGTACGGGGATAAAATGAGACGACTTAGTCAGTCTATCGACAACAACCCAAATCGTATCCTTCTTACTTGCCGACACTGGCAACCCAGATACAAAATCCATCGTGACTCGATCCCATTTCCATTCAGGTATCATGATCGGTTGAAGTAAACCCATAGGCACTTGATGTTCCGCCTTCACTTGCTGACATACTAAGCACTTCGAGACAAAATCGGAAATGTCTCGTTTCATACCATGCCACCAAAACTGACGTCTCAGATCGTTGTACATTTTCGTACTCCTCGGGTGAATCGACATTCGGCTACAATGAGCCTCGTTCAGAATCATTGAAATGAGTTCTGAATTTCTTGGAACACACAAACGACTTCTGAACCTCAAACAATCGTCATTATCAATTTGAAACTCTGATTCCATATTCGGAACACATTCAGCCCGTTAGGCAACCAATTCATCATCGACTTTCTGAGCTTCACGAATTTGATGAATCAATAATGGGTTGGCCTTTAATTCCGCCACTAACACATTGTCGGATAGAACAGACAAGAGTACATTCATCGCTCGTAAGGCAAACAGTGATTTCCGGCTTAAGGCATCCGCAACCACATTAGCCTTTCCCGGGTGGTAATCAATGACAAGCTCATAATCTTTCAACAACTCAAGCCAACGTCTTTGTCGCAGATTTAAGTCTCTTTGAGTCATCAAATATTTGAGACTTTTGTGATCCGAAAATACATGGCACTTCTCACCAAAAAAGTAATGTCGCTATATTTTCAAGGCAAATACGATGGCAGCTAGTTCGAGATCATGGGTCGGATAATTTTTCTCATGTGGCTTTAATTGTCTCGACGCATAGGCCACAGCTCGACCTTCTTGCATCAATACGCAACCTAACCTAAGTAGGGAGGCGTCACTATAGATGACAAACTCTTTGCACGATTAAAATTTGCACTAAAATTGGAGCTTCCGAAAAATAAGTTTTCAGTTGATCAAAACTTTTCTGACATTTTTCCGTCCATTCGAACTTAACATCTTTTTGAAGTAGCTTCGTTATGGGTGTGGCTATCATCGAGAAACCTTTTACAAACCATCGGTGGTAACCGGCAAGTCCCAAAAGCTCCGAACCTCAGTAATATTTCTCGGAAGCTTCCAGTTAAGTATGGCTGAAATTTTACTCGGGTCAACTCTAATACCCGATGCGGATACCACGTGACCCAAGAAGCTAACCTCTCTAACGAACTCACACTTCTTGAACTTAGCATATAACCGCTTATCCGTAAAATTTGCAACACTAATCTCAGGTGCTCAGCATGTTCGGTCTCATCTTTTGAATAGACCAAGATGTCGTCAATGAACACAACTAAGAACCGGTCTAAATACTGTCTGAAGATCCGATTCATCAAATCCATAAATACCGCAGGGGCATTAGTGAGCCCAAACGGCATCACTAAGAACTCGTAGTGGCCGTATCTCGTTCTGAAAGCAGTTTTGGGTATATCCGAATCTCGAATTCGCATCTGGTAATACCCCGATCTCAAATCTATCTTTGAAAACACTGAGGCTCCCTTTAGTTGATCAAACAAATCATCAATACGTGGTAACGGATATTTATTCTTTATCGTCACTTTATTCAGCTGACGATAGTCAATGCACATCCTCATGGTTCCGTCCTTCTTTTTCACAAACAATCTTTAGTGCGCCCCAAGGTGAGAAACTTGGTCGAGCGAAACCTCTATCCGTCAACTCTTGCAACCGAGCTTTCAATTCTTTTAACTCGGTTGGTGCCATACGATCTGAGCTATTGAAATTGGCGTAGTCCGGTACAAGCTCAATACCAAACTCTACTTCCCGAACAGTGGTAAACCGGTAATTCTTCGGAAAAACATCCGGTATTCACAAACCACCGGCATAGATTCGGTTTCTTTTCCAATTCCTTTTCATTAAGTACATACATAAGGTATGCTTCGCACCCTTTCTTACATATTTACGGGCCAACATTGCGATATTACGGTGGCAACCCTTTAAGTCCGTAGACTCAACTCGGATTATCTCGTTATTTGCGCACCTCAAATCAATAGTCTTGCTTTTGCAATTCACAACCGCATCATGCACGGTCAACCAATCCAAACCAAGAATAACATCAAATTCATCGAGCGGAAAAAGCATCAAGTCCGTGGAAAAGCAGAACCTCGAATTACTAGGGGCATTTCTTACACACTTTGTCAACAAGCACGTAACGACCCAAGGGATTTGACACCCGAATTACGAACTCAGTAGACTCAATAGGTATAGTCTTACTGGATGCTAAGGTTTCGCATATATAAGAATGAGTAGAACCAGGGTCAATCAAAGCAATCACATTAGTATCAAAGAGAGTGAAAGTACCGGTAATAACATCTGGCGATGAAGCATCCTCGCGTAAGCCCTAGCAGGAGCACGAGCCTCAGATCTAGTGGTAGCATCTCTAGATCCTCTCTGACCGCCGCTAGCATTGCCCGTATTCCTAGATGGTCTACCCCGAGCAGTGGTAGCACCCGGTTTCCCACTCTGATTTACATTCTGTTTAGACAATCTCGGGCAATCTTTGATAAAGTGGTCGGCTGACCCGTACTTGTAACAGGAGTGGTCATGGAACCTACAACTCCCCGAATGCCATTTACCACAATACTGGCATTCCGCTCTGTCTCGACGGTCATTTCCAACACTGGCGATCGAAGTGACTCGTGTGCTCACAGGGGGTCTATCGCGATCTCGTCTAGAAAAGCCTGAAGTGTCCCTAGACCGGCCCAAGCCATCTCTAAATTTCTTCGATGATGTGGGAAGGGCTTCCCGAAGACCTCTTCTGAAACTCCCTTGCTCCCACCTCACTTTTCTTTTCTCCATCTTGAGCTCCTCGGCCTTGCAAGCTCGCTCAACAAGTACCACAAATTCTCGGTTTCCAAGATGCCAACATACTGACTTTATATCATCATTTAGTCCATCCTCGAAACATTTACACATTACGACTTCGAGGAAATGCATTCTCGTGCGTCTGGCTAAGCCTTACAAATTTTCGTTCATAGTCGATGTAGACATGGAACCTTGTTTAAGTTCAAGAAATTCCTTCCGTTTTTGATCCATAAATCTCTGGCTGATATACTTTTTTCGAAACTCGGTTTGGAAAAACTCCCAAGTTACTTGCTCTCTAGGCACAACAGAAGTCAACGTATTCCACCAATAGTAGGCGAAATCACGTAGCAAGGAGATAGTACACTTTAGGCACTCATCGGTGTGCAAGATAGCTCATCGAGTGCAGGATAGTGTTGTCCAACCAAAATTCAGCTTGCTCGGCATCATCGCTATCCGTAGCCTTAAATTCAGTAGCCCCGTGTTTTCGGATTCTATCAACTGGGGGCTTATTTGACCTTATTTGGTTAGTTACCGGAGGCATTGTAGGTGCGGGGGTGGTATTTGTCGGGAATGGAGGTTGTGGAACAGCCGTATTAGTTCGAATGTATTGGTTGAACCAATCATTCATCACGCTATAGAAAGCTTGTCTTGCTTCATCATTTGGATTACTAGCATTAGGTTGAGAGTCCGCCGGCGCTGTCCCTTGTGCGTGAGCAGGCGCTACACTCTCAAGATCCTCAGCTACCGCTCTGTCGGGATCGGGATCCATTACTATAAATAAACACATTTGCAAATGTCAGAAATCACCACACTATCAAATAATCACATAAAATGGCATGTATAGCTAGACCCAAACGCGTTACGGTAGTCCTAGAATCGACTAAACCGTGGCTCTGATACCAATAAAATTGTAACACCCCATACCCGAGACCACTGCCGGAGTCGGACACGAGGGGTTAACGGGCTTAAACCACTCATTTTCACAGTCCATTTTAAAAAATTTCCAGGCAGTTGGCTAACTACATCACTGTCACCTTAAAAATCATATCTTGAGTTGCAAAACTCGAAAATCAGTTTCGTAATTTTTTCCTGAAACTAGACTCATATGTCCATCTACAGATTTTTTTCTAGAATTTTGGGTTGGGCCAATTAGTACATTTTATTACTTAAAGTCTCCCCTGTTACAGGGTGCGACTACACTGACCTTCATGCATTACGACCTGGATATCTCCCTGTACAGGGCTTCAATACTGATGCCGTTTGTCTCTATAGAAACTAAACTCAAAAAGGAATCTATACATATATTGCATGACTTCTAAATGTCTCTGGTTAATTTATAATGAATTTCCAAAGTCAGATCAAGGGATCCAGAAACTGTTCTAGCCCTATCTCACGAAAAATTTAACATCTCATAATATACTATTCATATGAACGTTTCGTTACCTTCCTATGAAAATAGATTCATCAAGGTTCGATTACATAATTTATTCACTATTTAATTCCATTCCTACTATTTTTAGTGATTTTTCACATCCACATCACTGCTGCTGCCAGCATCTATTTTTAAGGTAAACTTTACCCATTTCATGATCCTTCATGGATCAACTAGAGTTTGTCATACATATACCAAAAGTGATCATGAATGACCATTCCCATGGCTAACTGTTACCAACATTTCCATACCTCTCGACAAACAATATACAAAACGATTATAATGCTATGATCAAAGTATATCTAAGCCATTTTCGCATGGCTATCCAAATTTACACAAAACAAGAAGGGTACATGACCCACAACAAAAGGGTAGTCCTATACATGCCATTTCAAAGTTCAACCAAAAGTATACCAAAAGGAGCTTTGATAGTGTGGGCGACTTCGACTTCAAAATCCAGTCCGATAGTGAAGAACCAAAATCTATAAAGCAGAGAATCAAGAAGCAGTAAGCATTAAATGCTTAGTAAGTTTTGAGCAAAGAATTTAGACACAACCAAAGTATAGCATTCATGTAGCTAAGCAGATAATTTCATATGCACGAATTCTCAATATCATACTTACTTCACATTACCAACCCTTATATTCATACACAAAGATCAACTTAGCCAAAGGCCTAGGTAGCTCATTTATCAAGCGAGTGAATACTTATTTGTAAGGGCTCAACTAATTGAGCACATCTGAAACATACCTCATTGTTGGGATTTCACAAGCGTATTAACTGAAATTTTTACAGCAAGATCATTCATTCCCGAATCACGTACCTTGAATTTAACGGATATAACTACTCGTTCAAATGCCTTGGGACATAGCCCGGTTATAGTAGCTTCGTACAAATGCCTTCGGACTTAACTCGGATTTAGTAACTTCGCACCAATGCCTTGGATCTTAGTCCGGATTTAGTAACTTCGCACAAATGCCTTGGATCTTAGTCGGATTTAGTAACTTAGCACAAAGCCTTCGGGACTTAGCCCGGACATCATTCGAATAACCAAGCACAATTATAAATAAATCATGACACATTCGTATTTCATCTTCATTAGCAAAACTCAAACACAAGACACTTATCACACTTGCAATTTCGGCTCAATAGCCACACACAAAGAGCATGATCTAATCAAATCATAATCTAAGTTCCATTACTCGAAAACTTACCTCGGATGTTGTCGAACGATTTCGATGGCTATTCGACCACTTTTTCCTTCCCTTTATCGGATTTAGTTCCCCTTTGCTCTTGAGCTTAAATTGACAAATAAATTGATTTAATCATTTGAGTATCAAAAAGAGGAACTCAAGGTACTTAGCCCATATATATTCATTAGACATTAAAGTCACATATGTACGAAATCAAGAATCTAACTCAACACAATAGTCCACACTCTCTTTTAGCCGATTATCTAAGCCAAGAATAGGCATCAATATGCTTGCCTCTAACCGAATGCATGCACACCAATCCACCTCATGTGGCCGAATATGCATGTCTATGTTGAGGCCAATTATATACTTAATACCTGTAACACACCGAACCCGAGACCGTCGCCGGAGTCGAACACGAGGTGTTAACAAACTTCAAACCACTTATTGAGAATTTCCGAGACAAGCTGCCAATCTGTGTACTAATCGCTTCAAAAATCATAACTTGAGTTTTACAACTCAAAAATCAGTTTCGTAATTTTTCCCTGAAACTAGACTCATATTTCCATCTACAGATTTTTTTCTAGAATTTTTAGTCTATCCAATTAGTACAGTTTATTAGTTAAAGTCTCCTATGTTACAGGGGTCGACTACACCGACCTTCGTGCGTTACAACTCGAATAACTCCTGTGCAGGTCTTCAATCTTGATATCGTTTGTTTCTATAGAAACTAGACTCAAAGAGACATATATGGTATGACTCCTAATTATCTCTGTTTAATTTATAATGAATTTTCAAAGTCGAACAGGGAATCCGAAACCGTTACGCCCTGTTTCACGAAAACCCAAATATCTTTTAACATACAACTCATATGATGTTTAGTTTCAGTACATATGAAAACGGATTCATCAAGGTTCATTTACATAATTTATTCACTATTTAATTCCATTCCTACTATTTTTAGTGATTTTCACATCCATGTCCTTTATTCTTTGCCACATCTATTTCTATGGTAGACTTTCTCTAACACATAGTTTCTATGATTCAACCACCCTTTTACATATATAGTCCAAAATATAATCATGATGACCCATTCTAATGGCTGGTCGTTGCCAAACATTTCCGTGCTTCTTAATGAGCATATACATACCAAATGATTATAACATTATGCTCAAAACATTTATAAGCCATTTTAGCATGGCTATTCAAAATTTTACATACCAAGTTCAAACAAAACATAATAGCCTATACATGCGAAATGTACTCCAAGACCAACTACGAAGAAAATACCAAAAGTTGTTAGCGGTGTGATGACTTGATGGCGGTCCCGAATACATAAAAATTCGAGTCCAAGAAACCTAAAATAGGTGACAAGCAAACACCGAATGAGTATATAACTCGATGAAGTCATAAGCAATGCACTAACAACCATTAATAACATTATCGCAAGAGGAAACAAAATGGAGCGAGGCTAATTACTCCATTCAAGCGGAACTATACCATAGTTCCTTAGACCTTCGATTCAATCATACATCTACATGACCTTTCACTCATTCCATGATAATTCTTATGTACGTGACTTCAATTTACATTGTCACATAGGTTCAAACTTACCAAGCTCGACCCCAAATATAAACTTAGCACTGTTAGCCATGAACTCAAGGTACTTACCCGATCCGCTGTCCATGATCAACTCAATAGTGTCGCACACTCAGTGTCAATAGTGATTCAAAAGCATATAGTGAGTCCGCACACCTAGTGCTATATAATCAACTCGCACACTTAGTGCTGTACAAGTTTTAAACCCGCACACTTAGTGCCATTCTCATGATCACAAATGTTTATACCCGCACACTTAGTGCCGAAATCAACAATTCAATACATCTCACCTCTTTTCCTTCCATTCAATACTTCCATCACCGCATACACACATGTATATAAATTCATCATTCCTTTCGGCATAATTACATAGACATTATGTCTATTCAAATCAATACAAAATATATGCTAGTGACTTACCTTGTGTTGGGTAAAAGCAGTCCAAGTCGGCTACTCGATGACCTTCGTCTTTCCCTTGCTTGATTCTCCTTCTTTAACTCCTTGAGCTTAATCAATAAATCAACTAGTTTAACCATCTTGCTAAACATTCATAATTCAATTACACATGCATATGTATGTTTGTATATTCGCAACCATCCTCACTTATTACCCATTTAGTCAATTATCTAAGCCAAGATAAGACTTCAATACGGTTGCCTCTAGCGAATACATGCACACCAATCTACTTCATTTGGCGAATATGCATGTTTATGTTGAGGCCAATTTTACACTTAATACCACACAAAAAAACAGCATACATTTTACTAACTAACGCATTACATATTGTAGCTCAATACACATCTTTCATTTACTACATAACCGAAACATCATCACAAGCAAATATACACCTTGAAGTAGTATATATGTCATACCAATTCATCATGTGCAAACACATATTCATGTAGGTGCAAGGGCTGAATCTCAAGTTGTTTATATCCAAATATAAACACATATCCAAAGCTCAAATCTTACCTACCATGCAACATGCATGAATCATACTTATGGATATACCATGACCGAATACATCACAACACCATAATTTTGGTCATGATTAAGCAAAGAACTTAATGTCTTACTCAAAAATACTAAAAAGAAAGTCCAAGAGCCATCAATCCCCCATCACATATACCATTAACAAGCTTCATATTTAACATGCAATGGCATTAACACAAAATCCACCTTGGCCAAATACCATCCCCATGATATAACAAAGATTTGAACCATGGGCTAATAAGAACATCAAGCTAGTAACTAAAAACATGCATGAATCTCATGGCACAACCTCAAACATACCTTAATCTTGATACAAGTATAGCCAAACCCCTTCCTAATCCTCTTCCAAACCAAACATGAAGCAAAAATTCCCTCTTCTTCCTTAGGATTTTCGGTCAAGAGAGAATGAAAGGATGATCAATTTTTTTTTTCTCTTCTTTTCTTGAATACACGTCAATAGGGGGGGTTCACTCACACACATTTTTTTTTCATTCTTTATTACCCATGCTTATTTGTTTATTTCTTTTCTCCCTAATGCACCAACAAAACATGTCTATGACATGTTTTGCCCATCCCTCATTGTCATGGCCGGCCACCTCTTATAAAAAGAGGGATATTTGACATGCAAGGCCATTGTTTTGCATGCATGCTTTAATTAGTCATTACACATTCCCCCATCATACTTCCAAAGTTTTCTACTAGGTCCTTTCTAGTGAAATTCACATTTATAGCTCTAAATCAAAACATCAAAATGTCACACATGAGTTAACACATATTATAGGCAATAAAATAAATATTAAATTATTTTTATGCCTCGGTTTTATGGTCCCAAAACCACATTCCGACTAGGGTCGTTTTAAGGTGTCACAACTCTCCCCCACTTAAGAAATTTTCGTCCCCGAAAATCTTACCGGTAAATAGATTTGGGTATCGCTCTTTCATAGAGTTCTCGGGTTCCCAAGTAGCTTCTTCTATCCCGTGTTTGAGCCATAACACCTTCACCAGCGGAACCCTTTTGTTTCGCAACTCCTTCACTTCACGAGCTAGGATACGAATCGGTTCTTCTTCATAACTCATATCTGCTTGAATTTCAACCTCTGATGGACTAATTACGTGCGACGGATCAGATCTATAGCATCGAAGCATCGAAACATGAAAGGCGTCGTGAATCTTTTCAAGTTCGGGGCAAAATCGACGATCGCATAAGCTGGACCGACTCGTTCGGATATCTCATATGGCCCGATGAACCTCGGACTCAATTTGCCCTTGCGCCCAAATCGAGTATCTTTTTCCAAGGTGAAACTTTAAGAAACACTTTATCTCCCACGATACTCAATGTCTTTTCGTTTGAGATCCGCGTCGACTTGACGATCGGAGGCTATCTTGATTTTTATGGATTACTCTTACTTTCTGTTCAGCATCTTTAATCAAATCCACTTCGAAAATTTTGCTCTCACCGAGCTCGGTCCAAAACAATGGTGTACGGCATTTACGCCCGTACAAGGCCTCTTAAGGCGCCATCTTAATACTTGATTGAAAACTATTGTTGTAAGCGAATTCAATCAAAGGTAAATGTCGTTCCCATGAACCACTGAACTCGAGGATGCAACATCTCAACATATCCTCAAGTATCTGAATTATTCGCTCGAATTGACCATCGGTTTGGGGGTGAAAGCGGTCTTGAAATGCAACTTGGTACCCAAAGCTTCTTGCAATTTCTTCCAAAATCGCGAGGTGAACCTCGGATCTCTATCCGACACAATAAATCGGTACCTGTGTAATCTCACAATCGAAAGCGTACAATTGGTTAGTTTATCAATGAAAAATCCGTGCGCACGGGGATAAAGTGAGCCGACTTAGTCGGTCTATCAACAACAACCCAAATCGCATCCTTCTTACTAGTGACAATGGCGGCCGGACACAAAGTCCATTGTGACTCGTTCCCATTTCCACTCGGGTATCATGATCGGTGAAGTAACCACGAAGGCACTTGATGTTCGCTTTCACTTGTTGACATATTAAACATCTCGAAACAAAGTCGGAGATGTCTCGTTTCATACCATGCCACCAAAAGCGACATTTCAAATCGTTGTACATCTTCGTACTCCCGGGTGAATTGACATTCGGCTACAATGAGCTTCGTTCGAGAATCATCGAAATGAGTTCGAATTTCTTGGAACACACAAACGATTTCGAACCTCAAACAATCGTCATCATCAATTTGAAACTCCGATTCCTTGTTGAACACACTCGGCCGTTTTGCAACCAACTCATCGTCAACTTTACGAGCTTGCGAATTTGATGAGTCAATAATGGTTTGGCCTTTAATTGACTATTAACACATTGTCGGTAGGATAGACAAGTGTACATTCATTGCTCGTAAAGCAAATAGTGATTTCCGGCTTAAGGCGTCATAACCACATTAGCCTTTCGGGTGATAATCAATGACCAGCTCATAATCTTTCAACAACTCAAGCCAACGTCTTTGTCTCGATTTAAGTCTCTTTGAGTCCTCAAATATTTGAGACTTTTGTGATCCAAAATACATGGCACTTCTCACCAAATAAGTAATGTCGCCATATTTTCAAAGCGAATCGATGGGAGCTAATTCGAGATCATGGGTCGGATAATTTTTCTCATGTGGCTTTAATTGTCTCGACGCATAGGCCACAACTTGACCTTCTTGCATCAATACGCAACCTAACCCAAGTAGGGAGGCATCACTATAGATGACAAACTCTTTGCGGTTGGGGTCGTACTAATCTTGGAGCTTCCGTCAAATGAGTTTTCAATTGGTGAAACTTTTACGAAACTTTTCCGTCCATTCAAACTTGACATCTTTCTGAAGCAATTTCTTCATGGGTGTGGCTATCATCGAGAATCCTTTTACAAACCGTCGGTAGTAACCGGCAAGTCCCAAAAAGCTCCGAACCTTAGTAATATTTCTTGGAGGCTTCCGATTAAGTATGGCTGAAATTTTGCTTGGGTCGACTCGAATACCGATCTGAGATACCACATGACCCAAGAAGCTAACCTCTCTTAACGAACTCACACTTGCTGAACTTAGCATATAACCGCTTATCCGTAAAATTTGCAACACTAATCTCGGTGCTCTACATGTTCGGTCTCATCTCTTGAATAGACCAAGATGTCGTCAATGAACACAACTACTGAACCGATCCAAATAAGGTCGAAGATCCGATTCATCAAATCCATAAATACCGCGAGGGCATTAGTGAGCCCAAGCGGCATCACTAAGAACTCGTAGTGACCATATCTCATTACAAGGCGGTTTTGGGTATGTCCAGAATCCCGAATTATGGCGATAATAGCCGATCTCAAATCTATTTTTGAAAACACCGAGGCTCCCTTGAGTTGATCGAACAAATCATCGATCTGTGATAGCGGATATTTGTTCTTTATTGTCACTTTATTAAGCTAACGATAGTCGATGCACAACCTCATGGTTCCGTCCTTCTTTTCACAAACAACACTTTGTGCACCCAAGGTGAAAAACTTGGTCGGCGAAACCTCTATCCGTCAACTCTTGCAAGCGAGCTTTCAACTCCTTCAACTCGGTTGGTGCCATACGATCGGAGCTATCAAAATTGGCGTAGTCCCAAGTACAAGCTCAATACCAAACTCTACTTCCCGAACAGGTGGTAAACCCGGTAATTCTTCAGGAAAAACATCCGAGTATTCACAAACCACTGGCACTGATTCGGGTTTCTTTTCCAATTCCTTATCATCAAGTACATACGCAAGGTATGCTTCGCACCCTTTCTTACATGTTTACGGGCCAACATTGTTGATATTACGGTGGCAACCCTTTAAGTCCGTAGACTCAACTCGGATTATCTCGTTATTCGCACCTCAAATCAATAGTCTTGCTTTTGCAATTCACAACCGCATCATGCACGGTCAACCAATCCAAACCAAGAATAACATCAAATTCATCGAACGGCAAAAGCATCAGGTCCGCCGGAAAGTAGGACCCTCGGATTACTAGGGGACATTTCTTGCACACTTTGTCGACAAGCACGTAACGACCCAAGGGATTTGACACCCGAATTACGAGCTCAGTAGACTCAATAGGTAAAGTCTTACTGGATGCTAAGGTTTCGCATATATAAGAATGAGTAGAACCAGGGTCAATCAAAGCAATCTCATTAGTATCAAAGAGAGTAAAAGTACCAGTGATAACATCAGGGGAGGATGCTTCCTCTCGTGCACGGATGGCATATGCCCTAGCAGAGTCTGGTCTCGGATCGAACAGCCGTGTCGGTGGCCCCTCTCGACTACCACCCCTACCTCCTGAAATTCTTGGTGGTCTACCTCTAGTTGTCATTCCACTAGGTCTTGTACCTTGCATCCTATTCTTCTCATCAAGCTCGTGCAATCTCTAATGAAGTGGTCCTTGAACCGCATCCGTAACAAGCCCTATTGGTAGACTTACCCCAACATTCACCTATGTGTCTTCTCCCACATTGGGGGCATTTAGGTTTCTCTTGACGGTTATTGCCCACACTAGCTACCGAAGTAGCTCGAGTCCGTCAATGGTCGTGCTCTAATGGAAATTCCCTGATCGTCCTCGATTTATTGGTGTCCTCCACGAACTTCTTTACAGTAGAGAGCGGAGCTTTACCCATCGATCTTTTGCGATAGTCTCTAGCTTCAAATTCAGCCTTCTTCTTCTCCTTTCCAAGTTCCTCCGCCTTGCGGCTCGTTCAACTAGTGTTACGAATTCTTTTATCTCCAAAATACCCACTAGTAGCTTTAGATCTTTATTCAATCCTTCTTCAAACCTCTTGCACATAGCAACCTCATCACCACACACTCCGGGCATACTGATGAGTCTTACGAACTCATGTTCAGTATTCGAATCTTGCCATCGACCTTGCTTGAGTTCCAAGAATTCCTTACGCTTTTGATCGATGAACCGTTGACTAATATATTTCTTTGAAACTCCGTTTGAAAGAAATCCCAAATAACTCGTTCGTTTGGAACTATGGAAATCAAGGTCCTCCACCAATAGTAAGTGAGTCTACAACAAGGATATAGCACACTTTATATATTCATCGGTGTGCATGATAGTTCATCAAACACCCAAATGGTGTTATCAAGCGAACTTCGGCCCTTTCGGCATCATCAAGAACTATGGCCTGAACTCTTCAGCCCGGGCTTCCTAATCAAGTCTACTGGTGGCTTACTCGACCTCACGGGGTTAATGTGATGGCATTACGACTCTTGGGGTGGATTATTCAAATTCGGAATTGTTGGACGGTCGGATTGGTTCGGGCATGTGACAACCCGAATTAGGGCCTAATCGGAATAGTGGTTTCGTGACCACAAATCCGAGATAGAAATAATTGTTTTATAATTATTTTGGGGTTTATGATATGATTGCATGATTGTATGAAAATTTCGTGATGAAATTCTATGCCTAAAGTGCTTAAATTGAAAGTAGGGATTAAATCGAATAAGTTGCAAAATTTGCATCCCGTAAGTTTTAGTATGAAATTGTTTTGGAATATTAATTAGGAGGTCTTAAATAGCAATTTGACCAATTTTAAGTTCATGGACAAAATAAGGACATGGAAGGAATTTTGAAAGTTTAGTAAGGAGGGCATTTTGGTCATTTGGATATTAAATGAAATAAAATGGGAAAAATAACACAAAATTGATCATCATCCTCCTTAGTTGCTGCGAATTCTCCCTCTCTCCATAGCTAGGGTTTCTTCAATTTTCAAGCTCCATAGTAAGTGATTCCAAGCCCGTTTTAATGTTCTTTCGTTTTTGGAATCCGGGAAGCTCGATTAAGCTTATGCTAGTAATAATTTAACCTAGGGTTCACATTTGGAAAAATACCCATAGGTGAAATTTGTGTATTTTGATGTTTTATGATAGAATATGAGGTTTTAAATTATGTTAAATAACTTGTGCTACTCGGTTTTAAGTGAAAGCGAGTAAAAGCAGCATAATCGGTAAAAATACCTATTGTTCATAACTATATGATAGAGTGAGAATTTGATGTTGTTGTAGAAGAGAAAATGTTCAGCATATCATAAAATATAAGAATAAGGGCTGAAATTAAATTCCGAGCCTAGGGGCAAAATTGTAATTTTGAAAAAGTTAGGGGCAAAATGTAATTTTTCCATGATGTGATTTTGGATTGAAATAAATAGTATGAGTATTAAATGAGCTAAATGTGTTATTATAGATCAAGAAAGGCGCGAATTGATCTCAAGCGGGGAAGGAAAAAGTTTTGGACTAAATTGCAAAATTTCCACATTTTGCACCAAGGTAAGTTTGTATGTAAATATTACAATAATTTCATGTACATTCTTATATTTCAGCCTATTATATAAATATACTAGCTGATGTTAAAATATAAATCGACTATTGGAAGAATGGAAATAAATATAGAGAGAGATCCGGTTGAACATTTGGAGAGATCGAATGAAATAGAGGGCGTAGCTAGGTCACATGTATGATCTTGAGTGCACATCATGTGTACAAGAAAGCTACGAGACACCCTGTAGTAGCTAGGTCACATGTGTGATACGAGATGTATCCCATGTAGACAAGAGAGCTACGTGAAAGATAAATGTAGCTAGGTGCATGCGTGATTCCAAGTGAAGGACACCATGTAGACAAGAGAGCTACGTGAAAGATAAATGTAGCTAGGTGCATGCGTGATTCCAAGTGAAGGACACCATGTAGACAAGAGAGCTCTGAGACAAATCGGTTGGAGTCGCATGAGTGGTACTAAGTGTTCACCATGTGTACAAGAGAGCCGAACTAAGCGAAGTATGATGGTGGGGCGTGTCTTGAAACCATTAAATATCGAGGATTGATCCGAATTGTTCAGCAGGATGGTTTTGTGGTGATATTGTGGTTTGGACCTACACTTATGGTGAATGAAATGTGGTGAAAATGATTTGTGGTATATACATATATAAGATAAAATGAGGTTAGCATAAAGAATGTGTGAAAGAGTGAAATTAGCATTAAAAGCTGTTTTAGATGGTAGCAGTGACGTGATTTTGAAAAATCACCAAAAATAGGAGGAATATAATTAGAGGTTGAATGAGATGTGAAATCAAATTTTAATGAGTCTACTTTCATATAAAAGAAACAGAGCAAGCAAAGGAATTCTATATTTTGAGATATTTACAATTGTATGTGACTTGCTCAGGATGAATACATGATCCCCTGTTCCAACTTTGAAAAATCATTAAAAATTGTAAAAAGCAAATTAAGAAATATAGTTTACATTCCTAAATTCCTTATTTAGACTAGTTTTAAATGAAACAGACTTCAGGGTTGTTTGAATTGTGTACTGAGAGAAATTCAATTTGTAGTGAACAGAGGTCAGATCAGTCGAGCTGTGTAACAGGGGAAACTTTAACTAATAAACTGTACTATTCGGCTGAACCAAAAATTATAGAAAAAAATTAGAAAAACTCTTTATGAGTCTAGATTCAGGGAAATTTTACGGATTTGAATTTCGAGTTTTGTAACTCGAGTTATGATTTATTTAGTGAATATGACGCTTGCGAGAGACAGCTTAAACAAAGTGGAATGAATAGTGAAGTTAAAGTAGATATACTTGAATTGTTGTGTAAACATGTTAGATTTTTTTAATTAGTATTTACATACTTACTTACTAAGCTATAAGCTTACTTTGTTTCTCTCTTTGTCTTATAGTGTTCTTGACTTGCTCAGGAGTTAAGGATCGTGAAGATCTACCCGCACTATCATACTTTAGGGTATTTGAACTAAACGTTTTGAATTATGGCATGTATAGTAGGCTTAATTATTTTGTTACGTGTCATATTTGTCTAGGTTTAAAATATTAGTTCTGATACTCGACCAGCTAATTTGTACAAGCCATTAAAGTTGGCTAATATTGTTCAAGACATATATTATCGATGCACTATCAAATTGGATGACATATTTATATTTCGGTTATGTTTAATGGTATGTGTTATGTTCGTAATACCTTGTATCTGTTCCGTGACAGTAACGGGTAAGGAGTGTTACATTTAGTGGTATCGAGCTATGGTTTAGTCGGTTCTCGGACTAATAAAGTGTGTGTAAAAGTCTAGCTATACATGCCATAAAAATATTGTGATAGTGTGGTGACTCGATTATTCTAAAGCTGTGTTTTGTTTTAATATAGTAATGGATCTGAAGGAACTGCGGTGATGATGCTACTAGTAATGTGCCGGCTCCGCACAAGGGACCGCTACCAGGAAAGTAGACTGAGACATTGAGACAAGGAGATGAGGCTCGGGATGCCTTTCTCCAAATGATGAACAATTGGTATCTTGAATTTATTCGAGCAAATCCAAATGCTCAACCTTCTCCACCCCTCCTATACCTCGACGATTCTGTAGAGTCTGCTCAAGGTATAGATTTGGTAAGAATGAACAAGCCTCCAGTTGACAAGATTCAAAACAAGGGGCCAAGAGTTTAGAGCAAAGGTCGATGATGATCCCGAGAAAGCGGAATTCGGCTTGAAAATTCTACCTGTATTTGATGAGCTCTCATGTACACCGAGGAATGCTTAAAGTGTGCTGTATCACTTTTGAGAGATTCGGCTTACCACTGGTGGAAGACTTTGGTTGCAGTGGTGCCAAAAGAAAAAGTTACTTGGGATTTCTTCCAGGAAGAATTTAGAAAGAAATACATAAGTCAGTGATTTATTGATCAAAAACGGAAGGAGTTCCTTGAATTGAAGCAGGGGAAAATGTCTGTAGCAGAGTATGAACGCGAATTTGTAAGACTCAACAAGTATGCCTGTGAATGTGTGTCCACCGAGGCCATTATGTGTAGAAGATTTGAAGATGGGCTGAATGAGGACATTAAAGTGCTTGTAGGAATTTTGGAGTTGAAAGAATTTTTAGTATTGGTTGATCGAGCTCTTAAAGTCAAGAATTGAACAAAGAAAGAAGAAAAGTCGCTATTGAGGCCCGAGATGTCGAAAAAAGACAGATAAGCAAGCCATTTCAATCTCAACCTAAGAGGTCCAAAGAGACAAACCCTCGAATGACAGTTTCAATTGGGGATTCACACGAGATCGTGGTAGAGCATATTTGGGGTCTAAAGCTCAAGCTACTTGGTGGCAAGTGTGGGTAATGTGCGACCTAGAAAGCCCGAGTGTCGACAATGTGGCACAACATTATGGTGAGTGTTGGGGACCGAGCGAGCTTGTTTCAAAAGTGTTCTCATGAGCATTTTATTAGAGATTGTCCGGAGAAAGTTAAAGAAGAAAGATTTGAGTGCTAGATGTAATACCACCGCTAGTAGAGGTAGACCACCGAGAAATCTTGGAGGTGGGACTAGTAGTAAACCGTGATGAAAGATTTAACGGCAAGATCGAAGCTAGAGCACTTGCTAGAGCTTATGCTATACGTGCTCGAGAAGATGCATCATCTCCGATGTTATTCTTGGTACATTTTCTCTCTATGATACTATTGTTATTGCATTGATTGATCCGGGTCCACTCATTCCTATATTTGCATGAATTTAGTATCCAATAAAAGTTGCTGTTGAATTTATGAGTTTACGATTAAAGTGTCGAACCCTTAGGCCAATATGTGCTAGTTGACAAGGTTTGCAAGAATTGCCCATTAATGATTCAAGGTCACTATTTTCCGCCAACTTGATGTTTGTTACCATTTGGTGAGTTTGACGTTATCTTAGGAATAGACCGGTTAACATTGTATGATGCTAAGGTAGATTGTAAACAAAAGACACTAGAGTTGAAATGTGAAAATGGAGAAATTCGTGGGTTGAAACAGATGAATCAAATAAATTGCCTATGGTGATTTCGCACATGTCTGCATGCAAATACATGAGAAAAGGGTGTGAAGCTTATCCGCTTATGTAATGAATATTGAGTTGCCTCAACTGAAATTTGAATCGATCTGATAGTCTGTGAGTTTCTAGATGTATTTCCGAGGAATTGCACGGGTTGCCTCGAACAGAGAGATAGATTTTGCCATTGATTTGTTGCCGTGCATGCACCGATCTCGATTGCTCCATATAGAATGGCTCATTGAATTAAAAGAATTGAAGGCTCGATTCAGGGGAGTTAACGGACAAGGGATTTGTGAGACCGAGTTTCTCTCCCTGGGTGCTCTGTATTATTCAGTAAAGAAGAAGGATGGTTCAATGAGACTTTGCATTGATTACCGTCGACTTAATAAGGTGACTATAAAGAACAAGTACCGTTGTCGAGGATTGATGATTTATTCGATCGGTTAAAGGGGCCACAGTGTTTTCAAAGATTGATTTGAGGTCCGGTTACTACCAAATGAGAGTTAAGGAGTCGGATGTGCGAAAACCGCCTTTAGGACAAGGTATGGACATTATGAGTTTCTTGTGATGCCTTTCGACAACAAATGCTCCAGCTATATTTATGGACTTAATGAATCGGATCTTCCGACCATATTTGGATAAGTTTGTAGTAGTGTTTATAGATGACATTTTAATTTATTCTCGAGATGAGTCTGAACATGCGAACACTTGAGAACTATATTACGAGATCTTGAGAGAAAAGAAACTGTTTGCCAAGTTTAGTAAAAGTGAGTTACGGCCGTGAAGTCGGATTTTTGGGGCATATAGTCTCGGTGATGGTATTCGGTGGATCCAAGCAAGATTTCTGCGATCGTTGATTGAAACCGCCCAAGAATGTATCCGAGGTTAGAAGCTTTTAGGCTTAGCCGGTATTATAGACGTTTTGTTGAAGGATTTTCGATGATTGCCTCTCCTATGACTAAGTTGTTGCAAAAGAATGTTAAGTTTGAATGGATGATAAATGTCAACAAAGTTTTGAAAAATTGAAAGCACGATTGATTGAAGCACCAATTTTAGTACTGCCCGAGTCGGGAAAGGAGTTCGTAATTTATAGTGATGCATCATTGATGTGCCTTGGATGTGTGTTGATGCAAGAGGGTAAAGTGGTAGCTTGTGCTTGAGACAGTTAAAACCGCATGAGAAGAACTATCCTACACATGATTTGGGCCGCATTTGTTTTTGCCTTGAAGATTTGGCGACATTATTTGTGCGGTGAAAATGCGAATTTTACCGATCACAAAAGTTTGAAGTACTTGATGAATCAAAAGGATCTGAATCTGCGACAATGAAGATGGCTTGAATTATTAAAGGATTATGATTTAGTGATTGATTATCATCCGGAAAAGCAAATGTAGTTCTTGGCGCCTTGAGCGAAAAAAATTTCTTTTTACTTTGAGAGCCATGAACACGGGGTTAGCATTGTCGATGATGGGTCAATCTTAGCGAGAGATGAGAGCTAAACCGTTATTTCTCCGATTGATTTGTGATGCTCAAAAGAATGATAGTGAGTTGCGGATCAAGAGAACTCAATATGAATCGAGTTACGACTCGATTTTCGAGTTGGACCAGATGACTGCTTGATGTTTCGAGACAGGATATGTGTGCTTGAAAAAGCGATAAATTGATTCGAAAATATTACATGAGGCGCACAATGGCTGTTTATCGGTTCATCTGGTAGCACAAAATGTATAATGATTTAAAGAAGTCAGTATTGGTGGCGGTATGAAAAGGACATTTCAATTTGTAACCAAGTGTTTGATCATCAACAAGTAAAAGTTGAACATCAAGTGCCTTGAGGATTACTTCAACCGGTAATGGTGCACGAGTGGAAATGGGACAAGATTACCATGGATTTTGTAACCGGTTTGCCTTTAACTCCTAAAAGAAGGATCTTGTTTGGGTAGTGGTTGATAGATTAACAAAGTCAGCCCACTTTATACCAATGCGTACCGATTACTCACTTGATAAATTAGCGAATTATATATTGCTGAAATTGTGAAGTTGCACGGAGTACCTATGTCTATAATATCGATAGAGATCCAAGATTTACCTCGAGATTTTGGAAAAAGTTACAAGAAGCTTTGGGTACAAAATTGAACTTTAGTACCGCATTTCATCCACAAACAGATGGTCAAACGGAAAGAGTAATCCGGTACTCGAAGATATGCTTAGATCTTGTGTTTTAGAATTTGGAGGTAGTTGGGAGAAATATCTATCTTTGATTGAGTTTGCCTACAATAACAGTTATCAATCAAGTATACAAATGGCACCGTCTGAAGCCTTGTATGGTCGTAAGTGTCGAACTCCTTTATATTGGACCGAGCTTAGTGAGAAGCAGATTCATGGAGTTGATCTAGTTAAAGAAACCGAAGAGAAAATAAAAGTAATTCGGGATTGCTTGAAAGTCGCTTCAGATCGACAAAAGTCATATCTGATTTAAAAGAAAAGAGATTGAATTTCGGTGGGTGATAAAGTGTTCTTGAAGGTGTCACCATGGAAAAAGATTCAGAGATTTAGTCGAAAAGGCAAGTTGAGTCCGCATTTTATTGGGCCGTCTGAGATTCTTGAGAGAATTGGACCATGGCATATCGGTTGGCCTTACCGCGAGTTAGAAAGAATTCATAACGTGTTTCATGTATCAATGTTGCGACGTTATCGTTCGATCCTTCACATGTGATTTCCCAATGAAATTGAGATTCGATCGGATATGACCTATGAAGAGAAACCAATAAAGATTTTGGCTCGAGAGGTTAAGCAGTTAAGAAATAAAAGTATAGCTTTAGTGAAAGTATTGTGGCACGGACATGGGATAGAAGAGGCTACGTGGGAACTCGAGGAAGCTATGAGGAAACAAAGACCCAAACCTCTTTCTGGGTAAGATTTTCGGGACGAAAATCTCAAAGGGGGAGAATTGTGACAACCCGAATTAGGGCCTAATCGGAATAGTGGTTTCGTGACCATAAATCCGAGATAGAAATAATTGTTTTATAATTATTTTGGGGTTTATGGTATGATTGCATGATTGTGTGAAAATTTCGTGATGAAATTCTATGCCTAAAGTGCTTAAATTGAAAGTAGGGATTAAATCGAATAAGTTGCAAAATTTGCATCCCAGAAGTTTTTAGTATGAAATTGTTTTGGAATATTAATTAGGAGGTCTTAAATAGCAATTTGACCAATTTTAAGTTCATGGACAAAATAAGGACATGGAAGGAATTTTTGAAAGTTTAGTAAGGAGGGGCATTTTGGTCATTTGGATATTAAATGAAATAAAATGGGAAAAATAACACAAAATTGATCATCATCCTCCTTAGTTGCTGCGAATTCTCCTCTCTCCATAGCTAGGGTTTCTTCAATTTTCAAGCTCCATAGTAAGTGATTCCAAGCCCCGTTTTAATGTTCTTTACGTTTTGGAATCCGGAAGCTCGATTAAGCTTATGCTAGTAATAATTTAACCTAGGGTTCACATTTGGAAAAATACCCATAGGTGAAATTTGTGTATTTTGATGTTTTATGATAGAATATGAGGTTTTAAATTATGTTAAATAACTTGTGCTACTCGGTTTTAAGTGAAAACGAGTAAAAGCAAGATAATCGGTAAAAATACCTATTGTTCATAACTATATGATAGAGTGAGAATTTGATGTTGTTGTAGAAGAGAAAATGTTCAGCATATCATAAAATATAAGAATAAGGGCTGAAATTAAATTCCGAGCCTAGGGGCAAAATTGTAATTTTGAAAAGTTAGGGGCAAAATGTAATTTTTCCATGATGTGATTTTGGATTGAAATAAATAGTATGAGTATTAAATGAGCTAAATGTGTTATTATAGATCAAGAAAGACGCGAATTGATCTCAAGCGGGAAGGAAAAAGTTTTGGACTAAATTGCAAAATTTCCACATTTTGCACCAAGGTAAGTTTGTATGTAAATATTACAATAATTTCATGTACATTCTTATATTTCAGCCTATTATATAAATATACTAGCTGATGTTAAAATATAAATCGACTATTGGAAGAATGGAAATAAATATAGAGAGAGATCCGGTTGAACATTTGGAGAGATCGAATGAAATAGAGGGCGTAGCTAGGTCACATGTATGATCTTGAGTGCACATCATGTGTACAAAGCTACGAGACACCCTGTAGTAGCTAGGTCACATGTGTGATACGAGATGTATCCCATGTAGACAAGAGAGCTACGTGAAAGATAAATGTAGCTAGGTGCATGCGTGATTCCAAGTGAAGGACACCATGTAGACAAGAGAGCTACGTGAAAGATAAATGTAGCTAGGTGCATGCGTGATTCCAAGTGAAGGACACCATGTAGACAAGAGAGCTACGAGACAAATCGGTTGGGTCGCATGAGTGGTACTAAGTGTTCACCATGTGTACAAGAGAGCCGAACTAAGCGAAGTATGATGGTGGGGTTGTGTCTTTGAAACCATTAAATATCGAGGATTGATCCGAATTGTTCAACGGGATGGTTTTGTGGTGATATTGTGGTTTGGACCTACACTTATGGTGAATGAAATGTGGTGAAAATGATTTGTGGTATATACATATATAAGATAAAATGAGGTTAGCATAAAGAATGTGTGAAAGAGTGAAATTAGCATTAAAACTGTTTTTAGATGGTAGCAGTGACGTGATTTTGAAAAATCACCAAAATAGGAGGAATATAATTAGAGGTTGAATGAGATGTGAAATCAAAGTTTAATGAGTCTACTTTCATATAAAAGAAACAGAGCAAGCAAAGGAATTCTATATTTTGAGATATTTACAATTGTATGTGACTTGCTCAGGATGAATACGTGATCCCCTGTTCCAACTTTGAAAAATCATTAAAAATTGTAAAAAGCAAATTAAGAAATATAGTTTACATGCCTAAATTCCTTATTGAGACTAGTTTTAAATGAAACAGACTTCAGGGTTGTTTGAATTGTGTACTGAGAGAAATTCAATTTGTAGTGAACAGAGGTCAGATCAGTCGAGCTGTGTAACAGAAACTTTAACTAATAAACTGTACTATTCGGCTGAACCAAAAATTATAGAAAAAATTAGAAAAACGCTTTATGAGTCTAGATTCAGGAAATTTTACGGATTTGAATTTCGAGTTTTGTAACTCGAGTTATGATTTATTTAGTGAATATGACGCAGCAGAGACAGCTTAAACAAAGTGGAATGAATAGTGAAGTTAAAGTAGATATACTTGAATTGTTGTGTAAACATGTTAGATTTTTTTAATTAGTATTTACATACTTACTTACTAAGCTATAAGCTTACTTTGTTTCTCTCTTTTGTCTTATAGTGTTCTTGGCTTGCTCAGAGTTAAGGATCGTGAAGATCTACCGCACTATCATACTTTAGGGTATTTGAACTAAGCGTTTTGAATTATGGCATGTATAGTAGGCTTAATTATTTTGTTACGTGTCATATTTGTCTAGGTTTAAAATATTAGTTCTGATTTCGACCAGCTAATTTGTACAAGCCATTAAAGTTGGCTAATATTGTTCAAGACATATATTATACGATGCACTATCAAATTGGATGACATATTTATATTTCGGTTATGTTTAATGGTATGTGTTATGTTACGGTAATACCTTGTATCTGTTCCGCGATGATAACGGGTAAGGGGTGTTACAGGGGCATATTATGCGACCCACTCCTTCATCATGGTAAAGAAGGCTTCTAGCCCCTCACCCTGATTATTCGCAGATGACTGAGGTTCAACAGTGGCGTCCCTTGTGCAGGAGCAGCCGCTACACTTTCAACGTCATCTGCCAAGGTTCTCTCTACACCGGGATCCATTTACTAATCAAAACAATAATTTTAACCGTCAGAAGTCATCACACATTTAAACATTAACATTAAGGCATGTATATCTAGACTCATACGTGCTATGGTAGTCTTAGAACCTACTAAACCATAGCTCTGATACCAATAAAATTGTAACACCCCGAACCCGAGACCGTCGCCGGAGTCGAACACGAGGTGTTAACAGACTTCAAACTACTTATTGAGAATTTCCCAGACAAGCTGCCAATCTGTGTACTAGTCGCTTCAAAAATCATAACTTGAGTTTTACAACTCAAAAATCAGTTTCGTAATTTTTCCCTGAAACTAGACTCATATGTCCATCTACAGATTTTTTTATAGAATTTTTGGTCAAGCCAATTAGTACAGTTTATTAGTTAAAGTCTCCTATGTTACAGGGGTCGACTACACCGACCTTCGTGCGTTACAACTCGAATAACTCCCTGTGCAGGGCTTCAATACTGATGCCGTTTGTTTCTTTAGAAACTAGACTGAAATAGGAATTTATACATATATGGTATGACTCCTAATTATCTCTGGTTAATTTATAATGAATCTTCAAAGTTGGAACAGGGAATCCAGAAACCGTTCTGGCCCTGTTTCACGAAAACCCAAATATCTTTTAACATACAACTCATATGACCGTTTCGTTTCTTCCATATGAAAATGGATTCATCAAGGTTCATTTACATAATTTATTCACTATTTAATTCCATTTCTACTATTTTTAGTGATTTTTCACATCCACGTCACTGTTGCTGCCAGCATCTATTTCTAGGGTAGACTTTCTCTAACACATAGTTTCTATGATTCAACCACCCCTTTTACATATATAGTCCAAAATATAATCATGATGACCCATTCTAATGGCTGGTCGTTGCCAAACATTTCCGTGCTTCTTAATGAGCATATACATACCAAATGATTATAACATTATGCTCAAAACATTTATAAGCCATTTTCGCATGGCTATTCAAAATTTTACATACCAAGTTCAAACAAAACATAATAGCCTATACATGCGAAATGTACTCCAAGACCAACTACGAAGAAAATACCAAAAGTTGTTAGCGGTGTGATGACTTGATGACGGTCCCGAATACAAAAAGTCGAGTCCAAGAAACCTAAAATAGGTGACAAGCAAACACCGAATGAGTATATAACTCGATAAGTCATAAGCAATGCACTAACAACCATTAATAACATTATCGCAAGAGGAAACAAAATGGAGCGAGGCTAATTACTCCATTCAAACGGAACTATACCATAGTTCCTTAGACCTTCGATTCAATCATACATCTACATGACCTTTCACTCATTCCGATAATTCTTATGTACGTGACTTCAATTTACATTGTCACATAGGTTCAAACTTACCAAGCTCGACCCCAAATATAAACTTAGCGCTGTTAGCCATGAACTCAAGGTACTTACCCGATCCGCTGTCCGTGATCAACTCAATAGTGTCGCACACTCGGTGTCAATAGTGATTCAAAAGCATATAGTGAGTCCGCACACCTAGTGCTATATAATCAACTCGCACACTTAGTGCTACATGATCAAACTCGCACACTTAGTGCTGTACAAGTTTTAAACCCGCACACTTAGTGCCATTCTCATGATCACAAATGTTTATACCCGCACACTTAGTGCCGAAATCAACAATTCAATACATCTCACCTCTTTTCCTTCCATTCAATACTTCCATCACCGCATACACACAAGTATATAAATTCATCATTCCTTTCGGCATAATTACATAGACATTATGTCTATTCAAATCAATACAAAATATATGCTTAGTGACTTACCTTGTGTTGGGTAAAACAGTCCAAGTCGGCTACTCGATGACCTTCGTCTTTCCCTTGCTTGATTCTCCTTCTTTAACTCCTTGAGCTTAATCAATAAATCAACTAGTTTAACCATCTTGCTAAACATTCATAATTCAATTACACATGCATATGTATGTTTGTATATTCGCAACCATCCTCACTTATTACCCATTTAGTCAATTATCTAAGCCAAGATAAGACTTCAATACGGTTGCCTCTAGCGAATACATGCACACCAATCTACTTCATTTGGCGAATATGCATGTCTATGTTGAGGCCAATTTTACACTAATACCACACAAAAAAACAGCATACATTTACTAACTAACGCATTACATATTGTAGCTCAATACACATCTCTCATTTACTACATAACCAAAACATCATCACAAGCAAATATACACCTTGAAATAGTATATATGTCATACCAATTCATCATGTGCAAACACATATTCATGTAGGTGCAAGGGCGAATCTCAAGTTGTTTATATCCAAATATAAACACATATCCAAAGCTCAAATCTTACATACCATGCAACATGCATGAATCATACTTATGGATATACCATGACCGAATACATCACAACACCATAATTTTGGTCATGATTAAGCAAAGAACTTAATGTCTTACTCAAAAATACTAAAAAGAAAGTCCAAGAGCCATCAATCCACCATCACATATACCATTAACAAGCTTCATATTTAACATGCAATGGCATTAACACAAAATCCACCTTGGCCAAATACCATCCCCATGATATAACAAAGATTTGAACCATGGGCTAATAAGAACATCAAGCTAGTAACTAAAACATGCATGAATCTCATGGCACAACCTCAAACATACCTTAATCTTGATGCAAGTATAGCCAAACCCTTCCTAATCCTCTTCCAAACCAAACATGAAGCAAAAATTCCCTCTTCTTCCTTAGGATTTTCGATCAAGAGAGAATGAAAGGATGATCAATTTTTTTTTCTCTTCTTTTCTTCAATACACGGCAATAGGGGTTCACTCACACACATTTTTTTCATTCTTTATTACCCCTACTTATTTGTTTATTTCTTTTCTCCCTAATGCACCAACAAAACATGTCTATGACATGTTTTGCCCATCCTCATTGTCATGGCCGCCACCTCTTATAAAAGAGGGATATTTGACATGCAAGGCCATTGTTTTGCATGCATGCTTTAATTAGTCATTACACATTCCCCATCATACTTCCAAAGTTTTCTACTAGGTCCTTTCTAGTGAAATTCACATTTATAGCTCTAAATCAAAACATCAAAATGTCACACATGAGTTAACACATATTATAGGCAATAAAATAAATATTAAATTATTTTTATGCCTCGGTTTTGTGGTCCCGAAACCACATTCCGACTAGGGTCGTTTTAAGGCTGTCACAATACCACACATAAATGGCATACATTTTACTAACTAACGCATTACATATTGTAACTCAATACGCATCAATCATTTACTTTATAACCGAAACATCATCATATGTAAATATATACCTTGAGATAGTATATATGTCATACCAATACATCATGTGCAAACATATATATATATATATATATATATATATATATATGCAAGAGCCGAATCACAAGTTGATTATAACCAAATATAAACATATATCCAAAACACAAATCTTACCTATCATGCAATAAGCATAAATCATGCTTATGGATATACCATGGCCGATACTTCCAACAACACCAAATAAAATATACTTCATGGATCTAAGGTAGACCCAAGAAAGGAACTCATAATCATCAAGATTTAGCATGAAACACAACCATTACCCTTATTAATCTCCATAGCGAAAACCTTACTTATTCCAAAATCACAATTTCAACATGGGTTACCAACAATAACTTGATATCTCACTCAAAATCAACTAGGATTTCAAGAACTAGTATCAACTTCCTTACCTTAATATCGACCTAAGATGACCGATTGCTTCACTCCTTTCTTCCCCCTCTCAAATCGGCCAAGAAGAACCAAAGAACACAACTTGTTTTCTTTCTTCCTTAGAATTTTCAGCCAAAAGAAGTGAAAAATGATGGACACTTTTTTTTTTCTTCTTTCCCTCAACTCACGGCAATGGGGGAGGGGGAACACACACACCATTCTTTTTTTTTCCCATTTCTTTATTACCCATACTCCTTATTCTATTTTTCCTAACATACACCATTGTTACAACATGTTTTATGACATGTTTTGCCCATCACCCTTTGTCATGGCCGGCCACTAGCAATTAAAAAGGGGGAAATTGACATGCAAGTCCACCCCTTTGATTACATGCACTAATAGATCCTTATAGATTTACCTATCACATTTCAAAAGTGTCACACATAAGTCCTATCGACTAATTTCACATGCAATTTACTAAATCGAAGCTTAAAACCTTCACACATTCATAATCACATATTTTAGACAATAAATATCATATTCAAATAATTTGGTGACTTGGTTTAGCGGTCCCAAAATCGCTTTCTGACTAGGGTCACTTTAGGGCTGTCACAAAAGAACCCTTAATGGCCATAGTTCACTTGCCTTCATAGGGTCTGACGATATGATTCAAGCTTATCCAGAACTGACACTCCAAGCCTTGTTGCTCCTCCAACGTTATCTATTTCACTATACGAACCATAAAAATCAAATGAAGAAGCCCAATAAGGCCTATATCTCAAATCGACAACCTCCCTAAACTATAGGGGTTTCAGCTTTTGTCAACCGTTATACTACTAAATCGATTGAAGTATGAATACTTACCACCGTCTTCCTTTTTGAACTGATTAAAGCTTAGCAGATGAAGGAATTGGCCACCAAAAAGTGAAGGGAAAAGAAGGTTGCTGGTCTACAATGGAATTGGCACACCAAGCTTCACAGGTTTTGGCTTTTGTGGCTTTTCGGCAAAAGTGAAGATAAGAAAGGGAGTAGTAGATGAAGTGAAAGGGAATAGTGGACTGGTTTCAGAAAAAGAAGAGAAAGAAAGATGAATGGGAAGGGTGATAGTTTTAGTTAGAGAAGAAAATAAAAAGAAAAGAATGGTTCTATGGTGCTCAAACAGAGGAAAATCGGCACAACTATAGCCTAATGCCGAAATACTACCCTCAAAATCCCCCTAGCTGATTTCTCCTCCCTAATCCTTCCTATTCGACCAACTCTAATCCCTCTTTCAAATCCCTAAAATCTCTCCCCTTATCACTCCTTAATCCATGCGTTTGACTGATTCAAACTCTCTCCAACAGAGTTCCCTTCGGCTTCAAACTTCTGCATGCTCAAGGCATAAAAATAACCTCACATTTGCCATCATAGAGAATCAAACCTTGGCTCTCCCCAGCCACTTAAATGCCACCTTTTTAGCTCCCTAGTGACGTCACTTAGCCACTTTGCCAGGGGCTCCTTTGTGTTACATTTTACCCACAACTTAATAAAGCCACCTATCCAAAGCCCCTAACTCCCTAAGTCCAAAGTTCAAAAAATTCTTCCGGGCTTTGATCATCACATGGGCCTTCCATAAGCCCATTTAGATATTCCAACTATGACTTTTCACTACCAATTACCAAATTTTAAAAAAACTTAACCAAATTCTCAGAAATTACGAAAAACCCAAAAATCAGGATGTTCCACACATCACCTCATGAAGGTCCTTATTAATTTCTTACATCAATTATATAATCAATATATTAATTTTATCATACACTACTTGAGAAATAATAAAAATATCCTTTCATCAAAAAATTATCAGTTTGTGCTATTTAGACTCTTCACTATACTTTAGTCCATTCAAGGTACTTAATCCTTTATAATTCCCATTTTTTATACTTGTCAACATTACTTATGAATTTTTCATGATTTTTTTTACATTTATGACCCTTCTTGATAAAATTGAAAAATTTATGATTAGTCCTTGAACTCTAATTTTCGTTCAATTCAGTTTAAAAATATCCTTATACTTGTACTCATACTGTAACAGCCCGATTTTAGCTAAATCAGAACAGTGGTTTTGGAACAACGAATCCGAGGTTGTAAAATTATTTTAATATTATTTTTTGTGTTTACAACATGTGATTATATATGTGTGAAAATTTCGTGAGCTAATTTTGTCATTTAATAGCTCAATTTGAGAAAAAGGACTTAATCGCATAAAATATAAAAGTTGCATTCCACTTGTTAAAAGTGCTTAATTGCCATGGATTATTAAATGAAAGGTCCTTATATTGTAATTAGACCATGGATAGTGGAGATGGACATAAATGGCCTCATATTAAGTGATTTATAAGTTTATTACTAAAGGTTAAAATAGGAAATTGATAATTAAGTTAATTATAATAAAATATAACAAATTGGTTCATTATTTTCTCATATTTTTGAACCGAAAATAAGAGAAAAGAATAACATTTTGATGCTTTCATCTATTTGGCACTTGCATAGCTTGATTGAGGTATGTTTTGAGCTCGATTTTTGATGATTTTTATGTTTTTGTTTCGTGTTCTAGCTAGCCCATACTTTAATTTTTGAAAATGTTGATGATTTTCAAAGTTACCATTGATGAATGCTTGAGTTTTATGATGTTTTATGATGAATTATGCAAGCTTGGTGTTTGATATACATGTTTAATTAAGTGATTTTTGATAAAAATGCTTATTGTGGACTAAATTGTGAAATTTGAAAATTTAGGGGTCTAAATGTGAAATAAATGGAATTAATGGGTTGCTAGGGACCAAAGGAAAATTCAGTCTAACCTAAGCATGTTGAAATTTTGTGTATTTTGAGTCGTTATGAAATAGGGGATAAATTGTAAGAAATGTGAAATTATAGGTGTTAATGTGTAAAATGCCCCAAATTGTGTGCTTTGGATAAGATTGAATGAATTGAGGAATAAAAGAGTTAATTTTGAATTTATATAGATCTTAAAAGAAAGAACTCAGACTTAGATCGAGGCAAGAACAAAGTACTCGATTAATCGACTAGTTTCGTTGTTTATACGACCGAAGTAAGTTCGTAGATGTTAATTTCATTATAAATGAATGTTATATGCTTTGATATTGCATAAAATGTGTTTATGGGATTGCGAAAAATGTTTGAATGGTGAATATGACTATATGGAAGTGTTCGACGATGAAATCAACAAGCAAAACTTCTCAGTTAGATCTTAAGTACGGTTATGATGATAAGGAAATGTCATAAAGTTATTATATTGGCTTTGGGCCATGATATCGACACCTCTGTAACACCCCAAACCCGGCATAGGTGTTATGGCCGAATCTGCAATGTCACATTGAATTGTTTTTCAAAAAACATAATTTCGTTGAAAATTCGTTCTATATTAAAACCTCTTTGTGATTTTAACAAAAATTTAGGATATCTTGTTCATTGTTAAAATTCAAGTCATTTACGAAAAATGTTAATCATATTAGATTGTTATTACACTTTAAAACAATGCTGGATGCGGAAGCTTTTAAAATATGTTGCGTAAACATGGTGTTTTGAAAAGCATTTTTTTTCAAAAATCCACGGCCTACTACTAACAGATATGAATCAAAGTAAATAAATCCCAGCATAAAATAAAAACTTAAAGAGGTCTTATTATAAAACAAATATCTAAATTAAATTACTTATAACTTAAGAGTTAAAAATGGAAGCAAATACGGTTGTGTGGCCACCTTCGAGTCCCTCGCAGCACGATCCCCTAAGAATTACCTGTGCAGAAAAGCAAAAGGGTGAGTTTATGAAAACTCAGTGTGTAATCCCTTAACAACATCCAGTCATACAGTAGGCAATTATAGTCTGGGCCTAAGCCCGTGTTAGTACAGTCTAGTATTAGTTGGGCCTTAGGCCATTCTGATCTGATGTCGGTGTGGGCCTTAGCCCAATTTAATAATGTCGATGTCGATCTGAGAATGCAAACAGAGATCCTACCCCACCAGGCTCTACACTCTGCTCCGTCTAGCCCTACACTCCATGTGGGGATAAAATCAACCTACCCATCCTTACTCTTCAAAGTAGCACCGGTTGTGGCACTAAACAGTGATTGCAGCAGAGTTGCCAGTACAGTACACTTCCTCCAATCAATAATAAACCCATCCCCATGCAATATGTCATGATTCGTGGCATATATATGGAATGGCATGCTTGAGTATAGTCATAAACATCATAGGGACAAATCAGTCATTTTACCTCATAGGGGAGTAATAGTTATTTCACCAAATTGGGGTCTAAAACTGACCAAACAGTAGGTCGACAGTCGTCTCGGGCGACTCGTGCAACCTTATCAGTCAAATAGTGAAAATGGGTGTACAACCCATAATACAGGCCCATGTGGGCCCACACGCCCGTGTGGCCTACAAAGCCTAAAAATGGCCTTGGCCACGTGAACTACATAGCTGGGCCAAATAATCTCCACGCATTCATGTGGTTTACCCATGTGGGGCCCACGAGCTTAGATCAGTCGATTGTGGCTTGCTCACTTAATCCGTTTGCAAGAGACTAATCAATAGGCCTTAGGGGGTTATCTGCATTCCAACCAACACTTATCAACCATCAAACAAATGAACAATTTGAACTAGATGAAAAGTCACTTACTGAAAGCGCAGAGTCTAGATTAGAAGAAAAGAACAATCGACCACACCCACACAAAAGCCGAAAGTACAGAGAATGATAGAGGCAAAGTGGAACAATTGTACCCCTATCATAAATCGACAGCACAGGAAAGGTTAGGCGCAAGATTAAAAAGATAAAAGAGAGGAGAAAAAAAGAGCAATATTGAGTAGTTGTATAACCACCAAAGCCGATAGAGAGCACAGAAGAATCGGCACAGAGGTGGTGGAAGAATGAGTAATATTCGGTCAAGGTAACAATATGAAAAGAGAGGGGATCTTGTTAAAACAGAAAGAATCGAAGGAGGGGAAGAAGAAAGAATAGAAGTGAAATTGATAGTAGAGAAAGAAGTAGTTAAAACAACAAGAATTGAGAGACAGAAAGCAAGGTCATTCAGCCAAAGAGGAAAACTAAATGAGAGAGAGAGAAGAAAGTAATCGGTCAACCAAAGGAATATTAGGGAAAAGCAAAATTGGGAATAAATCAAACAAGCAAAACCCAAAGGATATCTAGCAAAAATCGGTCCCAAAAGAAAAACCCAAAAGAAGAAAAAGCATAAAAACTCCAAACGCAGGAACTCGGCACCAAGGAGTGAAAGAAAAGCACCAAAACGAAAAAGTCAAAAACTGAAGTGAGAAGGGGAGAATTATCTTCCCAAATTTTTCCTCCTAAAATTTCTCCCTCATTATCTTCTCAAATACCCTAAGCCGACCACTATCCAAATCCCCCATAATCCCTCCTAAATTTCAGCTACGCGCGCCCCTCAGCCTTCAAACACTCCAACCGCCCATTAGCTTCAAAGTTCTACTGATATTCAACCTCTTGCACGGCACAGCAACAAAATAAAACCTTCCTTGCGCGTAGTAGGTCTCGAACTCATGACCTTCAGTAATAGTGACACGCCACTTATCCCCTAGGCCAGCAGGCCCTTTCTGTCATGCTATACCCACATTAATTTAAAAGCCTACTAACTAAAGGCAAGGGCTTATTCAAGTAAAAACAAATTTTTTTACAAGCCAAGGCTTGAACTCGGGACTTCTCCAACACTTCTCAAGACACCTAACCACTGAAGCAAGTATGCATTTTGTGACACAACATATGTAAATAAATATTTAAGATTTAGGGCGTTACAACTCTACCCCCTCAAAAGAAAATTTTGGCATCAAAATTTACCTGATCAAAACAGATGAGGGTATTATTGCCACATAGTCTCCTGGGTTCCTACGTGGTCTCCTCTGAGCTGTGATTGCGCCAAAGTACTTTAACTAGTGGAATAGACTTTTTCATCAAAACTTTCAGATCTCGATCTAAAATCTGAACCAACTCCTTCTTGAAAGTTAGATCCGACCTAACCTCAATCTCTTTAGTTGAGATAACATGCATGAGATCAGAGCGGTAGCGCCTCAACATAGAGACGTGAAACACATCGTGAATCCGGTCCAACTCTAGTGGTAACTCAAGTTGATAGGCAACCGGTCCCATACATTTTCAGTATACGATAAGGCCCAATGAACCTAGGGTTCAGCTTGCCCTTCCGTCCAAACCTCAATACCTTCTTCCATGGCGAGACCTTAAGAACAAAAAATTCCCCCACGAATACTGAATCTCCTTATGCTTCAGATCTAAGTATTCTGTCTGTCTGATGCCGCCTTCAGTTGATCCCGAATCAGTCTAACTTTATCCTCGGTATTAGAAACTAATTCAGGGCCCAGAACACGCTGCTCGCTCAACTCAGTCCAACACGAAGGAGTACGACACATACAACCATATTATGCCTTGTAAAGTGCCATCTGTATGCTAGACTGGTAGTTATTGTTATACGCAAACTCTGCTAGCGGCAAGAAGTCCTCCCAACTGCCTCGAAAATCTATCACACAACTCCTTAACATTTCCTCCAGCATCTGAATCACCCTCACTGATTGATCATCTGTCTGAGGATGGAACACAGTACTGAAGTCCAACCTTGTATCCAAAGCCTCGTGTAACTTCTTCCAGAATCGAGACGCGAAGCGAGGATCTCTATCAGATATTATGGAAACCGGTACCCCATGCAATCTCACTATCTTAGCCATATACATTTTAGCTAGCTTCTACAGCAAATAATCAGTGCGAACTGGTATGAAATGGGCAAATTTGGTCAATCAATCCACGATGACTCATACTGAATTCTTTCTAGATGCTGTTAATGGTAGCTCACTAACAAAGTCCATAGTCACCCTTTCCCACTTCCAAAGTGGAATCTTAACTGGCTGAAGTAGCCTTGAAGGTAACTCATGTTCAACCTTGACCTGTTGGCAAGTCAGACATTTACTCACAAAGTTGGTAACTTCACACTTAAGATCTAGCCACCAATATAACTCACGAAGGTCTTGGTACATCTTATTCCCACCGGGATGTATAGCATAAGGGCTACTATGTGCCTCTCGCAGTATAGACTGCCTCAAATTAGTATCCCTCGATACACCAACTCTTCCACGGAAACACAGTACCCCTTCACTATTCAGTCCAAAATCTGAAGTTTCCCCACTCTCAATCTATCGGAAATGAGGACACGATGATTCATCCTCCAACTGTTTACTCTTAATTTGCTCAACCCACATCGGTTTAACTTGGAGCTCAGCCAACTAGCTACCATCATCGAATAAGCTGATGCAAGCAAACATCGCTCTCAGATCAGTCATAGCCCTACGGATTAGTGCGTCGGCCACCACATTGGCCTTACCAGGATGGTATTCAATCGAACAGTCATAATCCTTAAGCTGCTCAATCCATCTATGTTGCCTAAGATTTAGCTCCTTCTGAGTGAGGATGTAACACCCCAAACCCGTGACCGTCACCAGATTTGAAACACGTGGTGTTACCGGGCTTACTTCCCTTTTTTCTCTCTTGACAATAATTGATTTCAGTTCCAGGCAGGCTAGCTAACTGCGTCACTGTCACCTTAAAAATCATATCTCGAGTTCCAGAACTCGAAAATCAGTTCCGTAAATTTTCCCTGAAACTAGACTCATATATCCATCCCTGGATTTATTCCTAGAATTTTTGGTCTGGTCAATTGGTACAGTTTATTAGTTAAAGTCACCCATGTTACAGGGGTCGACTACACTGACCTTCGCGCATTACAACTTGAATATCTCTCTGTACAGGGCTTTAATACTGGTGTTGTTTGTTTCTAAAGAAACTAGACTCAAAATGGAATCTACAAATATAAGCCATGACTTCTAATTATTTCTGGATAATTTATAGTAAATTTTCAAAGTCGCAACAGGGGACCCAGAAACCGTTCTGGCCCTGTCTCACAAGAACTCTAATATCTCTCAGTATACTGCTCATATGGTCGTTTCGTTTCGTCCATATAAAAATAGATTCATCAAGGTTCAATTTCATAATTTATTCACTATTTAATTCTACTTCTACTATTTTTAGTGATTTTTCAATCTCATCTCACTGCTGCTGTCAGCAACAGTTACTGCATGAGACTATGCCAATTTCATGAATCTTTCCTTGGCCTTACTAATCATCCATCATACATGACACAATTTATGGCCACCTTATCAAAATTAAAGTTTCTAAGACTCGTGGCTATAGGTTATAGCATCCCACTCGACGACCACATAGGCCATTTTCACATGGCTTAAAGTTTACAACCCACAATTCAACAAAACATAATAGCCTATACATGCCAATTGTTCTCCTAGTTCAACTACGAAGACAATACCAAAAGGTTTCCAGCCGGTGTGATGACTTCAACGACGGTTCCGAAACACGCGACAATCACGAGTCCAAGAGACCTAAAATGGGTGACAAGAAAACATCGAGTGAGTTTATAACTCAGAACTCATAAGCATTCATCAACCATCCATTAGTAAAATTTTCACAACATGAAACGATGAACGAGGCTAGGTACTTCATCCATATCGAACTATACCATAATTCCTCGGACCTTCGATTCAATCTCATTCCAAGTCATACATCCACATTTCATATTCTATACAATAAGATAATTGAGGCATTTTTACACACCAACTCATTCACACCACAATCATACAATTGCAATCATCACATAGATTTAAAGCTTACCACGCTCAACCCCGAGCAAGAACGTATTGCCTATTCGTCATGAGCTCAAGGTACTTACCCGATCCGCTGTCCATACTCAACTCGATGGAGACACACCCTCCATATAATTGTTCGATCGGAGATATATATATATATAAGTATGCACACACAGGCTTAATACTCGATTTCGCACACTTAGTGCCATGCGATCTAAGCCCGCACACACATGCCATACCCTTGAGCTCGCACACTTAGTGCCATATATTTCCAGCATGCACACTTAGTGCCATATATTTCCAGCATGCACACTCAGTGCCATATTTTTCCAGCATGCACACTTAGTGCCAATCTCGTCACCGTACACTCGTATTGCCCGCACACTTAGTGCCGAAAGCAACTTTCTACACATTTCACTATTTCTTTTACATTCAACAAATGTCATCATTCCATACACATACATTTTCATTTGTAAATATATATATCATCCCATTAAACACAATTGCATAAATTTTACAATCATTTAAGCAATATCAAATACGTGCTTAATGACTTACCTTGTGTTCGGTAAATAATTCCAAGTCGGCTACTCGATGATCTTGATTTCCCTTGTTAGACGCCTCTCCTTTAGGATCTTGAGCTTAAACAAATAAATTAGCTCATTCAACCGCTTTGGTACATATATTGGTATCCACATTTTAATGATCTTATGACATACGGAACGACATGGTAAAATTTTTATCTTACTACCTTACGTTCTTAGCTATTCTATTAATAGCCTTATGCAATTACCATACTATCAATAATCCAATCATATTCATTACTCAAGTATAGTATTTTCACATTCGCAATAGTATTACATACAATAGCCGATTCTTCTTACTTTGTATTTATGCATCTATTTGATCATTAGTTTAGTTCAAACACCCATACACCAAGATTTATCAAGTTTAGCATGAAACATAACCTTAATCCTCAATGACCACTATGGCCGAAAATCCTAGTCAACCCAAAATCACAATTTCTAACACATAATTGTTCATAACACAATTAAAGCATCCTCTCCATTCCAACACTTCAAGACACATACATTTCCCACAAATCTCCAACTTCATATTCGGCCTTAGTGTACATACACAAGCCGATTTTTTTTTCTTCCTATCATCCAACCTAACTATATGAATATTTAACTAGCTCACACTTCACCCATCCACAATCACTCATTTAACACAAAGAAAATAATCAACTCCCTTCACTATCTACCATGGCCGAATACTTCATGCACCACCCAAATCCAAAATTTTAACATGGGCTAGTTAAAGAACTTAGTAATCAACTTACATTAAGCTGAAATTTCAAAATCTAACATGAATTACTAACCTTGTTTTGAGCTTAAAGTTGACCGAAATCTCCCCTCCCCCTTTCTTTCTTCAATTCGGCTAAGAGAGAACCAAAGGAAATGAAGCTCTCTTTTTTCTTTCTTTGCTCCATTCACGGCAAGGGGCAACCACACACACACACACATTTTTTTTTGTTTCTCTTCTTACAACCTTAATATTTTATCAATTTTGACATCAACCATTAACAAAACATGTTTATGACATGTTTTCTTTTGCCCATCATCCTTGTCATGGCGGCCACTAGGCTATCTTTAGGAAATTTGACATGCAAATCCCTTATTTTCACAACATGCATTATTAGGCCACTTTGCATTTGCCTAGCACATTTCTAAATTTTCTCACACAAGTCCTTTCTAGTGAAATTCACCTTTATAACACTAAATCAAATCATCAAAATGTCACACACAATTTAACACATATCATAGGCATCACAATAAATTTTAAATTATTTTTATGCCTCGGTTTTGTGGTCCCGAAACCACATCCGTCTAGGGTCAATTTTGGGCTGTCACAACTCTCTCCCACTTAAGAAATTTTCGTCCCCAAAAATCTTACCGGTAAATAGGCTCGGGTATCGCTCTTTCATAGAGTCCTCAAGTTCCCAAGTGGCTTCTTCAATTCCGTGTTTATGCCACAACACCTTCACTAACGGATTTTCTTATTGCGCAACTCTTTTACTTCACGCATCATAATGCGAACCGGTTCCTCTTCATAGCTCAAATTAGGCTGAATCTCAATCTCAGACGGGCGATTACGTGCGATGGATCAGACCTATATCGTCGAAGCATCGAAACATGGAAAATGTTGTGAATCTTTTCGAGCTCAGGGGGTAAAATTAATTGGTACGCTACTGGCCCAACTCGTTCGAGATACTTCATACTGAATCCGATGAACCTCGGACTCAATTTGCCCTTACGGCCAAATCTAAGCACTTTCTTCGTGGTGAGACTTTGAGAAATACCTTGTCTCCAACCTGATATTCAATATCTTTTCTTTTCAAATCCGCATACGACTTTTGGCGATCCGAAGCAGCTTTCAAACTTTCACGAATTACTCGAACTTTTTGCTCGGCATCCTTAACCAAATCAACCGAAGATTTTTCCTTCACTAAGTTCATCCGAATAATGGGGTACGGCATTTACGACCGTATAAAGCCTCGTAAGGCGCCATCTTGATACTTGATTGAAAGCTATTGTTGTGGCGAATTCAACCAAAGGTAAATACCGTTCCCATGCACCATTAAACTCAAGGATGCAACATCTCAACATATCCTCGAGTATTTGAATTATCCGTTCGGATTGACCATCGGTTTGGGGTGGCGATTGCTAAAATGCGAGCTTGGTACCCAAAGCCTCTTGCAATTTCTTCCAAAATCGCGATGTAAATCTTGGGTCTCTATCCGACACGATAGAAATAGGCACCCCATGCAATCGAATAATTTGGGATACGTATAATTACGCCAATTTATCAGCGAAAAATCCGTGCGGACAGAATAAAATGAGCGGACTTGGTCATCTATCAACAATGACCCGGATCGCATCCTTCTTACTCACGACAATGGCGGTCCGGATACAAAGTCCATGGTGACTCGATCCCATTTCCACTCGGGTATCGTGATCGGTGAAGTAATCGATGGCACTTGATGTTCCGCTTTCACTTGTTGACATATCGGACACCTTGAAACAAATTCGAAATGTCTCGTTTCATACCGGCCACCAAAATTGGCGTTTGGTCATTGTACATTTTAGTACTACCGGGTGGATTGACATTCGACTCTTGTGAGCCTCGTTCAAAATCATCGAAACAAGTTCAATTCCTTGGAATACATAATCGACCCTTGAACGTCAAGCAATCATGGTTGTCAATCTGAAATTCCGATTCCTCATTCGAAACACATTCGGCTCGCTTAGCGACCAATTCAGCGTCGACCTTCTGAGATTCAAGTACTTGATGAATCAATAACGGTTTGGTCTCTAATTCGACTACTAGCACCTCATCGGGTGAAACGGATAGATGAGCATCCATCGCTCTCAAAGCAACCATTGCCTTACGACTTAAAGCATCGGCCACCACGTTGGCCTTTCCCGGGTGATAATCAATAATGAGTTCATAGTCTTTCAACAACTCAAGCCAACGTCTTTGTCGCAGTTTAAATCTCTACGAGTCATCAAATATTTTAGACTCTTGTGGTGCGAATAAATGTGACACCTTTCTCCAAACAAGTAATGCCGCCATATCTTCAAGGCGAACACTATGGTCGCTAGTTCAAGGTCATGGGTGGGATAGTTTCTCTCATGCGGCTTTAGTTGTCTCGACGCGTAAGCCACAACTCGACCTTCTTGCATCAACACACAACCTAACCCAAGCAAGGATGCGTCATCAGATATGACAAACTCTTTCTGGACTCACTGTACTAATCTTCGGGGCCTCGGTTAAACGGGTCTTTAGTCGATCGAAACTTTCTTGACAGCGTTCCGACCACTCGAACTTAACATCTTTTTGAAGTAGTTTTGTCATCGGTGCAGCTATCACCGAAAAACCTTTCACAAATCGTCGATAGTATCCGGCAAGCCCCAAAAAGCTCCTAACTTCGGTAACATTCCTTGGTGGTTTCCAATCGACTATGGCCGAAATTTTGTTCGGGTCCACCCTGACACCCGATGCGGACACCACGTGCCCCAAAAAGCTAACCTCTTTCAACCAAAATTCACATTTACTGAACTTTGCGTATAACTGCTTATCTCGTAAGATTTGCAACACTAGCCTCAGGTGTTCAGCATGTTCAGTTTCATCTCTCGAATAGACCAAAATGTCATCGATAAATACAACTACGAACCGATCCAAGTATGGCCTGAAAATTCTATTCATTAAATCCATAAACACCGCAGGGGCATTAGTGAGCCCAAACGGCATCACCAAGAATTCGTAGTGACCGTACCTCATTCTAAAAGCGGTTTTGGGTATGTCCGATTCTCGGACCCTCAACTGATAGTACCCCGATCTCAAATCTATCTTTGAAAACACTGAGGCTCCCTTTAATTGATCAAACAAATCGTCAATTAAGTAGCAGCGGAGATTTGTTCTTTATCATCACTTTATTCAACGGCGATAGTCGATGCACAATCTCATAGTTCCATCCTTCTTCTTCACAAACAATCTTGGTGCGCCCATGGAGAAAAACTTCGGTCGAGCGAAACCTCTATCCGTCAATTCTTGCAATTGAACCTTCAATTCCTTTAATTCCGTTAATGCCATACGATATGGGGCTATTGAGATCGGCATAGTACCGGTACAACCGATGCGAATTCCACTTCTCGAACCGGTGGTAATCCGATAACTCCTCGGGAAAAACATCCAATACTCACAAACCATCGGTACCGATTCGAGTTTCCTTTCCGTCTCTTTACTTTCAAACACATATGCAAGGTATGTTTCACACCCTTTTTAACATACCTCCGGCGGTCATAGAAGATATTATCGGCACTCCTTTTAAATCGATGAGACTCGACTCGGACTACCTCATTATTTGCACTCCTCAAATCGATGGTTTTCCTTTGCGATCCACCATTGCATCATGTACGGTCACCAATCCATACCAAGAATAACGTCGAATTCATCAAATGGTAGAAGCATCGGATCGGTAGGAAAACAAGATTCTCGAATTATTAGGGGCATCTCTTGCACACTTTATCAACGAGTGCGTATTGACCCAAAGGGTTTGACACTCGAATTACGAACTCGATGAGACTCAACGGTAGAGTCTTCTTGGATGCTAAGGTTTCACATACATATGAATGAGTAGAGCGGGGTCAATCAATGCAATCACACTAGTATCAAAGAGAGTAAAAGTACCGGTGATAACGTCGGGGAGGATGCCTCCTCTCGTGTGCGGATGGCATATGCTCTAGCGAGAGCACGGGTCTCGGATCGAACAGTAGTATCGAGGCTCCTCTCTGATTACCACCCCTACCTCCAGAAATTCTCGGGGGCCTACCTCTAGCCGTTGTTCCACTAGGTCTTGCACCTTGCATCTTATTCTTCTCATCTAGCTCCGTGCAATCTCTAATGAAGTGGTCCTTCGAACCGCATCCATAACAGGCCCTATTAACAGACTTACCCCAACATTCACCTAGGTGTCGCCTTCCACATTGGGGGCATTCAGGTCTCTCTTGACGATTATTGCCCACACTAGCTACCGAAGTAGCTCGGGAGTCCGTCAATGGTCGGGCTCTGATGGAAATTCCCGCAGAGTCACCCTCGACTTATTAGTGTCCTCCCCGAACTTCTTTCTTGTCGAGAACGGAGCTTTACTCGCCGATCTTTTACGATAATCTCTTGCTTCAAATTCAGCCTTCTTCTTTTCCTTTCCGAGTTCTTCCGCCTTGCAGGCTCGTTCGACTAGTGTTACGAACTCCTTTATCTCTAAAATACCCACTAGCAGCTTTAAGTCTTCATTCAACCCTTCTTCAAATCTTTTGCACATAGCAACCTCATCAGCTACACACTCCCGAGCATACCGACTAAGTCTTACAAACTCATGTTCGTATTCAGATACGGTCATCCGGCCTTTCTTGAGTTCCAAGAATTCCTTACACTTCTGATCGATGAACCGTTGACTAATGTATTTCTTTCGAAATTCGGATTGAAAGAAATCCCAAGTAACTCGTTCATTTGGGACTATGGAAATTAAAGTCCTCCACCAATAGTAAGCTGAGTCTCGCAACAAGGATATAGCACACTTAAGACATTCATCGGGTGTGCATGACAGTTCATCTAACACTCGAATGGTGTTATCGAGCTAGAATTCGGCTCTTTCGGCATCATCAGTGACTATGGCCTTGAACTCCTCGGCCCCGTGCTTCCTAATCAAGTCTACTGGTGGTTTGCTTAGCCTCACGGGATCGATGGCGGAGGCATTACGGACTCTTAGGCGGAGTATTTAAATTCGGGAATGGTTGGACAGTAGGGTTGGTTCGGGCATATTGTGCGACCCACTCATTCATCATGGTGAAGAAGGCTTGTTTCGCCCCTTCATTTTGATTATTCGCGGATGACTGAGGCTCAACAGGCGGTGTCCCTTGCGCGGGAGCAGCCGCTACACTTTCAACGTCATCCGCCAAGGGTCTCTATTCCGGCTCCATTGCTAATCAAAACAAAAATTTCAACCGTCAGAAGTCATCACATTATTAAGCACTAACAAATTGGCATGTATAGCTAGACTCACACGCTCTATGGTAGTCCTAGAACCAACTAAACCTGGCTCTGATACCAATAAAATGTAACACCCCAAACCCGTGACCGTCCTTTGGATTTGAAACACGTGGTGTTACCGGCTTACTTCCTTTTTTTTCTCTCTTGACAATAATTGATTTCGCCCAGGCAGGCTAGCTAACTGCGTCACTGTCACCTTAAAAATAATATCTTGAGTTCCAGAACTCGAAAATCAGTTCCGTAAATTTTCCCTGAAACTAGACTCATATATCCATCCCTGGATTTATTCCTAGAATTTTTGGTCGGGCCAATTGGTACAGTTTATTAGTTAAAGTCACCCATGTTACAGGGGTCCACTACACTGACCTTCGCGCGTTACAACTTGAATATCTCTCTGTACAGGGCTTTAATACTGGTGCCGTTTGTTTCTAAAGAAACTATACTCAAAATGGAATCTGTACATATAAGGCATGACTTCTAATTATTTCTGGATAATTTATAGTAAATTTTCAAAGTCACAACAGGGGACCCAGAAACTGTTCTGGCCCTGTCTCACAAGAACTCTAATATCTCTAGTATACTGCTCATATGGTCATTTCGTTTCATCCATATAAAAATAGATTCATCAAGGTTCAATTTAATAATTTATTCACTATTTAATTCTGCTTCTACTATTTTTAGTGATTTTTCAATCTCATCTCACTGCTGCTGTCAGCAACAGTTACTGCAGTAGACTATGCCAATTTCATGAATCTTTCCTTGGCCTTACTAATCATCCATCATACATGACACAATTTATGGCCACCTTATCAAAATTAAAGTTTCTAAGACTCGTGGCTATAGGTTCTAGCATCCCACTCGACGACCACATAGGCCATTTTCACATGGCTTAAAGTTTACAACCCACAATTCAACAAAACATAATAGCCTATACATGCCAATTGTTCTCCTAGTTCAACTACGAAGACAATACCAAAAGGTTTCCAGCCGGTGTGATGACTTCAATGACGGTTCCGAGCACGCGACAATACGAGTCCAAGAGACCTAAAATGGGTGACAAGAAAACATCGAGTGAGTTTATAACTCAGTAACTCATAAGCATTCATCAACCATCCATTAGTAAAATTTTCACAACATGAAACAGTAAACGAGGCTAGGTACTTCATCCATATCGGAACTATACCATAATTCCTCGGACCTTTCGATTCAATCTCATTCCAAGTCATACATCCACATTTCATATTCTATACAATAAGATAATTGAGGCATTTTTACTCACCAACTCATTCACACCACAATCATACAATTGCAATCATCACATAGATTTAAAGCTTACCACGCTCAACCCCGAGCAAGAACGTATTGCCTATTCGTCATGAGCTCAAGGTACTTACCCGATCCGCTGTCCATACTCAACTCGATGGAGACACACCCTCCATATAATTGTTCGATCGGAGATATATATATATATAGAGTACTCACACACAGTGCTTAATACTCGATTTCGCACACTTAGTGCCATGCGATCTAAGCCCGCACACACAGTGCCATACCCTTCGAGCTTGCACACTTAGTGCCATATATTTCCAGCATGCACACTTAGTGCCATATATTTCCAGCATGCACACTCAGTGCCATATTTTTCCAGCATGCACACTTAGTGCCAATCTCGTCACCGTACACTCAGATTGCCCGCACACTTAGTGCCGAAAGCAACTTTCTACACATTTCACTATTTCTTTTACATTCAACAAATGTCATCATTCCATACACATACATTTTCATTTGTAAATATATATATCATCCCATTAAACACAATTGCATAAATTTTACAATCATTTAAGCAATATCAAATACGTGCTTAATGACTTACCTTGTGTTCGTAAATAATTCCAAGTCGGCTACTCGATGATCTTGATTTCCCTTGTTGGACGCCTCTCCTTTAGGATCTTGAGCTTAAACAAATAAATTAGCTCATTCAACCGCTTTGGTACATATATTGGTATCCACATTTTAATGATCTTATGACATACGAACGACATGGTAAAATTTTTATCTTACTACCTTACGTTCTTAGCTATTCGCTAATAGCCTTATGCAATTACCATACTATCAATAATCCAATCATATTCATTACTCAAGTATAGTATTTTCACATTCGGCAATAATATTACATACAATAGCCGATTCTTCTTACTTTGTATTTATGCATCTATTTGATCATTAGTTTAGTTCAAACACCCATACACCAAGATTTATCAAGTTTAGCATGAAACATAACCTTAATCCTCAATGACCACTATGGCGAAAATCCTAGTCAACCCAAAATCACAATTTCTAACACATAATTGTTCATAACACAATTAAAGCATCCTCTCCATTCCAACACTTCAAGACACATACATTTCCCACAAATCTCCAACTTCATATTCGGCCTTAGTGTACATACACAAGCCGATTTTTTTCTTCCTATCATCCAACCTAACTATATGAATATTTAACTAGCTCACACTTCACCCATTCACAATCACTCATTTAACACAAAGAAAATAATCAACTCCCTTCACTATCTACCATGGCGAATACTTCATGCACCACCCAAATCCAAAATTTTAACATGGGCTAGTTAAAGAACTTAGTAATCAACTTACATTAAGCTGAAATTTCAAAATCTAACATGAATTACTAACCTTGTTTTGAGCTTAAAGTTGACCAAATCTCCTCCCCTTTCTTTCTTCAATTCAGCTAAGAGAGAACCAAAGGAAATGAAGCTCTCTTTTTTTTCTTTCTTTGCTCCATTCACGGCAAGGGGGGGGCAACCTGTAACACCCCAAACCCGAGACCATCGCCGGTGTCGGACCCGAGGGTTAACAAACCAAGTTCACATGTTTTTGCCCACCAATTTGACATTTCCAGTCAGGCTGGAAAACTGCGTCACTGTCGCCTTAAAATCATATCTCGAGTTTCAAAACTCGGAAACTGGTTTCGTAAATTTTCCTGAATTTAGACTCATATATACATCCATGGATTTATTTCTAGGATTTTGGTCGGGCCAATTGGTACAGTTTATTAGTTAAAGTTACCCAAGTTACAGGGATCGACTGCTCTGACCTTCGCGCGGTATAACTTGAATATCTCTCTGCACAGGGCTTTAATGCTGGTGTCGTTTGTTTCTAATGAAACTAGACTCAAAATGGAATCTGTACATATAAGGTATATCTCCTAATTCTTTTGGATAATTTATAGTGAATTTTTAAAGTTGCGACAGGGAACCCAGAAACCATTCTGGCCCTGTCTCACAATAGCTTTAATATCTCTTAACCTGTAACTCCTATGACCGTTTCGTTTCTTCCATATGAAAATAGACTCATCAAGGTTCATTTACATAGCTTATTCACTATTTGATTCCATTCCTATGAATTATGGTGATTTTTCACATTCACGCCACTGCAGCTGGCAGCATCTGTTTTTAAGGTAGGACTTACCTATTTGGTAGTCTCCATGATTCAACTAATCTTGCCATACATAGGTTCATATATGATCATTTTAACCATGCCAATGGCTGATCATATGACCAACATTCCCATTTCCAAACCATAGCCACATCATGACCCCAAATATATATACATACAACCCACAATAAGTCTAAGTTCATGCTCCCTTTTAGAGCCATTTTCGCATGGCCATACAAACTTAAATTACAACGTATTTAACAAACAAGAGGTAGTCCTATACATGCCATCTCAAGTTCAACCAAAATTTATACCAAAATGGAGGCTTGATAGTGTGGATGACTTCGACTTCAACGATCCCAAATCCGATTGCCTCGGCGAAATCTAGAAAACTAAGAGCCAAAGCAGCGGGGTAAGCATTTTTATGCTTAGTAAGTCTCAAGGAATATAATGAACTATAATTTACAGCAATACATTCACATAGCCAAATGCATCATTTCATTAATACACATTCTTACTTCATACTTCATCATTGTATAAGTTCGCAAAGCATCAATCAATTCAATAACTGAAATTCATTAGTCGATTGAGCGAATGTTGCTCAAACACGTCGACTTTCCAATGCACATATAACGTACCTTATCCTTTGGGCTGTCCGAGTGTACTAATTAAATTCATTTCAGCAACCAACACTCACCTCCAGCCCAAGATTCTTGAATATAACCGGATATAATCACGTGCACAAATGCCTTGGTCTTAGCCCGGATAGAATAACTTCATACGAATGCCTTGGGCCTTAGCCCGATATAACCACTAGCACAATTGCCTTGGGTCTTAACCGGATATAATTTCAGCATAATTGTCTTGGGCTTAGCCCGATATCATTCAATTTCTCATGCACACATACATCAATAATCATTGGACATACATATTTCATTTTCGTTACTAAGGCTCAAACACAATTAATATCATTAGCATATTAGCCTTGGACTTAGCCCGGTGGAATTCAAATACTCATACACACATAATCAATAATCATACACATCCATATTTCATCTCACATAATTCAAGTAAGGTCACTTCTTGAGGACTTACCTCGGATGTTGTCGAGCGGCTTTTTCGGCTATTCGATCACCTTTTCCTTCCCTTGTCCAATTGTGGCCCTCTTGGCTCTTGAGCTAATTCAAACAAATTCAATTTATTAAAACCTCATTGTGCTTGCTTATGGCCGAATATGACAAGGATTTTAGATGGTCATATGGCCACTCTTTAGCTTGAATACACAATGGTCATGCACATTTTATACTACATCAAGCAATTCAATACAATTTGTTTGAACATCAAGGAAATGCTAAGGCCTTCAATGGGCTACCCAAGGCGAATATTCATGTACATGTTGAGGTCAAAATTTGCATTAATACCTCACAAAAACAGCATGCAATCTACTAATTTATGCTTTGCACATTGTGGCCCAAAACTTATAATATAGCATCAAGCACTTATATGTGTGCTAGGCGAATTGTGCTTGCAATTTCACAAGCATTCTTCCACATTTTCTTCTTTAAATCAATATATTCATCACTTAGTTCATAACCAAACATAATGTGCAATCATATATATGCATATATGAGCATGGCGAATTTTCAAGGTGTCCATAGCCATCCAAAACACAAACTTTTAACTAACATGCAAGAAGCATGAATCATGCTCAAGAATGCATCATGGCCAAGTATGACAATCATGCTCCTTTTCAACTTTAATCATGATAAAACAAAGAAAACTCAAAATCTTACTCATGAGTAGAAAATCCATCATTGCATGCATCATCATCAAGCTTCACACTTAGCATGCAATGGCTTTATCACTATAACAACTTTGGCCAAATACCATTTCCATGGCATACCAAAGATTTGAGCCATGGCTAACATGCACATCAAGTTAGCAACCAAAACATGCATGAAACTCCCAACACAACCTCATACATACCTTAATCTTGATGCAAACTTAGCCAAATCTCCTTCTAGATCTCTTCCAAACCAAGCATGAAGCAAAAATCCTCCTTCTTCCTTAGTTTTGGCTCAAAGAAAGGATGAACAAAATTTTTTCTTTCCTTCTCTACAACTCACGGCAATGGGGTATGCCACTCTCTCACACATTTTTTTTTTCATTCTTTTCTTACCCATGCTTATTTGTTTACTATTTCTCCCTAATGCCCAACAAAACATGTTTCATGACATGTTTGACCCATATTCTTTGTCATGGCCGGCCATTACTTGTAGAAAGGGGAATTTGACATGCAAGTCCATTATTTTGCATGCATGCTTTAATTAGTCATCACCTATTTCCTATCGTACTTTCAAAGTTCACTACTAAGTCCTTTCTTATAATTTAGCACCTAATTAATAAAAATCGAGACACGAAATATTTACGCATACCAATTCCACATACAATAAGTACGGAATATAACACTTAATTATTCTTGTGACTCGGTTTCGTGGTCCCAAACCACTCTCCGACTAGGGTCACATTCGGGTGTCACAACTCTCCCCACTCAAGAGATTTTCGTCCCGAAAAGCTTACCGTAAATAGGTTCGGATATCGCTCTCTCATTGAGTTCTCGGTCTCCCAAGTAGCTTCTTCTATCCCGTGCTTGAGCCATAACACTTTCACTAGCGGAACCCGCTTGTTTCGCAACTCTTTCACTTCTCGTGATAGGATACGAATTGGTTCTTCCTCATAACTCATATTAGCTTGAATTTCAATTTCGATGGACTAATCACGTGCGATGGATCGGATCTATAACGTCGAAGCATCGAAGCGTGGAAGACATCGTGAACCTTTTGAGTTCGGGGCAAAATCAAACGATATGCCACCGGACCGACTTCGCTCGATATCTCATATGGCCCAATGAACCTCGGGCTCAACTTGCCCTTACGGTAGAACACGAGTATTTTTTCCAAGGCGATACCTTGAGGAACACTTTATCACCCACGATACTCGATATCCTTACGCTTCATATCCGCGTCGACTTCGACGATCGAAGGCTATCTTCAAACTTTCACGGATTACTTTCACTTTCATTCGGCATCCCTAATCAAATCCACCCGAAAATCTTGCTTTCACCAAGCTCGGTCCAAAACAATGGTGTACGGCATTTACGCCGTACAAAGCCTCGTAGGGTGCCATCTTAATACTCGATTGAAAGTTTGTTGTTGTAAGCGAATTCAATCAACGGCAAATACCGTTCCCATGAACCACTAAACTCGAGGACGCAACATCTTAACATATCCTCAAGTATCCCGAATTACCCGCCGGATTGACCATCGGTTTGGGGGTGGAAGGCGGTCTTGAAATGCAACTCGGTACCCAAAGCTTCTTGCAACTTTTTCCAAAACCGCGAGGTAAATCTCGGATCTCTATCCGACCACGATAGAAATAGGCACCCGTGTAATTTCACAACGAGAAACGTACAATTCCGCTAATTTGTCCATTGAAAAATCCGTGCGTGCACGGGGACAAAGTGGGCCGACTTAGTCAATCGATCTACCACGACCCAAACCGCATCCTTCTTACTTGCGACAATGGCGGTCCGGATACAAAGTCCATTGTGACTCGATCCCATTTCCACTCGGGTATCGTGATTGGTGAAGTAATCTCGAAGGCACCGATGTTCCGCTTTCACTTGTTGACATATTAAACATCTTGAAACAAAGTCGGAGATGTCTCGCTTCATACCATGCCACCAAAATCGGCGTTTCAAATCATTGTACATCTTCATACTCCGGGTGGATTGCCATTCGGCTACAATGGGCTTCATTGAGAATTATCGAAATGAGTTCAATTCTTTGGGACACACAGACGACTTTTGAACCTCAAACAATCGTCATCGTCGATTTGAAACTCCGAGTCCTTGTTCGAACACACGCAGCCCGTTTTGCAACCAACTCGTCATCGACTTTACGAGCTTCTCGAATTTGGTGTGTCAATAATGGTTTGGCTTTCATTTCAGCCACTAACACACTGTCGGATCGGATAGACAAGTGCACATTCATCGCTCGTAAAGTGAATAACGATTTACGACTCAAGGCATCCGCAACTACATTCGCCTTTCCGGGTGATAGTCAATGATCACTCATAATCCTTTAACATTCGAGCCAACGTCTTTGTCGCAGATTTAAGTCTCGTTGGGTCATCAAATACTTGAGACTTTTGTGATCCGAGTATACATGGCACCTTTCACCGAATAAGTAATGTCGCCAAATCTTTAAAGGCGAATACGATGGCGGCCAATTCGAGATCATGAGTCGGATAATTTTTCTCATGTGGCTTTAATTGCCTCGGCGCGCAGGCCACAACTCGACCTTCTTGCATTAATACGCAACCTAACCCAAGTAGAGAGCGTCGCTATAGATGACAAACTCCTTGCGGATTCGGGTTGCACTAGAATTGGGGCTTCAGTCAAATAAGTTTTCAGTTGATCGAAGCTTTTTGGCATTTCTCCGTCCATTCGAACTTAACATCCTTTTGGAGTAACCGTCATCGGCGTGGCTATCGTTGAGAAGCCTTTACAAATCGTCGGTAGTAACCAAAGCCCCAAAAAGCTTGAACCTCGGTAATATTTCTCGGAGGCTTCCAATTTAGTATGGCTGAAATTTTATTCGGTCGACTCGAATACCGATCTGAATACCACATGACCCAAGAAGCTTACCTCTCTTAACCGAACTCACACTTGCTGAACTTAGCATATAATTGCTTGTCCCGTAAAATTTGCAGCACTAACCGCAGGTGTTCAAGCATGTTCGGTCTCATTTCTTGAATAGACCAAGATGTCATCAATGAACACGACTACTGAATCGATCCAAATATGGTCTAAAGATTCGATTCATTAAATCCATAAATACCGTAGGGCATTAGTGAGCCCAAGCGGCATCACCGAGAACTCATAGTGACCATATCTCGATCAAGAAGCGGTCTTGGGCACGTCTCAATCTCGGATTCGCAATTGATAGTAGCCCGATCTCAAATCTATTTTCGAGAACACCGAGGCTCCTTGATTGATCGAACAAGTCATCAATACGTGGCAGCGGATATTTGTTCTTTATCGTCGCTTTGTTAAGGCGGCGATAGTCGATGCATAGTCGCATGGTTCCATCCTTCTTCTTCACGAACAACACCGCGCACCCAAGGCGAAAAACTCGAGGCGAGCAAAACCTCTATCCACCAATTCTTGCAACCGAGTTTTCAACTCCTTCAATTCGTTGGTGCCATACGATCGGAGCTATCGAAATTGGGGTGGTACCGGTACCAATTCGATGCCAAATTCTATTTCTCGAGCAGGTGGTAAACCCGGCAATTCTTGGGAAAACATCCGGGTATTCACAAACCACGGCACGCATTCGGGTTTCTTCTCGATTCCTTGTCATCGAGTACGTCGCAAGGTACGCTTCGCACCCTTTTCTTACATATTTACGGGCCAACATCGGCGATATTACGGTGGCAACCCTTTAAGTCCGTGGACTCAACCCGAATTATTTCATTATTCGCGCACCTCAAATCGATAGTCTTGCTCTTGCAATTTACAACCGCATCGTGCATGGTCAACCAATCCAAACCAAGAATAACATCGAACTCATCGAATGGCAAAAGCATTAAGTCCGCGGAAAACAAGAACCTCGGAACACTAGGGGACTTTTCTTGCACACTTTGTTAACAAGCACGTAATGACCCAAGGGTTTGACACCGAATTACAAACTCGATAGACTCAATGGGCAAAGTCTTCTTTGGATGCTAAGGTTTCACATATATAAGAATGAGTAGAACCGGGGTCAATCAAAGCAATTACATTTGTATTGAAAAGAGTGAAAGTACCGGTAATAACATCCGGAGGCGGCATCCTCGGCGTGCGCGTGTGGCATAAGTCCTAGCAGAGCACGAGCCTCGGATCGATGGTAGCATCTCTAGATCCTCTCGACCGCCAACGACATTGCCCATATTTCTAGGTGGCCTACCTCGGCGATGGTAGCACCGGGTTTGCACTCGACTTGCATTACATTCATGCATCCTCGGGCAATCCTTCATAAAATGGTCGGCCGATCCACACTTATAGCAGAGGCGATCACGAAACCAACAGCTCCCGAATGCCATTTGCCACAATGTGGACACTCAGTCCTCTCTCGGCGATCATTTCCGCCACCGCAATCGAGGTGACTCGTGTGGTCACGGGGTCGATCGCGTCCTCGTCTAGAAAATCCCAAACGCCTCTAGACCGGCTCGCATCATCTCGAAATCTCTTCGATGCTTGTTGAAGAGACTTTCCGAGGACCTCTTCGAATTCTCCAATCCCCACATCAGCTTTTGTTTCTCCTTTCTAAGCTCTTGACTTTACAAGCTCGCTCAACAAGTACTACGAACTCTCGTATCTCGAGAATGCCAACAAACATCCTTATATCATCATTCAGCCCATCCTCGAAGCGTTTGCACATAATAGCTTGGACGAAATGCATTCTCGCGTCTGGCTAAGCCTCACAAACTTTCGTTCGTGTCGATAGCGGACATAGAACCTTGCTTAAGATCAAGGAACTCCCTCCGCTTTTGGTCGATGAATCTCGGTGATATACTTTTTGAACTTCGGTTAGAAAGAATTCCCAAGTCACTTGCTCTCTAGGCACCACAAGTCGAGTACTCCACCAATAGTAGGCGGACTCGCGTAGCAAGGAGATGGTACACTTTAAGCACTCATCGGTTGTACAGGATAGCTCATCAAGCACCGGATAGTGTTATCTAACCATAATTCAGCTCGCTTCATCATCATCATCCGTAGCCTTAAATTCAGTGGCCCCATGTTTTGAATCCTATCGATTGGGGCTTACCGACCTTATTGGGTCGATCACGGAGGTATTGTAGTCTTGGGGTTGCATTAAATCGGGAATGGAGGTGGTGGAACAATAGTGTTGGTTCGAATGTATTGATTAAACCATTCGTTCATCACACTATAAAAGGCTTGCTTAGCCTCGTCATTAGGATTGCTGGCCATAGGTTGAGAGTCCGCGGCGCTGTCCCTTGCGGCGGGAGCAAGCGCCACACTCTCCACATCATCAGCTATCGCTTCGGTTGGGATCGGGATCCATTGCTATAAACAAACATGAAGTCAAATTGTCGAATTCATCACACTATCGATTCATCATTTAATGGCATGTATAGCTAGACCCCAAACACATCACGGTAGTCCTAGAATCGACTAAACCGTGGCTCGATACCAATAAAATTGTAACACCCCAAACCCGAGACCATCGCCGGATTGTCGGACCCGAGGGTTAACAAACCAAGTTCACATGTTTTTGCCCACCAATTTGACATTTCCAGTCAGGCTGGAAAACTGCGTCACTGTCGCCTTAAAAATCATATCTCGAGTTTCAAAACTCGGAAACTGGTTTCGTAAATTTTCCTGAATTTAGACTCATATATACATCCATGGATTTATTTCTAGGATTTTGGTCGGGCCAATTGGTACAGTTTATTAGTTAAAGTTACCCAAGTTACAGGGATCGACTGCTCTGACCTTCGCGCGGTATAACTTGAATATCTCTCTGCACAGGGCTTTAATGCTGGTGTCGTTTGTTTCTAATGAAACTAGACTCAAAATGGAATCTGTACATATAAGGTATATCTCCTAATTCTTTTGGATAATTTATAGTGAATTTTAAAGTTGCGACAGGGAACCCAGAAACCATTCTGGCCCTGTCTCACAATAGCTTTAATATCTCTTAACCTGTAACTCCTATGACCGTTTCGTTTCTTCCATATGAAAATAGACTCATCAAGGTTCATTTACATAGCTTATTCACTATTTGATTCCATTCCTATGAATTATGGTGATTTTTCACATTCACGCCACTGCAGCTGGCAGCATCTGTTTTAAGGTAGGACTTACCTATTTGGTAGTCTCCATGATTCAACTAATCTTGCCATACATAGGTTCATATATGATCATTTTAACCATGCCAATGGCTGATCATATGACCAACATTCCCATTTCCAAACCATAGCCACATCATGACCCCAAATATATATACATACAACCCACAATAAGTCTAAGTTCATGCTCCCTTTTGAGCCATTTTCGCATGGCCATACAAACTTAAATTACAACGTATTTAACAAACAAGAGGTAGTCCTATACATGCCATCTCAAGTTCAACCAAAATTTATACCAAAATGGAGGCTTGATAGTGTGGATGACTTCGACTTCAACGATCCCAAATCCGATTGCCTCGGCGAAATCTAGAAAACTAAGAGCCAAAGCAACGGGTAAGCATTTTTATGCTTAGTAAGTCTCAAGGAATATAATGAACTATAATTTACAGCAATACATTCACATAGCCAAATGCATCATTTCATTAATACACATTCTTACTTCATACTTCATCATTGTATAAGTTCGCAAAGCATCAATCAATTCAATAACTGAAATTCATTAGTCGATTGAGCGAATGTTGCTCAAACACGTCGACTTTCCAATGCACATATAACGTACCTTATCCTTTGGGCTGTCCGAGTGTACTAATTAAATTCATTTCAGCAACCAACACTCACCTCCAGCCCAAGATTCTTGAATATAACCGGATATAATCACGTGCACAAATGCCTTGGTCTTAGCCGGATAGAATAACTTCATACGAATGCCTTGGCCTTAGCCCTGATATAACCACTAGCACAATTGCCTTGGTCTTAACCGGATATAATTTCAGCATAATTGTCTTGAGGCTTAGCCCGATATCATTCAATTTCTCATGCACACATACATCAATAATCATTGGACATACATATTTCATTTTCGTTACTAAGGCTCAAACACAATTAATATCATTAGCATATTAGCCTTGGGACTTAGCCCGGTGGAATTCAAATACTCATACACACATAATCAATAATCATACACATCCATATTTCATCTCACATAATTCAAGTAAGGTCACTTCTTGAGGACTTACCTCGGATGTTGTCGAGCGGCTTTTTCGGCTATTCGATCACCTTTTCCTTCCCTTGTCCAATTGTGGCCCTCTTGGCTCTTGAGCTAATTCAAACAAATTCAATTTATTAAAACCTCATTGTGCTTGCTTATGGCGAATATGACAAGGATTTTAGATGGTCATATGGCCACTCTTTAGCTTGAATACACAATGGTCATGCACATTTTATACTACATCAAGCAATTCAATACAATTTGTTTGAACATCAAGGAAATGCTAAGGCCTTCAATGGGCTACCCAAGGCCGAATATTCATGTACATGTTGAGGTCAAAATTTGCACTTAATACCTCACAAAAACAGCATGCAATCTACTAATTTATGCTTTGCACATTGTGGCCCAAAACTTATAATATAGCATCAAGCACTTATATGTGTGCTAGGCAATTGTGCTTGCAATTTCACAAGCATTCTTCCACATTTTCTTCTTTAAATCAATATATTCATCACTTAGTTCATAACCAAACATAATGTGCAATCATATATATGCATATATGAGCATGGCGAATTTTCAAGGTGTCCATAGCCATCCAAAACACAAACTTTTAACTAACATGCAAGAAGCATGAATCATGCTCAAGAATGCATCATGGCCAAGTATGACAATCATGCTCCTTTTCAACTTTAATCATGATAAAACAAAGAAAACTCAAAATCTTACTCATGAGTAGAAAATCCATCATTGCATGCATCATCATCAAGCTTCACACTTAGCATGCAATGGCTTTATCACTATAACAACTTTGGCCAAATACCATTTCCATGGCATACCAAAGATTTGAGCCATGGCTAACATGCACATCAAGTTAGCAACCAAAACATGCATGAAACTCCCAACACAACCTCATACATACCTTAATCTTGATGCAAACTTAGCCAAATCTCCTTCTAGATCTCTTCCAAACCAAGCATGAAGCAAAATCCTCCTTCTTCCTTAGTTTTGGCTCAAAGAAAGGATGAACAAAATTTTTTCTTTCCTTCTCTACAACTCACGGCAATGGGGTATGCCACTCTCTCACACACATTTTTTTTCATTCTTTTCTTACCCATGCTTATTTGTTTACTATTTCTCCCTAATGCCCAACAAAACATGTTTCATGACATGTTTGACCCATATTCTTTGTCATGGCGGCCATTACTTGTAGAAAGGGGAATTTGACATGCAAGTCCATTATTTTGCATGCATGCTTTAATTAGTCATCACCTATTTCCCTATCGTACTTTCAAAGTTCACTACTAAGTCCTTTCTTATAATTTAGCACCTAATTAATAAAAAATCGAGACACGAAATATTTACGCATACCAATTCCACATACAATAAGTACGGAATATAACACTTAATTATTCTTGTGACTCGGTTTCGTGGTCCCGAAACCACTCTCCGACTAGGGTCACATTCGGGGTGTCACACAACCACACACACACACACATTTTTTTTTTGTTTCTCTTCCTCCAACCTTAATATTTTATCAATTTTGACATCAACCATTAACAAAACATGTTTATGACATGTTTTCTTTTGCCCATCATCCTTGTCATGGCCGGCCACTAGGCTATCTTTAGGGAAATTTGACATGCAAATCCCTCATTTTCACAACATGCATTATTAGGCCACTTTGCATTTGCCTAGCACATTTCTAAATTTTCTCACACAAGTCCTTTCTAGTGAAATTCACCTTTATAACACTAAATCAAATCATCAAAAATGTCACACACAATTTAACACATATCATAGGCATCACAATAAATTTTAAATTATTTTTATGCCTCGGTTTTGTGGTCCCGAAACCACATCCCATCTAGGGTCAATTTTGGGCTGTCACAGAGGAGATACTTAAGGCTCTTGTGATCTGTGTAAATAATACACTTCTCACCGTACAGGTAATGCCTCTAAACTTTCAGTGCGAATACCATCACAGCCACATCCAAGTCATGCGTCGGATAATTCGCCTCATGAGTCTTAAGCTGGCGAGATGCGTATGCCACCACTTTACCCTCTTGCATCAACACACAACCCAAACCAATGTGTGATGCATCGCTGTAGATAGTAAACTCTTTCCCAGGCTCTGGCTGTGTCAAGACAGGGGCCTTAGTCAGACTTTCTTAAGTTTCTTAAAACTTTCTTGCTGAGCATCAATCCAGTTAAACGACACCTCCTTATGCAACAACTTAGTCAGAGGTGCAGCAATCAATGAAAACCCCTCAAAAAACCATTTATAATACCCTGCCAAACCTAGAAAACTTCAAATCTCAGATACTGTCTTAGGCGGCTTCCAATCCAAAACAGCTTCAATTTTCTGAGGATCAACCCTAATTGTAACACCCCTAAACCGTATCCATCACTGGAATGAGGTTACAAGGCATTACTGATCATAATACAATTCAGAACAGACTTTCATTACATAGTTAATCATCTAATATATTTTCAATATCAAACTAACATATTTTGATTCTATAGTTCATATAATTTCCAAGGATATAATTAAGCAATACAAATAAAGATTCATGAAGATCAAATGTTAAATTCAAAACCAATATATGTCATTTCACATACCAATTAAATATGTATACTATAACATTTATGACATTCAAATAATGTGCCATTTAAAACCGATACAAAACCATATTAATCTTTTATCTATTTTGCTAACAAAGTTTACCTATACATATTTATTTATTTTTGAATAGCTATCAAATCCACATACCCATACATATTTTTATTTTACACAATAAGCATATACCAAATATACCTCATAGAAATAACATGCATTTTAATTTACCAATGCATTACATGTTATAACATAGTACACATCCATCTATTACTCTAAAGCGAAACACAATGATTAAACACCATCATATATATATACCTAAAGATGAGATATATATCAAGTCAACTTATCATATGCATAAATATTTATACAAGCAAATGCCGAATAACAAATTTGTTATAACCGTATCATATAATTTCATCTTATAACAGAATTTACAAACACATTATTGTAATAGTTTTCAAACCAACTCATGTTACAATTTATACTTCACAAGAATAAGGCATTAACCAAAAATAGACATATATTCAAAACATGAATCTTACATACCATGTAATAAACATATCAAAACAAACTTATATCATGTTCGGATACAACCAAACAACCTTTAATGCCAAATCACATATAACACATTGACCAAATACAACAACCAAATTCACATATACTTTACCTATGCATACCACAACTGAATCAGCCACATATTCATCCAAAATCATTAACCATTTCCAAAACATATAACACCTATCACAAACACCATTCATTCATAGCACATAACATTATAACTAATGTGAATTCAAACTACAATCAAACTTAACCGAATTTAAACATAGAAATTAAGTCGTTTTCGCATGGCTGAAATTATACATAAACCAAAATACAACATTTCAAAAATATAATCCAGCCTATACATGCCATAGGTTCAAAAATTCAACTTATAAAATATCAAAAACAGTCGATAGTGTGATAGACTTTGTTGACGATCCCCGAGCTCGTAACTTGATCCAAAATCTATAAAACAAAAACAAAAATACACACACAGAGTAAGCTTTTATACCTTAGTAAGTCACAAGCAAATAAACTATTCAATGACATGAACAATTCATTTAAAGTAAATCTAATTATACCAACATAATCATATTAAACGAAAATCTTATGATTTCACATATAACATATACTTTTGCATATAAATTTACTTATGGCCGAATACACATATATTAATGTTGACAAAGTATCTTTCAATTTCAAAGCTAAATATCATTATCTGAACACATATATATATACTCTTGAATCATAATATGATATCGTATGTATATACATAGCAATGGCCGAATATACTTCACAAGGTACACATGTTCACATTAGTAACTTACTTACCTTATTTCAAGTAGGTAATAAACCCATTCATACCTGATCATATTAGCTCATTTTGCACATTTGATCACAACCTATGGTTTCCCGATGAACCATTCGAAATTGGATAGGACACTTGGATAATCACACATATCGTACAATGCCAACGTCCCAGACGTGGTCTTACAAGTAATCACATATCGGTTCCACTATCCCAAACAGGGTTTTACTCACACACATATATCGATGCCGTGGTCTTACTCGCACATCATATATTGGAATCCTATGTCATGACATATGTATCCTAGCTATTCCTAAGGTTCATACGGGACTTTTGGACATCGTAACTCGGTCGAAACGAATTTGTAAACATAGTTACCAAGCTTATAAACATTCGACTATTACATATATATATTCAAATATTCCATTTCAGCATATGTAGCTCACATACAATTAAAATAAACAATGTCTATTTACTTATAAACTTACCTTGGACGATGAAAAACGGAACGGGACGGCTAGTCGACAACTTTAGTTTTCCTCCGATCCAAATTCGATTTTCTTTTTTTCTCGATCTAAATTAATATAAATTAAACTTATTTAATCAAATATTTAATCAACTTCATCCAAAAACACATAAATGGGAAAATTACCATTTTACCACTGACATTTTACACTTTTTATAATTTAGTCCAAATTGCACAAAACACAAAACATGCAAAATTTGCACACACCATGCTTAGGCCAAATATTCCTAGTGTTCATACAAGTCCATACATTTTATTTATCTCACATTTTAGTCCCTCAATTTATTATTTTTGCAATTTAGTTCTAATTACTGAAAATCATCAAAAATTCCAATACAAAACATGTTAATCTATCACATATCTTTTATTTTCTACCATCAAACAAAAAAAAAAATCACAAGCTTTCAACAATGGCATAACTCAAAATATTCACGAAAATTAGAAATTCAAGCATGGGTCTTGTAGATAACTTAGCAACGATCTAAAAAATGTAAAAATTATCAAAAACCGAGCTAAACACATACCTTAATCAAGTTTGAACAAGGCTGAACCCTAGCTTTCTTTTTCGTTTCTTTCTTATTTATGTTTGGTCATGAACAACAATTATGAAACTAGGTTTTTTCTTTTATGTTTTATTATATTAACTTATATTTCTAATTTACTAATTTAACCTTAGTTAAAATATTATCCTATCACATATATTATGTCCATTGCCGTCCACCTATATTGATAGTGGCCTAATTACATTACAAATGCTTCATATTATAAAGAAAAATTAATTTGGTCCTCACAAATTAAACTATCAACCTTTCATCTTACGCGATTAAGCCCCTTTTATTTAATCGGACACTCAAACGACAAAATTAAATAATGAAAATTTCACAGATATAAATTCACACATAATAAACATAGAAAATAATTTTAAAAATATTTTTTTGACTCGAATTTTTGGTCCCGAAACCACCGTTCCAATTAGGGTCTAAATCAAACTATTACACTAATCCTTCAGTAGATACCACATCGCCCAGAAATGTTACCTCTCGCAACCAGAACTCGCATTTACTGAACTTGGCATACGGTTGTTTCTCCCTCAAAATTTGTAGAACAACTCAGAGATATGCATCATGATCATCTTTAGTTCTCGAATACACCAAGATGTCATCTATAAAAACCACTACGAACTGATCCAGATAGGGCTGGAACACTCAGTTCATTAGATCCATAAAATCCGCTAGTGTATTCATCAGTCTAGACTGCATCATAGGAACTCGTAATGACCATAACGAGTCCTAAACACTTTCTTGAAAACATCAGCCTCTTTGACTCTCAGTTGATGGTACCCCAATCAAAGATCAATCTTAGAGAAGACCAAAGCTCCTTGGAACTGGTCAAATAGATCATCACTGTTGTAACGCCCCCACGCCCAAAACCGTCGCCGGAGTCGAGCTTGAGGGGTTACCGAACATAATTTATCAAATTAAGGACTTCAAATCATTTGTTTCTACATTCACAGCTTTCTAGCTACCCGTCACAGCTACAAGAAAATCATATCTCGAGTTACTGAAACTCAAATCAAGATCCGTAAATTTTCCATAAATCTAGACTCATATATATATTTACTAATTTGTTTCTAGAATTTTTGGTTGGGCCAATTAGTACAGTTTATTATTTAAAGTCTCCCCTGTTTCAGGGTTCGACTGCTCTGACCTCTGTGTATTACGAATCAGATATCTCTCTATACAGAATTTTAATGACTATGAGGTTTGTTTCTCTTAAAACTAGACTCAACAAGGAATCTGTACATAAAAATAATGACATTTAATTATTTTTTTAAAATTTATTATGAATTTATAAAGTCAGAATAGAGGATCCAGAAATCACTCTAGCCCTGTTTCACAAGGTTTCAAATATCTCATAAAGTATAATTTATATGCCTGTTTCTTTTTTAATCCATATGAAAATAGACTCATTAAGCTTCAATTTCATAACTTGCTCATCATTTAATTCCATTTATACTATTTTTAATGATTTTTCAAATTCATGTCATTGCTGCAGCAATATTCTGTTTTAAGGCAAATTTCATCTTTTCATGAGTTGTTATGAACTAGATAACCTATTAAACTTCCATAATATCAAACAAGATCTAAATTTAACCATCACCATTAATTATCAATATCAAACATTTTCTCAACCAATCATGGCCATATCATAAAATTATTTACACAAAATAAGTATATTGCCATACATGCCATACTTAAGTTTTACAAGACATTTACCGGATGAAAGTCCTTTGGATAGTGTGATCGAACCTTGACCCGTCCGATTCCCGAGCTGGCTTGTTCAAAACTACAGTAAATAAAGAGGAGGAGTAAGCATAAATGCTTAGTAAGTTCATGTGTAAATAACAAGTAACATAACAATACAAATATACCAAACAACTTTAGCATGGTATCACCAAAACATATATCACATTTCTAAACATCATTCATCATCTTACCACCTTATCGTTGTTGTATCTATTTTCAACCCGAGGGTTAAGAACATACCTGTCCAAAGTGTCCATTTCACAACACTTACCCAAACGTCGCTTGCATCTTAAGTGTTCTTCCATTTCACTAGAAATTTCACCCGTTGAACACATCGAATACAACTTCGGATACACGGATAATTTGCACATAAGTGCCTCATATGTAATCAAGAAATCATGTAACCCGCCCTAAGTGAACTCGGACTCAACTCAACGAGCTCGGCGTTCAGATCCATAAGTGAACTCGGACTCAACTCAACGAGTTCGGATGCATAGTTACATTTCACGAACTCGGACTCAACTCAACGAGTTCGGACATTCGCATCCATAAGTGAACTCGGACTCAACTCAACGAGTTCGGATGCTCAACCATCCTAGTGACATGTCACTTGTATCCTAATCTATTCCTAAGGTTCAAACGGGCTTTTCCTCGATCTCACATTTGCCGTCTTCCATGGAATATCGGGCCGATACTCGGTAGCAATTCATATTTATCAAGTAGTAAACATAATTTGCATATTACTCAATATTAACCACAAAGCATAATATTTCACGATTAAAATCAGCATATCATATAATTAACATTAATAACTTAAAATAACATTTATGCTACATTATTTACACATAACTTACCTTGGTACCAAAATATAAAGATTTTGCAATTTAGTCCACAATCTTTTCTTTTCCTCGATCGCGACTTGAATCTCGTTTCTCTTGATCTATAATGCCAAATTAATCTTATTCAATACATACATTCATCAAAACAACATTTAATACGAACTTTGGAAAAATTACACTTTTGCCCCTAAACTTTTGCATAATGACACTTTTGCCCCTAGGCTCGGGAATTAAAATTTATTCCTTATTCTTATGTTTATAACATGCTGATCATTTTTCCCTTCTATGGCAACATCAAATTCTTACTCTAACATATACTTGTGACTATTAGGTATTTTTGCCGATTAAGCCGTTTTACTCGTTTTCACTCAAAACCGAGTAGCACAAGTTGTCTAACATAACTTAAAACCCCATATTCTATCATAAAACATCAAAATACACAAATTTCACCTATGGGTATTTTTCCAAATATAAACCCTAGGTTGAATTATTGCTAACATAAGCTTAATCGAGCTACCGGGATTCCAAAAACATAAAGAACATTAAAAACGGGGCTTGGAATCACTTACTATGGAGCTTGGAATCTTGAAACAAACCCTAACTATGGAGAACCCTTGAAATTTTGGCCTAATGAAGAAGATGGACAAATATTGGCTTTTAATTTTGTTTTTAATTCATTTTAATAACTAAATGACCAAAATGCCCTTACTACTAAACTTTCCAAAAATTCCATCCATGTCCAATTTTTGTCCATAGACTTAGAAATTGGTCAAATTTCTATTTAAGACCTCCTAATTAATATTTCAATGCAATTTCATACTAAAAACTTCTAGAATGCAAATTTTGCAACTTATTCGATTTAGTCCCTACTTTCAATTTAAACACTTTAGGCATAGAATTTCATCACGAAATTTTCACACAATCATGCAATCATATCATATTCATCAAAATAATTATAAAATAATTATTTCTATCTCAGATTTATGGTCACGAAACCACTATTCTGATTAAGCCCTAATTCAGGATATTACAACTCTCCCCCCCTTTTAAGGATTTTCGTCCTCGAAAATCTTACTGGTAAACAGGTGTGGGTATTAGTTTTTTATAGTTTCTTTAGGTTCCCATGTAGTCTCTTCTACCCCATGCTTTTGCCACAACACTTTCACAAGTGCAACACTTTCACAAGTGCAACACTTTTATTTCTTAGTTGTTTGACTTCTCGAGCTAAAATCTTAATCGGTTCTTCTTCATAAGTCATATCCGGTCGTAGTTCAACTTTCTGTCGGTGAAATTATATGTGAAGGATCCGAATGATACTGACGTAACATAGATACATGAAACACATCATGAATCTTCTCTAATTCAGGTGGTAGCACTAGCCGATATGCTACCGATCCAACTTTTTCAATTATTTCATACGGTCCAATAAAACGCGGACTTAACTTGCCCTTTCGTCCAAATCTAAGGACTTTCTTCCATGGAGACACTTTCAAAAATACCTTATCACCAACTTGAAACTCCATTTCTTTTCGTTTCAAATCCGCATAAGATTTCTGTCTATCTGAAGCAGCTTTCAAACAATCTCGAATCACTTTCACCTTTTCCTCTTTTTCTTTTATTAAATCAACTCCATAAATCTGATTTTCCTTGAGTTCAGTCCAATACAATGGTGTCTGACATTTATGACCATATAATGCTTCATAAGGTGCCATCTTCAAACTCGTCTGATAACTATTATTATAAGCAAATTCTACCAATGGTAAGTACCTTTCCCAACTATCTTGAAATTCCAATACGCAACATCTGAGCATGTCTTCAAGAATCTGAATTACTCTCTCTGATTGTCCATCAGTTTGTGGATGAAAGGCAGTGCTGAAATTTAACTTTGTACCTAATGCCTCTTGCAACTTTTGCCAAAACCGTGAGGTAAACCTCGGATCTCTATCCGAAATGATTGACAAAGGTATCCTATGAAGTCTAACAATCTCTCGGATATACAATTCAGCCAACTTATTAAGAGAATAATCTGTACGTACCAGAATAAAATGAGCCGATTTAGTCAGTTTATCAACTATTACCCAGATGGCATTTTACTTCCCTAGAGTTAACGGCAACCCTGATATAAAATCCATAGTAATCCGATCCCATTTCCATTCAGGAACCATAATAGGCTGAAGTAATCCCGAAGGTACTTGGTGTTTAGCTTTCACTTGTTGACAAACTAAGCACTTTGATACAAACTCGGAAATATCTCTTTTCATTCCACTCCACCAGTACATTTTCTTTAAGTCATTATACATCTTCGTATTGCGCGGATGAACCGCCAAACAACCATTATGTGCTTCATGCAAAATCTTTTGAATCAACTCATCATTTTTGGTACACAAATCCGATTTTAAACATCAAACAACCATCGAACCGATTACAAATCGATCCCGTGACGACTTCACACTATTTTCTCTTGGCTAGCAAATCTTGATCATTTTTCTGAGCTTCAAAAATCTCTTGTAAAAACATCGGTCTTGCTCTTAACTCTGCTAGAATCGAACCGTCATCTGACATTTTCAATTGAGTTTTCATAACTCTCAAAGCAAACAACAACTTTCTACTTAAAGCATCGACAACCACATTCGCTTTTCCCGGATGATAATCAATAACGAGCTCGTAATCTTTCATAACTCTAACCATTTTCGCTGTCTCAAATTCAAGTCTTTTTGTGACATCAAGTATTTAAGACTTTTGTGATCGGTATATACTCGGCACTTTTCACCATACAAATAATGTCGCCAAATCTTCAAAGCAAGCACCACTGCAGCCAATTCCAAATCGTGAGTAGGATAATTCCTCTCATGAGGTTTTAACTGCCTCGAAGCATAAGCCACCACTTTTCATTCTTGCATGAGTCCACACCCCAAACCATTTAGGGAAGCATCACTATACACCACAAATTCTTTACTTGATTCGGGTTGTATCAACACTGGTGCTTCAGTTAATAACTTTTTCAATTCTTCGAAACTCTGTTGACATTCTTCCGTCTATTCAAATTTAACATCCTTTCGGAGTAGTCTAGTCATAGGAGCAGCAATTATAGAAAATCCATTTACAAACCGCCGATAATACCTAGCTAGCCCCAAGAAACTCCTAACTTCAGTTACATTTTTCGGTGGTTTCCAATCAACAATGGCTGAAACTTTACTAGGATCAACCCATATACCATCACCTGAAACAATATGACCCAAAAATCCAACTTCCCGAAGCCAAAATTCACTTTTACTAAACTTAGCATACAGCTGCTTATCTCTCAAAGTTTGCAAAACTATCCTCAAATGCTCGGCATGCTCTGTCTCATCTTTTGAATAAATTAAAATATCATCTATAAACACCACAACAAATCTGTCCAGGTATGGCCGAAATATGCGATTCATTAAGTCCATAAACACAGCAGGAGCATTTGTCAACCCGAATGGCATAACTAAAAATTCATAATGAACGTACATTGTTCTAAAAGCAGTTTTAGGCACATCTGACTCTTTCACTCGCAGTTGATAATACCCAGATCTCAAGTCAATCTTTGAAAACCATGTCGCTCCTTTTAGTGATCAAACAAATCATCAATTCTCGCAATGGATACTTGTTTTTAATTGTCACCTTGTTTAACCGCCGATAATCAACACATAATCTCATAGAACCATCCTTCTTTTCACAAATAACACGGAGCACCCCAAGGTGAAAAACTTGGTCTCACAAAGCCTTTATCACCAACTCTTGCAAGCTGCGACTTTAATTCTTTCAACTCTGTTGGTGCCATTCTATATGGAGCAATCGAGATCGGAGCTGTTCCCGGTATCAAATCTATACCAAATTCTACTTCCCTGACTGGAGGCAAACCCAGCAATTCTTTTGGAAATACATCCGCAAATTCACACAAAACCGGCACTGATTCAACTTTCTTTTCAACTTCTTTTGTATTAATTATATACACTAAATAAGCTTTATAACCCTTTCTCAAATATCTCTAGCCGACATCAAAGAAATCATACTAAATATTGCCTCTGATTTGTCTGGTTCAACCCGCAAGATTTCACCACTTTCACATTTTAATTCTATAACCTTTTCTTTGCAATTTACTATAGCATCATGTAATGTCAACCAATCTATACCCAAAATAACATCAAATTCATTAAACGACAACAACATCAAGTCGGCCGGAAAGTAATGACCCCGAATCATTAAAGGGCATTTCTTGCATACTTTATCAACTATCACACATTTGCCTAGTGGATTCGACACTCTAGTCATAAATTCTGTGTTCTCAACAGGTGTATTCATACTAGACACCAGTTTCATGCATACATATGAATGAGTAGAATCGGGATCAATCAAAGCAATAACATTAGTATCATAAAGAGAAAATGTACCGGTAATCACATCGGGTGAGGAAGCATCTTCACGCACTTTAATAGCATAAGTTCTAGCCGGAGCTCTTCCTTCGATCTAATCTGCTGCATCTCGGCTACATTCTTCTTGCTTGTTTCACTTCCACTTTTCTCGGATACCTTCCTCTCGAGTCTGCACCACTAGCTTTTACATTCTGAAATTTTTCTTTCTCAGCTCTCTCTGGGAAGTCTCTAATAAAGTGATCCGGAGAACCACATCGAAAACATTCATTTTCTCTGCATGGACCAAAATGATTTCTACCACACCGCTGGCACTCGGGTTTAACAAATCTCGTATTTCCCATATTAGCCGCAGAAGTAGTCTGAGATTTAGGACCCACATTTCGCTTCTTAAAATTTCCATATGATTGCCCAGCTGAAACTTGGGAACAAGGATTCATATTTCTTGACTTTCCAGTTTGTTGTGAGGGTGCATTACTCATTGGTCTTTTCTTTCAATTTCGTGTTTCAGATTCTACCTTTTTCTTTTCCTTCAATAATTCTTCAGCCTTGCAAGCTCGATCGACAAGTACCACCATTTCTTTTAGTTCAAGGATCCCAACAAATACCTTAATGTCTTCGTTAAGCTCGTCTTCAAATCGTCGGCATATCTTGGCTTCTGTAGGAACATATTCCCTGGCATACTTAATCAATCGAACAAACTCTCTTTCATATTCGAGATCATATTACCTTGCTTCACTCAAGAAACTCTTTACATTTCGATCAATAAATCTTTCACTAATATATTTCTTCCAAACTCTTCTTGAAAGAATTCCCAAGTTACCCTCTCTTTCGGTACCACCAAAATCAAAGTCTTCCACCAATTATAGGCTGAATCTCTCAACAAAGATGTAGCACATTTCAAACATTCTTCAAGTGTACAAGATAATTCATCAAATACCCGGATAGAATTTTCAAGCCAGAACTCTACTTTCTCTGCATCATCATCAATATTTGCTCTAAATTCTTCAGCCCCTTGTTTATGAATTCTGTCAACAGGGGTTCTGTGAAATTTTATCATATCTACTCCCTAAGGCATCGGAGGCATAGGTTGAGGAATTGGGGGAGGTAGGGGAGGTCGTACACTTGGGTTCGTATGAACGAACTCAGTGTACCATGCACTTATCATTTGGAGAAAGGCTTCCCGATCCCTTTCTCCTCCTCCCTAACCAACAGTAGGGGGTGGGTTTTCACGGTGCGCCCTTCACCAGAAATGGCGCATTACTCTCTACTTCATCTGCCACAGCTGGATCGGGATCCATTTACTATATAAAAATCATTTAAAAAGGTTAGAAGTCGTCACACTATCACAATTCATACATATGGTATGTATAGCAAAATCCGTACATACAACACATAGTCCGAGAACCGACTAAACCTGCTCTGATACCACCAAATGTAACGTCCCTACACCTGAAACCGTCGCCGGAGTCGAGCTTGAGGGGTTACCGAACATAATTTATCAAATTAAGAACTTCAAATCATTTGTTTCTACATTCATAGCTTTCTAGCTACCCGCGTCATAGTTACAAGATCCGTAAATTTTCCCTAAATCTAGACTCATATATATATTTACTAATTTTTTTCTAGAATTTTTGGTTGGGCCAATTAGTACAGTTTATTAGTTAAAATCTCCCCTGTTTCAGGGTTTGACTGCTCTGACCTCTGTGTATTACGAATCAGATATCTCTCTATACAGAATTTAAATGACTATGAGGTTTGTTTCTCTAAAAACTAGACTCAACAAGGAATCTGTACATATAATAATGACTTCTAATTATTTTTTTACAATTTATTATGAATTTTTAAAGTCAGAACAGAGGATCCAGAAATCACTCTGGCCCTGTTTCACAAGGTTTCAAATATCTCATAAAGTATAATTTATATCCTATTTTTTTTAATCCATATGAAAATAGACTCATTAAGATTCAATTTCATACTTTCTCATCATTAAATTCCATTTGTACTATTTTTAGTGATTTTTCAAATTCATGTCATTCTTTGCAGACAATATTACATTTTAAGGCAAATTTCATCTTTTCATGAGTTGTTATGAACTAGATAACCTATTAAACTTCCATGATATCAAACATGATCTAAATTTAACCATCACCATGAATTATCAATATCAAACATTTTCTCAACCAATCATGGCTATATCATAAAATTATTTACACAAAATAAGTATATTGCTATACATGCCATACTTAAGTTTTACAAGCCATTTACCCAGATGAAAGTCCTTTGGATAGTGTGATCGAACCTTCGACCCGTCCTGATTCCCGAGCTGGCTTGTTCAAAACTACAATAAATAAAGAGGAGAGAGTAAGCATAAATACTTAGTAAGTTCATGTGTAAATAACAAGTAACAGAACAATACAAATATACCAAACAACTTTAGCATGGTATCACCAAAACATATATCACATTTCTAAACATCATTCATCATCTTACCACCTTATCGTTGTTGTATCTATTTTCAACCCGAGGGTTAAGAACATACCTGTCCAAAGTGTCCATTTCACAACACTTACCCAAACGTCGCTTGCATCTTAAGTGTTCTTCCATTTCACTAGAAATTTCACCCGTTGAACACATCGGAATACAACTCGGATACACGGATAATTTGCACATAAGTGCCTCATATGTAATCAAGAAATCATGTAACCCGCCCCTAAGTGAACTCGAACTCAACTCAACGAGCTCGGGCGTTCGCATCCATAAGTGAACTCGGACTCAACTCAACGAGTTCGGATGCCTAGTTACATTTCACGAACTCGGACTCAACTCAACGAGTTCGGACATTTGCATCCATAAGTGAACTCGGACTCAACTCAACGAGTTCGGATGCTCAACCATCCTAGTGACATGTCACTTGTATCCTAATCTATTCCTAAGGTTCAAACGGGCTTTTTCCCTCGATCTCACATTTGCCGTCTTCCATGGAATATCAGAACCGATACTCGGTAGCAATTCATATTTATCAAGTAGTAAACATAATTTGCATATTACTCAATATTAACCACAAAGCATAATATTTCACGATTAAAAATCAGCATATCATATAATTAACATTAATAACTTAAAAATAACATTTATGCTACATTATTTACACATAACTTACCTTGGTACCAAAATATAAAGATTTTGCAATTTAGTCCACAATCTTTTCTTTTCTTCGATCGCGACTTGAATCTCGTTTCTCTTGATCTATAATGCCAAATTAATCTTATTCAATACATACATTCATCAAAACAACATTTAATACTGAACTGTGGAAAAATTACACTTTTGCCCTAAACTTTTGCATAATGACACTTTTGCCCTAGGCTCTGGAATTAAAATTTATTCCTTATTCTTATGTTTTATAACATGCTGATCATTTTTCCTTCTATGGCAACATCAAATTCTTACTCTAACATATACTTGTGACTATTAGGTATTTTTTGGATTAAGTAGTTTTACTCGTTTTCACTCAAAACCGAGTAGCACAAGTTGTCTAACATAACTTAAAACCCCATATTCTATCATAAAACATCAAAATACACAAATTTCACCTTTGGGTATTTTTCCAAATATAAACCTTAGGTTGAATTATTGCTAACATAAGCTTAATCGAGCTACCGGGATTCCAAAAACGTAAAGAACATTAAAACCGGGGCTTGGAATCACTTACTATGGAGCTTGGAAGCTTGAAACAAACCCTAACTATGGAGAACCCTTGAAATTTCGTCCTAATGAAGAAGATGGACAAAAATTGGCTTTTAATTTTGTTTTTAATTCATTTTAATAACTAAATGACCAAAATGCCCTTACTACTAAACTTTCCAAAAATTCCATCCATGTCCAATTTTTGTCCATAGACTTAGAAATTGGTCAAATTTCTATTTAAGACCTCCTAATTAATATTTCAATGCAATTTCATACTAAAAACTTCTAGAATGCAAATTTTGCAACTTATTCGATTTAGTCCCTACTTTCAATTTAAACACTTTAGGCATAGAATTTCATCACAAAATTTTCACACAATCATGCAATCATATCATATTCATCAAAATAATTATAAAATAATTATTTCTATCTCGAATTTGTGGTCACGAAACCACTATTCCGATTAAGCCCTAATTCAGGATATTACAACTGTAGGGGGTACTTATTCTTAATAATCAATTTATTCAATTACCGATAGTCAATGCACGTTCGCATGGATCCATCCTTCTTTTCCAGAAATAAAACAAGTGCTCCCCATGGGTAACACACTAGGTCAGATGAACCCTCGATCCAGTAATTCTTGAATCTGAGCCTTAAGCTCCACTAGCTCCTTCGGTGCCATTCTATAAGGGGCGATGGACACCGGAGCTATACCAAGCAGGAGCTCTATCCCAAATTCAACTTCTCGGTTTGGAGGTAACTTAAGTAGCTCATCGGGAAAAAACATCCGGAAAGTCCTTAACTGTTCTGATGTCTTTAACAGATGAAACCTCAGAATCAGAAATACTGATGTAGGCTAGATACGCCTCACAACCCTGACGAACCAAGTTCTCAGCCCTTAGTGTAGAAATCACATTGGACAAATAATTCCGACGCTCCCCAATTACCACTACCTCATTACCCTCCACAGTTTTCAGTTCCACCCACTTAGCAGCACAATCCAAATTCACTTGATGTTTAACTAGCCAATCCATACCTAGAATTAAGTCAAATTCTCTAAGCGGGAGTTCCATTAAATCTGCCAAAAAGATCATTCCTTGAACCTTCAAAGGTACATATTAAAATAGTTTATTCACTCTTACTAACTGCCCTAATGGACTCAACACAGTAACCTCACTCACAATGTTTTCAACCATTATACCCAAAGTTTCAGACACAGTGCATGCTATATAAGAATGCGTTGACCCAACATCAATCAATGCAGTATAAGGTACATTATGGATAAAGAACGTACCCGTAATAACATCTAGGGCGTCTCTGTCCTCTCGGTGATGTGCAGCATAAACCAGTGCTGGCTGCTTCACCTCAGTATGACCAGCACCTCTGCTCGGTGCTCCACGACCTCTCGGTGGCTGAACAGTACCCATATCAGTAGCTTGCATCTTATCAAGCCTCCGTGGATAGTCTTTGACACGGTGCTCTAATGATCCGCACCTTAGAATGCCCCAATCCTTTTCTAGGCCCTGATGGCGTCTCCTATAATCCGCACAGGGCTGCGATCCAAAAGCAGAAATAGGGGCCCCAACTCTGACTAGCCTAGCAACCTAGCCTTTTTCTTACGCCTCACAAATGAACTTGAGGGCTCTGAATCCCTCTTGTTCCTACCTCTTTCCTTTTCACAGTTTTGGAGCTCAACACACTTCACATCATCGGTGATCTTCGCCTTATCCACTAAAGCAGCAAAAACTTAGTCCCTCTATTGAGCTATCAAAACCCTTAAATCATCCCTGAGGCCATCCTTGAATCGAACACGACACTCATATTCAGTTGCCAGGATCCCACGTGCATAATGGCTAAGTTGCAAAAATTCAGCCTTGTATTCAACCACAGATTTATCCCCCTAAGACAAATTTAGAAACTCTCTCCTTCGGGCATCCACATAACTAGAGCCCACATATTTCCCTTGAAATGCAGTCTTGAAAAATTTGCAGGTTAACCAGTCGGGCTAAATACCCTCTTTAACTATGAGCCTGTAATGCCCCTAACCCGTATCCGCTACCAGAATAAGGTTTCGGAGCATTACTACCACTTGCAAATCACTAAAAGAAATTCACTTAAATACTTATCAATTCAATGCATCAATAAATATATTACCATTCAATCAATGGCTTAGCGCTTGCCTAAGCATCAACAACAACACTTGTTAGTGTACTTACACATATTTCATATAAATTCTTATTTTCTCAATATGTCATATTTGAATTTAATACTCTTCTTAACTTACATATTTTCCTTATGTTAACATATAAAAGATAATCTCATATGTACATGTCATGATACATATCATTCTCTTACCGTTTCTTTAATAACATATATCATTCATTTCATTATATCAACATTTCATGCACCATCATTTCCTTATATCTTAGGTATATTTATTTCGGTAATGGTTCGTATTAAACTTAACATAATTTAAATTCCATGTACCTATACTTAATTCATTTATCTATCTTATAAATTATTTCATACAACTATTTTGGTATATTTATTTCCATATGACCAATTCCTGTAAACATTTCACAATACCATTTTGTATAACCAATTCATTCAACCATTTGTTATATTACCTGGATATTAGTTGTTCAACAGATATCTTGGCGTTTCTCTTCCACGATCTTATTTATCTTCGACATGATGCCATAGTGTCTTTCAACTATGGTCTTACTCATTTTCTGTCATGTTGCCATGGTATCATTCAACCATGGTCTTATTCATTTCCCCGTCACGTTGCCATGGTATCTTTCAACCATGGTCTTACACATTTCATGTCACGTTGCCATGGTATCTTTCAACCATGGTCTTACACATTTCATATCAGGTTGCATGGTATCTTTCAACCAAGGTCTTACACGTTTCATATCAGGTTGCCATGGTATCTTTCAACCATGGTCTTACACATTTCATATCAGGTTGCCATGGTATCTTTCAACCATGGTCTTACACATTTTTTATCAGAGAGCACACTCCCACGAACCTCATTCTTACAGTGGGATTACCAGTCCAGGCTAAATCCCCTGTAATATAAACTCATAGAGTATTGTCGGGATTACCAGTCCAGGCTAAATCCCAACGCGACAATTACTCTAATGACCTTGGATCCAATTACCATCCAAAGCTAAATTTAGATCCTAATTGATTACCGTCCGGCTAAATTCATTTTACACATATTCTTCGGGAGGGCTATATCAAGATAGGATCACCCGTCCGGGCTAGATCCTTTTTACCGTCAATTCCTTTTCAGAGATTCATCGAATTTTCCTTTCATTCAAACGGGATTTCTTCCCATTTTATCAAATATATCAATGTTTCATAAATTTCATATAATGAGCATTCAAATCATATTCATATCAAAAACATGCATTTCAAGCATTTAAGAATATAATTCAAGTTACATGAACTTACCTCATTGATTGTTCGTGTTTATGATTTCATTATCCTGATATATTTTCTTTTCCATGAACAAGTCTCGTATTTGTGTCGTCCGGATCTTTATAAATAAATTTGATCATCATTTTCATTCATTTCATATTCTAATGCATTTAATTAATGCTCCAGGCAAAAATTACCATTTTGCCCCTAAACTTTTAATTAATGACGATTTCATCCTTAGGGTCAAGAAAATAAAATTCTTGCAATTTAATCCTTATTTCCAGCTATTATTATCATACATATCGATCACAGTCCATGAATTCTATAAAATATCAAAATTTTTCACAATTTCAACACTTTTCAATTTAATCCCTAAAACATGTTTTCCCCCGATCTTAAACTGAATTGATAATTTCATTAAATTTTGTAATTTAAATAATAAAATAATCTATTTCATGCAATTTAGTCATTTTTGACATTTTTACAAAATTGCCCATAAAGTTTTACTTTTATTCAATTTAGTCCCTAAGCCTAAAACATGCAAATTAGCCATGCTAGATGAATATTCATACATATTTTCCTCCTCCTCCTCTCCATTCCACATCCTTAATTTATATAACATGCAACAAGTAACATTATCAATAATTTCACTATTTACTTATATGTACATTCAAAACTGTCCATTCGAGTCATAGTCACTAAATTATTTATATATTAAGCTACAGAACTCGAAATTAAGATCCGTTAATTTTTCCTAAAACTATACTCACATGTCTTCTTACCATAAAATTTTTAGAATTTTTGGTTTATCCAATTAGTACATTTTATTTATTAAAGTCTCCCCTGTTTTGCTATTTGACAGTTCTGACTACTCTTCACTAAAGTTTAATTATCTCTTTAAACAGAATTCAAATGATGTTATAATTTGTTTCTTATAAAAATAGACTAATTAAGGAATTTAACCATATAAAGTATGTAACAAAATTATTTTTTTATAATATTTAGTGATTTTTCCAAGTCAGAACAAGGGTTCTTGAAATCATTCTGAACCAGTCTCACAAAAATATAAATATCTCAGAATACAAAATTACTTTACTTTCTCTATTTATTTTATATAAAAATAGACTCAATAATATTTAATTCCATATCACCCTTAGCTTCTAATTCAATTTCTATCATTTTTGGTGATTTTTCAAAGTTAGCTTATTACTACTGTCTAAAACTACTTTAGTGCAACATATTGATTACCAAGTTTATAACACTCCTATTTCCATTTTCTACCATATTTCCCATTATTTTCTCTCATTTCCCTTCACTAATATATCAAAAACATGGAACCATATAAAATAAAACTCTACATTAACATCAATTCCATGCTTTTTCAACAATATTAGACTTAAAAATATATTGAAATCTTGATGTTCTTACCTTTTCTTATTAACTTCAATCTTTAACTTGATTTTTCTCTCTCCTCCAGCTTATATTTCTTGAATCCAACTTGATATTCTTGCTCCCCATCATCTCCTTGCTATCTTTCTCTCTTGATGGCTATGGAAATTCTTTCAATTTTTAGGTGAGAATAATGAATTTTTGGTGAAAGGACTAAATTGTAAAGAAAGAAAACTTCTTTTCTTCTTACTCTTTCTCACGTTGGTTTGCATGGAAAGGAAAGATGATGAAAATTCTTCATCTTTCTTTCCTTATATACTAAATAAATAATAATAAAATAATATTAAATATCTCATAAAATATTAATAAAATAATATTTATCTAATTAATTAATTTAAAATATCATCAACATAATCATTACATTCTAGAATTCTCTCTCTTACTAATTGACCATTTTGCCCTTCATGATCTTTTAGAATTCCATCCTTGAGTCATCATTTAATTTGGTAAAATTGTAATTTAGTCCCTCATAGTTCTTCACTTATTCAATTTGGTCCTAATTTATCCATTTTCCTTAGTTTCTAGATCATTCTACCCTTAAAATATTTACACTATTGGTCCTTCAACTTTTCATATTTACACTTTAACCCCTTAAGTCTTGAGTATTTACTCTTAGGCAACAAAACTTTTCTGACTTTTACAATTTAGTCCTTTCCTGAATCAAGATATCATAATTTACTTCCCAATGTTTCCATAGCTCAAAACTTCCCTTTTTATCACTTTATTTCCTTATTTTATTATATCAAGGATAATATATTACTGTAAAGATTTTCGGGGTATTACAGAGCCACCACTGATAGGCTTTATCTCGCAGTAGTGACACTGCACCTTTTAGTTTTTGCTCGGGGGTGCAGTTGAGGTCGTCCATGATCCTCTCTATGGCCTCAATCTAATATTCAGACACATTAGGGGCAACTCCAGCAATGCCCCTAAAAATCTCATCCCCATTAGACCGGAGTCGTTCTGTAACTGACCCACGACTCATAGTACCAGTATTGTGCCCAGCGACCCTCTTCAGAATTTGCAACATAGCTTGGGACAGTGCGTCATCCTTAGCCACACGATCGTGAGACCTAGTCTCAGTCACAGGTGAAGCCAGTGCCTCTCTAGCTTCAACGTTAGGCATATGGCCAAATGACAAAGACCCAGCCTGAGCACCTCCATAGCCTCCACATCTTGTACCCCTTCCACGAGTACCTCCAGTTCTCATTATCGATTTGTCTATTATCTGTAGTAAAAATTTTATGTATTAGTTTACAGTCCCAGTGTTTATAAACAGATGTTTTATGAAAAGTAGTATAAGTTGTTCAGAGTTTTGTTTTTGCAAATCGCAGTCTTACTATAGTTTCAGTTTACCCTAAATAGAGTATTTTAGTACAGTTTATTGCCTACAATAGTCTCAGTATTTCAATTTAAACAAATAGTAGTTTCAGAGGACTAACAGAATCGGCACCAGAGACTCAGTGTACCACACACTCAGTAAAACATTTCCAAGTATTTCAAATCATTTGAAGCAATATTTTAAAAGGAACCCAAATCCACAGAAGAGTTTTGAAACTTGGCTCTAATACTAAATGTAACACCCTAAACTTGATCTAGATGTTATGGCCGAATCTGTTATATCACATTGAAGTGTTTTTCAAAAAATATAATTTCATTGAAAAATCCATTTTATATTAAAACCTCTTTGTGATCTTAACAAAAATTTAGGATATCTTGTTCACTGTTAAAATTCAAGTCATTTATGAAAAATGTTAATCATATTAGATTGTTATTACATTTTAAAACAATGTTGGATACGGAAGCTTTTAAAATATGTTGCGTAAACGTGGTGTTTTGAAACGCGTTTTTTTGAAAATCCGCGGCCTACTACTAACTGATATAAATTAAAGTAAATAAATTCCAACTCAAAATAAAAACTTAAAGAGGCCTTATTACAAAACAAATACCCAAATTAAATTACTTATAACTTAAGAGTGAAAAATGGAAGCAAATGTGGCTGTGTGGCTACCTTCGAGTCCCTCACAGCATCGATCCCCTAAGAATTACCTGCGCAGAAAAGCAAAAGGGGGAGTTTCTAAAAACTTAGTGTGTAATCCCTTAACAACAGTCAGTCATACAGTAGGCAATTACAGTCTTGGCCTAAGCCCGTTTCAATACAGTCTAGTATTAGTTTGGCCATAGCCCATTACAGTACCAGTATCAATGTGGGCCTTAGCTCAATTTAGTAATAGTATCAGTATCAGTACAGAATGCAAACAGGGATCCTACCTCACCAGCCCTACACTACACTCCGTCCAGCCCTACACTCCATGTGGGTATAAAATCAACCCACCCATCCCTACACTCCAAAGTAGCATCGGTTGCAGCACTAAATAGTGATTGCAGCAAAGCTGCCAGTACAATACACTTCCTCCTATCAATAATAAACCCATCCCCATGCAATATGTCATGCATCGTGGCATAATATCATCCGTGTATGCAATATTAATGGAATGGCATGCTCGAATACAGTCAAACATATCATAGGGGCAAATTAGTCATTTTACCTTATAGGGGCATAATAGTTATTTCACCAAATTGGGGTCTTGGTGCACTTACTGACCCAACAGTAAGTCCACAGTCATCTTGGGCGACCTGTGCAACCTTTATCAGTCAAACAGTGAAAATCGGCCCAGGGCCCAAAATACGGGCCCATGTGGGCTACACGCCCATGTGGCCCACGAAGCCCAAAAATGGCTTTGGCCGTGTGAACTACACAGCCGGGCCCAATAATCTCCACTCATCTATGTGGTTTACCTATGTGAGGCCCACGAGCTCGTGGGGCCCACACGGTCCATTTCAACCCATCATGGCCCGAGTCGGCCTTAGACCATAAAATCGCTCATGGTTGGTCTTGACGGTCTTATGCCCACGTTTGAGCATTTGAAAAACCGCACGAGCGAACGCACGCTCTTGTAGTGTCGACGGTCACCTAATTCAGCTTTTGCCGATTTATAGCAGTGTGGTAGACACCTATTCACGAAAATGTGCGAATAGTCCACGAGTAGTAAATGTAATACCCCTTACCTATATCCAAGGCCGGAACAAAGTACGAGGCATTACCAGACTTAACAATACACATAGACGAAAACGGGGCCATAAAATTTCATTTAATTCAAAACTTTTCGAACACATGCATAACAAACAAAGCTAACTATATCATCACATCAAAACGTAAGACATAGCACGATTAATTAAACTTATAAACCATAATGGATAAGGACCACATCTCATGATCATATACGATAACTCAATGCAGACTGATACGTAAGGTCAAAATCATAATAAAAATACATATCATAAACCAACTTCCTATACATGACACTCACTTGATATTTCTAATATTTGAATTAATTTTCCCAAAAATGATAGTTTGATAGTGTGATTTTGCCTCCGACGATCTCCAACCCCGAGCCGACCTGCCAATACTAAAGAAATGGAGAGGATGGGTAAGCTTTACGCTTAGTAAGTTCATATGAAAATAATAAGCAATTACTACCATGCTTTTCAAGATAAAACACTATAATTGTACAATTACACATATTCAGGTTAAGATGTGTTATCGAGTTACAGTTACTAAATCATTCATATCTGAAGCTACAAAACTCCAAATTTAGTTTTGTTAATTTTTATTGAAACTATATTCATATATATTTCTCCCATAAAATTTCCATAATTTTTTGTTTAGCCAATTAGTACAGTTTATTAGTTAAAGTCTCCCCTGTTTCAGAGTACAACTACTCTGACCTCTGTGCACTACGAGCCAAATTTATCCCTGTACAGAATTCCAACGACCATTTAGTTTGTTTCCCTTAAAAATAGACTCATTAAGGAATCCATCCATGTAAGGTATGACTCTTAATAATTGTTTTACAATTTATGGTGAATTTCTAAAGTCAGAACAGGGAATCTCGAATTCATTCAGACCCTGTTTCACAAGAATTCAAATATCACACAATATAGAATTCTTTTGCTTCCCATGTTTCTTTCATGTGAAAATAGACTCATTAAGCTTTATTTTCATATATCATTTGAATTTTTATTCAACTTCCACAATTTTTAGTGAATTTTCAAAGTCATGCAACTGCTGCTGTCCAACACTGTTTTACCACTAAAATTCATTCTTACATAATTCCACTTAATCCATTTTGTCTTATCGAAATTCACCCAATTATCGAGCACATTGCTCATAATTTTTCATAAACATATACTTACACTTATTCATCATATAATCATGTTTAATTGTATTTTTACTTAATCGATTTTCCTGTTGAACTCTTCGGAATAATAACTGATACTCAATTGCCTGCACATATTTTCACACTTGTAGCCAAAGCTATCTGGTACGCATAGTAGCCTGCACATAGTACTACACATGCGACCAATTATCTGGTACATGTAGTAGCCTGCACTTAGTACTACATACGTGACCAATTATCTGGTACACGTAGTAGCCTGCACTTAGTACTACACATGCGACCTCACAATAGATCATTCGTATCGTTTTTATTCCGAAGGTTCAATCGGGAAATTCCTCACTTTTCAACATTTTACTAAATTGTCCGTAATCAATTTAAAGTCATAATATACATCAAATAACCATTTGATAGGTAGCCACATTTCATATGATATCAAAATATAATAACATAAAAAGAATCGATAGATTATTTATGTACGAATTTACTCGAAGTGTCGATCTCACTATCCATAGTACCAATTGTCCATTCATAGTATAATAAGACACAACTCAAATATCAAATCAGCTTTTAAGAATTTACATAACTTATATCACATATTTCATATATCACTTGTCATGTATCTTCATTTTCTTGCATTTCATGTAACATTCTTTCATGTCGTATTTCCACATCATAAACACCATTCCATCAACTTTTCCAATATCTTAAATCATAAAATATATGCAATAATAGTAAGAAATATAATTCAAACATAACATAGCATTATTATTATCATACGAACTTACCTCGATCCAGAAACAGCAATTTACCATTTTAGTCCATAACCTTGTATTTTCCTGATTTAATCCCGAATCTCAATTTCCTTCATCTATAATATCACATTTAAACTAATAATTAGTCACACTATTCATACGGGTCCAAAAATCATATTTTTAAAAATTTTCATTTTGACCCCTAAACTTTTGCATATTTGCACTTTTTCCCCACGGTTCGGAAATTAAACTTCATCCTATTTTATTATGTTTTATGACATACTGATCATTTTTCCCTTCTATGGAAACATCAAATTCTCACTCTAACATGTACTTATGACTATTAGGTATTTTTACCAATTAAGCCCTTTTGCTCGTTTTCACTTAAAACCGAGTAGCACAAGTTGTCTAACATAATTTAAAACCTCATATTCTATCATAAACACCAAAATACACAAATTTCACCTATGGGTATTTTTCCAAATATGAACCCTAGGTTGAATTATTGATAGCATAAGCTAAATCAAGTTACCGGGACTCCAAAAACGTAAAAATCATTAAAAAAGAGGCTAGAACGGACTTACAATCGAGCTTGGAAGCTTGGAAACCCTAGCCATGGAGTCTCCCTTGGTATACACGTCCATGGTGAAGAAGATGAGCAAAATTGGTTTTTAATTTTGTATTTTAATTCATTTTACCCCTAAATGACCAAAATGCCCTTACTACTAAACTTTCCAAAAATTCCATTCATGTCCAATATTTGTTCATAAACTTTGAAATTGGTAAAATTGCTATTTAAGACCTCCTAATTAATATTTCAAAGCAATTTCATACTAGAAACTTATAGAATGCAAGTTTTGCAACTTATTCAATTTAGTCCCTAACTTCATATTAAGCACTTTATGCATAGAATTTCTTCACGAACTTTTCACACAATCATGCAATCAGATCATAGACCTCAAAATAATCATAAAATAATTATTTCTATCTCGAATTTGTGGTCACGAAACCACTATTCCGATTAGGCCCTAATTCGGGATATTACAGTCCAACCTACAGTCAATCACAAGTTTTGGTTAATCGCATCCCAATCGACCTATCAAAAACCCCCACCCAAAAACACTTGTCCAAAAGATTACCTCTCACTTGATTAGATCAGTCGATTGTGGCTTGCTCACTTAATCTGTTTGCAAGAGACTGATCAATAGGCCTTAGGGGGTTATCTACATTCCAACCAACACTTATCAGCTATCAAACAAATGAACAGTTTGAACTAGATGAAAAGTCACTTACCAAAAACGCAGAGTCCAGATTAGAAGAAAAGAACAATCAGCCGCACCCACACAAAAGCTCAAAGTACAGAGAATCATAAAGGCAAAGTGGAACAATTGTACCGCTATCATAAATCGATAGCATAGGAAAGGTAAGGCGCAAGATTAAAAAGATAAAAGAAAAGAGGAAGAAATAATAATACCGAGCAGTTGTATAACCACCAAAGTCGACAGAGAGCACAGAAGAATCAACACAGGGGAGGTGAAAGAATGAGAAATATTCGGTCAAGGTAACAATATGAAAAGAGAGGGGATCATGTTAAAACAAAAAGAATTGAAGGAGGGGAAGGAGAAAGAAAAGAGAAATCAATAGTAGAGAAAGAAGTAGTTAAAACAAAAAGAATTGAGAGATAGAAAGCAAGGTCATTCGGCCATAGAGGAAAACTAAATGAGAGAGAGGAGAAAGCAATCGGTCAACCAAAGGAATATTAAGGAAGAGCAAAATCGGGAATACACCAAACGAGCAAAACCCAAAGGATCTCTAGCAACAATTGGTCCCAAAAGAAAAACCCGAAAGAAGAAAAAGCATAAAAACTCCAAATGCAGGAATTCGACACCAATAAGTGAAAGAAAAACACCAAAACGCAAAAGTCAGAAACCGATGTGAGAAGGGGAGAATTATCCTAGTCCTAGCCAAATTCTGAGTGCCCAAGTTCAAAATCAGCACAACTCCTCCACAACCTCAACTTCCCAAATTTTTCCTCCTAAAATCTCTCCCCCATTATCTCCTCAAATCCCCTAAGCCGATCACTATCCAAATCCCCCATAATTCCTCCTAAATTTCAGCTACACACTCCTCTCACCCTTCAAACACTTCAACTGCCCATTAGCTTCAGAGTTCTACTGATATTCAACCTCTTACACGGCACAGCAACAAAAGAAAAACTTCCTTGTGCATAGCAGGTGTGACAGCCCTAATGTGACCCTAGTCGGAAAGTGGTTTTGGGACCACAAAACCGAGTCATAAAAATAATTAACTGTCATATTTGAAGCTTATTATATGTATATATACATGTGTGAAAATTTCATGTTTGAATTTTGTTAATTGTAAGTGAATTTTATTAAATATGACTTGTGTGAGAAAATTTAGAAATGTGCTAGGCAAATGTTAAAGTGGCCTATTGATACATGTTAGAAATGCTTGTACTTGCATGTCAAATTGGCCAAATTCTAGATGGTGGCCGGCCATGTTATGGACTAAAGCATATTATAATTATTTTGTGTCAACATTTTATGCTAATAATTTTATGTTACAAAATGAAATAAGGAATAAGGTTAATAAAATACAAGTTAATGGGAGGAGAAACCAAAGTTTCTCCATCCTTGCTCCTCATTGCCGCACCTAGAAGAGAAAAGCTTTGAAAAATTCAGCTATGGTGGTTAGCTAAATCAAGGTAAGTTCAAGGATGATTCTTGGATTTTTAGCATTTTTTAGTTAGTCATTAAGTTCTTTGCTTAACCCATGACCAAAATTTGAAATGGTGTGGTGTCTTGAGCATTCGGTTTTAGTTATTAAAGGATGAGATTGGGTTATAGTCTTTATGTTTTATGAAGAATTGTTGAAGAGAAAATGTTCAAGAAATGGTTGTTGTTCATGTTATCTGGATGAAAAAGAAAATGGTAGTTAGGTGAAGTAGAGTCTAACAAATGAGCACATATGTGCATTAGTTGCTAAATGGAGAAAAATCGGCTAACAATTTGTGTACTAAGGCCGAATATGATTTTGGATACTATTGGGCAATGTATGTGTTTTGAATTGATGGAATGGAGAGGATGCTTTAATTGTGTTATGAACAATTATATGTTAAATTAAGGTTTGCTAAGCTAGCTACTAAGGTGAAATGCAAATGTTAGTATTTGATTTGGTAATAATCTGCTTGGGGACAGCAGCAGTAAGGTGAATTTGGAAAATCGCCATAATTTGTAGGAGTTGAATTAGAAGCTGAGTAAATTATGTCATTAAAGCTTGAAGAGTCTAGTTTCTTACAAAAGAAACTATAAAAACAAAAGAGTTACCGATCTTGAGATATTTGAAGTATTGTGGGGCTGAGTCAAAATGACTACTAGATTCCCTGTTCTGTTTTTATAAAATCAGTATAAATTGTACAAAAATGGCCCTAAGATAAAATTTATGTGCTTAGACTCCTTAATGAGTCTAGTTTCAAATGAAATAAACAAGAACATATTTTGAATTCTGTACAATAAGAAATGTGATTCGTAATGAAGGATAGTCAGTTTAGTCAAACAGTGAAACAAGGTGAACTTTAAGAAAAATCTGGTATTGTTGGGCTAAACTAAAAATTTTGAAAATTTTATGGATAATAGATAAATGAGTCTTCTGTCAAGAATAAGTTACGACAATTGATTTGGAGTTTCGTAGCTCCAGTTATAAAAACTTTAGTGACTGTTGCTCAGGAAGTCAGCTTATAGGGAAATTGTAATTATATTGTAAACATTAATGAAAATTTGCTAATGAATTATTTATTGATTTTATAAAGCTTACTATAATCTATGTGTGTGAAATTCGAATCTATATGTATTATATTCTGAAAGTAATACTTGAATAGTCGATTAATGACTAGTTTAAAATTTGTTGAACTTAAGCTCAAGAGCATAGGGGGGCAATTTCAGATAAGGGAAAGGAAAAAGTAATCGAATAGCCGTTGAAGTCATTCGACAACATTCGAGGTAAGTCTTCGAGTAATGAAACTTAGTTTATGATTTGATTAAGTCATGTCATATAAGCATAACGAATAAACGGAGATATAATGATTAGTTTATACTTATGACGGGTGGCCGAATGTGTATAGAGATCATGTTAGAAAGCCACTCAAAATCATGCTCTTTGTATGTGGCTATTGAGCCGAAATTGGTAAGGTTTGATAAGTGTCTTGTGTTTGAGCTTTAGTAATGAAAATGAAATATGGATGTGTCATGATTTATTGATATATGTGCATGAGTATTCGAATGATATCCGGGTTAAGTCCTGAAGGCATTTATGCTAGTGATTATATCCGGGCTAAGTCCCGAAGGCATTTGTGCTATTGATTATATTCGGGCTAAGTCCCGAAGGCTTTTGTGCTATTGACTATATCCGGGCTAAGACCCGAAGGCATTTGTGCGAGTTGCTATATCCGGCTAAATCCCGAAGGTACTTGGGTTTGGAAGTGAGTAATCTTGCTGTAATAATTTCGATTAATACGCTCATAAAATCCAAACGATAAGGTATGTTTCGTATATACATCGGAAAGGTTGATTCCTTTTAAATAGTATTCGCTCAATTGATTAACGAACTTCCACCTCTAGTTAGGTTTGATTCCTGTGTATGAATATAATGGTTGAAGCGTGAAGTAAGTATGATTTTGAGAACATGCATATATGCAATTATTCATTTAGTCATATGAACGCTATACTTTAGTCGTAAATAATTTCATTACTTGAACTTACTAAGCATTAAAATGCTTACTCATTACTTTGATTCTCTGTTTTATAGATTTTGTTCGTCACCATCGACTCGGGAGTGTCAAAGTCAAGTCATCCACACTATCTAAGCCACTTTTGGTACTCTTTTAGTTTAATTTTGAAAATGGCATGTATAGGGCTGACCCTTGTTGTTAATTAAGTACCCTTGGTAATGTGTATTCATATAGCCATGCGAAAATGGCTCGTATATTTCGAAGTATAACATTATGGTCTCGGATATGGTTATTAAATGGTGTGGAAATGTTTGGTAATGACTAGCCACTGGTATGGCCAATCATGGTCCTATTGGTGCTACGTACACCATGGTTAATCAGGATTACCCTTGATAAAAATGTATGTCAATTTGCTATTTGATTCATGGAAAATTATGAAATAGGTAAAAATGTACCTTAAAATAGATGCTGACAGCAGCAGTGACGTAAGTTGGAAAAATCACTAAAAATAGTAGGAGTGGAATTAAATAGTGAATAAATTATGTAATCGAATCTTGATGAGTCTATTTTCATATGAAAGAAACGAAACGACCACATGAGCTGTATTTTATGATATGTTTAAGTTTTCATGAAACTGGGCCAGAGCGTTTTCTGGATCCCCTGTTCTGAGTTTGAAAAATTACCATAAATTAACCAGAGACAATTAGAAGTCATACTTTATATGTATAGATTCCTTTTTTGAGTCTAGTTTCGTTAGAAACAAACGGTATAAGTATTGAAGCTCTGTACAGGGAGATATCTAAGTCGTAATGCATGAAGGTCAGAGTAGTCGAACCCTGAAACAGGGGAGCCTTTAACTAATAAACTGTACTAATTGGCTCTACCAAAAATTCTTGAAAAAAAATTTGTAGATGGAAATATGAGTCTAGTTTCAGGAAAAATTTACAGAATTGGTTTTCGAGTTTTGGAACTCGAGATATGATTTTTAAAGCAACTGTGATGTAGTTGGCCAGCTTGTCTGGAAATTTTAAAATGAACTGTGTAAGCAAATGAATTAAGTTCGTTCACACCTCGTGTTCGACTCCGGCAACGGTCTCGGGTACGGGGTGTTACAAATTTTATTGGTATCAGAGCTACGATTTAGTCGATTCTATGACTACCGTAATACGTTCGGGTTTAGCTATACATGCCATTATGTGTTTATTGATAGTGTGGTGATTTCTGACAGTTAAAAATGTGTTTACTTATAGTAATGGATCCCGATCCCAACCGAGCGGTAGCTGATGATGTTGAGAGTGTAGCACCTGCTCCCGCGCAAGGGATAGCGCTGGCGGACTCTCAACCTAATTCTAGTAATCAGAATGATGAAGCTAGACAAGCTTTTTATAGCATAATGAATGACTGGTTCAATCAGTACATTCGAACTAATACGGCTGTTCCATAACCCCCATTCCCAACTAATACAGCCCTTGCACCTGCGATACCTCCAGTAACTGACCAAATAAGGTTAAATAAGCCCCAGCTTGATGTAATCCGAAAACACGGCTCTCAATTTAAGGCTACAAATAGCGATGATGCCGAGCAAGTGAATTTTGGATGGACAACACTATTCGGTACTTGATGAACTATCTTGCACACCGATGAATGCCTTAAGTGTACTATCTCCTTGCTACGAGATTATGCCTACTATTGGTGGAATACGTTGATTTCTGTTGTGCCCAGAGAGCAAGTAGCTTGGGAGTTTTTCCAAACCGAGTTTCGAAAAAAGTATATCAGCCAGAGATTCATTGATCAAAAACGGAAAGAATTTCTTGAACTTAAACAAGGTTCTATGTCGGTTACTGATTATGAACGAAAGTTTGTAAGGCTTAGCCAGTACGCTTGAGAATGTATTTCCTCAGAAGCCGTAATGTGCAAACGTTTCGAAGATGGACTGAACGAAGATATAAAACTGTGTGTTGGCATTTTAGAAATCAGAGAATTTGTGGTACTTGTCGAGCGAGCTTGCAAAGCCGAAGAGCTCAGTAAGGAGAAAAGAAAAGCTGATATGGGAGCAAAGGAGTTTTGTAAGAGATCTTCGGGGAAGCCCTTTCAATATCATCGAAGAAATTTAGAGATGATTTAGGCCGATCTAAAGGCACTTCAGCTTTTCTAGACGAGATCGTGATCGACCCCGTGAGTACACGAGTCACTTGGTTGCCGGTGTTGGAAACGATCGTCGAGACGTAATGCAGTGCCGATTGTGGTAAATGGCATTCGGGAGTTGTAGATTCCATGATCGCTCTGTTATAAGTGCGGAGCGGTGACCACTTTATCAAGGATTGCCCAAGACCGTGCGAGCGAATGTAAATCGAGTGGGAAACCGGTGCTACTCTTTCGAGGTAGACCATCTAAAATGCGGGAATGCTAGTGGCGGTCGAGAGGATCTAGAGATGTTACCACCAGATCTGAGGCTCGTGCTCTGCTAGAGCTTATGCTATACGTGCACGCGAGGATGCTTCTTCACTGATGTTATTACCGTACTTTCACTCTCTTTGATACTAATGTGATTGCTTTGATTGACCTGGTTCTACTCATTCTTATATATGTGAGACTCTAGCATCCAAAAAGACTTTACTGTTGAGTCTCTCGAGTTCGTTATTAGAGTGTCGAATCCTTGGGTCATTATGTGCTTGTTGATAAAGTGTGTAGAAATGCCCCTAGTAATTCGAGGTTCCTATTTTTGGTGACTTGATGCTTTTACCGCTTGATGAATTTGATGTTATTCTCGGTTTGGATTGGTTGACCGTGCATGATGCGGTTGTGAATTGCAAAAGCAAGACTATTGATTTGAAGTGTGCAAATAATGAGATAATCCGAGTTGAGTCCACTTGTCTTGAATGGATTGCCAACAATAATATCTTCGATGTTAGCTCAAAATATGTGAGAAAGGGTGTGAAGCATATCTTGCATATGTACTTGATAATGAAGAATCGGAAAGAAACTTGAGTCGGTGCGATGGTTTGTGAATATCCGGATGTTTTTCCGAAGAATTACGGGGTTACCACTGCTCGGGAGGTAGAGTTTGGCATCGAACTTGTACAGGACTACACCGATTTCGATAGCTCCGTATCATATGGCAATCGGCGAAATTAAAGGAATTGAAAGCTTCGATTACAAGAGTTGACGGATAGAGGTTTCGCTCGACCAAGTTTCTCACCTTGGGGTGCACCAAGATTGTTTGTGAAAAGAAGGACGGAACCATGAGGTTGTGCATCGACTATCGTCACCTGAATAAAGTGACAATAAAGAATAAATATCCATTACCGCGTATTGATGATTTGTTTGATCAACTGAAGGAGCCTCGGTGTTTTCAAAGATAGATTTGAGATCGGGCTATTATCGATTCATGATTCGAGATTCGGATATACCCAAAACTACTTTCGAGCGAGATACGATCACTACGAGTTCTTAGTGATGCCGTTTGGGCTCACTAATGCCCTCGGTATTTATGGATCGATGAATCGGATCTTCGACCGCTTTTGGATCGGTTTGTAGTTGTGTTTATCGATGATATTTTGGTCTATTCGAGAAATGAAACCGATCATCTTGAACACACAGGGTTAGTGTTGCGATTTTACGGGATAAGCGGTTATATGCTAAGTTCAGTAAGTGTGAGTTCTGGTTAAGAGAGGTGAGCTTCTTGGGTCATGTGGTATCTACATCGGGTATTCGAGTTGATCCGAGCAAAATTTTAGCCATATTTAACTGGAAGCCTCCGAGAAATATTACTGAGGTTCGAAGCTTTTTGGGACTTACCGGTTACTACAGACGGTTCGTAAAAAGGTGTCTCGATGATAGCCACACCAATGACGAAACTACTTCAGAAAGATGTTAAGTTTGAATGGACAGAAAAATGTCAGAAAAGTTTCGATCAACTAAAAGCTTATTTGACTGAAGCTCCAGTACTAGTGTAGCCTGAATCAGGCAAAGAGTTTGTCATTTATAGTGACGCATCCTTACTTGGGTTGGGTTGTGTATTGATGCAAGAAGGTCGAGTTGTAGCTTATGCGTCGAGGCAATTGAAGCCACATGAGAAAAATTATCCAACCCATGATCTCGAATTAGCTGCCATCGTTTTCGCTTTGAAAATATGGAGACATTATTTATTTGGTGAGAAGTGCCATGTATTTTCGGATCACAAAAGTCTCAAATATTTGATGACTCAAAGAGATTTGAAATTGCGACAAAGACGTTGGCTTGGGTTGTTGAAAGACTATGAGCTTGTCATTGACTATCACCCGGGAAAGGGTAATGTGGTTGCGAATGCTTTAAGTCGTAAATCACCGCTTGTTTTACTTGACGATGAATGTATACCTGTCTCGTTCTATCCGACAATGTGTTAGTAGCAGAATTAAAGGCCAAACCATTGTTGATTCATCAAATTCGTGAAGCTCAGAAAGTCGATGATGAATTGGTTGCAAAACGGGCGGAATGTGTTTCGAACATGGAATCAGAGTTTCAAATTGACGACGACGATTGTCTGAGGTTCAGAAGTCGTTTGTGTGTCCCAAGAAATGCGGAGCTTATTTCGATGATTCTGAACGAAGCTCATTGTAGCCGGATGTCAATTCACCCGGGGAGTACGAAAATGTACAACGATCTGAGACGTCAGTTTTGGTGGCCTGGTATGAAACGAGACATTTCTAACTTTGTTTCGAAGTGTTTAATATGTCAACAAGTGAAAGCGGAACATCAAGTGCCTACAGGTTTACTTCAGTCGATCATGATACCTGAATGGAAATGGGATCGAGTCACGATGGATTTTGTATCTGGGTTGCCATTGTCGACAAGTAAGAAAAACGCGATTTGGGTTGTTGTTGATAGACTGACAAAGTCAGCTCATTTTATTCCTGTGCGTACAGATTATTCACTGGATAAACTAGCTGAATTGTATGTTTCTCAGATTGTAAGATTACACGGGGTACCTATTTCTATTGTGTCGGATAGAGATTCGAGATTCACCTTGCGATTTTGGAAGAAATTGCAAGAAGCTTTGGGTACCAAGTTGCATTTTAGCACCGCTTTTCACCCCCAGACGGATGGTCAATCCGAGCGGATAATTTAGATACTCGAGGATATGTTGAGATGTTGCATCCTTGAGTTTAGTGGTTCGTAGGAACGGTATTTACCTTTGATTGAATTCGCTTACAACAATAGTTTTCAGTCAAGCATTAAGATGGCACCTTATGAGGCTTTGTATGGTCGTAAATGCCGTACACCATTGTTTTGGACCGAGCTTAGTGAAAATAAAATCTTCGGGGTTGATTTGATTAAAGATGCTGAATAGAAAGTAAAAATAATTCGTGAAAGTCTGAAGACAGCTTCAGATCGTCAGAAGTGGTACGCGGATTTGAAACGAAAGGACATTGAGTATCAAGTGGGAGATAAAGTGTTTCTTAAGGTTTCACCTTGGAAAAAGATACTCAGATTTGGCCGTAAGGGAAAATTAAGTCCGAGGTTCATTGGGCCATATGAAATATCCGAACGAGTTGGTCCAGTTGCATATAGGTTGATTTTACCCCCTGAACTTGAAAGGATTCACAACGTTTTTCATGTTTCGATGCTTCGACGTTACAGATCTGATCCTTCGTACATAATAAACCCCTCTGAGGTTGAAATTCAAGCCGATATGAGTTATGAAGAAGAACCGATTCGTATTCTAGCCCGTGAAGTGAAAGAGTTGCGAAACAAAAGGGTTCCGTTAGTAAAGGTGTTATGGCTAAAACACGGGGTCGAAGACGCTACTTGGGAAACCGAGAACTCTATGAAAGAAGGATGCCCAAACCTATTTACCGGTAAGATTTTTGGGGACGAAAATTTCTTAAGTGGGGGAGAGTTGTGACAGCCCTAATGTGACCCTAGTCGGAAAGTGATTTCGGGACCGCAAAACCGAGTCATAAAAATAATTAACTGTCATATTTGAAGCTTATTATATGTATATATGCATGTGTGAAAATTTCATGTTTGAATTTTGTTAATTGTAAGTGAATTTTATTAAATAGGACTTGTGTGAGAAAATTTAGAAATGTGCTAGGCAAATGTTAAAGTGGCCTATTGATACATGTTAGAAATGCTTGTACTTGCATGTCAAATTGGCCAAATTCTAGATGGTGGCCGGCCATGTTATGGACTAAAGCATATTATAATTATTTTGTGTCAACATTTTATGCTAATAATTTTATGTTACAAAATGAAATAAGGAATAAGGTTAATAAAATACAAGTTAATGGGAGGAGAAACCAAAGTTTCTCCATCCTTGCTCCTCATTGCCGTACCTAGAAGAGAAAAGCTTTGAAAAATTCAGCTATGGTGGTTAGCTAAATCAAGGTAAGTTCAAGGATGATTCTTGGATTTTTAGCATTTTTTTTAGTTAGTCATTAAGTTCTTTGCTTAACCCATGACCAAAATTTGAAATGGTGTGGTGTCTTGAGCATTCGGTTTTAGTTATTAAAGGATGAGATTGGGTTATAGTCTTTATGTTTTATGAAGAATTGTTGAAGAGAAAATGTTCAAGAAATGGTTGTTGTTCATGTTATCTGGATGAAAAAGAAAATGGTAGTTAGGTGAAGTAGAGTCTAACAAATGAGCACATATGTGCATTAGTTGCTAAATGGAGAAAAATCGGCTAACAAGTTGTGTACTAAGGCCTAATATGATTTTGGATACTATTGGGCAATGTATGTGTTTTGAATTGATGGAATGGAGAGGATGCTTTAATTGTGTTATGAACAATTATATGTTAAATTAAGGTTTGCTAAGCTAGCTACTAAGGTGAAATGCAAATGTTAGCATTTGATTTGGTAATAATCTGCTTGGGGACAGCAGCAGTAAGGTGAATTTGGAAAATCGCCATAATTTGTAGGAGTTGAATTAGAAGCTGAGCAAATTATGTCATTAAAGCTTGAAGAGTCTAGTTTCTTACAAAAGAAACTATAAAAACAAAAGAGTTACCGATCTTGAGATATTTGAAGTATTGTGGGGATGAGTCAAAATGACTACTAGATTCCCTGTTCTGTTTTTATAAAATCAGTATAAATTGTACAAAAATGGCCCTAAGATAAAATTTATGTGCTTAGACTCCTTAATGAGTCTAGTTTCAAATGAAATAAACAAGAACATATTTTAAATTCTGTACAATGAGAAATTTGATTCGTAATGCAGGATAGTCAGTTTAGTCAAACAGTGAAATAAGGTGAACTTTAAGAAAAATCTGGTATTGTTGGGCTAAACTAAAAATTTTGAAAATTTTATGGAAATTAGATAAATGAGTCTTCTGTCAAGAAAAGTTACGGCAATTGATTTGGAGTTTCGTAGCTCAGTTATAAAAACTTTAGTGACTGTTGCTCGTGAAGTCAGCTTATAGGAAATTGTAATTATATTGTAAACATTAATGAAAATTTGCTAATGAATTATTTATTGATTTTATAAAGCTTACTATAATCTATGTGTGTGAAATTGAATCTATATGTATTATATTCTAAAAGTAATACTTGAATAGTCGATTAATGACTAGTTTAAAATTTGTTAAACTTAAGCTCAAGAGCATAGGGGGGCAATTTCGGATAAGGGAAAGGAAAAAGTAATCGAATAGCCGTTGAAGTCGTTCGACAACATTCGAGGTAGGTCTTCGAGTAATGAAACTTAGTTTATGATTTGATTAAGTCATGTCATATAAGCATAACGAATAAACGGAGATATAATGATTAGTTTATACTTATGACGGGTGGCCGAATGTGTATAGAGATCATGTTAGAAAGCCACTCAAAATCATGCTCTTTGTATGTGGCTATTGAGCCGAAATTGGTAAGGTTTGATAAATGTCTTGTGTTTGAGCTTTAGTAATGAAAATGAAATATGGATGTGTCATGATTTATTGATATATGTGCATGAGTATTCGAATGATATCCGGGTTAAGTCCCGAAGGCATTTATGCTAGTGACTATATCCGGGCTAAGTCCCGAAGGCATTTGTGCTATTGATTATATTCGGGCTAAGTCCCGAAGGCTTTTGTGCTATTGACTATATCCGGGCTAAGACCCGAAGGCATTTGTGCGAAGTTGCTATATCCGCTAAATCCAAGGTACTTGGGTTTGAAGTGAGCAATCTTGCTGTAATAATTTCGATTAATACGCTCATAAAATCCAAACGATAAGGTATGTTTCGTATATGCATCGGAAAGGTTGATTCCTTTTAAATAGTATTCGCTCAATTGATTAACGAACTTGACCTCTAGTTAGGTTTGATTCCACATGTATGAATATAATGGTTGAAGCGTGAAGTAAGTATGATTTTGAGAACATGCATATATGCAATTATTCATTTAGCCATATGAACGCTATACTTTAGTCGTAAATAATTTCATTACTTGAACTTACTAAGCATTAAAATGCTTACTCATTACTTTGATTCTTTGTTTTATAGATTTTGTTCGTCACCATCGGACTCGGAGTGTCAAAGTCAAGTCATCCACACTATCTAAGCCACTTTTGGTACTCTTTTAGTTTAATTTTGAAAATGGCATGTATAGGGCTAACCCGTGTTGTTAATTAAGTACCCTTGGTAATGTGTATTCATATAGCCATGCGAAAATGGCTCGTATATTTCGAAGTATAACATTATGGTCTCGGATATGGTTATTAAATGGTGTGGAAATGTTTGGTAATGACTAGCCATTGGTATGGCCAATCATGGTCCTATTGGTGCTACGTACGCCATGGTTAATCGGGATTACCCTTGATAAAAATGTATGTCAATTTGCTATTTGATTCATGGAAAATTATGAAATAGGTAAAATGTACCTTAAAATAGATGCTTGACAAAGCAGAAGGCGTAAGTTGGAAAAATCACTAAAAATAGTAGGAGTGTAATTAAATAGTGAATAAATTATGTAATCGAATATTGATGAGTCTATTTTCATATGAAAAATCGAAACAACCACATGAGCCGTATTTTATGAGATGTTTAAGTTTTCGTGAAACTGGGCCAGAGCATTTTCTGGATCCCCTGTTCTGAGTTTGAAAAATTATCATAAATTAACCAGAGACAATTAGAAGTCATACTTTATATTTATAGATTCCTTTTTGAGTCTAGTTTCGTTAGAAACAAACGGCATAAGTATTGAAGCTCTTTACATGGAAATATCTAAGTCGTAATGCATGAAGGTCAGAGTAGTCGAACCCTGAAACAGGGGAGACTTTAACTAATAAACTGTACTAATTGGCTCGACCAAAAATTCTAAAAAAAAAATTTGTAGATGGACTTATGAGTATAGTTTTAGGAAAAATTTACAGAATCGGTTTTCGAGTTTTGGAACTCGAGATATGATTTTTAAAGCCACTGTGATGCAGTTGGCTAGCTTGTCTGGAAATTTTAAAATGAACTGTGTAAGCAAATGAATTAAGTCCGTTCACACCTCGTGTTCGACTCCGGCAACGGTCTCGGGTACGGGGTGTTACCGCAGGTCTCGAACTCATGACCTTCAGTAACAGTGATACGCCACTTATCCCCTAGACCAGCAGGCCTTTTCTATCATACTATACCCACATTAATTTAAAAGCTTACTAACTAAAGGCATGGGCTTATTCAAGTAAAAACAAAATTTTTTACAAGCCAAGGCTTGAACACGGGACTTCTCCAATACTTCTCAAGACACCTAACCACTGAAGCAAGCATGCATTTTGTGACACAACATACATAAATAAATATTTAAGATTTTGAGCGTTACAATATAGGTATTTTGAGAGGAGTTACCAAAAGTTCAATCAATTTATAAATAAGTTTATGCCAAAACTTACCACTTTATTTACCTATCAAATTCACACAAAAAATACCAAATTGGCCATTTGACGTTTAGCACCGTTAGCCATATATGTCCACTACAACCCTTTGAAATCTATAGGAGACACACGATCGTGTCGCATGGCCGTGTGCACACACGCCCGTGTCCCTGGCCCTGTGAACAAAAAATAGGCTATTTCCAAGCCATTTTTCTCCCCCAGTCATGCACACACCTACAACCAATTTTCCACATGTAACAAGCATTCGAAATGCACCAAATAATGCATCCACAATCTAAACCAATAAGGTATATATGCATACAACCAGTATGCCAAAAAGGCACCTCAATCAAATCAATTAAACATGTATAACCATATGCATAGTTTAGCCAAAATTTCAATCAATTTATAAATAAGTTTATGCCAAAACTTACCACTTTATTTACCTATAAAATTCACACCAAAAATACCAAATTGGCCATTTGACATTTAGCATCGTTAGCCATATATGTCCACTACATTTCAAATACCAAAATGACCATATTCAACCATTTCAAAGAAAATTCCATTACACACATTTTAAATACCATTTCAACTTCCATCATTTAAGCATAATAAAGACTATAAAATCAACCATCATAAGGTCACATATATATACCATAATTACAAACCTAAACATTATGGCTATAACATCAACCAAAACACCTATACATGTGCATATTTAACAAATTATCACTTAACTTGTTTTCATGCCAAAACATAACATAATTGATACATATTAACCACAACCAACAAGCTATCAATAGTACCTTAAGTACCTCAAATCCAAGACAACATTTCATGCCATAATCAACAACCAAAATGATATATATATATCAAACTCATCAATTAAACATTAGGCATAGTCCACCTATACATGCCATTATAATCGCGACCAAAACACAGAAATCTACTGATAGAACCGATGGATAGTGTGATGGATCTTCGACTAGCTTCCAACCCGATTGAGCTTCTGATAATCTGTAAGGTAAAGGAAAAATAACTATATAAGCAATGAGTGCTTAGTAAGCTTGTATAAACTTTAAGCATAATATTCTATTTATAGAATAAACATAAATCTATGCCAATGCTATTAGGTTCATAAACTGATATGATCATCAACTCACAAATGAGTAAGTTTAATAATGTTTCATATTTATTGACCATTCAGAACATGATAGGATTTCATGAGACATAATATATGATCATCAACCTTTTATAAGATTATAAATCTTTCTATTTACTTACTTTCTATTTCGTCCCCAACGCTTATCATAAGCCTAAACAACATTATTAACTCTTAATCCAGTGTATTTATCCATGACATAGGTGTAGTCATTCATAGCATAAGCAATTTGCTCACATAAAATACATCATTTATCACATTAAACCTTTTATAACATCATAATACATTACAATTACGTACTTACCGTTTCATTCCCTTTTCTTACCTGTTTAGTATGCATAGTACAAGCATAATCATAAACATCAACCATATCTACAAGCTTGGCATAAGCCCTAGCATATCAACAACACATGTTAGTTCATTTAAACAAGATTCATATGAATTTGACATGAATAACAATTATACTTGAGTATGATTCAATTGGATTTATCATCCATCACAACATATCATGTTTTTCCCCGTATTACCATTCCATTGAGTTTCACATAAACATGTATTAGTTCTTATTGAACACTTATCATTTCCTTTGCATACACATAAGACATAACATTAATCATAGCAACAAGCTAGTGATTAAACACATATCTTAACAATATAATCACATGGTAAGATATGGTACATAACATAGCATCACTTATATCATACCTTTCATAAACATAATTATTAATGCTTTGATCATTGGTAGATCACACCTTTCCATATTTGTTGTAGTGAAGTCAATCGGAACCCTTACCGAAGCTTATAAAAAATGTGCTAAACGATGGTCGTAACCTTCCCTTTTCATATTCAATGGTCGAAACCATCCCTTTTCATATTCAATGGTCGGAACCATCCCTTTTCAGTAATTGATGATCATCACCATCCCTTTTCATAGTTGATGGTCATCACCATCCTTTTTCATTATTGATAGCCAAAGCTATCCCTTTTCTTATCCAATGGTTGTCACCATCCCTTTTCATAATTGATAGCCGAAGCTATCCTTTTTAATATTTGAGAGCCGAAGCCATCCTTTTTCATTGGTCAATGACCGCAAATATGCCGTTGGATTTTTTCACCGAGACATAATTTGATATTATAAAATGATAGAATTTAAAATATAATTTAAAATGATATTTAAAGGTACGAACTTACTTGGCTACATTGCAGAAATATTAAAGTACAGGGGCATTTTGGTAATTTTCCATTCTCTTCGATTTTCTACTCGATCTTATCTAAATTAATAATTTTATTCAATCTATTAATTTAGATAGTAAAAGTTGTATTTTATGCAATTTAGTTACTTTTGACATTTTTAAAAAATTGCCCCTAAAATTTTACTTGTATTCAATTTAGTCCCTAGGCCTAAAACATGCAAATTAACCAATTTTTTTTTCCAAATTTAAGCTTAGCCGAATGTTCATGGCACAAAAAATAGCCCACATTTTTATTAATTTCACATGAAATCCTTGTAATTTTACTATTTTAACAATTGAGTCCCTAATTGGAAAATTCATCAAAAATCACTTAATAAAATACTTTTAAATTACAACTAATATCGAAAATTCATCATTTAACATCTGAAATCACAAGGTTCATCCATGGAAACATTCAAAATCTTTAATAGTTTCAAAATCGAAGGTACGGGCTAGCTAGACCTAGTTGCAACGATCTCAAAAACATAAAAAATTACAAGAAATGAGGCTAAAATCACATACCAATTTCACTTGTAAAGTTGCCGAAACCTTAAAATAAAATGGCTTCTTCCCCTTATTTACAATTAGTGATGAAGCTTTGAAAGATGATGAAACTTTTGTTTTATTTATTTTAATATATTTATCAAATTACCATATTAACCTTAGTTAATAATTAAATAAATCATCAAATTTATATTCATTATTGTCCACTAACACCTTGAATGGTCTAATTATGATTTAAGTCCTTTTTTCCTTTATTCAATTAACCATTTAATCACTCAAAGCAAATAGTGATCAAATTTTACAACTTCTATGATTTAGTCCTTTTTAATTAATTAACTAGTGAAACGTTAAAAATTTTCAACGAAACATTAGTACTACCTTAATGACACTCCGTAAATATTTATAAAAATATTTACGACTCAATTTATAGAAACGAGGTCCCAGTACCTCCTTTTCTAAAACTACTTGATCCTAGGGTCATAGCACTTGAACTTAATAACTCGCTTATATAACATAAATTATCAAATCAAAAACCTTTCTAAAACCATATTTGACTTGTAGATAGTAAATAATAATATTTACAAACTTATTGGTCGAATTTGGTGGACCCAAAACCACTATTTTTGACACCACTGAAAAGCAAGCTATAAAAACTCTCCATCTTTACGAAAATTTCGTCCTCAAAATTTTTCACCTAATAAAAGTCATCAAATCAGAACTTGCATCTCAATTCAGAGCTCGCATCAGAACTCATTTTAAAACTTGATACTATATCTAAACTTAACTGAATAGCTATGATGTTCTCCTATCATCACTTTATCATTAGTAGTATAACTATAGAGAAATTTATAGTGGTTTTCTGTAGAAACATAACCTAGAAACCTGAATTATCAAACTTTAACTAATGCTTCTAACATGTTGGCATTTGCAACTTTCAACTGATATTTGTTCTCCTTTCATGGAAAGCTTTAAGCAATATCATCTAACACAAGTGCGACAACTTTAACTATCGAGACGACTTTAACCCATAATGACATTTCCTGATTAGAACTGATCTGATAGATATATTTCTATATCATGCCTTCTAAAATATGAATACCTTATTCTAACGTCCGTCAATTTACCCGTGAATGCACAAAATTTATTTCAGAACCTGAGGATAAACTCAAATGCATATAACTTAAATTACTTTTCAACTGAATAACCCGCTCTGGTTAAAACAACTGAGTCAATTTTATCTATCGGATAATAACATTTCAGAATAATCCCTTTTTCTTATTGTCAAGACAACCCAGACATACAATCTATCATAATTCACTCAGAATACCAATCAAATATTTCTACAAACTGCATTAACTCAAACAAAACATAACATCCTATTTTAACTCGTTGACATTTATCTAGATTACCTGAAGAATGAGAACCATTATACAAGTTTGAGCTTGATCTTCCACTGTCTGCAATTTTTCCCGTGCCTTCCCTTCATGAAAGCTAGAAAAGGAATATAATAAAGCTATTTCACTTATTAACATCGAAGCTTTGAACCATACCGGAGCCACAACCATCAGATAGATTAAAGCCATAGTGTTATAATAAGACGACATTTCAATTGTATAGATAGAACAATACCTCAACATTAACAGTGCACTCCTCAATAGAAGAGGAAAATTAAAGGTAGCCCTAATAACAACCAACGCAGTAACACAACCTTTATAATCTGATATCTATATCACTGAGTTCCCATGATCGTACCAGGATTTATAACTATAATAAATGTAAGTACCTCTGGCCATGAATACACAGATGAACCATGTTTAATGGATTAAACAATAAGAACGAAAAGAAAACAAAGATAATGAAATCCAAGATGTGGAGCTATACTAAATCTCCGAGAATACAATCTATATTGAATGGTAAAGATATCGATGATACCCTAGAGAAATTCTAGAAGAAGAATATCGCTTATACGCATTGGAACCAGTTGTGACAGAGACAACATAAATTGCATATATATAAAGTAGAGCAACAACCATTAGAAATAGGAAAATAGCATCATATGAGTCTTATCGTCGAGTCTTCTACCAGACATAATAGAATAGAATACCAAAGAAAAATAGATTAATGCCAATCATAATCTACTAGACTAACAATACATCTATTTAACATTATGATTAGCCAATATTTCTATATGATAAGAATCACATCTGAAAATGAACAGTTGCATATATCTCTAAGAATAAAAGAACATATAGAATACCTAGAGGAAAATGCTGTAAGATACTCGACCATAACAGCTAGACTCAAATATCTTTGCAATTCAAACATTATTCCTCTGACTACTACAGTCATAAAAAATCCCATATTATCCCATTCACCAAAGAAATCAATTTAGAATAAATTCTGGTTAATCCATTCTTTAGATACATACCTGAATAAGTTGATTACCTGTGATTAACCTCTTCTTTTATAGTGATGTTGCGTGTCTTGAATGATATTTAGAAAAATCTAATATTTCTTCTAGAACTCTCTTTACTTGCAACCTATTCTCCGCTCTAACTGTATTATTATTATTCAACCACTGAACTCTTCGATTTCATACTTGTGGGCTTAATCAACATAAATCTTGTAAATTTCGTTGTATAAGATTTGAAGGGTGAGGGGGTGGAGATCGTAAAGCCTCAAAATTCGACTCTCATATATATACACATAACATAACATTCATCATTATCATAACATTATAAACATTTATTCATACCTTCATGAGTTTCTACTTATCCTTAGCAACTTTTTACTTATACACGTGAGTATCGCTTTCAGCATTATCAGAATTAGCTCGATTGAAAAACATCTCTATCTAATATTGAAATAAATCTCATTAAAGTTAGGAGACATCACACTATCACATGTTATATAATGGCATGTATTTGTAAACTTCATACATGCTACATTCAGTACAAGATCTGACTAAACCGTAGCTCTAATACCATTAAATATAATACCCCTAACCCGTATCTGTTATCGAAATAGGGTTACATAGCATTCTCGGAGTTTACGTTTCATAACTTACAAAATTTTAAACATTTTAATTCACAACATCAATCATAGCAAAACCAATCAATGACATACATATTGTCCCTCATACGAGCCATCAAGGCCCTAAATACACATTAGAAACAAGTCTGGACTAAATCAGAAACATATAAAATTTTTATGAAAAAGATGAAAATTTTCAAGCTGTAGGGGTCACACGGCCGTGTGACTCACACGGCTGAGACATAGGTCCGTGTCTCAGGCTGTGTGGGCATTCGAAGTAGGGACACACAGTCGTGTCCCAGCTCGTGTCCGTGCTAGTGTAACTCTCTGGCTTGGGTCACACAGCCAAGCCACATGCCCGTGTGCCAAGCCGTGTACCTTCAAAGTGGCCTTACACGCCGGTATGCCAAGCCGTGTACTAGGTCGTGTAACTACCTAACTTGCAACCCTTTGAAATTTACAGGGGACACACAGCCATGTTGTATGGTCATGTGTCACACACGACCGTGTCGCATAGCTGTGTGTCACACACGGCTGAGACACACGCCCATGTCCCTGACCGTGTGAACAAAAAATAGGCTATTTCCAAGCCATTTTTCTCACCCAATCATGCACACACCTACCACCAATTTTCCACATGTAACAAGCATTCAAAATGCACCAAATAATGCATCTACAAGCTAAACCAACAAGGTATATGTGCATACAACCAATATGCCCCAAAAGGCATCTCAATCAACCATCATAAGGTCATATTTATATATCATAATTACAAGCCAAAACATAATGGCTATAACATCAGCCAAAACATAATGGCTATAACATCAACCGAAACACCTATACATGTGCATGTTTAACAAATTATCACTTAACTTGTTTACATGCCAAAACAAAACATAATTGATACATATTAACCACAACCAACAAGCTATCAATAGTACCTTAAGTACCTCAAATCCAAGACAACATTTCATGCCATAATCAACAACCAAAACGATATATATTTATATATATCAAACTCATCAATTAAACATTAGGCATAGTCCACCTATACATGCCATTATAACCGCGACCAAAACACAGAAATCTACTGATAGAACCGATGGATAGTGTGATAGATCTTCGACTAGCTTCCAACCCGATTGAGCTTCTGATAATCTGTAAGGTAAAGGAAAAATAACTACATAAGCAATCAGTGCTTAGTAAGATTGTATAAACTTTAAGCATAATATTCCATTTATAGAATAAAAATAAATCTATGCCAATGCTATTAGGTTCATAAATCGATATGATCATCAACTCACAAATGAGTAAGTTTAATAATTTCGCATATTTATTGACCATTCAGAACATGATAGGGTTTCATGAGACATAATATATAATCATCAACCTTTTATAAGATTATAAATATTTCTATTTACTTACTTTCTATTTCGTCCCCAACGCTTATCATAAGCCTAAACAACATTATTAACTCTTAATTCAGTGTATTTATCCATGACATAGGTGTAGTCATTCATATCATAAGCAACTTGCTCACATAAAATACATCATTTATCATATTAAACCTTTTATAACATCATAATACATCGCAATTACGTACTTACCATTTCATTCCCTTTTCTTACCTGTTTAGTATGCATAGTACAAGCATAATCATAAACATCAACGATATCCATAAGCTTGGCATAAGCCCTAGCACATCAACAACACATGTTAGTTCATTTAAACATGATTCATATGAATTTGACATGAATAACCATTATATTTGAGTATGATTCATTAGGATTAATCATCCGTCACAACGTATCATGTTTTTTCCTGTATTACCATTCCATTAAGTCTCATATAAACATGTCTTAGTTCTTATTCAACACTTATCATGTCCTTTGCATACACATTAGACATAAACATAACATTAATCATAGCAACAAGCTAGTGATTAAACACATATCTTAACAATATAATCACATGGTAAGATATGGTACATAACATAGCATCACTTATATCATACCTTTCATAAACATAAATATTTATACTTTGATCATTAGTACATCATAGCTTTCCATTATTGTCATAGTGAAGTCAATTGGAACCCTTACCGAAGCTCACACAAAATGTGCTAAACGATGGTCGTAACCATCCCTTTTCATATTCGGTGGTCGAAACCATCCCTTTTCATTAATCGATAGTTGTCACCATCCCTTTTACTTATCGATAGTTGAATCTATCCCGTTTCATATTCGATAGCCGAAGCTATCCCTTTTCATATTCAATGGTTGTCACCATCCCTTTTCATAGTTGATGGTCGTCACCATCCCTTTTCATAATCAATAGTCGAAGCTATCCCTTTTCATATCCGATAGCTGAAGCTATCCCTTTTCATTGGTTGATGATAGCCGATACGCCATTGGATTTTTCCCTCGAGACATAATTTAATATTATAAAATGATTGCATTTAAAACATAATTTAAAATGCTATTTAAATGTACGAACTTACCTGGCTAAATTGCCGAAATGTCAAAGTATAGGGGCATTTTGATAATTTTTTATTCTCCTCGATTTTCCACTTGATCTTGATCTAAATTAATAGTTTCATTCAATCTATTAATTTTGATAGTAAAACAATGTATTTTATGCAATTTAGTTACTTTTGACATTTTTAAAAAATTTCCCCTAAAATTTTACTTTTATTCAATTTAGTTTCTGGGCTTAGAACATGCAAATTAACCATATTTTCCATATTTAAGCAAAGAAGAATGTTCATGGAACCCAAAATAGCCACATTTGTATTAATTTCACATCAAATCCTTGTACTTTTACTATTTTAAGAATTTAGTCCCTAATCAGAAAATTCATCAAAAATCACTTAATAAAATACTTTTAAATAACAACTAATATATCAAATTCATCATTTAACATCTAAAATCACAAGATTCATCAATGGAATCATTCAAAATCTTTATCAGTTTCAAAATTGAAGGTACAGGCTAGCTGGACCTAGTTGCAACGATCTCAAAAACATAAAAGTTATAAGAAACGGGGCTAAAATCACATACCAATTTAGCTTTTGAAGTTGCCGAAAGCTCCAAGAAAAAAATGGCTTCTTCTCCCATTTACAATCAGTGATGAAGCTTTGAAAAAGATGATAAAACTTTGGTTTTATTTATTTTAATATAATTATCAAATTACCATATTAACCTTTGTTAATGATTAAATAAAACATAAAATTCATATTCATTATTTTCCACTAACACCTTGAATGGTCTAATTACCATTTAAGTCCCTTTTCCTTTATTCAATTAACCACTTAATCACTTAAATTAAATAGTGATTAAATTTGACATCTTTTACAATATAGCCCTTTTTAACTAATTAACTATCGAAATGTTAAAATTTTTCAATGAAACTTTAATGCCACTTTAATGGCACTTAGTAAATATTTATAAAAGTATTTATGGCTCAGTTTATAAAAACGAGGTCTCGATACCTCATTTTCTAAAACAACTTGACCTTAGGGTCATACCACTTAAACTTAATAACGCTCTTATATAATATAAAATATCAAATCAAAGACCTTTTTAAAACGATATTTGACTCTTAAATATTAAATAATAATATTTACGAACTTAATTGTCAGATTTGGTTGCCCCGAAACCACTATTTTCGACACCACTGAAAAACGGGTTGTTACACTATGTTTATTGTGTGTAAGTTCCTCTGAAAGGTTCATTTGTATTGTAAGTAAATATATGTATAATATCTCTTTGGAACTCACTAAGTTTATAATATCTCTTTGGAACTCACTAAGTTCATATGAACATACTCCGTTACCTTTTCCTTCTCAAGCTTGCTAACTGAAGGAATACTTCGTTAGAAGGACTATGAGAGAGTGTTCTACTATTGTGAGCTGGCTATTTTGTTCTGTATCATGCATTACTCATAGGAGTGACGTATAAATGTATTTTGGAAATGAACTGTATAAGGAACTATTATTTTGATAAAACTCTATTTTTACGATATTTCTATTAAGTATTAATGTCTGGATTTGAATTATTGCATTTTATTTAATGAAGTTATTATATTTGAATTTATACGCCAAATGGCTTAAACGTTATTTCAAATTGTAAATGATTTCATTCAAACATCAGTAAACCATAACTATCATATGTTTATATGTATAACAATGTAATAATTTTATAAAGCTTCTGCCAAATTGTTTTGCCATAAATTAGTTCAATTTTGAGTAGTGACACATCAAGCTCAGATCCTATCACAGGGTTGAGTTTGGCATGTTGTACAAACCACACTGAATAAGATGTTTGTTAGAGTTTGCGACTCAAATTCCTGTTAAAGAAATAATATAGTGGTAAAACTAGGGGATTTGTGGTGGGCTTATGGCCGTGGGCCACACTTCCTCTATTTGACTTTGATTAGAATAAGGTTTTTCAACCTTTAAATAGATGCAATCGAAATTCCTCTTGTATCATTCAATTTTCAACATTAGTGAATTTTCTTCTCCTCTACCCATAATTTTTTCTCAAAAGGATTTTCACATTGAATCTGTGTGTTTTATTTTTCTTTCTTATTACTTTACGATCATTTTATATTACCATTATCGACGTTCAATTTTACAATGTTCTTTCTTGCTAATGTTCGATCTATTGTAGCTGCTGATTTTGTTTCTTTGACGCATCAAGGGGACTTGGGATTTAGAACGGGATGTACGAAGTAAGTTTATCAACTTGGGTTAATTGTTAATTTGTTCCTCTCTTGTGGTTCTTGTCTTTTGTTTTAATATTTTGGTTAATGAATTACGTTTTACCTTAAAAAAATAAAAAAAAAATAAATTAATTTTTTAAAAAAATACGTAAATCAAATATGGAACTAACCCATTAATGTACAATGCATGTCTCGTGTTTAAGTGGACAGTAAATCTAAGATCTTCTTAGATTTTGAAGACTAATATTTGATTCATTGTATTCATCCAAAAAGACATGTTATTGACATCCACTTTATTAAACTTCTTTTCCTGTTTTTTATACAAATAAAATCTCTCGATCTAAAGCATTAATTTTACAGTCTGTTTAACAAAAAAAATAAGTACCAAGGACAAAACCTGTTGAGGAAATCGAAACAGGTGTTTGGATAACATTATATATATAATATTGGAGATTGAGAAGTTTGATTAAATTTGATTGGATCTGAATGTTGGGAGATTAACCATTAATGATGTATGCTAATATTTCAGCATTTTATATATGTTATCAAAATGGGGAGGCTTCCATTGGCAACAAAGCTGTCCACTAGATTGAAACAAGCACATGTATATAAATTTATATATATACATATAATCCTCCTCTCAATCACTGCAAATCCCGTTGCTTCTGGATAACGACAAAATCATCTCAAGTAAAAAGATAAGTAAAAAAGATCAATATAAACAACATAGTAATACTGGAATCGAGAGATTCAAAAATCAGTGGTTGATGCGTCAAATAGTAATAATTTTATGTTACTTCAATAACGTTTGAGGTTTGAGTCTTGTAAGTTAAAATTAAAATTAAAAATATTGGTAGAGCTTTGCTGCTTATTTAATAATTTAATTTAACTCGATTTCGAGTTTAGTTAAAGTCTAGATATTGAATATTGAATAGTATTTAAAAAAATGTTATAATAGCTATAAATGTCTATCATATTTGTATGCACGTGAAAATTACATATTTATATCATAAAATAATATTTGAAAATAACATATAATAAAAAACGAAACATATGGTTTAAAACTAATTAATAATAACAAATTAAATATGTACAATATTAAAATGAAAAGAAATAAATTAAATTATGAGTAAAACGAAATTTAAACACAAACACATATTGGATTAAGAATATTAAGTGAATTTAATTGTTTATCATTATTTTGTCATCAATCTTGAGTTAGTGTAGTGTTCATTTGTGACACTAACTCAATTAATAATATTATTCATATACACAAATATACTTACTTAAGTTTCAAATTAAAACTAAAAATTGCTTTAGTTTAAATAGTAAATGAGAAAAGTTCATATGCATGATGTCCTTGGTTCAAATATCATCATGGATAATTTTTATAAAAATATAAAAAGACAAAAATACTTGCATAATCATTTAACTTTACAAATAAAATGGTTTTTGGCTAATTCTCTAATTGAGTTGGGACTCAGTTGATGAGTGACAGCAACCTAGTAAAAGTTTTAATAAATAACTAGAAATCCTATCACATGCCTCATGGATTTAGAACAAGGATGTATAAAAATAAATTGTCCATAGTAAAATAAAAATGTATAAAATATATGAAAATGAAGCTAGAGTGGCTAATTTAAGGTTTCATTAATTAAATTAGTGTAAGTTCAAATCTCATCATATGCATATTTTTATGGGTTTTTGTTAAAATGAAAAGACAATATCCTCAAATAATATAACTCATTTTAATCACAAAAGGACATTTCTATAATTTCTCAAATCGATTTGGTGTTCGATTGACTCGTTACACTAACTCAGCTAACGGTTTTATTAATAGTATAGATATAGTTATTGCACCTCATTTTATTTTTTCACATTTTTATCTTTTTATGTGGTTGTAGAGAGAACTTAAACTGTTCATAAAAAATAGAGAAAATTATTTGGAGTTAAAAAATATCACAAGGATGAAATACAGTCATGTGTCTTTAAACAATATTAAAAAAATTAAAAATTTTTTTAAAAAAAGTCATTTATTGAACCTTATTTATGGAGTTAAAAAACTTGATTTGTAACAGTTCATTTTTTAGTGAAATCGGAACAGTGGTTTTAGGATCATAAATCCGACCAAAAAATATAATTTATTTTTATTTCGTTATATGGTCTGTATTATAATAGGCATGTCATGTGGAACTTTTGACACGAAAATTTTATCGATTAAGTGCTTAATTACGAGAAGGATTAAATCGCATAAAATGTGAAAGTTGAATTCTAGTAGCTATAAGGATCAAATAGCTATGGAATTCAAAACTTAAGGTCCTGATATGGCAATTAGACCATTAAGAAAAGTATGTAGATTTTTCTTGGTGACTCATCCATGGAATTATAGAAAAAGGGCAAGAGCTAAATTGGAAATACCAAAATACTTTATTAATTATAAGATGAAAAGAAATATATCATCTTATTTTTCATCATCTTCAACCTAAAATTTTATGGAAACCCTAGGAGAGAGGGGAAACTTTCAAGGCTTAATTGGGTAAGTTCTCTTGTCCCGTTTTTAGTAATTTTGGTATTTTTAAAACTAGGATAGCTTAATCTCTTTATTTGAGGATTAATTTGAAAAGTTATTAAGGTATGAAAATGAATCATGGATGTACTATGCTAGAAATTAGAAATTTATGGTAGAAAATGAAATATTATTGATAGATAAACAACTTTTACAAAGTGATTTTTGATGAAAACATGATTTAGGGACTAAAATGAAAAGTTGTAAAATTTGATGAAAAATTCTGAAATTTTATGAATACATGTGCTGGAAAATTTGTAATGGGGCTTTGGTTAGGCTTGGAATAGGGAGTAATTTGCACAAGTTTCATTTTCCAAGCCTAGGGACAAAATCGAAATTTATGGAAAAGTTAGAGACAAAATGGTAATTTTGCCTAGGACGTAAATTGAGTCCTTTTAAATACGAAATGTATGAAATTGATTGGTTAAATTCATTTATATAGATCCAGACAACACTAATTCGAGGTTAGATCGAGGAAAAGAAAAGATTTCAGATTAGTAGACTTTTACGCGAACAAGTATCGAGGTAAGTTCGTGTAACTTAATCTGGCATGTAATTATGTTAATTGAATGTTGTGTTTGTATGTAATGTGATTTATATTGATGTACATTACTTGAATGCTATCATGAGAAATTTGATTCATGCTTGAAATGGTGATAAAGGGTTAAGTCCCGATTGAATGTTGAATTCCGATGATTGTATGCACTTTCCCAAAACAATTAGGGTCCTGCATTTGTTGCGGATGGGATTTAGCTCAGATGAATAATCCCATTGACCTTGTTATAGAAAGGATTTAGCCCGGACAGACAATCCCGATATAATACCTCTCGAGCATAAGTTATGATTAGGGTTTAGCCTAGACTGACAACCCTAATCGAGCTCTTTTGAGCATATGCTATATAAAGGATTTAGCCTGGACTGGTAATCCTGTTATACGCACTGTGACTTGAGCATACGCCATGTGAAACCTGAACTTAATTTTGAATTAAATTAATTAACCATACGGCCTAGAACACGGGCATGTGGCATGGCCGTGTATGTAAGTTAGAGAGTTACATGGGGTCGAACACAGCCTCCAACACGGGCATGTCCCTTGAACCACACGGTCGTGTGAGCCCTGCACCTTGGAAAAATTTTGAAAAGTCGCAAAAAATTCTTAGAGGTCTCGATTAAGTCCTGACTCGATTCTAATACTCATATTGGGCCTTGAAGGCTCGATCAAGGGACGTTATAGTTGATCTCGGTAAATGAATAGTATTTTACTTAGATTAATGGAAGAATGTTCTAGTAATGCTCTAAAACCCTGTTCCAGCAACGGGTACGGATTAGAGGTGTTACGCGATTGACAGTAAACATAATAATAACTCAAAATTAAATGATGTTTATTGATTTTCAAATAATTAGATTTTTTTTTTATTTCACACACCTTGCACTTAAACATATGTGTTTAATGAACTCTGTGTGTTGGCTTGATGGTCAAGGCGTTTACCATTCCAGTTGTAGCCTAGGTTCAAGTTGTGCTAGTCGCGTTATTGTTAGGACTTTACCCTCCTCTTGTAATTCATCAAAAAAATACATGTTTAATAAATTTTATTATTTGATAAAATATTTTTATTTCATGGAATTAATAATTTATTTCAAATCATAATTAAAAAGTAATTATATAGTATAAAAATATATATTTATAATTTTTTTAAAAGATGTCCCATGTTTATCCCATATTATTTTAATATAAAAGTACTCTTTTTCCCTTAACCGAAGTTTTGTCCCATTGAGTTTTCCTGGTAAGGGTTTTTAATGAGGCATCATATTATGCGTATTATAGATTGTGTACTCTTTTTTCTTCATTAGGTTTTTACCCTATAGGGTTTTTCCTAATAAGGTTTTAATGAGGCATATAATCTACTAATGGACATCCAAGGGGAGTGTTATAAATATCTTATTAAGTGGATGTCCATCATGATAAAGATAAAATTTTAATGTACTTTAAATTCAAATAATTATTAGAATTATATCTCTACTTCTTTTATGCATCTTATGCCTATAAATAGAGACTCGATAAAACATTGTAATCATCTCTTTGATCAATAAAATACATTCTCTTTTGCTTTCATATTGTCTTTATTCTTTATTCTCTTCATCTCTTTTTATTTTATAACATATTGTGATTTTGACTTTGGTTATTTTATTCATGAAGAATTCAATATTTATTTTTAAAAAAAATATAAAGGTGGTTTGGTGAATAACAAAATAATTATTATTTTAATGTATTAAAATTGTCAAGTTAGCTATTAATTTTATATTTAATATTTTGGGTAAATTACAAGGGGATGACAAAGTCCTCACAGCAACGCAGCTAGCGCAACTCAAACCCAAGTCACAGTTGGGACAATAAACACCTTAACCATCATGCCAACACACGAAATTTAAAGTAAATTTAAAGCATAATTGGTTAAACTTTATAAGATTTTAAAAATATTTTAATTATATTCTAAAATAAAATTTAATAAATTAAAATCAAATTAAAACTACTTTCTCGACAAAGCTAACGTAATATTATATTTAGGAGTTACTTTTTTTTCCAAAAGTGATGCTATTAAAATTTTATTAATTAAAAAGGGTATTTTTATTTTTTATTTTAAAAATACTGCTCTTTTTATTTTTTGGAAAAAGACCATTTTTATTAAAATTGGTAAACCAAAATGACAAAATAAGGAAAGTACCTAAACTCAAGCCAATAGACTTACCTAATACACTCAAACTTAGCATCTTTCATTTCATCCTAGATTAACCAACCTATCAGTAATAACAATATTGACGATAGACAAAAGAACAAATAGCACAACCGAAGTAGTTCTATTAAAATAAAGCTCCCTGTGCCAGAGCTTGAACTACTTTATTAGCGAATCTACGAATCCAAAGGACGAATAAAGAAAGAAAACTAGAATTAATGTGGCGGTAATCCTTTATCAATAGCTTTGAGTCAGAAACATCCAAAGTACCATAAGAAAAATCTAGCCAAAGTTGCTGACTATTGGTTTCTAAAACAATACCATCCATAGGCAATGACTAAAGCTAGAAAAGAGCCTTAAGAGTTACCATAATTTCCACCATAAAAGGGTCCAAATTGCTTTTCATAAAACCTGAATTACACCAAACAAGTTTGGCCGCCTCATTATGCATAACCGTAGCCTATCCCATGATACCATTGTCAACCAAAATGGCCCAATCGAAGTTGCGTTTTAGTTTACCCACCAGTGAAATTCTGTAGCAGTTATCACTGCCCTCAACCATCGACTGAGGCACTGACTAAGAAACATGAACCATCTGCATACCCAACTAGCCATGCAGGAACTTGTCCATGTGCTGCATAAGATGCTCCACAATTAGAGCTTTTGTTTCCAAAAGGTAGCATTCTTATGGAACCAAATACCCTAAATAACACATAAAACTCTCCTCCTTCTATTAGTTTGCTTCTCAGATAGAACCCCGTGAATAAAATCCAAAAACGAAGATGAAAAAACATGCTTTATATCTTTATCGACTGGATGACATCTAAAGAAAATAGGGTCAAATTTATATCTTGAGACAAAAGCCTAATATTACATGTGTAATAACCCATTTTTTAGTGAAATCGGAACAGTGGTTTCAGGACCACAAATCTGACCCAAAGAAAAGGTTTATTTTTATTTCATTATATGGTTCGTAATATGGTAGATATGTCATGTGAAAATTTTGATACGAAAATTTTATCGATTTAGTGCTTAGTTACGAGAAGGACTAAATCGCATAAAATACGAAAGTTGAATTCTAGTAGCTATAAGGATCAAATAGCTATAGAATTAAAAACTAGAGGTTCTTATATGGTAATTAGACCATTAAGAAAAGTATGTAGATTTTTCTTGGTGACTCATCCATGGAATTATAGAAAAAGGGCAAGGACTAAATTGAAAATAGTAAAATACTTAATTAATTAAAAAGATGATAAAAGAAATCATCTTATTTCATGTCATCCTCAACCTAAAACACATGAGAACCCTATGAGAGAGAAAAGAAACTTTCAAGGCCTAATTGGGTAAGTTCTCTTATCTCGTTTTTAGTAATTTTGGTATTTTTGAAACCGGGATAACTTAATCTCTCTATTTGAGGGATTAATTTAAAAAGTTATCAAGGTATGAAAATGGGTCATGGATGTATATGCTGGAAATTAGAAATTTATGGTAGAAAATGAAAGATTATTGATAGATAAACAACTTTTACAAAGTGATTTTTGATGAAAACATGATTTAGGGACTAAAATGAAAAGTTGAAAAATTTGATGAAAAATTCTGAATTTTTATGAATACATGTGCTGGAAGATTTGTAATGTGGCTTTGGTTAGGTTTGGAATAGGGAGTAATTAGCACAAGTTTCATTTTCCGGGCCTAGGGACAAAATTAGAATTTATGGAAAAGTTAGAGGCAAAATGGTAATTTTGCCTGTAACAACCTGATTTAGACCCTAATCGGAACGGTGGTTTCAGGACCATGAATCCGAGTCAGAAAAATATTTAAAAATTATTTTCTGTGTTTATCTTGTGTGAATTTATGCCTGTGAAATTTTCGTAATTTAATTTTGACGTTTGAATGTCTGATTAAGAAAAAGAATTTAATTGCGTAAATTGAAAACTTGATAGTTTAATTTTTAAGGACTGAATTGTTAATGGCTTTGTAAATTGAAGCATTTATGTTGCAAATAACCCTTTAGACTAAGTGATGGCCGAATGTACCCTTATTATGTATGTTTTTGTTATTAATTTTAAAAGGTTAAATATGAAAAAAGGTAAATAATACATATGATATAATATAACATAATTAAAAGTCATGTTCATATGTTCATATTTTGACCAAAAATAAAAAGAAACAAAAGCTTTGTGATATTCGGCCATTCTCAAGCTTGATTCAAAGTTAGTTTGGTTTCGATTTTGGATATTTTTTACGTTTTTGAGATCGTTGCTTCGAGTACTATCCGGCCCATGCTTGAATTTTTTATTTTGATGAATATTTTGAGTTATGCCATTGATGAATAATTGTGTTTTGTGATGTTTGATGATGAATTATGAAAGATATGTTTTGGATTAATATGTGTTGTATTGGAATTTTTGATGAATTTGAGTAACTAGGGCTAAATTGAAAAAATTATAAAATTAGGGACTAAAATGTGAAATAAATGAAATGTATGGATTTATATGAATAAGATTAACATTTGGCCTAAGCATGTTGTATTGAAATTTTGTGTATTTTGTGTTTTATGCAAATTGGATTAATTTGTAAAAGTGTGGAATATTAAGGGTAAAATGGTAATTTGCCCATTTATGTGTTGTTGTATTAAATTGAATGAAATTGTGTTTGAATGAGCTTAATTTGAAATTGTATAGATCAAGAACATAAGAAATCGGATTTAGATTGGGGGAAAACAAAAATAATTGAATAGTCGATTTACATCATTCATCGATATCCGAGGTAAGTCTATAGGCAAATAAACGTTGTTAATTATTACTATATGTAAAATTAACATGCTGATTTGAATTTCTATGAGTTTATAATGCAATTTTCGAATGTGAATATGCTTGGGAATAATATATTCAAGTTCAATTCGACCGAGTTACAATGTCCGAAAGCCCCGTACGAACCTTAGGAATAGCTAGGATATATATGCCATGACATAGGATTTCAATATGTGTTCTCATGTAAGACCACATCTGGGACGTTGGCATCGATATGTGATTACGTGTAAGACTATGTTTAGGACATCGGCATCGTATTTGATTCGTGTAAGACCCTGTCTGGGACAGTGGCATCGATTTATCGATATGTGATTGCATGTAAGACCACATCTGGGACGTTGGCATTGTACGATATATGTGATTATCCGAGTATCCTATACAATTCTGAATGGTTCAATAAGCAATGATAAGTTACGAATGAATGTGAAATCAGGTTAAAGTGAATAGGTACGTAAAATTATTTGCCTACTTGAAGGTAAGGTAAGTTGATTATTGATATGTGATATAAGTTGTAAGGATGCTAATAGTGATGTTTGTGTATATAAGAAGCTATATGTGGTTTATTGAATAAGTATGTGATATTGAAATTTGATTTATATATATATTCGGTTATGTAATGATATTGTGGCTTTGCGTTAAATGATTCTTGATGATGGATATATGTATTTATATTGGGCCAAGATAAGGTTATATATGAAAGTATATAATATTTATGAAATTGTAAGTTTGATATTAAATGGAATTAAGAAATTATGTATTAATTTAGTTAAATTGAGTTCATAATACTTTTGAGTTGTTTATTTGCTTAAGGCTTACTAAGCTACGTTAGCTTACTTTGTGTGTATATTTGTCTTTGTTTTATAGATTTTAGAGATCATTACATGCTCAGGGATCGTCAGTAAAGTCAACCGCACTATCGTTTATTTTCGGTACTTTTAAAAGTCTTAAATTCGAACTTATGGCATGTATAGGCTATATTATCCTTTGGACATATTTGATTTTGATATGTATATATGTTAAAAAGCCATGCGAAAATGGTTGTTTATCTTGCCAAGCATATTTACATGGTTGAGTAAATGATGTGGTTGATATATTGATTGTGGTTCACATTTTTGGCTAGGAAACATGTAACACCCCTAACTTGTGACCGACGCCGGTGTCGGACACGAGGGGTTAACGAGACAAATCCTCTTAAAGTACCGACCAATTTGGCATTTCTGGACAGGCTGGAAAACTGCATCACCGCCGCCTTAAAAATCATATCTCGAGTTCCAAAACTCAGAAACTGGTTTCGTAAATTTTCCCTGAATTTAGACTCATATACCCATCCATGGATTTATTTTTAGAATTTTTGGTTGGGCCAATTGGTACAGTTTATTAGTTAAAGTCACCCATGTTACAGGGATCGACTGCTCTGACCTCCGCGCGTTACAACTTGAATATCTTTCTGTAAAGGGCTTTAATACTGGTGCTGTTTGTTTCTAATGAAACTAGACTCAAAATGGAATCTGTACATATAAGGCATGACTCCTAATTCTTTCTGGATAATTTATGGTAAATTTTCAAAGTCGCGACAGGGGACCCAGAAACCGTTCTGGCCCTGTCTCACGAGAACTTTAATATTTCCCAGTATACTGCTCATATGGTCGTTTCGTTTCGTCCATATAAAAATAGATTCATCAAGGTTCAGTTCCATAATTTACTCACTATTTAATTCTACTTCTACTATTTTTAGTTATTTTTCAATCTCATCTCACTGCTGCTGTCCGCAACAGTTACTGCAGTAGACTATGCCAATTTCATGAATTTTTCCTTGGCCTTAATCATCCATCATACATGACACAAATTATGGCCACCTTAACAAAATTTGAGTTTCTAAGACTCGTGGCTATAGGTTCTAGCATCCCACTCGACGACCACATAGGCCATTTTCACATGGCTTAAAGTTTACAACCCACAATTCGACAAAATATAATAGCCTATACATGCCAAATGTTCTTCAACAACAAAAAACAATACCACAAGATTTCAGCCGGTGTGATGACTTCAACGACGGTTCCGAAAGCACGCAACAATACGAGTCCAAGAGACCTAAAATGGGTGACAAGAAAACACCGAGTGAGTTTACAACTCAGTAAGTCATAAGCATTCGTCAATCCACCGATAAAGTTACTACTACATGTACAACAAATGAGGCTAGGTACTCGTCCATATCGAATCTATACCATAATACCTCGGACCTTTCGGTCCAATCTCGCACCAATTCATACATCCACATTTCATATTCTACACAACAAGATAATCAAGCATTTTACACATTAACTCATTTTCCAGCACAACCATACAATTTCAATCATCACATAGATTTAAGGCCTACCAAATTCAACCCCGAGCATGAACATATTTTCTATTCGTCATGAGCTCGAGGTACTTACCCGATCCGCTGTCCGGGATTAGCTCGATAAATGTCGCACACTCAGTGCCAATTGTAATGCAAGAGCATATAGTGAATCCGCACACTTAGTGCTATATGTATTCAACTCGCACACTTAGTGCTATATAATCAAACTCGCACACTTAGTGCTGTACAATTTTAAACCCGCACACTTAGTGCCAATCTTGTCACCGTGTCCATTTATACCCGCACACTTAGTGCCGAGACCAATACCTTATGTATTTTGCTGCCTTTATACATTCAACAATGGCATCATTCCATACACATACATTTCCATTTACACACCAACTCATTTAAACACATTTGCATATATATATTGATCATTTAAATCAACACCAAATATACGCTTAATGACTTACCTTGTGTTGGGTAAAACAGTCCAAGTCGGCTACTCGATGACCTTCGTCTTTCCCTTGCTTGATTCTCCTTCTTTAACTCCTTGAGCTTAATCAATAAATCAACTAGTTTAACCCTCTTGCTAAACATTCATAATTCAATTACACATGCATATGTATGTTTGTATATTCGCAACCATCCTCACTTATTACCCATTTGGTCAACAATCTAAGCCAAGATAAGGCTTCAATATGGTTGCCTCTAACCGAATACATGCACACCAATCTACTTCCTTTGGCCGAATATGCATGTCTATGTGGAGGCCAATTTTACACTTAATACTACACAAAAAAACAGCATACATTTTCCTAATTAACGCATTACATATTGTAGTTCTATACACATCTCTCATTTATTTCATAACCAAACAACATCACAAGCAAATAGACACCTTAAAATAGTATACATGTCATACCAATTCATCATGTGCAAACATATATTCATGTAGGTGCAATGGCGAATTCTCAAGTGGCTTATATCCAAATATACACACATATCCAAAGCTTAAATCTTACTTACCATGCAACATGCATGAATCATACTTATGGATATAACATGGCGAATACCACAACACCATACCGTTTCAATTTGGTCATGGTTAAACAAAGAGCTTAGTATCTCATTCAAAATGCTAAAAGAAAATCTAAGAATCCTCAATCCACCATCACATGAATCATTATCAAGCTTGATATTTAGCATGCAATGGCATTAACACCATATTCACTTTGGCGAATTTCATTCCCATGACATAACAAAGATTTGAACCATGGGCTAACAAGAACATCAAGCTAGCAACTAAAATATACATGAATCTCATGGCAAAACATCAAACTTACCTTAATCTAGGTACAAGTATGGCCAAACCTCCTCCTAAACCTCTTCCAAACCAACATGAAACAAGAATTCCTTCCTTCTTCCTTAGAATTTTCAGCCCAAAGGAAATGAAAAATGATGAACAAAATTCTTCTTTCTTTCTCCACACTCACGGCAATGGGCATGCATGAGACCATTTTTTCTTTTTTTTCTTTTTTGTTCCTTTCATTATTAAATTCCCATGCTCACTATTTTATTTTTTCTTACATACACCATTGTCCCAACATGTTTTATGACATGTTTTTACCCATAATCTCTTGTCATGGCGGCCACTAACTATTAGGGGGAAATTTGACATGCAAGTCCTCCCTTTGACTACATGCACTATTAGGTCCTTATAGATTAGCCTATCACTTTTCAAAAGTGTCACACAAGTCCTACTAACTGAATTCACATGCTATCGGCTAAATCAAGCTTGAAATTTTCACACATTCATAATTACATATTCTAGACAATAAATATTACGTTCAAACATTTGGTGACTCGGTTTAGCGGTCCCGAAACCACTTCCGACTAGGGTCAATTTTGGCTGTCACAACTCTCCCCACTTAAGAAATTTTCGTCCCCAAAATCTTACCGTAAATAGGTTTGGGTAACGCTCTTTCATAGAGTTCTCGGGTTCCCAAGTAGCTTCTTCCATCCCGTGTTTGAGCCATAACACTTTTACTAATGGAACTCTTTTGTTTCGCAACTCCTTCACTTCACGAGCTAGGATACGAATCGGTTCTTCTTCATAACTCATATCGGCTTGAATTTCAACCTCGATGGACTAATTACGAGTGACGGTCGATCTATAACGTCAAGCATCAAACATGGAAGACGTTGTGAATCCTTTCAAGTTCGGGGCAAAATCAAACGATACGCCATCGGACCGACTCGTTCAGATATTTCATATGGCCCGATGAACCTCGGGCTCAATTTTCCCTACGGCCAAATCTAAGCACCTTCTTCCAAGGTGAAACTTTGAGAAAGACCTTGTCTCCAACCCGATATTCAATATCTTTTCTTTTCAAATCCGCATACGACTTTTGGCGATCCAAGCGACTTTCAAACTTTCACGAATTACTCGAACTCTTTGCTCGGCATCCGTAACCAAATCAACATCAAGAATTTACCTTCACTAAGTTCATCCGAATAATGGGGTACGGCATTTACGATCGTATAAAGCCTCGTAAGGCGCCATCTTAATACTTGATTGAAAGCTATTGTTGTGCGAATTCAATCAAAGGCGATACTGCTCCCATGAACCACTAAACTCAAGGATACAACATCTCAACATATCTTGAGTATTTGAATTATCCGTTCGGATTGACCATCGGTTTGGGGTGAAAGGCGGTCTTTGAAATGCAACTTGGTACCCAAAGCTTCTTGAAATTTCTTCCAAAATCGCGAGGTAAATCTCGGATCTCTATCCGACACAATAGAAATCGGTACCCGTGTAATCTCACAACTGAGAAACGTACAATTCGGCTAGTTTATCCAATGAAAATCCGACGACGGGGGATAAAGTGAGCCGACTTAGTCGATCTATCAACAACAACCCAAATCGCATCCTTCTTACTAGTCGACAATGGCGGCCGGACACAAAGTCCATTGTGACTCGATCCCATTTCCACTCGGGTATCGTGATCGGTGAAGCAATCTCAAGGCACTTGATGTTCCGCTTTCACTTGTTGACATATTAAACATCTCAAACAAAGTCGGAGATGTCCGTTTCATACCATGCCACCAAAATCGACGTTTCAAATCGTTGTACATCTTCGTACTCCTCGGGTGGATTGCCATTCGGCTACAATGGGCTTCGTTCAAAATTATTGGAATAAGTTCAATTCTTTGGGACGCATGACGACTTCGAACCTCAAACAATCGTTATCATCGATTTGAAATTCCGAGTCCTTGTTCGAACACACTCATCCCGCTTTGCAACCAACTCATCGTCGACTTTCTCGAGCTTCACGAATTTGACGTATCAATAATGGTTTGGCTTTCAATTCAGCTACTAACACATTGTCGGGTAGGATAGACAAGTGTACATTCATCGTCATAAGGCAAATAGTGATTTCGCTTAAGGCATCCGCAACCACATTAGCCCTTCCCGTGATAATCAATGACGAGCTCATAATCTTTTAACAACTCGAGCCATCGCCTTTGTCGCAGATTTAAGTCTCTTTGGGTCATCAAATATTTGAGACTTTTGTGATCCGAATACACATGGCACTTCTCACCAAATAAGTAATGTCACCATATCTTTAAGGCGAATACGATGGCAGCCAATTCGAGATCATGGGTTGGATAATTTTTCTCATGTGGCTTTAATTGCCTCGACGCATAGGCCACAACTCGCCCTTCTTGCATCAATACGCAACCCAACCCAAGTAGGGATGCGTCACTATAAATGACAAACTCTTTGCCCGATTCGGGTTGCACTAGAATTGGGGCTTCATCAAATAAGCTTTCAGTTGATCAAAACTTTTCTCGACATTTCTCCGTCCATTCAACTTAACATCCTTTTGGAGTAAGCCGTCATTGGCGTGGCTATCGTCGAGAAACCTTTACAAATCGTCGGTAATAACCGACAAGCCCCAAAAAGCTCCTAACTTCGGTAACATTCCTTGGTGGTTTCCAATCGACTATGGCGAATTTTGTTCGGGTCCACCACGACACCGTCACGACACCACGCGCCCCAAAAAGCTAACCTCTTTCAACCAAAATTCACATTTATTGAACTTTGCGATAATCGCTTATCTCGTAAGATTTGCAACACTAGCCTCGGTGTTCAAAGATGCTCGTTTCATCTCGAATAGACCAAAATGTCATCGATAAATACAACTACGAACCGATCCAAGTATGGCCTGAAAATTCTATTCATTAAATCCATAAACACCGCAGGGCATTAGTGAGCCCAAACGGCATCACCAAGAATTCGTAGTGACCGTACCTCGCTCTAAAAGCGGTTTTGGGTATGTCCGATTCTCGGACCTCAACCGATAGTACCCGACCTCAAATCTATCTTTGAAAACACCGAGGCTCCCTTTAATTGATCAAACAAATCGTCAATTCGTGGCAATGGATATTTATTCTTTATCGTCACTTTATTGAGTTGACGATAGTCGATGCACAACCTCATGGTTCCGTCCTTCTTCTTCACAAACAATACAAAGCGCCCATGGAGAAAAACTCGGTCGAGCGAAACCTCTATCCGTCAATTCTTGCAATTGAACCTTCAATTCCTTTAATTCCGTTAATGCCATACGATACGGGGCTATTGAAATCGGCGTAGTACCGGTACAACTTCGATGCGAATTCCACTTCTCGAACCGGTGCCAATCCGGTAACTCCTCGTGGAAAACATCTGAATACTCACAAACCACTGGTACCGATTCGAGTTTCCTTTCCGTCTCTTTACTTCCAAACACATACGCAAGGTATGTTTCACACCCTTTTCACATACCTCCGAGCGGTCATAGAAGATATTATCATTGGCGCTCCTTTTAAATCAAGAGACTCGACTCGGACTACCTCATTATTTGCACTCCTCAAATCAATGGTTTTCCTTTGCGATCCACCAACGCATCATGTACTGTCACCAATCCATACCAAGAATAACATCGAATTCATTAAATGGTAGAAGCATCGAGATCGGTAGGAAACAGATTCTCGAATTATTAGGGGCATCTCTTGCACACTTTATCAACGAGCACGTATTGACCCAAAGGGTTTGACACTCAATTCGAACTCGAGAGACTCAACGGTGTAGAGTCTTCTTTGGATGCTAAGGTTTCACATACATATGAGTGAGTAGAGCCGGGTCAATCAATGCAATCACAATAGTATCAAAGAGAGTAAAAGTACCATGATAACGTCAGGGGAGGATGCCTCCTCTCGTGCGCGGATGGCATATGCTCTAGCAGGAGTACGGGTCTCGGATCGGACAGCCATATTAGAGGCTCCTCTCTGATTACCACCCCTACCTCCAGAGATTCTCGGGGGCCTACCTCCAGCCGTCGTTCCACTAGGTCTTGCACCTTGCGTCTTATTCCTCTCATCTAGCTCCGTGCAATCTCTAATGAAGTGGTCCTTCGAACCGCATCCATAACAGCCCTATTAATGACTTACCCCAACATTCACCTAGGTGTCGTCTTCCACATTGGGGCATTCAGTCTCTCTTGACGATTATTGCCCACACTAGCTAATCAAGTAGCTCGAGTCCGTCAATGGTCGGGCTCTAATGGAAATTCCCGATCATCCTCGACTTCATCGGTGTCCTCCACGAACCTCTTTACAGCCGAGAACGGAGCTTTACTCGTCGATCTTTTACGGTAATCTCTTGCTTCAAATTCAGCCTTCTTCTTCTCCTTCCCAAGTTCTTCCGCTTTGCGTGCTCGTTCGACTAGTGTCACGAACTCATTTATCTCCAAAATTCCACTAGTAACTTTAACTCTTCATTCAATCCTTCTTCAAATCTTTTGCACATCGCAACCTCATCAGCCACACACTCCGAGCATACCGACTAAGTCTTACGAACTCATGTTCAGATTCAGATCTGATCATCCGCCTTGCTTGAGTTCCAAGAATTCCTTACGCTTCGATCGATGAACCGTTGACTAATGTATTTCTTTCAAATTGGATTGGAAGAAATCCCAAGTAACTCGTTCATTTGGGACTATGGAAATTAAAGTCCTCCACCAATAGTAAGTCGAGTCTCGAACAAGGATATAGCACACTTAAGACATTCGTCGGTGTGCATGATATCATCTAACACTCTAATGGTGTTATCGAGCGAACTCGGCCTTTTCGGCATCATCAAGAACTATGGCCTTGAACTCCTCGCCCCACGCTTCCTAATCAAGTCCACGGTGGTTTACTCAGCCTCACAGGATCAAGAATCGGAGGCATTGCGGGCTCTTGGGGTGGAGTATTTAAATTCGGGAATGGTTGGACAGCCGGGTTGGTTCGGGCATATTGCGCGACCCACTCATTCATTATGGTGAAGAAGGCTTGTTTCGCCTCCATTTTGATTATTCGCGGATGATCGAGGCTCAACGGCGGTGTCCCTTGCGCAGAGCAGCCGCTACACTTTCAACGTCATCCGCCAAGGGTCTCTCTACCACGGGTTCCATTGCTAATCAAAACAAAAATTCCAACCGTCAAGTCATCACATTATTAAGCGCTAACAATTTGGCATGTATAGCTAGACTCACACGCGCTATGGTAGTCCTAGAACCGACTAAACCATAGCTCTGATACCAATAAAATTGTAACACCCCTAACTTGTGACCGACGCCGGTGTCGGACACGAGGGGTTAACGAGACAAATCCTCTTAAAGTACCGACCAATTTGGCATTTCTGGACAGGCTGGAAAACTGCGTCACCGTCGCCTTAAAAATCATATCTCGAGTTCAAAAACTCGGAAACTTGTTTCGTAAATTTTCTCTGAATTTAGACTCATATACCCATCCATGTATTTATTTTTAGAATTTTTGGTTGGGCCAATTGGTACAGTTTATTAGTTAAAGTCACCCATGTTACAGGGATCGACTGCTCTGACCTCCGCGCATTACAACTTGAATATCTTTCTGTAAAGGGCTTTAATACTGGTGCCGTTTGTTTCTAATGAAACTAGACTCAAAATGGAATCTGTACATATAAGGCATGACTCCTAATTCTTTCTGGATAATTTATGGTAAATTTTCAAAGTCGCGACAGGGGACCCAGAAACCGTTCTGGCCCTGTCTCACGAGAACTTTAATATTTCCCAGTATACTGCTCATATGGTCGTTTCGTTTCGTCCATATAAAAATAGATTCATCAAGGTTCAGTTCCATAATTTACTCACTATTTAATTCTACTTCTACTATTTTTAGTGATTTTTCAATCTCATCTCACTGCTGCTGTCTGCAACAGTTACTGCAGTAGACTATGCCAATTTCATGAATTTTTCCTTGGCCTTAATCATCCATCATACATGACACAAATTCTGGCCACCTTAACAAAATTTGAGTTTCTAAGACTCGTGGCTATAGGTTCTAGCATCCCACTCGACGACCACATAGGCCATTTTCACATGGCTTAAAGTTTACAACCCACAATTCGACAAAATATAATAGCCTATACATGCCAAATGTTCTTCAACAACAAAAAACAATACCACAAGATTTCAGCCGGTGTGATGACTTCAACGACGGTTCCGAGCACGCAACAATACGAGTCCAAGAGACCTAAAATGGGTGACAAGAAAACACCGAGTGAGTTTACAACTCAGTAAGTCATAAGCATTCGTCAATCCATCGATAAAGTTACTACTACATGTACAACAAATGAGGCTAGGTACTCGTCCATATCGAATCTATACCATAATACCTCGGACCTTTCGGTCCAATCTCGCACCAATTCATACATCCACATTTCATATTCTACACAACAAGATAATCAAGCATTTTTACACATTAACTCATTTTCCAGCACAACCATACAATTTCAATCATCACATAGATTTAAGGCTTACCAAATTCAACCCCGAGCATGAACATATTTTCTATTCGTCATGAGCTCGAGGTACTTACCCGATCCGCTGTCCGGGATTAGCTCGATAAATGTCGCACACTCAGTGCCAATTGTAATGCAAGAGCATATAGTGAATCCGCACACTTAGTGCTATATGTATTCAACTCGCACACTTAGTGCTATATAATCAAACTCGCACACTTAGTGCTGTACAATTTTAAACCCGCACACTTAGTGCCAATCTTGTCACCGTGTCCATTTATACCCGCACACTTAGTGCCGAGACCAATACCTTATGTATTTTGCTGCCTTTATACATTCAACAATGGCATCATTCCATACACATACATTTCCATTTACACACCAACTCATTTAAACACATTTGCGTATATATATTGATCATTTAAATCAACACCAAATATACGCTTAATGACTTACCTTGTGTTGGGTAAAACAGTCCAAGTCGGCTACTCGATGACCTTCGTCTTTCCCTTGCTTGATTCTCCTTCTTTAACTCCTTGAGCTTAATCAATAAATCAACTAGTTTAACCCTCTTGCTAAACATTCATAATTCAATTACACATGCATATGTATGTTTGTATATTCGCAACCATCCTCACTTATTACCCATTTGGTCAACAATCTAAGCCAAGATAAGGCTTCAATATGGTTGCCTCTAACCGAATACATGCACACCAATCTACTTCCTTTGGCCGAATATGCATGTCTATGTGGAGGCCAATTTTACACTTAATACTACACAAAAAAACAGCATACATTTTCCTAATTAACGATTACATATTGTAGTTCTATACACATCTCTCATTTATTTCATAACCAAACAACATCACAAGCAAATAGACACCTTAAAATAGTATACATGTCATACCAATTCATCATGTGCAAACATATATTCATGTAGGTGCAATGGCGAATTCTCAAGTGGCTTATATCCAAATATACACACATATCCAAAGCTTAAATCTTACTTACCATGCAACATGCATGAATCATACTTATGGATATAACATGGCCGAATACCACAACACCATACCGTTTCAATTTGGTCATGGTTAAACAAAGAGCTTAGTATCTCATTCAAAAATGCTAAAAGAAAATCTAAGAATCCTCAATCCACCATCACATGAATCATTATCAAGCTTGATATTTAGCATGCAATGGCATTAACACCATATTCACTTTGGCCGAATTTCATTCCCATGACATAACAAAGATTTGAACCATGGGCTAACAAGAACATCAAGCTAGCAACTAAAATATACATGAATCTCATGGCAAAACATCAAACTTACCTTAATCTAGGTACAAGTATGGCCAAACCTCCTCCTAAACCTCTTCCAAACCAACATGAAACAAGAATTCCTTCCTTCTTCCTTAGAATTTTCAGCCCAAAGGAAATGAAAAATGATGAACAAAAATTCTTCTTTCTTTCTCCACACTCACGGCAATGGGCATGCATGAGACCATTTTTTTCTCTTTTTTTTTTTTTTGTTCCCTTTCATTATTAAATTCCCATGCTCACTATTTTATTTTTTTCTTACATACACCATTGTCCCAACATGTTTTATGACATGTTTTTACCCATAATCTCTTGTCATGGCCGGCCACTAACTATTAGGGGGGGAAATTTGACATGCAAGTCCTCCCCTTTGACTACATGCACTATTAGGTCCTTATAGATTAGCCTATCACTTTTCAAAAGTGTCACACAAGTCCTACTAACTGAATTCACATGCTATCGGCTAAATCGAAGCTTGAAATTTTCACACATTCATAATTACATATTCTAGACAATAAATATTACGTTCAAACATTTCGGTGACTCGGTTTAGCGGTCCCGAAACCACTTCCCGACTAGGGTCAATTTTGGGCTGTCACAAAACATATTTGTAGGTGAATATGGTTTGAAGTGGTTGGTTGCAAAGTGAATGATTTATAAATAGCTCATTTAGTAAGCTTAATATATAGATTGATTTGCAAGTGTGATGAGTTGTATGATTCAGCTTGTAATGGATTAAATGGTGAATTTATAGCCAATTGTATAGTGATTAATTTATTTCAAATTGTATTGGTTAAGTGTGTACATTTTGTACATTTGAATGAGTGAGATATTTGTATGATTCATGATGATTATGGTATGATTTCTTAAAGGCTAAAATAGTTGTATATTATTTGATGGGTTGTGGTTAATTCGGCACATGAATATTTGTTATATTAGTTATTTATTTTCGGTTAATGTATCCATGTAAAAATTATGTCATAAAATTGAGTTGTATATTTAGTATATGAGGTTTGTGTATTCGGATTGGTAATAAAATATTAAGGACATTTGGATATGACTTTTAAGTTTTTGCTGGGTTTGTAATTTTGATTTGGTGTGTAAGTGAAATTGAGTTTTATGCTTAATTTTGCACCTAGTCGATTATATGGTTATTGAATTGGTTTGGTAAATTAAAGTGGTAGTTAAAATGGTTACTTTATATAATGCATATAGGTTTATTTGTGATTTACGAATGAGAAGGGTATATTATGTTTGGCTTTTGGATTTGATTCTTGAAATGTTTTTTTTTTTAGTTAAGTTAAAATTTGACTTTGGTTAAACTTAATATTAAACATTCAAATATTCAGTTAAAGCATTGAAATGATCAAATGAATAGTAACTTATGTTATGTTTGGAGTATGAGTAGATTGAATGCATGCTTATATGCAGATATACGCTAAAACATTATGGTGTTATATAGTTTAAATTTTTAGTGGCATGCCATATCTTATTTTGATGCTATTATTCTATTTAAGAAAAATTTGGGGAAGTTGTAATTATATATATTTATATGTTTATATACGATGCCAAAGATGTATGTTAATTTGTTATATATTTAAGACATGAGAAATTTTTGTAATTCATAATTATTTTACTTGATGTGGATGATTGTAATGACTTTGATATGTGCATATGCTTTGTGTCAAAATGATATGTTTGGCATTATTTGCTTATAACTTTATAATGGACATATGTTGATTAAATGGTTATGATATGATTTATACAGATGTTAAATTGATTATTTATGTTACAATTGCTTGGTATTTGAGTCGTATGCACGAGTATGATTGTGATTGCCAGAAAGCTGTGTCTCATCTGGTAATACCTCATAACCCATTCCGGCGACGAATACGGGTTAGGGGTGCTACATTGCCAAGGACGTAAATTGAGTCCATTTAAATATGAAATGTGTGAAATTGATAGTTAAATTCATTTATATAGATCCGGACAACATTAATTCGAGGTTAGACAGAGGAAAAGAAAAGATTTAGAATTAGTAGCTTTTACGCAAACAAGTGTCGAGGTAAGTTCGTGTAACTTAATCGGGCATGTAATTATGTTCATTGAATGTTGTGCTTGTATGTAATGTAGTTTATGCTGATGTGCTTTACTTGTATGCTATGATGGAAAATTGATACATGCCTGAAAATGGTGATAAAAGGGTTAAGTCCCGATTGAATGTGAATTTCGATGATTATATGCGCTTTCTCGAAACTAATAAGGTCCTGCATTTGTTGTGGACGTGTAACACCCCTTACCCATATCTGACGACGGAACAGGGTAAGAGACATTATCGGACTAAAAAATAAGCAAACATTCAAAACTGGGACATGAATTTCCACTGGAATTTAAAACTTTCCATAAACATTCATATCATCCCTTAAACGAGCCTACGAAGCTCAAAACATACATTGGGGGTGGTTCAGGACTAAACCGAGAACTTTGGAAACTTTCCCAACACTTAGTAAATTTTCATAAAAATAGGGGTCACACGCCCGTGTGGCTTGGGACACGCCTGTGTGGGCAGGCCATGTGGTCACACACGCCCGTGTCCCTAACCCGTGTAACTCTCTATTTATGATGTCATCAATAATTTGAAGTCACACGGCCAAGTCACACACCCGTGTGCTTAGGCCGCGTCCTTCACATGGCTGAGACACACGCCCGTGTCTCTGCTCATGTGCTCGATACTGAGCATTCTATTTTATAGCAATTAAGGTACAGGGGACACACGGTCGGATAATACGCCCATAGGGCTGACCGTGTGTCTACCCCTGTGGACAAAAACAAAGCTATTTACCAAGCCATTTGCCACCCTTATTCATATATGCACTCATATCAATTCAAAGGCACAAAACATATCATACTTAGACAACCAAACATTCACAACAAAGACAATAATATGTCATTTTCATGCCATCATTTATCATACTTAAAATATCATTCTTTGCCCATTAAAACATATTAACATCACATTCACAAGAGGGCATTAACACATGAATAAACCTGTAATCAACATAAGCCATCATTCATGGCTATATACGATTGGAACAATAATCCATTATAGGCCAACACATTTGGCCACATTAATAATGACAAATATAACAAATGACCAAGTTCGTATACATGCCATAAAATTAAAGTACTTGAATTCATTTATACCCAAAATGATAACTTGATAGTGTGATAGTATCTCCAACGATCTCCAACCCGAGCTAGCTTAATAACCCTATAAGACATGGGAAAGGAAAGGGGGTAAACTATATAATATAGCTTAGTAGATTCATATGTAAACAATAAGCAACCTCAACCGTACATATATCATACAATTAACCTAATGTAAAACCATACGAATGTCATTTAAGTCTCATAAATATAACTTAATCATATCTTAACAAGTGTTTATCATATTCAACAATGTGAACACAAATTATGATAATCTACCATAATCTCATAGTTATAATTTTATTCAGTCTCAATGCATACTCCTTTCCACTTATAAGCATAATTTAACATATTTTGCCTTTAGCCTAACAACCATGATCTCTCTTTTGTAACATATAAAAACAATTAACAAATCTTTTCAAACCTCACAGTAAACATACACATTAAATTATGAGTATTCACTATTCAAGCATATATTTTAACACCTTTCAATTATTAAAGCTCATTTCTTCCCATACTTTCACAGTCATTTTTAATAGGCAATTATGCCAATCATTACTTTTTCTCATATCCGATAAATCACAATTCGTGTGAATAGAACATGCTATATCATAGCTCAATTTGGCTGTAAAGCCAATCACATGATACTTAACCAAATTTATCATGAATTTCATATATCACAAGTATAGGCCAAAGTCACAAGCTTTCATAAAACATTCTCATGGAAATCATGAACTCACGATATCAAAAAATCCATGCTTATAAACTTATGTACATACCTGTACAAATTCCTAAAAATTCCTAACATATCATTCTCTTACTTGTCTTTGGCATACCTGTTGAGCACTTGGAATACTAATCAGATACACAGACAGTCTTGCACATAAGTGCCACATACGTAGCCAATGCTACCTCATATCTCATAACATATAGGGGCTCGCTCTTGAGCATCACGGGCCTATTCACACAAGCTGTCAGTCAAGACGTAACTATGCAGTGCTGCTCACACAAGCTGACAGGTATCTGCAACGCATGTCGGACTACCTAGCCACTAGTAGATGTATGAGACCAACACCTGGGTCATATAAATCACATATATCACATGGGTTCCTAGTGACATGTCAGTCGTATCCTAAGCTATTCCTAAGGTTCAAACGGGATGTTCTTTCTCTTGTCAAAACTTGTCGAATGTTTTCATCGAATCAATTATACAATTCATACGATATTAATGCATTAAAATAAGATCATAATATTGCATTATTTACACATGAACTTACCTCGAATGCGACAACGACAAAAATGACCTATTTGTCCAATATTTGTTTTTCCCATGATCTAGACTCGAACTTCATTTTTCTTGATCTAGAATATCACATTAAGCTTATTTATTAGTCACATTATTCAATGTGACCCCAAAATCATATTATGGCAAAATTATATTTTTGCCCCTAAAGTTTAACATATCTACATTTTTGCCCCTAAGCTCGAAAAATGAAATTTATTCAATTTCTTTAACATACAAGCCTAGTCGAATCATTTTCATAACTATAGCAACCCAAAATTTCCATTAAAACACACTTTTACTACATATTTTATAACTTTCACAAATTAGTTCTTTTAAGTATTTTCACCGAAAATCACTTAGCAAGAGTCGTTTAGCAAACCATAAACATGAATTTTCTACCATGTAACATCAAAATACACAAATATTCATCATGGTCAAAACCCTAGACTTTAACCATTTCTCAAATTAATGGTAGAAATGATAGATCTTGTTAAGAGGATTTCAAAAATGTAAAAAAATTAAAAACGGGGTAGAACAGACTTACAATCGAGCTTTGAAGCTTAAAAAACCCTAGCCATGGTTTCCTCTTGTGAAATTCAGCGATGGGGTTGAAGATGGACAAAAATTGGCTTTTAATTGTGTTATTAATTCATTTTAATTACCAAATGACCAACTTGCGCTTAATGAAAAACTTTAGAAATATGCCAAACCATGTCTATTTCTATCCAACAACTTAGCCAATGGTCTAATTACCATTTAACGACCTCCAATTTAAAATTTAATAGCAATTGGACACCTCTAACATGTGGAACTCAACTTTTGCACTTTTTACAAATTAGACCTTTCGACTAAATTGAGTGCCCAAACGTCAAAATTTTCAAACGAAAATTTTACAAAACAATTCCATAAAATTGAAAACCATAAAAATATAATAAAAATGAATATTTTACTATGTCAGATTTGTGGTCTCGAAACCACTATTCTGACTAGGCCCAAAATCGGGCTGTTACAGGACAGGATTTAGCTCGGACAAGTAATCCCAATGACCATGTTATAAAAAGGATTTAGCCCAGATGGGTAATCCCGATATAATACCTCTCGAGCATACGTTAAGATTAGGGTTTAGCCTAGACTGGTACTCCAACTCTAGCTCCTTTGAGCATACATTATATAAAAAGGTTTTAGCTTGGATTGGTAATCCTGTATGACGATATGTGGCTCGAGAGAGGGTTTCTTAGTTAAGTACCCTAAGTTGTACCTTTGAATAAGGAATTGACGGATTATTGAATCATACACTTCGAGTGTACTACTTAAGCATCCATCGGAATTCAATAATTCGACGGACCTAAAACTCTAGACATGGCATGAGAATTATGAGATGAAATGATAATGTCTTAAAAGTGTATTGCATGATAAGATCATCTATTCTTACTTGATGTATATGGAAACTTTGTGACTAACATGTTTGATCAGATACACATGTTTAGGCAATTTAGCCAAATGGATGGGAAACTTGTTATTGTATACTAGATTTAATAAACGGGATTGGTAAGTTTAGTTTACGTTATATGAACTTACTAAGCATGTTATGATTATTCCGTTTTATTTTTCCTTATATTATAGTGCTCAGAAGCTCACGAGGGTTGGAGATCACTAGAGCATCATAATATTATCAACTAGCTATTTTGGGTATATATAGTGAAATCATTTTGGTATAATGGCATGTATAGGAAAACTTGGCCAATAGTAGCTTGAAAATGTTATTTTGTAACCTAGCCATTGGAATGGCTAGTAATGATTTATTTTGGCATGATTAACTAGGTTATGGTGTTATATTCATATGTGATATGTCATGTATATGTGATCAAATGATGCTAATGCCTAAGTTATTCCAAGGTAAGTTTATAAACACATATGCATGTAGTGATATGCCTTGTTGAATGATGAGGATTGCCTAATTTGAATGCTTAAATTGGTTGGTTTTGGATGTGTGTTTCAAGTGTAGGTTTTGGGTGAAAAATTTGGCTGAGAAGTGGAGCTAGAAATGGTTTCATTTTGTCCACATAGGCAGACACACGAGCGTGTGTCTAGACCGTGTGTGCCATATGGCCTCAAACATCAGCGTATGACTTGGCTGTGTGAAACCTGCTTAATGAACCACACGGCCTAGCACACGGGGGTGTGGCATGGCCGTGTGTGCAAGTCAGAGAGTTACACGGGGTTGAACACGAGCGTGTCCCTTAGACCACACGGGCATGTGAGCCCTGCACCTTGGAAAAATTTTGAAAAGTCGTCAAAAATTCTTAAAGTTCTCGATTAAGTCTTGATTTGATTCTAATGCTCGTATTGGGCATCGAGGGTCCAATCAAGGGACGTTATGAATGATCTCGGTAAATGAATAGTCATTTACATAAGTTATTTGTAAATGTTTTTGAATGTTCTAGTAATGCTTTGAAACCCTGTTCCAGCGGCAGATACGGGTTAGGGGTGTTCAACATGGAATAAAACCAAGCAATGCCATAGACACTCTTTAATTTTAGGGGGAAAAACTTCATTCTAGAGTGCTTGCCAAGGGCTATTAATATGAAAATTGGCAGTGTTCGTAAACGAATAAAGAGCCACTCTGTACCCAGACCTCATTTATTAGCAACCATTAGGAGTAAACTACCACATGAGCCAATCATTCATAGAAAACTAACTCATTGACATACATAGAACTCGTTCGACATCATATATAGAAAGAAACCCTTCCACCATATCTTTTGCCAATGAACCAGCTTCGAGATGCATTACGTCGCTAACTTCCATATGTTCACACCTCTCAAGTGAACAGACTCAATATAAAAATTGTCATAATCATTAAACCAAGGTTCATTAAAACTTTAATCGAAGTCCCTTTGTTAGCCTACCATCTATCATATTTAATGTAATGATTTAATTTTCAGTGGTACCAAAAAATGCAGTTTTGGAACCCTATTTTCATAAACTAAGCCTGTAAATGTAAAATAGGTGTAACATCCAAATTTTTAATAACCCAAGATTAAGTACAATTAAAAGATTAAATTGGAAGGGACTACAAGCTGGCAACCTATATTGGAAGGAACGAGAAAGCTAAAAATCGAATTGGGCATGGTTGAGATCCAAACTGGTTCAATTAGAATGGAACCAAGTAGTTCTTTAATAAGAGACATCATAATTACCCATGGACGATTCTCATAAGATTGGAGTTGGCATGTGTCTTGGTCGTGTGAAAGCTGCACCTAATTTTGAATTGAATTAATTAACCATACGACCTAGCACAAGGGTGTGTGGCATCGCCGTGTGTGCAAGTTAGAGAGTTATAAGGGGTCGAACACAGACTCTAACACCAGCGTGTCCCAAGGTCACACGGGTGTCTCCCTTAGACCACACGGGCTTGTGAGATCTGCACCTTGGAAAGATTTTGAAAAGTCACGAAAAATTCTTAAAGTTTCTGATTAAGTCCCAACTTGATGACTCGATTCTAATACTTGTATTAGGCCTCGAGGGTCCAATCAAAGGACATTATGAATAATCTTGGTAAATGAATTAAATGTTTTTGAATGTTTCGATAATACTCTGAAACCCTGTTTCAATGACAGATACGAGTTAGGGGTGTTACATTTAGTGGTATCAGAGCTACAGTTTAGCCGATTCTCAAATTTGACGTAGCAAACACAAGTTTAACTATACGTGCCATTATATAAATTGTGATAGTGCGATGGCTTCTGATCATTTTAAATGTGTTTTTCATATAAAAATGTCATCCAACCGAATTAAAGCTGAATCCGAGGAAGCTGAGAGAAATGCTTCAGCTTTAGTTCAAAGAGTTGCGTCTATGTCAGGTAGTGAAAGGCCCGTGTCTAAGGGACGAAGTGAGGAGGTGAAACAAGCCTTCTTTCAAATAGTGAATCAATAGTTTACCCAGTATTTAAGAACAAACCCTGCTGCACAATGACGTCCCCCACTTACTCCCCAACCGATTCTTAAGGTACCACAGGGTGCCAAACCTATTAGAATTGGTAAGCCTTCAATAGATAAAATCCGGAAGCATGGGGCAGAAGAATTTAGAGCTACCACAGATAATGATCCGAAAAAGACTGAGTTTTGGTTAGAAAATACTATTTGAGTTTTTGAGGAATTATCCTGCACACTTGCTGAATGTCTGACATGTGCAGTATCCCTACTAAAAGATACAAATTATCATTAGTAGAATACCATAGCTTTAGTAGTACCGAGGGAGAATGCCACATGGGAATTCTTCCAAGTTGAATTTAGAAAGAAGTATGTGAGTTAGAGATTTATGGATCAGAAAAAGAAGGAATTTTTAAAGCTCAAACAAGGAAACATGACCGTTTCCAAATATGAACAGGAATTTGGTCGACTGAGTAAGTATGCCAGAGAATGGGTTTTAACTGAGGCTGAAATGTGTAAACGCTTTGAAGTGGGCCTAAATGAAGATATCAAGTTATTGATTGGTATTTTCGAAATAAGGGAGTTTATAGCGCTAGCCACCCGAGCACACAAAGTTGAGGAACTGTGTAAAGAAAAGAAACAAACTGAAAGAGAGGCTCGGGTTTCTAGAAAAAGGACTATGAGTAAGTCAAAATCATTTGCTTCTAAGAAATTAAAGAAATATTATGATCATGTGACCACCTCTATGAGATATTCTGAAAGAAAGCGGGGTTCTCAGCATTCTAACACGAGGTCTTCATCTCCATCTGTGACCAGTATGGGTAATGTCGGTAATGGCAAATTGAAATGTAAACATTGTAACAAATTTCATCATGGGGAATGTCGATCTAGAAGTGGAGCATGTTTCAGATGTGGTTCACTTAACCATTTTCTCAGGGATTGTCCCGAAAGAGTTGAAAAAGAAATAGAACTAGCTCCGAAGATGAGCAATCCTGTCTCGAGGGGCAGACCACCTCACCTTCTCGGTAATGTTAGTGGTAGTCAAGGTACTTGTAACACCCCGTACCCGAGTCCGTTACCGGAATCTCATTACTCGACTGAGCGAATATTATTCGAAGGGAATCAACTAATTCAAGCACATACGAACATACCTCATTGCTGGAATTTTTCAAGCGTATTAACTGAAAATTTTACAGCAAGATCGCTCATTCTCGAATCACGTACCTTGAACTTAACCGATATAACGACTCGCTCAAATGCCTTCGGACGAAGCCGGTTATAGTGACTCGCACGAATGCCTTCGGACTTAACCCGGGTTTAATAACTTGCACAAATGCCTTCGGGCTTAGCCCGGATTTATTAATTCGCACGAATGCCTTCGGATCCTAGTCCGGATATAGTCACTTAGCACAAAGCCTTCGGGACTTAGCCCGGACATCATTCGAATAAACGAGCACAATTATCAATAAATTATGACACATTCGTATTTCATTTTCATTAGCAAAACTCAAACACAAGGCACTTTTCATACTTGCAATTTCGCTCAATAGCCACACACAAAGAGCATGATTTTAATTTGCTTTAAACATGATCTAATCAATTCGAATTTAAGCTCTATTACTCAAGAACTTACCTAGGATGTCGTCGAACGATTTCAATGGCTATTCGACCACTTTTTCCTTCCCTTTGTCGGATCTAGTTCCCCTTTGCTCTTGAGCTTAATTTAACAAATAAATCGATTTAATCATTTGAGCATCGAAAGAGGAATACAAGGTACTTAGCCAATATATATATATACTCATTAGGCATCAAAGTCGCATGTGTACGAAATCATGAATCGAACTCAACACATTAGTTAATATTCCTCTTAGCCAATTTTCTAAGCCAAGAATAGGCATCAATATGCTTGCCTCTAACCGAATGCATGCACACCAATTTCCCTCATGTGGCGAATATGCATGTCCATGTTGAGGCCAATTATACACTTAATACCATACAAAAACAGCATACATTTTACTAACTAACGCATTACATATCGTAGCTCAATACACATCTCTCATTTACTTCATAATCGAAACATCATCACAAGCAAATATACACCTTGAAATAGTATATATGTCATACCAATACATCATGTACAAACATATATACATATATATATGCTAGAGCCGAATCTCAAGTTGATTGTAACTAAACATGAACATAATTTCAAAACACAAATCTTTCTTTCCATGCAATGAGCATAAATCACACTTTTGGATGTACCATGGCCGAATACATCACAACACCATAATTTTGGTCATGATTAAACAAAGAACTTAATGTCTTACTCAAAAATACTAAAAAGAAAGTCCAAGAGTCATCAATCCACCATCACATATATCATTAGCAAGCTTCATATTTAACATGCAATGGCATTAACACAAAATCCACATTGGCCAAATACCATCCCCATGATATAACAAAGGTTTGAACCATGGGCTAACAAGAGCATCAAGCTATCAACTAAAAACATGCATGAATCTCATGGCACAACCTCAAACATACCTTAATCTTAATGCAAGTATAGCCAAACCTCTTCCTAATCCTCTTCCAAACCAAGCATGAAGCAAAATTCCTCCCTTCCCCTCTAGTATTTTCGGTCAAGAGAGAATGAAAATGGATGAACAAATTTTTTCTTTTCTCTTCCTCAATACACTGACAATGGGGCATGCATGAGACCATTTTTTCTTTTTCCATTTCTTTATTACCCATGCTCATTAATTTATTTTTTCACCCATGATTCACCAACAAAACATGTCTATGACATGTTTTGCCCATATTTCTTTGTCATGGGCGGCCATCACTTGTAAAAAGAGGGGTATTTGACATGCAAGGCCATTATTTTGCATGCATGCTTTAATTAGTCATCACACATTCCCCCATCATACTTTCAAAGTTTTCTACTAGGTCATTTCTAGTGAAATTCACATTTATAACTCTAAATTAAAGCATCAAAAATGTCACACATGAGTTAACACATATTATAGGCATCAAAATAAATATCAAATTATTTTTATGCCTCGTTTTTTTGTGGTCCCGAAACCACATTCCGACTAGGGTCGTTTTAAGGCTGTCACAACTCTCCCCCACTTAAGAAATTTTCGTCCCCGAAAATCTTATCGGTAAATAGGTTTGGGTAACGCTCTTTCATAGAGTTCTCGGGTTCCCAAGTAGCTTCTTCTATCCCGTGTTTGAGCCATAACACTTTTACTAACGGAACCCTTTTGTTTCGCAACTCCTTCACTTCACGAGCTAGGATACGAATCGGTTCTTCTTCATAACTCATATCGGCTTGAATTTCAACCTCGATGGACTAATTACGTGCGACGGATCAGATCTATAGCGTCAAGCATCGAAACATGAAAGACGTCGTGAATCTTTTCAAGTTCGGGGACAAAATCAAACGATACGAATCGGATCGACTCGTTCGGATATCTCATATGGCCCGATGAACCTCGGACTCAATTTGCCCTTGCGCCCAAATCGAGTATCTTTTCCAAGGCAAAACTTTAAGAAACACTTTATCTCCCACCGATACTCAATGTCTTTTCGTTTCAGATCCGCGTCGACTTACTTCGACGATCGGAGGCTATCTTCGATTTTCACGGATTACTTTTACTTTTGTTCAAGATCTTTAATCAAATCCACTCCGAAAATTTTGCTTTCACCGAGCTCGGTCCAAAACAATGGTGTACGGCATTTACGCCTGCACAAAGCCTCGTAAGGCGCCATCTTAATACTTGAATGAAAACTATTGTTGTGCGAATTCAATCAAAGGTAAATACCGTTCCCATGAACCATCGAACTCGAGGATGCAACATCTCAACATATCCTCAAGTATCTGAATTATCCGCTCGGATTGACCATCGGTTTGGGGGTGAAAGGCGGTGCTTAAATGCAACTTGGTACCCAAAGCTTCTTGCAATTTCTTCCAAAATCACGAGGTGAACCTCGGATCTCTATCCGACACAACAGAAATCGGTACCCCGTGTAATCTCACAATCTGAGAAACGTACAATTCAGCTAGTTTATCCAATGAAAAATCCGTACGCACAGGGATAAAGTGAGCCGACTTAGTCAGTCTATCAACAACAACCCAAATCGCACCCTTCTTACTTGTTGTCAATGGCAGTCCGGACACAAAGTCCATTGTGACTTGATCCCATTTCCACTCGGGTATCGTAATCGGCTGAAGTAATCCTGAAGGCACTTGATGTTCCGCTTTCACTTGTTGACATATTAAACATCTCGAAACAAAGTCGAGATGTCTCGTTTCATACCATGCCACCAAAACCGATGTTTCAAATCGTTGTACATCTTCGTACTCCGGGTGGATTGCCATTCGACTACAATGGGCTTCGCTCGAATTATCGAAATAAGTTCAATTCTTTGGAACACACGACGACTTCAACCTCAAACAATCGTCATCATCAATTTGAAACTCTGATTCCTTGTTCGGAACACACTCAGCCCGTTTTGCAACCAACTTATCGTCGACTTTCTGAGCTTCACGAATTTGATGAGTCAATAATGATTTGGCCTTTAATTCGGCTACTAACACATTGTCGGGTAGAATAGACAAGTGTACATTCATTACTCGTAAAGCAAACAGTGATTTCCAGCTCAAGGCGTCCGCAACCACATTAGCCTTTCCCGGGTGATAATCAATGACAAGCTCATAATCTTTTAACAACTCGAGCCAACGTCTTTGTCGCAGATTTAAGTCTCTTTGAGTCATCAAATATTTGAGACTTTTGTGATCCGAATACACATGGCACTTCTCACCAAATAAGTAATGTCGCCACATCTTTAAGGCGAATACGATGGCGACCAATTCGAGATCATGGGTCGGATAATTTTCTCATGTGGTTTTGATTGTCTCGACGATAGGCCACAACTCGACCTTCTTGCATCAATACGCAACCTAACCCAAGTAGGAGGCGTCACTATAGATGACAAACTCTTTGCCGATTCGGCAGTACTAGTAATCGAGCTTCCGTCAAATGAGTTTTCAATTGGTCAAACTTTTCGACACTTTTCCGTCCATTCAAACTTGACATCTTTCTCAGCGGTTTACGTCATGGGTGTGGCTATCATCGAGAATCCTTTTACAAACCGTCGGTAGTAACCTGCAAGTCCCAAAAGCTCGAACCTCAAGAATATTTCTGAGGCTTCCAGTTAAGTATGGCTGAAATTTTACTTGGTCGACTCGAATACCGATGCAGATACCACATGGCCTAAGAAGCTAACCTCGCTAACCGTAACTCACACTTGTGAACTTAGCATATAGTCGCTTATCCCGTAAAATTTGCAACACTAATCTCGGTGCTCGCATGTTCGGTCTCATCTCTTGAATAGACCAAGATGTCGTCAATGAACACAACTACAAACCGATCCAAATACGGTCCAAGATCCGATTCATCAAATCCATAAATACCGTAGGGCATTAGTGAGCCCAAACGGCATCACTAAGAACTCGTAGTGACCATATCTTGTTCAAGGCGCTTTTGGGTATATCCGAATCTCGGATTCAAGAATCGATAATAGCCCGATCTCAAATCTATTTTTGAGAACACCGAGGCTCCTTCAGCTTGATCGAACAAATCATCGATACGCTGATAACGGATATTTGTTCTTTATTGTCACCTTATTAAGTCGACGATAGTCGATGCACAACCTCATGGTTCCGTCTTTCTTTTTCACAAACAACACTAGTGCACCCCAAGGTGAAAAACTTGGGCGAGCAAAACCTCTATCCACCAACTCTTGCAACTGAGCTTTCAACTCCTTTAATTCCGTTGGTGCCATACGATACGGAGATATCGAAATCGGTGTGGTCCCAGGTACAAGCTCAATACCAAACTCTATCTCCCGAACAGGTGGCAAACCCGGTAATTCTTCCGGAAAAACATCCGGGTAATCACAAACCACCGGCACAGATTCGGGTTTTATTTCTAACTCCTTATCATAATATACTTCTCAATATTGACATCGCTCAAAAATTCCCTTTTTGTCACTTTATTTCCTTATTTTACTATATCAGGGATAATATTTTACTGTAAAAATTTTTGGGGTATTACATTTCTCTCCCCCTTAAAATAAATTTCGTCCTCGAAATTTCCTTGTTTTCTTTTGATCATGAATTTCATTTTTTCTATAGTTCTATAGTTTCTTTCTGTACATATTTACCCAGTTTATCATTTATATCCATTCTCTATCTTTTCATTTCATAATTTATTTTCAATATAATATTTCACATTTACCTTTCGAGCTTCTACCAATGTAAATAGAAAATAATATCATAATAATCTTATTATCAAGTGTTCTATCACATATATTGGCTTGAAAACCAAAGAAAGATAGAGTAGTACCACTTGTGAATCAATCGATTGTGATAATTTCGTCTATTAGCATATTTATCCAACCTTTTCATATATTGATTATAGCATCCAAACATGAACAGCTTCATATGCCTCTGAAAATATCAAGATATATAAGATACCCATATAAAATCCCAAAATTTACTATAATATACCCAGTTATAATGGCTATATTCAAATATTTTGCAATCTATTCACCAATCTATTGACCAAGATAGTCATCAATAATTTCACATCATTTACTTCACTCAAAAAACTAATTCGTAAGAAATTTTCAGTTAACTATTCTAAATACCATATTTAAATAAATCGATTTTCCCATAAATAACTTATTTCTTTAACAAAGGATATCTGTATATCTCAACTAGTTTAAGAAAAATCGATATCTTTATTCGTAACCCATCTTTACTTATTAACTCATTCTCAGCTCCGACTGCATTATCAATTGTTCAACCATTGAGCTTTTCACTTTCCGCTTCTGAACTTAATCAATATTAATCTCATGAATTTCATTGCATATAATTATACTAGTAAAGGGGTATAGATCGTAAAGTCTCATAATTTAATTGTCATATATTTACTCATATAACATTTATCATTCCCAAGTACTATAAAACATTTATTCGTACTTTTACGAGTTCTACTTCATCATAACTAACATTTTTACTCAGAGATAATCCTTTACCTCGTAACAAAAATTGTTTACTTTTTACTTAGCAGAGGCCCAGTAGACTAGATAGAACACTTTGAATATATGGGACTTATATAGAGGTGTATTATTATGCACTATTAAACAGAGAACACTGAAGTGCTATACAGAAAGTACAAATGTGTTGAATGTGCTAATAATCAGAAAGCATGCTGAGGTCCCTTAATATACTAGTAGTTCTAATCTTGTCTACTTGGGCAAATTATTTTGTGACAGCCCAAAATTGACCCTAGTCGGAATGTGGTTTCGGGACCACAAAACCGAGGCATAAAAATAATTTAAAATTTATTTTGATGCCTATAATATGTGTGTGCTCATGTGTGACATTTTTTATGATTGATTTAGTGTTATAAAGGTAAATTCCACTAGAAAGGACTTAGTAGTGAACTTTGAAAGTACGATAGGGAAATGTGTGATGACTAATTAAAGCATGCATGCAAAACAATGGACTTGCATGTCAAATTCCCCTTTATAGGTGGTGGCGGCCATGACATGGTTTATGGGCAAAGAAAACATGTTGAAACATGTTTTGTTAATGGAGCATGAAAGAAATGATTAATAATTAGATGTGGGAAGAGAAACAAAAAAAATGTGTGTGAGAGTGTAGCATCCCCCATTGCCGTGTAACTAAGAAAGAAAACAAAAAATTTTGTTCATCCTTGTTCTCTCCTTTTGGCCGAAAATTCTAAGAGGAAGAAGAGATTTTTGCTTCATTTTCTTTGTTTAGAAGAGATCTAGAAGGAGATTTGGTTAAACTTGCATCAAGAGTAAGGTATGTATGAGGTTGTGTTATGAGTTTCATGCATGTTTTAGTTGCTAACTTGATGTTCATGTTAGCCATGGTTCAAATCCTTGTTATGCCATGGGAATGGTATTTGGCCAAAGTTGTTATTGTGTTAAAGCCATTGCATGCTAAATGTGAAACTTGCTAATGATGCATGCAATGATGGATTGTCTACTCTTGAAATTTCTTTGTAGCCATCTTGAGTAAGACATTGAGTTTTCTTTTGTTTAACCATGATTAAAGTTGAAAGGGCATGATTGTGATGTATTAGCCCATGATGCATTCATGAGCATGGTTCATGCTTCTTGCATGTTAGTTAAAATTTGTGTTTTGGATGGCTATGGACACCTTGAAATTGACCTTGCACCTATATGTGTATATATGATTGCACATGATATTTTGATTATGAAGAAAGTGATAAATATGTTGTTTAAAGAAGAAATTTGTTGAAGAATGTTGTGAAATTTGCATGTACATTCGCCTAGTACACATATGATGTGAAAATCTTGCAATTTATTGTTGATTTTGTGCAAGTATGACTAAGTATAATCGGCCACATGAGGGGAATTATTGTGCATGCATTCGGTTAGAGGCAAGCTTAATGATGCCTATTCTTGACTTAGGTAATCGGCTACCTTGTTGTGAGCTAAGGCAATGTAAAGCGTAATTAAAGAAAATTGACTAAAGTGCTTAGTTATGTGATGTTGAGTCAATGATATGTGTATTCGCCAAGGCTAGCAAGCGAGACTTTAATGAATTGAATTTGTTTGAATTAGCTCAAGAGCTTAGAGGGCCACAATTGGATAAGGGAAGGAAAAAGTGATCGATTAGCCGTCTAAGCCGTTCGACAACATCCGAGGTAAGTCCTCAAGAAATGACCCTACTCAATTATGTGAAATGAAATATGGATGTGTAATGATTATTGATTTGTGTGTATGAGTATTTGAATGATACCGGGCTAAGTCCCAAGGCGATTATGCAAGTGATATGTTTGTGTTTGAGCCTTAGTAACGAAAATGAAACATGGATGTGTAATGATTATTGATGTATGTGTGTGCATGAGCAATTGAATGATATCCGGCTAAGTCCCAAGACATTTATGCTAGTAATTATATCCGGTTAAGACCAAGGCCATTGTGCTAGTGACCACATCCGGCTAAGACCAAGGCATTCGTGCAAGTTGTTAAATCCGGCTAATACCCAAGGCATTTGTGCAAGTCGTTCTATCCGGCTAAGACCAAGGCATTCGTGCATGTGGTTATATCCGGTTGTATTCAAGAAGCTTGGGCGAAGGTGCGCGTTGGTTGCTGTAATAAATTTAATTAGTACGCTCGAAAAGCCCAAAGGATAAGGTATGTTTATATGTGCATTGGAAAAAGTCGATATGTTTGAGTAACATTCGTTCAATCGACTAACGAATTTTCAGCTATTGAATTGGTTGATATCTTGTGAAAGTATATAATGATGAAGTGTGAAGTAAGTATGATTATGTGAATGTGTATTAATGAAATGATTCATTTGGCTATGTGAATGTAATGCTTTAGTTAAAGCTGATTTTATTGCTTGAGACTTACTAGGCATAAAAATGCTTACCCCGTTGCTTTGGCTCTCTGTTTTATAGATTTTGCTTGTTAGCGATCGAATTCGGGATCATTAAAGTCGAAGTCATCTACACTATCAAAGCCTCCATTTTGGGTATAATTTTGGTTGAACTTTGAAATGGCATGTATAGGACTACCCTATTGTAGAAGGTCATGTACCTTTCGGTTTTATGTAAGCTTGGATAGCCATGCGAAAATGGCTTATATACGTTGTTAGTATGATTCTATAATCATTTGTATGATGATCATTATGGGGTATGGAATGGTTTTGAAAAGATTAGCCATTGGAATGGTTAATCATGATCACACTTGTGCTATGTATGCAGAAAGGGCCAATTGAATCGTGGAAATCATGAAATAGGTAAAGGTTACCTTGAAAACAGATGCTGGCAGCAGCAGTGGTGTGGTTTTGAAAAATCACCAAAATTTGTAGGAATGGTATTAAATAGTGAATAAGTTATGTAAATGAACCTTGATGAGTCTACTTTCATATGGAAGAAACGAAACAGTCATAGGAGTTACTTGTTAAGAGATATTAAATTTATTGTGAGACAGGGCCAGAACGGTTTCTGGGTCCCTTGTCGCGACTTTAAAAATTTGCTATAAATTATCCAGAAAGAATTAGAAGTCATGTCTTATATGTGCAGATTCTATTTTGAGTCTAGTTTCATTAGAAACAAACGACACCAGTATTAAATCCCTGTACAGAGAGATATTCAAGTTGTAACGTGCAAAGGTCAGCGTAGTCGACCCCTGTAACATGGGTGACTTTAACTAATAAACTGTACCAATTTGCCCGACCAAAAATTCTAGAAATAAATCCATGGATGGATATATGAGTCTAAATTCAGGGAAAATTTACGGAATCAGTTTCCGAGTTTTTAAACTCAAGATATGATTTTTAAGGCAACGGTGACGCAGTTTTCCAGCCTGTCTGGAAATGCCGAATTGGTCGGTACTTTAAGAGGATTTAGCTCGTTAACCCCTCGCGTCCGACACCGGCGATGGTCTCGGGTTCGGGGTGTTACATATTTCATGCATGCATATCACTTTTACACCTTTCGCATGATACTTTTACATGCTTTACAATTTAATCCTTGTACGAATAATTCATATACTTATATCTTCTGTATCTTCAATACATGTAATATATTTCAAAATTCACTATTCATTCATAATTCTCTAATAATCCTTATCATGTACTTCATATATTACTTTTATATATTTTGTAATTTAGTCATCAGCACAATATTTCATGTAGTAATATAATTTGCTTTTAATAATACATATAGCATCATATTCATCATCGACATGTATTATAAAACATTTATTCATACCTTTTGTTTTATACCGATTTATCATAATCAACTTTCTACTCATATACTTGAGTATCGCTTTTAACATTATCGGAATTAGCTTGGTTGAAAAACATCTCTTTCTATAAATAAAACAAATCTCATCAGAGTCGAGAGATATCACACTATCACATATTATAATGACATGTGTTTTTAGACTTCACATATACTACGTTTGGTCCGAGAACCGACTAAACCATAGCTCTGATACCACTAAATGTAACACCCTAATCAGATCCGCGCCGTAATGTGGTTTTGAGCATTACTACCATTTACAGATCACTAAAAAAAATTTAAATACTTACCGATTCAATGCATCATATAAATAAATATATTACCATTCAATTAACAGTTTGACACTTGTATAAGCATCAAACAAAGAACATTGTTAGTATACTTGCACATATCTCATATAAATTCAACATTGATATATCTATTTTCTCGACATATCGCACTTGAGTTTAATAATAGTCTCAACTTACATAATTTCCTTGTATCAACATATCAAAGATAATCATGTATGTACATGTCATGAAACATATCATGCTCTTACCATTTCTTCATAAGCATATATCATTCATTTCATTATATCAATATTTCATGCTCCATCATTTCCATATATTTTATGTATATTTATTCCGGTAATAGCTTATATCAAACTTAACATAAATTATATTCCATGTACTTATACTTATTTCGTTTATCTATCTTCATAATTATTTCATATAACCATTCGTCATCGATACATATTACACGAATATCAATTGTTCAATGAGATGTTAGAGCGTCTCCCATCCACGGTCTTATTTATCTTTGACATGATGCCATAGTGTCTTTCAACTATGGTCTTACTCATTTTCTGTCATGTTGCCATGGTATCTTTCATCCATGGTCTTGTTCATTTCATATCACTTTGCCATGGTATCTTTCAACCATGGTCTTACACATTTCATATCATGTTGCCATGGTATCTTTCAACCATGGTCTTACACATTTCATATCAAGCTACCATGGTATCTTTCAACCATGGTCTTACACATTTCATATCAGAGAGCACACTCCTGCGAACCTCATCCTTACAGTGGGATTACTAGTCCAGGCTAAATCCTCAGAATATAAACTCATAGAGTATTGTCGGGATTACCACCCGAGCTAAATCCTCAACGACGACAATTACTCTAATGAGCTTGGATCTGAATTACCAGTCCAGGCTAAATTCAGACCCTAATTCGGATTACCCGTCCGGGCTAAATCCATTTTACACATATTCTTCGGGAGGGCTAAATCCATTACTGTCAATTCCTTTTCAGAGATCCATCGAATTTTCCTTTCATTCAAACGGGATTTCTTCCCATTTTATCAAATATATCAATGTTTCATAAATTTCCATATAATGAACATTCAAATCATATTCATATAAAAAACATACATTTCAAGCATTTAAGAATATAATTCAAGTTACACGAACTTACCTCATTTCTTGTTTGTGTGTATAATTTCATTAATCCGATATCTTTTCTTTTCCACGATCAAGTCTCATATTTGAGTCGTCCGGATCTTTATAAATAAATTTGATCATCATTTTCATTCATTTCATCTTCTAATGCATTTAATTAATGCTCTAGGCAAAATTACCATTTTTCCCCTAAACTTTTAATTAATGACAAATTCATCCTTAGGGTCAGGAAAATAAAATTCTTGCAATTTAATCATTATTTCCAGCTATTATTCTCATATATATTGATAACAGTCCATGAATTCTATAAAATATCAGAATTTTCCATAATTTCAACACTTTTCAATTTAATCCCTAAAACATGTTTTCCCCCGATCTTGACCTAAATTAATAATTTCATTCAATTTTGTAATTTAAATAATAAAATAATCCATTTCATGCAATTTGGTCATTTTTGACATTTTTACAAAATTACCCATAAAGTTTTACTTTTATTCAATTTAGTCCCTAAGCCTAAAATATGCAAATTAGCCATGCTTAATGAATATTCATATATGTTTTACTCCTCCTCCTATACATTCCACATCCTTGATGTATGTAGCACACTTGTAAGTAACATTATCTATAATCTTTATTATTTACTTTTATAAATATTTAAGCTGTCCATCTATGTCATAGTCACTAAATTATTTATATCTGGAGAAATAGGACTCCAAATTAATATCCTCTAATTTTACCTGAAACTAGACTCATGTATCTTCTCACCATAAAATTTTCAGAATTTTTAGTTTAGTTAATAAGTACAGTTTATTTTTTAAAGTTACCCCTATTCTGTTGTCTGACAGTTGTGACCCTTCTTCACTAAAAATTAACTATCTCCTTGTACAGAATTCGAATGATGTTCATATTTGTTTTTATTGAAAATAGACTCATTCAGAATTCTAAACATTAAATTTAAGCCCTAATTATTTTTATCCAATTTTTTTATGATTTTACAAATTCGGAATAGGGGAACCCAAAATCATTCTGACCTTGTCTCACAAAATTCATCATATCTCATGATTTAGAATTCCATTGCTTACATAATTTCTTCTATAAGAAACTAGACTTAATAAGATTTAGTTTAATATTTTATTCATCCTATAATTATATTTCTACAATTTTTTATGATTTTTCAAAGTTAGACTACTGCTACTGTCCAAAACTGTTTTAGTACAAGATATTAATTACCATGTTATAACATCCTTATTTTCTTTTTCTACACCATTTCTCATCACTTTCTCTTATTTTTTTCTTCACTAACATATCAAGAACATAGGACCTTATGTAAGAAAACTCTACTATAACATTATTTCCATGCTTTATCAATAAGTACAAACTTAAAAACATATTGAAATCTTGATGTACTTACCTTTTCTTATTGACTTCAATCTTTAACTTGATTTTTCTCTCTCCTCCAGCTTCGATTTCTTGAATCCAACTTGATATTCTTGCTCCCCATCATCTCCTTGCTATCTTTCTCTCTTGATGGCTATGGAAATTCTTTCAATTTTAGGTGAAAATAATGAATTTTGGTGGAATGACTAAATTGTAAAGAAAGCAAACTTCTTTTCTTCTTCTTATCTTACGTTAGTTTGCATGGGAAAGGAAATGTGTTGTTAATTCTTCATCTTTCCTTCCTTTTATACTAAATAAATAATAATATAATAATAATAAACATCTCATAAAATATTAATAAAATAATATTTATCTAATTAATTATTTTAAAATATCATCAACATAATCATTACATTCTAGAATTCTCTCTCTTACTAATTGACCATTTTGCCCTTCATGATCTTTTAGATTTCCATCCTTGAGTCATCACTTAATTTGGTAAAATTGCAATTTAGTCCCTCATAATTTTTGTACCTATTCTATTTGGTCCTAATTCATCAATTTTTCTTGGTTTCTAGATCATTCCACCCTTAAAATATTTACACCATTGGTCCTTCAACTTTTTATATTTAAACTTCAACCCTTTAAATTTTGAGTATTTACTCTTGTGCAACAAGACTTTTCTCATCTTTGCAATTTAGTCCTTTCTTGAATTAATATATCATAATATACTTCTCAATATTGACATCACTCAAAAATTCCCTTTTTGTCACTTTATTTCCTTATTTTACTATATCACGGATAATATTTTACTGTAAAAATTTTCGGGGTATTACATTGAATGCTAGTGGGATACTAATATGCATTGGTAGTTGAGAGTGCTGGGGGAAGTAGAAGTGTTTAGTCGAATTCAAGGAGGGTTTTGGGGAGAGATTTTAGAAGAGAATGAGGGAGGTTGAGGTGAGGTAGTTGTCTGCCTCAAGTGGGACTCTCCTTGTGCCAAAAATCGATCTTAGGCAAGTAGTGCCGAAACTGTTTAGTTTTGCTTTTGGTTTTGGTAGCAATTGCTCAATTATTCTCTTCATTTTTTTTGGAGGTTGTGCCTTTGATAGCTGATTATCTCATTGACCATTCGAGTTTCTACCTTTTGTGATCGAGGTGCATTTTTATTATTCTTTTGCTAAGCCGGTTCTTCTTCCTACTGTAACACCCCGAACCCGAGACTGTCGCCGGAGTCGAACACGAGGTGTTAACAGACTTCAAGCCACTTATTGAGAATTTTCCAGACAAGCTGCCAATCTGTGTACTAGTCGCTTCAAAAATCATAACTTGAGTTTTACAACTCGAAAATCAGTTTTGTAATTTTTCCCTAAAACTAGACTCATATGTCCATCTACAGATTTTTTTCTAGAATTTTTGGTCAAGCCAATTAGTACAGTTTATTAGTTAAAGTCTCCCATGTTACAGGGGTCGACTACACTGACCTTCGTGCGTTACAACTAGAATAACTCCCTGTGTAGGGATTCAATACTGATTCCGTTTGTTTCTGTAGAAACTAGACTCAAAGAGGAATTTATACATATGTGGTATGACTCCTAATTATCTCTGGTTAATTTATAATGAATTTTCAAAGTCGGAACAGGGAATCCAGAAACCGTTCAGGCCCTGTCTCACGAAATCTTGGATATCTCTTAAAATACAGCTCATATGGTCGTTTCGTTTCATCCATATGAAAATAGACCCATCAAGCTTGGAGTACGTAATTTTTTTTAGCTATTAATTCCACTTCTACTATTTTTAGTGATTTTTCGATCTCATATCACTGCTGCCGTCCGCAACAGTTACTGCAGTGGACTATGCCAATTTCATGAATCCTTCCTTAGCCTTACTAATCATCCATCATACGTGACACAAATTATGACCACCTTATCAAAATTAAGGTTTCTAAGACTCGTGGCTATAGATTCTAGCATCCCACTCAAACGACCACATAGGCCATTTTCACATGGCTTAAAGTTTACAACCCAAAATTTAACAAAACAAAATAGCCCATACATGCCAAATGTTCTCCTAAGTTGACTAAGAAGACAATACCAAAAATTGCTCACGGTGTGATGACTTCGTTGATTTGTTACGAACACCCAAAAGGAGACGAGTCCAAGAAACCTAAAATGGGTGACAAGAAAACACCGAGTGAGTTTATAACTCAAGAAGTCATAAGCATTCCACAACCATCCATTAATACAATTATCATAAAATGAAATAATGAAACAAGGCCAAGTGTTCCAGCCATACCGAACTATACCATAGTTCCTTAGATCTTCGGATCAATCTCATACCAAGTCATACATTTACATTTCATATACTGTTCAATAGGATATTTGAAGCAATTTCCATACATCATTTCATTTCCGCAACAATCATGCAATCAAATGAACTTTCATCTATTCCACGATACCTTATTTACGGAATGCAATTGAAATCATCACATAGATTTAAATCTTACCAACTCCACCCCGAGCATGAACATAGCATCTATTAGCCATGAACTCAAGGTACTTACTCTTTCCGCTGTCCATACTCATCTTGATGAAGTCACGCCCCATATAAATGTTCAATCGGAGATATGTGTAGAGTTCGCACACATAGTGCTTAATACTCAATCACGCACACTTAGTGCCATGTGATTCAAGCCCGCACACATAGTGCCATATAGTCCAAACTCGCACACTTAGTGCCATACATTACAAGCTCGCACACTCAAGCCAATCTCGCCCCTGTACACATCTATTTCTCGCACACTTAGTACAAAGCAAACTTCCTACACATTTCACTATCTCTTTTACGCTCAACAATATCATCTTTTCATACACATACATTTGTATATATTTCATCTCATTAAACACAATTGCATAGATATTACAATCATTTAAGCAATATCAAATATATGCTTAATGACTTACCTTGTGTTGGGTAAAATAGTCCAAGTCGGCTACTCGATGACCTTCGTCTTTCCCTTGCTTGATTCTCCTTCTTTAACTCCTTGAGCTTAATCAATAAATCAACTAGTTTAACCCTCTTGCTAAACATTCATAATTCAATTACACATGCATATGTATGTTTGTATATTCGCAACCATCCTCACTTATTACCCATTTGGTCAACAATCTAAGCCAAGATAAGGCTTCAATATGGTTGCCTCTAACCGAATACATGCACACCAATCTACTTCCTTTGGCCGAATATGCATGTCTATGTTGAGGCCAATTTTACACTTAATACTACACAAAAAAACAGCATACATTTTCCTAATTAACGATTACATATTGTAGCTCTATACACATCTCTCATTTATTTCATAACCAAAACAACATCACAAGCAAATATACACCTTGAGATAGTATATATGTCATACCAATACATCATGTGCAACATATATGCATGTAGGTGCAAGGGCGAATCTCAAATTGATTATAACTATCCCATATATTTTCATCATGGCCGAATGTTCTTTCCACACCATTTACCATCACAAAGCATGGATTTCATCATCCAACTTACAAGCTTACAATGTCATGAAGTTTAATCTCATAGTATCTATCAAACTCTCACTCAAAAGTGTTAAAAAGAATATTCAAAAATCATCAATCCACCATCACATGCACCATTACAAAGTTTCACTTTTAGCATGCAAATGATGTCAAGACAATCTCACCTTAGCGAATATCATCTCCATGACATAGTGAGGATTTGAACCATGGCTAGTTAGAACTCAAGCTAGCTACTAAAATATACATGAATCTCATGGCAAAACATCAAACTTACCTTAATCTCAACACAAGTATGGCCAAACCTCCTCCTAATCCCCCTCCAAACCAAGCATGAAGCAAGACCCTTCCTTCTTCCTTAGAATTTCAGCTCAAAGAAAGTGAAAAAAGATGAACAAAATTTTTTTCTCCTCTTTTCCTCTACTCACTGGCAATGGGGGAAGCCTTCACACATTTTTTTTTCTTTCTTTATCACCCATAATTATTTGTTTATTGTTTCTCCCTAATGCACCAACAAAACATGTTTCATGACATGTTTAGCCCATACACCCTTGTCATGGCCGGCCATTAGCTAATAAATGGGGAAGTTGACATGCAAACCCCTCATTTTTGCATGCATGATCAACTAGTCATTACACATTTCCCCCTCAAACTTTTAAAGTTTACTACTAGGTCCTTTCTAGTGAAATTCACATTTATAACTCTAAATTAAAGCATAAAAAATGTCACACATGAGTTAACACATATTATAGGCATCAAAATAAATATCAAATTATTTTTATGCCTCGGTTTTATGGTCCCGAAACCACATTCCGACTAGGGTCGTTTTAAGGCTGTCACAACTCTCCCCCACTTAAGGAATTTTCGTCACCGAAAATCTTACCGGTAAATAGGTTTGGGTAACGCTCTTTCATAGAGCTCTCGGGTTCCCAAGTAGCTTCTTCCATCCCGTGTTTGAGCCATAACACTTTTACTAACGGAACCCTTTTGTTTCGCAACTCCTTCACTTCACGAGCTAGGATACGAATCGGTTCTTCTTCATAACTCATATCGGATTGAATTTCAACTCTGATGGACTAATTACGTGCGACGGATCAGATCTATAGCGCCGAAGCATCGAAACATGAAAGACGTCATGAATCTTTTCAAGTTCAGGGGGCAAAATTAAACGATACGCAACTGGACCGACTCGTTCGGATATCTCATATGGCCCGATGAACCTCGGGCTCAATTTGCCTTTACGGCCAAATCTGAGTATCTTTTTCCAAGGCAAAACTTTAGGAAACACTTTATCTCCCACTTGATACTCAATGTCTTTTCGTTTCAGATCCGCGTACGACTTCTGACGATCGGAGGCTATCTTCGATTTTCACAGATTACTTTTACTTTCGTTCAAAGATCTTTAATCAAATCCACTCCAAAAATTTTGTTCTCACCGAGCTCGGTCCAAAACAATGGTGTACGGCATCTACGCCGCATAAGGCCTCGTAAGCGCCATCTTAATACTTGATTGAAAACTATTGTTGTAAGCGAATTCAATCAAAGGTAAGTACCGTTCCCATGAACCACCGAACTCGAGGATGCAACATCTCAACATATCCTCAAGTATTTGAATTATCCGCCGGATTGACCATCGGTTTGGGGTGAAAGGCGGTCTGAAATGCAACTTGGTACCCAAAGCTTCTTGCAATTTCTTCCAAAATCGCGAGGTGAATCTCGGATCTCTATCCGACACAATGTAAATCGGTACCCGTGTAATCTCACAACTGAGAAACGATAATTCCGCTAGTTTATCCAATGAAAATCCGTGCACGCACAGGATAAAGTGAGCCGACTTAGTCACCTATCAACAACAACCCAAATCGCGTCCTTCTTACTTGTCGACAATGGCGGTCCGGACACAAAGTCCATTGTGACTCGATCGCATTTCCACTCGGGTATCGTAATCGGTGAAGCAATCCTAAAGGCACTTGATGTTCCGCTTTCACTTGTTGACATATTAAACATCTCAAACAAAGTCGGAGATGTCCCGTTTCATACCATGCCACCAAAACCGACGCTTCAAATCGTTGTACATCTTCGTACTCCGGGTGGATTGCCATTCGGCTACAATGGGCTTTGTTCGAATCATTGAAATAAGTTCAATTCTTTGGAACACACAGACGACTTCAACCTCAAACAATCGTCATCACCAATATGAAACTCCGATTCCTTGTTCGAACACACTCAAATTTCGCTTTGCAACCAACTCATCATCAACTTTCTCGAGCTTCACGAATTTGATGAGTCAACAATGGTTTGGCCTTTAATTCGCTACTAACACATTGTCGGGTAGAATAGACAAGTGTACATTCATTGCTCGTAAAGCAAACAAAGATTTCGGCTTAAGGCGTCCGCAACCACATTAGCCTTTCCCGGTGATAATCAATGACAAGCTCATAATCTTTTAACAACTCGAGCCAACGCCTTTGTCGCAGATTTAAGTCTCTTTGAGTCATCAAATATTTGAGACTTTTGTGATCCGAATACACATGGCACTTCTCACCAAATAAGTAATGTCGCCATATCTTTAAGGCGAATACGATGGCGACCAATTCGAGATCATGGGTCGGATAATTTTTCTCATGTGGCTTTAATTGTCTCGACGCGTAGGCCACAACTCGACCTTCTTGCATCAATATGCAACCTAACCCAAGTAGGGAGGCGTCACTATAAATGACAAACTCTTTGCCGATTCGGCCGCACTAAAACCGAGCTTCACAAATGAGTTTTCAATTGATCGAAACTTTTCGACACTTTTCCGTCCATTCAAACTTGACATCCTTCAAGCGGTTTCGTCATGGGTGTGGCTATCATCGAGAATCCTTTTACAAACCGTCGGTTGTAACCTAAGTCCCAAAAGCTCGAACCTTAATAATATTTCTTGGAGGTTTCCGCTAAGTATGGTTGTAATTTTACTCGGGTCGACTCGAATATCCGATACTGAGATACCACATGACCCAAGAAGCTAACCTCTCTAACCAAAACTCACACTTGCTGAACTTAGCGATAACCGCTTATCCGTAAAATTTGCAACACTAATCTCGGTGTTCAGATGTTCGGTCTCATCTCTTGAATAGACCAAGATGTCATCGATGAACACAACTACTGAACCGTCCAAATCTGTCTCAAGATCCGATTCATCAAATCCATAAATACCGTAGGGCATTAGTGAACCCGAACGGCATCACCAAGAACTCGAGTGACCATACCTCGCTCGAAAGCGCTTTGGGTACGTCCAATCTCGAATCCATAATGGTAATACCCGATCTCAAATCTATCTTTGAAAACACCGAGGCTCCTTTAGCTGATCGAACAAGTCATCAATACGTGGTAACGGATATTTATTCTTTATCGTCACTTTATTCACCGACGATAGTCAATGCACAACCTCATGGTTCCGTCCTTCTTTTCACGAACAATACCGGTGCACCCTAAGGTGAGAAATCGGGTCGAGCGAAACCTCTATCCGTCAATTCTTGCAACCGAAGCTTTCAACTCTTTTAACTCGGTTGGTGCCATACGATCACGGCGCTATCGAAATCGGCGTAGTCCCGTGTACAAGCTCAATACCAAACTCTACTTCCCGAACAGTGGTAGACCCAGAATTCTTCTGAAAAACATCCGGTATTCACAAACCACCGCACAGATTCGGTTTCTTTTCCAATTCCTTGTCATCAAGTACATATGCAAGGTATGCTTCGCACCCTTTCTCACATATTTCGGGCCAACATTGCGATATTACAATTGGCAACCCTTTAAGTCCGTAGACTCAACTCGGATTATCTCATTATTTAGCATCTCAAATCAATAGTCTTGCCTTTTGCAATTCACAACCGCATCATGCACGGTCAACCAATCTAAACCGAGGATAACATCAAATTCGTCGAACGGCAAAAGCATCAAGTCCGCCGGAAAACAGGATCGTCGAATTACTAGGGGGCATTTCTTACACACTTTGTCAACAAGCACGTAACGACCCAAGGGATTTGACACCCGAATTACGAACTCAGTAGACTCAATCGGTAAAGTCTTACTGGATGCTAAGGTTTCGCATATATAAGAATGAGTGGAACCAGGGTCAATCAAAGCAATCACATTAGTATCAAAGAGAGTGAAAGTACCAGTGATAACGTCAGGGGAGGATGCCTCCTCTCGTGCGCGGATAGCATATGCTCTAGCAGGAGCACGAGTCTCGGATCGAACAACCGTATCAGAGACCCTCTCTCTGATTACCACCCCTACCTCCCAAATCCTCGGGGGTCTACCTCTAGCCGTCGTCTCACTAGATCTTGCACCTTGCATCTTATTCTTCTCATCTAGCTCCGTGCAATCTCTAATGAAATGGTCCTTCAACCGCATCCATAACAGCCCTATTAATGACTTACCCCAACATTCACCTATGTGTCGCCTTCCACATTGGGGGCATTCGGCTTTTCTTGACGATTATTGCCCACACTAGCTACCAAGTAGCTCGTGAGTCCATCGATGGTCGTGCTCTAATGGAAATCCCGCATCGCCTCGACTTATTTGTGTCCTCTCCGAACTTCTTTACACCAAAAATGGAGCCTTGCCCGTCGATCTTTTACGATAATCTCTAGCTTCAAATTCAGCCTTCCTCTTCTCCCTTCCGAGCTCTTCCGCCTTGCGAGTGCTCGTTCAACTAGTGTTACAAATTCTTTTATCTCCAAAATACCCACCAGAGCTTTAACTCTTCATTCAATCCTCTTCAAATCTTTTCGCACATAGCAACCTCATCAGCCACACACTCCCGAGCATACCGAATAAGTCTTACCAACTCATGTTCAGATTCGACATCCGCCATACGACCTTGCTTGAGCTCCAAGAATTCCTTACGCTTTTGATCGATGAACCGTTGACTAATGTATTTCTTTCAAATTCCGTTTGGAAGAAATCCCAAGTAACTTGTTCCTTTGGGACTATGGAAATTAAGGTCCTCCACCAATAGTAGGTGAGTCTCGCAACAAGGATATAGAACACTTAAGACATTCATCGGTGTGCATGATACCATCAAACACTCTAATGGTGTTATCAAGCGAACTCACCCTTTCGGCATCATCAAGAACTATGGCCTTAAACTCCTCGGCCCGCTTCCTAATCAAGTCTACAGTGGTTTACTCAACCTCACAGGATCAAGAATCGATGGCATTACGGGCTCTTGGGGTGGATTATTTAAATTTGGGAATGGTTGGACAATAGGATTGGTTCGGGTATATTACGCGACCCACTCATTCATCATGGTGAAGAAGGCTTGTTTCGCCTTCATCTTGATTATTCATGGATGATCGAGGCTCAACAGCGGTGTCCCTTGCGCAGAGCAGCCGCTACACTTTCAACGTCATCCGCCAAGGGTCTCTCTACCCAGTGTTCCATTTGCTAATCAAAACAAAAATTTCAACCGTCAAGTCATCACATTTTAAGCACTAACACATTGGCATGTATAGCTAGACTCACACGCTTACGGTAGTCCTAGAACCGACTAAACCATAGCTCGATACCAATAAAATTGTAACACCCGAACCCGAGACCGTCACGAGTCGAACACAAGGTGTTAACAGACTTCAAGCCACTTATTGAGAATTTTCCAGACAAGCTGACAATCTGTGTACTAGTCGCTTCAAAAATCATAACTTGAGTTTTACAACTCGAAAATCAGTTTCGTAATTTTTCCCTAAAACTAGACTCATATGTCCATCTACATATTTTTTTCTAGAATTTTTGGTCAAGTCAATTAGTACAGTTTATTAGTTAAAATCTCCCATGTTACAGGGGTCGACTACACTGACCTTCGTGCGTTACAACTGGAATAAATCCCTGTGTAGGGATTCAATACTGATGCCATTTGTTTCTATAGAAACTAGACTCAAAGAGGAATTTATAAATATGTGGTATGACTCCTAATTATCTCTGGTTAATTTATAATGAATTTTCAAAGTCGGAACAGGGAATCCAGAAACCGTTCTGGCCCTGTCTCACGAAATCTTGGATATCTCTTAAAATACAGCTCATATGGTCGTTTCGTTTCATCCATATGAAAATAGACCCATCAAGCTTGGAGTACGTAATTTTTTTTAGCTATTAATTCCACTTCTACTATTTTTAGTGATTTTTCGATCTCATATCACTGCTGCCGACCGCAACAGTTACTGCAGTGGACTATGCCAATTTCATGAATCCATCCATCATACGTGACACAAATTATGGCCACCTTATCAAAATTAAGGTTTCTAAGACTCGTGGCTATAGATTCTAGCATCCCACTCAAACGACCACATAGGCCATTTTCACATGGCTTAAAGTTTACAACCCAAAATTTAACAAAACAAAATAGCCCATACATGCCAAATGTTCTCCTAAGTTGACTAAGAAGACAATACCAAAAATTGCTCACGGTGTGATGACTTCGTTGATGATTCTTTAACACCCAAAAGGAGACGAGTCCAAGAAACCTAAAATGGGTGACAAGAAAACACCGAGTGAGTTTATAACTCAAGAAGTCATAAGCATTCCACAACCATCCATTAATACAATTATCATAAAATGAAATAATGAAACAAGGCCAAGTGTTCCAAACCATACCGAACTATACCATAGTTCCTTAGATCTTCGGATCAATCTCATACCAAGTCATACATTTACATTTCATATACTGTTCAACAGGATATTTGAAGCAATTTCCATACATCATTTCATTTCCGCAACAATCATGCAATCAAATGAACTTTCATCTATTCCACGATACCTTATTTACGGAATGCAATTGAAATCATCACATAGATTTAAATCTTACCAACTCCACCTCGAGCATGAACATAGCATCTATTAGCCATGAACTCAAGGTACTTACTCTTTCCGTTGTCCATACTCATCTTGATGAAGTCACGCCTCCATATAAATGTTCAATCGGAGATATGTGTAGAGTTCGCACACATAGTGCTTAATACTCAATCACGCACACTTAGTGCCATGTGATTCAAGCCCGCACACATAGTGCCATATAGTCCAAACTCGCACACTTAGTGCCATACATTACAAGCTCGCACACTCGGTGCCAATCTCGCCCCGACACATCTATTTCTCGCACACTTAGTGCCAAGCAAACTTCCTACACATTTCACTATCTCTTTTACGTTCAACAATATCATCTTTTCATACACATACATTTGTATATATTTCATCTTATTAAACACAATTGCATAGATATTACAATCATTTAAGCAATATCAAATATATGCTTAATGACTTACCTTGTGTTGGGTAAAATAGTCCAAGTCGGCTACTCGATGACCTTCGTCTTTCCCTTGCTTGATTCTCCTTCTTTAACTCCTTGAGCTTAATCAATAAATCAACTAGTTTAACCCTCTTGCTAAACATTCATAATTCAATTACACATGCATATGTATGTTTGTATATTCGCAACCATCCTCACTTATTACCCATTTGGTCAACAATCTAAGCCAAGATAAGGCTTCAATATGGTTGCCTCTAACCGAATACATGCACACCAATCTACTTCCTTTGGCGAATATGCATGTCTATGTTGAGGCCAATTTTACACTTAATACTACACAAAAAAAACAGCATACATTTTCCTAATTAACGCATTACATATTGTAGCTCTATACACATCTCTCATTTATTTCATAATCGAAACAACATCACAAGCAAATATACACCTTGAGATAGTATATATGTCATACCAATACATCATGTGCAACATATATGCATGTAGGTGCAAGGGCCGAATCTCAAATTGATTATAACTATCCCATATATTTTCATCATGGCCGAATGTTCTTTCCACACCATTTGCCATAACAAAGCATGGATTTCATCATCCAACTTACAAGCTTACAATGTCATGAAGTTTAATCTCATAGTATCTATCAAACTCTCACTCAAAAGTGTTAAAAAGAATATTCAAAAATCATCAATCCACCATCACATGCACCATTACAAAGTTTCACTTTTAGCATGCAAATGATGTCAACACAATCTCACCTTAGCCGAATATCATCTCCATGACATAATGAGGATTTGAACCATGGCTAGTTAGAACTCAAGCTAACTACTAAAATATACATGAATCTCATGGCAAAACATCAAACTTACCTTAATCTCAACACAAGTATGGCCAAACCTCCTCCTAATCCCCCCTCCAAACCAAGCATGAAGCAAGACCCCTTCCTTCTTCCTTAGAATTTCAGCTCAAAGAAAGTGAAAAAAAGATGAACAAAATTTTTTTTTCTCCTCTTTTCCTCTACTCACGGCAATGGGGGAAGCCTTCACACACATTTTTTTTCTTTCTTTATCACCCATACTTATTTGTTTATTGTTTCTCCCTAATGCACCAACAAAACATGTTTCATGACATGTTTAGCCCATACACCCTTGTCATGGCCGGCCATTAGCTAATAAATGGGGAAGTTGACATGCAAACCCCTCATTTTTGCATGCATGATCAACTAGTCATTACACATTTCCCCCTCATACTTTTAAAGTTTACTACTAGGTCCTTTCTAGTGAAATTCACATTTATAACTCTAAATTAAAGCATCAAAAATGTCACACATGAGTTAACACATATTATAGGCATCAAAATAAATATCAAATTATTTTTATGCCTCGGTTTTGTGGTCCCGAAACCACATTCCGACTAGGGTCGTTTTAAGGCTGTCACACCTACTCTCTTGGTCGAATGTCTTCTGTCCCCTTCTCTAGGTTACTTTGAGACTATCACTTCTCTTTATGTTGTTGGCATACTTTGGCTAATTCTCTCTTCCTTCTTCCTCTTAATATTTCTTTCCTCTCTCAACCTCTTGCTTCTGACCTCTTGTGTCTTCGCCGTATACTGCATCTTCCCTTTTTTCAAACGCTCCTCCTTTGACCGTATGTTGTCTAGTAAGTTCTGCCCTATTGTTTCCCTTTTGGCTTTACTGGTATGGGCACCATTTCTTTCTTCTGCTTTATTTTATAATCGCTACCCCCTTATTTATTATTCCAGATTAATTCTCTCTTCCACCGATTTCTCTGTTCCTGATACTGTTGGTTCTACCCTACTTGAGTTAGAGTGGTAAGTCAGTTGGTAATGATGGAAGTCTTTTCTCAATCGGTTAGGTTGTATTTATTTTCCTTAAGTTCTAACTTTGGTCTCATCAATTGTGGTTAGCAGCTACTAATCGTAACGAAAGGGATCTATCTCTGAAGTATTAGACTACGTCCATTTCGAAGCGGTAAGGTAATCAACTCTTTTGTGAATGGAATGGCTTGGTTTAGGTATAAGGGGGATCTGACATGAGTTTTTGTATGGCCAATTGTTTTAGGTACAGTTCGTTTTTGGAGGGTTGCATACCTAGAGTCCGAACAAGTGTGTAATCACACTGTCTCAATCATGGAACTGAAAAACTCGAAAAACTGGTACTATTAATGCCACACAGGCGTGCGCTCGCTCGTGTGGTCATCTAAACGCATAAGCGTGAGCATGTCATTGTAGAGACCACCACGATCGATTTCATGGGCTTAGGTCGTTTTGGGCCATGTTGGGCCGAAATAGGCCGTTTGGGCCCCACGGGCTCATGGGCCCTACACGGATAAACCACAGGGTGTGTGGATTTTTGTGGGCCAGGCCGTGTAGATCACACAACCAAGGTTATTATTGGGCTTAATAGGCCACACGAGCGTGTGGGCCCACATGGGTTGTATTATGGGCTTTGGGCCCACTTCCACTGTTTGACTGCTATAGTCGCATGGGTCGCCTAAGATAACTGTAGGTCTACTGATGGGTCGGCAAGTACAATTGGACCCGATACTGATGAAATGACTATTATACCTCTATGCTATATTTGACTGTATTTGAGCATGACATTTTGTATACACGTATATATTATGACATGACATGTTGCATGGGGGTGGGATTGATAATTTTGGAGGAAGTGTACTGTACTAGCAGCTCTACTGCAAATACTGTTAGTGTCAGAACCGACACTTTGTTCTGGAGTGTAGGGATGGTGGGTTGATTTTATCCCCACATGGAGTGTAGGGCTGGACGGAGTGGAGTGTAGAGGATGGATGGGTAGGATCTCTGTTTGCATCTTTGATACTACACCGAATTGGGCTAAGGCCTACTCTGATACTGGTACTATAATGGGCTCAGGGCCACACTGATATTACAATTGATATGGGCTAAGGCCCATGCTGCTTTGCGTTGCATGATTTACAATTTGATACATAAGGATTACACACTAAGCTTTTGTAACTCACCCTTTCGCTTATCTACGCAGGTAATCCTTAGGCGAGTCAGTGCTGCGAGGGACTCGGAGATGGCCACACCATTGTTTACGCTTCCTTATTTGACTTTTAAGTAAAAGTAGTTTATTTTGGTAAATTTTATGTAATAAGGCCACTTTAAGTTTTCATTTTTATTTGAGGTTTATTAATGTTGGTTTATTTCCATTGGCAGTAGAGCTTGGGTTTTCAAAAGATAAATGTTTTCAACTACCACGCTACGCAATTTGTTTTAAAAGCTTTCGCATCAAACACTATTTTTAAAGTATAATAACAATTTAATATGACACATGTTTTGCTTAACCAACCTACGAGTTAACAATAAACAAGGTAGGATAACTACTCTCAAATATCACAACAGAGTTTTAATACTAAACAGACTTTACATTGAAACTACGCTTTTCAAAACACACTCAGATGTGACATCGTAGATTCGGCCATAACGTCTAGGCCGAGTTTGGGGTGTTACACTAAAGTCATGCATACATATCAATGTGTTGACCCTGGATCAATCAAAGCAGTAACATCAGTATCAGAGATAGAAAATGTACCGGTGATAACATCTGCCACTGAAGCTTCCTCTCAAGCATGGATCACATAAGCTCTAGCCGGCGCTCATGCCTCAGATCTCACAGCAGAGTCCTTTGTTCCACCACGACTATTATAACAGCCCGGTTTTTGCTAAATCAGAATAATAGTTTCGGAACCAAAAAATTAAGGTCAAAAAATTATTTTAATATTATTTTTGGTGTTTACAATATTTGATTATATATGTGTGGAAATTTCGTGAGCTAATTTTATTGTTTAATAGCTCAATTTGAGAAAAATGACTTAATCGCGTAAAATGCAAAAGTTGCATTCTATTTGATAAAGGTGTCTAATTGCTATGGCTTATTAAATGACAGGTCCTTATGTTGTAATTGGACCATGATTAGTGGAATTTGACATAAATGGCCAACCATTAAATGTTTTGTTAATGTTTTAATTAAGGTTAAAATTGTAATTTGGTTAATAAGGTTATAATAAATAAAACAAAGTTATAATATGCCTAAATTATCATCATCATCATCAAAATTAAAAAAGAAAGAAAGAAAATATGAAGCTTTAGGGTTCGGCCATGTTGATGATCAATTGAAGGTTCATTTTTGTTTCATTTTCAATAATTTCTATGTTTTTGTGATCGTTGCTTCGTGTTCTAGCTAGCCTGTACTTTTATTTTCGAAATTGTTGATGAATTTGTGAGTTTCCATTGATGAATGCTTGAGATTTTGAATGATTGTTGATGAATTTTGAAAGCTTGATGATAGATATTAAAGTTTTGTTAAATGATTTTTGATAAAAACGTCAAATAGGGATTTAATTGTGAAAAGTGTAAATTGTAGGGTTAAAATGTGAAATAAATGTGAAATATGGGCTGCTAGGGACCTATAGAGAATTCGAATAAGCATGGGTATTATTAAATTTTGTGTAATTTGTGTTTTTGTGAAATAGGGACTAAATTGAATAAATGTGAAACTTTAGGGGCTAAAGTGCAAAAATATCCAAATGTGTTTGTGGACTAAATTGAATGTGTTGATGAATAAAAAAGTTAATTTTGAATGTATATAGATTAAGAATGAAAGAAATCGAATTTAGATCGGGGGAAATCGAAAGTTATCGAATAGTCGATTCGGTCCCTCTATTCTGACTACGAGGTAAGTTCATATGCAAATAAATGTCTTCAAATTGTATTATATGTGTTTACTTGTCATTGAAATGTTATAAATGTTGAACGAGCAATTACGAGCAAGAATTGACAGAGTTACGACATTTGAAAGTCCCGTACGAACCTTAGGAATAGTATAGGATACGAATGTCATGACATTAGGTTACCGAGATGTGATTACATGTAAGACCATGTCTGGGACATTGGCACTGTATTGTGATTACATGTAAGACCATGTCTAGGACATTGGCATCATTAATCAATTTCATGTAAGACCCTCTCTGAGACAATGGCATCGATATGTGATAACATGTAAGACCATATCTAGGATATGGCATTGTACAAGCTATATGTGATTGCCGAGTATCCTTAATGATTTCGAGCGGTTCAACTGGAAAAGTCAAGTCGAGAAGGAATATGTAAATGAGCTAAGTGACTCAGGTACGTACAAGTATTGAAAAGGGGAAGTATTTGATGAACTCGATTAAGACATTGAATATTTGTTCAATGAGAAAGGTTTGTGAATTTGAATGTGATTAGCTATGTTTAGCATATTTGAATTGATATGCAAATATTCATGAGATGACTTTATTTGTATATGGCTTACTAAGCTTTTAAAGCTTGTCCATTCTTTCCATGTTTTATAAATTATCAAAGCTAGCTCGGACATTAGGGATCATCGGGAACCATCATCACACTATCAACTACTTGTTGGTATTTTTGAATGCTTGTAAACATAGTATATGGAATGTATAGGCTATTGTGTTGATGATATGTTTTGAGATATGAGATTTGGCTTGTTTTTGTTTTAAATGTTGATATGTATTTGGATATTTAAGTTGGCCTAAATTATGTGGTTGATAAGTAGTATATGTGATTTATTGTTTTGGCATGTTTGCCATGATTGTTGATATGGCTAAATGGTTCATCATTTGGTTAGCTATTAATTGATATACTAATGCTTGAGGAATGGTATACTATGGTATGATTTATAGATAATGAATTGATATGTTTGAGAGGCCTAATTTAGTTGATGGAAAGGTGATAAAAATGCATTTAGAAGTTATGTGAGTTTGATGATTTTGGCATAATGTTTTGAATATGAAATTGAGTAGTTGAAATGGTTGTGGATAGATGGCATAATAAATGTATGATATAGCATGTTTTGGCTGCTTATATATGCATTGTAATGATACCAATTTGGTTGCTTTGTGTGTCATGTTACACGGTCGTGTGTCCCCTAGGGTACCCTTTCGAATTAAGTTAGTATACCCTATAGGTTTGACACCGCCTAGACACATGGGGGTGTCTACTGGCCGTGTGTGCCACACGGGCTGGCACATGGGTGTATGGTCGGCCGTGTGACCCAAGTCAGTAATCTCTTCAGATTTCCCACTACCATGGCATACGGGCGTGTCCTCGGCCGTGTGGTACAAGTCAGTATATATCCCCTATTTTCACATGGCCTATGACACGGGCGTGTTTGCCTTACATAACCTGTTCACACGGTCGTGTGACCCTTTAAATGTTGGAAATTTTATAAGTTTCTCAAAGTTTGTATATGTTATCGGTTTAGTCTCGAACCACTTCTAAGCATGTTTTAAGGTCTCGTAGAGCATTATAAGGGACAAAGTGAATGAGTTGAACGGATTTTTATTATGCATACATAAATGTATGTGAATGATGTGTATTATCCGGTAAAGCCTCGTAACCTTATTCCAGCGACGGATACAGGTTAGGGGTGTTACAGCTATTATCTGCATTTTTAGTGTTTCAGGGTGGTCTCCCTCTCACAGCTATATTGCTTGGTCGAGTAGTCTGAGCCTTTTCTTTGTCAAACCTTTTCGGGCAATCTTTGAGATAATGTTCATATGAACCATATTTAAAACATGTCGCGTCTTTCAGTCTGCATTCACCGAAGTGTCGTCGATTACATCGCTGACATTCGGGCTTGTTGTTTATAACGTTGCCTACGCTTGCAATAGAAGTAGCTGGAGGTTTCGAGCTTGCATGTTATTTTCCTCTATCTTTACTCGAATAATACATTGAAGCTGAGAAACGACCATGATATTTTTTCGACTTCTTCAACGGTGATTGATATGACTTTCCCACTAATCTCTTTCCCAAATCACGAGCCTCATAACCAGTTTTTCTCTTTGCTTTACGTAGTTCTTCAGCTTTGTAACCTCTGTCAACAAAAACTACAAATTCTTTTAATTCAAGGATCCTGACTAACAACTTGATGTCTTTATTTAACCCATCTTCAAGCTGTGTGCACATAGCAACCTCTGATGGTATACTTTCTCGGGCATATTTACCTTGTCGAACAAACTCCCTTTCGTATTCAGATACTGTCATTAGGGCCTGATTCAACTCAAGAAACTCTTTACATTTCTTATCAAGATATCTCTAGCTCACATATTTCTTTCTAAACTCAGTATGAAAGAATTCCCAGTCTACTCGTTCTCTCGACACAACTGAAACTAAGGTATTACACCACTAATAAGCCAAATCTTTTAGTAATGATACAGCACATTTCATGCACTCAGTCGGTGTACATGATAATTCATCGAAAACTTTGATCGTATTTTCCAACCAAAACTTGGCTCTCTCTGGATCATCTTCAGATGTACCTCTAAAACCTGCAGCCCCATATTTATGGATTTTATCAACTGGAGGCTTGCTCACTTGTACTGGTTCCAAACCCAAAGGAACTAAAGGAACTGGTTGCGGTACATGTGGGGGTAGAGGTTGTGAGCCATATGGTTCATTCGTACGAACTCGGTGAACCATCTATTCATCATTTGGAAAAAGGTTTCCTTAATATCTGCTCCCAGGCCCTCAGATACGGGCCTACTACCACTAGACACTACTCTGTGAATGGAGGCTTGCGCATTACTTTTAACCTCATCGGAATCAGCTCAGTTGGATGACATTTTATCTATATGAAAACATAGTTCAAATCGAGTCAGGAGTTATCACACTATCATAAGTTATATAATAGAATGTATTCTAAACTCGTACATGCGATGTTCAATCCGAGAACCGACTAAGCCGTATCTCTGATACGATTAAAAGTAACACCTCTAACCCGTATCTGTTGCCAAAATAGAGTTACGAAGCATTATCATATAAACTTAACATAAAAACATATATTTCCAAACATTAATATAATCATAGCATAATCCATTCATGTACATGTATATATTCCCCTAATTGAGCCTTCGAGGCCTTAAATACACTTTAGAAAAAATTTGGGACTAAATTGAAAACATTTGAAACATTCGTGTAACTCTAGAAATGGCCACACACGCCCATGTGCTGCTAGGCTGTATAACAGCCTTACTTGCAACCCTTAAAACCTATAGGGGACACACGGCTGTGTCGCAGGGCCGTGTGTCACACACGACTGAGTCACACACCCGTGTCTCAAGCCGTGTGGACATGAAATTGGCCAAAAATTAAGTCATTTCCATTACCAACCCAAACATGTACCTACAAGTATTTTGTGCATAACTTCAAAGCTTAAAAAACTTACCAAAACATGCTTGAAATTATCAATTCAAAAAGACCAAATCTATACAACCAATATGCCATAAAAGGTACCTTAAAAGCAAACATACAACATACCTAAACATATGCATATTTAACCATATTTCATTCACACACATCTAGTTCAATACTTTTGCAAAGCATATCCTATCTTGACCATTTTAAAACTATTCCATCACATACCATATTGGCCATTGAAATATGCATCAAAATTTAGCCATATTAACACATACCAACAAGGCACCAAAAGTACAAAAAGTACATCAATCCAAAATAACATATACATACCAAACGTATCAACTAACATTCAAACACAAGTCCACTTATACATGTCGTTATAACCTTGGCCATAACATAAAAAACTACAGATATAATCGTTAGATAGTGCGATAGATCTCTGACGTGCTTCCAAATCGATCGAGCTTCTAATTATCTATAAAACATAGGAAAGAAAATTACATAATCATATAATGCTTAGTAAGCTTGTAAAACATGAACATAACTTACCATTTCAGTGTATAACACATATTAGTGCATTAACACATAATTCACTTGAATTATCATAAGGTAAGCTAGATGTACATGAACATAATACTTTTGAAATCATTAATTTCATGAACATAGAAATACTTTTATTGAACATTTCCAATTCAATCCTTTTCATAGATTCATGACAAAGTTCATTTGAACACTTACCGTTCATTTCCTTTTCATGCCCATTGAACCATTCAGAATAACATCTAAAACATGAGGAAGCTCACACGAAGTGTGCGAAACATATAACCTTTCCCTTTCCTTTACATCATTGCTCACACGAGTTGTGAAATGTGTCTACTTACAAGAGCTATAGGTCAAAATGTAAGCTACACGATGCTTCTCACATGAGCTGTGGAGTATCCACAACAAATGCAGGACCTCGGCCATCAGTAGGACATTCAAGACCAGCATGCGAAACATGAAAACCCTAATGATATGTCATGTAACACCCCTAACCCGTATCTGTTGTCAACCTAGGGTTAAAAGGCATTATCGGACAAATCAGAATAATTCACATACATTTCATAATCACAACAGTATCAAAATTACACATCAATATAGAGTCCCTTATGTAGGTCAACGAGACCTTAAACATGCTCTAGAAAGGAGTCGGGATTAAACCAAGCTCATACAAAATTATTCGAAACTTAAACATTTTTCAAAGATATAAGCGTCACATGCCGTGTGAACAAGCCGTGTGCCTCACACGGCATTAGACATGTCTGTGTGTCTAGGCCTTGTCAAAACAGGGCATACATACTGACTTGTTCCACATGGCCACAAGACACGCCCGTGTGCCAGGCTGTGTAAAAATTAGGGAGGCTACTGCCTTGGGTCATAAGGCCGACCACACACCCATGTGCCAGCCCGTGTGCCACACACGGCCAATAGACAAGCCCGTGTGTCTAGACCATGTCAAAACTATAAGGTATACTGACTTAAAATCGTAGGGTACCCCAGGGGACACATGGCCGTGTAACATGACCGTGTGTCGCACACGGCTGAGACACACGCCCGTGTCTCTGCCTGTGTGGATAAAAATAAGCCATTTGCAAAGCCAATTTTGCCTCCCTATTTAGGTTAAATCTACAAGCACCAAAACAAAACATTTTATGCCAAATTTTCAACCAATTCACAACCAAAACATACATCAATCATACCATATTATTATCAACCAATTTCATGCTTAATAACATACCAAAATATGCCAAATCATAAGACAAAATCATATCTAAACATTTGTTTCATAACCTCATTTCACTTTACTCAATCTCATGCCATAAATTTACCAATTCCTCAAATAAGTTCATACCCAAAACTTACCAAAATTGAACATTTCATTTGGCCATTCAATAGTGCATCAAAACATACCATTTTTAACACAAAGCATATACCAAAGTTCATTCATAATCATATCCACAACCAAGCCATATCACATGGCTAGATATACACATTACAAAACATATTCACGACCTTTTACCTATACATGTCATACTTCAATATATACATTTTCAAAAGGTACCAAAAAAGAGTTCGATAGTGTGGTGATGATCCTCGATGATCACCAAGCTTCCAGTAGCTTCGATATCTAAAAATAGTTGAAAACAGACACAAAGTAAGCTTTCAAAAGCTTAGTAAGCCATATACAAATAAACTTAACACATAAGATCAATCTAAATCAATTCATTCATATAATTCAAGGCATAATACATTCACATAGCCATATATCTCTTATAGTTCATTTGCACATGATTCGCATATATATATATATCATCATTCATTCTCATAGCAACTCACACTTATATCACATGTTCATCAAGGTACATATACTTACCTTTCATTCTCAAACATGGTATACAATTCACGTACCTGGATCGGATACAAATTCACATAGTCATCCATTTCCTCAAAATGCCCATTGAACCGTTTGGAATTAATAAGGATACTCAGATAGCTCAGAAAGCTCATGCAATGCCAACGTCCTAGATGTCTTCTTACATGTAATTAAATATCGATGCCACTGTCCCAGACAGGGTCTTACACGAAATCAAATACAATTTCGATTTCCAGACATGGTCTTACACGTAAATCATAAGTCGATGGCAATGTCCCAGACGTGGTCTTACATGAAAACACATAACGGATCCTAAGTCATGACATATGTATCCTAACTACTCCTATATACGGGACTTTTCGAACGTTGAAACTTTGTCGATATTTTCTCGGATATCTCATACTCAACTCATATAATCATTCAATTCAAAACACATTTATTTGTATATTGTCTTACCTCGTACTGATTTGAACAAACGGAGTCGACTATTCAACGACTTTCGACTTTCCCTGATCTAATTTCGTTTTCTTTGGTTCTTGATCTAAATAAATTCAAATTTAACCCTTTTATTCGAAAATTCATTCAAAATCAATCCATAAACACATATTTAGGGAATTTTACAAATTAACCCTTACATTTTCATATTTTTACATTTTAGTCCCTAATTCATAAAATCACAAAATACACCAAATTTCCATACACACTTGCTTAGCTGAATATACATGGTATTCATATAAGCCCATATGTTTCATTTATTTTACATTTTAGTCCTTCAAAATCTCATTTTTACAATTTAACCCAAATTACTCAAATTCATAAAAAATTCAAAGACAAAACATGTTAACCCAACACCAAGCTTCCATATTCTAACATCAAACTTCATAAAACTCATAGTTTCATTAATAGCTCAACTCAAAATCATCAACAATTTCAAAAATTGAAATATGGGCTTGATAGATTACTAAGAAACGATCACAAAAATGTAAAAATTATCAAAAATAGAACAAAAACACATACCTTAATTCAAAATCAAAGTGCCGAAACCCTAAGTACTCTTTTCTTTTCTTTTGTTCTTCAATTTTCAGCATATACAAACATATATTAGCCTATTTTTATGTTTTGTTTTATAATATAACTTAAATTACTAAATACCAATTTTTCCCTTGATTAGTAACATATAAAAACATTAACATATATGGCCATTTATGTCCATCCATTAGGCTAATGGTTTAATAACAATATAAGGACCTCTCATTTAAAAAGACATAGCAAATAGGCACTTTTAACAAATAGAAGGCCACTTTTACATTTTACACGATTAGGTCCTTTTATCAAATTAAGCACACAAACGATCAAATTTTCATACGAAACTTTCACACATGCTGATTAACATATAATAAACACAGAAAATAATATTAAAATATTTTTCTAAGTCAAATTTATGGTCCTGAAACCACTATTCCAACTAGGGTCTAAACCGGGTTGTTACAACTCTCCCCCCTTAGGGATTTTCGTCCCCGAAAATCTTACCATTGAACAGATTCAGATATTGCTATCTCATAGCATCTTCGGGCTCCCACGTAACCTCTTCAACACCATGTCGATGCCACAATAATTTTACTATCGGTATTTTCTTATTTCTCAGTTCTTTAACCTCGCGAGCTAAGATACGGATCGGTTCTTCATTGTAAGTCATATCGGACTGAATCTCAATCCCTGACGGAGAAATCACATGAGACGGATTAGATCTGTATCGTTGAAGCATCGATATGTGAAACACATTATGAATCTTTTCTAGCTCTAGTGGCAATAATAATCTATAAGCAATCAGCCCAATAGGCTCAATAATTTCATACGGCCCAATGAACCTCGAACTCAATTTGCCTTTTTGACAAATCGGAGTACTTTCTTCATGGAGACACTTTTAGAAAGACTTTGTCACCAATCTCAAATTCAATATCTTTTCTTTTCAAATCTGTGTAAGATTTTTGACAATCAAATGCTACTTTCAAACTATCTCGTATTAATTTTACTTTCTATTCAGTTTCTTTTATCAAATCAACCCTGTGAATCTTATTCTCATTGAGCTCAGTCTAATAAAAAGGTGTACGGCATTTGCAACCATATAAGGCTTCGCACGGTGCCATTTCAATGCTCTATTGAAAACTATTATTGTATGCGAATTCAATCAATGGCAAAATTTTTTCCCACGTGCCTTCAAACTCAGGAATACAACATCTTAACATATCTTCAAGTATTTGAATAATCCGCTCGGATTGACCATCTTTCTACTGGTGAAAAGCAGTATTGAAATGCAATTTCGTACCTAATGCCTCTTGTAGTTTCTTCCCAAACCATGATGTAAATCTTGGATCTCTATCTGACACAATAGATAATGGCACACTATGCAATCTCACAATATTAGAAATGTATAACTCAGCTAATTTATCAAGTGAGTAATCGGATCATATAGGAATAAAATGAGCTGATTTCGTTGATCGGTCAATTCCAACCCAGATAGCATCTTTCTTTTGAGGAGATAGGGGAAAACCTGAAACAAAATCCATCATAACTCTATCCCGTTTCCACTCGGGAATCATAATCGACTGTAACAAACCAGATGGCACCTAGTGTTCAACTTTAACTTGATAACAGATTAAACATTTTGCAACAAAGTCGGAGATATCTCTATTCATTCTAGACCATCGGTAATGTTGTTTCAAATCATTATACATTTTCATACTACCCGAATGCACAGATAAACAACTGTTGTAAGCTTCATTTATAATCATCTGAAACAACTTTGGATATCTTGAAACAAAAATCCGATCTCGCAATCTCAAACAATCTTCATTGTCAACTCGAAATTCAGAATCAGAATTTAAATCACACTGAGCTTGTTTTATTATTATCTCATAATCAACTTTCAGAGCATCAATAATCTGCTATAAGAACAAAGGTCTTGCTTTCAATTCAGCTAAAACCGAACCATTATCAGACAAAGTTAAATGAGTATTCATGGCACGTAAAGCAAACAATGATTTTCGACTCAATGCATCAGCAACAACATTTGCCTTTCCCGGATAGTAGTCAATTACAAGCTCATAATCTTTTAACAACTCTAACCATCTTTTCTATCGTAAGTTCAAATCTTTCTGAGTCATCAGATATTTCAAACTCTTATGATCTGAATATACCTGACATTTCTCACCAAATAGATAGTGGCACCAAATCTTTAAAGCAAAAACAATAGCCGCCAATTCCAGATCATGTGTGGGATAATTCTTTTCATGCGGCTTCAACTGTCTCGAAGCATAGGCTATAACTTTGCCTTCTTGCATCAAAACACAACCCAGACCGTTCAACGAAGCATCACTATAGATCAAAAATTCTTTACCCGATTCTAGTTGTACTAACACTAAAGCTTCAGTCAATAAAGCTTTTAACTGATCAAAGCTTTTCTGACACTTTTCAGACCAATCAAATTTCACATATTTCTGAAGTAGTTTCATCAATGGAGTTGCGATCATTGAAAAGCCGTTCACAAATCGTCTATAATAACCAGCGAGTCTCAAAAAACTGTGAAATTTAGAAACATTTCTCGGAGGCTTCCAATCCAGAATGGCTGAAATCTTTCTCGGATTAACTCAGATACTTGATGCTAACATAATATGTCCCAGAAAACCAACTTCACGTAACCAGAACTCACATTTATTGAACTTTGCATACAACTACTTATCATGCAAAGTCTGTAACACTATTTTCAAATGCTCTAGATGCTCATTTTCATCACATGAATAAATCAAAATGTCATCAATGAATACATCGATCTAAATATGGTCTAAAAATTCTGTTCATCAAATCCATAAAGATAGCAGGTGCATTCGTTAATTCAAAAGGCATAACTAAAAACTCATAGTGTCTGTACCTCATTCTAAATACAGTTTTCAGAATGTTTGAATCTTTTACTCTCAACTGATAATAACCCGACCTCAAATCTATTTTTGAAAACATAGTAGCTTCTTTCAACTGATCAAAAAAATCGTCAATTCTGGGCAGAGGATATTTGTTCTTAATAGTTACTTTGTTCAGCTGATGATAATCAATGCACATTCTCATCGTGCCGTTTTTTTTTCACAAACAGAACAAGAGCACCCCAAGGTGAGAAACTCGATCTTACAAATCCTCTATTAGTCAATTCTTATAATTAAGACTTTAATTCTTTTAACTCGGTCGGAGCCATTCTATACGGAGTTATCGAAATTGGAGTAGTCCCCAGCATTAACTCAATGCCAAACTCAACCTCTCAGATCGGAGGTAATCCCAGAAGTTCTTCAAAAAACACATCAAGGAATTTACAGACAACAAGCACTGATTTAGCTTTCTTTTTTGTTACTTTTGAATCAATCACATAAGCAAAGTAAGCTTCATACCCTTTTCTTACAATACTCAGCGCTTTCATTGACGAAATCACAACCGGTAATCCATTCAAATCACTAGATTCAATTCAGACTATTTCATCATTCTTGCATCTCAAATCAATAGTTTTCTGTTTTCAATTCACAATAGCATCATGAAATGTTAATCAATCCATACCCTGAATTATATCAAACTCATCAAAGGGTAATATCATTAGATCAGCCGGAAAAAAAATGTCTCGAAATATTAACAGACAATTATTGCAGAATTTATCAACCAAAAGACATCTGCCTAAGAGGTTCGATACTCTAATTACAAATTCAGTAGACTCTACAGGCAAAGTCTTACTGTTCATTAAGTTCATGCATATATAAGAATGCATTGATCCAGGATCTATGTGACAGCCTTAAAACGACCCTAGTCGAAATGTGGTTTCGGGACCACAAAACCGAGGCATAAAAATAATTTAATATTTATTTTATTGCCTATAATGTGTGTTAACCCATGTGTGACATTTTTTATGCTTTGATTTAGAGTTATAAATGTGAATTTCACTAGAAAGGACCTAGTAGTAAACTTTGAAAGTATGATGGGGAAATGTGTGATGACTAATTAAAGCATGCATGCAAAATAATGGACTTGCATGTCAAATTCCCCCAATAGCTAGTGGCGGCCATGACAAGGAATTATGGGCAAAAATCATGTCATGAAACATGTTTGGTAAGTGGGTTATGTTGGAATAAATAAAATAAGGAGTATGGAATAAAAAAAATGTGTGTGTGTGAAGGCTTCTCCTCCCCATTGTCAGATAGGTACGAAAGAAAACAAAAATTTTGTTCATCCATTTTCACTCTTTTTGGCCGAAAATACTAAGGATAAGGAGGGAGTTTTGCTTCATACTTGGTATGGAAGAGGATTAGGAAGAGGTTGGCTATACTTGCATCAAGATTAAGGTATGTTTGAGGTTGTGCCATGAGATTCATGCATGTTTTTAGTTGCTAGCTTGATGTTCTTGTTAGCCCATGGTTCAAATCTTTGTTATGTCATGGGAATGAAATTCGGCCAAAGTGAATATGGTGTTAATGCCATTGCATGTTAAATATCAAGCTTGATAATGATACATGTGATGGAGGATTGAGGATTCTTAGATTTTCTTTTAGCATTTTTTGAATGAGATACTAAGTTCTTTGTTTTACCATGACCAAATTGAAATGGTATGGTGTTGTGGTATTCGCCATGTTATATCCATAAGTATGATTCATGCATGTTGCATGGCAAGTAAGATTTAAGCTTTGGATATGTGTATATATTTGGATATAAGCCACTTGAGAATTGCTCTAGCATATATATATGTATATATGTTCGCATTACGATGTATTGGTATGACATATATGCTATTTCAAGGTGTATATTTGCTTGTGATGATGTCTCGATTATGAAGTAAATGAGAGATGTGCAATGAGTTACGATATGTAATGCGTTAGTAGTAAAATGTATGCTGTTTTGTGTGGTATTATGTATAATTGGCCTCAAATTGGACATGTATATTCGCCACATGAGGGGAAATTGGTGTGCATGCATTCGTTAGAGGCAAGCATATTGATGCCTATTCTTGGCTTAGAAAATTCGCTAAGAGGAATATTAACTAATGTGTTGAGTTCGATTCATGGTTTCATACATATGCGACTTTGATGCCTAATGAGTATATATATTGGCTAAGTATCTTGAATTCCTCTTCGATGCTCACATGATAAAACCAATTTATTTGTTAAATTAAGCTCAAGAGCAAATGGGAGCTAAATCCGATAAGGGAAGGAAAAAGTCGTGGAATAGCCGTCAAATCGCTCGACCACGTCCGAGGTAAGTTCTTGAGCAATAGAGCTTAAATTCGAATTGATTAGATCATGTTTAAAGCAAATTAAAATCATGCTCCTTGTGTGTGGCTAATGAGCGAAATTACAAATGTGATAAGTGACTTGTGTCTGAATTTTGCTAATGAAAATGAAATGTGAATGTGTTATGGTTTATTGATAAATGTACATGGTTATTCGAATGATATCCGGCTAAGTCCCGAAGGGTTTGTGCTAAGTGACTAAATCCGACTAAGATCCGACGGCATACGTATGAAGTTACTAAATCCGGACTAAGATCCGAAGGCTTTCGAGCAAGCTACTAAATCCGGGTTGAGTCCCAAGGCATTCACGCTGAAGTTATCAGAATCGGGCTATGTCCCAAGGCATTTGAATGTGTAGCCATATCCGTTAAACTCAAGATACGTGATTCAAGAATGAATGAACTCGCTGTAAAATTTCAGCTAATACGCTTGAAAATTCCAGCAACGAGGTATGTTCGTATGTGCTTTGGAATAGTTGATTCCTTCAATAATATTCGCTCAATCGAGAAATGAGCTTTGCATTTGGCTAAGATGAACCCTTATGTATGAATATAGGGGTTGGAATGTGAAATAAGTATGATATTGAGAATTTGTGCATATGAAATTATCCGTTAGCTATATGAATGTTATGCTTTTGTTGTGCTGGAATCCTTGCTCTAACTTACTAAGAATAAATTGCTTACTCCGCTTTCTGCTTTCTCTGTCTATAGATTTTGGCTCGTCACCATCGGACTCGGGATTTCGGAAGTCAAGTCTCCCACACTATCAAAGTCCCTTCGTATATATTTTGGTTGGATTTTGAAATGGCATGTATAGGACTACCCTTTTGTTGCGCTTAAGTACTTTTGTGATGTATGTGTGTACGACCATGCTAAAATGGCTCGTAAAAGTGGAGTATGGCATTAGACCATTTGTGCTTATGTATATATGTATGGTTTTATGATGTTACTACGGACTGAATGGAAGTGTGAGCAAATTATCAGCCATTGGAATGGCTAAAAATGATTATATGTGGACCTATGTATGACAAAACTTTAGTTGGTCCATAGAAACCACGAAATAGGTAAGGTTTACCTGAAAAATAGATGCTGACAGCAGCAGTGGTGTGGATTTGAAAAATCACTAAAAATTGTAGGAATGGAATTAAATAGTGAATAAATTATGTAAATGAACCTTGATGAATCTACTTTCATATGGAAGAAATTAAACCGTCATATGAATTATATGCTAAGAAATATTAAAGTTCTTGTGAAACAGGGCCAGAACGGTTTCTGGATCCCCTGTTCCGACTTTAGAAATTCATTTTAAATTAACCAGAGATAATTAGGAGTCATTCCATATATGTATAGATTCCTCTCTGAGTCTAGTTTCTATAGAAATAAACGACATCAGCATTGAAGCCCTGTACAGGGAGATATCCAATTCGTAACACACGAAGGTCAGTGTAGTCAATCCCTGTAACAGGGGAGAATTTAACTAATAAACTGTACTAATTGGCCCGACCAAAAATTCTAGAAAAAAATATGTTGATGGACTTATGAGTCTAGTTTCAGGGAAAAATTACAAAACTGATTTTCGGGCTTTAAAACTCAAGATATGATTTTTGAAGTGACAGTGATGCAGTAACCAGCTAGTCTGGAAAATTTTTATGGACTATGAAAACAATTTAGCTGAGTTTGTGTACACCTTGTGTTCGACTCCGATGAACGGCTCTGCACGGGTGTTACAATTTTATTGGTATCGAGCTACGGTTTAGTCGATTCTAGGACTACCGTAATGTGTTGGGTCTAGCTATACATGCCATTTTATGTGATTATTTGATAGTGTGGTGATTTCGACAATTGAAATGTGTTTATTTATAGTAATGGATCCCGATCCCGACCGAAGCGGTAGCTGATGATCTTGAGGGTGTAGCGCTGCTCCCTCAAGACAAGGGACAGCTCCATGGACTCTCAACCTAATGCTAGTAATCCTAATGATGAAGCTAGACAAGCTTTATAGCGTGATGAATGATTGGTTTAACCAATACATTCGAACAAATACTACCGCTTCCACAACCTCCATTCCCAACAAATACAACCCCGCACCTACAATGCCTCCGAATCGACCAAATAAGGTCAAGTAAGCCCCAGTTGATAGAATCCGAAATACGGGCTACTGAATTTAAGGCTACGGATAGCGACGACGCCGAGCAAGCTGAATTTTGTTGGACAACACTCTCCGCACTCGATGAGCTATCTTGTACACCGATGAATGCCTAAAGTGTACTATCTCCTTGCTACTCGATTCGCCTACTATTGGTGGAGTACTCGACTTACTTGTGTCCCGAGAGCAAGTAACTTGGGAGTTTTCCAAACCGAGTTTCGGAAGAAGTATATCGATCGAGATTTGTTGATCAAAATGAAAGGAATTTCTTGAGCTTAAGCAAGGTTCTATGTCGCCATCGACTACGAGCGAAAATTTGTTAGACTTAGTAGATACGCCGGAATGTGTTTCGTCCGAGGCTATCATGTGTAAACGCTTCGAGGATGGGCTGAATGAAGATATAAAATGTTCGTTGGCATTCTTGAAATACGAGAGTTCGTAGTACTTGTCGAGCGAGCTTGTAAAGCCGAGGAGCTTAGAAAAGAAAACAAAAGTTGATGTGGGAACCGGAGAGTTTCGTAAAGATCCTCGGAAAGTCTCTTCAACAGCATTGAAGAAATTTCGAGATGATGTGGGCGGTCTAGAGGCACTTCGGCCTTTTAGACGAGATCGTGATCGACCCCACGTGGGTACACGAGGCACTTCGGTTGCCAGTGTTGGGCATGAACGTCGAGATAGAACGGAGTGTCGAGATTGTGGCAAATGGCATTCGAAGTTGTAGATTCCGTGACCGCTCCTGTTACAAATGCGGATCAGTTGACCACTTCATTAAAGATTGCCCGAGGTTGTCCGAATGTAATGTAGATCGAGTGGAAACCGTGCGCTACCACCGCCGAGGTAGACCATCTAGAAATATGGGCAATGCTAGTGGTGGTCGAGAGGATCTAGAGATGCTACGACCAGATCGAGGCTCGCGCTCCTACTAGAGCTTATGCTATACGTGCCGCGAGGATGCTTCATCGCCGGATGTTATTACGGTACTTTCACTCTCTTTGATACTAATGTGATTGCTTTGATTGACCTCGGTTCCACTCATTCTTATATATGCAAAACCTTAGCATCCAAAGAAGACTTTACCTATTGAGTCTCATCGAGTTCGTAATTCGGTGTCAAATCCTTTGGGTCGTTACGTCTTTGGTCGACAAAGTGTGTAAGAAATGCCCCTAGTAATTCGAGGTTCCTTTTCCTACGGACTTGATGCTTTTGCCGTTCGATGAATTTGATGTTATTCTTGGGTTGGATTGGTTGACCGTGCATGATGCGGTTGTGAATTGCAAAAGCAAGACTATTGATTTAAGATGCGCAAATAACGAGATGATCCGAGTTGAGTCTACGGACTTGAAGGGGTTGCTAGCTGTAATATCATCAATGTTGGCCCAAAAATATGTAAGAAAAGGGTGTGAAGCATACCTTGCGTATGTACTTGATGATAAGGAGTTAGAAATAAAACCCGAATCTGTGCCGGTGGTTTGTGAATACCCGGATGTTTTTCTCGAAGAATTGCCGGGTTTGCCACTGTTCGGAGATAGAGTTTGGTATTGAGCTTGTACCGACCACACCGATTTTGATAGCTCCGTATCGTATGGCACCAACGGAATTAAAGGAGTTGAAAGCTCGCTTGCAAGAGTTGGTGGATAGAGGTTTTGCTCGCCTTGAGTTTTTCACCTTGGGTGCACCAGTGTTGTTTGTGAAAAGAAGGACGGAACCATGAGGTTGTGCATCGACTATCGTCGACTTAATAAAGTGACAATAAAGAACAAATATCCGTTATCACAGACGATGATTTGTTTGATCAACTGAAGGGAGCCTCGGTGTTCTCAAAAATAGATTTGAGATCGGGCTATTATCGCCATAATCCGAGATTCTACATACCCAAAACCGCCTTCGAATCGAGATATGGTCATTACGAGTTCTTAGTGATGCCATTTGGGCTCACTAATGCCCTCGGTATTTATGGATTTGATGAATCGGATCTTCAGATCATATTTGGATCGGTTCGTAGTTGTGTTCATTGACGACATCTTGGTCTATTCAAGAGATGAGACCGAACATGCGAGCACCCGAGATTAGTGTTGCAAATTTTACGGATAAGCGGTTATATGCTAAGTTCAAGCAAGTGTGAGTTCGTTAAGAGAGGTTAGCTTTTGGGTCATGTGGTATCTCAGATCGGGTATTCGAGTCGACCCAAGCAAAATTTCAGCCATACTTAACGAAACCTCCAAGAAATATTACGAGGTTCGAGTTTTTGGGACTTGCGGTTACATTACCGACGGTTTGTAAAAGGATTCTCGATGATAGGCACACCCATGACTAAACCGCTTGTAAAGATGTCAAGTTTGAATGGACGTAAAAGTGTCGAAAAGTTTCGACCAATTGAAAACTCATTTGACTAAGCTCCAAGATTAGTACAAATTTTATCTGCAAAGAGTTTGTCATCTATAGTGACGCCTCCCTACTTGGGTTAGGTTGCGTATTGATGCAAGAAGGTCGAGTTGTGGCCTATGCGTCGAGACAATTAAAGCCACATGAGAAAAATTATCCCACCCATGATCTCGAATTGGTCGCCATCGTATTCGCCTTAAAGATATGGCGACATTACTTATTTGGTGAGAAGTGCCATGTGTATTCGGATCACAAAAGTCTCAAATATTTGATGACTCAAAGAGACTTAAATCTGCGACAAAGACGTTGGCTCGAGTTGTTAAAAGATTATGAGCTTGTCATTGATTATCACCCGAAAGGCTAATGTGGTTGCGACGCCTTTAAGCGAAAATCACGCTTGCTTTACGAGCTATGAATGTATACTTGTCCATTCTCGCCCGACAATGTGTTAGTAGCGAATTAAAGGCCAAACAATTGTTGAATCATCAAATTCGTGAAGCTCGTAAAGTTGATGATGAGTTGCTTGCAAAACAGTTTGAGTGTTTCAACAAGGAATCGGAGTTTCAAATTGATGATGACGATTGTTTGAGGTTCGAAGTCGCTTGTGTGTTCCAAAGAATTGAACTTATTTCGATAATTCGAACGAAGCCCATTGTAGCCGAATGGCAATCCACCCGGGGAGTACGAAGATGTACAACGATTTGAAACGTCGGTTTTGGTGGCATGGTATGAAACGAGACACCTCCGACTTTGTTTCGAGATGTTTAATATGTCAACAAGTGAAAGCGGAACATCAAGTGCCTTCAGGGTTACTTCAGCCGATCACGATACCCGAGTGGAAATGGGATCGAGTCACAATGGACTTTGTGTCCGGACTGCCATTGTCAGCAAGTAAGAAGGATGCGATTTGGGTTGTCGTTGATAGATTGACTAAGTCGGCTCACTTTATCCCCGTATGCACGGATTTTCATTGGATAAACTAGCTGAATTGTACGCTTCTCGATTGTGAGATTACACGGTACCGATTTACATTGTGTCGGATAGAGATCCGAGGTTCACCTCGCGATTTTGGAAGAAATTGCAAGAAGCTTTGGGTACCAAGTTGGATTTCAGACCGCTTTCACCCCCAAACCGATGGTCAATCCGAGCGATAATTCAGATACTTGAGGATATGTTGAGATGTTGCATCCTCGAGTTCGATGGTTCATGGAACGGTACCTACCTTTGATTGAATTCGCTACAACAATAGTTTTCAATCAAGTATTAAGATGGCGCCTTACGAGGCTTTGTACGGGCGTAAATGCCGTACACCATTGTTTTGGACCGAGCTCGGTGAAAACAAAATTTTGAGTGGATTTGATTAAAGATGCTGAATAGAAGGTAAAGGTAATCCGTGAAAGTCTAAAGGCAGCCACAGATCGTCAGAAATCGTACGCGGATTTGAAACGAAAGGACATTGAGTTTCAAGTGGGAGATAAAGTGCTTTTTAAAGTTTCACCGTGGAAAAAGATACTCAGATTCGGCCATAAGGGCAAGTTGAGCCCGAGATTCATTGGGCCGCATTTAAATCTCCGAACGAGTTGGCCCGATTATGTATCGCTTGATTTTGCCCCTTAACTCGAAAAGATTCACAACGTCTTCCATGTTTCAATGCTTCGACGCTATAGATCGATCCGTCGCACGTAATTAGTCCATCGCTGATTGAAATTCAAGCCGATATGAGTTATGAAGAAGAACCGATTCGTATCCTAGCTCGTGAAGTGAAAGAGTTGCGAAACAAAAGGGTTCCGCTAGTGAAAGTGTTATGGCTCAAACACGGATAGAAGAAGCTACTTGGGAACCCGAGAACTCTATGAAAGAGCGATATCCAAACCTATTTACCGTAAGATTTTCGGGACGAAAATTTCTAAAGTGGGGAGAGTTGTGACACCTTAAAACGAACCTAGTCGAAATGTGGTTTCGGGACCACAAAACCAAGGCATAAAAATAATTTAATATTTATTTTATTGCCTATAATGTGTGTTAACCCATGTGTGACATTTTTATGCTTTGATTTAGAGTTATAAATGTGAATTTCACTAGAAAGGACCTAGTAGTAAACTTTGAAAGTATGATGGGAAATGTGTGATGACTAATTAAAGCATGCATGCAAAACAATGGACTTGCATGTCAAATTCCCCCAATAGCTAGTGGTCGGCCATGACAAGGAATTATGGGCAAAAATCATGTCATGAAACATGTTTGGTAAGCGGGTTATGTTGGAATAAATAAAATAAGGAGTATGGAATAAAAAAAATGTGTGTGTGTGAAGGCTTCTCCTCCCCATTGCCAGATAGGTAGGAAAGAAAACAAAAATTTTGTTCATCCATTTTCACTCTCTTTTTGGCCGAAAATACTAAGGATAAGGAGGGAGTTTTGCTTCATACTTGGTATGGAAGAGGATTAGGAAGAGGTTGGCTATACTTGCATCAAGATTAAGGTATGTTTGAGGTTGTGCCATGAGATTCATGCATGTTTTTAGTTGCTAGCTTGATGTTCTTGTTAGCCCATGGTTCAAATCTTTGTTATGTCATGGGAATGAAATTCGCCAAAGTGAATATGGTGTTAATGCCATTGCATGCTAAATATCAAGCTTGATAATGATACATGTGATGGAGGATTGAGGATTCTTAGATTTTCTTTTAGCATTTTTTGAATGAGATACTAAGTTCTTTGTTTTACCATGACCAAATTGAAATGGTATGGTGTTGTGGTATTCGCCATGTTATATCCATAAGTATGATTCATGCATGTTGCATGGTAAGTAAGATTTAAGCTTTGGATATGTGTATATATTTGGATATAAGCCACTTGAGAATTGGCTCTAGCATATATATATGTATATATGTTCGCATTACGATGTATTGGTATGACATATATGCTATTTCAAGGTGTATATTTGCTTGTGATGATGTCTCGATTATGAAGTAAATGAGAGATGTGCAATGAGTTACGATATGTAATGCGTTAGTAGTAAAATGTATGCTGTTTTGTGTGGTATTAAGTGTATAATTGGCCTCAAATTGGACATGTATATTCGCCACATGAGGGGAAATTGGTGTGCATGCATTTGGTTAGAGGCAAGCATATTGATGCCTATTCTTGGCTTAGAAAATTCGCTAAGAGGAATATTAACTAATGTGTTGAGTTCGATTCATGGTTTCGTACATATGCGACTTTGATGCCTAATGAGTATATATATTGGCTAAGTATCTTGAATTCTCTTCGATGCTCACATGATAAAACCAATTTATTTGTTAAATTAAGCTCAAGAGCAAAGGGAGCTAAATCCGATAAGGGAAGGAAAAGTCGTGGAATAGCCGTCGAAATCGCTCGACCACATCCGAGGTAAGTTCTTGAGCAATAGAGCTTAAATTCGAATTGATTAGATCATGTTTAAAGCAAATTAAAATCATGCTCCTTGTGTGTGGCTATTGAGCCAAATTACAAATGTGATAAGTGACTTGTGTCTGAATTTTGCTAATGAAAATGAAATGTGAATGTGTTATGGTTTATTGATAAATGTACATGGTTATTCAATGATATCCGGCTAAGTCCCGAAGGGTTTGTGCTAAGTGACTAAATCCGGACTAAGATCCGACGGCATACGTGCGAAGTTACTAAATCGGACTAAGATCCAAGGCTTTCGAGCAAGCTACTAAATCCGGGTTGAGTCCCAAGGCATTCGTATGAAGTTATCAGAATCGGGCTATGTCCCAAGGCATTTGAATGTGTAGCCATATCCGGTTAAACTCAAGATACGTGATTCAAGAATGAATGAACTCGCTGTAAAATTTCAGCTAATACGCTTGAAAATTCCAGCAACGAGGTATGTTCGTATGTGCTTTGGAATAGTTGATTCCTTCGAATGATATTCGCTCAATCGAGAAATGAGCTTTGCATTTGGCTAAGATGAACCCTTATGTATGAATATAGGGGTTGGAATGTGAAATAAATATGATATTGAGAATTTGTGCATATGAAATTATCCGTTAGCTATATGAATGTTATGCTTTTGTTGTGCTGGAATCCTTGCTCTAACTTACTAAGCATAAATTGCTTACTCCGTTTCTCTGTTTCTCTGTCTATAGATTTTGGCTCGTCACCATCGGACTCGGGATTTCTGGAAGTCAAGTCTCCCACACTATCAAGGTCCCTTTCGGTATATATTTTGGTTGGATTTTGAAATGGCATGTATAGGACTACCCTTTTGTTGCGTTTTAAGTACTTTTGTGATGTATGTGTGTATGACCATGCGAAAATGGCTCGTAAAAGTGGAGTATAGCATTAGACCATTTGTGCTTATGTATATATGTATGGTTTTATGATGTTACTACGGACTGAATGGAAGTGTGAGCAAATGATCAGCCATTGGAATGGCTAAAAATGATTATATGTGGACCTATGTATGACAAAACTTTAGTTGGTCCATAGAAACCACGAAATAGGTAAGGTTTACCTGAAAAACAGATGCTGACAGCAGCAGTGGTGTGGATTTGAAAAATCACTAAAAATTGTAAGAATGGAATTAAATAGTGAATAAATTATGTAAATGAACCTTGATTAATCTACTTTCATATGGAAGAAACGAAACGGTCATATGAATTATATGTTAAGAAATATTAAATTTCTCGTGAAACAGGGCCAGAACGGTTTCTGGATCCCCTGTTCCGACTTTAGAAATTCATTGTAAATTAACCAGAGATAATTAGGAGTCATGCCATATATTTATAGATTCCTCTCTGAGTCTAGTTTCTATATAAATAAACGGAATCAGCATTGAAGCCCTGTACAGGGAGATATCCAATTTGTAATGCACGAATGTCAGTGTAGTCAATCCCTGCAACAGGGGAGACTTTAACTAATAAACTGTACTAATTGGCCCGACCAAAAATTCTAGAAAAAAATATGTTGATGGACCTATGAGTCTAGTTTCAGGGAAAAATTACGAAACTGATTTTTGAGCTTTAAAACTCAAGATATGATTTTTGAAGCGACAGTGACGCAGTAACCAGCTAGTCTGGAAAATTTTTATGGACTGTGAAAACAATTTAGCTGAGTTTGTGTGCACCTTGTGTTCGACTCCGGTAACGGGCTCGGGTACGGGGTGTTACAATATATCAATGCATTCACAGAAGTATCATAAAGAGTAAAAGTACCTGTAATCACATCTGGAGACGAAGCTTCTTCGCGAGCTCGGGTGGCGTAGGCTCTGGCAGGTACTCTAGCCTCAGATCCAACAGTGGTGTCTTTAGTCCCTCTTTGACTGTCACTCACATTTCTGAAATTTCTGGGAGGTCTAACTCTAGCTGAAGTGTTACTCAGTTCAAATTTTGCACAATCTCTTGCTCAACGGACTCGGGACAATCACGGATAAAATGATCCAAAGATCCACATTCGAAACAAGCCCGATCATATAGTCTACAATTATCGGGATGTCTTTTACCTTAGTGTTTACAATCAGGTCGATCAGTTCAGACATTTCCAACACTTGCAATAGATGTAGCCGGAGCTCCGAAGCTCGAATGCGATCTAGCACGATCTCTACTTGAATGCCCCACATTATCCTTTGAACGGCTAAAATCATCTCAGAATTTCTTTGACACAGACTGAAATGGTTTACTTAAAAATCTCTTTCTCGTATCTCTAGCTTCTGAATCAGCTTTTCTTTTCTCTTTCCAAAGCTCTTCAGCTTTATATGATCGTTCAACAAGCACAACAAACTCTTTTATTTCCAGAATCCCGACTAACAATTTGATGTCTTCATTCAAACCATCCTCGAATCTCTTGCACATAATTGTTTCAGTCGAAACACATTCTCATGCATACTGGTTTAGTCTTACAAATTCTTGCTCGTATTCTGTAACAGACATACAACCTTATTTTAACTCAAGAAACTCTTTGCTTTTCTGATCGATGAATCTCTAACTAATGTATTTCTTCCAAAATTCAACTTGAAAGAAATCCCAGGTGACTTGTTCTCTCGAAACCATAGATATTAGGGTCTTTCACCAATGATACGTCGTATCTCTCAGAAGCGAAATGACACACTTAAGGCATTCATTCGGAGTCAATGATAATTCATCAAACACTTGTATTGTGTTCTCTAACCAAAATTCAGCTCTTTCAGCATCATAATTAGTAGTAGCACAGAATTCTTTGGCCCCATGTTTTCTAATTTTATCGACCGAAGGATTATTCAACTGAGTCAGATTAGCTTGTGGCATAACAAGGACTTGCGGAGGATTGAGCGGGGGTGAAGGTTGTGGCATAGCCGGATTAGTACGGATAAATTGGGTGAACCAATTGTTCATCATTTGATAAAAGGCTTGTTTAGCCTCTCCGTCATGACTACTAGTCACGAGTGGAGAATCAGATGGCATTGTCCCTTAAGCAAGAGTAGGTGCATTGCTCTCAATATCGTCAGCTATGGCTCATTTAGGATCCATTTATTATAAAAAAAAACACATTTTCATTGTCAGGATTTATCACACTATCACAATTCATAAATAAGGCATGTCTAGCTAGACTTACATGCGCTACGTTAGTCCTAGAATTAACTAAATCATAGCTCTGATACCAACCAAATGTAACACCCCTAACCCGTATTCATCGCTGGACTAGGGTTAAAAGGCATTACCAAACATATCAAAATAATTCACATACATTTCATAATCACAACAGTATCAAAATTACACATCATTATAGAGTCCCTTATGTAGGTCAATGAAACCTTAAACATGCTTTAGGAAGGGGTCGGGATTAAATCGGGCTCATACAGAATTTTTTGAAACTTAAACATTTTTTAAAGATATAAGGGACACATGCCCGTGTGAACAGGCCGTGTGACTTACATAGCATTAGACATGCCCGTGCGTCTAGGCCATGGCAAAACAGGGCATACATACTGACTTGTCCCACACGGCCACAAGACACGCCCGTGTGCCAGGCCATGCAAAAATTAGGGAGGCTACTGACTTGGGTCACGCGGTTGACCATATGCCCATGTGCCAGCCCGTGTGCCACATACAGCCAATAGACACACCCGTGTGTCTAGACCTTGTCAAAACTATAGGGTATACTGACTTAAAATCGTAGGGTACCCCAAGGGACACATGGCCGTGTAACATGACCGTATGTCACACACGACTGAGACACACGCCTATATGGACAAAAATAGGCGATTTGCAGAGCCAATTTTGCCACCCTATTTAGGTCAAACCTACAAGCACCAAAACCAAACATTTTATGCCAAATTTTCAGCCAATTCACAACCAAAACATACATCAATCATACCATATTATTATCAACCAATTTCATGCTTAATAGCCATACCAAAATATGCCAAATCATAAGACAAAATCATATCTAAATATTTGTTCCATAACCTCATTTTAGTTCATTCAATCTCATGCCATAAACTTACCAATTCTTCAAATAAGCACATACCCAAAACTTACCAAAATTGACCATTTCATTTGGCCATTCAATAGTGCATCAAAACATACCATTTTTGAACACAAAGCATATACCAAAGTTCATTCATAATCATATCCACAGCCAAGCCATATCACATGGCTAGATATACACATTACAAAACATATTCAAAACCTTCTAGCCTATACATGCCATATTTCAATATATGCATTTTCAAAAGGTACCAAAGTAGAGTTTGATAGTGTGTTGATGATCTCAGTGATCCCCGAGCTCCCAGTAGCTTCGATATCTAAAAACAGTTAAAAACACACATAAAGTAAGGTTTCAAAAGCTTAATAAGCCATATACAAATAAACTTAGCACATAACATCAATCTAAATCAATTCATTCATATAATTCAAGGCATAATACATTCACATAGCCATATATCTCTTATAGTTCATTTGCACATGATTCACATATATATATTATAATTCATTCTCATAGCAACTAATACTTATATCATATGTTCACCAAGGTACATATACTTACCTTTCATTCTTAAACATGGTATATAATTCATGTACCTGGATCGGATACAAGTTCACATAGTCATCCATTTCCTCGGAATGTCAGTTGAACCGTTTGGAATTAATAAGGATACTCGGATAGCTCGGAAAGCTCATACAATGCCAACGTCCCCAACATGGTCCTACATGTAATCAAATATATATGTCACTATCCAAGACAGGGTCTTACACAAAATCAAATACGATGTCGATGTCCCAGACATGGTCTTACACGTAAATCATAAGTCGATGCCAACATTCTAGACGTGGTCTTACACGAAAACACATATTGGATCCTATGTCATGACATATGTATTCTAACTATTCCTATGGTTCATACAGGACTTTTCAGACGTCAAAAATTTGTCGATATTTTCTTGGATATCTCATACTCAACTCATATATAAATAGTGGTTTTGGGACCACCAATCCGAGTCAAAAAAATATATTATTTCTGGTGTCTACAACATGTTAATTTATATGTGCAAAAATTTCGTGTGAAAATTTTGTCATTTGTATGCTCGATTTAATTAAAAGAACTTAATAACATAAAATGTAAAAGTGGCTAGCTAATTGTTAAAGTGCTACATTGCTATTGTTTTTATAATGTGGAGTCCTTAAGATGAAATTTCACCCTTGGAACCATGCATGGACGGTATTGGACTTGATATATATAGTTTGGTTATTAAATTAAAAATGTTAATATGGTAAAAATGCAAATTAATAATGATATAATAATTCAAAAATTAAAAAGCCATGCATTTTGTGTTCATCTTAGTCGAAAGTTGAAAGAAAAAGAAAAGAAAAGAGAGTTCTTAGGTTCGGCCATGTCCAAGTCCAATTAGGGTATGTATTTAGCTCGATTTTTTATAATTTTTACGTTTTTAAGATCGTTGCTTCATGTTTTAGCTAGCCCATGCTTGAATTTGTGAATTTGATAATGTATTCATGAATGGCCATTTTTGATAGCTTGATGAATTTTGAGTTTGATGATGAAAAATAAATATATGTTGTTAGATTTTTAAATTTAATTAAGTGATTTTTAGTAAAAATGCCTATTTAGGATTAAATTGTGAATTTTGTAAATTGAGGAGTTAAAATGTGAAATAAATGAAAGAAATGGGCTGCTAGGGACCTTAGTGAAATTCGGCCAAGCATGGGTATGGTCAAATTTTGAGTATTTTGTGTTTTGTGAAATAGGGACTAAATTGTGAAAATATGAAATGTCAGGGGCAAAAGTATAATTTTCCCATTTATGTGTTTTTGGATTAATTTGAATGAATGTGAGATTAAATAAGTTAAATAGTCATCCCAGTTCGTCCGTCTTTGTCCGAGGTATGTTCATAAGTAAATAAATGTCATTAAATTCGATTGTGTATATATTTTATTTGTGCCGAATTGAATTATTACTTGTATATATATGTTCAAGCCAAATTTGTATAAATATGGGATAAGTATTTACGAGCCTGAATTGATCGAGTTTCGATGTTCAAAAGCCATGTACGAACCTTAGGAATAGTTAGGATACATATATCATGACGTAAGATTCTGATATGCAATTTCATGTAAGACCACATTTGGGATGTTAGCATCGATTTGTGATTTATGTGTACGACCATGTCTGGGATATTGGAATCATATATGAGTTCTTGTAAGACCCTATCTGGGACAGTGGCATCGATATGTGGTTACATGTAAGACCACGTTTGGGACGTTGGCTTTGTGCAAAATTTTTTACTATTCGAGTATCCTTATTAATTTCGAATAGTTCAACGGGTAATATCTAGTTAAGATCGAATGTGAAATCGAGCCAAAAGGTCAGGTATGTACTAAGTTAAGTGATTGAGTAGTAAGGTAAGTATATACTTTATATGAATATATGAAATGCGTATTATGAAAGTGAGAGTTAAATATGCTTATGAATATATATGTATTCGGCCAAGTGGAAAAATAATGCTAAAAGTATATGTATTGAGTATATGTATTGATATATGAAGTTCAAGCTTGATAATTGTATATGTGGTTATGGTTAGTATGATTTGGTTTAATTAAATTGAATTATGAATGTCATTGAAATGATTTATTTGCTTATGACTTACTAAGCTATTCAAGCTTACTCTGTGTGTGTGTGTGTGTGTGTATGTTCTTTGTTTTTATAGATTTTGGAAGTTAGATATGAGCTCAGGGATCATCAGGAAATCCATCACACTATCAATCACTTCTGTGGTATTTTATAAGTTTGAACTTGAACCTATGGCATGTATAGGCTAGTTAATATGTTTGATTTTGAAGTATGTATATATTTAAGCCATGAAAAAATGGCTTGATTTCTATGCTTGAATTTGATTATGTTTGATGATGGTTTAAGCTCATTTTGGTTAAAATACTGCATGCCATGCATGAATGGTATTTGTGATATGCTTGGTATAAATATGTTCTGGCATGAAATAAATGTATATGGCTTATGATTAGTTTTTTTTTTTTAAAAAAAACTTGACATATATATGTTTGTGGTTGATGAATATGTTTGGGTTATGGATTGTTCATGTACTTATGTATTTAGTTAGGTGATAAAATATAAGTGATGGTTATGAGCTAGTTGTGATTCAGCATTTATACTCATGAAATATAATGAATGGTTTGATATTTGATTCGGTTTAGTATGGTAAAAAATGTTTATACTTTAAATGTTATGTAAGGAAGTTATTAAGAACGTTTGAATATATATATTGAAAGATGAATGGTTTTGTGTATGCATTATTGAGCATGAGAAGTAACATATGAATTAGGTATACTTATCATTGTTAAATGTGCTTTAAAAGGGTTCATTTATAATATGGTCTTATGCACATAAAATATGTAATAAGAGAAGATGTACTGTAACACCCCTCGCCCGTATCCGACGCCAGGACAGGGTTCGAGGTGTTGCCTAACTTAAACTCAACCAATTATATAAAACCGGATTGTAAAATTTCAATCAATTTAAAACTTTTCATTTCACATACATTTTGTCCCTTAAACAGGCTCACAAGGCCAAAACATGTGTTAGAGGTGGTTCGGGACTAAACTGAGAACTTAAGAAAACTTGAAAAATTTCATGCTTTAAGGCTCCACACGCCCGTGTGGGTATAGATCGTGTAGTCACACACGCCCGTGTGGCTTGGGACACGCCCTTGCCCTTAGCCCGTGTGCAACATTGACTTTAAAACACGGCCATGAGACACGTCCATGGGGGCAGACTACGTGTCACACACGGTCTAGACACACGCCCGTATGTCTACCCGTGTAGACAATTACAAGGCTATTTTCCAAGCCATTTGTCACCCTCACAACATATGCACACGTACTTATCCAATAACATACAACATGGCATAAATGAGCTCTTAAACATCTACAAACATGTTATGCTCATGTTAATTTCTTATGCAATAAATATCATAGAATTTACTCACATCATTACCACATACTTGTCATAATTATCATTACGTCACAAACCTCATGTCTATCACTAGGCATGCATAATCATATCCACAAACCATTCATGAGGCATTATTAACTATTTACCAATCACTTAATCTTGCATCAGTTACTAACTCATCAATGAATCTCAATTCAATCTCTAGGCATACATGCTGTAAGCCACATCACAAGAGATAATAACATACATGCATAAGAATAATCATATAGGCCCATAACGTCATTAGCCGACATAGGCCAATTTACATGACTACATATTACCTTAATAAAAAGTCAATACCTTTGGCTAAACCGTAATATCACATACTCAACATTAAAATCCTATACATGCCATAGACTCAAAACACTAGGATTTACTTACGCCGATAGCGTTAACTCGACAGTATGATAATATCTCTAACGGCCTCCAACCCAAGCTAACTTGGAAACCCTAGGTAACATGGGAAGGAAAGGGGGGTAAGATTTACGCTTAGGAAGTTCATATGACAACAATAAGCAACTCATTAACATGTTTTCTCAATGTTTACAACATATTCTCAAGTTCACGACAAGCTGTCTTCCTGAGCAATAGTCACTAAATTATTTATATCTGAAGCTAAAAAACTCCAAATTAAGTTTTGTTAATTTTACTTGAAACTAGACTCATGTAAATTTCTACCATAAAATTTAAATAATTTTTGGTTTATCCAATTAGTACAGTTTATTCCTAAAAGTTACCCCTGATTCACTATCTAATAGTTCAGACCCTTTTGCACTAAAGTTCAATTATCTCATAGCACAGGACTGGAATAATGCTCTTGTCTATTTCTATTGAAACTATACTCATTAAGGATTCTAAAAATATGAATCATAACTCATAAAATTTTTTTTAAAATTTATAATGATTTTCTAAAATCAGAATAGGGGACCTCAAAGTCATTCTGACTCTATCCCATGCAACTTCATATATCTCATTATATTAAATATTTTGTTTACATGGTTTCTTTTATAATAAACTAGACCCAATAAGCTTTATTTTCATATTTTATTCAGCTTCTAACTCATTTTCCACTATTTTTAGTGTATTTTCAAAGTTACCCTACCACAGTAACTCAAATCTCTCAAGGCTAAGTTACTCATTCATGATCATTGTTCACAAAATTAATACAACATCATTTCATCCATCATGGTAAGAACACATATTTATGCATCATAGATCATTCAAATGCCAAGGCATTCTCATAGGCTTAGTGTACATACCTGCACAACTCGTAACATAACTCAAGTGCATACTCACCAATGACTTACCTCATTAGGACCATCATCAACTCTTTCCTCGGATTACCCGTTGAACACTCGGAATTCTAATTGGATACTTAGAAAAACATTTGCACAAAAGTGCCTCAATGTAGCTAAAGCTATCTCATATCTCATGACATTTAAATGCTCACTCTCGAGCTAGTCATATAGACTCATAATTCCTAGTGACATGTCACTCGTATCCTATTCTATTCCTAAGGTTCAAACGGGATTTTTCCTCGCCTATTAAGGCTTTGTCTTATTATATTTCTATTAATCACATACACTTAATATTTGTACAATTCATGTAACGATAACATTTAAATACATGTATAGCATGGTATTGTTTACATATGAACATACCTCAATACGACAAAGGTGAAAAAGACGTAATCATCCCTTAATCGATTTCTTTCCGTTCTAGGTCCAAATCACGATTTTCATCATCTATAACATCACATTCAACTTATTAAAACAATGTACTAATCAAATTAGTCCATTGACACACTTGGACAGTTTTTACAACTTTGCCCCTATATTTTGCCAAAATTACCAAATTACCCCTAGGCTCGAAAAATGATTTTTATTCAAGTTGTTTACTCTTTAAGACAAGATGAACCATTTTCATAACTATAGCAACTCACAAAAATCATTATTACACACATTCACAACCCATTTTACAACTTTGCATAATAACCTTTTTAAGGTATTTTCGTGCAAATTTCCTTCACAAAAGTTGTTTATTAGACAACTACAATTCATATTCTTCCATAAAAACTCAGAAAACAACACATATACACTCATGGTAAAACCCTAGACTCTTTATCATTTTGCAAACTAGATCCCTCATTTGAAAGCTTATGCTTTAGGGGTTCCAAAAATGTAAAAATCATCAAGAAAAACATTAAAAATCACTTACTAGCAAGGGATGCAAGTGGCTGATATTTCAAAGCTTCAAAACCCCTTTATTTTAATGGAAAAATCGGTCAAGAAGAGGATGAAAAGGGATGATATCATCCTATCTTTATTTTATTACCTATTTGGTCAAAAGTCACCTAATACACACACCAACTTTGACTATTCAACCTTTTTGACCCCTATGGCCGGCCACCACAAATAAAATGGGTATAATTTCCCTTTAAAGGCCCCCAATTTAAGATACAAAGCAATTTAACACCTTTAGGCATCAAAATACAACTTTTACCTTTTACGCGATTTAGTCCTTTTTCGAAATTGGACTAGAAATCGCTAAAATTAACTTACCAAAATTTACATGCACTTATAAAATTATATTATAACACATAAAATAACATCAAAATCATTTTCTCCAGCCTCAGAATAGTGGTTCTGAAACCACTGTTCCGACTAGGCCCAAAATCGGGCTATTACATGTACAATTGGTATAGTTTTAAAGTCACTTTATGTGTAATATAGGGATAAGTGTATATATCTTGTATATCGTGTATGTGAAATAAAATGCTAGTAAACTAGGTATATTATGAATCTATCAATTGTGACCAAAAATGGTAGTTGGTATAATAGTCAAATCGATGTAAGTTATTGGTTAAATTGTTGGTTGTTTTAGTTCATAGTAAATGGATATGACTTGTGCTTAAAGCTTGATTGGTGTTTTGGTTATGTGTTTTTATTTTAAATATGGTAAATTTTTGGCATGTGAATTGGTGCATGGTTTTGTGACTTAAATAAATGTGTAAAGTATGTTTGTTCATAAAAACCATTATCAATATCGTATATGATAATAGATATAAAGATTGGTATGTGATTTGTTTAGTTTAATGAGCACGTAATTTATGTAAGTATTTTTAAAGCATATTTATATGAATTTGAGGTATGAATTAAATTCGTGTTACGATTTATAATGTAGGTTTACTTTTTAATCGACCATATGCTTTATTTATGCTAATATGACCTATGTGAAAATGTGAAAGTTTTGAAGCAGTGTCTTGTTCAGTAATGTCTCATAACCCTAATCCGGCAATTGATACGGGTTAGAAAGTGTTACATCATATAATCATTCATCATTTATCAAGAGCATATAAATAATAATAATTCAATTCAAAACACATTTATTTGTATGTTGACTTACCTTGTAAGGATTTGAACGAACGGAGTCGACTACTCAACGACTTTCGACTTTCCCTGATCTAATTTCGTTTTCTTTTGTTCTTGGTCTAAATAAATTCAAATTTAACTCTTTTATTCAACAATTCATTCAAATCAATCCATAAACACATATTTAGGGCATTTTACAAATTAGCCCTCACATTTTCATATTTTAGTCCCTAATTCATAAAATCACAAAATACACCAAATTTCCATACACGCTTGCTTAACCGAATATACATGGTATTCATATAAGCCCATATGTTTCATTTATTTTACATTTTAGTTCCTCAAAATCTCATTTTTACAATTTAGCCCAAATTACTCAAGTTCATCAAAAATTCAAAGACAAAACATGTTATCCCAACACCAAGCTTCCATATTCTAACATAAAACTTCATAAAACTCATAGTTTCATTAATAGCTCAACTTAAAATCATCAACAATTTCATAAATTGAAATATGAGCTTGATATATTACTAAGCAACGATCACAAAAACGTAGAAATTATCAAAACAAAACAAAAACACATACCTTAATTCAAACTCAAAATGTCGAAACCATAAGGACTCTTTTCTTTTCTTTTGTTCTTCAATTTTCAACATATACAAACATATATTAGCCTATTTTCATGTTTTGTTTTATTAACATAACTTAAATTACTAAATACCAATTTTGCCCTTGATTAATAACATATAAAAACATTAACATATATGGCCATTTATGTCCATCCATTAGGCTAATGGTTTAATAACAATATATGGACCTCTCATTTAAAACGATATAGCAAATAGGCACTGTTAACAAATAGAAGGCCATTTTTACACTTTTTGCGATTAGGACAATTTATCAGATTAAGCACACAAACGATCAAATTTTCATATGAAACTTCCACACATGCTGATTCACATATAATAAACACAGAAAATAATATTAAAATATTTTCTAACTCAGATTTGTGGTCCCAAAACCACTATTCCGACTAGGGTCTAAACCGGGCTATTACATGTCATTTGTATCCTACGAATTCCCAAGGTTCGAATGGGGCTCGATAACCATCATAGCATCGTTAGATATACACCATTTACTTGCATGACAAATAATACATTAACATATAGATCAATATAACATTAAAACGTTATTTAATCATACGGATTTACCTCAACAAACAAAGCGTAAAAATGTAGTGAATCAATCTGAGACTTTCGCTTTCCTCGATCTAAATCTGTACGAGATATTTCTTAATCTAATTATATAAATTCATTTCATTTAATACTTCCGCTATTCTATTCAATCAACATTTCATATTTTTTACAAAATTACAATTTTTCTCCTAACATTTTACATTTTTACAATTTAGTCCTTAAGCTCATAAATTAAAATCTAAGCATTTTCATCCTCATTTCATGCTAGTCGAATTCAAAAATCACAATTTCATGAATTTAACATAAAGTTTTATCATTTTTAAAAATAAGTCCCTAAATGACAATTTCATCAAAAATCCATTTACAAAACTTGTTTATTTAACAAGGACTCATAATCTTCAATCAAACATCAAAAACCATACAACCATATTCATGAAAAAACCCTACACCTTTAAAAATTTTGCAAATTGATCCCTGGGCTAGCTAGATTAAGCTACAACAATCCCGAAAACATAAAAATCATTAAAAACGGGACAAAATTGCAAACCATGCAGTGGGATTAAGTTTGGCAAAACCCTAGCATGCTCTGATGATGAAATTCAATTTGAGAAGATGATATCTCTTTTTCTTTCTTTTGTTTTTATGATTTATTTACCATTTTATCAATTTTCCTTTTAAAAATATTAATAATTTTAATAAAACCATGGCCATAAATATCCACTATCAACACAAATGGTGTAATTACCATCTAAGTCCTTCCACATTTAAATTTCATAGCTATTTGACACCTTTAACTAATAGAACTTCACTTTTTCCCCTTTTACGATTTAGTCCTTTTCACGTAATTAAGCATACAAACGTCAAAATTTCTTAACAAAACTTTTATACGACTCTATTGACATTCGTAGACCTTAAAATAATAATAATTTAATAATTTACTCATAGTATTTGTGGTCCCAAACCACTGTTCTGATTTCACTAAAAATGGGTTGGTACAGTTTAAGTGTGATGTTCTTATTTACATCCATCTTTACTAACTCTAGCTTGTTTAAAGAAATAAATTAATTCATTTTCATGTTAAACATTTTTTTCATTTTATTTTCTTTTATTTTTCTCATTTTTTTCAATATATGTGTTTTGGTTGCTTGAAGACAAGCTACAAAGTACGTGTGGGGGTGTGATCTGCCATGAAATACAATAATACTAACATTCTTTTTACACATAAATTTTTAGGGTTTGATTCTTAGGTTTTTCTTTCATTCCTAGTTTTCACTTAGGTTATTTTCTGTTCTTGCAATCAAAAGATCCTATTCCAAAGTGAGATTTTTGTGATGGGAGATTGTTCGAAAACCACGCTTTCATCGATAAATCCATGAGCATCTCTTTTCCTTATTCTCTTCTTTATATTTCTTTCTTTAACGTTGTTAGATGAATTTTTGTGTAAAGATTAGAACCAATTTATGCTTTCTACATATTTTGCATGTTTCAATTGCTTTAATTTAATTAGTTGATTGAATGATAGAGTTTCTTAGCGGATCAGTTGTTTGAGAAAGGAAGAACTTAAACCCTAAGCTTGACAACCCTAGGAAGTCATTTAAGTGGTAATTAACTCAAAATTGGTATGGCCTATCTGTGAACACCTTAACCCCGAACAGGTTTAGACTGTGAGGTCAACAGATAAGTAGTCCTTGCTAACTCGTTATTTTAGAGGAAGATCGAAAGGTCCTACTAGTGTCACGGACTTAGGATTTTTGCCTCACAATCTGTGCGGCCTTAGACAGTTTCTTGCTCCAAAAACTCCTAAGTCAACCTAACTCCCACAAACTGAGGATTAAACAGAATTCCTCCTCAAAAACCCAACTGAAACGAAAGCAACTCGAAATCAAACAAGATGAACAAAGAACGAAACAACAACAAGCGACGGAAAAATAAGAACACAAGAGAGAGAGAAATTTGAGTGAATGCTTTCAAGAATTCTTATTGCTCAAAACTAAAGTGATTTACAATGAGGGGAGAGGCTTCTATTTATAGTTGAGCCTCCTTAAATCTAACGGTACAGATCAATTACATCAACGGCTACGATTAAAGGGCATCTACAAATCAAATCTCTAATATTACAAAATCATATCTTCTAAGATTATATATCATATCTAAGATTGCATAACTTCGAAGATCATGTTTCCATATTTGTCAAGCTTGTAGATGGACCTTCAATCTCTTCAAGCAATGGGCCAGTCCGATTGGGCCAAATGACCTCCTTCCCTCTTGATGGATCACACAGGTATGTCATGGTTGCAGGCTCCCATGCGCAACCCATGACATTCTCCCCCACCGAATCTAGTGATGCCCTCGTTGCGTCCTCCGCATGGTACCGATCTATCTTATCTTGGAATTGCCACAAGGCTTCAGTGGGTTCCCAACTTGTCTCACTATCGGGAAATCCCTTCTATCAGACTAGGTATTCATGTCGCGGTCGATAGTACTTTCATCTAACCACATGATCTGTCTCAATGTTTTCGACCTCTCTATCATAGGAAACTTTTACCCCCATTAGTGCTCGTTCGGACTTGCTTCGATTTGGGTCTTCTCCATCTTCATGGAATGGCTTAAGCATACTTACATGGAATACTGGATAGACTTTGAGCTTTTCAGGCAACTCAAGCTTGTAGGCTACCTTGCCTACCTTCTTCACAACTCGAAATGGCCCCTCATATTGTCGCACAAGTCCCTTGTGTAAACCATCATGTCGTAAAATCAGGTGTAGTTTAGCAAGGGCTGGGTCACCAACATGAAATTGCACATCCCTTTGATTCTAATCCGCCCACTTCTTGTTGCACTTCCTTGCCTTATGTAGACAAGCTCTAGCTAGATCATTTTGCTCTTACCAATCCCTCACAAATTGATAAGCTGCTGGACTCGGTCTCACATAAAGAACTGCAACAGCATTGGGTGTAAGTGGTTGTTGCCTCGTCACTATCTCGAACGGACTCTGGTTCATCACCCCACTTCATTGTAAGTTGTACGAAAATTGGGCCACATTCAACAACTTTAGCCAATCCCTTTGTGTCGCACTTACATAGTGCCTAAGATACTTCTCCAACAATGCATTCACTCATTCAGTTTGCTTATTGATTTGGGGATGCATGCTAGTGGAAAAGTTCAAGTCTGAGCTCATTATAACTTGAACAACTCCGTTCAAAATTGACCCGTGAATCTTCCATCTTGATCACTGACGATAGACTATGGTACTTCCCAATACTTCACCACATGTCTAAGGAACAAACGAGCTGCCTCCTCCACGGGACACTCCTTGGTTACAGGAATAAAAGTTGCATACTTCGAAAACCTATCCACTACAACAAAAATACTCACAAATCCATCAGAATTAGGCAAACCCAGAATAAGGTCCATAGATAAACTTTCTCATGGGCACTCCGGAATGACCAAGGGTTGTAACAAGCCAGCAGGAGCCTTCAACTCGACCTTATCTTGTTGGCACACCAAACAAGTTTTCACATAGGTCTCCACATCATCACCCATGTGAGGCCAATAAAACCGATCTTCCAAGAGAGTCAAAGTACGATGTATACTTGGATGGTCAGCCCATTTGGAATCATGACATTCCTTCATGACTTCCTTCTACAAATTCCCATGTTGAGGTACATATAGACGTTGCCCTTGAGTGTAAAGCAATTCTCCCTCGAGCAAAAACCTCCTCGTTTTTCCATCTTTGACAAGCTCAATCAAATTCTTGGTTGTGGGATCGTAGGACAATCCTTCTTGAATACACGCCAATAGGGGACTATCAGGTTGGCTTCTCATTGCAAACTCCATTTTTCGACTAAGCGCACCAGCCACAATGTTAGCACTCCCCTACTTGTATTCTATGCTAAAATCAAAATCCGCTAGGAAAACCTGCCAACGAGCCTGCTTGGGGGACAACTTTTTGTGGGTTAAGAAATAACTATTTGCAACATTATCAGTGAATACCATGAACCTACAACCTAGGAAATAGTGTCTCCATGTGCGCGAAAATGCACCACCGCAGTCATGTCTTTTTCTTGGACTGTGTACCTTCATTTCGTCTCATTAAGCTTTTGACTCTCGAAAGCAATTGGATGCCCATCTTACATTAGCACTCCCTTAATTGCATAATCCAAAGCATCCATGTGTACCTCATATGCCTTTGAAAAGTCCGACAACACGAGTACAAGCTTACTCATCATTGCTTGCTTCACTTGGTTGAAGGCTTTCTCGCACCGAGGGTCCCAATCCCACACCTTACCCTTTTTTAAAAAATTCGTCGAGGGTGCAGCGATCTTGGAATAGCCTTCAATGAAGCGACTGTAATAATTTGCTAATCCAAGGAAAGATCGCAACTCCTTCACCTTGGTTGGTGGCTCCCAATTAGCAATTGCTCGAACTTTACTTGCATCCATTCAAATCGTTCCACCTCTCATAATATGACCTAGAAATGACACTCCCATTGAGCAAATGAGCATTTCTCCTCTTTGACATATAGCTCATTCTCTCGTAGGGTTTGAAACACCTCCCTTAAATGTCCCACAGGCTCCTCAAGTGTCTTACTATACACCACAATATCGTCAAGATAAACAACCACAAAACGATCTAAGAAGGGTTGTAATACCTTATTCATTAGGGTGTAAAACATGGCCGGAGCATTTGTTAACCCGAACAGCATCACAAAGAACTCAAAAGACCCATACTGAGTCACATAAGCTATCTTGAGTTCATCCCCTTCGGCTACTCTCACTTGATGGTACCCCGATCACAAATCCAACTTAGTAAACCATCTCGCACTACCAAGTTAATCGAACAAGTTTGCAATAAAAGGAATGGGATACCTGTTTTTCATAGTGATCTTGTTTAAGGCTCTATAGTCAATGCATAATCTCAAGGACCCTTTATGCTTCTTTTGGAATAGCACATGTGCACCGAATGGGGCTTTAGATGGTCTAATGAACCCGGCTTCTAACAAATCCATCAATTGCTCCGCAATTCCTCCAACTCGGGTGGAGCCATCTGATATGGTGTCATTGCTGGCAGTTCAGTATTAGGCAACAACTCAATCTTGTGATCCACCTCCCTTTTAGGTGGAAAATTTTTTGGCAACTCCATAGGCATTACATCTTGAAATGACTTCATCAACTATTTCACTTCCTTTTTAATTTTTCCCTCGGATTTTTCCTTCGCATTGTCCCTGAAGGACGCTAGATAGGAGACTTCATTTCTACATACTCCTTTGGAAAATTGGATCACCGATAATGTTTTTCCCTCCATGCTTCCCTTTCTTTTTCTTTGCACCATATATCGACTGTTTGCATTGGAGATCGTTATGTAATTCTTAGAATGATGAATATCCGTATTAACTCGGTCAAGCAAGCTTAATCCAACTACAAAATCATAATCGTCAAATGGGATTACCTTCATAGTCGATTTGCCAGTCCACTCGCCAAGTTTGAGCTCCACCCCTTTTGCCACACCCGTTATGGGAATGCTTTCTTAGTTCATCGTTTTGGTTCGTCCCGAATATCCCTCAACTTTGAGGCCAAGTTCCTTCACCATTTCTTCAAACATGAATAAGTCAGACACACTAGTATCAACAAGTGCATTTAATCCTCTGCCAGCTATGATAATGTCCACAAACATCAACCAATTACTTACCTTCTCTTCAACACTGCCTAATATTGAGTTAAAGCTTTTGGTGTCGTCTTCAGCTTCCTAGCGCGCCTCTATGGCATGGAAAGTGGCTTTTTTCGGACACACGCTCATCCTATGTGGGCTATGACAAAGATAGCATTTCAATGGTCCCTTCCTATCCTAAGGCTTACCTTGACTAGCCCTTGGGCCTTCGCCATTCTTTTCCCCTTGATCCTTGCCTCCCCCACCATTGCCTTTGGGTCTCGACTTAGGCTTGGAAGACTCACTATTATCAATCTTCCTTCTCCCAACATTTTAGAAATTTTTTGCTTAGCCCATCCTCGAACCAATAGAATGCTTCCTTCTCGTTCAAGTCTGAGATCTGAAGCATCAACTCACTGAATTCCCAAACATAATCTCAAATGATGCCTTGTTGTGTAAGCCGGTGCAACTTAACACCAGCCTCTTTTTCAGCATGTTACGAATAAAACTACTTCTTCAACTCTCTTTGTAACTCCTTCCAAGTCCCAATAGCTATTCCTCCATGTTTCTCATCCGCGGACCTACGTCGCCACCACAAGAGAGCAACATCAGAAAAGTAAACTGAAGCAGTGTTTACCTTGGTGGTATCATCCTCAATGCCCATTGCTCAAAAATATTGCTCCAATTCCCACAGAAAGTTGTCCACTTCTCTTGTAGACCTAGCCCCCTTGAACTTCTCAGGTTTTGGAACATCCACATGACGTTGCTTTGGTCCCCAAGCCAACATCCCACTTCCCAGGGCAGCCTTATAGATTGTGATTTCCCCCTTAAGCTTAGCAATATCCTCTTTCATGGCAGTCATCAGGGCGTCAACAGCTTTGTCCCTCACCGTTAATTTGTCCAAAGTGGATCTGAGAGTGCCCAACACAAATTCCTTGCTATCTTTCCTCGGTTCCTCCATACGGATTAGGACCACTTTGAGTGTCTCCTTCATGTCACCAACAGACTCCTCGAGATTGACCACTCAATTTTCCAAGCTCGATAACATATCCTGTAACACCCCAAACCCAGCCCAGACGTTATGGCCGAATCTGACGTACCACATTGGAGTTGAAAACCCATGTTCCGTTTTAGTGTTTTAAAAACCATATATCTTGTTGAGTTAACAAAGTGAATGGAAGCTGGGCACCAGGTAGGTATCCGAGACAGAGGAGGTGAGCCATGAAGGCTGCTTAAGTACCAAGCTCTTCGATTGGATCCAATCCTAGACATGCCCACGACTATTGCCACACTTTGTTATATCGAGTTTAAATTTGTTTAAGTGGATGTCTTTGACAAATCGAATAATCATGGTGTTGTGATGTTTTGAAATCAAGTATCGTTTTGAAAACACGTCCTAAGTCTAGCCCATTTGTATAATTATCAACCGGTTTAAAGTTATTAAAATAAAATATTCGAAAAGAAATAAAAGAAAAGTTAAGATGGCCTTATTACAACCCAAGAATAAATAATAATTAAAGGAAATTTAAAGAAAACCAATGCTTATTTAAAAGCCCAAAGGCGATCACAAGTGGCCACTCTGAATCCCTCGGCTCCAAGTCCCCACATCAAGGCTCACTGCAAGGTCAAGGAAAGGGGTGAGTTTGGAAACTCGATGTGCAACAAGCCCCTTCGAGCCCAAAACAATATCGACTTCTTGGGCCTTAGCCCAAGTCCAATCTCAATATGTATATCTTGGGTCGTAGCCTTTTCATATTTTATACTTCATAACACCGGGTGAAGCCTTTTCTCAGAAGCGGTATGGCCCATAGGCCCATTTCAATATCACATGTATCGTCAATGAAAAAACAAATGAATGCAAGCCCATTTGGGGAGACTACTCGATCCACCATCCGCTACTCTCCACCCGTACCAACCAACACACCATGTGGGGAATAACTCAACCCACCCAACCATAACTCTCCACTGGCAGCATAGTTGCTTTATCATATAACTAGAGGCCTAGCCTCTTTTAATAACTGGGGCAAAAGCCCTTTTAATAACTGGGGCATAATCCCTTTTAATAACTGGGGCATCAGCCCTTTTAATAACTAGGGCATAAGCCCTTTTTAATAACTGGGGCATAAGCCCTTTTTAATAACTGGGGCATAAGCCCTTTTGCATTTCCTCCATCCATATAAAAACCCAACCCAATGCATTTATGAAGACATCATGTGCATATCATACATATCATGTGTATATCATACATGTCATGTGCATATCATACATACCATGTTTATCAAAATCCCATGTATTAAATTCATATATAAACCCTAGGGGTATAATGGTCATTTTTACCTAGGGGCAAAACGGTCATTTTCATGTTATAAGGGTAATCCTGTAATTTTACCAAAATTTAGGGTTTCCATGTTCATTAATGGTTACTAACAATTCATGGGTGCAAACAGTGATTCTGGCCCATTTTTAGCGAAATCGAGTTAGTGGGCCTAAAACCCCTAATGGGCCCTACATAGCCGATTTTGTCATCTAGGCCCATTTAGCCTATATTCCATAATGGTTTTATTAGTCTCGATGCGCAATTTAGTCGGTTTTCCTTTTCTACCAATTTTTTTTACAAATGGGCTCGAAAGCCCATTGGGCCCCACTTCGGCCCCTCGAGGCCCAACTTACTGTGAACGCCAAAAATCGTGCTCTTACCATTTCCAATGTTCCCAATCATCATCTCAACGAATCTAACTAACTAATGAGTGTTCGCTTGCTCACAAGTCCTCGAAATGCCAAAATTTCGGTATTTCGGCTTTTCGGCATTTATCGCTTTAAGCTATGAAAAAGGTTCGTTACACACCTGTTTTGCGATATTCCTCGACGAGATCTCCTACACAATTTCTCCTATAATCAACCGTTAAATAGATCAACTCTCAATAATTGAACCAAATCAAGAACCATCCAATATTAACACTTACACATTCGGCCACCATCCATAATGGCCTTAGGTACCTTACCTTTACCGAGATTTATGACGAGATCTAGCCACTCCGGTGATCCAAGCTAATCCAAATCGACACTATGCCTTCCTGCTCCTCCACTATAGAAACCATAAAAATATTAAAAGAAGAACCCTATAAGGCCTATACCCATATTCGGCCACCTCCATAAACTAGAGGGATTTCGGCTTTTGGCCACTAGCTACTCTAAGAATCGTTTAGAGTTCGAGCACTTACCACAGTCTTTCTCCTCTTGAATCCGTTATGCCTAAAAGATGAGGGAATTGAACACCAACAAGTGAAAAGGAAATAGAGAGTTGCTGGCCAACAAAGATTCGGCACCCCCCTAGCTTCACTGATTTCGGCTTTTGCGGTATTTCGGCAAAAGTGGAGATAAAGGAAAGAAACAATGGATGAATAGAGGGAAATAGTGGGCTGGTTTGAAAGAATGAGAAGGAAGAAAAGGTGAATGGAGAGATAATAGATTTAGATACAAAAAGAAAAAGAGAGAAAAGACTAACCTAAAGGGAGAAAACAGCACACAAGTACCTAAGTGCCTAAAATCCCTAACTAAACCCCTCTGCCGAAAATCCCCTCTCCAATCTCCCTTATTCGGCCAACTCTATCTTCATATCAAATCCCTAAAATCTCTCCCCTTATCCCTCCTTAATCCATGCATTTGGCTTGATTCAAACTCCAGTCTAACAGAATCCACTTGGGTTCCAACACTTACCCTTTCTGCACATAAAAATAAATACCCTTATTTGCCAACACAAGGAATCGATCCCATGTCTTCCCCTATGCTCCACATGCCACCTTTTTAGGAGCTTAGTGGTGTCACCCTTTCTACTTTACTAAAGCTCTTTTTGTGATACATTTCTCCCACAACTTTACATAAGGTCACCCTGCCAGGACCCCTAACTTCTAAGTCTAAAATTTGAAGATTCTACCGGGTTTTTGCCAACACATGGGCCTTCCATAAGCCCATTTACATACTCGAATTATGAATTTCACAATTCCATACCAAATTTTAGAAACTTTTCTCAAAATATCAAGAATCGTGAAAAACCTGAAAATCAGGATGTTACAACTCTACCCTCCTTAAAGAAATTTCGGCCTCGAAATTTACCTGATCCAAACAGTTGAGGGTACTACTGATGCATTGCCTCTTCGATCTCCCAAGTAGCTTCTTCCTTGCCATGGTTCCTCCAAAGTACCTTCACTAATGGGACTGACCTCCTTCTCAACACTTTGACGTCGCGATCAGGTATTTCCACAGGTTCCTCTTCGAAAGTCAAATCCGACCGTACTTCGATTTCTGCAACTGGCACGATATGAGTTGGGTCAGAACGATATCGCCTTAGCATGGACACATGGAAAACGTCGTGAATACGATCTAGCTCTGGAGGTAACTCTAGCTGATAAGCCACCAGCCCTATCCGCTTAATAATTTGGTAAGGCCCAATAAACTGTGGGCTCAACTTACCCTTCTTACCAAATCTCAATATCTTCTTCCAAGGCAAAACTTTCAAAAAGACCATGTCCCCTACAGCATATTCAATATCCTTACGTTTCAGATCGGCATAAGACTTTTGTCGATCCGCTGCCTCCTTTAACCAATTCCTGTCACCTTAATCTTTTTTCGGTATCTGCTACCAACTCTGGCCCAAGGACTTGCCTTTCCCCCACTTCTGCCCAACAAGTGGGCGAACAACACCTTCGCCCATACAGTGCCTCATAAGGAGCCATCTGAATACTTGCTTGGTAACTGTTGTTATACGCAAACTCCGCCAATGGCAAATGGTCCTCCCAGCTACCTCTAAACTCAATAGCACAACCCCTCAACATATCCTCTAAAATCTAAATAACCCTCTCTGACTGCCCATCCGACTGAGGGTGAAAGGTCGTACTGAAATCCAATCGCGTTCCCAATGCCTCATGCAACTTCTGTCAAAATCGAGATGTAAACCTTGGGTCTCGGTCCAAAATTATCGATACTGGCACACCATTCAACAGCACTATCTCCGCCACATGCAACTTGGCCAACTTCTGAAGTGAGTAATCGGTTCAGACAGGTATGAAATGAGCAGATTTCGTGAGCCTATCCACAATCACCCAAACCGAATCCTTCTTAGAAGGTGTCAACGCCAACCCACTCACAAAGTCCATAGTTACCCTTTCCCACTTCCAAAGTGGTATCTTTACCGACTGTAACAATCCCGAAGGCAGTTGATGCTCGGCCTTCACTTGTTGACATGTCAAACATCTCCTTACAAATTCGGTTACTTCTCGCTTAAGCCCAGGCCACCAATATAGCTCTCGTAAGTCTTGATACAACTTACTCCCTCCTGGATGCATAGCACAAGGTCCATTATGTGCCTCTTTCAAAATCATCAATCTCAAGTCGGAGTTCTTCGGCATACAAATTCTCCCTCAAAAATAAAGAACTCCCTCACTATTTAACCCAAAGTCTGGATTTCCCCCTTCTCAACTTGCTGAAACTGAGAAACCAACGACTCATCTTCCAACTGTTGTTTCTTAATCTGTTCTACCCAAGTCGGTCTCACTTGTAACTCAGCCAATAAACTTCCATCGTCATACAAACTTAGACGAGCAAACATCGCCTTCAACTCCACCACAGCCCTTCGACTTAGCGCATCAGCCATGACATTTGCCTTACTTGGATGATACTCAATCGAAAAGTCATAGTCTTTTAACAACTCTATCTGCCTTCGTTGCCTAAGATTCAGCTCTTTTTGAGTCAATAAGTACATAAGACTATTGTGATCCGTATAGATGATGCATTTCTCCCCATACAGGTAATGCCTCCATATCTTAAGTGCAAAGACTACTGCTGCCAATTCCAAGTCATGCGTAGGGTAGTTCACCTCATGCTGCTTAAGCTATCGTGAAGCATAAGCAACCACTTTGCCCTCTTGCATCAATACACAGCCCAAACCTACATGTGACGCATCGCTGTACACAGTGAAATCCTTACCAGACTCTGGCTGAATCAACACTGGCGCCTCTGTCAAAACCTTCTTCAACATCTCAAAAGCCTCCTACTACTTATTTGTCCAAACAAAAGGTGCTCCCTTCCTTATAAGTTTCGTTAACGGTGCTGCCAACACAGAAAATCCTTCTACGAATCTCCGATAATAGCCTGCCAACCCCAGAAAACTTCGGATCTCTGTTACCGACTTCGGTGGCTTCCATTCCAAAATTGCCTCAATCTTTCGAGGGTCCACCTTGATCCCCTCAGCAGACACAACATACCTCAAGAAGGTAACTTCTTTCAGCCAAAACTCACACTTACTAGATTTTACATAAAGTTGCTTTTCCCTTAACACCTGCAGCACTACACAAAGATGCTCATCATGCTTCTCTTCCGTTTTCGAATACACCAAGATGTCATCAATAAAAATGACTATGAACCGATCCAAGTATGGATGGAACACCGGATTCATCAAATCCATGAATGCTGCCGGTGTATTAGTCAAACCAAAAGATATTACCAGAAACTCGTAATGACCGTATCGAGTCCTGAACGCCGTCTTATAAATATCCACTTCTTTAACTCTTAATTTATAATATCCTGACCGAAGGTCAATCTTAGAAAATACTGAGGCTCCTTTTAGTTGGTCGAACAGATCGTCGATTCTTGGTAATGGATACTTGTTCTTGATAGTCAGTTTATTCAACTGCCGATAGTCAATACACATATGCATAGTCCTATCTTTCTTCTTTACGAACAGTACTGATGCACCCCATGGGGAAACACTTGGTCTTATAAACCCTCTATCCAACAGTTCCTGTATCTAAGCTTTCAATTCTACCAACTGCTTTGGTGCCATCCTATAAGGCGCAATGGACACAGGAGCTGTTCCAGCTAATAAGTCGATTCCAAACTCGACTTCTCTATTCGGGAGTAATCTAGGAAGCTCATCTGGAAATACATCCTGAAATTCCTTAATGGTCCTAACCGACTCCACCGTTATCTCCTCAAGTTCGGTTTGACTTACAAAGGCCAAGTACGCCTCACAACCTTTCCGAATCAACTTCTTGGCTCTTAAAGCCGAAACAACATTGGACAAATAATCCCTTTGTTCCCCTACGACCATTATCTCCTCATCTTCGGTAGTTCTTAGTACCATCCTCTTTGCAGCACAATCCAACGTCGCCTTGTGTTTAGTTAACCAGTCCATTCCCAAGATAAGATCAAAATCCCCAAATGGCAGCTCCATCAAATCTCCTTCAAAAGTTTTATCTTGTGTCATTAAAGGCACTGCCCTAAAAAGTTTATCTAACTTAACCGAATGTCCCAAAGGGCTTATCACCGATACCCCACTCACAGTCTCCTCAGGAAGCACATCCAAAGCCCCAGATACATCACAAGCAACATACGAGTGAGTGGAACCCACATCAATCAAAGCAGTTTAAGGCGTGCTATGAATGAAGAACGTACCAGTTATAATATCAGGAGCGTCACCTTCCTCACGACGTCGCGCAGCATAAACCAACGCTAGTTGTCGAGCTTCAGCGTGTCCAGCACCCCTGCCAGGTGCCCCACGTCCTCGTCCATTATCATTGCCACCTCTACCTTGCCCACGACCCCTTTGTGGTGGTGGTCCTCCTCGCCGTGGTTGGACATCCCTTTGCTCTACAGCTAGCTCCTGAGCTGTCCTCTGAGGACACTCCCTGAACTTATGCTCCTTAGACCTACATCGAAAAAATGCTCCAGTTCTTTTCCATCACTCCCCTATATGCACCTTACCACAGTCCCTGCAAGCCTGCGGTCTATAAGTATTTACTGGAACTGCTCGAACCGGTTCCTCCATCCTTGCTCTTTTAACATCCCTATTCGTGGCACTTAAGGGTCTAAAATCCCTCTTACATATGGGTCGATCCTTCTCATGATTCCACTGCTCAGTCAGCTTCACCTCCTCGACTATCTTGGCCTTCTCTACCAATACAGCAAAACCACGCTCCCTCTGTGGAGCTATCAATATCCTAAGCTCATCGCGGAGGCCATTCTCAAATCAAACACTGCGCTCATATTCAGTTGCCACTATCCCGCTGGTATATCGACTCAGCCTCAAAAATTCTGCCTCATACTCCACTACAGTCTTATTACCCTAAGTCAGATTCAAAAATTCCTTCTGATGAGCATCCACATAACTAGCTCCAACTTACCTCCCCTTAAAAGCAGTTTTGAACAATTCCCAGGTTACTTGCTCAATTGGGGTACTCTCCCTTATAGTGATCCACCATCAGTATACCTCGTCACGTAGTAGTGACACGGCTCCTTTCAGCTTCTGCTCCACTGAGCAGTCTAGATCGTCCATGATCAGTTCTGATGCCTTTAGCCAATATTCTGCCACATTTGGGGCTACTCCAGATACACCCCTAAATACTTCTGCTCCGTTGGCCCTGAGTCGCTCCGATATGGACCCCCTATTCACTATCCCATTGCTAGCTCCAGCAACCCTTTCCAAAACCTTTAACATGGCTTGAGACAAAGCGTCATCCTCCGCAGCCCGATCATAAGACCCAGTCTCCGTTGCTTGTGGCACAGATGCCTCCTCAGCTGGCCTATGCCCTGAGGATGAAGATTCAGCTTACACCCTTCCGCGACCACGTCCGTGGCCTCGTCCACGAGCTCCTCTTGTACTCATATTGAATTATCTTATTATGAGTTTTATGATATTAGTATAATGTTCCCCTGTTTATTACGAAAATGTCTTATGGAAATAAAACAATTCAAGGATTGTTTTCGTATCATCGTAGCCTAGCTACAGTCTCATTCCTACCGTTTTACAGCTCTACCCTATCTAAAGTATCATAGTAAGGTCTCAACTCTATTCATAGCATCATATCATTACCATATATCGTAAGGAAAATATACTTACAGACTTGGTGCCGGGGATTCAGTGCGCCACTTCCTTCTCAATCCATTTAAAACTCGAAAACCATGTTTTTTATCACCGAAAATAGAAATTTAAAAACTTTGATTTGAAAACACCCTTTATTTTGAAACTCTTGATTTAAAACAGAAAAAACTTGGACCATTTTAACTTATATACTCTGCAAAACATCTTTAAAATGAACTTTTCAAAAACCATTTCCAAAAATACCCTTCTTAGGCCTAAGTTTTCGAAAAATTTTTGGACCCGATCCACAGCCTAGTTGTTGCAACCTGGGCTCTGATACCACTAAATGTAACACCCCAAACCCGGCCCGGATGTTATGGCCGAATCTGAAGTGCCACATTGGAGTTGAAAACCCATGTTCCGTTTTAGTGTTTTAAAAACCATATATCTTGTTGAGTTAACAAAGTGAATGGAAGCTGGGCACCAGGTAGGTATCCGAGACAGATGAGGTGAGCCATGAAGGCTGCTTAAGTACTACGCTCTTCGATTGGATCCAATCCTAGACATGCCCACGACCATTGCCACACTTTTTTATATCGAGTTTAAATTTGTTTAAGTGGACGTCTTTGACAAATCGAACAATCGTGGTGTTGTGATGTTTTCAAATCAAGTATCGTTTTGAAAACACGTCCTAAGTCTAGCCCATTTGTATAATTATCAACCAGTTTTAAAGTTATTAAAAATAAAATATTCCCGAAAAGAAATAAAAGAAAAGTTAAGATGGCCTTATTACAACCCAAGAATAAATAATAATTAAAGGAAATTTAAAGAAAACCAATGCTTATTTAAAAGCCCAAAGGCGATCACAGTGGCCACTCTGAATCCCCTCCGGCTCTAAGTCCCCACATCAAGGCTCACCTGCAAGGTTAAGGAAAGGGGGTGAGTTTGGAAACTCAGTGTGCAACAAGCCTCTTTCAGAGCCCAAAACAATATCAGCCTGCTGGGCCTTAGCCCAAGTCCAATCTCAATATGTATATACTGGGCTGTAGCCTTTTTATATTTTATACTTCATAACACTGGGCCGAAGCCTTTTACTATAAACGGTATGGCCCATAGGCCCATTTCAATATCACATGTATCGTCAACGAAAAAACAAATGAATGCAAGCCCATTTGGAGAGACTACTCGACCCACCATCCGCTACTCCCCACCCGTACCAACCAATACACCATGTGGGGAATAACTCAACCCACCCAACCATAACTCTCCACTGGCAGCATAGCTGCTTTATCATATAATTGGAGGCCTAGCCTCTTTTAATAACTAGGGCAAAAGCCCTTTTAATAACTGGGGCAAAAGCCCTTTTAATAACTGGGGCATAAGCCCTTTTTAATAACTGGGGCATAAGCCCTTTTGCACTTCCTCCATCCATATAAAAACCCAACCCAATGCATTTATGAAGACATCATGTGCATATCATACATATCATGTGCATTTCATACATTTCATGTGCATATCATACATACCATGTTTATCAAAATCCCATGTATTAAATTCATATATAAACCCTAGGGGTATAATGGTCATTTTTACCTAGGGGCAAAACGGTCATTTTCATGTTATAAGGGTAATCCTGTAATTTTACCAAAATTAGGGTTTCCATGTTCATTATGATTACTAACAATTCATGGGTGCAAACAGTGATTCTGGCCCATTTTTAGCGAAATCGAGTTATTGGGCCTAAAACCCCTAATGGGCCCTACATAGCCAATTTTGTCATCTAGGCCCATTTAGCCTATATTCCATAATGATTTTATTAGTCTCGATGCACAATTTAGCCGATTTTCCTTTTCTACCAATTTTTTTACAAATGGGCCCAGAAGCCCATTGGGCCCCACTTCAGCCCCTCGAGGCCCAACTTACCGTGAACGTTAAAAATCGCACACTTACCATTTCCAATGTTCCCAATCATCATCTCAACGAATCTAACTAACTAATGAGCGTTCGCTTGCTCACAAGTCCTCGAAATGCCAGAATTTCGGTATTTCGACTTTTCGGCATTTATCGCTTTAAGCTATGAAAAAGGTTCGTTACACACCTGTTTTGCGATATTCCTCGACGAGATCTCCTACACGATTTCTCCTATAATCAACCGTAAAATAGATCAGCTCGCAATAATTGAACCAAATCAAGAACCATCCAATATTAACACTTACACATTCGGCCACCATCCATAATGGCCTTAGGCACCTTACCTTTGCCGAGATTTATGACGAGATCTAGCCACTCCGGTGATCCAAGCTAATCCAAATCAACACTATGCCTTCCTGCTCCTCCACTATAGAAACCATAAAAATATTAAAAGAAGAACCCCATAAGGCCTATACCCATATTCGGCCACCTCCCTAAACTAGAGGGGTTTCGGCTTTTGGCCACTAGCTACTCTAAGAATCGTTTAAAGTTCGAGCACTTACCACAGTCTTTCTCCTTTTGAATCTGTTATGCCTAAAAGATGAGAGAATTGAACACCAACAAGTGAAAAGGAAATAGAGAGTTGCTGGCCAACAAAGATTCGGCACCCCCCTAGCTTCACTGATTTCGGCTATTGCGGTATTTCGGCAGAAGTGGAGATAAAGGAAAGAAACAATGGATGAAAAGAGGGAAATAGTGGGCTGGTTTGAAAGAAGGAGAAGGAAGAAAAGGTGAATGGAGAGATAATAGATTCGGCTACAAAAAGAAAAAGAGAGAAAAGACTAACCTAAAGGGAGAAAATGGCACACAAGTACCTAAGTGCCGAAAATCCCTAACTAAACCCTTTGCCGAAAATCCCCTCTCCAATCTCCCTTATTCGGCCAACTCTATCTTCATATCAAATCCCTAAAATCTTTCCCCTTATCCCTCCTTAATCCATGCATTTGACTTGATTCAAACTCCCCTCTAACAGAATCCACTTGGGTTCCAACACTTACCCTTCCTGCACATAAAAATAAATACCCTTATTTGCCAACATAAGGAATCTATCCCATGTCTTCCCCTATGCTCCACACGCCACCTTTTAAGGAGCTTAGTGGCGTCACCCTTGCCACTTTACTAAATCTCTTTTTGTGATACATTTCTCCCACAACTTTACATAAGGTCACCTTGCCAGGACCCCTAACTTTTAAGTCTAAAATTTGAAGATTCTACCGGGTTTTGGCCAACACATGGGCCTTCCATAAGCCCATTTACATACTCGAATTATGAATTTCACAATTCCATACCAAATTTTAGAAACTTTTCTCAAAATATCAAGAATCACGAAAAACCCAAAAATCAGGATATTATATATCCCTCGATCGACTAGCCTTTCTGGCCCTCCTACGGGTCTCCATTGACTCATTCTGATCAACAACTTCTTTTGACATCTCTCAATAGTTCTTTCACAAACCTAGCTCGGATATCAACTGTCACGGACTTAGGATTTTTGCCTTACAATCCGTACAGCCTTAGGCAGTTTCTTGCTCCAAAAATGCCTAAGTCAGCCTAACTCCGACAAACTGAGGATTCAATAGAATTCCTCCTTGAAAACCCAACTCAAATGAAAGCAACTTGAAATCAAACAAGATGAATAAAGAATGAAACAAGAACAAGCTACAGAAAAATAAGAACACAAGAGAGAGAGAAATTTAAATGAATGCTCTCAAGAATTCTTACTGCTCAAAACTCAAGTGATTTACAATTAAGGGAGAGGCCTCTATTTATAGTTGAGCCTCCCCAAATCCAACGGTATAGATCAAATACATCAACGGCTACGATTAAAGGGTATCTATAAATCAAATCTCTAATATTACAAAATCATATCTTTTAAGATTACCTATCATATCTAAGATTGCATATCTTCGAAGATCATGTTTCCATATTTTTCAAGCTTGTAGACGGACCTTCAATCTCTTCAAGCAACGGGCCAGTCCGATTGGGCCAAATGACCTCCTTCCCTCTTGATGGATCGCACAGGTGTGTCATGGTTGCGGGCACCCATGCGCAACCCATGACATAATTAGGTAAAGCAATTAGATCTAGGCTAAAAGGAACCCATTCAAAATATGGAATAGGAAAAGCCAATACAGGAATCTAGGAGTAGATTTTGATTTAGTTAAATTTATTTAGTTTATTATTATTGTCACCTTGCTTCTTGATTAACACTACTAATTCGTGATTTGAGTATATTAGTAATTATTTCTCATAATTGGCTTGATAATAGGTTTCTCCAAATTACAATCCCTTGGGTACAATCCTCGAAATACTGTAACGACGGAAATGTGCAAGTGCACAAAATCGCACCAAGTAATAAAGTGACAAGTAAATGTCAAGTTATCGTACCCACAGGGACTGTGAAAAGAATTATTTATGAATGCAATTTAAAACACTTTGGTGAAGAAAAATATTTTGATTTGAGGTGATTGAAAACTAAGATTTTTAACTAAGTAAAATAAATAAAAATAAAATAAAAGTTCCAATGCACAATTTCAAAAGATGATTTTAATCAAGATGACATAATTGTGTTAGATTAATTACATTTCTTAACTAAGAATTATTAAACTCATGTTCGTGTTGTTACGAATAAATTCATGGAAACTCGGTAATTTGCTAACTTATGAACATACTTACCTACCAAAATCTATTTATCTCTTGACAATATCTCTATGTCAATCCAATCGATTAAAAAAATTTTAATAAGCAAATATGTTAATGCACATACATACTTATGAAATTAAAATAATCTCTTGTACATATCTCTATGCCAATTCAAACAATTAATTCAATCTCATAAGTAGATAAAAGATTACGTGAGGTAACAATGTATTTCTACCTTGAAATAGTTTAATCACAATAATCTTGTAAGTTATGCAAGGCTAATGTATCGTTAGATACCATTGCTAATTTAATCCTCAGCTACCTTAGATGATTAAACATGCACTAATTAAGTATTGTGTCAATTAATTACAATTTCAATCCATTTAAATAATTAATTCATTAAGTAACACCCCTTACCTGAGTCCGAGGCTAGGGCTGGGCACGAGGCATTACCATACCTAACCACATGCATACAATCATTTCCGAGTCACCAAGACTTGATCAAATTTAAAACTTTTTCCAACCTTGATTAAACTCTTTAATGTGGGCCTATGAGGCCTCAAACATCCATTGGGAACCACTTGGGACCAGCTCAGGTCCTTAACCGACTTTAAAAAAATAATCCCTTAGAACAAGGTACACGCCCTTGTGGAAGGGCATGTGTTCATTATAACACAACTGTGCTGATGGCCCGTGTGACAGACACTGCCTAAGCCTCTAGGGACATGCCCGTGTCCCACATCCGTGTGAATTAAATTCTAAATTAGAACCTACAGGGGTTTTCACACGGCCTGACACACGCCCGTGTCCTTCACATGGCCATGACACGCCCGTGTCTAAAAACCTTAACATTCTGTTTCTGATGTCAGCATCCAATTTAGGGCACACGGCGAACGTACATGCCTGTGTGCTAGGTCGTGTCTCTGTCCGTGTGTTTACTACCATGCATACTGACTTGAAATTTTTATGTATAGAGGACACACGGCTAAGCAACACGCCCATGGGGCTGACCGTGTGTCACACACAGCCTAGACACACGCCCATGTGTCTACCCGTGTGGACAATATAAGGCTATCTACAAAGCCCTTTGCCACCCTGAAACACAATTTAACACAAAAAAACAATACAAAGTCTAACTTAGTATGATTTCTCAACCAAACAACCATAACTAAGGCCCATACACATTTCATAAATCCAACCATGCCAACAATTTCACATTTATGTAGGACTATCTTACATTTATATATAAACTTTCAATATTAGCCATTTTCCATGGCTTTATACAAAATGAATCAAATGCTAAAGCAAGCCAACACATTTGGCCAATTAACAATGACACAAAACTCAAAAATCAAGGTCCTATACATGCCATAACCAAAAATAAAATATCTAGCTATACCAAGTGCTTCGGAATGATAGTGTGATCGATGCCTCCGACGTCTAATGATTCTCAAGCTAAATAGGCGACACTATAAGAAAATGGAAAGAAGAGAGAGTAAACATAAAGCTTAGTAAGTTGCATGCAATAAATATAACAATGACTTTACCATTCATCATCATGCTCTTAGTATTACAGTAGGCATAAGCACAGCTTACTCATCACTATCCAATACAATTCACGTAACATATATTGAGCTCACATCTCAAACATTTCAAATAGGTACACTCACAACATGGTTATTCTTTCCTCGTTTAACTTAAACCGTAACTCTCACAGTTGAACCAATTGGAATGCTATTGAATATTAATTAAGCCTCAAACATAGGGTGTAATGCTGATGCCATGTCCCAGACATGGTCTTACACTGGCTCATCCATCAAGTCGATGCCATGTCCCATTACACTCGCTCATCCATCAAGTTGATGCCATGTCCCAGACATGGTCTTACACTGGCTCTTACATCTCCGTGCCAATGCCATGTCCCAGACATGGTCTTACACTGACACATCTCGTAGCCGATGCATGTCCCAAACATGTCTTACACTAGCTTACATCATGAGGCCGATGCATGTCCCAAACATGTCTTACACTAGCTCTCGTCTCAATGCCGATACCATGTCCCAGACATAGTCTTACACTAGCTCTCATAATGTGGCTGATGCATGTTCCAGACATGTCTTACACTAGCTCACAAATAACCCGAATACAAGCGCATGAATATCCAATTTATTTCCTAAGGTTCAAATGGGAATTCTACAATCTCAATATTCAACATACATAATCATTTCCACAAACAAGCAATTTATGCTATATCAATTCAACACATATAATAACAATGTAGTTGTATTATTTACATACAACTTACCTCGGTGTACAAAATGTAGGTGACTAGCTCGGCTTAGTCCACTTGCTTTGCTTTTCCCCGATCAAGGTCCGGATTTTGTAATTCTTGATTTGAGAGGGTCACAAGTTGCTAAAATTTCCAAGCTTTCAAACCCCTACAATGGTTGAATTTTCGGTGGAGAAGAAATGGTGAAAAAGGACGATATCATCTTTCTTTTTGGTCAAATAAGTCACCAAACTTCACCTAATATTTGACTATGTTAATTTCCTTGTCTCATGGCCTGCAAAGCCTCTCTAAAGGGCCTAGTTACCCTTTAAAGACCCCCAATTTAGGTTCTCTAGATATTTGACACCCTTAGCTATCAAAATAGGACTTTTTCACTTTATGTGATTTAGTCCTTTTTCGTAATTAAGCTCACAAACGCTAAAATTAATTCACCAAAATTTTCATGCACCTTTATAAACATGCCATCACACATAAAATAATATTTAAAATAATTTCTCTGACCTCGATTTAGTGGTTCCAAAACCACTATTTCAACTAGACCAAAAATCGGGCTGTTACACATTAGTTACCTTACAATTGTAATGCAAAAATAACTTAGTCATGGTTTTACTTAATCAAACATCTTACCGAGGCCTATAACAGCACAAACACAATTTTAATAACTCAAGTAAACGAAATGCAATCAACCTAACATGAATTAAATTTAAGCCATATTAATTAAATTAAACATATCAACATCACAAATATTCATAGATATGTTCATCATAACAACAACAAAATTAAAAGGATAGGGAACAAGAACCAAATCTAGTGTATCTCTGAGGCTTGAATAATTTGCTCTGCACCTCTTTCTCCACTTGTTCTTGTCGAACCGAGGCTTCCACAAACACTTGAATGCTGTTCCAAATGGTAAATAAATGACTCTTTTTCAAGAGGTGAAATCGGCAAAGGAATAGGGGAAGAAAATGAAGAACAATGGAAGGGAATGAAGAGAGAAAAGTGAGAGAGAAGTGAAGAAATGAATAGGCTGAGATGTGTTTGAAGTGAGCAGCCAAGGGGGAATTTATAGGTTGAGAATTCTGCTAAAAATAACCAAAATTATCAGCCAAAGACTCCCCCATGGCCGGCCACACATGTGGCATGTTTGAAGATTTCAAACATGCTATTTTAAGGTAGGGGCAAATCTAGAAGGGCATAAATAGTGGAGGGGTTTGAATGCAATTTGAAGGATTCTTCAAGGGCCATTTTGCAAACAAAATAATCAGCCAACAAGCTGATTGGGTCAGCATGTGGGACGGTTTTGGGCTGCCTAGTGCTCAGTTGGATCGGTTTTCTCAGTTCAGCTGAACTGGCCCCTTTCCATAATTAATTAATAATAATTTATTTAACCCAAATTAAATTGGATTAAAATTAAAATTAATTATATTATGAATTAATACACATAATTTGGACCATCTTAGGCTGAAAAATTAATTCGCCTTGATGCTTCAAAATTGCTTTTCGGTTTTGCGCTTCTAGCAGTATTTGCCAAGCCTTTTTTCGCCTTTTGTGCAAATCTGTCAAAAATAATCAAAGTTTGATTAAAAAATTAATTAAAATTTAACATGTTCATAATTTGAGTGCAATTTAATTATTTTATAATTATTATATATTTTTCGACAAGAATTTTGCCAAAACTACATGAATATGAGTTAAAAACGACTTGAAAAAGTGCATATATTTTCATGTTTCCAAATACTTACCAAGTATTTTGTTGAAAACAAAATATATTACAATTTGACACATATACTTGCTGACACTGCCTCAAATCTATATCTTCAGTTGTAGTATTCACACTCTTGACGTTCATACGTTCAGAGGCGGTAACCTGCGCAAGGAAAACAAAATCGTATGCTGAGTATATTCAAAGGTATTTCTATAATCGAACATTAAAACATAATATGAAGTTTCTAATGCATTTTAACATGTCAATCTACAAGGCCTAATACATCACTTAAATATTAAATCTATTTACATATATTAAATCGAGCTATCATAGTTGCAGCATATACATTTTCCCTATCTCAATCGAATTGATTAAATCATACAATGTCGAATCCATATAATTGCGAGATTATAAACTGATATCCACTACCCACCTTTATTTCAATTTCATTTATACTTGATTTCTCAACTCCACAACATAAATTCATCAACCAATCATCAAATTACATATGTGACAGCATAATTCAACACCAACTGAATTCAATTGCTTAATTATATCAATATATCACATTTTCAAATCTATTCAATTCAGCTCGTTCAATCATTCCTAGCTTACCTTATATTATTAACATGCAACATAGTTCGTAATTACAGTAATTGAAAAGGTTCGGGTTATAGAAATATAAACCGTAAACTCTGAGCTATCTGTCGATGACTTTATCTTTTCCATTTTGTTTTGAGAAATCTAGGTCAGTGTTAGCTACAGATTAACATAAATACATTGAATCATTAATACACAATCATTTTCACGTTCAATTGCTAATTTATGCAGCTTTTCTATTTTATTCAATTTAGTCCCTAAAACCAGGACTATCATAACTTTCAAATTTAACCTCCAATTTTTATATTGATTTCACTTTAAGCCTAATTTAACCTCTTATTTTACATTTCTACCATTAAATTCAAATTTTATGCATTTTAGTCCCTATTGCACAAAACAATCAATTAGCTTTATAATTTAGTCCTATTTCACTTCTAAACTTAAAATCTATCAAAATAACACCTCAAGCTTCAATTATTCAACAATGGTAACATTCTCAAACTTTAACAGTACCAAAAATTACTATAACAGCTTGAAATAGGGCCTAGTCAGAACAGTGGTTACGACACCACAAATCCGAGGTAGAAATATTTATTTTATGATTATTTTAGAGTCCATGATATGTTTGAGTGATTGTGTACAAATTTTGTTAAGTAATTTTATCGATAAACTGCCCAATTTTATTATTGGGATTAAATTGCATTAATTGCAAAATATGAGTTCTAAAATATATGTACTTGTTTGAAATGGGGGTTTAAACTAGAAGTCTTTAAATGGCAAATAGATCACCATATTTTGGTATGGACAAAATTAGACATGGAAGGGTAAAATTGAAGGTTTAGTAAAAAGGGCCATTTTGGTCATTTGGGTTTTTTAAGGCATAAAAGACAATTTAAAACCCAAAAATCTGCTCATTCTCTTCCGCATGCTGCTGAAATTTTCAAGAAGCCATGGTTAGGGTTTCAAGCTTTTTAAAGCTCAATTGTAAGTGCATTTGAGCCTCGTTTTTAATGTTCATCGTATTTTTGAAATTTCGATAACTCGGTTTAGCTATTTCTACCATTATTTTGAGTTAGAGTTTGATTTTAAAAATTGACCCATGTTGAATAATTGTGTATTTTGATGAATTATGGTAGATTATGCATGTCTATGATTAGAGAAACGAGTTTTATTAGATGATTTTTGATGAAATCGTATAAAAGGGGTCAAATTGTAAAAGTTATAAATTGGTCATAAGTGTGTGAATTAGTGAGAATTTGAAGTTTCCATAGAAGAGAAAAATGTTCAGCATGTCATGAAACATAAGAAAATTTAATAAAAAATTATTTTACGAGCTTAGGGGTAAAAATATAATTTTTGAAAAGTTACGGGGCAAATTTGTAAATTTTCCAAAATTTGATATGTGAATTGAATTGATTAGTGTGTTGATAAAAGGTGTTAAATGAGTGATATTTGACATGTTAGATCAAGAAAACATGAAATTTGGACTAAGATCGGGGAAGAATGAAGTTGTGGGCTAAGTCGGGAAAATTAGTCGTTTCGGCATTCGAGGTAAGTTGGCGTGATAATAATAATGTAATAACATTGTAATTTATATTTGAAAGTTAAATTAGTGAATTAATTGAATTGTGTTGAATTAAATGTTTAATATGCCAAGTTTATAAATTGATTTAAAAATATGCCTATGGTACAAGAAAGTGCATTGAAATATTGTATTTAAATGTGATTTCTATGATTATACATATTATAAAAAAATTTTGAATTAGTGTTGTTCCGAGATAAGTGATTAAGTGAATGTTGAATAAGTGTTAATGAGTGAAACCGAAACAAATCCCGATTGAACCTTAGGAATCTATAGACTACAATACAGTGGTAGCTTTGGCTACATCTCAGTGGTAGCTTCAGCTACAATACAGTGGTAGCTTGGGCTACAATACAGTGGTAGCTTCGGCTACAATACAGTGGTAGCTTCAGCTACAATACAGTGGTAGCTTCGGCTACGTTCTAGTGATAGCTTCGGCTATATTACAATGTGGCACTTTGTGCCTTATTTCGTGTATCCTTTAGTATTCCATAGGGTTCAACGGGTATTGAATTGATATAATGAAAAGTGATTAAATGTGAAAATGTTTTAATCATGTGATAATAATGTGCAAGTGAACATCGTGTTTGAGGCATTTATATGTTTAAGTGTGAATATGAATCTTGTGAATAAGTGCAGGTATATATGTGTAAACTATGAGCAATAAGCTCGTTTTATGATTGTACTTTGGTAAGGTTGATAAGAGGTAAGTGTTACCATTAATGCAACTATAGAGAAAGCATGAAATAGTGAATTTTAAAAGTAAAGCAGATTTGGACAGTACCAGCCATGTACATTTGAAAAATCACCAAAAATGGTAGGAATTGAATTAATAATTGAATGAGATATGAAATTAAAGGTCATTAAGTATATTTTCATATTAATAAAATGATGTGACCAAATGGATTATACTTTATGAGATATTTAAATTCTTGTGAGACTGGTTTAGACTGATTACGTGATCCCCTGTTCTGACTTTGAAAAATCATTATAAATTATATAAAAATAATTATGGTGCATGGTTTATATTCTTAGAATCCTTATTTAGTCTATTTTATATTGGAACAAACGATAACATTATTTGAATTCTGTATAATTAAATATCTTAGTCTTTGTGAAGAGATGTTAGAACTATCAAACAGTGAAATAGGGGAAAATCTAATGAATAAACTGTATTAATTGGCTAAGCCAAAATTTCTGGAAATTTTATGGCAAGAAGGTGTATGAGTTTTATTTTAGGGAAAATTTACGGAACTTAATTTCAACTTCTTTATCTTATTAAATAATTAAATTAGTGACTGTGACTTGGGAAAACAGTTTAAACTGAATTTGAGTAAAAAGGTGAAATCATGTGAATATTGATTCTATTTTCTTGAGCATACTTATTGAGGAATGGGTTAATATTGTTAATTAAATTGCTTATTATTATGTGCCAACTTACTAAGTTATAAAATTTACACTACTTTCCCATTTCTCTCAGTGTTTTTCAGGATTGGCTCAGGGTTGGAGATTGTTGGAGGTATCATCACGCTATCAATTTGTCAGGTTGGAATAATAGAAATTCTTATTCATCTATAAGTGAGTGGAATGTATAGAGATTTAGTTTTTGGTATTATGTAATATTATGATTTAGCCAAATATATAGGCTTATACTGTCCCATTGTATAAAGCCATGATGTATGGTTCATAATGGCTATAAGTAAGTAAACCTATTTTATGTATACATGAGTAATGTCTTGATGTGGTTAAGATAAATATAACTAAGAGTATGACAAAGGTCGATATATGGTATATTAGTACAAAGAGTTAAGAACATAAAAAGGGCTTGGAAAATAGCCTAATGTGTGCCACACGGGCGTGGCCCATGTCACACGGGTGTACGACCCCTGTTTTAGTGAAAAATGTATAAGTGTTCGAAAAGTTCTGGTTTGGTTCCGAACCAACTTCAATGATTGTTTTGGGTCTCATAAAGCCCATAATAGGGACATAGAGGGTACTCATGAAAGGTTTTAATATATAATTGAAATGTATGTATTAGAAAAGTGTATAAGAGTGTAGTAATGCCTCATACCCTGATCTGGCAGCTGTTAGAAGTAAGGGTTGTTACAATTACGACATGAATCGGCTAGCTTAAGTTTCCAATATTCTAAAAAACATAAAAATTTCAAGAAAAAGAATAAATTAAACTAACCAAATTGATGCTTGAAAAATTGGAGCCCTAGCCATGCGTTGAGAGTTTCTCCCTCAACAATGGTAACATTCTCAAAATTTAACAGTACCAAAAATTACGACATAGGTCAGCTAAACATAAAGATTTAAAAAAGGACTAAATTGAACTAACCAAATTGAAGCTTGAAAAATTGGAGCCCTAGCCGTTCTTTGAGAGTTTCTCCCTCAACGGTTTCGATTGAATAAAGAAAAATGGATGAAATTCCTTTTGGTGTTCTCCACCAACTTTATTTTATTATTAAAGTTATGTTTTATTTTATTAATTATTAAAATTTTATCACCTTTTTCTTTGTAAAATTATCATGCTACTGTTCACTAAACTTATAAATGGTATGTTTACAATTTTAATCTTTATTGCATTTCCAATTAGTGAAAATATATAGACATTAAATTTTTGACACTTTTACGATTTTGTCCTTCTACCATAATTAAGCACTAATACGATAAATTAATCGACCAAAATTCAATTCACTTATAAAATAACTCTGTAAATATTTTTATTAAATATTTACGAGCTTTATTTATGAAAACAAGGTCTTGATACCTCATTTTTTAAAACCACCTGCTTTCGGTACAAACCACTTGTACCATGAGTAACTAACCAATTAATGAAATATGTTAAATCAAAATCCAATATAACACTATAATAAACTCATAAATATTATTAAATAATATTTACATAATCAACCATCGGAGAACGAGATTCCTAAACCGCCATTTTAGCACCATTAGAATCCAAATAGTTACACAGCTCGCACCTTATCTCGAATCGCACATATGTAGATTACGAAGTCGGTTTGCACATAAGTAGATTACGAAGTCATTTTGCACATGGATGCTTAAAGAGTTCACACATTCCTTTTTACAAGGTTGGCTCGCACATAACTATCTTAGATGGAGCTCGTATATCATGGCTCTCACATATCAGAGCTCACGCATATTACAACTCGCACATATCATAGCTTGCGCATTTTCAATACATTGATAAATTACACACATACAATGAAATGACAGTTCGCATATATAATGCTTTGCAAGAAAATTCACTTATTCAATACAATGACAACTCACATATACATTTCATCACAAAATAGTTCATGCATTCAATGCAATGAAATTGGCATATGCATTTCATCACAAAACTGTTAATGCATTTGATGCAATGAAAACTTGCATATACATTTCATCACAAAAAAATTTATGTACCATTTCTTGTGCTAGACCCCGAACATACAAATCGTATTTCAGTAGTTGCCATTTCTTTTATAACAACCTATCCTCTGTAAATTCATCCTTGAAATTTGAACACATTAGTGTTCCCCACAAGGCCAGGGTTTTTCACCAATCTTGATTTGCAAATTCACACTACAGCAAAATTGACTTTTAGCAGCGTTTTTTAGGGTCTTTAAGCGCCGCTAAAACTATTTGCGGCATTTTTACAAGCGTCGCAAAAAATGCCTCTGTAGACGGTGCCACTAAAGTTTGTGACGTTTATTTAAAAAAACGCCGCTAAAGGTCTTGACCTTTAGCGGCGCTTTTCCCACAAACGGCGCTAAAAGTCATGACCTTTAGCGGCGCTTTTCCCACAAATTTGCTAAAGGTAATGAAATTTAAAAAAATATTATAAAAGTCATGAAAAATATAAAAATTTAAAATTCATTATCAAAATATTGAGAAGAATAATATCCATGATATAAATATAAAAATTTTCTATTAAAATTTTAACTAAAAATATTAAAATAAAAATAAAAATTTAGAATCAAAACTAAAATAAATAATAAAAATTAGATTAAATATAAAGATATCAACGAAATAAGGACTTAAATCATAACCATGTAAAATATAAGATATTATCATCAAGATTTACATCGTCATCTTGCTCAAATTTTGGTGGCTTGTACCCTTTCTTGAACCATTCATCTTGTAGAATTTCAACAATAGTTATACGCTGCCAAAAAAAAAACATGCAAAATTTCAACCAAAATGCACGCGCTAAAGTTTATACTGTGATCAAAGATTGCATGTAATCACAAATTTTCATAGGATGATTTGAATTTGAAATTTACGTAAGAGGGTTTGGATCAAGAATACGCTTAATCAAATTCCTAGGACCGATGAAAACCATGATGGACAATGAAAGAAGCCTCCTAGATCTGAAATTTATCAAGGTACAAACAATTTTAATGAAGTTCTCATCTAAAAGATGGCCAAATCAGAGGGTACTTACTTTCTTGAAATCACCTCAAGCAGATAAAACTTTCTTGAATATTTAGTGCGAAAGCTAAGAATTCGGGAGGATTGTCTCACTATCACCACAGTCCATTACTTACTATGAAGGTTGTTTCTATGAAGATGATAAAAGTACAAACCGTTGTTCTTAAGTGTGCATAAGCAATGAAAAATTACGTTTCTCCACTATTATAGATAATAGTTATCTTAGAAACAAGAAAGTGGCAATTTAGAATATTTTAATTCCAAGAACTAATATTTTGGAAACTCGATCTGTTGAAACGAAGCATAAACACTTAGAAAGTGATGTAAATGCTGCCAACTTACACATGCTAAAGGATTAAGACAAAGCATAGACATTAATAGCCACCTTTTATGCTTTGACCATATCAGGGACAACTTCCCAAAAACAAATCGAAATGAAAAAGTGGTGTATGCCACACATTGCAGCAGCTTCCTAAAGAGCCAAATGTTATTCTTCATGAATCAAGATCAGTTCAACACTCGTAATCACAAGAAATTATGAAGTACCATAAATTTTAATCATAAGCTAACAACAACCGCAACATTGCATCAAAATTAATTATTATCATATGGTTTAATTTCACATCCTAGTAACAATTCAACATTCCAGAATTCTAAATAGCATTGGTTCCTAAAGGTGATTTACTACTCAAGCAATTAAAATTAGCAGAGTCATAGTGACATTTTCAAAAGACAAAAGCCCTTGAAAGTTATCAGAAAAGTAATCGTATGATTTATTCTAAGTTCTTAACATCCTAGCAATAGTTCAACATTCCACAATTAACAATACTATTGGTTCCTAGAGGTGATTGACTACTCATAGTACTGGAATTTGCATAATATCAGTCAAATATTCAAAAGAAAGGCCTTAAAAGTTACCTGGAAATGTAAGCTATTGAGGCAACGTGCAATCTGTTTGAAAAGCGGAACCATACATCGTTGGAACTCCACAGATGTGTTGCTTCAAGTACTTCCTCAAGTTCCCGAGGAAGAGAACTTCCTTCGACAATTAGTCAAAGGCCAATACTTCAACAACCCTCTAATAACCGTATCGCTAACTTATAATCCTTCTCAACAAACTATATAATACAATAATCCTTCTCAACAAACCGTATCGCTAGTAAATTGACATAACATTATATATAATTTATTTATCATATAAGATTTTTGAAATTATATAATTTAGTTTAATGAATTTAATGTCGAACTAAATTTCATTTTTTAAAGGAAAAATCGATTAAAAATAGCCAAATTAGAGTATAAATACTAAATCAAGAACATAAACATAGTGCAATGACAAAGCAGAATTTGACATATATATAATACTTTAAAAAGTTATAAACACAATTTTTAAAAATCATTTATATGTAACTCAATGAAATTATAAACAAGAATGGGCTCTTACAGTTCATTTGTCAACTTAAGAACACTTGATTATAATATGGTAGGAGAGGTTTGAATATAAAAAAAAGCATTCAAAGTATGATGGACCTCCAATTGATCAAACAAAAGAATACATAAATAAGGCATCATCAAGGCAAGATTTAGACCAAAAGGCCGACTTTGAACAACTCTCATAGCTTACCTTCGATCTTGAACGCTTGTTCCTTGTAATTTCCTTTTCTTTGGCGAGAACGTTTGAGAAAGCCAATGCATAACTCAACTCGAAATCACAGTTTGAAGTCTTTGCTCAATTCCACCCCAAACTATATTTTATCAAGACATGAAAGTGAATGATAAACCTCAAACACCTCACTCTTTAATTACGTACAAAAGATTGGCAAAATGCTTTAAATAAAATGGTATTTCCCTACATAAATACAAAGTCCTATTGCCTTTGTACAATTCTCGTGGCTTTAACAATGGCATCTCTCAAATCAAATGGTTAATATTCTACATATTTCTTCAACAAAAAACAACAGTGGTAAAACTAAAACTAACCCTAAAAGGTAAAAATAAGAAAAAGGGAAAAATGATACAAGAACATCAAAAATGCACATCAGCGTAAATCCTATTACATCACATTCATCTTTTTTTTTTTTTTTTCTTCGAAATCGAGAACTTAAAGCAATTTCAAGCCATAAATATCATCATACACAACATCGGTTTCGACTTTGGTTTCATTCGAGTGCTAATTAACTAAAACATAAAATGGGAAAAGTAAAAACAAAAATAAATAAATAAAAAGCATGACTTTCACTTCTACATGAATGTCACGGCAAAAGGAAAAACACCCATCCTCGTCTCTCTCGAATTTTAGAATCTTTGTGATCATTCTATTAACATTAAAACATGCAATTTTTATTTGGATATATACAAACTTATATATTGTCAATAATTCAAATGCAAATCCTCGTTATTTTTATCAAGTTAAGACTTTTTTTGGTAATACAATAAAAACTAAGACAAAACAATATTAGAATTATTCGATCTTTCATCAACAAACTCAACATTAAAATTGAGACCGTTTCAAATATTCGCATATTAATGATACTAGCAACCGAAATTTGTGATTTATTTAATACATAAGAAAGATATTATTAATTTAAACATAAACCTCATGATTCCACACACTAACGAAAACTAAAAATATGCTCGAAAATCGATGTACCTTTGATTTATCTCTAAGAGACCATATAAAAGGAACACGGCTAGCCTCTCATCGCTTACGCTAATGCAACAAGTTCATTTAGAGGTGGGGTCACAACCGATCCAAAGCGATATACACCACGGTTGCAGTTTTTGCTTGTTGAGCCATGTCGGGCAACCATATGGATCTGGAGCGGATGGTGGTGGTGTTGCAAGGATGAACGGTCCAACATTCGGTATTGCTTGAACTTGGATTTCAAATCGGTTGTCCTATCGAGGTCTAGTTCTTCACAAGAGTTTAATTAGGAAGACTGCAGTTGCCTCTAGTAGAACTTGGCCCATTCGATGCAGCATCTTGCGAGAAGAATGATTCCAAGTTTCCAAAGACAATTCCTTCAGGCAAGTCACGGATTAACAAATGTATGCAAGCAAACAGCAAAAACCACACATATAAGCAAATCGCAACTAAATCTCGAAAAAGATAAGTTGGGAATCTTACGGTCATAATATGCAATCAACAAAACAACATTGTGCGTAATGTTTATGTGTACTTCATGAAAAGGGAAAAGAAAAGAAGAAAAAATCATAAGAAGAGAATCGCCAGATCTACTAGAAACCGTTCATAACCGTAAGAAAATACAATAAGTCAAACAAAACAACATCAATGAAATAGATCGACAGATTTAAAAACCTTAATTTTAAAGATATGAAATGTTTGAAAAGAAAACAAAGAAAAAAGAAAAAAGAAAAGAAAAGGGGAAGGAGAGAACGTCTGATTCGGAGAAGAAGGCCATCAAGCGTCGGAAAAAAAAAGCAAAAGCCATTACAATGAACTCAGGATCTGACAGCAGAGATTGTTTCCTCTTGTCGTCCTCAGACATTTGGTGTTGTTGGAAATGGGAAATTTGGGGGCGAATTTTTAGAGTAAAAGGAAAAAGAATTAAGTACAAACTTTTACTTTGGGGATTTAGGGCACGCGACAGAGATGGGAAGAAGAGGGAATAATGGGCGGGTAATCAAAAATTATTGGTCTTTTGCGGCGTTTTCATAAAAAAACGCCACTATAGCTTTATCTTTTGCGGCGTTTTTAGTAAAAACGCCACTTTTGTTCAATTTTAATTTTTTTTTATTTTTAACATTTTTTTATTTTTTCTTTCAAAATTTTTGTGTTGAGTTTATCATTTTTTTAAATTTTGAATATTGAATTTTTTAATTGAAATATGGATTAAAATATTAAATATTAAATTTTTAAGTTTTTATTTTTAAATTTTAAATTTTAAATTTTTAAATTTTTATTTTTTATTTTTTATTTTTTAATTTTATTTTTTGAATATTTTTATAATTTTTAAATTAACATATAAAACACAAAAGGAAACTTTAATAGAAATAAAATGGAATCGATGAATTAAAAAAATACAAAATGACAAAGCAATACAAGTATTATTCTTTTAAGTATAAATACATCAATATATTTTTATATTGAATAAATATAAATATTTATATACGCAATATAATTGTGTTAATAATTTACAAGAACTGGATCAAATTAAAGCTCATGCATATATACAATTGCACACTAAACTATTGTTCACGTATGCTTTTGGGATTTAACCCATTTTGATATATATTTTTAAAAATAATAATTTATATTTATCTTATTTAGATTTATATTATAAAAAATCTAATATACACAAGTTAAGTAGTTCACCATATTTACCCCTAAACACTAAAAATTAAACCTTAAATCTTAAACCATAAACCCTAAATCCTAGACCATGAATATATATATACTTAATATCGATATGAAATTTATTTTTTAGATTTTAGGGTTTATAGTTTAAGAGTTTATGATTTATGCTTTATAGTTTAGGGTTTATAATTTACGATCTATAGTTTATGGGTTTAGAGGCTAGTTTTAAGGCTTGGGTTTAAGGGTTGGGGTTTAGGGGTTGGAGTTTTAAGGGTTTATGATTTGAGATTTAGGGTCTGGTGTTTAAAGAGTTATTGATTAGTGTTTATAGTAGCGTTTATAACCTAGCGCCACAAAAATGCACCTATTGCGGTGTTTAGGGTTTTAGGGGTTATAATTTAGTGTTTAGGGCTTGTTAGGGTTTAAGGGTTTACCATTTTAGGGGTTATAGATTAGTGTTTTATGTTTTTTTGGGGGGTTTAAGATTTTAGGAGTTACATGACTTTTAGCGGCGTTTCACCAAAAGCGCCGCTAATGCTCTGTTTTTAGCGGCGTTTTAACAAAAAACGCCGCTATTGCTCAGTTTTTAGCGGTGTTTTGACAAAAATGCCGCTATTGCTTTGTGTTTTACAATTTTTGCGGCGTTTTTTTGATAAAACGCCGCTAAAAATGCCGCTAAAGCCCTATTTTCCTGTAGTGTCATGTATCATATCATATTTATTCTCCATTCACAACACATTTCAATTGTCTACCCCATTCCTTCCTTTCCACCAAATACGGGGCATTAGCATCAAGGAAGGTATAATCATTTCATTCACCACATATATTCCATTCATTCCTTCTTACTACTTCCTAACACAAGCAAACACATCAAGCATTATAGATACAATCACTGTTAACAAGTTACTGGGCAATAAATCTTAATAAATTTAAACATCAAGCCACCATTAGAACAAAACATAAATTTAATTTTACTTGGACATAAGACATCCCTATGCTAGCTAGTAAAATTATTCAACACAAAAGTTAAAGGAACTCACCATAATACTTCTAAGGACAATTTTATCTATGCAACGGACTCTTACCCTTTTCTACTAGGATGTTTCCCCCACTTCTTTAGCTATATACAATCCATATTCACCAATACAAAGAAATCAACCACAACATCAACTAATTTCTTTAATTCAAATAAGAATCTAACAACTATTGTAACATGTACCATTACAACAGAAAAGGAGATTCTTATCTACTACAAAACTTTAAGATAAGCTTTCTCTATAGCAATGTCCAAAACATAACTTAAATAACAAGTTACGACAGAAAAAGTGTTTAGGAAATTTACCGTTACCACTCAAAGGAGCAACCTCTAAGCAAGAAAAAACCATAATTTTTCTAACACACAAAATGGAGTTTCCACCATCTAAAACTAGTCAATGGAAACAAATGAAAACTCTGAAAGAAAAATGCAGTCTTCCTTCATAGTAGAATTTATACTGGAAGAAAATTTAAAGTAAATTATTCTTTAACCTATCACCGTTCATGCAAACAAAAATCAACTAATCATTTCTATGATTGAGGGCTTAAACGGGTCGTACACGGGTACTCTCTGGTTGGAGGGACCCCCTTGGTTCCTTCCCCACCAAAGATTGGGGTGATCTCGCCACCACGAATTTTGGTTATAAAGTACAAGTTATATCCCCTATTACCTAAGTAGTTGGCCTCCACATGATTTGTTTGTTGTGACTTCCCTAATTCATGCTTTCACCGTCATGCCCTACATTTGAGTGGTTAGAAGGGGTTGATTGGGAGCTTACAATCGTGCTGAGCTAATTTTTATATACATTCCATATTAAAAAATACAAAGAAATAAGCCACAACATCAACTAATGTCTTTAATGTATATAAGAATCAAACAACTATTGTAACATGCACTATTTACAATAGAAAGGGAGATTCTTATCTGCTCCAAAACTTTAAGATAAGCTTTCTCTACAGCAATGTCCAAATCATAACTTAAATAACAAGCTATGACAAAAGAAATGTTTAGGAAATTTATTGTTTCCACTCAAAGGAATAGTCTCTAAGCAAGCCAAAACCATAATTTTTCTAAATTTGAAAAAAGGAGTTTCCACCACCCAAAACTAGTGATGGAAACAATGGAAAAATTCTGAACGAAAAATGTAGTCTTCCTTCACCATATAATTTATACTTAAAGAAAATTTAAAATAAATTATTCTTTAACCAATCACCGTTCATGCAAACACAAGTCCACTAACCTTTTTTATAATTGAGGGCTTAAACGAGTCATGCACGGGTACTCATTGGTCGAAGGTACCCCCTTGTTCCCTCCCCACTTAATATTGGGGTGATCTCGCTCCTCAAATTTTTATTTTGGGGTATGGGTTATATCCCCTATTACCTCAGTAGTTGGCCTTCATGTTATCTCTACATTTGAGCTGGTTAGAAGGGGCTGATTGGGAGCTTGCGATCATGCCGAGCTCATTTCTATATACATTCCATATTCACAAATACAAAGAGATCAGCCACAACATCAACTAATTTCTTTAATATAGATAAGAATCTAACAACTATTGTAACATGCACCATTCACAACAGAAAGGGAGATTCTTATCTACTTTAAAATTTTAAGATAAGCTTTCTCTATAGCAATTTCCAAATCATAACTTAAATAACAAGCTACGGCCAAAAGAGTGTTTAGGAAATTTAACGTTACCATTCGAAGAATAGCCTTTAAGCAGGCCAAAACCATAATTGTTCTAACATGCAAAATGGAGTTTCAACCACCCAAAACTAGTCAACGGAAACAAAGGCAAAATTCTAAAAGAAAAATGGAGTCTTCCTTCACCGTATAATTTATACTGGAAGAAAATTAAAAATAAGTTATTTTTTAACAAATCACCATTCATGCACATACAAATCCACTAAACATTTCTATAATTGAGGGCTTAAACGGGCCATGCATGGGTACTCCTTGGTTGGAGGGACCCCTATGGTTCCCTCCCCACCTAAGATTAGGGTGATCTTGCCACCCTGAATTATAGGTTTTAGAGTACGGGTTATATCCCCTATTACCTAAGTAGTTAGCCTCCGAATGATTTGTTCATTGTGACTTCCCTAATTCGTGCCTTCACTATTATGCCCTACATTTGTGCTTTTTCGAATGGGTTGATTGAGAGCTTGCGATCTTGTTTGATATTATTCTCGATACTAACTGTATTCACAATCGGTTACTTTTCTCGATATGTGAACTGCTTAATCGACCACATATAAGAATTCATTACAATATCCTCAATGAGTTGGAAACCTTCAACATAAGTCGTCAACATGAATGCCCCTACAAATGCCCCGTCGAGACTAGGTCAAAAGTTTTCGTCTAGCGCATTATAAAAAGTTTGTAATTGCAACCAATCATGTAAACCATGGTAATGACATTTACATAGCATAAGTTTGAAATGCTCCTACGCTTCATATAATGACTCTACCTCGAGCTACAGAAAGTTGGTAATGTCCATTCTGAGCTTTATGGTTTTACTTAGAGGAAAATATTTTGCCAAAAACTGACTTGTTAGCTCATCCCATGTGATTATTGAGTCCATTGGCTGCAAATATAACTGCATGAAAGCATTATTACTAAAAAATAAGGGAATAACCAAAAACATATAGCATCATCAGATACCCTGTTATATTTAAAAGTATCACATATGGTTAGAAAACACTTAAGGTTCTAGCGCGAGTCTTCATTCATCAATCCTTGGATCTGAAGATTCTCTTGGATCATTTGAATCATGATCGGCTTGATCCCAAAATTGTTAGCATTAATCGTCGAACAATTAATGCTTCCTCGGACAACATCGAGATTAGGCATGGCGTAATCATGCAATGTTCGTTCACCCATTGGTATTTGGCATGGTGGTGGTGGACATTCTTTTACTCTTGGATCATTGATAGGGTGGTCTATTGGTGGAGGTTGGGCTTCTCTTGGAAGTTAACCCATTCTAGCATGTGTCAAGATTTTTTCTGGCTCCAGTTCAAATGGTATTATCCCGTTATTGGTCCAAGTCATACATTACCTCTTACAAGCAAAAAAGATTCACACAATCAATAAAATTTTCAAACAAAATAATAGGAAAAGAAACAAAGTAAAATTTTGTATTTATAAAGCTAGCTTTTGTCAATTATCACTTTACAAATCATATAACAAAACTAAAAATCACTCAATCTAGCATTGACTCCCTCGACGAGGCCAACAAACAAACAATGTTTTCAAATTTGCAGAATGCCAAAACAGTATCGATACTGATTATAATATCGATACCTACCATAAAAGTATTGGTATTTATTCCTTTGGTATCGATACCTAGTTCTAAAATATTGGTATTTAAATTGCATTTGATTATTTCAAAATTATTTGTAGCATCTCGTAGCTCGGGTCCAACGATTGAACCGGGTGAGGGGTGTTACAGAGTTAGTTGAATTAAGATCGCAATTCTTAAACAATTCACTGACATAGATTTACACTGTTGAGGTTCAATGGCTTTAGATTATGAACCAAGTTTGTTGCGTTCAAAGTTATGGATGATTTTTTTTAATTATTTCACTGTACATTATGCATCACCATCTCACTAAAAATTAAAGTCGAGATTTTCATTTCCAAATCAAATGCAACAAGTACAATAAAGAACAGACAAGTCATCAGTTACTACTTGTGCGTATAAGGTCTTCACCATGTCTTTCAAATCCATTACCTTCGCCTTCCTTTATAGGAACAACACTAGTGTCAATAAGATCTTTAAAAGCAGAGTTGGTTTCAGTAGGGTCCTTAGGGAGGTAAAAACTATTAAAGTTCTTTCACTTTTCTTTAAATTCCTCCCAGGCTGCTCTAGAGGGGAAATGAACATCAAAATCTAGCTAAACACCAGTTAGTTGCTAAGAGCATAAAAATTTACTCTGCAAGCATCAAAAGGGCTACTAGCTACTTAAGCGTACAAAAGGAAGGTTAGCTTTTAAATCATGCAAATATTCTTGGAGACTCTACATAGTATCTCTCTTATATTTCTCTAAGGCTTCTTCATGGCTCTTCATTGAATTAGTAATTGCAACCTTATATTCTTCATCCATTTTCTTTAAACTAGCTTCCAAAACTATTTTACCAGCTTACTCACTTACGATCACCCCATGTAACCTTTCAACATCTTTCTCAGTAATGGTAAGACGTCCTTCCAGCCTTCTATTTTGCTCCAATAGTCTCATATTTTCTTTAGCTAAGTTGGCATAATGTTCCTGTGCTAGTGCTCCCATAGTGGATTGATACATATTTTCATGTTCCTTCCTTCTAATTTCTGCCTTATTTACACTTCAATGAGTCCCAGGCTAGCCATACATGCTTCATTCAACATCACTCGTAAGGAAACCGCTAATTATTGTAGTGAAGGTTTCCTTGTGTCGCTAGATGACTCACTTAATTCACTTGGGCAAAAAAGCCCTTTTGTTTCTTCAAGCAAGAGATTATTCTATTGCTTCATCAGTTCATCAGAGCTGAAGGGAAACTTCTTCACACTGAGTTTCTTACACTAAGGGAACAAGGTCCCTGTTACACCACCAGAAGCGTGGAACTTCACAGAGCCTCCAAGGGGGCCATGAGCGACAGTGATCTCAAAGGCATCACTATTAACTAACGTTGGTGGTGGTGGGGAGTTAATGGGAGAAATCACAAGAGAAGAATTTATAGAATGAGCTATGCTAACAGGAACAACATTAACAAATGTTTCACGATGATCCCCAACATTAACAAATATTTTAGGATGATCCCTCCTGTTATTTCGGAAAAGCTCTTCCCTTAGGCTACCTTATTTTTTGCTACTTAAAACTATATCGGTGGCTCTTACAACAATTTTTTGCTTCATCCTACTATTCGCACTACCTTCACCAACATTAGTACTAGAAGGACCACCTTGCATAAAGCATCATACATCCATGTACGTCTATCTCCCTTGATAAGCTGATAGATTCTTCAGAACTATATTCAGTACCCTGAGTTGTGCTTGCACAACCAACAATTTTAAATCAACATCGCTAGTTAACAAAAGGAGTTCACATCACTTTCTATATTTGTTGAAGGTTGTGAAGACCAAGCGTGAGGCTTTAGTTTACAAAAAATTATAAAAGTAATTCCTAGGCTCATATTTATTTCCCAACAATATTAATAGTCAATTCATCATTTACCCCGTGAGGCCACGCGAACTATGTAGGAAGAACCCAATGATGTTTGCCTCATTATTCGCATCAACTTGTCTCCATCCATTACGGCTCAAATTTAAAAGACAATACTGAAAACCATTTCTTATGGCCAGTATTTCTTCTAAGTCCAGCCTACTTCTGATATTATGTCTCGCCTTATCAAGCAAATGTATTTGTTATGCGATGACCATTTAGTGGGGAAATCAAAGCCACTACTAAGCTTATATGTGACTTATATATATTTGCAGCAATTAAGACGAAGATTAGAACATATGTTGTTGATAATAGACTTCACGTCTTCACGGGGGGTCAAATAAAGGAAACTATTTGAACCCCCTCAGTTGTAGGCATTCAATTGGTATAACATTTGAAATACAGCAATCAACAAGATTTCATCGCATCAACCACATTCAATGAAATACACTATAGCCAACCACTAAGAAAGACCAAATAGTTGGTCAAGAGTTATCCTATAGTCATCAATGAGATGACAAAAGAAATGATGAAGGGATAAATGAAACGCTGCTTCTAACACATGTAGTGGAAGTAAAAAAACTACCATTACTGTTATCCCTCAAATGATGCGATCCTCCAGGAATAGAAAAATCATAAGTGAAATTCAGAAGTTTAATTCCTTGAGCAGTCAGAACTCTGTGTTTGTTGTACAAACGTACGCTTTTGCTTTTACGACATTTCTTGCTTCTTGATGTCGTGAAGTGTTACTCGGAATAACGCGATACAACCTTTGGTTCTAGCCATACTTTACCTGTGAAATAGAAAGAAAAGTTGAGAATATAAAGGAAATTTTAGAGAGATTAACTTCGAAATTATCCTTTTCGGCTGCAGTTCTTCTTCAATTTTTTTTGAATTTGAGTAATGCGATTGCTAAGGCTCGGTTAACTCCTTTTTTTAAAAAAAAAAACTCTACCTCATTCTTTGACGATTCAAATGCCCAATAGTGGGAGAGTGATCAGCTGTAAACAGTTGTATTTTTTCTATACACATGGTTAAATGTGAGTTGTATGATAAAATGTAAAATGTACTTGGTAAGTTTTATTAATTTTACTTTTATACCCACAAAAACAGGTTCCAAGAAGAGTCACTCTATAACTCTTCTTTGAACCAAATGAGAGACAAATTGTTATAATACTTGTTATGACTGGCCCAAGACCATTGGGTTCAAATTGGATAGGCCGGTTTCCATCGAACTCAGACATCGACTTCACAGCTTAAGCTCACAAACTGAGCTCAGATGATAATGAGTGTTTGCATGATGGGTTCCTATATTCCCCTACGAAGTCACATATGAGATTGCGCATGAGATTGCATAACATGTGTTAAGTCTAAGGTAGGATACGTGTTGATATGCATGGAACCTACCTAATACGTCCTATCAATGAGCAATACCTATATCATATAAATAGGCAAACACCACCATTTAAGAGAGATAAAGAAAAATACTCAACAAGTATTAATATATTTATGATTATATCTAGATAATTTTCTATTTTAATAGATTTTAAAATTTGGGACACCCACAAAAAGTTAACACAAAAATAATAATAATAATTGACACGCGATGTAAAAATTTTGATATATATATATATATATATAGTATTTTGAGAAGTAATAGAGTAGTTTAATATTTTACTTTATATTTTTAGGGTAGTCTTTTAGACTGGTAGATAGGTTTTTTAAGAACGAAATAGATTTTATTTTTAAATTTAAAAAAACAAAATATTGTAATGATAATATTATCTTTATTTTAGTTTTTAATTTTTTATCTTGTTAATTAGGGATAAATCTCAAAATATATATTAACTTTAGTTTAATATGCAATTATATACATAAACTTTAATTTTATTCAATTTTATATATCAAATTTTGATTTATCCAACTCTCACAAATTATTAACACAATTATTACTATAACATCATTTTATGTTTATACATTGCATACAAAAATAATTATATTTATCAAATATAAAAAGAAATTGATGTATTTATTTCTTTAAATGTGTGTGATTGAATGAAAATTAAAGTTTCATGTATACACTTGAACTACAATCAAAGTTTCATATATATAATTGCACCAAATTAAAGTTCATGTATTAAATCGCATATTGAATCAAAATTCATGTATAATTTTGAGATTTATCCTATTAATTATCTTTTAACTTTCATCATTTAAATAATTGTCACTTAATTTATAACGCTAAAATTAATCAGAGTATTATAATAGAACTAGAAATTTTATCACATGTGTATACATGTGAAAACTATGTATTTAGAATATTAGGGTACAATAAATAATGAAAAGTATGGTTTGACACTAATTAATAATACCACATGCAATATGTATGATATTAAAAATGAAAAATAGATTAAATTGTGAATAAAACAAAATTTAAACATGTAAATAATGATAATAATATTAATTTTATTTTATATAAAATGAACTTAAATCAAACTTAATGTTATTATATTAATAATAAATTTTTAATTTTAATTTTAATTTTAAATATTAATATCAAATATTATAATTTTCAATATTATTAAACACATATTTAATTATTTATATTTAAAATATAATAAATTGTTAATATAATTTATTATTTTAATAAATTATTTAATATTAAATTTTATTTTAATAATAAAATTTAAAAATAATACTTTTAAAGTTTAAATAATATTCTTCATATGTTATTGAAAAATATTCATATTAATATTTTATTAATAAATTTACAATTATAAATATATTAATAATAAATGATTTATAGTATAAAGGTGAAAATATGCCATAAGTTCATGCACTATTTGTAAATTCAGAATTTAGTCCCTATACTTTTATTTTCAGAATTTAGCCTCTACTTTTTAGATTTCAAAATTTAGGTCCAATTGTTAACAATGGTAAAATTTTTGTGTTAATTGTGTTAATGTGACATTTTAAATAAAAAAATACCTACTTAGCAACCATGTAATTAAAAATGACGTTGTAATGAACCTTAATTTAACAAATAATTTTAATAGTGTTGATTGTTGAACCTGAATTTTGAAAACTAAAATGTAGGACTAAATTTAAAATTTACAAAAGTACATGGACTTATCACATATGTTAACCTAGTATTAAATATGAATATTTTAAATTTCATTCTTAGTTTCATTTATCCCTTCCAACTTTAATGTGTCAATATGCACTCTCATATATGAAATATATGTAATTTAAATTAAGTTTTAATTAGGTATTATTTATTATTAAGTTTATATATGATATTAATTATTACAAAATATTATCTTATTATAAAATAAATTTCTTTTGTCAAAAGGAAATTGTTGTATAATGTTTTGTAACAAATATATTTATGTTGTGTTCGTTTCACTAAGAACAACTATTAGAAAATGATTTTAGGAAAATTTTCCAAACAACGAAAATATTTTACGCAGAATCATCCAAATATCAGAAAATATTTGTTTTTCCATAAAATCAATCCATTTTCTAGAAATAATTTTCGTAAGCTATTTTCAATGAAATAAGCACAACCTTAAATGCACTACAATTGTTTATCATGGTGTTGTTATCAATCTTGGGTTGATATCAAGTTAACTTGTAACACCAACTCAATCAATAAATAACACTGTCAATATATACAGCCGATGGAAATAATGAAGTGTACATAATAAAATTAAAATGTACAAAAGATTTTAAGATAAAACTTTAGTTGAGTCGCAAAATTAAAGTTTTATTAATTTAACTGTCTTTGGTTCAAATCTTACAATATGTAAATTACTTATTTGTTTAAAAACTTAAAAAGACTAAACTATTCTTGAATAATATAATTTATTTTAATTACGAATGATATTTTTGTAATTTTTCCAACTGAATTTGTGCTCAATTGACTCATGATACCAACTTAATAAAACTTTAAATAATAATATAAATATATTTAAATTTAAAATTAATGAAATATTTTTTATTATTTAATTTGAATTCCAGTTAAAACTATAAATAAAAATATTTTACTCAAAACTCATGACAAATTTATGGTACTGAACGAGCTATACGACCTAAGACTAGAACTAAACCCCACAAACATATTCACAAACCCAATTACCCCATGTAACATTCAATGAGAAAATGGGTTTTTCTTCTTTTTTTTTTCCTTTAGATTTGGACCACCCGGAAATGTTAATTTAATTCGTTAATATGTAAAAAAGATAAATCTTTTGTAAATCACATTTGACCATTATAATATTATATGCATATGATTTCATAGGAATATGGCCCAACCATGAACTACCGCAACATGTGTTTACACACATTATATATCATCATCATCAGCTCAGCTATGAATGATTAATCTAATTAGTCAACTCTCTCAAAATTCCACATCACTAAGGTCAACTTCATTTGTGCCTCCTTTGCCCTTTCCTTAATCTCAAACCATCATCTTGCATATTCTCCATCCATCCCCTCCACTCACATTTTCTTCCTTTACCGAAACCTACCTTTAATTGCCTTTATTTTTTTCACTTATATTTCCACATACATACATAAATACATGAAAACAAGACTAATTCTTTGAAAGGTACCCCAATCTCAAACGATCAATTATTTGAAATACAAAATTTTTTAAACTTTAACAACTGGATTAAAAATATCACAAATATTAATTTGATTTATATATTTTACTTTTAAACACATGTTACACTCTCAACTTACTTGTGAAATCTAAAAGACTTTACAAGGTGATGTATGAGATAAATTTCAAATAATTTCATACATACATACATACATATTAGTATTTGGTAGATTGGAGGTGTACTTTTTTTATTCTACAAACAACTTTAAAAATTACAATGTGTCTATTTTTTAAAAATATTTATTTATTTTAATATTTTACTATACTCATGAATAGGGGTGAGCAAAACTCGATTCGACTCGAAAAAATCGAAAAAAATTTGAATTTCGAGTTAAACGAATCGAGTTATTCGAGTCAACTCGAATTTTTTTTGAATTTCGAGTTCGAAACGAGTTGAGTTTTTGAATTCGAATAATTCGAATATAAAACTATAATATTTTACATTTTTACCCTAAACTTCCAAACTTTTTTACTTTTTCCTCAAAACTTTTACTCCCTTTCTATCCCAACCCCCCAATCTACCCATAATCCATTTCCCACCAAAATTTTACTATCCATTTACTTTTTCTCAAAATTTTATTCCCAAAAACCCTCAAAACTTTTTATTTTCCCCCAAATTTTTTACTTCCTCCCACTTTTCCCTTAAAATTTATCCTTCCTTCCCATCCCACCTCCCATCTACCCCAACCCATCCCCCCCCCCCCAATTTTTTTAATGTTTTCCCTCCAAAATTTTACTTCCCCTATTTATTTACTTTCCCTCAAACGTTTAATCCTTAAAACTTTTATTTTCCCCTAAACTTTTACTTCTCACCCTTTACTCTAAAAAATAAAATTATCCAAAAAATCACTAAAAATAAATAGTAATAATTTTATTTATATATACTATTTATATTATTAAATTAAATTTCACATTTTATATTATTTATATTATTGAATTGTTTAGCCATATTGAATATTTGTATTAGAATTGAATTATTAATTATGCCATTAAATATTCATGTTAAAATTTTATATTAGTATTAATTTCACATTTTATCTTTAAAATAACTTTTATTAAAAAATCACATTTTACATTTAATATAATTTTATTTCCAAAATATATAATGACAAGAATTTGAATATAACTGAAACAACGAAGCAAGCAAAGAAGCTAACCTGTATATAAAAGTTTAATAAATAAATTATGAGGTGATGAAGGTTAATAAAAATTTTGATTAAGGTGGACAAATTTTATTACGATGAATGACAGTGGTTATAAGGACCCAAAATTATTTTTTTTTAATTTAACTCGAACAAATATATTCGATTCGGATTTCATATCATTCGACTCGGTTCGAGAAATTTTCAAAACAAATTAGGATGATAAAATATGATTTGTCAACTCGATTAACTCGAAATTTTTCATTCGATTCGATCGAACGCTCACCCCTACTCTTGAAGAACACTATTTGTCAACTCCCTGACCTAGTTTGTGGAGTCTAAAATTTCTAAAAATATTTGATACACTGCCAATGAAGTTTTTAGACTTTACAAGCAGGAATAGAATGATGATAAATATCTTATAAAGTATAATAAAATATATAAAAATTTAAGACAGAAGGCAACTTTTTAAATTTACTTTTAGAGTTAAAAAAAGTACACGATTAATATGTCAAATACTAATTCATATTTATATAAATAATTATTTTATCCATTCCATAAAAAATTTCTACTTATCTTTTAATTATTTAATTATTATTTTATTACATCCGCGTTTCACTGTGTGTAAGATTAACAACATTTGGGGGTTCTTATTTCTTAATATTGATCGCTTCAAATTGCTTTCGATGAGCCCATATACCTTTGTGCAGATATACACGTATATTTATGGGTGTGTATTTGATGCACTTAAAAACTATCAATTAATTATATTAAAATCTATTATTAATAAAGAACTATAAAACTATTAAAATTAATATTTGTTGTGAAATAATAAAGAAAGAATAAACTAAAATGTGATAGAAGAAAGAGTGTAGAGAGAATATAGTAGAGAGAGTGTATCTTCTTTTTATATATATATTTTTTATGAGTACATGAGCCCCATATATATAGGGGTTAAAAGTAACTCTCTAATTATTATAGGGCATGTAAAGGGTCATGACCTTTTATCTCCCATATTAATGGGGTATAGGAAAAGTCTCATAACTTATGGGGTATAGGAAGAGTTTTATAACTTATGGGGTTGATAATGACATCCACATAAATTTTTTATAACACTCCCCCTTGGATGTTCATTATCTAATTATGTCTCGTTAAAACCTTACTAAGAAAACCCCAGTAGGATAAAAACTTAGTGAAGGAAAAAGAGTACATAATTATACGCTTGATATGCTGTCTCATTAAAAACCTTACCTGGAAAACCCAGTGGGATAAAACCAAGGTTAAAGGAAAAAAAGAGTACAGCGCGTATTAACTCCCCCTAATGGCTACATCACTTGAGATCTCGAAAGTGACGCATTCCAATGTAGTAAACAAGCTTCTGAAACACTAATGTAGGAAGCGCCTTAGTGAATAAATCTGCTAAATTCTCACTTGAACTGATCTGCTTAACTTTTATCTCCTTAATCTTCTGGAGGTCATGAGTGAAGAAGAATTTTGGTGCAATGTGTTTTGTTCTGTCACCTTTGATGTATCCACTATCGAGCTGATCAATGCATGCTATGTTGTCTTCAAACAAGACAGTTGTAGCTTCCTTTCCAGATGATAAACCACAATTATTCCTTATATGCTGGATCATAGATCTTAGCCATACACATTCACGACTTGCTTCATGGATTGCTAAGATTTCTGCATGATTAGACAAGGTTGCTGCAATTGTTTGCTTCATTGAGCACCAAGAGATTGCAGTATCTCCATATGTAAAAACATATCCAGTTTGTATGTAACGCCCCCTTTACCCGAGACCGTCGCCGGAGTCGAGCACGAGGCATTACTAAACTTATTTGAGCACTTAAACAAATTCAAACAATTTATATCACACTTTCCAGACAAGCTGTCCAACTGCGTTACAGATGCAAAAAAAATCATATCTCGAGTTACAAAACTCGAAATCTAAATCCGTAAATTTTATTTGAATTTATACTCATATATCTACTTACTCATTTTTTTCTAGAATTTTTGGTCAAGCCAATTAGTACAGTTTATTATTTAAAATCTCCCCTGTTTCAGGGTTTGACTACTCTGACCTTTGTGTATTACGAATCAGATATCTCTCTGTACAGAGCTTCAATGACTATGCCGTTTGTCTCTAATAAAACTAGACTCAATAAGGAATCTGTACATATAAAGTATGACTTCTAATTATCTTTGTAAAATTTATGGTGAATTTCCAAAGTCAGAACAGGGGATCCAGAAATTGCTCTGGCCCTGTTTCACAAAAATTTAAACATCTCATAAAATATAGCTCATATACCTGCTTTGCTTCTTCCATATGAAAATAGACTCATCGAGATTCGATTCCATAATTTATTCATTATTTAATTCCATTTCTACTATTTTTAGTGATTTTTCAAAGTCAAACTACTGCTACTTACCGAAAACTATTTTAGTACAAATATTGCTAACTAGTTTATAACATCTTTACTTCAATTCATTCAAACTCTATACATGCCATATAAATCTTCAAACATAAAACAAAAGCTACCGAATTGATCGGATAGTGTGCTTTGTTGTGTTGATCCGATCTACCCACTTCACTTCAAGTCAATCTACATAAAATATTAAACACACACAATTAAGCTTATTGAAGCTTAGTAAGTTCATAGGTTAAAAGTAATGCTTACCAAACATAATATTTCCAAACAATACCAAAACATTTACTAAAGTTTCTGCGATTCACAACCATTGTTATAATAATTCACATAGTTGAGCTCAACAGTAACAACTACTCAATCTCTTTCATTTGGATCACTTCTCTTTTATTTCTTATAATCAAATTAGGAAACGGCTTACGAAATTGAGTACGTCGTTGCTCAATGCCACGATTCACAACTCAGTATGGTTTTCCTCATTGAAATACCATACCTACATTTTTCAACTCGGTATGGGAAATGCCATACCTACATTTCTTAACTCAGTATGGATTTGATAATACCATACCTACATTTCACACTTTTTCCATGGAACAACCATGGTCTTATCCGTCAATTCATCGCACGTCACGATACGAACGTACTCAATCCTGCGTTTTTCCTAATTTGCATTTCCACATTTATTCTTTCATTAACAAAATCTACACAATCCCACAACAAATTAGTATATAATAACACATTATATACTTCAATCATTCACAAATAAACATCTAATTTCAACCATATGAACTTACCCGCTAATTTGTAGAAGATATTGAAATTTTGGGACTATTCGCAACTTTTTCTTTTCCTCGTTCTTCTTTGGATTCTTGATCTATAATATAAAATATTTCTACTCATTAGCATTTATTTGATTTCTATTTCACTTCACAATTTATGCTGTTCAAATTTCGAAATTGCACTTTTACCCCAAAATTTACAGTTTTCACAATTTAGTCCCTACTCAATTCACCCATCAATTGAACTAATTTTTCTCAATTAACACTTTATTTTATCATTATAAACTATTTCAAAACCTTTTATATTCTGAATTTCAACAGCAACCTTCAATTCACAACTTTTTCACAATTAGGTCCTAAATATCATTTCCTATCAAAATCACTTAATAAAACCACCTTAATATGAAATTAGAACTTAAATTTCATAATAATTCATTATAAAATTCCTTATCCATCCAGGGTAACTTCCAATTTCACCCATAAAATCAAAAACTAATGAATTCTACAAGTGGACCTAATTGTAAAAGTCATAAAACATAAACATTATCAAGAAAAAGCAAGAATTAGACTCACATGATGTAAAAATATGAAAAACAAGCTTTCTCCAGACCTTCTATGGCGTTTTGGCTGAGAAATTATGAAGAAAATGTCTAGATTTTTCAATTACATCATTATTTAACTATTAACTTTTATCTATTTCCAATTTTGCCCCTTGTTCACATTGTTTTCTTGCTTATTTCATACCCAAACCGTCCAGCCATTAACCTTTGGGTCTAATTGCTCTTTAAATCCATCTTTTTAAATACTTAAGCTATTTACTCACAATTTAACAAATTTTGTGCTATTTTCAATTTAATCCTTTTCAATTAATTAGCCATCCAAACGTTAAAATTTTCTAACGAAACTTTAGTACTAACTCAATGACACTCAATAAATATTTATAAAAATATTTATAGCTCAATTTTCAACTTTGAGGTCTCGATACCTCATTTTTGACCCGTTTGACCTAATAAATTCTTTTAATTCACTAATTTCACCATTTCACAAATTCTTCTAAATTCTTACTTGACTCATAAATATTAAATTACTATCTTGTTCAATCTTATTTGTCGAATTTAGTGATCTCAAATCACCATTTCCGACACCACTGAAAATTAGGCCGTTACATTGTAATTTTCCATTATGAGGATCTGACATAAATCCTGCATCTGCAAAACTAATCAACTCCGTCTTTGATTTATTAGGGAAAAATAGACTCATATTCTTTGTGCCTTGGAGATAACGAAATATCTGTTTTACTCCAGTCCAATGTCTCCGAGTTGGGCATGAGCTAAATCTTGCTAGCAAATTTACAGAAAAAGATAAATCAGGTCGGGTATGGCTAGCAAGATACATTAATGCCCCAATTGCACTGAGGTATGACATTTCAGGACCAAGAAAATCTTCACTATCTTCCCGAGGATGGAAAGGGTCTTTACTTGGATCAAGTGATCTTACAACCATCGGGGTAGTTATTGAATGTGCCTTATCCATATAAAATCTCTTTAGCACCTTTTCAATATACGTTGATTGATGCACAAGGATTCCTTCTTTTAGGTGCTCAATTTGTAACCCCAAACAAAATTTCGTTCTTCCAAGGTCTTTCATTTCAAATCTTTCTTCAAGCACTCAACAGTCTTTTGGATCTCTTCAGGAGTTCCAATGATATTCAAATCATCAACATATACTGCAATAATTACATATCCAGATCCAAACTTCTTAATGAAAATGCATGGGCAAATTGGATCATTCTTGTATCATTCTTTCAACAAATACTCACTTAGGCGATTATACCACATGCGTCCGGATTGTTTCAATCCATAAAGGGATTTGTGTAATTTGATTGAATAATGTTCTCTAGAACCTGAACTCACTGCTTCAGGTAGTTTAAATCCTTCAGGGAGTTTCATATAAATGTTAGTATCCAGTGGGCCATACAAATAAGCTGTTACTACATCCATTAGGCGTAAATCAAGCCCTTCTCCTATAGCCAGACTTATCAAAAATCTAAATGTAGTTGCATCCACCACAGGAGAATATGTCTCCTCATAATCAATTCCAGGTCTTTGTGAGAATCCTTGTGCAACTAAACGCGCTTTATACCTTACAATTTCACTCTTTTCATTTCTTTTACGCACAAACCCATTTATATCCCACTGGTTTCACACCTGTATGTATACGGACTACAGGTCCAAACACTTCTCTTTTCGCTAGCGATTTCAATTCATTTTCAATTGCTTCTTTCCATTTTGGCCAATCATCTCTTTGTTTACATTCCTCAATCGATTTTGGTTCATAATCCTCTTTATTATTTATAACATCTAGTGCTACATTGCATGCAAAAATATCATCGATGTCGATTTGATTTTGGTTCCATTTTATACCGGACATGACATAATCAATAGAGATCTCTTCATTGTTAGGTACCTAATTTTCTTCTAAAAATAATTTTCCAGTCATGTCTATAGTCTCTTCAGGAGATCCCAGTATAATCATTTTTTCTTTGATTTTGCCATCATTAATCTTTGCTCCTTTCTTTTTTCGAAGATTCTTATCTTTGGAACCAATTGATCTACCACGCTTCAGGCGTGTATTAGACTCAGTAGCAACTAGATTTTGTCCTTCTAGGACATCAAGTTTTATTGGAGCATTCACAGCTGGTATATGTGACTTAGTCACTTTCTTTGGGTCAAAAAATGCGTCTGGCAATTTATTAGCTAAACTTTGTAAATGAATAATCTTTTGAACTTCTAAATCACATTGTTTAGTTCGAGGATCAAGATGAGCTAATGACAACTCTTTCCAACTAATTTTCTTATCCAGCTGTTTGATTTCTCGCCCTAATGTTGGAAAAGTTGACTTGTCAAAATGACAATCTGCAAAACGAGCTGTAAATAGATTCCCTGTAGATGGTTCTAGATATTTAATTATGGATAGGGATTCAAATCCAACATATATACCCAACCTTCTTTGAGGTCCCATCTTAGTTCTATGTGGTGGAGCAATTGGAACATATACGGCATATCCAAATGTTCTTAGATGGGAAATATTTGGTTCCTGACCATGAACTATTTGTAAAGGGGAGACTTTATGATAACTTGTTGGCCTGATGCGAATTAATGTAGCTGCATGTAAAATTGCATGCCCCCAAGCAGTGATTGGGAGTTTTGACTTCATAAGTAATGGCCTTGCTATCAATTGAAGTCGTTTTATTAAAGATTTAGCTAGACCATTTTGTGTGTGAACATGAGCTACAGGATGTTCAACACTTATTCCAATGGACATGCAATAGTTATTAAAAGACTGAGAAGTAAATTCACCAGCATTATCAAGACAGATGGTCTTAATAGGAAAATCTGGGAAATGGGCTTGTAATCGAATCAATTGAGCAAGCAATCTCGCAAACGCCAAGTTGTGAGTTGATAACAAAGATACATGAGACCATCTACTCGATGTATCGATTAAAACCATAAAGTACCTAAATGGTCCACATGGGGGATGTATAGGCCCACATATATCCCCTTGATTTCGCTCAAGAAAAGTAAGTGGTTCGTTATTTATCTTAGTTGGTGATGGTCAGATTATTAATTTCCCCAGTGAACATGCAGCACATGTAATGTTTTGAAGAATCTACTGGCTCTTCAATGAATGTCCACAAGAATTTTCAATTATTTTTCGCATCATTATTGAACCGGGATGGCCTAATCGGTCATGCCAAAGAACAAAGTCATTAGTAAACTTCTAGTTTACTATAGCATGTGTTTCTATAGAACTGATCTTTGTGTAGTACAAACCAGTAAAGAATGCAAGCAAGTTCTTAACAATTTGTTTATTACCTTGAGCAATACTCGTAATTTGAAGGAATTCACAATTTCCTTCGTTTAAAGTCTCAATATGTGTAATGGCCTAAATTCAAAATTATCGGAACAGTGGTTTCGTAACCACAAATCCGATTTAAAGAGAAATTTATTTAAATATTTTGCATGAAAATTGATATGATAGGAAAATCGTATGAAAATATTGATAGAAAAATTTCACCGATTTAGTGATTAGATAGAAAAAGAAATTATTGAAGAAATTGGGTAAAAACAAGGTATCGAGACCTCTATCTCGTAAAACCGAGTCAAAATAATTTTATAAATATTTATGAAATGTTATTAATGTGGTATTAAAATTTCGTTAGGAAATTTTAATGTTTGAGTAGTCAATTAAATGAAAAGGACTAAATTGTAATAGGTGTAAAAGTTGCTAGAATGATTAAATAGCTTAAAAGTCTAATGAGAAAGGATTTAAAAGGCAATTAGACCCAAAAGTTATTTGGGCTGGACGGCAAGGGTATGAAATCAGCAGAAAAATTGATAAATTAAGGGTAAAATTGGAATATTGCAAAATTAACTAAATAAAACTAGGACTAAATAGGAAATATCTAGATTTCTCTTGATTTCTCTTCAATTCCAGCAGCTAAAAACGCCATAGGAGGGTTCTCTAAGCTGGTATTTCATAATTTTTTCACCAAGTGAGCTAATCCTTGCCTTTTTCTTGTAATTTTTGTGTTTCTAAGACTTTTACAACTAGGTCCTACTATTAAATTCATTAGTTTTTGATTTCATGGATGAAATTGAAAGTCACCATGGTTGAGTGCTGTAATTTTATGATGAAATAGAATGAAATTAAAGCTTTAATTTGTTTATGAGATGATTTTATTAGGTAATTTCAATAGAAATTGATTTTTAGGACCTAATTGTGAAAATGCTTGGAATTAAAGTCTATTGCTGAAATTATGATTCCTAAAGGTTGTAAACTAGTTTAAGGTGATAGAATAAAATGTTAATTGAGAAAAATCAGCTCAATTGAGAGGCTAATTGAGTAGGGACGAAATTATCATTTATTAAAAGCTTAGGGGAAAAATGGTAATAAACAGCTTGCACAAAAACAGTTTGGACAGCAGCAGTAGACTAACTTTGAAAAATCACCATAAATTGTATAAATCGAATTAGAAGATGAAAAAAAAATGGAATTAAATCTTATTGAGTCTAGTTTCTCATTGAAGAAATAATGTAAGCAATGGATTTGTAAATTTTGAGATATAATGAATTTTGTGAGACAAGGTCAGAATGAATTCAGGTTCCCTGTTTTGACTTTGAAAAATCATAAAACATTAAATAAAAACAATTATGGGCTTAAATTTATATATATAGAATCCTTAATGAGTCTATTTTTAAGATAAACAAATTATAACATTATTTGATTCTGTATGAAGAGATAATTAATTTTTAGTGAAGAAGGGTCAGAACTGTCGACAGCAGAACAGGGGTGACTTTAAAGAATAAACTGTACTTATTGGATAAACCAAAAATTCTAAAAATTTTATGGTAAAAATATATATGAGTCTAGTTTCAGGGAAAATTAACGGATCTTAATTTTGAGTTTTGTATCTCAATTTATAAACAATTTAGTGACTATGACTCAAGTAGACAGCTTTGAATGAACTATAAATAATAGTTGAATTATAGAGAATGTTGCATATGAACATGAAATGTATTAAATTGATAATTAAATTTATTTATTTAGATCCGGAAGATTCAAATACGAAGCTAGATCGAGGAAAGGAAAAAGTTCGGGATTAGTAGATTTTTATTGTTTACAAACAAGTATCAAGGTAAGTTCGTGTAACTTGAATTATATTCTTAAATGCTTGAGATTGTATGTTATTGATGTGAATATGATTTGAGTGTTCATTGTATGAAAATTAATGAAACATTGATTTATTTGATAAAATGGGAAGAAATCCCAGTTGAATGAAAGGAAAATTCGGTGGATCTCTGAAAAGGAATTGACGGTAAAAGGATCTAGCCGGAGGGTGATCCTATCTGATATAGCCCTTCCAAGAATATGTGTAAAATGGATTTAGCCGGACGGGTAATCCGAATTAGGTCTGAATTTAGCTTTGACCGTAATCCCGACAATACTATATGAGTTTATATTTGAGATTTAGCCTGTTTATATTGCGAGGATTTAGCTCGACCGGTAATCCATTGCAAGGTCGAGGTTCATGAGTGTGCTCTCTGAAATGGAAATGTGCGCACATGAATATGAATTGACGGACCCGGAATTGTACACTAAAAGTGTACCTCTGAAAATCCATCGAAATTCCAATAAATTCAATGGGATAAGTATAAAAAAATAACAAGGAAATGGAAATTATGATATTGATGAGCTCATCAATCATGGTATATATTATTGGTACATGGAAATTATTGTACGAACTTGAATGTTGAGTTTGTGCATATTAGGGTAATAATGCGTTGAATGGATATATGGATGTTTATTGTATTGTATTGAAAATATTAGGTAAGTATAATTCTTGTTACATGAGCTTACTAAGCACGAAGTGCTTACCCCGTTTCCTTTTTCCCTGTTTTGTAGTGTTAAGAACTCGGAGGTCGGATTTGGTGGGAGACACATCACATTTATCAACCTCGGATTTCGGTATATAAAGAAACTTTATTTTGGAAATCAATGGCATGTATAAGCCAACAAAGTAAATGTTAACGTGAAATGAATGTAAAGTTAGCTATTAGTATGGTTAACAAACCTGGTTTTAGATATGTGATGACGTTATCTTATAAATATGCATGAATTTATCTTGAAAAGATGTTGAATTGATTTGGTTGATGTGGATTGGACTCGATTTAATATTGCAGGGAAGGTTAGATATTTATAAAGGGGCTATATTGAATATAAAAAAAAATTAATTCGTAAACTCCAGTAATGCCTCGTACCCTATTCCGACAATGAATACGGGTAGGGGTATTACAATATGATATCCATTTTGGCGAATATCTTTAAAACTCAATAAATTTCTTTGAGACTTAGAGGAGTATAATGCATTAATAATTTCAATTTTTGTTCCCCTTGGTAATAAAATAATTGCTCTTCCGGAGCCTTCTATAATGGTTGTACTAGCAGATATAGTACTCACACTTTCTTCTTTCATTATTAAATGAGAAAAATATCTCTTGTCTTTCAATATGGTGTGAGTAGCTGCACTGTCTGCTAGACATATATTTTCACCATTCATAGCTGATTGCCTTTGCAAGATAATGTTCTTCAAAGAAACAAAATAACCACAAAATGTCACACATAATGGTGAAAACAGGTATTCAAAGTTCAAATTACTAAAAGGTCTATAAAACAAAATTATCACATAAAACATCGCACTAGTAAAGGTCATAACATCATTATTAAAGTTGCTAAATGAAACATAGAGTAGTAGAGGTTTATTTTATTATTTATCGAAATTTGTGGCCTTAATAATTTCCTTCAGGGGTAGAAAGAAAATCAGCCACTTCTAAGTGGGTTGCATTGCCATCATCAAAATCACCTTCGCCATCTTTATACACAAGATTGGTTTCTACTTTCTTTCCCTTCTGTTTTATGGACTGCTGATAAAGATCAACTAGATGCTTTATGTGCGACACACACGAGACCAATGTCCTTTTCCTCCACAATGATAGCATACATTAGTCACATTTTCTCCTTTTTCTTTCTCTTCCCTGTTACCATTTTTCTGATCCCACTTCTGGTAGGAATGTGAATTTTTAAAACGATCACCTCGACCATATCCATATCTATGTCCGCGGCCACGCCCTCGGCCACGACCACGGCTACGCACACTACTATTTGTATGGTGTGTTTCTTTTAATTCTTGCCCATTGTGTAAACTCACATTCACTTCAGGGAATGGAGCAGAGCCAGTTGGGCGTAATTCATGGTTTTTCATTAGCAGCTCGTTGTTTTGCTCCGCCACTAGGAGACAAGAAATTAATTCAGAATATTTCTGGAAGCCTTTTTCACGATATTGTGTCTGCAGGACAACATTATTTGCATGGAAAGTTGAGTATGTTTTTTCTAACATTTCTGCATCAGTAATCTTCTATCCACATAAATTCAATTGTGAAGTGATTCTGAACATGGCCGAGTTATAATCACTAATAGACTTAAAGTCTTGCAATCTTAAATTAAGCCACTCATAATGAGCTTTAGGCAAAATCACAGTTTTCTGGTGGTCATATCTTTCCTTTAGATTGGCCCAAAGAATTTGAGGGTCCTTAACAGTCAAATATTCGAACTTTGGACCTTCATGGAGGTGATGGCGAAGGAAAATCATGGCCTTGGCCTTATCTTGTGTACTTTCTTCATTTCCCTCCTTAATATTCTCACCAAGACCCTTTGCATCTAAGTGAATTTTAGCATCTAGTACCCATGATAAATAGTTATTTCCAGTGATGTCCAGAGCCACAAATTCGAGTTTTGTAAGATTTGACATTATAAACTATAAGACAAAATATACAAGTCAATAATGTAAAATAAAGCATGTTAATATGCAAATGAAATAACACACATGCAAATGAAATAGATCAACTTGTTACCCTTACTTCACCTAAGAGTCCTTCGGCAATCTTTAAGGAAAAATTTGTTGGCCTTGATTTCTTGTATTAGAGACTCGTGCTGATAATGTGTTGTGAAATAATAAAGAAAGAATAAACTAAAATGTGATAGAAGAAAGAGTGTAGAGAGAATATAGAAGAGAGAGTGTATCTTCTTTTTATATATATATTTTTCTTGAGTACATGAGCCCCATATATATAGGGGTTAAAAGTAACTCTCTAATTATTATAGGGCATGTAAAGGGTCATGACCTTTTATCTCCCATATTAATGGGGTATAGGAAAAGTCTCATAACTTATGGGGTATAGGAAGAGTTTTATAACTTATGGGGTTGAAAATGACATCCACATAAATATTTCATAACAATATTAATTATTATACACATTTTGTTGTTAAATGAATATATGAATTTATAAACCTTGCTCACAATTTGTGCAATCTCACAACAACAAATCAACTAGCAAACAAATGATGCTCGTAAAAATTCAAGGGTTTGGTAATATTAAACATCACCCTATTATATGGTATAAACACAATATATGAAAATATAATACTAATGCACTATTTTATAATATAAACACAAAATAAAATACGATAAAATACACAAATTTGTAATTTTATATAATCTGAATTAGTAACATGTCATTATTTATAAACCCTTAAACATAATAGCAGAAAAAAAACACAAAATACCAAATCTAGTCTTATTGAAAAATAAATACTAAAACATCAAATTTATTAAAATAATTATAAATAAAGCTAATTAAATTTTTTGAGAGTACTCTACTTAATTAATACCATGTATTTAGAACACATATTTATATTTATAAATAATGAAATGTTTGATTTGAAACTAATAAGTAATAACACATGAAATATGTATGATAAAAATAAAAAATAGATTAAATTGTAAACAAAACGAAATTTAAACACATAAATACATCATATTGAGATTACTAAATGAATACAATTATTTATCATAGTGTTTTCATCAATCCCAAGTTTATGTCGAGTTAATTTATGACATCATATAATTAACAACATTATTAATATATATATATATACACACTAGATGGAAGAAATAAAATGTACATAATAAAATTAAAATGTATAAAAATATTTAAAATAAAATTTTGGTTGAGTGGTAAATTTTAAATTTTGTTAACCCAAACGGCATGAGTTTAAATATCATAGTATGCATATTTTTTTGGTTTTTTAAATAAAAACTAAAATACCATAACTAAAATAATTTATTTTAAATATAAATAGACATTAAAATAACTTTTTAGCTGAATTGAAACTTGATGAATTACACAAAATAAAATTATTTTATAAATAGCATAGATGGATAGCCTGGTGTAATTCATTAATACTATATATATTAAGATTTTCTTAGGTTCAAAGTTGATAGTATGTAGTTTTATGCATAGGTAATACATTGACGCTACGTTTGGCTGGATGGAATTGCTATTCCATTCCTCCCTAATTCCGTGCGCTACAGTAAAGCAGTCGTTTGGTTCACTGTTTAGGTGATTCCACGGAATTGCTATTACAGTCTCATTCCCTTATCTCACAGTTTAGGTATTTAGGGGTTTGGGGTTTGAATACCTATTCAACACCGCACCGTTTAGGTTTTTGAACCAAAATAGACTGCCTCTTTTCTTCCAAAATTCTCTCCAAATTTCTTCCTCCCCAAATTAAGCATCCATTCGCCCTTCATCTTCATCTCCCCAAATATTGCAAAGGGTACGTTTTCTTTTTCTTTTTTTTTCTTGATTCCTTTTAGTTAAAGTTCTTTCACCTCTTTCAAATTTTCTTTTCCCCTTTTAATCCTAAGTTCAATTGAGACTTTTTCTGCTCAATCTTCTTTAATTTCTTTTTTTTTATTATGTGTTTCTCAGGCTGCTCGCAGGTCGGCACCGACAACTGGAGGCTTGAAGAAGTCTCACCAATATCGCCCTGGAACTGTAGCTTTGCCGTTAGTCATCAAATCACGTTTTCTTATTCTTGTTAACACGAATTGAACTTATGACGTTTCCATTGGATGCAGTGAAATCTGGAAGTACTAGAAAAGTATTGAACTCCTCATCAAGAAACTGCCTTTCCAAAGGCTCGTTCGTGAAATTGCCCAAGACTTTAAGGTAATACCACTAAATTCCAAGTTAGTTTTACCAGAAAAGTACTGGTAAGTTAATTTTACCTTAGCACACCCTTATTGCTTTACGTTTTCTTATTCTTGTTTACCTTAGCACACCCTTATCAAAGTTTTTGTAAATTTGATTTAGGGGTTTTTTTTTTAAGGTTATTGTTTTGGCCAAGACTTTAAGGTTACTGTAAATTTCATTTTTAGGGTTGATAATTAGGTCATTTCTTATTTCTTTTATTTGTTAAAGATATGAATATATGTAAGTGTGTGCCTAGCTTTCTTATGGTTGGAGCTAAATTTGGTTCAAAGTTATGGATTAGTTTAAGAAACATGTATGGAACCTTTAATTTATAGTTGTTTGATGGTGGATATGCATTAAGCTTCCGTGCTTAAGGTAAATTTTAACTATAATCTCCCCTTTATGAACATCTATTTGGCACTCTGAGTTAATCTATGTTGTTGCATGTTGTCACAATGCATGTTTTCCTTCCTTCTCCTGTCCATTTAATTGTGGTTCTCATTTTTTTATCGCACCATTATCTAATTAGGTTTTCTAGGGTTCTTGTTACTTTTGGATTTAAACTACGTGTTGGTTTATTGACTTAAACTGTTCTTCATCGTGATCTGAGTGATTCTTTTCCTTGATTATTTCCTTTTTCATTCTGTAGTATTTGATGCAGAAAGCTCTGCCTGTTAGGTTATTTTATCATTCAATGTTTCCTATGCTAGGTAAAGGTGGTTGTGATGATTGCACAAACTTGTACAATCATGATTTATTGAGAGTTAATACACTTATGAATTATGGTCCCTGCATTTTTGTTTGATGTGTATGCCCATTTTTTGCATGGAACACTTTTAATTTAATGAACAATGAGATAAGGAACATGAATGACCGTTTATGTTAATTTATGGTTTGCCATTTTTTTTGTATGTGGGTTGGCAGGGAACAATTACTCCTTTTATCAATTTCATCTTAAGCACGTGTTTCACGTTTTAAGTGAAAGGTTGTGTGTGCTATTTTTTTTTTCGAGCTAAAAGTTTTCATATTTATGGAAGTACTTAGATTGGTAAAGAAAAATTATATATAGAAGTAGATTTAAAGAAACAATATGCTGCTCAAATCCATGTTGGCTGAAATGTTGTTATATCATGAATTCCTTCCATGTTTTTGTTTATTGTTTACTATGCTTTTCTTTAGCTTGGCTTATGGGCTCTTTTAATTATATTAATATTTGAAAAAGTTACTATATAGTTTAGATTTAGCCTTGGTAGTTAGATATCTCTATCTATTGTCTAATACTGGAGACTGGTAAATATAAAAAGGAAAAGTTCCATATTTTTTGGCTTGGCTGCTTATTATTGTTTAGAATTCTTGTGTTATTATTTGGTTGTCATATTCTTCCATTGCAAGATGATCATTGGGGTTAAACAAGGTGGAATATTAGGTTTCTTGTTGATTGTTTTGCCACTTTTAGAAACATTCTGTTAGATTGCCTAATTTCCAGTTCATCCATTGGTGTTTTTCTTTTCTTTTTTTTCAGCTTATGTGGTTGTTTTTTTTCATTTATTTCTACCATTTTGCATCAGTAGGTATAAGGTTTAATTTAGAATTGCTGTTAGTGTAACACCCCTAACCCATATCTATTACCGGAATAAGGTACGAGGCATTACTGGATAGTACACATCATTCGTATACATTTAAGCAATCATAATCAAAGTTGATTCATCTCGATCACATTGTCCCTTATAAGGTCCTACGAGACCTTAAAACAAGCGTAGAAATGGTTCAGGACTAAACCGATAACATTTACAAACTTTAAGAAACTTAGAAAATTTTCTTTGATTTCAGGGTCACACACTCATGTGAACAGGCCGTGTGCCTCACATGGTTACTTGACACGCCCGTGTCACAAGCTGTGTGAAAACAGGGCATACATAATGACTTGTACCACACGGCCAGCCACATACCCAAGTGCCAGTTCGTGTGCCTCACATAGCCAATAGACACGCCCGTGTGTCTAGGCTGTGGCAAAACTGTAGGGTATACTGACTTTAATTCGAAGGGTACTCCAGGGGACACACAACCATGTAACATAACCGTGTGTCGCACACGGCTGAGACACACGCCCGTGTCTCTGCCAGTGTGGACAAAAATAGGCCATTTGCAAAGCCAATTTGCCACCCTACTCTCATACACAAATAGCAACCAATTTGGTACCATTTCTATACACTTAATACACCATCTATCATCAACCATTTAAACTACTCAATTCCACATTCAAAATATACCAAATCATTATGTCAAAATCATTACAACTTGCATATACTTCATATTCACTTATTCATCATAATATCATCTATTTCATATCACAAAACCCATAATATCATCATCTCAAACCAAACCAATTCATAAAGCATTATATATATCACATATAATACTTACCAAACACATAATTCAAGCTAACTTAGATGGCTATACATACCACATTTACAAGCCAAATCTCATGGCTAATATCAAGTCTCCAAAAATATCACAAAGATAGCCTATACATTCCATATACCATATATACAAGTTTTAAAAGTACCAACAAAATGATCGATAGTGTGATGATGTTTCCTAATGAACCCCAAATCTGAGCTAGCTTTGATTATCTATAAAACATGGACAAATAACATACAGTAAGCTTCATAGCTTAGTAAGTTCGTAAGTAAATAACTCAATTCATAAAATAATATATATATAGCTCAACTATTTGCACATTACCAAATCAACATTACGTTAATAAAAACCTTATTCATGTCTCAAACATGATTAAATACAATTTCATTAAAACTTTCTCAATGTAATACTTGAATAGGTTCCGTATGTACCCATATCACCTCGTACAAACCTCTTTCTCAACCACGGCATTCATTTATCCATTGAACCATTAGGGATAGAAATCGAATACTCAAGAATTACAATCGATAAGTACCTATACCATGGCCCGTAGCCAAATCAAGGATTTATTCACACCCGAAGTGCCAATATCATGGCTCGAAGCCAATGTATTAACTTAATGACATTACATTATCATCATAACTATACTTAAGGTTTAACCGAGAAGTTTTGCTTGTCAATTTCATCGTCGAACACTTTCGTATAGTCGTATTCACAATTCAAACATTATCCGTAATCTCATAAACACATTTTATGCAATAACAAAGCATATAACATTCATTTATAATGAAATTAACACCTACAAACTTACCTCGGTTGTAGAAATAACGAAACTAACAAATTAATCGAGCACTTTGTTCTTGTCTCGATCTAAGTCTAAGTTCCTCTTTTCTTGATCTATATGTACTAAAAATTAACTCATTTAATCACCTATTCATTCAATTTCATCCAAAAATATACATTTTGAAATTTTTGAACTTTAGCCCCTAAACTTTCACATCTATTCAATTTAGTCCCTATTTCACAAATACACGAAATTCACAAAATTCAATTTAACTCATGCTTGTCTGAATTACCATAGTGCCCTTAGCAGCCCATATTTTACATTTATTTCATATTTCAACCCCTAAACTTACAAATTTCACAATTTAATCTTATTTACGCAATCTCATCAAAAATCACTTTTCAAAACTTGTATATCTATCATTAAACCTTCATAAACTATCATTAAACATTTAAATACTTAAGCATTGAACAATGGCATCATTCAAAATCTATAACAATCTCAAAAATGAAGTATGGGCTAGCTAGATTAGGCTGCAATGAGTTCAAAAACATAGAAATCATTAAAAACTGAGCTAAAACCATACCTTAATCAACAAATGAAGCTTGGACGAATATAGCCCTAAAAATGGCTGATTTCCTTTGCTCAAAATCGATTTAGGAAGATGAAAACAAATATGATTTTGTTTGTTTATTTTAATTAACCTTTAATAATCAATTTACAATTTTAACCTTAATGAGCTTTAATAATTACAATTATACCAAGCCATTATCATCCACTAACCCTATAATGGTCTAATTACATCTTAAGGACCTTTACTTTTAATCAACCATAGCAATTAAACACCTTTAACAAATAAAATGCAATTTTTGCATTTTACGCGATTTAGTCCTTTTTTTCAAATTAAGCTATTAAACGATAAAATTAGCTCATGAAATTTTCACACATAAAAATTCACATGCTGTAATCACATAAAATAATATTAAATAATTTTACAACCTCAGATTTGTGGTTTTGAAACCACTGTTCCGATTTAGTTAAAACCAGGTTGTTACAACTCTCCCCCCTTAGGGATTTTTGTCCCTGAAAATCATACCAGCAAATAGGTTTGGATATTGTTCTCTCATAGCATCCTCGGGCTCCCACGTAGCTTCTTCAACCCCGTGTCAATGCCATAAGACTTTCACTAATGATATTTTCTTATTTCTTTATTCTATAATCTCGCTAGCTAGAATTCGGATCGGTTCTTCACTGTACGATAAATCTGGTTGAATTTCAACCTCAGTCGAGGAAATGGCATGTAAGGGATCTGATATGTATCGTTGAAGCATCGATACATGAAATATATTATGGATCTTTTCTAACTCAGGTGGCAACGACAATCCATAAGCAACTGGCCCAATGCGCTCGATAATCTAATACCGCCCAATGAATCTTGGACTTAACTTGCCTTTTCTGCCAAAACAAAGTATTTTCTTCCACGGAGATACTTTCAAAAACACTTTATCCCCAATCTGAAATTCAATATCATTTCTTTTCAAGTCTGCATATGATTTCTATCGATCCAATGCTGCTTTCAAACTTTCACGAATCACTTTCACTCTTTCTTCTGTTTCTCTAATCAGATCAACCCCGTGAATTTTATTCTTGCTTAGCTCAGTCCAATATAAAGGTGTTCAACATTTACGACTGTATAAAGCTTCGTACGAAGCCATTTTAATGCTCAATTGAAAACTGTTGTCATACGTAAATTCAATCAATGACAAATATCGTTCCCATGTACCTTCGAATTCAAGAATACAGTATCTCAACATATCCTCGAGCATCTGTATAACCCATTCGGATTGACTATCCATCTGGGGGTGAAATACTATACTAAAATGTAGCTTTGTACCCAACGCATCTTGTAGTTTCTTCCAGAACCTCAATGTGAACCTCGGATCTCTATCCGAAACAACAAAAATAGGTACTCTGTGCAGTCTCACAACCTCAGAAATGTACAACTCAGCTAACTTATCGAGCGAATAATCCGTTCGTATTGGAATGAAATGAGTTTCTTTGGTCAGTCTATCAACAACAACCCAGATTGCATCTTTCTTACTCGGAGATAGGGGCAAACCCGAAACAAAATCCATAGTCACTCTATCCTATTTCCACTCGGGAATCATAATCGGCTGTAATAAACTAGACGGTACTTGATGCTCCGCTTTAACTTGTTGACAGATTAAACATTTCGAAACGAATTCAGAGATATCACGCTTCATACCAGGCCACCAGTAAAGCTGTTTCAAATCATTATACATTTTGTACTTCCTGAACGAACAGATAAATGACTTCTATGTGTTTCGTTCAAAATCATCTGAATGAACTCTGAATTTCTCGAAACACATATTCGGTTTCTGAATCTTAAATAGTCATCACCATCAACTCGAAACTCTGAATCAGAATTCAAATCACATTGAGCTCTTTTAGCTAACAATTCATTATCGACTTTCTCAGCTTCCCAAATTTGTTGAATAAATAACGGTCTCACTTTCAACTCAGCTACAATTGAGCCATCATTAGAAATAGATAGCTGAGTATTCATTGCACGTACAGCAAATAGGGATTTTTGGCTCAAAGCATCAACAACGACATTAGCCTTTCCCGGATGGTAGTCAATCACCAACTCATAATATTCCAACAATTCCAACCATCTTCGTTGTCGCAAATTCAGATTTTTCTGTGTCATCAAACATTTTAAACTTTTGTGATCAGAATAAACATGACATTTTTCACCGAATAAATAATGGAGCCAAATCTTCAATGCAAATACGATAGCTGCTAATTCCAAATCGTGCGTCGAGTAATTCTTTTCATGTAGCTTTAATTGTCTCGAGGCATAAGCTATGACTTTGCCTTCCTGCATCAAAACACAACCCAGACCATTCAACGATGCATCACTATAAATTACGAATTCTTTACCCAATTCTGGTTGAACTAACACTGTAGCTTCGGTTAAGAAGGCTTTCAACTGATCAAAACTTTTCTGACACTTTTTTGACCACTCGAACTTAACATCTTTCTGTAGCAGTCTCGTTATCAGGGTTGCAATCATAGAGAAACCTTTAATGAATCGCCTTAATAACCAGTAAGTGCCAGAAAACTGCAAACTTCAGATACATTTTCTAGAGGCTTCCAATCCATAATCACAGAAATCTTGCTCAAATTGACTCAGATACCAGTTGCTGACACAATATGTCCTAGAAAACTAACTTCACGCAACCAAAATTCATATTTATTGAACTTTGCATAAAGCTGTTTATCACACAGAGTTTGCAATACAATTCTCAAATGCTTGGTATGCTCAGTTTCATTTCTCGAATAAATCAAAATATCATCTATAAACACAATAACAAATTGATCTAAATACGGTCTAAAAATTTAATTCATTAAATCCATAAAAACAGCAGGTGCATTCGTTAGTCCGAAAGGCATAAATAAAAACTCATAATGTCCGTACCTCATTCAAAAAACAGTTTTCGGCACATCAAAGTCTTTAACTCTCAACTGATAGTAACCTGATCTTAAATCTATCTTTGAAAACACTGTAGCCCCTTTCAACTGATCAAAAAAATCACCAATTCGTGGTAGTGGATATTTGTTCTTGATCGTCACTTTATTGAGCTGTCGATAATCGATGCACACCCTCATGGTTTCGTCTTTCTTTTTCAAAAAAAATACCGGTGCACCCCAAGGAGAATAACTCGGTCGTGCAAAACATCTATCTGTTAACTTTTGAAACTAAACTTTCAACTCTTTTAATTCAGTCGGTGCCATTTTGTACAAAAAGCTATCGATATCGAAGTTGTTCTAGGAACTAATTCAATACCAAATTCAACCTCTCTGATCAGTGGTAAACTCGGTAACTCTTCAGGAAACACATCTGGATATTTTCACACAATGGGTACTGATTCAATCTTCTTTTCAGTCACTTTCGTATCAAGTACATAAGCAAAGTAAGCTTCACAACCTTTTCTCACATATTTCTGAGGCAACATTGACGTAATCACTGATGGCAATCCATTCAAATCATCTGACCCAATTCAAATAATCTCATTATTCTGACATCTCAAATAAATCGTCTTTCTTTTGCAATTCACAATAGCATCATGCAATGTTATCCAATCCATACCTTAAATTGTATCTAATTTGTCGAATGGAAACAACATCAAATCAGCCAGAAAACATGAATCTCGAATCATCAACGAACAGTTCTTGCATACTTTATCAACCAAGACACATCTGCCTAAGGGGTTCGATACTCTAATTACAAATTTAGTAGACTCCACAGGCAAAGTCTTACTGGATACTAAATTCACACATATATACGAATAAGTTGATCCTGGATCTATCAATGAAATAACTTTAGTATCATAGAGAGTAAAAGTACCAGCTATAACATCTGGCGATAATGCTTTTTCGCAAGCGCAAATAGCATAGGCTTAGGTAGGTGCTCTAGCATTAGATCTCACAGCAGTATCTCGTGTCATACTTTTCTCGTGTTTTTGGGTGGTCTACCTCTAACTGCAATGATACTCAGCCTCGTGTTCTGAACATCCTTTTTTTCCATCAACTCTGGACAGTCTCACATACAATCCACATTTGTAACAAGCTTTATTTCTTTTGTTCTAGCATTCTCCAAAATATCGTCGTTCACAGTGCTGACATGCAGGTTTATTGTCTCTCACACTGCCAATACTAGCTACTGATATAGATTGAGCTTTAGAACCAGAGTGTTGTTTAGCACAATCCTTGTTCGAATATCCCATTGAAGTATTCGGACGATTTTACGAATTCTTGGATTTCTTTGATAAAGACTGATATGACTTATTCATCAATCTTTTTTTGGTGTCTCTAGCTTCTGAATCTGCTTTCCTCTTTTCTTTGCTGAGATCTTCAGCTTTACAAGCTCTTTCAACTAAAACAACGAATTCTTTATTTTCCAGAATTCCAACTAATAGCTTTATATTTTCATTCAACCCATCAATGAACCATTTACACATAATCTCTTCGGTAGAAACATATTTCCAAACATATTTACTCAATCGTACAAATTCTCTTTCGTACTCGGTCACAGTCATTCGGCCTTGTTTCAACTCTAGAAACTCTTTATGTTTCTGATCGAGAAATCTTTGGCTTATTTACTTTTTTTGGAACTCAATCTGAAAGAATTCCCAGGTAGCCCGTTCACTAGGAACCACCGATGTCAACATTTTCCACCAGTGATATGCATTATCTCTGAGTAAAGATATCACACACTTAATACATTCTTTCAGAGTACAGGATAATTCATCGAATACTCTGATAGTGTTCTCAAGCCAGAACTCAGCTCTTTCAACATCATCATCAACTTTAGCCTGAAATTCCTTAGCCCCATGTTTCCAAATCTTATCAATAGGTGGCTTACTCAATTGGATAAGATCTATCACTTGCGGCACAATTGGAACTTGTTGAGGAACAGGTGGGGATGAAGGTTGTTGAGCAGTCGGATTTGTTCGTAGGAATTCCATGAACCACTCAGTCATTATTTGGAAGAAGGCTTCCTTAGCCTCTCCTCCCTGACTACTAGAAATAGGCCTAGAATCGGTGGGCGCTACCTCTTGAGCAGGAGCGGGCGCATTGCTTTCCACATCATCAGCTATGGTTCGTTCAGGATCCATTTGCTATATAAAAACACATTTTAATAGTCAGGAATCATCACACTCTCGCAATTTATATATATGGCATGTATAGCTAGACTCTTACTCGCTACATTAGTCCTAGAATCGACTAAACTGTATCTCTAATACCAATAAAATGTAACACCCCTATCCCGTATCCGTTGTCGGAATAGGGTACGAGGCATTATCGAATAGTACACATTATTCATATACATTTAAGCAATCATAATCAAAGTTCATTCATCTCGACCACATTGTACCTTATAAGGTCCTACGAGACTTTAAAACATGCTTAGAAATGGCTTAGGACTAAACCGATAATATTTGCAAACTTTAGGAAACTTAGAAAATTTTCTTTGATTTCAGGGTCACACGTCCGTGTAAACAGGTCGTGTGCCTCACACGGCTACCTGACACGCTAGTGTCACAAGCCATGTGAAAACAGGACATACATACTAACTTGTACCACATAGCCAAGGACATGTCCGTGTGCCAGGCCATGGGAAAAATTAGGAAAGTTACTAACTTCGGTCACACGGCCAGCCACACGCCCATGTGCTAGCTCGTATGCCTCACACGGCCAATAGACATGCCCGTGTGTCTAGGCCATGTCAAAATTGTAGGGTATACTGGCTTTAATTCGAAGGGTACCTTAGGAGACACACAGTTGTGTAACATGACCGTGTGTCACACACGGCCGAGACACATGCCCGTGTCTCTACCCGTGTGGACAAAAATAGGCCATTTGCAAAGCCAATTTGCCACCCTACTCTCATACACAAATAACAACCAATTTAGCACCATTTCCATACACTTATAGGCAACCCAAAATATACCAAATTCACACACATAATATACCATCTATCATTAACCATTTGAACTACTCAATTCCATATTCAAAATATACCAAATCATTGTGTCAAAATCATCACAACTTGGATATACTCCATATTCACTAATTCATCATAATATCATCTATTTCATATCACAAAACCCATAATATCATCATCTCAAACCAAACCAATTCATAAAGCATTATATATATCACATATAATACTTACCAAACACATAATTCAAGCTAACTTAGATGGCTATACATATCACATTTACAAGCCAAATCTCATGGCTAATATCAAGTCTCCAAAAATATCACAAAGATAGCCTATACATTCCATATACCATATATACAAGTTTTAAAAGTACCAACAAAATGATCGATAGTGTGATGACGTTTCCTAATGAACCCCAAATCTGAGCTAGCTTTGATTATCTATAAAACATGGACAAATAACATACAGTAAGCTTCATAGCTTAGTAAGTTCGTAAGTAAATAACTCAATTCATAAAATAATATACATATAGCTCAACTATTTGCACATTACCAAATCAACATTACGTTAATACAAACCTTATTCATGTCTCAAACATGATTAAATACAATTTCATTAAAACTTTCTCAATGTAATACTTGAATAGGTTCCGTATGTACCCATATCACCTCGTACAAACCTCTTTCTCAACCACGGCATTCATTTATCCTCTAAACCATTAGGGATAGAAGTCGGATACTCAAAAATCACAATCGATAAGTACCTATACCATGGCCCGTAGCCAAATCAAGGTAACTTATCCTGGAATACCTATACCATGGCCCATAGTCAAATCAAGGTAACTCTTCTCAAAATACCTATATCATGGCTCGTAGCCAAATCAAGGTATTATTAACACCCAAAGTGCCGATATCATGGCCCGAAGCCAATGCATTAACTTAATGACATTATATTATCATCATAACTGTACTTAAGATTTCACTGGGAAGTTTCGCTTGTCAATTTCATCGTCGAACACTTTTGTATAGTCATATTCACAATTCAAACATTATTCACAATATCATAAACACAGTTTATGCAATATCAAAGCATATAACATTCATTTATAATGAAATTAACACCTACGAACTTACTTCGGTTGTAAAAACAACGAAACTAGCCGATTAATCGAGTACTTTGTTCTTGCCTCAATCTAAGTCTGAGTTCCTCTTTTCTTGATCTATATGTATTCAAAATTAACTCATTTAATCACCTATTCATTCAATTTCATCCAAAAATATACATTTGGACATTTTTTCACTTTAGCCCCTAAACTTTCACATCTATTCAATTTAGTCCCTATTTCACAAATACACAAAATTCAATTTAACTCATGCTTGGCCGAAATACCATAGTGCCCCTTGCAGCCCATATTTCACATTTATTTCACATTTCAATCCCTAAATTTACAAATTTCATAATTTAATCCTTTTTAGGCAATTTCATCAAAAATCACTTTTCAAAACTTGCATATCTATCATTAAACCTTCATAAACTATCATTAAACATTTAAATACTCAAGCATTCAACAATGGCATCATTCAAAATCTATAAAAATCTCAAAAAATGAAGGTACGAGCTAGCTAGATTAGGTTGCAACGAGATCAAAAACGTAAAAATCATTAAAAACCGAGCTAAAATCGTACCTTAATCAACAAATGAAGCTTGGCCGAATATAGCCGTAAAAATGTCTGATTTCCTTTGCTCAAAATCGGTTTAGGAAGATGAAAACAAATTATGATTTTGTTTGTTTATTTTAATTAACTTTTAATAACCAATTTACAAATTTAATCTTAATGAGCTCTAATAATTACAATTATACCAAGCCATCATCATCCACTAACCCTATAATGGTCTAATTACATCTTAAGGACCTTTACTTTAATCAACCATAGTAATTAAACACCTTTAACAAATAAAATGCAATTTTGCATTTTACGTGATTTAGACATTTTTCTCAAATTGAGCTATTAAATGATAAAATTAGCTCATGAAATTTTCACACATACAAATTCACATGCTATAATCACATAAAATAATATTAAAATAATTTTACTACCTCGGACTTATAGTTCTGAAACCACTGTTCTGATTTAGGTAAAACCGGGTTGTTACAGTTAGATATAGGTTGGTTTAGAAAAAAGTGTAGAAAAAGCAAATAGGGCTTGGGGATCATGATCTCAGTGGATTAGTTAGTTATTCAGTTTAGTACTTATAATAAATGATATTGCTTGGAATTATTGATAGAGTTAATTGTAAATTCAAAAATTAATAAAGAAAGAATTTGGTTTTGAAAATTTATATAACTGTTTGGCATTGAAAAAAAAGAGATGAAGTTTAGCTTTGAGAGAATAATAGAACTGTTTCATTTAAAACTCAATTTCTAAAAGTCAAAAGCACCATTTTCTTACCATTTTTTTTGTTTGATTTGTCAAACCATGATTTTAATGTTAGCTTTACATTGTTTTTGTAATTGAAAACAATTTTTGACCTCGAAAGTAAACTAAGCATATATTGTCTGTTTGTTTTTGAGATGTTTCATTATCTACCTCTCATTTGTTTTTGCAGATGTTTTTAATATTTGGGGATTTGTATTTTATTTAGTTTCCTTATAGATTAAACTTTAAAAAAAAGGAAGTAATGTTTATGTGTGATATATATAGGAATTACTTAAAGAAAATAATTTGTTTTTAAATAAAACATAATTACATTATTTAAAAGATAATGTCATCATACTAAAAATAATGTCATCATACTAAACTTATTAGTATTTTGAGATTATTAAGATTATTTGTTTACATATAATAATATATAACTTAATTTATCATGTTTAATCTAATTGTATAATAATTTAATTGTAGGTTTTGGTTATATTTTTCAATTATTCAGGGGTTCATCTATATTTCGGGGACTTGAAGTTAGGGGAAGAACCACGCTCATCGAGCAGGAGAGCAGTCGAGTTTGGTACCATTGTGTTGCTTCCACTCCTTTTATTATTGTGCCTATTATCATCATTGCTAATGCGGTGGTAGCAATCCGCAATTTGGGACTGTCTCCTTACTGTATGTTTTTCAAATTGTATCATATCATATATGATATTTGAAATCTTCATATCTAAATATGTAATAACTGAAATAAATAAATGTTAAAATAACCTCATTTAACTTTGCCAAATTTTCTGCAATGAAGGGTAAATTCTTTTTAAGGGCATAATTAAATTATATATATTTACGATAATAAAAATATAATTTCATTATTCATATATTTATAACTTTTAAAAATTAAATTAAATTTTTATTATTTTAAGAGTTAAAATGTAATTTTATCATTATTAATTTAAACTTTTATAAATTAAAAAAATAAAATAAAAATTTTCCATCTGAAAGAAAGTCGACTCAATACCATGTAACTTCCATTGTTATGTTTCAAAGCAAACTAGAAACCTTGCTTCCCCCCTTACCCTGCCTCTACCTATCTTCCATTGTTATGTTAAGTAATACTTTTGTTTAGCATTATGTTAAATAACATCCATGCAATATATAAACAAATATAATTACTAAACATCTTAATAAATCTAATCCATTAACATTATTTACTTTTAAATAATCTTAATAATCTTATTATTATTATTGAATAAGGTTAAAAGTATTTTAACCTTATGCGCATAATTAGGATTATTTACTTTTAAATAAAAGTACTTATGAATTCATCTTTCCCAGTACATTATAAAAGTTTCATATAATATATGTATATTTCTATAACACTGGAAATTATGTAATTTGAGTGTGGATGTATTTCAAGATTAGATGTTTATTATTAATTTTTTTTTTAATGTTCAAGACATTATTATTTGCTAAACAAAGAGTCGATTTTGTTGAATGAAATTTGATAAATATGTATTGTTCATTTTTCTTTGATAGTGTGTTATTGCTTCCTCTTCTTCTTTGGTTTACTTGATTGCTTCTTCCACCCACAGTTGAGCTTCTTGTATTCAATGACCACTGTAAGTTCTTTACAAATTAAATTCTTTGATTTTGTTTTACTGTTATTGAAATTAATATTGAAGAAATGTGACCCTTTTACTATAATTTGAAGATATGTAACACTTTAATATCTTGCAGTAATGGCTCGTCAGCCTTTAATTGTACAAAGTGAGAGGCGTAAAAGAATTGGTCTTGCTATTACAATATGGTTGCAAATGTGTACAGTTGCGAGTTGGTTCTTAGTTGCATTGGGTGCCATCCATAGCCTAGATACTTATAGACCAAGGATTAGATCCTATGTTTTAGATTTTTATGCAAAATGAGATTATGTGAAAAAACTTGTATATGGTAGTGACGAGACCTGTATTGAACAAGTTAGGATGAATAGAATTACCTTTTTTAAATTATGTGAGATGTTACAAACTTTAGGGGGATTGAAGTCGTCAAGGAACATGCTTATTGATGAGCAAGTGACAATGTTTTTACATATCATTTCTCATCACCTTAAAAATAGAGTTATCAAGCGTCACTTTAATAGGTCTGGGGAAACTGTTAGCAGATCATTTCACAATGTTTTAAATGCTATCATACGCTTACAAGATGTGTTATTTAAAAAGGCAGAGCCAATTATAGCTAATTCTACAGACCCAATGTGGAAATGGTTTAAGGTATTGGAGTTAGTTCTATATATAGCTCGTACATAATTTAGTCCATTTACATTTAAATATAGTATCCTAACTCAAGGTTTTATATATGTGATGTAGAATTGCTTAGGTGCTTTAGATGGAACCCATATCAAGATTAGGGTTCCAACAGTTGATAAATCTAGATATCGAACGCGAAAAGGTGACATAGCAACAAATATGTTAGGTGTTTGTACACCTGATATACATTTTGTTTATATTCTTCCTAGTTGGGAAGGTTTTTTTGCTGATGGACGAGTTCTTCGAGATGCCATTAGTAGGAAACATGGATTAAAAGTTCCTCATGATAAAGTGCAAAATTAGAGGAATTTGAATTAATTTTTAAGATCATACTTTTTTAGGAAATTAACCATGACAAATAGTTTCTTTTTATAGGTTATTATTATCTAGTTGATACTGGATACACAAATTGTGAGGGATTTCTTGTGCCTTTTAGAGGACCAAGATATCATTTGAATGAGTGGCGTCAAGGTTACCAGCCAAGTACTCTGGAAGAATTTTTCAATATGAAACATGCTTCAGCGCGTAATGTTATTGAAAGATGTTTTGGGTTATTAAAACTTAGATGGGGAATACTTAGGAGTCCATAATTCTATCTTGTAAGGGTGCATAATAGAATCATTATTGCATGTTGTTTGCTCCATAATTTTATTCGAATCTATATGAGTCTTGATCTTATTGAAGTGGAGTTGGGAAAAGGATTACCTAGTAATGTGTTAGATGATGATGAACCGAATATCGTAAATATTCATCCATCGGATGCAAGGGCTACTTGGAGGATGGACCTAGCCAACCAAATGTTTGATGAATGGCAAACATCTAGAAATTAGTTAGGTTTAGGGTAAAAATAGTAAACGTTAAATTGTTTCTGTTATTTCATATATCTAGTTCATGAAACTTTGGTGGTGTTTGAATTATTTTTTTGTATTGTACTAGACTTGTTGAATGATAATTTATTTTCTTTTGATTCATCATGTGTTATAATTTTATAAAGTGTTGATCTTTTGATGCATAATATTGAACTTAATTTTAATTTGCATTTTTTTCTTAAGGTAGTTATGTCAGGTTTTTCACAATCAAGTGTTTCTTCCTAAAATTCTTGAGGAACCAAAAGGAAATGGGTTCTAGAAGAAGATGCTGTGTTGGTTGCTTGTATGGTCGACCTGCACAATGTTGGAACCTTTAATGCAGATACGGGATTCAAAGCTGGTTATTTAAATGAGTTGGAAAAAATGTTAGAAAAAGTTTTACCCCATGCCATGTTGAAGGCTAAACCTAATCTTGAATCGAGGATTAGGACATTGAAAAGGTATTGGTCAATCGTTTATGACATGCTTAGTGAAAAAAACAATAACGGCTTTGGTTGGGATGAGCATAGGTAGCTTGTTGTTGTTGAAGATGCGGTGTGGAACTCATATATAAATGTAAGAATTATTTCAATTCTTTATTATCTTATTTTGACCAAACTTATATCTAATATGAATTCCTCATTTTTATAGAGTCATAAAGAAGCTGCTCAATTCAAACATCAGAGTTTCCCTTATTATGACCAACTTACTGCCATCTACGCAAAAGATCGAGCCACTAGAAAAGATGCTCAAACAGCCGCTGATATTATTGAAGAAATAGATGTTGAGGATGTGGCTACTACAAATACTCATGAAGAAAGAAACGATTTCCATTGATGCGAAAATGATGTCTCTTTGGATGACATGGATCTTTCAGCTACACAACCGCAACTAGCTAAAAACCAAGGTGATTCCACATTTTCAAAGAAGATAAAAAGGATTTCTGATGCAAGTGATTATTCTACTTCATTTAATGATGCTGCCACTTTATTGGCGGAAAATATATAGACCGTTGGCCTTGAAATCTGTAAGTATATTGCCTTTGAAGTGCTAATTCAACAAAAGTCAGAAATGACCATTCAAAAAAAGTGCACTGAAATTATATCCAACATTACGTGAAGTAGAAGGTTTAACTGAGGATGAGCATTATCGAGCATTGAACAAAATTCCAGATCATCCAACACAAATGCTCATTTTCTTTAGTTTACCTTCTACTGTGCGATTGGAATAGGTCAGAAGATTTCTTGCTGTCCATTAAAAATCATGGTTGTATTGATGATATTTTGGTAACTTTTTGTGTTTGTAATATTTGGATGGTATAATGACATGATAGGATGTCATTACAATGTTGCAACTTTTGATGTTATAAAATTTTAAAACATATGGATTATGACATATAAACTAATGAAATCATGTAACTTTTTGTTAATATATGAATATTATGCTTGGATGTGAAATATAATTCTCAAGTTATTTATTACTTCAATATTTTATTTTTATTGTAGAATAATTAAATTATTTATTTCACTAATGATGTTTTAGCACATTAAATATGTATTGCGTTTAAAAATAATAAAGTAGATTATATATATTTTTATAGTATTATATATTTTAATTTTTTAATTCATATAATAATTATATTAAGAATGTTATTAATTTATATTTTTATTAAATTATATTTAATAATAATTATGTTAAAATATGGTTAAATTATTTATTATTTTATTAAATTATTTTCAATAATAATCTTATTAAAATTAATAATAATAACAATAATCATCTGCCTAAAAAAATTCCGCTAAGGGTATTATGGTCATTTTAGTTTTTTTCCTTATGCTATTACAACATCATACCATTCAACCAAACACAAGAATACTATTACAGCTCTATTTCATTCCATTCAACTAAACAGTTGAATTACTGATTACAACTCTATTTTATTACAGTTCTATTCAATTACAATTCTATTCTATTATAGTGAATCAAACGTATCCTGAATATCAATCAAAATATGAAGAGGATAAATATGGACTTTCGTCATTGTAGAAAAAAACAGACCAGAAAAGGAAGTAAAGTTTCTTTTACCAAACACAAGTGAAATGATCAGATATTGTCACTGTTATAAGAGTTTAGAGTGGTGGTCTAACTGAAAATTATAGTTGAACCCATTAATTCATTAATTTTCGGTTTAATGTGTTGTACCATCAATTTAATATTAATCAGATAAAAATAAATAAATTTATAAAAATAACAAAAATACAAAAAAATCATAATTAACTGAATTGATTAAATTGTTATTATCAATTTTATCGATTTACAATAATTCATATCAGTCCAACTCATTGAGTCATCAATTTTAATAACATCTAACTTTAGATCATTTTATTTGATTAAATGAATCAAAAGAAAAAGAAAACCACAAAATATTTTTTCCCCTTTGTATTACAAATATTGAAACCATTAAATATGCCCCACTCGCTTTTAAAGTCATTGTTTTTCAAATCCAAAAAAGACAAATAAACAATCCGGTTACTCCATCGATCACGCGCTGCTCTGCATCTATTTGAAATGGAACTCTTCTCCAAGCTCTCTTTTATTTTTATTTATTTATAGGTATATCATATTAGTTACTCAATTATAGTTTTGTTTGTTTTGTGGTCATTTAATCATAAAAATTATTTAACTATTTAATTTTATTTTTTATCACTCAAATTATCTTTTATTTTTAAAGTTTCATTTTTTAACAATTGACTGGTGATTAAAGAAAAAATAAATAATTAAAAGTTATTTTATAGCTTTTATAATTGGGCAAAAAAATTGTAGTTTCCTTTGTTTATTTAATTTTGAAAAATGGAACAATTTATAATGGAGTTGCTATTTCTATAATGGGCTCAATCAACATCCCACGAGCTTCAAATCTGCAAAAATTTTCAACTCCTCCCATTTCATTCACTATCTCTTTTATCTCTGCAAACTTCCACTCTTCAATTATTTCTCTTTGCATTCCATTTGTTTCAGTGGATCCATTCCTTTCTTCTTTGCCTCATGGCTCTTGAAACATGGCTCATAAAACTCAAAAAAACCATATCCAACACCCTTGATACTGCAAGATCTTCAAATCATAAAGCCAACGTTGGGGTTTTATCCTTTGAAATCGCTGGACTTATGTCAAAGCTTCTACAGCTCTGGAATTGTCTTTCAGATACGACTATAATTCGTCTTCGTGATGAATCTTTATCTCTCGAAGGAGTCCACAAGATTGTTTCTAACGATGAGTCTTTCCTGTTAGGGTTGGCGTGTGCTGAAATGGCTGAAATTATAAGGGTAGTAGCAAAATCCATTTCCAGGATAAGCAAAAGGTGCCAAGACTCGGATCTTCAAGGTTTCGATGGGTGGTTCGATGAGTTCGCTAACTCGGGTCATGATAGATATGGCTGGGTTCTGAGTTCTAAAGATATGGAAGCTAAAAGAAAGAAGATGGACAAGTACGTCACCATTACGGCAACTTTGTATAAAGAAATGGAGGAGTTATCTACAATTGAGAACTGCTTGAGAAAGTGTAAAGAATATAAACCATCTTCAATCAAAGAACAAAAGATTGTTGATCTGCAAACAAAGCTTTTTTGGCAAAGACAAGAAGTTAAGTATTTGAAAGAGAGATGTTTATGGAACAAAAGCTTTGACATGGTTGTTTCCATACTTGTGAGATCGATTTTCACTATTTTAGCAAGGTTGAAGCTTGTTTTTTTCGGGTTTGAGTTTGGGTATCCTTCTTGTTTACCACGAAGTCTCTCAGCTTCTGCGACTGTCCATCCAACTCAAAACCCCGACACTTTTCACTTTGTATCAGGTCCATTGAAGACTTCTTCGAAGCCGGTAAGTTTTTTCGAGTCGAACTCGAAGCTTTTAAAGCCTCCATCAAGTACGTTAGGGGCGGCGGCTTTAGCTCTACACTATGCGAATTTGATTATCATTATGGAGAAGATGATCAAGTCACCACAATTAGTAGGCATTGATGCAAGAGACGATCTTTATTCCATGCTTCCTAGCAGTATTAGTTCGTGTTTAAGGGGTAGATTAAAAGGAATAGGGTTGTCATCAGCGAGTGATCCAGTCCTTGCTGGAGAATGGAGAACAGCTGTGAGAAGCATATTGGGTTGGTTATCGCCATTGGCACACAACACGATCAAATGGCAAAGTGAAAGGAGCTTTGAGCACCAGAATTTGTTGCCCAAAACAAATGTTATTCTTCTTTTCCGAACTCTTTTCTTTGCGAATAAAGAAAAGACCGAAGCAGCTATCACCGAGCTGCTTGTGGGGTTGAATTATATTTGGAGATTCGAAAGGGAAATGACTGCAAAAGCCTTTTTCCACTGCACGAACTTTAATGACATTTAATTTTGTTTTCTGCAACTTCTATACTACTATCATGTTTTTTTGTTTAGATTGAACTGAGTTTCAGATCTTTAAAGGTTTTGTCTTCAATTCTAATCCCTTATTTGTATATGGTATAGCATAGATGTATGTAAACGATATGAACCGAGTAGAATCTCAAATATTGGATGGACTTGAAATTTCATGCATATTCATGGCAATAAGGTGAAGCATTTGTATTGGGAATCCAAATTGATTTTCGCTTTCTTTACTCTAAAAATTGATATATTAGTCCTCAATATTAGATCAAAAAATAAAATGTTCATTTCTTTTAAAAATTTCATTCCTTTGTAGTTTTAAAAGATAGTGTAATTAACAGAATAATTAGACAGTGATATATAGTATGTCACAGTATACCATATTTTGATGTACAAAGACCAATTTTCTAATATAAAAATAAATAAAATTTTTAATAGGAGGATCAATTTACTCTTTATCTAACATATAATGACTAAATTTTTTTTAGCATAAAACCAAAATACAATCCCAACTTCTAATATAGCATAATACATTATACTTTTACCATTATTATATATAATCATGTGAAAATATCCTTTTATTGTGTTACTTTGATTTTTTGGGTTATTAGAATCACACCAGTGGATCCAGATTCATTAGCTCATAATTTAAAGGTTTGATTACTTGATTTTATGAAATGGTTTTTAAAATAGTTGTTCGCCGATAGGAGCGGCCGAGCAGGCTAGCTGTCCGTAGTTCAATTTTTCCAATTGAGGTTCATGGACCCCGCTTAGTAAAATACATACATATATTTTTAAATATATATATATGTCATGGAATATCTGCTTGTTGTGATTTATTAAGTGAGAGGATGATATAAACGTTAGTAAAACCAATTAAAATCTTAATGTACAGCAATATAAATTTCTTGGTTCTGTGTAGGAGTACAAGCTAAATTGTCTTTTAAGGCAGAAGGGGAAGGAATAAGTTAACAACATCAAGCTTAGCATAGTAGATAAAAGTGGTAAAAGAATGGCAGAGGTATTTATACTAAAAGTTGAATTATATTTTAATTTTTATATTAAAAAATGAGTAAATCAATCCTTATACGTTACATTAAAAAGAAAACTAGTCTTTTTATTAAATTTTTTTATCTATTTTTACAATTAAAACCGGCTCCCTATACATTAACAAGAAGTACACGTTGCATGTCATATGTGACTATTTAGTTATTCTGTTAGTTATGTCGTTTTAATAGTATAAAATGATAAATTTTTTAAAAATGATCAAAGTATTTTTATTTAACGATAAAAATTAATTTATCTATTTATTAAGTAAAATAAATAAAATATAATTTAATTCTTAATACAAAACTTTCACAATAATTTTACTACCATAAACTTGTATATAGAGGTAATGGGAGAGCAATGTCATCGATCAAGGAAGCATAAAGATGCTAATAGAATTTATTAATATAAAATACTATTCATTTATATAAATAATCTACACGTAATTGATGTATATTAATTAAATTTGTTTAATATATGCTTTGAAAGTAAAATATGCTATGCATAATCGATTACCAAGATATTAATTAGAAAAAGTTATCAGTATGTGATATTTTGGGCGGTATATGATTGGTACCAATTGTTAGAAATCGACTCAATTAAGTAACGAACAAGAAAATAGTGGAATAAATTGATAAATTGAACACACAAATTTAACTTGGAAAAACCCCTCCAATGAGGAAAAAAACCACATGCAAAGATAATTTTACTATAATGGCAAAAGAACGAAGAGTACAAAAGATGGAGATTAAGACTAAATCCCGAAAACCCGAAAACCCGAAAACAAAGAACCCTCAAAACGTAAACACAAAATTCTCTAAATGTGTTATGAGTTCTAATCTCTAATGGGTGTATTTTTTAAGGTTGTAAAAGAGCCTATTTATAGGCTAAATTTATAGGTCAAATAATAAAAAAATAGTCTAAACTAATCAGTGTTTGATTGAAACAAGTAAACAGAATTTAACTGAAAGATTATTTTTCAAATTTGACTCAAAATAGGAGTCATATTTAACAAATCTCCATCTTGACTCATATTTCCACAACGCCATCTTTGCCAAAGCCCGCCACGAGCCTATCTTGAACTATGCAGGGAATTAACTGAGTCGAATTTGTGCTTAGAAACTGAAAGACTTCTAGCCTTCGACTTGTACACTATCAAATCAAAACTAAACCGGGTATGATTTTCACGAACACAGTGCCCTAACCTTTCAAAACCTGCATCCAAAAGAGAACCTCTCTTCAACGAAACAGTCATACCTTTTTCCCTCTTATGACTAAGTTGCCTCCGCTCCAAATGAGTTGACTTCAACTCCGTAACGAACGAGGGACGTCCGATTTCACCGGTCACTGTAGAACTTTCCAGAATATAAAGACTGCCGGTTCTTTTACTTTTTAACAAAATGAGAGCTCCACGAGATACTTTAATGCCGTTCGACTCGATGTTGATTCTGCATTCAAGTCTAAAATACTCAAGGAAATGAGATTCTTTTGTAAATCAGGTACATACCTGACATTTGAGAGTGTCCTAATCGTCCCATCATGCATCTTAATTTTAACAGTACCAATATCAATTACCTTACTAGATGAATAGTTTTCCATGCGCACAACTCCACCTTCAACCGAACTGTATGTGGAGAACCATTCTCTATTGAGACACATGTGAAAAGAACATCCTGAATCTAGGATTTACTCGGATGTGAACTTGGAGTTATCGCTTGTTGACACTAACAAGAAATCATCACCATTTTCATCGGCCAAATTAGCACCAGCTACATCTTCCTTGTTACTCTCAGCAGCTCTTTTATTTCATAGTTTATAACAATCTGCTTTGACGTGCCCTAATTTTTTACAATAGCGACACCTTTTGTCTCTTTTCTTTGATGCTACCAAAACAGAAGCTTGCCTATCTGTCTTGCTATCCAACTGAAGCTCATTGTCGAGTTTGACTCTACTCAACAAACGACCCTTCACATCTTCAAACGAGAGTTTGTCTCTTCCATAAATTAAGGTCTCCCTGAAATACTTGTATGAAGGAGGTAAAGAGCACAATAATAGCATAGCTTGATCTTCATCATCAATATGAACCTCAACATTCTTTAAATTATTTAAAAGAGTAATGAATTGACTGATGTGATCTCTAAGAAGCTTACCTTCGTTCATGCGAAACGTAAATAATGTTGTTTCAACACTAAATGTTTAGCCAGAGACTTAGTCGCACAAAGAGTTTCTAACCTTTTCCACAAGGCAGATGAGGTCTTCTCCATCAATACCTCCTGCAATACCGTATTCGCGAGGCATAGTTGGATTGCAGACAAAGCCTTTTCATCAAGCTCTTCCCATTCTGTTTTATTTAGATTCTCTGGTTTTTTCCCGGTAACAACCTTTTTCAAACCGGATTAAACTAGAATTGCCATCATCCGAACTTGCCACAGATTGAAATTTGTCTCACCATTGAACTTCTCAATTTCAAACCTTGTTGTTGCCATCTCTGAATGAGCTGATCTATGAAAATTGAACTAACTCTAATACTACTTGTTAGGAATCGACCCAATTAAGCAACGAACAAGAAAATAACGGAATAAATTGAGAAATTGAACACACAAATTTAACATGGAAAAACCCCTCCAATGAGGATAAAAAACAACGGGTAAAGATAATTTTACTATAATGGCAAAAGAATGAAGAGTACAAAAGATTAAGATTAAGATTAAACCCCGAAAACCCGAAAACAAAGAACCCTCAAAACGTAAACAGAAAATTCTCTAAATGTGTTATGAGTTCTAATCTCTAATGGGTGTATTTTTCTAAGGTTGTAAAAGAGACTATTTATAGGCTAAATTCATAGGTCAAATAATAATAAAATAATCTAAACTAATCAATATTTGATTGAAACAAGTAAACAGAATTTAACTGAAAGATTATTTTTCAAATTTGACTCAAAATAGGAGTCATATTTAACACCAACCATAACTGATCCAAAACTTTGTTGTTCTTATATCCAAAGGGGATTGTGCGACATTACATGATCAAGAAGCTACTCAGATAGGTTATTATTAATGAAAATCATGAAAGAGGAACTAAAAAGTACAAGAGAGAATTGCAAGTACAATAAAAACTAGAAAAATAAAAAAATAAAAAAATAAAAAATAGAAATGTAAAATAGACAACACAATCAATTAATTCCGTAGTTAGAATCCAATGCTACATTTAAAGACTTTTTTAGAGAAAAATCTATTAAAAAGATAATTTAAGCTTAACTCACACTTCTTATAGCCTCACTCCTGTGCAATTATAAACATTCAACTCTCTCACCAAAATTTTTCCAGTGAAATATTTGTCCAGTCCAAACTGATAGAACATTTTGTTTACAATATAAAGTCACTCATAAATGTGCTGGGCAATAAATTGACTGAGTTCTCTATTTGCACACACAAAAGATAAAAACAAGTCTATTTTATATAGATGTTTTGTAGGCTTCTTAATCAAGTTACTGTGATTGATATTAACCTCCAATCAGTCTTCTTATTAAGGAATGCGATACAGTAGAGGTCCTCTTCAATTAAACATATTGATCACATATCTTAAATAAATAAAAAAAGTTTATCACAATAAATCACTTTAAGTTATCCTTGACAGAATTTCTTTTTCCAATTAACCTCGAATTCCGTTGCATAGAACCCCTTAAAAATATGTACAAAATCAAATACATTCATCAGGTCAAATATGTCTACAAAATAGGCAATTTACAACCAACTCAGTTGAAAAGTAAGTTGCAACTTGCAGCATCAACATGATACAATATTTGATTTGATTTTTTTTTTTTTTGCTTTCAAATAGTTGAGTATAATTTGGAAGAGTAGCTAGCTGGGGAATGAATCTTTATTTAGGTCCCTTTGGTGTATTTGGATATATCTTAGCTGATCACCAACACCAATCAGCACAGTTGGTAGGGTTAGAAATAGATGCCAGTAATAATAACGCTTACTAATGCCCTGAGACATAGAGCAGTGCCCGTGACATCATTGCCAAGTTTAGTCTACGTTTGGCCCAAAACCTACTTTAACATGCGCTTCTGTCTTTCTTCCTTTTACACAACAATGGAGCTTGGACTTGAGAGGCATCCCAAATTTTGTTTGCTCATGAAAAGCCCATAAAAGTTCGTATTGACAAAAAGAAAGTCTTGAGGACTCCCTTTTTTACTCGTTTAACTCCTAAACCAAAGCCAACTAGCAGCCCATCAAATAACGAAATCCTTTCCACTGCTACTTTTTGAATAGAAAAAAGTGTTTTGATAAAATTATTGAAAATTTTCATTTGATTAAAAATTTTTATTTCAGCATTTATTATTTTAAATGTTTTTTATAATTGTTTTAAATTTTTACCTAATATAAAATTTTCAACAAAAATGTGTTGAATAAGATAAATAGCTAGGTCAGTTATTTATCACTTAATGTAGAAAATATAAAGTTATTTTAATTTATTAAAAAATTAACAAAAATAAATTTTAAAAAATGAAATATTAAAATTAATATATTTATCTTTCATCCAAAACTATTCAAAATAATATAACATACTTGTTATACCCTTACCTCGATAGAGACACATGGCGACACGAGAACTAGCCAGAAAGGTGAGCAACCCTTGGCCTTGTATTGTCTATGTCACACCCTAAAATGTTAAGTTTACATTGGAATCATGACTTTGAGTATTAATTTGAAAAGCTTATAAATTGAGTGGGTTCTAGTGGAAATCAGGGGAATTGGCGGGTTCATTGTGAAAATGTTGGATTTCAACCTTGGTTCATTGCAATTGAACTAGAAAAATATCTTAGTGGGAGACATGATGATTATGGATATGTACACCAGGCTATTGAATTTGAGATCGGTGAAGGGAGTGAGAAAATATTATATAAATGAGAGATATTATTCTCTGGTAGAGGTGTGCATGGGCCGGACTACCCGGCCCGGCCCGAAGGCCCCCCCCCTAATGTGGGAGGGTTTGGGCAAAAATATAGGCCTGAAAAATGGGCTTGGACAAAAAAATAAGGCTCGTTTAAAAAATGGACCGGGCCTCGGGTAAGGTATTTTAGTTCGGGCTGACTTTTACCAAATTTTACCGACTCGAATCACTAAAGGACAAAAAATCTGCATATTTTTTTTATTTTTAATGTTATTTTCTTGTTGTTTTCTCCTATTTTGCTACCATTTTACTATTATGTTGCTATTATTTTGTTGTTATTGTTTGGATATTGTATAAAATTTATTTTATTGTTAATTTTCTTATTATTTTAAAGGTATTTGTTAATTTTTATTATTTTAGAAGCATTTGCTTGTTAAGTTGCATTTATCTTAGTGTTATTTAAGTCTACATATTTTTAAAATTTATTTTTAATTTGTTGGGAAATATTTATTTTGATATTTTTCAGATTTTTGATGTATTATATATATTTAAAAATAATATAAAATTAATACTGGGCGGGCTGTGTCGAGGCCGGGTTTTAGTATTTTTATCCGGGTAGGGCTTGGACAAAATTTTAGGCCCATTTTTTGGGCCCGGCCTGGCCTGAGCCCAATAAATGGGCATAATTTTTAGTTCAAATTTCACCCGAACCGCCTCGACCTTACCATGAACACCTTTATTCTCTGGTGTTATTCTTTCATTTTTCTGTTTTTTCTCCATCTTCTTCATTGGTCTAGTTGTAAGAAAGAAAGGTTGAGAATAGTCTGCATGGAGTAAAGAAGTTAAAGTTTGTGTAAAAGTAACTAATGATTTATCAAGCTGGTAAGCTTCCTAACCTTTCTGCATTGATTCAAAAGTCAGTGGTTTTAGAAAAAGAGGCATTGAGACCTCATTTCGATAAACTGAGCTCGTAAATATTTTTATTAAATATTTATAAAACTATTTTATAGGTGAATTAAATTTTGGTCTGGAGATTTTAATAATTGAATGACTAATTGAGGTACAAGGACTAAACTATAAAAACTGTAAAAGTTAATTACTATTAATTTTTATTAGCTAAATGAGTCAAATAGTATTATTAAAGGGATTTAAATGGAAATTATGCCATATTCCATTATAGTGGATGGTCATAGCATGGTTTTAAGTGGAAATATGTTAATTATAATATTTAATTAGTAATAAAATAAGATAAACCATAAAAGAAAACAAATAAGTCATCATCTTTTCTCATTTTCGTCTTCCCAACCAAATTCTCCATGGATGAACTAAAAAAACATTCGACCAAGCTTCCAACTTTTTCATGGATCAATGATTGAATCAATCGGAGCTTAAACGTAGAAAAAAGAAAAATTATGAAATAAAAATTGATATCATATTTGTTGCTGGTTTGGTTAGGTAAGTTCGTATGAACTTTATTAATTCTTGATATGTTGTGTTATTTTGTTTTATTATTAGTTAGAAATTTTATATACATAAAGTACTAGCATAGAATGGATTTAGAATTGACATCGAATGGATTTAATCGTAAAAATATGAAAAATATGAATAGATGTGTTGTATCAATTGAACGCAAAGTTGTTATATATCTAACAACCAGTTTTTCAATGTTGCTGGAAATAGTTGTTTCAGGACAACAATTTTGATGTGTGAGTATATAAATATTATTTATTTAATATTTACGATGTCAGTAAAGTGTTGTGTTAAAGTTTGGTCCATTAATTTTGACATTTAGATAGTTAATTAAGGAAGAATGACTAATTTATAAAACCTGCAAAAGTTACTAACTATTGGAATTTTATTAATTAAATGACTTAAAAGGTAAAAGGAAGAGGTTTAATGTTGCAATTAGACCATATTAGTGTGGCATGGACGGTTAACACTTGGTTTCCACTTGTTTTTATATGTTAAAATTATATTAAATAAATGAAATGAAAATAATAATATTAATAAAAAATGAAAACCACTAAAGCCGTTTTTATTTCCTTCTCCATCTTTCCATTGCTGAAACTCTATTGTTAAGCTAGCTTGAATGTAACACCCCTAACATGGCAAATCATTACATGCATACATGTTTATAATCTTACCTTAGTATATTCCATATGATAGGCATAATTTGAACAACCATTTAACATGTATATAGCTACCATAGTGATATGAGCTCGATTCAGTGTTAGTTCGAGTCGTTTAGATTGCCCGATCGTGAAATTAAGTAAGGCTTGGATTGTTTTCGACATAAATTGGAAGAGGTTGAGAAATAGGTTCAAACAAAGGTAACAAAGATGGCTTAGATGTAAAATGGATGAGGATCAGCTAAGGGCTAAGATAGAACCAATAATATAGGAAATTGTTGACCCAAGTCTTAAACAGCTCTTAGGTGAAAATGGTTGGGAATATAGCAAAAAAACCTTGACCCACTATCTAGCTAGGTAGGAACCAGAGGTAGGTTGAATGCCACACTTAGAAGTGGTAAGTTTGATAAACAAGGATGGAAATGATGCCACAAGACTTAACTTGATAAGTTAGATCAGTCCTAGAGAGAAAAAAGGAGATTTGAATTCTCACAAGTATCAAATAATTCATAAATTGAGCAAAAGTTGTCTAATCGAAACAATGTTTTATTACAAACTATTTATAGGTATTATTATGGCTATTCGAATGCCTATATGAGACCTTTTATTTTCAGCAATTAACTAAGGTTATTACAAGCATTAATTTCATTTTAAACTCATGTAGGGAAGCCAATAGTTATGTCTTTTCACTTGATTCTGATGTAGAAGAAAATGCATGTCTCTTTACTTTATTGATGACTTAATGAATGCTTAATGTGCTGTTTGGTGTCCGTTCATCTCCCTTAAACTGACTGTCAAAATACTTGTGCATTCATCTCTTTAATTGGCTCTTTAACTAGCTTTGAATGCTTTAAAACTGAACAGATTTGAAGAGACACTCTTGGACCATTTGAACAGCCACTACGATGATCTTTGAAGGCTTGAAAAACGCCCAAACTTGAAAAGTCAATTAGCCATATGAATAGGCACCTACAAGGTAGATAATTAAGCATTAAAGACGCTCATAAGAATCAGCACTCTATAAACACTCATACACAAATTCATTAATGAACATGCAGCTCAAATCACCTTATTTAAAATGAAAATAAACACACTTTAATTTATGCAGTAAAAAGAAAAAGCCAAATTAAATAACATACTTATATAAACAAACTTAAATATATTTAACAACAAAGATGCTTAAATGCATGGTTTAATATGTAAACTAAATGAACAAATGAGTTACTTATTGCATTACTTAATTTAATGATGCAAACTTTAACTAACATGGGAGTTACATAATGCATGTCATAATTTATGATGCAAACTTTAACTAAAGTAACTAAAATAAATGAATCAAAGTCCTTATTCTCCAGCAACCAAATTAACAAACTGAAATTAAAAACTTCATTTTGCACTTGGGCTCCTCGTGCTTGGGGCAATTTCGATGTCGTCGAGGTGTATTGAAACATGATGCGGCTAGGATCGTATCATTCCCTCATTGAAAACAATTTATCCTCAAATCGGGCCATTTGTTCACAAAAAACTTTTCTAGATCATGACCCCCTTTATTCATAAACCTGACAAAGTCGCTTCCAAAAATGTGAGAATCACAAATGGTTCGAGAAGAAAGAAGGCTATTTAGATACCCTTCCTCTTTGGAAGGATACCATTTCAAGTTGTCACCTACACTAAAATGAAATAAATTAGTGACACTTTGAATTATAAACACAAAATAAATTTGTAGAATCTTATTAAAAATTGAGATGCATAAACTAATGCCGGGATCAAAAATAGAAATTGGTCTTACCTTACCATAATGATTCAAGAAGTTCATCGATGGCAACAAGCCAAAATCACAGAGTATTTGAAAGATATAATCTTGGAAAACAAATTTCCATGGCTCAAGTCCCTTGAACAATAATATAGAACTATAATCACCGGGATCAAAAATAAGGTTCTCTCTTACCATTTCCATTTGTGTTGAACATTTCATTACCGGCAACATGGTAGGAACACGAAGTAATGGAAAATTATAACCATGCAAAACACGCTCAAATCCTTTAAACCATAATATAGAACAACCTCCGAAATCAAAAATTTGATTTTGACTTCGCAAGACATCAGAATTCACATGTTTTGTTTTCAAAAATAATGATAAAACTTGGAGCAAATGGAAGGGTGCAACACATTTATTCAAAATAAAATTATGATGCTCACCTTCACTTATCAACAGCTTAGGGAAACATGCTCCAGGTTAAAACACATGGTTTTGATCACTTGTTCCAAAATGCAGCAAAAGTTTCTTTTTCACTAATAAATTACACATGCTAAACAAATAGGATTTTAGCATACACATGTTCAAACAATAAAACCTTTTAAAATTCATCCGAACAAGAATGCACTTACTTGAAGATTTCGTACAATGATGTAAAGAATCCACATAACCATCACAATCAAACAAGTTGGGATTTTTACATGAAAATTATTTATTCAAATTTTGTATACTTCGATTTAATCTATCCTCATAAACAGAATTACCAACACAATAAACAACATGAGAAAAACTCTTCAGGCTAATTATTGAAATGAAATCATCATCAACAATCAGAGAATGACAATTATCCAAATCGAAATGAGATCTTTTGAAAACTAAGTCACCGGTAATTTTAGTAACAACATTCGAATTAGCTTGCTGTGACTTGATTGATAAAAATTCCTTACCTTGCTTACCTTTAAGCACTTGTGGAATAAGTTTACCTTCAACCTTACCTTTCTCGATCAAATGAAATCGTCTCTCATTGGAAAAGTATTAAAGTTGAAGCTTGTCAATCGAATCTTCAAAAACTTGAAAAGCAGGAACAATACGAGGACAATTCGTATGTTGGTTAGTAAAATAATTCCTTACTTTTTCTTGCTCACTTTCATCTTTTTCACTTGTTTCTTTTTCAACAACAACACTCGTTTTTTTCACACTCTCTTTTCTTTCTTCAGTCTCTTTCTCTTTTTCAATTTCTTTTTCTGGTTCACATATTTGTTCGGTTTATTTTTCTTTCATTACAGGAAGAAGATAACAGGACATATTTAGAATGAAAATCTTTTCGTAGGGAAAAAGAGGAAGAATCTACATACGAAATACGATAATCTCTTCGAGATTGAATTTTCAGGGATGAATACCTTGGTGCATATGAAGAATTACTTGGACCTTCTCGTTTGTCACCGTAATAGGCTTCAAACTCAAAGCTTGAGTTATTTCGACTTGAAGTCCTCATTGGAAAGGAATCTTGATAGGGATCTCTTTTCACGTAGTCATTAGATGTTAGACTCCTTGACGATCTTGTTTCCGTCCTTTGACTTGGAAAAATTCACTCTCGATAGTAGTAAGATAGGAGGGAACGCTTGCACATCACAGCTTTTATTTTAGACCAAGTTAATATCAGACACTCTCCATTTTGTCTTCGACTCGTGGTGAATTGATCCCACCAAATCATAACATAATCAGATAACTCGTTCGACGCAAGTTTCACCTTTTTTCCTCTCCGAGTAGTTGTGGCACTCGAAGACCAATTTGATTTTCCTTTCCATTCAAGGTATGCCTCCGGGTCAAATCTACCTCAAAATAGTGGAAGAGCTAACTTGATATTCTTCAAACTGTCATCAACAAGTTCACGCTCTCTAAAGCCTTGGTTTCTATGAACGTGTCACCTTTCGCTTTGATTGGATGCTTGATAAGATGGATTGGACAAACCACAATTGGCAGGAACATTCCTTTCGAAACTTAGAGACATATTGTTTGAACTTCACCATAAAATCCTCATGTTTCACCCAAAAAGAAAAAGTAAATGGCACTCCCACTCGTGTTTGCACTCTTTAATGGCTTTTACTCAGTCAAATGGTCCCATCTCACTCTTGCCTTTTTCCTCTTAATTCACCTCTCCAAGTTCTCAATGAACTATTTAGACTTAACAGAAGTCATATAGAGTCAATTTACAAAAGTGATGATCGATTTTAGGTAGGGAATGATGTTAGAACAAAGAGGGTAGGCTAGAAACAAAAATAAAATGGTTTTAGTGTGGCTAAATGGTAGGAAGGTGAATAAAACAAAAACAATTTGGGCAACAAGTAAAACTCCAAGCTAGCTTATTTTTTTTTTCAAACGAATTTTGGACTCTCAAACTTGATTTTTACACTTTGAAATACTATTGATATTGAAAAAATTTTATGAATTTTTTTGATCAAATTACAATCCCGTAATCGCTACAAACATCAATACTTACTTCAATTTCACTAGCTCTGATACCAAATGATACGAGCTTGATTCAGTGTTGATTCGAGTTGTTTAGATTGCCCGATCGTGAAATTAAGTAAGGCTTGGATTGTTTTTGAAATAAATTGGATGAGGTTGAGAAATAGGTTCAAACAAAGGTAACAAAGATGGTTTAGATGAAAAATGGATGATGATCGGCTAAGGGCTAAAATTGAACCAACATTATAGGAAATTGTTGAACCGAGTCTTAAATAGCTCTTCGGTGAAAATGGTTGGGAATATAGCAAAGAAACCTTGACCCACTATCTAGCTAGGTAGGGACTAGAGGTATGTTGAACGCCACACTTAGAAGTGGTAAGTTCGATAAACAAGGATGGAAATGACGCCACAAGACTTAGCTTGATAAGTTAGATCAATCCTAGAGAGAAACAAGGAGATTTGAATTCTTACAAGTATCAAATAATTCATAAATTGAGAAAAAGTTGTGTGACAACCCTAAATTGACCCTAGTCGGAAAGTGGTCTCGGGACCACTAAACCGAGTCATAAAAAATAATTAGCCATCATAGTTGATGCTCATTATATGTACATATGCATGTGTGAAAAATTCATGTTTGAATTTTGTTAATTGTAAGTGAATTTTATCAAATAGGACTTATGTGAGAAAATTTAGAAATGTGCTAAGCAAATGTAAAGTGGCTTATCAATGCATGATGTGAAAATGATGGGCTTGCATGTCAAATTTCCCTAGATTAAAGCCTAGTGGCCGGCCATGACAAAGGGGGATGGGCAAAACATGTCATAAAACATGTTGTGTAAGTGGTTTATGTTGGAATAAATAAAATAAGGTGTATGGGTAATAAAGTAATGAAAAAAAAAAAGGAAAGAAGGTGTGTGATCCCCCCCATTGCCGTGAGTTGAAGAAAAGAGAAAAAAAAATTGTTCATCTTTTTCATTTTCTTTTGGCCGAAAATTCTAAGGAAGAAGGAAGGAATTCTTGATCCATGTTTGGTTTAGAAGAGGATTAGGAGGAGGTTCGGCCATACTTGTATCAAGATTAAGGTATGTTTGATGTTGTGCCATGAGATTCATGCATGTTTTTAGTTGCTAGCTTGATGTTCTTATTAGCCCATGGTTCAAATCTTTGCTATGTCATGGGGATGGTATTAGGCCAAGGTGGATTTTGTGTTGATGTCATTGCATGCTAAATGTGAAGCTTATTAATGATGCATGTGATGGTGGATTGATAACTCTTGAATCTCCTTTCTAGCATCCTTGAGTGAGACATTAAGTTCCTTGTTCAACCATGACCAAAAATTGAAATGGTAAGGTGTTGTGATGCATTCGGCCATGGTAGGATATAGAAGAGAAATAAGGTTGTTGTTAGATGAAGTAGAGTCTAACAAATGAGCTCGTATGTGCATTGGTTGCTAGATGGAGAAGAATCGGCTAGCATGTTGTGTGCTAAGGCCGAATGTAATTTGGTATATTATGGGTAATGCATGTGTTGAATTAGTGTAAAGGGAGAGGATGCTTTAATAGTGTATATATGTGTATTAGCCAAGTTTTGAACTTGAAACAAATGGTGTTTAGTCAACACAAGTGACCATACTTGTAGAATGTATTAAGTGTTGCAATCGGCCTTAGCATAGATGTGTATGTTCGGCCATTGGTAGCCTATTGATGGCTTTAGCTTGACTTAGAAAATTCGGCTAAGGGGAAATATTAGCTAGTATGTTGAATTCGATTCGTGATTTCGTACATATGTGACTCTAATATCTAATGTATTTATATGGGCTAAGTACCTTGAGCTTCTCTTTTGATGTTCGAATAAATTGTATTAAATTGTTGATGTGATTAAAAATGCGTATGATCATTGTGTATTTGAGCTAAAAGGTGGCCATATGACCTATCAAACTCCTTGTCATATTCGCCATAAGCTAGCAAAATGAGACTTTGATAAGTTAAATTTGTTTGAATTAGCTCAAGAGCTTAGGGACCACAGTTGGATAAGGAAAGGAAAAAGTGATCGAATAGTCGTTGAAGCCGTTCGACAACATCCGAGGTAAGTTTTCGAGTAATGGAACTTAAATTATGATTCGATTAGATTATGTCTTAAGTAAATCAAAATCATGCCCTTTGTATGTGGCTATTGAGCTGAAATTGTAAATACGATAAGTGTCTTGTGTTGAGCTTTGGTAATGAAAATGAAATATGGATGTGTCATGATTTATTGATATATGTGTGCATGGTTCTTCGAATGATGTCCGGGCTAAGTCCCGAAGGCTTTGTGTTAAGTTACTAAATTCGGACTAAGATCCGAAGGCAATTGTGCGAGTTACTAAATCCGGACTAAGATCCAAAGGCATTTGTACGAGTTACTAAATCCGGACTAAGATCCGAAGGCATTTGTGCGAGTTACTAAATCCGGGATAAGTCCCGAAGGCATTTGTGCGAGCTACTATAACCGGGCTATGTCCCGAAGGTATTTGAACGAGTAGCTATATCCGGTTAAACTTGAAGGTACGTGATTCGGGAATGAATGAACTTGCTGTAAAAATTTCAGTTAATACGCTTGTGAAATCCGACAATGAGGTATGTTTCAGTATGTGCTTTGAATTAGTCGAGCCCTTACAAATAAGTATTCGCTCGGTTGATAAATGAGCTACCGCCTTTAGCTAAGTTGATCTTTTGTGTATGAACATAAGGGTTGGTAATGTGAAGTAAGTATGATATTGAGAATTTGTGCATATGAAATTATCCGTTTAGCTATCTGAATGCTATGCTTTTGTTGTCTTTGAATCCTTGCTCAAAACTTACTAAGCATAAATTGCTTACTCCGCTTTCTTTGTTTCTCTGTTTTATAGATTTTGGCTCGTCACCATCGGACTCGGGATATTTGGAAGTCAAAGTCTCCCACACTATCAAAGCCCCTTTTGGTACAATTTTGGTTGAACTTTGAAATGGCATGTATAGGACTACCCTTTTGTTGTTGGTCATGTACCCATGGATTTTGTGTAAATTTGGATAGCCATGCGAAAATGGCTTATATACGTTTTTAGCATAGTACTATAATCGTTTTGTATGTTGATCACTAAGGGGTATGAAAATGTATAGAAACGATTAGCCATTGGAATGGTTAATCATGATTATACTTTGTGCTATGTATGCAAAAAGGGCTAATTGAATCATGGAAACTATGAAATAGGTAAAGTCTACCTTAAAGGCAGATGCTGACAGCAGCAGCGATGTGGATGTGAAAAATCACTAAAAATAGTAGGAATGGAATTAAATAGTTAATAAATTATGTAAATGAAACTTGATGAATCTACTTTCATATGGAAGAAACGAAACGGTCATATGAGTTGTATGTTAAGAGATATTTAGGTTTTCGTGAAACAGGGCCAGAACGGTTTCTGGATACCCTGTTCCGACTTTGGAAATTCATTATAAATTAACCAGAGATAATTAGGAGTCATGCCATATATGTATAGATTCCTCTCTGAGTCTAGTTTCTAGAGAAACAAACGGAATCTGTATTGAAGCCCTGTACAGGGAGATATCCAGGTCGTAATGCATGAAGGTCAGTGTAGTCTCACCCTGTAACAGGGGAGACTTTAACTAATAAACTGTACTAATTGGCCTGACCAAAAATTTTAGAAAAAAATTTGTAGATGCATATATGAGTCTATTTTCAAGGAAAAATTACGAAACTGATTTTCGAGTTTTGGAACTCAAGATATGATTTTTAAAGTGACAGTGATGCAGTTAGCCAACTGCCTGGAAAATTTTTAAAATGGACTGTGAAAATGAGTGGTTTAAGCCGTTAACCCCTCGTGTCCGACTCCGGCAGCGGTCTCGGGTATGGGGTGTTACAATTAGATTGGTATCAGAGCTACGGTTTAGTCAATTCTAGGACTACCGTAATGCGTTTGGGTCTAGCTATACATGCCATTTTCTGTGATTATTTGATAGTGTGGTGATTTCTGACATTTGCAAATGTGTTTATTTATAGTAATGGATCCCGATCCCGACCGAAAGCGATGGTGATGATCTTGAGAGTGTAGCGCTGCTCAAGACAAGGGACAGCACCGCGGACTCTCAACCTAATGCTAGTAATCCAAATGATGAAGCTAGACAAGCTTTCTATAGCGTGATGAATGATTGGTTCAACCAAAACATTCGAACTAATACGGCTGTTCCACAACCTCCATTCCCAACAAACACAACCCCTGCACCTACAATGCCTCCGAATCGACCAAATAAGGTCAAATAAGCCCCAGTTGATAGAATCAAAACACGGGCTATTGAATTTAAGGCTACGGATAGTGATGATGCCGAGCAAGCTGAATTTTGGTTGGACAACACTATTCGGTTTTCGATGAACTATCTTGCACACCGATGAGTGCCTAAAGTGTACTATCTCCTTGCTACGTGATTCTGCCTACTATTTGGTGGAATACGTTGACTTCTGTTGTGCCTAGAGAGCAAGTAACTTGGGAGTTCTTCCAAACCGAGTTTCGAAAGAAGTATATCAGTCAGAGATTCATTGACCAAAAACGGAAGGAATTTCTTGAACTCAAACAAGGTTCCATGTTGGTTACCGACTATGAACGAAAATTTGTGAGGCTTAGCCAGACATGCGAGAATGCATTTCCTCGAAGCCGTAATGTGTAAACGTTTCGAGGATGGACTAAATGATGATATAAAGCTGTATGTTGGCATCTTGGAAATTCGAGAATTTGTAGTACTTGTTGAGCGAGCTTGCAAGGCCGAGGAGCTCAGTATGGAGAAAAGAAAAGTGAAGTGGGAGCAAGGGAGTTTCAGAAGAGGTCTTGGGAAGCCCTTCCCACACCATCGAAGAAATTTAGAGATGGCTTGGGCGGTCTAGGGACACTTCGGGCTTTTCTAGACGAGATCGCGATCGACCCCGTGAGCACACGAGTCACTTCAATTGCCGGTGTTGGAAATGATCGTCGAGATAGAACGGAGTGCCGTGATTGTGGCAAATGGCATTCGAAGTTGTAGATTCCATGACCGCTCTGTTACAAGTGCGGATCAGTTGACCACTTCATTAAAGATTGCCCGAGGTTGCTGAATGAATGTAAATCGAGTGGGAAACCGGTGCTACCATCGCCGAGGTAGACCATCTAGAAATACGGGTAATGCTAGTGGTGGTCAGAGAGGATCTAGAGATGCTACGACTAGATCCGAGGCTCGCGCTCCTGCTAGGGCTTATGCTATACGCGCACGCGAGGATGCTTCCTCGCCAGATGTTATTACCGGTACTTTCACTCTCTTTGATACTAATGTGATTGCTTTGATTGACCCTGGTTCTACTCATTCTTATATATGTGAAACCTTAGCATCCAGTAAGACATTACCTATTGAGTCTATTGAGTTCGTAATTCGGGTGTCAAATTCCTTGGGTCGTTACATGCTTGTCGACAAAGTGTGTAAGAAATGTCCCCTAGTAATTCGAGGTTCCTGTTTTCCGGCGGACTTGATGCTTTTGCCGTTTGATGAATTTGACGTTATCCTCGGTTTAAATTGGTTGACCGTGCATGATGCGGTTGTGAATTGCAAAAGCAAGACTATTGATCTGAGGTGCACAAATAACGAGATAATTCGGGTTGAGTCTACGGACTTAAAGGGGTTGCCAGCTGTAATATCAGCAATGTTGGCCCAGAAATATGTAAGAAAGGGGTGCGAAGCATAGATGATAAGGAGTTAGAAATAAAACCCGAATCTGTGCCGGTGGTTTGTGAATACCCGAATGTTTTTCCCGAAGAATTACCGGGTTTGCCACCTGTTCGGAGATAGAGTTTGGTATTGAGCTTGTACACGGACTACGCCGATTTCGATAGCTCCGTATCGTATGGCACCAACCAAGTTAAAAGAGTTGAAAGCTCGGTTGCAAGAATTGACGGATAGAGGTTTCGCCGACCAAGTTTCTCACCTTGGGGTGCACCAAGATTGTTTGTGAAAAGAAGGACGGAACCATGAGGATGTGCATTGACTATCGTCACCGAATAAAGTGACGATAAAGAATAAATATCCGTTACAGCGTATTGATGATTTGTTTGATCAACTAAAGGGAGCCTCGGTGTTTTCAAAGATAGATTTGAGATCGGTATTACCGATTCTTGAATTCGAGATTCGGATGTACCCAAAACTGCTTTCAGAACAAGGTACGGTCACTACGAGTTCTTAGTGATGCTGTTTGGGCTCATTAATGCCCCTGCGGTATTTATGGATTTGGTGATTCGGATCTTCAGACAGTATTTGGACCGGTTCGTAGTTGTGTTCATTGATGACATCTTGGTCTATTCAAGAGATGAGACCGAACATGCTTGAACACCGAGATTAGTGTTGCAAATTTTACGGGATAAGCGGTTATATGCTAAGTTCAGCAAGTGTGAGTTCGGTTAAGAGAGGTTAGCTTCTTGGGTCATGTGGTATCTGATCGAGTATTCGAGTCGACCGAGCAAAATTTCAGCCATACTTAACTGGAAGCCTCCAGAAATATTACCGAGGTTCGAGCTTTTTGGGACTTGCTTACTTACCGACGGTTTGTAAAAGGTTTCTCGATGATAGCCACACCCATGACGAAGCTACTTCAAAAAGATGTTAAGTTCGAATGGACGGAAAAATGTCAGAAAAGTTTTGATCAACTGAAAACTTATTTGACTGAAGCTCCAATTTTAGTGCAGCCCGAATCAGGCAAAGAGTTTGTCATCTATAGTGACGCCTCCCTACTTGGGTTAGGTTGCGTATTGATGTAAGAAGGTCGAGTTGTGGCCTATGCGTCGAGACAATTAAAGCCACATGAGAAAAATTATCCGACCCATGATCTCGAATTAGCTGCCATCGTATTCGCCTTGAAAATATGGCGACATTACTTATTTGGTGAGAAGTGCCATGTATTTTCGGATCACAAAAGTCTCAAATATTTGATGACTCAAAGAGACTTGAATCTGCGACAAAGACGTTGGCTCGAGTTGTTAAAAGATTATGAGCTTGTCATTGATTATCACCCGGGAAAGGCTAATGTGGTTGCGGACGCCTTAAGCCGAAAATTACTATTTGCTTTGCGAGCGATGAATGTACACTTGTCTATTCTACCCAACAATGTGTTAGTAGCCGAATTAAAGGCCAAACCATTATTGATTCATCAAATTCGTGAAGCTCAGAAAGTCGACGATGAGTTGGTTGCAAAACGGGCTGAATGTGTTCCGAATGTGGAATCGGAGTTTCAAATTGATGATGACGATTGTTTGAGGTACAGAAATCGGTTGTGTGTTCCAAGAAATTCAGAACTCATTTCGATGATTCTGAACGAAGCTCATTGTAGCTGAATGTCAATTCACCCGGGGAGTACGAAAATGTACAACGATCTGAGACGCCAGTTTTGGTGGCATGGTATGAAACGAGACATTTTCGATTTTGTTTCGAAGTGTTTAATATGTCAGCAAGTGAAGGCAGAACATCAAGTGCCTACGGGTTTACTCCAATCGATCATGATACCTGAATGGAAATGGGATCGAGTAACGATGGATTTTGTATCTGGGTTGCCAGTGTCGGCAAGTAAGAAAGATGCGATTTGGGTCGTTGTTGATAGATTGACTAAGTCGACTCACCTTATCCCCGTACGCACGGATTTTTCAATGGATAAATTAGCTGAATTGTATGTTTCTCAAATTGTGAGATTACACGGGGTACCTATTTCTATCGTGTCGGATAGAGATCCGAGATTCACCTCACGATTTTGGAAGAAATTGTAAGAAGCTTTGGGTACCAAGCTGCATTTTAGCACTGCTTTCATCCACAAACCGATGGTCAATCCGAGCGGATAATTCAGATACTTGAGGATATGTTGAGATGTTGCATCCTTGAGTTTAGTGGTTCATGGGAACGGTATTTACCTTTGATTGAATTCGCTTACAACAATAGTTTTCAGTCAAGTACTAAGATGGCACCTTACGAGGCTTTGTACGGTCGAAAATGCCGTATGCCATTATTTTGGACCGAACTCGGTGAAAGTAAAATTTTCGGAGTGGACTTGATTAAAGATGCTGAACGAAAAGTAAAAGTAATCCGTGAAAGTCTAAAGGCAGCCGCAGATCGTCAGAAATCGTACGCGGATTTGAAACGAAAAGACATTGAATATCAGGTAGGAGACAAAGTGTTTCTTAAGGTCTCACCTTGGAAAAAGATACTCCGATTTGGCCGTAAGGGAAAATTGAGTCTGAGATTCATCAGGCCATATGAGATATCCGAACGAGTTGGTCCAGTTGCGTATCGTTTGATTTTGCCCCCTGAACTCGAAAAGATTCACGGCGTCTTTCATGTTTCGATGCTTCGACGTTATAGATCTGATCCGTCGCACGTAATTAGTCCATTAGAGGTTGAAATTCAAGCCAATATGAGTTATGAAGAAGAACCGATTCGTATCCTAGCACGTGAAGTGAAAGAGTTGCGAAACAAAAGGGTTCCGCTAGTGAAAGTGTTATGGCTCAAACACGGGATAGAAGAAGCTACTTGGGAACCCGAGAACTCTATGAAAGAGCGATACCCAAACCTATTTACCGGTAAGATTTTCGGGGACGAAAATTTCTTAAGTGGGGGAGAGTTATGACAGCCCTAAATTGACCCTAATCAGAAAGTGGTCTCGGGACCACTAAACCGAGTCATAAAAAAATAATTAGCCGTCATAGTTGATGCTTATTATATGTACATATGCATGTGTGAAAAATTCATGTTTGAATTTTGTTAATTGTAAGTGAATTTTATCAAATAGGACTTATGTGAGAAAATTTAGAAATGTGCTAGGCAAATGTAAAGTGGCCTATCAATGCATGATGTGAAAATGATGGGCTTGCATGTCAAATTTCCCTAGATTAAAGCCTAGTGGCCGGCCATAACAAAGGGGGATGGGCAAAACATGTCATAAAACATGTTGTGTAAGTGGTTTATGTTGGAATAAATAAAATAAGGTGTATGGGTAATAAAGTAATGAAAAAAAAAAAGGAAAGAAGGTGTGTGATCCCCCATTGTCATGAGTTGAAGAAAAGAGAAAAAAAAATTGTTCATCCTTTTCATTTTCTTTTGGCCGAAAATTCTAAGGAAGAAGGAAGGAATTCTTGCTCCATGTTTGGTTTAGAAGAGGATTAGGAGGAGGTTCGGCCATACTTGTATCAAGATTAAGGTATGTTTGATGTTGTGCCATGAGATTCATGCATGTTTTAGTTGCTAGCTTGATGTTCTTATTAGCCCATGGTTCAAATCTTTGCTATGTCATGGGGATGGTATTCGGCCAAGGTGGATTTTGTGTTGATGTCATTGCATGCTAAATGTAAAGCTTATTAATGATGCATGTGATGGTGGATTGATAACTCTTGAATCTCCTTTTTAGCATCCTTGAGTGAGACATTAAGTTCCTTGTTCAACCATGACCAAAAATTGAAATGGTAAGGTGTTGTGATGCATTCGGCCATGGTAGGATATAGAAGAGAAATAAGGTTGTTGTTAGATGAAGTAGAGTCTAACAAATGAGCTCGTATGTGCATTGGTTGCTAGATGGAGAAGAATCGGCTAGCAAGTTGTGTGCTAAGGCCGAATGTAATTTGGTATATTATGGGTAATGCATGTGTTGAATTAGTGTAAAGGGAGAGGATGCTTTAATAGTGTATATATGTGTATTAGCCAAGTTTTGAACTTGAAACAAATGGTGTTTAGTCAACACAAGTGACCATACTTGTAGAATGTATTAAGTGTTGCAATCGGCCTTAGCATAGATGTGTATGTTCAGCCATTGGTAGCCTATTGATGGCTTTAGCTTGACTTAGAAAATTCAGCTAAGGGGAAATATTAGCTAGTATGTTGAATTCGATTCGTGATTTCGTACATATGTGACTCTAATGTCTAATGTATATATATGGGCTAAGTACCTTGAGCTTCTCTTTTGATGTTCGAATAAATTGTATTAAATTGTTGATGTGATTAAAAATGCGTATGATCATTGTGTATTTGAGCTAAAAGGTGGCCATATGACCTATCAAACTCCTTGTCATATTCGGCCATAAGCTAGCAAAATGAGACATTGATAAGTTAAATTTGTTTGAATTAGCTCAAGAGCTTAGGGGACCACAGTTGGATAAGGGAAAGAAAAAAGTGATCGAATAGCCGTTGAAGCCGTTCGACAACATCCGAGGTAAGTTTTCGAGTAATGGAACTTAAATTATGATTCGATTAGATTATGTCTTAAGTAAATCAAAATCATGCCCTTTGTATGTGGCTATTGAGCTAAAATTGTAAATATGATAAGTGTCGTGTGTTGAGCTTTGGTAATGAAAATGAAATATGGATGTGTCATGATTTATTGATATATGTGTGCATGGTTCTTCGAATGATGTCCGGGCTAAGTCCCGAAGGCTCTGTGTTAAGTTACTAAATTCGGACTAAGATCCGAAGGCAATTGTGCAAGTTACTAAATCCGGACTAAGATCCGAAGGCATTTGTGCGAGTTACTAAATCCGGACTAAGATTCGAAGGCATTTGTGTGAGTTACTAAATCCGGGATAAGTCCCGAAGGCATTTGTGCGAGCTACTATAACCGGGCTATGTCCCGAAGGTATTTGAACGAGTAGCTATATTCGATTAAACTCCGAAGGTACGTGATTCGGGAATGAATGAACTTGCTGTAAAAATTTCAGTTAATATGCTTGTGAAATCCCGACAATGAGGTATGTTTCAGATGTGCTTTGAATTAGTCGAGCCCTTACAAATAAGTATTCGCCGCTTGATAAATGAGCTACCGCCTTTAGCTAAGTTGATCTTTTGTGTATGAACATAAGGGTTGGTAATGTGAAGTAAGTATGATATTGAGAATTTGTGCATATGAAATTATCCGCTTTGCTATATGAATGCTATGCTTTTGTTGTGCTGAATCCTTGCTCAAAACTTACTAAGCATAAATTGCTTACTCCGCTTTCTTTGTTTCTCTGCTTTATAGATTTTGGCTCGTCACCATCGGACTCGGGATATTTGGAAGTCGAAGTCTCCCACACTATCAAAGCCCCTTTTGGTATAATTTTGGTTGAACTTTGAAATGGCATGTATAGGACTACCCTTTTGTTGTTGGTCATGTACCCATGGATTTTGTGTAAATTTGGATAGCCATGCGAAAATGGCTTATATAATGCTTTTAGCATAGTACTATAATCGCTTTGTATGTTGATCACTAAGAGGTATGGATATGTATAGAAACGATTAGCCATTGGAATGGTTAATCATGATTATACTTTGTGCTATGTATGCAAAAAGGGCTAATTGAATCATGGAAACTATGAAATAGGTAAAGTCTACCTTAAAGCCGATGTTGACAGCAAGCGATGTGGATTTGAAAATCACTAAAAATAGTAGGAATGGAATTAAATAGTGAATAAATTATGTAAATGAACCTTGATGAATCTACTTTCATATGGAAGAAACGAAACGGTCATATGAGTTGTATGTTAAGAGATATTTAGGTTTTTGTGAAACAGGGTCAGAACGGTTTCTGGATTCCCTGTTCCGACTTTGGAAATTCATTATATATTAACCAGAGATAATTAGGAGTCATACCATATATGTATAGATTCCTCTCTGAGTTTAGTTTCTATAGAAACAAACTGCATCAGTATTGAAGCCCTGTACAGGGAGATATCCAGGTCGTAATGTATGAAGGCAGTGTAGTCGCAGCCTGTAACATGGGAGACTGTAACTAATAAACTGTACTAATTGGCCCAACCAAAAATTTTAGAAAAAAATTTGTAGATACATATATGAGTCTAGTTTCAGGGAAAAATTATGAAATTATTTTCGAGTTTTGGAACTCAACATATGATTTTTAAAGTGACAGTGATGCAGTTAGCCAACTGCCTGGAAAATTTTTAAAATGGATTGTGAAAATGAGTGGTTTAAGCCGTTAACCCCTCGTGTCTGACTCCGGCAGCGGTCTCGGGTACGGGGTGTTACAAGTTGTCTAACCGAAACAATGTTTTCTTAAAAACTATTTATAGGCATTATTATGGCTATTCGAATGCCTATGTGAGACCTTTTATCTTTAGCAATTAACTAAGGTTATTACAAGCATTAATTTCGTTTTAAACTCATGTAGGGAAGCCAATAGTTATGTCTCTTCACTTGATTCTGATGTAGAAGAAAATGCTTGTCTCTTCACTTTATTGATGACTTAACGAACCCTTAATGTGCTGTTTGGTGTCCCTTTATCTCCCTTAAACTGAATGTTAAAAGACTTGTGCATTCATCTCTTTAATTGGCTCCTTAACTAACTTTGAATGCTTTAAAATTGAATAGATTTGAAGAGACACTCTTGGACCATTTGAACAGCCACCACGATGATCTTTGAAGGCTTGAAAAATGTCCAAACTTGAAAAGTCAATTAGCCATATGAATAGTCACCTACAAGGTAGATAATTAAGCATTAAAGACACTCATAAGAATCAGCACACTTTAAACACTCATACACAAATTTATTAATGAACATGCAACTCAAATCACCTTATTTAAAATGAAAATAAACACACTTTTAATTCATGTCGTAAAAAGTAACATCCAAATTAAATAGCATACTTATATGAACAAAATCAAATATATTTAACAACAAAGATGCTTAAATGCATGGTTTAAGATGTAAACTAAATGAACAAATGAGTTACTTATTGCATGACTTAATTTAATGATGCAAACTTTAACTAACATGGGGGTTACATAATGCATGTCATAATTTATGATGCAAACTTTAACTAAAGTAACTAAAATAAATGAATCAAAGTCCTTATTCTCCAACAACCAAATTAATAAACTGAAATTAAAAACTTCATTTTGCACTTGGGCCTCTCGTGCTTGGGCCAATTTTGATGTCGTCAAGGTGTATCGAAACATGATACGGCCGGGATCTCATCACATAGTATGACTTTACTAGTGCATAAAAAACACCCATTACTAGCCATTCCAATGGCTAGATTACAAACTACATATTTAAGCCATCAATGGCCAAGTTAGCCTATACATGCCATTATACCAAAATGATTTTACTATATATACCCAAAATAAGCTAGAGAATAGTGTGATGATGCTCCAATTGTAACATCCCGAATTAGGGCCTAGACGGAACAGTGGTTTTGAGAGCACAAATCTGAAGTAGAAATCATTATCTTATGTTTATTATGAGGTCTATGATATGATTTCATGCTTGTGTAAAAATTTCATGAAGAAAGTTTATGAGTAAAGTGTCCAATTTGACTTTAGGAACTAAATTGAATAAGCTACAAAGTATGTGTTTCTAGAAGCTTTTAGTATGAAATAACTTTGGATTATTAATTAGAGGTTCTTAAATAGTAATTTGCCCTATTTCTATATTTATGGACAAAAAGGGGCATGCATGGATAAAATTTGAAAGTTTAGTGAAAAGGGCATTTTGGTCATTTGGTTAATAAAATAATAAAAAGGGAAAAATCAAGCAAAATTTGCTCATCTTCTCAATGCCATAGTGAAAATTCTCAAGCTCTCCATATCAAGTTTGAAAGTAAGTCAATCCTAGCCCCGTTTTTAATGTTCTTTGCATTTTTGAGATCCTAGAAGCATGATTTAGCTATTTCTACCCTTTATTTGAACTAGGGTTTATGTTAAAAAAATTACCCATGTGTTTCATGCATGTATTTTGATGATTAATGGAGGAATATGGAAGTTTGGTGTTAAATGAACATCTTTTTCTAAGTGATTTTTCATGGAAACGCTTAAAGGGACTTGTTTGTAAAACATGTAAAAATAGATGTTAAAAATGTGATTTGATGAAAAATGTAGGCTTTTATAAGAGGAAATATGAATTGGTTAGGCTTGGGTAACAAAGAAATTGGACACATTTCACTTTAGAGCTTAAGGACCAAAGTGTAAATATGTAAAAGTTTATGGCAAAATTGTAATTTTAACAAAGTATGATTTATGGACTGATTTGGATAATGTGATAATTAAATGAGTGAAATTTTATATTATAGATCAAGAAAAACGATGTTCGGTCCTAGACCGGGGAAAGAGCAAGATCTTGGACTAAATCAAACTAATTGTCCATATTTTGTACCAAGGTAAGTTTGCGTGTAATTGATATAGTATTTTATTATACGTTTAATACTTAATGTTGCTTGAATTGTATATTGTCTTCGTGAGTATTATTGATGTTGTCCGACGAAAGTTTGAGAAGATGAAAGCTGGTTGAACCTTAGGAATACTTAGGGCGTACATATCATAAAATTTGGGTTAATGAGATCCCGTATAAGACCATATCTGGGATATGGCATCGGCTTCGATATATGATCCCATGTAAGACCATGTTTGGGACATGACATTAGCATCGATATGAGTACATCGTGTAAGACCATAGCTGGGCTATCGACTTTGATATGTGTGATCCCATGTAAGACCATGTCTAGGACATGGCATTGGCATCAGTATGTGGCCCTATGTAAGACCATATCTGGGATATGGCATTGGCAGCCTACTATGTGATATGGTTCCCTAAGTATCCCTTAGTATTCCAAGTGGTTCAACGTGTAACACCCCAAAATCATTGAAGTGTTTTTCGAAAACCATGTTCTCATTAAAAAGCCTTCTTACTATTTAAAACCTCTGGCCATTTTAAAACTTGTGAAAACCTCAGTTTCCGTTGGTTTATTAAAAATCATTCTCTTGTAAAACATTATTACCTTTAACACTTTATTTGCTACGAAAGCTTAATTTAAAGTTTTACGGAAACATGATATTTTGAAAAACAGTTATTGGTTTAGAAAAGAAAACCGTGTTCTACTCCAGCAGTTATAAAACAATATATAAAATTCCAAATTTAGAACCAGAAATTAAAAGAGGCCTTGTTACAACCCAGATCAAATATAAGGACTTGTAAATAGATAACTTAAAAGAAAGTTAGAAATAATAGCAGTTGTGTGATATCCAGAATTAGGGCCTAATCGGAATAGTGGTTTCAGGACCACAAATCCGAGATAGAAATAATTATTTTATGATTATTTTGAGGTCTATGATATTATTGCATGATTGTGTGAAAATTTCGTGAAGAAATTCTATGCATAAAGTGCTTAATTTGAAGTTAGGGACTAAATTGAATAAGTTACAAAACTTGCATTCTAGAAGTTTCTAGTATGAAATTGCTTTGAAAAATTAATTAGGAGGTCTTAAATAGCAATTTGACCAATTTCTAAGTTTATGGACAAAAATTGGATACGGATGGAATTTTTGAAAGTTTAGTAAGGAAGAGCATTTTGGTCATTTGAATATTAAATGAAATAAAATGGGAAAAATAACACAAAAATGATCATCTTCTCTATAAGTTGCTGCCAAAATTTTCTCTCCACCATAGCTAGGGTTTCAACACTTTTAAGCCTTGACTGTAAGTGATTTCTATGCCCGTTTTTAATGTTCTTTACATTTTTGAAATCCTCGTAACTCGGTTTAACTATTTCTACCAATATTTTGAGCTAGGGTTTATATTTAAAATTTTACCCATGGATGATATGTATCAATTTTGATGTTTTATGGTAGAATATGAAGTTTGAGATTGTGTTAAACAACTTTTGCTAAGTGATTTTTCGTAAAAACGAGTAAAATGAAATAATCGGTAAAAATACCTAATATTCATAAGTACATGTTAGAGTGTAAATTTGATGTTGCTATAGAAGGGAAAAATGATCAGCAAGTCATAAAACATAAGAAAATAGGATGAGGTTTAATTTACGAGCCTTGGGACAAAAGTGTAAATATGTAAAAGTTTAGGGGCAAAATGATAATTTTACTAAAGTTCATATTAAGGGCTGTTTTGATGAATGTGTGTATTAAATAAATTAATTTGGTATTATAGATCAAGAGAAAAGATATTCGAGTCGAGATCGGGGGAAAAATAAAGTTTACGAGGAATAGGCTCGACTATTCTCATTTTGTATCGAGGTAAGTTCATATGTAAATATTGTAATATAACCGTTATTTTAAATGATTTAATGCTATTTATACGATATTATGATTGTTATCATGTAATTCTATGCTTTGTGGTCATTGTTGGACAACATGCAAAAATTTTATGAATTATGTGAAAATTGTGAAAGACTACTGAAGTATCGTCATTGGTATTCCAAGGAGAATGGTAAAGGAGTGCGAACGAGGAAAGTCCCGTTGAACCTAAGGAATAGATTAAGATATTTGGGCATCCGAACTCGTTGAGTTGAGTCCGAGTTCACTTATGGATGCGAACGTCCGAACTCGTTGAGTTGAGTCCGAGTTCGTGAGATGTAACTAGGCATCCGAGCTCGTTGAGTTGAGTCCGAGTTCACTTATGGATGTGAACGCCCGAGCTCATTGAGTTGAGTCCGAGTTCGTTTATGGGCGGGTTACATGGTAGCTTGGCTACATATGTGGCACTTATGTGCAAACTTTCCATGTATCCGAGTTATATTCCGATGTGTTCAACGGCTAAAATTCTAGTGAAATGGAAGAATACTCAAGATGCAGGTAACGTATTGGTAAGTGTTGTGGAATGGGCACTTTGGACAGGTATGTACTTAACCCTCGGGTTGAGACTTGGTACGACAACAATAATGTAGTAAGACGATGAATGATGAATAGAAATGTGATATATGTTTTGGTGATATTATGCTAATGTTGGTTGGTATAATTGCTTTGTTAAGTTATTTGTTATTTGCATGTGAACTTACTAAGCATTTATGCTTACTCTCTTCCTTCCATTCCTTGTAGTTTTGACAAGCCGGTTTAGAGATCAGGACGGTCGGAGGCGTGCTCACAGTATCAACAGACCATCTCGGTATGGTGGCTTGCATATTTTGGGAATATGGCATGTATAGCATTATAATCCTTTTGTGTATATAATCTTATGATATAGCTCATGGATGGCATGAAAATGTTTGAGAATGATTAGCTATTGGAGTGGCTAATCAAAGAGTTGTATTTTATGAAATATTTACGTTTTGGTGAAACAGGGTCAGAGAAATTTCTGAATCCCCTGCTCTAAATTTAAAAATTCACCATAAATTGTACAAATCCTTATTGAGTCTAGTTTTATGAGAAACAAATGGCATAGTCATTGAAACTCTGGACAGGGATATATCTGATCCAAAATACATAGGGGTCAAAGTAGGCGAACCCTGAAACAGGGGAGACTTTAACTAATAAACTGTATTAATTGGCCCAACCAATAATTCTAGAAAAAATTTAGTAAGTAGATATATGAGTCTATTTTCAGGGAAAAATTACGGAACTAGATTTCGAGTTTCGTAACTCGAGATATGGATTTTTTAGCGACTGTGACGCAGTTAGCCAGCTTGTCTAGAAATTCTAAAATAAATTGTTTGAGCTGTTTAATTAATGAATTAAGTCCGTTAACACCTCGTGCTCGACTCCGGCGATGGTCTCGGGTACGGTGGCGTTACAAGTTGTATGGCCACCTCCGAGTCCCTCGCAGCACCGATCCTCCTAATGTTGGGGATTACCTCCACAATTAATAAACGGGGTGAGTTTATGAAAACTCAGTGTGTAATCCCCTCCTAAACTAAAACAGTTAGTAAACATATAGAATATAGAATCAGTCTGGGCTAGAGCCCATTGCAATAACAGAACAATGCGTGTGGGCCAAAGCCCAGTACAATTTCACTTGGGTCTCAGCCCTCATCAGAATCAATTGGGCTTAGCCCATTCTCAAAATCAGTAACAGTTGGGCCTAGCCCATTAATAGAATCAGGTGGGCCTAAGCCCAGCACAGATTCAGTATCAGATGCAGATATGCAGATAGATTCCCAGCCTACTCCGACCAACACACCATGTGGGGATAAAATCAACCCATCCAGCCAACATAACAAGCTTAGTACTGGTTGCAGCACTAAGTCAACAGGACAGCTCAATGCCGTAGACAGGACAGCTCAATGCCGTAGATATCGCAACAATGCTTCCAGTTAATAGAACGACTAGAAGCCATAAGTATCACAGAAAGGCTGAAAGCCTTATTCAGAACGACTATAGGCCGTGCACTTCCTCTATCCATAATAATAACTCAACCCCATGTAGTATGTCATGTCATAAATAATATGTGTATGCAAAGTCATACTCAGTACAATCATATATGTAAATCATAGGCACATCAGTCATACCGAACATAAGGGCATAATCGTCATTCTACCATACAGGGGTATTACGGTCATTTTACACTACAAGGGTATTTCATTGATTTTACAAACTGGGGTCTTAACGACCCAACAGAAGGTCCATTGTCGCCTCGAGCAACGTAAGTAACCAAAACAGACATAACGATGCGAATGGGCCTAAGGCCAATTACTTAGCCCAAGTGGGCCCATACCCTCAATTGGCCCATTTAGCCCAAATTTAGATACGACTATGTGACCTACATAGCCCAGTCCAATAATTATCACAAATTGCAGATTTAATTCGTGTGGAGCCCACGAGCCCATTGGGCCTACACGGTCCATCTGGGCCCAACGTGGCCCAGAACTACCTAATTCGTGTGCGCGACATGACAAGTCTATCTACATCCCACTTAACAGTGAAGTTTACATAAGCGGGCCCATTGAGGCCCAGAATAGCCCCAGCACACGAGATTGCTCGTGGCGGCCTGTATAGTCTATCGCCCATGATTTGTGGGCTTGGTTCGCCCCTCGTGCGTTCGCACGCTCGTGAGGCCCCGAATGCGAGGTTTTGACTTTTTGGCTTTTGCCGACTTCCAACAAAGAAGGGCGTTAATATACACCTGTTTATGAGAACGCGCCGAAGTCCATGGTCACCAACTTTGCCACATCCTGCATTGAGTCTTAATCACTTCCCCCCTCACCAACTCATCTGGTTCGCTCTATTTAAAGCCAGCTTCTCACCAATGCTCATGTTAGCTTTCTGATATGAGATTACTTTCAACCATTAGGAAAATTCCTTTTTTTTAACGACCACTTCAACCAAAGAGTTCCATTTCAACTCCACCTCTTACACAGCTCAAACAGTAAAATAAATACTCCATTGTGCATCCAAGGACTTGAATCTCAGACCTCATAGTAACACAACACGACGCCTTGCCACTCCACCACAGGCTTTTCCTGTGTCACAAAATATCCTCAATTAATTATAAGGTCTATAGGCCAAAGTCCAGGTTTCTTTAAAAGAAAAACCAAAATAAATTGCAAGAGCCAAAACTTGAACCCAGGCTCCCTTACAACCTTAATGACGCCACAACCAATAGACCACATGCTTCCTTGTGTCATTTATTTACCATAATAATTTAAAAGGCCTTCATCCAAACACCTAGGGTTTATTCACTTAAAACCAAAATTTTTGCTAAAGCCAAGGTTTGAACCCAAGATTTCTGCAACACTTCTTAGAGCAATTAACCACCAAAACAGACATTTAATTGTGTCATTTCCTTACACAATTAAATACTTATATACAACCTCCTTACGGACCCATACTCAAGGCTCAATATTTCTAGGCCCAAATTCGGGGCGTTACAATTCTACCCCTTTTAAAGAGATTTCGTCCTCGAAATTTTCAACTATCTGAACAAGCGCTTAGCTCAATCTACACCACTAGGCTCCTGCTGCACACTCTAGTTCCAAACTACACTAATACAATTTTAACCTAATCTCAAAACCTCTCACACCCAACCAAACATCTAACCATAAAAGCAAACAGATATTTACCATACATGCATACAATTTCTATATTCAAACATCACATCCAAAAAAAAAATACCTGACTTAAAAGGAACTGTGCAATCCCGAACCTAATGCTCCTTAGGTTCGCATCTGAGACACGCTCTTGACTTCCTTCAGCATTCGCCTGAATGGCGCTTTTTGCAACGCTCGCAAGTTGAAAAGTTTGGATGCGTCTTAACACGTTTCGCAGAACTAGACTCCTGCTTCAGAGGACTGTGATCCCTCTTCCTGTTGTACTTCAGGCGCCTAGCTTGAAGTGTTTCACCATATGCCTTAACTCTTGCCTTGAACACTTCTTCCAGCACTTCCTTTATCAACTAGGTCAGTGCCTCTGTACCAAGCTCCGGGTTATTGTTACCCGAAGTTGGCAGACTTTCCTTAACTACAGTTTCCTGAACCATCTCATGTTCTGGGGAGACAAGTAACTCCTCGAGGCCTTGCTTGCCTTCGGAATCCATCACAGTACTGTTGCTAACTTAAAAAAAAATTTGATTTCCAGAACATACACTAAATAAATAAAAAATCTAACTTTAAGTATAGTCAAACAGAAAACTTACAAATTCGATTTCGGAGACTCGGTAACCACACTTTTATGGAAATATCCAGAAAAACATTTCAAATACTTCAAATCTTTTCAAACCTTGCTGAAACAATTCTTTTTGAAATCCAATTTTAAAACCTATTCCACAGCCGAGTTTTGCATCTTTGCTCTAATACCACTAAATGTAACTCCCCAAACCCGGCCTAGACGTTATGGCCAAAATCTGACGTGTGACATTGAAGTGTTTTTCGAAAGCCATGTTCTTATTGAAAACCCTTCTTACTATTTAAAACCCCTGGCCATTTTAAAACTTGTGAAAACCTCAGTTTCCATTGGTTTATTAAAAGCCATTCTCTTGTAGAACATTATTACCTTTAACACTTTATTTGCTGCGGAAGCTTAATTTAAAGTATTGAGGAAACGTGATATTTTGAAAAATAGATATTGTTTTGGAAAAGAAAACCGTATTCTACTCCAGCAGTTATAAAACAATATATAAAATTCCAAATTTATAACCAGAAATTAAAAGAGGCTTTGTTACAACCCAGATCAAATATAAGTACATGTAAATAGATAACTTAAAAAGAAATGCATAAACAATAGCAGTTGTGTGGCCAGCTCCGAGTCCCTTGCAGCACTGATCCTCTTAATGCCGGGGATTACCTGTACAATTAATAAACGGGGTGAGTTTATGAAAACTCAGTGTGTAATCCCCTCCTAAACTAAAACAGTTAGTAAACAGACAGAATTCAGAATCAGTCTGGGCTGGAGCCTATTTAGTAACAGAGCAATGTGTGTGGGCCAAAGCCCAGTACAATTTCACTTGGGTCTCAGCCCTCATCAGAATCAATTGGGCCTAGCCTATTCTCAAAATCAGTAATAGTTGGGCCGAGCCCATTAATACAATTAGGTTGGCCTAAGCTCAGTACAGACTCAGTATCAAATGCATATATCCAGACAGATTCCCAGCCCAGTTCGACCAACACACCACCCGTACCAACCAACATACCATGTGGGGATAAACTCGACCCATCTAGCCAACACACCAAGCTTAGCACCGGTTACGGCACTAAGTCAACAGGACGGCTCAACGCCGTAGACAGGACAGCTCAATGCTGTAGATATCTCAGCAATGCTTCCAGTTAACAGAATGGCTATAAGCCATAAGTATCACAAAAAGGCTGAAAGCCTTATACAGAACGGCTATAGGCCGTACACTTCCTCTGTCCATAATAATAACTCAACCCCATGTAGTATGTCATGTCATAAATAATACGTGTATGCAAAGTCATACTCAGTACAATCATATATGTAAATCATAGGCACATCAGTCATACAGAACATAAGGGCATAATCGTCATTCTACCATACAGGGGTATTATGGTTATTTTACACTATAAGTGTATTTCGGTGATTTTACAAATCGCGATCTTAACGACCTAACAGAAGGTCCACCGTTGCCTCGAGTGACTTAAGTAACCTAAACAGACATAACGGTGCGAATGGGCCTAAGGCCCATTACTTGGCCCAAGTGGGCCCACACCCTCATGTGACCCATTTAGCCCAAATTTTGATATGGTTATGTGACCTACATAGCCTAGTCTAATAATTATCTCAAATTTTAGATTTAATCCATGTAGGGCCCACGAGCCCATTGGGCCCACACTGTCCATCTAGGCCCAACGTGACCCAGAACTACCTAAGTTGTGTGCGCGACGTGACAAGTCTATCTACATCTTACTTAACAGTGAAGTTTACACAAGCGAACCTACAGGCCCATCGAGCCCATCGAGGCCCAAAACAGCCCCAGCACACGAGAACGCTCGTGGCGGCCTCTACAGTCTATCGCCCATGATTGGTGGGCTCGATTCACCTCTCGTGCATTCGCACACTCGTGAGGCCCCTAATGTCAAGGTTTCGGCTTTTTAGCTTTTGCCGACTTCCAACAAAGAAGGGCGTGAATACACACCTGTTTAAAAGAACGTGCCGAAGTCCACGATCACCAACTTTGACACATCCTGCATTGAGTCTTAATCACTTCCCCCTCACCAACTCATCTGGTTCGCTCTATTTAAAGCCCGCTTCTCACCAATGCTCACGTTAGCTTCCCGATGAGGGATTACTTTCAACCATTAAGAAAATTCCTTATTTTCTTATGACCACTTCAACCATAGAGTTCTAGTCCAACTCCACTTCCTACACAGCTCAAACAGCAAAATAAATACTCCATTGCTTATCCCAGGACTTGAACGTCTAACTTCACAGTTACACAACACGGCACCTTGCCACTCCACCACAGGCTCTTTCTGTGTCACAAAATATCCTCAATTAATTATAAGGTCTATAGGCCAAAGTCTTGGTTCCTTTAAAAGAAAAACCAAAATAAATTGCAAGAGCCAAGACTTGAACCCAGGCTCTCTTACAACCTTAATGACGCCACAACCACTAGACCACATGCTTCTTTGTGTCATTTATTTACCACAATAATTTAAAACGCCATCATCCAAACACCCAGGGTTTTATTCACTTAAAACCAAAATTTTTGCTAAAGCCTAGGTTTGAACCTAAGATTTCTCCAACACTTCTCAAAGCCATTAACCACCGAAGCAAACATTTAATTGTGTCATTTCCTTGCACAATTAAATGCTTATATATGACCTCCTTATGGACCCATACTCAAGGCCCAATACTTCTAGGCCCAAATTCGGGGGGTTACAATTCTACCCCCTTAAAGAGATTTTGTCTTCAAAATTTTCAACTATCTGAACAAGCGCTTAGCTCAATCTACACCACTACGCTCCCACTGCGCACTCTAGTTCCAAACTACACTAGTACACTTTTAACTTAATCTCAAAACCTCTCACACCCAACCAAACATCTAACCATAGAAGCAAATAGATATTTACTATACATGCATACAATTTCTATATTCGAACATCACATCCAAACAAAACACACCTGACTTAAAAGGAACTGTACAATCTTGAAACTGATGCTCTTTAGACCCGCATCAGAGACACACTCCTGACTTCCTCCAGCATTAGCCTAGATGACGCCTTTTGCAACGCTCACAGGTTGAAAAGTTCAGACACGTCTTAACGTATTTCACAGAACGAGGCTCCTATTTTAGAGGACTGTGATCCCTCTTCCTGCTGCACTCTAAGCACCTAGCCTGAAGTGTTTCACCATACGCCTAATTCTTACCTCGAACACTTCTTCCAGCATTTCCCTTACCAACTAGGTCAGTGCCTCTGTACCAAGCTCTAGGTTATTGTTACCTGAAGTTGGCAGACTTTCCTTGACTACAGTTTCCTGAACCATCTCATGTTCTAGGGAGACAGGTAACTCCTTGCAACCTTTCTTGCCTTTAGAATCCATCACAGTACTGTTGCTAACTTAAAAAAAAAAAATCTAATTTCCAGAACATACACTGAATAAATACAAAATCTAACCTTAAGTACAGTCTAACAGAAAACTTACGGATTCGGTGTTGGAGACTCGATAACCACACTTTTAGGGAAATATTTAGAAAAACATTTCAAATACTTCAAATCTTTTCAAACCTTTTTGAAATAATTCGTTCGAAAATCCAATTTTAAAACCCATTCCACAGCCGAGTTTTGCAACTTGACTCTAATACCACTAAATGTTACACCCCAAACCCGACCTAGACGTTATGGCCGAAATCTGGCGTGTGACATTGAAGTGTTTTTCAAAAACCATGTTCTCATTGAAAAGCCTTCTTACTATTTAAAACCTCTGGCCATTTTAAAACTTGTGAAAACCTCAGTTTCCGTTGGTTTATTAAAAATCATTCTCTTGTAAAACATTATTACCTTTAACACTTTATTTGCTATGAAAGCTTAATTTAAAGTTTTACGGAAACGTGATATTTTAAAAAATAGTTATTGGTTTAGAAAAGAAAACTGTGTTCTACTCAAAGAGTTATAAAACAATATATAAAATTCCAAATTTAGAACACGAAATTAAAAGAGGCCTTGTTACAACCTGATCAAATATAAGTACATGTAAATAGATAACTTAAAAGAAAGGCGAAACAATAGCGGTTGTGTGGCTACTCAAGTCCCTTGCAAGACCGATCCTCTTAATGCCGGGGATTACCTGTACAGTTAATAAACGGGTGAGTTTATGAAAACGAGTGTGTAATCCCTCCTAAACTAAAAAATGTTAGTAAATGCAGGCAGAATTGAGAATCGATGCAGGCTGGAGCCAATTACAGAAACAGAACAATGTGTGTGGGCCAAAGCCCAGTACAATTTCACTTGGGTTTCATCCCTCATTAGAATCAATTGGGCCTAGCCCATTCTCAAATTCAACAATAGTTGGGCTGAGCCCATTAACAGAATTAGGTTGGCCTAAGCTCAGTATAGACTTAGTATTAGATGCAGATATGCAGACAGATTCCCAGCCCAGTCCGACCAACACACCACCTGTACCAACCAACATACCATGTGGGGATAAAATCGACCCACCCAGCCAACACACCAAGCTTACCAGCGGTTGAGGCACTAAGTCAGCAGGACGGCTCAACGCCATAGGCAGGATGGCTCAATGCTATAGATATCGCAACAAGGCTTCCAGTTAACAGAACGGCTATAAGCCAAAAGTATCACAGAAAGGCTAAAAGCCTTATACAGAACGGCTACAGGCCGTATGTGACAGCCTTAATTTGACCTTAGTCGGAATGTGGTTCGGGACCAGAAAACCGAGTCATAAAATTTATTTAAAATTTATTTGCATAACTTCTATGTTTGATAGTGCATGTGTGAAAATTTGATGTTTTAATTTAGTCTTATGAATGGGAATTTTACTTGAAAGGACTTAGTTGAGAAACCATAAAAAAGTGATAGGTAAAAGTTGAAGTGGCCAAATTGTATATGGATAGCATCATAGAGGACTTGCATGCCAAATGGACCACTATGATTATAGTGGACGGTAATGATGATGAAAAATTTGGCATTGTGTATTTTATATTAGTGAAATAATATTAAATAGTTTTATATTAGAAAACCATGAATTAATAATAGAAAGAAGGTGATAAAAACAAAGTTTCTCATTTTTGTCTCCCCTTTTGCCGAAACTAAACAAGAAATTGAAGAAAGAACACCTAAGGCATTCGGCCATCTTGTGTTAGGAATTAAGGTATGATTTCATATGTTTTTCTTTGGATTTTGAGAAATTTAAATTGGTTTTGAAGCTCCAACATGACCCGTGTGTATGATTTTGTGTTTGTGATGCATGAAGCATTCGGTCATGAACTCAATGGGTTACATTGTGTATGTTTTGATAATTTGTAAGGAGAAATGTTTCTAATTGAGTATGAACAAACTAAATTACTATATGTGGCTCAAATGAGCTTGAGTAGTCGGCTAATGAAGTTAAGTATATGAATTAGGAGCATGAGTCCATTCGGCAATTTAAGATAAATTGTGAAATAATGCTTAACATTAGAAGTACTTGTTTAATTGGCAAATTGAGCTTAGAATGAATGAATTTATGAGTTTGGGACAAAGTATATATATATTCGACTATGAATTTTCGTGTTAAGTTTTGAATGTTGATGTTTCAAATTGAAAATGGATGTTAGTTGAGTTATAATACTTGCTTAATAATGAAAAGAACATGAGCTTAATGCTCAAATAGCATTCGGCTTTAGAGTAAGTTAAATTAGTTAGAAAATGAGTTCCAAGATAGTGAATTATGTGTTAAAAGAGGGATTTAGGTTGTATATACGTGATTAGATTGAATACAAGAGGCTATGTTAGCTAATTGAGGGATTCGGCCATAGCATTTTAGTGAATAATAATTTGAACAAGGGTTTTAATTGTATGATAGGTTTTCGTCTATGGTTAATATTAGATGGAATACCGAATATGTGTGTGTGTCTATGAGGAATGAATATAAATTGGGGCAACGATGATTGAATTATTTTATTTGCTTAGTTGGAGCTCAAAATCAAAGGGAGCCAAGTTCGGCCAAAGGAAAAGCGAAAGCGGTTGAGTAGCTGATCGGAGTTGTTCATCCAAATAAACAGGTAAGTTCCTAAGTAATTTAAGTTACGGTTAATATTGCACATAAAATAGGTTGGATAAGAAATCATGGTATGTATGAATTTGTGAAAATCGAATGTGAGATTTATCAACCTATCTATGACATAGTGGTAGCTATAAATAAGAAATTTCAGCACTATGTGTGCGAGGTTATGCAACACTATGTGTACAAAAACTACATGGCACTATGTAACACCCCCACGCCCGAGGCCATCACCGGAGTCGAGCTTGAGGTGTTACCGAACATAATTTATCAAATTAAGAACTTCGAATCATTTGTTTCTACATTCACAGCTTTCTAGTTACCTGAATCACAGTTGCAAGAAAAATCATATTTCGAGTTACAAAACTCGAAATCAAGATCCATAAATTTTCCCTAAATCTAGACTCATATATCTATTTACTAAATTGTTTCTAGAATTTTTTGTTGGGCCAATTAGTACAGTTTATTAGTTAAAGTTACCCCTATTTCAGGACTTGGCTGGACTGACCTCTGTTTACTACGAACGATATATATCTCTGTGAAAACTTTATATGGCTGTGCCGTTTGTGTATCCTGAAACTAGACTCAATAAGGATTCCAAGAATATAAAATACAACACCTAGTTATTTGTGTACAATTTATGGTGAATTCCTAAAGTTGGAACAGGGGATCCAGAAATCACTCTGGCCCTGTTTCACAAAAATTCAAATATCTTCTAACATATAATTTCTTTACCTGTTTAGTTTGTTTTATGTGAAAATAGACATATTGGGATTCAATTTAATATTTAATCCATCACCAAATTCGATTTCTATGATTTTTAGTAAATTTTCAAACTCACGTCAGTGTTGCTGCAAGGTTCTGTTTATGGCAAATTTCATCTTTTCATGAGTTTTTATGGACTAGATAACCTATTAACTTTCCATGACATCAAACATGGTCTAAATTAGTCATTTCCATGACCTATCATTATCAAGAATTTTCTCAACCAAATCACCGCCATATCACAAAATTATTTACACGAAATAGATATATTGCTATACATGCCATACTTAAGTTTTACAAGCCATTTACCAAAAAATGTCCTTCGGATAGTGTGATTGAACCTTCGACTTGTCCCGATTCCTGAGCTGGCTTGTTCAAAACTACAGTGAATAAAAAGGAGGGAGTAAGCATAAATGCTTAGTAAGTTCATATGCAAATAACAAGTAACATAACAAAACAATTATACCAAACAACCTTAGCATAGTATCACCAAAACATATATCACATTTCTAAACATAATTCATCACCTTACCACCTTATTGTTTTTGTATCTATTTTCAACCCGAAGGTTAAGTACATACCTGTCCAAAGTGTCTATTTCACAACACTTACCAAAACGTCACTTGCATCTTAAGTGTTCTTCCATTTCACTAGAAATTTTACCCGTTGAACACATCGGAATATAACTCGGATACATGGATAATTTGCACATAAGTGCCAGATATGTAATCAAGAAATCATGTAACCCGCCCCTAAGTGAACTCAGACTCAAATAAATGAGCTCGAGCGTTCACATCCATAAGTGAACTCGGACTCAACTCAACGAGTTCGAACATTCGCATCCGTAAGTGAACTCGGACTCAAGTCAACGAGTTCGGATGCTCAACCATCCTAGTGACATGTCACTTGTATCCTAATCTATTCCTAAGGTTCAAACAGGATTTTCATTGAACACATATCCTTGCCATCTTCCGTAAAATACCGAAACCAATACTCGGTAGCACTTTATATTTAACAAATAATACACATAATTTGCATTTTATTCGAAAATAACCACAAAGCATATATTTCATGATAAAAATCAGCATATCATATAATTAACATCAATAACTTATAAATAACAATTATGCTACATTATTCACACATGAACTTACCTTGCTACCAAAATATAATGATTTTGCAATTTAGTCAACAATCTTTTCTTTTCGTCGATTGGGGTCAATTCCATGTTTTTCTTGATCTAAAATAACACAATTAGCTTATTTAATACTCACATTATCAAATTAGTATTTAATTCAAATTTTAGCAAAATTACAATTTTACCCCTAAACTTTTGCATATTTACACTTTTGCCCCAAATCTCGGGGATTAAACTTAATTCCTTATTCTTATGTTTTATAACATGCTGATAACTTTTCCCTTCTATGGCAACATCAAATACTCACTCTAACATGTACTTATGACTATTAGGTATTTTTGCCGATTAAGCTCTTTTACTCATTTTCACTCAAAACCGAGTAGCACAAGTTGTCTAACATAATTTAAAACCTCATATTCTATCATAAAACATCAAAATTCACAAATTTAACCTATGGGTATTTTTCCAAATATGAACTCTAACTCAAAATATTACTATCATAAGCTATACCGAGTTACCGGGATTTCAAAAACGTAAAAATCATTAAAAACGGTGCTTGGAATCACTTACTATGAAGCTTGAAAGTTGAAGAAACCCTAGCTATGGAGAGAGGGAGCATTCAGCAGCAACTAAGGAAGATGATAACCAATTTTGTGTTATTTTTCCCATTTTATTTCATTTAATATCCAAATGACCAAAATGCCCCTCCTTACTAAACTTTCAAAAAAATTCCTTCCATGTCCTAATTTTGTCCATGAACTTAAAATTGGTCAAAGTACCATTTAAGACCTCCTAATTAATATTTCAAAGCAATTTCATACTAAAAACTTCTAGAATGCAAGTTTTGCAACTTATTCGATTTAGTCCCTAACTTTAAATTAAACTCGTTATGCCAAAAATTTCTTCACGAAATTTTCACACAATTATGAAATCATATCATAAACCTCAAAATAATTATAAAATAATTATTTCTATCTCGGATTTGTGGTCACGAAACCACTATTCCGATTAGGCCTTAATTCAGGATATTACAACTCTCCCCCCTTTAAAGACTTTCGTCCTCAAAAATCTTACCGGTAAACAAATGTGAGTATTGATTCTTCATAGTTTCTTCGGGTTCCCATGTAGCTTCTTCTATTCCATGCTTTTGCCACAACACTTTCACAAGTGCAATACTTTTGTTCCTTAGTTGTTTGACCTCTCGAGCTAAAATCTTAATCGGTTCTTCTTCATAGGTCATGTCTGGTTGTAGTTCAATTTTTGTCGATGAAACCACATGTGAAGGATCCGAACGATACCGACGTAACATAGACACATGGAATACATTATGAATCTTCTTCAATTGAGATGGCAATGCTAATCGATAGGCTACCGGTCCAACTCTTTCAATTATTTCATATGGCCCGATAAAACGCGGACTTAATTTGCCCTTCCGTCCAAATCTGAGAACTTTCTTCCACGGAGACACTTTTAAAAATATTTTATCACCAACTTGAAATTCAATGTCTTTTCGTTTTAAATCTGCATAAGATTTCTGTCTATCTGAAGCAGCTTTCAAACAATCTCGAATTATCTTCACTTTTTCTTCGGTTTCTTTTATTAGATCAACTCCATAGATCAAATTTTCCTTGAGTTCAGTCCAATACAAAGGCGTTCGACACTTACGACCATACAATGCTTCATAAGGTGCCATCTTCAAACTCATCTGATAACTATTATTGTAAGCAAATTCTACCAACGGTAAATATCTTTCCCAACTTCCTTGAAATTCCAATACACAACATCTAAGCATATCTTTAAGAATTTGAATTACTCTCTCTGATTGCCCATCAGTTTGTGGATGGAAAGTAGTACTAAAATTTAAGTTCGTACCTAACGCGTCTTGCAACTTTTGCCAAAACCGTGAGGTAAACCTTGGATCTCTATCTGAAATGATCGACAATGGTATTCCGTGTAGTCTAACAATTTCTCTAACATGCAGTTAGCCAACTTGTTAAGAGAATAATCCATACGTACCGGGATAAAATGAGCCGACTTAGTTAATCTGTCAACTATTACCTAGATTGCATCTTTCTTTCCTGGAGTCAATGGCAACCCTGAAACAAAATCCATAGTAATCCGATCCCATTTCCATTCAGGAACCATAATAGGCTGAAGTAATCCCGAAGGCACTTGGTGTTCAGCTTTCACCTATTAACAAATTAAGCATTTTGATACAAACTCGGAAATATCTCTTTTCATTCCACTCCACCAGTACATTTTCTTCAAGTCATTATACATTTTCGTACTGCCCGGATGAACCGCCAAACAACCATTATGTGCTTCATGCAAAATCTTTTGAATCAATTCATCATTTTTCAGTACACAAATCTGATTTTTAAACATCAAGAAACCATCAGAACCGATTCTGAAATCTGATCCCGTATCAGCTTCACACTGCTTTATCTTAGCTTGCAAATCTTGATCATTTTTCTAAGCTTCAGAAATCTCTTGTAAAAACATCAGTCTTGCTCTTAACTCTGCTAGAATCGAACCATCATCTGACATTTTCAACTGAGTTTTCATAGCTCTCAAAGCAAACAACAACTTTCTGCTTAAAGCATCGGCAACCACATTCGCTTTTCTCGGATGATAATCAATAAGCTCATCATCTTTCAATAACTCTAACCATCTTCGCTGTCTCAAATTCAAGTCTTTTTGTGACATCAAGTACTTAAGACTTTTGTGGTCGATATATACCCGGAACTTTTCACCATACAAATAATGTCGCCAAATCTTCAAAGCAAACACCACCGCAGCCAATTCCAAATCGTGAGTAGGATAATTCCTCTCATGAGGTTTTAACTGGCTCGAAGCATAAGCGACCACTTTTCCTTCTTGCATAAGTACACACCCCAAACCATTTAGAGAAGCATCACTATACACCACAAATTCTTTACCTGATTCGGGCTGTACTAACACTAGTGCCTCTGTTAATAACTTTTTCAATTCTTCAAAACTTTGTTGACATTCTTCTGTCCATTCAAATTTAACATTCTTTCGGAGTAGTCTAGTCATAAGAGCAGCAATTATAGAAAATCCATTTACAAACTGCCGATAATACCCAGCTAGCCCCAAGAAACTTCTAACTTCGGTTACATTTTTCGGTGGTTTCCAATCAACAATGGCTGAAATTTTACTAGGATCAACCCGTATACCATCACCTGAAACAATATGACCCAAAAATCCAACTTCCCGGAGCCAAAATTCACTTTTACTAAATTTAACATATAGCTACTTATTTCTCAAAGTTTGCAAAACTATCCTCAAATGTTCAGCATGCTCTATCTCATCTTTTGAATAAATTAAAATATCATCTATAAACACCACAACAAATTTGTCCAAGTATGGCCGAAATATGCGATTCATTAAATCCACAAACACAGCAGGAGCATTTGTCAACCCGAATGGCATAACTAAAAATTCATAATGATCGTACCTTGTTCTAAAAGCAGTTTTAGGCACATCCGACTCTTTTACTCGCAGCTGATAATACCCAGATCTCAAGTCAATCTTTGAAAACCATGTCGCTCCTTTTAGCTGATCAAACAAATCATCAATTCTTGGCAACGAATACTTGTTTTTGATTGTCACCTTGTTTAACTGTCGATAATAACCACACAACCTCATAGAACCATCCTTCTTTTTCACAAATAACACAGGAGCACCCCAAGGTGAAAGACTCGGTCTCATAAAGCCTTTATCAGTCAACTCTTGCAACTGCGACTTTAACTTTTTTAACTCTGTTGGTGCCATTCTATATGGAGCAATAGAGATCGGAGTTGTTCCCAGTATCAAATCAATACCAAATTCTACTTCCCTGACTGGAGGCAAACCCGACAATTCTTCTAGAAATACATCCGCAAATTCTCACACAACCGGCACTAATTCAACTTTCTTTTCAACTTCTTTTGTATTAATTACATACGCCAAATAAGCTTCATAACCCTTTCTCAAATATCTTTGAGCCAAAATTGAAGAAATCACACTAGACAATGCCTCTGATTTATCTGATTCAACCCACAGAGTTTCACCATTGTCACACTTTAATTCTATAACCTTTTCTTTGCAATTTATTATAGCATCATGCAACGTCAACCAATCCATACCCAAAATAACATCAAACTCATCAAACAACAACAACATCAAGTTGGCCGGAAAGTAATGACCCCGAATCATTAAAGGACATTTCTTGCATACTTTATCAACTATCACACATTTGTCTAACGGATTTGACACTCTAATCATATATTCTGTGTTCTCAACAGGTGTATTCATGCTAGACACCAATTTCATGCATACATATGAATGAGTAGAACCGGGATCAATCAAAGCAATAACATTAACATCATAAAGAGAAAATATACTGATAATCACATCGGGTGAGGAAGCATCTTCATGCGCTTTAATAGCATAAGTTCTAGCCGGAGCCCTTCCTTCAGGTCTAACTGCTGCATCTCTGGCTACATTCTTACTGCTTGCTTCACTCCCAGCTTTTCTTGGATACCTTCCCCTCGAATCCGCACCACTTGCTTTTGTATACTAAAATTTTTCTTTCTCAGCTCTCTCTGGGCAGTCTCTAATAAAATGATCCGGAGAACCACATCGAAAACATTCATTTGCTCTACATGGACCAAAATGATTTCTACTGCACCACTGGCACTCGGATTTAACAAATCTCGAGTTCCCTACACTCGCTGCCGAAGTAGTCTAGGAATTAGGACTCACATTTTGCTTCTTAAAATTCCCATATGATTGCCCAGCTGAAACTTGGGGACGAGGATTCATATTTCTTGACTTTCCAGGTTGCTATGAGGGTGCATTACTCATTGGTCTTTTCTTCTAATTTCGTGTCTTAGATTCTACCTTTTTCTTTTCCTTAAGTAGTTCTTCAGCTTTGCAAGCTCGATTGACAAGTACCACCATTTCTTTTAGTTCAAGGATCCCAACAAATACCTTGATGTCTTCATTGAGCTCGTCTTCACATCTTGGCCTCTGTAGGAACATATTCTCTGGCATACTTACTCAATTGAACAAACTCTCTTTCATATTCTGTGACTGTCATATTTCCTTGCTTCAGCTCAAGAAACTCTTTACGTTTCTGATCAATAAAATTTTCACTAATATATTTCTTCCAAAACTCTTCTTGAAAGAATTCCCAGGTTACCCTCTCTTTTGGTACCACCGAAATCAAAGTCTTCCACCAATTATAGGCTGAATCCCTCAACAAAGATACAGCACATTTCAAACATTCTTCAGGTGTACAAGATGATTCATCAAATACCCGGATAGAATTTTCAAGCCAGAACTCTGCTTTCTCGGCATCATCATCAATATTTGCCCTAAATTCTTCGGCCCCTTGTTTACGAATTCTATCAACTGGAGTTCTGTGAAATTATATCATATCCACACCCTGAGGCATCGGGGGTATAGGTTGAGGAATTGGGGGAGATGGGGGAGGTCGTACGTTTGTGTTCGTATGAATGAACTCAGTATACCATGCACTCATCATTTGGAGAAAGGCTTCCCGATCCCTTTCTCCTCCTCCCTGACCAACAGTAGGGGGTGGATTTTCAGTCGGTGCCCCCTTCAAATGAGTGGCGCATTACTCTCAACTTCATCTCCACCATACTGGATCGTGATCCATTTACTATATAAAAAATCATTTAAAAAGGTCAGAAGTCGTCACACTATCACAATTTATACATATGGCATGTATAGCAAAATCCGTACATACAACATGTAGTCCGAGAACTGACTAAACCTACTCTGATACCACTAAATGTAATGCCCCCACGCCCGAGACCATCACCGGAGTCGAGCTTGAGGTGTTACCGAACATAATTTATCAAATTAAGAACTTTGAATCATTTGTTTCTACATTCACAGCTTTCTAGTTACCTGCGTTACAGTTACAAGAAAAATCATATCTCGAGTTATGAAATTCGAAATGAAGATCCATAAATTTTCCCTAAATATAGACTCATATATATTTACTAAATTTTTTCTAGAATTTTTGGTTGGTCCAATTAGTACAATTTATTAGTTAAAGTTACCCCTATTACAGGACTTGGCTGGACTGACCTCTGTTTACTACGAACCATATATATCTCTGTGAAACATTTATATGACTATGCCGTTTGTGTATCCTGAAACTAGACTCAATAAGGATTCAAAGAATATAAAATAAAACACCTAATTATTTTTGTACAATTTATGGTGAATTCCTAAATTTGGAACAGGGGATCCAGAAATCACTCTGGCCCTATTTTACAAAAATTCAAATATCTTCTAACATATAATTCCTTTACCTGTTTCGTTTTTTTTATGTGAAAATAGACATATAGGGATTCAATTTCATATTTAATCCATCACTAAATTTGATTTCTATGATTTTTAGTAAATTTTCAAACTCACGTCGTTGTTCTTTGCAATGTTACATTTATGGCAAATTTCATCTTTTCATGAGTTTTTATGGACTAGATAACCTATTAACTTTCCATGACATCAAACATGGTCTAAATTAGTCATTTCCATGACCTATCATTATCAAGCATTTTTTAAACCAAATCACTGCCATATCACAAAATTATTCACACGAAATAGATATATTGCTATACATGCCATACTTAAGTTTTACAAGCCATTTACCAAAAAATGTCCTTCGGATAGTGTGATTGAACCTTCGACTTGTCCCGATTCTTGAGCTGGCTTGTTCAAAACTACAGTGAATAAAAAGGAGGGAGTAAGCATAAATGCTTAGTAAGTTCATATGCAAATAACAAGTAACATAACAATAAAATTATACCAAACAACCTTAGCATAGTATCACCAAAATATATATCACATTTCTAAACATAATTCATCATCTTACCACCTTATCGTTGTTGTATCTATTTTCAACCCGAGGGTTAAGTACATACCTGTCCAAAGTGTCTATTTCACAACACTTACCAAAACGTCACTTGCATCTTAAGTGTTCTTCCATTTCACTAGAAATTTTACCCGTTGAACACATCGGAATATAACTCGGATACATGGATAATTTGCACATAAGTGCCAGATATGTAATCAAGAAATCATGTAACCCGCCCCTAAGTGAACTCGGACTCAACTCAATGAGCTCGGGCGTTCGCATCCATAAGTGAACTCGGACTCAACTCAACGAGTTCGGATGCCTAGTTACATCTCACGAACTCGGACTCAACTCAACGAGTTCGAACATTCGCATCCGTAAGTGAACTCGGACTCAACTCAACGAGTTCGGATGCTCAACCATCCTAGTGACATGTCACTTGTATCCTAATCTATTCCTAAGGTTCAAACAGGATTTTCATAGAACACATATCCTTGCCATCTTCCGTAAAATACCGAAACCAATACTCGGTAGCACTTTATATTTAACAAATAATACACATAATTTGCATTTTATTCGAAAATAACCACAAAGCATATATTTCATGATAAAAATCAGCATATCGTATAATTAACATCAATAACTTATAAATAACAATTATGCTACATTATTCACACATGAACTTACCTTGGTACCAAAATATAATGATTTTGCAATTTAGTCCACAATCTTTTCTTTTCCTCGATTGGGGTCGATTCCATGTCTTTCTTGATCTAAAATAACACATTTAGCTTATTTAATACTCACATTATCAAATTAGTCTTTAATTCAAATTTTAGCAAAATTACAATTTTACCCCTAAACTTTTGCATATTTACACTTTTGCCCCAAATCTCGGGGATTAAACTTAATTCCTTATTCTTATGTTTATAACATGCTGATCACTTTTCCCTTCTATGGCAACATCAAATACTCACTCTAACATGTACTTATGACTATTAGGTATTTTTGCCGATTAAGCTCTTTTACTCGTTTTCACTCAAAACCGAGTAGCACAAGTTGTCTAACATAATTTAAAACCTCATATTCTATCATAAAACATCAAAATTCACAAATTTCACCTATGGGTATTTTTCCAAATATGAACTCTAACTCAAAATATTACTATCATAAGCTATACCGAGGAGTTCTGAGATTTCAAAAGCGTAAAAATCATTAAAAACGGGGCTTGGAATCACTTACTATGAAGCTTGAAAGTTGAAGAAACCCTAGCTATGGAGAGAGGGAGCATTCGACAGCAACTAAGGAAGATGATAACCAATTTTGTGTTATTTTTCCCTTTTTATTTCATTTAATATCCAAATGACCAAAATGCCCCTCCTTACTAAACTTTCAAAAAAATTCCTTCCATGCCCTAATTTGTCCATGAACTTAAAATTGGTCAAAGTACCATTTAAGACCTCCTAATTAATATTTCAAAGCAATTTCATACTAAAAACTTCTAAAATGCAAGTTTGCAACTTATACGATTTAGTCCCTAACTTTAAATTAAACTCGTTATGCCAAAAATTTCTTCATGAAATTTTCACACAATTATGCAATCATATCATAAACCTCAAAATAATTATAAAATAATTATTTCTATCTCGGATTTGTGGTCACGAAACCACTATTTTGATTAGGCCTTAATTCGGGATATTACACACTATGTGTGCGAGATTATATAGCACTATGTGTGCGAGGAAACGCGGCACTATGTGTGCGAATGAGTAAGAGCACTATGTGTGCAGACCTTTAAATCGAGCACTAAGTGTGCGATATCGATCGTAGAGAATTGCTTGTGCAAATGAAAAAGTTTAAAACTTTAAACTGGGAGTAATGAAATGTGCATGGATATTAGACATGGGACTTGATCTATATCTGTATATTAATAGATAATGCTCGGGAAGAGAGAAAGAAGAGAAAGGTAATTGGCTCAATTAGTATATAATTGAACAAAGATATAAATTAATGATAAATGAATCTAAATGGATTGGAGATTGATTTATAGATGAAGCGGCTTGGTTTATGCTTTATTTGATTAATTGGACATTGTTTGTCATTTATATAAATATGCCAACGATATGCATATGATATTTACCATGGTCCTTTCAATTTGCGATTAAATGGTGTAGGAGTACATAGTGAATTCAGGTAAGTATGTACAAAATTCATAATGTACACATGTGACATAAGATTTCCTTGTGATATCCTGTTTGAATTTGGCTAATATTGGATTGAAATTTTAAATTTTTGTTAAGATAATTGGATCATTACATTTTTTTTTAGATTTCTTAGGAATTATTGAGTTAATAACTCACTTGGTGTGTTTGCTGGTTTTGTATAGATCATCTTGTCGAGGAAAGCTTGGATTCGTTACGAAGTCATTATATCTTTTGACAACCCCTTTTTGGTATCTTTGTCTAAAACTCAAATAGACATTATGGCATGTATAGAATAATATTTTGAGAGGTTACTATTTTGATAGTATTGTATATATATAAGGCCATGTGAATATGGCTAAAGTTCTATGTATGGATGTGATAATGGTTTAATTATAAAGCTTGAAGTGAAATCAACTTGACATATGAATCCATATTGTGATATGAGTGTGAGTATGTTATGCTTGAACTAACATGTTAAGCATTCGAGATACATTATGTATGTATATTCGGTCAAGAGGAGAAAAATCACCTTACAATTTTACCTTTGTTTTAGTATGTGCTTACTATAGAAGTTATTCATGGAAACATGCTATTATTGTTGTAATTACTTAAATTAATAGTGTGATGACTTCTGACAGTTGAAATTATTGTTTTGATTAGTAAATGGAATCCACTCCAAAGAGAGCCTTAGCGGATGATGTTGAGAGTGTAGCGCTTGCTCCCGCGCAAGGGACAACGCCTGTTGAACCTCAACCATCTGCGAGTAATCAAGATGATGGGGCTAAGCAAGCCTTCTTTACCCTGATGAATGAGTGGGTTGCACAATATGCCCGAACAAACCCGGCTGCTCAACCATTTCCGAATTGAAATAATCCTCCTCTGGTGCCTATAATACCAGCAACTACTGATCCCTTGAGGCTGAGTAAACCTCCTGTTAATTTGATTAGAAAGCGCAAGGCCGAAGAATTTCAAGCCACAGCTACTGATGACGCTGAAAGGGCTGAGTTTTGGCTTGATAATACCATTCGCGTTTTCGATGAGCTGTCTTGCACACCTGATGAGTGTCTAAAGTGTGCAATATCCTTATTTCGAGATGCAGCCTACTATCGGTGGAGAACCTTGATTTCAATTGTTCCAAAGGAATGAGTTACTTGGGACTTCTTTCAGACGGAGTTTCGTAATAAGTATATTAGTCAATGATTCATCGATAAAAAATGCAAAGAATTTTTGGAGCTTAAACAAGGTCATTTGACGGTATCTGAATATGAACATGAGTTTGTAAGACTCAGTCGTTATGCTCGGGAGTGTGTAACTGATGAAATTTCCATGTGTAAAAGATATGAAGAGGGATTGAACAAAGATTTAAAGCTGCTGTTGGGTATTTTAGAAATAAAGGAATTCGTAGCACTGGTTGAACGAGCTTGCAAGGCTGAAGAGCTTGGAAAGGAGAAAAAGAAAGCTGAATATGAAGCTAGGGACTTTCGTAAAAGATCAATGGGTAAAAATTCTTTTTCGTCTGCAAAGAAGTTCAGAGATGATACTAACAGATCAAAGACGACTGCAAGAATTTCTATTAAGGAGCAACCATCAATGGACTCTCGAGCTACTTCGGTTGCTAGTGTTGGCAACAATCGGCAAGAAAAACCCAAATGTCCACAGTGTGGAAGACAACATGTAGGTGAATGTTGGGGTAAGTCTATTAACAGAGCCTGTTATAGATGCGGTTCGCGGGATCATTTCATTCGAGATTGCACGGAACCTGATGAGAAAAATAAGATGCAAGGTGCGAGATCGAGTGGTGCAACAACTAGAGGTAGACCACCGAGAAATACTGGAGGTAGGGGTGGTAATCAGAGAGGGACTTTTGATATGGCGGTTCGATCTGAGACTCGTTCCCCCGCCAGAGCTTATGCCATCCGTGCATGAGAGGAGGTATCCTCCCCTGATGTTATCACTGGTACATTCACTCTCTATAGTACTAGTGTACTTGCTTTAATTGATCCTGGTTTGACTCATTCTTACGTATGTGAAACATTAGCGTCCAGGAAGACTCTACCTGTTGAGTCTACTGAATTTGTGATACGAGTGTCAAACCCTTTGGGTCGGTGTGTGTTAGTTGATAAAGTATGCAAGAGATGTTCATTGATAATTAAAGATTTCTGTTTTTTGGTGGATTTGATGCTATTACCCTTTGACGAATTCGATATTATTCTCAGAATGGATTGGTTAACCGAACATGATACTGTGGTAAATTGCAAGCGGAAGACTATAGACTTGCGATGTTCAAGTGGTGAAATGATTCGAATTAAGTCTAGTGATCTGAGTGGGTTACCAGCAGTGATATCTTCTGTGTTAGCTCAGAAATATGTGAGGAAAGGTTATGAAGCTTATCTTGCATATATACTGGATAGCAAGGTATCGGAACAAAAGCTCGAGACTGTGCCTGTAGTTTGTGAGTATCCAGAAGTGTTTCCTGAGGAAGTATCGGGATTGCCACCTATTAGAGAAGTAGAGTTCGGCATAGAATTGGTTCCGAGTACGACACCGATTTCAATCGCTTCGTATCGTATGGCATCGATTGAGTTAAAAGAATTGAAAGCTTAATTGCAAGAGTTGACTGACAGAGGTTTTGCGCGACCCAGCTTCTCACCCTGGGGTGCTCCAGTTCTATTCGTGAAAAAGAAAGACGGAACTATGCGAATGTGTATTGATTACCGTCAGCTCAATAAAGTGACGATAAAGAATAAATATCCGTTGCCGCGGATAGATGACTTATTTGACCAGTTGAAAGGAGCTTCCGTGTTTTCGAAGATTGATTTGCGATTTGGCCATTATCAGTTGCGAGTTAGAGATTCTGACGTTCCTAAGACTGCTTTCAGAACGAGATATGGACACTATGAGCTTTTAGTGATGCCGTTTGGGCTCACTAATGCCCCTGCGGTTTTCATGGATTTGATGAATCGGGTATTCAGACAGTATTTAGATCGATTTGTAGTGGTGTTCATAGATGATATTCTAATTTATTCTCACAACGAGTCCGAGCATGCTGAACACTTGAGGCTTGTACTACAGATTTTACGAAATAATTAGTTGTATGCAAAATTCAGTAAATATGAATTCTGGTTAAGGGAGGTCAGCTTTCTGGGACATATTATATCCGCTTCGGGTATTAAAGTTGATCCGAACAAAATTTTAGCCATTCTTGATTGGAAACCTCTGAGGAATGTTTCTGAAGTTCAGAGCTTTTTGGGACTCGCGGCGTACTACCTACGATTCGTTAAGGGTTTTTCGATGATCGCAACAGCATTGAAGAAACTACTCCGGAAAGATATCAAGTTTGAGTGGTCAGAGAAGTGTCAGACAAGTTTCGACCAGCTGAAAACCCTTTTGACGAAGGCTCCTGTGTTAGTTCACCGAGTCCGGTAAAGAGTTCGTAGTCTCTGATGATGCTTCTTTGAACGGTTTGGGTTGTGTGCTGATGCAGGAAGGTAGAGTTGTTGCATATGCTTCGAGACAACTAAAGCCTCACGAGAAAAATTATCCAACTCATGATATTGAGCTAGCTGCGATTGTGTTTGCTCTTAAAATTTGGCGTCATTACCTGTTTGGAGAGAAATGCCATGTTTATACTGATCACAAAAGCCTAAAATATTTAATGACTCAGAGAGACTTGAATCTGAGACAACGACGGTGGCTTGAATTATTAAAGGATTACGAAGTTGTCATTGATTATCATCCTGGTAAAGCAAATGTGGTGGTTGATGCCCTAAGTCGAAAATCTCTGTTTACTCTTCGAGCAATGAATGTACATCTGCCTATTTCCATTGATGATGTGCTAGTAGCAGAATTCAAAGCAGAACCAGTGTTAATACGACAAATTTGTGAAGCATAGAAAATCGACGAAGAATTGGTTGCTAAGCGAGCTCAATGTGATTCTAATATGGGTTCAGAGTTTCAAATTGACGACAATGATTGTTTAAGATTCAGAGGTCGATTTTGTGTTCCAAGAAATTCAGAACTTACTTCGATGATTTTGAGTGAGGCCCATTGTAGCCGAATATCGGTCCATCCTGGTAGCATGAAAATGTACAACGATCTAAAAAGACAATATTGGTGGCATGGTATGAAAAGAGACATTTTCGACTTTGTTTCTAAATGTTTGATATGTCAACAAGTGAAAGCAGAACATCAGGTGCCTTCGGGATTATTACAGCCGATCATGATACCTGAGTGGAAATGGGATCGAGTAACGATGGACTTTGTATCTGGTTTACCATTGACACAGAGCAAGAAAGACTCAATCTCGGTTATTGTTGATAGATTGACGAAGTCCGCTCATTTTATCCCTGTTCGTACAGATTTTTCACTCGATAGATTGGTAGAATTATATGTTTCTCAAATTGTTCGACTACATGGAGTACCTACTTCTATTGTTTCTGATAGAGACCCCAGATTTACATCCCGATTCTGGAGAAAATTGCATGAAGCGTTGGGTACTAAGCTACATTTTAGCACTGCTTTCCATCCCCAGACAGATGGTCAATCTGAACGAGTTATTCAGATACTCGAAGATATGTTGAGATGTTGCATTCTCGAGTTTAGTGGTTCGTGGGAACGATATTTACCTTTGAATGAATTCGCGTACAACAATAGCTTCCAATCAAGTATCAAGATGGCACCATACGAGGCTTTATACGGTCGCAAATGCCGCACACCATTGTATTGGACCGAACTCAGTGAAAATAAGATATACGAGGTTGATTTGATCAGAGAAGCTGAAGAAAAAGTGAAAGTGATTAGTGATAGTTTGAAGGCAGCATTGGATCGTCAGAAATCATATGCAGATTTGAAACGCAAAGATATTGAGTAACAAATTGGTGATAAAGTATTTTTGAAAGTCTCACCTAGGAAAAAGTTACTCCAATTTGGCCGTAAGGGCAAATTGAGCCCAAGATTTATTGGACCGTACGAGATAGCAGAATGGATAGGGCCGGTTGCTTATAGATTGGTTTTGCCACCTAAACTCGAAAAGATTCATAATGTGTTCTATGTATCGATGCTTAGGCGGTATAGATCGGATCCTTCACATGTGGTTGGTTTATCTGAAGTTGAGATTCAATCGGATTTGAGCTATGAAGAAGAACCGATACGTATTTTAGCTCAAGAAGTGAAAGAATTGCGGAATAAGAAGATTTCTTTAGTAAAAGTATTATGGGTCAAACATGGAGTAGAAGAGGCTACTTGGGAGCTCGAAGACTCTATGAAAGAACGTTATCCAAATTTATTCACTGGTAAGATTTTCGAGGACGAAAATTTTTAAGTGGGGGAAGGTTGTGACAGCCCTAATTTGACCCTAGTCGGAATGTGGTTGTGACAGCCCCAAATTGACCCTAGTCGGGAAGTGGTTTCGGGACCACAAACCGAGTCATAAAAACAATTAAATATTGGATTCTGTGTTTATTATATGTGTATATAGGCATGTGTGGAAATTTCGTGTTTGAATTTTGAAAATTTTAAGTGAATTTTGCTAAATAGGACTTGTGTGAGAAAACTTAGAAATGTGATAGGCAAATGTTGAAGTGGCCTATTGATGCATACTAGGAAATGTTGTCCTTGCATGTCAAATTGCCCAATTATTGCTATAGTGGCGGCCAAGGTGGGTGTTGATGGGCAAAGGAAACATGCTCCCAACATGTTTGGTTAGTGAGTGATGTATGAAGCAATAAAATAATGTGCTAGCATTAAAAAAATGTTGACAAAAAAAAAAAAAAAAAGTGTGTGGATGCCCCATTGTCGTGACTAAGCAAAGAAAGAAAAAAAAGGGAATTTGGTTATGCTTTGTTCTTCTTACCGTGAACCAAAGGAAAGAATTGGAGAGCTTTTCATTAAGCAAATTCGCAACCCTTCTTCTAGTTGGAGGTAAGCTTTGAGATGTTGGCTTTAACTTCTTGAGTTTGTTGAGCTAATTGTCATAATGCATTTTGGTAATGTCATGAAAATTAAACTTTCATGGGGTTTGAACATCAAGCCGTGTATCAAGAGGTTAGGAGAAGGATTGTTTCATGTTGTATTGAACAAGTTGAGATCGATATGAGGTTAAAAATTTGTGAAAGTTTAGTTAGGAAATGTTTGGTACATTCGGCCATGAGGGTGAGGTTTTCGGCTATGGTGATTAATAATGGTGATAGTTGTTGTTCATACTAAATCTAGATGAATAAGGGTAGTTGCTTACATCTTAATACTTATGAGGTTCTTTCTTGAATCTACCTTAAACCCATGAAGCATTCGGCCATGGTTGATAGTGAAGAGGTTGATATATTTTCTTTATGTTAAATGAATAAGTGTGGATGGGTGAAGCTTGAATTAGTTAAATGTTCATATAGGTTGTTTGGATGCTAATGCCGTATATGAGGATGTTGAACTTGATTAAACAATATTCGGCTAGCATGATAGGTATGAAATATTAAGTAAATGAAAATGCTAAATTGTGCTTATATATGTATGCGGCCAAGGAAGTGTGGTATGAAGCTTCGATAAGTTTGAGAGATTAATGACCAAATGAGCTATGGGTCATGTATGATTAAATTTTTATGCATATGTGTGTGTTTGATTGGGAAGTAAATTTGTTTGATTTAGCTCAAGAGCTCAAAGGATCGAAGTTGGACAAGGGAAAAGAAAAAGTAATTGAATAGCCGTTGAAGACGTGCGACAACATCCGAGGTAAGTCATTAAGCATATATTTGGTGTTGATGTAAATGACCATAATATATACGCAATTGTGTTTAAATGAGTTGATGTGTAAATGAAAATGTATGTGTATGGAATGATGGCATTGTTGAATGTATAAAGGCAGCAAAATACATAAGGTATTGGTCTCGGCACTAAGTGCGCGGGTATAAATGGACACGGTGACAAGATTGGCACTAAGTGTGCGGGTTTAAAATTGTACAGCACTAAGTGTGCGAGTTTGATTATATAGCACTAAGTGTGCGAGCTGAAAATATATAACACTTGTGCGGGTTTAAAATTGTACAGCACTAAGTGTGCGAGTTTGATTATATAGCACTAAGTGTGCGAGCTGAAAATATATAGCACTAAGTGTGCGAGCTGAAAATTATATAGCACTAAGTGTACGAGCTGAAAATATATAGCACTAAGTGTGCGGATTCACTATATGCTCTTGCATTACAATTGGCACTGAGTGTGCGACATTATCGAGTTAATCCCGGACAGCGGATCGGGTAAGTACCTTGAGCTCATGACGAATAGGCAATACGTTCATGCTCGGGGTTGAGCTTGGTAAGCTTTAAATCTATGTGATGATTGCAATTGTATGATTGTGGTGTGAATGAGTTGGTGTGTAAAAATGCCTCAAATATCTTATTGTATAGAATATGAAATGTGGATGTATGACTTGGTATGAGATTGAATCGAAAGGTCCGAGGAATTATGGTATAGTTTCGATATGGATGAAGTACCTAGCCTCGTTTATTGTTTGATGTTGTGAAAATTTTATTAATGGATGGTTGATGAATGCTTATGACTTTTAAGGTGACAGGGACGCAGTTGCCAGCTGGACTGGAAATGTGAAAAATAGTCTGTGTGACACATGAGAGTTGGTCTGAGAACCCCTCGTGTCCGACTCCGGCGGCGGTATCGGGAACGGGGTGTTACAGTGGTTTCGGGACCACAAAACTGAGTCATAAAATTTATTTAAAATTTATTTGCATAACTTCTATGTGTGATAGTGTATGTGTGAAAATTTGATGTTTTAATTTAGTCTTATGAATAGGAATTTTACTTGAAAGGACTTAGTTGAGAAACCATAAAAATGTGATAGGTAAAAGTTGAAGTGGCCAAATTGTATTTGGATAGCATCATAGAGGACTTGCATGTCAAATGGACCACTATGATTATAATGGACGGTAATGATGACAAAAAATTTGGCATTTTGTGTATTTTATATTAGTGAAATAATATTAAATAGTTTTATATTAGAAAACCATGAATTAATAATAGAAAAAGGGTGATAAAAACAAAGTTTCTCATTTTTGTCTCCCCTTTTGTCGAAACTAAACAAGAAATTGAAGACACAACACCTAAGGCATTCGGCCATCTTGTGTTAGGAATTAAGGTATGATTTTATATGTTTTTCTTTGGATTTTGAGAAATTTAAATTGGTTTTGAAGCTCCTAACATGACCCATGTGTATGATTTTGTGTTTGTGATGCATGAAGCATTCGGTCATGAGCTCAATGGGTTACATTGTGTATGTTTTGATAATTTGTAAGGAGAAATGTTTCTAATTGAGTATGAACAAACTAAATTACTATATGTGGCTCAACTGAGCTTGAGTAGCCGGCTATGAAGTTAAGTATATGAATTAGGAGCATGAGTCCATTCGGCAATTTAAGATAAATTGTGAAATAATGTTTAATATTAGTAGTACTTGTTTAATTGGAAAATTGAGCTTGGAATGGATGAATTTATGAGTTTGGGACAAAGTATATATATATTCGGCTATGAATTTTCGTGTTTAATTTTGAATGTTAATGTTTCAAATTGAAAATGGATGTTAGTTGAGTTATAATACTTGCTTAATAATGAAAAGAACATGAGCTTAATGCTCAAATAGCATTCAGCTTTGGAGTAAGTTAAATTAGTTAGAAAATGAGTTCCAAGATAGTGAATTATGTGTTAAAAGAGGGATTTAGGTTGTATATACGTGATTAGATTGAATACAAGAGGCTATGTTAGCTAATTGAGGGATTCGGCCATAGTATTTTAGTGAATAATAATTTGAACAAGGGTTTTAATTGTATGATAGGTTTTCGTCTATGGTTAATATTAGATGGAATACCGACTATGTGTGTGTGTCTATGAGGAATGAATATAAATTGGGGCTACAATGATTGAATTAATTTATTTGCTTAGTTGGAGCTTAAAATCAAAGGGAGCCAAGTTCGGCCAAAGGAAAAGCGAAAGCGGTTGAGTAGCTGATCGGAGTTGTTCATCCGACTAAAAAGGTAAGTTCCTAAGTAATTTAAGTTACGATTAATATTGCACATAAAATTAGAGCGTTACATTTTCCATGTTTGTTACTCCAATGGCAAGGTTATTACAGAAAGATGTCAAGTTTGAATGGATAGAGAAATGCCAACAGAGTTTTGAGAAACTAAAGGTATTAATGACTGAGGCTTCAGTTTTAGTACAACCTGACGAGATTTATCAACCTATCTATGACATAGTGGTAGCTATAGATAAGAAATTTCATCACTATGTGTGCGAGGTTATACGACACTATGTGTGCAAAAACTACATGGCACTATGTGTGCGAGATTATATAGCACTATGTGTGCGAGGAAACGCAGCACTATGTGTGCGAATGAGTAAGAGCACTATGCGTGTGGACCTTTAAATCGAGCACTAAGTGTGCGATATCGATCGTAGAGAATTGCTTGTGCAAATGAAAAAGTTTAAAACTTTAAACTGGGAGTAATGAAATGTGCATGGATATTAGACATGGGACTTGATCTATATCTGTATATTAATAGATAATGCTCGGGAAGAGAGAAAGAAGAGAAAGGTAATTGGCTCAATTAGTATATAATTGAATAAAGATATAAATTAATGATAAATGAATCTAAATGGATTGGAGATTGATTTATAGATGGAGCGGCTTGGTTTGTGCTTTATTTGATTAATTGGACATTGTTTGTCATTTATATATATATGCCAACGATATGCATATGATATTTACCATGGTCCTTTCAATTTGGGATTAAATGGTGTAGGAGTACATAGTGAATACAGGTAAGTATGTACCAAATTCATAATGTACACATGTGACATAAGATTTCCTTGTGATATCCTGTTTGAATTTGGCTAATATTGGATTGAAATTTTAAATTTTTGTTAAGATAATTGGATCATTACATTTTTTTTTTAAATTTCTTAGGACTTATTGAGTTATTAACTCACTTGGTGTGTTTACTAGTTTTGTATAGATCATCTTGTTGAGAAAAGCTTGGATTCATTACGAAGTCATCACATCTTTTGACAACCCCTTTTTGGTATCTTCGTTTAAAACTCAAATAGACTTTATGGCATGTATAGAATAATATTTTGGGAGGTTGCTATTTTGATAGTATTGTATATATATAAGGCCATGTGAATATGGCTAAAGTTCTATGTATGGATGTGATAATGGTTTAATTATAAATCTTGAAGTGAAATCAACTTGACATATGAATCCATATTGTGATATGAATGTGATTATGCTATGCTTGAACTAACATGTTAAGCATTCGAGATACATTATGTATGTATATTCGGTCAAGAGGAGAAAAATCACCTTACATTTTTTGTGACATCCCTAAATCGACCCTAGTCGGAAAGTGGTTTCGGGACCACCAAACCGAGTCATAATAATAATTAACCATCATAATTGATGCTCATTATATGTATATATGCATGTGTGAAAATTTCGTGTTTGGATTTTGTTAATAGTAAGTGAATTTTTATCAAATAGGACTTATGTGAGAAAATTTAGAAATGTGCTAGGCAATTGTAAGGTGGCCTATTAATACATGTGGGAAAATAGTTGTCCTTGCATGTCAAATAACCCACTTCCTAAGGTGAGTGGCCGCCATGACAAGAATATGGGCAAGGGAACATGTTTCCAACATGTTTAGTTAGTGGATTATGTAGAAAAAATAAAGAAATGAAAAAAAAATGAGCATGGATGCCCCCCTTTGTTGCCGTGAGTAGAGGAAAAAGAAAGGAAAAAAATTGTTCATCCATTCTCAAAATCTTGGCTGAAAATACTAAGGGAAAAAGGAAGGATTTTTGCTTCATGCTTGGTTTAGAAGAGAACTAGAAGGAGATTTGGTCATACTTGTGTCAAGATTAAGGTATGTTTGAGGTTGTGTCATGAGATTCATGCATGTTTTAGTTGCTAACTTGATGTTCATGTTAGCCCATGGTTCAAATCCTTGTTATGCCATGGAAATGGTATTTGGCCAAGGTTGATATTGTGTTAAAGCCATTGCTTGCTAAATGTGAAGCTTGTTGATGATACATGTAATGATGGATTGACTACTCTTGAAATTTCTTTTAGCATTCTTGAGTAAGACATGGAGTTTTCTTTGTTTAACCATGACCAAAAATTGAAAGGGGATGGTGTGGGATGTATTCGCCATGGCATGCTCATAAGTGCGATTTATGCTTGTTGCATGATAGGTAAAATTTGTGTTTTGATATATGTGTATATGTGTTTGTACATGATGTTACAAATGGATGTGAAAATATATGCTAGATTGGGAAAATTTGATTAAATGTTCATGAGATGAAATTAGGTGATTAAAAGATGTTAGTTGACATTGTACATATATATATATTCGCCATTAAAGTGAGTATGTAGGTAATGTTGAATCAAGTTTTTGGTGCATATTCGGTTAGGTGTATAATCGACCAAATGGGCGATTAGTAAGAATGGTTGCCGAATATACAAGCATACATATGCATGTGTAGTTGAATTATGAATGTTTAGCAAGATGGTTAAACTAGTGATTTATTGATTAAGCTCAAGGAGTTAAAGAAGGAGAATCAAGCAAGGAAAGACGAAGGTCATCGAGTAGCCGACTTGGAACTATTTTACCCATCACGAGGTAAGTCATTAAGCACGTATTTGATATTGCTTAAATGATTGTAAAATTTATGCAATTGTGTTTAATGGGATGATATATATATATAAATGAAAATGTATGTGTATGGAGTGATGACAATTGTTGAATGTAAAAGAAATAGTGAAATGTGTAGAAAGTTTGCTTTCGGCACTAAGAGTGCGGGCAATACGTGTATACGGTGATGAGATTGGCACTAAGTGTGCGTGCTGGAAATATATGGCACTAAGTGTGCATGCTGGAAATATATGGCACTAAGTGTGCGAGCTCGAAGGGCATGGCACTGTGTGTGGGCTTAAATCGCATGGCACTAAGTGTGCGAAATCGAGTATTAAGCACTGTGTATGCGTACTCTATATATATATATAAATATCTCCAATCGAACAATTATATGGAGGTGTGTCTCCATCGAGTGAGTATGGACAGCGGATCGGGTAAGTACCTTGAGCTCATGACGAATAGGTAATACGTTCATGCTTGGGGTTGAATTTGGTAAGCCTTAAATCTATGTGATGATTGAAATTGTATGGTTGTGCTGGAAAATGAGTTAATGTGTAAAATGCTTGATTATCTTGTTGTGTAGAATATGAAATGTGGATGTATGAATTAGTGCGAGATTGGACCGAAAGGTCCGAGGTATTATGGTATAGATTCGATATGGACGAGTACCTAGCCTCATTTGTTGTACATGTAGTAGTAACTTTATCAGTGGATTGACGAATGCTTATGACTTACTGAGTTGTAAACTCACTCGGTGTTTTCTTGTCACCCATTTTAGGTCTCTTGGACTCGTATTGTTGCGTGCTCGGAACCGTCGTTGAAGTCATCACACCGGCTGAAATCTTGTGGTATTGTTTTTGTTGTTGAAGAACATTTGGCATGTATAGGCTATTATATTTTGTCGAATTGTGGGTTGTAAACTTTAAGCCATGTGAAAATGGCCTATGTGGTCGTCGAGTGGGATGCTAGAACCTATAGCCACGAGTCTTAGAAACTCAAATTTTGTTAAGGTGGCCATAATTTGTGTCATGTATGATGGATGATTAAGGCCAAGGAAAAATTCATGAAATTGGCATAGTCTACTGCAGTAACTGTTGCGGACAGCAGCAGTGAGATGAGATTGAAAAATCACTAAAAATAGTAGAAGTAGAATTAAATAGTGAGTAAATTATGGAACTGATCCTTGATGAATCTATTTTATATGGACGAAACGAAACGACCATATGAGCAGTATACTGGGAGATATTAAAGTTCTCGTGAGACAGGGCCAGAACGATTTCTGGGTCCCCTGTCGCGACTTTGAAAATTTACCATAAATTATCCAGAAATAATTAGGAGTCATGCCTTATATGTACAGATTCCATTTTGAGTCTAGTTTCATTAGAAACAAACGGTACCAGTATTAAAGCCCTGTACAGAAAGATATTCAAGTTGTAACGCGCGGAGGTCAGAGCAGTCGATCCCTGTAACATGGGTGATTTTAACTAATAAACTGTACCAATTGGCCCAACCAAAAATTCTAAAAATAAATCCATGGATGGGTATATGAGTCTAAATTCAGGGAAAATTTACGAAACCAGTTTCCGAGTTTTGGAACTCGAGATATGATTTTTAAGGCGACGGTGACGCAGTTTTCCAGCCTGTCCAGAATTGCCAAATTGGTCGGTACTTTAAGAGGATTTGTCTCGTTAAACCCTCGTGTCCGACACCGGCGTCGGTCACGAGTTAGGGGTGTTACAATTTTATTGGTATCAGAGCTATGGTTTAGTCGTTCTAGGACTACCATAGCGCGTGAGTCTAGCTATACATGCCAAATTGATAGTGCTTAATAATGTGATGACTTGACGGTTGAAATTTTTGTTTTGATTAGCGATGGAACCCGGGTAGAGAGACCCTTGGCGGATGACGTTGAAAGTGTAGCGGCTGCTCTGCGCAAGGGACACCGCTGTTGAGCCTCGGTCATCCGCGAATAATCAAAATGAAGGGGCGAAACAAGCCTTCTTCACTATGATGAATGAGTGGGTCGCGCAATATGCCCGAACCAACCCGGCTGTCCAACCATTCCGAATTTAAATACTCCACCCCAAGAGCCCGCAATGCCTCCGATTCTCGATCCTGTGAGGCTGAGTAAACCACCGTGGACTTGATTAGGAAGCGTGGGGCGAGGAGTTCAAGGCCATAGTTACTTGATGATGCCGAAAAGGCCGAGTTCGCTCGATAACACCATTAGAGTGTTAGATGAATGTCATGCACACCGACGAATGTCTTAAGTGTGCTATATCCTTGTTATGAGACTCACTTACTATTGGTGGAGGACTTTAATTTCCATAGTCCCAAATGAACGAGTTACTTGGGATTTCTTCCAATCCAATTTCGAAAGAAATACATTAGTCAACAGTTCATCGATCGAAGCGTAAGGAATTCTTGGAACTCAAGCAAGGCCGGATGATCAGATCTGAATCTGAACATGAGTTCGTAAGACTTAGTCGGTATGCTCGGAGTGTGTGGCTGATGAGGTTGCGATGTGCAAAAGATTTGAAGAAGGATTGAATGAAGAGTTAAAGTTACTAGTGGGAATTTTGGAGATAAAGGAGTTCGTGACACTAGTCGAACGAGCTCGCAAGGCGGAAGAACTTGGGAGGAGAAGAAGAAGGCTGAATTTGAAGCAAGAGATTACCGTAAAAGATCGACGAGTAAAGCTCCGTTCTCGGCTGTAAAGAGGTTCGGGAGGACACCAATAAGTCGAGGACGATCAAGGAATTTCCATTAGAGCCCGACCATTGACGGACTCCGAGCTACTTGAGAGCTAGTGTGGGCAATAATCGTCAAGAGAGACTGAATGCCCCCAATGTGGAAGACGACACCTAGGTGAATGTTGGGGTAAGTCTGTTAATAGGGCTGTTATGGATGCGGTTCAAGGACCACTTCATTAGAGATTGCACGGAGCTAGATGAGAGGAATAAGACGCAAGGTGCAAGACCTAGTGGAACGACGGTGGAGGTAGGCCCCGAGAATCTCTGGAGGTAGGGGTGGTAATCGAGAGGAGCCTCTAATACTGGCCGTCCGATCCGAGACCCGTGCTCTGCTAGAGCATATGCCATCCGCATACGAGAGGAGGCATCCTCCCCGACGTTATCACTTGTACTTTTACTCTCTTTGATACTATTGTGATTGCATTGATTGACCCCGCTCTACTCACTCATATGTATGTGAAACCTTAGCATCCAAAAGACTCTACCGTTGAGTCTCTTGAGTTCGTAATTCAGTGTCAAACCCTTTGGGTCAATACGTGCTTGTTGATAAAGTGTGCAAGAGATGCCCCTAATAATTCGAGAATCTGTTTTCGGCCGATCGATGCTTCTACCATTTCATGAATTCGATGTTATTCTTGGTATGGATTGGTGACCGTACATGATGCACGTTGGTGGATGCAAAAGGAAAACCATTAATTTGAGGAGTGCAAATAATGAGGTAGTCCGAGTCGAGTCTCTTGATTTAAAAGGAGTGCCGACAATAATATCTTCTATGACCGTCAAGATATGTGAAAAGGGGTGTGAAACATACCTTGCGTATGTGTTTGGGAGTAAAGAGACGGAAAGGAAACTCGAATCGGTACCGGTGGTTTGTGAGTATTCGGATGTTTTTCCGAGGAGTTACCGGATTGCCACCGGTTCGAGAAGTGGAATTGACATCGGTTGTACCGGTACTACGCCCATTTCAATAGCCCCGTATCGTATGGCATTAACGAATTAAAGGAATTGAAGGTTCAATTGCAAGAATTGACGGATAGAGGTTTCGCTCGACCGAGTTTTTCTCCATGGGCGCTTTTGTATTGTTTGTGAAGAAGAAGGACGGAACCATGAGGTTGTGCATCGACTATCGTCAACTCAATAAAGTGACGATAAAGAATAAATATCCATTGCCACGAATTGACGATTTGTTTGATCAATTAAAGGGAGCCTCGGTGTTTTCAAAGATAGATTTGAGGTCGGGTACTATCGGTTGAGGGTCCGAGAATCGGACATACCCAAAACCGCTTTTAGAACGAGGTACGGTCACTCTGAATTCTTGGTGATGCCGTTTGGGCTCACTAATGCCCTGCGGTGTTTATGGATTTAATGAATAGAATTTTCAGGCCATACTTGGATCGGTTCGTAGTTGTATTTATCGATGACATTTTGGTCTATTCGAAGATGAAACCGAACATCTTTGAACACCGAGGCTAGTGTTGCAAATCTTACGAGATAAGCGGTTATACATAAAGTTCAAGAAATGTGAATTTTGGTTGAAAGAGGTTAGCTTTTTGGGGCACGTGGTGTCCGCGATCGGTGTCGGGTGGACTGAACAAAATTTCGCCATAGTCAATTGGAAACCTCCAAGGAATGTTACCGAAGTTAGGAGCTTTTGGGGCTTCTTTGGTTACTACCGACGGTTTGTGAAAGGATTCTCGATGATAGCCACACCCATGACAAAACGCTTGAAAAAGATGTCAAATTTGAATGGACGGAAAAGTGTCGAAAAGTTTCACCAATTGAAAACCCATTTGACGAAAGCTCCGGTTCTAATGTACACCGAATCGGCAAAGAGTTTGTCATCTATAGTGATGCCTCCCTACTTGGGTTAGGTTGCGTATTGATGCAAGAAGGTCGAGTTGTGGCCTATCGTCGAGACAATTAAAGCCACATGAGAAAATTATCCAACCCATGACCTCGAATTGGTCGCCATCGTATTCGCCTTAAAGATATGGCGACATTACTTATTTGGTGAGAAGTGCCAAGTGTATTGAATCACAAAAGTCTCAAATATTTGATGACTCAAAGAGACTTAAATCTGCGACAAAGACGATGGCTCGAGTTGTTAAAAGATTATGAACTCGTTATTGATTATCACCCGGGAAAGGCCAATGTGGTTGCGGATGCCTTAAGTCGAAATCACTGTTTGCTTTACTGACGATGAATGTACACTTGTCTATTCTACCCGACAATGTGTTAGTAGCGAATTGAAGGCCAAACCATTGTTGGCTCATCAAATTCGGGAAGCTCGAAAGTTGATGAGGAGTTGCTTGCAAAACGGGTTGAGTGTGTTCTGAACAAGGAATCAGAGTTTCAAATTGATGATGACGATTGTTTGAGGTTCAGAAGTCGTCTGTGTGTTCCAAAGAATTCGGAACTTATTTCGATAATTCTAAATGAAGCCCATTGTAGTCGAATGTCAATCCACCCGGTAGTACTAAAATGTACAATGACCAAACGCCAATTTTGGTGGCCGGTATGAAACGAGACATTTCGAATTTGTTTCAAGGTGTCGATATGTCAACAAGTGAAAGCGGAACATCAAGTGCCATCGGGATTACTTCACCGATCATGATACCCGAATGGAAATGGGATCGAGTCACAATGGACTTTGTATCCGGACCGCCATTGTCGATGAAGTAAGAAGGATGCGATTTGGGTCGTTGTCGATAGAATAACTAAGTCGGCTCACTTTATCCCCGACGCACGGATTTTTCAATGGACAAATTAGCGGAATTGTACGTTTCTCGATTGTGAGATTACACGGGTGCCTATTTCTATCGTGTCGGATAGAGACCCAAGATTTACGTCGCGATTTTGGAAGAAATTGCAAGATGCTTTGGGTACCAAGCTGCATTTTAGCACCGCTTTTCATCCCCAAACCGATGGTCAATCCGAACGGATAATTCAAATACTCGAGGATATGTTGAGATGTTGCATCCTTGAGTTTAGTGGTTCATGGGAACGATATTTACCTTTGATTGAATTCGCCTACAACAATAGCTTTCAATCAAGTATTAAGATGGCGCCTTACGAGGCTTTATACGATCGTAAATGCCGTACCCCATTATTCGGACTGAACTTAGTGAAGGTAAATTCTTCGAGGTTGATTTGGTTAAGGATGCCGAGCAAAAGTTCGAGTAATTCATGAAAGTTTGAAAGTCGCTTGGGATCGCCAAAAGTCGTATGCGGATTTGAAAAGAAAAGATATTGAATATCGGGTTGGAGACAAGGTCTTTCTCAAAGTTTCACCTTGGAAGAAGGTGCTTAGATTTGGTCGTAAGGGCAAATTGAGTCCGAGGTTTATCGGGCCATATGAAGTATCCGAACGAGTTGGGCGATCGCATATCGATTAATTTTGCCCCGAGCTCGAAAGGATTCACAACGTTTTCATGTCTCGATGCTTGACGATATAGGTCGATCCATCGCACGTAATTGCTCCATCCGAGATTGAGATTCACCTAATTTGAGCTATGAAGAGGAACCGGTTCGCATTATGAGGCGTGAAGTAAAAGAGTTGCGCAATAGGAAAATCCCGTTAGTGAAGGTGTTGTGGCATAAACACGGAATGGAAGAAGCCACTTGGGAACTTGAGGACTCTATGAAAGAGCGATACCGAGCCTATTTACGGTAAGATTTTCGGGACGAAAATTTCTAAGTGGGGAGAGTTGTGACATCCTAAATCGACCCTAGTCGGAAAGTGGTTTCGGACCACCAAACCGAGTCATAATAATAATTAACCATCATAATTGATGCTCATTATATGTATATATGCATGTGTGAAAATTTCGTGTTTGGATTTTGTTAATAGTAAGTGAATTTTTATCAAATAGGACTTATGTGAGAAAATTTAGAAATGTGCTAGGCAATTGTAAGGTGGCCTATTAATACATGTGGGAAAATAGTTGTCCTTGCATGTCAAATAACCCACTTCCTAAGGTGAGTGGCCGCCATGACAAGAATATGGGCAAGGGAACATGTTTCCAACATGTTTAGTTAGTGGATTATGTAGAAAAAATAAAGAAATGAAAAAAAATGAGCATGGATGCCCCCCTTTGTTGCCGTGAGTAGAGGAAAAAGAAAGGAAAAAATTGTTCATCCATTCTCAAAATCTTGGCTGAAAATACTAAGGGAAAAAGGAAGGATTTTTGCTTCATGCTTGGTTTAGAAGAGAACTAGAAGGAGATTTGGTCATACTTGTGTCAAGATTAAGGTATGTTTGAGGTTGTGTCATGAGATTCATGCATGTTTTAGTTGCTAACTTGATGTTCATGTTAGCCCATGGTTCAAATCCTTGTTATGCCATGGAAATGGTATTTGGCCAAGGTTGATATTGTGTTAAAGCCATTGCATGCTAAATGTGAAGCTTGTTGATGATACATGTAATGATGGATTGACTACTCTTGAAATTTCTTTTAGCATTCTTGAGTAAGACATGGAGTTTTCTTTGTTTAACCATGACCAAAAATTGAAAGGGGGATGGTGTGGGATGTATTCGGCCATGGCATGCTCATAAGTGCGATTTATGCTTGTTGCATGATAGGTAAAATTTGTGTTTTGATATATGTGTATATGTGTTTGTACATGATGTTACAAATGGATGTGAAAATATATGCTAGATTGGGAAAATTTGATTAAATGTTCATGAGATGAAATTAGGTGATTAAAAGATGTTAGTTGACATTGTACATATATATATATTCGCCATTAAAGTGAGTATGTAGGTAATGTTGAATCAAGTTTTTGGTGCATATTCGGTTAGGTGTATAATCGACCAAATGGGCGATTAGTAAGAATGGTTGCCGAATATACAAGCATACATATGCATGTGTAGTTGAATTATGAATGTTTAGCAAGATGGTTAAACTAGTGATTTATTGATTAAGCTCAAGGAGTTAAAGAAGGAGAATCAAGCAAGGGAAAGACGAAGGTCATCGAGTAGCCGACTTGGAACTATTTTACCCAACACGAGGTAAGTCATTAAGCACGTATTTGATATTGCTTAAATGATTGTAAAATTTATGCAATTGTGTTTAATGGGATGATATATATATATAAATGAAAATGTATGTGTATGGAGTGATGACAATTGTTGAATGTAAAAGAAATAGTGAAATGTGTAGAAAGTTTGCTTTCGGCACTAAGAGTCTGGCAATACGTGTGTACGGTGACGAGATTGGCACTAAGTGTGCGTGCTGGAAATATATGGCACTAAGTGTGCATGCTGGAAATATATGGCACTAAGTGTGCGAGCTCGAAGGGCATGGCACTGTGTGTGCGGGCTTAAATCGCATGGCACTAAGTGTGCGAAATCGAGTATTAAGCACTGTGTGTGCGTATTTATATATATATATAAATATCTCCAATCGAACAATTATATGGAGGTGTGTCTCCATCGAGTGAGTATGGACAGCGGATCGGGTAAGTACCTTGAGCTCATGACGAATAGGTAATACGTTCATGCTTGGGGTTGAATTTGGTAAGCCTTAAATCTATGTGATGATTGAAATTGTATGGTTGTGCTGGAAAATGAGTTAATGTGTAAAAATGCTTGATTATCTTGTTGTGTAGAATATGAAATGTGGATGTATGAATTGGTGCGAGATTGGACCGAAAGGTCCGAGGTATTATGGTATAGATTCGATATGGACGAGTACCTAGCCTCATTTGTTGTACATGTAGTAGTAACTTTATCGGTGGATTGACGAATGCTTATGACTTACTGAGTTGTAAACTCACTCGGTGTTTTCTTGTCACCCATTTTAGGTCTCTTGGACTCGTGATTGTTGCGTGCTCGGAACCGTCGTTGAAGTCATCACACCGGCTGAAATCTTGTGGTATTGTTTTTGTTGTTGAAGAACATTTGGCATGTATAGGCTATTATATTTTATCGAATTGTGGGTTGTAAACTTTAAGCCATGTGAAAATGGCCTATGTGGTCGTCGAGTGGGATGCTAGAACCTATAGCCACGAGTCTTAGAAACTCTAATTTTGTTAAGGTGGCCATAATTTGTGTCATGTATGATGGATGATTAAGGCCAAGGAAAAATTCATGAAATTGGCATAGTCTACTGCAGTAACTGTTGCGGACAGCAGCAGTGAGATGAGATTGAAAAATCACTAAAAATAGTAGAAGTAGAATTAAATAGTGAGTAAATTATGGAACTGATCCTTTATGAATCTATTTTATATGGACGAAACGAAACGACCATATGAGCAGTATACTGGGAGATATTAAAGTTCTCGTGAGACAGGGCCAGAACGATTTCTGGGTCCCCTGTCGCGACTTTGAAAATTTACCATAAATTATCCAGAAAGAATTAGGAGTCATGCCTTATATGTACAGATTCCATTTTGAGTCTAGTTTCATTAGAAACAAACGGCACCAGTATTAAAGCCCTGTACAGAAAGATATTCAAGTTGTAACGCGCGGAGGTCAGAGCAGTCGATCCCTGTAACATGGGTGACTTTAACTAATAAACTGTACCAATTGGCCCAACCAAAAATTCTAAAAATAAATCCATGGATGGGTATATGAGTCTAAATTCAGGGAAAATTTACGAAACCAGTTTCCGAGTTTTGGAACTCGAGATATGATTTTTAAGGCGACGGTGACGCAGTTTTCCAGCCTGTCCAGAATTGCCAAATTGGTCGGTACTTTAAGAGGATTTGTCTCGTTAACCCCTCGTGTCCGACACCGGCGTCGGTCACGAGTTAGGGGTGTTACATTTTTACCCTTGTTTTAGTATGTGATTACTATAGAAGTTATTCATGGAAACGTGCTATTATTGTTGTAATTACTTAAATTAATATTGGACACGGGTATTAGGGTGTTACACCGTGCACTTCCTCCATCCATAATAATAACCCAACCCCGTGCATCTGTTGTCTATTGCCCATGATTTGTGGGCTCGATTCGCCCCTTGTGCGTTCGCACGCTCGTGAGGCCTTGAATGGTTAGTTTCGACTTTTCAGCTTTTTCCGACTTCCAACAATGAAGGGGTTGAATACACACCTGTTTATGAGAACACGCCGAAGTCCACGATCACCAATTGTGGCACATCCTGTATTGAGTCTTAATCACTTCCCCCCCCACCAACTCATCTGGTTCGCTCTATTTAAAGCCAGCTTCTAACCAATGCTCATGTTAGCTTCCCGATGTGGGATTACTTTCAACCATTAGGAAAATTCATTATGTCATTTATTTACCATAATAATTTAAAAGGCCTTCATCCAAACACCCAGGGTTTTATTCACTTAAAACCAAATTTTTTGCTAAAGCCCGGGTTTGAACCCATGATTTCTCCACCACTCCTTAGTGCCATTAACCACCAAAGCAGACATTTAATTGTGTCATTTCCTTGCTCAGTTAAATGCTTATATACAACCTCCTTACGGACCCATACTCAAGGCCCAATACTTCTAGGCCCAAATTCTGGGCGTTGCACAATGGGTAGCCTAAGGAGTTGTCAAAGAAATGATGAGGTATGATCATGTTGGGAGAGTATAGGTATGTACGCCAAGCTCGTAGTTATTGAGATTACAAAATGATAAAACTTTTGTAAGATGAGAATGAAGGAATTATGATCATGAATTATATTGATATTATGTAAATCGAATGAGATAGGATATGACTACAATGATTATTGAGAATGTGAGGAATCAAATAATGTTATGTATGTATATGAAAATGCATATTTTTATTGCTTATTATTTACATGCAAGCTTACTAAGCTTCATGGTCACTCCCTCTCTTTTCCATTTTCTTAGAGTATCGCCAAGCTAGCTCAAGAATCAAAGGACGTCAGAGGCTCGCTTACACTATCAATTAGATTTTTTGGGAGTAGTTAGTCGCATTACTTTGAGTATGGCATGTATATGAACTTGGTTATTTTTTCATATGTCATATTTTTTAGCCAATGTGTTGGCTTTTGACGGTATTATGATTCATTTTGTATAAGGCCATGAGATATGGCTCACAATGATTATTGGGTTGTAAACCTATTCATCTATACATGTATATGCCAATTCCTTTATGATATGGCTATTGGTTGTTAATGGTTGAATGATGATGACTACTATGAATGCGTTTTACAAATAAGGGTGGCAATTGGCTTGGAAAATAGCCTTAAATTTGTCTACACGGGTAGACACACGAGCATGTGTCTAGACTGTGTGGGACACACGGCTTGCCCCAAGGGCGTGTGTTCTGGCAGTGTGTCCCCTATACCCTAATTAATGTTAAACATAATGCCTAGTAGAAAACACACAGGCAGAGACACGGTCTTGTGTCTCAGCCGTGTGGAGCATGGGCGTGTGCCCAGGCCGTGTGAAGTCTGCACTTAATTTCAAGAATTTAATTTGCACACGGCTTAAGCACACGGGCGTGTGACTCTATTTTTATGATGACGTCGTAGTCAGAGAGTTACATGGGCTGAGGACACAGACGTGTCTCAAGCCATAGGGGCGTGTGTGACCACACAGCGTACCCATACAGGCGTGTGACTCTCCAAAACAAGAAAATTTTCTAAGTGTCGAAAAGACTCCAAAAGTTCTCGGATTAGTCCTGAATCGCTTCCGATGCATGTTTAGGGCGTCGTAGGCCCTTATAAGGGACAATTTGCATGCAATTGAAATTTTTTAATTTTGAACGAAATTTTAGGGCCCAGCTTTGTGTGAATGTTTATGTGTTAGTCCGGTAACACCTCGAACCCTATCTTGGCGTCGGATATGGATAAGGGGTGTTACACCAATGATCTCCAACTTTCGCAGCACTATAAAGTAGGGGAAATTAAAACAGAGTAAGCATTATAGGCTTAGTAAGTTCGTATAATGAAAACTAAATTTACCAATCTCGTTTATTAAATCTAAGCATACAAAATCATGTTTTCCATCAACTTGGCAAAATTTCCTAAACACATGCACTCAATCAAACATGTTAGTCAAAAAATTTTCATATACATCAAGTAAACATAGATGAGCTCATCATGCTATATTATTTCAAGACATTATTCATTTCATCTCATAATTCTAATATCATGTCAAGTATTTTTTCCTTTGAACCATTGAAATTCCGATGGATGCTCAAATAGTACACTCAAGGTGTACAATTCAATAACCCGTCAGTTCATATTCAGGATTACCTATTAAGGCACTTAATCATAAAGCACACTCTCGAGCCATATATCATATAATAAGATCACCAGTCCAGACTAAACCCTTTCTATAATGAGGTCAATAGAATTACTCGTCTGAGCTAAATCCCGTCAGCAACAAATGCAAGATCTCATTCAATAGGGGAAATCACATTTGTCCATCGAAATTCGATATTCAAACAGAACTTAACCCTTTTCAAACTATATCAAGCATGTATTCAATTCTTATATTATAACATCCAATTAATTCACATAAATATGAATCACATTCTATACAAATACAACATTCAATTCAACATATTTACATGCTCAATTAAGTTCCACGAGCTTTCCTCGACACTGGTTCGCATATAAAATCTACTAATCCGAAACCTTTTGTTTCCCTCGATCTAACCTCAAATTTGTTGTCCGGATCTATATAAATAAATTTAATCATCAATTTCACACATTTCATATTCATTTGGCTTAATTTATGTCTTAGGAAAAATTACCATTTTGGCCCTAACTTTTCCATAAATTTAAATTTTGTCCCTAAGCTCGGAAAATGAAATTTATGCAATTTACTCCCTATTCCAAGCCTAACCAAAATTTCAACAGAAAATTTACAGAACATATTTTCTATAAATTTCAAAATTTTTCATCAATTTTCACAACTTTACATTTTAGTCCCTAAATCATGTTATCATAAAAAATGACTTTGTAAAAGTTATTTATCTATCAACAACCTTTCATTTTCTACCATAAATTTCAAATTTTCAACATATACATCGATGACCTAATTTCCATACTTTGATAACTCTTCAATTTGATCCCCCAAACAAATAGATTAAGCTATTCCAGTTTCAAAAATATAAAAATTACTAAAAATGGGACAAGGAAACTTACCCAATTAAGCCATGAAAGTTTCTTCTCTCTCTCCTAGGGTTTCCATGTATTTTTGGGGAAGAATATGATAAATATAAGATTATATCTTTTATCATCTTTTTAATTAATTAAATTAATTCAATTTCCAATTTAGTCCTTGCCCTTTTTCTAAATTTCCATGGATGAGTCACCAAAATATCTAGATACTATTCTTTAATGGTCTAATTACCATATAAGGACCTCAAGTTTTGAATTTCATAGATATTTAATTCTTCTAGCTATTAGAATTCAACCTTTTCATTTTATGCGATTTAGTCCTTTCCTTAATTAAGCACATAATCAATAAAATTTTCTTCTCGGGATTTTCACATGAAATTTCTAACATATTACGGACCATGTAATAAAATAAAAATAAATTTTATTTTTGAAAATAATTTGTGGTCCCAAAACCACTATTTTGATTTTCACTGAAAAATGGGTTGTTACATTAAATGTTCTACCCTTTATTTCTTTGCATGTAAGTCCATCAATTACCCGTTTTTAGTAATTTTTATATTTTTGATATTGTTGTAGCTAATCTAGCTAGCCCGGGGATTATTTTGTGAAATTGTTAAAAGTTTTGAAAACTTTCTATTGATGTTCTTGAAGTTTTCTTGATGTTTATGTTTGAGTTTAAAGCTTGATGATGAAATAAGACTATTTTGTAAAGTAATTTTGAATAGTTTTGAGTTTAGGGACTAAATTGTTAAATTATTGAAATTACCTTGAAAATTCTATAAATTTTAAAACTTGAGGGCTTTATAGGGATGATAATGAATTCGTCATAATAGATTTGGGCCTAATTGTGGAAAATAAACTTATTTCGATTTTAGAGGCTAAACTGAATAAAATGAAGAAGCTTAGGGTAATTGTGAAATATGTCAATAAAAAGTCATATGCATAAAATGAATTGTTATAAAACATTTGAAACTGATAATTAAAATAAAATTTGTAGCACCCTTCACTCGTATTCAACGCTGGAATAGGGTTACGGAGCATTACCGGACTTATACCACATTTTAAACATACAATTAATCAAATCATATATGTTCCATTCACAACCAAACATTTTGTCCCTAATACGAGCCTACGAGGCCCTAAACATGCATTGGGAGTGGTTCGGGACTAAACCGATAACTTTGGAAACTTTTTGAACACTTAGAAATTTTCTCAAAAATAGGGGACACACGTCCGTGTGGCCTAGCCGTGTCTCTCACACGGCCAACAGACACGCCCGTGTCACAGGCTGTGTGGACATTCGAAATGGGAGCACATGACCATGTCCCAGCCTGTGTCCGACCCCGTGTAACTCTCTGACTTGGGTCACACGGCCAACACACATGCCCGTGTGACTAACCTGTTTGCCCTAAAAATGGCCATACACGCTCGTGTGCCAGGCCGTGTGCTAGGCCGTGCCAAACTTGTAGGGTATACTAACTTATGCTGCATGGCCAAGTCACACGCCCGTGTGTGAGGCCGTGTGGAGCATATTGACTTGATTCTAATTTCAACACCAGGGGACACACGGCCGTGTACATAACCGTGTATCACACACGGCTGAGACACACGCCCGTGTCTCTACTCGTGTGGACAAAAATAGGCTATTTACCAAGCCAATTTGCCACCCAAATTTGTGTACACCTACATCAACCCAATTGGCACCAAGACATAGCATAACATTACATTTTAACCAACCAATTCATGCATAATCTATACCACCTTTCTCAATACACACAAGACACAAAATATACCATACCGTTTGGATCAAAATCACATATGCCATTCAACAAAATATACACTTCCAAATATGCATCATTTAGCCTAATTTCATAAGCAAACCAATATACACAAATCAATCATTTGATACTCATAATGGCTATTACCATTAAGCATCACACAACCATCATTCAACACATTTCACAAGACATAGACACATATATATACATGATTCAAACATACCAAAATAACCAAGAATGAGCCATCACTCATGGCTATATATACAATCCAAAACATTTATTTACAAGCCAATTCAAATGGCTAAATTCATTACCAACACAACCAAAATGACCAAAGTCCCTATACATGCCATATACTTAAAACATAAGCTCAAAAGGTACCGAAGTGATAATAGAATAGCGTGACGATGTCTCCGACGATCCCCAAGTCTGAGCTAGCTTTGAATTCACTATAAAACATCGGAAAATAAACAAAGTAAGATTTATAGCTTAGTAAGCTCGTATAAAAAAAATAAGCAAGTCTCACCATTCATTTACATTTAAAAATATATGACATAAATTGCATCAAAGCATTAATCACAAAGTTAACATGAAATTTAATCACATAATTGATCACAGGCTAACAGCTTCCTTTTACTCATTGTTCGAATAGTTTTCTGTACATACCTGTACTGGTACATATCTATTTCTCAACAATTCACATATTCAAATATACCCGTTGAACCATTTGAAATAAAATTCGGATACTCGGGAGTCTCACACCCTAATTGCCAATATCATGGCCTGAAGCCAAATCAATGTAGCTCGCATTCGAAGTGCCGATATCATGGCCCGAAGCCAAATCAATGTAACTTGCACCTAAAGTGCCGATATCATGGCCCGAAGCCAAATCAATGTATTCCCTAATGACATGTCATTCGTATCCTAATCTATTCCTAAGGTTCAACCAGGATTTTCAGTACCGAATCATCGTTGAATCATTGTTGAAATGTCTGTAATCTCGTATTCACAGTTTATACAATATCAAAGCATTTAAAACATAATTATAACAATGCTTATAACATACAAACTTACCTCGGATGTAAAAAACGGCTAAATTGGTCCATTAGTCGAGAACTTTGTTTTTCCTTTGATCTAGATCCAAGTTTTAGTTTTCTTGATCTATATATAATCAAAGTTAACTTCTTTAATCATCTCTCTATTAAATTTAGTCCAAAATTCACTTTAAGGCATTTTACACAATTGCCCCAATGTGAAGTTTCACATCTTTTACGATTTAGTCTTTATTTCATAAAAAACACAAATTAATGCAATTCAACCACAACCCATGTTAGCCGAATTACAATTAGGTCCCTATCAGCCCATATTTTCCATTTTTTTTACATTTTAACCATAAAGTTTCCACATTTCACAATTTAAGTCCCTAATTTGCATTTTCACTAAAAATCACTTAACAAATCTTGTTTATCTATCAAAAACCATTCATAATCTATCATCAAACATCAAAACACACATGTATTCATCAATGGAAAAACCCTAAATCTTTAAAAATTTTGCAAATTAGTCCTTGGGCTAGCTAGACCTAGTTGCAACGATCACAAAAACATAGAAATCATTAAAAATAGAGTAAAAAATCACTTACATGCTCAAGATACCATGGTCGAACCTTCAAAGCACAAAAATGACATCTTTTTTTTTTCTTTAAATTCAGCTAGAAGAAGATGGAGGCCTTAAAATTATGTTTGTTTTATTTAATTAACTTATATTTACAAATTACCAAATTAACCTTGTTATTAATTCATTAAAATTCATTAATCATGTCCATATTTGTCCACTAACACTAATCATGGTCTAATTACAACATAAGGACCTCTAATTTAAGATTCCTTATCTATTAAATACCTTTAACTAATAGAACATCACTTTCACACTTTATGCGATTTAGTCCTTTTTGTCGAATTAAACACCTAAACGATAAAATTTCTAAACGAAATTTTCACACAATTATTCAATCATGCTGTAAACATTAAAATAATAATAAAAAAAGTTATTTCAACTTCAGATATGTGGTCCCAAAACCACTGTTCCGATTTGAATAAAAATGGGTTGTTACAAAATTACTGTATAGATCAGGAACTGGTAGATGATAGCGGAAAAGAGAAATGTTGGATAGTCCCTGATATTTCCATCTTTGTTGTTTAGCCCTGGTAAGTTCATGCAGTATTGTTTTATGTATTTTGATGATATTTTTTTGAATTATGTATATTGTATATACATTCAAACATTTTAATTGATAATGTAACAACACGATTTTAGTGAAATCAAAATAGTAGTTTTGAGGCCACAAATTTGATGAGAAAATTATTATTTTATTATAAGTTTAATGTTTATGGAATATTAGAAAGGTTGTATAAAAATTTCGTTAAGAAATTTGATGTTTGCATGTTTAATTATGTGAAAATGACTAAACCATAAAATGTGCAAAAGTGAAGTTCTAGTACCTAAAAGTGTTATATAGCTATGAAACTTAAATGTGAGTGACTTAAATGGTAATAATACCATTCATATGGTTAGTGGACGATATTAGACATGGTTTAAGTGAATATTAAAGTAAATAACCAAGGTTAAAAGGGTAAATTAATAAGTCAACTTAAAATTAAAACAAATAAAAGTGTAGTATCATCTTCCTTAAGATTTTATCCATCGAAATTAAGGAAAGAAGAAGCCATATTCAAGCTTTGAAATTTTTGCAAGTTCAAGTCTTTGCATGGTGTGATTCTAGGTCCTATTTTTAATGATTTTTATGTTTTCGAGATCGTTGTAGCTTAATCTAGCTAGCGCGAGGATCAGTTTGCAAAACTGTTAAAGATTTAGGGTTGTGCCATGAATACTGTTGTGTGATTCTTGATGTTTTATGAAAGATTATGGGTCCTTTTTGATAAATAAACAAGTTTTGTAAAGTGATTTTTTGATAAAAATGTCATTTAAGGGCATCTTTGTAATTGTAGTAAAAGTTCATTGTAAATTTGTGAAATGATGAATGGTATGGATTGATATTTCGGCATTTCGGCTTTTCGAGTTTTGCCGATCTAGACTAAGAAAAGGTGTCAGTTACACACCTGTTTTATGACGATTCGTTTGACGAGATCCACGCACGAACTACCTACAATTATATTACTACCACGTTAATCTAACTACCGAAATGAACTACATAATAACTCCTTACCTTATTTGGCCATAACAACTTAGACACTAGCAATCCTACCTTTGCCGAAGTTTGCGACTAAACTTAGATCCCGTTGCTCCACTTGTCCAAGCCCTTGATCAGCAGCCTCTATATCACATTATTATCAAGGCAAAGCAGTTATCATAACCCCTTAGGGCTACAAGTCCAAGTCGGCAGCCTCCCTAACCTTTAGGGGTTTCTGCTTTTCTAAAATACGAAATAAAGACTAGATTGAAAAGACTTACCACCGGTTCCTTCGGTCAATGATCCCAATTAATTTCTACTCAATTCTGATGCCGATCTAAGCCCTCAAATGATAACAAAAGTCAAGCCTTCAGTGATCTCACTATTTGGCCAAGTCTTTAAGAGAGTGGGGTTTTCGGCTTTTGTTGAAGCTGTGTAAATAAAGATGAAATAGAAGGGTTTTGCTATGGTCTTGTCGACAGAACCTTGAGGTTTAGAGAACTAGAGAATCGGTCAAGAATGATGGAAAAGATAATAAAATTGGCTAGGAGAAATCGGCACAGAAGAAAGTATAGTTTTTGGGATTTCGGCTTTTTATGGCAATGGCTATGAAGGTTTTAGAAACGTCTGAAGAAAAAGATGGAGATGCACAGGTAGTTAGAGAGATTCGGCTATGGTGGAAAAGAAGAAAAAGAAAAAAGTTGAAGAGAAGAGGAGAAAAGAAAGAAGAGGAGAATGGTCAGCAAACAGCACAACTTTCCCCCTCATGCCGAATTTATACTGGCACTTAACCTAGCCGAATTTTCCCATGCTAGAGGCCCTTGGCCGGCCAACTCCTGCTCCTTGATCAACTCCTAAATCTTCTCCTTTATCAGCTCCTAAAGCCTCTCCCTTATCAGCTCCCAGATCCTCTCCCTTATCAGCTCCTAAATCTTCTCCTGATAGCCTTTCACTTTAGTTCCACTTCTTACCTTTTCTGTACATAAAAATTAATATCACAAATTTGCTTACATTGCGACTCGAACCTTTGCTTTCCTTGGTCATCCACACGCCACCTCTCAAGCCCCCAAGTGACGCCACAAGCCAACTTACCACGGGCTTCCTTGTGTTTTATTTTACCCAGTTAATACCTTAAAGCCCAGCTAACCAGAACCCCTTCTTCTATAGAATTAAAATTAACTAAAATTACCGGATTTTAACTTAAACTTGGGCCTTCTAGAGACCCACTAACTTTGATTAAATCTCATGGCAGCGACAGAGCACCAAAATTTAAAATTTTCCAGCACTCACAGAATTCCCGAAAATTGGGGCGTTACAACTCTACCCCCTAAAAGAAATTTCGGCCTCGAAATTTACCCGATCCAAATAGTTGAGGGTATTGTTGACGCATAGTCTCTTTTGACTCCCAAGTAACTTCTTCCCTTCCATGATTACGCCAAAGAACTTTCACTAACGGAACAGATTTCCTTCTGAGAACCTTAACATCTCGTGCCAATATCTGCACAGGCTCCTCCTCAAAAGTCAAATCAATCCTTACTTCAATCTCCTCCACTGGCACAACATGTGAGGGATCCGATCGATATCATCTTAACAGAGACACATGAAAGACGTCATGGATTCTGTCCAACTCTAGTGGTAACTCTAACTGATACGCTACTGGCCCGACCCGATTAAGAACCCGATAAGGCCCTATAAACCGCGGACTCAATTTGCCCTTCTTGCTGAATCTCAAGATCTTCTTCCAAGGTGGAACCTTCAAGAAAACCATATCCCCAACAGCAAACTCTATCTCTTTGCTCTTTAGATCCGCACACGACTTCTGTCTATCAAATGCCTCCTTTAATCGATCTTTTATCAACTTAACCTTACTCTTGGTATCTACCACCAACTCCGGTCCAAGCACTTGTCGTTCACCCAACTCTGTCCAACACGTAGGCGTACGACATCTCCGCCAATAAAGTGCCTCATATGGAGCCATCTGAATACTTGCTTGGTAGCTGTTATTGTATGCAAACTCCGCCAATGGCAAATAGTCCTCCCAACTCCCACGAAAATCAATGATACAACCCCTTAACATATCCTCCAAAATCTTAATAACCCTCTCCGACTGTCCATCTGTCTGTGGGTGAGAGCCAATACTAAAATCCAAGCGTGTACCCAATACCTCCTGCAACTTCTTCCAGAACCGAGATGTAAACCTAGGGTCTCGATCGGAAATAATCGACACTAGCACTCCATGTAGTCACACTATCTCTGCCACATACAACCTAGCCAACTTTTGCAGGGAGTAATCAGTACGAACTGGTATGAAATGGGCAGATTTTGTTAACCTATCCACCACTACCCACACAGAATCTTTCTTGGTGGGTGTCAAAGGTAGCCCACTCACAAAGTCCATAGTGACTCTCTCCCACTTCCACAATGGAATTTTCACTGGTTGCAGTAATCCAGAAGGAAATTGATGCTCAGCTTTCACTTGCTGGCATGTCAGACATTTCCCCACGAATTCCGTTACTTCTCGTTTAAGCCCAGGCCACCAGTACAATTCTTGCAAGTCGTGATACAACTTATTCCCTCCAAGATGCATGGCACAAAGTCCCCCATGAGCTTCCTTCAATATTGACTGTCTCAAGTCAGAGTCCTTCGGAACACAAATTCTTCCTCGGAAGCATAAAACTCCTTCAGTATTCAGTTCAAAATCCTTATTGTCACCCTTCTCAACTTGCTGAAACCGAAGAACCAACGAATCATCCTTCAACTGTTTTTCTTTAATCTGCTCAGTCCAAGTAGGCCTCACTTGCAATTCTACTAACAGACTTCCATCGTTAAATAGACTCAAACGTGCAAACAAGGCTCTCAAATCAGAAACAACCCTTCGACTCAACGCATCAGCCACCACGTTAGCCTTACCTGGGTGGTACTCAATCAAACAGTCGTAATCCTTAAGCAACTCTACCCATCTTTGTTGCCTAAGGTTTAACTCCTTCTGAGTTAACAGATACTTTAGGCTCTTATGGTCTGTGTATCATATACACTTTTCTCCATATAAGTAATGTCTCCAGATTTTCAACGCGAAGATCACTGCTGCTAGCTCTAAATCATGCGTAGGGTAGTTCGCTTCATGAGGCTTAAGCTGTCGCGAAGCATAAGCGACCACCTTACCCTCTTGCATCAATACACATTCTAACCCCACATGCGATGCATCGTTGTACATAGTGAACTCCTTCCCAGACTTCGGTTGAATCAACACTGGTGCTTCAGTCAATACCTTTTTCAAATGGTCAAAAGCTTTTTGCTGAATCTCAGTCCAGACAAATGCTACCCCTTTCCTTAACAGTTTCGTCAATGGTGCAGCAATCAGAGAAAATCCTTCTACGAACCTTTGGTTATAGCCTGCCAAACCCAGAAAACTCTGAATTTCTGATACTGATTTTGGTGGCTTCCATCCCAGAACTGCCTCAACTTTTCGAGGATCCACTCTAATTCCTTCAGCAGAAACCACATGACCTAGAAAAGCCACTTCTCGTAACCAAAATTCACACTTACTAAACTTTGCATGCAGTTGCTTCTCTCTTAGCACTTGCAGCACAATACGTAGATGCTCCTCATGTTTCTCCTCGATTTTCGAGTATACCAGAATATCATCGATGAAAACTACCATGAATCGGTCCAAATGAGGTTAGAACACTCGATTCATCAGATCCATGAAAGCGACAGGTGCGTTCGTCAACCCAAACGGCATAACCAGGAACTCGTAATGACCATATCGAGTCCTGAATGCTGTCTTATGAATATCCACTTCCTTTACCCTTAACTGATGGTATCCAGATCGAAGGTCAATCTTGGAAAATACCGAAGCTTCTCTAAGTTGGTCAAATAAATCATCAATCCTTGGCAGTGGGTATTTGTTCTTTATCGTCAGTTTGTTCAACTGGTGGTAATCGATGTACATGCGTATTGTCCCATCCTTTTTCATTACAAACAGGACCGGTGCTCCCCATGGAGACACACTAGGTCTAATGAAGCTGTGATAACCCGAATTAAAAGTATAGCTTTAGTGAAAGTATTGTGGCACAGACATGGGATAGAAGAGGCTACGTGGGAACCTGAGGAAGCTATGAGGAAACAGTACCCAAACCTCTTTACCGGTAAGATTTTCGGGGACGAAAATCTCAAAAGGGGGGGAGAATTGTGACAACCCGAATTAGGGCCTAATCGGAATAGTGGTTTCGTGACCACAAATCCGAGATAGAAATAATTGTTTTATAATTATTTTGGGGTTTATGATATGATTGCATGATTTTGTGAAAATTTCGTGATGAAATTCTATGCCTAAAGTGCTTAAATTGAAAATAGGGACTAAATCGAATAAGTTGCAAAATTTACATCCCGGAAGTTTTTTAGTATGAAATTGTTTTGGAATATTAATTAGGAGGTCTTAAATAGCAATTTGACCAATTTTAAATTCATGGACAAAATTAGGACATGGAAGGAATTTTTGAAAGTTTAGTAAGGAGGGGCATTTTGGTCATTTGGATATTAAATGAAATAAAATGGGAAAAATAACACAAAATTGATCATCATCCTCCTTAGTTGCTGCCGAATTCTCCCTCTCTCCATAGCTAGGGTTTCTTCAATTTTCAAGCTCCATAGTAAGTGATTCCAAGCCCCGTTTTTAATGTTCTTTACGTTTTTGGAATCCCGGAAGCTCGATTAAGCTTATGCTAGTAATAATTTAACCTAGGGTTCACATTTGGAAAATACCCATAGGTGAAATTTGTGTATTTTGATGTTTTATGATAGAATATGAGGTTTTAAATTATGTTAAATAACTTGTGCTACTCGGTTTTAAGTGAAAACGAGTAAAAGCAAGATAATCGGTAAAAATACCTATTGTTCATAACTATATGATAGAGTGAGAATTTGATGTTGTTGTAGAAGAGAAAAATGTTCAGCATATCATAAAACATAAGAATAAGGGCTGAAATTAAATTCCCGAGCCTAGGGGCAAAAATGTAATTTTGTAAAAGTTAGGGGGCAAAAATGTAATTTTTCCATAATGTGATTTTTGGATTGAAATAAATAGTATGAGTATTAAATGAGCTAAATGTGTTATTATAGATCAAGAAAGACGCGGAATTGATCTCGAACAGGGAAGGAAAAGTTTTGGACTAAATTGCAAAATTTCCACATTTTGCACCAAGGTAAGTTTGTATGTAAATATTACAATAATTTCATGTACATTCTTATATTTCAGCCTATTATATAAACATACTAGCTGATGTTAAAATGTAAATCGACTATTGGAAAAATGGAAATAAATATAGAGAGAGATCCGGTTGAACATTCGGAGAGATCGAATGAAATAGAGGGCGTAGCTAGGTCACATGTATGATGCTGAGTGCACATCATGTGTACAAGAAAGCTACGAGACACCTCAGTAGTAGCTAGGTCACATGTGTGATACGAGATGTATCCCATGTAGACAAGAGAGCTACGTGAAAGATAAATGTAGCTAGGTCGCATGCGTGATTCCAAGTGAAGGACACCATGTAGACAAGAGAGCTACGTGAAAGATAAATGTAGCTAGGTCGCATGCGTGATTCCAAGTGAAGGACACCATGTAGACAAGAGAGCTACTGAGACAAATCGGTTGGGTCGCATGAGTGGTACTAAGTGTTCACCATGTGTACAAGAGAGCCGAACTAAACGAAGTATGATGGTGGGGTGTGTCAAAACCATTAAATATCGAGGATTGATCCGAATTGTTCAACGGGATGGTTTTGTGGTGATATTGTGGTTTGGACCTACACTTATGGTGAATGAAATGTGGTGAAAATGATTTGTGGTATATACATATATAAGATAAAATGAGGGTAGCATAAAGAATGTGTGAAAGAGTGAAATTAGCATTAAAACTGTTTTTAGATGGTAGCAGTGACGTGATTTTGAAAAATCACCAAAAATAGGAGGAATATAATTAGAGGTTGAATGAGATGTAAAATTAAAGCTTAATGAGTCTACTTTCATATAAAAGAAACAGAGCAAGCAAAGGAATTCTATATTTTGAGATATTTACAATTGTATGTGACTTGCTCAGGATGAATACGTGATCCCCTGTTCAAACTTTGAAAAATCATTAAAAATTGTACAAAGAAAATTAAGAAATATAGTTTACATTCCTAAATTCCTTATTGAGACTAGTTTTAAATGAAACAGACCTCAAGGTTGTTTGAATTGTGTACTGAGAGAAATTCAATTCGTAGTGAACAGAGGTCAGATCAGTCAAGCTGTGTAACAGGGGAAATTTTAACTAATAAACTGTACTATTCGGCTGAACCAAAAATTATAGAAAAAAATTAACAAAAAGCTTTATGAGTCTAGATTCAGGGAAATTTTACGGATTTGAATTTCGAGTTTTGTAACCCGAGTTATGATTTATTTAGTGAATATGACGCAGTAGAGACAGCTAAATCAAAGTGAAATGAATAGTGAAGTTAAAGTAGATAAACTTGAATTTTGTGTAAACATGTTAGATTCTTTAATTAGTATTTACATACTTACTTACTAAGCTATAAGCTTACTTTGTTTCTCTCTTTTGTCTTATAGTGTTCTTCGCTTGCTCAGGGAGTTAAGGATCGTGAAGATCTACCCGCACTATCATACTTTAGGGTATTTGAACTAAACGTTTTGAATTATGGCATGTATAGTAGGCTTAATTATTTTGTTACGTGTCATATTTGTCTAGGTTTAAAATATTAGTTACTGATTTCGACCAGCTAATTTGTACAAGCCATTAAAGTTGGCTAATATTGTTCAAGACATATGTTATACGATGCACTATCAAATTGGATGACATATTCATATCTCGATTATGTTTAATGGTATGTGTTATGTTCTGGTAATACCTTATATCTGTTCCGCGACGGTAGCAGGTAAGGGTGTTACATTTAGTGGTATCGAGCTATGGTTTAGTCGGTTCTCGGACTAATAAAGTGTGTGTAAAAGTCTAGCTATACATGCCATAAAAATATTGTGATAGTGTGGTGACTCGATTATTCTAAAGCGTGTTTTGTTTTATTATAGTAATGGATCCCAAAGGAACTGCGGTGATGATGTTGCTAGTAATGCGCCGGCTCCCTTTAAAGGGACCGCTACTGTGGAAAGTAGACCTGAGACATTGAGACAAGGAGATGAGGCTCGGGATGCCTTTCTCCAAATGATGAACAATTGGTATCTTGAATTTATTCGAGCAAATCCAAATGCTCAACCTCCTCCACCCCTCCTATACCTCGGGGCGATTCTGTAGCTGCTCAAGGTATAGATTTGGTAAGAATGAACAAGCCTCCGGTTGACAAGATTCGAAAACAAGGGGCCAAGAGTTTAGAGCAAAGGTCGATGATGATCCCGAGAAAGCGGAATTCGGCTTGAAAATTCTACCCGTGTATTTGATGAGCTCTCATGTACACCGAGGAATGCTTAAAGTGTCTTTGTATCACTTTTGAGAGATTGACTTACCACCGGTGGAAGACTTTGGTTGCAGTGGTGCCAAAAGAAAAGTTACTTGGGATTTCTTCCAGGAAGAATTTAGAAAGAAATACATAAGTCAGCGATTTATTGATCAAAAGCGGAAGGAGTTCCTTGAATTGAAGCGAGGGAAAATGTCTAGCGAGTATGAACGCGAATTTGTAAGACTCAAGCAAGTATGCCCGAGAATGTGTGTCCACCGAAGCCATTATGTGTAGAAGATTTGAAGATGGGCTGAATGAGGACATTAAAGTGCTTGTAGGATTTTTGGAGTTGAAAGAATTTGTAGTATTGGTTGATCGAGCTCTTAAAGTCAAGAATTGAACAAAGAAAGAAGAAAAGGCGCTATTGAGGCCCGAGACGTCGAAAAAAGACAGATAAGCAAGCCATTTCAATCTCAACCAAAGAGGTCCAAAGAGACAAACCCTCGAATGACAGTTTCAATTGGGGATTCACAGAGATCGTGGTAGAGCATATTCGGGTCTAAAGCTCAAGCTACTTGATGGCAAGTGTGGGTAATGTGCGACCTAGAAAGCCCGAGTGTCGACAATGTGGCGAAAGATTATGGTGAGTGTTGGGGACCAAGCGAGCTTGTTTCAAAGGTTCTCGTGAGCATTTTATTAGAGATTGTCCGGAGAAAATTAAAGAAGAAAGATTTCAGAGTGCTAGACAGAATACCACCGCTAGTAGAGGTAGACCACCGAGAAATACTGGAGGTGGGACTAGTAGTAAAACGGTGATGAAAGATTTAACGGCAAGATCAGAAGTTAGAGCACCTGCTAGAGCTTATGCTATACGTGCCCGAGAAGATGCATCATCTCCCGATGTCATTACTGGTACATTTTCTCTCTATGATACTATTGTTATTACATTGATTGATCCCGGGTCCACTCATTCCTATATTTGCATGAATTTAGTATCCAATAAAAAGTTGCCTGTTGAATTTACTGAGTTTACGATTAAAGTGTCGAACCCCTTAGGCCAATATGTGCTAGTTGACAAGGTTTGCAAGAATTGCCCATTAATGATTCAAGGTCACTGTTTTTCGGCCAACTTGATGTTGTTACCATTTGGTGAGTTTGACGTTATCTTGGGAATAGACTGGTTAACATTGTATGATGCTAAGGTAGATTGTAAACAAAAGACACTAGAGTTGAAATGTGAAAATGGAGAAATTCTGTGGGTTGAAACAGATGAATCAAATAAATTGCCTATGGTGATTTCGCACATGTCCGCACGAAATACATGAGAAAAGGGTGTGAAGCTTATCCGGCTTATGTAATGAATATTGAGTTGCCCCAACTGAAATTTGAATCGATCTTATAGTCCGTGAGTTTCGGATGTATTTCTGAGGAATTGCCCAGGTTGCCTCCTAACGAGAGATAGATTTTGCCATTGATTTGTTGCTTGCATCTTGCACCGATCTCGATTGCTCCATATAGAATGGCTCATTGAATTAAAAGAATTGAAGGCTCGATTGCAGGAGTTAACAGACAAAGGGATTTGTGAGACCGAGTTTCTCTCCTGGGTGCTCTGTATTATTCAGAAAGAAGAAGGATGGTTCAATGAGACTTGGCATTGATTACCGTCGACAATAAGGTGACTATAAAGAACAAGTACTGTTGCCCGTGATTGATGATTTATTCGATCGGTTAAAGGGGCCACAGTGTTTTCAAAGATTGATTTGAGGTCCGGTTACTACCAATGAGAGTTAAGGAGTCGATGTGCGAAAACCGCCTTTAGGACAAGGTATGGACATTATGAGTTTCTTGTGATGCCTTTCGACAACAAATGCTCCACTATATTTATGGACTTAATGAATCGGATCTTCCGACCATATTTGGATAAGTTTGTAGTAGTGTTTATAGATGACATTTTAATTTATTCTCGAGATGAGTCCGAACATGCGAACACTTGAGAACTATATTGCAGATCTTGAGAGAAAAGAAACTGTTTGCCAAGTTTAGTAAAAGTGAGTTCTGGCTTCGTGAAGTCGGATTTTTGGGGCATATAGTCTCAGGTGATGGTATTCGGGTGGATCCAAGTAAGATTTCTGCGATCGTTGATTGGAAACCGCCCAAGAATGTATCCGAGGTTAGAAGCTTTTAGGCTTAGCCGGGTATTATAGACGTTTTGTTGAAGGATTTTCGATGATTGCCTCTCCTATGACTAAGTTGTTGCAAAAGAATGTTAAGTTTGAATGGACTGATAAATGTCAACAAAGTTTTGAAAAATTGAAAGCACGATTGACTGAAGCACCAATTTTAGTACAGCCGAGTCAGGAAAGGAGTTCGTAATTTATAGTGATGCATCATTGATGTGCCTTGGATGTGTGTTGATGCAAGAGGGTAAAGTGGTAGCTTATGCTTGAGAGAGTTAAAACCGCATGAGAAGAACTATCCTACACATGATTTGGAACCGTCATTGTTGTTTTTGCCTTGAAGATTTGGCGACATTATTTGTACGGTGAAAAATGCCGAATTTTTACTGATCACAAAAGTTTGAAGTACTTGATGAATCAAAAGGATCTGAATCTGCGACAGCGAAGATGGCTTGAATTATTAAAGGATTATGATTTAGTGATTGATTATCATCCTGAAAAGCAAATGTAAGTTCTTGACGCCTTGAGCGAAAATTTCTTTTTACTTTGAGAGCCATGAACACGGGGTTAGCATTGTCGATGATGGGTCAATCTTAGCGAGATGAGAGCTAAACCGTTATTTCTCCAGTTGATTTGTGATGCTCAAAAGAATGATAGTGAGTTGCGGATCATGAGAACTCAATGCGAATCAAAGTTACGACTCGATTTTCGAGTTGGACCGGATGACTGCTTGATGTTTCGAGACAGGATATGTGTGCTTAAAAACGATAAATTGATTCGAAAATATTACATGAGGCGCACAATGGTCATTTATCAGTTCATCTGGTAGCACAAAATGTATAATGATTTAAAGAAGTCAGTATTGGTGGCGGTATGAAAAGGACATTTCGAATTTGTAACCAAGTGTTTGATCTGTCAACAAGTAAAAGTGAACATCAAGTGCCTTGAGGATTACTTCAACCGGTAATGGTGCCCGAGTGGAAATGGGACAAGATTACCATGGATTTTGTAACGGTTTGCCTTTAACTCCTAAAAGAAGGATGCTGTTTGGGTAGTGGTTGATAGATTAACAAAGTCAGCCCACTTTATACCAATGACGCACTGATTACTCACTTGATAAATTAGCGAATTATATGTTGCTGAAATTGTGAAGTTGCACAGAGTACCTATGTCTATAATATCAGATAGAGATCCAAGATTTACCTCGAGATTTTGGAAAAAGTTACAAGAAGCTTTGGGTACAAAATTGAACTTTAGTACCGCATTTCATCCACAAACAGATGGTCAAACAGAAAGAGTAATCCAGGTACTCGAAGATATGCTTAGATCTTTGTGTTTTAGAATTTGGAGGTAGTTGGGAGAAATATCTATCTTTGATTGAGTTTGCCTACAATAACAGTTATCAATCAAGTATACAAATGGCACCGTACGAAGCCTTGTATGGTCGTAAGTGTCGGACTCCTTTATATTGGACCGAGCTTAGTGAGAAACAGATTCATGGAGTTGATCTAGTTAAAGAAACCGAAGAGAAAATAAAAGTAATTCGGGATTGCTTAAAAGCTGCTTCAGATCGACAAAAGTCATATGCAGATTTAAAAAGAAAAGAGATTGAATTTCAGGTGGGTGATAAAGTGTTCTTGAAGGTGTCACCATGGAAAAAGATTCTGAGATTTAGTCGAAAGGCAAGTTGAGTCCGCGTTTTATTGGCCCGTACGAGATTACTGAGAGAATTGGACCAGTGGTATATCGGTTGGCCTTACCGGCAGAGTTAGAAAGAATTCATAATGTGTTTCATGTATCAATGTTATGACGTTATCGTTCGATCCTTCACATGTGATTTCCCAACGAAATTGAGATTCGATCGGATATGACCTATGAGGAGAAACCAATAAAGATTTTGGCTCGAGAGGTTAAACAGTTAAGAAATAAAAGTATAGCTTTAGTGAAAGTATTGTGGCAGACATGGGATAGAAGAGGCTACGTGGGAACCCGAGGAAGCTATGAGGAAGCAGACCCAAACCTCTTTATGGGTAAGATTTTCGAGGACGAAAATCTCAAAAGGGGAGAATTGTGACAACCCGAATTAGGGCCTAATTGAAATAGTGGTTTCGTGACCACAAATCCGAGATAGAAATAATTGTTTTATAATTATTTTGGGGTTTATGATATGATTGCATAATTTTGTGAAAATTTCGTGATGAAATTCTATGCCTAAAGTGCTTAAATTGAAAATAGGGACTAAATCGAATAAGTTGCAAAATTTACATCCCGGAAGTTTTTTAGTATGAAATTGTTTTGGAATATTAATTAGGAGGTCTTAAATAGCAATTTGACCAATTTTAAATTCATGGACAAAATTAGGACATGGAAGGAATTTTGAAAGTTTAGTAAGGAGGGCATTTTGGTCATTTGGATATTAAATGAAATAAAATGGGAAAAATAACACAAAATTGATCATCATCCTCCTTAGTTGCTGCGAATTCTCCCTCTCTCCATAGCTAGGGTTTCTTCAATTTTCAAGCTCCATAGTAAGTGATTCCAAGCCCGCTTTTAATGTTCTTTACGTTTTTGGAATCCTAAGCTCTATTAAGCTTATGCTAGTAATAATTTAACCTAGGGTTCACATTTGGAAAAATACCCATAGGTGAAATTTGTGTATTTTGATGTTTTATGATAGAATATGAGGTTTTAAATTATGTTAAATAACTTGTGCTACTCGGTTTTAAGTGAAAACGAGTAAAAGCAAGATAATCGGTAAAAATACCTATTGTTCATAACTATATGATAGAGTGAGAATTTGATGTTGTTGTAGAAGAGAAAATGTTCAGCATATCATAAAACATAAGAATAAGGGCTGAAATTAAATTCCGAGCCTAGGGGCAAAATGTAATTTTGTAAAAGTTAGGGGCAAAATGTAATTTTTCCATAATGTGATTTTTGGATTGAAATAAATAGTATGAGTATTAAATGAGCTAAATGTGTTATTATAGATCAAGAAAGACGCGAATTGATCTCGAACGGGGAAGGAAAAAGTTTTGGACTAAATTGCAAAATTTCCACATTTTGCACCAAGGTAAGTTTGTATGTAAATATTACAATAATTTCATGTACATTCTTATATTTCAGCCTATTATATAAACATACTAGCTGATGTTAAAATGTAAATCGACTATTGGAAAAATGGAAATAAATATAGAGAGAGATCCTGTTGAACATTGGAGAGATCGAATGAAATAGAGGGCGTAGCTAGGTCACATGTATGATGCTGAGTGCACATCATGTGTACAAGAAAGCTACGAGACACCCTGTAGTAGCTAGGTCACATGTGTGATACGAGATGTATCCCATGTAGACAAGAGAGCTACGTGAAAGATAAATGTAGCTAGGTCGCATGCGTGATTCCAAGTGAAGGACACCATGTAGACAAGAGAGCTACGTGAAAGATAAATGTAGCTAGGTCGCATGCGTGATTCCAAGTGAAGGACACCATGTAGACAAGAGAGCTACTGAGACAAATCGGTTGGGTCGCATGAGTGGTACTAAGTGTTCACCATGTGTACAAGAGAGCCGAACTAAACGAAGTATGATGGTGGGGTGTCTCAAAACCATTAAATATCGAGGATTGATCCAATTGTTCAACGGGATGGTTTTGTGGTGATATTGTGGTTTGGACCTACACTTATGGTGAATGAAATGTGGTGAAAATGATTTGTGGTATATACATATATAAGATAAAATGAGGGTAGCATAAAGAATGTGTGAAAGAGTGAAATTAGCATTAAAACTGTTTTTAGATGGTAGCAGTGACGTGATTTTGAAAAATCACCAAAAATAGGAAGAATATAATTAGAGGTTGAATGAGATGTAAAATTAAAGCTTAATGGGTCTACTTTCATATAAAAGAAACAGAGCAAGCAAAGGAATTCTATATTTTGAGATATTTACAATTGTATGTGACTTGCTCAGGATGAATACGTGATCCCCTGTTCCAACTTTGAAAAATCATTAAAAATTGTACAAAGAAAATTAAGAAATATAGTTTACATGCCTAAATTCCTTATTGAGACTAGTTTTAAATGAAACAGATCTCAGGTTTGTTTGAATTGTGTACTGAGAGATATTCAATTCGTAGTGAACAGAGGTCAGATCAGTCGAGCTGTGTAACAGGGAAACTTTAACTAATAAACTGTACTAATCGGCTGAACCAAAATTATAGAAAAAATTAGCAAAAAGCTTTATGAGTCTAGATTCAGGAAATTTTACGGATTTGAATTTCGAGTTTTGTAACCCGAGTTATGATTTATTTAGTGAATATGATGCAGTAGAGACAGCTAAATCAAAGTGGAATGAATAGTGAAGTTAAAGTAGATAAACTTGAATTGTTGTGTAAACATGTTAGATTCTTTAATTAGTATTTACATACTTACTTACTAAGCTATAAGCTTACTTTGTTTCTCTCTTTTGTCTTATAGTGTTCTTCGCTTGCTCAGAGTTAAGGATCATGAAGATCTACCCGCACTATCATACTTTAGGGTATTTGAACTAAACGTTTTGAATTATGGCATGTATAGTAGGCTTAATTATTTTGTTACGTGTCATATTTGTCTAGGTTTAAAATATTAGTTACTGATTTTCGACCAGCTAATTTGTACAAGCCATTAAAGTTGGCTAATATTGTTCAAGACATATGTTATACGATGCACTATCAAATTGGATGACATATTCATATCTCGATTATGTTTAATGGTATGTGTTATGTTCTGGTAATACCTTATATCCTGTTCCGGCAACGGTAACGGGTAAGGGGTGTTACAGAAGCCCCTATTTAACAACTCTTGGATTTGAGCTTTCAGGTCCACTAACTCCTTCGGTGCCATTCTATAGGGTGCAATGGATACTGGAGCTGTTCCAGGCAACAAATCGACTCCAAACTCTACTTCTCGATTCGGAGGCAATCCAGGAAGCTCCTCCAGAAAAACATCTTGGATCTCCTTTACGGTCCTGACCTTATCCACTGTTAGATCCCCAGTTTCAACTTGATTTACAAAAGCCAAGTACGCCTCACATCCCTTACGCATCAGTTTCTCAGCCCTTAAAGTCGATACCATATTGGACAAATAATCTCTTCGTTCCTCAATAATCATTACCTCCTTATCCTCAATAGTCCTTAACACCATCCTCTTAGCTGCACAATCCAGCGTTGCCCTATGCTTGGTCAGCCAATCCATCCCTAAGATCAAATCGAATTCTCCGAACGGTAACTCTATTAAGTCTCCACAGAAAATCCTACCTTGAGTCTCTAAAGGCACCTCCCTGAAGAGTTTCTCTACTTTAACTGAGTGACCTAACGGAGTTATCATAGTTACCCCACACACAATATCCTCAAAGTGAACACCCAATGCCCCAGAAATATCACATGCTACATATGAATGAGTTGACCCCACATCTATCAGAGCAGTATAGGGTACGTTAGAGATAAAAAACGTACCAGTTATGACATCAAGTGCGTCACCCTCCTCTCGGCGATGAGCAACATATACCAAAGCTGGCTGATGAGCCTCAGTGTTAGCAGTACCCCTGCCAGGTGCCCCACATCCATGGCCATTACCACTGTGACCTTGGCCGCGACCTCTCGGCTGCGACGATCTACCTCACGCTAGTTGGACGGGTTGCACAGCCCTTTGTTCAACCACTTTAGCTTGAGCTGGCCTCCTAGGACAATCCTTGATCTTATGTTCCTTTGATCCACAACGAAGACAAGCCCCAGAATGTTTCCAACATTCCCCTAGATGCATTCTACCACAATCTCCACAAACTTGTGATCTAACAGTGTTCACTGGAACCGCTCGAACTGGTTCCTCCATCCTAGCTCTCTTAACATTCCGGTTTGCAGCACCAGCCGATCCAGCATCTCTCCTGAACCAGTTTAGATCCCTGTCACGGTTCCGTCGTTCGGCTTGCTTCACCTCTTCGGCTATCTTAGCCTTTTCTACCAGTGCAGCAAAATCGTGCTCTCTCTGCGGAGCTATGAGCAACCTTAGCTCATCCCTGAGGCCATCCTCAAAGCGAACACTGCGCTCATATTCGGTAGAGACAATACCACTAGCATATCGACTCAATCGCAGAAACTCTGCCTCATATTTAGCAACAGTCTTACCATCTTGGGTCAGGTTCAAGAATTCCTTCCTTCGCGCATCCACGTAGCTAGCTCCGACATACTTCGCCTTGAAGGACTACTTAAACAACTCCCAAGTTACCCTCTTAGCTAGGGTACCCTCTCTCACAGTGATCCACCACTGATATGCCTTGTCCCGCAGTAAGGACATCGCCCCTTTTAACTTTTGCTCCACTGAGCAGTTCAGGTCATCCATAATCCACTCCGTGGCTTCTAGCCAGTACTCAGCCACATTTGGGGCTACTCCAGATACACCCCTAAAGACTTTCGCTCCGTTGGCCCGGAGTCGCTCAGAAATGGATCCCCTATTCATGGACCCGATATTAGCTCCGGCCACCCTTTCCAAAACTCTTAACGTGGCCTGGGACAGAGCGTCATCCCCCGCGGCCCGATCATACGGCCCATTCTCATCCACCGGTGGTGGTCGTGCTACCCCAGCAGGTATGTGCTCAGAAGACGAAGATCCAGCTTGAGTTCTACCTCGGCCTCGACCACAGCCTCTTCCCCGAGTAGCTCTTGTACTCATATCAATTTATCTGATTACGAATTTTATGCAGTTAGTTTACTGTTTCCACTGTTTATTACAAAATATCTTATGAATAGATAAGGTTTCAGAGTTGTTCTCGCATAACCACAGTTTAGCTACTGTCTCAGTTTCCTAGGGCTTAGTTTACCCTACAGTCTCAGTTTTGTAGCCTTTATGCTACATTATCTATAGTACTATCGCTAAGGCTTAGTACTAACTACAGTACAGTTCACTATGTAAAACAGAAAGGTACTTATAGCCTTGGTGCCGAGGATTCAGTGTGCCACCTCATCAGTTTTGAAATAAACTCAAAAGACTTAGGCTTTTTGAAATCCATTTTCCAAGCATTTGTGTTAAAAAAAACAAGTTCGGAGATTATCTCCTTTAAACAAAAAATTTATTTTCAAAAGTCAAGTTTTTCCAAAAATACCCTTTTAGGCATAAAGTTTTGAAAACCCCTTTTTGGACCCGATCCACAGTCGAGTTGTTGCAACTGGGCTCTGATACCACTAAATGTAGCACCCTAATCCCGGCTCAGACGTTATGGCCGTATCTGACGTGCCATATTGAAGTTAAAAACCCATGTTCCCTTTTTAGTGTTTTAAAAAGTCGACTTTTGTTAAGCTAACCAAGTGAATGGAAGCTGGGCACCAGGTAGGTATCCGTAACAGAGGAGGTGAGCCATGAACGCTGCTTAAGTACCAAGCTCTTCGATTGGATCCAATCCTAGACATGCCCACATCCATTGCCACACTTGGTTATAACAAATCGAAATTTCTTTGAGTGGTTATCTTTGGTAAATCGAATATTCGTGACGTCGTGTTATTTTAAAACAAGCATCGTTTTGAAATCGCGCCCTAAGTCTAGCCCATTTGAATTATTATCCATCAATTTGAAGTTATTTAAAATAATATAATCCTAGAAAATCAAAGAAGAAAATAAAGTTAAAATGGCCTTATTACAACCCAAAAATTAAAAAGTAATTAAAAATAGCTTAAGAAAACTAGTCTCTTTTTCAAACCCAAAAGCGTTCACCATGGCCACTCTGAATCCCCTCCGGCTCCAAGACACTCACATTAGGGCCCATCTGCAAGGTTAAAGAATGGGTGAGTTTGGAAACTTAGTGTGTAAGGAAAACCCATTCAAAGTCCAAGTCAGCTCAAGCCCATTGAGCCTAAGCCCATTCAGTTAACAGTGAAATTGGGCCAGAGCCCTTTTCAGATCACAATAAACTGGGCCTTAGCCCCTTATTCAGATAATAATACGGCCCATAGGCTCATTTCAAAATATAAGCAACATCAATAAACATATGCAAGCCCATTTGGGGAGACTACTCAACCCACCAACCGCTACACTCCACCCGTACCAGCCCTACACTCCATGTGGGGAATAACTCAACCCACCCAGCCTTACACTCCACAGTTGCAGCCCTGCTGCTCAGTTAACACTAAATTGAGGCAAAGCCTTCAATACGTGGACAAGCCACTTTCAGTACTTCCTCCATCAATATCCCAGTCCCATGCATCAGATAATAACAATATGGCATGCAGTAAATAACAACAGTCAAACATGCATTTAGGTCAATTTACTCTTAAGGGTATTTCGGTACTCTATCTCCTAAGGGTAAAATTGTAAATTTTCCACTTTTTAAAGGTATTTCAGTAATTTATCTATTTAAGGGTTTTTCATGCATATTCCTACCTTTCACGTACTAACAGAATCACTTACCGAGGGTTCTTACTAAATTGGGCCCGTTGGCCCATTATTCCTATTTTGGCCCATTAAGCCCAAAATATCGAGGGCACAGAAATCATGCACTTTGCAGTCCAAACATTGTAGCTTACCAAACACATTAATCGATTTACTACACGAGGATTTGCACACTCGTAAATCTACAAAATACCGATTTTCAGCATTTCGGTTTTTCGACTTTTGCCGATCTAGACTAAGAAAGGGTGTCAGTTACACACCTATTTTATGACGATTCATTTGACGAGATCCACGCACGAACTACCTACAATTATATTACTACCATGTTAATCTAACTACCAAAATGAACTACATAATAACTCCTTACCTTATTCGGCCATAACAACTTAGACACTAGCAATCCTACCTTTGTCGAAGTTTGCGACTAAACTTAGATCTTGTTGCTCCACTTGTCCAAGCCCTTGATCAGCAGCCTCTAGATCACATTGTTATCAAGGCAAAGTAGTTATCACAACCCCTTAGGGCTACAAGTCCAAGTCGACAGCCTCCCTAACCTTTAGGGGTTTCGGCTTTTCTAAAATACGAAATAAAGACTAGATTGAAAAGACTTACCACCGGTCCTTTGGTCAATGATCCCAATTAATTTCTACTCAATTCTGATGCCAATCTAAGCCCTCAAATGATAACAAAAGTCGAGCCTTCAGTGATCTCACTATTCGGCCAAGTCCCTAAGAGAGGGGTTTTCGGCTTTTGTTGAAGCTGCGTAAAGAAAGATTAAATAGGAGGGTTTTGCTCTGGTCTTGTTGACAAAACCTTGAGGTTTAGAGAACTAGAGAATCGGTCAAGAATGATGGAAAAGATAATAAAATTGGCTAGGAGAAATCGGCACAGAAGAAAGTATAGTTTTTGGGATTTCGGCTTTTTATGGCAATGGCTATGAAGGTTTTAGAAACGTCTGAAGAAAAAGATGGAGATGCACAGGTGGTTAGAGAGATTCAGCTATGGAGGAAAAGAAGAAAAAGAAAAAAGTTGAAGAGAAGAGGAGAAAAGAAAGAAGAGGAGAATGGTCAGCAAACGGCACAACTTTCCCCCTCATGCCGAATTTATATTGGCACTTAACCTAGCCGAATTTTCCCATGCTAGAGGCCCTTGGCCGGCCAACTCCTGCTCCTTGATCAGCTCCTAAATCTTCTCCTTTATCAGCTCCTAAAGCCTCTCCCTTATCAGCTCCTAAATCCTCTCCCTTATCAGCTCCTAAATCTTCTCCTAACAGCCTTTCACTTTAGTTCCACTGCTTACCTTTTCTGTACATAAAAATTAATATCACCAATTTGCTTACCTTGTGACTCGAACCTTTGCTCTCCTTGGTCATCCACACGCCAGCTCTCAAGCCCCTAAGTGACACCACAAGCAAACTTACCACGGGCTTCCTTGTGTTTTATTTTACCCAGTTAATACCTTAAAGCCCAGCTAACCAGAACCCCTTCTTCTATAGAATTAAAATTAACTAAAATTACCGGATTTTAACTTAAACTTGAGCCTTCTAGAGACCCACAAACCTGATTAAATCTACGCCAAGCAGACAGAACACCAAAATTTAAAATTTTCCAACACTCACAGAATTCCCGAAAATTGGGGCGTTACATATAAGTTGTGTGTTTGAGGTTAATCATGTGGTTGATCATGGATTGGTATGTGATGATATAATGGTTGGAATTGTTTTGAAAGGTTAATAGCATGGTATATGGAATGGTGATTGTCAAAGATATATACTTATACATATTTGGTCATTTGATACTTGGTTGTGGTATTGTACCTTGTTGGTTGATGTTGAATTGTTTAGTTGATTAAGTGACTTGGTTCATGTGGTCAAATGTATTCCAAGATACACATTAGTATATGACGTGTTGGTTGTTACAAGAAATGATGATGTTTGACATTTTATATGATCTTGTTAGGTAAGCTAGAATTTGTTAGAAAATGGGTATGATATGATTATTATTTGTGATGGTGCCTCATAGAATACTGGTTAGAATTAGGTAAATGGCATGATTTGGTATGTTTTTGTTGTGATTTGAACAAGTGAAATGATTTGTTAATGGTATACTTGTAGCCTAAGTAAGCATGAAATTGTATGACTTACATTTGAAGGGACATTTAGGTTCACACGGGCTGCCACACAGTTTGACACACGATCGTGTGTTTCACATGGGCATGTTTCATGACCATGTGCTCTGTTTGATTTAGGTGTCAATTGGTTTACATGACCACAACCTATTACACAGTCTGGAGACACGATCATGTGCCTCCACCTACATAGTCTTAGTCCTCTCACATGGTTGAACAACATGGCTAAGTCCCATTGCACCACACAGCCTTAGCCTGTCACACGGCCTGGCCGTATGGTCTTGTGAGCTCTGTTTTCTGTTTTTACCATACTTTTCTATTTTGTTTCAAATTAGTCCCTACTTGTTTCTAATTTGATTTTGAAGCTTTGTAGGCTCGATTTAAGCCCTATTTTTGTATAAATGATATGATTATTGTTTGAATATTTATTAATGATTGTTTTGAAATAAATATCGAAGTGGATTTTCATATCTTTTCTGGTTAAATGTTGTAGCATCTCGTAACCCTAATCCGATAACAGATACAAGCAAGGGGTGTTACAATATAAATGTACGAGAGGCATAAGATGATATTACATGATTTGAAATGTATTTGAATTTTTTTTTTGAAATATGAAAATCTGTTTATAGTTATAGAGTTTGAAATTTTGAAACATTTATAAATTAGTACTAAAGTGAGAAAGGATTAAGGATCTAATTGTAGACCATGTATTTTTATAGAATATGATTCATGTGAGATATGGAATGATTGTGACATGGTTATGATATGTATCCTGAAATCATGAAGTATAAATGTTATGAATCCCGTTTAAATGCCTGTTTGAACGTAGTAAACAATTAGGTTACAATTGATATGTCAATAGGGTTAGAATACATGCCTGTATAGTTTTGCACTTCAGTGCTTATACATTACACTTTAGTGCCCCAGTTTGCTCTTCGGTGCCCTTACTCACACTTCAGTGCCCTTGTTCACACATAAATGTCCCTGTTAGCACTTTGGTGCCCCTAATCGCTTTTCAATTCCCTTGTTAGCATTACAATGCTCCCTGGTGTGGTGTAGGTTACCGTGTATTCGAGTTGTGTTTGCTATAGTTCATTGGGACCCTGATATTATTATAATGAAATTGTTTGAATGATGTTGAAAACCGAATCTGAATTGGATAAATGAGAGTGGAATGTTATAAATGTTATATGATTCATGTGTGAAAAACTCACTTGTTGCTGTGAAATTTTGATAGCCGGGATTTGTATAGTTGTAACACCCCTTACTCGTATTTGATGTCGGGACAGGGTTCAAGGCATTTCCGAACTTAAACGTACATAATTTTTTGAAATTGGGCCATAAAATTTCATTTAAATTAAAAGCATTCAATCACATGCATAATGTCCCTTACACGAGAGACCGAGGCTCTAAATATGCATTAAAGGCGGTTTGGGACAAAAAAGAGAACTTTGGAAAGTTTTAGGAAAACTTAGAAAACTTCTCATGAAACAGGGTCACACGCCCGTGTGGACACAGGACATTCCCATGTGTCTTCAACATGCTCATGTCCTCAGGATGTGTAACTCTCTGTTTATGACATCAGCAAAACCAATTGAAGCACAGGCTCGGCCACACACCCGTGTTGTGACAGCCTTAAAACGACCCTAGTCGGAAAGTGGTTTCGGGACCACAAAACTGAGGCATAAAAATAATTTGATATTTATTTTGATGCCTATAATATGTGTTAACTCATGTGTGACATTCTTGATGCTTTAATTTAGAGTTATAAATGTGAATTTCACTAGAAAGGACCTAGTAGTAAACTTTGAAAGTAGGATAGGGAAATGTGTGATGACTAATTAAAGCATGCATGCAAAACAATGGTCTTGCATGTCAAATATCCCTCTTTTACAAGTGATGGCCGCCATGACAAAGAATATGGGCAAAACATGTCATAGACATGTTTTGTTGGTGCATCATGGGTGAAAAAATAAATTAATGAGCATGGGTAATAAAGAAATGGAAAAAAAAGAAAAAAAATGGTCTCATGCGGGCCCATTGCCGTGAGTTGTGGAGAAAGAAAGAAGAATTTTTGTTCATCATTTTCATTTCCTTTGGGCTGAAAATTCTAAGGAAGAAGGAAGGAATTCTTGTTTCATGTTGGTTTGGAAGAGGTTTAGGAGGAGGTTTGGCCATACTTGTACCTAGATTAAGGTAAGTTTGATGTTTTGCCATGAGATTCATGTATGTTTTTGTAGTTAGCTTGAGTTCTAACTAGCCATGGTTCAAATCCTTACTATGTCATGGAGATGATATTCGGCTAAGGTGAGGTTGTGTTGATATCATTTGCATGCTAAAAGTGAAGCTTTGTAATGGTGCATGTGATGGTGGATTGATGATTATTGAATATTCTTTTAACACTTTTGAGTGAGAGTTTGATAGATACCATGAGGTTAAACTTCATGACATTGTAAGCTTGTAAGTTGGATGATGAAGTTCATGCTTTGTGAAGGTAAATGGGGTAGAAGGAGCATTCGGCCATAATGAAAATATATGAGATAGTCATAGTCATCCTTATGATTCGCCCTTGCACCTATATGTATATATGTTTGCACATGATGTATTGGCATGACATATATATTATTTCAAGGTATATATTTGCTTGTGATGATGTTTCGGTTATGAAGTACATGAGAGATGTGTATTGAGCTACAATATGTAATGCGTTAGTTAGTAAAATGTATGCTGTTTTGTGTGGTATTAAGTGCATAATTGGCCTCAACATGGACATGCATATTCGCCACATGAAGGGGGGGTTGGTGTGCATGCATTCGGTTAGAGGCAAGCATATTGATGCCTATTCTTGGCTTGGAAATTTCGCTAAGGAGAGTACTAACTAATGTGTTGAATTGATTCAGTGATTTCGCACACATGTGACTCTAATGTCTAATGTGTATAAGGGCTAAGTACCTTGAGCTTCACTTTGATGTTTGAATGAATTGTATTGAATTGCTTGTTGTGCTTAAAAATTGTGCATGACCATTGTGTATTTGAGCTAAAGGATGGCCATATGACCATTTAAACTCCTTGTCATATTCGGCGATAAGCTATCATAATGAGATTTTAATAAGTTAAATTTGTGTGAATTAGCTCAAGAGCTTAGAGGACCACAGTTGGATAAGGGAAAGGAAAAAGTGACTGAATAGCCGTCGAAATCGCTCGACAACATCCAAGGTAAGTCTTCGAGTAATGACCCTACTTGAATTATATTGAAATCATGCTCCTTGTGTGTGGCTATTGAGCCGAAATTGTAAAGGTTTGATAAATATTTTGTGTTTGAGCCTTAGTAACGAAAATGAAATATGGATGTGTCGTGATTATTGATATATGTGTACATGAGCATTTGAATGATACCCGGCTAAGTCCCAAGGCATTTATGCTAGTGATTATGTCCGGCTAAGACCAAGGCATTCGTGCGAGTTGTTATATCCGGCTAAGACCAAAGGCAATTGTGCAAGTTACCAAATCCGGGTTAAGACCAAGGCAATTGTGCTTGTGGTTATATCCGTTAAATCCGAAGTTACGTGACTCGAAATGACCAATCTTGCTGTAAAATTTCAGTTTATACACTTGTGAAAATTCCAGCAATGAGGTATGTTCGTATGTGCTTGAATTAGTTGAGTCCTTACAAATAAGTATTCGCCAGTTGATAAACGAGCTACCGCCTTTAGCTAAGTTGTTCTTTTGTGTATGAACATAAGGGTCGGTAATGTGAAGTAAGTATGATTATGAGAATGTGTATTAATAAAGTGATTCATTTAGTTATGTAAATGTAATACTTTAGTCAAAGCTGATTTCATTACTTGTGACTTACTAAGCATTAAAATGCTTACCCGTTGCTTTGGCTCTCTGTTTTATAGATTTTGCTCGTTAGCTATCGGATTCGGGATCATTGAAGTCGAAGTCATCCACACTATCAAAGCCCCATTTTGGTACAATTTTGGTTGAACTTTGAAATGGCATGTATAGGACTACCCTTTTGTTGTAGGTCATGTACCTTTCGGTTTTGTGTAAACTTGGATAGCCATGCGAAAATGGCTTATATACGTTTTTAGCATAGTACTATAATCGTTTGTATGTTGATCATTATGAGGTATGGAATTGTTTTGAAACGATTAGCCATTGGAATGGTTAATCATGATCACACTTTGTGCTATGTATGCAAAAAGGGCCAATTGAATCATGGAAATCATGAAATAGGTAAGGCCTACCTTAAAGGCAGACGCTGACAGCAGTAGTGATGTGGATGTGAAAAATCACTAAAAATAGTAGGAATGGTATTAAATAGTGAATAAATTATGTAAATGAACCTTGATGAATCTACTATCATATGGAAGAAACGAAACGGTCATATGAGTTGTATGTTAAGAGATATTAAAGTTCTCGTGAAGCAGGGCCAGAACGGTTTCTGGATCCCCTGTTCCGACTTTGGAAATTCATTGTAAATTAACCAGAGAGAATTAGGAGTCATGCCATATATGTATAGATTCCTCTCTGAGTCTAGTTTCTATATAAACAAACAGCATCAGTATTGAAGCCCTGAACAGGGAGATATCCAATTCGTAATGCGTGAAGGTCAGTGTAGTCAAACCCTGGATTAGGGGAGACTTTAACTAATAAACTGTACTAATTGGCCCGACCAAAAATTCTAGAAAAAAATATGTTGATGGACTTATGAGTCTAGCTTCAGGGAAAAATTACGAAACTGATTTTCGAGCTTTAAAACTCAAGATATGATTTTTAAGGCGACAGTGACGCAGTGACCAGCTAGTCTGGAAAAAAATTTTTTTTTTTTTGGACTGTGAAAACAATTAAGTTAAGTCTGTGTGCACCTTGTGTTCGACTCCGGTAACGGACTTGGGTACGGGGTGTTACAATTTTATTGGTATCAGAGCTACGGTTTAGTCGATTCTAGGACTACCGTAATGCGTTTGGGTCTAGCTATACATGCCATTTTATGTGATTATTTGATAGTGTGGTGATTTCTGACATTTGAATTTGTGTTTATTTATAGTAATGGATCCCGATCCCAACCGAGCGATAGCTGATGATGTGGAGAGTGTGGCGCCTGCTCTCGTACAAGGGACAGCGCCGGCGGACTCTCAACCTATTGCTAGCAATCCGAATGATGAGGCTAGGCAAGCTTTCTATAGCGTGATGAATGATTGGTTCAACCAATACATTCGAACTAACACGGCTGTTCCACAACCTCCATTCCCGACTAATACAACCCCCGCACCTACAATGCCTCCGGTAACTGACCAAATAAGGTCGAATAAGCCCCCAGTTGACAGAATCCGCAAACATAGGGCTACTGAATTTAAAGCTACGGATAGCGACGATGCGGAGTAAGCTGAATTTTGGTTGGACAACACTATCCGGGTACTCGATGAGCTATCTTGTACACCCGATGAATGCCTAAAGTGCACTATCTCCTTGCTACGTGATTCTGCCTACTATTGGTGGTGTACTCTGACTTCTGTTGTGCCCCGAGAGCAAGTAACTTGGGAGTTTTTCCAAACTGAGTTTCGGAAAAAGTATATCAGTCAGAGATTTATGGATCAAAAACGGAAGGAATTTCTTGAACTTAAACAAGGTTCCATGTCGGTTACCGACTATGAACGAAAATTTGTGAGGCTTAGCCGGTACGCGCGAGAATGCATTTCTTCAGAAGCTGTGATGTGTAAATGCTTCGAAGATGGACTGAATGATGATATAAAGCTGTATGTTGGCATTTTGGAAATCCGAGAGTTTGTGGCTCTTGTCGAGCGAGCGCGCAAAGCCGAGGAGCTCAAGATGGAGAAAAGAAAAGCTGAAGTGGGAGCAAGGGAGTTTCGTAAGAGGTTTTCGGGGAAGCCCTTCCCACAGTCATCAAAGAAATTTAGAGATGGCTTAGACCGGTCTAGAGACACTTCGGGCTTTTCTAGACGAGATCGCGACCGACCCCCTGTGACCACACGAGTCACTTCGATCGCCAGTGGTGGAAATGATCGTCGAGAGAGAGCGGAGTGCCAGTATTGTGGCAAATGGCATTCCGAAAGTTGTAGATTCTATGACCGCTCCTGTTACAAGTGCGGAGCAGTTGACCACTTCATTAAAGATTGCCCAAGGTTGTCTGAACAAAATGTAGATCAGAGTGGGAAATCGGGCGCTACCACTGCTCGAGGTAGACCATCTAGAAATACGGGCAATGCTAGTGGTGGTCAGAGAGGATCTAGAGATGCTACGACCAGATCTGAGGCTCAGCGCTCTGCTAGGGCTTATGCCATACGCCAAGACGTGAGGATGCTTCCTCGCTAGATGTTATTACCGGTACTTTCACTCTCTTTGATACTAATGTGATTGCTTTGATTGACCCTCGGTTCTACTCATTCTTATATATGCGAAACCTTAGCATCCAAGAAGACTTTACCTATTGAGTCTCTCGAGTTCGTAATTCGGTGTCAAATCCTTGGGTCGTTACGTGCTTGTCGACAAAGTGTGTAGGAAATGCCCCTAGTAATTCGAGGTTCTGCTTTCCCAGACTTGATGCTTTTACCGCTCGATGAATTTGATGTTATTCTTGGTTTGGATTGGTTGACCGTGCATGATGCGGTTGTGAATTGCAAAAGCAAGACTACTGATTTGAGGTGCGCAAATAACGAGATGATCCGAGTTGAGTCTACGGACTTGAAGGGGGTGCCAGCTGCAATATCATCAATGTTGGCCCTGAAATATGTAAGAAAAGGGTGCGAAGCATACCTTGCGTATGTACTTGATGATAAGGAGTTAGAAACAAAACCCAAATCTGTGCCGATGGTTTGTGAATACCTGGATGTTTTTCCTGAAGAATTACCGGGTTTGCCCCCTGTTCAGGAGGTAGAGTTTGGTATTGAGCTTATACTTGGGACCACACCGATTTCGATAGCTCCGTATCGTATGGCACCAACGGAATTGAAGGAGTTGAAAGCTCAGTTGCAAGAGTTGGTGGATAGAGGTTTTGCTCGCCCGAGTTTTTCACCTTGGGGTGCACCAGTGTTGTTTGGGAAAAAGAAGGACGGAACCATGAGGTTGTGCATCGACTATCGTCAGCTTAATAAAGTGACAACAAAGAACAAATATCCGCTATCACAGATCGATGATTTGTTCGATCAACTGAAGGAGCCTCGGTGTTCTCAAAAATAGATTTGAGATCGGGCTATTATCGATTCTTGAATTTGAGATTCGAGATATACCCAAAACCGCCTTGAACGAGATATGGTCACTACGAGTTCTTCTCGATGCCGCTTTGGGCTCACTAATGCCCTGCGGTATTTATGGATTTGATGAATCGGATCTTCGACCGTATTTGGATCAGTTCAGTAGTTGTGTTCATTGACGACATCTTGGTCTATTCAAGAGATGAGACCGAACATGCGAGCACCGAGATTAGTGTTGCAAATTTTACGGGATAAGCGGTTATACGCTAAGTTCAAGTGTGAGTTCGGTTAAGAGAGGTTAGCTTCTTGGGTCATGTGGTATCTCGCATCGGTATTCGAGTCGACCGAGTAAAATTTCAGCCATACTTAACTGGAAGCCTCAGAGAAATTAATGAGGTTCGAGCTTTTTGGGACTTGCTTACATTACTACCGACGGTTTGTAAAAGGATTCTCGATGATAGCCACACCCATGACTTAAACCGCTTGTAAAGATGTCAAGTTTGAATGGACGGAAAAGTGTCGAGAAAAGTTTCGACGAATTGAAAACTCATTTGACGGAAGCTCCAAAGACTAGTACAAATTTCGAATCGGCAAAGAGTTTGTCATCTATAGTGACGTCTCCCTACTTGGGTTAGGTTGCGATTGATGCAAGAAGGTCGAGTTGTGGCCTATGCGTCGAGACAATTAAAGCCACATGAGAAAAATTATCCGACCCATGATCTCGAATTGGTCGCCATCGTATTCGCCTTAAAGATATGGCGACATTACTTATTTGGTGAGAAGTGCCATGTGTATTCGGATCACAAAAGTCTCAAATATTTGATGACTCAAAGAGACTTAAATCTGCGACAAAGACGTTGGCTCGAGTTGTTAAAAGATTATAAGCTTGTCATTGATTATCACCCGGAAAGGCTAATGTGGTTGCGGACGCCTTAAGCCGAAATCACTGCTTGCTTTATTTAGCGATGAATGTACACCTGTCTATTCTACCCGACAATGTGTTAGTAGCGAATTAAAGGCCAAACCATTATTGACTCATCAAATACGTGAAGCTCAAAAAGTTGACGATGAGTTGGTTGCAAAACGGGTCGAGTGTGTTCCAACAAGGAATCGGAGTTTCAAATTGATGATGATGATTGTTTGAGGTTCGAAGTCGTCTGTGTTCCAAAGAATTGAACTTATTTCGATAATTCAACGAAGCCCATTGTAGCCGAATGGCAATCCACCCGGGGAGTACGAAGATGTACAATGATTTGAAACGTCGATTTTGGTGGCATGGTATGAAACGAGGCATCTCCGACTTTGTTTCGAGATGTTTAATATTTTAACAAGTGAAAGCGGAACATCAGGTGCCTTCAGGGTTACTTCAGCCGATCACGATACCCGAGTGGAAATGGGATCGAGTCACAATGGACTTTGTGTCCGGACTGCCATTGTCAGCAAGTAAGAAGGATGTGATTTGGGTTGTTGTTGATAGACTGAATAAGTCGGCTCACTTTATCCCCAATGCGTCGGATTTTTCATTGGATAAACTAGCTGAATTGTACGCTTCTCGATTGTGAGATTACACGGGTACCGATTTACATTGTGTCGGATAGAGATCCGAGGTTCACCTCGCGATTTTGGAAGAAATTGCAAGAAGCTTTGGGTACCAAGTTGCATTTCAAGACCGCTTTCACCCCAAACCGATGGTCAATCCGAGCGGATAATTCAGATACTTGAGGATATGTTGAGATGTTGCATCCTCGAATTCAAGTGGTTCATGGGAGCGGTATTTACCTTTGATTGAATTCGCCACAACAATAGTTTTCAATCAAGTATTAAGATGGCGCTTACGAGGCTTTGTACGGGCGTAAATGCCGTACACCATTGTTTTGGACCGAGCTCGGTGAAAACAAAATTTTCGGAGTGGATTTAATTAAAGATGCTGAACAGAAGGTAAAGGTAATCCGTGAAAGTCTGAAGGCGGCCACAGATCGTCAGAAATCGTATGCGGATTTGAAACGAAAGGATATTGAGTATCAGGTGGGAGATAAAGTGTTTCTTAAAGTTTCGCCTTGGAAAAAGATACTCAGATTTAGGCGCAAGGGCAAATTGAGTCCGAGGTTCATCGGGCCATATGAGATATCCAAACGAGTCGGTCCAGTTGCGTATCGTTTGATTTTTCCCCCTGAACTTGAAAAGATTCACGACGTCTTTCATGTTTCGATGCTTCGACGCTATAGATCTGATCCGTCGCACGTGATTAGTCCATCAGAGGTTGAAATTCAAGCCGATATGAGTTATGAAGAAGAACCGATTCGTATCCTAGCTCGTGAAGTGAAAGAGTTGCGAAACAAAAGGGTTCCGCTAGTGAAAGTGTTATGGCTCAAACACGGGATAGAAGAAGCTACTTGGGAACCCGAGAACTCTATGAAAGAGCGATATCCAAATCTATTTACCGGTAAGATTTTCGGGGACGAAAATTTCTTAAGTGGGGAGAGTTGTGATGACCTTAAAACGACCCTAGTCGAATGTGGTTTCGGGACCACAAAACCGAGGCATAAAAATAATTTGATATTTATTTTGATGCCTATAATATGTGTTAACTCATGTGTGACATTCTTGATGCTTTAATTTAGAGTTATAAATGTGAATTTCACTAGAAAGGACCTAGTAGTAAACTTTGAAAGTAGGATAGGGAAATGTGTGATGACTAATTAAAGCATGTATGCAAAACAATGGTCTTGCATGTCAAATATCCTCTTTTACAAGTGATGGCCGGCCATGACAAAGAATATGGGCAAAACATGTCATATACATGTTTTGTTGGTGCATCATGGGTGAAAAAATAAATTAATGAGCATGGGTAATAAAGAAATGGAAAAAAAAAAAAAAAAAAGGTCTCATGCATGCCCATTGCAGTGAGTTGTGGAGAAAGAAAGAAGAATTTTGTTCATCATTTTCATTTCCTTTAGGCTGAAAATTCTAAGGAAGAAGGAAGGAATTCTTGTTTCATGTTGGTTTGGAAGAGGTTTAGGAGGAGGTTTGGCCATACTTGTACCTAGATTAAGGTAAGTTTGATGTTTTGCCATGAGATTCATGTATGTTTTGTAGTTAGCTTGAGTTCTAACTAGCCATGGTTCAAATCCTTACTATGTCATGGAGATGATATTCGCTAAGGTGAGGTTGTGTTGATATCATTTGCATGCTAAAAGTGAAGCTTTGTAATGGTGCATGTGATGGTGGATTGATGATTATTGAATATTCTTTTTAACACTTTTGAGTGAGAGTTTGATAGATACCATGAGGTTAAACTTCATAACATTGTAAGCTTGTAAGTTGGATGATGAAGTTCATGCTTTGTGAAGGTAAATGGGGTAGAAGGAGCATTCGGCCATAATAAAAATATATGAGATAGTCATAGTCATCCTTATGATTCGGCCCTTGCACCTATATGTATATATGTTTGCACATGATGTATTGGCATGACATATATACTATTTCAAGGTATATATTTGCTTGTGATGATGTTTCGGTTATGAAGTACATGAGAGATGTGTATTGAGCTACAATATGTAATGCGTTAGTTAGTAAAATGTATGCTGTTTTTGTGTGGTATTAAGTGCATAATTGGCCTCAACATGGACATGCATATTCGGCCACATGAAGGGGGGGTTGGTGTGCATGCATTCGGTTAGAGGCAAGCATATTTATGCCTATTCTTGGCTTGGAAATTTTGGCTAAGGAGAGTACTAACTAATGTGTTGAATTCGATTCGTGATTTCGTACACATGTGACTCTAATGTCTAATGTGTATAAGGGCTAAGTACCTTGAGCTTCACTTTGATGTTTGAATGACTTGTATTGAATTGCTTGTTGTGCTTAAAAATTGTGCATGACCATTGTGTATTTGAGCTAAAGGATGGCCATATGACCATTTAAACTCCTTGTCATATTCGGCCATAAGCTATCATAATAAGATTTTAATAAGTTAAATTTGTGTGAATTAGCTCAAGAGCTTAGAGGACCACAGCTTGGATAAGGGAAAGGAAAAGTGATTGAATAGTCATTAAATCGCTCGACAACATCCAAGGTAAGTCTTGAGTAATGACCCTACTTGAATTATATTGAAATCATGCTCCTTGTGTGTGGCTATTGAGCCGAAATTGTAAAGGTTTGATAAATATTTTGTGTTTGAGCCTTAGTAACGAAAATGAAATATGGATGTGTCGTGATTATTGATATATGTGTACATGAGCATTTGAATGATACCCGGGCTAAGTCCCAAGGCATTTATGCTAGTGATTATGTCCGGCTAAGACCAAGGCATTCGTATGAAGTTGTTATATCCAAGCTAAGACCAAGGCAATTGTGCAAGTTACCAAATCGGGTTAAGACCAAGGCAATTGTGCTTGTGGTTATATCCGGTTAAATCCAGAAGGTACGTGACTCGAAAATGAGCAATCTTGCTGTAAAAATTTCAGTTTATACACTTGTGAAAATTCCAGCAATGAGGTATGTTAGTATGTGCTTGAATTAGTTGAGTCCTTACAAATAAGTATTCGCTCAGTTGATAAACGAGCTACCGGCCTTTGGCTAAGTTGTTCTTTTGTGTATGAACATAAGGGTCAGTAATGTGAAGTAAGTATGATTATGAGAATGTGTATTAATAAAGTGATTCATTTAGTTATGTAAATGTAATACTTTAGTCAAAGCTGATTTCATTACTTGAGACTTACTAAGCATTAAAATGCTTACCCCGTTGCTTTGGCTCTCTGTTTTATCTCGTTAGCTATCGGATTCGGGATCATTGAAGTCGAAGTCATCCACACTATCAAAGCCCCCATTTTGGTACAATTTTGGTTGAACTTTGAAATGGCATGTATAGGACTACCCTTTTGTTGTAGGTCATGTACCTTTCAGTTTTGTGTAAACTTGGATAGCCATGCGAAAATGGCTTATATACATTTTTAGCATAGTACTATAACCGTTTGTATGTTGATCATTATGAGGTATGGAATTGTTTTGAAACGATTAGCCATTGGAATGGTTAATCATGATCACACTTTGTGCTATGTATGCAAAAAGGGCCAATTGAATCATGGAAATCATGAAATAGGTAAGGCCTATCTTAAAGGCAGACGCTGATAGCAGCAGTGATGTGGATGTGAAAAATCACTAAAAATAGTAGGAATGGTATTAAATAGTGAATAAATTATGTAAATGAACCTTGATGAATCTACTGTCATATGAAAGAAACGAAACGGTCATATGAGTTGTATGTTAAGAGATATTAAAGTTCTCGTGAAGCAGGGCCAGAACGGTTTCTGGATCCCCTGTTCCGAATTTTGAAATTCATTGTAAATTAACCAGAGATAATTAGGAGTTATGCCATATATGTATAGATTCCTCTCTGAGTCTAGTTTCTATAGAAAGAAACAGAATCAGTATTGAAGCCCTGAACAGGGAGATATCCAATTCGTAATACGTGAAGGTTAGTGTAGTCGAACCATGGATTAGGGGAGACTTTAACTAATAAAATGTACTAATTGGCCCGACCAAAAATTATAGAAAAAAATATGTTGATGGAATTATGAGTCTAGTTTCAGGGAAAAATTACAAAACTGATTTTCAAGCTTTAAAACTCAAGATATGATTTTTAAGGCGACAGTGATGCAGTGACCAGCTAGTCTGGAAAAAAAAATGTTTTTTTTTTTTTGGACTGTGAAAACAATTAAGTTAAGTCTGTGTGCACCTTGTGTTCGACTCCGGTAACGGACTCAGGTACGGGGTGTTACACGTGTGCTAGGCCGTATCCTCCACACGATTGAGACACATGGCCGTGTCTCTCCCCGTGTCGCTAGCACTTAGGATATTTTCCAAGCTGTTTTGTTACCATTAATACCTCACATACTTAAATACGTTATAGACACATATAATGTAGCATCAAGTAAATGAGTAAACATCCTCTGTTAAGACTCAATTGTAACTTTCATATGTCATAATACATGTATTTTTGCTTACTCATTTTATACCAAGTCTAAACACACAAACATTCCACACCAATTTCGTTTTCCAGCATTATTGACTCATTGCCAAATCACACTTTTATTCTCTGATTATGACCACTTCGTTTGGTCATCAGACATTCATCAAGCATACATACCGTAACACCAACCATTCATATCAAACAAATATAATCACATGACCACATCGCAAGGCATCAATACATAGCTTGGATAAATAGGCTTACAAGCCATCACCCTTGTAAGCCACGTCTCATGGCTAAACACAATGAATCAATTTAAGCCAACATCTTGACCAAATTAGAAGAATACACATCATAGTAACTAAGTCCCTATACATGCCACTCACTCAAATACACTTAAGGTTTATCAATACCCCAACAATAATAGCTTGATAGTGTGTTGCTACCTCTGACGCTCTCCAACCCCGCCGACCTGACAACACTAAAGAAATAAAATGGAGGGAGTAAGCTTTATGCTTAGTAAGTCCATATGAAAATAATAAGCAATATGCCAACATGCTTCTCATGACATATCCCGTGTATCCTATAGTATTCCTAAGCTTCAAATGGGGTTTCTTCTCTAACTCAATGTCGACGCACTTGCACATAATGTCATTTATTCTTTCATCATACATTTCATACTTTCATGATAGCAATAAAATATTTAAATGTACATATTATCAAAGCATTAAAATATGCTACAACATCACATTATTTCCTTATATACTTACTTGTCAAATCTTTATAAAAAATATCCGTATAATCAATCATACAAGTTATATGATAATAACAATAAAGCATTTAATATTAAATTATAACATTGCATTATAATTATCACATGAACTTACCTCGAAGGAAAACTTTGGCCAATTATTCCATTTTAGTCCATAACCTCGTACTTTCTTATTTAAGCTCGAATCCTGGTTTTCTTGATCTATAATGATAAAATCCACTATTTTAATCATTATATTAACCAATACATTTCATAATTTATACTTTGGCAAAATGACCTTTTCGCCTTAGACTTTCACAAATTTTTTATTTTACCCCTAGGCTCGTAAATTGATTTTTATCGAATTCCCTCACTACCCAAGCCTAGTCGAATTCTTTTTATACTAGGAGCAGCCCACAATTCTCATTATTACTCATACTTATCACTCATTTTGCCATCTTTACAAAATGGTCCATTTTAGGTGTTTTCATGAAAATCCCTTCACAAAAGTTGTTTATTACACGACCATGATTCATTTTCTTCAAAAAAATTTAGAAAACAGCATATAGATTCACATGGAAAAACCCTAGACTTTCAATCATTTTTCAAAATAATCCCCCCAATTTGCTAGCTCATGATACAAGGGTCCCAAAAACACAAAGATCAACAAAAATGATCATCAAAATCACTTACATTCAAGGGATGAAAGTTGCTAAAATTTTGATCTTTCAAAACCCCTATTTTGCTGGTATTTTCGGTGGGGGAAGGAAGAAAGATGAAAAGATGACATCTTTTTCTTTTTGTTTTATTTTAATGCCAAATAAGCTACTTAATATCCACAAACTTTGACTTTTCAAACTCTTTCTCTCTATGGCTGGCCAAGCACCCTATTTAGGATCTATTTGCACTTTAAACAGCCCAAATTTTGGTTCTCTAGCTATTTAACATATTTAGCCAGCAAAACAAAACTTTTTTCCTTTATGCATTTAGTCGTTTTTCGCAATTAAGCATGAAATCACTAAAATAATTTCACCAAAATTTTCATGCACTCATATAATCATGCTACAACATATAAAATAAGATTAAAAATAATTTCTCTGGCCCTGGAATAATGGTTCTGAAACCACTATTCTGACAAGGCCCAAAATCAGATTGCTATAATTCTTCCCCTCTTTAGGGATTTTCATCCCCGAAAATCTTACCAGAAATGTGGTTTAGTTATCACATAAACTCCCCTATCTCATAATCATTGCTGAAGAACTATTACTTAGGCTATGCTTAATACTTAGCTCTTTAATTTCTCCTACTACAGTCATGAACAATTTTGGTTATAAGACGCATTAATCGAATCTCAACTTCTATCAGAAAATTCATGTATATAAGGGTCGAATCCATACCCTCATAGAAATATATATACACATCATACTTGAATCCTCTCGGGTTCCAAATGGCGCAGCAAGCCCCATCATCATGGCCTTAAGTTCTCTATCATTTATACAGCCTGATAGTTTACTAATTCAACCTCTGGTCGTCATTAAAAATTCAAAGCCTCATTTAGCTTCTCTTTTTTTTTATAATTCACGAAATAAATCCCAGATCTCAATTCGATTAACAAAATCTAGCAGTTTAAAATATTCAAGAATTTCAAAGATACTTAATTCCATAAGTCTAATGAACGAAAATTCAGTACATACAGACATGATTTGCAGATTCATCCATTACATAACAACAAGTTACATAACATCTTTCTCTTTCAAAGATAGGAATAATCCTGATATGAAATCTATAGTAATCTCATTCTCATTTCCATTCCATTACCACCACTGGCGAAAATCATTTTGACATTACCTGATATTCAACCTAATTATGATAACATTTCATTTATTCAAGTACTAAGATAAAAAATGTCGAGTTCCAAACTCGAACACCAATACATTACTCCTTTGAGTTTTCTTGTGACCTTCTATATCAGCTTTGGATTTTCTACTCAAGCACTTGTAACCACATTTTCCTTTTCTCAAAGATCATACAACAACAATCTCAGACCATCTACGCTATCTCAAACTCAAATCTTTCTATGACAGCGGATACATTAAGCTATCATATTGCCTTTTTGTCCTAAAACATATCACAATCCGTTTAACGACACATAACAAAAAAATAAAAAATCTTTTGTCCGATGTAGGCTAAACCAAGTCTAATGTTTTGATTAACAATGTTCTCGTCTATTCTAAGCTTTACTAACATGCAATAGTTCATTCAACTTTCACAAGGTAATAACTTTATCATTCATAGCAACTTTAAATCATATCAAAGTCTGCTAGGGAATATACACTTTTCATTCAGACTATCCGTCTTTTTCCCGTAAAGAAATGAAATTTTATTCCCAGATATGAATACCTCATTTAGTCTTTCAAACAGTAACCAATATCGATTGAACCACCGAGTCAGTCTTAATCACCAATAAATGACATTTCAAGAAATCCTCTCTTCCAGTCAATAGAACGATTCAACATATAATCATTCAAAGTTCACTTATCATACTAATGAAAGACCATTTCAAATGCAACAAGGATAATATACCTTCCCATATATGTATCTAATCGAACATCGGTTAGAAGAAACAGAATCATAACATCATGTGTATTTTCTTATAAGGTTCCAATAGATGAAATATAATAGAATGCCAAAGAGAAATAGAGTAGTGCTGATTATGAACTAATCAGGTTATCAATACCTTAGTCTATACATCATGATTAGAAAACATTCCCATACAATAAAATTTCATTAGAGGATAGATAGCCATAGGAATACCTCTGAGAATAAATATTCACATAGAATGCCCCAAAAGAGACTGTCAAAATCTGTTTTAGTTATAACAGCCATACTCAGATATCTTATCTTTTAAATATTATTCCTTCAACTATTTCTAAATAGATCGATTCATCGAAGCTAACTTCTTTACCAACTGTGATATCGCATAATTTGAGAGATTCTTTAGACCATCCCGATACCATTTTAATTCTGCCTCTACTCATTAACCCATCTCAATCTTTAATCATATTCGTAATCATTCTACAATTGAACTCTTAGGTCTAATACTTATGAATTTATTCAATACGAATCTCATGAAATTCCTTTACAAAATACCACTTTGGTAAGGGGGTGAGGTCATAAGGTCCCTAACTCGTTTCTCATACTCATATACATATAAAATTAGTTCCTTATCAAAGTAACATTTTCACAAGCATATCATTCACTTCAGGTAAATTATTATTCACGTTCGTAAGACAAGAACTTTCCAGTTATCTTATCTAAACAAGTGTATTTATGCATGCATTCTATGGATTCTGAACAACTTTACTTATCATCTTCATTTACTCAAACAAGTCATACACATGACATCACATGGGTGCCAAAAAAACATGAATAAGCATATCACAATCTAAACTTTCATCTTGTAAATCATCATATATATATATATATCATTACAATCATGTAACTCAATTCAATCAATTTAGCACATTTACTTAAGCTATACGAGTTTGCCCATTATAGTTGTCCAAACAAGTATACATGAACATCCGTTCCATCAATAAGGTGGGCAAGTTACTCAAATAAATACATTGACTAGAGCAAATCAGTCATATATATCATAGTACTTTCAACTAAACATGGATAAGCTTATCACAATGTATTCCTTTATCTCATTTAAAGATATTATTGAAATTCATCAACATTCAATGTCCAATCGAGACAATGACATTTTTATCTGTAACATGATATTGTAAACCTTTATTCATACCTTTATGAATTTCTTTTTATTACAATCACTTAATCAAACAAGTCAAGTATCATAGGAACATCACACAAGCATAGTACTCATTGTAACATGAACTTTCATCTCACATGTTATTACGTGTATATCATGGACTTTTATTCATACTTTCTTGAGTTTAGGCTCATCATAATTGTACTTTACCTCAATACCTTAGCTTCACGTTGAACATGGCCGGTGTAGCTCGGTTGGAGAGTACCTTTGTCTAAACAAGGTAATTCTCAATCACATTAGGAGACATCGCACTATCACAGATTGGTGGCATGTATAGCTAGACTCTCATGCATGCTAGTTTAGTCCGAGAACCAACTAAACCATAGCTTTGATACCACTAAATGTAACATCCCTTACCCGTATCTGATGCCAGGAAGGGTTCGAGGCATTACCAGACTTAAACGTACACAATTTCTTGAAATCGGGCCATAAAATTTCATTTAAATTAAAACATTCAATCACATGCATAATGTCCCTTGCATGAGCTACCGAGGCTCTAAATATGCATTAAAGGTGGTTTGGGACTAAACTGAGAACTTTGGAAAGTTTTAGGAAAACCTAGAAAATTTCTCATGAAACAGGGTCACACACCCGTGTAGACACAGGGACACGCCCGTGTGTCTTCAACACGTCCGTGTCCTCAGGCCATGTAACTCTATATTTATGACGTCAGCAAAATGAATTGAACCACACTGCCCGACCACACGCCAGTGTGCTAGGCCGTGTTCTCCACACGGTTGAGACACATGGCCGTGTCTCTGTCCGTGTAGCTAACACTTAGGCTATTTTCCAAGCCATTTTGTTACCATTAATACCTCACATACTTAAATACATTATAGACACATATAATGTAGCATCAAGTAAATGATTAAACATCATCCATTAAGACTTAATTGTAACATTCATATGTTATCATACATGTGTTTTGCTTACTCATTTTATACCAAGTCTAAACACACAAATTTACAATCAATTGAGCATGTCATTTTGATTATCACTTACACATTTATACCTCCTGCATGACATTATTTCACATTCACAAATGACATGCCTGCATAAGCCATTCCACTCCAATTTTGTTTTCCAGCATTATTGACTTATTGCCAAATCACACTTTTATTCTCTGATTATGACCACTTCGTTTGGTCATCAGACATTCATCAAGCATACATACTGTAACACTAACAATTCATATCAAACAAATATAATCACATGACCACATCGCAAGGCATCAACACATAGCTTGGATAAATAGGCTTACAAGCCATCACCCTTGTAAGCCACGTCTCATGGCTAAACACAACGAATCAATTTAAGCCAACATCTTGACCAAATTAGAAGAATACACATCATAATAACTAAGTCCCTATACATGCCACTCACTCAAATACACCTAAGGTTTATCAATACCCCAACAATAATAGCTTGATAGTGTGTTGCTACCTCCGACACTTTCCAACCCCACCGACTTGGCAACACTAAAGAAATAAAAAGGAAAGGAGTAAGCTTTACGCTTAATTAGTCCATATGAAAATAATAAGCAATATACCAACATGCTTCTCATGACATATCCCGTGTATCCTATACTATTCCTGAGGTTCAAATCGGGTTTCTTGTTTAACTCAATATTGACACACTTGCTCATAATGTCATTTATTCTTCCATCATACATTTTATACTTTCATGATAGCAATAAAACATTTAAATGTACATATTATCAAAGCATTAAAAACATCACATTATTTTCTTATGTACTTACTTGTCCAATCTTCATAAAAAATATCCGTATAATCAATCATATAATTTATATGATAATAATAATAAAGCAATTAATATTAAATTATAACATTGCATTATTATTATCATATGAACTTACCTCGAAGGAAAATTTCGGCCAATTTTTCCATTTTAGTCCATAACCTTGTGTTTTCCAATTTAAGCTCGAATCCCAGTTTGCTTAATCTATAATGATAAAATCCACTATTTTAATCATCATTTCATAATTTATACTTTAGAAAAATGACCATTTTGACCTTAGAATTTAAAAAAAAAATTATTTTACTCCTAGGCTCGTAAATCGATTTTTATCAAATTTTCTCACTACCCAAGCCTAGCCGAATTCTTTCTATACTAGGAGCAGCCCACAATTCTCATTATTACTCATACTTATCATTCATTTTTCCATCTTTTCAAAATGGTCCATTTTAAGTGTTTTCATGAAAATCCCTTTACAAAAGTTGTTTATTACACAACCATGACTCATTTTCTTCCATAAAATACAACATAAAGATTCACATGGTAAAACCCTAGACTTTCAACCATTTTGCAAAATAATCCCCTATTAGCTAGCTCATGCTATAAGGGTCCCAAAAACACAAAGATCAACAAAAATGATCATCAAAATGACTTACTTGTAAGGGATGGAAGTTTCTGAAATTTTAAGCTTTCAAAACCCCTATTTTGCAGGTATTTTCGGTGGGGGAAGGAAGAAAGATGAAAAGATGACATCTTTTTCTTTTTTATTTTATTTTAATGCCAAATAAGCTACCTAATAACCACAAACTTTGACTTTTCAAACTCTTTCTCTCTATTGCAGGCCAAGCACCCTATTTAGTGTCTATTTTCACTTTAAACACCCTAAATTTTGGTTCTCTAGCTATTTAACATATTTATCTAGCAAAACAAAACTTTTGCCCTTTATGCGCTTTAGTCGTTTTTCGCAATTAGGCATGAAATCGCTAAAATTATTACACCAAAATTGTAACATCCTGATTTTCAGGTTTTTTCGCGATTCTCGATATTTTGGTAAAGTTTTTAAAATTTTTTATTTGGTTGTGGAATTCATAATTTGAGTAGGTAAATGGGCTTATGGAAGGCCTATGTGCTGGCCAAAACCCGGTGGAATTTTTGAATTTTGGACGTAAGAAGTTAGGGGCCTTGGATAGGTGGTCTTATTAAAATTTGTGGGTAAAATGTAACACAAAAGATCCTCTGGTAAAGTGGCTAAGTGATGCCACTAGGGAGTTATAAAGGTGGCGTGTAAGTGTTGGGGGAAGACCTAGGTTCGATTCCCTGTGATGGCAAAGGTAATGTTATTTTTATGCTTGTGCATGCTAGAGTTTAAAGCTAGATGGAACTCTGTGGGAGAGTTTGAATCAGTCAAATGCATGAATTAAGGAGGGATAAGGGGAGAGATTTTAAGTATTTGAGAGGAGGATAGAGCTTAGCCGAATTGAGGGGATTAGAGAGGGGATTTCGGCAGAGGGGTTTTAATTAGGGATTTTCTGCAACAGGAATTAGGGTGTGCCGTTTTCTCCTTTTGGTGTAGTCTTTTTCTCTTTTTTCTTTTCCAGCCGAATCTACCTTCCTCCCTTTCATCTTTTCTTTTTTTTTCTTTTCCAAAACCAGCCCATTACTCCCCTTCGTTCACCATTTATTTTTCTTACCACCACTACTGCCGAAATACGCAAAAGCTGAAATCTGTGAAGCTAGGTGGTGTAGATTTCTTGTTGACCAGCAAACCTCTTTTTCTTTTCACTTTTTGGTGGCCAATCCCATTATCTTTTAAGCATAAATGGATTCAAGGAGAGAGACTGTGGTAAGTGCTCGAACTCTAAACGATTCCTATAGTAACTGTTGACAAAAGCCGAAACCCCTATAGTTTAGGAGATGGCCGAATGTGGGTATAGGCTCTATTGGGTTTTTCTTTTAATCTTTTTATTGTTTGTTTACTGGAGGAGCAGCAAGGCGTAGGGTCAACTTGGATTAGCTTGGATCATCGGAGTGGCTAGAGCTAGTCATCAATTTCGGCAAAGGTAAGGTTCTTAAGGCCATTATAGAGGGTGGCCGAATGTGTAAGTGTTGATATTAGATGGTTCTCGCTTTGGTTCAATTATTGTGAGCTGATCTATTAACGGTTGATTATAGGAGAAATTGTGTAGGAGATCTCGTCGAGGAATATCGCAAAACATGTGTGTAACGAACCCTTTTCATAGCTTAAAACGATAAATGCCGAAAAGTCAAAATGCCGAAATTCTGGCATTTCGAGGACTTGTGAGCGAGCGAACGCTCATTGGTTAGTTAGATTCGCTAAGTTGATGATCGGGATCGTTGGAACAGGTAAGAGAACGATTTTTGGCATTACGGTAAGTTTGGCCTTGAGGGGCTGAAGTTGGGCCCAATAGGCTTTCGGGCCCATTTGGGTAAAATTGGTAGAAAATGAAAACCTATTAAATTGTACATTAAAACTGGTAACAACATTATGGAATATAGGCTAAATGGGCCTAGATGACAAAATCGGCTATGTAGGGCCCATTAGGGGTTTTTGGCCCAATAACTCGGTATCATGAAAAATGGGCCAGAATCGCTATTTAAAACATATGAATGGTTAGTAACTAATAATGAACATGGAAAACCATAATATTTGATAAAATTATGAAACTACCTTTATAATATGAAAATGACTGTTTTGCCCTTAGGTAAAAATAACCATTATACCCCTAGGGTTTAATTATAAATTTGATACGTGGGATATGATATACATGATTGATATGATATGCACATGATATGTATGATATGCACATGATATGTATGAAATGCACATGATGAATTCATAAATGCATTGGGTTGGGTTTTTATATGGATGGAGGAAGTGCAAAAGGGCTTATGCCCCAGTTTATTGAAAAGGGCTTATGCCTTAGTTTACCGAAAAGGGCTTATGCCCCAGTTTATTGAAAAGGGCTTTGCCCCAGTTTACCGAAAAGGGCTTTGCCTGAGTTATTAAAGAGGCTAGGCCTTCAGATATATGATAAAGCAGCTATGCTGCCAATGGTGTGTTGGTTGGTACGGGTGGAGAGTAACGGATGGTGGGTTGAGTAGTCTCCCCAAATGGGCTTTCATACATTCATTGATATTATATGTGATATTGAAATGGGCCTATGGGCCATACCGTTGACCGTAAAGGCTGCGGCCCAGTATACGTTGAGATTGAAGTTGGTCTTATGCGTAGCAGGCTAATATTGCTTTGGGCTCTGAAAGGGGCTTGTTACATATTGAGTTTCCAAACTCACCCTCTTTCCTTAACCTTGTAGGTGATCCTTGATTTGGGGGCTTGGAGCCGGAGGGGATTCAGAGTGGCCACGGTGATCGCCTTTGGGCTTTTGAATAAGTGTTTGGTTTTCATAAAGTTTGCTTTATTTATTATTTATTTTTGGGTTGTAATAAGGCCATTTTGACTTGATTTTCTTTCTTTTCTGGGATTATTTTATTTTTAATAACTTTAATCTGTTTGTTAATAAATGGGCTAGACTTAGGACGTGTTTTCAAAATGATAATTGTTTTCAAAATAACACCACGCCACAATTATTCGATTTATCAAAGATTTCAACTTAAATAAATTACAACTCGATTTAACCAAGTGTGGCAATGGTTGTGGGCATGTCTAGGATTGGATCCATTCGAAGAGCTTGGTACTTAAGCAGCCTTCATGGCTCACCTCCTCTGTTACGGATTCCTACCTAGTGCCCAGCTCCCATTCACTTTGTTAGCTTAACAAAAGTTGATTTTTAAAGCACTAAAATGAAACATGGATTTTCAACTTCAATGTGGCATGTCAGATTCAACCATAATGTCTGGGCTGGGTTTGGGGTGTTACATTTAGTGGTATCAGAGCCCGGTTGCAACAACTCGACTGTGGATCGAGTCTGAAAAAAAACTTTTCGAAAAAATTTACCAAGAAGGGTATTTTTTGGAAATGGTTTTGAAAAGATCTTCTCAAAAATGTTTTATAAAGGTATACATGATAAAATAGTTTAAGTTTTTTTTGGTTTTTAAAAACGGGTCTAAAATAGAGAATTTCAAAACAAAGATATTTTTTGCAAATTTTAAGAAAATCTATTTTCTGTGATTAAATACATGGTTTGTGGTTTTTGGTTTGGAGAAGGAAGTGGCACACTGAATCCCCGGCACCAAGTCTGTAAGTATATTCTCTTTACGATATGTGATATTGATTTGATGCTATAAATAGAACTGAGACCCTACTATGATACTTTCGATAAGGGTAGAACTGTAAAACAGTAGGAATGAAAACTGTAGCTAGGCTACGACGATGCAGAAACAATCCTTGAACTGTTATATTTCCATAAGACATCTCGTAATAAAAAATTGAACATTATACTAATATCATAAAATTCGTAATCAGATAAGTCGATATGAGTACAAGAGGAACTCGTGGACGTGGCCACGGACGTGGTCGCGGAAGGGTGCAAGCTGAATCTTCATCCTCAGGGCATAGGCCAGCTGAGGAGGCATCTGTGCCACAGGCAACAGAGACTGGGTCTTATGATCGGGTTGTGGGGGATGATGCTTTGTCCCAAGCCATGTTAAGGGTTTTAGAAAGAGTTGCTGGAGCTAGCACTGGGACAGTAAATAGGGGATCTATCTCCGAGTGACTTTGGGCTAACAGAGCAGAAGTTTTTAAGGGCGTATTTGGAGTAGCCCCAAATGTGGTGGAGTATTGTGTAGAGGCAATAGAGCGGATTATAGACGATTTAGATTACTCTGTGGAGCAAAAGCTGAAGGGGTTGTGTCACTGCTACGTGACGAGGCATACCGATGGTGGATCACCGTAAGGGAGAGTACCCCAATTGAGCGAGTAACCTGGGAATTGTTCAAAACTGCTTTTAAGGGGAGGTATGTTGGAGCTAGTTATGTGGATGCTCGTCGGAAGGAATTTTTGAATCTGACTCAGAGTAATAAGACTATCGCGGAGTATGAGGCAGAGTTTTTGAGGCTGAGTCGATATGCCGGCGGGATAGTTGCAACTGAGTATGAGCGCAGTGTTCGGTTTGAGGATGGCCTCCGCGATGAGCTTAGGATATTAATAGCTCCACAGAGGGAGCATGATTTTGCTGCATTGGTAGAGAAGGCTAAGATAGCCGAGGAGGTAAAATGGACTGAGTGGCAGAATCGTGAGAAGGATCGACCCAGATTTAAGAGGGATTTTAGACCCTCGAGTGCTACGAATCAGAACGTTAAAAGAGCAAGGATGGAAGAACCGGTTCGAGCAGTTTCAGTAAATACTTTTAGACCGCAGGCTTGCAGGGACTGTGGTAAGGTGCATATGGGGGAGTGCTGGAAACGAACTAGAGCATGTTTTTGATGTGGGTCCAAGGAGCATAAGTTCAGAGAATGTCCTCGGAGAACAGCTCAGGAACTAGCTGCAGAGCAAAGGGATGTCCAACCACAGCGAGGAGGACCACCACCACAGAGAGGTCGTGGGCAAGGTAGAGGTGGCAATGGTAATGGACGAGGACGTGGGGCACCTGGCAGGGGTGCTAGACATGCTGAAGCTCGACAGCCGGCATTGGTTTATGCTGCACGATGTCGTGAGGAGGGTGACGCTCCTGATGTTATAATCGATACGTTCTTCATTCATAGTACGCCTTGCTCTGCTTTGATTGATGTGGGTTCCACTCACTCGTATGTTGGTTATGATGTATCTGAGGAATTGGGTGTGCTTCTTGAGGAGACTGTGAGTGGGGTATCAGTGATAAAACCTTTAGGACACTCGGTTAAGGTAGATAAACTCTTTAGGGCGGTGCCTTTAGAGACACAAGGTAAGATTTTTGAAGGAGATTTGATGGAGCTATCATTTGGGGATTTTGATCTTATCTTGGGAATGGACTGGCTAACTAAGCATAAGTCGACGTTGGATTGTGCTGCAAAGAGAATGGTACTAAGAACTGCCAAAGATGAGGAGATAATAGTCATAGGGGAACAAAGGGATTATTTGTCCAATGTTGTTTCGGCTTTAAGGGTCGAGAAGTTGATGTCGAAAGGTTGTGAGTCGTACTTGGCTTTTTTAAGTCAAACTGAACTGGAGGAGATAACGGTAGAGTCGGTTATGACCATTAAGGAATTTCAAGATGTATTCCCAGAGAAACTTCCTGGATTACCCTCGAGTAGAGAAGTCGAGTTCGGAATCGACTTGTTACCTGGAATAGCTCCTGTGTCCATTGCGCCTTATAGGATGGCACCTAAGGAGTTGGTAGAATTGAAAACTCAGATTCAGGAACGTTGGATAGAGGGTTTATAAGACCAAGTGTATCCCCGTGGGGCGCACCAGTGTTGTTCGTAAAGAAGAAAGATGGGACTATGCGAATGTGTATTGACTATCGCCAGTTGAATAAATTGACCATCAAGAATAAGTATCTGTTACCAAGAATCAACTATCTATTTGATCAACTAAGAGGAGCCTCAATATTTTCTAAGATCGACCTTCGGTCAGGATATCATCAGTTGAGAGTTAAAGAAGTGAATATTTATAAGACGACATTCAGGACTCGATATGGTCATTACGAGTTTCTGGTAATGCCTTTTGGTTTGACTAATGCACCGGCAGCATTCATGGATTTAATGAAACGGGTGTTCCAGCCATACTTGGATCGGTTCATAGTCGTTTTGTGGGTAAAATGTAACACAAAAGATCCTCTGGTAAAGTGACTAAGTGACGCCACTAGGGAGCGATAAAGGTGGCGTGTAAGTGTTGGGGGAAGACTTGGGTTCGATTCCTTGTGATGGCAAAGGTAATGTTATTTTTATGCTTGTGCATGCTAGAGTTTAAAGCTGGATGGAACTCAGTGGGAGAGTTTGAATCAGTCAAATGCATAAATTAATGAGGGCTAAGGGGAGAGATTTTAGGGATTTGAGAGGAGGATAGAGCTTAGCCGAATTGAGGGGATTAGAGAGGGGATTTCGGCAGAGGGGTTTTAGTTAGGGATTTTCGACAACAAGAATTAGGGTGTGCCGTTTTCTCCTTTTGGTGTAGTCTTTTTCTCTCTTTTCTTTTCCAGCCGAATCTACCTTCCTCCCTTTCATCTTTTCTTTTTTTTTTCTTTTCCAAAACCAGCCCACTACTCCCCTTCGTTCACCTATTATTTTTCTTACCACCACTACTGCCAAAATACCGCAAAAGCTGAAATCTGTGAAGCTAGGTGGTGCCGATTTCTTGTTGACCAACAAACCTCTTTTTCTTTTCACTTTTTGGTGGCCAATCCCTTTATCTTTTAAGCATAAACGGATTAAAGAAGAGAGACTGTGGTAACTGCTCAAACTCTAAACAATTCCTATAGTAACTGTTGACAAAAGCCGAAACCCCTATAGTTTAGGAGATGGCTGAATGTGGGTATAGGCTCTATTGGGTTTTTCTTTTAATCTTTTTATGGTTTGTTTACTGGAGGAGCAGCAAGGCGTAGGGTCGACTTGAATTAGTTTGGATCATCGGAGTGGCTAGAGCTAGTCATCAATTTCAGCAAAGGTAAGGTTCTTAAGGCCATTATGGAGGGTGGCCGAATGTGTAAGTGTTGATATTAGATGGTTCTCGATTTGGTTCAATTATTGTGAGCTAATCTATTAATGGTTGATTATAGGAGAAATCTTGTAGGAGATCTCGTCGAGGAATATCGCAAAACAGGTGTCTAACGAACCCTTTTTCATAGCTTAAAACAATAATTGTCGAAAAGCCGAAATGCCGAAATTCTGACATTTCTAGGACTTGTGAGCAAGCGAATGCTCATTGGTTAGTTAGATTCGCTAAGTTGATGATCGGGATCATTGGAACAGGTAAGAGCACGATTTTGGGCATTACAGTAAGTTGGGCCTCGAGGGGCTGAAGTTGGGCCCAATGGGCTTTCAGGCCCATTTGGGTAAAATTGGTAGAAAATGAAAACCTGTTAAATTGTGCATTCAGACTGGTAACAACATTATGGAATATAGACTAAATGGGGCTAGATGACATAATCGACTATGTAAGGCCCATTAGGGGTTTTTGGCCCAATAACTCGGTATTGCGAAAAATGGGCCAGAATCGCTGTTTAAAACATATGAATGGTTAGTAACTAATAATGAATATGGAAAACCCTAATATTTGGTAAAATTATGAAACTACCTTTATAATATGAAAATAACTGTTTTGCCCCTAGGCAAAAATGACCATTATACCCCTAGGGTTTAATTATAAATTTGATACGTGGGATATGATATACATGATTGATATGATATGCACATGATATGTATGAAATGCACATGATGAATTCATAAATGCATTGGGTTGGGTTTTTATATGGATGGAGGAAGTGCAAAAGGGCTTATGCCCCAGTTTATTGAAAAGGACTTATGCCCCAGTTTACCGAAAAGGGCTTATGCCCTAGTTTATTGAAAAGGGCTTTGCCCCAGTTTACCGAAAAGGGCTTTTCCCCAGTTATTAAAGAGGCTAGGCCTCCAGATATATGATAAAGCAGCTATGCTTCCAGTAGTGTGTTGGTTGGGTGGGTTGAGTTATTCACCACATGGTGTGTTGGTTGGTACGGGTGAAGAGTAGCAGATGGTGGGTTGAGTAGTCTCCCTAAATGGGCTTGCATACATTCATTGATATTACATGTGATATTGAAATGGGCCTATGGGCCATACCGTTGACAGTAAAGGCTTCGGCCCAGTATACGCTGAGATTAAAGTTGGGCTTAGGCCCAGCAGGCTGATATTGCTTTGGGCTCTAAAAGGGGCTTGTTACACATTGAGTTTCCAAACTCACCCCCTTTCCTTAACCTTGCAGGTGAGCCTCGATTTGGGGACTTGGAGCCGGAGGGGATTCAGAGTGGCCACGGTGATCGCCTTTGGGCTTTTGAATAAGTGTTTGGTTTTCATAAAGTTTGCTTTATTTATTATTTATTTTTGGGTTCATTTTGACTTGATTTTCTTTCTTTTCTAGGATTATTTTATTTTTAATAACTTTAATCTGTTTGTTAATAAATGGGCTAGAATTAGGATGTGTTTTCAAAATGATAATTTTTTTCAAAATAACACCACGCCACAATTATCTGATTTATCAAATATTTCAACTTAAATAAATTACAACTCGATTTAACCAAGTGTGGCAATGGTTGTGAGCATGTCTAGGATTGGATCCATTCGAAGAGCTTGATACTTAAGCAGCCTTCATGGCTCACCTCCTCTATTACAGATTCCTACCTGGTGCCCAGCTCTCATTCACTTTGTTAGCTTAACAAAAGTCGATTTTTAAAGCACTAAAACAAAACTTGGATTTTTAACTTCAATGTGGCACGTCAGATTCGGCCATAACGTCTGGGCCGAGTTTGGGGTGTTACAAAAATTTTCATGCACTCATATAATCATGCTACAACACATAAAATAACATTAAAAATAATTTCTCCAGCCCTGAAATAGTGGTTCCGAAACCACTATTTCGACTAGGCCGAAAATCAGGCTGTTACAGTAGTAGCTAGTTCATTTGTTTAAATATGAACTGAGGTGAATTATATTGTATAAAACGTGAATGATAATGGAACAAAATGACTTGAGTTATAAATGGTCAAGAGATCAAACATGAGTTAAATGGTTATGTCGTAAATCGAGTATGATTTGAATGTAATTTGAACATGAATTTAATTATATACTTATGAATCGAGATATTGATTAAGTACATGTGATTCTTATTATAAAAGGTCTTGATGTGTAAACAAACTAACTTATTAGTTGTTTTGTTGAAATGTATATGAAAGCAGGAAGATGTCAAGGGATGGCAAGTTCAATACCAATGTGTTTTAAATGCTTAAGTTAATTTAATGTCAAGGTAAGCTAAGTAAATTTCATATGAAATTACTAAGCACTTGTAATGCTTATCTTGTTTTGTTTTCCTGTCTCTGTTTAGGTCTTATTATGGAACGCATTGATAGGACCAACTCGGGGCTCACACTATCCAACCTTGATACGGTATATTTTTTATTGTTCCTGACCTAGTTAAGTTGTAACACCCCTAACCTGTATACATTGCCAGAATAGGGTTACAGAGCATTACCAAAAAACCGTAACATAAAAACATACATTTCCAATCATTTTATAAATCATATCTTAGTCCATTCAAACACATGTGTATCGTCCCTGATTCGAGCCTTCGAGGCCTTAAAATACATTAGACATGATTCAGGACTAAATCAGAAACATTTAAAACTTCATAGAAAAATATGGAAAATTTCACATTGCAAGGGTCACACGGCCGTGTTGTAACACCCCTTACCTGTACCCGAGACTGGGACAAGTACAAGGTGTTACCAGACATATACTCTAACACTTTCGAAAAATACAGATTATAAAATTTCATTCTAATTTAAAACTGACTAAATGACATCATAGTGTCCCGATTATGTACGTACAAGGTCCAAAACATACATTAAAAGCGATCCTAAACTAAACCAAGGACTATAGAAAATTGTAGTAAAATTACTAGGGTTATGCCTCACACGCCCGTGTGGAGGCAAAGCACACACCCATGTGCTTAAGGACACGCCCTTGTGTCCCACCCGTGTTGAATTATTTGGATTTATTTTCCATTTCGAACCTATAGGGGTTTTCACATGGCCAAGCACACGCTCGTGTCTCTGGCCTGTGTCCCTTACACGGCCTTGACATGCCCGTGTCATCGCCCGTGTCCAAAAACCCGAACATTCTATTTATGTTGTCATCATTCATTTTGAGGCACACGGCCAAGGCACATGCCCGCGTGCTAGGCCATGTCCTCTACACGGTTGAGACACACGGCCATGTCTCTGCCCGTGTGTTTACTACCATGTACAATGACCTAAAATTTTAAGTGCAGGGGGCAACACACACACGGGGGCTAACCGTGTGTCACACACGACCTAGACACATGCCCATGTGTCTACCCATGTGGACTTTTTTAGAGCTATTTTCCAAGCCTTTAGTCACCCTCTATCATCCATACACACTTAGGGATTTCAATGGTATATAACATGACCTAATTATACTCTTAAACAACCTTGACATAACTCATTGCATGCTAACCTTATCTCGTTGGTTTAGTACATGCTAGATTATCATTTTCGTATTACGGATTAACATAGTACATTTTACCTTTTTACACTTAGGCCATATTATAACCATATACCATTGTACGCTATGTCCACTCTTAAATTATTAGGTCTCATTTCAATCATCCATTTATGATAAGCATCATCAGCATATCTCATGAAACATTTAAACATAGATATGCATCATTAGTAGGTTTATAACCTACATCAATATGAACCATATCTCATGGCTACAAAAGAATAAGTATACCATTTAAGCCCTTAAAATGGCTAGCCAAATGACACATGTAACAAAATAACCAAAAATCTTATACATGCCTTTAAACAAAATAAAAGTATCTATATACCAAAGCGGGACAAGTCGATAGTGTGTTGATTCTCCAACCGTCTTCCAATCTTCACGAGTCCTCGAGCTCTGTAAGATAGGGAAAAGAGAAGGGGGTAAGCATTTATATGCTTAGTAAGTTTGGATAACTGGAAAGCAAACTTATCGGTCAATTAGCATACAACCATATTAAGCAATAATTCCAACAAGTATGAAATAGTTTCCCTATCACATACATTCAATCACCAAGTTAGTTTCATAACAATACATCATGCCATTAGTCTTAGATGAGCTCATCAATTTAATATTTCCATTCTTTATTTTAGCATGTTAATTCCCATTGAATTTCTAGGAAATCTTGATGGATAGCCATTTACTTTCAAATCATACAAGTGATCATCTCAAGTATGCACTCCCGCGAACCTTACATCTTATGGTGGGATTAGCAGTCTAGGCTAAATCCGCCGTAGTAATAACTCATAGAGCAATGTCGGGATTACCAGTCTAGGCTAAATCCCTTTTTAACAAAAATTGCTCTCATAAGCTCAGATCTGAATTGCCAGTCCAGGCTAAATTCAGTCCTCAATCGGATTACCCGTTAGGGCTAAATCCTTATTGCGCCATATTCTTCGGGAGGCTCGATCACTCAAGAAACACCCGTCCGGGCTAGATCCTTTCTATTTTGAGATCATCGGATTATCCGTCTGGGCTAAATCCATTTCTGCAACACATGCAGGATCTCTTATCATGCAAGCCATAATTTATCAATCGGATTTTCCCTTTCTATTTCAACTGGGACATTTAACATCTTTCGTTTACACAAGCCCATTTCATGAATTATCATGCAATGGATATTTAAATTTTCATACATTCAAGAACATGCATGTTTAAGTATATTAAGAGTTTACTTCGGGTTATACGAACTTACCTGGTAATTGCCTCGGTTTCCTGTCTTGGTTATTCTCAAACCTTTCGTTTTCCACAATCAACCTCTGAAATTTGTTCCTCGGGGTCTATATCAATAAAATTAGATTATTTATACATCACATTATTCATTTTATGCCTAAAACTCACCCCAGGAAAAATGACCATTTTGCCCCTAACCTTTCACAATATTTACAATTTAGTCCTAGGGCTCGTATAATGTAATGCATGTAATTCCTTGGCTACCCAAGCCTAGTCGAATATTATACACACTCGTAGCAGCCCATGTTTTCCCTTCATTCTATATTTTCCTACCCATTTCCACAACTTTTACAATTTAGTCCTTTAAGCCAATTCCATGAAAAACCACTCAGTAAAAGTTGTTTACCATCCTTTAAACTCTCATGTCCCTACATAAATCATCAAAACAGAAACATCTCATGCATAGGTAAATTTTTGAACATGAACCCTAGCTTGAAATATGGGTAGAAATAGAGAGAGCATGTTACGAGGATCTCAAAAATACGAAGAACGTTAAAAACGGGACTAGGGAGAACTTACTATTGAGCTTGAAAATGTTGAAAACCCTAGCTATGGAGACCCTTGGAATTTTGGCAGCATGGAGAAGAAAATGAGCTGATTTTAGCTTGATTTTTCCCTTTTTATTCTTTAATTAACCAAATGACCAAAACGCCCTTTATTATTAAACTTCCAAAATTTTCCATGCATGCCCATTTTTGTCCAAAAACTTAGAAATTGGGAAAATCACTCTTTAAGGACCCCTAATTAACATTCCAAAGCAATTTCATACAAATTGCTTCTAGAATCCAAGTTTTTCAATTTATTCAATTTGATCCCTAATTTCCAATAGGACACCTTACACATAGAATTTCTTCATGAAACATTAGCACATGCTCATTTTCATATCGTAGACCTCATAATAATCATGAAACAATTATTTTAACGTCAGACTTGTGGTCTCAAAACCACTATTCTGATTAGGCCTTCATTCAAGATGTTACACTTGTGACCAAGCCGTGTGACTCACATGATTGAGACACACACCCGTGTCTCAGGCCGTATGGGCATTGGTAGTAGGGACACATGGCCGTGTCCCATCCCATGTTTGTGCTCGTGCAACTCCCTGACTTGGGTTACACGGCTAAGCCACATGCTTGTGTGCTAGGCCATGTAACTCTCGAAATGCAAACTTTAAAAACCTACAGGGGACACACGCTCATTTCTTAGGCCGTATGGACAAGAAATAGGCCAAATTCAAACCATTTTTTTTACCCAATTCAACCACACCCTTACAAGCCATTTGTACATATTACCAAGGTATTAAAACATGTTCAAACTTGCATAAAATGACCAATTTTCATTCAACCAATATGCCAAAAGGCATCTCAAATGTAAATCTTAAAATCTACCTAAACAGATACATGTTTTGGCATAAATCAACTCTACACAACCACAAATTATCATGCCAAGATATAGCACATCGACCAGATGTCAAACTTCAGCAAAATATACCAAATTAATCATTAAAAACATACATCTACTTGACCATTTCAACATCAACCATAATAGCACCAAAATACCTATACATATGCATATTTAACTTTTATTAATTGACTTATTTTCATATCAAAACATATCAAAATTACCTTACAATTGGGACCCCTTCTCACATACATCAAAACCATTTAAATGTCACTATTCTAGCCGTTTCCAAATGATATCACCAACCAACATATATACATACTAAATTATGTTCAAATGGTCATAATTTAGCCAAAAATATTTGACTAAATTTCATATCAAAACATGCCCTAAATGATCACTTTGCAAACATGCCAACTCTTACCATTTTGGCCATAAAATGAAGCATCAATTTGATTTTATAAATACCAAATTTAACATCAAAGTACCAAAAGCACACCAACCATCAAGGCATCAAATATCATAAGTTTCACCAATTCAACACAACATTACATGCCAATTTCATTAACTAAACATTAGACATAGTCCACCTATACATGTCAATATAACTTTGATCAAGACATCAAAATCCACCAATATAATTGATGGCTAGTGTAATAGTTCTTTGATTAGCTTCCAACCTAATTGAGCTTCTGATAATCTGTAAAGTAAGAGAAAGATAACCACATAAGCAATGAATGCTTAGTAAGCTCGTATAAACCATAAACATAATATTACAATTCAATAAAGAAATTTATAGGTTAAATATAAACCTATACCAATGCCTTAAGATTTATCAAATCATAATCATCAACTCACAAATGAGTAAGTTCATTAATGTCGTATATACATTGACCATTCATAGCATGATAGGATTTCATGAGACATAATATATAATCATCAACCTTTTTATAAGATTATATATTTTTTTATTTACTTACTTTCCATTCCGTCCCCAATGCTTATCATAAGCCTAAACAATATAATTAATTCCCAACTCAGTGTATTTATCCATGATTTAGGTAGATTCATCTATAGCATAAGAAAATTGCTCACATATGAATACATCATTTATCATATTAAACCTTTTATAACATCATAATACATCCTAATTACATACTTCCCGTTTCATTCTCTTTTCTTACCCATTTCATATGCATAGTACAAGCATAATCATACACATCAATCATATCCACAAGTTTGGCATAAGCCTAAGCACATCAACAACACATGTTAGTTCATTTAAACATGATTCATTTGAATTTGGCATGGATAACTATTATACTTGAGCATGATTCAATTGGATTTATCATTCATCTCAACATAATATATTTTCCATGTACCTCACCATTTCAAAGTCTTTCATACATACATGTTTTGGCTCATATATAACACTTACCATATCCTTGTAAATTCATGCCGGTTGAACCGAATAAAATACCGTTGGATATGTGAGATAGCTCACACAAAGTGTGATAAACATATAACTGTATTCTATCCTTTCCTGTATAGTTATGCTCACACAAGCTATGAAATGACTATGCTCACACGAGCTGTGAAATGGGTCTGCTCACACTAGCTGTGGGTTGGAACGTAACTACATGGTGCTGCTCCACAAGCTGTCGAGTATCTACAATAAATACCGGAACTCAGCCACCGGTAGGACATTCAAGACCAGCACCCAAAACATGTAAACCCTAATAACAAATCATTTGTATCCTATGAATTCTTAAGGTTCAAACAAGGCTCGATAATCGTCGTACATTGTTGGATTTACGTCGTTCCATGACGTAAGCATTTGCATAATAACATATATTGATTCATATTCAATAAAATCATACATTAAATGTTCAATTTAATCAACCATTAGATGATAATAGTTCATACGAACTTACCTGACTAAATTGTAAAAATGTCAAAGTATAAGGGCATTTTGGTAATTTTTCCATTCTTCTCGATTTTTCACCCGATCTTGATCTAAATTAATAATTTCATTCACTTTATTAATTTAGATAGTAAAAAATATTATTTTATGCAAATTAGTTATTTTGACATTTTTACAAAATTACCCCTAACATTTTACTTTTTATTCAATTTAGTCCCTAAGCATAAACCTTCAAATTACCCATTTTTAATGCCAATTCATATCATTCGAATATTCATGGCACACAAAACATCTCACAATTGTAATAATTTCACATCAATCCTTTTATTTTTTTACTATTTCAACAATTTAGTCCCTAATCGGTAAATTCATCAAAAATCACTTAACAAAATACTTTTAAATACCAACTAACACTTTAAATTCATCATTTAGCATCTAAAACCACAAGGTTAATCAATGGAAACATTCAATATCTTTAACGGTTTCAAAGTCAAAGGTACGAGCTAGCTGGACCTAGTTGCAACAATATCAAAAACATAAAAATAATTAAAAACTGGGCTTACATGCATAAAATGAAACATGGCCAAACCTAGCTTCTCCATAGCCATGGCTTTCGGTTGAAAATAACAGCGAAAGAAAGATGGCAACCATTATCTTTTACTTATATTTTGTTTAATTTAATTAATTTATCAAATTACCATTTTAACCTTGGTTAATAATTAAATAAAGCACCACATTCATGCCCATATTAGTCCACTAACTCCTTAAATGGTTTAATTACCATTTAAGTCTCTTTTCCTTTATTCCATAAGCCATTTAATCACTCAAATCAAATAGTGATCAAAATTTACATCTTTTACGATTTACTCCTTTTTAATTAATTAACTATCAAAATGTTAAAATTTTTCAACGAAACTTTAATACAACTTTAATGACATTCAGTTTATTGAAACAATGTCTCAATACCTCATTCTCTAAAACCACTTGACCTAAGGGTCTTACCACTTAAACTTAAAAAATCGTTTATATAACATAAATTATCAAATCAAAAACCTTTTAAAGACCATATTTGACTCATAAATATTAAATAATAATATTTTTAAACTCACTTGTCAGATTTGGTGGCCTCAAAACCACTATTTCTAACACCACTAAAAAACAAGCTGTTACATAAGTGACATGTATATAAGGGTCGTATTGTATAAGTGAATGTTTTGATGTATGCGATCTGTTATTTAAATGATGTTTGATTTTGGAAATGTACATGTTATGTATCTAAGTGTGCCTGTGCATGGTGAAAAACTGCAAATGAAGTCATGATTTGCAAAATTTTGAATGTGGAATGATTGGGTAAATGTGATAAATATGATTATGGTATGAGAATAGGATGATGTATACTAATAAATTGCTTGCTTCAATTACTAGTTAATGTATATAAGTAAGATGTTTAATAGGTGCAATTTGGTACTTTCGTAAGTTATGCTTGAAATACATAGATGAACTATTTAGTTGACACAAAAGTTAAGTCTGATGAAGTATAAATGGCCATTTCAAATAGAAAAGATTTGACATGTTATGGTATGAAATTTTGCATGTCTTGAATAGGTAGTGAATGTGCATTAAGTATATTTTGAAGTGTTGGATTGGTTGAGTTTTACAATTGAACCATGTTGGTGTTATAATTGTTGGATGTTTGGCTAAGATCTAGAACTTATTTGCGATGGTGCCAAAATGGCATATTGGTTAGGCACTTTTAGGTTGAAATATTTCATGTTTATGTTTGGTTTTAGATGTGAATTGAGCAAGTTTTTATGGTACTATTTTAAGTCTTTGGAATTGCCTATTGAATTGAATCAGGGTGAAATGCTATGAATTGAGGTTACATGGTTTACCACAAGACCTTGTGTCATACACGATTTGGTGACATGGTCGTGTGCCATTGTATTTAAAATGCATGATTGATGACACAACACTAGTTAGTTACACAACCCAACCACATGATTGTGTGACTTTTGTTGGATTTTTACATTTAGGTCCATATAGCCTTAGTTGCTACACGGCCTAGCGACACAGTCGTGTGACTCAACATTACATGACATCAGTCTTGTACATGGGTTGAAGGCACAAACCATGTGATCTAATTTCACACGGTTTCAACCTATCACATCACCTGGCCACACGGCTGTATGAACATTGTTTTGTATTTTTTTCTTCACTTTTATGTAAATTTTCAAATTAGTCCCTATTTAGTTCTGAATTATTTTTATAGCTTTTGTAAGCTTGGTTTCAATTTGATCTTGCACTTATAACAGGTTTTAATTGAATGATTGATATTTAATGATTATTTTAAAGAATTTTTATTTGAAATAGCATGTTCTTGTTCTGTTATTTCCTGTAGGATTCTGTAATCCTATTCCAACGACGAAGACGGGTGAGGAGTGCTACATTTAGTGGTATCAAAGACATGTTTAGTTGATTCTATGACCGAATGTAGTGTGTGTTGAATCTAGATATACATGCCATGATAGCTTGTGATAATGTTATGCTTTCAGATCCAATCTGACTATTTTCTAATAGATATATTAGGTTGGCCGAGTTTACTAGTGGCACACCTAGTAAGGTTGATAATAATGTACCCGTTTCCAACTAGAAAGCGAGTTATATTATTTCCGTTCTGCAAATGTCTGAAATAAAGAGAAAAATGTTTTCTTTTAAGTAATGAACTGATGATGTTTAGAGATTAGTGCTACCTACTCTTGTGACTTTGCAACCTCCACCCCCAATTGTGTTTCCCCAGACACCCTCTCGTCTTTAAGGTTATACCCTGATAAATGTAAACAAAATTCCCATTGATAAGATTCAAAATTGTTGGACTGAAAAATTTTGAGGCAAACTAATGATGATCCGGCTAGAGTTGAATTTTTACTGTAAGAATACTCAGCGATGTTTTGATGAAATAGTATTTTTTTGAAGAAAATTTGAGATGCATGATGTAACTTTTGAGAGATGAATTTTATCGGAGATGAATAGATTTGACAAAAATTGTTCCTAAAGATCTAGTAAATTGTAATTTCTTCCAATTAGAGTTTGAAACAAAATTCGTCAATAGGCTGTACCAAGAAAAAAGAATTTTTGGAGATGAAATGAGGAAATATGTTTGTAGTGGAGTATGATCGAGAATTTACCAGACTCAGTAAATATACAAGAGATATCGTAACGATAGAAGTTGGAACATGTACTCGTTTCGAATGGGGTCTGAACGAAGACATACATATGATTGAGAATTTTGAAATTTATAGAGGTTATAATTTTATTTGAGCAGGATAGGAAATGAAAGACACATGTAGTAAAAGGAACAAACCTAGTTGAAATATTACGATTCTTGTAAAGCAAAATTAATCAGATCATTTCTGACTCCTTCACCGAGTAAGTTAAAGGATAATCATAGTCGTTCCACGACCATACTAGAGTACTCAGGAGAAATAAGATGAAATTTAGTCATCTGAGATCACCAACTGCACTAGCAACCAATGTTGGTAGTGTTCGACATGGAAATAGATAAGTTTGTTGTCATTGTGGAAAACTCATAGAAGTGACTGTTGATTAAAGAGTGGAGTTTGTATCTGTAACAACCCACTTTTCAATGGTGTAAAAAAAAGTGGTTTCGGTTATGACAGGAGAGCATCATAGTTGTTCAGTTAAGTTAAGGTATAGTATCAAGTTATGATATGAGTTCAGATATGATATTATGATTATTTTGTTTATGGACTATCATTGAAAAGGTGCTTGACTAAATGGCTATTATCATGCGAGGAATTTCGAGGATGAAATTTTTGTAATAAGGGAGAGTTGTAATAGTTCGTTTTTCAATGGTGTCAAAAATAGTAGTTTCGGGGCCACAAATCCAACAAGTAAGTTCATAAATATTATTATTTAATATTTACGAGTCAAATATGGTTTTATAAAGGTTTTTGATATGGTAGTTAATGTTATATGAATGATTAATTAGGTTCAAGTGGTAAGACCCTAAAGTTAAGTGGTTTTAAAAAATGAGGTATTGAGGCCTCATTTCTATAAATCGAGGTGTTATTAAGGTTGTATTATAATTTTGTTAAGAGATTTTAATATTTTGAAAGTTAATTAATTAATAAGGACTAAATCGTAAAAATGTAAAAATGAATTTTATTAACTAAAGATGTTTAATAGCTATGAAAAATTAAATTCATGGACTAATATGGTAAATATACCATAGTATAAATGAGTGGGTGGTTGGCTTTTTTATTATGAATATATATGCTTTATTAATTAAAATAAAACTAATTAAAATGTAATAAAATAAAACAAATCACAATCATATTTTTCTTTTTTATGTTTTATCGAAATTGATAAAGATAGAAGCCATTGAAGAGGTTGAGCATTCGGTCTTCTTTTTGAAGGTGCATGGTATGTTATTTTGGCCATGTTTCTAATAATTTTTATAATTTTGAGATGATTGCAACTAGGTCCAGCTAGCATGTACCTTTGTTTTTAAAATTGTTAAATATTTTGAATAATGCCATTGATGAATCATTGTGATTTTAGATATTAAAAGATGAAATTGGGATATTAGTTATGATTTATAAGTATTTTGTTAAGTAATGTTGATGATTTTAACGATTAAGGAATAAATTGTTAAAATAGTAAAAATAAAAGGATTGATGTGAAATTGTTGCAAATTTAGGCTATAATGGAATCTATCAATATTCAACTAATATGAATTTGCAATAAAAATGGTTAAATTGCATGTTTTAGGGTCAAAGACTAAATTGAATAAAAGTAAAATTTTTGGGGGCAATTGTGTAAAAATGCAAAAATGACTAAATTGCATAAAATGAATTGTTTTACCATATAAATTAATAGATTGAATGAAATTATAAATGTAGATCATGAACGAGTGGAAAATTAAGGAGAAGAAAAAATTACCAAATAGCCCCTATACTTTGACATATCTACAAATTTAGCCAGGTAAGCTCGTATGAACTATAATCACTTAAATGTTGATTAAATTGATTGTTAGTGTGTTTTTATAATGTAAATGATTCAATATATATATATATATGTTGCTATGCAATTTATCATGTCATGAAACGATGGAGCGTACGACGATTATTGAGCCCCGTTTGAACCTTAAGAATTCGTAGGATACAAATGACATGTCATTAGGGTTACCATGTTTTGGGTGTTGATCCTGAATGTCCTACCGATGGATGAGGTTCAACATTTGTTGCGGATACTCAACAGCTCGTGTAAGCAGCATCGTGTATCGTACATTCTGACCTACAACTTGTGTGAGCAATTATGTAAAGGAAAGGAAAGATTATGATTATATGTTTAGCACACTTTATGTGAGCTACCCTGCATATTTGATGATATTCTAAACGGTTCAACGAGCATGAAAAGGGAAGGAATGGTAAGTATTCAAATGGCTTATGTCATGAATCTATGAAAAGGAATGAAAAGGTAATGTTTAATGAAAGTATGTTTATGTTCATGAAATTGATGATTTCAACTGATTTGTTTATGTATATGACTTATCTTATGTTATTTCAAGTGACTTATGAGTTGATGTTCTAACATGTGTTGTGGATGATGCTTATGCTTGTGCCAAACTTATGTTTGGATTATATAATGCTTAATCATATTGAAATATATGTTTATGTTCATGAAATTGATGATTTCAACTGATGTTGTTCATGTATATGACTTATCTTATGTTATTTTAAGTGATTTATGAGTTGATGCTCTAACATGTCTTGTGGATGATGCTTATGCTTGTGCCAAACTTATGTTTGGATTATATAATACTTAATCATAATGAAATATATTGAAATGGTAAGTGTTCAAATGGTAATATGCTTATGTTCATGAAAAGGTAGTATAAATCAAAACATGTAATTTCTTATGAAATGGTTTATCATGTAGTTGATTCCAAAAGAGTTATGTTTAAATGCACTAGCTTCTGGTTATGGTTGATGTTTATGCTTATGTATTGTGTGTTATGCAAATAAAATGGGTGAGAATAGATAATGAAATGATAAGTTCATAGATGAGATGAAATATGATGAAATAAAAAGGATTGTTGAGTTAAGGGACTTACTTATAATGATGGAATTTACTTATGATATATGTGAGTTTACTTATGTCATGAATAAATACACTAATTCAAGAATTGATAATGTAATTAAGCTTATGCTAAGTAAATGGAATGATAAATAAGTAAATGAAATGGTTCACTGTTTTAAGAAAAGGTTGATGATTATGTAATTTAGCTTATAAAACCTTATTATGTTATAAATGGAAAGTATTCAGGATGTTAATGAACCTAATCATTTATGAATTGATAGTTATATAGTTTGATAAATCTTGAGGCATTTGTAACAGCCTAATTTTAGTGAAATCGGAACAATTGTTTCGGGACAAAAAATTCAAGCCGAAAATAAAATTTATTTTAATTTTATTACATGGTCTGTACTATGTTAGAAATGTCATGTGAAAATCCTGATAAGAAAATTTTATCGATTATGTGTTTAATTACGGGAAGGACCAAATCGCATAAAATGCAAAAGTTAAATTCTAGTTGCTGAAAGGATTAAATAGCTATGGAATTCAAAAATTGAGGTCCTTTTATGGTAATTAGACCATTAAAGAAATGTATGTAGATATTTTTTTGGTGACTCATCCATGGAAATTTAGAAAAAGGGCAAGGACTAAGTTGGAAATTGAATTAATTTAATTAATTAAAAGATGATAAAAGAAATATCATCTTATTTCATGTTATCTTCATCCCCAAAATACATGGAAACTCTAGTAATTTTGATATTTTTGAAATCGGGATATCTTAATCTATCTACTTGAGGGATCAATTTGAAAAGTTATCAAAGTATGGAAATTATGTCATGGATGAATATGCTTAAAATTTGAAATTTATGGTACAAAATGACAGGTTGTTGATAGATAAACAACTTTTACAAAGTGACTTTTGGTGAAAACATGTTTAGGGACTAAAATGTAAAGTTGTGAAAATTGAAAAAAATTATGAATTTTATAGAATATATGTGCAGTAAATTTTATAGTGAAATTTTGGTTAGGCTTGGAATGGGGAGTAAATTGCATAAATTTCATTTTCCGAGCCTAGGGACGAAATTGGAATTTATGGAAAGGTTAGGGGCAAAATGGTAATTTTGCCTAGGATGTAAATTAAGTCCACTTGAATGTGAAATGTGATAAATTGATGAATAAATTCATTTATATAGATCTGGATAACAAAAATTCGAAGCTAGATCGAGGAAAAGAGAATGTTTCGGATTAGTAGATTTATATACGCGAACAAGTGTCGAGGTAAGTTCGTGTAACTTAATTGAGCTTGTAAATATGATAAATTGAATGTTGTGTTGTATGGAATGTGCTTTGTATTTGTGTGAATTAATTTGAATGTTATAACATAAGGAATGTTCGCATGCTTGAGATTATTTGAAAAGGGTTAAATTCCATTTGAATATTGGATTTTGATGGATAAACAAAATTTCCTTACTGAATGAGGTCCTGCATTGTTGCTGACGGGATTTAACGTAGACTGGTAATCTTGATAAATTCCCTCTCAAGCATATGTTACAATTAAATTTAGCCTGGACTAATAATCCTGTTATATGTTATGAGGCTTAAGAGTGTGCTTTCTGATTAAGTGCCCTAATGGGTACTCCTGAATATGAATTAATGGATTATTAAATTGTACACCTTGTGTGTACTGTTTGAATATCCATAAGAATTTCAATGATTCAACGAATAAGATACTTGACATGATAGGAGAATTATGAGTCGAAATGAATGATGGCTTGAAAGAATATAGTATGATGAGCTCATCTATGCTTACTTGATGTATATATGAACATTTATGTACGTAACTTGTTTGATTGAGTGTATGTGTTTAGGTGAATTTGCCAAATTGATGAAAAAACATATAAATTGGTAAATTTTAATTCTTGTTATGCGAACTTACTAAGCATGTAATGCTTACTAGGTTTTATTTTCCCTATTTTATCGTGCTCAGAAGCTCGTGAAGGTTGGAGATCGGTTGGAGCATCATCACACTATCCACTAGCTTATTTTGGGTATATATATAGTAAAAATCATTTTGATATAATGGCATGTATAGATTAAGTTGGCCATTGTTGGCTTGAAAATGATGTTTGTAACCTAGCCATTGGAATGACTAGTAATGGTTTATTTTGGTATTATAAAGTCAGTTATTATGATAAACACACATGTGTTATGTTAAGAATATGTGATCAAATTATGTTAATGCCTTGGTTAAACCAAGGTAATTATAAACATATGTGTATGTAGTGTTATATCATATTTAGATATTAAAATTTGCTTGAGTCCAATGCTTGAATTGGTTGGTATTTGGATGTAAGTTTTAATGCAGGTCATTGGTATGATTTTGGGTGAGAAATGAAGCTGTAAATGGCTTTATTTTCTCCACATGGGTAGACACACGGGCGTGTCTCTTGATCGTGTGTGACACACAGCCTGGTACATGGGCGTATGGATAAGACGTGTGTCCCCTGCACCTTAAATTTGAGAAACAAAATTCTCAGAATTGAGCACACAGGCAGAGATACGGGTGTGTGTCTCAACCGTGTGTGCTACACTGTCTAGAACCCGGGTGTGTGTCTTGGATAGTGAAACCTGTACCTAATTTCGAAGAAAATTAATTAACCGCATGGCCTAGCACACAGGCGTGTGGCTGGCCATGTGCACAAGTCAGACAGTTACACGGGGTTGAACACGGCCTGCAGCACGGGTGTGCCCCTTGGACCACATGGGCGTGTGAGCCCTGCATGTTGGAAAATTTTTAAAATTTTGTGATAAATTCCCTGAGTTCCCGATTTAATCACGATTCGATTCTAATACTCATTTTGGGCCTCGAGGGTCCATTTTAGTGGATGTTATGAGTAAAGTCAGTAATTGAATAAAATTTAACATGAAATATCGGTAAATGTTCTGGAAACTCTGGAAACACTCTGTAACACTGTTCCGAAAACGGATACGGGTTAAGGGTGTTACATCATTGGTATAGGTTTATTTATGATTTATAAAATTCATATTTAAAATGGAATATTATGATTAAATTTTATACGAGCTTACTAAGCAGTCACTGCTTATGTGGCTATCTTTTCTTTACTTTTCAGATTATTGGAAGCTCGATTGGGTTGAAAGCTAGTCAGAGAACTTTCACACTATCCAGCCATTATATCAGTAGATTTTGATGTTTTGGTCATGGTTATAATATCATGTATAGGTGGACTTATGTCTAATGTTTAGTTGTTGCTTATGGCATGTAATGTTGCTTTGGATTTGTGGTACTTATGGTATTTTGATGCTTTGTTAGTGGTTGTTAATATGGTTAAATTGATGCATGTTTGGAATGACCATATTTGGTATGTTTATAATGTGGCCAAGATGGATTATGCTTTGAGGTAGTTTTGAACTATTGGTAATGATATAAATGTAGTCAGATATGATAAGTTTGGTATGGAAATAGGTTAGGTGTGATTGGTTGATGAATGAATAAATATGCACATGTTTTGATAGGTTTGGTGAATTGTGATTGAGGTGCCTTTTGGCATTTGGTTGTGTGGACATTTGGTATAAAGATTTGGTCATTTTATGCATGATTTGGGTATGTTTTAAGGCCTTGTGTATATGTGCAAGTGGCTTGTAGGTTCATGTTTTAAAGGGTGAGAGAAATGGCTTGATTTTGGCCATTTTCTTGTCCAACCGGCCTAAGACACGGGTTTGTGTCTCAGCTGTGTCTGACACACGGCAATGTGACACGGCCGTGTGTCCCCTGTAGGTTTTAAAGGTTGGTTTTCGAAGGTTACACGGCCTAGCACATGGGCATGTGGCTCGACCGTGTGACCCAAGTTAGTGAGTTACACGGGCACGTACACGCGTTGAGACATAGCTTGTGTCCCTATTTCAAATGTTACACGACCTGAGACACAGCCGTATGTCTCAACCTTGTGACCCCTGCAATGTGAAATTTTCTATTTTTTCCATAAAGTTCTAAATGTTTCCGATTTAGTTTTGAATCATTTTTAATGTGTTTCTAGGACCTTGAGGGCTCAAATAAGGGGCACGTGTTTGAATGGACTATGATATGATTTATGAATTTTTAGAAATTAATGATTATAAGTTACATTTTTATGGTAATGCTCCATAACCCTCTTTCGGAGATGGATACGGGTTAGAGGTGTTACTGTATCTTGTGTGGTACTTAAGAACATTGGGAATGGGACAGTTTGAACCAGGAAGATCAAAGTGAGGAGCAGAATGTGAAACCTATAGTGACCTTGCCAAGAAGTAAATGATCGAGAAATAGTATTAATGCTGGAATCAATCGAAACAGAAACAAAGATATGATCATAAGATCTTAAACCTTTATACTTACAAGAACTTATGCGATACAAGTCAAAGAAGAACCTACAGATCTTGGCATAACTGTTAGTACATTTTTTCTCCTTTTGGTATAATTGTACATGGTTTGATTGATCCTAGTTTAGCATGTTCATATAATGGCACTTTTATAGTAATGGAAAAGAGTATATTAGTAAAGTAGTTTGAATATGATGTTATAGTAACGAATCCATTGGTTTGTGGGTTATAGATAGTAAATTGTGTATTATGTGTCAACTGAACGTGCAAAGATTGATTGGCTAAGCTTGATGTAGTGGTTATTTGCAAATGGAAAATGGATTATCTTGAGATGTCTAAATTATGAAGCGATCAATGAAAAGCCATCAGAATCTACTCTATGATTAATAATATATTTGTGATATCGGCCTGAAAACTAAGCAAAAAGGGTGTAAAGCGTAACTGGACATATTAAAACTCAGAGTATTAGAAACAAAAATAAAAACAGAAAGAGAACTTGTAACGCCCCAAAAATCCCGAAATCTCGATTTTTTTTTGTGTGCTTAGCATTTCCAGTTAAGTGCTAATTATGTGATGGTAGGTTTTGGTCAAGGTTTGAGTTCAAACCTAGAGGTAAAAGAAATTATAGTTTAATTATTAAAATTATTAAAAGAACCCTGATGGCAAGTAGGTGGGCTCTTGAATAAATGAAGGGAAAATTGGACAGAAATCGTATGCTGACCTTAAGCATCGTGAGATAGAGTATGCAGTAGGGGACTTAGTTTTCATTAAGGTCTCTCCGGGGAAGAAGGTGTTCAGGTTTGGACGGAAGGGGAAGCTAAGCCCAAGGTTCTTTGGGCCATATCGGGTTGTAAGGCGGATTGGGCCGGTCGCTTATCAATTGGAATTACCTCCTGAATTGAGCCAAATCCACGATGTGTTTCCTGTTTCCATACTGAGGCGGTATCGCTTAGATCCTTCACCTGTCGTAGCGATTGAGGAAATCGAGGTCAGGCCAGACCTAACTTTCAAGGACGAGCCCATACAAATAATTGGTCGTGATGTTAAGGTACTAAGAAAGAAGTCCGTTCCATTAGTCAAAGTGCTATGGGGTAATCACAAGGCTGAGGAGGCTACTTGGGAACCTGAGGAAGCGATGCAACGTTAATATCCTCAACTATTTGAATCAGGTAAAATTTCGAGGACGAAATTTCTTTTAGGGGGTAGAGTTGTAATGCCCTAAAAATCTCAAAACCCAAAAATCCTGAAATCTCAAATTTTTCTCTTTTTTTTTTTGTGTGTGTTTAGTATTTCTGGTTAAGTGCTTATTATGTGATGGTATGTCTTGGTCAAGGTTTGAGTTTGAACCTAGAGGTAAAAGAAATTATAGTTTAATTATTAAAATTATCAAAAGAACCTTGATAGCAAGTAGGTGGGCTTCTGAATAAATGAAGGGAAAATTGGATAGAAAAGAGCCTGCTGGCCCAGGGGATAAGTGGCGTGGCTAGTGTCAGAGGTCTGGGGTTCGAATTTCACTTTGCTCAAATAAGGGATTTATTTTTTATTTTTTTTTTGCTTAAAGGGTGGACAGAGGTGGCGTTGGATTAAACTCTATAGGAGTGATAAGAGGAGAAATTTAAGGAAATGATCAAGGGGTTATCAGGAAGAAAAAAGAGGAGATGAGGAGTAAGGATGAGGTGGAGCCGAATTGGGAACTTGGGCTTGAGAAATTCGACTATAGGGGCTATAAATAGGTGCCGAATGGGAGGTGGCCAGGCTAATGCCAAATTCCCTTCACCTTGTTGCCATAAACCTTTTTCCCTAAAAGCCGAAAACCCTTTGTTTTACTCTCTTTTCTCTGTGCCAATTTCCCCTCCTGCCTCTACACAATATCTTTTGTTTCACTTTTGGTTTAGCCGACTTCTTCTTCCTTTTTCCCTTGGTGCTGAATAATCATTTGTTTGCCATTCAAATCTCAAGGGCCGAACACCTCTTTGGCCGAATACCCTTGGTGTCGCCACTACCCTTTCCACTCAGTCAAATCTAGTGTAAGTGTTTGCCCTTCCAATCGGTTTGTTTTGCTAAAGTATCAATTATTGTCCCTCACTTCTTCTAATCGGCCTTAGGTAGGAATAGGTATCGAATCTCAGTCTTGGATCTCTGCTGATTTGCTCCTCAGGTAAGAGACTTTGGTAAGTACTCTTGATCTTAGTTGGCCGAATGGTCATAGTTAAGGTAAGGGGGACTTGTGTTGGATACAAGTCACCTGTTATTTTGGTTTTAATAGTTAAGATTGGTGCAGATCTAGGAGTTGATCGTGGTTAGTGCTTAAAGAAGAGGTTGTTATAACTTGTCGCGCAAGGCAATGTGAAAAGTGAGGTTTCGGTTTTGGTAGAGAAATGTATTAAGCATGCGATTAATTGAAAGGTGATATCGATTGTAGGTTCGGGGCTAAGGAAATTGCAGCACATTTTATTACTAGGTGTGTACACACACTGCACACACAAGTAGATCGGCATATCCCGAAAAGCCGAAATGCCAAAAAGTTGAAATGTCAAAAAGCTAAAAATTTGGCTACGGTAGTCTTACGAGTGCGCGAACACTCATAAAAGGGAAACCGATAGGTTGCCTGAGGCCTATGGACAATTCCATGGACTTGGGTTGTGAATTGGCCAAATGGGCCGGAGTGGGCTAAATGGGCCCGATGGGCTGTTGGGCCCATAATAGGCAAAAATTGATAATTAATGCTATGTGATGGAAAATTGTATGTGAGCATGACTGTAAATATGATTTTGGCCTAGTGGCCATATGAATGTGATTTGGGCCTAATGGGTGACATAAATGTGAATGGGCCTGATGGGCCATATGAAAGAGATTGGGCCTAGTGGCCCATATATAGGTATGTGGATTTTTCTGGCTTTGTAAGAGGCTATAGGCTTAGTGTATGATGACTAAAACTTAATTAATTTATTAAGGACCGTGGACAAGTTATAGGGTTAATGTGTGGCAACGGGTATGTGCATGTCTAGGATTGGATCTAGGGAGAGCTTAGTACTTAAGTAGTCTTAATGACCCACCTCCTCTTCTCTGGAATCCTATCTGGTGTACAGTATTCGTTCATCTTAGCTCACGGGATTTGTTAACGGGCCAAGGTAAGTAAGACCCGTAATAAAGGAAAATTACTGAAATTCCCTTAAGGGCGAAAATGACCAAAATACCCCTAAGTGTTGAACATAAGATGTATGGATGTTACATGTATAACTGCTGCATAGATACGATATTCTGTTTAGGTTGCATAGGGGTTGGGAATTATAGAAAGGAGGAAGTATATGAGGGTCGCATGGTTGCTTGACAATCGTGGATCAACCGACGACTTTTAAGCCTAATAGGTGATTGGCAGCTTTCTGCAATGAAGGTAGTTCCGCAACCGGGCTACCATTGGAGTGTATCGGATGGGTGGGTCAATATTTATATCCCCACATGGTGTGTACCAGGGGACAGAGTTGGTGTGTAACGGATGGATTATTGGGGTTGGTTGCACCGCATTGCATGTGTGATTTTATGGTGAATGATGTTTGCTTGTTACTTATCGAGGGTTGTACACACTGAGTTTGTGAAAACTCACTCCCTCTTTTATTTTTCTCAGGTGATGCTCAGTAGGAGGTTCGATGTCCAGAGGGACTCTGGGTGGCCAGCTAGCAAGACAATTTGGATTGGTTTTTAAAAGTATATAAGTTACTCAGTTATTAAGTAATTTTCATTTAGTATGGATTATAATAAGGCCTCCCCCTTTTATTATTGTTTGGATTATTAAATCTGGGCGTTATAATTACAAGAAATGGAACATGGATTTTCTAAGCTATAGTTTTCTTTTAATACTATGTTTCCGCAACTAAAGCTTTTAAGGATAAGTTTTCTTAACTCAACTGGTTTAAGCAAAGCTTCGCAACAGAAAAAGGGATTTTTATTAAGTGATTGAGATGTAACTTAGAAGGAAGGGTTTTCAATGAAAACAAGGTTTTCGCTAAACCACTTTAATGTGACACACTAGATTAGGCCATAACGTCTAGGCCAGGTTTGGGGTGTTACAGAACTAACAGTTAGTGAAACTTATTGATGTGTTATCTGAAGAATTGTCAGACTTATTGTCTAAGAGAAAAGTTGAATTGTGATACTAATATGAGACTCGGAATTTCTATGATTTTGCTTACACCATACAAAATGGTATCGACTGAATAGAAGGAATTAAAAGCTTAGATGTGATGTAACAACCTATTTTTTAGTGGTTTCGGGGCCACCAAATCCGAAGGAAGATGAACTTGTTCCCATGCAATAGTTAGGAATTCTTGGCGGTATCGAGCCGGAACAACCTGTTCTTCCTGAATACCTTGATTCAAGGCTAAAAAATTTCCTGCCGCTACCATATAATATTCATCTCGACTTGGGGATAAATAAAGCATTTGTGCTTTTTTTGATCTCTCAAAGATTTTATAAAATGGACTTTTTAGAGACCCCCAATAACCAATCCTGGCATGAATTGCTAAGGATCCGATAAGTCCAACATTGATCCCTTCAGACGTGTTAAGTTTGTAAATAATGTTATTTAATATTTATAAGTCAAATATGGTTTTAAAAAGGTTTTCAATTTGATAATTTATGTTATATAAGCAATTTATGAAGTTCAAGTGGTAAGATCCTAAAGTCAAGTGGTTTTAGAAAATGAGGTATTGGGACCTTGTTTCTATAAGCCGAGCCGTAAATATTTTTAAAAATATTTATAGAGTGTCATTAAGGTTGTATTAAAGTTTCGTTGAAAACTTTTAACGTTTCGATAGTTAATTAAGTAAAAAGGACTAAACTACATACAATTCATTGTTTTACTATCTACATTAATAGATTGAATAGAATTAATAATTTAGATCAAGATCGAGTGGAAAATCGAGGAGAATGGAAAACTACCAAAATGCCTATGTACTTTGTCTTTTCTACAATTTAGCCAGGTAAGTTCATTCGATTTAGTTTTGTTTTATATTTATTGAAATATATGAACCTAATTGCATAATATTAGATTATATTGATGTGTGTAATTGAAAATGAAAATAATGAATTGATATTACGTCGATCAATGATTGAGAAACTCAGAGCCATTACTGCAAATTAGCTTTATAAGTTCATAAATATGAACTCAATTATATTTCTAAGTGTTTATGAATATTAAAGTTTAAATGATGTTATATTATTGATGTTAAATTGATTTGTTGATAGAACATGAATTGTAAAAAGTTACAAAAATGTAATTTCTAATATCAATGGAGACAGTTTGCATTTTCAGGCTATGGCAATTATTCAAACATAAGACCATGGTTGGACCATGGCAGTGTTTATATGTAAAACCATAGCTGGGCTATAAAATTCTGATGATAAGACCATAACTATGTTATGGCACTACGAATGTAAGACCATGGCAGGGCTATGGCAATGCATATGTAAGACCATAGTTGGACTATGGCACAAAGGAAACGTGTACCAAGGTTTCAATTGTCTTCATAGTATTCATCGATTATAGAAAAGGGATGGTTTAGACCATCGTTTAGTACACTTTGTGTGAGCTTCGATAAGGGTTCTAATTGACTTCACTACGACAAATATGGAAAGGTATGATGTACCAATGATTTAATGTATGAATATTCATGAATATGAAAGGTATAATTTAAGAGATGCTATGTTTATGTACCATATCTTACCATGTGATGATATCGCTAAGTTATGTGTTTAATCATTAGCTTGTGGCTATGGTAAGTGTTTAATATGAACCAAGGCATGTATGTATGAAATTTATTGAACTAGTGATACATGGAAAACATGATATGTTATGAATGATGATAAATCCAATTGGATCATGCTCAAGTATAATGGTTATTTATGTTAAGTTCACATGAATTATATTCAATTATGATAACATGTGTTGTTGTTAGTGCTTAGGCTTGTGCCAAGTTGGTGATTGAATTATATCATGTTTAATCTTAACGGAATACATTGAAGCTGTAAGTACTCAATTGGTAATGTGCTTATGTCCATGAAAAGGTGGAATAAATCAAAGTATGTAATTTCTTATGCAGTGGTTGATTATGTGGTTGATTCCAAAAGAGCTATGTTTAAATGCACTAGTTTGTAGTCAAGGTTGATGTTATGCATATGAAATGTGTAACACCCCGTTTTTAGTCAAATAAGATCAGTGGTTTTGGAACAATAAATCCAAGTTTAAAATATTTATTTTATTATTGTTTTAAGGTTTATAACATGTTAATAGAGTCATATGAAAATTTCGTTAAGAAATTTTATCATTTGAATGCTCAATTTGATAAAAAGGACTAAATTGCATAAAGTACAAAACTGGAGTTCCATAAGCTAAAGGGATTTAATAGCTATGAAATTAAATGATTGGAGGGTTTATGTTGTAATTATACCATTAATAGCATGAGTGGAAAATTATGGACATTCTATATGTGTTTTTCAAAGGTTATAATTAAGGTTAAAATAGTAAATTAATAAAATTAACTTAAATTAAAGGAAAGAAAATATGTATCATCTTCTTCATGTTATTTTTCCATCGGAATTAGAAGGGAGAATAGCCATAGCTAAGGTTTCTTGGTTCGACAATTTCAAGTGCTTGCATGTAAGTGATTTTGAACTTGTTTTTAATGACTTCCATGTTTTTGGAGTCGTTATAGCTTAATCTAGCTAGCCCAGAGACTAATTTGTAAAATTGTTAAAAGCCTAGAGTTTTACCATTGATGAATGTGTATGTGTTTTGGTGTTTGATGATAGAAAATGGATGGTTGTTCTTAGATAAACAACATTCGTCAACTGATTTTGAATGAAATTGAAAATTTGGGATTAAATTGAGAAATGTGATAAATTGCGTAGTAAAAGTGTGAAATAATGAAATGTACGGGCTGCTATGAGTATAGGTGAAATTCGGCTAGCATGGGTGTGGACTCAATTGCATGAATTTGCATTTTTATGAGCTAGGGACTGAATTGTAAAGAAGTTAAAATAATACGGGTAAAAGTGTAAATTTGCAAAAATGTGTACTTTTGGATTGAATTGGATAAAATGTAATCTAAATGGATTGAATGTTTTATTTAGATCAAGTTAAGCCTCGTACAGAACTAGATCAAGGGAAAAATAAAGTTTTGGACTAGTCGATCTGATTATGTCGTTTTTGTGATCGGGGTCGGGGTAAGTTCGTATGTTTAATAAGCATTAAATTATACATATTTGAATGCTTAATTGATATAATTGTGATGATAAGACACCACAAAAACTCTCGACAAGTTATCGGCAATGTATAAATCTTGGTTGAACCTTAGGAATAGATAGGATACAACTGACATGGGGTTATTATGTTTTGGGTGCTAGTCTGTACGTTCTACCAGTGGCTGAGTTTTCTCGCATGTGTTGTGGTTACTCATCGATTGTGTGAGTAGCACCGTGTAGTTATGTCTTGACCGTCAGCTTGTGTGAGCAGACCCGATGATAGCTCGAGATGAGCATTTATATATGAGATATGAGATTGAGATGGTTTCGACCATGCTAAGTGCGAGATTCCAGAGTATACGATTCAATGGGTATATTGATGACATGAAAGGGTAAGAGATTGATACGTATCAGCGCAGGTATGTACGTAAACCATGAAATTTGTGAGTTTCATGATTTACTGTGTGGATGAATATATGTTAGCCTTGTGACTAAGTTTAGTGTAGTCTATTATGTTTAAATTACTTAAATTGTGAATGAATGGTAAGTTATACTTATTAGCCATACGAGCTTACTAAGTTTAATAGCTTACTCTGTTTACTTTTTCGTGTTTTATAATGATTTCGAAGCTTGCTTGGATTGGAAGTTGTCGGAGATCTCATCACACTATTCAGCCGTTATTTCAGTACTTTTGAACTTGTGTACTTGGTTATATGACATGTATAGGTGTTGTGGTTAATATGGTCTATATGTTTATAATGTATACAGCCAATTGATTTGGCTTGTAAATGGTGTATGTTTTGGTTATGTGTATAGCGATGTGATTTGGCTTATTTTGGTATACTTGGTATCTATATATGTGTAAATGGCCTTTTATATGTGGTTTATATTTTCTTTGTGAATGCCTTGCTGAGGATTGGTAATGAAGGTAGCAACTGGTTGAAATTGAGAATGATTTAGCATGTTAAGTATTAGGCAAAACAATGCATATATGAAACTGACCAATTATGTGAATTCTTGAAGGTGATATTGGTATGTTTTGATTTAGGAAATTATGATGTTATGAGCATTATGGTTGTTGGTATTGGTATAGCATGATTTGGGCTTGGTTGAGATTGATTTGAATGCCCATTGATGATATGTTTTTAAGCTAATTGGTATGTGTTGTTGAATGCAAGTTTAAGTGAGAAGGATGGCTTGAAAAATAGCCTATTTTTGTCCACATGGGCAAAGACACGGGCGTGTGTCTCAACTGTGTGCGACAGATAGCTAGCTAACACGACCATGTGTCCCTTGGTACTTATTTAGAAACCAAGTTAGTAGCTTGAAACGGCCCAGCACACGGGTGTGTGACTTGTGTGTGTGGCATAAGTTAGTATACCCTTTAGTTTTCACGTTGCATAGCACACGGCTTGGCACGCGGGCGTGTGAGGCCATTTCAAAGGGTATACGGGCTAGTCACACAGACGTGTGGTTGGCCATGTGACCCAAGTCAAGGAGTTACACGGGGTCAGACACAAGCTGGGACACGGCCATGTGATACCATTTCGAATGTCCACACAGCCTGTGACACGGGCATGTCTTTGGTTATGTGAGACACACGGCTAGGCCATATAGGCATGTGTCCCCTTTATTTTGAAAAAATTTCTATGTTTTCCAAAAAAATTTCCTTAAGTATTCGAATTAGTCTCGAACCACTTTTAATGCTTGTTTTGAGCCCCGAAGGCTCGTGTTAGGGACTATGTGACTGTATTTGAATGGTTTTTAATTGGAATGAGAATTGTATTCAAATTGTTTGATTGTTAAAGAATTAAGTTTGGTAATCCTTCATAACCTTATTTCAGCAACGGATATGGTTTAGTGGTGTTACATTTATTGGTATCAGAGCTACAGTTTAGTCGATTCTTAGACTAACGTATCGTGTGTGAGTCTAACTATACGTGCCATAATTAACCTGTGTTAGTGTGATATCTCCTGATAGTTTTAAATCATGTTTTTATATAGCAATGGATCCCAATCGAGCAGTTGCTGATGATGTAGAAAGTAATGCGCCAGCCTCCGTTCATGGAGTAGCGTAGTCTGAATCAAGACTTGTATCTGAGAGTCAGGGAGGAGATGTAACACCCCGAATCCGAGACCGTCACCGGAGTCGAACACGAGGTGTTAACAGACTTCAAACCACTTATTGAGAATTTCCCAGACAAGCTGCCAATCTGTGTACTAGTCGCTTCAAAAATCATTTCATGAGTTTTACAACTCGAAAATAAGTTTCGTAATTTTTCTCTGAAACTAGACTCATATGTCCATATACAGATTTTTTCCTAGAATTTTTGGTCAAGCCAATTAGTACAGTTTATTAGTTAAAGTCTCCCCTGTTGCTGGGATTGACTACACTGACCTTTGTGCGTTACGAATTGGATATCTCCCTGTACAGGGCTTCAATACTGATGCCGTTTATTTATATACAAACTAGACTCATAGAGGAATATAACATATATGGCATGACTCCTAATTATCTTTGGTTAATTTAAAATGATTTTCCAAAGTCGGAACAGGGGATCCAGAAACCGTTCTGGCCCTATTTCACGAGAACTTTAATATCTCTTAAAATACAGCTCATATGGTCGTTTTGTTTCATCCATATGAAAATAGACCCATCAAGCTTCGAGTACGTAATTTTTTTAGCTATTAATTCCACTTCTACTATTTTTAGTGATTTTTCGATCTCATATCACTGCTGCTGTCTGCAATGCAGATTCTGCGATGAACTATGCCAATTTCATGAATCCTTCCTTAGCCTTACTACTCATCCATCATCGTGACACAAATTATGGCCACCTTATAAAAATTAAGGTTTCTAATACTCGTGGCTATAGATTCTAGCATCCCACTCAAAAGACTACATAGGCCATTTTCACATGGCTTAAAGTTTACAACCCAAAATTTAACAAAACAAAATAGCTCATACATGCCAAATGTTCTCCTAAGTCGACTAAGAAGACAATACCAAAGATTGCTCACGGTGTGATGACTTCGTTGTGATTCTGAACACCCAAAAGGAGACGAGCCCAAGGAACCTAAAATGGGTGACAAGAAAACACCGAGTGAGTTTATAACTCAAGAAGTCATAAGCATTCCACAACCATCCATTAATACAATTATCATAAAATGAAATAATGAAACAAGGCCAAATGTTCCAGCCATACCAAACTATACCATAGTTCCTTAGATCTTCGGATCAATCTCATACCAAGTCATACATTTACATTTCATATACTGTTCAATAGGATATTTGAAGCAATTTCCATACATCATTTCATTTCGCAACAATCATGCAATCAAATGAACTTTCATCTATTCCACGATACCTTATTTACGGAATGCAATTGAAATCATCACATAGATTTAAATCTTACCAACTCCACCCGAGCATGAACATAGCATCTATTAGCCATGAACTCAAGGTACTTACTCTTTCCGCTGTCCATACTCATCTCGATAAAGTCACGCCTCCATATAAATGTTCAATCGGAGATATGTGTAGAGTTCGCACACATAGTGCTTAATACTCAATCACGCACACTTAGTGCCATATGATTCAAGCCCACACACATAGTGCCATATAGTCCAAACTCACACTTAGTGTCGTACATTACAAGCTCGCACACTCAAGGCCAATCTAAATCACCGTACACATCTATTTCTCGCACACTTAGTGCCGAGCAAACTTCCTACACAGTTCACTATCTCTTTTACGTTCAACATTATCATCTTTTCATACACATACATTTGTATATATTTCATCTCATTAAACACAATTGCATAGATATTACAATCATTTAAGCAATATCAAATATATGCTTAATGACTTACCTTGTGTTGGGTAAAAATAGTCCAAGTCGGCTACTCGATGACCTTCGCCTTTCCCTTGCTTGATTCTCCTTCTTTAACTAGTTTAACCATCTCGCTAAACATTCATAATTCAATTACACATGCATATGTATGTTTGTATATTCAGCAACCATCCTCACTTATTACCCATTTAGTCAACAATCTAAGCCAAGATAAGGCTTCAAAATGGTTGCCTCTAACCGAATACATGCTCACCAATTTCCCTTCATGTGGCCGAATATGCATGTCCATGTTGAGGCCATTTATGCACTTATTACCACACAAAAACAGCATACATTTTACTAACTAATACCTTTCCATATTGTAACTCAATACACATCTATCATTTCCTTCATAACCAAAACATCATCATAAGTAAGTATATACCTTAAGATAGTATATCGTCATACCAATACATCATGCTCAAACATATATACATATATGTATGCTAGAGCCGAATCTCAAGTTGATTGTAACTAAACATGAACATGATTTGAAACACAAATCTTACTCTCCATGCAAAGAGCATAAATCACACTTGGGGATGCACCATGGCGAATACATCACAACACCATAATTTTGGTCATGATTACACAAAGAACTTAGTATATCATTCAAAAATGCTCAAAGAAAATCTAAGAGTCCTCAATCCACCATCACATGTATCATCATCAAGCTTCATATTTAACATGCAATGGCATTAACTCAAAATCCACCTTGGCCAAATACCATCCCCATGATATAACAAAGATTTGAACCATGGGCTAATAAGAACATCAAGTTAACAACCAAAAGCATGCATGAATCTCATGGCACAACATCAAACATACCTTAATCTTGATGCAAATATAGCCAAACCTCTTCCTAATCCTCTTCCAACCCAAGCATGAAGCAAAATTCCTCCTTCCCTCTAGTATTTTCGGTCAAGAAAGAATGAAATGGATGAGCAAAATTTTTTCTTTTCTTTTCTTCCATGTACTGCAATAGGGGTTTCACTCACACGCACACATTTTTTTTTCTTTACTACCCATGCTTATTTGTTTATTGTTTCCCCTAATGCACCAACAAAACATGTTTCATGACATGTTTAGCCCATACTCCTTGTCATGGCCGGCCATCACTTGTAAAAGAGGGTATTTGACATGCAAGGCCATTGTTTTGCATGCATGCTTTAATTAGTCATCATACATTTCCCCATCATACTTTCAAAGTTTTCTACTAGGTCCTTTCTAGTGAAATTCATATTTATAACTCTAAATTAAAGCATCAAAATGTCACACATGAGTTAACACATATTATAGGCATCAAAATAAATATCAAATTATTTTTATGCCTCGGTTTTGTGGTCCCGAAACCACATTTCGACTAGGGTCGTTTTAAGGCTGTCACAACTCTCCCCCACTTAAGAAATTTTCGTCCCCAAAAATCTTACCGGTAAATAGGTTTGGGTATCGCTCCTTCATAGAGTTCTCGGGTTCCCAAGTATCTTCTTCCATCCCGTGTTTGAGCCATAACACTTTTTACTAATGGAACCCTTTTGTTTCGCAACTCCTTAACTTCACGAGCTAGGATACGAATCGGTTCTTCTTCATAACTCATATCGGCTTGAATTTTAACCTCTGATGGACTAATTATGTGCGACGGATCAGACCTATAGCGTCGAAGCATCGAAACATGAAAGACGTCGTGAATCTTTTCAAGTTCAGGGGCAAAATCAAACGATACATAATCTGGACCGACTCGTTCGGATATCTCATATGGCCCGATGAACCTCGGGCTCAATTTGCCTTCTGCCAAATCTGAGTATCTTTTTCCAAGGCGAAACTTTAAGAAACACTTTATCTCCCACTTGATCCTCAATGTCTTTTCGTTTGAGATCCGCGTCGACTTGACGATCGGAGGCTATCTTGATTTTCACGGATTACTTTTACTTTCTCAAAGCATCTTTAATCAAATCCACTCCAAAATTTTGTTCTCACCGAGCTCGGTCCAAAACAATGGTGTACGGCATTTACGCCCGTACAAGGCCTCGTAAGCGCCATCTTAATACTTGATTGAAAACTATTGTTGTGGCGAATTCAATCAAAGGTAAGTACCATTCCATGAACCACGAACTCGAGGATACAACATCTCAACATATCCTCAAGTATCCGAATTATCCGCTCGGATTGACCATCGGTTTGGGGTGAAAGGCGGTCTTTGAAATGCAACTTGGTACCTAAAGCTTCTTGCAATCTCTTCCAAAATCGCGAGGTGAACCTCGGATCTCTATCCGACACCACAGAAATCGGTACCCCGTGTAATCTCACAATCTGAGAAACATACAATTCAGCTAGTTTATCCAATGAAAAATCCGTACGCACGGGGATAAAGTGAGCCGACTTAGCCAGTCTATCAACAACAACCCAAATCGCATCCTTCTTGCTCGCTGACAATGGCAGTCCGGACACAAAGTCCATTGTGACTCGATCCCATTTTCACTCGGGTATCGTAATCGGCTGAAGTAATCCTGAAGGCACTTGATGTTCCGCTTTCACTTGTTGACATATTAAACATCTCGAAACAAAGTCGGAGATGTCTCGTTTCATACCATGCCACCAAAACCGTCGTTTCAAATCGTTGTACATCTTCGTACTCCCCGGGTGGATTGCCATTCGGCTACAATGGGCTTCGTTCAAAATCATTGAAATAAGTTCCGAATTCTTTGGAACACACAGAGACGACTTCTGAACCTCAAACAATCGTCATCACCAATATGAAACTCCGATTCCTTGTTCGGAACACACTAAGCCCGTTTTGCAACCAACTCATCATCAACTTTCTGAGCTTCATGAATTTGATGAGTCAACAATGGTTTGGCCTTTAATTCGGCTACTAACACATTGTCGGGTAGAATAGACAAGTGTACATTCATTGCTCGTAAAGCAAGCGGTGATTTCCGCTTAAGGCGTCCGCAACCACATTAGCCTTTCCCGGTGATAATCAATGACAAGCTCGTAATCTTTTAACAACTCGAGCCAACGTCTTTGTCGCAGATTTAAGCCTCTTTGAGTCATCAAATATTTGAGACTTTTGTGATCCGAATACACATGGCACTTCTCACCAAATAAGTAATGTCGCCATATCTTTAAAGCGAATACGATGGCGACCAATTCGAGATCATGGGTCGATAATTTTTCTCATGTGGCTTTAATTGTCTCGACGCGTAGGCCACAACTCGACCTTCTTGCATTAATACGCAACCTAACCCAAGTAGGGAGGCGTCACTATAAATGACAAACTCTTTGCCGATTCGGCTGCACTAAAAGCTGGAGCTTCCGTTAAATGAGTTTTCAATTGATCGAAACTTTTCGACACTTTTACGTCCATTCAAACTTGACATCCTTCAAAGCGGTTTACGTCATGGGTGTGGCTATCATCGAGAATCCTTTTACAAACCGTCGGTAGTAACCAAAGTCCCAAAAGCTCGAACCTCGTAATATTTCTCGGAGGCTTCGATTAAGTATAGTTGAAATTTTACTCGGCCCACTCGAATACCCGATCTGAGATACCACATGACCCAAGAAGCTAACCTCTCTTAACCGAACTCACACTTGCTGAACTTAGCATATAACCGCTTATCCGTAAAATTTGCAACACTAATCTCGGTGCTCCGCATGTTCGGTCTCATCTCTTGAATAGACCAAGATGTCGTCAATGAACACTACTACGTACCGATCCAAATATGATCTGAAGATCCGATTCATCAAATCCATAAATACCGTAGGGGCATTAGTGAGCCCAAACGGCATCACTAAGAATTCGTAGTGACCATATCTCGTTCTGAAGGCAGTTTTGGGTATATCCGAATCTCGGATTCAGAACTGATAATAGCCCGATCTCAAATCTATTTTTGAAAACACTGAGGCTCCCTTCAGTTAATCGAACAAATCATCGATACGCGGTAACGGATATTTGTTATTTATTGTCACTTTATTAAGTTGACGATAGTCGATGCACAACCTCATGGTTCCGTCCTTCTTTTTCACAAACAACACTGGTGCACCCCAAGGTGAAAAACTCGGGCGAGCAAAGCCTCTATCCACCAACTCTTGCAACTGAGCTTTCAACTCCTTTAATTCCATTGGTGCCATATGATACGGAGCTATCGAAATCGGTGTGGTCCCAAGTACAAGCTCAATACCAAACTCTATCTCCCGAACAGGTGGCAAACCCGGTAATTCTTCGGGAAAAACATCCGGGTATTCACAAACCACCGGCACAGATTCGGGTTTTATTTCTAACTCCTTATCATCAAGTACATACGCAAGGTATGCTTCGCACCCTGTTCTTACATATTTCTGGGCCAACATTGATGATATTACAACTGGCAACCCTTCAAGTCCGTAGACTCAACTCGGATCATCTCGATATTTAGCATCTCAATTCAATAGTCTTGCTTTTGCAATTCACAACCGCATCATGCACGGTCAACCAATCCAACCCAAGAATAACATCAAATTCATCGAACGGCAAAAGCATCAAGTCCGCCGGAAAACCAGGAACCTCGAATGACAGGGGGCATTTCTTACACACTTTGTCGACCAACACGTAACGACCCAAGGGATTTGACACCGAATTACGAACTCGATGAGACTCAACGGTAGAGTCTTCTTTGGATGCTAAGGTTTCACATACATATGAATGAGTAGAGCCGGGGTCAATCAATGCAATCACACTAGTATCAAAGAGAGTGAAAGTACCGGTGATAACGTCGGGGAGGATGCCTCCTCTCGTCTTGCGGATAGCATATGCTCTAGCAGAGCACGAGTCTCGGATCGAACAACGGTATCGAGACCCTCTCGATTACCACCCCTACCTCCTGAAATCCTCGGGGGTCTACCTCTAGCCGTTGTCCCACTAGATCTTGCACCTTGCATCTTATTCTTCTCATCTAGCTCCATGCAATCTCTAATGAAGTGGTCCCTCGAACCGCATCCATAACAGCCCTATTAATGGACTTACCCCAACATTGACCTATGTGTCGTCTTCCACATTGGGGCATTCGGGCTTTTCTTGACGATTATTGCCCACACTAGCTACCGAGGTAGCTCGTGAGTCCATCGATGGTCGTGCTCTAATGGAAATCCCGATGCGCCCTCGACTTATTTGTGTCCTCTCGAACTTTTTACAGCGAAAATGGAGCCTTGCCCGTCGATCTTTTACGATAATCTCTTGCTTCAAATTCAGCCTTCCTCTTCTCCCTTCCGAGCTCTTCCGCCTTGCAGGCTCATTCAACTAGTGTTACAAATTCTTTTATCTCCAAAATACCCACCAGTAGCTTTAACTCTTCATTCAATCCCTCTTCAAATCTTTTGCACATAGCAACCTCATCAGCCACACACTCCCGAGCATACCGACTAAGTCTTACGAACTCATGTTCAGATTTCGAGATCTAAATCATACGACCTTGCTTGAGCTCCAAGAATTCCTTACGCTTTTGATCGATGAACCGTTGACTAATGTATTTCTTTCGAAATTCCGTTTGGAAGAAATCCCAAGTAACTTGTTCCTTTGGGACTATGGAAATTAAGGTCCTGCAAAATAGTAGGCTGAGTCTCGCAACAAGAATATAGCACACTTAAGACATTCATCGGGTGTGCATGACAGTTCATCAAACACTCTAATGGTGTTATCAAGCCAGAACTCAGCCCTTTCAGCATCGTCAGTAACTATGGCCTTAAACTCCTCGGCCCCACGCTTCCTAATCAAGTCCACAGGTGGTTTACTCAGCCTTACAGGATCAGCAACTGATGGCATTACGGGCTCTTGGGGTGGATTATTTAAATTTGGCAATGGTTGGACAGCCGGATTGGTTCGGGCATATTATGCGACCCACTCATTCATCATGGTGAAGAAGGCTTGTTTCGCCCTTCATCTTGATTATTCGCGGATGACCGAGGCTCAACAGCGGTGTCCCTTGCGCAGAGCAGCCGCTACACTTTCAACGTCATCCGCCAAGGGTCTCTCTACCCGGGTTCCATTTGCTAATCAAAACAAAAATTTCAACCGTCAGAAGTCATCACATTTTTAAGCACTAACACATTGGCATGTATAGCTAGACTCACACGCGCTACGGTAGTCCTAGAACCGACTTAACCATAGCTCTGATACCAATAAAATTGTAACACCCCGAACCCGAGACCGTCGCCGGAGTCGAACACGAGGTGTTAACAGACTTCAAACCACTTATTGAGAATTTCCCAGACAAGCTGCCAATCTGTGTACTAGTCGCTTCAAAAATCATATCTTGAGTTTCACAACTCAAAAATCAGTTTCGTAATTTTTCCCTGAAACTAGACTCATATGTCCATCTACATATTTTTTTCTAGAATTTTTGGTCGAGCCAATTAGTACAGTTTATTAGTTAAAGTCTCCCCTGTTGCAGGGATCGACTACACTGACCTTTGTGCGTTACGAATTGTATATCTCCCTGTACAGGGATTCAATACTGATGCCGTTTGTTTCTATAGAAACTAGACTCAGAGAGGAATCTACACATATATGGCATGACTCCTAATTATCTCTGGTTAATTTACAATGATTTTCCAAAGTCGGAACAGGGGATCCAGAAACCGTTCTGGCCCTGTTTCACGAGAACTTTAATATCTCTTAAAATACTGCTCATATGGTCGTTTTGTTTCATCCATATGAAAATAGACCCATCAAGCTTCGAGTACGTAATTTTTTTAGCTATTAATTCCACTTCTACTATTTTTAGTGATTTTTAGATCTCATATCACTGCTGCTGTCCGCAACAGTTACTGCAGTAGACTATGCCAATTTCATGAATCCTTCCTTAGCCTTACTACTCATCCATCATACGTGACACAAATTATGGCCACCTTATCAAAATTAAGGTTTCTAAGACTCGTGGCTATAGATTCTAGCATCCCACTCAGATGACCACATAGGCCATTTTCACATGGCTTAAAGTTTACAACCCAAAATTTAACAAAACAAAATAGCTCATACATGCCAAATGTTCTCCTAAGTCGACTAAGAAGACAATACCAAAGATTGCTCGCCGGTGTGATGACTTCGTTGATGGTTACGAACACCCAAAAGGAGACGAGCCCAAGGAACCTAAAATGGGTGACAAGAAAACACCGAGTGAGTTTATAACTCGAGAAGTCATAAGCATTCCACAACCATCCATTAATACAATTATCATAAAATGAAATAATGAAACAAGGCCAAATGTTCCAGCCATACCGAACTATACCATAGTTCCTTAGATCTTTCGGATCAATCTCATACCAAGTCATACATTTACATTTCATATACTGTTCAATAGGATATTTGAAGCAATTTCCATACATCATTTCATTTCCGCAACAATCATGCAATCAAATGAACTTTCATCTATTCCACGATACCTTATTTACGGAATGCAATTGAAATCATCACATAGATTTAAATCTTACCAACTCCACCCGAGCATGAACATAGCATCTATTAGCCATGAACTCAAGGTACTTACTCTTTCCGCTGTCCATACTCATCTCGATAAAGTCAAGCCTCCATATAAATGTTCAATCGGAGATATGTGTAGAGTTCGCACACATAGTGCTTAATACTCAATCACGCACACTTAGTGCCATATGATTCAAGCCCGCACACATAGTGCCATATAGTCCAAACTCGCACACTTAGTGCCGTACATTACAAGCTCGCACACTCGGTGCCAATCTAAATCACCGTACACATCTATTTCTCGCACACTTAGTGCGAGCAAACTTCCTACACATTTCACTATCTCTTTTACGTTCAACATTATCATCTTTTCATACACATACATTTGTATATATTTCATCTCATTAAACACAATTGCATAGATATTACAATCATTTAAGCAATATCAAATATATGCTTAATGACTTACCTTGTGTTGGGTAAAATAGTCCAAGTCGGCTACTCGATGACCTTCGCCTTTCCCTTGCTTGATTCTCCTTCTTTAACTAGTTTAACCATCTCGCTAAACATTCATAATTCAATTACACATGCATATGTATGTTTGTATATTCGCAACCATCCTCACTTATTACCCATTTAGTCAACAATCTAAGCCAAGATAAGGCTTCAAAATGGTTGCCTCTAACCGAATACATGCTCACCAATTTCCCTTCATGTGGCGAATATGCATGTCCATGTTGAGGCCATTTATGCACTTATTACCACACAAAACAGCATACATTTTACTAACTAATACCTTTCCATATTGTAACTCAATACACATCTATCATTTCCTTCATAACCAAAACATCATCATAAGTAAGTATATACCTTAAGATAGTATATACGTCATACCAATACATCATGCTCAAACATATATACATATATGTATGCTAGAGCCGAATCTCAAGTTGATTGTAACTAAACATGAACATGATTTGAAACACAAATCTTACTCTCCATGCAAAGAGCATAAATCACACTTGGGGATGCACCATGGCGAATACATCACAACACCATAATTTTGGTCATGATTACACAAAGAACTTAGTATATCATTCAAAAATGCTCAAAGAAAATCTAAGAGTCCTCAATCCACCATCACATGTATCATCATCAAGCTTCATATTTAACATGCAATGGCATTAACTCAAAATCCACCTTGGCCAAATACCATCCCCATGATATAACAAAGATTTGAACCATGGGCTAATAAGAACATCAAGTTAACAACCAAAAACATGCATGAATCTCATGGCACAACATCAAACATACCTTAATCTTGATGCAAATATAGCCAAACCTCTTCCTAATCCTCTTCCAACCCAAGCATGAAGCAAAATTCCTCCCTTCCCTCTAGTATTTTCGGTCAAGAGAGAATGAAATGGATGAGCAAAATTTTTTCTTTTCTTTTCTTCCATGTACGGCAATGGGGGTTTCACTCACACACACATTTTTTTTTCTTTACTACCCATGCTTATTTGTTTATTGTTTCCCCTAATGTACCAACAAAACATGTTTCATGACATGTTTAGCCCATACTCCTTGTCATGGCGGCCATCACTTGTAAAAGGGGTATTTGACATGCAAGGCCATTGTTTTGCATGCATGCTTTAATTAGTCATCATACATTTCTCCATCATACTTTCAAAGTTTTCTACTAGGTCCTTTCTAGTGAAATTCACATTTATAACTCTAAATTAAAGCATCAAAATGTCACACATGAGTTAACACATATTATAGGCATCAAAATAAATATCAAATTATTTTTATGCCTCGGTTTTGTGGTCCCGAAACCACATTCCGACTAGGGTCATTTTAAGGCTGTCACAGGAGAGGCTAAAGAAGCCTTCTTCCGAATGAGGAATGAATGGTTCACTGGGTTTCACTGGGTTTGTCTGAACTAATCTGACTGCTCAGTAACCTCCACTCCCACCTATTCCTCAATCGGTTTTCGTAGCTCCTCAAGGTTTGGAAACCTTGCATATGAACAAGCCACCTGTGTTTAAAATTTGAAAGTATGGGCTAAAGAGTTTAGAGCTACTGTTGATGATCATCCTAAGAGAGCCAAGTTTTGGCTTGAGAATACAATACGAGTATTTGATGACCTGTCTTGTACACCAGTGGAATGTGTTAAATGTGATTTATTACTTCTAAGAGATATTGCGTATCAATGGTGGAACACTTTGATATCTGTGGTGCCGAGAGAGTGAGTCACGTAGGAATTCTTTAAGATTGAATTTAGAAAAAAATAAATAAGTCAGCGGTTTATTGATCAAAAGTACAAAGAATTTCTGGAGTTGAAACATGGTCGTATGACTGTGACCGAGTACGAAAGAGAATTTGTAAGATTAAGTAAGTATGCTCGAAAGTGTCTCTCTACTAAAGAAATTATGTGCAAGCGGTTCGAAGATGGGTTGAACGAAGACATTAAAGTTCTAGTCGAAATTTTTGAATTGAAAGAATTTGTTGTTTTAGTCGACAGAGCTTGCAAAACCGAGGAACTCAGCAAAGAAAAGAGGAAAGTCGAATCTGAGGCTAGGGATTCGAGGAAGAGGTCAATGAGTAAACCTTATCATTTTTGTTGAAAGAAATCAAGGGATTATTAGAACTGTTCGACAGCTTCAGTAGGGTATCTAACAGAGATCGTGGGAAGCAACACACGAGTTCAAAAGCTCAAGCCACTTCAATATTGAGTGTTGGTAGTGTCAAAACCAACATACCTAAGTGTCAACAGTGTGGAAGACAGCATTTTGGAGATTGTTGGATGAATACTAAGGCCTGTTTCAAATGTGGCTCGCAAGATCATTTTATTCGTGATTGTCCCGAGAAAGAAAAATTTCTAAATATAAGGCCTAGTAATACATCTGCCAGAGGGAGACTATAACACCCCTCACCCATATTCAATGCAGGAATAGGGTTACTGTAACAACCTGATTTAGACCGTAGTCGGAACGGTGGTTTCGGGACCACGAATCTGAGTCAAAAAATATTTTAAAATTATTTTCTGTATTTATTATGTGTGAATTAATATCTGTGAAATTTTTGTGATTTAATTTTGTCGTTTGAGTGCCCAATTAAATAAAAGGACTTAATCGCTTAAAATGAAAATTTAATGGTTAATTGTAAAAGGGCCAAATTGTTGTTGTTCTTTTAATATGGAGGTTTAATGTTGGAATTATGCCATTAACCAAATGAATGGACGGCATTAGGCATATATTATATAGTTTCCATATTATTTTATTAAGGTTAAAAATGTAAATTAAACATTAAGTAATATATGTTTTATTATAACATAAAAAAAATTAAAACAAAAGAAAAGAAAATGGGTTTTGAAGCTTTCAAATATTCGGTCACCTTCCAAGCTTGATTCAAGGTTCGTTTTTACTCGATTTTTGATAATTTTTACGCTTTTGAGATCGTTGCTTCGAGTACTAGTAAACCCCTGCTTGAATTTTTTATTTTGGTGAATATTTTGAGTTATGCCATTGTTGAAAGCTTGTGATTTTTTTGTTATTTGATAATGACATATGAAAGATATGTTTTGGATTAACATGTTTTGTATTGGAGTTTTTGATGATTTTGAGTAATTAAGACTAAAGTGGAAAAATAATAATTTGAGGGACTAAAATGTGAAACAAATGAAATATATGGACTTGTATGAGTACTAGGAACATTCGGCCTAACATGGGTATGTTGAGATTTTGCATATTTTGTGTTTTGTCCAATAGGGACTAAATTGTAAAAAGTGTAAAATATCAGGGGTAAAATGGTAATTTGCCCATTTATGTGTTTTTGGACTAAATTGAATGAAAATATGTTTAATGAGTTTAATTTAAATATGTTTAGATCAAGAACTAAACGAATCAGATTTGGATCAGGAGAAAAATGAAAGTTGTCGACTAGCCGTCCTATTCTGTTTTATATTGTCTGAGGTAAGTTTATAAGCAAATAGATGTGGTTAAATTTTAATATATATGTGATCAATAAATAGTTGTAATAATATGAAGTAAATTATGAATCAGCATTGAGTAATGAAAATAATTTACGTTTGATGATAAAGTAATGAATGAGTTCTAGTGTTGAAAGTGGTGACATAAGCTATACATGTTAAAATATTGATTATTTGTATATAAATTGCAAGTTTATATTCGCTAAATAAGATATGTTTATGTATGTGATGTTAAAGTATGAATCATGGATATGTATATATATATATATATATGTATATTCGATTATATGATGATATTATGATCTTGGTAGGAAATGATAATTTTGTTAATGAACATATGTATGCTCTGACCAATTTAAAGTTGATACAAGGATGTATATGAGGTACCAACATGTGAATTACAATATGTGATGTGCGAGTGAGACCATAGCATTGATGTGCGATTCTTATATATGTGCGCGAGTAAGACCACGTTTAATACGTTGGCATCGATATGTGATTCCGATATGTGATGTGCGATTAAGACCATGGCATCGATATGTGACTTCAATATATATGTGCGAGTAAGCCCACGTTTTATACGTTGGCATCGATATGTGATTCTGATATATGTGTGTGAGTAAAACCCTATTTGGGACAGTGGCATCGATATGTGATTACATGTAAGACCATGTCTGGGACGTTGGCATTGTATGATATGTGTGATTATCTGTGTGTACTATTCAATTTCGAATAGCTCATCGGGCATCGATAAGTTGTGATCGAATGTGCAAAATGAGCTAATGTGGTCAGGTATGAATTGGTTTATCACCTACTTGAACAAGGTAAGTAAGTTACTTAATATTTGTTGCAACTCATATTTGAAGTAAAGAAATAATGTAAGTGAATGTGGAAAATGTATACGGCTTTGTGAATAAATAATATGAGTATTATTGAACTGATTTTTGAATATGTGCAATTAGTGGTATGTTCGGCCATTGATATAAATACATATATGTGTGATTGTTATACTTTGACTTACGAGTATATGCATATAAGTGTACGTGTATTTGGTATGATAAAGATGTTTTGACTTAGCCATTGAATGATAGTTTGTTAATGTGTCCATATATATATATAAGTGTTCATTCGATCATTGCTATGCTTATGCATAAGAAACTATATTTTAATTCATGAGTATATGTTTATGTGTATACATGTACGCGGTCATTTAATGGTTGAGCTTTGAAACCGAAATATGCTTTGATAATATATATATGTATACTACCATAAATAAGTTATATGTGAAAGTATAAGATAAATGTTAAATCATAAGATTGAAGTTTAATTTGAATATGATAGTGCAATTTGATATAGTTTAAATTATGGATTATGTCCTTGAATGGTTTATTTGCTTATGACTTACTAAGCTATAAAAGCTTACTTTGTGTATGTATGTTTGTTTTGTATTTTATAGATTTTGGATTCATGTTACGAGCTCGAGAATCGCCAGAGAAGTTTATCACACTATTGACTGTCTTCGGTATTTATAAGCTGAATATTCGGACCTATGGTATGTATAGGTTGGATTACATTTTGAATTGTTGGATTTTGGTTTTGTGTAATCTAAGCCATGCGAAAATGGCTAATCTTTTATGTTTGAATTCGGTTATGCTAAGTATGGTTTATGTTCATTTTAGTCATGAGGTTATGTGTTATGAATGTATAATATTTGTGTTAGGTACTATATGCTTTAAAAATGGTTGATGACTTAGGATGTGCATGTGAATGGTTCGGCTAAAGTTATCCATGGATAGAAGTATATGTGATAAGTGCCTTTGTACGTTGAAGTTTCTTGATGATTTGGATGTGGTTTGAAAGGGTTGGACATGGTATACATATGGTATGAATTATGTTGTTGTGTCATTCTTAGTTAAAATGATTCAGTTATGACTTATGATGATAGTAATAGTTAAATTTGGTTGACAAGTATATTCAGTGTGATGTTGGATTTATGTATTGAATAAATTGATTGATGATTCGGCTTTTGCATTTATATATCTAAGTATATGATGTATCGGTCATGGTACAAATAAATATACCTTTTCGTAAGTATATTAGTTGATTCAGCTATAGTATTTATATATATAAATATGTGTGAAGTTGGTTGATATGCTTTGTTAAAATGAGATAATGAATACGGTTGATTATAATGCTCATGGTTATGTATACAATTGACCTTGGTTTGGACTTAAATAGAAAGTATGTCCAATATATGTAATGTTAAGGAGTTTGGTTTATATGCGTTGACCACAAGGTAAATAATGGTTATTAAGCTAACTAAGGTATAATATGTATTAGACAGGTGATATTCAAGAGTATATGCGTTTTATAAAATGTTTAAATGTCCGAATTGGTGATAAAAAGATTAGTTGTGTATATGCATTTTGGCATGTAAAATGAGTGCATTTCAAGTCGCTATTTGTGTTAGAAAATGTTTAACTATAAACAAATGATTAGGTATACTTTTAATATGTGAACTAAGCTTGATTAGCATCATTATTGATGTTCGGCAATCGTAACGCCCAAAAAAAATCCCGAAATCCCAAACTTTCATTTTTTTTCAGTTTTGATAAAAATTATGTTTAACATTCCTAGTCAAGTGTTAATTATGTGATAGTAGGTCTTGGTTAAGGTTTGAGTTCGAACTTAGGGGTGAAGAAAATTATGGTTTAATTATTAAAAGAACCATGTTGGCAAGTAGGTTGGCTTTTAAATAAATGAAGGAAGAATTGGACACAAAAAAGCCTTATGGTGGAATGGCAAGTGACGTTACATGCAAGGCAAGTAGGTAAGGGGTTCGAATCCCTCCTTGCTCAAAGGAAGGATTTATTTTTGCTTAAGGGATGGATAGTGGTGGCGTTGAATGTGAACTCTGTAGAGAAGTGATAAGAGGAGAAATTTGAGGAGGGGATTAAAGGGTTGTCAGGGAGAAAAATTAGGAGATGAAAAGTGTAAAGAGGTGGAGCCGAATTGGGGATTAGGGGATAGGAAATTCGGCTAGAGGATATATATAGATGCCGAATGTGAGGTTGCCAGGCTAATGCCGAATTCTCTCTCACCTCGTTGCCAGAAAACACCTTTTTCTCCAAAGATCTAAAAGCCAAAAATCCCTTGTTCTTCCTTCTTTTTCTCTGTTCCGATTCTCCACTCTTCCCTACTCAAAGTTTTCTTTTTGATTCACCTCTGGTTTTAAATGATTTCTACTTTTCTTTGTGTCGAATAACCTTTTTCACCATACAAGTCTCAAGAACTGAATATCCTTTGTGCCACCACTACTCTTTCTACTTCGACCGATTCTAGTGTAAGTGTTTTGCTCTCTCAAATTGTTTTGCTAGTATAGATCACTCTGTCCCTCACTACTTCTAATCGGTTTTGGGAGGATTAGTGTCGAATCCCAGTCTTTTGGATCTCTGTCGATTTGCTTCCTAGCTGTTGAAACTTTGGTAAGTGTTCTTCACTTCGGTAAAGGTTGGTCCAATAGGCTTTAGTAGAAAAGGGTGACATATGCTGGATACAAGTCACCCAATATGTTTTTAATGATAAAGGTTAATGCAGATCTGGGTAGCACTCGTGATTATTGATCAAGGAAAAGCTATTAAAACTTGGCATTTCAGGTAAGGTTAAGGTGAGACTTCGGCTTTTGGTAAAGTATTCGATAAGAATATGTAAGTAATCATTGAGTGATATCGATTGTAGGTTAGTGGTAAGGGGGATCGCAACACTCTTTATTACCAGGTGTGTACATACACTACACACATACAGTAGATCGGCAAAAGCCGAAATGCCGAAAAGCCAAAATGCTAAAAAGCCAAAAGTTTGGCTATGATAGTCTTGCGAGTGCGCGAACACTCTTAAAGGGGAAACCGATGGGTTATTTGAGGCCCCATGGGTGATTCCATGAACTTGGGCTGTGTTTTGGCCAACCGGGCCAGGATGGGCTAAGTGGGCTCGATGGGATGTTGGACACATAATAGGCAAAATTGGCAACTTGATGTTAAGTGATAGAAATTATATGAAAGCATGTATATGAATGTGATTTGGGCCTAATGGGCCGTATGAATGTGATTTGGGCCTAATGGGCCATATGAATGAGATTGGGCCTAGTGGGCCATATGCATGTATGTAGACTTGTTTCGGCTCTGTAAGGGGTTTTGGGCCGAGTATCTGATAACTGTTTAATTGACATAAAACTTAATTAATTAGTTGCGACCGTGGATGAGTCATAAGGTTAAGGTGTGGTAATGGGTATATGCATGTCTAGGATTGGATCTAAGGAGAGCTTGGTACTTAAACGGTCTTAATGACTCACCTCCTCTTCTCTGGAATCCTACCTGGTGCATAATATCTGCTCACTTTAGCCGAACGAGGACTTGTTAACGGGCCAAGATAAGTAATAAACCTAATAAAAAGAAATTATCGAAATGCCCCTAAGGGTAAAAATGACCAAAATACCCCTATGTGTTGAATGTAAGACTTATGGATTTTATATGTAGATCCGCTGCATACATACGATATTCTGTTTAGGTTGCATATGGGTTGAGAATTATGGAACGGATGAAGTATATGAGGATCGCATGGTTGCTTGACAACCGTGGGTCCGCCTACAGCTTTTAAGCCTAATATGTGATTGGCAGCATGCTGCAATGAAAGTAGTTTCCTAACCGGGCTACCATTGATGTGTATCAGATGGGTGGGTTGATATTTATATCCCCACATAATTTGTATCGGGGGACGGAGATGATGTGTAACGGTTGGATTATTAGGGTGGGTTGCACTACATTGTATTGCATGTATGATTTTATGGATTGATGAATGCATATTACTCTTTGAGGGTAGTACACACTGAGTTTTCGAAAACTCACCCCCTCTTTTATTTTTCTCAGGTGATGCTCAATAGAAGGTTCGATGTTTGGAGGGACTCAGAGGTGGCCAACTAGCAAGACGACTTGGACTTGTTTTTTTTTTAAAAAGAGCATATAGTTTCTAGTTTATCAAGTAATTTCAGACTGGAATGTAATTAGGCCCTCCCTTTTAATATTAGTTGGATTGTGGTTTTTTATGCCTTGCAAATATTAGAAGTTGAACATGGGTTCCTAAATCACAATTTGTTTTTCCACGTTTCTGCAACTTAATTTTAAAATGACAGGTTTTCATAAATCATATGTTTTAAACAAGCATTCGCGACTGAAAGAGAGTTTTTATAAGTTAATTAAGGTTCTCATTTCAAGGAAAGGTTTTCAATGAAAACAAGGTTTTTGCTAGAACACTTCAATATGACATGCCAGATTCGGCCATAACATTCGGGCCAGTTTGGGGTGTTACATTTAGTGGTATCAAAGTCCAGGTTACAAAACTCAGGCTATGAAGTGGGCCTTATTATTTTGGTTTTGTTTTAAAAAAAAAATCAGATCACAATGTTTTGGAAGAAAAAAATTCTTACTGTGCAGTACACCAAGTCTCCGACGTTGAACCAAGTAAGTTCCTTTATTCTTAAGCTTTTGTAATTTGGTATAATGTAGGTAGTTAGTGGGCTACTTTAGATGATTATGCTAAGGTTTTTTTTTAGATTGAAACTGAAGCCCGTAGGACCTTGGAACTGTATAGGATTTACAAAAACAACCTTCTTTTAATACTTCCATAAAACATCAGTTTAATTAGTAAAACTAACTAAAACTTCATAAAATTTCTAATCCAGATAACACGTGAGACAATGATGAGTGGTAGAACAAGTGCAAGAGGCTGTGGCTGAGGCTACGAAAGTGTTAGAGTTGAATTGTGACATCGAACAATATGCCCAATGTTGGAGTAAAAGAGGATCTGGCCTCACCCGTGGCTAAAACTGGACTATATGATCGGGCCACGGGGAAAGATGCATTGTCGCAGGCAATGCTGAGGATTTTGGAAAGGGTTGTAGGGCTCAATAATGGAATGGGAAATTGGGGTCAATTCCGGAGTGACTTCGATCAAATGGGGCTGAGATCTTTAAGGGCATGGCTGGTGTGGCTCTTAATGTGGCTGAATACTGGTTGGAGGCCACTGAAAGGATAATGGAGGACTTGGATTATTCACCTAAACAAAAGTTGAAAGGGGTAGTGTCAATACTTAGGGAAGAAGCTTACCAGTGATGGCTGACAGTGAAAGAGGGCACCTAACCTGAGCAGGTCACTTGGGAGCTCTTCAAAATTACGTTCCAAGGGAAGTATGTAGGTGCGAGTTATGTGGATGCTAGAAGGAAGAAGTTCCTAAACTTGACCTAGGGAAACAAATATGTGGCGAAGTATGAGGCAGAATTTCTACGCCTTAGTAGGTATGCAGGAGTTATGGTGGCAATGAACTATGAGCGTTGCATTAGGTTTGAGGATAGACTTAGAGATAGCCTCAGAGTATTGATAGCTCCACAAAGGGAGCGAGTTTTCTCAGAGTTGGTAGAAAAAGTAAAGATAGCGGAGGAGGTAAAGCACATTGAGTGCCTAAATGGAGAAAAAGAAAAGGGTAAGAATAAAAGGGAAGCTGAGACTCCTGGTGTTGGACAGAGGCCTAGGGCTAGGGCTAGAGTAAATAGGCCAGTTAGAGTAAGGGCCCCTGCTGTTAATCCAGGGGTGCCACCTTGTGCTGATTGTGGAAAAGGTCATGTAGGCGAGTGTTGGAAGAGGATGGGAGCTTGCCTAGCTTGTTGATCTATGGAGCTTGCCTTGGCGTAACATGCAAGGCAAGGAGGTAAGGGGTTCGAATCCCTCCTTGCTCAAAGGAAAGATGTATTTTTGCTTAAGGGATGGACAGTGGTGGCGTTGAATGTGAACTCTATAGGGACTGATAAGAGGAGAAATTTGAGGAGGGGATTAAGGGGTTATCAGGGAGAAAAATTAGGAGATGAGGAGTGTAAATAGGTAGAGCCGAATCGGGGATTAGGGGGTAGGAAATTTGGCTAGAGGCTATATATAGATGTCGAATGTGAGGTTGCCAGGCTAATACCGAATTTTCCCTCACCTTGTTGCCAGGAAATACCTTTTTCTCCAAAGATCTAAAAGTCAAAAATCCCTTGTTCTTCCTTCTTTTTCTTTGTGCCGGTTCTCCACTCTTCCCTACTTAAAGTTTTCTTTTTGATTCACCTCTGGTTTTAAATGATTTCTACTTTTCTTTGTGCCGAATAACCTTTTTCACCATACATGTCTCAAGAACTGAATATCCTTTGTGCCACCACTACTCTTTCTACTTTGACCGATTCTAGTGTAAGTGTTTCACTCTCTCAATCGGTTTTGCTAGTATAGATCACTCTGTCCCTCACTTCTTCTAATCGGTTTTGGTAGGATTAGTATCGAATCCCAATCTTTTGGATTTCTGCCGATTTGCTCCCTAGGTGTTGAAACTTTGGTAAGTGTTCTTTACTTCGGTAAAGGTTGGCCGAATAGGCTTTAGTAGAAAAGGGTGACATATGCTGGATACAAGTCACCCAATATGTTTTTAACGATAAAGGTTAATGCAGATCTGGGTAGCACTCATGATTAATTATCAAGGAAAAGCTATTAAGACTTGGCATTTCAGGTAAGGTTAAGGTGAGACTTCAGCATTTGGTAAAGTATTCGATAAGTATATATGAGTAATCATTGAGTGATATCGATTGTAGGTTCGTGGTAAGGGGGATCGCAGCACACTTTATTACCAGGTGTGTACATACACTACACACACATAGTAGATCGGCAAAAGCCAAAATGCCGAAAAGCTGAAAGTTTGGCTACGGTAGTCTTGCGAGTGCGCAAACACTCGTAAGGGGGAAATCAATAGGTTATCTGAGGCCCCATGGCGATTCCATGAACTTGGGTCGTGTTTTGGCCAACCAAGCCAGGATGGCTAAGTGGGCCCGATGGGCTGTTGGGCCTATAATAGGCAAAATTGGCAACTTGATGTTAAGTGATGGAAATTGTAACACCCCTCGCCTGTATCCCTTGCTGGAACAGGGTTCGAGGTGTTGCCCGACTTAAACTCAGTCAATCACACAAAAAGCAGTCATAAAATTTCAATCAATTTAAAACTTTTCTTTTCACATGCAATCATCCCATATATGGGCTTACGAGGCCCAAAACATCACTAGCCAACACCTTTGGCTAAATTATAATATCACATACTCAACATTAAAACCCTATACATGCCATAGACTTGAAATAGTAGGATTTACTTATACTAATAGCATGAGCTCGACAGTGTGATAATATCTCCGTGAACTCCAACCCGAAGTAGCAAAAGTAAACAATCTATAAAAGCAGAGGAATGTAACAACGAGTAAGCTTTCATAAGCTTAGTAAGTCTTAAGCAATGCAAACAAATAAACGCAATTATACTTCGATTATTCAATTTCTTAAGTGGCCATATTCTAGGTATATTGCCATCTGGCCGAATACATACAAACACATAATGCACGTTAAGCATTCTTATCACACTTAATCTGAATTCGTATAACATAATTAAATCGAATACTTTCACATACTTTCACACCCTGACCCGGTGTATCATGATCATAGATATAGTTATAACATTTATTCACGTATGTATCACAATGCACGCTTATGATTCATTGCAGATCAAACTCATATATGAGTACATAATGCGTACCTGGCCCACTTAACGTACTGAATGTATTCATTTGTCAACCTAACACGGGGTACCTTAGTCATGGACTTTTCTCAAATCACCGCCATTTCACCTGTTAGGCTCGAGGCCCGATATCAGTTCATCGACATTATAGCCTGCTAGGCTCGAAGGCCCGAATAGTATCTCACCGGCATTATAGTTTGCTAAGCTCAAAGGCCGAATAATCAAGTCGACAAGTTCCATATAACATATTCATATCAATTAAGTACTAACATCATTGAACGTATATAATTATACATCTCAAACACTTTTCTTTCATCTCATTTTCACACTTAGCATTTGATAGCTTATGCATAACATTTCACTCACGTTCATTTCAAACTTATCATTCGATTATAAAAGCATATTGCATTTTTACCAACATGTTATACTTGCCATTAGGCCATATAAGCATGATACAATACACTATCATTTCATCTTTAACATTATTTAAACCCTTATCTTATAAGGAACACCGAATTCACATAACATATCAATTCACCGGCACGAAGCCTGCTAGGTACGAAGGCCCGAATACACATCACCGGCACGAAGCCTGCTAGGCACGAAGGCCCGAATATAATACCAGCACTAGGGCTGCGGGATTTATCCCGGATATAATACCAGCACGAAGCCTGCGGGATTTAACCCGAATACACATCAAATATCATGCATATTTAATCATATATTAATACATCTCATTAACCATATCACATTCGTAGTCATTTGCAACATTCGGGTATAAGCTCCATATGAACACCATCGTTTACATTTCGGTTCAAAAGTCATTCATAAATATCACATATCCATTTCACCATTCAAACTTAACCCATAGTGACCATTCGACAATAAGTCATATACATAAATTATTTATCGCACAACTTAATTCAAGTAGAACCAAAAGGTCACGATTCATCTAATATATACATATGGCTCACTGATTCACACACAACCTTTCAAATTAGCAATTATAAGATGGTTCCGCACATAGCCCATCCTTATCGATAATTTACGATGGTTTTACCCTTACTCACATATATTTCATAGGCATTTTTACCTATGCTTCGCAATTCATATTCATGATTCAATTCCAATCGATTTAACATGCATAAGTACATATCACATACCTTAATAATTTACTTTACAGAATGAATCCACATATCGTATTAGCCTATAGTCTTATAGCACCACACTTTTAATAGTTTACCTCATCGAAGTTCACATTTAATCACTTTAGTGCCAAGCCATATTCGGCTACCACAAAGGACTAATAATAATAATTTTATACACATCATGGTTTCCTTTAGGTATTTAATAATCACAAATCGTGATATCTCCACCAGCACATATATGGCACAGTTTATTCATTGTAACACTTATTTAGTGCATCAAATTTCCAAATCCAATTCAACTTAAGCATAATAACCATAATCAGCTTATAGCCTTAAATCATTACATATTCGGCACATTAACTAAATAAAATTTACATTCCCTTTTCCATATTAATTTAACTCTTGGGCATATAAAAAGGAATCAAGCTTAAACACTTAAGAACTTACCTTGAATGTTGCCGAACGATTACAACGGCTATTCGATTACTTTCTCTTTTCCCTTATCCGAATTTTGCCCCTCTATGCTCTTGAGCTTAAATTCAAAGATTTTAAACTAGTCATTATTCGACTATTCGAGCATCACTTTCAAAATATAATATATACATATATATATATTCGACTTTCACACCTATTGATCATAGTAAGCTTATAAGAAATCAATAAGCAACTCATTAACAAATTTTTGTCAATGTTTACCACATAATCATAATTTCACTACAAGTTGTCTTCCTGAGCAACAGTCACTAAATCATTTATAAATGGAGCTACGAAACTCCAAATCAAGTGCCGTTAATTTTCCCTGAAGATAGACTCATATATCTTTCATCCATAAAATTTTCAGAATTTTTTGTTTGGCTAATAAATACCAGATTTTTTCTTAAAATTTCCCCTATTTCACTATTTGATTGGGCCGAGTATCTGATTTCTGTTTAATTGACATAAAACTTAATTAATTAATTGCGACCGTGGACAATTCATAAGGTTAAGGTGTGGTAATGGGTATATGCATGTCTAGGATTGGATCTAGGGAGAGCTTGGTACTTAAGCGATCTTAATGACTTACCTCCTCTTCTCTGGAATCCTGCCTGGTGCATCGTATCTGCTCACCTTAGCCAAATGAGGACTTGCTAATGGGCCAAGGTAAGTAATAAACCTAATAAAGAGAAATTACTAAAATACCCCTAAGTGGGAAAATGACCAAAGTACCTCTATGTGTTGAATGTAAGACTTATGGATGTTACATGTATATCCGCTGCATACATACAATATTTTGTTTAGGTTGCATATAGGTTGGGAATTATAGAACGGAGGAAGTATATGAAGATCGCATGGTTTCTTGACAACCGTGGGTCCACCGATGGCTTTTAAGCCCAATATGTGATTGGCATCTTGCTGCAATGAAGGTAGTTCCGCAACTAGGCTACCATTAATGTGTATCGGGGGACAGATATGATGTGTAACGGCTGGATTATTGGGGTGGGTTGCACTACATTGCATTGCATGTATGATTTTATGGATTGATTAATGCATATTACTCATTGAGGGTCATACACACTAAGTTTTCAAAAACTCACCCCTTTTTTTATTTTTCTCAAGTGATTCTCAGTAGAAGGTTCGATGTTTGGAGGGACTTGGAGGTGGCCAGCTAGCAAGACGACTTGAACTTGTTTTTTTCTTAAAAAAGAGCATATAGTTTCTAGTTTATCAAGTAATTTCAGACTGGAATGTAATTAGGCCCTCCCTTTTAATTAGTTGGATTGTTGTTTTTATGCGTTGCAAATATGAGAAGTTGAACATGGGTTTCCAAAATCACAGTTTGTTTTTCTACGTTTCCGCAACTTAATTTTAAAATGACAGGTTTTCATAAATTATATGTTTTAAACAAGCTTTCGCGACTGAAAGAGAGTTTATATAAGTTAATTAAGGTTCTCATTTCAAGGAAGGGCTTTCAATGAAAACAAGGCTTTCGCTAGAACACTTCAATGTGACACGCCAGATTCGGCCATAACGTCCGGGCTAGGTTTGGGGTGTTACAGCAATAGTCCCATTTCATTATGGTTAAAATGTGAATAAGTTCTATTTGTTTATTGAAATATATTTGACCACTTATGGATTATTAATGCCGTATAAGTTAATGACTAAAATGTCATGTGTTAGATTTTATTTGATTTAATTTATACATATATAGAAATATGACTTAAAATGATTGATGTTTACTAGTTATTCGAATATCATTAAAATGTTTATTGTATGATTTGTATTTTTTATATTATATATTAATAAATTCATGATTAACAATTAATTGGACTTTCATTTACATATATGAATATGACTTGTGTGAATGTTCAGAGTTGTGCTCTTGTTCAGTAATACCTCAAGACCTTAATCTGGCGATGGATATGGGTTAGGGGTGTTATAGTTACAGAGCATTATCGAACTTATAAAACATTTAAACATTCAGTTCACATATAATTTCACATTTCATGCTAATATTATTCAAACTCAAGCACAAAGTCCCTATAACGAGCCTACGACGCCCTAAACATGTTTTGGGAGTGGTTCGGGACTAAACGATAACATTGGAAACTTTTTGAACACTTAGGAAATTTTCTCAAAAATAGAGGACACACGCCCATGTGGCCTGGCCGTGTGTAACACCCCGAACCCGAGACCATCGCCGGTGTCAGACACGAGGGGTTAACAAGCCAAGTTCACTTGTTTTGCCCATCCATTTGACATTTCCAGTCAGGCTGGAAAACTGCATCACTGTCGCCTTAAAAATCATATCTCGAGTTTCAAAAATCAGAAACTGGTTTCGTAAATTTTCCCTGAATTTAGACTCATATATCCATCCATGGATTTATTTCTAGAAGTTTTGGTCAGGCCAATTGGTACAGTTTATTAGTTAAAGTCACCCATGTTACAGGGATCGACTGCTCTGACCTTCGCGCGGTATAACTTGAATATCTCTCTGTACAGGGCTTTAATTCTGGTGCCGTTTGTTTCTAATGAAACTAGACTCAAAATGGAATCTGTACATATAAGGCATGACTCCTAATTATTTCTGGATAATTTATAGAAAATTTTTAAAGTTGCGACAGGGCACCCAGAAACCGTTCTGGCCCTGTCTCACAATAGCCTTAATATCTCTTAACATGTAACTCCTATGACCATTTCGTTTCTTCCATATGAAAATAGACTCATCAAGGTTCATTTACAAAGCTTATTCACTATTTAATACCATTCCTACAAATTTTGGTGATTTTTCACATTCACGTCACTGCAGCTGGCAGCATCTGTTTTAAGGTAGGTCTTACCTATTTGGTAGTCTCCATGAACCAACTAGTCTTGCCATACATAGGTTCATATATGATCATTTTAACCATGCCAATGGCTGATCATGTGACCAACATTCCCATTTCAATCCATAGCCACATCATGACACCAAATATATACATACAAACCACAAATAGTCTAAGTTCATGCTTCCTTTTTGAGCCATTTTCGCATGGCCGTACATATATACATCACAACATATTTAACCAACAAGGGGTAGTCCTATACATGCCATTTCAAGTTCAACCAAAATTTATACCAAAATGGAGGCTTGATAGTGTGGATGACTTCGACTTCAACGATCCCAAATCCGATTGCTTGAGCGAAATCTAGAAAACGAGAGCCAAAGCAGCGGGGTAAGCATTTTATGCTTAGTAAGTCTCAAGGAATATAATCAACTCTAATTACAGCAATACATTCACATAGCCAAATGCATCATTTCATTAATACACATTCTTACTTCACACTTCATCATTATATAATTTCACAAAGTATCAATCAATTCAATAACTGAAATTCATTAGTCGATTGAGCGAATGTTGCTCAAACATGTCGACTTTCAATGCACATATAACGTACCTTATCCTTTGGGCTTTTCGAGTGTACTAATTGAATTCATTACAGCAACCAACACTCACCTCCAGCCCAAGATTCTTGAATATAACGGATATAATCACGTGCACTAATGCCTTGGTCTTAGCACGGATAGAATAACTTCGCACGAATGCCTTGGTCTTAGCCCGGATATAGCCACTAGCACAATTGCCTTGGGTTTAACCGGATATAATTTCAGCATAATTGTCTTGGGGCTTAGCCGGATATCATTCAATTTCTCATGTACACATACATCAATAATCATTGGACATACATATTTCATTTTCGTTACTAAGGCTCAAACGCACATATATTCACAAGCATATTCGCCTTGGGACTTAGCCGGGTATCATTCAATTTCTCATACACACATAAATCAATAATCATACACATCCATACTTCATCTCACATAATTCAAGTAAGGTCACTTCTTAAGGACTTACCTCGGATGTTGTCGAACGGCTTTTTCGGCTATTCGATCACTTTTTCCTTCCCTTGTCCAATTGTGGCCCTCTTAGCTCTTGAGCTAATTCAAACAAATTCAATTTATTAAAACCTCATTGTGCTTGCTTATGGCGAATATGACAAGGAGTTTAAATGGTCATATGGCCACTCTTTAGCTTGAATACACAATGGTCATGCACATTTTATACTACATCAAGCAATTCAATACAATTTATTTGAGCATCAAGGAAAAGCTAAGGCCTTCAATAGGCTACCCAAGGCGAATATTCATGTACATGTTGAGGCCAATTATGCACTTAATACCTCACAAAAACAGCATGCATTTTACTAGTTAATGCTTTGCACATTGTGGCCCAAAACTTATAATATAGCATCAAGCACTTATATGTGTGCTAGGCGAATTGTGCTTGCAATTTCACAAGCATTCTTCAACATCTTCTTCTTTAAACCAATATATTCATCACTTACTTCATAGCCAAAACATCATGTGCAAACATATATATACAATATGAGCATGGCGAATTTCAAGGTGTCCATAGCCATCCAAAATACAAATTTTAACTAACATGCAAGAAGCATGAACCATGCTCATGAATGCATCATGGCGAATATGACAATCATGCTCCTTTCAACTTCAATCATGGTTAAACACAAAAAGAAAACTCAAAATCTTACTCAAGAGTAGACAATCCATCATTGCATGCATCATCATCAAGCTTCACACTTAGCATGCAATGGCTTTATCACCATAACAACTTTGGCCAAATACCATTTCCATGGCATAACAAGGATTTGAGCCATGGCTAACATGCACATCAAGTTAGCAACCAAACCATGCATGAAACTCCCAACACAACCTCATACATACCTTAATCTTGATGCAAACTTAGCCAAATCTCCTTCTAGATCTCTTCCAACCCAAGCATGAAGCAAAAATCCTCCCCCTTTTCCCTTAGTATTTTCGGCCAAGAAGATGAGAAAGGATGAACAAAATTTTCTTTTCTTTCTTTAGGACATTCGGCCAAGCCTATGGAGAGGAATGAACACTTTTTTTTTTCCATACTCTTATTTTATCATTTCTAACATCATCCATTAGTAAAACATGTTGGGAACATGTTTCCCCTTGCCCATAATTTGTCATGGCCGGCCATCCACCTTAGGGAATGGGATAATTGACATGCAACTCCATTTATTTCACTTCATGCATTATTAGGCCACTTAAAAATACACCTATCACATTTTCAAGTCCTAGCACATGGGTCATTTCTTATAAATTTGCACCTAATTAATAAAAATCGAGACACGAAATATTTACGCATACCAATTCCACATACAATAAGCACGGAATATCACACTTAATTATTCTTGTGACTCGGTTTCGTGGTCCCGAAACCACTCTCCGACTAGGGTCACATTAGGGGTGTCACACCGTGTGTCTCACATGGCCAACAGACATGCCCATGTCACAAGCCATGTGGACATTCGAAATAGGAGTGCATGGCCAGCCTGTGTCCAACAACGTGTAACTCTCTGACTTAGGTCACATGGCCAACATACAAGCCCGTGTGGCTAGCCGTGTGCCATAAAAATTGGCCATACACGCCCGTGTGCTAGGTCGTGTGCTAGGTCGTGACAAACATGTAGGGTATACTGACTTATGCCACACAGCCAAGTCACACGCCTATGTGTGAGGCCACGTAGAGCATACTGACTTAGTTTCAATTTCAACACCAGGGGACACATGGCCGTGTACTTGACCGTGTGTCACACACGGCTGAGACACACACCCGTGTGTCTACCCGTGTGGACAAAAATAGGCTATCTACCAAGCCAGTTCATATGGCACAAAACATAGCATCAATAAGCATCTAATTCAATTTCAAATCAAGCATGATTTATACCATTTCCAACACAAATCAATGCAAAACATAAATACCACATTATGCCATCTAAATTCATACCAATTCTTATCTTCTCAAATCATCAAAATGACCATTAACAAATATGCATTATTAGGCCTAATTTCACGAGCATACCAATAACCACAAATCATCTATTTGACACTCATAACATATATTACCATCAATCATCACACAACCATTAACCAACTCAATTCACAAGACATAATCATATATATACATGATTCAAACATACAAAATATACCAAAATAAGCCATCACTCATAGCTATATATACATACCAAATTATAAACAGTTACAATGCAAATTCATATGGCCAAAATCATTATCAAATCATAACCAAAATGACCAAACTCTCTATACACGCTATATACTTAAAATACCAAAGCTCTTAGGTACTAAGAGGTAGATAGATAGTGTGAAGCGATCTCCAACGATCCTCGAATCCGAGCTAGCTTTGGTAACACTATAAAACTCGAGAAAAATAAACAAAGTAAGCTATAAAGCTTAGTAAGCTCGTATGAAATAAACTCAATGCAATCATATAAATATAATTCAATAATTTGAATATACCAACATATAGCTTACATTGATTAATAAACCTTTCAAATACTCAATTATGAGAGTATACACTTCCTTCACAAGTTTCCTCGATTTGAAACCTATATAATTCATGTACGTACTTGTATCATCTAACATTAATCTCAAACTCATCCACATCTATCGTTCACCCGTTGAACCATCCGGAATAGAAGTTGGATACTCAAGGGTCTCACACGATAAGTACCTATACCATGGCCCAAAGCCAAATCAAGGGAACTTATGTCCAAAGTATTGATATCATGGCTCGAAGCCAAATCAATCGATAATCATGGCACGAAGCCACATCGGTATAACTCGCACCTGAAGTGCTAATATCATGGCCCGAAGCCAACTTAATGTATCCTCTAATGACATGTCACTAGTATCCTAAACTATTCCTAAGGTTCAACCGGGATTTCGAATGCCAAATTATCATAGAGTCATTGTTGTACTTATTCGAAGTCTCGTATTCATGACATATACAATATCAAAACATTTAATATACATTTAAAATGAAATTTATCACATACGAACTTACCTCGGGTTCGAAAACAATGAAATTGGTCAATTAATTGAGTACTTTGTCTTTTCCCGATCTAATTCCAAATTCCAATTTTCTTGATCTATATAATATCAAATTCAACTTATTTAATTATCCCTCTATTCAATTTAGTCTAAAACACACTTCAAAGTACATTTACACATTTGCCCTTAATGATATTCAAAATAAACCCATGCTAGATGAATTACTATTATGCCCCGAGCAGCCCACATTTTTCAACTTTTCACACATTTAACCACACATTTTTACATTTTCACAAATAAATCCCTATTTTGCATTTTTACTCAAAATCACTTTAAAAATATGTAAATATAGCAACAAGATTTCTTATTTCATCATCAAACATAAAAGAACACATATTTTCATCAATGGAAACTTTCAAAATCTTTAACATTTTTGCAAAATAGTCCCTGGGCTAGCTAGATCTAGTTGCAACGATCACAAAAACATAGAAATCATTAAAAACGGGGCAAAAACGGACTTACAATTGCAAAAATGAGCTTGGCTGCATGAAAGGAATAAAAACCGATTCCTCTAGCCCTAATTTTTGGTGGTGATCACTTAATGAAGATGATGATATTATGTTATTATATTTTTAACTTATTAATTAACCAAATTACTAAATTAACCTTAGTTATAATTCATGAAAACCATATAATGCATGCCCATATTTGTCCACTCACAACTAAAATGGTCTAGTTACAACATAAGGGCCTTAAATTTAAGGTTCTATAGCTATTAGACACCATTAGCTATTAAAGCTCAAGTTTTACGCTTTACGCGATTTGGTCCTTTTTATCAAATTGACCTTTCAAATGATAAAATTTCTTAATGAAATTTTCACACAATCACTCAATCATGCTGTAAACATTAAAATAATAATAAAATAAATATTCTAACCTGAAATTTTTGGTTCTGAAACCACTATTCTGATTTGACTAAAAATGGGCTATTATAGAGACCACCTAGAAATACTGGAAATGTGACTAGTAGCAAAGGTGCAACAAAGGATTCTATTGTGAGATCCAAAGCTTGAGCACCAGCTAAAGCCTATGCTATTCGTGCTCGCAAGGATGCATCGTCACCAGATGTTATCACCGGTACATTTTCTCTTTATGACACTGATGTAATTACTTTGGTTGATCCTGGATCGACTTATTCATATGTCTGTATAACTTTAGTGTCTAGTAAGAGCTTACTTGTTGAGTCAACTAAATTTGTGATTAAAATATCAAACTCCTTAGGCCAGTATGTCCTAGTCAATAAAATTTGAAAGAATTGTCCTTTGATGATGTAGGGTTACTGTTTTCCAACTAATTTGATGCTTTTTTCATTTGATGAATTTGATGTGATCTTGGGTATGGATTGTGTAATAGCCCAAAATTGGGTCTAGTTGGAACAGAGGTTTCGGGACCACAAAATCTGAGATATAAATAATTATTTTATGATTATTTTGAGGTCTATGATATGATTGCATGATTGTGTGAAAATTTCGTGAAGAAATTCTATGCATAAAGTGCTTAATTCGAAGTTAGGGACTAAATTGAATAAGTTGCAAAACTTGCATTCTAGAAGTTTCTAGTATGAAATTGATTTGAAATATTAATTAGGAGGTCTTAAATATAAATTTGACCAATTTCTAAGTTATGGACAAAAATTGGACATGGATGGAATTTTTGGAAAGTTTAGTAGTAAGGGTATTTTGGTCATTTAGGGGTAAAATGAATTAAAATACAAAATTAAAAGCCAATTTTGCTCATCTTCTTCACCATGGACGTGTATACCAAGGGAGACTCCATGGCTAGGGTTTTCAAGCTTCCCAAGCTCAATTGTAAGTCCGTTCTAACCCCGTTTTCAAGTTCTTTACGTTTTTGGAGTCTCGGTAACTTGATTTAGCTTATGCTAGCAATAATTCAACCTAGGGTTCATATTTGGAAAAATACCCATAGGTAAAATTTGTGTATTCTGGTGTTTTATGATACAATATGAGGTTTCAAGTTATGTTAGACAACTTGTGCTACTCGGTTTTAAGTGAAAACGAGCAAAATGGCTTAATCGGTAAAAATACCTAATAGTCATAAGTATATGTTAGAGTGAGAATTTGATGTTGCCATAGAAGGGAAAATTGATCATCATGTCATAAAACATAAGAATAAGGGATTAAGTTTAATTCCCAAGCCTAGGGGCAAAAGTGTAAATATGCAAAATTTCAGGGGCAAAATTGTAAATTTCCAAAGTTTGAGTTAAGGATTGTTTTGAATAGTACATTAATTAAATAAGTAAAATATGATGTTTTAGATCCCGGAAAACGAGATTTGAACCTAGAATGAGAGAAAAATCGAAAATTGGGAAAGTTGGTAAAATGGCCGTTTTAATATCAAGGTAAGTTCATATGTATAATAAGCATTAATTTATGCATGTTTCAATGTAAAATTGATATATTTACTATGATCTCCGAGGTGTTGAAAGTATGTAAGTTGGTATGATAATAATACAACAATAATGCTATAAGTTATATTTGAAAGTTAAATTTAGTGAATTAATTGAATTATGTTAAATTAAATGATTATGGTGCCAAGTTTATGAATTGATTTAAAAATATGTCTATGGTACATGAAGTGCATTGAATTATCATACATAAATGTGATTTCTATGATTATGGATATTATGGGAAATTGTAAGTTCATATGATTTTTAATAAGATAATGTGTAATTTAATATTATTGCATTGATATTAAATGAGATGTAAGTTTATATGTAAGTAATACATCACTATTACTTGTATTATGATATTTTATAAAAATATTGGAAATATGTTTGTGGATAATTACTTGATTGGTGAAATTATTGGAAAGAGAGAGAAATCCGGTTGAACCTTGGAAAGATTGGATGATCTGAGATAGTATGTAGCTAGGTCACATGTATAGTGCTAAGTGCACATCATGTGTACAAGAGAGCTACAAGACATTATGATGTAGCTAGGTCGCATGGGTGATACTATGTGTACACCATGTAGACAAGAGAGCTACGGATATATGTAGCTAGGTCGCATGCGTGGTTCCAAGTGAAGGACACCATGTAGACAAGAGAGCTACGAGATAAATGGCTAGGTCACATGGGTGGTACTAAGTGTTCACCATGTGTACAATGAGCCAAACTATATGATGGGTGGAGCTATGTGCTGAAACCACCAAGTATCGAGGATTGATCCGAAGTGTTCAACCGGAGACTCTCTATGTATTGCTTTGTGAGTTTTGTGATGAATAAGTGCAGGAACTTGGTTATGTGAATGATGTGTTCATTAAGTGACCAGGATGTGGTAAGGTTATAAACAAGTAAGTTTTACATGAGGATGATTTTATGGTAACCTTGTGATCATGGGCCTATACTTGTGATGTCTGAAATGTGGTGAAAATGATTTGTGATATGTATGTTAAAATGAGGTTAATACAAAGAAAGTGTGAAAGAGTGAATTAGCAATAAAACTGTTTTGGACAGTAGTAGTGACGTGATTTTGAAAAATCACTAAAAATAGTATAAATTTAATCAGAGACTGAATGAGATATCAAATTAAAGATTAATGAGTCTATTTTCATATAAAAGAAATATAGAAAGCAAAGGAGTTCTATATTTTGAGATATTTATATTTTTGTGAGACTGATTCAGAATGATTACCTGATCCCCTGTTCTCACTTTGGAAAATCACAAAAATTTGGAGAAAAATAATTAGAGGCTCAAAATTATATTTTTAAAACCCATAATGAGTATATTTTCAAGATAAATCAACAAGAACATTATCCGAGTTCTATACTGTGAGATAATTATTTTTTAGTGAAGAGAGGTCAGAACTGTCAGAAAGTGAAACAGGGGAAATTTTAATGAATAAACTGTACTAATTGGCTAAACCAAAAATTATGAAAATTTTATGGTGGAAATATATGTGAGTTTATTTTCAGGGGAAATTTACGGATCTTAATTTGGAGCTCTGTAGCTCGAATTATAAATAATTGACTATGACTCGTGTGGACAGTTTGATGTGAACATTTATTAGTAAATTGTGAAATCGTACTTACAAGAATGCTATATACATTAAGGATGTGGAATGGAGAGGAGGAGGAGGAAAATCAATATATGTGGAATACATGGAAACTATGGTATATGAAATATTGATATAATGAAATAAATGATATGTGTTTATAAGAAAACAAAAAGAGAATGTTATGTATCATGACATGTATATATATATATGACTAGTCTCAATGTAATGCTTGTTGGGTATGGAATTGAATTGAAATGTTTTAGGCAAACATGTTATTCTGTGTATCTGAATCGTGGTATTTTATAAAGATATGATCTAGCTTTAAATATGAATGCTTGATGATTAAGCTGAAGATATTTGGTAAGATGATAATCTTGGTATAAATGTATAAGTGGTACTATAATAAACAAGGTAAAATGAGTATGAGAGACACATGTATGATGACATACAAATACTATGTTTGGGGTTTAATTGAGGATGTTTAATCATTAAATGAATACCATGTTATATGCTTTTGATTTTGTATAAGTGTGTAAGAGATCAAGGTTGACCAAAGCTTGGAAAATAGCCAAGGTATATTCCACAGAGCAGAGACACGACCATGTGTCTCAAGTGTATGGAACATTTCTGACTTTAGGACACGCGTGTGGAGCCTTAAAGCATGAAATTTCCAAGATTTTCGTAAGTTCTCGGTTTAGTCCCAAACCCTTTCTAAAGTATGTTTTGGGCTCCTTAGACTCAAATAAGGGACTATGTGTAAGAGAATGAACGCTTTGAAATATGACTAAAATTTTATGGCTCGTATTTTAGTTTAATGTTTGTATGTTTGTCTGGTAATGCCTCGTACCTTAGCCCGGCCTCGGATACGAGTAAGGGGTGTTACAGATTGGCTGACTCTGCATGATGCTATTATAAACTGTAGACGAAAGACTATTGAGTTGAAATGTTATAATAGTGAAATTCTTCATATTGAAACCGATGATTCGAGTGCGTTGCCTGTTGTGATATTGACTCTGCTAGCTTAGAAGTATGTGAGGAAAGGCTGTGATGCTTACCTTGCTTATGTACTAGATATAAAAATATCTGAATCGAAGATTGAGGCAGTGTTAGTGGTTTGTGAATATCCAGATGTATTTCCAGAAGAGTTACATTGGTTGCCACCGATCAGAGAAGTTAAGATTTCTATTGAATTAGTACCGGGAACATCACTGATATCGATAGCTCTGTATAGAATGGCTCCTATAGAGTTAAAAGAATTGAAAGCTCAGTTAGAAGAGTTAACAGATAGAGGTTTTGCACGACCTAATTTTTCACCTTGGGGTGTACCAGTACTGTTCGTAAAGAAGAAGGATGAATCGATGAGATTATGTATCGACTATCGTCAGCTTAACAAGGTTACGATTAAAAATAAGTATTCTTTGCCGAGAATTGATGATTTGTTTGAGCAGTTGAAATGAGCAACAATTTTTTTCAAAGATTGATTTGAGATTTGGTTATTTTCAGTTGAGGGTTAAGGATTCGGATGTGCTAAAAATTGCGTTCAGAACTAGGTACGGACATTATGAATTTCTTGTTATGCCTTTCGGATTAACTAACGCTCCTGTAGTATTCATAGATTTGATGAATCGAATCTTTAGACCATATTTGGACAAATTCATAGTTGTATTCATTCATGATATTTTGATTTATTCCCGAGATGAATCTGAGCATGCTGAGCATTTGAGGATTGTGTTACAAACTTTGAGAGATAACCAACTATTTGCTAAATTTAGAAAATGCGAGTTTTGGCTCCGAGAAGTTGGATTTTTGGGACATATTGTTTCGACGGAAGGCATTAGAGTTGATCCGGGTAAGATTTTGGAAGTTGTTACTGGAAACCACCAAGAAACGTAACTGAGGTCAACTTTCAACTTTCAAGCTTGATTGTAAATACTCCCTAGCCCTTTTTTTATGTTCGTTGCATTTTTGAAGTCCTTAAAGCATGATCTATCCATTTCTAGCCATATTTTGAGCTAGGGTTCATGTATGAAATTTGACCCATGTGTGACATGTTTGTATTTTGATGTTTAATGGAATAATATGAAAGTTTGATGTGTGTTTAACATCTTTTACTAAGTGATTTCTTATAGAAATGCATGAAAAGGACTTGTTTGTAAAAGGTATAAAAATGTGAAAAAAGGAAAATGGGGGCTGATATGAGCATGGTATAGGTTCAATTAGGCTTAGGTAACAAAGAAAATGAACACATTTCATTTTACGAGTCTAGGGACTAATTTGTAAATATGAGAAAGTTTAGGGGTAAAATTTTAATTTTTCCTAAATATAGTTTTTGGACTTATTTGAATAATATGATGATTAAATGAGCTGAATTTGCTATTATAGATCAAGAAAAATAGAGTCCGAACCTAGACTGGGGAAAGAACAAGATTTTGGACTAAATTGAATTAATTGTCCATATTTTGTGTCGAGGTAAGCTCATGTGTAAATAATGCAATGATATATCATGTTTAAATTGATTTATTTATTTATGAATCTCTATGTTTAATTATTATGATGATTGAATGAACGACTTTGTTGTCTATGAGCATAACATTGTGAACGAGTTCGACGATTATACGTTATCGAGAAAATCCCAGTTGAACCTTCGGAATAATGTATGATACAATGTGACATGTCACTAGGAATTATGTGATTATGAGCTCACGAAATTATGTGTATATGTGATTATGTGAATCCAGGTGCTACTCTTGTACGTTCTACTAGTGGCTGGGTAGCCCCGCATGTGTTGCGGGTATCTGTCAGCTTGTGTGAGCAACCCGAGTAGTTACGTCCTAAATGTCAGCTTGTGTGAGCAGGCCCGTGATTAGCTCGAGAGTGAGCAATGTGTGATTGTGAGATGAGGTATCATGTGGCTATGTTTGAAGCACTCTGTGCAAGTCTTCCGTGTATCCAATAGTATTCTGAGTGTTCAATGGGTAAACTTGTGAATTAATGATAAGTAAGTCAATGATGAGGAAATATGACAATGTGATTCGAGTTGGTGCAGGTATGTACAAAAAACTCATATGTATAAGCTCGGTATGTGATGAACGGCTTTCTGGATGTAGATGATGATATTCTATGGCTTCGGAGAATCGGCAAAAATCTTGGGCAAATCCAAATAAGGTTTTCCTGTGTGTTCTTATTTATCCCTTTTTTAGCCATCCTAGCCATCCGGTGTTTTTTGGTTTTGCTTTCGTTTCCTTTTCGTTTGTTTCGAGAAATATATCGATCAATTCACGAAGTGACTTAGAAAAATCTTTTTTGTCGATCCTGTTCTGGCGTTGAATACGGATAAGGGGTGTTATTTTGGTAAGATTGAAAATGTGTATGTTATGTCTACAAATTTATGTTATGCCTATGAATTTATGATAACACATAAGTAAACTATGTTATGTCATTGGTATTTATATATATAACACATAAGTTATTTATTCGCATGTGAACTTACTAAGCTTTATGCTTACTCCCCTCTCTTTTCCCATTTTCTTATAGTATCACCAAGCTAGCTCGGGGATCGAAGGACGTCAGAGGCTCGGTCACACTATCAACTGGATATTTGGGTATAATTAGTCTCAACATTTTGAGTATGACATGTATAGAGACTTGGTCTATTTGTTATATGTCATATTGGTCTAGTCAAATGTGTTGGCTTATGGAAATATTTGATTCATTTTGTATATGGCCATGTGATATGGTTCATATTGACTATTTGGGTTGTAACCCTAATGAATTATGCATGCATGCAATGTATTAAGCTTGAAGTGATTGCTTATGGATGAGATGTGTGATGAATGACATGTGCTAAATGAATGAATCATAGCTAATAAGTATGACCAAAACTATGATATAATTGAGTAAATTGAAAGTAGGTTAGCATGATGATTGAATATGAAATTGGTGTGGAATGCCATATGAAAGCATGATGGTTTGGATAGGTGATATGGTGACATTACAACGGCATGAATTAATCATGTTTATGAGTAGTTGAGTGACTAAATATACTATGTTGCATGCCATGAAAGATGAGTGAGTGAATGAGCATTTAAGGGTGACAAATGGCTTGGAAAATAGCCTCAAGGTTGTCCACATGGGTAGACATACGGGCGTGTGTCTAGGCCATGTGTGACACGCGATCCGCCCCATGGGTGTGTGATTCGGCGGTGTGTCCCCTACACCCTAATTAATGCAAAACAGAATGCCCAGCAGTAAACACACAGGCAGAGACACGGGCATGTGTCTCTACCTTGTGGAGGGCACGACCTCAGGATATGGGCGTGTGCCCAAGCCGTGTGAAGTATAAACTTAATTTTGAGAATTTAATTCACCACACGGCCTAAGGACACGGGTGTGTGACTTGGCCGTGTGACCTTATTTTGGTTGATGATCTCACAGTCAGAGAGTTACACGGGCTGGAGAAACGGGCGTGTCCCAAGCCACACAGCCTACCTACACCGGCATGTGACTCTCCAAAATAAGAAAATATTCTAAGTTTTTTCAAAGCTTTCTAAAGTTTTCGGTTTAGTCCCAAGTTGCTTCCAACGTATATTTTGGGCCTTGTAGGCCCTTATAAGGGACAATTTACATGAAATTGAAAAGTTTTAAATTTGAACGAAATTTTATGGCCCAATTTTGTGTGAATGTTTATGTTTTAGTCCGGTAACGCCTCAAACCCTGTCCCGACATTGGATACGGGTAAGGGGTATTACATTTAGCGGTATCAGAGCTACGATTTAGTCTATTCTTAGACTAGCGTAGCCTGTGTACAAGTCTAGCTATACATGCCATATATATATTATGATAGTGTAACAACTTTTGACGATTTTGACATGTGTTTTCATATAGTAAATGGATCCCGACAGAGTAGTGGCGGATAATGTTCAAAGTAACGTGCATGCACCCGCTGAAGGGGCAGCGTCGTTTGATAGTAGACCCCCTACAGTTAGTTGAGGAGAAGGAGGTAGGGAAGCCTTTCTCTATATGATGGATGATTGGTATACAGAGTTCGTTCGAATGAACCCGAATGCTCAACCCCCTCCACCCCACATATTCCTCAACCTATCCTTATAGCACCCCAAGGTATGGACTTCGTGAGACTGAATAGACCTCTAATTGATAAGATTCATAAACAATGAGCCAAAGAGTTTCGAGCTAGTAAAGATGATGACCCTGAGAGGGCAGAGTTCTGGCTCAAGAATACCATTGGGTGTTTGATGAGTTATCATGCACACCTGAGGAATGCATGAAGTGTGTTCTATCCCTTTTGAGAGACTCTGCTTATCAGTAGTGCTTGTGCCAGTGGTACCAAGGGAGAGAGAGTTAACTGGGAATTCTTCCAAGAAGAATTTTGTAAGAAGTACATTAGCCAAAGATTTATTGATTAGAAAAGGAAGGAATTCCTCGAGTTAAAACAGGGCTGAGTGACGTAACGGAATATGAGCGTGAATTTGTGAGACTGAGCAAATACGCTTGTGAATATGTATAGGCTGAGGTCATCATGTACAAAAGATTTGAAGATGGATTACATGAAGACATTCAATTATTAGTTGGTGTCCTTGTACTGAGAGAATTTGTTGTGCTAGTAGAGAGAGCTTGTAAAGTCGAGGAATTGGCTAAAGAGAAGAGAAAAGCTGAGTTAGAGTCTCGATATTTGAAGAAGAGATAGATGGGTAAATCATTTCAGTCCTCAACTAAGAAACTGAGAGAGTTTAATACTCTATCAAGTGTTTTAGCTGGGTTTTTGATCAGGAACCATGGGAAACAGTATTCGGGTCATAAGGCTCAGACTACTTCAATAGCGAATGTAGGTAACACTTGACCTAATAGACCTGAGTGTCAACATTGTGGCAGATGTCACCCTGGTGAATGCTGGATGAATAGTCGAGCATGTTTCAAGTGTGGTTCACATGATCATTTTATCATGGATTATCCTGAAACGGTTGAAAAGGAAAAATTTTAGAGTGCAAGATCGAGCAATGCTACTTCTAGAGGGAGACCACAGAAGAATTTGGGAAATGGAATGAGTAGTAAGAGTGCACCTAGGGAACCAGCTGTGAGACTAGAGGGTAGAGAACCTGTGAGGACTTACACCATTCGCGCTCGCGAAGAGGCTTCATCCCCTGATGTGATTACGGGTACATTTTCTCTCTATGATACTTCTGTTGTTGCTTTGATTGATTCGGGATCTACCCATTCATATATATGTGTGAAATTGGTGTCTAGCATGAATATGCCCATTGAGTCTACAGAATTCGTGATAAAAGTGTCAAACCCTCTAAGAAAGCATGTGATAGTTGACAAAGTATGTAAGAATTTCCCTTTAATGATTAGAGGTAATTGTTTTCCGGCTAATCTCATGCTTTTACCGTTTGATGAATTTGATGTAATACTTGGTATGGATTGGTTGACCACTCATGATGTAGTAGTAAAATGTGGAAGGAAAACCATTGAATTGAAATGTGAAAGTGGTCATATTCTTCGGGTTGAATCAGATGAATCGGATAGCTTGCTTGTAGTGATTTCTTCTATGATTACTCAAAGATGTCTGAAAAAAGGGTTATGAAGCTTATCTTGCCTTTGTGTTGAATAATAAGGAGTCTGAGTTGAAAATTGAGTCAGTGCCGGTAGTATGCAAATATCCAGATGTGTTCCCAGAAGAGTTGCTCGGATTGCTTCCAATTAAGGAAGTTGAGTTTGGCATTGAATTAGTTTCAGTTACTGCACCTATTTTGACTACTTCGTATAGGATGGCTCAGACGGAGTTAAAGGAGTTAAAAGTCCAGATACAAGAGTTAACGGATAAAGGTTTCGCAAGACCCAATTATTTTCCGTAGGGTACACCGGTGCTATTTTTGAAAGAGAAAGATAGTCCAATGAGATTGTGCATTGACTACTGACAGCTCAATAAGGCAACCATAAAGAACAAGTACCACTTACTAGGAATCGATGACTTGTTTGACCAACTGAATGAAGCCACAGTATTTTCAAAGATAGACTTGAGGCCTAGTTACAACTAGTTGAGAGTTAAAGATTCGGACGTACCAAAGATTGCATTTCGAACGAGATATGGTCACTATTAATTTTTGGTAATGCCTTTTGGTTTAACGAATGCTCCCGCGGTATTTATGGATCTAATGAACCGTATTTTCCAACCATCCTTAGATAAATTTGTGGTTGTTTTCATTAACAATATACTGATTTATTCTCGTGATAAGGCCGAGCATGTCGAGCACTTGAGAACGGTTTTGCAAACCTTGAGAGACAAGCAGTTGTATGCTAAGTTTAGTAAAATTTATTTTTTGTTTCAAGAAGTCAGATTCTTGTGGCACATTATTTCGGGTGATGGCGTTCGAGTAGATCCAAGTAAGATTTCGGCTATTGTTGAATGGAAATCGCTGAGGAATGTGTCTGAGGTTAGAAGCTTCCTAAAATTAGCCAGTTATTATAGATGGTTTGTTAAAGGATTTTCCATGATTGCTACTCGATGACGAGGTTGTTACAGAAAGATGTTAAGTTTGAATGGACGGAAAAATGCCAATAGAGTTTTGAGAAACTAAAGGCATTGTTGACTGAGGCTCCAATTTTAGTACAACCTAATTCGGGAAAAGAATTTGTGATTTATAGTGATGCATCCTTGAATGGATTGGGTCGTGTGCTTATGCAAGAAGGCAAGGTGATAGCTTATGCCTCAAGGCAGCTGAAACCGCATGAGAAGAATTATCCGACACAAGATTTGGAGTTGGCTACCATTGTGTTTGCATTGAAGATCTGGAGACATCATTTGTATGATGAGAAATGTCGTGTGAATACTGACCATAAAAGTCTAAAGTACTTGATAACTCAAAAGGATGTGAACCTACTACAATGGAGATGGTTAGAGTTGATAAAAAATTATGAGCTAGTGATTAATTATCACCCAGGAAAGGCAAACGTGGTCATCGATGCCTTAAGTAGGAAATCCTTGTTTGCATTGAGGGCTATGAACACTTATTTGGCCTTGTCAGATGATGGTTCGATTCTAGCTAAGTTAAGAGCTAGACCAATGTTTCTTTAAGAGATTTATAAAGCTCAGCAAAGTGACGGTGATTTGCAAGCCAAAAGAGTCTAATGTGAATCGGTATGGAATCAGATTTTTGGATTAGTTCCAATGGTTGCTTAATGTTCCGAGATAGGATTTTTATTCCTAAGAATACCGAGTTGATTCAGAAGATTTTTCTTGAGGCCTATAGTGGTCATTTGTCTATGCATCTGGGTAGTACGAAAATGTACAATGATTTGAAGAAATTGTATTGGTGGCCGAGTATGAAAAAAGATATTTCTGAGTTCGTTTCGAGATGCCTGATTTGTCAACAAGTGAAAGCTGAACACCAAGTACCTTCAGGCTTACTTCAGTCTGTGATGGTTCCCGAGTGGAAATGGGATCGTATTACTATGGATTTTGTGACGGGTTTGCCTTTGACACTGAGAAAGAAAGATGGTGTATGGGTTGTTGTGGATTGATTGACAAAGTCGGCTCATTTTATACTGGTACGTATTGACTATTCACTTGACAAGCTAGCCGAGTTGTATATTTTTGAAATAGTGAGGTTGCACGGAGTGCCTTTATCGATTATATCAGATAGATATCCGAGGTTCACTTTACAATTTTCGAAGAAGTTGCAGGAGGCTTTAGGTACAACGTTGAATTTTAGTACCGCTTTCCATCTGCAGACCGATAATCAGTCTAAGCAAGTAATTCAAATTATTGAAGATATGTTGCTGTGTTGTGTTCTTGAGTTCAAAGGTAATTGGGAAAAGTATTTACCGTTGGTAGAATTTTCCTAGAAGAACAGTTTTCAGTCGAGTTTGAAAATGGCACCTTATAAGGCATTGCATGGGCATGAGTGCTGAACGCCTTTGAATTGGACCAAACTCAGAGAGAATCAGATTCACGGAGTTGATTTAGTTGGAGAAACCGAAGAAAAAGTAAAGGTAATATGTGATTGTTTGAAAGCCGTTTCTGATAGACTGAAATCGTACACGGATTTGAAACGGAAAGAGATTGAATTTTAGGTCAGTGATAAGGTATTTTTAAAAGTGTCTCCATGGAAAAAGATTTTAAGATTTGGTAGGAAAGGCAAATTAAGTCCCTGCTTTATTCGATCGTATGAGATCACCGAGAGAATAGGTCCAGTTGCTTATCGGTTAGCCTTACCATCCGAATTGGAAAAGATTCATGATGTGTTTCATGTGTCTATGTTATGCCGATATCGATCTGATCCGTCGCATGTGATTCCACCAACAAAGGTCGAGATCCAACCGAATATGACTGATGGCGAAGAGCCGATTAAGATTTTAGCCTGGGAAGTCAAACAATTGAGAAACAAAAGTATTGCCCTTGTGAAAGTTTTATGGCAAAGACATGGGGTTGAAGAGGCTACATCGAAGATCAAGGGAAACATGAGAAACCAATACCCAAACCTTTTCACTGGTAAGATTTTCGGGGACGAAAATCCCTAAAGGGGGAGCATTGTAACATCTCGAAGTAGGGCCTAGTTGGAACAGTGGTTTCGAGACCACAAATCCAAAGTAGAAATAATTATTTTACAATTATTAGGTGGTCTATGATATGATTACATGCTTCTGCGAAAATTTCAAGAAGAAATTTCATTGATAAAGTGTCCAATTTGAAGTTAGAGACTATATTGAATAAGTTGTAAAATATGTGTTATAGAACCTTCAAGCATGAAATTGCATTGTATTATAAATTAGAAGGTTTTAAATAGCATTTAACCAATTTCTATAATTTTGGACAAAAATGGGCATGAATAGGAGAAATTGGAAAGAAAGTCCTTAAGGGCATTTTTGTCTTTTGGTAAATAAAAGAATAAAAAGGGAAAAATCAAGTCAAAATTGTGTCTATCTTTCTCCTTGTGTGACAAAATTTGCAAGGGTTCCATAGCTAGGGTTTTCAAATTTTCAAGCTTGATTGTAAGTGCTCCCTAGCCCCGTTTTTTTATGTTCTTTGCATTTTTGAAGTCCTTGAAACATGATCTATCCATTTCTAGCGATATTTTGAGCTAGTGTTCATGTATGAAATTTGACCCATGTGTGACATGTTTGTATTTTGATGTTTAATGGAATAATATGAAAGTTTGATGTGTGTTTAACATCTTTTACTAAGTGATTTCTTATAAAAATGCATGAAAAGGACTTGTTTGTAAAAGGTGTAAAAATGTGAAAAAAGGAAAATGGGGGCTGATATGAGCATGGTATAGGTTCGACTAGGCTTGGGTAACAAATGAAATGAACACATTTCATTTTACGAGCCTAGGCACTAATTTGTAAATATGTGAAAGTTTGGGGACAAAATTTAATTTTGCCTAAATATAGTTTTTGGACTAATTTGAATAATGTGACGATTAAATGAGCTGAATTTGTTATTATAGATCAAGAAAAATAGAGTTCGGACCTAGAGTTGGGAAAGAACAAGATTTTGGACTAAATGGAATTAATTGTCTATATTTTATACTGAGGTAAGTTCATGTGTAAATAATGCAATGATATATAATGTTTGAATAATTTATTTTTGTTGGAATCTCTATGTTTAATTATTATGACGAGTCTATAAACAACTCTATTGTCTATCAGCATGACATTGTGAACGAGTTCGATGATTATACGTTATCGAGAAAATCCTGTTTGAGCCTTAGGAATAATGTAGGATACAATTTGACATGTTACTAGGAATTATGTGATTATGAGCTCATAAAATTATGTGTATATGTGATTATGTGAATCCAGGTGCTACTCTTGTACGTTCTACCGGTGGCAGAGTAGCCCGGCATGCCCGAGTAGTTATGTCCTCACTGTTAGCTTGTGTGAGCAGGCCAGTGATTAGCTCGAGAGCTAGCAATGTGTGATTGTGAGATGAGGTAGCATGTGGCTACGTTTGAAGCAATATGTGCAAGTCTTCCGTGTATCCAATAGTATTCTGAGTGTTCAATGGGTAAACTTGTGAGTTCATCGACAACTAAGTTAATGATGAGGAAATATGACAATGTGATTCGAGTTGGTACAGGTATGTACAAAAAACTCATATGTATGAGCTCGGTATATGATGAATTTTTGGTAAGATTGAAAATGTATAAGTTATGTCTACAAATTTGGGTTGTGCCTATGAATTTATGATAACACATAAGTAAACTATGTTATGTCATTGGTAGTTATATATATAAGATTATGTTGCTATTTATTTGCATGAGAACTTACTAAGCTTTTTACTCCCCTCTCTTTTCCCATTTTCTTATAGCATCGCCAAGCTAGCTCGGGGATCGAAGGACGTCAGAGGCTCGATCACACTATCAACTGGACATTTGGGTATAGTTAGTCTCAACATTTTGTGTATGGCATGTATAGGGACTTGGTCTTTTTGTTATATGTCATATTGGTCTAGTCAAATGTGTTGGCTTATGAAAATATTTGATTCATTTTGTATATGGCCATATGATATGGTTCATATTGATTATTTGGGTTGTAACCCTAATCATTTATGCATGCATGCAATGTATTATGCTTGATGTGATTGTTTATGGATGAGATGTGTGATGAATGGTACATGTGCTAAATGAATGAATCATGGCTAATAAGTATGACTAAAACTATGATATAGTTGAGTATATCGAAAGTAGGTTTAGCATGTTGAATGAATATGAAATTGGTGTGGAATGCCATATGAAAGCATGATGGCTTGGATAGGTGATATGTTGAAATTAAAATGGCATGAATTAATCATGTTTATGAGTAGTTGAGTTACTAAATATACTATGTTGCATGCCATCAAAGATGAGTGAGTGAAGGACCATTTAAGGGTGACAAATAGCTTGGAAAATAGCCTCAAGGTTGTCCACACGCGTAGACACACAGGCGTGTATCTAGGCCATATGTGACTCACGGTCTACCCCATGGGTATGTGATCTTGCCATGTGTCTCCTGCACCCTAATTAATGCAAAACAGAATGCCTTTGTAACACCCCTTACCCGAGGCCGTCGCCGAAGTCGAGCATTAGGCGTTACCAGACTTAACTTACTTGTTCGGGGCATAAAAAAATTACTTTTAAAAAAAATTAATTTGCTCACATTCATCCAATAAATCCCTAAAAAGGCCCTCAAGGCCCTAAAACATGCAATTGGAACAGTTCAGGACCGAACCGGGAACATTAAAAATTTTTCGATTTCTTACATAAATCAAAACAATTTATTTCGCTATTCATAATAAAACTATCCATATGCATAATAGTCACTAAATTAATTATAACTTGAGTTACGAAACTCAAAATTTAAATCTATAAAATTTCCCTAAAAATAAACTCATATATCTTCTTTCTAGAATTTTTCCAGAATTTTTGGTTTTTCCAATTAGTACATTTTATGCATTAAATTTTCCCCTATTTTGTAGTTCAGCAGACCTGACCTCTCTTCACTAAAATTGGATTATCTAATTAAAAATAAATCAGATAATGTTTCTGTTTGTTTTTAATGAAAATAGACTCACTAAGTAATTTAAAATTATAAAATTTTTCTTATAATTATTCGTTTTACAATTTCTAGTGATTTTAAAAATTTGGAACAAGGGATCACGAAGTCACTCTGAACCAGTCTTACAGAAATTTAAATATCTTAGAATATACACTTCCTTTTCTTGCTCTGTTTCTTTCTTATAAAAATAGACTCAATAATATTTAATTATATATCTCTATCATCATTTAATTCCATTTCTACAATTTTTAGTGATTTTTCAAATCCACATCACTGCTGCCATTTCCTAACTGTTCCATGGCCAACTCTTACTCTTTCATAGTTTCTTTGCATCAAACCTCATTTAGTCATACATAATACCAAAACATGTTCTTAATTAGCTATGTCATGAAATAATCATTACCAAGTATTCACATGCAATTCTTTAATCATATTATAAGGACATACACACAAAATAGCCAAGTCCCTATACATACCATAACTTAAAGTATTTATAGTCACAAAATACCGAGATAACTCGTTGATAGTGTGAGGCGATCTTTGACGTCCTTACAATTTTTTTAGTTGGCTTTGCGATACCATAAAAAAGAGAGAAAAGAAAGGGAGAAAGCATAAACCTTAGTAAGTTTGCATGTAAATAAATAACAACATTCTAAATGAATTATCAAGATAACCTGAACCTTTCGAACATGGACTTATCTTACCTTCCCTTTGGTACACTCTTTGAATTTTCCGTTGAACCATTTGGAATACTAAGGATATACGGGTACCATTCCTTTTCAAACATACCATTTCCATGTCTTGACATGGTCTTACGTGGTATCCTTGCCTTATGAACTCACCATTGCCATGCTCTGGCATGGTCTCACATGGGATCTTTGCCTTATTGTAGTTTATCAATGCCATGTCTTGACATGGTCTTACATGATTTCCTTGCCTTGTAAAACTGATCAATGCCATGCCTTGGCATGGTCTTACTTGATATCCTTAAACCCTAATATCATGACATTTGTATTCTACACATTCCTAAGGTTCAACCGAAACTTTTAAGTATTATTTCTCCATCAATTCTTACTTGAATCATCAAGGAATAAATTTACAAAATAAATATATAGATGCTGAAAAATAACATCATTAATTATAAATAATAAAAAATTGCATTTATTTACCGCAAACTTACCTCGATACAAAATACGATCAAATATTTTGATTTAGTCCTCAACCTTTTTCTTTCCTCGGTCTAACCCTGAATTTCATTCTTCTTGATCTATAATAGCAAATTTAACTTATTTAATATTCGCATTTATCAAAACAGTCCTTAACACTAACTTTGGAAAAATTACTATTTTGCCCCTAAACTTTTGCATATTTAGACTATTGCCCCAAGGCTCGGAAATGCAACTTTATCCCTAATTCTTATGTTTTAAGACATGCTAATCATTTATTTACCTACGAAAACACCAAATTCTCACTCTAACATGTACTTATGACCATTAGGTATTTTTACCGATTATATCGTTTTTCTCGTTTTTGCTTAAAATCGCTTAGCTCAAGTCGTTTAACATAATTGCAAGCTTCATATTCTACCATAAAAGATCAAAATAAACACATTTCACCTATGGGTATTTTTCCAAATATGAACCCTAGGTTAAATTATTGCAAGAATAAGCTAAATCAAGTTACTAGGGCTTCAAAAGCGTAAAGAACATTAAAAACTGGGTTTGGAATCACTTACTATGAAGCTTGAAAGCTTGAAAAAACCCTAGCTATGAAGAACCCTTCAAATTTCAACCTAATGAAGAAGATGGGCACATTTTGCCATCTTTTTCCCTTTTTTAATCTTTTAATTACCAAATGACTAAAATACCCTTCATTAAAACTTTTGTTATTTTTATCTATGTATGTCCATTTTTGCCCATGAAAACCTAATGGTCTAATTACCATTTAAGGACCTCTACTTCAATTATACTCTTCAATTTAATCCTTTAGCATCTAAAACTCATATTTATCAACTTTTACAATTAAGCCCTAGTAGGCAAATTAAGCATACTATCTATAAAATTTTCCTTCGATACTCTAACACATGCATCTAATCACTCAGTAAATTATAAAAATTAATTGGAATAAACTTTTCTATCTCGAATTCACGGTTTTGTAACCACTATTCCGTTTAGGCCCTATTTTGGGATGTTATATTTCTCCCCATTTAGGGATTTTCGTCCTAAAAAATCTTACCTGTGAAAAGATTTGAATACTGTTTTCGCATAACCTCTTTAGGTTCCCATGTAGCCTCGTCTACCCCATGCCTATTCCATAATACTTTCACAAGTGCAATACTTTTTTTCCTTAGGTGCTTGACCTCTCGAACTAAAATCTTTACCGGTTCTTCACCATAAGTCATATCTTGTTGAATCTCAAACTCTATCTGTGAAATCACATGTGAAGGATCAGAATGGTAACGAAGTAACATGGACACATGGAACACATCATGAATCTTCTCTAAATCTGGCGGCAAAGCTAACTGATATGCTAATGGTCCAACTCTTTCAGTCACCTCAAACCGTTCAATAAAACTTGGACTTAGTTTGTCTTTCTTGCCAAATCTAAAGACTTTCTTCCACGGGGATACTTTCAAGAACAGTTTGTCACCAACTTGATACTCAATCTCTTTTCTTTTAAAGTCTGCATAAGACTTTTGTCTATCTGAAGCTGCTTTCAAGCAATCTCTGATAACTTTCACTTGCTCTTCAATTTCTTTAACTAAATCAACCCCGTAAATTTGATTTTCTTTAAGCTCTGTCCAATACAAAGGTGTGCGACATTTACAACCATACAAAGCTTCACAAGGTGCCATTTCCAAACTCGACTGGTAACTATTATTATAAGCAAATTCTACTAGCGACAAATATTTCTCCCAACTACCTTGAAATTCTAAGACACAACATCTAAGCATATCCTCAAGTATCTAAATTACTCTCTCTGACTGACCATCGGTCTGAGGATAGAAAGCTGTTCTAAAACTCAACTTTGTGCCTAAAGCTTCCTGTAACTTCTTCCAAAATTGTGAAGTGAATCTCAAGTCTCTATCTGAAATAATCGATAACGGTACTCCATATAGTCTGATTATATCTAAAATATACAACTCACCAACTTGTCAAGTGAATAATACATACGAAGTGGAATAAAATGAGCTGCCTTCATTAGCTTATCAATCACAACCCATATTGCATCTTTCTTTCTTGGTGTCAACGACAATCCTGTCACAAAATCCATGGCAACTCAATCCCATTTCCACTCAGGAACTAACACAGGCTACAATAAACCAGAAGTTACCTAATGTTCAACTTTTACCTGCTGACAGATCAAACATCTAGAAACAAACTCTAAGATATCTCCTTTCATTCCTACCCACCAATATATTTTCTTCAAATCATTATACATATTTGTACTACTTGGATGAATAGACAAAGAACTACTATGTGCTTACTCTAAAATCTTTCAATTAAGCTCATCATTCTTTGGAACACATATCCAATTTTTGAACATTAAACAATTGTTAGAACTGATCTAAAAATCTGACTCTATACCCGACTCACACTGAGCTCTTTTCGCTTGCAACTCACTGTCATCTTTCTGAACTTCACAAATTTCTTCAAGAAACATTAGCTTAGCTCTTAACTTGGCTAAGATAGAACCATCATCTGATAAGGTTAAACTAGTGTTCAAAGCTCTTAATGCAAATAAATTTTCTACTCAAATCATCAGCAACTACGTTTGCCTTACCTGGGTGATAATCAATCACTAATTCATAATCTTTAATCAACTCTAGCCATATTCTTTGCCTCAAGTTCAAATCTTTCTGAGTCAACAATTATTTCAAACTTTTATGATTAATAAATATTCGACACTTCTCTCCATACAAGTGACGTCTCCAGATTTTCAACTCAAATACAATGGTAGCTAGTTCTAAATCATGTATCGGATAATTTTTCTCATGTGGCTTTAGCTGTCTAGAGTCATAAGCAATTACCTTTCCTTCCTGCATAAGTACACAGCCTAGTCTATTCAAGGATGCATCACTGTAAATCACAAACTCTTTACCCGGTTCTGGTTGTACTAAGACAGGAGCTTCAATCAACAATGCCTTTAACTTGTCAAAACTCTGTTGATACCTTTCAGTCCATTCAAACTTGACATCTTTCTGTAGCAATCTTGTCAATGGAGTAGCTATCATGGAAAATTCCTCTACAAATTGTTTATAATAACTAGCCAGACCAAGAAAACTTCTAACCTCTGATACATTCCTGGGAGGCTTCCAATCAACAATGGCTGAAATCTTGCTCGGATCAAATCTAATAGTTTCACCTGAGATTATATGTCCAAGAAAACCAATTTCCCATAACCAGAACTCACTTTTGCTGAACTTGGCATAAAGTTGGTTATCTCTTAAAGTCTATAAAACTGTTCTCAAATGCTCTGAATGCTCAGTCTTATCATGAGAATAAATCAAGATATCATCAATGCACAAAACTACAAATTTATCCAAGTAAGGTCTGAAAATTTGATTCATTATGTCCGTGAAAATGGCAGGAGCATTAGTCAAGCCAAATGGCATCATAAGGAACTCATAATGGCCATACCTATTTCGGAAAGCAGTCTTCAGAACATCTGACTCTTTAACTCGCAACTGATAAGATCTGAATCTCAAATCTATCTTGCAAAACACAGTAGCTCCCCTCAATTGATCAAAAAAATCGTCAATTCTAGATGGATACTTGTTCTTAATAGTGACCTTGTTAAGCTACCGATAATCTATGCACAATCTCATCGAACCATCTTTGTTTTTCACAAAGAGCACTGGTGCACCCATGGTGAACAACTAGGTCTTGCAAAGCCTTTCTCTGTTAGTTCCTACAACTGAACTTTCAATTCTTTCAATTTTATTAGAACGATTCTATAAGGAGCAATAGAAATGGGTGTTGTACCCATAACCAATTCAATACCAAACTCAACTTCTCTGATAGGAGGCAAACCTGGTAGTTCTTCTGGAAACACATTAGGAAACTCACATACCACAAGCATTGATTCAATTTTCAACTCTAGATCTTTAGTACTCAACACAAAAGCAAGATAAGCTTCATATCCTTTTCTCAAGCATTTCTGAGAAGACATAATAGAAATCATGGCAATTGAGCTATCTGACTTATCTGAATTAACCCGAAGAATTTCACCATTTTCACATTTCAACTCAATGAATTTCTTTCCACAATTCACTATCACGTCATGCGCAGTCGACCAATCCATGCCAAGAATCACATCAAACTCATCAAATTTCAATAGCATGAGATCAGCCGGAAAACAGTAACCTCTAATCATCAAAGGGCAATTTTTACATACTTTGTCTACTAATACATACTGACCCAATGGATTCGATACTTTAATCACAAAACCCATAGACTCTATGGATATGTTCATACTAGGCATCAATTTCATGCAAACATAGGAATGGGTCAAACCCAGATCAATCAAAGTAATAGCATTAACATCATGAAGAGAAAATGTACCCGTAATTACATCGAGGATGGATGCCTCTTCACGAGAATGGATAACATAGGTCCTTGCAGGTGCTCTAACATCTGGTCTCATTGCTGAATCTCTAGATGCACCTCTACCTGCCCCTATTCCCAAACTTCTCTAAGGTCTGCCTCTATTGGGGGCATTGCCTGATCTTACACTCGGTATTACTTCTCCTTTAACCATATTAGGACACTCCCGAATAAAATGATCTTATGCACCATAACGGAAACAACCAGTCTCAGTTTCTCAACATTAACCTAGATGACGTCGACCACATTTAGGACACTCAGGTCTATCAGGCTGAATACTGCCAACACTCGCAATTGAAGTGGTCTGAGCTTTCTGACCCATAAATCTTCTACCTCTGTTTCGGCTAGAATACCCTGCTGAAAAATTAGATCTCGTAGAGAACTCTCTAGGCCTCTTAGATGTAAACTGAAATGACTTGCTCATCTGTCTTTTCTTCATGTCTTGCATCTCAATTTTAGTTTTACCCTTACCTTTCAGCAACTCTTCTGCGTTACAAGCTCTTTCAACTAAAATGATGAACTCTTTTATTTATAAGACACCGACTGATAGTCGAATATCATCATTGAGCCCATCTTCAAAAATCTCCTACACATAATAGCTTCAGTAGACACACGCTCTCGAGCATAATTACTGAGTCTGACAAGTTCACGTTCATATTTAGTCACTGTCATCTAACCCTGCTTTTAGTTTAAGGAATTCTTTTCTTTTCTGATCGATGAACCTCTAACTAATGTATTTGTTATAGAACTCATCCTGAAAGAAATCCCAAGTAACCTTTTCTTTGGGTACTACTTACACAACTGTCTTCCACCAATGGTAGGCTGAGTCTCGTAAAAGTGACACAACACACTTCATGCACTCTTTAGGTGTGCAGGATAACTCATCAAAGACCCTGATAGTATTCTCGAGCCAAAATTTAGCTTTCTCTGCATCGTCATCTTTAGTAGCCTGAAACTCTTCGGCCTCTTATTTTCTAATTTTATCAACTGCTGGCTTCTCTCTTCTAATTGTATCTGTAACTAGGGAAGCTACATGGGTAGTTTGAGGATCATGAGAGGGTGGAGGTCTAACGTCCGGATTCGTACGAACGAACTCAGCAAACCATTCATTCATAGCTTGGAAGAAGGCTTCTCGAGCCCCTCCTCCCTGACTAACTATAATAGACCTTTCACTACTATCTAGTGGCATCACCCCTTCTGCAGGAGCGAGCGTGTTACTTTCTACATCATTTGCACCAACTCGTTCGAAATCTATAACTATAAAAGAAAAACATTTTAAAATCATCAGGAGTTGTCACACTATCAAAATATAAGTATAGCATGTATAGCTAGACTCTTACTCATACTGAATATTCTGAGAACCGACTAAACTCTTATTCTGATACCAATAAATGTAACACCCCTTACCAGAGACAGTCACCGGAGTCGAGCATGAGGCGTTACCAAACTTATCTTACTTGTTCGAGGCATAAAAAAATTTACATTTATAAAAAAATTAATTCGCTCACATTCATCCAATAAATCCCTAAAAAGGCCCTCGAGGCCCTAAAACATGCAGTTGGAACTGTTCAGGACCAAACCGGGAACATTAGAAATTCTCTGGTTTCTTACACAAATCAAAACAATTTATTTCACTATTCATAGTAAAACTGTCCAACTGCATAACAGTCACTAAATTAATTATAACTCGAGTTACAAAACTCAAAATTTAAATCTGTAAATTTTCCCTAAAACTAGACTCATATATCTTCTTACTATAAGTTTTCCAGAATTTTTGGTTTGTCCAATTAGCACCAATTTATTCATTAAATGTTCCCCTGTTTCACAGTTCATTAGACCTGACCTCTCTTCACTAAAAATCAATTATCTAATTATACAGAAATCAGATAATATTTCTGTTTGTTTCTAATGAAACTAGACTCACTAAGGAATCTAAAATTAGAAAATTTGATTTATAATTATTTTTTTACAATTTCTAGTGAATTTAAAAAGTTGGAATAGGGGATCACAAAGTCACTCTAAACCAGTCTTACAGAAATTTAAATATCTCAGAATATAGACATCCTTTTCTTGCTCTGTTTCTTTCCAATAAAAATAGGCTCAATAGGATTTAATTATATATCTCATTCACCATTTATTCCATTTCTACAATTTTTAGTGATTTTTCAAAACCACATCACTGCTGCTATTTCCTAACTGTTCCATGGCCAACTCTTACTCCTTCATAGTTTCTTTGCATCAAACCTCATTTAAGAATATATAATACCAAAACATTTTCTTAATTAGCTCTATCATAAGCTAATCATTACCAAGTATTCACATGCTATTCTTTAATCATATCACAAGGACATACACACAAAATAGCCAAGTCCCTATACATGCCATAACTTAAAGTATTTCTAGTACTAAATATCTTCTAGTCACTAAATATCGAGATAACTCGTTGATAGTGTGAGGCAATCTCTGACGTCCTTGCGATTTTCTGAGATGGCTTTGTGATACTATAAAAAAGAGAGAAAAAAAGGGAGTAAGTGTAACACCCAAATACTGTATCCATTGCTGGAATAGGGTCACATAACATAACCTGCTCAACTCCTCTATAGAACACTTCGCGTACATAAGAATCAGATTTGCACTTTTAACTTTCAATAATTTAGAATCCAATGTAATTAAATAATTATAACAATAATAGCATGTTTCCATAAGTAACTTCTATTGTATGGGCATACAAAAAGGTAATTGTGTAAAGTCTTAAGCTTAATGAGTAACATCATACAACTAAAACTTTTCTATTCATTTGGTGATTTTTCTCCTCTTGACCGAATACACATACACAATATATATATCTCAAATACTTAACATGTTGGTTCAAGCATAACATAATCACACTCATATCACAAATATGAACTTATATGTCAAGTTGATTAACACTTCAAGATTTATATCTAAACCATTATCAAATCCATACATAGGACTTTAGCCATATTCGCATAGCTTTATATACAATACTATCAAAATAGAAAACCTCCCAAAATATTATCCTATACATGCCATAATGTCTACTAGAGTTTTAAATAAAGGTACCAAAAAGGTTGTCAAAAGATGCGATGACTTCGTAACGGTTCCAAGATTTCCTCGACAAGATGATCTATACAAAACCAATAAACACATCAAGTGAGTTATTAACTCAGTAAGTCCTGAGAAATTTCAAGAATGTAATAACCCGATTATCTTAGCAAAATAAAATTTCGATCCAATACTAGCCGAATTCAACCATGATATCACAAGGAAATCTTATGTCACATACATACATTATGAATTTGGTACATACTTACCCGAATTCACTAGGTACTCCTACACCATTTAATCACAAATTGAAAATACCATGGTAAATGTCATATACAAATCATTAACGTATATGTAAATGACATACAATGTCCAATTATTTAAATAAAGCACAAACCAAGCCGCTCCATCTATCAATCCAATCTCCAATCCATTTAGATCCATTTATCACTACTTTATATCTTTGTTCAATTATATACGAATTGAGCCGATTACCTTTCTCTTCTTTCTCTCTTCCCAAGCATTATATATTAATACACATATTAGAATCAAATCCCATGTCTAGTATCCATGCACATTTCATTACTCCCAATTTAATGTTTTAATGAATTTTCATTTGCACAAGTAGTGCTCCACGATCGATATCGCACACTTAGTGCTCGATTTGAAAGTCCGCACACATAGTGCTCTTACTTATTCGCACACATAGTGCCACGTTTTCTCGCACACATAGTGCCATGTAATCTAACACATAGTGCCGCATAGCCTTGCACACATAGTGTTGTATTTTCTTATCTATAGTTACCACAATATCATAGATAGGTCAATATTTTCACATTCGATTTTCAAAAACTCAAACATACCATGGTTTCTTATCCAACTTATTTTGTGTCATTTATGTGCAATGTTAACCATAGCTTAAATTACTTAAGGACTTACTTTTTAGTCGGATGAACAACTTCGATTGGCTACTCAACCATTTTCGCTTTCCCTTTGGCCAAACTTGGCTCCCTTTGATCTTGAGCTCCAACTAAGCAAATAAAATAACTCAATCATCGTAGCCCAATTTATATTCATTCCTCATAGACACACACATAGATTCGGTGTTCCATCTAATATTAACCAAGCCATAACAATATAACATTTAAATATTCAAGATTTGTCACCAAATAACTAAAACCGATCATCAAATTTATTGAACCATTTTTTTATTCCTTCAAGACCCCATTCGGCATTTGCCCACACATAATTTAAAATTTAACCTTTAAACTTAATGTATATCCAAACATACTTCTCGCCTATTCCATGAATTCGATACATATACAAGATCAATTTCGACAATTCACATTTCCAAATTTTTCAATACTTAACAATTTGTCAATTAATTAGCTAAGCTCATTTTCGGTTAGTGTTCATTTAAATACTATCAAGCTAATATACTTCTAATTTCATGAGTTCAACATCTTAATGCCATTTTAATCACACAAATAAATTTCCAATACATAAATTAAGTCACTCAAACAATCTTAATTTAAATTCGACAAACACACATACCAAACTATCTTAGCCAAATTCTCCATAACACTTAAACTAAAATATGCACATTAAACTTACTCAATTTTCATTATGCCTTTCACTCCTAAAACATAAAAATATCAATCTTATTCCTTCATCCATGTCTCGGTCAATTGCTCAAATTACCCCATAAACATGAATTTTGCACTTTAACTTATCTACCATGACTCATTCGGCCTTAACACTTATTTGAACCATTTCTCATACAAGAAAGTAAAAATAAAATGATCATTCCATTTAAACCCCATATTGCCGAATGCACAAAGTATTACCCAACTAACAATTCAACAAGTTTAACCTCATTCTAACATCTACTTATTCAATACAACATGAAACTAATTCCAACATCTTGATACACAGCCTAGTGCCCAAACCACCATAGAAATTTGATTTTCTTTACATGGCCAAGAAATGCATTTAACAATTAACTTAAACATATAAAAAGATTTCAAAATCACTTCAAAACTTACCTCCAACTAGCAAAAGAAGGTGTCGAATTGCCTTAGTGTAATTTCTCTTTTTCTTTCCTTTTGTTTCGGTTTTGCAAGAAGAAGTAGATGAAAACTTATGTTTCAATTTCTTCTTTTATTCATCTTTTTATTTTTAATTCATATTATTTATGATGTTTTAATCACTTATCAATATAATATTTTAATTAAATTAAACTTAGTGGAGGGACATCATTACTTGGCCGGCCACTTAATGCATATTGGGCATTTTGACATGCAAACCCAAACTTTCATACTTTGAAATTATTTGGTCCTCACACATTTACCTAACATATTTTCTAAGTTTCTCAACTAAGTCCTTTCAAGTGAAATTCACATTCATATGACTAAATTAAAACATCAAATTTTTCACAGATGCACTATCACACATAGAAGATATGAAAATTAATTTTTAATAAATTTTACGACTCAGTTTTGTGGTCCTGAAACCACATTGCGTCTAGGGTCAAATTAGGGCTGTCACAGTAAGCATAAAGCTTAGTAAGTTTGCATGTAAATAAACAACAACATTCTAAATCAATTATTAAGATAACCTGAACCTTTCGAACATGGGCTTATCTTACCTTCCCTTTGGTACACTCTTTAAATATTTTCGTTGAACCACTTGGAATACTAAAGATACACGGGTACCTTTCCTTTTTAAACTTACCATTTCCATGTCTTGACATGGTCTTACGTGGTATCCTTGCCTTATGAACTCACCATTGCCATGCCTTGGCATGGTCTTACATGGGATCTTTGCATTATCGTAGTTTATCAATGCCATGTCTTGACATTATCTTACATGATTTCCTTGCCTTGTAAAACCTACCAATGCCATGCCTTGGCATGGTCTTACTTGGTATCCATAAACCCTAATGTCATGACATTTGTATCCTATACATTCCTAAGGTTCAACCGGGACTTTTAAGTATCATTTCTCTGTTAATTCTTGCTTGAATCATCAAGGAATAAATTTACAAATTAAATATATAGATGCTGAAAAATAACATCATTAATTATAAATAATTTAACATTGCATTTATTTACTGCCAACTTACCTCGATACAAAATACGATCAAATATTTTGATTTAGTCCTCAACCTTTTTCTTTCCTCGGTCTAACCCTGAATTTCATTCTTCTTGATCTATAATAGCAAATTTAACTTATTTGATATTCACATTTATCAAAACAGTCCTTAACTCTAACTTTAGATAAATTACGATTTCGCCCCTAAACTCTGCATTTTTACACTTTTTCCCTAAGGCTCAGAAATGAAACTTTATCCCTAATTCTTATGTTTTATGACATGCTGATCATTTATTTACCGACAGAAACATCAAATTCCCACTCTAACATGTACTTATTACCATTAGGTATTTTTACTGATTATGTCGTTTTACTTATTTTCACTTAAAATCGCTTAGCTCAAGTCATTTAACATAATTCCAAGCTTCATATTCTTCCATAAAACATCAAAATAAACACATTTCACCTATAGGTATTTTTCCAAATATGAACCCTACGTTAAATTATTGCTAGAATAAGCTAAATCAAGTTACCGGGACTTCAAAAACATAAAGAACATTAAAAACGGGGCTTGGAATCAGTTACTATGAAGCTTGAAATCTTGATAAAACCCTAGCAATGAAGAACCCTTGAAATTTCGGCCTAATAAAGAAGATGGGCACATTTTGCCATCTTTCTCCCTTTCTTAATCTTTTAATTACCAAATGACTAAAATACCCTTCATTAAAACTTTAGTTATTTTTATCTATGTATGTCCATTTTTGTCCATGAAAAACTAATGGTCTAATTACAATTTAAGGACCTCTACTTCAATTATACTCTTCAATTTAATCCTTTAGCATCTAAAACTCATATTTATCAACTTTTCCAATTAAGCCATAGTAGGCAAATTAAGCATACTATCTATAAAATTTTTCATCGATACTCTAACACATGCATCTAATCACTTGGTAAATTATAAAAATTAATCGGAATAATGTAACAGTCCGATTTTGACCTTATTTGGAATAGTAGTTTTGGGACCACAAATCCGAGTTAGAAAAATATTTTTAATATTAATTTTTGTGTCTATGATACATAAATTGATATGTGTGAAAGTTTCGTACGAAAATTTAACTGTTTGTGTACTTAATTTGCAAAAGGGACCTAATCGCATAAAATGTAAAAGCTGTGTGCTAGATGTTTAAGTGCTTATTTGACTTGGCTTTCTGGAGTAAAGGTCCTTATGTGGTTATTTAACCATTGGAGATTTGAATGGACAAAAAAGAGTATGTGTTAGGTGAATTTTTAATGGTTAAATAAAGGGCAAAATGGTCATTTAGATTTATGTTAATAATAATAAAAAAAATGCATGTAAATGGATCATTTTATGTCCATTCTTAACCGAAAATACAAAGAAAATAAAAGAAAAAGAACACCTAGGGTTCGGCCATTGTATTCCTTGATTGAGGTATGTTTTTGCTTCGGTTTTTAATAATTTCTACGTTTTTGTGATCGTTGCTAAGTGTACTATAAAGCCCATGCTTCAATTTCTGATTTTGATGATGATTTTGAAATATACCATGGATGAATTCATGAGTTTTGTGTTGTTAAATGGTAAATTATTGAAGGTATGTTTTGGATTAACATATGTTGTCTTTGAATTTTTCATGAAATTGAGTAAATTGGGCTAATTTGTAAAAATATTATTTTTAGGGGCTTAAATGTGAAATAAATGAAATGTGTGAACTAGTATGAGTACTAGGAGTATTCGGCCAAGCTTGTGTATATGCAAATTATGTGTATTTTGTGATTTTGTGAAAGAGGGACTAAAGTGTCGAAATGTGAAAACATTAGGACTATTTTGTAAATTTTCCTAAATATGTGTTTATGGATTGAATTGAATTATTTGGTGAATAAAAGGATTAATTTTGAATACTTATAGATCAAGAAAAGAGGAGTTCGGATTTAGATCGAGGAAAATTGAATATTATAGAATAAACGTTCGAATCGGTACCTTCAAGTATGAGATAAGTTCGTACTTAAAATGTGATGTTAAGTAAGTTTTGATGCCTTTATTCTACATGGGTTGTATATAATTGAATTGGATAATATGGTGATGAATCGAAAGCTTTGACACTAATGTGCGATTTAAACTAGCTTTGGCACTAAGTGTGCGATTTAAACTAGCTTTGGCACTAAGTGTGCGATACTGACTTAGTCTCAGTTATTCGAGATGGCATTTAGTGTGCAAAAATATTTAGCTTCGGCTAACCTTATAGAACTAAGTGTGCTGATGTGTAAAAAAAAAAAAAACATATGGAAGGTCTTATAACATTCAACATCAGGTAAGTACAAAAGTGAATAAGTACAGGAAGCTTCAGGTATGTATAATGCCTAAGTGGTAGATGATGTTATGTATATGAATCTCATTGAGTTGATATAGTTATATGGATTGAAATTGTGCAAATACTCATAGGTTATCATTTTATGTTTATATACTATGAATGTTTCGAGTATGAGCTTACTAAGCTTTTGAAAGCTTACCCTGTGTGATTACTGTCTATTTTACAGTTATCGTAGCTACTGAAGGCTCAGGGATAATCGAGGATCATCACTACACTATCGATCTCATTTTGGTACTTTTGAAAATGTAAATATTTGAAGTATGGCATGTATAGGCTAGTAGTTGTGAAGTATGTTTTGTGATGTATATATATTTAGCCATGTGATTTGGCTAATTTGTGTTCGAACTTATGGTTGAGAAAGGTTTATGATATGTGATGTTAATTTGCAACTATGGCATGAATGATGTATGTTTTAGCTTAAAGAATGGTTGATTGGGTTAGACATGTATAATTGTTTCCTTGTTGTAGGTTGACCCATAATGGGTGGCAAGTTGGCTTAAACCAAGCCTGCATTGTGCCACACGGTCAGGGGACACGGGCGTACCTTCTGGCCGTGTAAGAAAAGCAGTATTCCCTTAAAAATTACACAGACTTGACACCCAGGCATGTCATATGGTCGTGGGCTAAAGTCAGTAGCTAGCTTAGTATCACATGGCCATAGAACACGGGCGTGCCTATTGGTCGTGGGTGACAGTCAGTATGGTCACTCTATTTTGGCACGGCTGGTTAACATGGGTATGTTTGATGCTCGTGTAAGGCACACGGCCTGGACACACTGGCGTGTAACCTTAACAGAATAGAAAATTTTTTTAAGTGTTTAAAGTTGTGAACGTGTTCGGTTTAGTCCCGACCTCTTCCTAATGCATGTTTAAGGTCTCATTGACCTAAAAAAGGGACTTATGTTGATGTTTGACTATGATGCTATGATTTTTTTGAAATGAATGCGAAGTGTTTTGATATGTTTGGTAATGCCGCTTAATCGTAGTCTGGTGATGGATACGGGTTAGGGGTGTTACATTTGGTTGGTATCAGAACTATGGTTTAGTCGGTTCTAGGACTACCATAGCATATGTGAGTCTAGCTATACATGCCATATATCTGAAACTGCGATAGTGTGATGAATCCTAACATTGAAATGTGCTTTTGTATAGCAATAGATCCCGATAGAGCTATAGCTGACGATGTTGAAAGCAATGCCCCTGCTCCCGCGCAAGTGCAAGCTGATTCTCTACCGGCTATGAGTAGCCATGATGGTGAGGCTAAGCAAGCCATCTATCAGATGATGAATGATTGGTTCACTCAATATATTAGAACCAATCCGGCTGTACAACAACCTCCACCCTCGGTTAATCCCCCTCAAACTTCTGATATGCCACAAGTGAATCCAGTACAATTGGGTAGACCACCAGTTGACAAGATTAGAAAATATGGAGCTGAAGAATTTTGAGCTACAACAAGTGATGATGCGGAAAAGGCTGAGTTCTGGTTAGAGAACATAATAAGAGTGTTTGATGAATTATCCCTGAGTCCCGAAAAATGTATAAAATGCGCTGTTTCACTTTTGAGAGACACGTTATATCATTGGTGGAAGACTTTGACATCAATGGTTTCGAGTGAACGAGTTACATGGGATTTCTTCCAAGTTGAATTTCAAAAGAAATACATCAGTCAGAGATTTATTGATCAGAAACGTAAAGAGTTTCTTGAGCTTAAGCAAGGTCGTATGTCTATTACAAAATACGAGCGAGAATTTGTAAGGCTAAGTTAGTATGCTCGTGAATGTGTATCTTCGAAAGCAATAATGTGCAAGAGATTTGAAAATGACTTGAACGAAGATATTCGCTTGTTGGTTGGAATTTTGGAAATCAAAGAATTCGTGGTGCTCGTTGAACGAGCATGTAAAGCGGAGGATCTTGGGAAAGAGAAAAGAAAGGATGAGTTTGAAGCTAGAGATGTATGGAAGAGATCATTGAGCAGATCATTTCAATCTAGATCCAAGAAGTTTAGAGATGATAGCAATCATTCGAAGACTATTATGGGAAATTCAAACAGAGACCGTGTTAGATCACAATCGAATTATAAATCTTTAGCCACGTCTATTGCTAGTGTTGATAATGCAAAGAATGAAAGGCCTGGATGTGAGCAATGTGGAAGACGACGCTTTGGTAAATGTTGGAGAAAAAGTAATAATCGAGCTTGTTATAGTTGTGGTTCGAGAAACCATTTTATTAAAGATTGCCCAGATTTAGCTAGAAAAGATAATGTTCAGAATCTGAGACAGAGTGGTAATGTTTCTCGAGGTAGACCTCCCAGAAATTTAGGAAATGTAAGTGATAGTCAGAGAGGGACAAAAGACACAGCTATTAGATCTGAGGCTCGTGCATCTGCTAGAGCGTATGGTATCCGAGCTCGCGAGGAAGCTTCATCACCAAATGTACATTTACTCTCTATGATACTTCTTTGTTTGCTTTGATACTTCTTGGATCAACACATTCGTATATATGCATGAACTTAGTGAATACTAAAAATTTTTCTTGTAGTGTTTACTGAATTTGTGATTAGAGTTTCGAACCCGCTAGGCAGATGTGTTCTAGTTGATAAAGTCTACAAGAATTGTCCGTTAATGTTTCGAGACAATTGCTCTTTGGCTGATCTGATGTTATTACCTTTTGATGAGTTTGATATAATTTTGGGTATGGATTGGTTAACCTTACATGATGCTGTGGTGAACTGTAAAGGAAAAACTATTGATTTGAGATGCAAGAATGATGAAATAGTTAGAATTGAATCTAGTGATTTGAATGGATTGCCTACTGTAATATCTTCGATGACAGCATTGAGTATTGTGAGAAAGGGTTGTGAAGCTAATTTGCTTATGTGATTGATTCAAAAGTGTCAAAAAAGATAGTTGAATTTGTACCTGTTATCTATGAGTTTCCTGATGTGTTTCCTGAAGAACTTCTTGGATTACCTCCAGTTAGAGAGGTAAAATTTGGCATAGAATTGGTACCTGGTACTACTTCGATTTTGATAGCTCCGTATAGAATGGCTTCGACCGAGTTAAAAGAATTAAAGTCCCAGTTGCAAGAATTGACTGATGAGGATTTGCTAGACCGAGTTTCTCACCTTGGGGTGCTCTGGTTTTATTTCTGAAAAAGAAAGACAGTACGATGAGAATGCGTATAGCAATTGAATAAAGTGACCGTCAAGAATAAGTATCCTTTTCCTCGAATTGATGATTTGTTTGATCAGTTGAAGGGAGCTACTGTGTTTTCGAAAATAGATTTGAGATTGGGTTACTATCAGCTACGAGTGAAAGATTCAGATATTCCGAAGACTGCTTTCAGAACGAGGTATGGCCACTATGAATTTTTAGTTATTCCTTTCAGATTGACTAATGCTCCCGCTATTTTTATGGATTTGATGAATAGAATTTTCAGACCGTATTTAGATTAATTTGTTATAGTATTCATGGATAATATATTGATTTATTCACCTGATGAATCTGAACACGCCGAGCATTTGAGAATAGTGCTACAGACTCTGCGAGATAAGCAGTTGTATGCAAAGTTAGTAAATGTGAATTTTGGTTGCGAGAAGTTGGTTTTCTAGGTCATATTGTATCAGATCCGAGCAAGATTTCAGCAATTTTGGATTGGAAACCTCCGAGGAATGTATCTAAAGTCCACAGTCTTCTAGGACTTGCCAGTTACTACAGACGATTTGTAAAAGATTTCTCTGTGATAGCAACTCCATTGACAAAATTGCTTCAGAAAGATGTGAAATTTGAATGGTCTGAGCAATGTCAGAAAAGTTTTAATCGGTTAAAAGCTCTGTTAACTGAAGCTCCGGTGTTGGTACAACCTGAGTCGGGCAAAGAGGTCGTTGTTTACAGTGATGTTTCGTTAAATGGACTAGGTTTTGTTTTAATGCAAGAAGGAAAAGTTGTTGCTTATGCTTCGAGATAGTTGAAGTCACATGAGAAGAACTATCCAACACACGACCTTGAGTTAGCTGCCATAGTGTTTGCTTTGAAAATCTGGCGTCACTATCTGTTTGGTGAGAAATGTCACGTGTTTTTTGATCATAAAAGTCTGAAGTATTTAATGACGCAAAAAGATTTGAGTCTGCGACAGAGAAGATGGTTAGAACTGCTAAAAGACTACGAACTGGTGATTGATTATCATCCGGGCAAAGCTAATGTTGTTGCTAATGCTCTGAGTAGGAAATCGTTGTCTGCGTTGCATGCTATGAACACTCATTTAGCACTGTCTGATGGTACCTTGGTTTGTGCTGAATTGAAAGAAAAACCCTTGTTTTTACAACAAATTATTGAAGCTCAGAAAGTTGATAATGAGTTTATGAACAAACGAACTCAGTGTAATTCTGATTCTGATTCTGAATTCTGGATAGATGTTGATGACTGTGTGAGGTTTAGAAATAGACTTTGTGTTCTGAGAAATCCGGAGTTGATTCGGATGATTCTAAGTGAAGCTCACAGTAGTCGGTTATCCGTGCATCCAGGCAGTACTAAAATGTACAATGACTTGAAGCAACATTATTGGTGGTCCAGATTGAAAAGAGATATCTCTAAATTTGTTTCTAAATGTTTGATTTGTCAGCTAGTTAAAGCTAAACATCAAGTGTTGTCTGGGTTACTACAACCGATTATGATTTTGAAGTGGAAATGGGATCGAGTGACCATGGACTTTGTGTCTGGTTTACCTCTATCTCCGAGAAAGAAAAATGCCATTTGGGTTGTAGTTGCTTGTTTGACAAAATCAGCTCATTTTATTCCGGTTCGATCTAATTATTCGCTTGATAGATTAGCTGAATTATACATCTCTGATATAGTAAGATTGCATGGTGTGCCATTGTCTATAGTGTCAAACAAAGATCCGAGATTCACGTCACAATTTTGGAAGAAGTTACAAGATGCTCTGGGTACTAAATTACATTTTAGCACATCTTATCACCCGCAAACAGATGGTCAATCTGAACAGATTATTCAGATACTTGAGGATATGTTGAGATGTTGCATTCTCGAGTTTGAAGGTACGTGGGAACAATACTTACCTTTGATTGAATCCGCTTATAATAACAGTTTTCAGTCGAGCATCAAAATGACACCATACGAAGCTTTATACAGTCATAAATGCCATACACCTTTATATTGGATAGAGCTCAGCGAAAATAAGATTCACAGGGTTGATTTGATAAAAGAAACTGAACAGAAAGTGAAAGTGACCCGAGATTGTTTGAAAGCAGCTTCTGATCATCAGAAATCATATGCAAATTTGAAAAGAAAAGATATTGAGTTTGATATCGGTGAGAAAGTGTTTTTAAAAGTATCTCCGTGGAAGAAAGTGCTTCGATTTGGTAGAAAAGGCAAATTGAGTCTGAGATTTATCAAGTTGTATGAAGTCATCGAGCGAGTTGGGCCGGTTGCTTTTAGATTGGGGCTACCATCTAAGTTAGAAAAGATACATAATGTGTTTCATGTATCGATGCTTTGACGGTATAGATCTGATCCTTCGCATGTAATTCCTTCATCTGAGATTGAAATTCGATTTGATATGACCTACGAAGAAAAGCCGATTCGATTCTTAGCTCGAGAGGTTAAAGAGTTACGTAATAAGAAGATTTCATTAGTTAAAGTGATGTGGCATCGGCACAGTATTGAAGAAGCAACGTGGGAGCCTGAAGATGCAACGTGGAAGCCTGAAGATGCTATGAAAAAGCAATACCCAAATCTGTTTAATGGTAAGATTTTCGGGGACGAAAATCCCAAACGGGGAGAATTGTAACAGTCCAGTTTTGACCTTAGTCAGAATAGTGGTTTCGGGACCACAAATTTAAGTTTGAAAAATATTTTTAATATTAATTTCTGTGTCTATGATACGTAAACTGATATGTGTGAAAGTTTCGTACGAAAATTTAACTGTTGTACTTAATTTGCAAAAAGGACCTAATCGCATAAAATGTAAAAGTTGTGTGCTAGATGTTTAAGTGCTTATTTGAGTTGGCTTTCTAGAGTAAAGGTCTTATGTAGTTATTTAACCATTGGAGATTTGAATGGACAAAAAAGAGCATGTGTTAGGTGAATTTTTAATGGTTGACTGAAAGGGCAAAATGGTCATTTAGATTTATGTTAATAATAATAAAACAAATGCATGTAAATGGATCATTTTATGTCCATTCTTAACTGAAAATACAAAGAAAATAAAAGAAAAAGAACACCTAGGGTTCGTCCATTGTATTCCTTGATTGAGGTATGTTTTTGCTTCGTTTTTTTGATAATTTCTATGTTTTTGTGATCGTTGCTAAGTGTACTATAAAACCCATGCTTCAATTTCTGATTTTGATGATGATTTTGAAATATACCATGGATGAATTCATGAGTTTTGTGTTGTTAAATGGTAAATTATGGAAGGTATGTTTTGGATTAACATATGTTGTCTTTGAATTTTTGATGAAATTGAGTAAATTGGGCTAATTTGTAAAAATGTTATTTTTAGGGGCTTAGATGTGAAATAAATGAAATTTTTGAACTAGTATGAGTATTAGGAGAATTCGGCCAAGCTTTTGTATATGCAAATTATGTTTATTTTTTGATTTTGTGAAAGAGGGACTAAAGTGTCAAAATGTGAAAACATTAGGACTAATTTGCAAATTGTCCTAAATATGTGTTATGAATTGAATTGAATTATTTGGTGAATAAAAGGATTAATTTTGAATACTTATAGATCAAGAAAAGAGGATTTCAAATTTAGATTGAGGAAAATTGAAGATTATAGAATAAACGTTCGAGTCGACACCTTCAAGTACGAGGTAAGTTCGTATTTAAAATGTGATGTTAAGTAAGTTTTGATGCCTTTATTCTACATGGGTTGTATATAATTGAATTGCATAATATGGTGATGAATCGGAAGCTTTGGCACTAAGTGTGCGATTTAAACTAGCTTTGGCACTAAGTGTGCGGAAATATTTAGCTTCAGCTAACCTTATAGCACTAAGTGTGATGATGTGTAAAACACGAATAACTTATGGAAAGTCTTATAACATTCAACATGAGGTAAGTACAAAAGTGAATATGTACGGGAAGCTTCAGGTATGTATAATGCCTCAGTGGTAAATGATGTTATGTATATGAATCTCATTGAGTTGATATAGTTATATGGATTGAAATTGTGCAAATACTCATAGGTTATCATTTTATGTTTATATACTATGAATGTTTTGAGTACGAGCTTATTAAGCTTTTGAAATCTTACTCTGTGTGATTACTGTATGTTTTACAGTTATCGTAGCTACTGAAGGCTCGAGGATAGTCGAGGATTGTCACCACACTATCGATCTCATTTTGGTACTTTTGAAAATGTAAATATTTGAAGTATGGCATGTATAGGCTAGTAGTTGTGAAGTATGTTTTGTGATGTATATATATTTAGCCATGTGATTTGGCTAATTTGTGTTTGAACTTATGGTTGAGAAAGGTTTATGATATGTAATGTTAATTTGCAACTATGGCATGAATGATGTATGTTTTAGCATAAAGAATGGTTGATTCTGTTATACATGTATGTTTGTTTCCTTGTTGTAGGTTGACCCATAATGGTTGGCAAGTTGGCTTAAACCAAGCCTGCATTGTGCCACACGGTCAGGGGACACGGGCATGCCTTGTGGTCGTGTTAGAAAATCAGTATTCTCTTAAAAATTACACGGCCTTGACACCCGGGCATGTCATATGGCCGTGGGCTAAAGTCAATAGCTAGCTTAGTATCACACGGCCATAGAACACGGGCGTGCCTATTGGCCGTAGGTGAAAGTCAGTATGGTCACCCTGTTTTGGCACGGCTGGTTCACATGGGTGTGTCTGATTCCCGTGTAAGGCACACGGCCTGGGCTGTAACGCCCCGTACCCGAGACCGTCACCGTAGTCGAACACGAGGTGTTAATAGGCTTAATTCATTACTTAAACAGCTCAAACAATTTATTTTTAAAATTTTCAGTCAAGCTAACAATCTGCGTCATAGTTGCTTAAAAATTCATATCTCGAGTTACAAAACTCGAAAACCAATTCTGTAAATTTTTTCTGAAACTAAACTCATATATCTATTTACTAATGTTTTTATAGAATTTTTGGTCAAGCAAATTAGTACAGTTTATTAGTTAAAGTCTCCCCTGTTTCAGAGTTTGACTGCTCTGACCTCTGTGTATTACGAATAAATATCTTCCTGTACAGAGTTTCAATGACTATACAGTTTGCTTCCAATAAAACTAGACTCAATAAGGAATCTGTAAATATAAATTATGACTTCTAATTATCTTTGAAAAATTTATGGTGAATTTCAAAGTCGAGCAGGGATCCAGAAATTGCTCGCCCTGTTTCACAAAAATTTTAACATCTCATAAATATAACTCATTTACTGTTTTGTTCCATCCATATGAAAATAGACTCATAATTCTTCAATTCCATATATTATTCATCATCTAATTGTATCTCTACTATTTTTAGTGATTTTTCAAACTCACGTCCATCTTCTTGTCTGAATCTATTTTATGGTAAATTTTACCTATTTCATGGTTTTCATGGATTAGCTAGCAATTTAGCATACATAACACCAAATATGATCATGATTAGCCATTCCAATGGCTAATCATTACTAAGCATTTCCATACCACTCAATAACCATATCATAAGACCATATATACAAAATGATTATAATGCTATACATGCCATACTCAAAATATGCAAGCCATTATGCCAAGATGGTATACAGATATAGTGTGAGCATGCCTCCGACCGTTCCCGATTTCCGAGCTGGCTTGTCAACACTACAAGGAATGAAAAGGAGGAAGTAAGCATAAATGCTTAGTAAGCTCACATGCAAATAGCAAGTAACACAACTATATAAGCAAACATAAAACATAATTTGCATAATCATCACCGAGACATTCATATCACATTTTCATTTATCATCTTACCATATTGTTGTTATATCTAGTTTTCAACCCGAGGGTTAAGTACATACCTGTTCAAAGTATTCATTTCACAACACTTACCAATATGTCCCTTTCATCTCGAGTATTCCTCCATTTGAGTAGAATTTTACCCGTTGAACACATCGGAATATAATTCGGATACATGGAAAGTTTGCACATAAGTGCCACATATGTAGCCAAGCTACTATGTAACCCGCCCATAAGCGAACTCGGACTCAACTCAACGAGTTCGGGCGTTCGCATCCATAAGTGAACTCAGACTCAACTCAACGAGCTCGGATGCCTAGTTACATCTCTCGAACTCGGACTCAACTCAACGAGTTCGGACATTCGCATCCATAAGTGAACTCGGGCTCAACTCAACGAGTTCGGATGCCCAAACATCCTAGTGACATGTCACTTGTATCCTAATCCATTCCTAAGGTTCAAACAGGCGTTTTCCTCGATCACACATCTTTGGCATCTTTCACGGAATATCGAAATTGATACTTTGGTGATAGTTCATACTCATCAAGTAATTCACATAATTACATATTATTCAACAATAACCACAAAGCATAATATTTCATGATAATAATCAGCATCATATCATATAAACAACATTAAATTGCTTAAAATGACAATTATGTTACTACATTTACACATGAACTTACCTCGTATGCGAAAATGGCTACTTTTACCATTTCGTCCACAACTTGGTATTTTCCCCATTTTAGCCCGAATTTTAGTTTTCCTTGCTCTATCATTTAAAATATAGTCTAATTAGGACTCACATTATTCAAATTGACCCAAAATCATATTTTGGCAAAATTACAATTTTGCCCCTAAACTTTTGCATATTTACACTTTTGCCCCAAAGCTCGTAAATTAAACTTCAGCCTATTTTATTATGTTTTATGACATGCTGATCATTTTTCCTTCTATGGCAACATCAAATTCTCACTCTAACATGTACTTATGACTATTAGGTATTTTTACCGAGTAGCACAAGTTGTCTAACATAATTTAAAACCTCATATTCTATCATTAAACACCAAAATACACAAATTTCACCTATGGGTATTTTTCCAAATATGAACCCTAGGTTGAATTATTGCTAGCATAAGCTTAATCGAGCTATCGGGACTCCAAAAACGTAAAAATCATTAAAAACGAGGCTAGAATGGACTTACAATCGAGCTTGGAAGCTTGAAAAACCCTAGACATGGTTTCTCCTTGCTATATTCGGCCATGGGGTTGAAGATGAGCAAAATTGGCTTTTAATTTTGTATTTTAATTCATTTTACCCCTAAATGACCAAAATGCCCTTACTACTAAACTTTCCAAAAATTCCATCCGTGTCCAATTTTTGTCCATAGACTTAGAAATTGGTAAAATTTCTATTTAAGACCTCCTAATTAATATTTCAAAACAATTTCATAATAGAAACTTCTAGAATGCAAATTTTACAAATTATTCGATTTAGTCCCTAATTTCAATTTAAGCACTTTATGCATAAAATTTCTTCACAAAATTTTCACACAATCATGGAATCATATCATAGACCTCAAAATAATCATAAAATAATTATTTCTATCTCGGATTTTGTGGTCACGAAACCACTATTCCGACTAGGCCCAAAATCAGGCTATTACAACTCTCCCCCCTTTAGGGATTTTCGTCCCCGAAAATCTTACCAGAAAAGCGGTCTTCACTTTTAATCTCATATTTGGTGCCGAAGAACTTTCACTTAGGCTGTACCTCTAGTACATCTCTTTAATTTCTCATATGATCTAAAAGCTTATAGGCTCAACTCTCAACTGTTCTTAAATTTTCAACCCTTCTCAGTTTCCCATGATATCATGACATAAAACCCAGATCTCAACTTGATTTAATGGAGACCGGAATTCCAAGAAATCCAACAATCAAAGAGACCTGAAATTCCATGAATCTGATGAGTAGGAATTCATTCAATACATATATGATTTATAGATCTCGCCAAACATTTAACAATAGGATACATCACATTTTCCTCTTTCCGGCATGGAAATATTTCTGACATGGCCTCAAGAATAATCCTTTTCATTTCCATCCCAATATTAACACTAACAAGGATAATTTTGATAGATCCCAATGTTCGGCTTTAACCCCTTTAACAACTCCGATTTTATGTAACATCGAATACTCTAAACTATCACATTACCTCACTGTCTTGAAACACATCAGAATTCATACAACAGTACATTTCTGAAAGTCAGGAAGTCTTTACTCAATGTAGACTAGTCTAGTTCAGACGCTTCGATTACCAATATTCTCATCTATCCAAACTTTGTCAACATGTAATAAACTTTTCAGCTTTTACAAGACGAAAACCTTATCATTCGTAGTGATTTTAACTAATATCCAACTCTTTCTAATAAATGTACACTTCTCGTTCAGACTATTTACTCTTTTATCCGTACAAAAATGAAATTATATTATCAGACTTGAAAAAATAATCCTGACATAATTGTCACATGAAATCTTTCAAATAAATAAATCACCATACCGACTGAAACTCGCGCTTTTATCACCTATGCCTTTATTGATGTCAAATCCTTATAGAAATTAGAAAAAATCCCAATACTAAAATCACCACATTACCAAGATCAAATTAGAAGTATAGTCATATTTGACATGATTATCGCGAGCTGAAGAACGCACTTCAAACATGAGTCATAATTGACAAATTATGGAACAAAGATAACAAGAAAACTGAATAAAGAAATCCGAATAAAGAGATCCGGGATAAAGAAACCCAAGATACGATACTATGCCGAGAATCGAAAACCAAACTCATAGAGAAAATACAAAATACCCGATAATTCTTCAAAGAAAGAAAGTCCGAAGAAAACATCATTTAATCCCATTGAAATCAAATATAACAAGAACAATATATCTTCCGATACATATATATCGGATGAAGCATCAAGTAGAAGAATCGAATCATAATATCATATGTATTCTCTCATCAATTCTTATCGATTTAAATGAAATAGAATACCCGATGAAATAGAGCAATATAAATTATAAACCAATCAGACTACCAATGCTTTCATCCAACACGAAATTAGAAGACATTCCCATATAACAAGAATTTCTTCGAAGATCAATAGCCATAGAAATATTTACGAGAACGGGTAAACACATAGAACATTTCAAAAGAGATCGCTAAATCTGTCCGATCATAATCTGTCACACTCGAGATAGTTCACATTTCAAATATCATTTCCCCAACTAGTTCTGTCGTCACAAATTTCATATTAAACCATTCACTAAAGAAGGCCATTTTTGAATAAATTTCGATTTACACTTTCCTTGACCTTGCACCTGAGTAATTCGATTTACAAAAGAGAATTCCTTCTCTAATTGGGATAGTGCATAACTCCAATAATCTTTACGTCAATCCGATGCTTTACTGGCTCTGACTTTACTTATCAGCTCATTTTCAATCTCTGATCATACTTATAATTATTCTATCACTAAACTCTTTGGGTTCTCAACCGAAAACTTATTCAATACAAATCTCATGAAATTCCATTATAAGTACCACTTCGGTAAGGGGGAGGGGTTGTAGGACCTCTGACTCGACTTTCTTATGCATACACATATGACATAACTCCCATCATCATAGCAACATCATCAAAATCATGTCATTCATTCAGGCAATGCAACATTCATGTTGGCTTACACAAATTTTCCTATTGTCCATTTAGACAATATACTTATGCATACATTCTATGTTTTCTAGATAACTTTACTTATCCATTCATTTAATTAAATTAAGTCATGCTCATGACATCATATAAGACCAAACAAACATAGATATTTGCATCACAATCACAACTTTTATTTCGTGCATCATCATGTACATATCATTACAATCATATAATTCAGTCCAACAATTTAACATAGATAAGTTCATTTCATTATAATCCTTTATCTCATAAAAATTATATATCATTAACATTCATCAACATTCAACGTCCAATCAAGACAAGGACATTTTCATTCGTATCATGATATTATGACCTTTATTCATACCTCTACTACTTTCTATTTATTCCGTTCATCTTATCAAGTAAGCCACATACACTACATCGTATGAGCATTAAGCAAATATGGATATTTATCACATATGTATCATAAACATTTATTCATACTTTTCTAAACCGAGACTTATCATAATCATAATTTTAATCAAATACCTTCACATAACATTGAACATGGTCGGCGCAGCTCGGTTGGAGAGTACCCTGTCTAAATAAGACGGTACTCATACGAGTCGGAAGACATCACACTATCACAGATTAGTGGCATGTATAGCTAAACTTTTACACATGCTAGGTTAGTTTGAGAACCGACTAAACCTGCTCTGATACCACCAAATGTAACGCCCCGTACCCGAGACCGTCACCGTAGTCGAACACGAGGTGTTAATAGACTTAATTCATTACTTAAATAGCTCAAACAATTTATTTTTAAAATTTTCAGTCAAGCTAACAATCTGCATCATAGTTGCTTAAAAATTCATATCTCGAGTTACAAAACTCGAAATCAAATTCCGTAAATTTTTTCTGAAACTAGACTCATATATCTATTTACTAAATTTTTTATAGAATTTTTGGTCGAGCAAATTAGTACAGTTTATTAGTTAAAGTCTCCCTGTTTGAGTTTGACTGCTCGACCTCGTATTACTGAATCAAATATCTCCCTTTACTGAGTTTCAATGACTATACCGTTTGCTTCTAATAAAACTAGATTCAATAAGGAATCTATAAATATAAATTATGACTTCTAATTATCTTGAAAAATTTATGGTAAATTTCCAAAGTCAGAACAGGGGATCCAGAAATTGCTCTGGCCCTGTTTCACAAAAATTTAAACATCTCATAAATATAACTCATATACCTGTTTTGTTCCATCCATATGAAAATAGACTCATAATTCTTCAATTCCATATATTATTCATCATCTAATTGTATCTCTACTATTTTTAGTGATTTTTCAAACTCACGTCACTTCTTGTTGTCTGAATCTATTTTATGGTAAATTTTACCTATTTCATGGTTTCCATGGATTAGCTAGCAATTTAGCATACATAACACCAAATATGATCATCATTACCAAGCATTTCCATACCACTCAATAACCATATCATAAGACCATATATACAAAATGATTATAATGCTATACATGCCATACTCAAAATATGCAAGCCATTATGCCAAGATGGTATACGGATATAGTGTGAGCATGCCTCCGACCGTTCCCGATTTCCGAGCTGGCTTGTCAACACTACAAGGAATGAAAAGGAGGAAGTAAGCATAAATGCTTAGTAAGCTCACATGCAAACAGCAAGTAACACAACTATATAAGCAAACATAAAACATAATTTGCATAATCATCACCGAGACATTCATATCACATTTTCATTTATCATCTTACCATATTGTTGTTATATCGAGTTTTCAACCCGAGGGTTAAGTACATACCTGTTCAAAGTATTCATTTCACAACACTTACCAATACGTCTCTTTCATCTCGAGTATTCCTCCATTTGAGTAGAATTTTACCCGTTGAACACATCGGAATATAATTCGGATACATGGAATGTTTGCACATAAGTGCCACATATGTAGCCAAGCTACTATGTAACCCGCCCATAAGCGAACTCGGACTCAACTCAACGAGATCGGGCGTTCGCATCCATAAGTGAACTGGGACTCAACTCAACGAGCTCGGATGCCTAGTTACATCTCTCGAACTCGGACTCAACTCAACGAGTTCGGACATTCGCATCCATAAGTGAACTCGGGCTCAACTCAACGAGTTCGGATGCCCAAACATCCTAGTGACATGTCACTTGTATCCTAATCCATTCCTAAGGTTCAAACAGGCGTTTTCCTCGATCACACATCTTTGGCATCTTTCACGGAATATCGAAATTGATACTTTGGTGATAGTTCATACTCATCAAGTAATTCACATAATTATATATTATTCAACAATAACCACAAAGCATAATATTTCATGATAATAATCAGCATCATATCATATAAACAACATTAAATTGCTTAAAATGACAATTATGTTACTACATTTACACATGAACTTACCTCGTATGCAAAAATGGCTACTTTTACCATTTCGTCCACAACTTGGTATTTTCCCCATTTTAGCCCGAATTTTAGTTTTCCTTGCTCTATCATTTAAAATATAGTCTAATTAGGACTCACATTATTCAAATTGACCCAAAATCATATTTTGGCAAAATTACAATTTTGCCCCTAAACTTTTGCATATTTACACTTTTGCCCCAAAGCTCGTAAATTAAACTTCAGCCTATTTTATTATGTTTTATGACATGCTGATCATTTTTCCTTCTATGGCAACATCAAATTCTCACTCTAACATGTACTTATGACTATTAGGTATTTTTACCGATTAAGCCATTTTGCTAGTTTTCGCTTAAAACCGAGTAGCACAAGTTGTCTAACATAATTTAAAACCTCATATTCTATCATAAAAAACCAAAATACACAAATTTCACCTATGGGTATTTTTCCAAATATGAACCCTAGGTTGAATTATTGCTAGCATAAGCTTAATCGAGCTACTAGGACTCCAAAAACATAAAAATCATTAAAAACGAGGCTAGAACGGACTTACAATCGAGCTTGGAAGCTTGAAAAACCCTAGACATGGTTTCTCCTTGCTATATTCGGCCATGGGGTTGAAGATGAGCAAAATTGGCTTTTAATTTTGTATTTTAATTCATTTTACCCCTAAATGACCAAAATGCCCTTACTACTAAACTTTCCAAAAATTCCATCCGTGTCCAATTTTTGTCCATAGACTTAGAAATTGGTAAAATTTCTATTTAAGACCTCCTAATTAATGTTTCAAAACAATTTCATACTAGAAACTTCTAGAATGCAAATTTTACAAATTATTCGATTTAGTCCCTAATTTCAATTTAAACACTTTATGCATAAAATTTCTTCACGAAATTTTCACACAATCATGCAATCATATCATAGACCTCAAAATAATCATAAAAGAATTATTTCTATCTCAGATTTTGTGGTCACGAAACCACTATTCCGACTAGGCCCAAAATCAGGCTATTACATGGGCACACGGGCGTGTAACCTTAACAGAATAGAAAAATTTTCTAAGTGTTGAAAGTTGTGAACGTGTTCGGTTTAGTCCCGACCTCTTCCTAATGCATGTTTCAGGTCTCATTGACCTATGAAAGGAACTTATGTTGATGTTTAACTACGATGCTATGATGTTTTTCAAATGAATGTGAAGTGTTTTGATATGTTTGGTAATGCCACTTAATCTTAGTCTGACGATGGATACGAGTTAGGGGTGTTACAAATAAACTTTTCTATCTCAAATTTGCGGTTTCACAACCACTATTCCGTTTAGGCCCTATTTTGGGATGTTATAGCCTTTTAGTAAACACACGGGCAGAAACATGGGCATGTGTCTCTGCCTTGTGGAGGACATGGCCTCAAGATATGGGCGTGTGCCTCAGCTATGTGAAGTCTGCATTGAATTTCGAGAATTTAATTCGCCACACGGCCTAAGCACACGAGCATGTGACTTAGCCGTGTGACCTTATTTTGGTTGATGATGTTGTAGTCAGAGAGTTACACGGGATGAAGACATGGGCGTGTGTCTCAAAATAAGAAAATTTTCTAAGTATTCTCAAAATTTTCTAAAGTTCTTGGTTTAGTCTCGAGTCGCTTCCGAAATATGTTTTGGCCTCGTAGTCCCTTATAAGGGACAATTTCCATGAAATTGAAAAGCTTTAAATTTGAACGAAATTTTATCGCCCAGTTTTGCATGAATGTTTATGTTTTAGTCTGGTAATGCCTCAGACCCTATCTTGGCATCAGATACTGGCAAGGGGTGTTACACAATTTGTTTCTTTTCTTTACTCAGTTCCTTAGCTTTGTGTGCTAGGCCTATTAGCACCGCAGATTCCCTTATTTCAAGAATTCCAATCAACAATTTGATATCTTCATTCAGGCCCTCTTGAAATCGTTTACACATTTTAGCCTCGGTTAAAACCCATTCTCTGGTATATTTACTTTGTCTAACAAATTCCTATCCATATTCAGGCACTGTCATGTTTCCTTGTTTGAGCTCTAGAGATTCTTTGTTTTTCTGATCCATGAATCTCTGACTTACATACTTTTTTCTGAATTCAGCTTGGAAGTATTCCCATGTAACATTCTCCCTCGGTACTACTGAAGTTATGGTATTCCACCAATGATAAGTTGTATCTTTCAGTAGAGATATCACACATTTCAGACATTCAGCAGGTGTACAAGACAATTCATCAAAAACCCGGATAGTGTCCTCTAGCCAAAACTCAACCCTTTCCGGATCATCATTTGTGGTAACTCTAAATTCTTCCGCCACATGTTTTTGGATTTTATCTATCGAAGGCTTACCAATTCTAACAGGTTCATCACCCTGTTGTACCTCAGGAATCGTTTGGGGAGCAAGTGGGGGAGGTCATTGTACAGTAGGTTTTATTCTTAAGTACTGGGTAAACCATTCATTCATCATTTGAAAGAAGGCTTGCTTTGCCTCCTCACTTAAGCCCTCAAACACCGGCCCTTCACTACCAAACAAAGATGCAACTCTTTGAACCGAAGTTGAAGCATTGCTTTCAGCTTCTTCGGATTCAGCACTAGTTTCTGTTGGATGACATTACTATAGGAAAAACACATTTAAAATGATCAGGAGTCATCACACTATCACAATTTATATAATGGCATGTATAGCTAAACTCATGTTCGCTATGTCAAATCCGAGATTCAACTAAATCGTAGCTCTGATACCACTAAATGTAACACCCCTAACCCGTACCCGTCGCAAAAATAGGGTTTCAGAGTATGACTAAAACATTTAGAACATTTTTCTATTAAACTACATAAATTATTATTCATTTATCGAGATCATACATCATGTCCCTCGATCGGGTCCTCGAGGCCCAATACGAGCATTAGAATCGAATCGGGACTTAATCAGGACCTCTAAGGAATTTTTGTGAAATTACAAACTTTTTTCCAAGGTGCAGGGCTCACACACCCGTGTGGTCCAAGGGACATGCCCGTGTTGGAGGCCATGTCCAACCCCATGTAACTCTCTGACTTGTACACACAGCTATGCCACACGCCCGTGTGCTAGGTCGTATGGTTAATTAATTCAATTTAAAATTAGGTGTAGGTTTCACATGGCCAAGACACACACCCGTGTTCTAAATCGTATCGCACACACAGCTAAGACACATGCCCGTGTCTCTGCCCGTGTGCCCAATTCTCAGCATTTTTTTCTCAAAATTAAGGTGCAGGGGACACACGGCCTAACCACATGCCCATGTTGCCAGGCGGTGTGTCACACAAGGTCTAGACACACGCCCGTGTGGAGAAAGCCATTTCTAGCTTCATCTCTCACCCAAAATTTTACCCAAGACCCGCACTTGAAACACACATCCAATACCAACCATTCGAAGCATTCAAATTAAGCAATTCCATTATTCATCATGGCATACCATTACATGTATATGTGTTCATAACCTTACCTTGGATTAACTTAGACATTAACATCATTTGATCACATATACTTAACATAACACATGTGACATATCATAATGACCTACTTAATCATACCAAAATAAACCATTACTAACCATTCCAATGGCTAAGTTACAAAATAACATTAGCATGCTACCAATGGTCAAGTTGCCCTACAGATGCCATTATACCAAAATGATTTCACTAAATATACCTAAAATGCTAATTGATAGTGTGATGATGTTCCAATGATCTTCCAGCCTCACAAGCTTTTGAGCAAAATAAAACAGGGAAAATTAAATGGAGTAAGCATTACATGCTTAGTAAGTTCTATAACAGAAACTAAACTTACCAATCTTGTTTATTAAAATCTAAGCATACAATGTTATGTTTCCATCCATTTGGCTAAATTGCCTAATCACATACATTCCATCAAACATGTTAGTCACCAAAATATTCATATCAATCAAGTAACATAGATGATCTCATCAAGAAATATTCTTTCAAGTCATTGTCAATTCATGTCGAAGTTCTTGTGTCATATCAAGAGTTTTATGTCCGTTGAATCATTGAATTCTGATGGATGCTTAAGTAGTACATTCGAAGCGTACGATTCAACAATCCATCAATTCCTTATTCAAGGGTGCCCATTAGGGCACTTAACCAAGAAACATTCTCTCGAGCTACATATCGTATAACAGGATTACCAATCCAAGCTAAATGCCTTATATAACATAAGCTTAGAGGAGCTCGATTAGGATTACCAATCCAGGCTAAACCCTAATCATAACGTATACTCGAGATATACTATATCGGTATTACCAATTTAGGCTAAATCCTTTTTATAACAAGGTCATTGGGATTACTCATCCGAGCTAAATCCTGTCTGCAACAAATGTAGGACCCTATTTGTTTCGAGAAAGCGCATACAATCATCGGAATTCAACATTCCATCGCGACTTAACCCTTTATTACCATTTCAAGCATGTATTAAGATTTTCATTATAACATTAAAGTAATGTACATCAATATAAATCACATTCCATACAACACAAAATTCAATTAAACATATTTACATGTCGGATTAAGTTACACGAACTTACCTCGACACTTGTTTGCGTAAAAGTCTACTAATCTGAAATCTTTTCTTTTCCTCAATCTAACCTCAAATTAGTGTTATCCAGATCTATATAAATGAATTTAACCATCAATTTCACACATTTCATATTTAAATGGACTCAATTTACATCCTAGGCAAAATTACCATTTTGCCCCTAACTTTTCCATAAATTTTAATTGTCCCTGGGCCCTGAAAACGAAACTTGTACAAATTACTCCCTATTCCAAGCCTAACCAAAGCCCCATTACAAATTTTCCAGAACATGTATTCATAAAATTTCAAAATTTTTCATCAAATTTTACAACTTTTCATTTTAGTCCCTAAATCATGTTTCCATCAAAAATCACTTTGTAAAAGTTGTTTATCTATCAATAATCTTTCATCTTTTACCATAAATTTCTAATTTCCAAAATAATACATCCATGACCCATTTTCATACCTTGATAACTTTTCAAATTAATCCCTCAAATAGAGAGATTAAGTTATCCTGATTTCAAAAATACCAAAATTACTAAAAACAAGACAAGAGAACTTACCCAATTAGGCCTTGAAACTTTTTTCTCTCTCCTAGGGTTTCCATGTGGTTTTACGTTGAAGATGACATAAAATAAGATGATTTTTTTATCATCTTTTCAATTAATTAAGTATTTTAGTATTTCTAATTTAGTCATTTCCCTTTTTCTATAATTCCATGGAGAGTCACCAAGAAAAATCTACATACTTTTCTTAACGATCTAATTACCATATAAAGACCTCTATTTTTGAGTTCCATAGCTATTTGATCCTTATAGCTACTAGAATTCAACTTTCACATTTTATGCGATTGAGTCCATCTCGTAATTAAGCACTAAATCGATAAAATTTTTGTATCAAAATTTTCACAAAACATATCTACCATATTATGGGCCATATAATGAAATAAAAAAAAAACCTTATTTTTGGGTCAGATTTTTGGTCTCGAAACCACTGTTTCAATTTCACTAAAAAATGGGTTGTTACAGAAATCTTCTAGATTTCCAAGATGGGAATATCTGCCAATTATTATCCATTATGACAAAAGCCCCAAAAAGGAGAACTAGCCATAATAGTATTCAGTAACAACCCTCTTGAGTAAGGCAGAAAGCCTTTGTTACCATTGAAGTAGGATTTTAGAGTCAGGGTAGTCACTTTGACACTCCACTAGAATAGTAGTAAAAGATGATTCATGGGTGAGCTTGACTACAGTGTGAAAAGAAGGATTTAACCCATTAGATGAGTAAGGTTAGCATGCGAATGAACTTAGACATCTCAAGACATTTCACCAGGATTAAAATGATTGATAAGTCAAGCAATACTCATCTTTGAGTATCCACCAAACTAGGGGATTGGAGAAAAGATTATGGATCAGAGTGCGTGATAGTAGGATTAAAAGTCACCAATGAATTGGCAACCAAGATTCGTCAATGTTAAGGATCTACAAGATGGGCGGACTTAGGACATAAGCAAATTTAGGATTTGCAGAAGCATCCGCTAATGATAAAGTGAAGGGTTGGTAGATAGGCGGTGTTCGCCAAGGAATGTCCTCCAAATTAAGGAAGTGAAGAGTTACTAGGGGACGGAGAACCCGTAGCAGAGTAACTAGTTCTAATCTATACCATAATTTCTTAACAGCTTTTATGTTACTCAATTTGGCCCTTAATATCACAAAATTGACTAATAAGCATAGTTGAATTTCTAATCAATTCCAACATTTTTCTTTACTTTTCAACTTAGTCTTAACATGCTCAAAACTCATACTTCAAATGCTCATCAAAATCAAGCTCAACTTCATCATTTATCTATTAATGGAAACTTGCATTTAACTTAATAATTTAGAAATTTAATACATGGGTAAGACATTATAAGTTGAGATGATCATAAATTCATAAAAATCTAATCAAAAAGTGCATTTGTCAATTTTGGATGAAAATACCATGAAAACTAAGCAAATTTCTTTTCTTTTCTATTATGGGTATGGACAGCCACCATGGAAAAGATGATGACTTTTTATTTCATCCTGTTTCTTTTACTATATATACTAAGATTAGTGACATAATTAACTCAATTAACTTATGTTTAATAAGCATAATTCAACTTAAATTAACTAAATAAGAATAGAGGAATTAGGCTAGACTCATGCATGAGTAATGGTTAAATAACCATTTAGGTCCCTGGATAATTGCCAATTGGGTCCTTAACCAATTTTCGATTTAAAGTTTATTAGTTATTAAACTTTTACAATTTAGTCCCTAAACTTTAATTAACGATTTTCTCGATTTTATTTCTTAAACGCTCTTTAATGTATTACATACTAACCCCGTAAGTTCTCCTATTCAATTTTTCATTAACTCAATTTATGGAATTGAGCTCCAAAACCACATTTTCTAACACCAACTAACATTTGGGTCGTTATACTCACTATAAGGGAGCAAAGTGTGACCTCAATATCAGTAATCCCTAAGCATATAGACAACCTTGTCTTCCACTATAAAAATCCATGAAAATAGTTGAAGAAGGCCAAGTTCCATTCCAGACTCCATATCCCTCCCCCAAAAGTCAAAGAATACAACCAAAAACCATCATCAGTAGATCTTTGTTTGAAAAATCGATTTAGAAAATAGTTTTTTTTTGGCACAGTGGAAGTTTAAAATGTTTCTTTAAAAACTTAGTCATTGTGATATTCATAGCAATAAACTATAACCAAAATTATATATGTGCTTTGTAAAAAGTGGTTTATGTGGATCTTGGTTTTCTATCGAACGACCTTCATTATTCTCAAATCATAAATTGTTTTGAGTGTGGGCTCAAAGTGTTATGAACCAATTGCACTGAATGAAAACTTTATTAACTTTTAGTAGGAAAGATAATTCTTTTTATAACTGGAGTTATGCGTTTTTCCCAGAAAATAGAATTTAGTTTATAAAATAAATTTACAATATTTTGTTACATAATAACAACGTAAATAATGTGTGTAAAGCTTAACATATAATTCCTATTTTTAGAGAATCAATACAAAATATATGATCAAATAAGATCTGATTAAATAATAATACTTTATATAAAATACAACTTCTACTCTAAGTAAAAGACTAAGGCGTTGAAATGCCCTATAATTCACTAGGTTAGTTGCCCATTGTGTTCCACAAGGCCTAGTTGGGCCTCGTATTGGGTTAATTATATGTGTTATTTAGATTTTTATCCAACATTTATATTTTATCCAACCTAATATTTATTTTCTATTTCTCAAAATATTATTGATTTAATTCATTAAATAAACTAAATTAACTTCTCATTTAAATTATTTTCTCAACCTAATTCTAATTCCATTAAAGTCATGACATTTTTATTGTATAAGAACCTATAAGGAAAATATATTTAATTTCTTTTCTCAACAAATCCATAGTGAGTAATTAATTTAATTCTCACTTCAAACTTCTATTATTTAATTATATTTAATTAAATAATAGTTCAAAGAAATTAAAATAATTTTTTTGTCGCCTTTTGTATTGTCACATCCCAAAACTCAGCCTACTAGTTTTGAGTTAGTAGAACCGAGTCATTAAACTGGGGGTTGAGTTAGGTATCAGAAATTAGGGTCGTGAGTAATTAAAGTTGCATATTCAGGTTTTTATTTTATTAACTAGCTTAAAACGAAATTCAATTTTGAGATCTAATTTGGAAAAAAAAATGGGTTTTAATTTATTTAGGACCTTGTTGGAAAAGGGAGAAATTAGGAGTGACCTAAAGGGCAAAATGCCCAATTTTTGAAATTAGTCTCCTACAAGAGAACACCCATTGTCTTCTCCTTCCTCTCTGAAACCCAAACTATTCAAAAGTTTTCCAAAACCTAAAATTAGAGAGTTCATTCAAAATCAATTCAATCTTTTGGATTTATTAACCTTCTAAATGACAAAATAACCCTAAATTTCAAACGAAAATCACGTTTTCTCCCCCAAATTCATCATTGTTCTTCTTGAGTTCAAATCTCGAAATAGAGTTGTAAATCATCATTTTCATCAAATTAAGGCAATATTCTAACTTTTTAGGGTTAAACAAAGAGTTCTATTAATTCAATTTGAGTTTTAAACGATTATATGAAGATTTATTTAGATTTGATGTTTCTAAAGCAAGCTTTGATTAAAAACTAGCAAATCTCATAATATTGAGTAAACCAATGTTTTCAAACTGATTTTTGATTCATTCTAACCTCATTAGAAGGTATTTCACTTCAATTTGATAGTTCATAACCAAATTTTAAGAATCGAACATTTTCCCTTTTTCATATTCTTGAAAGCTTCAATTTTCTGAAAATTTGATGACCAAAGATTTAGGTGGAATTAATGGTTTAGAAATGAAATGAAATTATATTTACGATGTTTGAAATCAAAATTGAGGATTATAAATGAGATTACAAAGTCGAAACTTCAATTTTGACAAAACTAGCTAGTTTTCAGTAGTAAGAAAAAAGAGCTTTGAATTGTGTTTTCCTTATTATTTGGTTGTATTCAAGGCTATTTTAATGAGTTTGGAATGTGTTTGCTGTGTGTGTAAAGTGCCAGATCAATCGAAATCCATTACGAGCAAGTCTAAAGGCAAGTAAAAGCTTGTTTGAGCTTTCGACCTGTAATCGGAAGCACGATTGGTGAGTTTTCAGAGTCGCTACTAGCATGCGCAATTCATAGCATTAATTGAGAGCTTAGAAATAAGCCCTTATCCTATGTTCTGAGAAATGCCTTTCTATACTTTTTACCTAGTTATGAAATTATACTTAATGAATGTCGAGTTGTGGAATGTGATGCTAATATGACAAGTAATATAAGTGAACACTTGTGTGTGATATGTGATAATCTGATTTTAATGCATACATTTATGGTTAGACATGTGATGGCTCAATGAGCATAGTTGTGTCACTTAAAGTGCAATTAATGTGAATCAGATAAGCATGCATTGTGTACAAGTTTGTGATGTGAATTGACAAAACTGAATAGAGATTATGTAACATCCTGAATTTGGGGCCTAGAAGAGTTGGGTTTTGAGTCTGGGATTCGAATAGAAGAAAACCTGAATAATTAGGAAGTTTTAAATATTATCGTTTCAGAAAAAAAAATATTAGTTGTAATGCCTTGATTTTCTGGATTTTTTGGGTTTTTGTGATTTTTAGTAAATCTTGAAATTTTCATGTTCTAAATATTGGAATTATGTTTAAATGTGTTAGTAGACGTTTAGAAGGCCCAAGACTAAGCTAAACACGGTAAAATATCAAGGTGGGATTTTTAAGTGAATAGGAGATTTGGTTAAGTGGGCTTTTAAGAAGAACTGCGTAAGTTATGACACAAATAAGCCTTTGGTAAAGTGGCTAAGTGACGCCACTAGGGAGCTATGAAGGTGGCGTGTAAGTGTTGGGGAAGACACAGGTTCGATTCCTTTGTTGGCAAATAGATGCATTTATTTTTAGTGCGGGAGGGTAAGTGTTGGAGTTCGGTGGATTACGCTAGAGGAGAGTTGGATCAGTTTAACTTCTTGGATTAAGGAGTGATAAGGGGAGAGATTTAAGGGATTGGGATGAGGCTAGGACTTAGCCGAATGGGGGGAATTGAAGAGGGAAAATCGGCAGGGGGATTATGAGGGTAGTATTTCGGCACTTAGGGTATTGTTGGTGCCGTTTTCTTCTGCTTTTACACCTTAGGATTGTTCTTTTCTCTCTTTTTCCTCTCTAGCCGAAACTACCACCTCCCCTATTCTTCTTCTTCTATTTTTTCTTCTTCAAACTATTCATCATACCTACTATTCATCAACACTTTTGCCGAATCCATAAAAGCCGAAATCTGTGATCACTGCTTGTGCCGATTTCTTCAAAGCCAGGTTCTCCTATGTTCTTTTGCTTTTATTAATTTACAAATTATCTTTTCTTAATCCTGGATTCTGACGCAATTCTACTTCAAGGTTGTAGCCCGCATTATCATCTCCTTCATCACACAAAAGCCGAAAAACCATAGAATTGGGGGCTTATAGTCGAAACTTCAGAACTTCGGGAGTCGAGTTTTTACCATCGTTTGAAAGATAAATCTGCACCAGATTGCGTGGAGATCAAAAAGGAGTAAGGGGTAAGTGTTCATCATCTCAGATCTGGTTATATTTTACAAAGTTAGGAAAAGCCGAAGTCCCTAAAATATAGAGAGGCTGTCGAATTGGGCATGTGGCTCTAAAGGTTTTTAACTGACATTTTCTGTCAATGATTAGTGTCTTCTTAAGTGTTGGATTAAAGGCGTGGGTTGTTGGAGCAATCGGATTCGGAGCTAGCTACCGTTTTTGGCAAAGAAGGTAAGGTTTCAAAGGCTTTTAGGGATATGGTTCGATCATAGATAAGTAAGTTTTGGGGGTTTAGTGATTATGGTTTGTAAATAAGAACTATGCTAATCAATTGCGGGACATCGGAAGTGATCTCGATGAGCGATCGTCACGAATCGGTGTGTCTAGAACACCCTTTCTTAGTTCAATTAAGGCAGTTTAAATGCCAAAATTCCGGCATTTCATGGTCATGTGAGTATCTGAATGCTCTCAAGGCATAGAGTAATTGTTAGATCTGCACCGCAAGGTGGTAAGCACGTTAGTGTGACGTTTTAGCGTATTTTGGAAAAAGGGCTCGATGGGCCAAAACGGGCCCAATGGGCTTACTGGACCAATATGGGTAAGAGATGGGCAAATTAGCACATTAGGTAGATGGTGGAATCAAATTGCATAAAACCGATAAAAATTACTGAATTAGCTTGTGCGATGGCGTAGATCACAAAATTACCCTAAAGAGCAAAATTACAAAATTACCCTAAAGAGCAAAATTACCGATATACCCCTAGGGTTTTAAATTGGTGAATCGCTTGATTGATTACTCTCGTATTTTGCATGATATGCATTTATTAATATCTGTTGCATGGGATTGGGGTATTAATGGAGGAAGTCTTGAAAGTGGTTCATCCACGTCTTGGAGGCTTTGCCTCAATGGATTGAAATTTGAGTTCTTTTTTCAGCAATCGTGTGTGTAATTTGGGTGGGTTGAGATATTCCCCACAAGGTGTGTAGGGCTAGTGCAGGCGGTGTAGCGGTTGGTGGGTTGAGTAGTCTCCCGGATGGGCTTGCATTCATTATTCTTGTTGTTACTCATGTTCTTGAACGGGCCTATGGGCCACATTGTTATGTAAAAGGGCTAAGGCCTTGCTCTCAGATTCGAAAAGGGCTTGACCTCGTGTCTTGTTATCTGAATAGGGCTTAGGCCCAATGGGCTCGAGCTGAATTGGGCTTTGGATGGGTTTCTGTATACAGAGTTTTCCCAAACTCACCCCTTCCTCTTCCATCCTTGCGGTGAGCCCTAGAATTGGTGGACTTGGAGTCAAGGGGATTCGAGTGGCCATGAAGATTGATTGCCGATTTTAAATAAGTTTAGCATTTATTTTGGATTATTTTTATTATGCTTAAAGTTGTAATAAGGTCGCTCTTTTAATTACTTATATTTTGGGGATTATTAAACTGCTAGCACTAGGGTTCGTTTTATAAAATCTACTTGTTTTAAAAAGATCACGATGACGCATAAAGTTTCCATAAAGTAAATGTTTTCCCAAGAAAAATAAATATTTTAAGCAAACGATTTGCAACCTTAATCATTTTCTTAAGCTGGTCATAATCAAACGGTTTTCTCAAAATTATACGAGATGTTAGAGTGTGGCAATGGCGGTGTGCATGTCTAGGATTGGATCCGAAGAGAGCTTGGTACTTAAGCAGTCCGACGAACTCACCTCCTCTTCTTCTTGGTTTCCTACCTGGTGCGCAGCTTCCATTCACTTTAACTTACTTTTAAAAGTGTCTTTTACAACACCAACTCAGCTTTTCCAAACTAAGTGTTTTGAACACATCAATGTGGCGCATCAGATCCGGTCATAACATCCAAGCCGGGTTTGGGGTGTTACAGATTATGTGCTTTAAAAATTAATTAAATATGTTTAATTGTGGATATTTTTGCCTTATGATCTCTTGAAACCATTGGATATAGATGGCATACCATAGGATTGTAAGTACTCATTTTTGTGCTTTGTGATTTGGGAATTAAGGCCCTGAGGCAGATTGGAGAGATAAGAAAATGTCAAGCTAAGCTCCATTCACCAGGATACGTTGGTGTGATGGAGAGTGTTTAGTTTTATCCTACACTTATGAGATAAGTTAGAATCTTTAAGTCATTGGTGTGATGGAGATCCGTTTATCCAATGGGTGGTGATAGAGCCCAATTTTATGTTTCCTAATCTCAATGTGCTAAATTATCATTAAATGGCTTATATATGAGATATGTTGTGTGTAATTGTATGTGAGAGTACATGCTATTTTATGAATTAATGAAGCATGAACATGTAAGTTTGACTCAATTAGAATATGGTAGTGAATGTTTTTAGTATACTCTTGTTTAACCTTTGATGTTATGTATGTTTTGTAGTAATTCTGACATTTACTGAGCTTGTTTAAGCTCACTCACTCCATATTAAAATCTTGTAAATAAGTAGCTTTTTCAGTGTGAGTGGTACGACTAAGGAAGTGATTCTATCAAGGCACTAGTTTTTGAGTAGGTGGTTTTATTGTTTGAACAATATGAGTAAAGGCAATGTGGGTTATAACTACCTTATTATTATGGTTTTGAGATTAGGCTTTTGAGTTACCATAGTTGCTTCTAGACTTTGAACGAGGTTAATTTTGATACCTTATATTGACATTCGTATTGCATTCTTTAGTTGCATGAAATGTACGTGTTTATATAGCTTATAGAATGGTGTGATGTTGATAGTGGGTTTGGTTAAAGTGGATAATGATTGCATATTGAGTTAGAAAGTTTTTTGAGCATGAAATACATTTTTAACTTGTAGAACTTTAGTATTCTGGAATAAAGTATCGATACTCAGGACATGAATATCGATACCTCGAAGTTGGGACATTTTCAAAATTTGATAGAATCTAACTTTGGTATCAATATTTATATATGAGTATCGATACTCATGCCAAAAATTTGATAACCTTTCCATGGTACTAATAAAACGTTTTTAACTAGGATTTGGCAGAGAGTTAGAATGGTATCGATATTTACATTAGTATCGATACCTAATTTACAAAATATCGATACCTCTTATGTAGTATCGATACTTATGTTGTTCTATAGGATTTAAATTGAATGAACCTTAATTACAGATTAAATATTTCTATTATTGTGTGAATGCTTAAGTAAATAGGAACATCTTTAAAAATTTTAATTTAGTAATCATAAACCTTACTAATAGCTACATATGCATGTGTTTAAGTATCGTTAGTTGATGTTCACAAAATCTCAAAATTTTTCCTAGGTGCAATGGTCACACGCCCGTGTGGTCAAGTCGTGTGGTTCACACGACCAAGGGACATGCTCGAGTCTCAAGCCGTGTAACTTTCTAACTTGGGTCACATGGCCAAGCCACACACCCATGTGCTAGGCCATGTGTAAATACCTGGGCATTCTATTTTGAAATTTTAAAGATGCAGGGGACACACGGCCAGGTCACACGCCTATGTGCTAGGAAGTGTGTCTCACACGGCTGAGACACATGCCCGTGTGGATGAAAATAGGCTATTTTCCAAGCCATATTTCTCACCCCATTTTATCATCCTCCTACACCAACACTTTAACACATTCACAAGCTATTTTAGGTCATTTATTCCAGCTCGAAATCAAGTCTTATACATGATATAATACCTCATATAATCAAGTATACACACTTACTTAAATTACCAAGTTCACATATATGCATATGTTATCAAATATGCTAACTTAATTCAATCATTAATATGCCAATATAATTTCTATCAATCAACCAATTTCAAACACATACCAAACATATCCATCACAAGTCATTCCAATGGCTAGTGACAATTGAAGCATTTATATGCCGATATTGGTCAATTAACCTATACATGCCATTATAACCATAATTGATTTACCATATATATACTGAAATGGGCTGATAGATAGTGTGAGTGATCTTTTCCAAGCTTCCAATCTAATGAGCCTCTAAATTACCATAGAACAGTGGAAAATAAAACAAAGTAAGCATGAAATGCTTAGTAAGTTTGTATAACAGGATAATTAACTTACACATATTCAAATTCAATATAAACATACAAGGCACATTCAATCAACTTGATCACGAGCCCTAACACATATCCTCATCACCTTTGTTAGTCATATATATCATATAAATATCAAGAAACATGTATGGGCTCAACAATAATTAAATTTCCATGTACATATACTTTCCATATCATGTATTCATATAACATATACAAATCATATCCTTTTATTTCAAGTACATTTTTATAATAATTCGTTTCGAGTTTAGATTATTTAATGTCAGAACTTTTCCCATTAAATCATTTGAAATGTCAATGTCACACAGGTAATACACTCCAGGTGTACAAATCTATAATCATGGATGAACATATTCATCAAACAAATTCCATATACCATGTATCGTCATTTTCATATATTTTAGGCAGATATGTGTATTAATTCATTTCATGTTCATATTTTCTCATGTCAGGATTTTGCCCGTTGAATCATTAAAAACATCGATAGATACACAGGTAGTATGCTCGAAGTGTACAAATAAGAAATCCGTCAATTCATATTCAAGAGTGCTCTTTAAAGCACATAATCGGGAAATCCTCTCTCAAGCCATATAACAGGAAGCTCACAAAGAGCCATTAATCAGGAAGCTCACAAAGAGCCTATCAGGAAGCTTATTCGGGCTATATAACAAGAAACTCATAAGAGCCATAATCAAGAAGTTTACAAAGAACTTGTAGCACCACTTACTCGAGACCGTCGCCAGAGTCGAGCACGAGGCGTTACCAGACTTATCTTACTTGTTCGGAGCATAAATTTTTTTTAAAAAAAATTAATTCGCTCGCATTCATCCAATAAATCCCTAAAAACAACTTTTGAGGCCCTAAAACGTGAAATTGGAATGGTTCAAGACCAAACCGGGAACATTAAAAATTTTCTAATTACTTACACAAATGAAAACAATTTATTTCACTATTCATAGTAAAATTGTCCATCTGCGTAATAGTCACTAAGTTAATTATAACTCAAGTTATGAAACTCAAAATTTAAATCTGTAAATCTTCCCTGAATCTAGACTCATATATCTTCTTACCATAATTTTTTCAGAATTTTTTGTTTGGCCTTTAGTACAATTTATTCATTAAATGTTCCCCTATTTTGCAGTTCAGCGGACCTGACTTCTCTTTACTAAAAATTGATTATATCACTATACAGAATTCAGATAAAATTTCTTTTTATTTCTAATGAAAATAGACTCACTAAGAATCTATAAATATAAACTATGACTTACAATTATTTTTTTACAATTTCTAGTGATTTTCCAATGTTGGAATAGGGGATCACGAAGTCACTCTGAACCAGTCCTATGAAAATTTAAATATCTCAGAATATAGACTTCATTTGCTTGCTCTGTTTCTTTCCTATGAAAATAGACTCAATAATATTTAATTCTATATCTCATTAACCATTTAATTCCATTTATACAATTTTCAGTGATTTTTCAAATCCACATCACTGCTGCTATTTCCAAATTGTTCCATGGCCAACTCTTACTCCTTCATACTATATTTGCATCAAACCTCATTTAGGCATACATAATACCAAAACATGTTCTTATTTAGCTATATCATAAGCTAATCATTAAAAAGTATTCATATGTCATTATTTAATCATATCATAAGGATATACGCACAAAATAGCCAAGTCCCTATACATGCCATAACTTAAAGTATTTCTAGTTACAAAATACTGAGATAGCTCATTGATAGTGTGAAGCGATGTTCGACGTCATTACGATTTTTGGAGTTGGCTTTGCGATACTATAAAAAATAGAGAAAAGAAAGGGAGTAAGCATAAAGCTTAGTAAGTTTTCATGTAAATAAATAACAACATTCTAAATGAATTATCAAGATAACCTGAACCTTTCAAACATGGGCTTATCTTACCTTCCCTTTGGTACACTTTTTAAATTTTTTCGTTGAACCACTTGGAACACTAAGGATACATGGGTACCTTTCCTTTTTAAACTTACCATTGCCATGTCTTGACATGGTCTTACGTGGTATCCTTGCCTTATGAACTCACCATTGCCATGCCATGGCATGGTCTTACATGGGATATTTGCCTTATCGTAGTTTATCAATGCCATGTCTTGACATAGTCTTACATGATTTCCTTGCCTTGTAAAACTTACCAATGCTAGGCCTTGGCATGGTCTTACTTGGTATCCTTAAACCCTAATGTCATGACATTTGTATCCTACACATTCCTAAGGTTCAACCGGGACTTTTAAGTATCATTTCTCCCTCAATTCTTGCTTGAATCATTGAGGAATAAATTTACAAAATAAATATATAGAGGCTGAAAAATAACATCATTAATTATAAATAATAAAAAATTGCATTTATTTACCGCAAACTTACCTCGATACAAAATACGATCAAATATTTTGATTTAGTCCTCAACCTTTTTCTTTCCTCGGTCTAACCCTGAATTTTGTTCTTCTTGATATATAATAGCAAATTTAACTTATTTAATATCCACATTTATCAAAATAGTCCTTAACTCTAACTTTGGAAAAATTACAATTTTACCCCTAAACTTTTGCATATTTACACTTTTTCCCCAAGGCTCGGAAATGAAATTTTATCCCTAATTCGTATGTTTTATGACATGCTTAACATTTATTTACCTACGTAAACATCAAATTCCCACTCTAACATGTACTTATGACCATTAGTTATTTTTATCGATTATGTCACTTTACTCGTTTTCGCTTAAAATTGCTTAGCTCAAGTCGTTTAACATAATTTCAAGCTTCATATTCTACCGTAAAACATAAAAATAAACACATTTTACCTACGGGTATTTTTCCAAATATGAACCCTAGGTTAAATTATTAAATCAAGTTACCGGGACTTCAAAAACGTAAAGAACATTAAAAACAGGGCTTGGAATCACTTACATGAAGCTTGGAAGCTTGAAAAAACCCTAGCTATGAAGAACCCTTGAAATTTCGGCCTAATGAAGAAGATGGGTACATTTTGCCATCTTTTTCCCTTTTTTAATCTTTTAATTACCAAATGACTAAAATACCTTCATTAAAACTTTAGTTATTTTTATTTATGTATGTCAATTTTTGTCCATGAAAACCTAATGGTCTAATTACCATTTAAGGACCCCTACTTCAATTATACTGTTCAATTTAATCCTTTAGCATCTAAACTTATATTTATCAACTTTTGCAATTAAGCCCTAATAGGTAAATTAAGCATGCTATCTATAAAATTTTCCATCGATACTCTAACACATGCATCTAATCACTCGGTAAATTATAAAAATTAATCAGAATAAACTTTTCTATCTCGAATTCATGGTTTCGCAACCACTGCTCCTTTTAGGCCCTATTTTGGGATGTTACAGAACTTTTAATAGGAAGCTCACGAAGAGCCTTTAGTTAAGAGCTCCGGATAGCTATATATCAAGAAGTTCAAGCAAGCCATATCAGGACGCTCACAAAGAGCTACGTTTGTGTTTGCAATATATGTAGGATCACAACCGATCATATAACAGGATGCTCACAAAGAGCAGCGGTAGTCTGCAACACATGCAAGATCACTACCAATTAGGATGCTCACGAGAACCATATAATGGGAAGCTCAAGAGGGCCTATAACAGGATGCTCGTAGGAGCTGTGGTGTGTCCGCAACACATGTAGGACCACAACCAATCGGGGAAATCCTGTATCCATTGAATTCCATTATTCAAACTGGATTTAATATTTATCGGGCATTGTCAGATATGTAACCAATTTCATATATTTGGCATTTATACAATACACATACAAAACATTCAATTTAAACATATAAATATACACAATTTTGTTACACGAACTTACCTTGACAAATGTTTGTGTATGTAAAATCTACTAATCCGACATTTTCTCTTTTTCTCGTTCTAATTTCTAATTTGGTCTATCCAAATCTATATGAATTAATTTAACATTAATTCATATTCATTTTAATTTAATTCCCATCTTAAGCAAAATTACCATTTTGCCTCTAAAATTTTAATTAATGACAATTTCATCCTTAGGCTCGAAAGATGAAATTCATGCAATTTAATCCTTATTCTAAGCCTAGTCAATTTTTACATGTAATATTTACAGCCCATGTATTTCATAAAATTCAAAATTTTTCCATGAAATTTACGTCTTTTCAATTTAGTCCCTAAATCACAATTTCATCAAAATTCCCTTTACAAAAGTTGTTTATCTATCAACAACCTTTCATTTTCTACAATAAAACTTCATAATTCATCTATGTTCATCCATGGAAAAATCTAGTACCTTGATAACTTTGCAAATTAATCCTCGAGATAGCTAGATTAAACTATTACAATATTGGAAATATAAAAATCATTAAAAACGGGCAAGAATATTACCTAATCAAGCAAAATAAGTTGGCTTGAGCTTAGGTTTCCATGGCTAGGGTTTCCATGCTTTTAATTTGGGAAAGAATATAAATGATGATATTTTTATTTTTTTATCCTTTATCATCTTTTATTATTTCACTTTCCAATTTCATCATTTTCTTTATTTTATTTTCCATGGATGAATCATCATCCTTAACCACTAAGCATTTTTAATGGTCTATTTCCCATATAAGGACCTCAAATTTTGAATTTCATAGCTATCTAATCCTTTTAGCAATTAAAACTCAACTTTTGCACTTTGTGCAATTTGGTCCTTTATCAAATTAAACATGTAATTGGTAAAATTTCTTTACGAAATTTTTATACGACATTACAATCATACTATAGACCATAAAATAATATAAAAGTAATTTTTCTTCTGAAATCGAATTTGTGGTCCCGAAACCACTATTCTGATTTTATCGAAAACAGGCTATTACAAATGTAGCATCCTTTAACTTGGGTTCGACGACCAGACCGGGTGAGGGTTGTTACAAACGAGAAAACACAATCACTGCAGATAGTGATACATGTGATCTATTTCTTTTATTTCATCGTTACCATTCATTTCATATTATTCGTTCCGCATGTAATTCGTTTCTAGTTATCTTGAGCCAATATAGGAATTGATTGGACATATATAATTAGGGCTCAAATAATTTGTAATTAAGTTTCGGCTCTTTACTTATTAATTACAACACTATTTAATCATGAAGTCGTTCCACTAAAGTATCATGATTGAACTCTCCCTTATTATATACAACTACGAAAGCAAGTCATCAAGTGCTTGTCTAATGAGCTTGTCATAACTGTGTTACCCTTATAGGATATCCCTTAATCTCTTTGGGATAAATTCATTCTCTCAATATGATCCTATTTTATCTCACAGTAACCATTACATATTCTTTCATGAAAAGTCAATTACTATCAAATTGAAAGTAAATCATTTATCACTAATACAAATAACCTGTGGTCACGTTACTTTTCATCTATTATGTAGTGACGATGAGAAGATACCATTTACCCTTTATTAGGCTATAAATTCAACGTTATGAAATGATAGAAGTCACATACCATATGCACTATTTTTTATTCCTTATCTATTTGAGTTTAAGCTTTCATTTACATCAAAGTATATGAGTCACGCATACATAGTCTATCATCCATTCAAGATTAATGTATGTCACACTATGAACGTTACAAGTGAATAAATTTATAAATAGATCTAGGATTTATTCTACTTGGGTCTTGTTTGATGTAATATCAATCCAATTAGTCACATTTATATTTCTATCTTCTGGGACTCATCCGCTTCTATACCTAAGCTTGTGATGCGATTTCCTGAGCTTGGATAGTTTAAAAAATAGCTTGAATGGAAGGACCGTCTTAAATAGGTTCAATTGGTGGAAACCTTAACCTGTAGCACTTGAAAAATTTAGGAACCGTAGCTATATTAAAATTACGACCCACTTAAACTTGACAGAATACTCGAACCTTGGTAAGCGAAGTCGCCACACTCCGTGATAGGAAACGAAGTGATAAGACAATTTGATGAACACCAAAAACTTGTAAAAGTTTGATAAGTTCATTTTAGTTCAATGAAGAACTAAGAGAGAATAATCTCACCAACAAATTTTATATTCAAAATAATTGTGGAACCTTACAAAATGTTCAAGTCTAGCTTTATATAGACTTGTAGGTGACCTTCCAAATTCAACACTTAATGCATTTAGAATAACTATTATCACATTCATTCAAAGCAATTAAATTCGATCATGACTAATGAATAGATAATATTTGAAAAGTCATGTTTCTTCACTTGTTCCATGTCTAGTTGAAAAGCCATGTCTCTTTACTTGATCCATGTGTTTTTGAATAGTCATGTCTCTATACTTGATGGAGGCTTAATAATTCTTAAATGAGCAGTTCTTTTTGTCCCTTCGTTTTCCTTTTGATTGAATGCCATAATACTTGTGCAAGTATCTCTTAAATGAAAGGCACCAAAACCGATTAGATTTGAAGAGCCATCCTTGGTCCAATGAATAATCACCCACAACAAGAGTAAATAGACTTTAAACATTTACAATCTTTTCATATTCTTATTCAGCTATAAACTCCACATTTACATACTATAACTCACACATTTATGAAGTGAAACTGCCAAAATAAATAACACACTTCACACACTTAGAAAGAAACTTATTCTTGAACTTAATTAACAAATAAGATGCATAAATGCACCGCTTAATTAAAATACAAACTTATTTAACATATGAGTTTCATAATGCATGAAATAATTAAAATACAAACTTAATTAACATATAAGATGTTTTTATGCATGACTTAATTAAATATAGAACACATAATGCACGACATAATTAAATTTGCAGACATATAATGCAAGACATAATTTAAAGATTGAAACTTTATGAAACTGAAAACTTAATAAAAGTCCTTTAAATTGTCCCATAATTAATCAAACCCAACAAAGGTTTCATCTAGCATTTGGGCCCTTCGAGCTTACACCAATCTCGAATCCTTCTTGTTGAGTGACATGATGTGACCGGAATCACATCAACTTGATAGACAACATACTAGCATTTCTATCGATTTGTTTAATTTCGATTACACTAAGGACGTGTTTAGATTATATCCTAATATAAATTATCTTTTTGTATTATGATTTAACCACGTAATACCGCATAATATTAGTTAAATTTTTAGATAATCAATGAGCCAATATTTGGTTTCATTGTACTTTACGTGCAAAAATCATTGATGGCAATATAAAAATATATTAATGATACTGTTGAATAATTTATTAAACTAATTTATTGGAAAAAAAATACAAATATATATCAACGAAATCATTAACAGTACTAAATCCCAACACTTTCTGCTTCATCTGAAGGTGAACCACCATCTATCCAGACCATCACTTCATTCTCATTAATCTCATTATTTAACCATATTTATGTTAAAACTATTTAATTTTTTCTAGTGATATTATCAAATCCAAAAGTTAGACAAATAATATTGGCAGGAAAAAAAACGACAAATAAATATTTTTAGCCAATTTCTAAAATTATATAATTAATGTACTAAAGACGACCAACTTTAGCGTCAAATATGAATGCAGTGGTATTAATTTGTGAGGCCTGAGCGTGTGCTTGTGCCTGTACCTGTACCCGCGTCGGCCACTGCCTAGTTGAGCTTAAATACACATGGACAGAGATAGAGAGAGTCAAAGCAAAGTTTGGTTTCTCGGAATGCGCCTCACAATGAAAGTTGCAAGTCAGAAAAACATCAACCATGCAATGTATGAAGTGCGTTTGTTGTTACATTGGTCAACCGCCACGGATACAAATTGCTACACACTTCACATTCTACACTCCACACTCCAGCTTTCTTCGTCTTCATCTTCACCTTATTAATCATCAAAATCCACCTGCTGATAGATACCGCTTCGAAATTGCCATTTCCATCCACCACCAAATTTATTACTCTTTCATCTCATTTTGTAAATATTGTCTTAATTTTATTTTCACATAAATCTCAAGACTTTTATGGAATGTAAGTTGTGTTATTTAAATTTATTTACTATAATCTATATACGTATGTATAAAAAGAAGGTATTTAGAATTTTTCTTTTGTGGCCACATGGTACACTTACTATGTTCCTTTTCTCTTTTACCTTTTTTCAAAATAATAAATTTTAGTTTTGGTTTAATTTATATATTTATATATTTTAATTTTAATTTAATTTAATCTTTATATTTTTATAATATTATTAATTAATTCAAATAATTAATATCATTAACTTTTTTATTAAAATATTAAATGGTTATATATAATTTAAATACCTTAATAATTTTAGAGATTGACACATGACTTTTCAATTCTTATAAGTTTGCGTCCCTTTTCTTTTGACATTATAAACTAATGGTTAAATTTTAATTTGATCTCTAAATTATGCGAAACTTGATATTTAACCTTTATATTTAAAATTTTGACATATTGTGACCTATCTTTTTTATAATATCATCGGTTAGCCTAAATAGTTAATATTTTAATTATTTCAAGAAAAATGTTAGCATCATTTTTTATAAAATTACTAGTATAACAGAAAACAAATTATTTTATCATGATGATTTTATGTGTTTTTTTAAAATAATATCTAATCAATATATTAATTGTTATTTTTATTATTCAAGTAAATATTTTTTAATTTTAAGATGTTTTATAAATTAATAAAATACTTTTAATTATGGTAATACCGATCTAAATTTTAACCTGAAAAAAAACTATATTCTTGAAAAATAAAACAGAATACTAACCCATTTGAATACTTACAAAGTCAACAAAATGAAACAGAGCATTTATTTCAAATTTTGTATTTTATTGATAAAAAAGTCAGTGGCTAAATAAATGAATATATATTAACTTTAACTTCCTATACCTAGAAATAGTAAAAGTAATTCTGCCTTGAAAATAAAACAAGAGTATGGAATAAGAAATAATAGAAATAGTCCTAATACACTTTTTTGGTAAAAAAACAGCAACAAATAAATAAATGAAAAAGGCATTAATAAATGAAAGAGAAAATAAAGTTACTTTCAAATACTAAAGAATGCATTCTATCTTTTTTTAGTTATTTTCTTTACTTTCAAGCAGGGATGTAAATAGTGATCGGGTAGTGGAATAGCAGCCGCTATATAGTGGTAGTGGCACCATCTGAAACCGCCATTGCTGAAAATAGCGTGTGAAGCGGAGTCACACAAATAGTAGTGGATCGTGGCCGCAATTTAAATAGTAATGACCAATTGTGGCAATAGCGGGCCGCTATTCCCATTATTTTTCCGCTATTCCCGTTGATATCTATTTTTTTTTTACTTTGTTATTAGTTAGTAGTCTTTTGAATTTTAAAAAAATTCAAGACGCGATACTCGCAGTGACCGCAATAGCATCCGTTATATCCGCAACCGTGATGAACGCAATGCGACCGAAAACGTGGCTGCAACTGCAATTTAAATCCCTGCTTGCAAGTTCAAACAAAGCCTTTCAATATTTTCTCACCTGAACCCAACGTCCGCGACAATGGCTAAAGACGATGGCGACAATCTTCAAGGCTGGAGAGAAGCTTCAAAGTAATTTTTTTTGTTTTTTTGGTTTAGGAACAGGCTGGATTTTTTTTTTTTTACATAAGGTATTGATAGTGTGGGGGCTTTTTGTTATTATTGATTTTTTTCCCTTTTTGGGAAAGATGATGGGAAGGTAAGGTTTAAGAAAGGAGATAGAAAGTAAAGAGATGTGAAGGATAGTATGCTTAAGAAAGGGGAAAATGGTTCTGAGGGAAGAAATATGGTAGCCTCTGTATCATACCTACCAAAGAAGGAAAAAATGTCAAGAAATACCCAAGGACGTGCAATATAGCTTGTGCAACGAATAATGAATGAAAAAGGTATTCTAAGTTTTAGCTCACTATGTTCTTACGAACTGACAAAAGTTGTTTCTATTTTCAAGTCTATAAAGGAATAAATGCCGAGAGACGATGTCAAGGCTACGCCAAGGATGCGGTGCGCTGGGTTGTTATACATATAGAGAGCAACAAGTGGCATGTCAAAGTTTGCGCATAAGTCATTTAAGTAGACATCCAATATGTTTATAGCTAAAGTACTGTGCCTAAATAGATAAGTAGTACTCCAAGATGTATACAGTAGGCTAAAGAGAGAAACTAGGAAAGTTTGATAATTCATTAAGTCGAGATGATAACCACATAGTATATTTTTACAAGAAACCCAGTAGTAGTCTATACATAGGTGAAATGTAAATGTACGCCAATAAGAAATTTTGTTACGTTTATAGAGACAATTACAACAATGAAAAAAAGAAAGAGGAAATTTTAAGTTACATCTGTAAGAAGGATGTAACACCCGAGATTGGGATCCGACAGATCAGGTCGGGTCGAGGGCGTTATAAGGTTCAATTATTTTATTGCCAAATGCGCTTTCTTTTCTAATGCAATTAGCAAATGATAGTTTTTTCCGTACACAAGCTTGTAAGAAGACATACCTAAGGGAGTTTTGTATGTCATTCTATATGCCCATAATGCATCATCTAATCAAGTGCCTAATATTTTCTGTTAGGATTGACTATTTTTTCTAATTTTTTTTGACTTATCGATTGGATACCTATGCTTGTCCATTAGCTTGAGGATGGTGTGTTGTCGTTATTCATTGCCTTACTATAGTTTAAGGCAGTTTCAAACTGTTTACTACAAAAATGAGATCCTTAATCGCTCACAAGAGCTCGAGCAGTTCCAAATATTGAGAATATATTTTTCTTCAGAAATTTAACTACTGACCTTGTACCTTCTGTGGGAAGAGCTATTTCCTGAACCCATTTAAAGACATAATCTATGTCTAACAAAATGTATTTATTCCCGAGTGAACTTGGGAAAGGTACCATAAAGTTAATTCCCTATACATCAAATACTTATACCTCGAAGATCCCTGTCTGCGACCTTTCATTCCTTTTTGATATACTTCCAATTCGTTGGCATTTATCGTACCTTTGAATGAATTCGTAAGCATATTTGTTTATAGTAAGCCAATAGAATCCTAATTGTAATATTTTTTTTACAAGTCCTTTTTCCTCCAAAATGTGCACCACATGGTGAAGTATGGCATCCTTGTAAAATATGTTTATCTCCTCCTCAACTACAGATCTTCAGACTAGCTGACTTGGGCACTGACGAAAAACATATGGTTCCTCCGATATATATATTTTTGTTTCATGTATGATTCTCCTCTTTTGTTGCGAAGATAAATTTATTGGAAAGAACCTTTTAGCGATGTTGTTCACATAATCAATGTACCATGACATCTTATTGTCCTTGTACCCTTTTTGATACACTTTTACCTTAGAATTTTCTATTTCAGTTTCATTTTCTATTCTAGAAAGATGATCCATAATTTGATTTTCTGTTCCTTTTCAATCTATTATCTAAAGATTAGATTCTTGAAGAAATAAAACTCATCTCATTAATCTAGCTTTTGTTTCTTTTTTTTTTTTTCATAACATACATCAATGCAAAGTGATAAATTTAGATATATACTCTATTTGCCATTAAATAAGGGTGAAAATTTTCACATATGAACATGATGACAAGCATTTCCGTTTTAGTAATAGTATAATTATATTGTGCTAAATTTAAATTCTTACTTACATAGTGAATAGCGCAAAATGTTCTATTCCTTTTCTACCCCAACACTGCTCTTACAACATAGTCACTAGCATCACATATTTTAACAGAATGTTCTGACCAATCAGGATTAATAATAGGTACGAAGATCATTTTTTTCTTTATTATCTCAAAAGCTTGGATGCACTCTTAATTAAATATGAACGGTGTTTCCATTTGGAGAAGTTGATTTTAACAATTTGGAAATGTGAGCGAAGTATTTAATAAATTGCCTATAGAAACCAACATGACCTAATAAATTTCTTACCCCATGAATCGTCGTAGGGATGAGAAGGTTCTTGATTACTTTAATTTTTTATTTGTCCACTTCCAAACCTTTTTCTGAGATTTGAGGCTCTAAAACCAATCCTTCTTTTACCATGAAGTGACATTTTTCCCAATTAAGTACTAGGTTAGTTTCTTCACATCTTTTCAACTCCTTCTCAAGGTTATCCAAACATTCTCAAAAAGAATCCCCATATACTGGAAAATCATCCATAAACACATCTAGACACTCTTCTAACTTGTCAAAAAAAAAATAACAATCATTCACCTTACAAAGGTTGTCGGACTGTTACATAATTTGAATGGCATACACTTAAAAGCATAAGTATGAAAAAGGGATGTAAAAGTAGTTTTTTCTTAACCATTGGGGTGTATGGGGATTTGATGGTATCCAAAGTATCTATCAAGGAAACAATAATATTCTTTTCTGACTAATTTTTTAAGCATCTAATCAATAAAGGGAAGAGGAAAATGATATTTTTTGTCTCATCATTTAATTTTCAATAATCAATGCATACCCTCCATCCAGTTACTGTTCTTGTTGGGACTAACTCATTTTTCTCATTTTCAATGACTGTCAATCCTCCTTTCTTTGGGAAACACTGTGTAGGGCTCACCCATTCACTGTCAGAAATTGTAAAAACGATACCAGGATCCAACCACTTAAGTAATTCTTTCTTCACCACCTCTTTCATGGCCATATATAAACGTCGTTGTACGTCCATCACTACTTTCTTTCCTTTTTCCAATCTAATCTTGTGTTGACATAATGTTGGATTAATTCCCTTAATGTCTATAATAGTCTATTCGATTCATTTTCTGTGTGTTCTCAGCACGCTTAGTAACCCCCTTCCTATTTTGTGGATAATCCTGCAGCAATAATTATACGCAATGTATTATGCTATCCCAAATATTTGTATTTCAAATGGTTAGGTAAAGGTTTCAATTCCAAAATAGGTGGTTTGATAATAGAATATACCATTTTCATCATAGCTGGATTTACCTATCTTGGTTGTTCTTTACTTTTATGCCAATAGTCAAGTTGAAGGGCCAATTCATTGTTTTCTTGTTCTGGATCATCGATCATTTCCTCTCTTTTTTTCCTCATTTAGCTCGATTGATATTAACACTTCCGGTTCTGAATTATTGGTTATTCCTTTTAGGATGTAAAATCTACTTTTTTAATAGTTTGTCTCTAGATTCACACCCCATGTAAGCTCATTGCTATTAAAATTTCCAATAGATCAACTATTTTTCATCTTACTTTTGACCAAATACTTCCTCCAACTATGATATCAAATTGTCGTTAACTTTGTCCATCCAATCCAACATAGAAATGTTGCAATTGTACTAAAAAGTTAATGCCTCCTCTCTATATTGGCAAAATAATCAATTTAAATCTTTCTGATGCTTATCCTAATGTCTTAGTAACATCTTGCTTGAATTTAAATAGCTCTTCACATGTGCTGATTACTGTAGTAATTGTTACAACTTAATGTAAGAATAAGTGTACAAATTCAGTCTAGGTAGTACTAGTGTCTGGGGGTACTGCATCTAACCAAGCCTTTGTTTATCCTTATAGAGAAAATGGGATTAATAACAACTTGATAACTTCTATCGATGCATTGACATACACAATTGTGCTACATATGTGCTCAAACTACTAGAGGAAAACTATGGGGGTCCTTATCTTTGTAACTGCTAAACCTGAGGTTTGAATAAATCCATGTAGTAATGCAGAGTTTAATTCAAAATGAGGATTCTTCATAATAGGTCGAGTAATACTAGCCTTTAACCAATTCACGTCAAAGGGAACTGCCTCGGACACCTACACCATCTTACTAAATTAAATTAACAAATTAAGTAGAAAAAGATACATTACAAGTTAAGTTTCATGGGTTATTTTTGCAAACTTCCCTTATGGATGCCTTGTCACAAGTGCTCATAATTCTAAATAAACTCTGTCGCTCATTAGGAAAAAAGAAATGTTAGTAAAAGAACAAAAAGTAATGACTAAAATTAAAATCGTATATATAATTTAAAATTTTCTTAATTATTTTATTAAATGAAAAAATTAAAACTAATTTAATGGCATTGCCTCCCCAGCAATGACACCAACAACTTGACTACCTTCAGATGTACTAACGTCTAGAGTGTGAATACTGCAACCAAATGCTATCATTAGGCAGTTTTCGCAAGTATATGTGTCAGATTATAACATAGTTTATACAACAAGGAATGGAAGTACTTTGAGGATTGTACCCAAGGGAGGCAAAACTAAACTAATTCTAACTTCGATGTTAATAGATCTAATTAGTAATTTAACCAAATTATATTATGATAATTCCTAAAGTGATGAAAATTCATACTTTATAAAAATAATTAAAATGCATAAAGATAAAGAGAGAAAATGAATTTGTAGATTTGATCAATTATAAGAATGGAAGACTAACTCGCTTCGGAGGTCATAACTAATTCCTGTTTGGGGTTCTATTCAACCAATTAGTTATTAACCTAGCATGATCTCTTGATCTTTCACTAAACTAATAAGTCAAAAAGAACTACTTATCTCTCGACCTCACAATCTAAACCGAGTTGGGGTAAAGTGTTTACAGATACACAATACCAATTTTGGGTTCATTCCCAGCTAGATGACTTCCAAGGGTTGTCAGGCCTAGAGTTTTAAGTTATTCCTATCCCAACCAGCTGATCCGTTAAGAAACCATACATAGAAATTAATTACTCCCACATCCACTTGCTAATCTCATATTAAATGATTAGTTCCTCATGGATCTCATAAATGACATAAACTTCATTAAAAAGATAAACAAGAATAATAAATCAAGAATAAGGTTTAAGAAGAATCTTGATTTGTATTGATAATCAAATGAGTAGAAATCCAGAAAGAGTTAATGAATCCACAAATTGAACTCTATAAAGAATTATAGAAAAGCAAAAGTAAATTATAATGATAAAAGAACCTAAGTACAAAATAAACTGAAAAACTAAAAACTAACATTAAACAAAAGTTGTGACCTAAAAGTTGAATAAAAAGTGTTTATGAAATGTTTAGAGTTGCCTATATATAAGCTTAGGGCTGATTGTCATCTACTAACCTAATTTGACTGATGTTTTTAAGTTAAAGTCTGTTGTGAGGACCAAAATGCCCTTGGCTTATTAATTCTCCAAGTCAAGGCGGTGTCGCGACATCGTTTGATCTATGTCCAACACTGATGGCAGTTTTGTGCTAAGTCTTGATTTTAGGGCTATGTCGTGACACTCTGTTGCTATGTCACAATAATACAGGTAGTTTTCTCCTTTTGCGTATCCTGCTCACTATGTTTTGACATCGACACTTCGTGTTGCAACATTGCAGCCAATTCATGTTCATATGCCTCTGAATGATGTCCTTCACACTCACTGAATACACTAGCGTTCCTTTAGGCCTATTTTGGCCCCTAAGGTCATATAAATACCTCAAATCACACTTTTTTATTATTATTTATTACCTAAAGATAAAAAATAAGTAAAAACCTAATTAAATTTCTTTTATACGAGCTCTTTAAGTACAGCAAGTTACGATAGATCAATCACACCAATCACACCGCTCTTACAAATTTAGTTCCTGGCATACCTCTTGAATGGAAAACTTCCCTATTGGGATTCCCATTACTTACATCTTGGTGGACTTATTTGCTTTTTCCATCCTTGTGGACTACCCATGATACCTTAGTGTCATACAATCATTATCTTATTCAAGCTAACCCTATGTTTAATGTTCTAGAAAACTATATATTCTTATGTCCCGGTAGACTCTTTTGGTTTCCTTAGTTGAGCCAAGGTTTTACACCTTCTTACCACGTATCCCCTTGGTCATGGCATACCACCTCGTGTTTATTGTCCAAGCAGACTAGTTATTTTGTGTTTGCTGTCTCAGTGGATTATATCAATGGATGCTATGGAGTCTTTTTTATCCATGGTCTTACACCGATTCACCATTCTAGTATACTATCATATGATGGCATGAATTCTTTCATCCATGGTCTTACTCATTATACCTAGCTACAATAACATATTTCATCTATGGTCTTACATCATATACCTTATACCTTGTACCATGCTGCCATGACATCTTTCATCCATCGTCTTACACTACGTATCTCATACTAGACTACCATAGCATCATTCATCTATGGTCTTAGGCCATATTGTAACACCCCTAACCTGTAACCGTCGCCAGAATAGGTTAAAGGGAATTACCGGACTTGTAACTCAAATCAAAACTATCATAAACCAAATATCATCTCATTTCAATAATTATAAGTCATTCATACTCAATATGAATTTAAATCTAACATACAAGGTCTAAATCATGCATTTGGGACCAAATCGGTAACATATGAAAGTTTTAGAACTTAGAAAAATTTTCAACTCTTCAAAGGTCACACGCCCGTGTGAGCATTAGACACGCCCGTGTGTCCAAGCCGTGGTGAAACAGGGCATACATACTGACTTGTCCACATGGCCACAAGACACGCCCGTGTGCCTTGGCCGTGGTCAAAACTGACTTAAGTCACACGGCTGACCGCACACCCGTGCTCAAAACTGACTTTAAACTGTAGGACTACCCCAGGGGACACACGGCCGTGTAACATGACTGTGTGTCACATTTGAGTCTTCCCTACAAGCATCATTCAAGCATCAATATACTACATTTTCAGTCAAATTCAACTCCAAACATGTATCAATCAATCCATACTATCATCAATCAATTTCATGTTCAGTTTCTATTCCAAAACATACCAATATCACATGCCAAATTCATTTACTCATACATGATCAACATCTCAAATTACCATATCAATCTTATACCAAGATTATACCATACATACATACAATAAAACATACTTCCCAAAATGAACTCATACCATGCCCGAATATACACAAACATTAAAATCTTTAGCGAGCCATTTTCACATGGCTACATATAAATACACAAGTCAAAATGAACCATCTCAAAACTAGCCTATACATGCCACATTATCAAAAGTTAAAGCTTTTATTTGCCGAAGTGATAATCGAATAGTGTGATGACGTCTCCTCAAACTTCCAACCCGAGCAAGTCTCTGAAACTCTATTGACATAGGATAATACACAGAGTAAGCTTTGAAAGCTTAGTAAGTCATAAGAAATTAAATCATTTCAATGATATTTATAGACCAATATCATTAAACCAAAATTAACAAGTCTCAATCAAATATACCTTCATTGTACTCGTAAATTCATGAAACCACATTAAATAATTCACTTAACTTATTTAATAATGAATGTATACCCTTGCTTTCAAACTCGACTAACAGCTGTTAGCTCATTCATATAAATCAAACTCACTCATATTCATTTCATTGCCGACCAAACCATGGTCATTTATTACAAATCATACATAAACTTATATCAACTTCTTTATAAACACTTCCAAACTTGAAAATCCATAATTTTCTTATTCACATAAACCAAATTCACATACATGACTCATATAGTCAACTCAACCATTTTGATTTCATTATTTTTTCAAGTTTTCGAACCAAGCATTCACACATCAAAGCCATGTCTTACTTTTATTCCACATCTATAATCTTTTAAATAGCATTAATAATACTATCAAATCCAACTCATTTCATCATTCATTTACATAAATTTTCATCTACTTCATACTTAACATCATCAACCACATAGGTTCCGTACATACCTATACCATTATGTTCTTATCTATCACATTTATCACTCTAATGCTTGAAACACTAATTCATTCGATCGTCCTTGAACATTCAACAAACTCGCACACTTAGTGCCGATTAATTAGCTGAAACTATAATTGTATCACACACTTAGTGCCAATTAATTAGCCGAGGCTATAATTGTATCAGGCACTTAGTACAAATACGTTAAACCGAACTTATATCGGTATCGCACACATAGTGCCCTCATTTCTTGATCTAATTCAATACAACTTTAACTTATTTAATCACATATTTACTCAAATTCATCCAAAAACACATAAATGGGCTAATTGCACTTTTGCCCCTGACATTTCACATTTTTTGCAATTTAGTCCCTATTTCACAAAACACAAAAATAATCAAAATTTGACCACACCCATGCTTGGCCAAATTTTACCCAATCTCAAATCAGCCCATACTTTTCACTTTATTCATACTTTTAACCACATAATTTCATAATTTCACAAATTAGCCCATAATTTGCATTTTTACTCAAAATCACTTTATTAAATATGTAAAACTATTATCTAACTTTCATATTTCATCATCAATCATCAAATAGCATGAATATTCATCAATGGAAACTCACAAATTCATCAACAAATTTAGAAATTAGAGCATGGGCTAGCTAGAACACAAAGCAACGATCACATAAACATAAAAATCATCAAAAACTAAGCTCGAAACATACCTCAATTAAAAACAACAAGGGCCGAACCCTCAAAATGCTTCCTTGGTTGTTTCTTTTCTTTGCATTCAGTGGAAGATGAAAGAATATAACATGATTTTACTTTTATTTTATTTATTACTAACTTTAATAACCTATTTACCATTTAAAAACATTAAACCTCCACAATCTCATAAATGGGCTATTTACCAATTAAGACCATCATATCAAAAAGCCAAGGGCAATTAACACCTTTAACTAATAGCATGCAACTTTTACGCTTTACGTAATTTAGTCCTTTTTACCGAATTAACCATTCAAACAATAAAATTTCTTCACGAAATTTTCACACAATTCTAATATCATGTTGTAAATATTAAAATAATAATAAAATAAATTTTTCAATGTCAGATCGTGGTCTCGAAACTACTATTCTGACTAGGGTCTAAATCAGGCTGTTACAACTTTCCCCCCTTTAGGGATTTTCGTCCCCGAAAATCTTATCAGAAGGTAAATTAAGGATTTGCTTTCACATAGTATATTTCAAATTCACATATAACTTCGGATTTCATAGCTCTTTACTCTCACTATTAAGATTCCGATCTGCTTCCCACTAAACGTCATATCAAACTAAATCTACTTCTAATTGTATTAAGTTACCTTCATTTTTTGCTTTATTACACTGATGATATTAATCTCATGAATCATTTATTCACAAAGCTCGATCCTGAACAACAGAGTTAGAAAATTGCCACATACGATATCTCAGACAATGTCATTTTTATACTCACCATATAATTTATCAAACAGTATCAATGTCACATACATCAATATTTCAAGAATTTGATTTGCATTCCTCGATTTCACTATAATCTCATACTCACAGATTATTGTAATTTGCCTCAGTATTATCATATGAATTTTAGATCTTAATCCGAAACAACAATGACTGGCACCAAAAGGAGACTTGCCATCATAAAAACGAATAACTCAGCTGTTTAATCAAAAGAGAAAATCTATACGTACCGAGAGATTTCTTTAGATAGTTAACAATGTTTCGAATAACTCTATCTTTTTCGATAATAAGGATAATTTCGATATGGAATTCATCCACACTTTACTTTCTATAATCAACAAAGTCAGAAATATCACATTTCACACTCAATCATCGATATCATATCCTGGACTGTTGTGCATCTTGTTAAATCCCATATGGACAGATAAACTATCACTGAGAATTTCTTGTAGCAGTTGTTGTATATTCATAAAGCTTTTCAGTATACACTCTCTATCTCAAAATAACAAATAATCATCGGTACCACATCTAAGGTTCTAAATCAAAAATCAATTTATGCTGAACCTCTTTTTAACTTATAATACACTGACACATTTCTGAGTTTTACAATTTCACTAAATAAACATTTATTTAACCTCTAATTCATCTAACAGATGTTATAAGATCAACTAAGTATTCATCGCTCAAAAAGCAGACAAAATTTTCCCATTCAAAACATCCAGAACTATAATCATTTTCCTTGAATAAGAATCTCTTACAGACTCAAAAGTTTTTTGACAATTCGAGCTAACTTTACTGTGCCAAGTTCAGATCTTTCTCTGACATTAAACATTTTAAACTCTTGTTGTAACACCCCAAACCCGTGACCGTCACCGGATTTGACCACGTGGTGTTACCGGGCTTACTTCCCTTATTTCTCCCTTGGAATTATTTAATTTCTGTTCCAGGCAGGCTAGCTAACTGCATCACTGTCACCTTAAAAATCATATCTCGAGTTCCAGAACTCGAAAATGAGTTCCGTCAATTTTCTCTGAAACTAGACTCATAATCCCATCTACACATTTTTTTCTAGAATTTTTGGTCGGGCCAATTTGTACAGTTTATTAGTTAAAGTCTCCCCTGTTTCAGGGTTCGACTACACTGACCTTTGTGCACTACGACTTGGATATCTTCCTGTACAGGGCTCCAACACTTATGCCATTTGTTTCTAGAGAAACTAGACTCGCAAGGGAATCTGCACATATAGAGCATGACTTCTAATTCTCTCTGGTTAATTTATAGTGAATTTTCAAAGTCGGAGCAGGGGATCCAGAAACCGTTCTGGCCCTGTTTCGCGAAAACCTGAATATCTCTTAAAATACAGCTCATACGGTCGTTTCGTTTCGTCCATATGAAAATAGATTCATCAAGGTTAAATTTCATAATTTATTCACTATTTAATTCTACTTCTACTATTTTAGTGATTTTTCCATCTCACCTCACTGCTGCTGGCAGCATCTGGTACTAAAGCAAACAATGACTATTTCATAATTCTTCCATGGCCAACTATTTCATCATACATAATACAAACTATGGCCACCTTTTCAAAATTAAGGTTTCTAAGGCTCGTGCCTATAGGTTTTAGATTCACACTCAACCGACCACATAGGCCATTTTCGCATGGCTTAAAGTTTACAACCCGAGATTCAACAAAACAAAATAGCCTATACATGCCAAATGTTCTCCTAGTTCAACTACGAAGACAATACCAAAAGATTTCCAGCCGGTGTGATGACTTCAACGACGATTCCGAAACGCATAAGCGATACGAGTCCAAGAGACCTAAAATGGGTGACAAGAAAACACCGAGTGAGTTTATAACTCAGTAAGTCATAAGCATTTCACAACCATCCGTTACTAAAATTATCATAAAATGAAATAATGAAACAAGGCCCATTGTTCCACCATACCGAACTACAATAGTTCCTTAGACCTTTCGGATCAATGTCATACCAAGTCATACATTTACATTTCATATACTATTCAATAGGATATTTGAAGCAATTTCCATTCATCATTTCATTTCCGCAACAATCATGCAATTGAAATCATCACATAGATTTAAAACTTACCGACTCAACCACGAGCATGAACATAGTATCTATTAGCCACGAACTCAAGGTACTTACTCTTTCCGCTGTCCATACTCCACTCGATGAAGACACACCCTCCATATAATTGTTCGATCGGAGATATATATATATAGAGTACGCACACACAGTGCTTAATACTCGATTTCGCACACTTAGTGCCATGTGATTTAAGCCCGCACACATAGTGCCATACCCTTCGAGCTCGCACACCCAGTGCCATATATTTCCAGCATGCACACTTAGTGCCATATATTTCCAGCATGCACACTTAGTGCCAATCTCGTCACCGTACACACGTATTGCCCGCACACTTAGTGCCGAAAGCAACTTTCTACACATTTCACTATTTCTTTTACATTCAACAATGTCATCATTCCATACACATACATTTTCATTTACATATCATCTCATTAAACACAATTGCATAGATATTATGATCATTTAAAACAATACCAAATATATGCTTAATGACTTACCTTATATTGGATGAAACGATTTCCAATCGACTACTCGATTATCTTTGCTTTGCCTTTGTTTGATTCTCCCCTTTTGATGTCTTGATCTCCTAGTATAAATACATTTAGTAGTTAAATTTCTTGCTGGATACTTATGTGTATAATTTAATGGTTTTCACTCCATTCACAACTATCCTTGTTCAAAATATCAAAACCTTAGCCAACATTCAATTAATGCATCAAGGCTGAATGTATTATCACTATTAAGGTAACCTAGTCTCAAGTATTTTCAATTCTAATGTACAACATCTCAAATTCCCATGACCGATCACACCTATTCTTACTTTCCAATATTCGAAATAATCAAAATCACCTCCTAAACACAATATTCATGGACAATGCCGAATCCTCAAGTGTTTGAACATAAATTATTTTACTAATATAAACATTCACGAATCATATTCATAGGAAGACCGATTTCTTTCCATAGCACATTCATCATCCATACTTAGATGAAACAACCAAAATCCCTTCATTTATACCCTAGCCGAATGCTCCAATCATCCATACAAATTACAAATTTTTGCATGGCTAAGTAGGAGCCATTTAACATGCAAGAAAAATAATCATAGGAGAAGAATTTATCATTCTAAGTAAGCTCCTATCTCCAACACTAAATCATTCGGCATTTTGCCTAGACACACACAAGAAATCTCAACTTCCTTGACCTTACCAAGAGTGCATCCACCATTCAACTTAGCATGATAATGGCATCAAGGTATCAACCAAAATGTTTTTGTTAGGCTCCTTAGCCAATTCTAACTCTCCATCAACCCCAAACCCAACCATGAAATAGATAAAATTTAGGCTCATCACCTAAAGGTTGTATATACATCCAAAGGTACCCTTGAACATACCTTGATCTAGAAGACCACCTTGGCGAATCTCCTTCTTCCCTTCCTCTAATTTCGGCAATAGCAAAAGAAAGAAAACATGAACACTTTTTTTTCTTCTTCTCAAGTCATAGCAATTGTAACAAAATGAGAAAGGATGAACAACAAAATTTTCTCCTTTCTTTTCCTCAACTCACGGCAACAAGGGGGCATCCACACTCTTTTTTTTTTGTTCATCATTTCCCTTTTTCTCCATTTCTTTATTCTTTCTAACATGATCCATTAACTAGACATGTTTGAAACATGTTCCCTTGCCCATGCTCTTTATTTTATTATTTCTAACATCCACCATTAGCAAAACATGTTCAAGACATGTTTTCTTTTGCCCATCTTCATTACCATGGCCGGCCACTTCCTATAGTTGGCTAAATTGACATGCAAATCCTCATGTCTTTACTTCATGCATTATTTGGCCACTTAAAATTCACCTATCACATTGTCAAGTCCTAACACATGGGTCCTTTCTTATGAATTAGCACCTAATTAATAAAATCAAGGCACGAAATATTTACGCATACAAATTCCACATACAATAAGCACGAATATAACACCTAATTATTCTTGTGACTCGGTTTTGTGGTCCCGAAACCACTCTCCGACTAGGGTCACATTAGGGTGTCACAACTCTCCCCACTTAAGAGATTTTCGTCCCAAAAATCTTACCGATAAATAGGTTTGGGTATCGTTCTTTCATAAAGTTCTCGGGTTCCCATGTAGCTTCTTCTATCCCGTGTTTGAGCCATAACACTTTTACTAACGAAACTTTCTTGTTTCGTAACTCTTTCAGTGGGTTCTTGCTCGTAACTCATATTGGCTTGCATTTCAACCTCTGATGGACTAATCAAGTGCGATGGATCAGATCTATAGCGTCGAAGCATCGAAACATGAAAGACGTCGTGAATCTTTTCGAGTTCAGGGGGCAAAATCAAACGATATGCAACTGGACCGACTCGTTCGGATATCTCATATGGCCCAATGAACCTCGGACTCAATTTGCCTTTACGGCCAAATCTGAGTATCTTTTTCCAAGCGAAACTTTAAGAAACACTTTATCTCCCACGATACTCGATGTCTTTTCATTTCAGATCCGCGTCGACTTACGATGATCGGAGGCTATCTTGAGACTTTCACGGATTACTTTCACTTTCATTCAGCATCTTTAATCAAATCCACCGAAAATTTTGCTTTCACCGAGCTCGGTCCAAAACAATGGTGTACGGCATTTACGACCGTATAAAGCCTCGTAAGGCGCCATCTTAATACTTGTTTGAAAGCTATTGTTGTAAGCGAATTCAACCAAAGGTAAATACCGTTCCCATGAGCCACTAAACTCAAGGATGCAACATCTCAACATATCCTCGAGTATTTGAATTATCCGTTCGGATTGACCATCGGTTTGGGGGTGAAAAGCAGTGCTAAAATGCAGCTTGGTACCCAAAGCCTCTTGCAATTTCTTCTAAAATCGCGATGTAAATCTTGGGTCTCTATCCGACACGATAGAAATAGGCACCCCATGCAATCGAACAATTTGGGAGATGTATAATTCTGCCAATTTATCGAGCGAAAAATCCGTGCGGACAGGGATAAAATGAGCCGACTTAGTCAATCTATCAACAACAACCCAAATCGCATCCTTCTTACTCGCTGACAATGGCAGTCCGGACACAAAGTCCATGGTGACTCGATCCCATTTCCACTTGGGTATCGTGATCGGCTGAAGTAATCCCGATGGCACTTGATGTTCCGCTTTCACTTGTTGACATATCAGACACCTTGAAACAAATTCAGAAATGTCTCGTTTCATCACGGCCACCAAAATTGGCGTTTCAGATCATTGTACATTTTAGTACTACCCGAGTGGATTGACATTCGACTACTGTGAGCCTCGTTCAAAATCATCGAAATAAGTTCCGAATCCCTTGGAATACATAATCGACCCTTGAACGTCTAGCAATCATTGTCGTCAATCTGAAATTCTGATTCCTCATTCGAAACACATTCGACTCGTTTAGTGACCAATTCAGCGTCGACCTTCTGAGATTCAAGTATTTGATGAATCAATAACGGTTTGGCCTCTAATTCGACTACTAGCACCTCCTCGGGTGAAACGGATAGATGAGCATCCATCGCTCTCAAAGCAGACAGTGCCTTACGACTTAAAGCATCGGCCACCACGTTGGCCTTTCCTGGGTGATAATCAATGACAAGTTCATAGTCCTTCAACAACTCAAGCCAACGTCTTTGTCGCAAGTTTAGATCTCCTTGAGTCATTAGATATTTAAGACTCTTATGGTCCGAATAAATATGACACCTTTCTCTAAACAAGTAATGCCGCCATATCTTCAAGGCGAACACTATGGCTGCTAGTTCAAGGTCATGGGTCGGATAGTTTCTCTCATGCGGCTTTAGTTGTCTCGACGCGTAAGCCACAACTCGACCTTCTTGCATCAACACACAACCTAACCCAAGCAAGGATGCGTCACTGTATATGACAAACTCTTTACCGGACTCATTGTACTAGCACTGGGGCCTCGGTTAAATAGGTTTTAGTCGATCGAAACTTTCTTGACAATGTTCCGACCACTCGAACTTAACATCTTTTTGGAGTAGTTTCAGTCATCGGTGCAGCTATCACCGAAAAACCTTTCACAAATCGTCGATAGTATCCGCAAGCCCCAAAAGCTCCTAACTTCGGTAATATTCCTTGGAGGTTTCCAATCAACTATGGCTGAAATTTTGTTCGGGTCCACTCGACACCGTCACGGACACCACGTGCCCCAAAAGCTAACCTCTCTCAACCAAAATTCACATTTACTGAACTTTGCGTATAACTGCTTACCTCGTAAGATTTGCAACACTAGCCTCAGGTGTTCAGCATGTTCAGTTTCATCTCTCGAATAGACCAAAATGTCATCGATAAATACAACTACGAACCGATCCAAGTATGGCCTGAAAATTCTATTCATTAAATCCATAAATACCGCAGGGCATTAGTGAGCCCAAACGGCATCACTAAGAATTCGTAGTGACCGTACCTCGTTCTAAAAGCAGTCTTGGGTATGTCCGATTCTCGGACCCTCAACTGATAGTACCCCGACCTCAAATCTATCTTTGAAAACACTGAGGCTCCCTTTAATTGATCAAACAAATCATCAATTCGTGGCAACGGATATTTGTTCTTTATCGTCACTTTATTCAACTGATGATAGTCGATGCACAATCTCATAGTTCCATCCTTCTTTTTCACAAACAATACTGGTGCGCCTCATGGAGAAAAACTCGGTCGAGCGAAACCTCTATCCGTCAATTCTTGCAATTGAACCTTCAATTCCTTTAATTCCGTTAATGCCATACGATACGGGGCTATTGAAATCGGCGTAGTACCCGGTACAACTTCGATGCCGAATTCCACTTCTCGAACCGGTGGCAATCCCGGTAACTCCTCAGGAAAAACATCTGAATACTCACAAACCACTGGTACCGATTCGAGTTCCTTTCCGTCTCTTTACTTTCAAACACATACGCAAGGTATGTTTCACACCCCTTTTTCACATACCTCCGAGCGGTCATAGAAGATATTATCGTTGGCACTCCTTTTAAATCAGTAGACTCGACTCGGACTACCTCGTTATTTACACTCCTCAAATCAATGGTTTTCCTTTTGCAGTCCACCACTGCATCATGTACGGTCAGCCAATCCATACCAAGAATAACATCGAATTCATCAAATGGTAGAAGCATCAGATCAGCCGGAAAACAGGATTCTCGAATTATTAGGGGGCATCTCTTGCACACTTTATCAACAGTACATATTGACCCAAAGGGTTGAACACTGAATTCGAACTCAAGAGACTCAACGGTAGAGTCTTCTTGGATGCTAAGGTTTCACATACATATGAATGAGTAGAGCCGGGGTCAATCAATGCAATCACACTAGTATCAAAGAGAGTAAAAGTACCAGTGATAACTTCAAGGGAGGATGCCTCCTCTCGTGTGCGGATGGCATATGCTCTAGCAGGAGCACGGGTCTCGGATCGAATAGCCGTATCAGAGGCTCCTCTCTGATTACCACCCCTACCTCCAGAAATTCTCGGGGGCCCTACCTCTAGCCGTCGTTCCACTAGGTCTTGCACCTTGCGTCTTATTACTCTCATCTAGCTCCGTGCAATCTCTAATGAAGTGGTCCTTCGAACCGCATCCATAACAGGCCCTATTAACAGACTTACCCCAACATTCACCTAGGTGTCGTCTTCCACATTGGGGGCATTTAGGTCTCTCTTGACGATTATTGCCCACACTAGCTACCAAGTAGCTCGAGTCCGTCAATGGTCGGCTCTGATGGAAATTCCCGCAGTCGCCCTTGACTTATTAGTGTCCTCCCTGAACTTCTTTACCGCCGAGAACGGAGCTTTACTCGCCGATCTTTTACGATAATCACTTGCTTCAAATTCAACCTTCTTCTTCTCCTTTCCAAGTTCTTCCGCCTTGCAGGCTCGTTCGACTAGTGTTACGAACTCCTTTATCTCCAAAATACCCACTAGTAGCTTTAACTCTTCATTCAATCCTTCTTCAAATCTTTTGCACATAGCAACCTCATCAACCACACACTCTCGGGCATCTTGACTAAGTCTTACGAACTCATGTTCAGATTCAGATCTTGTCATACTGGCCTTGCTTGAGTTCCAAGAATTCCTTACGCTTCGATCGATGAACCGTTGACTAATGTATTTCTTTCAAATTCGATTGAAAGAAATCCCAAGTAACTCGTTCGTTTGGGACTATGGAAATTAAAGTCCTCCACCAATAGTAAGCTGAGTCTCGCAACAAGGATATAGCACACTTAAGGCATTCATCGGGTGTGCATGACAGTTCATCTAACACTCGAATGGTGTTATCGAGCCAGAACTCGGCCTTTTCGGCATCATCAGTAACTATGGCCTTGAACTCCTCAGCCCCGCGCTTCCTAATCAGGTCTACAGGTGGTTTACTCAGCCTCACAGGATCAGTAACTGGAGGCATTGCGAGCTCTTGGGGTGCAGTATTTAAATTCGGGAATGGTTGGACAGCCGGATTGGTTCGGGCATATTGCGTGACCCACTCATTCATCATGGTGAAGAAGGCTTGTTTCGCCCCTTCATTTTGATTATTCGCGGATGATTGAGGCTCAACAGGCAGCGTCCCTTGCGCGGGAGCAGCCGCTACACTTTCAACGTCATCCGCCAAGGGTCTCTCTACCCCGGGTTCCATTTGTTAATCAAAACAAAAACTTCAACCGTCAGAAGTCATCACATTATTAAGCACTAACAATTTGGCATGTATAGCTAGACTCACACGCGCTATGGTAGTCCTAGAATCGACTAAACCATAGCTCTGATACCAATTAAATGTAACACCCCAAACCCGTGACCGTCACCGGATTTGACCACGTGGTGTTACCGGCTTACTTCCTTATTTCTCTCTTGGAATTATTTAATTTACTTCCAGGCAGGCTAGCTAACTGCGTCACTGTCACCTTAAAAATCATATCTCAAGTTCCAGAACTCGAAAATGAGTTCTGTCAATTTTCCCTGAAACTAGACTCATAATCCCATCTATACATTTTTTTCTAGAATTTTTGGTCGGGCCAATTTGTACAATTTATTAGTTAAAGTCTCCCCTGTTTCAGGGTTCGACTACACTGACCTTTGTGCACTACGACTTGGATATCTTACTGTACAGGGCTCCAACACTTATGCCATTTGTTTCTAGAGAAACTAGACTCGCAAGGGAATCTGCACATATAGAGCATGACTTCTAATTCTCTCTGGTTAATTTATAGTGAATTTTCAAAGTCGGAGCAGGGGATCCAGAAACCGTTCTGGCCCTGTTTTGCGAAAACCTGAATATCTCTTAAAATACAGCTCATACGGTCATTTCGTTTCGTCCATATGAAAATAGATTCATCAAGGTTAAATTTCATAATTTATTCACTATTTAATTCTACTTCTACTATTTTTAGTGATTTTTCCATCTCACCTCACTGCTGCTGGCAGCATCTGGTACTAAAGCAAACAATGACTATTTCATAATTCTTCCATGGCCAACTATTTCATCATACATAATACAAACTATGGCCACCTTATCAAAACTAAGGTTTCTAAGGCTCGTGCCTATAGGTTTTAGATTCACACTCAACCGACCACATAGGCCATTTTCGCATGGCTTAAAGTTTACAACCCGAGATTCAACAAAACAAAATAGCCTATACATGCCAAATGTTCTCCTAGTTCAACTACGAAGACAATACCAAAAGATTTCCAGCCGGTGTGATGACTTCAACGACGGTTCCGAGCACGCAAATGATACGAGTCCCAGCCCAAAATTGACCCTAGTCGGGATGTGGTTTCGGGACCACAAAACCGAGGCATAAAAATAATTTAAAAATTTATTTTGATGCCTATGATATGTGTTAATTTGTGTATGACATTTTGATGTTTCAATTTAGAATTATAAATGTGAATTTCACTAGAAAGGACCTAGTAGTAAAATTTGAAAGTATGATGGGGAAATGCGTGATGACTAGTTGATCATGCATGCAAAAATAAGGGATTTGCATGTCAAATTTCCCCAAAGATGGTATAGTGGCCGGCCATGACAAGGGAATATGGGCAAGGAAAACATGTTATGACATGTTTTGTTAATGCATGATGTGATAAATGATAAAAAATTAAGCATGTAGGAAGAGAAACAAAAAATCAAAATTTGCTCATCCTTTCCCCCTTTTGCCGTGAGTGAAAGAGAAGCAAAGAAAAAATTTTGTTCATCTATTTTTCTCTTCTTTGGCCGAAAATACTAAGGAAAAAGGAAGGATTTTTGCTTCATTTTCTTTGTTTGGAAGAGATCTAGAAGGAAATTTGGCTAAACTTGTATCAAGAGTAAGGTATGTATGAGGTTGTGTTATGAGTTTCATGCATGTTTTAGTTGCTAACTTGATGTTCATGTTAGCCATGGTTCAAATCCTTGTTATGCCATGGGAATGGTATTTGGCCAAAGTTGTTATTGTGTTAAAGCCATTGCATGCTAAATGTGAAGCTTGCTAATGATGCATGCAATGATGGATTCTCTACTCTTGAAATTTCTTGTAGCCATCTTGAGTAAGACATTGAGTTTTCTTTTTGTTTAACCATGATTGAAGTTGAAAGGGGCATGATTGTGATGTATTCGGCCATGATGCATTCATGAGCATGGTTCATGCTTCTTGCATGTTAGTTAAAATTTGTGTTTTGGATGGCTATGGACACCTTGAAATTCGGCCATGCTCATATATGTATATATATGTTTGCACATGATGTTTTGGTTATGAAGTAAGTGATGAATATGTTTGTTTAAAGAAGAAGATGTTGAAGAATGTTTGTGAAATTGCAAGCACATTCGGCCTAGCACACATATGAGTGCTTGATGCTATATTATAAGTTTTGAGCTACAATATGCAAAGCATTAACTAGTAAAATGCATGCTGTTTTTTGTGTGGTATTAAGTGCATAATTGGCCTCAACATGGACATGTATATTCGGCCTTAGGTAGCCTATTGATGGCCTTAGCTTTTCCTTGATGCTCGAATGAATTGTATTGAATTGCTTGATGTAGTATAAAATGTGCATGACCATTGTGTATTCAAGCTAAAGGGTGGCCATATGACCATTTAAACTCCTTGTCATATTCGCCATAAGCTAGCACAATGAGGTTTTAATAAATTGAATTTGTTTGAATTAGCTCAAGAGCTTAGAGGGCCACAATTGGACAAGGGAAGGAAAAAGTGATCGAATAGCCGTAAAAGGCATTCGACAACATCCGAGTAAGTCCTCAAGAAGTGACCCTACTTGAATTATGGGAAATGAAATATGGATGTGTAATGATTATTGATTTATGTGTGTATGAGTATTTGAATGATACCGGGCTAAGTCCCGAAGGCGATTATGCTAGTGATTACATTTGTGTTTGAGCCTTAGTAACGAAAATGAAACATGAATGTCTAATGATTATTGATGTATGTGTGCATGAGCAATTGAATGATATCCGGGCTAAATCAAGACGTTTATGCTGAAATTATATCCGGGTTAAGACCAAGGCAATTGTGCTAGTGGCTACATCCGGCTAAGACCAAGGCATTCGTATGCGAGTCATTCTATCCGGGCTAAGACCCGAAGGCATTCGTGCACGTGGTTATATCCGGTTGTATTCCGAAGAAGCTTGGGCTGGAGGTGAGTGTTGGTTGCTGTAATAAATTCAATTAGTACGCTCGAAAAGCCCAAAGAATAAGGTACGTTTATATGTGCATTGGAAAGTTGACATGTTTGAGCAACATTCGCTCAATCGACTAACGAATTTCAGCTATTGAATTGGTTGATACTTTGTGAAAGTATATAATGATGAAGTGTGAAGTAAGAATGATTATGTGAATGTGTATTAATGAAATGATGCATTTGGCTATGTGAATGTATTGCTTTGATTAAAGCTGATTATATTCCTTGAGACTTACTAAGCATAAAAATGCTTACCCGTTGCTTTGGCTCTCTGTTTTATAGATTTTGCTCGATAGCAATCGGATTCGGGATCATCAAAGTCAAGTCATCCACACTATCAACGCCTCTATTTTGGTATAAATTTTGGTTGAACTTTGAAATGGCATGTATAGGACTACCCCTTGTTGGTTTAAATATCTTTGTGATGTATATGTATGCGGCCATGCGAAAATGGCTCGTAAAAGTGAAGTACTGAACTTAGACTATTTGCGGTTTGTATATATATATATGGTGTCATGATGTGATTATGGATTGGAAATGGGAATGTTGGTCACATGATCAGCCATTGGTATGGTTAAAATGATCATATGTGAACCTATGTATGGCAAGACTAGTTGGTTCATGGAGACTACAAAATAGGTAAGACCTACCTTAAAAACAGATGCTGCCAGCTGCAGTGACGTGAATGTGAAAAATCACCAAAATTTGTAGGAATGGTATTGAATAGTGAATAAGCTATGTAAATGAACCTTGATGAGTCTAATTTCATATGGAAGAAACGAAATGGTCATAGGAGTTACATGTTAAGAGATATTAAAGCTATTGTGAGACAGGGCCAGAACGGTTTCTGGGTCCCCTGTTGCAACTTTAAAAATTAACTATAAATTATCAAGAAAGAATTAGGAGTCATGCCTTTATGTACAGATTCCATTTTGAGTCTAGTTTCATTAGAAACAAACGGCACCAGTATTAAAGCCCTGTACAGAGAGATATTCAAGTTGTAACGCGCGAAGGTCAAAGCAGTCGATCCCTGTAACATGGGTGAATTTAACTAATAAACTGTACCAATTGGCCCGACCAAAAATTATAGAAATAAATCCATGGATGGATATATGAGTCTAAATTCAGGGAAAATTTACGAAACCAGTTTCTGAGTTTTGAAACTCGAGATATGAATTTTAAGGCGACGGTGACGCAGTTTTCCAGCCTGACCGGAAATGTCAAATTGGTGGGCAAAATATGTGGACTTGGCTTGTTAACCCCTCGTGTCCGACACCGGCGATGGTCTCGGGTTCGGGGTGTTACAATTTTATTGGTATTAGAGCCACGGTTTAGTCAATTCTAGGACTACCGTGATGTGTTTGGGGTCTAGCTATACATGCCATTAAATGATGAATCGATAGTGTGGTGATTTCTGACAATTTGACTTTGTGTTTGTTTATAACAATGGATCCCGATCCCAACCGAAAGCGATAGTGATGATGTGGAGAGTGTGGCGCTGCTCCCGCGCAAGGGACAGCGCCGGACTCTCAACCTATGGCCAGCAATCCGAATGATGAGGCTAGGCAAGCCTTTTATAGTGTGATGAGCGAATGGTTTAACCAATACATTCGAACTAACACTACTGTTCCACAACCTCCATTCCCGACAAATGCAACCCCAGACCTACAATACCTCCGGTGGTGACCAAATAAGGTCAAGTAAGCCCCGATCGATAGGATTCGAAAACATGGGGCCACTGAATTTAAAGCTACGGATGATGATGATCTTTGAAGCGAGCGAATTTTGGTTGGATAACACGATCCGGTGCTCGATGAGCTATCTTGTACACCGATGAGTGCTTAAAGTGTACCATCTCCTTGCTACGTGATTTCGCCTACTATTGGTGGAGTACTCGACTTACGTGGTACCTAGAGAGCAAGTGACTTGGGAATTCTTTCAAACCGAGTTCAAAAAAGTATATCGATCGAGATTCATCGACCAAAAGCGAAGGAATTTCTTGATCTTAAGCAAGGTTCTATGTCGATTCCGACTCTGACGAAAATTTGTGAGGCTTACCGATGCAGCGAGAATGCATTTAAATGCGAAGCTATTATGTAAACGCAACGAGGATGGGCTGAATGATGATATAAGGATGTTCATTGGCATTCTCGAAATACGAGAGTTCGTAGTACTTGTTGAGCGAGCTTGTAAAGTCAAGAGCTTAGAAAGGAGAAACAAAAGTTGATGTGGGAACGGAGAATTCGAAAAGGTCCTCGAGAAAGTCTCTTCAACAGCATCGAAGAGATTTCGAGATGATGTGAGCCGGTCTAGAGGCGCCGGGCTTTTCTAGACGAGGACGCGATCGACCCCTGTGACCACACGAGTCACTTGATCGCCATGGTGGAAATGATCGCCGAGAGAGGGCGGAGTGTCTACATTGTGGCAAATGGCATTCAGGAGCTGTTGGTTCCGTGATCGCTCTGCTATAAGTGTGGATCGGCCGACCACCTTATGAAGGATTGCCCGAGGTTGCTTGAACAAAATGTAAGTCGAGTGGAAACCCGGTGCTACCATCGCCGAGGTAGGCCACCTAGAAATGTGGGCAATGTTAGTGGCGGTCGAGAGGATCTAGAGATGCTACCATCGGATCCGAGGCTCGGGCTCTGCTAGGACTTATGCCATATCTTGCACGCCAAGATGCTTGCCTCTCGGATGTCATTACCGGTACTTTCACTCTTTTCAATACTAATGTGATTGCTTTGATTGACCTGGTTCTACTCATTCTTATATATGTGAAACCTTAGCATCCATAAGACTTTGCCTATTGAGTCTCTTGAGTTTGTAATTCGGTGTCAAACCCTTGGGTCATTACGTGCTTGTCAACAAAGTGTGCAAGAAAAGTCCCCTAGTGTTCCGAGGTTCTTGTTTCCGGCAGACTTGATGCTTTTGCCGTTCGATGAATTCGACGTTATTCTTGGTTTGGATTGGTTGACCATGCACGATGCGGTTGTAAATTGCAAAAGCAAGACTATCGATTTGAGGTGCGAATAACGAGATAATTCGGGTTGAGTCTACGGACTTACGAGGGTTGCCACCGTAATATCGCAATGTTGGCGGAAATATGTAAGAAAAGGTGCGGCGTATCTTGCGTATGTGCTCGATGACAAGGAATCGAAAAGAAACCCGAATCTGTGCCCGTGGTTTGTGAATACCGGATGTTTTCCTGAAGAATTGTCGGGTTTACCACTGTTCGGAAATAGAATTTGGCATCGAATTGGTACCGGTACCACTCAATTTCGATAGCTCCGTATCGTATGGCACCAACGAATTAAAGGAGTTGAAAGCTCGATTGCAAGAATTGGTGGATAGAGGTTTTGCTCGCCGAGTTTTTCGCCTTGGGGTGCGCCGGTGTTGTTTGTGAAAAGAAGGATGGAACCATGCGGTACGTGCATCGACTATCGTCACCGAATAAAGCGACGATAAAGAACAAATATCCGTTACCACGTATCGATGACTTGTTCGATCAATGAAGGGAGCCTCGGTGTTCTCGAAAATAGATTTGAGATCGGGCTATTATCAATTGCGAATCCGAGATTCGGACGTACCCAAGACGCCTTGAGCGAGATATGGTCACTATGAGTTCCTAGTGATGCCGTTTGGGCTCACTAATGCCCTACGGTATTTATGGATTTAATGAATCGAATCTTCGACCATATTTGGATCGATTCGTAGTCGTGTTCATTGATGACATCTTGGTCTATTCAAGAAATGAGACCGAACATCTTTGAACACCGAGGTTAGTCTTTGCAAATCTTATGGGATAAGCAATTATATGCTAAGTTTAGCAAGTGTGAGTTCGGTTAAGAAAGGTTAGCTTCTTGGGTCATGTGGTATCTGCATCGGGTATTCGAGTCGACCGAATAAAATTTCAGCCATACTTAATTAGAAGCCTCAGAAATATTACGAGGTTCGGAGCTTTTTGGGGCTTGCTTAGGTTATTACCGACGATTTGTAAAGGCTTCTCAACAATAGCCACGCCGATGACGGCTACTCCAAAAGGATGTTAAGTTCGAATGGACGGAGAAATGTCGAAAAGTTTCGATCAATGAAAACTTATTTGATGAAGCCCCAATTCTAGGGCAACCCGAGTCCGCAAAGAGTTTGTCATCTATAGCGACGCCTCCCTACTTGGGTTAGGTTGTGTATTGATGTAAGAAGGTCGAGTTGTGGCCTATCGTCGAGGCAATTAAACCCACATGAGAAAAATTATCCGACCCATGATCTCGAATTGGCATGCCATCGTATTCGCCTTAAAGATTTGGCGACATTACTTATTTGGTGAAAGGTGCCATGTGTACTCGGATCACAAAAGTCTCAAATATTTGATGACCCAAAGAGACTTAAATCTGCGACAAAGACGTTGGCTCGAATCGTTAAAGGATTATGAGTGGTCATTGACTATCACCGGAAAGCGAATGTGGTTGCGGATGCCTTGAGTCGTAAATCATTATTCACTTTACAAGCGATGAATGTGCACTTGTCTGCTCGATCCGACAGGTGTGTTAGTGGCTGAATTGAAAGCCAAACCATTATTGACACATCAAATTCGAGAAGCTCGAGAAAGTCGACGATGAGTTGGCGCAAAATGGGCCGAGTGTGTTCGAACAAGGACTCGGAGTTTCAAATCGATGATGACGATTGTTTGAGGTTCAAAAGTCGTCTGTGTGTTCCAAAGAATTGAACTCATTTCGATAATTCAATGAAGCCCATTGTAGCCGAATGGCAATCCACCCGGGGAGTACGAAGATGTACAACGATTTGAAACGTCGGTTTTGGTGGCATGGTATGAAACGAGACATCTCCGACTTTGTTTCGAGATGTTTAATATGTCAACAAGTGAAAGCGGAACATCAAGTGCCTTCAGGATTACTTCAGCCAATCACGATACCCGAGTGGAAATAGGATCAAGTCACAATAGACTTTGTATCCGGACTGCCATTGTCAGCAAGTAAGAAGGATGCGGTTTGGGTCGTGGTAAATAGATTGACTAAGTCGGCTCACTTTGTCCCCGTACGTCGGATTTTCAATGGACAAATTAGCCGAATTGTACGTTCTCAGTTGTGAGATTACACGGGTGCCTATTTCCATCGTGTCGGATAGAGATCCGAGATTTACCTCGCGATTTTGGAAAAAGTTGCAAGAAGCTTTGGGTACCAAGTTGCATTTCAGCACCGCTTTCACCCCAAACCGATGGTCAATCCGGCGGATAATTCGGATACTTGAGGATATGTTGAGATGTTGCATCCTCGAGTTCGATGGTTCATGGGAACGGTACCTACCTTTGATTGAATTCGCTTACAACAATAGTTTTCAATCAAGTATTAAGATGGCGCCTTACGAGGCTTTGTACGAGCGTAAATGCCGTACACCATTGTTTTGGACCGAGCTCGGTGAAAACAAAATTTTCGGAGTGGATTTGATTAAAGATGCTGAATGTAAAGTAAAAGTAATCCGTGAAAGTCGAAAATAGCCTCCGATCGTCGTAAGTCGTGCGCGGATTTGAAACGAAAGGACATTGAGTATCGGTGGGAGATAAAGTGTTCCTTAAGGTTTCGCCTTGGAAAAAGATACTCAGATTCTACCGTAAGGGCAAGTTGAGCCCGAGGTTCTTTGGACCATATGAGTTATCCGGCGAGTCGGTCCGGTGGCATATCGTCGATTTTGCCCCGAACTCGAAAAGATTCACGATGTCTTTCATGTTTCGATGCTTGACGCTATAGATCTGATCCATCGCACGTGATTAGTCCATCGGAGGTTGAAATTCAAGCCAATATGAGTTATGAGGAAGAACCGATTCGTATCCTATCACGTGAAGTGAAAGAGTTGCGGAACAAGCGGGTTCCGCTAGTGAAAGTGTTATGGCTCAAACACGGATAGAAGAAGCTACTTGGGAAACGAGAACTCTATGAAAGAGCGATACCCAACCCTATTTACGGTAAGATTTTCGGGGACGAAAATTTCTTAAGTGGGGAGAGTTGTGACACTCAAAATTGACCCTAGTCGGGATGTGGTTTCGGGACCACAAAACCGAGGCATAAAAATAATTTAAAATTTATTTTGATGCCTATGATATGTGTTAATTTGTGTATGACATTTTGATGTTTCAATTTAGAATTATAAATGTGAATTTCACTAGAAAGGACCTAGTAGTAAACTTTGAAAGTATGATGGGAAATGCGTGATGACTAGTTGATCATGCATGCAAAAATAAGGGATTTGCATGTCAAATTTCCCCAAAGATGGTATAGTGGCCGCCATGACAAGGAATATGGGCAAGGAAAACATGTTATGACATGTTTTGTTAATGCATGATGTGATAAATGATAAAAAATTAAGCATGTACGAAGAGAAACAAAAAATCAAAATTTGCTCATCCTTTCCCCCTTTTGCCGTGAGTGAAAGAGAAGCAAAGAAAAAATTTTGTTCATCTATTTTCTCTTCTTTGGCGAAAATACTAAGGAAAAAGGAAGGATTTTTGCTTCATTTTCTTTGTTTGGAAGAGATCTAGAAGGAAATTTGGCTAAACTTGCATCAAGAGTAAGGTATGTATGAGGTTGTGTTATGAGTTTCATGCATGTTTTAGTTGCTAACTTGATGTTCATGTTAGCCATGGTTCAAATCCTTGTTATGCCATGGGAATGGTATTTGGCCAAAGTTGTTATTGTGTTAAAGCCACTGCATGCTAAATGTGAAGCTTGCTAATGATGCATGCAATGATGGATTTTCTACTCTTGAAATTTCTAGTAGCAATCTTGAGTAAGACATTGAGTTTTCTTTTTGTTTAACCATGATTGAAGTTGAAAGGGGCATGATTGTGATGTATTCGGCCATGATGCATTCATGAGCATGGTTCATGCTTCTTGCATGTTAGTTAAAATTTGTGTTTTGGATGGCTATGGACAACTTGAAATTCGGCCATGCTCATATATGTATATATATGTTTGCACATGATGTTTTGGTTATGAAGTAAGTGATGAATATGTTTGTTTAAAGAAGAAGATGTTGAAGAATGTTTGTGAAATTGCAAGCACATTCGGCCTAGCACACATATGAGTGCTTGATGCTATATTATAAGTTTTGAGCTACAATATGCAAAGCATTAACTAGTAAAATGCATGCTGTTTTTGTGTGGTATTAAGTGCATAATTGGCCTCAACATGGACATGTATATTCGGCCTTAGGTAGCCTATTGATGGCCTTAGCTTTTCCTTGATGCTCGAATGAATTGTATTGAATTGCTTGATGTAGTATAAAATGTGCATGACCATTGTGTATTCAAGCTAAAGGGTGGCCATATGACCATTTAAACTCCTTGTCATATTCGCCATAAGCTAGCACAATGAGGTTTTAATAAATTGAATTTGTTTGAATTAGCTCAAGAGCTTAGAGGGCCACAATTGGACAAGGGGAAGGAAAAAGTGATCGAATAGCCGTAAAAGCCGTTCGACAACATCCGAGGTAAGTCCTCAAGAAGTGACCCTACTTGAATTATGGGAAATGAAATATGGATGTGTAATGATTATTGATTTATGTGTGTATGAGTATTTGAATGATACCCGCTAAGTCCCAAGGCGATTATGCTAGTGATTACATTTGTGTTTGAGCCTTAGTAACGAAAATGAAACATGAATGTCTAATGATTATTGATGTATGTGTGCATGAGCAATTGAATGATATCCGGCTAAATCCAAGACGTTTATGCTGAAATTATATCCGGTTAAGACCGAAGGCAATTGTGCTAGTGGCTACATCCGGCTAAGACCAAGGCATTCGTGCGAGTCATTCTATCCGGGCTAAGACCCGAAGGCATTCGTGCACGTGGTTATATCCGGTTGTATTCCGAAGAAGCTTGGGCTGGAGGTGAGTGTTGGTTGCTGTAATAAATTCAATTAGTACGCTCGAAAAGCCCAAAGAATAAGGTACGTTTATATGTGCATTGGAAAGTCGACATGTTTAAGCAACATTCGCTCAATCGACTAACGAATTTCAGCTATTGAATTGGTTGATACTTTGTGAAAGTATATAATGATGAAGTGTGAAGTAAGAATGATTATGTGAATGCGTATTAATGAAATGATGCATTTGGCTATGTGAATGTATTGCTTTGATTAAAGCTGATTATATTCCTTGAGACTTACTAAGCATAAAAATGCTTACCCGTTGCTTTGGCTCTCTTTTATAGATTTTGCTCGATAGCAATCGGATTCGGGATCATCAAAGTCGAAGTCATCCACACTATCAACGCCTCTATTTTGGTATAAATTTTGGTTGAACTTTGAAATGGCATGTATAGGACTACCCTTGTTGGTTTAAATATGCTGTGATGTATATGTGTACGGCCATGCGAAAATGGCTCGTAAAAGTGAAGTCTGAACTTAGACTATTTGCGGTTTGTATATATATATATGGTGTCATGATGTGATTATGGATTGGAAATGGGAATGTTGGTCACATGATCAGCCATTGGTATGGTTAAAATGATCATATGTGAACCTATGTATGGCAAGACTAGTTGGTTCATGGAGACTACAAAATAGGTAAGACCTACCTTAAAAACAGATGCTGCCAGCTGCAGTGACGTGAATGTGAAAAATCACCAAAATTTGTAGGAATGGTATTAAATAGTGAATAAGCTATGTAAATGAACCTTGATGAGTCTAATTTCATATGGAAGAAACGAAATGGTCATAGGAGTTACATGTTAAGAGATATTAAAGCTATTGTGAGACAGGGCCAGAACGGTTTCTGGGTCCCCTGTTGCAACTTTAAAAATTAACTATAAATTATCCAGAAAGAATTAGGAGTCATGCCTTATATGTAAAGATTCAATTTTGAGTCTAGTTTCATTAGAAACAAACGGTACCAGTATTAAAGCCCTGTACAGAGAGATATTCAAGTTGTAACGCGCGAAGGTCAAAGCAGTCGATCCCTGTAACATGGGTGACTTTAACTAATAAACTGTACCAATTGGCCCGACCAAAAATTCTAGAAATAAATCCATGGATGTATATATGAGTCTAAATTCAGGGAAAATTTACGAAACCAGTTTCTGAGTTTTGAAACTCGAGATATGATTTTTAAGGCGACGGTGACGCAGTTTTCCAGCCTGACTGGAAATGTCAAATTGGTGGGCAAAATATGTGGACTTGGCTTGTTAACCCCTCGTGTCCGACACCGGCGATGGTCTCGGGTTCGGGGTGTTACAATACGAGTCCAAGAGACCTAAAATGGGTGACAAGAAAACACCGAGTGAGTTTATAACTCAGTAAGTCATAAGCATTTCACAACCATCCGTTACTAAAATTTTCATAAAATGAAATAATGAAACAAGGCCCAGCGTTCCAGCCATACCGAACTACCATAGTTCCTTAGACCTTTCGGATCAATGTCATACCAAGTCATACATTTACATTTCATATACTATTCAATAGGATATTTGAAGCAATTTCCATTCATCATTTCATTTCCGCAACAATCATGCAATTGAAATCATCACATAGATTTAAAACTTACCGACTCAACCCTGAGCATGAACATAGTATCTATTAGCCACGAACTCAAGGTACTTACTCTTTCCGCTGTCCATACTCCACTCGATGAAGACACACCCTCCATATAATTGTTCGATCGGAGATATATATATATAGTATGCACACACACGATGCTTAATACTCGATTTCGCACACTTAGTGCCATGTGATTTAAGCCCGCACACATAGTGCCATACCCTTCGAGCTCGCACACCCAGTGCCGTATATTTCCAGCATGCACACTTAGTGCCAATCTCGTCACCGTACACACGTATTGTTCAAGCACACTTAGTGCCGAAAGCAACTTTCTACACATTTCACTATTTCTTTTACATTCAACAATGTCATCATTCCATACACATACATTTTCATTTACATATCATCTCATTAAACACAATTGCATAGATATTATGATCATTTAAAACAATACCAAATATATGCTTAATGACTTACCTTATATTGGATGAAACGATTTCCAATCGACTACTCGATTATCTTTGCTTTGCCTTTGTTTGATTCTCCCTTTTGATGTCTTGATCTCCTAGTATAAATACATTTAGTAGTTAAATTTCTTCTGGATACTTATGTGTATAATTTAATGGTTTTCACTCCATTCACAACTATCCTTGTTCAAAATATCAAAACCTTAGCCAACATTCAATTAATGCATCAAGGTCGAATGTATTATCACTATTAAGGTAACCTAGTCTCAAGTATTTTCAATTCTAATGTACAACATCTCAAATTCCCATGACCGATCACACCTATTCTTACTTTCCAATATTCAAATAATCAAAATCACCTCCTAAACACAATAGTCATGGACAATGCCGAATCCTCAAGTGTTTGAACATAAATTATTTTACTAATATAAACATTCACGAATCATATTCATAGGAAGACCGATTTCTTTCCATAGCACATTCATCATCCATACTTAGATGAAACAACCAAAATCCCTTCATTTATACCCTAGCCGAATGCTCCAATCATCCATACAAATTACAAATTTTGCATGGCTAAGTAGGAGCCATTTAACATGCAAGAAAAATAATCATAGGAGAAGAATTTATCATTCTAAGTAAGCTCCTATCTCCAACACTAAATCATTCGGCATTTTGCCTAGACACACACAAGAAATCTCAACTTCCTTGACCTTACCAAGAGTGCATCCACCATTCAACTTAGCATGATAATGGCATCAAGGTATCAACCAAAATGTTTTGTTAGGCTCCTTAGCCAATTCTAACTCTCCATCAACCCCAAACCCAACCATGAAATAGATAAAATTTAGGCTCATCACCTAAAGGTTGTATATACATCCAAAGGTACCCTTGAACATACCTTGATCTAGAAGACCACCTTGGCGAATCTCCTTCTTCCCTTCCTCTAATTTCGCAATAGCAAAAGAAAGAAAACATGAACACTTTTTTTTCTTCTTCTCAAGTCATGGCAATTGTAACAAAATGAGAAAGGATGAACAACAAAAATTTCTCCTTTCTTTTCCTCAACTCACGGCAACAAGGGGGCATCCACACTCTTTTTTTTGTTCATCATTTCCCTTTTTCTCCATTTCTTTATTCTTTCTAACATGATCCATTAACTAGACATGTTTGAAACATGTTCCCTTGCCCATGCTCTTTATTTTATTATTTCTAACATCCACCATTAGCAAAACATGTTCAAGACATGTTTTCTTTTGCCCATCTTCATTACCATGGCGGCCACTTCCTATAGTTGGCTAAATTGACATGCAAATCCCTCATGTCTTTACTTCATGCATTATTTGGCCACTTAAAATTCACCTATCACATTTTCAAGTCCTAACACATGGGTCCTTTCTTATGAATTAGCACCTAATTAATAAAATCAAGGCACGAAATATTTACGCATACAAATTCCACATACAATAAGCACAGAATATAACATCTAATTATTCTTGTGACTCGGTTTTGTGGTCCCGAAACCACTCTCCGACTAGGGTCACATTAGGGGTGTCACACTTGTAGTCTTCATATATATCACATAACTCTTTATTCAACTCAGATGAAACCAGAACTGACATTTCGGTTAAATAAGTCTTCATGCAAAAGAAAGCTTCAACATTCAAACTAACTTTAATTTTTCACAACATTTCTCAGATAGAATTGTTCCAATAGATATAATTTTGTATTAAATCTTCAAGAATACGAATTCTTCTTCCAAACTATCCCTCAATTCACACATGTACATTCAAAGTTTATTTCTAGTCCAGCAAATAGATTCAAACTCATATAACCCAATTATCCTTTCAATCAAATAATTCAAATCAAACTAAACCATTGAATATCTCTTTTCCAAGAAATCTTTTCTTTTCATAAAAAGGATAATCCAGGCATATCATTATACAGAAGCCACAACCATCATATAGAAATCATAATGTCATAATAAGTCTGACGTCTTAACCGTAACAATAAATAATTTCCCGACTATTAATAAAACATTTAAACACAGAAGAAAATCAAATATGATTTGAACAAAAACCAATGCAGAAGCATAACTTTTATAATTCTAATAACAGTACTGTGGTACTCCCAAATTTCAAAACAGAAATTATGATTATAGTAAATATAATCATTCCCTCTGATAGAGATTTCTTGCAGATAACTACATGGAATCATAAGAAAATCGGAATAGCAAAATTTCAATGTTTGAAGCTACACAGAGTATCAGAAAGTTACTCCCTATGTAGAATGATATCAATTCTGATGTCATCCCAGGTAAGATCCAGAAAGAATAATGTCGCTCATAAATATTAAAATCCACAGTAACAGAAGTTATATAATCTTCACGTATTTTCGTCAGAACAATAACCAGTAGAAACAGAGTATTAGCCTCATAAGGACCTTACAGTCAATGTTCATATTCACTCAAGGGAATAAATACCAAAGATGGACCTAGCAATATCGAACATAATCCAAACAAACCAACCATACCTTCATCTATTAGTATGCTTAGCTAATGTTCTCATACGATAAGAATTCTTTCTGAACTAAACAGTCACATATATGATAAGAATTCTTTCTGAACTAAACAGTCACATATACTTCTGAGAATTGCACTTAGCCATTAATACAATTCAATCATTATTTCAACTATCTAATTTTTCCATCAGAAATTTTCACATTATCCCTTCACTAACAGAAGTCAATTTAGAAAAGCTTCTAATTAATATTTTCATTAGATAACATACTTGAATAAATCAATTGATGAGAGTTAACTTCTTCAGTAATAGTGACATCACATAATCTGAATAATCTTCAGAACTATCTAATATATCTTTTAATACTGTCTTCATTTGTTAATTCATTCTCTTTTCTGACCACATTATTAATCTTTCGAACATAGACTTCTGTAACGCCACACTCGAAAGCTTATTCAACCCAAATCTTACAGATTTCATTGTAACATTTCACTGATAAGGGGGATAAGGGTAGTAAAGCCTCAAATTTAACTCACACATAAATGCACATAACACATGCTATCACCAATAGCCAATTCATTTCTAATTTCACATTCTCAAGACGTTTAATAAACATTTGCTTTTAATCACTTTTGTTTTTAACACATTGTTCATATGCCAATTCAAATCACTAATTCACAATCAAAGCATTCATATAGCAATCATAAGCCACATATCACAACTCATATACTCATATCCTTTTATTAATATGAATCATGCTACAATACAAAAGAAACTTCATGTTTCTCATATGGTTCAAATATTCTTAGTCACTTGCTTATAAACTCATCACATTTTCAAATAGCTCACATAACAATTAATCATATACATGCATACTTTTCATTGCCAAATTTCATATAATTTCATACCTTTATGAGTATCAACTCATCATCAACACATTTTCACTCAAACATTTGAGTACACATTCCATACTATCAGAATTTGCTCGGTTGGAAAACTTATCTGTCTCATCAAAACAATTTTCGTCAGAGTTGGAAGATATCACACTATCGCAGGATAAATGTGGCATGTATAGCTAGAATTACATATTCTATAGTAGTCCTAGAATCGACTAAACCATGGCTCTGATACCAATAAAATGTAACACCCTAACCCGTAACCGTTGCCAAAATAGGTTAAAGGGCATTACCGAACTTGTAACTCAGATCAGAGCTGCCATAAACCAAATATCATCTCATTTCAATAATTATAAGTCATTCATACTCAATATGAATTTAAATTGAACATACAAGGTCTAAATCATGCATTCGGGACCAAATTGGTAACATATGAAAGTTTCAGAACTTAGACAAATTTTCAACTCTTCAAAGGTCACACACCTGTGTGAACAGGCCGTCTGCCTCACACGGCATTAGACACGCCCGTGTGTCTAACCCGTGGCGAAACAGGGAATACATACTGACTTGACAACACGGCCACAAGATACGCCCGTGTGCCTTGGTCGTGGTCAAAACTGACTTTAGTCACACAGCTGACCACACGCCTGTGTGTCAAGCCCATGCTCAAGACTGACTTTAAATTGTAGGACAACCCTAAGGGACACAAGGCCGTGTAACATGACCGTGTGTCGCACACGGCTGAGACACACGCCCGTGTCTCTGCCCGTGTGGACAAAAATAGGCCATTTGAAAAGCCAATTTGCCACCCAATTTGAGTATTCCCTACAAGCATCATTCAAGCATCAATATAGTAAATTTTAAGTCAAATTCAACTCCAAACATGTATCAATCAATCCATAATATCATCAATCAATTTCATGTTCATTTTCTATACCAAAACATACCTATATCACATGCCAAATTCATTTTCTCATACATGATCAACATCTCAAATTACCATATCAATCTTATACTGAGATTATACCATACATACATACATACAACAAAACATATTCCCAAAATGAACTCAACCATGCCCAAATATCCACAAACATTAACATCTTTAGCGAGCCATTTTCGCATGGCAACATATAAATACACAAGTCAAAATGAACCATCTCAAAAACTAGCCTGTACATGCCACATTACAAAAAGTTAAAGCTTTTATTTATTGAAGCGATAACTGGATAGTGTGATGACGTCTCCGCAAACTTCCAACCTGAGCAAGTCTCTGAAACTCTATAGACATAGGATAATACATGGAATAAGCTTTGAAAGCTTAGTAAGTCATAAGCAATTAAATCATTTCAATGATATTTATAAACTAATATCACTAAACTGAATTAACAAATCTCAATCAAATATATCTTCATTGTACTCGTAAATTCATGAAACCACATTAAATAATTCACTTAACTTATTTAATAATGAACGTATACCCCTACTTTCAAACTCGAATAACAATTGTTAGCTCATTCATATAAATCAAACTCACACATATTCATTTCATTGCTGACCAAACTATGGTCATTTATTACAAATCATACATAAAGTTATATCAACTTCTTTATAAACACTTCCAAACTTGAAACTCTATAATTTTCTTATTCACATAAACCAGATTCACATACATGACTCATATAGTCAACTCAACCATTTTGATTTCATTATCTGTTCGAGTTTTCGAACCAAGCATTCATACATCAAAGCCATGTCTTAATTTTATTCCACATCTATAATCTTTTAAATAGCATTAATAATACTATCAAATCCAACTCATTTCATCATTCATTTACATAATTTTTCATCTACTTCATACTTAACATCATCAACCACATAGGTTTCGTACATACCTGTACCATTATGTTCTTATCTATCACATTTATCACTCCAATGCTTGAAACACTAATTCATTCGATCATCCTTGAACATTCAATGAACTCGCACACTTAGTGCCGATTAATTAGCTAAAACTATAATTGTATCACACACTTAGTGCCAATTAATTATACGAGGCTATAATTGTATCGCACACTTACTTCAAATACATCAAATCGAACTTATATCGGTATCGTACACATAGTGCCGTTTTCTTAGCCAGTGCTATTATAATCTTGCACACTCAGTGCCATTTTAATAGCCTAGCTATTTCATTTATCGCACACTCAATGCCTCAAATTCAATTCACATTTTACATATTTCAACTTCACAGTTATATTTCTTTACAACTCAATTCAGCACATATAATGCACATATCTTTCAATTTAACAACATTTATTTACTTATGAACTTACCTCGTACTAACATGCACGGACCGAAATAACTATTTGATAATTTTTGACTTTCCCCGATCCAAATCTAATTTCCTCATTTCTTGATCTAATTCAATACAACTTTAACTTATTTAATCACATATTTACTCAAATTCATCCAAAAACACATAAATGGGTTAATTGCACCCTTTTCCCCTCACATTTCACATTTATTGCAATTTAGTTCCTATTTCACAAAACACAAAAATAATCAAAATTTGACCACACCCATGCTTGGCCGAATTTTACCCAATCTCAAATTAGCCCATACTTTTCATTTTATTCATACTTTTAACCACATAATTTCATAATTTCACAAATTAGCCCATAATTTGCATTTTTACTCAAAATCACTTTGTAAAATATGTAAAACTATTATCTAACTTCCATATTTCATCATAAATCATCAAAAAGCATGAATATTCAACAATGGAAAGTTAAAAATTCATCAAAAAATTTAGAAATTAGAGTACGGGCTAGCTAGAACACGAAGCAACGATCACAAAAACATAAAAATCATAAAAAATTGAGCTCGAAACATACCTCAATTAAAAACAACAAGGGCCGAACCCTCAGATGCTTCAATGGCTGTTTCTTTTCTTTGAATTTGGTGGAAGATGAAATAATATAACATGATTTTAGCTTTTATTTTATTTATTACTAACTTTAATAACCTATTTACATTTTTACCCTTTAAAAATATTAATAAATACACCAAATGCCACTCCACTAACCTACACTGTCTCAGAAATGGGCTATTTACCAATTAAGGCCATCATATTAAAAAGCCAAGGCCAATTAACACCTTTAACTAATAGGATGTAACTTTTACGCTTTACGCGATTTAGCCCTTTTTACCGAATTAACCATTCAAACGATAAAATTTCTTCACGAAATTTTCACACAATTCTAATATCATGCTGTGAATATTAAAATAATAATAAAATAAATTTTCAATGTCGGATCGTGGTCCTAAAACCACTATTCCAACTAGGGTCTAAATTAGGCTGTTACACATATACCGTCGTCATGGTGTCGCCTCAGAGGACTAGTCGATACTGCCGTTGCAGTAAATACCTCTCCATGATTCCCATTTCTCAAATTCTCCTCTCATTACCTCCTTTACACCACCTAACCTTAATTCTTAAACACCATAGTGTTCCCTCTGGAATGCCTAAAGCTTTGCCAGTGGCAGTATCTAATAGGGTCACTTCCCTTTTCCCTTCCTAACTTCATCTATCCCCTCAAAAATTTTCCTCATAGTTGTCATGCAATACATGCAAGTATTTTCATACAAAATAATAGCATAGAGTACATCAAACCCTTAAAACATACAATTACCATTTATTACATATTGAAATTGTAACAGCCCGATTTAGATCCGAGTCAGAATAGTTGTTTTGGGACCACAAAATTTGAGTCAAAAAATATTTTAATATTATTTTCCCTGCTTATAATATGTGAATTGATATCTGTGAAAATTTTGTATAAAAGTTCAATCATTTGTGTGCTCAATTTGATCAAAGGACTAAATCACAAAATATGAAAAAAGATGTGTGCTACATGAATAAGTGTCAATTTGATGTGTCTTATTAAATGAGAGGTCTTTACGTTGATATTAGACCATTGAATTCATGAATGGACATATATGCCAAGGTTTAGTGGATTTTAAATGATAATAATAAGGCTATTTTAATAAAATGTATATTATTTTTATTAGATTAATAAAACAAAGCATGAAATTATTTCATTATTCATCATCTTTTTCGAAAATACAAAGAAAAATAAGAAAAGAAATAAGCTCGCTAGGGTTCGGCCATTGAAGGATATGATTAAGGTTTGAGTTTTACTCGATTTTTTATAATTTCTACGTTTTTGTGATTGTTGCATCTTGCTCTAGCTAGCCCATGCTTGAATTTATTAATTTGATGATGATTTCATGAGATGCCATTGATGAATGTGTGAGCTTTGTCTTGATAGTTGGTGAAATATGAAAACTTGATGATAGATAATATGTTTTGTATTTGAATTTTTGATGAATTTGAGTAATTTGGGCTAAATTATGAAAATGAGAAATTGAGGGGTTAAAATGGGAAATAAATGAAATATGTGGGCTTACATGAGCTAGAGTAAAATTCGGCTAGGCATTTGTGAAAGGAAATTTTGTGTATTTTGTAATTTTAAGAATTAGGGACTAAAATGTTAAAATGTGAAAATGTGAGGGCTAATATCTAAATTGCCCTAAATATGTGTCATGGATTGATTTGAATGAATTTGAGATTGAATAAATCAAGTTTGAATGTGTTTAGATCAAGAACCAATGAAAACAAATTTAGATCGGGGAAAGTCAAAAGTGGTCAAGTAGTTAGTTAAATCCAATAATTTTCGTACGAGGTAAGTTGATATACAAATAAATGTTTTTGATTTGATTAATTTATGCTTATAAGTTTTTGAATGGTGATAGTTGAATATGCAAGATGAATGTATGAAATCTGAGAAAGTTTCAGTAACAAGACGAGGTTTGAAAAGCCCAGTACGAACCATAGGAATAGTCAGGATACATAAGTCATGACATAGGATTCCGATGTGTGATTTCGTGTAAGACCACATTTGGGACGTTGGCATCGATTTGCTATTTACGTGTAAGACCATGTCTGGGACATCGACATCTTATTTGATTTCATGTAAGACCCTGTTTGGGACAGTGGCATCTATATTTGATTACATGTAAGACCACATCTGGAATGTTGGCATTATACTAGCTTTTCGCGCTATCCGAGTATCCTTAATCATTTCGAACAGTTCAATGGGCATTCCGAGAAACGAATAACTATGTGAATAAGTATCTGATTCAGGTACGATTGAAATGTATATCATGATTGAGAATGAAAAGTAAGTATATGTGCAAGTGATGATATTTGATATAAGTATGAGAAAATATGTTATATGTGTAAATGAATTGGGAATGTGTGAAATGTATATAAACCATGTGGTTTGAGATAGTATTTGGTTATGCAGTATATGAATTTCATGATGCTTATATGCTTGAAATGATAAGTTTATTTGTATATGGCTTACTAAGCTTTTGAAAGCTTACTTTGTATGTTTTCCAATTTTTTTTTATACATTATGGAAGCTATTAGAAGCTCGGGGATCGTCGCGGATCATCACCACACTATCGAACTCTATTTTGGTACCTTTTGAAAATGTATATATTAAAGTATGGCATGTATAGGCTAGAGAACTTTGGATATGTTTTGAGATGTGTATATCTAGCCATGTGATATGGCTTGCTTATGAATGATATTATGAATGAATTTTGGTATATGCATTGTGTTCAAAAATGGTATGTTTTGATGAGTTCATGGATGGCTGAAGAGAATTGATCAATTTGGTAAGATTTTGGTATGTGCCTATTTGAGGAATTGGTAAGATTATGGCATGAGATTGAATGTATTAAATTGAGACATGAAACATATGTTTTGGTATAATTTTGGCTTATGATTTGGTATGGATATAAGCATGGTTGTTAATGATATGGCATGAATGGTACATGTTTTGCTTATGCATTGGTTGGAATTTGGTATGAAATGTGCTTGGTTTTATGCTTGTAGGGATGACCAAAAAATGGGTGGCAAATTTGGCTTTTCAAATGGCCTATCTTTGTCCATACGGGCAGAAACATGGGCGTGTGTCTCAATCGTGTGCGATACATGGTCATGTTCACGGCCGTGTGTCCCCTAGGGTACCCTACAATTCAAAGTCAGTACACCCTACAGTTTTGACACGGCCTAGACACACGGGCGTGTCTAGTGGCCATGTGTGGTACACAGCCTTGGCACATGGGCATGTGTGGCCATTTCGAAGGGTACATGGGCTAGATAGACAGGCGTGTGGTCGGCCATGTGAGCTGAGTCAGTAACCTCCCTAATTTTCACATCGTCTGGCACACGGGTGTGTCTTTTGGTCATGTCGATAAGTCAGAATGTATGCCCTGTTTCGCCACAGCCTAGACACACGGGCGTGTCTAATGCCGTGTGAGGCACACGGCCTGTTCACACGGACGTGTGATTTTTGAAATGTTGAAAATTTTATAAGTTTCTGAAATTTTTATATGTTATTAATTTAGTCTCGAATGCATGATTAAGGCTTTGTATCTTGATTTAAGTATATAATGAATGTAAATAAGTGATAGTTACTGAAATGTAATGTTATTTAACAAATTATCATTCTAAAATGAGTTATATGTCTAGTAATGTAACACCCCGTACTCGAGTCCGTTACCGGAGTCGAACACAAGGTGCACACAGACTTAACTTAATTATTTTCACAGTCCATTTAAAAAATTTTCCAGACAAGCTGGGTACTGCATCACTGTCGCCTTAAAAATCATATCTTGAGTTTCAAAGCTCGAAAATCAGTTTCGTAATTTTTCCCTGAAACTAGACTCATATGTCCATCTACATATTTTTTTCTAGAATTTTTGGTCAGGCCAATTAGTACAGTTTATTAGTTAAAGTCTCCCCTGTTACAGGGATCGACTACACTGACCTTCGCGCATTACGACTTGGATATCTCCCTGTACAGGGCTTCAATACTGATGCCGTTTGTTTCTATAGAAACTAAACTCAAAGAGGAATCTATAAATATATGGCATGACTCCTAATTATCTCTGGTTAATTTATAATGAATTTCCAAATTCGGAACAGGGATTCCAGAAACCGTTCTGGTCCTGTTCCACGAAAACCTAAATATCTCTTAACATATAACTCATATGACCGTTTCGTTTCTTCCATATGAAAGTAGATTCATCAAGGTTAATTTACATAATTTATTCACTATTTAATTCCATCCCTACTATTTTTAGTGATTTTTCACATCCACATCACTGCTACTGTCAGCATCTGCCTTTGAGGTAGACTTTACCTATTTCATAATTTCCATGATTCAATTAGCCCTTTTTGCATACATGGCACAAAGTATGATCATGATTAACCATTCCAATGGCTAATCGTTTCCAAACATTTCCATACCTCTTAATGATCAACATACAAAACGATTATGGTACTATGCTAAACGCATATATAAGCCATTTTCGCATGGCTATCCAAATTTACACAAAATCCATGGGTACATGACCAACAACAAAAGGGTAGTCCTATACATGCCATTTCAAAGTTCAACCAAAATTGTACCAAAGGGGGCTTTGATAGTGAGGAGACTTCGACTTCCAAAAATCCCGAGTCGATAGTGACGAGCCAAAATCTATAAAACAAAGAACAAAGAAACGGAGTAAGCAATTTATGCTTAGTAAGTTTTGAGCAAGGATTCCAAGACAACAAAAGCATAGCATTCATATAGCTAAACAGATAATTTCATATGCACACATTCTCAATATCATACTTACTTCACATTACCAACCCTTATGTTCATACACAAAAGATCAACTTAGCCAAAGGCCGGTAGCTCGTTTATCAACTGAGCGAATACTTATTTGTAAGGGCTCAACTAATTCAAAGCACATACGAACATACCTCATTGCTGGAATTTTTGCAAGCGTATTAACTGAAATTTTTACAGCAAGATTGCTCATTCTCGAATCACGTACCTTCTGAATTTAACCGGATATAGCGACTCGCTCGATTGTCTTCGGGACATAGCCCGGTTATAGTGATTCGCACAATTGCCTTCGGGAATTAGCCCGGATTTAGTAACTCGCACAAATGCCTTCGGGACTTAACCCGGTTTTGGTAACTCGCACAAATGCCTTCGGGGCTTAACCCGGTTTTGGTAACTCGCACAAATGCCTTCGGGAATTGACCCGAATTTAGTCACTTAGCACAAAAGCCTTCGGGACTTAGCCCGGATACCATTCAAATAACCAAGCACATATATCAACAAATCATAACACATCCTTATTACATTCTCATTACCAAAGCTCAAATACAAGACACTTATCATATTTACAATTTAGGCTCAATAGCCACATACAAAGAGCATGATTTCGATTTGCTTATTACATAATCTAATTAGATCATAATCTAAGTTCCATTACTCGAAAACTTACCTCGGATGTTGTCGAACGATTTCGATGGCTATTCGACCACTTTTTCCTTCCCTTTATCGGATTTAGATCCCCTTTGCTCTTGAGCTTAATTAAATAAATAAATCGATTTAATCATTTGAGCATCGAAAAGAGGAACACAAGGCACTTAGCCCACATTTATACATTAGACATTAAAGTCACATACATGTGAAATCATGCATCAACTCAAGATATTAACCCACACTCCTTTTTAGCCGATTGTCCTAACCAAGATAAAGGCATCAATATGCTTGCCTCTAACCGAATGCATGCACACCAATCCATCTCATGTGGCCGAATATGCATGTTGATGTTGAGGCCAATTACATATTTAATACCACACATAAATGGCATACATTTTACCAACTAATGCATTACATATTGTAGCTCAATACGCATCTATCATTTACTTCATAACCAAACATCATCATAAGTAAATATATACCTTGAGATAGTATATATGTCATACCGATACATCATGTGCAAACATATATACATATAGGTGCAAGGGCCGAATCTCAAGTTGATTATAACTAAACATGAACATAACTCCAAAACACAAATCTTACCTACCAAGCAATAAGCATAAATCATACTTATGGGTATACCATGGTCGAATACATCACAACACCATACCATTTCAATTTTGGTCATGGTTAAACAAAGAACTTAATGTCTCACAAAAAAATGCTAAAAGAAAATCCAAGAGTCCTCAATCCACCATCACATGTATCATTATCAAGCTTCATATTTAGCATGCAATGGCATTAACACAAAATCCACCTTGGCGAATATCATCCCCATGACATAGCAAAGATTTGAACCATGGGCTAATTAGAACTCAAGCTAGCAACTAAAATCATGCATGAATCTCATGGCACAACCTCGAACATACCTTAATCTAGACACAAGTATGGCCAAACCTCCTCCTAATCCTCTTCCAAACCAAGCATGAAGCAAGAACTCCTTCCTTCTTCCTTAGAATTTTCAGCTCAAAGAAATGAAAAAGGATGAACGACAATTTTTTTTTCTCTTTTTTTCTTCAACTCACGGCAAAATGGGGGGTAACACTCACACATCCTTTCTTTTTTTTTTTCTTTCCATTCTTTATTACCCATACTCATTAATTTATTTTTTTCCTCCCATGATGCACCAACATAACATGTCTATGACATGTTTTGCCCATAATCCTTTGTCATGGCCGGCCACTACCAATTAGGGGGGAAATTTGACATGCAAGTCCCCCCTTTTGATTACATGCACTATTAGGTCCTTATAGATTAACCTATCACATTTCAAAAGTGTCACACAAGTCCTACTAACTGAATTCACATGCAATCGACTAAATCGAAGCTTGAAATTTTCACACATTCATAATTACATATTCTAGACAATAAATATTACATTTAAACATTTCGGTGACTCGGTTTAGTGGTCCCGAAACTACTTCCCGACTAGGGTCAATTTTGAGCTTCTTCCATCCCGTGTTTGAGCCATAACACTTTTACTAATGGAACCCTTTTATTTTGCAACTCCTTCACTTCACGAGCTAGGATACGAATCGGTTCTTCTTCATAACTCATATCAGCTTGTATTTCGACCTCTGATGGACTAATTATGTGCGATGGATCAGATCTATAGCGTCGAAGCATCGAAACATGAAAGACGTCGTGAATCTTCTCAAGTTCAGGAGGCAAAATCAATCGATATGCAACTGGACCGACTCGTTCGGATACTTCATATGGCCCGATGAACCTCGGACTCAATTTGCCTTTACTGGCCAAATCGAGTATCTTTTTCCAAGGCGAAACTTTAAGAAACACTTTATCTCCCACCTGATCTCAATGTCTTTTCGTTTCAAATCCGCGACGATTTACGACGATCTGCGGTGTCTTTAGACTTTCACGGATTACTTTTACTTTCATTCAGCATCTTTAATCAAGTCCACTCCGAAAATTTTACTTTCACCGAATTCGGTCCAAAACAATGGCGTACGGCATTTTCGACCGTACAAAGCCTCGTAAGGTGCCATCTTAATACTTGACTGAAAACTATTGTTGTAAGCGAATTCAATCAAAGGTAAATATCGTTCCCATGAACCATTAAACTCAAGGACGCAACATCTCAACATATCCTCAAGTATCTGAATTACCCGCTCAGATTGACCATCGGTTTGTGGATGAAAAGCGGTGCTAAAATGAAGCTTGGTACCCAAAGCTTCTTGTAATTTCTTCCAAAATCGTGAGGTGAATCTCGGATCTCTATCCGACACAATAGAAATCGGTACCCCGTGTAATCTCACAATCTGAGAAACGTACAATTCAGCTAGTTTATCCAATGAAAAATCCGTACGCACAGGGATAAAGTGAGCCGACTTAGTCAGTCTATCAACAACAACCCAAATCGCATCCTTCTTACTTGCGGACAATGGCAGTCCGGACACAAAGTCCATTGTGACTCGATCCCATTTCCACTCGGGTATTTTGATCGGTGAAGTAATCTCAAGGCACTTGATGTTCCGCTTTCACTTGTTGACATATTAAACATCTCAAACAAAGTCGGAGATGTCTCGTTTCATACCATGCCACCAAAACCGACGTTTCAAATCGTTGTACATCTTCGTACTCCGGGTGAATTGACATTCGGCTACAATGGGCTTCATTCAGAATCATCGAAATGAGTTCAATTCCTTGGAACACACAAACGACTTCGAACCTCAAACAATCATCATCATCAATTTGAAACTCCGATTCCTTGTTCGAACCCACTCATTTCGTTTTGCAACCAATTCATCATCGACTTTCGAGCTTCACGAATTTAAGGAATCAATAATGGTTTGGCTTTTAATTCACTACTAACACATTGTCGGGTAGAATGCACAAGTGTTCATTCATCGCTTCATAAAGTGAGCAGTGATTTTCGCTTAAGGCGTCCGCAACCACATTAGCCTTTCCCGGGTGATAATCAATGACCAGCTCATAATCTTTCAACAACTCAAGCCAACGCCTTTGTCGTAGATTCAAGTCTCTTTGAGTCATCAAATATTTGAGACTTTTGTGATCCAAAAATACATGGCACTTCTCACCAAATAAGTAATGTCGCCATATTTTCAAGGCGAATACGATGGCAGCTAATTCGAGATCATGGGTCGGATAATTCTTCTCATGTGGCTTTAATTGTCTCGACGCATAGGCCACAACTCGACCTTCTTGCATCAATATGCAACCTAACCCAAGTAGGGAGGCGTCACTATAGATGACAAACTCTTTGCACGATTCGGTTTGCACTAAAATTGAGCTTCCGTCAAATAAGTTTTCAGTTGATCAAAACTTTTCTGACATTTTTCCGTCCATTCGAACTTAACATCTTTTTGAAGTAGCTTCGTCATGGGTGTGGCTATCATCGAGAAACCTTTTACAAATCGTCGGTAGTAACCGGCAAGCCCCAAAAAGCTCCGAACCTAAGTAATATTTCTCGGAGACTTCCAGTTAAGTATGGCTGAAATTTTGCTCGGGTCGACTCGAATACCCGATGCAGATACCACATGACCCAAGAAGCTAACCTCTCTTAACCAGAACTCACACTTCCTGAACTTCGCATATAACTGCTTATCCCGTAGTATTTGCAACACTAATCTCAGGTGTTCAGCATGTTCGGTCTCATCTCTTAAATAGACCAAGATGTTTTCAATGAACACAACTATGAACCGGTCCAAATACTGTCTGAAGATCCGATTCATCAAATCCATAAATACCGTAGGGGCATTAGTGAGCCCGAACGGCATTACTAAGAACTCATAGTGACCGTACCTCATTCTGAAAGCAGTTTTGGGTACATTCGAATCTCGAATCCGCAACTGATAATAACCCGATCTCAAATCTATCTTTGAAAACACTGAGGCTCCCTTTAGTTGATCAAACAAATCATCAATACGCTGATATGAGATATTTATTCTTTATCATCACTTTATTCACCGACGATAGTCAATGCACAACCTCATGGTTCCGCCTTCTTTTCACAAACAATCTTTGGTGCACCCCAAGGTGAGAAACTTGGTCGAGCGAAACCTCTATCCGTCAATTCTTGCAACAGAGCTTTCAACTCTTTTAACTCGGTTGGTGCCATACGATACGGAGCTATCGAAATCAGCGTAGTCCCAGGTACAAGATCAATACCAAACTCTATCTCCCGAACAGGTGGCAAACCCGGTAATTCTTCGAGAAAAACATCCGGGTATTCACAAACTACCGGCAGAGATTCGGGTTTTATCTCTAACTCCTTATCGTCAAATACATACGCAAGGTATGCTTCGCACCCCTTTCTTACATATTTCTAGGCCAACATTGATGATATTACAGCTGGCAACCCCTTTAAGTCCGTAGACTCAACTCGAATCATCTCGTTATTTGCGCACCTCAAATCAATAGTCTTGCTTTTGCAATTCACAACCGCATCATGCACGGTCAACCAATCCAAACCAAGAATAACATCAAATTCATCAAACGGCGAAGCATCAAGTCCACGGAAAAGCAGAACCTCGAATTACTAGGGACATTTCTTACACACTTTGTCGACAAGCACGAACGACCCAAGGGATTTGACACCGAATTATGAACTCGAGAGACTCAATAGGTAAAGTCTTCTTTGGATGCTAAGGTTTCGCATATATAAGAATGAGTAGAACCGAGGTCAATCAAAGCAATCACATTAGTATCAAAGAGAGTGAAAGTACCAGTAATAACATCCGGCGAGGAAGAATCCTCGCGTGCGCGTATTGCATAAGCCCTAGCAGGAGCGCGAGCCTCGGATCTGGTCGTAGCATCTCTAGATCCTCTCTGACCACCACTAGCATTGCCCATATTTCTAGATGGTCTACCTCGGCGATGGTAGCTCCGGCTTCCCACTCGATTTACATTCTGCTCGAGCAACCTCGGGCAATCTTTAATAAAGTGGTCAACTGATCCGCACTTGTAACAGGAGCGGTCATGGAATCTACAACTTCCAGAATGCCATTTGCCACAATGTTGACACTCCGTTCTGTCTCGACGTTCATTCCCAACACTGGCGATCAAAGTGCCTCGTGTACCCACAGTGGGTCGATCACAATCTCGTCTAAAAGGCCGAAGTGCCTCTAGACCGCCCACATCATCACGAAATTTCTTTGATGCTGTTGAAAAGATTTTCCGAGGATCTTTTACGAAACTCTCCGGTTCCCACATCAACTTTTTATTTTTCTTTTCTAAGCTCTTGACTTTACAAGCTCGCTCGACAAGTACTACTGAATCGTCAGATTTCAAGAATGCCAACGAACATTTTATATCTTCATTCAGCCCATCCTCGAAGCGTTTAAACATGATAGCCTTGGACGATATACATTCCGGCGTATCTACTAAGTCTAACAAATTTTCGCTCGTAATCGAATCGACATAGAACCTTGCTTAAGCTCAAGAAATTCCTTCCATTTTGATCAACAAATCTCGATGATATACTTTTTCCAAACTCGGTTTGGAAAAACTCCCAAGTTACTTGCTCTCGGGGCACAATGAAGTCGAGTACTCCACAATAGTAGGCGAAATCACGTAGCAAGGAGATAGTACACTTTAGGCATTCATCGGTGTACAAGATAGCTCATCGAGTACGGATAGTGTTGTCCAACCAAAATTCAGCTTGCTCGGCATCATCGCTATCCGTAGCATTAAATTCATAGCCCCATGTTTTGAATTACATCAACTGGGGCTTATTTGACCTTATTTGGTCGATTCTGGAGGCATTGTAGGTGCGGGGTTGTGTTTGTTGGGAATGGAGGTTGTGGAACAGTAGATTAGTTCGAATGTATTGGTTGAACCAATCATTCATCACGCTATAAAAGCTTGTCTAGCTTCACATTTGGATTACTAGCATTAGGTTGAGAGTCCGCGGCTACTGTCCCTTGTCTTGGGAGCAAGCGCTACACTCTCAAGATCATCACTACCGCTTCGGTCGGGATCGGGATCCATTACTATAAATAAACACATTTGCAATTGTCAGAAATCACCACACTATCAAATAATCACATAAAATGGCATGTATAGCTAGACCCAAACGCATTACGGTAGTCCTAGAATCGACTAAATCGTAGCTCTGATACCAATAAAATTGTAACACCCCGTACCCGTGTCCGTTACCGGAGTCGAACACAAGGTGCACACAGACTTAACTTAATTATTTTCACAGTCCATTTAAAAATTTTTCTAGACAAGCTGGTTACTGCGTCACTATCGCCTTAAAAATCATATCTTGAGTTTCAAAGCTCGAAAATCAGTTTCGTAATTTTTCCCTGAAACTAGACTCATATTTCCGTCTACATATTTTTTCTAGAATTTTTGGTCAGGCCAATTAGTACAGTTTATTAGTTAAAGTCTCCCCTGTTACAGGGATCGACTACACTGACCTTTGCCTATTACGACTTGGATATCTCCCTGTACAGGGCTTCAATACTGATGCCGTTTGTTTCTATAGAAACTAAACTCAAAGAGGAATCTACACATATATGGCATGACTCCTAATTATCTCTGGTTAATTTATAATGAATTTCCAAATTCGGAACAGGGATTCCAGAAACCGTTCTGGCCCTGTTCCATGAAAACCTAATTATCTCTTAACATATAACTCATATGACCGTTTCGTTTCTTCCATATGAAAGTAGCTTCATCAAGGTTCATTTACATAATTTATTCACTATTTAATTCCATCCCTACTATTTTTAGTGATTTTTCACATCCACATCACTGCTGCTGTCAGCATTTGCCTTTGAGGTAGACTTTACCTATTTCATAATTTCCATGATTCAATTAGCCCTTTTTGCATACATGGCACAAAGTATGATCATGATTAACCATTCTAATGGCTAATCGTTTCCAAACATTTCCATACCTCTTAATGATCAACATACAAAATGATTATGGTACTATGCTAAAACGTATATAAGCCATTTTCGCATGGCTATCCAAATTTACACAAAATCCATGGGTACATGACCAACAACAAAAGGGTAGTCCTATACATGCCATTTCAAAGTTCAACCAAAATTGTACCAAAGGGGGCTTTGATAGTGAGGAGACTTCGACTTCCAAAAATCCCGAGTCCGATGGTGACGAGCCAAAATCTATAAAACAGAGAACAAAGAAACGGAGTAAGCAATTTATGCTTAGTAAGTTTTGAGCAAGGATTCCAAAGACAACAAAAGCATAGCATTCATATAGCTAAACGGATAATTTCATATGCACACATTCTCAATATCATACTTACTTCACATTACCAACCCTTATGTTCATACACAAAAGATCAACTTAGCCAAAGGCGGTAGCTCGTTTATCAACCGAAATAATACTTATTTGTAAGGGCTCAACTAATTCAAAGCACATACTGAACATACCTCATTGCTGGAATTTTTGCAAGCGTATTAACTGAAATTTTTACAGCAAGATTGCTCATTCCCGAATCACGTACCTTGAATTTAACCGGATATAGCGACTCGCTCGATTGTCTTGGGACATAGCCCGTTATAGTGATTCGCACAATTGCCTTCGAATTAGCCCGATTTAGTAACTCGCACAAATGCCTTGGGACTTAACCCGGTTTTGGTAACTCGCACAAATGCCTTGAGGCTTAACCCGGTTTTGGTAACTCGCACAAATGCCTTCGGGAATTGACCTGGATTTAGTCACTTAGCACAAAAGCCTTCGGGACTTAGCCCGGATACCATTCAAATAACCAAGCACATATATCAACAAATCATAACACATCCTTATTACATTCTCATTACCAAAGCTCAAACACAAGACACTTATCATATTTAGAATTTCGGCTCAATAGCCACATACAAGGGCATGATTTTGATTTGTTTATTACATAATCTAATTAGATCATAATCTAAGTTCCATTACTCGAAAACTTACCTCGGATGTTGTCGAACGATTTCGATGGCTATTCGACCACTTTTTCCTTCCCTTTATCGAATTTAGATCCCCTTTGCTCTTGAGCTTAATTAAATAAATAAATCAATTTAATCATTTGAGCATCGAAAAGAGGAACACAAGGCACTTAGCCCACATTTATACATTAGACATTAAAGTCACATACATGTGAAATCATGTATCAACTCAAGATATTAACCCACACTCCCTTTTTAGCCGATTGTCCTAACCAAGATAAAGGCATCAATATGCTTGCCTCTAACCGAATGCATGCATACCAATCCATCTCATGTGGCTGAATATGCATGTTGATGTTGAGGCCAATTACATATTTAATACCACACATAAATGGCATACATTTTACTAACTAATGCATTACATATTGTAGCTCAATACGCATCTATCATTTACTTCATAACCGAAACATCATCATAAGTAAATATATACCTTGAGATAGTATATATGTCATACCGATACATCATGTGCAAACATATATACATATAGGTGCAAGGGCCGAATCTCAAGTTGATTATAACTAAACATGAACATAACTCCAAAACACAAATCTTACCTACCAAGCAATAAGCATAAATCATACTTATGGGTATACCATGGCCGAATACATCACAACACCATACCATTTCAATTTTGGTCATGGTTAAACAAAGAACTTAATGTCTCACAAAAAAAAAATGCTAAAAAGAAAATCCAAGAGTCCTCAATCCACCATCACATGTATCATTATCAAGCTTCATATTTAGCATGCAATGGCATTAACACAAAATCCACCTTGGCCGAATATCATCCCCATGACATAGCAAAGATTTGAACCATGGGCTAATTAGAACTCAAGCTAGCAACTAAAATCATGCATGAATCTCATGGCACAACCTCGAACATACCTTAATCTAGACACAAGTATGGCCAAACCTCCTCTTAATCCTCTTCCAAACCAAGCATAAAGCAAGAACTCCTTCCTTCTTCCTTAGAATTTTCGGCTCAAAGAAATGAAAAAGGATGAACAACAATTTTTTTTTCTCTTTTTTTCTTCAACTCACGGCAAAATAGGGGGTAACACTCACACATTCTTTCTTTTTTTTTTTTCTTTTCCATTCTTTATTACCCATACTCATTAATTTATTTTTTTCCTCCCATGATGCACCAACATAACATGTCTATGACATGTTTTGCCCATAATCCTTTGTCATGGCCGGCCACTACCAATTAGGGGGGAAATTTGACATGCAAGTCCCCCCTTTTGATTACATGCACTATTAGGTCCTTATAGATTAGCCTATCACATTTCAAAAGTGTCACACAAGTCCTACTAACTGAATTCACATGCAATCGACTAAATTGATGCTTGAAATTTTTACACATTCATAATTACATATTCTAGACAATAAATATTACGTTCAAACATTTCGGTGACTCGGTTTAGCGGTCCCGAAACCACTTCCCGACTAGGGTCAATTGTGGGCTGTCACAAGTAATGCCTCTTAACCTATTCTGGCGATGGTTACGGGTTAGAGGTGTTACATTTGGTTGGTATTAGAGTCAGGTTTAGTCGATTCTAGGACAAATGTAGCGTAGGTGAGTCTAACTATACATGCCATATATACGAACTGCGATGTGTAATGAATCCTGACAATGAAAATGTGTTTTTATATAGCAAATGGATCTCGAACGAGCCGAGCTAACGATATTGAAAGTAATGCACCTGCTTCTGCTCAAGTGGCAGCGCCATTTGATTCTTGACCTGTGACTAGTAGCCATGAGGAGAGGCTAAGAAAGCCTTTTATCAAATGATGAACAATTGGTTTACTCAGTATATAAGAACCAATCCGGCTGTGGCACAACCTTCACCCCCATTAAATCCTCCACAAATTCCTGTCATGCCACAAGCTAATCCGATTTAGTTGAATAAGCCACCTGTTGATAGGATTAGAAAATATGGGGCCGAAGAGTTCCATTCTACTACTAATGATGATGCTGAGAGAGCAAAATTCTGGTTAGAGAATACGATATGAGTGTTCGATGAAATGTCATTGACTCTGGATGAATGTCTTAAATGTGCCAATTCACTCCTGAGAGATACGATGTATCACTGGTGGAAGGCACTAATATCAGTGGTTCCAAGAAAACGAGTCACTTGGGATTTCTTTCAAGCTAAATTTCGAAAGAAATACATCAGTCAGAGAATTATAGATCAGAAATGCAAAGAGTTTCTTGAGTTGAAACAGGGCCATATGTTTGTTACAGAATACGAGCAAGAATTTGTGAGATTGAGCCAGTATGCACGAGAATGTGTCTCGACTGAAGCAATTATGTGCAAGAGATTCGAAGATGGCTTGAATGTAGACATCAAGTTCTTAGTCAGGATTTTGGAGATAAAAGAGTTTGTGGTGCCTGTTGAATGAGTATATAAAGTTGAAGAACTCGGGAAAGAGAAATGAAAAGTCGACTCAGAAGCTAGAGATACGAGAAAGAGATTCGTAAGTAAATCATTTTAGTCTGTGTCAAAGAAATTCCGAGATGAGTTTAACAGTTCAAAGGCTAATGTGGGACATTGGAGTAGAGATCGTGCTAGATCGTATTCGAGTTTCAGAACTCCAGCTGCTTCTGTTGCAAGTGTTGGAAATGTCCGATCTGATCGACTTGAGTGTAGACATTGTGGTAAAAGACATCCGGGAAGTTGTAGATTGAATGACCAAGCTTGCTTTAGATGTAGATCTTTAGATCACTTTATCCGTGAATGTCTTGAGTCTGTAGAGCATGAGATTGTGAAAAATCTGAGGCCAAGTAACACCTCAGCTCGAGGTAGACTACCCAGAAATACAGGTAATGTGAGTGGCAGCTAGAGGGGAACTAAAGATATGACTATTAGATCTGAGGCGAGAGCACCTGCTAGAGCTTACGCGATCCGAGCTCGTGAGAAAGCTTCATCTCCCAATGTTATAACTAGTATATATACACTTTACGATACTTCTGTGATTGCATTGATAGATCCTGGATCGACGCATTCTTATATATGCATGAACTTAGTGAGCAGTAAGACTTTGCTTGTAGAGTCTACTAAATTTGTAATTAAAGTATCGAACCCCTTAGACCAGTGTGTTTTGGTTGATAAAGTGTGTAAGAGTTGTCCATTAATGATTCAAGATTCATGTTTTCTGGATGATTTGATGCTATTACCATTCGACAGATTCGATATAATTCTCGGTATGGATTGGTTAACTTTACTCGATGCTATTGTAAACTGCAAATGGAAGACTATTGTTTTGCGATGTTAGAATGATGAGATTATTCGGAATGAGTCTGATGATCAGAATGGTTTACCAGTAGTAATTTATTCGATGTTAGCTGAGAAATATGTGAGAAAGGGTTGTAAACCCTATTTTTCCTATGTGATTGATTCAAAGTGACAAAAAAGAAAATTGAATTGCTTGTTGTCTGTGAGTTCCCTGATGTGTTTCCTGAAGAACTTTCGGGATTACCTCCGATTTAAGAAGTTGAGTTTGGTATTGAATTAGTGCCAGGAACTACTTTGATTTTGATAGCTCCGTTAGGAATGAATTTGACCAAGTTAAAAGAATTAAAGTCTCAATTGCAGGAGTGGACTGATAGAGGATTCGCAAGACCGATTTTCTCACCATGGGGTACTCCTGTTCTGTTTGTGAAAAAGATAGATGGCACGATGAGAATGTGCATTGATTATTGTTAGTTGAACAAAGTGATTATCAAGAATAAATATCCTCTGCCATGAATTGATGATTTGTTTGATCAGTTGAAAGGGGTTACTGTGTTTTCAAAGATAGATATTAGATCAGGGTATTATCAGTTGCAAGTAAAAGATTCAGACATTCTGAAAACTACTTTCAGAACTAGGTACGGGCATTATAAGTTTTTTGTTATGCCTTTCGGACTAACGAATGCTCCTGATGTATTTATAGACTTAATGAATAGAATTTTTAGACCGTATTTAGATCGATTTATTATCGTATTTGTTGATGATTTTTTGATTTATTCGCGTAATGAAATTGAGAGCGCAGAACATTTAAGAATTCTGTTACAAACTCTGCGTAATAAGCAGTTGTATGTGAAGTTTAGCAAATGTGAATTCTGGTTACAAGAAGTCAGTTTTATGGGACATGTTGTGTCATCATCTGGTATCCGAGTTGATTCGAGCAGAATTTCAATTATCTTAGATTGGAAGCCTTCGAGAAATGTTTCTGAAGTCTGCAGTTTTCTAGGACTTGTTGATTATTATAGACGATTTGTGAAAAGCTTTTCTATGATTGCTACTATGTTGACAGAATTGCTTCAGAAAGATGTGAAATTGAATGGTCTGAAAAGTGTCAGAAAAGTTTCGATCAGTTGAAAGCTCTATTGACTGAAGCTCCAGTGTTGGTACAACTAGAACCAGGTAAAGAATTTGTGATATATAGTGATGCTTCATTGAGTGGTTTGGGATGCTTTTTGATGCAGGAAGGCAAAGTTATAGCTTATGCCTCGAGACAGATAAAGCCGCAAGAAAAGAATTATCTGACACTCAATCTGAAATTAGCTGCAATTGTGTTCGCTTTGAAGATTTGGTGTCACTATCTGTATGGTGAGAAATGTCATGTATTTTCAGATCACAAAAGTTTGAAATATCTGATGACTTAGAAAGATTTGAACTTGCGACAGAGAAGATGGCTAGAACTGCTAAAAGATTATGAGCTTGTTATTGATTATCATCCGGGAAAAGAAAATGTTGTTGCTGATGCTTTGAGTAGGAAATTGTTGTTTGCATTGCTTGTGATGAATACTCATTTAGCTCTGTCCGATGATAGTTTGATTTTAGCAGAATTGAATGCGAGATCATTGTTTTTACAACAGATTATTGATGCTCAGAAAGTTGATAATGAGATAATAGCAAAATGAGCTCAGTGTGATATGAATCCTGATTCTGAATATCGAATTGATAATGATGATTGTTTGAGATTTTGAGGGCGGATTTGTGTTCTGAGAAATTTACAGTTGACTCAGATGTTTTTGAACGAAGCTCACAATAGTCGTTTATCTGTACATCCGGGTAGTACGAAAATGTATAATGATCTGAAACAATATTACAGGTGGTCTGGAATGAAAAGAGATATCTCTGAATTAGTTTTGAAATATTTGATCTGTCAACAAGTTAAAGCTGAACATCAGGTGCCATCTGGTTTATTACAATCGATTATTATTCCCGAGTGGAAATGGGATAGAATAGCGATGGATTTTATTTTGGGTTTGCCCCTATCTCCGCGAAAGAAAGATGCAATCTGGATTGTCGTTGATAGATTGACGAAATCAACTCATTTTATCCCGGTACGATCTGATTACTCACTTGATAAATTAGAAGAGTTATACATTTCTGATATTGTGAGACTACATGGGGTACCATTGTCTATTGTGTCAGATAAAGATTCGAGATTCACTTCGTGGTTTTGGAAGATACTACAAGAGGCTTTAGGTATGAAATTACACTTCAGTACTACTTTTCACCTACAGACGGATGGTCAATCCAAGCTGATTATTCAGATACTAGAGGATATGTTGAGATTTTGCATCCTTGAGTTTGAAGGGACGTGGGAACAATACCTGCCATTTATTGAATTTGCGTATAATAATAGTTTTCAATCAAGCATTAAAATGGAACCATACGAAGCCTTATTTGGTAGAACATGTCGTACACCGTTGTATTGGTCAGAGCTCAGTGAAAATAAGATTCACGGGGTTGATTTGATTAAAGAGACTAAACAAAAAGTGAAAGTGATTCGAGATAATCTAAAAGCAGCTTCCGATCGTCAGAAATCATATGCAGATTTGAAACGAAAAGATATTGAATTTGAGATTGATGACAAAATGTTTTTGAAAGTATCTCCGTAGAAGAAAATACTCCAATTCGGCAGAAAAGGTAAGTTAAGTCTGAGATTCATTGGGCCGTATGAAATTATAGAGCGTATCAGGCCGGTTGCTTATAGATTATTGTTGCCACCTGAATTAGAAAAGATCCATAATTTATTTCACGTATCGATGCTTCGACGATACAGATCTGACCCTTTGCATGTGATTTCTCCGTTCGAGATAGAAATTCAAATCGATATGACCTACAAAGAAGAACATCCGTATTTTAGCTCGCAATACAGATCCGACCCTTCGCATGTTGATATTAGACCATTAAATTCATGAATGGACATATATGCCAAGGGTTAGTGGATTTTAAGTGAGAATAATAAGACTATTTAAGTAAAATGTATGTTAATATTATTAGATTAATAAAAGAAAGCTTGAAATTAGTTCATTATTCATCATCATTGCCGAAAATACAAAGAAACAAAAAATAAAAGAAATAAACTTGCTAGGGTTCAGCCATTGAAGGACTTGATTAAGGTATGAATTTTGCTCGGTTTTTTATAATTCCTACGTTTTTGTGATTGTTGCATCTTGCTCTAGCTAGCCCACGCTTGAATTTCTTAATTGATGATGATTTCATGAGATGCCATTGATGAATGTGTGAGCTTTGTATTGATAGTTGGTGAAAATATGAAAGCTTGATGATAGATAAATATGTTTTGTATTTGAATTTTTGATGAATTTGTGTAATTTGGGATAAATTGTGAAAATGAGAAATTGAGGGGCTAAAATGTGAAATAAATGAAATATGTGGGCTTATATGAGCTAGGGTAAAATTCGGCTAGGCATTTGTGAAAGAAAATTTTGTGTATTTTGTGATTTTATGAATTAAGGACTAAAGTGGTAAAATGTGAAAATGTGAGGGCTAATTTGTAAAATGCCATAAATATGTGTTTACGGATTGATTTGAATGAATTTGATATTGAATAAGTCAGATTTGAATGTGTTTATATCAAGAACCAAAGAAAACAGAATTAGATCGGGGAAAGTCGAAAGTGGTCGAGTAGTCGGTTAAATCCGTTCATTTCCGTACGAGGTAAGTCGATATACAAATAAATGTATTTGAGTTGATTAATTTATGCTTATATGTGTTTGAATGGTGATGGATAAATATGGAAGATGAATGTATGAAATCTGAGAAAGTTTCGATAAAGCGACGACGTCCGAAAAGCCCTTTACAAACCATAGGAATAGTTAGGATACATATGTCATGACATAGGATTCCAATATGTGATTTCGTGTAAGACCACATTTGGGAAGTTGGCATCGATTTGAGATTTACGTGTAAGACGATGTCTAGGACATCGGCATCGTATTTGATTTTGTGTAAGACCCTGTCTGGGACAGTGGCATTGCTATTTGATTACATGTAAGACCATGTCTGGGACGTTGGCATTATACGAGCTTTCCACGCTATCCGAGTATCTTTAATGATTCTGAAAGGTTCAACGGGCATTTTGAGGAACGAATAACTATGTGAATGGGTATCTGATTCAGGTACGTTTGAAATGTATATCATGATTGAGAATGAAAAGTAAGTATATGTACAAGTGATGATATTTGATATAATTATAAGAAAATATGCTATGTGTGTAAATAAATTGGGAATGTGTTAAATGTATATAAACCATGTGGTTTGAGATAGTATTTGGTTATGGAGTATATGAATTTCATGATGCTTATATGCTTGAAATGATAAGTTTATTTGTATATGGCTTACTAAGATTTTGAAAGCTTACTTTGTGTGTTTTCCAATTGTTTTATAGATTATCGAAGCTACTGGAAGCTCAGGCATCGTCGAGGATCATCACCACACTATCAAACTCTATTTTTGTACCTTTTGAAAATGTATATATTAAAGTACGGTATGTATAGGCTAGAGAACTTTGGATATGTTTTGAGATGTGTATATCTAGCCATGTGATATGGCTTGCTTATGAATGATATTATAAATGAATTTTGGTATATGCTTTGTGTTCAAAAATGGTATGTTTTGATGTGTTCATGGATGGCCAAAGAGAATTGATCAATTTGGTAAGATTTTAGTATGTATTTATTTGATGAATTGGTAAGATTATGGCATGAGATTGAATGTATTAAATTGAGATATGAAACATATGTTTTGGTATGATTTTGGTTTATGATTTGGTATGGATATAAGCATGAAATTGGTTGTTAATGATATGGCATGAATGGTGTATGTTTTGGTTATGTATGGGTTGGAATTTGGTATAAAATGTGCTTGGTTTTATGCTTGTACGGATGACCCAAAAATGGGTGGCAAATTTGGCTCGTCAAATAGCCTATTTTTGTCCACACAGGTAGAGACACGGGCGTGTGTCTCAGCCGTGTTTGACACACGGTCATGTTGCACGGCCGTGTGTCCCGTAGGGTACCCTACGATTCAAAGTCAGTATACTCTATAGTTTTGACATAGTGTAGACACACGGGCGTGTCTGGTGGCCGTGTGTGGCCATGTCGAAGGGTACACAGACGTGTGGTCGGCCATGTGACCCAAGTCAGTAACCTCCCTAATTTTTACACGGTCTGGCACACGGACGTGTGTTGTGGCCGTGTGGATAAGCCAGTGTGTATGCCCTATTTCGCCACGGCCTAGACACATGGGCATGTCTAATGCCGTGTAAAGCACACGGCCTATTCGGCGTGTGATATTTGAAATGTTGAAAAATTTATAAGTTTCTAAAATTTTTATATGTTATTAATTTAGTCCCGAATGCATGATTAAGGCTTTTTATGCTTGATTTAAGTATTTAAGGAATGTGAATAAGTGATACTTATTGAAATGTAATGTTATTTGATAAATTATTGTTCTGAAATGAGTTATATGTCCGGTAATGCCTCTTAACCTATTCTAGCGACGATTACGAGTTAGAGGTGTTACAGAAATGCATTGGCTAATACTTTTGTTACCATGCATACATGTCATACTAAACCAATAGAGATCATACAAATCGTGTTGGAGTATAGAATCTCACCTTGCTTCCTTATTCCTGGTATCTTAGCTTGTCAAACTCGCTAGGGTCTCCCTAGTCCTGCCAGTAGTTCCTTATTTCTTTGCTGTTAGACTTGGCTTCTCATGATGGTAACAACAGGCAAAGCGTCCTACAACTACATATTCTTCTTCTTCTTCAGATTGTCTGAAGAAGATGATATTTGGTTTAGAGAATGAGAAGATGGGTAAACAAAATTATGAATAATTTTGTTTCTATCCCGTCATATTTATACTCCCTTGGCACGATCTCCACAAGCCGTTGTTACCACTCAGCCCTAATTATTGTGTCTTTCAATATGGAACTAGTCAGTTATAATCTAACCAATCTGGATTTGAGATCTAACTTTCCCTAACAAGCCTCTTAAGTTACTAAGTACTTTGTTAGTGCTTGTGAATTTCTACTCCTATTCAATTAGATCCCCGACTCTTCCTCAAGTTCAACTATTTACGATAACCAGTTATGAGTGCAAAAACAAGCTTTGCTATCCATCATCCGCTATCACCTTAGATCCTTGATAATTAGGTCTCATTTCATACGTTTGATAATTCAATTACAAAAATAATATTAGTTCACATTCAACAGAAGTATAATCACAACCAAGCATAATTGTACACTTCTATAACTAAATTCATTTTTGACCTTAATATCTGAGATGCTCGCATCTCATTATTTACCTGATCTAATCAAAATCCAACTTTACAATTATTCTATAGGAACCTAATCGCCTATAAATGAGTTATCATTTATAGTAAAATATAAGACTAAAAATATATAAGAATTTAGAACGACAGTGTCCACAAGTGCATGAGTTAAATTGTAATATAGTTTTGTTACAACGAAACACTTGGAAGTATTCCAATAATTGTACCTAATGGAGGATAGAATCAATCTATAAGAACCTTTTTTACAATAATAAGTCTAAATAGTAATAATTATCCTTATATTGCAATAAACCGTCAAATAGATTAATGAGAGAAATTAAATAACTAAAATAAATAAACAAGAAAAATAAACAAACAACTAAAACCGATAAACCAATTAGGAATATTAACTCGCTTCAGGGTTTATAATTAACTTCATAATAGAGTTGTAGGGTGGATTAACTATCGATTAACCACTTATTACCTCCTGACCTCTAAATAATTAATCAATTGGCTAATACTCGCTTATCTCTCAACCTCACTTTCTAAACCAAGATAAACTACGATTTACTCGATTCGACTTATCTCCCGATCTCATCTAGCCTATGATAACTTCATAGTGTTGTCAAGCCTAGGATTTAAGAACTGGTATTTATACCAACTAATCCTCTTGAGAAAACCCTAAATCCTACATTAATCAAATCCCTATCCACTAATTAATCTCTCAGAAAGGATTTAACCACTCATATTATTCATAATTTCAGTGTCAATTAAATAAATCATGTGAAGAACACAATTGAATTGGAAAAGAAACAAGATTAGAATAATCGTGAATTTATATTGAATGGAGAATGAAATAGAAAATCGATTGAATGGAAAAATGAAATATGTCGAATGCAAAGAATAAATGAATTGAATACTTCAATAAAATAAATAGACTCTTAGATCAAAATCGATTCCAAGAGGAAAAACAAATAACTTAAAGTAGCCGAAAGAAAACTAATTTAATTTACTCCTAAACAACTAGGGTTTTTAAGTGTATCTAGAACGACTTAGTTGCATCAAACCCCTAAAGTCTTATTTATAGAAGTGTTGGCAGCCCAAATTAGGTATCTAGCACATCTTTGGTGTTTGTATAAAGTTGAATGTGCAAATGAAATTAGCCTTGGCATTTTTTGGCATTACTTCAACCTATGTCTCACCATAGTCCTTGCATGGCGCGAAATGACATGTATTTTTTTCCTTGTTGGTTTCGTTTCATGTTTTGATGGCTCAGGAAACTTTTCCATCACTTGTACCTTGCTTCCACGTAAATTGGGCCTATAATCCTTCTTCCTGTACACTCTATTAACATATTAGAACTACCTTAGGCTCATGTCGACTTAATGGGTCACAACACTCATAAAATGTGTTAAAAACATTTATTTTACTAATATTTAATTCTAACTACTAAATATCAAGAACATAATATAAAATACTAAAATTCTTGGAAACAAGCTCCTTAAGTGCAGATTTAACCCGAATCAAATACTAAATTTGACGGTAGGTCAAATACCCCCGCACTTAAGTCTTTACTTGTCCTCATGCAAACAAAACAAAACAAAACAAAATAAAAACAAAAAATAAACTAACATAAAAATGAGAAATAAACATTCAAAGAAAATAAAATGCACTCGAGCAAGCTTGATACATGAAGTTGGATAAAAATATAAATTAACAAGACAATTTAAATAAATATATAACTCTAGAGTGATATATAATTGACTCACAATTTCTGAAGTTAGATGGGTTAGTTCAATAAATTACAAGGTAAACAAATAAAATAATGTTAAGTACAGGTTTCCATCAAAATAGATATACAAATATACACATATGTTCAAATGAATATAAGTGGTAAAAACATAGAAACTTGGCATGATTTCATTCATGTAACGTACTACCTAAGTCACATAGGACTTTTAAGCTTGTAACATTCTGCAACTTAAGTTGGTTTGGACTTCGAAGAATAGGATCAACAAAATGGTTAAACACAAAAGTAGTTTGACACATGATATTGTTCTCGATACTCCCCCAGAGTATACATTTTCTTACCCCCTACGTAGTTGGAAAAAATGAGTACAATCATTTGAGCTCCTAACAATTTTTTGAACAAATGTGAGCATATTTTATTTCCAACTCTATTTTTATTTTTCATCAATATTTTCTCGATTGGCATTTTGCCTTATTTTTCTACAAGCTCAAAATCTTATACTCACTGTTCCATACAATTCCTTAGTTCGCTCTATTTTTTCTTTAGAAAGCATTGAGATGTATCTACCTAATCCCTTAATATTGATTGTCAGACATCTAAATCCATGCAAGGACCAAGAAATAAAGGATCAAATAGAATATGCAATAGGCTTAAGGTTTCATTTCGGTCCATCGTGAGAATGGATTCAGGCTCAAAATAAGTACTAGGGAAAATATTTACAGGATAACTTTTAGGCTTGAGAAATTGTCTACCAAACAATGCCTTAGGTCGTCCCAAGGTCATTCTATACATGGATTAAATTGGCAAGTCTATCAATTTCTACAACCTAGAATTCAATTAAACATACATGCTATTTATATACCTATTTATCATGTGGTTACTTAACATATTAAATCTATTCATAGTGTAATAAATTAAACTAATTAGTCTAAAACTAAAATTTAGATTAAATTATTATCAAAAATAAATTTACATTTTATGAACAAAATCCTATTAACATGCTCCGAACCAATCACTTGTATTTGTACAAGCTCAAGCACACAGAAAACATACAAAAAGCTACTAAAAGCAAAGAAAATAACATAAAAAGAATTTTTTTTTATAAATTTCCTAAGTCACCCCACACTTTATTCGGCACATTATCTCTAATATGAAATTAAAATATAAAGGAAAGAGGTTACCTAATTGGTGTGATGTGTGCAACACAAAAATGGTGGGACTACTCCTTTCAATTTTGGCTCAATCTTGTAGTATCATAAAAAATATGGGGTTTGTAACATTCCACAAATCAGGGGTTAGTAGAATCGAGTTTGTGAATCGAGAGAGAGTGGTCATACCTTAATTTTTGAAATTTATCTATGCATTTTTAGGAAATAAATGAGGTATTGGTTTGTTGGTTAAGTGTTAGTGAAATGCTCCTTGAAACCCAAGTTCAAATCCCTTCTCTCTCACCATTTTTATTATTTTGCAAAGTTTTCCTTAAACCCTTGTATGTGACATTATTTGTTTTTAAAATAAATATTGTAAAATTATATTAAGAATGAGGAAAAAACCTAATGGTTAAAAGAAATATGAGAAAGCATGGAAATTAAATGAGGTCCCAAGTTTAAATCCCTTCCCTTGCGAAATAATTAAATTTTGCAAAATCCCTTGTTTTTTTAATGTGTGTGCCATCCATACCCTTGAACCCTAAGTATAAATATAAATTTTTATTGTATTTTTCAGCCTTTAATACAAATTTTACCTACCCAAGCCGTTCACCCTCTTTCTCTCCTCTTCTCTCCCATTGTTGTCATCGCCTACACCTAGTTTTACCATCTCTTTTTTCTTTTCCTTTTTGCCAAAAGATTTGTTAACATATACTCCACCATATTGTTGTAATTTTTCCTCATTAAAATCAGACCCAAATCTAAAATCTTGAACTCCAAGATTGATCTTGAACATTGTCAAGAAAGTGCCATTGCCGTTTCTCTCGACTAGCTTGGGTAAGGTCTCTTCTCTCTTCAATTTCTTAATTAATATTTTTCATTCAAAACATAAATTTCTAGATATAAAATTTGGGTATTTTAAATGATTTCAAAGGTATTTTTCTATAATTTAATGAGATCTCAAACCATTTTAAAATTCAGCCTCAATTTTGGCTACCATGGGTGGTGGTGCGTGCGCCTATGTGCAAGAGAGGGGGCTATTTTGTTTCTTGGTTCTTGCCTATATTTTTCCAGAATTAATTTGAGTTCTTGAACCCTCATAATCATCTTTTAAACTCATTTCAATTAGGGAAAAAATTTCTTGATCGATTACCCATTCAGATCCCACAAATCGTGAAGCGTAAGTGCAATTAAAGGTAACTAGTTTGTTATTTCGACATAGTTGTTGGGTAAAGGTTATGATTTGATTAAATGAAGGAATTTAATCATTAATCAGATAATTATTTTCCAGTATATTATTGAATTATGTGCTGACCCAAATGCCCCAGATCATCTGTAAAGGCGAAAAAAAATTGTTCGTACGGTTTGCATCGATACAGTGTAAGGAATCTAACTAGTTTGGATTCATAAAATAGTTATAATTTCAAAGATTGGTTTGAACTCATAAGTGGGTGTTTTGGGGATGTTTTAATGGTAAATTTATTTAATTTATACTGGATTTTGGTTTAGGTTCATTTAAGGAATTATTAAGGAAAATTGGAAGATTCGCTAGTGTGCTGCAAGGAAGCGAAAAATAAGGTGTGAGTCCTAAACTCATAAAATTGATTGAAAATGTTAAATATCATGTTATATATGATAAATTAGCTTTCTGCTTGGATTGTATTAATATCCAAATTATTGATTTTGTGAGTTTCAAACCAGGTATGTTTCGAGCCTTAAAAGATTGACATGTTGGCAAAATTGCTAGTTTGATAGTATGGATGTTTGATTGAGTTTGTAATTGCATATTTGAGTTATGAGATTTGAGAATGTTTGACTGAATGATATAATGTGTTGAGATATTAAGATTATGTATGATTTAAATGCATGAGATATTTATTATATTGTGTACTGAAAATGGTGCTATTTATGCACAATGAAAATCCATAAAGTATGTGAAATTGAATGATATTGATTGATACCAACACAATAGTAATTTGAAAGATTAGAATAGTGCTTCCATTTACTGAAAGTATGTGATTATTGAGGACATACTGAGCATGTCAAATGAATGTGAAGAGTATTGATACATGATTATGTATAAGATTGTGTGACATATTGCATATGCATTGGGTTGGGATTTTGTGGTTGACGGAGGAGTTCCATGGAGTATTGGTGGCATATTAAGTCCATATTATTCGTAGTTAGTGCACTGCACCTGGAGTACTGAGGGGATTGGTGATTTTATCAAATATTATATGTTATTGGCAATTGTATTGCACTATTTAATATTTGGTAGATTTTCTGCATTATTGATTATTCAGTGGTTTTACCGTATCGAGCAATGCTAATAATGTTTTGGAGTTTGGTAGATGGGTTCTGGGGAACTCATGGTGTGTAGCGGATGGTATGGGTAGGAATCTTTTTGCACTGCATCATGTGCATGACATATTCAAATGTTATTGATTTATCCTACGTATTGTATTTTGTTGTATTGAATGGTGTTAAAATTGATGATTGTTACTCAAATGAATGATGGCCTATGCTCATATACCGTTTGACATCAATTTGATAATGGCTATGTAATGACATGAAATTCCTATGATGGTTCTATTTTTTTCTATTAATGCTAATATGTGCCACTGTATTTAATGTATTTGCCTGTTTAAATAATTATCTGACTCACATGAGCTTTTCATAAGCTCACCCCCAGTAGTGTTTAACTTTTCAGGTAAGCCTCAAAATTAGGATCAGACTTCGCATTCGGAGAATCAACTTGGACCTTGGATTATTATTTTATAATGAAGTATTATTGAGTCTTTATTGGTTTTGGCTTGTAATTTTTAATTATTTCTGGTTTATGGCTTGATAACTTTTCTTTTGGGGATTTTTGCATGCATGGATTTCTCAAGCATAATAATCGAATAATGCACGATATCGGGCTTAAGTAAAATTTGATGGTGTTCCCTAGTTTCCACTACATTGCATGTAACGCCCTGAATTTTGGCCTAGAAGTATTAGGTTTGAGCAGGGGTGCAGTTAGGAGACTGCACATAAATTTTTAATTGTGCAAGGAAGTGACACAATTAAGTGTTTGACTTAGTGGTTGTGTGCTCTGGAAGTGCCTGGGAAGTCATGGGTTCAAGTCCTGGCTTCCATGAAATTTTGGTTTTTAAGGATAAAATCCTTATCTTTGGTCAATAGGATTATAAATAAAATTTGGTAAGGCATGACACAAAGAGCCTAGTGATCTAGTCGATGTGGCATGTGGATGGTTCCCTTGAGGTCTAAAGTTCAAGTCATGGCAAGGTAAAAAGAGTATTTATTTTGCTCTCTTGCCATGTGAGAAGTAGAAGTCAATTAGAACTCTGCAGGTAAGATGTTTGAATGGGTCAGTTGAGAAATTCTAGGAGTAGAATTGGGGATGTGGTTAGGGAGTTGATCGGTTGGAGTGAATTTAGGAGAATTTTGAAGGATTTCAAATGGAAGGAGGAGTTGTGGCCAAATAGGGCATTGATCACTCACGATTTCAGCTATAGGTAAGTTGTGGTCACTTAATTTCAGTTTTTTTTTGGCAATTGTAATGCTATTCACTCTTCACTTCGGAAGTCGGGCTTTACTTTTCTTTTCGTACATCTTTTGGTAGAGTGATTCGATTCTTCTTCCCTCCCTTTCTAGTCTGTCAAATAGGCCTATTACCCTAGCCACTGTTTCGATTTTGAATAGGTACTTCTTGACTCCATTTTTCCTTTTTTTTCCCTCACTCTATTCCTTTTTGGCTGAATATACTCCTTTCTCTCTCTGACTCCAACATTACCCTCTTGACCGAATGCCTCTGGCATTTGTGGCTGTACTTCTCTTCCTCCTCTCTCAATCGTGCTATTTTCTTCTGTTTAAACCAAATATCTCATGTGTTACCTGGGCAGCATCTGGATTGGAGTCAAGGCCAATTTTTGGTTAGTCTTTTCTTGTCTCAGGTTTGCGATTTCCTCTTCTTCTATGAGCTGAATATATCTTGCACATTCACCCTTATTCTACCTTTTGGCTGGCACTTAACTCTGTGGTTGCTGAATGTTGCTAGGGGCGTGATCTCTATAGCCAAGGGGGTTAGGACAATTTTCCTTTCTTAGTGAGTAATCCTGTCGATTTGTGGTAAGTACTTTAGGTAGTATTTATTTACTAGGGATTATAACTTCTGATGAATCTGTTAGAGTGTTCTCAATACCTTGGTTTGGATTTTCCACAAACATGACTAATAGTGGATCGTTGTGAATCATAGGTGCTTTGATCTCGGAAGGGTGCGTCAACAGTTTCATTACAGGTGTGTAATCATACACCCAATTTTGCTACTGTCAAAACGTCAAATAAACGTGTGTATTCACACACAGAATAGACTGTAGAACGGCAAAAGTCGAAGAGCAGAAAAGCCAAAAGAATGGCCTTTTGACCACATGGGTGTACGAACGCAAATATGGTAAGCCAAGCCCACGAATCATGGGCGTAAGACTGGAGAGGCCACCATGAGCGTTCTTATGGGCTTAGGCTGTTTTGGGCCTCGATGGATCGAAATAGGTCATGTGGGCCCAATGGGCTCGTGGGCTCCACATGACTAAAATCAACAGTACGTGGTAATTACTGATCTGGGTTGTGTAGTTCTTTGGCTAAATGGGCCACACAAGTGTGTGGGCCCACTTGGGCTGAGTAGTGGGCCTTGGGCCCATTTCCACCGTTATGATCATTTAGGTTATCTGTGTCGCTCGAGGCGACTGTAGACCTTCGGAGAGGGTTATCTAAGTTGAAAACCCCAAATAGGTAAAATAACCGTCATGCCTGTGTAGGGTAAAATGACCGTAATGCCCCTGTAGGGTAAAATAACCATAATACCCCTGTAGGGTAAAATGACCGTAATGCCCTTGTAGGGTAACATGACCATAATACCACTGTAGGGTAAAATGACCATAATGCCCTTGTAGGGTAAAATGACCGTAATACCCCTGTAGGGAAAAATGACCATAATGACCATAATGCCCCTGTAGGGTAAAGTGACCGTAATGCCCCTGTAGGGTAAAATGATCGTAATGCCCTTATAGGGTAAAATGACCGTAATACCCTTGTATGGTAAAATGATGATTATGCCCTTATGTTTCGTATGACTAATGTGCTTATGATTTACATATATGATTGTACTAAGTATGACTTTGCATACACGTAATATTTATGACATGACATATTACATGGGGTTGGGATTTTGATATGGAGGAAGTATTGTACTGGTGACTATGTCACAATTACTGATACTGGTGGCTTTACCACATTTACTGTTTTAGGCAGCTATGCTGTATTATTATTACTGGAAACTTTGCTACGATATTGGTGTGCTGGCTGGGTGAGTCGATTTATATCCCTACATGGTGTGTTGGTTGGTACGGTTGGTGTGCTGGCTGGATTTGGGTGAGATGCATAATTGCATTACAACAGATCGACATCAGATTGGGCTTAGGCCCATCTTATCTTAGATAGGGCTAAGGCTCGGACTGTATTGTTACTGAATAGGGCTCAGGCCTAGATTGTTACTACATGCATTGTTTACTGTTTGACTGATAGGGGATTACACACTAAGTTTTCGTAAACTCACCCTTTCTTTTAACTGTGCAGGTTATCCTCAGCCTTAGACGATTTGGAGCCGCGAGGGACTCGGAGGTGGCCACATGATTGCGGATGTTCTACTTTTGACTTTATTTAGTTAATTTTCATATTGGGTTTTTCATTATGTAATAAGGCCATTTGTGGTTTTAACTTTTATTTGGGCTTTTATTTCTTACCTTAAATTGCTAGACTAGGAAAAGATGAGTTTTCAAAATAATAATTGTTTTCAAGGAAAACACACATTTTAAACTTCAAGGTTTTTAAAAGCTTCCGCGGTTTTATTCAGTTTAAGGAAACAACGGTGATAAATATGGCAATCGTTTTGACAAATTGATTTCAATTAGTAACAACTTAATTTGCCAAATTTTCTCAGGCAATGAAAACTAAAAGGGTTTTAACTTAAATTTGGATTCCTAATGATAAGTCCTATTTCTGAAAAGCACTTCGATGTGACACGTCAGATTCGGCCATAACGTCTAGGCTGGGTTTGGGGTGTTACATTGCAAAGAAACTATTTTTGAAAAACAAATCGATAAGGCAATCCCAAATGACTTGAAAAATGATTTTTCTGCTGCATTAGTTTAACTTTGAGTTTTTTTTTAAAAGAATAGCGACAAGCAAACGGTTTTTCTAAAACAACACTGTCAAAAATAAAATGAATCCTAAGCATACACAACCTAATGAACGAATGCTTTTAATCTAACTCAAAGTAAAACTATGGTTTTCTCTAAAATGAGTTTATTTAAAGTCTTAAAAAGTAATGTAAGTTAGCTTAGCCATTTCGGTGGCTAATGTAGCCTTCTCAATCTAGCCATAACATCTAGGCCGGTTTTAGGAGGTTACAAGGTTCCTATAAAGAAAACTAAAACGGACAACAATGCTAAATCCTAAGTAACTAAAAACTAAAACAAAAATTAAGAATCATCCCAAATAACTTATTAGTCCAAATAAAAAAAATGTGCAGAATTAATCAGAATCAGGGTCCGACTACTCCACTAGCTTCCAAATTCTCCTCTTCTTCTCCTTTAGGTGATTGTTTTTATTGTTGTCATTCAGAATTGATATGCAATTGATTCCTTCAGGTCAATACCTTAAGTAGCGTTGCCTTGCATTGTAGTATGCCTTCCACCCAATGTTGAACTCTTAACTACGATCCCAATTTGGCTTGTCACATTGCCATTTGTGGTTGTGGTTTTGAACGGTTGTGGGTATGGTATTGTCCAGAGAGGGGTTTTTATGCCATATCTTCAAGCATAGTGTTCTACAATAGGCCTGATATAGGTGATACCTTGTATCATATATTCAAGATGTGCTTTAATATCACCCTCCCTTAGTGTAGCTTGCTCTTCATTCTTATTGACATCTTGCACTTGATTTGTGGGCTTGACGTTCTTTGAGAAGTTTCCACTTGGGGTTGGTTGTGGCCATTGGAAATCTTTAATACCATATTTCTCTATTGTTAGGGTTGCTAATTTCCCACGTTATTGGTTGCATGCAGTTTGATATACCCATTATTGTCATATTTGCAAGAGCATTTCTTCCAGTGTTTCCTTCTTTGGTTGTGATACGCTACTTCTTGCTTGTATTGTCTCCATGTTCAATTTGTTTAGCTTGGAGTTTCTGTCTGTACTTCCTATTGTTTCCATTCAATGTTATTCCATAAATAACTAATTTATTCTAGGCTTGGGAATTGGAAGATGGTTATACTCAAAAGAATATTTGATGTTGGTGGCTTGGAGGTTATTGGTTGTTGATAAGGACATTATATAGCAGCATTCTAGGGTTGGACTTGCCGTGCAAAGTTTGTGAATTTCTTTGAACATTGTGTTAAACCAAGAACGAAAAGTTTCCAAAAATAGCCTGCATGTCACACTATAGGATGTGCATGGTGCAGCACAACACATATTTTTACCCCAAATCTTACTTTAAAATGAAGGTGTGGCATGCCATAAAGGTTCTATGTTGCACCATGACAATATATTATGATGTTTTCAATTTCCCTAGGTTGTGTCATGTCATGGGATTGTCATGTGATGACATGGCTTCAATATGGCCTCTTTAGGACTTGTAGAGGGTCCTTGGTTGCCCACACATACATCCCACTAACGTATAGCTCTTCCATTATTCTCAAAAACATGGTTCCTTCTAATTTTAACATGAAATAACTAGTATAATTCCTAAATTTAACAAATAAAAAATAAATTAGTATACAATATTTACAAATTAATTGAATTCGACAAATTAAAAGTTATATTGTGCTACCAGACTTGTCCGATAATATGCTCGTCAAGATCGATTGTCAATTTAGAAGTGGCCAGAAATGACCTACACAATAGAATATGGATTTCTTGATCTTACTCAAAGTTGAGGACTACAAAGTCGAGGGGGATTATGAATCACCATACCTTTACCAATACATCCTCGAGTACACCTTTCAAGTACACTAAGGATCTATCGGCTTATTCCTCTATCCAGGGTTCGTCGACCTCTTTAGGAAGCTCTTCCTCTTCATAATTGGGCTTGCTAGGTGGCTTCACTTCTTTAACTGATCGCAAAATGATCTCCTTTACATGTTCCTTCCAATCTCTTCGAGGATTGTCCTCAGTATTACTATGGAGGTGTTGACCATTTTATTTTTAGAACATCCTCATTAGTTGGTGCATTTGGTTGCAGAGAGTACCTATTTGGGATTCAAGTTTTCTGCATGTTGCTTAGACTTGTCAAATGTCCGTCTTTATAGTTTCCATCTCCCTGTCTAATCGGTCGAATCTTTGACCACATGCAGCTTGATCATTACCCACGACTCGTTGTTGCAATTATGGTGTTTTGTAAGGAGGGTTTAGTTGAGTTTGTGCTTGATTTGTGCCTCCTTGATTACCTCTCCAATTGAGGTTTTAATGATGCCTCTAACCAGGATTATAGGTATTCAAATAGGGATCTCAACCCCTATTATTTTCGTAGCTCGCCTCCTCCGGTTGGTTCTTATAATGTGGCTCCACTATTGTCAGTTTGATTGGTTGAAATCAATCATCATCGTGGTCTTTGTTTATCAATGTCACCTTTGGAGGCTTAGATTTGTACATAAATCTTGAATTAGGCCACATGTACGAGTTCATGGCCATGTATTCCATGATTTTATAGGCTTGTTCATATGTATGGAACATGAAAGATCCGCCAGATGCTTCGTCTAAGCTGGACTTGATGTGTCTATCAACACCATTATAAAAATATGTATTTAGAGCCATGCTTGCAGTCCATTATGTGAGTACTTCCTCAGCATTAATTGAAATGCTCCCACACCTCATATAGAGATTCACCTTTGTATTGTTTAAAGTTGGCAATTTCTTGCCTAAGCTAAATGGTTCGACTAATTAGGAAAAATCTATAAAGAAATTTTTCTGCTAAATCATTCCATGTTGTAATAGAACCCAATTTTAATGAGTGTAACCAATCAACTACATTTTCACATAAAGAGAACGGGAATAATTGAAGACACACAGCACCATCGGATGCCCTATTTTATTAGAAGGTGTCATAAAGTTGTAGGAATGGCTTTAAGTGTTGGTTCGGGTCTTCCACTATGTTCCCCTTGGATTGCAGCATATTTTGGACCAGCTGGATGTTAACCTTTTTATATACAAATTATTAGCATTAATCACTGGCCGTTCTACACTACCTCACACCACGTGTAATGTAGGTAGGGTGTACTCACGCAACGTCCATTGATCCATTGGGAATTTTCCCGATTATTTCCTTGTTGCTCTTATAGATCATCGAATAATAGATTTACCTAGGGTAAATTAATTATTGCGGGTGGATCTGTGTTCATCGCTTGACGATTGCACCTAATAATTTGCTCTAGATCTGGGTGTGGTTCGATTGGAGTGCTGGTGCTTCAGGTCATAAATGACCTAAAAAGAAAATAAAAATAAAAATAAATAAACAAAAAATAAATATCTTATCTATAGGTTTTAATGTTCTTACTTATCTTTTAATTTTAAAAAATTATTTTTGAAAATTTATTCTGAAGCCTCCCAGGCAATGTCACTAACAACTTGACTGTCTCTAAATGAATTACCTTTTATAGTACAATATAACACTAAAAATATAAAAGAATGTAGAACAGTAGTGTCCGCAAGTGCATAGGTAAAATTGTAATATAGTTTAGTTATAACGGAACACTTAGAAGTATTCCGAGGATCGTACCCAAGAGAGGGTGGAATAAATCTATGAAAACCTTTTTACAATAATAAGTCTAAATAGTAATAATTAATCTCTATATTATGATAAATTATAAAATAGATTAATAAGAGAAATTAAATAGCTAAAATAAATAAACAAGAAAAATAAAAAAATGACTAAAACCAATAAACCAATCAAGAAGATTAACTCACTTTAGAGTTTATAATTAACTTCAGAGTAAGGTTCTAGGGATTAACAACTTATTACCCATCGACTCATTAATCTCTCCTAAGGGATTTAGCCACTCATGTTATTAATAATCTCAGTGTCAATTGGATAAATCATGTAAAGAACTGTAACGCCCCGTACCCGAGGCAGTCGCCGGAGTCGAACACGAGGTGTTAACAGACTTAATTCATTACTTAAACAGCTCAAACAATTTATTTTTAAAATTTTCAGTCAAGCTAGCAATCTGCGTCACAGTCGCTTAAAAATTCATATCTCCAGTTCCAAAACTCTAAATCCAATTCCGTAAATTTTCCCTAAAACTAGATTCATATATCTATTTATTAATTTTTTTCTATAATTTTTGGTCAAGCAAATTAGTACAGTTTATTAGTTAAAGTCTCTCCAGTTTCAGGGTTCGACTACTCTGACCTCTGTGTATTACAAATCATATATCTCCTTGTACAGAGTTTCAATGACTATGCCGTTTGTTTCTAAGAAAACTAGACTCAATAAGGAATCTGTACATATAAATCATGACTTATAATTATCTTTTAACAATTTATGGTGAATTTCCAAAGTCAGAACAGGGGATCCAGAAATCGCTCTGGCCCTGTTTCACAAAAATTTAAACATCTCATAAAATATAACTCATATACCTGTTTTGTTCCATCCATATGAAAATAGACTCATAATTCTTAAAATCCATATTTTATTCACCATCTAATTGTATCTATACTATTTTTAATTATTTTTCAAACTCACATCACTGCTGCTGTCTGAATCTATTTTATGGTAAATTTTACCTATTTCATGGTTTCCATGAATTAGCTAGCAATTTAGCATACATAACACCAAATATGATCATGATTAGCCATTCCAATGGCTAATCATTACCAAGCATTTCCATACCACTCAATAACCATATCATAAGACCATATATACAAAATGATTATAATGCTATACATGCCATACTCAAAATATGCAAGCCATTATGCCAAGATGGTATACGGATATAGTGTGAGCATGCCTCCGACCGTTCCCGATTTCCGAGCTGGCTTGTCAACACTACAAGGAATGAAAAGGAGGAAGTAAGCATAAATGCTTAGTAAGCTCACATGCAAATAGCAAGTAACACAACTATATAAGCAAACATAAAACATCATTTGCATAATCATCACCGAGACATTCATATCACATTTTCATTTATCATCTTAGCATATTGTTGTTATATCGAGTTTTCAACCCGAGGGTTAAGTACATACCTGATCAAAGTATTCATTTCACAACACTTACCAATACGTCCCTTTCATCTCGAGTATTCCTCCATTTGAGTAGAATTTTACCCGTTGAACACATGGAATATAATTCGAATACATGGAAAGTTTGCACATAAGTGCCACATATGTAGCCAAGCTACCATGTAACCCGCCCATAAGTGAACTCGGACTCAACTCAACGAGCTCGGGCATTCGCATCCATAAGTGAACTCGGACTCAACTCAACGAGTTCGGATGCCCAAATATCCTAGTGACATGTCACTTGTATCCTAATCTATTACTAAGGTTCAAACGGGATTTTCCTCGAACACATCTCCATGCCATCTTCCGTAAAATACCGAAACCAATACTCGGTAGCACTTTATATTTAACAAATAATTCACATAATTTGCATTTTATTCAAAATAACCACAAAGCATATATTTCATGATAAAATCAGCATATCATATAATTAACATCAATAATTTAAAAATAACAATTATACTACATTATTTACACATGAACTTACCTCGTATGCGAAAATGGCTACTTTTACCATTTCGTCCACAACTTGGTATTTTCCCCATTTTAGCCCGAATTTTAGTTTTCCTTGCTCTATCATTTAAAATATAGTCTAATTAGGACTCACATTATTCAAATTGACCTAAAATCATATTTTGGCAAAATTATAGTTTTGCCCTTAAACTTTCGCATATTTACACTTTTACCCCAAAGCTCGTAAATTAAACTTCAGCCTATTTTCTTATGTTTTATGACATGCTGATCATTTTTCCCTTCTATGGAAACATCAAATTCTCACTCTAACATGTACTTACGACTATTAGGTATTTTTATCGATTAAGCCCTTTTGCTTGTTTTCACTTAAAACCGAGTAGTACAAGTTGTCTAACATAATTTAAAACCTCATATTCTATCATAAAACACCAAAATACACAAATTTCACCTATGGGTACTTTTCCAAATATGAACCCTAGGTTGAATTATTGCTAGCATAAGCTTAATCGAGCTACCGGGACTCCAAAAACGTAAAAATCATTAAAAACGAGGCTAGAACGGATTTACAATCGAGCTTGGAAGCTTGAAAAACCCTATCCATGATTTCTCCTTGCTATATTCGGCCATGGGGTTGAAGATGAGCAAAATTGGCTTTTAATTTTGTATTTTAATTCATTTTACCCCTAAATGACCAAAATGCCCTTACTACTAAACTTTCCAAAAATTCCATCCATGTCCAATTTTTGTCCATAGACTTAGAAATTGGTAAAATTACTATTTAAGACCTCCTAATTAATATTTCAAAACAATTTCATACTAGAAACTTCTAGAATGCAAGTTTTACAAATTATTCGATTTAGTCCCTAATTTCAATTTAAGCACTTTATGCATAAAATTTCTTCACGAAATTTTCACACAATCAAGCAATCATATCATAGACCTCAAAATAATCATAAAATAATTATTTCTATCTCAGATTTTGTGGTCACGAAACCGCTATTCCTACTAGGCCCAAAATCAAGATATTACAAGAACACGATTGAATCGGAAAAGAAATGAGATTAGAATGATTGTGGATTTATATCGAATAGAGAACAGAATAGCAAATAAATTTACTGGAATAATGAAATATGTCGAATGCAAAGAACAAATAAGCTAAATACTTTAATAAAATAAATAAACTCTTGGATTGAAATTGATTCAAAGAAGAAAAACAAATAGTTTAGAAAATTCAAAAGAAAACTAATTTAATCCTACTCCTAAACTAGTAGGTTTTTAGTGTGTCTAGGACGACTTAGTTACATTAAACCCCTAATGTCTTATTTATAGAAGTGTTGGCAGCCCAAATTAGGTCTTCGACACGTCTTAGGTCTTTATATAAAGCTAATTGCTTGAACAAAAATAGCCTTGGCATTCTTAGGCATAACATTGACCTATGTCACACGATAGTCCTTGCATGGCATGACATGACATGTATTTTTTCCCTTGTTGGTTAAGTTTCTTGCTTTGACGGGTTGGGAAACTTGTGCATCACTTATCCCTTACTTCAACATCAATTGGGCCTATAATCCTTCATCCTATACACTGAATTGAACATATTAGAACAACCTAAGGCCCATGTCAACCTAATGGGCCACAACACTCATAAAATGTGTTAAAAAATAATTAGTTTCCTAATATTTAATTTTACCTACTAAATACCATAAACATAATATAAAATACTAATTAACCCGAATTAACTATTACATTTGGCAATAGGTCAAAACCCTAGATTGCCATTAGATACTGTAATATCCGAAAGTTCTTATCTGTTTTAATTATGTTCTTAATAAGCTAAACATAACCTTTTAGCTTTAAGCTTAATCCAACAACATTCCAAACCAATCCACTCATTCTCAACATGTTCATCAAATAATCAAACTTAAACTATCATTATCACACATTTTCGATCTTATAATGTTTTAAGTTCTTAACTTTTTTGTCTCTGGTCTACCATGGATTCCACCATGAAAACTTAACTAAACATTTGTAATTTTCCAAATTAACTGCTTGGGTTACAAGTATCAACTATCTATATCTAATAAAATACCAAGAATTGATGAAGAAAGCTTACCAAAGTCCTTCATTATGCTACGACAATGGAAGGAAGAAACAAAGATAATTTCTTTCTCATTTTTGATGGTTCGGCTAAGCAAAAAAAGAAGATGAAAACTAAACTATCACTCTCTCTCCCACTAGCATATATGGATTTTTTTTGGCAAGCAAAAGGAAGGTAGAAGTAAAATAGATAGAAAGAAAACCAATATTTGCAGCATACTATTAATGCATATAGCCTTGATAAACTGTAAATTATACATATTTTGACCCCATGTTTAATGCATTTTATGGATGATTTCTCATTAGAATTGGTGAATTTGATGCTCCTAATACTCTAATTTCATGTTTTATACTTAAGAGAGAGCATAGGAGAGAGAAATGAACGAGAAACGAGCCAAAAACAGAGAAAATGGGCCAAAGTACGAAATCAACATGGCCTGGACCTCCTCACATGGGCAAACCACACGGCCGTGTCAATCTGGAAAAATTGAAGCACGATTCACATGGGTATAGCACACGCCCGTGCCATTTTAACAGGCTCAACACGGCCTGAAGTAATCGCACACGGGCATGTCACACAGGCGTGTTCCTGTCGAGCCCAAGTTAAGTCCAATTCGAAAAAGGCCACTTTTGAGGGCTTCTAGGCATTCCAAAGCCTATAAATACACCCTAAGGAGGAAGAAAAAGAGGGGGAGAATAGGGGGCAAGGAATTACTCCAAGGAAGCCGATTGATCCATCTCAGAAGCCGGATTCATCATCAAGGCTGAAGATCTCTCCTCAATTTCCCTTCAGGAGTTTTGGGTTTTCTTTATGTTTTGTATTCGTTATTCTTCTGAGATGTTTTCTTATTTAGTTATGAACTAAAACCCCTAAATACCTAAGGGGAATGAAACCTAAGACGAATCTTGTTATTATTTTCTGAACCATATGATAAATATTTAAATTGTTCTTAATTCTTGTTTTGATATCCCAGTATACTGATTCAAGACATGCACTTATTCAGAGGAGGAATAGACCCTGTCTAAGAGTACTTTTGTCATAATTAAGCGGAGTTGATTGCGCGCCTAGAAATAGGGTGATAAGATTTTTCTGGATTAGGGTGAAACCTAATAAGAGGATCCATAGATCGAGTTAATGCAACCCTAGAGTGTTAATTAGAGAAAAGTCTCAGTTATTCAATCTAGGGATTAGACGTTATTAGTCTTGAATAGGGATAATAACATAACTTAGGGATCTCTACAGAATAAGTTGAATGAATAAATCGTCCGATTCGGAGCTAGAATAACAAGTAAAGTCTAGGTGGATTTTTCCTTAGGTATTGTCTTAAGTCAATCGATTTTTCCCAAAAGCAATTCCCCAATCCTTTTCTCTGTGTGTTCTTAGTTTAGATAATTAGTTAATTAAAACAAAACCCTATTATTCTTAGGCTAGATAATAAAAAAGACAGTCACTACTAGTACTTTTAGTTCCTTTGGGTTCGACAATCTGGTCTTGCTAAAACTATACTACTGTTCGATAGGTACACTTGCCTAAATCGCGATAATAGTTAGTTTCAAGAACGATTAATTATAAATTTTTAAAACCTATCACGAAACCTCGCGATCAAGTTTTTTGCGCTGTTGCCGGGGAACTAAGATATTAAAAATGCTTAATTTTTATTACTTTAGCTATTTATTTTTCTTGCAATTTAATTTAATTTTATCATTATTATTATTTATTAACCTACTCTTTCTTTCTCTTGGTGGGTTTTCATAGTTTATGACTAGAAGAAACCCATCAGGGTCACTACTTTTTGACGAAGAAATCGATCGAACAGTTCGTAGAAACCAAAGAGAAATAAGGCAAAGCTTAAGATACACAGAGAACGAGCAAAAAGATGATACTCAACCCCCAACTGAAGAGATGGCTGAAAACTAAGGCAATCAGCTACCTCCTGCAATTGCGGTTAATAAAAATCCTGCTCCACGCACTATGTATGATTATGCTAAACCTTCTTTATCAGGAACTGAATCTAGCATAGTTAGACTTGCTATAGCTACAAATACTTTTGAATTAAATCCTAACACTATTCAGATGATACAGCAATTTGTTCAGTTTGATGGTTTGCAGGAGGAAGATCCCAACGCTCACTTAGCAAACTTTCTGGAATTTTGCGATACATTTAAAATCAATGGCATTTCTGATGATGCCATTTGTCTTTGGTTATTCCCTTTTTCATTGAGGAACAAAGCTAAACAGTGGTTGAACTCGTTACCACGAGTGTCAATTACTACCTAGGAATAAATGACCAAAAAAATTTTACTAAAATATTTTTCGCCGGCTAAAACGGCTAAATTACGTAATGATATCTCTTCTTTTGTGCAGATGGATTTAGAAACACTCAACGATGCATGGGAGAGATACAAGGACCTTTTGATAAGGTGCCTTCACCATGGGTTACCGCTTTGGCTCCAAGTACAAACATTTCACAATGGTCTGAATCCTTCGACTCGGCAAATGGTTGACGCAGTTGCTGGTGGAACCATCAACAATAAAACACTGGAAGATGCCTATAAGTTTATAGAAGAGATGTCACTGAATAACTATCAATGGCAAGTTATGGGGATAAAGCCAACGAAAACAGTCGGTGTTTATAACGTCGATTAGGTTACCATGCTCTCTAATCAAGTAGAACTCTTAAATAAAAAGATTGATGGCTTTCTTAATTCTTCACAGGTTCACCCAGTAATACAGTGTGAAGCAAGTAGCAGTGGAATAAACCATTTGGAATACCAATTTTATGGCCAAAACATGGATAACGAGCAATTAAATTACACAGGTAATAATCCTCGACCTCAAAACAATCCATACAGTAACACTTATAATGCAGGTTGGAGGAACCACCCCAATTTCTCGTGGGGTGGTCAAGGAAATCAAAGACCACAACATCCTCCGGGCTACCAACAAATAGGAAAAGAATCCAAACCTTGAAGAGATGCTCTCAAAGTTTATATCAGTGTCAGAAACCCATTTTTAGAACACCAAGACAGCACTAAGGAATCAACAAGCATCGATCCAAGGCCTCGAAACTCAGAGAAGCCGACTATCCAAACTGATCTCGGAAAGACCACTAGGAAATTTACTTAGTAACACCAAATCAAGAGAGCATGTCAAAGCAGTTACACTAAGGAGTGGGAAAGTGTTAGCGGAATCTGAAAAGAAGTTAGCAAAAGAAGCCGTGGAAAGTAAAAAGAGGGAAGAAAAACCAGAAAATAGTGACAAACTAGTGCCGGAGGAATATAAACCACCAATTCCATATCCAGCAAAATTAAAAAAAGATCGCATTGAGGCACAATTTGGTAAGTTTCTTGAACTTTTTAAGCAATTACATATCAACTTACCTTTTGTTGAAGCCATTTCGCATATGCCTACCTACGTAAAATTTTTGAAGGAGCTTCTAACAAATAAAAAGAAGTTCGAGGACTTATCTACAGTAGAACTCAATGAGGAGCGCTCAGCAATACTCTAAAACAGGCTGCCAACCAAACTGAAATATCCAGGAAGTTTTACTATCCCTTGCTTAATTGGTAGTCTGAATGTTGAAAAAGCACTAGCTGATTTAGGCCCTAGCATTAATTTTATGCCATATAAAATGTTCAAACAACTTAGTCTTGGGGAAGCCAAACCTACTAGGATGAGTATTCAATTAGCCAATAGATCTGTTAAATATCCTAGGGGTATTATAGAAGATGTACTCATAAAAGTAGATAAATTTATATTCCCTGTTGATTTTTTTATGCTTGACATGAATGAAGATGTGGAAGTACCCTTAATTTTAGGGTGCCCATTCCTAGCCACAGCTAGAGCTGTGATCGACATGGGAGATGGTAAATTGGTACTTAGAGTAGGTGACGAAGAGATTATGTAACGCCCAAAAAATTGGGCCTAGAAATATTGGGTTTAGAGTCCAAGTTCGGGTAAAAGATGGCCCGAGATAGAATTATTGATGTTTTATCTTTTTACGAGAAATTATTATCAATATTATTATTAATTATTTTGTGCAGGATCTAAGTGAATTACGATGGATTTATAATGTGGGAAAAGGCTTGGGTTCGATTCAAGACTCTAGCAAAAAAAAAATAAATTTTATGCTACCTTAGGGAATCTGGGCAGTAGGCCTTATTAATAATTTGGGCTGAGTTTTATCATAAACAAGCACCTGCCCAGCGGCTAAGCATGCTAGGAGGGCGTGGGAGGTGCCTGGGTTCAAGGCACGGCGCATGCAAATGGTTGTTTATTTTTAGTATTCATGTTGCGATTAAAATAGGGGTTAAGAGGAGTTGCGTGCTGAATCCAGCACAAGGAGTGCCCGTGGCGCAGTGACAGTAGCGTGCTGGGCACGCGGAGAGGGCGCAGGTTCGAGTCCTTACGCGGGCGAATTTTGTTTTATTTTATTTTTTTTAAAGCGGGCAGAACTGAAGTAGGTAAGGGTTATAAATTATTGTGGCAGTATTATATCGAAAACAAGGTTGCGTCCCAGTGGCCAGCAGCGTGGGGGTGTGCCTGAAGGACCCAGGTTCGAGCTGTTATGCGCGTGAAGGACTCTCTTTTTGCTGCATGTGTGAGGGAGAGTAGTAGAGTTGGACGAAAACTCTTCTTAACAGAATGATGAAGTGGTGGATAAGGCTGCTGATCAGTTAGGAGTTTGAATGAAATTCAAACATTGAATTTGGCCAAGAATTAAGGAGCAAAACATGGAATTTAAGTCAGGAAGGAATTGTGCCGAAACTGCTATTTTAATTTTGGGCTTTTATGAGTTGTTTCCTTCTTGTTCATCTCTTCTTCATCAAGAACCGAACCTATCTTCTTCTACTCTTCTCTTCTCTTTTTACTCATCTTTTCTCTCAATTAAAGATAGCCTATTACCCTTAAAATTCGAAACTCGAATTTCCTTGGAAGTCGATTGTTCCTATTGGCCGAATCTTTTACCCTCTTTATTCCAATCTTTCAAGAGCCGAAAACCCTCAACTCTCTTATCCATTACCGATTATTTCCTCTTTTTTCATAAAACTTCTTTTCATCTATTTTATATTAAAGCCGAACCTTAACCTCTCATTCTTCTATTTTCTTCTTAAACTGAATTAAGCATACCTCAGAATAGGTTCTAGAAGCCAAATCATTAGATCTGTTCTCTATTTGTATTTTAGGGATTTGATCTACATCAGATCGGGAATAGGAAGGTACTTGGGAATATTTCTGGCAAGTGAATCTTCGGTAAGTGCACAGATCTCATCTCTCTGTTCATTATTTCGAGAAATAAGAAAAGCCGGAAACCCCTATTCATATAGGGTGGCTATCGACTAAGACTAAAGGGTTATTGGTTTTGTTTATTGTTCTGTTATGAGTAAGGTGGACTAAAGGCTGTCAATCAAGGAGGAGTTGGAGGTTAAGATCTTTGGAAAGATTAGATCTAGTAGTTGAGGATTGACGAAGGTAAGTGGTTAATGATGCCTATTGTTGGCCGAATATGGTAAGCAGATTGGTACGTATTTCTTTTTGATATGTAGTCTGACGTATTAGTAACTCGATTGTAGGCATCTCATGTGTGGATCTCATCAACATATCGTTACAGATCAGGTGCGTAAACGACACCCACTAGTAGACTAGATCAGCAAAAGCTGGAAAATCAAAATGCCAAAAAGCTAGTATTTTGAGAACTTGCGAGCGTCGAGCGCTCGTGGGATTGTTTGTATTGATAATTTTGGTAACTTCAATGGTAAGATTGCAAAGTGTGCAATTTTGTGCACCTCGGTGAATTTGGGCTTCGATGAGCCGAAATTGAGTAATGCGCAATGGGCCCATTTCCGTAAAAACGACCGGTAAGTATTCTGAAGACACGTTAATAACTGTAATGAGCATGAAACCCTAAAAAGATTGATAATATTACTGAAATACCTCTGTAAGGTAGAATTACCGTAATACCCTTAAAGGGGTAAGCTTACGATTACGCCCCTCGAGGGTAAATAACTGTTCTTACGCTATAATCTAGCTGTCTTTCTCAAGCATGCCTTGTTAATTATATATATATTCTTCATACATGTCATACTACATGGGGTTGGGTTTTGTTATGGAGGAAGAACCTGTTCTGGTGGCTGTGCCACATATTCTGATATAAGCAGCTTTGTTGTGGATTATAGTTAGTGCCGGAACCGGTGCTAACACTGTAAGTGTAGGGATAGCGTAGGTGATTTATTCCCCATAGGAATTGTAGGGATGGACGGAAGCAAGTGCAGGGTTGGATAGGGTTATCATGCATTAATCATATGAGACTGTTTTGTTATAGGCCAACTGCATTGAAATGGGCCCAACTGTGTTAATATGGGTAAGGCCCAATACATCTCAACTTGTAATAGGGCTACGGCCAAGATTAATATTGATATGGGCTAAGGCCCAGTTAACTCTAATTTCTAAATAGGGCTTAGGCCCATTAAAGCTTGAACTGATATGGGCTCTGGTTGGGATACTTTACACACTGAGTTTTCCAAACTCACCCCTTCCTTTTTACCCTTGCAGGTGAGCCTTAAACTGGGGACTTGGAGCTGGTAGGATTCAGGGTGGCCACATGGACAACGCAAATGGTTTTTAATTAAATTAGCAGTTCTTTAAGTTATTCTTCAATTATATTTCGGTTGTAACAAGGCCGCTTTAATTAATTTTAACTGTTTTTAGTATGTTTTGTTAGCTTAGATATGATATTGTTTGAATTATTTGAAATTGAATAGCTCTAGGGCGTGTTTTAAAAGGGTTACTTGATTTCAAAATATCGCGATAACAAAGCAAAGCTTCCGCAATGAAAACGTTTTCAAAATTAATAACCTTTTCAAATGGCTTTGAACGAATTGGTTTTCCATGAACAATCACTCAGTTAAAGTGTGGCAATGGTTGTGTGCATGTATAGGATTAGATCCGTGGAGAGCTGGGTGCTTAAGTAGTCTAATTGACTCACTTCCTTTTTTCTGACATCCTACCTGGTGCACAGCTTCTATTCACTTTAATCTATAACGAAGATATTCTTTAAACACTAAGAAAGACTTTAGATAAAACATGACTTTTCTAGTAACGCTTCAATGTGACACGTCGGATTCGGTCATAACATCTGGGCCGGGTTTGGGGTGTTATATTTAGTGGCATCAAAGCCTGGTTGCAACAACTCGGCTGTGGATCGGGTCCAAAAAGCTTTTCAAAAATTTTTGCTAAACTTAGGCCCAAGAAGGGTATTTTGGAAACGGTTTTGGAAAGTTCTTTTCAAAGATATTTTACAAGATATACATGTATTAAGGTTCAATCTCAAAATGGTTTAAGTTTTTCTGGGTTTCTGAAATTCGATAACCGAAGAAGTGGCACACTGAATCCCCGGCAACAAGTCTACAAGTATTTCTGTTACTCATACTACACTGTATTAAGATATTACTGTAGATAGAACTGAGACCATATCATGACACTATATCTAGGGCAATACTAAAAACCCTAGAATACTGAGACTATAGCTAGGCTATGATTCTGTGAAAATAGAAACTTTAAAATACTATCTCAGCATAAAACATATGAATAAGTACTAAAATTATTGAATCGAGGCCTTGGTAGTTATTTGATACGTATGCCAGTAATGTAGAGTATTAATATGGATTCTGAGGGTAAGCAAAGTCTGCCAACTTCGGGTAGCAGTAACTCAAAGCTTGGTACCGAGGCATTGGCCGAGATAGTAAGGAAAGTGGTAGAAGAGGTATTGGAGACCAAGGTTAAGGAAATTAGGGAAATGCTTCAAGCAGGGTGCTTGGAGTGTAAGAAGAGGAAGGATTCTAGTTCTCAGAAGACCGAGCCTCGTTCTGTGAAACATGTTAAGACACGACCAAACTTTCCAACCTGCAAGAACTACAACAGGCGTCATCTGGGTGAATGCCATAGGAAGACAGGAGCATGCTTTAGATGTGGCTCCAAGGAGCATCGAGCTCAGGATTGCCAAGCTTATTCTATTTAAGTGTGTGTTACGAGTTGTATGCGTGCTTGATAAATGTTTCTTTACTTTGGTAATTAGATGTTCTGGGTCGTACTAAGAATTATTTTTAATCAAAGTGCGCAGCGGTAGCATGTGCAATAGTCGGTATTAGACAACTGATAGCTGGATGGAAAATTTTGAGGACGGAATTTTTTTTAAGGGGGGTAGAGTTGTAATGCCCAAAAATTGGGCCTAGAAATATTGGGTTTGGAATCCGAGTTCCGGTAAAAGATGGCCCAAGATAGAATTATTGATGTTTTAACTTTTTACAGAAATTATTATCAATATTGTTATTAATTATTTTGTGTTGGATCTAAGTGAATTACGATGGATTTATAGTGTGGGAAAAGGCTTGGGTTCGATTCAAGACTCTAGAAAAAAAATTAAATTTTATGCCACCTTAAGGAATCTGGGTAATAGGCCTTATTAATAATTTGGGCTGAGTTTTAGCACAAACAAGCACCTGGCCCAATGGCTAAGCAAGCTAGGAGGGCATGGGAGGTGCCTGGGTTCAAGGCACGGCGCACGCAAATGGTTGTTTTCTTTTACTATTCAGGTTGCGGTTAAAATAGGGGTTAAAAGGAGTTGCGAGCATAATCCAACACAAGGAGTGCCCGTGGCATAGCGACAGCAGCGTGCTGGGCACGCGGAGGGACGCAGGTCTGAGTCCTTGCGCGGGCGAATTCTGTTTTATTTTATTTTTTTAAAGTGGGCTAGAACTGAAGCATGTAAGGGTTATAAATTATTGTGGTAGTATTATATCGAAAACAAGGTTGCGTCATAATGGCTAGCAGCGTGGGGGTGTGCCTGGAGGACCCAGGTTCGAGCTGCTGTGCGCGCGAAGGACTCTCGTTTTGCTGCATGCGTGAGGGAGAGTAGTAAAGTTGGACCGAAAATCTTCTTAGCAGCATGATGAAGCGGTGGATAAGGCTGTTGATTGGTTAGGAGTTTGAATGAAGGAGCAAAACATGGAACTTAAGTCAGGAAGGAATTGTGCCGAAAATGTTCTTTTAATTTTGGGCTTTTATGAATTGTTTCCTTCTTGTTCATCTATTCTTCATCATGAACCGAACCTATCTTCTTCTACTCTTCTCTTCTCTTTTTACTCATCTTTTCTCTCGATTAAAGATAGCCTATTACCCTTAAAAGCCGGAATCAGAATTTCCTAGGAATCCGATTGTTCCTCTTGGCCGAATCTTTTACCCTCTTTATTCCAATCTTTCAAGAGCCGAAAACCCTTAACTCTCTCATCCATTATTGATTATATCCTCCTTTTCATAAAACTTCTTTTCAACTATTTTATATTAAAGACGAACCTTAACCTTTCATCTGCCGATAATCTCTTCTATTTTGGTCGCCCATTCTTCTTTTTTCTTCTTAAACTGAATTAAGCATACCTTAGAATAGGTTCTAAAAGCCGAATCATTAGATCTATTCTCTTTTCGTATTTTGGGGATTTGATCCATATCAGATCGGGATTAAGAAGGTACTTGGGAATGTTTCTGGCAAGTGAATCTTCGGTAAGTGCTCAGACCTCATCTCTCTGTTTATGATTTTGGGAAATAAGAAAAGCCGGAAAACCCTATTCACATAGGGTGGCTATCGACTAAGACTAAAGGGTTATTGGTTTTATTTATTTTTCTGTTATGAGTAAGGTGGACTAAAGGTTGTCAATCAAGGAGCAGTTGGAGGTTAAGATCTTTGGAAAGACTAGATCTAGTAGTTGAGGATTAACGAAGGTAAGTGGTTAAGGATGCCTATTGTTGGCCGAATATGGTAAGGAGATTAGTACGTATTTTGTTTTGATATGTAGTTTGACGTATTAGTAACTCAATTGTAGGCAACTCATGTGTGGATCTCGCCAATGTATCGTTACAGATCAGGTGTGTAAATGACACCACTAGTAGGCTAGATTGGCAAAAGCTGAAAAGCCAAAAAGCTGAAAAGCCGGCATTTTGAGAACTTGCGAGCGTGCAAGCGCTCGTGGGATTTTTTGTATTGATAATTTTGTTAACGTCAACGGTAAGATTGCAAAGTGTGCCATTTCGTGCAACTCGGTGAATTTGGGCTTCGATGGGCTGAAATTGAGTAATGGGCAACGGGCCCATTTCGGTAAAAATGTCCGGTAATTATTCTGAATACACGTTAATAACTGTAATGAGCATGAAACCCTAAAAAGACTGATAAAATTACTGAAATACCTCTATAAGGTAGAATTACTGTAATACCCTTAAAGGGGTAAGTTTACGATTATGCCCCTCGAGGGTAAATAACTGTTCTTACGCTATAATCTGACTGTCTTTCTGAAGCATGCCTTGTTAATTATATATATATATTCTACATACATGTCATACTGCATGGGTTGGGTTTTGTTATGGAGGAAGAACCCGTTCTGGTGGCTGTGCCACATAGTCTGATATAAGCAGCTTTGCTGCGGATTATAGTTAGTGTTGCAACCGATACTAACACTGTAAGTGTAAGGATAGCGTGGATGATTTATTCCCCACAGGAAGTGTAGGGATGGACGGAGGCAAGTGTAGGGTTGGATGGGGTTATCATGCATTAATCATATGAGACTATTTTGTTATGAGACAACTGTATTGAAATGGGCCTAACTATATTAATATGGGTAAGACCCAATATATCTCAACTTGTAATAGGGCTACGGCCAAGATTAATACTAATATGGGCTAAGGCCCAGTTAACTCTGATTTTTGAATAGGGCTTTGGCCCAGTAAAGCTTAAACTGATTTGGGCTCTGGTTGGGATACTTTACACACTGAGTTTTCCAAACTCACCGTTTCCTTTTCACCCTTGCAGGTGAGCCTTAAACTGGGGACTTGGAGCTAGTAGGATTCAGGGTGACCACGTGGATAGCGCAGATGGTTTTTAATTAAATTAGTAGTTCTTTAAGTTATTTTTAAGTTATATTTTGGGTTGTAACAAGGCCGCTTTAATTATTTTTAACTGTTTTTAGTATGTTTTGTTATCTTGATATGATATTGTTTTAATTGTTTGAAATTGAATAGCTCTAGGGCGCATTTTGGGTTACTTGATTTCAAAATATCGCGATAACAAAGCAAAGCTTCCGCAACGAAAACATTTTCAAAATTAATAACCTTTTCAAATGGGTTGAAATGAATTGGTTTTCCATGAACAATCACTCAGTTAAAGTGTGGCAATGGTTATGTGCATGTCTAGGATTGGATCCATGGAGAGTTGGGTACTTAAGCAGTCTAATTGACTCACCTCTTCTTTTCTGGCATCTTACCTAATGCACAGCTTCTATTCACTTTAATCTATAATGAACATAAGCTTTAAACACTAAGAAAGACTTTAGATAAAACATGACTTTCCCAGTAACACTTTAATGTGACACGCCGGATTCGGTCATAACGTCAGGGTTGGGTTTAGGGTGTTAAAGATTATCTTTAAAATTTATGATGCTATGAGATTCTCTATGGAACAAGATGATTCATGTTATTTCATTGACTCTATTGATCATATTGCTCAAGACTCTTTTCAAGAAATTGTACAAGAGGAGACGACCCAACTGTATCCAGCTTAAGACAAGAAGACAGGTGAGGAGCCTAATGACCATTCATTAAGACAAGTAGAATATGAGGGCATTAAGATAAATGATTAACTTAAGCAAAAACCCTCTATTGAGGAGCCTTCCAAAATGGAACTTAAACAATTACCAAACCATTTAGAATACACATTCCTTGGAAATAGTTCTACATTACCAGTTATTATTGCTTCTAATTTGCAACCCAAGGAGAAAGAGGAATTAATCCAAGAATTAAAAGAACATAAAAAGGCCATAGCTTGCAAAATTTCTAACATTAAAGGAATCAACCCTTCTTTTTGCACCCACAAAATTTTGATGGGAGATGAATACAAACCGTGTGTGCAAGATTAAAGATGTCTAAACCCCAACATGAAGGAAGTTGTAAAAGTCGAGGTAATTAAACTTCTAGATGCTGGAATTTTTTTATCCTATTTCTGACAGTTCTAGGGTAAGTCCAGTGCAGGTTGTCCCCAAGAAAGGAGGCATGACGGTTGTGACCAACAAGAAGAATGAATTAATCCCAACAAGAACAGTCATAGGGTGGAGAGTTTGCATAGACTACAGGAAACTGAATGATGCCACAAGAAAATATCACTTCCCCTTGCCATCATTGACCAAATGTTGGAAAGATTATCCAGACACATGTATTACTGCTTTGTAGACGGACTCTGTGGTTACTTCTAATTCCCAATAGCTCTTGAAGATCAAGAAAAGACGACATTCACATGCCCATATGGTACGTTCGCTTATCGTAGAATGCCTTTTGGATTATGTAATGCTCCTGCCACTTCTCAGCACTGTATGATGGCCATATTCGATGAACTCATGGAAGTCTTCATGGATGATTTTTCGGTATTCGGTAACTCTTTCCATATGATTTTTTGGTATTCGATAACTCTTTCCATCTTTGCCTTAAAAATTTAAAATGAATTTTAATAAGATGTGAGGAAACAAACCTTGTGCTTAATTGGGAGAAATGTCACTTCATGGTTCAAGAAGGTATTGTATTAGGGCATAAAATTTCTAGTAAAGGGATTGAGGTGGATAAATCTAAAATAGAAACAATCGAAAAATTACCACCCCCTAGTTCGCTTAAGGCTATTAGGAGTTTTTTAGGACATGCTAGTTTTATAGAAGATTTATTAAGGATTTTTCTAAAATAGCTAAGCCTTTGACTAAATTGCTAGAAAAAGATATACCTTTTAACTTCGATCAGTAATGTTTAGAAGCATTTAATACTTTAAAGGATAAATTAATTAATTCTCCAATCATAATTGCACATGATTGGAACTTTCCATTTGAACTAATGTGTGATGCGAGTGACTTTGCAGTAGGTGCAGTATTGGGACAGCAATGATACAAGCATTTTCAACCTATCTATTACGCCAGTAAAACCTTAACGGCTGCACAAGAAAACCATACTACTACGAAAAAAGAGTTGCTAGCTGTGGTTTTTGCATTTGATAAATTTTGATCATATCTCATATTTTCTAATGTAGTTGTTTACACTTACCATTCCGCCCTTCGCTACCATTTAACTAAAACTAATGCAAAACCTCAACTCATTCGATGGATTCTCCTATTGTAGGAATTCGACTTGGAGATTCAAGATAAGAAAGGAGCTAAAAATCTCGCGGCTGATCATCTGTCTAGGCTCGAGAAATCCCATACCAGAGAACTAGATGACGTTGAAATAAATGATCCATTCCTTGAAGAACAATTTTTCGCTATATCTAACTCCGAGGTGCCTTGGTTTGTAGACATCGCGAATTTTTTAGTTGCTAACATTATCCCGAAAGGGTTAACATACCAGCAAAAGAAGCGATTTTTTAATGATGTGAAAAACTACTTTTGGGACGATCCATTTCCTTTTTGCAGATGTGCAGATCAAGTCATCAGAAGATGCGCTACAGGATCAAAAATATCAAAAATATTGGAACATTGCCACTCAGGGCCAACTGGAGTGTAACATCCTGATTTTCGGGTTTATTCGCGATTTTCAATATTTTGTAAAGATTTTTAAAATTTTGTATTTGGATGTGGAATTAGTATTTTGAGTAGGTAAATGGGCTTATAGAAGGCCCATGAGTTGGCCAAAACCCAGTTGAATTTTTGGAATTTTAGACTTAGGAGTTAGGGGTTCTGGCTAAGTGGCCTTAAGTGGAGTGATGGGTAAATTGCATCACAAAAAGAGCCTTGGTTAAGTGGCAAGGGTGACGCCACTAGGCTCCTAGAAAAGTGGCGTGTGGAGCTTTGGGAAGGCAAGGATCGATTCCTGTGTTGGCAAATAGATGCATTTATTTTTTAGTGCGGGAGGGTAAGTGTTGGAGTTGGTGGATTCTCGCTAAAGGAGAGTTGGATCAGTTTAAATGCTTGGATTAAGGAGGGATAAGGGAGAGATTTAAGGATTTGGATGAGGCTAGGAGTTGGCGAATTATGGGAATTGAAGAGGGAAAAATCGGCGGGGGCTATGTTGTTAGTATTTGGCACTTAGGGTATTGAGTGTGCCGTTTTTCTTCCGCTTTAACACCTTAGGGTTGTTTTTCCTCTCTTTTTCCTCTCTAGCCAAACTACCACCTCCCTATTCCTCTTCTTCTATTTTTCTTTCTTCTTCTTCAAAACTATTCATCATACCGCTATTCATCAATACTTTTGCCAATCCATAAAAGCCAAAATCCTGTGATCATTGCTTGTGCTGATTTCTTCAAAGCCGTGTTCTCCTATGTTCTTTTGTTTTATTAATTTGCAATTATCTTTTCTTAATCCTAGATCTCGACCGCAATTCTACTTCAAGGTTGTAGCCCCACATTATCATCTTCTTCATCACACAAAAGCCGAAAACCATAGATTTGGGGGCTTATAGCGAAACTTCAAGACTTTGGGGAATCGAGTTCTACCGTCGTTTGATAGATAAATCTACACTAGATTGCGTGGAAATCAAGTGGGAGTAAGGGTAAGTACGTATCATCTCAGATCTGTTCTTATTTTGCAAAGTTAAGAAAAGTCAAGTCCCTAAAATTAGGGAGGTCATCGATTTGGGCATATGGCTCTAAGAGTCTTTAACGATGTTTTCTTTCGGTGACTAGAGTCTTCTTAAGCGTTGAATCTAAGGCGTGGTTCATTGGAGCAATCGAATTGAGCTACTATCGATTTTGGCAAAAAGGTAAGGTTTCAAAGGTTTTAGGGATATGGTTCGATCATGGATAAGTAAGTTTTGGGGTTTAGTGATTATGGTTTGTAAATAAGAACTGCTAATAAATTGTAGGACAACGAAAGGGATCTCGAAAGCGATCGTCATGAATCGGTGTGTACAACACCCTTTCTTAGTTCAATTCGGCAAAGTCGAAATGTCAAAATTCGGCATTTCATGATCATGTGAGTATCTGAATGCTCTCAAGGCATAGAGTAATTGTTAGATCTGCACCGCAAGGTGGTAAGCAAGTTCGTGTGACGCTTTAACGTATTTCGGAAAAAGGGCTCGATGGGCCAAAATCGGGCCCAATGGGCTTACGGACCAATATGGGTAAGAGATGGGCAAATTAGCTTTGTTAGGTAGATGGTGGAATCAAATTGCATAAACCGATAAAATTACTGAATTAGCTTGTGTAGTAGCGTAGATCACGAAATTACCCTAAAGAGCAAAATTATGAAATTACCCCTAAAGAGCAAAATTACCAATATACCCCTAGGGTTTAAATTGGTGAACGCATGAATAATCAATGTTGTATTTTACATGATATGCTTTTATTAATATCTATTGCATGGGGTTGAGGTATTAATGGAGGAAGTATGAAAGTGGTTCATCCACGTCTTGGAGGCTTTGCCTCAACTGACCAAATTTGAGCAATGTTGTTGCAACTGTGGTGTGTAAATTTGGGTGGGTTGAGATATTCCCACATGGTGTGTAGGGCTGGTGCAGGCGGTGTAGCGGTTGGTGGGTTGAGTAGTCTCTCGATGGGCTTGCATTCATTATTTCATTGATACTCATATTCTTGAACGGGCCTATGGGCCACACTGTTATGTAAAAGGGCTAAGGCCTTGCTCTCAGATTCGAAAAGGGCTTGACCTCTCGTGTCTTGTTATCTGAATAGGGCTTAGGCCCAATGGGATCGAGCTGAATTGGGCTTTGGATGGGTTTCAGATACACCGAGTTTTCCAAACTCACCCCTTCCTCCTCCCTCCTTGCGGTGAGCCCTAGTTGGTGGACTTGGAGTCAAGGGATTCAGAGTGGCCATGAAGATGGATTGCCAATTTTAAATAAGTTTAGCATTTAATTTGGATTATTTTATTTTATTATGTTTAAAGTTGTAATAAGGCCGCTCTTTTTAATTATTTTTATTTTGGGGATTATTAAACCGGTTAGCACTAGGGTTCGTTTTATAAAAACTACTTGATTTTTAAAAGATCACGATGACGCAAAAGTTTCCATAAAGTAAATGTTTTTCCAAGGAAATAAATATTTTAAACAAACGTTTTCAACTTAAACATTTTCTTAAGACGGACATAATCAAACGATTTTCTCAAAATTATACGAGATGTTAGAGTGTGGCAATGGTGGTGTGCATGTCTAGGATTGGATCCGGAAGAGCTTGGTACTTAGCGGTCCGACGGACTCACCTCCTCTTTTTTCTGGTTTCCTACCTGGTGCACAACTTCTATTCACTTTAACCTACCTTTAAAAGTGTCTTTTACAACACCAACTCATCTTTTCCAAACTAAGTAATACGGAATGTTTTGAACGCATCAATGTGGCGCATCAGATCCGGTCATAACGTCCAGGCCGGGTTTGGGGTGTTACATGGAGGACACTATAGTGGAACTAAGACCGCACACAAAATACTTGAATCAGGTTTTATTGGCCTTCGTTATTCAAAGACGCTATCAGGTATGTTACTTCATGTGACAAATGCCAACGGACAAGTAACATATCTAAACGTGATGAAATGCCTCAAAACTATATGCTTTCATGTGAAATATTTGACGTTTGGGGTATCGATTTCATGGGCCCATTCCCCAGTTCATCTGGGAATAAATACATCTTAATAGCAATTGACTACATGTCCAAATGGGTAGAAGCCCAAGCTCTACCTACTAATGATGCTAAAGTGGTAGTACTTTCCTTAAAAAACTCTTTTCGAGATTTGGAATACCTAGAGCAATTATCAGTGACAGGGGCACTCATTTTTGTAATACCCAATTTGAAAAGACCCTTAAGAAATACGGAGTTCATCATAGAACAACCACCCCATACCATCCTCAAACTAATGGACAAGTTGAAGTAGCAAACCGAGAACTCAAACGGATCCTTGAAAAAACAGTAAAATCAAATAGAAAAGACTAGGCAACAAAAGTAGACGATGCCTTATGGGCTTACAAAACTAATTTTAAGACTCCCATAGGGACATCACCTTACAAACTTGTTGATGGAAAAAGTTGTCATCTACCATTTGAAATAGAGCATAAAGCTTTTTGGGCTATTAAATTTGTAAACCTTGATCCCGAACTTGCAGGAAAAAATAGGTTGATGCATCTGAACGAGCTTGATGAATGGCGAGGCAATGCATACGAAAATTCATGCCTATACAAGGAAGCAGCAAAGCGGCGCCATGACGTTCGTTTAAAGCAATGAAAACAATTTGAAGTTGGAGATCTCATCTTACTATACAACTCAAGACTCAAATTATTTTCCGGGAAACTAAAATCACGATGGTCAGGACCCTTCGTAATTCAATTTGTTCTTCCATATGGCACAATAGAGGTAAGTCACCCATCATACGGTACTTTCAAAGTAAATGGACACCATCTCAAACTTTATAATGGTGAGAATTTTAAAGTCAATGGAGAGGAGCTACAACTCCACAAACCACCCTGAAGGTAATAGTCGAGCTTAGACTATAAACAAGCACTTCTCGGGAGGCAACCCAAATACTAACTATTTTAAATTATTTACATTTCAAGTTTTAAACATTTAGGTCACTAACAGAGTACTTAAAGCACAGTTTTCCAATTCCACACGGCCTAGAACATGGCCGTGCTTAAGGCCGTGTGACCAACACGGATAGAAACACGACCGTTCAATATGGCCGTGCAGAAACAAGGTAGAAGATTTCCCCAAACACGGGCTGCGATAAAATGACATGGCCGTGAGACATGGCCGTGGTCGAATCTGCCAAATAAACACGGGCATGCGACACGCCTGTGTCTAGCACCCGTGGACAATACTGCCAGAATGACACGGGCGTGCGCCAACCTACATGATCGTGGGAGAAGCGAACCACGCCAGACACGGCCGTGCGACACAATCTTGTAGCCACACGGCCTATACACACTGGTATGCGAGAAGGCCGTGTGACGACATCATAATTCCCGACGAACACGGATGGGACACGAACAAAACGGGCGTGTGCATCGGCCGTGCCACTTGAAAAATTAGAATAATTATCTTATTTTCTTTTTCTTTTTCTTTCATTAAGTTTTTAAGACTCATTTTTTTTAAGATTCATTTGTTTTCCTTTTTAAAAAAATAGCTTACCTTCAGAGTCGAGCTTACCATCCAAAATTATCTCCAATACTTGATCTCGTCAATCCAAGAATATCATCCATTCTTAATACAGGAAGTTTCACTTCTCTTCTTATCTTATTTTTATATTTTAATATCTATCTTTGTACATTGATGGCAATGTACATCTTAAGTGTGGAGGGGTATTTATTTCATTATCAGAAAAATCCCTGAATAATTACCTTGTTCTCTTGAAAAGCTCTCATATCATATTTAGGATAAATTTTAATTGATTTATGATTTTGATCGATATATCTTGAATTAAAACATAGGCATTTATGCATTGATTGTTTAAACTTTAAGACATTAAAGAATCAAGCATGATAAGTTGATTTTTAAGAATTTAAAATTATAGGTTGTTTCCCCAAGTCTAGGTATTACTTTGAATTGGAATTCACGAGTCTAAACATCAAAAATCCATAATTTTTGTGAGATTTTTTAGCCTTTTGAGCATCTATTAATTCTTTCATGCTCACTTTTATCATTGCTTTAAGTGCATCAGTATTGAACTGTTATTCTAGAACTTGCTTGATTATGCATGTTGAGACCACACCATTTGATTTGATATGTCAAAATGATTAAGGCACTTAAGATTAACCTATTCATGCCATGAAAAGCCTACCTCCGCGATTAACCCCTAGTAAACCCCCTTGAGCCTAACAAGCCATTTCTTGTATTACCCTTAATATTAACCTTTAACCCATTATTGTTGAAATCCCTTAAATTAATCCCTATTTTTTGTCGAGATTTGAGTTGAATGGATTGCCTAGCTATGATTTGTTCTTGATAGTTAGTCTATATTATTTTAACATGTTTTTTTAAAAAAAAAATACAAAACTATGTATACATATCTGTAATTTCATATTCTGAGAAGAAGCTCTGTTGTACGCAAGTAAAGATTAACACTTTTTCTAGTTACGTAATTTTTCAATTCAATCTCGATTCTAACCATTTCTTTTAGCTTGTGACGACACCCCCTAACCAAGCCTCGTTGCAACCCTCTAAATACCTTTTGATTGATCTATCATCTTAAATTATGGTGGTGGAGATTTGATTTTCATGCAAGCCTATGGTAATGGCTTCTTATTATTGGGTATTGAGTGCTTCATTTATTTTCCTTAAACACCTTGAGTGATTTGAGTGAATCTTTAGTGAGGATGTGAACCTCTGTGATATTCTGAATCAAAGGTAATTACTTAGATGCGGAGAAACACCTATGTTTGCATGATTAAATACTCAACTTGGAATGTTTGAAACTTTTATGTTCTTCTTAGTTGAATTCTCAATGTATGATTACCTATGGATTATTCTGAGATATTATCGATAGGAATTGTAAGTTGAGAAGAATTTATTTTGATTATGAGTTGAGAATTTTGCTTGAGACAAGCAAATGCTTAAGTGTGGGGGTGTTTGATAAACCGTAAATTATACATATTTTGACCCCATGTTTAATGCATTTTGTGGATGATTTCTCATTAGAATTGGTGAATTCGATGCTCCTAATGCTTTAATTTCATGTTTTATACTTAGGAGAGCATAAGAGAGCGAAAGGAACGAGAAACGGGCCAAAAACAGAGAAAATTGGCCAAAGTACAAAATCAACACGGCCTAGACCTCTTCACAAGGGCTGACCACACGGCCGTGTCAAACTGGCAAAATTGAAGCATGATTCACATGAGTATAGCACACGCCCGTGCCATTTTAACATGCTCGAACGTGGCCTGAAGTAATCGCACACGGGCGTGTCCTTACCGAGCCCAAGTTAAGTCCAATTTTGAAAAGGCCACTTTTGAGGGCTTCTAGGCATTCCAAAGCCTATAAATACACCCTAGAGGAGGAAGAAAAAGAGGGGAAGAATAGGGGGTAAGGAATTACTCGAAGGAAGCCGATTGATCCATCTCAAAAGCCGGATTCATCATCAAGGCTGAAGATCTCTCCTCAATTTCCCTTCAGGAGTTTTGGGTTTTCTTTATGTTTTGTATTCGTTATTCTTCTAAGATGTTTTCTTATTTAGTTATGAACTAAACCCCTAAATACCTAAGGGGAATGAAACCTAAGACGAATCTTGTTATTATTTTTTGAATCATATGATAAATATTTAAATTGTTCTTAATTATGTGTTCTTAATTCTTATTTTGATATCCCAGGATACTGATTCAAGACATGCACTTATTCAGAGGAGGAATAGACCCTGTCTAAGAGTACTTTTTTCATAATTAAGCGGAGTTGATTGCGCGCCTAAAAATAGTGTGACAAGATTTTTCTGGATTAGGGTGAAACCTAATAAGGGGATCCATAGATCGAGTTAATGCAACCCTAGAGTGTTAATTAAAGAAAAGTCTCGGTTATTCAATCTAGGGATTAGACGTTATTAGTCTTGAATATGGATAATAACATAACTTAGGGATCTCTACAGAACAAGCTAAATGAATAAATCATCTGATTCGGAGCCAGAATAACAAGTAAAGTCTAGGTGGATTTTTCCTTAGGTATTGTCTTAAGTCAATCGATTTTTCCTAAAAGCAATTCCCTAATTCTTTTCTCTGTGCGTTCTTAGTTTAGATAATTAGTTAATTAAAAGAAAACCCCATTATTCTTAGGCTAGATAATAAAAAGACAGTCATTACTAGTACTTTTAGTTCCTTTGGGTTCGACAATCCGGTCTTGCTAAAACTATACTACTGTTCGATAGGTACACTTGCCTAAATCGCGATAATAGTTAATTTCAAGAATGATTAATTATAAATTTTTAAAACCTATCACGAAACCTTACGGTCAAGCCTCATCTACAATTGAAGCTTAAAATAAACTCGAGAGATAGATAAAAATGTGAAGACTAATCGACCACAGCCTGGCCTCCGTAGCCATTATATTCGCCACCATATTATTCCTGCGAGCTATATAATTAATACGTATCTTCTGTGAATGACTCAACAACCCTCTAATATTGCTAACAAGACACAAAGTGACATATTGCAATGAAATAAACTCAATAGCATTAGTGACGTCACATTCAACTATCAAGTGCTTGATTCCTTTATCCCAAGCTAGCTTTATTCCATCTAGTATCGCTGTAACACTCCAAACCAGGCCTAGACATTATGGCTGAATCTTAGAAGTTGCATTAAAATTGTTGAAAAACTTTTACTTATTGAAAATAACTAGGTTTTAGTTGTTTTACAAAAAACTTTAAAATTTAAATCTTGATTGATTTTTTTAAGTAACAATAATATTTAAAAAAGTATTTTATTGTGTTGTCATTTTAGGATATTAAAAACAAGGAATTTGCAATTTAATTATTTATTAGAAATGATTTAGGTAAAAACCTTTTGCAAGAGACTTTAAAAATTCTTAGAAAATAAAAATTTATAATCATGTTTAAAATTGAGTAAAATCATACATAATTTAAATAAACTCAATAATTTTAAATATTTGAAATCTCATCAAGCATGCATTCATAGCATTTTAAAGTTGTAAATTAAAGAAACAACCCAATAAGAATTTCTAATGTCCAAAGTCCAAAATAACATCTAAATAGTTTATAAACTCATTAAAAACCATTTGAGAGGCTCCACCAAATGTCAAGTCCAAGTCCTAAGTCTGAGTATTACCTGAAAGATTATGAAACTAAAGGAGTGAGCTTTTAAAGCCCAATGTGAGTCCTTTAACAGATAAAAATCAATAAAAAAATAAGCATCATGTAAAATAATCAATTATCTTTATGGACATGATCATGGCAATGCAATTTTTGTAAAATAGTTATGCAGATTTATTTTAAAGCATTCTACCCATCAACGCTACAATCCAAAATCGAATTCCCCAAAACTCGTCCATCTAAACACTCCAATTTGTGGTCAAGCCACCAGTAATGCAAATAAACTATCAGTAGTACAAACAAATTGCCAATATTGCAAATAAATTGCTAGTAATACAGACAAGCTGTGAATAATGCAGATAAACTACTAGTACTTTCTCTTTACACATATCCCACCCCATGCGTGTGATATGGCCACAATAAACATATTTTCACTTTGTTACATAATTTCACTTTTAGGCATGTGAATCATGTTCATCCAATCATTTAAATAGTATCAGATAGGCAAGTTTTGACATGCAATTTACACATTATCTCGATGTATCAAAACATCACATTTTAATTGTCATATACAACATTTATGCCATAATGTCACATAAAATGAGAATGAGAAAAACATGATTTTCAAATCAGTAATAAACATACCCACACAACATGTAACACCCTAAATCATTAAATTTTGTTTCTGTAAATATCTTACACAAATCGGTATCTACTTCAGTGGTTAAGTGCTCTGGGTATGTGTGTGAGCTCCCAAGTTCAAGCTCTATGTGTGTGAGGTCTGAAGTTCAAGCTCTACCTTTAGCAAATTTTGTTATTTTTGGAATTAAGCCCTTTCTTTATTCAGTGAGCTCATATTTAATTGTCTGTAAATCCACATCAGAATGAGCCTGCTGGAGTGGTAAGGGTGTTGGTGTGTTGGGGGTCCTGTGTTTGAATCCCTGTTTGCTCTACTGACTGATAGAGTTTCGGTTGTACTGAAAGTTTGATAGAGGGAATTAGTGGGAGGAAAATATGGGATTTGGGGGTTATCAAAAATTGCTATCTTCTCTTTTTGAAAAATTTTCTCTCCCTCTTCATGAGAATGCTATCTTCTCTTTTTGAAAAATTTTCTCTCCCTCTTCATGATAAAAAAACTAATGTTAGACCTTTGTTTCCTGCCATTTTCCTTTTCCTTTTCTCCCTTTCAGTTTTGCTTTCCATTGTCAACTGTCACACCTTTGTTTTCAACATTCTTGTTTTCGTCACACGTCTTGGTAGGTGGGTTTTTTTCCAATTCTACAATTTGTAGTTTTTTTTCTAAGTGTTGATTAGGGTTATACCATTGTTTCGGGCAGTAGCGAGTCAAGAAGATCGTGATTCTACTCTTACGGGATCGTAGTTAATCGTTCGGAGTGTTAGAGTAAGTGGTAAGTGCTTGATCTAAGTTATGGCTAATATTGGGTTTTCAATTCAATCGAGTGTAAAAGCTAAAATTGAGCGTTTTCTTGGTTTTAGGTTCTGGAAGGCTCGAGATAGTTCTCACATCAAATCATTACCACGTGTGTACTCGAAAAGAAAAAATGAAGCTTTGACAAAAGCTGAAAAATAAAACTGTCGACGCCACATGAGTGTGTGGTCGCCCGTGTGGTAGGCCATGTGCGATTACACGGCCGTGTGGTCAACGAAGGCATGGCTGTGTGTAGCACACGACCATGTGGTGGCTCGATTGTGGCCGTGTGGGCCACACGGGCAATTCTAATCTGGGTGTGTAGGCCTATACGGGTATAACACACGGGTGTATGGAATCTGGGCCAGGCTGTATTGGCCACACAAGCAAGGTCAATCTGGGTGTGTGGGCCACACGGCCGTATGGGCCCACGCGAGCATGTGGGCCCATTATATTGAAATTTTTGCACGGGTCTTCCTAATTGATTGTGGTCATGCCGTTGGGTCGGTAAAGGCTTACTAAACCCTAAAACTATGTGATCTGTTAGACTGAAACACTGTTCTAAGTATGATTATGTGATATATACTTGGTATTTGTTTATGTAAGCATGTTAAGCATGATCTATCTGTTACATTTTGTATGTATGCTCTGTATTTGTTTTGGGGTGGGATTTGTATAAGAGGAGGAAGTATACTGATCGGTGTTAAACGTTTATATTTTGGTAGCTTGACTACGTATTATATCTAATTTGTGTTTTAATGACAGGATGTGGTGTGTAGGGATGGGTCAGTGTTTTTTTAACCCCACATGGTGTGATGGGATGGACAGAGATGGTGTGTAGAGGATGGGAGTAGGATTATGCATATCTGTATCTGATTCTGCTATTGTATCTGAAAAAGACATGATGCCTGTATTTGAATCTATTTTGGTTCTGTATATGATGATTGTATGCTTGCATGCTTAATTGTGTTGCATTACATACTGGGTTTACATAAACTCACATCTGCTTGTTTGTTTGTCAGGTAATCCACAGTCTTGGGCGATTCGATGCAGTGGGACTCAGTGGTGACCTCATATTCATAAAACTGCTTAAAGTCATTTATTTATAGTTTATGTATGATTTGGTAATTATTTTGAGAGTTGTAATGTTTGGGGACTCTCTGGACTGTTTTATTTTCAACTGGTCATTTCTGATTTAATTGCTTCAGTAAAACGTTTTATTAGAAACAATGGCTTTATGCAAATAATGATTTTTCTAAAAACACGACTTCTTTTTCAAACATAAATGATTAAAGCTTCTGCTCTCATAAGAATTGGCAAATAAACTATTAAAATAATATTTTCTATATTGAACACGAAGTAATGTGGGTTTTATAAATGATTAGTTAATCAAATCAACCTGTTTTCAAAATCTTTCCATGTGACATCACCAAATTCGGCCATAATGTCTAGGCCGGGTTTGGGATGTTACATTTAGTGGTATCAGAGCCAGGTTACAAAAGTCAACTATGAATTTTAGGTTCTAAAATTTTGTTTAAAAAGTATTGGATTTTAAATAATTTGAATAAGAGTGGAAAGTGTGTGGTACACCAAGTCTCTGGTGCCGATCCTGGAAGTACCTCTGTACTTAGATTAAACTATTCTGAAACACCATAGTTAGTACTATTTTAAACTGTACTGAGATAGTTAGAAGACTAAAACCTCTGAAAACACTTCTGAACTTCTGAGAAATTGTCCACAAAATATCTGTTAATAAATACTAAAACTGATGCATAAAATTTTTAATGTAGATAAAACTTGGATTTGACAATGAGTGCTCGTGGAATTCGCAGATGTGGTACTCGTGGCCATGGAAGAGGCCGTAGTGGGCTCGAGCTGAGTCTTCCTCTCTGGGTAGTATGCCAAATCTAGACACGAGTGAGAGGCTAGTATTGCCTGCTACTGAGACTGGGTCTCAAAGTTGCTCGGCTAGGGACGACACATTGTCACAAGTCATGCTAAGGATTTTGGAGAGGGTCGCTAAACCCCATTTTGAAGCTGGGGGCCGAGGGTCGGTAACTGAATGACTCCAGTCCATTGGGGCTAAGTTATTAAGGGGTGTCACTAGAGTCGCCCCTAGTGTGGCCGAGTACTAGTTGGAGGCCACAGAGAGGATTATGAATGACCTAGACCGCACTCCTGAGTAGAAACTAAAGGGTGCAGTCTCTCTGCTTTGCGATTAAGCTTATTGGTGGTGGTTGACTATTGAGGAGGGTACTCAACCTGATCGTTTGACTTGGGACTACTTTAAGACCATTTTCTAGAGCAAATATTTGGAGGCAAGCTATGTTGATGCCCATAGACGTGAGTTCATGAATCTCACACAAGGGGATAGGTCTATGGTCGATTATGAGACCGAGTTTCTAAGGTTGAGCCACTATGTTCGAGGCATGGTGGCATCAGAGTACAAGAGGTGTGTCCATTTTAAGGATGATCTGAGGGACAATTTGAAAGTACTGTTTGCTTCACAGAGGGAGTGTAAGTTCGCGGTATTAGTAGAGAAGGAAAATATTGCTGAGGTTGTTAAGCATGTGGAGCGCCAGAACAGGAACAGAGAGAGGGGTAAGAACAAAAGGGATTTGGAGCCTCAGGTTCTGTGTAGAGGCCTAAGAAAAAGGCTACATCTAATGGCCCAGTTAGTATTAGGGCCCCTGTTGCTCCTACTGGGTTACAGCCATGCAATGATTGTGGTAGGCGCCATCCGAGTGAGTGTTGAAGGAGGACTGGGGCTTGTCTAAGGTGTGGGTCTCTTGAGCACCGTATTAGGGACTGCCCACAGTGGGCAAATCAGATGCAAGCGTTAGCACTGGGTACTGTACAGCCTCAGCAGTCTACTAGAGGTCGTGGAGCGGCTAGGGGTAGTAATGGTTTAGGTCGAGGACAAAGAGCACCAGGCAGAGGTGCTAATCAAATAGAGTCGAGGCAACATGCACTTGTCTGTACTGCTCGACACTGAGAGGATAGAGATGCTCCAGATGTTATCGCCGATACGTTCTTAATTTTTGAGGTACCATATATTGATTTGATAGACATAGGTTCTACTCATTCCTATGTAGCTAGCCCTATATTTGAAAAATTGGGGGTTTCTGTGGAAAGCACTTCTAGTGAGGTTACTATACTGAGTCCATTAGGGCAGTTTGTCCAAGTTAGGAAACTCTATAGGGATGCTTTGTTAGAGTTGCAAGGTACTATTTTTCTGGAAAATCTGATAAAGCTTTCGTTTAGGGAGTTCGACTTAATTCTCGGTATGGATTGGTTGGTCAAGTACCGGGTTGGTTTGAACTACGCAACTAACAGGGTCGTTCTGAGGACTAAGGATTATAAGGAAGTAGTCGTGATCGGTGAACGTCGAACGTTGAACGCCAAAATTATCTGTCCAATGTGATCTCCGCTTTTGTGGCTAAGAAACTGGTTCGAAAAGGGCATGAGGCATACTTATCTTACATTAGTGTTTCAAGTTCTGGGGACTCTTTTGTTGGGAATATCAGAACTATAAGGGATTTTCTGGATGTTTTCCCTGAGGAGTTATTGGGTTTGCTTTCGAATAGAGAGGTAGAGTTTGGGATTGAGCGTCTTCCAAGTACAGCTCCAGTGTCTATTGCTACCTACCGAAAGGCACCGAATAAGCTTATGGAGCTTAAGGCTCAACTATAGGAAATTCTGGAACGTTGTTTCATCCATCCTACTGTGTCTCCGTGGGGAGCACCAATTCTGTTTGTTAAAAAGAAGGATGGGACCATGAGGATGTGCATTGATTATTGGCAGCTGAATAAGTTGACTACAAAAAATAAATATCCGCTTTCGAGGATCGATGACCTGTTTAATCAGTTTCGAGGGGCTTTTATGTTCTCCAGGATTGATTTTCGATCTGGGTATCATAAGTTGAGGGTTAAAGCAGCTAATGTTCATAAGACTGCATTTAGAATTCGTTATGGGCATTACGAGTTCCTAGTTATGCCTTTTGGATTGACAAATGCTCTGGCAGCATTTATGGATCTGATGAACTGAGTGTTTCAGCCTTATCTGGATCAGTTCGTTGTGGTCTTCATCGATGACATTCTGGTTTACTCTAAGATCGAGGATGAGCATGATGAGCATATTAGAGTTATGCTCTAGATTCTTCGAGAAAAGTAGCTTTATTCTAAGTTGAGCAAGTGCGAGTTTTGGTTGCGAGACTAACCTTTTTAAGGCTGTTATGGGATTCGAATAGATCGTTGAAAGATTGAGGCTATGTTAGATTGGAAACAACCTAAGAACATGTCTGAAATTTGCAGTTTTTTGGGTCTAGCGGGTTATTATCGGTGTTTTTTGGAGGGTTTCTCTCTGGTTGCAACTCATCTTATTAAGCTTTTGCATAAGGCTGTCCCTTTCGTTTCGACTGGTGCACAGTAAGGGAGCTTTGAGAAGCTCAAATTTGTTCTGACTCAGGCTCCTATTCTGATACAGCTTGAATCTGGAAAGGGGTTTGTAGTATACAGTGATGCGTCGCATGTTGGTTTGGGTTGCATTCTGATGCAGGACGATAAGGTTGTGGCTTATGCGTCCTATTAGCTTAAGACACGAGGGGAACTACCCGATGCACAATCTCGAGTTGGCTACAGTAGTCTTTGCATTGAAAGTCTAGGGGCACTATACGTATGGTGAGAGATGTATTATTTACACTGATTACAAAAGCCTCAAGTACCTCCTCACTCAGAAGGAGTTGGATCTTAGACAGCATCGATGGATTGAGCTACTTAAAGATTATTACTGCTTCATAGAGTATCATTTTGGTAAGGCCAATGTCGTGGCCAATGCTATCAGTCATAGAGCGACGTCTGATCTAATGGCGATGTTTGTTCACCTTAGTTCGTTTAATGATGGGAGTCTGTTGGCCGAGTTTCAAGTTAAGCCAACTTGGATTGATCAGATTCAAGATAAGCAGTTAGGGGATTAGTCTTTGAGCTTGCGATTTCGACAGATTGAGAGTGGTACTACTACTGATCTTAGGTTAAATAGTGATAGTGTGTTATGTTTTCGAGGATGGATCTGTGTGCCAAACAATTCTAATCTGAGGTAGTCTATTCTATGGGAGGCACATAGTAGACCTTATGCTATGCATCCCGGCGGCAATAAGATGTATCGTGATCTCCGTGATCTGTACTGGTGGACAGGTTTGAAGCACGAGGTTACAGATTTTGTGGCTCAATGTTTGACATACTAGCAGGTTAAGGCTGAACACTAGTTTCCTTCGGGTTTGTTGCAGCCAATTAAGATTCCCTTATGGAAATGGGAACGTACAACGATGGACTTCATTAGTGTGTTGCCTTTGATACCCACTAAGAAGGATTCTATTTGGGTCATCGTGGATCGATTGACCAAATCTGCTCACTTCATTCTGGTTCGGACTGACTACTCTTTACAGAAGTTAGCAAATCTCTACATCTCTGAGATTGTAAGATTGCATGGGGTTTCTCTTTCAGTAATCTATGATAGGGATCCTCGCTTCACTTCTCGATTTGGAAGAAATTGCATGAGGCTCTAGGTTTGAGATTAGATTTTGGTACTGTGTTCCATCCTCAGACCGATGGTTAGTCTGAGAGGGTAATTCAGATTCTGAAAGATATGTTTCAGAGATGTGTGATTGATTTTCGAGGTAGTTGGAAAGACTATTTTTCGCTTGCTGAGTTTGCCAACAATAACAATTTCCAGTCTAGTATCCAGATGGCACCTTATGAGGCTTTGTATGGTCGTAAGTGTCGAACCCCGTTATGTTGGATTGAGTTAGGTGAACGTCGAGTATTGGGTCCTGAGTTGGTTTTTGAAATCGAGGATAAGGTCAGACTGATTCGGGATCGTCTGAAAGTGGCTTCTGATAGACAAAAGCTTTATGCGAATCTGAAGACGTGTGATATTGAGTACTCTATGGGGGACTTCTTCTTGCTTAAGGTTTCACCATGGAAGAAGGTTCTGAGATTTGGCCGTAAAGGCAAGTTGAGCCCTAGGTTCATTGGGCCGTATCGGATTCTAAAACGTGTGGGACCGGTTGCATATGTAACACCCCAAACCCAGCCTAGACGTTGTGACCAGATCCGACGTACCACATCGAAGTGCTAAAAACAGTTTCTATATTTAGTCCAGAAAATTGTGCTTAGTGTTCAAAGGATGATTTCATTATAGGTTAAAGTGAATGGATACTATGCACCAGGTAGGATTCAAGAAAAAAGGAGGTGAGTCAATTAGACTGCTTAAGTACCTCGCTCTTCCATGATCCAATCCTAGACATGCACACATCCATTGCCACACTTTAAGCTTAATACTTGTCCATGAACGACAAATTAAGTTTAAGTCTATTTAAAATATTTATTTCCTTTGAAAACATTTACGTTACGGAAGCTTTGCTCGGTTATCGTGATATTTTGAAAATAAGTAACTTTTATAAAATGCGCCCTAGAGCTAACCAATTTTAAGGAATCAATTTAAGTGATGTGAATCTCAAGTTGAAAATGATTTAAGTAATTTAAAAACCCAAAATAAAAACAATAAAGCGGCTTTATTACAACTTTAACCAAAATATAAATAATCAAAAATAGATGCGAAATTTAAAAAGAAGCTAATTGAAACTTATTTAAAAACCAAAAATTTAATCTTCGTGGCCACTTTGAATCCCGCCCAGCTCCAAGTCCACAAACTAGGGCTCACCTGCAAGGATGGAAGAGAAAGGGGGTGAGTTTGGAAAACTCAGTGTGTATGGAAAACCCATCCAAAGCCCAAGTCAGCTCAAGCCCATTAGGCCTAAGCCCTATTTAGATAACAGTATGTACTGGGCCAAAGCCCTTTTCAGAATATAGTAACTGTGCCTTAGCCCTTTTTTAGATAACAGTATGGCCCATAGGCCCATTCTAGAACAGAACAGACATATTCGTGTACGCAAGCCCAACCCAGCCTATAACCAACCGCTACATTCCACCGTACCAGCCCTCCACTCCATGTGGGAATAGCTCAACCCACCCAAATTTCACTCCACGGTTGCGACATATAGCTCGAGATATCGATAAGTTGAGGCAAAGCCTCCAATCGTGGTCAAGCCACTTTCAGTACTTCCTCCATCAATAACCCAGTCCCATGCATCAGATAATAATAACATGGCATGCAGTAAATAAAAAGAGTCAAACATGCATTCAGGTCAACCTTAACCCTAAGGGTATATCAATAATTTTGCTCCTAAGGGTAAAACTGTAAACTTTCCACCTATACAGGCATTTCAGTACTTTTATCAGTTTTAAGGGTTCTCATGAATGTTACGGTCCTTACTAGCCCATTTGTCATCGCAATAATTTATTCATCTTAATTTCACAATCTTAGCCATTGGGCCCTAAAACCCCTAATGGGCCCTACAGTGTCCATTAGCCATTTAAGCCCAGTTAACTCAAGTTTTATGACCAGTTTACCGGTTTAATCAGCTTCGATTCTACAGTCTAAAAGAACATACTTATTGCCTATTTTTTTATATTATATATTATTATTTTTATTTTTATTTATTAACCCGTATGAGCCCGTAAGCCCATTGGGCCCAGTTTTAGCCTATGAGGCCTAATTACCGAAGTGCACAAAATTTCACACACGACTAACTTACCACTTTGTGATTTTAGATCTAATGATTTCTAAACATCTTGTGAGCACTCGCACACTCACAAGCCCGCGGAATACCGAAATTTCAGCATTTCGACTTTTGCCGAATTGAACTATGAGAGGGTGTTCGATACACACCTGTTTCGCGACGACTGCTACTGAGATCCCTTACAATGTCCTACAATTGATTACCACAATTCTTAGGTTGAAACCCACAACAACCAATCCTAATATTCAGCAACCCATATTCGAACCATGCCCTAAAGCCTTTAGAATCTTACCTTTTTTTCGAAAACTGATGACTAGATCTAAGTCTAGTTGTTCCAAAGATCCAAGCCTTTGATCAAACCTCTAGAAGACACTAATCACTAAAAGAAATCGTCAGTTAAACACCCTTAAAGCCCTATGCCCAAATCGACAGCCTCCTTAGATTTTAAGGACTTCGGCTTATCTAAATTGTAAAATAAGACTAGATCTGAGGTGATGAGCACTTACCACTTATTCCTCTTTGATTTCTACACAGATCTGATGTAGATCTATCCTATAATGATAGTAGAACTCGAATCCAGGAGATCTGAAGTTTCGACTATAAGTCCCTAAATCTATGGTATTTCGGCTTTTTAAGTGATGAAGAAGATGACGATTTGAGGCTATAACTTTGAAGTAATGTTGCCGATAGATACTAAGGGTTTAGAGAAGATGAAAGTTGATAAAAAAAACAAAAATAACTGAAGGATTTTGGCTTGGAGAAATCGGCACAAGAAGTGAGTTTTCGGGGTTTCGACTTTTATGGCAATCGACTATGGAGGTTTTGTGGAGGATGGGATCGACAGAGGAGGTGATTAAGGTGATCAGAAGGTTTCGGCTAGAAGAAAAAGCAAAAAGGAAAAAAGAAAATGGAGGAAAAAGAGAGGAAGAAGAAATAGGCACCAAGGAGAAGGAATTTGCGTTTTCGGCTTTTGTGAGAACTTCGAAAGGATGAATGACAGTGAAAGCTTTCAGTTGGCTAACCCTAATTCTCCAAGACCGAAAAAGAAAAGAACCTAACCCTAATATCAACTAAAACAATCGGCCCAACCTCCCTAAGGCCCTTGCCGAAATTCACTTAAGTGATCACATGCCCGACACATGCCTAAAATTAAAATGTAACCGTATGCCTACCTTGCAACTTGAACCCTGGACCTTTAATTCCTTCCCAGATGCCATTTTTTTTAGGAACTTAGTGGCACCACCTTGCCACTTTACCACAGACCTTTTTCCATCCTATTTTACCTCCTCAACTTTAAAAGCCCATATCGCCAAAACCCTCTCTTCCAAAATTAAAATTCAAGAATGGCCTCGAATTAAATTTACTCTTGGTCCGTTTAAAGGCCCACCAACATGCTCAGACCCAAATTATTAATAAGGCCTACTGCCTAGATTCCCTTAAGAGGCAAAATTTAAGAATTTTACTAAAGCCATGGGTCGAGCCCTGGACCTTTTTCCCACACCATAAATGTAACACCCTTACCGTTCTATCGTCAGGAGCAGATACAAGGTATTACCAGAACATAACATATACCAAGATAGAAATATGTCATCCCATTTGATAATGCATCGTATAACATATATCTTGAACAATATTAGCCAACTTTTATGGCTTGTACAAAGTAACTGGTCGAGTACTGTAACTAATAGTTTAAACCTAGACAAATATGACACATAACAAAATAATTTTTTTTTGCCTACTATACATGCCATAATTCAAAACATTTAGTTCAAATACCCCAAAGTATGATAGTGCGGGTAGATCTTCACGATCCTTGACTCCTGAGCAAGCTGGAGAACATTATAAGACAAAAGAGAGAAAACGAAGTAAGCTTATAGCTTAGTAAGTAGTATGTAAATACTAATTTAAGAATCTAACATGTTTACACAACAATTCAAGTATGTCTACTTTAACTTCACTACTTATTCCACTTCGATTAAGCTGTCTCTGCTGTGTCATATTTACTAAATAAATCATAACTCGAGTTACAAAACTCGAAATTCATATCCGTAAAATTTCCCTGAATCTAAACTCATAAAGCTTATTGCTAAATTTTTTTTATAATTTTGGTTCAGCAGATTAGTACAGTTTATTAGTTAAAGTTTCCCTGTTACACAGCTCGACTGGCCTGACCTCTGTCCACTACGAATTTAATTTCTCTCAGTACATAACTCAAACAACCCTGAAGTCTGTTGTATTTAAAACTAGTCTCAATAAGGAATTTAGGCATGTAAACTATATTTCTTAGTTTGCTTTGTACAATTTTAATGATTTTTCAAAGTGGAAACAGGGGATCACGTATTCATCCTGAGCAAGTCAGTTACAATTGTAAATATCTCAAAATATAGAATTCCTTTGCTTGCCCTGCTTCTTTTATATGAAAGTAGACTCATTAAGATTTAATTTCACATCTCATTCAACCTCTAATTATATTCCTCCTATTTTGGTGATTTTTCAAAATCACGTCACTGCTGCCATCTAAAAACAGTTTTAATACTAATTTCACTCTTTCACACATTCTTTATGCTAACCTCATTTTATCGTATATATGTATATGCCACAATTCATTTTCACCACATTTCATTCACTATAAGTGTAGGTCCAAACCACAATGTCACCACAAAACCATCCCGTTGAACAATTCGGATCAATCCTCGATATTTAACGGTTTGACTACACACCCACCATCATACTTCATTTAGTTCGGCTCTCTTGTACACATGGGGAACACTTAGTACCACTCATGCGACCTAGCCGATTTGTCTCGTAGCTCTCTTGTCTACATGGTGTCCTTCACTTGGAATCACGCATGCGACCTAGCTACATTTATCTTTCACGTAGCTCTCTTGTCTACATGGTGTCCTTCACTTGGAATCACGCATGCGACCTAGCTACATTTATCTTTCACGTAGCTCTCTTGTCTACATGGGATACATCTCGTATCACGCATGTGACCTAGCTACTACAGGGTGTCTCGTAGCTTTCTTGTACACATGATGTGCACTCAGCATCATACATGTGACCTAGCTACGCTCCTCTATTTCATTCGATCTCTCAGATGTTCAACCGGATCTCTCTCTCGTATTTATTTCCATTCTTCCAATAGTCAATTTATATTTTAACATCAGCTAGTATATTTATATAATAGGCTGAAATATAAGAATGTACATGAAATTATTGTAATATTTACATACAACTTACCTTGGTGCAAAATATGGAAATTTTGCAATTTAGTCCAAAACTTTTTCTTTCCCAGTTCGAGGTCGGTTCAGCGCCTTTCTTGATCTATAATAACACATTTAGCTCATTTAATACTCATACTATTTATTTCAATCCAAAATCACATTGTAGAAAAATTACATTTTGCCCCTAACTTTTACAAAATTACAATTTTGCCCCTAGGCTCGGAATTTAATTTCAGCCCTTATTCTTATGTTTTATGATATGCTGAACATTTTCTCTTCTACAACAACATCAAATTCCCACTCTATCATATAGTTATGAACATTAGGTATTTTCTGGATTATCTTGCTTTTACTCGTTTTCACTTAAAACCGAGTAGCACAAATTATTTAACACAATTTAAAACCTCATATTCTATCATAAAACATCAAAATACACAAATTTCACCTATGGGTATTTTTCCAAATATGAACCCTAGGTTAAATTATTACTAGCATAAGCTTAATCGAGCTTAGGATTCCAAAACGTAAAGAACATTAAAAGCGGGCTTAGAATCACTTACTATGGAGCTTGAAAGTTGAAGAATCCTAGCTATGGAGAGAGTGAAGTTTCGGCAGCAACTAAATGGGAAGATGAATATTTTGTGTTATTTTTCCCATTTTATTTCATTTAATTTCAAAATGACCAAAATACCCTTACTACTAAACTTTCCAAAATTCCTTCCATGTCCTAAATTTGTCCATGAACTTAAAATTGGTAGAATTGCTATTTAAGACCTCCTAATAAATATTTCAAAACAATTTCATACTAAAATTTCTAGTATGCAAATTTTGCAACTTATTCGATTTAGTCCCTACTTTCAATTTAAACACTTTAGGCATAGAATTTCATCACGAAATTTTCACACAATCATGCAATCATATCATAAACCCCAAAATATTTATAAAACAATTATTTCTATCTCGGATTTGTGGTCACGAAACCACTATTCCGATTAGGCCCTAATTCGGGTTGTCACAATAAACCCTTCACAATTTATTTAATTACTAAACTAAACATACAAAATAATAATAATAACATCCAAATTATTCGGGCCGTCTTCTACCCGAACCCAGACTCAAGGCCCAATACTTCTAGGCCCAAAAATTGGCGCGTTACAGCTTATCATTTGGAGCTACCTCCAAAGTTAGACTGTATTCATGATGTATTTCATGTTTTGATGTTGAGGGGTACTGATTTGACCCACCTTACATTATCTCTGTTGAAGAAATCGAGGTTAAACTAGATTTGACCTTTGAGGAAGAGCCGGTTCAGATTCTGGATCATGATATTAAGGTTCTGAGGAGGAAGTCCATTCCTTTAGTGAAGGTTATATGGTGGAATCATGGCACTGAGGAGGCTATGTGGGAACATGCGGACTCGATGCGTCAATAGTATCCTTATCTGTTCTGATCAGGTAAATTTTGAGGTTGAAATTTCTTTTAAGAGGTATAGTTGTAATACCTTAAATTATTTGTTTTTGTTTCTGCAAATATCTGACACAAATGAGTAACTGCTTCAGTGGTTAAGTGTCATGGGTATGTGTGTGAGGTGTCAAGTTCAAGCTCTACCTTTGGAAATTTTTTTTATTTTTGGAATTAAGCCCTATCTCTGTTCAGTGGGCTCATATTTAATTGCCTATAAATCTACATTAGAATAAGCCTGTTGGTTCAAGTGGTAAGGGTGTTAGTGTGTTGGGGGTCCTATGTTTGAATCCTTGTGCGAGCGAGGGAGTTTATTATTTCTATGCTAGTTGATAAAGTTTCGGTTGTATTGAAAATCTAAGAGAGGGGGTTAGTGAGAGAAAAATATGGGATTTGGGGGTTATCAGAAATTGCTATCTTCTCTTTTTGTAAAATTTTCTCTCCCTCTTTCTATGAAAAAATGATGTTAGACCTCTGTTCCCTATCATTTTCCTTTTCATTTTCTCCCTTTTGATTCCGCTTTCCATTATCGGCTGTCACACATTTGATTTCGACATTCTTGTTTTCGTCACACGTAGGTGGGGTTTTTCCTATTCCGCAACTTGTAGTTTTTTTCCACAGTGTTGATTGGGGTTATACCTTTGTTTTAGGCAGTAGCGAGTCGAGAAGATCGTGATTCTACTCTTACAGGATCATAGTTAATCGTTCGGAGTGTTGGAGTAAGTGGTAAGTGCTTGATCTAAGTTATGGTTCATTTCGGGTTTTCAGTTTAATCGGTTGTAAAGACTGAAATTGAGCATTGTTATGTTGGTTTTTAGGTTCTAAAAGGCTCGGGATAATTCTCGCATCAAATCATTACCAGGTGTGTACCTGAAATGTAGAAAAGAAAGCTTTGGTAAAAGCCAAAAAATGAAACTGTCGACGCCACACAGGCGTATGTCGCCCATGTGGTTGGCCGTGTGCGAGTACACAGTCATGTGGTCGACGAAGGCATGGCCGTGTGCAACATATGACCGTGTAATGGCTCGAGTGCGACATGTGGGCCACACAGGCAAGACCAATCTGGGCGTATAGGGCACACGGACGTGTGGAATCTGGGCCAGGCCATGTGGGCCACACGGGGAAGGTCAATCTGGGTGTGTGGGCTACACAGGCGTGTGCCCGTGTGGGCCCACACGAGCATGTGGGGCCATTATACTGGAATTTTTATTAGGTCCAATGGGTCGTTCTAATCGACTTTGGGCCTACCGTAGGATTGGTAAAGGCCTACTAAACCCTAAAACTATGTGATCTGTTAGACTAAAACACTGTTCTGAGTATGATTATGTCATGTATACCTGGTATTTGTTTATATAAGCATGTTAAGCATGATCTATCTGTTACCTTTTGTATGTATGCTCTGTATTTGTTTTGGGTTGGGATTTGTATATGAGGAGGAAGTATTCTGATCGGCGTTAAACACATGTATTTTGGCATCTTGACTGCGTATTATATCTGATATGTTTCTTAATGACACGATGTGGTATGTAGGGATGGGTGGGTGCTTTTTTTTAACCCCATATGGTGTGATTTGATAGACAAAGATGGTGTGTGGGGATGGAGGTAAGATTATGCATATCTGTATCTGATTTTGCTACTGTATCTGAAAAAGACATGTGTCTGTATCAGAATCTGTTCTGGTTCTGTATTTGATGATTATATGCTTGCATGCTTAATTGTGTTGGATTACACACTGAGTTTACGTAAAATCACATCTGCTTGTTTGATTGTCAGGTAATCTACAATCTTAGGCGGTTCGATGCAGCGAGACTCAGTGGTGACCACATATTCATAAAACTGCTTAAAGTCTTTTACTTATGGTTTATCTATGATTTGGTAATTGTTTTGAGAGTCGTAATGTTTGGGGACTCTTTGGACTCTTTGATTTTTAACTAGTCATTTCTGATTTAATTGCTTCAGTAAAACATTTTATTAGAAAGAACGACTTTATGCAAACAATGATTTTCCTAAAAACACGAATGCGTTTTCAAACATAAATGATTAAAGCTTCCACTGTAATAAGTAATTGGCAAATAAACTGTTAAACTTATGTTTTATGTATTAAACACGAAGTTATGTAGGTTTTATAAATGATTAGTTAATCAAATCAACCTGTTTTCAAAATCTTTTCATGTGACATCACCAAATTCAGTCATAACGTCTAGGCCGGGTTTGGGGTGTTACACAACATGCTTTCACAAAATAGTTGGTTGGGAAACACTTACTTCTAAACACTTACTTGTATAGTCCGTTTTGATGGATTTAATCTCCCATTTTAGAATACTTGAAGTTTTTGTGTAAAACATAAATCAAACAATAATATTTTATATAAGCATTTTAATAATATATATAAATTGCATCGAGTTAGACCCACACCTATTAGTAGATCTGATGTCAAACTCTACTCTAAAGAACGTCTACACTTGATATTAACCAATGGAATACCGATCTATTATCAAGGTGACTCTCTATTAAAGAATTGTCTTTAACACACTTTGTGTGATTAACAAATTAATTTAAATCATCCGTTTAGAACTTACTCTTATAAATAATTGTTCATACGATGGTTTTGTTCCTAAAACTATAAGTTTTCCAGAATGGTGTTGATCGACCCTTCATAAAAAACATAGCCCGAAATGTTCCTACATGAGGAAAAACACACTATAAGTCTTTGTAGACATTCGGTCAAAAGGAAATGGTAGGGAAGAAATAGTGGGTTATATCCACTACCAGACTTCCTTTAAATCGATTGAATTGGAAGGGATGTTGGGTGAAATGGTATGTGAATTGTTCCAGTAGACATGTTGAATCAAGTAATAAAGTGATAAGTTAGATCATCTCCACAGGGACTAGATTAGGTATAAAAGTGCTCAAGTTATTATAATGAATTATGATTAATGTTATGGCAAAACCAAGTTTAAGTACGTAGTGGTAATATATGGTAGTACGGATATGTGCAAAATGTATATTGACTAATACTAAAATATGCTAAGGCAAAGAAAGAGTAAAAATGCAATGGAAATTATGAGAATAATTAAATAAATAATCTATGAATGAATAAATAAATAAATAAAATGATATGGAAATGATACTATGATAAATAATTAAGGGTCTATGATGCTGATTTGGAAGGTTGGGATTACTAAGAATCTTCCCTTACTTTCAATAATGCCTCAGCAAAATCTTACTTAATTTACTACTAAGAAAAGACCTCAGGTGACCTATTTCTTTTCAAAGCTAAATCTCAAGTTACCTGGCCTGTGTCTATAGGCCTTAGTATAGTACTCTGCTTTATTTTTTCTTCATTCTATACAAACGCTGCTCCATGTATAGAGTCTACGGCAAGTATTTGATCGAATACCCACTTGTATCATTCAATTCCAATCCAACTAATCTAACCTTTTCAAAATTAGATTCAGTTTATGGGCATATTGCACACTCACCTATTTCTAGAGAATGTACACATACAATTGGGAAATAAAAGCAATTGAATGAAACAATAGATTAAATCAAATATATGCTTCAACCATTAACGAAAATAAAAATTTCATCATGTAATCCCAACCCTATGAGATTTAGCTTATGGGCTAGCAATAAAAATTCAAGTTCAAGATAACACCTAACATCATTTTGATCAAATCTATTCATGGAGAGTAGATTAAGACAAAATGGAAATACTTAGAAAGATGGCTTCTCCAAGACAATCCACAATCTAGCAGAACAGTGTCCTGTGGTGGCTGAGAGGGGCTGCTTTTGGTTTCCTCCTTTCATCTCTACTCAGCCGCTACCCTCTATTGTTGCCTCCGGATCTCTACACCTTCTAGGGTTTACTCCTTTGGCTTTTCATAAGCTTTTCTTCTTAGGGTAACTCCAACACCCACGATATATTCTCTTCTTTTTTAGGCATATTTTTTTTGTACGGGTTGAGTTGAAACTGGTAAGCATCGAGTGTTGACTCGGTCATATTCTTGAAATTTCCACGACATTTGAGTTGGAAAACTATCCAATCTTTTTCCCCAGAAAACCTTCACTCCTTTATTTCTTTTTTGACATCCTACACCTGCCAAACCAACAAACACACCCTTTCCACATGCAATTAAAAGTACCTAACATTTAAACACAATCCAAGCTCTTAATGCAATGATAAAAATACCAATGAAATGTCCTAAAATGCAACTAAATGTACCAAGTACAAGCTATTAGCTAGGTCTAAAGGTATGAAATATAACTCTTTTCAAGAGTTACCACACCCCCAAACCTGAGTTATTACTTGTCCTCAAGAGTTATCATACCCATCTTGTACTATCAACCTATACGAAGATCTTTATATACATCAGCTCTCAGCAATATTCTTAAAAACTCGTTCAAGTTTTAAAGGTTCAGTTTAACAAAAGTAGTATAGAAAATTACTTCCTAAAAATAAAATTTCCTAAGTAGTACGTGTTTTCTAGCCATAGCAAATATCTCTTAATTTACTCAGTTTATTTGTTACCTAAACTCAAGTTACTCTTGCTCTAAGCATACTTGAAATGTATAAACCATTTATATTTTTGTGTTTTTTTAGAATATTAGTATATTAGGGGATTTAGCATGTCACAAAATTCTTTGACTTGATAATCACAATGGAGCATACACCAAATTACCTAGTACTCAATCATGTCACAATTTAAATAGAAATCACTTTTGAAGCTAAGGCTATTGAATTAGAATATGGATGGACCAAACAATTACCTCCTTAGCTACTTAGCCCGTTACTACAGCAGAGTAACCCTAATTTATTTACTTTTTATTACACACTCTTACTTAAACTCACCTTTCTAAACAACAACATGATGGAACAAATAAAGTGGTGTTGACTTACTTGGCAATTCTAAGCATTAGATTGCCTAATGTTCTTTATTTAATAATGTTGAGGCAATATGACTAAATTTGGCTTCAAAAGTCCCTAAGTTCATTAGAAGATACTCACTATAATTTGGAAAAACTGAGTATAAGACATCTCATTTTTAGAAATTGATTTCCAAGCAACCAGTCCTAAGCTAAATTCACAAAATCCACTGTCACATATTCTAGGTGTATTGAAGAATCTAAGCTCATCATCAAACATTATAAGTACGGATTGTACACTTTATAGGCAAATAATATTTAATAGTTACATTGCAGTGGCAAAATAGATTTAACTATACTAAAATGACTATACTAAAATTATCATACATACTAAATATAAAATGCAGCCTAAATGTACAACACACCCTTAAACCTAAGGGATGCATTGTCTTCAATGCATCACCAGATATATAAAAGAACAATCAAAAGGGAAATTTGTACAAAAAATTCCATAGCAAAAGAAATGAAATGCCAACTGCATGAAAGAAATACAAAACCTAGCTGGCTTGGATTAGCATGTAGATACTTCAATCTGGCCGACTAGTCGATTTTCGGGCACTGACTTTATATCACCATTTCCTCTTTTTGGGGTTCACAAAAGTGGTGGGGAAGATAGGAAAGTCTGGCATTGGCTTTGTAAAATTCTTTTGTAAAGATCTCCTGAGAGCCAAATCTGTACTCTTTACATAGGCCAAATATTGAGCTTGCTGCTACTGGGCCCAGACAATCTCTTCCGCCAAGTGAAACTGCTGAATTTCAAAAAGGGACATTATATGCTCCAACTGCTTTTAAGAAGTGCAATATTGTTGTTCGAAAGAGCTACGAGAAATTAAACGTGCCACCGTGGGAGAACACATAGCAGCGGAAATGGTCTAACTATGCTCAGTTGCCCTGGTAGCATCAGTGCCTTGAATCTTGGCAAAAACAGTCGTAGCCAGTCCACTCTTGTTAGGAGTGGCATCCTCATCCTTATTGAGAGGGACTTGGGTGGTTCAACATAGGGTAGTAATAAGTGAGGGAAAGTTTAAGTTGCTAGCATTCTTCTCAGCACACCAGTTTACTTCCTAAAAAATGATCCTACTGACATTAATTCTTCTCACTTTTATAATAAAGTGCAGTAAAAGCATTCTCTCTTTTAAAACAATTGTATTGTGTGTAGATGGCATAAGTCGGCTCCTCAAAAAATGATACCATATTTTCCCAATAGGCTTCAACAAAGCCTTCTCAACAGTATGAACTCTTAACTGGAAATAATCCATCGTGTTCGTCCGATACATAAATCATCTAATACCTAGGGTAAATCCTCAACAGTGATACTGTTAACAAACGGTGTGTGTTCGTCTTGGACACCTACAAGACCAAACTGTGCATTAATATGATCTTCATCAAAAGGAACGAAAGTTCCCCTTACATAGATAGAAAGGGAATCTGGAGAATTTACATGGTGATAAGCCATAATATATACATATTTTTATCCCATGCTTGGCATATTTTTGGATAATTTATCATAAGATTTTAGTGAATTTGATGCTCCTAATCCTTTAATTTCATTTTTTTATGCTCAGGTGAGCATAGAAAGGTGAAAAGAGCAAGAAACGAGCCAAAAAAGACAAAATGGGCTTATCTCAGTATTTCACACGGCCTAGGTATTTTCACAAGGGTAAACCACAAGCTCGTGTGATACACACAGGCAGGCCACATGCCCATGTGTCATGGCCGTGTCGACTAAAAACCAACCCAAAATCACACAAGGCCTGAACACCATCACACGGGCGTGCCATACGACCGTGTCCCTATCGAGCCCAAGTCTAATTCTACTGAGAAAGGCTAATTTTGAGGGCTTTGAAGCATTCCAAAGTCTATATAAACACCCTAGAAGAGGATTAAAGGGGGGACGCAGAGTAGAAAGGAGAAAATACTCAAGGACAGCCATAAGAATCAGCTCGGAAGTAGGATCTACTTCAAGACTGAAGATCTCCATTCAATTTCCTTTGAAGTTCTTTGGGTTTCTTTATGTTTTGTTGTTTTCCCAATTTTGAGATGTTTTCCATTATTATGAACTAAACTTCCTAAATACCTAAGGGAGATGAAACCTAAGACAGATCTTATTACTATTTGAATTATATGATAAATACTTGTTCTTATTCTTGATTGTGAGATTTAATCATTGTTTTTATATTTCAGGATATTAATTTAGGTTTTGATGTGCTTATTCAGTGGAGAAAAAGTCCCTATTTAAGAGTAGATAGTTCATAATTAAGTGGAGTTGCATGCAATCCTAAAGATAGGACAACATAAATCTGCCGGATTGGAGTCAAATCTAATAAGGGAATCCATAGATCGAGTTAATGCGACAATAGAGGGTTTAATTAGAAAGAGATTTCAATTAATCAACCTAGAGTCAATTGTTCTTAGGCTCGAGAGAGATATTAACATAAATTAAGGATTTCTATGGATTAAGTCAAGTGAATAAATTGTCTAATTTAGAAGTGATAAGTGAAGTCTAGGTGGATTCTTCCTTGGGTATTGTCTTCTCCATTAGCTTCCTAAACAATATTTTTCAACTTTTACCTCTTTCGTAATCTTAGTTAATTAGATAATTAGTCTTAGTTAAAACATTCCTTTAATTGTTAGGATAGATAATAAAAAGATAGTAATTACTAGTAGTTTTAGTCCTTGTGGATACGATATTTCCAGTCTCACCATAGTTATACTACTATTTGATAGGTGCGCTTGCCTTAGTCGAATTTTTAGTTAGTTTAGCGACGATCACATGGGCATAAAATTCTCAAACAATTTTCCCTAAAACATCATTGAGGTGCAAATAGAAAATATTCACCCATGCTTTTCTACTATGGAGGATGCAAATTCCTCGTATCCCATGTATGGTTCATATTTAAACAAGAACCCTTGTTCAAAACAGACGGGTACTTTACGATGTTGTTATTATATGTCGTGGCTACGGCACTGTTAAACAATGTCTTTTGCTAAGTGGCAACAACCCTTGATGGTTCATCAATTTTAAAGGAAGTTTTGACATGAGCCATTAGAGAAAATTGGAAGATGTAACACCCCTCACCCGTATTCAATGTCAGAATAGGGTTAGACGGCATTGCCAGATTTATGAAACAATTAAATAACCATTTAGCATACATAACATCATTTCACACATTCATCATTCAAACTTAATCATTTTGTCCATAATACGAGCCTATGAGGCCCAAAACATGCTTTGGAAATGGTTCGGGACTAAATCGATAACTCAAGAAACTTTCACGAAACTTTGAAAATTTTTGTCAAAATAGAGGACACACGCCCGTGTGGGCAAGCCGTGTGTCTCACAAGACCACCAAACACGCCCGTGTCACAAGCCGTGTGAAAACAGGGGGTAAATACTGACTTCGGTCACACAGCCAACCACACGCCTGTGTGTCTAGCCCGTGTTCCCTACGAAATCGCCACACACGCTCGTGTGCCCTCCGAAGTGGCCACACATGCCAGTGTGCTAGGCCATCTACTAGGTCTTGCCAAACCTGTAGGGCATACTGACTTATACAACACAGCTAGGTTACACACCATGTGTGAGACCGTGTGAAGCATACTGACTTCATTTTAATTTCAAAATTAAAGGACACACGACCGTGCAACATGACAGTGTGTCACACGACTGAGACACACGCCCATGTCTTTACCCGTGTGGACAAAAATAGGCCATTTATCAAGCCATTTTGCCACCCATTTTGCACATACCTATACAAGCCAAATTGGTACCATTTTAAGACACAAATATGCAGCCAAAAGTCATCAATCAATACACAATCATACTATATCCATTTCAACCATTTCAATACTCAATTCAATGTTATTTACCTATTGAAGTACTTATCAACTCAACTTATTTTACTAGACATAATTCACATATATAATTTGTGTGGTTAAACCATTCCAACATGCATTATCAATTCAACTTTATTTACTCAATATAGGTCAATTACCTAACTCAAAACAAAGCCATTTGCACAACTTGATACATTAACAAATTCATCATCACAAGCCAACTCAAATGGCCTATAGATACATGTTCATCAAACATACTCAAAATGACCCAAGCCTATACATGCCTTCAAAAGTACCAAAATAGATGTTCGATAGTACGATGAAGTTTCTGACAATCCCTGAATTTGAGCTAGCTTTGAAAGGCTATAAAACATAGAAAAATAAACAAAGTAAGCTATAAAGCTTAGTAAGTTTGTATGAAATATACTCAACAAATCATAATACAAAAATCATCAATTTGAACTATATAACATGTAATTCATGAAACAACAAACTTTCCATATGTTTAATCATATGCTTATTTGCAAATTCATAACTTCTTCTACTTGTATGTCATACTTTACATATACATACCTGTACAATTTCGTAACTAACTCATACCTTTCCGGAACACTGTTGAATACTTGTTATCTCGCACAGTAAGTGCTAATACATAGCCAAAGCTATTATAATTTTGCACACTAATTGTGTTATATAATGAAGCTATCCCAGTCTTGCACACTAAGCGCCATATATAGCCGATGCTATTCTGAATTGCTCACTAAGTGCCATATATATATAGCCGAAGCTTTCTTGAATCGCATACTAAGTGCCATATATATATCTGAATTGTCGTCAAACATGACAATAAGTTCATAAACACAATTTATGTAATATGAAAACATTTAAAGCATAATTGTAACAATGATTATCACATATGAACTTACGTCGGATGTGAAAACAGCGAATCGAGTCGATTAGTCGATAACTTTATGCTTTCCTGATCCAAGTCCGTATTTCACTATTCTTGACCTAAATATATTCAAAATTAACTTATATAATCATCTAATCATTCGATTTAATCCAAAACACTCTTTAAGGCACATTTATTCTTTTACCCCTAAACTTTCACATTTTTCACAATTTAGTCCTTATTACACAAAATCACAAATTCATGAAATTCAAGACTAACCCATGCTATTCGGATAACCATTATGTCCCTAGTAGCCATATTTTTCATTTATTTCACATTTTAACCACACATTTTTCAGATTTCACAATTTAGCCCCTAATTTACATTTTCACTAAAAATCACTTAACAAAACTTGTTTAACTAACATCAAGTATTCATAACCTATCATTAAACATCAAAATATTCATATATCCATCAATGGCAACATTCAAAATCTTTAACAGTTTTGCAAATTATGTAACATCCTGATTTTGGGTCTAGTAGGAATAGTGGTTTCGAGACCATAAATCTGAATTATAAATAATTATTTTATGATTATGTTGAGGTCTATGACATGTTTTCATGATTGTGTGAAATTTTCATTAAGAAATTTTATTGTCAAAGTGTCTAATTTGAAAGTTCTGACTAAATTGCAAAAGTTACAAAATATGTGATTCTAGAAGCTTGGAGCATGAATTAGCTATGGATTATTAATTAGAGATCCTCAAATAGAAATTTGACCAATTTCTATTTTTATGGACAAAAATGGGCAGGAATAGGTAAAATTTCAAAGTTTAGTAAAAAGGGCATTTTGGTCATTTGGTTAATAAAAGAATTAAAAGGGAATATAAAGCCAAAATTTTGTTCATCTTCTCCCCTTGGTGCTGAAATTTGAGGAATCTCCATAGCTAGGTTTTTGGTTACTTCCAAGCTCGATTGTAAGTCCGTTATAGCCTCATTTTTAATGTTCTTTACATTTTTGAAGTTGCTATCAACCGATATAGCCATTTCTACCATTTATTTGAGCTAGGTTTAATGTCTAGGGTTTGATCCATGTGTGAATTGCATGTATTTTGATGTTTCATGGTATATTATGAAAGTTTGATGTGTGATTAACATCTTTTACTAAGTGATTTTCACTGAAAACACCTAAAAAGGGCTTGTTTGTAAAATTTGTAAAAATGTGTGGTAGAAATGTGATTTGATGAAAACTGTGGGCTGGTATAAACATGATATAGGTTTTTCTAGGCTTGGGTAATAAAGAAAATGAGTACATTTCATTTTACGAACTTAAGGACTAATTTGTAAATATGTGAAAGTTTAGGGGAAAAACTATAATTTTACCAAAGTATGGTTTTTGGACTGATTTGAACAATGTGATAATTAAATGAGCTAAATTTTCTATTATAGATCAAGAAAAACGGAGTCCAGACCTAAACCAGGGAAAGAACAAGATTGTGGACTAAATTAAATTAGTTAGCTATATTTTGTACCGAGGTAAGTTCATATGTAAATAATGTAATATTATGATCATATTCTTAATGCATTAGTATTGTATGAATTGTATAATTGATTCGATGAACACATTCGACAAGTTTCAACAAGGGAGAGAAAATCTCGTTTGAACCTTAGGAATAGAATAGGATACGAGTGACATGTCACTAGGACCCCATGTGATATATATGATTATGTGATCCGGATGCTAGTTATGTACGTCCTACCAATGGCTAGGTAGTTCGACATGTGTTGTGGATACCTGGTAGCTTGTGTGAGCAGCTCGTAGAGCTGCATCTTGACCGTCAACTTGTGTGAGCAGACCTGTGATTAGCTCGAGAGCGAGCCTTTATGTGATATGAAACATGAGGTAGCTTTGGCTACATATGTGGCACTTGTGTGCAAAGACCTTTCGTGTATCCGTTTAGTATTCCATGTGTTCAACAGGTATGTCAAAAACGTGAAAGATTATGTTAAGTCACGAGTTAGTACAGGTATGTACGAAAAACTCATAACAGTGAGCTTGTTAAGTGATGAGCTTTTGGTAAGATTAAGAATAATAAAGTTATGCTTATAAAACTATGATGATAAATATGTGATTTATGTTAAGTTAAATTGTATAATATTCATGCTAAATGTTTCTTAAAATTGTTTATTATTGCATGTGAACATACTAAGCTTTATGCTTACTCCCCTTCCTTTCCATTTTCTTATAGTATCGCCAAGCTAGCTCAGGAATCGAAGGATGTTAGAGCTCGATTCACACTATCAAATTAATCTTTGTGGTATTCATGATTTAACATTTTGAGTATGGCATGAATAGGGACTTGGTCTTTTTGTTTATGTGTCATATTAATTTGGCCAAGTGTGTTGGCTTATAATGATTTGATGATTCATTTTGTATATGGCCATGAAATATGGCTTATATTGATTGTTGGGCTGTAAGCCTATTGATACATGCATGCATGTGCCTATGCCCTTGAGATGTGGTTTATGATTGTGTATATGATGGATAATGTTATTGGTTATGAATGCTTGTTGATTTAATTGAGATGTGTTGGTACGATAATAACTAAGGTCCCAATGTGTCAAATGGAAGTAAACTTATAATTCTTAATGCATGAGAATTTGTAGGCTTGGGCTTGACAAAGTGTGGTGTCTTGTGTATGTACTAGTTGATATGATATTGTCATGATCATGAATTTTTTTAATGTGTCTATGTACTCAATTATACCAGTTAAGTGCCTTTGAAGTTATGTATGTGTTTGAGGGTATAAGGGTGGCAAATGGCTTGGAAAATAGCCTCAAAATTGTCTATAATGGTAGACACATGGGCATGTGTCTAGGCCGTGTGACACACACGGTCTGCCCCTATGGGCGTGTGATCTGGGCATGTGTCCCCTGCACCTTAATTTTAGTAACAGAATGCTCAATATTGTGTACACGGGTACGAGACACGATTGTGTGTTTCAGCTGTGTGAGGGACATGACCTTGGGACATGGGTGTGTGCCCTGGCTGTGTGAAGTCTGCAGCTATTTTGTGAAAAATTATGGAATTCAATCGTCTACACAGCCTAAGCACATGGGTGTGTGCCTTGGCCGTGTGACCTTATCTAGCACATGACGTCATAATAAGAGAGTTACATGGACTCAGGACACAGGCATGTCCCAAGCCACACGGACATTTGTATGTTTTGAAAGTTCTTGATTTAGTCTCAAACCACTCCCAATGTATGTTTTGAGCCTCGTAGGCTCATAATAAGGACGATATGAATGTATACGAGAAGTTTTAATTTCGATGGAAATTTATGTCTCGGTTCTGCATGGTTGCTTGTGTATCAGTTCGGTAATGCCTCGTACCCTATTCTAACGTCGAATATGGGTAAGGGGTGTTACATTTAGTGGTGTTAGAGCTATGATTTAGTCGGTTCTTGAACTAGCGTAGCGTGTGTAAGAGTCTAGCTATACATGCCATAAATATATTGTTATAGTGTGACAATTCCTGACAATTTTAAAATTGTGTTTTCATATAGTAAATGGATCCCGACCGAGCAATGGCGGATGATGTAGAAAGTAATATGCCGGCTCCTGCTCAAGGGGCAACGCCAGTTAAAAGTAGCCCCGTAACTGTGAGTAAGGAAGGGGGAGAAGGGGCTAGGGAAGCCTTTCTCCATATGATGAATGCATGGTATACTGAGTTTGTTCAAACAAACCCGAATGCTCAACCCCCTCCACCCCCACCAAATCTTCAACCTATCCTTGTAGCTCCCCAAGTTGTGGCAATAGTAAGAATGAACAAACCTCTGGTTGATAGAATTCGTAAACAAAGAGCCAAAGAATTCTGAGCTAATATAGATGATGATCCCGAAAGGGCAAAGTTCTAGCTCGAGAACACCGTTAGGGTATTTGATGAGTTGTCTTACCTGAGGAATGTATGAAATGTGTTGTGTCACTCTTGAGAGACTCGGCTTATCAGTGGTGGAACACCACCAAAGGAGAGAGTTAATTAGGAATTCTTCCAAGAAGAGTTTCGTAAGAAGTACATTAGCCAGAGGTTTATGATCAGAAAAGAAAGAATTTCTTGAGTTAAAACAGGGCCGAATGACAATAACGAAGTACGAGCGTGAGTTTGTAAGACTTAGCAAGTACGCTTGGGAATGTATATCGACTGAGGCCATTATGTGTAAGAGATTTGAAGATGGATTGAATGAAGATATCTGATTATTAGTTGGTATTCTTGAACTAAAAGAATTTGTGGTACTTGTAGAGAGAGCTTGCAAGGCCGAGGAATTGGCTAAAGAGAAAAGAAAGGCCGAGATCGAGGTTAAGGACTCAAAGAAAAGACCTGTGAGTAAGTCATTTTAGTCTTCATGAAAGAAGTCTAGGGATTTCTATTCTCGTTCCAATGCTCCTGTTGGGCTCTCAAATAGAAACCGAGGTAAATAGTATTCGGGTTCAAAAGCTCAAACCACTTCGGTTGCTAGTATTGGCAATGCTGGACCAAATAGATAGGATTGTCCACATTATGGTAGACGTCACCCCGGTGAGTGCTGGATGAATAACTGGGCATGTTTCAAGTGTAGTTCACACTATCACTTTATCAAAGATTGCCCTGATATGGTTGAGAAAGAAAAATTTAAGAGTGCGAAATCTGGTAACACTACTACTAGAGGGAGGCCGTAGAGAAATCTAGGAAATGGAGCAAGTAGCAAGAGTGCACCTAGAGATTTGGCTATGAGATCCGAGGGTAGAGCACCTACAAGGACTTATGCCATTCGCACTCATGAAAAGGCTTCATCTTCTGATGTGATTACAGGTACTTTTTCTTTTTATGATACTCATGTTGTTGCTTTGACTGATCGGGGATCAACCCATTCTTATGTTTGTATGAAATTGGTATCTAGTATAAATATGCCTGTTAAGTCTACAGAATTTGTGATGAAAGTGTCAAACCCCTTAGGCAAGTATATATTAGTAGATAAAGTTTGCAAGAATTGTCTTTTTTATGATTCGAGGTCATTGTTTTCTGGCTAATCTTATGCTTTACTCATTTGATGAATTTGACATGATTCTTGGTATAGATTGGTTAACCACCCATGATGTGATAGTTGGTTGTGGAAGAAAAATTATTGAATTGAAATTTTCAGATGGTGAGATTCTTTGGGTTGAATTAGATGAATCAAGTGAATTGCCTAAGGTGATCTCTTCGATGTCGACTCAAAGGTACATTAGAAAAGGGTATGAAGCTTATCTTGCTTTCGCGTTGAATACAAAAGAGTCTGAATTGAAAATTGAATCAATGTCAGTAGTTTGTGAATTTTCAGATTTGTTTCCGAAAGAGTTGCCAAGATTGCCTCCGATTAGAAAAGTTGAATTTGGCATTGATCTAGTCCCTAGTACAACACCTATTTCAATTGCTCCGTATAGAATGGCACCGACTAAATTGAACGAGTTGAAAACTTAGTTGGAAGAGTTGACAGATAAAGGTTTTGCGAGACCTAGTTTTTCTCCGTGGGGTGCACCGGTATTATTTATGAAGAAGAAAGATGGTTCTATGAGACTATGTATAGATTATCGACAGCTCAATAAGGTAACCATAAAGAACAAGTACCCATTACTGAGAATACGTGATTTATTTGACCAATTGAAAAGAGCAACAGTGTTTTCTAAGATTGATTTGAGATCTGGTTACTACCAGTTGAGAGTTACGGAGTTAGATGTGTCGAAAACTGCATTTTGGATGAGGTTGGACACTATGAATTCCTTGTTATGCCATTTGGGTTAACGAATGATCCTACTATTTTTATGGATTTGATGAATCAGATTTTTTGACCATATTTGGATAAGTTTGTAGTTGTTTTTATTGATGACATGCTGATTTATTCCGAGATGAGTTCGAACATGCCAAGCTCTTGAGAACTATATTCCAAACTTTGAGAGACAAATAGTTGTATGCTAAGTTTAGTAAAAGTGAATTTTGGCTTCAAGAGGTCGGATTTTTGGGGCACATTGTTTCGGGTGATGGTATTCGAGTTGACCCGAGTAAGATTTCTGCTATTGTTGAATGGAAACCACTGAGGAATGTATTCGAGGTTTGAAGCCTTTTGGGCTTAGCCAACTACTACCGATGGTTTGTTAAAGGATTCTTGAGAATTGCTACTCTGATGACGAAGTTGCTACAGAAAGATGTCAAGTTCGAATGGTCAGAAAGGTGTCAATAGAGTTTTGAGAAATTGAAGGCATTGTTGACTGAGGCACTGGTTTTAGTACAACTTGAGCTAGGAAAAGAATTTGTGATCTATAGTGATGCATCGTTGAATGGATTGGGTTATGTGCTTATGCAAGAAGGCAAAATGATAGCTTATGCCTCGAGACAATTGAAACTGCATGAGAAAAATTATCCGACACATGATTTGGAACTAGCCGCCATTGTGTTTGCGTTAAAGATTTGGAGACATCATTTGTATGGTGAGAAATGTCATATTTATACCGATCATAAAAGTTCAAAGTACTTAATGACTCAAAAGGATTTGAATTTACGGCAAAGGAGATGGTTGAAATTGTTAAAAGATTACGAGTTAGTGATTGAATACCATTCGGGAAAGGCGAATGCGATCGTCGATGCTTTAAGTAGAATGTCGTTGTTTTCTTTGAGGGCTATGAACACCCAGTTGACTTTAGCCGATGATGGTTAATTTCTAGCTAAGTTGAGAGCTAGACCAACATTTCTTCAACAGATTTGTGAAGCTCAGAAATGTGACAGTAAATTACAATCTAAAAGAGTCCAGTGTGAATCAGGTATTAAATCAGATTTTTAGATTGGTTCCGATGAGTGTTTAATGTTTCGAGATAGGATTTGTGTTCCCAAAGATACCGAGTTGATTCAAAAGATTTTGCATGAGGCACGCAGTAGTTATTTGTCAGTTCACCTCGATAGTAAGAAAATGTATAATGACTTGAACAAATTGTATTGGTGGCCGGGTATGAAAAGAGATATTTCCAAGTTTGTTTCAAGATGCCTAATTTGTCAGCAAGTAAAAGCTGAACACCAAGTACCTTCGGGTTTACTTCAGCCTATGATGGTTCCCAAGTGGAAATGGGATAGAATCACTATAGACTTTGTGACGGGTTTGCCCTTGACACCGTAAAAGAAAGATGCCATTTGGGTTGTGGTTAATAGGCTAACAAAGTTGGCTCATTTTATTCCGGTATATACCGACTACTCACTTGATAAGGTAGCTGATTTGTACACTGGTGAAATTGTTAGATTGCATGGAGTGCCTATCTCGATTATATTGGATAGAGATCTGAGGTTCACTTCGCAGTTTTAGAGAAAGTTGCAAGAAGCTTTAAGTACAAAGTTAAACTTTAGTACTGCTTTTCATCCGTAAACCGATGGTCAGTCTAACCGAGTAATTCAGATTCTTGAGGATATGCTCTGGTGTTGTGTTCTTGAATTCGAGGGCATTTGGGAAAAATATCTACCTTTGGTAGAATTTGCTTACAACAACAGTTTTTAGTCGAGTTTGAAAATGGCACCCTGTGAGGCATTGTACAGTCATATGTGTCGGACATCGTTGTATTAGATCGAACTAAAAGAGAATCAAATCTACAGGGTCGATTTAGTCAAAGAAACCAAAGAAAAAGTGAAGGTAATCCGTGATTGCTTAAAAATAGCTTCGGATAGACATAAATCCTATGCGAATTTGAAACGGAAAGAGATTGAGTTTCAGGTCCGTAATAAGGTATTCTTGAAAGTGTCCCCGTGGAAGAAAGTCCTCAGATTTGGTCGGAAAGACAAGTTGAGTCCACATTTTATTGGACCATATGAGATTACCGAAAGCATAAGGCTGGTAGCATATCAGTTAGCTTTGCCATCTGAGTTGGAAAGGATTCACGATGTGTTCCATGTGTCTATGTTGTGCTAATACTGATCAGACTCCTCACATGTGATTTCACTGACAGAGGTTGAGATTCGACCAGATATGACTTATGGTGAAGAGCCAGTTAAGATTTTAGCTCGGCAAGTTAAACAATTGAGAAATAAAAGTATTGCCCTTGTGAAAGTTTTATGGCAAAGACATGGGGTTGAAGAGGCTACATGGGAACCCGAAGAGGCCATGAGAAAACAATACCCAAACCTTTTTACTGGTAAGATTTTTAGGGAAGAAAATCCCTAAGGGGGAGAGTGGTAACATTTCGATTTTGGGCCTAGTCGGAATAGTGGTTTTGAGACCATAAATCCGAAGTATAACTAATTATTTTATGATTATGTTGAGGTCTATGACATGTTTGCATGATTGTCAAAGTGTTCAATTTGAAAGTTAGGACTAATTTGAAATTATTAATTAGAGGTCCTCAAATAGCAATTTGACCAATATCTATTTTTATGGTCAAATATGGGCATGAATAGGTAAATTTTTAAAGTTTAGTAAAAAGGGCATTTAGGCCATTTAGTTAATAAAAAAATTAAAAGGGAATACAAAGCCAAAATTTTGTTCATCTTCTCCCCTTGGTGCTAAAAATTGAGGAGTCTCCATAGCTAGGGTTTTGGTCACTTCCAAGCTTGATTGTAAGCCCGTTATAGCCCTATTTTTAATGTTCTTTACATTTTTGAAGTTGATATCAATCGATCTAGCCATATCTACCATTTATTTGAGCTAGGGTTGATGTCTAGGGTTTGACCCATGTGTGACATGCATGTATTTTGATGTTTCATGGTAGATTATGAAAGTTTGATGTGTGATTAACATCTTTTACAAAGTGATTTTTAATGAAAACACCTAAAAAGGGCTTGTTTGTAAAAGTTGTAAAAATAGGTGGTAGAAATGTGATTTGATGAGAAATGTGGGCTGGTATAAGCATGATATAGGTTTGGCTAGGCTTAGGTAACAAAGAAAATGAGTACATTTCATTTTACAAACCTAAGGACTAATTTGTAAATATGTGAAAGTTTAAGGGAAAATTTGTAATTTTTCCAAAGTATGGTTTTTGAACTTATTTGAACAATGTGATAATTAAATGAGCTAAATTTGCTATTATAGATCAAGAAAAACGAAGTCCGGACCTAGATCGGGGAAAGAATAAGATTGTGGACTAAATCGAATTAGTTAGCCATATTCTGTACCAAGGTAAATTCATATGTAAATAATGAAATATTATGATCATATTCTTAATACATTATTATTGTATGAATTGTATAATTGATTCGATAAACACATTCGACAAGTTCCAACAAAGAAGAGAAAATCTTGTTTGAACCTTAAGAATATAATAGGATGCGAGTGACATGTAACTAGGACCCCATGTGATATATATGATTATGTGATCCGGATGCTGGTCATGTACGTCCTACCGGTGGCTAGGTAGTCCAGCATGTGTTGCAGATACCTGACAGCTTGTGTGAGCAGCCCGTGTAGCTACGTCTTGACCGTCAGCTTGTGTGAGTAAACTCATGATTAGCTCGAGAGCGAGCCTTTATGTGATATGAAACATGAGGTAGCTTTGGCTACATATGTGGCACTTGTTTGCAAACACCTTCTGTATATATGTTTAGTAGTCTAAGTGTTCAATGGGTATGTAAAAAACGAGAAAGAGCATGTTAAGTCATGAGTTGGTATAAGTATGTACGAAAAACTCATAAGAATGAGCTTGCTAAGTGATGAGCTTTTGGTAAGATTACGAATGATAAAGTTATGCTTATGAAACTATGATGATAAATATGTGATTTATGTTAAGTTAAATTGTATAATATTCATGCTAAATGTTGCTTAATATTGTTTATTATTGCATGTGAACTTACTAAGCTTTATGCTTACTCCCCTTCTTTTCCATTTTCTTATAGTATCCCCAAGCTAGCTCAAGAATCGAAGGATGTCAGAGCTCGATTCACACTATCAAATTAATCCTTTGGGTATTCATGATTTCATATTGAGTATGGCATGTATAGGGGACTTGGTCTTTTTGTTTATGTGTCCTGCATGTGCCTATGCCCTTGAGATGTGGTTTGTGATTGTGTATATGATGGATTATGTTTTTGGTTATGAATGTTTGTTGATTTAATTGAGATGTGTTGGTACGATGATAACTAAGGTCCCAACATGTCAAATGGAAGTAAACCTATAATTCTTAATGCATGAGAATTTGTAGGCTTTGGGATTGACAAAGTGTGGTATCTTGTGTATGTACTAGTTGATATGACATTTTCATGATCATGACTTGTTTGAATGTGTCTAAGTACCCAATTATACCATGTTAAGTGCCTTTGAAGTTGTGTATGTGTTTGAGTCTATAAGGGTGGCAAATGGCTTGGAAAATAGCCTCAACATTATCCATACGGGTAGACACATAGGCATGTGTTTAGGCCGCGTGTGACAGACGGTCTGCCCCCATTGGCGTGTGATCCGGCCGTGTGTCCCCTACACTTTAATTTTAGTAACAGAATGCTCAGTATTGTGTACACGGGTAAGAGACACAGCCGTGTGAGGGACACGGCCTTGGGACATGGGCGTGTGCCCTGGCCATGTGAAGTCTGCACCTACTTTGTGAAAAATTATGGAATTCAATCGTCCACACGGCTTAAGCACACGGGCATGTGCCTTGGTCGTGTAACCTTATTTAGCACATGACATCATAAATAGAGACTTACACGGGCTGAGGACATTGGTGTGTCCCAGGCCACATGGGCATGTGTGACTACACGGCCTACCCACACGGGTGTGTGACCCTTCAAAGTATGAAAATTTTCTAAGTGTTGTAAAAATTTTGAATGTTCTCGATTTAGTCCCAAACCACTCCCAATGTATGTTTTGGGCCTCGTAGGCTCATAATAGGGACGATATGAATGTATATGAAAATTTTTAGTTTGGATGGAAATTTATCTCTCGTTTATGTATGGTTGCTTGTGTATGAGTCCGATAATGCCTCGTACCCTATTCCGACGTCGAATATGGGTATGGGGTGTTACTAATAGAACATGTATTGCATTCAAAATGAACTCAAACCCACTCAACGAGCTCGGATGCTCACATCCATAATGAACTCGAACCAACTTTACGAGTTTCGGATGCCTCATATGTACAAAATGATGGTAATCGAGCTTAATCATCGTATACTTTATTCTTTCCTCGATCAAGACCCGGTTCACGTTTTTCTTGATCTATAATGCCAAATTTAACTTCTTTATTAATCATATTATTCAAATCAATCCATAATTCATGCTTTGGTAGAATTACCTTTTTACCCCTAACTTTTTACTTATTTATGATTTAGTCCCTAGGCTCGTAAAATGAAATGCATGCATTTTCTTTGTTACCCAAGCCTAGTCGAACCTATACCATGCTCATATCAGCCCACATTTTCCTTTATTTCACATTATTACTACCCACTTTTACACTTTTACAAACAAGTCCCCTTTTTAGGTGTTTTCACTAAAAATTACCTAATAAAAGATGTTTATCATGCATCAAACATTCATATTCCTCCATTAATAATCAAAATACATGCATGTTACACATGGGTCAAATTTCATACATGAACCCTAGCTCAAAATATAGCTAGAAATGGGTAGATCATGCTTCAAAGACTTTAAAAATACAAAGAACATTAAAAACGCGGCTAAGGAGTACTTACAATCAAGATTGGAAATGTTGAACAAAACTCTAGCTACAGCTATTGAGAAATTTAGCTAGCACTTGGGGAAGATGGACACATTTTTGCTTTGATTTTTCCTTTTTTTATTCTTTTAATTACCAAATCACCAAAATGCCCTTAGGGTCTTTCTCTCAAATTTTTCCTATGCATGTCCATTTTTGTCCAAAATTATTAAAGTTGGTCAAATTACTAATTAGGACCCTATAATTCATATTCTAAAGCAATTTCATGATTAAAGCTTCGAGAATGCAAGTTTTGCATTTTCTTCAATTTGGTCCCTAAAATTCAATTAGACATTTTATGCATAGAATTTCTTCATGAAACTTTTACATAAGCATGCATTCATATTATAGCCCCATAAAAATCATAAAATAATTATTTCTATCTCGAACTTGTGGTCTCGAAACTACTATTCTGACTAGACCCTAATTCGGGATGTCACATCTAAAATCAGATGACGCTATCCCTTGCGCAGGAGTAGACGCATTATTCCCAACCTCATCAGCTATAGCTCGATTGGGATCCATTACTATATGATAACACAGTTTAATACATCAGGAGTCATCACACTATCACAATTATATATGGCATGTATAGCTAGACTCTCACACACGCTAGGTTAGTCTTGGAATCGACTAAACCTGGCTCTAATACCAATAAATGTAACACCCCTTACCCGTAGTAAAAGCTGAAATAGGGTTAAAGAGCATTACCAGATTTACAAAATAATTAAACAACCATTTAGCATACATAACATCATCCCATACATTCATCGTTCAAAATCAATCAATTTGTCCCTAATACGAGCCTATCAGGCCCAAAACATGCTTTGGAAATGGTTCGAGACTAAATTGATAACTCAAGAAACTTTCATGAAACTTTGAAATTTTTTCTCAAAACAGAGGACACATGCCTATGTGGGCAAGCCATGTGTCTCAAACGACCACCAGATATGCCCGTGTCACAAGCCGTGCGAAAACAGAGGGTACATACTGACTTGGGTCACACGGCCAACCACACATCCGTGTGCTAGGTCGTGTGCAAATTAGGAGGTATACTGACTTTTACCACACGGTCGGTCACACACCCATGTGTGAGACCATGTGGAGCATACTGACTTCTTTTTAATCTCAACACTAGGGGACACACGACCATGCAACATGACCGTGTGTTGTACACGGCTGAGACACACACCCGTGTGGACAAAAATAGGCCATTTACCAAGCCATTTTTCCACCCATTTTGCACATACCTATACAAGACCAACTGGTACCATTTTAAGACACAAATATGCAGCCAAAAGTCATCAATCAATACACAATCATACTATATCCATTTCAACCATTTCAATACTCAATTCAATGTCATTTACCTATTCAAGTACTTATCAACTCAACTTGTCTTACTAGACATAATTCGCATATATAATTCGTATGGTTAAACCATTCCAACATGCATTATCAATTCAACTACATTCACTCTATATAGGCCAATTACCTAACTCAAAACAAAGCCATTTACACAACTTGATACATTAACAAATTCATTATCACAAGCCAACTCAAATGGCCTATAGATACATGTTCATCAAACACACTCAAAATGACTCAAGCCTATACATGCCAAATACCATATATACATAACTTCAAAAATAACAAAATAGAAGTTCGATAGTGTGATGAAGTCTCTAATGATCCTCGAATTCGAGCTAGCTTTGAAAGACTATAAAACATAGAAAAAAAAACAAAGTAAGCTATAAAGCTTAGTAAGTTCGTATAAAATATACTCAACAAATCATAATACACAAATCATCAATTTGAACCATATAACATGTAATTCATGAAACATCAAACCTTCCATATATTTAATCATATGCTTATTTTCAAATTCATAACTTCTTCTACTTGTATATCATACTTTACATATACATACATGTACAATTTCGTAACTAACTTGTACCTTTTTGGAACACTGTCGAATACTCGATATCTCATACACTAAGTGTTAGTACATAGCCGAAGATATTATAATTTTGCACACTAAGTGCCTTACATAGCCAAAGCTATCCCGGTCTTGCACACTAAGTGCCATATATAGCCGATGCTATTTCGAATCGCACACTAAGTGCCATACATATATATAGCCGAATCTTTCTTGAATCACACACTAAGTGCCATATATATATATATATATATCTGAATTTTCATCAAACATGACTATAAGTTCATAAACACAATTTATGTAATATCAAAACATTTAAAGCATACTTATAACAATGCTTATCATATACGAACTTACCTCAGATGTAAAAACATTCTATTAGTCGATAACTTTATCTTTTCCCCGATCCAAGTTTGTATTTCACTTTTCTTGATCTAAATATATTCAAAATTAACTTATTTAATCATATATTCATTCAATTTAATCCAAAACACTTTTTAAGGCACATTTATACTTTTGCCCCTAAACTTTCGCATTTTTCACAATTTAGTCTTATTACACAAAATCACATATTCATGAAATTCAAAACTAGTCCATGCTAACCAAATTACCATTATGCCCCTAGCAGCCCATATTTTTCATTTATTTCACATTTTTCACATTTCACAATTTAGCCCCTAATTTGCATTTTCACTAAAAAACAGTTAACAAAACTTGTTTAGCTAACATCAAATATTCATAATCTATCATTAAACATCAAAATATTCATATATTCATCAATGAAAACATTCAAAATCTTTAATAATTTTGCAAATTAGTCCCTGGGCTAGCTAATATAGTTACAACGATCACAAAAACATAGAAATCATTAAAAACTGAGTCAAAAATCGTACCAAATAGCAAGGTGAAGTTGCCGAAACTTCAAGCTCAACAATGGCTAGGTTTTTCTTCAATTTTTCGTGGTGAAAGGAGAAAAAAGATGAAGAATTAATTTGGTTTTGTTTAATATAACATTATTCATAAATAACTAAATTAACCTTGGTTTAAAACATCAAAATTCACTTACTATAAGCCCACAATTGTCCGCCCACTATTTTAATGGTCTATTTACAATATAAGGACCTCCACTTTAATGATCCATAGCTAATAGACACATTTAAACTAATAGAATATGCATTTTTTCACTTTATGCAATTTAGTCTTTTTTATCGAATTGATCACTCAAACGATAAAATTTCTTAACGAAATTTTCACACAATTTTATTATCATGTTGTAAATATTAAAATAATAATAAAATAAATATTTTGACCTCAGATTTGTGGTTCTAAAACTACTACTCCAATTTGACTAAAAACGGGCTATTACAGAAGAAATCTTGGAGAATGTAGTGGAAGAAAAGATAAGATAGATTGAAGAGAAAGAGTAATAAAAATAAAAATTTTAGGAGAAACTTAAGAGACATGAGCTATTGAGAAAAGGAATATAAGGGACACTATGATGCCAGTTCTGTAAAAATGAAACGTGATAGGGAAACTGTGTGATGTGGAGGAGAAAAGAAAGGAATAAGGAAGATTTTGGTGGGAAAAATGCGAAGTGCCCTAATACTTAAACAAAAAGTTTAACTTCTCTTCCATGGGCTTGCCAAGTAACAAAATTGGCCCTGCTATAAAAAAACAAATTTCTCCCCTTGGACTTATCAGCCCGGTCATCCTCACATTATCCATTTACCCAGTTTGTCACAATGCTACAGCAAACTCCTTTTAATATAGCAACTGCTCAGTTCACTTTCTTTATTCTGTCTCTGGAAATCATAGAAAACTATTCAAGAATAAGAAAACAAAAATAGAAAAATATTAAATGAGTACTAAAATAAAATTAAAGTAAAACAAGTAAGGAAAGGAGAGATAAAAGAAATTATTCTATCAAGCATCTCATAGGTTAATCAAGTACTTGTCTTGATCCACATAGGCACCCCAGCAATGCTTTAAACGTTTCCTATTAACCTTAAATGTAACTCCCATTTTCAAGTTTTTGATATTAATAGCTTCATAAGGATACACTTGAGCTACTTCAAAAAGAAACTGACCCGTGAGATTTTAATTTACCAGGGAACAATTTAATCCTAGAGTTGACTAACAATACCTGTTGTCCTAGTTCAAATTGTTGCTGCAAGATTTTTTATCGTGCCAACATGTGGTATGTTCCTTGTACAACTTAGAATTCCCATATGCTTGTGCTCAGAACTCCTCCATTTCATTCAATTCTAACAACCTTTTATGGCCAGCAGTGACCCAATCCATGTTCAGCTTCTTAATAGCCCAAAATGTTTTATGCTTAAGTTCAACAGGAAGGTGACATGGCTTGCCATGTACAACCTTAAAAGGTGACATCCCCGACGGTGTTTTGTATGTGGTATGATATGCCCACAAAGTTTCATTCAATCTGGTAGACCAATATCTATGAGTAGGACTCAACACTTTTTCTAATTTTTTTTAAATTTCTCCATCAGAAATTACATCTTGTCTGTTTGTTTGGGGGTAATATGCTATGGAAATCTTATGTTTCACCCTATATTGATGCAAAGTATTAGTTACCAACTTGGAGTCAAAATGAGACCCCTCACCACTAATAATAGCTCTAGGTGTACCAAATCTTGTAAAAATGTTCTTGTGTAAAAACTTCATTGTTGAACTTGCATCATTAGTAGGAAGGGCAACAACTTTGACCCACTTAGGGACGTAGTCCACAACAAACAATATGTATATTTTGCTCACTAACGTTGGAAATAGACCCCTAAAGTCTATTCCCCATACACCAAACAACTCATTCTCCAGTATAGTTTGCAATGGCATTTCATGTCTTCTAAATAAATTTCCTGTTCTCTGACAACGGTCGCATGACTAGTAGAATTCATGAGCATCCTTAAACAGACTTGGCCAATAACATCCTGACTGAGTACTTTGACAATAGTTCTCATCCCTCTAAAATGTCCTCCGTACGAGCTAAATGACAATGCTGAAGAATGCTATGGATTTCATCATTAGTGACACATTTCCTAATTAGTTGATCAGCACAATGTTTAAACAAGAAAGGTTCATCCCAAAAATAGTGTTTGGCATCATGAATTAATTTTATTCTTCTTTAACTATTGATATCGGGTGGCAACACACCACTCACTAAATAGTTCACTATATCGACATACCAAGATAATGTCGTGGCTACTAATAGCTTCTAACACCCCACACTCGAGCCCTACGCCTGGACGGGATACGAGGCGTTACCATGCTTAACCACATGCATACAATCATTTGTATGTCATTAAGACTCGATAAAATTAAAAACTTTTTTGAACTTTGTCTAAACTCCTTAATATGGGCCTATGAGGCCCCAAACATCCATTGGAAACCATTTGGGACCAACCCGGGTCCTTTAACTAACTTTAGAAAAATTAACTCTTGAAACAAGGCACACACCCATGTGGAAGGGGAACACGCCCGTGTGGTCATTATAACATGGCCGTATTGATGGCCCGTGTGACACACACGGCCTAAGTATCTAGGGACATGCCCGTATCCTATACTCGTGTGAATTAAATTCTAAATTCGAACCTATAGGGGTTTTCACACGGCCTAACACACCTCATGTCTATGGCTCGTATCCCTCACACGGTCGTGGCACGCCCGTTTCCTAGCCTGTGTCTAAAAACCTTAACATTCTATTTCTGGCATCAGCAACCAATAAGGGGAACATGGCCATGGCAAACGCCCATGGTCAGAGGCCGTGTCCTCCACATGGTTGAGACACACGGTCGTGTCTCTGCCCATGTGTTTACTACCATGTATACTGACTTGTCAATTTAACGTGTAAAGGACACAAGGCCGGATAACACGCCCATGGGGCTGACCGTGTGTCACACACGGCCTAGACACATGCCCTTGTGGACAAAATAAGGCTATTTACCAAGCCTTTTTGCCACCCTTACTTGCATTAACCTACGTAACCTCTAACATGTCAAATTCACACAAGGCATTATCTCATTCATGCAATTTACTCATCCGTGAAAATATCATCATTTGCATATATCAATAATGAACATTAGCCATTATCCAAGGCTTCATACAGAATGAAGGGATTCATCCCAAGCCAACACATTTGGCCAAATTAACATTGACACAAAACTCAAAAGTCTAAGCCTAATACATGCCATATTCAAAATAATAAAACCGGCTGTACCGATTGTTTCGGTTGATAGTGTGATTGATGCCTTCGACGTCTAATGATCCTTGAGCTAATTAGGCAGCACTATAAGAAAATGGAAAGGAGAGGGAGTAAGCATAAAGCTTAGTAAGATGCATGAAAATAAACAACAACTACTTATCATAAAGTAATATGCTCATAACCTTTCATAGCTTATATATAAATACCATAAATAAACGTAAGTACAACTTACTCATCACCATCCAATACAACTCATATTGCATGCATTGAGCCCATATCTCGTACTTTTCAGTTAGGTACCTGTACCACTCATCACATGATCATAACTTTTCTCATTTTGATATAGATCATAAACCTTTTGCTAAATTATTTGGAACACTACTGGATACTCAATAGCCCTAGTATGGGTTAAGATATCGATGCCATGTCCCAGACAGGTCTTACACTAGCTCTCATCTCAATGCCAATGCATGTCCCTGACATGTCTTACACTAGCTCTCGTCTCAATGCCGATACATGTCCCAAACATGTCTTACACTAGCTCTCAACTCAATGCCAATTCATGTTCCAGACATGTCTTACACTGGCTTAAATATCTCAAGGCCGATGCATGTCCAAGACATGTTTTACACTGGCTCTCATGCTGTGGCTGAAGCATGTCCCAGACATGTCTTACACTAGCACACATATCACCCATTATCATTGTACAAATATCCAAGTTTATTCCAAATGTTCAACGAAAGTCTTTACTCTGTGAATTTCTCAACATGTATTCTCATATTCAAAATCAAGACAATTTATGCCATATCAACTCAATTACACATCATAAAGATTTAGTTGCATTATTAACATTCAACTTACCTCAGATTACAAAATGTAGACAACTAGTTCAGCTTAGTTCACTTGTTTTGCTTTTCCCCAGTCTAGGCCCAGATTTTGTAATTCTTGATATATAATGATCAAAATTCAAAAAATTTATTCATTTTATTGATCTAGATACTCAACAATTCATAATTGGGCAAAATCACCATTTTACCCTTAGACTTTCACAAAATGACCATTTTACCCCTAGACCTGAAAATTGATTTTTATCACATTTTCTCATTAATCAAGCCTAGCCAAAGACTTTTTATACTAGGAGGAGCCCATAATTCTCATTATTTCACACATTTATCAACTATTTTACAACTTATGCTAAATGGTCCTTAGTTAGGGTTTCCATGAAAACTACTCCACAAAAGTTGTTTATTTCACCACCATGATTCATTTCCTTCCTTAAAATTTTAGAAAACAACATGAACACTCTCATGGTAAAACCCTAGACTTTCAACCATTTTGCAAAATAGTCCCCTTATTTGAAAGCTCATGCTACAAGGGTTCTAAAAGTACAAAAATCATCAAGAAAAACCATCAAGATCACTTACTTGTGAGGGTTACAAGTTGCTTAAATTTCATGCTCCCAAAAATCCCATTTTTGTTGAAAATGTCAGTGGAAGAGAAGGAATAAATGAAAAAAGTTGATGGCTAGACACTATGGTAATATTTTATTATACATTAAGTCACCTACCTATTTGACCATTTGAATTTTTTGTCCCTTATGGCCAGCCATCAGCTTCTAAAGTGTCTATTTGCCTTTTAATGATGCCCAATTTTGGTTCTCTAGCTATTTGACACCCAATTTTGCACTTTAAGCATGAAATCACTAAAATTAATTCACCAAAATTTTCATACTCTCATATAATCATGCCACAACATATAAAATAATATTAAAAATAATTTCTCCCACCTTGGATTAGTAGTCCGAAACCACTATTCTGACTGGGCCCAAAATCGGGCCGTTACAATTCTCCCCCTTTAGGGATTTTCGTCCCCGAAAATCTTACCGATAAATAGATTCGGGTATTGGTCTCTTATGGTCTCCTCGATTTCCCATGTGGCTTCTTCGACTCCATGTCTATGCCATAATACTTTAACAAGTGCAATACTCTTATTCCTCAATTGTTTTACTTCCCAAGCCAAAATCTTAACCGGTTCTTAGCCATAAGTCATGTCCGAGTTAATCTCAACCTTTGTCAGTGAGATCACATGCGAGGGGTTCGAATGGTAGCAACGTAATATAGACACATGGAATACATTCTGTATCTTTTCTAACCCTGATGGCAATGCTAATCAGCATGCTACCGGTCCAATTCTCTTAGCCACCTCATAGGGTCAATAAACCGTGGACTTAATTTGTCTTTCCTTCTAAATCAGAGAACCTTCTTCCACGGGGATACTTTCAAAAACACTTTATCCCCGACTTGAAACTCGATCTCTTTCCGTTTCAAATCTGCTTAGGATTTTTGTCTATCTGAAGCGGCCTTCAAACAATCGCGAATCACCTTAACTTTCTCTTCGGTCTCTTTAACTAAGTCAACCCCATGTGTCTAATTCTCTCTTAGCTCGCTCCAATACAAGGGTGTTCGACACTTACTCCCATACAAAGCCTCATAAGGTGCCATTTTCAGACTTGATTGATAACTATTGTTGTAGGCAAATTTGACCAGCGGTAAATACCTTTCCCAACTACCTTGAAACTCGACAACACAACACCGTAACATGTCTTCTAAGATCTAAATCACCCTTTCAAATTGACCACTGGTTTGGGGGAAAAAGGCCGTGCTAAAATTTAGTTTTGTCCCCAATGCCTCTTGCAACTTCATCCAAAACCGTAATGTAAACCTCGGATCTCTATCTGAAATAATTAACAAAGGTACTCCATGAAGTCTCACGATCTCGAAAACATACAATTTAGCCAGTTTCTCAAGGGAATAATCGGTACACACAACAAGCTAATGCCATGTCCCAGACAGGTCTTACACTAGCTTATATATCGCAAGGCCGATGCATGTCCCAGACATGTCTTACACTAGCTCTTGTCTCAATACCGATGCATGTCCTAGACATTTCTTACGCTGGCTTAAATATCTCGAGGCCGATACATGTCCCAGATGTAATGCCCCAATTTTTGGGAATTCTGTGAATGTTGGCAAAAATTTCATGCTTTGATTTTGTCAATTGTGAGTGAAATTATGAAATAGGACCTATGTGAAAATGTTTGAAAATGCTATAGGCTAATTTGTAGTGGCCAAATAAATAGTAGTGCAAAATAGGAGGATTTGCATGTCAAACCTCCCATTTTACAAGAAGTGGCCGGCCATCATGTTGTTGTAGACAATATGTACACTTGATATCCATAATTTATGGTACAAATTGATAAAAATTGATAATGGGTTAGGTAAATATTCCATGATAATGGGTTAGGTAAATGTTCCATGATAATGGGTTAGGTAAATGTTCCATGATGGGCATTTCATGTCTTTTGTATTAAAGAATTAAATGGATGAAATATGAAATTTTATTAAAAGAAAAAGGGGTGAAAAGAACAAAGTTTTGTCCATCTTTGTTCATCATAGCCGAAAGTTAGAGAAGAGAAAGGAGAGGAGAAAGCTCTTGAATGTTTGGTCACTTAGGGAAGAAAATTGAAGGTAAGTTCATGGTAGTTTGCTTCTATCTTGATGTTCATAAGTTCTTCTTGATTCTTCCTTAACTCTTGAAGCATATTTTGGTTTTTGGTTGTGTTGTGAGCATTTGGTCATGAATTAAAATGAAGGAAATAGTTGTTGTTTCATGTTCTTTTGATGAAAAATGGAAGATAGGTGAAGTTGAGCCAAACAAATGAACATGCATGTACCTTAGATGTTAAAGGGAAAAATCGGCTAACATGTTGTGCTTTAAAATGATGAAATGGAGATTATACTTAAGTAAAATCATAGATATGTGATGATTGATTGGTGATATACATGTTTAAATAACATGCATTCAAGTTATGTGTGAAAGATTGAATTTGGTAATAAATCTGCTTGGGACAGCAGCAGTAACGTGATTTTGGAAAATCACTATAAATTGTCGGAGATGAGTTAGAAGATGAATAAATTATGTAATTAAAGCTTAATGAGTCTAGTTTCAAATTAAATAAACAAGAACATATTTTGAATTCTGTAAAATGAGAAATTTGATTCGTAATGAAGAGTGGTCAGATTAGTCAAACAGTGAAACATGCGAAACTTTGAGAAAAATCTGGTATTGATTGGCTAAACCAAAAATGCTGAAAATTGTATGGCTAGAAGATATATGAGTCTATTTTCAGGAAAAATTAACGGCACTTGATTTGGAGTTTCGTAGCTCCAGTTATAAATGATTTAGTGACTGTTGCTCAGGAAGACAGCTTGCAGTGAAATTATGATTATGTGGTAAACATTGACAAATTTGTTAATGAGTAGCTTATTTATTTCTTATAAGCTTACTCTGATCTGCAGGTGTGATTGGCCGAATATTGTAAGGGGTTAATACGTAGTTCGTATTTGAATAGCTAAATTAACGTGTTAGTAATCCAATTGTAGGCAGTTCGTGTGTGGATCTCGTTACCATATCATCGCAACAGGTGTGTAACTAACACCCTCTTATAGGCTAGATCGGCACAAGACGAAAAGCCGAAATGCCGAAAAGCCGGTATTTTGAGATCTTGCGAGTGTGTGAATACTCATGAGATTAATAGTTTGATGTATATGGTAAATTAAAGTGATAAGACCGCAGAGTGCGCGATTCTGTGTATGCCGATATTTTTGGGCTTAATGGGCCAAAAACGGGATAATGGGCCAACGGGCCCAAATTGGTAAGAAAATGCGATAAATGTTTCTGATCATTCGTAAATGGCTATGTTATGTATGAAAACCTTAAGAATAGTTAAATTACTTGAATACCCCTATGTATGCAAAATTACCATTATACCCCTAGGGTTACTTTTGATTGAAAAGCATGACGATCTGATTCTGTATGATGTATGCCATGATTATATATCTGTTGCATGGGGACTTAGGTTATACCATGGAGGAAGCATCCTGGTGGCTATGCCTCAATTATCTAATCTGGTGGCTCTGCCACATATATCTGTCTTGGTGGCTATGCCACAATTATCTGATCTGGTGGCTCTGCCACATATATCTGATACGTGGCTCGCCACAATATCATATCTGGTGACTCACACAATATCAGCATCCTCGCTGCGATTTACGTGGTGTTAGCGGTTGGGTGGGTCGAGTTGTCTCCCACACGGTGTAAGGTTGGTGCGGGGTGTATACGGTTGGATATGGTTGGGTTTACGCATAAACATGTAATACATTACGTTACATTATGGGCCTGTGGGCTTTATTCAGATTCATTCGGGCTAAGGCCAACTTATTCTATTTCTATGGTTTGAGTGATATAGGCTATGGTTGGGTTAATTTACACATCGAGTTTCCCCAAACTCACCCTTTTATTTCCATCCACGCAGGTAATCCCCAATCATAGTGGACTTAGAGCTGTGAGGAAATTCAGAGTGGCCACCCGTTCTGAAAGTTTGATTTTTTTCTGGTGAACTGGATATCCTTTTATTTTCGAGGTTTTGGGTTTTTTTTTTAAATGTAATAAGGCCGCTTAATTATTCTTGATGGTTTTAATATGTGTTACTAAGATAATATTACTTATTTTAACTGTTGAAGTTGGAAAGCTTTAGGGCGCGTTTTCAAAAACAACAATTGATTTCAAAATACCACGATAACAAGCAAAGCTTCCGCAATGAAAGTATTTTCCAAAATTAATCACTTTTCCTAAAAAAGACTTAATCAAATCGGTTTCCTAGAAATATACATGACGTTAAGGTGTGGCAATGGCGGTATGCATGTCTAGGATTGGATCCGAAGGGAGCTTGGTACTTAAGCAGTCCGATGGACTCACCTCCTCTTTTTTGATTTCCTACCTGGTGCACAGCTTCCATTCACTTTAACCTATAATGAAATTATCTTTTAAAACACTAAGTAAGTTTTTCTGGATCAACAATATAAAATGTTATGAACGCTTCGATGTGGCATGTCAGATCTGGCCATAATATTTGGGTCGGGTTTGGGGTGCTACATTTAGTGGTATCAGAGCCTAAGTTACAATAACTCGGCTGTGGAATGGGTTTACAAAAAATAAAGATTTTCAAAAAAAAATTTGCGAAAAACTCGATTTTCAAAATTTAGATCTTTAGAAGGTGGCATTTTGAATCTCCGGCCCAAGCCTGTAAGTATTACTCTGAACTTTTCTGACTATTTTCCTGAATTATCTGTCTGTACTAAAATCCTGCTAGGATACTCTAGATAGGATGATACTGAAACCATAGAAAAATTTGATAAGAGACTGAAACTGTAGCTAGACTTCAATTCTGTGAAAACAAACTCTAAATTACTGTCTGATTCATAAAACATCCGTAATAAACACTGGAATATTAATTGATGCATAGAAATTCATAATCAAGATAATACGATATGAGTACAAGAGGCCGTGGACGGAGCCGAGGAAGTGCTCGAGTGAGATCTTCGTCTTCGAGACATATGCCGGCTGTGGATGCACCGGTACCACCGGCAACAGAGGTAGAGTCTCATGATCGCGATGTCGAGGATGATGCCCTGTCGCAGGCAATGCTTCGTGTTCTGGAAAGGGTTGCCGGGACAAGTTCGGGCAACGGAATTCGAGGATCAATTTTTGAAAGACTCCGGGCCAACAGAGCGGAGATCTTTAGGGGTGTGTCTGGTATCGCCTCGAATGTGGCAGAATATTGGTTGGAGGCCACAAAACGAATTATGGATGACTTGGATTGCTCTGTGGAGTAGATGCTGAAGGGAGCCGTATCGTTGCTACAGGACGAGGTTTACCAGTGGTGGCTCACTGTGAGAGAAGGAGCCCCAGCTGATAGAGTAACTTGGGAACTGTTTAAGACGGCCTTTAAAGGGAAGTATGTTGGAGCGAGTTATGTCGACGACCGCAGGAAGGAATTCCTGAATCTGGTGCAAGAAGGTAAAACAGTTGTCGAGTACGAGGCCGAGTTTCTGAGGTTGAGCCGGTATGCTGTGGGCATAGTTGCTACGGAGTATGAGCGAAGTGTGCGCTTCGAGGATGGTCTTAGAGATGACCTCAGGGTGTTGATCGCTCCGCAGAGGGAGCGAGATTTCGTGGTCTTGGTGGAGAAGACAAGGATCACTGAGGAGGTTAAGCGTGCTAAAAAGCAAAATTGGGAGAAGGATCAAAACCGTTTCTGGAGGGATTCATGACCCTTGGGTGGTGAAAATAGGATTATTAAGAGAGCAAGAGTGGAGGAACCAGTTCAAGCAGTGCCGATGAATGTGGTCAGACCATCAATCTGTAGAGACTGTGGTAAGGTACATTTGGGCGAGTGTAGGAAACGCTCTGGTGCTTGTTTCCAATGTGGATCTATGGAGTATAGAGTACGGGACTACCCTCAGAAAGCTGATCAGGTTCAAGTTGCTGAATAGAGGATTGCTCAACTCGTAAGGGGTAGACCCCAACCACCGAGAGGACGTGGACAAGGTAGGGGTGGAAATGGAAACGGTCGAGGTCGGAGGGCACCTGGCAGGGGTGTCGAAAATGCTAAAGCTCGACAGCCAGCTTTGGTGTATGCAGCTCGTCGTCGAGAGGAGGGCGACGCACTTGACGTCATAACTGGTACGTTCTTGGTTTCTGGCATGCCATATACTGCTTTGGTGGATATTGGATCTACTCATTCCTATGTTGCATGTGCCATATCTGGGTTGTTGGGTGTGCACTCTGAGAAGATGGTGAGTGGGGTATCTGTGTTAAGTCCTTTAGGTCATTCGGTTAGGGTAGACAAAATATATAGGGATGTACCCTTAGAAACTCAAGGCAAGGTTTTCCCTAGAGATCTGATGGAGTTACCGTTCAGAGAGTTTGACCTCATTCTGGGAATGGACTGGCTTGTTAAGCATAGGGCGACTTTGGATTGTGTTGCAAAATGAATGGTGTTAAGGACCACGAAGGGTGAGGAGGTTATGATGATAGGCGAGCGAAGGGATTATTTGTCCAATGTGGTGTCGGCTTTAAGAGCCGAAAAGTGGATTCGGAAAGGTTGTGAGGCCTATTTGGCATTTGTAAGTCAGTCAAAAGATGAGGGATTGTCAGTGGATAAGGTTAGGACTGTAAAGGAGTTCCAAGATGTTTTTTCAAAGGAGCTTCCAAGATCGCCTCCGAACCGAGAAGTGGAGTTTAGATTCGACTTATTGCCTGGAATGGCACGAGTGTCTATCGCACCGTATAGAATGGCACCGAAGGAGTTGGTGGAGCTAAAGGCACAAATTCAAGAGTTGTTGGATAGGGGTTTCATTAGACCAAACGTGTCTCCATGGGGAGCACCTGTGCTATTCGTGAAGAAGAAGGATGGTACAATGCGGATGTGCATTGATTATCGCCAGTTGAACAAACTGACAATTAAGAATAAGTATCCACTGCCAAGGATTGACGATCTGTTCGACCAGCTTAGAGGAGCTTCTATATTTTCCAAGATCGACCTTCGATCTGGATATCATCAGTTAAAAGTCAAGGAGGCAGATATCCATAAGACGACATTCAGGACTCGGTATGGTCATTACGAGTTTCTGGTTATGCCATTTGGACTGACGAATGCTCCTGCAGCATTTATGGATCTGATGAATCGTGTGTTCCAACCATTTTTTTGATTAGTTCGTAGTCGTCTTTATTAACGATATTCTGGTATATTCTGAAACTGAAGCGAAACATGATGAGCATCTCCGTATAGTGCTGCAAGTGTTAAGGGAGAAGGAACTCTTTGTGAAGTTCAGCTAGTTTGAACTTTGGTTGAGGGAGGTAACCTTCTTAGGACATGTGATCTCTACTGAGGGGATTAAGGTGGACCCTCAGAAAATTGAAGCCATTTTGGAGTGGAAGAAGCCTAGGTCAGTGTCGAAAATACGGAGTTTCCCAGGACTGGCAGGATACTACAAAAGCTTTGTGGAAGGTTTTTCTGTGATGGCAGCACCTTTGACAAAACTCATAAGGAAAGGAGTATCGTTTATATGGACTAAGAAGCAGCAGGAAGCTTTTGAGAAGTTGAAGAAAGTTCTGACTGAAGCACCTGTGTTAATTTAGCCGGAGTCTGGGAAGGATTTTACTGTGTACAGTGACGCATCACACGTGGGTTTGGGCTGCGTGTTGATGCAAGAGGGTAAGGTGGTTGCATATGCATCACGATAGCTTAAGCCTCATGAGGGGAACTATCCGACTCATGATTTGGAGTTGGCAGCAGTGATATTCGCACTTAAGATTTGGAGACATTACTTGTACAGAGAAAGGTGTATTATATACACTGGCCATAAGAGTCTTAAGTATTTGTTGACTCAGAAGGAGCTGAACCTTAGGCAAAGGAGATGGATTGAGTTGCTTAAGGATTATGACTGCTCAATCGAGTATCACCGAGCAAGGCTAATGTGGTAGCCGATGCTCTAAGTCGAGAAGCAGATCCGATTTGAGAGCAATGTTTGCTCGTCTGAGCTCAGATGATGATGGAGGTCTGGTGAGTTGCAAGTGAGGCCAACTTTGGGTGGATCGATTAAGGAAAAGTAGTTGAACGATGAGTCTTTGGTCACTCGTTTCCAACAAGTTAAGGAAGGGGAATCTTCTGAGTTTGGGTTAAATAGCGAAGGAGTTCTGTGTTTCTGAGGAAGAATTTGTGTTCCGAAGGACTCTGATTTGAGGCAGACAATATTGAAGGAAGCTCATGGAGGACTTTGTGGCATGCATCCTGGAGGGAACAAGTTGTATCACGACTTGTGAGAATTATACTAGTAGCCTGGACTTAAACGAGAAGTAACGGAGTTTGTAGGGAAATGTCTGACATGCCAGCAAGTGAAAGCTGAGCATCAATTACCTTCTGGACTGTTACAGCCAGTGAAGATACCACTTTGGAAGTGGGAGAGGCTAACCATGGACTTTGTGAGTAGGCTGCCCTTGACACCATCGAAGAAAGACTCGGTGTGGGTGATTGTGGATAGGTTGACCAAATCGGCCCATTTCATACCTGTTCATACTGACTTTTCACTTCAAAAGTTAGCCAAGTTGTATGTGGCGGAGATTGTGCGACTTTATGGAGTCCCAGTTTCAATTATTTCTGATCGAGATCCCAGATTTACATATTGGTTTTGGCAAAAGTTGCATGAGGCGTTGGGAACGCGATTGAATTTTAGTACGGCTTTCCATCCCCAGACTGATGGTCAATCGGAAAGGGTTATTCAGATTCTGGATGACATGTTAAGGAGATGCGTGATTGATTTTCGAGGTAGTTGGGAGGATTACTTGCTGTTGGCAGAATTTGCGTACAATAACAGTTACCAGGCGAGTATTCGAATGGCACCATATGAAGCACTATATGGACGAAGGTGTCGTACACCTAGTGGTTGGACTAAACTAGGAGAGCGACAAGTTCTTGGACTAGAGTTGGTAACTGATACTGAGGATAAGGTTAGTATAATTAGGGACCGGTTAAGAGAAGCATCTGATAGGCGAAAGTTGTATGTAGATTTGAAGCGTAAGGAGATTGAGTACTCAGTAGGTGATATGGTTTTCTTAAAGGTTTCTCCTTGGAAGAAAATATTAAGTTTGGTAAGAAGGGCAAGTTGAGTCCGCAGTTCATTGGGCCTTATCGGGTTTTAAAGAGAGTAGGCCCAGTGGCTTATCAATTGGAATTGCCTCCAGAGTTAGACAGGATTCACGATGTTTCTCACGTCTCCATGTTAAGGCATTATCGTTATGACCCTGCTCATGTCGTGCCAGTTGCAGAAATTGAAGTTCACACTGATTTGACCTTTGAGGAGGAGCCTGTGCAAATATTGGCTTAAGATGTTAAGGTTCTCAGAAGGAAATCTGTCCCGTTAGTGAAAGTGCTTTGGCATAATCATGGCAGAGAGGAAGCCACTTGGGAGCTAGAAGAGGCGATGCAACAGCAATACCCTCATCTGTTTGGATCAGGTAAATTTTGAGGACGAAATTTCTTTAAGGAGGGTAGAGTTGTAACGCCCCAATTTTCGGGAATTCTGTGAATGTTGGCAAAAATTTCATGCTTTGATTTTGTCATTTGTGAGTGAAATTATGAAATAGGTCCTATGTGAAAATGTTTGAAAATGCTATCGGCTAATTTGTAGTGGCCAAATAAATAGTAGTGCAAAATAGGAGGATTTGCATGTCAAACCTCCCGTTTTACAAGAAGTTGCCAGCCATCATGTTGTTGTAGATAATATGTGCACTTGATATCCATAATTTATGGTACAAATTGATAAAAATTGATAATGGGTTAGGTAAATATTCCATGATAATGGGTTAGGTAAATGTTCCATGATAATGGGTTAGGTAAATGTTCCATGATGGGCATTTCATGTCTTTTGTATTAAAGAATTAAATAGATGAAATATGAAATTATATTAAAAGAAAGAGGGGTGAAAAGAACAAAGTTTTGTCCATCTTTGTTCATCATAGCCGAAAGTTAGAGAAGAGAAAGGAGAGGAGAAAGCTCTTGAGTGTTTGGTCACTTGGGGAAGAAAATTGAAGGTAAGTTCATGGTAGTTTGCTTCTATCTTGATGTTCATGAGTTCTTCTTGATTCTACCTTAACTCTTAAAGCATATTTTGGTTTTTGGTTGTGTTGTGAGCATTTGGTCATGAATTAAAATGAAGGAAATGGTTGTTGTTTCATGTTCTTTTGATGAAAAATGGAAGATAGGTGAAGTTGAGCCAAACAAATGAACATGCATGTACCTTAGATGCTAAAGGGAAAAATCGGCTAACATGTTATGCTTTAAAATGATGAAATGGAGATTATACTTAAGCAAAATCATAGATATGTGATGATTGATTGGTGATATACATGTTTAAATAATATGCATGCAAGTTATGTGTGAAAGAGTGAATTTGGTAATAAATCTGATTAGGATAGTAGTAGTAACGTGAATTTGGAAAATCACTATAAATTGTGGGAGATGAGTTAGAAGCTGAATAAATTATGTAATTAAATCTTAATGAGTCTAGTTTCAAATGAAATAAACGAGAACATATTTTGAATTCTGTACAATGAGAAATTTGATTCGTAATGAAGAGTGGTCAGATTAGTCAAACAGTGAAACATGCGAAACTTTGAGAAAAATATGGTATTGATTGGCTAAACCAAAAAATTTGAAAATTTTATGGATAGAAGATATATGAGTCTATTTTCGGAAAATTAATGGCACTTGATTTGGAGTTTCAGTAGCTCAGTTATAAATGATTTAGTATTTGTTTCTCGGGAAGACGACTTGCGGTGAAATTATGATTATGTGGTAAACATTGACAAATTTGTTAATGAGTTACTTATTGATTTCTTATAAGCTTACTCGATCTATAGGTGTGATTGGCGAATATTGTAAGGGGTTAATCGTAGTTCGTATTTGAATAGTTAGATTAACGTGTTAGTAATCCAATTGTAGGCGTTCGTGTGTGGATCTCACAAGATATCCTCGCAAATAGGTGTGTAACTAAACCCTCTTATAGACTAGATCAGCACAGCCGAAAAGCCGAAATGCCAAAAAGTCAGTATTTTGAGATCTTGCGAGTGTGTGAATGCTCATGAGATTAATAGTTTGATGTATATAGTAAATTAAAGTGATAAGACTGCAGAGTGCGCGATTCTGTGCATTTCGATATTTTTGGGCTTAATGGGCCAAAAATAGGATAATAGGCCAACGGGCCCAAATTGGTAAGAAAACACGATATGTGTTTCTGATCGTACGTAAATGGCTATGTTATGTATGAAAACCTTAAGAATAGTTAAATTACTTGAATACCCCTATGTATGCAAAATTACCATTATACCCCTAGGGTTACTTTTGACAGAAAAGCATGACGATCTGATTCTGTATGATGTATGCCATGATTATATATCTGTTGCATGGGGACTTGGGTTATACTATGGAGGAAGCATCCTGGTGGCTACGCCACAATTATCTAATCTGGTGGCTCTGCCACATATATCTGTCTTGGTGGCTCTGCCACATATATCTGTTCTGGTGGCTCTGCCACAATATCTGTATCTGGTGACTCCGTCACAATATCTGCCAGCCTCGCTGCGATTTCTATGGTGTTAGCGGTTGGGTGGGTCGAGTTGTCTCCCCACACGGTGTAAGGTTGGTACGGGGGTGTATACGGTTGGATATGGTTGGGTTTCTGCATAAACATGTAATACCTTTTCTATTCTGTTATGGGCCTATGGGCTTTATTCTGAATTTTGTTCTGGGCTAAGGCCAACTTATTCTATTTCTGTGGTTTGAGCTGATATAGGCTATGGTTGCGTTAATTTACACACTGAGTTTCCCCAAACTCACCCCTTTTATTTCCATCCACGCAGGTAATCCCCAACCATAGTGGGCTTAGAGCTGTGAGGGAATTCGTAGTGGCCACCCGTTCTGAAAGTTTGATTTTCTTCTGGTGAACTGGATATCCTTTTATTTACGTTTGGGGTTTTGGGTTTTTTTTTGTAAATGTAATAAGGCCGCTTAATTAATCTTGATGGTTTTAATATGTGTTACTAAGATAAGTATTACTTATTTTAACTGTTGAAGTTGGAAAGCTTTAGGGCGCTTTTTCAAAAACAACAATTGATTTCAAAATACCACGATTACAAGCAAAGCTTCCGCAATGAAAGTATTTTCCAAAATTAATCACTTTTCCTAAAAAGGACTTAATCAAATCGGTTTCCTAGAAATATACATGACGTTAAGGTGTGGCAATGGCGGTATGCATGTCTAGGATTGGATCCGAAGAGAGCTTGGTACTTAAGCAGTCCGATGGACTCACCTCCTCTTTTCCGATTTCCTACCTGGTGCACAGCTTCCATTCACTTTAACCTATAATGAAATTATCTTTTAAAACACTAAGTAAGTTTTTCTGGATCAACAATATAAAATGTTTTGAACGCTTCGATGTGGCATGTCGGATCTGGCCATAACGTCTGGGCTGGGTTTCGGGTGCTACACCAGACATGTCTTACACTAGCTCTCATGCTATGGTTGATGCATGTCCCAGACATGTCTTACACTAGCATACATATCACCTATTATCACGGTACAAATATCCAAGTCTATTCCAAATGTTCAATGAAAGTCTTTATTATGTGAATTTTTCAACATGTATTCTTATATTCAAAATCAAGACAATTTATTCCATATCAACTCAATTACACATCATAAAGATTTAGTTGCATTATTAACGTACAACTTACCTCGGATTACAAAATGTAGACAACTAGTTCGGCTTAGTCCACTTGTTTTGCTTTTCCCCTGTCTAGGCCCGAATTTTGTAATTCTTGATCTATAATGATAAAAATTCAAAAATTTAATCATTTTATTGATCTAGGTACTCAACAATTCATAATTGGGCAAAATGACCATTTTACCTTTATACTTTCATAAAATGACCATTTTATCCCTAGACCCGAAAATTGATTTTTATCACATTTTCTCATTAATCAAGCCTAGCCGAATACTTTTTATACTAGGAGCAGCCCATAATTCTCATTATTTCACACATGTATCAAGTATTTTACAACTTATGCTAAATGGTCCTTAGTTAGGGTTTCCATGAAAACTACTTCACAAAAGTTGTTTATTTCACCACCTTGATTCATATACTTCCATAAAATTTTAGAAAACAACATGAACACTCTCATGGTAAAACCCTAGACTTTCAACCATTTTGCAAAATAGTCCCCTTATTCGAAAGCTCATGCTACAAGGGTTCTAAAAGTACAAAAATCATCAAGAAAAACCATCAAGATCACTTACTTGTGAGGGTTACAAGTTTCTGAAATTTCATGCTCCCAAAAACCCTATTTTTTCTAAAAATGTCGGTGGAAGAGAAGGAAGAAATGAAAAAGATGATGGCTAGACACTAGGGTAATATTTTATTATACATTAAGTCACCTACCCATTTGACCATTTGAATTTCTTGTCCCCTATGGCCTGTCATCAGCTTCTAAGGGCTCTATTTTCCATTTAAAGACCCCCAATTTTGCTTCTCTAGCTATTTGATACACTTAGCTATCAAAATAGGACTTTTGCACTTTATGCAATTTAGTCATTTTTCACAATTAAGCATGAAATCGTTAAAATTAATTCACCAAAATTTTCATACTCTCATATAATCATGCCACAACACATAAACTAATATTAAAAATAATTTCTCTAACCTTGGATTAGTGGTCCCGAAACCACTATTCCGATTGGGCCCAAAATCGGGTCATTACATAGTTGTTCGTTTGGATATTCTTCTTTAATAAGCATGTCATGATAACCTTTACTTCTAGATTCTAACCTCGACAAGTGATCAGCCCCTTGATTCTCAGTCCCTTTTCGATCTCTAATTTCCAAGCCAAACTCCTGCAACAAAAGTATCCACCTAATCAACCTTGGCTTAGCATCTTTCTTGCTCATTAGATACTTAATAGCAAAATGATCTCTGTAGACTATGACCTTTATATCAACTAGATAATAACGAAATTTATCAAACATGAACACCATAGCCAATAACTCTTTTTTCATGGTGTGTAATTAAGTTGCGCTTCCGATAAAGTTCTGCTAGCATAATATATTGCACGAAGTCTTTTGTCTTTCATTTGCCCCGACATGGCTCCTACAGCATAATCATTGGCATCACACATGAGTTCAAAAGGCAGTGTCCATTCCGAAGCTACAACAATTGATGTTGCTATAAGTTTTTTCTTTAACTCTTCAAAAGCTAGCAAACAATGTTCATCAAAATTGAAAGGTCTATTTTGCTCTAACAAAGTGCACAAGGGGTTTCCTCGAAAGATCCTTTAAGAACCTTCTATAAAAACCATCATGACCTAAAAAACTTCTAATACCCATTACACTGTAGGAGGTGTAACAGTCCGATTTTAGCCAAATTAGAATAGTTGATTTGGAACCAAAAATCTGAGGTTGTAAAATTATTTTAATATTATTTTTGGTGATTATAGTATGTGATTATATATGTGTGAAAGTTTCGTGTGATAATTTTATTGTTTAAGTGGCTAATTTAACTAAAGGACTAAATTGAGTAAAATGCAAAAGTTGTATTCTACTTGTTAAAAGTGCTTAATTGCCATGGCTTATTACATGAAAGGTCCTTATGTGGTAATTAGACCATGGATAGTGGTGATGGACATAACTGGCCTTAAATTATGTGTTTTATAATGGTTTTAATTAAGGTTAAATTTGTAAAGTGATTATAATTATAATATAATAAAAACAATAAGAAATTTTGTTCATATTTTACATGGATAGTCGAATGTTGATGGAAAAAAAATCCAAAAATATTGCTTTAGGGTTCGACACTTGTAGGCTTGATTGACCAAGAACGAAAGAAATCAGATTTTGATCGGGGGAAATCCAAAATTATCAAATAGTCACTCTAGTTCCTTTATTTCGACTACGAGGTAAGTTCATATGCAAATAAATGTCTTTAAATTTAATTATATGTGTTTCCTTGCTATTGAATTTTTATAAATGTTAAACAAGCACTTACGAGCAGGAATCAACAGAGTTTCGACATCCGAAAGTCTCGTACGAATCTTATGAATAGTATAGGATATGAATGTCATGAAATTAGGTTATCGAGATGTGATTACATGTAAGACCATGTCTAGGACATTGCCATTGTATTGAGATTACATGTAAGACCATGTCTGGGACATTGGCATTGTTAATTGATTTCATGTAAGACCCTTTTTAGGACAGTGGCATCGATATGTGATAACATGTAAGACCATATTTGGGATATGGCATTGTATGAGCTTATGTGATTTTCAAGTATCCTTAACAATTTCAAATGGTTCAACGGGCAAAGACAAGTTGAGAAAGAAAGTGTTAATGAGTTAAATGACCCAGGTAAGTACAAGATTTATACGAGTATTGGAAAGTGAAGTAATTTGATGAGTTTACATGAGAAAGTGAATATGTATTCAATGAGAAAGGTTTGCGTATCGGTATATGTTTACTTGTACATGGCCTAGTGATGGAAATGTTGTGATTCATATGATAGCTTTATGTGTGTATGGCTTACTAAGCTTTTAAAGCTTACTTTGTGTGTTCTTTCCTTGTTTTATAGATTATCGAAGCTAGGTTAGACTCAGGGATTGGCAAGAATCCGTCATACACAATCAATTATCTTGTTGGTATTTTTGGCAGCTTTGTATATATGGTATATGGCATGTATAGGCTAGTGCCATTGTGGTATGTTTTGAGACTTGATTTTAGCCATGAGATTTGGCTTGTATATGTTGGTATGAATTTGGCCATTTAAGTTGGCTTAAGTTATGTGTTTGATAAGTTATTTATGTGATATATATAATGCCTTATATGTTGGCTTGTTTGGTATAGTTATATGGTTGTTATTTTAATTAGTTGTAAATGGGACTATTAAAGTTGGAATAATGGTATGTTGTGATTTGATTATGTGATATTGAAATGGTAAGTCTTGTAGCTTGAATTAGGTGATAAGATGATGATGATGAAATGCATTTAGAAGTTATGCAAGTTTGATGGTTTTGGCATGATTGTGGTTGAGAATTTAAGTAGTGAATTGGTTGATTATGAAATGATATGAATTATATGTGATTTGGTATGTTTTGCCTACCCATATATGTAATGAAATGATACCATTTTGATGGCTAGGTGAGCATGAGAATAGGGTGGCAAATTGGCTTTGCAAATAGCCTATTTTTGTCCACATAAGCAAAGACACGAGCGTGTGTTTCAGCCATGTCCGATACACGGTCATGTTACACGACAGTGCGTCCCTTAGGGTACCCTTTCAAATTAAGGCAATATACTTTATAGTTTTCACACAGTCTAGACACATGGGCATGTCTATTGGCCATGTGAAACACACAGCCTTGGTATATGGGTGTTTGTGGCTATTTCGAATGGTACACGGGTTTCACACATGGGCGTGTGGTCAAGTTAGTAACCTCTTAAATTTCACACGGCCTGCCACACGAGCGTGTCCTCGGTCGTGTGTTACAAGTTAGTATGTATGCCCTATTTTCACATGGCCTGTGATATGGGCATGTCTGATAGCCGTGTGAGCCACACAGCCTATTCACAAGGGCTTGTGACCATTTAATGTTTGAAAAATTTTTAAGTTTCCTAAACTTTGTGAATGATATTGATTTAGTCTTGAACCACTTCTAAGCATATTTTAAGGTCTCGTAGGACCTTAGAAGGGACAATATGATTGAGATGTATGGATTTTGATTATGAATGTATGTGAATGATGTATGTTTTCTGGTAATGCCTCGTAACTCTATTCTAGTGTTAGAAATGGGTTAAGGTTGTTAATATAATTGGTATCAGAGCTATGGTTTAGTCGCGTAGCATGTGAGAGTCTAGCTAGACAATAGTGTGATGATTCCTGACAGTTAAAATGTGTTTATCGTATAGTAAATGGATCTCGATCGAGCCATAGCTGATGATATGGAAGTAATGCGCCTATTCCTGCTCAAGGGGCAGCGCCGGTTGATTCTAGGCTGATTATGAGTAGCCACAAATGAGAAGCTAAACAAGCCTTGTTCTAGATGATGAATGAGTGGTTCACTCAGTATATTAGAACTAATTTAGCTACTCCACAACCTTCACCCTCGTATAATCCTCCACAAGTCCCTGTCATGCCACAAGTTATGAATCTGAATCAATTGAATAAGCCTCCGGTTGATAAAATTAGAAAATATGAGGCTGAAATGTTTCGTGCTACTACTGATGATGATGCTGAGAGAGCTGAGCTTTGGCTCGAGAATACAATATGAGTGTTTGATAAAATGTCATGTACTCCTGATGAATGACTTAAATGTGTTGTTTCACTTTTGAGAGATATGGCGTACCATTGGTGGAAAATGTTGATATCAATGGTTTCGAAAGAACGAGTCCCTTGGGAGTTCTTTCAGACTAAGTTTAGAAAGAAAGACATCAGTCAGAGATTCATAGATTAGAAACACAAAGAGTTTCTTGAGCTGAAATAGGGTCGTATGACTGTTACATAATACGAATGAGAATTTGTGAGATTAAGTCAATATACACGATAATGTGTCTCAACCGAAGAAATTATGTGTAAGAGATTTGAAGATGGCTTGAATAAAGATATTCAGTTGTTAGTTGGTATTCTGAAAACCAAAGAGTTTTTGGTACTCGTTGAACGAGCATGTAAAGTTGAAGAGCTTGGGAAAGATAAAAGAATAGCTAACTTTAAAGCTAGAGATTTACGAAAAAAATCATTGAGTAAGTCATATCAGTCGGCATCAAAGAAGTTTTGAATGATTTTAACCATTAAAAGGCTACTATGGGTTATTCTAGATGAGGCCGAGGGAGACCACATGTGAGTTCAAAAGCTACTTCAATAGCTAATGTTGGAAATGTCAGACCAAATCAACCTAAGAGCAAACATTGAGGTAAACGACATCCTGGAAATTGTAGATTGAATGATCGGGCTTGTTTCAAATGTGGATCATTAGATTATGCTTTCTGTGAATGTCTAGAGTTGTCGATAAGATCAATGTAGAATACGAGGCTGAGTAACACTACAGCTAGAGGTAGACCACCCAGAAACCCGAGTAATGTGAGTGGTAGCCAGAGATTGATTAAAGACACTACTGTGAGATTTGAAGCCCGAGCACCAACTAAAGCTTATGCTATATGCGCTCACGAAGAAGCTTCATCTCTAGATGTTATTACCGGTACTTTCACTCTCTTTGATACTAGTGTTGTTGCATTAATTGATCCTGGATCTACTCATTCATATATATGTATGAACTTAGTATCCAGTAAGAATTTGCCTATAGAGTCTACTAAATTTGTTATTAGAGTATTAAACCTCTTAGGCAGTTGTGTATTGGTTGATAAAGTATCCAGGAACTGTCCGTTGATGATTCGAAATTCATATTTTTTGACCCATTTGATGTTGTTGCCATTCGACGAATTTGATATAATTCTGGGTATAGATTGGTTAACACTGCATGATGCGATAGTGAACTGAAAATGAAAGATGATTGATCTAAGATGTCAAAATAATGAGATTATCCGAATTAAGTCAGATGATATGAATGGTTTTCCAGTAGTGATTTCATCGATGTTAGCTCATAAATATGCGAAAAAGGGTTATGAAGCTTATTTAGCTTATGTGCTTGATACGAAAGTGACTGAAAAGAAATTTGAATTAGTGCTAGTTCTGTGTGACTGCCCAGATGTGTTTCCTAAAGAGTTACCGGGTTTACCACCGATCCAAGAGGTTGAGTTTGGCATTGAGTTAATACCGGATACAACACCAATATCGATAGCTCCGTACAGAATGGCTTCGACAGAGTTAAAAGAATTAAAAACTCAGTTGCAAGAATTAATTGACAGAGGGTTTGCAAGACCAAGTTTCTTGCCTTGGGGTGCTCCTATGTTGTTTGTGAAAAAGAAAGATGGCACAATAAGAATGTGTATAGACTACAGACAGCTTAACAAAGTAACAATCAAGAACAAATACCCTCTACTGCGAATTGATGATTTGTTTGACCAATTAAAAGGGGTTATAGTGTTTTCAAAAATAGATTTGAGATCAGGTTATTATCATTGTGGGTAAGAGACTCTGATGTGCCAAAGACAGCTATCCAAACGAGGTACAGACATTACAAATTTTTGGTTATGCCTTTTGGACTAATGAATGCACCTGCTACCTTTATGGACTTAATGAACTGAATCTTAAGACCGTATTTGGATCGATTTATTGTTGTATTTATTGATGATATCTTGATTTATTCCCGTGATGAATCCAAGCATGTTGAACATCTGATAATAGTACTACAGACTTTGCGTGATAAGCAGTTGTTTGCGAAGTTCAATAAATGTGAATTTTAGTTGCACGAAGTTGGTTTTCTAGGGCATATTATGTCAGCATCGGGTATTCGAGTAGATCCGAGCAAGATTTCGGCAATATTAGATTGGAAGCCTCCGAGAAATGTATCTGAAGTTCGAAGCTTTTTAGAACTCGCCGGTTATTATAGACGATTTGTGAAAAGTTTTTCGATGATTGCGACTCTATTGATGAGATTGCTTCATAAAAATGTTAAGTTTGAGTGGTCAGATAAATGTTAGAAAAGTTTCAATCAGTTGAAAGCCCTATTGACTGAAACTCCACTGTTAGTATAGCCTGAATTGGGTAGAGAATTTGTGATTTATAGTCATGCATTGTTGAATGGTCAGGGCTGCGTTTTGATGTAGGAAGGCAAAGTAATAGCTTATGCCCCGAGACAGTTGAAGTAGCATGAAAAGAATTACCCGACACATGATTTAGAGTTAGCAGCTATTGTGTTTGCATTGAAGATTTGGCGCCATTATTTTTTCGGTGAGAAATGTAATGTTTATTCAGGTCACAAGAGTTTGAAATATCTGATAACTCAGAAAGATTTGAATTTGACACAAAAGAGATGGGTAGAATTGCTAAAAGATTACGAGCTAGTGATGGACTACCATTCGGAAAAAGCTAACATTGTTGCTGATGCATTAAGTCAAAAATCTTTGTTTTCCCTACGTATGATGAATACTCAATTGGCTCTATCTGATGATTTGCTTGACTATAGCTAAGTTGAAAGAGAGACCATTATTTATATAGCAAATTTGCGAAGCTTAGAAAGTTGATAATGAATTGTTAGCAAAGCGGGCTCAATGTGATTTGAATTTTAATTCAGAGTTTCAAGTTGATTCAGATGACTGTTTAAGTTTTAGTGGATGAATTTGTGTTCCGAGAAATTTGGAGTTGATTTAGATGATTTTAAATGAAGCTTATAGTAGTCGATTATCTGTTCATATAGAAAGTACGAAAATGTATAACGATCTGAAACAGTTTTACTGTTAGCCAACTATGAAATGTGATATCTCTAAATTCGTATCGAAATGTTTAATCTATCAGCAAGTTCAAGCTGAGCATCAAGTACCATCTGGATTATTTCAGCCAATTATGATTCCCGAGTGGAAATGGAACAAAATCACGATGGATTTGGTATTGGGTTTGCCTTTGTCTTCGAGTAAGAAAGATCTGGTTTGGGTAGTTGTTGATAGGCTAACTAAATCGCCTCATTTTATTCCAGTACGCACGAACTATTCTGTAACGGCCCAAAAATCTCAAAATCCTGAACTTTTTTTTTTCGGTTTTGATAAAAATTGAGCTTAACATTCCTAGTCAAGTGTAAATTATGTGATAGTAGGTCTTGGTTAAGGTTAGAGTTCGAACTTAGGGGTGAAGGAAATAATGATTTAATTATTAAAAGAACCATGTTGGCAAGTAGGTTGGCTTTTAAATAAATGAAGGAAGAATTGGACACAAGAAAGCCTTGTGGTGGAGTGGCAAGTAGCGTCACATGCAAGGCAAGGAGGCAAGGGGTTCGAATCCCTCCTTGCTCAAAAGAAAGATTTATTTTTGCTTAAGGGATGGACAGTGGAGGCGTTGGATATGAACACTGTAGGGAGTGATAAGAGGAGAAGTTTGAGGAGGGGATTAGGGAGTTATCAGGGAGAAAAATTAGGAGATGATGAGTTAAGAAGAGGTGGAGCCAAATTGGGAATTTTGGCATAGGAAATTCGGCCATTGAGGCTATAAATAGGTGCCAAATGTGAGGTTGTCAGGCTAGTGTCGAATTCTCCCTCACCTTGTTGCCAGAAAGCACCTTTTTTTCTTCTCCAAAGATCTAAAAGATGAAAATCCCTTATTCTTCCTTCTTTTTATTTGTACCGATTCTCCATTCCTCCCTACTCAAAGTTTTCTTTTTGAGTCACCTCTAGTTTTAAACAATTTCTACTTTTCTTTGTGCCGAATAACCTTTTTCACCATACAAGTGTCAAGAGTCGAATATCCTCTGTGCCGCCACTGCTCTTTCTACTTCGACCGATTCTAGTGTAAGTTTTTTGCTCTCTCAATCAGTTTTGCTAGTATAGATCACTCTGTCCCTCACTTCTTCTAGTCGGTTTTGGTAGGATTAGTATTGAATCCCAGTCTTTTGATCTCTACCGATTTGCTCCCAAGGTGTTGAAACTTTGGTAAGTGTTCTTCACTTCGGTAAAGGTTGGCCGAATAGGATTTAGTAGAAAAGGGTGACATATGCTGGATACAAGTCACCCAATATGTTTTTAATGATAAAGGTTAATGCATATCTGGGTAGCACTCGTGATTACTGATCAAGGAAAAGCTATTAAGACTTGGTGTTTCAGGTAAGGTCAAGATAAGACTTCGGCTTTTGGTAAAGTATTTGATAAGTATATGTGAGTAATCATTGAGTGATATGGATTGTAGGTTCATGGTAAGGGGGATCGCAGCATGCTTTATCACCAGGTGTGTACATACACTGCACACACACAAGTAGATTAGCAAATCTCGAAATGCCGAAAAGCCGAAAGTTTTGCTATGGTAGTCTTGCGAGTGCGCGAACACTCGTAAGGGGGAAACCGATAGGTTATATGAGTCCCCATGGGCGATTCCATGAACTTGGGCTGTGTTTTGGCCAACTGGGTCAAGATGGGCTAAGTGGGCTTGATGGGCTGTTGGGCCCATAATGGGCAAAATTGGCAACTTCATGTTAAGTGATGGAAATTATATGAAAGCATGTATATGAATGTGATTTGGGCCTAATGGGCCATATGAATATGATTTGGGCCTAATGGGCCATACGAAAGTGATTTGGGCCTAATGGACCATATGAATAAGATTGGGCCTAGTGGGCCATATGCATGTTTGTAGACTTGTTTGGGCTCTGTAAGGGGTTTTGGGCCTAGTATCTAATAACTGTTTAATTGACATAAAACTTAATTAATTAATTGTGACCGTGGACGAGTCATAAGGTCAAGGTGTGGTATGGGTTTATCCATGTCTAGGATTGGATCTAGGGGGAGCTTGGTACTTAAGCGGTCTTAATAACTCACCTCCCCTTCTCTAGAATCCTACCTGGTGCATAGTATCTATTTACTTTAGCCAACGAGGACTTGTTAATGGGCAAACGTAAGTAACAAACCCATAATAAGAGAAATTATCGAAATGCCTCTAAGGACGAAAATGACTAAAATACCCCTATGTGTGGAATGAAAGACTTATGGATGTTCATGTATATCTGCTGCATACATACGATATTCTGTTTAGGTTGCATATGGGTTGGGAATTATGGAATGGAGGAAGTATATGAGGAACGCATGGTTGCTTGACAACCATAGGTCCACCGACGGCTTTTAAACCCAATATGTGATTGGCAGCTTGCTGCAATGAAGGTAGTTCCGCAATCGGGCTACCCTTGATGTGTATCAGATGGGTGGGTTAATATTTATATCCCCACATGATGTGTATCAGAGACGGAGTTGATGTGTACCGGTTGGATTATTGGTGTGGGTTGCACTGCATTGCATTACATGTATGATTTTATGGTGATTGATGAATGCTTATTACTCGTTGAGGGTTGTACACACTGAGTTTTCGTAAACTCACCCCCTCTTTTATTTTTCTCAAGTGATGCTTAGTAGAAGGTTCGATGTTTGGAGGGACTCGGAGGTGGCCAGCTAGTAAGACGACTTGGACTTGTTTTTTTTAAAGAAAGCATAAAGTTTCTAGCTTATTAAGTAATTTCAGATTGGAATGAAATAAGGCCTTCCCTTTTATTATTATTTGGATTGTTATTTTTATACATTGTAATTATGAGAAGTTGAACATAGGTTTCCTAAATCATAGATTGTTTTTCTACGTTTCCGCAACTAAATTTTAAAATGACAGGCTTTCATAAATCATATGTTTTAAACAAGCTTTCATGATTGAAAGAAAGTTTTTATAAGTTAATTAAGGTTTCTTATTATAAGGAAGGGTTTTCAATGAAAATAAGGTTTTTGCTAAAACACTTCAATGTGAGAGCCAGATTCGGCCATAACGTCCGAGCCGAGTTTGGGGTGTTATATTTAGTGGTATCAGAGCCCAGGTTGCAAAACTCGGGCTGTAAAGTGGGCCTTATTATTTTGGTTTTGTTTTAAAAAAATTTGGATCACAATGTTTTGGAAGAAAAAAATTCTTATTGTGCAGCACACCGAGTCTCCTAGTTGAACCAATTAAGTTCCTTTATTCTTAAGCTTGTGTAATTTGATATACTGTAGGTAGTTAGTGGTCTACTTGAGATGATTATGCTAAGGTTTTTTTAGATTGAAACTGAAGCCCGTAGGACCTTGGAACTGTAGAGGATTTATGAAAACAACCTTCTTTTAATTCTTCTATAAAACATTGGTTTAATTATTAAAACTAACTAAAACTTCATAAAATTTATAATCTAGATAATACGTGAGACAACGATGAGTGCTAGAAAAGGTGCAAGAGGCCGTGGCCGAGGCCGTGGAAGTGTTAGGCCTGAATCGTCGGCATCAGGCCATAAGCCCAGTGTTGGAGTAGAAGAGGCTCCAGCCTCACCCATAGCTGGGACTGGGCCGTATGATCGGGCTGCGGGGGAAGATGCATTGTCGCATGCAATGCTGAGGATTTTGGAAAAGGTCACAGGGCCCAATAACGGCACGGGAAATCGGGGGTCCATTCTGGAGAAACATCGATCAAATGGGGCTGAGATCTTTAAATGCGTGGCTGGTGTAGCTCCTAACGTGGCAGAATACTGGTTGGAGGCCACCGAAAGGATAATGAGGACTTGGACTGTTCTCCTGAACAAAAGATGAAAGGGGTAGTGTCACTACTTAGAGAAGAAGCTTACCAGTGGTGGCTGACAATGAAAGAGGGCACCCAACCTGAGTAGGTCACTTGGGAGTTTTTCAAAATAGCGTTCCAAGGGAAGTATGTAGGTGCGAGTTATGTGGATGCTAGAAGGAAGGAGTTCCTAAACTTGACCCAGGGAAACAAATCTGTGACTGAGTATGAGGCAAAATTTCTACGCCTTAGTAGGTATGCAAGAGTTATGGTGGCAACAGACTATGAGCGTTGCGTTAGGTTTGAGGATGGACTTAGAGATAGCCTCAGAGTATGGATAGCTCCACAAAGGGAGTGAGTCTTCTCAGAGTTGGTAGAGAAAGCAAAGATAACGGAAGAGGTGAAGCACACTGAGCCCTTAAATCGAGAAAAATAAACGAGTAGGAATAAATGTAGGCTGAGACTCCTAGTGTTGGACAGAGGCCTAGGGCTAGGGCTAGAGATAATGGTCCGGTTAGAGCAGGGCCCCTTACTGAGAATCCAGGGGTGCCACCTTGTGCTGATTGTGGGAAAGGTCATGTAGGCGAGTGTTGGAAGAGGACGGGAGCTTGTCTGACTTGTGGATCTATGGAGCATAGGATCAGGAATTTCCTTAGAATGCCAATTCAGGTGCCAGGTGTGGGTAGAGGTGATGTACAGCAACTGAGGGGTGGTCAGCAGCCGCCCAGAGGCCATGGTCAGGCTAGGGGTGGAAACAGTTTGGGCCGTGGAGCACCGGGTAGAGGTGCTGGTCATGCTGAGGCGAGATAGCCAGTGTTGGTCTATGCAACACATCGTCGATAGGACAGAGATGCTCCAGAGGCGAATATTGGTACGTACGTTAACCATAATATGCTATTTATTTAGTTTGGAATTAGAGTGTGCAGAGGGAGTGTTGTGTGGTAGTCTATGCTATGCAGTTGCACTAATAGTTGGGAATTTTGAGGATGAAATTTCTTTTAGGGGGTAGAGTTGTAACACCCTAAAAATCCTGAACTTTCTTTTTTCGGTTTTGAGAAAAATTGTGCTTAACATTCCTAGTCAAGTGTAAATTATGTGATAGTAGGTCTTGGTTAAAGTTTGAGTTCGAACTTAGGGGTGAAGGAAATTATGGTTTAATTATTAAAAGAACCATGTTGGCAAGTAGGTTGGCTTTTAAATAAATGAAGGAAGAATTGGACACAAGAAACCCTTGTAGTGGAGTGGCAAGTGGCGTCACATGCAAGGCAATGAGGTAAGGGGTTCGAATCCCTCCTTGCTCAAAAGAATGATTTATTTTTGCTTAAGGGGTGGACAGTGGTGGTGTTGGATATGAACACTATAGGGAGTGATAAGAGGAGAAGTTTGAGGAGGGGATTAGGGAGTTATCAGGGAGAAAAATTAGGAGATGAGGAGTGAAGAAGAGGTGGAGCCGAATTGGGAATTTGGGCATAGGAAATTCGGCCATAGAGGCTATATATAGGTACCAAATGTGAGGTTGTCAGGCTAGTGTCGAATTCTCCCTCACCTTGTTGCTAGAAAGCACCTTTTTTTTCTCCAAAACTCTAAAAGCTGAAAATCCCTTGTTCTTCCTTCTTTTTCTTTGTGCTGATTCTCCATTCTTCCCTACTCAAAGTTTTCTTTTTGATTCACCTCTGGTTTTAAACGATTTCTACTTTTCTTTGTGCCGAATAACCTTTTTCACCATACAAGTGTCAAGAGCCGAATATCCTCTGTGCCGCCACTGCTCTTTCTACTTCGACCGATTCTAGTGTAAGTTTTTTGCTCTCTCAATCAGTTTTGCTAGTATAGATCACTCTGTTCCTCACTTCTTCTAGTCGGTTTTGGTAGGATTAGTATTGAATCCCAGTCTTTTGGATCTCTGTCGATTTGCTCCCAAGGTGTTGAAACTTTGGTAAGTGCTCTTCACTTCGATAAAGGTTGGCCGCATAGGCTTTAATAGAAAAGGGTGACATATGCTGGATACAAGTCACCCAATATGTTTTTAACGATAAAGTTTAATGAAGATCTGGGTAGCACTCGTGATTAGTGATCAAGGAAAAGCTATTAAGACTTGGCGTTTCAGGTAAGGTTAAGGTGGGACTTCGGCTTTTGGTAAAGTATTCGATAAGTATATGTGAGTAATCACTCATTGTAGTTTGTGGTAAGGGAGATCACAGCACGCTTTATCACAAGGTATGTACATACACTGCACACACACAAGTAGATCGGCAAATCCCGAAATGCCGAAAAGCCGAAAGGCCGAAAAGCTAAAATGCCAAAAGCCGAAAGTTTGGGTACGGTAGTCTTATGAGTGCGTGAACACTCGTAAGGGGGAAACTGATAGGTTATCTGAGGCCCCTTGGGCAATTCCATGAACTTGGGCCGTGTTTTGGCCAACCGGGTCAGGATGGGCTAAGTGGGCCCGATGGGCTGTTGGGCCCATAATAGGCAAAATTGGCAACTTGATGTTAAGTGATGGAAATCATATGAAAGCATGTATATGAATGTGATTTGGGCCTAATGGGCCATACGAATGTGATTTGGGCCTAATGGGCCATATGATTGAGATTGGGCCTAGTGGGTCATATGCATGTATGTAGACTTGTTTGGGCTCTGTAAGAGGTTTTGGGCCTAGTATCTGAAAACTATTTAATTAACATAAAACTTAATTAATTAATTGCGACCCTGGATGAGTCATAAGGTCAAGGTGTGGTAATGGGTATATGCATGTCTAGGATTGGATCTAGGGGGAGCTTGGTACTTAAGCGGTCTAAATGACTCACATCCTCTTCTCTAGAATCCTACCTAGTGCATAGTATATGTTCACTTTAGCCAACGGGGACTTGTTAACGGGCCAAGGTAAGTTACAAACCCATAACAAGAGAAATTACCGAAATGCCCCTAAGGGAAAAAATGACTAAAATACCTCTATGTGTAGAATGTAAGACTTATGGGTGTTCATGTATATCTGCTGCATACATACAATATTCTGTTTAGGTTGTATATGGGTTGGGAATTATCGAACGGAGGAAGTATATAAGGATCGCATGGTTGCTTGACAATCGTTGGTCCACCGACGGCTTTTAAGCAGAATATGTGATTGGCAGCTTGCTGCAATGAAGGTAGTTCCGCAACCGGGCTACCCTTGATGTGTATCAGATGGGTGGGTCGATATTTATATACCCACATGATGTGTATCGGGGGACGGAGTTAATGTGTTCTGGTTGGATTATTGGTGTGGGTTGCACTGCATTCCATTACATGTATGATTTTATGGTGATTGATGAATGCTTATTACTCGTCGGGGGTTGTACACACTAAGTTTTTGTAAACTCACCCCCTTTTTTATTTTTCTCAGGTGATGCTCAGTAGAAGGTTCGATGTTTGGAGTGTAATAGCCCAAAATTGGGTTTAGTTGGAACAGAGGTTTCGAGACCACAAAATCTGAGATATAAATAATTATTTTATGATTATTTTGAGGTCTATGATATGATTGCATGATTGTGTGAAAATTTCGTGAAGAAATTCCATGCATAAAGTGCTTAATTCGAAGTTAGGGACTAAATTGAATAAGTTGCAAAACTTGCATTCTAGAAGTTTCTAGTATGAAATTGATTTGAAATATTAATTAGGAGGTCTTAAATAGTAATTTGACCAATTTCTAAGTTATGGACAAAAATTGGACATGGATGGAATTTTTGGAAAGTTTAGTAGTAAGGGTATTTTTTGGTCATTTAGGGGTAAAATGAATTAAAATACAAAATTAAAAGCCAATTTTGCTCATCTTCTTCACCATGGACGTGTATACCAAGGGAGACTCCATGGCTAGGGTTTTCAAGCTTCCCAAGCTCAATTGTAAGTCCGTTCTAACCCCTTTTTTCAAGTTCTTTACGTTTTTGGAGTCCCGGTAACTTGATTTAGCTTAAGCTATCAATAATTCAACCTAGGGTTCATATTTGGAAAAATACCCATAGGTAAAATTTTTGTATTCTGGTGTTTTATGATACAATATGAGGTTTTACATTATGTTAGACAACTTGTGCTACTCGGTTTTAAGTGAAAACGAGCAAAAGGGCTTAATCGGTAAAAATACCTAATAGTCATAAGTATATGTTAGAGTGAGAATTTGATGTTGCCATAGAAGGGAAAAGTGATCATCATGTCATAAAACATAAGAATAAGGGATGAAGTTTAATTCCGAGCCTAGGGCAAAAGTGTAAATATGCAAAAGTTTAGGGCAAAATTGTAATTTTTCCAAAGTTTGAGTTAATGACTTTTTGAATAGTACATTAATTAAATAAGTAAAATATGATGTTTTAGATCCCGAAAACGAGATTTGAACCTAGAATGAGAGAAAAATCGAAAATTGGGAAAGTTGGTAAAATGGTCGTTTTAATATCAAGGTAAGTTCATATGTATAATAAGCATTAATTTATGCATGTTTCAATGGTAAATTGATATATTTACTATGATCTCCGAGGTGTTGAAAGTATGTAAGTTGGTATGATAATAATACAACAATAATCTCAGAATTTATATTTGAAAGTTAAATTTAGTGAATTAATTGAATTATGTTAAATTAAATGATTATGGTGCCAAGTTTATGAATTGATTTAAAAATATGTCTATGGTACATGAATTGCATTGAATTATCATACATAAATGTGATTTCTATGATTATGGATATTATGGGAAATTGTAAGTTCATATGATTTTAATAAGACAATGTGTAATTTAATGTTATTGCGTTGATATTAAATGAGATGTAAGTTTATTATATGTAAGTAATACATCACTATTACTTGTATTATGATATTTTATAAAAATATTGGAAATATGTTTGTGGATAATTACTTGATTGGTGAAATTGTTGGAAAAGAGAGAAAATCTGGTTGAACCTTGGAAAGATTGGATGATCTGAGATGGAATGTAGCTAGGTCACATGTATAGTCTTGAGTGCACATCATGTGTACAAGAGAGCTACAAGACATTATGATGTAGCTAGGTCGCATGGGTGATACTATGTGTACACCATGTAGACAAGAGAGCTAAGGGATATACGTAGCTAGGTCGCATGCGTGGTTCCCCGGTTGAACCTTCAGAAAGATTGGATGATACTGATGGTATGTAGCTAGGTCACATGTATAGTGCTGAGTGCACATCATGTGTACAAGAGAGCTACAAGACATTATGATGTAGCTAGGTTGCATGGGTGATACTATGTGTACACCATGTAGACAAGAGAGCTACAGGATATATGTAGCTAGGTCGCATGCGTGGTTCCAAGTGAAGGACACCATGTAGACAAGAGAGCTACGAGATAAACTGGCTAGGTCACATGGGTGGTACTAAGTGTTCACCATGTGTACAAGAGAGCCGAACTATATGATGGGTGGAGCTATGTGCTGAAACCACCAAGTATCAAGGATTGATCCGAAGTGTTCAACGGGAGACTCTCTATGTATTGCTTTGTGAGTTTTGTGATGAATATGTGCAGGAACTTGGTTATGTGAATGATGTGTTCATTAAGTGACTAGGACGTGGTAAGGTTATAAACAAGTAAGTTATACATGAGGATGATTTTATGGTGACCTTGTGATCATGGGCCTATACTTGTGATGTATGAAATGTGGTGAAAATGATTTGTGATATGTATGTTAAAATGAGGTTAATACAAAGAAAGTGTGAAAGAGTGAATTAGCAATAAAACTGTTTTGGACAGTTGCAGTGACGTGATTTTGAAAAATCACCAAAAATAGTATAAATTGAAGCAGAGACTGAATGAGATATAAAATTAAAGCTTAATGAGTCTATTTTCATATAAAAGAAACATAGAAAGCAAAGGAGTTCTACATTTTGAGATATTTATGTTTTCGTGAGACTGATTTAGAATGATTACGTGATCCCCTATTCTGACTTTGGAAAATCACAAAAATTTGGAGAAAAATAATTAGAGGCTAAAAATTATATTTTTAAAATCCATAATGAGTTTATTTTCAATATAAATCACAATAACATTATCCGAGTTCTGTACTATGGAAAAAAAAAAAAGTGTTCATTCCTCTCCATAGGCTTGGCCGAATGTCCTAAAGAAAGAAAAGAAAAATTTGTTCATCCTTTCTCATCTTCTTGGCCGAAAATACTAAGGGAAAAGGGGGAGGATTTTTGCTTCATGCTTGGGTTGGAAGAGATCTAGAAGGAGATTTGGCTAAGTTTGCATCAAGATTAAGGTATGTATGAGGTTGTGTTGGGAGTTTCATGCATGGTTTGGTTGCTAACTTGATGTGCATGTTAGCCATGGCTCAAATCCTTGTTATGCCATGGAAATGGTATTTGGCCAAAGTTGTTATGGTGATAAAGCCATTGCATGCTAAGTGTGAAGCTTGATGATGATGCATGCAATGATGGATTGTCTACTCTTGAGTAAGATTTTGAGTTTTCTTTTGTGTTTAACCATGATTGAAGTTGAAAGGAGCATGATTGTCATATTCGCCATGATGCATTCATGAGCATGGTTCATGCTTCTTGCATGTTAGTTAAAATTTGTATTTTGGATGGCTATGGACACCTTGAAATTCGCCATGCTCATATTGTATATATATGTTTGCACATGATGTTTTGGCTATGAAGTAAGTGATAAATATATTGGTTTAAAGAAGAAGATGTTGAAGAATGCTTGTGAAATTGCAAGCACAATTGACCTAGCACACATATAAGTGCTTGATGCTATATTATAAGTTTTGGGCCACAATGTGCAAAGCATTAACTAGTAAAATGCATGCTGTTTTGTGAGGTATTAAGTGCATAATTGGCCTCAACATGTACATGAATATTCAGCCTTGGGTAGCCTATTGAAGGCCTTAGCTTTTCCTTGATGCTCAAATAAATTGTATTGAATTGCTTGATGTAGTATAAAATGTGTATTCAAGCTAAAGAGTGGCCATATGACCATTTAAACTCCTTGTCATATTCGGCCATAAGCAAGCACAATGAGGTTTTAATAAATTGAATTTGTTTGAATTAGCTCAAGAGCTAAGAGGGCCACAATTGGACAAGGGGAAGGAAAAAGTGATCGAATAGCCGAAAAAGCCGTTCGACAACATCCGAGGTAAGTCCTCAAGAAGTGACCTTACTTGAATTATGTGAGATGAAGTATGGATGTGTATGATTATTGATTTATGTGTGTATGAGAAATTGAATGATACCCGGGCTAAGTCCCGAAGGCGAATATGCTTGTGAATATATGTGCGTTTGAGCCTTAGTAACGAAAATGAAATATGTATGTCCAATGATTATTGATGTATGTGTACATGAGAAATTGAATGATATCCGGGCTAAGCCCCAAAGACAATTATGCTGGAAATTATATCCGGGTTAAACCCGAAGGCAATTGTGCTAGTGGCTATATCCGGGCTAAGACCCGAAGGCATTCGTGCGAGTTATTCTATCCGGGCTAAGACCCGAAGGCATTCGTGCACGTGATTATATCCGGTTATATTCCGAAGAATCTTGGGCTGGAGGTGAGTGTTGGTTGCTGTAATGAATTCAATTAGTACACTCGAAAAGCCCAAAGGATAAGGTACGTTATATGTGCATTGGAAAGTCGACATGTTTGAGCAACATTCGCTCAATCGACTAATGAATTTCAGTTATTGAATTGATTGATACTTTGTGAAATTATATAATGATGAAGTGTGAAGTAAGAATGTGTATTAATGAAATGATGCATTTGGCTATGTGAATGTATTGCTGTAATTAGAGTTGATTATATTCCTTGAGACTTACTAAGCATAAAAATGCTTACCCGTTGCTTTGGCTCTCGGTTTTCTAGATTTCGCTCAAAGCAATCGGATTTGGGATCGTTGAAGTCAAGTCATCCACACTATCAAGCCTCCATTTTGGTATAAATTTTGGTTGAACTTGAAATGGCATGTATAGGACTACCCCTTGTTGGTTAAATATGTTGTGATGTATATATATACGGCCATGCGAAAATGGCTCGAAAAAGGAAGCATGAACTTAGACTATTTGTGGTTTGTATGTATATATTTGGTGTCATGATGTGGCTATGGATTGGAAATGGGAATGTTGGTCACATGATCAGCCATTGGCATGGTTAAAATGATCATATATGAACCTATGTATGGCAAGACTGGTTGGTTCATGGAGACTACCAAATAGGTAAGACCTACCTTAAAAACAGATGCTGCCAGCTGCAGTGATGTGAATGTGAAAAATCACCAAAATTCGTAGGAATGGAATTAAATAGTGAATAAGCTATGTAAATGAACCTTGATGAGTCTATTTTCATATGGAAGAAACGAAATGGTCATAGGAGTTACATGTTAAGAGATATTAAAGCTATTATGAGACAGGGCCAGAACGGTTTCTGGGTTCCCTGTCGCAACTTTAAAAATTTACTATAAATTATGAAGAAATAATTAGGAGACATACCTTATATGTACAGATTCCATTTTGAGTCTAGTTTCATTAGAAACAAACGTCACCAGCATTAAATCCCTGTACAGAGAAATATTCAAGTTATACCACGCGAAGGTCAGAGCAGTCGATCCCTGTAACATGGGTGACTTTAACTAATAAACTGTACCAATTGGCCCGACCAAAAATTCTAGAAATAAATCCATGGATGGATATATGAGCCTAAATTCAGGGAAAATTTACGAAACCAGTTTCCGAGTTTTGAAACTCGAGATATGATTTTTAAGGCGACAGTGACGCAGTTTTCCAGCCTGACTGGAAATGTCAAATGGATGGGCAAAACAAGTGAACTTGGCTTGTTAACCCCTCGTGTCCGACAATCGCGATGATCTCGGGTTCGGGTGTTACAATTTTATTGGTATCATAGCCACGGTTTAGTCGATTCTAGGACTACCGTGATGTGTTTGGGGTCTAGCTATACATGCCATTAAATGATGAATCGATAGTGTGGTGATTTCTGACAATTTGACTTTGTGTTTGTTTATAGCAATGGATCCCGATCCCAACCGAGCGATAGCTGATGATGTGGAGAGTGTGGCGCTGCTCCGCGCAGAAGGGACAGCGGCCGGACTCAACCTATGGCCAGCAATCCTAATGATGAGGCTAGGCGAGCCTTTTATAGTGTGATGAACGAATGGTTTAATCAATACATTCGAACTAACACGGCTGTTCCACAACCTCCATTCCCGACAAATGCAACCCCCGCACCTACAATACCTCCGGTGACTGACCAAATGCTTACCCCGTTGCTTTGGCTCTCTGTTTTATAGATTTTGCTCGTTAGCTATCGGATTCGGGATCATTGAAGTCGAAGTCATCCACACTATCAAAGCCCCCATTTTGGTACAATTTTGGTTGAACTTTGAAATGGCATGTATAGGACTACCCTTTGGTTGTAGGTCATGTACCTTTCGGTTTTGTGTAAACTTGGATAGCCATGCGAAAATGGCTTATATACGTTTTTAGCATAGTACTATAATCGTTTGTATGTTGATCATTATGAGGTATGGAATGGTTTTGAAACGATTAGCCATTGGAATGGTTAAGCATGATCACACTTTGTGCTATATATGCAAAAAGGGCCAATTGAATCATGGAAATCATGAAATAGGTAAAGCCTACCTTAAAGGCAGATGCTGACAGCAGCAGTGATGTGGATATGAAAAATCACTAAAAATATTAGGAACAGTATTAAATAGTGAATAAATTATGTAAATGAACCTTGATTAATCTACTTTCATGTGGAAGAAACGAAACGGTCATATGAGTTGTATGTTAAGAGATATTAAAGTTCTCGTGAAGCAGGGCCAGAACGGTTTCTGGATCCCCTGTTCCGACTTTGGAAATTCATTGTACATTAACCAGAGAGAATTAGGAGTCATGCCACGTATGTATAGATTCCACTCTGAGTCTAGTTTCTATATAAATAAACGGCATCAGTATTGAAGCCCTGTACAGGGAGATATCCAATTCGTAATGCATGAAGGTCAGTGTAGTCGAACCCTGGATTCGGGGAAACTTTAACTAATAAAATGTACTAATTGGCCCAACCAAAAATTCTAGAAAAAAATGTGTTGATGGAGTTATGAGTCTAGTTTCATGGAAAATTTACAAAACTGATTTTCGAGCTTTAAAACTCAAGATATGATTTTTAAGGTGACAGTGATGCAGTAACCAGCTAGTCTGGAAAATTTTTTTATGGACTGTGAAACAATTAAGTTAAGTCTGTGTGCACCTTGTGTTCGACTCCGGTAACGGACTCGGGTACGGGGTGTTACAATTTTATTGGTATTAGAGCTACGGTTTAGTCGATTCTAGGACTACCGTAATGCGTTTGGGTCTAGCTATACATGCCATTTTATGTGATTATTTGATAGTGTGGTGATTTCTGACGTTTGAATTTGTGTTTATTTATAGTAATGGATCCCGATCCCAACCGAAAGCGATAGCTGATGATGTGGAGAGTGTGGCGCTGCTCCCTTTAAGGGACAGCGCCATGGACTCTCAACCTGTTGCTAGCAATCCGAATGATGAGGCTAGGCAAGCTTTCTATAGCGTGATGAATGATTGGTTTAACCAATACATTCGAACTAACACGGCTGTTCCACAACCTCCATTCCCGGCTAATACAACCCCGCACCTACAATGCCTCCAGAATCGACCAAATAAGGTCCAATAAGCCCTCGGTTGATGAATCCGAAAACATGGGGCTATGAATTTAAAGCTATGGATAGCGACGATGCCGAGCAAGTGAATCTTGGTTGGACAACACTATCCGGTACTCGATGAGCTATCTTGTACACCCGATGAATGCCTAAAGTGTACTATCTCCTTGCTACGTGATTACGCCTACTATTGGTGGTGTACTCGACTTCACAGTGCCCGAGAGCAAGTAGCTTGGGAGTTTTCCAAACCGAGTTTGGAAAAGTATATCGGTCGAGATTTATGGATCAAAACGGAAGGAATTTCTTGAACTTAAACAAGGTTCCATGTCGGTTACCGACTATGAACGAAAATTTGTGAGGCTTAGTCGATGCAGCGGAATGCATTTCTTGAAGTCGTGATGTGTAAACGCTCAAGATGGATGAATGATGATATAAAGCTGTATGTTGGCATTTTGGAAATCAGAGAGTTTGTGGCTCTTGTCGAGCGAGCGTGCAAAGCCGAGGAGCTCGATCGGAGAAAAGAAAAGTGAAGTGGGAGCAAGGGAGTTTCAGAAGAGGTCTTTGGGAAGCCCTTCCCACGACATCAAAGAAATTTAGAGATGGCTTAGGCGGTCTAGAGACACTTCGGGCTTTTCTAGACGAGATCGCGATCGACCCCCTGTGACCACACGAGTCACTTCGATCGCCAGTGGTGGAAATGATCGTCGAGAGAGAGCAAAGTGCCAGTATTGTGGCAAATGGCATTCCAGAAGTTGTAGATTCCGTGACCGCTCCTGTTACAAGTGCGGAGCAGTTGACCACTTCATTAAAGATTGCCCAAGGTTGTCTGAACAGAATGTAGATCAGAGTGGGAAACCGGGTGCTACCACTGCTTGAGGTAGACCATCTAGAAATACGGGCAATGCTAGTGGTGGTCAGAGAGGATCTAGAGATGCTACGACCAGATCCGAGGCTCGTGCTCCTGCTAGGGCTTATGCCATACGCCAGCGTGAGGATGCTTCCTCGCCGGATGTTATTACCGGTACTTTCACTCTCTTTGATACTAATGTGATTGCTTTAATTGACCTGGTTCTACTCACTCTTATATATGCGAAACCTTAGCATCCAAAGAAGACTTTACCTATTGAGTCTCTTCGAGTTCGTAATTCGGTGTCAAATCTCTTGGGTCGTTACGTCTTTGGTCGACAAAGTGTGTAAGAAATGTCCCCTAGTAATTCGAGGTTCCTGTTTTCCGACGGACTTGATGCTTTTTCCGTTCGATGAATTTGATGTTATTCTTGGGTTGGATTGGTTGACCGTGCATGATGCGGTTGTGAATTGCAAAAGCAAGACTATTGATTTAAGGTGCGCAAATAACGAGATGATCTGAGTTGAGTCTACGGACTTGAAGGGGGTGCCAGCTGTAATATCATCAATGTTGGCCCAGAAATATGTAAGAAAAGGGTGCGAAGCATACCTTGCGTATGTACTTGATGATAAGGAGTTAGAAACAAAACCCGAATCTGTGCCGATGGTTTGTGAATACCCGGATGTTTTTCCCGAAAAATTACCGGGTTTGCCCCCTGTTCGGGAGGTAGAGTTTGGTATTGAGCTTATACCTGGGACCACACCGATTTCGATAGCTCCGTATCGTATGGCACCAACGGAATTGAAGGAGTTGAAAGCTCAGTTGCAAGAGTTGGTGGAAAGAGGTTTTGCTCGCCCGAGTTTTTCACCTTGGGGTGCACCAGTGTTGTTTGTGAAAAAGAAGGACGGAACCATGAGGTTGTGCATCGACTATCGTTAGCTTAATAAAGTGACAATAAAGAACAAATATCCGTTACCGCGTATCGATGATTTGTTCGATCAACTGAAGGAGCCTCGGTGTTCTCAAAATAGATTTGAGATCGGGCTATTATCGATTCTGAATCGAGATCGGACATACCCAAAAGCGCCTTGAGCGAGATATGGTCACTACGAGTTCTTAGTGATGCCGTTTGGGCTCACTAATGCCCTGCGGTATTTATGGATTTGATGAATCGAATCTTGGACCATATTTGGATCGGTTCGTAGTTGTGTTCATTGGCGACATCTGGTCTATTCAAGAGATGAGACCGAACATACGAGCACCCGAGATTAGTGTCGCAAATTTTACGGGATAAGCGGTTATCGCTAAGTTCACAAGTGTGAGTTACGGTTAAGAGAGGTTAGCTTCTTGGGTCATGTGGTATCTGCATTGGGTATTCGAGTCGACCCAAGCAAAATTTCAGCCATACTTAACTGGAAGCCTCCAAGAAATATTACTTGAGGTTCGAGCTTTTTGGGACTTGCTTTACTTACCGACGGTTTGTAAAAGGATTCTCGATGATAGCCACACCCATGACGAAACTGCTTCAGAAAGATGTCAAGTTTGAATGGACGGAAAAGTGTCAGAAAAGTTTCGACCAATTGAAAACTCATTTGACGGAAGCTCCAGTACTAGTACAGCCCGAATCTGGCAAAGAGTTTGTCATTTATAGTGACGCCTCCCTACTTGGGTTAGGTTGCATATTGATGCAAGAAGGTCGAGTTGTGGCCTATGCGTTGAGACAATTAAAGCCACATGAGAAAAATTATCCGACCCATGATCTCGAATTGGCTGCCATCGTATTCGCCTTAAAGATATGGCGACATTACTTATTTGGTGAGAAGTGCCATGTGTACTCGGATCACAAAAGTCTCAAATATTTGATGACTCAAAGAGACTTAAATCTGCGACAAAGACGTTGGCTCGAGTTGTTAAAAGATTATGAGCTTGTCATTGATTATCACCCGGGAAAGGCTAATGTGGTTGCGGACGCCTTAAGCCGGAAATCACTGTTTACTTTATGAGCGATGAATGTACACCTGTCTATTCTACCCGACAATGTGTTAGTAGCCGAATTAAAGGCCAAACTATTATTGACTCATCAAATTCGTGAAGCTCAGAAAGTTGACGATGAGTTGGTTGCAAAACGGGCTGAGTGTGTTCCGAACAAGGAATCGGAGTTTCAAATTGATGATGATGATTGTTTGAGGTTCAGAAGTCATCTGTGTGTTCCAAAGAATTCGGAACTTATTTCGATAATTCTGAACGAAGCCCATTGTAGCCGAATGGCAATCCACCCGGGGAGTACGAAGATGTACAACGATTTGAAACGTCGGTTTTGGTGGCATGGTATGAAACGAGACATCTCCGACTTTGTTTCGAGATGTTTAATATGTCAACAAGTGAAAGCGAAACATCAAGTGCCTTCAGGATTACTTCAGCTTATTACGATACCCGAATGGAAATGGGATCGAGTCACAATGGACTTTGTATCCGGACTGCCATTGTCAGCAAGTAAGAAGGATGCGATTTGGGTTGTTGTTGATAGACCGACTATGTCGGCTCACTTTATCCTGTATGCGTCGGATTTTCATTGGATAAACTAGCTGAATTGTACGTTTCTCAGTTGTGAGATTACACGGTACCGATTTACATTGTGTCGGATAGAGATCCGAGGTTCACCTCGCGATTTTGGAAGAAATTGCAAGAAGCTTTGGGTACCAAGTTGCATTTCAGACCGCCTTTCACCCCAAACCGATGGTCAATCCGAACGGATAATTCGGATACTTGAGGATATGTTGAGATGTTGCATCCTCGAATTCGATGGTTCATGGGAACGGTATTTACCTTTGATTGAATTCGCTTACAACAATAGTTTTCAATCAAGTATTAAGATGGCGCCTTACGAGGCTCAGACGGCGTAAATGCCGTACACCATTGTTTTGGACCGAGCTCGATGAAAACAAAATTTTCGAGTGGATTTAATTAAAGATGCTAAATGAAGGTAAAGGTAATCCGTGAAAGTCGAAGGCGGCCACAGATCGTCAGAAATCGTACGCGGATTTGAAACGAAAGGACATTGAGTATCGTGGGAGATAAAGTGTTTCTTAAAGTTTCGCCTTGGAAAAAGATACTCGATTTGGCCGTAAGGGCAAGTTGAGCCGAGATTCATTGGGCGTCTGAAATCTCGAACGAGTTGGCCCGATTCGTATCGTTTGATTTTTCCCCGAACTCGAAAAGATTCTAACGTCTTCCATGTTTCAATGCTTCGACGCTATAGATCTGATCCGTCGCACGTAATTAGTCCATCAGAGGTTAAAATTCAAGCCGATATGAGTTATGAAGAAGAACCGATTCGTATCCTAGCTCGTGAAGTGAAAGAGTTGCGAAACAAAAGGGTTCCGCTAGTGAAAGTGTTATGGCTCAAACACGGGATAGAAGAAGCTACTTGGGAACCCGAGAACTCTATGAAAGAGCGATATCCAAATCTATTTACCGGTAAGATTTTCGGGGACGAAAATTTCTTAAGTGGGGGAGAGTTGTGACAGCCTTAAAACGACCCTAGTCGGAATGTGGTTTCGGGACCACAAAACCGAGGCATAAAAATAATTTAATGTTTATTTTGATGCCTATAATATGTGTTAACTCATGTGTGACATTCTTGATGCTTTAATTTAGAGTTATAAATGTGAATTTCACTAGAAAGGACCTAGTAGAAAACTTTGAAAATATGATGGGGAAATGTGTGATGACTAATTAAAGAATGCATGCAAAACAATGGCCTTGCATGTCAAATATCCCTCTTTTTATAGGAGGTGGCCGGCCATGACAAGGAGGATGGGCAAAACATGTCATAGACATGTTTTGTTGGTGCATTAGGGAGAAACATTAAACTAAGGGTATGGGTAATAAAAAATGAAAAAAAAATGTGTGTGAAGGCTTCTCCCTCCCCATTGCCGTGTATTGAAGAAAAGAAAAGAAAAAATTTGCTCATCCATTTCATTCTCTCTTGACCGAAAATACTAAAGAGGAAGGAAGGAATTTTTGCTTCATGTTTGGTTTGGAAGGGATTAGGAAGAGATTTGGCTATACTTGCATCAAGATTAAGGTATGTTTGAGGTTGTGCCATGAGATTCATGCATGTTTTAGTTGCTAGCTTGATGTTCTTATTAGCCCATGGTTCAAATCTTTGCTATGTCATGGAATGATATTCGCCAAAGGGATGTGGTGTTAATGCCATTGCATGCTAAATATCAAGCTTGATAATGATACATGCGATGGGGATTGAGGACTCTTAGATTTTCTTTTAGCATTTTGAATGAGATACTAAGTTCTTTGTTTAACCATGACCAAATTGAAGCGGTATGGTATTGTGGTGTATTCGCCATGGTATATCCATAAGTATGATTCATGCATGTTGCATGGTAGGTAATATTGAGCTTTGGATATGTGTTTATATTTGGATATAAGCAACTTGGGATTCGCCCTTGCACCTACATGAATATATGTTTGCACATGATGTATTGGTATGACATATATACTATTTCAAGGTGTATATTTGCTTGTGATGATGTTTCAGTTATGAAGTAAATGAGAGATGTGTATTGAGCTACAATATGTAATGCGTTAGTTAGTAAAATGTATGCTGTTTTTGTATGGTATTAAGTGTATAATTGGCCTCAACATGGACATGCATATTCGGGCACATGAGGGGAGTTGGTGTGCATGCATTCGGTTAGAGGTAAGCATATTGATGCCTATTCTTGGCTTGGAAAATTTGGCTAAGGAGAGCACTAAATAATGTGTTGAATTCAATTCGTGATTTCATACACATGTGACTCTAATGTCTAATGTATATAAGGGCTAAGTACCTTGAGCTTCACTTTGATGATTGAATGAATTGTATTGAATTGCTTGTTGTGATTAAAAATTGTGCATGACCATTGAGTATTTGAGCTAAAGGATGGCCAAGGCCATAGGACCATTTAAATTTCCTTGTCATATTCGGCCATAAGCTATCATAATAAGATTTTAATAAGTTAAATTTGTGTGAATTAGCTCAAGAGCTTAGAGGACCACCGTTGGATAAGGGAAAGGAAAAAGTGATCGAATAGCCGTCGAAATCGTTCGACAACATCCGAGGTAAGTCTTGAGTAATGACCCTACTTGAATTATATTGAAATCATGCCCTTGTGTGTGGCTATTGAGCCGAAATTGTAAAGGTTTGATAAATATTTTGTGTTTGAGCCTTAGTAACGAAAATGAAATATGGATGTGTCGTGATTATTGATATATGTGTACATGAGCATTTGAATGATACCCAGGCTAAGTCCCAAGGCATTTATGCTAGTGATTATATCCGGGCTAAGACCAAGGCATTCGTATGAAGTTGTTATAACCGGCTAAGACCAAGGCAATTGTGCAAGTTACCAAATCCGGGTTAAGACCAAGGCAATTGTGCTTGTGGTTATATCCGGTTGAATCCGAAGGTACGTGACTCGAAATGAGCAATCTTGCTGTAAAATTTCAGTTTATACACTTGTGAAAATTCCAGCAATGAGGTATGTTCGTATGTGCTTGAATTAGTTGAGCCCTTACAAGTAAGTATTCGCCGTTGATAAACGAGCTACCGCCTTTGGCTAAGTTGTTCTTTTGTGTATAAACATAGGGTCGGTAATGTGAAGTAAGTATGATTATGAGAATGTGTATTAATAAAGTGATTCATTTAGTTATGTAAACGTAATACTTTAGTCAAAGCTGATTTCATTACTTGAGACTTACTAAGCATTAAAATGCTTACCCGTTGCTTTGGCTCTCTGTTTTATAGATTTTGCTCGTTAGCTATCGGATTCGGGATCATTGAAGTCGAAGTCATCCACACTATCAAAGCCCCCATTTTGGTACAATTTTGGTTGAACTTTGAAATGGCATGTATAGGACTACCCTTTGGTTGTAGGTCATGTACCTTTCGGTTTTGTGTAAACTTGGATAGCCATGCGAAAATGGCTTATATACGTTTTTAGCATAGTACTATAATCGTTTGTATGTTGATCATTATGAGGTATGGAATGGTTTTGAAACGATTAGCCATTGGAATGGTTAAGCATGATCACACTTTGTGCTATATATGCAAAAAGGGCCAATTGAATCATGGAAATCATGAAATAGGTAAAGCCTACCTTAAAGGCAGATGCTGACAGCAGCAGTGATGTGGATGTGAAAAATCACTAAAAATATTAGGAACCGTATTAAATAGTGAATAAATTATGTAAATGAACCTTGATGAATCTACTTTCATGTGGAAGAAACGAAACGGTCATATGAGTTGTATGTTAAGAGATATTAAAGTTCTCGTGAAGCAGGGCCAGAACAGTTTCTGGATCCCCTGTTCCAACTTTGGAAATTCATTGTAAATTAACCAGAGAGAATTATGAGTCATGCCATATATGTATAGATTTCTCTCTGAGTCTAGTTTCTATAGAAAGAAACGGCATCAGTATTGAAGCCCTGTACAGGGAGATATCCAATTCGTAATGCGTGAAGGTCAGTGTAGTCGAACCCTGGATTAGGGGAAACTTTAACTAATAAACTGTACTAATTGGCCCAACCAAAAATTCTATAAAAACAGGTGGTGATGGACTTATGAGTCTAGTTTCAGGGAAAATTTACGAAACTGATTTTCTAGTTTTAAAACTCAAGATATGATTTTTAAGGCGACAGTGATGCAGTAACCAGCTAGTCTGGAAAATTTTTTTATGGACTGTGAAACAATTAAGTTAAGTCTGTGTGCACCTTGTGTTTGACTCCGATAACGGACTCGGGTACGGGGTGTTACAATTAAGATACTAAACCTCACTCCAGTAAGATTTTCGAGGACGAAAAATCTCTGAAGGGGGGAGAGTTGTAATAGCCCAAAATTGGGTCTAGTTGGAATAGAGGTTTCGGGACCACAAAATCTGAGATATAAATAATTATTTTATGATTATTTTGAGGTCTATGATATGATTGCATAATTGTGTGAAAATTTTGTGAAGAAATTCTATGCATAAAGTGCTTAATTCGAAGTTAGGGACTAAATTGAATAAGTTGCAAAACTTGCATTCTAGAAGTTTCTAGTATGAAATTGATTTGAAATATTAATTAGGAGGTCTTAAATAGAAATTTGACCAAATTCTAAGTTATGGGCAAAAATTGGACATGGATGGAATTTTTGGAAAGTTTAGTAGTAAGGGTATTTTGGTCATTTAGGGGTAAAATGAATTAAAATATAAAATTAAAAGCCAATTTTGCTCCTCTTCTTCACCATGGACGTGTATACCAAGGGAGACTCCATGGATAGGGTTTTCAAGCTTCCCAAGCTCAATTGTAAGTCCGTTCTAACCCGTTTTCAAGTTCTTTACGCTTTTGGAGTCCCATAACTTGATTTAGCTTATGCTAGCAATAATTCAACCTAGGGTTCATATTTGGAAAAATACCCATAGGTAAAATTTGTGTATTCTGGTGTTTTATGATACAATATGAGGTTTTAAATTATGTTAGACAACTTGTGCTACTCGGTTTTAAGTGAAAACGAGCAAAAGGGCTTAATCGGTAAAAATACCTAATAGTCATAAGTATATGTTAGAGTGAGAATTTGATGTTGCCATAGAAGGAAAAGTGATCATCATGTCATAAAACATAATAATAAGGGATGAAGTTTAATTCCGAGCCTAGGGCAAAAGTGTAAATATGCAAAAGTTTAGGGCAAAATTATAATTTTTCCAAAGTTTGAGTTAATGACTGTTTTGAATAGTACATTAATTAAATAAGTAAAATATGATGTTTTAGATCCCGGAAAACTAGATTTGAACCTAGAATGAGAGAAAAATCGAAAATTGGGAAAGTTGGTAAAATGGTCGTTTTAATATCAAGGTAAGTTCATATGTATAATAAGCATTAATTTATGCATGTTTCAATGGTAAATTGATATATTTACTATGATCTCCGAGGTGTTGAAAGTATGTAAGTTGGTATGATAATAATACAACAATAATGCTGTAATTTATATTTGAAAGTTAAATTTAGTGAGTTAATTGAATTATGTTAAATTAAATGATTATGGTGCCAAGTTTATGAATTGATTTAAAATATGTCTATGGTACATGAAGTGCATTGAATTATCATACATAAATGTGATTTCTATGATTATGGATATTATGGGAAATTGTAAGTTCATATGATTTTAATAAGACAATGTGTAATTTAATGTTATTGCGTTGATATTAAATGAGATGTAAGTTTATATGTAAGTAATACATCACTATTACTTGTATTATGATATTTTATAAAAATATTGGAAATATGTTTGTGGATAATTACTTGATTGATGAAATTGTTGGAAAAGAGAGAGAAATCCCGGTTGAACCTTCGGAAAGATTGGATGATACAGATGGTATGTAGATAGGTCACATGTATAGTGCTGAGTGCACATCATGTGTACAAGAGAGCTACAAGACATTACGATGTAGCTAGGTCGCATGGGTGATACTATGTGTACACCATGTAGACAAGAGAGCTACGGGATATATGTAGCTAGGTCGCATGCGTGGTTCCCCGGTTGAACCTTCGGAAAGATTGGATGACATAGATGGTATGTAGCTAGGTCACATGTATAGTGCTGAGTGCACATCATGTGTACAAGAGAGCTACAAGACATTATGATGTAGCTAGGACACATGGGTGATACTATGTGTACACCATGTAGACAAGAGAGCTATGGGATATATGTAGCTAGGTCGCATACGTGGTTCCCCGGTTGAACCTTCGGAAAGATTAGATGATACAGATGGTATGTAGCTAGGTCACATGTATAGTGCTGAGTGCACATCATGTGTACAAGAGAGCTACAAGACATTATGATGTAGCAAGGTCGCATGGGTGATACTATGTGTACACCATGTAGACAAGAGAGCTACGGGATATATGTAGCTAGGTCGCATGCGTGGTTCCAAGTGAAGGACACCATGTAGACAAGAGAGCTACGAGATAAACTGGCTAGGTCACATGGGTGGTACTAAGTGTTCACCATGTGTACAAGAGAGCCGAACTATATGATGGGCGGAGCTATGTGCTGAAACCACCAAGTATCGAGGATTGATCCGAAGTGTTCAACGGAAGACTCTCTATGTATTGCTTTGTGAGTTTTGTGATGAATATGTGCAGGAACTTGGTTATGTGAATGATGTGCTCATTAAGTGACCAGGATGTGGTAAGGTTATAAACAAGTAAGTTATACATGAGGAAGATTTTATGGTGACCCTGTGATCATGGGCCTATACTTGTGATGTATGAAATGTGGTGAAAATGATTTGTGATATGTATGTTAAAATGAGGTTAATACAAAGAAAGTGCGAAAGAGTGAATTAGCAATAAAACTGTTTTAGACAGTAGCAGTGACGTGATTTTGAAAAATCACCAAAAATAGTATAAATTGAACCAGAGACTGAATGAGATATAAAATTAAAGCTTAATGAGTATATTTTTATATAAAAGAAACATAGAAAGTAAAGGAGTTCTACATTTTTGAGATATTTATGTTTTCGTGAGACTGATTCAGAATGATTACGTGATCCCCTGTTCTGACTTTGGAAAATCACAAAAATTTGGAGAAAAATAATTAGAGGCTAAAATTATATTTTTAAAATCCATAATGAGTAGTTTTTCAAGATAAATCAACAAGAACATTATCTGAGTTCTGTACTATGAGATAATTATTTTTTAGTGAAGAGAGGTCAGAACTGTCAGAAAGTGAAACTGGGGAAATTTTAATGATTAAACTGTACTAATTGGCTAAACCAAAAATTATGAAAATTTTATGATGGAACAATATGTGAGTCTAGTCTCAGGGGAAATTTACGGATCTTAATTTGGAGCTCTGTAGCTCGAATTATAAATAATTAAGTGACTATGACTCGTGTAGACAGTTTGATGTGATCATTTATTAGTAAATTGTGAAATCGTACTTACAAGAATGCTATATACATTAAGGATGTGGAATGGAGAGGAGGAGGAGGAAAATAAATATATGTGGAATACATGGAAACTATGGTATATGAAATATTGATATAATGAAATAAATGATATGTGTTTATAAGAAAACAAAAAGAGAATGTTATGTATCATGACATGTATATATATATATATATATATATATGACTAGTCTCAATGTAATGCTTGTTGAGTATGGAATTGAATTGAAATGTTTCAGGCAAACATGTTATTCTGCGCATCTGAATCGTGGTATTTTATAAAGATATGATCTAGCTTTAAATATGAATGCTTGATGATTAAGTGAAGATATTTGGTAAGATGATAATCTTGGTATAAATGTATAAGCGGTACTATAATAAACAAGGTAAAATGAGTATGAGAGACACATGTATGATGACATACAAATGCTATGTTTGTGGTTTAATTGAGGATGTATAATCATTAAATGAATACCATGTTATATGCTTTTGATTTTGTATAAGTGTGTAAGAGATCAAGGTTGACCAAAGCTTGGAAAATAGCCTAGGTATATTCCACAGTGCAGAGACACGACCATGTGTCTCAGCCGTGTATGGAATACGACTTTGGGACACGGGCGTATGGAGCCTTAAAACATGAAATTTCTAAGATTTTCGTAAGTTCTCAGTTTAGTCCCAAACCCTTTCTAAAGTATGTTTTGGGTTCCGTAGACTCAAATAAGGGACTATGTGTAAGAGAATGAACGCTTTGAAATATGAATAAAATTTTATGGCTCGTATTTTAGTTTAATGTTTGTATGTTTGTCTGGTAACGCCTCGTACCTTAGCCCGGCCTCGGATATGGGTAAGGGGTGCTACATGGAGGGAGTCGAAGGTGGCCAGCTAGCAAGACGACTTGGACTTGTTTTTTTTTAAAAGAAAGCATATAGTTTCTAGCTTATTAAGTAATTTCATACTGGAATGAAATAAGGCCTTCCCTTTTTTTATTATTTGGATTGTTATTTTTATGCGTTGTAATTATGAGAAGGTGAACATGGGTTTCCTAAATCATAGATTGTTTTTCTATGTTTCCGCAACTAAATTTTAAAATGACAGGCTTTCATAAATCATATGTTTTAAACAAGCTTTCACGATTGAAAGAGAGTTTTTATGAGTTTATTAAGGTTTCTTATTATAAGGAAGGGTTTTCAATGAAAACAAGGTTTTCGCTAAAACACTTCAATGTGATGTGCCAGATTCGGCCATAATGTCCTGTCCGGGTCTGGGGTGTTACATATTCACTTGATAAGCTTGCTGAGTTATACATTTCTCAGATTGTGAGATTACACGGAGTACCTATTTCTATTGTTTCAGATAGAGATCCGAGATTTACATCGCGTTTCTGGAAGAAATTGCAAGATGCACTGGGTACAAAGCTACACTTTAGTACTGCTTTTTATCCACAAATAGATGGTCAATCCGAGCAGATTATTCTGATACTCGAAGATATGTTGTGATGTTGCACTCTTGAGTTTGAAGGTACATGGGAACGATACCTTCCATTGATTGAATTTGTGTATAATAATAGTTTTCAATTGAGTATTAAAATGGAACGTCTGAAGCTCTATACGGTCGTAAATGTAAAACATTATTGTACTAGATTGAACTTAGCAAGAATAAGATTCACGGGATTGATCTGATTAGAGAGATTAAAGAAAAAGTGAAAGTGATCCGTGATAGTTTGAAAGCAGCATCAGATCCACAGAAATCTTACACAGACTTGAAGCGGAAAGATATTGAGTTTCAGATTGCGGATAGAATATTTTTGAAGCATCACTATGGAAGAAAATACTTCGATTTGGTGATAAAGGAAAATTGAGTCTGAGATTCATCGGGCCGTATGAGATTATTGAGCGAGTTGGACCAGTGGCTTATTGGATAGCATTGCCGTCTGAGCTAGAAAAGATTCATAATGTGTTTCATGTATCGATGCTTCGACGATATAGATCTGATCCTTCACATGTTATCTCCCTAATCGAAATTGAGATTCAGTCAAATTTGCCATACAGTGAAGAACCGATCCAAATTCTAGCTCGTGAGATCAAAGAATTGAGAGATAAAAGAATAGTACTAGTAATAGTATTATGGCATCAGCATGGGGTTGAAGAAGTTACATGGGAACCCGAGGATGCTATAAGAAAGCAATATCAAAACCTATTCGTTGGTAAGATTTTCAGGGACGAAAATCCCTAATGGGAGAGCTGTAATAGCCCGGTTTTAGCCAAATCAGAACAGTAGTTTCAGAACCACAAATTTGTGGTCATAAAATTATTCTAATATTATTTTCGGTGTTTACAGTTTGTTATTATATATGTGTGAAAGTTTTGTTGATCACGATTTTCATGACAGGTAAGTTTTATATATTTATAATTAATCATTTTTGAAACTAACTATTATCATGATGTAGGCAAGTGTACCTATCGAACAGTAGTATAGTTTTAGAAAGACCGGATTGTCGAACCAAAAGGAACTAAAAGTACTAGTAATGACTGTCTTTTTATTAACTAGCCTAAGAATAAGGGGGTTTTGTTTTAACTAACTAATTATCTAAACTAAGAATTCATAGAAAATAGAATTAGGGAATTACTTTTGGAAAAACGATTGAATTAAGACAATGCCTAAGGAAGAATCCACCTAGACTTCACTTGTTATTCTAATTCCGAATCGGACGATTTATTCATTTAACTTGTTCCGTAGAGATCCCTAAGTTATGTTATTATCCCTATTCAAGACTAATAACGTCTAATTCCTAGATTGAATAATTAATACTTTTCTCTAATTAACACCCTAGGGTTGCATTAACTCGATCTATGGATCCCCTTATTAGGTTTCACCCTAATCTGGCAAAATCTTGTCACCCTATCTCTAGGCACGCAATTAACTCTGCTTAATTATGACAAATGTACTCTTAGACAGGGTCTATTCCTCCTTTAAATAAGAGCTTATCTTGAATCAGTATCCTAGGATATCAAAATAATAATTAAGAACACATAATTAAGAACAAGTTAAATATTTATCATACAATTCAGAAAATAATAACAAGGTTCGTCTTAGGTTTCATTCCCCTTAGGTATTTAGGGGGTTTAGTTCACTATAAGGAAAACATCTCAGAAGAATAATGAATACAAAACAGAAAGAAAACCCAAAACTCCTGAAGGGAAATTAAGGGGAGATCTTCAGTCTTGATGGTGAATCCGGCTTCTGAGATGTATCAATTGGCTTCCCTTGAGCAGTTCTTTGCCTCCTTTTCTCTGCGTCCCCTTTCCTCTTTCTTTCGGGTGTATTTATAGGCTTTAGAATGCCTAAAAACCCTCAACATTAGCCTTTTTCGAGTTAGACTCATCTTGGGCTCAGCAGGGATACGCCCGTGTGTGACTACTTCAGGTCGTGCTTGAACCTGTTAGATTGCAGGGGCTTGTGTTCTACCCGTGTGAGTCATGCTTCGATTCTGCCAAATTGACATGGCCGTGTGGTCTGCCCGTGTGAGGAGGTCCAGGCCGTGTTGATTTCGTACATTGGCCCATTCTTTTCGTTTTCGGCCCGTTTCTCGTTCCTTTCAATCTCCTATGCTCACCTACGTATAAAACATGAAATTAAAGCATTAGGAGCATCGAATTCACCAATTCTAAGGGAAAATCATCCATAAAATGTGTTAAGCATGGGGTAAAAATATGTATAAATTACGGTTTATCAAATACCCCCACACTTAAGCTTTTGCTTGTCCTCAAGCAATATCCTCAACTCATAATCAAAATAAATCCTTCTCAACTTATAATCTCTATCGAAAATATCTCAAAATAATCCACAGGTAATCATACATTGAGAATTCAACTAAAAGAACATTAGAGCTTCAAACATTCCAAGTTGAGTATTTAATCATGTAAAACTTAGGCATCTCCCCTTATCTAAGTGGTTACCTCAATTTGAAATCTCACGGAGTTTAACATCCTCACTAAAGATTCACTCAAATCACTCAAAATGTTTAAGGACAATGAAAGTAGCACTCATCAGTCAATATGAAAAGTTTTTGCCATAAGCTTGCATGAAAATCAAATCTCCACCACTATAAATTGAGATGAGACATCAATCAAAAGGTCTTTAGAGGGTTGTAACATGGCTTTGGTTAAGGGGTGTGGCACAAGCTAAAAGAAACGGTTAGAATCGAGATTGAATTGAAAAATCACTTAACTAGAAAAAGATTTAATCATCACTTGCGTACAACAGAGTTTCTTCTCAGAATATGGAATTTAAATACTTAAGCTCAAAAACAAAAGATTACTACTAATGTGTATACACTTTTTTTTAAGAAAAAGTTAAATAACATAGACTAACTATTAAGAACAAGACATATCTGAGCAACTATTTCAATTCAAATCTCGAAAAAAATAGGGATCAAATTTAATTTAGGGGATTTCAACAATAATGGGTTAAGGGTTAATATTAAGGGTAATACAAGAAATGGCTTGTTAGCTCAACGGGGTTTACTAAGGGTTAATCGTGGAAGTAGGCTTTTCATGACATGAGTGGGTTAATCCTAAGTGCCTTAATCATTTTGACATATCAAATCAAATGGTGTGGTCTTGACATGCATAATCAAGCAAGTTCTAGAATAACAGTTCAATACTGACACACTCAAAGCAATAATAAAAGTGAGCATGAAAGAATTAATAGATGCTCAAAAGGCTTAAAAAATCTCACAATAATTATGGCTTTTTGATGTTTAAACTTGTGAATTCTAATTTAAGATAATACCTATACTTGGCGAAACAACCTAAAATTTTTAAATTCATAAAAATCAACTTATCATGCTTGATTCCCTAATGTCTTAAAGTTTAAACAATCAATGCATAAATGCCTATGTTTTAATTCAAGATATATCAATCAAAATCATAAATCAATCAAAATTTATCCTAAATATGATATGAGAGCTTTTCAAGAGAACAAGGCAGTCATTCAGAGATTTTTCTGATAATGAAATGAATACCCCCCCACACTTAAGATGTACATTATCCTCAATGTACAAAGATAGATATTTTGACAAATGTAAGTGTAAGTTCATAAGATAGGGAGAAGAGTGAAACTTCCTGACTGATGAATGAATTTCCTTGAACTGGAGTTTCAGAGAATAATCAGCGTGAGGGTGGAGAAGTATACTCCGAGGGTGGTAGAGGTTCATTAGTCCCTAAGTCCTGCGCCAAAAGAATATTATATCTGAAGTTGGTTATAGTCGTGGTCGAGCAAGACATGGCTGTCGTGGAGAACCTTTCCCAGTGGAGTTTCGAGTCCTTGAGTAATAGTGAGCTTCGGAGCTTTTTATAATTGTGATAGCATCAGGAACTCTTTTAGAAAATATATAAGGAAGAATGATTACTCGGTAGGAAATAACAAGAAATCAAAATTGTTAAATAAAAATTATAAATCCTAATAAAAATAAGATGAAAGAAAAATAAAAAGTAGTCTTAAAATAAAATAAAAGTAAAAACATAAAATAATAAATGAAAGTTTTTAAACATCTTGATCGCTAGATGGTTCGCGAGGTGGGGGTGGCGATGAGATGTGGAGGTGCTGACAGATCTGCTATAGAGTAGCATCAATGTTGTCAAACGTTGAAAACACTGATTCTCGAATTGAGTGAGGCGCACAGAAATGTCAGCATATGAAGCCACCGCATGAACTGGACGAGAGGGTGGTGGTGGCTGAGACGGTGGGTCCTCGTGCTGTGGGGGGACATCATCAGTAATGTCCTCAGAGGCCTCCTCCTCATGCTTAGCATGCTCGAGATGCCTTGTGGAGACATCCGGTGAATAAGGGTCAAGGATGATCCCTAGGCTGCAGTGTCGAGGAGCCCGAAGTGTCGAACCAACTGAGTAACATAGGGGCCAATGGAGATGACCCCCTTCCTATGCCGCTCCGTTTGGTGTTGAATGGAGAGGGCAATGAAATAGGCAAGGTCGATGACGTGCCCGTGTGACATACACCATAGAAAGTAGGCATCGTGAGTGTTGACGATGCTAGTGCTCTCTTGCCTTCTTGTTAATGTGTGAGCCAAAATGGCGTGTAGGTACCTCAGAGATAGAGGGAGAGTCGATGCCTTGGAGTGGCTAGGATTATAGGTAGCTGAACCTGGTACTAGTGCGTCCCAGCACCGTAAAGGAGAATGATGGATATGGCGGTTGAGAGTATCTAAGTCATTCTCCTCCTTGAACTCATCCGTATATAAGCCCAGTGCAGTACCGAATTCTAGGATGCTAAACTGGCGGACTAATCTGCCTAGGTGAAATTGCACCATGCCGTGATCATCATAGTTTGTCATTACAGTCTGAAGATGAAACGTTGAGCATAGTTCCATCGTGAGCTAGGGATATGTTGGCTTGATGATCCCAAAGAAAATGTAACGCCCCGTACCTGAGACCGTCGCCGGAGTCGAACATGAGGTGTTAACAGACTTAATTCATTACTTAAACAGCTCAAACAATTTATTTTTAAAATTTCCAGTCAAGCTAGCAATCTGCATCACAGTCTCTTAAAAATTCATATCTCAAGTTATAAAACTCAAAATCCAGTTCTGTAAAATTTTCCAGAAACTAGACTCATATATATATTTACTAATTTTTTTCTAGAATTTTTGGTCAAGCCAATTAGTATATTTTATTAGTTAAAGTCTCCCCTTATTCAGGGTTCAACTGCTCTGACCTCTGTATATTATGAATCAGATATCTCTCTGTATAGAATTTCAATGACTATGAAGTTTGTTTCTCTTAGAATTAGACTCAATAAGTAATCTGTACATATAAAGAATGACTTCTAATTATTTGTTTACAATTTATTATGAATTTTTAAGTTCAGAACAGGGGATCCAGAAATCACTCTGGCCCTGTTTCATAAAAATTCAAATATCTCATAAAATATAATTTATATACCTGTTTTGTTCAATCCATATGAAAATAGACTAATTAAGATTAAATTTCATAACTTAATCATCATTTAATTCCATTTCTACTATTTTTAGTGATTTTTCAAATTTACATCACTTCTTCATTGTCGATTCATTTTATGGCAAATTTCACTTTACTAAGGATTTTCATGGACTAAATAGCATTTTAAACATACATAACATCAAATATGACTTAGATTGGCCATTCCAATGGCTAATCATTTACAAACCATTTTCTTACCAAACCATAGCCATATCATAAGATCAATTACACAAAATGAGTGTTTTGCCATACATGCCACATTCAAAATACACAAGCCATTTTACCAATTTAAGACTTCGGATAGTATGAACGAGTCTTCGACCTATCCCGATTCTCAAGCCGGCTTGTCAAAACTACAATGAAAGAAAAAGAGGGAGTAAGCACAAATGCTTAGTAAGTTCACATGCAAATAGCAGGTAACATAATCACACAATCTCACATAAAACATCATTTGCATAAACAACACCAAGACATTCATGTTTCATTTACATTTAATATCTTCCTATGATTTTATCATACAAAGTTTTCAACCCTAGGGTTTAAGCACATACCTGTCAAATTTTCTCATTTACCACACTTACCAACATGTCACCTTCGTTTTAGGCCTTCTTCTTATTCACTTAAGATTCACCCGTTGAACACATCGGAATATAATTCGAATACGCGGATCTCATGAACATAAGAGCCATACCCGCAGCTAGACAAACTCAATAGCCTGTGGAACTTATGTAGCCAAGCTACCATGTAACCCGCCAATAAGTGAACTCGGACTCAACTCCACAAGCTTGGATGCCTAGTTACATCTCACGAACTTGGACTCAACTCAACGAGTTCGGAACTCAACCATCCTAGTGACATGTCACTTGTATTCTAATCTATTCCCAAGGTTCAAACGGGCGTTTTACTTGATCACACATCTTTGCCGTCTTCCACGGAATATCGAAATCGATACTTCGGTGATAGTTCATACTCATCAAGTAATTCACATAATTACATATTATTCAAGAATAACCACAAAGCATAATATTTCATGATAATAATCAGCATCATATCATATAAACAACATTAAATTGCTTAAAATGACAATTATGTTACTACATTTACACATGAACTTACCTCGATATAAAATTATTAGCAATCGAGCCTATTCTTCGTAAACTTTGTTTTTCCCTCGATCGCGACTTAAATCTCGTTTCTCTTCATCTATAATGCCAAATTAATCTTATTTAATACATACATTCATCAAAACAACATTTAATTTAACTTTGGCAAAATTACATTTTGCCCCTAAACTTTGCATAATTACACTTTTGCCCCTAGGCTCGGGAATTAAACTTCATCCCTTATTCTTATGTTTTATGACATGCTGATCATTTTCCCCTTCTATGGAAACATCAAATTCACACTCTAACATGTACTTATGACTATTAGGTATTTTTACCGATTAAGCCCTTTTACTCGTTTTCGCTTAAAACTGAGTAGTACAAGTTGTCTAACATAATTTAAAACCTCATATTCCATCATAAAACACCAAAATACACAAATTTCACCTATGGGTATTTTTCCAAATATGAACCCTAGGTTGAATTATTGCTAGCATAAGCTTAATCGAGCTACCAGGATTCCAAAAACGTAAAGAACATTAAAAACGGGGCTTGGAATCACTTACTATGGAGCTTGAAAGCTTGAAACAAACCCTAACTGTGGAGAACCATTGAAATTTCGGCCTAATGAAGAAGATGAACAAAAATTGGCTTTTAATTTTGTTTTTAATTCATTTTAATAACTAAATGACGAAAATGCCCTTACTACTAAACTTTCAAAAATTCCATCCATGTCCAATTTTTGTCCATAGACTTAGAAATTGGTCAAATTTCTATTTAAGACCTCCTCATTAATATTCCAAAATAATTTCATACTAAAAACTCCTAGAATGCAAGTTTTGCAAATTATTCGATTTAGTCCCTAATTTCAATTTAAGCACTTTAGGCATAGGTTTTCATCACGAAATTTTCACACAATCATACAATCATATCATAAACATCAAAATAATTATAAAATAATTATTTCTATCTTGGATTTTTGGTCACGAAACCACTATTCCGATTAGGCCCTAATTTGGGATATTACAGAAAATCTTCCAAGGATCGGTCGTTAGGAGGGCCCGAATTGCATTAGCCAACTGAACTTGTTCTACTGTAGCCTAGTCGATGTAGCAGCCCGTGATTAGAGGTCGGGCCCGGAGTATTTGGAAAAGTTCTTCATGGGGCCTGATGGGGAATTGCAGGAAAGGGTGGCGAATTTCCACGGTAGGACCCGAGGAAGATAACGCTCACTTCCTTCTCTTTGAAACAAGGATAGTAGTTTTCATTCCTCGTGAAGACGACATGGTAACCACTAAGGGAGAGAGATTGAGCATCAAAAATGGAGTGGGAAGCGGCGCACACGCGTGGCAGGGAAGGCTTGTGGACTTGCAGCGGCTAGGGTTAGGGTTTTGGGGTGAAGAAGACAATGAATAGTGTAGCTTATTTATAGATTTTGAGGCACACGGCCAGGTAACACGGCCGTGTTCCTCAATTTCAGTCCGTGTGATTCGCGAATTTTGAATTTGGGTGCGTCTGACAATTTTCCCACACCCGTGTTCCTTAAGCGTGTTCATGCGCACAGCCGTGTTGCACGGCCATGGCATTGTTCGCTTCTGCCACGCCCGTGTATGTAGTCCCACACCCATGGTAATTTAATAGGTTCGACCACGGTTGCTTGGCACGGGCGTGTCACACGCCCGTGTTAATTTGACAGGTTTGGTCCCAGTTTTAATGTACGGGCGTATCGGATGCCCGTGTTGTTTTGGCAGGTTCACCCACTGCCATGCCGCACGGCCGTGGTGATTTATTCTAGCTCGTGCTAGGAAAAATCTTTGCCCTGTTTCTACACAACCTAAGGCACACCCGTGGGATAGGCCGTGTCTGTAGGGGAAACCTGTATTTAAGAGCTCTGTTAGTAAGTTAGGTGTTAAACACTAAAATTTAAAGAAGTTAATACAGTTAGTGCTTGGGTTGTCTCCCGAGAAGCGCTTATTTATAGTCTAAGCTCAACTTACCTCTCCATTGAATGGTCATAGTGGTTCAAGGAGTTTATACTCCTTATTCCTACTATCATTCTTATCAAAATAAGGTTTTAGACGGGTGTTGTTTACCTTAAAAGTGCCAAACTTGGGATGACTTACCTCTACTGTACCAAATGGGAAAATGCTAAGTACTGTAAGAGGGATTTCTTCATTCGGTTTGGTAGTAACAATGTGAGGATCTGCGGCATCTAATAATATTTTATCTCGAACCTTAAGTTAATTTGGGAAGGTATTGATCTCGTTCTGGTGTAGTTTTGTTTATCTTGTGTTCTCAGTTTATGAGTCTGCCATTCATCTAGCTCCTTGATTTGTAGCCTTCGATCTTCATGAATACCCCGGCTGCTGCATCAATCATTTGCCTTGTCGAGGGGTTCACACCATTGTAGAATGTTCTAACTTGCAACCATAGAGGTAGTCCATGGTGAGGACACCTTTGCAGTAGGTCCTTGTATCTCTCCTGTGACAACCCGAATTAGGGCCTAATCGGAATAGTGGTTTCGTGACCACAAATCCGAGATAGAAATAATTGTTTTATAATTATTTTGGGGTTTATGATATGATTGCATGATTGTGTGAAAATTTCGTGATGAAATTCTATGCCTAAAGTGCTTAAATTGAAAGTAGGGACTAAATCGAATAAGTTGCAAAATTTGCATCCCGAAGTTTTAGTATGAAATTGTTTTGGAATATTAATTAGGAGGTCTTAAATAGCAATTTGACCAATTTTAAGTTCATGGACAAAATTAGGACATGGAAGGAATTTTGAAAGTTTAGTAAGGAGGGCATTTTGGTCATTTGGATATTAAATGAAATAAAATGGGAAAAATAACACAAAATTGATCATCATCCTCCTTAGTTGCTGCGGATTCTCCCTCTCTCCATAGCTAGGGTTTCTTCAATTTTCAAGCTCCATAGTAAGTGATTCCAAGCCCGCTTTTAATGTTCTTTACGTTTTGGAATCCGGAAGCTCGATTAAGCTTATGCTAGTAATAATTTAACCTAGGGTTCACATTTGGAAAAATACCCATAGGTGAAATTTGTGTATTTTGATGTTTTATGATAGAATATGAGGTTTTAAATTATGTTAAATAACTTGTGCTACTCGGTTTTAAGTGAAAACGAGTAAAAGCAAGATAATCGGTAAAAATACCTATTGTTCATAACTATATGATAGAGTGAGAATTTGATGTTGTTGTAGAAGAGAAAATGTTCAGCATATCATAAAATATAAGAATAAGGGCTGAAATTAAATTCCAGAGCCTAGGGGCAAAATTGTAATTTTGAAAAGTTAGGGGCAAAATGTAATTTTTCCATGATGTGATTTTTGGATTGAAATAAATAGTATGAGTATTAAATGAGCTAAATGTGTTATTATAGATCAAGAAAGACGGAATTGATCTCGAACGGGGAAGGAAAAAGTTTTGGACTAAATTGCAAAATTTCCACATTTTGCACCAAGGTAAGTTTGTATGTAAATATTACAATAATTTCATGTACATTCTTATATTTCAGCCTATTATATAAATATACTAGCTGATGTTAAAATATAAATCGACTATTGGAAGAATGGAAATAAATATAGAGAGAGATCCCTGTTGAACATTCGGAGAGATCGAATGAAATAGAGGGCGTAGCTAGGTCACATGTATGATGCTTTGAGTGCACATCATGTGTACAAGAAAGCTACGAGACACCTCAGAGTAGCTAGGTCACATGTGTGATACGAGATGTATCCCATGTAGACAAGAGAGTTACGTGAAAGATAAATGTAGCTAGGTCGCATGCGTGATTCCAAGTGAAGGACACCATGTAGACAAGAGAGCTACGTGAAAGATAAATGTAGCTAGGTCGCATGCGTGATTCCAGATGAAGGACACCATGTAGACAAGAGAGCTACGAGACAAATCGGTTGGGTCGCATGAGTGGTACTAAGTGTTCACCATGTGTACAAGAGAGCCAAACTAAACGAAGTATGATGGTGGGGTCGTGTCTTTGAAACCATTAAATATCGAGGATTGATCCGAATTGTTCAACGGGATGGTTTTGTGGTGATATTGTGGTTTGGACCTACACTTATGGTGAATGAAATGTGGTGAAAATGATTTGTGGTATATACATATATAAGATAAAATGAGGTTAGCATAAAGAATGTGTGAAAGAGTGAAATTAGCATTAAAACTGTTTTTAGATGGTAGCAGTGACATGATTTTGAAAAATCACCAAAAATAGGAGGAATATAATTAGAGGTTGAATGAGATGTGAAATTAAAGTTTAATGAGTCTACTTTCATATAAAAGAAACAGAGCAAGCAAAGGAATTCTATATTTTGAGATATTTACAATTGTATGTGACTTGCTCAGGATGAATACGTGATCCCTGTTCCAACTTTGAAAAATCATTAAAAATTGTACAAAGCAAATTAAGAAATATAGTTTACATGCCTAAATTCCTTATTGAGACTAGTTTTAAATGAAATAGACTTCAGGGTTGTTTGAATTGTGTACTGAGAGAAATTCAATTTGTAGTGAACAGAGGTCAGATCAGTCGAGCTGTGTAACAGGGGAAACTTTAACTAATAAACTGTACTAATCGGCTGAACCAAAAATTATAGAAAAAAATTACCAAAAAGCTTTATGAGTCTAGATTCAGGGAAATTTTACGGATTTGAATTTCGAGTTTTGTAACTCGAGTTATGATTTATTTAGTGGATATGACGCAGTAGAGACAGCTTAATCAAAGTGGAATGAATAGTGAAGTTAAAGTAGATATACTTGAATTGTTGTGTAACATGTTAGATTTTTTTTAATTAGTATTTACATACTTACTTACTAAGCTATAAGCTTACTTTGTTTCTCTCTTTTGTCCTATAGTGTTCTTCGGCTTGCTCAGGAGTTAAGGATCGTGAAGATCTATCCGCACTATCATACTTTAGGGTATTTGAACTAAACGTTTTGAATTATGGCATGTATAGTAGGCTTAATTATTTTGTTACGTGTCATATTTGTCTAGGTTTAAAATATTAGTTACAGTACTCGACCAGCTAATTTGTACAAGCCATTAAAGTTGGCTAATATTGTTCAAGACATATATTATATGATGCACTATCAAATTGGATGACATATTTATATTTCGGTTATGTTTAATGGTATGTGTTATGTTCTGGTAATACCTTGTACCCTGTTCCGGCGACGGTAACAGGTAAGGGGTGTTACATCTCCCATGCATCGTAAAGAGTTTCTAAGTCCATCTGCACAAACGAAGAGATATCATTACGTAATTTGGCTGTTTTAGCCAGCGAGAAATATTTTAATAGAAATTTTTCGGTCATTTGTTCCCAAGTAGTAATTGACCCTCGTGGTAACGAGTTCAACCACTATTTAGCTTTGTTCTTCAATGAAAAGGGAATAACTAAAGACGAATGGCATCGTCAGAAATGCCATTAATTTTAAATGTATTGCAGAATTCTAGGAAATTTTCCAAATAAGTGTTTGGATCATCATCCTGCAAACCATCAAACTGAACAAATTGTTGTATCATTTGAATAGTGTTAGGTTTTAGTTCAAAATTATTTGTAGCAATAGTAGGCCTAACTATACTTGACTCAGTTCCTGTTAAAGTAGGTTTAGCATAATCATACATAGTACGAGGAGTAGGATTTTGATTTGCTAGTTCAACGGGTATCGCAGGAGGTAGCTGATTGTCTTTGTTTTCAGCCATCTCCTCAGTTAGGGTTTGAATATCGTCCTCTTGCTCGTTCTCTGTGTATCTTAAGCTTTGCCTTATTTCCCTTTGGTTTCTGCGAGCTGTGCGATCGATTTCGTCGTCAAAAAGTAGTGGTCCTGACGGGTTTCTTCTAGTCATAAACTATAAAAACCTACCAAGATAAAGAAAAATTAAATTAATAAATAAAAATAAAAATAAAATAGAATTAACTTGCGAGAAAAATAAATGGCTAAAGTAATAAAAAATGAGTGTTCCTAATATCTTAGTTCCCCGGCAAAGACCCAAAAAACTTGATCGCAATTTTCGTGATAGGTAAGTTTTATATATTATAATTAATCATTCTTGAAACTAACTATTATCACGATATAGGAAAGTGTACCTATCGAACAGTAGTATAGTTTTAGCAAGACCGGGTTGTCGAACCCAAAGGAACTAAAAGTACTAGTAATGACTGTCTTTTTATTATCTAGCCTAACAATAAGGGGGTTTTGTTTTAACTAACTAATTATCTAAACTAAGAATTCACGGAAAATAGAATTAGGGAATTACTTTTGGAAAAATGATTGAATTAAGACAATACCTAAGGAAGAATCCACCTAGACTTCACTTGTTATTCTGACTCCGAATCGGACTATTTATTCATTTAACTTGTTCCGTAGAGATCCCTGAGTTATGTTATTACCCCTATTCAAGACTAATAATGTCTAATCCCTAGATTGAATAATTGAGAATTTTCTCTAATTAACACCCTAGGGTTGCATTAACTCGATCTATGGATCCCCTTATTAGGTTTCACCCTAATCTGGCAAAATCTTGTCACCCTATCTCTAGGCGCGCAATCAACTCTACTTAATTATGACAAATGTACTCTTAGACAGGGTCTATTCCTCCTTTGAATAAGAGCTTATCTTGAATCAGTATCCTGGGATATCAAAACAAGAATGAAGAACACATAATTAACAACAAGTTAAATATTTATCATACAATTCAGAAAATAATAACAAGATTCGTCTTAGGTTTCATTCCCCTTAGATATTTAGGGGATTTAGTTCATAACTAAAAAGGAAAACATCTCAGAAGAATAATGAATACAAAACATAAAGAAAACCCAAAACTCCTGAAGGGAATTTGAGGGGAGATCTTTAGTCTTGATGGTGAATCCAGCTTCTGCGATGGATCAATCGGCTTCCTTTAAGCAATTCCCTGCCTCCTTTTCACTGTGTCCCCTTTCCTCTTCCTTTAGGGTGTATTTATAGGCTTTAGAATGCCTAAAAATCCTCAAAATTAGCCTTTTCCGAGTTGGACTCATCTTGGGCTCGGCAGGGACACGCCCGTGTGCTACTACTTCAGGCCGTGCTCAAACCTGTTAGAATGGCACGGGCGTGTGTTCTACCCATGTGAGTGGTGCTTCGATTATGAGAAATTGACACGGCCGTGTATTCTGCCAGTGTAAGGAGGTCTAGGCCGTGTTGATTTCGTACGTTGGCCCATTTTCTTCGTTTTTGGCCTGTTTCTCGTTCCTTTCGCTCTCCTATGCTCACCTAAGTATAAAACATGAAATTAAAGCATTAGGAGCATCGAATTCGCCAATTCTAAGGGAAAATCATCCATAAAATGTGTTAAGCATGGGGTAAAAACATGTATAAATTACAGTTTATCTTTCGTGTGATAATTTTATCTTTTAAGTGGTTAATTTAACTAAAGGACTAAATTGCGTAAAATGCAAAAGTTGCATTCTACTTGTTAAAAGTGCTTAATTGCCATGGCTTATTAAATGAAAGGTCCTTATGTTGTAATTAGACCATAGATAGTGGCGATGGACATAAGTGGCCTTAAATTATGTGTTTTATAATGGTTTTAATTAAGGTTAAATTTATAATATGATTATAATGATAATATAATAAAATCAAAAAGAAATTTTGTTCATCTTTTACATGGATAGCTGAATGTTGATGGAAAAAGAAGCCAAAAATATTTCTTTAGGGTTCGCCACTTGTAGGCTTGATTGATCAAGAACGAAATAAATCAGATTTTGATCGGGGGAAATCCAAAATTATCGAATAGTCGCTTTAGTTTCTTTATTCCAACTACGAGGTAAGTTCATATGCAAATAAATGTCTTTAAATTGAATTATATTTGTTTACTTGCTATTGAATTGTTATAAATGTTAAACGAGCACTTACGAGCAAGAATCAATAGAGTTTCGACATCTGAAAGTCCCGTACAAACCCTAGGAATAGTATAGGATACGAATGTCATGACATTAGGTTACGAGATCGGATTACATGTAAGACCATGTCTGGGACATTGGCATTGTATTGAGATTACGTGTAAGACCATGTCTGGGACATTGGCATCATTAATTGATTTCGTGTAAGACCCTATGTAATAGCCCGATTTAAACCCTAATTGAAACGGTGGTTTTGGGACCACAGATTCGAGTCAAAAAAATATTTAAAAATTATTTTCTGTGTTTATTTTGTGTGAATTTATATCTGTGAAATTTTCGTGATTTAATTTTGTCGTTTAGAAACCCGATTAAAGAAAAGGACTTAATCGCGTAAACTAAAAATTGGGTGGTTATTTCTAAAAAGGGCCTAATTGCTATTGGCTTTATTATTGGAAGCCTTTATGTTGTAGTTAGCCCATTAAAAGAAAAAGTGGACGGTAATAGACAGAGACATGTGTTATATGATTTTTATATTATTTCATTAAAGTTAATTTAATAAACTAATATAATATAACATATATCATAAAATAAAAAGCCATGTTCATTCTACTCTTTTTACCCAAAACTATAACAAAGAAAAAGAAAGAAAACCAAGCTAGGTTTCAGCATATATTCAAGCTCAATCAAGGTTCGTTTTTGTTCAGTTTTTGATAATTTCTACGTTTTTGAGATCGTTGCTTAGTAATCTACAAGACCCATGCTTTAATTTTTGATTTTGATGAATATTTTGAGTTGTGCCATTGTTGATAGCTTGTGATTTTTGTTGTTTGATGATGAAATATGAAAGATTTGTTTTAGATTAACATATTTTGTATTGGAGTTTTTGATGATTTTGAGTAATTAGGACTAAATTGAAAAAATAATAATTTGAGGGACTAGCATGTGAAATAAATGAATTATATGGGCTTGTATGAGAACTAGGAACATTCAGCCTAACATAGATATTTTGAGATTTTGCATATTTTGTGTTTTGTGCAATAGGGACTAAATTGTAAAAATTATAAATGTCAGGGGTAAAATGGTAATTTTCCCATTTATGTGTTTTTGGACTAAATTGAATGAAAATATGTTTGAATGAGCTTAATTTGAATATGTTATATCAAGAACCAAAGAAATTGGATTTGGATCGGGTAAAAACGAAAGTTGTCGACTAGTCGTCTTGTTCTGTTTTACATCGTCCAAGGTAAGTTTATAGGCAAATAGATGTGTTTAATTGTAGATAAATGTTAAATATATATGCTGGTATGAAAAAAATATGAATTTATATATGCTTATGCCGAATGTAAATAAACTTGGTAACCATGTTCAAGCATTCGTTTCGATCGAGTTACGACGTCCGAAAGCCCCGTATGAACCTTAGGAATAGTTAGGATACATATGTCATGACATAGAATTTCTGTAACATCCCGAAATAGGGCCTAGTCAGAATAGTGGTTTTGGGACCACAAATCCGACATCAAAATATTTATTTTATGATTATTATGAGGCCTAAAATATGAGTATATGCATGTGTTAAAGTTTCATGAAGAAATTCTAAGTATAAGATGTCCAATTGAAAATTAGGGACTAAATTGAATAAATTGAAAAACTTGGATTCTAGAAGCAATTTGTATGAAATTGCTTTAGATTATGAATTAGAAGGTCTTGGAGAGCAATTTTCCCAAATTCTAAATTTCATGAATGAAATTTTAAAGAAAGGGCATAAGGGCATTTTGGTCATTTGGCATTTAAGTGAAATAAAATGGGAAAAATGAACCAAAAATCAGCCATTCTTCTTCTCTATGCAGCCAAATTTCTAGGGTTTCCATAGCTAAGGTTTCAAGCTTTCCAAGCTCAATAGTAAGTGCTCTCAAGCCCCATTTTTCATGTTCTTTGTATTTTTGAAATCCCAGTAGCTTGCTCATCCCATTTCTACCCATATTTCATGCTAGGATTCATGTTTAAAAATTTACTTATGCATGAATTATTTGTATTTTGATGGATTATGGAGGAATATGAAAGATTAATGTGTGTTAAACATCTTTTCCTAGTTGATTTTCTTGAGAAACCCTTATGGGACTATTTTCCAAAAGATGTAAATGTGTGGTAGAAATGAGAAAATAATAGAAAATTTGGGCTACCATAAGGAAAAGTGCTCGGCTAGGCTTGGGTGAGATAGAAATTGGATGTGCTTCATTATACGAGCCTAGGGACTAAATCGTAAAAATGTCAAAGGTTAGGGGCAAAACAGTCATTTGGACCGAGGGTAGATATTAAACTTGAAATGTATAATGTGGGTATTAATGAGTTAATTTTGCTGTTATAGACCCCGAGGAACAAATATTCGGAGGTCGATCGTGGTAAACGAAAGGTTTTTAAATAACCAAAACACAATCCCAAAAAGAATACCAGGTAAGTTCGGATAACTTGAAGTAAACCTCTAATATGCATAATTGTATGATTTATGAATGCGTGATAATTGCATTATTAATAGCATAAAATATCACAAAAAAATGCATATTGATAATAACATGTGGAAAATGTCTCGGTTGAGGTTGATAAAGGGAATTCGATGGATAAACCCTCATTGATATGTGAAATAAGATCCTGAATGTGTTGCAGTAAGGATTTAGCCCGAACGGGTAATCCATGATCTGAAGTATGGAAAGGAATCTAGCCCAGACGGGTGTTCCTTGAATGATCAAGCCTTCCGAAAAATATATGTGCATTCTAGATTTAGCCCAGACGGGTAATCTGATTAGGGTCTGAATTTAGCTTGGACTGGTAACTCAGATCCGAGCTCACTAAGGGAGTTTGTCGCTATAAGGGATTTAGCCTGGACTGGAAATCCCGACATCACCTTATGAGTTCATATAATGGGCGATTTAGCCTAGACTGGTAATCCTGCCATATCATGTGAGGTTGCGGGAGTGCATATATGGAATGATCATTCGTATGAATTGACAGATAATGGGTATTCCATCGAGATTTCCTAAAAACTCAACGAGATTAACGTGGAATACATATGTGAATGAAATGTTGAATGATGATCTCATCTAGTTAAATTACATGATTATGTGTCTAACTCATTGATTGAGTACTTGTGATAGGAAATCATTTCATAATGGATGATTTCATGATTTAAGTATGGATGTATGCTAATTGCTCAGTAAGTTTACTTTCTGGTTATTCGAGCTTACTAAGCATGAAAATACTTACCCCTTCTCCTTTCCCTGTTTCGTAGAGCTCGAGGACTCATAAGGACTGGAAGACAATTGGAGAGTCAACACACTATCAACCAAGCAAGCTTTGGTATAGAGACTTTGTTTATTTTGTTTAATGGAATGTATAGTATTTTTAAGTATTTTGTTATATGTTTCATTTGATTCACCAAGTGAAGGCATGTAAAAATATGTTCATCTTTTGTATATGGCCATGAAAATTGGCTTAATTGAAGTAGACTATGATCTACGATTTTATGCATAGTTTTTAATTACAAGTGATAGGTTATTACCAATTGGCAATGTGTCACATGAATGAGCCAATTTCGGATGTATTAAAGTGACATGCGAACCCAAAAACAAATTTCACTTCAGAGAGTGCCAAATGAAAAGCGACACATGTTTCAAATGTGGTTCTTTTGATCATTTTCTTAGAGACTGCCCGAAATGAGCTGAAAAAGATGAGGAAATAGCTCTGAAGTCAAATGCTCCGATTCCACGAGGTAGATCTCCGAGATACCCTGGTAGTGCTAGTGGCAGTCGAGTCGTGACTAAAGACACTGTAAAATTAGAAGTTCGAGCCCCTACAAGAACGTATGCTCCTAATGTTATTACGGGTACTTTCTCTCTTTTTAATATAAGTTTGTTGCTTTAATTGACCAGGGGTCAACGTATTCATATATCTTCATGAGATTGGCGTCTAATATGAACATACCTATTGAACATATGAAAGATATTATTAGAGTGTCGAACCCACTAGGCAGATCAGTCCTAGTTGATAAAGTCTGTAAGAATTGTCCTTTGACGATTTAGGGTTGTTGTTCCCCGGCTAAGCTTATGTTGTTACCATTTGATGAATTTGATGTAATACTTGGTATGGATTGGTTATTCTTTCATGATGTAACTGTGAATTGTGGTAGTAAGTACATTAAGTTAAAATGCCCGGATGGTAAGATTCTACGGGTTGAATCAAGGGAATTGGGTTCGCTGCCAGTTGTAATTACGGCGATGGTTGCTCAGAGATATATGAGGAAAAGATACGAAGCTTACCTTGCATTTTGTAATGAACACTAAGGAAACTAAATTGAAGATTGAGTCTGTGCTGATAGTTTGTGAGTACCCAGATGTGTCTCTGGAGGAATTACCTGGATTACCTCCTGAAAGGGAGAAAGAGTTTGGTATTGAATTGGGGCCAGGGACGACTCCCATTTCTATTGCCCCGTACAGAATGGCACCTACTGAGCTGAAAGAGTTAAAAGTACAGTTGCAAGAGCTGACGGATAAAGGATTTGCTAGGCCAAGTTTTTCACCTTGGGGTGCCCACGTGTTGATTGTAAAGAAGAAAGATGGTACGATGAGGTTATGTATCGATTATCGGCAATTGAACAAGGTAACTATCAAGAATTAGTATCCTTTGCCAAAAATCGGTGATTTGTTTGATCAGTTGAGAGGAGCCACCGTATTCTCCAAGATAGATTTGAGGTCTGACTATTATCAGCTGTGAGTTAAAGACTCGGACGTACCTAAGACAGCTTTCAGAACGAGGTATGGCCATTAGGAATTTCTTGTCATGCCGTTTGGGCTGACGAATGCACCGGCTATGTTTATGGATTTAATGAATAAAATCTTTCGGCCATACTTGGATAAGTTTTTCATGGTATTTATTGACGACATCTTGATCTACTCTAAAGATAAGACAGAGCATGTGAAGCACCTGAGAATTGTGTTGCAGACCTTGCGGGAAAAGCAACTGTATGCTAAGTTTAGCAAAAGTGAGTTTTGGCTCCAGGAAGTTGGATTTGTGGGTCATATAGTTTCGGGTGAAGGCATCCGAGTTAGTCCAAGTAAGATTTCTGCAATTGTTGAATAGAAATTGCCTAAGAATGTAACCGAGGTTAGAAGCTTTTTGGGCTTAGCTGATTACTATCGAAGGTTTGTAAAAGGATTTTCCATAATAGCGACTCCGATGACGAAGTTGCTACAGAAAGACGTTAAGTTTCAATGGACGAAAAAGTGTCAGCAATGTTTTGAAAAGTTAAAGACATCTAACCGAAGCTCTTGTTTTAATGCTACCTGAACTGTGAAAAATTTGTGGTCTACAGTGATGCATCCTTAAATGGATTGGGTTGTGTGCTTATGCAAGATGGCAAGGTGATAGCCTATGCTTCACGGAAATTGAAGCCCCACGAGAAGAATTATTCAACCCACAACCTAGAGCTTGCTGCTATTGTTTTTGCCTTAAAAATTTGGAGGCATTATTTGTATGGCGAGACTTACCGTATATTCACGGACCATAAGAGTTTGAAATACTTGATGACTCAGAAAGAATTAAATTTGAGACAGCGGAGATGGTTAGAACTAATTAAGGATTATGATTTGATTATCGACTATCACCCAAGAAAGGCGAATGTGGTTGCCAATGCATTGAGTAGGAAATCCCTGTATGCTTTGAGAGCTATGGATACTCATTTGACATTGCTTGATGATGCTCAGTTTAATGATGATGACTTGCAAGCAAAAAGGGCTCAATGTGAGTCTGGTGTTGAATCAGATTTCTGAATCAGTCTTGATGGATGCTTAATGTTTAGAAATAGGGTTTGTGTACCCAAAGACAATGAACTTATTTGGAAGCTTTTGTAAGAAGCACGTAACAGTCGTTTGTCTATTCACCTAGGAAGTACCAAGATGTACAATGATTTAAAGAAGATGTATTGGTGGAATGCCACGAAAAGAGATGTTTCTAAATTTGTATCGAAATGCCTGGTATGTCAGAAAGTTAAAGCTGAACATTAAGTGCCTTCAGGTTTGTTATAGCCTGTAATGGTCCCCGTATGGAAGTGGGACAGAGTTACCATGGACTTCATGATAGGACTACCTATGACTCCAAAAAAGAAAGATGTCATATGGGTTATAGTGCATAAATTGACGAAGTCGGCTCATTTCATTCCGGTAAGGACAGATTATTCTCTTGATATATTGGCCGGTTTGTACATTTCTGAGATAGTAAGATTGCACGGAGTACCACTGTCGATTATTTCAGTCAGAGACCTGAGGTTCACTTCGAGATTCTGGAAGAAGTTACAAGAAGCCTTAGGTACGAAGTTGAGTTTTAGTACAGCCTTTCATCCTTAGACCGATGGTCATTCTGAGCGGATGATTCAGATTCTCAAGGACATGTTGCGTTGTTGCATCCTCGAATTTCAGGGTACTTGGGAAAAATACCTGCCATTGGTAGAATTTGCCTACAATAATAGTTTCCAAACAAGTTTGAAGATGGCACCTTATGAGGCCTTGTATGGTAGGAAGTACCGAACTCCATTGTACTAGACAGAATTCAAGGAAAATCAGATTCATGGAGTTGATCTGATCAAAGAAACTGAAGAAAAAGTTAAAGTGATACGGGATTGTTTAAAAGCGGCATCAGATAGGCAGAAGTCTTAGCTAATCTGAAAAGAAAGGAAATTGAGTTTCAAGTTGAAGATAGGGTATTCTTGAAAGTATCTCCATGGAAAAAGGCATTAAGATTTGGTCGGAAAGGTAAACTGAGTTCGCGATTTATTGGACCATATGAGATCACTGAAAGAGTTGGACCGTTAGCCTATCGTTCGGTGTTGCCACCTGAACTGGAAAAGATTCATGATGTGTTTCATGTATCCATGTTAAGGAGATACCGATCAGACCCCTCTCATGTAATTTCATTGACTGAGATTGAAATTCGACCGAACATGACTTATGGAGAAGAACCGATTAAGATATTGGCTCGTGAAGTTAAACAGTTGAGAAATAAAGATGTGGTTCTTGTAAAAGTTTTATGGCATCGACATGGTGTAGAAGAGGCTACATGGGAGCCGAAAGAAACCATGAGAAGTCAATATCCGAATCTGTTTCCTGGTAAGACTTTCGAGGACGAAAGTTCCTAAAGGGGGAAATGTAACATCCCGAAATAGGGCTTAGTCGGAATAGTAGTTTAGGGACCAAAAATCTGACATCAAAATATTTATTTTATGATTATTATGAGGCCTAGAATATGTGTATATGCATGTGCTAACGTTTCATGAAGAAATTCTAAGTATAAGATGTCCAATTGAAAATTAGGGACTAAATTGAATAAATTGCAAAACTTGGATTCTAGAAGCAATTTGTATGAAATTGCTTTAGATTATGAATTAAAAGGTCTTAGAGAGCAATTTTCCCAAATTCTAAACTTTTGGACAAAAATGGGCTTGCATGGATGAAATTTTAAAGGGCATTTTGGTCATTTGGCATTTAAGTGAGATAAAGTGCTCCCAAGCCCCGTTTTTCATGTTCTTTGTATTTTTTAAATCTCGGTAGCTTGCTCATTCCATTTCTACCCATATTTCATGCTAGGGTTCATGTTTAAAAATTTACCCATGCATGAGTTATTTGTATTTTGATGGATTATAGAGGAATGTGAAAGATTAATGTGTGTTAAACATCTTTTCCTAGATGATTTTCTTGAGAAACCCTCATAGGGACTATTTTGCAAAATATGTAAATGTGTGGTAGAAATGAGAAAATAATGGAAATTTTAGGCTACCATAAGAAGGAAAAGTGTTTGGCTATGCTTGGGTGAGATAGAAATTGCATGTGCTTCATTATACGAGCCTAGGGACTAAATCGTAAAAATGTCAAAGGTTAGGGGCAAAATGGTCATTTGGACCGGGGGTAGATATTAAACTTGAAATGTATAATGTGGGGTATTAATGAGTTAATTTTGCTGTTATAGACCGGGAGGAACAAATTCTGGAGGTCGATCGTGGTAAACGAAAGGTTTCGAAATAACCGAAACACAATCCTAAAAAGAATACCAGGTAAGTTCAGATAACTTGAAGTAAACCTCTAGTATGCATAATTGTATGATTTATGAATGCGTGATGATTGCATTATTAATAGCATGAAATATCACAAAAAAATGCATATTGATAATAACATGTGGAAAATGTCTCGGTTGAGGTTGATAAAGGGAATGCGATGGATAAACCGTCATTGATATGTGACCTGAGATCCTGCATGTGTTGCAGTAAGGATTTAGCCCGGACGGGTAATCCGTGATCTTAAGTATGGAAAGGAATCTAGCCCAGACGGGTGTTCCTTGAATGATCAAGCCTCCCAAAGAATATGTGTGCATTGTAGATTTAGCCCAGATGGGTAATTCGATTAGGGTCTGAATTTAGCCTAGACTGGTAATTCAGATTCGAGCTCACTAAGGGAGTTTGTCACTATAAGGGATTTAGCCTGGACTAGTAGTCCCGACATCACCTTATGAGTTCATATAATAGGGGATTTAGCCTGGACTGGTAATCCCGCCATATGATGTGAGGTTCGCGGGAGTGCATATATGGAATGATCATTCGTATGAATTGACGGATAATGGGTATTCCATCGAGATTTCCTAGAAACTCAACGAGATTAACATGGAATACATATGTGAATGAAATGTTGAATGATGAGCTCATCTAGTTAAATTACATGATTATGTGACTAACTCATTGATTGAGTACTTGTGATAGGAAATCATTTCATAATGGATAATTTCATGATTTAAGTATGGATGTATGCTAATTACTCAGTAAGTTTACTTTCCGGTTATTCGAGCTTACTAAGCATGAAAATGCTTACCCTTTCTTTTTTCCCTATCTCGCAGAGCTCGATGACTCATAAGGACTGGAAGACAATTGGAGAGTCAACACACTATCAACCAAGCAAGCTTTGGTATAGAGACTTTGTTTATTTTGCTCAATGGCATGTATAGTATTTTTAAGTATTTTGTTATATGTTTCATTTGATTTTCCAAGTGAAGGCATTTAACAATATGTTCATCTTTTGTATATGGCCATGAAAATTGGCTTAATTGAAGTAGGCTATGATCTACAATTTTATGCATAGTTTTTAATGACAAGTGATAGGTTATTACAAATTGGCAATGAGTCACATGAATGAGCCAATTTCGGATGGATTAAAGTGACATGGGAACCCAAAAACAGTAATTGGGAAATAACCTTTCATGTATGAAACCAATGATATGAGGTTTCCATACAATGGGTTTTATTAAGATTATTCACAAGTGTAAAATCATGTTTTCTCTCAAACTTGGTAACTACTAAGCATAAGAGGTAGAAAGGGTGACTTTAGGCTTAGAAAATAGCCTGTTAGAGTCCACATGGTTGGACACACAGGCATGTGTCTAGGCCATGTGTGACACACTATTCTCTCCTACGGGTGTGTGCTATGGCCGTGTGTCCCCTACACTCAAAAATTTATCTCAAAGTTATACACGAGTAGGCCACACAAGCGTGCGCCATGGCCGTGTTAAAATGACAGTGTCGTCCATGGGCAGCAACGTGCCCCAAGCCACACGGGCGTGTGAGTCCATACAGCCCACCTACACGGGCGTGTGACACTTCATGATAAAGAAATTTTTTTGAAAAGCCCAATGTTTATCATACGTGTTCTAATTTGTCCTGCACTGCCTCTAGGTATGCTATAGGTCTTGAAGGTCTATACAAGGGACGATATATTCATGAATGAAAAGATTTAAATTTGAATGAAATTTTGTGACCCGAGTCAGTATATTGAAAGTGTAAAGTTCTGGTAATGCCTCGAGCCCTGTTCCGGTGTTGGATACGGGTGAGGGGTGTTACAATTTCGATATGTGATGTGTGAGTAAGACCATGGCATCTATATGTGACTTCGATATATGTATGCGAATAAGACCCTGTCTGGGATAGTGGCATTGATATGTGGTTACATGTAAGACCACGTCTGGGACATTGGCATTGTACGATATATGTGTGATTATTCGAGTGTCCTAGCCAATTCCGAATGGTTCAACGGGCATCGATAAGTTGTGGTCAAATGTGCAAAAGTGAGCTAAAATGATCAGGTATGAAATGGTTTATTACCTATTTGAAACAAAGTGAGTAAGTTACTTAATATTTGTTGCAAAGCATGCTTGAAGTAAAGTAAGAATATATGTGAATGTGAAAAATGTATTCAACCTTGTAAATAAATAATATGAACATTATCGAAATTATTTGTGAATATATGCAAACGGTGGGATATTCGGCCATTGATAAATATATATATATGATTGTTATACTTTGACTTATGAGTATATGCATAAAAGTGTATGTGTATTTGGTGTGATACAGATGTTTTGGCTTAGTCATGGAATGAAAGTTTGTTAATGTATCTTTATATACGAAAGTGTTCATTCGGTCATTGCTATACTTATGCATAAAAAGTTGTATTTTGATTCATGAGTATAAGTATATGTGTTCACATAATGATATTTAGCTTTGAAATTGAAGGATATTTTGCATATATATACATATGTGTACTCGGCCATATAGGATAAATATGTATGTGATTATTATCCTTTGACCTATGAATTTATGCATATAAGAGTTTATGTACTAGTTATGATAAAGATATTTTGGTTTGGAAATTTAATGATAGTATGTTAATAGATATATGTTCATTCGCCATGAGTAATGTACATGTGAAAGTACGTATAAATTACATGAAATTGAAAGCTTAAGATTCAAAGTAACTATGATAGTATAATTTGCTTTAGTTTGAATGATTTGATTATGTAACTAAGTTGTTTATTTTCTTATGACTTACTAAGCTATGAAAGCTTACTCTGTGTGTGTTCATGTTCACCTCTATTTTATAGATTTTGGATTCAAGTTTCGAGCTTGGGAATCGTCAAAGAAGCTTATCACACAATCGACTGTCTTCGGTATTTTATAAGCTGAATTTTCGAATCTATGGCATGTATAGGCTAGATTATAGTTTGAAATAAAGAATATTGGTTTTGTGTAATTTAAGCCATGCGAAAATGGCCTAACTTCATTGTTTAAATTCGGTTTTGTTTGTCTATGGTTTAGGTTCATTTTGGTTATTATGCTATGTGTTATGGATGAATATTATATGTCTTTAGGATATCTATTTTGTGTATTGAAATTTGTCGATGATCTTAGATGTGTGTATATGATTAACGTGTTATATGTGATTTAGCAGTAAAGGTTGTTTGGCTATGTCCGAGCATGATATAAGTTTGTCTTGATATGTTCATTATATGGTATGGGAGATTCATGTTTTGAATACATATCTATTTGTAGATAATGACTTAGTCTAGTGAAATATAAATTGTAGTATGAGTTGGTTTGGAAATTATACTATAATGTATTGTAAATTCGAATATAAGATAAAGGTTTATGAGATGGCTATGACTAAATTATGATTCAGCATTTGTTTATATAAATATTTATGCATATGATGAATTAACTTATTATGTATCTCATCTTGAGGTATATATGTTTATGTTGGTGTTGAACATGTGTTTCGGTTATGAGTTAATAAGGGACATGTAACGTGTTATAACTGGTTATGCATTAGTAAATTAAAATGCATGTTATTTATTTGAGATGTATTCGGTGTAAGCTTATCAATTTTAGTAAAAATAGGTAATGACTTATAAAGTGATTGAATAAAGTTGGAAGTGAACAATTGCTAAGTTATATTTGTTAAACACATTAGTATTCGACTATATGAATTGAAAAATGACCAAATGAATAGTGACTTGCACAATAGTAAATTATGAAAATTATATGAGTTTATATGTGATGTATAAATATCCTACTTGATAATAAATGAATGTCAAGTAGTATATAAGTTACTCCTTTAATTATGGTTATAAGTTGACTGAACATGCATTAATATAAAAGTGCCGAATATGATATGGTCAAATTGAAATGATTAAGTGTACTTGTTTTTGTGAGTTCTATCTATATATGAATTGTTAGTTTGCAATCGAAGTATAATATAGTTTGTATGTTTGTGCATTCTATAAGTTGTATCCAAGTTATACTCGGCTATGTAGTTTTGAAGTAAAAAAAAAAAAAGAGAATTAAAAATTAATTCGACTATTTATATTAATAATTGATTGGTTTAAAAGTTTGTGCAAGTCTATGTCTATGACTGTTTGAATTTGTGTCATGGCTGGTAATACCTCGTAACCCCAATCCGGCGATGGATACGGGTTAGGGGTGTTACACCCTATCTGGGACAGTGGCATCGATATTTGATAACATGTAAGACCATATCTAGGATATAGCATTGTATGAGCTTATGTGATTTCTAAGTATCCTTAAGGATTCTGAATGGTTCAACAAGCAAAGACAAGTTGAGAAAGAAAGTGTTAATGAGTTAAACGACTCAAGTACGTACGAGATTTATATGAGTATTGGAAAGTGAAGTAATTTGATGAGTTTACATGAGAAAATGAATATGTATTCAATGAGAAAGGTTTGCATATCGATATATGTTTACTTGTATATGGCCTAGTGACGAAAATGTTGTGATTCATATGATAGTTTTATTTGTATATGGCTTATTAAGCTTTTAAAGCTTACTTTGTGTCTTCTTTCCTTGTTTTATAAATTATCGAAGTTAGCTAAGACTCGAGGATTGTTAGGAATCTATCATCACACTATCGATTATCTTGTTGGTATTTTTGGCAGCTTTGTATATATGGTATATGGCATGTATAGACTAGTGTCATTGTGGTATGTTTTGAGACTTGACTTTAACCATAAGATTTGGCTTGTAAATGTTGGCATGAATTTGGCCATTTAAGTTGGCTTAAGTTATGTGTTTGATAAGTTATTTATGTGATATATATAATGCCTTATATGTTGGCTTGTTTGGTATAGTTATATGGTTGTTATTTTAATTTGTTGTAAATGGGAGTATTGAGGTTGGAATAATGGTATGTTGTGACTTGATTATGTGATATTGAAATGGTAAGTCTTGTAGCTTGAAGTAGGTGATAAGATGATGATGATGAAATGCATTTAGAAGTTATGCAAGTTAATGGTTTTGGTATGATTGTGGTGGATAATTTAAGTAGTGAATTGGTTGATTATGAAATGATATGAATTATATGTGATTTGGTATGTTTTGGCTGCCCATATATGTGATGAAATGATACCATTTTGATGGCTAGGTGAGCATGAGAATAGGGTGGCAAATTGACTTTGCAAATAGCCTATTTTTGTCCACACGGGCAAAGACACGGGCGTGTGTCTCAGCCGTGTGTGATACACGGTCATGTTACTCGGCCGTGTGTCCCCTGAGGACCCTTTCAAATTAAAGCAATATACCCTACAGTTTTGACATGGTCTAGACACACGAGCGTGTCTATTGGCCATGTGAACTGCACAGCCTTGGCACATGGGAGTGTGTGGCTATTTCGAATGGTACATGAGTTTGACACACAAGCGTGTGGTCGACCATGTGGCCAAGTCAGTAACCCCCTTAGATTTCACACGGCCTGGTACACGAACGTGTCCTCAACCGTGTAGTGCAAGTCAGGATATATTCCCTGTTTTCACATGGCCTGTGACACAGGCGTGTCTAATAGCCGTGTGAGGCGCACGGCTTGTTCACACGGGCATGTGACCCTTTAATGTTTGAAAAATTTTTAAGTTTCCTAAAGTTTGTGAATGTTATCGGTTTAGTCCTGAACCACTTCTAAGCATTTTTTAAGGTCTTATAGGACCTTAGAAGGGACAATATGATTGAGATGTATGGATTTTGATTATGAATGTAAGTGAATGATGTGTGTTTTTCAATAATGCCTCCTAACCCTATTCTGGTGTCGAATATGGGTTAGAGGTGTTACAGGAGGTGGCAATTTTTCTATCACTTCAATTTTCACTTTGTCCACTTTAATTCCTCTCTATGATATCCTCTGCTCCAGGACAATTCCTTTACAAGCCATGAAGTGACATTTTTTCCAATTTAAAACAAGATTTGTGTCTTCACAGTGGCACAGAACCAATTTCAAATTTTTTTGAGCAATCATCAAAATCATTCATGAACACAAAAAAGTCGTCGAACATTGAAAAGTTATCGGGGCATTACATAACCCAAACGACAACCGTCTGAACACAAAAGTACCAGATGGACATGTGAAAGTTGTGTCTCTAGGTCATTGGGAGCTATGGCAATCTAATTATACCTTGAATAACCATCCAAAAAACAATAGAAAGCTTTCCCATCTAATATATCCAAGATTTTATCAATGAATGGTAGGGGAAAATGGTCCTTCCAAGTTGCCTTGTTAAGCTTGCAGTAATCCATACATACTCTCCATCCCGTGACAGTACGAGTTGGTATAAGCTCATTGTTATCATTACTTACCACTATGACACCTGTACAAGACTCACCCATGAACTTTCTGAAATCGGGTAAATAATGCCAGCATCAAGCCACTTAATGATCTCTTTTTTGACAATTTTTTTAATGCTCAGATTCAGTCTCTGCTACTGTTCAACGGAATTGCTAGGGCAATCCTCCAACAAAATTTTATGCATCTAGAATGCAGGGCTAATTCCCTTTATATCAACCAGGGTGCATCCCATTGCCTTCTTAACTTGCCAAAGAACTTCTAACAACCTTGCCTCTTACTTGGGTGTCAGCTCCATAAAAATTACCATTGGCAAGGTACTATTACCGTCCAAGTAAGCATATTTCAAATGCTGGGACAAAAGTTTTAACTCCAATGTAAGGAGTTCCTCTATAGAAGGTTTAAAGGATTGAAGGATTGATTTGATAAATCCAAGGATTCAAACTTCTTCTTTGGTCTATCAACTATCTGCTTGGCTTTCATAAATTCACCAAATTTCCCAAAACTTACATATCACTTTGCTCAAGTGGGTCTTCGTCACTATCAGAATTGTTGTGGCAAAATCTGGTGAACTCTTCTAATGTTGTTTCTATCAACCCAATGGCATGGCATTCATCATTAGCATCGGCACATTTTAAAGCATTAAATAAATTGAAGGTAACATGTTGATCATTTACCCAAATGGTTAGCTCACCTTTCTGCACATCAATTAATGTCCTACCAGTAGCAAGAAAAGGTCTTCCAAGAATAATTGGCACATCTTGTTCAGCTTCACATTCTAAAATAAAGAAATCGGTAAGAAAGATAAATTTATCTTCTCTTACTAGCACATCTTGTTCAGCTTCACATTCTAAAATAAAGAAATCGATAAGAAAGATAAATTTACCTTCCGAGTGCACTTAAGACCGATCAACCAGTTGCAATGTAATCGTAGTAGGTCTTGCTTTTCCAATTCCCAATTTCCTGAAAATAGACATAGACATTAGATTTATACTCGCTCCTATGTCACATAACGCCTTGTAATGATTTCCAATTGAACATGGGATAGTGAAACTTCCAAGGTCCTTCAGCTTCGGAGGTAGTTTATTCGTCAACGTTGCTGTGAACCCTTCACTGAGAGCAACAATCTCAAATTCTCCCAATCTACACTTTTTTGACAATATATCTTTTATAAATTTCACGTAATTAGGCATTTGCTCCAAATCTTCAACTAGTGGTATGTTGATGTGGAGTTGCTTCAATACATTCAAAAATCTTTTGAACTTAATATTCTGCTTAGAATTGTAAAATCACTGGGGAAAAGCTAGAGGTGGTCATCCTTCAGGTTGCTAATATTGTTTTCCCGTGGCATTCTTGTTGACATCATGATCTAATTTGGCCACATCATTTTGTTTCTCACTTTTTTTAGATTCAATATGTTTTTCAGATGACTCTGGGATCTTTACGTGGTTGTTATTCGAGTTATCCTCTCCTGTCGTGGTATCTTGAGCAACGCTATCAAGCTATTTTTTGCTTCTAAGAGTGATTGCCTTACACTGTTCCTTCCCTTGTGATCTCGAATTCTCGATATCACTTGGCAATGCTCCTTATGGTCTTGAATTCAAAGCATTCACTATTTGCCCCACTTGATTCTTAAGAGCTTGGAGAGATGCAGGCTGACTATGAATTACGGCATCATTCTTGACCATATATTCCTTCAACAAGGCTTCAATAAATGATGATGATGATGATGAAACTGATGCTTAACCCTACTGGACATTTTGCCTCAATATAGGATGATTATAACCAGGTGGTGCATTATTGGCATTCTGTCTTGTAGCATTGTTAAAATTCCCTATACCTTGATCATTACAACTAAATTTCAGATGTTGTTTCCACCCTAGATTATACGTGTTGGAAGAAAGGCTATTATTCCAGTTGAAATTACCCATGTCACACACAAATGCTAGGTTTGATGGGCATCCATCAAACACATGGTCTTCACCATAATAAACACATGAAAGCTTAATTGATTTCATCTCTTAAGCTGTAGGGGGCTTCTTCATTGTTTTGATCATATTAGCTAAAGAAGATACTGGGCTGTTAACGAAGTGATTGCATCTAGCTCATAGTACCAATAGCTCTCTTTCCCGTCCCAACTCTTGTGGTAGGATATTGATAATCATTGTTGGCAATCTTCTCCAGAATTTCATATGCTTCATTACAAGATTTATCCAACAAAGTATCATTGGCAGAAACATCAACTACCATCGTCGTGTGTGTATTTAGCCAATTATAGAATATCTCCATCTGAGTCTAGTGTTGAAATCCATGCATCAAACATTTTTGAATTAAGTCTTTAAATTGATCCCAAATTTTATATAGTGTTTCATCCTCTGATTGCTGAAAACATGTAATGTCATTTCTAAGCTTAGCATTCATATTTGGGGGATTAAATGTAGCAAAAATCCCTGGTAAAGATCATTCCATAATGCCACTTGCATGATCTCATAAAGAATATGCAAATAGTTTAAGCTGCAAAGCGTCTTCAGGGACACCCTGTTGTCTAAATGAGTCGCAAACCTCTAGAAAAAGTCTTAAATGTAGTCTTGGATCTTTATTGGTAATCCACTAAACTGTCCTACTGTTTGTAACATCTAAAATATTACTGGTTTCAGCTGAAACTGTTTAGCTTATATTTGTGGTCTGATTATCCCTAGATTCAAGTCATCCAAAATTAGCACAACATGGTCTCGGATTGGTCTGGCTTGGTTATCTATCACCCCAAGAACATGAGGATTAGCGTCCTAACAATTTAGATTATCATTTAGACCAAGTATCACCCTAGGAATAGGAATATTAATATCTCGACCATCCAGATTAACATTATGACCAGGATCATTCTCGTTCCTCGCCATATTTTTTGTAGTTCTTTCCGCCTTCTTCCTAAAGTTTTTCAATCTCTGGGTCAAAATGTAACACCCCTAACCCATATCCATCGCCAGAATAGGGTTAAGAGACATTACCAAACATATCTAAACACTTCGCATTCATTTCATAAACATCATAGTATCATAGTCAAACATCAACATAAGTCCCTTTCTTAGGTCAATGAGACCTTAAACATGCATTAGGAAGAGGTCAGGACTAAACTGAACATGTTCACAACTTTCAACACTTAGGAAATTTTTCTATTATGTCAAGGTCACACGCCCGTGTGACCAGGCCGTGTGCCTTACACGGGTATCAGACACACCCATGTGAACCAGCTGTGCCAAAATAGGGTGACCATACTGACTTTCACCCACGACCAATGGGCACGACCGTGTGATAGTAAGCTAGCTACTGGCTTATGCCCACGGCCATATGACACGCCCGTGTGTCAAAGCCGTGTGATTTTTAAGAGGTTACTACCAAACAAACACGGCCACAAAGCATGCCCGTCGCTTTTGACCGTATGGCACAATGTAGGCTTGGTTTAAGCCAACTTGCCACCCCATTGTGGGTCACCCTACAAACAAGGAATCAAGCATATATGAACAACCCAATCAACCATTCTTTAAGCTAAAACATACATCATTCATGCCATAATATTATCAATCATTTACATACTTATAAACCTTACCTTTTTATACTAAAACATAATGTAAGATTATATCAACAAAAAAAACATCATCCATTCTCATACCATGAACTTCCCAAACTTACCTTCTCCTTTATCTAATTGAGACATGCCATAATTGCAAATTAAAATCACATATCAAAAGCCATTATCAAATATGAGTTCAAACAGAAATTAGCCAAATCTCATGGCTAACTATATACATCACAAAGCATACTTCACAACTACTAGCCTATACATGCCATACTTCAAATATTTACATTTTTAAAAGTACCAAAATGAGATCGATAGTGTGGTGACGATCCTCGACTATCCCTGAGCCTTTAGTAGCTACGATAACTGTAAAACAGACAGTAATCACACAGAGTAAGCTTTCAAAACCTTAGTAAGGTCGTACTCAAAACATTCATAGTATATGAACATAAAATGATAACCTATGAGTATTTGCACAATTTCAATCCATATAACTATATCAACTCAATGAGATTCATATACATAACATCATCTACCACTTAGGCATTATACATACCTGAAGCTTCCCGTACTTATCCACTTTTGTACTTACCTCATGTTGAATGTTATAAGACTTTCCATAAGTTATTCGTGCTTTACAAATCAGCACACTTAGTGCTATAAGGTTAGCCGAAGCTAAATATTTCTACACACTTAGTGCCATCTCAAATAATTGAGACTAAGTCAGTATCGCACACTTAGTGCCATCTCAAATAATCGAGACTAAGTCGGTATCGCACACTTAGTGCCTCAAGTAGCCAAAGCTAGTTAAATTGCACACTTAGTGCCAAAGCTAGTTTAAATCACACACTTAGTGCCAAAGCTTCTGATTCATCACCATATTATCCAATTCAATTATATACAACTCATGTAGAATAAAGGCATCAAAACTTACTTAACATCACATTTTAAGTATGAACTTACCTCGTCTCTCAAATTTCTTGACTTGATTGTTTATTCTACAATCTTCGATTTCCCTCGGTCTAAGTCTGAATTCCTCTTTTCTTGATCTAAATGTATTCAAAATTAACCCCTTTTATTCGCCAAATAATTCAAAAAAATCCATATGTACACAATTAGGACTTTTTTCCAAACTAGCCCTCACATTTTCACATTCGACACTTTAGTCCCTATTTCAAAAAATCAAAAAATACACATAATTTGCATATACACAAGCTTAGCCGAATTCTCCTTGTACTCATACTAGTCCACACATTTCATTTATTTCACATTTTAGTCCCTCAAAATAATATTTTCACAATTTAGCCCAAATTACTCAATTTCATCAAAAGTCCAAAAACAAAACATTTAAACCCAACATCAAGCTTCCATAATTTTTCAACTAACATCACAAAGCTCACATTTTCATCAATGGAACATTTCAAAATCATCACCAAAATTGTAAATTGAAGCATGGGCTCGATAGTATATGAAGCAACGATTACAAAAACAAAGAAATTATCAAAAACCGAGCAAAACACATACCTAATTCACCAATTCAAAGTGTCGAACCCTAAGTGAGCTTTCTCTTTTCTTTTTCTTTGTATTTTCGGTGGAATAGCATGAACAAATGGCTAATTTCATGCTTTTATTTTATTTTAATTACTTAATAAACATTTTCCCATTTTGCCCTTTTATAAACAATTATAAAACCTTTTAATGAATGGTTGTTTTAGTCCATTAACATTCCCAATGGACAAAAAACAACATAAGGACCCTTACTTTAGAAAGTCAACTCAAATAGGCACTTTAACATTTAGCACTCAGCTTTTACATTTTACGCGATTTGTTCTTTTTTTCCAAATTAAGCACACAAACAGTTAAATTTCCACACTATACTCTCACACATGTCAATTCACTTACCATATACACGAAAATTAATATTAAAATATTTTTCTAACTCAGATTTATGGTCCCGAAACTACTATTCTGACTAGGGTCAAAACCGAGCTGTTACAATTCTCCCCCCTTAGGAATTTTCGTCCCCGAAAATCTTACCATTAAACAGATTTGGGTATTGCTATTTCATAGCATCTTCAAGCTCCCACGTTGCTTCTTCAATACCTTGCCGATGCCACATCACTTTAACGAACGGAATCTTCATCTTACGTAACTCTTTAACCTCTTGAGCTAAGATTCGAATCGATTCTTCTTCGTAGGTCATATCAGACCGAATTTCAATCCAGATGAAGGAATTCCATGCGAAGGATCAGATCTGTACCGTCAAAGCATCGATACATGAAATAAATTATGAATCTTTTCTAGCTCTAGTGGCAACAACAATCTATATGCAACTGGCCCAATACGCACGATAATTTCATACGGCCTGATAAATCTTGGACTCAATTTGCCTTTTTTACCAAATCGAAGCACTTTCTTCCACGGAGACACTTTCAAAAATACTTTTTCACTGATATCGAACTCAATATCTCTTCTTTTCAAATCTGCGTATGATTTCTGACGATCAGAAGCTACTTTCAGACTATCTTGCATCACTTTCACTTTCTTTTTAGTTTCCTTTATCAAATCAACCCCATGAATCTTATTTTTTATGGCTCTGTCCAATAAAAAGGTGTACGACATTTACGACTGTATAAAGCTTCGTATGGTGCCATTTTGATGCTCGACTGGAAACTATTATTATAAGAGAATTCAATCAAAGTTAAATATTGTTCCCACGTACCTTTAAACGCAAGAATGCAACATCTCAACGTATCCTCAAGTATCTGAATAATCCGTTCAAATTGACCACCTGTTTGCGGATGATAAGCAGTGCTAAAATGCAATTTAGTACCTAGAGCATCTTGCAATTTCTTCCAAAATCTCAATGTGAATCTCGGATCTCGGTCTGATATTATAGACAATGACACACTATGCAGTCTCACTATATCATAAATGTATAATTCATCTAATCTATCAAGTGAATAATTAGATCGAACTGGAATAAAATGAGCTGATTTTTTCAAACGATCAATTACAACCCAAATGGCATCTTTCTTCCTCGGAGATAGAGGTAAGCCCGACACAAAGTTCATGGTCACTCGATCCCATTTCCACTCCAAAATCATAACCGGTTGTAGTAACCCAAACGGCACTTGATGTTCAGCTTTAACTTGCTGACATATCAAACATTTAGAAACAAATTCAGAGATATCTCTTTTCATTCCGGACCACCAATAATGTTGTTCCAAGTCATTGTACATTTTAGTATTGCCTGGATGCACAGATAACCGACTACTATGAGCTTCACTCAGAATCATTTGAATTAACTTAGGATTTATCAGAATGCAAATCCTATCTCAAAATCTTAAACAATTATCTTTATCAACTTTGAATTCTGAATCAATCTCTACATTACATTGAGCTTGTTTAGCTAAAATCTCATTATCAATTTTCTGAGCTTCAATAATCTGTTGTAAAAACAAAGATCTTGCTTTCAATTTAGCTAAAACTGATCCATCATCAGACAGAACTAAATGAGCATTCTTCGCACATAAAGCAAATAATGATTTTCAACTCAAAGCATCTGTAACAACATTTGCTTTTCCCGGGTGATAATCAATCACAAGTTTGTAGTCTTTCAATAATTCTAACCATCTTCTCTGTCATAAATTCAAATCTTTCTGAGTCATCAAATACTTTAAACTCTTATTGATCAGAAAACACATGACATTTCTTCCCAAACAGATAGTGACGCCAAATCTTCAAAGCAAATACAATAGTAGCTAACCCGAGGTCGTGAGTTGGATAGTTCTTTTCATGCGGCTTTAGTTGTCTCGTTGCATAAGCTATAACTTTCCCTTCTTGCATTAAAACACATCCCAAACCAATTAATGAAGCATCACTATAAATCACAAATTCTTTACCCGATTCAGGTTGTACCAATACCGGAGCTTCAGTCAACATGGCTTTCAACTGATCAAAGCTGTTTTGACATTTTTCAGACCACTCAAACTTCACATCTTTCTGGAGCAATTTTGTCAACAGATTCGCAATCATCAAGAAACCTTTTACGAATCTTATATAGTATCCAGCAAGTCCCAGAAAACTGCAAACTTCTGAAACATTTCTCGGAGGTTTCCAATCCAAAATAGCTGAGATTTTACTCGGATCAACTCGGATACCAGAGGCTGACACAATATGACCCAAGAAACCAACTTCTCGCAACCAGAATTCACATTTACTAAACTTTGCATACAACTGTTTATCTCGCAGAGTCTGTAGCACTATTCTCAAATGCTCGGTGTGTTCAGATTCATCAGGTGAATAAATCAATATATCATCAATGAATACTATAACAAATTGATCTAAATACGGTCTAAAAATTCTATTCATCAAATCCATAAAGATAGCAGGTGCATTAGTTAATCCGAAAGGCATAACTAAAAATTCATAGTGGTTGTACCTTATTCTGAAAGCAGTCTTCAGAATATCAAAATCTTTCACTCTCAGTTGATAATATCCCAATCTCAAATCTATTTCAAAAACACAGTAGCTCCTTTCAACTAATCAAACAAATCATCAATTCGGGGCAAAGGATACTTATTCTTGACAGTCACTTTATTCAACTGACAATAATCTATACACATTCTTATCGTACCGTCTTTCTTTTTTACAAATAAAACCGGAGCACCCCAAGGTGAGAAACTCGGTCTAGCAAATCCTCGATCGATCAATTCTTGTAATAAAGACTTTAATTCTTTTAACTCGGTCGGAGCCATTCTATATGGAGCTATCGAAATCAGACTAGTACCAGGTATCAATTCTATACCAAATTCTACCTTTCTAACTGGAGGTAATCCTGGAAGTTCTTCAGGAAACACATCAGGAAACTCACAGATAATAGGTATAGATTCAACTTTCTGTTTCGACATATTTGAATCAATCACGTATGAAAAATAAGCTTCACAACCCTTTCTAACAATACTCAATGCTTTCATAAAAGATATCACAGTAGGTAACCCATTCAAATCACTAGATTCAACTCTGACTATTTCATCATTCTTACATCTCAAATTAATAGTTTTTCGTTTACAATTCACTACAGCATCATGCAAAGTTAACCAATCCATTCCCAGAATAATGTCAAACTCATCAAAAGGCAACAACATCAAATCAGCCGGAAAGCAATTGTCTCGAAACATTAACGGACAATTCCTGCAGACTTTATCAACCAAGACACATCTGCTTAGGGGTTTGAAACTCTAATTACTAATTCAGTAGACTCTACAGACAAAGCCTTATTGTTCACTAAGTTCATACATATATATAAATGTGTTCCAGGTTCTATCAAAGCAATCACAGAAGTATCATGGAGAGTAAATGTACCCGTAATCACATCTAGCGATGAAGCTTCTTCACGAGCTCAAATAGCATACGCTCTAGTAGATGCACGAGCCTTAGAGCTAACAGCTGTGTTTTTTGTTCCTCTTTGACTACCACTTACATTTCCAGTATTTCTGGGAGGCCTACCACGAGAATCATTACCATTCTGTCTCAGATTCTAAACATTAACTTTTTCAGCTAAATCTGGGCATTCTTTAATAAAATGGTTTCTCAAACCACAACTATAACAAACTCGATTATTACTTTTTCCCCAGCATTCACCAAAGTGTCGTCTTCCACATTGCTCACATTCATCCTTTGCATTATCAACACTAGCAACAGACGTGGCTGAAGATTTATAATTTGATTGCAATCTAACACGGTCTTTGTTTGAATATCCCGCACTAGACTTTGAATGACTGCTATCATCTCTAAACTTCTTAGATCTAGATTGAAATGATTTGCCCGATGATCTCTTTTGTACATATCTAGCTTCGAACTCAGTCTTTCTTTTCTCTTTCCTGAGATCCTCCACTTTGCATGCTCGTTCAAAGAGCTCCACGAATTCTTTGATTTCCAGAATCCCAACTAACAAGCGCATATCTTTGTTCAAGCCGTCTTCAAATCTCTTGCACATTATTGCTTCCAAAGATACACATTCACGGGCATACTGACTCAACCTTACAAATTCTCGCTCGTATTCTGTAATAGACATACGGCCTTGCTTAAGCTCAAGAAAATCAATAAATCTCTAACTGATGTATTTCTTTCGAAATCCAGCTTGGAAGAAATCCAATGTAACTCATTCACTCGGAACCACTGATGTCAAAGTCTTCCACCAATGATACGCCGTGTCTCTCAAAAGTGAAACAGTGCATTTTATACATTCTTTGGAACTCAGGGATAATTCATCAAACACTCTTATTGTGTTCTCTAACCAGAACTCAGCCTTTTTTGCATCATCACTTGTTGTAGCTCAGAATTCTTCAACTCCATATTTTCTAATCTTGTCAACTGGTGATCTACACAACTGTACTGAATTCATTTGTGGCGTATCCGAAGTTTGAGGAGGATTAACCGAGGGCGGAGGTTGTTGTACAGCTGGATTGGTTCTAATATATTGGGCAAACCAATCGTTCATCATCTGATAGAAGGCTTGCTTAGCCTCGCTATCACGGCTACTCATAACCAGTCGGGAATCATCTTGCACTGTCCTTTGCGTGGGAGCAGGCGCATTACTTTCAACATCATCAGCTACAGCTCTATCGGGATCCATTTGCTATATAAAAGCACATTTCAATGTTAGGAGTCATCACACTATCACAGATTTAGATATATGGCATGTATAACTAGACTCACATACGCTATGGTAGTCCTAGAACCTACTAAACCATAGCTCTGATACCAACAAAATATAACAGCCCTAACCCGTATCCATCACTGGACTAAGGTTAAGCGATATTACCAAAGATATCTAAACACTTCGCATTCATTTCATAAACATCATAGCATCATAGTCAAACATCAACATAAGTCCCTGTCTTATGTCAATGAGACCTAAACATGCATTAGGAAGAGGTCAGGACTAAACCGAACATATTCACAATTTTCAACAATTAGAAAATTTTTCTATTCTGTTAAGGTCATACGTCCGTGTGACCAGGCCGTGTGCCTTACACGGGTATCAGACACACTCATGTGAACCAGCCATTCCAAAATAGGGTGACCATACTGACTTTCACCCACGGCCAATAGGCACTCCCATGTGCTATGGCCGTGTGATACTAAACTAGCTACTGACTTATGCCCACGGCCATATGACACGCCCGTGTGTCAAAGCCGTGTGTTTTTTAAAAGGTTACTACCAAACAAACACGGCCACAAAGCATGCTCGTGGCTTTTGACCGTGTGGCACAATGCAGGCTTAGTTTAAGCTGACTTGCCACCCCATTATGGGTCACCTTACAAACAAGGAATCAAGCATATATGTACAACTCAATCAACCATTCTTTAAGCTAAAACATACATCATTCATGCCATAATATTATCAATCATTTACATACTTATAAACCTTACCTTTTTATACTAAAACATAATGTAAGATTATATCAAAAAAAAAAAAATCATCCATTCTCATACCATGAACTTCCCAAACTTACCTTCTCCTTTATCTAATTGAGACATCCCATAATTGCAAATTAAAATCACATATCAAAAGCCATTATCAAATATGAGTTCAAACACAAATTAGCCAAATCTCACGGCTAACTATATACATCACAAAACATACTTCACAACTACTAGCCTATTTATGTCATACTTCAAATAGTTACATTTTTAAAGGTACCAAAATGAGATCGATAGTGTGGCGATGATCCTCGACTATCCTCGAGCCTTCAGTAGCTACAATAACTGTAAAATAGATAGTAATCATACAGAGTAAGCTTTTAAAAGCTTAGTAAGCTCGTACTCAAAACATTCATAGTATATGAACATAAAATGATAACCTATGAGTATTTGCACAATTTCAATCCATATAACTATATCAACTCAATGAGGTTCATATACATAACATCATCTACCACTTAGGCATTATACATACCTGAAGCTTCCCGTACTTATTCACTTTTGTACTTACCTCATGTTTAATGTTATAAGACTTTCCACAAGTTATTCGTGTTTTACACATCAGCACACTTAGTGCTATAAGGTTAGCCGAAGCTAAATATTTCTGCACACTTAATGCCATCTCAAATAACCGAGACTAATTTAGTATCGCACACTTAGTGCCTCAAGTAGCCAAAGCTAGTTAAATAGCACACTTAGTGCCAAAGCTAGTTTAAATCGCACACTTAGTGCCAAAGCTTCCGATTCATCACCATATTATTCAATTCAATTATATACAACCCATGTAGAATAAAGGCATCAAAACTTACTTAACATCACATTTTAAGTACGAACTTACCTCATACTTAGAATTTGTCGACTCGGACTGTTTATTCTACAATCTTCGATTTCCCTCGGTCTAAGTCTAAATTCCTCTTTTCTTGATCTAAATGTATTCAAAATTAACCCCTTTTATTCACCAAATAATTCAAAACAATCCATATGTACACAATTAGGACATTTTGCAAACTAGCCCTCACATTTTCACATTCGACACTTTAGTCTCTATTTCACAAAATCACAAAATACACATAATTTGCATATACACAAGCTTAGCCGAATTCTCCTTGTACTCATACTAGTCCACACATTTCATTTATTTCACATTTTAGTCCTTCAAAATAATATTTTCACAATTTAGCCCAAATTACTCAATTTCATCAAAAATCCAAAAACAAAACATTTAAACCCAACATCAAGCTTCCATAATTTTTCAACTAACATCACAAAGCTCACATTTTCATCAATGGAACATTTCAAAATCATCACCAAAATCGTAAATTGAAGCATGGGTTCAATAGTATACGAAGCAACGATTACAAAAACATAGAAATTATCAAAAATCGAGCAAAACACATACCGAATTCACCAATTCAAAGTGTCGAATCGTAAGTGATCTTTCTCTTTTCTTTTTCTTTGTATTTTCGGTGGAATAGCATGAAAAAATGGATAATTTCATGCTTTTGTTTTATTTTAATTACTTAATAAACATTTTCCCATTTTGCCCTTTTATAAACAATTATAAAACCTTTTAATGAATGGTTGTTTTAGTCCATTAACATTCCCAATGGACAAATAACAACATAGATACCCTTGGTTTAGAAAGCCAACTCAAATAGGCACTTTAACATCTAGCACCCAGCTTTTACATTTTACGCGATTTGGTCTTTTTTGCAAATTAAGCACACAAACAGTTAAATTTCCACGCGAGACTTTCACACATGTCAATTCACTTACCATATGCACGAAAATTAATATTAAAATATTTTTATAACTCGAATTTGTGGTCCCGAAACCACTATTCTGACTAGGGTCAAAACCGAGCTGTTACACAAAAGGATACTCTTTGTTAGAAGGAATTCCTCTTCTCCTGCTCTAATGGCAAACCTGTAGAAACTAAATTAAACTAAGTTAAATAAAACTAATGGAATTAAGTAAAATAACAAAACAAAATTTTACCAAATTGTAGATCCCTGGTAATGGCACCAAAAACTTATAGCGTGTGAAATAGTATGCAAATTATGCCACTATACACATCGAATTAAGTAATAAAGTGATAATTGAGGTTGTGTCCACAAGGATCAGATTAGGTATAAAATTGGTCAAGTTATTATAATGAATTATGATTCATGTTATGGAAAAACCAATTTTAAGTACGTTACGGTAAATTAAAGTAGTAAGGATGTGTGCAAAATGTATATTGACTAATTCTAAAAAATGCTAAAGCAAAGCAAGAGTAAAAATGCAATTAAATTACAAGAATAATCACATAAATAATCTACAATAAAATAAATAAATAACTAAAAATTGTATGGAAAAGATACTACGACAAAGGATTAAGGGTTTACGATGCTGATTTGGAAGGTTGGGATCACTAAGAATCTACCCTTACTTTCAGTAATGCCTCAGCAAAATCGTACTTAATCAACTACTCAAAAGATACCTAAAGTGACCTGTTTCTTTTGAGAGCTAGATCTCAAGTTACCTGGCCTGTATCTATAGGTCTTAGCACAGTATCCTGCACTATTTTGTCTTTATTCTATTCAAATACTACTCTATGTCTAAAGTTTGCTGCAAGTATTCAATTGAATACCCGCTTGTATCATTCAATTCCATTCCAACCAATCTAACCTTTTTCAGAATTAGATTTAGTTTATAGGCATACTGCAAACTCATCTATGTCTAGAGAATGTACGCATACAATTGGGAAATAAAAACAATTGAATAAAACATTAGATTAAATCAAACATGTGCTTCAACCATTAACAAAAATAAAAGTTTCATCTTGTAATCCCAACCCTATGAGATTTAGCTCATGTGTTGCCAATTAAAATTAAGTTCAAAATAACACATAACTTTTTTTTTGAGCAAATCAATTCATGAGAGAATAGATTATAAAATAATGGAAGAACTTAGAAAGATGGTTGTTGTAATAGCCTGTTTTTAGGGTTAATCGAAACAGTAGTTTTGGGACGACAATCTGACATTGAAAATTTTATTTTATTATTTTAATATTTACATCATAATATTTGAGTTGTGTGAAATTTTTGTAAAGAAATTTTATCGTTTAAGTGATTAATTCGGTAAAAAGGACTAAATCGCGTAAAGTGTAAAAGTTGGGTTCTATAAGCTAAATGTGTCAAATAGCTATAGAACTTAAACGTGAAGGTCCTTATGTGGCAAATAGCCCATTTATGAGATAGTGGATGTTAGTGGAGTGGCATTTGGTGTAATTATTAATGTTTTTGAAGGGTAAAAAGGTAAATAGGTAATTAAAGTTAATAATAAATCAAATAAAAGCCAAAATCATGTTATTTTTCTTCATCTTCCACTGAATATAGATAAAAGAAATAGCCATGGAAGCATTAAAGGGTTCGGCCCTTGTTTTTAATTGAGGTATGTTTCGAGCTCGATTTTTGATGATTTTTATATTTTTGTGATCGTTGCTTCGTGTTCTAGCTAGCCCGTACCCTAATTTCTAAATTATTTTATGAATTTGTGAGTTTCCATTGATGATAGTTTTGATGTTTTTGAGTGTTGATGATGGAAAATTAATAATTGTTGATAGATTAATATGTTTTGTTAAGTGATTTTTGGTAAAAATGTCAAATAAGGATTAAATTGTGAAAAGTATAAATTGAGGGGTTTAAATGTGAAATAAATTTAAAATATGATTTGAGAGTAATATATGGGAAATTCAACTAGCTTGGGTTTGTGTTTAATTTCATGAAATTGTGATTTTATGTGATAAGGACTAAATTGCAAAAAAAGTGGAATAATAGGGATAAAAGTGTAATTTTTCCAAAATGTGTAATTTATTTTAAATTGAATGAATTAATGATTAAATAATTAAATTTTGTTATTATATAAATTGAGAAAAATGAGATTCGGATGTAGAACGAAAAAAAAAGTATCGAACTAGTCGATCCGTTCCGTCGTTTTAACGATCGAGGTAAGTTCATATGCAATAAGCATTGTTATATTTATGCTTTTAACGTTCTGATATCATATAAATTGTATATACGTGACTATTTTTATGTTTGATGACATATCGGCTAAATTTGTCACTTAGTGTGCGATTTGAGATAGCTTCAGCTATGTACAGCACTTAGTGTACAGGACATCAAATATGGCACTTAGTGTGCAAAATATTGAGAATGAAACTTAGTATGTGAGATATTGAGAATGGAACTTAGTGTGTGAAATATCGAATGATTCAATGGACATAGTCAAGACGAGAATTAAAGTACGGTCGGAATAAGTAATACAGGTACGTACAGAACTTATGTGAGAATCGAATGAAAGTAAATTGGTGGCTTCATATTGCATTATGTTTATTAAATAAGAAAGAATTGAGAATAAGTATGTTTCATGTCAAAATGTGTTTATTTAACTATAATGAAGTATATATTGAATGTTATGTGAGATATGAATAATAGTTGTTTAAACTAAATATACATATGGCAATCGACTAATAAGACCATAACCGGGTTATGGCACGTGAAAGAAAGACCATGGCAGGGCCTTGGCAATGTATGTGTAAGACCATAGTTGGACTATGGCATCGAAAAATCGATGAATTTGTATCATAAGCACTCATAAATCAGAGAGGTTTGATAAGAGTATAGGTGATAAATAGAAAGGTATCAGTACAAGTATGTAAGGAAAACTACTCAAGTATCGAGTTATATGAAATTGAGAACTTGTGAATTAGGACATGAATAATTGGATGTTAGCTTATGAATTGATGCTTTAAATGTTAATGATTTATCTATTTTGAATTGCTATATGAATGTTGTGATCATTTTAGGCTCACATACGAACTTACTAAGCTATGAAGCTTACTTTGTGTTATTTTTCTATGTTTTATAGTGTCTAGGACGTTCGCTTGGGTTGGAAATCAATGGAGATCACATCACACTATCCGGCTATTGATTTTTGGTATTTTTACACTTTGTGGCTTGGTTATATGGCATGTATATGCTATTGTCTTTTTGATATGATTGTTAGAAATTATATGATCATTTGAAATGGCTTATGTTATGTATTTTTGGTTTGGCTTATATGCAAATATGGTTTATGTGACATCCCTAAATTGACCCTAGTCGGAAAGTGGTTTCGGGACCACTAAACCGAGTCATAATAATAATTAACCATCATAATTGATGCTCATTATATGTATATATGCATGTGTGAAAATTTCATGTTTGGATTTTGTTAATTGTAAGTGAATTTTTATCAAATAGGACTTATGTGAGAAAATTTAGAAATGTGTTAGGCAAATGTAAGGTGGCCTATTAATACATGTGGGAAAGTGTTGTCCTTGCATGTCAAATTAGCCAAAATGAAGCATGATGGCCGGCCATACTATGGGTGGAAACATGTCTCCAACATGTTAGACTAGTGATGCATGTAGGAAACAATAAATTAAGAAAGTTAGCATTAAAGAAATGGAAAAAAAGAAAATGATGATAACAAAAAAAAAAAAAAGAGTGTGGATGCTTTCCCCCCTTGCCGTACATGAGAGAAACAAAAACAAAGAAAGAAAGAAAAAAAAATGTTCATTCTCTCATTTTCTCCTTGCTTGGCCGAATGTACTAAGAAGAAAGGGGGGGAAGCTTGAGAAAATCAGCCATGGGAGTTTGCTAGACTAAGGTATGTTGATGTTATCCATGAGATTTATGCATGTTTTTAGTTGATAGTTTGAGTTCCACCTAACCCATGGTCTAAACCTTTACCATGAAATGGGGATGATATTCGGCCATGGGTGTTGTCTTCTTGGTATCATTGATGTTTGATGTTTGATGTTGTGGTGGTGAGGCATGAAGATGAGTTAAGGTTCAACTAAGGTGGATTTGTGGATGTTATTTGCATGCTAAAGGTAAAGCTTGTAATGATGCATGGTATGGTGTTGTATGGCATTTGGCCATGGTAGGGAATAAAAGGAAACTATGTTCGTTGTTCATGTCATTTGAATGAGAAGTGCTAGTAAGGTGAAGTACAAATGTTAGTGTTTGATTTACTAGTGTATATATGCATACTAGCCTAGTTGTGAACTTGAATCAAATTGGTGTTAAGTCGATACAAGCGACCTTACTTGTTGAATGTATCAAGTGTGGAAATCGGCCTTAACATGAATGTGTATGTTCGCCACATGAACGAATACATATGTTGATGTGTATATTCGGCCTTAGGTAGCCTATTGAGGGCCTTAGCTTTTCCTTGATGCTTGAATGAATTGTATTGAATTGCTTGATGTAATATAAAATGTGCATGACCAATGTGTATCCAAGCAAAAGGGTGGCCATATGACCATTTAAACTCCTTGTCATATTCGCCATAAGCTAGCATAATGAGGTTTTAATAAGTTAAATTTGTGTGAACTAGCTCAAGAACTCAAAGGATCAAAGTTGGACAAGGGAAAGACAAAGTAATTGAATAGCCATTGAAAACGTGCGACAACATCCGAGGTAAGTCATTAAGCATATATTTGGTATTGATTTAAATGATCATAATATATATGCAATTGTGTTTAATGAATTGATGTGTAAATGAAAATGTATGTGTATGGAATGATGCCATTGTTGAATGTATAAAGGCAGCAAAATGCATAAGGTATTGGTCACGGCACTAAGTGTGCGGGTATAATTGGACACGGTGACAAGATTGGCACTAAGTGTGCGGGTTTAAAATTGTACAGCACTAAGTGTGCGAGTTTGATTCTATAGCACTAAGTGTGCGAGCTGAAAATATATAGCACTAAGTGTGCGGATTCACTATATGCTCTTGTATTACAATTGGCACTGAGTGTGCGACATTATCGAGTTAATCCCGGACAGCGAATCGGGTAAGTACCTTGAGCTCATGACGAATAGGCAATATGTTCATGCTTTCGGGTTGAGCTTGGTAAGCTTTAAATCTATGTGATGATTGCAATTGTGTGATTGTGGTGAAAATGAGTTAGTGTGTGAAAATGCCTCAAATATCTTATCGTATAAATATGAAATGTGGATGTATGGCTTGGTATGAGATTGAACCGAAAGGTCCGAGGAATTATGGTATAGTTCGATATGGATGAAGTACCTAGCCTTGTTTCATTGTTTCACTTTGTGATGAATTTAGCTAATGGATAATTGTAAAGTGCTTATGACTTACTGAGTTATAAACTCACTCGGTGTTTTCTTGTCACCCATTTTAGGTCTCTTGGACTCGTATTGTTGCGTGCTCGGAACCGTCGTTGAAGTCATCACACCGCTGAAATATTTTGGTATTGTCTTCGTTGTTGAAGAACATTTGGCATGTATAGGCTATTATATTTTGTTGAACTGTGGGTTGTAAACTTTAAGCCATGTGAAAATGGCCTATGTGGTCGCCGAGTGGGATGCTAGAACCTATAGCCACGAGTCTTAGAAACTTTAATTTTGATAAGGTGGCCATAATTTGTGTCATGTTTGATGGATGATTAAGGCCAAGGAAAGATTCATGGAATTGGCATAGTCTACTGCAGTAACTGTTGCGGACAGCAGCAGTGAGGTGAGATTGAAAAATCACTAAAAATAGTAGAAGTATAATTAAATAGTGAATAAATTATGAAATTGAACCTTGATGAATCTAGTTTAATATGGATGGAACGAAACGACCATATGAGCAGTATATTGAGAGATATTAAAGTTCTCGTGAGACAGGGCCAGAACGGTTTCTGGGTCCCCTGTCGTGACTTTGAAAATTTACTATAAATTATCCAGAAAGAATTAGAAGTCATCCCTTATATGTGCAGATTCCATTTTGAGTCTAGTTTCATTAGAAACAAACGGCACCAGTATTAAATCCCTGTACAGAGAGATATTCAAGTTTTAACGCGCGAAGGTCAGTGTAGTCGACTTCTGTAACATTGGTGACTTTAACTAATAAACTGTACCAATTGGCCCAACCAAAAATTCTAGAAATAAATCCACGGATAGATATATGAGTCTAAATTCAGGGAAAATTTACGGAATCAGTTTCCGAGTTTCGAAACTCGAGATATGATTTTTATGGTGACAGTGACGCAGTTTTCCAGCCTGTCTGGAAATGCCAAATTGGTTGGTACCTTGAGAAGATTTGGCCCATTAACCCCTCGTGTCCGACACCGGCGACGGTCACGGGTTCGGGGTGTTACAGTTTAAGAAATGGCCTGTGTTGGTATGAGTTTGAGATGATGCATTGATAAGCTTTGGCTTGGTTATAGGTTGAATGATATGGTTGGTTATTTAGTTTGAATTTGAGACATATGAAAAATGTTAAAGATGGTAAATGATTCATGCTAGTTTAGGTATGTGTTTTGGTTAAGAAATGGTTGAGATTTGAGAAGTGAAATGTAATGATTCAATATGGTATGATTTATGCTGGTAATGGTCACTTTTGGTTACTTATTTGGTTGTATATTTGGTACCATTTGGATGCCTAAAGATCTATGTGACTTAAGTGGGAAAAGTAGCTTATAACAAGTCTATTTTCGTGCCACACGGTTGAGCACACGGGCGTGTGACTTGACCGTGTGACCCCTGATGCTTAATCAAAACAAGTCAGTGAGTTACATGTCTTAGAGACACGGACGTGTCTACTAGACGTGTGTGGCACACGGGCTGGCACATGGGCGTGTGGCCGGCCGTGTGGTGCAAGCCAGAATGTATGCCCTGTTTTCACACTGCCTGTGATACGGGGGTGTCAAGTGGTTGTGGGAGGCACACGTCCTTTTTACACTAGCGTGTGGCCCTTAAAAGCATGAAAATTTTTTATGTCCCCCAAAGTTTGCAAATGTTATCGGTTTAGTCCCGAACCTCTTCTATGCACGTTTTAAGGCCTCGTAAAGCCATAAAATAGGCAATGTGAATTTGTTGGATGGGTTTTATATATGATTGTATAAATGTATATGTTATATATGTGAATGATGTGTATTGACTGGTAATGCCTCGTAACCCTATTCAAGCGACGATATGGGTTAGGGGTGTTACAGTTGTCACTAAGTCAATCCACAATCTAGAAGAACAATGTCTTGTAGTGGCTGAAATGGACTATTTTCAGTTTCCTTCTTTCGTCTCTACTCAACTCCTACCCTCTATTATTGCCTCTAGATTTTCACATCCTTTAGGGTTTCCTCCTTTGGCTTTTTATAAGCTTTTCTTCATAAGGTAACTCCATCAGCCCACGATATCTTCTCCTCTTTTTTAGGTAGATTTTTCTGGTACAAGTAGAGTTCAGCTAAAACTTATATGCGTTAAGAGTTGACTAGGTCATTTTCCTAAAATTGTCATGGTATTCATGTTGGCAAACTGTCCAACATTTTTCCTAGCAAACTTTCGCTCATTTATTTCTTTCTTCACATCCTACACCTTCCAAACCACCAAACAACCCATTGCACTTGCAATTAAAATTTCCTAACATTTAAACACAGTCCAAGCTCCTAATGCAATGATAAAAATATCAATGAAATGTCCTAAAATGCAACTAAATGTACCCAAGTACAAGCAATTAGCTAGGCTTAAAGGTATGAAATATAACTCTTTCCAAGAGTTATCATTGGGTTACTGAGGTTTTGAATAGGAGAGAAAATCAGATCTAGAGCAATCAATCACTTGGAAAAGTGAGTCAAAAGCATAATAATATTAAAATATTTTAAAAACTTATTGAAAATAAAATAAATAAGGCTTCGTTTACTATATAGAGTGGTAGAAAATGAAAAATTATAAAGAAAGAATGATGGGTCACTAGTCATCAGTGGAGGCGTGACGGCTGCGGTGGCGAAAGAGGATGACAGAAGGTTGTTGCGACACTAGGTGAAGGAGAGAATGGAATGGGAAAAAGAAATTGAGAAGTAAAAGAAAAGATAAAAAGAGAGTTGTTTTTTTATGGTGGTGTATAATGGTGGTGGCCACAATGGTGAACAGTTGTGCTAAAGTGGTGGTGGAATAGTACAAAAAGGAAAGAGCAACGGTGAAGGGGAGGTCTGGCGGTGGTTCAGTTGGCAAAGAAGTGGTGGATGAGAGGAGCAAAATAGTGTAAAGGTGGTTGATGGCTAAAACAAAAGAATTAAAATGGAGAGAAAGGGAGAAGCTAAGGAGAGGGACGAAAATAAGGGGAGGAGTGTAATGAAAAAATGATTCAATAGGTGAGTTGTGTTTGTCTAGGTACAATGAATCAATTCACATACCAAGGATTGATAAAAGGGCATATGGAAGGGACAAAGGAGCAAAAAAGGGATCATGCTTGAGTAAATAAGGCATGTTGACCTGAAAAGAAAGGAAAAAATCTTCCTCATGCATAGTAAGTGATCAGACAACAATGGGGGTTGCTGACATGCTAAAGTTGGAAAAAAAATTAATAAAAAGGTTGTGAATGTGGAGACTTGAACCTAATACCCTTAGGAAACTTTTTAAGCTCCTAACCACTAGGCCATTTAATTCCTTGTTCACACTCCTACCACAATTATTTTAAAAACATGATGTGACCCAGCTAAGGTTTGAAGTAAAATTGCACTACGTAGAAAATAATGCTAGGGAAGGGATTCGAACACTGCTCATCAAGGAAAGCTCCACCACTACTCAATCACAATACTTGATAATTATTTATTAACAAATAAGCAAAAAATCATCTAAAAAAATCTGGACGTAACCACTCTCGGTTTATTAACCTAATTTCTACTAACCCGATTTTTGGGATATGACAATCACCATAATTTAGAAACCATGGTTGAATAGATCCCAATACTTCTTCTATATTCAACCTGGTAAATCCCCCTGTTATCTCAAACAACACCCCTACAAAAACCTTTGTTGACACTAGATTAACTGGACAATCTGTGTTAAGCTTAAAACATCCATTTGGTGGCTTAGACAAGCCTCCTCTCTGTCAAGTTGTCATGGTAGTCCGATGATACTTTAGCCTTAAATTAATAATTCAATGGTCATGATTTCTTTAATTAAATATTAGTGGCAACCAAGGGTTACAATCACACCAATCCACTAAATTATATTTAGATTTGGTTTAATTACTATTACAACCTTAGTTCAATTGTCACTTTAAGCACTCAATCATTTCTTTAATCAAATTTCACTCCTTTTATCATTTTGCAATCCAATCCCTATACTATAATTATCAAACGGTTTAATTTAATTTCATTTTATCATTAGACTTTACAAATTCTATATTCAATATGCCATTCCTTGAATTCTAAGTTATATTCTGTTACTATTAAATTAATTTTTATTCTTTGATTGAGTGTGCAATTGGGGTTTTATTTAGGCTTGAACTGTTAGAATGCCAAAACCCCTAAACCTTTATGCCATACCAACCCTAAGTATATAAGTAACTTTTTCTTTGGTTGGCCCCTCTTTTGTTTTCCCTTGCTTTTTTTACTACCCCTACCCCTACCATCCTCTCTTCTTCTATGTTTTCCTCCTTACCACCGCACCTATCTTCTTTTCTCTTTTCTTTTCCCTTTCTTTTTCTTCCTCCCTTCTTCTTTAGTCGTTGTACCTACCATCTCCCTTGGCTGTCAATTTTCCCTCATTGTTGAATCACCATCTTGCTCGTCAGATCCCGTTGGCATTAGATCTATTATCCATTACTTTTGTTTCCATTTCTATAGGCTGGTAAGTACCTTTATTCATTTAGATATGATATTAGTACGCAATTAAGTGTATGTCATACACTCCCCCCTTCCGTTATTTTGAATCGGTTTCTTTCAAATCTTGTCAAAATATTTGAATCAAATGTTAATATATTAGTATGTGTTTACCATTTGAAGGACTAGATCTAGGTGAATCAAATCAAAATTGAACTCAAAGGGTGTTACAAGAGCATGTACGATAAAGTGTGCAGCTTTACAATGTTAATCGGTGGCAAATCGTGTATGTTTATGGGGTCACACGATCTACGTCACGGGCATGTGCCCTACACAGGTGGTCAACTAGCCATATGCTACTGTATCTTTAGGATATTTCCTTAGTCACACAGCCATGACTAGTTACACAGCCCAATCACATGATCGTATGACTATCGTTAGGGATTTTATTGCCTAATAACACGGGCTCAGTGAGTTACACGGCTGGATACACATCTGTGTACCTCAATGTCACACAACATCGGTCTTTCATATAGTCTGGCCACACGACCATGTGATCTCTATTTTATAATTTTGCTTGGACTTTTGTGAAATATTTAAATTTAGTCCATGTACAATTCCTAATTTGTTCTAGAGTTTTCGTAAGCTCGATTGAGAACCTGTTACCATACTTGTTTTGAAATTTGTGATTTGTTTGATTATGTGTATAATATCTTCTTCAAGAAGTATTTTTGTCTAAATCTAAAGGAACATAAAGCATTTCCTTCTTTCACTTAAGCTAAGTTGTAGATGTGGATCTTTATTTGTGAATGCTCTATGCCAAGGTAAGTTTTATGGCTTTACGTGGATCTATATGAGTATATGGAGAAGCAAGGCATTCAATGGGGGCTATTTGGGTTTGAAATGATTAAAAAGGTTACTTGTATGAGTTTAAATGGTGAACTTCTATTTTATAAGGAAGTAGTTGTTACAATCCCTGATTGAGTATTGGATCTAGAGTCTAAGCTGCTATCCAAAGTTGTTAGGTGACTCCCTAAGTCGACTCTTGCATGTTATATGTTGTTTATTCTAGATACTTCTATGAAGAATCGTGTAAACCATGAATCGAGTTTAGAAAAGAATAGTATGATGAGTATGTTGATATATGAATGATGGATAAGATTTGCATGTATAAATTGTAAGGATCTGATAAGTGTAGAGTATGTGATAAGAGATCTGGGGTTGAAAATAAAATTGTAAGAGCATGTCTAGGATATGTAAAATGGGGGTATGATAAGTCTGGCACAAATGCATGAAAGATCTATTAAGTGAGTCTGTGCCTGTTTACTACAATGGAGTTTAAAAGGGGCCCAACATGACTTTAAACACGTTCTCCAAAGGAAAAGCCCACAGCCAAGGCACCATATCATGTAAGACCAAAAATTGGTGTGTTATGGCATTATATGGAAAAAAACCAAAGGAAGGTTGTGTGACCTAGAACGATGAGGGGTAAAGCTCACAAAATGTGAGTCAAGGTGAATCCCTATCATGGAAACGACAGGCAATGGAAGCCTTTGTAGCAATCTATGACCATTGAAGCCTTTGTGGCAATCTATGACTGTGACAGCCCAAAATTGACCCTAGTCGGAATGTGGTTTCAGGACCACAAAACCGAGGCATAAAAATAATTTAAAATTTATTTTGATGCCTATAATATGTGTGTATTCATGTGTGACATTTTTGATGTTTCGATTTAGAGTTATAAAGGTAAATTTCACTAGAAAGGACCTAGTAGTAAACTTTGAAAGTATGATGGGAAGATGTGTGATGACTAGTTGATCATGCATGCAAAAATAAAGGATTTGCATGTCAAATTTCCCCAAAAGAAGCTTAGTGGCCGGCCATGACATGGTTTATGGGCAAAGAAAACATGTTGAAACATGTTTTGTTAATGCATGATGTATTAAATGATAAAAAAATTAATGATGTTGGATGAGAAACAAAAAAATCAAACAAAGTCTCATCCTTTTCCCCTTGTGCCGTGAGTGAAAAAAAAAAGAAAAGAAAAATTTGTTCATCCTTGTTCTTTCCATTTTGGCCGAAATTACTAGGGAAGAAGGTAGGATTTTTGCACCATCTTTTGGTTTAGAAGAGATCTAGAAGGAGATTTGGCTATACTTGCATCAAGATTAAGGTATGTTTGAGGTTGTGTCATGAGATTCATGCATGTTTTAGTTGCTAACTTGATGTTCATGTTAGCCATGGTTCAAATCCTTGTTATGCCATGGAAATGGTATTTGGCCAAGGTTGTTATTGTGTTAAAGCCATTGCATGCTAAATGTGAAGCTTGCTAATGATGCATGCAATGATGGATTGACTACTCTCGAAATTTCTTTGTAGCAATCTTGAGTAAGACATTGAGTTTTTTTTTGTTTAACCATGACCAAAAAAATTAAAAGGAGCATGGTGTGTGAGGTATTCGGCCTTGGTATGCCCATGAGCATGGTTTATGCTTCTTGCATGATAGTTAAAAATTGTGTTTTGGATGGTTGTGAACACCTTGAGAATTCGGCCTTGCACCTATATGTGTATATATGTTTGCACATGATGTTTTGGTTATGAAGTAAGTGATAAATATGTTTGTTTAAAGAAGAAAATGTTGAAGAATGTTTGTGAAATGGCAAGTACATTCGGCCTAGTACACATATGATGTGAAAATCTTGGAATTTATTGTTGATTTGGTGCAAGTATGACTAAGTATAATCGGCCATATGAGTGCTTGATGCTATATTATAAGTATTGAGCTACAATATGTAAAGCATTAGCTAGTAAAATGTGTGCCATTCATGTGTGGTGTTAAACATGTAATTGGCCTCAACATCAACATGAATAATCGGCCATGAATGAGTGCCTAAGAGGTTGTGTTGTTCGCCATGAGTAAGCATGTTGAAGGCTTTGTGTGTTGAGTCGATTCATGAATTCGTACTTATGTGACTTTAATGTCTAGTGAATATATGTGGGCTAAGTGCCTTGAGTTCCTCTTTTCGATACTCAAATGATTGAATCAAATTATTTGTTAAATTAAGCTCAAGAGCAAAGGGGACCAAATCCGATAAAGGGAAGGAAAAAGTAGTCGAATAGCCATCGGAATCGCTTCGACAACATCCGAGGTAAGTTTTGAGTATCGAAACTTAGATTTTGATTCGATTGAACGAAGTAATAAGGAATCGAAATTGTGCCCTTGTATGTGGCCATTGAGCCAAAATGATATTCTTGATTAAGTAAATTGTGCATAAAAGTTTGTTATGAAATTGAAACAAAGATGTGTATGAATGTGCGAATTGTGATATCAGGCTAAGCCCAAGGCAATTGTGCGAGTTGTGATATCCGGGCTAAGCCCAAGGCAATGGTGCGAAGCTATGATATCGGGCTAAGCCGAAGGCAATTGTGCGAGTTGTGATATCCGGGTTAAGTCCCAAGGCATTTGTGCGGGTTACCATAACCGGGCTATGTCCCGAAGGCATTTGAACGAGTAGCTATATCCGGTTAAACTCCGAAGGTATGTGATTTGAAAATTATAAGCTTGCTGTAAAATTTTCAGTTAATGCACTTGTGAAGTTCCCAACAACAAGGTATGTTTTGTGTGTGCTTGCTTTGCACACTATGAGTAAGTGCGTATGAATATTCGCTCCAATGATAAATGAGCTATCGGCATTAACTAAGCCGTTATTTGTGTATGAACATGAGAGTTGGGATTGTGAAGTAAGCATGTCCTTGAGAAATTGTGCATTTGAATTATTGTTTAGCTACTTGAATGCTATGCTTTGGTTGTGTGTATATTATGGCTCGAAACTTACTAAGCATAAATTGCTTACTCCGTTTCTTTGTTTCTCTGTTTATAGATTTTGCTCGTTAGCGATCGGATTCGGGATCATAGAAGTTGAAGTCAACCACACTATCAAAGCCCTTTTTGGTACTCCTTTAGTTGAGTTTTGGATATGGCATGTATAGGACTACCCTCGGTTGTTTTTAAGTACTTTGTGATGTATATGTGTGTGGCCATGCGAAAATGGTTCGTAAAAGTGGAGTATGGAATTTGACCATATGTGGTTTGTAATTATATTTGGTTTCATGATGTGATTATGGTTTGGAATGAGAGAGTTGGTCACATGATCAGCCATTGGAATGGCTAAATATGATCATATGTGGACCTAAGTATGACTAGACTATAGTTGGTCCATGGGAACTATAATATAGGTAAAGCCTACCTTAAAAACAGATGCTGCCAGCTGCAGTGATGTGGATGTGAAAAATCACCAAAATTTTGTAGGAATGGTGTTAAATAGTGAATAAATTATGCAATCGAACCTTGACGAGTCTATTTTCATATGAAAGTAACGAAACGATCATATGAACAGTATACCGAGAGATATTAAAGTTCTCGTGAGACAGGACCAGAACAGTTTCTGGGTCCCCTGTCTAGACTTTGAAAATTTACCGTAAATTATCCAGAATGAATTAGAAGTCATGCCTTATATGTACAGATTCCTTTTTGAGTCTAGTTTCATTAGAAACAAACGGAATCAGTATTGAAACCCTGTACAGAGAGATATTCAAGTTGTAACGCACGAAGGTCAGTGTAGTCGACCACTGTAACATGGGTGACTTTAACTAATAAACTGTACCAATTGGCCCGACCAAAAATTCTAGAAATAAATCCATGGATGGATATATGAGTCTAAATTCATGGAAAATTTAAGGAATCAGTTTCCGAGTTGTGAAACTCGAGATATGCTTTTTAAGGCAACAGCGACGCAGTTTTCCAGCTTGCCTGGAATGTCAAATTAATTGATGCCATAAGTGGTTTTGGCTTGTTAACCCTCGTGTCCGACACCGCAAGCGGTCTCGGGTTCGGGTGTTACAATTTTATTGGTATCAGAGCTAGGTTTAGTCGGTCCTAGGACTACCGTGATATGTTTGGGGTCTAGCTATACATGCCATTAAGTGATAAATTGATAGTGTGGTGATTTCTGACAATTTGAGTTTGTGTTTGTTTATAGCAATGGATCTCGATCCCAACCGAGCAATAGTTGATGATGAGGAGAGTGTGGCGCCTGCTCCTGCGCAAGGGACAGCGCGGCGGACTCTCAACCTATTGCCGATAATCCGAATGATGAGGCTAGGCAAGCCTTTTATAGTGTGATGAATGATTGGTTTAACCAATACATTCGAACTAACACTACTGTTCCACAACCTCCATTCCCGACAAATGCAACCCTGCACCTACAATACCTCCGTGAATCGACCAAATAAGGTCAAGTAAGCCCCAATCGACAGGATTCAAAACATGGGGACACTGAATTTAAAGCTACGGATCTTGACGATGCCGAGCAAGCTGAATTTTGGATGGACAACACTATCCGGTGCTCGATGAGCTATCTTGCACACCGATGAATGCTTAAAGTGTACTATCTCCTTGCTACGCGATTCCGCCTACTATTGGTGGAGTACTCGACTTCATTGTGCCTAGAGAGCAAGTAACTTGGGAGTTCTTTCTAACGAGTTCAAAGAAGTATATCGATCGAGATTTATGGATCAAAAACGGAAGGAATTTCTTGAACTTAAACAAGGTTCCATGTCGGTTACCGACTACTGACGAAAATTTGTGAGGCTTAGCCAGACGCTGCAGAATGCATTTCTTCGGTCGTGATGTAAACGCTCAAGATGGACTGAACGATGATATAAAGTTGTATGTTGGCATTTTGGAAATCCAAGAGTTTGTGGCTCTTGTCGAGCGAGTGCAAAGCCGAGGAGCTCAAGATGGAGAAAAGAAAAGTGAAGTGGGAGCAAGGGAGTTTCAGAAGAGGTCTTGAAGCCCTTCCCACGATCATCAAAGAAATTTAGAGATGGCTTAGGCCAGTCTAGAGACATTTTGGGCTTTTCTAGACGAGACCGCGATCGACCCCCTATGGGCACGCGAGTCACTTCGATCGCTAGAGGTGGAAATGAACGTCGAGAGAGAACGGAGTGCCAGTATTGCGGGAAATGGCATTCTGGAAGTTGTAGATTCCGTGACTACTCCTGTCACAAGTGCGGATCGGCCGGCGGACTTGATGCTTTTGCCATTCGACGAATTCGACGTTATTCTTGGTTTGGATTGGTTGACCATGCACAATGCGGTTGTAAATTGCAAAAGCAAGACTATTGATCTGAGGTGTACGAATAACGAGATAATTCGGGTTGAGTCTACGGACTTAAAAGGGTTGCCAGCTATAATATCAGCAATGTTGGCCCAAAAATATGTAAGAAAAGGGTGCGAAGCGTACCTTGCGTATGTGCTCGATGACAAGGAGTCAGAAAAGAAACCCGAATCATGCGCGTGGTTTGTGAATACCGGATGTTTTCCACGAAGAATTGCCGGGTTTACCACTGCTCGGAAATAGAGTTTGAATCGAATTGGTACCGGTACCATTCCAATTTCGATAGCTCCGTATCGTATGGCACCAACGGAATTAAAGGAGTTGAAAGCTCAGTTGCAAGAATTGGTGGATAGAGGTTTTGCTCGTCCGAGTTTTCACCTTGGGGTGCACCAGTGTTGTTTGTGAAAAAGAAGGATGGAACCATGAGGCTGTGCATCGACTATCGTCAGCTTAATAAAGTGACGATAAAGAACAAATATCCGTTACCGCGTATCGACGATTTGTTCGATCAACTAAAGGGAGCCTCAGTGTTCTCGAAAATAGATTTGAGATCGGGCTATTATCGATTCCATGAATTCGAGATTCTGGACGTACCCAAGACCCGCTTTTAGAATGAGATATGGTCACTACGAGTTCCTAGTGATGCCGTTTGGGCTTACTAATGCCCCTGCGGTATTTATGGATTTGATGAATCGGGTCTTCAGACCATATTTGGATCGGTTCGTAGTTGTCTTCATTGATGACATCTTGGTCTATTCAAGAAATGAGACCGAACATCTTTGAACACTTGAGGTTAGTCTTTGCAAATTTTACGGGATAAGCAATTATATGCTAAGTTCAAGCAAGTGTGAGTTCGGTTAAGAGAGGTTAGCTTCTTGAGGCATGTGATATCTCAGACGAGTATTCGAGTCGACCGAACAAAATTTCAGCCATACTTAACCTGGAAGCCTCAGAAATATTACCAAGGTTCGAGCTTTTTGGGTGGCCGATTATTACCGACGATTTGTAAAGGTTTCTCAATGATAGCCACGCCAATGACGGCTACTCCAAAAGGATGTAAGGTTCGAATGGTTGGAGAAATGTCGAAAAGTTTCGATCAATCGAAAACTTATTTGACTAAAGCCCTAATTCTAGTGCAACCCGAATCGGCAAAGAGTTTGTCATCTATAGTGACGCCTCCCTACTTGGGTTAGGTTGTGTATTGATGCAAGAAGGTCGAGTTGTGGCCTATGCGTCGAGGCAATTAAAGCCACATGAGAAAAATTATCGACCCATGATCTTGAATTGGCTGCCATCGTATTCGCCTTAAAGATTTGGCGACATTACTTATTTGGTGAGAAGTGCCATGTGTATTCGGATCACAAAAGTCTCAAATATTTGATGACTCAAAGAGACTTAAATCTGCGACAAAGACGTTGGCTCGAGTTGTTAAAGGATTATGAGCTGGTCATTGACTATCACCCGGGAAAGGCGAATGTGGTTGTGGATGCCTTGAGTCGTAAATCATTATTCGCTTTACGAGCGATGAATGTGCACTTGTCCGTTCGATCCGACAATGTGTTAGTAGCTGAATTGAAAGCCAAACCATTATTGATACATCAAATTTGTGAAGCTCAGAAAGTCGACGATGAGTTGGTTGCAAAACGGGCTGAGTGTGTTCCGAATAAGGAATCGGAGTTTCAGATCGATGATGACGATTGTTTGAAGTTCAGGAGTCGTCTGTGTGTTCCAAAGAATTCGGAACTTATTTCGTTAATACTGAACGAAGCCCATTGTAACCGAATGGCAATCCACCTGGGGAGTACGAAGATGTACAACGATTTGAAACGTCAGTTTTGGTGGCATGGTATGAAGCAAGACATCTCCGACTTTGTTTCGAGGTGTTTAATATGTCAACAAGTGAAAGCGGAACATCAAGTGCCTTCAGGATTGCTTCAGCCGATCACGATACCCGAGTGGAAATGGGATCGAGTCACAATGGACTTCGTATCCGGACTGCCATTGTCAGTGAGTAAGAAGGATGCGATTTGGGTCGTTGTAGATAGATTGACTAAGTCGGCTCACTTTGTCCCCATACGTATGGACTTTTCAATGGACGAACTAGCCGAACTGTACGTTTCTCAGATTGTGAGATTACACGGGGTGCCTATTTCCATCGTGTCGGATAGAGATCCGAGATTTACCTCGCGATTTTGGAAGAAGTTGCAAGAAGCTTTAGGTACCAAGCTACATTTCAGCACCGCCTTTCACCCCCAAACCGATGGTCAATCCGAGCGGATAATTCAGATACTTGAGGATATGTTAAGATGTTGCATCCTCGAGTTCAGTGGTTCATGGGAACGATATTTGCCTTTGATTGAATTCGCTTACAACAATAGTTTTCAATCAAGTATTAAGATGGCACCCTACGAGGCTTTGTACGGTCGTAAATGCCGTACACCATTGTTTTGGATTGAGCTCGGTGAAAGCAAAATTTTCGGGGTGGATTTGATTAGAGATGCTGAACAGAAAGTGAAAGTAATCCGTGAAAGTCTGAAGATAGCCTCCGATCGTCAGAAGTCGTACGCGGATCTGAAGCGTAAAGACATCGAGCATCAGGTGGGAGATAAAGTGTTTCTCAAGGTTTCACCTTGGAAAAAGATACTCAGATTCGGCCGTAAGGGCAAGTTGAGCCCAAGGTTCATTGGGCCATATGAGATATCCGAGCGAGTCGGTCCAGTGGCATATCGTCTGATTTTGCCCCCGAACTCGAAAAGATTCACGACGTCTTTCATGTTTCGATGCTTCGACGCTATAGATCTGATCCGTCGCACCTAATTAGTCCATCAGAGGTTGAAATTCAAGCCAATATGAGTTATGAGGAAGAACCGATTCGTATCCTAGCACGTGAAGTGAAAGAGTTGCGAAACAAGCGGGTTCCGCTAGTGAAAGTGTTATGGCTCAAACACGGGATAGAAGAAGCTACTTGGGAAACGAGAACTCTATGAAAGAGCGATACCCAACCCTATTTACGGTAAGATTTTCGGGATGAAAATTTCTTAAGTGGGGAGAGTTGTGACACCCAAAATTGACCCTAGTCGGAATATGGTTTCGGGACCACAAAACCGAGGCATAAAAATAATTTAAAATTTATTTTGATGCCTATAATATGTGTGTATTCATGTGTGACATTTTGATGTTTCGATTTAGAGTTATAAAGGTAAATTTCACTAGAAAGGACCTAGTAGTAAACTTTGAAAGTATGATGGGAAGATGTGTGATGACTAGTTGATCATGCATGCAAAAATAAAGGATTTGCATGTCAAATTTCCCCAAAAGAAGCTTAGCGGCCGCCATGACATGGTTTATGGGCAAAGAAAACATGTTGAAACATGTTTTGTTAATGCATGATGTATTAAATGATAAAAAATTAATGATGTTGGATGAGAAACAAAAAATCAAAAAATTGCTCATCCTTTTCCCTTGTGCCGTGAGTGAAAAAAAAAAGAAAAGAAAATTTGTTCATCCTTGTTCTTTCCTTTTGGCGAAATTACTAGGGAAGAAGGTAGGATTTTGCACCATCTTTTGGTTTAGAAGAGATCTAGAAGGAGATTTGGCTATACTTGCATCAAGATTAAGGTATGTTTGAGGTTGTGTCATGAGATTCATGCATGTTTTAGTTGCTAACTTGATGTTCATGTTAGCCATGGTTCAAATCCTTGTTATGCCATGGAAATGGTATTTGGCCAAGGTTGTTATTGTGTTAAAGCCATTGCATGCTAAATGTGAAGCTTGCTAATGATGCATGCAATGATGGATTGACTACTCTCGAAATTTCTTTGTAGCAATCTTGAGTAAGACATTGAGTTTTTTTGTTTAACCATGACCAAAAAATTAAAAGGAGCATGGTGTGTGAGGTATTCGCCTTGGTATGCCCATGAGCATGGTTTATGCTTCTTGCATGATAGTTAAAATTGTGTTTTGGATGGTTGTGAACACCTTGAGAATTCGGCCTTGCACCTATATGTGTATATATGTTTGCACATGATGTTTTGGTTATGAAGTAAGTGATAAATATGTTTGTTTAAAGAAGAAAATGTTGAAGAATGTTTGTGAAATGGCAAGTACATTCGGCCTAGTACACATATGATGTGAAAATCTTGGAATTTATTGTTGATTTGGTGCAAGTATGACTAAGTATAATCTGCCATATGAGTGCTTGATGTTATATTATAAGTATTGAGCTACAATATGTAAAGCATTAGCTAGTAAAATGTGTGCCATTCATGTGTGGTGTCAAACATGTAATTGGCCTCAACATCAACATGCATAATCGGCCATGAATGAGTGCCTAAGAGGTTGTGTTGTTCGGCCATGAGTAAGCATGTTGAAGGCTTTGTGTGTTGAGTCGATTCATGAATTCGTACTTATGTGACTTTAATGTCTAGTGAATATATGTGGGCTAAGTGCCTTGAGTTCCTCTTTTCGATACTCAAATGATTGAATCAAATTATTTGTTAAATTAAGCTCAAGAGCAAGGGGACCAAATCCGATAAAGGGAAGGAAAAAGTAGTCGAATAGCCATCGAATCGTTCGACAACATCCGAGGTAAGTTTTCGAGTATCGAAACTTAGATTTTGATTCGATTGAACGAAGTAATAAGCAATCGAAATTGTGCCCTTGTATGTGGCCATTGAGCGAAATGATATTCTTGATTAAGTAAATTGTGCATAAAAGTTTGTTATGAAATTGAAACAAAGATGTGTATGAATGTGCGACCAGATATCGGGCTAAGCCCAAGGCAATTGTGCGAGTTGTGATATCGGGCTAAGCCCAAGGCAATGGTGCGAAGCTATGATATCCGGGCTAAGCCCAAGGCAATTGTGCGAGTTGTGATATCCGGTTAAGTCCCAAGGCATTTGTGCGGGTTACCATAACCGGCTATGTCCCGGCGTTTGAACGAGTAGCTATATCCGGTTAAACTCAAAGGTATGTGATTTGAAAATTATAAGCTTGCTGTAAAATTTTCAGTTAATGCACTTGTGAAGTTCCCAACAACAAGGTATGTTTTGTGTGTGCTTTGCACACTATGAGTAAGTCGTATGAATATTCGCTCCAATGATAAATGAGCTATCGGCATTAACTAAGCCGTTATTTGTGTATGAACATGAGAGTTGGGATTGTGAAGTAAGCATGTCCTTGAGAAATTGTGCATATGAATTATTGTTTAGCTACTTGAATGCTATGCTTTGGTTGTGTGTATATTATGGCTCGAAACTTACTAAGCATAAATTGCTTACTCCGTTTCTTTGTTTCTCTGTTTATAGATTTTGCTCGTTAGCGATCGGATTCGGGATCATAGAAGTTGAAGTCAACCACACTATCAAAGCCCTTTTTGGTACTCCTTTAGTTGAGTTTTGGATATGGCATGTATAGGACTACCCTCGGTTGTTTTTAAGTACTTTGTGATGTATATGTGTGCGACCATGCGAAAATGGTTCGTAAAAGTGGAGTATGGAATTTGACCATATGTGGTTTGTAATTATATTTGGTTTCATGATGTGATTATGGTTTGGAATGAGAGAGTTGGTCACATGATCAGCCATTGGAATGGCTAAATATGATCATATGTGGACCTAAGTATGACTAGACTATAGTTGGTCCATGGGAACTACAATATAGGTAAAGCCTACCTTAAAAACAGATGCTGCCAGCTGCAGTGATGTGGATGTGAAAAATTACCAAAATTTTGTAGGAATGGTGTTAAATAGTGAATAAATTATGCAATCGAACCTTGACGAGTCTATTTTCATATGAAAGTAACGAAACGATCATATGAACAGTATACCGAGAGATATTAAAGTTCTCGTGAGACAGGACCAGAACAGTTTCTGGGTCCCCTGTTGAGACTTTGAAAATTTACCATAAATTATCCAGAATGAATTAGAAATCATGCCTTATATGTGCAGATTCCTTTTTGAGTCTAGTTTCATTAGAAACAAACGGCATCAGTATTGAAACCATGTACAGAGAGATATTCAAGTTGTAACGCGCGAAGGTCAGTGTAGTCGACCACTGTAACATGGGTGACTTTAACTAATAAACTGTACTAATTGGCCCTACTAAAAATTCTATAAATAAATCCATGGATGGATATATGAGTCTAAATTCATGGAAAATTTACGGAATCAGTTTCTGAGTTGTGAAACTCGAGATATGCTTTTTAAGGCGACAGCGACGCAGTTTTCCAGCTTGCCTGGGAATGTCAAATTGGTCGGTGCCATAAGTGGTTTTGGCTTGTTAACCCCTCGTTTCCGACACCGGCAACGGTCTCGGGTTCGGGGTGTTACAATTTTAATGGAAGCCTTTGTGGTGATCGAAGAAAATGGAAGCCTTCGTGACAAATCTTGTAAAGGACACCTTTGTGGTGCATCCTAAAGAATGGACCTTGAGACAACCTTCTAAAGGAAACGCCTCGATGGCAGACCCTAAAAGAAAAAAAATTAATTTCCATGACGTATTCTGAAGAGAGAGAATTCTCGACGAATAAGGAAAGAACAATATGAAAGAAAAATTTTAGGACTTAAAGCTTTCGTGGCAATAGAATAAAGGCTACGCCCTCGCAACGGGTTATGTAGGAATATCCTCTATGGCGGATCCTATAGAGAAAGTTTTCACAGCACACATTGAATGGGCTATTCCTGTGGGGTGTTCTCGAAAGGCTCTCAAGATTAAACCATGAAGTACTCTTCTTGTGGTGGACTTAGTACTAAGTGATAGGTGCATTTCTTATTATTTCAAAAGGTAAACTATTAGGTCAGTAAATATGAAACTTATCTATGAGTATTACGGTAAGGTACTCAATATGATTAAGTTTTGTGTAGAGATGGAAATTTAAAGAGAATGTATTTTAAAAATGAACATAAGCATGATATGCTTGAAAAGAAGTACCGATTGCCTATGTGCGAATCTCATTCTGAAGTTTGAGGAAGTCATTGCTTGATGAACAGAGAATAAAGGTAAGGTCTCAAAGGCACTTAAGAGAAGGAAATGGTCTTAAAGTAAAGTATGGTAACTAACGTCAATAAAGAAAAGGAAACAAAGGAAGCTTTTGTTAGAGACTGGATGAAGAACAAGAGTAATAAGATGGTTCTTGACACGTTAAATGTGGCGTGTAAGTATGATTCAAGTAAATGGTGTTTGCCTCACTAAGTTCCATTAAACTTATCTCTGTGTGTTATGTTTCAGGTGGGTTTTAAGGGTTTTTGCTTGAAGGGACGATGCCAGGGCTACGTCAATGGGTGGCAAGATGGGTTATTATGCATACAGAGCAAGCTTATTGGCGTATCCAAGTCTGAGTTGTTTTATAAAAGTCTTTTGCATGGAACAATTATGATAAACTAGGACACCATTTCAATCGTAGTTATAACTAAATTCTTGATTTTTTTAGTGAGATTTCTTCATTATTTATACTTACGCATTATAACTATATTCGATTGAAATTTGGATAAGTAAAACTAAGTTTTAATCATATAAGAGTGACAGCGCCCAAGATTCAAATCTAATTTTTTGGGTCGAGTTTGGTGCATTACATCTTAAATATAGTAGTACAAAAAAATGAAACCAACGTTTGGCCCATATTGGCCAAGGGTGTTCCCTCACATATCCACATTCTAAAATTGAATAACAAGAATTACACGCTAGCAATGTATGTGGCAATGAGTTACTTCTACCAATAGTGTATGAGTTGTACCAACAATAAAAAAATATTAATTTAACATTATAAAATTCTAATGTGTCAATTAATTAGGCTTTCTACTTGTCACACTATGATCACCTCCACTTAACTGTAACACTCCTTACCTATCCCAATGTCTGGTATGAATAGAAGATACTAGCGAAACATGTACATAACACAAAACTTGAAAATATTTAAGAAATTAAACTTTAAAACAATTTAATAAAACTTTATCATTAAGTTAAAACCAATTTAGAGGATTTAAAAACATTTTAAAATCATTTAGAATCTATTCAAAAGTGATTATAGTGATCGAGACCCAAAGCAAATTCTCAAGAGTCAAAATAGGCCAAAACAATGCAATTGACCAAGTCTAGGGTAGAGTTTTTGGTACATAGATCATATGTGTCAGCACCTTGCCCTAATATTGTAGCATTTTAGCCATTGCCTTTCCAAGTATCGATGCCTAAAGGCTAGGTACTGATACCTGGGTGTAGACCTGATCATGAGTTGGGCCAGACAGGGTTGAAAGCAAAATTTTAGGCTTGTTTTCTAGGGTTGGGCTTGACCCAACCCAAAAAATGGGCCTAAAATTCTTCCCAAGCTCGACCCAGATTAAAAACGCTAAACCTGAGCTTGACCCGGCCCGCCTATATTAATTTTTTTAGACTTTTTTACATAAAAGCAAATTTAAAAATATAATTCATCAAATACACTAAAAACATTAAAATAAATGTTTCCTAACAAATTGAAATTACATTTTTTTTTTAAATTTATACTTAAATAACACTAACATAGTTGCAACTTAACAAAGTGAATGTCTCTAAAATAATAGCAATTTAACAATAAAACAAGAGTTATACAATATCCAAAAAAAAGCAACAAAATAGTAGTAATATAATAGCAAAATGATAGCAAAACAAAAACATAACAGTAAGAAAAAAAAGTTTAGGCTTATTCGGGCTAGGCTCGGGCCAAAAGGTCCTACCCAAGGCCCGACGCATTTATAAAATGGATATTATTTTTTATTCAAGCCTATTTTTCGGGCATATATTTTTTGTCCAAACCCTCCCACTTTTCAAGCAGATCTTTAAGCCTAGGCGAGTGGTTCAACCCATGATCAAATCTACTTAAGTATAAAGGACCTGAAATTTAGTCCAAACACATCCCAAAACATCCCCAAATATCATCATATGACACTCATAAGTTTCAGATTGTTTTACAACATTTTCAAAGCTCATTCTAGCTCAAATCAAGTCCCCAAATGTGTTTAACTCAATGTACGTGCCAAAACACTAAGAACCAAATACAAACCCAAACTTTATAACATTTAAACCTTGTTGGTTATGCAATCCTCTGAAATTTATGGCCTCGAGCCTCTCGGAAATTTTTTTTACCTACGTATTTAAACCACTAATGCATTAAGATAAAAAAGATTTATAAGTACACTTGAATTTCGTAGATCACCCTATCCTTAAATAGTGTTGAGTTCTTTTTAAAACATAGGTTCAAAGTTTCAATTATGCCAATTTCATACCATTATCACATTGGACACAACATTCAAGCATGATCGACTTTACCAATTAGCATAACATTTTAGGGTGTTTTCACTTATTAAAACTTATTTACCAATTCAAATAACATATTGCGTGTTTTCACTCATTAAAACTTATTTACTCCTGGAATGAGCTTTCACATAAGTCGTTCTTAATTCCAATTACAAATTAGAATAATCTCCATTATTGATTCCATATGTTATGCATATTTCACAAGGGCTTACCATACTGGATTGAGTTTTCTTTCTTGAGATGTTCTTATTAAGCCGGAACACCTTTAATTGACATACTAAGTTTTAATATAATCACATCTGTATTTATTAACAAACTATATCACGTACAACTAAATTGTTGCAGTACTTTATGTTTAGTTGGTTGAATATTAAATTATGTTCTATTACGGAAATATAAAATTATAGATAAAATGTGAGATTATATTGTTTGATTTATTTGATTGGAATGTAAGATTGAGATTTTTGGTTGACATAATGCATCTAAAAGTACATTTTACTCAATTACCCTTGTTATAGAATTTATTTTTTAACAAGTTTAGCTCTTTTAATATTTTTTAACCTCAATTTTCAAAAATTATGATAAATTATTACAATTCTTACTTTTTATTACCATTTATATATTAATAAATGAATATACGATGTTAAAATAAATTTAAAATCATACCTATAATAATTCACGAAAAGTGATTACAACACCAACTGTAATTATAATTATTATCATAATTAATAAATTATTAAATAATATATAATAAATGTAAATGTAATGTATGACAGGTTCACTATTAAGAATTTTTTTTAATTAATCTTAAACTTTATTACAAAAAAATCTAAATTGATTAAAATAATAAAAGGAAAAGACAAATTACTCTAAAATTTAAGATTACGCATGCAATATAATATAACCTAAAAATTAGTTGTAATGAGATTACATTCTAATTACAATATCTTAACTTTATTTCATAATGTGATATTACAAGATGATCGAAATATTTAATGATCTAAACATTATAATCTCATTTTAAAATATAATAATACAAATATAATAATACAGATCCTAGTGTTGCATTGGACGAATCAAATCCCTATAAAAAGTTTTAACATACAAAATTAATTTATTTAATATAAAAATAAAGTATTCAGATTTAATTCAATTTTTATTTTATAAATAACTTTGATAATATACTTTTCATGTTTATCCAAAATTTTATGGTTTTTCTTTTTGCCGAAAGAAAAAATTTAGGTTGAAAACAGATAATCCAAGGAACATTCTGGCGGTCACTTCATTTACACTTGTATTTAATGCCTTCTCGGCATCCAGAGCTGAAACAAAACCCAAAAAACACTTGAGGATTCCCATCCTAGCTAATCTTGAGAATGGATCCTCTCTCTCTACCTAAGCTTAAGCAGCACAATTCATTGTCCAACATCATCGCCATTTTCCTCTCAACAATGGCGATGCTCTCCAAAAACCTGCATTCAACTTCAACCCCTCTTCAACTTCTACTTGTCTTACTCTCCCTTCAACGTTTGTTTATGTTCCAACAATGGAATTGGAACCCCATTTTCCACCTCCTCTTACTGTCTTGTTTCTTTCTTGTTTATATGCTAAGAGTTGGAGCCTTGGCCTTCAAGCCCCCTTCAGTGTACCTTGTAGACTTCTCTTGTTTCAAACCACCAAGCACTTGCCAACTCCCTCTCTCTCGCTTCATACAACATGCTTCCTCCATTATATCTTTTGACAGTCAAAGTGTAGAATTCATGGCCAAAATAGTAGCTTCTTCGGGTTTAAGCGAACAAACTTATCTTCCTCCAGCCTTACTTAGCTCCCCTCCCAAAACCCATCAACGGGAATACATTAAAGAAGCCGAAATGATTCTGCTCCCACTAATGGATGATCTTTTAACCAAAGCCAAACTCTCTCCTCGAGATATTGATATACTTGTTGTTCACTGTAGTGCCTTTTGCCCCTCACCTTCTTTGTCTTCCATCATCGTCAACAAATACTCCATGAGAAGTGATGTGAAGAGCTTTAACCTTTCTGGTATGGGGTGCAGTGCAGGAGCTATTGGCATTGACTTGGCTCAAAATCTTCTCAAAACTAATAACAATTGCTACGCCATTGTTATTAGCACCGAAATCTTGTCTGCCGGTTGGTATTCAGGTCATGAGAGGTCTAAGTTGCTCATTAACTGTCTCTTCAGGATGGGCAGTGCAGCTCTGTTGCTCACCAACAGAAAAGAAGCAAGTAAAACATCTAAATACAGGCTCATACGGACACTGAGAACCCAAACAGCCTTTGATGACAAGGCTTATTTGACGGCTATCCGTGAAGAAGACGATGATGGAAAACTTGGGGTTACCATAAACAAAGGTTTACTGCCAGCAGCAGGAGAAATTCTGAGGTCACACATGACGATTCTTGGTTTGAAAATCTTACCTTTAACGGAAAAGCTCAAGCATATCGTCTCAGTAATTCGAAAGAAATTCAAAGATAAACAAGGGGAAATATACATGCCAGGCTTTAAGACAGCGATACAGCATTTCTGTCTGCCAACCTCTGGAAGGGCACTAATAGGAGAGATAGCCAAAGGGTTAAAGCTTGATGGGAGAGATGTTGAAGCTTCTTTAATGACACTGCATAGATTCGGGAACCAGTCGTCTTCTTCAATGTGGTACGAGTTGGCTTACATGGAGGCCAAGGAACGTGTAAAGAAAGGTGACAAGGTGTTGATGCTTGGGATGGGTACTGGACCTAAGTGTTGCAGCTGTGTTTGGGAGTGTGTGAGACCAATAGCTGGGGACTCAAACAAGAACAACCCATGGCGTGATTGTATTCACCTCTACCCCGTTGAAGCCGTTTCTTCAGTCTCTCAAACCTGATTAAATTTTCAATTCCCAAGTTGATTTATTGACTCATCAAACAAGAAAAGAAAAACCATGTAAAATAAGCTATATGATCCAAATAACAAGAATATGAATAACAATAGCTCCAAGGATATTAATATATATATAAATGGAAATCGTGATTTATGGTTTATCCTTATTTTTGCTTGAATTGGGTTTGTCTCTAGGTAACAATTAATTCTTTTTCTTCTTTGGTTTTGCAATCATCGTTATCATCATCATTAATATATGCAGCAAATAGATGTCAGCTACAGAACAATAAAATAACACAAGAATAACAGATGTACAATTAAAGAAAAGATGACAGCAATACGCAACAAATCCTCAAAACAGAACTATTAAATATCAACTTGAATGAAATGAAAAAGAAAACATATATCACTAATTTTCGAGATATACAACAAGAAAAAAGAACCAAAATAATTATAAACAACCAAACAACTATGCTTAAATACGATTGAAACAGATTATTACTTACATGAATATGGTTAAAAAACAGAAATAACTCATTAAATAGCTGAGTGTACCTTGAAAAACTTGCTATGTAATTTTTGGTTGAAACAATGGTCTAAAAATTGGCTAGGCAGTAGCTGGTATCTTGTAAACCAACTTTGCTTGAATGGAGGTTTCTTTTATTTCACTTTTTACTTGGGTAAATAAGAATGAATTAAAAAAAGTGTGAAATTGTATTTTCTCACTCCAAACTATCACATTCAATAATCAGTGCACAATATTTAATTATCAAATTAAATTAATATAATAATTAATTTAATTCATATGACAACTAAATATAATATCAAATTTATTTGGATTCTATTCGTTTCGACTATAGGGTGTGACCCTGTATGCTCTTGTAACATTGGTAGTAATACTAGAATGATTCTAATATTACAAGCAATGAGTAGCATCTAGCAATACATCATTGTCACCCAAGTTAAAAGAAGCCGTGATTCGACATAACTTTTATGTGATAATCTTTTCATGTATTATATCCTTTTATCCTTAATATCTAGATTGGACACGAGTCATGGAATAGTCATATACTTGTATAATCTAATCTCATGTTTCTTGATTTTCTAAGCAGACTACAATAAACAAATAAGTGTGATATCTCATATCAACTTATTCGAGCATGGTCATGCATTTCTAGTTTCACTTCATCAAGAGGCCTAAGATATTGCTCCGATTATGTAGGAGGGATAAATCCTATCTCGATCAACCATATCCCACTACATGGACTGTGGTATATCCAACATCGGTCTTTATAGTACAACTTGTCACTCTAGATGTTTTGACTGTATCAAAATATACGACTCAAGATGTTGGGACAATGATGATCTTAAGTCTAAGGATGATATACATAGTTATCACTAAGAGTAATATTGTAACTATTACATAATAATCCAAGAAACATACTCATAGCGGGTCAGTCCAATATGTTGTTCTCTAACACTTACTCATGTATTGATTTTGGCATTCCTATGTCAATGACAACTCTTTGTCGTCAATCAACTACACATTAGTCCCAATGCATTATTGTTGTCCAAGCGCACAATAATACTTGACTAAGGACCTTTTAAGAATAATCATATTTTCTTAGGACTTTATTACAATTCAATTTATTTATATGCACAGAAAAAGAAACTAAAATAATAATGGCAATGCCGTAAATTAATAAACAAGGTAAAATGAGTATGTGATTACAGTCACCTCACGATTGGTCTTTGGCCATACTCTAACATTGTCAAGTTCAAGAAATCATTTATATGACAAAAATGGTTTTAATGCAGCCCATAATAACAAAAACATTGAAGTGTGGGTGTCCATAGACCAGATAAAAATCACACCAAAGTGCTAATAACAGAAGTACTGAATTACTAATAACAAAAGTACTGTATGACTAAAACAGAAGTCTCCTATTGGCATGTCAATCGTATCAAAACCATTTAACTAAGCTAATAGGGTCTCATTTCAGAATTTCTAGAATATTAGTATTAGGGGTGAGCACTATGTAACACCCCTAACTCGTATCCTTCACCGAAAGAGGGTTTTGGAGTATTACCAGACATTCAGAAACATTTACAAATAATTTATATAAATTATTACATTTACCAAGACCATTCATAACATCCCTTAATCGGGCCCTCGAGGCCCAATACGAGCATTAGAATTGAGTCAGGACTTAATCGGGACCTCTCAGAATTTTTCGCGAAATTACAAAAAAAATTTCCAAGTTGCAGGGCTCACACACCCTTATGGTCTAAGGGTGTAGCACCCAAAACCCAGCCCAGACGTTATGATCGGATCCGACATGCCACGTCGAAGCGTTCAAAACATTTTATATTGTTGATCCAGAAAAACTTACTTAGTGTTTTAAAAGATAATTTCATTATAGGTTAAAGTGAATGGAAGCTGTGCACCTGGTAGGAAACCGAAAAAGAGGAGGTGAGTCCATCGGACTGCTTAAGTACCAAACTCCCTTCGAATCCAATCCTAGACATGCAAACCACCATTGCCATACCTTAACGTCATGTATATTTCTAGGAAACCGATTTGATTAAGTCCTTTTAGGAAAAGTGATTAATTTTGGAAAATATCTTCATTCATTGGAAGCTTTGCTTGTTTTCGTGTTATTTTGAAAACAATTCTTGTTTTGAAAACGCACCTAAAGCTATCCAATTTCAACAGTTAAATATAAATATTACCTATCTTAATAAAACATATAAAACCATCAAAATAAATAAGCGGCCTTATTACATTTAAAAGCCCAAAACCTCAAACGTAATTAAAAGGATGTCCAGTTCACCAAAAGAAAATCAAACTTTCGAGCAGGTGGCCACTCCAATTCCCTCACGACTCCAAGCCCACTATGGTTGGGGATTTCTGCGTGGATGAAAATAAAAGGGGTGAGTTTGGGGAAACTCGGTGTGCAAGGAAAACCCATTCAAAGCCCAAGTCACTCAAGCCTATTGGGCCTAAGCCCATTCAAGTAACAGTGGTATCGGGCGAGCCCTTTTCAGATTACAATAAACCGGGCCTTAGCCCTTATTCAGATAACAAGATGGCCCATAAGCCCATTTCAAAATACATGCAACATCAAGAAACATATGCAAGCCCATTTGGGTAACAGTGGTATTGGGCCGAGCTCTTTTCAGATTATAATAAACGGGCCTTAGCCCTTATTCAGATAATGAGATGGCCCATAGGCCCATTTCAAAATACATGCAACATCAATAACATATGCAAGCCCATTAGGGAGACTACTCAACCCACCAACCACTACACTCCACCGTACCAGCCATACACTCCATGTGGAGAATAGCTCAACCCACCCAAATTTCAACACTCCACGATTGCGGCCTTGCTGCTCGATTATCATAAATTGAGGCAAAGCCTCCAAGACGTGGACAAGCCACTTTCAAGACTTCCTCCGTCAATATCCCAGTCCATGCATCGATAATAACAACATGGCATTCAAAATAAATAACAACATCAAACATGCATTTAGGTCAATTTAACCTAGGGGTATTTCGGTAATTTTTCTCCTAGGGGTAAACGTAAATTTTCCACTTTTAAAGGTATTTCAAGAATTTATCTATTTTAGGGTTTTTCATGCATATTCCTACTTTTCACGTACTAACGTAATCACGCATCGAGTGTTCTTACCGAATTGGGCCTGTTGGCCCATCATTCCAATTTTGGCCCATTAAGCCCAAAATATCGAGGCACGTAAATCATGCACTTTGAAGTTCAAATTTTGCGTTTACCAAAAACATTAATCAATTTACCTCACGAGCATTCGCACACTCGCAAATCTACAAAATACGGTTTTCGGCATTTCGACTTTTCGACTTTTGCCGATCCGACTAAGAAAGAGGGTGTTAGTTACACACATTTTGCGATGATATCTTGACGAGATCCACACACTAACCGCCTACAATTGGATTACTAACACGTTAATCTAACTATTCAAATACGAACTACGATTAACCCCTTACAATATTCGCCAGCCACACCTACAGATCATAGTAAGCTTATAAGAAATCAATAAGCAACTCATTAACAAATTTTTGTCAATGTTTACCACATAATCATAATTTCACTGCAAGCTATCTTCCTGAGCAATAGTCACTAAATTATTTATAACTGGAGCTACGAAACTCCAAATCAAGTGCCGTTAATTTTCCATGAAAATAGACTCATATATCTTCTATCCATAAAATTTTCAGAATTTTTGGTATGGCCAATCAATACCAGATATTTCTTAAAGTTTCCCATGTTTCACTGTTTGACTAATCTGACCACTCTTCATTTCAAATCAACTTTCTCATTGTACAGAATTCAAAATATATTCTTGTTTATTTATTAGAAACTAGACTCAGTAATCTTTAGTTACATAATTTATGCAACTTCTAATTCATCTCCCACAATTTCTGGTGATTTTCCAAAGTCACGTTACTGCTGTTGTCCCAAGCAGATTTATTACCAAATCACTCTTTCACATATACCTTGCATGCATGTTATTTAAACATGTATATCACCAATCAATCATCACATATCTATGATTTTACTTAAGAATAATCTCCATTTCATCATTTTAAAGCACAACATGTTAGCTGATTTTTCCCTTTAACATCTAAGGCACATGCATGCTCATTTGTTTGGCTCAACTTCACATATCATCCATTTTTCATCAAAAGAACATGAAACAACAACCATTTCCTTCATTTTAATTCATGACTAAATGCTCACAACACAACTAAAAACCAAAATATGCTTCAAGAGTTAAGGTAGAATCAAGATGAACTCATAAACCTCAAAATAAGAAGCAAGGTACCAAGAACTTACCTTCAATTTTCCTCCTCTTAATGACCGAATACTCAAGAGCTTTCTCCTCTCCTTTATCTTCTCTAACTTTCAGCTATGATGAACAAAGATGGACAAAACTTTGTTATTTTCACCCCTTTTTCTTTTAATAAAACTTCATATTTCATCCATTTAATTCTTTAATACAAAAGACATGAAATTCTTATCATGAAACATTTACCTAACCCATTATCATGAAACATTTACCTAACCCATTATCATGGAACATTTACCTAACCTATTATCAATTTGTATCAATTTGTACCATAAATTATGGATATCAAGTGTACATTTTGTCTACAACAACATGATGGCTGGCCACTTCATGTAAAATGGGAGGTTTGTCATGCAAATCCTCCTATTTTGCACTCCTATTTATTTGGCCACTTCAATTTAGCCTATAGCATTTTCAAACATTTTCACATAGGTCTTATTTCATAATTTCACTCCCTTTTTCTTGTGGAACAAAAATTAACTAAAATTACCGGGTTCTATCTTAAGCTTGGGCCTTTTAGAGGCCCACTAACATAATTAAACCTATGCCAACATTCACAGGATTCCCGAAAATTGGGGCGTTACAACTCTACCCTCCATAAAGAAATTTCGTCCTCGAAATTTACCTAATCCAAACAGATAAGGGTATTGCTGTTGCATCGTCTCTTCTGGCTCCCAAACTCAGAAGTTTCCCCTTCCTTAACTTGTTGAAAACGAGTGACCAAAGACTCACCGTTCAACTGTTTTTTTTTCCTTAATCTGATCCACCCAGGTTGGCCTCACTTGCAACTCAGCCAATAGACTTCCATCATCATACAGACTCAGACGAGCAAACATTGCTCTCAAATCAGATACAGCTCTACGACTTAGAGCATCGGCTACCACATTAGCCTTGCCTAGGTGATATTCGATCGAACAGTCATAATCCTTAAGTAACTCAATCCATCTCCTTTGCCTAAGGTTCAACTCCTTCTGAGTCAACAAATACTTAAGACTCTTATGGTCAGTGTATATAATACAGCTTTCTTCGTACAAGTAATGTCTCCAAATCTTAAGTGTAAATATCACTGCTATCAACTCTAAATCATGAGTCGGATAGTTCCCCTCATAAGGCTTAAGCTGTTGTGATGCATATGCAACCACCTTACCCTCTTTGTAACACCCCGAACCCGAGACCATCGCCGGTGTCGGACACGAGGGGTTAACAAGCCAAATCCACATGTTTCGCCCATCAATTTGACATTTCCAGTCAGGCTGGAAAACTGCGTCACTGTCGCCTTAAAAATCATATCTCGAGTTTCAAAACTCGGAAACTGTTTTCGTAAACTTTCCCTGAATTTAGACTCATATATCCATCCATGGATTTATTTCTAGAATTTTTGGTCGGCCCAATTGGTACAGTTTATTAGTTAAAGTCACCCATGTTACAGGGATTGACTGCTCTGACCTTCGCGCGTTACAACTTGAATATCTCTCTGTACAGGGCTTTAATACTGGTGCCGTTTGTTTCTAATGAAACTAGACTCAAAATGGAATCTGTACATATAAGGCATGACTCCTAATTCTTTCTGGATAATTTATAGTAAATTTTTAAAGTTGCGACAGGGGACCCAGAAACCGTTCTGGCCCTGTCTCACAATAGCTTTAATATCTCTTAACATGTGACTCCTATGACCGTTTCGTTTCTTCCATATGAAAGTAGACTCATCAAGGTTCATTTACATAGCTTATTCACTATTTAATACCATTCCTACAAATTTTGGTGATTTTTCACATTCACGTCACTGCAGCTGGCAGCATCTGTTTTAAGGTAGGTCTTACCTATTTTGTAGTCTCCATGAACCAACTAGTCTTGCCATACATAGGTTCACATATGATCATTTTAACCATACCAATGGCTGACCATGTGACCAACATTCCCATTTCCAATCCATAATCACATCATGACACCATATATATATATACAAACCGCAAAAGTCTAAGTTCAGTACTTCACTTTTACGAGCCATTTTCGCATGGCCGTACACATATACATCACAACATATTTGAACCAACAAGGGTAGTCCTATACATGCCATTTCTAAGTTCAACCAAAATTTATACCAAAATGGAGGCTTTGATAGTGTAGATGACTTCGACTTTAATGATCCCGAATCCGATTGCTATCGAGCAAAATCTATAAAATAGAGAGCCAAAGCAACGGGGTAAGCATTTTTATGCTTAGTAAGTCTCAAGGAATAAAATCAGCTTTAATTAAAGCAATACATTCACATAGCCAAATGCATCATTTCATTGATACACATTCACATAATCATTCTTACTTCACACTTCATCATTATATACTTTCACAAGGTATCAACCATTTCAATAGTTGAAATTCGTTAGTCGATTGAGCGAATGTGGCTCAAACATGTCGACTTTTCCAATGCACATATAATCATACCTTATTCTTTGGGCTTTTCGAGCGTACTAATTGAATTTATTACAGCAACCAACACTCACCTCCAGCCCAAGCTTCTTCGGAATACAACCGGATATAACCACGTGCACGAATGCCTTCGGGTCTTAGCCCGAATAGAACGACTCGCATGAATGCCTTCGGGTCTTAGCCCGGATGTAGCCACTAGCACAATTGCCTTGGTCTTAACCGGATATAATTTCCAGCATAAATGTCTTGGGACTTAGCCCGGATATCATTCAATTGCTCATGCACACATACATCAATAATCATTAGACATTCATGTTTCATTTTCGTTACTAAGGCTCAAACACAAATGTAATCACTAGCATAATCGCCTTGGGACTTAGCCCGTATCATTCAAATACTCATACACACATAAATCAATAATCATTACACATCCATATTTCATTTCACATAATTCAAGTAGGGTCACTTCTTGAGGACTTACCTCGGATGTTGTCGAACGGCTTTTACGGCTATTCGATCACTTTTTCCTTCCCTTGTCCAATTGTGGCCCTCTAAGCTCTTGAGCTAATTCAAACAAATTCAATTTATTAAAACCTCATTATGCTAGCTTATGGCGAATATGACAAGGAGTTTAAATGGTCATATGGCCACCCTTTAGCTTGAATACACAATGGTCATGCACATTTTATACTACATCAAGCAATTCAATACAATTCATTCAAGCATCAAGGAAAAGCTAAGGCCATCAATAGGCTACCTAAGGCCGAATATACTTGTCCAATTTGAGGCCAATTATACACTTAATACCACATAAAAACAGCATGCATTTTACTAGTTAATGTTTTACATATTGTGGCTCAATACTTATAATATAGCATCAAGCACTCATATGGCCGATTATACTTAGTCATACTTGCACCAAATCAACAATAAATTCCAAGATTTCCACATCATATGTGTACTAGGCCGAATGTACTTGCCATTTCACAAACATTCTTCAACATTTTCTTCTTTAAACAAACATATTCATCACTTACTTCATAACCAAAACATCATGTGCAAACATATATATACATATATGTGCATGGCCGAATTTCAAGGTGTCCATAGCCATCCAAAACACAAATTTTAACTAACATGCAAGAAGCATGAACCATGCTCATGAATGCATCATGGCTGAATACATCACAATCATGGTTAAACAAAAAGAAAACTCAATGTCTTACTCAAGATGGCTACAAAGAAATTTCAAGAGTAGACAATCCATCATTGCATGCATCATCATCAAGCTTCACACTTAGCATGCAATGGCTTTATCACAATATCAACTTTGACCAAATACCACTTCCATGGCATAACAAGGATTTGAACCATGGCTAACATGAACATCAAGTTGGCAACTAAAACATGCATGAATCTCATGACACAACCTCATACATACCTTAATCTTGGTGCAAGTTTAGCCAAATCTCCTTCTAGATCTCTTCTAAACAAAGAAAATGAAGCAAAAATCTCTTCTTCCCTTAGTATTTTCGCCAAAAGGAGAGAACAAGGATGAACAAAAATTTTTTGTTTTCCTTCTTAGTTGCACGGCAATAGGGGGAATGCTACACTCTCACACATTTTTTTTTGTTTCTCTTCCCACATCTAATTATTAATCATTTCTTTCATGCTCCATTAACAAAACATGTTTCAACATGTTTTCTTTGCCCATAACCCATGTCATGGCCGGCCACCACCTATAAAAGGGGGAATTTGACATGCAAGTCCATTATTTTGCATGCATGCTTTAATTAGTCATCACCCATTTCCCTATCGTACTTTCAAAGTTCACTACTAAGTCCTTTCTAGCGGCATTCACCTTTATAACACTAAATCAATCATCAAAAAATGTCATACATGAGCATACACATATTATAGGCATCAAAATAAATTTTAAATTATTTTTATGCCTCGGTTTTGTGGTCCCGAAACCACATTCTGACTAGGGTCAATTTTGGGCTGTCACACTCTTGCATTAACACGCAGCCCGAACCCACGTGTGATGCGTCACTGTACACACTAAAATCCTTCCCAGACTCCGGCTGAATCAACTCAGGTGCTTCAGTCAGAACTTTCTTCAACTTCTCAAAAGCTTCCTGCTGCTTCTTAGTCCATACAAACGGTACTCCTTTCCTTATGAGTTTTGTCAAAGGTGCTGCCATCACAGAAAAACCTTCCACAAACCTTCTGTAGTATCCTGCCAGTCCTAGAAAACTCCGTATTTTCGACACCATCCTAGGTGCCTTCCACTCCAAAATTGCTTCAATCTTTTGAGGGTCCACCTTAATCCCCTCAGCAGAGACCACATGTCCTAAGAAGGTTACCTCCCTCAACCAAAATTCACACTTGCTGAACTTCGCAAAGAGTTCCTTCCCCCTTAACACTCACAGCACTATACGGAGATGCTCATCATGTTTCGCTTCAGTTTCAGAATATACCAGGATATCATCAATGAAAACGACTGCGAATCGATCCAAGAATGGTTGGAACACCCGATTCATCAGATCCATAAATGCTGCAGGAGCGTTCGTCAATCCAAATGGCATAACCAAAAACTCGTAATGACCATACCGAGTCCTGAATGTCGTCTTATGGATATCCACCTCCTTGACCCTTAACTGATGATATCCAGATCGAAGGTCGATCTTAGAAAATACAGAAGCCCCTCTAAGTTGGTCAAGCAGATCGTCAATCCTTGGTAGTGGATACTTATTTTTAATCGTCAGTTTGTTCAACTGGCGATAATCAATGCACATCTGCATCGTACCATCCTTCTTTTTCACGAATAGCACCGGTGCTCCCCATGGAGACACGCTTGGCCTAATGAAGCCCCTATCCAACAACTCTTAAATTTGAGCCTTTAACTCCACTAACTCCTTCGATGCCATCCTATACAGTGCGATGGACATAGGCGTCGTTCCAGGCAACAAATCTATTCCAAACTCAACTTCTCGGTTCGGAGGCAATCCTGGAAGCTCCTCCGGAAAAACATATTGGAACTCCTTTACGGTCCTAACCTTATCTACTGTCAATCCCTCCTCTTCTAACTGACTTACAAATGCCAAATAGGCCTCACAACCTTTTCGAATCCACTTTTCGGCTCTTAATGTAACACCCCTAACTCGTGGCCGACGCCGGTGTCGGACACGAGGGGTTAACGAGACAAATCCTCTAAAAGTACCGACCAATTTGGCATTTCTGGACAGGCTGGAAAGCTGCGTCACCGTCGCCTTAAAATCATATCTCGAGTTCCATAACTCGGAAACTGGTTTCGTAAATTTTCCTGAATTTAGACTCATATATCCATCCATGGATTTATTTTAGAATTTTGGTTGGGCCAATTGGTACAGTTTATTAGTTAAAGTCACCCATGTTACAGGGATCGACTGCTCTGACCTCCGCGCGTTACAACTTGAATATCTTTCTGTACAGGGCTTTAATACTGGTGCCGTTTGTTTCTAATGAAACTAGACTCAAAATGGAATCTGTACATATAAGGAATGACTCTAATTCTTTCTGGATAATTTATGGTAAATTTTCAAAGTCGCGACAGGGGACCCAGAAATCGTTCTGGCCCTGTCTCACGAGAACTTTAATAATTCCGGTATACTGCTCATATGGTCGTTTCGTTTCGTCCATATAAAATAGATTCATCAAGGTTCAGTTCCATAATTTACTCACTATTTAATTCTACTTCTACTATTTTTAGTGATTTTTCAATCTCATCTCACTGCTGCTGTCCGCAACAGTTACTGCAGTAGACTATGCCAATTTCATGAATTTTTCCTTGGCCTTAATCATCCATCATACATGACACAAATTATGGCCACCTTGACAAAATTTGAGTTTCTAAGACTCGTGGCTATAGGTTCTAGCATCCCACTCGACGACCACATAGGCCATTTTCACATGGCTTAAAGTTTACAATCCCACAAATCGACAAAATATAATAGCCTATACATGCCAAATGTTCTTCAACAACAAAAAAAAACGCAATACCACAAGGTTTCAGCCGGTGTGATGACTTCAACGACGGTTCCGAGCACGCAACAAAGACGAGTCCCGAGACCTAAAATGGGTGACAAGAAAACACCGAGTGAGTTTACAACTCAGTAAGTCATAAGCATTCGTCAATCCATCGATAAAATTACTACTACATGTACAACAAATGAAACTAGGTACTCGTCCATATCGAATCTATACCATAATACCTCGAACCTTTCGGTCCAATCTCGCACCAATTCATACATCCACATTTCATATTCTACACAACAAGATAATCAAGCATTTTTACACATTAACTCAATTTCCAGCACAACCATACAATTTCAATCATCACATAGATTTAAGGCTTACCGAATTCAACCCCAAGCATGAACGTATTCTCTATTCGTCATGAGCTCGAGGTACTTACCCGATCCGCTGTCCGTGATCAACTCGATAATATCGCACACTCAGTGCCAATAGTGATGCAAAAGCATATAATAAGTCCGCACACTTAGTGCTATAAAATCAGCTCGCACACATAGTGCTATATAATCAAATTCGCACACTTAGTGCTGTACAAATTTTAAACCCGACACTTAGTGCCAATCTTGTTACCGTGTCCATTTATACCCGCACACTTAGTGCCAAGACCAATACTTTATGCATTTTACTACCTTTATACATTCAACGATGGCATCATTCCATACACATACATTTCCACTTACACATCAATTCATTAAACACAATTGCATATATATTATGATCATTTAAATCAATACCAAATATATGCTTTATGACTTACCTCGGATGTTATCGCATCGTCTTCAACGGCTATTCAATTACTTTGTCTTTCCCTTGTCCAACTTTGATCCTTTGAGTTCTTGAGCTAAATCAAACAAATTTACTTCTCAATCAAACACACACATACGGCAACCATATTTTACTTTTAACACATTCGGTCACTTGGGTGACCTATTTAACTTTCAAACATTCATTTTCAATTCTTAGTTAAAATAATGCCGAATACCATTAACTACTAATGCCACACACTCACGTATGCATAAAATTAATCCTTACATGACCTATAGCTAATTCGGTCATTCGTCTTTCAAGCTTATCAAGCTTCATATCATGCTTCCTTGGCCGAATATACATATAAGCACAATGTAGCATTTTATTCATTTCATGATACATTCGGCCTTGGCATAATTTTCATTAAAATCCCTATTAGCCACTTTTAAAATGCTAATGTTACAAGAAAGGTTACCCAAATTCACATTCGCAACTACACATACACAAGCCAATTTTTCTTCCTATCATCAAATTTAACACGAATCACAAACTTAAACCCTCAATAGCTACTATGGTCGAATAGATCCTTTCAATTCCATTTAACTACCATAAATTTAAAGTATTTAAATCAAGTTCATGAGTTTCTAATGCAAGAATTAGGCCAACCTACTAACCTTAACACCCACATTCGCAAGTGACCACATGCACACTCTCATAGCCAATTTCCATATTACCAAAATCCTCAATACTCATATTCCCCTTATTCAACTTTAATCTAAGCTCCCTACTCACAAAACACAAGGAATAGAAATCATCTTCTAAGTTTCCTACCTTAGTCGAATGGCCAAATCACCACAAGGATCTAAATACACACATGGGCTCAATCAAAGACCTATCCATCAACTAAATTTTTATGAAATCTCAAAGAATTTACTTAAAACTTACCTCAATCAAACAAGTAGAAGACCGAATACCTAGCTTCTTCTCCCCCCTTTTTCTCTTCCTTTAGTTCATGACAAGAAGAACAAAACATAACCAAATTTCTCCTTTCTTCCTTTTATCAATTTCCCCTCTTCTATTCGGCCAAGACACCAAGGATGAGCAACAAAACTTTTTTTTTTTTTTCTTTCTTTCTTTGCTTTTGTTTCTCTCATGTACGGCAAAGGGGGGGAAAGCATCCACACTCTTTTTTTTTTTGTTATCATCATTTTCCTTTTTTCCATTTCTTTAATGCTAACTTTCTTATTTTATTGTTTCCTACATGCATCACTAGTCTAACATGTTGGAGACATGTTTCCACCCATAGCATGGCCGGCCATCTTGCTTCATTTTGGCTAATTTGACATGCAAGGACAACACCTTCCCACATGTATTAATAGGCCACCTTACATTTGCCTAGCACATTTCTAAATTTTCTCACATAAGTCCTATTTGATAAAAATTCACTTACAATTAACAAAATCCAAACATGAAATTTTCACACATGCATGTATACATATAATGAGCATCAATTATGATGGTTAATTATTCTTATGACTCGGTTTAGTGGTCCCAAACCACTTTCCTGGCTAGGGTCAATTTAGGGATGTCACAACTCTCCCCACTTAAGAAATTTTCGTCCCGAAAATCTTACCGTAAATAGGCTCGGTATCGCTCTTTCATAGAGTCCTCAAGTTCCCAAGTGGCTTCTTCAATTCCGTGTTTATGCCACAACACCTTCACTAACGGGATTTTCTTATTATGTAACTCTTTTACTTCACGCATCATAATGCGAACCGGTTCCTCTTCATAGCTCAAATTAGGTGAATTTCAATCTCGGATGGAGCAATTACGTGCGATGGATCGCACCTATATCGTCAAGCATTGAGACATGAAAAACATTGTGAATCTTTTCGAGCTTAGGGGCAAAATCGACGATCGCGATCGACCGACTCGTTCGGATATCTCATATGGACCGATGAACCTCGGACTCAATTTGCCCTTACTACCAAATCTAAGCACTTTCTTCCGTGGTGAGACTTTGAGAAATACCTTGTCTCCAACCTCGATATTCAATATCCTTTCTTTTCAAATCCGCATACGACTTTTGGCGATCCGAGCGACTTTCAAACTTTCATGAATTACTCGAACTTTTTGCTCGGCATCCTTAACCAAATCAACCTCAAGATTTTTCCTTCACTAAGTTCGGTCCAGAATAATGGGTACGGCATCTACGATCGTATAAAGCCTCGAAGGCGCCATCTTAATACTTGATTGAAAGCTATTGTTGTGTTTAATTCAATCAAAGGCGATACTGCTCCCATGAACCGCTAAACTCAAGGATGCAACATCTTAACATATCCTCGAGTATTTGAATTATCCGTTCGGATTGACCATCGGTTTGGGGGTGAAAAGCGATGCTAAAATGCGTTTGGTACCCAAAGCTTCTTGCAATTTCTTCCAAAACCGCGACGTAAATCTTGGGTCTCTATCCGACACGATAGAAATAGGTACCCCATGCAATCGAACAATTTGGGAGACGATAATTCGCCAACTTATCGAGCGTAAAATCCGTGCGGACAGGATAAAATGAGCGACTTGGTCATCTATCAACAATGACCCAAACCGAGTCTTTCTTATTCGAGTCAATGGTAACCTGCACACAAAGTCCATTGTTACTCGATCCCATTTCCATTCGGGTATCATGATCGGTGAAGTAATCCCGATGGCACTTGATGTTCCGCTTTCACTTGTTGACATATCGACACCTTGAAACAAATTCGAAATGTCTCGTTTCATACCGGGCCACCAAAATTGGCGTTTGGTCATTGTACATCTTCGATTCTCCGGTGGATTGCCATTCGGCTACAATGGGCTTCGTTCAAAATTATTGGAATAAGTTCAATTCTTTGGGACACACGAACGACCCTTGAACCTCAAACAATCGTCATCATCGATTTGAAATTCGAGTCCTTGTTCGAACACACTCATCCCGCTTTGCAACCAACTCATCGTCGACTTTCTCGAGCTTCACGAATTTGACGATCAATAATGGTTTGGCTTTCAATTCAGCTACTAACACATTGTCGGGTAGGATAGACAAGTGTACATTCATCGCCATAAAGCAAATAGTGATTTCCGCTTAAGGCATCCGCAACCACATTAGCCCTTCCCGGTGATAATCAATGACGAGCTCATAATCCTTTAACAACTCGAGCCATCGCCTTTGTCGCAGTTTAAGTCTCTTTGGGTCATCAAATATTTGAGACTTTTGTGATCCGAATACACATGGCACTTCTCACCAAATAAGTAATGTCGCCATATCTTTAAGGCGAATACGATGGCGACCAATTCGAGATCATGGGTCGGATAATTTTTCTCATGTGGCTTTAGTTGCCTCGACGATAGGCCACAACTCGCCTTCTTGCATCAATACGCAACCCAACCCAAGTAGGGATGCGTCACTATAAATGACAAACTCTTTGCCCGATTCGGGTTGCACTAGAATTGGGGCTTCATCAAATAAGCTTTCAGTTGATCGAAACTTTTCGACATTTCTCCGTCCATTCAAACTTAACATCCTTTTGGAGTAGCTTTGTCATTGGCGTGGCTATCGTCGAGAAACCTTTTACAAATCGTCGGTAATAACCGCAAGCCCCAAAAAGCTCCTAACTTCGGTAACATTCCTTGGTGGTTTCCAATCGACTATGGCGTAATTTTGTTCGGGTCCACCTCGACACCGATCACGGACACCACGCGCCCCAAAAGCTAACCTCTTTCAACCAAAATTCACATTTATCGAACTTTGCGTATAATCGCTTATCTCGTAAGATTTGCAACACTAGCCTCGGTGTTCAAAGATGCTCGGTTTCATCTCTCGAATAGACCAAAATGTCATCGATAAATACAACTACGAACCGATCCAAGTATGGCCTGAAAATTCTATTCATTAAATCCATAAACACCGTAGGGCATTAGTGAGCCCAAACGGCATCACCAAGAATTCAGAGTGACCATACCTCGCTCTAAAAGCGATTTTGGGTATGTCCGATTCTCGGACCCTCAACCGATAGTACCCGACCTCAAATCTATCTTTGAAAACACCGAGGCTCCCTTTAATTGATCAAACAAATCGTCAATTCGTGGCAATGGATATTTATTCTTTATCGTCACTTTATTGAGTTGACGATAGTCGATGCACAACCTCATGGTTCCGTCCTTCTTCTTCACAAACAATACAAAGCGCCCCATGGAGAAAAACTCGGTCGAGCGAAACCTCTATCCGTCAATTCTTGCAATTGAACCTTCAATTCCTTTAATTCCGTTAATGCCATACGACACGGGCTATTGAAATCGGCGTAGTACCCGGTACAACTTCGATGTCAATTCCACTTCTCGAACCGGTGGCAATCCGGAACTCCTCGGAAAAACATCCAATACTCACAAACCACTGGTACCGATTCGAGTTTCCTTTCCGCTCTTTACTTCCAAACACATACGCAAGGTATGTTTCACACCCTTTTTCACATACCTCCGAGCGGTCATAGAAGATATTATCATTGGCGCCTTTTAAATCGAGAGACTCGACTCGGACTACCTCATTATTTGCACTCCTCAAATCAATGGTTTTCCTTTTGCAGTCCACCACCGTGCATCATGTACTGGTCACCAATCCATACCAAGAATAACATCAATTCATTAAATGGTAAAAGAATCGATCGGTAGGAAAACAGATTCTCGAATTATTAGGGGGCATCTCTTGCACACTTTATCAACGAGTACGTATTGACCCAAAGGGTTTGACACTCGAATTACGAACTCAGTAGACTCAACAGGTAGAGTCTTACTGGATGCTAAAGTTTCACATACATATGAATGAGTAGAGCCGGGTCAATCAATGCAATCACACTAGTATCAAAGAGAGTAAAAGTACCAAAGATAACGTCGGGGAGGATGCCTCCTCTCGTCGCGGATGGCATATGCTCTAGCAGAGCTCGGTCTCGGATCGAACAGCCGTATCGGTGGCTCCCCTCGATTACCACCCCTACCTCCTGAAACCCTCGGGGGTCTACCTCTAGCTGTCGCCCCACTAGATCTCGCACCTTGCATCTTATTCTTCTCATCTAGCTCCGTGCAATCCCTAATGAAGTGGTCCTTCGAACCGCATCCATAACAGCCCTATTAATGAGACTTACCCCAACATTCACCTAGGTGTCGCCTTCCACATTGGGGGCATTCGTCTCTCTCTGACGATTATTGCCCACACTAGCTATCAAGTAGCTCGAGTCCGTCGATGGTCGGGTTCTAATGGAAATTCCCGCATCGTCCTCGACTTCTTGGTGTCCTCCCCGAACCTCTTTACAGCCGAGAACGGAGCTTTACTCACGATCTTTTACGGTAATCTCTTGCTTCAAATTCAGCCTTCTTCTTCTCCTTCCCAAGTTCTTCCGCTTTGCAAGCTCGTTCGACTAGTGTCACGAACTCCTTTATCTCCAAAATTCCCACTAGTAACTTTAACTCTTCATTCAATCCTTCTTCAAATCTTTTGCACATCGCAACCTCATCAGCCACACACTCCCGAGCATACCGACTAAGTCTTACGAACTCATGTTCAGATTCAGACATCTGATCATCCGCCTTGCTTGAGTTCCAAGAATTCCTTACGCTTCGATCGATGAACCGTTGACTAATGTATTTCTTTCAAATTGGATTGGAAGAAATCCCAAGTAACTCGTTCATTTGGGACTATGGAAATTAAAGTCCTCCACCAATAGTAAGTGAGTCTCATAACAAGGATATAGCACACTTAAGACATTCGTCGGTGTGCATGATACCATCTAACACTCTAATGGTGTTATCGAGCGTAACTCGGCCTTTTCGGCATCATCAAGAATTATGGCCTTGAACTCCTCGCCCCACGCTTCCTAATCAAGTCCACAGGTGGTTTACTCAAATTTCACAGGATCAAGAATCGGAGGCATTGCGGGCTCTTGGGTGGAGTATTTAAATTCGGAATGGTTGGACAGCCGGGTTGGTTCGGGTATATTGCGCGACCCACTCATTCATCATGGTGAAGAAGGCTTGTTTCGCCTTCATTTTGATTATTCATGATGATCGAGGCTCAACGGGCGGTGTCCCTTGCGCAGAGCAGCCGCTACACTTTCAACGCATCCGCCAAGGGTCTCTACCCGGTTCCATTGCTAATCAAAACAAAAATTCCAACCGTCAAGTCATCACATTATTAAGTGCTAACAATTTGGCATGTATAGCTAGACTCACACGCTATGGTAGTCCTAGAACCGACTAAACCATGGCTCGATACCAATAAAATTGTAACACCCCTAACTCGTGGCCGACGCCGGTGTCGGACACGAGGGGTTAACGAGACAAATCCTCTAAAAGTACCGACCAATTTGGCATTTCTGGACAGGCTGGAAAGCTGCGTCACCGTCGCCTTAAAAATCATATCTCGAGTTCCATAACTCGGAAACTGGTTTCGTAAATTTTCCCTGAATTTAGACTCATATATCCATCCATGGATTTATTTTTAGAATTTTGGTTGGGCCAATTGGTACAGTTTATTAGTTAAAGTCACCCATGTTACAGGGATCGACTGCTCTGACCTCCGCGCGTTACAACTTGAATATCTTTCTGTACAGGGCTTTAATACTGGTGCCGTTTGTTTCTAATGAAACTAGACTCAAAATGGAATCTGTACATATAAGGAATGACTCCTAATTCTTTCTGGATAATTTATGGTAAATTTTCAAAGTCGCGACAGGGGACCCAGAAATCGTTCTGGCCCTGTCTCACGAGAACTTTAATAATTCCCGGTATACTGCTCATATGGTCGTTTCGTTTCGTCCATATAAAATAGATTCATCAAGGTTCAGTTCCATAATTTACTCACTATTTAATTCTACTTCTACTATTTTTAGTGATTTTTCAATCTCATCTCACTGCTGCTGTCCGCAACAGTTACTGCAGTAGACTATGCCAATTTCATGAATTTTTCCTTGGCCTTAATCATCCATCATACATGACACAAATTATGGCCACCTTGACAAAATTTGAGTTTCTAAGACTCGTGGCTATAGGTTCTAGCATCCCACTCGACGACCACATAGGCCATTTTCACATGGCTTAAAGTTTACAATCCCACAAATCGACAAAATATAATAGCCTATACATGCCAAATGTTCTTCAACAACAAAAAAAAACGCAATACCACAAGGTTTCAGCCGGTGTGATGACTTCAACGACGGTTCCGAGCACGCAACAAGACGAGTCCCAGAGACCTAAAATGGGTGACAAGAAAACACCGAGTGAGTTTACAACTCAGTAAGTCATAAGCATTCGTCAATCCACTGATAAAATTACTACTACATGTACAACAAATGAAACTAGGTACTCGTCCATATCGAATCTATACCATAATACCTCGAACCTTTCGGTCCAATCTCGTACCAATTCATACATCCACATTTCATATTCTACACAACAAGATAATCAAGCATTTTACACATTAACTCAATTTCCAGCACAACCATACAATTTCAATCATCACATAGATTTAAGGCTTACCAATTCAACCCCAAGCATGAACGTATTCTCTATTCGTCATGAGCTCGAGGTACTTACCCGATCCGCTGTCCGTGATCAACTCGATAATATCGCACACTCAGTGCCAATAGTGATGCAAAAGCATATAATAAGTCCGCACACTTAGTGCTATAAAATCAGCTCGCACACATAGTGCTATATAATCAAATTCGCACACTTAGTGCTGTACAAATTTTAAACCCGACACTTAGTGCCAATCTTGTTACCGTGTCCATTTATACCCGCACACTTAGTGCCAAGACCAATACTTTATGCATTTTACTACCTTTATACATTCAACGATGGCATCATTCCATACACATACATTTCCACTTACACATCAATTCATTAAACACAATTGCATATATATTATGATCATTTAAATCAATACCAAATATATGCTTTATGACTTACCTCGGATGTTATCGCACGCCTTCAACGGCTATTCAATTACTTTGTCTTTCCCTTGTCCAACTTTGATCCTTTGAGTTCTTGAGCTAAATCAAACAAATTTACTTCTCAATCAAACACACACATACGGCAACCATATTTTGCTTTTAACACATTCGGTCACTTGGGTGACCTATTTAACCTTCAAACATTCATTTTCAATTCTTAGTTAAAATAATGCCGAATACCATTAACTACTAATGCCACACACTCACGTATGCATAAAATTAATCCTTACATGACCTATAGCTAATTCGGTCATTCGTCTTTCAAGCTTATCAAGCTTCATATCATGCTTCCTTGGCCAATATACATATAAGCACAATGTAGCATTTTATTCATTTCATGATACATTCGCCTTGGCATAATTTTCATTAAAAATCCTATTAGCCACTTTTAAAATGCTAATGTTACAAGAAAGGTTACCCAAATTCACATTCGCAACTACACATACACAAGCCAATTTTTCTTCCTATCATCAAATTTAACACTAATCACAAACTTAAACCCTCAATAGCTACTATGGTCGAATAGATCCTTTCAATTCCATTTAACTACCATAAATTTAAAGTATTTAAATCAAGTTCATGAGTTTCTAATGCAAGAATTAGGCCAACCTACTAACCTTAACACCCACATTCGCAAGTGACCACATGCACACTCTCATAGCCAATTTCCATATTACCAAAATCCTCAATACTCATATTCCCTTATTCAACTTTAATCTAAGCTCCCTACTCACAAAACACAAGGAATAGAAATCATCTTCTAAGTTTCCTACCTTAGTCGAATGGCCAAATCACCACAAGGATCTAAATACACACATGGGCTCAATCAAAGACCTATCCATCAACTAAATTTTTATGAAATCTCAAAGAATTTACTTAAAACTTACCTCAATCAAACAAGTAGAAGACCGAATACCTAGCTTCTTCTCCCCCCTTTTTCTCTTCCTTTAGTTCATGACAAGAAGAACAAAACATAACCAAATTTCTCCTTTCTTCCTTTTATCAATTTCCCCTCTTCTATTCGGCCAAGACACCAAGGATGAGCAACAAAACTTTTTTTTTTCTTTCTTTCTTTGCTTTTGTTTCTCTCATGTACGGCAAGGGGGGAAAGCATCCACACTCTTTTTTTTTTTTTTGTTATCATCATTTTCCTTTTTTCCATTTCTTTAATGCTAACTTTCTTATTTTATTGTTTCCTACATGCATCACTAGTCTAACATGTTGGAGACATGTTTCCACCCATAGCATGGCCGGCCATCTTGCTTCATTTTGGCTAATTTGACATGCAAGGACAACACCTTCCCACATGTATTAATAGGCCACCTTACATTTGCCTAGCACATTTCTAAATTTTCTCACATAAGTCCTATTTGATAAAAATTCACTTACAATTAACAAAATCCAAACATGAAATTTTCACACATGCATGTATACATATAATGAGCATCAATTATGATGGTTAATTATTCTTATGACTCGGTTTAGTGGTCCCGAAACCACTTTCCGGCTAGGGTCAATTTAGGGATGTCACACTTAAAGCCGACACCACATTGGACAAATAATCCCTTCGCTCACCTATCACCATAACCTCCTCATCCTTTGTGGTCCTTAACACCATTCGCTTAGCAAGACAATCCGTAGTCGCTTATGCTTAACAAGCCACCCATTCCCAAAATGAGATCAAACTCACGAATGGTAACTTCATCGATCTCCAAGGAAAATCTTACCTTGAGTTTCTAAGGGTACATCCCTATACAGTTTGTCTACCCTAACCGAGTGACCCAAAGGACTTAGTACAGATACCCACTCACAATCTCCTCAGAGCAGTCCAAGTTGTCCATGATCCGTTCTGTGGCATCCAACCAATATTCCGCCACATTCGGGGCTATACCAGATATCGCCCCTAAAGATCTCCGCTCATTAGTTCAAGTCGCTCGTAAATAGATCCCGAACTCCATTGCCCGTATTTGCCCTTTAACCCTTTCCGTAACACGAAGCATTGCTCGTGACAGGTATCATCCTCGCCAGCCATCATGAGACTCTACCTCTGTTGCCGATGGTACCGGTGCATCCACCGCCGGCATATGTCCCGAAGACAAAGATCTCGCTCAAGCACTTCCTCGGCTCCATCCACGGCCTCTTGTACTCATATCGTATTATCTTGATTACGAATTTTTATGCATCAATTAATATTCTAGTGTTTATTACAGATGTTTTATGAATCAGACAGTAGTTCAGAGTTTATTTTCGCAGAATCGAAGTCTAGCTACAGTTTCAGTCTCTTATCAGATTTTCATATGGTTTCAGTATCATTCTATCTAGAGTATCCTAACAGGATTTTAGTACAGACAGATAAGTCAGAAAAATATTCAGAAGAGTTCAGAGTAATACTTACAGGCTTGAGCTGGAGATTCGGAATGCCACCTTCTAAAGATCTAAATTTTGAAAATCGAGTTTTTCGCATTCTTTATAAAATTTTTGTTTTCGAAAATCTTTGTTTTTGTAAACCCATTCCACAGCCGAGTTGTTGCAACCTAGGCTCTGATACCACTAAATATAGCACCCAAAACCTAGCCCAGACGTTATGATCAGATCCGACATGCCACATCGAAGCGTTCAAAACATTTTATATTGTTGATCCAGAAAAACTTACTTAGTGTTTTAAAAGATAATTTCATTATAGGTTAAAGTGAATGGAAGTCATGCACCGTAGGAAACCTAAAAGAGGAGGTGATTCCATCTGACCGCTTAAGTACCAAACTCCCTTCGGATCCAATCCTAGACATGCAAACCACCATTGCCATACCTTAACGTCATGTATATTTCTAGGAAACCAATTTGATTAAGTCCTTTTTAGGAAAAGTGATTAATTTTGGAAAATATCTTCATTGTAGAAGCTTTGCTTATTTTCGTGTTATTTTGAAAACAATTACTGTTTTTGAAAACGTGCCCTAAAGCTATCCAATTTCAACAGTTAAATATAAATATTACCTATCTTAATAAAATATATAAAAACCATCAAAAATAAATAAGCGGCCTTATTACATTTAAAAGCCCAAAACCTCAAACGTAATTAAAAAGATGTCTATTTCACTAGAAGAAAATCAAACTTTCAGAATGGGTGGCCACTCCGAATTCCCTCACAGCTCCAAGCCTACTATGGTTGGGGATTTCCTGCGTGGATGAAAATAAAAGGGGTGAGTTTGGGGAAACTTAGTGTGCAAGGAAAACCCATTCAAAGCCCAAGTCACTCAAGCCTATTAGGCCTAAGCCCATTCAGTAATAGTGGTACTGGCCGAGCCCTTTTCCGACATAATAAACGGGCCTTAGCCCTTATTCAGATAATGAAGATGGCCCATAGGCCCATTTCAAAATACATGCAACATCAAGAAACATATGCAAGCCCATTAGGGTAATAGTGGTATCGGGCCGAGCCCTTTTCAGATTATAATAAACCGGGCCTTAGCCCTTATTCAGATAATGAAGATGGCCCATAGGCCCATTTCAAAATACATGCAACATCAATAACATATGCAAGCCCATTTGGGAAGACTACTTAACCCACCAACCACTACACTCCACCCGTATTCAGCCATACACTCCATGTGGGAATAGCTCAACCCACCCAAATTTCAACACTCCACAGCTTGCGCCTTGTTGCTCGCTTAACAAGAATTGAGGCAAAGCCTCCAAGACGGGACAAGCCACTTTTAGTACTTCCTCCGTCAATATCCCATCCCCATGCATCGATAATAACAACATGGCATGCAAGAAATAACAACAATCAAACATGCATTTAGGTCAATTTAACCCTAGGGGTATTTCGGTAATTTATCTCTTAGGGGTAAAACTGTAAATTTTCCACTTTTAAAGGTATTTCAGTAATTTATCTATTTTAGGGTTTTTCATGCATATTCCTACTTTTCACGTACTAACAGAATCACGCACCGAGTGTTCTTACCGAATTGGGCCCGTTAGCCCATCATTCCAATTTTGGCCCATTAAGCCCAAAAATATCGAGGGCACAGAAATCATGCACTTTGCAGTTCAAATTTTGCAGTTTACTAAAAACATTAATCGATTTACCTCACGAGCATTCGCACACTCGCAAATCTACAAAATACCAATTTTCGACATTTCGCTTTTCGACTTTTGCCGATCCGACTAAGAAAGAGGGTGTTAGTTACACACTTGCTTATGCGACGATATGTCGATTTAGATCCACACACTAACGCCTACAATTGGATTACTAACACGTTAATCTAACTATTCAAATACGAACTACGTATTAACCACTTACAATATTCGGCCAACCACACCTACAGATCATAGTAAGCTTATAAGAAATCAATAAGCAACTCATTAACAAATTTTTGTCAATGTTTACCACATAATCATAATTTCACTGCAAGCTGCCTTCCTGAGCAACAGTCACTAAATTATATATAACTAGAGCTACGAAACTCCAAATCAAGTGCCGTTAATTTTCCAAGAAAATAGACGCATATATCTTCTATCCATAAAATTTTCAGAATTTTTGGTATGGCCAATCAATACCAGATTTTTCTTAAAGTTTCCCATGTTCCACTGTTTGACTAATCTGACCACTCTTCATTTCAAATCAAATTTCTTATTGTACAGAATTCAAAATATATTCTTGTTTATTTCATTAGAAACTAGACTCAATAAGCTTTAATTACATAATTTATTCAGATTCTAATTCAGCTTCCACAATTTATGGTGATTTTCCAAAGTCACATTACTGCTACTGTCCCAAGCAGATTTATTACCAAATCACTCTTTCACACATACCTTGCATGCATGTTATTTAAACATGTATATCACCAATCAATAATCACATATCTATGATTTTACTTAAGAATAATCTCCATTTCATCATTTTAAAGCACAACATGTTAGCTGATTTTTCCCTTTAACATCTAAGGCACATGCATGCTCATTTGTTTGGCTCAACTTCACCTATCTTCCATTTTTCATCAAAAGAACATGAAACAACAACCATTTCCTTCATTTTAATTCATGACTAAATGCTCACAACACAACTAAAAACCAAAATATGCTTCAAGAGTTAAGGTAGAATCAAGATGAACTCATAAACCTCAAAATAAGAAGCAAGGTACAAGAACTTACCTTCAATTTTCCTCCTCCTAATGACCGAATACTCAAGAGTTTTCTCCTCTCCTTTCTCTTCTCTAAATTTCAGCTATGATGAACAAAGATGGACAAAACTTTGTTCTTTTCACCCCTTTTTCTTTTAATAAAACTTCATATTTCATCCATTTAATTCTTTAAGACAAAAGACATGAAATTCTTATCATGAAACATTTACCTAACCCATTATCATGGAACATTTACCTAACCTATTATCAATTTGTATCAGTTTGTACCATAAATTATGGATATCAAGTGTACATTTTGTCTACAACAACATGATGGCTGGCCACTTCATGTAAAATGGAAGGTTTGTCATGCAAATCCTCCTATTTTGCACTCCTATTTATTTGGCCACTTCAATTTAGCCTATAGCATTTTCAAACATTTTCACATAGGTCCTATTTCATAATTTCACTCCCTTTTTCTTATGGAACAAAAATTAATTAAAATTACCGGGTTCTATCTTAAGCTTGGGCCTTCTAAAGGCCCACTAACATAATTAAATATATGCCAACATTCACAGGATTCCCGAAAATTGGGGCGTTACAAAGGGACACGCCCGTGCTAGAGGCCGTGTTTGACCCCGTGTAACTCTCTGACTTGCACACACGGCCATGCCACACGCCCGTGTGCTAGGCCGTGTGGTTAATTAATTCAATTTGAAATTAGGTACAGGTTTCACATGGCCAAGACACATGTCCGTGTTCTAGGCCGTGTGGCACACACGGCTGAGACACACGCCCGTGTCTCTACCCGTATGCTCAATTCTGAGCATTCTGTTTCTCAAAATTAAGGTACAGGAGACACACGGCCTAACCACATGCCCATGTTACTAGGCCGTGTGTCACACACGGTCTAGACATATGCCCGTGTGTCTGCGATTGTGGACAAAATAAAGCCATTTTTAGCTTCATTTCTCACCCAAAATTTCACCCAAGACCTGCACATGAAACACGCAATCAATACCAACCATTTCAAGAATTTAAAATAGGCAATCTCATCATTTAACATTACATATCATTACAAGCATACATGATCACTACCTTACCTTAGTTAACTTAGCCATTCACAACATTAATCACATATTCTTAACATCACACATGTGTATATATATAGATATGTCATAATAATCTACTTAGTCATACCAAGATAAACCATTACTAGCCAATCTAATGGCTAGATTACAAAATATCATTTCAAGCCACTATTGGCCAAGTTGTCCTATACATGCCATTATACCAAAATGATTTCTATTAATTATACACATAACGACTAGCTGATAGTGTGACGATGCTCCAGTGATCTCCAACCCTCGTGAGCTTCCAAGTACTATAAAATAGGGAAAATAAAATGGAGTAAGCATTACATGCTTAGTAAGTTCGTATAACGGAAACTAAACTTACCAAAAATGTTTATTAAATCTAAGCATACAATAATAAGTTTTCAATCCATTGGGCTAAATTTCCTAAACACATGTATCCAATCAGACATGTTAGTCACCAAAATTTTCATATCAATCAAGTAACATAGATGAGCTCATCAAGCAATATTTGTAACAACCCGATTTTAGCTAAATCAAAACAGTGGTTTCAGAACCACAAATCCAAGGTCATAAAATTATTTTAATATTATTTTTGGTGTTTATAACATGTGAATATATATGTGTGAAAATTTTGTGTGCTAATTTTACCGTTTAAGTTGTTAATTTTATAAAAGGATTAAATCGCGTAAAATGCAAAAGTAGCATGCTATAAGTTAAAAGTGCCTAATTTCTATGGCTTATTAAATGAAAGGTCCTAATGTTATAAATATACCATTGATAGTGGAATTTGACTTAAATGACCTTATAATTGATGATTAAATGGTTTATTAATCAAGGGTAAAATGGTAAACTATGTATTAATGAATATTAAACAAAATCAAAATGATTTTGTGTTCATCTTTTACATTTCTTCACCGAAAATTGAAATAAAATAGGGCTTGGAACCTTTAACATTTCGGCTAGCTTGTTCATCTTGATTAAGATACGATTTTAGCTCGATTTTTGATGATTTTTTATGTTTTTGTGATCGTTGCTTTGAGTACTAGCTAGCCCATGCCTAAATTTTTTAAAGTGTTGATGATTTTGGAAGTTTCCATTGATGAATTCATGCGTTCTTGGATGTTTGATGATGAATTATGAAACCTTGTTGATAGATTAATATGTTTTGTAAAGTGATTTTAAGTCAAAATGTCTAAATAGGATTAAATTGTGAAAAGTGTAAATTAAATGGTTGAAGTGTAAAATAATGAAAGGTTTGGGCTACTAGTATTATATAAGAAATTTGACTATTATTGGTTATGGCCTAATTGTGTAATTTTGCATTTTTATGTGTTAAGGACTAAATTGCAAAGTAGTCAAAACTCTAGGGATAAATTTGTAATTTAGCCAAAATGAATGTTTTTGACTAAACTGAATTTAATGAAAGTTTGAATGAGTTAATTTGATATCAAATAGACCAAGATAAGCAAATACCGGTACTAGATCGAGAAAAATGAAAAATGGACGAATAGCCAATAATTTTATCTTAGGTTACGAGGTATGAATGTCTTTAAATTTAATTATATGTGCTTACTTGCTATTGAATTGTCATAAATATTGAACGAGTACTTACGAGCAAGAATCGACAAAGTTACGATATCTGAAAGTCTCGTACGAACCTTAGGAATAGATTAGGATGTGAATGTCATGACATTAGGTTATTGACATGTGATTAAATGTAAGACCATGTTTGGGACATTGGCATTGTATTGAGATTATGTGTAAGACCATGTCTGGGACATTGACATCGTATATTGATTCGTGTAAGACCCTGTCTGGGATAGTGGCTTCGATATGTGATAACATGTAAGACCATAATTGGGATATGGCATTGTACGAGTTATATATGATTGCCGAGTATCCATAACGATTCCAGACGGTTCAACAGGCAAACATAAGTCAATAAAGAATGTGTTAATGAGCTAAACGACTTAGGTACGTACGAAGTTTATACGAGTATTGAAAAGTGAATTAAATGATGAGTTGCATGAGAAAATGAATATGTATTCAAAGAAAAAGGTTTGTGTATATATATATGTTTACTTGTACTTGGCCTAATAATAGAAGTGTGGTGATTTATATGATAGCTTTATTTGCATATGGCTTACTAAGCTTTAAAAGCTTACTTTGAGTGTTCTTTCCATGTTTTATAGATTATCAAAGCTAGCTCAGACTCGGGGATCATCAGGAAACGTCATCGCACTATCGATCATCTTGTTGGTATTTTTGAAGTTTTACATATATGGTAATGGCATGTATAGACTAGTATCAATTTGATATGTTTTGAGTTATGATTTTGGCCATGTGATTTGGCTTGTAAATGTTGGTATTTATGGACATTTAAGTTGGCATATTGTGGTTTGATTTGAGATGACTATATGGTATATGTTGAAGTATAAAATAGGTGATGAGTTAATGGATAAATGCATTTAGAAGTTATGTATGTTTGATGATTTGGGCATAGTGAAATGGTATGTTTTGGTTGTGAAATTGAGTGATTGAAATGGTTGATGGTAGATGGTATGGTATGTGTGTGACTTGGCATGCTTTTGATGCCTATATATGTTTAGAAATGATGCAATTTTGATGTGGTTTAGGTATGCTTGAGAAGGGTGAGAAATCTGACTTAAACCAAGTCTATTTTCAATCCACATGGCTAAGCACACGGGCGTGTGGCTCGATCGTGTGTGACACATGACCTTGGTACACTGTCGTGTGTCCCCTAGATACCGTTCGATTTAAAGTTAGTATACCCTATAGTTTTGACACTGCCTAGACACACGAGGGTGTCTACTGGCCGTGTGTGGCACACGGGTTGGCACATGGTCGTGTTGTCGGTCGTGTGACCCAATTTAGTAACCTCCCTTAGATTTCACATGGCTTGGGACACGGGCATGTCCTTGGCTGTGTGGTGCAAGTCAGTATGTATGCCCTGTTTTCACACGGCCTATGACACGGGAGTGTCTGGTAACCGTGTGAAGCACATGGCCTGTTCACATGAGCGTGTGACCCTTTAATGTTTGAAAATTTTCTAAGTTTCCTTAAGTTTGTAAATGTTATCGGCTTAGTCCCAAACCTCTTCTAAACATGTTTTAAGGTCTCATAGAGCATTACAAGGGACATTGTGAATGTTTTGAATGAATTTTGATTATAAAAGTTTAAATGTATGTGAATAAGGTATGTTATTTGGTAATGCCTTGTAACCCTATTCTGACGTCGGGTATGGGTTAAGGGTGTTACATTTAATTCGTATCAGAGCTATGGTTTAGTCGATTCTAGGACTAACATAGCGTGTGAGAGTCTAGCTATATATGCCATATATATAAACTACAATAGTGTGATGATTCCTGATAATTAAAATGCGTTTATCGTATAGTAAATGGATCCCAATGAGTTGTAGCTGATGATGTGGAAAGTAATGCGCCCGCTCCTACTCAAGGGGAGTGCCAGCTGATTCTAGGCCGATTATGAGTAGCCACAAGGGAGAGGCTAATTAAGCCTTCTCCCAAATGATGAATGAGTGGCTCACTCAGTATATCAGAACTAATACGGCTACTCCACAACCTCCATACCCGCATAATCCTTCATAAGTCCTTGTTATGCCACAAGCTATCAATCTGATACAATTGAGTAAGCCTCCAGTTGATAAATTTAGAAAATATGAGGCTGAAGAGTTTCGTGCCACTACTGATGATGATGCTGAGAAAGCTGAGTTCTGGCTTGAGAATATAATACGAGTGTTTAATGAAATGTCATGTACTCCTGATGAATGTCTCAAGTGTGCTATTTCACTTTTGACAGATACAGTGTATCATTAGTGGAAAACATTAATATCTGTGGTTCTGAAAGAACGAGTCACTTGCGAGTTCTTTCAGATTGAGTTTAGAAAGAAATACGTCAGTCAGGGATTTATAGATTAGAAACACAAAGAGTTTCTTGAGCTGAAACAGAGCCATATGTCTGTTACAGAATACGAACAAGAATTTGTGAGATTAAGTCAGTATGCACGAGAATGTGTCTCAACCGAAGCAATTATGTGTAAGAGATTTGAAGATGGCTTGAATGAAGATATTCAGTTGTTAGTAGCGATTCTGGAAATAAAAGAATTTGTTGTGCTGGTTGAATAAGCATGTAAAGCTGAAGAGCTCGAGAAAGAGAAAAGGAAAGCTGACTTTGAAGCTAGATATTTACGAAAAAGATCACCGAGTAAGTCATATTAGTCGGCATCCAAGAAGTTCCGAGATGACTTTAGTCATTCAAAGGCTACTGTAGGTTATTCTAGACGTGACCGAGACAGACCACCTGTGAGTTCGAAAGCTACCTTAGTAGCTAGTGTTGGTAACATCAGGCCTAGTCACCCGAGTGCAAATATTATGGTAAACAAAATCCCGGAGACTGTAGATTGAATGATCGAGCCTGTTTCAAATGTGGATCATTAGATCACTTCATTCGTAAATGTCCTGAGTTGGTTGAGCAAGATATGGTGCAGAATACTAGACCAGGTAACACGGCTGCTCGAGGTAGATGTAACACCCCAAACTCGGCCCGGATGCTATGGCCGAATCTGGCCTGTCACATTGAAGTGTTTTAGCAAAAACCTTGTTTTCATTGAAAACCCTTCCTTAAGATATGAAACCTTAGTTAACTTATGAAAGCACTCTTTTGAGTTGCGAAAGCTTTGTTTAAAACATTGGATTTAAGAAACTTATCATTTAAAAAATTAGTTGCGGAAACGTAGAATAACATGCTATAATTTAAGAAGCCATGTTTAACCTCTCATAATTACATCGTATAATAATAACCCAAATAATAAAAAAAGAAGCCTTATTGCAATCTGGACTGAAAAGTACTTAATAAAATAGAATCTCGTATGCTTTTAAAAAAAACAAAACACAAGTCCATGTTGTCTTGCTAGCTGGACATCCAGAGTCCCTCCAAACATCGAGCCTTCTACTGAGCATCACCTGAACATAAAATAAAAGAGGGGGTGAGTTTTCACAAACTCAGTGTGTACAACCTTCGACGAGCAACAAGCATTCAATAAACACCATACATCGAACATACAATGCAATGCAATACAATGCGATCCCATCCCAATAATCCATCCGCTACACACCGGCTCCGTCCCCCAACACATCATGTGGGGATATAAATATCAACCCACCCAACTGATACACATCCATGGTAGCCCGGTTGCGGAACTACCTTCATTCACATATTGGTCTTAAAAGCCGCCAGTGGATCCGCGATTGTCAAGCAACCATACGATCCTCATATACTTTCTCCGTTCCATATTCCCCATCCCATATGCAACCTAAGCAGAATTTCATATATATGCAGCAAATAAGCATGTCACATTCATAAAACTTACATTCAACACATAGGGGTATTTTGGTCATTTTTGCCCTTAGGGGTATTTCGGTAATTTTTCCCTTATTACGGTTTTCACTTACTTTGGCCCATTAACAAATCTCATAAGCTAAGACAAATGAATACTGTAATACCCCTAACCCCGTCCCGTCGCCGGAACAGGATTACAGAGCATTACCGGTCTTTATAGTCCTTTAACACTTGAAACGGAAATGTTTGAGTAATGTTACTTGATATGAATCTTATTATATCCTTAATGGGCCCATAGTGTTTACTATATACATTTAAATCCAATCGGGGTTCGATCGGAGGCTTAGAAAAGTTTTCGTACAATTTCAAATTTTCCTCTTTGAAAACAGTACCACATGCCCGTGTGGTTAAATTAACATGCCCGTGTGGCTTGGGACACGCCCGTGTCCTCAGCCCGTGTGCAACACTGACTTTTTAACATGGTCACAGCACATGTCCGTGTGGCCTACCCGTGTACTAAACTGACTTTAAGACACGGCCGTGGCAACCAAGGCACACGCCTGTATGACAAACCATGTGGACTCGAGATAAACCTTGTATTTTAAAAATTTACCAATCCTGTAAATTTCAATCCATAACCAATACAAATACCAATATTAAATCAATCCAAACGTATTTTATATATTATCTAATACTTAACTCTAAACACTTATCAATTATCAATTTACTTATTTCACTATTACAATCACAATCCAATATAACATACTTAAGACATCATAGGTACATGCCATTACCGATTATTAACATGCTTTACCTTTTGAGTTCGAGATCGGCTTAAGATGCTGATTCGACGATCTGTCTTTAACCTAACCTACGCACGGAAACAAACCGTACGCTGAGTATGAACTCAGTGGTATTTCTATAAGCAGATTACTGAATAGTGTAAGAAATTTAACATTTACTTAAGTCATATAATAATCATAGTAAACTTGTATATCACTAAATAATAATACTCATCATTCATACATACATTCGGGCTTTAAACTTTAACTTCATAGTCTCTATACTTCAGTCATTTAACTTAATTTCATAATATATAAACCTTACTATTTGATTCGGTCTACCTTCATTGTCCATTTGTACCTTTCATTTCATCATTCAACAATTAATATAACATTTACTTTCATTAGTAGTCAACATTCATATATTCTTAAACTTTAAGCATTACTTTAGAGTCTTAATACTTCAACCATTTAGAGTCTTAATACTTCAACCATTTACTCTTCATTATTTAGCTTTAAATCCTTATTAATCAGCCTTCAATATACTTTCATTACTATACAATAATCTTCATCTCATCATGCAATCAAGCGCTCTTTTTAGACATAATACCAATAAATAATAAATTAATAACATTCATTCTTTGATATCCTTGATTATCCACCTTTCATTCAATATTCTATACTATCTCAATTCAATAACACCAATATTCTTTAGTAACAACCAATTGATCTTTATCGCTCAAGCATCAATACCAACAAGAATAATCGGTTAATCAAGAATATTCATTTATTCAAGATTTGGTCGTTTATTTTGTAATACCAATTATTCAAGAGCGCATGCCTTTAATACTTTTCATTACCCCTATTTACATGACTCAGATCTTGACGGATACACAGATCCAACCCACACACCGAGGATAGTATACAGTGTTTCATCGACCGAAACCGGAATACATCGTAAGGGTAGCAGTAACAGTAACAGTAATAGTAGCGGTACACAAAGTGCCTCATTGGAACAAATCCAAACAAGAATAATAATAATCAGTACGGAGTACCTCTTCTGAACTAATCCTAATACACATGAGTCGACACATATAGTGTCTCATCGACACACAGTCAGAATATCCCTAAACACTTCCAATCCTATGGCATGCGAACTATATCCGACTAGCCCAATACAATTAATAGGGATTTCAATAAACTTTCAAATTTTCAGTTTCATTTCAATACACTTTTCCATATCAATCCACGTACAATTCAATTTCAATACAATATACATTTTTCAAATTTTCATTCAATATTCACATACCATTCACATATTCAATTCAGTATCAATAATCACTAATAATTCATGAATTTTTATTCAATTCAATACCATAATAATAATAATAATAATAATAATAATAATAATAATAATAATACTTACCAATCATATTAAATAATAAATTTAACAAATTATTATTAAATTCGATTTATAGAAATACAAACCATAATTCTCGAGTTTACTCGATATCCTCGTCACTTTCTCTTTCCCCTTCTTCGATGACATTTCCGGTGCTACGTTTGCTTCAGAAAAATTTACATTCATTTAAATTCATTAATATCACATTCTTAAGATTGTCATGTAACTTTTCCATAAATTCCAATTTAGTCCTTCCACCATAACCATTCTTTTTCTTCAAAATTAACTTAAGTTTTCATCTTTATACTTGCTTAAAATAAATTCCAGCTTTTCATATTCAACATAAAACTTAAATTCTGAATTTCTTTCAACTTAGTCCTTACTATGTCAAAACTTAACTTTCTCTTTATAATTTAGTCATTTTTCCACTTCTAACTTAAATTCCTATCAATAAAACTCAAAATTCATCATTTTATTCAATATGAATAATATCTAAAAATCTAATAACCTTCAAAATATCAACTTAATTTCATCAAAACTTTGTTCTAAAACTTCTAAAACATCAAAATTAAGTAAAAAAGGGCTTAATTGACTTACTAATTTAAACTTCAAGCTCCAAATCCCTAGTTTTTCCTTTTTCTTTTCTTTCTCCCCATTTTCGTTTCATGTTCTGTTCTTTCCATTCTTTTCTTTCTTTTATTTCTTTTGTTTCTTTATTTAACTATTATAATATTATATTATTATTAAATAATACTTATTTATTATTTATACATGTGTATATTATTATTAAAATGTATCCATATATCACCATACACTTGTCTTTTATTTATTATACTTATCTATTTAATATAAAATAATATTAATATAATAAAATTAATTATTATTATTACTTTACTTATATAATAAGTAAATATACATGTATAATACATGTGTACCATTTATATTTGTACACATTTAACTTATTTTAACCATACATTTGTCACCCTTTTTGGCTTATTTGCCTATTTAGTCCTTTCACTTTTCTTTATTCTATAATTAAACTTTTATTCTTTATTCAGTTTAATCCTTATACTTAATTATTCTTAATTAAGCTAAATTCTCTTAATTAAGCTTTAATTGACTATTCATTTAACTTCGTAAATATTTTTAAATAAATATTTACTTAATCCACTTTTCAAAAATAAATACCCAAAAATACACTTTTTCAGCATCGGTAAAATTCGGGTCATTACAATTCTCCCCCCTTTAATAAATTTCGTCCTCGAAATTTTCCTGAAAGGAGGTGGGGTTACAGAGTTCTCACTGTTTCTTTCGATTCCCGTGTTACTTCCTCAATACTATGACTTTACCTTTCAAACTAGTATCTCAATCGGTTCTTCTTTTTCATACAATAAATCAATTCAGATCTCAATATCTTTTGTCGAGGTAACATGTAGAAGACCTGATCTGTATCTTTTAAGTATCAAATCCTTATCATTAGCATAATACTCGATGTCTCGACCTTTCAAGTCCACTTATAATTTATGTCTGCCAGAAACTGATTTCAATCTAATCCGATCATTTTCACTTTTCTTCAATTTCATAATCAAACAACTTTGCATATTCATTTTCTCACCATATTTAATCAAATACTATGAAATTCTACATTTACAATCATACAGAATTTCATACAGTACTGTAAACTATTATTACATATCCCGAACTTCTTATACTTGTTCTAGATTCAGAATATAAACCATGTATTTCAATCCAAAATAATAAAAATTACCATACCATGAATCTGAGGATCTCAGAAACCCATATTTTAGATAATTATTAAGTAAGAATTTCATTCATTCCGGAACAAAATATACAGACTTCGCCTTACCTTTGAGGATTGTTCAAATATCATCTTTCTTTTTCACGGACAGAGATAATTCCAGTTCAAAATCCATAGAAATTCTATCCATTTCCACTCTGTTATCATCACTAGTTTCTATTCCAAGTCATTAGCATATCTTCTTTAATTCACCGTACAACATAGTCCCTCTAACATGTGTAGATATAGTACTATTATAAATTTCATGCAAATTCTTCCGTATAAGTTTTGAATTCTTCGATACCACTTCTATTTCCAAAGAGCAAACAATTATCAGATCCAATCCAAAATGTTTAGTCAAAAGTCATTTGTACACTATTCCCATTTAACCGATAACTCGTTATCACATTTCTGTTCTTTGCAAACCTGTTGTAAAGAAATCAGATTAACTTTTATCTCAACTAAAATGGAGCCATTTTCAGATGATCACAGTCGGATGTTCATAGTTCATAACACTACGCAAAACCTTAAATTCTGAGTATACATAACTTCATTTGTCTTTTTCGGATGATAACCAATTATCATATTTTAATCTTTTAATACAAGAATAATAGCTACCACTTCCGAATCGTATACCTGATAATTCTTCCCATGTGACTTTAACTTTCAGTAATATAAACCATTAGTTTATCTTCTTGTATCAAAAAACTGTTGTCCCTGTAAATCACAATTTTTTTTTACCGAATTTTAGACTGAACCAGGACTAATACTTCAGTTAACGGAACTTTCAATTAATCAGATCATTCCAATTTCCACATCATTCTATAGTAACCATATCATCCAGAATCCTTCTTCCATCAACAGTAATTCGAGTAACTTTTCCAGAAACATATCAGAATTCTCTCGTACTGTTGTCACTAATTTAAACTTTAACTTGAACACTTTAATATCCAATACATAAGCAGAGTAAATATCATAAACCCCCTTCCGGCAAGTTTCTGTATTGATATGTTCAATATCACAATAGATAAATCATTCAGTCTTCTCTGATTCGAACAAATCATTTCATCACCTGGCTTTTGCAATATAATATACTTTCGCTTATAATTTACCATAACATCATGTAGAATTAACCATTCCATTCTCAAGATCGTATCAAACAATAATAACATCAGATCGGACATAAAATAGTACCTTGGTATCATTATTAAATAGTTCTTGCAGATCTTATCAGCCTATAAATACTGATCCAAAATTTTGATACTTCAACCAAAATTCAGCGAACTCAGTAGGCAAATCTTTAGTAGATACTGAATTCATGCAGTCATAAAAATAGATCAAACCTTTATCAATTTAAAATAATCATATCACTATCAATAAAAAAAAATACCTGTAATAACATCCGGTAGAGAAACATACGATTCACATATGCCCTGGCTGATATTTATCCTTTAGATTTTGCAATGAAATCCTTTATTATGTTTTGGCTTTCCCTCGTATTTCTGAAGTTACAGGATGATCTATCTGTAATACCCCAAACCCGGCCTAGACGTTACGGCCGAATTCGGCGTGTCACATTGAAGTGTTTTTTGAAAACCATGTTTTCATGAAAACCCTTCTTGATGTAAAACTCATTGGAGCGTTATTGTAAAACTCATGTTTTAATTAAAAATATTTGAGAAGAATATTTTCGTTATAGATTTAAGTGAATGGAAGCTGTGCACCAGGTAGGAAGCCAGAAAAGAGGAGGTGAGTCTATTGGACTGCTTAAGTACCAAGCTCTTCATGGATCCGATCCTAGACATGCACACATCCATTACCACACTTAAAGCGTATTACTTGTCCACGAACAACAAATTAAGTTTAAGTCTATTTAAAATATTTATTTCCTTTGAAAACATTTACGCTATGGAAGCTTTGCTCTCAAGAATCGTGATATTTTGAAAATAAGTAACTTTTATAAAACGCACCCTAGAACTAACCAATTTAATAACCCAAAATATTAAAAATAATAAAAAGAGCGGTCTTATTACAACTTAAACCAGAATAAAAATAATCAAAATAATAAATGCGAAACTTATTTTAAAGAAAACAGAAACCTAATCTTCGTGGCCACTCTGAATCTCGCCCAGCTCCAAGTCCACTAACTAAGGCTCACCTGCAAGGATGGAAGAGAAAGAGTGAGAGTTTGGAAAACTCAGTGTGTAAAGTATCCCAACCAGAGCCCAAATCAGTTCAAGCTTTACTGGGCCATAGCCCCTTACAATATCAGAGTATACTGGGCCTAGCCCATATCAGTATCAATCTGGGCCGTAGCCCTATTACAAGTCGAGATATATTGGGCCTTGCCCATATTAACATAGTTGGGCCCATTTCAATACAGTTGGCCCATAACAAAATAGTCTCATATGAGTAATGCATGATAACCCCATCCAACCCTGCACTTGCCTCTGTCCATCCCTACACTTCCTGTGGGGAATAAATCACCCACGCCATCCTTACACTTACAGTGTTAGCACCGATTGCGGCACTAACTATAATCCGCCGCAAAGCTGCATATATCAGAATATGTGGCACAGCCACTAGAACGGGTTCTTCCTCCATAACAAAACCCAACCCCATGCAGTATGACATGTATCCAGAATATATATAATTAACAAGGCATGCTTCAAAAAGACAGTCAGATTATAGCGTAAGAATAGTTATTTACCCTCGAGGGTCGTAATCGTAAACTTACCCCTTTAGGGGTATTACGGTAATTCTACCTTACAGAGGTATTTCAGAAATTTTATCAGTCTTTTTAAGGTTTCATGCTCATTACAGTTATTAACGTATTGACAGAAACACTTATCGAGCGTTTTTACCAAATTGGGCCCGTTGGCCCATTAACTCGATTTTGGCCCATTAAGCCCAAATATACAGAGGTGCACCAAATTGCACACTCTGCAATCATACCGCTTGTGATTACCAAAATTAACAAACAAACCACCTCACGAGCGCGCGCACGCTAGCAAGTTCACAAATGTCGGCTTTTCGGCATTTCGGCTTTTTGGCTTTTGCCGATCTAGTCTATGAGTGGTTGTCGTTTATACACCTATTTGCGACGATATGCTGACGAGTTCCACACACAAGTTTCCTACAATCAATCACTAATATGTTAACTATGAATCCAGTCACAACTTATATATAGAATCCCTTACCAAAAATTCAGCCATTAACTCCTTAAGCACTAGCAATCCTACCTTTGTCGAAATTAGCGACTAGGTTTAGATCCAGTCGTTCCACTTGTCCAAGCCTTCGATCAGCAGTCTCTAGATCACATTATTATCACAATAAAACAGTTGTCACAACCCTTAGAGCCACAGAGCCCAAATCGACAGCCTTCCTAAACCTTTAGGGGTTTCGGCTTTTCTAAAACCTGAAATAAAGTATAGGTTCAAAAACTTACCACCGGTTCCTTCGGTTAATGATTCCAGTTAATTCCTACTCGATTTTGATGTAGATCTAACCCCGCAAATGTTAACAAAAATCGAGCCTTTAGTGATCTTATGAATTCGGCTATGCCCCTATGGCTATGTGTTTTCGGCTTTTTGTAACTGTGTAAAGAAAGATGGAATATGGGAGTTTTTCTGTGGTCTTGTCAACAGAAACTTGGGGTCTAGAGGATTAGACAATTGGTCACAAAGATGGAGGAGAATCAGAGGGTTTTGGCTAGGAGAAATCGGCACAGAAGAAATATAGTCTTTCGAGATTTTGGCTTTTGTGTGTAAAGCTTGGGAATAAATGATAAGAAAGTGGAGATGAGTAGAATAGTAAAAAGATTCGGCTATAGGGGAGAAAAGAAAAACAAGGAGAAGAAAAATAGAAGAAGAGAAAATGAAAAAAAAAGAAAAATATAAATTTGCAACTTAACAAAACAAGAACCGATTGAAAGGGAAGAAGAATTAGCCAAATTAAAATACCCCAACTAACCCAAAAAGAAAAATGAATCCTAAGGGTCAATGATATACGGCACTTACTAGATATGGCTGAATGAATGTATTTCGGCATAGTAATTCTTTTTAAATTCCAATTCCCTAATTTGCTCCTTGATTTTTGGCCAAATTCGAAGTTTGAATTTCATTCAAACTCCCAACAGATCAGCAGCCTTATCCACCTGTTTGCATCGATTCAGCATGCCGCCAAGAGTCCTGGTCAGACCCCAACTCCTTCCCCATGTGTGCAGCAAAAACCCAGCCTTTCCTGCACGAGATGAGGCTCAAAATGCAAACCTCGTCCACCCATGCGCCCATGCGCCCATGCGCCTTCACCTGAGTTGCTGGCCACTGCACCACGCTTCTTTCTTTACTAAAATAGGGTCACAATTAATGTTGACCTTTACCTACTAAAGCCTTAGTTACTTGCAAAATAAAAATGAAATTTCGCCTGCTATTCATCTCGAACTCGCGACCTTCTAACCCCACACCTACGCTTCTTGCCACTGCACCGAAGTTCCTTTCATGTCACGATCTTCTCATAATTATTTATAAACCTTACCTGCTTTAGTTCTAGCCCGTTTAAAAATAAAACATAATTCGCCTTCCCCTGGAATCGAACCCATAACCTCTCGACAGGCCTAGCACACTCATCCATCAGATCGATGTAACGCCCCACGCCTCAAACCGCCTCCTGAGTCGAGCTTGAGGGTTACCAACATAATTTATCAAATTAAGAACTTCAAATCATTTGTTTCTACATTCACAGCTTTCTAGCTACCCGCATCACAGTTACAAGAAAAATCATATCTCGAGTTAAAAAACTCGAAATCAAGATCTGTAAATTTTCCCTAAATCTAGACTCATATATATATTTACTAAATTTTTTCTAGAATTTTTTGTTGGGCCAATTAGTACAGTTTCTTAGTTAAAGTCTCCCCTGTTTCAGGGTTCGACTACTCTGACCTCTATATATTACGAATCAGATATCTCTCTATACAGAATTTAAATGACTACTAGGTTTGTTTCTCTTAAAACTAGACTCAACAAGGAATCTGTTCATATAAATAATGACTTCTAATTATTTTTTTACAATTTATTATGAATTTTTAAAGTCATAACAGAGGATCCAAAAATCACTCTGGCCCTGTTTCACAAGGTTTCAAATATCACATAAAGTATAATTTATATGCCTGTTTTTTTTAATCAATATGAAAATAGACTCATTCAGCTTAAATTTCATAACTTGCTTATCATTTAATTCCATTTATACTATTTTTAGTGATTTTTCAAATTCATGTCATTGCTGCAGCAATATTCTATTTTAAGGAAAATTTCATCTTTTCATGAGTTGTTATGAACTAGATAACCTATTAAACTTCCATGATATCAAACATGATCTAAATTTAACCATCACCATGACTTATCAATATCAAACATTTTCTCAACCAATCATGGCCATATCATAAAATTATTTACACAAAATAAGTATATTGCTATACATGCCATACTTAAGTTTTACAAGCCATTTACCCAGATGAAAGTCCTTTGGATAGTGTGATCGAACCTTCGACCCATCCCGATTCCCGAGCTGGCTTGTTCAAAACTACAGTAAATAAAGAGGAGGGAGTAAGCATAAATGCTTAGTAAGTTCATATGTAAATAACAAGTAACATAACAATACAAATATACCATACAACTTTAGCATGGTATCACCAAAACATATATCATATTTCTAAACATCATTCATCATCTTACTACCTTATCGTTGTTGTATCTATTATCAACCCGAGGGTTAAGAACATACCCGTCCAAAGTGTCCATTTCACAACACTTACCAAAACGTCGCTTGCATTGTTCTTTCATTTCACTAGAAATTTCACCCGTTGAACACATCGGAATACAACTCGGATACACGGATAATTTGCACATAAGTGCCTCATATGTAATTAAGAAATCATGTAACCCACCCCTAAGTGAACTCGGACTCAACTCAACGAGCTTGGGGTTCGCATCCATAAGTGAACTCGGACTCAACTCAACGAGTTCGAATGCCTAGTTACATTTCACGAACTCGGACTCAACTCAACGAGTTCGGACATTTGCATCCATAAGTGAACTCGGACTCAACTCAACGAGTTCGGATGCTCAACCATCCTAGTGACATGTCACTTGTATCCTAATCTATTCCTAAGGTTCAAACAGGCTTTTTCCCTCGATCTCACATTTGTCGTCTTCCATGGAATATCGGAACTGATACTCGGTAGCAATTCATATTTATCAAGTAGTAAACATAATTTGCATATTACTCAATATTAACCACAAAGCATAATATTTCACGATTAAAAATCAGCATATCATATAATTAACATTAATAACTTAAAAATAACATTTATGCTACATTATTTACACATGAACTTACCTTGGTACCAAAATATAAAGATTTTGCAATTTAGTCCACAATCTTTTTCTTTTCCTCGATCGCGACTTGAATCTCGTTTCTCTTGATTATGGAGCTTGGAAGCTTGAAACAAACCCTAACTATGGAGAACCCTTGAAATTTCAGCCTAATGAAGAAGATGGACAAATATTGGCTTTTAATTTTGTTTTTAATTCATTTTAATAACTAAATGACCAAAATGCCCTTACTACTAAACTTTCCAAAAATTCCATCCATGTCCAATTTTTGTCCATAGACTTAGAAATTGATCAAATTGCTATTTAAGACCTCCTAATTAATATTTCAATGCAATTTCATACTTAAAACTTCTAGAATGCAAATTTTGCAACTTATTCGATTTAGTCCCTACTTTCAATTTAAATACTTTAGGCATAGAATTTCATCACGAAATTTTCACACAATCATGCAATCATATCATATTCATCAAAATAATTATAAAATAATTATTTCTATCTCGGATTTGTGGTCACAAAACCACTATTCCGATTAAGCCCTAATTCAAGATATTACAACTGAAGCTCTTCTCATGATATAATCTGCTCACAATTAATCTTAAGACTTATCTGCTGCAGTCCCGATTCGTTTAAAAACAAAATATGCTACTTACCAGACTCGAATCCCTAACCACATGCACACTCTTAACGCCTTCTTGCCACTTGACCACGTGCCTCTTTTGTGTCACCTTTCCTCTCAAAATATTTATAAGGCCTCCTTGCAAAAATTCTTGGTTGTAAAAAAACAACCATTTGCGCACGCCATGCCTTGAACCCAGGCACCTCCCATGCCTTCTTAGCGTGCTTAGCCACTGGGCCAAGTGCTCCTTTATGCTAAAACGCAGCCCAAATTATTAATAAGGCCTACTGCCCAGATTCCCTAAGGTAGCATAAAATTAAAATTTTTCTATAGTCTTAAATCTAACCCAAGCCTTTTCCCACACAATAAATCCATCGTAATTTATTTATTTACTAGACTAAACATACTAAATAATAATAATAATAATAATAATAATAATAATTAAAACATCTACCCAAACCCAGACTCAAGGCCCAATACCTCTAAGCCCAAAAATCGGGGCGTTACACTAACTTTGTTACCTGTGTTATCAATCTTGAAATCTGAATAATTTTCTTTCTTAACTTTCTTCAAACAATCACTAGGATAACAATCAAGTGAATCATGCCTAACACATGTTCCACTTTTCATTCCACATTTTCCATATCTTTCTCAAACGTAATTCAAGATCTTGGACTGGAGCATTGGGTATCTCAATCTTATACTTGAAGTTTTAACTTTCATCTCAATCTGTCTTTTCTTTTTACTAAACTCTTTCGCTTTATGTCTTCGTTTAAACTGTCTTCAAACCATTTATACCATACAGTCTCTGTCAAAATACATCCTCTAATATATTTATTCAATCAGACAAATTCCTTTCGAATACAGTTACTGTCATATAACTCTATCTAAGCTTCAGGAATTTCTTTATATCTCTGATCAAGAAATCTCTGACTGTTATATACATTTCTTTCAAACTTGTTTCAGAAAATTTCTAATTAACCCTTTTATAATCACAACATAGATCAATATCTTTTTCACCGCTAACAAGCTGAATCTTTTAGCAGAAGTATCATACCTTTCTAACTTTTAAACGGTGAACAGTACAATTCAATTACAATTCTGATAACATCCTTTAACCAAATTCTAGTTCTTTCAAGATCATTTTTAGCTATAATTCTTAATTCTTCGACACTATATTTATGGAGTATTAACAACAGATAACTTACCTGTTCAATCAGGCTTTGTACCTTGAAGCACTTCGGGAACCGATTGAGACACAAGAGGGGTAGATGTCGTAGCAAATATAGTTTCTCTCTCTACTCACTAAAGAGCATCTGTCAGAGTTCTAAATAATTATACACTATTTCTTTCTCTATTATTTCATCAGTCATCATTCAGTAATAATTACCCGTTGAGTTGATACTCAATATTACCGATTCAGTTTCCATTTAATTTACGAGAGTATTCGTCTCCAGTATACATTTCGTAACCAATACCATCGATATATTTATTTAACATTTTCAACAATAAAACAGTAACAAACAAATATATCAGCATCAAATCCCGACTCAATTTTGACTTAATTATGGCATGTACCTCTAGACTCCTTTCTGTACTCAGCTTAATCCTAGAATCGACTAAACACGATTAGCTCTGATACCACTAAATGTAATACCCCTAACCTTGAACTGTCGCCGGAACATGATTACAGAGCATTACTGGTTTTTATAGTCCTTTAACACTTGAAACGGAAATGTTTGAGTAATGTTACTTGATATGAATCTTACTATATCCTTAATGGGCCCACAGTGCTTACTATATACATTTAAATCCAATCGGGGTTCGATCGGAGGCTTAGAAAATTTTTCGTACAATTTCAAATTTTCCTCTTTGAAAACAGTACCACACGCCCGTGTGGTTAAATTAACATGCCCGTGTGGCTTGGGACACGCTCGTGTCCTCAGCCCGTGTAAAACACTGACTTTTTAACACGGTCACAGCACACGTCCGTGTGGCCTACCCGTATACTAAACTAACTTTAAGACACGGCCGTGGCAACCAAGGCACACGCCCGTGTGACAAACCATGTGGACTCGAAATGAACCTTGTATTTTAAAAATTTACCAATCCTGTAAATTTCAATCCATAACCAATACGAATACCAATATTAAATCAATCCAAACTCATTTTATATATTATCTAATACTTAACTCTAAACACTTATCAATTATCAATTTACTTATTTCACTATTACAATCACAATCCAATATAACACACTTAACACATCATAGGTACATGCCATTACCGATTATTAACATGCTTTACCTTTTGAGTTTGAGATTGGCTTAAGATGCTGATTCGATGATCTGTCTTTAACCTAACCAGCGCACGGAAACAAACCGTACACTGAGTATGAACTCAGTGGTATTTCTATAAACAAAATTACTAAATAGTGTAAGAAATTTAACATTTACTTAAGCCATATAATAATCATAGTAAACTTGTATATCACTAAATAATAATACTCGTCATTCATATATACATTCGGGCTTTAAACTTTAACTCCATAGTCTCTATACTTCAGTCATTGAACTTAATTTCATAATATATAAACCTTACCATTTGATTCGGTCTACCTTCATTGTCCATTTGTACCTTTCATTTCATCATTCAACAATTAATATAACATTTACTTTCATTAGCAGTCAACATTCATGTATTCTTAAACTTTAAGCATTACGTTAGAATCTTAATACTTCAACCATTTACTCTTCATTATTTAGCTTTAAATCCTTATTAATCGGTCTTCAATATACTTTCATTACTATATAGTAATCTTCATCTGTCATGCAATCAAGCAGTCTTTTTAGACATAATAGTCAATAAATAATAAATTAATAACATTCATTCTTTGATATCCTTGATTATCCACCTTTCATTCAATATTCTATACTATCTCATTTCAATAATAGTCAATATTCTTTAGTAACAACCAATTGATCTTTATCGTTCAGTACCTATCAATCAACAGTAATAATCAGATAATCAGTAATATTCATTTATTCAGTATCAGTCGTTTATTTTGTAACAATCAATTATTTAGTAGCAGACAGTCTTTAATACTTTTCATTACCCCTATTAACATGACTCGAACTTGGACGGATACACGGATCCAACCCACACACTGAGGATAGTATACAGTGTTTCATCGGCCGAAGCTAGAATACACCGTAAGGGTAACAAAGAATAAGAATAAAGAGCGGTACACAAAGTACCTCATCGAACAAATCCGAACAAGAATAAAGAATAATCAGTACGGAGTACCTCTTCGGAACGAATCCGGAATAGTCACAGTAGTTGACACATATAGTGTCTCATCGACACACAGTCGGAATATCCCTGAACACTTCCAATCCTATGGCATGCCAACTATTTCCGACTAGTCCAATACAGTTAATAGGGATGTCAGTGAACTTTCAAATTTTCAGTTTCATTTCAATACACTTTTCCATATCAATCCACATACAATTCAATTTCAATACAATATACATTTTTCAAATTTTCATTCAATATTCACATACCATTCACATATTCAATTCATTATCAATAATCACTAATAATTCATGAATTTTTATTCAATTCAATACCATAATAATAATAATAATAATAATAATAATAATAATAAAACTTACCATTCATATTAAATAATAAATTCAACAAATTATTATTAAATTCGATTTATAGAAATACAAACCGTAATTCTCGAGTTTACTCGATATCCTCGTCCACTTTCTCTTTCCCCTTCTTCGATGACATTTTCGGCGCTACGTTAGCTACAGAAAAATTTACATTCATTCAAAGTCATTAATATCACATTCTTAAGATTTTCATGTAACTTTTCCATAGATTCCAATTTAGTCTTTCCACCATAACCATTCTTTTTCTTCAAAATTAACTTAAGTTTTCATCTTTATACTTGCTTAAAATAAATTCTAGCTTTTCATATTCAATATAAAACTTAAATTCTGAATTTCTTTCAACTTAGTCCTTACTATGTCAAGACTTAACTTTCTCTTTATAATTTAATCCTTTTCCACTTCTAACTTAAATTCCTATAAAAAACTCAAAATTCATCATTTTATTCAATATGAATAATATCTAAAAATATAATAACCTTCAAAATATCAACTTAATTTCATCAAAACTTTGTTCTAAAACTTCTAAAACATCAAAATTAAGTAAAAAGGGCTTAATTGACTTACCAATTTAAACTTCAAGCTCCAAATCCCTAGTTTTCCCTTTTTCTTTTCTTTTTCTTTTCTTTCTCCCCATTTTCGTTTCATGTTCTGTTCTTTCTATTGTTTTTCTTTCTTTTGTTTCTTTATTTATCTATTATAATATTATATTATTATTAAATAATACTTATTTATTATTTATACATGTGTATATTATTAGTAAATATGTATCCATATATCACCATACACTTGTCTTTTATTTATTATACTTATCTATTTAATATAAAATAATATTAATATAATAAACTTTAATTATTATTATTTTTTACTTATATAATAAGTAAATACACATGTATAATACTTGTGTACCATTTATATTTGTACACATTTAACTTATTTTAACCATACATTTGTCACCCTTTTTGGCTTATTTTCCTATTTAGTCCCTTCACTTTTCTTTATTCTATAATTAAACTTTTATTCTTTATTTAGTTTAATCCTTATACTTAATTATTCTTAATTAAGATTCTCTTAACTAAGCTTTAATTGACTATTCACTTAACTTCGTAAATAATTTTAAATAAATATTTATGAATCCATTTTTCAGAAATAAAGACCCGAAAATACACTTTTCCGGCATCGGTAAAATTCGGGTCATTACAAATACTATGCACCAAGTAGGATTCCAGAGAAGAGGAGTTGGGTCATTAAGACCGCTTAAGTACCAAGCTCTCCCTAGATCCAATCCTAGAAATGCACATACCCGTTGCCACACCTTAACCCTATGACTTGTCCACGGTCTCAAAAAGTTAATTAAAATTTATGCAGTCATCATATACTATGCCCAAAACCCCTACATACATGCGTATAGCCCTCTAGGCCCAATCTCATTTATATGGTCCATTCGACCCAATTCACGTTCATATGGCCCATTAGGCCCAATTCACATTCATATGGCCCGTCTAGGCTAAACCACATTATATTCATGCTCACACACAAATTTTTTGTCACATAGCATCACTTATCAAATTTTGGCCTATTATGGGCCCAATAGCCCGTCGGGCCCATTTAGCTCATTTCGGCCCATTTGGCCTATTCACAACCCAAGTCCATGGAATCGCCCATGGGCCTCAGGCAACCTATCAATTTCCTTTTTATGAGTTTTCGCGCACTCGCAAGACTACCGTAGCCAAACTTTCGATTTTTTGACATTTTGAATTTTCGGCATTTTGGCTTTTGCCGATCTACTTGTGTGTACAGTGCAAGTACACACCTGGTAAGCAAGCGTGCTGTGATTCCCTTAGTCACCAACCTACAAATGATATCATCCTTCCATTAATCGTATGCCTAATACATATTTTACCCAAAAAAAATCGAAACCTCACCTTAACCTTACCTTGAACACCAATCCCTAATAGTTTTTCCTTGATAACGTACTCCCTAGATCTGTATTAATCTTACTCATTAAAACCAAATACTAGGGGACTAGCATCCAACATAATTCAACCCCTTATCTCACTTAAGACCATTCGGCCAACCTTAGCCAATAAGAGAGAAATACTTACCAAAACTGCAAAACACCTAAGGGGCAATTCAACAGAGAGCTAAAACTTGAGATTCGATACTAATTCCCTACCAAAGTTGATTAGAAAGAATGAGGGAAGAATAGCATAATAGATTCTTAGCAAAACCGATTGGGAGAACAAACACTTACACTAGATTTGACCAAAGTAAAAGGAGTAGTAGTTGCACCAAGGGTATTCAGCCAAAGAGGTGTTCGGCCCTTTACGATTTTGTATGGCAAAAGAGGGTTATTCGGCTGCAAGGAAAAAGAAATAAAACTTGGCAATGAAGTAGAGGAAGAATGGAAATTGGCAAAGAAAAGTCAGCAATGAAGTAGAAGAAGAATGGAAATTGGCACAAAGAAGAAAAAAGAGAAACAGAGGGTTTTCGGCTTTTAGGGAAGAGGGTTTTCGGCAACAAGGTAAAAGGAAATTCAGCATTAGCCTGGCAACCTCCCACTCGGCACCTATTTATAGTCCCTATAGCTGAATTCCTCAATCCCAAGTTCCTAATTTGGCTTCACTTGCTCCTCATTTCTCATCTCCTCGTTTTTCTCCCTGATAACCCTTTGATCCTTTCCTCAAATTTCTCTACTGAACACTCCCCTTGGAGTCCATCTTCACGCCACTTCCAACCTTCTAGAAGGCCCAAAATTAAACTCCTAAAAAATACTAAGCTAGATTCAAACCCTGGATCCCTTGCTAGCCACTAACACCACCTCCCTACACCCTAAGTGGCATCACTTAGGCACTCCTCCACAAGGCTTTTTGATGCCATTTTCCCCTATCTTTATTTAAAAGCCCAACTACTTGCCAACAAGGTCCTTTTAGGTATTAACACATAATTTTCTTTTCCCCTAAGTTCAAACTTAAACCTTAGCCAAAACCTATTATTACCTGCTTAACCGAAAATACCCAGCACATTTTTTATCAGAACCAAAAAAAAGAAAATTCAGGATTTTAGGATTTTTGGGGCGTTACAAATCTACCTCCTAAAGGAAATTTCATCATCGAAATTTTACCTGATTCAAATGGTTAAGGATATTGACTTCACATTGCTCCCTCAGGTTCCCAAGTAGCCTCCTCAGCCTTGTAATTACACCAAAGCACTTTGACTAATGGAACGGACTTCCTTCTTAGTACCTTAACATCACGTCCAATTATTTGTATGGGCTCTTCCTCGAAAGTTAGGTCTGGCCTGACCTCGATTTCTTCAACCGCCATGACATGTGAAGGATCTGAACGATACCTCTTTAGCATGGAAACATGAAACACATCGTGGATCTAGCTTAGTTCAGGAGGTAACTCCAGCCGGTAAGCGGCTGATCCAATTCGCCTTACAACCCGATATGGCCTAATAAACCTTGGGCTTAACTTCCCCTTCTGTCTAAACCTTAACACCTTCTTCCACGGAGAGACCTTAAGGAAAACTAAGTCCCCCATTGCATACTCTATCTCACGACACTTAAGGTCAGCATATGATTTTTCTCTATCCGAGGCCTCCTTCAACTAATCCCGAATCAACTTCACCTTATCCTTAATATCTGCTACTAACTCAGGGCCCAAAAATCTTCGTTCGCCCAACTCCGTCCAACATGTTGGAGTTCGATACCTTCACCCATACAGTGCCTCATACGGAGCCATCCCAATACTTGCTTGATAGCTATTATTGTACGCGAATTCGGCCAATGGCAAATAGTCCTCCCAGCTACCTCAAACTCAATCACACATCCCCTCAACATATCCTCCAATACTTGGATCACCCTTTCCGACTGTCCATCAGTTTGAGGGTGGAATGCCGTACTGAAGTTCAACCTAGTACCTAACGCCTCATGCAGCTTCTTCCAAAATTGAAAAGTGAAACGCGGGTCCTTATTGGATATTATGGACACTGGAACTCCATGCAATCTTATAATCTCTGCCACAACAACCTAGCCAGCTTTTGTAACGAGTAGTCAGTGCGAACTGGTACAAAATGGGAAGACTTGGTTAACCGATCCACTATAACCCATATCGAGTCTTTCTTAGTAGGCGTCAAGGGTAGCCCACTAACAAAGTCAATAGTGATCCTTTCCCACTTCCAGAGTGGAATTTTCACCAGCTGAAGCAATCCCAAAGGCAACTAATGTTCTGCCTTCACCTTTTGACAGACCAAACACTTACTTACAAAGTTCATAACCTCACGCTTAAGTCCAGGCCACCAATAAAGCTCCCGCAAATTTTGATATATCTTGTTCCCGCCATGATGCATAGCATAGAGGCTACTATGTGCTTCCCGCAGAATAGACTATCTTAGATCATTGTCCTTAGGTATACACATTCTCCTACGAAAACACAACACTCCTTCACTATTTATCCCAAAGTCTGATGTCTCCCCATTCTCTACTTGTCTAAGATGAGCACTCAAGGTCTCATCCATCAACTGCTTACTCCTTATCTGCTCGATCCACATTGGTTTTACTTGAAGTTCATCTAACAAGCTACCATTATCCAACAAACTTAAACAGGTGAGCATAGCCCTCAAGTCCGACTTAACCCTACGACTCAACGTGTCGACTACCACATTTGCTTTGCCAGGGTGGTATTCAATCGTGCAATCATAATCCTTCAATAATTCCACCCACCTACACTGCCTAAGGTTGAGCTCCTTTTGGGTAAGAAGGTACTTCAAGCTCTTATAGTCCGAATAAATTATACACTTCTCCTTGTATAAGTAATGCCTCCATATCTTTAATGCAAAAACCACCACAGCTAGCTCCAAATCATGGGTTGGGTAATTCACCTCGTGAGTCTTAAGTTGCCGTGACGCATACGCAACCACCTTTCCTTCTTGCATCAACACACATCTTAAGCCCACATACGACGCATCACTATAAACCGTAAACTCCTTCCCAAGCTCTGGCTGAATCAACATAGGGGCCTCAGTTAAAACTTTCTTAAGTTTCCTAAAACTCTCCTACTGCTTGTCTGTCCAAACAAACGGTACCCCCTTCCTCAACAACTTAGTTAAGGGTGCAACAATTATTGAAAAGCCCTCAATGAACTGCCTATAGTATCCTGCCAAGCCCAGAAAACTTTGAATTTTTTATACTAACTTGGGTGTTTTCCAGTCTAACACTGCTTCAATTTTTCGGGGATCCACCTTAATCCCCTCAGCTGGCACCACATGTCCTAGAAAAGTAACCTCCCTTAGCCAAAATTCGCACTTACTGAATTTGGCGTACAGCTGCTTCTCTCTCAAAGTCTGCAACACAATCCTTAAGTGCGCATCATGCTCATCCTCATCCCTTGAGTAAACCAAAATGTCATCTACAAAAACTACCACGAACAGGTCCAAGTAAGGTTGGAAGACCCGATTCATAAGATCCATAAAAGCGGCAGGTGCATTCATCAGTTCGAATGGCATCACCAAAAACTCGTAGTGCCCATAACAAGTTCTGAAAGTTGTCTTATGAACATCTGCCTCCTTAACCCTCAATTGGTAATACCCTGAATGCAAGTCAATCTTTGAAAAACAGAAGCTCCCATAAACTGATCAAAAAGATCATCGATTCTCGGCAGAGGGTACTTGTTTTTAATAGTTAACTTGTTTAACTGTTGGTAGTCGATGAACATTCGCAACATCCCATCCTTCTTCTTCATGAATAACACCGGTACTCCCACGGAGATACACTTGGTCGGATGAATCCTCGATCCAACAATTCCTGAATCTGTGCCTTAAGTTTCACCAAATCCTTTAGTGCCATCCGATAAGAGGCTATAGATACTGGAGCCGTACCAGGTAATAACTCTATTCGAAATCCCACTTCTTTACTGGGTGGCAACCCTGGCAGTTTCTTGGGAAAGACATTAGAAAATTCCCTAACTATTCTCAACTCTTCAACAGTAGGGCTCTTAAATTTTGTATCGCTAATGTAAGCCAAATAGGCTTCGTATCCCTTTCACACCAACTTCTCAGCCCTTAACACCGAAATCACGTTCGACAGATAATTCTGGCGTTCACCAATCACCACCACCTCCTTGTCCTCCACCATTCTTAACACCATTCGCTTTGCAGCGCAATCCAAGGTGGCTCGGTGACATGATTACGGGTACTTTTTCTATTCATGATATTTATGTTATTGCTTTGATTGATTCGGGGTCTACCCACTCCTATATTTGTATGGAACTGATTCCTCGAACGAGCATGATAGTGGAGTCTACTGAATTTATAATAAGAATGTCCAATCCCTTGGGTAGATATGTTTTAGTTGACCAAGTATGTAGGAGTTGTCCTTTGACAATTAGAGGTCATTGTTTCTGAGCAAATTTAATGTTATTGCCGTTTAATGAGTTTGACGTAATCCTCGGGATGGATTGGTTGACTTCTCATTGTGTTGTAGTAGACTGTGGGAAGAAAATTATTGAGTTAAAGTGTGAGATGGGAATATTCTTCGGGTTGGACCTGGTGACTTGGATAAATCACCTGTGATAATATCGTCTCTGAACGCTGAAAAATATTTGAGAAAAAGGTATGAGGCTTATCTAGCTTTTGTGATGAATACTCAAGTGTCTGAGTCGAAGATTGAGTCAGTACCAGTGGTTTGCGAGTTTATAAATGTTTTTTCGGAAGATTTGCCCTAATTACCTTCAGAAAGAGAAGTTGAGTTTGGTATAGTGTTAGTTCCTGGCACAATGCCGATCTCGATTGCACTGTATAGAATGGCCTCCACTTAGTTAAAATAGTTGAAAGTGCAGTTGCAAGAGTTAACAGATAAGGGTTTTGCTAGACCGAGTTATTCACCATGGGGTGCTCCAACACTTTATGTGGAAAAGAAAGATAGGTCAATGATGTTATGTATCGACTATAGGCGGCTTAACAAAGTAACAGTGAAGGACAAGTATCTCTTGCTGAGGGTTGATGATCTCTTCGATCAACTGAGAGGAGCCACTGTATTTTCTAAAATAGATTTGAGGTTGGGTTACTACCAGTTAAGAGTCAAGGAACAAGATGTACCGAAGGATGCTTTTCAGACAAGATATGGGCATTACAAGTTTCTTGTTATGCCTTTTAGATTGACAAATGCCCCAGCGGTATTTATGGACTTGATGAACCTTATCTTCTGACCGTATTTGGATAGGTTCATCGTCATTTTTATTGATGACATCTTGGTTTATTCGCATAACAAGAGTGAGTACACGGAGCATTTGAGAACTGTGTTGCAGACCTTGAGGGATAAGCAACCCTATGCCAAGTTTAGTAAGAGCGAGTTTTGGCTCAACGAAGTCAGATTTTTAGGGCACATTGTGTCAGGTGACGGAATCAGAGTTGACCCAAATAAAGTCTCAGCTATTGTAGAATGGAAACCGCCGAGGAATGTAATAGAGGTTCGTAATTTTCTGGGGCTAGCGGGATACTATAGACGATTTGTAAATGGATTCTCTATGCTAGCTACACCGATAACAAGGCTTTTACAGAAAGATGTCAAATTTGAATGGACAGTAGAATGCCAATAGAGTTTTGAGAAATTAAAGGGTTTGTTGACCAAAGCCCCAATTTTAGTGCAACCGGAGTCGGGCAATGAATTTGTAGTTTTTAGTGACGCCTCCCTAAACGGTCTAGGGTGTGTGCTCATGCAAGAAGGCAAGGTTATAGACTATGCCTCGAGGCAGTTAAAACCTCACGAGAGGAATTATCTGACCCATGATTTAGAGCTGGCAGCTATGGTGTTCGCACTGAAGATTTGGCAACACCATTTGTATGGTGAGAGATGCCGAGTATTTACCGATCACAAGAGTCTAAAGTATCTGATGACTCAGAAAGAGTTGAATATAAGGCAATGATGATGGTTAGAACTAATAAAAGATTATGAGTTGATTATCGACTATCATCCAGGAAAAGCAAACATAGTCGCCGACGCTTTGAGTATGAAGTCATTGTTTGCCTTAAGAGCCTTAAACGCTCAGTTGACTATATCTAGTGATGGATCGGTCCTAGCAGAGTTGAGGGCTAGACCGACTTTTCTTCATGAAATTCGTGAAGCTCAGAAAGATGACGAGAAACTGCAAGCCAAGAGAACTCAGTGTGAATCAAAGATTGAGTCAACTTTTTGTATTAGTACTGATGGTGTATAATGTTCTAAGATAGAGTTTGTGTACCCAAAGATAGTGAGCTCATTCAGAAGATTTTGCAAGAGGCACATAGTGGTTGTTCGTCCATCCACCCGGGTAGCGTGAAAATGTATAACAACTTGAAGAAAATGAATTGGTGATTGGGAATAAAAAGAGACATTTCGGAGTTTGTTTCTAAAGACTGAACACCAAGTGCCTTCTAGGTTACTCTATCTTATTATGGTTCCCGAATGGAAGTGAGATCGGATCACCATGGATTTTGTAACGGATTTTCCACTAACCCCCAAAAAAAAAGACGCGGTATGGGTTATTGTTAATAAACTCACTAAGTCAGCACACTTCATACCAGTGCATGCCGACTACTCCCTTGAAAAGTTGGCCGACTTGTATGTTTCTGAGATTGTGAGGCTTCATGGTATGCCGTTATCGATTGTATCGGATCTAGACCCGAGGTTCACCTCGAGGTTTTGGAAAAAGTTGCAAGAGGCTCTAGGAACCAGGTTGAGTTTCAGTACGGCATTTCTTCTGCAAACTGACGGACAATAGAAAAGAGTAATACAGATCTTAGAAGACATGTTGAGGTGCTGTGTTCTTGAATTTCAAGGACGTTGGGAAAAATACTTACCATTGGTTGAATTTGCCAATAATAACAGCTATCAGTCGAGTCTAAAAACGGCGCCTGATGAGGCTTTGTACGGGCGAAAGTGTCGAACGCCCTTATTCTGGACTGAGTTGAGAGAGAGTTAGATTCACGGTGTTGATTTGATCAAAGAGGCTAAGGAAAAAGTTAAGGTGATTCACAACTGCTTGAAAGCCGCCTCAGATAGACAAAAATCTTACGCAGATTTGAAACGAAAGGAGATTAAGTTCGAGGTCAGTGATAAGGTATTTTTGAAAGTTTCCTCGTAGAGGAAAGTCCTCAGATTTGGTAGATAAGGCAAGTTGAGTCCTCGTTTCATAGGACCTTATGAGGTTACCGAGAGAGTAGGGCCTGTTTCCTACCATTTGGATTTGCTGCCAGAGTTAGAAAAGATTCACGATGTGTTTCACGTGCCCATGTTATGCCGTTACAGATCTGACCCTTCGCACGTAATTGCGCCAACTGAAGTTAGATTCTTCCAGATATGACTTATGGTGAGGAGCCATCAAGATCTTAGCTCGAGAGGTCAAACAGTTAAGAAATAATAATATACCTCTTGTGAAGGTTTTATGGCATAGACATGGAGTTGAGGAAGCCACATGGGAACTCGAGGAGTCTCTGAGAGAGCAGTATCTGAACTTATTCACCGGTAAGATTTTCGAGGATGAAAATCCTTAGGGGGAGAAATGTAACAGCCCGATTTAGAGCCTAGTCGGAATAGCAGTCTCGAGACCACAAATCCAAAGCTGAGAAAATTATTTTATTATAATTATGAGATTATAGCATGATTATATTAGTGTTTGAAAATTTTGTCGAGTTAACCTTAACGATTGTGAGCCCAATTGCGAAAAAGGACTAAATTGGATAAAGTGCAAAAGTCATAATTTGATAGCTAAAGGTGTTATTTTTTTAAAGAACCAAAATTGGGGGTCTTTAGTGGGCAAATAGGCCCTTAATTGATGGCATAGCCATCCATGAGACATAGAGAAGACAAATTTTAAAAGTAGGTAGAAATTTGGTAGCTATTTTGACCAAAAAGAATCAAAATAGAAAAAGGTTGTCAATTTCTTTTCTTCGCATCTCTTTCCACCAAAATTTTCAGCCATGAAAGGGGGTTTGAAAGCTTAAATTTTGCAACGACTTATTCCTCTCACAAGTAAGTGATTTTAATGAGTTTTCTTCAAGATTTTCACAATTTTGAGACCCTTGAAGCATGAGCTTTCAAATAAGGGTGATATCTTGCAAAATGGTCAAGAGTTTAGGATTTTTCCATGGATGTAATTGTGATAGATGCTAAGTTTTTATGGAGGAATATGAGTCCTAGTTGTGTTATAAGCAACTTTTGAAAAAGGTGTTAGCTTGAAAACACCTAAAAGAACCATTTTGCATAAGTTGCAAAATAGGTAATAAGTGTATGAAATAGTGAGAATTTGGGCTTGCTATAAGAGTAAAAAGAGTTTATCTAGGCTTGAAATACGAAGAAATTCGATAAAAATCAATTTTCGAATATAGGGGTAAAATGGTCATTTTGCCAAGGCCTAGGGGCAAATTGTTCATTTTACCAAAGATGTGAAATTATGAATGCCTAATTGTAATTAATGACTAAATGAGTACATTTTTGCTATTATAGATCAAGATTTACCAAAATCGAGCCTAGACCGGGGCAAAGCCAAGCAAACTGATTCAGCTATCTAGTCAAGTACTTTTTGTAAACCGAGGTAAGTTGTATGTAAATAATACAACTATATTGTTAAATGCATGTATTCGATTGTTATTCATTTTGATATAGCATAAATTTCTAGATTTTGAACTGAGTATGCATATTTATGATTGAGAAAGTAGAAAGATCCAGTGAGAACCCCAAGAAACAAACTGGATGTTCATGCCATAACATTGGGTTATGTGAGAGCCAGTGTAAGACCATGTCTGGGACATGGCATCGACATTGAGACGAGGGCTAGTGTAAGAGATGTCTGGGACATGTATCAGCCACATTACAATAGTTAGTGTAAGACCAATTTTGGGACACGACATTGGCATAAAGATGAGTGCCAGTGTAAGACGTGTCTGGGACATGCATCGGCTAAGCTTCGTACTAGTGTAAGACATGTTTGGGACATGCATCAGCACTTATACACGAAAGCTAGTGTAATACCATGTCTAGGAAATGGCATCGGCCTCGATGAAGATAGCCAGTGTAAGACCATGTCTGGGACATGGCATCGACAACTTAACCCATGTTTGAGGCTTATAGAATATCTGGTAGTATTACAAAAGGTTCAACTTTAAGAGTTAAGAAAGAGATTTAATAAGGAAAGTATGATAATGTTTTGAGTGCTACATGTACCTATTTTGGTATACATGTGTAATGATCTCAATTAGAAAATGTGACTTGAATGGACGGTAATGAGTAAGTCAAGTTATGCTTACCTTTGAGCTATGAGCATTGTAACACCCCAAACCTGGCCCAGATGTTATGGCTGAATCTAGCACATCACATTGAAGTGTTTTAGCGAAAACCTTGTTTTCATTGGAAACACTTCCTTAAAACAAAAAACCTTAATTACTTTGTAAAATCTCTTTTCAGTTGCGGAAGGTTAATTTAGAACATTTGATTTTATGAAAACTCGTCATTTAAAAATTGAGTTGCGGAAACGTAGTATTTAAAAACAGTTATGGTTTAGAAAACCACATTCTACTTCTAATAAATATAAAGAATAAAAAAATGAAAATAATCGTAATTTGAAATATTAGCCAAAGGAAAGACCTTGTTACAACCCAAATCAAATAGAAATAATTTAAAGTCAATATATTAAAAATTACATAAAGACTAAGTCTAAACTTTTTATGCTAGTTGGCCACCTCCGAGTCCCTCCATCCGTCGAACCGCCTACTGAAGATCACTTGAAAAGTTTAGAAGGAGGGGGGTGAGTTTCAAAAACTCAGTGTGTACAACCCTCAACGAGTATGAAGCAATCGTTAGTCATTTTGGGCAAGAGCCTAATTCAATAATGATGGTCTCTAGGCCTTAGCCCAAATTAGCCTTGGTTGGGCCGAAGCCCACATCGCAATAATATCACAACAATATCATACATGCAATGCAATGCAGTACAATCCCATCCCAATATTCCATCTTCTACACACCAGCTTAGTCCCCCGAGACATCATATAGGGATATAAATATCGACCCACCCAACCGATACACATCCATGGTAGCCTGATTGCGGAACTACCTTCATTTACACATTGGGCTTAAAAGCCGTCGGTGGATCCACGATTGTCAAGCAACCATATGATCCTCATATACTTCCTCCGTTCCATAATACCCAACCCATATGCAACCTAAGTAGAATATCATATGTATGCAGCAGATATGCATGTCACATCCATAAAACTTACATTCAACACCTAGGGGTATTTCGGTCATTTTCGCCCTTAGGGGCATTTCGATAATTTTTTCTTTTATTACGGTTTTCACTTACCTTGGCCTGTTACCAAATCCCGCGAGCTAAGATGAACGAATACTATGCACCAAGGAGGATTCCAGAGAAGAGGAGGTGAGTCATTAAGACCGCTTATGTACCAAGCTCTCCCTAGATCCAATCCTAGACATGTATATACCCGTTGCCACACCTTAACCCTATGACTTGTCCACGGTCGCAATATATTAATTAAGTTTTATGTAATCATCATATACTAGGCCCGAAACCCCTTACAAAGGCCAGTCAAGTTCACATACCTGTATATGGCCCACTAGGCCCAATCACATTTATATGGCCCATTAGGCCCAAATCATATTTATATGGCCCATTAGGCCCAATTCACATTTATAGTCATGCTCACATACGATTTTTCATCACATAGCATCAATTATCAATTTTTTCCTATTATGGGCCCAACAGCTATTAGGCCGATTAAGCCTATTCTGGCCCGGTTGGCCAATTCACAGCCCAAGCCCATGGAATCGCTCATGGGGCCTCAGACAACCTATCGATTTCCATCTCATGAGTGTTCACGCACTCGCAAGACTTCCGTAGTCAAACTTTTAGCTTTTTAGCATTTTGGCTTTTCGGCATTTCGGCTTTTGCTGATCTACTTGTGTGTGCAGTGTCTGTACACACCTTCGACTTTATATCAAGTTATCATAAGGTAGAAGTACACACCTTATCACCTGGAGTACTAAGTATTCATAATCGCCCGAACCTATATTCAACGTTATATTCCATCAGTCACATTCTATTAATTCAAAATAAATCCACTACTTACCGAAGAACCACATATACTTGCCTTGACTAGATTGATCGACTGCAATCTGCCTATGTAACTTGAAATCTGATGTAATCCCCCTTCTGCATCTAGGTGAAAAGTTCCTAATGGCTGACACTTTACGCCGCTTAAACTTGGGAGCTTCTATCCCAACCTCTTTGCTAGAACCCCCTTTTTCTATCAACGATCACACTCTTGAATAAGAGGGAAAAAGAGAAATAAATGGAGAAACAATAGGTTAACGAAAGTTTTTGAAAGAATAAAGAAGAATCAGCTTTTAATTGAAGAAGAAACAGTCCGCTAAGTTGAAGAGGGAAGATATTGATTCGATTAAAATAGGAAAGAAAAGATCAAGAATTTGGCTTAAAGAAAAGAGGAGATGATATGCGACTGAAGCACACAAAAATAAAAAATGCCCTTACTCGCCCGTACGACACACATATTTATACTAAAATAAATAAATAAATAAATAATACACCTACACTCCTCAATCGACTTAAACTCGTCAAGATAATTTCCCTTCAAATTCTCCAATTTTATCACCACCATATCTACCCTTAATCCTCATCCTAGTCCCCTTGGTTTTAGCCAAAAATTCCAATTTGAATTGCATTCAAATTGCTTTTACCGTACAGCACTTGAGTAGCAAAATTAAATTCTCCCTCTGCGCGCGTCTCCACTCAAACTCCAAATCTCAAGGTTACTCTACCTCCCCACACGCTACTGGCTACTGCACCGCATCCTTTCTTGCGCTACCATTCGATCACAATTAATTATAAGGCCTATATGCCTAAGCCTCAGTTTTCTTAAAGAATAAAAATTTAAACTTTGTCAAGCTTGGGATTCGAACTTGCTCCCTCTCATAACCATAGCATGCTTCAAGCCACTGCACCGCAGGCACTCTTGTGCCATATTTCATCCCTAACTATTTTTAAGGCCTATTAACCTGCAACCTAGTTATCCTAAAAATATTTGCTACCATTCAGATTCGAACCCTTGATCTCTTGGCTACGCTATTCATCCCTTACCACCAAGCCACAAGCTCTTTTGTGTCGTTTCTCCTTCCCAATTAATTATAAACTCTTTCTGCTGACCTCCAAGTTGTCTAAAAAAAACCCACAACTTCTGCTCATACTGCGACTTGAACACAGCACCTCTCCTTACTCCTAACGCCTTCATGCCACTAGGCGAAGCGCATCCTTATGTCAAATTCCCACCTAACATATTTATAAAGCCTAAACGCTAGCTTCCCTACTAATCTAATGCGCAATAAAATTTTTTTTTCCAAGGCCAGGACTTGAACCCTGGACCTCCTGCTTACTACCCATGCCTTTTGCCACTAGGCCACATGCTTCCTTGTGTCAAATTTTACCAGGCCTTATTAATAAGCCTTCCACCTAATGCTCAGGGTTCTTTAGGAAAAAAAATGCAAAATTTTGCTAAAGCCCTGGATTGAACCCAGGACTTTTTTCCACACTACCAACCCTTCCTAAATAATTTAACAAGTAAACTAAACACACAATTATAAAATATTTAAACACCTTTCTTTTATTCAAGCGGCCTTCTAACCAATCCCAAACTTAAGGCCCATTACTTCTAGGCCCAAAATTCAGGGTGTTACAAGCACGATGATAAATGGTGAAACTGTTGTTGTATATTTATTTATATGCAACTTACTAAGCTTTATGCTTACTTTCTTTCCTTTCTCCTTTCTTTTAGTACTGCCAAATTTCTCAAGGAACCCTTGAAGTCAGAGATATCGATCACACTATCAACCGTAATACTTGGTATAGTTGGATTTATATTTTTTATTATGGCATGTATAGGGCTAGACTAGGAAGTTGTATTATTGAGAAATTGTTTGTGTATATTAGCTTAAGATAGAAGCCCTTCATTTTGTATTAAGCCTAGATAATGGCTATTATTTATTTTGGTAAATGTATATGATGTTCCTTCTATGAATGAATTGATGTCTTTTGGGATGGAATTAGTATATTGAAATGATCTTGTGTAGGTTGTGCAAAATGGCTTGGAAGATAGCCTAGTTTGTCCACACAGACAAGACATACGGGCGTGTGTCTAGGCCGTGTGTGACACACGGCTCACCCTTATGGGTGTGTGTTATGGTTGTGCATCCCCTGCACTTAAACTTTTAAGTCAGTATTGTCCACAGGTAGGCTACACGGGGCGTGTGCCATAGCCGTGTCTATAAGTCAGTATTGTCCACGGGTAGGCCACACGGGTGTGCGTCATGGCCGTGTCCTAAAGTCAGTGTTGGACACGGGCTAAGGGCATGGGCGTGTCTCGAGCACACGGGCGTGTGGAACCCTAAGGCATGAACTTTTCCAAGTTTTTCTTAAGTTCTCAGTTTAAACTTAAATCATCTCGAATGTATGTTTTGGGTCTCTTAAGTCTTATTAAGGGACAAATTGAGTATGAAATGAAAAGTTTTAAATTGATCAAAATTTTATGGCCCAGTTTTACATGTGCATGCTTGAGTTAAGTCTGGTGACACCTCGAACCCTGTCCCGGCATCGAATACGGGCAAGGGGTGTTACACCTAACTTGTATTAAAATCTCCAAACAAGTTTACAGTTTGAAGTAATTTCAGGCAATAAACACTATATTACAAAATAATAATTTCAATCATAGCATTTAGCTACTAAATAAAGTTTCAAACTCATATTAACTTCTCTACAAAAGACTTAACTTGAAAATCATTTATAAAATTGATTTATTGTCATTAACCAAAGTTTCATAGTATAGAGATATTAACATACCATAACATATTCAAATTGATAATAATAATTATTATTATTCAATTAGAAGCAATATTAATTCAAAATTATTATAAAATAAAGAGAGATGGAGAGAATAAAGAAAAAAATGAAAGCAATAGAGAATGTACTTTATTAATCAAATGGGTGATTACAATGATTTATCGAGTCTCTATTATAGGCATAAGAAGTATAAAAGAAGTAGAGATCTAATTCTAATAACTATTAGAATTTAAAATACATCAAAACTTTATCTTGATGATGATGGACATCCACTTAATAAGATATTCATAACACTCCCCTTAGATGTCTATTGGTAGATAATGTGCCTCGTTAAAACCTTATTAGGAAAAACCCTATGGGATAAAAACCTAATGAAGGAAAAAGAGTACACAATCCTCTATTACAAGTTACATCATTAAATCTTTTACCAGAAAAACCCAATGGGACAAAACCTTGGTTAAAGGAAAAAAGTACAACTTGTTTTAAACTCCCCTTAATAGTAACATTACATTACATCTTTGAGTTGATGCATTCCAATCTTGTGTATAATCTTTCAAATGTTGAAGTTGACAATGCCTTAGTAAAAAATATGCTAAATTATCACTAGAATGAATTTGTTGAACATTTATATCACCTTTTTTTCTCAAGATCATGGGTGAAGAATAATTTTGATGAAATATGTTTAGTTCTATCACCTTTGATGTAACCACCCTTCAATTGAGCTATATATACTACATTATCTTCATATAAGATAGCTAGCATCTTTTCTTGTAAAGGAAAATTACATATCTTCTAGATATGTTGGGTCAATAACCTTAGCTAAACACTCTCTCGACTTGTCTCATGCATTGCAATTATTTTTGCATGATTTAAAGAAGCAGCAACTAATGTTTACTTTGTTGAACGCCATGATATGGTGGTACCCCCACATGTAAATAAATATCTTGTTTGAGATCAACTTTTTTGTGGATATGATACGTATCCAGCATTAGCATAGCCAACTAATAGGGATTTTTAATCATTTGAATAAAATAACCCCATATCAATGGTCCCTCCGAAATATCTAAATACATGTTTAATTCCATTACAATGTCTACGTGTTAAAGAAGAATTAAATCTTGCTAACAAGTTTACAGTGAAAGCTATATCAGGTCTTGTGTTGTTTGCAAGATACATCAATGCCCCTATGGCACTTAGATATGATACTTTAGGACTAAGAAACTCTTCATCATTCTCGCAATGGAAAAATTGATCTTTATTCATATCAAATGATCGTACAATCATTGGAGTACTTAATGGGTATGCTTTTTTCCATATAAAATTTCTTTAATATCTTTTTCCATATAAGTTGATTAATGAACATGAATTTCATCTTTGAAATGCTCGATTTGTAAGCTAATATAAAACTTTGTTTTTCAAAGATCTTTCATCTCAAATTCTTTCTTTAAACAATTTATTGTATTTTGAATCTCTTCAAGTGTGACAGCCCAAAATTGACCCTAGTCGGGAAGTGGTTTCGAGACTGCTAAACCGAGTCACCGAAATGTTTGAACGCAATATTTATTGTCTAGAATATGTAATTATGAATGTGTGAAAATTTCAAGCTTCGATTTAGTCGATTGCATGTGAATTCAGTTAGTAGGACTTGTGTGACACTTTTGAAATGTGATAGGCTAATCTATAAAGACCTAATAGTGCATGTAATCAAAAGGGAGGACTTGCATGTCAAATTTCCCCCCTAATTGGTAGTGGCCGTCCATGACAAAGGATTATGGGCAAAACATGTCATAGACATGTTATGTTGGTGCATCAAGGGAAGAAAAAAAATAAATTAATGAGTATGGGTAATAAAGAAATGGAAAAGAAAAAAAAAAAAAGAAAGGATGTGTGAGTGTTACCCCCCATTTTGCCGTGAGTTGAAGAAAAAAGAAAAAAAAATTGTTGTTCATCCCTTTTCATTTCTTTGAGCCGAAAATTCTAAGGAAGAAGGAAGGAGTTCTTGCTTCATGCTTGGTTTGAAAGAGGATTAGGAGGAGGTTTGGCCATACTTGTGTCTAGATTAAGGTATGTTTGAGGTTGTGCCATGAGATTCATGCATGATTTTAGTTGCTAGCTTGAGTTCTAATTAGCCCATGGTTCAAATTTTTGCTATGTCATGGGGATGATATTCGGCCAAGGTGGATTTTGTGTTAATGCCATTGCATGCTAAATATGAAGCTTGATAATGATACATGTGATGGTGGATTGAGGACTCTTGGATTTTCTTTTTAGCATTTTTTTGAGTGAGACATTAAGTTCTTTGTTTAACCATGACCAAAATTGAAATGGTATGGTGTTGTGATGTATTCGCCATGGTATACCCATAAGTATGATTTATGCTTATTGTATGGTAGGTAAGATTTGTGTTTTGGATTTATGTTCATGTTTAGTTATAATCAACTTGAGATTCGGCCCTTACACCTATATGTATATATGTTTGCACATGATGTATTGGTATGACATATATACTATCTCAAGGTATATATTTACTTATGATGATGTTTGGTTATGAAGTAAATGATAGATGCGTATTGAGCTACAATATGTAATTGGCCTCAACATCAACATGCATATTCGGCCACATGAGATGGATTGGTGTGCATGCATTCGGTTAGAGGCAAGCATATTGATGCCTTTATCTTGGTTAGGACAATCGGCTAAAAAGGGAGTGTGGGTTAATATCTTGAGTTGATGCATGATTTCACATGTATGTGACTTTAATGTCTAATGTATAAATGTGGGCTAAGTGCCTTGTGTTCCTCTTTTCGATGCTCAAATGATTAAATCGATTTATTTATTTAATTAAGCTCAAGAGCAAAGAGGATCTAAATCCGATAAAGGGAAGGAAAAAGTGGTCGAATAGCCATCAAAATCGTTCGACAACATCCGAGGTTAGTTTTCGAGTAATGGAACTTAGATTATGATCTAATTAGATTATGTAATAAACAAATCAAAATCATGCCCTTGTATGTGGCTATTGAGCCGAAATTGTAAATATGATAAGTGTCTTGTGTTTGAGCTTTGGTAATGAGAATGTAATAAGGATGTGTTATGATTTGTTGATATATGTGCTTGGTTATTCGAATGGTATCCGGGCTAAGTCCCGAAGGCTTTTGTGCTAAATGACTAAATTCGGGTCAATTCCCGAAGGCATTTGTGCGAGTTACCAAAACCGGGTCAATTTCCGAAGGCATTTGTGCGAGTTACCAAAACCGGGTTAAGTTCCGAAGGCATTTGTGCGAGTTACCAAAACCGGGTTAAGTCCCGAAGGCAATTGTGTGAATTACTATAATCGGGCTATGTCCCGAAGACAATCGAGCGAGTCGCTATATCCGGTTAAATTCCGAAGGTACGTGATTCGGGAATAAGCAATCTGCTGTAAAAATTTCAGTTAATACGCTTGCAAAAATTCCAGCAATGAGGTATGTTCGTATGTGCTTTGAATTAGTTGAGCCCTTACAAATAAGTATTCGCCGGTTGATAAACGAGCTACCGCCTTTGGCTAAGTTGATCTTTTGTGTATGAACATAAGGGTTGGTAATGTGAAGTAAGTATGATATTGAGAATGTGTGCATATGAAATTATCCGTTTAGCTATATGAATGCTATGCTTTTGTTGTCCTGGAATCCTTGCTCAAAACTTACTAAGCATAAATTGCTTACTCCGTTTCTTTGTTCTCTGTTTATAGATTTTGGCTCGTCACCATCGGACTCGGATTTTTGGAAGTCGAAGTCTCTCACACTATCAAAGCCCCCCTTTTGGTACAATTTTGGTTGAACTTTGAAATGGCATGTATAGGACTACTCTTTCGTTTGATGGTCATAGACCCTTTGATTTTGTATAAATTTGGATAGCCATGCGAAAATGGCTTATATACACTTTGGCATGGTATCATAATCATTTTGTATGTTGTTCATTAAGAGATGTGGAAATGTTTGAAATCGATTAGCCCTTGGAATGGTTAACCGTGATCATCTTTTGTGCCATGTATGCTAAAAGGGCTAGTTGAATCAAGGAAATTATGAAGTAGGTAAAATCTACCTTAAAGATAGAGGTTGACAATTGCAGTGATGTGGATGTGAAAAATCACTAAAATAGTAGGAATGGAATTAAATAGTGAATAGTAAATGAACCTTGATGAATCTATTTTCATAGGAAAGTAATGAAACGACCATATGAACAAGATGTTAAGAGATATTGAAGTTTTCACGAGACAGGCGAACGGTTTCTGGATTCCCTATTCCGACTTTGGAAATTCATTGTAAATTAACTAGAGATAATTAGGAGTCATGCCATATATGTATAGATTCCTCTTTGAGTCTAGTTTCTATAGAAACAAACGGCATCAGTATTGAAGCCCTGTACAGGGAGATATCCAAGTTGTAATGCGCGAAGGTCAGTGTAGTCAATCCCTGTAACATGGGAGATTTTAACTAATAAAATGTACTAATTGGCCCGACCAAAAATTCTAGAAATAAATCCACAGATGGATATATGAGTCTAGTTTCAGGGAAAAATTACAAAACTGATTTTCGAGCTTTGAAACTCAAGATATGATTTTTAAGGCGACAATTATGCAGTAACCAGCTTCTCTGGAAATTTCTAAATGGACTGTGAAAATAATTGAGTTGAGTCTGTGTGCACCTTGTGTTCGACTCGATGAACGGACTCGGTGCGGGTGTTACAATTTTATTGTTATCAGAGCTACGGTTTAGTCGATTCTAGGACTACCGTAATGCGTTTGGGTCTAGCTATACATGCCATTTTATGTGATTATTTGATAGTGTGGTGATTTCTGACAATTGCAAATGTGTTTATTTATAGTAATGGATCCCGATCCCGATCGAGCGATAGTGATGATCTTGAGAGTGTAGCGCTGCTCCCAAGACAAGGGACAATACGCAGCAGACTCTCAACCTAATGCTAGTAATCCAAATGATGAAGCTAGACAAGCTTTCTATAGCGTGATGAATGATTGGTTCAATCAATACATTCGAACTAATACGGCTGTTCCACAACCTCCATTCCCAACAAACACAACCCCCGCACCTACAATACCTCTAGTAACTGACCAAATAAGGTCAAATAAGCCCCCAGTTGACAGAATCCGAAAACATGGGGCTACTGAATTTAAAGCTACGGATAGCGACGATGCCGAACAAGCTGAATTTTGGTTGGACAACACTATCCGGGTACTCGATGAGCTATCTTGTACACCCGATGAATGCCTAAAGTGTACTATCTCCTTGCTACGCGATTCTGCCTACTATTGGTGGAGTACTCGACTTCACATTGTACCGAGAGCAAGTAACTTGGGAGTTTTTCCAAACCGAGTTTCAAAAAAGTATATCATCGAGATTTGTTGATAAAAACGGAAGGAATTTCTTGAGCTTAAGCAAGGTTCTATGTCGATTCATCGATTCGAGCGAAAATTTGTTAGACTTAGTAGATACGCCGGGAATGTGTTTCGTCGAGGCTATCATGTGTAAACGCTTGAGGATGGGCTGAATGAAGATATAAAAATGTTCGTTGGCATTCTTGAAATACGAGAATTCGTAGTACTTGTCGAAGCGAGCTTGTAAAGTCAAGAGCTTAGAAAAGAAAAACAAAAGTTGATGTGGGAACCGGGAGTTTCGTAAAAGATCCTCGGAAAGTCTCTTCAACAGCATCGAAGAAATTTTGAGATGATGTGGGCGGTCTAGAGGCACTTCGGGCCTTTCTAGACGAGATCGTGATCGACCCCCAGTGGGTACACGAGGCACTTCGGTCACTAGTGTTGGGAATGAACGCCGAGACGAGCGGAGTGTCGACATTGTGGTAAATGGCATTCGGGAGTCAGAGGTTCCATGACCGCTCTCGCTATAAGTGTGGATCACCGACCACTTTATCAAGGATTGCCCGAGGTTGCTCGAACAAAATGAAAGTCAGAGTGGGAAACCAGGTGCTACTACTACTCGGGGTAGACCGTCCAGAAACACGGGCAATGCTAGTGGCAGTCAGAGAGGATCTAGAGATGCTACAACCAGATCTGAGGCTCGTGCGCCTACTAGAGCTTATGCTATACGTGCCGCGAGGATGCTTCTTCGCCGATGTTATTACTGGTACTTTTACTCTCTTTGATACTAATGTAATTGCTTTGATTGACCCGGTTCTACTCATTCTTATATATGTGAAACCTTAGCATCCAAAGAAGACTTTACCTATTGAGTCTCATCGAGTTCGTAATTCGGTGTCAAATCCCTTGGGTCGTTACGTGCTTGTCGACAAAGTGTGTAAAAATGTCCCTTAGTAATTCGAGGTTCCTGCTTTCCGTGGACTTGATGCTTCTACCGCTTGATGAATTTGATGTTATTCTTGGTTTGGATTGGTTGACCGTGCATGATGCGATTGTGAATTGCAAAAGCAAGACTATTGATTTGAGGTGCAAAATAACGAGATGATCTGAGTTGAGTCTACGGACTTAAAGGGTTGCCACCGTAATATCATCAATGTTGGCCCGAAATATGTAAGAAAGGGTGCGAAGCATACCTTGCGTATGTACTTGATGATAAGGAGTTAAAAATAAAACCGAATCTGTCTTGGTGGTTTGTGAATACCGGATGTTTTTCCCAAGAATTACCGGGTTTGCCACTGTTCGGAGATAGAGTTTGGTATTGAGCTTGTACCGGGACTACGCCGATTTTGATAGCTCAGTATCGTATGGTACCAACCGAGTTAAAAGAGTTGAAAGCTCGGTTGCAAGAATTGACGGATAGAGGTTTCGCTCGACCAAGTTTCTCACCTTGGGGTGCACCAAGATTGTTTGTGAAAAGAAGGACGGAACCATGAGGTTGTGCATTGACTATCGTCAGCTGAATAAAGTGACGATAAAGAATAAATATTTGTTACCGCGTATTGATGATTTGTTTGATCAACTAAAGGGAGCCTTAGTGTTTTCAAAGATAGATTTGAGATCGGGTTATTATCAATTGTGAATTCGAGATTCGGATGTACCCAAAATTGCTTTCAGAACGAGGTACGGTCACTACGAGTTCTTAGTAATGCCGTTCGGGCTCACTAATGCCCCTGCGGTATTTATGGATTTGATGAATCGGATCTTCGAGCGAGATTTGGACCGGTTCGTAGTTGTGTTCATTGATGACATCTTGGTCTATTCAAGAGATGAGACCGAACATGTCAAGACCCGAGATTAGTGTTGCAAATATTACGGATAAGCGCTTATATGCTAAGTTCAGCAAGTGTGAGTTCGGTTAAGAGAGGTTAGCTTCTTGGGTCATGTGGTATCTCTGATCGGTATTCGAGTCGATCAGAGCAAAATTTCAGCCATACTTAACTGGAGGCCTCAGAAATATTACCGAGGTTCGAGCTTTTTGGGGCTTGTCGGTTACTACCGATGGTTTGTAAAAGGTTTCTCGATGATAGCCACACCCATGACGAAGCTACTTCAAAAGATGTTAAGTTCGAATGGATGGAAAATGTCGAAAAGTTTTGATCAACTAAAACTTATTTGACTAAGCTCAATTTTAGTGCAAATTAATCGTGCAAAGAGTTTGTCATCTATAGTGACGCCTCCCTACTTGGATTAGGTTGTGTATTGATGCAAGAAGGTCGAGTTGTGGCCTATGCGTCGAGACAATTAAAGCCACATGAGAAGAATTATCCGACCCATGATCTCGAATTAGCTGCCATCGTATTCGCCTTGAAAATATGGCGACATTACTTATTTGGTGAGAAGTGCCATGTATTTTCGGATCACAAAAGTCTCAAATATTTGATGACTTAAAGAGACTTGAATCTACGACAAAGGCGTTGGCTTGAGTTGTTGAAAGATTATGAGCTGGTCATTGATTATCACCGGAAAGGCTAATGTGGTTGCGGACGCCTTAAGCGAAAATCACTTTGCTTGCTTTATGAAGCGATGAATGTACACTTGTCTGTTCTACCCGACAATGTGTTAGTAGCTGAATTAAAAGCCAAACCATTATTGATTCATCAAATTCGTGAAGCTCAGAAAGTCGATGATGAACTAGTTGCAAAACGGGCTGAGTGTGTTCCGAACAAGGAATCGGAGTTTCAAATTGATGATGATGATTGTTTGAGGTTCAGAAGTCGTTTGTGTGTTCCAAGGAATTCGGAACTCATTTCGATGATTCTGAACGAAGCCCATTGTAGCCGAATGTCAATTCACCCGGGGAATACGAAGATGTACAATGATTTGAAACGTCGGTTTTGGTGGCATGGTATGAAACGAGACATCTCCGACTTTGTTTCGAGATGTTTAATATATCAACAAGTGAAAGTGAAACATCAAGTGCCTTCAGGATTACTTCAGCCGATCACGATACCCGAGTGAAAATGGGATCGAGTCACAATGGACTTTGTGTCCGGACTGCCATTGTCAGCGAGCAAGAAGGATGCGATTTGGGTTGTTGTTGATAGACTGACTAAGTCGGCTCACTTTATCCCCGCATGCGTCGGATTTTTCATTGGATAAACTAGCTGAATTGTACGTTTCTCGATTGTGAGATTACACAGTACCGATTTACATTGTGTCGATAAAGATCCGAGATTCACCTCGCGATTCGGAAGAAATTGCAAGAAGCTTTGGGTACCAAGTCGCATTTTAGCACCGCTTTTCATCCACAAACCGATGGTCAATCTGAGCGGTAATTCGGATACTTGAGGATATGTTGAGATGTTGCGTCCTTGAGTTTAATGGCTCATGGGAACGATATTTACCTTTGATTGAATTCGCACAACAATAGTTTTCAATCAAGTATTAAGATGGAACCTTACGAGGCTTTGTACGGGCGTAAATGCCGTACACCATTGTTTTGGACCGAGCTCGGTGAAAGCAAAATTTTGGAGTGGATTTGATTAAAGATGCTGAATGTAAAGTAAAAGTAATCGGTGAAAATCAAGATAGCCTCCGATCGTCGAAGTCGTCGACGCGGATCTGAAACGAAAAGACATTGAGTATCAGGTGAGAGATAAAGTGTTTCTTAAAGTTTCGCCTTGGAAAAAGATACTCAGATTTGGCCGTAAAGGCAAATTGAGTCCGAGGTTCATCGGGCCATATGAAGTATCCGAATGAGTCGGTCCAGTTGCAAATCAATTGATTTTGCCTCCTGAACTTGAAAATATTCACGACGTCTTTCATGTTTCGATGCTTCGACGTTATAGATCTGATCCATCGCACATAATTGGTTCATCAGAGGTTGAAATTCAAGCCAATATGAGTTATGAAGAAGAACCGATTCGTATCCTAGCACGTGAAGTGAAAGAGTTGCGAAACAAAAGGGTTCCGCTAGTGAAAGTGTTATGGCTCAAACACGGGATAGAAGAAGCTACTTGGGAACCCGAGAACTCTATAAAAGAGCGATACCCAAACCTATTTACCGGTAAGATTTTCGAGGACGAAAATTTCTTAAGTGGGGGAGAGTTGTGACAGCCCAAAATTGACCCTAGTCGGGAAGTGGTTTCGAGACCGCTAAACCGAGTCACCGAAATGTTTGAACGTAATATTTATTGTCTAGAATATGTAATTATGAATGTGTGAAAATTTCAAGCTTCGATTTAGTCGATTGCATGTGAATTCAGTTAGTAGGACTTGTGTGACACTTTTGAAATGTGATAGGCTAATCTATAAAGACCTAATAGTGCATGTAATCAAAAGGGAGGACTTGCATGTCAAATTTCCCCCCCTAATTGGTAGTGGCCGGCCATGACAAAGGATTATGGGCAAAACATGTCATAGACATGTTATGTTGGTGCATCATGGGAGGAAAAAAATAAATTAATGAGTATGGGTAATAAAGAAATGGAAAAGAAAAAAAAAAGAAGAAAGGATGTGTGAGTGTTACCCCCCATTTTGCCGTGAGTTGAAGAAAAAAGAAAAAAAAAATTGTTGTTCATCCTTTTTCATTTCTTTGAGCCGAAAATTCTAAGGAAGAAGGAAGGAGTTCTTGCTTCATGCTTGGTTTGGAAGAGGATTAGGAGGAGGTTTGGCCATACTTGTGTCTAGATTAAGGTATGTTTGAGGTTGTGCCATGAGATTCATGCATGATTTTAGTTGCTAGCTTGAGTTCTAATTAGCCCATGGTTCAAATTTTTGCTATGTCATGGGGATGATATTCGGCCAAGGTGGATTTTGTGTTAATGCCATTGCATGCTAAATATGAAGCTTGATAATGATACATGTGATGGTGGATTGAGGACTCTTGGATTTTCTTTTTAGCATTTTTTTGAGTGAGACATTAAGTTCTTTGTTTAACCATGACCAAAATTGAAATGGTATGGTGTTGTGATGTATTCGCCATGGTATACCCATAAGTATGATTTATGCTTATTGCATGGTAGGTAAGATTTGTGTTTTGGATTTATGTTCATGTTTAGTTATAATCAACTTGAGATTCGGCCCTTGCACCTATATGTATATATGTTTGCACATGATGTATTGGTATGACATATATACTATCTCAAGGTATATATTTACTTATGATGATGTTTCGGTTATGAAGTAAATGATAGATGCGTATTGAGCTACAATATGTAATTGGCCTCAACATCAACATGCATATTCGGCCACATGAGATGGATTGGTGTGCATGCATTCGGTTAGAGGCAAGCATATTGATGCCTTTATCTTGGTTAGGACAATCGGCTAAAAAGGGAGTGTGGGTTAATATCTTGAGTTGATGCATGATTTCACATGTATGTGACTTTAATGTCTAATGTATAAATGTGGGCTAAGTGCCTTGTGTTCCTCTTTTCGATGCTCAAATGATTAAATCGATTTATTTATTTAATTAAGCTCAAGAGCAAAGAGGATCTAAATCCGATAAAGGGAAGGAAAAAGTGATCGAATAGCCATCGAAATCGTTCGACAACATCCGAGGTAAGTTTTCGAGTAATGGAACTTAGATTATGATCTAATTAGATTATGTAATAAACAAATCAAAATCATGCCCTTGTATGTGGCTATTGAGCCGAAATTGTAAATATGATAAGTGTCTTGTGTTTGAGCTTTGGTAATGAGAATGTAATAAGGATGTGTTATGATTTGTTGATATATGTGCTTGGTTATTCAATGGTATCCGGCTAAGTCCCAAGGCTTTTGTGCTAAGTGACTAAATCCGGTCAATTCCAAGGCATTTGTGCGAGTTACCAAAACCGGGTCAATTCCGAAGGCATTTGTGCGAGTTACCAAAACCGGGTTAAGTCCCGAAGGCATTTGTGCGAGTTACCAAAACCGGGTTAAGTCCCGAAGGCAATTGTGCGAATTACTATAACTAGGCTATGTCCCGAAGACAATCGAGCGAGTCGCTATATCCGGTTAAATTCCGAAGGTACGTGATTCGGGAATGAGCAATATGCTGTAAAAATTTCAGTTAATACGCTTGCAAAAATTCCAGCAATGAGGTATGTTCGTATGTGCTTTGAATTAGTTGAGCCCTTACAAATAAGTATTCGCCGGTTGATAAACGAGCTACCGCCTTTGGCTAAGTTGATCTTTTGTGTATGAACATAAGGGTTGGTAATGTGAAGTAAGTATGATATTGAGAATGTGTGCATATGAAATTATCCGTTTAGCTATATGAATGCTATGCTTTTGTTGTGCTGAATCCTTGCTCAAAACTTACTAAGCATAAATTGCTTACTCCGTTTCTTTGTTCTCTGCTTTATAGATTTTGGCTCGTCGATATCGGACTCGGATTTTGGAAGTCGAAGTCTCCCACACTATCAAAGCCCCCTTTTGGTACAATTTTGGTTGAACTTTGAAATGGCATGTATAGGACTACTCTTTCGTTTGATGGTCATAGACCCTTTGATTTTGTATAAATTTGGATAGCCATGCAAAAATGGCTTATATACACTTTGGCATGGTATCATAATCATTTTGTATGTTGTTCATTAAGAGATGTGGAAATGTTTGAAATCGATTAGCCCTTGGAATGGTTAACTGTGATCATCTTTTGTGCCATGTATGCTAAAAGGGCTAGTTGAATCAAGGAAATTATGAAGTAGGTAAAATCTACCTTAAAGACAGAGGTTGACAGCTGCAGTGATGTGGATGTGAAAAATCACTAAAAATAGTAGGAATGGAATTAAATATTGAATAAATTGTGTAAATGAACCTTGATGAATCTATTTTCATAGGAAAGTAATGAAACGACCATATGAACAGTATGTTAAGAGATATTGAAGTTTTTGCGAGACAGGGCCAGAACGGTTTCTGGATTCCCTGTTCCGAATTTGGAAATTAATTTTAAATTAACCAGAGATAATTAGGAGTCATGCCATATATGTATAGATTCTTCTTTGAGTCTAGTTTCTATAGAAACAAACGGCATCAGTATTGAAGCCCTTTACAGGGAGATATCCAAGTTGTAATGCGCGAAGGTCAGTGTAGTCGATCCCTATAACATGGGAAATTTTAACTAATAAACTGTACTAATTGGCCCAACCAAAAATTCTAGAAAAAAATATGTAGATGGACATATGAGTCTAGTTTCAGGGAAAAATTACAAAACTGATTTTCGAGCTTTGAAACTCAAGATATGATTTTTAAGGCAACAGTGACGCAGTAACCAGCTTGTCTGGAAATTTCTAAATGGACTGTGAAAATAATTAAGTTGAGTCTGTGTGCACCTTGTGTTCGACTCCGGTAACGGACTCGGGTACGGGGTGTTACATCAAGAGTTCCACTAATATTTAGATCATCAACATAAAAAACCATTATCACAAAATCTGATCCAAACCTTTTTGTGAAGAAACATGGCCAAATTGGATCATTTTTGTAACCTTTTTTTTTAATAAGTATTCACTAAGACGATTGTACCATATACGTCCAAATTGTTTTAATCCATATAAACTTTTCTTTAATCTAATAGAGCAAATTTCTCAAGAAACTCTATATCCTTTTGCAAATTTAAATCCTTCAGGGATTTTCATATAAATTTTACTATCAAGTGTACCATATAAATAGGTTGTAACAACATCCATTGGATGCATATCAAGTTTTTCACGTACTGCCGGACTAAAAAAATATCTAAACGTGATTGCATCCACCATAGGAGAATATGTCTCTTCATAATCAATGTCGGGCCTTTTGCAAAAATCTTTGTGCTACAAGTCGAGCTTTATATCTTACAAATTCATCAATTTCATTTTGTTTTTGCATAAATACCCATCTATATCCTATCAGCTTTACACCATTAGGTGTTTGGACTACAGGTCCAAAAACTTCACGTTTAGAAAGTGAATTCAATTTTTTTTTTTGAGTTGCATCTTTCCATTTTGGAAAATATTTTCTATTTTTACATTCCTCAATAGATTTAGGCTCAGGATCCTCATTTTCTTTTATTATTTCAATAGCAATATTATAAGCAAAATTGTTGTCAACAACTACATTTTTTTCAGTTCCATCTTTTTCTCGTATTGACATAACTTATTGAGATCTTTTTATTTTCATCATTTTCATTCTCACTTTTAGGTACCTGAATTTTGTCTTTAGTTTTATTATTAGTTATGTCATAAGTCTCTTCAAGAACCCCCGCCTCCACTATATCACCATCTTGAATGTTTGCTCATTTACTTTTACGATGATTTTTATCTTTGGAACCAACTGGTTTTCCACGCTTCAGGCATAGATTACTATTTTTTGAACTAACAGTTTGCCCTATTAGGATATCAATTCGTATTGGAGTATTTTCAACTGGTATGTGAGATTTAATTAATATGGTAGTTGATTTGTAAAATGAATCATCGTTGAACTTTTGGTTCACATTACTTTGTACGAGGATATTAGACATTGATAATTCATTTCAAGTACTTTATTAATCCAACTTTTTATCTCTCTCCCTGATGTTGGGAAAATTGGCAACTCATGTCATAATTAAATCTCGAATTAATAGCTCAAAAATATTATAAGGAGACTCATATAAATATACATTCCCAATCTCTTATTATGACCTATCTTTGTGCGTTGTGGTGGAACAGTTGGAACATATACCGCACATCCAAAAATTTTAAGATGGGAAATATTTGGCTTTTGACCAAAAATCAATTGTAATGGGGAGTATTTATAATTTATTAGCTTGATGCGTACATGTAAATCTCATGCTGAAACAGGAAGTTTTGTTCTCATAAGTAATGATTTAGCTATTAGTTGGAGGCATTTAATAAACAATTCATCTAAATCGTTTTGTGTGTGAACATGAGCTACAGGATGTTCAACTTTTATCTCAATTGACATGCAATAATCATTGAAAGATTGTGACATAAACTAACCAATATTATCAAGATGAATTGTTTTAATTGCAAAATCTGAAATTAATCATTTAAACAAGCAATCTCGCAAACGACAGGTTGCAAGTTGATAACGCATGTGATTATTTTATAGATGCATCTACCAATATCATATAATATCAAAACCATCCACATGGTGGATGAATGGGCCCATATTCATTTTAGAAATGCAAGACATTAAATCTCAACTTTAACTAGTGAGTTTCTAAGAATTAGTTTTCATTGAGAACAAATAATAGATGAAAATTCTTTAAATTAAAGAATCTTCTGGTTCTTTAATGAATGTTCATAGAAATTCTCAATTAATTTTCACATCATATATGATCCAGGATGGTCTTATTGGTCATGCCAAATAGTAAATGTATTTGTATTAGTAAACTTTTGGTTTACTTTAACATGTTTTTCAATTGTACTAATAATGTAAATATAAATTTTGACAATTGATAATTTTATTGTCATTCATTTTATTTTGTATCTACATATAAATACTGGAAATGTCTAAATCAATGTGAAGTCTATAATGCCACTAAATTAATAAATAAATATAATTTTCAAATAATTATATGTAATATTCGCTTCAAGGAATATGTCAAAATCTTTAAATATAAGGCATTTGGTCTAGTAGTATGATTCTCACTTAGAGTGCGAGAGGTCTCAAGAGTGAGAGAGGTCCCAAGTTCGATTCAAAATATAAATAACCCAATCCTTTTTTGATTCATATGAAATATAATCTTTTCCTCATTCACAATCTCAATTTGAGATCCATTATGAATATCTTTTAAAACTAATGCATTAACCATCACCAACTTTTTGCTTTTTAGATATTGATATATTAGCTCTTCTGGAGCTTTCAACTAATTTTGTACTATCAAATATTGGAATATATTTGTTTATTTCAGTACCAAATAAGATAAATATTTTCTATACCTAATGATAAAATTCATTACTACATCCTCATATCATTCCTTAAAGAATATTAATAGAGACAAAATATTTGGGCATACACCACATATGCTACCAATAATCTTTCATATCACATTGATAACATAAGTTATCTTTACCCTTTGAAAAGTTATCTTGAGAACTCTCATTGTTCCCTTATTTATTACTATGTTTCCACTTTTAGTGGTCCATGAGTATATCTTTTATTTTCTTTATGTTTACATTCACTTCGGTGAATATAACAAATCTAGTAGAATGGACTTATAACCATCCCAATAGATTCTTTATTTCATAATCATCATCGCAAACATGCATGAGATTTCAAATCAAAATCTATCTATTCATATTGTCATGATTAGTCTTCAATTATAATAAACATGATATAATAAATAAAATATAGTAAAATATATCTGAAAATTTTTAACATCATCGTCATCACCTTGACTATTATCATGAGCACTATTACAAGTAGTAAAACAACTTTATTTTCGTAATAACATTTATAATCTAATATTAAAATCATTTAAGAAATAATCAAAATTTTCATGTGCTTGAAAATTATCGATACACATTGTACCAACTATCAACACCATATATGTTATAAAATCTTATCTTACTCTAATAAAATATTTATAAGTTCAATTTAAAAGATATCATACAATTATTCAACATTAACAAGTTAATAAGACTCAATAAATCCTATCAAATTTCCTTTTAATCAACAATGGTAGGTTAATAACTGTAACACCCCAAATTCAGCCTAAACGTTATGGCCGAATTTGGTGATGTCACATGGAAAGATTTTGAAAATAGGTTGATTTGATTAATTAATCAATTATAAAACCCACATTCCTTCGTTTTTAATACAGAAAACATTATTTTAACAGTTTATTTACCAATTACTTCTTACAACGGAGGCTTTAATAATTTATGTTTGAAAATGCAATCGTGTTTTTAGGAAAATCATTTTTGCATAAAACCATTGTTTCTAATAAAACATTTTACCAAAGCAATTTAATCAGAAATGACTAGTTAAAATCAAACAGTCTAGAGAGTCCCCAAAAATTACAACTCTCAAATTAATTACCAAATCATAGATAAACCATAAATAAATGACTTTAGGCAGTTTTACGAATATGTGGTCACCGCTGAGTCCCTGCAGCACCGGTCCACCAAAGACTGTGGATTACCTGACAGAATAAACAAACAGATGTGAGTTTAAGTAAACTCAGTATGTAACCTAATAGAATTAAGCATGCGAACATACAAAATTAAAATCACAGACAAAAACAGATACAGATCCAGATTCAGATATCAGATTCAGATATACAAAATTCTACCCCCATCCTCTACATAACATCTCCGACCATCCCATCACACCATGTGGGGTTAAAAACACCCACCTATCCCTACATACCACGTTGTGCCATGAAGACACATATATCAAAAAATATACAGTCAAGCTACCAACATATGAGCGATTAATGCCGTACAGGATACTTCCTCCTCATATATCAATCCCACCCCAAACAGATACAGAGCATACATACAGAGTTAACACATAAATCATGCTTAACATGCTTATATAACCAGATAACAGATATTCATAACATAGACATGCTTAGAACTGTATTTTAGTCAAACAGATCACATAGTTTTAGAGTTTAGTTAGCCTTTACCGACCCTATGGTAGGCCCACGGTCGATTAGGATGACTCGTGCGACCTTACGGAGAATTTCAGTATAATGGGCCCACATGCTTGTGTGGCTTGCCCGTGTGGGCCCAGACGCCCATGTGGTCGGCACACCCAGATTGGCCTTGCCCGTGTGGCCCACACGGCCACACTCGAGCCACCATACAGCTATCTGCTGCGCATGGCCATGCCTTCGTCGACCGCACGACCTACCATACGGGTGACCACACGCACGTGTGGCGTCGAAAGATTCATTTTATTGTTTCATAATCGCAGCCTTACAACATCAACAATATACATGAAAACATATCGTTGTTGAGCTGAACCCTGAACACTCAAAGTGCTGCAGAAACCCCAGCCAAGTATTGTCTTTCGCTAAACCAAAAGGAACAAAAACAATCCCCCTAAATAATCACTTAGCCAACAAGCAATAAGATTCACATGACAAGACTTACCGAACAAATACAGTAGAAAATTGTACAAAAGAGAATCAAATTGAAAACTGAAAAGGAAAGGGGAAGGAAGAAAAACGGACAGGAAAGATGAGAGTACAAGAACGTCAAAAGGAAAAAAGGATTTTTGGGAAAAAATAAAATAAAATAAAATAAAATATTTCTAACTTCCCGTTACACTTTAATCTCAACATCTTCAGAATTTTAATTCCACCAAAACTCTGTCTGAAAAACCGAGCAAAAATAAATACCCACTCTAACGCAAGAATTCAAACACAAGACCTCCACCATACCAACACCCTTACCACTCGAACCAGCAGGCTCATTTTGATGTGGCTTAACAAACAATTTTCTATAAGCCCATTCAATAAGGGTAAGGCTTAATTCCAAAAATAACAAAATTTGCTAAAGGTAAGGTTTGAACTTGGGATCTCTTACTCATAGCTAAAACACTTAACCACGAAAGCAGATAGATATTTATGTCAAATATTTACAGAATCAGAAATAAATTATTCAAGGCGCATAATAACACTTTCCACCATAATTAAAATTTTAAGAATATTTAATAATAAGAATTTAATAACCAAAACATCTAAATATTATGCATAATATAACTTAATTAAAAAGAATTTCAAAAAGAATGATTTCCCCAAAATAATAATAGAGAAAACATACCATATTAATAGCAAACATATCTAATCAACAATTATGTCTTATATATAAAAAAAATAAACCTAGAAAGGCTAAAATCAAATACCATCAAAATTTGAAATTTATGCCAAATAAAAATTAATAGTAGTCATACCTTAATTGAAAAAGAAAACTATGGTCGAAATATAAAAGTTTCTTATCAAATCTATACTTTACCCATGCTTGTACAATAAATCAAAGATTGGGAGTAAGAACCATAATCCATTCTGAGATTGAATCTTTCAACATCCCGAAGATGAAGTTTTACGTGAAAGTTCAGGGTAAAAGAACTTGAACTATGGGACGACTTTGAAAGATTTTGAAAACAAAATAAAGAATCATCGTACTAATAACGTGTTATAAAATAAAGAGAGATGGAGAGAACAAAGAATAAAGAAAATATGAAAGCAATGGAGAATGTACTTTATTAATCAAAGGGATGATTACAATGTTTCATCAGAGTCTCTATTTATAGACATAAGAAGTATAAAAGAAGTAGAGATTTTATTTTAATAATTATTAGAATTTAAAGTACATCAAAATTTTATTTTGATCATGATGGAGATCCACTTAATAAAATATTCATAACAAAAATAAGTAAATTAATGAATTTTCCAAATATTTTACCACACAAAAGTTACTCAAAAGTTGTTAAAGAAGTTGAGTTCCACCTCAATCCACTAGCTTTCCTTTTCCTTTGCTAGTGTTAGTATTCTCTTCTTCAATTTCTTCATATAAAACAAAAATATCATAAATGTTAAAACATTAAATAGTCGTTAATATGACTCAAAAACACCTGAACTTAAAATAAACATGATTTTGTGCATATATGAGATGGAAACTATAACACTCATACCGTGATCACATCATTTCTTCCTCCAACACACTTTCTCACATTTGTATTTTAAACCATAGTTTTGTGGGTGATGGAGATGATGAGGGATAATGCTCAACATAGGTTTAATGGTGCTAATTTTACAAGAAATTGATAGAAAATGATGAAAATGATATAAATTTGGGACAGAAATGGGTGGAGTAAAGAGAAAGATGAAGAAGAAAGGAGAACTTTATCCTACCTTTTTGGCCAACCACTAATAGAGGAAGAAGAAAGATATTTTTTTTTTTGTTTCAATTTTTACAATATAAAATTCTAGTGTATTGATCAAGAAGTCAAAAGCTTTTAACATGTATTAAAAATGTTTTTCTACACGCCAAAATTTAATAAAAATATCTCATCATCACAAGTAATAAAAATTTTCTAATATTTGATCTGATGTTTATTCTAAATGTCTAAATTACATTCGATGGTAAAAATTACTATTTTTGCCCCAAGTCTTGAATTCGTATCCGATTGGGCCAGTAACAGTCAGAGTAGTTAAAATTTCCTTTTAAAGGCTTCTCAATGTATTAAATTTAATTTAATCCATTCGAGAATCTAATTTTCTCATATCAGAATTATACTAAACTTCTCAATATATAGGTATACCATAAATCGTAAATTTTGAGGTGTTACAAATAATAAATGTATGATCGATTTGTGGCAAATGACATGATTTTTTTTTTTTGTATTTGAAATGTTCAATTAATTTTAGTTGAATTTATTTACTTTAGTAATGAATTTATTTTATTTTGAGTTTTAAAATTCTTGTTTTCTTATTTACTATTAGTTTGTTAAGCATAGTTAAATGCATAATTTTTTAACACAAATTCCCTTTAAAGCTAATGATATTTTTGTAGCATAGCATAAGTTTTTAACACCATTAGTATTTTGGAATAATTCATATAAATATTTAACATTTTTAGGTGTCAAATTGAAACTAAAAAATGTTTAGGTACAAAATTCAAAAAAAATGAAGTTCATGTCGGGGTGAGCACTCGATCGAATCGAAACAAATCAAATGAAAAAATTTTGAGGTAATCAAGTTGACAAATCTTATTTTATCATCCTAACTCTATTTGAAATTTTCTTGAATCAAGTTGAGTGAGATAGAATTTGAATCCAATTGAATCAAATATATTTGTTCGATTAAAATAAAAAAAAATGACTTTAGATCCTTGTAACCATTGTCACCCACTATAATAAAATTTGTTCACCGTAATCAAATTTGTTATTAACTTTCATCTCCTCATAATTTATTTATTAATGTTTTATATACGGGTTAGCTTCTTTACTTGCTTAGTTGCTTCAAATATCTTCGATTTTTGTTACTATGTATTTTGAAATTAAAAAATATATTAAATATAAAAATTTTAATTTCTTAATAAAAAGTTATCTTAAAGATAAAATGTGAAATTGATAAATATCTTCGGTTTTTGTCACTATGTATTTTGAAATTAAAAATATATTAAATATAAAAACAAATTATTTTTAATGAAAAGTTATCTTAAAGATAAAATGTGAAATTGATACCAACATAAAATTTTAACACGAATATATTATGGCATCATCAATAATTCAATTTTAACATAAATTTATAAAGATTTAATATGATTAAAAAATTAAATAGTATAAAATGTGAAAAATAATTTAATAATATAAATAGTAGATATAAATAAAATTACTACTATTTAGGTTTAGGAATTTTTGGATGATTTTTTATTTGGGGATAAAGGGTCAGAAGTAAAAGTTTAAGGAAAAAATAAAAAGTTTCGAGGGTTGGGGAGTAAAATTTTAGGAGAAAAGTAGATGGGGGAAAATATTCAAAAAAAAATTGGGGGGAAAATGGGTTGGGGGTAGATGAGGGGTGAGATGGGATGTGAGTAAAAGTTTTGAGAGAAAATAGGAGGGAGTAAAAGTATATAGGGAAAGTAAAAATGTTTGAGGGTTTAGGGTAAAAATGTAAAATAATATAGTTTACTATTCGTTTTATTCGAATTATTCAAGTTATTCAAATTTGAAGATTAAACTCGATTCGAATTAGAAATTTAAAAAAATTCAAGTTGACTTGAATAACTCGACTCGTTTAACTCGAAATTCAAATTTTTTTTAAATTTTTTCGAGTCGAATCGTGTTTTGCTCATCCCTAATTTTATCTGCCAAATTGGACCCAAAAGAAGCTTAGATACTAAATAAGAAAAAATATCAAGTTGAGGTATGGGCTCAAAAAAATTTAGGTACCAAATTAAGAAAAATGTTAAATTTAAATACTAAATGTTTGATTAGCGATCGAAACTCCTTGTTGTGTACCTCTGCAGGCCTGAAGAGCATTGAGATAAATCCATTATAAACAACCCTATATGAAACCAAGCTTAGACAAGTCATTCTCCAAAGAATCCATTTCTCACTAAAATTCATTTGTTTCATAACGACTTCAATATACCCTTACTCAACTAAACCATGTCTAATTTCATCGCTACATCCTCTTTTTGTCCTCCAGTTCTTCTTCGTAGGCTATCATGTTATAACCAATTAATGTAATTATACATATAAAAATAAATAATAATTTATATTACTTATACAATTCATGAGTTGGTTTCACAAGTTAATCAAACATCAACATAGTTGAAAAAATATTACAATAACATAAATTTTTAACAACAACAAATTGTTTTATAAGGGTCTTTAAACTAGACCTGGTCATAGGTCGGATCACTAGCCCAGGGCTAAAGGTCTGCCCTAAAAGTGGGAGGGTTTGGGAAAAAAGGCCCGAAAAATAGGCTTGAAAAAAAGTCTGTTTTCTAAATGGATCGGGCCTTATGTAATATTGTTTTGGTCTGAGCCCAGCCCACCCCGACCCGAATTTGCCTAAATTTTTCACTACTGTTTTGTGGGTATTTGGTACTATTTGTTACCATTTTGATTTTTTTTGTTGCCATTTTACAATTATAGTACTATATTTTGTTATTTACGCTATTTTAAATGAATTTACTTGCTAAATTGCAACTACTTTATTGTTATTTATGTAAACGGCCCAATCTGCCCGGGCCCATGAAATGATTAAATAAAAGAACAAAAAACCAAAATAGATTAGAGTCCATTAGTCCATTACAACAAAACCCGATAGCCCAAAAACTAAACCAGGCCCAACGGCCCAAAACCTAAGCCTAGGTTCAGCCAAACAGAAACCCTAGCCCCAACCCCTTTTGCACTACTCCAGCGCTTCAGTAGCCACCATACCTCCATATGCCCCACGTTGAGTGCCACATACCACCACGCCAACTGGCCTCCGTACCTGCGAAAAAAACAGACAAACAATAGCAAGACAACAAGCACAAATGAGCGATTTTTATATTTTTTCTCCATTTTTCTTTCATTCAGCTATAAGAAGCCCAAAGCAATTTTCTTGTATTTTTTACACACACGCATACAAAGCAATCGAATACAGAAATCAAATACATTTTAAGGTGGTTCATTCGTTCATTTTCCTTTTTTTTTTTACTTTTTTACTTTGAATCTACCACAAATACGTAAAGAGGAGGAAGTTTTTACCCATTGTTCGGCGTCGATATCGTCGGCATTCGCTTCTCTGGTCCAAAGGCTAACGGATCCCTAGAGATCTGATTGAAACCATGAAAGAGGAGGCTAAGGGTTGAAAGTTTTCATTGTTTTAAGGGTTTTGGGGTTTGATTTAGGGATTTTTTTAGGTCCTAAATCTATTTTCTACATGAAAGGGGGTGCGAAAAGGGTATTTTTTAGCTCTCCGGCCACTACAGACGGTAGCGCCGTCGCCGGTGGCCAATGGTCGGCATGACGGATAGTCAGAGACCTAATGACTAGAGCATGGCCAGATTTTAAGAGAATTGAGAGGTTTCTGTGACAGCCTTAAAACAACCCTAGTCGGAATGTGGTTTCGGGACCACAAAACCGAGGCATAAAAATAATTTGATATTTATTTTGATGCCTATAATATGTGTTAACTCATGTGTGACATTCTTGATGCTTTAATTTAGAGTTATAAATGTGAATTTCACTAGAAAGGACCTAGTAGTAAACTTTGAAAGTAGGATAGGGAAATGTGTGATGACTAATTAAAGCATGCATGCAAAACAATGGTCTTGCATGTCAAATATCCCTCTTTTTACAAGTGATGGCCGGCCATGACAAAGAAATATGGGCAAAACATGTCATAGACATGTTTTGTTGGTGCATCATGGGTGAAAAAAATAAATTAATGAGCATGGGTAATAAAGAAATGGAAAAAAAAGAAAAAAAAATGGTCTCATGCATGCCCATTGCCGTGAGTTGTGGAGAAAGAAAGAAGAATTTTTGTTCATCATTTTTCATTTCCTTTGTGCTGAAAATTCTAAGGAAGAAGGAAGGAATTCTTGTTTCATGTTGGTTTGGAAGAGGTTTAGGAGGAGGTTTGGCCATACTTGTACCTAGATTAAGGTAAGTTTGATGTTTTTCCATGAGATTCATGTATGTTTTTGTAGTTAGCTTGAGTTCTAACTAGCCATGGTTCAAATCCTTACTATGTCATGGAGATGATATTCGGCTAAGGTGAGGTTGTGTTGATATCATTTGCATGCTAAAAGTGAAGCTTTGTAATGGTGCATGTGATGGTGGATTGATGATTATTGAATATTCTTTTAGCACTTTTGAGTGAGAGTTTGATAGATACCATGAGGTTAAACTTCATGACATTGTAAGCTTGTAAGTTGGATGATGAAGTTCATGCTTTGTGAAGGTAAATGGGGTAGAAGGAGCATTCGGCCATAATGAAAATATATGAGATAGTCATAGTCATCCTTATGATTCGGCCCTTGCACCTATATGTATATATGTTTGCACATGATGTATTGGCATGACATATATACTATTTCAAGGTATATATTTGCTTGTGATGATGTTTCGGTTATGAAGTACATGAGAGATGTGTATTGAGCTACAATATGTAATGCGTTAGTTAGTAAAATGTATGCTGTTTTTGTGTGGTATTAAGTGCATAATTGGCCTCAACATGGACATGCATATTCGGCCACATGAAGGGGGGGTTGGTGTGCATGCATTCGGTTAGAGGCAAGCATATTGATGCCTATTCTTGGCTTGGAAATTTCGGCTAAGGAGAGTACTAACTAATGTGTTGAATTTGATTCGTGATTTCATACACATGTGACTCTAATGTCTAATGTGTATAAGGGCTAAGTACCTTGAGCTTCACTTTGATGTTTGAATAAATTGTATTGAATTGCTTGTTGTGATTAAAAATTGTGCATGACCATTGAGTATTTGAGCTAAAGGATGGCCAAGGCCATAGGACCATTTAAATTTCCTTGTCATATTCAGCCATAAGCTATCATAATAAGATTTTAATAAGTTAAATTTGTGTGAATTAGCTCAAGAGCTTAGAGGACCACCGTTGGATAAGGGAAAGGAAAAGTGATCGAATAGCCGTCGAAATCGCTCGACAACATCCGAGGTAAGTCTTGAGTAATGACCCTACTTGAATTATATTGAAATCATGCTCCTTGTGTGTGGCTATTGAGCCGAAATTGTAAAGGTTTGATAAATATTTTGTGTTTGAGCCTTAGTAACGAAAATGAAATATGGATGTGTCGTGATTATTGATATATGTGTACATGAGCATTTGAATGATATCCGGCTAAGTCCCAAGGCATTTATGCTAGTGATTATATCCGGCTAAGACCAAGGCATTCGTATGAAGTTGTTATATCCGCTAAGACCAAGGCAATTGTGCAAGTTACCAACCGGGTTAAGACCAAGGCAATTGTGCTTGTGGTTATATCCGGTTAAATCCAAGGTACGTGAATTGAAATGAGCAATCTTGCTGTAAAAATTTCAGTTTATACACTTGTGAAAATTCCAGCAATGAGGTATGTTCATATGTGCTTGAATTAGTTGAGTCCTTACAAGTAAGAATTCGCTTAGTTGATAAACGAGCTACCGGCCTTTGGCTGAGTTGTTCTTTTGTGTATAAACATAAGGGTCGGTAATGTGAAGTAAGTATGATTATGAGAATGTGTATTAATAAAGTGATTCATTTAGTCATGTAAACGTAATACTTTAGTCAAAGCTGATTTCATTACTTGAGACTTACTAAGCATTAAAATGCTTACCCGCTGCTTTGGCTCTTTGTTTTATAGATTTTGCTCGTTAGCTATCGGATTCGGGATCATTGAAGTCGAAGTCATCCACACTATCAAAGCCCCCATTTTGGTACAATTTTGGTTGAACTTTGAAATGGCATGTATAGGACTACCCTTTTGTAGTAGGTCATGTACCTTTCGGTTTTGTGTAAACTTGGATAGCCATGCGAAAATGGCTTATATACGTTTTTAGCATAGTATTATAATCGTTTGTATGTTGATCATTATGAGGTATGGAATGGTTTTGAAACGATTAGCCATTGGAATGGTTAATCATGATCACACTTTGTGCTATATATGCAAAAAGGGCCAATTGAATCATGGAAATCATGAAATAGGTAAAGCCTACCTTAAAGGCAGATGCTGACAGCAGCAGTGATGTGGATGTGAAAAATCACTAAAAATAGTAGGAATGGTATTAAATAGTTAATAAATTATGTAAATGAACCTTGATGAATCTACTTTCATATGGAAGAAACGAAACGGTCATATGAGTTATATGTTAAGAGCTATTAAAGTTCTAGTGAAATAGGGCCAGAACGGTTTCTGGATCCCCTATTCCGACTTTGGAAATTCATTGTAAATCAACCAGAGATAATTAGGAGTCATGCCATATATTTATAGATTCCTCTCTGAGTCTAGTTTCTATGGAAACAAACGGCATCAGTATTGAAGCCCTGTACAGGGAGATATCCAATTCGTAATGCGTGAAGGTCAGTGTAGTTGAACCCTGGATTAGGGGAGACTTTAACTAATAAACTGTACTAATTGGCCCAACCAAAAATTCTAGAAAAAATTTATGTTGACGGAATTATGAGTCTAGTTTCAGGAAAAATTTACGAAACTGATTTTCGAGCTTTAAAACTCAAGATATGATTTTTAAGGCGATAGTGAAGCAGTAACCAGCTAGTCTGGAAAATTTTTTTTATGGACTGTGAAACAATTAAGTTAAGTCTGTGTGCACCATGTGTTCGACTCCGGTAACGGACTCGGGTACGGGGTGTTACAATTTTATTGGTATCAGAGCTACGGTTTAGTCGATTCTAGGACTACCGTAATGCGTTTGGGTCTAGCTATACATGCCATTTTATGTGATTATTTGATAGTGTGGTGATTTCTGACATTTGAATTTGTGTTTATTTATAGTAATGGATCCCGATCCCAACCGAGCGATAGCTGATGATGTGGAGATTGTGGCACCTCCTCCCGTACAAGGGATAGCGCCGGCGGACTCTCAACCTATTGCTAGCAATCTGAATGATGAGGCTAGGCAAGCTTTCTATAACGTGATCAATGATTGGTTCAACCAATACATTCGAACTAACACGGCTGTTCCACAACCTCCATTCCCGACTAATACAACCCCCACACCTACAATGCCTCCGGTAATTGACCAAATAAGGTCGAATAAGCCCCCAGTTGACAGAATCCGAAAACATGGGGCTACTGAATTTAAAGCTACGGATAGCGACGATGCGGAGCAAGCTGAATTTTGGTTGGACAACACTATCCAAGTACTCGATGAGCTATCTTGTACACCCGATGAATGCCTAAAGTGTACTATCTCCTTGCTACGTGATTCTGCCTACTATTGGTGGTGTACTTTGACTTCTGTTGTGCCCCGAGAGCAAGTAACTTGGGAGTTTTTCCAAACTGAGTTTCGAAAAAAATATATCAGTTAGAGATTTATGGATCAAAAACGGAAGGAATTTCTTGAACTTAAACAAGGTTCCATGTCGATTCATCGACTATGAACGAAAATTTGTGAGGCTTAGCCAGACATCGCTGAATGCATTTCTTCGAAGTCGTGATGTGTAAACGCTCAAGATGGACCAATGATGATATAAAGCTATATGTTGGCATTTTGGAAATCCGAAAGTTTGTGGCTCTTGTCGAGCGAGCGTGCAAAGCAGAGGAGCTCAAGATGGAGAAAAGAAAAGCTAAAGTGGGAGCAAGGAGTTTCAGAAGAGGTCTTGGGAAGCCCTTCCCACACCATCAAAGAAATTTAGAGATGGCTTAGACCGGTCTAGAGACACTTCGGCTTTTCTAGACGAGATCGCGACCGACCCCTGTGACCACACGAGTCACTTGATCGCCAGGGTGGAAATGATCGTCGAGAGAGTGGAGTGCCGATTGTGGCAAATGGCATTCCTGAAGTTGTAGATTCCATGACCGCTCTGTTATAAGTGCGGAGCGATTGACCACTTCATTAAAGATTGCCCAAGGTTGTCTAAACAAAATGTAGATCGAGTGGAAAGCGGGTGCTACCATCGCTCGTGGTAGACCATCTAGAAATACGGCAATGCTAGTGGTGGTCGAGAGGATCTAGAGATGCTACGACCAGATCCGAGGCTCGGCCTCTGCTAGGGCTTATGCCATACGCGCTGCGTGAGGATGCTTCCTCGCCGATGTTATTACCGGTACTTTCACTCTCTTTGATACTAATGTGATTGCTTTAATTGACCCCGGTTCTACTCACTCTTATATATGCGAAACCTTAGCATCCAAAGAAGACTTTACCTATTAAGTCTCATCGAGTTCGTAATTCGGTGTCAAATCCCTTGGGTCGTTACGTCTTTGGTCGACAAAGTGTGTAAGAAATGTCCCCTAGTAATTGAGGTTCCTGCTTTCCGGCGGACTTGATGCTTTTGCCGCTCGATGAATTTGATGTTATTCTTGGGTTGGATTGGTGACCGTGCATGATGCGGTTGTGAATTGCAAAAGCAAGACTATTGATTTGAGGTGCGCAAATAACGAGATGATCCGAGTTGAGTCTACGGACTTGAAGGGGGTGCCAGCTGTAATATCATCAATGTTGGCCCAGAAATATGTAAGAAAAGGGTGCGAAGCATACCTTGCGTATGTACTAGATGATAAGGAGTTAGAAACAAAACCCGAATCTGTGCCGGTGGTTTGTGAATACCCGGATGTTTTTCCCGAAGAATTACCGAGTTTGCCCCCTGTTCGGGAGGTAGAGTTTGGTATTGAGCTTATACCTGGGACCACACCGATTTCGATAGCTCCGTATCGTATGGCACCAATGGAATTGAAGGAGTTGAAAGCTCGCTTGCAAGAGTTGGTGGATAGAGGTTTTGCTCGCTCGAGTTTTTCACCTTGGGGTGTACCGGTGTTGTTTGTGAAAAGAAGGACGGAACCATGAGGTTGTGCATCAACCGTCGTCGCCTTAATAGTGACAATAAAGAACAAATATCCGCTATCACAGACGATGATTTGTTCAATCAACTGAAGGGAGCCTCAGTGTTCTCAAAAATAGATTTGAGATCGGGCTATTATCAGTTGCGAATCCGAGATTCGAATATACCTAAAACTGCCTTCAGAACGAGATATGGTCACTACGAGTTCTTAGTGATGCCGTTTCGGCTCACTAATGCCCTTGCGGTATTTATGGATTTGATGAATCGGATGTTCAGACCGTATTTGGATCAGTTCATAGTTGTGTTCATTGACGACATCTTGGTCTATTCAGAGATGAGACCAACATGCGAGCACCCGAGATTAGTGTTGCAAATTTTACGGATAAGCGCTTATACGCTAAGTTTAGCAAGTGTGAGTTCGGTAAGAGAGGTTAGCTTCTTGGGTCATGTGGTATCTGCATCGGGTATTCGAGTCGACCCGAGTAAAATTTCAGCCATACTTAATCGGAAGCCTCCGAGAAATATTAATGAGGTTCGAGCTTTTGGGACTTGCTTTACTTACCGACGGTTTGTAAAAGGATTCTCGATGATAGCCACACCCATGACGTAAACCGCTTCGTAAAGATGTCAAGTTTGAATGGACGGAAAAGTGTCGAAAAGTTTCACCAATTGAAAACTCATTTGACTAAGCTCCAAAGATTAGTACACCTTTAATCGCAAAGAGTTTGTCATCTATAGTGACGCCTCCCTACTTGGGTTAGGTTGTGTATTGATGCAAGAAGGTCGAGTTGTGGCCTATGCGTCGAGACAATTAAAGCAACATGAGAAAATTATCCCACCCATGATCTCGAATTGGCTCCCATCGATTCGCCTTTAAAGATATGGCGACATTACTTATTTGGTGAGAAGTGCCATGTGTATTCGGATCACAAAAGTCTCAAATATTTGATGACTCAAAGAGACTTAAATCATGACAAAGACGTTGGCTCAAGTTGTTAAAAGATTATGAGCTTGTCATTAATTATCACCCGGAAAGGCTAATGTGGTTGCGGATGCCTTAAGCGAAAATCACTGCATTTTACTTAGCTATGAATGTACACTTGTCTATTCTACCCGACAATGTGTTAGTAGCCAATTAAAGGCCAAACCATTATTGACTCATCAAATTCGTGAAGCTCAGAAAGTTGACGATGAGTTGATTGTAAAACGGGCTGAATGTGTTCTGAACAAGGAATCAGAGTTTCAAATTGATGATGACGATTGTTTGAGGTTCAGAAGTCGTCTGTGTGTTCCAAAGAATTTAGAACTTATTTCGATAATTCTGAATGAAGCCCATTGTAGCCGAATGGCAATCCACCCGGGGAGTACGAAGATGTACAATGGTTTGAAACGTCGGTTTTGGTGGCATGGTATGAAACGAGACATCTCCGACTTTGTTTCGAGATGTTTAATATGTCAACAAGTGAAAGCGAACATCGTGTGCCTTGTGGTTACTTCACCGATCACGATACCCGAGTGGAAATGGGATCGAGTCACAATGGACTTTGTGTCCGGACTGCCATTGTCAGCGAGCAAGAAGGATGCGATTTGGGTTGTTGTTGATAGACTGATTAAGTCGGCTCACTTTATCCCCGTGCGTACGGATTTTTCATTGGATAAACTAGCTGAATTGTATGTTTCTCAGATTGTGAGATTACACGGGGTACCGATTTCTGTTGTGTCGGATAGAGATCCGAGGTTCACCTCGCGATTTTGGAAGAAATTGCAAGAAGCTTTGGGTACCAAGTTGCATTTCAGCACCACCTTTCACCCCCAAACCGATGGTCAATCCGAGCGGATAATTCAGATACTTGAGGATATGTTGAGATGTTGCATCCTCGAGTTCGATGGTGCATGGGAACGGTATTTACCTTTGACCAATTCGCCACAACAATAGTTTTCAATCAAGTATTAAGATGGCGCCTTTACGAGGCCTTGTACGGGCATAAATGTCGTACACCATTGTTTTGGACCGAGCTCGGTGAAAACAAAATTTTCGAGTGGATTTAATTAAAGATGCTGAGCGTAAGGTAAAGGTAATCCGTAAAAGTCCAAGGCGCCACAGATCGTCGTAAATCGTATGCGGATTTGAAACGAAAGGACATTGAGTATCGTGGGAGATAAAGTGTTTCTTAAAGTTTCGCTTTGGAAAAAGATACTCGATTTGGCCGTAAGGGCAAGTTGAGCCGAGATTCATTGGGCGTCTGAAATCTCTGAACGAGTTGGCCCGATTCGCGATCGCTTGATTTTGCCCCGAACTCGAAAAGATTCACAACGTCTTCCATGTTTCAATGCTTCGACGCTATAGATCTGATCCGTCGCACGTAATTAGTCCATCAGAGGTTGAAATTCAAGCCGATATGAGTTATGAAGAAGAACCGATTCGTATCCTAGCTCGTGAAGTGAAAGAGTTGCGAAACAAAAGGGTTCCACTAGTGAAAGTGTTATGGCTCAAACACGGGATAGAAGAAGCTACTTGGGAACCCGAGAACTCTATGAAAGAGCGATATCCAAATCTATTTACCGGTAAGATTTTCGGGGACTAAAATTTCTTAAGTGGGGGAGAGTTGTGACAGCCTTAAAACGACCCTAGTTAGAATGTGGTTTCGGGACCACAAAACCGAGGCATAAAAATAATTTGATATTTATTTTGATGCCTATAATATGTGTTAACTCATGTGTGACATTCTTGATGCTTTAATTTAGAGTTATAAATGTGAATTTCACTAGAAAGGACCTAGTAGTAAACTTTGAAAGTAGGATAGGAAATGTGTGATGACTAATTAAAGCATGCATGCAAAACAATGGTCTTGCATGTCAAATATCCTCTTTACAAGTGATGGCCGCCATGACAAAGAATATGGGCAAAACATGTCATAGACATGTTTTGTTGGTGCATCATGGGTGAAAAAAATAAATTAATGAGCATGGGTAATAAAGAAATGGAAAAAAGAAAAAAAATGGTCTCATGCATGCCCATTGCCGTGAGTTGTGGAGAAAGAAAGAAGAATTTTTGTTCATCATTTTTCATTTCCTTTGGGCTGAAAATTCTAAGGAAGAAGGAAGGAATTCTTGTTTCATGTTGGTTTGGAAGAGGTTTAGGAGGAGGTTTGGCCATACTTGTACCTAGATTAAGGTAAGTTTGATGTTTTGCCATGAGATTCATGTATGTTTTTGTAGTTAGCTTGAGTTCTAACTAGCCATGGTTCAAATCCTTACTATGTCATGGAGATGATATTCGGCTAAGGTGAGGTTGTGTTGATATCATTTGCATGCTAAAAGTGAAGCTTTGTAATGGTGCATGTGATGGTGGATTGATGATTATTGAATATTCTTTTTAACACTTTTGAGTGAGAGTTTGATAGATACCATGAGGTTAAACTTCATGACATTGTAAGCTTGTAAGTTGGATGATGAAGTTCATGCTTTGTGAAGGTAAATGGGGTAGAAGGAGCATTCGCCATAATGAAAATATATGAGATAGTCATAGTCATCCTTATGATTCTACCCTTGCCCCTATATGTATATATGTTTGCACATGATGTATTGGCATGACATATATACTATTTCAAGGTATATATTTGCTTGTGATGATGTTTCTGTTATGAAGTACATGAGAGATGTGTATTGAGCTACAATATGTAATGCGTTAGTTAGTAAAATGTATGCTGTTTTGTGTGGTATTATGTGCATAATTGGCCTCAACATGGACATGCATATTCGGCCACATGAAGGGGGGGTTGGTGTGCATGCATTCGGTTAGAGGCAAGCATATTGATGCCTATTCTTGGCTTGGAAATTTCGGCTAAGGAGAGTACTAACTAATGTGTTGAATTCGATTCGTGATTTCGTACACATGTGACTCTAATGTCTAATGTGTATAAGGGCTAAGTACCTTGAGCTTCACTTTGATGTTTGAATAAATTGTATTGAATTTCTTGTTGTGATTAAAAATTGTGCATGACCATTGAGTATTTGAGCTAAAGGATGGCCAAGGCCATAGGACCATTTAAGTTTCCTTGTCATATTCGGCCATAAGCTATCATAATACGATTTTAATAAGTTAAATTTGTGTGAATTAGCTCAAGAGCTTAGAAGACCACCGTTGGATAAGGGAAAGGAAAAAGTGATCGAATAGCCGTCGAAATCGTTCGACAACATCCGAGGTAAGTCTTCGAGTAATGACCCTACTTGAATTATATTGAAATCATGCTCCTTGTGTGTGGCTATTGAGCCGAAATTGTAAAGGTTTGATAAATATTTTGTGTTTGAGCCTTAGTAACGAAAATGAAATATGGATGTGTCGTGATTATTGATATATGTGTACATGAGCATTTGAATGATATATGGGCTAAGTCCCGAAGGCATTTATGCTAGTGATTATATCCGGGCTAAGACCCGAAGGCATTCGGGCTAAGACCCGAAAGCAATTGTGCAAGTTACCAAATCCGGGTTGAGACCCGAAGGCAATTGTGCTTGTGGTTATATCCGGTTAAATCCCGAAGGTACGTGAATTCGGAAATGAGCAATCTTGCTGTAAAAATTTCAGTTTATACACTTGTGAAAATTCCAGCAATGAGGTATGTTCGTATGTGCTTGAATTAGTTGAGTCCTTACAAGTAAGAATTCGCTTAGTTGATAAACGAGCTACCGGCCTTTGGCTGAGTTGTTCTTTTGTGTATAAACATAAGGGTCGGTAATGTGAAGTGAGTATGATTATGAGAATGTGTATTAATAAAGTGATTCATTTAGTCATGTAAACGTAATACTTTAGTCAAAGCTGATTTCATTACTTGAGACTTACTAAGCATTAAAATGCTTACCCCGCTGTTTTGGCTCTCTGCTTTATAGATTTTGCTCGTTAGCTATCGATTCGGGATCATTGAAGTCGAAGTCATCCACACTATCAAAGCCCCCATTTTGGTACAATTTTGGTTGAACTTTGAAATGGCATGTATAGGACTACCCTTTTGTTGTAGGTCATGTACCTTTCGGTTTTGTGTAAACTTGGATAACCATGCGAAAATGGCTTATATACGTTTTTAGCATAGTACTATAATCGTTTGTATGTTGATCATTATGAGGTATGGAATGGTTTTGAAACGATTAGCCATTGGAATGGTTAATCATGATCACACTTTGTGCTATATATGCAAAAAGGGCCAATTGAATCATGGAAATCATGAAATAGGTAAAGCCTACCTTAAAGGCAGATGCTGACAGCAGCAGTGATGTCGATGTGAAAAATCACTAAAAATAGTAGGAATGGTATTAAATAGTGAATAAATTATGTAAATGAACCTTGATGAATCTACTTTCATATGGAAGAAACGAAACGGTCATATGAGTTATATGTTAAGAGCTATTAAAGTTCTAGTGAAACAGGGCCAGAACGGTTTCTGGATCCCCTATTCTGACTTTGGAAATTCATTGGAAATCGACCAGAGATAATTAGGAGTCATGCCATATATTTATAGATTCCTCTCTGAGTCTAGTTTCTATGGAAACAAACGGTATCAGTATTGAAGCCCTGTACAGGGAGATATCCAATTCGTAATACGTGAAGGTCAGTGTAGTCGAACCCTGGATTAGGGGAGACTTTAACTAATAAACTGTACTAATTGGCCCAACCAAAAATTCTAGAAAAAATTTATGTTGATGGAATTATGAGTCTAGTTTCAGTGAAAATTTACGAAACTGATTTTCGAGCTTTAAAACTCAAGATATGATTTTTAACGCGACAGTGAAGCAGTAACCAGCTAGTCTGGAAAATTTTTTTATGGACTGTCAAACAATTAAGTCTGTGTGCACCTTGTGTTCGACTCCAGTAACGGATTCGGGTACGGGGTGTTACAATTTTATTGGTATCAGAGCTACGGTTTAGTCGATTCTAGGACTACCGTAATGCGTTTGGGTCTAGCTATACATGCCATTTTATGTGATTATTTGATAGTGTTGTGATTTCTGACATTTGAATTTGTGTTTATTTATAGTAATGGATCCCGATCCCAACCGAACGATAGCTGATGATGTGGAGAGTGTGGCACCTGCTCCCACACAAGGGACAGCGCCGGCGGACTCTCAACCTATTGCTAGCAATCCGAATGATGAGGCTAGGCAAGCTTTCTATAGCGTGATGAATGATTGGTTCAACCAATACATTCGAACTAACACTACTGCTCCACAACCTCCATTCCCGACTAATACAACCCCACACCTACAATGCCTCCTAGAATCGACCAAATAAGGTCGAATAAGCCCCAGCTGATGTAATCCGAAAACATGGGGCTACTGAATTTAAAGCTACGGATAGCGACGATGCGAGCAAGCTGAATTTTGGTTGGACAACACTATCCGTGTACTCGATGTGCTATCTTGTACACCGATGAATGCCTAAAGTGTACTATCTCCTTGCTACGTGATTCTCGCCTACTATTGGTGGTGTACTCGACTTCACAGTGCCCGAGAGCAAGTAACTTGGGAGTTTTTCCAAACCGAAGTTTCAAAAAAGTATATCACCGAGATTTATGGATCAAAACGGAAGGAATTTCTTGAACTTAAACAAGGTTCCATGTCGGTGCCATCGACTATGAACGAAAAATTTGTGAGGCTTAGCCAGACGCTTTGAATGCATTTCTTCGTGTCGTGATGTGTAAACGCTCAAGATGGACCAATGATGATATAAAGTCGTATGTTGGCATTTTGGAAATCCGAGAGTTTGTGGCTCTTGTCGAGCAAGCGTGCAAAGCCGAGGAGCTCAAGATGGAGAAAAGAAAAGTGAAGTGGGAGCAAGAGAGTTTCAGAAGAGGTCTTCGGGAAGCCCTTCCCACGATCATCAAAGAAATTTAGAGATGGCTTAGACCGATTTAGAGACACTTCGGCCTTTTTTAGACGAGATCGCGACCGACCCCCTGTGACCACACGAGTCACTTCGATCGCCAGTGGTGGAAATGATCGTCGAGAGAGAGTGGAGTGCCGATTGTGGCAAATGGCATTCCGAAGTTGTAGATTCTGTGACCGCCTCTGTTATAAGTGCGGAGCAGCTTGACCACTTCATTAAAGATTGCCCAAGGTTGTCTCAACAAAATGTAGATCGAGTGGGAAGCGGGTGCTACCACCGCCGTGGTAGACCATCTAGAAATACGGGCAATGCTTGTGGTGGTCGAGAGGATCTAGAGATGCTACGACCAGATCCGAGGCTCGCGCCCTGCTAGGGCTTATGCCATACGTGCACGTGAGGATGCTTCCTCGCTAGATGTTATTACCGCACTTTCACTCTCTTTGATACTAATGTGATTGCTTTAATTGACCTGGTTCTACTCACTCTTATATATGCGAAACCTTAGCATCCAAAGAAGACTTTACCTATTGAGTCTCATCGAGTTCGTAATTCGGTGTCAAATCCTTGGGTCGTGACGTCGTTGGTCGACAAAGTGTGTAAGAAATGTCCCTAGTAATTCGAGGTTCCTGTTTTCCGGCGGACTTGATGCTTTTGCTGTTCGATGAATTTGATGTTATTCTTGGGTTGGATTGGTTGACCGTGCATGATGCGGTTGTGAATTGCAAAAGCAATACTATTGATTTGAGGTGCACAAATAACGAGATGATCCGAGTTGAGTCTACGGACTTGAAGGGGGTGCCAGCTGTAATATCATCAATGTTGGCCCAAAAATATGTAAGAAAAGGGTGCGAAACATACCTTGCGTATGTACTTGATGACAAGGAGTTAGAAACAAAACCCGAATCTGTGCCGGTGGTTTGTGAATACCCGGATGTTTTTCCCGAAGAATTACCGGGTTTGCCCCCTGTTCGGGAGGTAGAGTTTGGTATTGAGCTTATACCTGGGACCACACTGATTTCGATAACTCCGTATCGTATGGTACCAACGGAATTGAAGGAGTTGAAAGCTCAGTTGCAAGAGTTGGTGGATAGAGGTTTTGCTCGCTTCGAAGTTTTTCACCTTGGGGTGCACCAGTGTTGTTTGTGAAAAGAAGGACGGAACCATGAGGTTGTGCATCGATCGTCGTCGCCTTAATAAAGTGACAATAAAGAACAAATATCCGCTATCACAGATCGATGATTTGTTCGATCAACTGAAGGAGCCTCGGTGTTCTCAAAATAGATTTGAGATCGGGCTATTATCGCCATGAATCCGAGATTCGAATATACCTAAACCGCCTTGAGCGAGATATGGTCACTACGAGTTCTTAGTGATGCCGCTTTGGCTCACTAATGCCCTTCGGTATTTATGGATTTGATGAATCGGATCTTCGCACCGTATTTGGATCAGTTCAGTAGTTGTGTTAATTGACGACATCTTGGTCTATTCAGAGATGAGACCGAACATGCGAAGCACCCGAGATTAGTGTTGCAAATTTTACGGATAAGCGCTATACGCTAAGTTCAAAGAAGTGTGAGTTCGTTAAGAGAGGTTAGCTTCTTGGGTCATGTGGTATCTGCGATCGGGTATTCGAGTCGACCGAGTAAAATTTTAGCCATACTTAACCGGAAGCCTCCGAGAAATATTACCGAGGTTCGAGCTTTTTGGGACTTGCTTACATTACCGACGGTTTGTAAAAGGATTCTCGATGATAGCCACACCCATGACGAAACCGCTTCGTAAAGATGTCAAGTTTGAATGGACGGAAAAGTGTCGTAAAAGTTTCGACCAATTGAAAACTCATTTGACTAAGCTCCAAAGATTAGTACAAATTTTGAATCGGCAAAGAGTTTGTCATCTATAGTGACGCCTCCCTACTTGGGTTAGGTTGCGTATTGATGCAAGAAGGTCGAGTTGTGGCCTATGCGTCGAGACAATTAAAGCCACATGAGAAAAATTATTCGACCCATGATCTCGAATTGGCTCCCATCGTATTCGCCTTAAAGATATGGCGACATTACTTATTTGGTGAGAAGTGCCATGTGTATTCGGATCACAAAAGTCTCAAATATTTGATGACTCAAAGAGACTTAAATCTGCGACAAAGACGTTGGCTCGAGTTGGTAAAAGATTATGAGCTTGTCATTAATTATCACCCGGGAAAGGCTAATGTGGTTGCGGACGCCTTAAGCTGAAAATCACTATTTACTTTACGAGCTATGAATGTACAGTTGTCTATTCTACCCGACAATGTGTTAGTAGCCGAATTAAAGGCCAAACCATTATTGACTCATCAAATTCGTGAAGCTCAGAAAGTTGACGATGAGTTGATTGTAAAACGGGCTGAATGTGTTCCGAACAAGGAATCAGAGTTTCAAATTGATGATGACGATTGTTTGAGGTTCAGAAGTCGTCTGTGTGTTCCAAAGAATTTGGAACTTATTTCGATAATTCTGAATGAAGCCCATTGTAGCCGAATGGCAATCCACCCGGGGAGTACGAAGATGTACAATGATTTGAAACGTCGGTTTTGGTGGCATAGTATGAAACGAGACATCTCCGACTTTGTTTCGAGATGTTTAATATGTCAACAAGTGAAAGCGGAACATCAGGTGCCTTCAGGGTTACTACAGCCGATCACGATACCCGAGTGGAAATGGGATCGAGTCACAATGGACTTTGTGTCCGGACTGCCATTGTCAGCTAGCAAGAAGGATGCAATTTGGGTTGTTGTTGATAGACTGACTAAGTCGGCTCACTTTATCCCCGTGCGTATGGATTTTTCATTGGATAAACTAGCTGAATTGTACGTTTCTCAGATTGTGAGATTACACGGGTATCGATTGCTTGTGTCGGATAGAGATCCGAGGTTCACCTCGCGATTTTGGAAGAAATTGCAAGAAGCTTTGGGTACCAAGTTGCATTTCAGCACCGCCTTTCACCCCCAAACCGATGGTCAATCCGAGCGGATAATTCACATACTTGAGGATATGTTGAGATGTTGCATCCTCGAGTTCAGTGGTGCATGGGAACGGTATTTACCTTTGATTGAATTCGCTTACAACAATAGTTTTCAATCAAGTATTAAGATGGTGCCTTACGAGGCCTTGTACGGGCGTAAATGCCGTACACCATTGTTTTGGACCGAGCTCGGTGAACACAAAATTTTCGGAGTGGATTTAATTAAAGATGCTGAATGAAGGTAAAGGTAATCCGTGAAAGTCCGAAAGCGCCACGATCGTCGTAAATCGTGACGCGGATTTGAAACGAAAGGACATTGAGTATCGTGGGAGATAAAGTGTTTCTTAAAGTTTCGCCTTGGAAAAGATACTCGATTTGGCCGTAAGGGCAAGTTGAGCCAGATTCATTGGGCCGCATTGAAATCTCTAAATGAGTTGGCCCGATTATGATCGCTTGATTTTGCCCTTGAACTCGAAAAGATTCACAACGTCTTCCATGTTTCAATGCTTCGACGCTATAGATCTGATCCGTCGCACGTAATTAGTCCATCAGAGGTTGAAATTCAAGCCGATATGAGTTATGAAGAAGAACTGATTCGTATCCTAGCTCGTGAAGTGAAAGAGTTGCGAAACAAAAGGGTTCCGTTAGTGAAAGTGTTATGGCTCAAACACGGGATAGAAGAAGCTACTTGGGAACCCGAGAACTCTATGAAAGAGCGATATCCAAATCTATTTACCGGTAAGATTTTCGGGGACGAACATTTCTTAAGTGGGGGAGAGTTGTGACAGACTTAAAATGACCCTAGTCGGAATGTGGTTTCGGGACCACAAAATCGAGGCATAAAAATAATTTGATATTTATTTTGATGCCTATAATATGTGTTAACTCATGTGTGACATTCTTGATGCTTTAATTTAGAGTTATAAATGTGAATTTCACTAGAAAGGACCTAGTAGTAAACTTTGAAAGTAGGATAGGGAAATGTGTGATGACTAATTAAAGCATGCATGCAAAACAATGGTCTTGCATGTCAAATATCCCTCTTTTACAAGTGATGGCCGGCCATGACAAAGAATATGGGCAAAACATGTCATAGACATGTTTTGTTTGTGCATCATGGGTGAAAAAATAAATTAATGAGCATGGGTAATAAAGAAATGGAAAAAAAGAAAAAAATGGTCTCATGCATGCCCATTGCCGTGAGTTGTGGAGAAAGAAAGAAGAATTTTGTTCATCATTTTCATTTCCTTTGGGCTGAAAATTCTAAGGAAGAAGGAAGGAATTCTTGTTTCATGTTGGTTTGGAAGAGGTTTAGGAGGAGGTTTGGCCATACTTGTACCTAGATTAAGGTAAGTTTGATGTTTTGCCATGAGATTCATGTATGTTTTTGTAGTTAGCTTGAGTTCTAACTAGCCATGGTTCAAATCCTTACTATGTCATGGAGATGATATTCGGCTAAGGTGAGGTTGTGTTGATATCATTTGCATGCTAAAAGTGAAGCTTTGTAATGGTGCATGTAATGGTGGATTGATGATTATTGAATATTCTTTTTAACACTTTTGAGTGAGAGTTTGATAGATACCATGAGGTTAAACTTCATGACATTGTAAGCTTGTAAGTTGGATGATGGAGTTCATGCTTTGTGAAGGTAAATAGGGTAGAAGGAGCATTCGCCATAATGAAAATATATGAGATAGTCATAGTCATCCTTATGATTCTACCCTTGCACCTATATGTATATATGTTTGCACATGATGTATTGGCATGACATATATACTATTTCAAGGTATATATTTGCTTGTAATGATGTTTCGGTTATGAAGTACATGAGAGATGTGTATTGAGCTACAATATGTAATCGTTAGTTAGTAAAATGTATGCTGTTTTTGTGTGGTATTAAGTGCATAATTGGCCTCAACATGGACATGCATATTCGCCACATGAAGGGGGTTGGTGTGCATGCATTCGGTTAGAGGCAAGCATATTGGTGCCTATTCTTGGCTTGGAAATTTCGCTAAGGAGAGTACTAACTAATGTGTTGAATTCGATTCGTGATTTCGTACACATGTGACTCTAATGTCTAATGTGTATAAGGGCTAAGTACCTTGAGCTTCACTTTGATGTTTGAATAAATTGTATTGAATTGCTTGTTGTGATTAAAATTGTGCATGACCATTGAGTATTTGAGCTAAAGGATGGCCAAGGCCATAGGACCATTTAAGTTTCCTTGTCATATTCGCCATAAGCTATCATAATACGATTTTAATAAGTTAAATTTGTGAATTAGCTCAAGAGCTTAGAGGACCACCGTTGGATAAGGGAAAGGAAAAAGTGATTGAATAGTCAGTCGAAATCGTTCGACAACATCCGAGGTAAGTCTTGAGTAATGACCCTACTTGAATTATATTGAAATCATGCTCCTTGTGTGTGGCTATTGAGCCGAAATTGTAAAGGTTTGATAAATATTTTGTGTTTGAGCCTTAGTAACGAAAATGAAATATGGATGTGTCGTGATTATTGATATATGTGTACATGAGCATTTGAATGATATCCTGCTAAGTCCCGAAGGCATTTATGCTAGTGATTATATCTCGGCTAAGACCAAGGCATTCGTATGAAGTTGTTATATCCGGCTAAGACCAAGGCAATTGTGCAAGTTACCAAATCCGGTTAAGACCAAGGCAATTGTGCTTGTGGTTATATCCGTTAAACTCAAGGTACGTGATTCGAAATGAGCAATCTTGCTGTAAAATTTCAGTTTATACACTTGTGAAAATTCCAGCAATGAGGTATGTTCGTATGTGCTTGAATTAGTTGAGTCCTTACAAGTAAGAATTCGCTTAGTTGATAAACGAGCTACCGCCTTTGGTGAGTTGTTCTTTTGTGTATAAACATAAGGGTCGGTAATGTGAAGTGAGTATGATTATGAGAATGTGTATTAATAAAGTGATTCATTTAGTCATGTAAACGTAATACTTTAGTCAAAGCTGATTTCATTACTTGAGACTTACTAAGCATTAAAATGCTTACCCGCTGCTTTGGCTCTCTGCTTTATAGATTTTGCTCGTTAGCTATCGGATTCGGGATCATTGATGTCGAAGTCATCCACACTATCAAAGCCCCATTTTGGTACAATTTTGGTTGAACTTTGAAATGGCATGTATAGGACTATCCTTTGTTGTAGGTCATGTACCTTTCGGTTTTGTGTAAACTTGGATAGCCATGCGAAAATGGCTTATATAATGCTTAGCATAGTACTATAATCATTTGTATGTTGATCATTATGAGGTATGGAATGGTTTTGAAACGATTAGCCATTGAATGGTTAATCATGATCACACTTTGTGCTATTTATGCAAAAGGGCCAATTGAATCATGGAAATCATGAAATAGGTAAAGCCTACCTTAAAGGCGGATCTTGACAAAGAAGAAGTGATGTGGATGTGAAAAATCACTAAAAATAGTAGGAATGGTATTAAATAGTGAATAAATTATGTAAATGAACCTTGATGAATCTACTTTCATATGGAAGAAACGAAACGGTCATATGAGTTATATGTTAAGAGCTATTAAAGTTCTCGTGAGACTTTAACTAATAAATCAGACTAATTGGCCCAACCAAAAATTCTAGAAAAAATTTATGTTGATGGACTTATGAGTCTAGTTTCGGGGAAAATTCTGAAACCGATTTTCGAGCTTTAAAACTCAAGATATGATTTTTAAGGCGACAAAGATTCAAGAACCACTAGTCTGGAAAATTTTTTTACTGACCGTGAAACAATTAAGTTAAGTCTGTGTGCACTTTGTGTTCGACTCGAATTGGACTCGGAGTGCACGGGTGTTACAGTTTCTCCCTTATATTTTTTCGAAAGAGAATGTGAAAATGAAATTAAAAAAAAAAACTTAGTTTTTTTATAAGGGGTAAAACAGCACCGTTTGGTGCCTAGGGTCAGATTATTAATACGGCGTCGTTTCATGGCCCTTCACCTGCGTCCTGACCCGAGCCAACCCAAAAGGAGATCCGCGTGTTTTTTCTAATGGGCTATTTGTGCGATTAGTCCCTCCATCTTGCTCTATCATTCGATTGGGTCATATTTATATTTTCTTCATTTTTTAATGTTTCCCCGAGATTTGTGCGCTACTTTAATTTAGTACGTGTTTAAACATTGCGTTTAGGAACTTGGGATAATTGCGTTTTTAATCCCCATTCTTTTCCGCGCATTGTGTTTTAATCCCTAATTCTGTTTTAATGATTTATTTATTTATGGATTATCCTTTTTATTTTGTTTTTATTTCAATTGAGTTTTTTTTTAATTTAAGTTTATGTAATTTTTTTATTCATTGCAATTTATTCATTATTCATTTGCTAGAAATTGTTTTAACATATCATTTTGAACTACTTTACTAATTTTACATTGTTTTAGTTGTTATTTTATATTTTCTTTTGTATTTTTGATTTGTTTTATTATATAATTTATTTATTTTAAATTTTTCTTTTATGTATATTCTTTGTTTTTAAAGATTTATATAAGGTTTCTTTTAAACACTCTTATACATTATTATTTTTATATACATTGTTTATATTAAACTATTTTTATTTTATGTATATTATTTATTTTAGATTGATATATATATATATTGTTTTGTATATTACTTACTTTAAATTTCTTCTTACATAATACTTATTTTAAAATTCATTTATATGCTACTATTTTACATATTATTTATTTTCATTTTTATTTTTTATAATTTATTTTAAACTTTTATATGTCTTACCTATTTCAAAATTGTTATACATATAATTTATTGTTTTGTATATTGTTGATTTCAAATTTCATTCTTTCACATTATTCATTTTAACTTTATTCATCATCATTTGAAAGCTTGCCATATTTTATTTATTTTAATTTGCTTTATTTTTTATTTGTTATATTTTAAAATTTCATTAATCTTTGATTATTAATATTAGTTTTGGAATAGTGTATGATGTGAGATTATCGGCATTGTATGTACCCTAATTTGTTCCTTTGTATTTTCATATTATTGTTAATCATTTGTATAACCTTTTATCCATGTATTTTTCTTCCATGCTTGCAATTATGCTTTTATTTCTTGTTATTGCATCATGATTACAATTCCAACTTTTGCCCATATCGATTGTCTTTTATCCTTAAGTAAACCAAACAAATATATTTTGAGTCGGTTTTATAATCTCTTATTTGAATGTTTCTCAAAACAATACAATATTTTGTGTTTAGAAATTCGAGAAATTATGCCCTAACGTGCTGGGTTTCGATTTTCCATTGACCAAATAACCAAATATCCTTTTAAATTTTCAATGCATGAATTTTGGAAGTCATGAGATGATCTTGGTATCGAGGGTTTGAAATGTTGTATCCTAACATGCTGAGATGATATTTTATTCCTTCAGAACAAGAGAATCTTAATATCCAATTCTAGTTACCCAAACATTTTTTAAAGGAATTGTATTTTAAATTATTTTCAAATTTTCGACATTAGGACATTAATTAATCAATAAGGTACCAATTTTGGGCACTACGAGGGTGCTAGTCCTTCCTCACACGTAACCGACTCCCGAACCTATTTTCTTGAATTTCGTAGGCCAAAATCAATATTTTAATAAAATAAAATGTTTTATAGGTGATCCGATCACACCTAAATAAAAGGGATTGGTGGTGACTCCTTATTTCTTTTTAAAGTCGATCCCCGTTTTTTCAAAATAAAAAAATGGTTTTCACAGGTTGGCGACTCCACTGGGGATAAATAAGAGAGTCAGGCCGTAAACTTGATTATTGTCTTTTTGTCAAAAATGGAAAATTTGATTTGAAAAATCATGATTCTTTTGTTGCATTTGTTAGTGATCCTTATGATTGTTGTGGTTTGAGTCTCGTAGAATAATCTTGCATTGCATTGCATGACCGTTGTGGTTACACCTTTTTAAGTGGGATGAGAAACTATGCCTTCATGAGGTTTTCACCTCTGCATCGACTAGTGGACTACTTCTGGGATACATCCGTACCTATGTCTTCGTGAGATTTTCTTCTCCTCATGGCCATAGGGAAATGTATTCCCCTGAACTGAACTAGATCCATATGAGCCTATAATGGGTGAGGATTGAGGTCAATCTACTGGTTTAGGTACCCTTTCTTTAGAACTGAACTGCATATAGTTAACCCTAAGAACCGACCCTAGGTAGAGCTATCCTGAACCTTAGCGGTTACCCAGATAGGTGTTTAACTATTTTTTGTTTGTTTTGAATTTTATCATTTGTATATGATACTGACTTGTTGTGTTTTGTTTTGGATGTAATTGCATAACATTGCATATTTAAAGAGGTGTCGATTCGTGTTCGGTTACTAAGTTAGAAGACTTGCCATGGAGAATGAATTTCTTGATAAAGTGGAGGATAATGCAGCTGTTTGTATATGGTCAGAGAAATTACAATTAGAGAAAAGGGATAGTCTAGCTGAGGGGTATACATCTGAGTTGTGGGACTTCACCCATATTAGTTTGACACAAAATGAGCTTCAAGAATTGAGAGATATATGGGCCCATTGGAATGATGAGACTAAGCAGTTGTTCTACCATAATTATGGCTATCTACCTTATTTGCTCAACATCAAGGTGGACAAGCATTTGTTTCGGGCTATGGCTTAGTTTTGGAACCCTGTCTATAGCTATTTCACTTTCGGGAAGGTGGACTTGGTGCCCACTGTGGAAGAATATACCACCTTGCTTCACTATCCAAAGATTCAAGTCAGCAAAGCTTACTCTAAGGCCACTAATGTCCCAACTTTTATGAAGAAATTAATGAATATTATCGGGATGAGTGAACAGTGGGTTATGGTCCGAATTTAGCAAAAAGGGGATGGTAAATGCAGTTCTTGGGTGAGTTTGAGGGACTTGGTCCTAGCACATCCGAGTGTAAAAAAGAAAGTTGGCATATTCACCTTGAGTATTTATGGCTTGGTAATCTTTTCTAAAGCTTTAAGGCATATAGATGAAGCAGTCGCTGATTTATTTGATCAACTTGATAAAAGGATACACCTGTACCTGCAATTCTAGCCTAGACATTCAGATCTTTGAACATGTGTCGGAGGGCAGGTGAAGGAAGATTTATTGGATGCGTACAGTTATTATTGGTATGGTTTCATGGTCATTTCTGGAAGGTGGACAAAGTCTCTTACCAAGTCTTCTCTGAGAATTATTCTACATTAAAGGAGGAAGCAGCTACGCAAAGGAGGGACAACATATCAGAGGAAAGGTGGATGGTAATTCTTCAAAATCTCAAAGAGGAGGATGTTGAATGGAGAGCCCTTTGGATGGTCCTCGACGAGATCCTTTATCGCTGTGGAAGTTTTGATTAGGTACTTTTGCTTGGAATTTGGGGAGCCGTTGGATATGCCCCTTTGTTCTATTAAGGCAGTACAAATCAAGGCAGTTTATACCAGTGACACACAGACTAGCTCAATGTGAGTTCTCATATAAGCGGGACAATTATAAAATAAAGGTAAGTAGACCCGTTGGATGAAGAGATTGGTTGTTGGTTCAATGACGACACCTGAATACAATGGATGGTTTAGTAAAATGATCAACGATAATATTCCTGAGCCAAATCAAGAGGGCGCGCAGTCGATGGAAGAATATCTACAAGTGGTCCCATCCGAGTTAGAAATCGTAAAGTAGGACTTTGAGAGAAAGAATCCAAAGCTCAAAAAGAAGATAGAACAATTAGAAGAGGAGAAGATGCATCTGAGGCTAGATATCGATGTTCAAAAATTAGAGATTGAGAAATGGAGAAAAGGAAAGAATAAAATCGAGGAAGATTTGGATAGCCTCAAAACGGGTTATAAGAAATTGCGATTGCTGGGTTGGGAAAAACATCTGAACAATGGCGACACGAGATCCAAAAAGAGAAGGCCAAACCCGATCAATGGGAAAGAAAATATCAAGACGCTCAGGGTCGAAAAGAAGCCTTAGAAAAGAGTCTGTCGGAAACCTAAAATGAGAAGATCGGATTAAAAGCCAGAATAGCAGAACTAGAAAAATCACTTCATCAGCATCGTAGCCGTAATTCTGTAATGAAACTGAAGGCGAGCTTGGATGAGATTAAAAAACTGAAAAAGAAAGTCGAAAAACTAGAGATTGCATTGCAAAACAGTGAGCTCCAGGTTGAGATCCTTGAAACAAGTAATGAGTGTTATAATGACAACTGCATCGATCTCAGAGTCAAGTTAGGGATAGAGACTACATTATGGGCGAATCTGTGGCCCAGGTTCGAGAGGTGGCTAACCATCTATAGACTTTAGCAGTTCAAACAGATGTGTTGAATGTGAAGTATGAGTTTGAGTCAGACCAGGGGCAGGCACTAGGTTTACTGCTTAAGAAAATTAAAACTTTGAGCATTAAGGCAAAACCTTATTTGTAACTCATTTTATGTAAAGAACTTTGTTTTCTAGTAAAGTTTTCTAAATAGGATTGAATCAGAATCGACGCCTTTTTGCATTCATTTCATGCATTTGCATTACATCATATACATTAAAGTCTACCAAAAGATCCTAATTAATTAAAAAATTGTTTCAGTAATCTAGAAACCGACAAAAATCTACTAAGTACACATCCTTACGGTACACAAAGAAAGACTAAAGTAATGGATAAAAGACTAAAAAGGTTAGAACAAATGCGGAAGGAGATGGAAGAACAGATGCAAGCATAAATGCAAAAGCAATTTGCTAAAATCCAGCAGGATATGAGGGATCAAATGCTGGAGTCACAAAGGAACATGATGAATCAGCTAACACAACTGCTGACTGGTGGACAAGAGAAAGGAAAAGACCCTATGGTCAATACTGGAGATGAAAATGAAGATCATCTTTACCCTCTCGGTTTTACCCTGAAAAACACATAGACACAAGCCGAGGTGTGTACGTGAAGGCCATCCGTTATAATCAGGCCCCAACAATTTCAGGCCAGTGCTTCACTGCCAGTTAACTATCAAACAGGCTCAGGCTCTAATCTAGGGGATAACCCAACTAATCCCATCATCCCTGATCTAGATGACATGATGAAAGCAGAAAGAGCGAGAATGAAGCTCCCAAAACAATTGGAAGATCGATGTAGGTGGTTAGAGAAGAAGTTCAGAGCAATGGAGAGTGCTGACTCTCACTGTGGGATCGATGCTAAAGATTTAAGCTTGGTTCTGGACCTAGTGCTTCCCTCCAAGTTCAAAACTCCTAAGTTTGAAAAGTATAATGAAACTAACTGCTCTGAGGCTCATATTACCATGTTTTGTAGATGAATGACGAGGTACATCAACAATGATCAACTATTGATTAACTACTTCGAGGACAGTCTAGTTGGGGTAGCATCTAAATGGTACAACCAATTGAGCCGTACCAAGATTAGCTTATGAAAGGACCTTGCTCAAGCTTTCATGAAACAGTATAGTCACATGACGGACATGACCTTGGATAGGATCACCTTGCAGAATATGGAAAAGAAATCAAAGAAGAGCTTCTGACAATATGCCTAAAGATGGAGGGAGGTTGCTATACAAGCTCAGCTACCTCTCCTAGAGAGACCACCATGCTATTCATTAAAATCTTAAAGGCTCCATTCATCACTCATATGTTGGGGGGTGCCACTAAAAGCTTCTCAGACATAGTGATGACTGATGAAATGATCGAGAACATGATAAGGAGCGGCAAAATAGAGGCAGGGGATAGTACCAAGAGGTTAGCCCCAAGGAAAAGAGAGAATAAGGTGAACAACATGAGTACATAAAACAAAGGTCATTCCAAGTCACTCACTGTAAACCAATCAAAGACGGTAACTGTCAACCACCAGAGCACCTCGAGACAAGAATCCAATACGAGGACGAACACAGAAAGACTATAGTTCACACCTATACCCATGACGTATAGGGAGATGTATCAGAACCTATTCAATGCGCATGTAGTGTCTCTCTTTTATTTAAAGTCAATGCAACCCCTATATCCCAAATGGTATGACGCAAATGCTCAGTGTGAATACCACGCTGGAATCACTGGGCATTCCATTGAAAATTGTACTGTGTTCAAAAAGTTAATTGAAAGATTTATTAAAATAGGGTTTGTAAAGTTTGATGACTCTTCCACACCAAATGTAGCAGAAAACCCGTTACCCAACCACATTGACCAAGGGGTAAACGGGATAAACGAAGGCGGGAGGAAGAGGGTGAAACAGGAGGTTGTAGAAGTCAAAACCCCATTGAAGTGGGTATGGAAGGAGATGGTTAAGAGAGGATCGATCGTATTGGATTCAAAAGAAGAATCTGAGGAAAAGAGGAACTACTGTGAGTTCCACAATGAAGCGGGGCATGAAATCCAAGAGTGTGGAGAGTTCAGGGCCATAGTGCAAGATAGGATAAACAACAAAGAAATGAAGTTTTACGAAGAGGTCAAAAGCCCCAAAGAGGGAAATATATGCGCGTTAGAAGGGGAATCGATGACGCAGATCCAAAAAGTCAATTACCAAGTAGTTATTTTTTCAAGACTTAAAAATAATGAAGCGGGAGCACGAATGCCACCAAAAGTCATAATCCAAAAACCTATAGTCTTTTTCTATAAAGACAGCAAGAGGGTTCCATGGAATTATTACTGTAATGTGACGATCTCGAGAAAGGAGAACCTAGCTAACGCTTCAAAAGAGGACCAAGGTGTGGATTCATATACGCGTAACAGAAGGTGGTACGATTCAGAAAGTAAGAAAGCAAAACCTGCAAAAGGAAAAGCCATAATGGTCAAACAGAAGAAGAAAAGAACAACCAGACCTGAACCCCCTGTTAACAAGCCGGTAAATGAAGAGGAGGCAAAAAAATTTCTAAAGTTTCTAAAGCATAGCGAGTACAGTGTCGTAGAGCAGTTGCGTAAACAACCAGCTCGTATCTTGGTGCTAGCCTTACTCCTAAGCTCGGAGGTTCATCGCAGCTCACTGATGAAAATCTTAAACGAAACTTATGATGCTAACGATATTTTTTCAACAAACTAGATCGCTTGGTTAGCAACATAAGCACTGATAACTTCATCTTCTTCAATGATGATGAAATACTACCCGGTGGCATGGGATCAACTAAGGCTCTACACATCACCACCTGCTATAAAGGGTATACACTACTGGTGGTATTGATTGACAATGGATCGACTCTGAATGTCCTACCATTATCCACATTGAACAGGTTGCCCGTGGATAGCTCTCATATGAAAGCCTGTCAAAATATAGTGAAGACGTTCGATGGCACAGAGAGAAGGGTAATGGGCAAAATTGAAATACCTCTTCTGATCACCCAAATACATATGAGGTGGACTTCCTGATGATGGATATTAAGCCTTCATACAATTTTTTGTTGGGGAGGCCCTGGATACATTCTGTAGGGGCAGTGCCTTCATCACTCCACCAAAAGTTGAAATTGGTACAGAAGGTCGGCTGGTGACGATAAATGCTGAGGAGGACATCATCGCAGCAGTGACCAGTGACATTCCATATCTTGAGGCAAACGATGAAGCAACCAAATGCTCCTTTCGATCTTTGAAATTTATGAATGCAACATTTATCACTGAAGGGAATAGGATCCCAATGCCTAAGATATCCAAGACTACAAGAATGGGCTTGCAGCTAACTATTAGGAAAGGGGCCTTACCAAAAAGAGGACTCGAGAGACACCTCCAAGGAAGGGTTGAGGCACTGATATTGAAGGACAAACAAGACCGCTTAGGCTTATGATTTAAGCCAGACGTGAGACAAAGAAAGAAGGAACTAGAAAAGAAGCAAGAGAGAAGGAAAACACAGTTGAATGGGGAGGAAATCAAATAGGAACCAATTATGTTCCCCCATATGTCGAAAACTTTTCTATCCAAAAAGATCATTCATCTTGAGCGGGGCACGCCAAGAAAGGAAACCATGGAAGAAATGTTGAGAAACTTAAGCGTCAACACAATATCTGAAGAGGAAGCTGGAGAAGGAAATTTGTCCAGCATTTTCCCCTACATACCTGGAAGTGTTCTGGACAACTGGACTGCAGAAGAGATTCCTATAGTTTTTAGAGCTAACTTAGAGTAATGTCCAGAACACACTTATTGCTTTAGGCCTAGGAGTAATAAGAATCTTTTGAGAAATAGGCTTATGTTCAAAAACATTATTTCAATAAAATACACATTTGTTATCATTTTGATCAAATATTCTTTTATTCTTTCCATTTCATTCATAATCATATTATACAAATAATTGCTCTTTGATTCTTTTGTCCTTTGGACATTCTTCCAAATATTCTTTTGTTCTTCATTCATGATCATACCATACAAATAAGTATTCTTAGATTTTTTTGGTTCTTTGTATCTTCCTTCATCCTCATAATAGGTCTCCAGATATCAATGATACGAGCGACACTGCTAATGACTCAGAGTCTCTTTTTGAGCGAGATATGTGTATGGAGGATTCTCAGGATTTCGAAGATGACCGAGGTTGTGACCTATCTCTTAATTTGTTGAGGATGGTAGAGCAAGACGAGAAACAAATCCTACCTCACAAATAAGCAATAGAAATTGTGAGCTTAGGAAAGGAACAAGAGGTGAAGATCGTAACTTGTATCACTGTGGAGATAAAGAGAGACCTTATTGAATTACTTCAAGAATTCAAAGATGTCTTCGCATGGTCATACCAAGATATGCCCGGGTTAAACACTGATATCATGGTGCATCGACTCCTCATAAAGGAAGAATGTAAGCCAGTTCAGCAAAAACTCCGAAGGATGAGGCCCGACATCTTGTTAAAAATAAAAGAAGAGGTTAGAAAGTGTTTGACATCAAATTTCTAAAGGTGGTGAAATACTCAGAATGGGTAGCCAACATAGTCCCTGTCCCTAAAAAGGATGGAAAAGTACGAATGTGTGTAGACTACAGAGATTTGAATAAAGCTAGCCTAAAAGATAATTTCCCACTGCCTCATATTGACACCTTGGCGGACAACACGGCGGGGAACTCACTGTTCTCCTTCATAGACGATTTCTCCGGATACAACCAAGTCAAGATGCATCCTGAACACATAGAGAAAACCACATTCGTAACCATGTGGGGAACTTTCTGCTATAAAGTGACGCCATTTGGACTGAAAAATACTGGAGCAACGTATCAAAGAGCCATGGTAACCTTGTTTCATGTTATGATGCACAAAGAAGTTGAAGTTTATGTCGATGATATGATCACAAAATCTCGAATAGAGAAAGAACACGTTCAAGTCCTGAAGAAATTGTTCTTAAGGTTGAAAAAGTTCCATCTAAAACTCAATCCGGCAAAGTGTACTTTTGGAGCCAGGTCCGAAAAGTTGCTTAGGTTTGTAGTCAGTAAAAAAGGGGATTGAGATCGACCCAGAAAAAATCAAAGCCATACAAGAGCTACCTTCACCGCATACTCAAAAAATAGTTCGAGGTTTCTTAGGGAGATTAAATTACGTTGCCCATTTTATTTCACAATTAAAGGAGAAGTGCGACCCCATATTTCGTCTTCTTAAGAAACACAATCTAGATGTATGGGATGAAGAATGCCAAAAGACTTTCTACAAGGTCAAACATTACTTGTCCAATGCCCCAGTGCTAGTGTCACCTAACCCAGATAAGCCATTGATATTGTACTTAGCAGTATTTGAAAACTCCATTGGATGCGTGCTCGGCCAAAATGATGAGTTAGAAAGAAAAGAAAGAGCAATATACTACCTTAGTAAAAATTTACTGAGTGTGAGACAAGGTACTCACCAATAGAGAAGTTGGGTTGTGCCTTAGTTTGGACAACCCGAAGGCTAAGATAGTATATGTTGTATCACACCACTTAGCTCATCTTGAAACTGGACCCTCTGAAGTACATGATGGAGTCGACAGCTTTAAATGGAAGGATGGCCCGATGGAAAATTCTGCTTTCTAAATTTGACATAGCCTATCTGAGTTAGAAAGCAGTAAAAGGGAGTGCAATAGCAGATTTTCTGGCCAGTAGAGCTTTGGAAGATTACGAGCCCTTGAACTTTGATTTCCCGAATGAGGATCTGGTGTGTGTTGCAACCACTGAAGGAGGTGGTCCAGAAGAACTTCCCTGGAAACTAAACTTCGATGAGGCCTCAATTGTTGTGGGTAATAGAATCGGGGCAGTCTTGGTATCCCCAAATGGAGATCATTATCCATTTACTAGTAAATTGGATTTTAATTGTACAAATACATAGCAGAATAAAGCGTGCATCAAGGGTATCCTTCCAGCCATAAAATGAAAGACCAAAGTGCTAGAGATGTATGAAGATTTTTGCGCTAGTGATTTATCAACTCAAGGGAGAATGAGAGACAAGAGATCTCAAGTTGATCGATTATCAAAAGCTGGTCCTTGAATTGATCAAATAGTTCGATGACATCACCTTCTGCTACCTTTCACGAGACGAACATCAGATGCCTGATGATTTGGCTATCTTAGCTTCCATGATTAAGGTGAATAAACAAGAAGATGTAAAACCCATCCAGGTGAGCATTTAAGAAATTTTGGCTCACTGTTACAATGCTGAAGAAGATGAAGAAAAAGATGATCCCCCCTGGTACCACGATAAAACCCATCCAGGTGAGCATTTAAGAAATTTTGGCTCACTGTTACAATACCAAAGAAGATGAAGAAAAAGATGATCACCCCTGGTACCACGATATATTGTGATATGTGAAAAATTGTGAATATCCTGACCAAGCAACTGAGAATGATAAAATGACGTTGAGAAACTAGCCTGGGACTATGTCTTAGATGAGGAGGTCATATACAAAAGAAGAAAGGATCAGGTACTATTAAGATGTGTGGACACCGTTGAGGCCAAGAAAATCTTAGAAGAAGTCCATGAGGGCATCTGTGGGACACACGCTAATGGTTTTACAATGGCCATGAAAATTATGAGATCCGGGTATTATTTGTCCACCATGGAAGGAGACTGTATCAATTACACCAAGAGATGTCATAAGTGCCAAATCTATGAAGACAAAATTCATGTGCCTTATTCACCTCTGCATGTCATGACTTCCCCAAGGCCTTTCTCTATGTGGGGCATGGATGTGATTGGACCAATATCGCCAAAAGCTTCCAATGAGCATCGATTCATCTTTGTGGTTATCGACTACTTCACCAAGTGACTAGAGGCCGCTTCATATGCCAATGTTACAAAATCGGCAGTAAGCAAATTCCCGAAGAAGGAGATCATATGTCAATATGGAATGCCGGAGAAGATCATATTTGACAATGCATTGAACTTGAATAATAGCACAATAGTGGAGGTCTATAGTCAATTCAAGATCAGACACCACAACTTGTCACCGTATCACCCTAAAATGAATGGGGCAGTGGAGGCAGCCAATAAAACCATTAAAAAGATCGTGGGGAAAATGACTGAAACTTATAAAGATTGGCACGAGAAGTTACCATTTTCCATTTTTGCTTATCGAACATCTGTCAAGACCTCTACCGGGGCAACGCCTTTCTCGTTGGTCTACGGAATGAAGGCGATTCTACCTATCGAAGTTGAGATTCCTTCTCTCTGATTTTTGTCAGAGGTGAAGCTAGATGAAGCAGAATGGATCCAGTCTTGATATGATCGGTTGAATTTGATCGAAGAAAAGAGGCTAAGGGCTATCTATTATGGTCAGATGTACCAAAAACGAATGATACGAGCCTATGACAAAAAGGTTCGCCCTAGAGAATTCCATGAGGGGGACCTGGTTTTGAAAAAGATCATTCCCATACAAAAATATTTCAGAGGGAAATGGATGCCAAACTGGGAAGGACCTTATGTGGTAAAGAAAGCCTTTTCTAGAGGAGTATTGATTCTACCCGAGATGGATGGTAGAAATTTTCCCAATCCTGTGAATTCGGATTTCGTCAAGAAGTATTTCACCTAAAGACGAAGAGGCCAAGGTGAAAACCCGCAAAGGGCACTTTGAGACCTCAAAAAAAAGAGAGAGAGCCAAGGCGAAAACCCACAAAGGGCGCTTTGAGACCAAAGGGGTTTTTTATTTGAAAACTCGAAAACAGGCGGCTCAAATTTTGAATATGAGGCATGTGGTAGTCTTATCCTCTTAGAATTAACAAGAAGGAGGAACATTACATCTTGGGGTATCAACAAAATACTTGAGATCTCTTGAACACATATCTAGCTCAAAATGGTCTTTGAGAAGTTTGAACAGAGAAGCTCGTGCTGCGATATACAGGGCACCTATTTTTATCTTATTCATTTTGTATCCTAGAAAAATTTGCTATTTTGATTAATTTATCCATTTCGAGCTTTGCTTTTAAAAAAATTCTATCTTGTTCATTGTGATAGTATTTTTCAAGCATTTTTCATTGAAACAATGATTATTGGACTTATATTATTCACATAAAAGAAGTTCTACATATTACTTTGAAGGCTTCTAAATAGTACAAAAACCTGAAACAGGACTGTTGTTTAGAACTAACCAAATCTAAGGGTTGGAAACATTTGAGATTGAGGAGTCAAAATCATGACTATCTCTTCAGATTTTCTGTCAAAGATATCAGAGACAAGATCTTATGTCGGTAATATAACCTTGACAAATAACGAGCAACCCAAGCATTAAAATGGGATCATTCTCGAAAAAATGACATTCTATGTTCATGCATACACATCTAGTCATGATACCCAGAGAATGGTGTAACAGATCAAATTGATTGAAGAAGACACAAATCCTATACCCCTGAGTTACAGTGGGATGGATTGAAAAAGATACAAATCCTATACCCCTAAGCTGCAGTGGGATGGATTGAAGATGGTACAAATCTTATACCCTTGAGTTGCAGTGGGATGGAAGAAACCACAAATTTTATCTCCCTAAAGTTGCAGTGGAGCATACCAATTGAGTAAATAGTGATTATTTCTTCGAATTTTCTATCAAAAAAACCAGCTGAGCAAAGAAGGCAGGGTAACACATTAATGACAGAACATTAATGAACAACGAGCAATGACAACCCTAATCATTAAAAAGGAATCATTCTAAAAAATAACATTCTGCATTTATACAAACATCATCCACACATCTAGTTAGGAGCATTTGATGCATTCTAATCATGACATCCTAATCATTTGGAATAAATAGGCCCATCAAACAGATTTTACAGGTCTTGTTCCCCAGAAAACGGTGTGACAGACTAGTGAAACCACAAATCCCATGCCCTTGAAGTTGCAGTGGGATGGATTGAAGTTATAATGGCAAATCTTATCTCCCTGAAGTTGCAGTGGACTAGATTAAAGCCACTAAACCTTATCTCCCTGAAGTAGCAGTGGAGCAGGTTGAAGTTAAAGTCTTATCTCCCTAAAGTTGTAGTGGAGCAGACTAAAGATAGAGAATCTCATTTCCCTAAAATTGCAGTGAAACAGATTGAAGCTATAAATAAGCAAGTCTTATCTCCCTAAAGTTGTAGTGGAATAGACTGAAGATAGCAGATCTTATCTCCCTGAAGTTGCAGTAGAGCAGATTGAAACCATAATCCTTATCTCTCTAAAGTTACAGTAGAGCAGGATAAAAATACAGAAATCTTATCTCTATAAAGTTGTAGTGGAGCAGACTGAAGATAGCAAGTCTTATCTCCCTGAAGTTGCAGTGGAACATACTGAAGATAGCAAATCTTATCTCCCTGAAGCTGTAGTGGAGCAAATCGAAACCATAATCCTTATCTCTCTGAAGTTGCAGTAGATCTCCCTGAAGTTGCAGTGGAGCAGGTTGAAGTAGTAAGTCTTATCTTCCTGAAGTTGCAATGGAGCAAACTGAAGATAGCAAGTCTTATCTCCCTGAAGTTGCAGTGGAGTAGACTGAAGATAGCAGATCTTCTCCCTGAAATTACATTGGAGCAGACCAAAGCCACAATCCTTATCTCTCTAAAGTTGCAGTAGAGCAGGATAAAAATACACAAACCTTATCTCCCTGAAGTTACAGTGGAGCAGGTTAAAGTTACCAATTCTTATCTCCTTTAAGTTCAAGTAGAGTAGATCGAAGCTATGAATCTCTTCTTCTTGAAATTACACTGGGGTAATTGAAGCTACAAGTCTAATCTTCCTGAAGTTGTAGTAAAGCAGATTAAAGCTACAAGTCTAGCCTCCCTAAACTTGCAGTGAAGCATATTAAAGTTATGAGTCTAGTCTTTCTAAAGTTACAGTGGAGTAGATTAAAGCAATAAATCCTATACCTTTAAAGTTGCAGTAGGTTGGAATAAGACTACTTGAAGAAGAGGAGCACCTAAAAGGGGTCGAGATTCAGAGACCGGGCAAGATTGGTCCTTCTTAAACGTCTTTGCTTCATTCTCTTTACACGACAATAAGCAAAGAGGGGCAGCTTTAAACAGCCTAATCTGCCTAGGCCCATGAAATGATTAAATAACAAAAAAAAACCAAAATAGATTAGAGTCCATCAATCTATTACAACAAAACCCAATATCCCAACAACTAAACCAGGCCTAATGGCCCAAAACCTAAGCCTAGGTTCAGCCAAACAGAAACCCTAGCCCCAACCCCTTCTCACTTGCTCCAGCTCAAGAGCTACCAACCTCTCAGACGCCCCATGCCAATCGGCCTCCGTGACTGTAAAAAAAGCACAAACAACAAAGAAGACAACAAACACAAAGGAGCAATTTTTATATTTTTTTCCATTTTTCTTTCATTCGGCTATAAGAAGCCCAAAGCAACCATCCTGTATTTTTTACACACATGCATACATAACAATCGAATACAGAAGTCAAATACATTTTGAGGTGATTCATTCGTTCATTTTCCCTTTTTTTTATCTTTTTAATTTGAATCTACCACAAATACGTAAAGGGGAGGAAGTTTTTACTCATTGTTCAGCGTTGATATTGTCGGCGTTCGCTTCTTTGGTCCAAAGGCTAACAGATCCCTAGGGATTCAGTTGAAACCACGATAGAGGAGTCCAAGGGTCGAAATTTTTCATTGTTTTAAGAGTTTTGGGGTTTGATTTAGGGATTTTTTAGGTCTTAAATCTATTTAATACGAGAAAGGGGTGCGAAAAGGGTATTTTTTAGCTCTCCGGCCGCTGCGGATGGCGGCAGCGTCGCCGGTGGCTAACGATCAGTACGACGGACAATCGGAGGCCCAATGACTGGAGCATGGCTGAATTTTGAGAGAATTGAGAGGTTTCTCTCTTATTTTTTTTAAAAGAGAATGTGAAAATGAAATTAAAAAAAAAAACTTAGTTTTTTATAGGGTGTAAAACGGCACCGTTTGGTGCCTAGGGTTAGATTGTTAATACGGTGTCGTTTCATGGCCCTTGACCTGCGTCCTAACCTGAACCAAAAGGAGATCCGCGTGTTTTTTTCCTGATGGGCTATTTGGGCGATTAGTCCCTCCATCTTGCTCTATCATTCGATTGGGTCATATTTATATTTTCTTCATTTTTTAATATTTCCCCGAGATTTGTGTGCTGCTTTAATTTAGTATGTGTTTAAATGCTGCGTTCAGGAACTTGGGACAATTGCGTTTTTAATTCCTATTTGTTTGCGCGCATTGTGTTTTAATCCCTAATTCTGTTTTAATGGTTTATTTATTTATGGATTATCCTTTTATTTTTTTTATTTTGTTTTTATTTCAATTGAGTTTTTTTTAATTTAAGTTTATGTAACTTTTTTATTCATTGTAATTTATCCATTATCCATTTTCTAGAAATTGTTTTAACATATCCTTTTGAACTACTTTATTGATTTTACATTGTTTTAGTTGTTATTTTTATATTTTCTTTTGTATTTTTGATTTGTTTTATTATATAATTTATTTATTTTAAAATTATCTTTTATGTATATTCTTTGTTTTTAAAGATTTATATGATGTTTCTTTTAAACACTCTTATACATTATTATTTTTATATACATTGTTTTACTAATATGTGGTCACCACGAGTCCTCTGCAAGACTTTGGTCCACCTAAGACTGTGGATTACCTGACAGAATAAACAAACAGATGTGAGTTTAAGTAAACTCAGTATGTAACCTAATAGAATTAAGCATGCGAACATACAAAATTATAATCACAGATAGAAACAGATATAGATCCAGATTCAGATATACAAAATCCTACCCCCATCCTCTACATAACATCTCCGACCATCCCATCACACCATGTGGGGTTAAAAACACCCACCTATCCCTACACACCACGTTGTGCCATGAAGACACATATATCAAAAAATATGCAGTCAAGTTACCAACATATGAGAGATTAATGTCGTACAGGATACTTCCTCCTCATATATCAATCCCACCCCAAACAGATACAGAGCATACATACAGAGTTAACACATAAATCATGTTTAACATGCTTATATAAACAGATAACAGATATTCATAACATAGACATGCTGAGAACTATATTTTAGTCTAACAGATCACATAGTTTTAGAGTTTAGTTAGCCTTTACCGACCCTATGGTAGGCCCACGGTTGATTAGGACGACTCGTGCGACCTTACAAAGAATTTCAGTATAATGGGCCCACATGCTTGTGTGGCTTGCCCGTGTGGGCCCAGACGCCTATGTGGTTGGCACACCAAGATTGGCCTTGCCTGTGTGGCCTACACGGCCACACTCGAGCCACCATACAGCTATCTGCTGCGCATGGCCATGCCTTCGTCGACCACACGACCTACCATACGGGTGACCACACGCATATGTGGCGTCGAAAGATTCATTTTATTGTTTCATAATCGCAGCCTTACAACATCAACAATGCACATGAAAACATACCGTTGTTGAACTGAACTTTGAACACTCAAAGTGCTGCAGAAACCCTAGCCAAGTATTGTCTTTTGCCAAACCAAAAGGAACAAAAACAATCCCCCTAAATAATCACTTAGCCAACAAGCAACAAGATTCACATGACAAGACTTACTGAACAAATACAGTAGAAAATTGTGCAAAAGAGAATTGAATTGAAAACCGAAAAGGAAAGGGGAAGGAAGAAAAACGGACAGGGAAGATGAGAGTACAAGAATGTCAAAAGGAAAAAAAGGATTTTTGGGAAAAAATAAAATAAAATAAAATAAAATATTTCTAACTTCCCGCTACACTTTAATCTCAACATCTTCAGAATTTTAATTCCACCAAAACTCTGTCTGAAAAACTGAGCAAAAATAAATACCCACTCTAACACAAGAATTCAAACACAAGACCTCCACCACACCAACACCCTTACCACTCGAACCAGTAGGCTCATTTTGATATGGCTTAACAAAAAATTTTCTATAAGCCCATTCAATAAGGGTAAGGCTTAATTCTAAAAATAACAAAATTTGCTAAAGGTAAGGTTTGAACTTGGGATCTCTTACTCATAGCTAAAACACTTAACCACTAAAGCAGATAGATATTTATGTCAAATATTTACAGAATCGAAAATAAATTATTCAAGGCATTCAATAACACTTTCCACCATAATTAAAATTTTAAGAATATTTAATAATAAAAATTTAATAACCAAAACATCTAAATATTATGCATAATATAACTTAATTAAAAGAATTTCAAAAGAATGATTTCCCCAAAATAATAATAGAAAACATACCATATTAATAGCAAACATATCTAATCAACAATTATGTCTTATATATAAAAAAATAAACCTAGAAAGGCTAAAATCAAATACCATCAAAATTTGAAATTTATGCCAAATAAAAATTAATAGTAGTCATACCTTAATTGAAAAAGAAAATTATGGTCGAAATATAAAAGTTTCTTATCAAATCTATACTTTACCCATGCTTGTACAATAAATCAAAGATTGGGAGTAAGAACCATAATCCATTCTGAGATTGAATCTTTCAACATCCCGAAGATGAAGTTTTACGTGAAAGTTCAGGGTGAAAAAGAATTTGAACTATGGGACGACTTTGAAAGATTTTGAAAAAAAAAATAAAGAAACATCGTACTAATAACGTGTTATAAAATAAAGAGAGATGGAGAGAATAAAGAACAAAGAAAATATGAAAGCAATGGAGAATGTACTTTATTAATCAAAGGGATGATTACAATGCTTCATCAGAGTCTCTATTTATAGGCATAAGAAGTATAAAAGAAGTAGAGATTTTATTTTAATAATTATTAGAATTTAAAGTACATCAAAAGTTTATTTTGATCATGATGGAGATCCCCTTAATCAAATATTCATAACAAAAATAAGTAAATTAATGAATTTTCCAAATATTTTACCACACAAAAGTTACTCAAAAGTTGTTAAAGAAGTTGAGTTCCACCTCAATCCACTAGCTTTCCTTTTCCTTTGCTAGTGTTAGTATTATCTTCTTCAATTTCTTCATATATAACAAAAATATCATAAATGTTAAAACATTAAATAGTCATTAATATGACTCAAAAACACCTGAACTTAAAATAAACATGATTTTGTGCATATATGAGATGGAAACTATAACACTCATACCTTGATCACATCATTTCTTCCTCCAACACACTTTCTCACATTTGTATTTTAAACCATAGTTTTGTGGGTGATGGAGATGATGAGGGATAATGCTCAACATAGGTTTAATGTTGCTGATTTTACAAGAAATTGATAGAAAATGATGAAAATGATATAAATTTGGGAGAGAAATGGGTGGAGCAAAGAGAAAGATGAAGAAGAAAGGAGAACTTTATCCCACCTTTTTGGCCAACCACTAATAAAGGAAGAAGAAAGATATTTTTCTTTTTTTTTTTTGTTTGAATTTTCACAATATAAAATTCTAGTGTATTGGGTCAAGAAGTCAAAAGCTTTTAACATGTATTAAAAATGTTTTTCTACACGCCAAAATTTAATAAAAATATCTCATCATCACAAGTAATAAAAATTTTCTAATATTTGATCTGATGTTTATTCTAAATGTCTAAATTACATTCGATGGTAAAATTACTATTTTTCCCCAAGTCTTGAATTCATATCCGATTGGGCGATGAATATGAGTAGTTAAAATTTCCTTTTAAAGGCTTCTCAATGTATTAAATTTAATTTAATCCATTTGAGAATCTAATTTTCTCATATCGAATTCTACTAAACTTCTCAATATATAGGTATACCATAAATCGTAAATTTTGAGGTGTTACAAATAATAAATGTATGATCGATTTGTGGCAAATGACATGATATTTTTTTTGTATTTGAAATGTTCAATTAATTTTAGTTGAATTTATTTACTTTAGTAATGAATTTATTTTATTTTGAGTTTTTAAAATTCTTGTTTTCTTATTTAGTATTAGTTTGTTAAGCATAGTTAAATGCATAATTTTTAACACAAATTCCTTTAAAGCTAATGATATTTTTGTAGCATAGCATAAGTTTTTAACACCATTAGTATTTTGGAATAATTCATATAAATATTTAACATTTTTAGGTGTCAAATTGAACCTAAAAAATGTTTAGGCACAAAATTCAAAAAAAATGAAGTTCATGTCGAGGTGAGCACTCGATCGAATCTCAAATGAAAAAATTTTGAGGTAATGGAGTTGACAAATCTTATTTTATCATTCTAACTCTATTTGAAATTTTCTTGAATCAAGTTGAGTGAGATAGAATTCGAATCCAATTGAATCAAATATATTTGTTCGAGTTAAATTAAAAAAAAATGACTTTGGATCCTTGTAACCATTATCACCCACTATAATAAAATTTGTTCACCGTAATCAAATTTGTTATTAACTTTCATCTCCTCATAATTTATTTATTAATATTTTATATACGGGTTAGCTTCTTTACTTGCTTAGTTGCTTCAAATATCTTCGATTTTTGTTACTATGTATTTTGAAATTAAAAAATATATTAAATATAAAAAATTTGATGTCTTAATAAAAGTTATCTTAAAGATAAAATGTGAAATTGATAAATATCTTCGGTTTTTGTCACTATGTATTTTGAAATTAAAAATATATTAAATATAAAAAATTATTTTTAATGAAAAGTTATCTTAAAGATAAAATGTGAAATTGATACCAACATAAAATTTTAACACGAATATATTATGGCATCATCAATAATTCAATTTTAACATAAATTTATAAAGATTTAATATGATTAAAAATTAAATAGTATAAATAGTATAAAATGTGAAAAATAATTTAATAATATAAATAGTAGATACAAATAAAATTACTACTATTTAGGTTTAGGAATTTTTGGATGATTTTTTATTTGGGGTAAAGGGTCAAGTAAAAATTTAAGGAAAAATAAAAGTTTCGAGGGTTGGGGAGTAAAATTTTAGGAGAAAAGTAGATGGGGGAAAATATTCAAAAAAAAAATTAGGGGGAAAATGGGTTGGGGGTAGATAAGGGGTGAGATGGGATGTGAGTAAAAGTTTTGAGAGAAAATAGGAGGGAGTAAAAGTATATAGGGAAAGTAAAAATGTTTGAGGGTTTAGGGTAAAAATGTAAAATAATATAGTTTGGTATTCGTTTTATTCGAATTATTCGAGTTATTCAAATTTGAAGATTAAACTCGATTCGAATTAGAAATTTAAAAAAATTCAAGTTGGCTTGAATAACTCAACTCGTTTAACTCGAAATTCAAATTTTTTTTAAATTTTTTCGAGTCGAATCGTGTTTTGCTCATTCCTAATTTCATCTGCCAAATTGGACCCAAAAGAAGCTTAGATACTAAATAAGAAAAAATATCAAGTTGAGGTATGGGCTCAAAAAATTTTAAGTACCAAATTAAGAAAAATGTTAAATTTAAATACTAAATGTTTGATTAGCCAAAGGAAAAGATACGCTGCGATCGAAACTCCTTGTTGTGTACCTCTGCAGGCCTGAAGAGCATTGAGATAAATCCATTATAAACAACCCTGTATGAGACCAAGCTCAGACAAGTCATTCTCCAAAGAATCCATTTCTCACTAAAATTCATTTGTTTCATTACGACTTCAATATACCCTTACTCAACTAAACCATGTCTAATTTCATCGCTACATCCTCTTTTTGTCCTCCAGTTCTTCTTCGTAGGCTATCATGTTATAACCAATTAATGTAATTATACATATAAAAATAAATAATAATTTATATTACTTATACAATTCATGAGTTGGTTTCACAAGTTAATCAGACATCAACATAGTTGAAAAAATATTACAATAACATAAATTTTTAACAACAACAAATTGTTTTATAAGGGTCTTTAAACTAGACCTCGGTCATAGGTCGGATCACTAGCCTGTGGCTAAAGGTCCCCCTAAAAGTGGGAGGGTTTGGGAAAAAGGCCCAAAAATAGGCTTGAAAAAAAAAATCTGTTTTCTAAAAGGATCGGGCCTCAGGTAATATTGTTTTGGTCTGAGCCCAGCCCACCCCGACCCGAATTTGCCTAAATTTTTCACTACTGTTTTGTGGGTATTTGGTACTATTTGTTACCATTTTGATTTTTTTTGTTGCCATTTTACAATTACAGTACTATATTTTGTTATTTATGCTATTTTAAAGAAATTTACTTGCTAAATTGCAACTACTTTATTGTTATTTATGTAAACGGCCCAATCTGCCCGGGCCCATGAAATGATTAAATAAAAAAACAAAAAACCAAAATAGATTAGAGTCCATTAGTCCATTACAACAAAACCCGATAGCCCAAAAACTAAACTAGGCCCAACGGCCCAAAACCTAAGCCTAGGTTCAGCCAAACAGAAACCCTAGCCCCAACCCCTTTTGCACTACTCCAGCACTTCAATAGCCACCACGCCTCCATACGCCCCACGCCGAGCGCCACGTACCACCACGCCAACTGGCCTCTATACCTGCGAAAAAAACAGACAAACAACAGTAAGACAACAAGCACAAATGAGCGATTTTTATATTTTTTTCTCCATTTTTCTTTCATTCAGCTTTAAGAAGCCCAAAGCAATTGTCTTGTATTTTTTACACACACGCATACAAAGCAATCGAATACAGAAATCAAATACATTTTAAGGTGGTTCATTCATTCATTTTCCTTTTTTTTTTTTACTTTTTTACTTTGAATCTACCACAAATACGTAAAGAGAAGGAAGTTTTTACCCGTTGTTCGGCGTCGATATCGTCGGCGTTCGCTTCTCTGGTCCAAAGGCTAACGGATCCCTAGAGATCTGATTGAAACCACGGCAGAGGAGGCTAAGGGTTGAAATTTTTCGTTGTTTTAAGGGTTTTGGGGTTTGATTTAAGGATTTTTTTAGGTCTTAAATCTATTTTCTACATGAAAGGGGGTGCGAAAAGGGTATTTTTTAGCTCTCCAGCCACTGCGGATGGTAGCGCCGTCGCCGGTGGCCAATGGTTGGCACGATGGATAGTCAGAGACCTAATGACTAGAGCATGGCTAGATTTTAAGAGAATTGAGAGGTTTCTCCCTTATATTTTTTCAAAAGAGAATGTGAAAATGAAATTAAAAAAAAAACTTAGTTTTTTATAAGGGGTAAAAAGGCACCGTTTGGTGTCTAGGGTCAGATTATTAACACGGCGTCGTTTCATGGCCCTTCACCTGTGTCCTGACCCGACCCAAACCCAAAAGGAGATCCGCGTGTTTTTTCTTATGGGCTATTTGTGCGATTAGTCCCTCTATCTTGCTCTATCATTCGATTCGGTCATATTTATATTTTCTTCATTTTTAATGTTTCCCCGAGATTTGTGCGCTACTTTAATTTAGTACGTGTTTAAACATTGCGTTCAGAAACTTGGGATAATTGCGTTTTTAATCCCCGTTCGTTTTGCGCATTGTGTTTTAATCCCTAATTCTATTTTAATGATTTATTTATTTATGGATTATCCTTTTTATTTTGTTTTTATTTCAATTGAGTTTTTTTAAAATTTAAGTTTATGTAATTTTTTTATTCATTGTAATTTATTCATTATTCATTTTCTAGAAATTGTTTTAATATATCATTTTGAACTACTTTACTAATTTTACATTGTTTTAGTTGTTATTTTTATATTTTCTTTTGTATTTTTGATTTATTTTATTATATAATTTATTTATTTTAAAATTCTCTTTTATGTATATTCTTTGCTTTTAAAGATTTATATAAGGTTTCTTTTAAACACTCTTATACATTATTATTTTTATATACATTGTTTATATTAAACTATTTTTATTTTATGTATATTATTTATTTTAGATTGATATATATATATATTGTTTTGTATATTACTTACTTTAAATTTCTTCTTACATAATATTATTTTAAAATTCATTTATATGCTACTATTTTACATATTATTTATTTTCATTTTTATTTTTTATAATTTATTTTAAACTTTTACATGTCTTACCTATTTTAAAATTGTTATACATATAATTTATTGTTTTGTATATTGTTGATTTCAAATTTCCTTTCTTTCACATTATTCGTTTTAACTTTATTCATCATCATTTGAAAGCTTGTCATATTTTATTTATTTTAATTTCCTTTATTTTCTTTATTTTTATATTTTAAAATTTCATTAGTCTTTGATTATTAATATTAGTTTTGGAATAGTTTATGATGTGAGATTATCGTCATTGTATGTACCCTAATTTGTTCCTTCTTTGTATTTTCATATTATTGTTATTCATTTGTATAACCTTTTATCAATGTATTGTTCTTCCATGCTTGCAATTATGCTTTTATTTCTTGTTATTGCATCATGATTACAATTCCAACTTTTGCCCATATCGATTGTCTTTTATCCTTAAGTAAACCAAACAAATATATTTTGAGTCGGTTTTATAATCGCTTATTTGAAATTTTCTCAACACAAGGCAATATTTTGTGTTTGGAAATTTAAGAAATCGTGCCTTAACGTGCTGGGTTTTGATTTTCCGTTGACCAAATAACCAAATATCCTTTTAAATTTTCAATGCATGAATTTTGGAAGTCATGAGATGATCTTGGTATCGAGGGTTTGAAATGTTGTATCCTAACATGCTGGATATGATATTTTATTCCTTCGGAACAAGAGAATCTTAATATCCAATTCAAGTTACCCAAACATTTTTTAAAGGAATTGTATTTTAAAATCTTTTCAAATTTTCGACATTAGGACATTAATTAATCAATAGGGTACCAATTTTGGGCGCTGCGAGGGTGCTAATCCTTCTTCATACGTAACCGACTCTTGAACCCGTTTTCTTGAATTTCGTAAGCCAAAATCAATATTTTAATAAAATAAAATGTTTTATAGGTGATCCGATCACACCTAAACAAAAAGGATTGGTGGTGACTCCATATTTCTTTCTAAAGTCGATCCTAGTTTTTTCAAAATAAAAAAATGATTTCGACAATTTAAGTATAAATACCTTTTTTTAATGTATTTTCAATTTGTTGAGAAATATTTATTTAATATTTTTAGTGTATTTGATGTATTATATATATTTTAAAATTTTATTTAATAAAATAATATAAAAAGATTTAATATGGGCATGTTGAGCTCGGGTTTAACAATTTTTTATCTCGTCAGGCTTGGATAAAATTTTAGGCCCATTTGTTGGGTCAAGTCAGGCCTGAACCTAGAAAATAGGCCTAAAATTTTACATTTGCCCTATTCATGATCAGGTCTACTTTAAACTATAATATTAAAGAATTCTTAAAATAGATGAGTGGTTAAGTTAGAAATTTAAAAATTTTAGGGTGTGAGTTCGATCCTTAATGTTGATTTTATATATTTTTATATAATTTTTCTTTCACCATAATGTGGGTGTAACATAATCTAGTTGAACCTAAATGACTGGAAAAACCAAATGCAATAATTTGAGTGACAAGCATGAATAATTTAAACTCGAAATGACCATAACTGAAATTATATGAACCAAATAATATTATTCCTAAACTTTTATAATTTAACTCAAAATGAACCTAAATCTAAAATGACTCAAATTTGAAATGAATTTAACCCAATTGACTTAAAATTAAAACAAGCAAAATCAAATATGACCTAAAAGACTAATGGTGAGAAGATTAGTGGTTTTTTTAGGCATACAAGTACATATTTAAATTTAATACTATTATATTGATTAAAATTTTAATTAAATTTATTAACTATTGATAAAATTTTTGTTTGAAAGATAAATTTATTAATTTATTCAATTAATGGAACCATACAATTCGAGAGAGAAAAAAATAGCAAATACTCATCGTAGATGGTGAAGGACAAGCTCCATCAACACAACAAAGACTTTAGCCTCAACATTAATAGAACATTATGACACGTTAACAATTGGCTTTGTCACAACTTAGGCACGATATATCTAGAGTGGTTGCAAGCACTTAATACGATGAGCAAAAATTGACAAAAGAATTGAGAATTCACCAAACTAGAGAGGATGACAACAAAATCATCCCCTAAAATTACTTGTAAAACTAAAATTACATGCATAAGCAAGACAAAAAAACGTACTATAAGAGCAAACAAAAACTTCTAAAACTGAAGACTTATTAAAAATAGAAAAAAAAACAAAAAAAACATATAAAACTTAAGACAACACGTGTCCAAATCGACACGTGAAATAATTTATTATTCTTAAACACTCTCAAACCAAAAACAAATTAAGAAGTTGACAAAGAGCCACTCACTTTTCAAGAGAAACTACTTGTGGCTAATGCAGTTTTATCGAACAATAGACACCGTCATCTGTCCATCACAATTTCTAAAGACAGCAAAGATACCCACAAAATAGATCTGCAAACTGAAAAGAGAGATGAGGTGTGTAGTGAATAAGAAGAAGAAAGAAAAAAAAGATTGATGGGAGAGAAAAAAGGTGGTCGATAGCCAGCTTGAAGATTGATCACTGCTAAGCAAAACAAAATATAAGAAGCAAACGGCTTGAAAAAAAAATTTACTAATGAAAAAATATTTAAACTCGATTAAATTAGAAGATAAAATCTTTGAAAAAAAGAAAGTAAACTACAGTGAAATTAGTTCAATTAGCTTTTTATTATTATTCAACTATGAAATATTTAAACTCGTGACAAAATATTTAAACTCGATTAAATTAGAAGACAAAAATCCTTGAAAAAGAAAAGAGTAACATAAATAGCAGGCCAATTATTAGTATTTTTTTATTTAACTATGAAATGTTATAAATAGTGGTCCAACTATCAACGGCCTTTTTTGTCTATTTTTGTTAACTATCAGGTAATGGAAAGATAAAATGACATTTGTAAAATTAGCATTATAACAAATTTATCTCACAATATTGATCAATTGTGTCAATTAATTTTAATTCAAAAATTTAATCTTAAATATTTACACATTGTATAATTTAATCATGATTTTAAAAATTATTAAAAATAAAATATTCAATATTCAAAATTATAAACTGTTATCTCCAACTTTATAAGTGATAATTTTAAATAATTCTCCTTCCCCTTCTTCACATTCCCACCCCACCCCCCTTTTTTTTTCTACTTTTGTTTCCTTTTCCACGTTTATTTCCCTTTTTTATTTTAAATCGCATATTTCCTTTTATTATTTCAATTTTCTCACCTCCCTCCTCTCTCGAATCAAAACACTGTCACTTCTTTCTGGAACCGAACCCAGAAATCCGCAAGAAGCTGGTGTCGAATTGCTGCGCCGGTTGTTGTCTATCATTGCTTGTGAACCCAAACTTCCTCTGGTGGTAGTCTATGACCCATTAAGCTTGAATCTGGTCTCCATTTCACCAAAAAATGCCCTGAAGACCATGAATATAGGCTGTCTGAACTTCATTTTTGTCGTTAGATCAACCCCATTTTACAATATCTTGTTCCCCCACCTCTAGATTTCACTTCCACTGTTAGGATCTTCCAAACAAGCCCTCAAATCATGGTTATCAGTAGGGTGTTTAGTCAGTTAATCGATCCGAAATAACATTAATTGAATTAACTGATCTTTCAAAATTTTTAACCACTAACCAAACCGAAATTTTTTCGGTTAATTCAGTCGGTTAACGAATTAACAGAAAATTATATTTTTTTATTTTTGGTTATAATAAGTATAAAATTAACCTAATTAATCGAATTAACCTAATTATCCAAATTATTTGTATAAAATTATATGTTTTTATTTTTATTTTTATTTTTAGTTTTAGTTTTAGATTTTTATTTTTATTTATTAAATTATTTGTAATTTTTATAATTAGGTTGGGTACTTGAGTTAATATATATTAGATGGGGTATTTGGGTTTATGTTGGATTGGGTTTGAGTGAATAGTAGGCTATTAATATATTATAATTTTATTTATTATTTTTTTGATTAAACCAAAAAAATTCGGTTAACCGACCGGTTTCAAACCGAATTAATTGTTAACTGAAAACTCAAAAAATTATTATCTGACCCCCGACCTAATTAATTCGGTACTGACCGATTAACCAAATCGGTCGGTTAACCGAATTTTTTCGATTTTACCTGAATTTTGCACACCTCTAGTTGTCGGTTTTGCAGCGGTTTATGCCATTGCAGGTTTGTGCGCATATTTCAATATTAAAGCGGAACAAGCTATACTATTTTTTATATTAGTAAAAATTTTGGTTTGTACTAGTCGCACTTGCTCGTTTTGGTTGCACTAACTAAAACATGATACACCATCCTATGTATAAATAATATTAAAATATATAAAATTTTTAATTATTTATTATTATGTTAAAAACTTAATTGAAATATATTAACTAATAAAAATACTACATTGAAAAGTAAAGTTTAATATTTTTATTTTTTAGAACATATTTTCACATTTAAAAGATAAAAATTAAAATATAAAAATAAAAATAAAAAGTCACTCATTTGATTATTAAAGAAAAATCCACACTCATCATTTAGCTTCTTTTATTAAAAACTCCCTGGCCTTCGACTCCTTTTTCTTATTAATTTTGAATTTATTGAATAATGAGTTTTTATTTATAGAATTTATTAATGAGTTTTATATAAAATTGATGAATATTTTATATTTAAAATTTATTCAATATTTTTTATTTGGTCTTTGTAAATGTTTTTATATACATATACAAAATATTTTTTAAAAATATCGATGAATTAGAAATGATATATCAAACAGACTGATATCAATACGTACCAGTTCCAAAAGAAAAATGGTGCATCTACCGATGCAGTACTGACTATCTTTTCTTAAACTCCTCAAAATCACCTAGCCATGTAATACCCCTCACTTGTCGTAGTGGATGGAATAAATGAGAGACACTTTCGAAACATTTTAGGTGCAAAAACTAATACTTTATTTAAAATATTTTTTAAAATTTATAAAAATATTTACATTGTAACGCCCCTTACCCGCATTCAACACCGAAACAGGGTACGAGGTATTACCAGAACATAACACATACTATTAAATAAAATCGAGACAAAAATATGGCATCCAATTAGATCATGAATCGTTATAACATATGCCTTTAACAATATTAGCCAACTTCAATGGCTTTGTACAAAATAATCAGTCAAATACTATAACCAATATTTTAAACCTAGGAAATTATGACACGTAACAAAATAACTAAGCCTACTATACATGCCATAATTCAAAATGTTTAGTTCAAATACCAAAAGTATTGATAGTGCGGGTAGATCTTCAACGATCTCTAACTCCTTGCAAGCTGGATGACACTATAAGACAAAAGAGAGAAAAGAAAGTAAGTTTATAGCTTAGTAAGTAAGTATATAAATAATAAATAAGGAATCTAATATGTTTACAAAATAACTCAATTATATCTATCTTTTAATTTCACTATTTACTCCAACTTGATCAAACTGTCCCTCCTGCATCATGTTTACTGAATAAATCATAACTCGAGTTACGAAACTCGAAATTCAAATCCGTCAAATTTTCCTAAACTAGACTCATATTGCTTCTTACTAAAATTTTTCTAGAATTTTTGGTCTAGTCAATTAGTACAGTTTATTAGTTAAAGTTTCCCCTGTTATACAACTCGACTGATCTGACCTCTGTTCACTATGAATTAATTTTCTCCCTGTACAAAAGTCAAATAGCCATGAAATTTGTTTCATTTAAAACTAGACTCAATAAGGAATCTAGGCATATAAACTATAACTAGACTCAATAAGGAATCTAGGCATATAAACTATAATTCTTAATTACTTTTGTACAATTAATAATGATTTTCCAAAGTTAGAACAGGGGATCACATAGTCATTCTGAACAAGTCTCAAAAAAATATAAATATCTCAAAATATAGGATTCCTGCTCTGTTTCTTTTACATGAAAATAGACTCATTAAGCTTTAATTTCATACCTCATTCAGCCTTTAATTAAATTCCTACTATTTTTGGTGATTTTTCAAATTTACGTCTCTGCGACTGTCCAAACAGTTTTATTATCAATTTTGATCTTTCACACTTTGGTTACATTCTTTGCTTATCCTTAACAATTTTTCCAACTTCCAGTCACATATCGAGCTTATTACTCATACGTTACACATGTGTATTCTTACACTTATCATTACAAGGTCATATGTAATTTCATTTAGTCGATTTTCCCGTTGAACACTTCAGATCGAGTCTCCGATACTTGGTGGTTTCAGCGCGTAGTTCCACCCATCACATAGCTCGGCTCTCTTGTACACATGGTGAACATGAACACTTAGTACCACCCATGTGACCTAGCCATTTTATCTCGTAGCTCTCTTGTCTACATGGTGTCCTTCACCTGGAACCACACATGTGACCTAGCTACATTTATCCCGTAGCTCTCTTGTCTACATGGTATACATCCCGTATCACACATGTGACCTAGCTACCACATAGTATCTCGTAGCTCTCTTGTACACATGAGTGCACTTGGCACCATACATGTGACCTAGCTACATACCATCTATATCTTTTCATTCTGAAGCTTCAACCAGGAAGTATTTCACTTTCTAATACTTATTTTTATTCTTCCAATAGTCGATTATGATTCAAAATCAGCTTCAATATATAAAATATGCTGAAATATAAAAATTTAAATAAAGATAATATATTATTTACATACAAACTTACCTTGGTGCAAAATATGAAAATTTTGCAATTTAGTCCAAAATCTTTTCCTTCCCCCGTTTGAGGTCGATTCCAAGCCTTTCTTGATTTATAACAACACATTTAGCTCATTTAACACTCATACTATCTATTTCAATCCAAAAATCACATTATGGAAAAATTACGTTTTTGCCCCCTAACTTTTACAAAATTATGATTTTTCCCCTAGGCTCGGAAATTTAATTTCAGCCCTTATTATTATGTTTTATGACATGCTGAACATTTTTCTCTTCTATGACAACATCAAATTCTCACTCTAACATGTACTTATGAACATTAGGTATTTTTATCGATTATGCCGTTTTGCTCGTTTCCGCTAAAAATCGCTTAGAAAAGATCGTTCTCCTAACTTAAAACATTCATATTCTACCATAAAACATCAAAATACATGCATATCATTCATGGGAAAATTTTTAAACATAAACCCTAACTCGAAATAATGGTAGAAATAGGTAGACCAAGCTACGAGGATTTCAAAAATGTAAAGAACATTAAAAACGGGGCTTGAATGCACTTACTATAGAGCTTGAAAGCTTGGGAAAAACCATAGCTATGGTGTTTATGAGAGTTTCGGCCAAGCTTGGTGAAGATGATACCAATTTTGGCTTTGTTTTCCCATTTTATTATTTTATTTACCAAATAACTAAATTGGCCTTCATTAAAAACTATGGTGTTTTATCTTCTTTTAGGTATTTTTTTCCAAACTAGTATAATGGTCTAATTACTATTTAAGGACCTCTACTTAAAACCCCCATTTCAATCAAGTACTTTATGAACTAGAACACACATTTTTCACCTATTTCAATTTAGTCCTAAACATCAAATTAAACAGTCAGTCATAAAATTTTCAACCTCGGATTCGTGGTTTCAAAACCACTATTCCGTTTTGGCCCTAAATCAGGCTGTTACAACTCTCCCCCTTTAGGGATTTTTGTCCCTGAGATTCTTACCGGTAAAGAGGTTTGGGTACTGTTTTCTCATGGCTTCCTCCGGTTCCCACGTAGCTTCTTCTACTCCATATCTTTGCCATAACACTTTCACTAGAGCTATGCTTTTCTTTCTTAACTATTTCACTTCTCGAGCCAAAATCTTGATCGGTTCCTTATCATAGGTCAAGTCCGATCGAATCTCAATTTCTGTTGGAGAAATCACATGTGAAGGATCAGAACGATAACGTCGCAACATTGATACATAAAACACGTTATGAATTCTTTCTAACTCTGTCGGTAAAGCCAACCGATATGTCACTGGTCCAATCCTTTCAATAATCTCGTACGGCCCAATAAAATGCGGACTCAACTTGCCTTTTCGGCCAACTCCAAATCATACGTAGGATAGTTCTTCTCATGCGATTTTAACTGTCTCGAGGCATAAGCTACCACTTTACCCTCTTGCATCAGCACACATCCAAAGCCTGTCAATGATGCATCATTATAAATTACGAACTCTTTCCCTGGCTTGGGCTGTACTAAAATCGGTGCTTCAGTGAATCATGCTTTCAGCTTTTCAAAACTTTGCTGACATTTATCAGTCCATTCAAACTTAACATTTTTTTGCAGCAACTTAGTCATAGGAGAGGCAATCATCGAAAATCCCTCGACAAAACATCTATAATACCCGGCCTAGCCTAAAAAGCTTCTAACCTCGGACACATTCTTTGGCGGTTTCCAATCAACGATAGCGGGAATTTTGCTCGGATCCACCCACATACCATCACCTGAGACTATATGTCCCAAAAATCTGACTTCACGAAGCCAGAACTCACTTTTGCTAAACTTAGCAAATAGTTTCTTTTCTCTCAAGATCTGCAATATGGTTCTCAAGTGTTCGGCGTGCTCAGACTCATCCCGAGAATAAATTAGGATGTCATCTATGAACACTATCACAAACTTATCCAAATATGGTCGAAAGATTCGATTCATCAAGTCCATAAATATAGCTGGAGCATTTGTTAAGCTGAAAGGCATCACAAGGAACTCATAATGTGACAGCCCTAATTTGGCCCTAGTCAGAAAGTGGTTTCGGGATCACAAAACCGAGTCAAAAAAATAATTAAATGTTATATTCTGTGTTTATTATATGTGAAAGTGCATGTGTGAAAATTTCATGCTTTGATTTTGTCATTTGAGAGTAAAATTATGAAATAGGACCTATTTGAAAATTTCTGAAAATGCAATAGGCCAAATTGTAGTGGCCAAATAATTTGTAGTGTAAAATAGGAGGATTTGCATGTCAAACCTCCCATTTTACATGTAGTGGCCGGCCATCATGTTGGTGGTAGACAACATGTGCAAATTTTTTTATTGAAATTATGGCATGAGTATGGCACAAATATTATATGCCATTTTGTGTCATAAATTGTTGGGTAATTAGAATAATAAGAGTAACAAAAGGAAGTGAAGGAAAAGTTTTGTCCATCCTTCTTCATGGTAGCCGAAAATGGAAGAGAAAGGAGAGGAAAAGAGCTCTTGAATGTTCGGTCACTTGGGGAAGAAAATCCAAGGTAAGTTCATGGTGCTTTGCTTCTATTTTGATGTTCATGGGTTTTTCTTGTTTCTACCTTAACCCATGAAGCATATTTTTTATATTTGGTTGTGTTGTGAGCATTCGGTTATGAATGGAAATGAGAGAAATGGTTGTTGTTTCATGTTCTTTTGATGAAAAATGGAGAATAGATGAAGTTGAGCCAAGCAAATTGAGCATGCATGTGCCTTAGATGCTAAGGGGAAAAATCGGCTAACATGTTGTGTGTATTATGGCCGAATGTGAACTTGGATAATATTTAGTAATGTTGTGCTTTAAAATGATGAAAGGAAGATTATGCTTAAGTGAAGTTATAGGTATGTGATGATTGATTTGTGATATGCATGTTTAAATAACATGCATGCAAGGTATGTGTGAAAGAGTGAATTGGTAATAAATCTGCTTGGGACAGCAGCAGTAATGTGATTTTGAAAAATCACCATAAATTGTGGGAGATGAGTTAGAAGCTGAATAAATTATGTAATTAAATCTTAATGAGTCTAGTTTCTTATAAAAGAAACCTTGTAAGCAAAATAATTGTCGATGATGAGATATTTGAAGTGATGTGGGACAGGGTCGAATGACTTCTAGATCCTCTGTTCTGTTTTTATAAAATAATTATAAATTGTAAAAAAAATGGTTATAATATGAAGTTGATATGATTAGACTCCTTAATGAGTCTAGTTTCAAATTAAATAAACGAGAACATATTTTGAATTTTGTACAATGAGAAATTTGATTCGTAGTGAAGAGTGGTCAGATTAGTCAAACAGTGAAATAAGGGAAACTTTAAGAAAAATCTGGTATTGATTGGCCAAACTAAAAATCCTGAAAATTTTATGGGTAAAATATATATGGGTCTATTTTCATATAAAATTAACAGAACTTGATTTGGAGTTTCATAGCTCCAGTTATAAATGATTTAGTGACTGTTGCTCAGGAAGACAGCTTGCAGTGAAATTATGATTATGTGGTAAACATTGACAAAAATTTGTTAATGAGTTGCTTATTGATTTCTTATAAGCTTACTATGATCAGTAGGTGTGAAAGTTGAATATATATATATATATATTATATTTTGAAAGTGATGCTTGAATAGTCGAATAATGACTAGTTTAAAATCTTTAAATTTTAAGCTCAAGAGCATAGAGGGGCAAATTCGGATAAGAGAAAAGAGAAAGTAATCGAATAGCCGTTGTAATCATTCGGCAACATTCGAGGTAAGTTCTTAAGTGTTTAAGCTTGATTCCTTTTTATATGCCCAAGAGTTAAATTAATATGGTAAAGGGAATGTAAATTTTATTCAGTTAATGTACCGAATATGTAATGATTTAAGGCTATAAGCCCATTATGGCTATTATGCTTAAGTTGAATTGGATTTGGAAATTTGATGCACTAAATGAGTGTTACAATGAATAAACTATGCTGTATATGTGCTGGTGGAGATATCACAATTTGTGATTATTAAATACCTAAAGGAAACCATGATGTGTATAAAATTATTATTAGTCCTTTGTGATAGCCGAATATGGCTTGGCACTAAAGTGATTAAATGTGAACTTCGATGAGGTAAACCATGATGTGTATAAAATGATATCGGGCCTCAAGCCTAGCAGGCGAAATGCCAGTGATTTGAGAAAAGCCTATGACTAAGGTACCTCGTGCTAGATTGTCAAATAAATACATTTAATACGTAAAGTGGGCCAGGTACGCAGTATGTACTCATATGTGAGTTTGATTTGAAGTGAATCATACGGGAGTAATGTGATAGGTACGTGAATAAATGTTAAAACTATACCTATGATCATGATACACCTAGTGAGGGTGTGAAAGTATGTGAGGGTATTTGATAAAAATATGTTATATGAATTCAGATTAAGTGTGATAAGAATGCTGAACGTGCATTATGTGCTTGTGTATATTCGGCCAGATGGCAATATCCCTAGAATTTGGCCTCTTAAGAAATTAAATAATCAAAGTATAATTGCGTTTATTTGTTTGCATTGCTTAAGACTTACTAAGCTTATGAAAGCTTACTCCGTTGTTACATTTCTCTGTTTTATAGATTATTGACTTTAGTTACCTGCTTGGGTTGGAGTTCGCTAGAGATATTATCACACTGTCGAGCTCACGTTATCGGTGTAAGTAAATCCTAGTATTTCGAGTCTATGGCATGTATAGGGTTTTAATGTTTTGGACCTCGTAAGCTCATATAGGGGATAGATTGCATGTGAAAAGAAAAGTTTTAAATTGATTGAAATTTTTTAGCATGGTTTTTGTGTGATTGACTGAGTTTAAGTCGGGTAACACCTCGAACCCTGTTCCGGTGAGGGATACGGGTGAGGGGTGTTACACATAATGTCCATACCTTGTCCAAAAAGCGGTTTTCGGCACATCTGACTCCTTAACTCTCAACTGGTAGTAACCGGACCTCAAACCGATCTTTGAAAACACTGTTGCCCCCTTCAACTGATCAAATAAATCGTCAATCCTCGGTAACGGGTACTTGTTCTTTATAGTCACCTTATTGAGCTGACGGTAATCAATGCAAAGCCTTATTGAGCCATCTTTCTTCTTTGCAAACAATATAGGAGCACCTCAGGGAGAGAAACTCGGTCTCACAAATCCCTTGTCTGTTAACTCTTGCAACTGAGCCTTCAATTCTATTAATTCAGTTGGAGCCATTCTATATGGAGCAATCGAGATCGGTGCAGTCCCCGGCAATAAATCAATGGCAAACTCTATCTCTCTATTTGTAGGCAACCTAGGCAATTCCTATGGAAATACATCTGGAAATTCACAAACTATCAGCACTGATTCAAGCTTCAATTCAGACATCTCAGTATTCATTACATAGGCAAGATAAGCTTCACACCCTTTCCTTATGTATTTCTATGCAGACATGTGCGAAATCACCATAGGCAATTTATTTGATTCATCTGTTTCAACCTACAGAATTTCACCATTTTCACATTTCAACTCTAGTGTTTTCTGTTTACAATTTACCTTGGTATCATACAATGTCAACCAGTCCATTCCCAAGATAACGTCGAACTCATCAAATGGTAACAGCATCAAATTAGCCGGAAAACAGTGACCTTGAATCATTAATGGGCAATTCTTGCAAACCTTATCAACTAGCACATATTGGCCTAAGGGGTTCGACACTTTAATCACAAACTCAGTAAACTCAACAGGAAACTTCTTATTAGATACTAAATTCATACAAATATAAGAATGAGTAGACCTGGGATCAATCAATGCAATAACAATAGTATCATAGAGAAAAAATGTACTAGTAATCACATCAGGAGATGATGCATCCTCTCGGGCACGTATGGTATAAGCTCTAGCAGGCGCTCTAGATTCTGATCTCACCGCTGAATCTTTCATCACAGTTTTACTCCTAGCTCCACTTCCAGTATTTTTCGGTGGTTTACCTCTGCTAGCGGTAGTACTCTATCTAGCACTCTGAAAATATTCTTCTTTAACTTTCTCCGAACAGTCTCTAATGAAATGCTCACAAGAACCACACCTGAAACAAGCTCGCTTGTTTCCCCAACACTCACCAAAATTTTGCCTGCCACATTGCTGACATTCGAGCTTTCTAGACCGCACATTACCCACACTTGCCACTGAAATAGCTTGAGCTTTAGATCCTAAATATGCCTTGCCACGATCTCTGTGTGAATCCCCAGCTGAAACTGCCATTCGAGGGTTTGTCTCTTTGGACCTCTTTAATTGAGATTGAAATGACCTACTTATCGGCCTCTTTTTGGCATCTCGGGCTTCAATAGTAGCTTTTCTTCTTTATTTGTTCAATTATTCGGCTTTAAGAGCTCGGTCAACCAATACTAGAAATTCTTTCAGCTCCAGAATTCCCACAAGCACTTTAATGTCCTCATTAAGCCCATCCTCAAATTTTTTGCACATAATAGCCTAGGTGGACACATAATCCTAAGCATACTTGCTGAGTCTTACAAATTCGCGTTCATACTCTGCCACAGACATCTTGCCCTGCTTCAATTTAAGGAACTCTTTTCATTTTTTATCAATAAATCACTGACTTATGTATTTCTTTTTGAATTCTTCCTAGAAGAAATCAAAAGTAACCCTTTCTTTTGGCACCACTGCTACCAAAGTCTTCCACCAATGGTAGGCCAAATCTCTCAAAAGTGATACAACACACTTTAAACACTCCTTGGGTGTACATGAGAGCTCATCAAATACACGGGTAGAATTTTTAAGCCAGAACTCCGCTTTCTCAGGATCATCATCGATCTTTGCTCTAAAATCTTCGGCCCCTTGTTTTCGAATCTTGTCGACCAGAGGCTTGTTCATTCTTACCAAATCTATGCCTTGAGCAGCTACAGGAACTGTCTGAGGTATGGGAGGGGGTGGAGGAGGTTGAGCATTTATGTTTGCTCGAATAAACTCAGTATACCAATTGTTCATCATTTGGAGAAAGGCATCCCAAGCCTCATCTCCCTGTCTCAATGTCTCAGGTCTACTTTCTACAGGCGCGGTCCCTTACGCGGGAGCCGGCGCATTACTAGCAGCATCATCAGCCACAGTTCCGTCGGGATCTATTACAATATTAAAACAAAACACAGTTTAGAATAATCAGGAGTCACCATATCACAGTATATTTAAGGCATGTATAGCTAGACTTTTACACACACTATATTAGTCCGAGAACCGACTAAACCATGGCTCTAATACCACTAAATGTAACGCCCCTTACCCGCATTCAACACCAAAAAGTATTACCAGAACATAACACATACTATTAAATAAAACCGAGACAAAAATATGGCATCTAATTAGATCATGAATCGTTATAACATATGCCTTTAACAATATTAGCCAACTTCAATGGCTTTGTACAAAATAATCAGTCAAATACTATAACCAATATTTTAAACCTAGGCAATTACGACACGTAACAAAATAACTAAGCCTGTTATAAATGCCATAATTCAAAATGTTTAGTTCAAATACCAAAAGTATTGATAGTGCGGGCAGATCTTCAACGATCTCTAACTCCTGTGCTAGCTGGATGACACTATAAGACAAAAGAGAGAAAAGAAAGTAAGCTTATAGCTTAGTAAGTAAGTATAAAAATAATAAATAAGGAATCTAATATGTTTACAAAATAACTCAATTATATCTATCTTTTAATTTCACTATTTACTCCAATTTGATCAAACTGTCCCTCCTGCATCATGTTCACTGAATAAATCACAACTCGAGTTACGAAAATCGAAATTCAAATCTGTAAAATTTTCCTAAAACTAGACTCATATTACTTTGTACTAAAATTTTTATAGAATTTTTGGTCCAGCCAATTAGTACAGTTTATTAGTTAAAGTTTCCCCTGTTATACAGCTCGACTGATCTGACCTCTATTCACTACGAATTAATTTTATCCCTATAAAAAAGTCAAATAGCCATGAAATTTGTTTCATTTAAAACTAGACTCAATAAGGAATCTATTCATATAAACTATAATTCTTAATTAATTTTGTACAATTTTAATGATTTTCCAAAGTTAGAACAGGGATCACATAGTCATTCTGAACAAGTATCACAAAAATATAAATATCTAAAATATAGGATTCCTTTACTTGCTATATTTCTTTTACATGAAAATAGACTAATTACTATTTAATTTCATATCTCATTCAGACTCTAATTTAATTCCTACTATTTTTGGTGATTTTTCAAATTCACATCTCTGCGACTGTCCAAACAGTTTTATTATCAATTTTGATCTTTCACACTTTGGTTACATTCTTTGCTTATCCTTAACAATTTTTCCAACTTCCAGTCACATATCGAGCTTATTACTCATACGTTACATGTGTATTCTTACACTTATCATTACAAGGTCATACGTAATTTCATTTAGTCGATTTTCCCGTTGAACACTTCAAATCGAGTCTCTGATACTTGGTGGTTTCAGCGCGTAGTTCCACCCATCACATAGTTCGAATTTCTTGTACACATGGTGAAAATGAACACTTAGTACCACCCATGTGACCTAGCCATTTTATCCCGTAGCTCTCTTGTCTACATGGTATACATCCCGTATCACACATGTGACCTAGCTACGACATAGTATCTCATAGCTCTCTTGTACACATGATGTGCACTTGGCACCATACATGTGACCTAGCTACATACCATCTATATCTTTCGATTCCGAAGGTTCAACCAGGAAGTATTTCACTTTCTAATACTTATTTCCATTCTTCCAATAGTCGATTATGATTCAAAATCAGCTTCAATATATAAAATATGCTAAAATATAAAAACGTAAATAAAGATAATATATTATTTACATACAAACTTACCTCGGTGCAAAATATGGAAATTTTGCAATTTAGTCGAAAATCTTTTCCTTCCCCTGTTCGAGGTCGATTCCACGCCTTTCTTGATCTATAACAACACATTTAGCTCATTTAACACTCATACTATCTATTTCAATCCAAAAATCACATTATGAAAAAATTACGTTTTTTTCCCCCTAACTTTTACAAAATTACAATTTTACCCCTAGGCTTGAAAATTTAATTTCAGCCCTTATTCTTATGTTTTATGACATGCTGAACATTTTTCTCTTCTATGACAACATCAAATTCTCACTCTAACATGTACTTATGAACATTAGGTATTTTTACCGATTATGCCGTTTTGCTCGTTTTCGCTAAAAATCGCTTAGAAAAGATCGTTCTCCTAACTTCAAACATTCATATTCTACCATCAAACATCAAAATACATGCATATCATTCATGGGTAAATTTTTAAACATAAACCATAACTCGAAATAATGGTAGAAATAGGTAGACCGAGCTACGAGGATTTCAAAAATGTAAAGAACGTTAAAAACGGGGCTTGAATGCACTTACTATAGAGCTTGAAAGCTTGGGGAAAACCCTAGCTATGGTGTTTATGAGAGTTTTGGCCAAGCTTGGTGAAGATGATACCAATTTTGGCTTTGTTTTCCCATTTGATTATTTTATTTACCAAATAACTAAATTGCCCTTCATTAAAAACTATGGTGTTTTATCTTCCGTTAGGTATTTTTGTCCAAAGTAGTATAATGGTCTAATTACTATTTAAGGACCTCTACTTAAAACCCCCATTTCAATCAAGTACCTTATGAACTAGAACACACATTTTTCACCTATGTCAATTTAGTCCTAAACATCAAATTAAACACTCAATCATAAAATTTTCAACCTCGGATTCATGGTTTCAAAACCACTGTTCCGTTTTGGCCCTAAATCGGGTTGTTACATACATTCTGTTTAAATTGAGTGGTATGTTCTTCAAAGTTTTAAAAAATATGTTTTAGTGCCCATTTTAAAAGAAAAGAACAAAGCAATTTGAAAAATATAGAAATGTTACTTAATTTTTTAAAGGTTAGTTAAATATTTAAGAAATTAAATAATATTAACACTAAATTATCGCTCAAGCAGCCAAAGCCGCTGGCTAGGTGATAGTAGAGTTAATAGTTTTTTTTTTTTTTTGCTAATGAGCTGCTCAATGGCTTAAGCCACAGCGTAGGTAGTACTAACTAATAGTGATTGTTCGACAAGAGCCTCTTAGTTAGCACAAGTTGTTGCTCAGGCAACACTGTAACCAACCATTCACAATTTCGCATATTCTTGAACTTCAATTAATTTCTTAATCGCTTAAATACTATTTGACTTATGAAGTTTAAGATAATATGGAAATACCTTAGAACTGTGGTTCAGACTAAATAAAAGGTTTAATAAAATGCTTAGAAGTAATGTAAATGGCATATACATAATAATTTAGAAAAACGTGGAGCAGTTCAGTTCCACGAGAAACACATAAATATTTGTATTGAATAGACTAACTAACCTTTTTTATCATATCAAGTTATTCTCAAAATTAGAATTTGTTAACTTCAACTCTTAGTATGTCTAGAAAAATAGAAAAGTAATACTACGGATAAATTATCCGAAAACTACAATAACAGGAGCATTGAGGAGTAGGTGTCCGAAGACTAAATCAGGATTGCAATGTATTGCCAGGGATATGATCATTAAAGTGCAAGTAACAGGAGTATCGAAATACAAATCAAAGTTCCCTATTGACATGCCAATCGTATCATAACTATTTATCTGAGTTACTAGAGTTTTGTTTCATTTCTTTCATATATCAATGTTTGATGAGATCAAATCACAATTCAGAAACAAATTTCATGGCATTAGCCACTAGATCATAAAATTAGTAGTTTCGATAAAAGTAATAAATTAGTATATTATAATTTCGAAAACTTTCATTTACATCTCCATTAACAGAATTTAATAAAAAATTACTTACCACGTAATTTTGATGACATTAAAAAACTTTAACATTTTTCAATGTAAAACAACTCTTATGAATATGTCCAAAAACACGTTTTAACTACATATCAAATGTCCATATTCAACAATATATTTATTTAAAAAGCCATTAAATCAATTTTTGGTGACTTCCTATTTGGTTAAACTTTTTCATACAAGTTTGAAACCACACAATAAATCAGTTAAAAGCAATATCACACAATATAAGTATCTTTAGAGTTTTTCTGTAACAATCCAATTTCTTGTGGAGTTGGAAAAACTCGGTTTAGTTGGATTACTATAATGATATGGTTAAACTCGATAATAAAAATTTACATGTCGTCTATAATAATGATAGATTAAATTATTTAGTAAAATTAAAATGAATCGATTGGTAATTATAATTAGATACTAGATTGCAAAAATATAATCTCTATTGAAATTTTAATTTAGAAAATTGTAAAGGGACCTAATTGGTTGTCAAACTAAAGGTTTTAACGTAATTAAACCTAAATATAAAAATAGTTAGGGGATATTTTTGTTTTTACTCATTAACTGAATTAATTAAAGTTTTATTTTAAGAAAAAAAGAAAGCCACTCATTCTCTTTCTTAGTGAGTTTTCATACCTTATCAATACAACGCTAGCACATTTGTATTTCATGGCTCAACATTTACGTTTGACTTGTTTGTATTAGAACGGTTCGCCAATCTTGTTGACAAAGTCTTCACATCATATGATCTTGCTCACTTGTAAATGGCACTTTATCTTCAATGGTACCATTGCTTATTACTTGCGCATCCTAGAGATCAACTCAACTTTCTCGACTATATCTTATCCATTATTGATGACTTGAAAACAAAAGATTTCATGTTCGGTTAAACAAAGCCTTGCACACATAAAACTTCCACTGGTGAGACTTCATAGATATAATATTAGAATATAGATTTAATAACGTTTGACCTCTTGGCTGATTATCCTTGCAGATTCTATCTTCAATTGTTGCCTTTTACGGACCCTTATGCATCTAATTCCTTGAGAGGAGATCCTTGTGGATTCTTACTTATAGACTTATGAAAGAAATCCCATAGATGATTCCCATAGTGTGTCTTGCACCAATAAATACAAATAACCAAATAAGAAAGATCCTGGCTAACAGTTCCTGTTGTGGACTGTTATTAGGAATTTGTCCTAACATACTCAGATTTGTAGTATGATTCTTATGGATTCATATTTCAGACCCCAAGTACGTGGATTCATACCTTGCAAAACATCTCGATGGATGTATAAAGAAGACCCCCATTATGGATGTTAAATATGACTCCTATTTTCAGTCAAATTTGAGAAATAATCTTTCAGTTAAACTCTGTTTACTTGTTTTAACCAAACACTAATTAGTTTAGATTATTTTATTATTATTTGACATATGAATTTAGCCTATAAATAGACTCTTTTACAACCTTAGAAAGATACACCCATTAGAGATTAGAACTCATAACACATTTAGAGAATTTTGTGTTTACGTTTTGAGGGTTCTTTATTTTCGAGTTTTCGGGGTTTAGTTTTAATCTCCATCTTTTGTACTCTTCGTTATTTTGCCATTATAGTAAAATTATCTTTGCCCGTGGTTTTTTATTCTCTTTGGAGGGGTTTTTCCACGTTAAATTTGTGTGTTCAATTTCTCAATTTATTCCGCTATTTTCTTGTTCGTTGCTTAATCGGGCCGATTCCTAACAAGTCGTATCAGAGCTAGTTCAATTTTCATAGATCAGCTCATTCAAAGATGGCAACAACAAGGTTTTAAATTGAGAAGTTCGATGGTGAGACAAATTTCAATCTGTGGCAAGTTTAGATGATGGAAATTCTAGTTCAATCCGGTTTGAAAAAGGTTGTTACCGGGAAAAAGCCTGATAATCTAAATAAAACATAATGGGAAGAGCTTGATGAAAATGCTTTGTCTGCAATCTAGCTGTGCCTCGTGAATACGGTATTGCAGGAGGTATTGATGGAGAAGACCTCATCTGCCTTGTGGAAAATGTTAGAAACTCTTTATGCGACTAAGTCTCTGGCTAACCGTTTAGTGTTGAAACAACGTCTATTTACGTTTCACATGAACGAAGGTGAGCTTCTTAAAGATCACATCAGTCAATTCATTACTCTTTTAAATGATTTAAAGAACGTTGAGGTTCATATTAATGATGAAGATCAAGCTATGCTATTATTGTGCTCTTTACATCTTTCATACAAGTCTTTCAGGGAGACCTTGATTTATGGCAGAGACAAACTCTCGTTTGAAGATGTGAAGGGTCATTTGTTGAGTAGAGACAAACTCGACAATGAGCTTCATTTGGATAGCAAGATAGATAGGCAATCTTCTGTTTTGGTAGCATCAAAGAAACGAGATAAAAGGTGTCGCTATTGTAAAAAGTTAGGTCACGTCAAAGTAGATTGTTATAAACTGCGAAATAAAAGAGCTACTGAGAGTAATGAGGAATATGTAGCTGGTGCTAATTGGGCCGATGAAAATGGTGATGATTTCTTATTAATGTCAACAAGCGATAACACCAAGCTCACGTCCGATTGGATCCTAGATTTAAGATGTTCTTTCCACATGTGTCCCAATAGAGAATGGTTCTCCACATATAGTTCAGTTGAAGGTGGAGTTGTGCGCATGGGAAACGATTTATCTAGTAAGGTAATTGGTATTGGTACTCTTAAAATTAAGATGCATGATGGGACGATTAGGACGCTCTCAAATGTCAGGTATGTACCTGATTTACGAAAGAATCTCATCTCCTTAAGTATTTTAGACTTGAAAGGATGCAAAATCAACATCGAGTCGAGCGAAATTAAAGTATCTCGTGGAGCTCTCGTTTTGTTAAAAGGTAAAAGAACCGACGGTCTTTATATTCTGGAAGGTTATACAGTGACAGGTAAAATCAGACGTCCCTCGTCCATTACGGAGTTGAAGTCAACTCGTTTGGAGTGGAGGCAACTTGGTCATAGGAGGGAAAAAGGTATGATAGTTTCGTTGAAGAGAGGTTCTCTTTTGGATGCAGGTTTTGAAAAGTTAGGGCACTGTGTTCGTGAAAATCAGACCCGGGTTAGTTTTGATTTGGCAGTGTACAAGTCGAAGGCTAGAAGTCTTCCAGTTTCTAAGCACAAATTCGACTTAGTTAACTCCTTTCATAGTTCAAGATAGGCTCGTGGCAGGCTTTGGCAAAGATGGCTTTGTGAAAATATGAGTCAATGTGGAGATTTGTTAAATATGACTCCTATTTTCAGTCAAATTTGAGAAATAATCTTTCAGTTAAACTCTGTTTATTTGTTTTAATCAAACACTGATTAATTTAGATTATTTTACTATTATTTGACCTATGAATTTAGCCTATAAATAGGCTCTTTTACAACCTTAGAAATATACACCAATTAGAGATTAGAACTCATAACACATTTAGAGAATTTTGTGTTTACGTTTTGAAGGTTCTTTATTTTCGGGTTTTCGGGGTTTAGTCTTAATCTCCATCTTTTGTACTCTTCATTATTTTGCCATTATAGTAAAATTATCTTTGCCCGTGGTTTTTTATCCTCTTTGGAGGGGTTTTTCCACGTTAAATTTGTGTGTTCAATTTCTCAATTTATTCCGCTATTTTCTTGTTTGTTGCTTAATCGGGTCAATTCCTAACAATGGACAAAATAAGAAATTTACTCTTAAAAATAGATAACATGTAAGTAAACTCATAAGAGCGAATCCCTTATTTTCAGAATCATACAGGTGAGGTAATCTTGACGGACTATCATATCTTTCATGTACGAATTCACATAAACAAATAACTTGTATATCTGGATTCGTACATAATAATAGATTGCAATAGGATGAACTCATTCTTGACAGACTTATCAAGCAGATCCCATATTTGTAGAGACATAGATACGAACATTTATATATACAGATTCACATACACGATTTATCTCACGAACTTCCACTGGATTATGCCATCTAGGCAACTTTAGCGATTTCAGAAACATAAACTATTTCGCAGACTTCCCTGGTTCACGCCACGGTCATGGATTTGTGATTTGCCACAATTAATTGTGGAAAATTAAGGTCTTTCTAATACTTAATGAACTTATTTTATAACATTTTTATATGTTTTTATTTAATTACAATTTTTATTGTTTTATGTTTAAATTATACAAAATAAGCTTTTTTACACAATTTTGAGTAATGCAATGACCTAATGAGCCACTATGAGCCTACGTATGATCTAACGACTCTATCTAGTGTGTAGGACACATTTTTTTAGGCTTAGAAGACGAGAGATGACTGCAGCATCACGACACCGAGGAGTGGTGTTGCAACACCAGATTTGAAGCCAAAATACTGAAATTTGAATGCAGTGTCAAGACACTAGGCGACTATATGAAATTTTAATGAATGGTATTTTAGTCCACACAATGTAACTTAATCAGATTTTTGGGTTGTTTAGTAACTCTAATTAGGTCTGATCATAAACTTTATAAATAGGCATGTTTAGTCTCATTTGGGGAGGCTTGGCCAAGTGAGATGTTTAGTTATTTTAGGGTTTTACTTTAGTTTTTATTTTTCTTTTCAATTTAGTCCTGTACATACTTTTGTTCTAGTTTAACTTGAATTCAATTTTTATCCAATGTTTTAATATAGTAGTTTTTCATTATTTCATTATTGATTCCAATTGCAATCGAAGTGGTCTTTGAGACTGTCAAAGGAGATTTTGCTTCTGAGCACAAATCCATATCGAAACAGACTTATTTCTCTACTTTCTACTTTTATTTAATTTACTATTTTGTATTTTAAATATGAGTTTATGGGTTATTGCATCTAGATCCATTAGTAGATAATTTCCTTAAAGATATTAATAAACAGATTGTGTGAATAATTAACAGATGAATAAGGGTTGAGATCCAGGTTAGTTGGTTTAAATTATGTGCGATTAAACCCTAGGAAGTTACGCCTCTAAGAAGTAATTTAGGATAAATGAAATTGAGAGATAAATTTACCGAGTAAATCATAATTTATCCCGATCAACAAAGTGAGGCTGAGGGGTAAATGCATTTTGGTTGATTAGTTAATTAGTTAGAGGCCGAGAGGTAATAACTGGTTAATTAATAGTTAACTCGATAAAACCTGAATTATGAAGTCAATTAGGATCACTGAAGTAAGTTAATCCCCTGCATGTTTTGTTGGATTTATTTTGATTGTTAATTGGTTAATTTTAGTTTTAGATAATTTTATGTTAGTTTAATTAATCCATTTTAATTTGGTTTTTGTAATATAATTTTAAATCATACTATTTAAATTTATTAGTGTAAAATTTTTATTTAGGTTTAATTTAACCTCCCTTGGGTACGATCTTTAGAATGCTTTCTAAAGTGTTTTGCTATAACACTAATCTATATGAAAATTTGACCCGTATACTCGTGGACACCACTGTTTAATTATTTATCGATTTTGCTGTAGTACTTTCAGTACAAACATTCACACATCTGGCAGTGGTCAACCTACATTCATTCATACAACTTAAAGCCTTTGAGTCTGCAAACTTCTTCACCACCTTTAAAAGGATTTCATACGTCCCATAAAGGGATCTCATATACTGGTCTCACCTTTCTTCATACAGTTCGCCCAAACCTCTACAAAGCCACATATCCTTAATATTCATTTTCTATATAGTTCACCTGAACCTCCGTCCTCCTTTTTAATTTGAACACATAAGTGTTCCCCCACAAGGTCGGGGTCATTTGCCAATCTCAGTTTGCATTTACATGCCATACCAAAGGAAAATCACATATCATATTCCCTTTTATGTCTTTCATCTCAACCACACTTCGATAAACCTCTACAACTCTGCATAATTCATACACAAGTAGAAAACTAATACCACTGTTCATGCACAACACACATTACACCAAATATTTCATGCATTTTCATATCAATACAACAGGCCTCACGGTGCATCAATATTTAGTAACTCATCATTTACACAACATTAAACCATAGGATGACTCATCATTTACACAACAATCAACCAAACATACCCAACAAACAATACTGAAATAAATGAATAATAATCTAATACACGAGTTCTAAAACTCACCAGGAGGTTGACACCAAATCTATCAACTTAGCTTTTCCCTTGCTACCTGAACCTCTAGTTTACAAAACATAACAACCAATTCTGAATTTCCAAGGAAGATAATTCATCAGCATAAGAGTCATAATTTTTTTGCATGAAGAGGCCATTTAAATGATTATCAATAACTATGCCCCTATCAGAACATAATCGATGAATAACTAAAATCTTTAACTTTCTTATTTTCCAGCATACAAAATTTCCAGTTTCTTAAACTCAAACTTCAGTCTCTACCCTCTATGTAGGTCGCTCCTAACCTTTCTTTATTACAACCAGACTAATGAAGAAGATGAAGAAAGAAAAGAAACATAGAAGAAAATCCTAAAGAGCAATGTCTATCCCTTATATAGTAGTCTCATACTTCCTTCACCGATCTCAAATTCAACAGCCAAGTGTACACATCCAAAATCATCATGTCTCCCACTAAGATATATTTCTAGTCCAAATGTAACGGAACCAAGTTTGATGTGAGTACGAGATGGAACTATGGTCCAAACATTAAAGTATTTGATGTAGTGGACTATAAGTACAAGAATTCAACGACAAATCTAACGGAAGCTTTACAAGTCCCTATCGGGACCAATTACAAGATCAAGGGCTGAGAGACTCAGATAAGCTATTAATGGTTTAATAACAGACATTTATGCCAAGTGCAAATATTATGTGTCACAATTTAGACTGAATATTGAACTGAATCCTTGCAACATGTTGAATGTTGACCCATGAACTTATACACATTGTTCAAAGGAATAATTGTTTTTTTGTGTTATCTTTTAATTTCATGCAAATAAATATATTGTCTATAGGGAATAAAGTTTTGTTGATTTCTATTTATAGCTTTGTAGATACAAATGACTACAATGAACAATTCTTCAAACAATGAACAATTCTTCAAGCAACAAACATAGATGGATAGATTCAACTGAAGCATGCACAGTTTCAATGCATAGAGACGTTTTTCTCATTCAAATACATGAGCATGAAGGGTTTCAATGCATAGAGAGCTGTATTCAAACTTGGTGATTGGGTTTGGGTACACATGCAGAAGGAACAATTTCCAGCATAACAGAGATCTAAGTGTCGCGTGTGAAATGATATGCGATTTGTGAAAGTATACATGTCGAATCAAGTAATAAAATGATGAGCGAGTATCATTCCCACGAGAATTGAATTGAGGCACAAAAGTGGTCTAGTTATTATAATCTAGTAAATGATATGGCGTGACTGATGAATAAGATGTTATGGTAAACTAAGGTAAGTATGCATTGATAATTCAAAGGAATGATGACGTACGCGATAGATGGAATTGATACGTAAGCAAAAGTTAAAATAGAAATGTAATAGCAATAACAAGAGTGATTATTCCAATAGAATGTAAACAAAGAACTAAACAACTAAATATGTTGTAATAAAGATACTACAAAAAAGAATAAGGATAGAGTGATGTTGATTCGGAAGATCGAGATTACCCAAAATCAACCTTGGCTGTCAATAATGCCCTGGCAAAATTGTATCTACTTTACTGCACAGAAGACCTCTAAAATGACCTGCCTCTCGCGAGTGCAAAACCTCAAGTCACTTTTCCTGTGTCTATAGGCTTTTTAGGTATCTCGCATGGGTTTCTCCTATACGATCATGACTCTATGTCTAGAGTCGACTACAAGTGTCTGTCGAATACTATCTCATTTCATTTAATTCTAATCCAACCAATCCAACCCTTTTGGAATTAGAATCAGTTTGTAGTATGTGAACAACCTTTTATGTTTAGAGATTGTTGTATTTTAATTAAGAAATAAAAACAATAAAATGAAATAGTAAAGTAAATTAGATATATACTGCATCCATAAAAACAGTTAAGGTTTCATAAAAAAATAATCCCGACCCTATGAGATTTAGCTTATGGACTGGGAAATAAAATTTCAAACCAAAATATTATCCGACATTGCGTTCAACTACTTCAATTCAATATTTTGAAAGAACACTAATGGAAATAATGGAAGAACTTTGGAAAGCATCTTTCGCTTGCCCAGTCCACACTTTGGCAACACAACGTCTTATGATGGGTAAGAAGGACTGCCTTCGACATCTTGTCCTTTGTGCAGCCGGACCTTTATTTATGCCTAAGTATCTCTCATCTCTCTCATTAATTTTCTGCCCTTTGTGAGGTCCTCTTCATTGGCTTTTATAGATAGATTGGGCCAAGGTCGGCTAACAGATTGTGATTGTCTTCTCCTCTTTTAGTGGGATTTATCTAACAAGTTTGAATTTGAACTGGGATTGTAACACTTCTAATCCCTATCCATAGTCAGATTAGGGTAACAGAGCATTACAGTACAATTAGAAACATTTAAACTTATCTTTATTCAATAATATAAACAAATCATAAATCAAACATATACATATATACAATCCCTAAATCTAGCCATCGAGGCCTTAAAAATATCTTAGAAATGATTCGGGACCAATAGGAAATCATTTAGAAAGTTTAGGAAAAAGTCATAAAATTTTGGAAATAGGGTGTAACACCCCTTACCCGTATCTGACACCGGAACAGGATACAAGGCATTACCAGAATTACATCCCAAGTAAACATACAATTCTGAGTCATAAATTTTCATCCAAATTGAAAATATTTTTTTCAATCATAAAGTCCCTAACACGAGCCTACGAGGCCCAAAACATACTTTGGAAGTGGTTCGAGACTAAATCGATAACTCAGGGAAATTTTACAAAACTTAGAAATTTTTTGCTATAAATAGGAGTCACACGCCCATGTCGTTGGGGCACGCCCATGTGGGCATATGGTCACACACGCCCGTGTCCCTAACCTGTGTAACTCTCTATTTTGCAAAGCATGAACAAATTGAGGTTACACAGCCAAGTCACATGCCCGTGTGCTAGTCTATATGGTTAATTTAATTTTCATAAAATAGGTGCAGACTTCACACGATCAGAACACACACCCATGCTTGAAGCCGTGTCCCTCACACGGCTGAGACACACGCCCGTGTCTCTGCCTGTGTGCTCAATTCTGAGCATTCTGTTTCTCAAAATTAAGGTGCAGAGGACACACGGCCAAGAAACATGCCCATGGAATAGGCCATGTTTCACACACGGTCTAGACACACGCTCGTGTGTCTATCCGTATGGACAAAATAAAGGCTATTTACCAAGCCATTTGTCACCCTCATTTACACCTATTCACACACAAGTTCAATGGCATAAATCATGGTATACTTAGGCAATCAAAACATCCACAATCAAGGTTAGACCATATCATTTCATTATCACACATAGCATACTTAAAACATCTTTTTCTACCAAACCAAATTATACCAAATTCACATCCACAAGTACCAATACAAATACTTTTATCATGCATAAATCTTCTTAGATTTCCTAGCATACCAATGAGCCAATCTCCACCATTCAACAACAAAACCATTAAGTCACATCCAACCATTCACCAAACGATAAAAATTCTTAATGATAAATCTTCTTAGATTTCCTAGCATTCCAATGAGCCAATCTAGTCAAATTGAGCACTCAAATGAGAAAATCTCTTAACGAAATTTTCACACAACTATTCTATCATACTATAGACCTTAAAATAGTAATAAAATAAATATTTCTACTTTAGATTTGTGGTCTCAAAACTACTGTTCCGATTTGACCCAAAAAGGGCTATTACAACTCTCCTCCCTTTAGGGATTTTCCCAAAAATCTTACCAGAAAAGAGGTTTGGGTACTATTTTCTCATAGCTTCCTCAGGTTCCCACATGGCCTCCTCGACCCCGTGCCGTTGCCACAGAAATTTCAATAGAGCTATGCTTTTATTCCTTAACTGTTTAACCTCTCGAGCTAACACTTTGATCGGTTCTTCACTATATGTCATATCGGGTCGAATCTCAATCTCTGACGGTGAGATTACATGCGATGGATCTGATCGATATCATTGCAACATCGACACATGAAATACATTGTGAATTCTTTCTAACTCCGATGGCAAAGCTAGTCGATATGCCACTGGCCCTATTCTTTCAATAATCTCATGCGGCCCAATAAAACACGGACTCAACTTACCTTTACGACCAAATCTAAGAATTTTCTTCCATGGAGACACTTTCAGAAACACTTTATCACCAACCAGAAATTCGATATTCTTCCATTTCAAATCTGCGTAAGATTTCCCTCGATGCAAGGCTGTTTTTAAGCAATCACGAATTACTTTCACTTTCTCTTCAATTTCTCTAACCAAATCAACCCCGTGAATCTGTTTCTCACTAAGCTCTGTCCAGTACAATGGAGTTCGACACTTGTGACCATACAATGCTTCATACAGTGTCATCTTTATACTCGATTGAAAACTGTTGTTATAAGTAAATTTGATAAACAGTAGATATTTGTCCCAACTACCTTCCACCTCTAAAACACAACAATGAAGCAAATCTTCGAGAATTTGAATCACTCTCTCAGATTGACCGTCATTTTGTGGATGAAAAGCAATTCTAAATTCAACTTTGTACCCAACGCTTCTTGCAATTTCTTCCAAAATCGCACATGAACCTCGAATCTCTATCCGAAATAATAGAAGTAGGCACCTCGTGCAATCTAACAATCTCAGCAATGTACAATTCAACTATCTTATCAAGTGAATAATCAGTACGTACTAGAATGAAATGAGTCTATTTTGTCAATCTATCAAAAACGACCCAAACAACATGTTTCTTCTTCGAAGTTAGAGGTATCCCCGATACGAAATCCATCGTAACACTATCCCATTTCCACTCAGGTATAGTCACAGAATGAAGTAAATCTGAAGGCACTTGATGTTCGGCTTTCACTTGTTGACAAATCAAACATCTCGTTACAAACTCTGAAATGTCTCGTTTTATGCCTGACCACCAATATAATTCCTTCAAATCTGTAACACTCTTAACCCTTATCCATCACCGGAATAGGGTTACTAGGCATTACCAGATAATACACCTCATTTACATACATTTATCCATTCATAATCAAATTTTCTTCAAAATATTCACATTGTCCCTTATAAGGCTTTACGAGACCTTAAAACATGCTTAGAATTGGTTCGGGACTAAACCGATAACATTTGCAAACTTTGGGAAACTTAGAAAATTTTCAAACATTTAAGGGTCACACGCCTATGTGAACAGGCTGTGTGCCTCACACTGCTACCAGACACCTCGTGTCACAGGCCATATGAAAACAGGGCATACATACTGACTTGTACCACACGCCTATGTGCCAGGCCGTGTGAAATCTAAAGGGGATACTGACTTGGCCACACGGCCAGCCACACGCCCATGTACTAACTTGTATGCCACACACTACCAATAGACACACCCATGTGTCTAGGCTGTGTCAAACTTGTAGGGTATACTGACTTAAATTCAAAGGGTACCCTAGGGGACATAAGGCCGTGTAGCATGACCGTGTATAGTACATGGCTGAGACACACCCCCGTGTCTTTATTCGTGTGGACAAAAATAGGCCATTTATAAAGCCAATTTGCCACCCTTCTTGTAACACCCCTAACCCTATCCATCGCCGGATTGGGGTTACAAGGTATTACTTGAACAAAATACCATTATGTTAAAGTAATATTACATGCACACACTTGGACTAACTTAAAAAAAAAATTTATTAATATCACATAGCCGATTGTAACTTAGACAAATTCTAGTATAATATTAAAACATATAAACTTTATAAGTCAATATCTATAATCATATTACACATAGAGTACACACGAATATGCCTCATATAATAACATGCATTTATATTTATTAGTGCATAACATTTTATATCGCAAAACACATCGTTATTTAATATATAACCAAACACATTATCATAAACCATTTCCTCACATACATAAGTATTTATCTAAGTAAATATTGCATTGTAGATTTATCATATCCATTCCACATATATTTATTTTATATCCGAATCTAAAGTATATGCTTATGTAACTTTCAAACAATCTCACATTACAATTTATACTTCATAAGGGTATGTCCTTAACTACAAACATAAATATACATATATATGTATTCGAAAACAGAATCACCCATACCAAGCCGTGAACATGTTAAAACAAACATATACATGTTCGGAAATAACTAAACTACTTTCAATGCCATATAAAATATAACACATTAACCAATACAACAATTGAAATTTAAATAATCCATTCAATATGCAAAGAAAAAATCGAATCAACCCACTTCACACATTCAAAGTCATTAAACAAATTTGACATTCATAATAAATATCAAAAATACTACTCCACCATAACACATTGCCATTTAACCACAAAGAGCTTAATCATAATCCAACAAAATCGAATTTAAGCATGTAAGTTAAGCCATTTTCTCATGGCCTTTATGTACAATGCTATCAAAACAACAAAATCTCCCAAAATATTATCCTATACATGCCATAATGTTAACTTAGGATTAACTAAGAAGGGGTACCAAAACGTTGCTGGCAGGTGTGATGAATTCGAGGATGGTCCCGAGCATGAAACGGATTAAAAAGAAATCTAAATAAGAGACAAGTAAACACACCAAATGAGTTTTCAACCCAGTAAGTCGTAAGCCATATGATGCAAATAATTAACTGAATATGTCGATCTAGAAACTAGAAAGGTCCATAAATTACCGAAATTATCAATTCAACTACTAGTCAAGTCTTACTATCAACTCAAAGTATCATATAACCGAATACCTTAATTCCTTCCTATAATATTTAACAACGATGAAATAGATGCATTCATGTATCTATGTTTCAATTTTCATGTCTCCAATTTCTTATTCGGACAATAGTTTTTGCCCTTCATTTAGTTCCTACATTTATTTTATCAACAATCAATTTTGCACACGTAGTGCTCAAGCAAGGAATTTCGCACCCAAAGTGCCATGTTTACCCGCACACATAGTGCCTTAGTAATTCACATACATATTGACATTCAAATCCGCACACATAGTGCCATACAAATCCGCACACATAGTGCCGTACAAATTCGCACACATAGTGCCATTCAAATTCGTACACATAGTGCCAAAGTCATTTCGTTTTAACAAAGTGATTTATTTAATTATCTAAGTATAGTCGGTCACATGCCTTTCAATCAAAAGAATACATGAACGAGAGTAATTCCTTCACAAAATGCATACACCAATTATGTATAGAATAACCAAGCTTAATTGCTTATAGACTTACTTTGTGTTGGATGAAAAGGTTCCAATCGGCTACTCGATATTCTTTGCTTTTCCCTTGCTTGATTCCCCTCCTTTGGGTTCTTGAGCTAAAATAAATAAATTAACTAATTTAATTACATTTCTAGTTAGTTATATCCCATAATATTAATGATTTCATATCACAAAAATCACACGGCTAAAATTTGATTTTTCCACCTTAGGCTTTTAAGCCATTCAGCTATTGATCACCTAAGCCCACATTACTATCCATAACCCAATCAATATTTCAATAAAACACCAACATATATATATGTGTATACGATAACCACTCTGTAACACCCTAAACCCAAATTTCAGACGTTATGGTAGAATCGGCGTGCCACATTGGAGTTGAAAACCCACGTTCGTTTTAGTGTTTTAAAACCATACATTTTATTGAGTTAACAAAGTGTATGGAAGCTGGGCACCGTGTAGGTATCCGAGACAGAGGAGGTGAGCCATGAAGGTGCTTAAGTACCAAGCTCTTTAATTGGATCCAATCCTAGACATGCCCACAACCATAGCCACACTTTGTTATATCGAGTTTAAAGTTTGTTTAAGTGGACGTCTTTGATAAATCGATTAATCGTGGTGTTGAGATATTTTGAAAACAAGTATCATTTTGAAAACACGTCCTAAGTCTAGCCCATTTGAATAATTATTAACCAATTTTAAAGTTATTAAAATTAAAATAATTAGAAAAGAAGTAAAAGGAAAGTTAAAATTGGCCTTATTACAACCCAAAATAAATAATAATTAAAGGAAATTAAATGAAAACCAACACTTATTTAAAAGCCCAAAGATGATCACCGTGGCCACTCAATCCTCTCCTACCAAGTCCCCACATCAAAGCTCACCGCAAGGTTAAGGAAAGGGGGTGAGTTTGGAAACTCGGTGTACAACAAGCCCTTTCGAGCCCAAAAACAATAACGACTGTTGGGTCTAAGCCCAAATCCAATCTCAACATATCTTGGGCCATAGCCCTTTTCATGTTTCATATTCCATAACACTGGGTCAAGCCTTTTTATATTTCATATTCTTGGGCGAAGCCTTTCTCAGAAATCGGTATGGCCCTTAGGCCCATTTCAATATCACATATAATTTCAATGAAAGAATGCAACCTATTTGGGGAGACTACTCAACCCACAATCCGCTACTCTCCACCCGTACCAACCAACACACCATGTGGGGATTAACTCGACCCACCCCGCCATACTCTCCACTGGCAGCATAGCTGCTTTATCATATAACTGGAGGCCTAGCCTCTTTTAATAACTGGGGCAAAAGCCCTTTCAATAACTGGGGCATAAGCCCTTTTATAACTGGGGCATAAGCCCTTTTGATAACTGGGGCATAAGCCCTTTTGATAACTGGGGCATAAGCCCTTTTGATAACTGGGGCATAAGCCCTTTTTCACTTCCTCCATCCATATAAAAACCCAACCCAATGCAGTTATGATTACATCATGTGCATATCATACATATCATGTGCATATCATACATGTCATGTGCATCTCATACATACCATATTTATCAAAATCCCATGTATTAAAATCATACATAAACCCTAGGAGTATAATGGTCATTTTTACCTAGGGGCAAAACGGTCATTTTCATGGTATAAGGGTAATCTCATAATTTTACCAAAAATTAGGGTTTCCATGTTCATTAACGATTACTAACAATCCATGGGTGCAAACAGTGATTCTGGCCCATTTTTAATGAAATCGAGTTATTGGGCCTAAAACCCCTAATGGGCCCTACTTAGCCAATTTCGTCATCTAGGCCCATTTAGCCTATATTCCATAACGGTTTTAACAGTCTTATCATGCCATATAACAGATTTCCATTTTCTACCAATTTTTACCCAAATGGGCCCGAAAGCCCAATGGGCCCCACTTCGGCCCCTCGAGGCCCAACTTACCAAGAACGCCAAAAATCACATTCTTACCGTTTCCATCATTCTCGTTCACGTCTCATCGATTCTAACTAACTAGTGAGCGTTCGCTTGCTCACAAGTCCTCGAAATGCCAGAATTTCGGCATTTCGGCTTTTCGGCATTTATCGGTTTAAGCTATGAAAAGGGTTCGTTACACACCTGATTTGCGATATTCCTTGACGAGATCTCCTATGCGATTTCTCCTATAATCAATTGTTAAATAGATCAGCTCGCAATAATTGAACCAAATCAAGAACTTTCCAATATTAACACTTACACATTCGGCCACCATCCATAATGGCCTTAGGCACCTTACCTTTGTCGCGATAGATGACTAGGCCTAGCTACTCCGTGATCCAAGCTACTCCAAATCGACACTACACCTTCTGCTCCTTCAATAAATAAACCAAAATATTAAAAGAAGACCCCATAGAGTCTATGCCCATATTCGCCATCTCCTAAACTTGGAGTTTGACTTTTGACCAAAGCTACACTAGGAATTGTTTAGAGTTTAAACACTTACCACAGTCTTTCTCCTCTTGAATCCGGATGCCTAAAAGGTAAGGGAATCGAACGCCAACTATTGAGAAGGAAGAAAAAGGTTGCTGGTCACAAAGAATCGGCACCCCCTATCTTCACTGATTCGGCTTTTTGCGGCACTTCGGCAAAAATAGAGATAAGGGAAAACAATGGTGAATGAAAGGAAATAGTGGGCTGATTTGAAAGAAAGAAAAAGGAAGAAAATTGAGTAGAAGGGAGGTAGATTCGGCTGGAAAAGAAAGAGAGAAAAAGCTACACACCAAAGAACAAAATCGGCACAACTAAGACCCTAATGCCGAAATTACTAACCTAATACCCCTCTGCCGAAAATCCCCTCTCCAAACTCCCTTATTCGGCCAACTCTATCTCCATATCACATCCCTAAAATCTCTCCCCTTATCCCTCCTTAATTTATGCATTTGACTTGATCCAACTCTCTCCTCTTACAGAATCCACTCAGGTTCCAACACTTACCCTTCCTGCAAAAAAATAAATACTTCTATTTGCCAACACAGGGAATCAATCCCAGGTCTTCCCTCAACACTTACACGCCACCTTTAAAGCTCCCTAGTGGCGTCACTTAGCCACTTTACCAGAGGATCTTTTTGTGATACACTTTACCCACAACTTAATATAAGGGCACCTAGCCAGAACCCCTAACTCTTAAGTCCAAAATTTAAAAATTCCATCGGGTTTTGGCCAACTCATGGGCCTTTCATAAGCCCATTTACACACCCAAATTATGAATTCCATCATCACCTACCAAATTTTAGAAATTTACTTAAAATATCAAGAATCGCGAAAAACCCGAAAATCAGGATGTTACAACTCTACCCTCCTTAAAGAAATTTCGGCCTCGAAATTTACCTGGTCCAAACAGTTGAGGGTACTGCTGACGCATTGCCTCTTCGGTCTCCCAAGTAGCTTCTTCCTTGCCATGGTTCCTCCAAAGTACCTTCACCAACGGAACTGACCTCCTTCTCAACACCTTGACATCACGATCAAGTATTTGCACAGTTTCTCTTCAAAGGTCAAATCCATTGTACCTCAATTTACGCAATCGCACGATATGAGTTGGGTCGAATGATATCGCCTTAGCATGGACACATGGAAGACATCGTGAATGTGATCCGATTCGAGGTAACTCTAGTGATAAGCCACCGCCCTATCCGCTTAATGATTGATGTAAGGCCCAATAAACCGTGGGCTCAACTTACCCTTCTTACCAAATCTCAAGATCTTTTTCCAAGGTGAAACTTTCAAAAAGACCATGTCTCCTACAGCATATTCAATATCCTTACGCTTCAGATCGGCATAAGACTTTTGTCGATCCGCCGCCTCTTTAACCTCTTCCCGATTACCTTAATCTTGTCTTGATGATCGCCACCAACTCGGTCCAAGTATTTGCCTTTCCCCAATTACGCCCAACAAGTAGGCGGCGACACCTTCGCCCATATAGTGCCTCATATGGAGCCATCTGAATACTTGCTTGGTAACTGTTGTTATACGCGAACTCCGCTAAGGGCAAATGGTCCTCCCAGCTGCCTCTAAACTCAATAGCACAACCCCTCAACATATCCTCTAAAATCTGAATAACCCTCTCTGACTGCCCATCCGACTGAGGGTGAAAAGCCGTACTGAAATCCAATCGCGTTCCCAATGCCTCATGCAACTTCTGCCAAAATCGAGATGTAAACCTTGGGTCTCGGTCTAAAATTATCGATACTGGCACACCATGCAACCGTACTATTTCCGCCACATACAATCTGGCCAACTTCTGAAGTGAGTAATCGATCCGGACAGGTATGAAATGAGTAGATTTCGTGAGTCTATCCACAATCACCCAAACCGAATCCTTCTTAGAAGGTGTCAACAGCAACCCACTTACAAAGTCCATAGTTACCCTTTCCCACTTCCAAAGTGGTATCTTTACCGGCTGTAACAATCCTGAAGGTAGTTGATCCTCGGCCTTCACTTGTTGGCATGTCAAACATCTCCCAACAAATTCGGTCACTTCTCGCTTAAGCCCAGGCCACCAATATTGCTCTCGCAAGTCTCGATACAACTTACTCCCTCCTGGATGCATAGCACAAGGTCCATTATGTGCCTCTTTCAAAATCATCCATCTCAAGTCGGAGTCTTTCGGCATACAAATTCTCCCTTGAAAACAAAGAATTCCCTCACTATTTAACCCAAAGTCAGGATTCTCCCCCTTCTCAACTTGCTGAAACTGAGCAACCAACGACTCATCCTCCAACTGTTGCTTCTTAATCTGTTCTACCCAAGTTGGTCTCACCTGTAACTCTGCCAACAAACTCCCGTCGTCATACAAACTTAGACGAGCAAACATCGCCTTTAATTACGCCACGACCCTTCGACTTAACGCATCACCACGACATTCGCCTTACAGGTGGTACTCAATCGAACAGTCATAGTCCTTTAACAACTCTATCCACCTTCGCTGCCTAAGATTTAGCTCCTTTTGAGTCAGTAAGTACTTAAGACTCTTGTGATCCGTATAGATGATGCATTTCTCTCCATACAGGTAATGCCTCCATATCTTAAGTGCAAAGATTACCGCTGCCAATTCCAAGTCATGCGTAGGGTAGTTCACCTCATGTGGCTTAAGCTGTCGTGAAGCATAAGTGACCACTTTACCCTCTTGCATCAACACGCAGCCCAAACCTACATGTAACGCATCGCTGTACACCGTGAAATCCTTACCAGACTCTGGCTAAATCAAAACTGGCGCTTCCGTCAAAACCTTCTTCAACTTCTCAAAAGCCTCTTGCTGCTTATCTGTCCAAACAAAAGGTGCTCCCTTCCTTATAAGTTTAGTTAACGGTCTTGCCATCACGAAAATCCTTCCACGAATCTCCGATAATAACACGCCAACCCCGAAAACTTGAATTTCATTACCGACTTGGTGGCTTCCATTCCAAAATGGCTTCAATCTTTCGAGGGTCCACCTTGATCCCTTCAAGAGACACAACATGCCCCAAGAAGGTAACTTCCTTCACCAAAACTCGCACTTACTAAACTTTGCATAAAGTTGCTTCTCCCTTAACACTTGCAGCACTACACGAAGATGTTCATCATGCTTCTCTTCCGTTTTCGAATACACCAAGATATCATCAATAAAAATGACTACAAACCGATCCAAGTATGGCTGGAATACCCGATTCATCAAATCCATGAATGTCGCCGGTGCATTAGTCAACCCAAATGGCATTACCAAAAACTCGTAATGACCGTATCGAGTCCTGAACGCCGTCTTATAAATATCCCCTCTTTAACTCTTAATTGATGATATCCGATCGAAGGTCGATCTTAAAAACACCGAGGCTCCTTTTAATTGGTCGAACAGATCATCGATTCTTGGTAACGGATACTTGTTCTTGATAGTCGACTTATTCAACTGCCGATAGTCAATACACATTCGCATAGTCCCATCTTTCTTCTTCTGAACAGCACCGGTGCACCCACGGAGAAACACTTGGTCTTATAAACCTCTATCCAAAGAGCTCTTGAATCGAGCTTTCAATTCTACCAACTCCTTTGGTGCCATCCGATAAGGCACAATGGACACGAGGAGTCGTTCGGTAGTAAGTCGATTCCAAACTCGACTTCTCTGTTCGGGGTAATCCGGAAGTTCATCAGGAATACATCCTGAAATTCCCTAATAGTCCTAACCGACTCCACCGTTATCTCCTCAAGTCTGTTTGACTTACAAAGGCCAAGTCGCCTCACAACCTTTCCGGATCAACTTCTCGCTCTTAACGCCAAACAACATTGGATAAATAATCCCTTCGTTCCCCTATGACCATTATCTCCTCATCTTGGCGTTCTTAGTACCATCCTCTTTGCAAGACAATCCAACGTCGCCTTGTGCTTAATTAACCAATCCATTCCCAAAATAAGATCAAAATCCCAAAATGGCGCTCCATCAAATCTCCTTCAAAGATTTTATCTTGTGTCACTAATCTCTTCGCCTAAAATTTTATCTACCTTAACCGAATGTCCCAATGGACTCATTCGATACCCCACTCACGGTCTTCTCGGAAGCACATCCAAAGCCCAGATACATCACAAGCAACATACGAGTGGGTGGAACCCACATCAATCAAAGCGATGTAAGGCATGCTATGAATGAAGAACGTACAGTTATAACATCGAGGCGTCACCCTCCTCACGGCGTCGTGCGGCATAAACCAACGCCGGTTGTCGAGCTTCAAGATGACTAGCACCTCTGCCAGGTGCCCCACGTCCTCGTCCATTACCATTGCCACCTCTACCTTGCCCACGACCCCTCTGTGGTGGTGGTCCTCCTCGCCGTGGTTGGACATCCCTTTGCTCTACCGCTAGCTCCTGAGTGGTCCTCAGGACACTCTCGAACTTATGCTCCTTTGACCCACATCGAAAACATGCTCCATTCGTTTCCAGCCTCCCCATATGCACCCTACCACAGTCCCCGCAAGCTGCGGTCTATAAGTATTCTTTGGAACTGCTCGAACCGGTTTCTCCATCCTTGCTCTTTTAACACTTGATTCGTGGCACTCGAGGGTGCAAATCCCTCTTGAATCTAGGTCGATCCTTCTCACGATTACGTCGCTCACTCGGCTTCATCTCCTCGGCTATCTTAGCCTTTTCTACCAATGCAAGAAAACCACGCTCCCTCGTGGAGCTATCAATATCCTAAGCTCATCGCGGAGACCATTCTCGAAGCGGACATTGCGCTCATATTCATTGCCACTATACCACTAGCATATCGACTCGGCCTCAAAATTACGCCTCATACTGCCATACGGTCTTATCACCTTGAGTCGATTCAAGAATTCCTTTCGACGAGCATCCACATAGCTTGCTCCAACATACCTCCCTTTAAAGGCGTTTTGAACAATTCCCGTGTTACTTGCTCAATTGGGGTACTCTCCCTTACGGTGATCCACCATCGGTATGCCTCGTCACGTAGCGACAACACACGACTCCTTTCACTTTTGCTCCACCGAGCGATCTAGGTCATCCATGATCCGTTCTGTTGCCTCCACCAATATTACGCCACATTCGGGGCCACTCCGGATACACCCTAAATACCTCTGCTCGTTGGCGGAGTCGCTCGATATAGACCCCTATTCACCGTCCCAATACTAGCTCCAGCCACTCTTTCTAAAACCCTTAACATGGCTTGGGATAAGCGTCATCCCCGACCCGATCCTAAGACCCGTCTCGTTGCTTGCGGCACGGTGGCTCCTCGGTGGCCTATGCCCCGAGGATGAAGATTCACTTGCACCCTTCCGCGACCACGTCCAGCGGCCTCGTCTGAGCTCCTCTAGTACTCATATCGAATTATCTGATTTAAGAATTTTATGAAATTAGTATAACGTTCCACTGTTTATTAAGAAAATGTCTTATGTAGATATAGCAGTTCAAGGATTGTTTTCGTATCATCATAGCCTAGCTACAGTCTCATTCCTACCGTTTACAGCTCTACCCTAGCTAAAGTCTCATAGTGGGGTCTCAGCACTATTGATAATATCATATCAATATCATATATTGTAAGGAAAATATACTTACAGACTTGGTGCCGAGGATTCAGTGCGCCACTTCTTTCTCCAATCCATTTAGAACTAAAAAACCATGTTTTTGATTATCGAAAATAGAAATTCAAAAACTTTGATTTGAAAACTCCCTTTATTTTGAACTCTTGATTTAAAACAGAAAAACTGGAACCTTTTTAACATATATTCTCCGCAAAACATCTTTAAAATGAATTTTTTAGAAGCCATTTCCAAAAATACCCTTCTTAGGCCTAAGTTTCCGAAAACATTTTTGGACCCGATCCACAGTAGAGTTGTTGCAACCTAGGCTCGATACCACTAAATGTAACACCCCAAACCCAGCCAGACGTTATGGCCGAATCGGCGTGCCACATTGGAGTTGAAAACCCACGTTCCGTTTTAGTGTTTTAAAACCATACATTTTATTGAGTTAACAAAGTGTATGGAAGTGGGCACCGTGTAGGTATCCGAGACAGAGGAGGTGAGCCATGAAGGTCGCTTAAGTACCAAGCTCTTTAATTGGATCCAATCTGAGACATGCCCACAACCATAGCCACACTTTGTTATATCGAGTTTAAAGTTTGTTTAAGTGGGCGTCTTTGATAAATCGATTAATCGTGGTGTTGAGATATTTTGAAAACAAGTATCATTTTGAAAACACGTCCTAAGTCTAGCCCATTTGAATAATTATTAACTAATTTTTAAAGTTATTAAAATTAAAATAATTCAAAAAGAAATAAAAGGAAAGTTAAAATTGGCCTTATTACAACCCAAAATAAATAATAATTAAAGGAAATTAAATGAAAACCAACACTTATTTAAAAGCCTAAAGATGATCACCGTGGCCACTCAATCCTCTCCTACCAAGTCCCCACATCAAGGCTCACTGCAAGGTTAAGGAAAGGGGGTGAGTTTGGAAACTCGAGTGTGCAACAAGCCCTTTCGAGCCCAAAAACAATAACGACTGTTGGGTCTAAGCCCAAATCCAATCTCAACATATCTTGGGCCATAGCCCTTTTCATGTTTCATATTCCATAACACTGGGCGAAGCCTTTTCATATTTCATATTCTTGGGCGAAGCCTTTCACAGAAACGGTATGGCCCTTAGGCCCATTTCAATATCACATATAATTTCAATGAAAGAATGCAACCTATTTGGGAGACTACTCAACCCACCACCCGCTACTCTCCACCGTACCAACCAACACACCATGTGGGATTAACTCGACCCACCCGCCATACTCTCCAATCGGCAAAGATAGTTGCTTTATCATATAACCGAGGCCTAGCCTCTTTTAATAACTAGGGCAAAAGCCCTTTCAATAAGCAGGGCATAAGCCCTTTGATAACTGGGGCATAAGCCCTTTTGATAACTGGGGCATAAGCCCTTTTGATAACTGGGGCATAAGCCCTTTTGATAACTGGGGCATAAGCCCTTTTGATAACTGGGGCATAAGCCTTTTTTCACTTCCTCCATCCATATAAAAACCCAACCCAATGCAGTTATGATTACATCATGTGCATATCATACATATCATGTGCATATCATACATGTCATGTGCATCTCATACATACCATATTTATCAAAATCCCATGTATTAAAATCATACATAAACCCTGGGGTATAATGGTCATTTTACCTAAGGGCAAAACGGTCATTTTCATGGTATAAGGGTAATCTCATAATTTTACCAAAATTAGGGTTTCCATGTTCATTAACGATTACTAACAATCCATGGGTGCAAACAGTGATTCTGGCCCATTTTTAGTGAAATCGAGTTATTGGGCCTAAAACCCCTAATGGGCCCTACTTAGCCAATTTCGTCATCTAGGCCCATTTAGCCTATATTCCATAACGGTTTTAACAGTCTTATCATGCCATATAACAGATTTCCGTTTTCTACCAATTTTTACCCAAATGGGCCCGAAAGCCCAATGGGCCCCACTTCGGCCTCTCGAGGCCCAACTTACCAAGAACGCCAAAAATCACATTCTTACCGTTTCCATCGTTCTCGTTCACGTCTCATCGATTCTAACTAACTAGTGAGCGTTCGCTTGCTCACAAGTCCTCGAAATGCCAGAATTTCGGCATTTCGGCTTTTCGGCATTTATCGCTTTAAGCTATGAAAAGGGTTCGTTACACACCTGATTTGCGATATTCCTTGACGAGATCTCCTATACGATTTCTCCTATAATCAATTGTTAAATAGATCAGCTCGCAATAATTGAACCAAATCAAGAACTTTCCAATATTAACACTTACACATTCGGCCACCATCCATAATGGCCTTAGGCACCTTACCTTTGTCGCGATTGATGACTAGGCCTAGCTACTCCGGCGATCCAAGCTACTCCAAATCGACACTACACCTTGCTGCTCCTTCAATAAATAAACCAAAAATATTAAAAGAAGACCCCATAGAGTCTATGCCCATATTCGGCCATCTCCCTAAACTTGGAGTTTCGGCTTTTGACCAAAGCTACACTAGGAATTGTTTAGAGTTTGAACACTTACCACAGTCTTTCTCCTCTTGAATCCGGATGCCTAAAAGGTAAGGGAATCGAACTCCAACTATTGAGAAGGAAGAAAAAGGTTGCTGGTCACAAAGAATCAGCACCCCCTATCTTCACTGATTCGGCTTTTTGCGGCACTTCGGCAAAAATAGAGATAAGGGAAAACAATGGTGAATGAAAGGAAATAGTGGGCTGATTTGAAAGAAAGAAAAAGGAAGAAAATTGAGTAGAAGGGAGGTAGATTCGGCTGGAAAAGAAAGAGAGAAAAAGCTACACACCAAAGAACAAAATCGGCACAACTAAGACCCTAATGCCGAAATTACTAACCTAATACCCCTCTGCCGAAAATCCCCCTCCAAACTCCCTTATTCGGCCAACTCTATCTCCATATCACATCCCTAAAATCTCTCCCCTTATCCCTCCTTAATTTATGCATTTGACTTGATCCAACTCTCTTCTCTTACAGAATCCACTCAGGTTCCAACACTTACCCTTCCTGCACAAAAATAAATACTCCTATTTGCCAACACAGGAATCGATCCTGGTCTTCCCCAACACTTACACGCCACCTTTAAAGCTCCCTAGTGGCGTCACTTAGCCACTTTGCGGAGGATCTTTTGTGATACACTTTACCCACAACTTAATATAAGGGCACCTAGCCAGAACCCCTAACTCCTAAGTCCAAAATTTAAAAATTCCACCGGGTTTTGGCCAACTCATGGGCCTTCCATAAGCCCATTTACACACCCAAATTATGAATTCCATCATCACCTACCAAATTTTAGAAATTTACTTAAAATATCAAGAATCACGAAAAACCCGAAAATCAGGATGTTACACACTCCTTGCTAATTACTCACATATATATAAATTTAATAATTTCCACTTCATCTTACAACCATCACTGATCAAGACATTGAAACTTCAACTAATGTTTATCTAATGTCTCATGGTCAAATGCATTATCACTACCACGATCTTAATTTAAATTCAGTAAGTCTCATACCAACTGTTGTAACCGAATTCTCCACAACACCTAGACTAAAATATGTACCTTAAGCTTAGCACAGTTTCATTATATCTTTCACTCCTAAAACATGAAAATATAAATCTTACCCCCCTCTCCTATGTTTCAGTCAATTACTCAAATTATCTCATAACATGAATTTTTTTACATTTCCACTTATCTATCATGACTCATTCGGCCTTAACAATGAAACATTTATCATACAAGGAAAATAAAAATAAAAATGACATTCCATCTAAACTCCATATGGCCGAATGTACAAGGTGTTACCAAACTACTTATTCAACAAAATCCACACCCCATTCTATCGTCTACTTATTTAATTCAACATGAAAACAACCTCTAATTCTAACACTTTGGTACATGGCATAGTGCCCAAACCACCATAGAAGTTTCAAATTTTCTTGACATTGTCAAAAGTGCATTTAGAAATTAACTTAACATAAAAAAAGAGATTTAACCAACACTTCAAAACTTACCTCCTACTAGCAAGAGAAGGTGCCGAATTGCCTTAGGTAAAATTCCCTTTTTCTTTCCCTTTCTTTCGGCTTTGGAAGAAGAAGAAGATGAACACTCCCTCTCTCCTTCCCTTTTCTTCTTTTATTCATTCATTTCTTATTAATTCATTTTTATTTGGATTATTTAATCATTTGTCAACATAAAAGTATATTTAATTAGACTTAGTGGAGGAACATCATTACTTGGCCGGCCACTTCATACATTATGGGCATTTTGACATGCAAACCCAAGCTTTCCCACTTTGTAATTATTTGATCATTACAATTTACCTATCATATTTTTCTAAGTTTCTCAACTAAGTCCTTTCAAGTAAAAATTTGCATTCATAAGACTAACTTAAAACATCAAATTTTCACACATGCACTATCACACATAGAAGATACGCAAATAAATTTTAAATAAATTTTATGACTCGATTTTTTGGTCCCGAAACCAGATTCTGACTAGGGTCAAATTAGGGCTGTCACAACTCTCCTCCATTTTAAAAATTTTCATCCTCGAAAATCTTACCAGCGAATAAGTTCGGATAACGTTCTTTCATAGAGTCTTTGAGCTCCCAAGTAGCCTCTTCTACTCCATGTTTGACCCATAATACTTTTACTAAAGAAATCTTCTTATTCTGTAATTCTTTCACTTCTTGAGCTAAGATACGGATCGGTTCTTCTTCATAGCTCAAATCCGATTGAATCTCAACTTCAGATAATCCAACCACATGTGAAGGATCTGATCTATACCGTCTAAGTATTGATACGTGGAACACATTATGAATCTTTGCGAGTTCAGGTGGCAGAACCAATCTATAAGCAACCAGCCCTATCCGTTCTGCTATCTCGTACGTTCCAATAAATCTTGGGCTCAATTTTCCCTTACGGCCAAATCGGAGTAACTTTTTCCAGGGTGAGACTTTCAAAAATACTTTATCACCAATTTGATACTCAATATCTTTGCGTTTCAAATCTGCATATGATTTCTGACGATCCGATGCTGCCTTCAAACTATCACTAATCACTTTCACTTTTTCTTCAACTTCTCTGATCAAATCAACCCTGTATATCTTATTTTCACTAAGTTCAGTCCAATACAATGGTGTGCGGCATTTGCGACCGTATAAAGCCTCGTATGGTGCCATCTTGATACTTGATTAGAAGCTATTGTTGTATCCGAATTCAATCAAAGGTAAATATCGTTCCCACGAATCACTAAACTCAAGAATGCAACATCTCAACATATCTTCGAGTATCTGAATAACTCGTTCAGATTGACCATCTGTCTGGGGATGGAAAGCAGTGTTAAAATGTAGCTTAGTACCCAATGCTTCATGCAATTTTCTCCAGAATCAGGATGTAAATCTGGGGTCTCTATCAGAAATAATAGAAGCAGGTACTCCATGTAGTCGAACAATTTGAGAAACATATAATTCTGCAAATCTATCGAGTGAAAAATCTGTACGAACAGGGATAAAGTAAGCGGACTTCGTCAATCTATCAACAATAACCCAGATTGAGTCTTCTTGCTCTGTGTCAACAGTAAACCAGATACAAAGTCCATCGTTACTCGATCCTATTTCCACTCAAGTATCATGATCGGCTGTAATAATCCTGAAGGCACCTGATGCTCTGCTTTCACTTGTTGACATATCAAACATTTAGAAACAAAGTCAGAAATGTCTCTTTTCATACCATGCCACCAATATTGTCTTTTTAGGTCGTTGTACATTTTCGTGCTACCAGGATAGACCGACATTCGGCTACAATGGGCCTCACTCAAAATCATCGAAGTAAGTTCTGAATTTCTCGGAACACAAAATCGACCTTTGAATCTTAAACAATCATTGTCGTCAATTTGAAACTCTGAACCCGTATTAGAATCACATTGAGCTCGTTTAGCCACCAATTCTTCGTCGATTTTCTGTGCTTCACAAATTTGCCATATTAACACTGGTTCTGCTTTTAATTCCGCTACCAGCACATCATCAGCAGAAATAGACAGATGTACATTCATTGCTCGAAGAGCAAATAGAGATTTTCGACTTAGGGCATCAGCCACCACATTTGCCTTACCTAAATGATAATCAATGAAAATTTCGTAATCCTTTAATAATTCAAGCCATCGTTGTTGTCTCAGATTCAAGTCTCTCTGAGTCATTAAATATTTTAGGCTTTTGTGATCAGTATAAACATGGCATTTCTCTCCAAACAGGTAATGACGCCAAATTTTAAGAGCAAACACAATCGTAGCTAGCTCGATATCATGAGTTGGATAATTTTTCTCGTGAGGCTTTAATTGTCTTGAAGCATGTGCAACAACTCTACCTTCCTGCATCAGCGCACAACCCAAATCGTTCAAAGAAGCATCACTGTAAACTACGAACTCTTTACCAGACTCTGGCTGAACTAACACAGGAGCCTTCGTCAAAAGGGTTTTCAGCTGGTCGAAACTTGTCTGACACTTCTCTGACCACTCAAACTTGATATCTTTCTGGAGTAGTTTCGTCAACGGTGTTGCGATCATCGAGAAACCCTTAACGAATTGTCGATAGTACCCCGCGAGTCCCAAAAAGTTTCGAACTTTAGAAACATTCCTCGGAGGTTTCCAATCAAGAATGGCTGAAATTTTGTTCGGATCAACCCTAATACCCGAAGCGGATACAACATTCCCTAGAAAGCTGACTTCCTTTAACCAGAATTTACATTTACTGAATTTTGCATACAACTGATTATCTCGCAAAATCTGAAGTATTAACCTCAAGTGTTCGGCATGCTCAGACTCATTGTGAGAGTAAATCAGAATATCATCTATGAACACCGCTACAAATAGATCTAAATACTGTCTGAATATCCGATTCATCAGATCCATGAAAACCACCGGGGCATTAGTGAGCCCAAACAACATCACTAAAAACTCATAGTGTCCATATCTCGTTCTGAAAGCAGTCTTAGGAACGTCAGAATCTCTAACTCGCAACTGATAATAGCCAGATCTCAAATCAATCTTCGAAAACACGGAAGCCCCTTTCAACTGGTCAAATAAGTCATCTATCCGCGGCAACGAATATTTATTCTTTATCGTCATTTTATTAAGCTGACGATAATCAATACACATCCGCATAGTTCCGTCTTTCTTTTTCACTAACAGAACTGGAGCACCCCAGGGTGAGAAGCTGGGTCGCACAAAACCTCTGTCAGTCAACTCTTGTAATTGAGCTTTCAATTCTTTTAACTCGGTCGGTGCCATACGATAAGGAGCGATCGAAATCGGTGTCGCACTCGGAACCAATTCTATGCAGAACTCTACTTCTTTAACAGGTGGCAATCCCGGTAATTCCTCAGGAAACACTTTTGGGTACTCACAAACTACAGGCACAGTCTCGAGCTTTCGTTCTGATACCTTGCTATCTAGTACATATGCAAGATAAGCTTCATAACCCTTTCTCACATATTTCTGAGCTAACACAGAAGATATCACTGCTGGTAACCCACTCAGATCACTAGACTCAATTTGAATCATTTCACCACTCGAACATCACAAGTCTATAGTCTTTCGTTTGCAATTTACCACAGCATCATGTTCGGTTAACCAGTCCATTCCGAGAATAATATCGAATTCATCGAAGGGTAATAGCATCAAATCCACCGGAAAACAGAAATCTTTAATTATCAATGAACATCTCTTGCATACTTTATCAACTAACACATACCGACCCAAAGGGTTTGACACTCGTATCACAAATTCAGTAGACTCAACAGGTAGAGTCTTGCTGAACGCTAATGTTTCACATACATAATAATAAGTTAAACCAGGATCAATTAAAGCAAGTACACTAGTATCATAGAGAGTGAATGTACCAGTGATAACATCAGGGGAAGATGCCTCCTCTCGTGCACGGATGGCATAAGCTCTGGCAGGAGCTCGAGTCTTAGATCGAACAGCTGTATCGAAAGTCCCTCTCTGACTACCACCCCTGCCTCCTGTATTTCTCGATAGTCTACCTCTAATCGTTGTACCACTCGATCTCGCACCTTGCATCTTATTTTTCTCATCAGGTTCCGTGCAATCTCAAATGAAATGATCTCGCGAACTGCATCTATAACAGGCTCTGTTAATAGACTTACCCAAACATTCACCTACATGTCGTCTTCCACACTGTGGAAATTCGGGTTTTTCTTGCCGATTGTTGCCAACATTAGCAACCGAAGTAGCTCGAGAGTCCGTTGATGGTCGCTCCTTAATAGAAATTCCTGTAGTCGTCTTTGATCTATTAGTATCATCTCTGAACTTTTTTGCAGCCGAAAAAGAATTTTTACCAGTCGATATTTTACGAAAGTCCCTAGCTTCATATTCAGCTTCCTTTTTCTCCTTTCCAAGCTCTTCAGCCTTGCAAGCTCGTTCAACCAGTGTTACGAATTGCTTTATTTCTAAAATACCCACCAGCAGCTTTAAATCTTCGTTCAATCGCTCTTCAAATCTTTTACACATGACAATTTCATCAGTTACACACTCCCAAGCATAATGACTGAGTCTTACAAACTCACATTCTTATTTGGATACCGTCAACCGACCTTGTTTAAGCTCCAAAAATTCTTTGCGCTTTTGATCGATGAATCATTGACTAATATACTTCTTACGAAACTCCGTCTGAAAGAAGTCCAAAGTAACTCGTTCCTTTGGAACAATCGAAATCAGGGTTCTCCACCAATAGTAGGCTGAATCTCGTAATAATGATATTGCACACTTTAGACACTCATCAGGTGTGCAAGACAGCTCATCGAAAGCGCGGATGGTATTATCAAGCCAAAACTCAGCCCTTTTAGCGTCATCAGTAGCTGTGGCTCGAAATTCCTTGGCCCCGCGCTTCCTTATCAAATCAACAGGAGGTTTACTCAGCCTCAAGGGATCAGTAGTTGCTGGTATTATAGGCACCGGAGGAGGATTATTTAAATTCAGAATTGGTTGAGCAGCCAGGTTTGTTCGGGCATATTGTCCAACCCACTCATTCATCATGGTAAAGAAGGCTTGCTTAGCCCCATTATCTTGATTACTCGCAGATGGTTGAGGTTCAACAGGCGCTGTCCCTAGCGTGGAAGCAGGCGCCACACTCTCAACGTCATCCGCTAAGGCTCTCTCCGGAGTGGATTCCATTTACTAATCAAAACCACAATTTCAACCATCAGAAGTCATCACACTATCATATACTAGCATTATGGCATGTATAGCTAGACTCACACGCGCTATGGTAGTCCTAGAATCGACTAAACCGTGGCTCTGATACCAATTAAAATGTAACACCTCTAACCCGTATCCGTCGCCAGATTGGGGTTACAAGGTATTACTTGAACAAAATATCATTTTGTTAAAATAATATTACATGCACACACTTGGACTAACTTTAAAAAAAAAAAACAATTATTAATATCACATAGCCGATTGTAACTTAGACACATTCTATTATAATATTAAAACATATAAACTTTATAAGTCAATATCTATAATCATATTACACATAGAGTACTCACCGAATATGCCTCATATAATAACATGCATTTATATTTATTAGTGCATAACATTTTATATCTCAAAGCACATCGTTATTTAATATATAACCAAACACATTATCATAAACCATTTCCTCACATACATAAGTATTTATCTAAGTAAATATTGCATTGTAAATTTATCATATCCATTCCACATAGATTTATTTTATATCCGAATCTATAGTATATGCTTATGTAACTTTCAAACAATCTCACATTACAATTTATACTTCATAAGGGTATGTCCTTAACTACAAACATAAATGTATATATGTATTCGAAAACATGAATCACCCATACCAAGCTGTGAACATGTTAAAACAAACATATACATGTTCGAAAATAACTAAACTACTTTCAATGCCATATCACATATAACACATTAACCAATACAACAATTGAAATTCAAATAATCCATTCAATATGCAAAGCAAAAATCGAATCAACCCACTTCACACATTCAAAGTCATCAAACAAATTTGACATTCATAATAAATATAAAAAATACTACTCCACCATAACACATTGCCATTTAACCACAAAGAGCTTAATCATAATCCAACAAAATCGAATTTGAGCATGTAAGTTAAGCCATTTTCTCATGGCCTTTATGTACAATGCTATCAAAACAACAAAATCTCCCAAAATATTATCCTATACATGCCACAATGTTAACTTAGGATTAACTAAGAAGGGGTACCAAAACGTTGCTGGAAGGTGGGATGACTTCGAGGATGGTCCCGAGCATGAAACGGATAAAAAGAAATCTAAATAAGAGACAAGTAAACACACCAAATGAGTTTTCAATCCAGTAAGTCCTAAGCCATATGATGCAAACAATTAACTGAATATGTCGATCTAGAAACTAGAAAGGTCCATAGATTACCGAAATTATCAATTCAACTACTAGTCAAGTCTTACTATTAACTCAAAGTATCATATAACCGAATACCTTAATTCCTTCCTATAATATTTAACAACGATGAAATAGATGCATTCATGTATCTATGTTTCAATTTTCATGTCTCCAATTTCTTATTCGGACAATAGTTTTTGCCCTTTATTTAGTTCCTACATTTATTTTATCAACAACCAATTTCGCACACGTAGTGCTCAAGCAAGGAATTTCGCACCCAAAGTGCCATGTTTACCCGCACACATAGTGCCTTAGTAATTCACATACATATTGACATTCAAATCCGCACACATAGTGCCATATAAATCCACACACATAGTGCCGTACAAATTCGCACACATAGTGCCATTCAAATTCGCACACACAGTGCCAAAGTCATTTCGTTTTAACAAAGTGGTTTATTTAATTATCTAAGTATTTAGTCACATGCCTTTCAATCAAAAGAATACATGAACGAGAGTAATTCCTTCACAATATGCATACACCAATTATGTATAGAATAACCAAGCTTAATTGCTTTGTATTGGATGAAACGGTTCCAATCGGCTACTCGATATTCTTTGCTTTGCCCTTGCTTGATTCCCCTCCTTTAGGTTCTTGAGCTAAAATAAATAAATTAACTAATTTAATTACATTGCTAGTTAGTTATATTCCATAATATTAATGATTTCATATCACAAGAATCACACGGCTAAAATTTGATTTTTCCACCTTAGGCTTTTAAGCCATTCGGCTATTGATCACCTAAGACCACATTACTATCCATAACCCAATCAATATTTCAATAAAACACCAACATATATATATGTGTATACGGTAACCACTCCTTGCTAATTACTCACATATATATAAATTTAATAATTTCCACTTCATCTTACAACCATCACTGATCAAGACATTGAAACTTCAACTAATGTTTATCTAATGTCTCAAGGTCAAATGCTTTATCACTACCACGATCTTAATTTAAATTCAGTAACTCTCATACCAACTATTTTAACCGAATTCTCCACAACACCTAGACTAAAATATGTACCTTAAACTCAGTACAGTTTCATTATATCTTTCACTCCTAAAACATGAAAATATAAATCTTACTCCCCTCTCCCATGTTTCGGTCAATTACTCAAATTATCTCATAACATGAATTTTTTTACATTTCCACTTATCTATCATGACTCATTCGGCCTTAACAATAAACCATTTATCACACAAGGAAAATAAAAATAAAAATGACATTCCATCTAAACTCCATATGGCCGAATGTACAAGGTGTTACCCAACTACTTATTCAACAAAATCCACCCTATTCTATCGTCTACTTATTTAATTCAACATGAAAACAACCTCTAATTCTAACACTTTGGTACACGGCATAGTGCCCAAACCACCATAGAAGTTTCAAATTTTCTTGACATTGCCAAAAGTGGATTTAGAAATTAACTTAACATAAAAAAAAAAAAGATTTAACCAACACTTCAAAACTTACCTCCTACTAGCAAGAGAAGGTGCCGAATTGCCTTAAGTAAAATTCCCTTTTTTCTTTCCCTTTGTTTCGGCTTTGGAAGAAGAAGAAGATGAACACTCCCTCTCTCCTTCCCTTTTCTTCTTTTATTCATTCATTTCTTATTAATTCATTTTTATTTGGATTATTTAATCATTTGTCAACATAAAAGTATATTTAATTAGACTTAGTGGAAGAACATCATTACTTGGCCGGCCACTTCATGCATTATGGGCATTTTGACATGCAAACCCAAGCTTTCCCACTTTGTAATTATTTGATCCTTACAATTTACCTATCATATTTTTCTAAGTTTCTCAACTAAGTCCTTTCAAGTAAAAATTCACATTCATAAGACTAAATTAAAACGTCAAATTTTCACACATGCACTATCACACATAGAAGATATGCAAATAAATTTTAAATAAATTTTATGACTCGATTTTGTGGTCCTGAAACCAGATTCCGACTAGGGTCAAATTAGGGCTGTCAAACTTCTCTCATGCACATATAGCATCCAATTTGGTACCATTTCCATACACATTTTAGCAACCAAAACATGCTATTTTATACACATGATATGCCATCTATCCACAACCATTTCAATTACTCAATTCTATATTCAAAAACATATGAAATCAATATGCCACAATCATCAATCTCACATAACTACTAAATGCATTTACTCATCAAATTATCATCTATATCATGTATCAAAACACACATTATCATCATCTATAATCATATCATAATATACTATTCCTCACACATTAATAACTATCCAAATGAGTAACCATTTAATCATATCAACAACCATGACAAACAATGTCAAAACACAAGAAATTATATACATCACATATAAAACTTATCCAACACATAATTTAAACCAATTTAAATGGCCAAATACATACCAACATTTACAAGCCAAAAGCAAGCCAAATCTTATGGTTATGTTAAACTTTAAAACATATCATCAACTCACTAGCCTATACATGCCATAAAACCAAGCCACAAGGTGTAAAATACCTAAAATTAGTAGCTGGATAGTGTGATGTGATCTCGGTTGACTCCCAACCAGAGGAAACGTCTGAGACACTATAAAACATAGAAAAATAACACAAAGTAAGCTTCACAGCTTAGTAAGTTCGTATGTGAGCCTAAAATGATCACAACATTCATATAGCAATTCGAAATAGATAAATCATTAACATTTAAAGCATCAATTCATGAGCTAATATCAAATTATTCATGTCCTCATTTTCAAGTTCTCAACTTCATATAACTAGGTACTTGAGCAGTTTTCCGTACATACCTGTAACGTCCCGTACCCGAGACCGTCGCCGGAGTCGAACACGAGGTGTTAACGGACTTAATTCATTTACTTACACAGTTCATTTTAAAATTTCCAGACAAGCTGGCTAACTGCATCACAGTTACTTTAAAAATCATATCTCGAGTTCCAAAACTCGAAAATCGATTCCGTAAATTTTTCCTGAAACTAAACTCATATGTCCATCTACAAATTGTTTTCTAGAATTTTTGGTTGAGCCAATTAGTACAGTTTATTAGTTAAAGTCTCCCCTGTTTCAGGGTTTGACTACTCTGACCTTCATGCATTACGACTTAGATATCTCCCTGTACAAAGCTTCAATACTTATGCCGTTTGTTTCTAATGAAACTAGACTCAAAAAGGAATCTATACATATAAAGCATGACTTCTAATTATCTCTGGTTGATTTATGGTAAATTTTCAAAATAAGAACAGGGGATCCAGAAAATGCTCTGGCCCTGTTTCGCAAAAACTTAAACATCTCATAAAATACGGCTCATATGGTCGTTTCATTTCTTTCATATGAAAATATACTCATCAAGATTCGATTAAATAATTTATTAACTATTTAATTCCATTCCTACTATTTTTAGTGATTTTTCCAACTTACACCACTGCTGCTGTCAGCATCTATTTTAAGGTAAATTTTACCTATTTCATAATTTTTCCATGAATCAAATAGCAAATTGACATACATTATTATCGAGGGTAATCCCGATTAGCCATGACGTACGTAGCACTAATAGGACCATGATTGGCCATTCCAATGGCTAGTCATTACCAAACATTTCCATACCACTTAATAACCATATCACAAGACCATAATGTTATACTTCAAAATATACGAGCCATTTTCGCATGGCTATACGAATACACATTACCAAAGGGTACTTAATTAACAAGAAGGGTCAGCCCTATACATGCCATTTTCAAAATTGAACTAAAAGAGTACCAAAAGTGGCTTAGATAGTGTGGATGACTTGACTTTGACACTCCGAGTCCGATAGCTGACGAACAAAATCTATAAAACAGAGAATCAAAGTAACAGAGTAAGCATTTTGATGCTTAGTAAGTTCAAGTAATGAAATTATTTACGACTAAAATATAGCGTTCATATGACTAAATGAATAGTTGCATATACGCATATTCCCAAAATCATACTTACTTCACACCTCAACCAGTATATTCATACACAGGGGATCAAACCTAACTAAAGGCCGGAAGTTGTTAATCAATAGAGCGCATACAATCTAAAAAGGAATTAACTTTTCCGATGCATATACGAAACATACCTTATCGTTGGATTTTATGAGCGTATTAATTGAAATTATTACAGCAAGATCACTCATTTCCAAACCCAAGTACCTTCGAGATTTAGCTGGATATAGCAACTCGCACAAATGCCTTCGGGTCTTAGCCCGGATATAGTCACTAGCACAAAAGCCTTCAGGACTTAGCCCGGATATAGCAACTCGTACAAATGCCTTCGGGACTTAGCCCGGATATAGTCAATAGCACAACTGCCTTCGGGACTTAGCCCGGATATAGTCACTAGCACCATGCCTTCGGGACTTAGCCCGGATATCATCCGAATAATCATGCACATATATCGATAAATCATGACACATCCATATTTCATTTTCATTACTAAAGCTCAAACACAAGACACTTATCAAACCTTACCAATTTCGGCTCAATAGCCACATACAAAGAGCATGATTTCGAGTGGCTTTCTAACATGATCTCTATACACATTCGGCTACCCGTCATAAGTATAAACTAATCACCTCAATATATAATTCAAGTGGAATCATTATATCTCCGTTTATTCATTATGCTTATATGTCATGACTTAATCAAATCATAAACTAAGTTTCATTACTCGAAGACTTACCTCTTCCTAAACATCAACCAAGCTGAACATGAAACAAGACAATTCTTTTCTTCTCCCACCCTCAGGTCACGGCAAAGGAGGAACAAGAATGAAACAACTTTGGTTTCTCCTCCCACTCACCTCATGTTTTATTATTCTAAATTCATTATTTTATTTTGTAAACTAAAAGTGTTAATAGAAAAATACATATTATCATCAATAACCCATACCATGACCGGCCACTACTTATTATAAATGGAAATTTGACATGCAAACCCATCATTTTTATAACATGCATTAATAGATCCTTATAGATTAACCTATCACATTTCAGAAGTGTCACACATAAGTCCTATTAACTAAATTCACATGCAATCGACTAAATCGAAGCTTAAAAATTTCACACATTCATATTCACATATTTTAGACAATAAATATCATATTCAAATACTTCGGTGACTCAGTTTAGCGGTCCCGAAACCACTTTCCGACTAGGGTCAATTTAGGGCTGTCACAATACCTGTACTGATACCTTTCTATTTATCACCCATACTATTATCAGTCCTCTCTAGATTATTATTACTTATGATACAAATTCATTGATTTTCTGATGCCATAGTCCAACTATGGTCTTACACATACATTGCCAAAGCCCTGCCATGGTCTTTCTTTCACGTGCCATAACCCGGTTATGGTCTTATTGGTCTATTATCATATGTATATTTAGTTAACACAACTATAATTCATATCTCACATAACATTCAATACATACTTCATTATAGTCAAATAAATACATTTTGACATGAAACATACTTATACGCAATTCTTTCTTATTTAATATACATAATACAATATGAACTCACCAATTTACTTTCATTCGATTCTCACATAGGTTCTGTACATACCTGTATTACTTATTCCGACTGTACTTTAATTCTCATCTTGACTATGCCTGTTGAACTGTTCAGAATCGTTAAGGATACTCGACAATCATGTATAGCTTGTACAATGCAATATCCCAGATATGGTCGTACATGTTATCACATATCGATGACACTGTTCTAGACAGGGTCTTACATGAAATCGATTAACGATGCCAATGTCCCAGACATGGTCTTACACATAGTCACAATACAATGCCAATGTCCTAGAGATGGTCTTACATGTAATCACATCTCGGTAACCTAATGTTATGACATTTGTATCCTATACTATTCCTAAGGTTCATACGAGACTTTCGGATGTAGTAACTCTGTCGATTCTTGCTTGTTGTTACTCATTTGACATTCATAGCAGTTCAATATCAAATAAACGTATATAATTCAATTCAATTCAATTCAATAACAAATAAGCATTTATAACACAATTTAAATACATTTATTAGCATATGAACATACCTCGATCGTCAAAACGTCGAAATGGATTAACTAGTCTGAAACTTTGTTTTTCCCTCGATAAAGACTTGTATGAGACTTAAATTGATCTAATCAATCAAATTTAGCTATTTCAATTCATATTCTATTCATTTCAATCCAATTTTGTATTTTGGTAAAATTACTATTTTACCCCTACATTTTTGACCCTTTTACAAATTACTCCCTAAACTCGTAAAATGCAAATGTAATCAATTTCATCATAGCCCAAGCTAGCCGAATTTCATACATGCTCATAACAACTCGTATCTTTCATTTATTTACACTTTTACCATACAATTTATCATATTTCACAATTTAGTCCAAAATTGACATTTCTATCAACAATCACTTTATAAAATATGGAAATCTAACATCAACTATTCATATTTCACTATTAAACATCAAAGAACACATAAGCTCATCAATGAAAACTATAAAAATCTTTAACAGTTTTGAAATCGAAGACATGGGCTAGCTAGATTGAGCTGCAACGATCTAAAAAACGTAGAAATTATTAAAAACGGAACAAAAACCGTACCTAGATGAGCAATCAAAGTTTGATCGAGCCTAATACACTCCCATGGCTGTTTTTATTTAGCAAATTTTGGCTGGTGCCTTAAGGAATATGATGACTTTTACTTTTATTTTAATTATTATAACATTATTAACCATTTTACTAAAATAACCTTTGTTTTAACATTAAAAGTTCACTAATTGAAGTCCATTACCATCCACTCATGCTATTAGTGGGATAATTCAATTTAAGGACTTTTCTTTTGAGATTCTATAGCTATTGAACCCTTTTTACTAATAGAATTCAACTTTTAAGCTTTACGCGATTTAGTCCTTTTTACTGAATTAAGCCTTTAAACTGTAAAATTTCTTAATGAAATATTCACACAATAATTCTATTATGCTGTAAACCATCATAAGATATTAAAATAAATATTTTGACTTAGGATTGTGGTCCTGAAACCACTGTTCTAATTAACCCTAAAAATGAGGCTGTTACAAAATCATTATACATCTTTGTGCTTTCAAGATGAACAGATAGACAACCATTATGTGCCTCATGAAGAATTTTCTGAATCAGATCAGTATTTCTCGGTACACAAATCCTACCTTGAAACCTCAAACAATCATCCAATCCAATCTGATATTCTGAATCACTATTCAATTCGCATTGGACTCTTTTAGCCTGCAATTCATTATCACCTTTCTGAGCTTCGCAAATTTTTTAAAGAAATACCGGTCTAGCTTCCAACTTGGGAAAAATTGATCCATCATTAGATAAGGTTAACTATGTATTCATCGCCCTCAAAGCAAACAAATACTTTCTTCTTAAAGCATCTGCGACTACGTTCGCTTTCCCCAGGTGGCAGTCGATCACTAACTCATAATCTTTCAACAACTCGAGCCATCTTCGTTGTCGCAAATTCAAATCTGAGTCATTAGATATTTCTTATGATTAGTAAATATGTGACACTTCTCACCAAATAAGTGGTGTCTCCAAATTTTTAAAGCGAAAACAATAGTAGCTAATTCCAAGTCGTACGTTGGATAATTCTTTTCGTGCGGTTTCAACTGTCTCGAGGCATAAGCTATCACTTTACCCTCTTACATCAACATAAAACCAAGACCGTTCAAGGATGCGTCGTTGAACATCACAAACTCTTTCCCTGACTAAGGTTGCACTAACACTGGTGCTTCAGTCAACAACGCTTTCAGCTGCTCAAAACTCTTTTGACATTTCTCAGACCACTCGAATTTCACATCTTTTCGTAACAATCTGGTCATAGGTGTAGCAAACATTAAAAATCCTCTAATAAAATGTTAGTAATAACTGGCCAAACCCAAAAAGCTTCTAACTTCAGATATATTTCTCGGTGGTTTCCAATTAACAACTGCCAAAATCTTACTCGGATCAACCCATATACCTTCAGCTGAAACAATGTGTCCCAAAAATCTGACTTTTGGGAGCCAAAACTCACTTTTGCTGAATTTAGCAAACAATTTATTATCTCTCAAAGTCTGTAATACAATTCTTAAATGTTCGACATGCTCAGACTCATTTTGGGAATAAATCAAGATGTCATCAATAAATACAACCACAAACTTATCTAAATACGGTCGGGAGATTCGATTAATCAAGTCTACAAAAACTGCAGGAGCATTTGTTAACCCAAACGGCATAACAAGGAATCCATAATGCCCGTACCTCATCCTGAACGCAATTTTCGGCACATCCGAATCTTTAACTCTCAGTTGATAATAGCTTGATCTTAAGTCTATATTCAAGAACACAGTTTCCCTTTTCAACTGATCGAACAAATCATCAATTCGCAGTAAAGGATACTTGTTCTTTATCGTAACCTTGTTAAGCTAACGATAATCAATACAAAGTCTCATGGATCTGTCTTTTTTCTTGACGAATAACAGTGGTGTGCCCCAGGGAGAAAAACTCGGTCTCGTAAAACCCTTATTTGTCAAGTCTTACAACTGAGACTTCAATTCTTTCAATTTGGTCGGAGCCATTTTATACGGAGCTATTGATATCGATTAAGTTCCCAGTACTAAATCAATTGTAAATTCAACCTCTCTGATTGGTGGCAATCCAGACAACTTTCTAGAAACACATCTGGGTATTTACAAACTACCGGCATAGATTCAATCTTTAATTTAGACTCTTTCGTATTCAGTACATACACAAGATATGCTTCACACCCTTTTCTTACATACCTCTGAGCCGACATCGATGAAATCACAATAGGAAACTCACCCGACTCATCTGATTCAATCCGAAGAATTTTATTATTTTGACATTTCAATTCAATAATCTTTCACTACAATTCACTATGACATCATGGAGAGTCAACCAATCCATTCCAAGAATTACATCTAACTCATCAAACAGTAAAAGCATTAAGTCAGCCAAAAAATAGTGACCCCGAATCATTAAAGGACAACTCTTGCAAACTTTATCAATTAAGACTTATTTGTCTAAGGGGTTCGACACTTTAATCACATATTTAGTAGCCTTAATAGGTAAATTCTTACTATATACCAATTTCATGTAAATATAAGAATGGGTCAATCCAGGATCAATCAATGCAACTACATTAGTATCATAGAGACAAAATGTACCAATAATAACGTCAGGGGATGACGCATCTTCGCGAGCGCGAATAGTGTAAGTTCTAGCAAGTACTCTGACCTTTGATCTCACAGTTAAATCTTTCGTTACACCTCTGCTACTGTTCCCATTTCCCGTGTTTCTTGGTGGCTTCCCTCTAGTAGTTGTGTTACTCTGCCTCTGAAAATTATCTTTCTCAACATTTCAGGGCAATCTCGAATGAAGTGATCTAGGGAGCCACATCTAAAGCAAGCCTGGTTATTCATCCTACATTCACCGATGTGTCGGCTACTACAGTTTTGACATTCAGGTCTATTAGACCTATCATTACCAACGCTCACTATTGATGTAGTTTGGGCCTTAGAGCCTGAATATTGCTTCCCACGATCATTGTTAGGATACCCAGCTGAAACATTAGAACGAGTATAGAAATCCCTCAATTTCTTTGACGAAGATTGAAATAACTTATTCAGCGGTCTTTTTCTCAAATCTCTAGTCTCAAACTCAGCTTTTCTATTTTATTTGCTCAACTCATCGACTTTGCAAGCTCGGTCGACCAGCACAACAAATTCTTTCAACTCCAGAATCCTTGCTAACAATATGATATCCTCATTCAACTCACCTTTGAATCTTTTGCACATGATGGCCTCAGTGGAAACACATTCCTGAGCATACTTACTGAGCCTAATAAACTCTCGCTCATATTCAGTCACAGACATACGGCCCTGTTTCAGCTCTAAAAACTCTTTGTGTTTCTAATCAATGAACTGTTGACTGATATATTTCTTTCTGAAGTCATCTTGAAAGAATTCCAAGGTAACTCTTTCCCTCGATACTACCGATACTAGAGTATTCCACCACTGATATGCCGAGTCTCTTAGAAGTGATATAGCACATTCCAAGCACTCATCCAATGTGCAAGAAAGCTCATCAAATACCCTAATAGAGTTCTGAAGCCAAAACTCTGCTCTCTCGGGATCATCGTCAACATTGGCTCTAAATTCTTCAGCCTTTTGTTTCCAAATCTTATCAACTGGAGGCTTGTTCAGTCTTAACAATTCCACACCTTGGGGAGCTATGAGAACCGGTTGGGGGTTAGGTAGGGGTGGAGGATGTTGAGCAGCCAGATTTGTTCGAACAAACTCGACAAACCACTCATTCATCCTTTGGAAGAAGGCTTCCCTAGCATTTCCTCCCTGACTAACCGTTACTAGTCTACTTTCAAATGGCGCTGTCCCTTGGGTAAGAGTTGACGCATTACTTTCAACATCATCAGCTACATCTTGGTCGAGTTCAATTTACTATAAGAAAATACAATTTAAATTGTCAGAAGTTGTCACACTATCATCAATTATTTATGGCATGTATACCTAGACTCACACACACATTATGTTAATATGAGAATAGACTAAATCGTAGCTCTGATACCATTAAATGTAACGCTCCTTACCCGTATTCGACACTGGAACAGGATACAAGGCATTAACGGGCTTACATCGAAAGCAAACATACAATTCCAAGTCATAAATTTTCATCCAAATTAAAATTATTTGTATTCAATCATAAAGTCCCTAATACGAGCCTACGATGCCCAAAACATGCTTTGCAAGTGGTTCGGGACTAAACTGATAACTTAGGGAATTTTTACAAAACTTAAAAAAATTTTGCTATAATTAGGGGTCACACGCCCGTTTGGTTTGGGACACCCATGTCCCTAAACTGTGTAACTCTCTATTTTGCAATGCATGAACAAATTGAGGTCACACAGCCAAGTCACACGCTTGTGTGCAAGGCCGTGTGGTTAATTTAATTTTCATAAAATAGGTACAGACTTCACACGATCGAGACACACGCCCGTGCTTAAGGTCATGTCCCTCACACAGCTGAGACGCACACCCGTGTCTCTGCCTGTGTGCTCAATTCTAAGCATTCTATTTCTCAAAATTATGGTGCAGAGGACACACGGCAAAAACACATTCCAATGGAATAAGTCATGTGTCACACACGGTCTAGACACACGCCTGTGTGTCTATCTGTGTGGGCAAAATAAAGGCTATTTACCAAGCCATTTGTCACCCTCATTTACACCTATTCATACACAAATTTAATGGCATAAATCATGGTATACTTAGACAACCAAAACATCCATAATCAAGGTTAGACCATATCATTTCATTACCACGCATAGCATACTTACAACATCTTTTTCTGCCAAACCAAATTATACCAAACTCACATCCACAAGTACCAATACAAATACTTTTATCATGCATAAATCTTTTTAGATTTCCTAGCATACCACTGAGCTAATCTCCACCATTCAACAACAAAACCATTAAGTCACATCCAACCATCCACCAGTCATATACAGACCACATCATAAAGGAGAAATTTTCACATGTACGAATATACTTAAGCATAGCTTACAACCAATTTAACCAAAATAAGACAATTTACATGGCCAAATACCAAATCAAGCCTTTGACAATTACAAGCCAATACATTTGGCTAAACTCATGATGACACATAACAAAATAACCAAGTCTCTCTACATGCCACATACTCAAAATGTTTAAGATGATCGATACCCAAAATGACAGTTTGATAGTGTGATGCGATCACAACGATCTCCAATCCGAGCTAGCTTGGTGACACTATAAAACATGGAAAGTAAAACGGAGTAAGTTATATAGCTTAGTAAGCTTGTATGAAAGAAATAAGCAAATCTTACCATACATTTAACATACAAATAATATAATATAAGACGATGAAATTTACCATAATCTCATAACCATAATTCCTTCCATCACAAACTTACCTTAAATTCAACATTTCACGAATTTAATAATCATAAGTTTTTTGTACATACCTGTACTATATCGTAATAGTTTCATACTTATTCTCACGTTGGCATACCCAATGAACCACTCGAATAATAACGTCGGATGCTTAGAAAATCTTACACATAAGGTGTCACATATGTAGCCATTGCTACCTCTATCTCATAACACATATATGCTCGCTCTCAGCCATCAATAGGCTTGCTCACACAAGCTATCAGTTAAGAGTAGCTACCTGGTGCTGCTTACACAAGCTGTCAAGTAACTGTAACATATGCTGGTATACTCAGCCACTAGTAGGACGTACAGGACCAACACCCGGATCACATAACATAAAACCCTAGTGACATATCACTTGTATCCTAATCTATTCTTAAGGTTCAATTGGGATTTCTCGTCTGCCAGAACATCGCAAATGTATCTGTAAAGTCGATTACACAATTCATGCATAAATTAAAGCATTTTAAATACAACTTTAATGAAGCTTATTAACATACGAACTTACCTTGGATGCAAAAACAAAAAAAGGATCTATTCGTCAATTATTTTATTTTTTCCCTGATCTAGATTCGATCTTTGTTTTTCTTGATCTATAATGTCAAATTTAACTTATTTAACTATCGTATTATTCAATATAGCCCAAAAACACATTATGGAAAAAATTATATTTTTGCCTGTAACATTTTAACATTTTACAATTTAGTCCTTAGGCTCGTAAAATGAATTTCTTTCAATTTCATCTCAACCCAAGCCTAACCAAATTTATTTATACACATAATAGCCTACATTTTTCATTTATTCACACTTTTCTACACATTTTATAATCTTTTACAAATAAGTCCCTATTTGTCATTTTTACCGAAAATCACTTTACAAATGTTGTTTATCGAACAACAAACATGCATTTTCTATCATCAAACATCAAAATACAAGCATATTCAACATGGGTAAAATTTTAGACTTCAACTTTCTTTCAAATTAGTCCTTGAAATAGCTAGATCAAGTTACAAGGATCTCAAAAATATAAAAATCATTAAAAACGGGACGATAATGGACTTACAATTGAGCTTGAAAGTTGGCCAAACCCTAGCTATGTCTTCCCTTGTAAAATTTGATCATGGGGGATGAAATTGAAGAAGATGGACACTTCTATTTTGATTAGTTTTGTCTTTATTCGCCAAATTACTAAAATGCCCTTAATGCATAACTTTGAAATTTCACCTAGCCATGTCCATTTTTGTCCACCCTAAAGTATAATGGTCTAATTACTATATAAGGACCTCCAATTTAAAATTTGATAGCAATTAGACATCTTTAACTTATAGAACTCAAGTTTTGCACCTATTGCAATTTACTCCTTCTAATCAAATTGAGCATTCAAACGATAAAATTTCTTAACGAAATCTTCACACAATTATTCTATCATATTGTAGACCTTAAAATATAATTGAAATAAATATTTTTACTTCGAATTTGTGGTCTTGAAACCACTATTTCTATTTGACCCGAAAACGGGCTGTTACATAGAGGTCACATGGTTGTGTGTCTCACACAGCTAGGATATACGCCCATGTCTCAGGCCTTGTAACCTTTGAAATAGGGACACACAGCCGTGTCTCAGCCCGTGTCCTCACCCGTGTAACTCTCTGAGTAGGGTCACACAGCCGTGTCACACACCCATGTGCCAAGCCGTGTCACACGCTTAGGCCATGTGCTAAGCCATGTAACTCACTGACATGCATACAAAGAAACTCTCAGATGACACACGGCCATGTCACCAAGCCATGTATCTCACATGGCTGAGTCACACGCCCGTGTCTCAGGCCGTGTGGACCTAAAATTCACTTAGAATCAAACTATTTCAACACCATATCATGGTTAACTTCTCAAACCATTCATGCACACATTAAAGGGACTTAAACATCACCTAAACACACATCAAAATAACCTTTCAAAGTCCTAATATGACTAACCAATATGTCATTCAAAGGCACCTTAATCAACATTTATCTAAACATGTCAATTATACCATATTTCAATTATCAAATTCTAGTTCGACCTTTTCCAAAACATGCCACAAAATTAACCACTAACACCTCATTTCAAACATACCATAATTGATACGAACTTGACTCAGTGTTGATTCGAGTCATTTTAGTTTGGCCAATCGTGAAATTAAGCAAGTATTGAATCGTTTCAAAATAGGCTTGTAAAGGTTGATGGAAAAGCTCAAACAAAGGCTAGGAGATAGTTGAGATGGTTAATGGAAGAATTTGGCTAAGGTTAAGAAAGATCCAACAATATGGGAGATTGTTGACCCAAGTCTTAAACAACACTTAGATGGAACACGGGTTGTAAATAGCAATGGAAACCTTGACCCGCTATCTAGTAAGATAGGAACCAAAGGCATAATGAACGCCACACTTAGACAAGTGATAAGTTTGACAGTCCCAAAGAGAACAAGGAGAATTGAATTCTCACAAGAACAAAATAGTTTATAAAATTGATCAAAAGTCCGTACAACTAGCAATGAACAAAGTATTTATAAACTTGAGCTAAGTCCAGCTGAATGGACACTTACAATTAGCTCAAATTAAGCTATTAATGAGCTGATTTAATTCCTAAAATTATTAACAAGCTTTTAGCAACTCCTAGACCTAGGTGACGCCACTAGCCAAGGCTTTTACATTCCCAATCATCTTAATTAAGTTGACTTAATGAGCTAAGCTGAACCTTGCTGATAATTGATATTCCAAAGAGTTACGAGCTCATTTAATCCTCCATTGGAAAGCTGAATGTGCAGCAGTGTGTTAATTAAAGTTGTGGCACATAAACAGCCCAAATGATGTGAATAGAAGAACTCAATTAGCCTCCAAATATGAACCAACGAATTTAAATAGCCCCTAAGGTGTGAAATCAACTGCAAGCTGAATAGACCAATAGAAACAGCCATTGGCCTTTGTTCTCTACGGAAAGACACATGGAGAAGCTCAAAACAGCAGCTTCATTTTTAATTCAGCTCATTGTCCATTGATCTCCAAGAATAGGCACTTGGAAAAGAGTGACCAGCAGTTTGCTGTGAACACACGAAATTGGATAGCCACAAGGTGTGAACATGATTATTCAGCTGAAAGAACAAGTATGAAAACACTTAATGCCTTGCTAAACTCGAAATGGCTCTTGGGAGGTTGTGTTTAGCTCATAATTGTGCCATATGAACAGCCAAAGGAAGCTTCCTAACAACAGCCAATGTGAACACCTTAATGTCGTCCATTTCTAATTCCTATAAGACACATTAAACACACTTTAGACATATTTAATTGGTTTGAAATAAAACATGTATTAAAGATGTCTAAAACTAAGACACATTAAAACACCTATTTAATATGTACTAGAATAAAACATATTTAAAACCTGCTGACACATTTAATAACTTAAACTAAATAACTAAATTAACTAAAACAAATTAAATATTTTATTCCAGCAAAATAAAATGCATAAATTAAACTGAGCTAGGTTTGAGCTCATTGAGCTGATTCAAACTTATTGAGTTGGTCCAAGCTCTCTCAATATCGCCAGCTAATGTCTAGCCCCACTTTTGGTTGACTAAGGCTAAAATAGCCACTTTGAATTGCTTGGCTCGAGCTCGGGTGATAGGTCATTGTATCAGTTCCAAAGGGTCTCTGCTCGAGCTTGGTTTGACCGGGGCATGGCCATATCATCCCCCCTCTTCAAAGTGATTTGTCCTCAAATCGGACCACTTACTCGCGATAAATCTTTTGTCATCACTAGCCCCTTGATTGATGAATTGGACAGAATTGCTCTCAATAACCTAAAATTCATAAATAACTCGAAAAGAAAACTTGTTAATTAATTGCCCTCCCTCTTTAGGAGGAAACTGATTCAATGTATCACCTACACAAAAAAAAAATGAGTTAATGACACCATGAATTAAGAATTTATAGGAATTTTCCGAATTCTCATTCCAAACTTTAGCAAATAAACCATTGTTGGATTTGGAAAGATAGTTTGGCCTTACCTTTTCACGTTGAATTTAAAATTTTATGTCCCACGACATAAAAGAAACAGGAATCAATCTAAAGTTCTAATCAGAGTGCACAAGTTTTGTTTTCTTAGTGAAAGTCCAAACATCAATTGAGCAAAAATCGTGCACACGTCGAGTCTCACAAAATTTAATAAGCTTAATTTTGCCCAACAACGAACCAAAATGATGAACTCCAGGTTTGAACACATGAGTTTGGCCACTCGTTCTAAGTTGCAGCATGAATTTCTTAATCTCCAACAATTCACACAAGTGAAACAAAAAGAATTTAGGCATGCATATATTCAAACAATCATACACCATAAGTCTCATTAGAACAAACTTGCACAAACATGTGGAATTTACGCAGCAAATCAGAAAATTCAAATTATCATCACTCACAAGCAGACTAGGCATTTCACATATCAACTTTTTATCACAAAAGACCAAATTTTGTTCGGGCTGATCTAATCTTACCTCACTGACAATCGTGCCAATGTCATAATCATTAGCAAAAAACACTTCGTATCACTATGTAAAATAAAATCATCATCAATCAGATTATGACTATCAACCAAATAAGATGAGGAGCTCTTTCACAAACTAGGTCTTTGACAATCTCGTCATTGACAGTCAAGTGAGATTATGGGGACTCAAATACATTAGGACCCTTACCTTGCTTACCTTTGAACACTTGTGGATGAGAGTCAACTACGTTATTACCTTTGCTGATAAACTTGAACTCCCTCTCATCAGAAAGATATTGAAGTTGAAACTCGTCACATGGATCTTTAGGAACTTGAATTAAGGAAACAATACAAAGGCAACTTGTACTTTGGTTAGTAAAAACACTCTTCACCTTTTCACTTATCTCATTGTCAATTTCCCTATCTTTTTCTTCACTCATTTTCTTCCTACAAACTTTAATCTTTTCTCTTGATTTTTCCACAGAATTTTTCAATTTTTGCTGGTTTTCATACACTTGCTTTGGTATTAAAGGAGCCAAAGTCACATTTTTACCATGGTGCTCGAAGGTATAGCGGTTCGCGAAACCATCATGTTTGACCCTCTGATCAAACTGCCACGGTCTTCCCAAAAGCAAGTGTTCGGCATACATTGGTACCACGTTGCATAGGACTTCATCATTGTATTTTTTGATTGAAAATGCAAGTAGGGCTTGCTTGGTCACTTTCAACTTGCCACCTTTATTGAGCCATTGTAGTTTGTATGGATGAGGGTGCTTAGTCGTTGGAAGGCCTAATTTTTACTCCATTAATGTGCTGGCAATGTTGGTGCAACTCTTGCCATCAATAATCAAGCTGCACACTTTGCCTTTCACGTGACATCATGTGTGAAATAGACTTCTCGTTGTTGCTCAATTTCGACACTTTGGATACTCAAACTCCTTTTGACAATGAGCATTTCACCTTCAACCGCGTATTCCAAGTCTTTTTTTCCTCTGTGGGTGTCCCATTCGCTCGCACCACTATAGTGCTACGGTTTGGGCATTGGCTAGCAATATGCCCCTCCTGAGGCACTTAAAGCACTTAAAGCTAGTTTCACCAATGGGCTTGTTAGATTTTGCTTGCACCACTTAATCCGTTGCACGACTTGGTGCGTCTTTCTTGCTATTGCCTTGGCCCCATTTTAAAGCTATGTTGGGGTTGGAATAGCCTCTCAGAGTTCCTCTTCTTTTTATTTGTTTCTCAACCTTGATGGCCTTGTGCACTATGTCAACTAATTAGACGTAATGCTGAAGCTCAACAATGTTGGCGATATCTCGGTTGAGACCGACTAGGAAGTGCACCATTTTTGCTTCGTAGTCTTCTTGAACATCTGCTCATATCATCGCGATTTCCATCTATTTGTAATAATTTTCAACACTCCTTGATTCTTAGGTAAGATTTTGGATTTTTTATAGAGCTCTCGGTGGTAGTAGGATGGGATTGCCTCTGTATCACCGCTTTCATCTTGGCCCAAGTTGTGATAGGTCATTTTCCATTCCGTCTTCAGCTAGTGGTTAATTGATCCCACCAGATCATTGTGTAGTCCAAAAATTCAATTGCGGCCAACTTTACCTTTTTGGCTTCAGACCAAACACGAACTCAATCTTTTTCTCCCACTAGAGGTAAGCCTCCGGATTCAACTTGCCTTGAAAGGGTGGAATTGAGAGCTTGATATTCTTAAGATCATCATCACACTCTCTTTGGCCTCGGTTTCTTTGTCCCCTCTGCCATTCACTTAGATTGGACCCTTGGTCACTTTCGGCTTCACTAGGGCCATACAAATCATCTTTGTTGAATCTTTGTCAGCCTCGATTTCTTTGTGGACTTTGGAGCGTTATCTCCCATTGGGCTCTCTCCTGGACTTGATCTTGTCACTCTTGGATGGGCTCAAGTTTCCAATCAAACATGCACTCCATTTTGCGCATAAGAGCTTGGAAAGTTAAATCCGACACTCCTCTTCTGGGTGATAAGTTTCTAATCGGTGGTCGTCCTCCGCCTTTCGCCATATTACGTTCTGGACTTCTAGACATAAAAAAATAAAACCTCACAATAAAGCCTCACATTCACTCGGAAATAAAGAGTTAATGGCACTCACACTCGTGTTTACACTCTTTTAAGGCTTTTTTCTTCTCTTTAATGCTTTCACTTCGCTTGTGTCTTTTTCCACTCATTTCTTCTCCCGTGATTTCATAAAAGACTCGTTTAAACTATATCGTAATCTAGGGGTCGGCTTCAAATGGCTTGCAAGGGTATTGATGATCAGGTACAGGGTTGCCTGAATGAAACAAAGTTGGTATGAGTGTGGCGTGAAGGTAGGTGATGATAGTAGAAAGGAATTCATGATCAAGAATACAAGAAAATGATTAAAAACTTTTCAACACTTTTTTTTCTTTTGATAACATCGAATCTCTTCTCTTTCTTTTTTTTTTTCAATTACAATAAAATGAATAAATAGAAATACTTTGATTCATGAATTTTTTTACAAACCTATTTTGGGATAGCTACGAACGTCCATACTTCTCATTTTTGTAAGCTCTGATACCAAATGATACGACCTCAGCCTCGTTGAGTTGTTCGAGTCGTTTATATGCCCGATCGTCTAACGAAGAAGTATCGTTCAATTTTGAAGTATGGTTGGAATTAGGCTAAGTATGGAGTAAGGTAACAAAAATAGGCTAAAAAATGGCTATGAATTTGTTGTTATAGGTTCGGCTAACAAAGAACAAAATGGGATAGGTGTTATCTTGGATGGAATGGAAATCGAACTTAAGTATCAAAATCGAACCAACACTATAGGTTAGTGTTGACCCAAGACTTATGTGACCTTAAAGTATAGATAATGGAAAAGAGACCTTGACCCGTTACCTAGGAAGGTAAGAACCAAAGGTATAAAGTTTGGGGTGAATGCCACACTACAAGAGTGATAAGTTCGTTAAAAGAAACAGGTTGACGCCACTAACTAGAAGATAAGTCAAGCTGAGTCTTGGGTGAAATTTGAGAGTCGAAATGCTCAAAAAAAACTCAAAGTTCATTAAAAATGGAAAAAGTCTAAAGTACAACTCAATTGGTTCATATTTATAGCTACTTAGATAAGCTAGCCGAATAGGCACTAATGGTAACTAAATAGACATTTGAATTCAACTTAAATGAGCTGAAGTTTCTTGGAAATTTCCTAGCAACTTCCTTGAAGCTTCCAGAAGCTTTGGGGACGCCAATGGACAGCCTTTTGAAGCTTCTATTAGTTGGATATTAATGGAAGTGAAAGGTGAGCTGAAATAAGCTGAAAGGCCATGCTTAAATTCGGCCAAAGGGGTGCACTTGATTAATTGAGCTGCTTTGATCAGTTGAATATTGTTGAACTAATTAAAGGTAGCTTGGGCACTTCAATAGTCCTTTAAGTGTGAAAACCAAATGTGAACAGCCCTCATGTATGAACACATAAAATTGAACAGCCTTGTCATGTGAAAGGAATATTCAGCAAAGTGAAAACTTTCAAGGTTACCTTGGAGACTTAGACGGTCAGCATGGGGAAATAAATTAGTAGCTCTTTTGGCAATTGGACTCCACGAAGAGATGCTTGAAAGAGCTGAACCATCAGCACACCTTCATTCAAGTCGTTCATGTATATAGCTACACCTAATAAATCAGCAAAATTAATTAGTCTTAAGACACAATAATTTCAGTAGAAGCTAAGACATTAAACCTGAACATTTATTCAGTTAGAGCTAAAACATATTAAAATTATGTAATAGGCTAAGACAAATTAATAATATGTTTTAACTAGGACATCTTAAATATGTTTTAAATTTGTTTTAATTTAATGCATGTTTTTAATATGTCTTAGTTAATACATATTATTAATTTTTCTTAGCCTATTACATAATTTTAATATGTTTTAGCTCCAGCCAAATTAATGTGCAGGTTTAATATGTCCTAGCTATTGCTGAAATTACTATGTCTTAAGACTAATTAATTTTGTTGATTTATTAGGTGCAGCTACATACGTGAACAGCTTGAATGAAGGTGTGCTGATGGTTCAGCTCTTCCAAGCATCTCTTCATGGAGTCCAATGGCCAAAAGAGTTGTTGATTTATTTCCCTAAGCTGACGTCAAAGTCTCTAAGGCAGCCTTGAAAGTTTTCACACTGCTAAATATTCCTTTCACATGACAAGGCTGTTCGGTTTTATGTGTTCATACATGGGGGCTGCTCACATTCAATTTTCACACTTAAAGGACTATTGAAGTGCCCCAAGCTGCCTTTAATTAGTTCAACAATATTCAGCTGATCAAAGCAGCTCAATTAATCAAGTGCACCCCCTTGGCCAAATTTAAGCATGGCCTTTTAACTCATTTCAACTCACCTTTCACTTCCATTAATATCCAGCTATTAGAAGCTTCAGAAGGCTGTCCATTGGTGTCCCCAAAGCTACTGGAAGCTTCAAGAAAGTTACTAGGAAATTTCCAAGAAAATTCAGCTCATTTAAGTTGAATTCAAATGTCTATTTAGTTACCATTAGTCCCTATTCGGCTAGCCTATCCAAGTAGCTATAAATATGAACCAATTGAGTTGTATTTCAGACTTTTGTCATTTTTAATTAACTTTGAGTTATTTGTGAGCATTTCCACTCTCAAATTTCATCCAAGACTTGACTTATTTGCTAGTCAGTGGCATCAACCTGTTTCTTTTATCAAACTTATCACTCTCGTAGTGTGGCGTTCACCCCAAACTTTATACCTTTGGTTCTTACCTTCCTAGGTAACGGGTCAAGGTCTCTTTTCCATCATCTATCCACCTTAAGGTCACATTAGTCCCAGGTCAACACTCACCTATAGTGTTGGTTCGATCTTGATACTTAAGTTCGATTTCCATTCCATCCAAGATAACACCTATCTCAGTTTGTTCTTTGTTAGCCGAACCTATAACAACAAATACTTAGCCATTTTTGAGCCTATCTTTGTTACCTTACTCCATACTTAGCCTAATTCCAACCATACTTCAAAATTGAACGATACTTCTTTGTTAGACGATCGGGCACATAAACGACTCGGACAACTTAACGAGGCCATGGTCGTATCAATAATAGCCATTCAAATATGCATAGTAGCATAACCAAATTGACCAAATTTTACAGAGCATCAAATGGTACCAAACCAAGATAAGCATCAAAATTTATACATGCCAAAACACCATCAAACTATTCACCAAAATAACATTACAATTTATCCTATACATGACATTATAACCTTGGCCAAAACATTCAAAAACTACCAATATTTATGCTGGATAGTGTGATAAATCTCTGAAGAGCTTCCAAACCAATCAAGCTTTCGATAATCTATAAAACATAGGAAAGAAAATATGTAAGCAATTAATACTTAGTAAACTCGTATAACTTAAACACAACTTACCATTTCATTTGCATAATGTAAATAGCATAAGTGTAATACCAACTAAAACCATAGGCTTTGCAAAATGCCTATACAACATCATCAAATTCACAAGTTAGTGTATTTATACGTGGTTTAAGTGAATTCATCCATAACAAGTAAGTTCCACATTTGTTCACATCACTTGGATCACCATTTCCTTTTCATAAATTCAAGATACATTTCATTTGAACACTTACCATTTCATTTCCTTTTGATTCTCATTGAACCACCTAGAATTACAGTAGATACTCGGGAGAGCTCACATGAATTGTGCCTTTACATAACCGTAACCTTTGCTTTACATTATTGCTTACACGAGCTATGAAATAAGCCTGCTCACACCAGCTATGAAATAGGCCTACTCACACGAGCTGTGGGTCAGAATGTAAGCTACACAATACTATTCATACGAACTATGGAGAAACCGCAACAAATGCATGACCTCAGCCATCGGTAGGACATTCAAGACTAGCACCCGGAACATGAAATCCCTATTGACACCATCATTTGTATCCTACGAATTCTTAAGGTTCAATCGAGACTCGTTAATTGTCATAGCATTGATTTGCTTATACATCAATCAATTCACATTATAAATAACATAATAACATATGATTTGAAATAGCATTACTACAATAACCAATTATATGAACTTACCTCGACAACTCAGGCATGAAGGTTAAATCGAACTAATCTGTAGCTTTTGTTTTTCCCCGATTTAGGTCCATACGTGGTTTATCTTGATCTAAATAGAATATTGTATTCAATTAAGTACTCTAATTAACTTTAAACATTCAAATCCAATCCATATTTCATATTTATGCAAAATTATGATTTTGTCCCTAACATTTTAACTTTTCACAATTTAGTCCTTAAGCTCATAAATTGAAATCTAATCATTTTAATCCTCCATTCAAGCTAACTAAATTTTTTAGGGACTTATATCAACCCAAATAAATCATCATTTCATAAATTTAACATGATTTTTTACCATTTTTACAAATTAATCCCTAAATGTCAATTTCATCAAAAATCACTTTAGAAAACTTTTTTTATTTCTCAAAAAAATTCATAATCTATCAATTAGCATAAAAAAGAATTCAAGAAAATTCTTGTAATAACCCTCAACCTTTAAATTTTTTAAAAATTGACCCCCGGGATAGCTAGATTAAGCTAAAACGATCTCAAGAACATAAAAAATCATTAAAAATGGGGATTAAAAACTCACCATGCAAGCAAAGGAATTTGACCAAATGCCCTAGCTTGGTTTAATGGATTATTTTCAGTGGTAGGAAGAAATGAAGAAGATGAACATGGTTTTCTTAGATTAATTTAGTTTTAATTACTCATTTACCTTTTTGCCCATTAAAAATTATCAAAACTTCAATAAAACCTAATCCCTAGTACTTTTTTTATTATAAAGAAGAATTACCGTATGTCCTGTCAATTCAATAGTGTCTGGCTTCTCGGCTGTACTTCTTTGACTACTTCCCCGGGACTTAACTCTAGGTAAGGCCCTCAAGGTCAATAAGTAAGGAAAGAAAACTACTAGTCCTTTAATTTAAGGTTTCATAGTTATATGACTCCTTTAACTAATAGAACTCCACTTTTACACTTTTTACGATTTAGTCCTTTTCACTTAATTAATCATGCAAGCATAAAAAAATTTAACAAAATTTTAATACGACCTTAATAATATCCCATATATTATAATAATAATAAATTAATAATTTACCCATCAAATTTGTAGTTCTGAAACCACTATTCTGATATCATTGAAAATGGGCTGTTAGAGGGACTACTGCGTGAAAAATGTTGACTTGGTCTTCTCGCCATTGCCACAACATCTGTTTTGAAAAAATGTCCAACCTTTTTCCTCGAAAAACCTTCACTGATTTAGTTCTCATTCCTCAACCTACACCTACCAAACCACCAAACACAGCCCTACCACAAGTGATTAAAAGTACCTAATATTTAAACACTGTCCAAGCTCCTAATGAAATGATGAAAATATGAATGAAATGCCCTAAAATGAAACTATATGTACCTAAATACAAGAAATTAGCTAGGTCTCAAGGCATGAAATATAATTCTTTTCAAGAATCATCACGAAGCTCCTTCGAGCGAAGATAGACCTTTTCAAGTTTTAGAAAGAATTAATTAGAATTCTTATAAAATTAAAATTAATCTCCTAGTTGAGTAAAATATTAGTGAAAGTTTTAATGTAGCTGATTTATCTCTTTATAACGCATATGGTGATTTGAGGGAAATATTTTTGAATAAGGAGGGGATGATGTGAGCACGAGATGGAAATATGGTCCAGACATTAAAATATTAGACGTAGTGGACTATAAGTACAAGAATACGCTGGCAAATCTAACGGATGCTTTACAAGTGCCCATGGGGTCAATTACAAGATCAAGGGCTAAGATGCTTAAAAAATTTATTAAGGGTTTGATAACAGACATTAGGGCCAAGTGTGAATATTCTGTGTCACAATTATGGTCGAATATTGAACTTAATCCTTTCAAAATGTTGAATGTTGACCCATGAGCTTATGCACATTGGTCAAAGGAATAATTATTCATTTTTTCATAATGTTTTAAGTTTAGTTTGTTTTTATTTACTTGACATTTTATTTAAATAATTACATCTTGTGTTTTGTTCTATGTTATCTTTTAATTTCATTCAAATAAATATATTGTCTAAAGGGAATAGAGTTATTGTTGATTTCTATTTATAGCTTTAAATGTACAAATGGTTACAATGAACAAGTCTTCAAGCATCAAGCATGGATGGGTGTTTCAAGCGTAGATGGATGTTTCAAACAAATATGGATGTTTCAAGTAAAGATGGATGATTTCAAGCATGGAGTATGGATAGTTTCAATTCAAAAAGATGTTTTTCTCATTCAAATACATGGGCATGTATGGTTTCAATGCATGAAGACAATTTTTTCTCATTCAAATACATGAACATAGACTTTTTCAAAGAATGAACATGAAGACAATTTTTTCTCATTCAAATACATGAACATAGACTTTTTCAAAGAATGAAAACATTTTTCTCATCCAAATACATTTGCATGGGTTGGTTCAAAGCATGGACGATTTTCTTATTCAAATTGGACATTTCTTTTCATTCAATTATATGTTTATGGTCGTTTGTGATATTCCTTTACTTTTACACACCTATAAATAGGCATCATGTAACACCCCGTACCCGAGACCGTTGCCGGAGTCGGACACGAGGGGTTAACGGGCTTAAACCACTTACTTGCACAGTTCATTTTAAAAATTTCCAGACAGCTGGCTAACTGTGTCACTGTCACCTTAAAAATCATATCTTGAGTTCCACAACTCGAAAATCAGTTTCGTGATTTTTCCCTGGAACTAGACTCATATATGCATCAAAAAAAAAATTTCTATAATTTTTGGTCGGGCCAATTAGTACAGTTTATTAGTTAAAGTCCCCCATGTTACAGGGATCGACTACACTGACCTTTGTGCATTACGACTTGGATATATCCCTGTACAGGGCTTCAATACTGATGCCGTTTGTTTCTACAGAAACTAGACTTGAAAAGGAATCTTTACATATATGGTATGACTTCTAATTATCTCTGGTCAATTTATAATGAATTTCCAAAGTCGGAACAGGGACTCCAGAAGCCATTCTGGCCCTGTCTCATGAAAACTTAAATATCTCTTAACATACTATTCATATGATCATTTCGTTATTTTCCTATGAAAATAGACTCATCAAGGTTTGCTTACATAATTTATTCACTATTTAATTACATTCCTACTATTTTTAGTGATTTTTCACATCCACGTCACTGCAGCTGTCAGCATCTGTCTTTAAGGTAGGCTTTACCTATTTCATAGTTCCCATGATACAACTAGCCCTTTTTCATAAATAGCACAAAATATGATCATGATTAACCATCCCAATGGCTAATCGTTTCCAAACATTTCCATACCTCTTAATGAACAACATACAATGATTATAATACCATGCCCAAAGTATACTTAAGCCATTTTGGCATGGCTATCCAAATTTACACAAAACCGAAAGGTACATGACCTATAACAAAAGGGTAGTCCTATACATGCCATTTCAAAGTCCAACCAAAAATATACCGAAAGGAGCTTTGATAGTGTGGGTGACTTGACTTCAAAATCCGAGTCCGATAGCTGAAGAACCAAAATCTATAAAGCAGAGAATCAAAGAAACGGAGTAAGCATTTAATGCTTAGTAAGTTTGAGTCATGAATTTAGACACAACCAAAGTATAGCATTTATGTAGCTAAACAGATAATTTCATATGCACAAATTCTCAATATCATACTTACTTCACATTACCAACCCTTATATTCATACACAAAGATCAACTTAGCCAAAGGCCGGTAGCTCATTTATCAACTGAGCGAATACTTATTTATAAGGGCTCAACTAATTCAAAGCACATACAAAACATACCTCATTGTTGGGATTTCACAAGCGTATTAACTGAAATTTTTTACAGCAAGATCATTCATTTCCGAATCACGTACCTTCGGAGTTTAACCGGATATAGCTACTCGTTCAAATGCCTTCGGGACATAGCCCGGTTATAGTAACTCGCACAAATGCCTTTGGGACTTAACCCGAATTTAGTAACTCGCACAAATGCCTTCGGATCTTAGTCCGAATTTAGTAACTCGCACGAATGCCTTCGGATCTTAGTCCGGATATAGTCACTTAGCACCAAGCCTTCGGGACTTAGCCCGGACATCATTCGAATAACCAAGCACAATTATCAATAAATCATGACACATTCGTATTTCATTTTCATTAGCAAAACTCAAACACAAGACACTTATCACACTTGCAAATTTCGGCTCAATAGCCACACACAAAGAGCATGATCTAATCAAATCATAATCTAAGTTCCATTACTCAAAAACTTACCTCGGATGTTGTCGAACGATTTCGATGGCTATTCGACCACTTTTTCCTTCCCTTTATCGGATTTAGTTCCCCTTTGCTCTTGAGCTTAGATTGACAAATAAATTGATTTAATCATTTGAGTATCAAAAAGAGGAACTCAAGGTGCTTAGCCCATATATATTCATTAGACATTAAAGTCACATAAGTACGAAATCATGAATCTAACTCAACACAATAGTCCACACTCTCTTTTAGCCGATTATCTAAGCCAAGATAAGGCATCAATATGCTTGCCTCTAACCGAATACATGCACACCAATCCACCTCATGCGGCCGAATATGCATGTCTATGTGGAGGCCAATTATATACTTAATACCACACATAAATGGCATACATTTTACTAACTAATGCATTACATATTGTAACTCAATACGCATCAATCATTTACTTCATAACCGAAACATCATCATATGTAAATATATACCTTGAGATAGTATATATGTCATACCAATACATCATGTTCAAACACATATATATATATATATATGTGCAAGAACCGAATCACAAGTTGATCATAACCAAATATAAACATATATCCAAAACACAAATCTTACCTATCATGCAATAAGCATAAATCATGCTTATGGATATACCATGGCCGATACTTCCAACAACACCAAATAAAAATATACTTCATGGATCTAGGGTAGACCCAAGAAAGGAACTCATAATCATCAAGATGTAAACAAACTACCATTGTTCATCTAGATTTAGCATGAAACACAACCATCACCCTTATTAATCTCCATAGCCGAAAACCTTACTTATTCCAAAATCACAATTTCAACATGGGTTACCAACAATAACTTGATATCTCACTCAAAATCAACTAGGATTTCAAAAACTAGTATCAACTTCCTTACCTTAATATCGACCTAAGATGACCGATTGCTTCACTCCTTTCTTCCTCCTCTCAAATCGGCCAAGAAGAACCAAAGAACAAACTTGTTTTCTTTCTTCCTTAGAGTTTTCAGCCAAAATAAGTGAAAAATGATGGACACTTTTTTTTTTCTCTTCTTTCCCTCAACTCACGGCAATGGGGGGGGGGAACACTCACACCATTCTTTTTTTTCCATTTCTTTATTACCCATACTCCTTATTTTATTTTTTCCTAACATACACCATTGTCACAACATGTTTTATGACATGTTTTGCCCATCACCCTTTGTCATGGCCGGCCACTAGCAAATAAAAAGGGGGAAATTGACATACAAGTCCTCCCCTTTGATTACATGCACTAATTGATCCTTATAGATTTACCTATTACATTTCAAAAGTGTCACACATAAGTCCTATCGACTAATTTCACATGCAATTTACTAAATTGAAGCTTAAAACTTTCACACATTCATAATCACATATTTTAGACAATAGATATCATATTCAAATAATTTGGTGACTCGGTTTAGCGGTCCCGAAACCGCTTTCCGACTAGGGTCACTTTAGGGCTGTCACACATCACTTGTAAGCTTGAAAACACATCAGATCAATATACAACTTGTGAGTTTATTCTTTTTTGTTTCTTTGAGAGCGTCTTTTGAACTTATCAAGATTTTGATCTTGTGTCATTGATCCTTAGCCGATCTTATCATTCCCCTTTCTCATCATTGTCTCTGAGTGTGGCGATCATTATAATGTTGGTTCCTATCTCCTTATGGATAGTGGGTCATAGTCTCCTTTTAACTTCCAATTCTGTTTAAACATTATAGAAAATAAATCTCGTTCATTATAACGTTGGTTCTTTTCTAGGTTTGTTTCAAGTTGAAGTCCTATCATCTGATTTATTATTTTGCTTATCTTTACTCTAACTTGTGTTATTTTGTTTTCAAGTTACCTATTAGAATGATTGAACAACAAATTGTATTTGTGATCATCAAATGATTATAAGCACATATCATTTGGTATCAGAGTTGGTTTTATATTTAGGTATTGTCTTTTAATTCTCGATAATATTTTCAAAAAAAAATTGAAAAATAAAATATTTCATAGGAAAAAGAGAAAAATTGAGGAAGTAAAAAGAAAAAGAAAAAGAAAAAAATGATGAGTTGAGATTCAAAAAAAAAGTATAGAACGGTAGCAAAAATTTTCTTGTGTGTTTAGTGTTATTGAAGTCATTTTAAATCTTTTGGTGCAATTTGGTGGTAGTAAAAATTTTCTTTTGTAAAAAATTGCAATAAAAAATTTCTTATGTGATTAGTGTTTTTGAAGCCATTTTACAACTTTTGGTGTGGTTTGGAGGAACTGAAAATTTTCTTTTGTCAAAATATATTCCATAGCATTATTTGAAGTCTTTTGAGTCTGTTTGGTCAAGATAGTATCCTTTCTTAATCTTGTTATTATCTTTTAAGTTTTTGTTAATTCTATTGTTCATTCTTGCTGTTTGTTCTTTCTTATTCCTGAGTTAACCACAACCTTTCAATGCCCACAAGATCATGATTTTGATTATGTTCTTTCCAAACGTTCTTGAAAAACTTAAGAAAAATAAGTGGTAAAACATTAGAGTGTGTAAAAGCCGATTTGAGTGATTTAAGTGAAATACAAGTGGATTGTTTATCATCAATCGAATGAAATTGTGAGGGAGTGACATGAGGATATTTGTGTTTTTATGTGTTTTTAGAGACTAAAACATTAGAGTGTGTAAAAGCCGATTTCTATGTGTTTTTAGAAACTAAAACATGTCTAATAACAAACGTGAAAGAGGTGCAGTTCCCAACCTTCAAATGCAAGGTATGATGTAGGAAATGCGTAGGATGTTGCAAAAAGGTTTTGATTAGCTTAGTGAACGTGTTGATTGTATGGAGGAAAGAACTCAAAGGGGAAGATATTCAACAATCCCTAGTGTGCGAGAAGGCAAGGCATCCAATAGATCAGATAATGTGGATACTATGGCAATGGTGATGAAGGTAATGAAAGGGAAACTGATTATAGCATAAGGCAGGATGAACGAAGGCCCAGAGAAAGGCAAGATCGAGAGCTAGTTGATGGTGACCTTAGAAACATCAAATTGAAGATTCCTTCATTCCAAGGGGGAAATAATTTAGAGGCATATCTTGAGTAGGAAAAGAAAATAGAACTTGTGTTTGATTGCCATAATCATTTTGAATTAAAGAAGGTAAAATTAGTTGGCCTTGAATTTAGGATTACACAATAATTTGGTGGGATCAACTAATTGTGGGAAGGAGAAGAAATGGAGACTGTCTACTAGAAACTTTGGCAGGAATGAAAGAAACGATGAGAAAGAGATTCATCCATAACCATTATCAAAGGGATCTTTACCAAAAACTTCAAAGTCTTACCCAAGGGTCCCGAAGTTTAGAGGATTACCATAGGGAGATGGAAATTGTAATGATTCGAGCAAACATTGAAAAGGACCACAAGGCACCATGGCAAGATTTTTGTCAAGGTTAAACTAAGAAATTGCCAATATAATGGAATTTCAAAACTATGTCAAATTCATGGACATGGTGCGTATGGCAATCAAGGTAGAAAGGCATCTAAAGAGGAAAGGGTATTCCAGAACTAGAAAGACTTTTGGTTCTTCCTCTACTTGAAACTAGAACCTAAGAAAAAAAAAGATGCCGTGCCTCAGGTAAAAGGTAAAGATTACATGCCTAAAGATAACAAAAAAAATGTTCTAGAGAAAGGCAAATCTAAAAGTCAACAAAGATGATCTCGAGATGTCAGGTGTTTCAAATGTTTGGGGAAAGGGCATATTATGAGCCAATGTCCTAATTGAAATGTGATGATCCTCAAAGACAACAGAGAAATTGAGTCAATGAATGAATTTGAAGAATAGTCCATACCCCATTTAGAATATGCGAGTGAGGTTGAATACATGGTTGAAGGAGAGTTTCTTGTTACTAAACAATCCTTGAATGCACAAGCCAAGGAAGAAGACCAGCAAAGGGAATGAAGTTTTCACATTCGATGCCATATCAATGGGAAGATATGTAATATGATCATAGATGGAAGTAGATGCACTAACGTAACAAGTATGACCTTAGTAGAAAGGCTTGGGTTGCCAACGATGAAACATCTGCAACCATACATGTTACAATGGTTGAATGATGGAGGTGAAATTAAGGTAGTGAAACAAGTGTTGATTTCTTTTACTATTGGAAAATATGTTGGTGAAGTCATTTGCAATGTTGTTCCAATGCACTCGAGACATGTCTTACTTGGAAGGTCATGGCAATATGATCAAAATATGGTGCACAATGGTTTCACTAATTGGTATTCATTCAAGTTCAACAGAAAGCCAATTACACTTGTTTCCAACTCTGAAACAAGTGTACAATGATCAGGTTTGATTGAAAGATGAAAGTGAGTGAGTGAAAAACAAAGACAGTGAGGTAACAAAATCAAGAGAAAATGAGAAAGAGAAAAGAAGAAGATAAGGCAAAGAAAAAAGAAAAGAAAAGAGAAAATGAGCAAGAGAGAAAAAAAAGAGAGAGAATGAGCTAGAAAGAAGAATTGAGGGAAAGAAAGAAAAGGAAAATAGAAAATGAAGTTTTTTCCTAAGGGATGAGAGATTATTAAAAAAGCTTTTCAGGCACGACAATCATTACTTGTACTTTTGTACAAGGAGAATTATCTTAACCTGAACGAATTTCATTTTTCTAGTAGTATTATATCTCTTTTACAGGAATTTGAAGATGTTTTTCCACCGCTTAGGGTAATCAAACATCAAATCAATTTTTTTTCAAGAGCTACAATTCCAAATTGACCTGTATACCAAAGTAATCCAGAGGAAACTAAGGAGTTAAAACAACAAATCGGAGAACTTATGGAAAAAGGCTATGTTTAAGAAAGCCTAAGTTTACATGTGGTCCCTATTCTTCTCATTCCAAAGAAGGATGGAAGAAAGGAAATATGCATCGACTATAGATCTATTAATAAGATTTCGGTTAAGTATCGACATCCCATTTCTCATCTAGACGATATGCTTGATGAATTTTATAGGTCAAGTGTGTTTACCAAGATTGACCTTAAAAAAAGCTATAACCAAATTCGATTACAAGAAGGTGATGAGTGGAATACCACTTTTAAGACCAAATACGATTTGTATGGATGGTTGGTGATGCCACTTGGCCTAACCAACGCACCTAGTACTTCTATGAGACTCATGAATTATGTCCTACGAGCATTCATTGGTAAATTATGTGTCATTTATTTTGATGATATCCTACTTTGCAGTAAGAGTATTGATGAACATGTTGAACATTTGAGACTTGTCTAAGAAGAATTGCAAAAGGAAAAATTGTTTGCTAATCTTAAGAAATGCTCTTTCTGTACTGAAAAACTTGTGTTTTTAGGTTTTGTTGTTAGCTACCATGGAATTGAAGTGGATGGAGAGAAGATTAGTGTAATTCGAGATTGGCCAACTCCTACAAGTGTAAGTAATGTTAAGACCTTCCATGGTTTAGCTAGGTTCTATTGTAGCTTTGTAAAGGATTTTAGTAGTTTAGTTTCACCTTTAACAGAAATCACAAAGAAGAATGTTGGATTTAAATAGAAAGACTCCTAAGGAAAGTCATTTAAATTAATCAAGGAAAAATAAATCAATGTGCAAATACTTGATTTTCTTGACTTTTCTAAAGCTTTTGAAATTGAGTGTGATGCATTAAGAGTAGGCATTGGAGCAGTGCTAATGCAAGAGGGACAACCTATCACTTATTTTAGGAAAAAATTGAGTGGTGCAACCTTGAATTACCCCATTTACAAAAACGAGTTATACGTATTGGTAAGAGCTCTTGAAACATAGCAGCATTATTTATGGCCACAGGAATTTGTGATCCACACTGATCATGAGTCCCTTAAGCATCTGAAAAGCCAACAAAAACTCAGCAAAATACATGTTAAATGGGTAGGGTTAATTGAGACTTTACCATACGCCATAAAACACAAGTAAGGTAAGGAAAATGTGGTAGTTGATGCTCTTTCTCGAAGATACATTTTACTTTCTACTGTAGATGCTAAGCTACTTGGGTTTGAATATATAAAGGATTTGTATGAAACTAATTGTGATTTTGGCAATGTTTTCAAAGCTTCCGAAAAGGAGGCCTTTGGTAAGTTCTTCAAGCATGAAGCATTTTTGTTTTGGGAAAACAAGTTATGTGTACCTAAGGGCTCCATATATGAGTTATTTGTTAAAGAAGCCTGCGAGGTAGGTTAATGGGGTATTTTGGAATTAGCAAGACTTTACACATTTTACAAGAACATTTCTTTTGGCCTCATATGAGACGAGACATGGAATATTACTATCAAAATTGTATTGTTTGTAAAAAGACCAAGTCTAAAGTTAATCCCTATGGATTGTGTAATCCTTTACTCATTCCGACTGAACCCTAGACTGATATTTCCATGGACTTTATTCTGGGATTACCTAGGTCCATTCATGGAAAAGATTCCCTCTTTGTTATGAAGGATAGATTTTTAAAAATGGCTCATTTTATTTCATGTCATAAAACTAACGATGCTAAACATATTTCAAATTTGTTTTTCAAAGAAGTTGTTAGGCTACATGGCATACTCCAGAGCATTGTGTCGAATCTGGAAAACGTTGTGGGAAAATTGGGTACTAACTTATTATTTTTTAACACTTTTCATCCCCAAAATGATGGTAAAATGAAGGTACTAAATAGCATATTGCCTACTTTACTCCATGCCATTATTCAATAGAATATAAAATCTTGGGAAGAATGTTTACTCCATGTTGATTTTGCTTACAATAGTGGTGCATTTGCCACTCAATTTCCTCCTTTTGAAACTGTATACAGTTTTAATCCTTTGAATCCTATGGATTTAATTCGTTTACCTTCTAGTGAAATTGTCAATTTAGATGGGAAAAAGAAAACTGAGTTTGTTCAGAAACTCTATAAGAAGGTACGAGAAAACATTGAAAGAAGAACAAAATAGTATGCGATGAAAGGCAATAAGGGATGAAAGAGAGTTGTATTCAAACCTGGTGATTATATTTGGGTACACATGTGAAAGGAAAAATTTCTAGCACAATTGAGACTTAAGCTCCTCCCGAGGGGAGATGGACCTTTTTAAGTTTTAGAAATAATTAATGAGAATTCTTATAAAATTGATCTCCCAGGTGAGTAAAACATTAGTGAAAGTTTTAATGTAGCTGACTTATCTCTTTATAATGCATATGGCGATTTGAGGGAAAATATTTTTGAATAAGGAGGGGATGATGTGAGCACGGGATGGAACTATGGTCCAAACATTAAAGTATCAGACATAGTGAACTATAAGTACAAGAAATCACCGACAAATCTAACAGATGCTTTACAGGTGCCCATGGGATCAATTACAAGATCAAGGGCTAGGAGGCTTAAAAAAGCTATTAAGTGTTTGGGAACAGACATTAGGGCCAAGTGCGTGTCAAAATTCGGGCCGAGTATTCAACTGAATCCTTGCAACATGTTGAATGTTGACCATAAACTTATGCGCATTGATCAAAGGAATAATTGTTCAATTTTTCATAATGTTTTAATTTTAGTTTGTTTTTATTTACTTAACATTTTATTTAAATAATTATAGGTTGTGTTTTGTTCTCTGTTATCTTTTAATTTCATGTAAATAAATATATTGTCTACAAGGAATAAAGTTTTGTTGATTTATATTTATAGCTTGGCATATAAAAATGGTTACAATGAACAAGTTTTCAAGCATCAAGCATGGATGGACGTTTCAAGCATAGATGGACATTTCAAGCATGGATGGAAGCTTTTAAGCATGAAACATGGACAGTTTCAATGTATAGAGATGTTTTTCTCATTCAAATATTGAAGCATAGAGGGTTTCAATGCATATAGACCTTTTTCTCATTCAAATACATAAGTATGGATGGTTTCAGTGCATGAATACATTTTTTTCTCATTCAAATACATGAGAATGGATGGTTTCAATGCATGAAAATAGTTTTTTTCCCATTCAAATGCATGACCATGGATGGTTTCAAAGAATGAAGACATTTTTCTCATAAAAATACATTTGCATGGACCATTTCAAAGCTTGGACAGTTTTCTTATTCAAATTTGACATTTCTTTTCATTCAATTATATGCTTATGAATGCTTGTGCTATTCCTTTACCTTCTACAAACCTATAAATAAGTATCACTTGTAAGCTTGAAAAAAAATCCGATCAATATACAACTTGTGAGTTTATTCTCTTTTGTTTTTTTGAGATCTTATTTTGAACTTATCAAGTGTAACAGCCCGATTTTGGGCCTAGTCAGAAAAGTGGTTTTGAAACCACTAGTCTGAAGTTTAAGAAATTATTTTAGTATTATTTTATGTGTATAGCTTGGTTATATGAATGTTTGAAAATTTTGGTGAACTAATTTTAGCGATTGCTTGCTTAATTTCAAAAAAAAAAGACTAAATCACATAAAGTGCGAAAGATTTATTTTACTAGCTGAAAGTGTTAAATGGCTATGAAGCATTAAATTAGTGGTCCTTAGTGAGTAAATAGACCACAAATTTATTAGTGGATGGACATGAAGCCTTCATTCATGGAATGGTCAAATGTTAGGTGACTTAATTGGTAATAAAATATTAACCTAAAAGGCTAGCTATCATATTTTTCATTTTCCTTTCTTCTCCACTGAAAATTTCAGCAAAGAGGGGGTTTTGAGAGCTCAAAATTTCAGTAACTTTTATCCTTTGCAAGTAAGTGATTTTGATTCTCATTTTTGTTGATCTTTGTGTTTTTGGAACCCTTATAACTTAATCTAGCTAATGAGGGGACTATTTTGCATAATGGTTGAAAGTTTAGGGTTTTTTCATGAGAGTATTCATGTTGTTTGCTGAATTTTATAGAAGAAAATGAATCATGGTTGTTAAATAAACAACTTTTGTAAAGTGGTTTTCAAGAAAACACCTAAAAGGACCATTTTGTGAAGTTTATAAAATAAGTTGTAAATGTGTGAAATAATTGAAAATTTTGAGTTGCTATAAGAGTAATAAAGGTTTGACTAGGCTTGTTAAAGGAGGAAATTTGATTAAAATCGTTTTACGAGCCTAGGGGCAAAATTGTAATTATGTGAAAGTCTAGGGAAAAATGGTAATTTTGCCCAGGTATAAATTATAGAATGTCTTGATTTACATAGTGATGAAATAAATAAATTTTATCATTATAGATCAAGAAATACAGAACCTGGACTTACACCGGGGAAAGACCAAGCTAGTAGACTAATTCAATCTAGTCGCCCACTTTTTGTATACCGAGGTAAGTTGTACGTAAATAATATAACTTTATTGTTATTATGTATTGAACAATTAATATGGCATAAAGTGTTTGATTATTGCTGTGAATATGCATGATGAAAACTAACGTAGTAAAAACTCCCGGTTGAACCTTAGGAATAGATTGGATATCTATGGCATGACATTTGGGTGATAGGTGTGCTAGTATAAAACCATGTCTGGGACATGGCATTGGCCACATTATGAGAGCCAGTGTAAGACCATGTCTGGTACATGGCATCGACGTTGATATGGGTACTAGTGTAAGACCATGTCTGGGACATGTCATCGACCACGTTATGAGAGCCAATGTAAGACCATATTTGGGACATGGCATCGGCATTAAGATAAGAGCTAGTGTAAGGCCATGTTTGGACATGGCATCGGCCTCGACATATGAGCCAGTGTAAGACGATGTCTGGGATATGGAATTGGCATTTTACCCTCTTGTGTGAGGCTTATCGAATATCCTTTAGTATTCCAAATGGTTTCACGAGTTATTTTAAGCTTATATAATTATCATATCATTTCACGAAATAATCGCAATATTATTATTTTCAAGGATTACATTTGCAGAATTCAATTTTAAATTTGTAGATTTCAATCTTTAATTATTATCTTGAAATAGGAATATTGGAATAAGATTTTAAATTTTAAATTACTTGTCAATGTTTATGAGTTAATTATAATTATTTCCTATCTGGATATCATAATGTAATTTTTTTAATTTTAAAATATTATTTGATATACATTTATTCATAGTTAATTTAGATTTTGAAATGCATTATATTATAATTTATTTAATTATTTAAAACTCATGAGATATGAGCTTAGATATGATGCCTTAATGGTAAGGATGAAATTGAGTAAGTTCTATTTATGAGAATGATTTTGGAGCGATCTTGAATACTTTGGCTTATACTTGTGATGTGTAAATATGTAGTAAATCTACCATTCTTTGAATCAAGAATTTTGTGCTAGTTTATAATATGCTATGTGTTTAAACATGCATAGTTGATGTTATTACTTATTTACTAGATAAAGATTGAGAAAATTAGTAATGTTTAATATAGAATTGATACAATATTTCATACTGATTTATACATTGAAATCAATTTCAAATTTTGTTAATTAATATTCGAATAATGTAAATTTTAATCTTTTATTTCAATATATTCCCCTAAATTCCAATTAATAGCTTTAAGTTATATAATAATACATTCATTTAATTATATTTGATACAATATATCAAAATCAAATTATATTTATTATATTAAAAATTTAATGATTATTAACTTAATTTATCAATTTTATTTAATGAAATGCAACTTACTAAGCTTCATGCTTACTCCTTTTCCCAATAATCCAAATATTACTTATTCATATGATAATTTAAATATAATAATTATATTTGAAGTTTCAGTCTTATTAATTAATTCTTTAATTAATTAAATTACTGTAATTTACAATACATAATATTTTAAATTATATTAATTTTAATTTAAATTATTGATTATTTCAAATATTTCGGATTTATATTTCTTTTGAATTTAATTAGATTAATTCAGAAATATTTTTTAATTATAATTTATTTATCGGTTAAAAATTTACATTTAATATTTCTAATTTCTTTATTAATAAAAAATTGACCTTGTTTCAGTGTAATGTTAATTGATAATTCAAACTACATATTCAAGTTCATATTAAGAATTACAGATAATCTGACTTGTATATGTAATTAGTAGAACTATCATTCATGAATGTTAATTCACTTAGACTTTAACGAAATTCTTTATAGATGATTGACATGTGATAGACATTCTAACTATATAGATAATCTAGTAAATTGAAACTTGTATATTGTATTATTAATAAGAGTATATACATAGATTATATAGTATATGTATTATATCAGATTGATAGAATGCTAATTAATATCTAGTTATAATTCTATAATGCATATCAATTATTAAATATTTATATTATATTTTACATTGTACAATATATATGCATAGCATATAGTTATGATGTCTTGTATATTACATATTACATTATGTATTATACATTGTATTACTAATATATACATTAAATTATAGCAATCATCATAATTTATATATAGTATTAATATATATTATATAGAATTGTCAGTGTTAGTATTATACTTGATTATTGAAGTAATAATAAATCATTAGTTATTCAATTCTATTATTTGATTACATTTAATAATATTAGTACTAATTGAAACTTCAATAATTATTAACTATTCATATAATTTGAATTGTAACTTGAACAATACTGAAATAATCATCTAGATTTGACATCAATTACATATTTAGATCTATCAGCATATATAATTAATTTTAGATTATATTAATGCAATTTAAACGATTAATCAATAGTTACATAATCAGATACATTGATTTCAAATTCATTCTTAATCTAATATTACCAGTTCTATACATAGTTCAATCAGATTATGTCATATAATACTATAATGATTACATAGTAATTTATTTCTGATTTACTAATTCATATAAGATGTCTTAATTACATTTATATATAATTCCATTTTATATATCATTAGATATTAAATTTTCTTTTCTTATAGCAATCACCAAGCTAACTTCGAGGATCAAAGGCGTCGGAGGCTCGATCACACTATCAATCGAGAATATTTGGTATAGTTAGATTTATCTATCAATTAATATTTAAATTCATTAATATCATTTATATATTAATAATTCATAAATAGAATAATCATAGCTTATATAATATCACAATTATAATTTTAACATACTCATCTAATCTTACTTATTATCATATACATTAATAATTAACATATTATAATAATTATTACAAAATATTTATATACATATAAATATTTGATTTCAACATCATTACATTATCAATATTCTAGATCAACTTTAAATTAATTGATTAACGAATATCAGATATTCAACTTATAGAATATACATAACATCATATATAAATTAAATATATCAAAATTCACATATGATAAAGATATGAAATGATATAATCATGTTGTGAGTGGTACAGTTCTTACTCAAAACTCATGAGATATGAGCTTAGATATGATGCCTTAATGGTAAGGATGAAATTGAGTAAGTTCTATTTATGAGAATGATTTTGGAACGATCTTGAATACTTTGGCTTATACTTGTGATGTGTAAATATGTAGTAAATCTACCATTGCTGAATCAAGAATTTTGTGCTAGTTTATAATATGCTATGTGTTTAAACATGCATAGTTGATGTTGTTACTTATTTACATGCAACTTACTAAGCTTCATGCTTACTCCTTTTCCTTTTCTTTTCTTATAGCATCACCAAGCTAACTCGGGGATCAAAGGACGTCGAGGCTCGATCACACTATCAATCGAAATATTTGGTATAGTTAGATTTATCATTTTGAGTATGGCATTTATAGGGACTTATTCTTTTTTCTAAGTGTCATATTGTTTTAGCCAAATATGTTGGCTTATCATGAAGGTTGATTCATTTTGTATAAGGCCATAGATGATGGCTAATATTTATTATTGCTAAATGCATTTTAGTGAGGATTTTCATGGATGTGGATGTTTGGATGTGGCTATTTTGGGTATGTGTTTATGCTCGGATTGGAGATGTTTGATGTTGTGTAGGTTGGTGCAAGTAAGGGTGGCAAAAATGCTTGGTAGATAGCCTCGTTTTTGTCCACACGAGTATGTGTCTAGGCCGTGTGTGACACACAGAGGTGGGTCTAGGCCGTGTGTGACACAGGTCTACCCCATGGGTGTGTAGTCAAACTGTGTGTCCCCTGCACCTAAATTTGGCAAACCAGAATCTCTAGTAGTAACCACACGGGTGGAGACACAGCCGTGTGTCTCAACTGTGTGGAGGACACGGCCATAGTACATGGGTATGTGCCCAGGCAGTGTGAAGTTTGCACCTTAAATACGAAATTAAATTCGCCACATGACCTAGCACATGGGCGTGTGCCTTGGCCATGTGCCCCTAAATGGTTGATGACGTCAGAAATAGAATGTCAAGATTTTAGTACATGGGCTGAGACACAAGCGTGTCATGGCCGTGTGAGGGACACATACCATGGATAGGGCGTGTGCCAGGCCATGGGAAAATCCTGTAGGTTCGAATTGAGAAATAAATCCACACGGGATAGGGACACGAGTGTGTCCCGATAGGTTTAGGCTGTGTGAGCTACACGGGCCTTCACCATGGTCATGTTAAGAGGACACACGAGTGTGTTGCCTTTCCACAAGGGCATGTGCCCCTGTTTGCATGGAAAATTTTTCAAAGTTTTCAAAATTGTTCGGTTTATTCCTGATCCATTTCCAAAGCATGTTTTGGGCATCGTAGGTCCATATTAGGGAAGTTAAAAGGAAGTTTGAAAGTTTTAAATTTGAGCAACATTTTATGACCCGAAAATGTTTGTGTGCATGTGTTTAAGTCTAGTAACACCTCGTACCCTATTCCGGCGTGGGATACAGATAAGGTGTGTTACATTTAATGGTATCAAAGCTAGGTTTAGTTGATTCTCAAACTAACGTAACGAGTGTACGAGTCTAGTTGTACATGCTGTATATGTAATTTGATAGTGTGATGACTCCTGACGAATTTAAATTGTGTTTTCTTATAGTAAATAGATCCCGACGGAGCAGTGGAGGATGATTAGAGAGTAATACGCTGGCTCCCACTGAGGGGACTGCGCCAGTCGAAAGTGGGCCCGTGACACTGAGTTAGGGCGGAGGGGCTAGAGTAGCCTACCTCCATATGATGGATGCTTGGTATTTGGAGTTTGTTGGTGCAAATCTGGACACTCCTCCTCCTCCACCCCCTCCAATCCCCCAATCTGCCCCTGTAGCTCCCTAAGTGGTGGAGATGTTAAGAAGGGAAAAACCTCTAGTTGATAATATTTGGAAGCAAGGGGCCGAGGAATTTAAAGCGAATATAGATGATGACCTAGAAAGGGCAAAGTTCGCTAAAAATACCATTAGGGTATTCGATGAATTGTCTTCCACACCTGAAGAATGCATGAAGTGTGTTGTGTCACTCTTGCGAGACTCAGCCTACCAATTGTGGAACACCCTTGTGTCAGTTGTACCAAGGGAAAGGGTTACATGGGAGTTTTTCCAAGAGGAATTTTGTAACACTCCTAACCCGTATCCATTGCCGGAATAAGGTTATGAGGTATTACTTGACTGAACAAAACTTCTATAAGGTCAAAGATATTTACCAGACATAAATTATCAACAATGCAACCTGTCTCATTGATTTTTCATAAGAGCTCTTATAAATTTCCAAAATGACTAACTATCAAAACATAATCGAATATCTAATAACAAATTAACTACTATCAAGTTATAACTAAAACATTTCAACACATTAGTTCAATTATAAGGCTTCTCTAAACAAAATAAGCGAGCCATCTTCGCATGGCTATAATGTATACAAAGACAAAATATCATTCTACCTATAGTCTATCCTATACATGCCTTAAATCATGATGATATACCATCTTCTCAACTCACATAATGACTCGATAGTGTGATGATATCTCCGGCTCTTCCAACTCGAACTAAAGGATAAACCTATAAGGAATGGAAAAGAGAACACGGAGTAAGCTTCAATGCTTAGTAAGTTTTAAGCAATGCAAACAATTAATTTACTTATAGCTCGATTATTTCAAATTTTCAAGAAATCATTCCTAGGTAATTGCCATTTCGGCCAAGTATCCATGAACATAATGCATATTTAGCAAATTCACCTCACTTGAATCTGAAATCAATTAAAACCAAATATTGAAATCACAAATAAGATCATAAGAACTCGAAAAGTATCTCATTAACTAGTTTTAACCAACCATGTTTGCAACAAAATCACAAATTCACTACAAGCTGTTTTCCTGAGCAACAGTCACTAAATTATTTATAACTGGAGATAAGAAACTCTAAATAAAGTACCGTTAATTTTTCCTGAAAATATACTTATATATCTTCCATCCATAAAATTTTCAGAAATTTTGGTTTTACCAATCAATACCATATTTTTATTGAAGTTTCCCCTGTTTCACTATTTGACTATTCTGACCACTCTTCACTACAAATCAATTTTCTCATTATACAGAATTCGAAATATGTTATCGTTTACTTCATTTGAAACTAGACTCATTAAGGAGTCTAAGAATATAAATTTTATCTTATAATCATCATTTTACAATTTACAATGATTTTCTAAAGACAGAACAGGGGATTTCAAAGTCATTTTGACTCTGTCCCACTCCACTTCAAATATCTCATTATCTAAAATTCTTTTTCTTACATGGTTTCTTTTATGAGAAACTAGACTCATTAAGATTTAATTTCATAATTTATTCAGCTTCTAATTCAATTTCCACAATTTATGGTGATTTTCCAAAATCACGCTACAGATTCTTTGTCCCAAGCAGATTTATTACAAATTTGCTCTTTCACACATTCCTTGCATTCAAATTATCTAAACATGTATATCATGTCATTCAAGATCGAACTCATATAACATAGGCATTAAAATGCTTCACTATCAGCTTTAGTTCAATTGAAACGAATGAAATACAATATCATATTCACATTTAATTTTCCAAGATCGTAATCGCCTAAAAATAAAATCATATACTTCCACAAACCTTTCCACAATGACCAAGTGTTTATATTTGAATATAAACATAGAATCACTTCACATAACTTCACATATTTACCAAATATATCACAATCACATTTATAGTCATAACACTTATTCACAGATGCATCACTTTATATATTTATAATTTAATTCAAATAAAAATCGCATACAGTACATGATACATACACGCCAACTTAATATGTAATGCACTTTCAATTTGTCAACTTAGTGTAGGATCTTGTAATTGTATACTTTTATCAAATTCATCGGCACTTGGCCCACTAGGTATTATTATCAGCACAAAGCCTGCGGGACTTTAACCCGGATACATTTCCAGCACGAAGCCTGCGGGACTTTGGCCCGGATACATTTCCAGCACGAAGCCTGCGGGACTTTGGCCCGGATACATTTCCAGTACGAAGCCTGCGGGACTTTAGTCCGGATACATTTCTAGCACGAAGCCTGCGGGACTTTGGCCCGGATATATTTCCAGCACGAAGCCTGCGGGACTTTGGCCCGGATATATTTCCAGCACGAAGCCTGCGAGACTTTAGCCCGGATACATTTCCAGCACGAAGCCTGCGGGACTTTAGCCCGGATACATTTTCAGTGTCTTGCATATTTATTCACATGTTAACACATTTCACATAACATTTCACATTAGCAATTTAATTGCTTCATTCGAATATAAGCACAAAATGTACACCTACCTTTTAACTTTTGGTTCAATAATCATACACAAGGAACACATAATCTTTTCATTATCCTAGTTTCACTTTTAATAACCATTCGACTATATGCCATATTCACAAATTATTTCACACACAACCTCGATCAAGTAGGAACAATAGTCACAATTCATCTATTATACAAATATCCCATTCTTTGACTTTGTTTCATAATAGCTATTCTGTCACCACATATATACCATTCAATTCACACTCGACTTTATACAAACAAGTACAATAAAATTGTATACACATATTACACACTTTCACATCATCACTTAATAGTCATTCAGCCACATTATATACATAAATCATCCATTTCATATTCGGCTTTATAGCCGAAATTCAATATACTTATTGCAATTCGAACTTGTAAACGTCAAATAATTACTTATCATATTATATAATCTTAAGCGCGCAGCAAATCAAATATAATTACTTAAGGACTTACCTCGGAAGACGATAATCAGAACGAGACGACTAATCGACCATTTTGATTTTCCCCCCGATCCAAATCCGAATTCTACTTTTGCCAATATGCATGAACAACCATGGCCGAACCTTCAAAGCTTTGAGAACATTATTTTCTTTCTCACATTCGGCTATTGATGAAGATGATAGCATGTAATTAGGCTTTTGTTTTATTTTATTTTATTATAATTACCAAATACCATATTTAACCTTAATATACATTAATAATTTCCATTATACCAAGCCATGGAATTCCACTACCAACAATTATGGAATAATTACCACTTAAGGACTCCCACTATTTAATTCCATAGCTATTTAATATCTTTAACTTATAGAACACAACTTTTACGCTTTGTATGATTTAGTCCTTTTTGCTTAATTAACTATCAAAACAATAAAAATTTTCAACGAAACTTTAATATCATCTTATTGCCACTCAGTAAATATTTATAAAAATATTTACGACTCGGTTATAGAAATGAGGTCTCGATACCTCATTTTCTAAACCCACTTGACCTTAGGGTCATACCACTTGAGCTTAATAAATCGCTTATAAAACAAAAATCACAATATCAAAAACCTTTTTTAAACTCACAATTAACTCATAAATATTAAATATAATATTTACAAACCTACTCATCGGATTTAGTGGCCCCGAAACCACTGTTCTGATTAACCCTAAAAACGGGTTGTTACAAATTCTAAAAGAAGTATATTAGTTAGAGGTTTATAGATCAGAAGAAAAAGGAGTTTCTAGAATTGAAGCAAGGCCGAATAACAGTAACAGCGTATGAACGTGAGTTCGTGAGGCTCAGTAAATACATTAGGGAATAAGTATCTATCGAAGCCATCATGTGTAAGAGATTTGAGGACGGATTGAACAAAAACATCCGATTATTAGTTCGCATCTTAGAGTTAAGGGAGTTTTTGGTGCTTGTTGAGAGAGCTTACAAGGAAGAAGAGTTGGTCAAGGAGAAGAGAAAAGGTAATAAAAAGTCTTGTGATTTCAGACCTCATCCAAGAGATCGAGAGAGTTTCCTACTCAATCAAATGCGTCAGTAGAATTCTCAAGCAGAAATAAGAATAAGCAGTATACAGTGTCTAAAGCTCAAACCACTTTTATCGCGAGTGTTGGTAGTGCTCAACCGAATAGACCAGAATATTCACAATGCAGTAGACATCATTTCAATGAGTGCCGAGGAAATGAAAGAGGCTGTTTCAAATGTGGATCGCTAGACCATTTTATTGTAGTTTTCCTGAGATGGTCGAGAAAGATAGATATCAAGGTGTAAGATTGGGTAACACTCTTTCTAGGAGTAGACCACAAAAGAACCTAGGAAGTGGGGCTAGTAGTAGAGGTGTGCATAGAGATTCCACCGTGAGATCCGAGGGCCGAGCTTCTGCAAGGACTTATGCCATTTGCGCTCCTGAAAAGGCATCGTCACTGGATGTGATTACGGGTATTTTTTCCCTTCACGATATTTCTGTTGTTGCTTTGATTGATCCAGGGTCTACCCATTCGTATGCTTGTGTGAAATTAGTGTCCAGCATGAATATGCCTATTGAGTCTACAGAATTTGTGATAAAAGTGTCACCCGTTAGGCAAGCATGTGATAGTTGACAAAGTGTGTAGAAGCTATCCTTTGATGATTAAAGGTCATTGTTTTCCGGCTAACGTCATGCTACTACCGTTTGGTGAATTTGACCTAATTCTTGACATGGATTGGTCGACTGCTCATAACATGTTAGTAAACTGTTGAACTGAAATGTGAAAATGGGGATATTATTCAGGTTGAATCAAGTGAACCGAATAGCTTACCTATACTGATTTCTTCTATGACTGCTGAGAAATATAAGAGAAAAGGGTATGAGTGTCCTATCTTGCATTTGTGTTGAATACCCAAGAGTCGGAAGCAAAGATCGAGCGATTGCTTGTGGTATATGAGTACCGGACGTGTTTCCAAAAGAGTTGCTCAGATTGCCTCCAACTAGGGAAGTCGAGTTTGGTATTGAGTTGGTCCCTGGTACGGCACCTATTTCGATTGCCCCGTATCGAGTGGCACTATTAGAGTTAAAAGAGTTGAAGGTTCAGCTACAAGAGTTAAGGGATAAGGGTTTTGTGAGACCGAGCTATTCTCCGTGGGGTGCTCCGGTACTTTTTTTGAAAAAGAAAGACAAGTCGATAAGGTATAGACTACAGACAGCTCAACAAGGTGATTATGAAGAACAAGTATCCTTTGCCAAGGATTGATGATCCGTTTGACCAATTGAAAGGAGCCACAGTGTTTTCTAAGATAGACTTAAGGTCCGATTATTACTAGCTTAGAGTTAAGGAGCAAGAGATAGCGAAAATCGCGTTTTAGACGAGGCACGGGCACTATGAGTTCCTTGTCATGCCCTTTGGCTTAACAAATGCTCCCGTCGTGTTTATGGATTTAATGAATCGTATTTTTCGACCGTACTTGGATAAGTTCATTGCTGTTTTTATAGATGATATATTAATGTATTCTCGTGATGAAAACGAGCACGCAGAGTATTTGAGAACTGCTTTGCAGACTTTAAGAGATAAGCGCTTGTATGCCAAGTTTAGTAAAAGTGAGTTTTGGCTCCTAAAGGTCGGACTCTTAGGACACATCGTGTCGGGTGATGGAATTAAAGTTGACCTAAGTAAAATCTCAGCTATTGTTGAGTGGAAACCGCTGAGGAATGTATCAGAGATTAGAAGCTTTCTAGGCTTAGGGTTACTACAAACCCTAAACCCTAAACTATAAACCCTAAACCCTAAATAAATAAATTTTGTCATTATAGATTAAGAAATACGAAATCTGAACTTAGACCGGGGGAAGACCAAGCTAGTAGACTAATTTAATCTAGTTACCCACTTTTTGTATACCGAGGTAAGTTGTACGTAAATAATATAACTTTATTGTTATTATGTATTGAACAATTAATATGGCATAAAGTGTTTGATTATTGTTGTGAATATGCATGATGAAAACCGGCGTAGTAAAATTCTCGTTTGAACCTTAGGAATAGATTGGATATCCATGCCATGACATGTGGGTGATAGGTGTGCTAGTGTTAGACCATGTGCGGGACATGGCATCGGCCACATTATGAGAGCCAGTGTAAGACCATGTCTGGGACATGGCATCGGCATTGAGACGAGAGCTAGTATAAGACCATGTCTGGGACATGGCATCGGCCTCGACATGTGAGCCAGTGTAAGACAATGTCTGGGATATGGCATCAACAATTTACCCTCTTGTGTGAGGCTTATCGGATATCCTTTAGTATTCTAAATGGTTCCACGAGTTATTTTAAGCTTATGATAAAGATATGAAATGATATAATCATGTTGTGAGTGGTACAGGTTCTTACTCAAAACTCATGAGATATGAGCTTAGATATGATGCCTTAATGGTAAGGATGAAATTGAGTAAGTTCTATTTATGAGAATGATTTTGGAACGATCTTGAATACTTTGGCTTATACTTGTGATGTGTAAATATGTAGTAAATCTACCATTGCTGAATCAAGAATTTTGTGCTAGTTTATAATATGCTATGTGTTTAAACATGCATAGTTGATGTTGTTACTTATTTACATGCAACTTACTAAGCTTCATGCTTACTCCTTTTCCTTTTCTTTTTCTTATAGCATCACCAAGCTAACTCGGGGATCAAAGGACGTCAGAGGCTCGATCACACTATCAATCAGAATATTTGGTATAGTTAGATTTATCATTTTGAGTATGGCATTTATAGGGACTTATTCTTTTTTCTAAGTGTCATATTGTTTTAGCCAAATATGTTGGCTTATCATGAAGGTTGATTCATTTTGTATAAGGCCATAGATGATGGCTAATATTTATTATTGCTAAATGCATTTTAGTGAGGATTTTCATGGATGTGGATGTTTGGATGTGGCTATTTTGGGTATGTGTTTATGCTCGGATTGGAGATGTTTGATGTTGTGTAGGTTGGTGCAAGTAAGGGTGGCAAAAATGCTTGGTAGATAGCCTCGTTTTTGTCCACACGAGTATGTGTCTAGGCCGTGTGTGACACACAGAGGTGGGTCTAGGCCGTGTGTGACACAGGTCTACCCCATGGGTGTGTAGTCAAACTGTGTGTCCCCTGCACCTAAATTTGGCAAACCAGAATCTCTAGTAGTAACCACACGGGTGGAGACACAGCCGTGTGTCTCAACTGTGTGGAGGACACGGCCATAGTACATGGGTATGTGCCCAGGCAGTGTGAAGTTTGCACCTTAAATACGAAATTAAATTCGCCACATGACCTAGCACATGGGCGTGTGCCTTGGCCATGTGCCCCTAAATGGTTGATGACGTCAGAAATAGAATGTCAAGATTTTAGTACATGGGCTGAGACACAAGCGTGTCATGGCCGTGTGAGGGACACATACCATGGATAGGGCGTGTGCGAGGCCATGGGAAAATCCTGTGAGGTTGAATTGAGAAATAAATCCACGGGATAGGGACACGAGTGTGTCCCGATAGGTTTAGGCAGTGTGAGCTACACGGGCCTTCACCATGGTCATGTTAAGAGGACACACGAGTGTGTTGCCTTTCCACAAGGGCATGTGCCCCTGTTTGCATGGAAAATTTTTCAAAGTTTTCAAAATTGTTCGGTTTATTCCTGATCCATTTCCAAAGCATGTTTTGGGCATCGTAGGTCCATATTAGGGAAGTTAAAAGGAAGTTTGAAAGTTTTAAATTTGAGCAACATTTTATGACCCGAAAATGTTTGTGTGCATGTGTTTAAGTCTAGTAACACCTCGTACCCTATTCCTATGGGATACGAGATAAGGTGTGTTACATTTAATGGTATCAAAGCTAGGTTTAGTTGATTCTCAAACTAACGTAACGAGTGTACGAGTCTAGTTGTACATGCTGTATATGTAATTTGATAGTGTGATGACTCCTGACGAATTTAAATTGTGTTTTCTTATAGTAAATAGATCCCGACGGAGCAGTGGAGGATGATTAGAGAGTAATACGCTGGCTCCCACTGAGGGGACTGCGCCAGTCGAAAGTGGGCCCGTGACACTGAGTTAGGGCGGAGGGGCTAGAGTAGCCTACCTCCATATGATGGATGCTTGGTATTTGGAGTTTGTTGGTGCAAATCTGGACACTCCTCCTCCTCCACCCCCTCCAATCCCCCAATCTGCCCCTGTAGCTCCCTAAGTGGTGGAGATGTTAAGAAGGGAAAAACCTCTAGTTGATAATATTTGGAAGCAAGGGGCCGAGGAATTTAAAGCGAATATAGATGATGACCTAGAAAGGGCAAAGTTCTGGCTAAAAAATACCATTAGGGTATTCGATGAATTGTCTTCCACACCTGAAGAATGCATGAAGTGTGTTGTGTCACTCTTGCGAGACTCAGCCTACCAATTGTGGAACACCCTTGTGTCAGTTGTACCAAGGGAAAGGGTTACATGGGAGTTTTTCCAAGAGGAATTTTGTAACACTCCTAACCCGTATCCATTGCCGGAATAAGGTTATGAGGTATTACTTGACTGAACAAAACTTCTATAAGGTCAAAGATATTTACCAGACATAAATTATCAACAATGCAACCTGTCTCATTGATTTTTCATAAGAGCTCTTATAAATTTCCAAAATGACTAACTATCAAAACATAATCGAATATCTAATAACAAATTAACTACTATCAAGTTATAACTAAAACATTTCAACACATTAGTTCAATTATAAGGCTTCTAAACAAAATAAGCGAGCCATCTTCGCATGGCTATAATGTATACAAAGACAAAATATCATTCTACCTATAGTCTATCCTATACATGCCTTAAATCATGATGATATACCATCTTCTCAACTCACATAATGACTCGATAGTGTGATGATATCTCCGCTCTTCCAACTCGAACTAAAGGATAAACCTATAAGGAATGGAAAAGAGAACACGAGTAAGCTTCAATGCTTAGTAAGTTTTAAGCAATGCAAACAATTAATTTACTTATAGCTCGATTATTTCAAATTTTCAAGAAATCATTCCTAGGTAATTGCCATTTCGGCCAAGTATCCATGAACATAATGCATATTTAGCAAATTCACCTCACTTGAATCTGAAATCAATTAAAACCAAATATTGAAATCACAAATAAGATCATAAGAACTCGAAAAGTATCTCATTAACTAGTTTTAACCAACCATGTTTGCAACAAAATCACAAATTCACTACAAGTTTGTTTTCCGAGCAACAGTCACTAAATTATTTATAACTGGAGATAAGAAACTCTAAATAAAGTACCGTTAATTTTTCCTGAAAATATACTTATATATCTTCCATCCATAAAATTTTCAGAAATTTTGGTTTTACCAATCAATACCATATTTTTATTGAAGTTTCCCCTGTTTCACTATTTGACTATTCTGACCACTCTTCACTACAAATCAATTTTCTCATTATACAGAATTCGAAATATGTTATCGTTTACTTCATTTGAAACTAGACTCATTAAGGAGTCTAAGAATATAAATTTTATCTTATAATCATCATTTTACAATTTACAATGATTTTCTAAAGACAGAACAGGGGATTTCAAAGTCATTTTGACTCTGTCCCACTCCACTTCAAATATCTCATTATCTAAAATTCTTTTCTTACATGGTTTCTTTTATGAGAAACTAGACTCATTAAGATTTAATTTCATAATTTATTCAGCTTCTAATTCAATTTCCACAATTTATGGTGATTTTCCAAAATCACGCTACAGATTCTTGTCCCAAGCAGATTTATTACAAATTTGCTCTTTCACACATTCCTTGCATTCAAATTATCTAAACATGTATATCATGTCATTCAAGATCGAACTCATATAACATAGGCATTAAAATGCTTCACTATCAGCTTTAGTTCAATTGAAACGAATGAAATACAATATCATATTCACATTTAATTTTCCAAGATCGTAATCGCCTAAAAATAAAATCATATACTTCCACAAACCTTTCCACAATGACCAAGTGTTTATATTTGAATATAAACATAGAATCACTTCACATAACTTCACATATTTACCAAATATATCACAATCACATTTATAGTCATAACACTTATTCACAGATGCATCACTTTATATATTTATAATTTAATTCAAATAAAAATCGCATACGAGTACATGATACATACCTGGCCAACTTAATATGTAATGCACTTTCAATTTGTCAACTTAGTGTAGGATCTTGTAATTGTATACTTTTATCAAATTCATCGGCACTTGGCCCACTAGGTATTATTATCAGCACAAAGCCTGCGGGACTTTAACCCGGATACATTTCCAGCACGAAGCCTGCGGGACTTTGGCCCGGATACATTTCAAAGACGAAGCTCGCGGGACTTTGGCGGATACATTTCAATCTGAAGCTCGGGACTTTAGTCCGGATACATTTCTAGCACGAAGCCTGCGGGACTTTGGCCCGGATATATTTCCAGCACGAAGCTGCGGGACTTTGGCGGATATATTTCAAAGACGAAGCTCTGAGACTTTAGCCGGATACATTTCAAAGACGAAGCTCATGGGGACTTTAGCCGGATACATTTTCGATGTCTTGCATATTTATTCACATGTTAACACATTTCACATAACATTTCACATTAGCAATTTAATTGCTTCATTCGAATATAAGCACAAAATGTACACCTACCTTTTAACTTTTGGTTCAATAATCATACACAAGGAACACATAATCTTTTCATTATCCTAGTTTCACTTTTAATAACCATTCGACTATATGCCATATTCACAAATTATTTCACACACAACCTCGATCAAGTAGGAACAATAGTCACAATTCATCTATTATACAAATATCCCATTCTTTGACTTTGTTTCATAATAGCTATTCTGTCACCACATATATACCATTCAATTCACATTCGACTTTATACAAACAAGTACAATAAAATTGTATACACATATTACACACTTTCACATCATCACTTAATAGTCATTCAGCCACATTATATACATAAATCATCCATTTCATATTCGGCTTTATAGCGAAATTCAATATACTTATTGCAATTCAACTTGTAAACGTCAAATAATTACTTATCATATTATATAATCTTAAGCGCGCAGCAAATCAAATATAATTACTTAGGACTTACCTCGGAAGACGATAATCGAGCGAGACGACTAATCGACCATTTTGATTTTCCCCGATCCAAATCAAATTCTACTTTTGCCAATATGCATGAACAACCATGGCGAACCTTCAAAGCTTTGAGAACATTATTTTCTTTCTCACATTCGGCTATTGATGAAGATGATAGCATGTAATTAGGCTTTTGTTTTATTTTATTTTATTATAATTACCAAATACCATATTTAACCTTAATATACATTAATAATTTCCATTATACCAAGCCATGGAATTCCACTACCAACAATTATGGAATAATTACCACTTAAGGACTCCCACTATTTAATTCCATAGCTATTTAATATCTTTAACTTATAGAACACAACTTTTACGCTTTGTATGATTTAGTCCTTTTTGCTTAATTAACTATCAAAACAATAAAAATTTTCAACGAAACTTTAATATCATCTTATTGCCACTCCGTAAATATTTATAAAAATATTTACGACTCGGTTTATAGAAATGAGGTCTCGATACCTCATTTTCTAAACCCACTTGACCTTAGGGTCATACCACTTGAGCTTAATAAATCGCTTATAAAACAAAAATCACAATATCAAAAACCTTTTTTAAACTCACAATTAACTCATAAATATTAAATATAATATTTACAAACCTACTCATCGGATTTAGTGGCCCCGAAACCACTGTTCTGATTAACCCTAAAAACGGGTTGTTACAAATTCTAAAAGAAGTATATTAGTTAGAGGTTTATAGATCAGAAGAAAAAGGAGTTTCTAGAATTGAAGCAAGGCCGAATAACAGTAACAGCGTATGAACGTGAGTTCGTGAGGCTCAGTAAATACATTAGGGAATAAGTATCTATCGAAGCCATCATGTGTAAGAGATTTGAGGACGGATTGAACAAAAACATCCGATTATTAGTTCGCATCTTAGAGTTAAGGGAGTTTTTGGTGCTTGTTGAGAGAGCTTACAAGGAAGAAGAGTTGGTCAAGGAGAAGAGAAAAGGTAATAAAAAGTCTTGTGATTTCAGACCTCATCCAAGAGATCGAGAGAGTTTCCTACTCAATCAAATGCGTCAGTAGAATTCTCAAGCAGAAATAAGAATAAGCAGTATACAGTGTCTAAAGCTCAAACCACTTTTATCGCGAGTGTTGGTAGTGCTCAACCGAATAGACCAGAATATTCACAATGCAGTAGACATCATTTCAATGAGTGCCGAGGAAATGAAAGAGGTCATTTCAAATGTGGATCGCTAGACCATTTTATTGTAGTTTTCCTGAGATGGTCGAGAAAGATAGATATCAAGGTGTAAGATTGGGTAACACTCTTTCTAGGAGTAGACCACAAAAGAACCTAGGAAGTGGGGCTAGTAGTAGAGGTGTGCATAGAGATTCCACCGTGAGATCCGAGGGCCGAGCTTCTGCAAGGACTTATGCCATTTGCGCTCCTGAAAAGGCATCGTCACTGGATGTGATTACGGGTATTTTTTCCCTTCACGATATTTCTGTTGTTGCTTTGATTGATCCAGGGTCTACCCATTCGTATGCTTGTGTGAAATTAGTGTCCAGCATGAATATGCCTATTGAGTCTACAGAATTTGTGATAAAAGTGTCACCCGTTAGGCAAGCATGTGATAGTTGACAAAGTGTGTAGAAGCTATCCTTTGATGATTAAAGGTCATTGTTTTCCGGCTAACGTCATGCTACTACCGTTTGGTGAATTTGACCTAATTCTTGACATGGATTGGTCGACTGCTCATAACATGTTAGTAAACTGTTGAACTGAAATGTGAAAATGGGGATATTATTCAGGTTGAATCAGGTGAACCGAATAGCTTACCTATACTGATTTCTTCTATGACTGCTGAGAAATATAAGAGAAAAGGGTATGAGTGTCCTATCTTGCATTTGTGTTGAATACCCAAGAGTCGGAAGCAAAGACTGAGCCAGTGCTTGTGGTATATGAGTACCTGGACGTGTTTCCAAAAGAGTTGCTCAGATTGCCTCCAACTAGGGAAGTCGAGTTTGGTATTGAGTTGGTCCCTGGTACGGCACCTATTTCGATTGCCCCGTATCGAGTGGCACTATTAGAGTTAAAAGAGTTGAAGGTTCAGCTACAAGAGTTAAGGGATAAGGGTTTTGTGAGACCGAGCTATTCTCCGTGGGGTGCTCCGGTACTTTTTTTGAAAAAGAAAGACAAGTCGATAAGGTATAGACTACAGACAGCTCAACAAGGTGATTATGAAGAACAAGTATCCTTTGCCAAGGATTGATGATCCGTTTGACCAATTGAAAGGAGCCACAGTGTTTTCTAAGATAGACTTAAGGTCCAGTTATTACTAGCTTAGAGTTAAGGAGCAAGAGATAGCGAAAATCGCGTTTTAGACGAGGCACGGGCACTATGAGTTCCTTGTCATGCCCTTTGGCTTAACAAATGCTCCCGTCGTGTTTATGGATTTAATGAATCGTATTTTTCGACCGTACTTGGATAAGTTCATTGCTGTTTTTATAGATGATATATTAATGTATTCTCGTGATGAAAACGAGCACGCAGAGTATTTGAGAACTGTTTTGCAGACTTTAAGAGATAAGCAGTTGTATGCCAAGTTTAGTAAAAGTGAGTTTTGGCTCCTAAAGGTCGGACTCTTAGGACACATCGTGTCGGGTGATGGAATTAAAGTTGACCTAAGTAAAATCTCAGCTATTGTTGAGTGGAAACCGCTGAGGAATGTATCAGAGATTAGAAGCTTTCTAGGCTTAGGGTTACTACAAACCCTAAACCCTAAACTATAAACCCTAAACCCTAAATAAATAAATTTTGTCATTATAGATTAAGAAATACGAAATCTGAACTTAGACCGGGGGAAGACCAAGCTAGTAGACTAATTTAATCTAGTTACCCACTTTTTGTATACCGAGGTAAGTTGTACGTAAATAATATAACTTTATTGTTATTATGTATTGAACAATTAATATGGCATAAAGTGTTTGATTATTGTTGTGAATATGCATGATGAAAACTGACGTAGTAAAAATTCTCGTTTGAACCTTAGGAATAGATTGGATATCCATGCCATGACATGTGGGTGATAGGTGTGCTAGTGTTAGACCATGTCTGGGACATGGCATCGGCCACATTATGAGAGCCAGTGTAAGACCATGTCTGGGACATGGCATCGGCATTGAGACGAGAGCTAGTATAAGACCATGTCTGGGACATGGCATCGGCCTCGACATGTGAGCCAGTGTAAGACAATGTCTGGGATATGGCATCAACAATTTACCCTCTTGTGTGAGGCTTATCGGATATCCTTTAGTATTCTAAATGGTTCCACGAGTTATTTTAAGCTTATGATAAAGATATGAAATGATATAATCATGTTGTGAGTGGTACAGGTTCTTACTCAAAACTCATGAGATATGAGTTTAGTTATGATGCCTTAATGGTAAGGATGAAATTGAGTAAGTTCTATCTATGAGAATGATTTAGGGATGATCTTGAAATCTTTGGCTTATACTTGTGATGTGTAAATATGTAGTAAATCTACCATTTCTAAATCAAGAAATTCTTGCTGGTTTATAATATGCTATGTGTTTAAAAATGCATGATTGATGTTGTTACTTACTAAGCTTTAGGCTTACTCCTTTCCTTTCCTTTTTCTTATAGCATCGCCAAGCTAACTCGGGGATCAAAGGACGTCGGAGGCTTGTTCACACTATCAATCAAAATATTTGGTATAGTTAGATTTATCATTTTGGGTATGGCATGTATAGGGACTTAGTCTTTTGGTAAGTTTCATATTGTTTTAGCCAAATATGTTGGCTTATCATAAAGGTTGATTCATTTTGTATAAGGCCATGGATGATGGCTAATATATATAAATGCATTTTAATGAGGATTTTCATGTATGTGGGTGTTTGGTTGTGGCTGTTTTGGTTATGTGTTTATGCTTGGATTCGAGATGTTTGATGTTGTGTAGGTTGGTGCAACTAAGGGTGGCAAAAAGGCTTGGTAGATAACCTCATTTTTGTCCACACGGGTAGACATACGAGCGTGTGTCTAGGCCATGTGTGACACACGGTCAGCTCCATGGGCATGTAGTCAAATCGTGTGTCCCCTACAGCTAAAAATAGAATGCCTAGTAGTAACCACAAAGGCGGAGACGCGCCCGTGTGTCTCAATTTTGTAGAGGACATGGCCATAGTACATAGGCATGTGCCCGAGCCATGTGAAGTCTACACCTTAAATGTGAAATTAAATTCGCTACACGGCCTAGCACACTGAAGTGTGCATTGGTCGTGTGCCCCTAAATGGTTGATGACATCAGAAACAGAATGTCAAGATTTTAGTACACGAGCTGAGACACGAACGTGTCATGGCCGTGTGAGGGACACGAGCCATGGATAGGCATGTGCCAGGCCGTGGAAAAACCCCTGTAGGTTCGAATTGAAAAATAAATCCACACGGTATAAGGACATGAGTGTGTCCCGATAGGTTCAAGCTGCGTGAGCTACACAAGCCTTCAACATGGCCATGTTAAGAGGACACACGGGTGTGTTGCCTTTCCACACGGGCGTGTGCCCCTGTTTGTATGGAAATTTTTCAAAGTTTTCAAAAGTGCTCAGTTTATTCCCGAACCATTTCCAAAGCGTGTTTTGGGAATCATAGGTCCATATTAGGGACGTTAAAATGAAATTTCAAAGTTTTAAATTTGAGCGAAGTTTTATGATCCGAAAATGTTTATATGCATGTGTTTAAGTCTAGTAACGCCTTGTACCCTGTTCCAGCGTGGGATAAGGGTAAGGGGTGTTACATCAAGATTCCGGTCTTGTGGCGTTCATCCTTAGTTTATCTTTTCACTCTCCTTTCTTATCATCTATGATTGTGATGACCACTATACTCTTGGTTCCTATCCCTTTATAGATAGTGGGTCACAGTCTCCTTCTTTAACTTCTGATCCTGTTCAAACTTTGTAGAAAATGGGTCTCATTCTTTATAACGTTGATTCGTTTTTGGGTTTGTTTCGGGTTGAAGTCCTATCATCTCATCTATTTATTTTACTTATATTTACTTTAACTTTTTGTTAATTTTTTTTTACTTGTTAGAACGATCAAACAACAAATCATACTTTTAATCATCAAACGATCATGAACACATATCAAAGGATGATATCTAACATTTCCACAATCAGCCCACCAACTCCTCTTATTTTCACAAAACCTACTCAATTTGTAAGGTTTTAAATTTAGTCCATAGAGTCACTATTACAACTTAAGCTTTGGCTTTTCTGGGTGTGACAACTCTTCCACCCTTAAAGAGAATTTCGTCCCCAAAATTTCTTACTTTCAATTAGGAAGGAGATAAATCATACTAAGATGACATATAATAATCAATAATCTCACACAAGATTCTTTAACTAATCTTCGTACACTTGTACCTAGCAGATCAATCTGTACAAAATGTAATATGGCTAGCGCTACGTAGTCTTTGCGAAGTGTCGAAACATATAGCCTTGATGAATAGTTGCCTTGTAGAATTCATTTTAGCGAGTACATAATAGGAGAATCCAATTTGGTAGATACTTTGCTTACAAACTTTACTTGCGGATGTTCCTGCTTTTATGAATACCAAGGGTTGAAGAAGAACCCTTACAAGATACTAACAACTGTCAAGTATTGATTGGAAGATTTAAACAATTTATTATAATTCTTTTAAACATGAAACTTCCCATGGATCATCACTTTCTTAAATTATTTTCCCCAAATTTTCTTGTTGTTGAAGTTCTTTCAGACCCTTAATTTCTTTTTCTTATGTCACAATTTCTTCTTTAGCTCTTTCTTTTCTAGTCACTGTAGTGTAACTTCCCTGTTCACTTGAAACTCAAACCTGTTTTAGAGGTAATTCTTCGATCTCTTTTTTTTTTTTTTTACATTCGTCTATCAAAATGGTAAGAGAGCCACAGTGGTAGAGGAAGAAGTCGCGATGGTAAAAACCTAAGATGCTGTAGGGGTAGGTTAGCTACTGAGGGTGGTGAGAGGCCACGAAACCAAGAGGTTGGTACTCTTGTGGAATCGCCTTCTTACCTATTCCTAACTATTGATGATGAGATGGTATGGCAATTTGTAGCCAGGGGAATCCAGTTTCCTAATTTCGCCTATGAATTTGAGATCATTAAGGGAGAGTGTCACTTAAGTGATACTATAGACGGTTCCATACTCCCTCTTTATCTACTCTAGGCAGTTTTCCATCTCCCATTGCACCCATTCTTTTACATCGTTTGATACATGCACTGATGGGGTGAAAATTATTAAATTCTATTCACTGAAGCTGTCAATTTTCAAGTTTGAGAAATCAACAAACTTGTGATGACTTTTTGGATAGGGTACAGGCATTTTTGAGTTGAGATGTCTCATGTTGCTCGAAACTTAGCTTTGAAATGCACTTTAAATCAGTCAATTTTGAATTCGAGAGCTCAAGTTATGATTATTTTAGTAAAGATTGCGCAAGCAAAATTTCTGGACGGGATTATGACAGGAATTACGAATTTCGGGCTTTTAACTAGAGTTTAAATCATATTGGGTTTGAGTTTTGGGCTTAATTTTTATTATATATGAGTCCAATATTGTATTTATCAGATCTTATTATTTCATTATTTTATTACTCCAAATTTTTAATAATTATTAAGTAGTTTAAGTTATTTAGAAGTTTTATGTCAACAAGAAAGTTTAGTTTAAAACTACTTCTTGTTTAGATTAATTAGAGTTTTAGTATACTTAAGAGTTTTTGTAACACCCCGAACCCGAGACCATCACCGGTGTCGGACACGAGGGGTTAACAAGCCAAATCCACATATTGCACCCACCAATTTGACATTTCCAGACAGGCTGGAAATCTGCGTCACTGTCGCCTTAAAAATCATATCTCGAGTTTCAAAACTCGGAAACTGATTCCGTAAATTTTCCATGAATTTACACTCATATATCCATCCATGGATTTATTTTTAGAATTTTTGGTCGGGGCAATTGGTACAGTTTATTAGTAAAAGTCACCCATGTTACAGGGATCGACTGCTCTGACCTTCGTGCGTTACAACTTGAATATCTCCCTGTACAGGGCTTTAATACTGGTGCCGTTTCTTTCTAATGAAACTAAACTCAAAATGTAATCTGCACATATAAGGCATGACTTCTAATTCTTTCTGGATAATTTATAGTAAATTTTTAAAGTCGCGATAGGGGACCCGGAAACCGTTCTGGCCCTGTCTGACAATAGCTTTAATATCTCTTAACATGTAACTCCTATGACAGTTTCGTTTCTTCCATATGAAAGTAGACTCATCAAGGTTCATTTACATAACTTATTCACTATTTAATACCATTCCTACAAATTTTGGTGATTTTTCAAAACCACACCACTGCTGCTGCCAGTATCTGTTTTCAAGGTAACCATTACCTATTTCATGATTTCCACGATTCAATTGGCCCTTTTTGCATACATAGCACAAAGTGTGATCACGATTAACCATTCCAATGGCTAATCTTTTCAAACAATTCCATACCCCATAATGATCATCATACAAACGATTATAGAATCATACTAAAACGATATAAGCCATTTTCGCATGGCTATCCAAGCTTACACAAAACCGAAAGGTACATGACCTTCAACAATAGGGTAGTCCTATACATGCCATTTCAAAGTTCAACCAAAATTATACCAAAATGGAGGCTTTGATAGTGTAGATGACTTGACTTTAATGATCCCGAATCCGATCGCTAACGAGCAAAATCTATAAAACAGAGAGCCAAAGCAACGGGTAAGCATTTTTTATGCTTAGTAAGTCTCAAGCAATAAAATCAGCTTTAACTAAAGCATTACATTCACATAGCCAAATGAATCATTTCATTAATACACATTCACATAATCATACTTACTTCACACTTCATCATTATACACTTTCACAAGATATCAACCAATTCAATAGCTGAAAACTCGTTAGTCGATTGAGCGAATGTTACTCAAACATATTGACTTTTCCAATGCACATATAAACATACCTTATTCTTTGGGCTTTTCGAGCGTACTAATTAAATTTATTACAGCAACCAACGCCACCTCCAGCCCAAGCTTCTTGAATACAACCGGATATAACCACATGCACGAATGCCTTGGTCTTAGCCCGGATAGAACGACTTGCACAAATGCCTTCGGTATTAGCCCGGATTTAACAACTTGCACGAATGCCTTGGTCTTAGCCGGATGTAGTCACTAGCACAATTGCCTTGGTCTTAACCGGATATAATTACTAGCATAAATGTCTTGGGACTTAGCCCGGATATCATTCAATTGCTCATGCACACATATACATCAATAATCATTACACATCCATATTTCATTTTCGTTACTAAGGCTCAAACACAAACATATCACTAGCATAATCGCCTTCGGGACTTAGCCCGGTATCATTCAAATACTCATACACATAAATCAATAATCATTACACATCCATATTTCATTTCACATAATTCGAGTAGGGTCATTTCTTGAGGACTTACCTCAGATGTCGTCGGACGGCTTCAACGGCTATTCGACCACTTTTTCCTTCCCTTTATCGGATTTAGCTCCCCTTTACTCTTGAGCTTAACGAATACAAGTAGAAGTATTCAATATTTTTATCAATAATGTTTACTTGTCAATCACATTCGCATCTCATATCATCTCGCTTTATTATAATTTATCATTCAACCTTTAAACCAAAACGCCATTATATGACCACATATACATACATCCATATATTTAAGCTCAAGAATTTTAATATAACATCAAGTGCTCAAATTACTCATGTGGCCGATTATACATGGTCATAATACACAAAAATCAAAAATAAATTCCAAGACTTTCACATCATATATGTACTAAGCCGAATACGTTGGCCAAGTTCACATACATTCTTCAACAATTCCTTCTTTAAACAAACACATCTAAGCCTTCCTTTCATATTATCAACTCCAACCATATACATTATTCAAGTATAACATTTTCATATTCGGCAATAGAATTATACATAATAGCCTATTCTTCTTACTTTGTATTTATGCATCTACTTGATCATTCGTTTAGTTCAAGCACCCATACACCAAGATTCATCAAGTTTAGCATGAAACATAACCTTAATCCTCAATAACCATTATGGCGAAAGTTCTAGTCACCCCAAAATCACAATTTCTAACATGGGTCACCTAAAAAAAATACTTGGTAACTAGCTCAATTTCATCTAAAATTTCAAGGATTCATATGAATTTCTCACCTTATTTATGGCTTAGAAACCAAATGGTTGCTCTCTTTTCTCCCTTAGAATCGGCCAAGAAGAATCAAGAACAAAGACTTGTTTCTTTCACCCATTTCTAATTATTCCTTAAATCACAAAGGCAACAACCATTTCCCTAAACATCTTCCATGGTAGAACACTTGTATTACTACCACCTTCAAAATTTTTGACATGGGCAAGTAAAGGACTTAGTAACTAGCTTCATATATGCAAAGATTTCAAAGACTAACATGGATTCCATACCTTAGTTCAAGCTCAAGTGACCAAATGCTAACTCTTCCCTTTTCTTCTTGAAGGATCGGCTAAGCTAGGAGGAAGATGAACCAAACTTTTTTTTCTTTGCTCAATACACGGCAATGGGGAGGGGCAACCACACATACCCATTTTTTTTCTTTTCTTCCTACTAACACCAATATAATAACCATTCTAACATCAACCATTAGCAAAACATGTTGGAAACATGTTCCCTTTGCCCATAATTTGTCATGGCCGCCACTAACCTTAGGAAATGGGATAATTGACATGCAACTCCATTTATTTCACTTCATGCATTATTAGGCCACTTAAAAATTCACCTATCACATTTTCAAGTCCTAACACATGGGTCCTTTCTTATAAATTAGCACCTAATTAATAAAAATCAAGACACGAAATATTTACGCATACAAATTCCACATACAATAAGCACAGAATATAACACCTAATTATTCTTGTGACTCGGTTTTGTGGTCCCGAAACCACTCTCCGACTAGGGTCACATTAGGGGTGTCACAGTTTTATTAGGATTTATTTAGCTAGCCTATATATAGGCCTTTTCATTGTACACAAATCATTCAATTCATTATTATTCAACTTCTCTTTTGAGTCAATAAATTCTCTTTGAGTTTTCTTTTCAATAATTTCTCTTGAGTTTCTTTTAGAAGAGTTTTAACAATCTTTTAAGACTGTGGGGATCATCTTTAAACTTTTTCTTGTCAAGTTTTCTTTCTTGGAGGGAAAATTAGAGCCGCTTGAAAGGGGTTGTGGATTCTTCTTATTTCCAAGGCTCCTTAGGACTTCTACATGCCATGTTCGATATTTTCCATCTATCATTCTTATTTTCTTCTTTACTGTTCTATTATTCTATTTTACTTATCTTAGTTTATTTATTTCAATTGTTTTTCTTTTATTTTTTTATCTAACCTGGATTTGTTTGTGTTTTAGGTTGTTTCAAAATCCAAGTTTCTTTTCGAACGCCTAAAGTCCTAAGTCAAATCCGCGACTTGAACAAACTTTATGATCTGCTTCTGCATTCATTAAAAGATTGTAGTGGATAGCTCCTCATTCCTTATCACTATTCTAAAAGAGTATGGGGTTGCACCGAGATAGCTCGTCGGTTTATCATGGTGGACACTAGTGGCATATTTTAAAGATTGTAGTTTGCAATATGAGCCACCCCTCCTTTGCATTTTCTAACACATATACCAGTTGAAGGTAATCGCTCAATGGACCTCGACTGGGATGGTTCACTTTTGTACTTGAATGGGCCACGTGCCCATTCTTAGAAATTGGAGGGAGATTTTGGCTTTCGCACTCAGTGGGTCTGTAATAGCCCGTTTTTAACTAAATCAAAAACTGTGGTTTCGGAGCCACCAAATCCGATGAGTAAGTTTGTAAATATTATATTTAATATTTATGAGTCAAGTGGTTTTAGAAAATGAGGTATTGGGACCTCATTTCTATAAATCGAGCCGTAAATATTTTTATAAATATTTACGGAGTATAAATAAGGTGGTATTAAAGTTTTGTTGGAAAATATTATCATTTTAATAGTTAATTAATTAAAAATGACTAAATCGCGTAAAGTGCAAAAGTTGTGTTCTATTAGCTAAAAGTATTAAATAGCTATAGAACTTTAATGTGGAAGTCCTTATTTGGCAATTAGCCCATTAAAGAGATAGTGGATGGCAATGGTTTGGCATTATTGAAATTTTGGTTCGTTTTCAAGGTTAAATAAGTAAATAATTAATAAAGGTTATTAAATAAAGAAACAAAATAACACATGCATCATCATTTTTCTTTTTGATTCAACCGAAAATGGAAGAAGAGAAAGCCATGGAAGCTAGGTTATTCGGCCATCTTTATGCCTTTAATTGGGTATGAAATTTTGTCCCGTTTTTAATTATTTTTATGTTTTTGAAATAGTTGCAACTAGGTTCTGCTAGCTCGTACCTTCGATTTTGAAACTATTAAAGATTTTGAATGTTGCCATTGTTGAATGTTTGAGTATCTTGATGTTTAATGATGGAAAATAAATCTTTGATGTTAGATTAATGAGTTTTGTTAAGTGATTTTGAGTAAAAATGCAAATTATGGGATATTTTGTGAAATTATGAAATTATATAGTTAAAAGTATGAATAAAGTGAAAATATGGGCTGATATATGATTGGGTAATATTCGGCTAAGCACGGGATTGTTTAAATTTCATGAATTTTGTATTTTATGTGTTAGGGACTAAATTGCAAAAATGTGAAATAATAGGGCAAAAGTGTAATTTTGCCAAAAAGTGTAAATTGTGTTAAATTGAATGAATTAATGATTAAATAAGGAAATTTTGTTATGGCATAGATTGATAAAATCGAGATTTAGATTTAGAACGGGAGAAAACAAAGTATCGGATTAGTCGACGTAATTCGTTACAGCGAATGAGGTAAGTTCGTATGCTAATAAAAGTATTTAAATTGTGTTATAAATGTTTATTTATTATTGAATTTAATTGAATTGTATACATTTATTTGTCATTGAACCATTATGAATGTCAAATGAGCAACTACGAGTAAGAATCAAAAGAGTTACGACATTCGAAAGTCCCGTACGAACCTTAGGAATAGTATAGGATACAAATGTCATGACATTAGGATTACGAGATGTGATAACATGTAAGACCATGTCTGGGACATTGGCATTGTATTGTGATTACGTGTAAAACCATGTCTGGGACATTGGTATCGTTATATGATTTCGTATAAGACCCTCTCTGGGACATGGCATCGATATGTGATAACATGTAAGACCATTTCTAGGATATGGCATTGTACGAGCTTTATGTGATATCCGAGTATCCTTAATGATTCCGAAAGGTTCAATGGGAATAGTCAAGATGAGAATGAAAACACAATCGAATTAAGTGATACAGGTACGTACATAACCTATATGAGAATCAAATGAAGATAATTTGGTAAGTTCTCAGTGTATCATGTGTATGAAATGAGAAACTTTAATGTATAAGTATGTTTTATGCCAAAATGTGTTTATTTGGCTATAATGATGTATGAATTGAATAATATGTGAGATATGAGTTATATTTGTTGTAAATAAATATACATATGGCACAAATAGTGTGAAATACCGTTATTTGATGATATTTAACTTGATTCATATTTACTAAATAAAATGTGATGGATTTTGAATTGAATAAAGTTATATATATATTTGCTTATGTACATGTAAATGTCAATGAATTGGTAAGAATGTGTAAGATCTATATGAACAATGATATGAACAAACATGTGAAACTCTTGGTTAACTATGTGAATGGATTCATGGTATAAAGGTGAAAGCATTGAGTAACATTATAATATATGTAAATAGTTAATATGTGTTTATTCAATAAGTTGAGTACCATACGAGCTTACTAAGCTTTATAGCTTACTTTGTTTTCTTTCCTATGTTTATAGAGTTTTGGAGGCTTGCTCAGGTTGGAAGTCGTTGGAGATCTAATCACACTATCCAGTTATTGTTTGGTACTTCTAAGCTTTGTGATATTGGTTATATGGCATGTATAGGTTTTGTGGTTAGTTGATGAGTATAATTAATTTTGGTAATTGATGCCTATGTGTTTGATGTATTTTTCTATGAAACGTGGCTTAAAAATGATGTTAGTTTGGTGTGTGTATATATTTCCTTGTAAAATGATATATCTCGATAAGTTTGATTATGGTTCAAATAGCTCATATAGTCATTTGGTAAGTGACATGTATATGCTTGGTTTAGTTTTGATATTTGAATGCCAATTTGGTGGCTACATGACTTGATTATGATATGTGTTATATGTGTGTTTTAAGGTTAGTAAAGATGTGGAGTTAGTTGAATTCATAAGTCAAATTATATAGGTGAATTATGGTTGTTAAATCAAGTCGATTTGGTAAGTTTTTGATTAGTCAAATGGTTATGTATGAATAGATGAAATGATTGGAATGTAATATTATGCATGAAATTGGTATGGTTAGCTGCCTATTTGTGTATAATATTAGTACCATATGACTTGTTGCAGGTGGTTAAGTTTTGGGTGAGAAATATGGCTTGAAACAAGCCTATTTTCATCCACACGGGCGTATGGCTCGACCGTGTGTGACACATGGCCTTGGTACACGACCGTTTGTGACGTGGCCTTGGTACATGGCCGTATGTCCCTTGAAGCTTAGTTAAAAGTCAAGTCAATGAGTTACACAGCCTAGACACACGGGCGTGTCTACTGGCTGTGTGTGGTACACAGCCTTGGCACATGGGCGTGTGTGGCCATTTTGAATAGGCACACGGGCCGGACACACGGGTGTGTGGTCAGCCATGTGGCCAAGTTAGTATGTTTACCCTATTTCTACGCAGCCTGGACACGGGCGTGTCTGGTGGCCGTGTGAGGCACACGGCTTGGTCACACGGGCGTGTGACCATTGATTTCATTAAAAAATTTTATAAGTTCCCAAAGTTTTTGTATGTTATCAGTTTAGTCTTGAACCATCTCTGAAGCATGTTTAAGGTCTCGTAGAGCCTTATAAGGGACAATGTGATTATGTTTGATTGATGTTTATGTGATATTGGATTCGTGAATGATAAAATGTATGTTGTGTGATGTAATTGATCGGTAATGCCTCATAGCTCTATTCTAGCAACGGATACAATGTTCATTCTACAGGAATCGACCTGCCTTCAAGAACAGTCAATTGATACTAAAATTGTTGTTGAGTAGTACAATTGATTAAAGAAGGGCCACTCATTGATACTTGAAGATCTTTTAACAGTTAGGAATATTTTCCACTTTTGTTTAGGTGGGAAAAGCCCTGATGGTAGTAGGGTAGCTGATCTGACGCTGAGTGTAGATTCTAAAAGGGTCAAATATGTCGACGAGGAATGGCCATATGGGTTCAATAATGACTTGGCCTTGATATTAGTAGGGAGGAGGGAAGAGCCCATTAACTACTTCTACTCAGTTTGCAAAATGCGTCCTCAACGATGGTCCTTCATGAGAATAATTGATCAAGGTGTGTCATCTTAGGGCCCTAGTTCCTCGTAGTGCTAATATTGCTCTTACTGCTGCAGACTCTTTTGGTTCTTCAAGTTCATCTCGATCTTCTCAGCACATTTACATATATGTGGAAGCTTTAATGGACAGTGTGTGAGAGGATGAAGAAGTTACTACCCCATGGACATGAGCCTACAACAGTGGATGCAAGAGGCTAAGATGGAGGAAGGATCACAGAGCATTAAAGGCAATAGTGGTGGAAGGCTGGTCCCTCACAGATGAGGCCAAGAACCAGTTGTTCCTGAGAGGAAAGTTACTCATCCCTCATCCCTTCCATTCTTGAGGTAAAAACAAAATTCGCCACTTTCACTTACTTGTCCACTTAGTTTGCGGGACCTCCTCATGCAGAAGGGTATGTTGTCCTAGTAAGGGCATGTCGTCGCCCCTTATATTCTACTCCTAGTAGAATACCGTATTTTCTATTCAAATGTTATGATTTAATTAACCATCGTTCAAGAAGAACTATTGTACAGTTTTCTATAAATAGAAACTGTGAGATAACCTATTTACAAAAAGTTATTAAGCACTATTATTCTATCAAAAAAAGTAGTGGCAAATTATTTTTAGAATAAATTCTATTTTATGGAGCTCATAGTTTCCAATTCTATAGAGGGAATTAACTTTCCCATTAAAAGTTAATAAAATTTTCATTTTTTGCATTCAGTTTGTTTTGTTTGAGTTCACATTCAAAGCAAGTCGGGAAACGACTTTGACTGTCTCACACAAAGAATAAATAATAATTTGGTTAAGGGTTTATTACTATAAATATCACAAAGCATGGTTTTAAGAAAAAATTTAAACTTTTTTTATGCCTAAAAACACTATTTTCTAAACTGATTTTTTCAATAGTGTTGAGCTAGGGCATATATAATTAGTGCTTATATAATTTATAATTAAGTTCCGACTTTTTTTTATTAATTATAAAACATTTAGTCATGAAGTCAATCTACTAAAAGTACCATGACTGACTTCCCATTATAAATCAATACAAAAGCAACTTAGATTTATGGCTTCATCTACTGATCTTGTCATTAGTGTGTTACTCTCATAAAATATCATTAATCCCTTCGAGTTTAATTCGTTCAGCCAATTTGATTCTATTTTATCTTGTAGTCATCAGTGCATCTTCTATGATGAAAAATATTATTACTAACAAATAGTAACAATCATTCATTCTTGATAAATGACTCGTTATCATGTTCTTTTCTCATAATCCATGTAATGAGAATATGTCATTTACTTTTTAACTTAACTATGAATTTCACTATTGTAAGTGAAGTTATACCAAACATAAGTCACATATCCAATATACTAGCTTTCGGCTCTGATACTAATGGAACGCATGCTTTTAATATATCAAAATATATCTGTCATACACACATGGTCAGTCACTTATTTAGGATTAATGTGAGTCACATTATGAATGTCACAAGTGACTAAATTCATAAATAGATCCAAGATAAATTCAACTTGTGCATTGTCCAATGTATTGTCAATTACGATAATCACATCCATTTTTCTACTTTCTGAGAGTCAACTACTTCAATATCCAAAATAAAGTATCTCCTGAATTTGATTTAATATACAACATAATAGTCTTATAAATCAATTGCTCATTTTGATTCCTCAAACTACAAAACATTTAGACTATCTACTAATATAAGTTATCTTTTTCCATTATAATGTACCTTAATATTAATTAAACATTAGATAATCAATGAACTAATATTTTTTATTCATGCAAAAATCATTGAAGACAATCATATATAAAAAATAATAATTTAACTATGAAATTTTATTTAATTAATCGTGCTAAAATTACAAAAATAATGACGAATCATTATACTAATGTCACAAAATTCTAATATCAATTTCCCTTTTGATTTTTAAGTTACGTGGGAAACAATTTTAATTACACGTATCTACAAATTGTAACGTTGAATTATCACGCTAACTATTGAGCTAAATTAGCCATATATGTAAAAAAAAATTTATTGGCCAAATAGGCTATTTTTTTTTATAAAAAGTTTAAAGAAATAGACTAATTTTAGAAAGCGTGTATGAAAGCGCGTTCTATACAAGTGGTAGAAAAGCGCACCTCCCTTTCAATCGCTTTTTTGTGCTTTTTAATATTGTAAGACCCCTCACCCGTATCCAACGTCGGGACAGGGTTCAAAGCGTTAACGGACTTAAACATTCACAACAACACATAACATATTACCAACCATGCATGGCAAACAAGCATATGCACATCATCAATATCAGACATAACATAAATAGCTAGATTTATAAGTCAGAATCATTAGCTCACTAAAGACCAATATATTTGGCCAAATTATAATAACAAATGTTATAAAACTAGGTCCCTATACAAGCCACTCACTTGATAATTCTAGCATATGTGTTTATACTATCAAGGTGTTGGCTTGATAGTGTGATACTGCCTCCGATGATCTCCAACCCTGAGCTAACCTGACAACACTAAAAGAAATGGAAAGGAGGGGGTAAGCTTTACGCTTAGTAAGCTCGCATGAAATAATAATAAGCAATTTACTAACATGCTTTCCGTAGTAAAACTAACCCAATTATACATTTACACATGTTCTGGTTAAGCTGTTTTATTGAGTCACAGTCACTAAATCATTTATAACTGGAGTTACGGAACTCCAAATTAAGATCCATAATTTTTCCAGAAACTAGACTCATATATATCTCCACCATAAAATTTTCAGAATTTTTGGTCTAGCCAATAAGTACAGTTTATTATTCAAAATATCCCCTGTTTTGCTGTTTGACAGCTTCGACCTTTCTTCACTAAAATTTATTTATCTCATAGTACGAGACTTGGATAATATGCTCATTTATTTCTATTAAAATTATACTCATCAAAGATTCTAAGCATATAAATTATAAACCATAATTATTTTTCTACAATTTTTAACAATTTTTCCAAGTTAGAACAGGGGATCTCGAATTCATTCTGACATTATCTCACAAAAATTAGAATATCACATAATATACAACTCTTTTGCTCCCTCTGTTTATTTTATATGAAAATAGACTCATTAAGATTTAATTAAATAATTTATTTAAAATTTAATTCAACTTACACAATATTTTGTGAATTTTCAAAGTCACACAACTGCTGCTGTCCAACACTGTTTTACTACTAAAATTCACTCTTACATAATTTCACTTAATCCATTTTGTCTTATCGAAGTTCACTCAAATATCAAGCATATTGCTCAAAATTTTCTTAAACATATACCTGCACTTATTCATCATATAATCATGTTCACATATATTTTTACTTAATCGATTTTCCCATTGAACTCTTCGAAATAATAACTGATACTCAGTTGCCTGCACATATTTTCATACTTGTATCCAAAGCTATCTGGTACGCATAGTAGCCTGCACTTAGTACTACACATGCGACCAATTATCTGATACATGTAGTAGCCTGCACTTGGTACTACACACGTGACCTAACCATCTGATACACGTAGTAGCCTGCACTTAGTACTACACACGTGATCGAAGTTATCGGGTATGCATAGTAGCCTGCACTTAGTACTACACATGCGATCAATAATCTGGTACACATAGTAGCCTGCACTTAGTACTACACACGTGACCTCACAATAGATCATTCGTGTCATTTCTATTTCGAAGGCTCAACCGGGAAATTCCTCACTTTCCAACATGTTACAATTTATTCATAGTCCTTTCTCAATTTGCAATTTACAATAAATAATCATTCTATAGGAAGCCACATTTCATATGATAACAAAATATAATAAAATAAAAAGAATCGATAAATTATTTACATACAAACTTACCTCGGATCCAGAAATGGCAATTTACCATTCTAGTCCATAACCTTGTATTTTCCCGATTTAAGCCCAAATCTCGATTTCCTTGATCCATAATATCACATTTAGCCTACTAATTAGTCACACTATTCATATGGGTCTAAAAATTATATTTTTAAAAATTTTCATTTTGACCCCTAAATTTTGCATATTTGCACTTTTGCCCCAAGGTTTGGAAATTAAACTTCTTCCTATTTTCTTATGTTTTATGACATGCTGATAATTTTTCCCTTCTATGGCAACATCAAATTCTCACTCTAACATGTACTTATGAACATTAGGTATTTTTACTGATTATACCGTTTTACTTGTTTTTACATAAAATCACTTAGCAAAAGTTATTTAACACAATTTAAAGCTATATATTCTACCATTAAACATCAAAATACATGCATATCATTCATGGGTAATTTTTTAAACATAAATCCTAGCTCAAAATAATGGTAGAAATGAACAGATCATGTTACCAAGATTTCAAAAATACATAGAACATTAAAAACGGAGCTTAAAATCACTTACTATTAAGCTTGGAAGCTTGATCAAACCCACCATGGCTGCTTTTGGTACATTCTGCTGTAGCAAGAAGAAAGGGACACATTTGGAGTTTAAAATTTGTCTTTTAATTCATTTTATCCCTAAATAACCAAAATGCCCTTTTTACTATTCTTTCAAATTTTACCCAATCAAGGTTATTTTTTTCCAACAAGTTATACAATTATTTAATTATCATTTAAGGACCTCCCATTTAAAATTTCATAACAATTTGATACCTCTAACATGTAGAACTCAACTTTTGAACTTTTTACAATTTAGTCATTTTTACTAAATTGAGTTCCCAAACGTCGAACTTAATTTTCACGGAATCATTTCTTGAATTCGTAGACCATAAAAATATAATAAAAATAAAATTTTCCTCATCGGATTTGTGGTCCCGAAACCATTGTTCCGACTAAGCCCAAAATCAGGATGTTACAAATATAATTAGTATATATGGTCAAAAGGTTAAAAGTTAATGGTTTTGTCCTCGGGTCTTGGTTTGATTCCTCTCCCAATCACATTTGTATTTTTTATTTCATGTTATTTTAAGATTTTTTTAATTTTTAATTTTTAATTAATGTTTTTAACATATCAACTTCCTTGGTTAAAAATAATGATTTTATCCTTGAGTCACAGGTTCAATTCCTCCTCTTCTAAACACATTTTTAATTTTTATTTCAAGCTTTTTTATTTTTAATTAATAAATATATTTTTTCAATTTTTAATTCATCTTTCTAATTAATATCTCTTTTGTTTATAAAATCAAATAATTATTACAAATATTATTATTTTTAGTAAATATAATTTTGATATGTGTAATATTTATTTTAATCCATATCATAAGTGTAGTAAATTTTAGTATTATATAATTTTTATGTGTATTTAAAATATTTCACATAGTTATATGTGAAATAATTTTTCATCTTATAATATTAGAAATCACCAAACCCATAATATATGTAGAGAAAATAAATAGTTGACATACAAATATTATAAAGAAAAATATATAAAAAAATTAGCTGATATTTATATTATATATAAATGAGTTATTAATTTCAAATATCTTTAACATAATGATATATGTAAAATATATATTTTATTATATAATCATATATTTATCATTTGATTTTATGAATAAAAGAGAAATTAATTAAAAGATTAATTAAAAATAAAAATTGAAAACAAAATATTTATTAATTAAAATTAAAAATATGAAGTAAAAATTACAAATGTGTTTAGAAGAGGAGGAATTGAACTTGGGACTTAATGATAAAACTATTATTATTTAATCATTTAATCAAGGAAGCTAATATGTTAAAAATATTAATTATAAATAATAAAATATTAAAACAACTTAAAATAAAAAATATAAATGTGAATATAAAAGAATCAAACCCAAGACTTCAAGAACAAAACTATTAATATTTAATCATCTAACTAAAGATAGTAATTATATTAAAAAATAAAAAAATACAATTTAAATAGATAGCACGTTTAGGTAGATGCATTTTTCCATTACCTATACAAAAATACGTCCAATGGAAGTGTTTTCACACTCTTTCTAAAAATTAGTATATTTACTTAAAATAAAATAAAAAACTACTTATTTAACTAATAATTTTTTTTTGATATTATATGAGTACTTTATTACAACTTTTCTCTACCAATCAAATTTAAAAAATAGAAAAATGAAAATTGATGAATTGGATCACCACAATTTAGCCCAAAGAAAAACACAGTCAACCCCTCTCACAGGGTAGGAATGATTTCGAGGTATAGATAGACATAGTAACGGGCAACTTTAACTATTGCTGCCTCGATTTGAGGAAAATATCAAATCCAAGACAAAAATTTCAATTATACACTATGCCATACCATTATAAATATCCCCGTTCGCAATATCATCACCATTATTTGAATTTGCACTGCAACATTCGTCACCGTTAGTTATACCATCACCAATTCTTAATTACTAAAATAATTATTGGTTTCTCAATATGAAAAAGCTCGAGTGCATTTTCTTTTGAATATCAACCAAAAAGAAAGAAAAAACTAAAGATTTTGGAAGATGACGGGGAAACCAAAAAGGAAATTTTGGGCATTTTTAAAATGAGAAAGACGAACGTAATAACCCATTCTTTCTTACTCTGACAACGCCACAGATGCTTTACATGCATCATGTGATCGTGGGGGACCCGAAACTTGGCATACGGAAAGCACCAACGGCACAGCATTAAAAGAAATTGTGTATAATGTTAAAAGACCATTAATTCAGTCTCATCCAACCACGCTTAAAAGTCTTCATGCCTTTTCTCACCTCTGATTTCATCTAATGAAAAGCGGACAAGTTGAAGGATCACTCGTTGCTTGTGTGAGCTTTCATTATTTATTATTATGTTTTAGGTAACCATAGGAAGAAGCCATTAACAACAGCATGAAAAACAGCTAGTTTCTCCGCAAACAAGATAAACTTTTAAACTTTTTACCACTGCACCCCCAAAAGACCAGTTTTTAACTCCACCTACCAAGCATTCAAGAAGCACCAACCAACTTAATTACCAGCTTAACAAGACAGTACAGGTTTCTGGGATATTTGTAGTCTCTCAAGGACATCACCACCTCCACTCACCTTCCCATTTTTCTGTAGCACCCCCCAAAAAGCTTGTGCTTGGATATGGCTGAAAACCCAGTAAAATGGCTGTTTCTCATTCTAGCTAGCTGCCTGTGTTTCGCTTTCGTCCTGTCGGAAAGCAACTCATTAATAAAGAAGACCTACATCGTCCAAATGCACAAGTCTGGAATGCCAGCATCATTCTCCAGTCCTCTGGAATGGTACTCATCGAAATTAAAGTCGGTAATGTCCGATACCCAGAGTGAAGGTGAAGGAGATGGTGAAAATAGGATCATCTATAGCTACCAAAATGCTTTTCATGGTGTTGCCGCTCAGTTAACTGAAGAAGAAGCTGAGAGGCTAAAACAAGAAGATGGTGTAGTTGCTATACTTCCAGAGACCAAGTATGAATTACACACCACAAGGAGTCCTATGTTCCTTGGATTAGAACCAGAAGAAAGTACTAGCATCTGGTCTCAAAAACTTGCGGATCATGACGTCATAGTTGGGGTACTTGACACTGGAATTTGGCCGGAAAGTGCTAGCTTTAATGATACAGGGATGACACCCGTTCCTCCTCACTGGAAAGGAACATGTGAAACTGGACGAGGCTTTAAAAAGCATCACTGCAACAGGAAAATTGTGGGTGCAAGAGTATTCTACCGGGGATATGAAGCTGCCACTGGGAAAATCAATGAGAAAAACGAATATAAATCACCTCGAGATCAAGATGGACATGGTACTCACACAGCAGCCACTGTTGCTGGCTCTCCGGTACGAGGTGCAAATCTTCTTGGTTATGCCTATGGAACAGCTAGAGGAATGGCTCCTGGTGCAAGAATTGCAGCCTACAAGGTTTGCTGGACTGGTGGATGCTTCAGCTCGGATATTCTGTCAGCGGTTGATAGAGCGGTGGGTGATGGAGTGAATGTGTTGTCGATATCTTTGGGTGGTGGAGCTTCATCTTACTCTCACGACAGTTTGGCGATAGCAACTTTTGGAGCAATGGAGATGGGTGTTTTTGTCTCTTGCTCAGCTGGCAATGGAGGACCAGATCCTGTCAGCCTCACTAATGTATCACCATGGATCACTACAGTCGGTGCTAGCACCATGGATAGAGATTTTCCAGGTAATGTTAAGCTAGGGAGTGGGAGAACCATACCTGGAGTTTCACTCTACAAAGGGCGAAGGTTACTGCAGGCAAACAAGCAATACCCTCTTGTTTATATGGGTAGTAACTCAAGCAGCCCTAATCCAAGTTCATTATGCTTAGAGGGAACTTTGGATCCACATGTTGTTTCTGGGAAAATTGTGATATGTGATCGAGGAATAAGTCCTAGAGTGCAAAAGGGTCAAGTAGTGAAAGATGCTGGAGGAGTAGGAATGATTTTGACAAACACTGCAGCAAATGGGGAGGAGCTTGTTGCAGATTGTCACCTACTTCCAGCAGTTGCAGTGGGAGAGATGGAAGGGAAAGCAATCAAACATTATGCTTTAACAAATGGGAAACCAACCGCAACTCTAGCCTTTGTAGGTACCAGATTGGGTGTTAGGCCATCACCAGTGGTGGCAGCATTTTCATCTAGAGGACCAAATTTCCTCACACTTGAAATTCTCAAACCTGATGTGGTTGCGCCAGGGGTGAACATCCTTGCAGCCTGGACTGGAGAATTGGGTCCGTCAAGTCTTCCAACAGATCATAGGAGAGTGAGATTCAACATATTATCAGGGACTTCAATGTCATGCCCTCATGTTAGTGGAATTGCTGCCTTGATCAAGGCCAGACACCCAGATTGGAGTGCCGCAGCAGTTAAATCTGCTCTAATGACAACCGCTTATGTTCATGATAACATCCATAATCCACTCCAAGACTCTTCCACTGCAGCAGCTTCCACTCCCTATGATCATGGAGCTGGTCATATCAACCCTTTGAAAGCTCTAGACCCAGGTTTGATCTATGACATTTCAGCCCAGGATTACTTTGTATTCCTCTGCACACAGAAATTGACTGCAATGCAGCTAAAAGCTTTTAGCAAGCATTCCAATATGTCTTGCCATCACAACACCCTTGCCACTCCAGGAGATTTGAACTACCCAGCAATCTCAGTTGTCTTCCCAGAAGATACAGCCATTTCAACTTTGACTCTCCATAGAACAGTCACAAATGTTGGTCCTCCTGCTTCACATTACCATGTTGTAGTTTCACCATTTAAAGGCGTCACCATTAAAGTTGAGCCCAAAACTCTAAATTTCACTAGAAGAAACCAGAAACTGTCTTACAAGATCAGTTTCACAAGAAAATCCCCACAAACAATGCCTGAGTTTGGAGGGCTGGTGTGGAAGGACGGAGTGCACAAAGTAAGAAGCCCCATTGCTATCACATGGTTACCACCATTTTAAACTAGATTTTCAGTCACCTATGATTCCAAATAAACATTATGTTTTTATATAAGGTCAAGGGGATCTTTAATTTTATCTGCATTTCTTTCTGGTTTTTTCAACAATTTTGTAGCCTTCACATGATATAAGAGCAATTAAAAACCAATTGCTGTATGTTATTAACCATTTCAGTCTCCTTCGTTAACAGAAAAAACCATTTCAACCATTTCGGAATACCAAGCCAGCGTAAATAAACAGAGAAAAGTATCTACTTTTATAGATGTGGTTAAGCATTTATATACTATGAGACAGTAAGTGTAATTGCTTTTCATCTGTTCGTAGCATCACAATGCACAACCAATGAGTTAGCACTGAAGATTCGGTATCCATATGCATCAGTTATCAGTTGTCACTTTAATTTATATATAGAGAGAGAGTTCCACTTTTATAAAAACGAAAGTTCGATTTAAATAAACTTACTTGATCGGTTGTCACTTTAATTTCTCAAACCAAACAAGCAAACATTAATATAACCCTAAGTTTAAACCGAATACATATTGGTAGCCCAATTCAATTAATTTAAACCCATACAAAACTAAAAGTCCAACCCATTGAACAAATCCAATTGTATCTATATGTATACCCAAGCACAAACAAAGCGGGCAATGGTATTCTATATTTCAGGGCGCATTCGTGGGTAATTGGTGGCATAGTTCACCCAAGTGATATTAGTGTGACTATTACATATATAACTAAAAAGTGATTTCTTTTTCCTTACAAGTGTATGTAATTGTGTTGTTCATTGATAAACGAAGATGAATACTTATGAAATGTTAATGAAATAGCTCAATAAGCACTTAAAAGTGATTCTTTATATATATATATATATATATATATATATACCACAAATGCACAAACTATTATTTATTGCTCAAAGTGATTAAATATTAAAGTGCCCTAATAAATTTGGTGAAATAGTTAGGATAAAATTGCTAAGTCATAAAGATTAATATGTGCATTAGTATTGAAGATGACATTTAGTGTTAAGGCAAGGTTATATACCTTATGGCATAGCACATAAGTGCATTTTGGATCTTTTTTCAAGGTGTTTATGGTTTTGCCTTTAGAGCAATATATGTTAGGGTGTTCAGTTGGAATCTTGAGTATCCAAGTATATTTTGCTAAGATTTATTAAGGGTGAAATGTTTTAAAATTTGACTAATAAGAATTATTAATAAACATGTCTTGTTAAAATTGAAACAAAAGTGACATGGTAAGTGTTCATGAGTAATGATAATTGAACTTACAATTATAGTAAGTGTCGAAATGGACACGAATAAATTGACATGATTTAAAAATGAATAATTAAATAAGAGTGGACCTAAGTGTAAACATCAATTTCATTAATATTTTGAATTAGTGAAATAAGAATTTTAACATTAAAGAGCTATATTTCAAACAAGTGAAATGAACATAAGTTTTATATTGATAGGTTTTGAAATAAAGGAAGCCATGTAGGCTAGTGGAAAATGAGCATGGTACAAACAATGAGCTAAAAAATTGGTAACTTGTCAGTGGTTTAGTCAAAGCGAAGCTTTTAATTTGTAAAAAGACTTGACACAAACTGTAAGAATGATAAATTGGATGTCCTAGCGTAGTTACTAAACTCTTTGAGCTTAATGCATTATGCATTAGTGGTTTAAATGTGTAGGTAGAAAACCTTTCTAAGAAAGTAGAGATCGGGTCTTAGAAGAAACACATCATTGTTTGAGACTAGAAAGCAATGTCAATAGGCACAGTGGAAGTTTAAAAAATTTTCTTTGAAATTGAGCTGTTGTGTTATTTATAAAAATAAGCTTAATTGAAAATTACTTGTACTTTGTACGAGATGGTCTAAAGTCTATCTCGACTTTCTATCAAATAACCTTCTCCATTATTCTCGAACCATGAATTACCACGAGCGTAGGCTCGAGTAATATGAACTCAATCAGAAAATCAAAACTTTTATTTAACTTTTAGTAAGAAAATTAATTCTTTTTACCTAAAAACTATGTGTTTTTCTCAGAAAATATAATTTATTCTGTAAAATAAATTTCCATTATTTTTGATAGAATAATGTCGTATGTGAAATGTTGTAAATTGCTTAACACATAGTTCCTATGTGACAGCCCAAAATTGACCCTAGTCTGGAGGTGGTTTCGGGACCACAAAACCGAGGCATAAAAATAATTTATAATTTATTTTGATGCCTATAATATGAGTTAATTCATGTGTGACATTTTGATGTTTCGATTTAGAGTTATAAATGTGAATTTCATTAGAAAGGACCTAGTAGTAAACTTTGAAAGTATGATGGGGAAAGGTGTGATGACTAGTTGAACATGCATGCAAAAATAAGGATTTGCATGTCAATTTCCCCCAACATGAAGTGGCCGCCATGGCAAGAGGGATGGGCAAAACATGTCATGAAACATGTTTTGTTGGTGCATTAGGGTGAAATAATAAAATAAAGAGCATAGGCAAAGAAAGAAAAAAATGGTCTCATCCATGCTTCCCCCTTGGCCGTGAGTTGAGAGAAAGGAAAAGAAAAAATTTGGTTCATCCATTCTCATTTTCTTTGGGCTGAAAATTCTAAGAAGGAAGGAGTTTTTGCTCCATGCTTGGTTTAGAAGAGAACTAGAAGGAGATTTGGCTATACTTGCATCAAGATTAAGGTATGTTTGAGGTTGTGTCATGAGATTCATGCATGTTTTAGTTGCTAACTTGATGTTCATGTTAGCCATGGTTCAAATCCTTGTTATGCCGTGGAAATGGTATTTGGCCAAGGTGGATATTGTGTTAAAGCCATTGCATGCTAAATGTGAAGCTTGCTAATGATGCATGTGGTGATGGATTGACTACTCTTGAAATTTCTTTGTAGCAATCTTGAGTAAAACATTGAATTTTTTTGTTTAACTATGACCGAAGTTGAAAGGGTATGGTTGTGATGTATTCGGCCATGGTGCATTCATTAGCATGATTTATGCTTGTTACTTGAGTGGTAAAAATTTGTGTTTTGAATGGATATGAACACCTTGAGATTCGGCCTTGCACCTATAAGTGTACATATGTTTGCACATGTGACAGCCCAAAATTGACCCTAGTCGGAATGTGGTTTCGGGACCACAAAACCGAGGCATAAAAATAATTTAAAATTTATTTGGATGCCTGTAATATGTGTATGCTCATGTATGACATTTTTTGATGATTGATTTAGTGTTATAAAGGTGAATTTCACTAGAAAGGACTTAGTAGTGAACTTTGAAAGTACGATAGGGAAATGTGTGATGACTAATTAAAGCATGCATGCAAAACAATGGACTTGCATGTCAAATTCCCTTTTATAGGTGGTGGCGGCCATGACCAAGAATATGGGCTAAACATGTCATGAAACATGTTTTGTTGGGCATTAGGGAGAAATAATAAACAAATAAGCATGGGTAAGAAAAGAATGAAAAAAATGTGTGTGTGAGTGTGGTATCTCCCCAATGCCGTGAGTTGTAAAGGAAGAAAGAAAAAATTTGTTCATCCTTTCTTTGAGCCAAAACTAAGGGGAAGAAGAGATTTTTGCTTCATTTTATTTGTTTAGAAGAGATCTAGAAGGAGATTTGGCTAAACTTGCACCAAGATTAAGGTATGTATGAGGTTGTGTCATGAGATTCATGCATGTTTTAGTTGCCAACTTGATGTTCATGTTAGCCATGGTTCAAATCCTTGTTATGCCATGGAAGTGATATTTGGTCAAAGTTGATATTGTGATAAAGCCATTGCATGCTAAGTGTGAAGCTTGATAATGATGCATGCAATGATGGATTGTCTACTCTTGAAATTTCTTTGTAGCCATCTTGAGTAAGACTTTGAGTTTTCTTTTGTTTAACCATGATTGAAGTTGAAAGGGCATGATTGTGATGTATTCGCCATGATGCATTCATGAGCATGGTTCATGCTTCTTGCATGTTAGTTAAAAAATTTGTGTTTTGGATGGCTATGGACACCTTGAATTTCGGCCTTGCACCTATATGTGTATATATGATTGCACATGATATTTTGATTATGAAGAAGTGATGAATATGTTTGTTTAAAGAAGAAAATGTTGAAGAATGTTTGTGAAATTTCAAGTACATTCGCCTAGTATACCTATGATGTGGAAATCTTGGAATTTATTGTTGATTTGGTGCAAGTATGACTAAGTATAATCGGCCATATGAGTGCTTGATGATGTATTATAAGTATGGAGCCACAATATGTAAAGCATTAACTAGTAAAATGCATGCTGTTTTTGTGTGGTGTTAAGTGTATAATTGGCCTCAAATTGGACATGTATGTTCGGCCTTAAGTAGCCGATTGATGGCCTTAGCTTTTCCTTGATGCTTGAATGGATTGTATTGAATTGCTTGATGTAGTATAAAATGTGCATGACCATTGTGTACTCAAGCTAAAGGGTGGCCATATGACCATTTAAACTCCTTGTCATATTCGCCATAAGCTAGCATAATGAGGTATTAATAAATTAAATTTGTTTGAATTAGCTCAAGAGCTTAGAGGGCCACAATTGGACAAGGGAAGGAAAAAGTGATCGAATAGCCGTAAAAGCCGCTCGACAACATCCGAGGTAAGTCCTCAAGAAGTGACCCTAGAATTATGTGAAATGAAATATGGATGTGTATTGATTATTGATTTATGTGTGTATGAGTATTTGAATGATACCCGGCTAAGTCCCGAAGGCGATTATGCTAGTGATTATATTTGTGTTTGAGCCTTAGTAACGAAAATGAAATATGAATGTCTAATGATTATTGATGTATGTGTGCATGAGCAATTGAATGATATCCGGCTAAGTCCCAAGACGGTATTGTTGGAAATTATATCCGGTTAAGACCAAGGCAATTGTGCTAGCGGCTACATCCGGCTAAGACCAAGGCATTCGTATGAAGTCGTTCTATCTGGCTAAGACCAAGGCATTCGTGCACGTGGTTATATCCGGTTGTATTCAAGAAGCTTGGGCTGGAGGTGAGTGTTGGTTGCTGTAATGAATTCAATTGGTACGCTCGAAAAGCCCAAAGAATAAGGTATGTTTATACGTGCATTGGAAAGTCGACATGTTTGAGCAACATTCACTCGATCGACTAACGAATTTCAGCTATTGAATTGGTTGATACCTTGTGAAAGTATATAATGATGAAGTGTGAAGTAAGAATGATTATGTGAATGTGTATTAATGAAATGATGCATTAGGCCATGTGAATGTATTGCTTTAATTAAAGCTGATTATATTCCTTGAGACTTACTAAGCATAAAAATGCTTACCCGCTGCTTTGGCTCTCTGTTTTATAGATTGTGCTCGATAGCAATCGGATTCGGGATCATTAAAGTCGAAGTCATCCACACTATCAAAGCCTCCATTTTGGTATAAATTTTGGTTGAACTTTGAAATGGCATGTATAGGACTACCCTTGCTGGTTTAAATATGTTGTGATGTATATGTGTACGGCCATGCTAAAATGGCTCGTAAAAGTGAAGTACTGAACTTAGACTATTTGCGGTTTGTATATATATATATATATGGTGTCATGATGTGATTATGGATTGAAATGGGAATGTTGGTCACATGATCAGCCATTGGTATGGTTAAAATGATCATATGTGAACCTATGTATGGCAAGACTAGTTGGTTCATGGAGACTACAAACTAGGTAAGACCTACCTTAAAAACAGATGCTGCCAGCTGCAGTGACGTGAATGTGAAAATCACCAAAATTTGTAGGAATGGTATTAAATAGTGAATAAGCTATGTAAATGAACCTTGATGAGTCTATTTTCATATGGAAGAAACGAAACGGTCATAGGAGTTACATGTTAAGAGATATTAAAGCTATTGTGAGACAGGGCCAGAACGGTTTCTGGGTCCCCTGTCACAACTTTAAAAATTTACTATAAATTATCCAGAAATAATTAGGAGTCATTCCTTATATGTACAGATTCCATATTGAGTCTAGTTTCATTAGAAACAAACGGAACCAGTATTAAAGCCCTGTACAGAGAGATATTCAAGTTGTAATGCGCGAAGGTCAGAGCAGTCGATCCCTGTAACATGGGTGAATTTAACTAATAAACTGTACAAATTGGCCCGACCAAAAATTCTAGAAATAAATCCATGGATGGATATATGAGTCTAAATTCAGGGAAAATTTACGAAACCAGTTTCCGAGTTTTGAAACTCGAGATATGATTGGTGGGCAAAATTGGTGGGCAAAATATGTGGACTTGGCTTGTTAACCCCTCGTGTCCGACACCGGCGATGGTCTCGGGTTCGGGGTGTTACAGCACATGATGTATTGGTATGACATACATACTATCTCAAAGTACGTATTTTCTTGTGATTATGTTTTGGTTATGAAGTAAATGATAGATGTGTCTTGAGCTACAATATGTAAAGCATTAGCTAGTAAAATGTGTGCCATTCATGTGTGGTATTAAACATGTAATTGGCCTCAACATCAACATGCATAATCGGCCATGAATGAGTGCCTAAGAGGTTGTGTTGTTCGGCCATGAGTAAGCATGTCGAAGGCTTTGTGTGTTGAGTTGATTCATGAATTCCGTAATTATGTGACTTTATTGTCTAGTGAATATATGTGGGTTAAGTGCCTTGAGTTCCTCTTTTCGATACTCAAATGATTGAATCAATTTATTTGTAAATTAAGCTCAAGAGCAAAGGGGGACCAAATCCGATAAAGGGAAGGAAAAGTAGTCGAATAGCCATCGAATTGTTCGACAACATCCAAGGTAAGTTTTCGAGTATCGAAACTTAGATTTTGATTCGATTGGATGAAGTAATAAGCAATCGAAATTGTGCCCTTGTATGTGGCCATTGAGCCGAAATTGATATTTTTGTTAAGTGAATTGTGCATAAAAGTTTTGTTATGAAATTGAAACAAAGATGTGTATGAATGTGTGAATTGTGATATCGGGCTAAGCCCAAGGCAATTGTGCGAAGTTGTGATATCGGGCTAAGCCCAAGGCAATTGTGCGAGCTATGATATCTGCTAAGCCCAAGGCAATTGTGCGAGTTGTGATATCCGGTTAAGTCCCAAGGCATTTGTGCGGGTTACCATAATCGGGCTATGTCCCAAGGCGTTTGAACGAGTAGCTATATCCGGTTAAACTCGAAGGTATGTGATTTGAAAATTATAAGCTTGCTGTAAAATTTTCAGTTAATGCACTTGTGAAGTTCCCAACAACAAGGTATGTTTTGTGTGTGCTTTGCACACTATGAGTAAGTCGTATGAATATTCGCCCAATGATAAATGAGCTATCGGAATTAACTAAGCCGTTATTTGTGTGTGAACATGAGAGTTGGATTGTGAAGTAAGCATGTCTTTGAGAAATTGTGCATATGAATTATTGTTTAGCTACTTGAATGCTATGCTTTGGTTGTGTGTATATTATGGCTCAAACTTACTAAGCATAAATTGCTTACTCCGCTTTCTTTGTTTCTCTGCTTATAGATTTTGCTCGTTAGCGATCGGATTCGGGATCATAGAAGTTGAAGTCAACCACACTATCAAAGCCCTTTTGGTACTCCTTTAGTTGAGCTTTGGATATGGCATGTATAGGACTACCCTCGGTTGTTTTAAGTACTTTGTGATGTATATGTGTGCGGCCATGCGAAAATGGTTCGTAAAAGTGGAGTATGGAATTTGACCATATGTGGTTTGTAATTATATTTGGTTTTATGATGTGATTATGGTTTGGAATGAGAGAGTTGGTCACATGATCAGCCATTGGAATGGCTAAATATGATCATATGTGGACCTAAGTATGACTAGACTATAGTTGGTCCATGGGAACTACAATATAGGTAAAGCCTACCTTAAAAACAGATGCTGCCAGCTGCAGTGATGTGGATGTGAAAAATCACAAAAATTAGTAGGAATGGTTTTAAATAGTGAATAAATTATGCGATCTAACCTTGACGAGTCTATTTTCATATGAAAGTAACGAAACGATCATATGAACAGTATACCGAGAGATATTAAAGTTCTCGTGAGACAGGACCAGAACGGTTTCTGGGTCCCCTGTTGCGACTTTGAAAATTTACCATAAATTATCCAGAATGAATTAGAAGTCATTCCTTATATTTGAAGATTCCTTTTTGAGTCTAGTTTCATTAGAAACAAACGGAATTAGTATTGAAACCCTGTACAGAGAGATATTCATGTTGTAACGCGCGAAGGTCAGTGTAGTCAACCCCTGTAACATGAGTGACTTTAACTAATAAACTGTACCAATTGGCCCGACCAAAAATTCTAGAAATAAATCCATGGATGGATATATGAGTCTAAATTCAGGGAAAATTTACGGAATCAGTTTCTGAGTTGTGAAACTCAAGATATGCTTTTTAAGGCGACAGCGACGCAGTTTTCCAGCTTGCCTGGAATGTCAAATTGGTCGGTGCCATAAGTGGTTTTGGCTTGTTAACCTCGTGTCCGGCAATCGCAACGGTCTCGGTTCGGGTGTTACAATTTTATTGGTATCGAGCTACGGTTTAGTCGATCCTAGGACTACCGTGATATGTTTGGGGTCTAGCTATACATGCCATTAAGTGATAAATTGATAGTGTGGTGATTTCGACAATTTGAGTTTGTGTTTGTTTATAGCAATGGATCCCGATCCCAACCGAGCAATAGCTGATGATGAGGAGAGTGTGGCGCTGCTCCCCGCAAGGGGACAATGGCGGACTCTCAACCTATTGCCAAGAATCTGAATGATGAGGCTAGGCAAGCCTTTTATAGCGTGATGAATGATTGGTTCAACCAATACATTCGAACTAACACTACTGTTCCACAACCTCCATTCCCGACTAATGCAACCCCGCACCTACAATACCTCCGATAAATGACCAAATAAGGTCAAGTAAGCCCCAATGACAGATTCAAAACATGGGGCCACCGAATTTAAAGCTACGGATGATGACGATGCCGAGCAAGCTGAATTTTGATGGACAACACTATCCGGTGCTCGATGAGCTATCTTGCACACCGATGAATGCTTAAAGTGTACTATCTCCTTGCTACGCGATTCCGCCTACTATTGGTGGAGTACTCGACTTCGGTTGTGCCTAGGGAGCAAGTAACTTGGGAGTTTTTGAAACCGAGTTCAAAGAAGTATATCACCGAGATTCATCGACCAAAAACAAAAGGAATTTCTTGATCTTAAGCAAGGCTCTATGTCCGCATCGACTACGGCGAAAATTTGTTAGACTCAGAGATACGCCGGAATGTGTTTCGTCCAAACTATTATGTAAACGCTCGAGGATGGGCTGAATGATGATATAAGGATGTTTGTTGGCATTCTCGAAATACGAGAGTTCGTAGTACTTGTTGAGCGAGCTTGTAAAGTCAAGAGCTTAGAAAGGAGAATCAAAAAGTTGATGTGGAACCGGAGAATTTCAAAAGGTCCTCGGAAAGTCTCTTCAACAGCATCAAGAGATTTCGAGAAGATGTGAGCTGGTCTAGAGGCGCCTCGGGCCTTTTTAGACGAGATCGTCATCGACCCCCTGCGGGTATACGAGGCACTTCGGTTTCTGGTGTTGGGAATGATCATCGAAACCGAATGGAGTGTCAGCATTGTGGCAAATGGCATTCGGGGAGCTTTAGGTTCCGTGATCGCTGCTGCTATAAGTGTGGATCGGCCGACCACTTTATCAAGGATTGCCCGAGGTTGCTTGAACAAAATGTAAGTCGAGTGGAAACCCGGTGTCGCCAACGTCAAGTAGGCCATCCGTAAATACGGCAATGCTAGTGGCGGTCGAGAGGGTCAAGAGATGCTACAACAAGACCCGAGGCTCGTGCTCTCGCTAGGACTTATGCCATACGCCAAGACGCGAGGATGCCGCCTCACCGATGTCATTACCGGTACTTTCACTCTTTTCGATACTAATGTGATTGCTTTGATTGACCCTGGTTCTACTCATTCTTATATATGCGAAACCTTAGCATCCAATGAAGACTTTGCCTATTGAGTCTATTGAGTTTGTAATTCGGGTGTCAAACCCCTTGGGTCATTACATGCTTGTCAACAAAGTGTGTAAGAAAAGTCCCCTAGTATTTCGAGGTTCTTGTTTTCCGGCGGACTTGATGCTTTTGCCGTTCGATTTAATTCGACGTTATTCTTGGTTTGGATTGGTTGACCATGCACGATGCGGTTGTAAATTGCAAAAGCAAGACTATCGATCCGAGGTGCGCGAATAACGAGATAATTCGGGTTGAGTCTACGGACTTAAAGGGTTGCCACCGTAATATCGCAATGTTGGCCCGTAAATATGTAAGAAAAGGGTGCGGCGCGTACCTTGCGTATGTGCTCGATGACAAGGAGTCGAAAAGAAACCCGAATCTGCGCTGCTGGTTTGTGAATACCGGATGTTTTCCTCAAGAATTGCCGTGTTTACCACCGTGCTCGGAAATAGAGTTTGGCATCGAATTGGTACCGGTACCACTCCAATTTCGATAGCTCCGTATCGTATGGCACCAACGGAATTAAAGGAGTTGAAAGCTCGGTTGCAAGAATTGGTGGATAGAGGTTTTGCTCGTCCGAAGTTTTTCACCTTGGGGTGCGCCAGTGTTGTTTGTGAAAAGAAGGATGGAACCATGAGGTCGTAGATCGACTATCGCCGCCTTAATAAAGCGACGATAAAGAACAAATATCCGCTTATCACAGACGACGATTTGTTCGATCAACTCAAGGGAGCCTCGGTGTTCTCGAAAATAGATTTGAGATCGGGCTATTATCGATTCATAATTCGAGATTCGGACGCACCCAAGACCGCTTTAGAACGAGATATGGTCACCACGAAGTTCCTAGTGATACCGCTTGGGCTTACTAATGCCCTGCGGTATCTATGGATTTGATGAATCGGATCTTCGACCATATTTTGATCGATTCGTAGTTGTCTTCATTGATGACATTTTGGTCTATTCAAGAAATGAGACCGAACATGCTGAACACCTCAAAGTTAGTGCTTGCAAATTTTACGGATAAGCAGTTATATGCTAAGTTCAAGCAAGTGTGAGTTCGGTTAAGAGAGGTTAGCTTCTTGGGGCTTGTGGTATCAGACGGGTATTCGAGTCGACCAAACAAAATTTCAGCCATACTTGACCGAAAGCCTCCGAGAAATATTACGAGGTTCGAGCTTTTTGGGACTTGCCGGTTATTACCGACGATTTGTAAAAGGTTTCTCGACGATAGCCACGCCAATGACGAGGCTACTCCAAAAGGATGTTAAGTTCGAATGGACGGAGGAATGTTAGAAAAGTTTCGATCAACTGAAAACTTATTTGATTGAAGCCCCAATTCTAGTGCAATCCGAATCGGGCAAAGAGTTTGTCATTTATAGTGACGCATCCCTACTTGGGTTGGGTTGCGTATTGATGCAAGAAGGGCAAGTTGTGGCCTATGCGTCAAGACAATTGAAGCCACATGAGAGAAATTATCCGACCCATGATCTCGAATTGGCTGCCATCGTATTCGCCTTAAAGATATGGCGACATTACTTATTCGGTGAGAAGTGTCATGTGTATTCGGATCACAAAAGTCTCAAATATTTGATGACTCAAAGAGACTTAAATTTGTGACAAAGACGTTGGCTCGAGCTGTTAAAGGATTATGAGCTGGTCATTGACTATCACTCGGGAAAGGCGAATGTGGTTGCGGATGCCTTAAGTCGTAAATCATTATTCGCTTTACGAGCGATGAATGTGCACTTGTCCGTTTGATCCGATAATGTGTTAGTAGCTGAATTGAAAGCCAAACCATTATTGATACATCAAATTTGTGAAGCTAAAAAAGTCGACGATGAGTTGGTTGCAAAACGGGCTGAGTGTGTTCCGAACAAGGAATCGGAGTTTCAAATCGATGATGACGATTGTTTGAGGTTCGAAGTCGTCTGTGTTCCAAAGAATTCGAACTTATTTCGATAATTCAACGAAGCCCATTGTAACCGAATGGCAATCCACCCGGAGTACGAAGATGTACAACGATTTGAAACATCGGTTTTGGTGGCATGGTATGAAACGAGACATCTCGACTTCGCTTTGAGATGTTTAATATGTCAACAAGTGAAAGCGAACATCAAGTGCCTTCGGATTACTTCACCGATCATGATACCCGAGTGGAAATGGGATCGAGTCACAATGGACTTTGTATCCGGACCGCCATTGTCGTGAGTAAGAAGGATGCGCTTGGGTCGTGGTAGATAGATTGACTAAGTCGGCTCACTTTGTCCCTCAGACGCACGGATTTTTCAATGGACAAACTAGCCGAATTGTACGCTTCTCGATTGTGAGATTACACGGGTGCCTATTTCCATCATGTCGAATAGAGATCCGAGATTTACCTCGCGATTTTGGAAGAAGTTGCAAGAAGCTTGGGTACCAAGTTGCATTTCAAAGACCGCCTTTCACCCCAAACCGACGGTCAATCCGAGCGGATAATTCGAGATACTTGAGGATATGTTGAGATGTTGCATCCTCGAGTTCGAGTGGTTCATGGGAACGGTATTTGCCTTTGATTGAATTCGCTTACAACAATAGTTTTCAATCAAGTATTAAGATGGCTCCTTACGAGGCTTTGTACGGTCGTAAATGCCGTACACCATTGTTTTGGACTAAGCTCGGTGGAAGCAAAATTTTTGGGGTGGATTTGATTAAAGATGCTGAACAGAAAGTGAAAGTGATCCGTGAAAGTCTGAAGATAGCCTCCGATCGTCAGAAGTCGTACGCGGATCTGAAACGAAAAGACATCGAGTATCAGGTGGGAGATAAAGTGTTTCTTAAGGTTTCACCTTGGAAAAAGATACTCGATTCTACCGTAAGGGCAAGTTGAGCCCGGGTTCATTGGGCCATATGAGAGATCCGAGCGAAGTCGGTCCAGCTTGCATATCGCTTGATTTTGCCCCCTGAACTTGAAAAGATTCACGATGTCTTTCATGTTTCGATGCTTCGACGCTATAGATCTGATCCATCGCACGTGATTAGTCCATCGAGGTTGAAATTCAAGCCAATATGAGTTATGAGGAAGAACCGATTCGTATCCTAGCAGGTGAAGTGAAAGAGTTATAAACAAGCGGTTCCGCTAGTTAAAGTGTTATGGCTCAAACACGGATAGAAGAAGCTACTTGGGAAATCGAGAACTCTATGAAAGAGCGATACCCAACCCTATTTACTCGTAAGATTTTCGGGACGAAAATTTCTTAAGTGGGGAGAGTTGTGACAGCCAAAATTGACCCTAGTCGGGAGGTGGTTTCGGGACCATTGAAAACCGAGGCATAAAAATAATTTATATTTTATTTTGATGCCTATAATATGTGTTAATTCATGTGTGACATTTTGATGTTTCGATTTAGAGTTATAAATGTGAATTTCATTAGAAAGGACCTAGTAGTAAACTTTGAAAGTATGATGGGGAAAGGTGTGATGACTAGTTGAACATGCATGCAAAAATAAGGATTTGCATGTCAATTTCCCCAACATGAAGTGGCCGCCATGGCAAGAGTGGATGGGCAAAACATGTCATGAAACATGTTTTGTTGGTGCATTAGGGTGAAATAATAAAATAAAGAGCATGGGCAAAGAAAGAAAAAAATGGTCTCATCCATGCTTCCCCCTTGGCCGTGAGTTGAGAGAAAGGAAAAGAAAAAATTTGGTTCATCCATTCTCATTTTCTTCTGCTGAAAATTCTAAGAAGGAAGGAGTTTTTGCTCCATGCTTGGTTTAGAAGAGAACTAGAAGGAGATTTGGCTATACTTGCATCAAGATTAAGGTATGTTTGAGGTTGTGTCATGAGATTCATGCATGTTTTAGTTGCTAACTTGATGTTCATGTTAGCCAAGGTTCAAATCCTTGTTATGCCGTGGAAATGGTATTTGGCCAAGGTGGATATTGTGTTAAAGCCATTGCATGCTAAATGTGAAGCTTGCTAATGATGCATGTGGTGATGGATTGACTACTCTTGAAATTTCTTTGTAGCAATCTTGAGTAAAACATTGAATTTTTTGTTTAACCATGACCGAAGTTGAAAGGGTATGGTTGTGATGTATTCGGCCATGGTGCATTCATTAGCATGATTTATGCTTGTTACTTGAGTGGTAAAAATTTGTGTGTTTGAATGGATATGAACACCTTGAGATTCGGCCTTGCACCTATAAGTGTACATATGTTTGCACATGATGTATTGGTATGACATACATACTATCTCAAAGTACGATTTTCTTGTGATTATGTTTTGGTTATGAAGTAAATGATAGATGTGTATTGAGCTACAATATGTAAAGCATTAGCTAGTAAAATGTGTGCCATTCATGTGTGGTATTAAACATGTAATTGGCCTCAACATCAACATGCATAATCGGCCATGAATGAGTGCCTAAGAGGTTGTGTTGTTCGCCATGAGTAAGCATGTTGAAGGCTTTGTGTGTTGAGTTGATTCATGAATTCGTACTTATGTGACTTTATTGTCTAGTGAATATATGTGGGCTAAGTGCCTTGAGTTCCTCTTTTCGATACTCAAATGATTGAATCAATTTATTTGTAAATTAAGCTCAAGAGCAAAGGGGACCAAATCCGATAAAGGGAAGGAAAAGTAGTCGAATAGCCATCGAATTGTTCGACAACATCCAAGGTAAGTTTTCGAGTATCGAAACTTAGATTTTGATTCGATTGGATGAAGTAATAAGCAATCGAAATTGTGCCCTTGTATGTGGCCATTGAGCCGAAATTGATATTTTGTTAAGTGAATTGTGCATAAAAGTTTTGTTATGAAATTGAAACAAAGATGTGTATGAATGTGTGAATTGTGATATCCGGGCTAAGCCCAAGGCAATTAGCGAGTTGTGATATCCGAGCTAAGCCCAAGGCAATTGTGCGAGCTATGATATCGGGCTAAGCCCAAGGCAATTGTGAAGTTGTGATATCCGGTTAAGTCCCAAGGCATTTGTGCGGGTTACCATAACCGGCTATGTCCCGAAAGCGTTTGAACGAGTAGCTATATCCGGTTAAACTCCGAAGGTATGTGATTTGAAAATTATAAGCTTGCTTTAAAATTTTCAGTTAATGCACTTGTGAAGTTCCCAACAACAAGGTATGTTTTGTGTGTGCTTTGCACACTATGAGTAAGTGCGTATGAATATTCGCCCAATGATAAATGAGCTATCGGCATTAACTAAGCCGTTATTTGTGTATGAACATGAGAGTTGGGATTGTGAAGTAAGCATGTCTTTGAGAAATTGTGCATATGAATTATTGTTTAGCTACTTGAATGCTATGCTTTGGTTGTGTGTATATTATGGCTCAAAACTTACTAAGCATAAATTGCTTACTCCGCTTTCTTTGTTTCTCTGTTTATAGATTTTGCTCGTTAGCGATCGGATTCGGGATCATAGAAGTTGAAGTCAACCACACTATCAAAGCCCTTTTGGTACTCCTTTAGTTGAGCTTTGGATATGGCATGTATAGGACTACCCTCGGTTGTTTTAAGTACTTTGTGATGTATATGTGTGCGGCCATGCGAAAATGGTTCGTAAAAGTGGAGTATGGAATTTGACCATATGTGGTTTGTAATTATATTTGGTTTCATGATGTGATTATGGTTTGGAATGAGAGAGTTGGTCACATGATCAGCCATTGGAATGGCTAAATATGATCATATGTGGACCTAAGTATGACTAGACTATAGTTGGTCCATGGGAACTACAATATAGGTAAAGCCTACCTTAAAAACAGATGCTGCCAGCTGCAGTGACGTGGATGTGAAAAATCACCAAAATTTGTAGGAATGGTGTTAAATAGTGAATAAATTATGCGATCTAACCTTGATGAGTCTATTTTCATATGAAAGTAACGAAACGATCATATGAACAGTATACCGAGAGATATTAAAGTTCTCGTGAGACAGGACCAGAACGGTTTCTGGGTCCCCTATCGTGACTTTGAAAATTTACCATAAATTATCCAGAATGAATTAGAAGTCATGCCTTATATGTGCAGATTCCTTTTTGAGTCTAGTTTCATTAGAAACAAACAGAATCAGTATTGAAACCCTGTACAGAGAGATATTCATGTTGTAACGCGCGAAGGTCAGTGTAGTCAACCCCTGTAACATGAGTGACTTTAACTAATAAACTGTACCAATTGGCCCGACCAAAAATTCTAGAAATAAATCCATGGATGGATATATGAGTCTAAATTCAGGGAAAATTTACGGAATCAGTTTCCGAGTTGTGAAACTCAAGATATGCTTTTTAAGGCGACAGCGACGCAGTTTTCCAGCTTGCCTGGGAATGTCAAATTGGTCGGTGCCATAAGTGGTTTTGGCTTGTTAACCTCGTGTCCGACAATCGCAACGGTCTCGGGTTCGGGTGTTACAATTTTATTGGTATCGAGCTACGGTTTAGTCGATCCTAGGACTACCGTGATATGTTTGGGGTCTAGCTATACATGCCATTAAGTGATAAATTGATAGTGTGGTGATTTCTGACAATTTGAGTTTGTGTTTGTTTATAGCAATGGATCCCGATCCCAACCGAGCAATAGCTGATGATGAGGAGAGTGTGGCGCTTGCTCTGCGCAAGAAGGGACAGCGCTGGCGGACTCTCAACCTATTGCCAGCAATCTGAATGATGAGGCTAGGCAAGCCTTTTATAGCGTGATGAATGATTGGTTCAACCAATACATTCGAACTAACACGGCTGTTCCACAACCTCCATTCAACCCCCGCACCTACAATACCTCCGATAAATGACCAAATAAGGTCAAGTAAGCCCCCAGTCGACAGGATTCAAAAACATGGGGCCACTGAATTTAAAGCTACGGATGATGACGATGCCGAGCAAGCTGAATTTTGGATGGACAACACTATCCGGGTGCTCCCTGAACCTCTTTACAGCCGAGAACGGAGCTTTACTCGTTGATCTTTTACGGTAATCTCTTGCTTCAAATTCAGCCTTCTTCTTTTCCCTTCCGAGTTCTTCCGCCTTGCAGGCTCGTTCGACTAGTGTTACGAACTCCTTTATCTCCAAAATACCCACTAGCAGCTTTAAGTCTTCATTCAATCCTTCTTCAAATCTTTTGCACATAGCAACCTCATCAGCCACACACTCCCGAGCATACCGACTAAGTCTTACGAACTCATGTTCATATTCAGATACGGTCATCCGGCCTTGCTTGAGTTCCAAGAATTCCTTACGCTTCGATCGATGAACTGTTGACTAATGTATTTCTTTCAAATTGGATTGAAAGAAATCCCAAGTAACTCGCTCATTTGGGACTATGGAAATTAAAGTCCTCCACCAATAGTAAGTCGAGTCTCGCGACAAGGATATAGCACACTTAAGACATTCATCGGTGTGCATGACAGTTCATCTAACACTTGAATGGTGTTATCGAGCCGTAATTCGGCTCTTTTGGCATCATCGCTGACTATGGCCTTGAACTCCTCGCCCCGCTTCCTAATCAAGTCTACAGTGGTTTGCTTAGCCTCACAGGATCAAGAATCGGAGGCATTGCGGACTCTTGGGCGGAGTATTTAAATTCGGGAATGGTTGGACAGCCGGGTTGGTTCGCATATTATGCGCCCACTCATTCATCATGGTGAAGAAGGCTTGTTTCGCCTTCATTTTGATTATTCGCAGATGACCGAGGCTCAACAGGCGGTGTCCCTTGCGCGAAGCAGCCGTTACACTTTCAACGCCATCCGCCAAGGGTCTCTATCCCGGTTCCATCGCTAATCAAAACAAAAATTTCAACCGTCAAGTCATCACATTATTAAGCACTAACAATTCGGCATGTATAGCTAGACTCACACGCCTATGGTAGTCCTAGAACCGACTAAACCATAGCTCGATACCAATTAAATGTAACACCCCAATCCCGTGACCGTCACCGGATTTGAACACGTGGTGTTACCGGGCTTACTTCCCTTATTTCTCTCTTTGAAATATTTGATTTCTGTTCCAGGCAGGCTAGCTAACTGCGTCACTGTCACCTTAAAAATCATATCTCGAGTTACAGAATTCAAAAATCAGTTCCGTAAATTTTTCCTGAAACTAGACTCATAATACCATGTAAAAATTTTTTTCTAGAATTTTTGGTCAAGCCAATTAGTACAGTTTATTAGTTAAAGTCACCCATGCTACAGGGGTCAACTACACTGACCTTTGCGCATTACGACCTGGATATCTTCTCGTACAGAGCTTCAATGCTCATGCTGTTTGTTTCTAATGAAACTAGACTCAAAATGGAATCTGAAAATATAAGGAACGACTTCTAATTCCTCCTAGATAATTTATAGTAAATTTTCAAAGTCGAGACAGGGGATCCAGAAACCGTTCTGGCCCTGTCTCACGAGAACTTTAATATCTCTCAGTATACTGCTCATATGGTTGTTTCGTTTCATCCATATGAAAATAGATTCATCAAGGTTAAATTTCATAATTTATTCACTATTTAATTCTACTTCTACTATTTTTAGTGATTTTTCCACCTCACCTCACTGCTGCTGGCAGCATCTGTTACCAAAGCAAACAATGACTATTTCATAAATCTTCTATGGCCAACTATTACATCATACATAATACAAACTATGGCCACCTTATCAAAATTTAGGTTTCTAAGGCTCAGAATTATAGGTTTTAGAATCACACTCAACCGACCACATAGGCCATTTTCGCATGGCTTAAAGTTTACAACCCACAATTCGACAAAACAAAATAGCCTATACATGCCAAATGTTCTCCTAGCTCAACTACGAAGGCAATACCAAAAGATTTTCAGCCGGTGTGATGACTTCAACGACGGTTCCGAGCACGCAACAATACGAGTCCAAGAGACCAAAATGGGTGACAAGAAAACACCGAGTGAGTTTATAACTCAAGAAGTCATAAGCATTCAACAATCATCCATTGATAAAGTTATCACAACATGAAACAATAAACGAGGCTAGGTACTCATCCATATCGAAACTATACCATAAATCCTCGGACCTTTCGGTTCAATCTCATACCAAGTCATACATCCACATTTCATATTCTATACAATAAGATATTTGAGGCACTTTACACACTAACTCATTCACACCACAATTATACAATTGCGCCATCACATAGATCTAAAGCTTACCAAGCTCAACCCCGAGCATGAACGTATTTCCTAATCGTCATGAGCTCAAGGTACTTACCCGATCCGCTGTCCATACTCAACTCGATGGAGACACACCTCCATATATATAGAGTACGCACACACAAGGCTTAATACTCGATTTCGCACACTTAGTGCCATGCGATTTAAGCCCGCACACATAGTGCCATACCCTTCGAGCTCGCACACCCAAAGGTCAGATATTTCCAGCATGCACACTTAGTGCCATATATTTCCAGCATGCACACTCAGTGCCATATATTTCCAGCACGCACACTTAGTGCCAATCTCACCACCGCACACACGTATTGTTCAAGACACTTAGTGCCGAAAGCAAACTTTCTACACATTTCACTATTTCTTTTACATTCAACAATTGTCATCACTCCATACACATACAATTTCATTTATATATATATAGCATCCCATTAAACACAATTGCATAGATTTTTCAATCATTTAAGCAATATCAAACATATGTGCTTAATGACTTACCTTGTTTTGGGTAGAACGGTTCCAATTCGCTACTCGCTTGCTTTCTCCTTTCCTTTGTCTCGATTTAGTTCCCTTTGCTCTTGAGCTAAATCAAACAATTTACCTCTCCATCAAACACAAACATACGGCATTCACATACATTATTATGATTATTGCCGAATACTTAACACAACTAAGCTGAAAATTTACTCAATCTCATCTTAATTTATTGCTACTTATTTATCCAAAATTTCCAATACAAGGTATTTAACACCTATGCCCATTTATACCCCCATATGGCCGAATGTATGTATATATGTATATATATATACAATGTCAACTATAACATCTTTTAAACACCTAATTTCACCTTATGAACACTTAATCAATTTTTTTCCGAATCTAGCATATATTTTCACATCCATTGTATCATCATGTAAAATCACATATAAATCATATAGGTGCAAGGCCGAATTTCGTCCCCGAAAATCTTACCGGTAAATAGGTTTGGGTATCGCTCTTTCATAGAGTCCTCGAGTTCCCAAGTGGCTTCTTCAATTCGTGTTTATGCCACAACACCTTCACTAATGGGATTTTCTTATTGCGCAACTCTTTTACTTCACACATCGTAATGCGAACCTGCCCTCTTCATAGCTTAAATTAGGTCAATCTCAATCTCGACGGAGCGATTACGTGCGATGGATCGACCTATATCGTCAAGCATCGAGACATGGAAAACGCTGTGGATCCTTTCAAGCTCGGGGTAAAATTAATCGGACGCCATCGGTCCAACTCGTTCGGATACTTCATACGGACCGATGAACCTCGATTCAATTTTCCTTACGGCCAAATCTAAGCACCTTCTTCCGTGGTGAGACTTTGAGAAATACCTTGTCTCCAACCCGATATTCAATGTCTTTCCTTTTCAAATCCGATACGACTTTTGGCGATCCGGCGACCTTCAAACTTTCACGAATTACTCGAACTTTTGCTCGGCATCCTTAACCAAATCAACCTCAAGATTTTTCCTTCACTAAGTTCAATCCAAAATAGTGGGTACGGCATTTACGCTCGTGATAAAGCCTCGTAAGGTGCCATCTTAATACTTGATTGAAAGCTATTGTTGTGTTTAATTCAACCAAAGGTAAATACCGCTCCCATGAACCACTAAACTCAAGGATGCAACATCTCAACATGTCCTCGAGTATTTGAATTATCCGCTCGGATTGACCATCGGTTTGGGGTGAAAAGCAAGGCTAAAATGCAGCTTGGTACCCAAGGCCTCTTGCAATTTCTTCCAAAATCGCGATGTAAATCTTGGGTCTCTATCCGACACGATAGAAATAGGCACCCCATGCAATCGAATAATTTGGGAGACGATAACTCGCCAATTTATCGCGAAAAATCCGTGCGACAGAATAAAATGAGCGACTTGGTCACCTATCAACAATGACCCGATCGCATCCTTCTTACTCACGACAATGGCAATCCGGATACAAAGTCCATGGTGACTCGATCCCATTTCCACTCGTATCGTGATCGGTCAAGTAATCCCGATGGCACTTGGTGTTCCGCTTTCACTTGTTGACATATCGACACCTTGAAACAAATTCGAAATGTCTCGCTTTCATACCGCCACCAAAATTGGCGCTTGTGTCATTGTACATTTTAGTACTACCCGGTGGATTGACATTCGACTCATGTGAGCCTCGTTCAAAATCATCGAAACAAGTTTCAATTCCTTGAATACATAATCGACCCTTGAACGTCAAGCAATCATGGTCGCTAATCTGAAATTCGATTCCTCATTCAAACACATTCGCCTGCTTTAGCGACCAATTCGGCGTCGACCTTCCGAGATTCAAGTACTTGATGAATCAATAATGGTTTGGTCTCTAATTCGACTACTAGCACCTTATCGGGTGAAACGGATAGATGAGCATCCATCGCCTCAAAGAAACAAAGGTTTGCGACTTAAAGCATCGGCCACCGCGTTGGCCTTTCCCGGTGATAATCAATGATGAATTCATAGTCTTTCAACAACTCAAGCCAACGCCTTTGTCGCAGGTTTAAATCTCTCGAGTCATCAAATATTTTAGACTCTTGTGGTCCGAATAAATGTGACACCTTTCTCCAAACAAGTAATGCCGCCATATCTTCAAGGCGAACACTATGGCTACTAGTTCAAGGTCATGGGTCGGATAGTTTCTCTCATGCGGCTTTAGTTGTCTCGACGCTAAGCCACAACTCGACCTTCTTGCATCAACACACAACCCAACCCAAGCAAGGATGCGCCATCAGATATGACAAATTCTTTACGGACTCACTGTACTAGTACCGGGGCTCGGTTAAACAGTTTTTAGTCGATCGAAACTTTCTTGACAAATAAGCGACCACTCGAACTTAACATCTTTTTGAAGTAGTTTTGTCATCGGTGCAACTATCATCGAAAAACCTTTCACAAATCGTCGATAGTATCCGCAAGCCCCAAAAGCTCCTAACCTCGGAACATTCCTTGAGGTTTCCAATCGACTATGGTCAAATTTTGTTCGAGTCCACCTCGACACCGATCGGCGGACACCACGCGCCCCAAAAGCTAACCTCTTTCAACCAAAATTCACATTTATCGAACTTTATGCGATAATCGCTTATCTCGTATGATTTGCAACATTAGCCTCGGTGTTCAAAGATGTTTAGTTTCATCTCTCGAATAGACCAAAATGTCATCAATAAATACAACTACGAACCGATCCAAGTATGGCCTGAAAATTCTATTCATTAAATCCATAAATATCGCAGGGCATTAGTGAGCCCAAACGGCATCACTAAGAATTCGTAGTGACCGCACCTCGTTCTAAAAGCGTCTTGGGTATGTCCGATTCTCGAACCTCAACCGATAGTACCCGACCTCAAATCTATCTTTGAAAACACCGAGGCTCCTTTAATTGATCAAACAAATCGTCAATTCGTGGCAACGGATATTTGTTCTTTATCGTCATTTTATTCAATCGACGATAGTCGATGCACAATCTCATAGTTCCATCCTTCTTCTTCACAAACAATACCGGTGCGCCCATGGAGAAAAACTCGGTCGAGCGAAACCTCTATCCGCCAATTCTTGCAATTGAACCTTCAATTCCTTTAATTCCGCTAATGCCATACGACACGGGCTATTGAGATCGGCGAGTACCCGTACAACTTCGATGTCAATTCCACTTCTCGAACCGGTGGCAATCCCAGAACTCCTCGTGAAAAACATCCGAATACTCACAAACCACCGGTACCGATTCGAGTTTCCTTTCCGCTCTTTACTTTCAAACACATACGCAAGGTATGTTTCACACCCTTTTCATGTACCTCCGAGCGGTCATAGAAGATACTATCGCGGCACTCCTTTTAAATCAAGAGACTCGACTCGGACTACCTCATTATTTGCACTCCTCAAATCAATGGTCTTCCTTTGCGATCCACCATCGCATCATGTACGGTCACCAATCCATACCAAGAATAACATCAAATTCATCAAATGGTAGAAGCATCGATCGGTAAAAACAGATTCTCGAATTATTAGGGGCATATCTTGCACACTTTATCAACGAGTACGTATTGACCCAAAGGGTTTGACACTGAATTACGAACTCAAGAGACTCAACAGTAGAGTCTTCTTCGATGCTAAGGTTTCACATACATATGAATGAGTAGAGCCGGGTCAATCAATGCAATCACATTAGTATCGAAAAGAGTGAAAGTACCGGTGATAACGTCAGGGAGGATGCCTCCTCTCGTCTGCGGATGGCATATGCTCTAGCAGAGCACGGCCTCGGATCGAACAGTAGTGATCGAGGCTTCTCTCGATTGCCACCCCTACCTCCGAAATTCTGGGGCCTACCTCTAGCCATTGTTCCACTAGGTCTTGCACTTTGCATCTTATTCTTCTCATCTAGCTCCGTGCAATCTCTAATGAAGTGGTCCTTCGAACCGCATCCATAACAGGCCCTATTAACAGACTTACCCCAACATTCACCTAGGTATGTGAGTTCTCAGATGTGTTTCCGGAGGAATTACCCGAATTGCCTCTAGTGAGGGAAGTTGAATTCGAGATTGAGTTAGTCCCCAGTACGACATCTATCTCTATTGCTCCATATAGAATGGCTCCAACGGAGTTAAAATAATTGAAAGTCCAATTACAAGAGTTAACAGATAAAGGTTTTGCAAGACCGAGCTATTCTACTTGGGGTGCTCTGGTACTCTTTGTGAAAAAGAAAGACAAATCGATGAGGTTATGTATAGGCTACAAACAACTCAACAAAGTGACAGTGAAGAATAAGTACCCCTAGCCAAGGATCGACGATTTGTTTGACCAATTGAAAGAAGCCACTGTGTTTTCCAAGATAGACTTGAGGTCCACTTATTACCAGCTCAGAGTAAAGAAGCAAGATGTATCGAAAATCGCGTTTAGGACGAGGTATGGGCATTACGAGTTCCTTGTCATGCCCTTCATTTTAACAAATACCCCTGCGATATTTATGGACTTGCTAAACAGCATTTTTTGGTCGTATTTGGATAAGTTTGTGGTGGTCTTTATTGATGATATATTAATTTATTCTCGAGATGTGAGTGAATACGCAAAGCACTTGAAAACTGTTTTGCAAACCTTGAGGGATAAGTTGTTGTATGCCAAGTTTAGTAAAAGTGAGTTTTGGCTCTGAGAGGTCAGATTCTTAGACACATCGTGTCGGGTGATGGAATTAAAGTTGACCCTAGTAAGATATTGGCCATTATTGAGTGGAAACCGTCGAGAAATGTGTCAGAGATTAGAAGCTTTTTGGGCCTAGTAGGCTACTATAGATGGTTTGTTAAAGGGTTATCCATGATAGCTACTCCGATGATGAGGTTGCTACAAAAAGAGGTCAAGTTCAAATGGACAGAAAAGTGCTAACAGAGTTTTGAAAAGCTAAAGGCTTTGTTAATCGAAGCCCCAATTTTAGTGCAACCAAAATCGGGAAAAGAGTTTGTGATATATAGTGATGCCTCCTTGAATAGATTGGGGTGTGTGCTCATACAAGAAGGTAAGGTTATAGCTTACGCTTCGAGAAAACTAAAGCCACATAAGAAAAACTGCCCGACGTACGATTTAGAGTTGGCTGCTATTGTGTTCGCGTGGAAAATTTGGAGACACCATTTGTATGGCAAGAGATGCCTAGTATTTACTGACCATAAGAGTTTAAAGTATTTGATGAAACAAAAAGAGCTGAATCTGCAGCAATGAAGATGGTTGGAGTTGATAAGGATTACGAGTTGGTGATTGACTACCACCCTAGGAAGGTGAACGTAGTCGCCAATGCATTGAGTAGGAATCATTGTTTGCCTTGAGGGCTATGAATACTCAATTGACCGTGACTGGTGATGATTCAATTCTAGCTGAGATGAGTGCTAAACCGATGTTCCTTCAAGAGATTTGTGAGGCTCAAAAAGGTGATAAGGATTTGCAAGCTACGATGGCTCAGTGCGAGATGGGAAATGGATTGAAATTTTGTATTGGTACCGACGGTTGTATGATGTACCGAGATAGGATTTTTGTACCTAAAGGACGATGAGCTTGTTCAGAAGATTTTGCGAAAAGCACATTGTGACAGCCCAAAATTGACCCTAGTCGGGAAATGGTTTCGGGACCGCTAAACCGAGTCACTGAAATGTTTGAACGTAATATTTATTGTCTAGAATATGTAATTAAGAATGTGTGAAAATTTCAAGTTTCGATTTAGTCGATTGCATGTAAATTCAGTTAGTAGGACTTGTGTGACACTTTTGAAATGTGATAGGCTAATCTATAAGGATTTAATAGTGCATGTAATCAAAAGGGAGGACTTGCATGTCAAATTTCCCCCCCTAATTAGTAGTGGCCGGCCATGCTATGAGTGGAAACATGTCACAAACATGTTATGTTAGTGAGGTATGTTAGGAAAAATAAAATAAGGAGTATGGGTAATAAAGAAATGAAAAAAAAAAAGAAAAAGAAAGAATGTGTGTGAGTGTTTCCCCCCCATTGCCATGAGTTGAAGAAAAGAGAAAAAAAAATTTGTTCATCCTTTTTCATTTCTTTTGGCCGAAAATTCTAAGGAAGAAGGAAGGAGTTCTTGCTTCATGTTTAGTTTGGAAGAGGATTAGGAAGAGGTTTGGCCATACTTGTATCTAGATTAAGGTATGTTTGAGGTTGTGCCATGAGATTCATGCATGTTTTTAGTTGCTAGCTTGAGTTCTAATTAGCCCATGGTTCAAATCTTTGCTATGTCATGGGGATGATATTCAACCAAGGTGGATTTTGTGTTAATGCCATTGCATGCTAAATATGAAGCTTGATAATGATACATGTGATGGTGGATTGATGACTCTTGGATTTTCTTTTTAGCAGTTTTGAGTGAGACATTAAGTTCTTTGTTTAACCATGACCAAAATTGAAATGGTATGGTGTTGTGATGTATTCGGCCATGGTATATCCATAAGTATGATTTATGCTTATTGCATGGTAGGTAAGATTTCTGTTTTGGATTTATGTTCATGTTTAGTTATAATCAACTTTGAGATTCGGCTCTTGCACATATGGATATATATATATATGTTTGCACATGACGTATTGGTATGACATATACAATATCTCAAGGTATATACTTACATATGATGGTGTTTCGGTTATGGAGTACATGATGGATGCGTATTGAGTTATAATATGTAATGCATTAGTTAGTAAAAGGTATGCCATTTGTGTGTGGTATTGAGTATATAATTGGCCTCAAAATAGACATGCATAATCGGCCACATGAATGAGTACATAGGTTGATGTGTTGTTCGGGCATAGGTAAGCATATTGAAGGCTTTATCTTGACTTAGAAAATTCGGCTAAGGAGAGTATTAACTAATGTGTTGAGTTCGATTCATGATTCCGTACATATGTGACTTTAATGTCTAATGAATATATGTGGGCTAAGTACCTTGAGTTCCTCTTTTCGATGCTCAAATGATTAAATCAATTTATTTGTTAAATTAAGCTCAAGAGCAAAGGGAACTAAATCCGATAAAGGGAAGGAAAAGTGGTCGAATAGCCATCTAATCGCTCGACAACATCCGAGGTAAGTTTTCGAGTAATGGAACTTAAATTATGATTCGGTTAGATTATGTCTTAAGTAAATCAAAATCATGCTCTTGTATGTGGCTATTGAGCTGAAATTGTAAATGTGATAAGTGTCTTATGCTTGAGCTTTGGTAATGAAAATGAAATATGAATGTGTCATGATTTATTGATATATGTGCATGGTTACTCGAATCATATCCGCTAAGTCTCAAGGCTTTTGTGCTAGCGACTACATCCGGACTAAGATCCAAGGCATTTGTGCTAGCGACTATATCCGGCTAAGTCCCAAGGCATTTATGCTAGTGACCATATCCTGCTAAGACCAAGGCCTTGTGCGAGTGGTTATATCCGCTAAACCTCAAGATGCTTGATTTGGGAATGAGCGATCTTGCTGTAAAAATTTAAATTAATACGCCAGAAAATCACAAATGATGAGGTATGTTTCGTGTGCTTGAATTAGTTGATCCTCACAAATCAGATTCGCCACCGATAAATGAGCTACCGCCTTTGGCTAAGTTGATCTTTTGTGTATGAACATAAGGGTTGGTAATGTGAAGTAAGTATGATATTGAGAATTTGTACCTAAAGGACGATGAGCTTGTTCAGAAGATTTTGCGAAAAGCACATTGTGACAGCCCAAAATTGACCCTAGTCGGAAAGTGGTTTCGAGACCGCTAAACTGAGTCACCGAAATGTTTGAACGTAATATTTATTGTCTAGAATATGTAATTAAGAATGTGTGAAAATTTCAAGCTTCGATTTAGTCGATTGCATGTGAATTCAGTTAGTAGGACTTGTGTGACACTTTTGAAATGTGATAGGCTAATCTATAAGGATCTAATAGTGCATGTAATCAAAAGGAGGACTTGCATGTCAAATTTCCCTAATTAGTAGTGGCCGCCATGCTATGAGTGGAAACATGTCACAAACATGTTATGTTAGTGAGGTATGTTAGGAAAAATAAAATAAGGAGTATGGGTAATAAAGAAATGGAAAAAAAAGAAAAGAAAGAAAGAATGTGTGTGAGTGTTTCCCCCCCCATTGCCGTGAGTTGAAGAAAAGAGAAAAAAAAAAATTGTTCATCCTTTTTCATTTCTTTTGGCCGAAAATTCTAAGGAAGAAGGAAGGAGTTCTTGCTTCATGTTTGGTTTGGAAGAGGATTAGGAAGAGGTTTGGCCATACTTGTATCTAGATTAAGGTATGTTTGAGGTTGTGCCATGAGATTCATGCATGTTTTTAGTTGCTAGCTTGAGTTCTAATTAGCCCATGGTTCAAATCTTTGCTATGTCATTGGGATGATATTCGGCCAAGGTGGATTTTGTGTTAATGCCATTGCATGCTAAATATGAAGCTTGATAATGATACATGTGATGGTGGATTGATGACTCTTGGATTTTCTTTTTAGCATTTTTGAGTGAGACATTAAGTTCTTTGTTTAACCATGACCAAAATTGAAATGGTATGGTGTTGTGATGTATTCGGCCATGGTATATCCATAAGTATGATTTATGCTTATTGCATGGTAGGTAAGATTTGTGTTTTGGATTTATGTTCATGTTTAGTTATAATCAACTTTGAGATTCGGCTCTTGCACAATAGATATATATATATGTTTGCACATGACGTATTGGTATGACATATACAATATCTCAAGGTATATACTTACATATGATGGTGTTTCGATTATGGAGTACATGATGGATGTGTATTGAGTTATAATATGTAATGCATTAGTTAGTAAAAGGTATGCCATTTGTGTGTGGTATTGAGTATATAATTGGCCTCAACATAGACATGCATAATCAGCCACATGAATGAGTACATAGGTTGATGTGTTGTTCGGCCATAGGTAAGCATATTGAAGGCTTTATCTTGACTTAGAAAATTAAGCTAAGGAGAGTATTAACTAATGTGTTGAGTTCGATTCATGATTCCGTACATATGTGACTTTAATGTCTAATGAATATATGTGGGCTAAGTACCTTAAGTTCCTCTTTTCGATGCTCAAATGATTAAATCAATTTATTTGTTAAATTAAGCTCAAGAGCAAAGGGGAACTAAATCCGATAAAGGGAAGGAAAAAGTGGTCGAATAGCCATCAGAGTCGTTCGACAACATCCGAGGTAAGTTTTCGAGTAATGGAACTTAAATTATGATTCGGTTAGATTATGTCTTAAGTAAATCAAAATCATGCTCTTGTATGTGGCTATTGAGCCGAAATTGTAAATGTGATAAGTGTCTTGTGCTTGAGCTTTGGTAATGAAAATGAAATATGAATGTGTCATGATTTATTGATATATGTGCTTGGTTACTCGAATCATATCCTGCTAAGTCTCAAGGCTTTTGTGCTAAGCGACTACATCCGGACTAAGATCCAAGGCATTTGTGCTAGCGACTATATCCTGCTAAGTCCCAAGGCATTTATGCTAGTGACCATATCCTGCTAAGACCAAGGCCTTGTGCGAGTGGTTATATCCGCTAAACCTCAAGATGCTTGATTTGGGAATGAGCGATCTTGCTGTAAAAATTTAAATTAATGCGCCGTAAAATCCTAGCGATGAGGTATGTTTCGTGTGCTTGAATTAGTTGATCCTCACAAATCAGATTCGCCAATGATAAGTGAGCTACCGCCTTTGGCTAAGTTGATCTTTTGTGTTTGAACATAAGGGTTGGTAATGTGAAGTAAGTATGATATTGAGAATTTGTGCATATGAAATTATCCGCTTAGCTATATGAATGGTATGCTTTTGTTGTGCCGAATCCTTGCTCAAAACTTACTAAGCATAAATTGCTTACTCCATTTCTTTGTTTCTCTGCTTTATAGATTTTGGCTCGTCACCATCTGGACTCGGATTTTGGAAGTCAAGTCTCCCACACTATCAAAGCCCCTTTTGGTACAATTTTGGTTGAACTTTGAAATGGCATGTATAGGACTACCCTTTTGTTGTTGGTCATGTACCCATGGATTTTGTGTAAATTTGGATAGCCATGCGAAAATGGCTTATATAATGCTTTTAGCATAGTACTATAATCGCTTTGTATGTTGATCACTAAGAGGTATGGAAATGTTTGGAAACGATTAGCCATTGGAATGGTTAATCATGATTATAATTTGTGCTATGTATGCAAAAAGGGCTAATTGAATCATGGAAACTATGAAATAGGTAAAGTCTACCTTAAAGGCAGATGCTGACAGCAGCAGCGATGTGGATGTGAAAAATCACTAAAAATAGTATGAATCGAATTAAATAGTGAATAAATTATTTAAATGAACCTTGATGAATCTGCTTTCATATGGAAGAAACGAAACGGTCATATGAGTTGTATGTTAAGAGATATTTAGGTTTTCGTGAAACAGGACCAGAACGGTTTCTAGATTCCCTGTTCCGACTTTGGAAATTCATTATAAATTAACCAGAGATAATTAGGAGTCATGACATATATTTATAGATTCCTCTTTGAGTCTAGTTTCTATAGAAACAAACGGCATTAGTATTGAAGCCCTGTACAGGGAGATATCCAAGTCGTAATGCGCGAAGGTCAGTGTAGTCGATCCCTGTAACATGGGAGACTTTAACTAATAAACTATACTAATTGGCCCAACCAAAAATTCTAGAAAAAAATTTGTAGATGCATATATGAGTCTAGTTTCAGGAAAAATCATGAAACTGATTTTCGAGTTGTGGAACTCAAGATATGATTTTTAAGGTGACAGTGACACGCTTAGCCACCGTCTGGAAATTTTTAAATGGATCGTGAAAATAAATATATTATGTCTCATTAGCACCTCGTGTTCGACTCGCCACGGTCTCGGCACGGGTGTTACAACTAAATTGGTATCGAGCTACAGTTTAGTCGATTCTAGGACTACCGTAATACGTGTGGGCCTAGCTATACATGCCATTTTGTGATTATTTGATAGTGTGGTGATTTCGACATTTGCAAATGTGTTTATTTATAGTAATGGATCCCGATCCCGACCGAAGCGGTAGTGATGATCTTGAGAGTGTAGCGCTGCTCTGCAAAGGGACAACGCCATGACTCTCAACCTAATGCTAGTAATCCGAATGATGAAGCTAGACAAGCTTTCTATAGCGTGATGAATGATTGGTTCAACCAATACATTCGAACTAATACTACTGCTCCACAACCTCCATTCCCGACAAATACCACCCCGCACCTACAATACCTCCGTAATCCGACCAAATAAGGTCAAATAAGCCCCAGCTGATGAAATCAAAACATGGGGCTACCGAATTTAAGGCTACGGACAATGATGATGCCGAGCAAGCTGAATTTTGTTGGATAACACTATCCGCACTTCGATGAGCTATCTTGCACACCGATGAGTGCCTAAAGTGTACTATCTCCTTGCTACGTGATTCGCTTACTATTGGTGGAACACGTTGACTTCACAGCCTAGAGAGTAAGTAACTTGGGAGTTTTTCCAAACCGAGTTTCGAAAAAGTATATCACCGAGATTTATGGATCAAAACGGAAGGAATTTCTTGAACTTAAACAAGGTTCCATGTCTGGGTTACCAACTATGAACGAAAGTTTGTAAGGCTTAGCCAGACGCCGAGAATGCATTTCCTCGAAGTCGTAATGTGTAAATGTTTCGAGGATGGACTGAATGATGATATAAAGTTGTATGTTGGCATTTTAGAAATCGAGAATTTGTGGTGCTTGTCGAGCGAGCTTGCAAAGCCGAGGAGCTCAAGAAGGAGAAAAGGAAAGCGATGTGGGGGCAAAGGAGTTTCAGAAGAGATCATCGGAAAGCCCTTTCAATACCATCGAAGAAATTTAGAGATGATCTAGGCCGATCTAGAGACACTTCGGCTTTTCTAGACGAGATCGCGATCGACCCCAGGAGCACACGAGTCACTTCGATCGCTAGTGTTGGAAATGATCGTCGAGACAGAGCGGAGTGCTAGTATTGTGGTAAATGGCATTCGGGAGTTGTAGATTCCATGGCGCTCTGTTATAAGTGCGGATCAGTTGACCACTTCATTAAAGATTGCCCGAGGTTGTCTCGAATGAATGTAAATCGAGTGGGAAACCGGTGCTACCACCGCCGAGGTAGACCATCTAGAAATACGGCAATGCTAGTGGTGGTCGAGAGGATCTAGAGATGCTACGACCAGATCCGAGGCTCGCGCCTCTGCTAGGGCTTATGCTATATGCGCACGCGAGGATGCTTCCTCGCCGGATATTATTACCGTACTTTTACTCTCTTTAATACTAATGTGATTGCTTTGATTGACCTCGGTTCTACTCATTCTTATATATGCAAACCTTAGCATCCAAAGAAGACTTTACCTATTGAGTCTCGAGTTCGTAATTCGGATGTCAAGTCCCTTGGGTCGTTACGTGCTTGTCGACAAAGTGTGTAAGAAATGTCCCTAGTAATTCGAGGTTCTGCTTTTCGGCGGACTTGATGCTTTTGCCGCTTGATGAATTTGATGTTATTCTTGGTTTGGATTGGTTGACCGTGCATGATGCGGTTGTGAATTGCAAAAGCAAGACTATGGATTTGAGGTGCGCAAATAACGAGATGATCCGAGTTGAGTCTACGGACTTAAAGGGTTGCCACCGTAATATCATCAATGTTGGCCCGTAAATATGTAAGAAAGGGTGCGAAGCATACCTTGCGTATGTACTTGATGATAAGGAGTTAGAAATAAAACCGAATCAGACTGGTGGTTTGTGAATACCGGATGTTTTTCCCAAGAATTACCGGGTTTGCCACTGCTCGGAGATAGAGTTTGGTATTGAGCTTGTACAGGACTACGCCGATTTCGATAGCTCCGTGTCGTATGGCACCAACCGAGTTAAAAGAGTTGAAAGCTCGGTTGCAAGAATTGACGGATAGAGGTTTCGCCGACCAAGTTTCTCACCTTGGGTGCACCAAGATTGTTTGTGAAAAGAAGGACGTAACCATGAGGTTGTGCATTGACTATCGTCACCGAATAAAGTGACGATAAAGAATAAATATCCGCTATCAGCGTATTGATGATTTGTTTGATCAACTAAAGGGAGCCTCATTGTTTTCAAAGATAGATTTGAGATCGGGTTATTATCAGTTGTGGATTCGAGATTCGGATGTACCCAAAACTGCTTTCAGAACGAGGTACGGTCACTACGAGTTCTTAGTGATGCCGTTCGGGCTCACTAATGCCCTCGCGGTATTTATGGATTTGATGAATCGGATCTTGACGATGATTTGGACCGGTTCGTAGTCGTGTTCATTGATGACATCTTGGTCTATTCAAGAAATGAGACCGAACATGTCAAGACCCGAGATTAGTGTTGCAAATATTACGGATAAGCGGTTATATGCTAAGTTCAAGAAGTGTGAGTTCGGTTAAGAGAGGTTAGCTTCTTGGGTCATGTGGTATCTCGTGACGGTATTCGAGTCGACCGAGCAAAATTTCAGCCATACTTAACTGGAAGCCTCCGAGAAATATTACCGAGGTTTGGAGCTTTTGGGACTTGCTTACATTACCGACGGTTTGTAAAAGGTTTCTCGATGATAGCCACACCCATGACGGCTACTTTAAAAAGATGTTAAGTTGAATGGACGGAAAAATGTCGAAAAAGTTTTGATCAACTGAAAACTTATTTGACTGAAGCTCAATTTTAGTGCACCCCAAATCGGGCAAAGAGTTTGTCATCTATAGTGACGCCTCCTACTTGGGTTAGGTTGCGATTGATGCAAGAAGGTCGAGTTGTGGCCTATGCGTCGAGACAATTAAAGCCACATGAGAAAAATTATCGACCCATGATCTCGAATTAGTCGCCATCGATTCGCCTTGAAAATATGGCGACATTACTTATTTGGTGAGAAGTGCCATGTATTTTGGATCACAAAAGTCTCAAATATTTGATGACTCAAAGAGACTTGAATTTGCGACAAAGATGTTGGCTCGAGTTGTTAAAAGATTATGAGCTTGTCATTGATTATCACCCGGGAAAGGCTAATGTGGTTGTGGACGCCTTAAGCCGGAAATCACTGTTTGCTTTACGAGCGATAAATGTACACTTGTCTATTCTACCCAACAATGTGTTAGTAGCGAATTAAAGGCCAAACCATTATTGATTCATCAAATTCGTGAAGCTCGTAAAGTCGACGATGAGTTGGTTGCAAACGGGCTGAATGTGTTCAATGTGGAATCGGAGTTTCAAATTGATGATGACGATTGTTTGAGGTACGTAAATCGGTTGTGTGTTCCAAGAAATTCGAACTCATTTCGATGATTCGAACGAAGCTCATTGTAGCCGAATGTCAATTCACCCGGGAGTACGAAAATGTACAACGATCCGAGACGCCGCTTTGGTGGCATGGTATGAAACGAGACATTTTCGATTTTGTTTTGAAGTGTTTAATATGTCAGCAAGTAAAGGCGGAACATCAAGTGCCTACGGGTTTACTTCAGCCGATCATGATACCTGAATGGAAATGGGAACGAGTCACGATGGATTTTGTATCTGGGTTGCCAGTGTCGGCAAGTAAGAAAGATGCAATTTGGGTCGTTGTTGATTTACTGATTAAGTCGGCTCACTTTAACCCCGTACGTACGGATTTTTCATTGGATAAACTAGCTGAATTGTATGTTTCTCAGATTGTGAGATTACACGGGGTACCTATTTCTATTGTGTCGGATAGAGATCCGAGATTCACCTCACGATTTTGGAAGAAATTACAAGAAGCTTTGGGCACCAAGTTGCATTTTAGCACCGCTTTTCACCCCCAAACCGATGGTCAATCCGAGCGGATAATTCGGATACTTGAGGATATGTTGAGATGTTGCATCCTCGAGTTCAGCGGTTCGTGGAGCGGTATTTACCTTTGATTGAATTCGCTACAACAATAGTTTTCAATCAAGTATTAAGATGGCACCTTACGAGGCCTTGTACGGCGTAAATGCCGTACACCATTGTTTTGGACCGAGCTCGGTGAAAGTAAAATTTTGAGTTGATTTAATTAAAGATGCCGAACGGAAAGTAAAAGTAATCCGTGAAAGTCTAAAGGCGACCACAGATCGCCGTAAGTCGTGACGCGGATCTGAAACGAAAAGACATTGAGTATCGTGGGAGACAAAGTGTTTCTTAAAGTTTCACCTTGGAAAAGATACTCGATTTGGGCGTAAGGGCAAATTGAGTCCGAGGTTCATCGGGCCATATGAAATATCCGAACGAGTCGGTCCATTCGCGTGTCGATTGATTTTGCCCCGAACTTGAAAAGATTCACGACGCCTTTCATGTTTTGATGCTTCGACGCTATAGATCGATCCATCGCACATAATTAGTCCATCAGAGGTCGAAATTCAAGCCGATATGAGTTATGAAGAAGAACCGATTCGTATCCTAGCTCGTGAAGTGAAGGAGTTGCGAAACAAAAGGGTTCCGTTAATAAAAGTGTTATGGCTCAAACACGGATGGAAGAAGCTACTTGGGAACCCAAGAACTCTATGAAAGAGCGATACCCAAACCTATTTATCGGTAAGATTTTCGGGACGAAAATTTCTTAAGTGGGGAGAGTTGTGACACCAAAATTGACCCTAGTCGGAAGTGGTTTCGGACCGCTAAACCGAGTCACCGAAATGTTTGAACGTAATATTTATTGTCTAGAATATGTAATTAAGAATGTGTGAAAATTTCAAGCTTCGATTTAGTCGATTGCATGTGAATTCAGTTAGTAGGACTTGTGTGACACTTTTGAAATGTGATAGGCTAATCTATAAGGATCTAATAGTGCATGTAATCAAAAGGGAGGACTTGCATGTCAAATTTCCCCCTAATTAGTAGTGGCCGGCCATGCTATGAGTGGAAACATGTCACAAACATGTTATGTTAGTGAGGTATGTTAGGAAAAATAAAATAAGGAGTATGGGTAATAAAGAAATGGAAAAAAAAAAGAAAAAGAAAGAATGTGTGTGAGTGTTTCCCCCCCATTGCCGTGAGTTGAAGAAAAGAGAAAAAAAATTTGTTCATCCTTTTTCATTTCTTTTGGCCGAAAATTCTAAGGAAGAAGGAAGGAGTTCTTGCTTCATGTTTGGTTTGGAAGAGGATTAGGAAGAGGTTTGGCCATACTTGTATCTAGATTAAGGTATGTTTGAGGTTGTGCCATGAGATTCATGCATGTTTTTAGTTGCTAGCTTGAGTTCTAATTAGCCCATGGTTCAAATCTTTGCTATGTCATGGGGATGATATTCGGCCAAGGTGGATTTTGTGTTAATGCCATTGCATGCTAAAAATGAAGCTTGATAATGATACATGTGATGGTGGATTGATGACTCTTGGATTTTCTTTTTAGCATTTTTGAGTGAGACATTAAGTTCTTTGTTTAACCATGACCAAAATTGAAATGGTATGTGTTGTGATGTATTCGGCCATGGTATATCCATAAGTATGATTTATGCTTATTGCATGGTAGGTAAGATTTGTGTTTTGGATTTATGTTCATGTTTAGTTATAATCAACTTTGAGATTCGGCTCTTGCACATATAGATATATATATATATATGTTTGCACATGACGTATTGGTATGAAATATACAATATCTCAAGGTATATACTTACATACAATGGTGTTTCGGTTATGGAGTACATGATGGATGCGTATTGAGTTATAATATGTAATGCATTAGTTAGTAAAAGGTATGCCATTTGTGTGTGGTATTGAGTATATAATTGGCCTCAACATAGACATGCATAATCGGCCACATGATTGAGTACATAGGTTGATGTGTTGTTCGGCCATAGGTAAGCATATTGAAGGCTTTATCTTGACTTAGAAAATTCGGCTAAGGAGAGTATTAACTAATGTGTTGAGTTTGATTCATGATTCCGTACATATGTGACTTTAATGTCTAATGAATATATGTGGGCTAAGTACCTTGAGTTCCTCTTTTCGATGCTCAAATGATTAAATCAATTTATTTGTTAAATTAAGCTCAAGAGCAAAGGGGAACTAAATCCGATAAAGGGAAGGAAAAAGTGGTCGAATAGCCATCGGAATCGGTCGAAAACATCCGAGGTAAGTTTTCGAGTAATGGAACTTAAATTATGATTCGGTTAGATTATGTCTTAAGTAAATCAAAATCATGCTCTTGTATGTGGCTATTGAGCCGAAATTGTAAATGTGATAAGTGTCTTGTGCTTGAGCTTTGGTAATGAAAATGAAATATGAATGTGTCATGATTTATTGATATATGTGCATGGTTACTCGAATCATATCCGGCTAAGTCCCAAGGCTTTTGTGCTAGCGACTACATCCGGACTAAGATCCAAGGCATTTGTGCTAGCGACTATGTCCGGCTAAGTCCCAAGGCATTTATGCTAGTGACCATATCCGGCTAAGACCCGAGGGCCTTGTGCGAGTGGTTATATCCGGCTAAACCTCGAAGATGCTTGATTTGGGAATGAGCGATCTTGCTGTAAAAATTTAAATTAATACACTCGTAAAATCACAAATGATTTGGTATGTTTCGTGTGTGCTTGAATTAGTTGATCCTCACAAATCAGATTCGCCGATCGATAAATGAGCTACGGCCTTTGGCTAAGTTGATCTTTTGTGTATGAACATAAGGGTTGGTAATGTGAAGTAAGTATGATATTGAGAATTTGTGCATATGAAATTATCCGTTTAGCTATATGAATGGTATGCTTTTGTTGTGCTGAATCCCTTGCTCAAAACTTACTAAGCATAAATTGCTTACTCCGTTTCTTTGTTTCTCTGTTTTATAGATTTTGGCTCGTCACCGTCGGACTCGGGATTTTGGAAGTCAAGTCTCCCACACTATCAAAGCCCCTTTGGTACAATTTTGGTTGAACTTTGAAATGGCATGTATAGGACTACCCTTTTGTTGTTGGTCATGTACCCATGGATTTTGTGTAAATTTGGATAGCCATGCGAAAATGGCTTATATATGTTTTAGCATAGTACTATAATCGTTTGTATGTTGATCACTAAGAGGTATGGAAATGTTTGGAAACGATTAGCCATTGGAATGGTTAATCATGATTATACTTTGTGCTATGTATGCAAAAAGGGCTAATTGAATCATGGAAACTATGAAATAGGTAAAGTCTACCTTAAAGGCAGATGCTGACAGCAGCAGCGATGTGGATGTGAAAAATCACTAAAAATAGTAGGAATGGAATTAAATAGTTAATAAATTATGTAAATGAACCTTGATGAATCTAATTTTATATGGAAGAAACGAAACGGTCATATGAGTTGTATGTTAAGAGATATTTAGGTTTTCGTGAAATAGGGCCAGAACGGTTTCTGGATTCCCTGTTCCGACTTTGGAAATTCATTATAAATTAACCAGAGATAATTAGGAGTCATGCCATATATTTATAGATTCCTATTTGAGTCTATTTTCTATAGAAATAAACGGAATCAGTATTGAAGTCCTGTACAGGGAGATATCCAAGTCGTAATGCGAGAAGGTCAGTGTAGTCGATCCCTGTAACATGGGAGACTTTAACTAATAAACTGTACTAATTGGCCCGACCAAAAATTCTAGAAAAAAAATTGTAGATGAATATATGAGTCTAGTTTCAGGGAAAAATCACGAAACTGATTTTTGAGTTGTGGAACTCAAGATATGATTTTTAAGGTGACAGTGACACAGTTAGCCAGCTGTCTGGAAATTTTTAAATGGACTGTGAAAATAAATATATTATGTCTGTTAGCACCTCGTGTTCGACTCCGGCCACGGTCTCGGGTACGGGGTGTTACACACATAGTGGTTGCTTTTCTATCCATCCAGGTAGTGTGGAAATGTATAACGGCTTCAAGAAAATGTACTGGTGGTCGAGAATGAAAAGAGACATTTCGAAGTTTGTTTCTAAATGTCTAATTTATCAGCAAGTGAAGGCTGAACACCAAGTACCTTCGGGTTTACTTCAACTTGTGATGGTTCCCAAGTGGAAATGGGACGGTGTAACCATGGATTTTGTGTTAGGGTTGCCGTTGACGCCAAGGAAAAAAGATTTCGTTTGGGTTGTTGTTGATAGGCTTACCAAGTTGGCCCATTTTAGACTGGTGCGTACTGATTCTTCCCTTAAGAAATTGGTTGAATTGTATGTTTTTGATATCGTGAGGCTTCATGGAGTGCCCTTGTTAATTATTTCGGATAGAGATCCAAGGTTTACCTTGTGGTTTTGGAAGAAGTTGCAAGAGGCATTGGGAACTAAACTAAATTTTAGTACAGTATTTCACCCGCAAACTGACAGTCAGTCAGAAAGAGTGATTCAGGTCTTAGAAGACATGTTGCGGTGTTGTGTTCTCGAGTTCCAAGGCAGTTGGGAAAAGTACTTACCGCTAGTTGAATTTGCCTACAACTTAGTTATCAGTCAAGTCTGAAAAATGGCACCTTATGAGGCTTTATATGGACGCAAGTGTCGGATGCCCTTATATTGGACTGAACTTAAAGAAAATCAGACTCACGGGGTTGACTTAGTCAAAGAAACCGAAGAGAAAGTTAAGGTGATTTGCGACTGTTTGAAGGCTGCTTTAGATAGACAGAAATCCTACACGAATTTGAAACAAAAAGAGATTGAGTTTCAAGTTAGTGATAGGGTGTTTCTGAAAGTATCCCCGTAGAGGAAAGTCCACAGATTTGGTAAAAGAAGCAAGTTGAGTCCTCGTTTCATAGGACCTTATGTGACAGCCCTAATGTGACCCTAGTCGGGAAGTGGCTTCGGGACCACAAAACCGAGTCATAAAAATAATTAACCGTCATATTTGATGCTTATTATATGTATATATGCATGTGTGAAAATTTCATATTTGAATTTTGTTAATTGTAAGTGAATTTTAGTAAATAGGACTTATGTGAGAAAATTTAGAAATGTGCTAGGCAAATGTAAAGTGGCCTATTAATGCATGTTATAAAAATGATGGGTTTGCATGTCAAATTACCCAAAATTTGAGCTAGTGGCCGGCCATGCTATGGGTCATAACATATTATAAACATGTTGTGTTAATGTTTTATGTTAGAAATAATAAAATAAAAGGGTTAGTAATAAAATAAGGAGATGAAGGGTGATGAAAACAAAGAAAAGAAAAAAAAGTGTTCATCCTTTAACATCTTTGGCCGAAAATTCTAAGGAGAAAGGAAGAAGAAAGGAGTTCTCTTGCTTCATGTTCGGTTTGGATGAGGATTAGGAAGAAGTAAGTATCTTGAAATTCTTGGAAAATTATGTATAAAGAAGGTGGTTAGTTCAAGTTCTATTCATTCCATGGATTAAATTTTGATTGATTGGAGGGTTGATATTCGGCCAAGTAGTTTGAAGATCTTAGTACATATATTTTTTCTTCCTTCTTGAAGGTTGAAATTGGGTTGTTCCTAAGGGGTGCCGAATGTGGTCATTGAAGGGCCTTGAGGAACAATATGTGTGGCTTGGGTTATAACATTCGGCCATGGTAGTAAATAGAAGAGATAAATGGTAGTTAGGTGAAGTAGAGTCTAGCAAATGAGCACATATGTGCATTAGTTACTAAATGGAGAAAAATCGGCTAACAAGTGTGTACTAAGGCTGAATATGATTTTGGATATTATTGGGCAATGTATGTGTTTTAAATTAATGGAATGGAGAGGATGCTTTAATTGTGTTATGAACAATTATATGTTAAATTAAGGTTTGCTAAGCTAGCTATTAAGGTGAAGTGCATATGTTAGTATTTGATTGCTAGTGTATATATGTGTACTAGCCGAGTTTTGAATTTGAATAATGGTTTGAGCACCATGTGTTGTATTGAGATTGTTTGAGTGAATTCATAGATATTTATATGATGAATTCGGTTGTAGATATACATGCTTAAATAAGATGCACACATGAATGAATAGATAGATTGGTGTTGCATGTATTCAGTTATAGGCAAGCATAATGATGATTCAATCTTGACTTAGATAATCGGCTCAAGGAGAATATTAGCCAATATGTTGAATTTGGTTCATGATTTCATAAATATAACTCTAATGTCTAATATATAAATATATGGACTAAGTACCTTGAATTTCTCTTGATGTTCAAGATGATTAAATCAATTTATTTGTTAAATTAAGCTCAAGAGCAAAGGGTCCGATAAAAGGGAAGGAAAAAGTAATTGAATAGCCGTTGAAGACGTTCGACAACATCCGAGGTAAGTTTTCGAGTAATGGAACTTAGATTATGATTCGATTAGATCATGTTACAAGCAAATCAAAATCATGCTCTTTGTATGTATCTATTGAGCCGAAAATGATAATGCTTGATAAGTGACTTGTGTTTGAATTCTAGTTATGAAAATGAAATATAGATGTGTCATGATTTATTGATATGTGCATGAATATTCGGATGATAACTGGGCTAAGTCCCGAAGGCATTTGTGCGAGTTACTATATCCGGGCTAAGTCCCGAAGGCATTTGTGCGAGTTACTATATTCGGGATAAGTCCCGAAGGCATTTGTGTGAGTTACTATAACCTGCTAAGTCCCAAGGCATTTGTGCGAAGTTACTATAACCGGCTAAGTCCCAAGGCATTTGAGCGAGTAGCTATATCCGCTAAATCCGAAGGTACTTGGTTTGGGAATGAGCAACCTTGCTGTAATAATTTCAATTAATACGCTCGTAAAACCCCAACGATGAGGTATGTTTTGTATATGCATTGGAATAATTGATTCCTTCTAAATAGTATTCGCTCAATCGATTAACAAGCTTCCAGCCTTTAGTCAAGTTGATTCCTTATGTATGAATATAAGGGTTCGAAATGTGAAGTAGGTATGATTGTGAGAATATGTGTATATGAAATTATTCGTTTAGTCATATGAATGCTATACTTCAGTTGTGCATGATTTCATTACTCAAAACTTACTAAGCATTAAATGCTTATTCCGTTTCTTCTTTGTTTTATAGAGTTTGGTTTGTCAGCTATCAGATTCGGGAGTGTCAAAGTCGAAGTCATCCACACTATCAAAGCCCTTTTGGTACTCTTTTAGTTGAACTCTGAAAATGGCATGTATAGGACTACCCTTTTGTTGTTGGTCATGTACCTTTCGGTAATGTATATATTTGGTTAGCCATGCGAAAATGGCTTATATATATTTTGAGCATAGCGTTATAATCATTTTGTATGTTGTTCATGGAGTGTTATGGAAATGTTGGTAACGATTAGCCATTGGAATGGTTAATCACGATCATTTTCGTGCTATGTATGACAAAATTTTAGTTGATCCATGGAAAACCATGAAATAGGTAAAGTTTACCTTAAAAATAGATGCTGACAGCAGCAGTGATGTGGATTTGAAAAATTGCTAAAAATAGTAGGAATGGAATTAAATAGTGAATAAATTATGTAATCTAACCTTGATGAATCTATTTTCATATGAAAGTAACGAAATGATCATATGAGCCATATTTTATGAGATGTTTAAGTTTTCGTGAAACAGGGCCAGAGCGATTTCTGGATCCCCTGTTCCGACTTTGGAAATTCACTATAAATTAACCAGAGATAATTAGAAGTCATGCCCTATATGTACAGATTCCTTTTCGAGTCTAGTTTCTTTAGAAACAAACAGAATAAGTATTGAAGCCCTGTACAGGGATATACTAAGTCATAATGCATGAAGGTCAGAGTAGTCGAACCCTGAAATAGGGGAGACTTTAACTAATAAACTGTACTAATTAGCTTGACCAAAAATTCTAGAAAAAAATTTGTAGATGGACATATGAGTCTAGTTTCAGAAAAAATTTACGAAACTGGTTTTCGAGTTTTGGAACTTGAGATATGATTTTTAAGGTGACAGTGACGCAGTTAGCCAGCTTGTCTGGAAATTTTTAAAATGGACTGTGCAAATAAATGAATTAAGTCTGTTAGCATCTCGTGTTCGACTCTGGTAACGGTCTCGGGTATGGGGTGTTACACCTTATGAGATTATCGAGAGCGTAGGGCCCGTTGCCTACCAGTTCGCTTTGCCCTCAGAGTTGGAAAAGATTCACAACGTGTTCCATATGTCCATGTTATGTCAATATAGATCGGATCCTTCGCATGTGATCGCACCAACTAAGGTTGAGATTCAACTAGACATGACTTATAACGAAGAGCCAGTTAATATTTTGGCTTGGAAGGTCAATGTAACACCCCAATTTTCGGGAATCCTGTGAATGTTGGCATAGGTTTAATTATGTTAGTGGGCCTCTAGAAAGCCCAAGCTTAAGATAGAACCCGGCAATTTTAGTTAATTTTTGTTCCATAAGAAAAAGGGGGTGAAATTATGAAATAGGACCTATGTGAAAATGTTTGAAAATGCTATAGGCTAAATTGAAGTGGCCAAATAAATAGGAGTGCAAAATAGGAGGATTTGCATGACAAACCTCCCATTTTACATGAAGTGGCCAGCCATCATGTTGTTGTAGACAAAATGTACACTTGATATCCATAATTTATGGTACAAATTGATACAAATTGATAATAGGTTAGGTAAATGTTCCATGATAATAGGTTAGGTAAATGTTCCATGATAATGGGTTAGGTAAATGTTTCATGATAATGGGTTAGGTAAATGTTTCATGATAAGAATTTCATGTCTTTTGTATTAAAGAATTAAATGGATGAAATATGAAGTTTTGTTAAAAGAAAAAGGGGTGAAAAGAACAAAGTTTTGTCCATCTTTGTTCATCATAGCTGAAAGTTAGAGAAGAGAAAGGAGAGGAGAAAGCTCTTGAGTATTCGGTCATTAGGAGGAGGAAAATTGAAGGTAAGTTCTTGGTACCTTGCTTCTATTTTGAGGTTCATGAGTTCTTCTTGATTCTACCTTAACTCTTGAAGTATATTTTGATTTTTAGTTATGTTGTGAGCATTTAGTCATGAATTAAAATGAAGGAAATGGTTGTTGTTTCATGTTCTTTTGATGAAAAATGGAAGATAGGTGAAGTTGAGCCAAACAAATGAGCATGCATGTGCCTTAGATGCTAAAGGGAAAAATCGGCTAACATGTTGTGCTTTAAAATGATGAAATGGAGATTATACTTAAGTAAAATCATAGATATGTGATGATTGATTGGTGATATACATGTTTAAATAACAAGCATGCAAGTTATGTGTGAAATAGTGATTTGGTAATAAATCTGCTTGGGACAGCAGCAGTAATGTGACTTTGGAAAATCACCATAAATTGTGGGAGATGAATTAGAAGCTAAATAAATTATGTAATTAAAGCTTATTGAGTATAGTTTCAAATGAAATAAACAAGAACATATTTTGAAATCTATACAATGAGAAATTTGATTCATAATGAAGAGTGGTCAGATTAGTCAAATAGTGAAACATGGGAAACTTTGAGAACAATCTGGTATTGATTGGCTAAACAAAAAATCCTGAAAATTTTATGGATAGAAGATATATGAGTCTACTTTCAGGGAAAATTAACGGCACTTGATTTGGAGTTTTGTAGCTCCAGTTATAAATGATTTAGTGACTATTGCTTAAGAAGACAGCTTGCAGTGAAATTATGATTATGTGGTAAACATTGACAAAAATTTGTTAATCAGTTGCTTATTGATTTCTTATAAGCTTACTATGATCTGTAGGTGTGGTTGGCCGAATATTGTAAGGGGTTAATACGTAGTTTGTATTTGAATAGTTAGATTAACGTGTTAGTAATCCAATTGTAGACGGTTCGTGTGTGGATCTCGTTAGCATATCGTCGCAAAGCAGTGTGTAATCGACACGCCTCATAGACTAGATTGGCAAAAGTCGAAAACCGAAATGCCAAAAAGTCGGTATTTTGGGAATTTTGATGTGCGAATGCTCGTAAAATAGTTGGGTTTGTATATTTGGTAATCTAAAGTAATAAATCTGCAGACGCACGATTTCGTACATTTTGATAATTTGGGCTTAATGGGCCAAAGATCGGGTTCATGGGCCAACAGCCCAATTCGTAAGTATCTTGCGCGTAAGTGTTCGATAGTACGTAAATAGTTAGGATATGCATGAAAACCCGAAAGTAGCTAAATTACTATAATACCCCTATGTATGGAAAATTACTGTTATACCCCTAGGTGCAAAATTACCGTTATACCCGTAGGGTTAATTTTGACTAAAAAGCATAGTGATCTGATTCTGTATGATGTATGCCATGATTATATATCTGTTGCATGGGTACATGGGTTATATTATTGAGGAAGCGTTCTGGTGGCTATGCCACAAATATCGATCCGGTGGCTCGCCACATATATCTATTCGGTGGCTCGCCACGATTATTCAGATCTGGTGACTCTGTCACATTATTCGCTCGCAGCCATGCTGCAAATTACGTGGTGTGTAGCGGTTGGGTGGGTCGAGTTGTCTCCCACACGGTGTAAGGTTGGTACGGGGTGTTATGGATGAATCAGGTTGGGTTTCGCATAAACATGTAAAATCTGTTTTGTTCAGTTATGGGCCTATGGGCTTTATTCTGAATTCTGTTCTGGGCTAAGGCCAACTTATTATGTTTCTGTGGGTTGAGCTGATATAGGCTATGGTTGGGTTATTTTACACACTGAGTTTCCCCAAACTCACCCCTTTTATTTTCATCCACGCAGGTAATCCCCAACCATAGTGGGCTTGGAGCTGTGAGGGAATTCGGAGTGGCCACCCGTTTTGAAAGTTTGATTTTCTTCTGGTGAACTGGACATCCTTTTAATTACGTTTGAGGTTTTGGGCTTTTAAATGTAATAAGGCCGCTTATTTATTTTTGATGGTTTTTAATATGTATTACTAAGATAGGTAATACTTATTTTAATTGTTGAAATTAGATAGCTTTAGGGCGCGTTTTCAAAAACAATAGTTGATTTCAAAATAACACGACAACAAGCAAAGCTTCCGCAATGAAAGTATTTTCCAAAATTAATCACTTTTCCTAAAAATAACTTAATCAAATTGGTTTCCTAGAAATATCCATGACGTGAAGGTGTGGCAATGGCAGTATGCATGTCTAGGATTGGATCCGAAGGGAGCTTGGTACTTAAGCAGTCCGATGGACTCACCACCTCTTTTCCGGTTTCTTACCTGGTGTACAGCTTCCATTCACTTTAACCTTTAATGAATTAATCTTTTGAACATCAAGTACGATTTTTTGGACTTAGAATGGAAATTTTTTTTTTTACGTTTTTGATGTGGCATGCCGGATCTGGCCATAACTTCTGGGCCGGGTTTGGGGTGCTACAGTCAAACAATTGAGGAATAAAAGTATAGCACTCGTGAAAGTTTTGTCGCATAGACATGGAATCGAGGAAGCCACGTGGGAACTCGAGGAGACCATGAGAGACCAATACCCGAATCTATTCACCGGTAAGATTTTCAAGGACAAAAATCCCTAAGGGGGAGAATTGTAACAACCCGATTTTAGGCTTAGTCGGAATAGTGGTTTTGAGAACACGAATCTAAGGTTAAAGAAATTATTTTTATTATTATTTTGGTGTTATACATGATTATATTAGTGCATGAAAAATTTGGTGAGGTAATTTTAGCATTTGTAAGCTTAATTTTCAAAAATGACTGAATCACATAAAGGGAAAAAGTTGTGTTTTGCTAGCCAAATGTGTTAAATAGATAGAGAGCCATAATTGGAGGCCTTTAAAGTGCAATTAGACCCCCTTAAAGAGGCATGGCCGGCCATAGGGATAAGAAAATCAATGGGTCAAAAGGTTAGGTAAATTGATGACCTAATATATGATAAAATAATACTCTAAGAGACTAGCCATCATCTTTTTCATTTTTCCTTTCTCCTCCACCAAAAGTTTCAGCCATTCTAAGGGTTTTGGAAGCTTGAACTTTCAACCATTCATCTCTCTCTCAAGTAAGTAATTTAGATGCCCATTTTTGATAATTTTGGTACTTTTGGAACCCTTATAGCATGAGCTAGCTAATGGGGGGACCATTTTGCAAAATGGTTGATAGTCTAGGGATTTTCCATGAAAGGATTTATAATGTTTGCTGAGTTTTTATGGAAGAAAATGAATCTTAGTTGTGTAGTAAACAACTTTTGTGAAAGAACTTCTCATGAAAACCCTAATATGACCATTTTGTAAAGATTATAAAATAGATAGTAATGTGGTGAAATAATGGGAATTTTTTGTCACTATAAGAGTACAAAGGGTTTGGCTAGGCTTAAGGTTTGAAGAAATTCGATAAAAATCGATTTACGAGCCTAAGGATAAAATCGTAATTTTTGTAAAAGTCTAAGGGCAAAATGGTCAATTTTGCAGAATTATATAATTTTGATGTTTTTATTAATATGGCGATTCAATGAGTGAATTTTTATCATCTTAGACCAAGAAAGACGAAAATTGGACTTCGACTGGGGGAAAGCTGAGCAAGTAGAGTAAATCGTCTAGTCGCCTACATTTTGTAATCCGAGGTAAGTTGTATGTTAATAATGCAACTATATTGCTATGATGTATGAATGAATTGATATTGCATAAATTGTTTGATTGTGATTTATGAGAATGCATGTCGAGAAATTAATGTAGTAAAGACTTCCAATTGAACATTTGGAATAGACTTGGATATTCGTACCATGACATTGGGTGGTATGTGAGCCAGTGTAAGACATGTCTAGGACATCCATCGGCCATATTATGAAAGCCAGTGTAAGACATGTTTGGGGCATGCATCAGCATTGAGACGAGAGCTAGTGTAAGACATGTCTGGGACATGGATCGGCCTCGGGATATACAAGCTAGTGTAAGACCTGTCTGGGACATGACAGCAGCCTCGATATATGAAAGTCAGTATAAGACCTGTCTGGGACACGGCATCGACTTTAATGTACTAGCGAGTGTAAGACCATGTCTGGGACATGGCGTCAGCATCTTATCCCATGTTTGGGTTATTGAATATCCTGTAATATTCCAAATAGTTCAATGGAATTGTGACAGCCCTAATTTGACCCTAGTCGGAAAGTGGTTTGGGGACCACAAAATCGAGTCACAAAAATAATTAACCGTTATATTCTATGCTTATTATATGTGTAAATGCATGTGTGAAAGTTTTATGCTTTGAGTTTTGTCATTTATATGTGAAATTTATTAAATAGGACTTATGTGAGACATTTTTAAAATGTGATCGGTTAATGTGTAATGGTCTATTAATGCATGTTATAAAAGTATGGACTTGCATGTGAAATTATGCATTCTAGTTAGTGGCTGGCCATGCTGTTATTTATTAAATAATATATATATATTTTATGTTAGCATTTTTTCTATTATATGGCTTTATAATGTAGAATAAGGATATTAAAAATAGAAAATGGGTGAAGAAAACAAGGAATTCATCTTTATTTCCTTCTAAGCCGAATGCTAAGAGAGGAAAGGGGAGAAAACACCATTCGGTCATTTTAGGCTTGAATCAAGGTAAGAAATTCATGTTTTTTCTTGAAATTTTAGTTAATTTTAAGTTAGTTACCAAGTTCTTTATTTAACCCATGTTAAAATTTTGATTTTGGGGAGGATTTGAGTTCTTGGCCATGGTAGATAATAAAAAGGATACATGGTTGTCTTCAAGTTTAATAATAATTACAAATGAATGATGTTTGAGATAGTTTAATGTTCTGGTAAGTAGTTTAGATGAAAAAAAAAATTAGCTTGTGTATTTGTGTAATTGCCGAATTTGAACTAGGGATATTTTTTAGTAATGTTTGTATTTTAAATGAAGGAATGGAGTGAATGTTTGGAATGTGTTATGCATAAATTATAAGTTGGATTAAAGGTTGTTATATTGCCTTGTCATTGCCGAAAATGTGCTTGGTTAAAGAAATTGGGTGTTGGATGTTTAAGTGATTTAAATAGTTATAAACTAATTTTGAGTTTTGATATCTAAATATATTTTGTTGTGTCTAAATTTGATAAATAAATAAATTGTTTTAATATGATTATACCATAGAAAAATTTATGCTTTAATTTTATTTTCCTTTTAATTTGTAATTCGACACTTGTATATAATTTGATAATTGGATGTGTATGTATTTCAGCTCGATCTCTGTTTATGTTTATTTACAATGTGAATGAGATTATTAAATGTTTAGTTCGGTAATACCTCTTAACCTTAATCCAACGATCTGATTCAGGTTAGGGGTGTTACATTTTAATACAACCACACATATATATATATAACATGTTCAAGTATAATATTATAAATTAAATGCATAATTGGTCTTAACATAGACATGCTTATAATTATAAACTTGATAATGCCTAGTAAGGTGTTCGGTTGTGCATGAGTAGGAATATATATATGGTGTTTAATAGTTAATTATTAAGGTTATTTGTACCTTAATTATATGATATACATGTATTCAATTAAATTTCCTATTTGATAAGTAATTGAATAAATCTTTTTGTTTTAAAATAAGCTCAAGAGCAAAGAGGGTCAAATTTGTAGGGGAAAAGAGAAAGTAATCAAGTAGCCATTCCGCAACCGTTCAAGTATATCTGAGGTAAGTTTTGAGTAATCATCTTTAGTATATAATTGATGATGCCTTGATATGTATATATTAGATGAATTGTGACCTTTTGGTTCTACTTGAATTAAGTTGTGTGATAAATAATTTATGTATATGACTTATAGTCGAATGGTCACTATGGGTTAAGTTTGAATGGTGAAATTGATTTGTGATATTTATGTATGACTTTTGAACCGAAATGTAAATGATGGTGTTCATATGGAGCTTATATCCGAATGTAGCAAATGACTACTAATGTGATATGTTGAATGAGATGTGTTAATATATGATTAAATATGCATGATATTTGATGTGTATCTGGGCTTAAAGACCCGCAGGCTATATGCTGGAAATATATCTGGGTTAAATCCCGCAGGCTTCGTGCTGGTATTATATCCGGGTTAAATCCTGCAGGCTTCGTGCTGGTTTTATATCCGGGTTAAATCCCGCAGGCCTAGTGCTGGTATTATATCCGAGCTTAAAGTCCCGCAGATTTTGTGTTGGTGACTGGATTCAAGTTTTAAACCTAGCAGGCTTAATGCCGGTGATTCGAGTAAGATTATGAATTCGAAAGTTTGAGGTAAACTACTATTGATTATGTATGATACATTATGATAGTCAGGTACGTATTATGTACTCGTATGTGAATTGATTTTTAAAGTAAATTATTAGTATCAAAGAACGATATATGTGTGTGAATGATTATTATATCTACGAATAAGAGTATGACCTATTCGGTCGATGTCTGTCATTACATGAAAGTATGTGACTTAAATTAATTGTATGAGCTATAAAGTAAAGTATGTGCTGAAATTTCTTTGTGTATTCTTATATTTATATACATATATATTCGGCCAATAGGCTTTTTAATTGGTGTACTTCTGTATATTCGGCCAAGTGATTACTAATTAGAATATTAGTTTTGTGGTACTAAATGCTCGATTTAAATGACAAGTTTTAATTGTTTGTATTGCTTAAAACTTACTAAGCTTTGAAAGCTTACTCTGTTCTTTATTTCTCTATTTTATAGATTATTGATTTTGGCAACCGACTCGGGGATCATCAGCAGTTCATCACACTATTGATCTTTTTGGGTACAGTTATATTTTGGACTCGATATGGCATGTATAGGTTAGGCTGATGATAACGATGTTTTGAAATTATAAATATTCTGGCCATACGAAAAGGGCGTATAACTTAAATATCAGTATGTATTTCAGCTCGATCTCTGTTTATGTTTATTTACAATGTGAATGAGATTATTAAATGTTTAGTTCGGTAATACCTCTTAACCTTAATCCAGCGATCTGATTCAGGTTAGGGGTGTTACAGGAATATTCCTCAATTATATCGAAATGAGAAAATTTATGACCATGTGGTGATTGGTATAGGTACCTACTTGAAATGAATGAAATGTGGGCTCAATATATGCTATATGAATTGCATTGGATGGTGATGAGTAAGTTGTACTTATGTCGATTTATTGTATTCATGAACAAGCTATGAAATGTTATGAGCATATTGTTGTATGATAAATAGTTGATGTTTATTTGCATGCAACTTACTAAGCTTTATGCTTACCCATTTTCCTTTCCATTTTCTTATAGTGCCACCAAAGTAGCTCGTGGATCATCGTCTTATGTCGGAGAAGCCAGTCACACTATCATTTGAAGCACTTGGTATAGTTAGTTCTTTTATTTTGATTATGGCATGTATAGGATCTTTTAATCTTGTTTCAGTGTCACAATGTTTTGGGGCCAAATGTGTTGGCTTACTTTAGTATTTGACTCATTTTGTATAAGGCCATGAAAAATGGCTAATATTGAAAGTTGTTATATGAATACGAGAAGGTCTTTCATGAATGTGAAATTGTTGGTATGGTTAAACGTGTGAATTTCAGCGTATGGATAGCAAAGTGCATAAATTGGTTGTTCAAGTATATGTGAAATGTGTATAGGCCTTAGTTAAGGTTGCTTGGTTTAGAAACCATGTTATGTGAAACTTTGGTATGATGGAGGGTGTTATATTGTGTTTCAAGGTGGCAAAAAGGCTTGGTAGATAGCCTTATATCGTCCACATGGGTAGACACACAGGCGTGTGTCTAGGCATCCTATGGGCGTGTTGTTCGACCATGTGTCCCTTACACTTTGAATTTGCAAGTCAGTATGCATGGTAGTAAATAGACGAGCAGAGACACAGCCATGTGTCTCAGCTGTATGGATGACACGGCTTCTGGACACGGGCGTGTGCCTTGGCTGTGTACCCCTAATTTGTTGCTGACATCAGAAATAGAATGTCAAGGTTTTTAGATAGGGGTGTGTCATGGCCGTGTGAGGGACACGGGCCATGGAAACGGGTGTGTGTCAGGCCATGTGAAAACATCTATAGGGTCAAATTTGGAATTTAATTCACACGGGTTCGGGACACGGGCGTGTTCCCTTATGCTTAGGCCGTGTAAACCACCCAGACCTTTGGCATGGCCAGGTCAACAAGGCCACACGGGCATGTTGCCCTTCCACACGAGTATGTGCCTTGTTTCAAGTGTCATTTTCCAAAGTTTTCGTAAGTGATTGAATTAATCCCAAACTATTTCCAAAGTATGATTTGGGCCTCGTGGGCCCATATTAGGAATCAACAGACTATGAAAGGAAAGTTTTAATTTGACCTAGTTTTTACATTTCAGAAAAGATTGAATGCATGCCTTTAAGTCAGGTAATGCTTCGTGCGCAGCTCCGATCTCAGACTCGGGTAAGGGGTGTTACACCCATTGTACTATTCTAACTTAATTTAACTTCTGATGGCTCATTCTGGGTCTCGAACACCTTCAATCACTCCCAAATCTTTATAAATGATTTTAAAATGTTTCTAAAACCCCAAATTGATCCTAAACTTCATTTTATAGTTTTTAAAAATCTCTCAAGGTTTGAATTTTTAAAGGACTCAAGATCTCCATTATGTATGCATTCCAATACATCCCCTATTTGTACCGTACACCAAGATGGGTAAGGGATGTCACAATAGAAATGCCATGTTCTCTCAAAGTACTCTTTAATTCTTTTCAATTTTCTATCAATTTCTTATATAGATCTTGATTCTAAATTGTCCACTTCAGTTTGGTAATTCAAGTCTCTTATTAATTTCTTTATTCAATCAAGTTTGGAAAATCAATTTCATCATTTCTCCTTTCTATCTTAGTGATATTGGTTGGTGAAAAGAGATAAAGTTTGAGTTCTTTGAATTTTCTTGATCCATTATCATCAAATTCAGTTTGGTCAGGAGATTTTCATTGATTTCATCATTATTTCAATCTTTATAGTTTTAATTTCACCATTTCTTTCTCCACTATTCTTTCATGTCAAATTCACCACAAAAAGGGGTGTTTAGGTTTTGTGTTTTCTTTTAGGTTTCTTAGTTAAAGTTAGATTTCTTTAAGTTTAGGATGTCATTGAAAAAAAATAGATTTGGAAAGGTTATTGACGAGTTCTTGGAGTTTTGACTTAAGCTTTAGTAAAAGCTCTTGGAGTTTTTACTAGATTTAAAGAGGGATTTAGAGTGAATATGAGTTACAGATCATTAGCAAACTATTAGATTTTAGTTTAAGGAAGTTTGGATTAAAGTTCTTTCAAATGGTTCAAGAAGCAAAAATAAAGTCTCACTATATCGAATTACATCATTTCAATAGATTTAGGTATTTTCATTATTGTTTAATATTATTCTAACTTGATTATTATTTTGATGATTAATTTGAAGCTAAAGAAGTTAGAGAAAGTTTGTAGTTGAAGGGGAAAGGGAAGGAGAAAGTAAAGAAAGCTTAATTGGTTTCACTTTTTGCATTCTAATTTTTTTTATATGCTTCATGTTTTTGTCTAAATTGCTAACTTAAAGACTTTTTGTGGTATTACTGTCATATGTTTGATTGGTAAGTGATATGATTTGTCTATGAAGCTCAAGTTGGTTTATGATGAAGTAATTGAATGTAGATAGTTAATATGTTTTCTTGAAACATCAAATGAAAAATCATGTTACCACTTATTTGTTGATATGTTTTAGATGTTGATTATGTTGAAAAACATGTTTTAATTGTTAATGGTCCTATTAAATGATATTGGAGAGTTCTCGGGTATAGTTTTCATGCTATAGGATGAAAAGATCTCGTAAAAGATTATGTTTACGGGTTAGCTTAGTGCGCCCGAGAGATTTGTTTGTGGTGCTTTTTGCAATTTTTGGAAAAATGTTGGTTAAGTCGTGTTGGTCATGTTGAAAAAAACCAGTTTGAAAATGGTTTTCTTGCATTGTGAAAAATAAAAAATTTGAAAATCGACCCAATTTGTGATATTTATAGCAATAAACCTTAGACTGAAATTGTACCTGTGTTTTTGGATAAATGGATCCTTGATATTGTACAGATTTCAACCAAACGATATTCTCTATTATTCTCATACCACGAACTGCTTTGAGTGTCGGCTCAAACCAATTGAAAAAACACAGAACTAAAAAAAGTTTTCATTTTAGGGTGAAGATAAAAATTCTCTCTTCTTTACTAAAAACCGGTAAAATTTTTATTTTGGAAAAATATATTTAAAAGTTGAGAATAAATTCTCTCTATTTTCCAGCAGAATAACAATCTCTCAAAAGTTGTGTTAATAGCTCTACCGGTGCCATCTATTTATAGGAAGAGAAGGTAGAACCTTTGTAAAGTTGTAGATGTATATTTTAAATAGAAAAACAACATCCAACTTATAGGGAGCGGTGAACGACTCACCCTTGTATTTCTGCTAGGGTTGCTACCCCTTTCATGTTATATGAGGGGTTTTGGGCTTCTCTCACATCGAGTCCAATTATGAGTACTTCTTGGGCCTCTTTGATCCAATACTTTGTAATGTGATCCAACTTGATTCAAAATTTCTATTTCCTAAAATAAACTTTAATATTTACATATTAAATAATTTTCTTATCCCAATTTTACTCTAGTACAATTTTGACGATTTTACCTCAATGAAATTTCGAGAAAATTCGTTAAATATGTCACAACTCAACATGTTCACTATGACCAAATTATTTATTTTTATTTTTGAGCTTGAAAATAGTCCAAAAACATAAATTCATTCTTCCATCATTTTTTGAGTAATCCTATATAGGATTGCAAGTTTCCATTTCTATTTTCATTTTTATTTCCATTTTTTGAAACCTACATTCATTCCCAAATGATTTCATTAATCCATTTTGGAGAAAACCATTTTGGAGAAAGCCATAATCATTCCAGAATATTTATCATTTCTTTTTTTTTATTCATTCCGTACATTTCTATTCAAAACGCAATTCATTTATGGTTTCAACGAGCTAATGAAGGGTCGATTAGACATATGTTGTTGAGGCTCAAATGATTTATAATTAAGTTTTAGATTTTTCCTATTAATTATAGACTCATTTAGTCATGAAGTCATTCCACTGTAGTATTGTGACTGAGCTCTCCTCAACGACTTACCATTACAAAGCAATTACTCAGTGTTCATCTAATGACCTTGTCATTAGTGTGTTATGATCCACTCAGGATTTAGGTACATCACACTATGAACGTCATAAGTGAATAAATTCATAAATGGATTAAGGATCTATTCAGCTTGGGTCCTATCGGATGTACTTGCAGTCCAGTCTATCACATCTTCTATCTTCTTAGAGTAATATGCTCCGATGCCCAAGACAAGACATATCCCAAATTAAACTTGATAGATGACATATTAGTCTTTCAATAGATTTGATCATTTCTGGTTAGACTAAGGACACGTTCAGGTTTGTCTATTAATACAAGCTATTTTTTGTATTATGATCTAACCACGTAATATCACTTAATATTAGTTAAACATTAGACAATCAGTGAGAAACAATTTCTTCTATTTTGCTTTCCATGCAAAAACCATGTGAAGACAATTATACAAAATATATTAATGTAATCAATGAAATTTTTTTTATTAACTAATTTGTTCGAAAAATTACAAGTGTATATTGACGAAAATAGTACACTTAGGGCACTAAATCTGTAACACCCCTTACCTGTATCCATCGCCAGGACAGGGTTCGAGGCGTTACCGGACTTAAACATAAACATTCATAAAAAATTGAGCCATAAAATTTGAACCAAATTAAATTCATCCAATCACATGCATATCGTCCCTTATACGGGCTCACGAGGCCCAAAACATACGGTGGGAGTGGTTTGGGACTAAACTAAAAACTTTTGGAACTTTTACTACACTTAGAAAATTTTCCTACTTTGGAGAGTCACACGCCCGTGTGGGTAGGCCGTGTGGACATACACACGCCCGTGTGGCTTGGGGCACGCTCGTATCCTCAGCCTGTGTAACTCTTTGTTTATGATGTCATGCACAATTTGGGTCACACGGCCAAGTCATACACTCGTGTCTCGTGGCCATGTCCTTCACCCGGCTAAGACACACGGCCGTGTCTCTGCCTGTGTGGCCAAGGAAATAGCTATTTACCAAGCCATTTGCCATCCTCATTTGCAAACTCACATACACACATTAAATGACACTTAACATCGCAAAATTAAGCTACCAACACAACCATAATCAAGGTTTAAACATATCAAAACAATTATTTGCTGTTCATAACAAAACTGTCCACTTGAGTCATAGTCACTAAATTATTTATATCTTGAGCTATAGAACTCTAAATTAAGATCCGCTTGATTTTTCCAAAAATATACTCAAATATCTTCCTACCATAAAATTTTCAGAATTTATAATTTAGCCAATAAGTACAGTTAATTCTTCAAATTCATTCCTGTTCTACTATTTGACAGTTTCGACCTTTCTTCACTAAAGATTAATTATCTCTTAGCACGGGATTTGGATGATGTTCCCATTTGTTTCTCTTGTAAGAAATTAAAAATATAAATTTAAACCCCTACATATTTTTATACAATTTTTAATGATTTTCCAAAGTCAGAATAGGGATACCCGAAATCATTCTGACCTCATCTCACAAAAATTCAAATATCTCATAGAATGAAATTCTTTTGCATACATCGTTTCTTCTATGTAAAACTAAACTCAACAAGCTTTAATTTAATATTTTATTCAACCTCTAATTTGGTTTCCACAATTTTTTGTGATTTTTCAAAGTTTTACTACTACTACTATCCAAAACTATTTTAATGCTAATTTTACTCTTTCATGATTCCCTTGTACTAACTTTCATTAACATACCATTGTAAACCACATCACACAATGACATTGGCATAGGCATATGAGTAATAAATATGCTTGCAACCCATTAGCCAATATAAGCCAATTTATATGGCTACATACCAAATCAGATCCTTATTCATTATAAGCCAATACATTTGGCCATATCATAGTGACACATACACAAAATGACTATGTCCCTATACATGCCATAGACTCAAAGGTTTGCGTTCATTTATCCAACATGATAGCTTGATAATGTGATAGAATCTTCGACGATCTCCAACCCGAGTTAGCTGAATAAACCTATAAGAGGTGGGAAAGAAAAGGGAGTAAGCTATATAGCTTAGTAAGTCCGTATGAAAATAATAAGCAAATCATTTACATGCATTTACCAATTTCATCAATATGTTCTCGTGGTTACGCAATAATCAGTTGTGATGCTCATCTTTTAATCTATAAACATAAATTTTTCCTGTCTTGACATTAGTCAAGCAAACATAAACTCTCATAATAAAACACTTCAACATTTGACAAACCATTTCAGTATTCATAATCAAAGTGCGTATTAATTATGTATATTCATATTTCCCAATTCATATAGCTTAACATCCTTCAATGGTCCAAAACTCTTAGCTTTCCATACTTTCATATCCATTTTTATTAGGCTTTTATGCCGGTCTTTATCTCTTTTCATTATTCAATGAATCACAACATTAAAAGAATAAGCACATCGTGTCTCAATTCAATTTGGCCTAAAAGCCTTACACATGATTCTCAATCGAATTCACCATATATTTTTATGTCATAAATATAAACCTATAACCAAAAGGTCATCATAGAGAATCATTCTCATAGACATAATTCATTCATTTGCATTCTTACCACATACCAAGCTTAATGCTCATGAGTTTTGAATACGTACCTGTACTATCTCATAACATAACCATATACTTATTCTTCTCATTGACTCACCCCTCGGGTTTTCTATCATGTTACTCAATAATTTACTTGTTGAACACTTGGAATACCATCGGATACATTGGAATCTCGCACTTAAGTGCCCTATATGTAGCTAATGCTACCTCATATCACATATCACATGTAGTTCGCTTTCGAGCTACTCACGGGTTTGCTCACACAAGCTTTCGGTCAGGATGTAACTATACGGGTTGCTCACACAAGCTATTAGGTATCCGCAACACATGCCGGACTACCTAACACCGGTAGAACATACAAGACCAGCACCCGAACTACCATAACATGTGTCACATATATCATGAACTCAGACCACAACTCATGAGCTTAGATCACATAGTTCCTAGTGACATATCACTTGTATCCTAAACTATTCCTAAGGTTCAAACGGGATTTCCTTAATTACACGTCTTCGTTAGACTTGTCTAGAGGACCAATCATATAACTCATGATAATGATTAATCACATAATTCTTCATAATGATAATAATAAATATAATCATATTTAAACATGAAATTACAGCTCATCACAATGTCATCAAGTATCATAAACATATTTTAGATCATATCATTGCATAGTATATCATAAAATCTCAAGGTCATTTCCGTAATACCGTACTCCATAGCATTCACATTTCATTTTAATAATAAGGCATTTATCACAATTATATCAATTAAACATTTATAAATGTACAGTTAAATGCGTATTAAACATACAAACTTACCTCGATACCAAAAAGACCTAACCGTCAAATACGCGTTTTTCCCTCGTTCTAGGTCCAAACCTCATTTTCCTTGATCTAAAATATCACATTTAGCTTATTTATTAGTCATATTATTCATTGTGACCCAAAATTCATATTATGGAAAAATTATGTTTTTACCCCTAAACTTTTTCATATTTACACTTTTACCCCTAGGCTCGTAAAATAAAATTTATTCAATTTCTTTGTCCTTTAAGCCTACTCAAACCATTTTCATATCTATAATAGCCCAAAATTTCCACTAGAACACACTTTTACTACATATTTTATAACTTTTACAATTTAGTCCTTTTAAGCATTTTCACCGAAAATCACTTAGCAAAAGTTATTTCTCCAACCATAAACATGCATAATATACCATTAAACATCAAAACGAACAAATTTATAACATGGTCCAAACCCTATACCTTCATCATAACTCAAATAAATGGTAGAAATAGGTAGATCTTGTTACGAGGATTTAAAAAACGTAAAAATCATTAAAAACAGGGCAAGAACAGACTTACATTTGAGCTTGGAAGCTTGGAAAACCCTAGGCATGGTTTCTTCATGTAAAATTTGGCCATGGAAGAAGATGGACAAGAATTTTTGGCATTTATTTTGTTTTTACTTCATTTTAATTACTAAATGACCAAAATGCCCCTAACTTAAAAATATTCTATTTCACCTATTTCATGTCCATTTTTTGTCCAAAAAATTAACCAATGATCTAATTACCATTTAAGGACCTCCAATTTAAAATTTCATAACAATTGGACACCTCAACATGTAGAACTCAACTTTTGCAATTTTTACAATTTAGCCCTTTTGACTAAATTGAGTGCCCAAACGTTAAAATTATCAAACAAAATTTTCACGAAATCATTCCGTGAAATTATAGACCATAAAAATATAATAAAAATAATTTTTTTCTCATTGGATTTGTGGTCCTGAGACCACTGTTCTGACTAGGCCTAAAATCGGGTTGTTACAACTCTCTCCCCTTTAGGGATTTCGTCCTTGAAAATCTTACCAGAAGAAATTGCTTTCAACTCTCATGAATTACTTCCACTAAGTTCTCAGAATCCCGAATCAATTTAACCTCATATGTCTCTTTCCAATAACCTTTGAACTTTAGCACACAGTGCCAGAGTATATCGTCGAAGATCTAAATTACTCTCTCAAGAACACATATACTCAGTTGATCTGTCAAATAAGAACTCGGTACATATTGAAACAATCATGCGGATTTTGTCAAATGATTAACATTCAAACAACATCATCCAATTCAGGGATAGAGGTAGTCTCGATATGAAATCTATAGTGACTCTATCTCATAACACATTAGTATTATCACTGACTGCAATAGTCCTGAATGCTCTTGATGTTCGGCTTGCTTGCTAAGAAATAGACATCTGAACATAAATTCAAAAATATCATGGTACATAATCAATCACCAGAACATCTACTTCAAATGACAAGACATTTTATTACTCTCTGGATGAACAAACAAGCCGCTACTGTGAACTTCGTATAAAAAATTTCTGCATAAGCCCCAGATTCTTCAGTACACAAATTCCATCTCGGAATAATAATATCATGAATCAGGTCCAACCTAAAGTTCAGAATCAAAATTCAATCCTCATTGTACTCATTTAGCTCATCACTCACTAACACATTTCAGAGTTTCTTAAACTTGCAAAGAAAATATCACTTTAGCTTTTTATTGTAACACCCCAAACCCGGCCTAGACGTTATGACCGAATCCGACGTGCCACATCGAAGCATTAAAAACATTTTATATTTTTACTCTAGAAAATTTACTTAGCATTTAAAAGATAATTTCATCGGAGGTTAAGGTGAATGGAAGCTGAGCACCAGGTAGGAAACCGAAGAAGAGGAGGTGAGTCCAGCGGACTGCTTAAGTACCAAGCTCTCTTAGGATCCAATCCTAGACATGCACACCACCATTGCCATATCTTAACTTCGTGTATATTCTTAGGAATCCAATTAGATTAAGTTCATTTTGGGAAAAGTGATTAAGTTTGTAAAATGTTTTCGTTGCGGAAATTTTGCTTGTTGTCATGATATTTTGAAACCAATTACCGTTTTGAAAAACGCACCCTAAAGCTAATCAGTTTCAGCGACTAATATATCTATTCTAAATAAAACATATTAAAACAATTTAAATAATTAAAGCGGCCTTATTACAACTTAAAACCCAAATCATAAAAGTAAATGAAAAGATGTCCAAATCCCTAGAAGAAAACAAAAATTTGCAGAACGTGTGGCCACTCCGAATCCCTCCCAGCTCCAAGCCCACTATGGTTGGGGATTACCTGCATGGATGGAAATAAGGGATGAGTTTGGAAACTCAGTGTGTAAAATAACCCAACCATAGTCCAAATCAACTCAAACCATAGAAACAGATTAAACTGGGCCTTAGCCCTATGCGTAATCGAACGAAGCTTCAAGGTCGATAATGATCTGTAATGATATTTCATGTATGCAGAAACCCAACCCATATCCAACCTTATGCCATGTGGGGAGACTACTTGACCCACCCATCCGCTACACGCCACAGAATTTTTCAGCACGGTTATCAGAACAAATATTGTGACAGAGTCACCAGATACAAATATTGTGGCAAAGCCACCAGAACAGATATTTGTGGCAGAGCCACCAGAATACTTCTTCCATCAATATAACCCATCCCATGCAACAGATATACACGTCATGGCATACATCATACAGTATCAGAATATCATGCATTTTAGTCACAGTTAACCCTAGGGGTATAACGATAATTTTACACCTAGGGATAAAATGGTAAAATTCCATATTCAGGGGTATTCTACTAAATTAACTATTTTAGGGTTTTTATGCATATTACAGCCAATAACATATTAACAGAGACGCTTACAGAGCATTCTTACCGTGTTGGGCCTGTTGGCCCATTAACCTGATTATGGCCCGTTAAGCCCAAAAATATCGAAATGCGTGAAATCATGCACTCTGTAATCTTATCACTTAAGATGACCAAATACGTTAATCAATCTATCTCACGAGCATTCGCACACTCACAAGTTCACAAAATACCGGCTTTTCGGCATTTTGGCTTTTGCCGATCTAGTCTATGAGAGGATGTCAGTTACACACTTGATTTATGACGGCACGTTGGCGAGATCCACACACGAACTGCCTACCATTGGATTACTAACACGTCAATCTATATATCGAAAACAAACTACGTATTTAACCCCTTACCATATTCGGCCAACAAAGCCTTAGATCCCAGAGTTCCTTACCTTTGACGAAATATGGGTTAGATTTAGAGAGCCAACCGAATAAGTCCTCAAGCCCTTTTCTGTATGTCCCCTTGCCAACGCTACCGCTTACACAACCAACAGAAAAATGCAAATCCCTTAGTCCAAAATGCTAGCCACCCTAAGGGTTTCGACTTTTCCTTTCTAAAAGCAATGAGACTAATGACAGTTTGTTCGAAAGACTTACCTAACGTCGATCGGTTCAGAAGAATGTTCCTATCTATGATTTTTATCTCCAATCCACCGCAGTCACAAGAAGAAGAAGATTCAAACAACCAAAGATTCGGCCTCCTGCACCACAGGTATGTAGGTTTCAGTTTTTAAAGAAGTAAGAGAAGAAAAGTTCGGCTACCACAAGATTCGGCTATTAAGGAATATTGAAGATGGAAAAATAAAGGATGAGACAGAGGAAGAAGGGTATAGGTTCGATTATGGAAAAGAAAAGATGGAAGAAGAAAGAAAAAGATGAGAGGTAGTATTCAGCTATAGAGAAAATGGCACAATGGGGCTTCTAGGTTCGGCTATTAGCAAAAAGGGAATAAGAAACCCTAAGCCAAACCTATTTCGGCAAACCAAAGAAAATAAATGTGAAATAAAAGGAAAAGGAATTGCTAGGGATGACACCACTCATCCCAAATGCCGAAATTTCCCCCTTCAAAGACCTAGCCGAATCCCTATACTAGAGACCCTTGGCCGGCCAACTCTTGCTCCTCAAGAGTCCACCATTCGGCCAACACTGCTCTCCCTAACCAGCTCCTAAATCTTCTCCCTTATCCCCTCCTTACTCAATCTCCTGAGCAGCTCAAACAACTCCTGACAGTCTTTTACTTGAGTTCCATTACTTACCATTCCTACTCATAAAAATAATTCCCTTAATATGCTCTTATTGTGACTCGAACCTCAGTTCCCCCTAGCCATCCACACGACACTTTTATAGCCTTCCCAGTGGCGTCACATGCCACCTTGCCACATGCTTCCTTGTGATTTATTTTACCTATTAAATCCTTAAAAGCCCAAATTACCAAAACCCCTTTTTCTTGTGGAATTAAGATTAGTTAAAACTGCCAGTTTTTAACTTAGACGTGGGCCTTCTAAAGGCCCACTAACATACCTAGACTTACATCCAGCAATCAAAACACAAAAATCCTACAATTCGCTAAAATTCCCAGAAATCCCAAAAATCCCGAAGATCCCAAAAATTGGGGCGTTACAACTCTACCCTCCTTAAAGAAATTTCTTCCTCAAAATTTACCTGATCCGAACAGATGAGGGTATTGTTGACGCATTGCCTCTTCTGGCTCCCAAGTAGCTTCCTCTCTGCTATGATTACGCAAAAGCACCTTTACTAAAGGAACAGATTTCCTTCTTAACATCTTGACATCTCGGTCCAATATCTATACAGGCTCTTCCTCAAAAGTCAAATCAGACTGCAGCTCAATCTCTGTAACTGGCACGACATGAGTAGGGTTAGAACGATAACGCCTTAACATGGAGACATGGAAAACATCATAGATCCTGTCTAACTCTGGAGGTAATTCCAATTGATACACCACTGGGCCTACTCGCTTCAAAACCCGATAAGGCCCAATGAACCGCGGACTCAACTTGCCCTTCTTACCAAACCTTAAAATCTTCTTCCAAGGAGAAACCTTCAAAAAGACCATATCACCTACTAAGTACTCAATCTCCTTACGCTTCAAATCTGCATACGACTTTTGCCTATCAGATGCTTCTTTTATCTGATCTCTGATTACTTTGACCTTATCTTCAGTATCAGCTACCAACTCTGGTCCAAGAACCTGTCGTTCCCCCAATTCAGTCCAACAACTAGGGGTACGACACCTTCGTCCATACAGTGCCTCATACGGTGCCATTTGAATACTCGCTTGATAACTATTGTTGTATGCAAACTCTGCCAATGGCAAGTAGTCCTCCCAACTACCTCGGAAGTCAATAACGTATCCCCTCAACATGTCTTCCAAAATTTGAATAACCCTCTCCGACTGACCATCAGTCTGGGGATGGAAAACCGTACTAAAGTTCAATCGCGTCCCCAACGCTTCATGCAACTTCTGCCAAAATCGAGATGTGAATCTGGGATCTAGGTCAGAAATAATTGAAACTGGAACACCATGAAGTCGAACGATCTCTGCGACATACAACTTGGCTAACTTTTGAAGTGAGAAGTCAGTGCGAACAGGTATGAAATGAGCCGATTTGGTCAACTTATCCACAATTACCCAAACCGAGTCTTTCTTTGATGGCGTCAAGGGTAGTCCACTCACAAAGTCCATGTTACCCTCTCCCACTTCCAAAGTGGTATCTTTACTGGTTGCAAAAGTCTAGAAGCCAATTGATGCTCAGCCTTCACTTGCTGACATGTCAGACATTTCCCCACAAACTCTGTTACCTCTCATTTAAGCCCAGGCCACCACTACAATTCTCGCAAGTCGTGATACAACTTACTCCCTCCAGGATGCATAGCATAAAGTCCCCCATGAGCTTCCTTCAAAATTGACTGCCTCAAGTCAGAGTCCTTCGGAACACAAATTCTTCCTTGGAAACACAGAACTCCTTCACTATTCAACCCAAACTCAGAGGTTTCCCCTTTCTTAACTTGCTGGAAACGAGCAACCAAAGACTAATCCTTTAATTGCTTTTCCTTAATCTAATCCACCTAGGATGGCCTTACTTGCAACTCAGCCAACAGACTCCCATCATCATACAGACTCAGACGAGCAAACATTACTCTCAGATCAGATACAACTCTACGACTTAGAGCATCGGCTACCACATTAGCCTTACTTGGGTGGTACTCAATCAAGCAATCATAATCCTTAAGCAACTCTATCCATCTCCTTTGCCTAAGGTTCAGCTCCTTCTGAGTCAGCAAATACTTGAGACTCTTATGGTCTGTGTATATAACACACCTCTCTCCGTACACGTAATGTCTCCAAATCTTAAGTGCAAAGATTACTACTGCAAATTCCAAATCATGCGTAAGATAGTTTACTTCATGAGGCTTTAGCTGTCGTGATGCGTAAGCAACCACCTTACCTTCTTGCATCAACACACAACCCAAACCTACGTGTGATGCATCATTGTACATAGTAAAATCCTTCCCAGACTCCGACTGAATTAATACAGGTGCTTCAGTCAGAACTTTCTTCAACTTCTCAAAAGCTTCCTGCTGCTTCTCAGTCCAAACAAACGGTACTCCTTTCCTTATGAGTTTCGTCAAAGGTGCTGCCATCACAGAAAAACCTTCTACAAACCTTCTATAGTATCCTGCCAACCCTAGGAAACTCTGAATTTCCAACACCGTCCTAGGTGGTTTCTATTCCAAAATTACTTCAATCTTTTGAGGGTCCACCTTAATCCCCTTGGCAGAGACAACATGTCTTAAGAAGGTTACCTCCCTCAACCAGAATTCACACTTGCTGAATTTCACGTAAAGCTCCTTCTCCCTCAACACCTGCAGCACAATGCGGAGATGCTCATCATGTTTCGCTTCAGTTTCAGAATATACCAGAATATCATCAATAAAGACGACTACGAATCGATCCAAAAATGGTTGGAACACACGATTCATCAGATCCATAAATGCTGCAGAAGCATTTTTCAGTCCAAATGGCATAACTAGAAACTCGTAATGACCATACAGAGTCCTGAATGCCGTCTTATAAATATCTGCCTCTTTGACCCTTAACTGATGATATCCAAATCGAATATTGATCTTGGAAAATACAGAAGCTCCTCTAAGTTGGTCGAACAGATCATCAATTCTTGGTAGAAGGTACTTATTCTTAATCATCAGTTTGTTCAACTGGCGATAATCAATACACATGCGCATCGTCCTATCCTTCTTTTTCACGAATAGCACCGGTGCTCCCCATGGAGACACACTTGGCCTAATAAAGCCTCTATCCAACAATTCTTGAATTTGAGCTTTTAGCTCCATTAACTCCTTCGGTGCCATTCTATACGGTGCGATGGACACTGGTGTCGTTCTAGGCAGTAAGTCGATTCCAAACTCGACTTCTCAGTTTGGAGGCAATCCCGAAAGCTCCTCTGGAAAAACATCTTGGAATTCCTTAACGGTTCTAACCTTATCCACCGTCAGTCCCTCAGTCTCCGATTGACTTACAAATGCCAAATAAGCCTCACAACCCTTACGAATCCATTTTTCGGCCCTCAATGTCGACACCACATTGGACAAATTATCGCTTCGCTCACCAATCACCATAACCTCCTCACCTTCCGTGGTCCTTAACACCATTTGCTTAGTAGCACAATCCAAAGTTGACTTATGCTTGACTAGCCAGCCCATTCCCAGAATGTGGTCGAATTTTTTGAACGGTAGCTCCATCAAGTCTCCAGAGAAAATCTTCCCTTGAGTTTCTAAAGGCACGCCCCTATACAGTTTGTCTACCCTAACCGAGTGACCAAAAGGGCTTAGTACCGATACCCCACTCACAGTCTCCTCAGAGTGCACACCCAACGACCCAGATATGGCACATGCAACATACGAATGAGTAGACCCAATATCTATCAAATCAATGTACGACATGCTATAAATCAAAAACATACCAGTTATGACGTCAGGTGCATCACCCTCCTCTCGACGACGAGCTACATACACCAACGCTAGCTGTCGAGCCTCCATATTTTCGGCACCCCTACCAGGTGCTCCTCGTCCTCGACCATTTCCACTACTCTCCCTACCTTGTCCACATCCTCTCGGTGGTTGCAGTCCACATCCTTTGGTTGAACAACCTCTCGTTCTACAACTGAATCGACCATTTTTCGTGGATGGTCCCTAACTCAATGCTCCATAGATCCGCACCAGAAGCAAGCACTAGAATGTGTCCTACACTCGCCCAGATGTACCTTACCACAGTCCTTACAGACTTGCGGTCTAACAACATTTACCGGAACTGCTCGAACTGGCTCCTCTACTCTAGCTCTTTTAATATAACTATTTGCACCCCCAAAGGTCCTGAATCCCTCCTAAAATGGTTTCAAACCTTCTCACGATTCTGCCTTTTAGCACACTTCACCTCCTCGGCTATCTTAGCTTTCTCTACCAACGCAACAAAGTCACGCTCCCTCTGCGGAGCAATCAGCACCTTAAGTTCATCTCTAAGGCCGTCCCCGAAGCGCACACTACGTTCATACTCCGTAGTGACTATCCCAATGGCATACCGGCTCAGCCTCAGAAACTCAGCCTCATATTCAGCGACCGACCTACCCCTTTGAACCAGATTTAGGAATTCCTTCCTACGAGCGTCCACATAACTTGCCCCAACATATTTTCCCTTGATGGCCATCTTAAACAGCTCCCAAGTTACCCTATCAGCTGGGGTCTTATCTCTCACAGTGAGCCACCACTGGTAAGCCTCATCTCGCAACAATGATACGGCTCCCTTCAACTTCTACTCTACAGAACAATCCAAGTCATCCATAATCTGTTCCGTGGCCTCCAACCAATATTTCGCCACGTTTGGGGCTACACCAGACATGCCCCTACAGATTTTCGCTCTATTAGCCCGGAGTCGCTCAGAAATAGATCCTCGAATTCCATTACCAATACTTGCCCTAGCAACCCTCTCCAGTACACGAAGCATCGCCTGAGATAGAGCATCATCCCCGACACCTCGATCGTGAGACTCCACCTCTGTTGCTGGGGGTACTGGTGCATCTGCCGCCGACATATGTCCTGAAGATGAAGATCCAGCCCGTGCACTACCTCGGCCACGTCCACGGCCTCTTCCACGGCCTCTTCCACGAGCTGCTCTCGTACTTATATCGTATTATCTACTTACGAATTTTATGCATCATTAAATGTTTCAATGTTTATCCCAGATGCTTTATGAACAAACAGTAATTCAGAGTTTGTTTTCTGCAGAATCGAAGTCTAGCTACAGTCTCAGTCTGTTACCAAAATTTCCTATAGTTTCAAAATCATCCTACTAGGTTATACAGACAGATAATTTTAGAAAAAAATATTCAGAAAAGTTCAGAATAGTACTTACAGACTTGGGCCGAAGATTCGAAATGCCACCTTTTAAAGATCCAAATTTTGAAAATCGAGTTTCGTAACTTTATAAAAATTTTATTTTCGAAAAACCATTGTTTTTATAAACCCATTCCACAGCTGAGTTGTTGCAACCGAGCTCTGATACCACTTAATGTAACACCCAAACCCGGCCTAGACGTTATGACCGAATTCGACGTGCCACATCGAAGCATTAAAAACGTTTTATATTTTTACTCTAGAAAATTTACTTAGCGTTTAAAAGATAATTTCATCGTAGGGTAAGGTGAATGGAAGCTGAGCACCAGGTAAGAAACCGAAGAAGAGGAGGTGAGTCCAGCGGACTGCTTAAGTACCAAGCTCCCTTACGATCCAATCCTAGACATTCACACCACCATTGCCACACCTTAACTTCGTGTATATTCTTAGGAATCCAATTTGATTAAGTTCATTTTGAGAAAAGTGATTAAGTTTGTAAAACGTTTTCGTTGTGAAAGTTTTACTTGTTGTCGTGATATTTTGAAACCAATTACCATTTTGAAAAATACGCCCTAGAGCTAATCAGTTTCAGCGACTAATATATCTATTCTAAATAAAACATATTAAAACAATTTAAATAATTAAAGCGGCCTTATTACAACTTAAAACCCAAATCATAAAAGTAAATGAAAAGATGTCCAAATCCCCAGAAGAAAACTGAAATTTGCAGAACGTGTGGCCATTCCGAATCCCTCCCAGCTCCAAGCCCACTATGGTTGGGGATTACCTGCATGGATGGAAATAAAGGATGAGTTTGGGAACTCAGTGTGTAAAATAACCCAACCATAGTCCAAATCAACTCAAACCATAGAAACAGATTAAACTGGGCCTTAGCCCTATGCAGAATTCAGAACGAAGCCCGGAGGCTGATAACAGATGCAGAATAGATATTTCATGTATGCAGAAACCCAACCCATATCCAACCTTATGCCATGTGGGGAGACTACTCGACCCACCCATCCGCTACACACCACAGAATTTTGCAGCATGGCTACCAGAACAGATATTGTGACAGAGTCACCAAATACAAATATTGTGGCAGAGCCACCAGAATAGATATTTGTGGTAGAGCCACCAGAATACTTCTTCCATCAATATAACCCATCCCATGCAACAGATATACATGTCATGGCATACATCATACAATATCAGAATATCATGCATTTTAGTCACAATTAACCCTAGGGGTATAACGATAATTTTACACCTAGGGGTAAAATGGTAAAATTCCATATTCAAGGGTATTCTAGTAAATTAACTATTTTAGGGTTTTTATGCATATTACAACCAATAACGTATTAACAGAGACACTTACCGAGCGTTCTTACCGCGTTGGGCCCGTTGGCCCATTAACCTGATTATGGCCTATTAAGCCCAAAAATATCGAAATGCGTGAAATCATGCACTCCGTAATCTTATCACTTAAGATTACCAAATACGTTAATTGATCTATCTCACGAGCATTTGCACACTCGCAAGTTCACAAAATACCGATTTTTCGGCATTTCGGCTTTTGTCGATCTAGTCTATGAGAGGGTGTCAGTTACACACCTGATTTGTGACGACACATTGGCGAGATCCACACACGAACTCCCTACCATTGGATTACTAACACATCAATCTATACATCAAAAACAAACTACGTATTTAACCCCTTACCATATTCGGCCAACACAGCCTTAGATCCCAGAGTTCGTTACCTTTTGCCGAAATATGGGTTAGATCTGGAGAGCCAACCGGATAGGTCCTCAAGCCCTTTTCTGTATGTCCCCTTGTCCATGCTACCGCTTACACAACCAACAGAAAAACGCAAATCCCTTAGTCCAAAACGTTAGCCACCCCTAAGGTTTTTGGCTTTTCCTTTCTAAAAGTAATGAGACTAATGATAGTTTGCTTGAAAGACTTACCTAACGTCGATCGGTTTAGAAGAATGTTCCTATCTATGATTTTTATCTCCAATCCACCGCAGTCACAAGAAGAAGAAGATTCAAACAACCAAAGATTCGGCCTCCTACACCACAGGTATGTAGGTTTCAGTTTTTAAAGAAGTAAGAGAAGAAAAGTTCGGCTACCACAAGATTTGGCTATTAAGGAATATTGAAGATGGAAAAATAAAGGATGAGACAGAGGAAGAAGGGTATAGGTTCGATTATGGAAAAGAAAAGATGGAAGAAGAAAGAAAAAGATGAGAGGTAGTATTCGGCTATGGAGAAAATGGCACAATGGGGCTTCTAGGTTCGGCTATTAGCAAAAAGGGAATAAAAAACCCTAAGCCAAACCTATTTCGGCAAACCAAAGAAAATAATGTGAAATAGAAGGAAAAAGAATTGCTAGGGATGACACCACTCATCCCAAATGCCGAAATTTCCCCCTTCAAAGACCTAGCCGAATCCCTATACTAGAGACCCTTGGCCGGCCAACTCTTGCTCCTCAAGAGTCCACCATTCGGCCAACACTGCTCTCCCTAACCAGCTCCTAAATCTTCTCCCTTATCCCCTCCTTACTCAATCTCCTGAGCAGCTCAAACAACTCCTGACAGTCTTTTACTTGAGTTCCATTACTTACCATTCCTACTCATAAAAATAATTCCCTTAATATGCTCTTATTGTGACTCGAACCTCAGTTCCCCCTAGCCATCCACACGACACTTTTATAGCCTTCCCAGTGGCGTCACATGCCACCTTGCCACATGCTTCCTTGTGATTTATTTTACCTATTAAATCCTTAAAAGCCCAAATTACCAAAACCCCTTTTTCTTGTGGAATTAAGATTAGTTAAAACTGCCGAAATCCTACAATTCAGCAATCAAAACCCTTTTTTCCAAAGGCCCACTAACATACTTAGACTTACATCCAGCAATCAAAACACAAAAATCCTACAGTTCGCTAAAATTCCCAAAAATCCCGAAAATCCTGAAGATCCTGAAAATTGGGGCGTTACAATTTGGCTAAAATCAGACTATCATCAAATAAGATCAATCCAGTAACCAGTACTCACAATAATAAATAAGGATTTTCCATCCAGGCATCTGTAACTATAACTGCTTTCTCAGAGATTGATCGGTAATTACTCGAAATCTTTCAATATCTAAATCCATTAACAATGTCTTAAACTTCAGATTTTTTTCCGTAACATTAGATACTTTAAACCATTAGGATCAGGAAGCATATGACATTTTCCATCGAACACACGATATCATTGAATTCACAACATAGACATAAAAGTGGTCGTCTCTAAATCACCTATAACACCCCTTACCCGTACCCGAGACTGGGACTAGGTACGAGGCGTTACCAGACATGTACTCTAATATTTTTGGGAAGTACGGGTTGTAAAATTTTGTTTCAATTTAAAACTAATCGAACGACATCTTAATGCCTCTATTATGGACCAACGAGACCCAAAACATATATTGAGAAAGGTCCGGGGCTAAACTGAGGACCTGAGAAAGTTCTCAAAGAATTTTCTAAGTTAAGCCTCACACGCCCGTGTGGAGGCAATGCACACACCCGTGTGCTTTGGAACACGCCCGTGTCCCCTACCCGTGTAGAATTAATTGAATTTATTTTCTATTTCGAACCTACAGGGGTTTTCACAAGGCCAAGCACATGTCTGTGTCCCTGGCCTGTGTCCTTGACACGGCCTAGACACGCCCGTGTGCTCGCCCGTGTCCAAAAACTCAAGCATTCTATTTATGACGTCAGCATGCATTTAAGGGCACACGACCAAGACACACGCCCGTCTGCTAGGCCGTGCCCTACAAACAGTTGAGACACACGATCGTGTCTCTGCCCGTGTGTTTACTACCATGCATTTTGTGTAACGCCCCTAACCCGAATCCGTCACCGGAATAGAGTTACGGAGCATTACCAGAGTTACTGATTTATTTATTAGATATTTTATTTCATCTAACATTCATATTTGGAACCAATTAAAATCAATCATATTGTCCCTTAAACATACTTATTTTTCTAGACATGTTTTACTTGAATTTATTAGTCGTCTCAATATACTTAATTTCCTTGTATCAACGTATCAAAGGTAATCACATATTGACATATCATGATAAATATCATTCTTTAGCCATTTCTTCAAAAACATAAATCAGGTAATTCATTATATCGATATTTCATGCATTTAAAAATAAAATTCTTGCAATTTAATCCTTATTTCCAGCCGTTATTCTCATACAAATTGATAACAGCCCATGTATTCTATAAATATCAAAATTTTTCATAATTTCAACACTTTTCAATTTAATCCTTAAAACATGTTTTTCCCCGATCTTGAACTAAATTAATAATTTTATTCAATTTTGAAATTTTAAATAATAAAATAATCCACTTCATGCAAATTGGTCATTTCTAACATTTTTACAAAATTACCCATAAAGTTTTACTTTTATTCAATTTAGTCCCTGAGCCTAAAACATGCAAATTAGCTATTCTAGTTGAATATTCATACATATTTTCCTCCTCCTCCTCTCCATTCCACATCCTTAATTTATATAATATGCTTATAAGTAACATTATCTATAATTTCACTATTTACTTATATGTATATTAAAAGTGTCCATTTGAGTCATAGTCACTAAATTATTTATATCTTGAGGTACAGAACTCAAAATTAAGATCCATTAATTTTTCCTGAAACTACACTCACATGTATTCTTACCATAAAATTTTCAGAATTTTTGGTTAAGCCAATTAGGACATTTTATTCATTAAATTCTCACCTATTTTGCTATTTGACAGTTCTAACCACTCTTCACTAAAGTTTAATTATCTCTTTAAACAGAATTCAAATGATGTTATAATTTGTTTATTATAAAAATAGACTCATTAAGGAATCTAACCATATAAATTACGTCCCAAAACTATTTTTTTTTATAATTTTTAATGATTTCTCCAAGTCAGAATAGGGGATCTCGAAATCATTTTGAACCAGTCTCACAAAAATATAAATATCTTAGATTATAGAATTTCTTTACTTTCTATATTATTTTATATGAAAATAGGCTCAATAATATTTAATTCCATATCTCATTTAGATTCTAATTCAATTTCTACCAATTTTGGTGATTTTTCAAAGTTAGCCTATTGCTTCTTTCCAAAACTACTTTAGTGCAACATATTGATTACCAAGTTTATAACACTCCTATTTCCATTCTCTACCATATTTCCCATTATTTTCTCTCATTTCCCTTCACTAATATATCAAGAACATGGATCCTTATATAATAAAACTCTACCTTAACATCATTTTCATGCTTTTGGTATTACCTTACATGAGAAACTCTACTTGAAATATATTGAAATCTTAAAATTCTTGCCTTGTCCCATTGGTTTTAATCTTTAACTTAATTTTTCTCTCTCCCCCAGCTTCTATTTCTTGAATCCAACTTGATATTCCAACTCCCCTTAGTCTCCTTAACATTTTTCTCTCTTGGTAGCTATGAAAATTCTTTTGATTTTTAGGTGAAAAGAGTGAATTTTTGGTGGAAAGACTAAATTGTAAAGAAAACAAAAGTTTCTTGCTTCTCTTTTCTTCTAACGTGAAATGCATGGAGAAAGATGGATGGTGTATATATTTTTTTTCCACACACACACACACACACATATATATATATATAGACTAAATAAAATAATAAAATAATAAAATATCTTATTAAAATATTAATTAAATAATAATTATCTAATTAAATAACTATAAAATATCAGCAACATCATCATTAGTTTCTAGATTTCTCTCTCTTCCAATTGACCATTTTACCCTTTGTGATCTTTTAAAATTCTATTCTTGAGTCATCACTTAATTTGGCAAAATTGCAATTTAAGCCCTCATAATTCTTCACCTATTCAATTTGGTCCTTATTCATCAATTTTCCTTGGTTTCTAGATCATTCCAACCTTAAAATATTTGCACTATTAGTCCTTCAAATTTTTCATATTTACACTTTAATCCCTCAAATTTTGAGTATTTACTCGTGGGTCACAAAACTTTTCTCACTTTTGCAATTTATTCCTTTCTTGAATCAATATGTCATAATATACTTCCCAATGACATAACTCAATTTTCCTCTTCTTGTCACTTTATTTCCTTATTTTACTGTATTAAGGATAATATCTTACAGTAAAAATTTTCAGGGTGTTACATTTCTGTCCCCCTTAAAAGAAATTTCGTCCTCGAAATTTCCTTATTTTCTTTTGATCATGAACTTCATTATTTCCATAATTCTATAGCTCATTTCTGCACATATTTATCTAGTTTATCATTTATATTCATCCCCTATCCTTTCATGTCACAATTTATTTTTAATTCAATATTGCAAACATACCTTATAATGAAAATTGTTTACCTTTTTATAAGAGGCCGAATAGACTAAACATAACACTTTAGAATATACGGAACTTATATAGAAGTGTATTATTATGCACTATTAATCAGAGAGCACTTGGTGAGTACCAACGTGCTATTATCGGATAATGTGCTACAGTCTCTTAATGGTACACCACTAATATCTTAGTAGATCTAATCTCATCTACTTGGGAAAATTACATTATGCACGCATATCACTTTTACACTTTTAGCATAATGCTTTTACATACTTTACAATTTAATCATTGTGCCAATAACCTATATGTTTATATCTTCTCTTTCTTTAATACATGTAATATATTTCAAAATTCACTAATAATCTTTATTATGTATTTCATATATCACTTTCTAATTCCAATTTCACTTTCAATTCATTTACAACTCAATTTAATTTCCATTCAATTCAACAATAACACTACCTCATACTTCTCTTACCATATACATAATTTAAATTTAACATTTGATAATAATAAATAATTTGAATTATATTAATACAACCGTCGCTATCTATACTCAATGGTATTACCATAATTCAAATTATAAAACTATAATAAATTATAGACATCAAACATGTAACAATATAAGTCATATGTGTTAATTTATGCTTTAATTTCATATATCAACAATAGTCTTTTATCAAATGGCACCATATATCATCTATATATCTTTAATCAAATCATGAACCTTTGGTTCAACTTTTCAATCTCATATACCATGTAACACCTTTATACCATGTTTGTCTCAAGGAAATTGATATAGGAATATATATTAAATTTGGTGCCAAAGTAATTCTTGGCCAATCACTAATATACTAGAACATAACGGAAAAATTTAAATAATTTATAATTTAGTCCTTAGTACTACTTGAGACATACTTAATTTTTCTTACGTACATGTCATTCTATTCAAAAATTTTAAACGTACTCTCTTATTACCTAGAGATGTGATGAGATTGAAGCTCGTAATCTAAAATACAACTCTTCAAAATTTTGTACCTAATCTTACCACTATTTTATTTTCAATAAATCTTTCATGTATTTAAAACTTTAAATTTTCTTAATAGTATGTATCTTAAATAGCTTTTCTTCATTTTAATTTATATGCCTTCTTACTATATCAATATTCATTTCATGCATTTTATCAATAAACATTTTATAAAATCATTATTTCATATATTTCATTTTATATCCCAATTCAATAACTTATTTTATTTCATATCTAAAACCTTACGACGTTAATCTTTCAATACTTATTTAAACCAACATTTTTCAATAAAAATAATTATAATTAATTCATAAGTTTATATTCAATTAACTCATACACTATTTCATTATTTCCAATTCATTTTATTTTCACTTCTTATTTCGATATCTCAATTTCAATTCACATTTCAATTCATAATTTCTTTCTTATATATATATATATATATATGTTCAAGACGATCAATCAAATTTATTTAATTTTCTTGTTTCAGTTATTCACCCTATTAACAAACTTGGATTTTGATGGATACACGGATTCCAACCCAAACACACCAGTAATATCCAACCAAAACACACCAGAATAATCATGTAATCCTCCCAAACACACCAGAATCACATAGTCCTCCTATCCGTATCCGTTGCCGAAATACGGTACGAGGAATTACTAGGATTTACATATCATTTAATAAAAATTTCAATTAAATACTTACCGTTTCTTCATAAGTATATATCGTTCATTTTATTATATCAATATTTCATGCACCATCATTTCCATATATTTTATGTATATTTATTCTGTAATAGTTCATATCAAACTTAACATAAATTATATTCCTTGGACTTATACTTATTTCATTTATCTATCTTCATAATTATTTCATGCAACTATTTTGTACATATATTTCCATATGACCAATTCCTGTAAACATTTCACACAACCATTTTATATAACCAATTCATATCACCATTTGTCATCTGGTATATATTACCTGAATATTATATATTTCCATATGACCAATTCCTATAAACATTTCACACAACCATTTTATATAACCAATTCATATCACCATTTGTCATCTGGTACATATTACCTGAATATTAGTTGTTTAACAGATGTCTTAGCGTCTCTCATCCACGATCTTATTTATCTTCGACATGATGCCATAGTGTCTTTCAACTATGGTCTTACTCATTTTCTATCAGGTTGCCATGGTATCTTTCAACCATGGTCTTATTCATTTCCCTGTCATGTTGCCATGGTATCTTTCAACCATGGTCTTATTCATTTCATGTCATGTTGCCATGGTATCTTTCAACCATTGTCTTACACATTTCATATCATGTTGCCATGGTATCTTTCAATTGTGGTCTTACACATTTCATATCATGTTGCCATGGTATCTTTCAACCATGGTCTTACAGATTCATATCATGTTGCCATGGTATCTTTCAACCATGGTCTTACACATTTGAATCGCAATGCCATAGCGTCTTTCAGCTATGGGTCTTACTCGTCTGAATCGTGATGCTATAGCGTCTTTCAGCTATGGTCTTACTTATTTCTGGTATGATGCCATAGTCCAACTATGGTCTTACACGTGTATTGCCATGGCCTAGCCATGGTTTTACGCTCGTGGTGCCATATCCCAGATATGGTTTTATCATCAGGATGCCATAGCCTAGCTATGGTCTTATACATAAATTGCCATGGCTCAGGCATGGTATTATCTGTCAATTTATCACTGATCATTGAATGGTCATACTCAATTCAGCGTTCAACTCCATTTGAACTTTTGGTCCGATTTCTGTAATTTAATAATATTCATAATTCAATAGCAAACATATGAAATAATACATTATATCAGTCATAATTTAGCAAATAATCATGAAAGTTCAATCATATAAACTTATCTGGCTAAATTGTAGAAATACCAAAATTCAGGGGCATTTTAGAAATTTTCTATTTTTCTCTATTTTCCACCGATATTTATCTAAATTGATAATTTCATTCAATTTATTAATTTAAATAATAAAACAATTCATTTCAAATTTCACTTTTCTACAACTTACTATCAAATATTTATCTCAATTTCATTCAATTCAATATTGATGCTTACCTTAAAACTTTTACTTACTATACACAAATTTAAACATAACATTTATTCATACCTTTATAAGTTCGGACTCATCATAATCATCTTTTACTCATATACTTGAGTTGTGACAGCCCAAAATTGACCCTAGTCGGGAAGTGGTTTCGAGACCACTAAACCGAGTCACCAAAATGCTTGAACGTAATATTTATTGTCTAGAATATGTAATGATGAATGTGTGAAAATTTCAAGCTTCGATTTAGTCGATTGCATGTGAATTCAGTTAGTAGGACTTGTGTGACACTTTTGAAATGTGATAGGCTAATCTATAAGGACCTAATAGTGCATGTAATCAAAAGGAGGACTTGCATGTCAAATTTCCCCTAATTGGTAGTGGCCGCCATGACAAAGGATTATGGGCAAAACATGTCATAGACATGTTATGTTGGTGCATCATGGGAGGAAAAAATAAATTAATGAGTATGGGTAATAAAGAAATGGAAAAGAAAAAAAAAGAAAGGATGTGTGAGTGTTACCCCCATTTTGCCGTGAGTTGAAGAAAAAGAAAAAAAATTGTTGTTCATCCTTTTCATTTCTTTGAGCCGAAAATTCTAAGGAAGAAGGAAGGAGTTCTTGCTTCATGCTTGGTTTGGAAGAGGATTAGGAGGAGGTTTGGCCATACTTGTGTCTAGATTAAGGTATGTTTGAGGTTGTGCCATGAGATTCATGCATGATTTTAGTTGCTAGCTTGAGTTCTAATTAGCCCATAGTTCAAATTTTTGCTATGTCATGGGGATGATATTCGGCCAAGGTGGATTTTGTGTTAATGCCATTGCATGCTAAATATGAAGCTTGATAATGATACATGTGATGGTGGATTGAGGACTCTTGGATTTTCTTTTTAGCATTTTTTTTGAGTGAGACATTAAGTTCTTTGTTTAACCATGACCAAAATTGAAATGGTATGGTGTTGTGATGTATTCGGCCATGGTATACCCATAAGTATGATTTATGCTTATTGCATGGTAGGTAAGATTTGTGTTTTGGATTTATGTTCATGTTTAGTTATAATCAACTTGAGATTCGGCCCTTGCACCTATATGTATATATGTTTGCACATGATGTATTGGTATGACATATATACTATCACAAGGTATATATTTACTTATGATGATGTTTCGGTTATGAAGTAAATGATAGATGCGTATTGAGCTACAATATGTAATTGGCCTCAACATCAACATGCATATTCGGCCACATGAGATGGATTGGTGTGCTTGCATTCGGTTAGAGGCAAGCATATTGATGCCTTTATCTTGGTTAGGACAATCGGCTAAAACGGGAGTGTGGGTTAATATCTTGAGTTGATGCATGATTTCACATGTATGTGACTTTAATGTCTAATGTATAAATGTGGGCTAAGTGCCTTGTGTTCCTTTTTTCGATGCTCAAATGATTAAATCGATTTATTTATTTAATTAAGCTCAAGAGCAAAGGGGATCTAAATCCGATAAAGGGAAGGAAAAAGTAGTCGAATAGCCATCGAAATCGTTCGACAACATCCGAGGTAAGTTTTTGAGTAATGGAACTTAGATTATGATCTAATTAGATTATGTAATAAACAAATCAAAATCATGCCCTTGTACACTGAGCTGAAATTGTAAATATGATAAGTGTCTTGTGTTTGAGCTTTGGTAATGAGAATGTAATAAGGATGTGTTATGATTTGTTGATATATGTGCTTGGTTATTTGAATGGTATCCGGGCTAAGTCCCGAAGGCTTTTGTCCTAAGTGACTAAATCCGGGTCAATTCCCGAAGGCATTTGTGCGAGTTACCAAAACCGGGCTAAGTCCCGAAGGCATTTGTGCGAGTTACCAAAATCGGGTTAAGTCCCGAAGGCATTTGTGCGAGTTACCAAAACCAGGTTAAGTCCCGAAGGCAATTGTACGAATTACTATAACCGGGCTATGTCCCGAAGACAATCAAGCGAGTCGCTATATCCGGTTAAATTCTGAAGGTACGTGATTCGGGAATGAGCAATCTTGCTGTAAAAATTTCAGTTAATACGCTTGCAAAAATTCCTGCAATGAGGTATGTTCGTATGTGCTTTGAATTAGTTGAGCCCTTACAAATAAGTATTCGCTCAATTGATAAACGAGCTACCGGGCTTTGGCTAAGTTGATCTTTTGTGTATGAACATAAGGGTTGGTAATGTGAAGTAAGTATGATATTGAGAATGTGTGCATATGAAATTATCCGTTTAGCTATATGAATGCTATGCTTTTGTTGTGCTGGAATCCCTTGCTCAAAACTTACTAAGCATAAATTGCTTACTCCGTTTCTTTGTTCTCTGTTTTATAGATTTTGGCTGGTCAGCTATCGGACTTTATGCTTAAGTCGAAGTCTCCCACACTATCAAAGCCCCCCCTTTTGGTACAATTTTGGTTGAACTTTGAAATGGCATGTATAGGACTACTCTTTCGTTTGATGGTCATAGACCCTTTGATTTTGTATAAATTTGGATAGCCATGCGAAAATGGCTTATATACACTTTGGCATGGTATCATAATCATTTTGTATGTTGTTCATTAAGAGATGTGGAAATGTTTGAAATCGATTAGCCCTTGGAATGGTTAATCGTGATCATCTTTTGTGCCATGTATGCTAAAAGGGCTAGTTGAATCAAGGAAATTATGAAGTAGGTAAAATTTACCTTAAAGGCAGAGGTTGACAGCTGCAGTGATGTGGATGTGAAAAATCACTAAAAATAGTAGGAATGGAATTAAATAGTGAATAAATTGTGTAAATGAACCTTGATGAATCTATTTTCATAGGAATGAAATGACCATATGAACAGTATGTTAAGAGATATTGAAGTTTTTGCGAGACAGGGCCAGAACGGTTTCTGGATTCCTTGTTCCGACTTTGGAAATTCATTGTAAATTAACCAGAGATAATTAGGAGTCATGCCATATATGTATAGATTCCTCTTTGAGTCTAGTTTCTATAGAAACAAACAGCATCAGTATTGAAGCCCTGTACAGGGAGATATCCAAGTTGTAATGCGCCAAGGTCAGTGTAGTCGATCCCTGTAACATGGGAGATTTTAACTAATAAACTATACTAATTGGCCCTACCAAAAATTCTATAAAAAAATATGTAGATGGAAATATGAGTCTAGTTTCAGGTAAAAATTACGAAACTGATTTTCGAGCTTTGAAACTCAAGATATGATTTTTAAGGCGACAGTGATGCAGTAACCAGCTTGTCTGGAAATTTCTAAATGGACGGTGAAAATAATTGAGTCTGTGTGCACCTTGTGTTCGACTCCGGTAATGGACTCGGGTACGGGGTGTTACAATTTTATTGGTATCAGAGCTACGGTTTAGTCGATTCTAGGACTACCGTAATGCGTTTGGGTCTAGCTATACATGCCATTTTATGTGATTATTTGATAGTGTGGTGATTTCTGACAATTGCAAATGTGTTTATTTATAGTAATGGATCTCGATCCCGACCGAGTGGTAGTGATGATCTTGAGAGTGTAGCGCTGCTCAAGACAAGGGACAACGGCGGACTCTCAACCTAATGCTAGTAATCCAAATGATGAAGCTAGACAAGCTTTCTATAGCGTGATGAATGATTGGTTCAACCAATACATTCGAACTAATACTGGTGTTCCACAACCTCTATTCCCAACAAACACAACCCCGAACCTACAATGCCTCCGATGAATCGACCAAATAAGGTCAAATAAGCCCTAGTTGATGAATCCGAAAACATGGGGCTTCAATTTAAAGCTACGGATAGCGGCGATGCCGAAACAAGCTGAATTTTGGTTGGACAACACTATCCGCACTCGATGAGCTATCTTGTACATCGATGAATGCCTAAAGTGTACTATCTCCTTGCTACGATTACGCCTACTATTGGTGGAGTACTCGACTTACAGCCCCCTAGAGCAAGTAACTTGGGAGTTTTTCCAAACCGAGTTTGGAAAAAGTATATCGATCGAGATTTGTTGATCAAAACGGAAGGAATTTCTTGAGCTTAAGCAAGGTTCTATGTCGATTCTCGATTACGAGCGAAAATTTGTTAGACTTAGTAGATACGCCGGAATGTGTTTCGTCCGAGACTATCATGTGTAAACGCTTGAGGATGGGCTGAATGAAGATATAAAATGTTCGTTGGCATTCTTGAAATACGAGAGTTCGTAGTACTTGTCGAGCGAGCTTGTAAAGTCAAGAGCTTAGAAAAGAAAAACAAAAGTTGATGTGGGAACCGGGAGTTTCAGAAAGATCCTTGGGAAAGTCTCTTCAATAGGCATCAAGAAATTTCTAGATGATGTGGGCGGTCTAGAGGCACTTCAGCCTTTTAGATGAGATCGTGATCGACCCCACGTGGGTACACGAGGCACTTGGTCACCGGTGTTGGGAATGAAGGTCGAGACGAACGAGTGTCGAGATTGTGGTAAATGGCATTCGGGAGTCAGAGGTTCCATGACCGCCTCTGCTATAAGTGTGGATTAGTGACCACTTTATCAAGGATTGCCCGAGGTTGCTGAACAAAATGTAAGTTAGAGTGGGAAACCAAAGCTACTCTCGCTCGGGTAGACCGTCCGAAACACGGGCAATGCTAGTGGCGGTCAGAGAGGATCTAGAGATGCTACAACCAAATCTGAGGCTCGTGCGCCTGCTAGAGCTTATGTTATACGTGCCCGCGAGGATGCTTCTTCGCCTGATGTTATTACCGGTACTTTTACTCTCTTTGATACTAATGTAATTGCTTTGATTGACCCCGGTTCTACTCATTCTTATATATGTGAAACCTTAGCATCCAGTAAGAATTTACCTATTGAGTCTACTGAGTTCGTAATTCGGGTGTCAAATCCCTTGGGTCGTTACGTGCTTGTCGACAAAGTGTGTAAGAAATGTCCCGTAGAATTCGAGGTTCCTGTTTTCCGGCGGACTTGATGCTTCTGCCGTTTGATGAATTTGATGTTATTCTTGGTTTGGATTGGTTGACCGTGCATGATGCGGTTGTGAATTGCAAAAGCAAGACTATTGATTTGAGGTGCGCGAATAACGAGATAATCCGAGTTGAGTCTACGGACTTAAAGGGGTTGCCAGCTGTAATATCATCAATGTTGGCCCAGAAATATATAAGAAAGGGGTGCGAAGCATACCTTGCGTATGTACTTGATGATAAGGAGTTAGAAATAAAACCCGAATCTGTGCTTGTGGTTTGTGAATACCCGGATGTTTTTCCCGAAGAATTACCGGGTTTGCCACCTGTTCGGAGATAGAGTTTGGTATTGAGCTTGTACTTGGGACTACGCCGATTTTGATAGCTCCGTATCGTATGGCACCAACCGAGTTAAAAGAGTTGAAAGCTCAGTTGCAAGAATTGACGGATAGAGGTTTCGCTCGACCAAGTTTCTCACCTTGGGGTGCACCAAGATTGTTTGTGAAAAGAAGGACGGAACCATGAGGTTGTGCATTGACTATCGTCACCGAATAAAGTGACGATAAAGAATAAATATCCGTTACCGCGTATTGATGATTTGTTTGATCAACTAAAGGGAGCCTCAGTGTTTTCAAAGATAGATTTGAGATCGGGTTATTATCAGTTGTGGATTCGAGATTCGGATGTACCCAAAACTGCTTTCAGAACGAGGTACGGTCACTACGAGTTCTTAGTAATGCCGTTCGGGCTCACTAATGCCCTACAAGATTTATGGATTTGGGGAATCGGATCTTGAACGATATTTGGACCGCTTCGTAGTTGTGTTCATTGATGACATCTTGGTCTATTCAAGAGATGAGACCGAACATCTTGAACACCGAGATTAGTGTTGCAAATATTACGGATAAGCAGTTATATGCTAAGTTCAGCAAGTGTGAGTTCGGTTAAGAGAGGTTAGCTTCTTGGGTCATGTGGTATCTCAGACGGGTATTCGAGTCGATCTTGAGCAAAATTTCAGCCATACTTAACTGGAAGCCTCCGAGAAATATTCCGAGGTTCGAGCTTTTTGGGCTTGCTTGGGTTACTTACCGACGGTTTGTAAAGGTTTCTCGATGATAGCCACACCCATGACGTAGCTACTTCAAAAAGATGTTAGGTTCGAATGGACGGAAAAATGTCGAAAAGTTTTGATCAACTGAAAACTTATTTGACTAAGCTCAATTTTAGTGCAAACCAACCGGGCAAAGAGTTTGTCATCTATAGTGACGCCTCCCTACTTGGGTTAGGTTGCGTATTGATGCAAGAAGGTCGAGTTGTGGCCTATGCGTTGAGACAATTAAAGCCACATGAGAAGAATTATCCGACCCATGATCTCGAATTAGTCGCCATCGATTCGCTTTGAAAATATGGCGACATTACTTATTTGGTGAGAAGTGCCATGTATTTTGGATCACAAAGTCTCAAATATTTGATGACTCAAAGAGACTTGAATCTATGACAAAGGCGTTGGCTTGAGTTGTTGAAAGATTATGAGCTGGTCATTGATTATCACCCGGGAAAGGCTAATGTGGTTGCGGGCGCCTTAAGCCGGAAATCACCGCTTGCTTTATGAAGCGATGAATGTACACTTGTCATTCTACCCGACAATGTGTTAGTAGCTGAATTAAAAGCCAAACCATTATTGATTCATCAAATTCGTGAAGCTTAGAAAGTCGATGATGAACTAGTTGCAAAATGGGCTGAGTGTGTTCCGAACAAGGAATCGGAGTTTCAAATTGATGATGATGATTGTTTGAGGTTCAGAAGTCGTTTGTGTGTTCCAAGGAATTCAGAACTCATTTCGATGATTCTGAACGAAGCCCATTGTAGCCGAATGTCAATTCAACCGGGGAGTACGAAGATGTACAACGATTTGAAACGTCAATTTTGGCGGCATGGTATGAAACGAGACATCTCCGACTTTGTTTCCAGATGTTTAATATGTCAACAAGTGAAAGCGGAACATCAAGTGCCTTCAGGATTACTTCAGCCGATCACGATACCCGAGTGGAAATGGGATCGAGTCACAATAGACTTTGTGTCCGGACTGCCATTGTCAGCAAGTAAGAAGGATGCGATTTGGGTTGTTGTTGATAGACCGACTAAGTCGGCTCACTTTATCCCGTCGCGTCACGGATTTTTCATTGGATAAACTAGCTGAATTGTACGTTTCTCAGATTGTGAGATTACACGGGGTACCGATTTCTGTTGTGTCGGATAGAGATCCGAGATTCACCTCGCGATTCTGGAAGAAATTGCAAGAAGCTTTGGGTACCAAGCTGCATTTTAGCACCGCTTTTCATCCACAAACCGATGGTCAATCTGAGCGGGTAATTTAGATACTTGAGGATATGTTGAGATGCTGCGTCCTTGAGTTTAATGGTTCATGGGAACGATATTTACCTTTGATTGAATTCGCTTACAACAATAGTTTTCAATCAAGTATTAAGATGGCACCTTACGAGGCTTTGTGCGGGCGTAAATGCCGTACACCATTGTTTTGGACCGAGCTCGGTGAAAGCAAAATTTTCGGAGTGGATTTGATTAAAGATGCTGAATAGAAAGTAAAAGTAATCCGTGAAAATCAAGATAGCCTCGATCGTCGTAAGTCGACGCGGATCTCAAACGAAAAGACATTGAGTATCGTGGGAGATAAAGTGTTTCTTAAAGTTTCGCTTGGAAAAGATACTCGATTTGACCGTAAAGGCAAATTGAGTCCGAGGTTCATCGGGTCATATGAAGTATCCGAACGAGTCATCCGATTGCATATCGATTGATTTTGCCTCCGAACTTGAAAAGATTCACGACGTCTTTCATGTTTCGATGCTTGACGTTATAGATCTGATCCATCGCACATAATTGGTCCATCAGAGGTTGAAATTCAAGCCAATATGAGTTATGAAGAAGAACCGATTCGTATCCTAGCACGTGAAGTGAAAGAGTTGCGAAACAAAAGGGTTCTGCTAGTGAAAGTGTTATGGCTCAAACGCGGGATAGAAGAAGCTACTTGGGAACCCGAGAACTCTATAAAAGAGAGATACCCAAACTTATTTACCGGTAAGAATTTCGAGGACGAAAATTTCTTAAGTGGGGGAGAGTTGTGAAAGCCCAAAATTGACCCTAGTCGGGAAGTGGTTTCGAGACCGCTAAACCGAGTCACCAAAATGTTTGAACGTAATATTTATTGTCTAGAATATGTAATTATGAATGTGTGAAAATTTCAAGCTTCGATTTAGTCGATTGCATGTGAATTCAGTTAGTAGGACTTGTGTGACACTTTTGAAATGTGATAGGCTAATCTATAAGGACCTAATAGTGCATGTAATCAAAAGGAGGACTTCCATGTCAAATTTCCCCTAATTGGTAGTGGCCGCCATGACAAAGGATTATGGGCAAAACATGTCATAGACATGTTATGTTGGTGCATCATGGGAGGAAAAAATAAATTAATGAGTATGGGTAATAAAGAAATGGAAAAGAAAAAAAAAAAGAAATGATGTGTGAGTGTTACCCCCATTTTGCCGTGAGTTGAAGAAAAAGAAAAAAATTGTTGTTCATCCTTTTCATTTCTTTGAGCCGAAAATTCTAAGGAAGAAGGAAGGAGTTCTTGCTTCATGCTTGGTTTGGAAGAGGATTAGGAGGAGGTTTGGCCATACTTGTGTCTAGATTAAGGTATGTTTGAGGTTGTGCCATGAGATTCATGCATGATTTTAGTTGCTAGCTTGAGTTCTAATTAGCCCATGGTTCAAATTTTTGCTATGTCATGGGGATGATATTCGCCAAGGTGGATTTTGTGTTAATGCCATTGCATGCTAAATATGAAGCTTGATAATGATACATGTGATGGTGGATTGAGGACTCTTGGATTTTCTTTTTAGCATTTTTTGAGTGAGACATTAAGTTCTTTGTTTAACCATGACCAAAATTGAAATGGTATGGTGTTGTGATGTATTCGCCATGGTATACCCATAAGTATGATTTATGCTTATTGCATGGTAGGGAAGATTTGTGTTTTGGATTTATGTTCATGTTTAGTTATAATCAACTTGAGATTCGCCCTTGCACCTATATGTATATATGTTTGCACATGATGTATTGGTATGACATATATACTATCTCAAGGTATATATTTACTTATGATGATGTTTCTGTTATGAAGTAAATGATAGATGCGTATTGAGCTACAATATGTAATTGGCCTCAACATCAACATGCATATTCGGCCACATGAGATGGATTGGTGTGCATGCATTCGGTTAGAGGCAAGCATATTGATGCCTTTATCTTGGTTAGGACAATCGGCTAAAAGGGAGTGTGGGTTAATATCTTGAGTTGATGCATGATTTCACATGTATGTGACTTTAATGTCTAATGTATAAATGTGGGCTAAGTGCCTTGTGTTCCTCTTTTCGATGCTCAAATGATTAAATCGATTTATTTATTTAATTAAGCTCAAGAGCAAAGGGGATCTAAATCCGATAAAGGGAAGGAAAAAGTGGTCGAATAGCCATCAAAATCGCTCGACAACATCCGAGGTAAGTTTTGAGTAATGGAACTTAGATTATGATCTAATTAGATTATGTAATAAACAAATCAAAATCATGCCCTTGTATGTGGCTATTGAGCCGAAATTGTAAATATGATAAGTGTCTTGTGTTTGAGCTTTGGTAATGAGAATGTAATAAGGATGTGTTATGATTTGTTGATATATGTGCTTGGTTATTCGAATGGTATCCGGCTAAGTCCTGAAGGCTTTTGTGCTAAGTGACTAAATCCGGTCAATTCTCAAGGCATTTGTGCGAGTTACCAAAACCGGTTAAGTCCCAAGGCATTTGTGCGAGTTACCAAAACCGGGTTAAGTCCCGAAGGCATTTGTGCGAGTTACCAAAACCGGGTTAAGTCCCGAAGGCAATTGTGCGAATTACTATAACCGGGTTAAGTCACGAAGGAATTTGTGCGAGTTACCAAAACCGGGTTAAGTCCCAAAGGCATTTGTGCGAGTTACCAAAACCGGGTTAAGTCCCGAAGGCAATTGTGCGAATTACTATAACCGGCTATGTCCCGAAGACAATCGAGCGAGTCACTATATCCGTTAAATTCAAGGTACGTGATTCGGGAATGAGCAATCTTGCTGTAAAATTTCAGTTAATACGCTTGGAAAAATTCCAGCAATGAGGTATGTTCGTATGTGCTTTGAATTAGTTGAGCCCTTACAAATAAGTATTCGCCGCTTGATAAACGAGCTACCGGCTTTGGCTAAGTTGATCTTTTGTGTATGAACATAAGGGTTGGTAATGTGAAGTAAGTATGATATTGAGAATGTGTGCATATGAAATTATCCGTTTAGCTATATGAATGCTATGCTTTTGTTGTCTTGAATCCCTTGCTCAAAACTTACTAAGCATAAATTGCTTACTCCGTTTCTTTGTTCTCTGTTTTATAGATTTTGGCTCGTCACCATCGGACTCGGATTTTTGGAAGTCGAAGTCTCCCACACTATCAAAGCCCCCCTTTTGGTACAATTTTGGTTGAACTTTGAAATGGCATGTATAGGACTACTCTTTCGTTTGATGGTCATAGACCCTTTGATTTTGTATAAATTTGGATAGCCATGCGAAAATGGCTTATATACACTTTGGCATGGTATCATAATCATTTTGTATGTTGTTCATTAAGATATGTGGAAATGTTTGAAATCGATTAGCCCTTGGAATGGTTAACCGTGATCATCTTTTGTGCCATGTATGCTAAAAGGGCTAGTTGAATCAAGGAAATTATGAAGTAGGTAAAATCTACCTTAAAGATAGAGGTTGACAGCTGCAGTGATGTGGATGTGAAAAATCACTAAAAATAGTAGGAATGGAATTAAATAGTGAATAAATTGTGTAAATGAACCTTGATGAATCTATTTTCATAGGAAAGTAATGAAACGACCATATGAACAGTATGTTAAGAGATATTGAAGTTTTCGCGAGATAGGGCAAGAACGGTTTCTGGATTCCCTGTTCTGACTTTGGAAATTCATTTTAAATTAACCAAAGATAATTAGGAGTCATGCCATATATTTATAGATTCCTCTTTGAGTCTAGTTTCTATAGAAACAAACGGAATCAGTATTGAAGCCCTGTACAGGGAGATATCCAAGTTGAAATGTGCGAAGGTTAGTGTAGTCGATCCCTGTAACATGGGAGATTTTAACTAATAAACTATACTAATTGGCCCTACCAAAAATTCTATAAAAAAATATGTAGATGGAAATATGAGTCTAGTTTTAGGGAAAAATTACGAAACTGATTTTCGAGCTTTGAAACTCAAGATATGATTTTTAAGGCGACAGTGATGCAGTAACCAGCTTGTCTGGAAATTTCTAAATGGACTGTGAAAATAATTAACTTGAGTCTGTGTGCACCTTGTGTTCGACTCCGGTAACGGACTCGGCTACGGGGTGTTACATGAGTATCGCTTTCAACATTTTCGGAATTAGCTTGGTTGGGAAACATCTCTATCTTTAAGTAAAACAAATCTCATCAGAGTCAAAAGATATCACACTATCACAGGTTATGTAACGTATTTCTAGGCTTCACATTTCACATGTGTTACATTTGGTTCGAGAACTAACTAAACCTTAGCTCTGATACCACTAAATGCAACTCCCCTAACCCAAATACGTCATCGGGATAGAGTTACAGAGCATTACCAGAGTCACCGATTTATTTATTAGATATTTTATTTCATCTAACGTTCATATTTGGAACCAATTAAAATCAATCATATTGTCCCTTAAACATACTTATTTTTCTCGACATGTTTTACTTGAATTTATTACTCGTCTCAATATACTTAATTTTCATGTATCAACGTGTCAAAGATAATCACATATTGACATATCATGATAAATATCATTCTTTAGCCATTTCTTCATAAACATAAATCAGGTAATTCATTATATCGATATTTCATGCATTTAAAAATAAAATTCTTGCAATTTCATCCTTATTTTCAGCCGTTATTCTCATACAAATTGATAACAACCCATGTATTCTATAAATATCAGAATTTTTCATAATTTCAACACTTTTCATGTAACACCCCAAACCCGGCCCAGACGTTATGGCCGAATCTGACGTGCCACATTGGAGTTGAAAACCCACGTTCGTTTTAGTGTTTTAAAACCATACATTTTATTGAGTTAACAAAGTGTATGGAAGCTGGGCACCGGTAGGTATCCGAGACAGAGGAGGTGAGCCATGAAGGTCGCTTAAGTACCAAGCTCTTTGATTGGATCCAATCCTGAACATGCCCACAACCATAGCCACACTTTGTTATATCGAGTTTAAATTTGTTTAAGTGGACGTCTTTGATAAATCGATTAATCGTGGTGTTGAGATATTTTGAAAACAAGTATCATTTTGAAAACACGTCCTAAGTCTAGCCCATTTGAATAATTATTAACCAATTTGCCCTTTTATAACTGGGGCATAAGCCCTTTCGATAACTGGGGCATAAGCCCTTTTTCACTTCCTCCATCCACATAATAACCCAACCCAATGCATTTATGATTACCTCATGTGCATATCATACATTTCATGTGCATATCATACATACCATATTTATCAAAATCCCATGTATTAAAAACATACATAAACCCTAGGGGTATAATGGTCATTTTACCTAGGGCAAACGGTCATTTTCATGGTATAAGGGTAATCTTGTAGTTTTACCACAAATTAGGGTTTCCACATTCATTAACGATTACTAACAATTCATGGGTGCAAACAAAGTGATTACGGCCCATTTTAGCGAAATCGAGTTATTGGGCCTAAAACCCTAATAGGCCTACTTAGCCAATTTCGTCATCTAAGCCCATTTAGCCTATATTCCATAACGGTTTTAACGGTCTTATCACGCAATTTAACAGATTTCGTTTTCTACCAATTTTTACCCAAATGGGCTGAAAGCCCAATGGGCCCCACTTGACCCCTCGAGGCCCAACTTACCAAGAACGCCAAAATCACATTCTTACCGCTTTCCATCGTTCTCAATCATCGTCTCATCGATTCTAACCAACTAGTGAGCGTTAAGCTTGCTCACAAGTCCTCGAAATGCCGTAATTAGGCATTTGACTTTTCGCATTTTATCGCTTTAAGCTATGAAAGGGTTCGTTTACACACGATTTGCGATTTTCCTTGACGAGATCTCCTATGCGATTTCTCCTATAATCAATTGTTAACTAGATCAGCTTGCAATAATTGAACCAAAATAAGAACTTTCCAATATTAACACTTACACATTCGCCACCATCCATAATGGCCTTAGGCACCTTACCTTTGTCGCGATTGATGACTAGGCCTAGCTACTCCGGTGATCCAAGCTACTCCAAAACGACACTACACCTTGTCTGCTCCTTCAATAAATAAACCAAAAATATTAAAAGAAGACCCCATAAAGTCTATGCCCATATTCGCCATCTCCCTAAATTAGAGAGGTTTCGCTTTTCTTAAACTCCCTAATATTGAATTGATTAAAGCTACGAGCACTTACCAAGGTTCACTTACCCAAACGGTTTCAATCCGTGTTAACTCCGATTCAACGCAATGCAACTCTAAAACACTAGCGTAACCCGTACCACAAGGATCCTCTGAATCGCCACCAAGTTACCCAAGGGTCTTTGTGCTTTTGGCTTTGGGTCATGAAGAAAAAGTGGTTATGGACCAAAAAGGGTGTTGACACAAGAGTTGAAAGGCTTTTTAAAATAACAAGAATCGGCTAAAAAGAAAAAGAACAAGTGTATACCTTTATAAAGCAATCGACTTCCTTTGACTCCTTCGGGATTTGGCTTGTTGATATTCGGTTAGCAATGAAAAGAATGATAGGTTCGGCTTTTACTATAAACGAAAGAGAGGAAGAATAAGATGTAGAGAGTTTGTGGAAGAAATAACGAAAGAGAAAAGAGAGGGATTAGCTTAAGAACAATCGGCAAGAGGAGAAAGAAAAGAGAAGAAGGCTACATACCAAAGAAGAAATCGGCACACTGCATCCCTAATGCCGAAATTAACTAGCCTAATACCCTTCTCGCAAAATCCCTCTCAAATCTCCTTCCAAACGGCTAAGCTCTATCCTTCTCTCAAATCCCTAAAATCTCTCCCTTATCCCTCCTTAATTTATGCATTTGACTTGATCCAACTCTCCTCTTACAGTAATCCACTTAGGTTCCAACACTTACCCTTCCCGCACATAAAATAAATCCTCTTATTTGCCAACACAGGAATCGAACCCAGGACTTCCCTAATGCTCCACACGCCACCTTTTAGGAGCTTAGTGGCGTCACCCTTGCCACTTTACCAAAGCTCTTTGTGTGATGCCTTTACCCACAACTTAATATAAGGGCACCTAGCCGTAACCCCTAACTCCTAAGTCCAAAATTTAAAAATTCTACCTGGTTTTGGCCAACTCATGGGCCTTCCATAAGCCCATTAACATACCCAAATTATGAATTCTATAATCACATACCAAATTTTAGAAATTTACTTAAAATATCAAGAATCGCGAAAAACCCGAAAATCGGATGTTACAACTCTACCCTCCTTAAAGAAATTTCGCCTCGAAATTACTACAGTCCAAACAGTTGAGGGTATCACGACGCATTGCCTCTTCGGTCTCCCAAGTAGCTTTTTCCTTGCCATGGTTCCTCCAAAGTACCTTCACCAACGGATGACCTCCTTCTCAACACCTTGACATCACAATCAAGTATTTGCACAGTTCCTCTTCAAAGGTCAAATCGATTGTACCTCAATTTCGCAATCGCACGATATGAGTTGGGTCGAACGATATCGCCTTAGCATGGACACATGGAAGACATCGTGAATGCGATCCGATTCGAGGTAACTCTAGTGATAAGCCACCGACCCTATCCGCTAATGATTCGTAAGGCCCAATAAACCGTGGGCTCAACTTACCCTTCTTACCAAATCTCAAGATCTTCTTCCAAGGCGAAACTTTCAAAAAGACCATGTCTCCTACCGCATATTCAATATCCTTACGCTTCAGATTGGCATAAGACTTTTGTCGATCCGCCGCCTCTTTTAACCTCTTCCTGATTACCTTAATCTTGTCTTGATGTCGCCACCAACTCTGGCCCAAGTATTTGCCTTTCCCCCAATTCTGCCCAACAAGTAGGCGAGCGACACCTTCGCCCATATAGTGCCTCATATGGAGCCATCTGAATACTTGCTTGGTAACTGTTGTTATACGCGAACTCCGCTAAGGGCAAATGGTCCTCCCAGCTGCCTTTAAACTCAATAGCACAACCCCTCAACATATCCTCTAAAATCTGAATAACCCTCTCTGACTGCCCATCCGACTGAGGGTGAAAAGCCGTACTGAAATCCAATCGCGTTCCCAATGCCTCATGCAACTTCTGCCAAAACCGAGATGTAAACCTTGGGTCTCGGTCTGAAATTATCGATACTGGCACACCATGCAATCGCACTATTTCCGCCACATACAATCCGGCCAACTTCTGAAGTGAGTAATCGGTTCGGACAGGTATGAAATGAGCAGATTTTGTGAGTCTATCCACAATCACCCAAACCGAATCCTTCCTAGAAGGTGTCAACGGCAACCCACTTACAAAGTCCATAGTTACCCTTTCCCACTTCCAAAGTGGTATCTTTACCGGCTGTAACAATCCCGAAGGTAGTTGATGCTCGGCCTTCACTTGTTGACATGTCAAACATCTCCCAACAAATTCGGTCACTTCTCGCTAAGCCCGGGCCACCAATATTGCTCTCGCAAGTCTCGATACAACTTACTCCCTCCCGGATGCATAGCACAAGGTCCATTATGTGCCTCTTTCAAAATCATCAATCTCAAGTCGAGTCTTTCGGCATACAAATTCTTCCTCGAAAACAAAGAACTCCCTCACTATTTAACCCAAAGTCGATTCTCCCCTTCTCAACTTGTCAACCCGAGCAACCAACGACTCGCCCTCCAACTGCTGTTTTAACTGTTTCTACCCAAGTCGGTCTTACTCAGTAATTCCGCCAATAAACTTCCGTCGTCATACAAACTTAGACGAGCAAACATCGCTTTAATTACGCCACCGTCCTTCGACTTAGCGCATCACCCACGACATTCGCCTTACGGATGATACTCGATCGAATAGTCATAGTCCTTAACAACTCTATCCATCTTGCCGCCTAAGATTCAGCTCCTTTTGAGTCGCAAGTACTTAAGACTCTTGTGATCCGTATAGATGATGCATTTCTCCCCATACGTAATGCCTCCATATCTTAAGTGCAAAGATTATGCTGCCAATTCCAAGTCATGAGTAGGGTAGCTCACCTCATGTGGCTTAAGTCGTCGTGAAGCATAAGCGACCACTTTACCCTCTTGCATCAACACGCATTTCAAACCTACATGTGACGATCGCTATACACAAAGAAATCCTTACCGGACTCTGGTGAATCAAATCGGCGCTTAGTCAAAACCTTCTTCGCCTCTCAAAAGCCTCTTGCGCTTATTTGTCCAAACAAAAGGTGCTCCCTTCCTTATAAGTTTCGATTATCTGGTCTTTGCCAACACGTAAAATCCTTCCACGAATCTCCGATAATAACCCGCCAACCCCGTAAAACTTGAATCTCCGCATCGACTTGGTGGCTTCCATTCCGAATTGCTTCAATCTTCGAGGGTCCATCTTGATCCCCTCGGCAGACACAACATGCCCCAAGAAGGTAACTTCCTTCACCAAAACTCGCACTTACTAAACTTTGCATAAAGTTGCTTCTCCCTTAACACTTGCAAGACTACACGAAGATGCTCATCATGCTTCTCTTCCGCTTCCGAATATACCAAGATATCATCAATAAAACGACTACGAACCGATCCAAGTATGGTCGAATACCGATTCATCAAATCCATGAATGCCACGGGTGCATTAGTCAACCCAAATGGCATTACCGAAACTCGTAATGTCCGTGACGAGTCCCGAACGCCGCCTTATAAATATCCCCTCTTTAACTCTTAATTGATGATATCCCGACCGAAGGTCGATTTTAAAAACACCGAGGCTCCTTTTAGTTGGTCGAATGGATCATCAATTCTTGGTAACGGATACTTGTTCTTAATAGTCGACTTATTCAACTGCCGATAGTCAATGCACATGCGCATAGTCCCATCTTTCTTCTTCTGAACAAGACGGCACTTACGGGAAACACTTGGTCTTATAAACCCTCTATCCAATAGCTCTTGAATCGAAGCTTTCAATTCTACCAACTCCTTTGGTGCCATCCGATAAGGCGCAATAGACACGGAGTCGTTCGGGTAGTAAGTCGATTCCAAACTCGACTTCTATTCGGGGTAATCCAGAAGTTCATCTCGAATACATCCCGAAATTCCCTAATAGTCCTAACCGATTCCACCGTTATCTCCTCAAGTCCCGTTTGACTCACAAAGGCCAAGTCGCCTCACAACCTTTCCGGATCAACTTCTGGCTCTTAACGCCAAACAACATTGGATAAATAATCCTTCGTTCCCCTATGACCATTATCTCCTCATCTTCGGTAGTTCTTAGTACCATCCTCTTTGCAAAGACAATCCAACGTCGCCTTGTGCTTAATTAACCAATCCATTCCCGAATAAGATCAAAATCCCAAAATGGCGCTCCATCAAATCTCCTTCAAAATTTTATCTTGTGTCACTAACAGATCGCCTAAAAATTTTATCTACCTTAACCGAATGTCCTAATGGACTTATTACTGATACCCCACTCATAGTCTTCTTAGGAAGCACATCCAAAGCCCCCGATACATCACAAGCAACATACGAGTGGGTGGAACCCACATCAATCAAAGTAGTATAAGGCATGCTATGAATGAAGAACGTACCAGTTATAACATCAGGAGCGTCACCCTCCTCACGACGTCGTGCAGCATAAACCAATGCCGATTGTCGAGCTTCAACATGTCCAAAGACCTCTGCCAGTGCCCCACGCCCTCGTCTGTTACCATTTCCACCTCTACCTTTCCCCGACCCCTCGTGGTGGTGGTCCTCCTCGCCGTGGTTGGACATCCCTTTGCTCTGCCGCTAGCTCTGAAATGTCCTCCGAGGGCACTCTCTCAACTTATGCTCCTTTGACCCACATCGAAAACATGCTCCATTCGTTTCCAACACTCCCCATATGCACCCTACCACAGTCCACGCAAGCCTGTGGTCTATAAGTATTCTTCGAACCGCTCAAACCGGTTCCTCCATCCTTGCTCTTTTAACACTTGATTTGTGGCACTTGAGGGTCAAAATCCTCTTGAATCTGGTCGATCCTTCTCACGATTCTGCGCTCACTCAGCTTCACCTCCTCGGCTATCTTAGCCTTTTCTACCAACGCAAGAAAACCACGCTCCCTCTGTGGAGCTATCAATATCCTAAGCTCATCATGAGACCATCCTCAAAGCGGACATGCGCTCATATTCGGTTGCCACTATACCACTAGCATATCGACTCGACCTCAAAATTCGCCTACATACTGCTACATGCCTTATCACCTTGAGTCGATTCAAGAATTCCTTTCGACGAGCATCCACATAGCTTGCTCCAACATACCTCCCTTTAAAGGCGCTTTGAACAATTCCCGTGTTACTTGCTCAATTGGGGTACTCTCCTTACGGTGATCCACCATCGGTATGCCTCGTCACGTAGCAAATGACACGCCTTCTCTCGACTTTTGCTCCACCGAGCGCCTAGGTAAATCCATGATCCGCTCTGTTGCCTCCGGCCAATATTCTCGCCACATTTGGGGCCACTCCAGATACACCCCTAAATACCTCTGCTCCGTTGGCTTGAGTCGCTCCGATATAGACCCTTATTCACCGTCCCCAAGATTAGCTCCACCACTCTTTCTAAAACCCTTAACATGGCTTGGGATAAAGCGTCATCCCCATAACCCGATCATAAGACCCAGCTCTCGTTGCTTGCGGCACTGGCTCTCACCGGCCTATGCCCCGAGGATGAAGATTCAGCTTGCACCCTTCCGCGACCACGTCCGCGGCCTCGTCCCACGAGCTCCTCTAGTACTCATATCGAATTATCGATTTACTGAATTTTATGCAATTAGTATAACGCTCCAATCGCTTATTAAGAAAATGTCTTATGTAGATATAGCAGTTCAAGGATTTTTCGATCATCGTAGCCTAGCTACGGTCTCATTCCTACTGCTTACACTCTACCCTAGCTAAAGTCTCATAGTAGGGTCTCAACACTATTCATAATATCAATATCATATATTGTAAGGAAGATATACTTACGACTTGGTGCCGGGATTCAAGCGCCACTTCTTTCTCCAATCCATTTAGAAAAACATGTTTTGATTATCGAAAATAGAAATTCGAAAATTTTGATTTGAGAACTCCCTTTATTTTGAACTCTTGATTTAAAACGAAAAATTGGTACCCTTTTTACCTATATTTCTCCGCAACCATATTTAAAATGAACTTTTCAAAAACTATTTTCCAAAAATACCCTTCTTAGGCCTAAGTTTTCGAAAACATTTTTGGACCCGATCCACAGCCGAGTTGTTGCAACCTAGGCTCTGATACCACTAAATGTAACACCCCAAACCCGGCCCAGACGTTATGGTCGAATCTGACGTGCCACATTGGAGTTGAAAACCCACGTTCCGTTTTAGTGTTTTAAAACCATACATTTTATTGAGTTAACAAAGTGTATGGAAGTTTGGGCACCGGTAGGTATCCGAGACAGGAGGTGAGCCATGAAGGCCGCTTAAGTACCAAGCTCTTTGATTGGATCCAATCCTAGACATGCCCACAACCATAGCCACACTTTGTTATATCGAGTTTAAATTTGTTTAAGTGGGCGTCTTTGATTAATCGATTAATCGTGGTGTTGAGATATTTTGAAAACAAGTATCATTTTGAAAACACGTCCTAAGTCTAGCCCATTTGAATAATTATTAACCAATTTTTAAAGTTATTAAAATTAAAATAATTCGAAAAGAAATAAAAGGAAAGTTAAAATTGGCCTTATTACAACCCAAAAATAAATAATAATTAAAGGAAATTAAATGAAAACCAACACTTATTTAAAAGTCCAAAGACAATCACCGTAGCCACTCAATCCTCTCCTACCCAAGTCCCCATATTAAGGTTCACCAAGGTTAAGGAAAGGGGTGAGTTTGGAAACTCAGTGTGCAACAAGCCCTTTCGAGCCCAAAACAATAACGGCTGTTGGGTCTAAGCCCAAATCCAATCTCAATCATGCACCGGGTCAGTAGCCTTTTCATATTTCATATTTCATAATATTGGGTCAAGCCTTTTCATGTTTCATATTTCATAATCTTGGGCAAGCCTTTTCATATTTCATATTCTTGGGTCAAGCCTTTTCAGAAACGGTATGGCCCTTAGGCCCATTTCAATGTCACATATAATTTCAATGAAGAATGCAACCTATTTGGGAGACTACTCAACCCACCATCCGCTACTCTCCACCGTACCAACCAACACACCATGTGGGATTAACTCGACCCACCCCGCCAAACTCTCCACCGGCAAGATAGTCATTTATCATATAACCGAGGCCTAGCCTCTTTTAATAATCAGGGCCAAAGCCCTTTCAATAATCAGGGCATAAGCCCTTTTATAAGCGGGGCATAAGCCCTTTCGATAATCGGGCATAAGCCCTTTTCACTTCCTCCATCCACATAATAACCCAACCCAATGCATTTATGATTACCTCATGTGCATATCATACATATCATGTGCATATCATACATTTCATGTGCATATCATACATACCATATTTATCAAAATCCCATGTATTAAAAACATACATAAACCCTAGGGGTATAATGGTCATTTTTACCTAGGGGCAAAATGGTCATTTTCATGGTATAAGGGTAATCTTGTAGTTTTACCACAAATTAGGGTTTCCACATTCATTAACGATTACTAACAATTCATGGGTGCAAACAGTGATTCTGGCCCATTTTTAGCGAAATCGAGTTATTGGGCCTAAAACCCCTAATAGGCCCTACTTAGCCAATTTCGTCATCTAGGCCCATTTAGCCTATATTCCATAACGGTTTTAACAGTCTTATCACGCAATTTAACAGATTTCCGTTTTCTACCAATTTTTACCCAAATGGGCCCGAAAGCCCAATGGGCCCCACTTCGGCCCCTCGAGGCCCAACTTACCAAGAACGCCAAAAATCACATTCTTACCGTTTCCATCGTTCTCGATCATCGTCTCATCGATTCTAACCAACTAGTGAGCGTTAAGCTTGTTCATAAGTCCGCGAAATGCCGTAATTCTTAAGCATTTCGCTTTTCAAGATTTTATCGCTTTAAGCTATGAAAGGGTTCGTTTACACACCTGATTTGCGATTTTCCTTGACGAGATCTCCTATGCGATTTCTCCTATAATCAATTGTTAACTAGATCAGCTCGCAATAATTGAACCAAAATAAGAACTTTCCAATATTAACACTTACACATTCGGCCACCATCCATAATGGCCTTAGGCACCTTACCTTTGTCGCGATTGATGACTAGGCCTAGCTACTCCGTGATCCAAGCTACTCCAAAACGACACTACACCTTGCTGCTCCTTCAATAAATAAACTAAAAATATTAAAAGAAGACCCCATAAAGTCTATGCCCATATTCGGCCATCTCCCTAAATTAGAGAGGTTTCGGCCTTTCTTAAACTCCCTAATATTGAATTGATTAAAGCTACGAGCACTTACCAAGGTTCACTTACCCAAACGGTTTCAATCCGTGTTAACTCCGATTCAACGCAATGCAACTCTAAAACACTAGCGTAACCCGTACCACCGGATCCTACGAATCGGCCACCAAGTTACCCAAGGGTGCTGTGCTTTTGGCTTTTGGGTCACTGAAGAAAAAGTGGTTATGGACCAAAAAGGGTGTTGACACAAGAGTTGAAAGGCTTTTTAAAATAACAAGAATCGGCTAAAAAGAAAAAGAACAAGTGTATACCTTTATAAAGCAATCGACTTCCTTTGACTCCTTCGGGATTTGGCTTGTTGATATTCGGTTAGCAATGAAAAGAATGATAGGTTCGGCTTTTACTATAAACGAAAGAGAGGAAGAATAAGATGTAGAGAGTTTGTGGAAGAAATAACGAAAGAGAAAAGAGAGGGATTAGCTTAAGAACAATCGGCAAGAGGAGAAAGAAAGAGAAGAAGGCTACATACCAAAGAAAAAATCGGCACACTCGCACCTAATGCCGAAATTAACTAGCCTAATACCCTTCCTAAAAATCCCTCTCAAATCTCCCTTCCAAACGGCTAAGCTCTATCCTTCTCTCAAATCCCTAAATCTCTCCCTTATCCCTCCTTAATTTATGCATTTGACTTGATCCAACTCTCCTCTTACGTAATCCACTTAGGTTCCAACACTTACCCTTCCCGCACATAAAATAAATCCTCTTATTTGCCAACACAAGGAATCGAACCCAGATCGCCCTAATGCTCCACACGCCACCTTTTTAGAGCTTAGTGGCGTCACCCTTGCCACTTTACCAAAGCTCTTTGTGTGATGCCTTTTACCCACAACTTAATATAAGGGCACCTAGCCGAACCCCTAACTCCTAAGTCCAAAATTTAAAAATTCTACCGGTTTTGGCCAACTCATGGGCCTTCCATAAGCCCATTAACATACCCAAATTATGAATTCTATAATCACATACCAAATTTTAGAAATTTACTTAAAATATCAAGAATCGCGAAAAACCCGAAAATCAGGATGTTACATTTCAATTTAATCCTTAAAACATGTGTTTCCCCGATCTTGAACTAAATTAATAATTTTATTCAATTTTGAAATTTTAAATAATAAAATAATCCACTTCATGCAAATTTGTTATTTCTAACATTTTTACAGAATTGCACAAAAAGTGTTACTTTTATTCAATTTAGTCCCTGAGCCTAAAACATGCAAATTAGCTATGCTAGTTAAATATTCATACATATTTTCCTCCTCCTCCTTTCCATTTCACATCCTTAATTTATATAATATGCTTATAAGTAACATTATCTATAATTTCACTATTTACTTATATGTATATTCAAAGCTATCCATTTGAGTCATAGTCACTAAATTATTTATATCTTGAGCTACAAAACTCCAAATTAAGATCCGTTAATTTTATCTGAAACTATACTCACATGTATTCTTACCATAAAAGGTTCAGAATTTTTGGTTTAGCCAATTAGTACATTTTATTTATTAAAGTCTCACCTGTTTTGCTATTTGATAGTTCTGACCACTCTTCACTAAAGTTTAATTATCTCTTTAAACAAAATTCAAATAATGTTATCATTTGTTTCTTATAAAAATAGACTCATTAAGGAATCTAACCATATAAATTATGTCTCAAAATTATTCTGGTATAATTTTTAATGATTTTTCCAAGTTAGAACAGGGGATCTCGAAATCATTTTGAACCAGTCTCACAAAAATATAAATATCTTAGAATACAGAATTCCTTAGTTTCCCTATTTCTTTGATATGAAAATAAACTCAATAAGATTTAACCATTTTTGGTGATTTTTCAAAGTTAGCCTATTGCTGCTGTCCAAAACTACTTTAGTGCAACATATTGATTACTAAGTTTATAACACTCTTATTTCCATTCTCTACCATATTTCCCATTATTTTCTCTCATTTCCCTTCACTAATATATCAAGAACATGGATCCTTATATAAGAAAACTCTACCTTAACATCATTTTCATGCTTTTGATATTACCTTACATGAGAAACTCTACTTAAAATATATTGAAATCTTAAAATTCATACCTTGTCCCATTGATTTTAATCTTTAGCTTGATTTTCCTCTCTCCTTCAGCTTCTATTTCTTGAATCCAACTTGATATTCCAACTCCCCTTAGTCTCTTTAACATTTTTCTCTCTTGGTAGCTATGAAAATTCTTTTGATTTTTAGGTGAAAAGAGTGAATTTTTGGTGGAAGGACTAAATTGTAAAGAAAGCAAAACTTTCTTTCTTCTCTTTTCTTCTAACGTGAAATGCATTGAGAAAGATGGATGGTGTATATATTTTTTTCCCACACACACACACACACATATATATTTAGACTAAATAAAATAATAAAATAATAAAGTATCTTATTAAAATATTAAATAAATAATAATTATCTAATTAAATAACTGTAAAATATCACCAACATCATCATTACTTTCTAGATTTCTCTCTCCCAATTGACCATTTTGCCCTTTGTGATCTTTTAAAATTTTATTCTTGAATCATCACTTAATTTGGTAAAATTGTAATTTAGTCCCTCATAATTCTTCACCTATTCAATTTGGTCCTTATTCATCAATTTTCCTTAGTTTCTAGATCATTCCACCCTTAAAATATTTGCACTATTAGTCCTTCAAATTTTTTATATTTACACTTTAATCCCTCAAATTTTGAGTATTTACCCTTGGGCCACAAAACTTTTCTCACTTTTACAATTTAGTCCTTTCTTGAATCAATATGTTATAATATACTTCCCAATGACATAACTCAATTTTCCCCTTCTTGTCACTTTCTTTCCTTATTTTACTGTATTAAGGATAATATCTTACTGTAAATATTTTCAGGGTGTTACATTCTGACTTAAAAGTTTTAGCTGCAGGGGACACACAACAATACCATACGTCCATGAGGCGATCCGTGTGTCACACACGGCCTAGACACATGCCCGTGTGTCTACCCGTGTGGGCCTTGTTAGGCTACTTTCCAAGCCTTTGGTCACCCTCTAACATTCATATCCACAAATAGTTTTCAATAACACTTAACATGGTTTAATTATACTCTTAAATGACCTTAATATGCCTCATTGCATGTAAACCTCATCTTCTCAGTTTTTATACATGCTAGGTTATCCCTTTTATATTAAGGATTTCCATGGCTTGTAACTCAATTAAGCTTGGCTCATTATCTTAACTCATTGCCAAATTGTGGCCTAACCACTCCTTGTGATTTGGTCATATTATATATGACTAATTGTAACACACCATATTTAATCATCACAAGAACATTGGAACATAACATGCACAACTTGGTAGGTCATAACCTACACCAAAATGAGCCAATTCCCCTGGCCATATACAAGTGAATATATATACTTTTATAAGCCTTCATAATGGCAAATCAAATGACACATATAACAAAATAACAAAAGCCCTATACATGCCATTGAACAAAATAAGAGTATCTATATACCAAAGCTAGACGAGATGATAGTGTGTTGATTCTCCAACCGTCTCCCAATCTTCGCGAGTCCACGAGCTCTGCAAGATAGGGAAAAGAGAGGGGTAAGCATTTACATGCTTAGTAAGCCCGAACAACTAGAAAGTAAACTTACTGATTAATTAGCATACAACCATATTAGGCAATAAACCCAACAAGCATGGAATGGTTTCCCTATCATATACACTCAATCAACAAGTTAGTCTCATAATAATGCACATGTAATTTGTCTTAGATGAGCTCATCATTTAACATTTTCATTTTTATAGCTCATGTTAATCCCGTTGAGTCTCTTGGAAATCTCGATGGACTATCCATTTATCGTCAAGTCGTAAAAGCGATCATTTCAAGTACGCACTCCCGTAAACCTCACATCTTATGGAGAAATTAACAATCCAGGCTAAATACCCTGCAATGTAAAATCATAGGGTGATGTCGGGATTACCAGTCCAGGCTAAATCCCTTATAGTGACAAACATCCTTAAAAAGCTCAGAACTAAATTACCATTTCAGGCTAAATTTAGACCCTAATTGGATTACCCGTCCGGGCTAAATCCATAATGCACACATATTCTTCGTGAGGCTCGATCACTCAAGGAACACCCATCCGGGCTAGATCCTTTCTATATTTGAGATCAACAGATTACTTGTCCGGGCTAAATCCTTTTCTGTAACACATGCAGGATCTCAAGTCATGTAAGCCATGGTTTATCCATCGAATCTCCCTTTTTGACCTCAACCAGGACATTTATTATCATATCATTATTATTAACACATTTCATGGATTTCCATGCCATCACTATAATCAATTATCATACCTTCATAAAACATGCAATTAGACATATTAATAGTTTACTTAAAGTTATTTGAACTTACCTGGTACTCGTTTCGGTTTCGTGTTTCGGTTATTTCGAAACCTTTCGTTTTCCTCAATCGACCTCTGGAATTTGTTCCTCGGGGTCTATAACAATAAAAATGAATCATTAATACATCACATTATTCTTTTCGAGCCTAAATTTCACTCCAGACAAAATGACCATTTTGCCCCTAACCTTTTACATTATTATGATTTAGTCCCTAGGCTCGTATGAAGAAATGCATGAAATTTTTACATTACCCAAGCCTAGCCGAAAGTTTTCCCTCTTTTGGTAGCCCACATTTTCCATTATTTCACATTTCTACCACATATTTTGTACCTTTTGCAAAAAGGTCCTTTTAGGGGTTTTTCATGAAAATCACCTAGAAAAAGATGTTTAACACACATCCAACTTTCATATTCCTTTATTAAACATCAAAAAATAAACATGTCACACATGGGTCACTTTGCAAACATGAAACCTAACTCAAAATATGGGTAGAAATGGAGAGAGTAAGCTATCGGGATTTCAAAAATACGAAGAACATTAAAAACGAGGCCTGAGAGCACTTAGTATTGAGCTTGAAAATGTTAAAAACCTTAGATATGGAGGGCTTGAGAAATTTGGCTGGATGAGGGAGAGGAATGGCTGAATTTTGCCCTCATTTTCCCATTTTATTTCATTAATTAGCCAAATAACCAAAATGCCCTTAAGCCCTTTCTTTCAAATTTTATCCATACATGCCCATTTTTGTCCAAAAACTTAGAAATTGGGAAAATCACTCTTTAAGACCTTCTAATTAATAATCTAAATCAATTTCATACAAATTTCTTCTAGAATCAAAGTTTTGCACTTTATTTAATTTGGTCCTTATTTTCCAATTGGACACCTTGCTCATAGAATTTCTTCATGAAACTTTAACACATGCATATTTTCATATTCTAGACCTCATAATAATCATAAAATAAACATTTCAACATCAGATTTGTGGTCCTGAAACCGCTGTTCCAACAAGGCCCTCTTTTGGGATGTTACATTTCTCCTCCCTTAGGGACTTTCATCCTCGAAAGTCTTACCAGTAAACAGGTTCGGATATTGGCTTCTCATGGTTTCGTCTGGCTCCCATGTTGCCTCTTCCACACCATGTCGATGCCATAAGACTTTTACCAAAGCCACATCTTTATTTCTCAGTTGTTTAACTTCACAAGCCAGAATCTTTACCGGTTCTTCACCATAGGTCATGTCCAGCCTAATTTCAATCTCCGTCGGTGAAATCACATAAGAGGGGTCTGATCGATATCACCTTACCGTAGATACATGGAACACGTCATGAATCTTTTCCAGTTTTGGTGGCAATGCCAAGTGATAGGCTAATGGTCCAACTCATTTAATAACCTCATATGGTCCACTAAACCGCGGACTCAGTTTTCCTTTTTGGCCAAATCTCGAAATCTTTCTTCATGGAGATACTTTCAAGCATACTCTATCTCTAATTTAAAACTCAATCTCTTTTCTCTTTAGATCAGCATATGACTTTTGTCTATTCGATGCCGCTTTTAAGCAATCATGTATTACTTTAACTTTTTCTTCAGTTTCCTTGATCAGATCAACTCTGTGAATTTGGCTCTTCTTGAGTTCTGTCCAATACAATGGAGTTTGGCATTTTCTTTCATACAAGGCTTCGAAAGGCGCCATCTTCAAACTCATTTGAAAACGGTTGTTGTAAGCGAACTCTACCAATGGCAGGTATTTTTCCCAAGTGCCCTGAAATTCAAGGATGCAACATCGCAACATATCTTCAAGAATTTGAACCATGCACTCAGACTGACCATCAGTCCGTGGGTGAAAAGTTGTACTAAAGCTCAACCTAGTACCCAAGGCTTCTTGTAAGTTCTTCCAGAATCTCGAAGTGAATCTCGGATCTTTGTCAAAAAATAATCGATAGTGGTACCCCATGTAGTCTTACAATGTCAGATATATACAAGTCGGCCAACTTGTCAAGTGAGTAGTTTGTCCTTACCGGAATAAAATGAGCCGACTTTGTCAACTTATCAATCACAACCCATATAGCATCTTTCTTTTTCGGGGTCAATGGTAATCCTGTTACGAAGCCCATAGTAATTCTTTCCTACTTCCATTTGGGAACCAGCACAGGCTGTAGTAAACCTGAAGGTACTTGATGTTCAGCCTTAACTTGCTGACATATCAAACATTTTGATACAAATTCAGAGATGTCTCTTTTCATGCCGTTCCACCAGTACATTTTCTTCAAATCATTATACATCTTGGTACTTCCCGGATGAATAGACAAATATCTATCATGTGCCTCTTGCAAAATTTTCCAAATAATTTCATCATTCCTCGGTACTCAAACTCTGTCTCTGAACATCAAACATCTATTAGAACTGATCTGAAAATCTAATTCGATGCCCGACTCACATTGAGCTCTTTTAGCTTGCAGGACACTATCATTAGTCGGAGCATCATAAATTTCCTAAAGAAATGTCGGCCTAGCCCTTAGCTCAGCCAAAACTAAACCATCATCAAACAACACCAATCGAGTGTTCATGGCCCTCAATGCAAACAAAGATTTTCTACTTAACGTATCGGCAACCACATTCGTCTTTCCCTGGTGATAATCGATGATCTATTCGTAATCTTTAATTAACTCTAACCATCTCTGCTGTCTCAGACTCAATTCTTTTTGAGTCATCAAATACTTCAAACTCTTGTGGTCTATGAATATACGACAAGTCTCACCATATAAGTAATGCCTCTAGATTTTCAAGGCAAAAACAATGGCGGCAAGCTCTAAGTTGTATGTCGAATAATTTTTCTCGTGCGGCTTCAACTATTGTGAAGCATATGTGACAGCCCTAAAGTGACCCTAGTCGGAAAGCGGTTTCGGGACCGCTAAACCGAGTCACTAAATTATTTGAGTATGATAGTTACTGTCTAAATATGTGAATATGCATGTGTGAAAATTTCTTAATTGAATTTTTGCTTAATTATAAGTGAATTTTAGTGATTAGGACTTATGTGAAAAAAATTAGAAATGTGCTAGGTAAATGTAAGGTGGCCTATTAATACATGTGGGAAAATGGTTGTCCTTGCATGTCAAATAACCCCTTTCCTAAGGTGGGTGGCCGGCTATGACAAGTTATGGGCAAAAGGGAACATGTTTCAAACATGTCTAGTAAATGGATCATGTTAGAAAGAATAAAGAAATGGAGAAAAAAGGGAAATGATGAACAAAAAAAAAAGAGTGTGGATGCCCCCCCTTGTTGCCGTGAGTTGAGGAAAAAGAAAGGAGAAAAATTTTGTTATTCATCCTTTCTCATTTTGTTGCAATTGCCATGACTTGAGAAGAAGAAAAAGTGTTCATGTTTTCTTTCTTTTGCTATTGCCGAAATTAGAGGGAGGGGAAGAAGGGAGTTTCGGCCAAGGTGGTCTTCTAGATCAAGGTATGTTCAAGGGTGCCTTTGGATGTATATACAACCTTTAGGTGATGAGCCTAAATTTTATCTATTTCATGGTTGGGTTTGGGGTTGATGGAGAGTTAGAATTGGCTAAGGAGCCTAACAAAAACATTTTTGGTTGATACCTTGATGCTATTATCATGCTAATTATATGGATGGGTTAAGTTGCTTGAGATGTAGAACTTAAGAGAGGTAGTTATATGTGATTTCACATGATGATACAAATGGATGTGAAAATATATGCTAGATTAGGAAAAAAAAAATTTGATTAAGTGTTCATGAGGTGAAATTAGGTGTTTAAAAGATGTTATAGTTGACATTGTATATATATATATATATATATATATATATACATACATTCGCCATATGGGGTATAAATGGGCATAGGTGTTAAATACCTTGTATTGGAAATTTTGATAAATAAGTAGCAATAAATTAAGATGAGATTGAGTAAATTTTCAGCTTAGTTGTGTTAAGTATTCGGCAATAATCATAATAATGCATGTGAATGCCGTATGTTTGTGTTTGATGGAGAGGTAAATTGTTTGATTTAGCTCAAGAGCAAAGGGGAACTAAATCGGACAAAGGAAAGGAGAAAGCAAATGAGTAGCCGATTTGGAACCGTTCTACCCCAAACAAAGTAAGTCATCAAGCACATATTTGATATTGCTTAAATGATTGTAAAATCTATGCAATTGTGTTTAATGGGATGATATATATATAAATGAAAATGTATGTGTATGGAATGATGACATTTGTTGAATGTAAAAGAAATAGTGAAATGTGTAGAAAGTTTGCTTTCGGCACTAAGTGTCTGGGCAATACGTGTGTACGGTGATTTAGATCGGCACTAAGTGTGCATGCTGGAAATATATGGCACTAAGTGTGCATGCTGGAAATATACTGACCTTGGGTGTACGAGCTCGAAGGGTATGGCATTTGTGTGTGCGGGCTTAAATCGCATGGCACTAAGTGTGCGAAATCGAGTATTAAGCACTGTGTGTGCGTACTCTATATATATATATATCTCCGATCGAACAATTATATGGAGGGTGTGTCTCCATCGAGTTGAGTATGGACAGCGGATCGGGTAAGTACCTTGAGCTCATGACGAATAGGAAATACGTTCATGCTCGGGGTTGAGCTTGGTAAGCTTTAAATCTATGTGATGATTGCAATTGTATGATTGTGGTGTGAATGAGTTGGTGTGTAAAAATGCCTCAAATATCTTATTGTATAGAATATGAAATGTGGATGTATGACTTGGTATGAGATTGAACCGAAAGGCCCGAGGAATTATGGTATAGTTTCGATATGGATGAGTACCTAGCCTCGTTTATTGTTTCATGTTGTGATAACTTTATTAATGGATGGTTGTTGAATGTGATGACTTCTCGAGTTATAAACTCACTCGGTGTTTTCTTGTCACCCATTTTAGGTCTCTTGGACTCGTATTGTTGCGTGCTCGAACCGTCGTTGAAGTCATCACACCGCTGGAAATCTTTCGTATTGTCTTCGTAGTTGAACTAGGAGAACATTTGGCATGTATAGGCTATTTTGTTTTGTTGAATTGTGGGTTGTAAACTTTAAGCCATGCGAAAATGGCCTATGTGGTCGGTTGAGTGTGATTCTAAAACCTATAGTTACGAGCCTTAGAAACCTAAATTTTGATAAGGTGGCCATAGTTTGTATTATGTATGATGTAATAGTTGGCCATGGAAGAATTATGAAATAGTCATTGTTTGCTTTAGTAACAGATGCTGCCAGCAGCAGTGAGGTGAGATGGAAAAATCACTAAAAATAGTAGAAGTAGAATTAAATAGTGAATAAATTATTAATTTGAACCTTGATGAATCTATTTTCATATGGATGAAACGAAACGACCATATGAGCAGTATACTGAGAGATATTAAAGTTCTCCTGAGACAGGGCCAGAACGGTTTCTGGATCCCCTGTCTCGACTTTGAAAATTTACCATAAATTATCCAGAAGGAATTAGAAGTCTTTCCTTATATGTGCACATTCCTTTTTGAGTCTAGTTTCATTAGAAACAAACGGTATGAGCATTGAAGCTCTTTACGAGAAGATATCCAGGTCGTAATGCGCGAAGGTCAGTGTAGTCGACCCCTTTAGCATGGGTGAATTTAACTAATAAACTGTACTAATTGGCTCAACCAAAAATTCTAGAAAACAATTTGTATATGGGATTATGGGTCTAGTTTCAGGGAAAATTTACGGAACTGATTTTCGAATTCTGGAACTCGAGATATGATTTTTAAGGTGACAGTGACGCAGTTAGCTAGCCTGCCTGGAATGTAAATCAAATATTTCAAAGAGAGAAATAAGGAAGTAAGCCCAGAGCACCACGTGTTCAAATCCGGTGACGGTCACGGGTTTGGGGTGTTACATTTATTGGTATCAGATCTATGGTTTAGTCGGTTCTAGGACTACCATAGGCGTGTGAGTCTAGCTATACATGCCAAATTGTTAGTGCTTAATAATGTGATGACTTCGACGGTTGAAATTTTTGTTTTGATTAGCAATGGAACCCGGATAGAGAGACCCTTGGCGGATGACGTTGAAAGTGTAGCGGCTGCTCCGCGCAAGGGACACCACCTGTTGAGCCTCACCATCCGCGAATAATCAAAATGAAGGGCGAAACAAGCCTTCTTCACCATGATGAATGAGTGGGTCGCATAATATGCCCGAACCAACCCGGTACTGTCCAACCATTCCCGAATTTAAATACTCCACCCCAAGAGCCCTTAATGCCTTGATTCATCGATCCTGTGAGGCTGAGTAAACCACCAGAGACCTGATTAGGAAGCGCGGGCTGAGGAGTTCAAGGCCATAGTTACTTGATGATGCCGAAAAGGCCGAAGTTCGCTCGATAACACCATTCGAGTGTTAGATGAACTGTCATGCACACCCGATGAATGTCTTAAGTGTGCTATATCCTTGTTAAGAGACTCACTTACTATTGGTGGAGGACTTTAATTTCTATAGTCCCAAACGAACGAGTTACTTGGGATTTCTTTCAATCGAATTTGAAGAAATACATTAGTCAACAGTTCATCGATCGAAGCGCAAGGAATTCTTGGAACTCAAGCAAGGCCGTATGACAAGATTTGAATACTGAACATGAGTTCGTAAGACTCGATCGGTATGCCCGGAGTGTGTGGCTGATGAGGTTGCTATGTGCAAAAGATTTGAAGAAGGATTGAATGAAGAGTTAAAGTTACTAGTGGAATTTTGGAGATAAAGGAGTTCGTGACACTAGTCGAACGAGCACGCAAGGCGTAAGAACTTGGGAAGGAGAAGAAGAAGGCTGAATTTGAAGCAAGAGATTACTGTAAAAGATCAACGAGTAAAGCTCCATTATCGGTACATAAAGAGGTTCGTGGAGGACACCAAGAAGTCAAGGGCGATCATGGGAATTTCCATTAGAGCCCGACCATCGACGGACTCCGAGCTACTTGATAGCTAGTGTGGGCAATAATCGTCAAGAGAGACTGAATTCCCCAATGTGGAAGACGACACCTAGGTGAATGTTGGGGTAAGTTTGTTAATAGGGCTGTTATGGATGCGGTTCAAGGACCACTTCATTAGAGATTGCACGAGCTAGATGAGAAGAATAAGATGCAAGGTGCAAGACCTAGTGGAACAATGGCTAGAGGTAGGCCCCGAGAATTTCGGAGGTAGGGGTGGCAATCGAGAGGAGCCTCGACACGGTTGTTCGATCCGAGGCCCGCGCCTGCTAGAGCATATGCCATCCGCGCACGAAAGGAGGCATCCTCCCGATGTTACCACCGTACTTTCACTCTTTTCGATACTAATGTGATTGCTTTGATTGACCCCGGTTCTACTCATTCTTATATATGCGAAACCTTAGCATCCAAGAAGACTTTGCCTATTGAGTCTCTTGAGTTTGTAATTCGGTGTCAAACCCTTGGGTCATTACGTGCTTGTCAACAAAGTGTGTAAGAAAAGTCCCTAGTATTTCGAGGTTCTTGTTTTCCTGGACTTGATGCTTTTGCCGTTCGATGAATTCAACGTTATTCTTGGTTTGGATTGGTTGACCATGCACGATGCGGTTGTAAATTGCAAAAGCAAGACTATCGATCTGAGGTGCGCGAATAACGAGATAATTCGGGTTGAGTCTACGGACTTAAAGGGGTTGCCATGTGACAGCCCTAACTTGACCCTAGTCGAAATGTGGTTTCGGAACCACAAAACCGAGTCAAAAATGTATTTAAAATTTATTTGCATAACTTCTATGTGTGATAGTGCATATGTGAAAAATTTGATGTTTTAATTTAGTCTTATGAATGGGAATTTTACTTGAAAGGACTTAGTCGAGAAACCTTGAAAATGGGATAGGCAAATGTGTAATAGCCAAACATTTTATGTTTTAGTATTATGGGGGACTTGCATGTCAAATAGACCAATTTTGAATGCAAATGGCGGCCAACATGCATGTAATCATGGGTTCTATTATTTTTATTTTAATTGGTGGGAATTATATAATATAGAAATAAGCATATTAGGAGAAAATGTTTTTTTATGGGGAGAAGAACATTCGGCCACTTTGTTTTCATGCCTTAGAGCTGAATTTGGTTGAAGGAATTTATGAGAGGAGAGGAAGAGAGCTTGATCTTCTTCTTTGTTTTTTTTGGTGTTGATTGGAATGGAGAGGAGACCATGACACCGGCTGCATGGAGGAAATCCATTTTCTTTTACTCCTCCATTGCAGTAGCTTGAAGTGAGGAGAAGGAAATTCCTTTGCTTAAATTTTCAGCTTAGGTGATGGCTATAATGAGAATGGCGGAGGTGGCGGTTGCATGAGGAAGCTAAAGGAAGTGAGGAGGACATGGGCAAGAAGGGAAGGCAAAGGTTGGGAGCTAGTTTGACCTTGGGAGAAGAAAATTCGGTGAGTTCCTTGAGCACTTGTTTATTGATTGCATACTTAAGATTTTCCTTCAACAAGGGTGGTGCTGTTAGTGAGGAAGAAAGTAATTAAATGGCTTGACTTCTATGCTTGAATTCGGGTATGTTTGATCATGGTTTAAGCTTATTTTGGTTAAAACGCTACATGCCATGCATGAATGGTATTTGTGATATGCTTGGTATAAATATGTTCGCATGAGATAATTGTATATGGCTTATGATTAGTTCTTTTAAAATAAAAGCTTGACATATATATTTGTGGTTGATGAATCTGTTTTGGATTATTGATTGTTTATGTACTTATGTATTCGATTCGTGATAAAATATAAGTGATGGTTATGAGCTATTTTGATTCGGCATGAGTAGCTAGTTGTGATTCGACATTTATATTCATGAAATATGATGAATGGTTTGATATTTGATTCGGTTTAGTAGGGTAAAGAATGTTATACTTTAAATGTTATGTAAGGAAGTTATTAAGGACGGTTGAATATATATATTGAAAGATGAGTGGTTTTGTGTATGCATTATTGAGCATGAAAAGTAACATATGAATTGGGTATATTTATCATTGTTAAATGTGCTTAAAAGGGTTCATTTATAATATGGTCCTATGCACATAAAATATGTAATAAGAGAAGATGTACAATTGGTATAGTTTTAAAGTCATTTTATGTGTAATATATAGGGATAAGTGTATATATATATCTTGTATATCGTGTATGTGAAATAAAATGTTTGGTAATCCGGTATATTATGAATCTATCAATTGTGATCGAAAAAGGTGGTTGGAATAATAGTCAGATGGATATAAATTATTGGTTAAATTGTTGGTTGTTTTTGTTCATAGTAAATGGATAATAATGGATATGACTTGTGCTTAAAGCTTGATTGGTGTTTTGGTTATGTGTTTGTCTTTCAAATATGGTAATTTTTGGCATGTGAATTGGCACATGGTTTTGTGACTTAAATAAATGTGTAAAGTATTCTTGTTCATAAAGACCATTATCAATGCCGCTTATGATAATAGATATAAAGATTGATATGTGATTTGTTTGGTTTGATGAGTGCATGAATCATGAAATAGGCATAGTTACTCTAGTAACAGATGCAGACAGCAGCAGTGATGTGAAATTGAAAATCACTAAAAATAGTAGAAATGGAATTAAATAATGAATAAATTGTGTAATCGAAGCTTGATGGGTTTATTTTCATATGGAAGAAACGAAACGACCATATGAGCTATATGTTATGAGGTGTTTAAATTCTTGTGAAACAGGGCCAGACCGATATCTGGATCCCTGTTCTGACTTAGAAAATTCACCATAAATTTTATCGAGATAATTAAAGGTCATGCTTTATATGTACAGATTTTTCATCGAGTCTAGTTTCATTAGAGATAAACGTCATAGACATTGAATCCCTGTACAGGAGATATTTAAGTTGTAATGCACAGAGGTCAGAGTAGTCGAACCTTGAAACAGGGAGACTTTAACAAATAAACTGTACTGATTGGCCCAACCAAAAATTCTACAAAAATTCTCTCATATAGATATATGAGTCTATATTCAGGAAAATTAACGAAACTTCATTTGGAGTTTCGTAGCTCCATTCTGAATAATTTAATGACTGTTGCTTAGGAAAAACAGCTTGTATTGAATTTGTGATTATGTTGTAAACCTTAATAAAACTATTTGAGTTGCTTATAAGCTATCGATTAAATATTGGGAATCAAAGTACCAAATCCGTATTAAAGTGAAGCTATAAGTCGTAAATGACTAGTATACCAAGTCAATTTTGTTATGATGAAATTGATGAATGTGAAAGTGTATATATGTGATAAGGTAGAATGGCCAATGTGATGAATGTGAATGTGTATATATGTGATAAGGCCGAATGGCCGATGTGATGGATGTGAAGGTGTATATATGTGATAAGGCCAAATGGCCAATGTGATGGATGTGAAAGTGTATAAATGTTATAAGTCCCGAAGGGCATTTGTGTCGATATTATATCAAGGGTTAAAACCCATGACCTTTATGCGAGAATATTATCTTGATTAATGTCTGAGAGGCTTCGTGCTCGTACTATATCCGAGCTTTAAAGACCCGACGGCTAAATGATAGGATTCAAGTAAGACTTTGATATTGAGTATCTGAAATAAGTTACCATCAAATAAGTGTTATGTATTTAAGATGTTCAGTATCGTATTACTAACTCATCGGTGGAGTGATTTCGAGGTGGATTATCGTTATCAAAGAGGTAGGTAAATGTGATTAATATTATAACTCCAAATATGAGAATGATCTAATTGGTAATGGTATGCTTGTATAATGAAGTATGTGATGAAATATTCTTATGTATTAGTGCATATTCTGCCCAAAAGCCTTATGATTTGAGTATGGGTTGGATTCACTAGATGTGCCAAGACGAGGTAAGGATTATGTTTTGTAAGCTTACGATATGTGATAAGGAATATGTTTGGTTCTTTATGTGCCTCTGTAATTTAGTACTTGTCATGTTGAAATACTTAAAATATGGATGTGATTATGAACAAGTGGAAAGGATTATTGAAAGTTGAAAATTGATGAAGAATGTGCTTGAAATATTTGACCATCTAGGTCATTATTATTCGAAAGTATATATGTGATGACCAAGTGATACGTTTATTGATATTATAGTTCGAGATGAAGCTCTAGATTAACTTCATCGAACGGTTGAAATGAATGACCAATGATAGTGAATGAGAACACTTTGTTTTGCTTAAAACTTACTAAGCATTGTAATGCTTACTCTGCTTACTTTGTTTTCTCTGCTTTATAGATCTCATTTGAAGCTACGGCTCTGGGGATCGTCAACAACTAGTCACACTATCACTATCCAACGCTTGTTACTGTTATGTTTTGAATTATCTTATGGCATGTATAGAATAGACCAAAGGTCAAGAATATTTGGTTAATGTATATAAGCCATGTGAAAATGGCATCTTTTGAATGTGTACTTATAGAAGTTTAAATTGTATCACTGACTGTCTTTAGTACTTATTTAGATGAATGATCTTTATTTCAAGAAAAAGTTCAAAAATTTTACTGTTCTGATATGAGTTTCAAGTCCGGAATGCCCCTTTACCTATTCCGGCGACGGATACGAGATTGGGGTGTTACATGCCAGCTGTAATATCAGCAATGTTGGCCCAGAAATATGTAAGAAAAGGGTGCGAAGCGTACCTTGCGTATGTGCTCGATGACAAGGAGTCAGAAAAGAAACCTGAATCTGTGTTAGTGGTTTGTGAATACCCGGATGTTTTCCCTGAAGAATTGCCGGGTTTACCACCTGTTCGGGAAATGGAGTTTGGCATCGAATTGGTACCTGGTACCACTCCAATTTCGATAGCTCCGTATCGTATGGCACCAACGGAATTAAAGGAGTTGAAAGCTCGATTGCAAGAATTGGTGGATAGAGGTTTTGCTCGCTTGAGTTTTTCACCTTGGGTGCGCCGGTGTTGTTTGTGAAAAGAAGGATGGAACCATGAGGTTGTGCATCGAATATCGTCGACTTAATAAGCGACGATAAAGAACAAATATCCGTTATCACAGTATCGATGATTTGTTCGATCAACTGAAGAGCCTCGGTGTTTTCAAAATAGATCGAGATCGGGCTATTATCGATTCTTGAATTCGAGATTGGACGTACCCAAGACCGCCTTGAGCGAGATATGGTCACTACGAGTTCCTAGTGATGCCGTTTGGGCTTACTAATGCCCTACAGATTTATGGATTTGATGAATCGGATCTTGCACCATATTTGGATCGGTTCGTAGTTGTCTTCATTGATGACATTTTGGTCTATTCGCAAAATGAGACCGAACACGCCGAACACCGAGGATAGTGTTGCGAATTTTACGGGATAAGCAGTTATATGCTAAGTTCAGCAAGTGTGAGTTCTGGTTGAGGGAGGTTAGCTTCTTGGGTCATGTGGTATCTGCATCGGGTATTCGAGTCGACCCGAATAAAATTTCAGCCATACTTAATTGGAAGCCTCCGAGAAATATTACGAGGTTCGAGCTTTTTGGGGCTTCTTGGTTATTACCGACGATTTGTAAAAGGTTTCTCAACGATAGCCACGCCAATGACGAAGCTACTCCAAAAGGATGTTAAGTTCGAATGGACGGAGAAATGTCAGAAAAGTTTCGATCAACTGAAAACTTATTTGACTGAAGCCCCAATTCTAGTGCAATCCGAATCTGGCAAAGAGTTTGTCATCTATAGTGACGCCTCCCTACTCGGGTTAGGTTGCGTATTGATGCAAGAAGGTCGAGTTGTGGCCTATGCGTCGAGACAATTAAAGCCACACGAGAAAAATTATCCGACCCATGATCTCGAATTGGCTGCCATCGTATTCGCCTTAAAGATATGGCGACATTACTTATTTGGTGAGAAGTGCCATGTATATTCGGATCACAAAAGTCTCAAATATTTGATGACTCAAAGAGACTTAAATCTGCGACAAAGACGTTGGCTCGAGCTGTTAAAGGATTATGAGCTGGTCATTGACTATCACCCGGGAAAGGCTAATGTGGTTGCGAACGCCTTAAGTCGTAAATCACTATTTGCTTTACGAGCAATGAATGTACACTTGTCTGTTCTACCCCACAATGTGTTGGTAGCTGAATTGAAAGCCAAACCATTATTGATACGTCAAATTCGTGAAGCTCAGAAAGTCGACGATGAGTTGGTTGCAAAACGGGATGAGTGTGTTCCGACCAAGGACTCGAAATTTCAAATCGATGATGACGATTGTTTGAGGTTCAGAAGTCGTCTGTGTGTTCCAAAGAATTCAGAACTTATTTCGATAATTCTGAACGAAGCCCATTGTAGCCGAATGGCAATCCACCCGGGGAGTACGAAGATGTACAACGATTTGAAACGTCGGTTTGGTGGCATGGTATGAAACGAGACATCTCGACTTTGTTTGAGATGTTTAATATGTCAACAAGTGAAAGCGAACATCAAGTGCCTTGAGATTACTTGACCATCACGATACCCGAGTGGAAATGGGATCGAGTCACAATGGACTTTGTATCCGGACTGCCATTGTTAGCAAGTAAGAAGGATGCGATTTGGGTCATTGTAGATAGATTGACTAAGTCGGCTCACTTTGTCCCCGTGCATACGGATTTTTCAATGGACAAACTCTCAGATTGTGAGACTACATGGGGTGCCTATTTCCATCGTGTCGGATAGAGATCCGAGATTTACCTCGCGATTTTAGAAGAAGTTGCAAGAAGCTTTGGGTACCAAGTTGCATTTCAGCACCGCCTTTCACCCCCAAACCGATGGTCAATCTGAACGGATAATTCAAATACTCGAGGATATGTTGAGATGTTGCATCCTTGAGTTTAGTGGTTCATGGAACGGTATTTGCCTTTGATTGAATTCGCACAACAATAGCTTTCAGTCAAGTATTAAGATGGCGCCTTACGAGGCTTTATACTATCGTAAATGCCGTACCCATTATTCTCGGTGAACTTAGTGAAGGTAAATTCTTGAGGTTGATTTGGTTAAGGATGCCGAGCAAAAGTTCGAGTAATTCGTGAAAGTTTGAAGGTGTTTTGGATCGCCAAAAGTCGTATCACGGTTTGAAAAGGAAAGACATTGAATATCGGGTTGGAGACAAGGTATTTCTCAAAGTCTCACCACGGAAGAAGGTGCTTAGATTTGGCCGTAAGGGCAAATTGAGTCCGAGGTTCATCGGTCCGTATGAAGTATCTGAACGAGTTGGACCATGAGCGTCTCGATTAATTTTACCCCGAGCTCGAAAAGATTCACAACGTTTTCCATGTTTCAATGCTTGACGATATAGGTCGACCCGACACACGTAATTACTCCATCCGAGGTCGAGGTTCACCTAATTTGAGTTATGAAGAAGAGCCGGTTCGCGATTCGATGCGAGAAGTAAAAGAGCTACTGAAACAAGAAAATCCCATTAGTGAAGGTGTTGTGGCATAAACACGGGATGGAAGAAGCTACTTGGGAACTTGAGGACTCTATGAAAGAGCGATACCTGAGCCTATTTACCGGTAAGATTTTCGGGGACAAAAATTTCTTAAGTGGGGGAGAGTTGTGACAGCCCTAAAGTGACCCTAGTCGGAAGCGGTTTGGGACCGCTAAACCGAATCACTAAATTATTTGAGTATGATAGTTCTTGTCTAAATATGTGAATATGCATGTGTGAAAATTTCTTAATTGAATTTTTGCTTAATTATAGGTGAATTTTAGTGATTAGGACTTATGTGAAAAAAATTAGAAATGTGCTAGGCAAATGTAAGGTGGCCTATTAATACATGTGGGAAAATGGTTGTCCTTGCATGTCAAATAACCCCTTTCCTAAGGTGGGTGGCCGCCATGACAAGTTATGGGCAAAGGAACATGTTTCAAACATGTCTAGTAAATGGATCATGTTAGAAAGAATAAAGAAATGGAGAAAAAAAGGGGAAATGATGAACAAAAAAAAAAAGAGTGTGGATGCCCCCCCTTGTTGCCGTGAGTTGAGGAAAGAGAAAGGAGAAAAATTTTGTTATTCATCCTTTCTCATTTTGTTGCAATTGCCATGACTTGAGAAGAAGAAAAAGTGTTCATGTTTTCTTTCTTTTGCTATTGCCGAAATTAGAGGGAGGGGAAGAAGGGAGTTTCGGCCAAGGTGGTCTTCTAGATCAAGGTATGTTCAAGGGTGCCTTTGGATGTATATACAACCTTTAGGTGATGAGCCTAAATTTTATCTATTTCATGGTTGGGTTTGGGGTTGATGGAGAGTTAGAATTGGCTAAGGAGCCTAACAAAAACATTTTTGGTTGATACCTTGATGCTATTATCATGCTAATTATATGGATGGGTTAAGTTGCTTGAGATGTAGAACTTAAGAGAGGTAGTTATATGTGATTTCACATGATGATACAAATGGATGTGAAAATATATGCTAGATTAGGAAAAAAAAAATTGATTAAGTGTTCATGAGGTGAAATTAGGTGTTTAAAAGATGTTATAGTTGACATTGTATATATATATATATATATATATATATATATACATACATTCGGCCATATGGGGTATAAATGGGCATAGGTGTTAAATACCTTGTATTGGAAATTTTGATAAATAAGTAGCAATAAATTAAAATGAGATTGAGTAAATTTTCAGCTTAGTTGTGTTAAGTATTCGGCAATAATCATAATAATGCATGTGAATGCCGTATGTTTGTGTTTGATGGAGAGGTAAATTGTTTGATTTAGCTCAAGAGCAAAAGGGAACTAAATCGGACAAAGGAAAGGAGAAAGCAAACGAGTAGCCGATTTGGAACCGTTCTACCCCAAACAAAGTAAGTCATCAAGCACATATTTGATATTGCTTAAATGATTGTAAAATCTATGCAATTGTGTTTAATGGGATGATATATATATAAATGAAAATGTATGTGTATGGAATGATGACATTTGTTGAATGTAAAAGAAATAGTGAAATGTGTAGAAAGTTTGCTTTCAGCACTAAGTGTGCGGGCAATACGTGTGTATGGTGACGAGATCGGCACTAAGTGTGCATGCTGGAAATATATGGCACTAAGTGTGCATGCTGGAAATATACGGCACTGGGTGTACGAGCTCGAAGGGTATGGCACTGTGTGTGCGGGCTTAAATCGCATGGCACTAAGTGTGCGAAATCGAGTATTAAGCACTATGTGTGCGTACTCTATATATATATATATCTCCGATCGAACAATTATATGGAGGGTGTGTCTCCATCGAGTTGAGTATGGACAGCGGATCGGGTAAGTACCTTGAGCTCATGACGAATAGGAAATACGTTCATGCTCGGGGTTGAGCTTGGTAAGCTTTAAATCTATGTGATGATCGCAATTGTATGATTGTGGTGTGAATGAGTTGGTGTGTAAAAATGCCTCAAATATCTTATTGTATAGAATATGAAATGTGGATGTATGACTTGGTATGAGATTGAACCGAAAGGCCCGAGGAATTATGGTATAGTTTCGATATGGATGAGTACCTAGCCTCGTTTATTGTTTCATGTTGTGATAACTTTATTAATGGATGGTTGTTGAATGCTGATGACTTACTGAGTTATAAACTCACTCGGTGTTTCCTTGTCACCCATTTTAGGTCTCTTGGACTCGTATTGTTGCGTGCTCAGAACCGTCGTTGAAGTCATCACACCAGCTGGAAATCTTTCGGTATTGTCTTCGTAGTTGAACTAGGAGAACATTTGGCATGTATAGGCTATTTTGTTTTGTTGAATTGTGGGTTGTAAACTTTAAGCCATGCGAAAATGGCCTATGTGGTCGGTTGAGTGTGATTTTAAAACCTATAGTTACGAGCCTTAGAAACCTAAATTTTGATAAGGTGGCCATAGTTTGTATTATGTATGATGTAATAGTTGGCCATGGAAGAATTATGAAATAGTCATTGTTTGCTTTAGTAACAGATGCTGCCAGCAGCAGTGAGGTGAGATGGAAAAATCACTAAAAATAGTAGAAGTAGAATTAAATAGTGAATAAATTATTAATTTGAACCTTGATGAATCTATTTTCATATGGATGAAACGAAACGACCATATGAGCAGTATAATGAGAGATATTAAAGTTCTCGTGGGACAGGGCCAGAACGGTTTCTGGATCCCCTGTCTCGACTTTGAAAATTTACCATATATTATCCAGAAGGAATTAGAAGTCTTGCCTTATATGTGCAGATTCCCTTTTGAGTCTAGTTTCATTAGAAACAAACGTCATGAGCATTGAAGCTCTGTACGAGAAGATATCCAGGTCGTAATGCGCGAAGGTCAGTGTAGTCGACCCCTGTAGCATGGGTGAATTTAACTAATAAACTGTACTAATTGGCTCGACCAAAAATTCTAGAAAAAAATGTGTAGATGGGATTGTGAGTCTAGTTTTAGGGAAAATTTACGGAACTGATTTTTGAATTCTGGAACTTGAGATATGATTTTTAAGGTGACAGTGACGCAGTTAGCTAGCCTGCCTGAAACAGAAATCAAATATTTCAAAGAGAGAAATAAGGGAAGTAAGCCCGGTAGCACCACGTGTTCAAATCCGGTGACGGTCACGGGTTTGGGGTGTTACAGCATAAGCTATCACTATGCCACCTTGCATAAGCAAACAACCTAGTCCATTTAAGGATGCATCACTGTAAACCACAAAACTCTTTTCTTGACTCGGGCAATACTAGAATAGGAGCTTTAGTCAGCAATGTCTTCAACTTCTCGAAACTCTACTGACACTTTTCTGTCCATTCAAACTTCACGTCTTTCTGTAGTAACCTCGCCATGGGAGTTGCTATCATAGAGAACCATTTCACAAATATTCGGTCGTAACCGGCTAAGCCCAAAAAGCTTCTAACCTCGATTACATTTTTAGGTGGTTTCCATTCAACGATAGCAGAGATCTTACTTGGATCAACTTGGATGCCTTCACCCGAAACAATATGACCCAAAAACACTACTTCTTGGAGCCAAAACTCACTCTTGCTAAACTTAGCATACAATTGTTTTTCCTGTAAGGTCTGCAACACAGTCCTCAACTGCTTCGCATGTTTTGTCTCATCCTTGGAATAGATCAAAATGTTGTCAATGAACGCAACGATGAACTTGTCCAAGTATGGTCGAAATATCCTATTCATTAGGTACATAAATAAGGCCGGTGCATTCGTTAACCCAAATGGCATGACAAGAAATTCATAGTGGCCATACCTTGTCCTGAAAGCTGTCTTAGGCATGTCTGATTCATTAACTCGCAACTGATAGTAGCCGGATCTCAGGTCTATTTGAGAGAACATAGTGGCTCCCCTCAACTGGTCGAACAAATCATCGATTCTTGGAAAAGGATACTTATTTTTGATAGTTACCTTGTTCAGTTGTTGATAATCTATGCATAGCCTCATCGAACCATCTTTCTTCTTTACAAATAATACAGGAGCACCCCAAGGCGAAAAGCTTGGCCTTGCAAAACCTTTATCCATCATTTCTTGCAACTGTGCTTTTAACTCTTTCAACTCAGTTGGTGCCATCCTTATAGAGCAATAGAAATAGGAGCTGTCCCTGGCACTAGTTCAATACCAAACTCTATCTCGCTATCGGGAGGTAACGGGTAGTTTCTCTGGGAACACGTTTGGATATTCACATGCTATTGGTACAGACTCAATCTTCAACTCCTTTTCCTTAGTGTTCAGTACAAAAGCAAGGTAGGCTTCGTACACTTTTCTCATATATCTTTGAGTAACCATTGCTGTGATTACAATTGGCGGTGTATCCAATTCTGTTGAATTAACCCGTAAAATCTCACCATCTGGGCACTTCAATTTAATATACTTGCTTCCATAATTTAAAATTACATCATACAGGGCTAACCAATTCATGGCAAGTATTACATCAAACTCATCAAATGGAAAAAACATAAGCTTAGCCGGAAAACAATGACCCTGAATCGTCAAAGGACAATTCTTACAGACATTATCAATCAGGACTGACTTGCCTAATGGGTTTGACACCCTGATAACAAATTCCATAGGTTCAATGGATATATTCATACTAGAAACTAATCTCATGCAAATGTATGAAAGCGTCGATCCCAGATCAATTAAAGCAACAACACAAGTATTAAAAAGAGAAAAGGTACCCGTGATGACGTTAGGAGTAGAGGCTTCCCCTCGAGCACGTATTGCATACGTTCTTGCCGGGGCTTGAGCCTCTGATTTTGCAGTGTCTTTGGTCACAGCTCGACTGCCACTAGCACTTCCAGGATATCTTGGAGGTCTACCTCGTGAAATAGGAGCACTCGATTTCGGGGCTACTTCTACCTCTTTATCGGTTCGCTCTGGGCAGTCTTTGAGGATGTGGTCAAGAGAACCACATCTATAACACGCACAAATCTTCATTCGACACTCTCCGAAGTGAAATTTATTGCAGCTTTTACACTTCGGCTTTTGGTCATCAACACTTCCCACACTAGTCACCATCAAGAAAGAAGACTTCTGATTAGTCGTTTGGAGCTTCTCGCTCTTCCCGAATATCCTACCGATGAAGTGGAGCGTTCATGTTGGCTCATTGATTTCTTTTTGGAAAATGAGAGCGCCCTATTACTAGATCTCTTACTCAAAACTCGAGCTTCTCTCTTAGCTTGCTTCCTTTCATTATTGAGCTCATCGGCCTTCTTGGCCCGATCAGCTAATGTAACAAACTCTTGTATCTCCAGGATCCTAATTAACAGCTTGATTTCCTCGTTCAGACCTTCTTCGAAGCATTTACACATTCTGACTCTGTTTGGACCTATTCAGTTGCATACTGACTTAATCTTACAAACTCCCTTTCATATTTCGACACAGTCTTATTTCCTTGTTTGAGTTCCAGGAACTCCTTTCACTTCGAATCTAATAACCTTTGACTGATATATTTCTTCTTAAACTCCACTTGGAAAATTCCCAAGTAATATTTTCCTTCGGTACCACTGAAGATACGGTCTTCCACCACTGGTATGCAGTATCTTTCAGAAGAGATACATCACACTTTAGACACTCCTTAATTGTACACGATAATTCGTCCAACACTCATATAGTGTTCTCGAGCTAGAACTCGGCTTGTTCAGCGTCATCATCAATCTTATCTCTAAATTCCTCAGCCCCGTACTTTCTAAGCTTGTCTACAGGGGCTTTACCAATTCTCACAGGTGCCATACCTCGTGGCACTTCCTCATCAGGTCAGTTAGGGGGTGGGGGAGGTTGTGGTATGTTGGGGCAATTTCTCAAATAATCCCTAAACCACTCATCCATCATGTCAAAGAAGGCAGCTCTGGCTGCTTCCCAGCCTTCAGACATAGGCTTTCTACTACTACTAGAAACAGCTCATTGTACGGAAGCTAGAGCATGGCTCTCGGCTCCCTCAGACTTATCTTGTGCTTGATTGGAAGACATTTGCTATATTCAAAGACAATTAAGCATTTAGGAGATGTCACACTATCAACGTTCGTATAATGGCATGTATAGTGAAACTCAATACTCTCTATGGTAGTCCTAGAATTGACTAAACCGTAACTTTGATACCACTAAATGTAACACCCCTTACCCGTACCCGAGACTGGACTAGGTACGAGGCGTTACCAGACATGTACTGTAATATTTTTAGGAAGTATGGGTTGTAAAATTTTGTTCCAATTTAAAACTAATTGAACGACATCTTAATGTCCCTATTATGGACCAACGAGACCCAAAACATACATTGAGAAAGGTCTGGGACTAAACCGAGGACCTGAGAAAGTTCTCGAAAAATTTTCTAAGTTAAGCCTCACACACCTCTGTGGAGGCAATGCACACGTCTGTGTGCTTTGGGACACGCCCATGTCCCCTACCGTGTGGAATTAATTGAATTTATTTCCTATTTTGAACCTACAGGGTTTTTCACATGGCCAAGCACACACCCGTGTCCCTGGCCCTTGTCCTTCACATGGCCTAGACATGCCCGTGTGGTCGCCCGTGTCCAAAAACTTGAGCATTCTGTTTATGACGTCAGCATGCATTTAAGGGCACACGGCCAAGACACATGCCCATGTGCTAGGCCGTGCCCTACACATGGTTGAGACAAACGGCCGTGTCTCTGCCCATGTGTTTACTACCATGCATTCTGATTTAAAATTTTTAGGTGCAGGGGACACACGCCCATGGGGTGATCCGTGCGTCACACACGGCCTAGACACACGCCCATGTGTCTAATCGTGTGGACCTTGTTAGGCTATTTTCCAAGCCTTTGGTCACCCTCTAACATTCATATCCACTTATAGTTTTCAATAACACTTAACATGGTCTAATTATACTCTTAAATGACCTTAATATGCCTCATTTCATGTAAACCTCATCTCATCGGTTTTTATACATGCTAGGTTATCCCCTTTATATTAAGGATTTCCATGACTTGTAACTCAATAAATCTTGGCTCGTTATCTTAACTCATTGCCAAATTGTGGCCTAATCACCCCATGTGATTTGGTCATATAATATATGACTAATTGCAACACACCATATTTAAACATCACAAGAACATTGGAACATAACATGCACAACTTGGTAAGTCATAACCTACACCAAAATGAGCCAATTCCCCTAGCCATATACAAGTGAATATGTATAATTTTATAAGCCTTCATAATGTCTAATCAATTGATACATATAACAAAATAACAAAAGCCCTATACATGCCATTGAACAAAATAAGAGTATCTATATACCAAAGCTAGACAAGATGATAGTGTGTTGATTCTCCAACCATCTCCCAATCTTTGCGAGTCCACGAGTTCTGTAAGACAGGGAAAAGAGAGGGGTAAGCATTTACATGCTTAGTAAGCCCGAACAACTAGAAAATAAACTTACTGATTAATTAGCATACAACCATATTAGGCAATAAAACTAACAAGCATGAAATGGTTTCCCTATCATATACACTCAATCAACAAGTTAGTCTTATAATAATGCACCATGTAATTTGTCTTAGATGAGCTCATCATTCAACATTTTCATTTTTATATCTCATGTTAATCTCGTTGAGTCTCTTCGAAATCTCGAGACTATCCATTTACCGTCAAGTCGTAAAAGTGATCATTTCAAGTACGCACTCCCGTGAACCTCACATCTTATGGAGAAATTAACAATCCAGGCTAAATCCCCTGCAATGTAAACTCATAAGGTGATGTGTAACATCCTGAATTTGGGGCCTAGAAGAGTTGGGTTTTGAGTCTGGGATTCGAATAGAAGAAAACCTGAATAATTAGGAAGTTTTAAATATTATCGTTTAGGAAAAAAATTATTTTATTAAATTACCACTAGAAAATTTTCTTGTATTTATTATTACGGATATTTTAAATTTTTATGAAATTTTAATTAGTATTATGAGATAAAATTATTATTATTAGAAAAATATTCTTGTATGTATGTTTGAAAATTTTATGAAAATTATTATTATTTATTGTATTATTGATATTTGAAATTTTTATTATTAGATATATTTATAAAATTATTATTATTATTGGAAAGGAAAAAAAATATTAGTTATAGCATACGATTTTGGGATTTTTTGGGTTTTGTGATTTTAGTAAATCTTGAAATTTTCATGTTCTAAATATTGGAATTATGTTTAAATGTGTTAGTAGACCTTTAGAAGGCCCAAGACTAAGCTAAACACGGTAAAATATCAAAGTGGGATTTTTAAGTGAATAGGAGATTTGGTTAAGTGGGCTTTTAAGAAGAACTGCGTAAGTTATGACACAAATGAGCCTTTGGTAAAGTGGCTAAGTGACGCCACTAGGGAGCTATGAAGGTGGCGTGTAAGTCTTTGGGGAAGACACAGGTTCGATTCCTTTGTTGGCAAATAGGTGCATTTATTTTTTTAGTGCAGGAGGGGTAAGTGTTGGAGTTCAGGTGGATTCTGCTAGAGGAGAGTTGGATCAGTTTAACTGCTTGGATTAAGGAGTGATAAGGGGAGAGATTTAAGGGATTGGGATGAGGCTAGGAGTTAGCCGAATGGGGGAATTGAAGAGGAAAATCGGCGGGGATTATGAGGTAGTATTTCGGCACTTAGGGTATTGTTGGTGCCGTTTTCTTCTGCTTTTACACCTTAGGATTGTTCTTTTCTCTCTTTTTCCTCTCTAGCCAAAACTACCACCTCCCCTACTCTTCTTCTTCTATTTTTTCTTCTTCAAACTATTCATCATACCTACTATTCATCAATACTGCTGCCGAATCCATAAAAGCCGAAATCCTGTGATCACTACTTGTGCCGATTTCTTCAAAGCCAGGTTCTCCTATATTCTTTTACTTTTATTAATTTACAAATTATCTTTTCTTAATCCTGGTTTCCTGACCGCAATTCTACTTCAAGGTTGTAGCCCCGCATTATCATCTCCTTCATCACACAAAAGCCGAAAAACCATAGAATTGGGGCTTATAGCGAAACTTGAACTCCGGAGTCGAGTTTTTACCATCGTTTGAAAGATAAATCGCACTGTTGTGTGGAGATCAAAAGGAGTAAGGGTAAGTGTTCATCATCTCAGATCTGGTTATATTTTACAAAGTTAGGAAAAGCCGAAGTCCCTAAAATATAGAGAGGCTGTCGAATTGGGCATGTGGCTCTAAAGGTTTTTAACTGACGTTTTCTGTCAATGATTAGTGTCTTCTTAAGTGTTGGATTAAAGGCGTGGGTTGTTGGAGCAATCGGATTCGGAGCTAGTTACCGTTTTTGGCAAAGAAGGTAAGGTTTCAAAGGTTTTTAGGGATATGGTTCGATCATAGATAAGTAAGTTTTGGGGGTTTAGTGATTATGGTTTGTAAATAAGAACTATGCTAATCAATTGTAGGACATCGAAAGTGATCTCGATGGCGATCGTCATGAATCGGTGTGTCTAACACCCTTTCTTAGTTCAATTCGCAAAAGCCGAAATGCCGAAATTCCGGCATTTCATGGTCATGTAAGTATGTGAATGCTCTCAAGTCATAGAGGAATTGTTAGATCTGGCACCGCAAGGTGGTAAGCACGTTCGCGTGATGCTTTAGCGTATTTCGGAAAAAGGGCTTGATGGGCCAAAAGCGGGCCCAATGGGCTTACTGGACCAATATGGGTAAGTGATGGGCAAATTAGCTCATTAGGTAGATGGTGGAATCAAATTGCATAAAACTGATAAAATTACTGAATTAGCTTGTGCAATAGCGTAGATCACGAAATTACCCTAAGAGCAAAATTACCAAATTACCCTAAAGAGCAAAATTACCGATATACCCTAGGGTTTTAAATTGGTGAACGCTTGATTGATTACTACTTTATTTTGCATGATATGCATTTATTAATATCTGTTGCATGGGATTGGGGTATTAATGGAGGAAGTATCGAAAGTGGTTCATCCACGTCTTGGAGGCTTTGCCTCAATCGACTGAAATTTGAGTGCGTTCTGTGCAACTGTGTGTGTGAAATTTGGGTGGGTTGAGATATTCCCCACATGGTGTGTAGGGTTGGTGCAGGCGGTGTAGCGGTTGGTGGGTTGAGTAGTCTCCCGGATGGGCTTGCATTCATTATTCTTGTTGTTACTCATATTCTCGAATCGGGCCTATGGGCCACACTGTTATGTAAAAGGGCTAAGGCCTTGCTCATGTGATACGAAAAGGGCTTGACCTCTGTATCTTATTATCTGAATAGGGCTTAGGCCCAATGGGCTCGAGCTGATTTGGGCTTTGGATGGGTTTCTGTATACACTGAGTTTTCCCAAACTCACCCCCTTCCTCTTCCTTCCTTGCAGGTGAGCCCTAGTTGGTGGACTTGGAGTTGGGCGGGATTCAGAGTGGCCATGAAGATGGATTGCCAATTTTAAATAAGTTTAGCATTTAATTTGGATTATTTTATTTTTATTATGTTTAAAGTTGTAATAAGGCCGCTCTTTTTAATTATTTTTATTTTGGGGATTATTAAACCGGTTAGCACTAGGGTTCGTTTTATAAAACTACTTGATTTTAAAAGATCACGATGACGCAAAAGTTTCCATAAAGTAAATGTTTTTCCAAGGAAATAAATATTTTAAACAAACGTTTTCAACTTAAACATTTTCTTAAGACGGACATAATCTCAAAATTATACGAGATGTTAGAGTGTGGCAATGGTGGTGTGCATGTCTAGGATTGGATCCGGGAAGAGCTTGGTACTTAAGCAGTCCGACGGACTCACCTCCTCTTGTTTCGGTTTCCTACCGGTGCATGACTTCTATTCACTTTAACCTACCTTTAAAAGTGTCTTTACAACACCAACTCACTTTTCCAAACTAAGTAATCTGAATGTTTTGAACGCATCAATGTGGCGATCGATCCGGTCATAACGTCCGGTAGGGTTTGGGGTGTTACATTTAGTGGTATCGAGCACTGGTTGCAACAACTCTACTGTGGATCGGTCCAAAATCTTTTCAAAAACTTGGGCCTAAGAAGGGTATTTTTGGAAATGGTAAGTTTTTCAAGATGTTCAAGTTTTTCTATTTGTTAAGCGGGGTTAAATCAATAGTTTTAAAATAAAAGTGTTTTCAAATCAAATCTTTTTTTGTAAACTAGAACATGGGTTTTATGGATCGATCGAAGTGGCACACTGAATCCCGGCACCAAGTCTGTAAGTACTTCTTTTCCTATCTTGTAATGTCTTGAAATAATCTTGTAGTTAGAATCGAGCCTTTTGATATGAAAATGTAGATAGGTAGAACTAAAACCCTAAAAGATTGAAACCGTGGTTAGGATATGATTCTATAAAAACAAAAACTTTAAAATACTATCTCTGCATAGAACATATGAAAAAGTACTGAAATTTTTGAATTGAGATCTTAGTAGTTATTGTATGCATGCTAATAATGTAGAGTGTTGATATGGATTACGAGGGTGGCGAAGTCCGCCAACTTCAGTAGCGGTAACTCGGAGCTTGGTCTGAGGCACCGGCCGAGTTAGTAAGGAAAGTGGTAGAGGAAGTATTGGATACAAAATTAAGGAAATTAGGGAAGCGCTTCAAGCGGTGCTTGGAGTGTAACAAAAGGAAGGATTCTAGTTCTCGAAAACCAAGCCTCGCTTACGTGAAACATGTTAAGGCACGACCAAACTATCCAATCTGCAAAGATCGCAGCGGACGTCATTCGGTGAATGCCATAGGAAGACAGGAGCATGTCGTAGATGTGGGTCCAAGGAGCATCGAGCTCGGGATTGCCAAGTTTGTTTTATTTAAATATATGTTACGAGTTGTATGCGTGCACGATAAACATTTCTTTATTTTGGTAATTAGATGTTCGGGTCGTACTAAGAATTATTTTTAATCGAGTGCAAAGAAAGCATAGTGGTTTGACTTGAGTAATCTGGTTAGTTGATAGTTTGAAATTTCGAGGACGAAATTTTTTAAAGAGGGTAGAGTTGTAACATCCTGAATTTGGGGCCTAGAAGAGTTGGGTTTTGAGTGCAGGATTGAATAGAAGAAAACCTGAATAATTAGGAAGTTTTAAATATTATCGTTTGAGAAAAAATTATTTTATTAAATTACCACTAGAAAATTTTCTTGTATTTATTATTACGGATATTTTAAATTTTTATGAAATTTTAATTAGTATTATGAGATAAAATTATTATTATTAGAAAAATATTATTGTATGTATGTTTGAAAATTTTATGAAAATTATTATTATTTATTGTATTATTGATATTTGAAATTTTATTATTAGATATATTTATAAAATTATTATTATTATTGGAAAGGAAAAAAAATATTAGTTGTAGCATACGATTTTCGGATTTTTTTTGGTTTCGTGATTTTAGTAAATCTTGAAATTTTCATGTTCTAAATATTGGAATTATGTTTAAATGTGTTAGTAGACCTTTAGAAGGCCCAAGACTAAGCTAAACACGGTAAAATATCAAGGTGGGATTTTTAAGTGAATAGGAGATTTGGTTAAGTGGGCTTTTAAGAAGAACTGCGTAAGTTATGACACAAATGAGCCTTTGGTAAAGTGGCTAAGTGACGCCACTAGGGAGCTATGAAGGTGGCGTGTAAGTCTTTGGGGAAGACACAGGTTCGATTCCTTTGTTGGCAAATAGGTGCATTTATTTTTTTAGTGCAGGAGGGGTAAGTGTTGGAGTTCAGGTGGATTCTGCTAGAGGAGAGTTGGATCAGTTTAACTGCTTGGATTAAGGAGTGATAAGGGGAGAGATTTAAGGGATTGGGATGAGGCTAGGAGTTAGCCGAATGGGGGGAATTGAAGAGGGAAAATCGGCAGGGGGATTATGAGGGTAGTATTTCGGCACTTAGGGTATTGTTGGTGCCGTTTTCTTCTTTTTACACCTTAGGATTGTTCTTTTCTCTCTTTTCCTCTCTAGCCAAACTACCACCTCCCTACTCTTCTTCTTCTATTTTTCTTCTTCAAACTATTCATCATACCTACTATTCATCAATACTGCTGCCGAATCCATAAAAGCCGAAATCCTGTGATCACTACTTGTGTCGATTTCTTCAAAGCCAAGTTCTCCTATATTCTTTTACTTTTATTAATTTACAAATTATCTTTTCTTAATCTGGTTTCTGACCGCAATTCTACTTCAAGGTTGTAGCCCGCATTATCATCTCCTTCATCACACAAAAGCGAAAAACCATAGAATTGGGGGCTTATAGCGAAACTTCGAACTCCGGAGTCGAGTTTTTACCATCGTTTGAAAGATAAATCGCACCAGATTGCGTGGAGATCAAAAAGGAGTAAGGGTAAGTGTTCATCATCTCGGATCCGGTTATATTTTACAAAGTTAGGAAAAGCCAAGTCCCTAAAATATAGAGAGGTCATCGAATTGGGCATGTGGCTCTAAAGGTTTTTAATCGGCGTTTTCATCAATGATTAGTGTCTTCTTAAGTGTTGGATTAAAGGCGTGGGTTGTTGGAGCAATCGGATTCGAGCTAGTTACCGCTTTTGGCAAAGAAGGTAAGGTTTCAAAGGTTTTAGGGATATGGTTCGATCATAGATAAGTAAGTTTTGGGGTTTAGTGATTATGGTTTGTAAATAATAACTATGCTAATCAATTGTAGGACATCGGAAGTGATCTCATGAGCGATCGTCATGAATCGGTGTGTCTAACACACCTTTCTTAGTTTAATTGGAAAAGCGAAAATGCCAAATTCCAGGCATTTCATGGTCATGTAAGTATGTGAATGCTCTCAAGTCATAGAGGAATTGTTAGATCTGCACCGCAAGGTGGTAAGCACGTTCAGCGTGATGCTTTAGCGTATTTCGAAAAAGGGGCTTGATGGGCCAAAACGGGCCCAATGGGCTTACGTACCAATATGGGTAAGAGATGGGCAAATTAGCTCGTTAGGTAGATGGTAGAATCAAATTGCATAAAACCGATAAAATTATGAATTAGCTTGTGCGATGGCGTAGATCACGAAATTACCCCTAAGAGCAAAATTACCGAAATTACCCCTAAAGAGCAAAATTACCGATATACCCCTAGGGTTTTAAATTGGCTGAACTGCTTGATTGATTACTACTGTATTTTGCATGATATGCATTTATTAATATCTGTTGCATGGGATTGGGGTATTAATGGAGGAAGTACTGAAAGTGGTTCATCCACGTACTGGAGGCTTTGCCTCAACTGACTGAAATTTGAGCAGCGTTCTTTTAAGCTGTGGTGTGTAATTTGGGTGGGTTGAGATATTCCCACATGGTGTGTAGGGTTGGTGCAGGCGGTGTAGCGGTTGGTGGGTTGAGTAGTCTCCCGGATGGGCTTGCATTCATTATTCTTGTTGTTACTCATATTATCGAACGGGCCTATGGGCCACACTTTATTATGTAAAAGGGCTAAGGCCTTGCTCTTGTATTCGAAAAGGGCTTGACCTCGTGTCTCGTTATCTGAATAGGGCTTAGGCCCAATGGGCTCGAGCTGATTTGGGCTTTGGATGGGTTTACAGTATACACCGAGTTTTTCCAAACTCACCCCTTCCTCTTCCCTCCTTGCGGTGAGCCCTAGTTGGTGGACTTGGAGTGGGCGGGATTCAGAGTGGCTATGAAGATGGATTGCCAATTTTAAATAAGTTTAGCATTTAATTTGGATTATTTTATTTTATTATGTTTAAAGTTGTAATAAGGCCGCTCTTTTTAATTATTTTTATTTTGGGGATTATTAAACTGGTTAGCACTAGGGTTCGTTTTATAAAAACTACTTGATTTTTAAAAGATCACGATGACGCAAAGTTTCCATAAAGTAAATGTTTTTCCAAGGAAATAAATATTTTAAACAAACGTTTTCAACTTAAACATTTTCTTAAGACGGACATAATCAAACGATTTTCTCAAAATTATACGAGATGTTAGAGTGTGGCAATGGTGGTGTGCATGTCTAGGATTGGATCCGGAAGAGCTTGGTACTTAAGCGATCGACGGACTCACCTCCTCTTTTTCGGTTTCCTACCGGTGCATGACTTCTATTCACTTTAACCTACCTTTAAAAGTGTCTTTACAACACCAACTCAGCTTTTCCAAACTAAGTAATACGGAATGTTTTGAACGCATCAATGTGGCGCATCAGATCCGGTCATAACGTCCAGGCCGGGTTTGGGGTGTTACATGATGTCAGGATTACCAGTCCAGGCTAAATCCCTTATAGCGACAAATACCCTTAATGAGCTCGTATCTGAATTACCAGTCCAGGCTAAATTCTGACCCTAATTGGATTACCCATCTGGGCTAAATCCACAATGCACACATATTCTTCGAGAGGCTCGATCACTCAAGGAACATCTGTCTGGGTTAGATCCTTTCTATATTTGAGATCAACGGACTACCCGTCCGGGCTAAATCCTTTTCTGCAACACATGCAAGGTCTCAAGTCATGTAAGCCATGGTTTATCCATCAAATCTCCCTTTTTGACGTCAACCGTGACATTTATTATCATATCATTATTATTAACGCATTTCATGGATTTCCATGCCATCACTATAATCAATTATTATACCTTCATAAAACATGCAATTAGACATATTAATAGTTTACTTAAAGTTATTCAAACTTATCTGGTACTCGTTTCGATTTCGTGTTTCGGTTATTTTGAAACCTTTCGTTTTCCTCGATCGACCTCTGGAATTTATTCTTCGGGGTCTATAAAAATAAAAATGAATCATTAATACCTCATATTATTTTTTTCGAGCCTAAATTTCACTCCAGAAAAAATGATCGTTTTGCCTCTAACCTTTTACATTATTACGATTTAGTCCCTATGCTCATATGATGAAATGCATGAAATTTCTATATTACCCAAGCCTAGCCAAAAGTTTTTCCCTCTTATGGCAGCCTACATTTTCCAGTATTTCACATTTCTACCACATATTTTGTACCTTTTGCAAAAAGGTCCTTTTAGGGGTTTTTCATGAAAATCACCTAGAAAAAGATGTATAACACACATCCAACTTTCATATTCCTCTATAAAACATCAAAGAATAAACATGTCACACATGGGTCACTTTACAAACATGAACCCTAACTCAAATATGGGTAGAAATGGAGAGAGTAAGCTATCGGGATTTCAAAAATACGAAGAACATTAAAAACTAGGCTTGAGAGCACTTATTATTAAGCTTGAAAATGTTGAAAACCCTAGCTATAGAAGGCTTGAAAATTCGAATGGATGAGGGAGAAGAGTGGCTAATTTTTGCCTTCATTTTCCCATTTTATTTCATTAATTAGCCAACTGACCAAAATGGCCTTAAGCTTCTTTCAAATTTTATCCATAAATGCCCATTTTTGTCCAAAAACATAGAAATTGGGAAGATTTTTCTTTAAGACCTTCTAATTAATAATCAAAGCAATTTCATACTAATTGCTTCTAGAATCCAAGTTTTGCACTTTATTCAATTTTGTCCTTATTTTCTAATTGGACACCTTGCTCATAGAATTTCTTCATGGAACTTTAACACATGCATATTTTCATATTCTAGACCTCATAATAATCATAAAATAAACATTTCAATGTCAGATTTGTGGTAGACCCTATTTTGGGATGTTACATCACCAGTCGAACAATTCTTTTTAATGTGACATTAATCATATGAAAACATGAACCATCACTTTACATTATAGTAATAAAACACATTCCAATCTGTTCAATAGTGCATCACTGAAAAATCATAAATTCATTACTCAATTCAAACTCAACTCAAAACCAGAGCTTCATTTAATTATAACTTTCACTGTTTTTCAACATTCCTAACATACACAAACCATTTGAATTTTCATAAATATTATAACCACATCATTCAGAAAAACTTTAACTCATAATAACATCATTAAATTAGAACAAATCTACTAGGTATATCTCGGTATCATACTCTCTAGAATATCAATTCTTCATTCAGACTGTCCATCGATATATTCGTGGATGCACAAAATTTATTACCATAACTGAGGATACTTTAACTACAAGTAACTCAAATCACATTTCAACTGACCAGCTCACTCTGATAAAAACAACCAAGTCAATTTCAACTATCAAATGATAACATAACAAAATGCTCATTTCTTCATGCTATTAAAACAACTCAAACACACAATCTTTCAAAATTCTCTTATCATGCAAATCAAGACCTTTACAATTGCATTAGCTCAAAGAAACAAGGACATCCCGATTGAATGCATTGACTTTAATTAACTTACCTAAGAAAAGAAATCCATCATACAAATTGAAGCTTGTGATTTCACCACTTATACCTTTTCCGATGTCAATTCCTTACACAAAAATTAGAGAAATCTAGATACCAGAATCACCACGTTTCTATGATCGAACCAGAAGCATAATCATAATAGACATAGTTATCACAAGCTGAAGAACACACTTTAAAGATAAGACATAGTTGATAATTCACGAAATAAGAATGATAGAAAAACTGAGATAAAGAAATCCAAGATACAATACCATACTGGAAGTCCGAGAACATAACTCACAAGAAGATAATAAAGATATCGATAATTCTTCAGAGAAAGCTAGAAGAAAAACACTGCTTACCGACTCTGGACTTCCTTTGTAACAGAGATAATATATTTCCCGCATATAAAAACAAAACCATAATCAATAGAAACATAAGAATAGTCTAACATAAATTTTTACCATCGACTTCATTCCAACATATCAGAATAGAATTTCGAAGAGATAAAAAAATACCGATCATGAACCAACCAGACCAACAGAACTTTTTTCTGACATTATAGTCAGCTAACATTCTCACACGATAAGAATTTCACTACAAAATGAACAATCACACACATATCTTTGACGATAAAAGAATATATAGAATTCCCAGAAAAGATCATCATATTCATTTCAACTATAACTGTCACACACAGACATCGTTACTACTCAATTATCATTTCTCTGACCAATTCTGTCATCATGAACCCCACATTATTCTATTCACTAACGAAAACCAAATCGGGGAAAATTTCAACAAACACATACTTTATACATCATATCTGAATAAGTCTATCAGCTGAGATTAACTTTTTCTTTAACCGTGACATTGCTTAATCTGAATAATCTTTAGAACAATCTGATATCCTTCTAAAATTGTTTCCACTTTCCAAACAATTCTTATCGATGTATGCATTACTAATTATTTCACTACCAAACTCTTTAGTTTCACATTTATGGACTTATTCCACATGATTCTCGTGAATTTTCGTTATAAAACAACATTGGTAAGGGGGTAAGGTCGTAAAGCCTCTAATTTGACTCTCATAAGTACACAGATATGACTTAGCATTCATCACCAACATCATATCATCACAATTACATAATTCACTTCAAGCTAATTAACATACATAGTCATGTTACACGAACTTTTTTGATTATCTTAGTCAAACAAGTGTATATAAACACACATTCTGTCAATTTGAGTAAATTTACTTATCGTATTCACTTAATCATATATGTTGGGCACATAACATCATATGCATGCCAAACAAACATAGATGGGCTTATCACCATATAAACTTTCATTTGATTCCACTTTTCACATTTCTCAACTTATGGTTATCTCATTTTGTACATTCACACATCCATATCGTGAACTTCTATTCAAACCTTTCCAAATTTTGGCACATCTAAGAACATTTCAATCATTTCAATAACATTATCAGCATTATCAAAAAATAGCTCGATTGGAAGTCATCTCCGCCTTAACAAAACAATTTCGTCAGAGTCAGGAGATATAACACTATTACAAGTAGTAATACGACATGTATAGCTAGACTCACATACACTTTTTTAGTCCGAGAATAGACTAAACCATAGCTCTGATACCACTAAATGTAACACCCCTTACCCGTATCTAACGCCGGGATAGGGTTCGAGGCGTTATCGAACTTAAACATAAACATTCATACAAAACCGGGCCATAAAATTTGGACAAAATAAAATTTACCCAATCACATGCATATCATCCCTTATACAAGTCCATGAGGCCCAAAACATATGTTGGGAGTGGTTCAGGACTAAATCAAAAACTTTTGGAACTTTTACTACACTTAGCAAATTTTCCTACTTTGGAGAGTCACACGCCTTTGTGGGTCGGCCGTGTGGTCATACACACGCCTGTGTCCTCATCCTGTGTAACTCTCTGTTTATGATGTCATGCACAATTTGGGGTCACACGATCAAGTCACACGCCCATGTCTTGGGCCGTGTCCTTCACACGGCTGAGACACACGGCTGTGTCTCTGCCCGTGTGACCAAGGAAATGGCTATTTACCAAGCCATTTGCCACCCTCATTTGCAAACTCACATACACACTTTCAATGGCACTTAACATGGAAAAATTAAACTACCAACACAACCCTAATCGAGGCTTAAACATATCAAAACAATTATTTACTTTTCATAACAAAACTGTCCACTTGAGTCATAGTCACTAAATTATTTATATCTTGAGCTACAAAACTCAAAATTAAGATCCACTTGATTTTTTCCGAAACTAGACTCAAATATATTCCTACCATAAAATATTCAGAATTTATGGCTTAGCCAATAAGTAAAGTTAATTCTTCAAATTTATCCCTATTCTTCTATTTGACAGTTTCGACCTTTCTTCACTAAAGATTAATTATCTCTTAGCACGGGATTCAGATGATGTTCCCGTTTATTTATCTTGAAATTAGACTCATTAAGAAATTAAAAATATAAATTTAAACCCCTATTTATTTTTATACAAGTTTTAATGATTTTTCAAAGTTAGAATAGGGGAACCCGAAATCATTCTGACCTTGTCACACAAATATTCAAATATCTCGTAAAATGAAATACTTTGCTTACATCATTTCTTCTATGTAAAACTAGACTCAATAAGATTTAATTTCATATTTTATTCATCCTCTAATTTGGTTTTCACAATTTTTTCTGAATTTTTAAAGTTGTACTATTGCTGCTGTCCAAAATTGTTTTAATGCTAATTTTACTATTTCATGATTCCCTTGTAGTAACTTTCATTAACATACCATTATAAACCACATCACATAATAACATTGCCATAGGCATATGAGCAATTAATATGCTTGCAACCCATTAGCCAATATAAGCCAATTTATATGGCTACATACCAAATCAGATCCTTATTCATTACAAGCCAATACATTTGGCCATATCATATTGACACATACAAAAAAAGACTAGGTCCCTATACATGCCATAGAGTTAAAGGTTTGCATTCATTTACCGAACATGATAGGTTGATAGTGTGATAGAATCTCCGACAATCTCTAGCCTAAGCTAGCTGAATAAACCTATAAGAGGTGGGAAAGAAAAGGGAGTAAGCTATATAGCTTAGTAAGTCCGTATGAAAATAATAAGCGAATCATTTACATGCATTTACCAATTTCATCAATATGTTCTCGTGGTTACGCATTAATCAATTATAATGCTCATCTTTTAATCTATAAATATAAATTTATCTTCTCTTGACATTAGTCAAGCAAACATAAACTCTCATAATAAAACATTTCAACATTTGACAAACCATTTTAGCATTCATAATAAAAGTGCATATTAATTATGTATATTGTTATTTCCCAATTCATATAGCTTAACATCCTTCAATGGTCCAAAACACTTAGCTATCCATACTTTCATATCCATTTTTATTAGGCTTTTATGTCGGTCTTTCTCTCTTTTCATTATTCATTGGATCAAAACATTAAAAGAATAAGCACATCGTGTGTCAATTCAATTTGGCCTAAAAGCCTTACACATGGTTCTCAATAAAATTCACCATATATTTTTACGTCATAAATATAAACCGATAACCACAAGGTCATCATAGAAAATCATTCTCATAGACATAATTAATTCATTTGCATTCTTATCACATACCAAGCTTAATGCTCATGAGTTTTGAGTACGTACCTGTACTATCTCATAACATAACCATATAGTTATTCTTCTCATTAACTTAGCCCTCGGGTTTTTTGTCAAGTTACTCGATAATTTACCCGTTAAACACTTAGAATACCGTTGGATACATCGAAATCTCATACCTAAGAGCTCCAAATATAACCAATGCCACCTCATTCACATATCACATGTTGCTCGCTTTTGAGCTACTCACGGTTCTGCTCACACATGCTGTCGGTCAGGGTGTAGCTACACGGGCTGCTCACACAAGCTGTCAGGTATCCGCAACACATGCCGAGCTACCTAGCACCGGTAGAACATACAAGACCAGCACCCGGACCGCGATAACATGTGTCATATATATCATGAACTCATACCACAACTCATGAGCTCAGATCACAACTCATGAGCTCAGATTGTGACACCCCTAATGTGACCCTAGTCGGAAAGTGGTTTCGGGACCACAAAACCGAGTCATAAAAATAATTAACCGTCATATTTGATGCTTATTATATATATATATGCATGTGTGAAACTTTCATGTTTGAATTTTGTTAATTGTAAGTGAATTTTATTAAATAGGACTTGTGTGAGAAAATTTAGAAATGTGCTAGGCAAATGTTAAAGTGGCCTATTGATGCATGTTAGAAAATGCTTGTCCTTGCATGTCAAATTTCCCAAAACTTTAGGTAGTGGCCGGCCATGCTATGGGTTAAAGCATATTATAAACATTTTGTGTTAATGTTTTATGTTAGAAATAATAAAATAAAAGGTTAGTAATAAAGTAATGAAAAGGGAGGGGTGATGAAAACAAAGTTGTCTCATCCATGCTCCCCCATTGCCGTGACTTGAGGAAGGAAGAAGAAGAGGATTCTCTTGCTTCATGTTCGGTTGGTTGATGTTTAGGAAGAGGTATGTTTGATGTTATTCCATGAAATTCATGCATATTTCTAGATGTTGGTTTAAATTCTTTTGCTATTTGATGGAGATGATACTCGGCCATGGGTGTTGTCTTCTTGGTTGGTGTTTGATGTTGTGGTGATGAGGCATGAAGATGATTGAGTTTGAGTGCTTAATAAAAAGGATGGGTCTTAACAACTTCATGAAGTATTCGGCCATGGTGCTAAAATGTTGTATTGTGTTTAAACTTAGAATTTTTTTAGTTATATGGACGTGTTAAGTTGCTTGAAATGTTAGATTAATTTGAACTCATCACCAAGTTCTTTAGGCAACCCATGTTAAAAATTTCGGTATTGAGATGCCTAGAACTTTCGGCCATAGTAGCTATGGAGAAATAAGATTTTTGTTTCTTGTTAAATTGGATGTATCTTGTTGTATGAGTGCTTGAACAAACTATGATTAAATAGATGCATAGATTCAAGGTGGGAAGAATTGGCTATTATGCTTGATACTAATGCCGAATATGAGAATGTTGTACTTGAAAAATGTAGGTGAACATGACAAGTGTATTCGGCTTAGGGCATAAAGGATATGAAAAATTTGGTATTTATTTTTGATTGTGTGTGTATGACCATGGATAATTGGCTGCACAAATATTATAAATACATAATGTATGTTAAATTTATTAAGCTACAAAACATTATACATGATCGGCCAAGGTAAATTATTTGAGTAAAGTATATCTTGATGGTACATTTTGGCTAGTATAAAATGTATATGGATGTCGTATGACTATGTTTAATTTGGGAAGTAAATTGTTTGATTTAGCTCAAGAGCCTAGAGGATCAAAGTTGGACAAGGGAAAGGAAAAAGTGATCGAAGAGCCGTCGTAATCGTTCGGCAACTTCCGAGGTAAGTTTTAAGTGATTAAACATTGAGTAAATTCAATCATAATAGGACATAATGAGTTGATTTAATAAGATATGATGTGGCCATGATATGTCTTAAACTCAAATGGTAAGTTCATAAGTGTTTGGACTAGGAAATTTAAGAGCAAATTGTAATAATTTGCTTAAGACAGCAGCAGTAACGTGATTTTAGAAAATCACTATAAATTGTTGGTGTGGAATTATAGGCTGAATAAAATATTTAATCAAAGCTTAATTAGTCTAGTTTCTTATAAAAGAGACCGTGTAAGCAAAGAAATTTCCTATAAAGAGATATTTAAAGTTGTGTGAGACAGTCTCAGAATGACTCCGAAATCCCCTGTTCTGTTTTTAGAAAATCATTATAATCTGTACAAAAATGGTTATAAGATAAAATTTATATGCTTAGACTCCTTAATGAGTCTAGTTTCAAATGAAATCAAATAGAACATATTTTGAATTCTGTACAATGAGAAATTTGATTCGTAGTGAAGAGTGGTCAGATTAGTCAAACAGTGAAACAGGGGAAACTTTAAGAAAAATCTGGTATTGATTGGCCAAACCTAAAATTCTGAAAATTTTATGGATGGAAGATATATGAGTCTATATTCCGGGAAAATTAACGGCAATTGATTTTGAGTTTTGTAACTCCAGTTATAAATAATTTAGTGACTATTGCTCGGAAAAACAGCTTGTAGTGAATATGTGAATTTGCTGTAAACATTGATGAAACTATTTGAGTTGCTTATAAGCTATTGTTGAAATTGATGTAAAAGATAAATATATATGTGTGTGGTAAAGCCGAATGGCTAATGTGAAATATATATGAGATATGTATATGTGGTAAAGCCGAATGGCTAATGTGAAATATGTATGAGATATGTATATGTGGTAAAGCCGAATGGCTACTGTGAAATATGTATGAGATATGTATATGTGGTAAAGCCGAATGGCTAGTGTGAAGTATGAATGAGATATGTATATGTGGTAAAGCCGAATGGCTAGTGTGAAGTATGAATGAGATATGTATATGTGGTAAAGCCGAATGGCTAGTGTGAAATATGAATGAGATATGTATATGTGGTAAAACCGAATGGCTAGTGTGAAATATGAATGAGATATGTATATGTGGTAAAGCCGAATGGCTAATGTGAAATATGAATGAGATATGTATATGTGGTAAAGCCGAATGGCTAATGTGAAATATGAATGAGATATGTATATGTGGTAAAGCCGAATGGCTAATGTGAAATATGAATGAGATATGTATATGTGGTAAAGCCGAATGGCTAATGTGAAATATGTATGAGATATGTATATGTGGTAAAGCCGAATGGCTAGTGTAAAATATGTATGAGATATGTATATGTGGTAAAGCCGAATGGCTAGTGTGAAGTATGAATGAGATATGTATATGTGGTAAAACCGAATGGCTAGTGTGAAATATGAATGAGATATGTATATGTGGTAAAGCCGAATGGCTAATGTGAAATATGTATGAGATATGTATATGTGGTAAAGCGGAATGGCTAATGTGAAATATGTATGAGATATGTATATGTGGTAAAGCCGAATGGCTAGTGTGAAATATATATGAGATATGTATATGTGGTAAAGCCGAATGACTAGTGTGAAATATGTAGGAGATGTGTGTATATTGTGGCCGAATGACCAAATGTGAAAGGTGTGTATTATTAGATATTTGATGAGGCAAATGAATTACAAATATGACAGTCGATGTGAATGTTGTAACATGTGATTAAATGTACATGAAACTTGAAATATATTCCGGTAAGACCCGATGACTACGTGTGGAGATTATGTCCGGTAAGACCCGATGACTACATGTGGAGATTTTGTCCGGTAAGACCCGATAACTACGCAGGGGACTATTCGAGCTAAAGGTTTCACTGAAGATTCGAGTAAAGCATAAGATTATACGACTTCATAGTAACAATTGGTAATAAATACGTTCAATGCGTTAAGCTGGTCAGGTATGTATTTTGAGATTATATTTAAGCTTGATTTGGACTAAATCACAAGGTTGTTATGTGATGCATATGTGAGTAAAGCAATAAGACTGTTCTATGATTATTGTGCGTTTGGTCAATGTGGAAAGTTAGGTGAAAATATGTAATGTACCTATGTTTATAAGAGATCACTATCAAGTGAGAATTTATCTGCCTATTATATATGATGAGATGGGCATATTTGGTAAAGGGATGGTATGCCCGAAGGAAGAGTGAAATAAAAATACGAACAACTATGTTATAATTTGATTGTTATCTGTTGACACTGCTTAAAACTTACTAAGCATTGTAATGCTTACTCCGCTTACTTTGTTTCCTCTGTTTTATAGATCTCATTTGGAAGCTACAGTGCTCGGGATCGTCGACAACTAGTCACACTATCACTATCCAACGCTTGTTATCTTGTTATGTTTTGAATTATTTTATGGCATGTAAAGAATAGACCAAGGGTCAAGAATATTTTGGTTAATGTATATAAGCCATGCGAAAATGGCATCTTTTGAATATATACTTATAGCAGTTAAATTGTATCCCTGACTGTCTTTAGTATTTACCTAAAGGAACGTTCTTTATAAAAAAAAAATATTCAAAATTTTTACTGTTCGGATATGAGTTTCAAGTCTGGTATTGCCCCTTTACCTATTCCGGCGACGGATACGGGATAGGGGTGTTACACAGATCACATAGTTCCTAGTGACATGTCACTTGTATCGTAAACTATTTCTAAGGTTCAAACGGGATGTCCTTAATTACACGTCTTCATATAACTCATGATAATGATTAATCACATAATTCTTCATAATGATAATAATAAAGATAATCATATTTAAACATGAAATTACAGCTCATCACAATGTCATCAAGTATCATAAACATATTTTAGATCATATCACTGCATAGTGTATCATAAAATCTCATGGTCATTTCCGTAATATTGTACTCCGTAGCATTCATATTTCATTTTAATAATAAGGAATTTGTCGCAATTATATCAATTAAACATTTATAAATGTACAGTTAAATGCGTATTAAACATACAAACTTACCTCGATACCAAAAAGTCCTAACCATCAAATACGCGCTTTTCCCTCGTTCTAGGTCCAAACCTCATTTTCCTTGATCTAAAATATCACATTTAGCTTATTTATTAGTCATATTATTCATTGTGACCCAAAATTCATATTATGGAAAAATTAGTTTTTACCCCTAAACTTTATCATATTACATTTTTGCCCTTAGGCTCGTAAAATGAAATTTATTCAATTTCTTTGTACTTTAAGCCTAGCCGAACCATTTTCATAACTACAACAGCCCAAAATTTCCACTAGAACACACTTTAACTACATATTTTATAACTTTTACAATTTAGTCCTTTTAAGCGTTTTCACTGAAAATCACTTAGCAAAAGTTGTTTTTTCAATCATAAACATGCATAGTCTACCATTAAACATCAAAACGCACAACTTTATAACATGGTTCAAACCCTATACCTTCATCATAACTCAAATAAATGGTAGAAATAGGTAGACCTTGTTACGAGGATTTCAAAAACGTAAAAATCATTAAAAATGAAGCAACAACGGACTTACAATCGATCTTGGCAGCTTCGAAAATCCTAGCCATGGTTTCTTCATGTAAAATTATGCCAAGGAAGAAGATGGATAAGAAATTTTGGCTTTTATTTTGTTTTTAATTCTTTGTAATTACTAAATGACCAAAATGCCCCTAACTTAAAAATATTCTATTTCACATATTTCATGTCCAATTTTGTCCAAAAAATTAACCAATGGTCTAATTACCACTTAAGGACCTCCAATTTCAAATTTCATAATAATTGGACACCTCTAACATTTAGAACTCAACTTTTGCAATTTTTACATTTTAGTCTTTTTGACTAAATTGAGTGCCCAAACGTCAAAATTTTCGAACGAAATTTTCACGAAATCTTTCCGTGGAATTTTATACTATAAAAATATAATAAAAATAAATTTTTCCTTGTCAAATTTTTGGTCCCGAAACCACTATTCTGACTAGGCCTAAAATCGGCTGTTAGAAAATCCAACAATACATACATAGAAGATTCATTATATTATGTATCTTCTATTGTGTTTACATAGAAATTTTCGAGGATTTGGTTGGATATTCGTGTATTCACTTACAATTCCACATTCAATTAAGAAGGGAACTACTTTAGTAAGTAATGTTGATGGAATTTGTTGTGTTAAATTTTTCGTGAATCATCATATTGGCCTAAATTGTGCAAGGAAATTAAAAATGCTATAATGCTTTTTGATGGAAAGTGGAAATGCAATGGTTTTAATATGATGCTTTAAATGGCCTTGTGATTATGTTGCGATTTTTATACATTAATGTTTGTTTTGTGTGCATAATAGCTTATTCATAATGTATACTACAAATTGGATATGCACCACGAAGCTTTAGTGGAAAAGCTCAACCTATGAATCTATGTTTCATGCACATGTTACAAGGATTTGAGAGTGATTATTCATGTATAGTAACATCTTACTTGGAGATCTTAGTTGATTGATTGGCTTGTAATTTTTTTTTTTTGCTTTTATAAAAGTCATAGAATGTACTTAATCGGTCCATTGGAATACTTGATTTGGTTTTAAATGTTGCTTTGGTCATTTGGCATATTTGGTACATGTTTGACATTAATGGTAACTTTGATGTATTAATTTTTATCACTTGTTAAGAAATTCAGATGTTTTACGTGTAGATTCAAGTTATTTTTTAATTACATAGTAGGTCAATTTTTTATTTGAAGTATGTTTGATCATGCATTTACATGTTATAGACATGTTTTAATATGTCAATTTTGCTAATATAGGTTTTGACTTATGGTAGTGTGTTTTTGTATGTATTTGGAAAAGGTTAGCTACACATTGTTAGCCTTAAATATAGAAATCTGGTATGAGGTATTGGTACCTCATACCAAGGTATCAAAACCTCATAGTGGGAATTAGTACCCATAGTCCAAGTTTTGGTACTTGTGAAATCAAGTAACCAAAAATTTGAATAGGGAAACGTGTATCACTTGAAGAAAAACAAATTTTCATTAATGGTTTTTTAAAGCTTATTTTTCTAAACAAAATATAAATAAGAAAATGCTTTGCCTAAATGAAGTTTCTTATGCCTCAATGGTTTTTCTCTTTGTTTTTAGTCCCTTCTTTGAGAATTTACTTATTAGGATGCTATTGAATTCCAAACTGAATTAGTACTAGCCTTCAAAATCAATGTGTTTTTAGGCTCCATTAACCAACTGGAAACACTTGATTACGAAAGTTTCTGAGCCAACCAAATTGTTCTTACTGGAACATAGTTTTAAACTCAAAGTTGCAAGCTTAAAACTATGACTTCTACTAATCAATATATCAAAACCTTGCTCTACATTGATGTTCTCATTTTCTTGAGGCTTCAATTGTATGTTTGCTTTTACTTCTTTCTATTAAGCAAGATTTTCTACAAGATTCGAAACTATTGAACATAGTAACCACCCATATCTTTAAGCATTTTTACTTGATTCAATTTGCTTGACTTCCTCAATAAATGTTTCAACAATTAGCATAAGACAATTAACTTCTTTCTCACTCAATTCAACTTCACAAACTTGTTTCCTAGACTCTATTGAAAATGAAAATAGCAACTTAGGTGACTCTTTTGTGTCCAATCTTGGCTCATTTTTAGCCTTTCCAATTCCATCATCATTACTCTCATGTAAATAATTTATTTGTAAATGCAAATCTTCTAATTCGTCCACACTTTAGGTAAAAAAAACCCCATAATAGATAAACAAACTATGGTAAAGAGGGTAAGCTAAAAAAAGATTTAGATTTAGAGCATTATTTGATTTAGAGCATTAAATCCACAAGGTTTTAAGTATATATAGAAAAAAAAAAACAATATAAACAACTCAAAATCTATGGATAAAAAAAATATCAAATTATAAAACATGAACTAAGAAAAAAGATCATGTTTATCAAGAAACATGAGATAGAAAGAGACTCAAGGGAAAATTAAAAAAAAATAATCAAAACTGGAATATGAGGCAAAGATGAAGGAAATCTATAAGATAAAAGAAGTGATGTTCAAATGCTTAGATAATATGAAGAAAATCTATAAGAGAAAAGCAAAGATGAATCTTACCAACGAGAGAGAAAGAGAGGAAGGCTTGTAAAAAATGGCACTACAGGAAAATAGGGCTTTAGCGGCGTTTTTAGCGGCGTTTTATCAAAAAACGCCACAAAAATTATAAAAAACAGAGCAATAGCGGCTTTTTTGTTAAAACGCCGCTAAAAACAGAGCAATAGCGGCGTTTTTTGTTAAAACGCCGCTAAAAACAGAGCATTAGCGGCGCTTTTGGTAAAACGCCGCTAAAAACCAGAGCATTAGCGGCGCTTTCGATAAAACGCCGCTAAAAGTCATATAATCCCTGTAAAAATATATGCCCAAAATATGGGTTTGGGTAAAAAAATGAGGCCCGTTTAGATAATGGGCCGGGCTCGGGTAAAACTTTTTTGGCCCGGGCCTGGCCCGAATTATATACTAAATATATATATTTTATTTTTAATCATATTGATATTTTATTTTTAATTTTAATATAATCACTTTTTATTATATTTTCAATTTGTCTATTGTTTTAATAATTGTTTTAATATCATTTTTTATTTGTTTCTTGTTTTAATATTTGTTTTAAATGTATTTGATGATTTATTATATTTTAAAATTTTTATTTAATTAAATAAGTTAAAAAATTAATATGGGTAAGTAAGGCCAGTTTCGAACTTAACAATTTCATTTTAATGGGCTTGGACAAGAGGCCCATATTAAATGTATTTGTTTTAAATGTATTTGATTATGGTTTAAAGGTCGTTTAAGGGTTGGGGTTTAAGATTTAAGTGTTAGGGTTAGGGGTTAGGGGTTAAGGGTGAGGGGTTCATGGTTCAGGGCTTATGTTTTAAGGTTTAAGGTTTAGGGATTAGGAGTTTAGGGTTTAGATTAGTTAGTGTTTTTTAATTATATGATAAATATTTTCTTATATAATTATAAAAAGATAGTATTAATTTTAAAATATTGAATTAATTATCATTATAGTTTAGGGTTTAGAGTTTAGGGTTTAAAGTGTATGAGTTATTATTTTAAGGTTTATAGATTATGGGTTTAGGGATTATGATTTATGGTTATGTAAGAGATAATTTTCCCATTTTCCCTAATCCGAATCTTTAAAATAATCACCCCTTTTTCCCCAATTCAAAATCCAAAATCCCCGATAAATGTTTCTTTTTCTAACAATGATTTAGTGTGCAATTGTATACATGAACTTTAATTTGACCCAGTTCTTGTAAATTATTAACTCAATTATTGATATAACATCATTTATATTTATATATTGCATACATAAATATTTATATTTATCCAATAGAAAAATATATTGATGTATTTATTTTTAAAATTTGTATGATTAAATCAAAATTAAAGTTTTAACTATACATTTAAACCACAATTAGAATTTCACGTCTACAATTGCACATTAAACCTAAATTCATATATAATTCTAAGATGTATCTCTATTAAAATTTAGGTGTATACATATAATTAAATGCCATTTGTATAAAAATCTAAACAACTAAAGCGACTATACCTAAAAGAATAATACTTGTATTATTGTGTCATTTTGTATTTTTTAATTCATCGATTTCATTTTATTTCATTAAAGTTTCCTTTTGTATTTTATATGATAATTTAAAATTAAAAAATCTTAAAAAATAAAAATAAAAATAAAAATTAAAAACTTAAAAATTTAATATTTAATATTTTAGTTCATATTTCAGTTAAAAATTTAATATTCAAAATTAAAAAAATTCTAAAAATGATAATGTCAGCACAAAATTTATAAGAAAAATAGGAAAAATATGTTAAAAATAAAAAAAAATCAAATTTGAGCAGTAATGGCGTTTTTGAGTAAAACGCCACAAAAAAATTGGACTATAATGACGTTTTTAATTATTAAAAACGCCACAAAACACTATTATTTTTTATCCCATTTTCAAAATCCCGCTCACAGCAAAAAAAAAAAAAGTTTGGTTACCCGCTTCTCATCTTCTTTCTCATCTCCTTTTACTCTCAAAATTTGCCCCCAAATTTCCCATTTGGATGACGCCAAGCTAAAGCTCTCTCGTTTGGGTATTTTCCCTCTCAATTTCTTTTTAACGATAAACGCTTCATTAGAAACAAATTTCTAATCGTAATCTTCAATTCTTTGATGCTTTGTAAATATGATTGTAGAATCTGTTATCGAAGAAACAATTCAAAGCATTGATGCTAAAACCCTTCTTCTCAAGGAACGCGAGAAGCTTCTCGAAGACATGGAAAACAAGATCACTTATCTGCAGTCTGTTATATCCGCAGTCTGTTTTCCCAGCCCCTGAGCCTCATGACAATCAGTTGCATGCTAGTATAGTGAATCTGATAGATTATTATTTCAGGTAATGCTTTGTTTGCGTGGTGACTTAGGTCAACTTCGTTAATTCAGCGGGCATATCTTGGTATTGATGTCACCCACAAAGCTAACTGCCTGTTTCTTTGTTGCAGTAATGAAAATCTAATTAAGGATACCTACTTGAGGCAGAACATGGATGACCAGGGCTGGGTTCCTATTAAATTAATAGCCGGCTTAAAAAAGGTGAGGTTTTTTTTTCAGAATGTGGAGCTAGCTTCATGCCTGATTGTGTAGTTCCTGTGCTCAGAGCTAGTTTCATCTGTTAGCGTTATGCATGTTTATAACATCTGCACCTGCAGACTTCTCTGTCATATTGTTAAGGCAAGTTATGTGGTTATCATTAAAAGCAAACCTATTTTAATTGAAGTTTATGCAGTTTTCATTTGTGTGTTTTAAGAGAATTTCAAAACTGTGAAAGCCTGTGGAATTTTGCACTTTAGGTTTTGTCAAAATTTTCTATAAATTAAAATTCGAGAAACACGTAACTACTGGATTTTCAAGCTAATTTTCTATTTCCAAGAACATAAATTAAAATTCAAAGAATTGAGAAACCTAGTCTTCAGTTTCACACCTGCTGCTAGTTCTTGTTGAAACACATCAAAGAATGTCTCTAGGTACTCTGTCATATGCTTTCTCTTAGCATGTTGTCTTAAATGTTACTCGAAGACTTTTTCCCAGTATTTCATATTATGACTCATAAGTTTTATTGGAATGATCATATCACATTTGAACCTTTTGCCTAAGGTATAACACAGTGCATGTTAGGAGATCTGATTATGATTTTCTTGAGATTTGCGTCTTATTTTTATTTCTTAAAATTCCCTTGTTAGTTTAAATAAACTTTCCTTATAAATTAGTATACTTAGCTTTCTTATCTTCTTTTTCATGGTAGAACATGAAATTGTGGTTTTGCATCTTGTTTTTTAAATTGTAAACCTCTATTTAAGAGGAATATTATTAATGAATAAAATGAGTTGAAAGTTTCAGTAAATCCATTCCAACGTAAACAACCATAGGCAAAATTTGGAATTGAAATAAGGGAAAAACCTTTCTTCTTCAAATTTGAGTTCTCTATTAATTGTATGGTGATTTGATCCCAGACTTGGAACATAACAATGCACCAACTATCATCTTCTGGATGTTAGTCCTATATATAGTAGTGATCTACCGTCATCCTCTGGAAATTGAGCTTTTGTGATTATGTCATTTCTTTCCAGATCAGGTAGTGAGCATCATTTTCTTGGTTTTGTGCCTTTGTGTCGAATAACAAAGAGCGTCAAACCTAAAAAAACATCGAGCGTCAAGTCCCTATAACCAAGACCATTTGGTTAGGCACTCGCTAGATGCACCTAGGCATGCTGTTTTGTAGGAAATATTCATAAAAATGTCTACATGGTTGAAATTCTCTTTGCTAGTAAAAATGGGGACAATATCAACTTCTCTACTTCTCAGTATTTGAGTATTCTACAAGAAGCATGGGCAAGGAGATAATAGTGCATATTGACCTACATGATTAAAATAAAAAGATTGCATGTTTTGTAGATAATACCAAATCAATTTTGTGTTTTTTAATCAGAATTGTACATCTTAAGCTTATTTTACAGGCATCCCACATAAACGTGCTTTTTCTTTGCACTTTGTGCATCTTGTGCCCTTAACAACATTGGTTTAGAAATTTGTTCTTGGATAAGCTTGTAGTGATTTTGCTTTCCCAAAGCAATTTTCTTTTCTAAATTTTAATGCTTGCTGTACAAACGCGGCATATTTTCTATGGCTTCTCCTTTTCAGGTTTCACTTTTGACTGATAATATTCAGCTGATAACGGATGCTCTGCAAAGTTCAACAGTTGTGGAAGTGCAGGTACTTTCTATATTTGATAATCTTGGGATGTATGTTTTATCAATATTGAAATGCCTGGTCTTATCAACCATCAAGACTTGCATGCGTCTTTATTTTTTATGCTTAATTAATAGTTTTGTTAGAAGATAGGACTAAAATTATGTGGTATGGTTTGCTTTGATCACTTTTGCTTTCACATTTTAGGGTGACCAAGTAAGAAAGCGGATTGATTGGATGCGATGGATAATGCCGCCTTCTGTTCATTTCCCTACCAAGTCTGGTCAGGATACACTAGCAGCTCGTGTTCAGAATATTTCATTGGATCAGAGAGCTGCAAACCAGAGTGGTGAAAGTAACCCTGAAGATTCTGATGCTGGTAGACCATCATATGGGGACTTCAGTAATCAGCTTCAGCTATTCAACAATGAGGGATCAACCGTCACTGCTCATGGTGGGCCAGCAAGTAATTGAAACTATTTGTTATTTTTCGAATTTACCAAATTGTTTTCCTTTGTTCTTTTCCTTTTTTACAAATGGGGATGTTGGATTTTCTTTTACTATTTGTTATTGGTGATGTTGGTGTTTAAATCTGGGGAATTTCGATTTTTATTTTCGAAAAAACATAAAAGAGAATCTTTGGAGGGCTTTGATAGCCTCCGGTTGCAGGGGTGAAAAAAAAAAGAACACATACTTGGATTGAGGTCTATGGAGAAAATGGCTCATGCAGCTGTGGCTGCAACAGCTACTACTGCTATTATTCATGCCTACAAAAGCTTCTTTTTTTATTACCTTTCGAGGCATATATCATTTACCAAGAATTGCACTTTATATTATTTATTTATGTACTTATTTATACACTATTATTATATTTAATTGCTACTTGCTTCTGCTTCATAAAAATTTGCCCTGCGTTTGTGGGACAATCCTTTGAAAACAACCATATCTTACAACTGGTTCTTGTTGTATGGTTTTAAGTTTTGGAGCTTGTGCTACTTTTGACTGACTCTCAAAATAATTTTTATTTATTATTTGTGGTGAGAATAATAGTGTACTATTAATACACATACCTATAACTTTTTAGGTCTAAGTAGCTCCATTCTTGAGTAATGTTTAGGGTTTAAGTCTCGTGGATGGAGAAAATAGTTTTAGTATAGACCTTTAGGTTCAATTTTAAATTTTTTATATTTTTCATGACTTTTATAATATATTTTTTTTAAAATTTCATGACCTTTAGTGGCGTTTGTGGGAAAAGCGCTGCTAAAGGTCTTGACCTCTAGCGGCGTTTGTGGGAAAAGCGCCGCTAAAGGTCAAGACCTCTAGCGGCGTTTGTGGGAAAAGCGCCGCTAAAGGTCATGACCTCTAGCGGCGTTTTTTTATATAAACGCCACAAACTTTAGTGGCGCCATCTATAGCGGCGTTTTTTGCGACGCTTGTAAAAGCGCCGCTAAAAGTTAATTTTGCTGTAGTGTGGATAAAATAAAATGTCTTCATAAATTTCAACTTTACAAAAAAAAAAAGAATTTTTTTTCTATTTGACACATTAGATTTTCGAATCACCTACTTCTTTTCCTTAACCAAACACCTGACAATTGTAAAAATATTTTTTGAAAAATAAAAATAAGGATAAAGTACACCAATAGACACTAAACTTTGATTAAAATAACAAAACAGTCACTAAACTTTGAAAACTTACAACTCAGTCACTAGACTTGAAGAAAATAACAAAATAGTCACTAACATTATCGAAAAGTAACAAATTAGTCACACACTAACATTTTTCATTTAGGCCTAATGGGATAGGTGACATGGTTAGTTAATTAGACACGTTGGATATGTCCACAATGGAAACCCACCCAATTTAAGAACCCTAGTTGGGTAATAGAAAAAGAAGAAGAAGAAGAAATTATCGTCATCTGCTGGAATGCCGGTACCCTCAAGGCGCAGTGAAAATAAAATTCTGGTAATCTAAACCATGGATCCATGTGCGAGGAATGAATCAGGAAAAAAATTATGATACTGGTTTCGAAATTATCAAAACTTCAATCTGAGTAGACAGTGACGCCTCGGCAACGAGAATTCAGAACCACTATCGAACCAAGTCACAACTTTTTTAGATGTCGATCTCTATGTAATCCACCCAATTGACAATGAACGAAAGAAGTACCCAAAACTGTTTTAGAGATTTCTTTGCTAGACGGCTGCTAGACCATACAAGCTAGGTTTTCGGGTTTTATTTATATATAACTCCTTTTTAATTGGTATATTTATAACTAATCTTAATTCAAAAAATTTTAAAATAAATAAATATAATAATGTTTTTACCGAAAACTATAATTACATTAAATATAACAAAGATTTCAGTAAACTATATTTATTTATATTTATATATGAACCAAATTCATATATTAATAGAATTATGTTCTCATCATGTGTACAAAGCATCCTTGTACATATAATATGTTCGATATTTGATTGCCCAATTAAATTAATTCTATAATTAATTTAATTCATGTGACAACCAAACACAATACCAACTATGTTTTATTCCAATTATCTCAACCATATGGTGTGACCCTGTAGATTTTTGTAACGTTAGCAATAATACTAGAATGACTCTAATGTTACATACAATGAGTGGCATCTAGCAATGCATCATTGCTACCTAAGTTACAAGAAGTCATGATTCGACATAACCTTTTGTGATTTACCTTTCATGCATTAATCCTTAAGTCCTTTGTATCTGGAATGAACACAAATCATGGAATAGTCACACTCGCATAGTCCATCTCATGTTTCTTGATATCTTGAGTAGACTATGATAAACAAATAAGTATGACATCTCATATCAACTTATTTGAGCATGACCATGCATTTCTAATCTCACTCAATCAAGTGGCCTAATATATTACTCCCATTTTGTAGGAGGGACTTATTCTATATTGATCAACCATATCCCTCTACATAGATTATGGTATATCTAATATCAACCTTTTATAGAACAACCAGCTACGGTGTACATTTGACTGTATCAAAATATACAACTCACGATGTTGGGATAATGACGATCTCAAGTCTGAAGATCATATACATATTAATCACTATGAGTAATGTTGTGACAATTACATAATAATCCAAGAAACATACTTATAGCGGGTCAGTCCAATATGTTTTTATCTAATACACATATTCATGGATTGATTTTGACACTCCGTATCAATGACAACTCTTTATCATCAATCAACTACATGTTAGTCTTAATGCATTATTGTTGTCCTAGTCAACAATAATACTTGACTAAGGATCTTTTAAGAACAATCATATTATTCTTAGGACATTATTATAAACAGTTTATTTATACACGCAGAAAAGAAATTGAAATAATAATGGAAACGCCTTATATTAATAAACATGGTAAATCAAGTATTTTATTACAACCATCTCATGATTGATCTTTGGGCATACTCTTACATCATCAAGCCTAACCTACCACCCAATTCTTCTTCTTCTTCTTCCTCTATGAATAACATTTTCCACCATCAAAATGTTGGTGAAAAAAGTAGGGAGTGCGATAGGTTGAACGGAGGAGACGATGAAGAAGGCAAAGAAAACGAGAAAGGACTATGAGGAGTGGAAAGAGGAGTGGTTGGGAATGGATGTTTCAGTTATTTCAAGTGAGGTTGTGGCTCTAGTGAAGGAAACGGTGAAGATGAAGGAGAACAAACAGAACAACAAAAGCCCTCACTTTAGTTATCAACATTATCATTTCTCAATAGAAAAGAAAAACCCCACCTTGGAACAACCTTGAAAGTTGCAACAATAGAGGTTTTAATTTATTATAGGGAAGAACAATAATGGGTGTGTTAGGGATTGATCTGATAAAGCAATGAACAAGTAAAAATAGCAGAAGAAATTAAGAATTTTAACACACAATTTTAATGTGGAAAAACCCCCCAAAGAGGATTAAAAAACCACGGGCAAAGATAATTTTACTATAATGGCAAAAGAACGAGAAGTACAAAAGATGAAAATAAAAACTAAACCCCAAAACATAAAAACAATGAACCCTCAAAATGTAAACACAAAATTCTCCAAAAGTATTATGAGTTTTAATCTTTAATTGGTGTATTTTATAAGGTTGTAAAAAAGCCTATTTATAGGCTAAATTCATAGGTCATATAATAATAAAATAATCTAGAATAATTAGAGTTCGATTGAAACAAATAAATAGAGTCCAACTGGGAGATTATCTCTCAAATTTGACTGAAATATGAGTCATACTCATCAAATCTCCACCTTGACTCATATTTGCATAATGTCATCTTTTCCAAAGCTCACCACGGGCCTATCTTGAACTATGCAGGGAATTAACTGAGTCGCATCTATGCTTAAACGCTAGAAGACCTCTAACCTTGGACTTGTGCACTACCAAATTAAAACTAACTAGGGTCTGATTTTGACGAACATAGTGCCCTACCTTTTTAAAACCTATATCCAAAAGAGAACCTCTCTTCAATGAAATGGTCATACATTTTTCCCTCTTATAACCAAGTTGTCTCTGCTTCAAACAAGTTGACTTTGACTCTATAAAGGATAAGGGACGTCCAGTTTCACCGGTCACTATAGAACATTCCAGAATATAAAGACTGTTGGTCTTTTTACCTTTTAACAAAATGAGAGCCCCATGAGACACCTTAATGTCACTTGACTCGATGTTGATTCTACAACCTTTCGAGTCTAAAACACTCAAGGAGATGAGATTCTGTAGCAGCCCATTTTTTAGTGAAATCAGAATAGTGGTTTCGGGACCACAAATCTGACCCGAGAATAATTTTTATTTTTATTTTATTAGATGGTCTATATTATGATAGACATGTGTGAAAATTTTGATACAAAAAATTTACCGGTTAAGTGTTTAATTACGAGAAGGACTAAATTGCATAAAATGTGAAAGTTGAATTCTAGTAGCTATGAGGATTAAATAGGTATGGAATTCAAAAATAGAGGTCCTTATATGGTAATAGACCATTAAAGAAAAGTATGTAGATTTTTGGTGACTCATCCAAAGAAAAATTAGAAAAGAGTAGGGACTAAATTGGAAATTGAAATAATTAATTAATTAAAAGATGATAAAAAGAAAATATCATCTTATTTTGTCATCTTCAACCCTAAAACTATATGGAAAACCTAGGAGAGAGAGAAGAATTCAAGGCTTAATTGGGTAAGTTTCCTTGTCCCGTTTTTAGTAATTTTGATATTTTTGAAATCGGGATAGCTTAAACTATCTATTTGGGGGATTAATTTGAAAAGTTATCAAAGTATGGAAAATGGGTCATGGATGTATATGCTGAAAATTAGAAATTTATGATAGAAAGTGAAAGGTTGTTGACAGATAAACAACTTTTACAAAGTGATTTTTGATGAAAACATGATTTAGAGACTAAAATATAAACTTGTGAAATTGAAGAAATTTTTTGAATTTTTATGAATACATGTGTGTAAATTTTGTAATGGGATTTTGGTTAGGCTTGGAATAGGGAATAAATTGCACAAGTTTCATTTTCCGAGCCTAGGGACGAAATTCAAATTTATGAAAATGTTAGTGGCAAAATGGTAATTTTACCTAGGACATAAATTGAGTCCAAATAAATATGAAATATGTGAAATTGGTGATTAAAGCTATTTATATAGATTTAGAAAACACAAATTCGAGGTTGGACCGAGGAAAAGAAAAGGTTTCGGATTAGTAGATTTTATACGTGAACAAGTGTCGAGGTAAGTTTGTGTAACTTAATCGAGCATGAAAATATGTTTAATTGAATGTTGTGTTGTATGGAATGTGACTTATATTGATGTACATTACTTGAATGCTATAATGAGAAATTTAATACAAGCTTTATATGGTGAAGAAAGGGTAAGTCCCGATTGAATATTGAATTCTGATGAATATATGCGCTTTCCCGAAACGAATAAGGTCCTACATTTGTTATGGACGAGATTTAGCTCAGACGAGTGATCCTATTGACCTTGTTATAGAAAGGATTTAGCCGGAAAGGTAATCCGGATATAATACCTCTCAAGTATACGTTATGATTAGGGTTTAGCCGGACTTGTAATCCTAATTAAACTCTTTTGAGCATACGTTATATAAAGGATTTAGCCTAGACTCATAATCCTGTGAACAATATGTGGCTCGAGAGCGTGTTCCTTGATTAAGTGCCCTAATGGGTACCCTCGAATAAGAATTAATAGATTATTGAATCGTACACCCCGAGTGTACAACTTGAGTATCCATCGGAATTTCAATGATTCAACAGACATAAAACTCTTGACATGGCATGAGAATTATGAGATGAAATGATAATGTCTTGAAAGAGTATTGCATGATGAGCTCATCTATCCTTACTTGACGTATATGTAAACCTTGTGACTAACATGTTTGATTGAATATATGTGTTTAGGAAATTTATCCAAATGAATGGAAAACATGATATTGTATACTTAGATTTAATAAACGGGATTGGTAAGTTTAGTTTCTGTTATACGAACTTACTAAGCATGTAGTGCTTACTCTATTTATTTTTCCCCTATTTTATAGTGCTCGAAAGCTCGCGAAGGTTGGAGATCATTGGAGCATCTTTACACTATCAACTAGTTATTTTGGGTATATATATGGCAAAATCATTTCAGTATAATGGCATGTATAGGACAACTTTACCATTAGTGGCTTGATACTGATGCTTGTAATCTAGCCATTGAAATGGCTAGTAATAGTTGTTTTGATATACTTGTAATGTCATGTTATGGTGGTTAAATATATGATGATTATATGTGATCAAATGATGCTAATGCCTAAGTTAATCCAAGGTAAGTTTATAAACACATATGCATGTAATGGTATGCCATGATGAATGATGAAATTGTTTAATTTGAATGCTTGGACTGGTTGTTATTGGATGTGTGTTTCAAGTGCAAGTCTTGGGTGAAATTTTGGGTGAGAAATAAAGCTAGAAATGGCTTCATTTTATCCACACAGGCAGTCACGGGCGCGTGTGTCTAGACCGTGTGTGCTACACGGCCTAGAACAAGGGTGTGTGTCTTGGCCGTGTGAAACCTGATCCTAATTTCGAATTAAATTAATTAACCACATAGCCTAGGACATGGGCATGTGGCATGGCCGTGTGCACAAGTCAGAAAGTTACACGGGGTTGAACACGGCTTGCAGCACGGGCATGTAGACCACACAGGCATGTAAGCCCTGTACCTTGGAATTTTTTTTTTTTTGTAATTTAACGAAAAATTCTTAGGGTCCCTGATTAAGTTCTGACTTGACTCTAATGCTTGTATTGGGCCTCAGGGTCTAATTAAGCCTCAGGGTCCAATTAAGGGACATTACGAATGATTTTAGAATTTGAATAGTAACTTGCATGATTTATCTTTAAATATTTCTAAAAGTTTCGGTAATGCTCTGAAAACCTGTTCTGACAACGGATACAGGTTAGAGGTGATACAGATTCTTTTATAAATCAGGTATATACCTAACATCTGAGAGTGCCCTAACGTCCTATCGTGCATCCTAATTTTAACAGTACCAATATCGATTACCTTACTAGATTAATCCTTTCCCATGACACAACTCCACCTTCGACCAGACTGTATGTGGAGAACCATTCTTTGTTGGGACACATGTGGAAAAAAATCCCAAATCTAAGATCCATTCAAACGTAAGCTCAGAGCTATCGCTTATTGACACTAACAAGAAATCATCACCACTTTCATCAACCAAATTAGCACTAGCTACATCTTCCTCGTTACTCTTAGCAACCTTTTTATTTTGCAATTTATAACAACATGCTTTTACATGGCATAACTTCTTACAATAGTGATACTTTTTGTCTCTCTTCTTTAATGCTACTAGAATAGAAGCTTGCTTATCTATCTTGTTATCTGAACCAAACTAATTGTCGAGTTTGTCTTTACTTAACAAAAGACCCTTCACTTCCTTGAACAAGAGTTTGTTTCTGCCATAAATCAAGATCTCCTTGAAATACTTGTATGAAGAGGGTAAAGAACACAATCTTCATTGTCAATCTTAACCTCAACATTTTTTAAATTATCCAAAATAGTAATAAATTGACTAATGTGATCTCTAAGAAGCTCACCTTCGTTCACGCAAAACATAAATAGATGTTGTTTCAACACTAAACTGTTGGTCAGAAACTTGGTTGCATAAATAGTTTCTAACCTTTTTCACAAGGCGGATGAGGTTTTTTCCGTCAATACCTCCTGCAATACCCTATTCGTGAGGCACATTTGGATTCCAAATAGGGCATTTTCTTCAAGCTCTTTCTATTCTGCCTAATTTAGATTCTCAAGCTTTTTCTCGGTAATGACCTTTTTCAGACCGATCTGAACTAGAATTGCCATCATCCGAACTTGCCACATATTGAAATTTGTGACACTATCGAATTTCTCAATGTCAAACCTTATTGTTGCCATCTCTGAATGGGCTGATCTACGAAAACTGAACTAGCTCTGATACCACTTGTTGGTGATCAACTCGATTAAGCATTGAAGTGGTAAAAATAGTGAAAGAAATTAAGAATCTGAACACACAAATTTAACATAGAAAAACCCCTCCAAAGAGGATAAAAAACGACGGGTGTAACACCCCTTACCCGTATCCGTCGTCGGAACAGGGTATGAGGTATTAACAGATTATAGTATATACTATTAAACAAAACCCAACAAATATATGGCGTGCAATTTGATCATTATAACATATGCCATTAACAATACAAACCAACTTCAAAGGCTTCGTACAAAATGATTAGTTTTGTGACAGCCCAAAATTGACCCTAGTCGGGATGTGGTTTCGGGACCACAAAATCGAGGCATAAAAATAATTTAAAATTTATTTTGATGCCTATAATATGTGTTAATTCATGTGTGACATTTTTGATGTTTCGATTTAGAGTTATAAATGTGAATTTCACTAGAAAGGATCTAGTAGTAAACTTTGAAAGTATGATGGGGAAATGTGTGATGACTAGTTGATAATGCATGCAAAATAAGGATTTGCATGTCAAATTTCCCCAACATGAAGTGGCCGGCCATGACAAGGGTGTATGGGCTAAACATGTCATGAAACATGTTTTGTTGGTGTATTAGGGAGAAATAATAAACAATGGTGTATGGGTGATAAAAGAATGAAAAAAAAATGTGTGTGAGTGTGGTATCTTCTCCTGTGACAGCCCAAAATAGGCCTTAGCCGGAATGTGGTTTCGGGACCACAAAACCGAGGCATAACAATAATTTAAAATTTATTTCGATGCCTATAATATGTGAGTATTCATGTATGACATTTTTTGATGATTGATTTAGTGTTATAAAGGTGAATTTCACTAGAAAGGACTTGTGTGAGAAAATTTAGAATTGAGATAGGCAAATGTGGAAGTGGCCTATTGATGCACACTAGGAAATGTTGTCCTTGCATGTCAAATTCCCAAATTTGACTATAGTGGCCGCCATGGTGATGAATATGGGCAAAAGAAAACATGTTTCAAACATGTTTTGCTAGTGGTGCATGTTAGAAATAATAAAATAAGAGTATGAAAAAAAAAAAAAAAAAAGTGTTCATCTTTCACCATTGCTCTTGGCCGAATGTCCTAAGGAAAGAAAAGAAAAATTTTGCTCATCCATTTTCACTTCTTGGCGAAAATACTAAGGAAAAAGGGAGGATTTTTGCTTCATGCTTGGTTTGGAAGAGATCTAGAAGGAGATTTGGCTAAGTTTGCATCAAGATTAAGGTATGTATGAGGTTGTGTTAGGGTTTCATGCATGTCTTGGTTGCTAACTTGATGTGCATGTTAGCCATGGCTCAAATCTTTGTTATGCCATGGAAATGGTATTTGGCCAAAGTTGTTATGGTGTTAATGCCATTGCATGCTAAATATCAAGCTTGATAATGATTCATGTGATGGTAGATTGAGGGTTCTTAGATTTTCTTTTAGCATTTTTGAATGAGATACTAAGTTCTTTGTTTAACCATGACCAAATTGAAACGGTATGGTGTTGTGGTATTCGGCCATGTTGTATCCATAAATATGATTCATGCATGTTGCATGGTGAGTAAGATTTAAGCTTTGGATATGTGTGTATATTTGGATATAAGCCACTTGAGAATTCGGCCATTGCACCTACATGAATATATGTTTGCACATGATGAATTGGTATGACATGTATACTATTTTGAGGTGTCTATTTGCTTGTGATGTTGTTTCGGTTATGAAATAAATGAGAGATGTGTATAGAACTACAATATGTAATGCGTTAATTAGGAAAATGTATGCTGTTTTTTTTTGTGTAGTATAAGGTGTAAAATTTGCCTCCACATAGACATGCATATTCGGCCAAAGGAAGTAGATTGGTGTGCATGTATTCGGTTAGAGGCAACCATATTGAAGCCTTATCTTGGCTTAGATTGTTGACCAAATGGGTAATAAGTGAGGATGGTTGCCGAATATACAAATATACATATGCATGTGTAATTGAACTATAAATGTATAGCAAGATGATTAAACTAGTTTATTTATCTATTAAGCCCGAGAAGTTAAAGAAGGAGAAACAAGCAAGGGCAAAGCCAAGGACATCGAGTAGCCGGGTCGAAACCGTTATACTCAACACAAGGTAAGTCCTTAAGTACTTGTTGTGAGAACTCCTTGATAGATATTTTCTGAGTGATTCTCCTATTTATTATTATGATTATATGTACAAATTGAATTTAGTAAATTTCTTTACCATGATGAATTGACATAAGGCACAATGTGTGCAAAGACCATATGGCACTATGTGTGCGATTTACTATGGCACTATGTGTGCGATTCACTATGGCACTATGTGTGCGATTTACTATGGCACTATGTGTGCGATTCACTATGGCACTATGTGTGCGATTTACTATGGCACTATGTGTGCGATTTACTATGGCACTATGTGTGCGATTTACTATGGCACTATGTGTGCGATTTACTATGGCACTGTGTGTGCGATTCACTATGGCACTATGTGTGCGATTTACTATGGCACTATGTGTGCGATTTACTATAGCACTATGTGTGCGATTTGCTATAGCACTATGTGTGCGATTTGCTATAGTCACATTCGGTTGTGGAAATAAATTGTGCATGAACGAGGTAAGTGATTGAGTTACTAACTAAATATCGAAATTGGGATTGTACGGTGTACGCATAAAATTATCTAGTGCATTGTTATTGTTGATGGTAGAGTAGTGCTTACGACTTACTGAGTTATGTACTCATTTGGTGTGCTTATTTGTTGTTTATTTAGGTTCTTGATCCATTTTGCGTGCTCGGGACTGTCATCGAAGTCATCACACCGTCTAGCGACTTTTTGGTATCTTCTTCTTAGATGGTTTAAGAAAACATTTCGGCATGTATAGGCTATTATGTTTTGTTTGAACTCGGTATGTAAAATATTGCCTAGCCATGCGAAAATGGCTTATGAATGTTTTGAGCAAAATGTTATAATTATTTGGTATGTATATGCTCATTAAGAGGCATGGTAGTGTTTGGCAATGACCAGCCATTAGAATGGGTCATCATGCTTATATTTTGGACCATATATGAAAAAGGGGTGGTTGAATCATAGAGACTATGTGTTAGAGAAAGTCTATCCTAGAATATGATGCTGGCAGCAACAGTGACGTGGATGTGAAAAATCACTAAAAATAGTAGGAATAGAATTAAATAGTGAATAAATTATGTAAATGAACCTTGATGAGTCTATTTTCATATGGAGGAAACGAAACGGTTATATGAGTTGTATGTTGAGAGATATTTGGGTTTTAGTGGAACGGGGCCAGAACGGTTTCTGGATTCCCTGCTCGGACTTTGAAAATTCATTATAAATTAACCAGAAATAATTAGGAGTCATACCATATATGTATGAATTCCTCTTTGAGTCTAGTTTCTATAGAAACAAACGGTACCAGTATTGAAGTCCTGCACAGGGAGTTATTTGAGTTGTAACACGTGAAGGTCAGTGTAGTCGGCCCCTGTAACACGGGTGACTTTAACTAATAAACTGTACCAATTGGCCCAACCAAAAATTCTAGAAAAAAATCTGTAGACGGAAATGTGAGTCTAGTTTCAGAAAAAAATTACGAAACTGATTTTCGAGTTCTAAAACTCAAGTTATGATTTTTGAAGCAACTAGTACACAAATTGGCAGCTTGTCTGGAACTTTTCAATAAGTGGTTTGAAGTCTGTTAACACCTCGTGTTCGACTCCGGCGACGGTCTCGGTTCGGGGTGTTACAATTTTATTGGTATCAGAGCCATGGTTTAGTGAGTTCTAGGACTACCATGGCACGTATGAGTCTAGCTATACATGCCTTAATGTTAATGTTTAAACGTGTGATGACTTCTGACGGTTAAAATGTTTTTTTTGTTTTGATTAGTAAATGGATCCCAAGTAGAGAGAACCTTGGCGGATGACGTCGAAAGTGTAGCGGCTGCTCCTGCACAAGGGACGCCGCTGTTGAACCTCGGTCATCTGCGAATAATCAAGGTGAGGGGCTAAACAAGCCTTCTTTACCATGATGAATGAGTGGGTCGCGTAATATGCCCGAACCAATCCGGCTGTCCAACAAATCCCGAATTTGAATAATCCACCCCAAGAGCCCGTAATGCCATCGATTCGACCTGTGAGGCTGAGTAAGCCACCAGATTTGATTAGGAAGCGGGGCTGAAGAGTTCGTAGCCGTAATTATCGATGATGCCGAAAGGGCCGAGTTCGCTTGACAACACCATTCGGTGTTTGATGAACTCATGCACACCGATGAATGTCTAAAGTGTGCTATATCCTTGTTGCGGGACTCACCTACTATTGGTGGAGGACCTTGATTTCCATAGTTCCAAACGAACGAGTTATTTGGGATTTCTTTCAAACGGAGTTTCAAAGAAATATATTAGTCAACGGTTCATCGATCAAAAGCGTAAGGAATTCTCGGAACTCAAGCAAGGCCGCATGACAAGATCTCGAATCTGAACATGAGTTCGTAAGACTCGATCGGTATGCCCGGAGTGTGTGGCTGATGAGGTTGCTATGTGCAAGAGGTTTGAAGAAGGGTTGAATGAAGATCTAAGATTACTAGTGGGTATTTTGGAGATAAAAGAATTCGTAACACTAGTTGAACGAGCACGCAAGGCGGAGGAACTTGGAAAGGAGAAGAAGAAGGCTGAATTTGAAGCTAGAGACTATCGCAAAAGATCGACGGGTAAAGCTCCGTTCTCGGCAGTAAAGAAGTTCGTGGAGGACACCAATAGATCGAGGACGATCGGGATTTCCATTAGACCACGACCATTGACGGACTCCGAGCTACTTCGGTAGCTAATGTGGCCAATAACCGTCAAGAGAAATCTGAATGCCCCAATGTGGGAGAAGACACATAGGTGAATGTTGGGGTAAGACTACCAATAAGGCTTGTTACGGATGCGGTTCGAAGGACCACCTCATTAGAGATTGCACGGGGCTCGATGAGAAGAATAGGATGCAAGGTGCGAGACCTAGTGGAATGACAGCTAGAGGTAGACCACCAAGAATTTCAGGAGGTAGGGGTGGTAGTCAGAGAGGGGCTACTTGTCGACTGCTCGATCTGAGACTCGCGCTCTGCTAGAGCATATGCCATCCGCAAGACGAGAGGAGGCATCCTCCCCTGACGTTATCACCGGTACTTTCACTCTTTTCGATACTAATGTGATTGCTTTGATTGACCCTGGTTCTACTCATTCTTATATATGCGAAACCTTAGCATCCAGTAAGACTTTGCCTATTGAGTCTCTCGAGTTTGTAATTGGTGTCAAACCCTTGGGTCATTACGTGCTTGTCAACAAAGTGTGTAAGAAAAGTCCCCTAGTGTTTCGAGGTTTTTGTTTTTCGGCGGACTTGATGCTTTTGCCGTTCGACGAATTTGACGTTATTCTTGGGTTGGATTGGTTGACCATCCACGATGCGGTTATAAATTGCAAAGGCAAGACTATCGATCCGAGGTGCGCTAATAACGAGATTGTTCGGGTTGAGTCTACGGACTTAAAGGGTTGCCACCGTAATATCGCCGATGTTGGCCCGTAAATATGTAAGAAAAGGGTGCGGCGTACCTTGCGTATGTGCTCGATGACAAGGAGTCGGAAAGGAAACCCGAATTTGTGCCAGTGGTTTGTGAATTCCCGGATGTTTTCCCTGAAGAATTGCCGGGTTTACCACCTGTTCGGGAAATAGAATTTGGCATCGAATTGGTACCGGTACCACTCAATTTCGATAGCTCCGTGTCGTATGGCACCAACGGAATTAAAGGAGTTGAAAGCTCGGTTGCAAGAATTGGTGGATAGAGGTTTTGCTCGCCCGAGTTTTTCGCCTTGGGTGCGCGGTGTTGTTCGTGAAGAAGAAGGATGGAACCATGCGACTGTGCATCGACTATCGTCAGCTTAACAAAGCGACGATAAAGAACAAATATCCGTTGCCACGTATTGATGACTTGTTCGATCAATTGAAGGGAGCCTCGGTGTTCTCGAAAATAGATTTGAGATCGGGCTACTATCAATTGCGAATCCGAGATTCAAACGTGCCCAAGACTGCCTTCAGAACGAGATATGGTCACTATGAGTTCCTAGTGATGCCGTTTGGGCTCACTAATGCCCCTGCGGTATTTATGGATTTAATGAATCGAATCTTTAGACCATATTTGGATCGATTCGTAGTCGTATTCATTGATGACATCTTGGTCTATTCAAGAAATGAGACCGAACATGCTGAACACTGCGGTTAGTCTTGCAAATTTTACGGGACAAGCAATTATATGCTAAGTTCAAAGTGTGAGTTCGGTTAAGAGAGGTTAGCTTCTTGGGTCATGTGGTATCTCAGACGGGTATTCGAGTCGACCGAATAAAATTTCAGCCATACTAAATTGGAAGCCTCAGAAATATTAATGAGGTTCAAGCTTTTGGGGCTTGCTTGTTATTACCGACGATTTGTAAAGGCTTCTCAACGATAGCCACGCCGATGACGGCTACTCCAAAAGGATGTTAAGTTCGAATGGATGGAGAAATGCCAAAAAGTTTCGATCAATCGAAAACTTATTTGACCGAAGCCCCAATTCTAGTGCAACCCGAGTCCGCAAGGAGTTTGTTATCTATAGCGACGCCTCTCTACTTGGGTTAGGTTGCGTATTAATGCAAGAAGGTCGAGTTATGGCCTATGCGTCGAGGCAATTAAAGCCACATGAGAAAAATTATCCGACTCATGATCTCGAATTGGCCGCCATCGTATTCGCCTTAAAGATTTGGCGACATTACTTATTTGGTGAAAGGTGCCATGTATACTCGGATCACAAAAGTCTCAAGTATTTGATGACCCAAAGAGACTTAAATCTGCGACAAAGACGTTGGCTCGAGTATTTAAAGGATTATGAGTGATCATTGACTATCACCCGGGAAAGGTGAATGTGGTTGCGGATGCCTTGAGTCGTAAATCGTTATTCACTTTACGAGCAATGAATGTGCACTTGTCTATCCGATTCGACGATGTGTTAGTGGCTGAATTGAAAGCCAAACCATTATTGACACACCAAATTCGAGAAGCTCGAGAAAGTCGATGACGAGTTGGTTGCAAAACGGGCTGCGTGTGTTCGAACAAGGACTCGGAGTTCCAAATCGACGATGACGATTGTTTGAGGTTCAAAAGTCGTCTGTGTGTCCCAAAGAATTGAACTCATTTCGATAATTCAATGAAGCCCATTGTAGTCGAATGGCAATCCACCCGGGAGTACGAAGATGTACAATGATTTGAAACGTCGATTTTGGTGGCATGGTATGAAGCGAGACATCTCCGACTTTGTTTGAGATGTTTAATATGTCAACAAGTGAAAGCGGAACATCAAGTGCCTTGAGATTACTTGACCAATCACGATACCCGAGTGGAAATGGGATCGAGTCACAATGGACTTTGTATCCGGACCGCCATTGTCGACCAAGTAAGAAGGATGCGGTTTGGGTCGTGGTAGATCGATTGACTAAGTCGGCCCACTTTGTCCCCGTCGTCACGGATTTTTCAATGGACAAATTAGCGGAATTGTACGTTGCTCGATTGTGAGATTACAAGGGGTGCCTATTTCTATCGTGTCAGATAGAGATCCGAGATTTACCTCGCGATTTTGGAAAAAGTTGCAAGAAGCTTTGGGTACCAAGTTGCATTTCAAGACCGCCTTTCACCCCCAAACCGATGGTCAATCCGAGCGATAATTCGAGATACTTGAGGATATGTTAAGATGTTGCGTCCTCGAGTTTAGTGGTTCATGGGAGCGGTATTTGCCGTTGATTGAATTCGCTTACAACAACAACTTTCAATCAAGTATTAAGATGGCACCCTACGAGGCCTTGTACGGTCGTAAATGCCGTGACGCCATTGTTTTGGACCGAGCTCGGTGAAAGCAAGATTTTCGGGTGGATTTGATTAAGGATGCTGAACAAAGTAAAGGTAATCCGTGAAAGTCGAAGATAGCCTCCGATCGTCGAAGTCGTGCACGCGGATCTGAGGCGTAAGGATATCGAGTATCGTGGGTGATAAAGTGTTTCTCAAGGTATCGCCTTGGAAAAAGATACTCGAGTTCTAGTAAGGGCAAGTTGAGCCCGAGGTTCATTGGACCATATGAGATATCGAGCGAGTCGGTCCAAAGGCATATCGCTGATTTTGCCCCCGAACTCAAAAGGTTCACGATGTCTTTCACGTTTCGATGCTTCGACGCTATAGATCCGATCCATCGCACGTGATTAGTCCATCGAAATTGAAATTCAAGCTAATATGAGTTATGAGGAAGAACCGATTCGTATCCTATCGCGAGAAGTGAAAGAGTTGCGAAACAAGCGGGTTTCGCTAGTGAAAGTGTTATGGCTCAAGCACGGATAGAAGAAGCTACTTGGGAGACCGAGAACTCTATGAAAGAACGATATCCAAACCTATTTACGGTAAGATTTTGGGGACGAAAATTCCTTAAGAGGGGGGTTGTGACACCCAAAATAGGCCCTAGCCGGAATGTGGTTTCGGGACCACAAAACCGAGGCATAACAATAATTTAAAATTTATTTCGATGCCTATAATATGTGAGTATTCATGTATGACATTTTTGATGATTGATTTAGTGTTATAAAGGTGAATTTCACTAGAAAGGACTTGTGTGAGAAAATTTAGAATTGAGATAGGCAAATGTGGAAGTGGCCTATTGATGCACACTAGAAATGTTGTCCTTGCATGTCAAATTCCCCAAATTTGACTATAGTGGCGGCCATGGTGATGAATATGGGCAAAGAAAACATGTTTCAAACATGTTTTGCTAGTGGTGCATGTTAGAAATAATAAAATAAGAGTATGAAAAAAAAAGGAAAAAAAAGTGTTCATCTTTCACCATTGCTCTTGGCCGAATGTCCTAAGGAAAGAAAAGAAAATTTTGCTCATCCATTTTCACTTCTTGGCGAAAATACTAAGGAAAAGGGGAGGATTTTTGCTTCATGCTTGGTTTGGAAGAGATCTAGAAGGAGATTTGGCTAAGTTTGCATCAAGATTAAGGTATGTATGAGGTTGTGTTAGGGGTTTCATGCATGTCTTGGTTGCTAACTTGATGTGCATGTTAGCCATGGCTCAAATCTTTGTTATGCCATGGAAATGGTATTTGGCCAAAGTTGTTATGGTGTTAATGCCATTGCATGCTAAATATCAAGCTTGATAATGATTCATGTGATGGTAGATTGAGGGTTCTTAGATTTTCTTTTAGCATTTTTGAATGAGATACTAAGTTCTTTGTTTAACCATGACCAAATTGAAACGGTATGGTGTTGTGGTATTCGGCCATGTTGTATCCATAAATATGATTCATGCATGTTGCATGGTGAGTAAGATTTAAGCTTTGGATATGTGTGTATATTTGGATATAAGCCACTTGAGAATTCGGCCATTGCACCTACATGAATATATGTTTGCACATGATGAATTGGTATGACATGTATACTATTTTGAGGTGTCTATTTGCTTGTGATGTTGTTTCGGTTATGAAATAAATGAGAGATGTGTATAGAACTACAATATGTAATGCGTTAATTAGGAAAATGTATGCTGTTTTTTTTTGTGTAGTATAAGGTGTAAAATTTGCCTCCACATAGACATGCATATTCGGCCAAAGGAAGTAGATTGGTGTGCATGTATTCGGTTAGAGGCAACCATATTGAAGCCTTATCTTGGCTTAGATTGTTGACCAAATGGGTAATAAGTGAGGATGGTTGCCGAATATACAAATATACATATGCATGTGTAATTGAACTATAAATGTATAGCAAGATGATTAAACTAGTTTATTTATCTATTAAGCCCGAGAAGTTAAAGAAGGAGAAACAAGCAAGGGCAAAGCCAAGGACATCGAGTAGCCGGGTCGAAACCGTTATACTCAACACAAGGTAAGTCCTTAAGTACTTGTTGTGAGAACTCCTTGGATAGATATTTTTCGGAGTGATTCTCCTATTTATTATTATGATTATATGTACAAATTGAATTTAGTAAATTGCTTTACCATGATGAATTGACATAAGGCACAATGTGTGCAAAGACCATATGGCACTATGTGTGCGATTTACTATGGCACTATGTGTGCGATTCACTATGGCACTATGTGTGCGATTTACTATGGCACTATGTGTGCGATTCACTATGGCACTATGTGTGCGATTTACTATGGCACTATGTGTGCGATTTACTATGGCACTATGTGTGCGATTTACTATGGCACTATGTGTGCGATTTACTATGGCACTGTGTGTGCGATTCACTATGGCACTATGTGTGCGATTTACTATGGCACTGTGTGTGCGATTCACTATGGCACTATGTGTGCGATTTACTATGGCACTATGTGTGCGATTTACTATGGCACTATGTGTGCGATTTGCTATAGCACTATGTGTGCGATTTGCTATAGTCACATTCGGTTGTGGAAATAAATTGTGCATGAACGAGGTAAGTGATTGAGTTACTAACTAAATATCGAAATTGGGATTGTACGGTGCGCGCATAAAATTATCTAGTGCATTGTTATTGTTGATGGTAGAGTAGTGCTTACGACTTCATCGAGTTATGTACTCATTTGGTGTGCTTATTTGTTGTTTATTTAGGTTCTTGATCCATTTTGCGTGCTCGGACTGTCATCGAAGTCATCACACCGTCTAGCGACTTTTTGGTATCTTCTTCTTAGATGGTTTAAGAAAACATTTCGGCATGTATAGGCTATTATGTTTTGTTTGAACTCGGTATGTAAATATTGCCTAGCCATGCGAAAATGGCTTATGAATGTTTTGAGCAAAATGTTATAATTATTTGGTATGTATATGCTCATTAAGAGGCATGGTAGTGTTTGGCAATGACCAGCCATTAGAATGGGTCATCATGCTTATATTTTGGACCATATATGAAAAAGGGTGGTTGAATCATAGAGACTATGTGTTAGAGAAAGTCTATCCTAGAATATGATGCTGGCAGCAACAGTGACGTGGATGTGAAAAATCACTAAAAATAGTAGGAATAGAATTAAATAGTGAATAAATTATGTAAATGAACCTTGATGAGTCTATTTTCATATGGAGGAAACGAAACGGTTATATGAGTTGTATGTTGAGAGATATTTGGGTTTTAGTGGAACGGGGCCAGAACGGTTTCTGGATTCCCTGCTCGGACTTTGAAAATTCATTATAAATTAACCAGAAATAATTAGGAGTCATACCATATATGTATGAATTCCTCTTTGAGTCTAGTTTCTATAGAAACAAACGGTACCAGTATTGAAGTCCTGCACAGGGAGTTATTTGAGTTGTAACGCGTGAAGGTCAGTGTAGTCGGCCCCTGTAACACGGGTGACTTTAACTAATAAACTGTACCAATTGGCCCAACCAAAAATTCTAGAAAAAAATCTGTAGACGGAAATGTGAGTCTAGTTTCAGAAAAAAATTACGAAACTGATTTTCGAGTTCTAAAACTCAAGTTATGATTTTTGAAGCGACTAGTACACAGATTGGCAGCTTGTCTGGAACTTTTCAATAAGTGGTTTGAAGTCTGTTAACACCTCGTGTTCGACTCCGGCGACGGTCTCGGTTCGGGGTGTTACATCTCCCCATTGCCGTGAGTTGTAGAGAAAGAAAGAAAAAAATTTTGTTCATCCATTTTTCTCTTCTTTGGCCGAAAATACTAAGGAAAAAGGAAGGATTTTTGCTTCATGCTTGGTTTAGAAGAGAACTAGAAGGAGATTTGGCTATACTTGCATCAAGATTAAGGTATGTTTGAGGTTGTGTCATGAGATTCATGCTTGTTTTGGTTGCTAACTTGATGTGCATGTTAGCCATGGTTCAAATCCTTGTTATGCCATGAAAATGGTATTTGGCCAAGGGTGATATTGTGTTAAAGCCATTGCATGCTAAATGTGAAGCTTGTTGATGATGCATGTAATGATGGATTGACTACTCTTGAAATTTCTTTTAGTATTCTTGAGTAGGACATTGAATTCTTTGTTTAACCATGACCGAAGTTGAAAGGGTATGGTTGTGATGTATTCGCCATGGTGCATTCATGAGCATGATTTATGCTTGTTACTTGATTGGTAAAATTTGTGTTTGGATGGGTATGAACCCCTTGAGATTCGCCTTGCACCTATATGTGTATACATGTTTGCACATGATGTATTGGTATGACATATATACTACCTCAAAATATGTATTTTCATGTGATTATGTTTTGATTATAAAGTAAATGATAGATGTGTATTGAGCTACAATATGTAAAGCATTAGCTAGTAAAATGTGTGCCATTCATGTGTGGTATTAAACACGTAATTGGCCTCAACATCAACATGCATAATCGACCATGAATGAGTACCTAAGAGGTTGTGTTGTTCGGCCATGAGTAAGCATGTTGAAGGCTTTGTGTGTTGAGTCGATTCATGAATTCCGTACTTATGTGACTTTAATGTCTAGTGAATATATGTGGGCTAAGTGCCTTGAGTTCCTCTTTTTGATACTCAAATGATTGAATCAATTTAATTGTTAAATTAAGCTCAAGAGCAAAGAGGGACCAAATCCGATAAAGGAAGGAAAAAGTAGTCGAATAGCCATCGGAATCATTCGACAACATTCGAGGTAAGTTTTGAGTATCGAAACTTAGATTTTGATTCGATTGAATGAAGTAATAAGCAATCGAAATTGTGCCCTTGTATGTGGCCATTGAGCGAAATGATATTCTTGATTAAGTAAATTGTGCACAAAAGTTTGTTATGAAATTGAAACAAAGATGTGTATGAATGTGCGACCAGATATCCGGGCTAAGCCCAAGGCAATTGTGCGAGTTGTGATATCCGGGCTAAGCCCAAGGCAATTGTGCGAGCTATGATATCCGGATAAACTCCAAGGCAATTGTGCGAGTTGTGATATCCGGGTTAAGTCCCAAGGCATTTGTGCGGGTTATCATAACCGGCTATGTCCCAAGGTGTTTGAACAAGTAGCTATATCCGGATAAACTCCGAAGGTATGTGATTCGAGAACTTTGAACTTGCTGTAAAAATTTTCAGTTAATACGCTTGTGAAATTCCCAACAACAAGATGCGTTTAGTGTGTGCTTTGCACACTATGAGTAAGTGTATGTGCGTATTCGCTCCAATGATAAATGAGTTATCGGCCTTGACTAAGCCGTTATTAGTGTATGAATATAAGAGTTGGGATTGTGAAGTAAGCATGTCTTTGAGAAATTGTGCATATGAATTATTGTTTAGCTACTTGAATGCTATGCTTTGGTTGTGTGTATATTATGGCTCAAACTTACTAAGCATAAATTGCTTACTCCGTTTCTTTGTTTCTCTGTTTATAGATTTTGCTCGTTAGCAATCGGATTCGGGATCATAGAAGTTGAAGTCAACCACACTATCAAAGCCCTTTTTGGTACTCCTTTAGTTGAGTTTTGGATATGGCATGTATAGGACTACCCTCGGTTGTTTTTAAGTACTTTGTGATGTATATGTGTGCGGCCATGCGAAAATGGTTCGTAAAAGTGGAGTATGGAAATTGACCATATGTGGTTTGTAATTATATTTGGTTTCATGATGTGATTATGGTTTGGAATGAGAGAGTTGGTCACATGATCAGCCATTGGAATGGCTAAATATGATCATATGTGGACCTAAGTATGACTAGACTATAGTTGGTCCATGGGAACTACAATATAGGTAAAGCCTACCTTAAAAACAGAGGCTGCCAGCTGCAGTGATGTGGATGTGAAAAATCACCAAAATTTGTAGGAATGGTGTTAAATAGTGAATAAATTATGCGATCTAACCTGACGAGTCTGTTTTCATGTGAAAGTAACGAAACGATCATATGAATAGTATACCGAGAGATATTAAAGTTCTCGTGAGACAGGCCAGAACGGTTTCTGGGTCCCCTATCGCGAATTTGAAAATTTACCATACATTATCCAGAATGAATTAGAAGTCATTCCTTATATGTGAAGATTCCTTTTTGAGTCTAGTTTCATTAGAAACAAACGGCATCAGTATTGAAACCCTGTACAGAGAGATATTCAAGTTGTAACACACAAAGATCAGTGTTGTCGACCCCTGTAACATGGGTGACTTTAACTAATAAAATGTACTAATTGGCTCGACCAAAAATTCTAAAAATAAATCCATGGATGGATATATGAGTCTAAATTCAGGTAAAATTTACGGAATCAGTTTCTGAGTTGTGAAACTCGAGATATGCTTTTTAAGGCGACAGCGACGCAGTTTTCTAGCTTGCCTGGGAATGTCAAATTGGTCTGTGCCATAAGTGGTTTCGGCTTGTTAACCCCTCGTGTCCGACACCGGCGACGGTCTCGGGTTCGGGGTGTTACAGTTTTATTGGTATCAGAGCTACGGTTTAGTCGATTCTAGGACTACCGTGATATGTTTGGGGTCTAGCTATACATGCCATTAAGTGATAAATTGATAGTGTGGTGATTTCTGACATTCTGAATTTGTGATTGTTTATAGCAATGGATCCCGATCCCAACCGAGCAATAGGCGATGATGTGGAGAGTGTGGCCCTGCTCCCGTGCAAGGGACAAATGGCCATGGACTCTCAACCTATTGCTAGCAATCCGAATGATGAGGCTAAGCAAGCCTTTTATAGCGTGATGAATGATTGGTTCAACCAATACATTCGAACTAACACGGTTGTTCCACAACCTCCATTCCCGACTAACGCAACCCCGCACCTACAATACCTCCGTGCTGACCAAATAAGGTCAAGTAAGCCCCGGTCGGCAATTTAGTAAACATGGGGCTACTGAATTTAAAGCTACGGATAGCGACGATGCCGAGCAAGCTGAATTTTGGTTGGACAAGACTATCCGGGTGCTCGATGAGCTATCTTGTACACCCGATGAATGTTTAAAGTGTACTATCTCTTTGCTATGCGATTTCGCCTACTATTGGTGGAGTACTCTGACTTCTGTTGTGCCTAGAGAGCAAGTAACTTGGGAGTTCTTTCTAGCCGAGTTCCGAAAGAAGTATATCAGTCAGAGATTCATCGACCAAAAACGAAAGGAATTTCTTGATCTCAAGCAAGGCTCTATGTCAGTTCCTAACTATGAGCGAAAATTTGTTAGACTTAGTAGGTACGCTCGGGAATGTATTTCGTCCGAAGCTATTATGTGTAAATGCTTCGAGGATGGACTGAATGATGATATAAAGCTGTATGTTGGCATTTTGGAAATCCGAGAGTTTGTGGCTCTTGTCGAGCGAAGTGTAAAGCCGAGGAGCTCAAGATGGAGAAAAGAAAAGTGAAGTGGGAGCAAGGGAGTTTCAGAAGAGGTCTTGAGAAGCCCTCCCACGATCATCAAAGAAATTTAGAGATGGCTTAGGCCGGTCTAGAGACACTTGGGCTTTTCTAGACGAGACCGCGATCGACCCCTATGGGCACGCTGAGTCACTTGATCGCCGGTGTTGGCAATGATCGTCGAGACGAACGGAGTGCCAATATGGTGGCAAATGGCATTCTGGGAGTTGTAGATTCCGTGACCGCTCTTGTTACAAGTGTGGATCAGTCGATCATTTCATTAAAGATTGCCCGAGCTTATCTGAACAAAACGTAAATCAAAGTGGGAACCCGGGTGCTACCACAACCCGAGGTAGGCCACCTAGAAATACGGGCAATGCTAGTGGCGGTCAGAGAGGATCTAGAGATGCTACCATCAGATTTGAGGCTCGTGCTCCTGCTAGGACTTATGCCATATGCGCTCGCGAGGATGCTTCCTCGCCAGATGTGATTACCGGTACTTTTACTCTCTTTGATACTAATGTGATTGCTTTGATTGACCCTAGTTCTACTCATTCTTATATATGCGAAACCTTAGCATCCAGTAAGACTTTGCCTATTGAGTCTACTGAGTTTGTAATTCGGGTGTCAAACCCCTTGGGTCATTACGTGCTCGTCAACAAAGTGTGTAAGAAAAGTTCCCTAGTATTTCGAGGTTCTTGTTTTCCGGCGGACTTGATGCTTTTGCCATTCGACGAATTCGACGTTATTCTTGGTTTGGATTGGTTGACCATGCATGATGTGGTTGTAAATTGCAAAAGCAAGACTATTGATCTGAGGTGCACGAATAACGAGATAATTCGGGTTGAGTCTACGGACTTAAAGGGATTGCCAGCTGTAATATCAGCAATGTTGGCTCAGAAATACGTAAGAAAGGGGTGTGAAGCATACCTTGCGTATGTGCTCGATGACAAGGAGTCAGAAAAGAAACCCGAATCTGTGCCCGTGGTTTGTGAATACCCGGATGTTTTCCCTGAAGAATTGCCGGGTTTACCACTTGCTCGGAAATAGAGTTTGGCATCGAATTGGTACCGGTACCACTCCAATTTCGATAGCTCCGTATCGTATGGCACCAACGGAATTAAAGGAGTTGAAAGCTCGGTTGCAAGAATTGGTGGATAGAGGTTTTGCTCGTCCGAAGTTTTTCACCTTGGGTGCACCGGTGTTGTTTGTGAAAAGAAGGATGGAACCATGAGGTCGTGCATCGACTATCGTCGACTTAATAAAGCAACGATAAAGAACAAATATCCGTTACACAGTATCGACTAATTGTTCGATCAATTGAAGGGAGCCTCAGTGTTCTCGAAAATAGATTTGAGATCGAGCTATTATCAGTTGCGAATTCGAGATTCAGACGTACCTAAAACTGCCTTCAGAACGAGATATGGTCACTACGAGTTCCTAGTGATGCCGTTTGGGCTTACTAATGCCCCTGCGGTATTTATGGATTTGATGAATCGGATCTTCAGACCATATTTGGATCGGTTCGTAGTTGTCTTCATTGATGACATTTTGGTCTATTCGCAAAATGAGACCGAACACGCTTGAACACCGAGGATAGTGTTGCGAATTTTACGGATAATCGCTTATATGCTAAGTTCAAGAAGTGTGAGTTCGGTTGAGGAGGTTAGCTTCTTGGGTCATGTGGTATCTCATCGGTATTCGAGTCGACCAATAAAATTTCAGCCATACTTAATTGGAAGCCTCAGAAATATTAATGAGGTTCTGAGCTTTTTGGGGCTTCTTAGGTTATTGCCGACGATTTGTAAAGGTTCTCAACGATAGCCACGCCTAATGACGGTTACTCCAAAAGGATGTTAAGTTGAATGGACGAGAAATGTCGAAAAGTTTCGATCAATCGAAAACTTATTTGATGAAGTCCCAATTCTAGTGCAACCCGAATCGGCAAAGAGTTTGTCATCTATAGTGACGCCTCCCTACTCGGTTTAGGTTGCGTATTGATGCAAGAAGGTCGAGTTGTGGCCTATACGTTTAGGCAATTAAAGTCACACGAGAAAAATTATCTGACCCATGATCTCGAATTGGCTGCCATCGTATTCGCCTTAAAGATATGGCGACATTACTTATTTGGTGAGAAGTGCCATGTGTATTTGGATCACAAAGTCTCAAATATTTGATGACTCAAAGAGACTTAAATTTGCGACAAAGACGTTGGCTCGAGCATTAAAGGATTATGAGTGGTCATTGACTATCACCCGTAAGGCGAATGTGGTTGCGGATGCCTTGAGTCGTAAATCATTATTCGCTTTACGAGCGATGAACGATGCACTTGTCCGCTCGATCCGACAATGTGATAGTAGCTGAATTGAAAGCCAAACCATTATTGATACATCAAATTTGTGAAGCTCAGAAAGTCGACGATGAGTTGGTTGCAAAACGGGCTGAGTGTGTTCCGAACAAGGAATCGGAGTTTCAAATCGATGATGACAATTGTTTGAGGTTCAAAAGTCGTCTGTGTGTTCCAAAGAATTCGAAACTTATTTCGATAATTCTGAACGAAGCCCATTGAAGCCGAATGGCAATCCACCCGGGGAGTACGAAGATGCACAACGATTTGAAACGTCGGTTTTGGTGACATGGTATGAAATGAGACATCTCCGACTTTGTTTGAGATGTTTAATATGTCAACAAGTGAAAGCGGAACATCAAGTGCCTTCAGATTACTTGGTGATCACGATACCCGAGTGGAAATGGGATCGAGTCACAATGGACTTTGTATCCGGACCGCCATTGTCGACAAGTAAGAAAGATGCGATTTGGGTCGTTGTAGATAGATTGACTAAGTCGGCTCACTTTGTCCCCGTGACGTCACGGATTTTTCAATGGACAAACTAGCCAATTGTACGCGTTCTCGAGTTGTGAGATTACACGGGTGCCTATTTCCATCGTGTGGGATAGAGATCCGAGATTTACCTCGCGATTTTGGAAGAAGTTGCAAGAAGCTTTGGGTACCAAGTTGCATTTCAGACCGCCTTTCACCCCAAACCGATGGTCAATCCGGCGGATAATTCAAATACTTGAGGATATGTTGAGATGTTGCATCCTCGAGTTCGATGGTTCATGGGAACGATTTGCCTTTGATTGAATTCGCTTACAACAATAGTTTTCAATCAAGTATTAAGATGGCTCCTTACGAGGCTTTGTGCGATCGTAAATGCCGTACACCATTGTTTTGGACCGAGCTCGGTGAAAGCAAAATTTTCGGGTGGATTTGATTAAAGATCTTTGAATGAAAGTGAAAGTGATCCGTGAAAGTCGAAGATAGCCTCCGATCGTCGAAGTCATCGTGGATATGAAATGAAAAGACATCGAGTATCAGGTGGGAGATAAAGTGTTTCTCAAGGTTTCGCCTTGGAAAAAGATACTCAGATTCGGCCGTAAGGGCAAGTTGAGCCCGAGGTTCATTGGGCCATATGAGATATCCGAGCGAGTCGGTCCAGTTGCATATCGTTTGATTTTGCTCCCTGAACTCGAAAAGATTCACGATGTCTTTCATGTTTCGATGCTTCGACGCTATAGATCTGATCCATCGCACGTGATTAGTCCATCAGAGGTTGAAATTCAAGCCAATATGAGTTATGAGGAAGAACCGATTCGTATCCTATCACGTGAAGTGAAAGAGTTGCGAAACAAGCGGGTTCCGCTAGTGAAAGTGTTATGGCTCAAACACGGGATAGAAGAAGCTACTTGGGAAACCGAGAACTCTATGAAAGAGCGATACCCAACCCTATTTACGGTAAGATTTTCGGGACGAAAATTTCTTAAGTGGGGAGAGTTGTGACACCCAAAATTGACCCTAGTCGGGATGTGGTTTCGGGACCACAAAACCGAGGCATAAAAATAATTTAAAATTTATTTTGATACCTATAATATGTGTTAATTCATGTGTGACATTTTTGATGTTTCGATTGAGAGTTATAAATGTGAATTTCACTAGAAAGGATCTAGTAGTAAACTTTGAAAGTATGATGGGGAAATGTGTGATGACTAGTTGATAATGCATGCAAAAATAAGGGATTTGCATGTCAAATTTCCCCCCCCAACATGAAGTGGCCGGCCATGACAAGGGTGTATGGGCTAAACATGTCATGAAACATGTTTTGTTGGTGTATTAGGGAGAAATAATAAACAATGGTGTATGGGTGATAAAAGAATGAAAAAAAAATGCGTGTGAGTGTGGTATCTTCTCCCCATTGCCGTGAGTTGTAGAGAAAGAAAGAAAAAAATTTTGTTCATCCATTTTTCTTCTTTGGCCGAAAATACTAAGGAAAAAGGAAGGATTTTTGCTTCATGCTTGGTTTAGAAGAGAACTAGAAGGAGATTTGGCTATACTTGCATCAAGATTAAGGTATGTTTGAGGTTGTGTCATGAGATTCATGCTTGTTTTGGTTGCTAACTTGATGTGCATGTTAGCCATGGTTCAAATCCTTGTTATGCCATGAAAATGGTATTTGGCCAAGGGTGATATTGTGTTAAAGCCATTGCATGCTAAATGTGAAGCTTGTTGATGATGCATGTAATGATGGATTGACTACTCTTGAAATTTCTTTTTAGTATTCTTGAGTAGGACATTGAATTCTTTGTTTAACCATGACCGAAGTTGAAAGGGGTATGGTTGTGATGTATTCGCCATGGTGCATTCATGAGCATGATTTATGCTTGTTACTTGATTGGTAAAATTTGTGTTTGGATGGGTATGAACCCTTTGAGATTGACCTTGCACCTATATGTGTATACATGTTTGCACATGATGTATTGGTATGACATATATACTACCTCAAAGTATGTATTTTCATGTGATTATGTTTTGATTATGAAGTAAATGATAGATGTGTATTGAGCTACAATATGTAAAGCATTAGCTAGTAAAATGTGTGCCATTCATGTGTGGTATTAAACATGTAATTGGCCTCAACATCAACATGCATAATCGACCATGAATGAGTACCTAAGAGGTTGTGTTGTTCGCCATGAGTAAGCATGTTGAAGGCTTTGTGTGTTGAGTCGATTCATGAATTCCGTACTTATGTGACTTTAATGTCTAGTGAATATATGTGGGCTAAGTGCCTTGAGTTCCTCTTTTTGATACTCAAATGATTGAATCAATTTAATTGTTAAATTAAGCTCAAGAGCAAAGAGGACCAAATCCGATAAAGGGAAGGAAAAAGTAGTCGAATAGCCATCGAATCATTCGACAACATCCGAGGTAAGTTTTCGAGTATCGAAACTTAGATTTTGATTCGATTGAATGAAGTAATAAGCAATCGAAATTGTGCCCTTGTATGTGGCCATTGAGCCGAAATGATATTCTTGATTAAGTAAATTGTGCACAAAAGTTTGTTATGAAATTGAAACAAAGATGTGTATGAATGTGCGACCAGATATCGGGCTAAGCCCAAGGCAATTGTGCGAGCTATGATATCCGGATAAACTCGGAAGGCAATTGTGCGAGTTGTGATATCCGGTTAAGTCCGAAGGCATTTGTGCGGGTTATCATAACCGGCTATGTCCCAAGGTGTTTGAACAAGTAGCTATATCCGGATAAACTCCAAGGTATGTGATTCGAGAACTTTGAACTTGCTGTAAAAATTTTCAGTTAATACGCTTGTGAAATTCCCAACAACAAGTATGCGTTTCGTGTGCTTTGCACACTATGAGTAAGTGTATGTGCGTATTCGCTCCAATGATAAATGAGTTATCGGCCTTGACTAAGCTGTTATTAGTTTATGAATATAAGAGTTGGGATTGTGAAGTAAGCATGTCTTTGAGAAATTGTGCATATGAATTATTGTTTAGCTACTTGAATGCTATGCTTTGGTTGTGTGTATATTATGGCTCGAAACTTACTAAGCATAAATTGCTTACTCCGTTTCTTTGTTTCTCTGTTTATAGATTTTGCTCGTTAGCAATCGGATTCGGGATCATAGAAGTTGAAGTCAACCACACTATCAAAGCCCTTTTTGGTACTCCTTTAGTTGAGTTTTGGATATGGCATGTATAGGACTACCCTCGGTTGTTTTAAGTACTTTGTGATGTATATGTGTGCGGCCATGCGAAAATGGTTCGTAAAAGTGGAGTATGGAAATTGACCATATGTGGTTTGTAATTATATTTGGTTTCATGATGTGATTATGGTTTGGAATGAGAGAGTTGGTCACATGATCAGCCATTGGAATGGCTAAATATGATCATATGTGGACCTAAGTATGACTAGACTATAGTTGGTCCATGGGAACTACAATATAGGTAAAGCCTACCTTAAAAACATAGGCTGCCAGCTGCAGTGATGTGGATGTGAAAAATCACCAAAATTTGTAGGAATGGTGTTAAATAGTGAATAAATTATTCGATCGAACCTTGACGAGTCTATTTTCATGTGAAAGTAACGAAACGATCATATGAATAGTATACCGAGAGATATTAAAGTTCTCGTGAGTCAGGGCCAGAACGGTTTCTGGGTCCCCTATCGCGACTTTGAAAATTTACCATAAATTATCCAGAATGAATTAGAAGACATGACTTATATGTGCAGATTCATTTTTGAGTCTAGTTTCATTAGAAACAAACGGCATCAGTATTGAAACCCTGTAAAGAGAGATATTCAAGTTGTAACACGCGAAGGTCAGTGTAGTCGACCCCTGTAACATGGGTGACTTTAACTAATAAACTGTACCAATTGGCCTAACCAAAAATTCTAAAAATAAATCCATGGATGGATATATGAGTCTAAATTCAGGGAAATTTTACAGAATCAGTTTCTGAGTTGTGAAACTCGAGATATGCTTTTTAAGGCGACAGCGATGCAGTTTTCCAGCTTGCCCGGGAATGTCAAATTGGTCGGTGCCATAAGTGGTTTTGGCTTGTTAACCCCTCGTGTCCGACACCGGCGACGGTCTCGGGTTCGGGGTGTTACAAGTTTGATACTATAAGTAGTAATTTGAACCTAGACAATTATGACACGTAACAAAATAACTAAGCCTTACACGTAACAAAATAACTAAGTCTGCTATACATGCCATATTTCAAAATGTTGAGTTCAGATACCAAGAGTATTGATAGTGCAGGCGGATCTTCTACGATCTCTGACTCCTGTGGTAGCTGGACGACACTATAAGACAAAGGAGAGAAAAGAAAGTAAGCTTATAGCTTAGTAAGTAAGTATATAAATAACAAATAAGAAATCTAATATGTTTACAACATAACTCAATTATATCATATTTTTAATTTTATTGTTTACTCCAATTTGATCAAGCTATCCTTCCTGCATCATGATCACTAAATAAATCAGAACTCGAGTTACGAAACTCAAAATTCAAATCCGTAAATTTTCCCTGAATCTAGACTCATAAAAATTCTTACTAATTTTTTCTAGAATTTTGCTTCAGCCAATTAGTACAGTTTATTAGTTAAAGTTTCCTTACACACTCAACTGATCTGACCTCTGTTCATTACAAATTGAATTTCTCTCAGTAAAAAATTCAAATAACCATGAAAACTATTTCATTTAAAACTAGACTCAATAAGGAATTTAGGAATATAAACTATATTTCTTAAATTTTTTTGTACAATTTTTAATGATTTTTCAAAGTTGAAACAGGGGAAGTCTCACACAATTGTAAATATCTCAAAATATAAAATTCCTTTGCTTTCTCTGTTTCTTTTATATGAAAATAGACTCATTAAGCTTTAATTTCACATCTCATTAAACCTCTAATTAAATTCCTTCTATTTTTGGTGAATTTTCAAAATTACGTCACTGCTACTGTCCAAAACAGTTTTAATGCTAATTTCATTCTTTCACACATTCTTTATACTAACCTCATTTTAACTTATATATATACTACAAATCATTTTCATCACATTTCATACATCACAAGTGTAGGTCTATGACTACAATGTCACCACAAAACCATCCCGTTGAACAATTCGGAATAATCCTCAAAACTTGATAGTTTCAGGACATAGCCCCACCATCATATCTCATTTAATTAGGCTCTCTTGTACACATGGTGAACACTTAGTACCACTCATGCGACCTAGCTGATTTATCTCGTAGCTCTCTTGTCTACATGGTGTCCTTCACTTGGAATCACTCATGTGACCTAGCTACATTTATCTCTCACGTAGCTCTCTTGTCTACATGGGATACATCCCGTATCACACATGTAACCTAGCTACATTTATCTCTCACGTAGCTCTATTGTCTACATGGGATACATCCCGTATCACACATATGACCTAGCTACTATATAGTATCTCCTAGCCTTCTTGTACACATGATGTGCACTCGACACCATACATGTGACCTAGCTACGCTCCCTCTATTTTATTCGATTTTTCCGAATGTTCAACTGGGATCTCTCTCTCTATTATTTATTTCCATTCTTTCAATAGTCGATTTATACTTCAACATCAGCTAATATATATATAATAGGCTGAAATATAAAAATGTAAATGAAATTAATGTATTATTTACATACAAACTTACCTCGGTGCAAAATATGGGAATTTTGCAATTTAGTCCAAAACTTTCTCCTTTCCCCGTTCGAGGTCGATTCCACTCCTTTATTGATCTATAACAACATATTTAGCTCATTTAACACTCAAACTATTTATTTTAATCCAAAAATCACATTACAAAAAAATTACATTTTTGCCCCCTAACTTTTACAAAATTATGATTTTTCCCCAAGGCTCGGAAATTTAATTTCAGCCCTTATTCTTATGTTTAATGACCTACTGATCATTTTTCTCTTCTATGGCAACATCAAATTCTCACTCTAACACATAGTTATGAACAATAGGTATTTTTATCGATTATACTGCTTTTGCTCGTTTTAAAAATCGCTTAGAAAAGATCGTTCCCTAACTTCAAACATTCATATTCTACCATCAAACAAAAAATACATGCCTATCATTCATGGGTAAATTTTAAACGTAAACCCTAATTCAACTAATGGTAGAAATAAGTAAACCGAAACTACGAGGATTTCAAAATGTGAAGAACATTAAAAGCGGGCTTGAATTCACTTACTATGAAGCTTGAAAGTTGAAGAAACCCTAGCTATGGAGGAGAGCAATTTTGGCAGCAACTAATGAAGATGATAACCAATTTTGTGTTATTTTTCCCATTTTATTTCATTTAATATCCAAATGACCAAAATACCCTTACTACTAAACTTTCAAAACAATTCCCTCCATGTCCAACTTTTGTCCATAACTTAAGAATGGGTCAAATTGCTATTTAAGACCTCCTAATTAATATCCCAAAGCAATTTCATACTAAAAACTTCTAAAACACGAGTTTTACAATTTATTCGATTTAGTCCCTATTCTCAACTTAAGCGCGAAATGCATGTAATTTCATCACGAAATTTTCTTGAAATCATGAAATCATATCATAAACCCCAAAATAATTATAAAACGATTATTTCTATCTCAGATTTGTGGTCACGAAACCACTATTCGATTAGGCCCTAATTCGGGTTGTCACAATTCTCCCCTTTAGAGATTTTCGTCCCGAAAATCTTCTTGTAAAGAGGTTCGCATTTGTTTCCTCATAGCTTCCTCGAGTTCCCACGTAGCCTCTGCTATCCCATGTCTATGCCACAATACTTTCACTAAGGCTATACTTTTATTTCTTAACTGTTTAATTTCTCGAGCCAAAATCTTTATTGGTTCCTCCTCATAGGTCATATCCGGTCGAATCTCAATTTTTGTCGGAGAAATCACTTGTGAAGGATTAGAACGATAACGTCGCAACATTGATACATGAAACACGTTATGAATTCTTTCTAACTATTCCGGTAAGGCCAACCGATATGCCACTGGTCCAATCCTCTCGGAATCTCGTGCGGCCCAATAAAACGCGGACTCAACTTGCCTTTTCGCTAAATCTCGAATCTTTTTCCATGGTGACACCTTCAAGAACACTTTATCACCCACCGAAATTCAATCTTTTTCTTTTTAAATCGCATATGACTTTTGTCGATCTGAAGCGACTTTCAAGCAATCCCGAATTACTTTTATTTTCTCTTTGGTTTCTTTAACTAGATCAACTCCGTGAATCTGTTTCTCACTAAGTTCAATCCAATATAAAGGAGTCCGACACTTACGACCATACAAGGCTTCATACGGTGCCATTTGTATACTTGACTGATAACTGTTATTGTAGGCAAATTCAATCAAAGATAGATATTTCTCCCAACTACCTCCAAATTCTAAGACACAGCATCTAAGCATATCCTCGAGTACCTGGATTACTCTTTCCGATTGACCATCTGTTTGTGGATGAAACGCGGTACTAAAGTTCAATTTTGTACCCAAAGCTTCTTGTAAATTTTTCCAAAATCTCGAGGTAGATCTCGGATCTCTATCTGATATTATAGACATAGGTACTCTGTGTAACCTCACAATTTCAAAGAATATATAATTCGCTAATTTATCAAGTGAGTAATCAGTGCGTCTTGGTATAAAGTGGGTTGACTTTGTTCATCTATCAACCACTACCCAGACAAAGATCCTTCTTTTTAGGAGTTAAAGGCAAACCGGTTACAAAATCCATGGTAATCTTGTCCCATTTCCACTCGGCACCATTACGGTTGAAGTAATCTCAAGGCACTTGATGTTCGACTTTTACTTCTTGACAGATCAAACACTTGGTTACAAATTCGAAATGTCCTTTTCATACACGCCACCAATACAACTTCTTTAAATCATTATACATTTTGTGCTACCGGGGTGAACTGATAAATAGCCACTATGCGCCTCATGTAATATTTTCTGAATCAATTCATTGTTTTTTGGTACACATATCCTGTCTCGAAACATCAAACAGTCATCTGGTCCAACTCGAAAATCTGAGTCGTAACCTGATTCGCATTGAGTTCTCTTGGTTCGCAACTCACTATCATTCTTTTAAGCATCACAAATCAACTGGAGAAATAACGGTTTAACCCTCATCTCTGCTAAGATTGACCCATCATCAGACAATGCTAACCCCGTATTCATGGCTTTCAAAGTAAAGAGAAATTTCCTGCTCAAGGCGTCAACAACCACATTTGCTTTTCCCGGATGATAATCAATCACTAGATCATAATCCTTTAATAATTCAAGCCATCTCCTCTGTCGCAGATTCAAATCCTTTTGATTCATCAAATACTTCAAACTTTTGTGATCAATAAAAATTCGGCATTTTTCACCATACAAATAATGTTGCCAAATCTTCAAGGCAAAGACAATAGTGGCCAATTCCAAATCATGTGTAGGATAGTTCTTCTCATGCGATTTTAACTGTCTCGAAGCATAAGCTACCACTTTACCCTCTTGCATCAACACACATCCAAGGCACATCAATAATGCATCACTATAAATTACGAACTCCTTTCCGGCTCGGGTCAGTACTAAAATTGGTGCTTGATCAATCGTGCTTTCAACTTTTCAAAACTCGTTGACATTTATCACCCATTCAAACTTAAAATTCTTTTGCAACAACTTAGTCATAGGAGAGGCAATCATCGAAAATCCTCAACAAAATGTCTATAATACACGGCTAAGCCTAAAAGCTTCTAACCTCGGACACATTCTTGGCGGTTTCCAATCAACGATCGCAAAATCTTGCTTGGATCCACCAATACCATCACCGAGACTATATGTCCCAAAAATCCGACTTCATGAAGCCAGAACTCACTTTTACTGAACTTAGCAAATAGTTTCTTTTCTCTCAAGATCTGCAATATGGTTCTCAAGTGTTCGGCATGTTCAGACTCATCTCGAGAATAAATTAGAATGTCATCTATAAACACTACTACAAACTTATCCAAATATGGCGAAAGATCCGATTCATTAAGTCATAAATATAGCTGGAGCATTTGTTGCGAAAGGCATCACAAGAAACTCATAATGTCCATACCTTGTCCTAAAGGCGGTTTTCAAACATCCGACTCCTTAACTCTCAACCGGTAGTAACGACCTTAAATCGATCTTTGAAAACACTGTGGCCCCCTTTAACTGATCGAATAAATCATCAATCCTCTGCAATGGGTACTTGTTCTTTATAGTCACCTTATTAAGCTGACGGTAATCAATGCAAAGTCTCATTGAACCATCCTTCTTGTTTACGAACAATACAGAGCACCCTGGGAGAGAAACTCGGTCTCACAAATCCCTTGTCATTAACTCCTGTGGCCGAGCCTTCAATTCTTTTAATTCAGTCCGAGCCATTCTATATGGAGCAATCGAGATCGGTGTAGTACCCGCAACAAATCAATGGCAAACTCTATCTCTCTGTTGGAGGCAACCTGTGCAATTCCTCCGAAATACATCCGAAACTCACAGACTATCATCGATTCAAACTTGATTGAGGCAACTCAATATTCATTACATAAGCTAGATAAGCTTCACACCCTTTCCTCATGTATTTACGTGCGGACATGTGCAAAATCACCATAGGAAATTTATTTGATTCATCTGTTTCAACCCACAAAATTTCTCCATTTTCACATTTCAACTCTAGTGTTTTTGTTTACAATCTACCTTGGCATCATACAATGTCAACCACCCATTCCCAAGATAACGTCAAACTCATCAAATGGTAACAACATCAAATTAGCGGAAAACAAAGGACCTTGAATCATTAATGGGCAATTCTTGCAAACCTTGTCAACTAGCACATATTGGCCTAAGGGGTTCGACACTTTAATCGTAAACTCAGTAAACTCAACAGGCAACTTTTTATTAGATACTAAATTCATGCAAATATAGGAATGAGTGGGCCCGGGATCAATCAATGCAATAAAAATAGTATCATAAAGAGAAAATGTACCAGTAATGACATCGGGAGATGATGCATCTTCTCGGGCATGTATAGCATAAGCTCTAGCAGGTGCTCTAGCTTCTGATCTTGCCGTTGAATCTTTCATCGCAGTTTTACTGCTAGTCCCACCTCCAGTATTTCTTGGTGGTCTACCTCTACTAGCGATGGTATTCTGTCTAGCACTCTGAAATCTTTCTTCTTTAACTTTCTCCGGACAATCTCTAATAAAATTGTAATATCCTGATTTTAGGCCTAGTCGGAATAGTGGTTTTGTGACCACAAAATCCGAGATAGAAATAATAATTTATGATTATTTTGAGGTCTATGATATGATTGCATGATTGTGTGAAAATTTCGTGAAGAAATTTTATGCATAAAGTGCTTAAATTGAAATTAGGGACTAAATCGAATAATTTGCAAAACTTGCATTCTAGAAGTTTCTAGTATTAAATTGTTTTGAACTATTAATTAGGAGGTCTTAAATAGAATTTTGCCAATTTCTAAGTCTATGGACAAAAATTGGACATGGATGGAATTTTTGGAAAGTTTAGTAGTAAGGGCATTTTGGTCATTTAGGGGTAAAATGAATTAAACTACAAAATTAAAAGCCAATTTTGCTCATCTTCAACCCCATGGCCGAATATAGCAAGGAGAAACCATGGCTAGGGTTTTTCAAGCTTCCAAGCTCGATTGTAAGTCCGTTCTAGCCTCGTTTTTAATGATTTTTACGTTTTTAGAGTCCCGGTAGCTCGATTTAGCTTATGCTAGCAATAATTTAACCTAGAGTTTATATTTGGAAAAATACCCATAGGTGAAATTTGTGTATTTTGGTGTTTTATGATAGAATATGAGGTTTTAAATTATGTTAGACAACTTGTGCTACTCGGTTTTAAGTGAAAACGATCAAAATGGCTTAATCGGTAAAAATACCTAATAGTCATAAGTACATGTTAGAGTGAGAATTTGATGTTTACATAGAAGGGAAAAATGATCAACATGTCATAAAACATAAGAAAATAGGCTGAAGTTTAATTTACGAGCTTTGGGGCAAAAGTGTAGATATGCAAAAGTTTAGGGGCAAAATTATAATTTTTCCAAAATATGATTTTGGGTCAATTTGAATATGTGAGTCCTAATTATACTATATTTTAAATGATAGAGCAAGGAAAACTGAAATTCGGGCCAAAATGGGGAAAATACCAAGTTGTGGACGAAATGGTAAAAGTAGTCATTTTCGCATACGAGGTAAGTTCATATGTAAATGTTGGTAACATAGTTATTGTTTTAAATGTTTTAATGTTATTTAAATGATATTATAATTATTATGAAATATCATACTTGTGACAATTGTTTGATAATATGTCAAATTATGTGATATACTTGGAAAATGTGAAATACTACCGAGTATCGGTATCGACATTCCATAGAAGATGGTTGAGACATATGATTGGGAAAAATGTCCCGTTGAGCCTTAGGAATGGATTAGGATATGAGTGACATGTCACTGGGATATTTGGGCATCCGAACTCGTTGAGTTGAGTCCGAGTTCACTTATGGATGCAAATGTCCGAACTCGTTGAGTTGAGTCCGAGTTCCTGAGATGTAACTAGGCATCCGAACTCGTTGAGTTGAGTCTGAGTTCACTCCTGGATGCGAACGCCCGAGCTCGTTGAGTTGAGTCTGAGTTCACTTATGGGCGGGTTACATGGTAGCTTGGCTACATATGTGGCACTTATGTGCAAACTTTCCATGTATCCGAATTATATTCCGATGTGTTCAACGGGTAAAGTTCTACTGAAATGGAGGAATACTCAAGATGAAAGGGACGCATTGGTAAGTGTTGTGAAATGGGTATTTGAACAGGTATGTACTTAACCCTCGGGTTGAAAAATCGATATAACAACAATATGGTAAGATGATAAATGAAAATGTGATATGAATGTCTTGGTGATGATTATGCAAATGATGTTTTATGTTTGCCTATATGATTATGTTACTTGCTATTTGCATGTGAACTTATTAAGCATTTATGCTTACTCCTCCTTTTCATTCCTTGTAGTTTTGACAAGCCATTTCGAAAATCGGGAGCGGTCGGAGGCTCGCTCACACTATCCGTATACCATCTTGGCATAATGGCTTGTATATTTTGAGTATGGCATGTATAGCATTATAATCATTTTGTATATATGGTCTTATGATATGGTTATTGAGTGGTATGGAAATGCTTGGTAATGATTAGCCATTGGAATGGCTAATCATGATCATATTTGGTGTTATGTATGTCAAATTGCTAGCTAATCCATGGAAACCATGAAATAGGTAAAATTTACCATAAAATAGATTTAGACAACGAGTGACGTGAATTTGAAAAATCACTAAAAATAGTAGAAATGAAATTAAATAATGAATAAGTTATGGAATCGAATCTTGATGAGTCTATTTTTATATGGAAGAAGCGAAATGTATATGAGCTATATTTTATGAGATGTTTAAATTTTTGTGAAATAGGGCGGAGCGATTTCTGGATCCCTATTCTGACTTTGGAAATTCACCATAAATTTTACAAAGATAATTAGAAGTCATGCTTTATATGTACAGATTCCTTATTGAGTCTAGTTTTATTGGAGACAAATGGCATAGTCATTGAAGCTCTGTACAGGGAGATATCTGATTCGTAATACACAGATGTCAGAGTAGTTGAACCCTGAAATAGGGGAGACTTTAACTAATAAAATGTACTAATTGGCCCAACAAAAAATTCTAGAAAAAATTAGTAGATAGATATATGAGTCTAGTTTCAGGAAAAATTTACGGAATTGGATTTGAGTTTTGTAACTCGAGATATGATTTTAAAGCGACTATGATGCGTTAGCCAACTTGTCCGGAAATTTTAAAATGAATTGTATGAAATTTGTTTAATTAATGAATTAAGTCCGTTAACACCTCGTGTTCGACTCCGCACAACAGTCTCTGCACGGGTGTTACATTTAGTTGTATCGAGCAGGTTTAGTCGGTTCTCGGACTAACCTAGCATGTGTAAAAGTTTAGCTATACATGCCAGCGATGCGTGATAGTGTGATGTCTTCCGACGCGTATGAGTACCGTCTTATTTAGGCAGGTACTTTCCAACCGAAATGTGCCAACCATGTTCAATGTTATGTGAAGGTATTTGAGTAAAATTATGATTATGATAAGTCTCGGTTCGAGAAAAGTATGAATAAAGGTTTATGATACATATGTGATAAATATTCATATTTGCTTAATGCTCATATGATGTAGTGTATTTGGCTTACTTGATAAGATGAATGGAATAAATAGAAAGTAGTAGAGGTATGAATAAAGGTCATAATATCATGATACGAATGAAAATGTCCTTGTCTTGATTGGACGTTGAATGTTGATGAATGTTAATGATATATAATTTTTATGAGATAAAGGATTATAAGGAAATGAACTTATCTATGTTAAATTGTTGGACTGAATTATATGATTGTAATGATATGTACATGATGATGCACGAAATGAAAGTTGTGATTGTGATGCAAATATCTATGTTTGTTTGGCCTTATATAATGTCATGAGCATGAATTAATTTAATTAAATGAATGGATAAGTAAAGCTGTCTAGAAAACATAGAATGTATGCATAAGTATATTCTCCAAATGGGACAATAGGAAAATTGGTGTAAGCCAACATGAATGAATGACATGATTTTGATGATGTTACTATGATGATGGATGTTGTGTCATATGTGTATGTATAAGAAAGTCGAGTCAGAGGTCCTACAACCCTCCCCTTACGAAGTGGTACTTATAATGGAATTTCATGAGATTTGTATTGAATAAGTTTCGGTTGAGAACCCAAAGAGTTCAAAGGATAGAATAATTATAAGTATGATCGAGATTGAAAATGAGCTGATAAGTAAAGTCGAGCCATAAAGTATCGGATTGATATAAAGATTATTGGAATTATGCATCGTCCCGAGTTAGAAGGAATTCTCTTTGGTAAATCGAATTACTCGGTACAAGGTCGAGAAAAGTGTAAATCGAAATTTATTCGAACCCACATTCTTTAGTGAATGATTTAATATGAAATTTGTGACGATAGAACTAGTTGGGGAAATGATATTTGAAATGTGAATTATCCGAGTGTGACATTATGACCGGACAGATTTAGCGCCTCTTTTGAGATGTTCTATGTGTTCACCCGTTCTCGAAAATATTTCTATGGCTATTGATCTTCGAAGAAATTCTTGTTATATGGGAATGTCTTCTAATTCGGTGTTGGATGAAAGCATTGGTAGTCCGACGGTTTATAATTTATATTGCTATATTTCATCGGGTATTCTATTTCATTTCATTCGATAAGAATTGATGAGAGAATACGTATGATATTATGATTCTGCTTCTTCTACTTGATGCTTCATCCGATATATATGTATAGGAAGATATATTGATCTGTTATATTTGATTTCGATGGGATTAAATGATGTTTTCTTTTGGACTTTCTTTCTTTGAAGAATTATCGAGGTATTCTGTATTTTCTCTATGAATTTGGTTTCGATTCTACGGCATAGTATCGTATCTTGGGTTTCTTTATCCGGATCTCTTTATTCGGATTTCTTTATTCGGGTTTCCTATCTTGGATTTCTTTATTCGGTTTTCTTGTTATCTTTGTTCCATAATTTGTCAATTATGACTCATGTTCGAAGTACGTTCTTCAGCTCGTGATAATCATGTCAAATATGACTATACTTCTAATTTGATCTTAGTAATGTGGTGATTTTAGTATTGGGATTTTTTCTAATTTCTGTGTAAGGATTTGACATCAGTAAAGCCATAGGTGATAAAAGCGCGAGTTTTAGTCGGTATGGTAAATTATTTATTTGAAAGATTTCATGTGACAATTATGTCAGGATTATTTTTCCCAAGTCTGATAATAGAATTTCATTTTGTATGGATAAAAGAGTAAATAGTTTGAACGAGAAGTGTATATTTATTAGAAAGAGTTGAATATTAGTTTAAGTCACTACGAATGATAAGGTTTCCATCTTGTGAAAGTTGAAAAGTTTATTACATGTTGACAGAGTTCGGATAGATGAGAATATTGGTAACCGAAGCGTCTGAACTAGACTAGTCTACATTGAGCAAAGACTTCCTGACTTTCAGTAATGTATTGTTGTATGAATTGTGATGTGTTTCAAGACAGTGAGGTAATGTGATAGTTTAGAGCATCCGATGTTACATAAAATCGGAGTTGTTAAAGGGGTTAAAGCGAGAGCATTGGGATCTATCAAAATTGTCCTTGTCAATGTTGATATTGGGATGGAAATGAGAAGGATTATTCTTGAGGCCATATCAGAATTAGTTCTATGGCGGAAAGAGGAAAATGTGATGTATCCTATTGTTAAATGTTTGGCGAGATCTATAAATCATATCGTATTGAATGAATTCCTACTCATCGATTCATGGAATTTCGGTCTCTTTGATTGTTGGATTTCTTGGAATTCGGTCTCCATTAAATCAAGTTGAGATCCGGGTTCTATGTCATGATATCATGGGAAGCGAGAAGGGTTGAAAATTTAAGAACAGGTTGAGAGTTGAGGCGTAAGCTTTTAGATCATATGAGAAATTGAAGAGATGTATTGGAGGTACAGTCTAAGTGCGGGTTCTTGACACGAATATGAGATTAAAATTGAAGACCACTTTTACGGTAAGATTTTCAGAGGACGAAAATCCTCGAAGGGGAAGAGTTGTAATATCCTGATTTTGGGCCAGTCGGAATAGTGGTTTTGCGACCACAAAATCCGAGATAGAAATAATTATTTTATGATTATTTTGAGGTCTATGATATGATTGCATGATTGTGTGAAAATTTCGTGAAGAAATTTTATGCATAAAGTGCTTAAATTGAAATTAGGGACTAAATCGAATAATTTGCAAAACTTGCATTCTAGAAGTTTCTAGTATGAAATTATTTTGAAATATTAATTAGGAGGTCTTAAATAGAATTTTACCAATTTCTAAGTCTATGGACAAAATTGGACATGGATGGAATTTTGGAAAGTTTAGTAGTAAGGGCATTTTGGTCATTTAGGGTAAAATGAATTAAAATACAAAATTAAAAGCCAATTTTGCTCATCTTCAACCCCATGGCCGAATATAGCAAGGAGAAACCATGGCTAGGGTTTTCAAGCTTCCAAGCTCGATTGTAAGTCGGTTCTAGCCTCGTTTTAATGATTTTTACGTTTTTAGAGTCCCTAGAGCTTCGATTTAGCTTATGCTAGCAATAATTTAACCTAGGGTTTATATTTGGAAAAATACCCATAGGTGAAATTTGTGTATTTTGGTGTTTTATGATAGAATATGAGGTTTTAAATTATGTTAGACAACTTGTGCTACTCGGTTTTAAGTGAAAACGATCAAAATGGCTTAATCGGTAAAAATACCTAATAGTCATAAGTACATGTTAGAGTGAGAATTTGATGTTTCCATAGAAGGGAAAAATGATCAGCATGTCATAAAACATAAGAAAATAGGCTGAAGTTTAATTTACGAGCTTTGAGGCAAAAGTGTATATATGCAAAAGTTTAGGGGCAAAATTATAATTTTTCCAAAATATGATTTTGGGTCAATTTGAATATGTGAGCCTAATTAGACTATATATTAATTGATAGAGCAAGGAAAACTGAAATTCGGGCTAAAATGGGGAAAATACCAAGTTGTGGACGAAATGGTAAAAGCAGCTATTTTCGCATACGAGGTAAGTTCATATGTAAATGTTGGTAACATAGTTATTGTTTTAAATGTTTTAATGTTATTTAAATGATATGATAATTATTATGAAATATCATACTTGTGACAATTGTTTGATAATATGTCAAATTATGTGATATACTTGGAAAATGTGAAATACTACCGAGTATCGGTATCGACATTCCATAGAAGATGGTTGAGACATATGATTGGGAAAAATGTCCCGTTGAGCCTTAGGAATGGATTAGGATACGAGTGACATGTCACTGGGATATTTGGGCATTCGAACTCGTTGAGTTGAGTCCGAGTTCAATTATGGATGCAAATGTCCGAACTCGTTGAGTTGAGTCCGAGTTCCTGAGATGTAACTAGGCATCCGAACTCATTGAGTTGAGTCCGAGTTCAATCATGGATGCGAACGCCCGAGCTCGTTGAGTTGAGTCTGAGTTCACTTATGGGCGGGTTACATGGTAGCTTGGCTACATATGTGGCACTTATGTGCAAACTTTCCATGTATCCGAATTATATTCCGATGTGTTCAACGGGTAAAGTTCTACTGAAATGGAGGAATACTCAAGATGAAAGGGACGTATTGGTAAGTGTTGTGAAATGGGTACTTTGAATAGGTATGTACTTAACCCTTGGGTTGAAAAATCGATATAACAACAATATGGTAAGATGATAAATGAAAATGTGATATGAATGTCTTGGTGATGATTATGCAAATGATGTTTTATGTTTGCTTATATGATTATGTTACTTGCTATTTGCATGTGAACTTATTAAGCATTTATGCTTACTCCTCCTTTTCATTCCTTGTAGTTTTGACAAGCCAGCTCTCGAAATCGAGGAACGGTCGGAGGCTCGCTCACACTATCCGTATACCATCTTGGCATAATGGCTTGTATATTTTGAGTATGGCATGTATAGCATTATAATCATTTTGTATATATGGTCTTATGATATGGTTATTGAGTGGTATGGAAATGCTTGGTAATGATTAGCCATTGGAATGGCTAATCATGATCATATTTGGTGTTATGTATGTCAAATTGCTAGCTAATCCATGGAAACCATGAAATAGGTAAAATTTACCATAAAATAGATTCAGACAGCAGTAGTGACGTGAATTTGAAAAATCACTAAAAATATTAGAAATGAAATTAAATAATGAATAAGTTATGGAATCGAATCTTGATGAGTCTATTTTCATATGGAAGAAGCGAAACAGGTATATGAGCTATATTTTATGAGATGTTTAAATTTTTGTGAAATAAGGCCAGAGCGATTTCTGGATCCCCTGTTTTGAATTTGGAAATTTACCATAAATTTTACAAAGATAATTAGAAGTCATTCTTTATATGTACAGATTCCTTATTGAGTCTAGTTTTATTAGAGACAAACGACATAGTCATTGAAGCCCTGTACAGGGAGATATCTGATTCGTAATACACAGATGTCAGAGTAGTTGAACCCTGAAATAGGGGAGACTTTAACTAATAAACTATACTAATTTTCCCAACCAAAAATTCTAGAAAAAAATTAGTAGATAGATATATGAGTCTAGTTTCAGGAAAAATTTACGGAATTGGATTTTGAATTTTGTAACTCGAGATATGATTTTTAAAGTGACTGTGATGCAGTTAGCCAGCTTGTTTGGAAATTTTAAAATGAATTGTATGAGTTGTTTAATTAATGAATTAAGTCCGTTAACATCTCCTGTTCGACTCCGGCAACGGTCTCGGGTATGGGGCGTTACAAAAATGCTCGCAAGAACCACGCCTGAAACAAGCTCGCTCGATTCCCCAACACTCACCATAATGTTGCCTGCCACGCTGCTGACACTCTGGCTTTCTAGGTCGCACATTACCCACACTTGCCACCGAAGTAGCTTGAGCTTTAGACCCCGAATATGCTCTACCACGATCTCTGTGTGAATCCCCAGTTGAAACTGTCATTCGAGGGTTTGTCTCTTTGGACCTCTTTGATTGAGATTGAAATGGCTTGCTTATCGGCCTTTTTCTGGCATCTCGAGCCTCAATAGCGGCTTTTCTTCTTTCTTTGTTCAATTCTTCGGCTTTAAGAGCTCGATCAACCAATACTACAAATTCTTTCAACTCCAAAATTCCTACAAGCACTTTAATGTCCTCATTGAGCCCATCTTCAAACCTTCGCACATAATGGCCTCGGTGGACACACATTCTCAGGCATACTTGCTTGAGTCTCACAAATTCGCGTTCATACTCTGCCACAGACATCTTGCCCTGTTTCAATTCAAGGAACTCTTTCCGTTTTTGATCAATAAATTGCTGACTTATATATTTCTTTCCAAATTCTTCCTGGAAGAAATCCCAAGTAACTCTTTCTTTTGGCACCACTGCTACCAAAGTCTTCCACCAGTGGTAGGCCGAATCTCTCAAAAGTGATACAGCACACTTTAAGCACTCCTCGGGTGTACATGAGAGCTCATCAAATACACGGGTAGAATTTTCAAGCCAGAATTCCGCTTTCTCAGGATCATCATCGACCTTTGCTCTAAACTCTTCGGCCCCTTGTTTTCGAATCTTGTCAACCGGAGGCTTGTTCATTCTTACCAAATCTATGCCTTGAGCAACTCTGAGAATCGCTTTGAGGTATAGGAGGGTGGAGGAGGTTGAGTATTTGGATTTGCTCGAATAAATTCAGTATACCAATTGTTCATCATTTGGAGAAATGCATCCCGAGCCTCATCTCCCTATCTCAATGTCTCAGGTCTACTTTCCACAGGCGCGGTCCCTTGTGCGGAGGAGCGCGCATTACTAGCAAAGATCATCACCGCAGCCTCCTTGAGGATCCATTACTATATTAAAACAAAACACAGTTTAGAATAATCAGAGTCACCACACTATCACAATATTTTTATGGCATGTATAACTAGACTTTTACACACACTTTATTAGTCGAGAACCGACTAAACCATAGCTCGATACCACTAAATGTAACACCCTTACCCGTATCCGTCACGCAGGAGCAGTGTACGAGGTATTAACAAATTATAGTATATACTATTATACAAAACCCAACAAAAATATGGCGTGCAATTTGATCATTATAACATATGCCATTAACAATACAAACCAACTTCAAAGGCTTCGTACAAAATGATTAGTTTGATACTATAAGTAGTAATTTGAACCTAGACAATTATGACACGTAACAAAATAACTAAGTCTGCTATACATGCCATATTTCAAAATGTTGAGTTCAGATACCAAGAGTATTGATAGTGCGGGGGGATCTTCTACGATCTCTGACTCCTGTGCTAGTTGGACGACACTATAAGACAAAGGAGAGAAAATGTAACACCCCGAACCCGAGACCGTTGCCGGTGTCGGACACGAGGGGTTAACAAGCCAAAACCACTTATGGCACCGACCAATTTGACATTCCAGGCAAGCTGGAAAACTGCATTGCTGTCGCCTTAAAAAGCATATCTCGAGTTTCACAACTTGGAAACTTATTCCGTAAATTTTACCTGAATTGAGACTCATATATCCATCCATGGATTTATTTCTATAATTTTTGGTCGGGCCAATTTGTACAGTTTATTAGTTAAAGTCGCCCATGTTACAGGGGTCGACTACACTGACCTTCGCGTGTTACAACTTGAATATCTCTCTGTACAGGGTTTCAATACTGATACCGTTTGTTTCCAATGAAACTAGACTCAAAAAGGAATCTGTACATATAAGGCATGACTTCTAATTCATTCTGGATAATTTATGGAAAATTTTCAAAGTCGCGACAGGGGACCCAGAAACCGTTCCGGCCCTGTCTCACGAGAACTTTAATATCTCCCGGTATACTGATCATATGATCGTTTCGTTACTTTCATATGAAAATAAACTCGTCAAGGTTCGATCACATAATTTATTCACTATTTAACACCATTTCTACAAATTTTGGTGATTTTTCACATCCACGTCACTGCAGCTGGCAGCCTCTGTTTTTAAGGTAGGCTTTACCTATATTGTAGTTCCCATGGACCAACTATAGTCTAGTCATACTTAGGTCCACATATGATCATATTTAGCCATTCCAATGGCTGATCATGTGACCAACTCTCTCATTCCAAACCATAATCACTTCATGAAACCAAATATAATTACAAACCACATATGGTCAAATTCCATACTCCACTTTTACGAACCATTTTTGCATGGCCGTACACATATATACATCACAAGTACTTAAAAATAACCGAGGGTAGTCCTATACATGCCATATCCAAAACTCAACTAAAGGAGTACCAAAAAGGGCTTTGATAGTGTGGTTGACTTCAACTTCTATGATCCCGAATCCGATCGCTAACGAGCAAAATCTATAAACAGAGAAACAAAGAAACGGAGTAAGCAATTTATGCTTAGTAAGTTTCGAGCCATAATATACACACAACCAAAGCATAGCATTCAAGTACCTAAACAATAATTCATATGCACAATTTCTCAAAGACATGCTTACTTCACAATCCCAACTCTTATATTCATACACTAATAACAGCTTAGTCAAGGCCGATAACTCATTTATCATCGGAGCGAATACGCACATACACTTACTCATAGTGTGCAAAGCACACACAAAAGCGTACTTTGTTGTTGGGAATTTCACAAGCGTATTAACTGAAAATTTTACAGCAAGTTCAAAGTTCTCGAATCACATACCTTCGAGTTTATCCGGATATAGCTACTCGTTCAAACGCCTTGAGACATAGCCGGTTATGGTAACCCGCACAAATGCCTTCGGACTTAACCCGATATCACAACTCGCACAATTGCCTTGGGCTTAGCCCGATATCATAACTCGCACGATTGCCTTGGGCTTAGCCCGATATCACAATTTGCACAATTGCCTTCGGCTTAGCCGGATATCACTCGTACATTCATACACATCTTTGTTTCAATTTCATAACACAACTTTTATGCACAATTCACTTAGCAAAATATCATTTCGGCTCAATGGCCACATACAAAGGCACAATTTCGATTGCTTATTACTTCATTCAATCGAATCAAAATCTAAGTTTCGATACTCAAAACTTACCTCGGATGTTGTCGAATGATTCCGATGGCTATTCGACTACTTTTCCTTCCCTTTATCGGATTTGGTCCCTCTTTGCTCTTGAGCTTAATTTAGCAAATAAATTGATTCAATCATTTGAGTATCAAAAGAGGAACTCAAGGCACTTAGCCCACATATATTCACTAGACATTAAAGTCACATAAGTACGAATTCATGAATCGACTCAACACACAAAGCCTTCAACATGCTTACTCATGGCGAACAACACAACCTCTTAGGTACTCATTCATGGGCCGATTATGCATGTTGATGTTGAGGCCAATTACATGTTTAATACCACACATGCATGGCACACATTTTACTAGCTAATGCTTTACATATTGTAGCTCAATACACATCTATCATTTGCTTCATAATCAAAACACAATCACATGAAAATACATACTTTGAGGTAGTATATATGTCATTCCAACACATCATGTGCAAACATATATATACATATAGGTGCATGGCGAATCTCAAGGGTTCATACCCATCCAAATACAATTTTTTACCAATCAAGTAACAAGCATAAATCATGCTCATGAATGCACCATGGCGAATACATCACAACCATACCCTTTTAACTTTGGTCATGGTTAAACAAAGAATTCAATGTCCTACTCAAGAATACTAAAAGAAATTTCAAGAGTAGTCAATCCATCATTACATGCATCATCAACAAGCTTCACATTTAGCATGCAATGGCTTTAACACAATATCAACCTTGGCCAAATACCATTTTCATGGCATAACAAGGATTTGAACCATGGCTAACATGCACATCAAGTTAGCAACCAAAACAAGCATGAACCTCATGACACAACCTCAAACATACCTTAATCTTGATGCAATTATAGCCGAATCTCCTTCTAGTTCTCTTCTAAACCAAGCATGAAGCAAAAATCCTTCCTTTTTCCTTAGTATTTTCGGCCAAAGAAGAAAAATGGATGAACAAAATTTTTCCTTTCCTCCTCTACAACTCACGGCAATGGGGAGAAGATACCACACTCACACACATTTTTTTTCATTCTTTAGTTACCCATACTCTTTATTTTATCATTTCTCCCTAATGCATCAACAAAACATGTTTCATGACATGTTTAACCCATACACCCTTGTCATGGCCGCCACTACATGTTGGGGAATTTGACATGCAAATCCCTTATTTTTGCATGCATTATCAACAAGTCATCACACATTTCCCCATCACACTTTCAAAGTTTACTACTAGGTCCTTTCTAGTGAAATTCACCTTTATAACTCTAAATCGAAACATCAGAAATGTCACACACAAACTAACACATATCATAGGCATCAAAATAAATTTTAAATTATTTTTATGCCTCGGTTTTGTGGTCACGAAACCACATCCCGACTAGGGTCAATTTTGGGCTGTCACAACTCTCCCCCACTTAAGAAATTTTCGTCCCCGAAAATCTTACCGATAAATAGGTTTGGGTAACGCTCTTTTATAGAGCTCTTGGGTTCCCAAGTAGCTTCTTCCATCCCGTGTTTGAGCCATAACACTTTTACTAACGGAACCCTTTTGTTTCGCAACTCCTTCACTTCACGAGCTAGGATACGAATCGGTTTTTCTTCATAACTCATATCGGATTGAATTTCAACCTCTGATGGACTAATTACGTGCGATGGATTAGATCTATAGCGTCAAGCATCGAAACATGAAAGACATCGTGAATCTTTTCGAGTTCGAGGGCAAAATCAAACGATATGCAAGCGGACCGACTCGCCGGATATCTCATATGGCCCAATGAACCTCGGACTCAATTTGCCTTTACGGCCAAATCGAGTATCTTTTTCCAAGGCGAAACTTTAAGAAACACTTTATCTCCCACGATACTCGATGTCTTTTCGTTTCAGATCTGCGTCGACTTCGACGATCGGAGGCTATCTTGATTTTCACGGATCACTTTCACTTTCTCAGCAGATCTTTAATCAAGTCCACCCGAAAATTTTGCTTTCACCGAGCTCCGTCCAACACAATGGTGTACGGCATTTACGCCCGCACAAGGCCTCGTAAGGTGCCATCTTAATACTTGATTGAAAACTATTGTTGTGCGAATTCAATCAAAGGCAAATACCGTTCCCATGAACCATCGAACTCGAGGATGCAACATCTTAACATATCCTCAAGTATCTGAATCATCCGCTCGGATTGACCATCGGTTTGGGGGTGAATGTGACAGCCCAAAATTGACCCTAGTCGAATGTGGTTTCGGGACCACAAAACCGAGGCATAAAAATAATTTAAAATTTATTTTGATGCCTATAATATGTGTGCTCATGTGTGACATTTTTGATGATTGATTTAGTGTTATAAAGGTGAATTTCACTAGAAGGGACTTAGTAGTGAACTTTGAAAGTACGATAGGAAATGTGTGATGACTAATTAAAGCATGCATGCAAAACAATGGACTTGTATGTCAAATTCCCTTTTATAGCTAGTGGCCGCCATGACAAGGAATTATGGGCAAAAATCATGTCATGAAACATGTTTGGTAAGTGGGTTATGTTTGAATGAATAGAATAAGGAGTATGGAATAAAAAAAAATGTGTGTGAAGGCTCCTTTCCCCCATTGCCGTGTAACTAAGAAAGAAAAACAAAAAATTGTTCATCTTTTCCTCCTTCTTTTGGCCGAAAATTCTAAGAGGAAGAAGAGATTTTGCTTCATTTTCTTTGTTTAGAAGAGATCTAGAAGGAGATTTGGCTAAACTTGCATCAAGATTAAGCTCAAGAGCAAAGGGGAGCTAAATCCGATAAAGGGAAGGAAAAAGTGATCGAATAGCCGTTGAAGCCGCTCGACAACATCCGAGGTAAGTCTTCAAGTAATGACCCTACTCGAATTATGTGAAATGAAATATGGATGTGTAATGATTATTGATATATGTGTGTATGAGTATTTGAATGATACCCGGCTAAGTCCCAAGGTGATTATGCTAGTGATATGTTTGAGCCTTAGTAACGAAAATGAAACATGGATGTGTAATGATTATTGATGTATGTGTACATGAGCAATTGAATGATATCCTGCTAAGTCCCAAGACATTTGTGCTAGTAATTATATCCGGTTAAGACCAAGGCAATTGTGCTAGTGACTACATCCGGGCTAAGACCAAGGCATTCGTGCAAGTTGTTAAATCCAGGCTAATACCCGAAGGCATTTGTGCAAGTCGTTATATCTGGGCTAAGACCCGAAGGCATTCGTGCATGTGGTTATATCCGGTTGTAATCCGAAGAAGCTTGGGCTGAAGGTGAGCGTTGGTTGCTGTAATAAATTTAATTAGTACACTCGAAAAGCCCAAAGGATAAGGTATGTTTATATGTGCATTGGAAAAGTCGATACGTTTGAGTAACATTCGCTCAATCGACTAACGAGTTTTCCGCTATTGAATTGGTTGATATCTTGTGAAAGTATATAATGATGAAGTGTGAAGTAAGTATGATTATGTGAATGTGTATTAATGAAATGATTCATTTGGCTATGTGAATGTAATGCTTTAGTTAAAGCTGATTTTATTGCTTGAGACTTACTAAGCATAAAAATGCTTACCCCGTTGCTTTGGCTCTCTGTTTTATAGATTTTGCTCATTAGCGATCGGATTCGGGATCATTAAAGTCGAAGTCATCTACACTATCAAAGCCTCCATTTTGGTATAATTTTGGTTGAACTTTGAAATGGCATGTATAGGACTACCCTATTGTTGAAGGACATGTACTTCTCGGTTTTGTGTAAGCTTGGATAGCCATGCGAAAATGGCTTATATACGTTTTGAGTATGATTCTATAATCGTTTGTATGATGATCATTATGGGGTATGGAATTGTTTTGAAAAGATTAGCCATTGGAATGGTTAATCATGATCACACTTTGTGCTATGTATGCAAAAAGGGCCAATTGAATCGTGGAAATCATGAGATAGGTAAAGGTTACCTTGAAATCAGATGCTGGCAGCAGCAGTGGTGTGGTTTTGAAAAATCACCAAAATTTTTAGGATTGGTATTAAATAGTGAATAAGTTATGTAAATGAACCTTGATGAGTCTACTTTCATATGGAATAAACAAAATGGTCATAGGAGTTACATGTTAAGAGATATTAAAGTTATTGTGAGACAGGGCCAGAACGGTTTCTGGGTCCCCTGTCATGACTTTAAAAATTTACTATGAATGATACAGAAAGAATTAGAAGTCATGCCTTATATGTGCAGATTCCATTTTGAGTCTAGTTTCATTAGAAACAAACGGTACCAGTATTAAAGCCCTGCACAGAGAGATATTCAAGTTGTAACGCGCGAAGGTCAGAGTAGTCGATCCCTGTAACATGGGTGACTTTAACTAATAAACTGTACCAATTGGCCCGACCAAAAATTCTAGAAATAAATCCATGGAAGGATATATGAGTCTAAATTCAGGGAAAATTTACAAAATCAGTTTCTGAGTTTTGAAACTCAAGATATGATTTTTAAGGTGACAGTGACGCAGTTTTCCAGCCTGTCTGGAAATGACAAATTGGTCGGTGCTTTAAGAGGACTTGGCTCGTTAACCCCTCGCGTCCGACACCGGCGATGGTCTCGGGTTCGGGGTGTTACAGTGAAAGGCGGTGCTGAAATGCAACTTGGTACCCAGAGCCTCTCGCAACTTCTTCCAAAATCGTGAGGTAAATCTCGGATCTTTATCCGACACGATGGAAATAGGCACCCCATGTAATCTCACAATCCGAGAAACATACAATTCGGCTAGTTTGTCCATTGAAAAATCCGTACGTATGGGGACAAAGTGAGCTGACTTAGTCAATCTATCAACAACGACCCAAATCGCATCTTTCTTACTTGCTGACAATGGCAGTCACAATAGAATTTGTATCCCACTTCCACTCGGGTATCGTGATCGGCTGAAGTAATCCTGAAGGCACTTGATGTTCCGCTTTCACTTGTTGACATATTAAACATCTCGAAACCAAGTCGGAGATGTCTCGCTTCATACCATGTCACCAAAACCGACGTTTCAAATCGTTGTACATTTTCGTACTCCCCAGGTGGATTGCCATTCGGCTACAATGGGCTTCTTTCAGAATTATCGAAATATGTTCTGAATTCTTTGGAACACACAGACGATTTCTCAACCTCAAACAATCGTCATCATCGATTTGAAACTTCGATTCCTTGTTCGGAGCACACTCAGCCCGTTTTGCAACCAACTCATCGTCGACTTTCTGAGCTTCACGAATTTGACGTATCAATAATGGTTTGGCTTTCAATTCAGCTACTAACACAATGTCGGATCGAACGGACAAGTGCACATTCATCGTCAGAAGCGAATAATGATTTACAACTTAAGGCATTCGCAACCACATTCGCCTTTCCCGGTGATAGTTAAAGACCAGCTCATAATCCTTTAACAGCTTCGAGCCAACATCTTTGAGTCATCAAATATTGGAGACTTTGTGATCCAAATACATGGCCCTTCTCACCGAATAAGTAATGTCACCATATCTTTAAAGCGAATACGATGGCCGCCAATTCGAGATCATGGGTCGGATAATTTTTCGCATGTGGCTTTAATTGTCTCGACGCATAAGCCACAACTCGACCTTCTTGTATCAATACGCAACCTAACCCAAGTAGGGAGGCGTCACTATAGATGACAAACTCTTTGCCCGATTCGGGTTGCACTAGAATTGGGGCTTCATCAAATAAGTTTTCGTTGATCGAAACTTTTCGACATTTCTCCGTCCATTCGAACTTAACATCCTTTCGAGTAGCTTCGTCATTGGCGTGGCTATCGTCGAGAAACCTTTACAAATCGTCGGTAATAACCGCAAGCCCCAAAAGCTCGAACCTCGAAGAATATTTCTGGAGGCTTCCAAATCAAGTATGGCTGAAATTTTGTTCGGTCGACTCGAATACCCGATCGAGATACCACATGTCCCAAGAAGCTAACCTCTCTTAACCGTAACTCACACTTGCTGAACTTAGCATATAATTTCTTATCCCATAAGATTCGCAAAGACTAACCTCGGTGTTCAGCATGTTCAGCCTCATTTCTTGAATAGACCAAGATGTCATCAATGAACACGACTACGAACCGATCCAAATATGGTCCAAAGATCCGATTCATCAAATCCATTTTCGAGAACACCGAGGCTCCTTCAGTTGATCGAACAAATCATCGCTTCGCCGATAACGGATATTTGTTCTTTATCGTCCGCTTATTAAGTCGACGATAGTCGATGCATAGCCTTATGGTTCCACCCTTCTTTTTCACAAACAACATTGGTGCACCCCAAGGTGAAAAACTCGGGCGAGCAAAACCTCTATTCACCAATTCTTGCAACTGAGCTTTCAACTCCTTTAATTCCGTTGGTGCCATATGATACGGAGCTATCGAAATTGGAGTGGTACCAGGTACCAATTCAATGCTAAACTCTATTTCCCGAACAGGTGGTAAACTCGGCAATTCTTCAGGGAAAACATCCAGGTATTCACAAACCACTGGCACAGATTCGGGTTTCTTTTCTAACTCCTTGTCATCTAGAACATACGCAAGGTATGCTTCGCACCCCTTTCTTACGTATTTCTGGGCCAACATTGCTGATATTACAGCTGGCAATCCCTTTAAGTCCGTAGACTCAACCCGAATTATCTCGTTATTTGTGCACCTCAGATCAATAGTCTTGCTTTTGCAATTTACAACCGCATCGTGCATGGTCAACCAATCCAAACCAAGAATAACGTCGAATTCGTCGAATGGCAAAAGCATCAAGTCCGCCGGAAAACAAGAACCTCAAAATACTAGGGGACTTTTCTTACACACTTTGTTGACGAGCACGTAATGACCCAAGGGGTTTGACACCCGAATTACAAACTCAATAGACTCAATGGGCAAAGTCTTACTGGATGCTAAGGTTTCACATATATAAGAATGAGTAGAACCAGGGTCAATCAAAGCAATCACATTAGTATCGAAAAGAGTGAGGATACCGGTAATAACATCTGGTGAGGCAGCATCCTCGCGTGCGCGTATGGCATAAGTCCTAGCAGGAGCACGAGCCTCAGATCTGATGGTGGCATCTCTAGATCCTCTCTGACCGCCACTAGCATTGTCCGTGTTTCTAGACGGCCTACCTCGAGTTGTGGTAGCACCCGGGTTCCCACTTTGATTTACGTTTTGTCCAGACAAGCTCGGGCAATCCTTAATGAAATGATCGATGATCCGCACTTGTAACAGAGCGGTCACAGAATCTACAACTCCCGAATGCCATTTGCCACAATATTGGCACTCCGTTACGTCTCGACGATCATTGCCAACATCGGCGATCAAGTGACTCAGCGTGCCCATAGGGGTCGATCGCGGTCTCGTCTAGAAAAGCCCGAAATGTCTCTAGACCGCCTAAGCCATCCCTAAATTTCTTTGATGATGTGGGAAGGGCTTCCCAAGACCTCTTACGAAACTCCTTTGCTCCCACTTCACTTTTCTTTTCTCCATCTCGAGCTCCTCGGCTTTGCACGCCGCTCGACAAGAGCCACAAACTCTCGGATTTCCAAAATGCCAACATACGACTTTATATCATCGTTCATCCATCTTCAAGCATTTACACATCACACTTCAAGAAATGCACTTATGCGTGCATCGCTAAGCCTCGCAAATTTTCGTTCGTAGTCGGTAATCGACATGGAACCTTGCTTAAGATCAAGGAATTCCTTTCGTTTTTGGTCCATAAATCTCTGACTGATATACTTCTTTCGGAATTCAGTTTGGAAGAACTCCCAAGTTACTTGCTCTCTAGACACCACAAGTCGAGTACTCCACCAATAGTAGGCGGAATCGCGTAGCAAGGAGATAGTACACTTTAAGCATTCATCGGGTGTACATGATAACTCATCGAGCACCGGATAGTGTTGTCCAACCAAAATTCAGCTTGCTCGGCATCGTCGCTATCCGTAGCTTTAAATTCAGTAGCCCCATGTTTTCAATTCATCGATTGGGGCTTACTTGACCTTACTTGGTCGATTCTGGAGGTATTGTAGGTCTTGAGGGTTGCATTAGTCGGGAATGGAGGTTGTGGAACAGTAGTGTTAGTTCGAATGTATTGGTTAAACCAATCATTCATCACACTATAAAAGGCTTACTTAGCCTCATCATTCGGATTGTTGGCAATAGGTTGAGAGTCCGCGCGCTGTCCCTTGCGCGAGCAGCGCCACACTCTCCACATCATCAGCTATTGCTCGGTTGGGATCGGGATCCATTGCTATAAACAAACACAAAGTCAAATTGTCAGAAATCACCACACTATCGATTCATCATTTAATGGCATGTATAGCTAGACCCCAAACATATCACGGTAGTCCTAGAATCGACTAAACCGTAGCTCTGATACCAATAAAATTGTAACACCCCGAACCCGAGACCGTTGCCGGTGTCGGACACGAGGGGTTAACAAGCCAAAACCACTTATGGCACCGACCAATTTGACATTCCAGGCAAGCTGGAAAACTGCGTTGCTGTCGCCTTAAAAAGCATATCTTGAGATTCACAACTCGGAAACTGATTCCATAAATTTTACCTGAATTTAGACTCATATATCCATCCATGGATTTATTTCTAGAATTTTTGGTTGGGCCAATTTGTACAGTTTATTAGTTAAAGTCGCCCATGTTACAGGGGTCGACTACACTGACCTTCGCGCGTTAAAACTTGAATATCTCTCTGTACAGGGTTTCAATACTGATACCATTTGTTTCCAATGAAACTAGACTCAAAAAGGAATCTTCACATATAAGGCATGACTTCTAATTCATTCTGGATAATTTATGGAAAATTTCAAAGTCGCGACAGGGGACCCAGAAACCGTTCCGGCCCTGTCTCACGAGAACTTTAATATCTCTCGGTATACTGGTCATATGATCGTTTTGTTACTTTCATATGAAAATAGACTCGTCAAGGTTCGATCACATAATTTATTCACTATTTAACACCATTTCTACAAATTTTGGTGATTTTTCACATCCACGTCACTGCAGCTGGCAGCCTCTGTTTTTAAGGTAGGCTTTACCTATATTGTAGTTCCCATGGACCAACTATAGTCTAGTCATACTTAGGTCCACATATGATCATATTTAGCCATTCCAATGGCTGATCATGTGACCAACTCTCTCATTCCAAACCATAATCACTTCATGAAACCAAATATAATTACAAACCACATATGGTCAAATTCCATACTCCACTTTTACGAACCATTTTCGCATGGCCGTACACATATACATCACAAGTACTTAAAATAACCGAGGGTAGTCCTATACATGCCATATCCAAAACTCAACTAAAGGAGTACCAAAAGGGCTTTGATAGTGTGGTTGACTTCAACTTCTATGATCCCGAATCCGATCGCTAACGAGCAAAATCTATAAACAGAGAAACAAAAGAAACGGAGTAAGCAATTTATGCTTAGTAAGTTTCGAGCCATAATATACACACAACCAAAGCATAGCATTCAAGTACCTAAACAATAATTCATATGCACAATTTCTCAAAGACATGCTTACTTCACAATCCCAACTCTTATATTCATACACTAATAACGGCTTAGTCAAGGCCGATAACTCATTTATCATCGGAGCGAATACGCACATACACTTACTCATAGTGTGCAAAGCACACACGAAACGCATCTTTGTTGTTGGGAATTTCACAAGTGTATTAACTGAAAATTTTACAGCAAGTTCAAAGTTCTCGAATCACATACCTTCGAGTTTATCCGGATATAGCTACTGTTCAAACGCCTTCGACATAGCCCGTTATGGTAACCCCACAAATGCCTTCGGGACTTAACCCGGATATCACAACTCGCACAATTACCTTGGGCTTAGCCCGATATCATAACTCGCACGATTGCCTTTGGGCTTAGCCCGATATCACAATTTGCACAATTGCCTTCGGCTTAGCCCGATATCACTCGCACATTCATACACATCTTTGTTTCAATTTCATAACACAACTTTTATGCACAATTCACTTATCAAAATATCATTTCGCTCAATGGCCACATACAAAGGCACAATTTCGATTGCTTATTACTTCATTCAATCGAATCAAAATCTAAGTTTCGATACTCGAAAACTTACCTCGGATGTTGTCGAATGATTCCGATGGCTATTCGACTACTTTTTCCTTCCCTTTATCGGATTTGGTCCTCTTTGCTCTTGAGCTTAATTTAGCAAATAAATTGATTCAATCATTTGAGTATCAAAAGAGGAACTCAAGGCACTTAGCCCACATATATTCACTAGACATTAAAGTCACATAAGTACGAATTCATGAATCGACTCAACACACAAAGCCTTCAACATGCTTACTCATGGCGAACAACACAACCTCTTAGGTACTCATTCATGGGCCGATTATGCATGTTGATGTTGAGGCCAATTACATGTTTAATACCACACATGCATGGCACACATTTTACTAGCTAATGCTTTACATATTGTAGCTCAATACACATCTATCATTTGCTTCATAATCAAAACACAATCACATGAAAATACATACTTTGAGGTAGTATATATGTCATTCCAACACATCATGTGCAAACATATATATACATATAGGTGCATGGTCAATCTCAAGGGTTCATACCCATCCAAACACAATTTTTTACCAATCAAGTAACAAGCATAAATCATGCTCATGAATGCACCATGGTCGAATACATCACAACCATACCCTTTTAACTTTGGTCATGGTTAAACAAAGAATTCAATGTCCTACTCAAGAATACTAAAAGAAATTTCAAGAGTAGTCAATCCATCATTACATGCATCATCAACAAGCTTCACATTTAGCATGCAATGGCTTTAACACAATATCAACCTTGGCCAAATACCATTTTCATGGCATAACAAGGATTTGAACCATGGCTAACATGCACATCAAGTTAGCAACCAAAACAAGCATGAACCTCATGACACAACCTCAAACATACCTTAATCTTGATGCAATTATAGCCGAATCTCCTTCTAGTTCTCTTCTAAACCAAGCATGAAGCAAAAATCCTTCCTTTTTCCTTAGTATTTTCTGCCAAAGAAGAGAAAAATGGATGAACAAAATTTTTCCTTTCCTCCTCTACAACTCACGGCAACGGGAGAAGATACCACACTCACACACATTTTTTTTTCATTCTTTACTTACCCATACTCTTTATTTTATCATTTCTCCCTAATGCATCAACAAAACATGTTTCATGACATGTTTAACCCATACACCCTTGTCATGGCCGGCCACTACATGTTGAGGGGGAATTTGACATGCAAATCCTTATTTTTGCATGCATTATCAACAAGTCATCACACATTTCCCCATCACACTTTCAAAGTTTACTACTAGGTCCTTTCTAGTGAAATTCACCTTTATAACTCTAAATCGAAACATCGAAATGTCACACACAAACTAACACATATCATAGGCATCAAAATAAATTTTAAATTATTTTTATGCCTCGGTTTTGTGGTCCCGAAACCACATCCCGACTAGGGTCAATTTTGGGCTGTCACAGAAAAGAAAGTAAGCTTATAGCTTAGTAAGTAAGTATATAAATAACAAATAAGAAATCTAATATGTTTACAACTTAACTCAATTATATCATATTTTTAATTTTATTGTTTACTCCAATTTGATCAAGCTGTCCTTCCTGCATCATGATCACTAAATAAATCATAACTCGAGTTACGAAACTCGAAATTCAAATCCGTAAAATTTCCCTGAATCTAGACTCATAAAAATTCTTATAAATTTTTTTCTAGAATTTTTGGTTCAGCCAATTAGTACAGTTTATTAGTTAAATTTTCCCCTGTTACACAGCTCAACAGATCTGACCTCTGTTCATTACGAATTGAATTTCTCTCAGTACACAATTCAAATAACCATGAAACCTGTTTCATTTAAAACTAGACTTAATAAGGAATTTAGGAATATAAACTATATTTCTTAATTTGTTTTGTAAAATTTTTAATGATTTTTAAAAGTTGAAACAGGGGATTTCATAGTCATCCTGAGCAAGTCTCACACAATTGTAAATATCTCAAAATATAGAATTACTTTGCTTGCTCTATTTCTTTTATACGAAAATAGACTCATTAAGCTTTAATTTCACATCTCATTCAACCTCTAATTAAATTCCTTATATTTTTGGTGAATTTTCAAAATCACATTACTGCTACTGTCCAAAACAGTTTTAATGCTAATTTCATTCTTTCACACATTCTTTATACTAACCTCATTTTAACTTACATATATATATACTACAAATCATTTTCATCACATTTCATACATCACAAGTGTAGGTCTGTGACTACAATGTCACCACAAAACCATCCCGTTGAACAATTTGGAATAATCCTCGATACTTGATAGTTTCAGCACATAGCCCCACCATCATATCTCATTTAATTCGGCTCTCTTGTACACATGGTGAACACTTAGTACCACTCATGCGACCTAGCCGATTTATCTCGTAGCTCTCTTGTCTACATGGTGTCCTTCACTTGGAATCACTCATGCGACCTAGCTACATTTATCTCTCACGTAGCTCTCTTGTCTAGATGGGATACATCCCGTATCACACATGTGACCTAGCTACATTTATCTCTCACGTAGCTCTCTTGTCTACATGGGATACATCCCGTATCACACATGTGACCTAGCTACTATATAGTATCTCGTAGCCTTCTTGTACACATGATGTGCACTCGGCACCATACATGTGACCTAGCTACGCCCTCTATTTTATTCGATTTTTTTCAATGTTCAACCGGATCTCTCTATTATTTATTTCCATTCTTTCAATAGTCGATTTATACTTCAACATCAGCTAATATATATATAATAGGCTGAAATATAAAATGTAAATGAAATTAATGTATTATTTACATACAACTTACCTCGGTGCAAAATATGGGAATTTTGCAATTTAGTCCAAAACTTTCTCCTTTCCCGCTCGAGGTCGATTCCACGCCTTTCTTGATCTATAACAACATATTTAGCTCATTTAACACTCAAACTATTTATTTTAACCCAAAAATCACATTATACAAAAATTACATTTTTGCCCCCCAACTTTTACAAAATTACGATTTTTCCCCAAGGATCGGAAATTTAATTTCAGCCCTTATTCTTATGTTTAATGACCTACTGATCATTTTTCTTTTCTATGGCAACATCAAATTCTCACTCTAACACATAGTTATGAACAATAGGTATTTTTATCGATTATGCCGCTTTTGCTCGTTTTCGTTAAAATCGCTTAGAAAAGATCGTTCCCTAACTTCAAACATTCAGTATTCTACCATCAAACAACAAAATACATGCCTATCATTCATGGGTAAATTTTTAAACATAAACCCTAATTCGAACTAATGGTAGAAATAAGTAAATCGAGCTACGAGGATTTCAAAAATGTGAAGAACATTAAAAACGGGGCTTGAACTCACTTACTATGAAGCTTGAAAGTTGAAGAAACCCTAGCTATGGAGGAGAGCAATTTTCGGCAGCAACTAATGAAGATGATAACCAATTTTGTGTTATTTTTCCCATTTTATTTCATTTAATATACAAATGACCAAAATGCCCTTACTACTAAACTTTCAAAAAAATTCCCTCCATGTCCAACTTTTGTCCATAACTTAAGAATGGGTCAAATTGCTATTTAAGGCCTCCTAATTAATATCCCAAAGCAATTTCATACTAAAAACTTCTAAAACACGAGTTCTACAATTTATTCGATTTAGTCCCTATTCTCAACTTAAGCGCGAAATGCACAGAATTTCATCACGAAATTTTCATGAAATCATGAAATCATATCATAAACCCCAAAATAATTATAAAACGATTATTTCTATCTCGGATTTGTGGTCACGAAACCACTATTCCGATTAGGCCCTAATTCGGGTTGTCACAACGGGCAAAGGCAATTTTACTATAATGACAAAAGAACGAAGAGCACAAAAAATGGAGATAAAAACTAAACTCTGAAACTCAAAAACAAAGAACCCTTAAAACGTAAACACAAAATTCTTCAAAAGTGTTATGAGTACTAATCTTTAATGGGTGTATTTTCTAAGGTTATAAAAGAGCCTATTTATAGGCTAAATTTGTAGGTCAAATAATAATAAATAATCTAGACTAATCAGAGTTCAATTGAAACAAATAAATAGAGTTTAATTAGGAGATTATCTCTCAAATTTGACTAAAATATTAGTCATACTCAACAGGTTGTTTACCAAAAGACCAAACCAGACAACATGGGAATGTAGGTTTCAAGTTCCAACTCAAAGTCAGAGAGAAGAAGAAGAATGGTAATTTGAGTTTAGATTAAGAGCATTAGAGCTATAAACAGACAATCTTTTTCACCACATTTTACAGAGATGAAACTTTGAAAGTGATGAACTGTGAACCCAAAACCCAATCCTTCAAAAATTGTAAGATAAAAAAAAACATAATAACATTTACTTTCAACAGTAGCGCACCGAAATCACAATCGACTGCTCCATTTCTTCTCCTTTTCTTCTCTCCTTTTTCTTCTTCTTTTATTCTTCTTCTTCTTCTACTACTACTACCCAACCCAGGTAGGGTTCTTAAATTGAGATCATTTCTATCATGGGATGCCAAGGTGGCCAGTTAACATGATAGGTCAACTTTCCATTACAAACATAACGAAAAATGGTCACTAGTGACCGGTTTATTATTTTTCTAAAATTTAGTGACTGAGTTATAACTTTTCAAAATTTAATGACTATTTTATTATTTTAATCTAAATTTAATAATTTTTGATGTAACAACCCAACCCATATCCGTCACCGGAACAAGGTTAAGGGGGATTACCGGAATTTACATAACAAATACAATTAATTCAAGTCATTTACTATTCATATAAGAAAATCATCATATTTAATCATATTGTCCCTTAAATGGACCCTCGAGGATTAATTTAAGCATTTAAAACAAGTTAGCACTAAATCGAGAACTCAGACAATTTTTCACGAAATTTTAAAATTTTCTTAGGTACAAGAGACACGCCCATGTGGTCAGGCCATGTGAACCATGTACGTGTCTTAGGCCATGTGGGCATTTGATGTGAGGCACACGATCGTGTCTCAACCCGTGTTTAAATTAGGGTAGCTACTGACTTGGGTCAAACGGCCGGCCACACGTTTGTGTGCTACCCCTGTGAACAATTTAATTTTCGAAAATTAGGTGCAGGATTCACACGGCCAAGATACACACCTGTGTGTTGGGCCGTATGTTTCAGATGGTTGAGACACATGCCTATGTCATTGTCCGTGTAACCAAATCTGAGCATTCTGCTTTTCAATTTTTAAGATGCAGGGGACATATGGCCAAACCACATGCCCGTGTGCATGGCCGTGTGCCACACACGGTTGAGACACACACCCGCGTGTCTACCCGTATGGAAAAACTAAGGCCATTTCCAAGCCTTTTTTCTCACTCAAATTTTTTCCATGTAGCTACACTAATACTTGCATACAAATACCAACCAATTTAAGACATTAAAACCAAGTTAACATTAATATTATACATGATATATCATCACATGTATTCAAACTCACCTTATGTAAGACATATATGTTTACCATAATTCAATCTAACCATATCAAGCACACATATATTAACCATATTATAACCTCAAGTATATATTCACTAATTATACCATTTGTAATGACTAGATTACACTCAACCATTTACATGTTAATATTGACCAAGTTAACCTATACATGCCATTATACCAAAACAAATTTTCTATTTATACCAAAATGAGCTGAAGGTTAGTGTGATGATGCTCCAACCGATTCCAACCTTTACAAGCTTTTGAGCACTATAAAACAGAGGAAAATAAAACAAAGTAAGCAGTTAATGCTTAGTAAGTTCGCATAACGGAAATTTAACTTACCATCCATTTATAATTAAGGTAAGTATATAAAAATGCATCCAAGTAATTTGGATAATAACCTAAAACACAGAACTTCATCAACATGTTAGTCATGTATTTCATGTGAACATCAAGAAATAAGGATGAACTCATCATGTAACAATTTTCATATACATATGCTTTCCATATCATACTTCCATATTACATGTACATTTTCATGACAATTCATTTCAAGTTCAACTTAGCCATGTCAAAACTTTACCCATTGAATTTATTTGAGATATCGATGATTACGCTCATATAGTACACTTAAAGTGTGCAAAACTGAAAATCCATCAATATATATCTAGGGGTACCCATTAGGGCACATAATCAAGAAGCACTCTCTCGAGCCATATAACAGGATGCTCATATGAGCCATGTAATAGGAAGTTTATCCGGGCTAAATCAAGAAACTCATAAGAGTTTAAAACATGAAGCTCATTGAGCTTAACAGGTAACTCTGAAGAGCTATTATCAGGGAGCTCCGATAGCCATATAACAGGATGTTCATGCGAGCCATATCAAGAAGCTTAAGAAGAGCCTATATCAGGACGCTCATAAAGAGCTGCGTTTGTGTCCACAATATATGCAGAATCATAACTAATCATATAATAGGATGCTCACAAATAGCTATTGTTGTCCGTAACACATGCAAGATTACAACAATCAGGAACCATGTAATAGGAAGCATCGAGAGGGCTTATAACAAGATGCTCTTTCGAGCTAAGGTGTGTCTACAACATATGCAAGACCACAACCAATCAGGAAATCCTGTATCCATTGAATTTCATCTATTTAAACGGGACTTATACTTATCGATCAATATTAGGCTGTAATTAATTTTATACATTGAACATTTATACAATTCACACATATTCAATATTCAATTCCAAACATATTAATATAAATAATCTAGTTACACGAACTTACCTCGATAAACGTTCGTATACAAGGATTTACTAATCTGATGCTTTTTGTTCCTTGATCCAACTTCGTATTAGGTATATCCAGATCTATATAAATGAATTTAACATCAATTTAATCCGTTTCATACTCAATTTAATTCAATTCACACTTTAGGCAAAATTACCATTTTGGCTCTATACTTTTCATAAATGACGATTTCATCCCTAGGGTCAGAAAATGAAATTCGTGCAATTTAATTCTTATTCCAAGCCTAATTTATTTTTTACATATAACATTTACAGCATATATATTTCATAAAAATAAAAAATTTTCCATGAATTTTACATCTTTACAATTTAGTCCCTAAATCACAATTTCATGAAAATTTACTTTACAAAAGTTATTTATCTATCAACAACCTTTCATTTTCTACCATTAATTTCAAATTTTCAGCATATTCATCCATGGAAAAATTTAAATAATTAAATATTTTTTCTAATTGATCCCCAAAATAGATAAATTAGGTTATACCGATCTTAAAATATAAAATTACTAAAATGGGACAAGATTACTTACCCAATTAGGCTTGCTTGATTTTCTTTCTCTTTCCTAGGGTTTCCATAAAAATTTTAGGGAAAATGATGATATGAAATTATTTTATTCATTTAATTAACTTATTATCCATTAATTTTTCAACTTTCCAATTTAGTCTTTATCTTTTTCTAATTTTCCATGTATGAATCATCAAAAATATCTACTAACTTTTATTAATGGTCTGATTACCATATAAGGACCTCAAGTTTTTAATTCCATAGCTATTGATACTTACAGCTACTAGAACTCAACTTTTCATTTTATGCAATTTGGTTCTTTCCATAATTAAACATAAAATTGGTAAAATTTTCTTATTGAAATTTTCATACGTCTTTCCTATCCGATTTCACTGAAAACGGGCTGTTACAACTCTCCCCCTTTAAAGAATTTTCATCCTCGAAAATTTTACCAGTAAAGAGGTTCTGATATTGTTTTCTCATGGTATCCTTCGGTTCCTGGGTAGCTTCTTCAATCCCATGTTGTTGCCAAAGAACTTTTACTAAAGCCACCTTTTATTTCTTAATTCTTTTGTTTCTCGTGCCAAAATTTTGATTGGTTCTTCATTGTAAGTCATGCCAGGCTGAATTTCCACTTCTGTCGGAGAGATAACATGTGAAGGATCTGACCGATACCATCACAACATAGACACATGAAAACCATTATGAATTCTTTCAAGCTCTGGTGGTAATGCCAATCGATATGCAACTGGTCTAATTTTTTCAATAACTTCATTTGCTCTAATGAACCATGGACTCAGTTTTCCTTTACGGCCAAATTGAAGAACCTTCTTCGGAGGTGATACTTTCAAGAATACCTTATCACTGATCTAAAACTCTATCTCTTTTCATTTAAGATCAACATAAGAATTTTGATGATCAGAGGCCGCTTTCAAACTATCCCAAATCACTTTTACTTTTCCTTTAGTTTCACGAATCAAATCAACTCCGGGTATCTTTTTCTCACCGAGCTCTGTCCAATACAACGAAGTTCTACATTTATGTCCATATAGAGCCTCATACGGTGCAATTTTAATACTTGACTGATAGCTATTATTGTATGCAAATTCAACTAAAGGCAAATATTTTTCCTAGTTACCTTTGAATTCCAACACACAACACCAAAGCATATCTTCTAAAATTTGTATCACACATTCGGATTGTCCATCAATCTAAAGATGGAATGCGGTACTAAAATGTAACTGTGTACCCAGAGCTTCTTGCAACTTATTCCAGAATCGAGATGTAAACCGTGGATCTTTATAAAAAATAATGGAGACTGGTACCCCATGGAGTTTAACAATCTCAGAAACATATAACTCTGTCACTCTATCCAAGGAGAAATCCATATGTACTGGAATAATGTGTGCAAACTTTGTTAATAGATTAATGATTACCCAAATGGCATCTTTCTTTTTCAGAGATAAGGGTAACCCTAGTACAAAATGCATAGTAACCTTTTCCCATTTCTATTTCGGTATCGTAACTGGCTGTAATAATCCTAAAGGTACCTGGTGTTTAGCTTTTACTTGTTGACATATCAAACATTTAGATACAAATTTCAGAAATGTCACGTTTCATTCCCTACCATAAGTACATCTTTTTCAAATCATTTTACATTTTATTACTCCCCGAATGCACAGGCATAACACCATTGTGAGCTTCGTACAATATCTTCTGTACAAGTTTTAAATTCTTCGGTTCACATATTCTAACTTTGAATAGCAGATAACCATCAGATCCAATCTAAAATTCTGAATAGGAATTTGACTCACATTGTACCCGTTTAGCTCGTAATTCATCGTCATTTTTCTGAGCTTTAGAAATCTACTGCAGAAACGTCGATCTAGCTTCTAACTTAGCTATAATTGAACCACCAGTAGAGAAAGACAACTGGGTATTCATTGCTCACAAGGCAAACATGGATTTTCGGCTCAGTGCATCTACAACCACATTAGCTTTTCCCAGATGATAATTAATAACCAGATCATAATCTTTTAATAACTCAAGCTACCTACACTGTCTTAGATTCAAGTCTTTTTACGACATTAAATACTTCAAACTTTTATGGTAGATAATGTAACACCCCTAACTCGTACCAATTGTCGAAATAGGGTTAAAGGGGTTACCGAACATATCGAAACATTCACATATGCTTAAGCATAACATAATCAAAACATATAATAATCATTCACAAATGTCCCTTGTATAGGTCTATGAGACCTTAAACATGCTTTAGAAAGGGGTCGGGACTAAACCCAACTCATACAAAATTTTTTGAAACATAAACATTTTTCAAAGATATAAGGGTCACACACCTGTGTGAATAGGTCGTGTGCCTCACACGACATTAGACATGCCCGTTTGTCTGGCAAAACAGGGCATACATACTGACTTGTCCCACACTGCCACAAGACATGCCTGTGTACCAGGCCGTGTGAAAATTAGGGAGGCTACTGACTTGGGTCACACGGCCGACCACACGCCCATGTGCCAGCCCATGTGCCACACACGACCAATAGACACGCTCGCGTGTCTAGGCCGTGTCAAAACTATAGGGTATACTAACTTAAAATCATAAGGTACCCCAAGGAACACACGGCTGTGTAACATAACCATGTGTCACACACGGCTGAGACACACACTCGTGTCTCTGCCAGTGTGGACAAAAGAAGTAGGTCATTTATAAGGCCAATTTGCCATCCAATTCATACACCAAAACATACACCATTTATACCATATCACAAATCACCAAATTCATGCTTATAACCATATCAAAAATCATGCCAAATCATAAGTTAAAGTCATATCAAAAGTTATGTTTCATAACTTCAATTTACTTCATTCAATCTCATAACATAAACTTACCAATTTCACAAATATGCACATACCAAAACTTACCAAAATTGACCATTTCATTTGTTCATTCAAGAGTGTATCAAAACATACCATTTTTTAACACAAAACATATACCAAAATTCATTCATAATCACATCCATAACTAAGCCAAATCACATGGCTAGGTATACACATTACAAAACATATTCACAACCTTCTAGCCTATACATGCCATACTTTAATATATACATTTTCAAAAGGTACCAAAATAGAGTTCGATAGTGTGGTGATGATCCTTGATGATCCCCAAGCTCCCAGTAGCTTCGATATCTATTAAACAATGCAAACACACATAAAGTAAGCTTTCAAAAGCTTAGTAAGCCATATACAAATAAACTTAACACAAAACATTAATCTAGATCAATTCATTCATATAATTCAAGGCATAATACATTCACATAGCCATATATCTCTTATAATTCATTTGCACATGATTCACATATATATCATAATTCATTCTCATAGCAACTCATGCTTATATCATATGTTCACCAAGGTACATATACTTACCTTTCAATCTCAAACATGGTATACATTTCAAACGTACCTGGATCAGATACAAATTCACATAGCCATCCATTTTCTTGGAATGACCATTGAACCGTTCGAAACCAATAGGGATACTCGGATAGCTCGAAAAGCTCATACAATGCCAACGTCCCAAACGTGGTCTTACATGTAATCAAATATCGATGCCACTGTCCCAGACAGGGTCTTACACAAAATCAAATATGATGTCGATGTCCCAGACATTGTCTTACACATAAATCATAAGTCGATGCCAACGTCCCAGACGTGGTCTTACATGAAAACACATATCTGATCCTATGCCATGATATATGTATCCTAACTATTCCTATGGTTCATACAGGGCTTTCTGGACGTCGAAACTTTGTCGATACTTTCTTAGATAACAAATAATCAACTCATATCATCATTCATCACTGTTCAAGAGCATATAAAAAATAATAATTCAATTCAAAATACATTTATTTTTATATCGACTTACCTCGTACGAATTTGAACGAACGGAGTCGACTACTCAACGACTTTCGACATTCCCCGATCTAACTTTGTTTTTGTTTGTTGTTGATCTAAATAAATTCAAATTTAACTTTTTTATTCAACAATTCATTCAAATCAATCCAAAAACACATATTTAGGGCATTTTATAAATTAGCCCTCACATTTTCACATTTTGACATTTTAGTTCCTAATTCATAAAATCACAAAATATACCAAATTTCTATACACACTTGCTTAGATGAATATACATGGTATTCATATAAACCCATATGTTTCATTTATTTTACATTTTAGTCCCTCAAAATCTCATTTTTACAATTTAGCCCAAATTACTCAAATTCATCAAAAATTCAAAAACAAAACGTGTTAACCCAACACCAATCTTCCATATTCTAACATCAAACTACATAAAACTCATAGTTTCATTAATAGCACAACTCAAAATCATCAACAATTTTAGAAATTGAAACATGGGCTTGATAGATTACTAAGCAACGATCACAAAAATGTAGAAATTATCAAAAACCGAACCAAATCCATACCTTAATCACCAAATCAATGTGCCGAAACCCTAAAAGCTATTTTCTTTCTTTTTATTTGATGAATTCAGCTAGGATAAACATAAACGGCCTTATTTTCATGCTTTGTTTTAATTAATCATATATTAATTCATCAATTACCAATTTACCCTTGCATTATAAACATTTAAAACGTTAACATTAAGGTCATAATTGTCCACTCACCATGTAAATGACATATTAACAACATAAAGACCTCTCATTTACAAAGACATAGCAACTAAGCATATAACACCCCACACCTATACCCTACGCCGGGACGGAATACAAGGTGTTTCCTAACTCGGTCACGTACAAACAAATGTTTCTTAGTCATTAAAATTTAGTCAAATTTAAAATATTTCTGATTTTTTTTTATCAAGAACTTCATAACAAAGGCCTACGAGGTTCTATCTGTCATCTAAAGCCATTCAGGAATGATTTAGATCTTCCTACAAACTCTGAAAGTTATTACTAGATACAGGGGCACACGCCCGTGTGGGAGGGGCAAGGCGCCCGTGTGACCAATTCGACATGGTTGTGCTGTTGGCCCATGTGGCTCACACGGCCTAGGCAAAGAAGGGACACGCCCGTGTCCTCCACCAATGTGGAAATAATTTTAAATGTACACTACAGGGGTTTTCACACAGCTTGGCACACGCCTGTGTCCTTCACACGGCCATGACACGCCCGTGTGCAAAAACATGGACATTCTGTTTCTGACATCAGCATCCTTAAAATGTCACACGGCCAAGGTACACACCCATGTGCTAAGTTGTGTCCCTCACATAGCCGTGTCTCTGCCCGTGTGTTTACTACTATGCATACTGACTTGAAAATTTTACGTGCAGGGTACACATGGCCAAACCACACACCCATAGGGCAGACCGTGTGTCACACACAGCCTAGACACACGCCCGTGCGTCTACCCATATGGACAATATGAGGTTATTTACCAAGCCTCTTTGCTACCCTTACTTACACAACCTATACATTAGCAACAAAAACCAATTCAAGGCTATCTCAAGTAACCAAATCAGCCACAATAAACAACATTCCATTTGAGCATTTTCCTCATCCATGAAGATCAAATCTTTGCATATAAATCAAAATGAATATTAGCCATCATTCAAGGCTTAATACAAAATGAGGGATTTATCCCAAGCCAACACATTCGACCAAATTAATAATAACACAAAACACAAGTCTAATTCCCTATACATACCATATTTAAAAATATAAATCAAACTATATCGAAAGCTTCAATTGATAGTGTGATTGATATCTCTGACTTCCATTGATCCTTGAGCTAGATAGGCGGCACTATAAGAAAATGGAAAATGAGAGGGAGTAAGCATAAAGCTTAGTAAGTTGCACATAAATGAATATACAACATAAATTTACCATTCATCAAAAAGCTCATAATATACAATTGGGCATAAGCAAGACTTACTGTAACACCCCAAACCCGTCCTAGACGTTATGACCGGATCCGACGTGCCACATCAAAGCGTTAAAACATTTTTCCATTCTTAGTCCAAAAAATCGTACTTGATGTTCAAAGGATTAATTCATTAAGGGTTAAAGTGAATGGAAGTCATGCACCGTAGGAAACCGAAAAGAGGAGGTGAGTCCATCGATTGCTTAAGTACCAAGCTCTTTCGGATCCAATCGTGACATGCACACCGCCATTGCCACACTCTAACATCGTGTATTCCTTTAGGTTACCATTGTAATTATGTTCATTTTAAAATAAAACATATTTAATTTTGGGAAACGTTATCATAGTAGAAGCCTTGTTCGAGATCGTGTTACTTTGAAATCAATTTATGTTTTTGAAAACGAACCCTAGATCTAGCCCATTTTGATAGTTAATATAAATTAAGTTCGTCATAATAAAATATAAACCAAACCCATAAAAAAATAATAGAGCAGCCTTATTACATAATAAAACCCAAATCATCAAAGTAAATGAAAAATGAAGTCCAATTCACCAAAAGAAAACCATAGTCTAGAACGAGTGGCCACTCTAAATCCCTCGTAGCTCCAAGCCCACTATGGTTGGGGATTACCTGCATGAATGAAAATAGGGGATGAGTTTGGGGAAACTCAGTGTGTAAAATTAACCCAACCATAGCCCATATCAGCTCAACCCACGAAAATGAATAAATCGGCCTTAGCCCGAGCGAATCTGAAATTAAGCCCATAGGCCCATAACAGATCAGATCAGATATTTCATGTATATGCAAAACCCAACCCATAACCAACCACATGCACCCCCTTACCAACCTTTCACCATGTGGGGAGACTACTCGACCCACCCAACCGCTACACGCCTCGAAATATGCAAAGATGGTCGCCGAGCGAATAATGTGATAGAGTCACCAGATACAGATAATCGTGGTAGTGCCACCAGAACAGAAATATGTGGCAGAGCCACCAGATCAGATAATTGTGGCATAGCAACCAAGACGCTTCCTCCAAAATATAACCCATGTCCCCATGCAACAAAGATTCATTCATGGCATACAGCATACAGATTTAAATCAACATGCTTTTCAGACAAAATTAACCTTAAGGGCATATCGGTCATTTACACCTAGGGGTATCATGGTAATTTTCCATACATAAGGGTATTATAGTAATTTAGCTACTTTTAGGGTTTTCATGCATATCCTAACCATTTACGTACCATCAGAACACTTACCGGGCATACTTACCGAATTGGGCCCGTTGGCCCATGAACCCGATTTTTGGCCCATTAAGCCCAAATTATCAAAATGCACGAAATCTCGCGTACTGCAGTTTGTTACTTTAGATTACCAAATATACAAACCCAACTATCTTGCGAGCACTCGCACACTCGCAAATTCCCACAATACCGACTTTTCGGCATTTCGGCTTCTCGACTTTTGCCAATCAGTCTATGAGAGGGTGTCAGTTACACACCTGTTTTATGACGATTCCCTGACGAGATCCACGCACGAATTGCCTACAATTATAATACTACCACGTTAATCTAACTACCGAAACAAACTACATATTAACTCCTTACCATATTCGGCAATAACACCTTAGGCCTTAGCGTTCCTACCTTTGCCGAAAGTAGCGTTTCGATCCAGATCCGTTCACTCCACTTGTCCAAGCCCTTGATCAACAGCCTCTTAATCACATTATTACCAAAATAATACTGTTATCACAACCCCCTTAGGGCTACAAGTCAAAATCGACAACCTCCCTAACTTTTAGGGATTCTTACTTTTTTTAAAATACGAAAGATAGACTAAGTTGGAAAGACTTACCACCGATTCTTTCAGTCAACATCCCCTCTTAGTTCCTACTTGATTCTGATGCAGCTCTAAGCCCTCAAACGATAACAAAAGCCAAACCTTCAGTGATCTCAGTATTCGGCTATGTCCCTAGGATAGTGTGGGATTTTCGGGTTTTTTTTGCAATAATATAGAGAAAGATAAAATATGAGGGTTTTACTGTGGTATTGTCAACAAAAACTTGGGGTTTAGAGGATAAGAGAATCGGCCAAAGATGATGAGAAAAATTAAGAGAATTAGCTAGGGAAATCGGTATAAGAGGAATCAAGTTTTCGGGATTTCGGGATTTGAGGCAATCGGCTATAGTTTTAAAAATAATGGAAGGAAGGTGGTGGCTGAAGGATTCGGCTATGGGGAACAGAAGAAGAAAAGAATAAAAAATGGAGAGAAAAAGAAAAATAAAAGGAGAGGAAGAGTGATCAAAAAATGGCTCACTTACCCCCTTGTGCCGAATTTATACAAGCACTACCCTAGCCGAATTTCCCATGCTAAAGTCCCTTGGCCGGCCACCTCTTGTTCCTTGATCAGCTCCTAGATTTCCTCCCTTATCTTTATCCTTACTCAATCCCCTTATCGTCTTAAACTCTCCCTAACAGAGTTCCCCCTTGAATTCCATCACTGTGACATCCCTAATTTGACCCTAGTCGGAAAGTGGTTTCGGGACCACTAAACCGAGTCTTATAAGTAATTAAAAGTTATATTCTATGTTTATGATGTTAGTAAATGCATGTGTGAAAGTTTCATGCATTAATTTGATCATTTCTATGTGAATTTATTAAAATGGACTTGTATGAAACATTGTTGAAAGGTGATAGGCTAATCTTACAATGGTCTAATAGTACATGCATGCAAAAGAGTGATTTTGCATGTCAATTTGCCCAAAAAAGGGAAGAGTGGCCGGCCATGACAAGAATATGGGCAAGGAACATGTTTCCAACATGTTTAGTTAGTGGATTATGTAGAAAAAATAAAGAAATGAAAAAAAATGAGCATGGATGCCCCCCTTTTGTTGCCGTGAGTAGAGGAAAAGAAAGGAAAAATTTGTTCATCCATTCTCAAATCTTGGCTGAAAATACTAAGGGAAAAGGAAGGATTTTTGCTTCATGCTTGGTTTAGAAGAGAACTAGAAGGAGATTTGGTCATACTTGTGTCAAGATTAAGGTATGTTTGAGGTTGTGTCATGAGATTCATGCATGTTTTAGTTGCTAACTTGATGTTCATGTTAGCCCATGGTTCAAATCCTTGTTATGCCATGGAAATGGTATTTGGCCAAGGTTGATATTGTGTTAAAGCCATTGCATGCTAAATGTGAAGCTTGTTGATGATACATGTAATGATGGATTGACTACTCTTGAAATTTCTTTTAGCATTCTTGAGTAAGACATGGAGTTTTCTTTGTTTAACCATGACCAAAAATTGAAAGGGGATGGTGTGGGATGTATTCGCCATGGCATGCTCATAAGTGCGATTTATGCTTGTTGCATGATAGGTAAAATTTGTGTTTTGATATATGTGTATATGTGTTTGTACATGATGTTACAAATGGATGTGAAAATATATGCTAGATTGGGAAAATTTGATTAAATGTTCATGAGATGAAATTAGGTGATTAAAAGATGTTAGTTGACATTGTACATATATATATATATATATATTCGGCCATTAAAGTGAGTATGTAGGTAATGTTGAATCAAGTTTTTGGTGCATATTCGGTTAGGTGTATAATCGACCAAATGGGCGATTAGTAAGAATGGTTGCCGAATATACAAGCATACATATGCATGTGTAGTTGAATTATGAATGTTTAGCAAGATGGTTAAACTAGTGATTTATTGATTAAGCTCAAGGAGTTAAAGAAGGAGAATCAAGCAAGGGAAAGACGAAGGTCATCGAGTAGCCGACTTGGAACTATTTTACCCAACACGAGGTAAGTCATTAAGCACGTATTTGATATTGCTTAAATGATTGTAAAATTTATGCAATTGTGTTTAATGGGATGATATATATATATAAATGAAAATGTATGTGTATGGAGTGATGACATTTGTTGAATGTAAAAGAAATAGTGAAATGTGTAGAAAGTTTGCTTTCGGCACTAAGTGTGCGGGCAATACGTGTGTACGGTGACGAGATCGGCACTAAGTGTGCTTGCTGGAAATATATGGCACTAAGTGTGCAAGCTGGAAAAATACGGCACTGGGTGTGCGAGCTCGGAGGGTATGGCAATGTAAAAGTGGGGCTTAAATTACGTGGCACTAAGTGTGCAAAATCGAGTAGTAAGCACTGTGTGTGCGTACTCTATATATATGGAGGTGTGTCTCCATTGAATTGAGTATGGACAGCGGATCGGGTAAGTACCTCGAGCTCATGACGAATAGAGAATACGTTCATGCTTGGGGTTGAATTTGGTAAGCCTTAAATCTATGTGATGATTGAAATTGTATGGTTGTGCTGGAAAATGAGTTAATGTGTAAAATGCTTGATTATCTTGTTGTGTAGAATATGAAATGTGGATGTATGAATTGGTACGAGATTGGACCGAAAGGTCCGAGGTATTATGGTATAGATTCGATATGGACGAGTACCTAGCCTCATTTGTTGTACATGTAGTAGTAACTTTATCAGTGGATTGATGAATGCTTATGACTTACTGAGTTGTAAACTCACTCGGTGTTTTCTTGTCACCCATTTTAGGTCTCTTGGACTCGTATTGTTGCGTGCTCGGAACCGTCGTTGAAGTCATCACACCGGCTGAAATCTTGTGGTATTGTTTTTGTTGTTGAAGAACATTTGGCATGTATAGGCTATTATATTTTGTCGAATTGTGGGTTGTAAACTTTAAGCCATGTGAAAATGGCCTATGTGGTCGTCGAGTGGGATGCTAGAACCTATAGCCACGAGTCTTAGAAACTCAAATTTTGATAAGGTGGCCATAATTTGTGTCATGTATGATGGATGATTAAGGCCAAGGAAAAATTCATGAAATTGGCATAGTCTACTGCAGTAACTGTTGCGGACAGCAGCAGTGAGATGAGATTGAAAAATCACTAAAAATAGTAGAAGTAGAATTAAATAGTGAGTAAATTATGGAACTGAACCTTGATGAATCTATTTTTATATGGACGAAACGAAACGACCATATGAGCAGTATACTGAGAAATATTAAAGTTCTCGTGAGACAGGGCCAGAACGGTTTCTGGGTCCCCTGTTGCGACTTTGAAAATTTACCATAAATTATCCAGAAATAATTAGGAGTCATGCCTTATATGTACAGATTCCATTTTGAGTCTAGTTTCATTAGAAACAAACGACACCAGTATTAAAGCCCTGTACAGAGATATATTCAAGTTGTAACGCGCGAAGGTCAGAGCAGTCGATCCCTGTAACATGGGTGACTTTAAATAATAAACTGTACCAATTGGCACAACCAAAAATTCTAAAAATAAATCCATGGATGGGTATATGAGTCTAAATTCAGGGAAAATTTACGAAACCAGTTTCCGAGTTTTGAAACTCGAGATATGATTTTTAAGGCGACGGTGACGCAGTTTTCCAGCCTGTCCAGAAATGCCAAATTGGTCGGTACTTTAAGAGGATTTGTCTCGTTAACCCCTCGTGTCCGACACCGGCGATGGTCTCGGGTTTGGGGTGTTACAATCACCTCCCCTTTTTGTGCACAAAAAAATAAACACCTTATTTGCTTGTCTTGCGACTCGAACCTGGGCTCTTCCTACTCTTCTACACGCCACTTTTATAGCCTTCCCAGTGGTGCCACATGCCACTTTGCCACTTGCTTCCTTATGTCTTATTTAACCCAAATAATATTTAAGACCCCTACTAACTAGAACCCCCTTTTCCTCTTATGGATTAAAATCACACAAAGTTACTGGGTTTTAGCTTAAGCTTGGGACTTCTAGAGGCCCCCTATCATAAATAAACCTTCATCAAGCAGACAGAATACAAGATTTTAAATTTTACCAAACAATCACAGAATTCCCAAAAATTGGGGCGTTACACTTACTCATCAATATTCAGTACATATCGTATATCATAAAATGTGCTCATATTCTATATATACCAAACAGGTACTTGTATCACTCACAACACGATTATACTTTCCTTATTAACTTGAAATCATAACTTTCACTGTTGAACCGTTTGGAACACTATCAGATATTCATTAAGCCTCAAACATGGGGTAAGGTGACGATCCATGTCCCAGACATGGTCTTACACTGACACATCTCGTAGTCGATGCATGTCCCAGACATGTCTTACACTAGTTTACGTCTCAAGGTTGATGCATGTCCCAGACATGTCTTACACTAGCTCTCATAATGTGGCCAATACATGTTCTAGACATGTCTTACACTAGCTCACAATAACCCATATGTTATAGCATGAATATTCGATTTATTTCCTAGGTTCAAACAGGAACTCTACTATCTCTATTACCATCATGCTTTCTCAATTCCACAATCAAGCAATTCATGCTATATTAAATTCAAGTAAAATTCAACACATACATTAATATTGTAGTTGTATTATTTACATACACCTTACCTCAGATTACAAAATGTGGCGACCAGTAGATTTAATCGATTTACTTGGCTTTCCGCTAGTTTAAGTTTGAATTTGGTGATTCTTGATCTATAAACACAAAATGAACTCATTTAGTCACCAAATAAAATTTAGCAATCGAAAATTCATATCTTTGGTAAAATAACCATTTTGCCCTTAGACTTTGACAAAATAACCATTTTACCCCTAGGCCCGAAAATCAATTTTTATCAAATTTCTTCATGTATTAAGCCTAGCCGAACCCTTTTTACTCTTATAGCAACTCAAAATTCTCACTATTTCACATACTTAACATCTATTTTACAACTTATGCAATATAGTCCTTTTTAAGTGTTTTCATGCTAACACCTTTCACAAAAGTTGTTCATAACACACCCAAGACTTATTTTCTTCCATAAAAACTCAACAAACATTACAAACCCCTTTCATGGAAAAACCTTACACTCTTGATCATTTTGCAAAATAGTACCCTCATTTGAAAGCCCATGTTTCAAGGGTCTCAAAAGTACAAAAATATTCAAGAAAAACCATTAAAATAACTTACTTGAGAAGGCTTAAAGTTGCTGAAATTTCAAGCTCTTAAAACCCCATTTCTTTTCTAAAAATTTCTATCAAAAGAACGGATAGAGAAAAGAAAATGATAGCTAGGCTTTTTGGCATCATTATAGTACACCTTATGTCATCAACATTACCTAATGTTGACTTTACCACACTTTCATCACTCATGGCCAGTCAAGCTATCACAAAAGGGTCTAATTGCCCTTTAAAGACCCCCAATCTCTATTCTCTAGCTATTTGACACTTTTAGCTATAAATTTAGGACTTCTGCATTTTATGTGATTTAGTCATTTTTCTCAATTGAGCTCACGAACGTCAAAATTAACTCACCAAATTTTTCATACACTAATATAAACATGCAATGACTCCAAAATAATAATAAAATAAATTATTTGACTCCAAATTTTTGGTCCCAAGACCACTATTCCGACTAGGCCCTAAATAGGGCTGTTACAAAGCACTTTAACAAATAGAAGACCACTTTTACATTTTACGCGATTAGGTCCTTTTATCAAATTGAGCACACAAACGATTAGATTTTCATATGAAATTTTCATACATACTAACTCACATATAATAAGCACGGAAAATAATATTAAATATTTTCCTAACTCAGATTTGTAGCCTTGAAACAACTATTCTGACAAGGGTCTAAATCGGGCTGTTACAACTCTCCCCCTTAGGGATTTTCGTCCCAAAAAATCTTATCATTGAACAGATTCAGATATTGCTGTCTCATAGCACCTTCGGGCTCCCACGTAGCCTTTTCAATACCGTGTCGATGCCACATCACTTTTACTAACGAAATTTTCTTATTTAATATGGATCGGTTCTTCATCGTAGGTCATATCATACTGAATCTCAATCTTAGACGGAGGAATCACATGCGAAAGATCGAATCTGTATCATCGAAGCATTGATACGTAAAACACATTATGAATCTTTTCTATCTCTGGTGGCAACAACAATCTATATGCAACCAGTCCGATATGCTCGATAATCTCATACGGCCCAATGAACCTCGGACTCAATTTGCCTTTTCTGCCAAATCAGAGTATTTTCTTCCACAGTGAAACTTTCAAAAACACTTTATCACCTATCTCAAATTCAATATCTTTTCATTTCAAATCTGCGTAATATTTGTGATGATCGGAAGCTGTTTTCAAACTACCCTAGATCACTTTTACTTTCTGTTCAGTTTTTTTATCAAGTCAACCCCGTGTATCTTAATCTAAGCTTAGACCAATACAAAGGTGTACGGCATTTACGACCATATAAGGCTTCGTACGGTGCCATTTTAATGCTCGATTGAAAACTATTATTATAAGAAAATTCAATCAATGGCAAATATTGTTCCCACGTATCTTCAAACTTAAGAATACAACATCTCGACATATCCTCAAGAATCTGAATAATTTGCTCGGATTGACCATCCATTTAAGGGTGAAAAGCAGTACTGAAATGTAATTTTGTACCTAATGCCTCTTGTAGTCTCTTCCAAAATAGTGAAGTAAATCTTGGATCTCTATATGACATAATAGATAATGGCACACCATGCAATCTTACAATATCAGAAATATATAACTCAGCTAATTTATCAAGCAAATAATCAGATCATACCGAAATAAAATGAGCTGATTTTCTCAATAGGTCAACCACAGCCTAGATAGCATCTTTCTTTCGCAGAGATAGAGGCAAACCTGAAACAAAATCCATCGTCACTCTATCCCATTTCCATTCAGGAATCATAATCAGCTGTAACAAACTAGATGGCACCTGATGTTCAGCTTTAACTTACTGACAGATTAAACATTTCAAAACACAGTCGGACATATCTCTTTTCATTCTAGACCACCAATAATGTTGTTTTCAAATCATTATACATTTTTATACTACCTGGATGCACAGATAAACAACTGTTGTAGGCTTCGTTCAAAATAATCTAAATCAACTCTGGATTTCTCGGCACACAAATCCGATCTTGGAATCTCAAACAATCATCATTCTCAACTCAAAGTTCAGAATCAGAATTCAAATCACACTAAGCTCGTCTTACTATTATCTCATTATCAACTTTCTGAGCATCAATAATCTGTTGTAAAAACAATGGTCTCATTTTCAATTTGGCCAATATCGAACCCTCATCAGACATACACAACTGAGCATTCATAGCACGTAATGCAAATAATGATTTCCGACTTAAAGCATCAGCAGCTACATTTTCTTTTCCCAGATGATAATCAATCACTAGCTCATAATATTTTAAACGTTCTAGCCATCTTAACGTTCTAGCCATCTTCTCTGTCGCAGGTTTAAGTCTTTCTGAGTCATCAAATATTTCAGGCTTTTATGATCTGAAAACATGTGACATTTCTCACCAAACAGATAGTGACACCAAATTTTCGAAGCAAACACAATCACAGCTTCTTTAAGGTCGTGCTTCAGATAATTCTTTTCATGCGGTTTTAACTGTCTCGAAGCATAGGCTATAACTTTTCCTTCCTGCATCAAAACGCATCTCAGATAGTTCAACGAAGCATCACCATATATCACAAATTCTTTACCGGAGTCTGGTTGTACTAACACTACAGCTTCTGTGAATAGGGTTTTCAACTGATCAAAGCTTTTCTGACACTTTTTAGACCAATCAAATTTCACATCTTTCAGAAGTAGTTTCATCAATGAAGTCACGATCATAGAAAAGCCTTTTAAAAATTGTCTACAATTGTAACACCCCAAATCCAGCCCGGACGTTATGGCCAGATCCAGCGTGTCACATTGAAGTGTTTTATCGAAAACCTTGTTTTCATTGAAAACCCTTCTTTAAAAAAAAAACTAGAGTAAAATCCCAACTTGTATTTGTTGCTTTCAAAGCAAGGTGTATTCAAAAAAACTATTCCATTTTGTATGATAATAATTACTTTTTAAAATATCTTTTCAGTTGCAGAAGCTTTATTTAAAACCAAGGATCGATGAAAACTTGTCATTTAAAAATTGAGTTGTGGAAACGTAGTATTTAAAAACAGTTATGGTTTTAAGAAAACCATGTTCTACTTCTAGCAAATATAAAGCACAATAATAATAAATATAATCCTAATTTGAATAATAACCAGAGGAAAGGCCTTATTACATTCCGGACTGAAATAAATTTAAATACTAGAAATTATAGGCTTAAGAAAACAAGTCCAAGTCGTCTTGCTAGCTGGCCACCTCAGAGTCCCTCCAACCGTCGAACCACCTACTGAGGATCACCTGAGAAAAATAAAAGAGGGGGTGAGTTTTAAAAAACTCAGTGTGTACAACCCTCGGCAAATAGAAAAGCACGCAATAGCAAATCTTTTTAGGCCTGAGCCCAATTTAATTTCAGAACAAATGTAAAGCAATCAAATATGCACAGATCCCACCTATCCAACTACTACACACCATCTCCATCCCCCGATACATACCATGTGGGGATATAAATATCAACCCACCCATCCGATACACTCTAATGGTAGCCTAGTTGCGGTACTACCTTCATTGCAGCAAGCTGGTAATCAAATATTGGGCTTAATAGCCATCGGTAGATCCACGATCGTCAAGCAACCATGTGATCCTTATATACCTCCTCCGTTCCATAATTCCCAACCTATATGCAACCTAAACAGAATATCATATGAATGCAGCAGGTATACATGTAACATCCATAAATCTTTCCTTCCACACGTAGGGGTATTTTAGTCATTTTCGCCCCTAGGGGTATTTTCGGTAATTTCTCTTTATTATGGGTTTATTACTTACCTTGGCCCATTAACAAGTCCTTGTTGGCTAAGGTGAATAGATACTATGCACCAGGTAGGATTCCAGAGAAGAGGAGGTGAGTCATTAAGATTGTGACATCCCAAAATTGACCCTAGTCGGGAAGTGGTTTCGGGACCGCTAAACCGAGTCACCGACATGTTCGAACGTAATATTTATTGTCTAAAATATGTGAAAATGCATGTGTGAATTTTGAATCCTTTGATTTAGTTAATTTGATTGTGAATTGAAAGAAAAAGGACTCATGTGAAAGGATTTAAAAATATGTAGCTAATTTTAAGAGGTTAATAAAGGAATGAAGTAAAATAAATGGAGTTGCATGTCAAATACTCCATTTATTTTGGATGAGTGGCCGGCCATGTCTAGATTATGGGCAAGGGGACATGTTTCCAACATGTTTAGTTAGTGCATTATGTAGAAAGAATTAAGAAATGAAAAAAAAAAGAAAAAAATGAGCATGGATGCCCCCCCCATGGTGCCGTAGCTAGAGAGAAAGAAAGAAAAAAAAAAAGTTGTTATTCATCCTTTCTTTGAGCAAAGACTAGGAAGAAAATACAAAGAGAAAAGAAAAGCTTCACCCTTTGGTTCTTCTTGGCCGGTTTGAAAAGAGAAAAGTTGAAGACATTCGGCCATATATGCATCTAAGTTAAGGTAAGTTTGATGTTGTGCCATGGGATTCAAGCATGTTTTAGTAGTTAGCTTGAGTTCTAAACTAGCCCATGGTTCAAATCTTCACTATATCATGGAGATAAGGTTCGGCTAAGGTGGATTTGTGGATGTTATTTGCATGCTAAAAGTAAAGCTTGTAATGATGCATGGTATGGTGTTGTATGGCATTCGGCCATGGTAGGAAATAAAAGGAAACTATGTTCGTTGTTCATGTCATTTGAATGAGAAGTGCTAGTAAGGTGAAGTACAAATGTTAGTGTTGATTTACTAGTGTATATGTGCATATTAGCCTAGTTGTGAACTTGAAACAAATTGGTGTTTAGTCGATACAAGCGACCTTACTTGTAGAATGTATCAAGTGTGGAAATCGGCCTTAACATGGATGTGTATGTTCGCCACATGAACGAATACATATGTTGATGTGTATATTCGGCCTTAGGTAGCCTATTGATGGCCTTAGCTTTTCCTTGATGCTTGAATGAATTGTATTGAATTGCTTGATGTAATATAAAATGTGCATGACCATTGTGTATTCAAGCTAAAGGGTGGCCATATGACCATTTAAACTCCTTGTCATATTCGGCCATAAGCTAGCATAATGAGGTTTTAATAAGTTAAATTTGTGTGAATTAGCTCAAGAACTCAAAGGATCAAAGTTGGACAAGGGGAAAGACAAAGTAATTGAATAGCCGTTGAAAACGTGCGACAACATCCGAGGTAAGTCATTAAGCACATATTTGATATTGCTTAAATGATTGTAAAATTTATGCAATTGTGTTTAATGAGATGATATATATATATATATAAATGAAAATGTATGTGTATGGAATGATGACATTTGTTGAATGTAAAAGAAATAGTGAAATGTGTAGAAAGTTGCTTTCGGCACTAAGTGTGCGGGCAATACGAGTGTACGGTGATGAGATTGGCACTAAGTGTGCATGCTGGAAATATATGGCACTAAGTGTGCATGCTGGAAATATATGGCACTAAGTGTGCGAGCTCGAAGGGTATGGCACTATGTGTGCGGGCTTAAATCGCATGGCACTAAGTGTGCGAAATCGAGTATTAAGCACTGTGTGTGCGTACTCTATATATATATATATATATATCTCCGATCGAACAATTATATGGAGGGTGTGTCTCCATCGAGTTGAGTATGGGCAGCGGATCGGGTAAGTACCTTGAGCTCATGACGAATAGGCAATATGTTCATGCTCGGGGTTGAGCTTGGTAAGCTTTAAATCTATGTGATGATTGAAATTGTATGGTTGTGGTGGAAATGAGTTAGTGTGTGAAAATGCCTTAAATATCTTGTTGTGTGGAATATGAAATGTGGATGTATGACTTGGTATGAGATTGAACCGAAAGGTCCGAGGAATTATGGTATAGTTTTGATATGGATGAGTACCTAGCCTCGTTTATTGTTTCATGTTGTGGTAACTTTATTAATGGATGGTTGTTGAATGCTTATGACTTACTGAGTTATAAACTCACTCGGTGTTTTCTTGTCACCCATTTTAGGTCTCTTGGACTCGTATTGTTTGCGTGCTTGGAACCGTCGTTGAAGTCATCACACCGGCTGGAAATCTTTTGGTATTGTCTTCGTAGTTGAACTAGGAGAACATTTGGCATATATAGGCTATTTTGTTTTGTTGAATTGTGGGTTGTAAACTTTAAGCCATGTGAAAATGGCCTATGTGGTCATTGAGTGGGATGCTAGAACCTATAGCCACGAGTCATAGAAACTTTAATTTTGATAAGGTGGCCATAATTTGTGTCATGTATAATGGATGATTAGTAAGGCCAAGGAAAGATTCATGAAATTGGCATAGTCTACTGCAGTAACTGTTGCGGACAGCAGCAGTGATATGAGATTGAAAAATCACTAAAAATAGTAGAAGTATAATTAAATAGTGAATAAATTATGAAATTGAACCTTGATGAACTTATTTTCATATGGATGAAACGAAACGACCGTATGAGCAGTATACTGAGAGATATTAAAGTTCTCGTGAGACAGGGCCAGAACGGTTTCTGGATCCCCTGTCTCGACTTTGAAAATTTACCATAAATTATCCAGAAGGAATTAGAAGTCGTGCCTTATATGTACAGATTCCCCTTTGAGTCTAGTTTCATTAGAAACAAACGGTATGAGCATTGAAGCTCTGTACGAGAAGATATCCAGGTCGTAATCCGCGAAGGTCAGTGTAGTCGACCCCTGTAACATGGGCGACTTTAACTAATAAACTGTACCAATTGGCCCGACCAAAAATTCTAGAAATAAATACATGGATAGATATATGAGTCTAAATTTAGGGAAAATTTACGGAATCAGTTTCCAAGTTTTGAAACTCGAGATATGATTTTTAAGGCGACAGTGACGCAGTTAGCTAGCCTGCCTGGAACAGCAATCAAATATTACAAAGAGAGTAATAAGGGAAGTAAGACTGGTAACACCACGTGGTCAAATCCGGTGACGGTCACGGGTTTGGGGTGTTACAAAGATCGCTTAAGTACCAAGCTCTCCCTAGATCCAATCCTAGACATGCATATACCCATTGCCACACATTAACCTTATGACTCGTCCACGGTCGCAATTAATTAATTATATAAGTTTTATGCCTGATTGAGTAGTTGCCAAAAAATTGGGTCCACAACCTCTTACTAAACACTAACAAATTCATACTTATTCATTTGGTCCCTTTAGGCCCAATCTCATTCATATGACCCATCGAGCCCAATCACATTCATATGGCCCATCAGGCCCAATCACTTTCATATGGCTCGTCAAGCCTAATCATACTCATAGTCATGCAATCATATGATTTTTCATCACATAATATCAAATTGCCAATTTTGCCAATTATGGGCCCTACGGCCCATCGAGCCCATTTAGCCCATTCTGGCCCGGTTGGCCAATACACGGTCCAAGTCCATGGAATCGCTCATGGGGCCTCTGATAACCTATCGGTTTCCCGCTTATGAGTGTTCGTGCACTGGCAAGACTGTTGTAGCCAAACTTCTGGCTTTTCGGCATTTCGGCTTTCCAGTATTTCGGGATTTGTCGGTCTACTCTGTGTGTGCAGTGTATATACACACCTAGTATTAAAACGTGCTGCGATCTCCTTAGCCACAAACCTATAGATGATGTCACTCAACGATTAATCACACACTTATCAAATACGATCACCAAAAACCGAAAATCTCACCTTTGCCTTACCTTGAATGACAAGCCTTAACAGTGCTTCATTAATTACTAATCATGAGTATTTCTTAAATCTGCATCAATCTTAATCATTAAGAACTAAACACAAGTGACTCGTAAATCATCTTAAGTCACTCTTAAATCATCCATGACCATTCGACCATCCTTAACCAATAAAAAAGGAATACTTACCCAAAACCCCAAAACGCCTGAGGAGCAATTCGACAGAGATCTGAAATTCGAGATTTGATACTAATCCCCTATCAAAACCGATTTAGAAAGAGTGAGGGAGAGAAGAAATCGGTACTAGGAAAACTAAATAAAAGAAAGTAAAGCACTTACATAAGAATAGATCAGCCAACGTTGAAGAAAAAGTGGCGGCACAACAAGATTTTGGCCAAAAGATATTCGGCTTTAGAGAAAGTAACTAGGAGCGAGAAAGAAAAGAGTTTGATGAGAAAGGAAGGGAAGAACTTAGCACAAACTAAAAGAGAACAAATAAAGGATGTCGACTTTTATATATTTGAATAGAAAAATGTTTTTGGTAAAAAGAAAGGAAGAATTCAGCATTAGCCTTGAATTCCCAAAATCGGCACTTATATATACTATAGCCGAATTTACCTATCCCCAAATTCCCAATTTGGCTCCACTTCTCTACACCCCTCATCCTCTAACTTTTCTCTCTGATAACTCCATAATCCCTTCCTTAAATTTCTCCTCTGATCACTCCCTTCAGAGTTCACATCCAAGGCCACTACTGGCCATTTATTGAGCAAAAATAAATCATTCTTTTGAGCAAGGAGGGATTCGAACCCCAAACCTCCTTGCCATGCATGTGACGCCACCTCTAAGCCCCACATGTGACGCTATTTGCCACTCCAACACAAGGTTCCTTGTGTCCAGTTCCTCCTTCATTTATTTAAAAACCAAACTACTTACCATGAAGGTTCTTTTAATTATTAAACTATAATTTCCTTCACCCCAAAGTTCGAACTCATAACTTAATCAAGGCCGATTATCACATAAATGACACTTGACTAGGAATATTAAACCCTAAACCCTAAAACAAATTTCATCCTCAAAATTTTACCTGATCCAAACAGTTGGGGATATTGATGTCGCATCGCTTCCTCAGCCTTGTGATTACGCCAAAGTACTTTGACTAATGAGACGGACTTCCTTCTCAGTACCTTAACATCACGACCAATTATATATATGGGCTCTTCCTCGAAAGTTAGGTCTAGCCTAACCTTAATCTCCTCAACCGACATGACATGTGAAGGATCCAAACGATACCATCTTATTATGGAAACATGAAACACGTCGTGGATTTGGCTTAGTTCAGAAGGTAATTCCAGCTGTAAGTGACTGGCCCAATCCGCCTTACAACCCGATATGGCCCAATGAACCTTGGGCTTAGCTTCCCCTTCTGTCCAAGCCTTAATACCTTCTTCCACAGATATACCTTAAGAAAAACTAAGTCCTCCACTGCATACTCTATCTCTCGACGCTTAAGGTCAGCATACGACTTCTACCTATCCGAGGCCTCCTTTAACCGATCTCGAATCAATCTTACCTTGCCTTCAGTATCTGCTACTAACTCAGGGCCCAAAACTCTTCATTCGCCCAATTCCATCCAACATGCTGGAGTTTGACACCTTCGCCTATTCAGTGTTTCATACGGAGCCATCCCAATACTTGCTTGATAACTATTATTGTACGCAAATTTAGCTAACGGCAAATAGTCTTCCCAGCTACCTTGGAACTCAATTACACATTCCCTCAACATATCTTCCAAAACTTGGATCACCCTTTTGGACTGTCCATCAGTTTGAGGGTGGAATGCCGTACTGAAGTTCAACCAAGTACCCAACTCCTCGTGTAGCTTCTTCTAAAATCTCATAGTGAAACGTGGGTCCCTATCAGATATTATGAAAACTAGCACTCCATGCAATCTTACAATCTCCGCCACATACAACCTAGCCAACTTTTGTAACGAGTAATCGGTGCGAACAGGTACAAAATGGGAAAACTTGGTTAATCGGTCCACTATAACCCATATCGAGTCTTTCTTAGTAGGCGTCAAGGGTAGCCCACTAACAAAGTCCATAGTAATCCTTTCCCACTTCCAAAGTGGAATCTTTACTGTCTGAAGCAATCCTGAAGGCAACTGATGTTCCACCTTCACCTTTTGACAAACCAAGCATTTACTTACGAACTCCATAACCTCGCGCTTAAGTCCAGGCCACCAATAAAGTTCACACAAATTCTGATACATCTTGTTTCCGCCAGGATTCATAGCTTAGAGACTGCTATGTGCTTCCCGCAGAATAGACTGTCTTAGATCCTCGTCCTTCAGTATACACATTCTCCCACAGAAACACAACACTCCTTCACTATTTATCCCAAAGTCTGACATCTCCCTATTTCCTACTTGTCTAAAATGAGCACCCAAAGTCTCATTCACTAACTGTTTACTATTTATCTCCTTGACCCACACCGGCTTTACTTGAAGCTCAACTAACAAGCTACCATCATCCAACAAGCTTAAACGAGTGAGCATAGCCCTCATGTCTGACTTAACCCTATGACTCAACGCGTCAGCCACCACATTTGCTTTGCAAGGGTGGTATTCAATCGTACAATCATAATCCTTCAATAATTCCACCCACCTATGCTGCCTAAGGTTTAGCTCCTTTTAGGTAAGGAGGTACTTCAATCTCTTATTTTCCGAATAAATTATGCACTTCTCTCCGTATAAATAATGCCTCCATATTTTTAGCGCGAAAACCACCGCAACTAGTTCCAAGTCATGGGTGGGGTAATTCACCTCGTGAGTCTTAAGTTGACGTGATGCATACGCAACCTCCTTTCCTTCCTGCACCAATACATAGACCAAACCCACATGCGATGCGTCATTATAATTCGTAAACTCCTTCCCAGGCTCTGGTTGAATCAACACAGGGGCCTCAGTTAAAACCCTCTTAAGCTTTCCAAAACTCTCTTGCTGCTTGTCTGTCCAATCAAACAGTACCCCCTTCCTCAATAAATTAGTTAAAGGTGTAGCAATTAATGAAAAGCCCTCAACAAACCGCCTATAGTACCTTGCAAAGCCCAGAAAACTCCAAATTTCTGACGCTGACTTAGGTGTTTTCCAGTCTAACACTGCTTCAATTTTCTGGGGATCCACTTTAATCCCCTCAGCTGACACCACAAGTCCTAGAAAAGTAACCTCCCTTAGCCAAAATTCGCACTTACTGAATTTGGCATACAGCTGCTTCTCCCTTAAAATCTGCAACACAATTCTTAAGTTCTCATCATGCTCATCCTCATTTCTTGAGTACACTAAGATGTCATCTATAAAAACCACCACAAACTGATCCAGGTAGAGTTTAAAGACCTGATTCATGAGATTTATGAAAGCGGCAGGTGCGTTCGTCAGCCCGAATGGCATTACCAAGAACTCGTAGTGCCGATAACGTGATACCCTAAAAGTAGATCAATCTTCGAGAAAATAGAAGCTCCCCTAAACTGATCAAAAAGATCATCGATTCTCGGCAGAAGGTACTTGTTTTTAATAGTTAACTTGTTCAACTGCTGGTAGTTAATGCACATTCGCAACGTCCCATCTTTCTTCTTTATGAATAACACCAGTGCTCCTCACGGAGACACACTTGGTCAAATGAAACCTCGATCCAACAATTCCTGAATCTGTGCCTTAAGTTCTACCCACTCCTTCGGTGCCATCCGATAAGGGGCAATGGACACTGGAGCCATACTAGGTAACAACTCGATTCCAAATTCTACTTCTCTATTAGGCGGCAACCCTGGTAGCTCCTTGGGAAAAACATCAGGAAATTCCCTAACTGTTCTCAACTCCTTAACAGTAGGGATCGTAGCCTCCGTATCGCTAATATAAGCCAAATGGGCTTCGCATCCCTTTCGTACCAACTTCTCAGCCCTTAATCCCGAAATCACATTCGACAGATAATTCTGGCGTTCACCAAACACCACCACCTCCTTATCCTCCACCATTCTTGACACCATTCACTTTGTAATGTAATCCAAGGTTGCTTGGTGTTTCACCAGCCAATCCATACCCAAGATTAAATCAAACTTGCTAAACAGCAGTTCCATTAAATTCGCTAAAAAAGTAACCCCTTGGACTACTAAGGGTACCCTAAACAACTTATTCACTCCCACTGACTGGCCTAACGAACTTATCACAGTAATCTCATTCACAGTAATTTCAAACATATCACCCAAAGGTTCAGTCATATTGCATGCAACATATGAATGCATCGATCCAATATCAATCAATGCAGTGTAAGGTAACTCATATATAAAGAACATACCCGTTATCACATTTGGGGCATCCTCGTCTTCTTGGTGTCGAGCAGCATAAACCGAAGTTGGATGCCTCACCTCAGCATGACCTGCATTTTTGCCTGGTGCTCCACGTCCACGTCTATTGCAGTTATCGCCTCTGGCCTGCCCACGGCCCCTTGGCGGCAGCTGACCACCCCTTGGTGGCTGAAAACCACCTCGGTCCACGACTGGCACCTGACCTGGCCTTCTAGGGCAACTCTTGATCCTATGCTCCATAGATCCACAAGCTAGACAAGCTCCCGTCCACTTCCAAAACTCATCTACATGACCTTTCCCACCATCAGCATAAGGTGGCACCCCTAGATTAACAACAGGGGGCCTTACTCTAACTGGCCCATTAACTTTAGCCCTAGCCCTAGGCCTCTATCCAACACCAAAAGTCTCAAGCTCCCTTTTATTCTCACCCCTTTCTTTTTCCAAATTTAGGTGCTCAGCGTGCTTCACCTCCTATGCTATCTTTGTTTTCTCTACCAACTCCGAGAAAACTCACTCCCTTTGTAGAGCTATCAATACTCTGAGGCTATCCCTAAGACCATCCTCAAACCTAACGCAATGCTCATAGTCCGTTGTCACTATAACTATTGCATACCTACTAAGGCGTAGATATTCCGCCTCATACTCCACCATAGATTTGTTTCCCTGGGTCAAGTTCAGGAACTCCTTCCTTCTAGCATCCACATAACTCGCACCCGCATACTTCCCTTGAAATGCAGTTTTGAAGAACTCCCAAGTGACCTTCTCAGGTTGGGTGCCCTCTTTCACTGTCAGCCACCACTGGTAATCTTCTTCCCTAAGCAGTGACACTGCCCCTTTCAAATTTTGTTCAGGTGAACAGTCCAAGTCCTCCATTATCCTTTCAGTGGCCTCCAACTAGTATTCAGCCTCGTTAGGAGCCACACTAGCCACACCCTTAAAGATCTCAGCACCATTTGATCGAAGTCACTTTGGAATTGACCCCCGATTTCTCGTGCCATTATTGGGTCTTGTGACCCTTTCCAAAATCCTCAACATTGCCTGTAACAATGCATCATCCCCCACGGCCCGACCATATGGTCCAAACTTAGCCACAGGTGAGGCCGGAGCCTCCTCTACTCGAAGATTATGCATATGGCCCGATGCCGACGATTCAGCCCTAACACCTCTGCGGCCTCGACCACGGCCTCTTGCACCTCTTCTAGCAATCATCGTTGATTTACGTATTTTTTGGATTAGAACTTTTATGAAGTTTTAATTAGTTTCAATAATTAAGTCGATGTTTTATAAAAGTATGAAAAAGAAACTTGTTTTCGTAAATCCTCTACAGTTTCAAGGTCCTACAAGCTTCAGTTTCACTCCAACTAAAAGCCTTAGTATAATCATCTAAAGTAGCCCACTAACTATCTACAGTATATCAAATTAAACAAGCTTAATAATAAAAGAACTTACTTGGTTTGACATCAGAGACTCTGTGTGCCATACAGTAAGATTTTTTCCAAAACATTGTGATCCAATTCTTTTTAAAAAAAAAAACAAATAATAAGGCCCACTTCAGAGCTCGAGTTTTGTAACTTGGCTCTGATACCATTAAATGTAACACCCCAAACCCGGTCCAGACGTTATAGTCAAATCCAACGTGTCACATTGAAGTGTTTTATCAAAAACCTTGTTTTCATTGAAAATCCTTCTTTAAAATAAAAACCTAGAGTAAAATCCCAGCTTGTATTTGTTGCTTTCAAAGTGAGGTGTACTAAAAAAAACTATTCCATCTTGTATGATAATAATTACTTTGTAAAATATCTTTTTAGTTGCGAAAACTTTATTTAAAACCGATGATCGATGAAAACTTGTCATTTAAAAACTGAGTTGCGAAAACGTAGTATTTAAAAACAGTTACGGTTTTAAGAAAACCATGTTCTACTTCTAGCAAATATAAAGCATAATAATAATAAATATAATCCTAATTTGAATAATAACCAGAGGAAAGGCCTTATTACATTCCGAACTGAAATAACTTTAAATACTAGAAATTATAGGCTTAAGAAAACAAGTCCAAGTCGTCTTGCTAGCTGGCCACCTCGGAGTCCCTCCATCCGTCGAACCACCTACTGAGGATCACCTGAGAAAAATAAAAGAGGGGGTGAGTTTTCAAAAACTCAGTGTGTACAGCCCTCAGCACATAGAAAAGCACGCAATAGCAAATCTTTTTAGGCCTGAGCCCAATTCAATTTCAGAACAAATGTAAAGCAATCAAATATGCACGGATCCCACCCATCCAACCGCTACACACCATTTCCATCCCCTGATACACACCATGGGGGGATATAAATATCGACCCACCCATCCGATACACTCCAATGGTTGCTCGGTTGCGCTACTACCTTTATTGCAGCAAGCTGGTAATCAAATATTGGGCTTAATAGCCATCGGTGGATCCACGGATGTCAAGCAACCATGCGATCCTCATATACTTCCTCCGTTCTATAATTCCCAACCCATATGCAACCTAAACAGAATATCATATGAATTGTAGCATCCCAAATTAGGGCCTAGTCGGACAGTGGTTTCGGGACCACATATCTGACGTAATAAAATTTATTTTTATTATATTTTTATGATCTACGATTTCACAGAATGATTTCGTGAAAATTTCGTTCGAAAATTTCGACGTTTGGGCACTCAATTTGGTCAAAAGGACTAAATTGTAAAAAGTAAAAAAGTTGAGTTCTACATGTTAGAGGTGTCTAATTGTTATGAAATTTTAAATGGGTGGTCCTTAAATGGTAATTAGACCATTATTTAATTTCTGGAAAAAAATAGACATGAAATGGGTGTAATAAAATATTTTTAAGTTAGGGGCATTTTGGTAAACTAATAATTAAAAGAATTAAAAAGCCAAAATAGCCAAAATTTGGTCATCTTCTCCATGTACCAGGTGAAACCCCCATGGAATCCATGGTTAGGGTTTGGTTCCAGCTTCCAAGCTCATTTGTAAGTGATCCCGAGCCCCGTTTTTAAAGTTCTTTACATTTTTGAAATCCCAGTAACATGTTTTAGCTATTTCTACCATTATTTTGAGCTAGGGTTTATGTTTAAAAATTTACCCATGAGTAATATGCATGCATTTTGATGTCTAAAGGTAGAAAATGAGTGTTGGGTGTTTAATAAACGACTTTTACTAAGCGGTTTTTGATGAAAACGTCCTAAAGGATCGTTTTGTAAAAGTTGTAAAATTGGTCATAAATGGGTGATTTAGTGGAAATTAGGGGCTGTCATAGTTATAAAAAATGATCATCATGTCATAAAACATAAGAAAATAGGATTAAGTTTAATTTTCGAACACTGGGATAAAAGTGCAAATATGCAAAAGTTTAGAGGTCAAAATGAAAATTTGTAAAAATATAATTTTTGGACCCCTATGAATAATGTAACTAATTAGTAGGCTAAATGTGATATTATAGATCAAGGAAAACAAGATTCAGACTTAGAATGAGGTTGAACAAGGTTAAGCACAAACTCGAAATAAATAGTCGTACTCGAAACCGAGGTAAGTTCATATGTCAATGATAATGTAATGATATTATTATTGTTCGTACTTGAACTTAAATTGATGTGTTAACATTGGGTGATGGATATTCATTTAGTTTATATGAAGATTATATATTGTAACAAATGTCAAATTATAATTATATGTAATACCATGTTTATCTTATGGACTAATGTCTAAATAAACATGGAAATGTGTTGAATTGGATGTACATGGCATGAGCAGTTATGCATAATAAGATACTTGATGAAAAGAGAAAAATATCGGTTGAATAAAAAGGAAAATTCGATGGATAAACCATGGCTGACATGACTTGAGATCCTGCATGTGTTGCAGAAAAGGATTTAGCCCAGACGGGTAATTCGTGATCTCAAGTATGAAAAGGATCTAGCCCGGATGGGTGTTCCTCAAGTGATCGAGCCTTACAAAAAATATGTGTACATTAAGGATTTAGCCTGGACTGGGATTTGAATTTAGCCTGGACTGGTAATTCAGATCCGAGCTCATTGAGAGTGCTTATCGTACAAGGGATTTAGCCTGGACTGGTAATCTCGACATCACTCCATGAGTTTATATTACGGGGAATTTAGCCTGGACTGGTAATTCTGCCGTAAGATGTGAGGTTCGCGGGAGTGCGCATATGAAATGATCACTTGTATGAATTGACGGTGAATGGGATATCCATCGAGATTTCGAAAAATTCAATGAGATTAATATGAGAAATGAAATAAAAGGCTCTTGCCATGATACATAATGTATGTTATATGATAATATTATGATGCATGTGAGTTGTCATGTTTGCACGAGTGTGGTGCTAAAAGATAGCACAGGTAAGTACTCGAAACCCATGAACACGTACTTGACATGTGAAATGAAATGGACTTATGACAATGGTGCAAATGAATGAATGATATTTATGAGAATAATTTCTACGAAAAATTGTGATGGTTATTATCTTGTTGCACTAGGACAGATTTGGTACATCAGCATTGGTTCGAAATTGAAAATCCACTAAAAATTGTGCAAATTAAATTAAAGACTGAATAAAATATGGAATTAAATTTTAATAAGTCTAGTTTCACATAAATGAAACAGTGTAAGCATAAGAATTCTGTATCATGAGATATTTGAATTCTTGTGAGACAAAGTCGGAGTGATTCTAGACTCCCCTATCTCAACTTTGGAAAATCACTATAAATTGTAAAAAAATAATTATGAGTTAAAATTCATATTACTGAAATCCATAATGAGTATAATTTTAGGAGAAAGAGACGGAAACATTATCTGAGTCTCATACTAGGAGATAAATAAATTTTAGTGAAGAAAGGTCAAAGCTGTCGAACAACGAAATAGGGGAGACTTTGAATAATAAACTGCACTTATTGGATGGACCAAAAATTATAAAAATTTTATGATAAGAAGAAATATGAGTCTAGTTTCTGGGAAAATTAACAGATATTAACTTGGTGTAACATCCCAAACCCGGCCCAGACGTTATGGACGAATCTGACGTGCCACATTGGAGTTGAAAACCCACGTTCTGTTTTAGTGTTTTAAAACCATATATTTTGTTGAGTTAACAAAGTGTATGGAAGCTGGGCACCAGGTAGGTATCCGTGATAGAGGAGGTGAGCCATGAAGGCTGCTTAAGTACCAAGCTCTTTGATTGGATCCAATCCTAGACATGCCCACAACCATAGCCACACTTTGTTATATCGAGTTTAAATTTGTTTAAGTGAACGACTTTGATAAATCGATTAATCGTGGTGTTGAACTCTTTTGAAAACAAGTATCGTTTTGAAAACACGTCCTAAGTTTAGCCCATTTGAATAATTATCAACCAGGTTTGAAGTTATTAAAATTAAAATAATCCCGAGAAGAAATAAAAGAAAAGTTAAAATGGCCTTATTACAACCCAAAAATAAATAATAATTAAAGGAAATTTAATGAAAACCAACACTTATTTAAAAGTCCAAAGACAATCACCGTGGCTACTCTGAATCCCCTCCGGCCCAAGTCCCCACATCAAGGCTCACCTGCAAGGTTAAGGAAAGGGGGTGAGTTTGGAAACTCAGTGTGCAACAAGCCCCTTTCAGAGCCCAAAACAATAACAGCCTTTTGGGTCTAAGCCCAAATCCAATCTCAAACATGTACTGGGCCATAGCCCTTTTCATATTTCATATTTCATATTACTGGGCCGAAGCCTTTACTGTAAACGGTACGGCCCATAGGCCGATTTCAATATCACATATAATGTCAATAAAAGAATGCAAACCCATCTGGGGAGACTACTCAACCCACCATCCGCTACTCTCCACCCGTACCAACCAACACACCATGTGGGGATTAACTCGACCCACCCCGCCATAACTCTCCACTAGCAGCTTAGCTGCTTTATCATATAACTGGAGGCCTAGCCTCTTTTAATAACTGGGGCAAAAGCCCTTTTTATAACTGGGGCATAAGCCCTTTAATAACTGGGGCGTAAGCCCTTTTGATAACTGGGGCATAAGCCCTTTTGATAACTGGGGCATAAGCCCTTTAATAACTGGGGCATAAGCCCTTTTTCACTTCCTCCATTCATATAAAACCCAACCCAATGCATTTATGAACATCTCGTGTGCATATCATACATATCATGTGCATATCATACATGTCATGTGCATATCATATGTAACACCCCGTACCCAAGACCGTTGCCGGAGTCGAACACGAGGTGTTAACGGACTTAATTCATTAATTAAACAGCTCATACAATTCATTTTAAAATTTCCAGACAAGCTGGCTAACTGCATCACAGTCGCTTTAAAAATCATATCTCGAGTTACAAAACTCGAAATCCAATTCCGTAAATTTTTCCTGAAACTAGACTCATATATATATCTACTAATTGTTTTCTAGAATTTTTGGTTGGGCCAATTAGTACAGTTTATTAGTTAAAGTCTCCCCTGTTTCAGGGTTCAACTACTCTGACCTCTGTGTATTACGAATCAGATATCTCCCAGTACAGAGCTTCAATGACTATGACGTTTGTTTCTAATAAAACTAGACTCAATAAGAAATCTGTACATATAAAGCGTGACTTCTAATTATCTTTGTAAAATTTATGGTGAATTTCCAAAGTCAGAACAGGGGATCCAGAAATCGCTCTGGCCCTATTTTACAAAAATTTAAACATCTCATAAAATATAGCTCATATACCTGTTTCGCTTATTCCATATGAAAATAGACTCATCAAGCTTCGATTCCATAACTTATTCATTATTTAATTCCATTTCTACTATTTTAGTGATTTTTCAAACTCACGTCACTGCTGCTGTCTGAATCTATTTTATGGTAAATTTTACCTATTTCATGGTTTCCATGGATTAGCTAGCAATTTGACATACATAATACCAAATATGATCATGATTAGCCATTCCAATGGCTAATCATTACCAAGCATTTCTATTTCCATACCACTCAATAACCATATCATAAGACCATATATACAAAATGATTATAATGCTATACATGCCATACTCAAAATATACAAGCCATTATGCCAAGATGGTATACGGATAGTGTGGCGTGCCTCCGACCGCTTCCGATTTCCGAGCTGGCTTGTCAACACTACAAGGAATGAAAAGGAGGGAGTAAGCATAAATGCTTAGTAAGCTCACATGCAAATAGCAAGTAACATAACCATATAAGCAAACATAAAACATCATTTGCATAATCATCACCAAGACATTCATATCACCTTTTCATTTATCATCTTACCATATTGTTGTTATATCGAGTTTTCAACCCGAGGGTTAAGTACATACCTGTTCAAAATATCCATTTCATATCACTTACCAATCGTCTCTTTACATCTCGAAATTTTCCTCCATTTGAGTAGAACTTTACCCGTTGAACACATCGGAATATAATTCGGATACATGGAAAGTTTGCACCTAAGTGCCACATATGTAGCCAAGCTACCATGTAACCCGCCCATAAGTGAACTCGGACTCAACTCAACGAGCTCGGGCGTTCGCATCCATAAGTGAACTCGGACTCAACTCAACGAGTTCGGATGCCTAGTTACATCTCACGAACTCGGACTCAACTCAACGAGTTCGGACATTCGCATCCATAAGTGAACTCGGACTCAACTCAACGAGTTCGGATGCTCAACCATCCTAGTGACATGTCACTTGTATCCTAATCTATTCCTCAGGTTCAAACGGGCTTTTCCTCGAACACTTATCCTTGCCGTCTTCCGTAGAATGCGAAATCAATACTCGGTAACAATTATATTTAACAAATAATACACTTAATTTGCATTTTATTCAAAATAACCACAAAGCATATATTTCATGATAAAAATCAGCATATCATATATTTAACATCAATAACTTAAAATAACCATTATGCTACATTATTTACACATGAACTTACCTCGTATGCTAAAATGGCTATTTTACCATTTCGTCCACAACTTGGTATTTTCCCATTTTAGCCCGAATTTCAGTTTTCCTTGCTAATCGAGCTTGGAAGCTTGAAAACCCTAGCCATGGTTTCTCCTTGCTATATTCGCCATGGGGTTGAAGATGAGCAAAATTGGCTTTTAATTTTGTATTTTAATTCATTTTACCCTAAATGACCAAAATGCCCTTACTACTAAACTTTCCAAAATTCCATCCATGTCCAATTTTTGTCCATAGACTTAGAAATTGGTAAAATTACTCTTTAAGACCTCCTAATTAATATTTCAAAACAATTTCATACTAGAAACTTCTAGAATGCAAGTTTTGCAAATTATTCGATTTAGTCCCTAATTTCAATTTAAGCACTTTATGCATAAAATTTCTTCACGAAATTTTCACACAATCATGCAATCATATCATAGACCTTAAAATAATCATAAAATAATTATTTCTATCTCGTATTTTGTGGTCACGAAGCCACTATTCCGACTAGGCCCAAAATCGGATATTACAACTCTCCCCCTTGTGGATTTTCGTCCCCAAAATCTTACCGAAAGCGTCTTCACTTTTAATCTCATATTCGTCTTGCAAGAACTTGCACTTAGACTGTACCTCCAATACATCTCTTCAATTTCTCATATGATCTAAAAGCTTACAGTCTCAACTCTCAACTGTTCTTAAACTTTCAACCCTTCTCGCTTCCCATGATATCATGACATAAAACCGGATCTCAACTTGATTTAATGGAGACCGAATTCCAAGAAATCCAACAATCAAAGAGACCTGAAATTCCATGGATCGATGAGTAGGAATTCATTCAATACTGAGATATGACTTGTAGATCTCGCCAAACATTTAATAATAGGATACATCACATTTTCCTCTTTCCGCCATAGAAATGATTACGATATGGCCTCAAGAATAATCCTTCTCATTTCCATCCCAATATCAACACCGACAGGATAATTTTGATAGATCCCAATGCTCGGCTTTAACCCTTTAACAACTCCGATTTTATGTAACATCGATGCTCTAAACTATCACATTACCTCACCGTCTTGAAACACATCACAATTCATACAACAATACATTCTTGAAAGTCGAAAGTCTTTGCTCAATGTAGACTAGTCTAGTTCGGACGCTTGGTTACCAATATTATCATCTATCCGAACTCTGTCAACATGTAATAAACTTTTCAGCTTTCACAAGATGGAAACCTTATCATTCGTAGTGACTTAAACTAATATCCAACTCTTTTCTAATAAATATACACTTCTCGTTCAAACTATTTACTCTTTTATCCGTACAAAATGAAATTCTATTATCAGACTTGGGAAAAATAATCCTGACATAATTGTCACATGAAATCTTTCAAATAAATAATTTACCATACCGACTAAAACTCGCGCTTTTATCACCTATGCCTTTACTTGATGTCAAATCCTTACGAAATTAGAAAAATCCCATTACTAAAATTACCACATTACCAAGATCAAATTAGAAGTATAGTCATATTTGACATGATTATCACGAAGCGAAGAACCCACTTGAACATGAGTTGTAATTGACAAATTATGGAACAAAGATAACAAGAAAACCGAATAAAGAAATCCAAGATAGAGAAACCCGAATAAAGAAATCCGAATAAAGAGATCCGGGATAAAGAAACCCAAGATACGATACTATGCGAGAATCGAAAACCAAACTCATAGAGAAAATACGGAATACCCGATAATTCTTCAAAGAAAGAAAGTCCAGAAGAAAACATCATTTAATCCCACTGAAATCAAATATAACAAGATCAATATATCTTCCCATACATATATATTAGATGAAGCATCAAGTAGAAGAAACAGAATCATAATATCATACGTATTCTCTCATCAATTCTTATCGAATTTAAATGAAATAGAATACCCGATGAAATAGAGCAATATAAATTATAAACTAGTCAGACTACCAATGCTTTCATCCAACACCGGAATTAGAAGACATTCCCATATAACAAGAATTTCTTCAGAAGATCAATAGCCATAGAAATATTTTTGAGAACAAGTAAACACATAGAACATCTCAAAAGAGATCATTAAATCTGTCCGATCATAATCATCACACTCAGATAGTTCACATTTCAATTATCATTTCCCCAACTAGTTCTGCCGTCACAAATTTCATATTAAACCATTCACTAAAGAAGGCCAGTTCTGAATAAATTTCGATTTACACTTTTCTCGACCTTGCACCTGAGTAATTCGGTTTACCAAGGAGAATTCCTTTTCTAACTGGGACAGTGCATAACTCCAATAATTTTTACGTCAATCCGATACTTTACTGGCTCTGACTTTACTTATCAGCTCATTTTCAATCTCTAATCATACTTATAATTATTCTATCACTGTACTCTTTGGGTTCTCAACCGGAAACTTATTCAATACAAATCTCATGAAATTCCATTATAAGTACCACTTCGGTAAGGGGGAGGGGTTGTAGGACCTCTGACTCGACTTTCTTATACATACACATATGACACAACTTCCATCATCATAGTAACATCATCAAAATCATGTCATTCATTCATGTTGCCTTACACCAATTTTCCTATTGTCCCATTTAGACAATATACTTATGCATACATTCTATGTTTTCTAGACAGCTTTACTTATCCATTCATTTAATTAAATTAATTCATGCTCATGACATTATATAAGGCCAAACAAACATAGATATTTGCATCACAATCACAACTTTCATTTCGTGCATCATCATGTACATATCATTACAATCATACAATTCAGTCCAAAGAATTTAACATAGATAAGTTCATTTCATTATAATCCTTTATCTCATAAAAATTGTATATCATTAACATTCATCAACATTCAACGTCCAATCAAGACAAGGACATTTTCATTCAGTATTATGATATTATGACCTTTATTCATACCTCTACTACTTTCTATTTATTCCGTTCATCTTATCAAGTAAGCCACATACACTATATCGTATGAGCATTAAGCAAATATGGATATTTATCACAACATGAACTTTCATCTCACATATTATCACATATGTATCATAAACTTTTATTCATACTTTTCTGAACCGAGACTTATCATAATCATAATTTTACTCAAATATCTTCACATAACATTGAACATGGTCGGCATGCTTCGGTTGGAGAGTACCTGTCTAAATAATACGATACTTATACGCGTGGAAGACATCACACTATCACAGATCAGTGGCATGTACAGCTAAACTTTTACACATGCTAGGTTAGTCCGAGAACCGACTAAACCTGCTCTGATACCACTAAATGTAACAGCCCGTACCCAAGACCGTTGCCGGAGTCGAACACGAGGTGTTAACGGACTTAATTCATTAATTAAACAGCTCATACAATTCATTTTAAAATTTCCAGACAAGCTGGCTAACTGCATCACAGTCGCTTTAAAAATCATATCTCGAGTTACAAAACTCGAAATCCAATTCCGTAAATTTTTCCTGAAACTAGACTCATATATATATCTACTAATTTTTTTCTAGAATTTTTGGTTGGGCCAATTAGTACAGTTTATTAGTTAAAGTCTCCCCTGTTTCAGGGTTCAACTACTCTGACCTCTGTGTATTACGAATCAGATATCTCCCTGTACAGAGCTTCAATGACTATGACGTTTGTTTCTAATAAAACTAGACTCAATAAGAAATCTGTACATATAAAGCGTGACTTCTAATTATCTTTGTAAAATTTATGGTGAATTTCCAAAGTCAGAACAGGGGATCCAGAAATCGCTCTGGCCCTGTTTTACAAAAATTTAAACATCTCATAAAATATAGCTCATATACCTATTTCGCTTATTCCATATGAAAATAGACTCATCAAGCTTCGATTCCATAACTTATTCATTATTTAATTCCATTTCTACTATTTTTAGTAATTTTTCAAACTCACGTCACTGCTGCTGTCTGAATCTATTTTATGGTAAATTTTACCTATTTCATGGTTTCCATGGATTAGCTAGCAATTTGACATACATAATACCAAATATGATCATGATTAGCCATTCCAATGGCTAATCATTACCAAGCATTCTATTTCCATACCACTCAATAACCATATCATAAGACCATATATACAAAATGATTATAATGCTATACATGCCATACTCAAAATATACAAGCCATTATGCCAAGATGGTATACGGATAGTGTGAGCGTGCCTCCGACCGTTTCCGATTTCCGAGCTGGCTTGTCAACACTACAAGGAATGAAAAGGAGGGAGTAAGCATAAATGCTTAGTAAGCTCACATGCAAATAGCAAGTAACATAACCATATAAGCAAACATAAAACATCATTTGCATAATCATCACCAAGACATTCATATCACCTTTTCATTTATCATCTTACCATATTGTTGTTATATCGAGTTTTCAACCCGAGGGTTAAGTACATACCTGTTCAAAATATCCATTTCATATCACTTACCAATACGTCTCTTTACATCTCGAAATTTTCCTCCATTTGAGTAGAACTTTACCCGTTGAACACATCGGAATATAATTCGGATACATGGAAAGTTTGCACCTAAGTGCCACATATGTAGCCAAGCTACCATGTAACCCGCCCATAAGTGAACTCGGACTCAACTCAACGAGCTCGGGCGTTCGCATCCATAAGTGAACTCGGACTCAACTCAACGAGTTCGGATGCCTAGTTACATCTCACGAACTCGGACTCAACTCAACGAGTTCGGACATTCGCATCCATAAGTGAACTCGGACTCAACTCAACGAGTTCGGATGCTCAACCATCCTAGTGACATGTCACTTGTATCCTAATCTATTCCTCGAGTTCAAACGGGCTTTTCCTCGAACACTTATCCTTGCCATCTTCCGTAGAATGCCAAATCAATACTCGGTAACAATTATATTTAACAAATAATACACTTAATTTGCATTTTATTCGAAAATAACCACAAAGCATATATTTCATGATAAAAATCAGCATATCATATATTTAACATCAATAACTTAAAAATAACCATTATGCTACATTATTTACACATGAACTTACCTCGTATGCGAAAATGGCTATTTTTACCATTTCGTCCACAACTTGGTATTTTCCCCATTTTAGCCCGAATTTCAGTTTTCCTTGCTAATCGAGCTTGGAAGCTTGAAAAACCCTAGCCATGGTTTCTCCTTGCTATATTCGGCCATGGGGTTGAAGATGAGCAAAATTGGCTTTTAATTTTGTATTTTAATTCATTTTACCCCTAAATGACCAAAATGCCCTTACTACTAAACTTTCCAAAAATTCCATCCATGTCCAATTTTTGTCCATAGACTTAGAAATTGGTAAAATTACTCTTTAAGACCTCCTAATTAATATTTCAAAACAATTTCATACTAGAAACTTCTAGAATGCAAGTTTTGCAAATTATTCGATTTAGTCCCTAATTTCAATTTAAGCACTTTATGCATAAAATTTCTTCACGAAATTTTCACACAATCATGCAATCATATCATAGACCTTAAAATAATCATAAAATAATTATTTCTATCTCGTATTTTGTGGTCACGAAGCCACTATTCCGACTAGGCCCAAAATCAGGATATTACATCATACATATCATGTTTATCAAAATCCCATGCATTAAGTTCATATATAAACCCTAGGGGTATAATGGTTATTTTTACCTAGGGCAAACGGTCATTTTCATATTATAAGGGTAATCTTGTAATTTTACCAAAATTAGGGTTTCCATGTTCATTATGATTACAAACAATTCATTTGTTTAACCACGTTTCTAGCCCACTTTTAACGAAACCGAGTTATTGGGCCTAAAACCCCTAATGGGCCCTACTTAGCCGATTTTGTCATCTAGGCCCATTTAGCCTATATCCATAATAGTATTAATAGTTTTAACAGGAAATTTAATAGATTTCCATTTTCCAACAATTTTACCCAAATGGGCTCGAAAGCCTATTGGGCCCTATTTCAGCCCCTCGAGGCCCAACTTACCGTGAACGCCAAAAACACGTCCTTACCGTTTCCATTGTTCCCGATCATCATCTCATTGATTCTAACTAACTAGTGAGCGTTCGCTTGCTCACAAGTCCTCGAAATGCCGTAATTTGGCATTTTGACTTTTCGGCATTTATCACTTTAAGCTAAGAAAAAGGGTTCGTTACACACCTGATTTGCGATATTCCTTGACGAGATCTCCTATGCGATTTGTCCTATAATCAACCACTTATAGATTAGACCATGTTAATTTTAAACCAAATCGAAAACTACCTATTATCATCACATACACATTCGGCCACCATCCACAATGGCCCTTGGGTTCATACCTTTGCCGAAGTTGATGACTAGATTTAGTCACTCCGATGATCCAAGCTTTTCACACACTCCTCGATCGGTAGCCTTTAATCCTCACTAGCACCAACAAACCAAATAACACCAAAAACCCTTTTAGCCTTAGTCGACAGAGGGGTTTTCAGCTTTTCTTAAACCACAAGATACAAATGGAAAGAAGGTTCGAATACTTACCAAGAGATCTACTCATTGAAGAACGTTCCAAATACCTTCCTACCCCATATCCGTTGTGAATCCAACTTAAACGTGCGTGAGAAATAGATCTAAATATTAATTCTGAATCACTAAAATATGAAGCTTTTGGCTTTTCGAAAATATTAATCTAAGCTATTTAGAGGTTAGTACACACTGTTATGGGTTGAAGTTGAAACACTTCCAAAATCAATCGCCTCGATAACCACCACCGTCACTCAAACTTAACTAATCCAATATCAATATATGTAAATCCTAAGCACATCACCATACGGAACATAAGGGCATATTCGTCATTTTACCATACGAGGGTATTTTGGTGGTTTTACAAATTGAGGGTATTGCGTAATTTCACAAACCAAGGGTATTTTAGTAATTTTGTAAATCGAGGTAAAACAAGAATTACGTAAATCAAGGGTAAAACAAGAATTCTATAAATCGAGGTAAAATGGAAATCTTGTAAATCGAGGTAAAAGCAGTAATTCAGAATCGAGGGTAAAACGATAATTATGTAAATCGGGGTAAAATGGTAATTATGTAAATTAGGGTAAAGCGGTAATTCTATAAATCGAGGTAAAATAGTAATTATGTAAATTGAGGAAAAGCAGTAATTACAGAATCGAGGGTAAAGCGGTAATTTTACAAATCGAGGTAAAATGGTAATTCTATAAATCGAGGGTAAAACAAGAATTACAGAAATCAAGGGTAAAACAATAATTACATAACCGAGGGTAAAACAGTAATTACGTAAATCGAGGGTAAAATAGTAATTACGAACCGAGGGTAAAGCGGTAATTACAGAAATCGAGGGTAAAACGATAATTTTACAAATCGAGGTAAAGCGGTAATTCTATAAATCGAGGGTAAAGCGGTAATTTTACAAATCGAGGTAAAACAGAATTCTATAAACCGAGGGTAAAACGGTAATTACGTAAATCGGAGTACTTTGGTAATTTTACAAGTCGAGGCATTTCAAGAATTGGTAAACTAAAGTATTCTAAACATGGATAACAATACGAATGGGCCTAAAGCCTATTCTCTACCCAAATGGGCCCACACTCGTGTGGCCCTTTTAGCCCAAACCTAGCCACAGATATGCGATTCACCTAGCCTAGTCCAATATTTACTACACAATCAAACAACTTATCCAATTGGGCGTAGGGCCCATTGGGCCCATATGGCCCCTTTCGCCCATCGCGGCCAAGTAGCCATCCAACAACAAGAGTAGTGATAAATACAAACACGATAGGAGATGGAGTTAATCCACGCTCAGAGCACTCTTAGTCGACGCCTAACCCAAACGAGCACGCCATACAAATGAAAGGGATCACCAAGAAAGGTACATTTACTCTCTTCATGGTTCCTCTATTTAAAGCCGACTTCACAACCACTCTTATATTAGCTTCACGATGTGGGATCCTCCAACATTAGAGTTTAAATTCAACACCAACTCTTGCCACCTGTTAGCAAAATAAATGCTCTTTGCTTGCCATGGGATTCAACCTATGCCTCCCTTAAATGCTCCACACGCTACATGCCACTAAGCCACAAGGCTTTTTGTGTCATATTTTATCCCCAATTAATTATAAGGTCTAAAGGCCAAAGTCTAGGTTCCTTTAAAACCCAAAATAAATTGCAAGAGCCAAGGCTTGAACCCGTGCTCCCATACAACCTTAATGACGCCACAACCACTAGACTACAAGCTTCCTTGTGTCATTTATTTAACACAATAATTTAAAACCCTCATCCAAGCATCCGGTTTTTTTCACTTAATACCAAAATTTTTGCTAAAGCCCAAGTTTGAACCCAAGATTTACGTAACACTTCTCAGGGCCATTAACCACCAAAGCGGACATTTAATTCTGTCATTTCATTACACAATTAAATACCTATATACAACCTCCTTACGGACCCCCACTCAAGGCCCAATACTTCTAGGCCCAAATTCAGGGTGTTACACTTGGAGTTCAGTAGATCAATTTATAAATAAAGTATCGACTATGACTCGAGTAGACAGCTTGACTAGAATATGAATAAAAGCATAATTATAGTTGTTTTACCTAAGGAAACATGTTATTATAATGCTTATTATTTTCATATGGACTAACTAAGCGTAAAGCTTACTCCCCCTTTCCATTTTTTCTGGTTTTGACATGTCAGATCGGGGTTGGAGATCGTTGGAGGCAACATCACACTATCGAGCCTTTACCTTTGGAGTATTGATATGTATATGTTAAATGTGTTCAAGTGAGTGACATGTATAGGGAATTAGTTTTTCTATGATCGATTTCGTTGTGATTAGCCAAACGTATTGGCTTATAATGATTTGTTGTATGTAGCCATGAGATGTGGCTTATAATGATTTTGGCTTGTAAGCCTATTCATCCATGATATATGTAAATGTCTCATGATGTGGGTATGTGATTATGCTTGCTCACTATGTATAAGAAGTATATAACATATATACATGGTGAATGCCTTAGGACCATTTGAGTTCGTAATGGCTATGGAATAAATGTGTGATATGGTAATAAGTTGATAATACCCTGAACATGGATATTTAATTTATAAGTTTGTAAACATAGTATAATAGTATAAGGAGTAAAAAGGGGTGACTTAAGGCTTGGAAAATAGCCTATTAAGGTCCACATGGTTGGACACACGGGCGTGTGTCTAGGCCGTATGTGACACACAGTTCCCTCCCGTGGGTGTGTGCTATGCCCGTGTGTCCCCTGCATTTAAAATTTTGAGTTAGTATAAGACACGGGTGGGTTACACGGGCGTGTCCCATAGCCGTGTCCCAAAGTTAGTATTGAACACGGTCAGGCATCATGGGCGTGTGCCATGGCCGTGTTTAAAAGTCATTGTTGCCCGCGGGTTAAAGGCATTGGCATGCCCCAAGCCACACGGGCGTGTAAGTCCACACGGCCCACCTACACGGGCTTGTGGCGTTCCAAAGCTAGAAATTTATTAAGTTGCCCAAAGTTTACCGAATGTTTTCGGTTCTGTCCCGAACCTCCTTAATATAAGTTATAGGCCTCGATGTCCTGTTTAAGGGACGATAGCATATGTTCTAAAAGTTTTAATTTTGGGAAAAATTTGGTGACTCGGTTTTATTTGTTTATGAATGTTTAAGTTTGGTAATGCCTCGAGCCCTGTCCTGGTGTTGGATACGGGTGAGGGGTGTTACATTTAGTGGTATCAGTGCTATCGTTTAGTCGATTCTCGGACTGACCTAGCATATGTATGAGAGTTCAGCTATACATGCCACCGATCTGTGATAATGTGATGTCTCCAAACGTGTATGAGAGCCATTTTGTTTAGACAATGGTTCTCTCCAACCGAGCTATACTGACCATGTTTGTTGAGAAGCTACGGCATTCAGGTAAAGTACAGTTATGATGAGCTTAAAATTTGAATAGTATGAATAAAAGTTCATGATATGTACATGATAACATATGAGATGAAAGTTTAAACTGTGATGTATTTGTCCATGTTTGTTTGGCCTTAATAAAAGGTTATATGCCTGATTTGTTGGATTGAATGAATAAGATTAGTAGGCTGTCCAAAATCCATAGAATGCATACCTAAATATACTTGTTTAAATAAGATAACTGAAAAGTTCTTCTCATATGAATGTGAATAAAAGTTTGCCTGAAATGAATGATATATTTATGAAAATGTTATTTTGATAATGAACTAGTGATATATGTATATGAGTATGAGAAACGAGTTAGGGATCTTACAACCCCACCCCCTTACCAGAGTGGTGTTTTGTGAAGGAATTTCACAAGAATCATATTGGATAAGTCCACAAATATCATAACAAAGGGTTCAGCTATTAAATGGTTATGAACACGATCAAAGATTAAATTGGTTAATAAGTAACGACAGGACTAGTAAGGTAAGATGTTGGGAAATGTATTAACTAGAAATTTCTTCAGAATTGAACTTCTTTAATGAGAAGCATAATGTGAGATTTACGATTGCAGAAATAACTGAAGGAATAATGTTGAAATGTAAGATACCAGATTATTGTAGTCTTTTTCGAGGTATTCTGTATGTTTAACTGTTCTCGGAAATATTTTTTTAGTGTTACTGCCCTACTGATAAAATCCTTGACTTATGGGAGTGCTTTCTAATCACAATGTATAGACGAAAATACTGATGGTCTGACTGGTACATAATCTGTATTACTCTATGTCTCTCTGGCATATCATTACATTCCATTTAATGGGACTTTATGAAATAATACGCACGATGATATAAATCTGTTTCTCCAAATTGATGCTTTATTCAATATACATATATGGGAAGATAAATTATTCTTATTGCATTTAATCCTAGTGGGTTGGATTGATATAATCTTCTGGACTTCTTTTCTCTGAGGAAGTATCAAGATCTTTCATATCTTTCTTATGAACATTTTTCTGGGTCTTTCATTATGATATGGTATCTTGGATTTCTGTACCTTGGATATCTTTATCTTGGATTCCTCTGTCATGGATTTCTTTATTCTGGTTTTCTTATTATCTTCATCTCGTAAAAAAAAAATTACCAATGATCACTTGTAATCTAAGGTATGTTCTTCAACCTATGATGGCTATGTCGATTATAAACATGTTCCTGGTTTGATTATAGTAACGTGATGACCTCCGTATCTGGATTTCTCTAAATCTTCATGTAAAGAACTGATATCAATAAAGGCATACATGATGAAAATTGCAGTTTCAGTTTGTATGGTGGGTTCCTTTCCTCGAGTAAGTTAATCGAAGTTAATGCATTCAATTGAGGCATTTTTGTTATCTTGAGCTAATGTAATTGAAAAGGACTTTGGTTAGTATGATAAGCGAGTTTGAATAGTTTCATGTCAGACTATCCTATCAACTGAAAAAGAGGATCTTTTAAAATGTCATTTATTGATGATTAATACCGACTCATTGGTTCAAGTGGTATTGATTATTATTGGAAAGTTTAAATAAAGTATTCGTGTCTGGAAACAAGATTTTACCTCTCTTTGTGTAAAGGATAGATAGTCTGAATGAAAGTGCATATATATATAGATCTTAGAAGACCCTGATACGATTTAAAGCTGTTCTGAATGATAAAGTTTCTGTCTTGTGAAAGTTGAATGGTCTATTACATATTATTAAAGCTTTGAATGAGCGAGAATGTTATTTACCAAAGTTTTTGAACCGATGGCATAAGTGCTAAATAAAAATTTCTTGAATTTCAATATTGTGTTATTGAATAAATTGTGATGTGCCCTAAGTCAGTAAAGCAATGGGATGGCTAATGTGTCTACTTTCCTAAAGAGAATTGAGTGTGAGATTGTGCAAATGACTTAAGTCGATTATTGTCTGATTTCTAAGAAGGGAAGAATGTGGTTACAAGTACTTGAAATGAAAATTCCATGCTTATACAGAGAGTTTGCAAGAAAAATCACAGGAGTAATATATTGATGATCGAGTTTAGAACTTGACATTTCTAATCTTTGTAATTGAATATATGAAAAGTTATCAGGACTACTGTTGAACATCAGGTGATATCAGAACGATCTTCGTCCATAGTGATATTAGACTGGAAATGAGAACGAGATGATTATGGATTTCTTGTCCGAATTATTCTTATATTTGAAAAAGAAAAAGGATGTATGGAATTTTTTGTTGAAATATGATGAAATTTGCAAATCATCATGGTAAATGTTAAATCTGCCCAACGGGTTAATGGAATCATCTATTGATGAGAGTATCAGATTTCTTGGGAAGCTAGTCCTGGTTAATTGGATTGGGATACGGACTTTCATATATCATGAGTTATTGGGAAAGCTAAATAAGACCCTAAATTTTAAAGAAGGCTAAAGTAAAAGGTTCTTTAGCACTAATTATGAGATAGTAAAGATTATGAGTAACTAAACCACTCTTCTAGTAAGATTTTCGGGACAAAAATCCTTAAAGTGGGGAGAAATGTAACATCCCGAATTAGAGCCTAGTCGGACAGTGGTTTCGGGACCACAAATCTAACGTAAGAAAATTTATTTTTATTATATTTTTATGGTCTACTATTTCACAGAATGATTTCGTGAAAATTTCGTTCGAAAATTTCAACGTTTGGGCACTCAATTTGGTCAAAAGGACTAAATTGTAAAAATTGCAAAGTTGAGTTCTACATGTTAGAGGTGTCTAATTGTTATGAAATTTTAAATGGGAGGTCCTTAAATGGTAATTAGACCATTATTTAATTTTTGGAAAAAAATAGACATGAAATGGGTGTAATAAAATATTTTTAAGTTAGGGGCATTTTGGTAAACTAAATAATTAAAAGAATTAAAAAGCCAAAATAGCCAAAATTTGGTCATCTTCTCCATGTACCAGCCGAAACCCCCATGGAAGCCATGGTTAGGGTTTGGTTCCAGCTTCCAAGCTCATTTGTAAGTGATCCCGAGCCCTATTTTTAAAGTTCTTTACATTTTTGAAATCCCGGTAACGTGTTCTAGCTATTTCTACCATTATTTTGAGCTAGGGTTTATGTTTAAAAATTTACCCATGAGTAATATGCATGTATTTTGATGTCTAAAGGTAGAAAATGAGTGTTGGGTGTTTAATAAACGACTTTAACTAAGCAGTTTTCGATGAAAACGTCCGTAAGGACCGTTTTGTAAAAGTTAAAAAATTGGTCATAAATGGGTGATTTAGTGGAAATTGGGAGCTGTCATAGTTATGAAAAATGATCATCATATCATAAAACATAAGAAAATAGGATGAAGTTTAATTTCCGAACACTGGGGCAAAAGTGAAAATATGCAAAAGTTTAGGGGTCAAAATGAAAATTTGTAAAAATATGATTTTTGGACCCCCTATGAATAATGTAACTAATTAGTAGGCTAAATGTGATATTATAGATCAAGGAAAACAAGATTCGGACTTAGAACGAGGTTGAACAAGATTAAGCACAAACTCGAAATAAATAGTCGTACTCAAAACCGAGGTAAGTTCATATGTCAATGATAATGCAATGATATTATTATTGTTCATACTTGAACTTAAATTGATGTGTTAACATTGGGTGATGGATATTCATTTAGTTTATATGAAGATTATATATTGTAACAAATGCCAAATTATAATTATATGTAATACCATGTTTATCTTATGGACTAATGTCTAAATAAACATGGAAATGTGTTGAATTGGATGTACATGGCATGAGCAGCTATACATAATGAGATACTTGATGAAAAGAGAAAAATCTCGATTGAATAAGAAGAGAAATTCGATAGATAAACCATGGCTGACATGACTTGAGATCCTGCATGTGTTGCAGAAAAGGATTTAGCCCAGACGGGTAATTCGTGATCTCAAGTATGAAAAGGATCTAGCCCGGATGGGTGTTCCTCAAGTGATCGAGCCTTACAAAAAATATATGTACATTAAGGATTTAGCCTGGACTGGGATTTGAATTTAGCCTGGACTGGTAATTCAGATCCGAGCTCATTGAGAGTGCTTGTCGTACAAGGTATTTAGCCTGGACTGGTAATCCCGACATCACTCCATGACTTTATATTACGGGGGATTTAGCCTGGACGGGTAATTTTGCCGTAAGATGTGAGGTTCGCGGGAGTGCGCATATGAAATGATCACTTGTATGAATTGACGGTGAATGGGATATCCATCGAGATTTCAAAAAATTCAACGAGATTAATATGAGAAATGAAATAAAAGGCTCTTCTCATGATACATAATGTATGTTATATGATAATATTATGATGCATGTGAGTTGACATGTTTGGATGAGTGCGGTGCTAAAAGATAGCACTGGTAAGTACTCGAAACCCATGAACACGTACTTGACATGAGAAATGAAATGGACTTATGACAATGGTGCAAATGAATGAATGATATTTCTGAGAATAATTTCTACGACAAATTGTGATGGTTATTATCTTGTTGCACTAGGACAGATTTGGTACAGCAGCATTGGTTCGAAATTGAAAATCCACTAAAAATTGTGGAAATTGAATTAAAGACTGAATAAAATATGGAATTAAATTTTAATAAGTCTAGTTTCACATAAATGAAACAATGTAAGCAAAAGAATTCTGTAGCATGAGATATTTGAATTCTTGTGAGACAGAGTCGGAGTGATTTCAGACTCCCCTGTCTCAACTTTGGAAAATCACTATACATTTTAAAAAAATAACTATGAGTTAAAATTTATATTAATGAAATCCTTAATGAGTCTAATTTCAGGATAAAGAGATGGAAACATTATCTGAGTCTCGTACTAGGAGATAAATAAATTTTAGTGAAGAAAGGTGGAAGCTGTCAAATAGCGAAACAGGGGAGACTTTGAGTAATAAACTGCACTTATTGGATGGACCAAAAATTATAAAAATTTTATGATAAGAAGAAATATGAGTCTAGTTTCTGGGAAAATTAAAGGATATTAATTTTAAGTTCTGTAGATCAAGTTATGAATAATTTATCGACTATGGCTCGAGTAGACAGCTTAACCAAAATATGAATAAAAGCATAATTATAGTTGTTTTACCTAAGGAAACATGTTATTATAATGCTTATTATTTTCATATGGACTTACTAAGTGTAAAGATTACTCCCCCTTTCCATTTCTTTTAGTTTTGACAGGTCAGATCGGGGTTGGAGATCGTCGGAGGCAACATCACACGATCGAGCCTTTACCTTTGGAGTATTGACATGTATATGTTAAACGTGTTCAAGTGAGTGACATGTATAGGGACTTAGTTTTTCTATGATCGATGTCGTTGTGATTAGCCAAACGTATTGGCTTATAATGATTTATTGTATGTAGCCATGAGATGTGGCTTATAATGATTTTGGCTTGTAAGCCTATTCATCCGTGATATATGTAAATGTCTCATGATGTGGGTATGTGATTATGCTTGCTCACTATGTATAAGAAGTATATAACATATATACATGGTGAATGCCTTAGGACCATTTGAGTTCGTCATGGCTATGGAATAAATATGTGATTTGGTAATAAGTTGATAATAACCTGAACATGGATGTTTAATTTATAAGTTTGTAAACATAGTATAATGGTATAAGGAGTAAAAAGAGGTGACTTAAGGCTTGGAAAATAGCCTATTAAGGTCCACATGGTTGGACACACGGGCGTGTGTCTAGGCCGTATGTGACACACAGTTCCCTCCCATAGGTGTGTGCTATGGCCGTGTGTCCCCTGCATTTAAAATTTTGAGTTAGTATAGGACACGGGTGGGTCACACGGGCGTGTGTCATAGCCGTGTCCCAAAGTTAGTATTGAACACGGACAGGCAGCATGGGCGTGTGCCATGGCCGTGTATAAAAGTCAATATTGCCCACAGGCTAAAGGCATGGGCGTGCCCCAAGCCACATGGGCATGTGAGTCCACACGGCCCACCTACACGGGCGTGTGTCGTTCCAAAGCTAGAAATTTATTAAGTTGCCCAAAGTTTACCTAATGTTTTCGGTTTTGTCCCGAACCGCCTTAATGTAAGTCATAGGCCTCGATGGCCTGTTTAAGGGACAATAGAATATGTTCTAAAAGTTTTAATTTTGAGCAAAATTTGGTGACCCGATTTTATATTTTTATGAATGTTTAAGTCTGGTAATGCCTCGAGCCCTGTCCCGTTGTTGGATACAGGTGAGGGTGTTACATGAATGCAGCAGGTATACATGTAACATCCATAAATCTTACCTTCCACACGTAGGGGTATTAGTCAGTTTTGCCCCTAGAGGCATTTTTAGTAATTTCTCTTTATTATGGGTTTATTACTTACCTTGGCCCGTTAACAAGTCCTCATTGGCTAAAGTAAACAGATACTATGCACCAAGTAGGATCCCAGAGAAGGGAAGGTGAGTCAGTAAGACCGCTTAAGTACCAAACTCTCCCTAGATCCAATCTTAGACATGCATATACCCATTGCCACACCTTAACCTTATGACTCGTCCACGGTCGCAATTAATTAATTATTTAAGTTTTATGCCTGATTGAGTAGTTACCAAAAAACTGGGTCCACAACCCCTTACTAAACACTAACATATCCATACTTGTTCATTTGGCCCCTTTAGACCAAATCTCATTCATATGGCCCATCGAGCCCAATCACATTCATATGGCCCATCAAGCCCAATCACTTTCATATGCCCGTCAGGTCCAATCACACTCATAGTCATGCAATCATTTGATTTTTCATCACATAGTATCAAATTGCCAATTTTGCTTATTATGGGCCCTACAGCCTATCGGGTCCATTTCACCCATTCTGGCCCGGTTGGCCAATACACAACCCAAGTCCATGGAATCGCTCATGGGGCTTCTGACAACCTATCATTTTCCCCCCTTACGAGCCTTCGCGCACTCGCAAGACTATTGTAGCCAAACTTTCGACTTTCTGGCATTTCCGCTTTTCAGTATTTTGGGATTTGCCTATCTACTCTGTGTGTGCAATGTATGTACACACCTGGTACTAAAACGTGCCGCGATCTCCTTAGCCACGAACCTACAGACGATGTCACTCAATGATTAGTCACACACTTATCAAATAGAATCAGCAAAAACCAAAAATCTCACCTTTGCCTTACCTTGAACGACAAGCCTTAACAACCCTTCCTTGATCACTAATCACTAGTATTTCTTAAATCTGCATCAATCTTAATCATTAAGAACTAAACACAAGTGACTCGCAAATCATCTTAAGTCACTCTTAAATCATCAATGACCATTCGACCAACCTTAACCAATAAAAGTGGAATACTTACCCAAAACCCCAAAACGCCTAAAGAGCAATTCAGTAGAGATCTGAAATTTGAGATTCGATACTAATCCCCTATCAAAATCGATTTAGAAAGAGAGAGGGAGAGAAGAAATCAGTACTAGGAAGACCAACTAAAAGAAAGCAAAGCACTTACATAAGAATCGATTGGCCAACATTGAAGAAAAAGTGGCGGCACAACAGGATTTTGGCAAAAGATATTCGGCTTTAGACAAAGAAACTAGGAGCGAGAAAGAAAAGAGTTTGATGAGAAAGGAAGGGAAGAACTTGGCACAAACTAAAAGAGAAAGCATAAAGGATTTTGGCTTTTGGATATTTGAAGAGAAAAATGTTTCCGGTAAAAAGAAGGAAGAATTCGGCATTAGCCTTGAATTCCCAAAATTGACACTTATATATACTATAGCCAAATTTTCCTATCCCCAAATTCCCAATTTGGCTCCACTTTTCTACACCCCTCATCTCCTAACTTTTCTCCCTGATAACTCCTTAATCCCTTCCTTAAATTTCTCCTCTCATCACTCCCTTCAGAGTTCACATCCAACGCCACTACTGGCCATTTATTGAGAAAAAATAAATCCTTCTTTTGAGCAAGGAGGGATTCGAACCCCAAACCTCTTGCCATGCATGTGACGCCACCTCTAAGCCCTACATGTGACGCTACTTGCCACTCCAACACAAGGCTCCTTGTGTCCAATTCCTCCTTCATTTATTTAAAAACCAAACTACTTGCCACCAAGGTTCTTTTAATTATTAAACTATAATTTCCTTCACCACAAAGTTCGAACTCATAACTTAACCAATGCCTATTATCACATAAATAACACTTGACTAAGAATATTAAGCACACTTTTTATCAAAACTGAAAAAAAAAAAGAAGAAAGTTCGGGATTTTTGGGCGTTACAATAATAACCGGCAAGTCCCAGAAAACTACGGACTTCAGAAACATTTCTCCGAGGCTTCCAATGGAGAAGAACTAAAATCTTGCTCGAATCAACTTGGATACCTGATGCTAACACAATATGTCCCAGAAATCCAACTTCGCACAATCAAAACTCACATTTGCTAAACTTCGCATACAACTACTTATCTCACAAAGTCTGTAGCACTATTCTCAGGTGTTTGGCATGCTCATTTTCAGTACACAAATAAATCAAAATGTCATCAAAGAATACAACGACAAATTGATCTAAATACGATATGAAAATTCTATTCATCAAATCCATAAATACAGCTGGTGTATTCGTTAATCCTAAAGGCATAACTAAAAACTCATAGTGTCCATACCTCGTTCAGAAAGCTGTTTTTGGAATGTCTAAATCTTTTACCCTTAACTGATAATATCCCGATCTCAAATCTATCTTCGAAAACACGGTTGCTCCTTTCAACTAATCAAACAAATCATCAATTCTAGGTAGAGGATATTTGTTCTTGATAGTTACTTTGTTCAACTGACGATAATCAATGCACATTCTCATCGTACCATCTTTCTTTTTCACAAACAGAATAAGACTAGCCCAAGGTGAGAAACTCGGTCTTGCGAATCCTCTATCAGTCAATTCTTGCAAGTAAGACTTTCCTTCTTTTAACTCGGTCAGAGCCACTCTATACAGAGCTATCAAAATCGGAGTAGTTCCCGATACTAACTCAATGCCAAATTCAACTTCTCGGATCAGAGGTAATCTCGGAAGTTCTTCAGGAAACACATCAGGGAATTCACAGACAGCAGGCACTGATTCCACTTTCTTTGATGTTACTTTTGAATCTATCACATAAGCAAAGTAAGCTTCACAACCTTTTCTCACAATACTCAGAGCTTTCATTGACGAAATCATAGCCTGTAAACAAGTTCATTAATTCAATTATTTAAACTAATATGAGTTGAATAAAATCCAGCAACTCATTTATTAATATAAGATGAGTTTATTAAAAATCAAATTCAACTTGCAATAAATTGCATGTGACGCCTATTGGACTAGTCCAAGCATGACTATTGGATTTGGCTTCTTACTCTTCCCAAGCTCGATCCACATAGCTTGCTAATGCATCTTGAAATTTCTTAGATCGTAACCGAGTTATAGGCCCTCGTGGCAGCTCAATGGATTCAGTAGTGACTTCTCAAGCTAAGGTTACATCATTCCCCCCGCTTCGAGGTGATTTGACCCCAAATCATCACCTACATCAAAAAGGCATAAATCAACAAAATTAAAAGTAGCACTAACCCCATACTCACCAGGTAAGTCTAACTTATAGGCATTATCATTAATCCTTTCCAAGACTTGAAAAGGTCCATCTCCACGTGGTAAAAGTTTGGATCGTCGTTGAACAGAGAATCTCTCCTTACGCATGTGTACCCAAACCCAATCATCGGGTTCAAATATCATGTAACGCCTCAATTTTCGGGATTTTCGGGATTTCTGTGGTTTTCAATGTATTTTAAAATTTCTGTGTTTTGACTGTTTGGTGTAGGTTTAATTATGTTAGTGGGCCTCTAGAAGGCCCACGCTTAAGCTAAAACCCGGTAATTTTAAGTGATTTTAATCCATAGGGAAAAGAGGTTCTGGTTAGCTAGGCTTTTAAGTATTAACTAGGTAAAATAAAACACAAGGAAGCTTGTGATAAGTTGGCATGTGACGCCACTTGGGGGCTTTAGAGGTGGCATGTGGATGACCAAGGTGAGCTAAGGTTCGAGTCGCAAGGTAAGAAAATTAGTGATATTAATTTTTATGTAAAGAAAAGGTAAGTAGTGGGCCCAAGTGAAAGGTCATCGGGAGAAGATTTGGGAGCTGATAAGGGAGAGGATTTAGGAGCTGATTAGAGAGAACAGTGTTGGCCGAATGGTGGACTCTTGAGGAGCAAGAGTTGGCCGGCCAAAGGGTGCTTTAGGGGGGAAAATTTCGGCTAGGTTAAGTGCCAGTATAAATTCGGCACTAGGGCTAAGTTGTGTCGTTTCCTGACTATTCTCCTCTTCTTTTCTTTTTCTCCTCTCTCCATCAACTTTTTCTTTTTCTTCTTTTCTCTATAGCCAAATCTTTTTATCCTCCTGTTCATCTTCATCTTTTTCTTCAGACGATCCTAAACCTTCATAGCCATTTTCCATAAGAAAAGCCAAAATCCCGAAAGCCATATTTCCTTCTGTGCTGATTTCTCCTAGCTAATTCTCTCATCTTTTTTCATCATTCTTGATCGATTCTTTAGTTCTCTAAACCTCAAGCTTCTGTTGGCAAGACCACAGCAAAACCCTCCTATTTCATCTTTCATTACACTGATGCAAGGAAAAAATACCAAAAACTCCACACTCCTAGGGACTTAGCCGAATATTGAGATCACTGAAGGCTCGACTTTTGCTATCATTTGAGGGCTTAGAACTACATCAGAATCGAGTGGGGATTAAAAGGTATTGTTGACTGAAGGAATCGGTGGTAAGTCTTTTCAACCTAGTCTTTATTTCGTATTTTAGAAAAAGCCAAAATCCCTAAAGGTTAGGGAGGCTGTCGTTTTGGACTTGTAGCCCTAAGGGGTTGTGATAACTGTTTTATCTTGATGATAGTGTGATCTAGAGGCTGCTGATCAAGGGCTTGGACAAGGGGAACAAGGGGATCTAAATCTAGTCGCTAATCCCGGCAAAGGTAGGATTGCTAATGCCTAAGGTGTTATTGGCCGAATAGGGTAAGGGGTTAATATGTAGTTCGTTTCGGTAGTTAGATTAACGTGGTAGTAATATAATTGTAGGTAGTTTGTGCGTAGATCTCGTTAATGAATCATCACAAACAGGTGTGTAACTGACACCCTCTCATAGACCAGATCAGCAAAAGCTGAAAAGCCGAAATACCGAAAAGTCGGTATTTTGGGAACTTGCGAGTGTGCAAATGCTCGTAAGATAAGTGGGTTAATATTTTTGGTAATCTAAAGTGATAAAACTACAGTACGTGCAATTTCGTGCATTAATGATATTTTGGGCTTAACGGGCCAAAAACGGTTAATGGGCCAACGGGCCCAATTCGGTAAGAAAACGCGGTAAGTGTTTCTGGTCGTATGAAAATGGCTATGCTATGCATGACAACCCTAAGAATAGTTAAATTGCTTGAATACCCCTATATATGGAAATTACTGATACACCCCTAGGTGCAAAATTATCATTATACCCCTAGGGTTACTTTTGACTTAAAAGCATGATAATTTAATTCTGTATGATGTATGCCATGATTGTATATCTGCTGCATGGGGACACGGGTTATATTATGGAGGAAGCATCCTGGTGGCTATGCCACATTTATCTGATCTGGTGGCTCTGCCACATATATCTGTTCTGGTTGCTCTACCACAATTATCTGCTCGGTGACTCATCACATTATTCGCTCTAGCACCATGCTTGCATATTTCGTATGTGTAGCGGTTGGGTAGGTCAAGTAGTCTCCCCACATGGTGAAAGGTTGGTATGGGGGTGCATGTGGTTGGATATGGGTTGGGTTTTCCATAGACATGTAATATCTGTTCTGTTCTGTTATGGGCCTATGGGCTTTATTCTGACTTCTGTTCTAGGCTAAGGCCAACTTATTATGTTCTCTGTGGTTTAAACCGATATAGGCTATGGTTGGATTAATTTACACATTGAGTTTCCCCAAACTCACCCCTTTATTTTCATCCACGCAGGTAATCCCCAACCATAGTGGGCTTGGAGTTGTGAGGGATTCGGAGTGCTACACGTTCTGCAAGTTGATTTTATTCTGGTGAATTGGATATTTTTTATTTACGGTTAAGGTTTTGGGTTTTTAAAATGTAATAAGGCCGCTTAATTTTTTTTTTGATGGGTTTTATATGTTTTATTCAGATAGGTATTACTCATATTTAACTGTTGAATTTGGATAGCATTACGACGAATTTTCAAAAGTGGTAATTGGTTTCAAAATAACACGACAACAAGCAAAGCTTCCACAATGAGAATATTTTTCCAAAATTAGTCACTTTTCCTGAAAAGGACTTAATCAAATTGGTTTCATGGAAATATACACGACGTTAAGGTGTGGTAATGGCAGTGTGCATGTCTAGGATTGGATCCGAAGGGAGCTTGGTACTTAAGTAGTCCGAAGGACTCACCTCCTCTTTTTCGGTTTCCTACCTGGTGCGCAACTTCCATTCACTTTAACCTGCATTGAAATTATCTTTTAAAACACTTAGTAAGTTTTTCTAGAACAACAACCTGAAATGTTTTAAACGCTTCGATGTGGCATGTCGGATCCGGCCATAACGTCTGGGCCAGGTTTAGGGTGTTACATATCACTCGTTTACGACCCTTATTAAATTGACGAGCATATTGCTCCATTCTTTGTTTGATATTATCCCTAACTCACTGATGCAATTGTTTTACAAAATCTGCCTTTTTCTTTCCATCTACATGCACCAACTTATTAGAAGGCAAAGGTAACAAATCCAATTGAGTTAAGGGATTAAAGCCATACACTACCTCAAATGGTGAGCACTTAGTAGCCGAGTGTACCGATCAATTGTTCGCAAATTCAATGTGGGGTAGGCATTCCTCCCAAGTCTTCAAATTCTTTCATATAATTGTACACAGTAGTGTTGACAAAACATGCCGTTTAAAGCACCATGTAAGCGCACTATCTCCCTAAAAAACAAATTAGCGACATTTAAAGCATCATCAATTTTGTTACATGAAATAAAATGTGCCATTTTTGAAAACCTATCAACTACAACAAAAACAGAATCTTTTCCATTCTTTGTTCTAGGAAGGCCCAAAATAAAATCCATTGAAATATCAATCCATGGTGCTTCCGGAATCGGTAATGGTTTATTAAGTTCATGTGGCTGAATCCTTGATTTCACCTTTTTGGAAGCAATACAGGGTTTGCATACTTTAGCCACATCTCGTATCATTTTCAGCCAATAAAAATGTTCTTGAAGAACGGCCAAAGTTTTGGCAATGCCAAAGTGTCCCATTAAACCCCCATTCTGTGCTTCATGAGCCAGCACATTTCTAATTGGGGAATGCACAACTTATTTTCTCGAAATAGGAATCCATCTTACCAATAGTACCTATCGTACGCACCTTGTTCACACAACTTATAAATTTCTCCAAAGTCAGAATCATCAGCATATAACTCCTTTATATAAGCAAAACCAAGTAATTTAACATCCAAACAATTTAAAAGAGCATACCTCCGCGATAAAGCATCAGCAACGATATTTTCTTTACCTTGCTTGTATTTAATGACATATGGGAAGGATTCTAAGAACTCAACCCATTTTGCGTGACATTTTTTTAACTTGGTTTGTCCTCTCAAATGCTTCAAAGCCTTATGATTCGTATGTATAATGAATTCTTTAGGTCAAAGATAATGCTTCCATGTTTCTAATGCACGTATCAATGCGTACATTTCCTTGTCATAGGTAGGATAGTTTAGCGTATCTCCGTTCAGTTTCTTGCTAAAATAAGCTACCGGTTGCCCATCTTGCATTAAAATCGCACCTATTCCTATACTAGACGTATCACATTCCATATCAAAAATTTTGTTAAAATCTGGCAAACATAAAAGTGGAGCATTATTTAAACACTCTTTGATTCTAACAAAAGCTGATTCTTGTTCATCAGACCAAAGAAAAGGGGAATTCTTTTTTATAAGTCCAGTCAATGGGGTAGCAAGTGTGCTAAAGTTTGTCACAAATCTCCTATAGAAACTTGCAAGGCCATGAAAGCTTCTAACTTGGCTGATGTTGGTCAGTCGTGGCCATTCTTGTATTGCCTTGATCTTGTCTTGATCCACCTCGAGACCACTTTCACTTACATCAAAACCTAAAAAAACAACTTTGTTAGTACAAAAGTTACATTTCTTAAGGTTTGCATATAAAACTTCCTTACGTAAAAATTTCAAAACAGAACGTAGATGTTCGAGATGGTCAGATAAAGATTTACTATAAACTAAAATATCATCAAAATAAACTACACAAAAACAACCAATGAAAGACCTCAAAACGTGGTTCATCAACCTCATGAAAGTACTTAGAGCATTAGTGAGGCCAGATGGCATCACTAGCCACTCATACACACCATATTTGGTTTTGAACGTGATCTTCCACTCGTCCCCCTCCCGCATGCAAATTTGATGATAGTTGCTTTTCAAATCAATATTAGAGAACAATTTTGCACCACTAAAGTTGTCCAACATATCATCAAATCTGGGATTGGATGACGGTATTTGACTGTAATTTTATTGATAGCTCAACAATCTACATACATTCTCCACGAACCATCCTTTTTAGGTACCAACAGAACGGGCACCGAACATGGACTTAAACTCTCCCCTGTATGTATCCTTTCTTCATTAAATTAGCAACTTGTCATTGTAACTCATTAGTTTCTTTGGGATTACTTCGGTAGGCTGGTCAATTTGGAATTGTAGCCCCAGGAATGAAATCAAATTGATGTTCAATACCTTGAATAGGAAGCAGCCTACTAGGAATTTCTTCCAAGAAAATATCTTCAAATTCTTGAAGCAATGAAACAACAAACAAAGGTAAAGAGTTATCAAGTTCGTTAACATCAAAAAAGCACTCTTTATACATAAGTACAAACACAGGCTATCGCATCAACAAGGACTTTTGAATTTCTTTTTCCCTCGCAAATACGCTCATTTTTCCACTCTTATTTTCTTTTTGACTTTCTTCTTCCTCTCATATTTTTACCTCTTCTCTCTCACTTTTTCCTTTTTTTTTTTTCATTTTTCTTATCTTTCTCTTTTTCAAACTTTCTTTCTTGTACTTTTTATTTCAACTTCAATTGGTCATGATACACTTTTTTTTTAGTCAATGGGGCTAAAGTAACATTTTTGCCTCGATGCTTGAATGTGTACTGATTTGTGTAACCGTTATGGATCACGCACCTATCAAATTGCCATGGATGCCCCAAAAGGAGATGTCTCGCGTGCATGGGAACTACATCACACACCACTTCGTTTGGTATTTCCCGATGGAAAATGCTACCACAGCTTGCTTTGTGACTTTAAGCTCTCCTCCATCATTTAACCATTGCAACTTGTATGGAGTTGGATGTTTGCTTGTGGCCAAACTGAGATTTTCCACCAGCATGTTGCTAGCTACATTAGTACAACTTCCACCGTTAATAATTAAACTACATACCTTGCCTTGGATGTGGCATCGAGTGTGGAAAATGTTCTCCCTTTGTTGATCAGTTTCAACACTTTGGACGCTAAGGCTTCATTTCACCACAAGGATTTCTCCTTCAATCGATAATTCTACTTCTTCTTCTTTATCAGATGGTACTTCAGACTCTTTTTAATTCTCCTCCTCAGACTCGATTTCATCGTCATCCCTTACCACCATAACACGTTGATTAGGATATTGGCTTGCTATGTACCCTCTACCTTGACACTCAAAACATTTTATGTCTCTCGTGCGATTTGGCACTTGCTCATTTTTGTTTCGACTCGACTCACCAATGAGCTAATTGGTTTTAGTTGCTATAACCGGCTCCTTTGTTCAAACAGCGGGTTTGTTCACTCCATGGCTCTATTTATTAGTAGAAGGATTGGCATAGGATCGACTAACTCCTTTTCGCTTTAGTTGTTTCTCAACTTAATTGCCACATGGACCATGTCCATCACTTCAACATAGTGTTGTAATTCAACTATGTTGGCGATGTCACGGTTTAAACCCGCAAGGAACCTCTCCATTGTCACTTCTCGATCCTCCTCGATATCAGCTTGGATCATTGCTATCTCCATCTCTTTATAATAATCTTCAACGTTTCTATTACCTTGAGTAAGGTTTTAGAGTCGTTGATAAAGATCTTGGTGGTAATATGAAGGAATAAATCGTTTCTGTATGATTGATTTCAGTTCACCCTAAGTAGAAATAGGTCTTTCTCCATTTTGCCTTCAATTCGTTACAAGTTGGTCCCACCATACAATTGCATAATCAGAAAATTCAATAGCTGCGAGCTTTACCTTTTTACTCTCTAAATAGTTGGGGCATTCAAAAACAAACTCGATCTTCTTTTCCCACTCCAAATAAGCTTCAGGATCATTCTTTCCTTGGAATGGTGGAATTCTCATCTTGATATTTTTAAGATTGTCATCTAGTCGATCACGATCTCTAAGACCCCGATGTCGTGGATAGCCTCATTGTCGTACACTTCGGATATGTAAATTATCACTTTCTTGATCACTCTCTTCATTACGCCCTCGTCTTGCACCTTCCAGAGTTGTTTCGCCTTGTTCTCATGTCTCAACTAGATATAATCGATCTTTGAGTGGTTCGAGTCTTTGGTAAAATAACTACTCCATCTCTCACATAAGTGCTTGAAGGGTAAGATCTGGCACACCTCTTCCAACGTTTCTTACATGACAGAACCTACCTTCCACATTTGGATTTCCTTCTGGACTTCGTGACATTTTTTTTAAGAACTCACAACAAAGAACCTTACAATCCACCCAAAAAAAATCATACACACTTGGGTTTTATACTCTCAAATAAACTCACTACTCTCTTGCCTTTTTCCACTCACTTCCTTCTCTCTAAGTTCTTAAGGGACTATTTTGAACTTAAAAAAATAGTTGTTGTGGGTCGGCTTGCAAGGATGTTGATTGATTGGGTATTTCTAGACAGTGAACAGAATTTTAGGAGAAACTCAGTAATGAAGAAATTTTTTTTCACGAATTGATTTTCACTTGCAAATATAAATATTCACTCCTTGAATTTTGAATGGAGACTAAGAATATTTTTTCAAAAGAAATACTATACTGTATTGCTGAGAACGTTGATTCTTACTCCAAATTTGCTAGCTTTGATACCAATTTGATATGAACTTGTTTCGATTTCGAGTCATAATGTTGCTCAATCGTGAATTTGAGTAAATCTGAACGGTTGGCAAAAAGTGGTTTGAAATTATGAAAGATAGGCTCAAATGGAATGGTTTCAAATAGGTTATAGAATTAAAGAATTGGATTTCGGCTAAGGCTTAAGAGCGAACCAACAATATGGAATTGTTGACCCAAAACTTAGACAAACACTTAGATTGAAATCGGTGGAAATGATAAGGGATAGTTTAATGAAAACCTTGACCCACTATAAATGGATGATAGGAACCAGAGGTAAGGTTGAACGCCACACTTAGAAAAGTGATAAGTTCGGTTTAACAAGGAAAGGATAGATGCCACAAGCAAAGCTTGATAAGTCAAATCAGTTCCAAAAAACAAGGAGAATTGGATAACACACAATACTTAATTTTCAAGGCGAATACAATGGCTGCCAATTCTAGGTCATGTGTCAGATAGTTCTTTTCATGTGGCTTCAACTGTCTTGAGGCATAAGCTATCACTCTGCCTCCCTGCATTATAACATAGCCCAAACCATTTAATGATGCATAACTATAAATAACAAATTCTTTACTCGATTCTAGTTGAATTAGCACTGGAGCTTCAATCAAAAGGGCTTTCAACTGATCAAAGCTTTTCTGGCACTTCTCTGACCACTTGAACTTAACATCTTTCTACAATAGCTTTGTCATTGGGCTGCAATCATAGAGAAACCTTTCACGAACCGTCTATAATAACCAGTAAGTCCCAAAAAGCTTCGGACTTCAGAAACATTCTTTAGAGGTTTCCAATCCAGTATAGCTGAAATTTTGCTCGGATCCACCCGAATACTTGATTTTGATACTACATGGCCTAGAAAACTAACTTCACTTAACCAGAACTCACATTTACTAAATTTCACATACAACTGTTTATCTCGTAGTGTCTGCAACACGAGTCTCAAATGTTCGGCATGTTCAACTTCATTGCGACAGTAGATCAAAATATCATCTATAAACACAACCACAAACCAATCCAGATACGGTCTGAGGATCCGATTCATCAAATCCATGAAAACAGCAATTGCATTAGTGAGTTCGAAAGGCATAACCAAAAACTCATAGTGTCCGTACCTTGTTCAGAAAGCAGTCTTTGGCACATCGGAGTCTTTAACTCGCAACTGATAGTAGCCTGATCTCAAATCTATCTTCAAAAATACTGTGGCCACTTTTAGTTGGTCAAACAGATCATCAATCCATGGCAACAGATACTTATTTTTTATAGTCACCTTATTAAGCTATTTGTAATCGATGAACATTCTCATAGTTCCATCTTTCTTTTTCACAAACAACACAGGTGCACCCCATGGAGAGAAACTTGGTCACCTGAAACCTCTACCTATCAATTCTTGCAACTAAGCTTTCAATTCTTTTAATTCTGTAGGTGCCATTAAGTACAGAGCTATAGATATCAGAGTCGTCCCAGGCATTAACTCAATACCAAACTCTACTTCTCAAATAGGTGGCAAACCTGGAAATTCTTCTGGAAACACATCCATATACTCACATACAACAGGTACCGATTCAATGTTTCTTTTAGCCGCTTTAATGTTGAGCACATAGGCAAAATAAGCTTCACACCCTTTTCCCACATATTTCTGAGCTAGCATCGAAGAAATCACTGCTGGTAAACCATACAAATCACTAGATTCAATCCAAACAATCTCATCACTCTGACTCCGTAGATCAATAGTCTTTCTTTTGCAGTTCACAACAACATCGTGTAATGTTAACCAATCCATACCCAGAATTATGTTGAACTCATCAACTGGCAGCAACATCAAATCGGCCGAAAAAATCAGATCTCGAACTATCAAGGCACAATTCTTACACACTTTATCAACCATAACACACCGGCCCAAGGGGTTTGACACTCTAATCACAAACTCAGTAGACTCAACAGGCAGAGTCTTGCTGAATACTAATGTCTTATATACATAAGAATGAGTAGAACCAGGATCAATCAATGCAATTACAATAGTATCATAAAGAGTAAATGTACCAGTAATAATATCTAGGGATGAAGCTTCCTCTCGTGCATGTATAGAATAGGCTCTGGCAGGTGCACGAGCCTCAGATCTGATTGCCGTATCTTTAGTCCCTCTCTGACTGCCACTCGTATTACTAGCATTTTTGGGTGGTCTACCTCGAGCTGCAGTGTTACCTGATCTCGTATTCTGCACTAGATTTTCCTCAGCTAACATTAGGCAATCTCGAATATAATGATCAGTCGATCCACATTTAAAATAGGCCCGATCATGCAACTTGCAACTGTCGGGATGTCATTTACCACAATGCTTACACTCGAGTTGATTTGATTTAACATTACCCACACTCGCTACCGAGGTAGCTCTCGAGCTCACTGGTGGTCTGTCCTGATACTGTCTGGAGTAACCTGAAGTGGATTTAGAACGGCTAAAATCATCTCGGAACTTCTTTGATGCCGACTGGAACGACTTACCGGATGTTCTTTTGCATGCATCTCTAGCTTCAAAGTCAGCTTTTCTTTTCTCTTTCCTGAGCTCTTTAGCTTTGTAGGCTCGCTCAACAAGTACCACAAACTATTTTATCTCAAGTATGCCAACTAACAGTTTAATATCTTCATTCAGCCCATCTTCAAATCTTTTACACATTATGGCTTCAGTGGAAACACACTCTCGGGCATACCGACTGAGTCTCACGAATTTTTGGTCATACTCTGTCACAGTCATCCGACCCTGTTTCAGCTCCAGAAATTCTTTACGCTTCTGATCAATAAATCTCTGACTAATATATTTCTTACGGAACTCGGTTTGAAAGAATTCCTAAGTCACTTACTCTCTCGGAACTAGTGTGTAACACCCCGAACCCGAGACCATCGCCGGTGTCGGACACGAGGGGTTAACAAGCCAAATCCACATGTTTCGCCCATCAATTTGACATTTCCAGTCAGGCTGGAAAACTGCGTCACTGTCGCCTTAAAAATCATATCTCGAGTTTCAAAACTCGGAAACTGTTTTCGTAAATTTTCCCTGAATTTAGACTCATATATCCATCCATGGATTTATTTCTAGAATTTTTGGTCGGGCCAATTGGTACAGTTTATTAGTTAAATTCACCCATGTTACAGAGATCGACTGCTCTGACCTTTGCGCGTTACAACTTGAATATCTCTCTGTAAAGGGCTTTAATACTGGTGCCGTTTGTTTCTAATGAAACTAGACTCAAAATGGAATCTGTACATATAAGGCATGACTCCTGATTCTTTCTGGATAATTTATAGTAAATTTTTAAAGTTACGACAGGGGACCCAGAAACTGTTCTGGCCCTGTCTCACAATAGCATTAATATCTCTTAACATGTAACTCCTATGACCGTTTCGTTTCTTCCATATGAAAGTAGACTCATCAAGGTTCATTTACATAACTTATTCACTATTTAATACCATTCCTACAAATTTTGGTGATTTTTCAAAACCACTCCACTGCTGCTGCCAGCATCTGTTTTCAAGGTAGGTCTTATCTATTTGTAGTCTCCATGATCCAACTAGTCTTGCCATACATAGGTTCACCTATGACCATTTTAGCCATTCCAATGGCTGATCATGTGACCAACACTCCCATTTCCAATCCATAATTACATCATGAAACCATATATATATATATACAAATCACAAATGGTCTAAGTTCGTACTTGACTTCTACGAGCCATTTTCGCATGGCCGTACACATATACATCACAACACAATTGAACCGACAAGGGTAGTCCTATACATGCCATTTCAAAGTTCAACCAAAAATTATACCAAAATGGAGGCTTTGATAGTGTAGATGACTTGACTTTAATGATCCGAATCCGATTGCTATCGAGCAAAATCTATAAAACAGAGAGCCAAAGCAACGGGTAAGCATTTTTATGCTTAGTAAGTCTCAAAGAATAAAATCAGCTTTAATTAAAGCAATACATTCACATAGCCAAATGCATCATTTCATTAATACACATTCACATGATCATTCTTACTTCACACTTCATCATTATATACTTTCACAAGGTATCAACCACTTCAATAGTTGATATTCGTTAGTCGATTGAGCGAATGTTGCTCAAACATGTCGACTTTTCCAATGCACATATAAACATACCTTATTCTTTGGGCTTTTCGCGCATACTAATTGAATTTATTACAGCAACCAACACTCACCTCCAGCCCAAGCTTCTTGAATACAACCGGATATAACCACGTGCACGAATGCCTTGTGTCTTAGCCCGGATAGAACGACTTGCACGAATGCCTTGGTCTTAGCCCGGATGTAGCCGCTAGCACAATTGCCTTCGGTCTTAACCCGGATATAATTTCCAGCATAAATGTCTTGGGACTTAGCCGGATATCATTCAATTGCTCATGCACACATACATCAGTAATCATTAGACATTCATGTTTCATTTTCGTTACTAAGGCTCAAACACAAAGGTAATCACTAGCATAATCGCCTTGGGACTTAGCCCGGTATCATTCAAATACTCATACACACATAAATCGATAATCATTACACATCCATATTTCATTTCACATAATTCAAGTAGGGTCACTTCTTGAGGACTTACCTCGGATGTTGTCGAACGGCTTTTACGGCTATTCGATCACTTTTCCTTCCCTTGTCCAATTGTGGCCCTCTAAGCTCTTGAGCTAATTCAAACAAATTTAATTTATTAAAACCTCATTATGCTAGCTTATGGCGAATATGACAAGGAGTTTAAATGGTCATATGGCCACCCTTTAGCTTGAATACACAATGGTCATGCACATTTTATACTACATCAAGCAATTCAATACAATTCATTCAAGCATCAAGGAAAAGCTAAAGCCATCAATAGGCTACCTAAGGCCGAATATACATGTCCAATTTGAGGCCAATTATCCACTTAATACCACACAAAAAAAAACAGCATGCATTTTACTAGTTAATGTTTTACATATTGTGGCTCAATCCTTATAATATAGCATCAAGCACTCATATGGCCGATTATACTTGCAATTTCACAAACATTCTTCAACATTTTCTTCTTTAAACAAACATATTCATCACTTACTTCATAACCAAAACATCATGTGCAAACATATATATACATATATGTGCATGGTCAATTTCAAGGTGCCCATAGCCATCCAAAACATAAATTTTAACTATCATGCAAGAAGCATGAACCATGCTCATGAATGCATCATGGCCGAATACATCACAATCATGCCCTTTCAACTTCAATCATGGTTAAACAAAAAGAAAACTCAAAGTCTTACTCAAGATGGCTACAAAGAAATTTCAAGAGTAGACAATCCATCTTTGCATGCATCACCATCAAGCTTCACACTTAGCATGCAATGGCTTTATCACCATATTCACTTGGGCGAATTTCATTCCCATGACATAACAAAGATTTGAACCATGGGCTAACAAGAACATCAATCTAGCAACCAAAAACATGCATGAATCTCATGGCACAACCTCAAACATACCTTACTCTTGATGCAAGTATAGCCAACCTCTTCCTAATCCTCTTCCAAACCAAGTATGAAGCAAAACTCCTTCCTTATCCTTAGTATTTTCGGCCAAAAGGAGAGTGAAAATAGATGAACAAAAAAAAAAAAAATTTCTTTGTTTTTGTTTCTCTCATGTACGGCACAAGGGGGGGAAAGCATCCATACTCATTTTTTTTTTTCATTTCTTTACCCATGCTCTTATTTTATTATTTCTAACATCCACCACTAGCAAAACATGTTTAAGACATGTTTTCTTTTGCCCATCTTCATCACCATGGCCGGCCACTTCCTTCTCTTTGGGTAAATTGACATGCAAAACCATTCTTTTGCATGCATATACTATTAGACCATTGAAGATTGGCCTATCACCTTTCAACAATGTTTCATATAAGTCCATCTTAATAAATTCACATAGAAATGATCAAATTAATGCATGCAACTTTCACACATGCATTTGCTAACATCATAAACATAGAATATAACTTTTAATTACTTATAAGACTCGGTTTAATGGTCCCGACACCACTTCCCGACTAGGATCAAATTAGGGATGTCACATAGTGATACTAGAGTATTCCACCAGTGGTATGCTTTGTCTCAAAGCAAAGATATAGCACATTTTAAACATTCATCAGGAGTACAGGACAGCTTATCAAACACACAGATGATATTATCAAGCCAGAACTCAGCCCGCTCAGCGTCATCATCATCAGTAGCTTTAAACTTTTTAGGTCCATGTTTTCTGATTTTATCAACAGGTGGTCTATTCAATCTCAACAGATCACTTACTTGAGGTATAGCAGGCATGGAAGATGGATAATCGGGGGTAAAGGTTATTGTGCAGCCGGGTTAGTCTGGATATATTGAGTGAACCAGTCATTCATCATTTGATAGAAGGCTTGTTTAGCCTCACTTTCTTGATTACTTGAAGTCAGTCGAGAATCAGCCTGCGCTGTCCCTTGCGCGGGTGCAGGCACTACACTCTCGACATCATCAGCTACATCTCGGTCAGGATCCATTTACTATATGAAAACACATTTCAAATGTTAAAAGTCATCACAGTATCACAGTATATAATTATGGCATGTATAGCTAAACTCACACACGCTACGTAGTCTTAGAACCGACTAAACCGTAGCTCTGATACTAATAAAATGTAACACCCCTAACCCGTACTCGTCGCTGAAATGGGGTTACGAGGCATTACTAAATGAATGTACAGTTCCGCATATTTCATAGCAAATCAAGTCATAAGCACATATGTATTACTAATGCAAATCATACATCCAATACCGTTCAAGATTTAGATCGCATCAATGCTTATAACTTAATTTTAAAACACATACAAAACATATATCATATCAACATTTTCATTCTTTGAATAATAACCCTATATTATTGTTATTAATTAAGTCTTGCATAAACACCAGTTATATAACAATTGAACTAGGTTTCATTACCACCTTTTTTATTCATGTTTGCGGTTTTAATGTATTAGTCCGTGTAAAATTCATACATTTATATATATTAACTCAATTGAATAACAAGCATCCAATCATAAGTAACCCATTTCATTTCAGGGTATACTTGACTAACTTAATCCATTTATTCATACCTAATAATTTACAAATATCAAATGGATTTATATAACCAAGCACATGTACTTATCAAACATAATATAAACTCACATATTTGCACATGTATAACATGCAAAAACTTAACTAACATAATGCCGAAAGTATATGTACCTTATACGCAAGTAAATTATAAATAAATAAAAACAATGTGGCCGAATATCACATATACACACGTTCTAGCATAAGTTATAATAGTCATCAATTTACTGCAAACATATGTTATAATTTTTACATGACAACTCATGGCAAACCCTAGCATAAATAACATCAATTATAGACATGTAGCCGAACCACAAAGTACCTTACAAGCTATATAAATACTTAAATACACCTTCAAAATATCACAAAGATTTTAAACAACCATATCATATGGCATATTTATCCAAAGACTTAAGCAATAATTCAACCCAAAATCGAATTCAAGTCTAAAAATAAAATCATTTACATTACACAAAATACTTACCACAACATAAACCATAGTCAAGCATAATCACATATATCAAACCAAGATCATGATCATCATAACAAAGCACACATAAAACCAAATCTAAACATATATATAGCAAGTCATTTTCGCATGGCTTTTAATACATAACCAAAATCAACACTTCAAACTATATGTTCTAGCCTATACATGCCATAATTTAAGCTTAACTAATAAGGTACCAAAAACAGTGGATAGTGTGATGAGCTTGGCTGACAGTCCCCGAGCTTGTGGCTTGACTCCAAAATCTATAAAACAGAATAACATAATACACAGAGTAAGCTACCACAGCTTAGTAAGTCATAAGCAAATAAACAACTTAATATTATATTCAAATTGATTTAAACTTGCTGGATTATATTATCATTATCAATGTATAACCTTAAACCTACAATTGAAATAAAAAATTACAATTTCATGCACAATACTACCTTAGCCGAATGCTCCCATAATCTCATTACCAAGAAACAATCAGCTTTCTAAGTTAAATTGTCCTTATGCAATAAAATTTACAAGTACACACATTTATATAAGCTCAAAAATCCAGTTACAACATCATGTACATAAATTACTTTCATGGCTGAATACACATGGGTACATATAAATGCATATCCAAGAATCATTTCCATAATATTTACACCATTTGTTCAAAGCCAAATACACATATTTAAACCATGGAAGTTTATTCTTTATGCCATACATAACACATATTATCAAACAAGTCACATACTTACCTTATCATTGTTAACTAATAAACTAAATCATACCTGTCCCTTTTTGCTCATATAACACATCCGATCATGTTTTACCTTTGCCCGATGAACCATCCGGAATTGGATAGGACACTCGGATAATCGCATAAATCGTACAATGCCAACGTCCTAGACATGGTCTTACATGTAGCCACATATCGATGCCACTATCCCAAAAAGGGTCTTACTCGTAAACACATATCAAAAACACAAATCAATGCCATGGACTTGCTCGCACACATATATCGAAATCCTATGTCATGACATATGTTATCCTAGATATTCCTAAGGTTCATACGGGGCTTTCGGACGTCGTATCTCGGTCGAATCGAACTCGAAAGTGTAGTAACCATATTCAAACACATTCATCCATAGCATAATTTAATCTTAACATTTCATAACAGCATGTAAATATAACATTAAATTATCAATAAACACATCTATTTGCTTATAAACATACCTCAGACGATACAAAATAGAATCGGGCAGCTAGTCGATAACTTTCATCTTTTTCCCCGATCCAAATCTGATTTCTTTGGTTCTTGATCTAAACATATTCAAATTAAGCTCATTCAAACATATTTTCATTCAATTTAGTCCAAAAACACATAAATGGGAAATTACCATTTTACCCCTAACATTTACAATTTTTACAATTTAGTCCCTATTGCATAAAACACAAAATACACAAAATTTCAAAACACCCATGTTAGGCTGAATGGTACCCATGCCTATACAAGTCCATATATTTTATCAATTTCACATTTTAGTTCCTCAAATTATTATTTTTGTAATTAAGTCCTAATTACTCAAAATCATCAAAAACTCCAATACAAAATATGTTAATCTAAAACATATCCTTCATTTTTCATCATCAAACAACAAAAATCACAAGCTATCAACAATGGCACAACTCAAAATATTCATCAAAATCAAAAATTAAAGCTTGGGTTTTGTAGTACTCGAAGCAACGATCTCAAAAACGTAGAAATTATCAAAAACTGAGCTAAAACTTACCTTGAATCAAGCTTGAAAGTGCCAAACCCTAAGTTTCTTTTCTTTTCTTTGGTTATTTTAATATTCAGAAATAGGAAAGTATGAACACTAAAAATGTTTTGTTTTATTATTTTATGATATGTTTTATATTATGACATTTTATCACATAAGTTACCATTTTAACCTTAGTATAAATTATTTATAATTCACCTATTAATGACCGAATGTGTCCATGCAAAAATTCAAAGGTATATTTGCATTATAAGTACCTCCACTATTAAAGACAACAACAATTAAGCACTTTCACATTTAACCACTAAATTTTTATTTTACGAGATTAAGCCCTTTTATTTAATCGGGCACCTAAATGATAAAATTGAATCACGAAAATTTCACAAGCATAAATTCACACAAAATAAACATGAAAAATAATTTTAAAATATTTTTCTAACTCGGATTCGTGGTCCCGAAACCACCGTTTCGATTAGGTCTAAATTGGGCTGTTATAACACCTGCAATTAACACATTAAAACATGAATATTAAACATATTTAAACACATAAAACACATTAAACACTCAACTTAAATAAATGAACCTAAAACTTAAAAACACATGCTTCATTAAATTATTCCAGCAACTAGATAATTTAAGAGAAGCATACCTTAAACAAGTTCATTAATTCAATTATTTAAACTAATATGAGTTGAATAAAATCCAGCAACTCATTTATTAATCTAAGATGAGTTTATTAAAAGTCAAATTCAACTTGCAATAAATTGCAAGTGACGCCTATTGGACTAGTCCAAGCATGACTATTGGATTTGGCTTCTTACTCTTCCCAAGCTTGATCCACATAGCTTGCTAATGCATCTTGAAATTTCTTAGCTCGTGGCCGAGTTATAGGCCCTCGTGGCAGCTCAATGGATTTGGTAGTGACTTCCCGAGCTAAGGGCGCATCAAAAGTCCTAAGTGGCTGATAGATTATGTATGCGTGACTCATATACTTTGATGTAAGTAAAAGCTTGAGCTTGAACAGATAAGGAATCGAAAGCTGGTGCATTGGGTGTATGATTTGTGCAGTATGTAGCGTCATTCACAATAGTGGAATTCATAGCTGTAACAGCCCGATTTTGGGCCTAGTCAGAACAATGGCTTTGGAACCACTATTCTGGGGCCGGAGAAATTATTTTTAATGTTATTTTATGTGTTATAGGATGATTATATGAGTGCATGGAAATTTTAGTGAATTAATTTTAGCGATTGGAAGCTTAATTTTGAAAAAGGACTAAATCCCATAAAGGGAAAAAGTTGTGAATTAATAGCAAAAGGTGTTAAATTGCTAGAGAACCATAATTGGGGGTGTTTAAAGTGCAAATAGACCCTAATAAGGTGCTTGGTTAGCCAAAGGGATAGGATTTGACAAAATTGTCAAAGTTAGGTGAGTTGGTGACCTATTTTGACTAGAATAAAAAAATAAAATAAAGAAAAAAAGAGATATTATCTTTTCATCTTCCTTCCTCCACCGAAAATACCAACAAAATAGGGGTTTTGAGAGCTCAAAATTTCAGCAATTTCCATCCCTTGCAAGTAAGTGATTTTGATGATCATTTTTGTTGATTTTTGTGTTTTTGAGACCCTTGTAACATGAGCTAACTAAAGGGGGGACTATTTTGAAAAATGGTTGAAAGTCTAGGGTTTTTCCATGAGATCATTTATGTTGTTTGCTGAATTTTTATGGAAGAAAATGAATCTTGGTTGTGTAATAAACAACTTTTGTGAAAGAAGTTTAAATGAAAACACATAAAAAGGGCTATTTTGTAAAGTTGTAAAAATTAGTTGTAAATGTGTGAAATAATTAAAATTGTGAGTTGCTATAGTTATATAAAGAATTCAGCCAGGCTTGGTAAATGAGGAAATTCAATAAATTTGATTTACGAGCCTAAGGGCAAAATCGTAATTTTTATAAAGTCTAAGGGCAAAACGGTCAATTTTTCAAATTGTGAATTATAGAATGTTTTAATTAATTTAATGATTAAATGAGTGAATGTGACACCCCTAATGTGACCCTAGTCGGAGAGTGGTTTCGGGACCACAAAACCGAGTCACAAGAATAATTAGGTGTTATATTCTGTGCTTATTGTATGTGGAATTTGTATGCGTAAATATTTCGTGTCTTGATTTTTATTAATTAGGTGCTAATTTATAAGAAAGGACCCATGTGTTAGGACTTGAAAATGTGATAGGTGAATTTTTAAGAAGCCTAATAATGCATGAAGTGAAATAAATGGAGTTGCATGTCAATTATCCCATTTCCTAAGGTTAGTGGCCTACCATGACAAATTATGGGCAAAGGAACATGTTTCCAACATGTTTTGCTAATGGTTGATGTTAGAATGGTTATTATATTGGTGTTAGTAGGAAGAAAAGAAAAAAAATGGGTATGTGTGGTTGCCCCTCCCCATTGCCGTGTATTGAGCAAAGAAAAAAAAGTTTGGTTCATCTTCCTCCTAGCTTAGCCGATCCTTCAAGAAGAAAAGGAAGAGTTAGCATTCGGTCACTTGAGCTTGAACTAAGGTATGGAATCCATGTTAGTCTTTGAAATCTTTGCATATATGAAGCTAGTTACTAAGTCCTTTACTTGCCCATGTCAAAAATTTTGAAGGTGGTAGTAATACAAGTGTTCGCCATGGAAGATGTTTAGGGAAATGGTTGTTGCCTTTATGATTTAAGGAATAATTAGAAATGGGTGAAAGAAACAAGTCTTTGTTCTTGATTCTTCTTGGCCGATTCTAAGGGAGAAAAGAGAGCAACCATTTGGTTTCTAAGCCATAAATAAGGTGAGAAATTCATATGAATCCTTGAAATTTTAGATGAAATTGAGCTAGTTACCAAGTATTTTTTAGGTGACCCATGTTAGAAATTGTGATTTTGGGGTGACTAGAACTTTCGCCATAATGGTTATTGAGGATTAAGGTTATGTTTCATGCCAAACTTGATGAATCTTGGTGTATGGGTGCTTGAACTAAACGAATGATCAAGTAGATGCATAAATACAAAGTAAGAAGAATCGGCTATTATGTGTAATACTATTGCGAATATGAAAATGTTATACTTGAATAATGTATATGGTTGGAGTTGCTAATATGAAAGGAAGGCTTAGATGTGTTTGTTTAAAGAAGGAATTGTTGAAGAATGTATGTGAACTTGGCCAACGATTCGCTTAGTACATATATGATGTGAAAGTCTTGGAATTTATTTTGATTTTTGTGTATTATGACCATGTATAATCGGCCACATGAGTAATTTGAGCACTTGATGTTATATTAAAATTCTTGAGCTTAAATATATGGATGTATGTATATGTGGTCATATAATGGCGTTTTGGTTTAAAGGTTGAATGATAAATTATAATAAAGCGAGATGATATGAGATGCCGAATGTGATTGACAAGTAAACATTATTGATAAAAATATTGAATACTTCTACTTGTATTCGTTAAGCTCAAGAGCAAAGGGGAGCTAAATCCGATAAAGGGAAGGAAAAAGTGGTCGAATAGCCGTTGAAGCCGTCTGACGACATCCGAGGTAAGTCCTCAAGAAATGACCCTACTCGAATTATGTGAAATGAAATATGGATGTGTAATGATTATTGATTTATGTGTGTATGAGTATTTGAATGATACCCGCTAAGTCCCAAGGCGATTATGCTAGTGATATGTTTGTGTTTGAGCCTTAGTAACGAAAATGAAATATGGATGTGTAATGATTATTGATGTATATGTGTGCATGAGCAATTGAATGATATCCGGCTAAGTCCCAAGACATTTATGCTAGCAATTATATCGGGTTAAGACCAAGGCAATTGTGCTAGTGACTACATCCGGCTAAGACCAAGGCATTCGTGCAAGTTGTTAAATCCGGGCTAATACCCAAGGCATTTGAGCAAGTCGTTCTATCCGGCTAAGACCCAAAGGCATTCGTGCATGTGGTTATATCCGGTTGTATTCAAGAAGCTTGGGCTGGAGGTGAGCGTTGGTTTCGTAATAAATTTAATTAGTACGCTCGAAAAGCCCAAAGAATAAGGTATGTTTATATGTGCATTGGAAAAGTCGATATGTTTGAGTAACATTCGCTCAATCGACTAACGAGTTTTCAGCTATTGAATTGGTTGATATCTTGTGAAAGTGTATAATGATGAAGTGTGAAGTAAGTATGATTATGTGAATGTGTATTAATGAAATGATTCATTTGGCTATGTGAATGTAATGCTTTAGTTAAAGCTGATTTTATTGCTTGAGACTTACTAAGCATAAAAAAATGCTTACCCCGTTGCTTTGGCTCTCTGTTTTATAGATTTTGCTCGTTAGCGATCGGATTCGGGATCATTAAAGTCGAAGTCATCTACACTATCAAAGCCTCCATTTTGGTATAATTTTGGTTGAACTTTGAAATGGCATGTATAGGACTACCCTATTGTTGAAGGTCATGTACCTTTCGGTTTTGTGTAAGCTTGGATAGCCATGCGAAAATGGCTTATATACGTTTTTAGTATGATTATATAATCGTTTGTATGATGATCATTATGGGGTATGGAATTGTTTGAAAAGATTAGCCATTGGAATGGTTAATCATGATCACACTTTGTGCTATGTATGCAAAAAGGGCCAATTGAATCGTGGAAATCATGAAATAGGTAATGGTTACCTTGAAAACAGATGCTGGCAGCAGCAGTGGTGTGGTTTTGAAAAATTACCAAAATTTTTAGGAATGGTATTAAATAGTGAATAAGTGATGTAAATGAACCTTGATGAGTCTACTTTCATATGGAAGAAACGAAACGGTCATAGGAGTTACATGTTAAGAGATATTAAAGCTATTGTGAAACAGGGCCAGAACGGTTTCTAGGTCCCCTATCGTGACTTTAAAAATTTACTATAAATTATCCAGAAATAATTAGAAGTCATGCCTTATATGTGCAGATTCCATTTTGAGTCTAGTTTCATTAGAAACAATCGGCACCAGTATTAAAGCCCTGTACAGGGAGATATTCAAGTTGTAACGCGCGAAGGTCAGAGCAGTCGATCCCTGTAACATGGGTGAATTTTACTAATAAACTGTACCAATTGGCCCGACCAAAAATTCTAAAAATAAATCCATGGATGGATATATGAGTCTAAATTCAGGGAAAATTTACAGAATCAGTTTCCGAGTTTTGAAACTCGAGATATGATTTTAAAGGCGACGATGGACGCAGATTTCCAGCCTGTCTGAAAATGTCAAATTGGTGGGTGCAATATGTGGATTTGGCTTGTTAACCCTCGTGTCCGACACCGGCGATGGTCTGGGGTTCAGGGTGTTACAATTTTATTGGTATCAGAGCTACGGTTTAGTCGATTCTAGGACTACCGTGATATGTTCGGGTCTAGCTATACATGCCATATAGTGATAAATTGATAGTGTGGTGATTTCTGACAATCTGAATTTGTGTTTATTTATAGCAATGGATCCCGATCCCAACCGAGCAATAGCTGATGATGTGGAGAGTGTGGCACCTGCTCCCGCGCAAGGGACAACAATGGACTCTCAACCTATGGCTAGCAATCCGAATGATGAGGCTAGGCAAGCTTTTTATAGTGTGATGAATGATTGGTTCAACCAATACATTCGAACTAACACTACTGTTCCACAACCTCCATTCCCGACTAATGTAACCCCAAGACCTACAATACCTCCGAATCGACCAAATAAGGTCAAGTAAGCCCCAGTTGATGTAATTCGTAAACATGGGGCCACTGAATTCAAGGCTATGGATAGCGACGATGCTTAGCAAGCTGAATTTTGGTTGGACAACACTATCCGGTGCTCGATGAGCTATCTTGTACACCGATGAGTGCTTAAAGTGTACCATCTCCTTGCTACGCGATTCGCCTACTATTGGTGGAGTACTCTAACTTCGTGGTGCCTAGAGAGCAAGTGACTTGGGAATTCTTTCAAACCGAGTTCTGAAAAAGTATATCGATCGAGATTCATCGACCAAAAGCGAAGGAATTTCTTGATCTTAAGCAAGGCTCTATGTCGATTCATCGACTACGAACGAAAATTTGTGAGGCTTAGCCAGTACACGCGAGAATGCATTTCGTCCGAAGCTATTATATGTAAACGCTCGAGGATGGGCTGAATGATGATATAAGGATGTTCGTTGGCATTCTCGAAATACGAGAGTTCGTAGTACTTGTTGAGCGAGCTTGTAAAGCCAAAGAGCTTAGAAAGGAGAAACAAAAAGTTGATGTGGGAACTGGAGAATTCCGAAAAAGGTCCTCGGGAAAGTCTCTTCAACAGGCATCGAAGAGATTTCGAGATGATGTGAGCCGGTCTAGAGGCGCTTTGGGCTTTTCTAGACGAGATCGCGATCGACCCCCTGTGACCACAAGAGTCACTTCGATCGCCAGTGGTGGAAATGATCACCTAGAGAGAGCGGAGTGTCTGCATTGTGGAAAATGGCATTTGGGGAGCTGTAGGTTCCGTGATCGCTCCTGCTATAACTGTGGATCAGCCGACCACTTTATCAAGGATTACTCGAGGTTGCTCGAACAAAATGTAAGTCAAAGTGGAAACCCGGGTGCTACCACTGCTCGAAGTAGGCCACCTAGAAATATGGGCAATGTTAGTGGCGGTCAGAGAGGATCTAGAGATGCTACCATCAGATCTGAGGCTCGTGCTCCTGCTAGGACTTATGCCATACGCGCACGCGAGGATGTTGCCTCACCAGATGTTATTACCGGTACTTTCACTCTTTTCGATACTAATGTGATTGCTTTGATTGACCCTGGTTCTACTCATTCTTATATATGTGAAACCTTAGCATCCAAGAAGACTTTTCCTATTGAGTCTCTCGAGTTTGTAATTCGGTGTCAAACCCTTGGGTCATTACGTGCTTGTCAACAAAGTGTGCAAGAAAAGTCCCCTAGTATTCCGAGGTTCTTGTTTTCCGCGGACTTGATGCTTTTGCCGTTCGATGAATTGACGTTATTCTTGGTTTGGATTGGTTGACCATGCACGATGCGGTTGTAAATTGCAAAAGCAAGACTATCGATTTGAGGTGCGCGAATAACGAGATAATTCGGGTTGAGTCTACGGACTTAAAGGGTTGCCACCGTAATATCGCAATGTTGGCGGAAATATGTAAGAAAAGGGTGCGGCGTACCTTGCGTATGTGCTCGATGACAAGGAGTCGAAAAGAAACCCGAATCGATGCGGTGGTTTGTGAATACCGGATGTTTTTCCGAAGAATTGTCGGGTTTACCACCTGCTCGGAAATAGAGTTTGGTATCGAATTGGTACCGTACCACTCCAATTTCGATAGCTCCGTATCGTATGGCACCAACGGAATTAAAGGAGTTGAAAGCTCGGTTGCAAGAATTGGTGGACGAGGTTTTGCTCTCCGAGTTTTTCGCCTTTGGGTGCGCCGGTGTTGTTTGTGAAAAGAATGATGGAACCATGAGGTTGCATCAACTATCGTCGACTTAATAAAGCGGCGATAAAGAACAAATATCCGTTATCACAGTATCGACGATTTGTTCGATCAACTGAAGGGACCTCGGTGTTCTCGAAAATAGATTTGAGATCGGGCTATTATCAATTGCGAATTGAGATTCGGACGTACCCAAGACGCCTTGAGCGAGATATGGTCACTACGAGTTCCTAGTGATGCCGTTTGGGCTTACTAATGCCCTCGCGGTATTTATGGATTTGATGAATCGGATCTTGAGACCATATTTGGATCGGTTCGTAGTCGTATTCATTGATGACATCTTGGTCTATTCAAGAAATGAGACCGAACATCTTTGAACACCGAGGTTAGTGCTGCAAATTTTATGGGATAAGCGGTTATATGCTAAGTTCAAGAAGTATGAGTTCGGATAAGAGAGGTTAGCTTCTTGGGGCATGTGGTATCTGCATCGGGTATTCGAGTCGACCCGAACAAAATTTTAGCCATACTTAATTGGAAGCCTCAGAAATATTACGAGGATCGGAGCTTTTGGGGCTTGCTTAGGTTATTACCGACGATTTGTAAAAGGTTTCTCAACGATAGCCACGCCAATGCCGGGTTACTCCAAAAGGATGTTAAGTTCGAATGGACGGAGAAATGTCAAAAAAGTTTCGATCAACTGAAAACTTATTTGACTGAAGCCCCAATTCTAGTGCAACCCGAATCGGGCAAAGAGTTTGTCATTTATAGTGGCGCATCCCTACTTGGGTTGGGTTGCGTATTGATGCAAGAAGGGCGAGTTGTGGCCTATGCGTCGAGACAATTAAAGCCACATGAGAAAAATTATCCGACCCATAATCTCGAATTGGCTGCCATCGTATTCGCCTTAAAGATATGGCGACATTACTTATTTGGTGAGAAGTGCCATGTGTATTCGGATCACAAAAGTCTCAAATATTTGATGACCCAAAGAGACTTAAATCTGCGACAAAGACGTTGGCTCGAGTTGTTAAAGGATTATGAGCTGGTCAATGACTATCACCCGGGAAAGGCGAATGTGGTTGCGGATGCCTTGAGTCGTAAATCATTATTCACTTTACGAGCGATGAATGTGCACATGTCCGTTCGATCCGACAACGTGTTAGTAGCTGAATTGAAAGCCAAACCATTATTGATGCATCAAATTTGTGAAGCTCAGAAGGTCGACGATGAGTTGGTTGCAAAACGGGCCGAGTGTGTTTCGAACAAGGAATCGGAGTTTCAGATCGATGATGACGATTGTTTGAGGTTCAGGAGTCGTCTGTGTGTTCCAAAGAATTCGGAACTTATTTCGATAATACTGAACGAAGCCCATTGTAGCCGAATGGCGATCCACCCGGGGAGTACGAAGATGTACAACGATTTGAAATGTCGGTTTTGGTGGCATGGTATGAAACGAGACATCTCCGACTTTGTTTCGAGGTGTTTAATATGTCAACAAGTGAAAGCGGAACATCAAGTGCCTTGAGATTACTTGACCGATCACGATACCCGAGTTGAAATGGGATCGAGTCACAATGGACTTCGTATCCGGACTGCCATTGTCAGTGAGTAAGAAGGATACGATTTGGGTTGTTGTAGATAGATTGACTAAGTCGGCTCACTTTGTCCCCGTACGTACAGACTTTTCAATGGACAAACTAGCCGAACTGTACGTTTCTCAGATTGTGAGATTGCACGGGGTGCCTATTTCCATCGTGTCGGATAGAGATCCGAGATTTACCTCGCGATTTTGGAAAAAGTTGCAAGAAGCTTTGGGTACCAAGTTGCATTTCAGCACCGCCTTTCACCCCCAAACCGATGGTCAATCCGAGCGGATAATTCAGATACTTGAGGATATGTTGAGATGTTGCATCCTCGAGTTCAGTGGTTCATGGGAACGGTATTTACCGTTGATTGAATTCGCTTACAACAACAGCTTTCAATCAAGTATTAAGATGGCACCCTACGAGGCTTTGTACGGTCGTAAATGCCATACACCATTGTTTTGGATTGAGCTCGGTGAAAGCAAAATTTTCGGGGTGGATTTGATTAGAGATCTGAATGAAAGTGAAAGTAATCCGTGAAAGTCTGAAGATAGCCTCCGATCGTCAGAAGTCGTACGCGGATCTGAAGCGTAAAGACATCGAGCATCAGGTGGGAGATAAAGTGTTTCTCAAGGTTTCACCTTGAAAAAGATACTCAGATTCGGCCGTAAGGGCAAGTTGAGCCCGAGGTTCATTGGGCCATATGAGATATCCGAGCGAGTCGGTCCAGTGGCATATCGTCTGATTTTGCCCCCTGAACTCGAAAAGATTCACGATGTCTTTCATGTTTCGATGCTTCGACCTATAGATCTGATCCATCGCACGTGATTAGTCCATCAGAGGTTGAAATTCAAGCCGATATGAGTTATGAAGAAGAACTGATTCGTATCCTAGCTCGTGAAGTGAAGGAGTTGCGAAACAAAAGGGTTCCGTTAGTAAAAGTGTTATGGCTCAAACACGGGATAGAAGAAGCTACTTAGGAACCCGAGAACTCTATGAAAGAACGATACCCAAACCTATTTACCGGTAAGATTTTCGGGGATGAAAATCTCTTAAGTGGGGGAGAGTTGTGACACCCCTAATGTGACCCTAGTCGGAGAGTGGTTTCGGGACCACAAAACCGAGTCACAAGAATAATTAGGTGTTATATTCTGTGCTTATTGTATGTGGAATTTGTATGCGTAAATATTTCGTGTCTTGATTTTTATTAATTAGGTGCTAATTTATAAGAAAGGACCCATGTGTTAGGACTTGAAAATGTGATAGGTGAATTTTTAAGTGGCCTAATAATGCATGAAGTGAAATAAATGGAGTTGCATGTCAATTATCCCATTTCCTAAGGTTAGTGGCCGGCCATGACAAATTATGGGCAAAGGAACATGTTTCCAACATGTTTTGCTAATGGTTGATGTTAGAATGGTTATTATATTGGTGTTAGTAGGAAGAAAAGAAAAAAAATGGGTATGTGTGGTTGCCCCTCCCCATTGCCGTGTATTGAGCAAAGAAAAAAAAGTTTGGTTCATCTTCCTCCTAGCTTAGCCGATCCTTCAAGAAGAAAAGGAAGAGTTAGCATTCGGTCACTTGAGCTTGAACTAAGGTATGGAATCCATGTTAGTCTTTGAAATCTTTGCATATATGAAGCTAGTTACTAAGTCCTTTACTTGCCCATGTCAAAATTTTGAAGGTGGTAGTAATACAAGTGTTCGCCATGGAAGATGTTTAGGGGAAATGGTTGTTGCCTTTATGATTTAAGGAATAATTAGAAATGGGTGAAAGAAACAAGTCTTTGTTCTTGATTCTTCTTGGCCGATTCTAAGGGAGAAAAAGAGAGCAACCATTTGGTTTCTAAGCCATAAATAAGGTGAGAAATTCATATGAATCCTTGAAATTTTAGATGAAATTGAGCTAGTTACCAAGTATTTTTTAGGTGACCCATGTTAGAAATTGTGATTTTGGGGTGACTAGAACTTTCGCCATAATGGTTATTGAGGATTAAGGTTATGTTTCATGCCAAACTTGATGAATCTTGGTGTATGGGTGCTTGAACTAAACGAATGATCAAGTAGATGCATAAATACAAAGTAAGAAGAATCGGCTATTATGTGTAATACTATTGCGAATATGAAAATGTTATACTTGAATAATGTATATGGTTGGAGTTGATAATATGAAAGGAAGGCTTAGATGTGTTTGTTTAAAGAAGGAATTGTTGAAGAATGTATGTGAACTTGGCCAACGATTCGCTTAGTACATATATGATGTGAAAGTCTTGGAATTTATTTTTGATTTTTGTGTATTATGACCATGTATAATCGGCCACATGAGTAATTTGAGCACTTGATGTTATATTAAAATTCTTGAGCTTAAATATATGGATGTATGTATATGTGGTCATATAATGGCGTTTTGGTTTAAAGGTTGAATGATAAATTATAATAAAGCGAGATGATATGAGATGCCGAATGTGATTGACAAGTAAACATTATTGATAAAAATATTGAATACTTCTACTTGTATTCGTTAAGCTCAAGAGCAAAGGGGAGCTAAATCCGATAAAGGGAAGGAAAAAGTGGTCGAATAGCCGTTGAAGCCGTCCGACGACATCCGAGGTAAGTCCTCAAGAAATGACCCTACTCAATTATGTGAAATGAAATATGGATGTGTAATGATTATTGATTTATGTGTGTATGAGTATTTGAATGATACCGGGCTAAGTCCCGAAAGCGATTATGCTAGTGATATGTTTGTGTTTGAGCCTTAGTAACGAAAATAAAATATGGATGTGTAATAATTATTGATGTATATGTGTGCATGAGCAATTGAATGATATCCGGCTAAGTCCGAAGACATTTATGCTAGCAATTATATCCGGTTAAGACCGAAGGCAATTGTGCTAGTGACTACATCCGGCTAAGACCAAGGCATTCGTGCAAGTTGTTAAATCCGGCTAATACCAAGGCATTTGTGCAAGTCGTTCTATCCGGGCTAAGACCAAGGCATTCGTGCATGTGGTTATATCCGGTTGTATTCAAGAAGCTTGGGCTGGAGGTGGCGTTGGTTGCTGTAATAAATTTAATTAGTACGCTCGAAAAGCCCAAAGAATAAGGTATGTTTATATGTGCATTGGAAAAGTCGATATGTTTGAGTAACATTCGCTCAATCGACTAACGAGTTTTCAGCTATTGAATTGGTTGATATCTTGTGAAAGTGTATAATGATGAAGTGTGAAGTAAGTATGATTATGTGAATGTGTATTAATGAAATGATTCATTTGGCTATGTGAATGTAATGCTTTAGTTAAAGCTGATTTTATTGCTTGAGACTTACTAAGCATAAAAAATGCTTACCCGTTGCTTTGGCTCTCTTTTATAGATTTTGCTCGTTAGCGATCGGATTCGGGATCATTAAAGTCGAAGTCATCTACACTATCAAAGCCTCCATTTTGGTATAATTTTGGTTGAACTTTGAAATGGCATGTATAGGACTACCCTATTGTTGAAGGTCATGTACCTTTCGGTTTTGTGTAAGCTTGGATAGCCATGCGAAAATGGCTTATATCGTTTTAGTATGATTCTATAATCGTTTGTATGATGATCATTATGGGGTATGGAATTGTTTGAAAAGATTAGCCATTGGAATGGTTAATCATGATCACACTTTGTGCTATGTATGCAAAAGGGCCAATTGAATCGTGGAAATCATGAAATAGGTAATGGTTACCTTGAAAACAGATGCTGGCAGCAGCAGTGGTGTGGTTTTGAAAAATCACCAAAATTTGTAGGAATAGTATTAAATAGTGAATAAGTTATGTAAATGAACCTTGATGAGTCTACTTTCATATGGAAGAAACGAAACGGTCATAGGAGTTACATGTTAAGAGATATTAAAGCTATTGTGAGACAGGGCCAGAACGGTTTCTGGGTCCCCTGTCGCGACTTTAAAAATTTACTATAAATTATCCAGAAAGAATTAGAAGTCATTCCTTATATTTTCAGATTCCATTTTGAGTCTAGTTTCATTAGAAACAAATGGTACCAGTATTAAAGCCCTGTACAGGGAGATATTCAAGTTGTAACGCGCGAAGGTCAGAGCAGTCGATCCCTGTAACATGGGTGACTTTTACTAATAAACTGTACCAATTGGCCCGACTAAAAATTCTAAAAATAAATCCATGGATGGATATATGAGTCTCAATTTAGGGAAAATTTACGGAATCAGTTTCCGAGTTTTGAAACTCGAGATATGATTTTTAAGGCGACAGTGACGCAGATTTCCAGCCTGTCTGGAAATGTCAAATTGGTGGGTGCAATATGTGGATTTGGCTTGTTAACCCCTCGTGTCCGACACCGGCGATGGTCTCGGGTTCGGGGTGTTACAGTGAATTTCATCATGTTTGTAACACCCCGATCCCGTGGCCGTTACCGAAAATCGAACACGAGGTGTTACCGAGCTTACTTCATTTATTTCCCCCAAATTTTTTTTTTCCAGGCATGCTGGCTAACTGTATCGTAGTCGCTTTAAAAATCATATCTTGAGTTCTAAAACTCAAAATCCAATTCCGTAAATTTTTCCTGAAACTAGACTCATATAACTATATGGTAGAATTTTTGGTTAAGCCAATTAGTACAGTTTATTCATTAAAGTCTCCCCTATTTCAAGGTTCAACTATACTGACCTCTGTGCATTTCAGCTTAAATATCTCCCTGTACAGGGCCTCAATGCCTATACCGTTTGTCTCTAATGAAACTAGACTCGATGATGAATCTGCACATATAAGGTACGACCTCTAATTATCTCGATAAAATTTATGGTAAATTTCCTAAGTCAGAACAGGGGATTCAGAAATCGCTCTGGCCCTGCTTCGCGAGAATTTAAACATCTCTTAACATATAGCTCATATGGTCGTTTCGCTTCTTCCGTATGAAAATAGACTCATAGATCTTCGATTACATAATTTATTCATTATTTAATTTCATTTCTACTATTTTTAGTGATTTTTCAATCTCACATCACTGCTGCTGTTTGCATCTGTTACTAGAGTGAACTATGCCTATTTCATGATTTTCCTTGGTCTAACTAATAATTCATCATACATGTCACCAATTATGACCATGACTAGCCATGCCAGAGGCTAATCATCACCGACCATCTCCCTACTACACTATAGCCATATCATGAGTATAGCACGAAAATAAATCAGCCACGACATATGGCGTAATAATCGAGTAGACCTCAACCAATACTCAACCAAAACCGAATTACTAAGACTTGTGACCAAACATCATAAAACCAAATCCAACCGAACATTTATGCCATTTTCGCATGGCTAAAAGGTTACATACCAAATTTCAAACAAACATAATAGCCTATACATGCCGAAATGTTCTCCTAGACCAACTAAGAAGAAAATACCAAAAGTTGCTAGCCGGTGTGATGACTTCGACGACGGTCCCGAGCACACAAAATGGATCAAGAACCTAAATAAGCAACAAATAAGCACACCAAATGAGTACATAACTCAGAAGTCATAAGCACTACTCTACCGTCCAAAAATAATAATCATAAGTGAAAACAAATAATACAAAATCAATTTTTCCAACCATAACAAACTATGCTACAATTTCTTAAATTTTTGGTTCGATCTCATGCCAAGTCCTTCAATCAAATCAAATGCCAAGTCAGCCCAATCGATTTAGATCCATTTCCTCAAGTTTGGAACAACGATGCACTAGATAAATTTATGCATACACCGCACAACCTCAATTTCGATATTTAGTTAGTAGCTCAATCACTTACCTCGTTCATGCACAATTTATATCAACAACCGAATGTTGCACACATAGTGTTTATTATGTTCGCACACATAGTGCCATAGTAAATCGCACACATAGTGCCATAGTAAATTGCACACATAGTGCATTTGAGATTCCCTCATGCTTCAACCTCCCAATCGGCATACATAGTGCCACATAATTTTGCACACATAGTGCCCTATGTTGTTTCATCATGGTAAAGCAATTTACTCAACTCAAATTGTACATATGGTCATATTAATAAGTAGGAGAATCACTCTGAAAAATATCTATCCAAGGAGTTCTCACAAAAAGTGCTTAAGGACTTACCTTGTGTTGGGTATAACGGTTCCGACCCGGCTACTCGATGTCCTTGGCTTTGCCCTTGCTTGATTCCCCTTCTTTAACTTCTCGGGCTTAATAAATAAATTAACTAGTTTAATCATCTTGCTAAACATTTATAATTCAATTACACATGCATATGTATGTTTGTATATTAAGCAACCACTCTTACTAATTACCCATTTAGTCGATTATACACATAATTAAAGGTAACATCACGAATGGGCATACTTATGTATATATATATATACATGTACAATGTCATCTATAACATGATCTAAACACCTAAATTCTTCTCATGCACAGTTGATCGACTTTTTCCCAATCTAGCATAGCTTCACCTCTATTTGTAATATCATATAAATCCACATGTGACTACATTTCTTAAGTTCAACATCTTAATGCCCATTATAGCCACTCCCATAATCTAAATCTAAAATCGGCAACATCCCTTTCAACTATGTTAGCGAATACTCATTCTCTTCTTAGTCCTAAATTCGGCACCTCCAACAAAATGACTTAACAACTTCAACTTTCATGCTAACATAACAAGCAACTTAACACATCCATATAACTAACATGTTAATAGCATCAAGGTATCAACTAAAAATTTTAAGCTTCTTTGTCAAATCCCAACTCTCCAACAACCCCAAATCCAACCATGGGATAGATAGAATTCAAACTAACAACCAAAAATATACATGAATTTAAAGGAATAACTTCAACATACCTCAACCTAGATACAAGTATGGCGAACTTCTCCAAAGCTTTTCTCTTTCTTTTACTTGGTTTTTCGGCTAAAGGATAGCAAGGATGAACACACCCTTTTTTTTTTGTTCATTTTCTTATTATTAATCTTTATTTCTCCTCTATTTTAATTACTTACCAATATTAAATAATAAACAACATAATCTTGGAAGAATGAAGCCATGCTTGGCCGGCCACTCAACATAATTTGGGCATTTTGACATGCAAACCCAAATTTTCATATTTCAATACTATTTGGTCCTTACTTATTTACCTATCAAAATTTTCTAAGTCTCTCAACTAAATCCTTTCAAGTAAGATTCACATTCCTAAGATAAAAATTAAAACATCAAATTTTTATACAAGTACTACCACACATATAAGGTATGCAAATTTTAACTAAATTTTATGACTCGGTTTTGTGGTCCCAAAACCACATTCCGACTAGGGTCAAATTAGGGCTGTCACAATGTTAGACTAAGAAAATTGAGATTTGGGCTTAAATCGAAAAGTTCGAGATTATGGACTAATTTGAAGTAGTTGGCCGTAATTGCTTTTCAGGGAAGTTCGTATGATAATAATAATGCAACGTTATGTTTAAATTACATTCCTTACTATTATTGTACATATTGTATGATTTAATATATTGGAAAAAAAAAGATGGAATGGTGCATATGACATGGAAGAATAGTCTATCAAATGCAAGGAAATGATGATATATGACAAGTGATATATGAAATATATGCTATATGTTATGTAAATTCTTAAAAGCTTATTTACTATTTGAGTTATGCCTTATTATGCTATGAATGGGCAATTGGTACTATTGTAAGCATGAATGATATTATGGCAGTTACATACAACATCACGAGCAAGTACGATAAAGTGTGCATGTGCAAGTGAGAAAAAACCTGTTTTAACCTTAGGGATATTTTAGGATACAAGTGACTTGTCACTAGGAATTAAGAAGTTCAAACTCCTTGAGTGGTCCCGGTTCATGATATTTGTGGCATCCGAGCTCGTTGAGTGGTCCGGGTTCATTATGGATGCGAGCATCCGAGCTCGTTGAGTGGTCCAAGTTCATAGTGGATGCGATACATGTGATTTAGTTCTGGGCAAAGGTCTTATGTGTCCTACCAGTGGCTAGGTAATCCTTGAGTGGTCGGATACCTAACAGTCTTTGTAAGCAAGCCGTGTAGTTACACATTGACTGATAGTTTATATGAGTAAGCCCATGAGTAGCTCCTTCATGAGCGTTACATGTTATGTGGTAGCTTTGGCTACATTGGTATATGTGGCACTTATGTGCAAATTTCTACCTATTCAATAGTATTTCGAGTGTTCAATGGGTAATACAATGAATAATGTAAGGAAAGTCATGCGGAGAACATGTTACGGAAGGTATGGTTGTATACTATACTACGAGTGGTATAGGTACATACACTAAGCTCATATTGTTGAGACTTTGAAATGTTGAGACATCGGTGAGCTAAGATGTATGAATTATGATTAAAAATTTTGTTGCAATATCATGTTAACTTATATTGTGCATTTGGATATGGAATTTATTGGTGAGATCATAATTAGTTGAAAGTGAACTTTTGATAGTTATCATTATATTGCACTAGAACAGTGTTTGACAGCAGCAGTTGAGTGACTTTGAAAATCCACCAAAAATTATGAAAATTGAGTTAGAGGTTGAATAAAATATTAAATTAAATCTTAATGAGTCTAGTTTCACATAGACAAAACGGTGAAAGCAAAGGAGTTTCATATTATGAAATATTTAAATTGTGAGACAGATTCAGAATGATTTCGAAATCCCCTGTCTTGATTTGGGAAAATCATTAAAAATTGTAAAAAAATAATTATGGGTTAAAATTTATATGATTATAATCCTAAAATGAGTCTATTTTCAAAATAAATAAATAGAAACATCATTCGAATCCCGTATGAGGAGATAATTAATTTTTAGTGAAGAAAGTTTAAAACTGTCAGACAGTGTAAAAGGGGTAACATTAAAGAATAAACTGTACTTATTGGCAAGACCAAAAATTCTAAAAATTTTATGGTAAGAAGATATGTGAGTCTAGTTTCAGGGAAAATTAGCAGATCTTAATTTGGAGTTTGTACCTCTAGATATAAATAATTTAATCACTGTGACTTGAGAAAAAAACTTGACCTGAACATAAATAGAAGTACAAATATGGTTGTATTACTTTGTGAAGCAAGTTGATAAATTGCTTATTATTTTCATACGGTCTTACTAAGTTATAAAGCTTACTCCCTTCCTTCCCTTCTCTTTAGTGTTGACAAGTTAGCTCAGGGTTGGAGATCGTTAGAGGCGGCATCATACTATCAAGTAACTACCTTTGGAATAATGAAGCATATATTAGAAATTTCAAATGAGTGTCATGTATAAGGATCTATTTTATTGACATGTGTTATTATGATTTGGCAAAATGTAGTGGCTTATTTTAAGTTATATGTATATGGCCATGAGATGTGGCTCATATTGATTATGGCTTGTAAACCTAGCTATTCATGTCATGTCTAATGTTTATGTTGTGATTATGTTTGTTTGTCATGTATGGTTGGTAATATGGCGTGTGTTGGATGTATGCTCTATGACCAATTGAGGTGGTCATAGCTATGCAGTAATTCCACGTTATAAAAAAAACATGATAATGGTTGAACATGAGTGCTTGATGGATAAGTTGGTAACCATAGTGTAATGGTAAAAGTGATCATCAAAATGACAAGTCTTGTGAATGTGAATTAAAGAATCTAGACTTGGTATTGCATGAGTAGATGCATTGCTTATAAGGGGACATGCTAATGTTATAATGGTTGTAAGGGTTTATGGGTAACATGAAGGCTTGGAAAATAGCCTCAGTGTTGCTTACACAGGCCGAGACACTGTCGTGTGTCTCAACTGTACGGGCGACACGGCCTTAGCACACGGGCGTGTGGCTTGGCCGTGTGGTTCAAAATATTCACTGACGTCACAGTTAGAGAGTTACACGGCTTGAGGACACGAGCGTGTCCCTGTGTCCACACGGGGCGTTGACCCTGTGTCATGGAAAAATTTTCTACGTTTTCCCAAAACTTGCTAAGGTTCTCATTTTAGTCCCTACTACTTTCAATGCAAGTTTAAGGGTTCGTAGGCCCGTGTATGGGACATTATGCATGTGTATGAAAAGTTTTGAATTAAAAGAAAATTTGTAGCCCGATTTTTACGTGTTTGTGAATGAATAAGTCCGATAATGCCTCGTACACTATTCTGGAGTCGGACACAGGTAAGGAGTGTTATAATAGCCCTCAAGTAAATGATATCCTCACATTGCATTACATGGTTAATGAAAGTAAACATGGTCACGGGTTGTTCATCTTTGTGATAAATGACTTGATTACTATTTGATAGTAATTGACTTTTCATGAAGGAAGATGCAATGGTTTCCATAAGATAAATTAGATCATATTGGGAGAATGAATGTTATCCCAAGGAGATTGAGGATATCCTATGAGTGCAACACACTTATGACAAGGTCATTGGACGAGCACTAATCGAGTTGCTTTCATAATGGTATATCGTTGGGGAGAGCTCAGTCATGATACTATAGTGAATGACTTCTTGACTAAATAAGTTTTAATAGGCGAAAACCTGGAACTTAATTATAAATCATTTGAGCCTCAATTTCATATGTCCAACCAGTCCCTCCACTAGCTTGTTGAAACCAGAAATGAATTGCATGTTGAATCAAAATAAAGAGAATGAATATAAATGGAAAACATTCAGGAAAGATTATGGTTTTCTCTAACATGAAAATGGAGAAAATGAATCATTTGAAAATAAATGTGGTTTTCTCAAAATGAAAATGAAAATGAGAATGAGAAATGAATTCATTTAGAAATCAACAACGAATTCTCAAAAATGATCAGAAAATTGGTTTTATGTTTTTGAGTTATTTTAGATCCCGAAAATGAAAATAAATCATATGATTATAGTGAATAACTTGAATGGTGAAATATTAAATATATTTTCTCGAAAATTTTATCAAGGGTAAAATCGTCATAATTTTATCAGGGGTAAAATTGAGATGAGAAAATTATTTAATATAAATACTGAAGTTTATTTTGGGAAATAGAAAAATATTGGATCAAATTACAAAGTATTAGGTTGAAAAGTCCAAGAAGTACTTGTAATTTGACCTGATATGGAAGAGGCCCAAAAGCCTTTTATGTAATAATGGGGGACGACAAACCCTAGTATATTTAACTAGGGTTTTTACCCCCTACATCCTAGTTGAACTAGGATTTTGTTTTTCTAGTTGAAATAAGCTTCTACAATTCAATAAAGGTTCTACCTTCTCTCCCTATAAATAGATTTCACTAGTAGGAATATTTACACAACTTGAAGATATTGTTACTTTACTGAAAAATTAGAGAGAATTTATACTCAACTATTAAATATAATTTTTAGGAATAACAATTCTGTCAGTTCTATTTGAGAAAAGAATTTTCATTTTCACACTAAAGAAAAGAAAATTATTTCTAATTTTGTGTTTTGATTATATTTGTTTGAACCCACACTCGAAGCAATTCATGGTACAAGAATAACGGAAAAGATCATTTGGTTGAAAGCTAGGAATGACAAGGATATGTGTATTCGAAAACACAGGTACATTTCTGTAACACCCTACACCAAAGTCCTACGCTAGGACGAGATGCGAGGCATTACCACACTTAAACACATGTATTCCAGTGTTCTCGAATCATCAAGGTGTGACCAAATTTAAAACTTTTTCAAACCTTGACTAAATTTCCTAACATGGGCCTACGAGGCCTCAAACGACTATTAGAAAATCATTCGGGACTAGCTCGGGTACTTAACCAACTTTAGAAAAAATATAGCCTTTGAAACATGGCACACGCCCGTGTGGAATGGCAACATGCCCGTGTGATCACTAAGACATGGCCACACTGATGGCCCGTGTGACACACACGGCCTAAGCATCTTAGGACATGCCCGTGTCCCATACCTTGGTGAATTTAATTCTAAATTCGATCTTACAGGGATTTTCACACTGCCTGACACACGCCCGTGTCTATGGCCCGTGTCCCTCACACGGCCATGACACGCCCGTGTCTAAAAAACCTTGACATTTTGTTTCTGACGTCAAGATCCAATTTAAGGCACACGGTCGAGGCACACACCCGTGGCTAGAGGCCGTGTCCTCCACACGGCTGAGACACACGGTCGTGTCTCTGCCCGTGTGTTTACTACCATGCATACTGACTTGCAAATTTTACGTACAGAGGACACACGGCTGGACAACACACCCATGGGGTTGGCCGTGTGTTAGACACACACCCGTGTGTCTACCCTTGTAGACAATATAGGGCTATCTTCCAAGCCCTTTGTCACCCTAAAACACAATATAACAACATCCATTAAAAAATACAAGGTAAAATCAGCCACACCAGGCAATATCTCATTCATAAAAATATCATTATTTGCATATATCAATCATGAACCCTAGCCATTATTCCAAGGCTTAATACAAAAATGAAGGGACTCATCCCAAGCCAATACATTTGGCCCCATTATCAAGACACAAACATCAAAGTCTAGTCCTATTGCCATATTTCAAATAATAAAACCAACTATACCAATGCTTTGGTTGATGGTGTGATCGATTCCTCCGACGTTTGATGATCCTCGAGCTATTTAGGCGGAACTATAAGAAAATGGAAAGGAGAGGGAGTAAGCATTAAGCTTAGTAAGTTGCATGCAATCAAATATAACAATAAATCTACCATTCATCAACATGCTCATAATACAAAAGAAAGCATAAATTCAACTTACTCAACACTATCCAATACAGCACATATAGCATATATCGAGCTCACAGTTCATACATACCATATAGGTACCTTTACCACTCACAACACGGTTATACTTCCCTTGTTAACTTGAAATCATACTTTCACCGTTGAACCATTTGAGACTTTATCAGATACTTATTAGCCTCAATCATGGGGTCAGATGCTGATGTCATGTCCCAGACATGGTCTTACACAAGCTCTAGTATATCTATGTCGATGCCATGTCCCAGACATGGTCTTACACTGACACATCTCGTAGCCAATGCATGTCCCAGACATGTCTTACACTAGCGCTCGTCTCTATGCCGATGCCATGTCCCAAACATGGTCTTACACTGGCTCTCATAATGTGGCCAATACATGTCCCAGATATGTCTTACACTAGCTCACACAAGTGACCCAAATGTCATAGCATGAATATTCGATTTATTTCCTGAGGTTCATTCAAGAATTTTACTATCTCTATTCTCATCACATTATCTCATTTCCACAATCAAGCCATTCATGCTATAATAATTTCAATACGATTCAACCACATACATTATCAATGTAGTTGTATTAATTTCAATAGGATTACAAAATGTAATCGACTAGCTCGGCTTAATCCACTTGCTTCATTTTTCCCTAGTCTAGGCCCGAATTTTGAAAATCTTGAAATAAAATGATAAAAATTCACAAGCTTAATCATTTTATTAACCTAGATACTCAACAATATAAAATTGGAAAAAAAATGACCATTTTGCCCTAGACTCTTGTAAAATGACCATTTTACCCCTAAGTCTGAAATTTGATTTTTATCGAATTTCCACATATCTTAAGCCTAGCTGAACTCCTTTTATCTTATAGTAACCAAAAATTTATATTATTTCTCACATTTATCATCTAATTCTCAACTTATGCAAAATGGTCCCTAGTTAGAGTTTTCATGAAAACTACTTCATAAAACTTGTTTATTTCACAAAAATAACTCATATTCCTTCATAAAGTTTCAGAAAACAACATGCTTACTATCATGTAAAGATCCTAAACTTTCAACCATTTTGCAAAATAGTCCCCTCTTTTGAAAGTTCATGTTACAAGGGGTCTAAAAATACAAAAATCTTCAAGAAAAACTATCAAAATCACTTACTTGTGAAGGTAAAGAGTGGCTGAAATTTTTAAAGCTTCTAAACCCTATTTTTTTGGTAAATTTAGGTGGTGAAGAAGGTGAGAAAAAGATGACACCCTTTTTTCTTTATTTTATTTCATTTTGGTCAAATAAGCTACCAAATTTCTACCAAATTTTGACTTTCTCCATATTTTGTCTCCTATGGTAGGCCATCACCTATCCAAGGGTCTATTTACCCTTTAAAGACCCCCAATTTAAGTTTTATGGCAATTTAAGACCCTTAGCTATCAATTCAAGACTTTTGAACTTTATGCGATTTAGTCCTTTTTTGCGATTAAGCTCACAAACGCTAAAATTACTTCACCAAATTTTTTCATGCACTAATATAAACATGTTATAACTTTAAAATAATAATAAAATACTTTCTCTGAGCTCAGATTAGGGGTCTCAAAACCACTGTTCCGACTAAGCCCAAAATCAGGCTGTTACAATTTCGGTCTAGTATTTATTGCTATAAATATTACAAATCGGGTCGGTTTTTAAAATTTTTATTTTATGCTGTGCAAGAAAACTATTTTCGAACCAGATTTTTTCCAACACCAACTTAGTATCGCATTAACATACATCATTTTAACTTCTAAAAACACATCTAAACCATTCACAAGCATGACATCCAGTGCATTCAATAGTTGTGGAAGTAGAAGAGTAATAAAGCAAGCTAAACCATGCAATTGACTATCAAAATCATAACTACTACGTTCACTATAGCACCCCTAACCCGTATCCGTCACTGGAGTAGGGTTACGAGGTATTACCGATCAATACACAAAGTATAGCATACATTTATCAACCAAAAAGCATTAGTTCTCATAAATCATTCAATACAATCACATTATCCCTTACAAAAGCCTACAAGGCCTTAAACATGCTTTAGAAGTGGTTCGGGACTAAACTAATATCATACAAAAATTTTTGGAAACTTAGTAAAATTTCAACCATACAAGGGTCACACGGCCGTGTGAATAGGCCGCGTGCCTCATACGACTCCAGTCATGCTCGTGTCTCAGGCCATGTGAAAACAGGGCATACATACTGACTTGGGTCACACGGCCAACCACACGCCCGTGTGTTTAGCCCGTGTGCCCTTCGAAGTGGCCACAGACGCCCATGTGCCAGGCCGTGTACTAGGTCATGCCAAAACTGTAGGGTATACTGACTTATGCAACACGGCCAAGTCACATGCTCGTGTGCTAGGCCGTGTGCCAATTAGGGGGTATACTGACTTGTACCACACGGCCAGTCACACGCCCGTGTGTGAGACCATGTAGAGCATACTGAATTTATTTTAATAACAACATCAAGGGACACACGGTCATGTAACATGACCGTGTGTCGCACACGGCCGAGAAACATACCCGTGTCTCTGCCCGTGTGGACAAAAATAGGCCATTTGCAAGGCCAATTTTCCACCCCAACTCATGCTCACCTAAACAACCAAAATGGTACCATTTCATCATTAAATTAGGTAGCCAAAAACATCAACCAAATGCACAATTCATACAATATTCATTTCAACCAATTTCACTCTCAATTCAATGCCAATTACCTAATCAAATACTTATCAACTCAACTTTTAAAATCATTCTCCATCAAAGCATTTCTCAAGCATTTAAACTCCACAATTCAATTTACCATGTTCATACCATACATGTCAAAATAAACCATTTCTATTAGCCAAACACACATCAACATTAACATCATTTACAAGCCAACTCTCATAGCTATAAACACAACCAAAATACCACACCTAGCCTATTATACATGCCATATACCAAATATACACAACTCAAAAGTACCAAATAAATGTCTGATAGTGCGACGATGTTCTCGACGACTTTTAAATCTGAGCTAGCCTTGATTCACCATAAAAGATAGAAAAATAACACGAAGTAAGCTTCATAGCTTAGTAACCTCGTATGTAAATAACTTAATTCATCAAATAAATGTAAATCAACCAATTTCACATTAACTACAAATGTTTCTCATGTTTTAAAACATGATTAATTACCATCTCATTGAAATTTCTCTATTTAATACTCAAATAGGTTCTGTACATACCTGTATCGCCTCGTACTAAGCTCTTTCCCAACCACATCATTCATTTACCATGATTAATTACCATCTCATTGAACTTTCTCTATTTAATACTCAAATAGGTTCTGTACATACCTGTATCGCCTCGTACTAACCTCTTTCCCAACCACATCATTAGTTTACCCATTAAACCATTCGGAATAGAAATTGGATACTTAGTAGTCTCATACGATAAGTACTTATACCATGGCCCATAGCCAAATCAAGGTAACTTATCTGAAGAACAATTATCATGGCCAGAAGCCAAATCATCTGATATCGTGGCCCGAAGCCAAATCGGAATAACTCGCACCCGAAGTGCAAATATCATGGCCCGAAGCTAACTCAACTAATCCTCTAATAACAAGACACTAGTATCCAAATATATTCCTAAAGTTCAATCGGGATTTCACAACTTCCGTTTCTATCATCGAATGCATTCGTAGAGTCGTTTACACAATTTGAACATTATCCATGTAACACCCCTAACCCGTATCCATCATCGGACTAGGGTTAAAGGCATTACCAAACAAATCAGAACATTTAACTTCATTTCATAATCATCAAAGCATCAGAGATCAACATCAATATAGAGTCTCTTATATAGGTCATCGAGACCTTAAACATGCTTTAAAAAGGGGTCGGGACTAAACCGAACACATACAGAATTTTTCCAAAACTTACACATTTTTCAAAGAAGTACAGATCATACACCCGTGTGAACAGGCTGCGTGTCTTACACGCCATTAGACACGCCCATGTGTCTAAGCCGTGTTAGAATAGAGCATACCTACTGACTTGCTCACACGGCCACAAGAGACACCCGTGTGCCTTGGCCGTGGTCAAATCTGACTTGGGCCATCCGGCTAGCCACACGCCCGTATGCCTTGGCCATGCTCGAGCCTGACTTACAATTGTAGGGTACCCCAGGGGACATACAGCAGTGGAACATAGTCGTGTGTCGCATACGACTGAGACACACGCCCGTGTCCCTGCCCATATGGACAAAAAAAAGGTCATTTGAATAGCCAACTTGCCACCCCAATTAATCAAACCTACAAACACCAAACCAAACATATTTACATAACAATTTTAGCCAATTTCTATAGCAAACCATACAATATTGATGACATAACATTATCAACCATTTACATACTCATAAATTCAACTCAATTATGCCAAAACATAAGACCAAATCATATCAAATCATATGGTCTCATAATCTCTAAACTTATGACCAAATCTCATACCAAAACTTGCCAAACTTAAAATTTCTCTTAACCATTCATGAACACATCAAATAGAACATCTTGCATAACATTTCGTATACCAAAACCATGACATCTCCACAACCATACCAAACCATATCACATGGATTAATATAAACATTACAAAACCTATCTAGAGTAATTCTAGCCTATACATGACATACTTTACTATATACATTCTCAAAAGGTACCAAAATGAGATTCAATAGTGTGGTGACGATCCTTGACAATCCCCGAGCTCACTGTAGCTTTGATATCTATAAAAACAATGCAAACATATACAGAGTAAGCTTTCAAAAGCTTAGTAAGCTCGTACCAAAAAAAATCATCAACAGATTATAAAATATAAAACATCAACACATGAGTACTTATTAATTCTCAATTCATCTATCAATTCTATGCCAACACAATTCATATGTTTATACCAATTCAATGAACTTCATATATATAACATCATCTATCACATAGGTATCACACATACCTAAACCTTCCCGTATTTATTCATTTTCATTCTCACCTCTTGTTCAGATATTTTAAGACTTTCAGAAGATTATTCATGCTTGAACATCCACACACTCAGTGCTTTAAGGTTTAGCTGAAGCTAGAACGATTCCGCACACTTAGTGCCATCTCGATTAACTGAAGCTATCTCAATATCGCACACTTAGTGCCTTATATAGCCGAAGCTATTTTTAAATCGCACACTTAGTGCCAAATACAATTGATTTATCATCGTATTCATCCAACCAAATATGTATACAATCCATGTACAATTGAATCATCAAAATATATTATAACATCATATTTTACGTACGAACTTACCTCGTACTCGAAGTTGTCGACTCGTATTGTTTACTCAATAACCTTCGACTTCCCTCGGTCTAAATCCGAATTCCTCTTTTCTTGATCTATACGTATTCAAAATGAACCCTTTTATTCACTATATTATTCAAAACAATCTATAGACACATAGTTAGGGCATTTTGCAAACTAGCCCTCACATTTTCACATTTCGACACTTTAGTCCCTAATTCACAAAATCACAAAATACACATAATTTGCATATACTCATGCTTGGCTTATTTCTCCTAGTACTCACACTAGACCACACATTTCATTTATTTCACATTTTACTCCTTCAATTTACAAATTTCATAATTTAGTCCATTTTACTCAAATTCATCAAAAATCCAAAGACAACACATGTTAACCCAAAACATATCTTCCATTTATCAACAACTAACTTCACAAAACTCATAGTTTCATCAATGGCACATTTCAAAATCATCAACAAAATAAGAAATTGAGACATGGGCTTGATGGTATACGAAGCAACGATTACAAAAACATAGAAATTATCGAAAACCGATCAAAATACATACCTAAATCAAAGGAAACCAAGGCCGAACCCTAGGTAAGCTTTTCTCTTCTTTTTTTTCTTGTGATTTTCAGCAATAAAGATGAATGATTCATCCATTAACATGTTTTATTTTATTTAATATATGTTTAATATGCTAATGACCAAAATACCCATTTAATAAACCATTTTAAAATCACATATAATAAGGCCATTATACATGCAAATGGCATAATAACCACATAAGGACCTCTCAATTATAAAGCCAAGTCAAATAGGCACTTTTAACATCTAGCACATAGCTTTCACATTTTACGCGATTAGGTCCTTTTTATTAAATCGGCACACAAACATTCAAATTTTCATATGAAAGTTTCACACATGCTAATTCACACATCAAAGACATAGAAAATAATATTTTAACATTTCTCTGACTCGAATTTGTAGTCCCGAAACCACTATTCTGACTAGGGTAGTTACTCGAATTTGTGATCTAAATATATTCAAAATTAACTTCTTTAATCAACCACTCATTCAATTTAGTCCAAAACATACATTTAGGACTATTTGCACTTTAGCCCCTAAACTTTTACACTTTTAACAATTTAGTCCCTATTTCACAAATACACAAAATGTACATATTTTCATTAAACCCAAGCTTGGCCGAATTACATATTAGTCCCTAGCAGCCCAAAACTTTCATTTATTTCACATTTCAACCACTCAATTTGCATATTTCACAATTTAATCCCTATTATGCAGTTTCATCAAAAATCACTTTATAAAACATGAAAATCTATCATCAAAATTTCATATTTCATCTTCAAACATCAAAGAACACATAAACTCATCAATGGCAACTCTCAAAATCTTTAACAGTTTCAAAATTAAAGATATGGGCTAGCTAGATTGAGCTGCAACTATTACAAAAACATAGAAATCATCAAAACCCGAGCTAAAACGGACTTACAATCAAGGAGTGTAGTAGCCAAACCCTAGAAACCTCCCATGGATGTTATTCTTTCTTATTTTTTATTATAGAAGATGAAAATGGAGTAAAAATTTGGCTTATTATTCCTTAATTCATATTTATTTTATAAATTACACATTTAACCTTTATAATTAAACATATAAATCATTTAATATATGCCCAAAAGTGTCCACTCAACATTATAATGGTCGAATTACAACATCAAGGCTTCTAATTTAATAAACCATAGCTATTATATACTTTTAGCTATTAGAACATGCATTTTACATTTACGCAATTTAGTCCTTTTTATCAAATTAACTATTCAAACGATAAAATTAGCTCACGAAATTTTCACATATACGTGCTATCATGCTGTAAACACCAAAAATAATATTAAAATAATTTTCTAACATTAGATTTGTGGTTCTGAAACCACTATTCTGTTTTAGCTAAAACTGAGCTGTTACGTTCACACATTAAAATCCATCAATTACCAAAGCATATAAGAAGACCCCAAAATGACATTAAACCCTATGATTGAACCTAGGTACATGCCATTTAGTATTTATAGTCAAAATAAAACAAGTTGGTTTGAGATAAGTCGTCAAACTTTGAATGCTTCACGACTTATTTACTTCTATCAAAATATAACTTAAACCTATTAGACCTACACATGGAAACAAAAAAACTCTTATGTTGAGTATTGTATACTCGGTGATGCTAATATAATTCAAATTCAATACATAAAAAAATTAAATTAATAAAAAATGTACAAAAGTATAACATTAACAATACTACTTTGTCCTTTTTTTTTTCTTTTTCATTATAGAATCAATAATTATAATACCAAACTAAATAGATTTATAACATCATCATATGAATTCATACCAACTTATCAAAGGTTCATGCCACCTTCAAGGTATTATGGCCAACATTTTCCATTTCTTTCACATGTGAATAATGTATACTAATCATTCATATAGTTTTCAATTTTCTCAATTTCTATAAATCATCACTCAATATTCATTTCAACAATTCAAAATTTGCATGTCACAATATATTCAATACTCAACATATAAATTCATTTTTACCTTTTGTTACTTACTTATTTTGGCCCCTATTTACCGATGGTAGACACTATGACAGATACTCAGATATATATAAATAATAACTCCACGGCCCTTTAGGAATTGGGGCTATTTTATTTGTAATCTTGGGTTGCCTGACAATGATGGTATTTTAGTATTTGTCCTGACTATTTTATACTACCATCATGGGTTGCTTGACAACAATGGTTTTAGTACTTGCTCATGACTTTTAGTGAATTGGAACTAGTAAATCACTATATTGGAGATCTTATGGCATGCCAACTATACCCAGACTAAGCCTAACATCGTTTAATGGAGAAAAATCATTATTAAATATTATTTAACACGTATCAATATTCAACATTATAGCATCACTATTGTATCATCAATCATAACTCAAATATAGAATCACATTATCAAGGCATCCTACTTTTGATTACCAACACTTATAATTTCAAATCATATTAGTTATGTATATCATACATTATCAATAATCATCATCATATCAAGATTTCATTATTTATATATATATTGAGCATATACATTTATAAAGCACAAATTCAATCATTTATAACATGATTAGACAATCTAAATATCAAATTCATCATCTCAAGGTTTTAAGGAAAGATACAATTACCTCAGCATTTATTTTTTATTCGATTATAATGACTAACTAATCTATGAATGAATAATTATAAGTGAATTATAGTAGCACAAATCGCAGTAGCTATTCGAAGTTCGCCTTTTCCTTTCCATTCATCTTTGACGTTCCAATGTTGTTCTCTACTATGTTTGATAATACGATTTCAAAACGATATTAATTTCTCAATCATTTACACATTAACAATAACTAAATATGAATGAATTTTATTCATTTTAGTCTCTATAAACCCTAATATCTGAAATGCTCGTATTTCTCGATATTTAGTATCGAATCAAATTTTGATTTCATATTCTTTCATTAGAGACCTTATACCTATAATTTCATAACATAATTTCATAACAACCTTCAATTTATTCAATTTAATCCCAAATGTCATAAATAAGCTATATAGCTTAATTGGATTTCTAATCAATTCCAACTCCTTTCTCTACATTTTAATTTAGTCATAACGTACCCCAAACTCATGCTTCAAGTAACTTGAATTTAACTTAACAATTCAAAATTCTAACACATGGGTAAGACATGTTTAGCTAATATGATCCAAATTCCATAAAAAATTTAAAGGAATTAACTTATTTACCTTAAGGCCGTTGGGCCGAATAACTAATGGAAGCAAAAGAAGTTTTCTTTCTTTCTTTCAAGTTGATAGACGGCACAACTAAGGAAGATGATAATTTTTACATTCTCTCTCCCATTTTCACATATGTATATGTACTTAGATTAATGTTAAGGTTAAGCTTAATTAATCTTAATTAGTTAATTAACATAAAACCATTTAATAATATAAATCATAATTATAATGATGGATGGATTTAATCGTTCCATCCCACTAATTTAAAATTATTTTGTCTAATTGTTTTATAGTCTCTAGTTTAATTTCTAACTAGGTTCTTTTTCATTTAGTAAATTAAAAGTCTAACAATCACATTTTTATAATTTATTCCTTATACCATAATTTTTAATTATTTCTAATTTAATTATATTTAGTATTTTGTTCTATAATTTCGTAGTCAGCACATTATCATTCGATTATAATTTTGATGAATTTAATTTAATAAATTTAATCATTAAACTGAATTTTTCCACCTTACTAAAATTCCAGTTATTACAAATTGAGCTTGGCGTGGCCTTAGCAAGGAATGGTATTTTAGTGAAGCAATCTCTTTGGCAAGATATGTTTAATAGTTTTTCAATAAAGCTTGGTTTCAAAACACAATCGAAGCACGAGGGACGGCGGTGATCAATGATGACACTTCCGTAAGTATTGGGGTTTGCAACAAACCTTTCTATTACAATTTGTTTTTTTTTAAATGTTTTTGGGTTTTTTTCTTTAAATAGAAGTAATTGCCAAATGGAAAAAAAAATTAAGGGATTTTCAAATTGTTGCAACTATGTTTATAATTGTGACTTTAACGCAACCTAAAATTAGGATATGTTAATAATTCAACCAATATTATTAAATTTGAAAAAGTAGAAGAATTGAATGTCTTAAAATTTATAATTTAGCCTTTGAAATATATGTTAAAAATATAGACATTGTATATACAATAAGAATAATTACATATTATTATTTACTATCATAATAGGTTAGCCCAAATTAAAAGTTATCTAATTTGGTTAAAATTTTATTGGACTTTAATTATTAAATAAAATATGGGTCAAATATGTGTAGATACTTTAGTAATTGAATTCTAATCAAATTCGATTAATGATGAGCTAATTAGAATTTTATTAGAACTAATATGTAAATATTATAAATATTAGGATTATGGTCCCCAAATTATATATAAGATATCTTTTCTAATATCCCATCATTAGGAAAGAGAGCAAATATTCTCTAAATTCTTGTGTGTTAATTTGGAAGATCAAAATCTCAAGATCCAGATAATTTCAAAGAATTCATGGATTCAAGTACGCTTCCGCATCTAATTTTATTCTTGATTTGTTCTTAATTTATTCTTGATAATTTGACATGATAGATTATAGTTTATTAAATTTTATTTCAGATTTATTTTACAAATCTAACAATATATTTTTTTTTTCATTTTGATTCTTAAACTTTTTCTCTTCAATTAAGTACCTAAAATATTAAAATGTTATGGTTTTTAATCCCATCTTAAACCAACATTAGAAAAAACAATGGGCCAATCACATGGCATTATGAAAAAAAATCTATTTTCTTTTATTAAAAATATATAAACTTTAAAATTTAATCTACTCGGTGCTTAAGTAAATTTCCAAAGCCTATTGAAGATTAAAGCCAACTACAAGTAAACCAAATTTCCATTACAGTGTTGCATTTCATTCTATTGCAAAGGTGAAGTTCATCGCAACCCCAAATTCCAACCTACTTGTCTTGTCCTGAGGCAGTCCCGAAAGACCATTTGACAATCTTCGTCGTTTTCCTCCTTTCTCTCCCATCGGTCATCTCTACCATTACCATTTGACCTTTTTCACTCAAAGAAATTAAAAGCAACCAAAATTTCCACTCCAAAAATTCCATAACCACTAATACCAAACCAAAACCCCAATTCACCCCACTGAATCTTCACCATCCCAGACCTTAAACTACCATCTAAATCCTCCATAAACCACCATTGCTAACACCATTAAAACCCCACTGCTAACACCCAACCCAATAGCAACCAAAATTTCAACTGCAAAAACCCCAATCCTTGAAATCCGTTCTCGGTCCGTTGCCAGTGAACACAGAAAATTGAGGTTCATTTGCTTGAAATGGTGCTGGGTTGGTAATAGTAATATATTTAATCTTTTTAATAAAAATATATTTTGAAATGAAAAAATAATAAAAACAGTTGGCGTAATCTAATCCATTTAAGATTGGACTAAAAAACTTAATGTTTGGATACTTTGTATCTAATTAGGACAAAAAAAAATTAATATCAAAAGAGAAAAGTGATATTCTTCAAAGTTAAAATAGTGAAACTTAAAGTATATAAATTAAAATTAAAATTTGGTAAGAGTATATAGGGTTTTGTCTAATCTTTTTGCAGGTTGCCTTCATTTCTCCTAATTTTGAATCACTCACAACCCTTTTTCTGAAATGGAAAAGTGATGAAGTATGCTATCTTATCCTGTTCTTTCATCTACTCTTTAAAAAAACACACAAAAACCAACTCAAGCTTTAATGGTCATATGTGTTAACTTTTACTCTTTAAGCATCAAGTTTTATTTTATATATATGGTAAAAAGTAGAGGATTTCAATTTTTATATCAAAGTTCAACTCTACAAAAGGCAGTAAATAGATTCCATACTTGTAATTTTCAGTGACTTTGATCTTTTTTTTTTTTCTTCTTTATTTGATTGGGCTTGGATGATTTTGGAGGGAATAACAATTTTCTTTTTAAATACTATTTTTAGTTCATCAGATTTCGACATTCTCCTTTATTTCTAAAGCCTCCAATTTTGTATGTTTAAGTTTGAAATTTACTTTATATAAATAATGTGTAAGATATATCTAAATTTATTTTAATTTAAATTTCATCATACAAATCTTGTCCAGAAATACTTTTTTATATCAAAGAAAATAAAAATGCTTTCAGTTTTATGCTTTCATGCTACAACTAAATCATTATAACTATTTTCTTATTATAAATTAGAACTTTTCATATTTTCCTTAAAAAAATTTTGACATTTATGAAAAATATTTATAATTTGAAATTTAAGGAATAATAATATTTTCAAAAAGTAAATAGTTTTTTCTCGATTAATTTTGGGTAATTTAATTTTTTTAAAAGATTTGATAGTTTAATTAAGAATAATGAGTAGATATATTGAAACGGATATATATAAAAACAATTGATCATATCATTATTCTTATAATTTTTTAATTAATGACTTTATTTTTTCTATTTTAATAAATTAAATTAGTATTATTTAACTCGTTACATCGGATTCTATATATTTAAAATAGGAAAATGTTAATTGATAAGTCATAGTATTTATTATACAAAAGAAGCATGTATATAATAAATTACTTCTTTAAATTGAATGGAAGTATTTGATATAAAAAATATAATTGATTATTCAAAATACATATAAAAATTTATTTGGTCTTCCAACTTTATTAAAAGAATCATTTTAGTTCTTCATTTAATTCTTTATCTATTTTAACCTTTAAGTTTGTATTATTTGTCAAATTGTACTAAAGTGAATAGAAAAGTCAACGTCTGTTAATTTTATTGATATAGCATCCATGTGATAGTCCACGTGTATGTCGTGTTAGCAATTAATTATTTTTAAAAAATTAAAATTTTTATACTTTTTTAAATAAATTTTAATTTTTAAAATATGTTTTATAATTTTTTAAAATTTAATTATTGATGTGACATCCATATGTATGTATCATTAATAAAGTTAACAAATGTTAAATTTTCTATCCATTTTGAAGGTGATTTCACAAACCAAATTTAAGGGTTGAAAGAGAAAAATTAAAAGGACGACTAAAATGTCTTTTTTATATAAAGCTGAAGACTTAAATAAATCTTTATGACAATTGATAACATGTTATTATTTTTAAATTAACTAATTAAGTTAAAGTAATGCTAATTGGAGATGGGGAATCAGTGAATATTTGGAACGATCCTTGGACTTGGGGATAGCAAAGTTAAATGTAAGCAAATAGATACAAGATTTACCAAAGTTGTTGATTTAATTAACCCAGAGCAAGGTACCTGGAAAGAAGATGTAATTCAGGAGATTGTCGAAGCTGGCCAAGCTATCTTATCCATCCCCATAGCCCAAACGAAACCACCCAATCTCAAAATTTGGGGAGTTGAAGGAATGGGGGAGTATACATTCAAAAGTGGATACAAGCTACTATTACATGAAAACTTTTCCAACCAGAAAGCTCTTGTAACAACCCGTTTTTTAATGGTGTCAGAAACAATAGTTTCGGGACCACAACTCTGACGTGTGGCCCATAAATATTAATTATTAAATATTAATGAGGTTATTAGTGTCATATTAAAATTTGTTTATGAAATTTTATCGTTTAGATAGTTAATTAAGTGAAAAGGATTAAATCGTAAAAGTTGCGAAAGTTGATTGCTATTAATTAAGGTTATCAAATAGCTATTGAAAATTTAATTAAAGGTCTTTAATAGTAAATAGACCATCATTACTTGTTATGGACAGTAGTGGGCTTACAAATTGTGAATGCTAATTGTTTATTAAAAGGGTAAACTTGAAAATAGGTAAATAAGTATAACAAAATTGTATCATCTTCTTCCTTTTCATTTTAAAAAAATTGAAACCCTAAAAGAGTTAAAAGGGAAACATTCCACCAAACTTTGGTCATTTAATTCGGTAAGTAAACCTTGCCCGTTTTTAGTAATTTTTATGTTTTTAAACTTCTAGCTAACCTGAGGACTAATTTGTAAAATTATCAAACGTTCAGGGTTATACTATTGATGAGTTTGAGTTATTCTTGAAGTTTTATGGAATAATATTAACTTTGGTTGTTACTTAGGACTATTTTGTAAAGTAGTTTTTGATGGTTTTAACGTTTAAGGACTAAAATGTAAAAATAGTAAAATTACTTGTACTTGATGTGAAATAATTGTAAATATGGATTAAATTGAGGCTCTTTAATGTTTTACTAAGCTTAGATTTGAATGAAAATGGTTAAATTGCATGTTTTGAGCTTAGGGACTAAATTGCATAAAAGTAAAAGGTTGGGGATAGCACAAGCTGAGTTAATTTTGTTGTTGGTATTGGTTAATTGAATTGAATTATTATTTTAGATCAAGCACGTATTGATAACCGTAGAAAAGACAAGGTAGCTGAGTAGTCCCTATACTTTGGTTGTTGCAGGAAATCAGTCTGATAAGTTTGTACTATTATTTTTATGTTTATAATGATTTCTTACACACTACATGTTTTATTATAAGTTGATCTAATTTTTTAATTATCCATTGAATGCTTAAAGAATAAATAATAAAATAGTATAATGAGTACGTGGTATACCTAAATAGTAAGCCGTGGGCCGATGATTATTTAGCAGGCTTTGAGCCAATGATCATTTATCAGGTACTATGTACTGGTGATATAGACCATAGCGATGGCTTGAGATCCTGCATGTGTTGCGGATTCTCTGCAGCTTGTGTAAGCAGCATCGTGAGCCAATTAAAATTCTAAAATTAACTTGCATGAATGATACCCTTTTAATTACCTGAAATGAGATATTAATAGAACTATGACTTGGTTATGATCATTTATCATAGGGCATTTTGATTATGTGAATTATCTAAGTATAAGTGTTTTCGGAAAGTTGAAATAATAGTAATTTGGAATATGATTTGAATTATTGTATTGTACATTACTCATCTGTTATGAGTTGTGATAGTTAGGAACTTATTTTCTTAAATCTTATATATTGTTTATTTATGTTCAAACCGGTAAGATTATCGTTTAATCAACAAACTTACTAAGCTTCTATAAAATTACTCGTATCTTGTTCCTTTTCTTGTAGATTACATTTTATGGAGGGGAGATCTGATCAACTCGCAAAATCACACTATCTCGAGGACTCTTTTGGTAGATTTTGTAAACATTTTTGTTATATGGCATGTAATAGGGCAAATGATTATGTTTGAAATGTTTCATAACCTTATGTGGTGTTTTGGTATGTTTGATGTTGTGGAATGGTAACCTTCTATGGTATGGTTGTTAAACTCTAAGTTGAGCTTGAGAGTTTTGTCCAAGGAATGGTAAGTGTCATGTTTAAGTACAATATGATGAGATTGAATTAAATTAGTTGGTGTGTATGTTGTGACTTGTAGATTATATGAAATGATAATGTTTAGGTTTTGTAACTTCATGTATGACATCTTGGTTTGGTTTTAGGTGGTTCAAATTGGCATGTTTTGGTTGCTTTTAGGTGGTTCAAATTGGCATGTTTTGGTTGCTTTTAGGTGTGGTTATAGTCTTGTGATCATGTGTTATGAATTGGTTTAGGTACCTAAGGTGTGGTTATAGTCTTGTGATCATGTGTTATGAATTGGTTTAGGTACCTATGTAATTGGATGAAAAATGAGCATGATTTTGGTCACTTTTGGGTACACACGGCCTGGGACACGGGCTATCATATGACCGTGTGTCACACATGGGAAAACTACACGGGCGTGTGCCCCTAGCATGTTAGGTGCAGGATTCATCCAGGTTGACACACGGGCTACGACACAACCGTGTGACCCAAGTCAAAGTGCTACACAGCCCATGGACACGGGCGTATGGGATCGTCACACAACTATGTTTGGAGCCACATAGTCTGGGCTCTGTCACACGGTCCTGTGACCTCTGTTTTGGATTTTTTTTTTCATTTTGTCCCAAATCTCCTATTTTGTTCCGAATTGGTCCGTGATTGTTCCTAAACTATTTTTAGGGCCTCGTAGGCTCTATTTAAGTCCCATGAATGTATGTATTGTTTCATTCTGAATTATTTATGAATATTATTAATTAATTTCATGAATTAGATGCTATTGTTATGGACTGTTTCGCATTGTACAGCAATACTCCATAACCCTATTTTAGCGACGGAAATAGGTTATGGGTGTTACAGCGCCTAACAAGCTTACTGTAACTCTAGGTACAACTTTTTTCTCTACTCTATGGGCTTTACAAATTTCACAAAAAATAAAAATTCACTTGTGGAAAGTCTACAATGACTATATACCTACTTATGCTAACCTAAGAGAAATCTCCCTAGTCCTGGTGCTTGCCCGTTGTGCCTTGAAGGTACTGAATCAATGAACCATCTCTTTAGGTTTTGTTCAATTACAAAACAACTTTTGGACTCTCTGCATGTCATCGGATCTCCTTTCTCAAAGCACTCCGACCATGGATATTGGTTAATGGAATCTTTCAACATGGAAAATGACAAAAACAAGAAACTATTAACAGTAACAATACGGTCTATTTGGTTTGCCAGAAACTGATTGGTGCATGATGGCATCAAACAATCAATTCAATATATATCAAGGTTTATTTTAGGGTAAATGAAAGAACTAGAATCTCTATTAGAGGAGAGCTCCTCTGTTTGTATGCCTAAGACTACTTACTAGAGGCCACTAGAGCAGGGTACTATGAAAATTAATTTCGACTCCTCTTTTAATGTGCATGAAAATATATCCTTCTTAGGCATTATTATATGAAACGAAGTGGGTTTGATAATGGGGGCTTGTACTTACCCTCACTCTCATGTTGCAGATGTGTTTATGGCAGAGGCTTGGGCATACGAGCAGGCGATTTGGTTTGTAAGGGAGCTTGGGTTCCATTCTGTTCAAATAGAAGGGGACTCTCTTGTGATTATTAAAAAACTACAATTAGACACACCAGACAGGTCAATTTTAGGCCTAATTGTTGAAAACATTAAGCAAAAAATGGGTTTGTTCGTCACTATTACCTTTCACCATGTGAGCAGAGATGCGAATGAAGCAGCCTATGTGTTGGCAAGAGAGGAATGTTGATTATCAGAGGAACGGTTATGGATCGAAGAAGCACTAGATTTGGTCGAGAGAGTGGTTGCGGTGGATTGGTCAAAGTGCTGTCTTTCACGCTAATCGGGTTTTTGCTTTGGTTTTTCGTAAAAATTCATCTTTCACTCCGATAATCTACTAAAGCTTGTCTCTCAATAGGATTTGTTCTTCTACTGATTTTCTTCTCTAGTTGTGGAGAGTTTGTTGGTTTCTTGTCTTGTTGTTCTAGGAGGTTCTTTTATGACATTTTAGTTCTTTCTTGTTTAAGTTTTTCATTAGGCTTTAAATGTTTTTTTGTTTTTGTTTTTGTTGTTTCCCGATGATGAGGTTGTGGAACACATGTTAGGTTCACCTCCTAATTTTTTTATGGAAGCCAACTATTTACCATTAAAAAAAAAGTTAAAGTAATGCTTTGGATATAATTTTTTGCCACATCTATAGTAAATCCTTTTAAAAAAGGTAAATTATCTAGATAATCCCTTTAAAATTACTTTATTTTTTATTTTAACCACTCTAATTTTTTTATTAAACGTAGTACAACTAAGTCAGATTTGTTTCGGTAGATATGCTCTTCAAGCACTTGAACCCGCTTGGTTTACATCTAGACAAATAAAAGCAGGGCACCTGTAACATCCCGAATTAGGGCTTAGTCAGAACAATTATTTCGGGACCAGAAATCCAACATTAAAATAGTTATTTTATGATCATTATGAGGTCTAGGATATGAAAATAAGCATGTCTTAAAGTTTCATGAAGAAATTCTATGTGTAAGGTGTCTAATTGGAAATTAGGAACCAAATTGAATAAATTACAAAACTTAGATTCTAGAAGCAATTTGTATGAAATTGCTTTGGAATATTAGTTAGAGGTCCTTAAAGAGTAATTTGTCCAATTTCTAAGTTTTTGGACAAAAGTGGGCATGCATGAAAAATTTTAGAAGTTTAGCAAGGAAGGGCATTTTGGTCATTTGGTAATAAACTAAATAAAAAGGGAAATATCAAGCTAAAATCAGCTCATTTTCTTCTCCATGCTGCCAAAATTCTAAGGGTCTCCATAGCTAGGGTTTTTAACATTTTCAAGCTCAATAGTAAGTGCTCCCTAGCCCCGTTTTTAACGTTCTTCGTATTTTTGAGATCTTCGTAACATGCTCTCTCTATTTCTACCCATATTTCAACCTAAGGTTCATGTTCAAAAATTTACCCATGCATGAGATGTTTGTGTTTTGATGATTTATTGAGGAATATGAGAGTTTAAAGGATGGTAGACAACTTTTACTAAGTAGTTTTTTATGGAAATGGCTTAAGGGACCATTTTGTAAAAGTTGTGAAAATGGGTTGAAAAATGTGAAATGAAAGAAAATGTGGGTTGCTATAGGCAAGAAAAACATTCGGCTAGGCTTGGGGAACTTAGAAATTTCATGCATTTCATTATACGAGCCTTAGAACTAAATTGTAAAAGTGTGAAAGGTTAGGGGCAAATTGGTCATTTTGCCTGAAGGTGAGTTTTAAATCCTAAAATGAAAAGTGTGATGTATTAATAGTCAAATTTTATTGATATAGACCCCGAGGAACCAATTCCGGAGGTCGACCATGGAAAACGAAAGGTTTCGGAGTAACCGAAATACTAAACCGAAGCAATTACCAGGTAAGTTCATATAACCCGACGTAAACTCTTAATATACTTAAATATGCATGTTCTTGAATATATGAAAAATTAGATATTCATTGCATGATAATCCTTGAAATGTGGTAGTGTAATTGAAAAGATGATAAATGTTCTGGTTGAAATAGAAAGGGAAATCCAAAGGATAAAATTATGGCTTACATGACATGAGATCCTGCATGTGTTGCAAAAAAAGGATTTAACCCAGACGGGTAATCCGATGATCTCAAAATGGAAAGGATCTAGCCCGGACAGGTAACCCGATTTGAGGACTGAATTTAGCCTGGACTAGCAATTCAGATCCAAGCTTATGACAGTAATTTTCGTTAAAAGGATTTAGCCTGGACTGGTAATCTCTACATTGTTCTATGAGTTACTACCACGGGGGATTTAGCCTAGACTTAGTAATCCCACTGTAAGATATAAGGTTCATAGGAGTGCGTACTCAAGATGATTACTTGTATGACTTGACGGTAAATGGCTATCCATCGAGATTTCTGAAAAAGTTCAACGGGATTAACACGAGAAATAAAGAATGGAAATATTGAATTGATGAGCTTATCTAAGACTAATGACATGATGTATTGTTATGAAACTAACTTGATGATTCAGTGCATGTGATAGGGAAACTGTTTCACACTTGATGGAATTATTGCCTAAATATGGTTGTATGCTAATTAATCGATAAGTTTATTTTCCAGTTATCTGGACTTACTAAGCATATAAATGCTTACCCCCTTCTCTTTTCCCTGTCTTACAGAGCTCGTGGATTCGTGAAGATTGGAAGACGGTTGGAGAATCAACACACTATCGACTTATCCTGCTTTGGTATATAGATACTTTCATTTTGTTTAATGGCATGTATAGGATTTTTGGTTATTTTGTTATATGTGTCTTTTGGCTAGCCAATGTAAGGGCCTAAATGGTATACTTATTTTTTTGTATAAGGCCATGAGATATTGCTCATATTGATGTAGGTAGTAAATCTACCAATGATGCATGTCTATGTTTAATTGTTTCATGAGATGTGATGATGAGGGTTATCATGAATGAATGATTGAAATGGAACCTAATAATTTGAGAATGGACATAGCATATAATGGTATGTGGTTACAACATGGCCTAAATGTAAAATGTGCTATGTTAATCCCTAAAACAAAATGGATAATTTAGCATGTACTACACCTATGAGATGAGGTTGACATGTAATTGGGTTATGCTAAGGTTGATTAAGAGTATGATTAGGCTATTGAAGTCTTTAAGTGTGTATGAATGATAGAGGGTGACCGAAGGCTTGGTAAATAGCCCTAAAAAGGTCCACACGGGTAGGCATATGGGAATGTGTCTAGGCCATGTGTAACACACGGGCAGCCCCATGGGCGTGTTGTCTAGTCGTGTGTCCCCTACACCTAAAATTTTAGGTCAGATTGCATGGCAGTAAACACACAAGTAGAGACACGACCATGTGTCTCAGCCGTGTGGAGACACAGCCTAGCACATGGGCGTGTGCCTTGGCCGTGTGCCTCAAAATGAGTGATGACGTCATAAACAAAATGTCTAGGTTTTTAGACACGGGCGTGTTTAAGCCGGGTTAAGGACACTGGCCAGGGAGACGACCGTGTGCTTGGCCATGAGAAAACCCTTGTAGGATCGAAATGGAAAATAAATCCAAAAATTTCAACACATGTGAAACACACGGGCGTGTCCCTAAGCACACCGGCGTGTGCTTTGCCTCCACACGGGTGATGTAATCATCTCATGATAAGTTTTCAATTTATGATTGATCGAACTTGAAAACTAACTATTATCACGATAAAGACAATGACACCTATCGAACAGTAGTATAGTTTATAGCAAGACCGGAATGTCGAACCCACAGGAACTAAAAGTACTAGCATTAACCTTCTTTTTATTATCTAGCCTAAAAAATAAGGGGATTTGTTTTATCTAAACTAATTAACTAAACTAAGAATGCACAGGAAGAAAATTGGGGAAATACTTTTGGGAAAAACTGATTGATTGGGACAATACCCAATGAAAAATCCACCTAGACTTCACTTGTTATTTGACTCTGAATCAAATGATTTATTCACTTGAATTAATCCGTAGAAATCCCTAAGTTATATTATTATCTCTCTCGAGACTAACAACATCTAACCCTAGGTTGATTAATTGAAATCTCTTTCTAATTAAAACCCCTACTGTTGCATTAACTCGATCTATGGATTCACTTATTAGGTTTCACCCTAATCCGAAAAAATTATGTCACCCTATGTCTAGGGGTGCAATCAACTCCACTTAATTATTCTAGATCTAATCTTAGACAGGGACTTTTGCTCCTCTGAATAAGCACATCAATACTTGAATCAATATCCTGAAATATTAAAGCAAGAATTAAGAACTCATAATTAAGAACAAATCAAATATTTATCATATAATTCAGAAAATAATAACAAGATCCGTCTTAGGTTTTATTCCCTTTAGGTATTTGGGGGATTTAGTTTATAAGTGTAAAAGAAAACATTTCAAAAGAATAATAATAACAAAATATAAATACACCCAAAAATCCCGAAGGAAATCAAAGGGAAATCTTCGGTCTTGAAGGGGAATCAGGCTTCTGAGATGGATTAATCAGCTTTCTTCAAGTAATTCCTTACCTCCTATTCCATGTGTCTTTTCTAGGTACCTCCTGGGGTGTTTATATAGGCTTTAGAATGCTTCAAAACCCTCAAGAGTGGCCTTTTCCGAATAGGACTAGACTTGGGCTCGACAGGGACACGTCCGTGTGACACGTCCATGTGCGAGTGCTTCAAACCATGTTAGAGTCTTTTGAATAGACATGGCCATGTGGTCTACCTGTGTAAGGAAGTCCAAGTCGTGTTAGAGTCTGGTAACACTACACGGGCATGTGGTATACCCGTGTAGGGAAGTCCAGGCAGTGTTGATTTTCCACGTTGGCCTATTTTTTTCCATTTTTAGCCCGTTTCTCGCTCTTTTTACTTTCCTATGCTCACCTAAGTATAAAACATGAAATTAAAGGATGAGGAGCATCGAATTCACCAAATCTAAGGAGAAATCATCCATAAATGTGCTAAGCATGGGATAAAAATATGTATAAATTATGATTACATTTTAGCATTTGCTTGTCCTCAAGCAAAATCCTCAACTCACAATTAAGAATTCATTTTTCTCAACTTATAATTCCTATCAATAATATCTCAAAATAATCCATAAGTAATCATACATTGAGAATTCAGCTAGAAGAACATCAAAGTTTCAAACATTCCAAGTTGAGCATTTTATCACGAAAACATAGGTGTCTCCCCTCATCTAAGTAAGCACCTTTGATTCAAAATATCATAGAGTTTAACATCCTCGCTAAGGCTTCACTCAAATCACTCGAGGTGTTTAAGGACAACAAGTTAAGCACTCAACAGTCAATATGAAAAATTATTACCATAGGCTTGCGTGAAAATCAAATCTCCACCACTATATATTGAGATGAAACATCAATCAAAAGGTCTTTCGAGGGTTGTAACGTGGCTTTGGTTAGGAGGTATGGTCACAAGCTGAAAGAAAAGGTTAGAATCGAGATTGAATTGAAAAATTACCTACCTAGAAAAATACTAAAACTAACAAATTACATTCCTAATCAAAAGATCCTAGAATTGAGCTTTTCTTCATGAGATATGGAATTAAATACTTAAGCTCAAAAACAAAGAATTACTACTAATATGTATGTATGTATGTATGTATGTATGTATGTATGTATGTATGTATGTATGTATGTATGTATGTATGTGTGTGTGTGTGTGTGTGTGTGTGTGTGTGTTTGTGTGTGTGTGTTTTAGAACAAATCAAGTAACATAGGCTAGCTATCAAAAATAAAACATAGCTAAGCAATTTATTCAAATCAAATCTCGACAAAAATAGGGATCAAATTAATTTAGGAGATTTCAACAATAATGGGTTATGGGTTAATATTGAGGGTAGATCAATAAATGGGCTGTTGGCCTCAAGGGGGTTCACTAAGGGTTAATTATGAAGGTAGGCTTTTATGGAGTGAGTGGGTTAAACCTAAGTGCCTTTATCGTCTTGACATATCAAATCAAAGGTGTGGTCTTGACATGCATAATGAAACAAGTTCTAGAATAACAATTCAATATCGACGCACTTATAACAATAAAAGTGAGCATGAAAAAAATAATATATACTCTAAAGGCTCAAGGTCTGACAAAAATTATGGCTTTTTTATGTTAAACCTGTGAATTTCAACTCAAGATAATACCTAAACTTGAGGGAACAACCTAAAAATTTTATTTCTCAAAAATCAACTTATCATGCTTGATTCTCTAATTCCTTAAAGTTTAAACAATCAATGCACAAATGCCTATGTTTTAATTCAAGATTTATCAATAAAAATCATAAATTAATCAAAATTCATTCTAATAATGATATGAGTGATTCACGTGAGAATAAGACAAAATTCAGGGATTTTTCTGATAATGATATAAATAACCCCCCACACTTAAGATGTACATTGTCCTCAATGTACAAAGATATATAATAGCAATATAAATATAATATCGAAAGAGAGGAAGAGAAGTGAAACTGCCCTGAGATTGTGGATGAAATCCTTGGATTAGTTAGAGCAAGAACTAAAGATAAAGTTGAAGGAAAGGCATGATTCTGAGGGATAAATGAGAAGACACTACTGTATAGGAGAATTAAGGGAATAATGCGATGATTACCATAAAGATAGGTAGAGTTTAAAAATATAAAACATGAGTCTTCAAAAATAAATAGAAATAAAAGTAAAGAAAATAAAAATAAAACGAGTTTAAAAAAAAAGTCACGGTCGTGTGGCCCAACACTAGTCTCACACGGTCGTGTCACACGCCTGTGTGGCTTGCTTCCAGCCCAGGTTTATCGCAGTATGAGGAATCGCCACACGGCTTGAGAACACGTCCGTGTGTATAGGCCGTGTGGTCACATGGTCGTATTGCATTACTGTGCGCAATGTGGTTCGCTTCTCTAATGCTAGTGTATATATGCGCACGCGCGTGTTCTTTTGACAGTCTCGATCAGACGGGTGGTGACACGGGCATGTCGCACGCCCATGTTAATTTCTTAATTTCTTCCACGGGTGTGGCGCACGACCGTATTATTTTGACAGGATTACCCACGGCCATGTCGTACTGTCGTGGCAACGTATCAAACCCCGTGTTGGGGAAAAATTTTGCTTTGTTCTCACACGGCCGTATCGCACGGCCATGTCGCCTCCTGTGGTATGCACACGGCAGAAGGCACGCCCGTGTGCCCGGTCGTGTGGATTTGGAAAACCTGAGTTCAAGGACTTAGTTAGTGATTTAGATGTTAAAAACTAAAATTTTAAAAAAAAATCAACACTGTTAGTACTCGGATTGCCTCCCGAGAAACGCTTATTTAGAGTCTAAGCTCGACTTACCTCTCTTGTTGCGTGGTCATGGTGGTGCGAGGAGTTTACACTCCTCCTTTCTACTATCAATTTTATCAAAATAAGGTCTGAGTCAAGTATTATTTACGTAAAAAGTTCTGAATACAATATGTGTTACCTCAACTGTACCATTTGGGATAATGTTCATTACCGTGAATGGAGTCGCTCTATCCGTATTGTGCTCTAAAGTAGCAATTCAGGGGTCATTTTCATCTAACAATACTTTGTATCCAACTTTAATTTGCTTCATTTCATCCCTATGTTCATTGTGGTGTCGCTTAGATTTTTTGTGTGCTTTTGGTTTTTCCTTGACAGATGTTCGCCATTCATCTAGTTCTTCGATCTGTAGCCTTCGTTCTTCATAGATGGGTCCTTTGTTGTTACTTGAAAAAGGCTCATTTATGCTCGTCGAACGTGTTTCATGTAAAGAAGGTTGCACCACATGATCAGTAGTAGTAACACGATTTATACAACCACCTTTAATATTCAATTTGTTACTCGAATTACGAGCTTGAAAGTAATTGTTTCATAACCCACACAAATTGTGAGTTCACCTGTACCAACATCGATAATAGTTCTAGCAGTTGCTAAAAAGGGTCGTCCTAAACTATCCTTTTCCATATCTAGAACAACAAAGTCTACTGGGTATATAAATTTATCGATTTTAACAAAAACATCTTCAATGATACCCCTAGAAAATCTAATGGTTTTATCAGCCAATTGAATGCTCATCCTAGTTTGTTTGGGTTTCCCAAGACCTAGCTGTTTAAACATTTTATAAGGCATAACATTAATGCTCGCCCCTAAATTAGCCAATGCATTATTCACGTTCAAACTACCAATCAAACAAGGAATCGTAAAACTCCCTGGATCCTTCAACTTATTGGGTAGCTTATTCTGTAGAACGATTGAGCAAACTGCGTGCAACTTTACATGCGACGCCTCATCTAACTTTCGCTTATTTGCTAAATGCTCCTTTAAGAATTTAACTGCGTTTGGCATCTGCGAAAGAGCTTCAATAAACGGTAAGTTAATGTATAATTTCTTTAATAATTTAAGGAATTTACCGAATTGTTAGTCCGTGTGGTCTTTTCTTATCGCACTGGGGTATGGCACACAAGGTTTGTGCTCTCTACATATCGGTTTCCGCTCACTATGGTCTACCTCACCTTTACCTTTACTTAGCACAATTTTTTTCCTCGGTTCTGGTTCAGGTTCAACTAACCCTTCCTTATCTTGAATGGTAATTGCATTGAGTTGTTCCCTTGGGTTAGATTCAGTGTTCTCAGTAGGCTACCTTGTGGTCGTTCAGAAATTAATTTAGCGAGCTGTCCTATATGAGTTTCGAGCCCTTGGATCGACGCTTGTTGATTCTTAAGTGCTGTTTTGGTATTCTGAAAATGAGTTTCTAACACCAAGATAAACTTCGTTAGCATCTCCTCAAAGCTTGGTTTCTTTTCCTATTAGTAAGATGGTTGTTGAAAATCTAGAAGATGTTGTGGCCTTTGATTTCCTTGACCACCCCATGAGAAATTGGGATGACTCCTCCAACCTGCATTATAAGTATTACTATATGGGTTGTTTTGAGGTCTAGAATTACTGTTAGCCATTTATTGAACTTGTTCCTCCTCGGTGTTGGGGTTGAAGGATTGATATTCTGTGTGTACTCCTCCTCCATTTGAATCGCATCTCATCACTGTATGTACCTAAGTAGAACCACACAAACTGTCAATTTTTTTATTTAAAAGTTCTACCTAGTTAGACAGCATAGTAACCGCATCGAGGTTGAAAACACCGGCTGCTTTTGTCGGCTTTATTCTCATGACTTGCCACTTATAGTTATTCAGTGACATCTCTTCAATAAATTTGTAAGCCTCTTCAAGTGTTTTGTTATTCAGAGTTCCACCGGCAGCTGCGTCGATAAGTTGCCTTGTTGAGGGGTTCAAACCGTTGTAAAACACCTGAACATATAGCCATAGAGGTAACCCATGGTGAAGGCACCTTCTTAATAGATCCTTGTATCTCTCCCATGCATAATAGAGTGTTTCTAGATCCATCTGCACAAAAGAAGAGATATCATTCCTCAACTTAGCCATTTTAGCCGGCGGAAAATATTTAAGTAAAAATTTTTCGGCAATTTGTTCCCAAGTTGTGATTGACCTTTGTGGTAACGAGTTCAACCACTGTTTAGCTTTATTCCTCAAGGAAAAAAGGAACAACCGAAGGCAAATGGCATCATCAGAAATGCCATTGATCTTAAATGTTTCGCAAAACTCTAGAAAATTTGCCAAATGAGTATTTGGATCGTCATCCTGCAAACCATCAAACTGAACAAACTGTTGTATCATTTGAATTGTGTTAGGTTTCAGTTTAAAATTATTTGCAGTAATAGCAGGTCTAACTATACTCGATTCGGCTCCTGTTAAAGTAGGTTTAGCATAATCATACATAGTACGCGAAGCAAGATTCTGATTTACTGGATCAGCAGCAATTGCAGAAGGTAGCAGGTTTTCTTGATTTTCAGCCATCTCCTCAGTTGTGGTGGAAATATCATCCTATTGCTCTTCCTCTGTGTATCTTAGGCTTCACCTTATTTCTCTTATGTTTCTGCGAGCTGTGTAATCGATCTCACTATCAAAAAGTAATGGTCCCGATGGGTTTCTTCTAGTCATAAACTATAAAAACCTGCTAGAAGGAAACAAAAGAAAATTTAGTAAAATTAACAAAACTAAAATAAAATTTAAATTGCAATAAAATAAATGGCTAAAGTAATAAAAATTAAGTGTTCCTAATATTTTAGTTCCCCGGAAACTACGCCAAAAACTTGGTGTGATCGTCTCATGATAAGTTTTAAATTTATGATTGATCGAACTTGAAAACTAACTATTATCACGATAAAGGCAAGCGCGCCTGTCGAATAGTAGTATAATTTATAGCAAGACTAGAATGTTAAACCCACAGAAACTAAAAGTACTAGTATTAACCTTCTTTTTATTATCTAGCCTAAAAAATAAGGGGATTTGTTTTATCTAAACTAATTAACTAAACTGAGAATACACAGGAAGAAAATTGGGGAAATACTTTTGGGAAAAACTGATTGATTTGGACAATACCTAAGGGACAATCCACCTAGACTTCACTTGTTATTTGACTCTGAATCAGACGATTTATTCACTTGACTTGATCTGTAGAAATCCCTAAGTTATATTATTATCTCTCTCGAGACTAACAACATCTAACCCTAGGTTGATTAATTGAAATCTCTTTCTAATTAAAACCCCTAGTGTTGCATTAACTCGATCTATAGATTCCTGATCGCATGATTTCGTGATAGGTTTTAAATATTTATAATTAATCGTTCTTGAAACTAACTATTATCCGATGTAGGCAAGTGTACCTATCGAACAGTAGTATAGTTTTAGCAAGACCGGATTGTTAGCAATGACTGTCTTTTTATTATCTAGCCTAAGAATAAAGAGGTTTTGTTTGAACTAACTAATTATCTAAACTAAGAACTCACAGAGAATAGAATTGGGGAATTTCTTTTGGGAAAATCGATTGAATTAAAACAATACCTAAGGAAAAATCCACCTAGACTGTACTTGTTATTCTGGCTCCGAATCGGATGATTTATTCACTTAACTTGTTCCGTAGAGATCCCTAAGTTATGTTATTATCCCTAATCAAGACTAATAATGTCTAATCCCTAGATTGAATAATTTAGATCTTTCTCTAATTAACACACTAGGGTTGCATTAACTTGATCTATGGATCCCCTTATTAGGTTTCACTTTAATCCGGCAAAATCTTGTCACCCTATGTCTAGGTGCGCGAAATCATCGTAGTTCATCATTATGGTCTAAAGATGGAACGTTGAGCATAGTTCCATCGTGATCTCGAAGTATGTTGGCTCGATGATCCCAAAGAACAGCTCCCAAGGGTCGGTGGTTAGGAGGTCCCGAATCACTTCAGCCAACTGAACTTGTTCTACTGCGGCCTAATCGATGCAGCGACCCGCAATTAAAGGTCGGGCCTGGAGTATTTGGAATAGTTCTTCTTGGGGCCCAATGGGGAACCTCAAGAAAGGGTGACGAACTTCCGCGGTAGGACCCGAGGAAGATGACGCTCCCTTTCTTTTCTTTGAAGCAGGGACAGCGGCCTTTTTACCACGTAAAGACGACATTCTGAACCTGCAATCAAAACCATTACTTTGTTTTGATGAGTGGACAAGGAAGAATGTATCTAAATTCAAAAAGTCATAGATTATAACTAATATTTCAGCCACAACTATCATCACTTAACAATTCTAATCAAAGTAATCCATTTTATAGCATACTTTTGTGGCACTGCATGATAATAGCATGAATAATAATAAAAGATATATAAAAAAAATTGGCAAATAACAAGAAGCATTTGAAAAGTATGAGGATTGAGTTAGAATATTTGAAAAATGAATGAGTATTCCACCTATCCTGACCATGAATATTTTACTTTTAACTAATCAAATGGAGTAAAGAAATCTTGTAGTGAAATAAAAAAACTTGAACATGAAAAAAAATGAAAATTATTCTAGATTATGACATTTAAAAGAATGAAAATAACATAAAAACTTGCATATTATTATGATAAAAAGCCTTAGAAATCATTAGAATAAACAAGAAAGAAGTAAACAAACGCTAGGAAGGGAGGATTGAGCGTCAAAAATGGAGTTGGGAATGGCGCACGGGCGTGGCGGAGAGGCCGTGTGGAATTGCAGCGGCTAGGGTTAGGGTTATTGAGTGGGGAAGACAATGAATAGTGTAGGGTATTTATAGATTTTGGGGCACACAGCCAGGTAACATGCCCGTGTTCCCCAATTTTAGCCAGTGTGATTCGCGAATTTTGAATTTGGGCGCGTCTAACATTTAGTACACGCACGTGTTCCTTGGGCGTGTGGGTGCACACGGCCGTGTCGTACGGCCGTGTCTGGCATTGTTCGCTTCTCCCACGCCCGTGTATGAAGACCCACGCCCGTGTCAATCTAACAATTTTGCCCACGGTTCTTCCACAGGGCGTGTCGCACACTCGTGTTGTTTTGACAGGCTCGACCATGGACATGTTGCACAGCCGTGGCATTTTATCGTAGCCCGTGTTTGGGGAAATCTTTGCCCTGTTTTCACACGGCCCTAAGCACGCCAGTGTGCTTGGCCGTGTCTCTGTGGAAAACCTGTATTCAAGAGCTCCGTTAGTAAGTTAGGTGTTGAAGACTAAATTTTAAAGAAGTTAATACAGTTAGTGCTTGGGTTGCCTCCCGAGAAGCGCTTATTTATAGTCTAAGCTCCACTTACATCACCGTTGAATGATCATGGTGGTTTGAGGAGTTTATACTCCTCATTCCTACTATCCATCTCATCAAAATAAGGTTTTAAACGAGTGTTGTTTACCTTAAAAGTGCCAAACTTAGGATGACTCACCTCGACAGTACCGAATGGGAAAATGCTGAGTACCGTAAGAGGGATTTCTTCATTCGGTGTGGTAGCGACAATGTGGGGATCTGCGGCATCTAATAAGACTCTATCTCCAACCTTTAGTTGATTTGGAAAGGTATTGAGCTCGTTCTGTCGTAGATTCGATTTGTCGAGTGTTCTCGGTTTATGCGTCCGCCATTTATCTAGCTCCTCGATTTATAGCCTTCGATCTTTATGAATAAATCGGACGATTTATTCACTTAACTTGTTTCGTAGAGATCCCTAAGTTATGTTATTATCCCTATTCAAGACTAATAACGTCTAATCCCTAGATTGAATAATTGAGACCTTTCTCTAATTAACACCCTAGGGTTGCATTAACTCGATCTATGAATCACCTTATTAGGTTTCACCCTAATCCGGCAAAATCTTGTCACCTTATGTCTAGGCGCGCAAACAACTCTGCTTAATTATGACAAATGTACTCTTAGATAGGGTCATTCCTCCTCTAAATAAGAGCTTATCTTGAATCAGTATCCTGGGATATCAAAACAAGAATTAAGAACACATAATTAAGAACAAGTTAAATATTTATCATACAATTCAGAAAATAATAACAAGATTCGTCTTAGGTTTCATTCCCCTTAGGTATTTAGGGGTGTTAGTTCATAACTAAATAAGAAAACATCTCAGAATAATAAAGAATAAAAAACATAAAGAATAAAAAACATAAAGAAAACCCAAAACTCCTGAAGGGGAAATTGAGGAGAGTTCTTCAGTCTTGATGATGAATCCCGCTTCTGAGATTGATCAATTGGCTTCCTTAGAGTAATTTCTTACTCCCTCCCTGTGTGCCCCCTTTTTTTTCCTCATTTAGGGTGTATTTATAGGTTTTGAAATGCCTAAGAGCCCTTAAAATTAGCCTTTTTTGAATTGGACCCAACTTGGCCTCGACAGGGACACGCCCCTGTGACACGCCCGTGTGCGATTACTTCAGGCCGTGCTCGAGCTTGCCAAATTGACACAGCCGTGTGGTCTACCCGTGTGAGGAGGTCCAGGCCGTGTTTGATTTCGTACTTTGGCCTATTTTCTCCGTTTTTGGCCCGTTTCTCGTTCCTTTCGCTCTCATATGCTCTCTTAAGTATAAAACATGAAATTAAAGCATTAGAAGCATCGAATTCACCAATTCTAATGAGAAATCATCCATAAAATGCGTTAAACATGGGGTTAAAATATGTATAAATTACGGTTTATCAATTCCCTTATTAGGTTTCACCCTAATCCGGCAAAATTATGTCATCCTATGTCTAGGGGTGCAATCAACTCCGTTTAATCATGCTAGATTTACTCTTAGACAGGGACTTTTTCTCCTTTGAATAAGCACATCAATACTTGAATCAATATCCTGGAATATTAAAGCAAGAATTAAGAACTCATAATTAAGAACAAATCAAATATTTATCATATAATTCAGAAAATAATAACAAGATCCGTCTTAAGTTTCATTCCCCTTAGGTATTTGGGGAATTTAGTTCATAAGTGTAAAAGAAAACATCTCAGAAGAATAATAATAACAAAACATATAGAAACTCAAAAATCCCGAAGGAAATCGAAGGGAAATCTTCAGTCTTAAAGGGGAATCAAGCTTCTAAGATGGATCAATCGGCTTTCTTCGAGTAATCCTTGCCTCCTATTCCGTGTGTCTTTTCTAGATACCTCCTGGGGTGTTTATATAGGCTTTAGAATGCTTCAAAACCCTCAAGAGTGACCTTTTCTGAATAGGACTAGACTTGGGCTCGACAGGGACACGCCCGTGTGCGAGTGCTTCAAACCGTGTTAGAGTCTATTGAATAGACACGGTCGTGTGATCTACTTGTGTAAGGAAGTCCAGGCCATGTTAGAGTCTGCTAACACTACACGGGCGTATGGTATACCCGTGTAGGGAAGTCCAGGCCGTGTTGATTTCCCACGTTAGCCCATTTTTTCCGTTTTTGGCCCGTTTCTCGCTCTTTTTACTTTCCTATCCTCACCTAAGTATAAAACATGAAATTAAAGGATTAGGAGCATCGAATTCACCAAATCTAAGGAGAAATTATCCATAAATGTACTGAGCATGAGATAAAAATATGTATAAATTACGATTTATCAACGGGCGTGTGAGGCATAACTCTAGTAATTTTACTAAAATTTTTTATAATTCTCGGTTTAGTCCCAGATCGCTTTTAATATATGTTTTGGGCCTTGTAGGATCATAATAGGGACACTATGATGTTGTTTGACCGGTTTTAAATTAGAACAAAATTTTATAACCCGTATCTTCCAAAAATATCTGAGTATGTGTCTAGTAACGCCTCGTACCTAGTCCCGATCTCGAGTACGGGTAAGGGGCGTTACAGCGCCATGCAATGACATGAAATGTATGCCGTGGTGGAAAAATATGGGTACATATATTTCCAGACAAACTCGTTACGGTAGACCTACAGAAACACGTAAAGGTTAGGGGAAAAGATCTCCCGAGCATTGGTTAGCTATCACTAAACCAGGCAGAATACTTTATGAAATTAGCGGAGTAGCCAAAAATATAGCCAGAAAGGCTATTTCAATAGTAGGATAAAAAATGCCTATAAAAATTTAATTCATTATTTCAGTATAGGAATATAGAACCAAAGGAAAGAAGTCTTGTCTTGGGAATAAAAAAAACAATTGCGAGTTTTTTTTTTGACAAACAATATTTCTTTTTTTCTTCGTCCTTTGTTACATTGAAAAAAAGAGATTTTAAAAAGGATTCAACCTCAGACTCATTTAAATGTAGCAAATAACAAAGAGGCCCAAGAATTTATGTGTATTCAAGTCATAGGAGCTAGTAATCGCCGATATGCTCATATTGGTGACGTTATTGTTATTGTGATCAAGGAAGCAGTACCAAATACACCTCTAAAAAGATCAAAAGTGATCAGAGCTGTAATTGTATGTACTCGTAAAAAACTCAAACACGACAATGTGATGATAATATGATATGATGACAATGCTGACGTTGTGTTTTGGTCACTGTTTTATTAAAAACTCAAATGGAAAGTTAACTAGGATGCCACATGTTAAAAATAAAAATTGAAAAAAATAAGTTTACACCTGATAAAAATAAAAACTAAAAAATAAAACCAAGGCTAAATTTTGGTTAACTTTTGAAAAACCAAGGGTAAATTTAGGTTAACTTTTGAAAAAAATTGGGAATGTTTTAGAACCTTAATCAAACCTTGAACTCAAATTTAAATTTGATTTAGAGTTTACAATTTAATTTAGGGTTCCAAACACTTTAAAATTTCTAAAAGTTATCTCGATGTTTTAACCCAATTCCTTTTTGTATTTTTTAATTAAAATGTTATTGTTTTGCCCTTATTTAAATTTTTTGTTTTTATTTTAATTACGTGTAAATTTATTTTTATTTTTAACTTTTATTCTTAATAAATGGTATCTTAATCAGCTTTTCATTTAGATTTTAAAAATAAGAGTCGTTATTTATGACGGTGTTATATTTGATAAAAGAAAATTAAAATATGTAAAAATAGGAATAAAGTAATTTTAGAATGACTGTGTAGCTAAAAGAAACTATTGATATTCCTGACTGAAACTTAAAAGTGCTTTAAATTTGTTTCGTTGAGTGTTTTTTTTTTTCGGAGTAAGAAGAGAAGTGAGGGAGATGGTCTGATGTTTTGTTTTCGAGTTGTACTAATCATCTCTTCTTTTTTTCTTTTTTTTTTTATGTCATTTAATTCAGGGAAAAAAAGTACAAATCATTACACCCTCTCAACAACAAACAACCCTCGAACCACATTTTGCTTTTAACAATACCACTTGACAGTTATACATCTAGAAGCCAAAGAGAAAGCCCGATTTTTTCTTTCTTCTTTTTTTTTTTTTTTCTATGATGCCTCGCTCGCTCCCACCGCTGCGGCAACCGCCGTTGATCCACCACCGCCCTTTACCCATACGTCTCATCCTCCCACCTATCGTAGCTTTCACAGCGGCCTTTTCAATCTTACTCGTTCTATCCTTGTGCCTTCGCAAAATTCGACGTGACCGCACTGTTCCCACCGACTCCAAGCCGCCATACCGGTTTTCGTACTCCGTCCTCCGTCGCGCTACCTCCTCTTTCTCCGTTTCACGGCGCCTCGGTCAAGGGGGCTTTGGCTCTGTTTACTTCGCTACCATCTCGAAGAACCTCCATCATGACGACAGCCGAAGCAAAAACATTCAAACCGTCGCTGTTAAGGTGATGGACGCCAGTTCTCTTCAGGGCGAACGCGAGTTCCAAAACGAGCTCTTCTTCGTTTCAAAACTCGATTCTTCCCTGGTCGTTCCAGTCCTCGGCTTCTCTCACGACCGAAAACGACGTCGAATGCTCCTTGTTTACGAGCTCATGCCTAACGGCAATCTGCAAGACGCGTTGCTTCATAGAAAATGCCCCGAGTTAATGAACTGGAAACAGAGATTTTCAATTGCTGTTGATATTGCCAAGGGAGTTGAATATCTCCATGGATTAGACCCTCCAGTAATTCACGGAGATATTAAGCCTAGTAACATATTGTTGGATCAGTATTTTTCAGCCAAAATTGCTGATTTTGGACTAGCAAGGTTGAAATCAGAGGAAATTAAACTGGAAATTGCTGAGGATCATGGATCTATAGCGGAAACAGAGAGTGTAGCTACAGGATTTGAGGATTATGGATCTATTGCGGAGAATTCGGAGGTTGTTACAGTTGCCGTTTCTCCGCCGGCAGTTGCAACATCTCCTGAAATTATGGAGAAAGGAAGCGTGTCGGTCTCGGAGGGGAATTTCGATAGAGCAAGTATTGAGAATGGAAAAGAATTGGTCAATGGTGGCGGGAAGCAGAGTGGCGGCTCCAGCAGCGATTGGTGGTGGAAGCAAGATATGGGCGCAGTGGGAGAGAGTGGGAAAGTGAAGGATTATGTGATGGAATGGATAGGAAGTGAGATTAAGAAAGAGAGACCCAGTAATGATTGGATTACTTCAGTGGCTTCTTCAAGCTATGAAATGAAAGCTAAATCGGGGGAGAAGAAGAATAAGAAGAGCAAAAAACGATTGGAATGGTGGGTGTCAATAGAGGACGATAAGGAAAACAATGTAAAGAGGAGACCGACAAGGGAGTGGTGGAAAGAGGAGTATTGCGCAGAGCTTTCAAAAACAAACAAAAAGAAGAAGAGAGAGATGGCAATGTGCCATAGTGATGATAATGGTGGTTGGGAGAATTGGTGGCCGCTTGATGATGCGAGGAAGAAGAAGAGGAGTAAAAGCAGTATTGGAAGTGTGGACTGGTATGATTCATTTAGTGGGGAGATTCCCAAGAGTGGTGGGATTAGCAGTACCCCCAGTATGAGAGGAACCGTTTGCTACATTGCTCCTGAGTATGGTGGAGGAAGTGATCCATCAGAGAAGTGTGATGTTTACAGCTTTGGAGTTCTACTATTGGTTCTCATTGCAGGGAGGCGACCCTTGCAGGTTACAGGCTCTCCTATGGCGGAGTTTCAGCGGGCCAATCTCACTTCCTGGGCGAAGCATCTTGCACAAACTGGGAAGCTCTTTGATTTGATTGACCAGAGTATACAGTCTTTGAAACAAGAACAGGCTCTTTTGTGTATCACAGTTGCTTTGCTTTGTTTGCAGAAATCACCGGCACGTCGCCCTTCCATGAAGGAAGTTGTTGCCATCCTCACTGGTGACGCCGACCCGCCTCAGCTACCTACTGAATTTTCCCCCTCACCACCATCACGTTACCCATTTAAGTCACGGAAGAAGGTCCGGTGAGTTACTTTTTCTTCGAACATAAGCGTGTTGCTGACTTGTTGTAGGTCGTTTTTGTAAAGAAACCATAACATGTTCTTTTCAACTTCATTTCAGTTCCAGTTTGTTAATATTACTGGCATGGACTTGTTATTAGCAGGACATGTTAATTGTCTTCTTGTATCAATATTGTGGAGATACAAATTTAAGAATCCATTACTGATTCCTGAAATTTTTCTCTCAGAATCTAGTTTGTTTTTTCAATGATACAATGTATTTTTAGTGATGGGGGACCCTGGGACAATTGCCCCAGTTTTCTTTGATTTAAACAAGTTAGATGGTAGTAAAAGTATAATGGATTATGTTTTATTAAGAATTAGATTGTATTTTATTTTCACTGTTAAAATGCATGTTAGTCCAATAAAACAAAACTCATCTTAAACTTTCTTTAATTGCCTAACTAAAAAGTGATTAAAATATTTAATTTTAAAAGTTAAATGACTAAAAAAAAATTAATAGTTGAGTTATCAATAAAAATGAATCAAATAGCTGGGTGATTATTTATGTACGATACTTCTATTTAAAAAGTTGAGGCTAAATTTAGCTCAAAAATAATAAAGATTAAATTAATAAAAGATATAAATATTAAGAACTAAATTTATCGTTATACCTTTAGGAAAATTTACAATTGTTGATTATATACATCTAAATTTCTAGCTATATATATTTATATAAAATTGTATAAGAAATAAACTTACAAATTGTTGGCTTTGATTACTTGAAGTGGGTTCAGCTCAATTTATTAAGGTGGAAATGAAAAAATAGCCCACCTACCTCTCTATGAAAAGATTTCTTTTGTGTTTCTTTTCTTATCCTTACATTAGGTTAAATTATATAATTATTTTTACAAATCACATACTAACATCTCATATATTATTAATTCATATATAAATGCTTGTTTTAAAATTAAAATTTATTAGAATAAAAAGATAACAATTCGGATGGTTAATTTGAGATATACTTCTAGAAATTTCTAACTTTTTTAAAAAATTGAAGATTTCTTTTCATGATTTTTGAAATTATAAAATTTTAATGATTTTGTTTCTAATTTTTAAAAATTTTATAAAAATTAAATTATTTATTAATGTGATATATATGACAAAATAGTGTCACATTAGCGATGAAAGATTATGGGCCAATTTACTCTAAATAAAAAATAGGGTCAAAAGTGAATAAGATGTAAAGATCAAAATTAAATGTGTTATTATTCATTAAACATAAAATACAATTTTAATAGATAAGCTATTCTGTCATTTCATTTAATGTACTTATTTTTTCAACTGAAAAATTAAAATGTAATCTAAAATATAATATAAATACTATTATAATACTTTTATAAGCCTGGGCATATTAGTCCCAGTTGTATTCAGCTCGAAAAAGCTAACTCACATGGAAGCACGCATATTCAGTTCCAACCATGAGCACTGAAGGACATTCTTTCTTTTTTAAGCAAGTGTTGGGTAGAATATAATTAATACATTTTGACACTATAATTAATATTGACCGACTTTCATTTAATCCCCCACCTTACCATGCCAAGGAATATATATATTTATGAGGAAATTTAGTTAGTGGTGGGTCAACATTACCTCAAATGATGCCAAGTAATCCGGCCTTGTTTCATTTGTTAGTGAAAAATTACCTCTTTATTTTCGTAAGTGTCCTTTTTAAGTATAGATTTAAGGTTCTGTTTTGTCCATATGTAAGGTTAAGTTTATTTTTTTAAGTTTTAAAATTTTCTTTAAAAGCAATCAACCTTGACCCAAGTGTAAAGTTCCATCGTTGGCTAGCTATACAGGAATAAATCACTTATTTATCCATTAAATTTTATAAAAATTTAATTTTAATTATTTATTTAATTTTTAGTCTCTTTTAATTTTTATACTTATATTTTTTGTTAAATTATTCTTAAATATATAAAAAAATTAACAAATGTTAATTTTGATAATGTAGACATATATGTGAATTGCCACATGAATACCACATCAATAATTAATTATTATTAATATTTTAAAATATATAATATATATTTTCTATTTTTACAAAATTTTAAATAATTTTAATAACTTTCTATATTTTTTGGAATTTTTTAAATTTAATTAATTGTTGATGCCATCCATATAATAGTTCAGGTATATGTCCATATTAGCAAAGTTCAAATTTGTTAATTTTTCTATCTATTTTAGGATGATTTTGCCACAAAGCACATATTTATGAGTTATAAGAAACGAAAATTTAAATAAAAACTTAAAGAACTTTTTTATATAGTTTGAGGGCTAATAAGTTATTATACCATTTACCATATGCATAATAAATGCGTTACACACGGTGTTGAGGGAGAAGCTTCGATGCAAAAGGCTAATAGCCATAGGGAAAGCCTTGGTGTTAATGGGAATGGGAACGGTAAAACCCCACAATATATACCAAAAACAATAGCTAAAACATGATAGAAAGTTGCTAGGAACGATTATCTGATTCTAAGAAAGCTAAAAAAAAAAAAGCAGGTTGGTTGTAACCAGAGGTGGCAAACGATTGAACGATTGTGAACTTCATCTAAAAAAAGAACTCAGTCTAAATCTATTCAAATCTGAATTGATAAAAAAAAAACCAAGAAAATTTGTACTCAGAAAAGCCTAACATAAAAAGCTTAGACCCAATAGGGTTTGAATTCAAAAAAATTCGAATCTAGAAGACTCTAAACTTAAACCTAAACTTAGTACTAAACAAAAAATTAAAAATATATTTCTATAAATAACTTTAATTATTATTTTTATTCCAATATTTTTAATAAATTAATATTTTATTTTATATATAATGAAATAGTATCTTGAGGAAATGATATTACCATCATACATAAACACAAAAGTTTTATGCTATTACTATCTAGTTTTTCCTTAGCTTTTCGTCATTACATTTCATTACTTTAGCTTGTGATTCTTAGAACATAAATTACATTGCATCATTTAATTTTAATTTAGATAATTTAGATTTAAGAAATATTTATATATTTTATACTAAAAACATAGAATTTATGTCATCGATATTAATATATATTTTAAAGGGTAACTCTTAAAATAGTCATTTTTATTTGTCACAGGTTACATTTTAGTCACTTACATTATCGTGTTGTAACATTTTAGTCACTGAGTCATTAATTGCCGTTAATGGTGTAATGGTAAGCTGCACATTAAATCGTCATTTCAAATGAAAATTTTAGGTTAAATAATACAATTAGTTCCTTTTTTTTTAGCAATTTAATTTTTTTCTTTTCGTTCTTTTAACTTTTTTTTTCTTCTTATTTTCCATTCTCTTGTCAGGAAGTCTAAACAGAAAGATTAACTTGTCAGTAAGAAGAGGATTATTGAGTTAAATACGAGGGTGAATTTTTTTCTTAAAAAAAGAAAGGAAATATGATGACGGATGTAGTGTTAGAGCAAAATCTTAAGAATAAAATAGGGAAACAAATGGGATGCAGGGCTAGTTTCCTTTAGATCTTTGATCGTCACCAGCTTCTTTCTGGCAAATGCCTTTACTCCCCTAAGCGCCTCCCTCCCGTGGAAACGCTAGTTGGTTTTTATTTTCTGATCTCCATCTTCTTCTTTTTTAACTTTTGGTTTGTATTGTTTTGTCGACTTTTTTTTTTTAATTTTGTTTCATGGGAGTTAAAAGAAAACAGAGCAAGTGAAGACCATTGAGACACCAAAAATATAAAGAGAATTAGAGAAACAACCATAAGGCCGATCAGTAGCATTATCGAACCATTCAAAGCAACCTCTGGTTACATCAGAGCTCTAATCTCCGGCATCAAAACTTTCCACGTTTACTGGTAATCAGAGCAAGTCACTCACCCCCTTCCCATTTTTTAGTACAAAAAAAGGTAGCCCAAGGTCACCATGGAAATTCTTCAAGGAAGCTTCGAGGCTCTCTCTGGATAGCAAAGCCATCGTTGATGCCAAAGGAAGCCTTTAGCCCCAGGAGATCCGTACGAATGCCTCCATATTATCTGCGAACCAATGCGAAGATGAGATGGACGATAACAATAAACAATGGTGGTCACCAAACGTAATTGCAAGGCTCATGGGTCTAAAACCATTATCAGATTCATATCCCAAACCAAATGGAAAAGCTCAAAATGAAAAAAATATATGGAGCAATTGTATAATTTAACATAAATTTTCATTTGAAATGATGATTTGATGTGTCACATTGGCTTACCGTTACACTGTTAACGAAAATTAATGGCTCAGTGACTAAAATGTTACAACAAGATAATGTAAGTGACTAAAACGCAACATTTCAAATATAAGTGACTAAAATGTAACCTGGGGCAAACAAAGTGACTATTTTGATAATTTACCTTATTTTAAATGATTATTATATTTATTATTTAGTATTACACCTTATTAGAATTTTATATCAATTCAAACTGTACTCTTTAATAATATTTTTGACGAAATTTAATAATAAAAGTTTCTTGAATAATAATTCTTTAATAAAATTTAATAATAATTTCATAGTTTCTTAAACGAATATAAGAAGGAGGTTCGGCCAACTATTGTTGCTCTTTTTAAAACTAGGATAAGTGGATGTAGGGGTGTGCAAAATTCGGTAAAACCGAAAGATTCAGCTTAACCGATCAATTCGTTAATCGGTCGATTAATCAATTAATTCGGTTGAGGTCGATTAAATTTTTTTGAGTTTTCGGTTAACGGCTAATTCGTTCGAAACGGTAGGTTAACCGAAAAAATTCGATTAACCGAAAAAAATTAATAAAAAATTATAATATATAAATAGTTCACTATTCACTCAAACCCAATCCAACATAAACCCAAATACCCAATCTAATATATATTAACCCAAGTACCCAACCCAACCCAATTACCCAACCCAATCATAAAAATTACAAATAATTTAATAAATAAAAATAAAAATCAAAAACTAAAAATAAAAATAAAAAACATATTATTTTATACAAATAATTTGGATAATTCGGTTAATTCGGTTAATTTCGGTAATTCGGGTAATTCGATTAATTCGATTAATTTTATACTTATTTTAACCAAAAATTAAAAAACATATAATTTTTGATTAATTCGGTTAACCGACCAAATTAACCGAAAATTTTCGGTTCGATTAACGGTTAAAAATTTTGAAAGGTCGGTTAATTCGGTTAATATTATTTCGGGTCGGTTAACCGGTCGGTTAACTGATTGAACACCCCTAAGTGGATGTAAGGCGGATACAGTCATCACAAAATTGGGTTTTGATAATTCGTTCAGAGTGGAAGCTTTTTAGTTTCACAAGAGGTTTCTGGATTCTTTGGAATGATGATATTGGTGTCGAAATTTTGAATGTTCACTCTCAGTTTGTTCATATGCGTATTCAGGTAATTTATATGCATATCTTATTTTTTTTGTACTACTGTTTATACTAGCCGCCATTGCAGTTCAAGGGCTAAACTTTGGGATAAACTAAGTCAGATCTCGACTGTAGCACTAGAACCATGGTCGATTGCGGGAGATTTCATCGCTATCTTGAGTGGCGATGAGCAGAAGGGGGGTTTGATATGCGAAAAACTAGTTGTAAGCATTTTAGATCTTTTGATAATGGTTTATATGATTTGGGATTTCAAGGACCTTATTTTACTTGGAATAGAGGGAATTTATTCTAGAGATTGGATAGATCTCTTTGTAATGATTTTTGGCATTCCTTTGCGCTTAACATTACTGTTCGACATTTGTATAAAGTGAAATCAGACCATCAGCTTATTGTTGTCTCAACAAATTTAACAAAGACTAATAATGGAGTAAGACCGTTTCGCTTCCTAGCTACTTGGCTATTACATCCAGATTTTTAAAAGGTGGTGGAAGAATCTTGAAGAGCTGAAGAAGCTATTACCACAAATTTAGAAAATTTCACTCAACTGATCCAAGTTTGGAATAGAAATGTTTTTGGTAATATCTTTGTTAGAAAGCGTAGGGCCATGATAGAGCTTGACCATATTCAAAAAGCTCTAGAATAGAGGGATTTTGTGAGACTTAGAAGTAGAGAAGTAGAGGTACACCTTGAAATTGAGAATATTTTACACCAAAATCAAGAAGTGAGTGGCTTTTGAATCGGGACAGAAATAGTAAATACTTTCATAGTTGAAAAATGAAACAAATGAAGCAAAACAGAATTGAGGGGCTGGTGATTGCTGATATGGGTTGGTGTTTTGACAGCAACACTCTCAAGTCTCATGCAACTGAGTATTTCTCGAAGTTGTATATAATGGATCGATATTTGATTGAGGAATTCCCTTTCAAGGGACGTTTTCCAAAATTTTAGGACCATATTATGAATGGACTTATTGCGGAGGTATCTTTGGATGAGGTGTGACATGTTGTCTTTAGTATGGCACCGTTTAAAGCTTCTGGAATTGATGGTTTGCATGCTAAATTCTATCAAGTGAATTGGGATATTGTAGGGAACTATGTTCTGAAGATGGTTAGGCACGTTCTTAAGGGTGGACAGTTGGATTTAAATATAAACAGAACATTTTGGTTTTGATCCGGAAAGTGCTTAGTGCAGATTCTATAAGTCATTTTTGACATTAGACTTTGTACTGTATTATATAAGATCATTGCCAAGACGATTGGCATTCGCCTGTGACATGTGATGCAGATTCTTGTGAAAATGAATCAATCAAGCTTTATAGCTTCATGTTCCATTTCTGATAACATCATTATTGTTCAAGAGGCTTTTCACACGATGAAAATGATAAAAAGTATGAAGATATGGATGGCTATTAAGGTTGATCTGGAGAAAGCCTACGATAGGGTTTGATGGGATTTTCTACAAGATACATTATATGATGCAGGTTTGCCGAAAACTATATTTCGTACAATAATGAATTATGTAATGTCGTCATCTATGCAACTTTTATGGAACGGTGCTCTGTCAAATAAATTTATTCCATCTAGAGGAGTCAGACAAGGGGATCTTCTCTCTCCTTATGTTTTTTTAGTGATGGAAAGGCTTGGGCATATGATTGAAGTAGCTATGGAAATGGGGTCTTGGGAAATTTTGTTACTTTCTCGTAGAGGTCCTACTTTATCTCATCTTTTTTTTTTTTTTTGCAGATGACCTTATGGTTTTTTGCAGAGCTAATGATAAGGGTGTTGATTATCTCAAACATGTCCTGGATAGTTTTTGTCATTACTCAATTTATTGTGTTAATAGGTTAATGGAACGCCCTAAACTCGGCCTAGTAGTTTATACTAAATCCCGGAGATTACGTTGATCACTGAAGTGATCATAGGAAAATTTTACAAAAACAAGTTATCTCAAATTCCATTACAAACATGTTTATCTATTTACGAACCGATGACATTTAACCTTTTAGATTTTAATCAGAAAAATTAAAGTTAAGTTTAATTTATGAAAAAAATAAGATTTATGAGAAAAATCAAAACAAAACATGTACCACAGTTTTTACAAAACCTTATAGTTCAAAACTAAATTACAAAAATAGAAACTGAAAAGAAGAACTGTTAATTTATTTTTCACCGTGACTGCTGAGACCTTCGCATACTAAGCCCAGCGTTAGAATTCAGAAATATACCTACAAGGGAAATACTAAAGGGGTGAGCTACACGAGCTCAGTGTGAGATCAAAATGATTAACAACAGATTTACATAAGATAACTCCATATGGTAGTTCAATGGCCAAACATATCTGCAAAGATATGCAGAAGTAGAAAACAAACTCGGAACCAACGTTCTAGCACACGTAATAGTCAAGCACACCAAATCATACACAAGATACTTTAACAGATGCATATGAATGCAGTCAAGAATGAAAAACCCACCCATCCAACCAAAACACCTCTCCGTCCCCCGATCACAACCCAAAAGAGCTGTTTAAGCTCATCCAACCTAGCACACCACTAGGACCTCCAAGGCCCATCCAACCCTCCATGCCATGTATGTGGTCTAAGCCACTCAAATAATAATAAATAGCATGGCTGGCGTATAAGCGATACAGTGATTAGTACACAGCAGACCTAACGTACATGAGGTATAGTGCGGTAATTCACTGTACGAATAAGTTGCAGTAAAATTGCCAGATCAGATCAGAATTAGTCTTACTTCTCTTCACAACCAACCCCAATATTTACTTATGCAAGTGTATGTATGCATACAATCCCACCAGAACAATGAACACATCAACAGACAGTCAAACATGTGCACACGCACCTAGCTAATCGGGTTCAAAATTAGTCATCTCACACCGTAGTCACAAATAACACGTAAGCAGAGCACATAGCCACAGATATAGAGACATAATTACCCTCACTAAGCCTAACTAATGGTCGGAATACACAAACGCATTTTCAGATAAAAAAACATACACAAACTAAAATTGGTGACTTAAGACCACAAGGTCATATGGGGGTCAAAATGCCCATATGGAGGGAGGTACATGGCCGTGTAACTCACTGTTCAAAAGTACTAAAGTAGAGTACAGGCAGACACGGTCGTGTGAGGGTCTCACATGCTTGTGTGCCCACCAGACACGGCAGTGTGTCTAAAACACATGCCCGTGTGGGATCCCTAAATCCCCAAATTAACCATACGATCGTGTGGCCAGGTCGTGTGGTATCAAATCACTAAACCCCTAATTTCCAAACTCACACACCCGTGTGGCTAGGAGACATAGTCTTGTAGAGATCGACAAAAATCCCTAAATCAGCCACACGGTTGTATAGCAAGGCTGTGTGATACCAAATCACTAAACCCCTAATTCCTAAACTCAAATGCCTATATGCCCGGAGGACACAGCCGTGTGGAAATCTAAAAAATCCCCAAATCAGCCATATGACCGTGTGGCACCAAATTTTTCCTGGAATCCCTAATTCCTAATTGTACATGGCCATGTGGACCGCCCGTGTGGGGGCACACTCCCGTGTGGCTACTCCTGTGGTCACGAAACCATACCGAAGTTAGCTATTGGTTGTGCCTTTGTTGCCGAAACACTCCCCAATCCTTAACTACTCCGAAATATATCAAAATCACACCCAATTCTATGCTATTCCATGATAATCACCCCTTTCAAAAGATAGATTCCACAAGCACAAAAATGATTTCCAATTCCACAAAAACAAACCATAATTCATTAACAAAAATTTAAAAGGTTCGAAACCCACACCTGATTCGCGATCGGAGACGTCCAGAACCCAACTCAATGACCAGAAAATCAAAGCTCTTCCAAAACCACAACACCACCATTTTCAAAAAAAAAAATAAAGAAAAGAGAAAAAAAAAGAAAAGAAAGGGGAAGAGGAGAACATCCAGAGAGGAAAATAATAATAATCAATGGAAAAAATAATCAATAATAAATATAAATGATTATATATTAACTTTAAACCAAACTACTATTTAACAAAACAAAACAAAATAAAAATACTTCTCCAAAACGCACACTCAAAGACTCGAATCCAGAACCTTGAGGTACATTAACACTCACCCAACCACTAGACCAATAGGCCCATTTTGACACTTAAACGCGCAACCAAACACAATAGCACAACCTACTCACTAACCCTAACCACAAACCTCAAAACTTCTAACCCAAAATTCAGGGTGTTACAGTTAAAAACCAATGTATTTTTGTCGAGGAATCTTTCGAAAAAGGTTACTTCAATTTTGAGTGCCAAACTTGGTTTTACTAAAGTCGATGATCTGTGCAAGTATCTGGGTGTACCCTTCTTTCATAGTAGGGTGGGGGTTGATATGTTTTAGTTTCTAGTTGATAAAGTCCAGGCTAGACTTAACGGTTGGGATGCTCGAAAACTATCGTTGGCTGGTCGTCTTACTCTGGTAAAGAGTGTTAATTACGATCCCCAATTATTTCATGGCTACTGCTAGAATTCCAACGTCGATCTGCTATAAAATTGAAAAATTGGCTCGTAATTTTTTGTGGGGATCATCAGCCTTGGAAAGAAAAGTGTCTTTGGTCAATTGGGGTGTTTGTTGTACACCGAGATTAAATAGAGGGCTCGAGATTAAGAGACTTCAAGTTCAAAACAAACTTTTCTTGCTAAAATTGGGTTTCAACCTAGTAACCAATACTGAGATGCTTTGGGTTCAAGTATTGAGGAATAAATATAATTTCTATAGGTTTTTTCGAATGATATTTAAAGTAGTAATTGCTCCTACATCTAGTGGTCCATAGCTAATGTTTGGGAGGATGTAAAGAAGGATCTGGGCGATTCGAGATGCTCGTTTGGTGAATTTCTAGCTTGATTATTGGCTTGAGGAGTTGGGGGCTTTGGCACAATATTACATTGGTAACGGACCTATTCAAGTTTCCCTACATGTTTGTGATGTTGTAAATATAGATGGTTCATTGAATGTGGTTTGGTTACAATCAGTTCTTCTTTGTGAGTTTGTGAAGCAAATACTAGGTTGCGCTCTACCGGGGGAAAATGCTGGGCAAGATTACTTAACATGGATATGGATGTTAGGAGGTGTTTTCTCTATTACAGGAACATACAATAATTTACTTACCCCTAAGGTCCAAAGGAAACTCAAAAGCGATTCCCTCACTTGGAAAATTTTGGCTCCACAAAGAGTTTGTATTTTCTTTGGTTACCTGCCCATAGTAAAATCTTGATTAATGAGGAACGTACATGACGAGGTATGTCCAATTATCCCTTTTGTGAATATTGTGGTTTGTGTATAAAATTTGCAATTCATGTGGTTTGAGATTATGGATTTTCTCAAGTTGTTTGGAAGTCGATTGTCCTAAGGTCTAGTTGGAATGTTTTCTTCAACCTTTCACTTGTCAAGTGGATCATTTGGAGAAATGCGGGAAAGTTCAATTTCCAAAGTGGTGAATGGGGTTCTTTCTATTCGATTATTTGTTGGTTCCTTTAGAAGAATCAAAATGATTTTATCTTCAATCATTCCAATGACAACAACCATGATCTTATTTCCTCGGCGGTTGCTTGGATAGGGTCTCTGAACACCAAAGTTTTCCCTCAATCTTGGATAGCTAGATCCAACTTGAGAGGGTGATGGTAACTCTTGAACACCGGATGGGCCAAAGTTAATATGGATGGCTCAGTTTCAAAGGTAAACTCAAGGGCTGCCTTAGGTGGAGCGATAATAGGACTTTATGAGGGCTGGCTTGTGGTTTTTGGAATGGTAATAGGATTGACTGATATTGTAACACCCCGTACCAAGACCGTTTCCGGAGTCGAACACGAGGTGTTAACGGACTTAATTCATTACTTAAACAGCTCATACAATTCATTTTAAAATTTTCAGACAAGCTGGCTAACTACATCACAGTCACTTTAAAAATCATATATCGAGTTCCGAAACTCAAAATCCAATTCCGTAAATTTTTACTAAAACTAGACTCATATATCTATCTACTAATTTTTTTCTAGAATTTTTGGTTGGGCCAATTAGTACAGTTTATTAGTTAAATTCTCCCCTGTTTTAGGGTTTGACTACTCTGACCTCTGTATATTACGAATCAGATATCTCCTTGTACAGAGCTTCAATGACTATGACATTTGTCTCTAATAAAACTAGACTCAATAAGGAATCTTTACATATAAAGCATGACTTCTAATTATCTTTTTAAAATTTATGGTGAATTTCCAAAGTCAGAACAGGGGATCCATAAATCACTCTAGCCCTATTTCACAAAAATTTAAACATCTCATAAAATATAACTCATATACCTGTTTCGCTTCTTCCATATGAAAATACACTCATCAATATTCGATTCCATAACTTATTCATTATTTAATTCCATTTATACTATTTTTAGTGATTTTTCAAATTCACATCACTACTGCTGTCTGAATCTATTTTATGGTAAATTTTACCTATTTCATGGTTTCCATGGATTAGCTAGCAATTTGACATACATAACACCAAATATGATCATGATTAGCCATTCCAATGGCTAATCATACCAAGCATTTCCATACCACTCAATAACCTTATCATAAGACCATATATACAAAATGATTATAATGTTATACATGCCATACTCAAAATATACAAGCCATTATGCCAAGATGGTATGCGGATAGTGTGAGCGAGCCCCAATCGCTCTCGATTTTCGAAATGGCTTGTCAAAACTACAAGGAATGAAAATGAGGGAGTAAGCATAAATGCTTAATAAGTTCACATGCAAATAGCAAGTAACATAACCATATAAGCAAACATAAAACTGTATTTGCATAATCATCACCAAGACATTCATATCACATTTTCATTTATCATCTTACCATATTGTTGTTATATCGATTTTTCAACCCGAGGGTTAAGTACATACCTGTTCAAAGTACCCATTTCACAACACTTACCAATACGTCCCTTTCATCTTGAGTATTCCTCCATTTCAAGAGAACTTTACCCGTTGAACACATCGAATATAATTCGGATACATGGAAAGTTTGCACATAAGTGCCACATATGTAGCCAAGCTACCATGTAACCCGCCCATAAGTGAACTCGGACTCAACTCAACGAGCTCGGACGTCCGCATCCATAAGTGAACTCGGAATCAACTCAGCGAGCTCGGATGCCTAGTTACATCTCTCGAACTCAGACTCAACTCAACGAGTTCGGACGCTTGCATCCATAAGTGAACTCGGACTCAACTCAACGAGTTCGGATGCCCATGTATCCCAGTGAGATGTCACTTGTATCCTAATCCATTCCTAAGGTTCAACGGGACCTTTTTCCCAATCATGTGTCTCAACCATCTCCTACGGAATGTCGATACCGATACTCGGTAGTATTTCACATTTCATTTTCCAAGTATATCACATAATTTGACATATTATCAAACAATTGTCACAAGTATGATATTTCATAAATAATTATCATATCATTTAAATAACATAAAAACATTTAAAATAATAACTATGTTACCAACATTTACATATGAACTTACCTCGTATGCGAAAATGGCTACTTTTACCATTTCGTCCATAACTTGGTATTTTCCCCATTTTAGCCCGAATTTTAGTTTTCCTTGCTCTATCATTTAAAATATAGTATAATTAGGACTCACATTATTCAAATTGACCCAAAATCATATTTTGGCAAAATTATAGTTTTGCCCCTAAACTTTTGCATATTTACACTTTTGCCCCAAAGCTCGTAAATTAAACTTCAGCCTATTTTATTATGTTTTATGACATGCTGATCATTTTTCCCTTCTATGGCAACATCAAATTCTCACTCTAACATGTACTTATGACTATTAGGTATTTTTACCGATTAAGCCTTTTTGCTCGTTTTCACTTAAAACCGAGTAGCACAAGTTGTCTAACATAATTTAAAACCTCATATTCCATCATAAAACACCAAAATACACAAATTTCACCTATGGGTATTTTTCCAAATATAAACCCTAGGTTAAATTATTGCTAGCATAAGCTAAATCGAGCTACCGGGACTCCAAAAACGTAAAAATCATTAAAAACGAGGCTAGAATGGACTTACAATCGAGCTTGGAAGCTTGAAAAACCTTAGCCATGGTTCCTCCTTGATATATTCGGCCATGGGGTTGAAGATGAGCAAAATTGGCTTTTAATTTTGTATTTTAATTCATTTTACCCCTAAATGACCAAAATGCCCTTACTACTAAACTTTCCAAAAATTCCATCCATGTCCAATTTTTGTCCATAGACTTAGAAATTGGTAAAATTCTATTTAAGACCTCCTAATTAATATTTCAAAACAATTTCATACTAGAAACTTCTAGAATGCAAGTTTTACAAATTATTCGATTTAGTCCCTAATTTCAATTTAAGCACTTTATGCATAAAATTTCTTCACGAAATTTTCACACAATCATGCAATCATATCATAGACCTCAAAATAATCATAAAATAATTATTTCTATCTCAGATTTTGTGGTCACGAAACCGCTATTCCGACTAGGCCCAAAATCAGGATATTACAGATATATTTTAGGTTGAAGCCAGATTAATGATTGAAGGTCTAAAGTTAGCTTGGGCACGTGGTTTTCAACAAGTGGAATTGGAGAGTTATAATGCTCTTTTAGTTGACATCCTACAAAATGGATTAGCTGAAAACAATAGTGTTGCTAAAGTATAATGCTCTTTTAGTTGACATCCTGCAAAATGGATTAGCTGAAAACAATAGTGTTGTTGAAGTTAGAATAATTCATACTTGGGTTTCAAAAAATTGGCAAGTGAGGATTAAACTCATCTGTAGAGATTGTAACAGAGTTGTTGATTGTATGGAAAATGAGGCTAAAGGTAGTTTGAATCAATTGATTAATTTTTTTGACCCGCCTATCTTTACGTGACAGATTTTGGAAGCAAATATGCATTATGCGTTGTCTGTAAAAGCTATTTTTAGCCTAAGTTTTTTTCTTTTTTAAAAAAAAAGATAAAAGTTAAATGCGGAGTTATATTCTTTTTATTCTAAGCATAATTGTTTTTCCATTATAAAAATATATAAAATAACTCATTTGATTTGTTCTTTTAGTAAATAATAAATAGCACTAAGCGATTACAATAAAATCATAAATCAAAACTCAAATTGCCATTTTGAATCAACCCCCTTATAGCTTGAAGAGAGATGGAGAACACCTAGATACTTGTGAAACTTGGGGTAGCATGTTTAGCCATAAAATCTACAACTTCATTGTGAGCTCTGGAAATGTGGTGGATCTGAACTTTCCAATTTCTATGCAAAATTTTGTGAATAGCACGTAATTTTACAATATGACTAGCAGTAGAGTTACCGGCTAACATTAATTCAACTACCAAATCATTATTCGATTCAATCTCAACTTGTCGATAGCCCTTATCCCAAGCTAGTTGAAACCCCTCTAACATTGATCTTGCTTCAATTCGGAACACTTCATCCTTCCCTAATGTCATCGAGTAACCACAAACCCAATTACCCCAATCATTACAAATGACGTAGATTGAGTACTAATCGAAATAGCTCCATCTATATTGATAACTCCTTTGATTTGTTGAAAGGCTGTTATTTAATAACAATATAATTATAATATATTATTTGAGAATCAAGTTTATCTAATCAGCCACTTTAAATATCAATTTAATTTACTTATAATATACCATATATTTATAATGAAACTATTTAATACAATTGATTTCATATAAAAATTAATGTTATATCATATCGATATGCTAACAAATAACAATATTAAATATTGATTTTAATAAAATATAATTTAATAAATATATTACTTAAAAGTTAAATAAAATAATAGTTTATATTAAAATATAAAATTTATAATTACATCAAATATAAAATAAACTTAAAGACCAAAATTTCCAAATTCGAAAACCTTGAATCAAAAAGTTCGAGCTTGAAAATGGCAAAGAAAAACGCAAAATCCAATAAAATTGAACGAAAAAGAACCCCCGATAATATCTAATCGAAACACACCCAATTAATCGTATATATGTACACTAAAGTAAAGTTTTCTTATAGAAAAAGAAATACTGCTTTGTTGGCATAGCAAGAACACTAACAACTGACGCAATTTTATATCTAGAAGATAAGTGGAGGGATTATTTTCAACATAAACCCTTCAATTTTTATTTTTTATAAGGCCTTTTGCCTTTTCTATTTACTACTTTAGTCCCTTCAATGTTATAACTATTTTTAATTGTGCAAATAACTTAATAATATTATCTACATTAGTCCTTCCATATTTTCAATTACTTATGAAGATAACTAGTTTTATTTTCCCTTTTATTTATAAAATCTTACTTTTATTTAATTAACATAAACATTTTAATCTCAATAATCTTATTACTTAACACATAAATTCAATTAATTAAGTTACAAATTTTATTATTATATTTAAATGTTTAACTAATAAATATTAAAAATATATTTATTAATTTTAAATTAATTAATTAAATATACTTCTAATACATCATGCAACAAACCTAATTAGAATAAATAATAAATGGTAATATTATTTTATCAAATTTTAATATGTACATAACCTTATTAAAATACACATTTATAAGGGCAATTTACTACAAAAAGCCATTTTATTTCGTTATTTATCGAAATAGTCTGACTTTTTCATTATTTACACGAAATGACCATTTTCCCCAAAAGCGCGTCTATGTCAAGTGAAGTCGAGTGCGATGTCAAGAGAACGCTTTCTGAGGGAGTTTTTGTCCACGTCAGCACAAAGCACTTCCTTGAGGGCGCGCTTTGCTGACGTGGACAAAACACTCCCCCAGGGAAGCGTTTTGCCCAGTTTTGTTAGGGTTAGAGTTTTTGATTACTTTAGTGTTATGGTTTTAGGGTTTAGGGTTTTAGTGGTTATTAAGGAAAAAATTAATTTAATTAGAGTTGAGGGTTAATTAATTAAATTAACTATGAAATTAAAAAAAATCAATTAAATTAGGGTTTAGGGTTTTTTCAAGTTAGGGTTTTTGATTGTTTTAAGATTAGGGTTTTTGTATTTTTAAGGGAAAAATTAATTTAATTAGAGTTGAGGGTTAATTAATTAAATTAACTATGAAACTAAAAAATCAATTAAATTAGGGTTTAGGATTTTTAAGGTTAGGGTTTTTATTATTTTAAGATTAGGGTTTTAATGGTTTAGGGTTCTAGTATTTTTAAGGAAAATTAATTTAATTAGAGTTAAGGGTTAATTTTAATTAAATTAACTATGAAAATAAAAAAATCAATTAAATTAGGGTTTAGGATTTTTAAGGTTAGGGTTTTTATTGTTTTAGGATTAGGGTTTTAATAGTTTAGGGTTTTAGTGTTTGTTAAGGGAAAAATTAATTTAATTAGAGTTGATGATTAATTAATTAAATTAACTATGAAACTAAAAAATCAATTAAATTAGGGTTTAGGGTTTTTAAGATTAGGGTTTTTGATTGTTTTAAGATTAGGGTTTCAGTGGTTTAGGGTTTTAGTGTTTTAGTATTTTTCAGGGAAAAATTAATTTAATTAGAGTTGAGGGTTAATAAATTAAATTAACTATGAAAATAAAAATCAATTAAATTAGGGTTTAGGGTTTTTAAGTTAGGATTTTTATTGTTTTAGGATTAGAGTTTTAGTGGTTTAGGGCTTTAGTGTTTTTAAGGAAAATTAATTTAATTAGAGTTGAGGGTTAATTAATTAAATTAACTATGAAAATAAAAAATCAATTAAATTAAAGTTTAGGGTTTTTAAGGTTAAGGTTTTGATTGTTTTAAGATTAGGGTTTTAGTGGTTTAGTGTTTTAGTGTTTTTAAGGAAAAATTAATTTAATTAGAGTTGAGGGTTAATTAATTAAATTAACTATGAAATTAAAAAATTAATTAAATTAGGGTTTAGGATTTTTAGGATTTATTAATTAAATTTACTATTAATTATGAAAAAAGCTCCCACGTGGACGCTCTTTTGCTACAGTAGTATCAAAAAAAATAAATTTGAGAAGATGTTTTTGAATAAATAGTGTCAAAAACGCTTCAAGAAGGATGCACTGTCAGCAAAATTACGGAAAAAAGCTCCCACGTGGACGCTCTTTTGCTACGTAGTATCTGATAAAATAAATTTGAGAAGATGTTTCTGAACAAATAATGTCAAAAACGCTTCAAGAAGGATAACTACAGGAAAACAGACTTTTAGCGGCGCTTTTAGGCGCCACTAAAACTTTTAGCGGCGCTTTCTAAAACGCCGCAAAAAACGTAGCTATATGTAACGCCACAAAAATTTGTGGCGTTTGTTGGAAAAAAACGCCGCTAAAAGTCAAGGCTTTTAGCGGCGTTTGTGGGAAAAGCGCCGCTAAAGGTCCAGCCTTTTAGCGGCGTTTGTGGGACAAGCGTCGCTAAAGGTCAAGGCTTTTAGCGGCGTTTGTGGGAAAAGCGCCGCTAAAGGTCAAGGCTTTTTAGCGGCGTTTGTGGGAAAAACGCCGCTAAAGGTCAAGGCTTTTAGCGGCGTTTGTGTGAAAGCGCCGCTAAAGGTCAAGGCTTTTAGCGGCGTTTGTGTGAAAGCGCCGCTAAAGGTCAAGGCTTTTAACGGCGGTTTTTTTACAAACGCCGCTAAATTTGGCAGATTTGTAATATTTTTTTTCACCAATATCCAAATTTTCCGCATTAAATTCCAACCAAATACAACAAATATAATATAAAATGCACCAAAAAACAAAGAATTTAACATAAAAATACAACCAAAAATATTAATTCTAAATGATACTTCAAATTTAACTAAAGATATATGATATAATTAATAATAAAGTATAATTTAAAATATTTTTACAATAATGTTAAACGTGACAAAACTTAAAACATTCTTACAATAAGAAAACTAATGTCTAAGATGGCGGCTTTATGATTGTTGAAACATATGCATCATCTCTGGTCAGAGTGGAGGTCATCGTACTTTTTGCTCGCTCGCTACCATCGCCGTGCCTCCGCCTCTCTCGCAGAGCCACGCCTCCTCTCTCTCTGCTTCGCTCTAAGTTGTTGCTGGAGTTCTTCATATTTTCGTTGAACCTCGGCAATTTGCTCAACCGTGTTCGCTTGCATCCGAGCTATCGGTCTCTTAACCTCTCGAACTTCACTTGAGCTTGACTTCCGGAAGGCATGTATTGTCGGGAGCGGATCCAAAATATTGGGTCGGGGTAACACCAGATCCTTGAAATCGAACCCGACCGTACCTTTCAGACCTAAAACTTCAAAGATAATTCATTATCAATGTTCTCAAGATTAATGAACTATCACTCAAGCAATCGCTTCATATTCCGCCTTCTTCTCCTTTAGTTTCTCCTAAAAATCAATTAAAGAGTTAGAAACGAAATATATAATAAAAAGAAATGCAACATAACTTAACATTTTTAAAACTACTAATGATGAATTGAATTAAACAATTATAATTAAAGATTATAAATATTTAGAATAAATCAAATATTATTAAGTGAATATACCATAATTTCTCCACTTGGATGTCATAGGAGATCCATCTTTCTTCCTATCGTAATCTCAAAAGTCAAGGCGCCCAACTTTTGTCCGGATTTGACTTCCTACAATATAGTAGTAAGAATATTATTTAATAATAGAAAGTTATTAATATTTGAAAGAATTAATAAATTCATAATACCTCGGCCTCACTCTGAAGCAAAACTTCTCGACCTGCTGCAAGCGTGAATTTTGTTTTTGCTCGCTTGTTCCAACTCGCTCACGGTCCTACATAATAAAATTATTATTACGTATATAGTAAACACTATATATAAGAGTTTGGAAATACGCAATACCTCTCCTTTCTTTGAATTCCAAAATCTAACCAACCGCATCTTCCCATTGATACCTCAGCATTCCTGGCGGAACATTTCTCAAGTTTTCCTCGAGGCTTATGTCTTTTTTAAAATATTGTTTCTTTAAAGTGCTTTTATTGTCTCTCCATCTTTTACCTAATGCCTTCTTGATATAATCATCGGAGACTTCTAAAGCAAATCTCTCCTAAAAAAACATAAGTTTAGAATGTAAATATAAATGAAACTTAAACCAAAGTATTATAAATTGCATTCACATTTTGTTACCTTAATATTAGCGAGAGCCTGATTTTTGTTGCTATCAGGCATGTGATGCCATGATTCGTAGTTGATGGGCAACATATTTGCATTTCGTGCTAAAATGCCCAAATAGCCTGCTAAAAGTCGAGCTTCAGATCCAATAGGCTGACCATGAGTATTTCTACTTACTTTAACACGCTCAACAGGATCTAAGTCGTATAAATCTCTAAGTAGCGTCGCCCTCGAACTCTGGCCCCACCACTTTCAGCTGAAAAATGATTTACTATTATTATAGTAAAATTGACAAATAATTCAATAATAAAAGTGAACACATGTAAAATGAACATAATATTACTTTGAAATTCTTCAGGGTCATCAAATGTCTCCGACATTCAAGATCCAACAACCGTCTCATTGTTCACTATTTCTTTCTTCCGAATTTGGAGTATTCGGACAATACTTAAATCTCGTACTCTTCTTCTACGTATTTTTCCTGCAATACACATAAAATAATTAAAGTTTTAGTAACAAATTACAACAATAGTAGTACATATAAAATAGTTAAATTATATAACATGACAAAGATTAAAATTATAATATTACATATAATTAAAAATTGTAAAATCTTACTACATCATTATTCAGAATATCTTCATCCACATCATGTCGAACCCATTGATGTTGTGTATTAGTACTAGGATATTTTCATCTAAGTTTTGTTCGAAAAGGTAATGTTTCGATCTTTTGACGATGTCATCTCTACTTCCATTACCCATGTCAAACAAGTCTCTAGGGGTGTTCCGAGTACAACATACCAACCCTCATCAGCTTGGATCTTTCGAATAAAAACTTGTTTCACTTGAGAGGAAAATACATATGGCTCATCCATCAATTGTTGTCCAGGTGAATCAAGCGAGATAAATTCACCATTGTAAACCCAAATTGATCTTTTTAATTCCTCGAGCAAGATTAACATCCGCCCAATCACACCAAATAAGATAACTTTCCATCCGCCATAGTAATCCAACTCAATAATGTCGAAGAAGTCCGTAATACTCCACATTACCTCAACCGGATTACTATCCCTAGCACTAGCATAACTTGTAATTGAAGAATTAACAACAACTCCACAATTTTGAGTTCTCCTCATTCTCTCGCGATACTTTGTATAAAATCAGATCCATTGATGAGGAAGGCACTATATCTTTTATTACTCGTTCGGACCTTGGGAAAGCCATTTAACTTCGTCATTGACGCCCTTCCCACTCCAAACCTATTGAATCGAAAGTAAATTAAATAATTAAAAATGTATTATGTAAAAACATTCTTATTTGATTAACTAAATTTCGCGATTATATGTAACTTATTAACTTTAGTTACATACCGCTTGACTTAACCATTCATGAAAAGATTCGTGAATAACTTATTAATCTCGATGTTGTAATCTTCGAGAGCGTGCGAGATCTTAAAATTTGTTTGTACTCACTATATTAAAAACAAGTTTAATTGGTTAGAAGATAAACAAATCAAAACGATTTAATATGTAAGACAATTTTATAACTTACTTGCAGAACGGTTCAATTGAATCGTGGTTAAAAAGTACATATCGATGTGCTGTATCCACGATATATCATCTAATTCTACAATTTCAACTTTGCCGATTGGTTCTCCATAACTTTGAAATAAATAAGTTTCGCCAAGTCATTATCATTGAGCCCAAAGATTTCTACTTAGTCTATTCAATCGTGTTTCAAAGATCTTCTAAATATCTAGAATGAAGGTCATGCACTCTTCGCCAAGTAGCCTTCAAGAATTGATCCTTCCGGATAACGCTTATTGTGACAATATGACTTCAATTTGCTTAGGAACCTAAACACGATATACAATATTTATCAAAAGTCAGAACTAAATGTATAGAGGTGAATGAATGAATACTTGAGAAATAAATTAGCACCTTTCTATAGGATGCATCCATCGATAAAAAACCGGTCCACCAAGGATTGCTTCGTGAGGGAGATGGATTACCAAGTGCACCATAATAGTGAAGAAGGAAGGTGGAAAGATCTTCTAAATTGCATAAAGTCAAAGCCGCCGATCCTGTACTTTCTCAAGTTCTTCGACATTCAAAACTTTGCCACGATAGCTTTCATTATATTGGATAGTTCAATTATACAGACGTTACATTTTTGACATACATCACCGTAAAGCAATTGGGAGTAAATCTTGCATCAAGATGTGGTAATCATGTGATTTTAATGAATATAATCTTCTATCTTTGAAACTCACACATCGAGATATATTTGACGATACGATCTCGGGACCTTTATATCCTTCAACACCATGCGAAAACTTCTTTCTTTCTTTGACATTGAAAAATAGAAGGCGGCAACCGATATTTCCCATTCTAAGTACTTGAGGATGAAGATCACGCCGATTCTCATGTCAACTAAATCAAGTCGGCTCAAGATTGTCTTTTGATTTTCCATCGACATTTAAAATTGTTCCAATTATGTTCTCGCAGACATTCTTCTCAATATGCATGACATCAAGATTGTGGCGTAAAATGTTGTGCTCCCAATAAGGCAACTCAAAAAATACTCCTTTTCTTCCACAACTCCGCCTCATTAGGATCATCCTCTTCGCCGATTCATCATCGATTCATCCTCGATCTTCTCCTTGTTTGCGTGATAGGTGGTTGATTCATCTTCCGTAACTAAAGTTGATATCTTTTAACATAAACAAGATTTCAGATCCAACGGTCCTTCAGAGATCCTCTGTACTCTTCAAGATCACAAATAAAGTCCTCTCAAATCTAAATTTATGATTTTCATCTAACCACCGACGATGGCCCATGTAAGAGAACTTCTTCCCATTATACAACCACTTGAACAAGTTTATGCAGACAACAAGGACAGCATAACGCCCTTTAGTACTCCAACCCGATAAATTAGCATAAGCCGAAAATCATTAATTGTCCATAATAAAGCTGCACGTAAATTAAAGTTCTCCTTTCTCAATACATCATATGTCTCAACACCACCATAATTGTTTTAACTCTTCAATAAGTGGCTGCAAATAGATGTCAATATCATTTTCGGACCTTTCTCTCCGTGGATAATCATTGATAAAATAAATGAAGATTGCTTCATGCAAATCCATGGAGGCAAATTGTAAGGAACAAGCACTACAGCCAAGTAATCGCATTTAAGTACTCATGATTTTAAATGGATTAAAGCCATCACCGCTAGCCCAAGCCTCACATTCCGAGGATCGCTTGCAAAACTTGGAAATTTATCACAAATGATTTCCAAGCTAAAGAATCCGCAGGATGTCTTAATAATCCATCATCGGTCCGTTGATCATTATGCCACGTCATAGATTCTACTGTCTTTGAGGACATGAAAAGCCTTTGAAGTCTTGGTATCGGGGAAAATATCGCAAGACCTTGACCGCTTCTTTCTTAATCGTGCCCCACCTTCATCCGTATTCACATCTTCGCTTTTACTATTCATCCAACGAGACTTACCGCAAACATGACAAGATTGTTGGTTTTTTGATCACCCCAAGACAACATGCGCTCATTTGGGCAACTATGAATTTTATCGCACCCAAGGCCCAAATCTTTTATTAGTCTCTTCATGTCTTGACAAGACTGGGAATTTTTGCAAACGGAAACATCTCTTAGAAACTCTAGCAAGATTGTAAAAGAGTTTCCGGTCCACCCTCCCAAACATTTTAAATGAAATAGACGAATGCGTAAGGACAATTTCAATATTTTGATCCTCGAAAGTTCTTCATTCATTTCATTAAGTAAATTGTAGAACTTAGCCGCTTCTTCTTTTGGCTCCTCATTAGGTGCACTTGTTCCCGCTTCGCAAATAACATTTCCACCAATATTACAATCCTCAGATATAATAAAGTCAGGTGGAAACGATTGCTCACCATGACTACGCATATTAAATGCATCCCGCAACATATCTTCCATGTCATCTTGTCTAATATACTGATGGTAATCAGTATCAGGATAAGTCGGATTAATCGTTGAAGAAGTTCCACTAGATGTACACTCTCCATGGAAAATCCATTTTTTATACCCCCGAATAAAGCCATCAACAATTAGATGTTCGTAGACAACTTCACGAAAATGCCAGTAGATGTTGCCACACTTTTTACACGGGCAAAGAATCATATTCTCTTGGCTTGCATTTTGAAATGCAAAATCTAGAAAAGTTTGTACTCCATTTTGATAGGCATTGCTTACCCTTGACAATTTCATCCAACTCCTATCCATTTTGTAGTTCTTAAAATCTAAAGTTGACAACATATTACAGCTTACTTAAATGTTCTCAATTGATTTAAATCATATCATTATACTAAATATCAAGTCTCTAATGGGTATAAACTAATTTAGGCAAGTTGCGTGATTTTCACTATAGATTTATGTATTATGTAAGTTAAGTAAATTTTGTAAACTAGTTATGTATGATATGATATATATTTAAGTATTATGTAAGTTATGTAATTTATGATATGATATATATTTATGTAAATTATATATTTATCTAAGTTATGTAAGTTATGTAAATTATGATATAAAATATATTTAAGTATTATGTAAGTTATGTAAGTTATATATTTATCTAAGTTATATAAGTTATATAAGTTATGTATGTTATATAAGTTATGTATGTTATATAAGTTATGTAAGTTATATATGTTATATAAGTTATGTAAATTATGATATCAAATATATTTATGTATTATGTAAGTTTTTTATTTCACGATGTGGAAAATCACATGGATAATACATATCAAATATCAAGTATCTACATGTAAGTAGCGGATTAAATAATATTTATAAAAATTATTTTAATTAAATAATATACATGTCATTCGCTTTTATTTGACAAATCACATGTGCGCTTAAAATAGTCCACACTTAATTTAATTTTTGTTTTACAAGTCATCTTTTCTTAAGTACATATTAAAGCACTCGTGGACATCCGTATTTAGCTTAAAAGCTATGATTTAGTTTGAATAAAAGTTTAACTTAAACGGTAAAACGGACGATAATATTTGTGATAAAACGGAGAATAATATTTGTGATAAAACGGACGAGAATATTTCAATAATAATTTAAATTTAAGTTAAAAACTATATAAAATATTTTATTAAATATTTGTATATTAGATGGGACATATTAAATTGAAACATACAAATTTTTAAGATTCATCATACGTATGCTTTTATACCTAGGAGGATCCATTATATCTTGCAACTCGATATAAGGCAACCCGTCAAGTTTCAAATTTATATACTTTGAATCTTTAAAATATTTAAAATAAGGTTGGAGAGAAGGTCACTATTGTTGTAAGTTTTGATAAAAAGTAGTTATAACTTTTAAAGAAATTTAAAATATTAAACATTAAAATAAAACATTATTAATATAAAAAATAGTAATTTGAATATAATAATATCAAAAATGAATCGTAGTTTAATTTTTATAAGTAAATTGGAAATAAATTAAGGTTATATAAATATTCAATAGTAAATGAGCTCGATAGAATTTTTTCAAGTCTTTTGAATTTTTAAGATTCATCATACGTGGCGTTGTTACACCTAGGAGGATCCATTATATCTTGCACTCGATATAAGGCAACCCGTCAAAGTTTCCAATTTATATACTTTGAATCTTTAAAATATTTAAATATTAAAATCAAACATTATTAATATAAAAAATAGTAATTTGAATATAATAATATAAAAAAGAATCGTAGTTTAATTTTTATAAGTAAATTGGAAATAAATTAAGAATAGTAATGAGCTCGATAGAACTTTTTTCAAGTCTTTTAAAATTTTTTAAGATTCATCATACGTGGCGTTGTTACACCAAGGGAGGATCCATTATATCTTGCAACTCGATATGAGGCAACCCGTCAGGATTCCAGCCTATATACTTTGAATCTTTAAATTATTTAAATATTAAAATCAAACATTATTAATATAAAAAAATAGTAATTTAAAATAATAATATAAAAAAAGAATCGTAGTTTAATTTTTATAAGTAAATTGGAAATAAATTAAGAATAGTAAATGAGCTCAAAAGAACTTTTTTCAAGTCTTTTTGAATTTTTTAAGATTCATCATACGTGGCGTTGTTACACCTAGGGAGGATCCATTATATCTTGCAACTCGATATAAGGCAACCTGTCAGGTTTCCAGCCTATATACTTTGAATCTTTAAATTATTTAAATATTAAAATCAAACATTATTAATATAAAAAAATAGTAATTTAAATATAATAATATAAAAAAAGAATCGTAGTTTAATTTTTATAAGTAAATTGGAAATAAATTAAGGTTATATAAATATTCAATAGTAAATGAGCTCGATAGAACTTTTTTCAAGTCTTTTTGAATTTTTTAAGATTCATCATATGTGACGTTGTTACACCTAGGGAGGATCCATTATATCTTGTAGCTCGATATAAGGCAACCCGTCAGGTTTCCAGCCTATATACTTTGAATCTTTAAAATATTTAAAATAAGGTTAGAGAGAAAGTCAGCTATTGTTGTAATTTTAATGGACAAGCAAGCTACACGGTAATAAAATTAATTCATACCTATTCATACTTAAGTTGAATCAAATAATAATTAAGTTGAACTAAATATTTAAAATTAATTTGGAAACAAAATAGTTCTACTCCAAATGAACTAGCAATTAAATCTTTACAAAATCGCAACCCCAAAATATTAATTTTTCCAAAATCATCATGATAAAACTATTATTGATTAGAATTTTGAAATAAAACGTACCTTAATAATTTCAACAACCTGGTCTACTCCACTCTCACCAGCAAACAGAGGTGGAGTCAACAAAGTAATATTTGTTAAGTAATTTAAAGTGAAAATGCATAGAAATAAGGAAAACATTTAGCAACTAAACCTGTACCTAAAACAGATGTCAATGGTCATGGTGTATTTAGTTGCCCCAAATATTAATTCAGTGCTCGATAGTACCTAGAACAGATGTAAGATTATAAGAGTAGCACCAAATATATTTCAGTTTAAGCAAATGTAAAAACTTTATCTATATCAGATTCAAGGAATTAAAGTATATGTACCATATTTAGTATACAATATAATTTTACTTCATAAAATAGATGGTCATAAAATGTGCTTCATTCTTATTAGTAGAGATTAAAACTTAACCATATGATTAATGAATAAAATGAGCAACCACCACACTATACTTCATATTATTCTTTTGATATCCGTATAGACTCGATTAAGCTACCACTCCCGTGAAAATGCCTTTGCAATTGTACAAACATTAATTGAAATTTTGCAAAAATAAAACATTCCAGTTGTTTGTGCACAAATTCGAAACATGAGATTCTTTTTGATAATTTACTCGAGCAAATTACTATTAGGCACAAATATAAAATACGATGATAATAATCTCTCGACTAAAACCCAAAGATATAGCTATTCAAATGAAGAAGAAGAAGAAGTTGACCAAGATAATCTTTTAGTACAACGACCAAATTGATTCAGACTTCCTCTATTGAAGTGTCTGTCATCAACATCTATATCATTCTCCACACCTTTCTCACCCGTTTGAAGCGGTTGGCAAATCAGAAAATAGATTAAAAAGCAAAAAGCAACTATTACTTATAAACGCAAAAAGCAAAAAGCAATTCTATAATTGTACAGACATTAGATTTACTTTTGCATTCATTTTAATAAATTTCTGGTCTGCTCTTGTCATACTATTCAATATACAATATAATTAATGGCTAAAAATATATACAATATCATTTTACTTTCATATTATCAATACCAAGCAATATTATTTAAAATAATAAATGAGTACCAATAAAAGTTCCTAATCATTACTAAAAATCTATACAAGTTATAAAAACTTAATATATTATAAATTAAACTCTTCGCCATTCAATTTTTATTTTTCTTAATAAGGAATAAATTATTCATAGATAAGGTATAGCTATAGTATATTTGTAAAATTATATATATAAAATTAATAATAATGATGAAGATGATGCTGCATTTAATTGAGAACCATTAAAATTTCTAAGTTGCCCATGAACAAACACCATAACTTGCAGTACAAATGGACAAAAAAGGAGATAATACGTCCCAACTATGACATCCAAGTCAACAAACATGCTCCACATGAAACACCCAACTATATCTCACCCTATCACAAACCAATCTCAAATTTAAAACACCTACAAAACACACAAATGCACTTCACACATCCGAAAAGGAATTTGGGTTTTAGATTACCATAAATTATAGTGGTGAATGAATTTGAAAATCAAATATTTACGAGTCTTAATTAATTATTGTATAGTGGGTGCATTTCATTCTCAAAAATTAAAATAACTGATGGTAACATCTTCTTGTCAATACTCAAGCATTAAATTTAGAAGCCTTTGCAAAAAAATATCAATCAATTATCGATATATATACACACATTTATTTAATCATATTGGATATGCACAGTCTAGAGATACAAAACTTTCCACTATGGGATATAACTTCAATTTCCATGTACTCTATAGAAGGGATGAGAATAAGGGATGGGGAATAAGATGATATGTCTTTCCATAAGTGCGCTTGCAACCTATCAATTTACATGCTAACTGTAGGGCAACTTTTAAGATTATCTTGTTTTTCTGCAAAGAAGGAATACAATGACCTATACCAAAGATTTCCATAGATAAATCAAAATTTTCAAATATTTTAGAAATAATTGTACCAAAAGCAGCTTAAGGGTTCCTTTAGGAATAAACCATGAATGTTGTCTCTCGATCAACAACGAGAGATGACATATTCAACCCATCATGGCTTTAGAAGCAAAGTATTGATGCCTCCAACATTGGCCATGAGATATTCGAGAAAGCATCAAGATATTTCTCAACATTAATTCCATATGTCTGAAATAAGCAAGTATAACAATTGTACATCATTATGATATGATGTAGAACAGCTTCACATACATAAACGGGGAATGTATGAAACATAAAACCTGAACCCTCAACTCCCAAAATTTAACAGTTGAAATAGAAACACAAAATCCTAAAACTTAAACTCTATGAACATCGAAATTAAAACTCCAAAATTTAAAACTTAATTTTTAAATCTACTTTCACAAAAAAGAAGAATAAAATATCCAAATTATTCCAATCATGATTGAGGTTATTAATAACAAGAACTTAATATACATCAATATAACAACAACTGTAATCACAAGATTGAAAAAAACAGTAACATCACATTGTAGTCACAAAGATGACATTCATTATCCATTTTCAAAGAGACTAAATTAAACTAAATAAAGTGTCCATATAAGTAGTAAAAATACCTATAGGACTCGAAATTCCAATGGCAACAAGGAGAGAAGAGGCGCATACGCATTTAAGACGCAGTTAGGGTTCAAAATCAAAATTTTGATTTGGGGTTATGGGAAAACTACGATAGCAGAGCAAATCAAAGGGACTTGGGGAAAACGATTTGAGGATATCTCTTTGGGGAAATTATAGGGATTTCGAAATTAAGGCTTGAAAGTAATGGGAAATTTTAAGGAAATTTGAAATGCATTTAAGTAAAAAGAAAAGTAGTCGGGTAAACCGAATCGGGAAAAGTAAAGGAAATTGGGGTTCCAAAAACGATGCCGTTTTCAATCTATTAATAAATATTTGTATGCTTTTTATAGAAAGCGCCACTATTAACAATGTAATAACGATGCCGCTTTTGCAATCTGTTGATGATTTTTGTATGCTTTTGGATAAAACTCCGAAATTTCACCTTTTGCGGCGCTTATAGAAGCGCCATTAATAACAAGGGTGTAGACGACGCCGTTTTACATTCTTTTAATAGATGTTTTGTATGCTTTTTAGAAAGCGCCACTAATAACTAAGCTTCAAAACGACATAGTTTAAACTATTAATACATATTGGCGGCATTTTTGCTAAAATGCCACTAATTATGACAATAATTTTCCTCCTTTTTTTCTCTTTTATTATTATTATTATTATTATTATTATTATTATTATTATTTCCTATTAATACATGGTTAAATTTTAATTTGGTCTCTAATATATTTAAATTTTAGATTTATTTGCATATACTTTAATTTTTAATATCATTTAGTCTATATATTTTATAATATTATTAATTAATCTAAATAGTTAATGTTATTGACTTTTTAATAAAACATTACATGGTAATATATAATTTGAATATTTAGAGAATAGAGATTGAAATGTGGTTTCTATTTTTATATGTTTGTGTCGTTCTTTTACATTAATATCTATATATATCAATATATATATCCATATATATATATATATTATTTATTCTTACTGAGTTAATTTAGGATTTATATAGTATTTAAGTGTTTAAGGGTTTGTTGTCTATAGTTTAAGGTTTTATGGTTTTAGATTTAGGGTTTATAGTTTTAAGTTTTATAATTTAGGGTCTAGTGATATTAGGTTTATAGTTTTATGATTTAGGAATCTATATTTAAGGGCTTAAGGGTTTAGTGTCTATAGTTTAGGGTTTTATGGTTTTGGATTGAAGATTTAATGTTTAGGGTTTAAAGTTTACAATTTAGGGTTTATGACTAGAGATTTAGGGTTTGAGATGTAAAAGGGTTATTGATTTTAGGGTTAGGGTTAATTAAGGTTTAGAGAAAGCCATAACATTGATTTTAACATCTTCATAATTTAATTAAATGAAAACTTCTAAGTTATTTATCAAAGTGTAACTTTTCATAATTAAGTAACTAAAATGAAATTAACTTTCCATAGTTAATTCATATTGTGTATTTAATCTTTTAGTGGCATTTTTTAATAGTTAATTCATATTGTGTATTTAATCTTTTAGTGGCGTTTTTTAAAAAACGCCGCTAAAGATCGAGCATTAGCGGCGTTTTTCAAAAAGCGCCGCTAAAGGTGTACTTATAGCGGCGTTTCTTAAAAAAGCGTCGCTAAAGCCACTAAAATCTCAAGGCAAAACGATGGCGTGTTACAAAATTCTTTAGCGGCGCTTTGTAGAAAACGCCGCTAAAGATCAAGATTAGCGCGCTTTTCCAAAAGCGCCACTAAAGGTTACATATAGCGGCGTTTTCTAAAAGCGCGCTAATACTCGATCTTTAGCGGCGCTTTCTAAAAACGCCGCTAAAGCCACCAAAGGCTCAACACAAAACGACGACGTTGTGTTAATTTTTTTGCGGCGTTTTCTAAAAAGCGCCGCTAAAGGTGTACATATAGCGGCGTTTTTATAAAAGCGCCGCTAAAACTCAATCTTTAGCGGCGTTTTTGGGAAGCGCCGCTAATGCTTGTTCCTTAGTGGCGTTTTTAATTAAAACGCCGCTAAAAACGCCGCTAAAAACCAATTTTGCTGTAGTGGATGCACTGTTAGCAAAATTGCGGAAAAAAGCTCCCACGTGGACACTCTTTTGCTACAGTAGTATTTGAAAAAGCCTTAGACTATAAATGAGCTAAATTTCATTCTCAGGTTGCATAAGTTATAGCAAGAGAAATTGAGGCTAAAGTAAAATAGAAACTGAAGATGAGTGAACATGTTAGTGCTGTTATTTACTATGATGGCAACGTCTGTGACACTGAAAATAGCGTTGTTTGTTTATCGGAGAGCACAATGCGACAGGTTTTTAACCAGAACATAGATTTGACAGAACTTTGTAAAAGAATTAGGCATAAAATCTTCGGAACGATGCCAATGAAAGTTTTATCTATTATCGATTTTGTACTTCGGTTGATCTCGTGAGATATGACTCATCCGACATCAAAGGTCCTCGTAGCTTGGAGGCAATAGTGCAGATTCATCTTGCTAGTGGATCACCCTATCTGGAGTTATATGTACAATTTTCATCACCAAATGATGCATTTGCAACTTCAACATCTAATGTTGTTCGAGAGGAATACACGACCCCTACCCGACACTCCGTTAGTGGGTGGCAAAACATGAAAGCGCCCGTGTTTGGTAGCAGTATGAAATACACAACCCCTGCACGACATTCTATTGGTGGATGGGACATGTACCTCGGTGGGTCGATGTTTGATACTGGAAATACGTACTGGGGAATGACATCAACTTCTAGTGGTTGACAATCCACATCGGATTGGGGATGTTATGAAACATCCAAAAGAAGGGATGATGTACTCCCTACGACATCCACTGGCAAGGGGACCTCGTTCGTTGCAGATGATGGTGGGTTAGATAATGAGTCCAATGTGGATCCACTTCGAGAGCCCGACCCCGATGATGCAGAAGTTGGATTATTTTTTGAACCGGAGCCTATTCCAACCATACCTGAAGATGTTGAAGGGGATTCAAATGAAGAAGAAGAAGATCCATGATTCAGGGCATACTCGCCTTCAGCCTACATGCATAATGTCGATCTATGTTAAGATGATGTGTTGGAGTTTCCAGATCTACCACATAGAAGGCGAGACCGTACAAGTTCGTCATTGGATTCGGATGAAATTGAAGTTGGTAGGGAGTTTTCCAATAACGATAGTTTTCTTACTGCATTGAAACAACATAGTATCACGAACGGGGTTAACTACAACTTGGTTAAATCCAAATTTGATAAGTTTAAGGTCAAGTGTGTAGTGCAAGACGGTACATGTTCATGGAAAATCATGGCCTCATGAGGAAAAGGATAGGCTTGTAGGAGATAAAAAAGTACAAAGGTCCACATACATGTGTTGGCAGTAAAGTATCACTATGTGTTTAGGGTTTTTGAATAAAACTGTTACTACGTAATGTTGCATTATTTAACATACTTCGTTGACAGATGTTTCACAAGATCATCCCAAGATGGATTTAGATATGTTAGCTAGCTTAATATTTGTAACACCCTAAATTTGGGCCTAGAAGTTTTGGGCCTTGAGCATGGGAGCGGTTGAAGGCAGCTTATAATATTCTGTTGTGCGTGAAAATTTCATAGTTGAAGGCTTGTTTTAGTGGTTAAGTGTGCTGAGAAGTGTTGGAGAAGTCCTGGGTTCAACCTGGACTCTAGCAAAAATTTTGGTTTAAGGTGAATCAAACCCTGAGTGTAGTAGGTAGGCCTTAAGAATATTGTTGGAGAAATTGTGACACAAAAAGCCTTGTGGCTTAGTGGCAAGTAGCGTGTGGAGCATTTAAGGGGAGGCATGGGTTCGAATCATATGGCAAGCAAAGAACATTTATTTTGCTAACAGAGGGCGGCAAGAGTTGGTGTTGAATTTAAACTCTGATGATGGAGGGATCCCACATCGGGAAGCTAACATAAGAGTGGATGCGAAGCTGGCTTTAAATAGAAAGAACCATGAGGAGAGTAAGGTACCTTTCTTGGCTGATCCCTTTCGCTTTATGGCGTGCTCGTTTGGGTTGGGCGTCGGCTAAGAGTGCTCGGAGCGTGGATTAACTCCAGTCTCCAATCAGGTGTGTATTTCTCACTACTCTAGCTGTAGGATGGCTACTTCGGGCCGCGATGGGCCGAAAGGGGCCATGTGGGCCTAATGGGCTTAGGGGCCCAATTGGATAAGTTGTTTGATTGTGTAGTAAATATTGGACTAGGCTAGGTGAATCTCATATTTGTGGCTAGATTTGGGCTAAAAGGGCCACACGAGCATGTGGGCCCATTTGGGCTGAGAAAGGGCTTTAGGCCCATTCGTATTGTTATCCCTGTTTAGAATACTTTAGTTTACCAAATTACCAAAATACCCCTAGTTTGTAAAATTACCAAAATACCCTTGGTTTACAAAATTACCAAAATACCCCCAGTTTGTAAAATTACTAAAATACCCTTGGTTTACAAAATTACCAAAATACCACTGGTTTGTAAAATTACTAAAATACCCTTGGTTTACAAAATTACCAAAAATACCCCTAGTTTGTAAAATTACTATAATACCCTTGTTTTATAAAACCACCAAAATACCCCTAGTTTGTAAAATTACCAAAATACCCTTGGTTTACAAAATTACCAAAATACCCCTAGTTTGTAAAATTACCAAAATACCCTTTGTTTATAAAATTACCAAAATACCCCTGGTTTGTAAAATTACCAAAATACCCCTAATTTGTGAAATTACTGAAATACCCCTGGTTTGTAAAATTACCAAAATACCCCTGATTTGTGAAATTACTGAAATACCCTCGACCTATAAAATTATTGAAATACCCTCGACTTGTAAAATTACCAAAGTACCCTTGATTTACAGAATTACCGTTTTACCCTTAATTTAAAAAATTACTAAAATACCCTTGTTGGGTAGAAATATCGAAATACCCCTGTAGGGTAGAATTACCGAAATACCCCTGTAGGGTAGAATTACCGAAATACCCTTGTAGGGTAGAATTATCGTAATACCCCTGTAGGGTAGAATTACCGAAATACCCCTGTAGGGTAGAATTACTAAAATACCCTTGTAGGGTGGAATTACCAAGATACCTTGTAGGGTAAAATTACCATTTTGCCCCTAAGGTGTTAAATGACTGTTTTGCCCTTGTGGCCAAGTGACTAACTTGGAATGTGTGGTTGACGAATTTGATTGTGAATATATGTTGGTATATGAATGACTTGACTGTGATTGTTTGATTCAAATATGGGCATGACATTCTGCATACATGACATGTTGCATGGGTTGAGATTTTGTACGGAGGAAGATATGATCTGTTAGGATCGCATGGTTACTTGACGACTGTGGATCCACCGAAGGCTTAAGAGCCGTATATTCGTACTGATTTGATAAGGTCGCACGGGTCGCCCAAGACGACTGTGCACCGATCAATGGCTGAGTGCTGATCATATTTACCCGAGGTTGTGTGCCAACTATATTTCCGTCGCTAATGGCTATGTGCCAACATGATACAACTACCGATGGCTTAAAGCCTTCTGATTATGGCTTTGTGTCAACCTACATATGGCTTTGTGCCAACCTGATTATGGTTGTGTGCCAAACGTATTTGCCTAAGGCTATGTGCCAATATATGGTTATTGACGACTCTGTGTCGATCACATTTACCTATGGTTGTGTGCCGGTTATGTTACTCTAGTTGATGGCTATGTGCCTAACATAATACAGTTATCGACGGCTTTGTGCCACGTATTCTGTTAAGTGGCTTTGCCACATTATTCGCTTCGGTGGCTATGCCACAAATATCTGCTCGGTGGCTCGCCACAATATTCAGATCTGGTGACTCTGTCACAATATCGATAACCGAGCAAAGAATGCCGCAATCGTGGAGTGTAGGGTTTGAGTGGGTTGAGCTATTCCCCACATAGAGTGTAGGGCTGGTACGGTGGAGTGTAGCGGTTGGTTATAGGCTGGATTGGGTTGGGATTGCATTCACATTCTGATTTTTGATTCTGTTACGACATCGATTACGATTTTGATTCGGTTACATTGACATCGATCCCGGTTCATCGTCACCTAATTTTGATTCGATTCATCACCTAATTCGATTCGATTCGATTCTAGTTCGATAATGTTTCTTATTCTGTAATGGGTTAAAGCCCATCTGGTACTGTCTGTTATAATGGGCTAAGGCCCAATTGGTATTGAAACTGTAAGTAAGGCAGGGGCCAGACTTTTAATTCTTTTATATGACTGACTATTCCTTTTATAGTAGGGGATTTCACACTGAGTTTTCGTAAACTCACCCCGTTTATTAACCTTTCAGGTAATTTCCAACCTTAGACGGATCGGGGCTGCGAGGGGCTCAGAGGAAGCCACACACACTGTTTATGTTACAATTTTGATTATTACTTTTAAATGTTTTTATGTGGGCTGTAGTAAAGCCGTTCTAATTTTCTGGATTTCAAATTTAGAATTTTATTTATTGCTCTTATAATTGCTAGTATTAGAACACGATTTTCTAAAGCAACTACTATTGTTCAAAACATCACGTAACCGCAATTGTTTTTATATTAAGCTTCCGCAACTGCCAGGATTTTTACAAAGTTGTTAAGAATGTTATTCAGCTGAGGTTTTCTAACAAGGTTTAAAAAGGGTATAAGATTTTAATTATTCAGAAGGGTTTTTAATGGAAACATGGTTTTCGCAAAACACTTCAATGTGACACGCTAGATTCGAGCCAAACTTCCAGGCCGAGTTTGGGGTGTTACAAAATTACCGACGCTGAAGGTGGATCCGAAGACTTCAGTGCCGGTCTTAATTGCTAATATTCGTAGCCAATTGAAGTACACGCCCTCTTACTGTAAGGTTTGGATAACTAAGCAGAAGGCATTGGAAAAGATGCATGGTAGGTGGGACGCTTCATATAATGAAGTGTGGCAGTGGTGTCATGTAACATCCTAATTTTGGGCTTAGCCGAAATAGTGGTTTCAGGACCATAAATCTGATGAGGAAAATTTTGTTTTTATTATTTTTTTATGGTCTACAATTTCACGGAGATTTTGTGAAAATTTCGTTCGAAAATTTCGATGTTTGGGCACTCAATTTAGTAAAAAGGACTAAATTGTAAAAAATGAAAAAGTTGAGTTTTATATGTTAGAGGTGTCTAATTGTCATGAAATTCTAAATTTGAGATCCTTAAATGATAATTAAACCATTGTATAACTTGTTGGACAAAAATGGCCTTGGTTGGGTAAAATTTGAAAGAATAGTAAAAAGGGCATTTTGGTCATTTAGGGGTAAAATGAATTAAAAGACAAATTTTAAACCCCAAATGTGTCCCTTTCTTCTTGTTACAGTAGAATGTACCAAGAGAAGCAATGGTTAGGGTTTGGCCAAGCTTCCAAGCTTAATAGTAAGTGATTCTGAGCTCCGTTTTTAATGTTTTATGTATTTTTGAAATCCCGGTAACATGATCTGCGCATTTCTACCATTATTTTGAGCTAGGATTTATGTTTAAAAATTTACCCATGAATGATATGCATGTATTTTTATGTTTAATGGTAGAATATGAAGCTTGAAATTATGTTAAACAACTTTTGCTAAGCGATTTTACGTGAAAATGAGTAAAGCGGTATAATCAGTAAAAATACCTAATGTTCATAAGTACATGTTAGAGTGAGAATTTGATGTTGTCATAGAAGGGAAAAATGATCAGCATGTCATAAAACATAAAAAAAAATAGGAAGAAGTTTAATTTCTGAACCTTGGGGCAAAAGTGCAAATATGCAAAAGTTTAGGGGTCAAAATGAAAATTTGTAAAAAAATGATTTTTAGACCCATATGAATAGTGTGACTAATTAGTAGGCTAAATGTGATATTATAGATCAAGGAAATCGAGATTTGGGCTTAAATCGAGAAAATACAAGGTTATGGACTAGAATGGTAAATTGCCATTTCTAGATCCTAGGTAAGTTTGTACATAAATAATTTATGGATTCTTTTTATTTTATTATATTTTGTTATCATATGAAACGTGGCTGCTTATAGAATGATTATTTGTTGTAAATTGCAAATGGAAAAAGGACTATGAGTAAATTGGCCGCATGTGTAGTACTCAGTGCATGCTACTATGCGTACCCGATAACTTCGATCACGTGTGTAGTACTAAGTGCAGGCTACTACATGTACCGGATAATTGGTCGCAAGTGTAGTACTAAGTGCAGGCTACTATGCGTACCAGATAGCTTTGGCTACAAGTGTGAAAATATGTGCAAACAACTGAGTATCAGTTATTATTCCGAAGAGTTCAACGGTAAAATCGATTAAGTAAAAATACATGTGAACATGATTATATGATGAATAAGTGTAGGTATATGTTTAAGAAAATTTTGAGCAATATGCTCGATATTTGAGTGAACTTCGATAAGACAAAATGGATTAAATGAAATTATGTAAGAGTGAATTTTAATAGTAAAACAATGTTGGACAGCATTAGTTGTGTGACTTTGAAAATTCACCAAAAATGTGTAAGTTGAATTAAATTTCAAATAAATCATGTAATTAAATATTAATGAGTTCATTTTCATATAAAAGAAACAGGGGGAGCAAAAGAGTTTTATATTATGTGATATTCTAATTTTTGTGAGATAGTGTCAGAATGAATTCGAGATCCCCTATTCTGACTTGGAAAATTTTTTAAAAATTTTAGAAAAATAAGTATGGGTTATAACTTATATGCTTAGAATATTTGATGAGTCTACTTTTAATAGAAACATACGTGAACATTATCTGAGTCTCGTACTATGAGATAAATAAATTTTAGTGAAGAAAGGTCGAAGATGTCAAACAGTGAAACAGGGGAGACTTTAATAAACTATACTTATTGGCTGGACCAAAAATTCTGTAAATTTTATGGTGGAAATATATATGAGTCTAGTTTCTAGAAAATTTACAGATCTTAATTTGGAGTACCGTAACTCCAGATATAAATGATTTAGTGATTGTGACTCAAGAAAGCACCTTAACCAGAACATGTGTAAATGTACAATTGGGTTAGTTTTACTATGGAAAGCATGTTAGTAAATTGCTTATTATTATTTCATGTGAGCTTAATAAGCGTAAAGCTTACCCCCTCATTTCCATTTCTTTTAGTGTTGTCAGGTTAGCTCAGGGTTGGAGATCGTCGGAGGCAACATCACACTATCAAGTCAACACCTTGACAGTATAAACACATATGCTAGAATTATCAAGTGAGTGGCATGTATAGGGACCTAGTTTTATAACATGTGTTATTATAATTTGGCCAAATATATTGGTCTTTAGTGAGCTAATAATTCTGACTTATAAATCTAGCTATTTATGTTATGTTTGATATTGATGATATGCATATGCTTGTTTGCCATGCATGGTTGGTAATATGTTATGTGTTGTTGTGAATGTTTAAGTTTGTTAACGCCTTGAACCCTGTCCTAACATTGGATATGAGTGATGGGTGTTACATGTCAGGTGCTGGAGAGATATGTCCCAGGTTGCATAACAGACCTTGAAATGGAACCTGCGTACTACAACGACCGATTGCTCCGTGGATACCAAGTGTTCAAGCGTCTATTCTGGAGCTTTAAGCAAGTCGGGATGCATTTATATACTGCAAGCCATTGGTACAAATTGACGGTACTTTTATGTATGGTAGATATACCCATCAGCTATTGCTAGCTGTGGCACAGGATGACAATGGGAGAATCATTCTAATTGCGTTTGCAACAACACCGAGGGAGTTAGCTGATGACTGTGATTTCTTTCTTTCTTTCTAGGTTAAGGAGGCATGTCTACCCCCAACCTGATATATACGTTATATCGGATTGGGGCACTGGAATACTAGTTGCAATTGAGCGACAAAGAAGGCAATGGCATTGCACACACCATCGGTATTGCCTAAGGCACGTTACGTCCAACTACTATAGGCAATATCGATCTACAACTGAACGACGGCAAGTAACCAACAGGGATATTTAATCTCTATTAATATAATTTCGTTTGTAATATTCAATTTATTCTGAATGGAAGAGTGGTATGTAATTTTCGTTATCAACTTATATTGGTAGGATATGAGATAAGTAAGGATCGTTTTCATAAGATGTTAGCAGTTTTGCATTCAGTTAACGAAGAAGGCGAAGACTACCTTTGTAACATACCTTTCAAACAGTAAACGCAAGCATACGACGGCGGCCTACGATATGGTCATATGACCTCAAACCTAGCTGAATACATAAATTCTGTTCTAAAAAGAACTCATCATTTGCCGATAACAGCCGTTGTGCGAGAGACATAGTTTCATTTAGCGGCACTATTTCCAAAGCGAACAGCGAGTTATAAAGGCCAAATGTAGGGAGGCTATGTATGGTGAGTGAAGGTATTGCAAGAGATTAACAAGGCGAAAGCATGAGCCAACACCATGCATATAATGTGTCACAATCGCGACAACCTATGGTTTCGTGTGACGGAGTTTGACAGACCGAACCAATGTATTATTGGCGGACAATACCGTGTACACTTGAGAAATAGGACATGCGACTGTGGGGTGTTTAACGCACTATGTTATCCATGCACTCATGTAACTGCAGCTTGTCAGAATCTCCGTCTGGATCCCATGACGTATGTCGACCAAGTGTACAAAATAGAATACATGTACAACGTGTGGAGACATGTATTCCCACCGATCCCAGATGAACGTAAGTGGCCGTCTGTATCGCTTACTCCACTTAAGTTGTTACTGGATAGAGAATTGTGTCGCAAACCAAAGGGTCGACCTTGCTCGACTAGAATACGTAACAATATGGATATCCAAGAAAGAATAAACCAACAGAGGTTGTATGGATGGTGTAGGAACCCAGACCATATAACTCGATCATGTCCAAATCGAAATAGCTGATAGTTGTAATAAAATTATGTTGCATTATTTATATTTTATTAAAAATATAAAAATATTGTCGTAGTCAAAATAACAAATATATTAAAAAAATCAATATTGGTGTCGGTCGAAATCAGTGCCACATGGGGGTTGTCGACGGTTACGCACTGGATTCCTTTTTGGTTTAGCTTCCGGCGAGGTTATGGTTGCTCCAGTGGGGATTGTGGTTCTTCTGGCAGGGGATCTGGCCGTGGGTGTTGGGAGGATGACCCACATTGATAAAATAATGAATGCAGAGGCGTTTGCATCACCATGGTGGAGGTGTTTGAATTCCATAAGATGATGGGGAATGGCAAAAAGAAGAGCTTCTCGACGGAGCATCGTGCGATCCCTCATGCGACTGTGGCCTATTGATTGGCGGTTGACTCGGAGTAATTGGGAACAGAGATGAACCAGGCCATGCATTCCAACCTACCATAGGACTGGGAAAAGGAAACATAAAAGGGTTAGGATACATATAAGGGCTAGGATACACATTTGGCATAATCTGAAAATGCTATGATATAGGTGTCGTCGGTTGAAGTGTTGGCACAGGTGGCTGTGTGGGCGCTGTTGATGGGCTCGGTGCTGGTGGTCCCGCGTTGTCATCCTTTCTTCTTAGATTTAAAGGGCCCCGTCGTTCCCTTTGCACATGAATTTGTCGTCGCCTCTCCTCTTCCGACAGTAAATAAAGCTTGCCATGGATCCTAAACCATGGCATGTATTCCGGCACACATGCTAACTCAGGAACGATGATCGGTTCCAGAGTAGGTATATAGTCATACCGATTTTCCCACATTTCGATATATTCTGACCAGTGTCTCGGCCAATCCGTATTCAATAGCTGTAAGTCGACTTTGTGCTCATCATCGAACACCTCAGGTTCCACGGGGATTAGTTGTCAGAATCCAAATTACCGCAATACCCTATCGACTGGTGCATCTCCATGATAGCATAGTTTACCAATGGGACCTTCACATGCCAAATGTTCGGATTTTGAAAAAAATTATTCGGAATTACTGCTCGAATTGCCTGATCCTCGTATGGTGTCTATTGAAACTATATGAACATGATAAAAATATTAGTTATATAGGTAATACTAAATAATAAATACTAAATACTAAATACGAAATGACTATTTTATTATGTATATATTTTATTTAATACTTGTGCTTCCGACCGTTGGTCTAATAGAAGCCGTATATCTTCAAGAGATGTGGGTATTCCAACATAACTCGCCGAATGGTTCCACTTAATTAAATAATTTTTTAGCTTACAATTATATTTTAAATCTACGTAATAATTGTGAAATCTAATATAAAATTTACCTCGTTATTAGTGGGAATGTATATGGGTGGTTCACTCAAGGACGTAAAAATAGAAAGCGAAACCGTGCCCATGATTGCAGTAGTGATAGGCATCCTCCGATTTTGGCTTTATTAGGTCGCGTTGCCCCGCACATATCCCGGTAAAATGTTGCTAACACGGTAGACCCCCAACTTAATTCACCTGCTGCTCTAAAATCAACGAGTTTCAGTAGCCATCTTAGATGTACGCGGTTTCGTGACAAGTCCGGCATTAGATAACCTCCAATTATTTCAAGAATGTATGCCTGAGCATATCGTATTCTTTCTAATTCAGTCAAATCATTGTCCGGCTCCGGAAATGTGTCTCGTAACCAGCCCATCTCGATCCGACCTCCGTTAATATTATCTGGAATAGCACCCAAAAGCTCGTAGCATACGGCCCCCCAATCAGCAGATTGAGCGGACCCGGTGACTACGTACCCATCGACCGACAATCCCAATTGCAATTGCACGTCTTCCAAAGTGATAGTACACTCTCTGCATGGAAGATGGAAAGTGTGCGTCTCGGGTCTCCACCTCTTTATCAATGCACTAATTAGTTTCGGGTCCAACTTGCACCCCTGGCCTATCATGGCCACGTGCCAAAAACCCGCTTCCCATAGGTAATTCTCTATCAACGGCGATGGAGGACCAGGCATATTACGGATATAGCATTGCAACACCCGAACTACATACTGTTATAAAAAAATTATAAAATAAATATTAATTAAAATTGCATAAATGAAAAAAAATTAAATACTATTCAAAAATTAATTAAACTTATCACTTACCATTGTCATTTGATCGACGGAGATGTGTTTTGTATCGAGACGAATTAATTCTCTGGCCATTGCTAACACGATCGAATATTTTTGTAATTTAAAAAATAAAACTAATTCAAAAAAAATTAAACATGACTTTTTTACAAAAATTAGAGACAACTTTGACAAAAATTGAGAGAAATTTGAGAGAATTTGGAAAGAATTTAGAGAGATTGTGAGAGGACTATTGTGTGAAAAAATGAAAGGGGGAGGGGCCTTTTATAGTTTTTTTTTGACCGTTGGAGTTCAAACGGTCATATAACCGTTCGGGGAAAAGTGCTCCCCCAGGAAAGCGTTTTACTGACACGGACCCTGACTTCGCGCTGACGTGGACTCGCTTTCGGGGAAAATGGTCATTTCCTGTAAATAATGAAAAAGTCGAACCATTTCGATAAATAACGAAATAAAAGAGTTTTTTTTAGTAAATTGCCCCATTTATAATCACATAGGAATAAATTAAGTATTAGACTTAAATATATTTTCCAAACATTAATTAGTAAAAATTTATTTTAAATATTAATTTCCTTTATTCTTAAATTATATTAATAAAAATTCAAACTATAAAAATTCTAAAAGTAAATATAGTATTCTGTTTTTACTTTCTTGATTATAATATTTCTAAAACATTACAAATTTTATAATAAAATTTTTAAAAATAAATATAATATATTTTAATTGATATATATAATTAAATCCATATATAGTACTAGATAACAAACAAATTATTTAAATCGTTAACTCTTACACATTGTTAAAATGTGTGCTACAGTTGTTTCTCCACCAAAAAGCCAAAAATTACTTAAATTTTTTTGCCAATAAACTATAGTTTTCATTTGGTTAAAATATGTTATAAATTTTATATTCTTCAGTAAATTTTAAATTTAGTTTCTGTATTTTTATTTTAAAAATTTAATTTTTCTATTTTTAATTTCAAAATTCAAGTTTAAGTGTTAATATAGTTAAAGTTAATTTTTAAATTTAGATTTATTATATCATTATTTTTTAATTATATAACTACCGAGTATATCGTGTTTTTATTTCAAAATATAACATCAAAAATTTAACTAAAAATTTAATAGTATTAATAATTGAACCTCATGTTTAAAATATGAAAAGTATAAAACTAAATTCCTAAAAATAAAAACATTTAAACTAAATTCTAAATTTTCAAAAACTACTTCTAACATATTTTAACCTTTTTATTTTAGCCATTTCAGTTTCCAGCTTCCCAGCTAGCCTGGTACTGAAGCCCATACAGGTAGAGAAGAATCAAGAAATTCTGCCAAATTGGGCTATTCGGACTCCACCTTTTTTTAATTGAGCCTTTTCTAACTAATCATTGAGCCCTTGATCTTCTGCCATTTACATTAGAAATTCATTCAGCGCATATTTGTTTGGGTGTAAAATTTTTGTAGAAAATGATTTTGAAAAATATATTTTTTGAAAACAATATATTTTTCAATGTTTAAATAAATTTATAAAAATATTTTTCACAGATTGATAAATTATCTTAAAATCATTTTTTAAAGTTATTTTAAGTGAAATAAATATAATATTAATGAAATATTTTTCATAACTGATTTAGAGAAAAAATTTAATTATTAATTAATCAAATTAAAAGATTAATTTGAAATGATATTTTTTATAATAATATAAAAACTAAAATTTAAGTAATCTATATTATATATAAGTAGAAGTTTAGAAAATTTTTGAATCGACGAGAATATTATTTATTATTGATTATATTATTTAATTGACATTAAAAGAATAAATTTTTATTTTTAAAGTAGAAAATTTATTCATTTGAACTATAGAATTGAGTATTTTGATTAATTAATTTTTGCATATTGCATATGATTTTACGTGTTTATTTTTAAAATCTATAAAATAATATATTTTATAAAATTTTAAAATATATTTTAAAAATAAATAAAATATTTTTATAATTTATTAAATAACATTTTAAAAGTAATGAAAATAAAAAGTGGGAAACAACATATAATAAAATTCTAAGTACTTCGATAAAATAGCTTGTCATTTAGATATAAATAAAAATTTCACTTACAAAAAACCAATACTTTAATACTTCATTGCCTTTGACATGATATTTCACAACAAAATGAATTATCGAATATCAAATAATAATAACTAAACATCTGATGCGATCTAGCCTCGGTTTAGTGAGTTGAGTCGCTTTCGTTGCGTATTCGTCTAACGATGAAGTTTCGTTCGTTTTGTGATGGTAGGAGGATATTTGGCTATGAATGGAAATCAATGTTCAATTAGGTTTAAAAGGGGTTAGGTTTAATGTTTGGGTTCGGCTGTTAAGAAAGAATTAGTATAGGTTGATAATAATTCGGCTAAGATGGGAAAATGGACTAGAAAAGGGGCTTAATAAACAAGAGTGAACCAACACTATACTTAAGGGCTGACCCGAAACTTATACGTTCTTAAGATGGTTTGGTGAAGGAAAGATAAAAACCTCGACCCACTATCTATGGGAGATAGGAACCTTGGTATAAAAGGGTTTGAGCGCCACACTACGAAGGTGATGAGTTTGGATTAAAGAACTAGGTTGACGCCACTAGCTACGTAGATAAGTCAACAAAGTCTTTGGACGAAATTGAGAGAAATCAATCTCACAAAATACTATGTTTCATACATAAAAATGGAAAAAGTCCTTTACAAGGTGAAATGAGCCAAAATTTATAGGCAATACATAGGATAGCCGAATAGGCTCTTAGAGTAGCTGAAAAGTTAACTAAAAAATTTCCAGAATTTTAAAGAAAGTTCATTGAAGCTTCTTGTGCATGGAGAATAGCAATGGGAAACTTCTAAATACCTTAATTCAGCTGGAAAATTAAATGGAATGATTGGGAGCTGAAATGCACTAAGTAGGTTCGGCCATGGTGCTTGAATGTCATTAATTAAGTTGCTTGGTTCAGTCGAATAGTCTTAGGAATTTATGAGCTGCTTAGGGAACTTCATCAGTCATGGGGTGTGAACAAACTAAGTTGAATGGTCATTTGATTGTGAACAAGCAAAACCGAATAGACTTTGGTGTGAAAGAAACAATCAGTTGGTGTGAAAAGTCTTTAACTTGCCTTGGGCAGCCAACCAACCATATTGGAGAGTTGAAGGGCTTGGCTGAATAGTCACTAGGGAAACACCAAACAGGAGCACACCATCATTAATCCATCCATGCATCTATGCCATCCAAGGGGGAGTGTACCTGCACCAATTAAATCAGCAAATTAAATTCCTTTTAGACAAATTAATTGGCAGCATAAGACACATTAAACCTGCTCCATAATTTCGGCCAGACATATTTAAACCTTGTAATAGATTAATGCTAGATTAAGGCACATTAAAACACACAATTAATTAAGTACTTAATTAGGACATAATTAAAACACTTAATTAATTATATTGTCCAGATTATGACAAATTGAAAACTAAAACTAAATAACTAATTTAACTAAAGACAAATTAAATATCTTATTCCATCATAATAAACGCAAGCTAAAGTAAGCTAAAACAAGCTCATTGAGCTAAGATTGAGCTGGTTGAGCTGAAGAAGATTGCAAGGCTTGCTGGTCCAAGAGCTTTTAAGAAGGCCAGTAACGGTTTTGCCTCAAACTCTATCAACTAAGGCTGCTGTTGTGTCTTTAAACCTCTTGGCCCGAGCTCAGGTTATCGGACCTAAAGCTAGCTCAAGTGGATCCTTGTCAGCTCTTGGTAGCTCTTGGGACTTGGCCGTATCATTCCCTCTTCTTCGAAGTGATTTGTCCCCAAATTGTCACCAACATCATAAGGAGATAAATTAGATACGTTAAAGCTCGCGCTTATGTTGTACTCACCTGGAAGGTCGAGCTTGTAAGAATTCTCGTTAATTCGTTCCAAGACTTGGAAGGGTCCATTGCCTCTTGGTAATAGTTTTTACCTCCGTTGAGCTGGAAACCGTTCCTTCCTTATGTGAACCCAAACCCAATCTCTGGGTTCGAACACAATTTGCTTTCTTCCTTTGTTAGCTTTGCACATGTATTGTTCGATCCTCGCCTCAATGTTGGCCCTTAATTTTTGGTGTAGTTGCTTCACGTACTCAGCCTTCTGTTTAGCATCTACATGACCAAGCTGATCATTAGGTAAAGGAATTAAATCAAGGGGAGTCAAAGGGTTGAAACCATAAACAATTTTGAAAAGTGAGTGTTTAGTCGTTGAAAGAACGGATCTATTATAAGCAAACTCGATGTATGGCAAACACTCCTCCCATGACTTAAGGTTCCTTTGAATGATAGCTCGCAGCAAGGTAGACAAAATGCGATTCACCACCTCCATTTGGCCATCCGTTTAGGGTGACAAGTTGTTGAGAACAGTAGCTTCATTCTTAGCTTTCCCTACAACAACCTCCAGAAGTGACTAAGAAATTTCGCGTCACGATTAGAAACAATTGTTCTCGAGATTCCATGCAACCTGACAACTTCCCTAAAGAACAAATTAGAAATATTAATAGCATCATCAGTTTTCGAACAAGCTATAAAATGAGACATCTTAGAAAATCTATCTACGACAATGAAGATTGAGTCTTTTCCGGTTTTAGTCCTAGGTAGTCAAAAGACAAAGTCCATGGAAAGGTCGACCCAAGGCACTTCAAGTATTGGTAGTGGCGTGTATAGTCTATGTGGGTTGATCTTGGATTTTGCTTTCTTGCACATCACGTATCGGGCACAAAATTTCTCAACGTCCCTCTTCATTCTCGGCCAAAAGAAATGTTTTTAGAGCATGGCCAAGGTCTTGGCTACTCCGAAATGGCCCAAGACGCTGCCACTATATGCCTTACTTACCAACAAGTCCCAAATTGAACTTTACGGAATGCAAAGCTTGCCTTCTTAAAAGAGGAAGCCATCACACCTGTAAAACTTATCAACAACTAATTTTTCACAAGATCTATAAATTTCACCAAAATCAACATCAGTAACATACAATTCTTTCAAGAAATCAAATCCAAGCAATTTAGAGTCCAAATAAGATAAAAGGGTATATCTTCTTAACAACGCATCAACCACTATATTTTCCTTACCTTTCTTGTACCTTATGACATAGGGGAAAGATTCTAAAAATTCTACCCACTTAGCATGCCACTTGTTCAATTTAGTTTGGCCCTTGAAGTGCTTCAACGCTTCATGGCCCATATGAATTATGAACTCATTAGGCCATTAAAAGTGCTGCCATGTTTCTAATGCTCGAATCAGGGCATACAACTCTTTGTCCTATGTCGGGTAGTGTAAAGGGGCTCCGCTCAACTTCTCACTAAAATAGGCCACGGGTCTCCCGTCTTGAGTTAGCACGGCTCCTATTCTGACACTTGAGGCATCACATTCAATTTTAAACATCTTAGAAAAATTTGGCAAAATAAGCAAAGGTGCTTTAGTTAAGCAATCTTTAATAGAGTTAAAGGATTTCTCTTGTTCTTCATCCTAATGAAATGTTGAAGTCTTCTTGATCACACTTGTTAAAGGTGCCACTGTGCTAAAATTCGGGACGAATCACCTATAAAAGCTCGCCAAGCCATGTAAGCTCCTCACTTGGCTTATGCTCGTAGGTCTAGGCCATTTTCGGATTGCTTTCACCTTGTCTTGGTGTACCTTAAGTCCCTCCGAACTGATTACAAAACCTAAGAAAACAACCTTGTTAGTGCAAAAGGTGCATTTCTTAAGGTTAGGATACAAAGTTTCCTTTCGAAGGACTTCCAAAACAACTTTCAAATGCAGCACATGTTCATCTAACGATTTACTATAAATAAGTATATCATCAAAATAGACAACACAAAATTTTCCAATAAAAGATCGTAAAACATGATTAATAAGTCACATGAAAGTGCTGGGTGCGTTGGTTAGGCTGAATGGCATGACCAACCACTCGTACAAACCATGTTTCATTTTAAATGTAGTTTTCCACTCGTCACCTTCACGCATCTGAATTTGGTGATACCCGCTCTTAAGGTTGATCTTGGAAAATAGTTGCGCACCACTTAACTCATCCAATATATCAACTAGGCGCGGCATTGGATGTCGGTATTTGATAGTTATCTTGTTTACCAAACGGCAGTCCATGTACATGTGCCATGTTCTGTCTTTCTTCGGTACCAATAATACCAGTACGATGCAAGGACTGAGGCTTTCTTGTATGTGCCCCTTCTCTATAAGTTCGTTCACTTGCCTTTGCAACTCTTCGGTTTCCTCAGGGTTGCTACGGTAAGCAGGGCGATTCGGGATGGAAGCTCCGAGAATAAAGTCAATTTGATGTTTAATCCCTCGAATGGGTGGCAACTCACTGGGACTTCATCCGGAAACACATTATCAAATTCTTGCAAAAGAGAAACAATTGAAGAGGGGAGATTTTGATCCTAATCGTTAGTGTTTAAAATGGCTTCCTTGTATATGAGTACAAGTACGGGTTGCTTCAACAAATAAGACTTTCGAATATCACTCTCTTTTTCATAAACACTCATTTTGCTGAACTCTTTTTTTTTACACCCCTTGTTTTTTTCTCTTGGTTTGCTCACTTGTTTTCCTTTCTTTTTCTCACTTTTCTTTTCTCTCTCTTTTTCACTTTTCTCGTTTTGTTCACTCTCTTTAAATTTTTCAATGGAATCTCTTAGTTTCAATTGATCTTCATAAACTTGTCTTGACGTTAATAGAACCAAAGTCACATTTTTCCCGAGGTGTTTCAAAGTGTAGCGATTCATGTAGCCATCATGGATAACCTTGGGATCAAATTGCCACAGACACCCTAGCAACAGATGACTGAAATGCATGGGCATCATGTTGCAAAGAACCTCGTCATTGTACTTACCTATGGAAAATGATACTAAGACTTGTTTAGTCACCTTCAATTCCCCACTGTCGTTAAGCCATTTAAGTTTGTAGGGATGAGGATGCTTAGTTTTTGGTAAACTGAGTTTTTCCACCATCAAAGTACTGGCTATGTTCGTGCAACTTCCACCATCCACAATCAAACTACACACCTTGCCTTGGACATGGCAACGTGTATGAAAGATATTCTCTCTTTGCTGCTCATTATCAATGCTTTGAAGGCTTAGAATTCATTTAATAACATCGCTTGGGTTGTAGAGATTATTATCATGGAGTCTCGCTCGCCCCCGCTCTTGTCTTGGACCTTGAGGCGTTCTTTCTCGTTGGCCCCTTTCCTTGACTCGATCCAAGTGTTCATTGATGGATTCGAGTATGTTTCTAAGTATTCATTGAAAATCCCGTAAGGGGGCTTGTTGGCCTAAATTAGGTACTCTACCTCCTCCGAGTGCAACATTCCTTATTGGTTGTTGATCACCTCTGTCCGCCATATTATGCTCAGGACTTCTTAACATAATTCTTGAACCTCACCAAAAAGCCTAATTTTCACTCGAAAAGAAAGAATAGATGTCACTCACACTCGTGTTTTCACTCTTTTTGGCTTTTGCCTCCTCTCTAATGTGCTTACGCACTCGTGCCTTTTTCTGCTCATTTCTTTTCTCGTGATTTCGTATAAGACTCGATGAGACTTTATCTCTAGTCTGGAGGATCGGTTTCAAACAGTTAACAAGGGTAATGTTGTTTCGGTGTAAGGTTGGCTAAAAGAAACAATATTGGTTAAAAAGTGTGGCGTGAAAGGTAGATGAGGATAGTAACAACTGATGGATGAAGATGAAGAAGAACTTTGCTGATTGAGTTTCAAGAACAATGAACATAAACTTTTCAACACACTTTTTTTTATAATTTCAAATTATTTTTTTTATACTTCGATTTTTTTGTTCAATTACAACGAAATGAATACAATAAAGAACTTTTGATACAATTTTTTTGAAATTTTTTACGTACTTAATTTAGGGTTGTTCCAAACGTCCGAACTTCTCGTTTTCGGTAGCTCTGATATCAAATGATGCGATATAGCTTCGGTTTAATGAGTTGAGTCACTTTAATTGTCTGATCGTCTAACGATGAAGTTTCATTTATTTTGTGAAGGTAGGAGGATATTTGGATATGAATGGAAATAGATGTTCAATTAGGTTCAAAAGGGGTTAGGTTTAATGTTTGGGTTCGGCTGTTAAGAAAGAATTAGTATAGGTCGATAATAATTTGGCTAATATGGAAAAATGGAATAGAAAAGGGGCTTAAGAAACAAGAGTGAACCAACATTATACTTAAGTACTGACCTGAAACTTATACGTTCTTAAGATGGTTTGGTGAAAGAAAGATAGAAACCTCGACCCACTATCTATGGGAGATAGGAACCTTGGTATAAAAGGGTTCGAACGCCACACTACGAAGGTGATGAGTTCGGTTTAAAGAACTAGGTTGACGCCACTAGCTAAGTAGATAAGCCAACAGAGTCTTTGGATGAAATTGAGAGTATTTAATCTCACAACATATTAGTTTCATACATAAAAATGGCAACAAGTCCTTTACAAGGTGAAATGAGCCAAAATTTATAGGCAATACATAAGATAACCGAATAGGCTCTTAGAGTAGCTGAAAAGTTAACTGAAAAATTTCCAGAATTTTAAAGAAAGTTCATTGAAGCTTCTTGTGCATGGAGAACGGCAATAGGCAGCTTCTAAATGCCTTAATTCAGCTGGAAAATTAAATGGAATGATTGCGAGCTAAAATGCACTAAGTAGGTTAGGCCATGGTGCTTGAATGTCATTAATTAAGTTGCTTGGTTCAGCTGAATAGTCTTGAGAATTTATGAGCTGCTTAGGGTACTTCGTGAGTCATGGGATGTGAACAAACTAAGTTGAATGGTCATTTGAATGTGAACAAGCAAAACCAAATAGCCTTTGGTGTGAAAAGAACAATCAGCTGGTGTGAAAAGCTTTTAACTTGCCTTGGGCAGCCAATCAGCCATCTTGGAGAGTTGAAGGACTTGGCCAAATAGTCACTTGGGAAACACCAAAGAGGAGCACACCATCATTAATCCATCCATACACCTATGCCGTCCAAGGGGGAGTGTACCTGCACCAATTAAATCAGCAAATTAAATTCCTTTTAGACAAATTAATTGGCAGCATAAGACTCATTAAACCTGCTCCATAATTTCAGCCAAACATATTTAAACCTTGTAATAGATTAAGGCACATTAAAACACACAATTAATTAAGTACTTAATTAGGACATAATTAAAACACTTAATTAATTATATTGTCCAGATTATGACAAATTAAAAACTAAAACTAAATAACTAATTTAACTAAAGACAAGTTAAATATCTTATTCCAGCATAATAAACGCAAGCTAAAGTAAACTAAAATGAGCTCATTGAGCTAAGATTGAGCTAGTTGAGCTTGAAGGAGATTGCAAGGCTTCCTGATCGAAGAGCTTTCAAGAAGGCCAGCAACAGTTTCGGCCCATACTCTATGAACTAAGGCTGTTGTTGCGTCTCTGAATCTCTTGGCCTGAGCTCAGGTTATCGGACCTAAAGGTAGCTCGAGTGGATCCTTGTCAGCTCTTGGTAGCTCTTGGGACTTGGCCGTATCAACATCTCAAATAATAATGAAAATCATGAAAATCATACTCTTTTTTTTTTTTTTGTGATGAAAACAAAACCTATTAAATCTTGCTTAAATATAATTTTTCAGTAATTCTTTAAATGTTATTCGAATGAAAATATCTTACTAATACATATATTTAAAGTGTTAAATATTAGTTTTAATTGGTATATAACTGTACTAATAATTAACGATAATTAATCTAAAAAAGTAAGTGTAATTTAATAAGTATAAATAATTAAGTGATAATAACTATTACATTGATAATAGAAACATTATAAGTAAAAATAATTAGAATTATTTAAATTAATATTTTATTATCACCTTAATTTAATATTCAAGATTTAGCATAAATATTATTAATAAAATAATTATATTTACATGATTGATTTTATAGATTTAAAAATATAATTTTATTTATTTTTGATTAATTTATATCTATTCTATTATTTATGTCTTTAACGAGTTGTTATCACATATCAATTAAGTTCCAACTTAGTTGGGAAATTATCAAAAACACATTTCTTTTATAATTTTTATAAGGCTATTTATATCTATTTATATTTTTATATAAAATTTTTCAAAATACACATAATGAGATTTGAACCTAGGACAATATAATTTTAATATCTTTATTTTATCATTTTAACTAAACTTTCATTTACTTTTAACTTTAATTTTTATAAATATATTTGTAACACAATATTTTTCACCTATATGTAGAACAATCTAATATATATAAAAATTTGATTCATATGTTTACTCATGAATCGTATGGTATTTATATCCATTCCACTCAATTTTTGTGTACTTAAAATAATTGATCCGTGTATTGACTCGCATGTTAATTTTATATCCATAATGTGAGAAAAGAAAAAATTATAGTTATCTCTAAATAATTATTATAAATCTAATTTAATAATTGACTATATAATGTATTAATAATGATATTCTTTCTTAAGTATTATAACTAATATTCTTAATTTAATCTTAAATTTAATAAGTAACAAAATATAATTAATTAAAACTAATTAATAATTTTTGAAAGGTAAATTCATATTTCATTCAACAAATGGAATCATACAATTCAAAAAGAAAAAAATAGCAAACACTCGTCGTAGATGTTAAAGGACAAGCTCCACCAACACAACAAAGGCTTTAGCCTCAGCATCAATAAAATATTATAACATGTTGACAATTGACTTTGTCACATATCTGGAGTGATTGCAAGCACTTAATACGATAAGGAAATCAGCCCTGGATGGTCCAAAGTGGCGAGCAAAATCGACAACAGAATCAAACATTCACCAAACTAGAGAGGACGACAACAAAATCAACCCTAAAATCACTTGTAAAACTAAGATTACATGCATAAGCAAGACTAAAAAACGTGCTACAAGAGCAGACAAAAACTTCTAAAACTGAAGACTTATTAAATAATAGAAAAACAAACAAAAAACATATAAAACTTAAGACAACATGGGTTCAAATCGACACGTGAAATCATTTTTTATTCTAAAATATTTTCAAAATAGAAACAAATTAAGAAGTTGATGAGAGCCACTCACTTTCCAAGAAAAATTACTGGTGGCCGGTAGAGTTTTAGCGAACGACAAACATCATCATCTGTCCATCACAACTTGTGAAGGCAACAAAGATACCCACAAAATAGATTTACAAACTAAAAATGGAGAAGACGCGTGTAGTGAATAAGAAGAAAAAAGAAAAAAGTGTTGATGGGAGAGGAAAAAGATAGACGATAACCAACTAATTAAAATTCTTAATTTAAATATAATGATATATTTGAACTTATTCTTCTTTTGAAAGATCTAATATGAGATGGAGGCAATAATAAAATTGATCAAAGTTTATAAGCCCAAAGTGTAAGCGGGAAGTTTAACCTAGCATTTATTTAACTAAAAACTTGTATTTTTTTATTAATTTTAATTTATTCATTTATAAATGATTTATATATTTATTATTTTATTAATTAATAATATGATGTATTAGTTTTCAGTAGAAATATGACTAAATTAATTCATTTTACTTCAATATACTAGTATTAATTAATATTAATTTTATTATTATCACATAATAATACTAGAAAATTGTTATTCTAATATTAATTTAGTAATATAATCAACAACAAACGGTGTTCTTATCAGTTCAAAAGTTTTTTCAAACTTGTGCTTTTTATATATATTATAGATTAAATATTTTAAATATTATTCTATATTAATTGTAATTTAATTAGTGTTATAGTTATATATAAATTAAAATTACAATTTATTGGAGTATTATTAGATATTATTTTAAATTAATTACATTTATATATCAATTAAAATTAATATTTACTATTATAAATAACATTTAATAATATCATATCAATAATATTTCTTATTTTTATTTGTAGTATAATAGAGTTTTTACTCATTTGAACTGCACAATTGAATATATTAATTAATTAATAGATACTATTTTAAATTAATTATCATTTAAATAGTGCTACAAGTATCTATCAATTAAAATTAAAATTTACCATTATAAACAACATTCAACATTTAATCATTTTCAAACAATAACATCTAAACATATCCACATTATTCATGAAACTCCACAAGTATAAAACAAAATTTAAAGGTTGAAGATGAAACATTTCGGTGGCAAGATCATTTAAATAGTGCTACAAGTATCTATCAATTAAAATTAAAACTTACCATTATAAACAACTTTCAACATTTAATCATTTTCAAACAATAACATCTAATCATATCCACATTATTCATGAAACTCCACAAGTATAAAACAAAATTTAAAGGTTGAAGATGAAACATTTCGGTGGCAAGATCATTTAAATAGTGCTACAAGTATCTATCAATTAAAATTAAAACTTACCATTATAAACAACATTCAACATTTAATCATTTTCAAACAATAACATCTAAACATATCCACATTATTCATGAAACTCCACAAGTATAAAACAAAATTTAAAGGTTGAAGATGAAACATTTCGATGGCAAGATCAAAATCATTTTTAAGATGGATAATAAGTTTTGTTTTCTCAACTTTGTTTTATACCCTTGTAAATGTAAGATTATATTGATGGTATTTGTTTGCGTTTTAATTCTATACTTTGCATCATGAACTTGATGTGTATTGTGATTTAGTTGAATCTAATTAATATTAGTAGTGATAGTTTGAGATATCTAAAAGTAATGGAGTATTAAAATCATGATTAAGAGGTTGGAATTTTTAAGTTTATTTAAATATACTTTTATTTTAATTATTTTTAAAAGGTGAAGGTTTTTTCTATATATTTTCTTTAATTTCTTTAATATTATTTTATAATATAAGTAGATGATGTTATGAATATTTTATTAAGTGGATGTCCATCAAGATCTAAATAAGTTTTGATATACTTTAAATTCTAATAGTCATTAGAAGCAGAGTTCTATTTCATTTATGCTTCTCATGTCTATAAATATAGACTTTGGAGAAGCATTGTAAATGTAATGCCCCAAAACCCGGCCTAGAAGTTTAGATCGAATCCTGGAGGTTACATTGGCCACCAAAAGTGGCAGAAACAAAACTTAAATTCAAACCAAGAAAACCTTTTTGTTCATTATGTTTCAAACAATATTAAACCGGCGTCAAATATTCAAAAATAAAATCCACAGTTTCTAAAGTTCAGTCCAAATATCACCTTATGAAAGTCCAACATAAAAACTTGTAGCACAATTTTTATAATTGTTTTACAAACCGACTTAAAATTAACCATATAAAACTTATGAGATTTTACTTAACCCAAATCAAACCATATTTTTCTGAGACCTCCGGTATGCTGAGTCTAGCTCCAAAACACAAAAAGTACCTAAAAGGAAAGACACTACAGAGATGAGCTACGCGAGCTCAATGTGAATCCGAAACATGAACAGACGGCAAAAGACAGAGTGACTGTAACACCTCTAACCCGTATCCGTCGCCGAAACAGGGTTACGGTGTGTTACCAAAAGTTTCAGAACATTTGCAGATATTTCAAGCAAGTTACTATTCAAATTTCAAAATCATTCATAACGTCCCTTAAATGGACCCTGGAGGTCCAATACGAGCATTAGAATCGAGTCGGGACTTAATCAGAATCTTTAAGAATTTTTCGCAACATTTCAAAATTTTTCCAAGGTGCAGGGCTCACATGCCCGTGTGGTCCAAGAGACATGCCCGTGTGACCCTAGGACACGCCTGTACTGGAGGCCGTGTTCGACTCCATGTAACTCTTTGACTTGTGCACACAGCCATGCCACACGCCCATGTGCTAGGCCTTGTGGTTAATTAATTCATTTTAAATTTAGGTACAGATTTCACTCGGCCAAGACACATGCCCGTGTTCTAGGTCGTGTAGCACATACGACTGAGACACACGCTCATGTGCTCAATTCAGAGCATTCTGTTTTCTCAAAATTAAGGTGCAGGGACACACGGCCTAACTACATACCCATGTATCTGGCCGTGTGTCACACACGGTCTAGGCACACACTTGTGTGGACAAAATAAAGCCATTTCTAGCTTCTTTTCTCACCCAAATTCACACCAATGACCTGCACTTAAACTCACATCCATAAACCAACCAATTCAAGCATTCAAATTTAGAAAATTCCATCATTCATCATGGCATATCATTTCATGTATACATGTCTACAATCATACCTTAGTTCAATCTATATATTAAACATGATTTGATCAACTACTTAACATATATGTAGCTACCATAGTTTGACATTACAAGTATATTTAAACAAACCATTACTAGCCATTCCAATGGCTAGATTACAAGCATCATTTACATTTACATGCCAGTATGGCCAACATATCCTATACATGCCATTACAACCATTATTGATTTACCATATTTTACAGACATGGACCAATGGATAGTGTGAGTGATCTCCATCGAGCATCCAACGAGCTTCTAATTTACTCTAAAACAAGGAAATAAAACTAAGTAAGAATAAAATGCTTAGTAAGTTCGTATAACATGTACTTAACTTACCATTCATTCTATTTTGAGGTAACTATGTAAGGCATAATCAATTCATTTGATCTCAAGCCCTACACACATTTTCATTGCCCTTATTAGTCATGTATTCCATATTAACATCAAAACATATATGGGCTCAACAACAATCAAGTTTCCAAGCACATATGCTTTCCACAACATGTATTCATTCAACATGCATAATTCATCTCATTATTTCAAGTATAATTTCATAATAGTTCATTTCCAGTTCAGATAATTTCATATCAGAACTTTACTCATATTACTCAGAACATCAAGGTCACGGTTACTACACTCAAGGTGTACAAGTCTATAATCAAGAATGAACATACATTTATCAAATAAAGTCCATGTATAAATATCATCATCTCATGTTTTCATATATCATATGTCATGTATCATCATTTACTTGTATTTCAGCCAGATACATGTAATATCTCATTTCTTATCTGTATATTTTCATATCAAGATTTTTACCTATTGAATTTATCGAAAATATCGATGGTTACACAGGTAGTACACTCGAGGTGTACGAATCAGGATCCATCAATTCATGTCCAATGGTACCCATAGGGTACTATATCGGAGAGTATACTTTCGAGCCACACATGTATACGATAGGATTACCAGTCCAGGCTAAACCCTTTTTATGACATATGCTCTAAAGAGCTTGATTCAGATTACCCGTCCAGGCTAAATCTAATTTATAACATATGCTCAAGAGGATTTATATCAAGATTACCCATCAGGGAAAATCCTTTCATAATGAGGTCAATAGGATTAGTCGTCCGAGCTAAATCCCGTCAGCAACAAATGCAGGACCTCATTCATTTCGAGAAATCACATATCCATCGATATTCATTTATTCAACTAGATTTAACATTTTCAAGCATTTCCCGACATGTAATTATTTCATACATCTATAATATTCATATAATTTAAATGATCACATTCCACATTCTTTCCAAGCATAAAAGTAACATTTTTCTAGTTTATCCTTTATCGGACATTTTCGTTAATCGGGCTTTGTCAGGTATATTTTCAACGTCATATACATATATGATATATACAATTCACAAATACAACATTTAATTCAAGCATAAAAACATATAAAATTTAGTTACATGAACTTACCTTGACAATTGGTGGTGTACGAAAAATCTACTAATTCGACTTTTTCCTCTTTTCCTCGTTCTAGCTTCGAATTTGGTCTATCCAGATCTATACAAATAAATTTGACATCAATTTATCATATTTTATATTCAAGTGGACTCAATTTTTATCCTAGGAAAAATTACCATTTTGCCCCTAACTTTTCCAAAAATTCCCATTTCATCCCTAGGCTCGGAAAATGAAATTTATTAAATTTAGTCCCTATTCCAAGCTTAACCAAAATTTATATGCTACATTTATAGCACATGCGTTTCACAAATTTTAGAATTTTTCATGGGTTTTATCACTTTTTCATTTTAGTCCCTAAATTAAGTTTCCATAAAAAATTACTTCGTAAAAGTTGTTTATATATCAACAATCTTTCATTTTCTACCATAAATTTCATATTTCCAGCATATTCATCCATGAACCAAATTTCATACTTTGATAACATTTCAATTTAATCTCCCAAATAGATAGATTAGACTATCCCGGTTTCAAAAATATAAAAATTACTAGAAACGGGGCTTGATTACTTATCTAAATAAGTTTGATAAGTCTTCTTCCTCTCTCATAGGGTTTTTATAGAAATATTTGGGGAAGATGATATGAAATTGTTTTCTTTTTCATTTAATTAAATTGTCATTTAATAACTTTTTATCTTTCCAATTTAGTCCTTAGCCATTTTTTATTTTTCCATGGATTAGTCACACCAAAATATCTAAATACTTTCTTTAATGGTCTACTTACCATATAAGGACCTTAAGTTTTGAATTCCATACCTCTTTGATCCTACTAGCTACTAGAATCTAACTTTTTGCATTTTATACGATTTGGTCCTTCCCGTAATTAAACACTTAATCAATATTATTTTCTTATCAAAATTTTCACATGACATTTATATCATAATATGGACCATATAATAAAATAAAAATAAATTTATTTTTTGGCTCAAATTTGTGGTCCCGAGACCACTATTCTATTTTCACTGAAATATGGCTGTTATAGTGACATCGTAAATACTTCAAACAAGCATTTGTATAAGAATATCACTTACGAAAGTCTCAATCTATAATTCAAATACAATATCAAACCACAAAAATGATATTCCAATCATACGCAATAATCAGAACATATTATATGACATTAATTATGTAACAGCCCATTTTTAGTCAAATCGGAACTGTGATTTCGGGACCACAAATCTGAATTTGAAATATTTATTTTGTTATTATTTTAATGTCTATGGTATGATATTATGTTGGTGTGAAAATTCGTTAAGAAAATTTCGTTAAGAAATTTTATCGTTTGAATGCTTAATTCGATAAAGAGGACTAAATTGCATAAAGTGCAAAAATGGAGTTCTATTAGCTAAAGATATCTAATAGCTATGGAATCCTAAATTAGAGGTCCTTAAGTGGTAATTAAACCATTAATGAGGTAGTGGATGATAGTGGCATGGTATTTGGTGCAATAAATAAGTTTCATAAAGGTTAATTTTGGTATTAAGTAATTAAAGTTAAAATAAGTAAAATAAAATAAAAGTTTCATCCGTTATCATCTTTTTTAACTGAAATTGAAGAAGAAAAAGAAGACACTAGGGTTCTTTATTAGGAAAAATTTAATCCAAGCAATTAGGTATGTGTTTTGTCTCATTTTTAATGATTTCACGTTTTTGATATTGTTGCAGCTTATTCTTGCTAGCCTAGGGACTAATTTGGAAAACTGTTAAAGATTTTAGATGTTTCCATTGATGAAATAGCAAGTGTTTTGAAGTTTATTGATAGATTATGAATGCTTGTTGATAGATATACAAGTTTTGTTAAGTGATTTTTAGTGAAAATGCAAATTAAGGATTAAATTGTGAAATGTGGAAATTTAGTGGTTAAAATGTGAAATAAATGAAAAATATGGGTTGCTAGGGTTATTGAATGAATTTTGTTTTACGAGCCTAGGGACTAAATTGTAAAAGTTGTGAAATTCTAGGCGTAAAAGTGTAAATGTTCTTAAATGTGTGTTTTGGATTAAATTGAATAGAGAGATTATTAAATAAGTTAATTTTGAATATATTTAGATCAAGAAAAATGAAATTCAGATCTAGATTGGGGGAAAAGTAAAGTTATCGACTAATAAACCCATTTCATTATTTTAACATCCGAGGTAAGTTCGTATATAATAAGCATTGATATAGTTATGTTTTAAATGTTTTGATATTGTATGAATTGTGAATTCGAATCTATAGATATGTTCGACATTGAAAATCCTGGTTGAACTTTAGGAATAGATTAGGAAATTCATTGAGTTGGCTTCGGGCCATGATATGAGCACTTAGTGTGTGAGATTACTGAGTATCCAACTTCTATTCTAAATGGTTCAATGGGTATATTGAAGATGTGAGTTGATGAGAAATAGATACATACTGGTACAAGTATGTACAAAAAACTATTCGAATAAAGAGAAAAGAAGTTGAGAGTATATGATCATTTATGTAGCTAAATTCTACGTTAACTTGATGATTAATGTTTAAATACAAGATATGTCATTCATTTGAAATGTGAATGAATGATGATATGTATTTCTTATTTTCATACGAGCTTACTAAGCTATAAAGCTTACATTGTTTATTTTTTTTCGTATTTTATAGTGAATACAGAGCTAGCTCAGATTTGGGGATTTTCGGAGACTCCATCACATTATCCAACTATGAATTTGGTACTTTTGAGTTTATGTTTTAAGTATATGACATGTATAGGTATTTTGAGTCATTTTGATTATGGGTTGATAATGATTTTGGTCATTTGAAATGACTTGTAAATGTATATGTTTTGGTTTGTAAATATAGCCATGATAGTTGGCTTAATTTGGTTGTTTTGGCTATGTATATATATGTGCGTGTATGGTTTGTATTGTAAGTTCATGACAGACATGTGTATGGCTTATATTATGAAGCTTGTGCATATAAATATGGTAGATACTAAATGGTTAATATTGAGAATTGGTTTGCTTGTAAAATTAGGCTAAATATTGCATATTTGAATTTAGCCATTTTGATGTTTAAGTAAGTAAAGTTTGGTATGAATTTGGATACCATATTGTGGTAGTTATGTTTTGGATTGGTTGGTGTTGGAAATGGTTTGAAATATACTTGAGTAAGGATGTTGGATGCATTTTATATGATATGTTTGGTGCCAATTGTTTTGATGTAGGTGTGCACAATTTTGGGTGGAAAATTGGCTTGGTAAATAGCCTATTTTTGTCCACACGAGCAGAGACACGGGCGTGTGTCTCAGCCGTGTATGACACATGGTCATGTTACATGGTCATGTGTCCCCTGTTGTTGAAATCAAAATCAAGTCAGTATGCTCCACACGGCCTCACACACGGGTGTGCGACTTGGCCATGTGGCATAAGTCAGTATACCTTGAAGGTTTGGCATGGTCTAGCACACGACTTGGCACACGGGCGTGTGTATTGGCCATGTGACCCAAGTCAGAGAGTTACACGGGGCTAGACATGGGCTAAGACACGACCATGTGCTCCCATTTTGAATGTCCACACGACCTATGACATGGGCGTGTCTGTGGCCGTGTGAGAGACACGGTCGGGCCACACAAGCGTGTGTCCCCTGTTTTGAGAAAAATTTTCAAGGTTTCGTGAAAGTTTCCTAAGTTATCAGTTTAGTCCCGAACCACTCCCAAAGCATGTTTAGGGCATCGTAGGCTTGTTATAGGGACATTGTGCTTGAGTTTGAATAATGTTTTCATGAAATGTGAATTTATATATGAATTGAATGTTTAAATATTTTATAAGTCTGGTAATGCTCTGTAACCCCATTTCGGTGTTGAATACAGGGTGAAGGGTGCTACATTTATTGGTATCAGAGCTACGATTTAGTCATTTCTCAGACTAACGTAACGTGTGTGAGAGTCTAGCTATACATGCCATAATAACCTGTGATAGTGTGATGACTCTTGACATTTTAAAATGTGTTTTCATATAGTAAATGGATCCCGATTGAGCTGTAGCTGACGATGTAGTGAGTAATACGCCAGCTCCCGCTCAAGAGGCAGTGTCGTCTGATTCTAGACCTATGTCGAGTAGTCATGGGGGAGAGGCTAAAGAAACCTTTTTCCAAATGATGAACGAGTGGTTCACACAATATGTCTGGACAAATCTGGCTGCTCAACAACCTCTACCCCCATCTAATCCTTAACCTGTTCTTGTAGCTCTTCAAGTTGTGGAACTTCAACGATTAAAAAAGCCTCCAATTGATAAGATTCGTAAACATAGGGCTGAAGAGTTCAGAGCTACTGTTGATGATGATCCCGAGCGAGCTGAATTTTGGATTGAAAACACTATACATGTATTCGATGAACTTTCGTGCACGCCAGCTGAATGTTTAAAGTGTGTTATTTCCTTGTTGAGGGACACTGCGTATCAATGGTGGAACACATTAGTATCTGTGGTACCAAGAGAAAGGGTTACCTAGGAATTCTTTCAGATTTAGTTTTGGAAGAAATATATAAGCCAGAGATTTCTAGATCAAAAGCACAAAGAATTTTTAGAATTGAAACAGGCCGTATGACGGTGACCGAATATGAAAGAGAATTTGTGTGGTTAAGTAAGTATGCTTGGGAATATGTTTTTACCGAAGAAATCATGTACAAATGGTTTGTTGATGGGTTGAGCGAGGATATTAAACTTCTAGTTGGAATTTTAGAATTAAAAGATTTTGTTGTCCTAGTTAATATAGATTGTAAAGCTCAGGAGCTTAGAAAAGAAAAGAGAAAGGCTGATTCAGAGGCAAGAGATTCAAGAAAAAGACCGATGAATAAGCCATATGAGTCTTTGTCAAAGAAGTCCAGAGATTCTTTCAAACGTCCAAATGCTTCAATCGAGTATTCGAGCAGAGATTGTGGAAAACAATACTCAAGTGCTAATTCTCAAGCTACATCAGTATAGAGTGTCGGTAGTGTGAGAAATAACAAACCCGAGTGTCAACATTATGGGTGGTGACAATTTGGATAATGTTGGAATAAAAGTAATAAAGCTTTCTACAGAAGTGGTTCACTAGATTATTTTCTTCGGGATTATCCCGAGTTAGCTGAGAAAGATCAATTCCAAAATGTAAGACTCGGTAATACAACCACTAGAGGGAGGCCACCGAGAAATGCTGGAAATGTGACTAGTAGTAGAGGTACAACGAAAGACTCTGCTATGAGATCCGAGGCCAGAGCACCTACTAAAGCTTACACTATTCGTGCTCGTGAAGAGGCATCGTCACTTGATGTCATCATCGGTACATTCTCTCTTTACGACACTAATGTGATTGCTCTAATTGACCCTGGATCGACACATTCGTATGTTTGTGAGAATTTAGTGTCTAGTAAGAAATTACTTGTTGAATTTACTGAGTTTGTGATTAAAGTATCAAACCCCTTAGGTAAGTATGTTCTAGTAGATAAAGTTTGCAAAAACTGTCCTTTAATGACTCGGGGTTACTGTTTTTCGGCTGATTTGATGCTTTTGCCATTTGATGATTTGACGTAATTCTGTGTAACACCCCTTACCCCTATCCGAGGCCAGGACAGGGCACGAGGCATTACCGGACATTTACATTAATACTCACGTAAAAATGGGCCATAAAATTTCATCCAATTTAAGACCATTCATACATATAAATATTGTCTCTTATATAGGCCTACGAGGCCCAAAACATCTATTGGGGATGGTTCGGGACTAAATCAGGATCTTTGCAAAACTTAGGAAATTTTTCATCAAAGTAATGCCATACACCCGTGTGATGAAGGGGACACGCCCGTGTGCCCTAGGCACGCCCTTGTCCTCAGGCCGTGTAGCTCTCTAATTATGAAGTCAGCACTAAAACAAGGTCACACGGCCGTGTCAAACGCCTGTGTGGCCAACCATGTGGTCAATTAAAAATTAAATGATTTTTCATAAAATGGTGCAGACTTCACATGGCCAGAGTACACGCCCATGTAGGTAGGCTGTGCTTCTCACACGGCCAAGACATACGCTTGTGTGTACACTACTGGGCATTCTAACTTGTAAGACTAGGGTGCAGGGGACACACGGCCAAACAACATGCCTATAGGGCAGACTGTGTGTCACATATGGCCTAGACACATGCCCGTGTGTCTACCCGTATGGAAAATTTTATGGCTATTTTCAAAGCCAATTGCCACCCTTATTAGCACATGATTAATCATAGTTTCAAAGGCTTACAACATGGCTTGATTTTTGTTTAAAAATGTGGTTAGTATATGACCATATAGAGTTCACTTAGTGCATATTCAATTTAGAAAGTGACTTAAGTCATACCACACAAATTCCATAACAAATCTTTAGCAATAACCTACTTCTCATTTATACCATTTTATCAAGATTGTGACCACACCTATTGATTATAATTCTTTCTCTAAACATGAATGGCACTCATCACTTTAGTCAACACAAGTAACCATCACGGGTATCATGGGTGTAACTCAATTCATACATGCATAACTAATTAGAGTTACAACCCAATAATCACATATTAGCCATATCACATGGCTATATACAAGATGAATTATCAATCATCAAAAGCCATCACACTTGGCCAAATTAAGTGACACATATGACAAAAGATAAATTACCCTATACATGCCATTATATCTAAATGGATATTTCTTTTATACCCAAAACGAGATTGTTGATAGTGTGATCAAAGCTCCAACCGTCCTCCAACCTTTATGAATCTGCAAGCACTAAAAGACATGGAAAATGAAACGAGACAAGCATTACATGCTTAGTAAGTTCGTATAATGGAAAGTAAACTTACCGGTCATTTTAAACACATAATCTCAATAAGCCATACTATCCAACAATTTTAGATAATTTTCCCTAAACACATGCACTTAATCAATAAGTTAGTCTCGAATATTACAAGATGCATAGATGAGCTCATCATATTATGTACATATTCTATTTGATGTTTCTTATGTCTTATATATATATATATATATATATTTTTCCATTGAATTACTAAATTCCCGATAGATATTTCATCCGTCAATTCATATCCAGTAGTACCTTCTTGGTACACTCTTAAGCGACATATCCTACAGTAGGATTACCAGTCCAGGCTAAATCCTTTATATGACAAAGAATTCCCTATAGAGTTAGACCTGGATTATAAGTCCAGGCTAGATCCAATCAATTAGGATTACCAGTCCAGACTAAATCCCAATTGAAATATATATTTGATAGGCTCATTTCGAGATTACATGTCCGAGCTAAATCCTTTCTGCAACTCATGCAGGATTCCATTTCATATAAGAAATAACCTAACCATCAGAATTCAAAAATTCAAATGGATTACAAATCCCTTTTCAATCAATTCTTAACTTATGAAAAATTTCACATAATTCAATATTCTTACATTACACATTCAATTCCACACAACAATTATAATCAACATATTTACATAGTCGATTAAGTTAGACAAACTTACTTGGCTGGTGTTTCGGTTTTGAATTCTAACTATTCTAAAACCTTTTTTTCCACGGTCTACTTCTTGAAGCCACATTTCTCGCACTCCTCATGCATAGCTAAAACACAACATTTCATGCCATTTCAATACATTAATAGGCAGCCAAACAATGCTATTTCATAATCAAGCATTCATATACTCAATTCAATACCATCTGTACATTCAAACAAATACTAAATTAGCATGATTCATTCTTCATTACTCACCTATTCAAACATATACCAAAATACATATCATACTCATCAATACAATCTATTTCAATATGTATTTTTACTACCATCAATCACACATAAAGCTTGACTCATAAATAATCTATTAGCCATTCCTCTATCAAGTCCTAAATCATGCTTTTCATAAGTAAATACTCATCATATACCAAATGACCAAATGATCATCTTGAACCATCATCAGCCATACCAAATTATGCCATTAAATAAGGCAAATTACACATCAAACATAAGTCATTAGTAAGCCATATAAAATGACAAAATATATCACCAAAACCTTTATAAAAAAGACTCAAGCCTATACATGCCATATAACCAAAATCATAAAGCTCATAAGTACCAAACTATAGCTGGATAGTGTGATGAAATCTCCGACAACTTCCAACCCAAGCAAGCCTCCGAATCACTATAAACATAGTAAGAAAAACACAAAGTAAGTTATAAAGCTTAGAAAGCTCGTATGATAATAAACTCATATTATTAAATAAACGTATTTTAAACAATTACTCAAAACATGATAAAAATTCATTTGATTCCACCATTCTATCTCGAATTCATACACGTAGTTAATCAAGATTTTCATGAGTTTATTCATTCAAAATACATATGGTTTGAATACTTCTTATCAATTCATTCACATTTCCATATGCATAAGCAATTATATATATAAACTTTATTCAATTCAATATTCATCACCTTTTCTTTAGCCAAGTGAATTATGTGAAATAACATCAAATAACAATGTTTCGCACACTATGTGCCATATGTATATTTAGTTAAAACAACTATAACTCATATTTCGCATATTATTCAATTCATACCTCATTATAGCCAAATAAACACATTTTGGCATGAAACATACTTATACATAATCTTTCTCATTTCATATACATGATACACTACGAACTTACCAAATTACCTTCATTTGATTTTCATATAGGTTCTGTACGTACTTGTATCACTTAATTCGTTTGTACTTTCATTCTTGTCTTGACTATGCCCATTGAACCCTTTGGAATCGCTAAGGATACTCGGACATCACATAAGCTCATACAATACCATATCCCGAATATGGTCTTACATGTTATCACATATTGATGCCACTGTCCCAGACAGGGTCTTACACGAAATCATATAACGATGCCAATGTCCCAGACATGGTCTTATCGTAATAGCATAATGATGCCAATGTCCCAGATATGGTCTTACACATAATTGCAATACAATGCCAATGTCCCAGACATGGTCTTACATGTAATCCCATCTCGGTAATCCTAAAGTCATGACATTTGTATCCTATACTATTCCTAAGGTTCGTACGGGACTTTCAGACGTTGTAACTCTGTGATTTCAACTCGTAATCATAACCATTTAGCATTCAATTCAATTCAATAATAAATAAGCATTTATAACACAATTTAAATACATTTATTAGCATACGAACTTACCTCAATCGCTATAACGACAAATTAGGTTGACTAATTCGATACTTTGTTTTCCCCCGTTCTAGATCCGAATCTCATTTTTCTCAATCTATATAATAACAAAATTTACTTATTTAATCATTAATTCATTCAACTTAACACAATTTACACATTTTGGAAAAATTACACATTTGCCCTATTATTTCACATTTTTCAATTTAGTCCTTAACACATAAAATATAAAATTCATGAAATTTAAAAAATTCCATGCTTATCCAAATATTACCCAATTATATATCAACCCATATTTTTACTTTATTCGTACTTTTAACCATATAATTTTATAATTTCACAAATTAGTCCATAATTTGCATTTTTACTCAAAATCACCTTGTAAAATATGTAAAACTATCATCTAACTTCCATATTTCAGCATCATTCATCAAAAACCATGAATATTCATCAACGGCATCTCAAAAAATCTTTAACAGTTTCAAAAATGGAGATACGACTAACTAGATTAAGCTGCAACAAGCTAAAAAACATAGAAATTAATAAGAACGAGACAAAAATCGTACCTTAATTAAGCTTCCAAGTGACCTAATATTTTACCTTAAAAATGGAGGATTTTTCTTTCTCAAATTCAGCTAAGATGATGAATGAATAGGAAAAATGTGTTTGTTTTATTTTAATTATAACATAATAATTAAATTAGAAAATTAACCTTTAATAACATCATAAATTTCAACAATACCAAGCCATAGAATTCCACTATCAACATTTATGGGATAATTACCACTTAAAGACTCCCACTATTTAATATCATAGCCTTTTAATACCTTTAACTTATAGAGTTCAATTTTTACGCTTTACGCGATTTAGTCTTTTTTACCGAATTAACCACTCAATCGGTAAAATTTCTTTACGAAATATTCATACAAACATTCTATCATTATGCAAGCCTTATTAAACTAATAAAATAAATATTTTAACTCCAGATTGTGGTCCCAAAACTACTATTCTAATTTGACCCAAAAACGGGTTGTTACAGACACACATGCAGTACAGTGCGATAAATCATTGTACGAATGAGATGTAGTAGAACTACCAAATCAGATCAGAATCAGTCTCCCTTATCTTCGCAATCTCACCCAAAACTTCACTTTATGCAAGTATTTGGATGCATACAATCTCATAGAACAATGACACATTACTAGACAGTCAGATAGAACAAATATGCGCACACACACACACACCCAGTTAACTGGGTTCAGAATAAGACATCTCACCTATATTAGCCACAAATTGCGCACGAACAGAAACCTATATAAAAGTCTTATTCACCTTTACTAAAGCCTCGCCAAGAATCAAAACACATGCAACCACGATTTCAGATTAGAACGCACACAGAACCAATATAAGTGACTTAGGGTCACACAACCGTATGCTCTAGCCGTGTGGAAACCGCTAGGTCATGTGGGAGGTGAAATGCCTATGTGAAGAGGGGCACGAAACCATGTGGTAAAACACATGCCTATGTGAAGAGAGGCACACGCTTGTGTGGACCAGGGACATGGCGGTGGGATCCAGCCGTGTAACTCACTGTCCAATTGTGCTAAAATAGAGTACAGGGTAGACACGGTTGTATGAGGGTCTCACACGCCCATGTACCCATCAGACACGACTGTGTGGTACAAAACACACACCCATGTGGGGTCCCTAAGTCCCCAAACTTGCCACACGACCGTGAGGTCAGGCCATGTGGCACTATAACACTAAAACCCTAATCTTAATCACAAACAGCCATATACCCAAGGGACACAGCCATGTTAAAATCGACTGAAATCCCCAAATTGGCCACATGGCCGTGTGACACCCAAATAAGCCCAAAACCCCTAATTCCTAAAAGCACACGACTGCGTGAATCGGCACATGCCCGTGTGGCCACAAAACCACCCACAAACAGCTTGAAAGATCGAGTTTTTCAGTCACTAAATCGACCCCCAATTGCAGGGACTCAGAAACACACTAACCAGAATAGATTTCCATGTCAGTCAACTGTACTTTCGAACTTCAACAACTAATTTCCGAAAGGCACCAAGATCACCACATTCTAACAACATCAAATTTGCAATTCACAAATAAAATAGGAAAGTTTCGAAACCCACACCTGATTCAATCAAAGAAATTCAGAAACCAACTTGACGACAAGCAAGCAACTCTTCACAATCTACAAGAAACACTATTTCCAAAAAAAAATTGTAAAAGAACCAAAACCAAAAAGAAAAACCAAGAGAAGAAGAGAAAGAACATCCCGCCACCAAAAAACCATAAATAAAAGTAAAAATAAAAATAAATAGTTATAAATATCAACTTAATAGAAAACAAAATAAAATGTCTCTTCAAAATGCGTACACAAAGACTCGAACCCAGATCCTCGAGGTAAATTAACTCTAACTCAACCACTAGACTAGCAGACCCATTTTGTCACTTAAACACACAACTAATCCAATAACACACCCTTCTCTCTGACCCTAAACACAAAACCCAAAAACTTCTAACCCAAAATTAAGGGTGTTACACCCTTACTACAAACCTCAAAAATTCTAACCTCAGGCTTCGGGATGTTACAGTAAAGATTCCTGATTGATCAATAAAATACGCTCTCTTTGCTCTTCCATTCTCTTTGTTCTTTATTTTCTGTGTACTTATTTTATAACACATTATCAACATAATTCTCTTTTAAATATTATTATGCATAATCTATTTCTCATAACCCAAAAAAATTCTTTAAAAAAAATCCCTTCAAAACCAAAATCAAGATATGAACCAATGCCCTATCCCTATTATTGCTTCCAAGTTGTGCTTGTGTGTGAAGAAACCTATAAAGGCAATCAGGTTTGGATTCAATAAGAAAAAAAATCTAGAAGTTTCTACAAGGATTCAAACTTGTGTTTGCTTGTTTCCATTAAAGACCTAAATCACCACCCATATTGCCAAAAGTAAGATTTGTATTGTGCCCTCTAGTAACCACTTGAAATCTTCAATCTTCATGTACTCCTAAATCTTTAGACTTTTTATGTTTAGAAATTTATATAATTGTATTTGATATGTTTTCTCTATTATTTTTGGTAAATCATTCTTTTTGAAGTTTTTTAATTAAGTTATATTATGCATAATATTTAGATGTTTAAAGATTTGGTTATTAAGTTCGTGTTATTAAATATTTTTGTAATTTGGTTAAAATTATGGTGGAAAGTATTATTAATCTACCATTGTTGATTAAAGGAAATTTGATTATTTAGTTTTATTAACTTGCTAATGTTGAATGATTGTATTATATCTTTTAAATTGAATTTATAAATAATTTATTAGAGCATCATAAGATTTTATAACTTATATGGAGTATGTTCTTATGAAAGCATTGTTATTTTAGTACTTGTAATAGTGCTCCTGATAATAATTGGAGACTAATCATGACAACATGAATAGATAGATTCTGATTTGAAAGCCACGTATGTTTGTGATGGTGATTATGAAATAAAGAATCAATGGAGGCGTTTAGAAGTCTATCCTACTAGATTTGTTGCATTCCTCGAAGTGAATGCACACGTATAGGAAATAAAAGATATAATCATGGAGCACTAAAAGTGGGAACATATTAATAAATAAGAGAACAATAAGAGTTCTCAAGATAACTCTTCAAAGGATAAAGATAACTTATATTATCATATGTGATATGAAAGATTATTGGCCACATATATGGCCCAAATATTTTGTTTCGCTAATATTCTCTAAGGAAGGATATGAGAATGTAGTAATAAATTCTATCATTACAGATAGAAAATATTTATCTTATTTGGTATTGAAACAAAAAAATATTATTCCAATATTTTATAGTAAAAATTAGTTAAAAGCACCGGAAGAGCTAATATATCAATATCTAAAAACACAAAATTTGTGATGGTTAATGTATTGGTTTTAAAAGATATTCATTATAATGGATATCATATTGAAATCATGAAAGAAGAAAAGATTATATTTCATATGAATCATTATTGCTATAAATATCTATTTTGAAAGGATGAAGAAAAATGAGGATCGAGTTATTAGTTACTCTTGTTATTAAATTGAATTAACTATGACTATCTTTGTAATATTCTTTTGTCATCGTCATCATCCCCATTAAGGGATTGAAAGCAAAATATTTGACTATGAAAGATCTACTTATGAGTAATAGAATATGGTAATTATATCTAAAGCTCATTACGGTTAGATGCACTTGAAGTTGCAAGTATTTTTTTAAATTGTGAGTATAACTCTACAGTATTCAGAATAAGTTCTCAATTAAAATTACGTGAAAAAATATTACTGATGAGAACTTGCAAGAGAGAAAACTTATGTATGAAAGGTCACTAGTTATATACCTATTGTACACATGGAAAATAAGATCCATTTTCAAAGTTTGCTATTAATAGATTTTGATTGGATTCAAAGTCTACTACTAGAGTTTAATTTGCTTACTTCTTGATAAAATCGTCAAGACTCAACGTGAAAAAAAGATACATTTTTAAATATTAAATCAACTTGATATATGGTTTAAATATTTGAGATGATCTTTTGTTTAAGTTTTGATTATATGGGTTACATATTATTTTAAGCATCTCATTTGTTAATGAAAATGAATATTAACTGATTTATTTATATTACTATAGTAGGTTTTATAATTAAATAATATATTTGATTAAAACATATCTAGTATGCAAATTTGTGTTAAAAACCAATGAATTTTATGGTTATTCAGATTTGATTTAGTTCAAAGAATTGTTAAGGGTAGTAGTTCATATGTTTTATATTATTCCATGTGTTAATTATTTAGAGAAATGACATGAACAATTGTAAATGAAAGTTTTATGAGCATGAATGGTTGTATTTTGAATTAAATTTCATGCATGTTTATGATAATGGTTATGGAAGAAAAAAAATTGCTAGGTTTTCATGATGTCATATTTTTATGTTTGAGATGTAACTTTTATTGATATATTTAATTTAGGCTTGTTTCTATACATGACCTAACCAGTTATTCTTGGTAGTTAATTGATTATGCAAAACTCTTGTTAAAAGGGCTTTAAAAGTATTTTGAATTGATCTCATATCTCATTATAGATAAACAAAATTACAAGTTATTTATTCTACCAGTTTTGCTCCATTCCTTGAAGTGAATAAACAATTCATAACAATTATGAAAATTTAACTTATTGTCATTATTGAAAAATAGATAAGAAGAAGGTGGATGATTCAAAATATTAACAAATGTTTATTCTTAGTACAAAATTTTCAATAATTTATATTAATTTATCAATATTAATTTATCATTCCTTGAAGTAGATGATATCTATATAATCTTTTGGTAATAAATATGATATATGCTTAGATTATTGTTTAAATTATTTTTTCACATTCCTTGAAGTGAATGTCTGCAATCAATATAATAAATTTTATAATTATTATTTTTAGACATTTGAAGATTTTGACATATTCCCTGAAGCGAATATTGCAAATAATTGTTTGAAAATTCAATTTATTTTGTTGACTTAGTGGCATTATAGACTTCACATTGATTTAGACATTTCCAGTAGTAAATGTCACAATAGTACTTATATGTATATATAAAGTAAAATTATCAAGTTGTCACAATTTATATTGACATTATTAGTACAATTGAAATGCATGTTAAAGTAAACTAGAGGTTTACTGATACATTTACTACTTGGCATGACCAGTTAGACCATCCTGAATCATATATAATGCGAAAGTTATTTAAGAATTCATATGGACATTCATTAAAGAACTAGAAGATTCTTTAATTTAATGAATTATCATTTGTTGCTTGTTCTCAATGAAAATTACTTATTAGATTTAATGTCTTGCATTTCTGAAAAGAATATGGACCCATTCATCCACCATGTAGCTAGTTTTGATATTATATGATTTTGGTAGATGCATCTACAAAATAATCACATATGTGTTATCAACTTGCAACCTGTCGTTTGCAAGATTGCTTGTTTAAATAATTAATTTCAGATTATGCAATTAAGACAACTCATATTGCTAAAGCTGATGAGTTTATATCTCAGTCTTTTATTGATTGAGTTTGAAAAAAATTCGTAAAAGCTTGTTATTTATGCACATAATGGTTTAGAGAAATTATTGATTGAACACATCTGATTAATATCTAAACCATTACTTAAGAGAACTTAACTTCCTATTTTAACATGAGATTATGTTTATTTAAGTATTGTATGCATCAAACCAATAAGTTATAAATACTCCCCCTTACAATTGGTTTTTAGTCAAGAGCTAAATACTTCTTATCTTTGAATTTTTGTATGTGCGTATATGTTCCAATTGCTCTACCACAACGTATAAATATGAGCGAATTCTCAAAGAAAGTTGGAAATATATATTAATTACGAGTCTTTTTGTATTATTAGATGTTTCGAATGTATTGGATATTCAATTCTGACATGATTTGTGATTACTATTTTGATTTGATGGTTTTCCCGACATTAGGGGGAGAGAAATAATTGCTGAATGAAATCATTGCTTGTAATAAGTTATCATTATCTAGATCCTTATAGAGAGTAATTTGAACCAGAAGTTCAAAAAGGATAATTCACTTTATTACAAGTTAACTGTCAGATGTATTTACAAACTTAATGAGAATAACCAAGTGTAACATCCCGTATTAAGGTCTAGTCAGAACAGTGGTTTCGGGACCACAAATATTGAATAGAAATAATTAATTTATGATTATTTGATGATCTATGAAATAATTTCATGTTTATGTGAAATTTTCATGAAGAAATTCTATGCCTAAGATGTCCAATTTGACTTTAAGGACTAAATTGAATAAGTTGCAAAACTTGTGTTCTAGAAGCTTTAAGCATGAAATTGCATTGGATTACTAATTAGAGGTCCTTAAATAGCAATTAGACCAAGTTTTAAAATTTTGGACAAAAATGGGCATGAATAGGAAAAGTTTGAAAGAAAGGCTTAAAAGGCATTTTGGTCATTTGGTTAATAAAAGAATAAAAAGGGAAAAATCAAGCAAAAATCTTGTCCATCTTCTCCCACCTTAGCCAAAATTTTCAAAGAGCCATAGTTAGGGTTTTGTTCATCTTTCAAGCTCAATTGTAAGTGCTCCCAAGCCCCATTTTTAATGTTCTTTACATTTTTGAAGTTGTCATCAACCGATCTAGCTATTTCTACCATTATTTTGAGCTAGGGTTCATGTATGAAATTTGACCCATGTGTATATTTTGATGTTTAATGGATGAATATGAATGTTTGATGTGTGATAAATATCTTTTACTAAGTGATTTTTAGTGAAAACACCTAAAAAGGACTTGTTTGTAAAATGTGTATAAATGAGTAGTAGAAATGTGAAATAAAGGAAAATGTGGACTGATATGAGTTAGAATATGAATTGGATAGGCTTGGGTAACCAAGAAATTGCATGCATTTCATTTTACGAGCCTAAGGACTAAAGTGTAAATAAGTGAAAAGTTAGGGGTAAAACATTAATTTTACCTAAGTATGTGTTATGGGTCGATATGAGTAATATGTGTATTCAACAAGTTAAATTTGGCATTATAGATCAAGAAAAATGTGATTCAGGTCTTGATCGGGGGAAAAATAAGGTTTACGAGGATTAAGCTCATTTCAATCATTTTGAATTGAGGTAAGTTCATTTGCAGATTATGCAACATATACCTTGTAACACCCCTTACCTGAGTCCGAGATCGGGACTGAGCACAAGGCATTACCATACTTAACAACATGCATACAATCATTTCTGAGTCACCAAGACTCTATCAAAATCAAAATTTTTTTCTAACCTTACTTAAAACTCCTTAATGTGGGCTTACGAGGCCTCAAACTCTTATTGCAAACCATTTGAAACTAACCCAGGTCTTTAAACTGACTTAATAAAGATAACCCTTGAAATAGGGTAACACGCCCGTGTGGAAAGGTAACACGCCCGTGTGGAATTAAATTCTAAATTTGAACCTATAGGGGTTTCCACATGGCCTGACACACGCCCGTGTCTATGGCCCGTGTCTCTCACACGGCCATGACACGCTCGTGTCCTAGCCCGTGTCTAAAAAGCTTGACATTCTGTTTCTGACGACAACAATCCTTAAGGGTCAGATGGCCAAGGCACACGCTCGTGGGCTAGGCCGTGTCCTTCACATGGGTGAGACACACGACCGTGTCTCTGCCCGTGTGTTTACTATCATTCATACTAACTTGAAACTTTTACGTGTAGAGGACACACGGCTGGACAAGACTGTGACAGCCCTAATTTGACCCTAGTCGGAAAGTGGTTTCGGGACCACAAAACCGAGTCACAAAAATAATTAACCGTTATATTCTAGGCTTATTATATGTGTAAGTGTATGTGTGAAAGTTTCATGTTGTGATTTTATCATTTGTATGTGAAATTTTTATTATAGGACTTATGTGAGACATTTTGAAAATGTGATAGGTTAAATTATAATGGTCTATTAGCGCATGATATAAAAAGAATGGACCTGCATGTCAAATTATCCATTTTAAGATAGTGGCCGGCCATGTTGTTATTTAATATAAAATATATGTATTAACTATTAGTATAATGGCAACTAAATGGCTTTATATTTTATAATAATGATAATTAACAATAGAAAAAAAAAGAGGGGGTGAAGAAAACAAAGTGTTCATCTTTGTTCTTCTTAGCCGATTCTAAATAAAGAAAAAGGAGCAAACCATTTGGTCATCTTAAGCTTGAGACAAGGTTAGTAAATTATGTTAGATTTTGAAATTTTATCTTATTTTAAGTTAATTATCAAGTTCCTTACTTAGCCCATGACAAAAAATTTTGAATTTGGGTGATGAATTGAGCATTCGGCTATGGTAGATAATGAAGGGGTTAGATTATTGTCTCTATGTTTTGATGAATAATTGTTGATGAGAGAAGTTTGAACTAGTCAAAATTTAAATTGCTAGTACTTATATGTGTAATAGCTGAACTTGGACTTGATTAATGACTTGAACAAATGTTTTGTATTAAAATGCTAGAATGTGAGTAATGTTTATGCATAGGTAAAATTATTATGTTCGGCTATGATAGTATATTAAAGTATAATTAATCCATTTTGATAATATTATATAAAGTGATAAATGATAATGAATGGAAGTGTATTGATTAAATAAATATGTTTATTAAGTGAAAAATGTTGTATGTGGTTTGTGATTAGTTTTAAATGACTAAGCAATGTGTTTTGTTTCATTAAGGTTAAGTATGTCTTTGGTATATGAGTAAGTGTGTATCATGTATGCATATATATATTGAGTTGGCCGAATATAAATAGTAAAGTTTATATTAAGCTTATATTAAGAATGCAGTCATAATATATACATTTGTCATAAATACATGTACATTCGGTTATATGGATTTTTATGTATGTCACTAAGTTAGTATGAATTATGGTATTTATATTAAGACATGTGCACTTGACCTTTCTATTTGTTCAATTTTGTATATTACTATGTGTCTCGAATGTGTGCAAGGTGGTTACAATTGTGAGTGTAACTACCCCATCATGTGGCTAAATGGTTAAGTTGGTTTTTGGAATGTGTCTTAGTTGTGATAATTTCTCCACTTGAATTCGGTTTGATATGTACAGGGTATGAGCTTAATAGGGTTTATATGTTGTGAATGAATGAAACTTTAGTTAAGCGGTTGTGTGATATGTGTAACACCCTGAACCCAAGACCGTTGCCGGTGTCGGACACGAGGGGTTAACAAGCCAAAACCACTTATGGCACCGACCAATTTGACATTCCCAGGCAAGCTGGAAAACTGCGTCGCTGTCGCCTTAAAAAGCATATCTCGAGTTTCACAACTCGGAAACTGATTCCGTAAATTTTACCTGAATTTAGACTCATATATCCATCCATGGATTTATTTCTAGAATTTTTGGTCAGGCCAATTGGTACAGTTTATTAGTTAAAGTCACCCATGTTACAGGGGTCGACTACACTGACCTTCGCGGGTTACAACTTGAATATCTCTCTGTACAGGGTTTCAATACTGATACCGTTTGTTTCCAATGAAATTAGAATCAAAAAGGAATCTGCACATATAAGGCATGACTTCTAATTCATTCTGTATAATTTATGGAAAATTTTCAAAGTAGCGACAGGGGACCCAGAAACCGTTCTGGCCCTGTCTCACGAGAACTTTAATATCTCTCGGTATACTGATCATATGATCGTTTCGTTACTTTCATATGAAAATAGACTCGTCAAGGTTCGATCACATAATTTATTCAGTATTTAACACTATTCCTACAAATTTTGGTGATTTTTCACATCCACGTCACTGCAGCTGGCAGCCTCTGTTTTTAAGGTAGGCTTTACCTATATTGTAGTTCCCATGGACCAACTATAGTCTAGTCATACTTAGGTCCACATATGATCATATTTAGCCATTCCAATGGCTGATCATGTGACCAACTCTCTCATTCCAAACCATAATCACATCATGAAACCAAATATAATTACAAACCACATATGGTCAAATTCCATACTCCACTTTTACGAACCATTTTCGCATGGCCGTACACATATACATCACAAGTACTTAAAAATAACCGAGGGTAGTCCTATACATGCCATATCCAAAACTCAACTAAAGGAGTACCAAAAAGGGCTTTGATAGTGTGGTTGACTTCAACTTCTATGATCCCGAATCCGATCGCTAACGAGCAAAATCTATAAACAGAGAAACAAAGAAACGGAGTAAGCAATTTATGCTTAGTAAGTTTCGAGCCATAATATACACACAACCAAAGCATAGCATTCAAGTAGCTAAACAATAATTCATATGCACAATTTCTCAAAGACATGCTTACTTCACAATCCCAACTCTTATATTCATACACAAATAACGGCCTAGTTAATGCCGATAGCTCATTTATCATTAGAGCGAATATTCGTACGCATTTACTCATAGTGTGCAAAGCACACACAAAACATACCTTGTTGTTGGGAATTTCACAAGTGCAATAACTGAAAATTTTCCAGCAGCTTATAAATTTCAATTCACATACCTTCGGAGTTTATCCGGATATAGCTACTCGTTCAAAACACCTTCGGGACATAGGCCGGTTATGGTAACCCGCACAAATGCCTTCGGGACTTAACCCGGATATCACAACTCGCACAATTGCCTTCGGGCTTAGCCCGGGTATCATAGCTCGCACAATTGCCTTCGGGCTTAGCCCGGATATCATAGCTCGCACAATTGCCTTCGGGCTTAGCCCGGGTATCATAGCTCGCACAATTGCCTTCGGGCTTAGCCCGGGTATCATAGCTCACACAATTGCCTTCGGGCTTAGCCCGGATATCACTCGAACATTCATACACATCTTTGTTTCATTTTCACAACAAAACTTTTATGCACAATTCACTTAACAAAAATATCATTTCGGCTCAATGGCCATATACAAGGCGAATTTCGATTGCTTATTACTTCATTCAATTGAATCAAAATCTAAGTTTCGATACTCGAAAACTTACCTCGGATGTTGTCGAACGATTCCGATGGCTATTCGACTACTTTTTCCTTCCCTTTATCGGATTTGGTCCCCCTTTGCTCTTGAGCTTAATTTAACAAATAATTTGATTCAATCATTTGAGTATCGAAAAGAAGAACTCAAGGCACTTAGCCCACATATATTCACTAGACATTAAAGTCACATAAGTACGAATTCATGAATCGACTTAACACACAAAGCCTTCAACATGCTTACTCATGGCGAACAACACAACCTCTTAGGCACTCATTCATGGCCGATTATGCATGTTGATGTTGAGGCCAATTACATGTTTAACACCACACATGAATGGCACACATTTTACTAGCTAATGCTTTACATATTGTAGCTCAATACTTATAATATAGCATCAAGCACTCATATGGCCGATTATACTTAGCCATACTTGCACCAAATCAACAATAAATTCCAAGATTTTCACATCATATGTGTACTAGGCGAATGTACTTGCAATTTCACAAACATTCTTCAATAATTTCTTCTTTAAACAAACATATTTATCATTTACTTCATAACCAAATCATCATGTGCAAACATACATACACATATAGGTGCATGGCGAACCTCAAGGTGTTCATAACCATCTAAAACACAAATTTTTACCAATCAAGTAACAAGCATAAATCATGCTCATGAATGCATCATGGCGAATACATCACATTCATACCCCTTTCAACTTCGGTCATGGTTAAACAAAGAACTCAATGTCTTACTCAAGATTGCTACAAAGAAATTTCAAGAGTAGTCAATTCATCATTGCATGCATCATTATCAAGCTTCACATTTAGCATGCAATGGCTTTAACACAATATCAACCTTGGCCTAATACCATTTCCATGGCATAACAAGGATTTGAACCATGGCTAACATGAACATCAAGTTAGCAACTAAAACATGCATGAATCTCATGACACAACTTCATACATACCTTAATCTTGATGCAAGTATAGCCAAATCTCCTTCTAGATCTCTTCTAAACCAAAAATGGAGCAAAAATCCTATCTTTTTCCTTAGTATTTTCGGCCAAAAAGGAGAGAACAAGGATGAACAAAATTTTCTCTTTGCTTTTCTTTCACTCACGGCAACAATGGGGAGAATACCACACTCACACACATTTTTTTTTTTTGTTTCTCTTCCCACCACTAAATTTTTTATCATTTCATCACATCATGCATTATCAAAACATGTCATAACATGTTTTTCCTTGCCCATAACTCCTTGTCATGGCCGGCCACTATGCCATCTTTGGGGAATTTGACATGCAAATCCCTTAATTTTGCATGCATTATCAACTAGTCATCACACATTTCCCCATCATACTTTCAAAGTTTACTATTAGGTCCTTTCTAGTGAAATTCACCTTTATAACACTAAATCGAATCATCAAAAATGCCACACACAAATTAACACATATCATAGGCATCAAAATAAATTTTAAATTATTTTTATGCCTCGATTTTGTGGTCCCGAAACCACATCCCGACTAGGGTCAATTTTGGGCTGTCACAATATGTACTTTAAAATAAATGAATTATGCATGTGGCCTTGAGGGTGTGTAAAAAAAAAATGTTAACTTGTTTGTATCTTAATGCCGAATGAAATGTTTGGCCAAGGAATGGTTCAAATTGATGAAAATAGAAAGGTCAAAGATGACCTATAATGTATTTTATTTTGTTTACTATGATCTATATATGTGAAAGTCCAATATGTATATATAATATATTTTGAAGTAATGCTTGAATAGTCGAATAATGATTAGTTTTAATTTTTTTTTTGAATTAAGCTCAAGAGTAAAGAGGGTCGAAGTTGGATAGGGGAAAAGAGAAAGTAATTGAGTAGCCTTTCCACAACCATTCAAGTATATCCGAGGTAAGTTTTGAATAGGTACATTTAGTACGTAATTGATAATGTCTTGATATGTGTATGATAACTGTACTGCGATCTATTGATTCTATTTGAATATAGTTTAGTGACAAATAATTTATGTTTAAGGCCTAAAGCCGAATAGACATTAGAAGTTAAGCTTGGAAAGTAAAATGGACATATATTCTTATGTATGTTATTGAGCCAAAAGTTATATGAATGGTGCCCATGTTATGCTATTATTCGAATGGAATAAATGAACTATGCTTGTGAGATGTTATGTGAATTGAACTTTCTTGTGAATAAGTATGCATGACATTCAGTGATGTTCATCCGGACTTAGGGTCCGCAAGCTATGTGCTAGAATTATATCCGGACTTAAGGTCCGCAGGCTATGTGCTGGAATTATAACTGGACTTAAGGTCCACAAGCTACGTGCTGGAAATATGTCCGGGCTAAAGTCCCACAGGCTTCAAGCTGGTATTTTATCGGGTTTAAATTCCCGCAGGCTTGTGCTGGTAATTGGTTTCAAGTTCTATGACTTGACAGGCTTAATGCTAGTAAGTTAAATAAGATTACGATATTGAATGTTCGCAGTAAACCATCATCGAGTAAGTACTATACATTTAAGATGTTCAGGTACGTATTACTTACTCATCGGTGAATTGATTTCGAAATGAATCATTAGCATCAAAGAAGAATATATATATATATATATATATATATATATATATATATATGATTGATGGTTATATTTGCGAATATGAGAATGATTTAATCGGTCATGGTATATTTGTATATGAATTATATGTTAAAATTACTTTATGTACTCATGTACATTCAATCAATGATTTTGTAAATTATTAGTATTAAAGAATGATACTTAAGTGTGAATGATTGTTATATCTACGAGTAAAACAATAACTTATTCGGTCAAATGTTGCTAATATATGAGATTATTTGATTTAAAAGCATCGTATGAATTTTAAGTAGAAGAAAAATATGTGCTGAGAAATCTATGTATATGTTTATGTGTATTCGGCCATGAAGCAATTTGAATTGAGAATAAGTCTGTTTAAATGAATGTTTCGATTATCGATAAGTCTTTAATTGTTTGTGATGCTTAAAACTTACTAAGATTTGAAAGCTCTCTGTTCTTTATTTCTTTGTTTTATAGATTGTTGATTTTGGCCACCGACTCGGGGATCGTCAGCAGTTCATCACACTATCGATCTTTTTGGTACAATTATATTTTGGACTCGATATGACATGTATAGGTTAGGCTGATGATAACAATTTTTTGAAATTGTAAATATTTTGGCCATACAAAAATGGCGTATAACTTAAATATCAGTAGGTTTTTCAGCTCGATCTCTGTTTATGTTTATTTACAATGTGAATGAGATAATTAAATGTTTAGTTCGGTAATACGTCTTAGCCTCAATCCGGCGATCGGATTCGGGTTAGGGGTCTTACAAACACGCCCATGGGGCTAGCCGTGTGTCACACACAACTTAAACACACGCCCATGTATCTACCCGTGTGGACAACATACGACTATTTACCAAGCCCTTTGCCACCCTGAAACACAAAATAACAACATCCATCATGCTAAAGATCATCATAATATGATTCCTCAATTCAACAACCACATCTAAGGCCTTTACACATTTCATATTTACTAAAACAACCAACAAATTACCCATTCATGAAATAACTTCTTGTTTTTACATAACAACTTTCAACTTTATCCATTTCCATGGCCTTGTACAAAATGAATCAAAATGCTAAAGTAAGCCAACACATTTGGCCAATTAACAAAGACACAAAATTCTAAAGTCAAGGTCCTATACATGCCATAATCAAAATAAATAGATCTAACTATACCAAGTGCTTCGATTGATAGATTGATCTATGCCTCCGACAACCGTTGATCCACGAGCTAATTAGGCGGCACTATAAGAAAATGGGAAGAAATAGGGTAAGCATAAAGCTTAGAAGTTGCATGCAATAAATATAACAACAACTTTACCATTTATCATCATGCTCATAGTAAATAAGTAGGCATAAGCACAACTTACTCATCACTAGCCAATATATTTCACATAGCATATATTGAGCTCACATCTCATACATTTCAAATAGGTACCTATATCTCTCACCACATGATCATACTTTTCTCATTTAACTTAAACAGTAATTATCGCCGTTGAACCATTTGAAATACTATCGGGTATTCACTAAGTCTCAAACACAGGGTATAATGCTCATGCCATGTCCCAGACATGGTCTTACACTAACTATCGAAATCGAGGCCAATGCCATGTCCAAGTCATGGTCTTACACTAGCTCTCACATTCCCGTGCCGATGCCGTGTCCCAGACAGGGTCTTACACTGACACATTTCGTACCCGATGCATGTCCTAGACATGTCTTACATTGGCTTACGTCACGAGGCCAATGAATATCCCAAACATGTTTTACACTAGCTCTCGTCTCAATGGCAATGCCATGTCTTAGACATGGTCTTACGCTGGCTCTCATAATGTGGCCGATGCCTGTCCTAAACATGTCTTACACTAGCATACCATTGACCCGAGTGTCATGACATGAATAACTGATTTATTTCCTAAGGTTCAACGAGAGTTTTACTATCTCAATATTCATCATACATAATTATTTCCACAAACAAGCAATTCATGCTATATTAAATTAAATACTTATAATAACCATGTAGTTGTATTATTTTCATACAACTTACCTCGGTATGCAAAAATGTAGGTTGCTCGTCCGGCTTAGTCCACTTACTTTACTTTTCCTCGATCTATGCCCGGATTTTGCAATTCTTGATTTAAAATGATAAAAAAATCACAAATTTAATCCTTTTAATGATCTAGGTACTCAACGATTTATAATGGTCATTTTGCCCCTATACTTTTACAAAGTGACCATTTTACCTCTAGCTCTGAAAATTGATTTTGATCGAATTTCTTCATATCTTAAGCCTAGATGAGCCCTTTTTACTCTTATAGCAACCCAAAATTCCCATTATTTCTCTCATTTACCATCTAATTTTTCAACTTATGCAAAATGGTCCCTAGTTAGGGCTTCCATGAAAATTTCTTCACAAAAGTTATTTATTTCTCAACCATAACTCGTATTCTTCCATACAATTTTAGAAATCAACTTGTCTAATATCATGGAAAAACCCTAGACTTTCAACCATTTTACAAAATAGTCCCCTTGTTAGAAAGTTCATGTTATAAGGGGTCCAAAAATGCAAAAATCATTAAGAAAACTATCAAAATCGCTTACCTATGAGAATAGAGAGTGGCTGAAATTTTTCAAGCTCTCAAACTCTCCTATGGTTGATATTTTCAGCACTAGAGAAGATGGGAAAGGGATGATATCATATCTTGTTTATTTTATTTTCTTTTTAGTCAAACAAGCTACCAAACTCACCTAATTTGACCTTTTTGACCATTCTTGTCCCCATGGCCGGCCTAGCACTCTTTTTAGGGTCTATTTTCCCTTTAAAGACCCCAATTTAAGTTCCATGACAATTTAACACCCTTAGTTATCAATTTAAGACTTTTAAATTTTATGCGATTTAGTCCTTTTTCGCGAGTAAGCTCACAAACGCTAAAATCACCTCGCCAAATTTTTCATGCACTCATATAATAATGCCACAACACATAAAATAATATCAAAATTAATTTCTATAACCTCGAGTAGGTGGTCTCGAAACCACCATTCTGACTAGCCCTAAAATCGAGCCGTGACAAGTCTCCCCCTTAGGGATTTTCGTCCCCGAAAATCTTGCCAGTGAATAAGTTCAGATATTGATCTCTCATAGTCTCTTTGGGTTCCCATGTAGCTTCCTTGATTCCGTGTCTATGCCACAAAACCTTTGCGAGTGTTACACTTTTATTCTTCAACTTCTTGACCTCTCGATCCAAAATCTTAATTGGTTCTTCACTATAGGTCATATTTGGCCTTATTTCAATTTCTTCCGGTGAAATCACATGTGAGGGGTTAGATCGGTAGCGACGTAACATCGATACATGGAATACATCATGAATTTTCTCTAGCTCACGAGGCAAGGTTAATCGGTATGCTACTGGCCCAACTCTCTCAGTCACCTCATAAGGTCCAATGAAACGAGGACTCAGCTTTCCCTTTCTACCGAATCTGAGGACTTTCCTCCACGGTGATACCTTTAAAAACACCTTATCCCCAGCTTGAAATTTGATCTCTTTCCGTTCCAAATCCACATAGGATTTCTGTCTATCCGAAGCGGCCTTTAAGCAGTCGCGAATCACCTTAAATTTCTCTTCAGTCTCTTTAACTAAATCAACCCCGTGTATCTGATTCTCTCTCAGCTCGGTCCAATATAAGGGTGTTCGACACTTACGCCCATATAAAGCCTCATAAGGCGCCATTTTTAGATTTGATTGATAACTGTCATTGTACGCAAATTTGACTAGCAGTAAACACTTTTCCTAACTACCTTGAAACTCGAGAACACAAAAATGTAACATGTCCTCTAATATATGAATTACTCTTTCTGATTGGCCGTCGATTTGCGGATGAATAGCTGTGCTAAAATTCAAATTTGTCCCCAAAGCTTCTTGCAACTTCTTCCAAAACCTCAAGGTAAACCTCGGATCCCTGTCTAAGATAATCGACAAGGGCACCCGTGAAGTCTCACTATCTCTGAAACATACAAATCAGCCAATTTCTCAAGGGAGTAGTCGGTACGCACCAATATAAAATGTGCCAACTTGGTAAACCTATCAACAACGACCCAAACGAAATCATTTTTCTTTGGCGTCAAAGGCAATCCTGACACAAAATCCATGGTTACCCGGTCCCATTTCCATTCAGGAACCATCACAGGCTGTAGTAAACCCGAGGGTACTTGGTGTTCGGCCTTCACTTGTTGACAAACTAGACACTGACAAACTCAGAAATGTCTCTTTTCATTCCTGGCCACCAGTACATTTTTTTCAAGTCATTGTACATTTTCACGCTACCTGGATGGATAGAGAAGCAACTACTATGTGTCTCTCATAAAATCTTCTGAATAAGCTCCTTATCCTTGGCTACACAGATCCTGTCTCGATACATCATACAACCGTTAGTACTAGTACAAAATTCTGATTCACTTTTTATCTCACACTGAGCCATTTTAGCTTGCAAGTCCTCATCACTTTTCTACGCCTTACATATCTCTTGAAGGAACATAGGTCTAGCTCTTATCTTGGCTAGAATGGGGCCATCATCAATCACGGTCAGCTGAGTATTCAAAGCCCTTAGGGCGAACAATGATTTCCTACTCAAAGCATTAGTGACTACATTTGCCTTTCTAGGGTGGTAGTCAATCACAAACTCGTAATCCTTTATCAACTCCAACCACCTTTGTTGCTATAAATTTAGTACCTTCTGAGTCATCAAATACTTTAGAATCTTATGGTCAGTGAACACTTGGCATCTCTCACTGTACAAATGGTGTCTCCAAATTTTCAGCGCGAACACAATGGCGACCAACTCTAAATCGTGCGATGGGTAGTTCTTCTCATGTGGTTTTAGATGTCTTGAGGCATAGGCTATCACCTTGCCTTCTTGCATGAGCACGCACCCTAACCCATTCAAGGATGCGTCACTATACACAACAAACTCTTTGCCTGATTTCGGTTGCATTAAAACTGGAGTTTCGATCAACAAGGTATTTAATTTCTCAAAACTCTGTTGGCACTTCTCTAACCATTCGAACTTGAAATCTTTTTGTAAAAACCTTGTCATCGGAGTAGATATTATCGAGAACCTATTTACAAATCTTCTATAGTATCCAGCCAAACCCAAAAAGCTTCAAATTCTGTCACATTTCTCGGTGATTTGCACTTAACAATGGCCGAGATTTTGCTTGGGTCAACTTTGATTCCATCTCCCGGAACGATGTGTCCTAGGAATCTGACCTCCTTAAGCCAAAATTAACTTTTATCAAACTTGGCATATAACTACTTATCTCTCAACATTTGTAGAACCGTTCTCATATGCTCTGCGTGCTCATTCTTATCACGCGATTAAATCAGTATGTCATCGATAAAGACCACTACAAACTTATCCAAATATAGTCGGAAAATGCGGTTCATCATATCCATAAACACCGCAGGAGCATTTGTTAAACCAACAGGCATAACAAGAAACTCATAGTGTCCATACCTCGTCCTAAACACGGTTTTTGGTACATCTTGCTCCTTAACCCTTAACTGATAGTAGCCCGATCTTAAGTCGATCTTAGAAAACACAGTGGCTCCCTTCAACTGATCGAACAAATCATTGATCCTTAGCAAGGGGTACTTGTTCTTCACGGTTACCTTGTTAAGCTATCGATAGTCTATACACAATCTCATCGACCCGTCTTTCTTTTATACAAAAAGTACCGGAGCACCCCACGGTGAATAACTCAGTCTTGGAAAACCTTTATTCGTTAACTTTTTTAACTGAACCTTCAACTCCTTTAACTCTGTTGGAGCCATTTTATAAAGAGCAATCGAGATAGGTGTCGTACCAGGGACCAACTCGATGTCGAACTCAATTTCTCTGGTTGGAGGTAATCCAGGCAATTCCTCTGGAAACACATCTGTGAACTCATGTACTATAGGCACTATCTCAATTTTCACTTCAGACTCTTTGGTGTTTAACACAAATGCTAGGTAGGACTCACACCCTTTTCTCAAGTATTTCTAGGTAGTCAAAGACGAGATCAGTACTGATGAGTTATCCGATTCACCTGATTCAACCCAAATAATATCCCTATTCTCACATTTCATTTCAATGAACTTACTACCACAATTCACTATCACATTATGAGCAGTTAATCAATCTGTGCCAAGAATTAGGTCAAATTCATCAAACAGTAATAGCATGAGGTTAGCCGGAAAACAATAACCTTTAACCATCAAAGGACAATCTCTACACACTTTATCAACTATCACATGCCTGCCTAACGGGTTTGACACTTTTATCACAAATTCGATGGACTTAATAGATATATTCATACTGGGTACTAATTTCATGCATACATAGGAATGAGCAGACCCTAGATCAATCAAGGCAATAGTAGGGATATCGTGAAGAGAAAAAGTACCCGTAATCACATCAGGTGAAGATGCCTCTTCGCAAGCACGAATGACATAAGTCCTTGCAGGCGCACACCCTTAGATCTCACAGCTGAATCCCTAGCGGCATCTCTACTGCTAGCCCCACTACCTGGGTTCTTCTGTGGTCTACCCCTAGTAGGAGCACTATTCATCCTCACGTCTTTCTTTTTCTCTTTCTCATGTAATTCAGGGTAGTCTCGAATGAAGTGGTCCAAAGATCTGCATTTAAAGCAACCTCTTTTATTCACTTGGCATTCACCAAAATGACGTTTACCACATTGTGAACACTCCAGTTTGTTTGGCCGAGCACTACCAACACTCGCGATAGAAGTAGATTGTGCTTTAGACGCCGTATGTTGCTTATTCTGACTCTTATTCGAGAACCCCACTGACATGTTTGATCGGGTAGGAAACTCTCTCGGTCTCTTAGATGAGGCCTACTTTGATTTCCCTATTTGTCTCTTCCTTGAGTCTCGGGACTCGATATCAGCTATTCTCTTCTTTTTGGCCAATTCCTCGGCCTTACATGCTCTCTCCACGAGCACCAAAAATTCCTTTATCTCCAAGATGCCAACTAATAGATGAATGTCTTTGTTCAAACCATCTTCAAACCTCTTGCACATAATGGATTCTGTAGATATGAACTCCCGTGCATATTTACTGAGTCTCATAAACTCACATTCGTACTCAGTCACCGTCCTACGGCCTTACTTCAGCTTTAAAAACTCTTTTCTTCTCTGGTCCAAAAACCTCTGACTAATATACTTCTTCCGAAACTCTTCCTAGAAGAAATCCTGTGTAATCCTTTCCCTTGGTACTACAGACACAAGGGTGTTCCCCCATTGATAGGATGAGTCTAGTAGGAGTGACACTGAGCACTTCATGCACTCCTCAGGTGTGCATGATAACTCATCAAATACTTTAATGGTATTTTCTAGCTAAAATTCTGCTCTCTTCGGTTCATCATCAATCTTAGCCCAAAATTCCTCAGCCCTTTGCTTTTGTATCTTATCTACTGAGGGTTTCTCTCTCCTAACCAAATCCACTCCTTACGAAGCTACAGGGGCATACTAAGGAATCAGAGGTGGTGGGGGAGGTGTAGTGTTCGAATTCACATGAAGAAAGTCCATGTACCAGGCATCAATCATGTGGAGATAAGCCTCTCTACCCCCTCCGCCCTGAATCAGTCTCACGGGCTCACTGTTTACTGGCACTTTCCCTTCAGCGGGAGCCGACGTATTACTCTCCATATCATCTGCCGTAGCTACGTTGGAATCCATTTACTATATGAAAAACATAATTTGTAATCGTCAGGAGTTGTCTCACTATCAATGTACATTTATGGCATGTATAGCTAGACTTGTACTCCATGCTAGGTTAGTCCTAGAACCGACTAAACCATACTCCGATACCACTAAATGTAACAACCCTTAGTCGAGTCTGAGGCCGGGACTGGGCACGAGGCATTACCATACTTAACCACATGCATACAATCATTTGTGAGTCACTAAGACTCTATCAAAATTAAAACTTTTTTCTAACCTTACTTAAAACTCCTTAATGTGGGCCTACAAGGCCTCAAACTCTCATTGGAAACCATTCGAAACTAACATAGGTATTTAAACTGACTTAATAAAGATAACCCTTGAAACAGGACACACATCCGTGTGGAAGGGTCACACGCCTGTGTGGAATTAAATTCTAAATTGGAACCTACAGGGGTTTTCACACGGCCTGACACACGCCCGTTTCTATGGCCCGTGTCTCTCACATGGCCATGACACGCCCGTGCCCTAGCCCGTGTCTAAAAAGCTTGACATTCCGTTTCTGACGACAACAATCCTTAAGGGTCACATAGCTAAGGCACATGCCCGTGGGCTAGGCTATATCCTTCACACGGGTAAGACACACGGCCGTGTCTCTGCCCGTGTGTTTACTATAATGCATACTAACATGAAATTTTTATGTACAGGGGACACACGGCTGGAACACACTCTCATGGGGTTGGCTGTGTTTGAGACACACGCCCGTGTATCTACCCGTGTGGACAACATACGGCTATTTACCAAGCCCTTTGCCAGCCTGAAACACAAAATAACAACATCCATCATGCTAAAGATCATCATAATATGATTCCTCAATTCGACAACCACATTTAAGGCCTTTACATATTTCATATTTACTAAAAAAAACCAACAAATTACTCATTTATGAAGTAACTTCTTGTTTTCGCATAACAACTTTCAACTTTAGCCATTTCCATGGCCTTGTACAAAATGAATCAAAATGCTAAAGTAAGCCAACACATTTGGCCAATTAACAAAGACAAAAAATTCTAAAGTCAAGGTCCTATACATGCCATAATCAAAATAAATAGATCTAACTATACTAAGTGCTTTGATTGATAGTGTGATCGTTGCCTCCGACAACCGCTAATCCACGAGCTAATTAAGCGGTACTATAAGAAAATGGAAAGAAATAGGGTAAGCATAAAGCTTAGTAAGTTGCATGCAATAAATATAACAACAACTTTACCATTTATCATCATGCTCATAGTACATAAGTAGGCATAAGCACAACTTACTCATCACTAGCCAATACATTTCACGTAGCATATATTGAGCTCACATCTCATACATTTCAAATAGGTACCTGTACCACTCACCACATGATCATACTTTTCTCTTTTAACTTAAACTGTAATTCTCGTTGTTGAACCATTTGAAATACTATCGGGTATTCACTAAGTCTCAAACACAGGGTATAATGCTGATGCCATGTCCCAGACGTGGTCTTACATTGGCTCATTTATCAAGTTGGTTCCATGTCCCAGACATGGTCTTACACTGACTATAGAAATCGAGGCTGACGCTCTTACACTAGCTCTCACATATCCGTGCCGATGCCATGTCCCAGACAGGGTCTTACAATGACACATTTCATAGCTGATGCATATCCCAGACATGTCTTACACTGGATTACGTTACGAGGCCGATGCATGTCCTAGACATGGCTTACACTAGCTTTCATCTCAATGCTGATGCCATGTCCCAGACATGGTCTCACACTAGCATACCAATGACCCGAGTGTCATGACTCGAATAATCGATTTATTTCTTAAGGTTTAGCGAGAGTTTTACTATCTCAATATTCATCATACATAATTATTTCCACAAACAAGCAATTCATGCTATATCAAATTAAACACTTATAATAACCATGTAGTTGTATTATTTACATACAACTTACCTCGGTATGCAAAAATGTAGGTTACTCGTCTGGCTTAGTGCACTTGCTTTGCTTTTCCCTGGTCTAGGCCTGGATTTTTCAATTCTTGATCTAAAATGATAAAAACTCACAAATTTAATCATTTTAATGATCTAGGTACTCAACAATTTATAATTGGGCAAAATGACCATTTTGCCCCTATACTTTTACAGAGTGACCATTTTACCCCTAGCTCTGAAAATCGATTTTTATCAAATTTCTTCATATTTAAGCCTAGCTGAGCCCTTTTTACTCTTATAACAACCCAAAATTCCCATTATTTCTCACTTTACCATCTAATTTTTCAACTTATGCAAAATGGTCCCTAGTTAGGGCTTCTATGAAATTTTTTTCCCAAAAGTTATTTATTTCTCAACCATAACTCATATTCTTCCATAAAATTTAAGAAATAAACATGCCTAATATCATGGAAAAACCCTATACTTTCAACCATTTTACAGAATAGTTCCCTAGTTAGCAAGTTCATGTTACAAGGGGTCCAAAAATGAAAAAATCATTAAGGAAACTATCAAAATCACTTACCTATGAGAATAGAGAGTGGCTAAAATTTTTCAAGCTCTCAAACCCTCCTATGGATGATATTTTCGACATTAGAGAAGATGGAAAAGGGATGATGTCATCTCTTATTTATTTTATTTTCTTTTTAGTCAAACAAGCTACCAAACTCACCTAATTTGACCTTTTTGACCATTCTTGTCCCCATGGCTGGCTTAGAACTCTTTTTAGGGTCTATTTTCCCTTTAAATACCCCTAATTTAAGTTCCATGACAATGTAACACCCTTAGCTATCAATTTAAGACATTTGAGCTTTATGCGATTTAGTATTTTTTCACGATTAAACTCACAAATGCTAAAATCACCTTGCCAAAATTTTCATGCACTCATATAATAATGCCAAAAAACATAAAATACTATCAAAAATAATTTCTCTAACCTCGAGTCAGTGGTCCCAAAACCACCGTTCTGATTAGTCCCAAAATCAGGTCGTTACATACCATACTTTAAATGCTTATATTGCATGTATGGTAAGTATATATAATTAATGTGATGTTGTACCATGTGTTTAAATGCTTACATTTTTATCATGAATGATGCTTTGATTATTCCATGAGTATGTGATTGGTGCTATGAGTATTGAAATTGACATCACGAGCAAGTTTGACAGAAATGTGGTATCGAAGAATCCTATTTGAACCTTAAGAATAGTTTAGGATACAAGTGACATGTCACTAGGAACTATGTGATCTGAGCTCATTAAGTTGTGGTATGAGTTCATGATATATGTGACATCTGAGTTGTGTTCTAAGTTCAAGATGTATACGACAAATGTTTTGGCGTTCGGGTACTAGTCTCGTATATACTATTAATGGCGAAGTAGTCCGGCATGTGTTGCGAATACCTGACAGCCTGTATGAACAAACTATTGAGTAGCTCAAAAGCGTGCAATAGGTGATCTTAGATATGAAGTAGCAATAGCTACATATGAGCCACTTAGGTGCAAGATTCTGACGTATCCAATAGAATTCTAAGTGTTTAATTGGTAGTTCAAGAGAAGTTCAATAAGTAATCTTAACGATTGCATCAATACAAGAAACTAAGTTATTATGTACAAGTGGGCACAGGTATGTACATCGAACTCATGTGAATGACAAGAAAGTAAGTTTATGAAATTTGATAATATGCAAGATTATGTTCTTTATGTTAAATGCATGATTAATGCTTGTTTAAGTTGCATTTTATTTGCATATGAACTTACTAAGCTTTAAAGCGTACCCCTTCTTTTCTTTTTCTTATAGTATTGCCAAGTAGCTCAGGGATCAGCAAATGTCGGAGAGTCGATCACATTATCAATTGAACATTTAGGTATAGATAGTCTTATCATTTTGAGTATGGCACGTATAAGGACTTGGTCTTTTTGTTATGTGTCATATTGATTAGCCAAATGTGTTGGCTCATGATTGTATTGTGACTTATTTTGTATATGGCCATAAGAAGTGGCTCATATTGATTTTTTTGGTTGTAACCCTAATTATGGATGCATGCATGCAAATGTACTTGTGCTATAATGTGGCTATGGTTACTTTTAGTTAATGACATATGGATGGCATGTATGTTGGGTGTATGAAATATGATTAATGTGTATGACAATAAATGTGGTACAAATGTATAACTTGGAAGTAGGTTAGTAAAGATAATAGACAAATATGAAATTGGTGTGGAATGCCATATGAAAGCATGATAGTTTGGATAAGTGACATGTTGACATTGTCAAGTCATAAATTAACCATGAATGTAATGCTTGGGTGATCAAATGTGCCATATTACATACCATGAAATGGGTTTAAGTATGTGAGTGTTTAAAGGTGGCAAATGACTTGGAAAATAGCCTAGAAACTATCCACAAGGTTAGAAACACGGGCATGCATCAAATCTGTGTGTGACACACAGTCTGCCCCATGGGCGTATGATCTGGTCTTGTGTCCCCTGCACCCTAATTATGCCAAATAGAATGCCTAGTAGTAAACACACGAGTAGAGACACGGCAGTGTGTCTTAGCCGTGTGAAGAACACACTTTAGGACATGGATATGTGCCCAGCTGTTTGAAGTCTGCACTTATTTTTTGGAATTTAATTCGCCACACGACCTAAGCACACGGGCATGTGACTTGGCCGTATGACCTTATTTACTTGATGACATCATAGTTAGAGAGTTACACGTGTTGAAGACACGAGTGTTTGTGACCACACTGCCTACCTATACGGGCATGTGACTCTCCATAACAAAAAAGTTTTCTAAGTGTGGAAGAGGTTCTGAAAGTTCTCGGTTTAATCCTAAACTGCTTCTGATGTATTTTTTGGCCTCGTGGGTCCGTATAAGGGACGATATGCATGTGATTGAAAAGTTTTTAATTTGGACAAAATTTTATGGCCCAATTTTGTATGTGTGCTTGTGTTAAAGTCTGGTAACGCCTAGAACCCTATCCTGGCTTTGGATACGGGTAAGGGGTGTTACACCAAGTGTTATATACTATCTAAAATTTTAATTTTAATTAAAGTCCTTGTAGGACAATTAGTTAGAATAAATGATAGATTGATTAGGTCCAAATATTAAAATTCTTCTAGATGGTTATTCAGTAGAGGCGAGTGCTCTAGAAGAGACTCAAGACATAACTAAAACTCCAGAAGAGATTTAGATACCTAAAACTGAAAATTAAAATAGTGAACATAAATAAATCTCGATATGTTATGTCAATTTGAGAAAATGTGGAACCGATAATAAAAGTAGTTGACAAGGTTTTGCATACAATATTATGTTGAAATAATGAAATAAAAGGAGAATCATGGATAAATCTATTGAGAAATATAGATTTGAAATAGACTGTTCAAAATAGAAAGGCACAACTCAAGGACAATTAACTTCGTGGAGTTTTTGGACTAGTAGTCCAAATATCTAAAGGTATAAAGCTAGTGAGGGTACAAATGAAGTAGTTTTGCAAAAACGAAATAAAATATGAAGTTTTTGCTAAGTCCTGACATTGATTATGAAAAGATATGATGTTCTTCTGTGGTGGATGCAATAAATTTTAGATATATTATTAAACTAACAATTGATAAAAGATTTAACTTGTGTCTAATGGTTGTTGGTACAACCTTTTATGAATCACTACATAGTAAAGTTTATATTAAAATCATTAAAGAATTTAAAATGCTAGAAACATATTGAAATTCTTGAGAAATTGTTTAGTTATATGAATTGAAATAATTTGAACATATGTGGTAAATTTGATTGAGTGAATAGTAGTTGGAGGATTATAAGATGATCCAAAATACCTATTTATATTTTTATAAAAGAATCATGATTAAATTTTGCTATGATTATTGTTGAAACTCTTAAAGAGATCAAAATATATTTCCCCAAATTTTGTTTCACTCATGACATTTAAAAGAATGGTTGTAACACCCCTAACCCGTATCCGTCACCGGACTAAGTTATGAGGCAGTACCGAACATATCGAAACATTTAGTAATCAAATTCACAAATATCATCCACACGTCATAGCATCATAGTGAAACTTCATCACAAAGTCCCTTTTCTTAGGTCAACGAGACCTTAAACATGCTTTAGGAAGGGATCGGGACTAAACCGAGCACATACAAAAACTTAACAAATTTTCAAAGTTACAGAGGTCACATGTCCATGTGACCAAGTCATGTGCCTCACACAGCATTAGACACGCCTATGTTTCTAGGCCGTGGCAAAACAGGGCATACATACTGACTTGAACAACATGGCCAGAGACATGCTCATGTGCCTTGGCCGTGGTCGAAACTGACTTGGGTCACATGACTAACCACACGCCCATGTATCTAACCCGTGTACCCTTCAAAATGGCCACACACGCCCATGTGCTAAGGCTGTGTGCCTCACACGGCCACCAGACATGCCCGCATGTCTAGGCTGTGCTCGAGACTGACTTTAAATTGTAGGACTACCCCAGGGGACACACGGCTGTGTAACGTGACCGTGTGTCACACACAGCTGAGACACACGCCCGTGTCTCTACCATTGTGGACAAAAATAGGCTATTTGCAAAGCCAATTTTCCACCCATTTTGGGTCATACCTACAAGCTCAAAATAGAACATAATTCACAGCCAAAATTGCAATCAAAACATTACCACATCAAGCATCATTTATGCTTCAATATTATTAGTCATTTCCATACACAATTCTAACTCAAACATACTAATTCCATGTACCAAAATCATACCACGAACATATGATTCATATCACATTTATAACTATTTCAAGATTATAACAAACCTTACCAAATAGACCATATGTACACACCAAAAATACCATTTTTTCATCACCTCATATACCAAAATTAAACCACAAGTTCAACCATAATCAAGCCATATCACATGGCATGATATACACCTCTCAAAACATATCTAAAGTTCTCTAGCCTATACATGCCATACTTTGATACATACATTTTCAAAAGGTACCAAAATAAAGTTCGATAGTGTGGTGATGATCCTCGACAATTCTCAAGGTTCCGGTAAGCTTCGATGATCTATAAAACAATGCAAACACACAAAAAGTAAAATAATGTTGTGGTGATGATCCTCGACGATTCCCGATCTTCTGGTACCTTCGATGATCTATAAAATAATATAAACACACACAAAGTAAGCTTTCAAAAGCTTAGTAAGCCATATACAAATAAACTTATCTCATATCACAATTATAAACCAATTTACTTATATAAATCATATCATAACATAATAGCAAGTTCATATTTCTCTTTTAACTCAATAGTTCATAATCACTTACTTATAAGTACATCACATTTCCAAGTGTAGCTCACATATCAAAAGATTATATTCATACTCACCTTTCATTGCTAAATTCCATATACATTTCATATGTACTTGAGTCGGATATTCATTCACATTTTCATTCCATTCTCGATATTGCCCGTTGAACCATACGGAATCAAATAGGATACACAGATAGCTCGGAAAGCTCGAACAATGCCAATGTCCCAGACAAGGTCTTACACGAAATCAAATACGATGCTGATATCCCAGACATGATTTTACATGTAAATTTCAAATTGATGCCAACATCCTAGATGTGGTCTTACACGAAATCACATATTGGAATCCTATGTCATGACATATGTATCTTAATTATTCCTATGGTTCGTACGGGGCTTTTCAGACGTCGTCGTATTATCAAAACTTTCTCAGATTTCACATATTAATCTTCCATATTCATCCATCATAATTCAAACACATATAAGCATAAATTAATTGACTCAAATACATTTATTTGTATATCGATTTACCTCGTACGGAAATGAACGGATTTAACCGACTACTCGACCACTTTTGATTTTCCTCGATCTAATTTCGTTTTCTTTGGTTCTTGATCTATACACATTCAAACTCTTTTATTCAAAAAATCACTTAATTCAATCCATATACACATATTTAGGGTATTTTAAAAATTAACCATCACATTTTCATATTTTATCACTTTAGTCCCTATTTCATAAAATCACAAAATATGCATAATTTCCTTTCACACATGCCTAGCCGAATTTTCATTTAGCTCATATAAGCCCACATATTTTTATTTCACATTTTAGTCCCTCAAAATATCATTTTCACAATTTAGCCCAAAATACTCAAATTCATCAAAAATCCCAATACAAAACATAGTAATCTAACACATATCTTTCATTTTTCACCAACTATCATCACAAAACTCACACATTCATCAATGGCATCTCATGAAATCATCATCAAATTAAGAAATTCAAGCATGGGCCAGCTAGAGCAAGATGCAACAATCATAAAAATATAGAAATTATCAAAAACCAGAACAAAAACATACCTAATTCAAAGCTTAATAGTGCCGAACATGAAAGCTCTTCCAACCCTACTTTTTTTTTTGTGATTTTTGGCCAAAAAGATGAGTAATGAGCTAATTTTTGATGTTGGTTTTGTTAAATTATCACTTATTTGATAATTTACTAATATGCCTTTAATGAATCATTAATAATCAACATATAATTCATGATCATAAATTTCCATTAACCTTTTAATGGCATAATAACCTTATAAGGACTTTTGCTTTAATAAGCCATAACAAATAGGCACATTTAACATATAGCTAGCCACTTTTACATTTTACGCGATTAAGTCCTTTTTATCAAATTGAACATACAAACGATAAAATTTTCACACAAATTTTTCACACATAATAATTCACATGCTGTAAGCACCAAAAATAATATTAGAATATTTTTTGACTCAGATTTGTGGTCCTGAAACCACTGTTCTGACTAGGGTCTAAACTGGACTGTTACAATGGTGATATAAATGCTTAGCAAATACATTCACATAGTCTTTTGAAAAACTAGTATTCAATCTGGAATACATAGAATATGAGAAAGTATGTGATGTTTTCATGAAGGGGAGTAAATACGCGCTGTACTCTTTTTCCTTTAGCCAATGTTTTGTCTCATTGGATTTTCCTAGTAAGGTTTTTAATGAGGCAGCATATTAGGCGTATTATAGATATGTGTACTCTTTTTCCTTCGCTAGGTATTTTTTTTCCCACAGGGTTTTTATCTTAGTAAGGTTTTAGCGAGACACATTATCTACAAATGGATATCTAAGAGTGAGTGTTATGGATATTTTATTAAATGGATGTCCATCAAGATCTAGATAAGTTTTGATATACTTTAAATTCTAATAGTCGTTAGAAGTAGAGTTCTATTTCATTTATACTTCTTATGTTTATAAATATAGACTTTGGAGAAGCATTGTAAAGATTTTTGATTGATCAATAAAATACGCTCTCTCTTCGCTCTTCCATTCTCATTGTTCTTTACTTTTAGTCTTTTTATTTTATAACAGATGAGATTTAATTTTAGTTTTTATTTCACTTACGAAAATAAACTATTATAAAATCACAAAATATATTATGATAATCTTTTCCAATTAAATTAATTTTAAATAAGATTCATAAAGTTTAATTTGATTATATTTGATATGATTTGAATTTACTTTTTAATTAATAAATTTATTATTTGGTTTTAAATAGAAAAGTCTTTAAAATATAAAATGTTAAAAATAGGTTTTAATATTAAAACTAAAAGTTAATTCAATAATTTTAATACATTAACACCTTTCAGTTTTATCTATTATTATTGTAAACATGCAAATTAAATCACACACAAATATTAATTCTCAAAATACTTTTTATTTATTAGAATACAATCTCTAAGATTTTTACATGAAGTTTCAAGACAGAGTTGTTATTTTACCTTTTATTCAAACCCGTAAGTGTTGACGTAATCTCCATCTTCAGTTATAAAAATAAAACATTTTATTAAATTAAAATATAAACGCATACATTTACGTTCACAATCATATGGTTCATAGAAATATAATCCAATAACAAAGTCCAAGTTCATAATTAAAGCTATGTCGAAATGGTCCACAAGAACAAATTGTTCAATATACTAACATTATTAAACTAATCTTGGGTAAAACTTTGATGCCAAATTTTATAAATAAATTACATAATAAAGACAAATATTACATAATTTAAAAAATTGAATTTACCTTTAAAAATGGATTTACAACCAATCTTAATCGGATTTATAAATTAAAATTTTGATTTATTTTGTAAGTCAATTAGCAAATTTAATCAAAAGGTTATTTGTTTGGTTTGTTATTATAAATTTAATTTAAGGTAAACTCGTCAAAATTCAATAGGAGACAATTTTTTCATTTTGTTTAATAAATAAAAAATCATGATGAATTAATTTAAAAGAAAAATAAAGATAAGAAAAAAAATGATCTAGTTTATCTAAAAACAGGAATGGCTTTTGTAAATGTTTTTACCCTTTACAAAAGGGTAAAACATTTTACTAAGAAATAAGGTAAATTTGGGTTGACTTTAAAATTTTTTACATCCATAAATTTTATTTTTAGAAACAAACACATAAAAATGAGTTAAATATTTTTCGTAAATTTTTTTACGACAAACAAACAAACTCTCAACTCAAATAAATTAAGTAATATTTAAATTCATTAAGAAAACTCATGTTATATGTTGCATGTTAGCTTTTTGAAATTCTTTAGTTAACTTAAGAATCGAAGCATCTCTCAAAGTGTGAACTCTTGACACCACCCTAATTTTCTTTATATTGTAGATCACTATTTGACAAGAACTAATCTAATCAACCAAAAACACCATAAACAAAGTTGGTTCATGATTTGGCAAACTTTTGCTTACATTAATAATGGTGTGTGCCCAATTTTAAACATGTGACTTGGATCTCGGATATAAAAGTTGATTCTTTTGTGACGATTATATGAACCTAGGTTTTTAAATACATTAGTTAATTTTTGGGGTTTTGTTCTCCAAAAGTCGGTCATCATGTCATGTGGTGTAGGTGGTGAAAGTTGTATTGTAGTGGTCACTAGAGGCTAAAAGTATGATAGCGCAAAGCTATCTTGTGTGGTTAGTGAGACTATGGGGCGTGGTGGACTAATATGTACCCAATAACAAGGTATCAGACTTGGATCCTATACAAGTATGAGATTTTCATGTGAGTTTTATTCTTTCTTCACAAGTTTGTAACAGTTATTGAAAAATCGAGCACCTTCCACCACACATTCTCCTTTGTGTTAGTGACCTCACAACCTCCTTTAGTGAAACCCACGATATATCCATCATCACATAATTGCCTTACGCTAATAAAATTTTCTCGAAGACTTTTAACAAGATGAGCACTCTTAGGCCTCATAGGACTTTTTACATTCAAAACTCCTTTTTCGATGATCCTCCTTTTGTGTCCATATCCAAAGGTAACTTTCTGGGCATCACACATTTGTAGTTCCTTTATAAAGTTTTCATTATCAGTCATGTGCCTCGAACATCCGCTATCAAACTACTAAAGTTCTTCTGTGACAATTTTTAGAGACATGCCAACAAACTTTTTACACCTTTTTAAACTCATATCTACCTTGACTGCCTTTGTTTCCTCATAAATCTTGTATGAACAGTGCTGATGTAACACCCCAAATCCGACCTAGACGTTATGGCTAGATTTGGAGAAGCTTCCATGATATTCTCTGAAAAATCCAGAAATTAGCTAGGCTTGTAGAAATAATGCCAAATTTTAATAAAAATAATTTTAGTTTATTTTTAGTGAAAATATCCCTCATAATTAATTCATTTATTCTAACAACTAAATTTGTAATTTTCAAAGCAGACTTATTTGTAGCAGAACTCTTAGTTAAATTTAGTTTGGAAAGCATGAGTAGTATTTTGAAAATCTAACATTTTTTTTATAGTGAAATTTAACTTAAAAAATGATAAATAGTTTAAAATAGTAAATAGTTGTTCAAAAGTAAACAATCCCAAGAATTTTAAAACAGTCCAATAAAACCAAAACAGAATAAACCCAAAATTTAAAATAGAACATATTTAACAAAAAAAAAAGTGTATAAATGAGCTCCTGTAGTACTGACCCATCCTAAGTCTGGGGGTTACCTAAAAGTAAACAGACAGAGGTGATGTAACACCCCTAACCCATATCTGATGCTAGAATAGGGTTACGAGGCATTACCGAATAACACACCTCATTCACATACATTTATGCAATCATAATCAAAATCCATTCATATAAATCACATTGTCCCTCATAAGGTCCTACGAGACCTTAAAACATGCTTAGAAGTGGTTCGGGACTAAGGCGATAACATATGGAAACTTTAATAAACTTAGAAAATTTTCTTAGATTTCAGGGTCACATGCGCGTGTGAACAGGCCATGTGGCTCACACGGCTATCAGACATGCTCATGTCATAGGCTGTGTGAAAACAAGGCATACATACTGACTTGTACTACACGGCCGGAGACACGCCCGTGGGAAAATTGGAGGAGCTACTGACTTAGGTCACACGGCTGACCACACGCTCATGTGTCCAGCCTGTGTACCATTCAAAATGGCCACACACGCTCATCTGCCAAGGCTGTATGATTCACACGGCCACCAAACACGCTCGTTTGTTTAGGCTGTGCTCAAGACTGACTTGAATTGTAACACCCCTCACCCGTATCCAACACCGGGATAAGGCTCGAGGCATTACCAGACTTAAACATTCATAAACATACAAAATCGGGTCACTAAATTTCGTCCAAAATTAAAACTTTTTGAACATATGCATATCGTCCCTTATACAGGCCATCGAGGCCTATAACATACATTAAGACGGTTCGGGACAAAACCGAAAACATTCGGTAAACTTTGGGCAACTTAATAAATTTCTAGCTATGGAGTGCCACAAGGCTGTGCAGGTGGGCCGTGTTGACTCACACGCCCGTGTGGCTTGGGGCACGCCCATGCCCTTAGCCCGTGGGCAATACTAACTTTTAAACATGGCCATGGCACACGCCCATGCTGTCTGTCCGTGTTCAATACTAACTTTGGGACACGGTTATGGGACACGCCCGTCTGACCTACCCGTGTCCTATACTAACTCAAAATTTTAAGTGCAGGGGACACACGTCCATAGCACACACCCATGGGAAGGAACCGTGTGTCACACATGGCCTAGACATACGCCCGTGTGTCCAACCATGTGGAACCTAATAGGCTATTTTTCGAGCCTTAAGTCACCCCTTTTTACTCCTTATACCATTATACTAGGTTTACAAACTTATAAATTAAACATCCGTGTTCAGAGTATTAACAACTTATTACCATATCACACATTTATTCCATAGCCATGACCACCTCAAATGGTCCTAAGGCATTCACCATGTACATATGCTATATACTTCTTATACATAGTGAACAAGAAAAATCACATACCCACATCACAAGACATTTACACATATCATGGATGAATAGGCTTACAAGACAAAATCATTATAAACCACATCTCATGGCTACATACAACAAATCATTATAAGCCAATACATTTGGCTAATCACAACAACATCGACAATAGAAAAACTAAGTCCCTATACATGCCACTCACTTGAATACGTTTAACATATACATGTCAATACTCCAAGGGTAAAGGCTTGATAGTGTGATGCTGCCTCCGACGATCTCCAACCTCGAGCTGACCTGTCAAAACTAAAAGAAATGGAAAGGGGGAGTAAGCTTTACGCTTAGTAAGTCCATATGAAAATAATAAGCATTATAATATTATGTTTCCTTAGGTAAAATAACTATAATTATGCTTTTATTCATATTCTGGTCAAGCTGTCTACTCGATTCATAGTCAATAAATTATTCATAACTTGAGCTACGGAAGTCCAAATTAATATCCGTTAATTTTCCCAAAAACTAGACTCATATCTCTTCTTATACTAAAATTTTCAGAATTTTTTGGTCCAGCTAATAAGTACATTTTATTATTCAAAGTCTCCCCTATTTTACTATTTGACAGCTTCAACCTTTCTTCACTAAAATTTATTTATATCATAGTAGGAGACTTAGATAATATTTCTGTCTCTTTCTCCTGAAATTATACTCATTAAGGATTTCAGTCATATAAATTTTAACTCATAATTATTTTTTTAAAATTTCTAGTGATTTTCCAAATTTGAGACAGGGGAGTCTGGAATCACTCCGACTCTGTCTCCCAAGAATTGAAATATCTCATGATACAGAACTCTTTTGCTATCATCATTTCCTTTATTTGAAACTAGACTCATTAAGTTTTAACTCCATATTTTATTCAGTCTTTAATTCAATTTCCACAATTTTTAGTGGATTTTCAAAGTCGAACCAATGTTGCTGTACCAAGTCTATCTTAATGCAACAAGATAATAACCATCACAATTTGTCATAGAAATTATTCTCATAAATATCATTCATTCATTTTCACCATTGTCATAAGTCCATTTCACTTCACATGTCAAGCATGTGTTCATGGGTTTCGAGTATTTACCTATGCTATCATTTAGCACTGCACTCTTCCAAACATGACAACTCACATGCATCATAATATTATCATACAACATACATGATGTATCATGGAAATAACCTTTTATTTCATTTCTCATATTAATCTCGTTGAATTTCTTGGAATCTCGATAGATATCCCGTTCACAGTCAATTCATACAAGTGATCATTTCATGTGCGCACTCCCACGATCCTCGCATCTTACGGTGGGATTACCAGTCCAGGCTAAATCCCCCATAATATAAACTCATGGAGTGATGTTGGGATTACTAGTCCAAGCTAAATCCCTTGTAATGACAAGCACTCTCAATGAGCTCGGATCTAAATTACTAATCCAGGCTAAATTCAGACCCCAATCGGATTACCCATCCGGGCTAAATCCTTAATGTACACATATTCTTCGGGAGGCTCGATCACTTAAGGAACACCCATCCGGGCTAGATCCTTTTCATACTTGAGATCACGGATTACCCGTCCGGGCTAAATCCTTACTTCAACACATGCAGGATCTCATTCTACATGTAAAACATGGTTTATCCATCGAATTTCCCTTTTTATTCAACCGAGATTTTTCTCTTTTCATCAAGTATCTCATTATGCATAGCTGCTCATGCCATGTACATCTAATCATTCTAATCATTTTTCATAACTATGACAGCCCCCAATTTCCACTAAATCACCCTTTTATGACCAATTTTAAAATTTTTACAAAACGGTCCTTCCGGACGTTTTCATCGAAAATCGCTTAGTAAAAGTCGTTTATTAAACACCCAGCACTCATTTTCTACCATTAGACATAAAAATGCATGCATATTACTCATGGGTAAATTTTTAAACATAAACCCTAGCTCAAAATAATGGTAGAAATAGCTAGAACATGTTACCGAGATTTCAAAAATGTAAAGAACTTTAAAAGCGAGGCTCGGGATCACTTACAAATGAGCTTGGAAGCTTGAACCAAACCCTAACCATGGCTTCCATGGGGGTTTCAGCTGGTACATGGAGAAGATGACCAAATTTTGGCTATTTTGGCTTTTTAATTCTTTTAATTATTGGTTTACCAAAATGCCCCTAACTTAAAAAATATTTTATTACACCCATTTCATGTCTATTTTTGTCCAACAATTAACTAATGGTTTAATTACCATTTAAGGACCTCCCATTTAAAATTTCATAGCAATTTGATACCTCTAACATGTAGAACTCAACTTTTGCACTTTTTACAATTTAACCCTTTTGACCAATTTGAGTGCCCAAACGTTGAAATTTTCGAACGAAATTTTCACAAAATCATTCCGTGAAATCGTAGACCATAAAAATATAATAAAAATAAATTTTCTTACGTCGAATTTGTGGTCTCGAAACCACTGTTCTGACTAGGCCCTAATTTGGGATGTTACATGAATCCCTAATTATTCCCTAGGGGACACACGACCGTTTAGCATGACCGTGTGTCACACACGGCTGAGACACACGCCTGTGTCTCTGCTTGTGTGGAAAAAAATAGGCCATTCAAAAAGCCAAATTTGCCCTCTACTCTCATAACAACCAAATTTGTACCTTTTCAACACATATATAAGCAACCAAAACATACTATTCCTTACACATATCATGCCATTTGTTCACAACCATTTCAACTACTCCATTCCATACTCAATAACATACCAAATTAATGCCACAATCATCAATCTTACATATTTCCTAAATGAATTTCCTCACCTTTCTATCAACCAATTCATGCTTCTCAAACTTACCAATTCATCATCTATAAATCATACCAAAATATACCATTTCTCAAGCATTAATATATCAACTAATAACTAGCCAAATGAGCAACCACTTAGCCATACCAACAACCATGGCAAACATACCAAAAACATGGTAACTTATAAACATCACATATATCACTTGCCAACATATAAATCAAAGCAACTAAAAAGGCCATACACATTACCATTTACAAGCCAAATCTAATGGCTAATATCAAAACTCAAAACATGCCAAAAAGACACTAGCCTATACATGCCATATACCATATATACAAAGCTCCAAAAGTACCAACAAGTAGTTGATAGTTTGATGCAGGCTCCCGATGATCCTCGATGTCCTAGCTAGCTTCGAAAATCTATAAAAACATGGAAAGAACACACAAAGTAAGCTTTAAAAGCTTAGTAAGCCATATACAAATAAGTTTACCACATGAATCACAATATTTCTATTAATAGGCCAAATAAAAATAAACACATATAGATACACAAACCTTTCTCAATGAATATATATTCAAATTCACCTGTAATTTCATCAACCACTTCTCTTTCCAATACTCGTATGAATCTTGTATGTACCTGATTCGTTTAACTCATTATCACATTCTTTTTAGACTTGACTTTGCCCGTTGAACCATTATGAATCGTTAAGGATACTCAGAATCACATAAAGCTCGTACAATGACATATCCCAGATATGGTCTTACATGTTATCACATATCGATGCCTCCGTCCCAGACAGGGTTTGACACGAAATCTAATAACGATGGCAATGTCCCAAACATGGTCTTACACGTAATCTCAATACAATGCTAATGTCCCAGACATGTTCTTACATGTAATCACATATCGATAACCTAATGTCATGACATTCGTATCCTTTACTATTCTTAAGGTTCGTATGGGACTTTCGGATGTCGAAACTCTATCGATTCTTGCTCGTAATTACTCATTCAACATTCATAACAATTCAATGGCAAGTAAACACATATAATTCAATTTAAAGACATTTATTTGCATATGAACTTACCTCGTAGTCAGAATAGAGGAAGCAGATCGACTATTCGATAATTTGCGATTCCCCCGATCTAAATCTAATTTCTTTCGTTCTTGATCTATATACATTCAAAATTAACTCTTTTATTTACCAACACATTCAGTTTAGTCCATAAACACATATTTAGGCATTTTTTCACTTTAGCCCCTAAAGTTACACATTTTTACAATTTAGTCCTTATTTCACAAATGCACAAAATTACACAATTTCTTTCAAATACATGCTAGCCGAATTTTCATAGTGCATATATCAACCCATGTTTATCATTTATTCACACATTTGACTACATATTTTCATATTTTCTTAATATAATCCCTAATTGACATTTTTGTCAAAAATCACTTAACAAAACTTGTATATCTATCATTAAACCTTCATAATCTAACATTAAACATCACAAAGCTCATAAATTCAACAATGGCAGTTCACAAAATCATCAACAATTTTAGAAATTAGGGTACAAGTTAGCTAGTACTCAAAGTAACAATCACAAAAATGTAAAAATCATTAAAAATCGAGCTCAAAACACTTACCCATTAAGTTCCCAATTGATTGAACACTAAAATGAATTTTATGTTTTCCTCTTCCAGTATATGCGGCCAAAGATGGATGAAATGAAGCTTAATTTTTAACTTTGTTTTATTTAATTTAATTTATTTATAAAATGACATATTTACCCTTAATGATTTAACATTAAAATTCCACTAACTATAGGCATAAATGTCCATCCATTAATCCAATGGTTTAATAACATCATAAGGACTTACACCTTTTAATTTCATAGCAATCAAACACTTTTAACATATATCATGCTACTTTTGCATTTTACGCGATTTAGTCCTTTTCTCGATTTAACAAATTAAACGATAAAATTAGGTCACAAAACTTTCACACATACATATTCACATGCTGTAAACATATAAAATAATATTAAAATAATTTTACTACCTCGAATTTGTGGTTTTAAAACTACTGTTCTGATTTAGCTAAAACCGTGCTGTTACAAGTGAGCTTTCAAGCTCAGTGTGTAACTCATAAAACAGTCGCACATATATAATTTCAGACATGCTTTCAAAAATTATTCAAACATATTTTATAACAAATTAGAAATAGAAGATATCATATGCAAAATCACAATCCTACCCCCATCCGCTACACACCATCTTTGACCATCTTTACACACCATTTAGGGTATTGTTTACCGATCTAGCCCTACACACTGCTTAGTGATTGTATGCCAGTTTTGTACCATACAAACCCTATGGGAGGCCTACATTTGACTCGTACGATGAACACGACCTTCAAAAAAATTTTAGAATTTGGGCGCATACACGTGTGTGGCCCACACAGCCCACTTGGCTAGCCCGTGTGGTCTACACATTTTGGCACACAGTCTGCACACGGCCTACCACACGACCTGGCACACAGCTGTGTGGTGTTAATAGTTTCAAATTTTAGCTTGCGTTATTTACTATTTTCTCATGTTTTCGTTACACACCTGTTTCGATTTTGTTACAAAACCAACCACGAGAGTCCCAGAACCTAAAAAGAAATATTCAATCGACCACTTAAGCGATGACTTGTGAAACTTAAATCAAGAATTGATCATAAATGTCCTCATTCAACCCCGAAAAACATATTTTAACACTTACCAATAAATGAACAACAACGGCACGATACTTAAGTCACTGGAAGAACGCTAAACATTTCAAGATTCTTCCCTAATCGTGAATAAAGAAAATCCCAATGTACTCCTTAACTAACAAAAATAAAAGCTTCACCTCCCCGAGTATTTGTAACACCCCAAACCCGGCCTAGACATCATGACCGGATCTGGCGATGTCACATTGAAGTGTTTTTCGAATTCTAAGACTCATTGTTTAAAAAACCCCTTATTTAACTAGCGTTTTTGTATAGTTTGAAAAGCCAATTTAAAGTCTTATTGCTCATTGGTAATGTGGGACTTGTACTTTTATAGGTTGCTTTTAATAAAACATTAATAATTTTGTAAACGGTTTGTTATTCATGGAAGCTTTGGAAATGAGTTACGTATTTGTGGTGGTTTTGAAAACATTTGACTTTTTAAAAACTCGTGTTTTTCCTACTACTAGTAGTTGTAAATCGCAAACAAATTTGAGTAAAATACCAAAATTAAAAATAATCCCGAGAGACCTTATTACATAATGAAAAGCCCAAAATAAACCTTAATTATAATATTAAAAGATAACTAAGTCAAGTGGCCACCACGGAGTCCTCCGTCGCATCAGTCCGTCTAAGTCTGGGGACTACCTGCACAATTAACATATGGGTGAATTTACAAAAACTCAGTGTGTAATCCCATAATAGCAATCAATTAGAGTAAACAAAAATTGGGCCTAAGCCCTTTCAGAAACAGTATCAGTGGGGTCTAAGCCCATTACAGTATCAGTACAATATACAATTAGAAAATCCTACCCAATCCAGCCTCTACATACCATCTTCGTACCAACCTTACACACCATGTGGGGATAAAATCGACCCACCAATCCCTACACTCCAAGTAGTACCAGTTGCGACACTAAAACAGTATTTGTAGCAAAGCTACCAGCAATAGGCTTATAGCCTTTCATTACACTTCCTCCAAAATGATATATCCCACCCCATGCAATGTAACATAATATAAATGTATATATAGTACAAATGGCATACTCAAACAGTCATACATCACATAGGGGTATATCAGTCATTTACAAAAATAAGGGTCCAAATACACTTACCGGCCCAATAGTAGGTCCATAGTCGCCTTGGGTGACCCTTGCAACCTTAACAGACAATCAGTGAGAATGGGCCCACGGACCATACCATGTGGGCCTACTTGCTCGTATGGTCCACATAGCCTAGAAATGTCCTTAGCTGTGTGGTTTACACAGCCTGTAACACCCCGAATTTGGGCCTAGAAGTATAAGATTTTGAGCATGGGAACCGTTAGGAGACTGCATATAAATAATTAACTGTGCAAGAAAGTGACACAAGTGGGTATTTGCTTTAGTGGTTAAGTGTTCTGAGTGTTCTGGGAGTGTCTGAAAGTCTTGGGTTCAAGCCTTGGCTTGCAAAAAATTTTGCTTTTTAAGGATAAAACCTCTATCTTTGGACAGTAGGGTTAGAAGTAAAATTTGTTAAAAACATGACAGAAAGGGCCTGCTGGCCTAGTGGTGAGTGGAGTGTGGAGTGTGCAAGGGGTCTGAGGTTCGAATCCCTACTTGGGCTAATGGAGATTATTTTCACTGGTGGCCATGGGAAAAATTTGTGTTTGACCGAAACACCGAGGAGTTTGAATGAGTTTGAATGGGGTTGTTGTTAGCCGAATTTAGGGAGTAAAAATAGGGATTTTCCGGTTGTTGAGGTGTGATCGGTTGGAGGGATTTTAGGAGGAAATTTGGGAACTTGAGTTATGGGGAGAGTAGTGTTGAATTGGTTTGTGGTCACTTCTTTTCCCTCCATTTTCAGTTGGTTATCAATTGTTCTTTTAGTTCTTTCCATTTCTCAGTTTTGAAGCCTAATTGTGTTATAGATCTTTTCCTTTTTATTACTTATTTCGATTTGTGCTACAACATTCTTCTCTCTCAATTGGCTCTTATCAGACACCCCTTTTTCCTTTTTTACTTTGGCCGAATTTTCCTTCTCTCCCCCTCCCTCTCAATCATTTTCTCTAATCGAATACCTCGTCTCTCTTCCTATTTCTATTTTGTTTCAATTTTGACAATTGATCTTCGACCATTCGGTAGGTGCACATGGTTCTTCTATGTTCCTCTCTCTCTATCAATTTTTCCCTTGCCGAACATTTATAAGTAAGTCTCTGCTTTACTTTTGCCCCTTTCTGCTTCTCTCGTTCCTGTGCACTATTTCTCTATCCTTCCTATTGTAACCCCCTCTGTTTATTGTTTTAGTTCAATTCTCCTCTTCGGTCTTGGTTCACTGCATCACCGAGTCATACTCTGTACTGTCATTATTTGGTAAGGGTGGTACAGCCAAGATTGTTTTGTAAACTAATATAAGTTTAATAAAGAGGTTATGACTTTCGTGTAGATGGAGAAGTTGATTGGTGCGCCACTTAGGAACCAAAGATGTGATTTCGATTAGCCTTCAGTATAGGAGTTTTCGGAGCACGGTTAACTTCAAAGCACGTCAGGTGTGTATGAACACTACTATAATCATAAATCGATAAAAGCCAAAAAATAGGACCGTTGATTCGACATGGGTGTGTGATCACTCGTGTAGTAACCCCAAACGCATAAAACGTAGGTATTGGATTACGAGAGGCCATCATGGGCAATCTTATGGGCTTAGGACATTTTGGGCCATGTTGGGACGAAATAATGACCGAAATACCCCCATAGGGTAATATGACTGAAATACCCCCATAGGGTAAAATGACCAAAATACCCCATAAGGTAAAATGACTATAATACCCTTATAGGGTAAAATGACTGTAATACCCCTATAAGTTAAAATGACTGTTTTGCCCTTATGTATTAAAATGATGATTTTTCCATTATGTGATAAAATGACGGTTTTGCCCTTATGTGGCAAAATGACTGCTTTTCCCTTATGTGTTAAAATGACGGTTTTTCCCTTACGTGGTAAAATGACGGTTTTGCCCTTATGAGGTAAAATGACTATTTTGCCCTTATGTGGTAGGATAACTGTTTTGCCCTTATGTGATGTATATTTATATTTTAGCATGCTATGTGTAACTGTATTGAGTACATGTTTAATATTATGATATGACATGACATGTTGCATGATGCATGATGCATTGCATGGGAATGGGCTTATATATGATTGGAGGAAGTGTACTGTACTGGTAGCTCTACTACAAATCACTGATGGTTCTAAGCCTATTATAGTGGAAGCTCTGCTGCAAATACTGTTTAGTGCTGCAACCGGTACTAATTTTGGAGTGTAGGGATGGGTCGGTTGATTATATCCCCACATGAAGTGTAGGGTTGGACGGAGATGGAGTGTAGAGGCTGGATGGGTAGGACTTGCATACTACTTACTGTTACTATACTAATTACTGTTACTGCATTGTTTACTATTACTGTAATGGGCTAAGGCCCAAACACATGACTGTTTCTATATTGAGATGGGCTAAAGCCCAAATTTATCTTGTCACTGTTACTAAAAGAGGCTTAGGCCCAGACTATGTTTGTTGTCTGATTGATTGCTTATATGTGATTACACACTGAATTTTCGTAAACTCACCCATCTCTTTTAACTGTACAGGTAATCCCTAGTCTTAGGCAGATCGGTGATGCGAGGGACTCAAAGGTGGCCACACAACTGCTCTTGCTTCCTTATTGGATTTCTAATTTATAAGTAGTTTTATTTGGGTATTTTTATATAATAAGGCCTCTATAATTTTTAATTTTTGGGGTTTTATTTACTTTGATTTATATCTGCTAGTAGTAGGATGCGGATTTTCAAAAGATATGCATGATTTACCAAAATATCACGAATACACAAAATCGTTTCAAAAGCTTCCGCTATAAACGAGATTTTGAAATTAATAACGTTTTAAAGTAAATACTTTTGATAGTAACGCAAGGTTTAAAATTATTTTCTAGATCACACAAATTGGGCTTTTCAAACGATATCATGCTTTACAAAAAACACTTCAATGTGACATCGTTAGATTCAGTCATAACGTCTAGGCCGAGTTTGGGGTGTTACACAGCCTGACACAATATTTGCCATACTTTTGTGCGATTTTCCCCTTGTGAGGCCCACAGGCCCATTGGGCCCACACAGCCCAATTCGGCCCAAAATGGCCCAATATCATTTCGGTGCATGAAAATGCTCATGGCCATCTCATCGACCATAAGGTCATGTTTTGTTACACGACCTGGCACACGGGTGGCCACATGCTCGTGTGGTGTCGACAACCCACTTTTTAGCTTTTCGGCTTTTTATCTTTTGCTGTTTCACATCTAATGGTAGTGTTACACACCTGTTGTGATGTCGTAGCCAAACCACTTCTAAGATCAAAACACCTTATAAACCACGAATGCTTCTCCTAAATATTCAACACCAAACACCACCCTTCACCTTAAACTTTCGGTTGTCCTCACCTGATAACAAAAGATTGTAACACCATGAATTTGGGCCTAGAAGTTTTAGGCCTTGAGCATGGGAGGGGTTGAAGGTAGCTTATAATATTTTGTTGTGCATGTAAATTTCGTTAATGAAGGCTTAAGTGTGCTGAGAAGTGTTGGAGAAGTCCTGGGTTCAAATCTGGACTCTAGCAAAAATTTTGGTTTAAGGTGAATCAAACCCTGGGTGTAGTAGGTAGGCCTTAAGAATATTGTTGCAGAAATTGTGCCACAAAAAGCCTTGTGGTCTAGTGGCAAACTAGCGCCACATAAGAGGCAGGAAGGTGGCGTCATAGAGTTGGCAAGGAGGTCCAGGGTTCGAAACTCATGGCAATCAAAGAGTATTTATTTTGCTAACAAGGGGCAGAAAGAGTTGGTGTTGAATTTAAAATCTGATGATTGAGGGATCCCACATCGAGAAGCTAACATAAGAGTGGATGCGAAGCTGGCTTTAAATAGAGAGAACCATGAGGAGAGTAAAGGCACCTTTCTTGGCTGATCCCTTTCGCTTTATGGCGTGCTTGTTTGGGTTAGGCATCGGCTAAGGGTGCTCAGAGCGCGGATTAACTCCAGTCTGCTATCAGGTGTGTATTTCTCACTACTCTAGCTGTAGGATGGCTACTTTGGGCCGTGATGGGCCAAAAGGGGCCATGTGGGCCCAATGGGCCTACGGGCCTAATTGGGTAAGTTGTTTGATTATGTAGTAAATATTGGGTTGGACTATATGAATCTCATATCTGTAGGCTAGCATTATTGAAATACCCCTGTAATGTAGAATTACCGAAATACCCCTGTAGGGTAGAATTACTGAAATACCCTTGTAAGGTAGAATTATCGAAATACCCCTCTAAGGTAGAATTACCGAAATACCCCTGTAAGGTAGAATTACCGAAATACCACTGTAGGGTAGAATTACTGAAATACCCCTGTAAGGTAGAATTACCAAAATACCCCTGTAGGGTAGAATTACTGAAATACTCTTGTAAGATAGAATTACCGAAATACCCCTGTAGGGTAGAATTACTGAAATACCCTTGTAAGTTAGAATTATCGAAATACCACTGTAGGGTAGAATTATTGAAATACCCCTGTAAGGTAGAATTATCGAAATACCCCTGTAAGGTAGAATTACTGAAATACCCCTATAGGATAGAATTACCGAAATACCCTTGTAGGGTAGAAATGCTGAAATACCCCTGTAGGGTAGAATTATCGAGATACCCTCGTGAGGTAAAATTACCATTTTGCCCCTAGGGTGTTAAATGACTGTTTTGCCCTTGTGGGCAAGTGACTGACTTGGACTGTGTGGTTGACGGATTTGATTGTGAATATATGTTGGTGATATGAATGACTTGACTGTGATTGTTTGATTCAAATATGGGCATGACATTCTGCATACATGACATGTTGCATGGGTTGGGATTTTGTACGGAGGAAGATCTGATTTGATAAGGTCGCACGGGTCGCCTGAGACGACTGTGGACTGATCGATGGCTGAGTTCTGATCATATTTACCTGAGGCTGTGTGCCAACTATATTACCATTGCTGATGGCTATGTGCCTAACATGATACAGCTACCAATGGCTTAAAGCCTTCTGATTATGGCTTTGCGCCAACCTACATATGGCTCTATGCCAACCTGATTATGGCTGTGTGCCAAACGTATTTGCCTAAGGCTATGTGCCAACATATGATTATTGATGACTCTGTGTCGATCACATTTACCTAGGGCTGTGTGCCCGTTATGTTACTTTAGTTGAGGGCTATGTGCCTAACATAATGCAGTTATCGATGGCTTTGTGCCACGTATTCTGTTAAGTGGCTTTGCCAGATTATCTGTTCTGGTGGCTCTGCCACAATATCTGTATCTGGTGACTCTCTTACAATATCTGTTCTGCCAACCATGCTACAAATTCTGTGGTGTGTAGCGGATGGGTGGGTCGAGTTGTCTCCCTACATGGTGTAAGGTTGGTACGGGGGTGTATACGGCTGGATTGGGTTGGGATTGCATTCACATTCGATTCGATTCACACCGATTCTAATTCGATTCTCATTTTGATTCTAGTTCGATAATGTTTCTTATTCTGTAATGGGCTAAAGCCCATCTGGTAATGTCTGTTATAATGGGCTAAGGCCCGATTGATACTGAAACTGTAAGTAGGACAGGGGCCAGACTTTTAAATCTTTTATATGACTGACTGGTCCTTTTATATAGTAGGGATTTCACACTGAGTTTTCGTAAACTCACCCCGTTTATTAACCTTTCAGGTAATTTCCAGCCTTAGATAGATTGGAGCTGCGAGGGGCTCGGAGAAAGCCACAAGCACTGTTTATGTTACAGTTTTGATTATTACTTTCAAATGTTTTTATATGGGTTGTAGTAAAGCCATTGTAATTTTTTGGATTTCAAATTTGGAATTTTATTTATTGTTCTTATAATTGCTAGTATTAGAACACGGTTTTCAAAAGCAACTACTGTTGTTCAAAACATCATGTATCCACAATTGTTTTTAAATTAAGCTTCCGCAACTACCAAGATTTTTACAAAGTTGTTAAGAATGTTATTCAGTTGAGGTTTTCTAACGAGGTTTAGAAAGGGTATAAGTTTTTAATTATTAAGAAGGGTTTTTAATGGAAACATGGTTTTAGAGAAACACTTTAATGTGACATGCTAGGTTCGAGCCCAACTTCTAGGCCGGGTTTGGGGTGTTACAAAGATCCCCAGTTACCTTATTACAAATCAAACACTGAACCACCATTAAAAAACATAACACAAGGACAAGATCCTTAATCAACACTTAAAACACTTGCCAATAAAGGAAAAACCACTTGTAAGGGAAGAGCAGTTGGCCTAACACCTTGATTATTGAAATCGAGCCCTTAGCAACATTCGTATGAATAGAGGTGTTAGATGAATATTTCCCCATGCAGAAAAAGAGAGAAAAAGCAACCGTTCGGCCTAAGAGATAGAAAAGCTGAACCTTTGAGAAGAAAGCCAAATAAGATTCGGCTAGGGGGAAACAAACCGTAAAACCACTTACCAAAAAGTCAAAGGGATTTCGACAGTACCTCAGCAAGAATTGGCCGAGGAAAGAAAAGAAAAAGAAGAGAAAGAAGATGATTAGGCCTTAACAGATTGGCCACAATGTCAGAGGGTATTCAGTTAGGAGAAAAGAGAAGAAGAAGAGAAACAACACTCAAGGTATTCAGCCAAACAAAGAAGAAGGAGATGATTCGGCTTAACAAAGAATAGAGAATGTCAGCACAAAGCGGAAAAGAAAGGAAGAATCCAAATATCCTAGGAGAAGAAATGACAGAAACCCGAAAGAAGCCCCTTTTTTCTTTTGCAATATTCAGTTATACGATAAACAAAACAAAAATAGATGTGACCAGCCCGAAAAGTTGAGAAAGAAATAGGCAGCAAAGCTAGAAACAAAATTGACACTCAGTTAGCTAGAGAGTTGTGACCGAATCCTTTTTGACCAAATGGGACTCCTCTAATTTCGTCAGCTTCTAAACCTTAGACTCCTCCAAGACACTCCCACACTGCCAAAATTCTGAGTGCCATAGTTCAAATTCAGCAGCACCACTCCCACCAAATTTGAATTACCTGATTTCCTCCTAAAAACCTCCTACTTACAAACCTCAACAACCAAAAATCCCTCGTTTCACTCTCCAAATTTGCCTAACAACAACCCCATTCAAACTCATTCAAACCCTTCGGTGTTTTGGTCAAACACAACTTCCACCCATGGCCACCAGTAAAAATAATCTCCATTTGTATAAGTAGGGATTCAAACCTCAAACCACTAGCACACTCCACACACCACTATCCACTAGACCAACAAGCCCATTCTATCATGTTTTTACCAAAATAAACTTATAACCCTACTGGCCAAAGATAGGAGTTTTATCCTTAAAAGGCAAAATTTTTGTGGAAGCCAAGGCTTGAACCCATGACTTCCCAGACACTTCCAAAGCACACAACCACTAAGCCAAAAATACTTTCACATCACAAACACACAAAAATAGCTTTATCAGGGATTTTGGGATTTGGGTGTTATAGTATTTACCAAATCAGAATAACAAGAATGGAATTGGAAGAAAATAGAGTTATGAGTAGAACAATAAGGAAAAATAGACAAAAAAGAACCAAGATCGAACTTGAATTTTTTTTGCAAAAAGGGACACAAGAAACAAAGCACCAAAAAGGAAAAATTAGAAGAAAAATGAAAAAAAAAAGAAGAAAAATAACATGAAATCAATGTGAGAAATTCTAGGGATTTTGTAACACCCCGAATTCTGGGTTAGAAGTTTTAGGGTTGTGGTTATAGTCAGTGAGTAGGTTGTGCTATTGTGTTTAGTTGCATGTTTAAGTGATAGAATAGTCTTACTGGATTAGTGGTTGAGTGAGTGTTAGTGTACATCAAGGTTCTGGGTTCGAGTTCTTGTATGAGCGTTTTGGAAAAGTATTTTAGATTTGTTTTGTTTTGTTACATAGTAGTTTTGTTTAATTTAAAAAATATATATATCCATTTATTTATTATTTTCATTTTTTTCCCTTTCTTTTTTTGGATGGACATTTCTTTCTTTTTGTTATTTTCCTCTGTCTTAGTTTTCTTTATTTTTTCCCTTGCTTCATTTTTATTGAAAACGATTTTGTTAGCGGATTACAAAGAATTTTGCTCATTCGATGATGAATTAGGTGTGGGTTCCTTATCTTTCTAATGTATTTGTGAATTCTTGTTTTGACTCTGTGAAAGTTCGCATTTTATGCATGTGTTCGTAAAACGATTATTTACGATGTGTTATCGTTGTCTTATGCTTAGAATTTGTATAATTTGGTATAATTTTGAACTATCGAGGGCTGAGAAGTGCTTTGTGGCTGAAGGTACATTTTTTGGGGTTATTTTAGAGTGGTTTCATGACCACACAGGTGGCCACATGGGCGTGTGCCGATTCACACTGCCGTTTACTTTTACGAATTAGGGTTTTCGGGCTGATTTGGGCGCCACATGATCGTGTGGCCAATTTGGGGATTTTTTATCGATTTTCACACAGCTATGTCCCCTGGGTGTACGGATGTGTGTGATTGGGAATTAGGGATTTAGTGATTTGGTGCCACATGGCCTGGCCACAAGGCCATGTGGCTAATTTGGGGATTTAAGGATCCCACATGGGCGTGTGATTTGGACACATGGTAGTGTCTGGTGGGCACATGAACGCGTGAGACCCTCACACGGCCGTGTTTTCCCTATACTTTATTTTAGCACATTCTAGACAGTGAGTTACACGACCTGTTCACATGGTTGTGTCCTTGTTCACATGGTCGTGTCCCTATTTCACATGGGCATATGCCTCAGCCACATGGCTATGTGGCTTCCTTTACACGGGAGATTTGACCCCCACGCGACCTAGATTTTTTCCATACAGCTGAAGCACACGACCGTGTGGCTCTAAGTCACTTAGTTTGGTTCTATGTGTGTTTTTGATCTGGGAATGTGTTTGTGTGTTTTGGCCTTGGCTGATCTTTAGACAGGGTGGCTAAGAATTCTGATCTAGGCTTCAGCTTATGTGTTATCTGTGACTGTTGTGTGAGATGTTTGATTCTAAATCTGATCTATTGGGTGTGTGTGCATATCTACTTCTTTCTGATTGTTGATCGACATGTTCATTTTTCTGTGGGATTGAATGCATTCATGCACTTGCATAAAGTATTTTGGGATTGGTTGTAAAGAGAAGGAAGACTGATTCTATTATGATCTGGCAGTTTAACTGCAAGCTTATTTGTACAGCGGTTTACCACACTGTACTGCATATACGTTAGCTTTGCTACGTACCATTATTTGAACTGGTAGATTAAACTGCATCATGACTATACAGCGAATTACTGCATTGCACAGTACTGCATATACGTCATGTAACACCCCAAACCCGGCCTGGACGTTATCGCTGAATCTGGCAATGTCACATGGAATGGGATTTGTAGTCTAATTCATCGAGTGAAAACCCTTCCAGTTTATTAGTATTTAATTAACTCAAAAAAATGCATGTTCGTCATTATGGTTCAAAACATGACTTTTTAGCAGAAGCTTGTGAACTTTTTGTTTGAGAAAACCGTTCGTTATTAGGAAAACTTAATTTCAAGAAAACGTCATTTTTTTGTAAATAAAATTGGAAAGCAAAGTATAATCCCAAATTTAATTAGTCAGTCCCAAAAGTCCCAATTACAAGAATTATATACCCAAATTATTAACGAGAAATTAATTAACTTAAAAAACGAGTTAAAATAGTAAGAAATAGTGGTGGTCATCGTCGAGTCCTTCGCTGCTCTGATCTATCTAATACTAGGGATTGCCTGAACAGATCAAACAGAAAAGGGTGATTTTTCGTAAACTCAGTGTGTAATCCCCACAGAATACATGTACACAACATAATATCAGAAATCAATCACGTATATACAGTTTGGGCGTGAGCCCATGACAGAATCAGGGTGGGCCTTAGCCCGCTCAGATACATAATCAGATATAAATTAAGGCCTTAGCCCATCTCAGATATGATATGTAGATCAGAACAAAATATCAGAATCCTACCCACCAGCCTCTACATACCATATCCGTCCAACCCTACACACCATGTGGGGATTAAATCAACCCACCCATCCCTACACACCATGCTGTACCGAAATATAGTACAAAGTTAGAATATAGCAGCAAAGCTGCCAGAAAAAGGATTAAGAGCCTTTCAGACACCTCCTCCAATAAATCATCAACCCACCTTGATGCAATGCAACATGCATAAAATGTCATGCTATTATACAATTATAGTTCACACATTCTTATTTCATAATTCATGCTCAGTACAGAAATCAGACAGGCGGATCACTCATATAGGGGTCTAGATAATACTTACCGACCTTACAGTAGGTCCACATTCGACTCAGGTGACCCATGTAACCTTATAGAACTTTTCAGAAAAATGGGCTCACACGCCCATGTGGCATGCCCGTGTAGGCCTACACGCTCGTGTGGCCCACACGGCCTGGCCCTGAACTCTACATGCCAGCGTAGTTCACCTGTGTGGGCCCACACGTCTGTGTGGCCCACACGATCCAAATAATTGTGCTCGTGTCTCGCACACGACCTCTCTGGCCATTACACGACCGTGGTGTGCGCTCGTGTCATGCGTGCACGGCCTAGTTCGTCGACCACATGCCCGTGTCCCTTCACACGGCCTACCACATGGGCTACCCCACTCCCGTGTGGCATCGACAGAATGCTTTTTGGCTTTTCACTGAATCCCATTTTTTGCATTTTCAGGTACACACCTGGTTCGTTTTCACTGTTTATGCAATCTCGAGATCATCAGCACCTAAAATTAAACAATACTTAGTTTATCTCTTAAATGATCAAATCAAATCAAAACCAAAATGAAATGCTTATCCAACGAGTGACCAAACTTACCCTTGGCAAGAAGCAGCATTTCTGTAACATGATAACCCAATTAAGGCCTTCGAATAGTACCTAAACGTGAGTGAAATGATTCCTTTGTTAATCGCTTAATCAAAAATACGCTAGAACTCAAGAAGAACCACTTACTGAAACGAGGGAACAACTGTTGTACGATAGAAAATCAATTGAATGAGGAACCAAATAGGAGAAAAAGATGAATTTTGGCACACAAGAAGAGAGGGAGAATTCTAGAGGAAAGTTGGCAGCAAGGGGTGGAAAAGAGAAGAGGGATAGCTGAAAATTGCCAAAAAGAGTAGAGTAATAAAAAATTCGGTAACCACCTCCTCTAATCCCTTATTTTCCTCCTAAAATCGCTTCAACACTCCCCTACCACACCACTATTATTTAGAAACCTAGACAAAACCAACTCTTGCCGAACAGATAGTAAAATTTATCCCCTTTTTCCCACACAAGGATTCGAACATAGGACCCCAAGCACTACAACTCTCTACTTAACCACCAGACCAGCAGGCCCATTTTTACATATTTTAACCAACTTTTACTCAATAGCCTAATAAACCAGAGTGAGGATTTATTCATTAAAAAGCCAAAATTTTCCAAAGCTAAGACTTGAGCTTGGGACCTCACACACACACCCAGAATACATAACCACTGAAGCGGATACACACTTGTGCCAAAGAAATACCGAAACATATACAGATATTTTTGTGCTCCAAAATCACATAAGCCGGAATTATAGAAATTTAGGGCGTTACAGTCAGCTCTGCTGTGTATTGATATCTGAGTGGCTTAGTCCACGTACAAGGTGTGTAAGGTTGGATGGACATTTCGAGGTCCTATGTGGCGTGTTTCTGTTGGATGAGCTTAATCAGCTCTTATGGGGTTTGATCGGGGGACAGAGAGATGTGTTAGCTGGATGAGTGGGTTTTATTACTTAACTTCATTTCATACGCATCTGTTTGAATGTTCTGGGTGTGAGATTATTTGACTATATTCTGTCTGAATGTGTGTGACTTGGTGTGCTTGAGTTGTTACATTCTGTTGGAACGTTGGTTCCAAGTATGCTTTCTGACTCTATGAGTGTCTATAAGTCGGTTGCGCTCAGGAATTGAGTTCTGTAATTTTGTTTTAAGTCTCATTTTAAACTCACACTGAGCTTATGTAGCTCACCCCCTTAGTGTTTCCCCTTGTAGGTATGCTCGATTTCAGTAGCTGGACTCGGTATGCGGAGGTCTCGGACAATCTTTGTTGAAAATAATTTATCTTTACCTTTTCAGCTTTCGTTTGGTCTATTATTTTGATCTGTAGGATTTTATAAAAACTGTAGCACAAGTTCTATTTGGAAATTATCGCTCATACATTTTATTTCATTTATATATTAGGTTTAACTGTAATTCTTTTGTTTGGAAGCCAACATTAAATTGTTTTCGGTTTGTCAAACAAAAAAAAATGTGGTAGTGGGAATTGAGACAATATGTTTTATAAAATTTTTCTATGGTCACTTTGGTGATCAATGAAACTCCAAGGATTATGTCTAAACTTCTAGGCTGGGTTTAGGGTGTTAAAGATTTCCTAAGAGATAAAATTAAAACCAATCCACTACTAACCACCACCCACATCTCATAATTTTAATTTGACCCCACTTCTACTATGTTGGCCACACATGCAGGAAATAAAAATAAATTTACCCACTTGTTTACGTGGGGATTCGAACACAAGATCAAAGGGTAGGCTAACATCTTACCACCAAATCAATAGACTCATTGTGTCACAAGTTGAATGAAAATAACATTTAAGCTGAATAAACAGAGATAGGGCTAGGAGCAAAAATAGCAAAAATTTTCATGAGTGAGATTTGAACCCATGATCTCAAACACACAATCGAGACCATTAACCACTAAAGTAAATACTTAATTATGATGAATTTTAAACTAATTAAGAATTTAAAAGTTTGGGGTGTTATAGCTGACACTAAAATTAAACTTCTTGAAGTCTTTCAATAATTTATAGCAATAGGGTCGTATGTGACCTTCCTTTCCACAATAGTGACACACAAACATTTTTAACTTCCTGTAACCTATATTTATTACAATAGAAGACCTTTTTTAGCCTTAATGAAAGCATTGGGAACATCAGTATTCCTACCATCTTTTAGATAACCAAGACCATGCCGACTAAGTTCAATCCTCTCTTGGAAATTGAAACAAAAAACATTGAGTTTCATAAAAATATATATTTAAATAGTTAGTGTATCAAATAGAATATTATGTAAATTAAAACAAAAGATTAATATTAACAAATAAAAACACCAAAAGTGGATTACACAAACCCTAAAGATAAATTCCAAGAAAAAATTTCTTAACAATAAACAAGAGAACTACTTTATGCATCTTGGGACTTGTAATATTCTAACATCGACGTAGCTCCTTCCACTACCAAATCATTCCTCTCCAAATACAACTCTAATGCATAAACCTTCAATTTTCTTTATTTCTCCTTTATAGAAACTACCTTTTCACCCCCATATTTCTATTCAAAAGTAACTGCCTTATCACCCACAATCATTCAATGCATGCTTTAAAACTTCATTTCTAAAGTTACCCATGCCAGACCAACTCCTAAAATTTCAAATCCCTTCATAGTAGCCACCACACCATCCACCGCTTCCTTTGCTTTCAATGTACCCTTACCATTACTTCCCTTTGTAGCAAGCCCTTCTTTATCCCAAATCTTTTTGATCAAATAAAAAATTTTCTGTTCTTATTAAAAAAAGTACTATATTCATCATTTTTACCTTTCCTAGTATTGTTTTCAAACCTTTTCCTCAACCTTATAACTTTATCCATCAATTAAGCTTTTGTAACATCAGCATCAAGAGATTTCTTAACAAAAATCATGAAACACATTCGTATCAGAAAAAAAGGGTCAACCCCTTTTTTCTTTAAGTAATCTAACAAACCTTCTAACTATAACAACTTGATTTTTAGGGGTGTCAAAAGTTGAAGTTTTGAGACTCTATTTTCGTAAATTAAGTATGCAAATATTTAATAGGGATATTTACAAAGTTATTATATAAATAAATTGAAATTTTGTGAAGCAATTAATATGAAATTATGGTGAATTAAGGCCTAGGACTAATTATAAAAATTCAGTCGCTATAGATTTCTAATTGGCAAAAGGCTTAAGGATTTAAATAGCAATTAGCCAAAGGCCTAAAATGACAATTAAACCATTTTTAATTTAGTAGTAGTGAAGGATGGTGGCATGTTCATTCTGTAATTTTAATGATTAATTAAAATTAAATTAAACATGATTCTTTAAGTTATTTATGTTTTATTTAAACTATAAATAACCTAATAAGTGGAAAGAAAGAGAATGTTAACATCTTCTTCGAAACACGAAAATATACAAACTTTTTCATGCCCTTTTTAACTAAAATTCATGCAATTTCGTAGTAATTCTTGCAGAAAAATATATAATAATTATAAAATAATTAAATTGTACTTAAATTATTAACATGTTGAATTTTAATTAATTTTATAATAAAATTTGATTATTTTTTATCATTTTCGATAGATTCACACAAAGGGCGAAAATTGGCTCGACAAACACTGCTAGAAGTGAAAAACTGAGAAGCGATTTTTGAAGCATCGAGGCGAATTAATTTTTCAGCCGAAGATGGTCCAAATTATGAATATTAATTCATAATATAATTAATTTTAACTTTAATCCAATTTATTTTGGATTATATAATTAATATTAATTAATATTGGGCTGCCCAAAACCGTCCCACATGCTGACCTAATCAGCTTGTTTGGCTAGTTATTTGGCTTGCAAAACAGCACTTGAAGACTCCTTGAATTTCCATTCAAAACCCTCCACTTATCATGCCTTCCTAGATTTGCCCCTACCTTAAAATAGCAAGTTTGAAACCTTCAAACTTGCGAGTGTACCCGACCATGGGGGAGTCTATGGCTGTAACACCCCTTACCCGTATTCAACACTGGAATAGGATTACGGAGCATTATCAGCCTTACAACACATTTAAACATACATTTCACATAAAAATAAATTATTTCATATACAATTCATTCACAACCAATCATTTCGTCCCCAATACGAGCTTATAAGACCCAAAACATGCATTCAGGGTGGTTTGGGACTAAACCGATAACTTAGAAAATTTTTCAACACTTAGAAAATTTTTGCATAAAATAGGGGACACACACTCGTGTGGCTCGGTCGTGTGTCTCACACGACCAATAGACACGTCTGTGTGAACATTCGAAATGGGAGCACATGGCCGTGTCCCAGCCTGTGTCCTACCCCGTGTAACTCTCTGACTTGGGTTACACGGCCAACACACACGCCCGTGTGGCTAGTCCGTGTGCCCTAAAAATGGCCATACATGCCCGTGTGCCAGGCCATGTGCTAGGCCGTGCCAATCCGGTAGGGTATATTGATATGCCACAAGGCCAAGTCACATGTGTAACATCCTAAAATAGGGTGTAACGCCCCAATTTTCGGGAATCCTGTGAATGTTGGCATAGGTTTAATTATGTTAGTGGGCCTCTAGAAAGCCCAAACTTAAGATAGAACCCGACAATTTTAGTTAATTTTTGTTCCATAAGAAAAAGGGGGTGAAATTATGAAATAGAACCTATGTGAAAATGTTTGAAAATGCTATAGGCTAAATTGAAGTGGCCAAATAAATAGGAGTGCAAAATAGGAGGATTTGCATGACAAACCTCCCATTTTACATGAAGTGGCTAGCCATCATGTTGTTGTAGACAATATGAGCACTTGATATCCATAATTTATGGTACAAATTGATACAAATTGATAATAGGTTAGGTAAATGTTCCATGATAATAGGTTAGGTAAATGTTCCATGATAATGGGTTAGGTAAATGTTTCATGATAAGAATTTCATGTCTTTTGTATTAAAGAATTAAATGGATGAAATATGAAGTTTTATTAAAAGAAAAATGGGTGAAAAGAACAAAGTTTTGTCCATCTTTGTTCATCATAGCTGAAAGTTAGAGAAGAGAAAGGAGAGGAGAAAGCTCTTGAGTATTTGGTCATTAGGAGGAGGAAAATTGAAGGTAAGTTCTTGGTACCTTGCTTCTATTTTGAGGTTCATGAGTTCTTCTTGATTCTACCTTAACTCTTGAAGTATATTTTGATTTTTAGTTGTGTTGTGAGCATTTATTCATGAATTAAAATGAAGGAAATGGTTGTTGTTTCATGTTCTTTTGATGAAAAATGGAAGATAGGTGAAGTTGAGCCAAACAAATGAGCATGCATGTGCCTTAGATGTTAAAGGGAAAAATCAGCTAACATGTTGTGCTTTAAAATGATGAAATGGAGATTATACTTAAGTAAAATCATAGATATGTGATGATTGATTGGTGATATACATGTTTAAATAACAAGCATGCAAGTTAGGTGTGAAAGAGTGATTTGGTAATAAATCTGCTTGGGACAGCAGCAGTAATGTGACTTTGGAAAATCACCATAAATTGTGGGAGAAGAATTAGAAGCTGAATAAATTGTGTAATTAAAGCTTATTGAGTCTAGTTTCTAATTAAATAAACAAGAACATATTTTGAATTCTGTACAACGAGAAATTTGATTCATAATGAAGGGTGGTCAAATTAGTCAAACAGTGAAACATGGGAAACTTTGAGACAATTCTGGTATTGATTGGCTAAACCAAAAATTCTGAAAATTTTATGGATAGAAGATATATGAGTCTATTTTCAGGGAAAATTAACGGAACTTGATTTGGAGTTTCGTAGCTCCAGTTATAAATGATTTAGTGACTGTTGCTCAGGAAGACAGCTGGCAGTGAAATTATGATTATGTGGTAAACATTGACAAAAATTTGTTAATGAGTTGCTTATTGTTTTCTTCTAAGCTTACTATGATCTGTAGGTGTGGTTGGCCGAATATTGTAAGGGATTAATACGTAGTTTGTATTTGAATAGTTAGATTAACGTGTTAGTAATCCAATTGTAGGCGGTTCGTGTGTGGATCTCGTCAGCATATCGTCGCAAACAGGTGTGTAATTGACACCCTCTCATAGACTAGATTGGCAAAAGCCGAAAAGCCGAAATGCCGAAAAGTCGGCATTTTGGGAATTTGCGAGTGTGCGAATGCTTGTAAGATAGTTGGGTTTGTATATTTGGTAATCTAAAGTAATAAACTGCAGTACGCGCGATTTCGTATATTTTGATATTTGGACTTAATGGGCCAAAGATTGGGTTCATAGGCCAACGGGCCCAATTCAGTAAGTATGCTCGGTAAGTGTTCTGATAGTACGTAAATAGTTAGGATATGCATGAAAACCCTAAAAGTAGCTAAATTACTGTAATACCCCTATGTATGGAAAATTACTCTTATACCCCTAGGTGCAAAATTACCGTTATACCCCTAGGGTTAATTTTGACTGAAAAGCATGACGATTTGATTCTGTATGATGTATGCCATGATTATATATCTGTTGCATGGGACATGGGTTATATTATGGAGGAAGTGTTCTGGTGGCTATGCCACAAATATCTGATCTGGTGGCTCTGCCACAAATATCTGATCTGGTGGCTCTGCCACAAATATCTGATCTGGTGGCTCTGCCACATATATCTGTTCTGGTGGCCCTACCACGATTATTCAGATCTCCGTGACTCTGTCACATTATTCGCTTCTCGCAGCCATGCTGCAAATTCTGTGGTGTGTAGCGGTTGGATGGGTCGAGTAGTCTCCCCACATGGTGTAACGCTGGTACGGGGGTATTAGGATGAATCTGGGTTGGATTTCTGCATAAACATGTAATATCTGCTCGCTTACATTATGGGCTTATGGGCTTTATTCTCAGATTACATTGCAGGCTAAGGCCAACTTATTTTATTTCTGTGGTTTGAGCTGATATAGGCTATGGTTGGGTTAATTTACACACTGAGTTTCCCCAAACTCACCCCTATTATTTTCATCCACGCAGGTAATCCCCAACCATAGTGGGCTTGGAGCTGTGAGGGAATTCGAAGTGGCCACCCATTCTGAAAGTTTGATTTTCTTCTGGTGAACTGGACATCCTTTTAATTATGTTTGAGGTTTTGGGCTTTTAAATGTAATAAGGCCGCTTATTTATTTTTGATGGTTTTTAATATGTATTACTAAGATAGGTAATACTTATTTTAACTGTTGAAATTGGATAGCTTTAGGGCGCGTTTTCAAAAACAACAATTGATTTCAAAATAACACGACAACAAGCAAAGCTTCCGCAATGAAAGTATTTTCCAAAATTAATCACTTTTCCTAAGAATTACTTAATCAAATCGGTTTCCTAGAAATATCCATGACGTTAAGGAATGGCGGTATGCATGTCTAGGATTGGATCCGAAGGGAGCTTAGTACTTAAGCAGTCCGATGGACTCACCACCTCTTTTACGGTTTCCTACCTGGTGCACAGCTTCCATTCACTTTAACCTTTAATGAATTAATCTTTTGAACATCAAGTACGATTTTCTGGACTTAGAATGGAATTTTTTTTTAACATTTTTGATGTGGCATGCCGGATCCGACCATAACTTCTGGGCCAGGTTTGGGGTGCTACATTTAGTGGTATCAGAGCCTAGATTGCAACAACTCGGCTGTGGAATGGGTTTACAAAAACAAAGATTTTCGATAACGAAAATTTTATAAAGAATGCGAAAAACTCGAATTTCAAAATTTAGGTCTTTAGAAGGTGGCATTCCGAATCTCCGGCTCAAGCCTGTAAGTATTACTCTGAACTTTTCTGAATATTTTCCTGAATTATCTGTTCATCTTCAAACCCTACTAGGATACTCTAGATAGGATGATTCTGAAACCATAGGAAAATCTGATAAGAGACTGAAACTGTAGCTAGACTTCGATTCTGCGAAAACAAACTTTGAATTACTGTCTGATTCATAAAAAATCTATAATAAACACTGGAATATTAAATTGATGCATAAAAATTCGTAATCAAGATAAATCGATATGAGTACGAGAGCTACTCAGGGAAGAGGCCGTGGTCGTGGTCGAGGTCGAGGTAGTACTCAAGCTGGATCTTCGTCTTCTGAACACATACCCACTGGAGTAGCACGACCACCACCGACGAATGAGAATGGGCCGTATGATAGAGCCGCCGAGGATGATGCCTTGTCACAGGCAATGCTTCATGTTCTGGAAAGGGTTGCCGGAGCAAGTTTGGGCAACAAAATTCAGGGATCTATTTCTGAATGACTTCGGGACTAACGGAACGGAGATCTTTAAGGGCATGTCTGGTATAGCCCTGAATGTGGCGGAATATTAGTTGGAGGCCACAGAACGGATTATGGACGACTTGGACTGCTCTGAGGAGATTGTGAGTGGGGAATCTGTACTAAGTCCCTTGGGTCACTCGGTTAGGGTAGACAAACTGTATAGGAATGTACCCTTAGAAACTCAAGGCAAGCTTTTTTTCCTGGAGATCTGATGGAGTTACCGTTCGGAGAGTTTGACCTCATTCTGGGAATGTAACACCCCAAACCCGAGACCATCGCCGGTGTCGGACACGAGGGGTTAGCAAGCCAAGTTCACTTGTTTTGCCCATCCATTGGACATTTCCAGTCAGGCTGGAAAAAAACTGCGTCACTGTCGCCTTAAAAATCATATCTCGAGTTTCACAACTCGGAAACTGGTTTCGTAAATTTTCCCTGAATTTAGACTCATATATACATCCATGGATTTATTTCTAGAATTTTTGGTCGGGCCAATTGGTACAGTTTATTAGTTAAAGTCACCCATGTTACAGGGATCGACTGCTCTGACCTTCGCGTGGTATAACTTGAATATCTCTCTGTACAGGGCTTTAATGCTGGTACCGTTTGTTTCTAATGAAACTAGACTCAAAATGGAATCTGTACATATAAGGTATGTCTCCTAATTCTTTTTGGATAATTTATAGTGAATTTTTAAAGTTACGACAGGGAACCCAGAAACCATTCTGGCCCTGTCTCACAATAGCTTTAATATCTCTTAACCTGTAACTCCTATGACCATTTCGTTTCTTCCATAAGAAAATAGACTCATCAAGGTTCATTTACATAGCTTATTCACTATTTAATTCCATTCCTATGAATTTTGTGATTTTTCACATTCACGCCACTGCAGCTGGCAGCATCTGTTTTAAGGTAGGGCTTACCTATTTGGTAGTCTCCATGAATCAACTAGTCTTGCCATACATAGGTTCATATATGATCATTTTAACCATGCCAATGGCTGATCATATGACCAAAATTCCCATTTCCAAGCCATAGCCACATCATGACACCAAATATATATATACAAACCACAATTAGTCTAAGTTCATGCTTCCTTTTCGAGCCATTTTCGCATGGCCGTACATACTTACATTACAACATATTTAACAAACATGAGGTAGTCCTATACATGCCATCTGAAGTTCAACCAAAATTTATACCAAAATGGAGGCTTGATAGTGTGGATGACTTCGACTTCAACGATCCCAAATCCGATTGCTTGAGCGAAATCTAAAAAAAGCGAGAGCCAAAGCAACGGGTAAGCATTTTATGCTTAGTAAGTCTCAAGGAATATAATCAACTCTAATTACAGCATTTCATTCACATAGCCAAATGCATCATTTCATTTATACACATTCTTACTTCACACTTCATCATTATATAATTTCACAAAGTATCAATCAATTCAATAACTGAAATTCATTAGTCGATTGAGCAAATGTTGCTCAAACATGTCGACTTTCTAATGCACATATAACGTACCTTATCCTTTGGGCTTTTCGAGTGTACTGATTGAATTCATTACAGCAACCAACACTCACCTCCAGCCCAAGATTCTTCGAATATAACCGGATATAATCACGTGCACAAATGCCTTCGGTCTTAGCCCGGATAGAATAACTCGCATACGAATGCCTTGGTCTTAGCCCGGATATAGCCACTAGCACAATTGCCTTGGTCTTAACCGGATATAAATTCCAGCATAATTGCCTTGGGGCTTAGCCGGATATCATTCAATTTCTCATGCACACATACATCAATAATCATTGGACATACATATTTCATTTTCGTTACTAAGGCTCAAACACAATTATAATCATTAGCATATTCGCCTTCGGGACTTAGCCCGGGTAGAATTCAAATACTCATACACACATAATCAATAATCATACACATCCATATTTCATCTCACATAATTCAAGTAAGGTCACTTCTTGAGGACTTACCTCGGATGTTGTCGAACGGCTTTTTCGGCTATTCGATCACCTTTTCCTTCCCCTTGTCCAATTGTGGCCCTCTTAGCTCTTGAGCTAATTCAAACAAATTCAATTTATTAAAACCTCATTGTGCTTGCTTATGGCGAATATGACAAGGATTTTAAATGGTCATATGGCCACTCTTTAGCTTGAATACACAATGGTCATGCACATTTTATACTACATCAAGCAATTCAATACAATTTATTTGAGCATCAAGGAAATGCTAAGGCCTTCAATAGGCTACCCAAGGCCGAATATTCATGTACATGTTGAGGTCAATTTTGCACTTAATACCTCACAAAAACAGCATGCAATTTACTAATTAATGCTTTGCACATTGTGGCCCAAAACTTATAATATAGCATCAAGCACTTATATGTGTGCTAGGCGAATTGTGCTTGCAATTTCACAAGCATTCTTCCACATTTTCTTCTTTAAACCAATATATTCATCACTTAGTTCATAACCAAACATAATGTGCAATCATATATATGCATATATGAGCATGGCGAATTTTCAAGGTGTCCATAGCCATCCAAAACACAAATTTTTAACTAACATGCAAGAAGCATGAATCATGCTCAAGAATGCATCATGGCGAATATGACAATCATGCTCCTCTTCAACTTCAATCATGATAAAACAAAGAGAAAACTCAAAGTCTTACTCAAGAGTAGGCAATCCATCTTTGCATGCATCATCATCAAGCTTCACACTTAGCATGCAATGGCTTTATCACTATAACAACTTTGGCCAAATACCATTTCCATGGCATAACAAAGATTTGAGCCATGGCTAACATGCACATCAAGTTAGCAACCAAAACATGCATGAAACTCCCAACACAACCTCATACATACCTTAATCTTGATGCAAATTTAGCCAAATCACCTTCTAGATCTCTTCTAAACAAAGGAAATGAAGCAAAAATCCCTTCTTCCTCTTAGTATTTTCGGCCAAAAAGGGAGAGAGCAAGCATGAACAAATTTTTTTGTTTTTCTCTTCTTGGTTGCACGGCAATGGGGTATGCCACTCTCTCACACACATTTTTTTCATTCTTTTCTTACCCATGCTTATTTGTTTACTATTTCTCCCTAATGCCCAACAAAACATGTTTCATGACATGTTTAACCCATATCTCTTTGTCATGGCCGGCCATTACTTGTAAAAAGGGGGAATTTGACATGCAAGTCCATTATTTTGCATGCATGCTTTAATTAGTCATCACCCCTTTCCCTATCGTATTTTCAAAGTTCACTACTAAGTCCTTTCTAGTGGAATTCACCTTTATAACACTAAATCAATCATCAAAAAATGTCATACATGAATACACACATATTATAGGCATCGAAATAAATTTTAAATTATTGTTATGCCTCGGTTTTGTGGTCCCGAAACCACATTCCGGCTAGGGTCTATTTTGGGCTGTCACAACTCTCCCCCTCTTAAGAAATTTTCGTCCCCGAAAATCTTACCGGTAAATAGGTTTGGATATCGCTCTTTCATAGAGTTCTCGGTCTCCCAAGTAGCTTCTTCTATCCCGTGCTTGAGCCATAACACTTTCACTAGCGGAACCCGCTTGTTTCGCAACTCTTTCACTTCTCATGATAGGATACGAATCGGTTCTTCCTCATAACTCATATTAGCTTGAATTTCAATTTCTGATGGACTAATCACGTGCGATGGATCGGATCTATAGCGTCAAGCATCGAAACGTGAAAGACATCGTGAACCTTTTGAGTTCGGGGGCAAAATCAAGCGATATGCCACCGGACCGACTCGCTCGATATCTCATATGGCCCAATGAACCTCGGGCTCAACTTGCCCTTACTATTGAACTCGAGTATCCTTTTCCAAGGCGATACCTTGAGAAACACTTTATCACCCACCGATACTCGATATCCTTACGCTTTAGATCCGCGTCGACTTCTCGACGATCGGAGGCTATCTTCGACTTTCACGGATTACTTTCACTTTCTCGCTCAAAGATCCCTAATCAAATCCACCCGAAAATCTTGCTTTCACCGAGCTCACCCAAAACAATGGTGTACGGCATTTACGACCGTACAAGGCCTCGTAGGGTGCCATCTTAATACTTGATTGAAAGTTTGTTGTTGTGGCGAATTCAATCAACGGCAAATACCGCTCCCATGAACCACTAAACTCGAGGACGCAACATCTTAACATATCCTCAAGTATCTCGAATTATCCGCTCGGATTGACCATCGGTTTGGGGTGAAAGGCGGTGCTAAAATGCAACTTGGTACCCAAAGCTTCTTGCAACTTTTTCCAAAATCGCGAGGTAAATCTCGGATCTCTATCCGACACGATGGAAATAGGCACCCGTGTAATCTCACAATCGAGAAACGTATAATTGGCTAGTTTGTCCATTGAAAAATCAGACGTCACGGGGATAAAGTGGGCCGACTTAGTCAATCGATCTACCACGGCCCAAACCGCATCCTTCTTACTTGTCGACAATGGCGGTCCGGATACAAAGTCCATTGTGACTCGATCCCATTTCCACTCGGGTATCGTGATTGGTGAAGTAATCTCAAGGCACCGATGTTCCGCTTTCACTTGTTGACATATTAAACATCTCAAACAAAGTCGGAGATGTCTCGCTTCATACCATGCCACCAAACCGACGTTTCAAATCATTGTACATCTTCGTACTCCCGGGTGGATTGCCATTCGGCTACAATGGGCTTCATTCAAAATTATCGAAATGAGTTCAATTCTTTGGGACACACAGATGACTTTTGAACCTCAAACAATCGTCATCGTCGATTTGAAACTCCGAGTCCTTGTTCGAACACACGCAGCCCGCTTTGCAACCAACTCGTCGTCGACTTTCTCGAGCTTCTCGAATTTGGTGTGTCAATAATGGTTTGGCTTTCAATTCAGCCACTAACACACCGTCGGATCGGACGGACAAGTGCACATTCATCGTCAGAAAGTGAATAACGATTTACGACTCAAGGCATCCGCAACCACATTCGCCTTTCCCGGTGATAGTCAATGATCACTCATAATCCTTTAATGACTCAAGCCAACGTCTTTGTCGCAGATTTAAGTCTCTTTGGGTCATCAAATATTTGAGACTTTTGTGATCCGAGTATACATGGCACCTTTCACCAAATAAGTAATGTCGCCAAATCTTTAAGGCGAATACGATGGCGGCCAACTCGAGATCATGAGTCGGATAATTTTTCTCATGTGGCTTTAATTGCCTCGACGCATAGGCCACAACTCGACCTTCTTGCATTAATACGCAACCTAACCCAAGTAGAGAGCGTCGCTATAGATGACAAACTCCTTGCTTGGGACTCGGGTTGCACTAGAATTGGGGCTTCAACAAATAAGTTTTCATTGATCGAAACTTTTTGGCATTTCTTCGTCCATTCAACTTAACGTCCTTTTGGAGTAGCCGTCATCGGTGTGGCTATCGTTGAGAAGCCTTTTACAAATCGTCGGTAATAACCGCAAGCCCCAAAAAGCTCGAACCTCTGTAATATTTCTGAGGCTTCCAATTAAGTACGGCTGAAATTTTATTCGTCGACTCGAATACCCGATGCGAGATACCACATGACCCAAGAAGCTAACCTCTCTAACCGTAACTCACACTTGCTGAACTTAGCATATAATTGCTTGTCCCGTAAAATTTGCAAAGACTAACCGCAGTGTTCAGATGTTCGGTCTCATTTCTTGAATAGACCAAGATGTCATCAATGAACACGACTACGAATCGATCCAAATATGGTCTAAAAATCCGATTCATTAAATCCATAAATACCGCGAGGGCATTAGTGAGCCCAAACGGCATCACTAGGAACTCATAGTGACCATATCTCGCTCAAGGCGCCTTGGGCACGTCCGAATCTCGGATTCGCAATTGATAGTAGCCCGATCTCAAATCTATTTTCGAGAACACCGAGGCTCCTTCAGCTTGATCGAACAAGTCGTCAATACGTGGCAACGGATATTTGTTCTTTATCGTCGCTTTATTGTCGACGATAGTCGATGCATAGTCGCATGGTTCCATCCTTCTTCTTCACGAACAACACCGCGCACCCTAAGGCGAAAAACTCAAGCGAGCAAAACCTCTATCCACCAATTCTTGCAACCGAGCTTTCAACTCCTTTAATTCCGTTGGTGCCATACGATACGGAGCTATCGAAATTGAAGTGGTACCGGTACCAATTCGATGCCAAATTCTATTTCCGAACAGTGGTAAACCCGCAATTCTTCGGGAAAACATCCGGTATTCACAAACCACGGGCACAGATTCGGGTTTCTTCTCGATTCCTTGTCATCGAAAGCACGTCGCAAGGTACGCTTCGCACCCTTTTCTTACATATTTCGGGCCAACATCGCCGATATTACATACCGCAACCCTTTAAGTCCGTGGACTCAACCCAATTATTTCATTATTCGCGCACCTCAAATCGATAGTCTTGCTCTTGCAATTTACAACCGCATCGTGCATGGTCAACCAATCCAAACCAAGAATAACATCGAACTCATCGAACGGCAAAAGCATCAAGTCCGCCGGAAAACAAGAACCTCGGAACACTAGGGACTTTTCTTGCACACTTTGTTGACAAGCACGTAATGACCCAAGGGTTTGACACCGAATTACAAACTCGAGAGACTCAATGGGCAAAGTCTTCTTTGGATGCTAAGGTTTCACATATATATGAATGAGTAGAACCGGGGTCAATCAAAGCAATCACATTTGTATTGAAAAGAGTGAAAGTACGGTAATAACATCCGGAGAGGCAGCATCCTCGGCGCGCGTATGGCATAAGTCCTAGCAGAGCACGAGCCTAAGATCCGATGGTAGCATCTCTAGATCCTCTCGACCGCCATGACATTGCCCATATTTCTAGGTGGCCTACCTCGGCGATGGTAGCACCCGGGTTTGCACTCGACTTACATTCTGCTCATGCATCCTCGGGCAATCCTTCATAAAGTGGTCGGCCGATCCACACTTATAGCAGGAGCGATCACGAAACCAACAGCTCCCCGAATGCCATTTGCCACAATGTGGACACTCCGCCCTCTCTAGGCGATCATTTCCACCACCGGCGATCGAGGTAACTCGTGTGGTCACAGGGGGTCGATCGCGTCCTCGTCTAGAAAAGCCCGAAACGCCTCTAGACCGGCTCGCATCATCTCGAAATCTCTTCGATGCTTGTTGAAGAGACTTTCCCGAGGACCTCTTTCGGAATTCTCCAGTTCCCACATCAGCTTTTTGTTTCTCCTTTCTAAGCTCTTCGGCTTTACAAGCTCGCTCAACAAGTACTACGAACTCTCGTATCTCGAGAATGCCAACAAACATCCTTATATCATCATTCAGCCCATCCTCGAAGCGTTTACACATAATAGCTTCAGATGAAATGCATTCTCGCGCGTACCGGCTAAGCCTCACAAACTTTCGTTCGTAGTCGGTAACGGACATAGAACCTTGCTTAAGATCAAGAAATTCCTCCGCTTTTGGTCGATGAATCTCGATCGATATACTTTTTGAACTCGGTTTGAAAGAATTCCCAAGTCACTTGCTCTCTAGGCACCACGTAAGTCGAGTACTCCACCAATAGTAGGCGGACTCACGTAGCAAGGAGATGGTACACTTTAAGCACTCATCGGTGTACAGGATAGCTCATCAAGCACCGGATAGTGTTATCTAACCAAAATTCAGCTCGCTTCGGCATCATCATCATCCGTAGCCTTAAATTCAGTGGCCCCATGTTTTCGAATCCTATCGATTGGGGCTTACTTAACCTTATTTGGTCATCCACCGGAGATATTGTAGGGCGGGGTTGCATTTGTCGGGAATGGAGGTTGTGGAACAGTAGTGTTGGTTCGAATGTATTGATTAAACCATTCGCTCATCACACTATAAAAGGCTTGCCTAGCCTCGTCATTAGGATTGCTGGCCATAGGTTGAGAGTCCGCCGGCGCTGTCCCTTGCGCGAGCAGCGCCACACTCTCCACATCATGAGCTATCGCTCGGTTGGGATCGGGATCCATTGCTATAAACAAACACAAAGTCAAATTGTCGAAATCACCACACTATCGATTCATCATTTAATGGCATGTATAGCTAGACCCCAAACACATCACGGTAGTCCTAGAATCGACTAAACCGTGGCTCTGATACCAATAAAATTGTAACACCCCGAACCCGAGACCATCGCCGGTGTCGGACACGAGGGGTTAGCAAGCCAAGTTCACTTGTTTTGCCCATCCATTGGACATTTCTAGTCAGGCTGGAAAAAAACTGCGTCACTGTCGCCTTAAAAATCATATCTCGAGTTTCACAACTCGGAAACTGGTTTCGTAAATTTTCCCTGAATTTAGACTCATATATCCATCCATGTATTTATTTCTAGAATTTTTGGTCGGGCCAATTGGTACAGTTTATTAGTTAAAGTCACCCATGTTACAGGGATCGACTGCTCTGACCTTCGCGTGGTATAACTTGAATATCTCTCTGTACAGGGCTTTAATGCTGGTGCCGTTTGTTTCTAATCAAATTAGACTCAAAATGGAATCTGTACATATAAGTTATGTCTCCTAATTATTTTTGTATAATTTATAGTGAATTTTTAAAGTTGCGACAGGGAACCCAGAAACCATTCTGGCCCTGTCTCACAATAGCTTTAATATCTCTTAACCTGTAACTCCTATGACCATTTCGTTTCTTCCATAAGAAAATAGACTCATCAAGGTTCATTGACATAGCTTATTCACTATTTAATTCCATTCCTATGAATTTTGGTGATTTTTCACATTCACGCCACTGCAGCTGGCAGCATCTGTTTTAAGGTAGGGCTTACCTATTTGGTAGTCTCCATGAATCAACTAGTCTTGCCATACATAGGTTCATATATGATCATTTTAACCATGCCAATGGCTGATCATATGACCAACATTCCCATTTCCAAGCCATAGCCACATCATGACACCAAATATATATATACAAACCACAATTAGTCTAAGTTCATGCTTCCCTTTTCGAGCCATTTTCGCATGGCCGTACATACTTACATTACAACATATTTAACAAACAAGAGGTAGTCCTATACATGCCATCTCAAGTTCAACCAAAATTTATACCAAAATGGAGGCTTGATAGTGTGGATGACTTGACTTCAACGATCCCAAATCCGATTGCTTGAGCGAAATCTAAAAAAAAGCGAGAGCCAAAGCAACGGGTAAGCATTTTTATGCTTAGTAAGTCTCAAGGAATATAATCAACTCTAATTACAGCATTTCATTCACATAGCCAAATGCATCATTTCATTTATACACATTCTTACTTCACACTTCATCATTATATAATTTCACAAAGTATCAATCAATTCAATAACTGAAATTCATTAGTCGATTGAGCAAATGTTGCTCAAACATGTCGACTTTCTAATGCACATATAACGTACCTTATCCTTTGGGCTTTTCGAGTGTACTGATTGAATTCATTACAGCAACCAACACTCACCTCCAGCCCAAGATTCTTCGGAATATAACCGGATATAATCACGTGCACAAATGCCTTGGTCTTAGCCCGGATAGAATAACTCGCACGAATGCCTTCGGGTCTTAGCCCGGATATAGCCACTAGCACAATTGCCTTCGGGTCTTAACCCGGATATAAATTCCAGCATAATTGCCTTCGGGGCTTAGCCCGGATATCATTCAATTTCTCATGCACACATACATCAATAATCATTGGACATACATATTTCATTTTCGTTACTAAGGCTCAAACACAATTATAATCATTAGCATATTCGCCGGGACTTAGCCCGGTAGAATTCAAATACTCATACACACATAATCAATAATCATACACATCCATATTTCATCTCACATAATTCAAGTAAGGTCACTTCTTGAGGACTTACCTCGGATGTTGTCGAACGGCTTTTTCGGCTATTCGATCACCTTTTCCTTCCCCTTGTCCAATTGTGGCCCTCTTAGCTCTTGAGCTAATTCAAACAAATTCAATTTATTAAAACCTCATTGTGCTTGCTTATGGCGAATATGACAAGGATTTTAAATGGTCATATGGCCACTCTTTAGCTTGAATACACAATGGTCATGCACATTTTATACTACATCAAGCAATTCAATACAATTTATTTGAGCATCAAGGAAATGCTAAGGCCTTCAATAGGCTACCCAAGGCCGAATATTCATGTACATGTTGAGGTCAATTTTGCACTTAATACCTCACAAAAACAGCATGCAATTTACTAATTAATGCTTTGCACATTGTGGCCCAAAACTTATAATATAGCATCAAGCACTTATATGTGTGCTAGGCAATTGTGCTTGCAATTTCACAAGCATTCTTCCACATTTTCTTCTTTAAACCAATATATTCATCACTTAGTTCATAACCAAACATAATGTGCAATCATATATATGCATATATGAGCATGGCCGAATTTTCAAGGTGTCCATAGCCATCCAAAACACAAATTTTAACTAACATGCAAGAAGCATGAATCATGCTCAAGAATGCATCATGGCGAATATGACAATCATGCTCCTCTTCAACTTCAATCATGATAAAACAAAGAGAAAACTCAAAGTCTTACTCAAGAGTAGGCAATCCATCTTTGCATGCATCATCATCAAGCTTCACACTTAGCATGCAATGGCTTTATCACTATAACAACTTTGGCCAAATACCATTTCCATGGCATAACAAAGATTTGAGCCATGGCTAACATGCACATCAAGTTAGCAACCAAAACATGCATGAAACTCCCAACACAACCTCATACATACCTTAATCTTGATGCAAATTTAGCCAAATCACCTTCTAGATCTCTTCTAAACAAAGGAAATGAAGCAAAAATCCTTCTTCCTCCTAGTATTTTCGGCCAAAAGGAGAGAGCAAGCATGAACAAATTTTTTTGTTTTTCTTCTTGGTTGTTGCACGGCAATGGGGTATGCCACTCTCTCACACACATTTTTTTCATTCTTTTCTTACCCATGCTTATTTGTTTACTATTTCTCCCTAATGCCCAACAAAACATGTTTCATGACATGTTTAACCCATATCTCTTTGTCATGGCCGGCCATTACTTGTAAAAGGGGAATTTGACATGCAAGTCCATTATTTTGCATGCATGCTTTAATTAGTCATCACCCTTTCCTATCGTATTTTCAAAGTTCACTACTAAGTCCTTTCTAGTGGAATTCACCTTTATAACACTAAATCAATCATCAAAAATGTCATACATGAATACACACATATTATAGGCATCGAAATAAATTTTAAATTATTGTTATGCCTCGGTTTTGTGGTCCCGAAACCACATTCCGGCTAGGGTCTATTTTGGGCTGTCACAACTCTCCCCCTCTTAAGAAATTTTCGTCCCCGAAAATCTTACCGGTAAATAGGTTTGGATATCGCTCTTTCATAGAGTTCTCGGTCTCCCAAGTAGCTTCTTCTATCCGTGCTTGAGCCATAACACTTTCACTAGCGGAACCCGCTTGTTTCGCAACTCTTTCACTTCTCATGATAGGATACTGAATCGGTTCTTCCTCATAACTCATATTAGCTTGAATTTCAATTTCTGATGGACTAATCACGTGCGATGGATCGGATCTATAGCGTCGAAGCATCGAAACGTGAAAGACATCGTGAACCTTTTTGAGTTCAGGGGGCAAAATCAAGCGATATGCCACTGGACCGACTCGCTCTGATATCTCATATGGCCCAATGAACCTCGGGCTCAACTTGCCCTTACGGTCGAACCTGAGTATCCTTTTCCAAGGCGATACCTTGAGAAACACTTTATCACCCACCTGATACTCGATATCCTTACGCTTTAGATCCGCGTACGACTTCTGACGATCGGAGGCTATCTTCAGACTTTCACGGATTACTTTCACTTTCATTCAGATCCCTAATCAAATCCACCGAAAATCTTGCTTTCACCGAGCTCGGTCCAAAACAATGGTGTACGGCATTTACGACCGCACAAGGCCTCGTAGGGTGCCATCTTAATACTTGATTGAAAGTTGTTGTTGTGGCGAATTCAATCAACGGCAAATACCGTTCCCATGAACCACTAAACTCGAGGACGCAACATCTTAACATATCCTCAAGTATCTGAATTATCCGCCGGATTGACCATCGGTTTGGGGGTGAAAGGCGGTGCTAAAATGCAACTTGGTACCCAAAGCTTCTTGCAACTTTTTCCAAAATCGCGAGGTAAATCTCGGATCTCTATCCGACACGATGGAAATAGGCACCCGTGTAATCTCACAATCGAGAAACGCACAATTGGCTAGTTTGTCCATTGAAAAATCAGACGACGGGATAAAGTGGGCCGACTTAGTCAATCGATCTACCACGGCCCAAACCGCATCCTTCTTACTTGTCGACAATGGCGGTCCGGATACAAAGTCCATTGTGACTCGATCCCATTTCCACTCGGGTATCGTGATTGGTGAAGTAATCTCAAGGCACCGATGTTCCGCTTTCACTTGTTGACATATTAAACATCTCGAAACAAAGTCGGAGATGTCTCGCTTCATACCATGCCACCAAACCGACGTTTCAAATCATTGTACATCTTCGTACTCCCGGGTGGATTGCCATTCGGCTACAATGGGCTTCATTCAAAATTATCGAAATGAGTTCAATTCTTTGGGACACACAGACGACTTTTGAACCTCAAACAATCGTCATCGTCGATTTGAAACTCCGAGTCCTTGTTCGAACACACGCAGCCCGCTTTGCAACCAACTCGTCGTCGACTTTACGAGCTTCTCGAATTTGGTGTGTCAATAATGGTTTGGCTTTCAATTCAGCCACTAACACACCGTCGGATCGGACGGACAAGTGCACATTCATCGCTCGTAAAGTGAATAACGATTTACGACTCAAGGCATCCGCAACCACATTCGCCTTTCCGGGTGATAGTCAATGATCGCTCATAATCCTTTAACAGCTCAAGCCAACGTCTTTGTCGCAGATTTAAGTCTCTTTGGGTCATCAAATATTTGAGACTTTTGTGATCCGAGTATACATGGCACCTTTCACCAAATAAGTAATGTCGCCAAATCTTTAAAGGCGAATACGATGGCGCCAACTCGAGATCATGAGTCGGATAATTTTTCTCATGTGGCTTTAATTGCCTCGACGCATAGGCCACAACTCGACCTTCTTGCATTAATACGCAACCTAACCCAAGTAGAGAGGCGTCGCTATAGATGACAAACTCCTTGCGGACTCGGGTTGCACTAGAATTGGGGCTTCATCAAATAAGTTTTCATTGATCGAAACTTTTTGGCATTTCTTCGTCCATTCGAACTTAACGTCCTTTTGGAGTAAGCCGTCATCGGTGTGGCTATCGTTGAGAAGCCTTTTACAAATCGTCGGTAATAACCGCAAGCCCCAAAAAGCTCGAACCTCTGTAATATTTCTGAGGCTTCCAATTAAATCGCTGAAATTTTATTCGGTCGACTCGAATACCGATCTGATACCACATGACCCAAGAAGCTAACCTCTCTAACCGTAACTCACACTTGCTTGAACTTAGCATATAATTGCTTGTCCGTAAAATTTGCAGCACTAACGCAGGTGTTCAAATGTTCGGTCTCATTTCTTGAATAGACCAAGATGTCATCAATGAACACGACTACTAATCGATCCAAATATGGTCTAAAAATCCGATTCATTAAATCCATAAATACCGTGAGGGCATTAGTGAGCCCAAACGGCATCACTAGGAACTCATAGTGACCATATCTCGCTCAAGGCGCCTTGGGCACGTCCGAATCTCGGATTCGCAATTGATAGTAGCCCGATCTCAAATCTATTTTCGAGAACACCGAGGCTCCCTTCAGTTGATCGAACAAGTCGTCAATACGTGGCAACGGATATTTGTTCTTTATCGTCGCTTTATTAAGCTGACGATAGTCGATGCATAGTCGCATGGTTCCATCCTTCTTCTTCACGAACAACACCGGCGCACCCTAAGGCGAAAAACTCGGGCGAGCAAAACCTCTATCCACCAATTCTTGCAACTGAGCTTTCAACTCCTTTAATTCCGTTGGTGCCATACGATACGGAGCTATCGAAATTGAAGTGGTACCAGGTACCAATTCGATGCCAAATTCTATTTCCCGAACAGGTGGTAAACCCGGCAATTCTTCGGGAAAACATCCGGTATTCACAAACCACGGGCACAGATTCGGGTTTCTTCTCGATTCCTTGTCATCGAAACGTCGCAAGGTACGCTTCGCACCCTTTTCTTACATATTTACGGGCCAACATCGCGATATTACAAATGGCAACCCTTTAAGTCCGTGGACTCAACCCGAATTATTTCATTATTCGCGCACCTCAAATCGATAGTCTTGCTCTTGCAATTTACAACCGCTAAACAAATAGTGTTAAGAACTACAAAGGATGAGGAGGTTATGGTGATAGGTGAGCGAAGGGATTATTTGTCCAATGTGGTGTCAGCATTAAGAGCCGAAAAGTGGATTCGGAAAGGTTGTGAGGCCTATTTTGCATATGTAAGTTAGTCAGAAGAGGAGGGATTGTCAGTGGATAAGGTTAGGACCTTAAAGGATTTCCAAGATGTTTTCCCGGAGAGCTTCCAGGATTGCCTCCGAATCGAGAAGTTGAGTTTGGAATAGACTTGTTGCCTGGAACGGCGCCCGTGTCCATCGCACCGTATAGGATGGCACCGAAGGAGTTAGTGGAGTTAAAGGCTCAAATTCAAGAGTTGTTGGATAGGGACTTTATTAGGCCAAGCGTGTCTCCATGGGGAGCACCAGTGCTATTCGTGAAAAAGAAGGATGGTACGATGCGGATGTGCATTGATTATCGCCAATTGAACAAACTGACGATTAAAAATAAGTATCCACTGCCAAGGATTGATGATCTATTCAACCAGCTTAGAGGAGCTTCTGTATTTTCCAAGATCGACCTTCGATCTGGATATCATTAGTTAAGGGTCAAGAAGGCAGATATCCAAAAGATGACATTCAGGACTCAGTATGGTCATTACGAGTTTCTGGTTATGCCATTTGGACTAAAGAACGCTCCTACAGCGTTTATGGATCTGATGAATCATGTGTTCCAACCATTTTTGGATCAGTTCGTAGTCGTCTTTATTGACGATATCCTGGTATATTCTGAAACTGAAACGAAACATGATGAGCATCTCCGTATAGTGCTGTAAGTATTAAGGGAGAAGAAACTCTTTGTGAAGTTCAGCAAGTGTGAATTTTGGTTGAGGAAGGTAACCTTCTTAGGACATGTGGTCTCTGCTGAAGGAATTAGGGTGGACCCTCGGAAAATTGAAGCGATTTTGGAGTGGAAGCTACCTAGGTCAATGTCAGAAATACGGAGTTTTCTAGGACTAGCAGGATACTACAGAAGGTTTGTGGAAGGTTTTTCTGTGATGGCAACACCTTTGACAAAACTCATAAGGAAAGGAGTACCGTTTGTATGGACTAAGAAACAGCAGGAAGCTTTTGAAAAGTTGAAGAAAGTTCTGACTGAAGCACTTGTGTTAATTCAGCCGGAGTCTGGGAATGATTTTACTGTGTACAGTGACGCATCACACGTGGGTTTGGGCTGCGTGTTAATGCAAGAGGGTAAGGTGGTTGCATATGCATCACGAAAACTTAAAACTCACGAAGGGAACTATCCTACTCATGATTTGGAGTTGGTGGCAGTGATATTTGTACTTAAGATTTGGAGACATTACTTGTACGGAGAGAGGTGTATTATATACACAGACCACAAGAGTCTTAAGTATTTGTTGACTCAGAAGGAGTTAAACCTTAGGCAAAGGAGATGGATTGAGTTGCTTAAGGATTATGACTGCTCGATCGAGTATCACCCAGGCAAGGCTAATGTGGTAGCCGATGCTCTAAGTCGAGAATCAGATTCGATCTAAGAGCAATGTTTGCTCGTCTCGAGTCTATATGATGATAGAAGTCTGCTGGTGAGTTGCAAGTGAGGCCAACCTGGGTGGATCGATTAAGGAAAAACAGTTGAACGATGAGTCTTTGGTCGCTCGTTTTCAACAAGTTAAGGAAGGAAACTTCGAGTTTGGGAGCCGAAGAGACGATGCAATAATAATACCCTCTTACATTTGGATCGTAAATTTCGAGGACGAAATTTCTTTAAGGAGGGTAGAGTTGTAACGCCCCAATTTTCGGAATCTGTGAATGTTGGTATAGGTTTAATTATGTTAGTGGGCCTCTAGAAAGCCCAAACTTAAGATAGAACCCGACAATTTTAGTTAATTTTTGTTCCATAAGAAAAGGGGTGAAATTATGAAATAGAACCTATGTGAAAATGTTTGAAAATGCTATAGGCTAAATTGAAGTGGCCAAATAAATAGGAGTGCAAAATAGGAGGATTTGCATGACAAACCTCCCATTTACATGAAGTGGCTAGCCATCATGTTGTTGTAGACAATATGAGCACTTGATATCCATAATTTATGGTACAAATTGATACAAATTGATAATAGGTTAGGTAAATGTTCCATGATAATAGGTTAGGTAAATGTTCCATGATAATGGGTTAGGTAAATGTTTCATGATAATGGGTTAGGTAAATGTTTCATGATAAGAATTTCATGTCTTTTGTATTAAAGAATTAAATGGATGAAATATGAAGTTTTATTAAAAGAAAAATGGGTGAAAAGAACAAAGTTTTGTCCATCTTTGTTCATCATAGCTGAAAGTTAGAGAAGAGAAAGGAGAGGAGAAAACTCTTGAGTATTTGGTCATTAGGAGGAGGAAAATTGAAGGTAAGTTCTTGGTACCTTGCTTCTATTTTGAGGTTCATGAGTTCTTCTTGATTCTACCTTAACTCTTGAAGTATATTTTGATTTTTAGTTGTGTTGTGAGCATTTAGTCATGAATTAAAATGAAGGAAATGGTTGTTGTTTCATGTTCTTTTGATGAAAAATGGAAGATAGGTGAAGTTGAGCCAAACAAATGAGCATGCATGTGCCTTAGATGTTAAAGGAAAAATCAGCTAACATGTTGTGCTTTAAAATGATGAAATGGAGATTATACTTAAGTAAAATCATAGATATGTGATGATTGATTGGTGATATACATGTTTAAATAACAAGCATGCAAGTTAGGTGTGAAAGAGTGATTTGGTAATAAATCTGCTTGGGGCAGCAGCAGTAACGTGACTTTGGAAAATCACCATAAATTGTGGGAGAAGAATTAGAAGCTGAATAAATTGTGTAATTAAAGCTTATTGAGTTTAGTTTCTAATGAAATAAACAAGAACATATTTTGAATTCTGTACAACGAGAAATTTGATTCATAATGAAGGGTGGTCAGATTAGTCAAATAGTGAAACATGGGAAACTTTGAGACAATTATGGTATTGATTGGCTAAACCAAAAATTCTGAAAATTTTATGGATAGAAGATATATGAGTCTATTTTCAGGGAAAATTAACGGAACTTGATTTGGAGTTTCGTAGCTCCAGTTATAAATGATTTAGTGGCTGTTGCTCAGGAAGACAGCTTGCAGTGAAATTATGATTATGTGGTAAACATTGATAAAAATTTGTTAATGAGTTGCTTATTGATTTCTTAGAAGCTTACTATGATCTGTAGGTGTGGTTGGCCGAATATTGTAAGGGATTAATACGTAGTTTGTATTTGAATAGTTAGATTAACGTGTTAGTAATCCAATTGTAGGCGGTTCGTGTGTGGATCTCGTCGAGATATCGTCGCAAACAGTGTGTAACCGACACCTCTCATAGACTAGATTGGCAAAAGCGAAAAGTCGAAATGCCGAAAAGTCGGTATTTTGGGAATTTTGATGTCTGAATGCTTGTAAGATAGTTGGGTTTGTATATTTGGTAATCTAAAGTAATAAACTGTAGTACGCGCGATTTCGTATATTTTGATGATTTGGGCTTAATGGGCCAAAGATTGGGTTCATAAGCCAACAGACCCAATTCAGTAAGTATGCGCGGTAAGTGTTCTGATAGTACGTAAATAGTTAGGATATGCATGAAAACCCTAAAAGTAGCTAAATTACTATAATACCCCTATGTATGGAAAATTACTGTTATACCCCTAGGTGCAAAATTACCGTTATATCCCTAGGGTTAATTTTGACTAAAAGGGATGACGATTTGATTCTGTATGATGTATGCCATGATTATATATCTGTTGCATGGGACATGGGTTATATTATGGAGGAAGTGTTCTGGTGGCTATGCCACAAATATCTGATCTGGTGGCTCTGCCACAAATATCTGATCTGGTGGCTCTGCCACAAATATCTGATCTGGTGGCTCTGCCACAAATATCTGATCTGGTGGCTCTGCCACATATATCTATTCTGGTGGCCCTGCCACGATTATTCAGATCTGGTGACTTTGTCACATTATTCGCTCAGCGACCATGCTGCAAATTCTGTAGTGTGTAGCGGTTGGGTGGGTCGAGTAGTCTCCCCACATGGTGTAACGCTGGTACGGGGGTGTTATGGATGAATCTGGGTTGGATTTCTGCATAAACATGTAATATTTGTTCTGTTCAGTTATGGGCCTATGGTCTTTATTCGAATTACATTGCGGGCTAAGGCCAACTTATTCTATTTCTGTGGTTTGAGCTGATATAGGCTATGGTTGGGTTAATTTACACACTGAGTTTCCCCAAACTCACCCCTATTATTTTCATCCACGCAGGTAATCCCCAACCATAGTGGGCTTGAAGCTGTGAGGGAATTCGGAGTGGCCACCCGTTCTGAAAGTTTGATTTTCTTCTAGTGAACTGGACATCCTTTTAATTATGTTTGAGGTTTTGGGCTTTTAAATGTAATAAGGCCACTTATTTATTTTTGATGGTTTTTAATATGTATTAATAAGATAGGTAATATTTATTTTAACTGTTGAAATTGGATAGCTTTAGGGCGCGTTTTCAAAAACAACAGTTGATTTCAATATAACACGACAACAAGTAAAGCTTCCGCAATGAAAGTATTTTCCAAAATTAATCACTTTTCCTAAGAATTACTTAATCAAATCGGTTTCCTAGAAATATCCATGACGTTAAGGTGTGGCAATGGCGGTATGCATGTCTAGGATTGGATCCGAAGGGAGCTTGGTACTTAAGCAGTCCGATGGACTCACCACCTCTTTTCCGGTTTCCTACCTGGTGCACAGCTTCCATTCACTTTAACCCTTAATGAATTAATCTTTTGAACATCAAGTACGATTTTTTGGACTTAGAATGGAAATTTTTTTTTAACATTTTTGATGTGGCATGCCGGATCCGGCCATAACTTCTGGGCCAGGTTTGGGGTGCTACATAGGGCCTAAACGGAACAGTGGTTGCGAATCCGCGAATCCGAGATAGAAATTTTTATTTTGATTAATTTTTATAATTTACCGAGTGATTAGATGCATGTGTTAGAGTATCGGTGGAAAATTTTATAGATAGCATGCTTAATTTGCCTACTAGGGCTTAATTGCAAAAGTTGATAAATATGAGTTTTAGATGCTAAAGGATTAAATTGAAGAGTATAATTGAAGTAGAGGTCGTTAAATGGTAATTAGATCATTAGGTTTTCATGGACAAAAATGGACATACATAGATAAAAATAACTAAAGTTTTAATGAAGGGTATTTTAGTCATTTAGTAATTAAAAGATTAAAAAAGGGCAAAAATTGGCAAAATGTGCCCATCTTCTTCATTAGGCTTAAATTTCAAGGGTTCTTCATAGCTAGGGTTTTGTCAAGCTTTCAAGCTTCATAGTAAGTGATTCCAAGCCCCGTTTTTAATGTTTTGTACGTTTTTGAAGTCCCAGTACCTTGATTTAGCTTATTCTAGTAATAATTTAACCTAGGGTTCATATTTGGTAAAATACCCATAGGTGAAATGTGTTTATTTTGATGTTTTATGGTAGAATATGAAGCTTGAAATTATGTTAAATGACTTGAGCTAAGGGATTTTAAGGGAAAACGAGTAAAACGACATAATCGGTAAAATACCTAATGGTCATAAGTACATGTTAGAGTGGAAATTTGATGTTGCCGTAGATAAATAAATGATCAGCATGTCATAAAACATAAGAATTAGGGATAAAGTTTCATTTCTAAGTGTTGGGGCAAAAGTGTAAATATGCGAAAGTTTAAGGGCAAAATCATAATTTTGCCAAAGTTAGAGTTAATGAGTGTTTTGATAAATGTGAATATTAAATAAGTTAAATATGCTATTATAGATCAAAAAGAATGAAATCCGGGGTTAGACCAAGGAACGAAAAAGGTTGAGGACTAAATCAAAATATTTGATCGTATTTTGTATCGAGGTCAGTTTGCGGTAAATAAATGCAATGTTTTATTATTTATAATTAATGAAGTTATTTTTCAGCATCTATATATTTATTTTGTAAATTTATTTCTTGATGATTCAAGTAAGAATTGACGGAGAAATGATACTTAAAAGTTTCAGTTGAACCTTAGGAAAGTGTAGGATACAAATGTCATGACATTAGGGTTTAAGGATACCAAGTAAGACCATGCCAAGGCATGGAATTGGTATGTTTTACAAGGCAAGGACATCATGTAAGACCATGTCAAGACATGGCATTGATAAACTACTATAAGGAAAAGATCCCATGTAAGACCATATCAAGGCATGGTAATGGTGAGTTCATAAGGCAAGGATGCCACGTAAGACCATGTCAAGACATGGCAATGGTAAGTTTACAAAAGGAAAGGTACCCATGTATCTTTAGTATTCCAAATGGTTCAACAGAAAATTCAAACAGTGTACCAAAGGGAAGGTAAGATAAGTCCATGTTCGAAAGGTTCAGGTTATCTTCAATAATTCATTTAGAATGCTGTTATTTATTTACATGCAAACTTACTAAGATTTATGCTTACTCCCTTTCTTTTCTCTCTTTTTTATAGTATCACAAAGACAACTCAGAAAATCGTAAGGATGTCGGAGATCGCCTCACACTATCAACGAGTTATCTCGGTATTTAGTGACTAGAAATACTTTAAGTTATGGCATGTATAAGGACTTGGCTATTTTGTGTGTATGTCCTTATGATATGATTAAAGAATGGAATTTGAATACTTGACAATTATTAGCTGATGATATAGCTAATTAAGCACATGTTTTGGTATTATGTATGCCTAAATGAGGTTTGATGCAAAGTAACTATGAAAGAGTAAGAGTTGGCCATGGAACAGTTAGGAAACAACAACAGTGATGTGGATTTGAAAAATCACTACAAATTGTAGAAATGAAATTAAATGGTGAATAAGATATATAATTAATACTTATTGAGTCTATTTTTGTAGGAAAGAAACAGAGTAAGAAAGGAAGTCTATATTCTGAGATATTTAAATTTCTATAAGACTGGTTCAGAGTGACTTCGTAATCCCCTATTCCAAATTTGGAAAATCACGAGAAATTGTAAAAAAATAATTATAAGTCATATTTTATAGTTTTACATTTCTTAGTGAGCCTATTTTCATTAGAAACAAACGTAAACATTATCCGATTTCTGTATAATAAGATAATCGATTTTTAGTGAAGAGAGGTTAGGTCCACTGAACTGCGAAACAAGGGAACATTTAATGAATAAACTGTACTAATTAGCCAAACCAAAAATTCTGGAAAAATAAAGCTAACAAGATATATGAGTCTAATTTCAGGGAAAATTTACAGATTTAAATTTTGAGTTTTGTAACTCGAGTTATAATTAATTTAGTGACTGTTATGCAGATGGACAGTTTTATTATGAATAGTGAAATAAATTGTTTTGATTTGTGTAAGTAATCGGAAAATTTTTAATGTTCCTAGTTTTGGTCCTGAACCATTCCAATTGAGCGTTTTAGGGCCTCGAAGGCCCTTTTTATGGATTTATTGGATGAATGTGAGTGAATTAATTTTATTTAAAAGTAATTTTTTTATACCACGAACAACTAAGATAAGTCTGGTAACGCCTCGTGCTCGACTCTGGCGACAGTCTTGAGTAAGGAGTGTTACAACATGCCTGTGTGTGAGGCAATGTGGAGCATACTGACTTGATTTCTAATTCAACACCAGGGGACACATGGCCGTGTAATTTGACCGTGCGTTGTACACAGCTGAGACACACGCCCGTGTCGCTGCCTGTGTGGACAAAAATAGGCTATTTACCAAACCATTTTGCCACCCTAACTTATGCTCACCTACATCAAACTCAAAGACACCAAATCATCTAATTATACATTCTTCTAAACTTATCCAAACATAAATCATACCATTTTATAACCAATAACTTCAATACACACAAATCATCTAATTATACATTTCCAATTATGCATCATGATGCTCAATTTCGCAAACATATATGTTCTCTAATTTTAACCATTTAGCACCTACCATATCTATATCCACAAGCTTCATAATATAAGCCATACACATATCCATCCATGAATTTACAATACAAACCATATATGCATATATATATACATAACCAAAACAACCAAATTAAGCCAACTTCTATGGCTATATTTACAATGTAACACCCCGAATTTGGGCCCAGAAGTATTGGGCCTTAAGTGTGGGTCCATAGAAGGTTTTATATAGGTATTTAATTGTGCAATGAAATGACACAATTAAATGTTTGCTTTAGTGGTTAATGGCTTTGAGAAGTGTTAGAGAAATCTTGGGTTCAAACTTGGGCTTTAGCAAAAATTTTGGTATTAAGTGAAAAAAACCTTGATGCTTGGATGAGGGTTTTTAAATTATTGTGTTAAATAAATGACACAAGGAAGCTTGTAGTCTAGTGGTTGTGGCATCATTAAGGTTGTATGGGAGCCTGGGTTCAAGCCTTGGCTCTTGCAATTTATTTTGGGTTTTAAAGGAACCGGACTTTGGCCTTTAGACCTTATAATTAATTGGGGATAAAATATGACACAAAAAGCCTTGTGGCTTAGTGGCAAGTAGCGTGTGGAGCATTTAAAGGGAGGCATAGGCTCGAATCCCATGGCAAGCAAAGAGCATTTATTTTGCTAACAGGGGGCAGAAAGAGTTGGTGTTGAATTTAAACTCTAATGTTGGAGGGATCCTATATCAGGAAGCTAATATAAGAGTGGTTGTGAAGCTGGCTTTAAATAGAGGGAACCATGAGGAGAGTAAATGTACCTTTCTTGGCTGATCCCTTTCGCTATATGGCGTGCTCGTTTGGGTTGGGCGTCGGCTAAGAGTGCTCGGAGTATGGATTAACTCCAGTCTCCTATCAGGTGTGTATTTCATACTACTCTTGCTGTACGATGGCTACTTCGGGCTGCGATGGGTCGAAAGGGGTCATGTGGACCTAATGGGCCTACAGGCCCAATTGGATAAGTTGTTTGATTGTGTAGTAAATATTGGGTTAGGCTAGGTGAGTCTAATATTTGTGGCTAGATTTGGGCTAAAAGGGCCACACGAGCGTGTGGGCCCATTTGGGCCGAGAATGGGCTTTAGAGCCATTAGTATTGTTATCCATGTTTAGAATACTTTAGTTTACCAATTATTGAAATACCTTCGACTTGTAAAATTACCAAAGTACCCCCGATTTACATAATTACCGTTTTACCCTCGATTTATAGAATTACCGTTATACCCTCGATTTATAGAATTACTATTTTACCCTTAATTTACAGAATTACTGTTTTACCCTCGATTTACAAAATTACTAAAATACCCTTGGTTTACAAAATTACCAAAATACCTCGGTTTGTAAAATTGCTAAAATACCCCTGGTTTGTAAAATTACCAAAATACCCCTAGTTTGTAAAATTACCAAAATACCACTAGTTTGTGAAAGTACCGAAATACCCTCAATTTGTAAAATTACCAAAATACCCCTGATTTACAAAATAACAGAAATACCCTTGACTTTCTAAAAATTATAAAAATACCATTGGTTTACAACATTACTGAAATACCCTTGGTTTGTAGATTTACCAAAACACCCTTGTAGGGTGAAATGACTAAAATACCCTTTTTAGGTAAAAAGACTGTAAAGCCCCTGTAGGGTAAAGTGACTGTAATACCCCTGTATAGTAAAATGACGAATATGCCCTTATGTTCCGTATGACTGATGTGCTTAGGATTTACATATATTGATATTGGATTAGTTAAGTTTGAGTGACAGGTGGTGGTTATCGTAGGCGATTGATTTTGGAAACGTTTCAACTTCAACCCGTAACAGGTGTGTACTAACCCTCATAATAGCTTAGATTAATATTTGCTGAAAAGCCGAAAGCTTCATATTTTAGTGATACGGTAATTAATATTTAGATCTATTTTCTACGCACGTTTAAGTTGGATTCACAATAGATATGGGGTAGGAAGGTATTTGGAACGTTCTTCAACGAGTAGATCTCTTGGTAAGTATTTGAACCTTCTTTCCATTTGTATCTTGTGGTTTAAGAAAAGCTGAAAACCCCTCTGTCGACTAAGGCTAAAAGGGTTTTTGGTGTTATTTGGTTTGTTGGTGCTAGTGAGGACTAAAGGCTACTGATCGAGGAGTGTGTGAAAAGCTTGGATCATCGGAGTGACTAAATCTAGTCATCAACTTCGGCAAAGGTATGAACCCAAGGGCCATTGTGGATGTTGGCCAAATGTGTAAGTGATGATAATAGGTAGTTTTCGATTTGGTTTAATATTAACATGGTCTAATCTATAAGTGGTTGATTATAGGAGAAATCGCATAGGAGATCTCGTCAAGGAATATCGCAAATCAGGTGTGTAACGAACCCTTTTCATAAGCTAAAAGCAATAAATGCCGAAAAGCCGAAATGCCGAAATTCTGGTATTTCGAGGACTAGTGAGCAAGCGAACGCTCATTAGTTAGTTAGATTCGTTGAGATGATGATTAGGAACATTGGAAAAGGTAAGAACGTGTTTTTGGCGTTCACGGTAAGTTGGGCCTCGAGGGGCTGAACAAAGGCCCAATAGGCTTTCGAGCCCATTTGGGAAAAATTGGTAGAAAACAGAAATCTGTTAAAATTGCATGTTAGAACTGTTAATACTGTTATGGATATAGGCTAAATGGGCCTAGATGACAAAATTAGCTAAGTAGGGCCCATTAGGGGTTTTAGGCCCAATAACTCGATTTCGCTAAAAATGGGCCAGAATCACTATTTGCACCCATGAATTGTTAGTAATCGTTAATGAACATGGAAACCCTAATTTTTGGTAAAATTACAAGATTACCCTTATAACATGAAAATGACCGTTTTGCCCCTAGGTAAAAATGACCGTTATACCCCTAGGGTTTATATATGAACTTAATGCATGGGATTTTGATAAACATGATATGTATGACATGCACATGACATGTATGATATGCACATGATATGTATGATATGCACATGAGATGTTCATAAATGCATTGGGTTGGGTTTTTATATGGATGGAGGAAGTGCAAAAAGGCTTATGCCCCAGTTATTAAAGGGCTTATGCCTCAGTTACTAAAGGGCTTATACCCCAATTATAATAAAGGGCTTATGCCCCAGTTATGATGAAGGGCTTATGCCCCAGTTATAATGAAGGGCTTATGCCCCAGTTATGATAAAGGGCTTATGCCCCAGTTATAAAAAGGGCTTTTGCCCCAGTTACTAAAAGAGGCTAGGCCTCGGTTATATGATAAAGCTATCTTTGCCGCCAAAGGAGAGTTATGGCGGGGTGGGTCGAGTTAATCCCCACATGGTGTGTTGGTTGGTACGGTGGAGAGTAGCGGATGGTGGGTTGAGTAGCCTCCCAAATGGGCTTGCATTCTTTCATTGACATTATATGTGATATTGAAATGGGCCTATGGGCCATACCATTTACTGATAAAAGGCTTCGCCTAGTAATATGAAATCTGAAAAGGCTTCGCTCGGTGTTATGAAATATGAAATATGAAAAGGGCTATGGCCCAGTACATGTTTGAGATTGGATTTGGGCTTAGGCCCAACAGGCTGTTATTGTTTTGGGCTTTGAAAGGGGCTTGTTACACACTGAGTTTCCAAACTCACCCCCTTTCGTTAACCTTGCAGGTGAGCCTTGATGTGGGGACTTGGGTCGGAGGGGATTCAGAGTGGCCTCGGTGATCGCTTTTGGACCTTTAAATAAGCGTTGGTTTTCATTTAATTCCCTTTAATTGTTATTTATTTTTGGGTTGTAATAAGGCCATTTTTAACTTTTCTTTTATTTCTTCTCGGGATTATTTTATTTTTAATAACTTCAAACCTGGTTGATAAGTGTTCAAATGGGCTAGACTTAGGACGGGTTTTCAAAGCGATACTTGTTTTCAAAATATCTCAACACCATGATTAATCGATTTATCAAAGACGTCCACTTAAACAAATTTAAACTCGATATAGCAAAGTGTGGCTATGGTTGTGGGCATGTCTAGGATTGGATCCAACCAAAGAGCTTGGTACTTAAGCAGCCTTCATGGCTCACCTCCTCTGTCTCGGATACCTACCTGGTGCCCAGCTTCCATACACTTTGTTAACTCAACAAAATATATGGTTTTTAAAACACTAAAATGGAATGTGGGTTTTCAACTCCAACGTGGCACGTCAGATTCAGATATAACGTCTGGGCCAGGTTTGGGGTGTTACATTTAGTGGTATCAGACATAGTTGCAACAACTCGGCTGTGGATCGGGTCCGAAAATTTTTCGAAAATTTAGGCCTAAGAAGGGTATTTTGGAAATAGTTTTGGAAAGTTCATTTCAAAAATGTTTTACAGATGTATACATGTTAAAATGGTTTAAATTTTTACGGGTTTTAAAATTTGGTAACAGAAGAAGTGGCACATCAATCTCGGCACCAAGTCTGTAAGTATTTACATTCCTCATATTACATTTGTATTAAGATATTATCAGTAGATAGAACTGACACCATATCATGACATTATAACTAGGGCAACCCTAAAACTCTAGAATACTGAGACTGTAGCTAGGCTATGATTACGTGAAAATAGAAACTTTAAAATACTATCTCTGCATAAGACATATGAATAAATAGTAAATTTTTTGAGATCTTTGTAGTTAATTGATATGTGTACTGGTAATGTAGAGTATGGATATGGATTCTGAGGGTAAGCAAAGTCTACCACTTCGGGTTGCGGTAACTCGGAGCTTGGTACTGAGGCACTGGCCGAGTTAGTAAGGAAAGTGGTAGAGGAAGTATTGGATAACAAAATTAAGGAAATTAGGGAAACACTTCAAGCAGGGTGCTTGGAGTGTAAGAAAAGGAAGGATTCTAGTTCTCAGAAAACCAAGCCTCATTCTGTGAAACATGTTAAGGCACGACCAAACTATCCAATCTGCAAAGACAGCAACGGACGTCATCCGGGTGAATGCCATAGGAAGACAGGAGCATGTCTTAGATGTGGGTCCAAGGAGCATCGAGCTCGGGATTGCCAAGTTTATTTTATTTAAATATGTGTTACTTAATTGTATGCGTGCTTGATAAATGTTTCTTTACTTTGGTAATTAGATGTTCAGGTCGTACTAAGAATTATTTTTAATTAGAGTGCGAGCGGAAGCATAGAGGTTTGACTTGAGTAATACGGTTAGTTGATAGTTGGAAATTTCGAGGACGAAATTTCTTTAAGGGGAGTAGAATTGTAACACCCCAAATTTGGGCCTAGAAGTATTGGGCCTTGAGTGTGGGTCCGTAAGGAGGTTTTATATAGGTATTTAATTGTGCAATGAAATGACACAATTAAATGTTTGCTTTAGTGGTTAATGGCTTTGAGAAGTGTTAGAGAATCTTGGGTTCAAACTTGGGCTTTAGCAAAAATTTGGTATTAAGTGAAAAAACCGGATGCTTGGATGAGGGTTTTAAATTATTGTGTTAAATAAATGACACAAGGAAGCTTGTAGTCTAGTGGTTGTGGCGTCATTAAGGTTGTATGGGAGCCTGGGTTCAAGCCTTGGCTCTTGCAATTTATTTTGGTTTTTTAAAGGGAACCTTGACTTTGGCCTTTAGACCTTATAATTAATTGGGGATAAAATATGACGCAAAAAGCCTTGTAGCTTAGTGGCAAGTAGCGCGTGGAGCATTTAAGGGGAGGCATAGGTTCGAATCCCATGGCAAGCAAAGAGCATTTATTTTGCTAACAGGGGACGGCAAGAGTTAGTGTTGAATTTAAACTCTAATGTTGGAGGGATCCCACATCAGGAAGCAAATATAAGAGTGGTTGTGAAATTGGCTTTAAATAGAGGGAATCATGAGGAGAGTAAATGTACCTTTCTTGGCTGATCTCTTTCGCTGTATGGCGTGCTCGTTTGGGTTGGGCGTCGGCTAAGAGTGCTCGGAGTGTGGATTAACTCCGCCTCCTATCGTGTGTATTTCTTACTACTCTTGTCAGACGATGGCTACTTGGACGCGATGGGTCGAAAGGGGTCATGTGGGCCTAATGGGCCTCTGAGCCCAATTGGATAAGTTGTTTGATTGTGTAGTAAATATTGGGCTAGGCTAGGTGAATCTAATATTTGTGGCTAGATTTGGGCAAAAAGGGCCACACGAGCGTGTGGGCCCATTTGGGCCGAGAATGGGCTTTAGAGCCATTAGTATTGTTATCCATGTTTAGAATACTTTAGTTTACCAATTATTGAAATACCCTCGACTTGTAAAATTACCAAAGTACTCCCGATTTACAGAATTACTGTTTTACGCTAGATTTATAGAATTTAAACTCTAATGTTGGAGGGATCCCACATCAGGAAGCTAATATAAGAGTGGTTGTGAAATTGGCTTTAAATAGAGGGAATCATGAGGAGAGTAAATGTACCTTTCTTGGCTGATCTCTTTCGCTGTATGGCGTGCTCGTTTGGGTTAGACGTCGGCTAAGAGTGCTCGGAGTGTGGATTAACTCCAGTCTCCTATCAGGTGTGTATTTCATACTACTCTTTGCATCGATGGCTACTTGAGTGCGATGGGTCGAAAGGGTCATGTGGACCTAATGGGCCTCAGCCCAATTGGATAAGTTGTTTGATTGTGTAGTAAATATTGGGTTAGGCTAGGTGAGTCTAATATTTGTGGCTAGATTTGGCTAAAAGGGCCACACGAGCGTGTGGGCCCATTTAATGAGAATGGGCTTTAGAGCCATTAGTATTGTTATCCATGTTTAGAATACTTTAGTTTACCAATTATTGAAATACCTTCGACTTGTAAAATTACCAAAGTACCCCCGATTTACATAATTACCGTTTTACCCTCGATTTACAGAATTACCGTTATACCCTCGATTTATAGAATTACTATTTTACCCTTAATTTACAGAATTACAGTTTTACCCTCGATTTACAAAATTACTAAAATACCCTTGGTTTACAAAATTACCAAAACACCCTGGTCTGTAAAATTGCTAAAATACCCCTGGTTTGTAAAATTACCAAAATACCCCTAGTTTGTAAAATTACCAAAATACCACTAGTTTGTGAAATTACTGAAATACCTTCAATTTATAAAATTACCAAAATACCCCTGATTTACAAAATTACAGAAATACCTTTAACTTTCTAAAAATTATAAAAATACCATTGGTTTACAACATTACTGAAATACCCTTGGTTTGTAGATTTACCAAAACACCCTTGTAGGGTGAAATGACTAAAATACCCTTATTAGATAAAACCATCAGAAAGCCCCTGTAGGGTAAAGTGACCGTAATACCCTCAGATAGTAAAATGACGAATATGCCCTCATGTTCCGTATGACCGATGTGCTTAGGATTTACATATATTGATATTGGATTAGCTAAGTTTGAGTGATGTGGGTGGTTATCGTAGGCGATTGATTTTGGAAGCGTTTCAACTTCAACCCGTAATGTGTGTACTAACCCTCGTAATAGCTTAGATTAATATTTCTTTGAAAAGTCAAAGCTTCATATTTTAGTGATTTGGGAATTAATATTTAGATCTATCTTCTACGCATGTTTAAGTCGGATTCACAACGGATATGGGGTAGGAAGGTATTTGGAACGTTCTTCAACAAGTAGATCTCTTGGTAAGTATTCGAACCTTCTTTCCATTTGTATCTTGTGGTTTAAGAAAAGCTGAAAACCCCTCTGTCGACTAAGGCTAAAAGGGTTTTTGGTGTTATTTGGTTTGTTGGTGCTAGTGAGGATTAAAGGCTACCGATCGAGGAGTGTGTGAAAAGCTTTGATCATCGGAGTGACTAAATCTAGTCATCAACTTCGGCAAAGGTATGAACCCAAGGGCCATTGTGGATGGTGGCCGAATGTGTAAGTGATGATAATAGGTAGTTTTCGATTTGGTTTAATATTAACATGGTCTAATCTATAAGTGGTTGATTATAGGAGAAATCGTATAGGAGATCTCGTCAAGGAATATCGCAAATCAGGTGTGTAACGAACCCTTTTCATAAGCTTAAAGCGATAAATGCCGAAAAGCCAAATTGCTGAAATTCTGGCATTTCGACGACTCGTGAGCAAGCGAACACTCATTAGTTAGTTAGATCCGTTGAGATAATGATCAGGAACATTGGAAACGGTAAGAACGTGTTTTTGGCGTTCACAGTAAGTTAGGCCTCGAGGGGCTGAACTAGGGCCCAATAGGCTTTCGGGCCCATTTGGGAAAAATTGGTAGAAAATGGAAATTTGTCAAAACTGCATGTTAGAACTATTAATACTGTTATGGATATAGGATAAATGGGCCTAGATGACAAAATCGGCTAAGTAGGGCCCATTTGGGGTTTTAGGCCCAATAACTCGATTTCGCTAGAAATGGGCCAGAATCACTATTTGCACCCATGAATTGTTAGTAATCGTTAATGAACATGGAAACCCTAATTTTTGGTAAAATTACAAGATTACCCGTATAACATGAAAATGACCGTTTTACCCCTAGGTAAAAATGACCATTATACCCCTAGGGTTTATATATGAACTTAATGCATCGGATTTTGATAAACATGATATGTATGATATGCACATGACATGTATGATATGCACATGATATGTATGATATGCACATGACATGTATGATATGCACATGATATGTATGATATGCACATGAAATATTCATTAATGCATTGGGCTGGGTTTTTATATGGATGGAGGAAGTGCAAAAGGGCTTATGCCCCAGTTATTAAAGGGCTTATGCCCCAGTTATTAAAGGGCTTATGCCCCAGTTATGATAAAGGGCTTATGCCCCAGTTATGATGAAGGGCTTATGCCCCAGTTATGATAAAGGGCTTATGCCCTAGTTATAAAAAGGGCTTTTGCCCCAGTTACTAAAAGAGGCTAGGCCTCCAGTTATATGATAAAGCAGCTATGCTGCCAGTGGAGAGTTATGGCGGGGTGGGTCGAGTTAATCCCCACATAGTGTGTTGGTTGGTACGGGTGGAGAGTAGCGGATGGTGGGTTAAGTAGTCTCCCCAAATGGGCTTGCATTCTTTCATTGACATTATATGTGATATTGAAATGGGCCTATGGGCCATACCGTTTACAGTAAAGGCTTCGGCCTAGTAATATGAAATATGAAAAGGCTTCGGCCTAGTGTTATGAAATATGAAATATGAAAAGGGTTATGGCCCAGTACATGTTGGAGATTGGATTTGGGCTTAGGCCCAACAGGCTATTATTGTTTTGGGCTCTGAAAGGGGCTTGTTACACACTAAATTTCCAAACTCACCCCCTTTCCTTAACCTTGCAGGTGAGCCTTGACGTGGGGACTTGGGCTGGAGGGGATTCAGAGTGGCCACGGTGATCACTTTTGGACCTTTAAATAAGTGTTGGTTTTCATTTAATTCCTTTTAATTATTATTTATTTTTGGGTTGTAATAAGGCCATTTTTAAATTTTCTTTTATTTATTCTCGAGATTATTTTATTTTTAATAACTTCAAACCTGGTTGATAAGTGTTCAAATGGGCTAGACTTAGGACGGTTTTGAAAAGCGATACTTGTTTTCAAAATATCTCAACACCACGATTAATCGATTTATCAAAGACGTCCACTTAAACAAATTTAAACTCGATATAGCAAAGTGTGGCTATGGTTGTGGGCATGTCTAGGATTGGATCCAACCAAAGAGCTTGGTACTTAAGCAGCCTTCATGGCTCACCTCCTCTGTCTCGGATACCTACCTGGTGCCCAGCTTCCATACACTTTGTTAACTCAACAAAATATATGGTTTTTAAAACACTAAAATGGAACGTGGGTCTTCAATTCCAACATGGCACATCAAATTCGGCCATAACTTCAGGGCCGGGTTTGGGGTGTTACATTTAGTGGTATCAGAGCTAAGTTGCAACAATTTGGCTGTGGATCGGGTTCGAAAATTTTTTTGAAAATTTAGGCCTAAGAAGGGTATTTTCAGAAATAGTTTTTGGAAAGTTCATTTCAAAAATGTTTTACAGAGTATACATGTTAAAATGGTTTAAATTTTTCTGCGTTTTTGAAATTTGGTAACCGAAGAATTGGCACACTGAATCTCCGGCACCAACTCTGTAAGAATTGGTAACCGAAGAAATGTTTTACAGAGCATTTATTTTGCTAACAGGGGGCGGCAAGAGTTGGTGTTGAATTTAAACTCTAATGTTGGAGGGATCCTATATCAGGAAGCTAATATAAGAGTGGTTGTGAAGCTGGCTTTAAATAGAGGGAACCATGAGGAGAGTAAATGTACCTTTCTTGGCTGATCCCTTTCGCTGTATGGTGTGCTCGTTTGGGTTGGGCATCGGCTAAGAGTGCTCGGAGTGTGGATTAACTCCAGTCTCCTATCAGGTGTGTATTTCTTACTACTCTAGCTGTAGGATGGCTACTTCGGGCCGCAATGGGTCGAAAGGGGTCATGTGGGCCTAATGGGCCTACAGGCCCAATTGGATAAGTTGTTTGATTGTGTAGTAAATATTGGGCTAGGCTAGGTGAATCTAATATTTGTGGCTAGATTTGGGCTAAAAGGGCCACATGAGCGTGTGGGCCCATTTGGGCCGAGAATGGGCTTTAGAGCCATTAGTATTGTTATCCATGTTTAGAATACTTTAGTTTACCAATTATTGAAATAGCCTCGACTTGTAAAATTACCAAAGTACCCCCGATTTACATAATTACCGTTTTACCCTCGATTTATAGAATTACTATTTTACCCTTAATTTACAGAATTACTGTTTTACCCTCGATTTACAAAATTACTAAAATACCCTTGGTTTACAAAATTACCAAAATACCCTGGTCTGTAAAATTGCTAAAATACCCCTGGTTTGTAAAATTACCAAAATACCCCTAGTTTGTAAAATTACCAAAATACCACTAGTTTGTGAAATTACTGAAATACCTTCAATTTATAAAATTACCAAAATACCCCTGATTTACAAAAATACAGAAATACCTTTAACTTTCTAAAAATTATAAAAATACCATTGGTTTACAACATTACTGAAATACCCTTGGTTTGTAGATTTACCAAAACACCCTTGTAGGGTGAAATGACTAAAATACCCTTATTAGGTAAAACCACTGTAAAGCCCCTGTAGGGTAAAGTGACCGTAATACCCCTGTATAGTAAAATGACGAATATGCCCTCATGTTCCGTATGACTGATGTGCTTAGGATTTACATATATTGATATTGGATTAGCTAAGTTTGAGTGACAGGTGGTGGTTATCGTAGGCGATTGATTTTGGAAACGTTTCAACTTCAACCCGTAACAGGTGTGTACTAACCCTCGTAATAGCTTAGATTAATATTTGCTGAAAAGCCGAAAGCTTCATATTTTAGTGATTCGGGAATTAATATTTAGATCTATTTTCTACGCACGTTTAAGTCGGATTCACAACGGATATGGGGTAGGAAGGTATTTGGAACTTTCTTCAACGAGTAGATCTCTTGGTAAGTATTCGAACCTTCTTTCCATTTGTATCTTGTGGTTTAAGAAAAGCTGAAAACCCCTCTGTCGACTAAGGCTAAAAGGGTTTTTGGTGTTATTTGGTTTGTTGGTGCTAGTGAGGATTAAAGGCTACCGATCGAGGAGTGTGTGAAAAGCTTTGATCATCGGAGTGACTAAATCTAGTCATCAACTTCGGCAAAGGTATGAACCCAAGGGCCATTGTGGATGGTGGCCATGTATAAGTGATGATAATAGGTAGTTTTCGATTTGGTTTAATATTAACATGGTCTAATATATAAGTGGTTGATTATAGGAGAAATCGCATAGGAGATCTCGTCAAGGAATATCGCAAATCAGGTGTGTAACGAACCCTTTTCATAAGCTTAAAGCAATAAATGCCGAAAAGCCGAAATGCCTAATTTCTGGCATTTCGAGGACTTGTGAGCAAGCGAACGCTCATTAGTTAGTTAGATTCGTTGAGATGATGATCAGGAACATTAGAAACAGTAAGAACGTGTTTTTGGCGTTCACGGTTAGTTGATCCTCGAGGGGCTGAACTAGGGCCCAATAGGCTTTCGGGCCCATTTGGGAAAAATTGGTAGAAAACGGAAATCTGTTAAAATTGCATGTTAGAACTGTTAATACTGTTATGGATATAGGCTACATGGGCCTAGATGACAAAATCGGCTAAGTAGGGCCCATTAGGGGTTTTAGGCCTAACAACTCGATTTCGCTAAAAATGGGCCAGAATCATTATTTGCACCCATGAATTGTTAGTAATCGTTAATGCACATGGAAACCCTAATTTTGGTAAAATTACAAGATTACCCTTATAACATGAAAATGACCGTTTTGCCCCTAGGTAAAAATGACCATTATACCCCTAGGGTTTATATATGAACTTAATGCATGGGATTTTGATAAACATGATATGTATGATATGCACATGACATGTATGATATGCACATGATATGTATGATATGCACATGAGATGTTCATAAATGCATTGGGTTGGGTTTTTATATGGATGGAGGAAGTGCAAAAGGGCTTATGCCCCAGTTATTAAAGGGCTTATGCCCCAGTTATGATGAAGGGCTTATGCCCCAGTTATGATGAAGGGCTTATGCCCCAGTTATGATAAAAGGCTTATGCCCCAGTTATAAAAAGGGCTTTTGCCCCAGTTACTAAAATAGGCTAGGCCTCCAGTTATATGATAAAGCACTATCTTTGCCAAAGGAGAGTTATGGCGGGGTGGGTCGAGTTAATCCCCACATGGTGTGTTGGTTGGTACGGGTGGAGAGTAGCGGATGGTGGGTTGAGTAGCCTCCCCAAATGGGCTTGCATTCTTTCATTGACATTATATGTGATATTGAAATGGGCCTATGGGCCATACCATTTCTGATAAAGGCTTCGCCTAGTAATATGAAATCTGAAAAGGCTTGGCTCAGTGTTATGAAATATGAAATATGAAAAGGGCTATGGCCCAGTACATGTTTGAGATTGGATTTGGGCTTAGGTCCAATAGGCTGTTATTGTTTTGGGCTCTGAAAGGGGCTTGTTACACACTGAGTTTCCAAACTCACCCCCTTTCCTTAACCTTACAGGTGAGCCTTGATGTGGGGACTTGGGCCGGAGGGGATTCAGAGTGGCCACGGTGATCGTTTTTGGACCTTTAAATAAGCGTTGGTTTTCATTTAATTCCCTTTAATTATTATTTATTTTTGGATTGTAATAAGGCCATTTTTAACTTTTCTATTATTTCTTCTCGGGATTATTTTATTTTTAATAACTTCAAACCTGGTTGATAAGTGTTCAAATGGGCTAGACTTAGGATGGGTTTTCAAAGCGATACTTGTTTTCAAAATATCTCAACACCACGATTAATCGATTTATCAAAGACGTCCACTTAAACAAATTTAAACTCGATATAGCAAAGTGTGGCTATGGTTGTGGGCATGTCTAGGATTGGATCCAACCAAAGAGCTTGGTACTTAAGCAGCCTTCATGGCTCACCTCCTCTGTCTCGGATACCTACCTGGTGCCCAGCTTCTATACACTTTGTTAACTCAACAAAATATATGGTTTTTAAAACACTAAAATGGAACGTGGGTTTTCAGCTCCAACGTGGCACGTCAGATTCGGCCATAACGTCTGGGCCGGGTTTGGGGTGTTACATACAAACCAAAACATATACATTTAAAAACCATTTCAAATGACAAAAAATCATTATCAACCCATAATCAAAATGATTCAAAATACCTATACATTCCATATACTCAAAACATAAGTTTGAAAGTACCAAATGGATAGCTTGATAGTGTGATGAAGTCTCATACAATCCCCAATTCTGAGCTAGCTTAGAAATCACTATAAAACACGGAAAAATAAACAATGTAAGCTTTATAGCTTAGTAAGCTCGTATGAAATAATTAAGCAAATTTCACCAATTTTTTACACTTATTTTCAAATAAGTAACTCAAATTGTATCAAAACATTAATCACCAAGTTAACATGGAATTTAACCACATAAATGATCAAAACATTATTTGCTCAAATAGTTTTTCGTACTTACATGTACCGATACATATCTATTTCTCACCAATTTACATCTTCAATATACCTGTTCAACCATTCGGAATAAAAGTCGGATACTTAGAAGTCTTGCACACTAAGTTCCAATATCATCGCCTGAAGCCAACTCAATATATTTTGCACCCGAAGTGCTAATATCATGGCCCGTAGCCAAATTAGTGAAGCTCACACCCAAAATGCCCATATCATGGCTCGAAGCCAAATCAAAGTAACTCGCACCCAAAGTGCCGATTTCATGGCCCAAACCCAAATCAATATATTTCCTAATGACATGCCACTAGTATCCTAATCTATTCCTAAAGTTCAACCGGGATTTCAAATGTCGAATTATCATCGAATCACTATCGAACATATCCAGAGTCTCGTATTCATAGTTTATGCAATATCAAAGCATATAAAATACATTTGTAATGAAACTTATAACATACGAACTTACCTTGGACATAAAATCGACGACACGGGTCAACTAATCTGAGACTTTATTCTTTCCCCGATCTAAGTTTGTATTTTTCTTTTCTTGACCTATATAATATCAAATTCAGTTTATTCAATTATCTCTCTATTCAAATTAATCTAAAACACTCTTTAAAGCACATTTACACTTTTTCCCCTAATATTTCAATAATTTTACAATTTAGTCCTTATTTCATAAAATTACAAATTCATGAGACTCAACCCCAACCCATGCTAGCCAAATTTCAATTGGGTCCCTAGCAGCCCATATTTTTCACTTATTTCACATTTTAACCACTAAATTCACACATTTCACAATTTAGCCCCTAATTTGCATTTTCACTAAAAATCACTTAACAATACTTGTATAACTATCATCAAACATCCATTATTTATCATTAACCATCAAAATACTCATGTATTCATCAATTGAAACATCTAAAATCTTTAACAATTTTCCAAAATAGTCCATAGGCTAGCTAGACCTAGTTGCAACGATCTCAAAAACATAGAAATAATTAAAAACGAATCAAAAATACATACCTAATTGATAGAAAAAGGAATGCCGAACCCTATCTTTTTCTCAAGAAATCAATTAGTTTTTCTCTTTTGGAGAAGATGAATACAAATTACCTATTTTGTTTTTACTTAATTTTCATTTTAATTATCATTTACCATATTAACCTTAATTAAAAACCATTAATATCATCCAAATGATGTCTATCTATGTCCACTTATATTTCAGATTGTCCATTTACAACATAAGGACCTCCACTTTAAGATTCTATAGCTATTTAATGCCTTTAACTAATAGAACAACACTTTTGCACTTTATGGGATTTAGTCCTTTTTATCAAATTAAACACTCAAACGATAAAATTTCTTAACGAAAATTACACAAATCATATTTTCATGTCGAAGACACTAAAATAATAATAAAATAAATATTTTGACTTCAGATTTGTGGTCCCAAAGCCACTGTTCTGATTTGACTAAAAATGGGCTATTGGCTGCTGATTTTTGCTATTTTTAGCTGCCATCTCAACCTATAAATACCCCCTTGGCTGCTCATTTCAAACACACCTCAAAACATCTCATCCTTTCACTTTTCTCTGACTTACTCTCTTCAAAGCCCTTCTTTTGTTCTTCATTTTCCTTTCAATTCCCTGGCCAATTTCACCTCTTGGAAAAGAGTCATTCAACCATGATTTGTAGTAACATTCAAGTGTTTGTGGAAGCCTCAATTCAACAAGAACAAGTAGAAAACGAGCGGAGCTAGTCAAGCCTCAGAGAAACACCAGATTTGATTATTGTTCCTTATTCTTTTAATTTTATTGTTGTTGTTATGAACATGTCTATGAATACTTGTGATGTTGATCTATTTAATATAATTAATACGGCTTGAATTTAATTCATGTTAGGTTGATTACATTTCATCCACTTAATTTATTAAAATTATGTTTGTGTTGTTATAGGCCTGTTGTTTGATTAAGTAAAACCATGACTAAGTTATTCTTGCATTAAAAATTGTAAGGTAACTAACGAATTAATTATTTAAACAGGTTGAAATTATAAATAATTGACAATAGTTAATCAATGCATGTTTAATCTTCTAAGGTAGTTGAGGGTTAAAATAGCGACAATACTAGACAATATATTAGCCTTGCATAACTTGCAAGATTATTGTGATTAAACTTTTTCAAGGTTGGAATACGTTGTTACCTCATTTGGTCTTTCATGTGCTTATGAGTATTGATTAATTTTTTGAATTGGCATTGGAAAATGTCCAAGAGATTAGTTAATTTAATAAGTACATATAAGCAGTAGTTAGCAAATTACCAAGTTGCAGGGAATTTATTCGTAACAACATGAACATGAGTTTAATAATTCTAAGTTAAGAAATGTAATTAGTCTAACACAATTATGTCATCTTGATTAAAATTATCTTTTGAAATCGTGCATTGAAATTTTATTTTTATCTTATTTGTTTTACTTGGTTAAATTTTAGTTTTTAATCACTTCCTCAATATCAAAATATTTTTCTTCACCAAGGTGTTTTAATTGAATTCAGAAATAAATTCTTTTCACAATCCCTGTGGGTATGATAACTCGACATTTACTTGTCACTTTATTACTTGTTGCGACTGTATACACTTGTACATTTCCACCATTCCAGTTTTTCATCCTCTCTACACTGATTCATCATTGAAAGAAAAAGAGAAAGCCATTTTTGAAGTTTCCATATTCGACCATCAATTGGTAAGCTCAATTAGGTCATTTTCTTATAATTCTTTTTAGATTTGAAATCATGAAAGCTTGATTTAGCTAGCCCATGTACCTGTAACACCCTAAACCTGGCCTAGACGCTAGGGTCAAATCTGGTGTGTTACATCAAAGCGTCGTTCAAAAATTGAGTTGTCGGTAAAAGTTTATTTCTAAAAGTAAAACCTTTTGTACGGGTTTAGCAAATCATCTCGTCACAAACGTTTGCTCAAAATATTTGCCTTTGTGATATTAATTCAACTTAAATTACGGAAGCTCTTTTGAAAACTTTGTTGTTTAAAGCTCGTGTTCTTTAGAAAACTGTGAATAGTTTGAAAACTCGAGTTTTCCTAGACTAGTAGTTTAATATAAGAAATCAAAAGCCTATTAAAAGTTGAAAGCCCCCAAATGACCTTATTACATAACTAAAACCCAAATATGAAAGCTTAAATAAATTGAGTCATTAACAACCAATCTGTGGACGTGTGGCCACCACTGAGTCCCTCGTGGCTCTAAATCGTCTAAGGCTGGGGATTACCTGCACAGTTAAAAGAAGGGTGAGTTTACGAAAACTCAATGCGTAATCCCCTATCGGTCAACAATAATAGTGCATACAGTAACGGTCTGGGCCTGAGCCCTATTCAATAACAGTACAGTCTGGGCCTAAGCCCTATGCAGTAACAATGTGGGCCTATGCCCAAAATAATATAATCACAATATGGGTATGTAACCCAACCCAATCCATCGTGCTCACCACCCGTACCAACCAACTCACCATGTGGGGATTAAATCGACCCACCCAGCCAACTCACCAATATCGTAGTGTAGCTACTAATAGTAATACAGCAAAACTGCTAATAGCGGTAAACGTGGCATAGCCACTAATATCAGAATGCGTGGTAAAACCACCAGAACAGTTTTTCCTCCAAATCAGAATCCCAACCCCAATGCAGTATGTCATGTCATAATATTTCGTGTATGCAAGGTTTCATACTCAGATACGGTCATGCATATGTCATACACTCATCAATTAACCTACCTCTAAGGTATAACAGTCATTTTCACCCATTAGGGGTAGAATAGTAATTTTTACCCCTTAGGGGTATTTTAGTCATTTTACCCTTTGGGGTCTCAGTACAGATAATCAACCTCTCGGAAGGTCCACAGTCATCTCAAGCGACTTAAGTAACCTAAACAGACCTAACGGTGTAAATGAGCCTAAAACCCATTATTCGGCCTAAGTGGGCCCACATGCTCGTGTGGCCCACTTAGCCCAAATTTAGCTACGGCTATGTGACCTACATAGCCTAGTCCAAAATTTATCACTTACCATGGATTTAATCTGTATAGGGCCCATGAGCCCATTGAGCCCTCCCAGCCCATTTCGGCCCAACGAAGCCCTTAACGGGCTTGCCATGCAGATGACATGACAAGCCCAACTACTTCCCACCTATCTGTTAGACTACACAAGCGAGCCCGCAGGGCCTATTGGGCCTATTTGGCCCATCGAGGCCCAGTACACGAGAATGCTCGTGGTGACCTCTACAGTCTATCTCTCATGATTTGTAGGCTCGGTTTACCCCACGAGCGGTCGCACGCTCGTGAAGCCTCAAATGCCGAAGTTTTGGCTTTTCGGCTTTTGTCGATTTCCAACAAAGAAGGGAGTGAGTACACACCTGTTTATGAGAACACGCCAAAGTCCATGATCACCAACTTTGGCATATCCTGCATTGAGTCTTAATCTCTTCCCCCCTCACCAACTCATTTGGTTCGCTCTATTTAAAGCCAGCTTCTAACCAATGCTCATGTTAGCTTCCCAATGTGAGATTACTTTCAGCCATTAGGAAAATTCCTTATTTTTCTTTTTTTATGACCACTTCAACCACAGAGTTCCAGTCCAACTCCACCTCCTACACAGTTCAAACAGTAAAATAAATACTCCATTGCACATCCCAAGGCTTGAACATCAGACCTTACAGTTACAACCTTGCCACTCCACCACTGGCTCTTTTTGTGTCACAAAATATCCTCAATTTACTTAACACAACAATTTAAAAGGCCATCATCCAAGCATCCATGGTTTTATTCACTTAAAACCAAAATTTTTACTAAAGCCCAGATTTGAACCCAAGATTTCTCAAACACTTCACAGAGCACTTAACCACTAAAGCAGATACACAGTTGTGTCATTTCCTTGCACAGTTAACTACTTATATACAACCTCCCTACGGACCCATACTCAAGGCTCAATACTTCTAGGCCCAAATTCGAGGCGTTACAGTACCAATTTGTAAAACTGTTAGAGTTTTAAAAAGTTGCCATTATTGTTTTCTTAAAGAATTAGGTGTGAAATTGATAGAAATTAAGTTTAGTTTATGACAAGGACTAGATTGTAAAACTTAATTTTTAGTTTTGTACTTTAAGACCAAATTGGATAAAATGTAAAAATGTTATGAAATTTCAGTAGGAAAAGAAAGTAATAGGTCTCTAATGAACAAATGTGAAATCAAATTTTAATCCAAAGCTAGGAATTAAAAGTTATGCTTGTCGGGTTTAGTGACTAAATTGAATAAATTGAAATATATGCATGAATTGGAAATTGGTTGTGAATTGGCTAGAAAGTTATATTGATATATGTTTTATGATTGTGCATAGCTAACGTCGATGATGGGCCATCAAGAGGGAAAACAAAAGCGAGAGTTGTTGACAAGTGACGTGGGACCCCAGTTTGTAATTCTATGATTCGGGACCAATCTAATTATTGAATATTCATAAAATTTTACATTATATAGTGTTTAGGTGAGTTGAGAATGACTATCTGAACTAAATTACTATGATTGAAATTGAGTAACGAGATATGAACTAAATTGAATGGAATAAAAAGTTACATGACTTACTTGATATGTTATTATTGGTATGAGATTATGTTGAAATATGTTATGAATGTTATGGACTTGGGAAATGTGGATGAATTGAGAATGTTGGAATGCGAATTGAACTATATAATGAAATTGGAAAATTAGTTACCCTATTAGCTTTTCGGACAGAGTCGGATATAAGGGTCAGGACATTGATTAGGAACCATCGTTGCTAGGCAATCCAGGATGGTAGAATGTTCAGATGTTGAATGCCATTATTGTCAGACCATCGTTGCTAGGCCACTTAGGATGGTAAAATGTAAGAACAGTGAAAGTCATCGTTGTTGGGCCATTCAGGATGGTAGAATATTGAAATAGAGTAAACCATCATTGTCAGGATAACCGAGATGGTAATATATTGTATAGTATGAACCATCATTTTCAGGCCACCCAAGATGGTATAGTGAGAATAAATAGCAAAAGTCATCGTTGCCAAGCCACCCAAGATGACAAGAATAGTATAAGAAGTTATGGAAGTTAATGAATTGGTATGTTGTGCTTATATGTGCATTAAGATAGATAAGGTGTGTAAAATACTATATGAATCAATTGAAAATGAGCCCCAGGACTAAAATGGATTAGGGACTTAAATAGAAATTATCCTAAGGACTAAAATGGTTATTAAACCATTGTTTTCATATAGTTAGTAGACGGTAATGATGAATTTGTTAAGATTAAATTATTAACTAAAATACTTTCATTAAATAATAAATTAAGGTTAATTATGATTAATTAAGGATTAATCTTTTTTTTTATAAAGAAAAAACTTAGTGGGAAGTTGTCATCTTCCTCCATAAGCCATCGAAACCATTAGAAAAAAAAGAGAAAAGCTTGGTTCTTGGCATTTTCATTTTGGTCCACCATGTGTGAAGGTAATTAAGCCTTTTTCATATAATTTTTATAGATTTTTTTATCACAGGAGCTTGATTTAGCTAGTCAATGCATCAATTTGTTCAAAATTTGAAGTTTTGATAAGTTGATATTGTTGAGAATTGGATGAATTAGGTGTTAAATTGATAGATAATAAGCTTAAGTTATGAAAAGGACTAAATTGTGAAGCTTAATTGTTAGTTTCGTACATTATGGACCAAATTGAAAAAAATACAAATTTTTTATTTTGGTAGGAATAGAAAATATAGGATCCCTAATGAATATATGCAAAATTAGATTTTAGCCTAACGCTTTAGATTGAAAGTTATATTTGTCCCAATTTTTAGACTAAATTAAATAAATTGCAAAATATATGTGAATTGGTATTTGGTTATGAATTGGTTGGAAATGGATAAAGTGTTATGTTTTGTGACTAATCATAGTTAACGTCGACATAGATCCTTTGAGAGGAAAAGGAAAAGAGAAAGTTGTCAAGAGACGATGATTTGTACATTTATGATTTAGGGTCGTATTGATTGATTGCATCTTCATGTTAACTGCATTTAGAAATATTAAGGTGAGTACTTAGTGAGAATATAAGCTATTGAATTGAGCTTAATTATGCATTACCGAAATAGAGGACTAAATTAAATAAAATGTAAATTAGTATGAAATGTTTGAAATATGATATGTGCTATGAGATTGGGTGAAAATGTATTGAATGACATGAAGTATATGTGATATGTTAATAGATTGGATTGTGATAGTGACTATGTTTGATAAATGGTAATTGTACTAAATTGTAAATGAGTTGAATATTAGTACCCTATTAGCTATTTGGACTGTGTCGGATATAGTTGGCATCCCATAGAATTGGTTTGTGTAGAGGATTTTGTGCTTTTGCGTCAAGATGCACTTTGTGTGCCAAGATTAACTTTGTGTCTCAATATGTGCTTTGTGCATCAAGATGCGTTTTTACGCCATTATGTACGTTACATTCTAGTTACCCTACTTCGATTTATCTGATGATGCACTTCGGTGCTAGTTTGTTGTGTTGGTTGGATGATCTGAGTATCTGTCCGAGTTTGAGTCAGGTGAATAAGGGTTGCAAAATGGACAACTGGAAAATGATATGAATATGATATCGATTGATGTTATTGTATTGAATTATGTACATATGAGGTTGGAATATTGAAATTTTATCACTAATTTAGCAAATCAAATGAAAATAAGCCTTGGGGGCCTAAACGAATGTGAATGAGTCAATATACTCTAGATTTAAGTTGAATATGAAATAAAGTAAAAGAGGTTATTTCCAAAAATCATGAATAGTATAGTGTTAATAGTATACGGTAAAGTTACATAATTGTATGTTTGATTCTTTGATATGTATTGAATGAATGGTTAAAGGCAAACAAGTTGGAATTGGTCATTTATGTGTATTGTTGGATAGGTTGGATGTTATTTTCTTAGCATGCTTAAAAATATAGATAGATGATGAAAAATGGTCAACATCTTGGAAACATGGTTTGGTTAGATATTGAGTACACATATATGCATGTTTTACCTTGAAACATATTGTTAATGATTGTGTATATATATATATCTTGAATCATAAATGTAGCATTGAGCCCTATTGCTAGTGTATGGTTTGTTTTCTCCATGCGCAGGTATAGGTGACCCTTGGGATTATGAGAAGTAGATTCAGTATCCAAGAAGCGATTCACCGACTCAGAAAGCCTATAATGTACTCTTTTTATTGTATATGACATGTACCTCGGGTTGAAGTCAATTTTGTATCGTAAATAGTTGAAGTTAGAACTTGGTACTTAATTTTAGTTTGAAGCATGATTTTGACATAATTTGGCTTCAATGAAATTGGTGATACGACATGTATGCAGAACAAGATTGTAGCTTGTCTAAGTTGCGGATGTATCCTAGATCTCCAAACGAACATAAATAGAAATGGGAAACAATGAAGACAAATTAGTTGTCACAAATGAGAATAAAACACAATTAAAACAAAAGAAAAATGAACTGACTGGTAAGGAGTCCAATAGAGAGTGAATTAGTGTAACATCCCAAAATAGGGCCTAGTCAGAATAGTGGTTTCAGGACCACAAATCTGATGTTAAAATATTGTTTTTATGATTGTTATGAGGTTTAGAATATGAATATATGCATGTGTTAAAGTTTCATGAAGAAATTCTAAGTATAAGGTGTCCAATTAGAGATTAGGGACCAAATTGAATAAGTTACAAAATTTGTGTTTTAGAAGCAATTTGTAACACCCCTTACCCGTATCCAAGGCTGGAACAGGGTACGAGGCATTACCAGACTTAACCATACACATAGAAGAAAATCGGGCTATAAAATTTCATTTAATTCAAAACTTTTTGAACACATGCATAGACTCATATTTAAATACATATAATGTGGCATAAATGAGCACTTACACATCCATAATCATGCAATAACATGTCATTCACTTTAAACATATTTGCTTACCATCCTGTATATAATATACATTCTTACACTAACTAGAACTAGACATGCTAAATCTTACTCTCGTTTTATACCATCATAATGTAGTTACCAATTTGTGCATTAAACATCCATATTCAAGGCAACATTACTCATTTCCATTTAATTCATGATCCACTGGCTTGCATTTAACTTACCTGATGTATTACCAATCATGCATAACAAACAAAGCTAACTATATCATCGCATCAAAACATAGGACATGACATGATTAATTAAACTTACAAACCATAATGGATAAGGACCACATCTCATGATCATATACGATGACTCAATGCAGACTGATACATATGGTCAAAGTCATAATAATAATAATACATATCACAAACCAACTTCCTATACATGCCACTCACTTGATATTTCTAATATTTGAATTAATTCTCCCAAAAATGATAGCTTGATAGTGTGATTTTGCCTCCGACGATCTCCAACCCTGAGCCGACCTGCCAAAACTGAAGAAGTAGAGAGGAGGGGTAAGCTTTACGCTTAGTAAGTCCATATAAAGTTAATAAGCAATTACCCACATATATATTTTTTTAAAGTAAAACATCATAATCGTACAATTTACTCTTGTTCAGGTTAAGTTGTTTTTCCGAGTTACAGTTACTAATTCATTCATATCTGGAGTTACGAGACTCCAAATTAAGTTTCGCTAATTTTCCTTGAAATACATCACCATTCATACAACAGTGCATTACTGAAAATTAGGAAATCTTTACTCAATGCAGACTAGTCCAGTTCAGACGCTTTGGTTAGCAATATTCTCATCTGTCCAAACCTTGCTAACATGTAATACATTTTCATCTTTTTAACACCCCCTTACCCGTGACCATCGCCGAAGTCGAGCACGAGGCGTTAACAGACTTAAATTATCACTTAAACAATTTCAAACAATTTATTTCACCTTTCATAATAAACTGCCCATCTGCGTCATAGTCACTAAAAAAAATCATATCTCAAGTTACAAAACTCAAAATTAAAATCCGTAAATTTTATCTAAAACTAGACTCATATATTTATTTAATAATTTTTTCTAGAATTTTTGGTCAGGCCAATTAGTACAGTTTATTAGTTAAAGTTTTCCCATTTTTAGTGTTTGACTGCTCCGACCTCTGTTCACTATGAATCACTTTTCTCTCTATACAGAATTCAGATGACTATGCCATTTATTTCTATCAAAATTAAACTCAATAAGGAATCTATACATATAAAGTATGACTCCGAATTATTTTTGTAAAAGTTTTAGACAATTTCTAAAGTCAGAACAGGGGATTCAGAAATTGCTCTGATCCTATTCCACCAAAACTCAAATTTCTCATAAAATACAACTCATTTACCTGTTTTGTTTCTTCCATATGAAAATAGACTCAATAAGATTAAATTTCATATTTTTTCATCATCTAATTCTATCTCGACTATTTTTAGTGAGTTTTCAAACTCACGTCATTGCTGTTGTATGATACTGTTTTATAGCAAATTTCACCTTCTTATGAATTTCCATGGATTGGATAGCACATTAAATATACATAACACCAAATATGATCTTGATTAGCCATTCCAATGGCTAATCATTACCAAAGATTTCCTTACCACCCAATAGCCATATCATAAGATCATATACACAAAATGATTATAATGCTATACATGTTATACTCAAAATATACAAGCCACTATACAAAAACATTACCAAACATTTCCTTACCACCCAATAGCCATATCATAAGATCATATACAAAAAATGATTATAATGCTATACATGTCATACTCAAAATATACAAGCCATTATACCAAAATGGTCCACGGATAGTTTGAGCGAGCCTCCGACCGTTCCTAATTTCTGAGCTAGCTTGTCAAAACTACAAAGAATGGAAAGGAGGGAGTAAGCATAAATGCTTAGTAAGTTCACATGTAAATAGCAAGTAACATAATTATGCAATCCAACATAAAACATCATTTGTATAAATATCACCAAGACATTCATGTTACATTTGCATTTACTATCTTACCACGATTTCATCATACTAAGTTCTCAACCCAAGGGTTTAAGCGCATACCTGTCCAAATTTTCTTATTCACCACACTTACCAGCATGTCACCTTCGTCTTAAGTATTCTCCTTATTCATTTAAGATTCACTCATTGAACACATCAGAATATAATTTGGATACACGGATTGCATGCACATAAGTGCCATACCCACAGCTAGAAAAACTTAATAGCCTGCGGAAATTATGTAGCCAAGCTACCATGTAACCCGCCCATAAGTGAACTCGGACTCAACTCAACGAGCTCGGGCATTCGCATCCATAAGTGAACTCGGACTCAACTCAACGTGTTTGGATGCCTAGTTACATCTCACGAACTTGGACTCAACTCGACGAGCTCGGAACTCAAATATCCTAGTACATGTCACTTGTATCCAAATCTATTCCCAAGGTTCAAATGGGAATTTCCTCAAGCACACATCTTTGCCGTCTTCCACGGAATGTCGGAACCGATACTTGGTAGCATTTCATGTTTATCAAGTACCTTACATAATTTGCATATTACTAAATAATAACCCAAAAAGCATAATATTTCATGATAATAATCATCATATCATATAAATAACATTAAATTACTTAAAATGACAATTATGTTACTACGTTTACACATGAACTTACCTCGGTATAAAATGTTAGAAATCGAGCCTATTGCTCGTAAACTTTATTTTTCCATCGATCACGACTCGAATCTTGTTTCTCTTGATCTAAAATAACAAATTTAGCTTATTTAATACTCACATTTATTAAAACAATCCTTGACTCAAACTTTGGAAAAATTACATTTTTTCCCCTAAACTTTTACATATTTATACTTTTTCCCCAAGGCTCAGAAATTAAACTTCGTCCTATTTTCTTATGTTTTATGACATGCTGATCATTTTCCCCTTCTATAGAAACATCAAATTCTCACTCTAACATGTACTTATGAACATTAGGAATTTTTACCGATTATGTTATTTTACTCGTTTTCACGTAAAATCGCTTAGTAAAAGTTGTTTAACACAATTTCAAACTTCATATTCTACCATAAAACATGAAAATAAACACATTTTTCCAAATATAAACCCTAGGTTAAATTATTGCTAGAATAAGCTTAACCAAGTTACCGGGATTTCAAAAATGTAAAGAACTTTAAAAAGGGGCTAGGGAGCACTTACAATCGAGCTTCGGAGTTTGAAAAAACCTTAACCATGGCTGCTGCTGGTAGAAACGGTTGAATGAAGAGGATGATAGCTAATTTGGCTTATTTCCCTGGTAGAAACGGTTGAATGAAGAGGATGATAGCTAATTTGGCTTATTTCCCTTTTTAATTCTTTTAATTATTAGTTAAACAAAATACCCCTAACTTAAAAATATTTTATTACACCCATTTCATGTCTATTTTTGTCCATCAATTAACCAATGGTCTAATTATCATTTAAGGACCCTCAATTTAAAATTTCATAACAATTGGACACCTCTAGTATTTAGAACTCAACTTTTGCACTTTTTACGATTTAGTCCTTTTGACTAAATTAAGTGCCTGAACGTCAAAATTTTCAAACAAAATTTTTAAAAAATTATTCCGTGAAATTGTAGACCATAAAAATATAATAAAAAATAAAATTTTCATCGTCGAATTTGTGGTCCTGAAACCACTGTTCCGACTAGGCCCAAAATCAGGATGTTACACAATTTGTATGAAATTGCCTTGGATTATTAATTAGGTGGTATTAAAGAGAAATTTTCCCAATTTCTAAGTTTTTGTCCAAAAATGGTCTTGTATAGAAAAATTTGAAGGAAAGGCATTAGGGGCATTTTGGTCATTTGTTATATTAATGAAATAAAAAGGGAAAATAAGTCAAAAATCAGCTCATTCTCTCCATGTTGCTGTCGAAATTTTAGGGTTCTCCATAGCTAGGGTTTTCAAGCTTCCAAGCTCTATAGTAAGTGCTCCCAAGCCCCGTTTTTAATGTTCTTCGTATTTTTGAAATCCCGATAACTTGCTCTCTCTATTTCTACCCATATTTATGCTAGGTTCATGTTTAGAAATTTACCATGCATGAGAAGCTTATGTTTTGATGATTTATGGAGGGATATGAGGGTTTAAAGGATGATAAACAACTTTTACTAAGTAGATTTTCATGACAAGGGCTTTAAGGACTATTTTGTAAAAGTTGTAGAAAAGGGTAGAAAATATGAAAGGAAGGAAAATGTGGGCTATGATGAACATGAAAATGTTTGGCTAGGCTTGGATAACTAAGAAATCCCATACATTGTATTATCCGAGCCTAGGGACTAAATTACAAATATATGAAAGTATAGAGGTAAAATAATAATTTTACCCAAGTATAAATTTTGGGTCGTTTTGAGTAATGTATGTATTAAACAAGCCAAAATTGGTATTATAGATCAAGAGAATCGAGATACGGGCCTTGATCAGGGAAAGAACAAGGTTTACGAGGTTTAGGCTCAATTTCTAATATTTTGTACCGAGGTAAGTACATAAGCAAATAAATACATTAATTATTGTTATTAAATGATTTATTGATATTTGTATGCTTAATATGCTTATTTGGCTATGTTGATAATATAACATGTTTTGATACCTTGTTATATGATCATGTGACGTTGGCCATGTGAAAGAAACCATTTATGTGAGTAAGTTCGGTAAAGGTCTGGAAGTCCAAAATCCCGTTTGAACCTTAGGAATGGTTGAGGATACAAGTGACATGTCACTAGGATAGTCATGTGTGTTATGGGCTCATTTAATAAGTGATACATGCTAGGGTCTGGGTGCTGGGTATACTGAGTTGTGTTCGGATACTCTCTTAGCTCTTTGAGTAGCCCCGTTGAGAGTGGTATGTGATTCTGTGATATGAGGCACTTCGGTGCAGATTCTGTCAGGTAGCCAAGTCTAAGTTCAGGCACTTCTATGCATTTTTTCCGTGTGTCCGAATCATATTCCAAGTGTTCAACGGGTAACATTATATGAATTCCGAAAGTAAAATTTATGTAAGCCATATGTATGGTAGACGACACAGGTATGTACTAAAACCCTATGAAGACTTAGTATATGATGATATTATGGAAAGATTTGTATTTGGATAAGCATGTGCATATGAATATGGAAGGTAAAATATATATAGAACATGATGAAAAGTATCATAATGGATAAGTAATTATGCGTAGATTATCAATAATTGCAAAAATGTAGATTATTTGTATGTGTACTTACTAAGCTTTATAGCTTAGCCTCCTCTCTTTTCCCTTCTCTTTAGATATGACAAGCTAGCTCAAAAGATCGGGAGACATCAAAGCTTGGATCACACTATCTTCAAGTATTTTGGGTATAAAAAGGGTTCAATTATTTTGGTCATGGCATGTATAGGAAACTTGTCTATTTTGTGTTTATGTGTCATGTTGAAGTAGCCAAGTGTAATGGCTCATTTGGGAATTGATTATTTTGTATATGACCATGTGATTTGGTCCATATTAATGACTGGGATGTATCCCTAAGTTTACTTTTGCATGCATTCTAAGATGTGTATGTGTTGGTTTGATGGATGACTATTTATTTGCTAGTATGTGGTTGCATGATTTAGCACTCATAATGGATTCATAATAAGGAATATGGTAAAGCATGAAATTGGTGTGGAATGACTAAAAGATAAGGTTGTGTAAATACAAATGGACTAGTATAAAAAAGGGGTCATAGTGATGCTATAATGTTGCATGTTTAAGTGTCCAAATATATCATGGGAAATGCCATTGAGCATATGGAAGTGTATGATTGTTTAAGAGTGACCAATGGCTTGGAGATTAGCCTCTAAATGGTCCACACGGGTAGACACACGGGCATGTGTCCAGGCCGTGTGTGACACACGGTCAGGCCCATAGGTGTGTTGTTCGGCCGTGTGTCCCCTGCACCTTGAATTTTAGGTTAACATGTATGGTAGTAAACACACGGGCGGAGACATGGCCGTGTGTCTCAACCGTGTGGAGGACACGGCCTCTGGCCACAGGTGTGTGCTTGGCCATGTGCTTCAAATTTGTATGATGATGTCATAAATAGAATGCTTGCTAAAATCACACGGGCTACCACACGGGCGTGTCCCAGACCGTGTGAGGAAGACGGACCAAGGACACGGGCGTGTGCTTAGCCGTGTGAAAACCCCTGTAGGTATGAACTGGAAAATAAATCCAATAATTCCACATAGGTGTGGGACATGGGCGTGTCCCCAAGCACACGGGCGTGTGCATTGCCTCCACACGGGTGTGTGAGGCTTTAACCTAGAAATTTTCTTAAAATTTTCGTGAGTTCTCGGTTTAGTCCCAGACTGCTAATGATGTATGTTTTGGGCCTCGTAGGTCCATAATAGGGACAAATTGACCTTAATTGCTTGGTTTTAGTTTGAATGAAATTTTGTGGCCCGATTATATATGTTTGGTTCTGCGTAAGTTTGGTAATGCCTCGTACCCTGTCCCGGCATTAGATACGGGTAAGGGGTGTTACAATTAGGGTTTTTTGGATGGTAAAAAACCGTTATTAGACCTCAAGAATATGCCTCAACCAGGTCTAGAAAACAGAACACAAATCAGATTTGTTAGAAGTGATTTTAAAGATAAAAGAAAACTATTTTGTACAAAAATATTTGAAATAGCAAGAAAAGATTGAAACTCCTAATTTTGGTGTGTTTCTTGATGGAACAATATAAGAGAAAGATCGCTTGAAGCAATTTCAACCTAGAACAAAAGTCAATAAAATTAGCAAACCAAAATATCAAGAACTAAATTAAAATAAACAAGAAATGATCAATTAAGGATAGAATGGAAAAGATGGCAAGAAGCCTTGGAAACATTAAGAATCCATAACTCCTTTCAATGGCTCTAATTTCCCCTTCAAGAAAGAGCTCTTGGAAAGAAAAAGCTTGAAGATAATTCCCACAACCTAAAATATTGTTAAAACAACTTCTAAAAAAAAACTTAAGAGCAATTCATGAAGAAAAAACTCAAAGAGAATTATAATTAAAAAAATCAATTGTTTTTCTATAAGGGTGGACGACCATGCTCTTTATAGGCTCCCAAAATAAGTTTTTGTAACAGCTTAATTTTGGGGGCAAGTCGAAATAGTGGTCTCGAGACCACAAATTCAAATTTGAATAAAATATTTTATCATTATTTTGGAATCATTGCAAGTTTATATTAGTGTACGAAAAATTTGGTGAGTTAATTTTAACGTTTGTGAGCCCAATTGCAAAAAAAGACTAAATCGTAAAAGTGCAAAAGTCCTAATTTGATAGCTAAAGGTGTTATTTTATTAGAAAATCAAAATTGAGGGGTTTTAAGGGGAAATTAGACCTTTAAAAGAAAGCGAAGCTTGCCATAGAGTCAAAGAGGAGTCAAAATTTTCAAATTTGGTAAGTTAGGTGGCTTATTTTTTACTAAAATAGAAATAAATAAAGGATGATATCATCCCTTTTTCATCTTCTTTCTCTACCAAAAATCAGCCATTAAAGGGAGTTTGAAAGTTTAAAATTTTTAGCAACTTGAAGCACTCACAAGTAAGTGATTTCCATGTCCTTTGTTGATGATTTTTGTACTTTTAAGACCCTTGAAGCATGAGCTTTCAAATGAGGGTTCTATTTTGCAAAATGGTTTAAAGTCTAGGGTTTTTTCCATGAGAGCATCTAGGGTGTTTTCTGAAATTTTATGGAAGAATATGAGTCTTGGGTGTGACATAAACAACTTTTGTGAAAGACGTTAGCATGAAAACACCTAAAGGGACTATAAACCAATGCTTCCATAAATTCGATCGTGGTTTACAATTATAGCTTTCATACCTATTTATTTGGAATCATCTCCCAAATAAAGAAAGAACAAGAATGAAAGAAAAGGCAGTGATTTAAATCAAGATTTTTCCAGCAGCCTATGGCAAATCACAAATAGAAGTAGAAGCGAAAAATAACAAAATAATCTTGCATTAGACTACTTGTCTTCTTGTAGTTGGATCTCCAAGTTTTTGGAAGGCTCCAAATTCCACTTGAGCATCCAAATATGGATCAATACCGGCAAAAACATTTCTGAACAAGGTTCTAGTGTCACGGGCTAGAGTTCAAGGCCCATGACCATTGAACCAAATGCATCTAATGGTGGTCTATTACTTAGATGGGGATCATTTGGCCCACGAGAGCTGGCTCGATTCAAGAAACTATTGGAGAAGCTTGTCAGATTGAAGCCTGGTTGGCCTGATTGTGAAGATATGGCAACTTAGGCAACTATGGTAACTAATCTTAAAGATAGAGGGAATCATATCTTGTAAGATTAGATAGGATTTGATATGGCAATATCTTGTAAATCACTTAAATTAGGGGATATGGTTAATCTCGTCCGTTGATGTAATTGTATCTTGACCGTCGATTTTGGTGGAGCTTAAGTATAAATAAAGAGCCTTCCCCTCATTTGTCCTCACTCCATTCATTGTTTCATTATTCTTTGTGAATAAGAGAATAGAGAGCATTTACTCAAACACTTTGCGAGCGTCCCTTTCTATTGTTCTTTTCAAGCTTCTTTTGGCATAAATTTGCTTCCGCTGTACTAGTTGGTGCCTTGGAGGAGTTCATAAGGAATCCTCATTCGAGTAAAGGCTGACTTGGGCGAGTTTGGATGAGCAAATCACCTAAGGCCTCATTGATTGAGAAACGAAAGGTCTAGCCCCATGACAAGTGGTATCCGAGTTAGGGTTCGAACCAAGTGGTATCCGAGCTAGGGTTCGAACCAAGTGGTATCTGAGCTGTTGGTTCGAAGGCACTGTTGGGATGTCGAAAGAAAAGTTCGAACAAAGGTGGGGGAGAAAGTCTTTAAGAGAGATGCTGTCGACAGTAGAGGTACTCGTGGGTAAACTTGAGGAGTCCATGGAGGACGTTAAAGAGTCTGACAATGCTCGTGAGGAAAGCATTGAAGACATAAAGGAACAGTTCAGGGACTTTGTGACCACGTGTCTAACTTTCCAAAGGGATAACGTGCAAGAGTTGCTAGATTCCCAAAGGAAGAAGCTAATAGAGAGGAACAATGCTCTCGAAGCCATAGTGAAGGCTTTGAAGGAGGAAACAATGGCCACGATGCTGGCTTTAAGCAAAAGAATAGAGGAGTTCAAGGGAGAGCTGGCCTTGTGTCGAGCAGCGGTGAGGGAAGGAGTGTCAAGTGCAGCACTCAGTAACGAGTATGTCCCAAAGCCGAAAGAGTTTGTGGGGACAATGTCTGCATGTGATGTGGAGAATTTCTTGTGGAGGATGGAAAACTACTTCTGTGCCAAAGGCATCATGGATGATGCGGGTAAGGTACAAACTGCTTCATTATTTCTTACTGATATTATGCTTTTATGTGGTGAGGTAGGACCACAGATAAAAGGCAAGGTGAGATTGGAACATGGGAAAAGTTCCAATATGAGTTGAAGGGACAGTTTTACCTGGAGTTTGCCGAGGAAAAAGCTCAGGCAAAGTTGTAAGGGATAACGCAACGGGGCATAGTGGGGGAGTATGTTCGTGAGTTTAAAGAACTTATGCTCCAAGTTTCAGATGTGATCGAGAGAGAAGCAATGCTTGCTTTTCAAGAAGGATTGAAGCCGTGGGTCAGACAGGAGGTGGAACAAAGAGGTGTCCAAAAGCTGTCGGAAGCCATGAAGGTAGCGGTATCTATGGTTAAGCTTGGTCTAGGGAAAGACAAGCTTGGATCTTCCAAGTCTGAGGAAAGGGGCATATGTGAAGGGAATCACAAGGAAGATACGGATGAGTATGGCAATGGCAACGGAAACAATGGTGGTAATGGGAAACCACGAGTTGGGAAGAAGAAGCCCAAAAGGAAAAGGGACAAGATGAAATGCTTTCTCTGCGATGGTCCACATATATTGAAGAAATATCCGATGAAATCCACGCTTAGGAAGAAGCCGGTGGGTAAGGCCTTGGGACTTGGTTTGAGCGCAAGGGGTGTCGAAGCCAAGGAGGCCGAAAGCGAGAAGAAGCCAGTTGAGTGCTTCTTATGTCATGGTCCGCATAGGTTGCGGAAGTGTCCGAGGAAGTCTGTTATCGATGGGAATAATCGAGTAGATACGGAGCCCAAGAAGCTTGGTTCGAGCAAGGGAAAAGCCGAAGCCAAGAGGGCAAAGAGGAGCAAGTCTGTCATCGAAGGAAACAATGGAGCAGACAAGGAGCCCAAGAAGTTTGGTTCGAGCAAGGGTAAAGTCGAAGCCAAGAGGGCTAAGAGGAGCAAAAAGAAGCGAGTAAAGTGCTTCTTGTGCTATGGTCCGCATGAGTTGCAGAACTATCCAAAGTAAGCCGTAGTCAAAGGAAAGGCAACGTCCGAGCATGGTGAGTCACCGGAGGGGCTTCCACCCAAGGAAGAGGTGAGTTTGTCATCGAACATATTCCGCCCTAGCCGCCTTTGACCTAGCGCCTTCAATGCAAATAGTGAAGCTGGGACCAATGAGGCTCAAATCAAGTGAAGCGTCGGAGTTGGCCGAGTCATCGACAGGGCTTCCACCTATGGGAGAGCTGGGTGATGCATCGGACTTGAAGGAAAAAGAAGTGATGCATGTGGGATAGTTGACCCGAGTAAATGCAAAGGTACATTCGGAACACTCTGATAGTGTTTTGCATTCTAACTTGTGTACTTGGCGAGAACGTAGGGGCCCTTTCGAAGTTCTTGAGCAAGGAGGTCGAGAGACTGTGGGCAATACGAAGCTAAGTGTTGTGAATCATGAGGATTCTGTTCGAGGGAAGTTAGAATGTGGGCAAGGTAGTGACATAACTCCTTGTCATCGAGATGTACAAACGAGTAGGACGGCTCGAGTTAAGAAGCGAAGGAAGCCGAGGTAAAAGTCCCGAAGGAAAGGAAGAGCTAAGGCAACGAGTGGGGTCCGAGATGAATCAAGTTAGTGCCATTCAGGAGTCGCAACAAGGACGTTGTGAGAATGGGTGGGGGAGAATGTCACGGGCCAGAGTTCAAAGCCCGTGACCATCGAACCAAATGCATCTAATGGAGGTCTATTACTTAGATGTGGATCATTTGGCCCATGAGAGCTGGCCCGATTCAAGGAACTATTGGAGAAGCCTATCAGATTGAAGCCTGGATGGCGCGATAGCGAAGATATGACAACTTAGGCAACTATGGTAACTAATCTTAAAGATAGAGGGAATCATATATTATAAGATTAGATAGGATTTGATATGGAAATATCTTGTAAATCCCTTAAATTAGGGGATATGGTTAATCTCGTCCATCGATGTAATTGTATCTTGACCGTCGGTTTTGAGGGAGCTCAAGTATAAATAGAGAGCCTCCCCCTCATTTGTACTCACTCCATTTATTGTTTCATTATTCCTTGTGAATAAGAGAATAGAGAGCATTTACTCAAACATTTTGCGAGCGTCCCTTTCTGTTGTTCTTTTTAAGCTTCTTTTGGCATAAATTTGCTTTTGCTGTATGAGTTGGTGCCTTGGAGGAGTTCTTAAGGAATCCTCATTCGAGTAAAGGCTGACTTAGGTGAGTTTGGATGAGCAAATCGCCTAAGGCCGCACAGATTGCGAGATAAAAGGTCTAGCCTCGTGACACTAGCACCATGCCAAATGTGTCTGAAAAAGAAAAGTAAGGAAAACGAAGCATGCCCAAAAGTAAACCAACCCTTCAAACTGCTACGAAAAACACCATCGAATTTCAAAGTAGAACGATCTAATTCAAAAATTTCACCCAATTGAGCACATCTAGCATATTTTTTCACAGTAGCAGGATCACTATAACTCACTCCATTGGGTTTGCCGCCATAGAACTCAATAGTTACACGTACTTGTTCGGCACTATACTTTGATTCTGCCCTTCTAAAAGGGACATCTGCTCTAACAATTCCATCTCCGTCTACCAAAACAACCATAAATGTTTCAAGATAGGGTGCCCTAACCACCCAACGGCTATTCCATCTCCGTTGTCTATTGAACCCTCTCTGAATAATCCTCCTTTTATCGGATTATTGCCAATGTAATCATAAAAATCTAATTTCTCAGGAATTTTAGACCAAGATTCTGATAAACTTTGATTTTTGGCTAACCCAGTACTAACCCTTCGATATATTTCTTGCTGGAAGTATCCTTGATCCCATTGATAACGAGTAAGACCAAATAATTCGACAGGGGTAGTTCCTGAACCATACCACATACTTCCGGTAACAACAAAAGCTGAAAAAAGGACAATAGCTATACTACTGGAAAAGACGGTTTCAATATTTCCCATACGTAATCCTTTGTATAAACATTGGACCATTTTGCATAAGTTGTAAAATAGATGAAAAATGTGTGAAATAATGGGAATTTGGAGTTGCTATAAGAGTCAAAAAGGTTTGGCTAGTCTTGAGAAATAAAGAAATTCGATAAAAATTAATTTTCGGGCTGAGGGGTAAAATGGTCATTTTGCAAAAGTCTAGGGGCAAAATGATGATTTAGCCCAATTGTGAATTGTTGAGTGCTTAGGTTGATAAAGTGACTTAGTAAGTGCATTTTTTATTACAGATCAAGAAATACCGAGTTCGAACCTAGATTGGGGAAAAGCTAAGAAAACTGACTAAATTGGCTAGTCGCCACATTTTGTAATCCAAGGTAAGTTGTATGTAAATAATACAACTACATTGTTAATTATACGTGCTTGAATTATTACAGCATAAATTGCTTGATTGTGAAATCGATAATGTATAATGACAAATGAGATAGTAGAATTTCCATTGGAACTTTGGAAGTAAATCTTATATTCATGCCATGACATTTGGGACATAAGTGTGTGAGCTTGTGTAAGACATGTCCAGGATAGGCATCAACCACATTATGAGAGCCAGTGTAAGACCATGTCTAGGACATGGCATTGGCTACGAGATGATAGTCAGTGTAAGACCATGTGTGGGACATGGCATCGACTTGAGTTATGAGCCAGTATAAGACCGTGTCTAGGACATGGCATCGGTACCTTACCCTATGCTTGAGGCTTATGTAATATCCGGTAGTATTCTGAATGGTTCAACAGTAAAAGTTATGTTCTTAAGCTAACAAGGAAAGTATAACCGTGTTGTGAGTGGTACAGGTACCTACTTGGTACGTATGAGATATGAGCACAATATATAATATGTGACTTGTATTGATGGTAATGAGTAAGTTATGCTTATGCCTACCTTGGTGTTATGAGCATGTTGATTACTGATAAACTATTGTTGCATACTTACTTATATGCAACTTACTAAGTTGTTATGCTTACTCCCTTCCTTTTTCATATCCTTACAGTGCCGCCTAACTAGCTTAAGGATCACCAAAAGTCAGAGATATCGATCACACTATCAACCGAAGCATTTGGTATAGTTGGATTTATATTTTTGAATATGGCATGTATAAGACTTAGACTTTATTATTTTATGTCATTGAGGTTTGGCCATATGTATTGGCTTGGGTTGGAAACCCTTCAATTTTTATTAGGCCTTGAATGACGGCTAACATTCATTTTGAATTTATAAAAGATGCATTATCATGGTTGAATGAATATCTCTTGTGGCTGATTTGGTTATAGGAATTATGCTTGTTTTTATTGGTGGGTATTTGTATAGAACTACATATGTAAGGGTGGCAATGGGGCTTGGTAAATAGCCTTATATTGTCCATATGAGTTGTCACACAGGCGTGTCTCTAGGTCGTGTGTGACACACTGTCTACCCCATGGGTGTGTAGTCCGGCCGTGTATCCCCTACATGTAAAAGTTTTAAGTCAGTATGCATGATAATAAACATATGGGAAGAGACACGGCCATATGTCTCAACTGTGTGAAGGGCACGGCCTAGCACACGGGCGTGTGCCTTGGCCGTATGACATTTTGGGGTTACTGACGTTAGAAATAGAATGTCCATGTTTTTGTACACGGGCATGTCGTGGCCGTGTGAAGGACACAGGCGTGTGCCAGGCCGTGTAAAAACCCCTGTAGGTGTGTATTTAAAATAAATTCCACATGAGTGGAGGGCACGGGTGTGTCCCTATAATGCTTAGGTCGTGTGAGCCACACGGGCCATCAAAAGGACCATGTTGAATTGGCAACACGGGCGTGTGCCCCTTTCAGACGGACGTATGCCTCTATGTCAAGTGACATTTTTCTATAGTTGGAAAAATTATCGGAGTTGGTTTCGAGTGATTTATGATGTGTATTTTGGGCCTTGAAGGCCCATATTATGGATATGTTGATAAGTTTGAGAGAGTTTTAAATTTGTCCAAGTCTTGTAGACTCGAAAATGGTTGTAAGCATGAGTTTACGTGACGTAACGCTTCGTATTCTATCGCGGTGTAGGATACAAGTATGGGGTGTTACATTTGGTGGTACCAAAGCTATGGTTTAGTCGGTTCTAAGACTAACCTAGCGAGAGTACGAGTCTAGCTATAGATGCCATAAATATATACTGATAGTGTGATGATTTCTGATGATTATAAATTATGTTTTTATATAGTAAATGGATCCTGATTGACCTACGGCGGATGACGTGGAGAGTAATGCGCTGGCTCCCGCTGAAAGAACCGCGCCAGTTGAGAGTGAGCCCATGATTATGAGCCAAGACGGAAGGGATAGAGAAGCCTATCTCTGAATGATGGACGCTTGGTGTAACACCCCAAACCCGAGACCATTGCCGGTGTCGGACCCGAGGGTTAACAAACCAAGTTCACATGTTTTTGCCCACCAATTTGACATTTCCAGTCAGGCTGGAAAACTGCGTCACTGTCGCCTTAAAAATCATATCTCGAGTTTCAAAACTCGGAAACTGGTTTCGTAAATTTTCCCTGAATTTAGACTCATATATACATCCATGGATTTATTTCTAGGATTTTTGGTCGGGCCAATTGGTACAGTTTATTAGTTAAAGTTACCCAAGTTACAGGGATCGACTGCTCTGACCTTCGCGCGGTATAACTTGAATATCTCTCTGCACAGGGCTTTAATGCTGGTGTCGTTTATTTCTAATGAAACTAGACTCAAAATGGAATCTGTACATATAAGGTATATCCCTAATTCTTTTGGATAATTTATAGTGAATTTTTAAAGTTGCGACAGGGAACCCAGAAACCATTCTGGCCCTGTCTCACAATAGCTTTAATATCTCTTAACCTGTAACTCCTATGACCGTTTCGTTTCTTCCATATGAAAATAGACTCATCAAGGTTCATTTACATAGCTTATTCACTATTTGATTCCATTCCTATGAATTATGGTGATTTTTCACATTCACGCCACTGCAGCTGGCAGCATCTGTTTTAAGGTAGGACTTACCTATTTGGTAGTCTCCATGATTCAACTAATCTTGCCATACATAGGTTCATATATGATCATTTTAACCATGCCAATGGCTGATCATATGACCAACATTCCCATTTCAAACCATAGCCACATCATGACCCCAAATATATATACATACAACCCACAATAAGTCTAAGTTCATGCTCCCTTTTGAGCCATTTTCGCATGGCCATACAAACTTACATTACAACGTATTTAACAAACAAGAGGTAGTCCTATACATGCCATCTCAAGTTCAACCAAAATTTATACCAAAATAGAGGCTTGATAGTGTGGATGACTTGACTTCAACGATCCCAAATCCGATTGCCTCGGCGAAATCTAGAAAACTAAGAGCCAAAGCAACGGGGTAAGCATTTTTATGCTTAGTAAGTCTCAAGGAATATAATGAACTATAATTTACAGCAATACATTCACATAGCCAAATGCATCATTTCATTAATACACATTCTTACTTCATACTTCATCATTGTATAAGTTCGCAAAGCATCAATCAATTCAATAACTGAAATTCATTAGTCGATTGAGCGAATGTTGCTCAAACACGTCGACTTTCCAATGCACATATAACGTACCTTATCCTTTGGGCTGTCCGAGTGTACTAATTAAATTCATTTCAGCAACCAACACTCACCTCCAGCCCAAGATTCTTGAATATAACCGGATATAATCACGTGCACAAATGCCTTGGTCTTAGCCCGGATAGAATAACTTCATACGAATGCCTTGGGCCTTAGCCCGGATATAACCACTAGCACAATTGCCTTGGTCTTAACCGGATATAATTTCAACATAATTGTCTTGGGCTTAGCCCGGATATCATTCAATTTCTCATGCACACATACATCAATAATCATTGGACATACATATTTCATTTTCGTTACTAAGGCTCAAACACAATTAATATCATTAGCATATTCGCCGGGACTTAGCCCGGTGGAAATTCAAATACTCATACACACATAATCAATAATCATACACATCCATATTTCATCTCACATAATTCAAGTAAGGTCACTTCTTGAGGACTTACCTCGGATGTTGTCGAACGGCTTTTTCGGCTATTCGATCACCTTTTCCTTCCCTTGTCCAATTGTGGCCCTCTTAGCTCTTGAGCTAATTCAAACAAATTCAATTTATTAAAACCTCATTGTGCTTGCTTATGGCGAATATGACAAGGATTTTAAATGGTCATATGGCCACTCTTTAGCTTGAATACACAATGGTCATGCACATTTTATACTACATCAAGCAATTCAATACAATTTATTTGAGCATCAAGGAAATGCTAAGGCCTTCAATAGGCCACCCAAGGCCGAATATTCATGTACATGTTGAGGTCAATTTTGCATTAATACCTCACAAAAACAGCATGCAATCTACTAATTTATGCTTTGCACATTGTGGCCCAAAACTTATAATATAGCATCAAGCACTTATATGTGTGCTAGGCAATTGTGCTTGCAATTTCACAAGCATTCTTCCACATTTCTTCTTTAAATCAATATATTCATCACTTAGTTCATAACCAAACATAATGTGCAATCATATATATGCATATATGAGCATGGCCGAATTTTCAAGGTGTCCATAGCCATCCAAAACACAAACTTTTAACTAACATGCAAGAAGCATGAATCATGCTCAAGAATGCATCATGGCCAAGTATGACAATCATGCTCCTTTTCAACTTTAATCATGATAAAACAAAGAGAAAACTCAAAATCTTACTCATGAGTAGAAAATCCATCATTGCATGCATCATCATCAAGCTTCACACTTAGCATGCAATGGCTTTATCACTATAACAACTTTGGCCAAATACCATTTCCATGGCATACCAAAGATTTGAGCCATGGCTAACATGCACATCAAGTTAGCAACCAAAACATGCATGAAACTCCCAACACAACCTCATACATACCTTAATCTTGATGCAAACTTAGCCAAATCTCCTTCTAGATCTCTTCCAAACCAAGCATGAAGCAAAAATCCTCCTTCTTCCTTAGTTTTGGCTCAAAGAAAGGATGAACAAAATTTTTTCTTTCCTTCTCTACAACTCACGGCAATGGGGTATGCCACTCTCTCACACACATTTTTTTTTTCATTCTTTTCTTACCCATGCTTATTTGTTTACTATTTCTCCCTAATGCCCAACAAAACATGTTTCATGACATGTTTGACCCATATTCTTTGTCATGGCCGGCCATTACTTGTAGAAAGGGGAATTTGACATGCAAGTCCATTATTTTGCATGCATGCTTTAATTAGTCATCACCTATTTCCCTATCGTACTTTCAAAGTTCACTACTAAGTCCTTTCTTATAATTTAGCACCTAATTAATAAAAATCGAGACACGAAATATTTACGCATACCAATTCCACATACAATAAGTACGGAATATAACACTTAATTATTCTTGTGACTCGGTTTCGTGGTCCCAAACCACTCTCCGACTAGGGTCACATTCGGGTGTCACAACTCTCCCCACTCAAGAGATTTTCGTCCCAAAAAAGCTTACCGTAAATAGGTTCGGATATCACTCTCTCATTGAGTTCTCGGTCTCCCAAGTAGCTTCTTCTATCCCGTGCTTGAGCCATAACACTTTCACTAGCGGAACCCGCTTGTTTCGCAACTCTTTCACTTCGTGATAGGATACGAATTGGTTCTTCCTCATAACTCATATTAGCTTGAATTTCAATTTCGATGGACTAATCACGTGCGATGGATCGGATCTATAACGTCGAAGCATCGAAGCGTGGAAGACATCGTGAACCTTTTGAGTTCGGGGGCAAAATCAAGCGATATGCCACCGACCGACTCGCTCGATATCTCATATGGCCCAATGAACCTCGGGCTCAACTTGCCCTTACGGTACCAACTCGAGTATTTTTTCCAAGGCGATACCTTGAGGAACACTTTATCACCCACGATACTCGATATCCTTACGCTTCATATCCGCGTCGACTTACGACGATCGAAGGCTATCTTCAAACTTTCACGGATTACTTTCACTTTACATTCGGCATCCCTAATCAAATCCACCGAAAATCTTGCTTTCACCAAGCTCGGTCCAAAACAATGGTGTACGGCATTTACGCCCGTACAAAGCCTCGTAGGGTGCCATCTTAATACTCGATTGAAAGTTTGTTGTTGTGGCGAATTCAATCAACGGCAAATACCGTTCCCATGAACCACTAAACTCGAGGACGCAACATCTTAACATATCCTCAAGTATCTGAATTACCCGCTCGGATTGACCATCGGTTTGGGGGTGGAAGCGATCTTTGAAATGCAACTTGGTACCCAAAGCTTCTTGCAACTTTTTCCAAAACCGCGAGGTAAATCTCGGATCTCTATCCGACACGATAGAAATAGGCACCCGTGTAATTTCACAACTGAGAAACGTACAATTCCGCTAATTTGTCCATTGAAAAATCCGTGCGTCTGCGGGGACAAAGTGGGCCGACTTAGTCAATCGATCTACCACGACCCAAACCGCATCCTTCTTACTTGCGACAATGGCGGTCCGGATACAAAGTCCATTGTGACTCGATCCCATTTCCACTCGGGTATCGTGATTGGTGAAGTAATCTGAAGGCACTGATGTTCCGCTTTCACTTGTTGACATATTAAACATCTTGAAACAAAGTCGGAGATGTCTCGCTTCATACCATGCCACCAAAATCGACGTTTCAAATCATTGTACATCTTCGTACTCCCGGGTGGATTGCCATTCGGCTACAATGGGCTTCATTCGAATTATCGAAATGAGTTCAATTCTTTGGGACACACAGACGACTTTTGAACCTCAAACAATCGTCATCGTCGATTTGAAACTCCGAGTCCTTGTTCGAACACACGCAGCCGCTTTGCAACCAACTCGTCATCGACTTTACGAGCTTCTCGAATTTGGTGTGTCAATAATGGTTTGGCTTTCATTTCAGCCACTAACACACCGTCGGATCGGATAGACAAGTGCACATTCATCGCTCGTAAAGTGAATAACGATTTACGACTCAAGGCATCCGCAACTACATTCGCCTTTCCGGGTGATAGTCAATGATCACTCATAATCCTTTAACATTTCGAGCCAACGTCTTTGTCGCAGATTTAAGTCTCGTTGGGTCATCAAATACTTGAGACTTTTGTGATCCGAGTATACATGGCACCTTTCACCAAATAAGTAATGTCGCCAAATCTTTAAAGCGAATACGATGGCGCCAATTCGAGATCATGAGTCGGATAATTTTTCTCATGTGGCTTTAATTGCCTCGACGCATAGGCCACAACTCGACCTTCTTGCATTAATACGCAACCTAACCCAAGTAGAGAGGCGTCGCTATAGATGACAAACTCCTTGCCGGACTCGGGTTGCACTAGAATTGGGGCTTCATCAAATAAGTTTTCATTGATCGAAGCTTTTTGGCATTTCTCCGTCCATTCGAACTTAACATCCTTTTGGAGTAACCGTCATCGGCGTGGCTATCGTTGAGAAGCCTTTACAAATCGTCGGTAATGTAAGCAAGCCCCAAAAGCTTGAACCTCGGTAATATTTCTGAGGCTTCCAATTTAGTATGGCTGAAATTTTATTCGGTCGACTCGAATACCGTCAGATACCACATGACCCAAGAAGCTTACCTCTCTTAACCGAACTCACACTTGCTGAACTTAGCATATAATTGCTTGTCCGTAAAATTTGCAGCACTAACCGCAGTGTTCAGATGTTCGGTCTCATTTCTTGAATAGACCAAGATGTCATCAATGAACACGACTACGAATCGATCCAAATATGGTCTAAAGATTTGATTCATTAAATCCATAAATACCGCAGGGCATTAGTGAGCCCAAACGGCATCACCAGAACTCATAGTGACCATATCTCGCTCAAGGCGGTCTTGGGCACGTCTGAATCTCGATTCGCAATTGATAGTAGCCCGATCTCAAATCTATTTTCGAGAACACCGAGGCTCCCTTGAGTTGATCGAACAAGTCATCAATACGTGGCAACGGATATTTGTTCTTTATCGTCGCTTTGTTAAGTCGACGATAGTCGATGCATAGTCGCATGGTTCCATCCTTCTTCTTCACGAACAACACCGGCGCACCCAAGGCGAAAAACTCGGCGAGCAAAACCTCTATCCACCAATTCTTGCAACTGAGTTTTCAACTCCTTCAATTCCGTTGGTGCCATACGATCTGGAGCTATCGAAATTGGGGTGGTACCGGTACCAATTCGATGCCAAATTCTATTTCTCGAGCGGTGGTAAACCCGCAATTCTTGAGGAAAACATCCGGTATTCACAAACCACGACGCAGTTCGGGTTTCTTCTCGATTCCTTGTCATCGAGTACGTCGCGCGCAAGGTACGCCGCACCCTTTTCTTACATATTTCGGGCCAACATCGCCGATATTACGGTGGCAACCCTTTAAGTCCGTGGACTCAACCCGAATTATTTCATTATTCTCGCACCTCAAATCGATAGTCTTGCTCTTGCAATTTACAACCGCATCGTGCATGGTCAACCAATCCAAACCAAGAATAACATCGAACTCATCGAATGGCAAAAGCATTAAGTCCGCGGGAAAACAAGAACCTCGGAACACTAGGGGACTTTTCTTGCACACTTTGTTAACAAGCACGTAATGACCCAAGGGTTTGACACCGAATTACAAACTCGATGAGACTCAATGGGCAAAGTCTTCTTGGATGCTAAGGTTTTACATATATAAGAATGAGTAGAACCGGGGTCAATCAAAGCAATTACATTTGTATTGAAAAGAGTGAAAGTACCGTAATAACATCCGGAGAGGCAGATCCTCGCGTGCGGATGGCATAAGTCCTAGCAGAGCACGAGCCTCGAGATCTGATGGTAGCATCTCTAGATCCTCTCGACCGCCAATGACATTGCCCATATTTCTAGGTGGCCTACCTCGGCGATGGTAGCACCGGGTTTGCACTCGACTTGCATTCTGCTTCATGCATCCTCGGGCAATCCTTCATAAAATGGTCGGCCAATCCACACTTATAGCGAGAGCGATCACGAAACCAACAGCTCCCGAATGCCATTTGCCACAATGTGGACACTCGTCCTCTCTCGGCGATCATTTCCGCACCGGCAATCGAGGTGACTCGTGTGGTCACAGGGGTCGATCGCGTCCTCGTCTAGAAAATCCCAAACGCCTCTAGACCGCTCGCATCATCTCAAATCTCTTGATGCTTGTTGAAGAGACTTTCCGAGGACCTCTTCGAATTCTCCAATCCCCACATCGCTTTTTGTTTCTCCTTTCTAAGCTCTTGACTTTACAAGCTCGCTCAACAAGTACTACGAACTCTCGTATCTCGAGAATGCCAACAAACATCCTTATATCATCATTCAGCCCATCCTCGAAGCGTTTGCACATAATAGCTTCGGACGAAATGCATTCTCGCAGCGTCGGCTAAGCCTCACAAACTTTCGTTCGTGTCGAACGGACATAGAACCTTGCTTAAGATCAAGGAACTCCCTCCGCTTTTGGTCGATGAATCTCGATGATATACTTTTTTGAACTTCGGTTAGAAAGAATTCCCAAGTCACTTGCTCTCTAGGCACCACGAAGTCGAGTACTCCACCAATAGTAGGCGGACTCGCGTAGCAAGGAGATGGTACACTTTAAGCACTCATCGGTGTACAGGATAGCTCATCAAGCACCGGATAGTGTTATCTAACCATAATTCAGCTCGCTTCGGCATCATCATCATCCGTAGCCTTAAATTCGGTGGCCCCATGTTTTCAATCCTATCGATTGGGGCTTACCCGACCTTATTGGGTCGATCCACCGGAGGTATTGTAGGTGCGGGGGTTGCATTCGTCGGGAATGGAGGTGGTGGAACAGCCGTGTTGGTTCGAATGTATTGATTAAACCATTCGTTCATCACACTATAAAAGGCTTGCTTAGCCTCGTCATTAGGATTGCTAGCCATAGGTTGAGAGTCACGGCTGTGTCCCTTTGCGCTGAGTTAGCGCCACACTCTCCACATCATCAGCTATCGCTCGGTTGGGATCGGGATCCATTGCTATAAACAAACATGAAGTCAAATTGTCAGAATTCATCACACTATCGATTCATCATTTAATGGCATGTATAGCTAGACCCCAAACACATCACGGTAGTCCTAGAATCGACTAAACAGTGGCTCTGATACAAGTATGGGGTGTTACATTTGGTGGTACCAAAGCTATGGTTTAGTCGGTTCTAAGACTAACCTAGCGAGAGTACGAGTCTAGCTATAGATGCCATAAATATATACTGATAGTGTGATGATTTCTGATGATTATAAATTATGTTTTTATATAGTAAATGGATCCTGATTGACCTCTGGCGGATGACATGGAGAGTAATGCGGCTGCTCTCATTGAAAGAACCGCGCCAGCTTGAGAGTGAGCCCATGATTATGAGCCAAGACGGAAGGGATAGAAAGCCTATCTCTGAATGATGGACGCTTGGTGTAACACCCCAAACCCGAGACCATTGCCGGTGTCGGACCCGAGGGTTAACAAACCAAGTTCACATGTTTTTGCCCACCAATTTGACATTTCCAGTCAGGCTGGAAAACTGCGTCACTGTCGCCTTAAAAATCATATCTCGAGTTTCAAAACTCGGAAACTGGTTTCGTAAATTTTCCCTGAATTTAGACTCATATATACATCCATGGATTTATTTCTAGGATTTTGGTCGGGCCAATTGGTACAGTTTATTAGTTAAAGTTACCCAAGTTACAGGGATCGACTGCTCTGACCTTCGCGCGGTATAACTTGAATATCTCTCTGCACAGGGCTTTAATGCTGGTGTCGTTTATTTCTAATGAAACTAGACTCAAAATGGAATCTGTACATATAAGGTATATCCCTAATTCTTTTGGATAATTTATAGTGAATTTTTAAAATTGCGACAGGGAACCCAGAAACCATTCTGGCCCTGTCTCACAATAGCTTTAATATCTCTTAACCTGTAACTCCTATGACCGTTTCGTTTCTTCCATATGAAAATAGACTCATCAAGGTTCATTTACATAGCTTATTCACTATTTGATTCCATTCCTATGAATTATGGTGATTTTTCACATTCACGCCACTGCAGCTGGCAGCATCTGTTTTTAAGGTAGGACTTACCTATTTGGTAGTCTCCATGATTCAACTAATCTTGCCATACATAGGTTCATATATGATCATTTTAACCATGCCAATGGCTGATCATATGACCAACATTCCCATTTCAAACCATAGCCACATCATGACCCCAAATATATATACATACAACCCACAATAAGTCTAAGTTCATGCTCCCCTTTTCGAGCCATTTTCGCATGGCCATACAAACTTACATTACAACGTATTTAACAAACAAGAGGTAGTCCTATACATGCCATCTCAAGTTCAACCAAAAATTTATACCAAAATGGAGGCTTGATAGTGTGGATGACTTCGACTTCAACGATCCCAAATCCGATTGCCTCGAGCGAAATCTAGAAAACTAAGAGCCAAAGCAACGGGGTAAGCATTTTTATGCTTAGTAAGTCTCAAGGAATATAATGAACTATAATTTACAGCAATACATTCACATAGCCAAATGCATCATTTCATTAATACACATTCTTACTTCATACTTCATCATTGTATAAGTTCGCAAAGCATCAATCAATTCAATAACTGAAATTCATTAGTCGATTGAGCGAATGTTGCTCAAACACGTCGACTTTCCAATGCACATATAACGTACCTTATCCTTTGGGCTGTCCGAGTGTACTAATTAAATTCATTTCAGCAACCAACACTCACCTCCAGCCCAAGATTCTTGAATATAACCGGATATAATCACGTGCACAAATGCCTTGGTCTTAGCCCGGATAGAATAACTTCATACGAATGCCTTCGGCCTTAGCCCGGATATAACCACTAGCACAATTGCCTTCGGTCTTAACCGGATATAATTTCCAGCATAATTGTCTTCGGGCTTAGCCCGGATATCATTCAATTTCTCATGCACACATACATCAATAATCATTGGACATACATATTTCATTTTCGTTACTAAGGCTCAAACACAATTAATATCATTAGCATATTCGCCTTGGGACTTAGCCCGGTGGAAATTCAAATACTCATACACACATAATCAATAATCATACACATCCATATTTCATCTCACATAATTCAAGTAAGGTCACTTCTTGAGGACTTACCTCGGATGTTGTCGAGCGGCTTTTTCGGCTATTCGATCACCTTTTCCTTCCCTTGTCCAATTGTGGCCCTCTTAGCTCTTGAGCTAATTCAAACAAATTCAATTTATTAAAACCTCATTGTGCTTGCTTATGGCGAATATGACAAGGATTTTAAATGGTCATATGGCCACTCTTTAGCTTGAATACACAATGGTCATGCACATTTTATACTACATCAAGCAATTCAATACAATTTATTTGAGCATCAAGGAAATGCTAAGGCCTTCAATAGGCCACCCAAGGCGAATATTCATGTACATGTTGAGGTCAATTTTGCACTTAATACCTCACAAAAACAGCATGCAATCTACTAATTTATGCTTTGCACATTGTGGCCCAAAACTTATAATATAGCATCAAGCACTTATATGTGTGCTAGGCCGAATTGTGCTTGCAATTTCACAAGCATTCTTCCACATTTCTTCTTTAAATCAATATATTCATCACTTAGTTCATAACCAAACATAATGTGCAATCATATATATGCATATATGAGCATGGCGAATTTTCAAGGTGTCCATAGCCATCCAAAACACAAACTTTTAACTAACATGCAAGAAGCATGAATCATGCTCAAGAATGCATCATGGCCAAGTATGACAATCATGCTCCTTTTCAACTTTAATCATGATAAAACAAAGAGAAAACTCAAAATCTTACTCATGAGTAGAAAATCCATCATTGCATGCATCATCATCAAGCTTCACACTTAGCATGCAATGGCTTTATCACTATAACAACTTTGGCCAAATACCATTTCCATGGCATACCAAAGATTTGAGCCATGGCTAACATGCACATCAAGTTAGCAACCAAAACATGCATGAAACTCCCAACACAACCTCATACATACCTTAATCTTGATGCAAACTTAGCCAAATCTCCTTCTAGATCTCTTCCAAACCAAGCATGAAGCAAAAATCCTCCTTCTTCTTTAGTTTTGGCTCAAAGAAAGGATGAACAAAATTTTTCTTTCCTTCTCTACAACTCACGGCAATGGGGTATGCCACTCTTTCACACACATTTTTTTTTCATTCTTTTCTTACCCATGCTTATTTGTTTACTATTTCTCCCTAATGCCCAACAAAACATGTTTCATGACATGTTTGACCCATATTCTTTGTCATGGCGGCCATTACTTGTAGAAAGGGGAATTTGACATGCAAGTCCATTATTTTGCATGCATGCTTTAATTAGTCATCACCTATTTCCTATCGTACTTTCAAAGTTCACTACTAAGTCCTTTCTTATAATTTAGCACCTAATTAATAAAAATCGAGACACGAAATATTTACGCATACCAATTCCACATACAATAAGTACGGAATATAACACTTAATTATTCTTGTGACTCGGTTTCGTGGTCCCGAAACCACTCTCCGACTAGGGTCACATTCGGGGTGTCACACTTGGTATACGGAGTTCGTTTGTCTGAACCCGAACACTCCACCTCCCCCACCTCCTCCGATTCCTCAATATGTTCCGGTAACTCCACAAGGTGCGAACATAATTGGGAGAGAGAAGCCTCCGATAGATAAGATCCAGAAACAAGGGGCTAAAGAATTCCTGGCAAATCTCGATGACAACCCAGAGAAAGCAGAGTTTTGGTTAGAGAATACCATCAGGGTATTCGATGAATTGTCATGCACGCTTGAGGAGTGTGTGAAGTGTACCGTATCGATCTTTCAAGATTCAGCTTACCAGTGGTGGAACACACTCGTGTCTGTGGTACCAAGAGAGAGAATAATGTGGGAATTCTTCCAAGATGAGTTTCGAAAGAAGTATATTAGCCAGAGGTTCATAGACCAGAAAGGGAAGGAATTCTTAGAGTTGAAGTAAGGCAGTAGGACAGTGACAGACTGCGAACAAGAGTTTGTGAAACTCAGCAAGTACACACAGGAGTGTGTGTCCTTAGAAGCTGCTATGTGCAAAAGGTTTGACGATGGTTTAAATGAAGATATCCAATTGTTTGTTGGTATTTTAGAGATAAGAGAGTTTGTAGTGCTCGTTGAGAGAGCATGCAAAGCAGAGGAGCTAGTAAAAGAAAGGAGGAAAGCGGCTATTAAGTCACGAGATTCAAAAAAGAGACAGATGTGGAAAACACATCAGTCCTCGTCTAAAAGATCAAGAGAGTTTGCTACTCGATCGAATGCTTTAGTGGGGTTTTCAAATAGAAACAAGAATTGACAGAATGAAACTTCTAGAGCTCAGACCGCTTCTGTCGCGAGTGCCGGTAGTGCTCAGCCAAATAAGCCAAAATGTTCGCAATGTGGTAGACGTCACTTTGGCAAGTACCGAGATAAAGAAGAGGGTGTTTTAAATATGGGTCATTGGACCATTTCATCCGAGACTATCCCGATTTAAAAGAAGGAGAGAAAAAGCAAGAAGTGAAGGCAGGTAATGCTCCATTCAGGGGTAGACTACAAAAGAACCCTAGAAGTGGGGCTTCTAGCAGAGGTGTACCAAGAGATGCTGGAGTGAGGTCCTAGGGTAGAGCACCTGTGAGGACTTACACTATACGTGCCCTTGAAGAGGCAGAGTCTCCCGACGTGATCACGGGTACCTTTTCTATTCATGATATATCTGTTGTTGCTTTAATTGTCCGAGGGTCAACCCACTCCTATATTTGTATGTAATTGATAACTTGCATGAGCATGATAGTAGAGTCAACTGAATTTGTGATAAAAGTGCCCAACCCCTTACGAAAACATGTGTTTGTAGACTAAGTGTGCAGAAATTTTCCTTTGGCAATTAGAGGTCATTGTTTTCTGGCTAACTTGATGTTATTGTCGTTTAATGAATTTGATATAATCCTTGGGATGGATTGGTTGACTTCTCATAGTGTTGTAGTGGACTGTGGGAGAAAAGTTATTGAGTTGAAATGTGAAGACGAAAATGTTCTTCAGGTTGTACCAGATGAGTTGGATGGTTTGCCTGTAATAGTAACCTCTTTGACTGCTGAGGAATATTTGAGAAAATGATGTGAGGGATATCTCGCCTTTGTGTATAACACTCAGGTGTCTGAGTCGATGATTGAATTGGTACCGGTAGTTTGTGAATTTATAGATGTATTTCTGGAAAAATTGTCTGGATTACCTCCAGTGAGGGAAGTGGAGTTTGGAATCGAGTTGGTACCGAGCACAACATCTATTTCTATTGCTATATAGGATGGCTCCTACGGAATTGAAAGAGTTGAAGGTACAGTTGCAAGATTTAACAGATAAGGGATTTGCGAGACGAAGTTGTTCACCTTGGGGTGCCCTCGTACTTTTTGTAAAAAAGAAAGATGGGTCGATGAGGTTATATATTGACTATAGACAGCTCAACAAGGTAACAGTGAAGAACAAGTATCCTTTGCCAAGGATAGATGATTTATTCAACCAGTTAAAGGGAGCCATGGTGTTCTCTAAGATAGACATGAGGTTTGGTTATTATCAGTTGAGAGTTAAAGAGCAAGATGTACCGAAGACTACTTTTCGGATGAGATACGGGCATTATGAGTTCCTCGTCATTCCCTTTGGCTTGACTAATGGTTTATGGATTTGATGAATCGCATTTTTCGACCGTATTTGGATAAGTTTGTAGTCATTTTTATTGATGACATATTGATTTATTCGTGTGATGAGGGTGAACACGCGAAGCATTTGAGAATGGTGTTACAGACCTTGAGAGACAAGAAATTGTATGCCAAGTTTAGTAAGAGTGAATTTTGGCTTAAAGAGGTCAGATTTCTAGGACACATTGTGTCGAGTGATGGGATTAGAGTTGACCCAAGCAAGATCTTGGCTATTGTTGAGCGGAAACCACCGAGGAATGTGACTGAGGTTCAAAGCTTTTTGGGATTGGCCGGATATTATAGATGGTTTGTAAACGGATTGTCTATGATAGCTATGCTAATGACTAGGCTACTACAAAAAGATGTCATGCTTGAATGGATAGAAAAGTGCCAATAGAGTTTCGAGAAATTAAAGGCTTTGTTGGCCGAAGTCCCAGTGTTAGTGCAACCTAAGTCGGGCAAGGAGTTTGTGATATATAGCGACACCTCCTTGAATGGTTTGGGGTGTGTGCTTATGCAAGAAGGCAAGGTTATAGCCTATGCCTCAAGACAACTTAAGCCACACAAGAGAAATTACCCGACCCATCACTTGGCTGCTATAGTGTTCGCATTAAATATTTGAAGACACCATTTGTACGGTGAGAAATGTCGAGTATTCACCGATCATAAGAGTTTTAAGTACTTGATGACTCAAAAGGAGTTGAACCTACGGTAACGATGATGGTTAGAGCTATTAAAGGATTATGATTTGATTATCTACTACCACCCGGGAAAGGTAAACGTGGTCGCCGATGCATTGAGTAGAAAATCATTATTTGCGTTGAGAGCATTGAATTTCAATTTGGCATTGTTAGATGATGGTTCTGTTCTGGTAGAGTTGAGAACTAGACCGATGTTTCCGCAAGAAATCTGTGAAGCCCAGAATAGTGACAAAAATTTTTGAGTTAAGAGAACTCATTGTGAGTCGAGGATTGAATCAGATTTTTGGATTGGCACCGATGGATGTCTAATGTTCAAAGATAGAGTTTGTGTACCCAAGGACAATGAGCTTATTCAGAAGATTCTACGAGAAGCGCATAGTGGTTGTTTGTCCGTCCACCCTGGTAGTGTGAAAATGTACAATAACTTGAAGAAAGTTTACTGGGGATCAGGGATGAAAAGAGACATTTCAGAGTTTGTTTCCAAATGTCTAGGGTGTCAGCAAGTGAAGGCTGAACACCAAGTACCTTCAGGTCTACTTCAGCCTATCATGATCCCCGAGTGGAAGTGGGATTAGATTACCATGGATCTTGTGACAGATTTGCCATTAACCCTGAAGAAAAAGGATGTTGTTTGGGTTATTGTGGATAGGCTAACAAAGTCAGCACATTTCATACCATTGCGTATCGACTACTCCCTTGAATGATTGGCTGACTTGTATATTTCCGAGATTGTGAGACTACATGGGATACCCTTGTCGATTATTTCGGATAGGGATTCGAGATTTACCTCGAGGTTTTGGAAAAAGTTACAAGAGGCTTTAGGGACTAAGTTGAGTTTTAGCATGGCATTTCACTCGTAAATCGACGGTCAGTCGGAAAGAGTGATTCAGATTTTAGAAGATATGTTGCGGTGTTGTGTTATCAAATTTCAAGGTAGTTGGGAAAAGTACTTGCCATTGGTTGAATTTGCTTAGAACAATAGTTATCAAGCAAGTTTGAAGATGGCGCATTATGAAGATTTTATGGGTGAAAGTATCAAATGCCCTTATATTGGATTGAGCTCAGAGAAAGTTAGATTCACGGGGTCAATTTAGTCAAAGAGACTGAAGAGAAAGTTAAAGTGATTCGTAACTACTTCAAGGCCGCCTCGGATAGACAAAAATCTTACGCGGATTTGAAACGAAAGGAAATTGAGTTTCAAGTCACTGATAAGGTATTTTTAAATGTATCTCCGTGGAGGAAAGTCCTCAGATTTGGTAGAAAAGGCAAGTTCAGTCCTCGTTTTATAGGACCTTATGTTGTTACTGAGAAAGTGGGGCCAGTTGCCTACCGATTGGATTTGCCACTGGAAATTGGAAAAAGATTCACGATGTGTTTCATGTGTCCATGATACGTCGATATAGATCAAACCCTTTACATGTGATTACGCCGTTAGAGGTTGAGATTCATCCAGACATGACTTATGGTGAAGAGTCGATCAAGATTTTAGCTCGAGAAGTCAAACAGTTGAGAAATAAGAGTATAGCACTTGTGAAAATTTTGTGGTATAGACATGGCATCGAGGAAGCCTTATGGGAACCCGAGGAGACTATGAAATATCAATACCCAAACTTATTCACTGGTAAGATTTTCGAGGACGAAAATCCTTAAGGGGGAGAAATGTAATAGCCTAATTTTGGGGGCTAGTCAGAATAGTGGTCTCGGGACCACAAATCTGGATTTGACTAAAATATTTTATCATTATTTTGGAATCATTGCATGTTTATATTAGTGAACGAAAAATTTAGTGAGTTAATTTTGATGTTTGTGAGCCCAATTGCAAAAAAAAAAGGACTAAATTGCATAAAGTGAAAAAGTTCTAATTTGATAGCTAAAGGTGTTATTTTATTATAAAATTAAAATTGGGGGATTTTAAAGGGTAATTAGACCCTTAAAAGAAAGCACAGCCGACCATAGAGTCAAAGAAGAGTCAAAATTTTCAAATTTGGTGAGTTAGGTGGCTTATTTTTTACTAAAATAGAAATAAATAAAGGAAAAATGGTATCATCCCTTTTTCATCTTATTTCTCTACCAAAAATCAGCCATTAAAGGGAGTTTGAAAGTTTAAAATTTTCAGCAACTTGAAGCACTCACAAGTAAGTGATTTTCATGTCCTTTGTAGATGATTTTTGTACTTTTAAGACCCTTGAAGCATGAGCTTTCAAATGAAGGGTCTATTTTGCAAAATGGTTTAAAGTCTAGGGTTTTTCCATGAGAGCATCTAGGGTGTTTTCTAAAATTTTATGGAAGAATATGAGTCTTGGGTGTGACATAAAGAACTTAGGTGTTAGCATGAATGTGACAGCCCAAAATTTGACCCTAGTCGGAATGTGGTTTCGGGACCACAAAATCGAGGCATAAAAATAATTTAAAAATTTATTTTGATGCCTATGATATGTGTTAATTTGTGTATGACATTTTGATGTTTCGATTTAGTGTTATAAAGGTGAATTTCACTAGAAATGACTTGTGTGAGAAAACTTAGAAATGAGATAGGCAAATGTTGAAGTGGCCTATTGATGCATACTAGGAAATGTTGTCCTTGCATGTCAAATTTCCCAAATTTGACTATAGTGGCCAGCCAAGGTGGGTATGATGGGCAAGGGAAAACATGTTTCCAACATGTTTGGCTAGTGAGTTATGTATGAAGTAATATAATAAAAATTAGCATAAAAAAATGAACAAAAAAAAAGAAAGATGAGCTTGGATGCCCCTTGTTGCCGTGAGTAGAGGAAAAGAGAGGAGAAATTTTTGTTCATCCATTTTCACTTCTTGGCCGAAAATACTAAGGAAAAAGGGGGAGGATTTTTGCTTCATGCTTGGTTTAGAAGAGATCTAGAAGGAGATTTGGCTAAATTTGCATCAAGATTAAGGTATGTATGAGGTTGTGTTAGGAGTTTCATGCATGTTTTGGTTGCTAACTTGATGTGCATGTTAGCCATGGTTCAAATCTTTGTTATGCCATGGAAATGGTATTTGGCCAAAGTTGTTATTGTGTTAAAGCCATTGCATGCTAAGTGTGAAGCTTGCTAATGATGCATGCAATGATGGATTGTCTACTCTTGAAATTCTTTGTAGTAATCTTGAGTAAGACATTGAGTTTTCTTTTCGTTTAACCATGACCGAAGTTGAAAGGGGCATGATTATGATGTATTCGGCCATGAAGCATTCATGAGCATGGTTTATGCTTCTTGCATGTTAGTTAAAAATTTGTGTTTTGGATGGCTATGGACACCTTGAATTTCGCCTTGCACCTATATGTGTATATATGATTGCACATGATATTTTGAATATGAAGAAGTGATGAATATGTTTGTTTAAAGAAGAAAATGTTGAAGAATGTTTGTGAAATTTCAAGTACATTCGCCTAGTATACCTATGATGTGGAAATCTTGGAATTTATTGTTGATTTGGTGCAAGTATGACTAAGTATAATCGGCCATATGAGTGCTTGATGATATATTATAAGTATTGAGCCACAATATGTAAAGCATTAACTAGTAAAATGCATGCTGTTTTTGTGTGGTGTTAAGTGTATAATTGGCCTCGAATTGGACATGTATATTCGGCCTTAGGTAGCCGATTGATGGCCTTAGCTTTTCCTTGATGCTTGAATGAATTGTATTGAATTGCTTGATGTAGTATAAAATGTGCATGACCATTTGTGTACTCAAGCTAAAGGGTGGCCATATGACCATTTAGACTCCTTGTCATATTCGGCCATAAGCTAGCATAATGAGGTTTTAATAAATTAAATTTGTTTGAATTAGCTCAAGAGCTTAGAGGGCCACAATTGGACAAGGGAAGGAAAAAGTGATCGAATAGCCAGTAAAAGCCGTTCGACAACATCCGAGGTAAGTCCTCAAGAAATGACCCTACTCGAATTATGTGAAATGAAATAGGAATGTGTAATGATTATTGATTATGGGTGTATGAGCAATTGAATGATACCGGCTAAGTCCCGAAGGCGATTATGCTAGTAATATGTTTGTGTTTGAGCCTTAGTAACGAGAATGAAACATGAATGTGTAATGATCATTGATGTATGTGTGTGCATGAGCAAATTGTGATATCCGGCTAAGTCCCGAGGACATTTATGCTAGTAATTATATCCGGCTAAGACCAAGGCATTCGTGCAAGTTGTTAAATCCGGGCTAAGACCAAGGCATTTGTGCAAATCGTGATATCCGGGTTAAGTCCCGTGAGGCCTTGGTGCGGGTTACCATAACCGGCTATGTCCCGGCGTTTGAACGAGTAGCTATATCCGGTTAAACTCAAGGTATGTGATTTGAAAATTATAAGCTTGCTGGAAAATTTCAGCTAATGCACTTGTGAAATTTCCCAATAACAAGGTAGTGTGGTGTGCGCTTTGCGCTAGAGTAAGAGCGTATGCATATCCGCTCCTATGATGGAACGAGTTATCGGCCTTAACGAAGCCGTTATTTGTGTATGAACATAAGAGTTGGGATGGTGAAGTAAGTATGATTATGTGAATGTGTATTAATGAAATGATGTATTTGGTTATGTGAATGTATTGCTTTAATTAAAGCTGATTTTATTGCTTGAGACTTACTAAGCATAAATATGCTTACCCCGTTGCTTTGGCTCTCTATTTTATAGATTGTGCTCGATAGCAATCGGATTCGGGATCATTAAAGTCAAGTCATCCACACTATCAAAGCCTCCATTTTGGTATAAATTTTGGTTGAACTTTGAAATGGCATGTATAGGACTACCCTTGCTGGTTTAAATATGTTGTGATGTATATGTGTACGGCCATGCGAAAATGGCTCGTAAAAGTGAAGTACTGAACTTAGACTATTTGCGGTTTGTATATATATATATATATGGTGTCATGATGTGATTATGGATTGAAATGGGAATGTTGGTCACATGATCAGCCATTGGTATGGTTAAAATGATCATATGTGAACCTATGTATGGCAAGACTAGTTGGTTCATGGAGACTACAAACTAGGTAAGACCTACCTTAAAACAGATGCTGCCAGCTGCAGTGACGTGAATGTAAAAATCACCAAAATTTGTAGGAATGGTATTAAATAGTGAATAAGCTATGTAAATGAACCTTGATGAGTCTATTTTCATATGGAAGAAACGAAACGGTCATAGGAGTTACATGTTAAGAGATATTAAAGCTATTGTGAGACAGGGCCAGAACGGTTTCTGGGTCCCCTGTCGCAACTTTAAAAATTTACTATAAATTATCCAGAAATAATTAGGAGTCATGCCTTATATGTACAGATTCCATTTTGAGTCTAGTTTCATTAGAAACAAACGGCACCAGTATTAAAGCCCTGTACAGAGAGATATTCAAGTTGTAACGCGCGAAGGTCAGAGCAGTCGATCCCTGTAACATGGGTGAATTTAACTAATAAACTGTACCAATTGGCCCGACCAAAAATTCTAGAAATAAATCCATGGATGGATATATGAGTCTAAATTCAGGGAAAATTTACGAAACCAGTTTCCGAGTTTTGAAACTCGAGATATGATTTTTAAGGCGACGGTGACGCAGTTTTCCAGCCTGACTGGAAATGTCAAATTGGTGGGCAAAATATGTGGACTTGGCTTGTTAACCCCTCGTGTCCGACACCGGCGATGGTCTCGGGTTCGGGGTGTTACAATGAAAACACCTAAAGGGACCATTTTGCATAAGTTGTAAAATAGATGAAAAATATGTGAAATAGTAGAAATTTGGAGTTTCTATAAGAGTCAAAGAGGTTCGGCTAGTCTTGAGAAGTAAAGAAATTCAATAAAAATTGATTTTCGGGCCGAGGGGTAAAATGGTCATTTTGCAAAAGTTTAGGGGCAAAATGGTCATTTAGCCCAATTGTGAATTGTTGAGTGCTTAGGTTGATAAAGTGACTTAATAAGTGCGTTTTGTTATTATAGATCAAGAAATACTGATTCCAAACCTAGACCGGAGGAAAGCCAGGCAACCCGACTAAATCGGCTAGTCGCCACATTTTGTAATCCGAGGTAAGTTGTATGTAAATAATACAACTACATTGTTAATTACATGTGCTTGAATTATTATAGCATAAACTACTTGATTGTGAAATCAAGAATGTATAATGACAAATGAGATAGTAGAATTTTCGTTGGAACCTTAGGAAGTAAATCGGATATTCATGCCATGACATTTGGGTCATTCGTGTGTGAGCTAGTGTAAGACATGTCTGGGACATGCATCGGCTACGAGATGATAGTCAGTGTAAGACCATGTCTGGGACATGGCATCAACTTGAGATATGAGCCAGTATAAGACCGTATCCAGGACATGGTCTCGGCACTTCACCCTATGCTTGAGGCTTATGTAATATCCAGTAGTATTCTGAATGGTTCAATAGTAAAAGTTATGTTCTTAAGCTAACGAGGAAAGTATAACCGTGTTATGAGTGGTACAGGTACCTACTTGGTACGTATGAGATATGAGCTCAATATATAATATGTGACTTGTATTGATGGTAATGAGTAAGTTATGCTTATGCCTACCTTGGTGTTATGAGCATGTTGATTATTGATAAATTGTTGTTGTATACTTACTAACTGTTATGCTTACTCCCTTCCCTTTTCATTTCCTTATAGTGTCGCCTAACTTGCTCAAGGATCACTGGAAGTTAGAGATATCGATCACACTATCAACCGAAGTATTCGGTATAGTTGGATTTATATTTTTGAATATGGCATGTATAAGACTTAGACTTTATTGTTTTGTGTCATTGAGGTTTGGCCATATGTATTGGCTTGGGTTGAAAACCCTTCAATTTGTATTAAGCCTTGAATGATGGCTAACATTCATTTTGAATTTATAAAAGATGCATTATCATGGTTGAATGAATGTCTATTGTGGCTGATTTGGTTATAGGAATTATGTTTGTTTTGGTATTGGTGGGTATTTGTATAGAACTACATATGTAAGGGTGGCAATGGGGCTTAGTAAATAGCCTTATATTGTCCATACAGGTAGTCACATGAGCATGTGTCTAGGCTGTGTGTGAGACACGGTCTACCCCATGGGCGTGTGGTTCGGCCGTGTGTCCCCTGCACGTAAAAATTTTAAGTCATATGCATGACAATAAATACACTGGCAGAGACATGGCCATGTGTCTCAGCCGTGTGAAGGGCATGGCCTAGCACACGGGCGTGTGGCTGTGTGACATTTTGGGGTTGCTAACATCAGAAACAGAATGTCCATGTTTTTGTACAAGGGCTAGCACAGGGCTAGTACACGGGGGTGTCGTGGCCGAGTGAAGGACACGGGCCAGGAACACGAGCGTGTGCCAGGTCGTGTGAAAACCCCTGTAGGTGTGCATTTAAAATAAATTCCATACGAGTGGAGGACACGGGCGTGCCCTATATTGTTTATGCAGTGTGAGCCACATGGGCCATCAACATGACCATGTTGAATTGGCCACACGGGCGTGTGCCCCTATGTCAAGTGACATTTTTCTATAGTTGGTAAAAGTACCGGAGTTGGTTCCAAGTGATTTACCATGTGTGTTTTGGGCCTCGAAGGCCCATGTTATAGATATGTTGATAAGTTTGAGAGAGTTTTAAATTTGTCCAAGTCTTAGAGACTCGGGAATGGTTGTAAGCACAAGTTTAAGTGAGATAATACCTCGTATTCCATCACGGTGTAGGATACGGGTATGGGGTGTTACAGTTTTCCTATCCCTAATAGAATAACTAACACGACAACTTACCAAAACAAAATAATTATAAGTGTGGAATTTTAATGGGAATTCAGCCAAAGGAATTAAATGGGCTCCTTAGGCTGAATTCTTACATGGTGATCCACCTATTAAAATAAAATTGGACCTATAGTTAAATATTTTACAATTTAGGTCACTTTGATAATTTGACTTAATATTCAATTAAATTACTTTCCAAACTTCAGGATGGGCTTGTGGACATCTTAATGGGCCATTTTTCAAGAAATTGGTCTTGTGGTCTGTTTGCTCTCAAAATTGGTTTGTTCAAGCTCATACATGCAATCCAATGTGCCTTGGATGCAAGATTTGGATTCTTGGTCTAAGATTTCCAAGATCTAAAATCTTTATTTTCTTTATTCTTAAAATTGTCTAAAACAACAGAATTGAACCAAGATTCAGTTTCTTGATTTTCTTGAAAACAAGAAAGTGAATCTTGATTTTGTTTTTCAGTCATGTGCACATCTAGGGCCCTGGTAATGAAGTCTTGGATGGTCCTGTTCAATCTTGCTCGATTTTCCTTGGCCTTTGACCTCGTTATTGGGCCTTGATGAAATTTGAGCCCATCATGTTTATGTGCCTTATTTTAGGCCTTGCGACTCGTATCATTCCCCTCTTCCTCAAAAAGATTCTTCCTCGAATCTGAAACATCAAAGGGAGATAAGTCAACAATATTAAAATTAGAACTTACATTGTACTCACCATGCAAATCTATTTGATAGGCGTTGTCATTGATCTACTTGAGTACTTGGAAAGGCCTATTACCCCTAAGGTCTAATTTAGTCCTCCTTTTACTTGGAAATTGCTCTTTGAGCATATGGATCAAAACCCATTCACCGGGTTCAAGTATAACTTGTTTTCACTCCTTTTTAGCTTTGTTGGCATTTGTGTCATTTGTTTTGGCAATCTGTTGTTTTTCCTTTTCATACATTGATTTCACCAACTCAAATTTCTTCTTGCCATCTAAGGGAAAAATATTTTGTATAGGCAATGACACAATATCAAGAACAGTTAGTGGGTTAAAACCATAAACAAGTTCAAATGGTGAATAACCAGTTATTGAGTGAATAGATTGATTATATGCAAATTCAACAAATGGCAAACATTCTTCCCAGTTCTTAAGTTCTTACCAACAACAACTGGTAGTAAAGAGCCTAAAAATTGATTTAGTACCTCAGTTTGGCCATCAGATTAGGGGTGTCATGTAGTGGAATATAATAATTTATTACCAAGCTTACCCCACAATGCCTTCGAAAAGTGTCTTAAGAACTTTATGTCTCTATTAAAGATGATTATGCAAGTATCCCATGTAGTCGCCCCACCTTTTTAAAGAATAAGTCTGCCATATGTGTTGCATCATCTGTTTTGTGACAAGGAATAAAGTGTAACATTTTTGAAAACCTGTCAACAAATAACAAATGTACTATCTCGACCCTTTTTAGTTTGTAGCAAAACAGGAATGAAATCCATGGATAAATCTACCCTAGGTGAAAAAGGAATAGGCAAAGGAGTATATAGTCCATGAGGCATTGCCTTAGATTTTGCTTGTTTACAAGCAATGCACTTAGAACATACCTTTTGAACATCCTTCTTCAAGTACGGCCAATAAAAGTCTTCTTGTAGAATATCTAGTGTTTTGGCGACCAAAGTGTCTCATTAAGCCCCCACTATGTGCCTCATTAATTAGTAACTTTCTTATGGAGCAATGTGGTACACATAACATGTTTAGGAGAAAAAGAAACTTATCTATAAGATAAAGTTTGTCAAAGGCACTATTCCCACAATTAGCGAAGATATGTGCAAAATCAACATCATTTGTTTACAAATCTCTTATATGCATAAATCCTAAGACTTTAGTATTTATTGTAGTTATCAAAGAATATCTATGCGATAAGGCATCATCAACTACATTTTCTTTACTTGTTTTGCACTTAACTACATTTAAAAATGTTTCTATAAATTCTACCCATCAAGCATGTCTTTTGCTCAACTTACCCTGTCCCTTTAGCCATTTAAGGGACTTATGATTCACATGTATAACAAACTTATTGGGAAGCTAGTAATATTGCCACACTTGGATAGCTCGCATCAATACTAATAACTCTATCGTTAGTTGAATTGCGCCCCATTTAGTTTTTCACTGAAATATGCTATTGGCTTATATCTTGTATCAACACGGCACCAATTCCAATACCTGAAGCATCACATTCAAGTTCAAAAGTATTACAAAAATCAAGAAATTTAAGAACTGGAGCAGAACATAACTTACACTTCAAGGCTTGAAAAGCATTTTCCTGAGCTTCATCCTACCTGAAACCCACTGCATTTTTTATAACCTTAGTTAATGGGCAGGAATAGTGGAGAAATCCTTCACAAAATGTCTTTAAAAACTTGCTAAACCATGGAAAGATCTCACCTTAGTAATTGATTTAGGAGAGGGCCACTCCCTTATTGCCTTTATTTTATCCTTATTGACATGAATACCTTGAGCACTTACTATAAACCCTAAAAAAATTAGTTTGTCACAACAAAATGTGCATTTATCAAGGTTGGCAAATAATTTTTCAGTTATCAGAATGGCCAAAATAGATTTAACATAAAAAACATGAGCATCTAAAGAAGTTGAGTAAATTAGAATATTATGAAAATATACTACCACAAATTTACCCAAATAAGGCCTTAAAACATGATTCATTAATCTCATGAAAGTACTAGGTGCATTAGTTAGACCTAAAGGCATAACAAGCCATTCATACAATCTAAACTTAGTTTTAAAGGTTGTTTTCCACTCATCCACTTCCCCCATGCAAAATTGATGATGACCACTTTTTAAGTCAGTTTTAGTGAAAATAGTTAAACCATGTAAATCATCAAGCATGTCATCAAGTCTAGGGATTGGATGCCAATACTTTACCATTATTTTTTTATTAGGCGGAAATTAACACACATTCTAAATGAACCATCTTTCTTAGGCACCAATAGGATAGGGACGATGTAAGGACTTAAACTTTCTCTAGTGTATCCCTTGTCTAATATTCCATCTATTTGTCTTTCCAACTCCTTTGTCTCCTAGGGATTGCTTTAGTAAGCTGGGCAGTTTGGAATGGATGCTACGAGTACTAAATCAATTTGGTTCTCAATTCCTTGTAAAGGTGGTAAACCTTTAAGGGCTTCATTGAAAACATCCATATAATCCTGCAAAAGAGATTTAAACACACTAGGCAAAGATTTATTAATGTTAGTTAAAGATAAATAATTTTGTATAAACCTTACAAGGATACAAGGTTGTTTGTTTAATAGGGCTCTCTGCACATTTTTACACTTGTAAGTAGACTTTGCACTCTCTTTTTACCACTAGAGGATTCACTCACCATTGAGCCATTTGAATTTTGAATTTTAGCACTAATGGTCTCTTTTCTCTCAGTCTTTTTTGTTTGTCCTTTCCCCCTAACCCCCTCATAGAATTCCATCATCTTCATTTGATCTTTATAGACATCATTGGGATTCAAAGGGGCTAGACTAAATTTCTTCCTTTTAAAGATAAGGGAATATCTAATTTGTTTGCCATGGTGTATTGCATCACGATAGAATTACCACGGCCTTCCAAGAAGAAAATGTGCGACATACATGGGGATGACATCACACCATTCCTCATCCTCATAATTTCCTTGTTTAAATGTAATCAAGGACTATTTTACATTAGACATTGAAGGTGGTATGGATGAGGGTGTTTTGAGCAAGGTAATTTCAAAAAGTCCACAAGATAGCTACTAACAATATTAGCACAACTCCCACTATCCACAATAAATGAGACAGTTTACCTTTAATGAAACACCAAGAATGGAATATCTTAGTCCCTTGATTATCAAGATCATCCCTCATTTGGATGTTGAGGGTGTGTCGCACTACTAAGCAATGAGATTCAGAAAATCCTCCTCCCCATTTGGTGGTTCTACAGCCCCTTCATTCATATCACTGGCATGGATCATATTCTTCATAAATTCTATCATATCCAGATTGTCTGAATCAGAAGTATATTCACCATTTTCTTTGAAATGGAGAAGTTTTTGTGTTAGGGCAATCTCTACTATAGTGCCCACACCTTTTACATTTGAAACACTCTATTTCACAAGTTTTTTTCATGTTTAAACCACCTAAACTGGGTTGCTTAGAAGGAATTTGTGTTTTCATAGGAGCCCCACTCTTCCAATCAGATTTCTTAGCATCGCTATTTGAAAAGAACTTGTTACCATTAAAAAGTGGTTACAAATGCTTAAAGTTAGAATTGGAACTGTTACCTTTGTAATATTGTGAAGTAGAGAATGAACGAGGACCTTATTCCTTCAAATGTTTTTCAATCTCAATGGCTTTTTGAATTGCCTCCTCTAGATCTATGTAAGTCTGTAACCGCAAAGTGTTTGCTATAGGTCTGTTCAAACCATCAATAAAACATATTATAGTGGTCTCATCATCCTTTTCCATATTTTCTCATTGCATGGGAATTTTCATCTCCTTGAATTACACATCAACTGATCAACTACCTTGAACAAGTCGTCGAAGTTTGGATTTGACCTCCCTATAATAATGAGAAGGAATAAAGAAAATTCGCGTGACATGTTTCAACTCATCCCATGTGGTAATTTCTCTCTTGTATTTTTGTTGACGACTTATTCCAAGTTGAGTCCACCAGCTCAACGCATAGTCTAAGAATTCAAGGCTCACCAATGAGATTTTCTCATCTTCTGGGTGTAACACCCCTAACCCGTATCTGCCACAAAAATAGGGTTACAGAGCATTACCAAAGTTTTCAAATCATATGAACACATTTTTATAAACATTTCATATCATATCATTAAACATATTAAAACAAAGTCAAAACATACATACTGTCCCTTAAACGAGCTGTAACACCCTGAATTTGGGCCTAGAAGTATTGGGCCTTGAGTGTGGGTCCGTAAAGAGGTTTTATATAGGTATTTAATTGTGCAATGAAATGAAACAATTAAATGTTTGCTATTAGTGGTTAATGGCTTTGAGAAGTGTTGGAGAAATCTTGGGTTCAAACTTGGGCTTTAGCAAAATTTTGGTATTAAGTGAAAAAAACCTGGATGCTTGGATGAGGGTTTTTAAATTATTGTGTTAAATAAATGACACAAGGAAGCTTGTAGTCTAGTGGTTGTGGTGTCATTAAGGTTGTATGGGAGCCTGGGTTCAAGCCTTGGCTCTTGCAATTTATTTTGTTTTTTTAAAAGGAACTCGGACTTTGGCCTTTATACCTTATAATTAATTGGGGATAAAATATGACACAAAAAGCCTTGTGGCTTAGTGGCAAGTAGCGTGTGGAGCATTTAAGGGAGGCATAGGTTCGAATCCCATGGCAAGCAAGGAGTATTTATTTTGCTAACAGGGGCAAGAGTTGGTGTTGAATTTAAACTCTAATGTTGGAGGATCCCACATCGAAGCTAATATAAGAGTGGTTGTGAAGTCGGCTTTAAATAGAGGGAACCATGAGGAGAGTAAATGTTCCTTTCTTGGCTGATCCCTTTCGCTGTATGGCATGCTCGTTTGGGTTGGGTGTCGGCTAAGAGTGCTCGGAGCGTGGATTAACTCCAGTCTCCTAACAGGTGTATATTTCTTACTACTCTAGTCGTAGGATGGCTACTTGGTGCGATGGGCGAAAGGGGTCATGTGGGCCTAATGGGCCTCTGAGCCCAATTGGATAAGTTGTTTGATTGTGTAGTAAATATTGGGCTAGGCTAGGTGAATCTAATATTTGTGGCTAGATTTGGGCTAAAAGGGCCACACGAGCGTGTGGGCCTATTTGGGCCGAGAATGGGCTTTAGAGCCATGAGTATTGTTATCCATTTTTAGAATACTTTAGTTTACCAATTATTGGAATACCCTCGACTTGTAAAATTACCAAAGTACCCCCGATTTACATAATTACCGTTTTACCCTCGATTTATAGAATTACCGTTTTACCCTCGATTTGTAAAATTACCGTTTACCCTCGATTTACGAAATTACCGTTTTACCCTCGGTTTACGAATTACTATTTTACCTCGATTTACTGAATTACTGTTTTACCCCAATTTACATAATTACCATTTTACCCCGATTTACATAATTATCGTTTTACCTCGATTTACTGAATTATCGTTTTACCCTCGATTTGAAATTACCATTTTACCCTCGATTTATAGAATTCTTGTTTTACCCTTGATTTACGAAATTCTTTGTTTTACCCTCGATTTACAAAATTACTAAAATACCCTTGGTTTGTGAAATTACCACAATACCCTCAATTTGTAAAATTACCAAAATACCTCGTATGGTAAAATGACGAATATGCCCTTATGTTCCGTATGACTGATGTGCTTAGGATTTACATATATTGATATTGGATTAGTTAAGTTTGAGTGACAGGTGGTGGTTATCGTAGGCGATTGATTTTGGAAATGTTTCAACTTCAACCCATAACAGGTGTGTACTAACCCTCTAAATAGCTTAGATTAATATTTTCTGAAAAGCTGAAAGCTTCATATTTTAGTGATTCAGGAATTAATATTTGGATCTATTTTCTATGAACGTTTAAGTTGGATTCACAACGGATATGGGGTAGGAAGGTATTTGGAACGTTCTTCAATGAGTAGATCTCTTGGTAAGTATTCGAACCTTCTTTCCATTTGTATCTTGTGGTTTAAGAAAAGCTGAAAACCCCTCTGTCGACTAAGGCTAAAAGGGTTTTTGGTGTTATTTGGTTTGTTGGTGCTAGTGAGGATTAAAGGCTACCGATCGAGGAGTGTGTGAAAAGCTTGGATCATCGGAGTGACTAAATCTAGTCATCAACTTCGGCAAAAGTATGAACCCAAGGGCCATTGTGGATGGTGGCCGAATGTGTAAGTGATGATAATAGGTAGTTTTCGATTTGGTTTAATAATAACATGGTCTAATCTATAAGTGGTAGATTATAGGAGAAATCGCATAGGAGATCTCGTCAAGGAATATCGCAAATCAGGTGTCTAACGAACCCTTTTCATAGCTTAAAGCGATAAATGCCGAAAAGCCGAAATGCCGAAATTCTGGCATTTCGAGGACTTGTGAGCAAGCGAACGCTCACTAGTTAGTTAGAATCGATGAGACGATGATCGAGAACGATGGAAACGGTAAGAATGTGATTTTTGGCGTTCTTGGTAAGTTGGGCCTCGAGGGGCTGAATTAGGGCCCAATAGGCTTTCGGGCCCATTTGGGTAAATTTGGTAGGAAATGGAAATCTGTTAAATTGCATGATAAGACTGTTAAAACCGTTATGGAATATAGGCTAAATGGGCCTAGATGACAGAATCGGCTAAGTAGGGCCCATTAAGGGTTTTTTGGCCCAATAACTCGTTTTCGCTAAAAGTGGGCCAGAATCACTATATGCACCCATGAATTGTTTGTAACCGTTAATGAACATGGAAACCCTAATTTTTGGAAAATTACAAGATTACCCTTATAATATGAAAATGACCGTTTTGCCCCTAGGTAAAAATAACCATTATACCCCTAAGGTTTATATATGAACTTAATGCATGGGATTTTGATAAACATGATATGTATGATATGCACACGAGATGTTCATAAATGTATTGGGTTGGGTTTTTTATATGAATAGAGGAAGTGAAAAAGGGCTTATGCCCCAGTTATTAAAGGGCTTATGCCCCAGTTATCAAAAGGGCTTATGCCCCGCTTATCAAAAGGGCTTATGCCCCGATTATCAAAAGGGCTTATGCCCGATTATCAAAAGGGCTTACGCCCAGCTTATCAAAGGGCTTATGCCCCGCTTATAAAAAGGGCTTTTGCCCGATTACTAAAGAGGCTAGGCCTCGATTATATGATAAAGCAACTAAGCCGCCGTTGGAGAGTTATGGCGGGGTGGGTCGAGTTAATCCCACATGGTGTGTTGGTTGGTACGGGTGGAGAGTAGCGGATGGTGGGTTGAGTAGTCTCCCAGATGGGTTTGCATTCTTTCATTGACATTATATGTGATATTGAAATGGGCCTATGGGCCATACTGTTTCTGTAAAGGCTTCGCCCAAGAATATGAAATTTGCAAAGGCTTCGGCCCAGTGTTATGAAATATGAAATATGAAAAGGGCTATGGCCCAGTACATGTTTGAGATTGGATTTGGGCTTAGACCCAATAGGCTGTTATTGTTTTGGGCTCTAAAAGGGGCTTGTTGCACACTGAGTTTCCAAACTCACCCCCTTTCCTTAACATTGCAGGTGAGCCTTGATGTGGGGACTTGGGCCGAAGGGGATTTAGAGTGGCCACGGTGATTGTCTTTGGACTTTTAAATAAGCGTAGGTTTTCTTTAAATTTCCTTTAAATATTATTTATTTTTGGGTTGTAATAAGGCCATTTTAACTTTCCTTTTATTTCTTTCCGGGATTACTTTAATTTTAATAACTTTAAACCTGGTTGATAATTATTCAAATGGGCTAGACTTAGGACGTGTTTTCAAAATGATACTTGTTTTCAAAATATCTCAACACCACGATTAATCGATTTATCAAAGACGTCCACTTAAACAAATTTAAACTCGATATGACAAAGTGTGGCTATGGTTGTGGGCATGTCTAGGATTGGATCCAATTAAAGAGCTTGGTACTTAGCACCTTCATGGCTCACCTCCTCTATCTCGGATACCTACACGGTGCCCAGCTTCCATACACTTTGTTAACTCAACAAAATATATGGTTTTAAAACACTAAAAACGAAACGTGGGTTTTCAACTCCAATGTGGCACGTCAGATTCTGCCATAACGTCTGGGCCGGGTTTGGGGTGTTACACGAGCCCTCATGGCCCAAAATATGCGTCAGAAACAAGTCGGGACTAAATAAAAAACTAAGAGAATTTTTCAGTAAACATTGAAAATTTTCAATATTGCAGGGGTCATACGACCGTGTGGGCGATCGAAATAGGGTCACACGGCCGTGTCCCATCCTGTGCCTGTGCTCGTGTAACTCATTGACTTGGGTCACATGGCAAAGCCACATGCCTATGTGCCAAGCCATGCACCCTTTGAAATAACACCACACGCCTGCATGCCAGGCCGTGTAATTGCCTGACTTGCAACCCTTTGAAAGCTATAGTGGACACATGGCTGTGTAACTTGGCTGTGTGTCACACACGGCTGGAACACACTCGTGTCGCTACCTGTGTGGACAAAAATAGGCCATTTTACAAGCCATTTTCCTCACCCAACTAGGCATATACCTATAACCAAAAATGCACATATAAACAAGTCATAACAAGGCATCAAAATCATGCATATTGTAGCTACATCCATATGGTATAATCACATACAACCAATATGCCCTTAGGCACCTCAAATGACAACATATAAACATGTTTAACCATGTACTCAATTTGACTAAAATGAGTAACTAACTTCCAACTAAGTTTGCACCATTACATACCATTGAATTTTCCTACCAAAACATACCAAATGGTGCCAAATATACCATTCAACAAATAACATCAATAGTCATATAAGCCATTCAAAGAAAGTACCAATTCTCAACAAGTCACAAACCATATATATTATGCATATTCATCTATCATTTCATCTTCCATCATTCAACCATATTAAGTCATTCATCAACCACTATAAGGCTACTTATATACATATCAAAATATACCATTTCACCAACAAAATGCCAAAACACAAGCCAAATAAAATGGCCATTTTAACAACAAAAACACATGGTCAACATTAGCCAAAATACCTATACATGCCATTATAATTGAAATTAAACATTCGAAAGTACCGAAAAAGTCGATGGATAGTGTGATATAGCTCCAACAAGCTTCCAACCCAAACGAGCTTCTGATTCACTACAAAACAAGAAAAATAACACAAAGCATTTAAGCTTAATAATTTCGTATATCATAGAACAAAACTTTCCATTTAGTCACATAATAGGTAAGTAAACATAGCATATCCCAACATAATCTGGCCAAATGCCTAAGCACTTATACATCAACCATGTTAGCCACATAAATATATATAAACTAATAATTATGGATGAGCACAACAATTGATTAAGTTTCATATACATGTATCATCAAATTCAATTTTCCATACATCATGTAACAACATTTCCATGTAATTCGTAGATGTCCTTGTAATAATCCGTATTGAACTCTTACCATTTCGTATCAAAATAATGCCCGTTGAACCATTAGAATACCGTTGGATACCCAAGATAGCTCACACATAGTGTGTTAACTCATATAACTATAATTCATCAAATATTGTATATGTATACTCATACGAGCTGTGAATCAGTATGCTCACTCGAGTTATAGACTGGTATGCTCTCACAAGTTGTAAGTCGATATGCTTATATGAGCTGTAAGTCGGTATGCTCACATGAGCTGTGGGTCAGAACGTAGCTACACGATGCTGCTCACACAAGCTGTGGAGTATCCACAACACATGCAGAACCTCAACCATTGGTAGGACATTCAGGACCAGTACCCGAATCACGTAAATCCTAATGACATGTCATTTATATCCTACGAATTCATAAGGTTCAAACGGGACTCGGTAATTGTCATACGTCATTGGATATGCAATTGTGTATACATATAGCAAATGTACAATTTATGCATATTTCAAAATAAAATATATAATCACAATTTAATTACACGAACTTTCCTTGACGATTTATGTAGATACAGAGGCGATTAACCTGAGACTTTCTCTTTGCCCCGATCTAAAGCCGTACAATTTTTGGCTTGATCTATACAGATAAATTTAACTCAATTCAATCTATTTTTCATTAAATTTAACCCAAAATCATATTTTGGCAAAGTTACCATTTTGCCCATCATAAAAATGGAAATTAGTGAAATTGCAACACAACCCACTATGGTCAAATATAAATTAGGTCCCTAGCAAGCCTTATATTTCATTTATTTCACAACTTCACCATGTAAAATTTTCTATTTTTCAATTTACCCCTTATTTGATAATTTCATCAAAAATCTCTTTACAATAGTTGTTTATCTAACAACAACTATCCATTTTCTATCATCAAACATAAAAAAATCATGTATATTCAACAATGGAAAAAACCTAATAGTTTAGTAGTTTCACAAATTACTCCCCGAGCTAGCTAGATTAAGCTACAATGATCCCAAAAACATAGAAATCAATAAAAACAGAACAAAAATCACTTACCTATTGGCAAAATAAGGTTGGCCCAACCTAGGCCTCCAATGGCTTCTTACTTTCTTCTAAATTCGGTTGATGATGATAATGGAAGATGATAGTTTGTTTTATTTTATTTATTTTTATCATTAATTACTTAATTACTTAATTAACCTTTAAAAACTTTAAAAATTACACAAATGGCAAGCCATGTACATCCACTATCAAAGTTAATGGTCTAATTGTCATATAAGGACTCACACTTTTAGTTTCTATAGCTATTTAATACTTTTAGCTACTAGAACTCAACTTTTGCACTTTAAGCAATTTAGTCCTTATTTTTTTTTTATCAAATTGAGCATGTAAACGGTAAAATTTCTTGACGAAATTTGTATATGGTACTACTATCATGCTCTAGGTAATAAAATAATAATAAAATAAATTTTTTGACTTTAGATTTGTGGTCTTGAAACCACTATTCTGATTTCACTAAAAATAGGCTGTTACAACTCTCCCCCTAAAGGGATTTTCATCCCCGAAAATCTTACAGAAAAAGAGGTTTAGATATTGCTTTCTTATAACTTCCTCAGCTTCCCGGTGGCTTCTTCTATTCCATGTCATTGCCAAAGAAATTTTACTAAAGTTATGTTTTTGTTTCTGAATTCTTTCACCTCTTGTGCCAGAATTCTGATCGGTTCTTCATTCTATGATATATTAGGTTGAATCTCGACATCCGTTGGGGAGATAACATGTGAAGGGTCAGATTAGTACTATTGTAACATAGACATGTGAAAGACATTATGAATCTTTTCTAGTTTTGACGGTAAAGTTAATCGATACACAACAACTCCAATTCTTTTAATAATCTCATACGGCCCGATAAATCGCAAACTTAGCTTCCCTTTGCGACTGAATTGAAGAACTTTCTTCAATGATGATACTTTCAAAAATATTCTGTCGCCAACTTGAAATTCCATGTCTTTACGCTTAAGATCCACATATGATTTCTGACGATCTGAAGCTACTTTCAAACTGCCTCGGATCACTTTTACTTTTTCTTCAATCTCATGAATCAAATCATCCCCTTGTATCTTTTTCTCACTAAGCTCAGTCCAGTATAACAGAGTTTGACATTTACGACCATACAAAGCCTCATACGGTGTCATCTTTATGCTCAATTGAAAATTGTTTTTTTACGCAAATTCAACCAATGATAAATATTTCTCCCAGTTGCCTTCAAACTCTAATACACAAAAATAAAGCATATCATCAATTATCTGAATCACTCACTTAGACTGACCATTAATCTATTGATGAAATGAGTGCTAAAATGCAACCCATACCAAGATTTTCCTATAACTTTCTCTAGAATCACGATGATATCTATCAAAAATGATAGAAACTGGCACCCTATGTAATCTGACAATCTTAGAAACATATAACTTAGCTACTCTGTCAAGGGAGTAATCTGTACATACCAGAAACGCCCTAAAATTTCCTAATTCTGGCTTGTGTAAACTTGTAAAACAAATTATTTGTATATGTGTTTCTGTAATTATTTGACTCAAATATCTGTCTGCTTTAGTGGTTAAGTGTTATGGGTGTGTGTATGATGTCTTAAGTTCAAGCCACAACTTGGGTAAATTTTGGTATTTTTATGAATAAATCCTTAACTGGGTTCATTATGCTTATATTTTGTGGTTTGTAAAAACTATATCAGAATGGTCCTGCTGGCCTAGTGGTTAAGTGGATTATCAATATGCGAAAGGTCTTGGGTTCGAATCTCTACTGTAGCAAGGGTATTATTTTTGCCATAAAATCTCGATTAGAGTTTGTGTTTGACCGAAAATCTGAGTAATAGGTAGTTGGTGGAGAGAATTAAGGAGAAATAGATTGGGGGATTAACAGTTTCAATGAATGCTACTTTCTTTTTAGAAAAATTAGGCTACTCTTCCTTCCTTTCCACTCTTTTTGTTGTCGATCTCCCTCCCCTTACTCCTATTGCTGCCGAAATTTCCCTTGTTTTCTTCTTGTCCATATTTTCGTATTAGCGAGCTTTTGTGACTCTTAGACGTGGTAATCACTTGGTAAGTTTCTATTTTATTGATCTTGAACGTTGCTCTGATTAAGTGATTAAGTGGAGTTTTACTACTGTTTAGGAGTCAATCATGAGGTTGAAGTCAACGGTTCGTCGAGTTGACTTGAAGTGGTGAATGTTCTGGTAGTGGTAAGTCAACTTTTTGTTTTGAGATGAGTGTTAAGGCTCGTTTTTGGGTTTCTAAAAAGGTTGAATATTCTGATTATAGGTGCTGGTGTTCTAGAGATTACGTAAATAGTGAATTCAAACAAGGTGTGTAACTAATTACACGAAAAACAAGAATCGAAAAAAGCTGAAAAATGAATCAATCAATGCCATATAGGCGTGTGGTCGCTCATATGGTAGGTCGTGTGGCAGTACACGAGTGTGTGATCGACGAGCCAGGCCGTGCGCATAGGACACTAGCGTATGACACGACTGTGTGATAGCAAGTGAGGCTGTGTGCGAGACACTGACTCGACCAATTGGGCCGCGAGCGTGTGGGCCCACATGGGTGAACCACATAGGTGTGTGAAATTCTAGGCCAGGCCGTGTGATCCACACGGTCAAAGAATTTGGGCTGTGTGGGCCCACATAAGTAGGCCACGTGGGCATGTGAGCCCTTTTTTTAGAATATTCTATAAGGTTGCACACGTCACCTAAGTCGGTTGTGGACCTACTGTAGGGTCAATTAGAATTACTTTGACCCCTAACTACGTGATCTGATTATGTGATAAATGTGTTTAGCATGTATATCGATTTGATGTACGATCTGATAAATTACATATTAGCATGTCAAATTTGTATGTTGCATTGCATCGGGGTTGGGTTGGTACTATTTGGAGGAAGTATTTTGAAAGGCTCTTAAGCCTGATATCTGGCAGCTACACTTCAATTATCTGATTATGTGTCGTACTGCGGTAAAGCATGGTGTGTAAGGATGGGTGGTTTGATTTTATCCCCACATGGTATGTAGGGTTGGACGAAGTTGGTGTGTAGAGGCTGGTGGGTAGGACTCTGTTATTTTGTTCTGTTTTGCATGGTATATCTGAGATGGGCTAAGGCCCTACTTTGTATCTGCTTCTGTATTTGAGTGGACTAAGGCTCACACCGATTCTGTAATGGGCTTCGGCCCCAGATTGTATTCTGATGTATGTTTGTATACGTGTTTTATCTGTGGGGATTACAAACTAAGTTTGCAAAAACTCAACCTTTTCTATTTTATTTGTTCAGGTAATCCCCAGCATTAGACAGATCAGAGCAGCGGAGGACTCAGCGATGGCCACATTGTTTACCACTTGGACTATTTTATGTTTACTTATGATTTAAATATTTTATTTGGGAAAAATTTAATGTAATTAAGGCCATTAGGGATTTTTGATTAATTTAGGATTTTGCAATGTTTTACGATTTTTACTGCTGGTGGTAGGAAAACTCGGGTTTTAAAAAAAAAGAATCGAATGTTTTACTAAACTACCACGTATATGAAATTGGTTCTAAAGCTTCAGCAAAGTATGATGTTTTGGAAAACGATTAACATTTTGGAAATTAACATGAGATACCGAAAAGTCGTTTAAACGGAGAAAGGGTTTATTCTTTTAGCATCGTTACAATTTCAAAAGCACTATCATGTGACATCGTCAGATTTGACCATAACGTCTAGGTTGATTTTGGGGTGTTAAAAATGTGCTGGCTCCGTCGACCGATCAACAACCCAAATGACATCTTTCTTTCTCAAAGATAGGGGTAAACTCGATATGAAGCCCATTGTAATTCGATCCCATTTCCACTCTGGTATCATCACTGGCTAATAATCCCAAAAGTACCTAATGCTCAACTTTTACTTACTGACATACTAAACATCTATATACAAAATTAGATATCTCACGTTTCATTCTTGACTACAAGTACATCTGTTTTAAATCATTGTACATCTTATTGCTTCCCAGATGAACAGACAAGCTACCACTATGAGCTTCGTGTAAGATTCTCTAAATGAGCTCTATGTTCTTCGGTACAAAAATTCTACCTCTGAATAATAAATAACCATCGGATCCTATCCAAAATTTTGAATTGAAAGTCCACTCACACTATGCCTGTTTAGCTAGCAACTTAGCATCACATTTCTGAACTTGGCAGATCTACTGTAAAAATATCGATCTAGCTTTCAACTCAGCTAAGATCGAGTCACCCTTAGATAATTCCAATTGTGTATTCATCACTCGTAGAGAAAATAAAGACTTTCTACTTAGAGCATCAACAACTATATTAACTTTTCCTAGATGATAATCAATAACCAACTCATAATCTTTTAACAGTTTGAGCCATCTATGCTGTCTCAGATTCAAATATTTTTGTGACAGTAGATACTTCAAACTCTTGTGATCGGTAAATATGTGACATTTTTTGTTGAACAAATGGTGTCGCCATATTTTCAATGCAAACACGATAGTTGCCAACTCTAGGTCATGTGTCGGGAAATTCTTTTCGTGTGGCTTTAACTGTCTAGAAGCATAAGCTATTACATTACCTTCCTGCATCAAAACATAATCTAAACCATTTAAAGATCTATCACTGAAAATAAAAAATTCTTTACTCGATTCAGGCTAAATCAACACTGGTGCCTCAATCAATAGTGTTTTCAACTTATTGAAACTTTGCTGACATTTTTGAAACCATTCAAACTTGACATCTTTCTGTAATAATCGCGTCATCAGTGTAGCTATTACCGAAAATATTTTGACAAATCTTTGGTAATAATCGGCTAATCCTAGAAACTTCTAACTTCGAATACGTTTCTTGGTGGTTTGCAGTCAATAATTCCTGAAATTTTACTCGAATCCACTTTTATGCTTTCAGCTGATACTATATGTCCCAGAAAATTGACTTCTCAGAGCCAAAACTCACATTTACTAAATTTGGAAAATAATTGTTTATCTCACAGGGTTTGCAACACAATTCACAAATGTTTAGCATGCTCGGACTCATCTTGTGAGTATATCAAAATGTTGTCAATAAATACCACAACAAATCTGTCTAAATATGGTCTAAAGATTTTGTTCATCAAATCCATAAATACTACAGGTGCATTAGTTAAACCGAACGACATCACAAGAAATTCATAGTGCCCATACATATTTCTAAATGCAGTTTTTAGTACATCTGAATCTTTAACTCGTAGCTGATAGTAGCCAGAACGAAGATCAATCTTCAAGAATACTGTGGCACCTTTCAACTTATCAAATATATTATAAATATAGGGTAATGGATATTTGTTCTTGATTGTAACCTATTTGAGCTGACGATAATCAATACACAATCTCATCACTCCGTCTTTTTTTTAACAGATAGAATCGGTGCAACCGAAGGTGAAAAACTAGGTCCAGCAAAACCTATATCTTTCAACACTTGTAGCTATGCTTTCAACTCTTTTAACTTGGTAAGAGCCATTCTATAAGGTGCTATTGATATCGGTGATGTCCCTGGTACGAGTTTAATAGCAAACTCAACTTATCTGATCAACAGTAATCTATGTAACTCCTCTGGAAACACATTAGGATACTCACAAATCACTGGCACTGATTCAAGCTTTGATTCAGATATTTTAGAGTCCAGTACATAAGCAAGGTAAGAATTGCAACCTTTTCTCACATATTTCTGCGCTGACATGGCTGAAATAACAATAGGCAATCCACTAACACTATCTGATTTAATATGAAACATTTCACCATTTTGAAATTTCAATACAATAAGCTTTAATCTACAGTTTGCAACAGCATCATGTAGAGTTAGCCAATCCATGCCCAAAATCATGTCAAATTCACCAAACAGTAAGAGCATCAAATCACCCGAAAAATTGTAACCCCGAGTCATCAAAGGACAATTCTTGTAGACTTTATAAACTAACACATACTGACCTAGGGGGTTCAGTATTTGAACAATGAACTCAGTGGGCTCAATAGGTAAATTCTTACTAGATACCAAACTCGTGCATAGATAAGAATGAGTTGATCCCAGATCAATCAATGTAACAACCCGACTTTGGGCCTAGTCAGAGCGGTGGTTTCGGGACTACAAATTTGACATAGAAAAATTTGTTTTTCTTATATTTTTATGGTCTATATTTTTATGGAATGATTCTGTGAAAATTTCGTTTGAAAATTTTGACGTTTGAGCACTCAATTTAGCAAAAAGGACAAAATTGCAAAAAGTGCAAAACTTGAATTCTATATGCTAGAAGTGTGTAATTGCTATGAAATTTTAAATTGAAGGTCCTTAGATGGTAATTATACCATTTGTTAAGTTAGTGGGCAAAAATGGACATGGTAGGGTGAAATTTTAAAGTTATGCATGAAGGGCATTTTGGTCATTTGGTAAATAAAGCCAAAATAACTAAAATAATAGATGTTCATCTTTCTAATTTCATCCTGTAGTGCCAAAAATTGAAGGGACTCCATAGCTATGGTTTTGGCCAACTTTCAAGCTCGATTGTAAGTTCATTCTAGCCTCGTTTTTATGTTCTTTACAGTTTTGAAGTCGTTGTAACTCGATCTACCTATTTCTAGCACTAATTTGAGGTATGATTTAGGTCTAGGGTTTGACCCATGATAGATATTTGTGTATTTTGATGTCTAATGGTAGAAAATGCATGTTTGGTGTTAGATAAATGACTTTTGCTAAGTGATTTTCAGTAAAAATGTCAAAAATGTCCTATTTGCAAAAGTTATAAAATAAGTAGTAAAAGTGTGATTAAGTGAAAATTTGGGCTGGTATAAGCATGTATATAGTTCGGCTAGGCTTGGGTAATGAAAAAAATGGATGAAAATCATTTTATGAGCCTAGAAACTAAATTGTAAAGATGTGAAACATCAGGGGCAAAAATATAATTTTTCCAAAATATGATTTTTAGACTAAATTGAACAATGTGTGTATTAATAAGTTAAATTTATCATTATAGATCAAGAAAAGTGAGGTTCGGACCAAGACGAGGGAAAAACAAATTGTTTGACGATTAAGTCCAATTCTACGATTTTTGTACCGAGGTAAGTTCGTAGGTAAATAATGCATTGTTATATTTATGTTTTAAATGCTTTAATACTGTATGAATTGTGATTGATTCTTTGGGCGTATTCGACAAAGTTTCAACAAACGAGAATTCCCAGTTGAGCCTTAGGAATAGAACAGGATACGAATGGCATGTCATTAGGAACCCACGTGTTTATTTGATCCGGGTGCTAGTCTCGTATGTCCTACCAGTTGCTGGGTAGTCTAGCATGTGTTGTAGATACTTGACAGCTTGTGTGAGCAGCACTTTGTAGCTATGTCTTGACTAACAGCTTGTGTGAGCAGGCCTATGAGTAGCTCGAAAACGAGCCTATATGTATTATGAGATGTAAGGTAGCTGTGGCTACATGTATGGCACTTATGTGCAAGATTTCTGAGTATCTATTAATATTCTGAGTGTTCAACGGGAATGTCAAAGTTGAGAAAGACTATGGTTATGTTGCAAGTTGGTACAGGTATGAACGTGAAACTTATTCATAATGAGCTCGATATGTGATGAACCCTTGGTAAGGTTGTGATTGAGTAAGTTATGACTATAAGATTTTAATGACATTCATGCCATATTTCATCGTATTAAGTGTATGATTTTTGTGTGGATATAATGCTTATTATTTGCATAGGAAGTTACTAGGCTTTATAGCTTACTTCCCTTCCTTTCCCTTCTCTTATAGTGTCACCAAGCTAGGTCAGGGATCGGAGACCATCGGAGATCCACTCACACTATCAACAATTATTTTGGTACCAATGAATTCAACATTTTGAGTTATGGCATGTATAGGGGACTTGGTCATTTTGTTATGTGCCATAATTGATTTGGCCAAATGTGTTGGCTTATATTGGTTGAAAGTTCATTTTGTATAAGGCCACTTAAATTTGGCTACTATTGGTATAAGAAATTTATATGATGACGCCTTCCATGGATATAGGAATTTACATGATTTAAGTCGATGAGTATATGATGTTTGCGTATGATAGATGGTAGCATGTGAATGATGTGTTGATGTCTTGGTTATGGCTGATTTGGCTATATATATGTGCTTGGATTGGTTCTATGTTGTGTTATGCAGGTGTGTGCATTAAAGGGTGGCAAAATGGCTTGGTAAATAGCCTTATTTTTGTCCACACGGGTAGCCAAATGGCTGTGTGTCTAGGCCGTGTGTGACACACCATGTGTTTAGGCCGTGTGTCCCCTGTACCTTAATTTTGAGAAACAAAATGCTTAGAATTGAGTACACGGGTAGAGACACGGGTGTGTGTCTCAGCCGTGTGGATGACACAGCCTCAGGCAAGGGTATGTGACTTGGGCATGTGAAGTCTACACCTATTTTATGAAAAATCATAAATTTTAATTCTACCACATGGCCTAGCACACATGTTAAGGACATGGCTATTTGTCTTCAATTTGTTCTTTGGTGACAAACAGAGAGTTACATGGGTTAAGGACATAGGCAAGTGTGACAAAATGGCCTACCCACACGGGCGTGTGACCCCTGTTTAGTGGAAAATTTTCTAAGTGATGTGAAATTTTCTAAATTTTTTGGTTTAGTCTCGAAGTACTTCCAAAGTATGTTTTGAGCCTCGTAGGCTTGTATTAGGGACATTGTGCTTGTATATGAATGGTGTTTATTTGGACGAAAATTTATGGCTCAGAAATATATGTTTGATTATGTTTAAGTCTGGTAATGCCTCGTACCCTATTCTGGCATCGAATACGGGTAAGAGGTGTTACATTTAATTGTATCGGAGCTACAGTTTAGTCAATTCTCGGACTAGCGTAACGCGTGTAAGAGTCTAGCTATACATGCCATATATGAACTGTGATAGTGTGATGACTCTTGACAATTTTAAACTGTGTTTTTATATAGTAAATGGATCCCGACTGAGGTGTAGCTGATGATGTAGAAAGTAATGAGCAGGCTCCCACTCAAGGGGCAGCGTCATTTGAAAATAGACCTCCCAGGATCAGTTAGGGAGGAAGGGCTAGGGAAGCCTTCCTCCATATGATGAATGAGTGGTATTCAGAGTTTGTTCGAACAAACCCGAATGCTCAACATCCTCTACCCCTCTTTATCCTCAACCGATTCCCGTAGTTCCTCAAGGTGTGGATTTGGTAAGATAGAATAAGCCTCTTGTTGATAAGATTTGAAAGTAAAAGGATGAGGGATTCAAGGCTAATGTAGATGATGACCCCGAGAGAGCTGAGTTCTGGCTTGAGAATACTATCAGGGTATTTGATGAGTTATCATGTACACCCGAAGAATGTTTGAAATGTGCTATATTGTTATTAAGGGACATAGCATATCATTGGTGGAAGACACTAGTATATGTTGTACTGAGAGAGAGGGTTACATGGGAATTCTTTCAAGAGGAGTTTCCAAAAAAATATATCAGTCAGTGGTTCATCAATAAAAAACGTTAAAAATTTCTTGAGTTGAAACAGGGTCGAATGTTGGTGACATAGTATGAACGAGAATTTCTCAGACTTAGTAAGTACGCCCGAGAGTGTGTTTCCTCCGAGGCGACTATGTGTATATAGTTCGAAGATGGGCTGAATGAGGACATTCGATTGTTAATTGGAATCTTGGAACTAAAAATAATTTGTTGTATTGGTTGAATGAGCTTGCAAAGCCGAAAAGCTAAGGAAAGAGAAAAGAAAGGGCGAGAGTGAGGCTAAGGATGCAAGGAAAAGGCCAATGAGTAAGTCATTTCTTTCAAAAAAAACTAGAGAAATGAATTCTTGTTTGAATGTATCAGCTGGGTATTCATACAGAGACCACAGGAAACAAAATTTGAGTTTTAAATCTCAAGCTACTTCAATAGAAAGTGTGGGTAATGCTAGGTCTGACAGACCTAAATGTCAGCATTGTGGAAGAAGACTTCCGGATGAGTGTAGGATGAATGATCGAGCTTGTTTCAAGTGTGGTTCCCAAGAGCATTTTATCCGAGATTGCCCTCAGATGCCTGGGAAAGAACAAATTTCTAGTGCAAAGCCGGGTAATACTACCAATAGAGGTAGGCCACTGAGAAATATCGAAAATGGAACTAGTAGTAAAGGTGTGACAAAAGATACAGTTGTGAGATCTAAGGCCAGAGCACCTGCTAGAGCTCATGCCATTCGTGCTCGTGACGATGCATCATCTCTCAAAGTGATTACTGGTACAATTTCTCTTTATGATACTAATATTATTACAGTGATTGATCTTGGATCGACTCATTCTTATGTTTGTGTGAATTTGGTATCTAGTAAGAATTTGCTTGTCAAGTTTACTGAATTTTTGATTAAAGTGTCAAACCCCTTAGGCAAGTATGTGCTAGTTGATAAAGTTTACAAGAATTGTCCTTTGATGATTTGAGGTCACAAGTTTTTTAGCTGACTTAATGTTATTTCCCTTTGATGAATTCGATGTTATTTTGGGTATGGACTGGTTGACATTGCATGATGCCATTGTAAATTGTAGACAGAAAATTACTGAATTGAAATGTGAAAATGGTGAGGTTCTTTGGGTTGAAACCGATAAATCAAGTGAATTTCCTATTCTGGTTTTGTCTATGTTTGCTCAGAAGTACTTAAGGAAAGGTTGTAAAGCTCACCTTGCTTATGTGTTGAATACAAAGATGCTTGAATTGAAAATTGAATTAGTGCCGATAGTTTGTGAATATTTGGATTTGTTCCAGGAAGAGTTGCTAAGGTTACCACCATTCAGAGAAGTGGAATTTGCTATCGATTTAGTACCCGAGACTTCATCAATATTGATTGCTCCGTATAGAATGGCTCCATTCGAGTTAAAAGAATTGAAAGCTCAGTTTAAGAGTTGACAGATAAGTGTTTTGTGAGACCTAGTTTTTCTCCTTGGGGTGCTCCAGTGTTATTTGAAAAGAAGAAAGATGAATCTATAAGATTCTGCATTGATTATCGTCAACTCAACAAGGTTAAAATAGAGAACAAGTATCCTTTGTCGAGGATTAATGGCTTGTTTGATCAGTTGAAAGGAGCAACAATATTCTCGAAGGTTGATTTAAGGTCTAGCTACTATCTGTTGAGAGTTAAAGAGTCAGATGTGCCGAAGACTACTTTCAGGATGAGTTATGGGAATTATGAATTTCTTGTTATGCCTTTCGGATTAACTAATGCTCCTGCCATTTTTATGTACTTGATGAATAGAATTTTCTGACCATATTTAGATAAGTTTGTGGTTGTGTTCATCGATGATATTCTAATTTATTCTCGAGACGAGTCCGAGCATGCTAAGCACTTAAGAACTGTATTACAGACTTTGAGGGATAAGCAGTTATTTGCTAAATTTAGTAAAAGTGAGTTTTGGCTCCGAGAAGTCAGATTTTTGGGACATATTGTTTCAGGTGATGGTATTCAAGTAAGATTTCAACAATTGTTGATTACAAATCACTGAGGAATGTATCTGAAGTTATAAGCTTTTTGGGTTTAGCTGATTATTACTGACATTTTGTCAAGGGATTTTCGATGATTACTATTCCAATGACCAAGTTGTTGCAAAAAGAGGTTAAATTTGAATGGTCTGAAAAATGTCAGCAAAGTTTTCAGAAATTGAAAGCATTACTGACTGAAGCACAGGTTTTAGTACAACCTGAATCGGGAAAATAATTTGTAATTTATAGTGATGCGTCATTGAATTGTTTGGGTTGTGTATTGATGCAAGAGGGCAAAGTGGTAGGTTATGCCTCGAGACAGTTGAAACCGCATACGAAGAATTATCCGACGTACGATTTGGAATTGGCCGCCATCATTTTTGCTTTGAAAATTTAGCGTCATCATTTGTACGGTGAGAAATGCCATATTTTACTGAACATAAGAGTTTAAAATATTTGATGACTAAGAAAGATCTAAACTTGCGACAACGGAGACAGCTCGAGTTACTGAAGGATTATGAACTAGTGATTGACTATCATCCGAGAAAGGCGAATGTAGTCGCAGATGCCTTGAGTAGAAAGTCCTTATTTGCTTTAAGAGATATGAGTACAAGATTGACTTTGTCCAATAATGGTTCAATTTTGGCCGAGTTGAGTGTTGGATAGGTATTTATTTAGTAAATTTTTGAAGCTCAGAAAAATGATAGTGAATTAAAAGTCAAAAGAGCTCAATTTGAGTCAGGTAGTGATACAAACTTACAGATCAGTTTAGATGATTGTTTGATGTTTCAGGATAGAGTATGTGTACCAAAAAATGATGAACTTATTTAAAAAATTTTACACGAGGCACATAGTGGTTGTTTATCAGTTCATCCAAGAAGTACAAAGATGTATAATGATTTAAAGAAATTGTATTGGTGGACAAGTATGAAATGAGATATTTCGGAGTTTGTTTTGAGATGTCGGTTTGTCAACAAGTAAAAATCAAACACTAAATGCCTTCGGGTTTAGTTTAGCCAATGATGGTACTCAAGTGGAAATGGGATAGGATTATGATGGACTTCGTAACGGGTTTGCCTTTGACTTCGAAAAAGAAAGATGCCGCCTGGGTTGTTGTTGATAGATTGACAAAATTGGCTCATTTCATACCAGTACATACTAACTACTCACTTGATAAATTAGCTGAATTGTATAGTTCTGAGATTGTGAGATAGCACGGAGTGCCTATCTCTATTATTTTGGATAGAGATCCGAGGTTTACTTCGAGATTTTGGAAGAAATTGCAAGAGGCTTTGGGTACGAAGTTAAATTTTTAGTACAGCTTTTCATTTACAAACCGATGGTCAATCCGAAAGAGTAATTTAGATTCTTGAAGATATGCTCCGATATTGTGTTCTAGAATTCAAAGGTAGTTGGGAAAGATATCTACCTTTGGTCGAATTTTCTTATAACAATAGTTTTTAGTTGAGTATAAAAATGGTACCGTATAAAGCATTGTATAGCCGTAAGTGTCGAACTCTGTTGTATTGGATAGAGCTTAGTGAGAGACAGATTCACAGGGTTGATTTGGTTAAAGAAATCGAAGAGAAAGTAAAGGTAATCCATGATTTCTTGAAAGTTGCTTTAGATCGACAAAAATCGTACGCAGATTTGAAAAGAAAAGACTAGAGTTTTAGATTGGTGATAAAACATTTCTGAAAGTATCTCCGTGGAAGAGGATTCTGAGATTTGGCTGTAAAGGCCAGTTAAGTCCACATTTCATTAGGCCGTATGAGGTTACTGAAAGAATAGGGTCAGCAGTATATTAGTTAGCATTACCGATAGAGTTGGAAAGGATTCATAATGTGTTTCATGTGTCAATGTTGTAAATGATACCGTTATGACCCTCACACGTGATTTCACCAACAGAGGTTGAGATTCTACCAGATATAACGTATGGTGAAGAATCGATCAAGATTTTAGCTAGGGAAGTTAAACTGTTGAGAAATAAAAGTATAGCCCTAGTGAAATTTTTATGGTAACAACATGGGGTCAAAGAGGCTACGTGGAAACATGAAGAAGCTATGAGAAAATAGTACCCAAACCTATTTTTCGGTAAGATTTTTGGGGACGAAAAACCCTAAAGGCGGGAGAGTTGTAACAACCCGACTTTGGGCCTAGTCGGAGCAATGGTTTCGGGACCACAAATTTGATGCAGAAAAAGTTGTTTTCCTTATATTTTTATGGTCTACAATTTAATGGAATAATTCTGTGAAATTTTCGTTAAAAAATTTTGACGTTTGAGCACTTAATTTGGCAAAAAGGACTAAATTTCAAAAAGTGCAAAACTTGAGTTCTATATGCTAGAGGTGTCTAATTGCTATGAAATTTTAAATTGAAGATCCTTATATGGTAACTAGACCATTTTTTAAGATAGTGGACAAAAATGGACATGGTAGGGTGAAATTTTAAAGTTATGCCTGAAAGGCATTTTGGTCATTTGGTAAATAAAGCCAAAATAACTAAAATAAAAGATGTTCATCTTTCTAATTTCATCCCTTAGTGCTGAAAATTGAAGGGTCTCTATAACTAGGGTTTTGGCCAACTTTCAAGCTCGATTGTATGTCCGTTCTTGCCCCGTTTTTAATGCTATTTACATTTTTTAAGTCGTTGTAACTCGGTCTACCTATTTCTAGCACTAAATTGATGTATGATTAAGGTCTAGGGTTTTACCCATGATAGATATTTGTGTATTTTGATGTCTAATGGTAGAAAATGCATATTTGGTGTTAGATAAATGACTTTTGCTAAGTGATTTTAGGTAAAAATGTAAAAAATAACCTATTTTAAAAGTTATAAAATAAGTAGTAAAAGTGTGATTAAGTGGAAAATGTGGGCTACTATAAGCATGTATATAGTTCGACTAGGCTTGGGTAATGAAGAAATTGGATGAAAATCATTTTACGAGCCTAGGGACTAAATTGTAAAGATGTGAAACATTAGGGAAAAATGTAATTTTTCCATAATATGATTTTTGGACTAAATTGAATGGTGTATGTATTAAATAAGTTAAATTTGTCATTATAGATCAAGAAAAAGAGGTTCGGACATAGATTGGGAAAAAAACAAAGTGTTTGACGATTAGGTCCAATTCTACAATTTTTGTACTGAGGTAAGTTCATATGTAAATAATGCATTGTTATATTTATGTTTTAAATGATTTAATATTGTATGAATTGTGATTGACTCTTTGGACGTATTCGACAAAGTTTCGACAAACGAGAATTCCCATTGTGCCTTAGAAATAGAATAGGATATGAGTGACACATCACTAGGAACCCATGTGTTTATGTGATCTGGGTGCTGGCCTTGTACGTCCTACCAGTGGCTGGATAGTCCGGCATGTGTTTTGGATACCTGACAGCTTGTGTGAGCAGCATTTTGTAGCTATGTCCTCACTGACAGCTTGTGTGAGCAGGCCCGTGAGTAGCTCGAAAATAAGCCTATATCTATTATGAAATGTGAGGTAGCTTTGGCTACATGTATGGCATTTATGTGCAAGATTTTTGAGTATTCGTTAATATTCCGAGTGTTCAACAGGAATGTCAAAGTTGAGAAAGACTATGGTTATGTTGCGAGTTCGTACAGGTATGTACGTAAAACTCATTCGTAATGAGCTCGATATGTGATGAACCCTTGGTAAGGTTGTAATTGAGTAAGTTATGACTATAAGAATTTAATGACATTCACACCATATTTCATCATGTTAGGTGTATGATTATTGAGTGGATATAATGTTTATCATTTGCATAGGAACTTACTAAGCTTTATAGCTTACTCCCCTTCCTTTCCCTTATCTTATAGTGTCACCTAGTTAGCTTAGGGATTGGAGACCGTCAGAGATCCACTCACACTATCAACAATTATTTTGGTACCAATGATGTCAACATTTTGAGTTATGGCATGTATAGGGGACTTGGTCATTTTGTTATGTGTTATAATTGATTTGGAAAAATGTGTTGGCTTATACTGGTTGAAATTTCATTTTGTATAAGGCCACTTGAAATTGGCTACTATTGGTATAAGAAATTTATATGAAGATGCCTTTCATGGATTTAGGAATTTACATTTTGAGTTGATGAGTATATGTTGTTTGTGTATGATAGATGGTAGCATGTGAATGATGTGTTGATATCTTGGTTGTAGCTGATTTGGTTGTATATATTTCCTTGGATTGGTGCTATGTTGTGTTGTGTAGGTGTGTGCATTAAAGGGTGGCAAAATGGCTTGATAAATAGCCTTATTTTTGTCCACTTGGTTAGATAGATGGGCGTGTGTCTAGGCCATGTGTGACACACGGCTTGCCCCATGGGCATGTGTTTAGGTTGTGTGTCCCCTGCACCTTAATTTTGAGAAACAGAGTGCTCAGAATTGAGCACATGGGTAGGGATACGGGCGTGTATCTCAGCCATGTAGATGACGGCTACAGGCATGGGAATGTGACCTAGGCGTGTGAAGCCTTCACCTATTTTATGAAAAATCATACATTTTAATTTGACCACACGACCGAGCACACGGGCTGCGACTTGGCTATGTGTCTTCAATTTGTTATTGGGTGACAAATAGAGAGTTACACGGGTTAGGGACATGGGCTTGTGTGACCACACGGCCTGCCCACACCGGTGTGTCTCATATCCACACGGGCATGTGACCCCTGTTTAGTGGAAAATTTTCTAAGTGATGTGAAATTTTCTAAAGTTTTGATTTAGTCTCGAACCACTTCCAAAGTATGTTTTGGGCCTTGTAGGTTCGTATTAGAGACATTGTGCTTATATATGAATGGTTTTTATTTAGAAGAAACTTTATGGCTCGAAAATATATGTTTGATTGTGATTAAGTCCGGTAATGCCTCGAACCTTGTCCCGATGTCGAATACGGATAGGGGGTGTTACAATCAAAGCAGTAACATCAGGATCAAAAATAGAGAAAGTACTGGCAATAACATTTGGCGTAGAAGCATCCTCTCGCGCGTGAATAGCATAAGCCCTAGCTGGTGCTCGTGCCTTGGATCTCAGGGCAGAATCTTTCAGTAGACCTCGGCTACCACTCACATTTCTGGGATTACGAGGCGGTCTACCTCTTCCAGTAGTGTTACTTGGCCTCGTAGTCTGGACTCTCTCTTTCTTGGATTTCTTTGGGCAATCTCTAAGATAGTGGTCTAAGGAACCACACTTGAAATACAATTCATTCTTTAATCGACACTCACCACAATGTGGCCTTTTATAGTGCTTACATCGGGCCAAACATCTCTGACACTACCCACACTTGCTAAAGATGTAGCCTGAGGGTTGGGACTCGAGCAACGATTGCCTCTATCTCTACTAGAGTACCCTACTGAAGCTGTAGAAAAATTGTGATGTTCTTTTGATCTCTTTGATGTTGACTAATATGACTTTCCAGTCAATATCTTGCTCGAGTCTCTAGCATCAAAATCAGCATGTCTTTTCTTTTTACTCAGCTTTTTGGGTTTATGTGCTCGATCAACCAATACAACGAATTCTTTCAGCTCAAGAATTCCAACTAGCAGCTTTATGCCTTCATTTAACTCTTCTTCAAATTTTTTACACATGGTAGTCTCGGTTGGAATAATTCTTGAGCATATTTACTGAATTTGACAAATTCCCGCTCGTACTCTATTACAGACATACGACCCTATTTGAGCTCAAAAAAATCTTTACATTTTTGATCCAGAAACCTTTGACTAATGTATTTCTTTCGGAACTCGGTTTGAAAGAATTCCCAAGTGATCTGCTCTTTTGGCACTACAGAAATCAACATGTTCCACCACTGGTAAGTCAAATCTTTCAATAACGATACCACGCTTTAACACACTTGGTCAGTGAACAGGACAGTCCGATGAAAACTCTGATTGTATTCTCTAACCAGAATTCTGCTCTCTTGGGATCATCCTCTGGCGATGTCACATTGGTTGTTTTTTGTAAAGTGTTATATCGATTAAAACTCTTACTAAATATTTAACCTCTTCGTGTGTTTTCATAGAGGATCGTTTAGTATAAAACTTAAGTTGTTTAGCAAAATGCTAATCATATTAAAATTGTTATTACTCTTAAAAATATTGTTTGTTACGGAAGCTTTTAAAATATATTGCGTGAACGTGGTGTTTTTGAAAAACAATTACCTTTTTGAAAACCCGTCTTTTTCCTACAATTAGCAGTTTATGTAAATGCAAGTAAAAATCCCAAATTAAAAGTTAAAACTTTAAAGAGGCCTTATTACAAAAAAATACCCAAATTAAATTACTTAAATAAAAAGGCAAGAATGAAAGCATGAGCGGTTGTGTGGTCACCTTTGAGTCCATCACAGCATCAATTCGTCTAAGGGTTACCTGCAAAGATAAGCAGAAGGATGAGTTTATGAAAAATCAGTGTGTAATCCATTAATAAACAAATAGTCAATCATACAGTGAACAAAATAGTCTGGGCTTAAGCCCGTATGAGTAACAGTTCAGTTTCAGTTAGGGCATTAGCCCATTACAGTAACAGTATCAGTGTGGGCTGTAGCCCATTTCAGTAAAAAAATAGTCATGCAACAGTAACAGTTTGAACATTATGTAAGTCCTACCCAACCAGGCTCTACACTCCACTCTGTCCAGCCTTACACTCCATGTAGGGATAAAATCAACCCACCCGTCCCTACACTCCAAAATAGCACCGGTTGCGGCACTAAACAGTATTTGCAGTAGAGCTGCCAATATAATAGGCTTAGAGCCATCAGTGATTTGCAGTAGAGCTGCCAGTACAGTACACTTCCTCCAATCATATAAAAACCCATCCCCATGCAATGCATCATGCAACATGTCATAATATTATACATGATAAACCATAATTTATACATATTTTTATCCCATGCTTAGAACATTTATGGATGGTTTCTCCTTAGAATTGGTGAATTCGAAGCTTCTAATCCTTTAATTTCATGTTTTATACTTAGGTGAGCATAGGAGAGTAAAAAGAGCAACAAACGGGCCAAAAACGGAGAAAATGGACCCACGTGGGAAATCAACACGGCCTGGACTTTCTCACACAGGTGTGTCACATGGTCGTGTCCCTTTGGCAGGATTGAATCACAACTTACACGAGTATACTACATGCTCGTGCCAGTTCAACAGCCTTGACTACGGGCTGGAGTAATCGCACACGGGCATGTCCCTGCTGAGCCCCGGTAAAACCTTATTCAAAAAAGGCCAATTTTGGGGGCTCTTTGGCATTCTAAAGCCTATTTAAACACCTGAGAAGGTACTTAAAAGGGGGACGGAGGGTAGAAAGCAAGGAATTACTCAAGGAAAATCAATTGATCTATCTCAGAAGTCGAATTCATCATCAAGAATGAAGATCTCCCTTCAAGTTCTTTCAGGAGTTTTAGGTTTTCTTATCTTTTGTTATCTTTATGCTTTTGAGATGTTTTCTTTCATAAATATGAACTGAAATCACTAAATACCTAAGGGGGATGAAACCTAAGGCGAATCTTGCTATTATTATCTGAATTGTATGATAAATATTTGACTTGTTCTTAATTATGTGTTCTTAATTCTTATTTTGATATTCCAGGATATTGATTCAATTTAAGATCTTATTCAGAGGAGGAATAGATCCTGTCTAAGATTAAATTTGTCATAATTAAGCGGAGTTGATTGCACGCCTAGAGATAGGGTGATAAGATTTTGCCGGATTAGGGTGAAACCTAATAAGGGAATCCATAGATTGAGTTAATGCAATTCTAGAGTGTTAATTAGAAAGAGATTTCAATTATTCAACCTAGGGTTAGACGTTATTAGTATCGAGAGAGATAATAACATAACTTAGGGATTTCTATGGATCAAGTCAAATGAATAAATCGTCTGATTCAGAGTCAAATAACAAGTGAAGTCTAGGTGGATTTTTCCTTAGGTATTTTCTTAATCAATCGAATTTTCCCAAAAGTATTTTCCCAAATTTTCTTTCTATGCATTCTTAGTTAGTAATTAGTTTAGATAACCAAACCTCTTAATTTTTAGGCTAGATAATAAAAAGGAAGTAAAAACTAGTACTCGTAGTTCCTTTGGGTTCGACAATCCGGTCTTGCTAAACTATGATACTGTTCGATAGGTACACTTGCCTTAATCGTGATAATAAGTTAGTCTCAAGAACGATTGTTTCATAAATCTTTAAAAGCTGTCACGAATATCACGTACCAAATTTTTGGCGCCGTTGCCGGGGAACTAGGATATTAGGAACACTTGATTTTTATTACTTTAGCCATTTTACTTTATTTCAATTTTAATTTTTATTTTCTTTTCTAATTCTTCATTTATTTTCTTCTGACAGGTTTTTCTAGTTTATGACCAGAAGAAACCCATCAGGACCGTTACTGCTTGATAGTGAGATCGATCGCACAGTTCGTAGAAACTGAAGAGAAATAAGGCAAAGCTTACGATACACAGAAGAGCAAGAGGACGATACTTCACCATAACCGAGGAGATGGTTAAAAACCAAGAAAATCCACTACCTCCTGCGATTGCTATTAGTCAGAATCCTGCTCTGCACACTCTGTATGATTATGCTAAACTTTCTTTAATAGGAACTGAATCGAGCATAGTTAGACTTGCTATTGCTGCAAATAATTTTGAACTGAAACCTAATATCATTTAAATGATCCAACCATTTGTTCAGTTTGATGGTTTGCAGGACGAAGATCCCAGCGCTCACTTGTCAAACTTTTTGGAACTATGTGATACATTTAAAATTAATGGCGTTTCTGATGACACCATTCGCCTTAGGTTATTCCCTTTTTCGTTGAGGAATAATGATAAATAGTGGTTGAACTCATTGCCACGGGGGTCAATCACTATTTGGGAACAAATGATTGAAAAGTTTTTTATTAAAATATTTTCCGCCGGTTAAAACAGCTAAATTATGTAATGATATCTCTTCTTTTATACAGATGGATTTAGAAACACTTTATGATGCATAGGAGAGATATAAGGACCTTTTGAATAGATGCCTTCAGCATGGGTTACCATTCTGGCTACAGGTCCAAACGTTTCACAATATCCTGAACCCTTCGACTTGGCAGATGGTTGACGCAGCTGCTGGCGGAACCATCAATAATAAGACACCTGAAGATGCTTATGAATTTATAGAGGAGATGTCACTGAATAACTATCAGTGGCAAGTCATGAGGACAAAGCCAACAAAAACAGCCGGTGTTTATAATGTTGATTCGATCACCATGCTCTCTAATCTGGTATAACTCTTGAATAAGAAAATTGATGGTTTTCTTTGTTCTTCACAGGTTCACCTAGTAATGCAGTGCGAAGGATGTGGAGGTGGATCAAGCAGTTTAGAATACCCACCTTATGGCCACAACATGGAGAATGGGTAGTCAAATTACATGGGTAATAATCCTCGATCTCAAAACAATCAAGTTGGAGGAACTACCCAAATTTTTCATGGGGAGGCTAAGGAAATCAAAGACTACCACCCCCTCCAGGCTTTTAGCAACCACCGTACCAGCAGGAGAAAAAGCCGAACCTTGAGGAGATGCTAACCAATTCATCTCGGTGTCAGAAACTCATTTTTAGAATACTGAGACGACACTCAAAAATCAAAAAGCATCAATCCAGGGGCCTGAAACTCAGATTGGATAGCTCGCCAAGTTGATTTTTGAACGACTACAAAGTAGCCTGCCAAGTAACACTGAACCCAACGCAAAAGAGCACGTGAAAGCAGTTACACTAAGGAGTGAGAAAGTGTTAGCTGAATCTGAAAAGAAGCCACCACAAGAAGTTGATAGAAAGGAGGTTGAACCCAAAAAAATTGACAACTTAGTGCCAAGAGAATATAAACCACCAATCCCATACCCAGCAAAGTTGAAGAAAGACTGCATGGATGCACAATTTAGTAAATTTCTTGAACTTTTTAAACAACTGCATATTAACTTACCTTTTGTTGAAGATATACTGCAGATGCCTACATATGCGGAATTCTTAAAGGAGCTTCTAACAAACAAAAGGTGATAAACTGTAATTTATACATATTTTATTCTATGCTTAGCACATTTTATGGATGATTTTTCCTTAGATTTTGTGAATTCGATGCTCCTAATGCCTTAATTTCATGTTTTATACTTAGGTGAGCATAGGAGACTAAAAGGAACGAGAAAAGGGCAAAAAATGGAGGAAATGGGCCAATGTACGAAATCAACACGTGTGATAGCCCTAAATTGACCTTAGTCGGAAAGCGGTTTCGAGACCGCTAAACTTAGTCACCGAAGTATTTGAATATGATATTTATTGTCTAAAATATGTGAATATGAATGTGTGAAAGTTTTAAGCTTCGATTTAGTCGATGGCATGTGAATTTAGATAATAGGACTCATGTGTGACACTTTTGAAATGTGATAGGTTAATCTATAAGGATCTATTAGTTCATGTTATAAAAACAATGGGTTGCATGTCAAATTTCCACTTATGATAAGTAGTGGCCGGCCATGATGGGTTATATACATATAATATGTATTAATTATTAGTTAGTAGCTTTATATTTTATAACATAAAAAAAAAGTAATTGAAATAAGGAAATGAAGGGTGATGAAAACAAAGCTTGCATTTTCTTTCTTCTTGACCGAATGTAAAGAGGAAGATGGGAGAAAAGCATTCGGTCACCTTAAGTTAACATTAAGGTAAGAAGTTATGTTAATTCTTGAAATTTTGGTTAATCTTGAATGAGATACCAAGTTATTTTAGTAACCCATGTTGAATTTTTTATTGTGGGAATGATTAGGGCTTTCGGCTATGGTAATTAATAAGGGTGATGGTTGTTGTTTCATGCTAAATTTAGATGAACAATGGTAGATGAGTGTTTGAACTATACAAATAATCATAAGTGAGCATTGGGTGCTAAGGGAAAAGAATCGGCTACCTTATTATGTACCAAGACCGAATGTGAATTTGATTGTGTTTGAGTAATTTATATGCTTAAATTTGATGTAGTATAAGTTACCATGTTCTTACCGAATATGTATTTGATAAAGGAGGAGTTTGTTATTGAACATTAGGCTATGTCCCTAGTGGATGGATGAATTGATAATAATTGTGAATAAAGACTTGCTTTACTATGTTTTTGTTAACAAGATGAGAAATAAGTTAAGATGGTCTTAGTGTACCGATTAGGAGCTAAGGAGTTGAGCTTATTGATAGTATAAATTTCTAATGCACCTATGGTAATAGCCGAACATGTAGTTGTTTAATGTTTTGAACAAGTGTCGTTTAGGTGTTCTAAATTGTCTAAATTAGATGTTAATCATCTAAGGGTTCGACATTGTGCATTCTTGCTAAGGGTTTGATTTGGAATCATGAAGTTTTGTTGACTTGTGTTTAAATGGCATTCGGGCATGGTTTATGGGTGTTTGCAAATTCGGTTTAAGTGCATAGGTGCTAAATACTTTGTATTGGAAATTTTGATGTATAAGTAGAAATTAATTAAGGTGATATTGGGTAAATTCTTACCTTAGTGGTGTTAAGTATTCGGCAATATTCATAATAATGAATATGAGAGTGTATATAAATACGTGGTTGTGCATAACTTAAGTAATCGACTAAAATATATATACTTATATGTATGTTAGTGCCTTATGTATACACCTTGTGTCATTGAGACATTCGAAAATAAACATGTATTAAAGTTATATTCGTAGTAATTTAATGTGACTTACCAAGAACACAAATTTGAAAGCGAAATGGTGATAGACTTAAGTGGTAAATTGATTCAAATGAATTGATTCTAAAATGTATATGAATGCCGTATGATTGTGTTTGATTGAGAAGTAAATTGTTTGATTTAGCTCAAGAGCTTAGAGGATCAAAGTTGGATAGGGGAAAGGAAAAAGTGATCGAATAGCGGTTGAAATCGTTCGACAATATCCGAGGTAAGTTTTCGAGTAATGGAACTTAGTTTATGATTTGATTAAGTCATGACATATAGCATAACAAATAAACGGAGATATAATGATTCTACTTGAATTATATATTGAGGCGAGTAGTTTATACTTATGACGGGCAGTTAATACGATAGAGATCATGTTATAAAGCAAATCAAAATCATGCTCTTTGTATGTGGCTATTGAGCCGAAATTGGTAAGGTTTGATAAGTGTCTTGTGTTTGAGCTTTAGTAATGAAAATGAAATATGGATGTGTCATGATTTATTGATATATGTGCATGATTATTCAATGATATCCTGCTAAGTCCCAAGGCATTTGTGCTAGTAACTATATCCTGCTAAGTCCCAAGGCATTTGTGCTATTGACTATATCCGGCTAAGTCCTCAAGGCATTTGTGCGAGTTGCTATATCCGGCTAAGTCCCAAGGCTTTTGTGTTATTGACTATATCCGGCTAAGACCAAGGCATTTGTGCGAGTTGCTATATCCGCTAAATCAAGGTACTTGGGTTTGAAATGAGCAATCTTGCTGTAATAATTTCAATTGTTATGCTCATAAAATCCAAACGATAAGGTATGTTTCGTATATGCATCAGAAAAGTTAATTCCTTTTTAGATAGTATTCGCTCTATTGATTAACAACTTCCAGCCTTTAGTTAGGTTTGATCCCCTGTGTATGAATATACTGGTTGAGGTGTGAAGTAAGTATGATTTTGGGGATATGCGTATATGCAACTATTCATTTAGTCATATGAACGCTATACTTTAGTCGTAAATAATTTCATTACTCAAACTTACTAAGCATTAAATGCTTATTCTGCTTCTTTAATTCTCTGTTTTATAGATTTTGTTCGTCAGCTATCGGACTCGGGAGTGTCAAAGTCGAAGTCATCCACACTATCTAAGCCACTTTTTGGTACTCTTTTAGTTCAATTTTGAAAATGGCATGTATAGGACTGACCTTTGTTGCTAATTAAGTACCTTTTGGTAATGTATATATTCGGATAGCCATGCGAAAATGGCTTATATATTTTGAGCATAGCATTATAATCATTTTGTATATATGGTTATTGAGTGGTATGGAAATGCTTGGTAATGACTAGACATTGGAATGGTTAATCATGATCATATTTGGTGCTAAGTATGTCAAATTGCTAGTTGATTCATGGAAAACTATGAAATAAGTGAAATTTTCCTTAAAATAGATGCTGACAGCAGCAGTGATGTGAGTTTGAAAATTCACTAAAACTAGTATAAATGTAATTAAATAATGAATAAATTATGTAATCGAATCTTGATGAGTCTATTTTTATATGAAAGAAACAAAAAGACCATATGAGCCGTATTTTATGAGATGTTTAAGTTCTCGTGAAACAGGCCCAGAGCGATTTCTGGATCCCCTGTTCTGACTTTGGAAATTCACCATAAATTAACCAGAGATAATTAGAAGTCATGCTTTATATGTACAGATTCATTTTTGAGTCTAGTTTCATTAGAAATAAACATCATAAGTATTGAAGCCCTGCACAGGGAGATATCAAAGTCGTAAAAGATGAAGGTCAGAGTAGTTGAACCCTGAAATAGGGGAGAATTTAACTAATAAACCGTACTAATTGGCTTGACTAAAAATTCTAGAAAAAAATTTATAGATGAATATATGAGTCTAGTTTCAGGAAAAATTTACGGAATTGGTTTTTGAGTTTTGGAACTCAAGATATGATTTTTAAAGTGACTGTGATGCAGTTAGCCAGCTTGTCTGGAAATTTTAAAATGAACTGTGTAAGTAAATGAATTAAGTCTGTTAACACCTCGTGTTTGACTTCGGCAATGGTCTCGGGTACGGGGCGTTACAATTTTATTGGTATCAGAGCTACGGTTTAGTCGATTCTAGGACTACCGTACTACGTTCGGGTCTAACTATACATGCCATTGTGTGTTTATTTGATAGTGTGGTGATTTCTGACAGTTAAAAATGTGTTTACTTATAGTAATGGATCCCGATCCCAACCGAGCGGTAGCTGATGATCTTGAGAGTGTAGCGCCTGCTCTCGCACAAGGGACAGCGCCGGTGGACTCTCAGCCTATTGCTAGTAATCAGAATGATGAAACTAGACAGGCTTTTTATAGCGTGATGAATGAGTGGTTTAATCAGTATATTCGAACTAATACGGCTGTTCCACAACCCCCATTCCCGACTAATACAACCCCTGCACCTGCGATACCTCCAAGAATCGACAGATAAGGTTAAATAAGCCCCGCTGATGTAATCCAAAACACGGGCTACTGAATTTAAAGCTACAGACAGCGACGATGCCGAGCAAGCTGAATTTTGGTTGGACAACACTATTCGGGTACTTAATGAACTATCTTGCACACCCGATGAATGTCTAAAGTGTACTATCTCCTTGCTACGTGATTACGCCTACTATTGGTGGAATACGTTGGTTTCAAGCAGCCCAGAGAGCAAGTAACTTGGGAGTTTTTCCAAACCGAAGTTTCAAAAAGTATATCACCAGAGATTCATGATCAAAAACGGAAAGAATTTCTTGAACTTAAACAAGGGTCCATGTCGGTTACTGACTATGAACGAAAGTTTGTAAGGCTTAGTCGATACGCGCGAGAATGCATTTCTTCAAAAGCTGTGATGTGTAAACGTTTCGAAGATGGACTGAACGATGATATAAAGCTGTATGTTGGCATTTTAGAAATCAGAGAATTTGTGGTACTTGTCGAGCGAGCTTGCAAAGCCGAAGAGCTCAGTAAGGAGAAAAGAAAAGCTGATATGAGAGCAAAGGAGTTTCGTAAGAGATCTTCGGGAAAGCCCTTTCAATAGTCATCGAAGAAATTTAGAGATGATTTAGGCCGAACTAGAGACACTTCGGGCTTTTCTAGACGAGATCGTGATCGACCCCCTGTGAGTACACGAGTCACTTGATCCGCCAAGGTTGGAAATGATCGTCGAGATGTAACAGAGTGCCAGTATTGTGGTAAATGGCATTCGGGGAGTTGTAGATTCCATGACCGCTCCTGTTACAAGTGCGGATCAGCTGACCACTTTATTAAAGATTGCCCGAGATTTTCTGAACCGATTGTAAATCAGAGTGGGAAACCGGGTGCTACTACTGCTCGAGGTAGACCATCTAGAAATATGGGAAATCCTAGTGGCAGTCAGAGAGGATCTAGAGACGCTACAACCAGATCTGAGGCTCGTGCTCCATCTAGAGCTTATGCTATACGTGCACGAGAGGATGCTTCCTCGCCAGATGTTATTACCGATACTTTCACTCTCTTTGATACTAATGTGATTGCATTGATTGACCCTGGTTCTACTCATTCATATGTATGTGAGACTTTAGCATCCAGTAAGACTTTACTTGTTGAGTCTACTGAGTTCGTAGTTCGGGTGTCAAACCCCTTGGGTCGTTATGTACTGGTTGACAAAGTGTGTAAGAAATGTCCCCTAGTAATCAGAGGTTCCTGCTTTCCGGCTGATTTGATGCTTTTACCGTTTGATGAATTCGATGTTATTCTCGGTTTGGATTGGTTGACCGTACATGATGCAATAGTGAATTGCAAAAGTAAGACTGCTGATTTGAGGTGTGCAAATAATGAGATAATCAGAGTTGAGTCTACTGTTTTGAATGGATTGCCAACAATAATATCCTCAATGTTAGCTCAAAATATGTGAGAAAGGGGTGAAGCGTATCTTGCATACGTGCTTGATAATAAAGAATCGAAAAGAAACTTGAATCGGTACCATGATTTGTGAATATCCGGATGTTTTTCCCAAGAATTACCGGTTACCACCTATTCGGGAGGTAGAGTTTGGCATCGAACTTGTACCTAGGACTACACCACTTTCGATAGCTCCGTATCGTATGGCACCAACGGAATTAAAGGAATTGAAAGCTCGGTTGCAAGAGTTGATGGATAGAGGTTTCGCCGACCAAGTTTCTCACCTTGGGGTGCACCAAGATTGTTTGTGAAAAGAAGAACGGAACCATGAGGTTGTGCATCGACTATCGTCAGCTGAATAAAGTGACAATAAAGAATAAATATCCGTTACCATGTATTGATGATTTATTTGATCAACTAAAGGGAGCCTCAGTGTTTTCAAAGATAGATTTGAGATCGGGTTATTATCGCCATGAGTTCGAGACTCGATATACCCAAATTGCTTTCGAATCGAGATACGGTCACTACGAAGTTTTTAGTGATGCCGCTTTGGGCTCACTAACGCCCGGCGATTTATGGATTTGATGAATCAGATCTTCAGACCGTATTTGGATCGATTTGTAGTCGTGTTTATCGATGATATCTTGGTCTATTCGAGAAATGAAATCGATCATGCTGAACACCTGGGATTAGTGTTGCAGATTTTACGAGATGAGCATTTATATGCTAAGTTCAGTAAGTGTGAGTTCTGGTTAAGAGAGGTTAGCTTCTTGGGTCATGTGGTATCTCGTGACGGGTATTCGAGTTGATCCGAGCAAAATTTCGCCATACTTAACCGGAAGCCTCCGAGAAATATTATCAAGTTCTGAGCTTTTTGGGATTTGCCGCCATTACGACGCTTTGTAAAGGGTTTCTCGATGATAGCCACACCAATAACGTAAACTACTCCGTAAAGATGTTAAGTTTGAATGGATGAAAAGGTGTCGAAAAGTTTCGATCAATCGAAAACTTATTTGACCAAGCTCAAAGATTAGTGCAGCCCGAATCGTGCAAGGAGTTTGTCATTTACAAGTGATGCATCCTTACTTGGGTTGGGTTGTGTATTGATGCAAGAAGGTCGAGTTGTAGCTTATGCGTCGAGACAATTGAAGCCACATGAGAAAAATTATCCAACCCATGATCTCGAACTAGCTGCCATCATATTCGCTTTGAAAATATGGCGACATTACTTATTTGGTGAGAAGTGCCATGTATATTCGGATCACAAAAGTCTCAAATATTTGATGACTCAAAGAGACTTGAATCTGCGACAAAGACGTTGGCTTGAGTTATTAAAAGATTATGAGCTTGTCATTGACTATCACCCGGGAAAGGCTAATGTGGTTGCGAATGCTTTAAGTCGTAAAGCACTGTTTTCTTTACGAGCGATGAATGCATACTTGTCTGTTCTATCCGACAATGTGTTAGTAGCAGAGTTAAAGGCCAAACCATTGTTGATTCATCAAATTTTTGAAGCTTAAAAAGTCGATGATGAATTGGTTGCAAAACGGGTTGAATGTGTTTCGAATAAGGAATCAGAGTTTCAAATTGATGATGACGATTTTTTGAGGTTCAGAAGTCGTTTGTGTGTTCCAAGAAATTCAGAACTTATTTCGACAATTCTGAACGAAGCTCATTGTAGCAGAATGTCAATTCACCCGGAGTACGAAAATGTACAACGATCCGAGACGCGGTTTTGGTGGCATGGCATGAAACGAGACATTTCGATTTTGTTTCAAGTGTTTAATATGTCAACAAGTGAAAGCGGAACATCAAGTGCCTGAGTTTACTTCACCAATCATGATACCGAATGGAAATGGGATCGAGTCACGATGGATTTTGTATCTGGGTTGCCATTGTCGGCAAGTAAGAAAGATGCGATTTGGGTTGTTGTTGATAGACTGACAAAGTCAACTCATTTTATTCACGTACGTACGGATTATTCACTGGATAAACTAGCTGAATTGTATGTTTCTCAGATTGTAAGATTACACGGGGTACCTATTTTTATTGTGTCGGATAGAGATCCGAGATTCACCTCGCGATTTTGGAAGAAATTGCAAGAAGCTTTAGGTACCAAGTTGCATTTTAGCACCGCATTCCATCCCCAGACTGATGGTCAATCTGAACGAATAATTCAGATACTCGAGGATATGTTGAGATGTTGCATCCTTGAGTTTAGTGGTTCATGGGAGCAGTATTTACCTTTGATTGAATTCGCTTACAACAATAGTTTTCAGTCAAGCATTAAGATGGCACCCTACGAGGCTTTGTATGGTCGTAAATGTCGTACACCGTTGTTTTGGACTGAGCTTAGTGAAAATAAAATCTTCGGGGTTGATTTGATTAAAGATGCTAAACAGAAAGTAAAAATAATTCGTGAAAGTCTGAAGACAGCTTCAGATCGCCAGAAGTCGTATACGGATTTGAAACGAAAAGACATTGGGTATCAAGTGGGAGATAAAGTGTTTCTTAAGGTTTCACCTTGGAAAAAGATACTCAGATTTGGCCGTAAGGGCAAATTGAGTCCGAGGTTCATTGGGCCATATGAAATCTCCGAACGAGTTGGTCCAGTTGCATATAGGTTGATTTTACCCCCTGAACTTGAAAGGATTCACAACGTTTTTCATGTTTCGATGGTTCGACGTTACAGATCTGATCCTTCGCACATAATAAATCCCTCCGAGGTTGAAATTCAAGCCGATATGAGTTATGAAGAAGAACCGATTCGTATCCTAGCTCGTGAAGTGAAAGGGTTGCGAAACAAAAAGGGTGCCGTTAGTAAAGGTGTTATGGCTCAAACACGGGGTCGAAGAAGCTACTTGGGAAACCGAGAACTCTATGAAAGAACGATACCTAAACCTATTTACCGGTAAGATTTTCGGGGACGAAAATTTCTTAAGTGGGGGAGAATTGTGACAGCCCTAAATTGACCTTAGTCGAAAAGCAATTTCGGGACCGCTAAACCGAGTCACCGAAGTATTTGAATATGATATTTATTGTCTAAAATATGTGAATATGAATGTGTGAAAGTTTTAAGCTTCGATTTAGTCGATGGCATGTGAATTTAGATAATAGGACTCATGTGTGACACTTTTGAAATGTGATAGGTTAATCTATAAGGATTTATTAGTTCATGTTATAAAAACAATGGGTTTGCATGTCAAATTTCCACTTATGATAAGTAGTGGCCGGCCATGATGGGTTATATACATATAATATGTATTAATTATTAGTTAGTAGCTTTATATTTTATAACATAAAAAAAAAGTAATTGAAATAAGGAAATGAAGGGTGATGAAAACAAAGCTTGCATTTTCTTTCTTCTTGGCCGAATGTAAAGAGGAAGATGGGAAAAAGGCATTCGGTCACCTTAAGTTAACATTAAGGTAAGAAGTTATGTTAATTCTTGAAATTTTGGTTAATCTTGAATGAGATACCAAGTTATTTTAGTAACCCATGTTGAATTTTTTATTGTGGGAATGATTAGGGCTTTCGGCTATGGTAATTAATAAGGGTGATGGTTGTTGTTTCATGCTAAATTTAGACGAACAATGGTAGATGAGTGTTTGAACTATACAAATAATCATAAGTGAGCATTGGGTGCTAAGGGAAAATAATCGGCTACCTTATTATGTACCAAGACCGAATGTGAATTTGATTGTGTTTGAGTAATTTATATGCTTAAATTTGATGTAGTATAAGTTACCATGTTCTTACCGAATATGTATTTGATAAAGGAGGAGTTTGTTATTGAACATTAGGCTATGTCCCTAGTGGATGGATGGATTGATAATAATTGTGTATAAAGACTTGCATTACTATGTTTTTGTTAACAAGATGAGAAAGAAGTTAAGATGGTCTTAGTGTACCGATTAGGAGCTAAGGAGTTGAGCTTATTGATAGTATAAATTTCTAATGCACCTATGGTAATAGCCGAACATGTAGTTGTTTAATGTTTTGAACAAGTGCCGTTTAGGTGTTCTAAATTGTCTAAATTAGATGTTAATCATCTAAGGGTTCGGCATTGTGCATTCTTGCTAAGGGTTTGATTTGGAATCATGAAGTTTTGTTGACTTGTGTTTAAATGGCATTCGGGCATGGTTTATGGGTGTTTGCAAATTCGGTTTAAGTGCATAGGTGCTAAATACTTTGTATTGGAAATTTTGATGTATAAGTAGAAATTAATTAAGGTGATATTGGGTAAATTCTTAGCTTAGTTGTGTTAAGTATTAGGCAATATTCATAATAATGAATATGAGAGTGTATATAAATACGTGGTTGTGCATAACTTAAGTAATCGACTAAAATATATATACTTATATGTATGTTAGTGCCTTATGTATACACCTTGTGTCATTGAGACATTCGAAAATAAACATGTATTAAAGTTATATTCGTAGTAATTTAATGTGACTTACCAAGAACACAAATTTGAAAGCGAAATGGTGATAGACTTAAGTGGTAAATTGATTCAAATGAATTGATTCTAAAATGTATATGAATGCCGTATGATTGTGTTTGATTGAGAAGTAAATTGTTTGATTTAGCTCAAGAGCTTAGAGGATCAAAGTTGGATAGGGGAAAGGAAAAAGTGATCGAATAGCCGTTGAAATCGTTCGACAATATCCGAGGTAAGTTTTCGAGTAATGGAACTTAGTTTATGATTTGATTAAGTCATGACATATAGCATAACAAATAAACGGAGATATAATGATTCTACTTGAATTATATATTGAGGCGAGTAGTTTATACTTATGATGGGCAGCCGAATACGTATAGAGATCATGTTATAAAGCAAATCAAAATCATGCTCTTTGTATGTGGCTATTGAGCCGAAATTGATAAGGTTTGATAAGTGTCTTGTGTTTGAGCTTTAGTAATGAAAATGAAATATGGATGTGTCATGATTTATTGATATATGTGCATGATTATTCGAATGATATCCGGGCTAAGTCCCGAAGGCTTTTGTGCTAGTAACTATATCCGGGCTAAGTCCCGAAGGCATTTGTGCTATTGACTATATCTGGGCTAAGTCCCGAAGGCATTTGTGCGAAGTTACTATATCCTGCTAAGTTCAAGGCTTTTGTGCTATTGAATATATCCTGCTAAGACCAAGGCATTTTTATGAAGTTTCTATATCCGGCTAAATCCCGAAGGTACTTGGGTTTGGAAATGAGCGATCTTGCTGTAATAATTTCAATTGTTGCGCTCATAAAATCCAAACGATAAGGTATGTTTCGTATATGCATCGGAAAAGTTAATTCCTTTTTAGATAGTATTCGCTCTATTGATTAACAACTTCCTACCTTTAGTTAGGTTTGATCCTCGTATGAATATACCGTTGAGGTGTGAAGTAAGTATGATTTTGGGAATATGCGTATATGCAACTATTCATTTAGTTATATGAACGCTATACTTTAGTCGTAAATAATTTCATTACTCAAACTTACTAAGCATTAAATGCTTATTCTGCTTCTTTAATTCTCTGTTTTATAGATTTTGTTCATCAGCTATCGGACTCGGGAGTGTCAAAGTCAAAGTCATCCACACTATCTAAGCCACTTTTTGGTACTCTTTTAGTTCAATTTTGAAAATGGCATGTATAGGACTGACCTTTGTTGCTAATTAAGTACCTTTTGGTAATGTATATATTCGGATAGCCATGCGAAAATGGCTTATATATTTTGAGCATAGCATTATAATCATTTTGTATATATGGTTATTGAGTGGTATGGAAATGCTTGGTAATGGCTAGCCATTGGAATGGTTAATCCTGATCATATTTGGTGCTAAGTATGTCAAATTGCTAGTTGATTCATGGAAAACTATGAAATAAGTGAAATTTTCCTTAAAATAGATGCTGACAGTAGCAGTTATGTGAGTTTGAAAAATCACTAAAAATAGTATAAATGTAATTAAATAATGAATAAATTATGTAATCTAATTTTGATGAGTCAATTTTCATATGAAAGAAACGAAACTACCATATGAGCCGTATTTTATGAGATGTTTAAGTTCTCGTGAAACAGGCCCAGAGCAATTTCTGGATCCCCTGTTCTGACTTTGGAAATTCACCATAAATTAACCAGAGATAATTAGAAGTCATGCTTTATATTTACAGATTCCTTTTTGAGTCTAGTTTCATTAGAAACAAACGGCATAAGTATTGAAGCCCTGTACAGGGTGATATCAAAGTCATAAAGCATGAAGGTCAGAGTAGTCGAACCCTGAAACAAGGGAGACTTTAACTAATAAACTGTACAAATTGGATCGACCAAAAATTCTAGAAAAAAATTTATAGATGAATATATGAGTCTAGTTTCAGGAAAAATTTACAGAATCAGTTTTCGAGTTTTGGAACTCGAGATATGATTTTTAAAGTGACTGTGATGCAGTTAGCCAGCTTGTCTGGAAATTTTAAAATGAACTGTGTAAGTAAATGAATTAAGTCTGTTAACACCTCGTGTTCGACTCCGGCAACGGTCTCGGGTATGGGGCGTTACAACACGGCCTGGACTTCCTCATACGGGCAGACCACACGGCCATGCCTATTTAACAGGCATGACCATAGCTTGAAGTATTTGCACACGGGCGTGTCCCTGTCGAGCCCAAGCAGAGTCCTATTTGGAAAAGGCCACTTTTGAGGGCTCTTAGGCATTCCAAAAGCCTATAAATACACCCTAAACGAGGAGAAAAAGGGGCGCAGAGGAGAAAGCAAGGAATTGCTCAAGGAAAGCTGATTGATCCATCTCAGAAGCCGGATTCACCATCAAGACTGAAGATCTCCCTTCAAATTCCCTCAGGAGTTTTGGGTTTTCTTATGTTTAGTTATTGTTATTCCTTTGAGATGTTTTCTTTCTTAGTATGAACTAAAACCCCTAAATACCTAAAGGGAATGAAACCGAAGACGGATCTTGTTATTATTATCTGAATTATATGATAAATATTTGACTTGTTCTTAATTATGTGTTCTTAATTCTTGTTTTGATATTCCAGGATATTGATTCAAGTTAAGCTTTTATTCAGAGGAGGAATAGACCCTGTGTAAGAGTAAATTTGTCATAATAAAGTGGAGTTGGTTGTGCGCCTAGAGATAGGGTGACAAGATTTTATCAGATTAGAATGAAACCTAATAAGGGGATCCAAAGATCGAGTTAATGCAACCCTAGGGCGTTAATTAGAAAGAGATTTCAATTATTTAAACTAGGGTTAGACGTTGTTAGTCTCGAGAGAGATAATAATATAACTTAGGGATCTTTACGGAACAAGTTGAATGAATAAATCGTCCAATTCAGAGTCAAATAACAAGTGAAATCTAGGTGGATTTTTCCTTAGGTATTGTCTTAATCAATCGAGTTTGCCAAAAAGTATTTTCCCCAAATTTCTTTTCTGTGATTTCTTAGTTTAATTAATTAGTTAGCTAAACAAAACCCTTTTATTTTTTAGGCTAGATAATAAAAAGAAAGTTGATACTAGTACTTTTAGTTCCTTTGGGTTCGATAATCCGGTCTTGTTAAAGCTATACTATTGTTTGATAGGTACACTTGCCTTCATCGTGATAATAGTTAGTTTCAAGAACGATTCATTATAAATATTTAAAACCTGTCACGAATATCACGTATCAAGTTTTTGGCACCATTGCCAGGGAATTAAGATATCAGGAACACTTGATTTTTATTACTTTAGCCATTTAATTTTGCTACAATTTAAATTTTATTCTAATTTTTATTACTTATTCTTCTTTTTCCCTTTTCCTGGCAGGTTCTTATAGTTTATGATTAGAAGAAACCTGTTAGGACCATTAGTTTTTGACAGTGAGATCGATCGCACAGTTCACAGAAACCAAAGTGAAATAAGGCGAAGCTTAAGATACACAGAGAACGAGCAAGAGGACGATATTCAAACCACAACCAAGGAGATGGCTGAAAATCAGGAAAACCTGATACCTCCCATAATTGCTGTTAGTCCAGTAAATTAGAATCCTGCTCTGCGTACTATGTATGATTATGCTAAACCTTCTTTAATAGGAACTGAATCGAGCATAGTTAGACCTACTGTAGCTGTAAATACTTTTGAACTGAAATCTAACACAATTCAAATGATACAGCAATTTGTTCAGTTTGATGGTTTGCAAGACGAAGATCCGAACGCTCACTTGGAAAACTTTTTGGAACTATGTGATACATTTAAAATTAATGGTGTTTCTGATGACGCCATTCGCCATCGGTTATTCCCTTTTTCTTTGAGAAACAAAGCTAAATAATGGTTGAATTCCTTACCATGGAGGTCAATCACTACTTGGGAACAAATGACCGAAAAGTTTTTACTAAAATATTTTCCACCGGCTAAAACGACTAGATTATGTAATGATATCTCTTCTTTTGTGCAGAGTGATTTAGAAGCACTTTACGATGCATGGGAGAGATATAAAGACTTTTTGCAAAGATGCCCTCACCATGGGTTACCACTTTGGCTACAGGCTCAAACTTTTCATAATGGCCTGAATCCTTTGACTCGACAAATGTTTGACGCAGCTGCTGGCGGAACCATCAATAATAAAACACCTAAAGATGCCTATGAAATTATAGAGGACATGTCACTGAATAACTATCAGTGGCAAGTCATGAGGATAAAGCCAACAAAAATAGCCGGTGTTTATAACATCGATTCGATCACCATGCTCTCTAATCAGTTAGAACTCTTGAATAAGAAAATTGATGGTTTTCTTAGTTCTTCACAGGTTCACCCAATAATGCAGTGCGAAGTAAATGGAGGTGGATCGAGTAATTCAGAATACCCACCTTACGACCATAACATGGAGAACGAGCAGTTAATTTACATGGGTAAAAATCCTCGATCTCAACACAATCCTTATAGGAATACTTACAATGCAGGTTGGAGGAATCACCCAAATTTTTCATGGGGAGGCTAAAGAAATCAGAAACCACCACCCCCTCTAGGCTTTCAGCAACCACCATACCAGCAGGTGAAAAAGCCGAACCTTGAGGAGATGCTAACCAAATTCATCTTGTTGTCAGAGACTTATTTTCAGAATACTAAGACGGTACTCAAAAATCAACAAGCATCAATCTAGGGGCTCAAAACTCAGATTGGACAGTTCGCCAAGTTGATTTCTGAACGACCACAAGGTAGCCTGCCAAGCAACACTGAATCTAACCCAAGGGAGCAACTCAATGCAACTGCCATTCAAGATGAGGAATGATTAGTGGAAAAACCAAGGCAAGAACCGGTGGTAAGTGAATGTAAGAATGAGGTAGGCCAAAACGAACAAAAATTGGTAAGTACAGAATATAAACCTTGTGTACCATACCCTAATGCAACAAGGAAAGACCGCTTAGACGAACAATTTGGTAAATTCCTTAAACTTTTAAAGAAACTACATATTAACCTACCGTTTATTGAAGCACTTTCGCAGATGCCGAACGAAGTCAAATTTTTAAAGGAGCTTCTAGGAAATATACAAAAGTTAGATGAAAGGCCGCATGTGGAGCTGAACGCGATTTGCTTAGCCATTCTTCAGAATAAACTACCCAACAAACTAAAAGATCCAGGGAGTTTTACAATTCCTTGTTTAATTGGTAGTTTAGATGTTAATAATGCATTGGGTGATCTAGGGGCTAGTATCAAGGTTATGCCTTACAAATTGTTTAAGCAACTAGGTCTAAGGAAACCCAAACAAACTAGGATGAGCATTCAATTAGCAGATAAAACTATCAGATTTCCTCAGGGTATCATTGAAGACATACTCGTTAAAATTGAAAAATTTATATTCCTAGTTGATTTTGTTGTTTTAGACGTGGAAGAGGACAGTAATGTTCCTTTAATTTTGGGAAGGCCCTTTTTAACAACTGCTAGAACAATTATTGACGTTGGCACAGGTGAACTCACACTTCGTGTACGAGATGAAATAATCAACCTTCAAGCTCACAACCCGGACAACACATCAAAAATTGAAGGTGATTGTACAATTGTTCTACTAAGACTGATCATACAGTGCAACCGATTTTGTAGGAAATAAGTTCGATGGACACACTTGAGCCATGTTCAATCCACAACAAAGAATCTACCCATAAAGAACGAAGGTTACGAATCGAGGAGTTAGATGAATGGCTGACATTTAAACCAAGAAAACACGATAAACCAAAACTATGCCAGAACAAGCTCAATGCCTTAGTAAATCAACTTAAGGTTGGAGATAAAGTTTCATTAGATGCCGCAGATCCTCACATTGACACTGTCAAATCAAATGACCAAATTCCTCTTACGGTACTTAGCATTTTCCAATTTGGTACAGTCGAGGTAAGTCATCCAAAATTTGGCACCTTTAAGGTAAACAATACCCTCCTAAAACCTTATTTTGATGAGATTCATAGTAGGAATGAGGAGTATAAACTCCTCGAACCACCATGACCATTCACCAGAGACGTAAGTCTAGCTTAGACTATAAATAAGTGCTTCTTGGGAGGCAACTCGAGCACTAACAACATTAATTTCTTCAAATTTTTCTTTTAACATCTAACATACTAACCGACTCATGGAATGCAGGCTTTCTAAAGCACACACGGCTAGGCACACGGGCGTGCCTTAGGCCTTGTGAAAATAGGGCAAAATTTTCCCCAACACGGGATGCGATAAGTCGCCACGGCTATGCGTTAGGACCGTTGGCGAATTTACCAAAACAACACGGGTGTGGGCCAACATACACGGGTGTGGGAGAAGCAAATGAATATAGACACGGCCATGTGCACCGACACGCCCAAGGAACACGGGAGTGGGCCAAAGTTCAGACGCGCCCAAATTCAAAATTCGCGAATCACACAAGTAAAAATTGAGGAACACGAGCGTGTCCCCTGGCCGTGTGTCCCAAAATCTATAAATACCCTTCACTATTTATCATCTTCTTCACCCAAAATCCCTAAATCGAGCCGCTCCAAAGCATTGGCTCTCTCTCCCTCATTGAGGTACCAACACGCCATCTTGGAACACACTTTGACAGGACGTCGAGAGAGCACCGGTGTTGTCAACACTCACGATGCCTACTTTCTCTAGAGCATGGCAAATGGGCATGTACTCGACCTCACCTACTTTATTGCCCTCGCCATTCGCCACCAGACGGAGCGGCATCGGAGGGGGGTCATCTCCATTGGCCCCTACGTGACTCACTGGCACGGCACTTCGGGCTCCTCAACACAGCAGCCCAATCATCCTTCCTTACTCTTATTGGCTAGATGTCCGCACAAGGCATCTCAAGCATGCTTAGTATGAGGATGATCGAGAAGCACCGAGGAACCCACCCTCCTCAGTATCGCCTCGCCCAATGAGCCGAGGAGGGAGACCCTGAGGACATTACTAATGATGTCCCTCCACGTCATAAGGACCCACCGTCTCAGCCACCACCACCCTTTCATCCAGTTCATGCGCTGGCTTCATACGCTGACATCTTTGAGCGCCTTGCCCGATTCGAGCAACAGTGTTTTCAACGCTTCGATAGGATTGATGCTACTTTACAGTAGATTTGTAAGCACTTCCACATCTCATCGCCACCCCCACCTCGCGAACCACCTAGCGATGAAGATGTTTAAAAACTTTTATTTATTATTTTATGTTTTTATTTTTATTCTATTTTAAGACTACTTTTTATTTTTTCTTTAAGCTTATTTCTATTAGATTTTATAATTTTTATTGTACAATTATCAATTTCGGCTATTCCATTAGAAGTAATTATGCTTCCTTATATTTCCTAAAAAGTTCCTAATTCTGTCACAGTTATAAAGAGCTCCTCAGCTCATCATCACATAGGAACTAAAAACTCCACCGAGAAAGGTTCTCCACGATTTCCATGTCCTGCTTAACCACGACCATAGCTACCACCAGATATAATATTCTTTTGGTGCAGGACTTATGGACTAATGAACCTCTACCACCACCAGAGTATCCTCCTCCACTCTCACGCTGATTACTCTCCAAAACTCCAGTTCGAGGAATTCATTCATCATTCAGGAAATTTCACTTCTCTTCCTATCTTATGATTATATATCGGTCTTTTTCAAATATCTATCTTTGTACATTGAGGCCAATGTACATCTTAAGTGTGGGGGGTCTTTTATATCACCATTAGAAACCCCTGAATATTGTTTTATTGTAATATCCTGATTTTGGGCCTAATCAAAATCGTGGTTTCGTGATCACAAAATTCGAGATAAAAATAATTATTTTATGATTATTTTTAGGTCTATGATATGATTGCATGATTGTGTGAAAATTTCGTGAAGAAATTTTATGCATAAAGTGCTTAAATTGAAATTAGGGACTAAATCGAATAATTTGTAAAATTTGCATTCTAGAAGTTTCTAGTATGAAATTGTTTTGAAATATTAATCAGGAGGTCTTAAATAGAAATTTTACCAATTTCTAAGTCTATGGACAAAAATTGGACATGGATGGAATTTTTGGAAAGTTTAGTAGTAAAGGCATTTTGGTCATTTAGGGGTAAAATGAATTAAAATACAAAATTAAAAGCCAATTTTGCTCATCTTCAACCCCATGGCCGAATATAGCAAGGAGAAACCATGGCTAGGGTTTTTCAAGCTTCCAAGCTCGATTTTAAGTCCGTTCTAACCTCGTTTTTAATGATTTTTTACATTTTTGGAGTCCCGGTAACTTGATTTAGCTTATTCTAGCAATAATTTAACCTAGGTTTTATATTTGGAAAAATACCCATAGGTGAAATTTGTGTATTGGTGTTTTATGATAGAATATGAGGTTTTAAATTATGTTAGACAACTTGTGCTACTCGGTTTTAAGTGAAAACGAGCAAAAGGGCTTAATCGGTAAAAATACCTAATAGTCATAAGCACATGTTAGAGTGAGAATTTGATGTTTCCATAGAAGTGAAAAATGATCAGCATGTCATAAAACATAAGAAAATAGGCTGAATTTTAATTTACGAGCTTTGGGGCAAAAGTGTAAATATGCAAAAGTTTAGGGGCAAAATTGTAATTTTGCCAAAATATGATTTTGGGTCAATTTGAATAATGTAAGTCCTAATTAGACTATATTTTAAATGATAGAGAAAGGAAAACTAAAATTTGGGCTAAAATGGGGAAAATACCAAGTTGTGGACGAAATGGTAAAAGTAGCCATTTTCGCATACGAGGTAAGTTCATGTGTAAATGTAGTAACATAATTGTCATTTTAAGCAATTTAATGTTGTTTATATGATATGATGCTGATTATTATCATGAAATATTATGCTTTGTGGTTATTGTTGAATAATATGTAATTATGTGAATTACTTGATGAGTATGAACTATCACCGAAGTATCAATTTCGATATTCCGTGGAAGATGGCAAAGATGTGTGATAGAGGAAAACACCCGTTTTAACCTTAGGAATAGATTAGGATACAAGTGACATGTCACTAGGATATTTGGGCATCCGAACTCGTTGAGTTGAGTCCGAGTTCACTTATGGATGCGAATGTCCGAATTCGTTGAGTTGAGTCCGAGTTCGAGAGATGTAACTAGGCATCCGAGCTCGTTGAGTTGAGTCCGGGCTCACTTATGGATGCGAATGTCCAAACTCATTGAGTTGAGTCCGAGTTCGAGATATGTAACTAGGCATCCGAGCTCGTTGAGTTGATCCGAGTTCACTTATGGATGCAAATGTCCGAGCTCGTTGAGTTGAGTCCTAGTTCGAGAGATGTAACTAGGCATCCGAGCTCGTTGAGTTGAGTCCGAGTTCACTTGTGGATGCGAACACCCGAGCTCGTTGAGTTGAGTCCGTGTTCACTTATGGGCGGGTTACATGGTAGCTTGGCTACGTATGTGGCACTTATGTGCAAACTTTCCATGTATCCGAATTATATTCTGATGTGTTCAACGGGTAAAGTTCTACTCAAATGGAGGAATACTAGAGATGAAAGGGAAGTATTGGTGAGTGTTGTGAAATGGATACTTTGAACAGTTTTGACAAGCCACTCGTAAATCGGAACGGTCGGAGGTTCGCTCACACTATCTCAGATACCATCTTGGCATAATGGCTTGTATATTTTGAGTATGGCATGTATAGCATTATAATCATTTTGTATATATGGTCTTATGATATGGTTATTGAGTGGTATGGAAATGCTAGGTAATGATTAGCCATTGGAATGACTAATCATGATCATATTTGGTGTTATGTATGTCAAATTGCTAGCTAATCCATGGAAACCATGAAATAGGTAAAATTTACCATAAAATAGATTCTAACAGCAGCAGTGATGTAAATTTGAAAAATCACTAAAAATAGCAGAAATGGAATTAAATGATGAGTATGTTATGAAATTGAAGATTAATGAGTCTATTTTCATATGGATTGAAAAAACAGGTATATGAATTATATTTTATGAGATATTTGAATTTTAGTGAAACAGGGCCAGAGTGATTTCTGAATCCCCTATTCTGACTTTAAAAATTTATCATAAATTGTAAAAATATAATTAGAAGTCATTCTTTATATTTACAGATTCCTTATTGAGTCTAGTTTTAAGAGAAACAAACTTCATAGTCATTGAAATTCTGTACAGATAGATATCTGATTCGTAATACACAGAGGTCAGAGCAGTCAAACCCTGAAACAGGGGAGACTTTAACTAATAAACTGTACTACTTGGATTGACCAAAAATTCTATAAAAAAATTAGTAAATAGATAAATGAGTTTATTTTCAGGGAAAATGACGAAATTGGATTTCGAGTTTCGTAACCCAAGATATGAATTTTTAAGCGACTGTGACGCAGATTGCTAGTTTAACTGGAAATTTTAAAAATAAATTGTTTGAGCTGTTTAAGTAATGAATTAAGTCTGTTAACACCTCGTGTTCAACTCCGGCGACGGTCTCGGGTACGAGACGTTACACTTATTCTCACGTGAATTACTCATATCACTATTAGAATGAATTTTAATTAATTTATGATTTTTATTGATATGTCTTGAATTAAAACATAGGCATTTATACATTGATTATTTAAACTTTAAGACATTAGAGAATCAAGCATGATAAGTTGATTTTTAAAGAATTAAAAACTTTTAGGTTGTTTCCCTAAGTTTAGGTATTATCTTGAGTTGGAATTCACAAGTTTAAACATCAAAAAGCCATAATTTTTGTGAGATCTTGAGCCTTTAGAGCATCTATTCTTTCTTTCATGCCCACTTTAATTATGAGTGCGTCAGTATTGAATTGTTATTCTAGAACTTGCTTGATTATGCATGTCAAGACCACACCATTTGATTTGATATGTCAAAATGATAAAGGCACATAGGTTTAACTCACTCACTCCATAAAAGCCCACCTTCACAATAAACCCTTAGTGAACCCCCTTGAGCCTAACAACCCATTCATTGATTTACCCTCAATATTAACTCATAACTCATTATTGTTGAAATCCCCTAAATTAATTAGATCCCTAATTTTGTCAAAATCTGAGTTGGAATAGTTGCTTAGCTATGTTTTATTCTATTTTGTAATTTGACTTGTTCTTAAAAAAAAATACATGTATACATATTAGTAGTAGTGATCTTCTAAACTAAAGAAGTTAAAATCCATTTTCTGAGAAAAAGCTCTGTTGTACGCAATTGATGATTAGTCATTTTTCTAGTTAGGCAATTTTTCATTTCAATCTCGATTCTAATACCTTCTTTAAGCTTGTGACCACACCCTCTAACCAAAGCCACGTTACAACCCTCTATAGAACTTTTGATTGATTTTTCATCTCAATTTATTGGGGTAGAGATTTGATTTTCATGCAAACTTATGGTAATGACTTTTCATTATTGACTATTGAGTGCTTCATTTATTGTACTTAATCACCTTGAGTGATTTGAGTGAATCTTTAGTGAGGATGTGAAACTCTATGATATTTTGAATTAAAGGTAATTACTTAGATGAGGGAAGACACCTATGTTTTCAGAATAAAATGCTCAACTTGGAATGTTTGAAACTTTGATGTTCTTTCAGTTGAATTTTCAATGTATGATTACCTATGGATTATTTTGAGATATTATTGATAGAAATTATAAGTTGAGAAGAATTTATTTTGATTATGAGTTGAGAATTTTGCTTTAGAACAAGCAAATTCTTAAGTGTGGGGGTATTTGATAAACCGTAATTTATACATATTTCTATCCCATGCTTAGCACATTTTATGGACTTAGATTTGGTGAATTCGATGCTCCTAATGCCTTAATTTCATGTTTTATACTTAGGTGAGCATATGAGAGTGAAAGGAATGAGAAACGGGAAAAAAATGGAAGAAATGGGCCAACATACAGAATCAACACGGCCTGGACTTTCTCACACAGGCAGACCACACGGCCGTGCCTATTTAACAGGCTTGACCACGGCCTAAAGTAATTGCACACGAGTGTGTCCCTGTCGACACCAAGTAGAGTCCTATTCAGAAAAGGCCACTTTTGAAGGCTCTTAGGCATTTCAAAGCCTATAAATACACCCTAAAGGAAGAGGAAAATGGGGGACGTAGAGGAGGAAGCAAGGAACTTCTCAAGGAAAGCCAATTGATCCATCTCAGAAGCCGAATTCACCATCAAGACTAAATATCTCCCTTCAAATTCCCTCAGGATTTTGGGTTTTCTTATGTTTTGTTATTTTTATTCTTTTGAGATGTTTTCTTTCATTAGTATGAACTAAAACCCCTAAATACCTAAGGAGAATGAAACCCAAGATGGATCTTGTTATTATTATTTGAATTGTATGATAAATATTTGACTTGTTCTTAATTTTGTGTTCTTAATTCTTGTTTTGATATTCCAGGATATTGATTCAAGTTAAGCTCTTATTCAGAGGAGGAATAGACCTTGTCTAAGAGTAAATTTTTCATAATTAAGTGAAGTTGGTTGCGCGCCTACAGATAGGCTGACAAGATTTTGCCGGATTAGGGTGAAACCTAATAAGAGGATCCATAGATCGAGTTAATGCAATCTTAGGGCGTTAATTAGAAAGAGACTTCAATTATTCAAACTAGGGTTAGACGTTGTTAGTCTCGAGAGAGATAATAATATAACTTAGGGATCTCTACGGAACAAGTTGAATGAATAAATCATCCAATTCAAAGTCAAATAACAAGTGAAGTTTAGGTGGATTTTTCCTTAGGTATTGTCTTAATCAATCGAGTTTTCCAAAAAGTATTTTCCCCAAATTTCTTTTTTGTGATTTCTTAGTTTAATTAATTAGTTAGCTAAACAAAACCCTTTTTTTTTTAGGCTAGATAATAAAAAGAAAGTTGATACTAGTACTTTTAGTTCTTTTGGGTTCGATAATCCGGTCTTGCTAAAGCTATACTATTGTTCGATAGGTACACTTGCCTTCATCGTGATAATAGTTAGTTTCAAAAATGATTCATTATAAATATTTAAAACCTGTCATGAATATCATGTATCAAAAGGAAGTTTGAAGACTTATCTACAGTGGAGCTTAATGAAGAGTGCTCAGCCATACTCCAAAACAAATTGCCAACCAAACTGAAAGACCCAGGAAGTTTTACTATTCCCTGTTTAATTAGTAGTTTGAATGTTGATAAAGCACTAGCTGATTTAGGCACCATCATTAATTTGATGCCATATAAAATGTTTAAACAACTTGGTCTTGGGGAACCTAAACCCACTAGGATGAGTATTCAATTAGCTGATAGATCTGTTAAATATCCTAGGGGAATCATAGAGGACGTACTTGTAAAAGTAGATAAATTTATATTCCCTATTGATTTCGTTGTGCTTGACATGGATGAAGATGTTGAGGTGCCTTTAATTTTAGGTCGGCCATTTTTAGCCATTGCTAGAGCTGTAATTGATGTGGGTGATGGTAAATTGGTACAAGAGTAGGTGACGAAGAGATTATTTTTAAAATTTATGATGTTATGAGATTTTCTAGAGAACAGGATGACTCATGTTATTTTATCGACTCTATTGATCATGCTACTCAAGATTCTTTTCAGGAAATCGCACACAAGGACACGATGGAACTGTGTCTCGCCCAAGGAGAGGGGATGGATGATGATTCTGAAATAGGAACCGAACTAAACTCTAATAAAACCTCCCCAAAACTAGCAGAATATGAGGGAAATAAGGTAAAAGATGAACTTAAGCAAAAACCCTCTATTGACGAACTTCCAAAACTGGAACTTAAACAATTGCTGAATCACTTGGAATATGCATTCCTTGGAAATAATTCCACATTACCGGTAATTATCGCATCCAACTTGCAACCCAAGGAGAAAGAGGAATTATTCCAAGTTTTGAGAGAGCATTAAAGGGCCATAGCTTGGAAAATTTCTGACATTAAAGGGATCAGCCCTTCTTTTTGCACCCACAAAATTTTAATGGAAGATGAATATAAACCATGCGTGCAAGCCTAAAGATGATTGAACCCCAACATGAAGGAAGTTGTTAAAGCTGAGGTAATTAAACTCCTAGATGCTAGAATTATTTATCCTATTTCTGACAGTTCTTGGGTGAGTTCAGTGCAGGTTGTTCCTAGCCAATAAGAAGAATGAATTAATCCCAACAAGGATAGTCACAGGTTGGTGAGTGTGCATTGATTATAGGAAGCTAAATGATGCCATGAGAAAAGACCACTGTCCTCTTCCATTCATTGACCAAATGTTGGAAAGATTGTCAGGACACATGTACTACTGCTTTTTAGACGAACTCTCTGGCTATTTCCAAATCCCAATAGCTCCTGAAGATCAAGAAAAGACGACATTTACATGTCCATACGATACATTTTCTTATTGTAGAATGCCTTTTGGATTATATAATGCTCTTGCTACTTTTCAGCTCTACATGATGGCCATTTTTGAGAAACTCGTAGAAGACGTGATGGAGGTATTTATGGATGATTTTTCAGTTTTCGGTAACTTTTTTCATCTTTGCCTAAAAATCTAAAACAAGTGTTAATGAGATGTGAGGAAACAAACCTTGTGCTTAACTGGGAAAAATGTAGCTTTATAGTTCAAGAAGGTATTGTGTTAGGACATAAAATTTCTAGTAGAGGGATTGAGGTTGATAAATCTAAAATTGAAACCATTGAAAAACTAGCCCCCTAATTCGGTTAAGGCTATTAGGAGCTTCTTAGGACATGCTGGGTTTTATAGAAGATTTATTAAAGACTTTTCTAAAATAGCTAAGCCTTTGATTAAATTACTAGAAAAAGAATTGCCTTTTAATTTCGATCAGGAGTGTTTAGAAGCATTTAATACTTTAAAGGATAAACTGACTAAAGCTCCAATTATTGTAACACCCCAACTCGGCCCAGACGCTATGGCTGAATCTGGTGTGTCACATTGAATTGTTTTAGCGAAAAACGTGTTTTCATTGAAAACCCTTCTTAAAATAAAAAACATCTTATAAAAAATAAACACCTTTCAATCACTTGTTTGAAACATAAGATTTGATGAAAACATGTCATTTAAAATTTTAGTTGCGGAAACGTAGGAAACATACTATAATTTAAGAAATCCATGTTCAACTTCTAGTAATTACAATGATAATAATAATAATAATTCGAGTAATAATAACATAATGAAAACCTTATTACAATCTGATCTGAACATACTTAAAAAGAAATAAAAACTTAAATGCTTAAAAAAAACCAAATCCGAATTATCTTGCTAGTCGGCCACTCGAATCCCTCCAAACATCTAATGTAGCACCCCAAACCCGGCCCAGACATTATGGTCGAATCTGATGTGCCACATTGAAGTTACAAAATCCACGCTTTGTTTTAGTGTTTTAAAAAAAACCGTCGTTTAATAACGCTTAACCAAGTGAATAGAAGCTGCGCACCAGGTAGGTATCCAAAAATAGAGGAGGTGAGCCATGAATGCTGCTTAAGTACCAAGCTCTTCAATTGGATCCAATCCTAGACATGCCCACAACCATTGCCACACTTTCGTGCGAGGTTAAGTTTTGAGAAAAACGAGTTGGAATTCATTTAAGTAGATATATTTGATAAACCGATTAATTGTATCGTTGCATTATTTTGAAAACAATTATCATTTTGGAAACGTGCCCTAGGTCTAACTCATATTGTTATCAGAAAAATATAGGGTATAAGATAAAATAATCCCAGAAAAATAATTAAAATGGCCTTATTACAACCCAAAACCAAATAATAATATTAATAAGATAAAACATATAAAGAAATAAACCGGCTACTTATTGCAATTAAAAGAAATAGAAACAGTAGTGTGCCCATCTCCGAGTCCCTCGCAGCTCCAAACCATCTAAGCTTAGGGATTACCTGCACAATTAGAAACAGGGTGAGTTTACGAAAACTCAGTGTGTAATCCCCAACAACAAACAAACAGTGAATGACACAGTGTCAGTACAATCTGGACCAAAGCCTTGTTCAATAACAGTACAGTCTGGGCCTTAGCCCTTAAACAGTAGCAGTATGGGCCTAAGCCCTAATTCAGTCTCGACATATACTGGGCCGAAGCCTTTTCATAAATCATATCACTGGGCCGAAGCCTTTATTGTAAACGGTATAGCCCATAGGCCCATTTCAATAACACATGAAATATCAATGAATGTATGCAAGCCTATTTCAATATCACATGAAATACCAATGAATGTATGCAAGCCCATTTGGGGAGACTACTCAACCCACCATCCGCTACTTTCCACCCGTACCAACCAAGCTCTCCATGTGGGGAATAACTCAACCCACCCAACCAAACTCTCCACTAGCAGCATAGCTGCTTTTTCATATAACTGGAGGCCTAGACTCTTTTAATAATTGAGGCAAAGCCCTTTTTGATAAACTGAGGCAAAGCTCTTTTTGGTAAACTGGGGCAAAGCCCTTTTCGGTAAACTAGGGCATAGCCCTTTTAGCACTTCCTCCATTTATAAAACCTAACCCATGCAACATGTCATGTATGCAGAATGTCATGCCCATATTTGAATCAAACAATCACAGTCAAGTCATTCATATCACCAACATATATTCACAATCAAATCCATCAACCACACAGTCCAAGTCAGTCACTTGCCCACAAGGGCAAAATAGTCATTTTTCATATTATAAGGGTAATTTCATAATTTTACCAAATATCAGGGTTTTCCATGTTTATTAACAATTATCAATATTTCTGAGTGTTTAAACAATGATCTTTAACCCACTTTATCAAATTCGGGCTTTTGGGCCCAAAACCCCTAATGGGCCATACGAATGCTGATTTAGCCCACTAAACCTGCTTAAGCCAAATTTTAAAACAGTACTAACCATGTTAACATGCAACTTTTCCAGATTCCATTTTCTATCAGTTTTACCCAAATGGGCCCGAAAGCCCATTGGGCCCGATTCAGCCCATTGAGGCCCAACTTACCATCGTGCACAAAATTGCGCTCTTACCTGCTCCATCGATCCAAACACCGATCATATTGTATCTATCGCATCTTTAAGAAAAGGCAAAATCACAAGTTCCCAAAATGCCAGAATTTTAGCATTTCGACTTTTCGGGGAATATTAATCTAAGCTACTGTGAGGGTTATTACACATCTGTTATAGGTTGAAGTTGAAACGTTTCCAAAATCAATCACCTACGATAACCACCACCTATCACTCAAACTTAACTAACCCAATATCAATATATGTAAATCCTAAGCACATCAGTCATACGGAACATAAGGGCATATTCGCCATTTTACCATACAAGGGTATTACGGTCACTTTACCCTCTGTGGGCTTTACTATCTTTTTACCTATTAGGGGTAATTTAGTCATTTCATCCTACAAGGGTGTTTTGGTAAATCTACAAACCAAGGGTATTTCAAGAATTTTGTAAACCAATGGTATTTCTATAATTTTTAGAAAGTCAAGGGTATTTTTGTAATTTTGTAAATCAGGGGTATTTTGGTAATTTTACAAATTAAGGGTATTTCGGTAATTTCACAAACCAGTGGTATTTTGGTAATTTTACAAACTAGGGGTATTTTGGTAATTTTACAAACTAGGGGTATTTGGTAATTCTATCCTACAGGGGTATTTCAGAAATTTCACAATCGAGGGTAAAACGGTAATTCTGTAAATCGAGGGTAAAATGGTAATTCTATAAATCGAGGGTAAAACAGTAATTCTACAAATCGAGGGCATTTCAGTAATTTGGTAAACTAAAGTATTCTAAACAGGGATAACAATACGAATGGGCCTAAAGCCTATTCTCGGCCCAAATGGGCCCACACACTCGTGTGGCCCTTTTAGCCCAAATCTAGCCACAAATATGAGATTCACCTAGCCTAGTCCAATATTTACTACACAATCAAACAAACTTATCCAATTGGGCTCGTAGACCCATTAGGCCCATTATGACCCTTTCGCCCATCGCGACTGAAATAGCCATCCTACTGACTAGAGTAGCGAGAAAATACACACCTGATAGGAGACTGGAGTTAATCCAAGCTTCGAGCACTCTTAGCCGATGCCCAACCCAAACGAGCACGCCATACAGCAAAAGGGATCAGCCAAGAAAAGGTACCTTTACTCTCCTCATGGTTCCCTCTATTTAAAGTCAGCTTCGCAACCACTCTTATGTTAGCTTCCCGATGTGGGATCCCTCCAACATCAGAGTTTAAATTCAACACCAACTCTTGCCGCCCTCTGTTAGCAAAATAAATGCTCTTTGCTTTCCATGGGATTCGAACCCATGCCTCCCCTCAGATGCTCCACACGCTACTTGCCACTAAGCCACAACGCTTTTTGTGTCATTGTAACACCCCGAATTTGGGCCTAGAAGTATTGGGCCTTGAGTGGGGGTCTGTAAGGAGGTTGTATATAGGTATTTAATTGTGCAATGAAATGAAACAATTAGATGTTTGCTTTAGTGGTTAATGGCTTTGAGAAGTGTTGGAGAAATCTTGGGTTTAAACTTGGGCTTTAGCAAAAATTTTGGTATTAAGAGGAAAAAAAAAACTTGGATGCTTGGATGAGGGCTTTTAAATTATTGTGTTAAATAAATGACACAAGGAAGCTTGTAGTCTAGTAGTTGTGGCGTCATTAAGGTTGTATGGGAGCCTGGGTTCAAGCCTTGGCTCTTGCAATTTATTTTGGTTTTTTTTAAGGGAACCTGGACTTTGGCCTTTAGACCTTATAATTAATTGGGGATAAAATATGACACAAAAAGTCTTGTGGCTTAGTGGCAAGTAGCGTGTGGAGCATCTGAGGGGAGCCATGGGTTCGAATCCCATGGCAAGCAAGGAGCATTTATTTTGCTAACAGGGGGCGGCAAGAGTTGGTGTTGAATTTAAACTCTGATGATGGAGGGATCCCACATCAAGAAGCTAACATAAGAGGGGATGCGAAGTTGGCTTTAAATAGAGAGAACCATGAGGAGAGTAGAGGTACCTTTCTTGGCTGATCCCTTTCGCTGTATGGCGTGCTCGTTTGGGTTGGGCGTCGGCTAAAAGTCCTCGGAGCGTGGATTAACTCTAGTCTCCTATCAGGTGTGTATTTCTCACTACTCTAGCTATAGGATGGCTACTTCGGGCCGCGATGGGCCGAAAGGGGTCATGTGGGCCCAATAGGCCTACGGGCCCAATTGGATAAGTTGTTTGATTGTGTAGTAAATATTGGACTAGGCTCGGTGAATCTCATATTTGTGGCTAGATTTGGGCTAAAAGGGCCACACGAGCGTGTGGGCCCATTTGGGCCGAGAATGGGCTTTAGGGCCATTCGTATTGTTATCCTTGTTTAGAATACTTTAGTTTACCAAATTACTGAAATACCCCTAGTTGTAAAATTACCAAAGTACCCCCGGTTTATAAAATTACTGAAATACCGTTGATTGTAAAATTACTGAAATACCCTCGATTTGTAAAATTACCGAAATACCCTCAGTTTGCAAAATTACTGAAATACCCTCTATTTGTAAAATTACTGAAATATTTCTGTAAGATAGAATTACCATTTTACCCTCAATTTACAGAATTATCGTTTTACCCAAGATTTATAGAATTACCATTTTACATTCGATTTACAGAATTATCGTTTTACCCTCGATTTATAGAATTACCATTTTACCCTTGATTTACAGAATTACCGTCTTACCCTCGATTTACAGAATTACCGTCTTACCCTCGATTTACAGAATTACCATTTTACCCTCGATTTACAGAATTACCATTTTACCCTCGATTTACAAAATTACTGAAATACCTTTGGTTTACAAAATTACCAAAATACCCTCGATCAATAAAATTACCAAAATACCCCTGGTTTGTAAATTTACCAAAATACCCCTGATTTGTGAAATTACCGAAATACCCTTGTAGGGTAGAATTATTGAAATACCCTTGTAGGGTAGAATTACTGAAATACCCCTGTAGGGTAGAATTACTAGAATACCCCTGTAGGGTAGAATTACTAGAATACCCCTGTAGGGTAGAATTACCGGAATACCCCTGTAGGGTAGAATTACCGAAATACCCCTGTATGGTAGAATTACCGGAATACCCTTGTAGGGTAGAATTATCGCAATACCCTTGTAGGGTAGAATTACCGAAATACCCCTGTTGGGTAGGATTACCGGAATACCCTTGTAGGGTAGAATTACCGAAATACCCTTGTAGGGTAGAATTACCGAAATACCCCTGTGGGTAGAATTACTGAAATACCCCTATAGGGTAGAATTACTGAGATACCCTTGTGGGGTAAAATTACCATTTTACCCCTAGGGTGTTAAATGACTGTTTTGCCCTTGTGGGCAAGTGATTGACATGGACTATGTGGTTGACGGATTTGATTGTGAATATATGTTGGTGATATGAATGACTTGATTGTGATTGTTTGATTCAAATATAGGCATGACATGTTGCATACATGACATGTTGCATGGGTTAGGATTTCGTACGGAGGAAGATCTGATCTGTTAAGGTCGCACGGGTCGCCCGAGACGACTGTGGACCGATCAATGGCTGAGTGCTGATCATGTTACCAAAGGCTGTGTGCCGTTATTGTGGGCTTCGTATTGATATTGTGGGCTTCGTGCCGATTATAGACACGTTATCGATGGCTCTGTGCCAACCTAAATATGGCTTCGTGCCATCTTGACTATGGCTTTGTGCCAAACGTATTTACCTGTGGCTATGTGCCTAACATATTTTTTAACGACTCTGTGTCGATCATATTTACCGAAGGCTGTGTGCCAGTTATATTACCATCACTGATGGCTATGTGCCGAAGTTATTACAGTTATCGATGGCTTTGTGCCACGTATTCTGTTAATTGGCTTTGCCACATTATCTGATTCTGGTGGCTATGCCACAAATATCTGTAATAGAGGCTTTGCCTCAACTTACTAATATCTGAGCAGCAATACTGCAACTGTGTAATTTTGGGCTGAGTGGGTTGAGCTATTCCCCATATGGAGTGTAGGGCTGATACGGGTGGAGTGTAGCAGTTGGTTATAGGCTGGGTTGGGATTGCATTCACATTCTGATTTTTGATTACATTACGACATCGATTCGATTCGATTTTGATTCGATTCGATTCTAGTTCGATAATGTTTCTTATTTTGTAATGGGTTAAAGCCCATCTGCATCGTCATTATAGTGGGCTAAGGCCCAATTGATACTGAAATCGTAAGTAAGGGGGCGGACTTTTAATTCTTTTATATGACCGACTATTCCTTTTATAGTAGGGATTTCACATCGAGTTTTCGTAAACTCACCCCATTTATTAACCTTTCGTAATTTTCAACCTTAGATGATCGAGGTCATGAGGGGGCTCGGAGGAAGCCACACACACTGCTTATGTTACAATTTTGATTATTACTTTTAAATGTTTTATGTGGGTTGTAGTAAAGCCGTTGCAATTTTCTCGGATTTCAAATTTGGAATTTTATTTATTGTTCTTATAATTGCTAGTATTAGAACACGGTTTTCCAAAGCAACTCTCGTTGTTCAAAACATCACGTAACCGTAATTATTTTTAAATTAAGCTTCCATGGCTATCGCCGGATTTTTACAAAGTTGTTAAGAATGTTATTCATTGAGGTTTTCTAACAAGGTTTAAAAAGGGTATAAGTTTTTAATTATTAAGAAGGGTTTTTAATGGAAACATGGTTTTCGAAAAACACTTCAATGTGACACGCCAGATTTGAGCCAAACTTCCAAGCCGGGTTTGGGGTGTTACAGTCATATTTTATCCCCAATTAATTATAATGTCTAAAGGCCAAAGTCCAGGTTCCCTTAAAAAAACCAAAATAAATTGTAAGAGCCAAGGCTTGAACCCAGGCTCCTATACAACCTTAATGACGCCACAACCACTAGACTACAAGCTTCCTTGTGTCATTTATTTAACACAATAATTTAAAAACCCTCATCCAAGCATCCAGGTTTTTTTTTCACTTAATACCAAAATTTTTGCTAAAGCCCAAGTTTGAACCCAAGATTTCTCTAACACTTCTTAGGGCCATTAACCACCAAAGCAGACATTTAATTGTGTTATTTCATTGCACAATTAAATACCTATATACAACCTCCTTACGGACCCGCACTCAAGGCCCAATACTTCTAGGCCCAAATTCGGGGTGTTACAATTCTACCCCTTTAAAGAAATTTCGTCCTCGAAATTTTCCACTCTCAGACTACACCACCATACTTTCGCTGCGCACTCTAATACTAATAATACTAACATACACCCAAAACATTTGTCCATCGGAGCGGATAGATTTCACATGCAACCAATTTCTACATCTCCAGATCACACACCAAATAAATACTAAATCTAAATTCAAGCGTTACAGTTTACTCTAACTAGAAAGTTCCAGTATAGTGCTACTATCTATAGTGGTTTCTCAATATAGCATTTCAATCTATAACAGTAAACAGAGTTAGAGAACTTATAGATTTAGTGCCGGAGACTCGATGTGCCACACTTCCAATAACATCTTTCCAAAAACAAGTCAAGTTTGGTTGATAAATTTCAAAACAAAATTTTTAGAAAAACCCTTTTCAAACCCCAATTTCGGAAAAAGAAAAAAACAACAATAATTTTTTGCTACCCATACCCCAGCCGAGTTTTGTAACCTAGCTCTGATACCACTAAATGTAACATCCCAAACTCGGCCCAGACGTTATGGCCGAATCCGACGTGCCACATTGAAGTTAAAAAAAATCTACTCTTTGTTTTAGTGTTTTAAAAAAAACCGTTATTTGATAAGGCTTAACCAAGTGAATGGAAGTTGCGAACCAAATAGGTATCCAAAAACAAAGGAGGTGAGCCATGAAGGCTGCTTAAGTACCAAACTCTTCGATTAGATCCAATCCTAGACATGCCCACAACCATTGCCACACTTTGCTGCGAGGTTAGGTTTTGAGAAAAACGAGTTGGAATTCATTTAAGTAGATATTTTTGATAAACCGATTAATTGTATCGTTATGTTATTTTGAAAACAATTATCATTTTGGAAATGCGCCTAGGTCTAACTCATATTGTTATCAAAAAATATAGGGTATAAGATAAAATAATCCCGTAAAATAATTAAAATGGCCTTATTACAACCCAAAACCAATTAATAATATTAATAAGATAAAACTTATAAAGAAATAAATCAGCTACTTATTGCAATTAAAAGAAACAGAAACAGTAGTGTGCCCATCTCCGAGTCCCTCGTAGCTCCAAACCATCTAAGCTTAGGGATTACCTGCACAATTAGAAACGGGGTGAGTTTACGAAAACTCAGTGTGTAATCCCCAACAACAAACAAACAGTGAATGACACAGTGTCAGTACAATCTGGGCCAAAGCCCTGTTCAGTAATAGTACAGTCTGGGCTTTAGCCCTTAAACAGTAGCAGTATGGGCCTAAGCCCTAATTCAGTCTCGACATATACTGGGCCGAAGCCTTTTCATAAATCATATCACTGGGCCGAAGCCTTTATTGTAAACGGTATGGCCCATAGACCCATTTCAATAACACATGAAATATCAATGAATGTATGCAGGCCCATTTCAATATCACATGAAATACCAATGAATGTATGCAAGCCCATTTGGGGAGACTACTCAACCCACCATCCGCTACTCTCCACCCGTACCAACCAAGCTCTCTATGTGGGGAATAACTCAACCCATCCAACCAAACTCTCCACTGGCAGCATAGCTACTTTTTCATATAACTGGAGGCCTAGCCTCTTTTAATAATTGGGGCAAAGCCCTTTTTGATAAACTGGGGAAAAGCCCTTTTCGGTAAACTGGGGCAAAGCCCTTTTCGGTAAACTGAGGCATAGCCCTTTTAGCACTTCCTCCATTTATAAAACCCAACCCATGCAACATGTTATGTATGCAGAATGTCATGCCTTTATTTGAATCAAACAATCACAGTCAAGTCATTCATATCACCAACATATATTCACAATCAAATCCATCGACCACACAGTCCAAGTCAGTCACTTGCTCACAAGGGCAAAAGAGTAATTTTTCATATTATAAGGGTAATTTCATAATTTTACCAAATATCAGGGTTTTCCATGTTCATTAACAATTATCAATATTTTCAAGTGTTTAAACATTGATCTTTAACCCACTTTATCAAATTCGGGCTTTTGGGCCCAAAACCTCTAATGGGCCCTACGAATGCTGATTTAGCCCACTAAGCCCGCTTAATCCAAATTTTACAACAGTACTAACCGTGTTAACATGCAACTTTTCCAGATTCCATTTTCTATCAGTTTTACCCAAATGGGCCCGAAAGCCCATTGGTCCCGATTCCAGCCCATTGAGGCCCAACTTACCATCGTGCACAAAATTGCGCTCTTACCTGCTCCATCGATCCAAACACAAATCATATTGTATCTATCGCATCTTTAAGAAAAGGCAAAATCACAAGTTCTAAATCAAATTTTAGCATTTCACTTTTCGTGAATATTAATCTAAGCTACTGCGAGGGTTATTACACACATTATGGGTTGAAGTTGAAACATTTCCAAAATCAATCACCTACGATAACCACCACCTATCACTCAAACTTAACTAACCCAATATCAATATATGTAAATCCTAAGCACATCAGTCATACGGAACATAAGGGCATATTCGTCATTTTACCATACAAGGGTATTACGGTCACTTTACCCTACAGGGGCTTTACGGTCTTTTTACCTATTAGGGGTATTTTAGTCATTTCATCCTACAAGGGTGTTTTGGTAAATTTACAAACCAAGGGTATTTCAGTAATTTTGTAAACCAATGGTATTTCTATAATTTTTAGAAAGTCAAGGGTATTTCTGTAATTTTGTAAATTAGGGGTATTTTGGTAATTTTACAAATTAAAGGTATTTCGGTAATTTCACAAACCAGTGGTATTTCAGTAATTTTACAAACTAGGGTTATTTTGGTAATTTTACAAACTAGAGGTATTTTGGTAATTTTACAAACTAGGGATATTTTGGTAATTCTATCCTACAGGGGCATTTCAGTAATTTCACAATCGAGGGTAAAACGGTAATTTTGTAAACTGAGGGTAAAATGGTAATTTTATAAATCGAGGGTAAAATAGTAATTCTATAAATCGAGGGTAAAATGGTAATTCTATAAATTGAGGGAAAAACGGTAATTTTACAAATCGAGGGCATTTCAGTAATTTGGTAAACTAAAGTATTCTAAACAGGGATAACAATACGAATGGGCCTAAAGCCTATTTTCAGCCCAAATGGGCCCACACGCTCGTGTGGCCCTTTTAGCCCAAATCTAGCCACAAATATGAGATTTACCTAGCCTAGTCCAATATTTACTACACATTCAAACAAACTTATCCAATTGGGCCCGTAGGCCCATTAGGCCCACATGACCCCTTTCGGCCCATCGTGGCCCGAAGTAGCCATCCTACAGCTAGAGTAGCGAGAAAATACACACCTGATAGGAGACTAGAGTTAATCCACGCTCCGAGCACTCCTAGCCGGCGCCCAACCCAAACGAGCACGCCATACAGCGAAAGGGATCAGCCAAGAAAAGGTACCTTTACTCTCCTCATGGTTCCCTCTATTTAAAGCCCGCTTCGCAACCACTCTTATGTTAGCTTCCCGATGTGGGATCCCTCCAACATCAGAGTTTAAATTCAACACCAACTCTTGTCGCCCCCTGTTAGAAAAATAAATGCTCCTTGCTTGCCATGGGATTCGAACCGATGCCTCCCCTCAGATGCTCCACACGCTACTTGCCACTAAGCCACAAGGCTTTTTGTGTCATATTTTATCCCCGATTAATTATAAGGTCCGAAGGCCAAAGTCCGTGTTCCTTAAAAACCAAAATAAATTGCAAGAGCCAAGGCTTGAACCCAGTGCTCCCATACAACCTTAATGACGCCACAACCACTAGACTACAAGCTTCCTTGTGTCATTTATTTAACACAATAATTTAAAAACCCTCATCCAAGCGTCCAGGTTTTTTTTTTCACTTGATACTAAAATTTTTGCTAAAGCCGAAGTTTGAACCCTAGATTTCTCTAACGCTTCTCAGGGCCATTAACCACCAAAGCAAACATTTAATTGTGTTATTTCATTGCACAATTAAATACCTATATACAACCTCCTTATGGACCTGCACTCAAGGCCCAATACTTCTAGGCCCAAATTCGGGGTGTTACATCTAACCTTCTACTGAGCATCACCTGAAAATAAAATAAAAGAGGGGGTGAGTTTTCGCAAACTCAGCCTGTACAACCCTTGAAGAAAAACAAGCATTCAAAGAGAAATCATCAAACATGCAATGCAACCCCATCCAAATTATCCATCCGCTACACACCATCTCTGTCCCCTATCACACCATGTGGGGATATAAATATTGACCCACCCAGCCCACACACCAATGGCAGCCTGGTTGCGGAACTACCTTAATTTACATATTGGGCTTTAAAAGCCGTTGGTGAATCCATGATTGTCAAGCAACCATGCGATCCTCATATACTTCCTCCATTCCATAATTCCCATCCATGTGTAACCTAAGCAGAATATCATATGTATGCATGTCACATCCATAAAACTTACATTCTACACCTAGGGGTATTATGGTCATTTTTGCCCTTAGGGACATTTCGATAATTTTCCCTTAATTACGGTTTTCACTTACCTTGGCCCGTTAATGAGTCCCGTGAGCTAAGATGAACAAACACTATGCACCAAGTAGGATTCCAAAGAAGAGGAGGTGAGTCATTAAGACCGCTTAAGTACCAAGCTCTCCCTAGATCCAATCCTAGACATGCATATACCCGTTACCACAACTTAACCCTACTTGTCCACGGTCGCAATATATTAATTAAGTCTTATGTGGATATCATATACTAGGCCCAAAACCCCTTACGAAGCCCAAACAATTTCACATACCTGTATCTGGCCCATTAAGCCCAATCATATTCATATGGTCCATTAGGCCCAAATCACCTGTATATGGCCCATTAGGCCCAAATCACATTTATATGGCCGGTTAGGCCTAGTCACATTCATATTCATGCTCACATACAAGTTCCTATTACATAGAATCAGCATTTAGTTTTTTCCTGTTATGGGCCCAACAGCCCATCGGGCCCATTTAGCCCATTTCAACCTATATGGCCAAATCACAACCCAAGTCCACAGAATCACCTGTGGGCCTCAGGCAACCTATCGGTCTCCTCGTTACGAGTGTTCGCACACTCGCAAGACTACCGTAGCCAAACTTTTGGCTTTTTGGCATTTCAGCTTTTCGGCATTTTGTCTTTTGCTGATACATAATGTGTGTGCAGTATATGTACACACCTAGTAAGCAAGCGTGATGCGATCTCCTTAGGCCAAACCTACAATCGATATCACTCAAAGATTAATCTTACATACTTATCGAATACTTTATCAAAAGCTAGAATCTCACCTTAACCTTACCTTGCGCGATAAGTATAACAACCCCTTCACTAACCACGATCAACTCCTAGATCTGCACCAATTGTAACTATTAAAACTAGAATAATAGGTGACTCGTATCCAACACAAGTCCCCTTACCTTACTATGGCTATTCAGCCAACCTTAGCCAATGGATGAGGGATACATACCAAAATCGCAAACACCTAAAGAGCAATTCGGCAGAGAGCTAAGATCCGAGATCCGATACTAATTCCCTACCAAGGTATATTGAAAGAGTGAGGGACAATAATCGATACCTAGCAAAGAAAACTGATTGGAAGAGCAACACTTACACTAGATTTGGTCAAACAGTATTCAGCCCTTGGGAGATTCGGCTTTTCGGCTTTTCAAACTTAGTATGGTGAATAAGGTTTATTTGGTACAAATTAAAGAAGAAGAGTAGAAGAAGAAATTGGATAACTGAAACAAAGAAAATTGTGTAGAGAAGAATAGAAATCGGAAGGAAGAAAAGAAAGAAAAACAAAAGGGTTTTTGACTTTTTGGATCTTGAAAAGAAAAAGGGTTTTCAGCTTTTGGAGAAAGGGGTTTCTGGCAACAAGGTGAAGAAGAAATTTGTCATTAGCTTTTGAAACCACCCATTCGGAACCTATTTATAGCCCTATAGCCGAATTCTTCTAGCCCAAGTTCCCAATTCGGCTCCACTTACTCCTCCCATCTCATCTCCTCGTTTTTCTCCCTAATTACCTCTTGATCCTTTCCTTAATTTTCTCTTCTGAGCACCCCTCTTGGAGTCCATCTTCACGCCACTTCCATCATTCTAGAAGGCCAAAATTAAACTCTAAAAATACTAAGCTAGGATTCGAACCTTGGACCCCCTTGCTAGCTACTACCGCCACCTCACTACACCTTATGTGGCATCACTTAGCCACTCCACCATAGGCTCTTTTTGTGTCCAATTGTTTCTTTATTTATTCAAAAGCCCACCTACCTGTCAGCCCTAATTATTTTAATAATTAAATTATAATTTCTTCTACCCCTTAATTCAAACTCTACCTTAGCTAAAACCTACTAAAATTATCGCTTGGATAAGAATATTAAACACAATTTTTATCCAAATCTAAAATAAAGAAAATTTGAGATTTCGGGATTTTTGGGGCGTTACAATTATCATTGCACCTGATTGGAATTCACCTTTTGAACTAATGTGTGATGCGAGTGATTTTGCAATATGTACAGTTTTGGGACAGTGAAGAGATAAACATTTTCAACCTATTATGCTAGCAGGACTTTGACAGCCGCACAAGAAAACTACAACACCACGAAGAAAGAGCTGCTAGCTGTGGTTTTTGCATTCGATAAATTTGGGCCATATTTAATATTGTCTAAAGTTTTTAATTATACTGACCATTCCGCTCTTCGCCACCTTTTGACTAAAACTGATGCAAAACCTGGACTCATTCGATTGATCTTATTATTGCAGGAATTTGACTTGGAGATTAAGGATAAGAAAGGAGCTGAAAATCTTGCGGCTGACCATCTACTTACTGTATGATAATGTATTGTTTATTAATATTTACATATTTACTTACTAAGCTATAATGCTTACTCCTTTCTTTTCCTTTTTCCTATAGTGTCGGAAATGTTAGCTCGAGTTGGAGGTCACCGGAGGTTAAATCACACTATCAAACTACTGATCGATATATAAAGGTTTTAAAGTATTTTTAAGTCTTTGGCATGTATGGGGACTCGTTTAATTATTATTAAGTGGCTAGGAGTTGGCCTAAAATACCGACCTATGTTATTTGAAGGTCTCTATTGTATAAAGTCATTTAATGTAGATAGTCTTGAATATGTTTGAAAAGTTTAAAATTGATGAAATTTTATGTCTCGGTTTTAAATGATTACAAGTACTCAAGTCCAGTAATACCTCGTACCCTGTTCCAGCGTCGGATACGGGTAAGAGGTGTTACATAGTCATAAAGAGCTTCAAAGCTCATCATCAAACAGGAACTAAAAACTCAAACGGTGTAGGACTTATGGACTAATGAACCTCTACTACCACCGGAGTATCCTCCTCCACTCTCATCATTGCATTGGCCGATTATTCTCCATAACTCCAATTCAAGGAGTCCATTCATCAATCAGGAAGTTTCACTTCTCTCCCTATCTTATGATTATAAATCTATCTTTGTCAATATATCTTTCTTTGTACATTGAGGGCAATTTACATCTTAAGTGTGGGGGGTCTTTTATATCATCATTAGAAATCCCTGAATTTTGTCTTATTCTCATGTGAATCACTCATATCACTATTAGAATAAATTTTGATTAATTTATGATTTTTATTGATATGTCTTGAATTAAAATGTAGGTATTTATGCATTGATTGTTTAAACTTTAAGACATTAGGGAATCAAGCATGATAAGTTGATTTTTGAAGAATTAAAAACTTTTAGGTTGTTTCCCTAAGTTTAGGTATTATCTTGAGTTGAAATTCACAATTTTGAACATCAAAAAACCATAATTTTTGTGAGATCTTGAGCCTTTAGAGCATATTTTATTCCTTTCTTGCTCACTTTCATTATGAGTGCGTCAGTTTTGATTTGTTATTCTAGAACTTGCTTGATTATGCATATCAAGACCACACCATTTGATTTGATATGTCAAGATGATAAAGGCACTTAGGTTTAACCCACTCACTCTACAAAAGCCTACCTCCACAATTAACCCTTAGTGAACCCCTTTTGAGCCTAACAAGCCATTAATTGATTTACTCTCAATATTAACCATAACCCATTATTGTTGAAATCCCCTAATTTGATCCCTATTTTTGTCGAGATTGGATTTGAACAAATTGCTTAGTTATGTTTTGTGCTTCTAAATATTTGACTTGTTCTTAAAAAAAAGCAATACTTGCATGCATATTAGTAGTAATTCGTCATTTTTGAGCTTGAGTGTTAATTCCATATTTTGAGAAGAAGCTCACTTGTATTCAACTGATGACTAGTTATTTTTCTAGCTAGGTAATTTTCAATTCAATCTCGATTCTAACATCTTCTTTCAGCTTGTGACCGCACCCTCTAACCAAAGCCACGTTACAACCCTCTAAAAAGACCTTTTTGATTGATGTATCAGCTCAATATATAGTGGTAGAGATTTGATTTTCAAGCAAGCCTATGGTAATAACATTTCATATTGACTAATGAGTGCTTTTATTGATGTCCTTAAACACCTTGAGTGATTTGAGTGAATCTTTAGTGAGGATGTTAAACTTTATGATATTTTGATCAAAGGTAATCACTTAGATGAAGGGAGACACCTATGTTTTCATGATAAAATGCTCAACTTGGAATGTTTGAAACTTTGATGTACTTTTAGTTGAATTTTCAATGTATGAGTACTTATACATTATTTTGAGATATTATTGAGAGGTATTATAAATTAAGAAGAATTTATTTTGATTATGAGTTGAGGATTTTTGCTTGAGCATAAGCAAATGCTTAAGTGTGGGGGTATTTGATAAACCGTAATTTATACATATTTTTATCCCATGCTTAGCACATTTATGGATGGTTTCTCCTTAGAATTGGTGAATTCGATGCTCCTAATCCTTTAATTTCATGTTTTATACTTAGGTGAGCATTAGAGAGTAAAAGGAGACAGAAACAGGCCAAAAACGGAGAAAATGGACCCACGTAGGAAATCAACACGGCCTGGACTTTCTCACACAGGTGTGCGACATGGCCGTGTCCCTTTGGTAGGATTGAAGCATGACTTGCACGGGTATAGTACATGCCCGTGTTTATTCAACAGCCTTGACCACTGGATGGAGTAATCACACACGGGCTTGTCCCTACCGAGCCCAAGTATAACCCTATTCGGAAAAGGCCAATTTTGGGGGCTCTTAGGCATTATAAAGCCCATTTAAACACCTGAGGAGGCACTTAGAAGGAGGACGGAGGGTAGGAAGCAAGGAAGTACTCAAGGAAAACCGATTGATCCATCTCAGAAGTCGAATTCATCATCAAGACTGAAGATCTCCCTTCAAGTTCCTTCAGGAGTTTTGGGATCAAGACTAAAGATCTCCCTTCAAGTTCCTTCAGGAGTTTTGGGTTTTTTTATGTTTTGTTATCTTTATGCTTTTGAGATGTTTTCTTTCATAAGTATGAACTAAACCCCCTAAATACCTAAGGGGAATGAAACCTAAGACGGATCTTGTTATTATTATCTGAATTGTATGAAAAATATTTGACTTGTTCTTAATTATGTGTTCTTAATTCTTGTTTTGATATTCCAGGATATTGATTCAAGTTAAGCTCTTATTCAGAGGAGGAATAGACCTTGTCTAAGAGTAAATTTGTCATAATTAAGCGGAGTTAATTGCACGCCTAGAGATAGGGTGATAAGATTTTTCCAGATTAGGGTGAAACCTAATAAGGGAATCCATAGATCGAGTTAATGAAATTCTAAGGTGTTAATTAGAAAGAGATTTCAATTATTCAACCTTGGGTTAGACATCATTAGTCTCAAGAGAGATAATAATATAATTTAAGGATTTCTACGGATCAAGTCAAATGAATAAATTGTCTGATTCAGAGTCAAATAACAAGTGAAGTCTAGGTGGATCTTTCCTTAGGTATTGTCTTAATCAATCGAATTTTCCCAAAAGTATTTTCCCAAATTTTCTTTCTGTGTATTATTAGTTAGTAATTAGTTTAGATAACCAAACCTCTTAATTTTAGGCTAGATAATAAAAAAAGAAGTAAATACTAGTACTCGTAGTTCCTTTGGGTTCAAAAATCCAGTCTTGCTGAACTATACTACTGTTTGATAGGTACACCTGCCTTAAACGTGGTAATAAGTTAGTCACAAGAACGATTCTTTCATAAATCTTTAAAACCTGTCACGAATATCACGTACCAATACACGTATTCAATACAGTTATAATAGCATGCTAAAATATAAACATACATCACATAGGGGTAAAACAGTCATCTTACCATAAAAGGGCAAAATAGTAATTTTACCTCACAAGGGCAAAACAGTCATTTTACCCCATAAGGGCAAAATAATCATTTTACCCCATAAGGGTAAAACAGTCATTTTACCTCATAAGGGTAAAACAGTCATTTTATTAATTTGGGATCTAGGCATACTTACCGACCCAACAGTAGGTCCACAGTCGTCTCGGGTGATCCGTGCAACCTTAACAGTAAATAGTGAAAATGGGCCCAAGGCCCATTGTAATATCCTGAATTAGGGCTTAATCGGAATAGTGGTTTCGTGACCACAAATTTGAGATAAAAATAATTATTTTATAATTATTTTGATGAATATGATATGATTGCATGATTGTGTGAAAATTTCGTGATGAAATTCTATGCCTAAAGTGTTTAAATTAAAAGTAGGGACTAAATTGAATAAGTTGCAAAATTTACATTCTAGAAGTTTTTAGTATGAAATTGCATTGAAATATTAATTAGGAGGTCTTAAATAACAAATTGACCAATTTCTAAGTCTATGGACAAAAATTGGACATGGATGGAATTTTTGGAAAGTTTAGTAGTAAGGGCATTTTGGTCATTTAGTTATTAAAATGAATTAAAAACAAAATTAAAAGCCAATTTTTGTCCATCTTCTTCATTAGGCCGAAATTTCAAGGGTTCTCCATAGTTAGGGTTTGTTTCAAGCTTCCAAGCTCCATAGTAAGTGATTCCAAGCCCCATTTTTAATGTTCTTTACGTTTTTGGAATCCCGGTAGCTCGATTAAGCTTATGTTAGCAATAATTCAACCTAGGGTTTATATTTGGAAAAATACCCATAGGTGAAATTTGTGTATTTTAATGTTTTATGATAGAATATGGGGTTTTAGATTATGTTAGACAACTTGTGCTACTCGGTTTTGAGTGAAAACGAGTAAAAGGGCTTAATCGGCAAAAATACCTAATAGTCACAAGTATATGATAGAGTAAGAATTTGATGTTGCCATAGAAGGGAAAATGATCAGCATGTTATAAAACATAAGAATAAGGAATAAATTTTAATTCCCGAGCCTAGGGGCAAAAGTGTAATTATGCAAAAGTTTAGGGGCAAAAGTGTAATTTTTCCAAAGTTCGTATTAAATGATGTTTTGATGAATGTATGTATTAAATAAGATTAATTTGGCATTATAGATCAAGAGAAACGAGATTCAAGTCGCGATCGAGGAAAAGAAAAGATTGTGGACTAAATTGCAAAATCTTTATTTTTGGTACCAAGGTAAGTTCATGTGTAAATAATGTAGCATAAATGTTATTTTAAGTTATTAATGTTAATTATATGATATGTTGATTTTAATCGTGAAATATTATGCTTTGTGGTTAATATTGAGTAATATGCAAATTATGTTTACTACTTGATAAATATGAATTGCTACCGAGTATCGGTTCCGATATTCCATGGAAGATGACAAATGTGAGATCGAGGGAAAAAGCCCGCTTGAACCTTAGGAATAGATTAGGATACAAGTGACATGTCACTAGGATGGTTGAGCATCCGAACTCATTGAGTTGAGTCCGAGTTCACTTATGGATGCGAATGTCCGAACTCGTTGAGTTGAGTCCGAGTTCGTGAAATGTAACTAGGCATCCGAACTCGTTGAGTTGAGTCCGAGTTCACTTATGGATGCGAATGCCCGAGCTCGTTGAGTTGAGTCCGGGTTCACTTAGGGGCGGGTTACATGATTTCTTGATTACATATGAGGCACTTATGTGCAAATTATCCGTGTATCCGAGTTGTATTCCGATGTGTTCAACGGGTGAAATTTCTAGTGAAATGGAAGAACACTTAAGATGCAAGCAACGTTTTGGTAGGTGTTGTGAAATGGACACTTTGGACAGGTATGTTCTTAACCCTCGGGTTGAAAATAGATACAACAACGATAAGGTGGTAAGATGATGAATGATGTTTAGAAATGTGATATATGTTTTGGTGATACCATGCTAAAGTTGTTTGGTATATTTGTATTGTTATGTTACTTGTTATTTACATATGAACTTACTAAGCATTTATGCTTACTCCCTCCTCTTTATTTACTGTAGTTTTGAACAAGCTAGCTCGGGAATCGGGACGGGTCGAAGGTTCGATCACTCTATCCAAAGGACTTTCATCTGGGTAAATGGCTTGTAAAACTTAAGTATGGCATGTATAGCAATATACTTATTTTGTGTAAATAATTTTATGATATGGCCATGATTGGTTGAGAAATTGTTTGATATTGATAAGTCATGGTGATGGTTAAATTTAGATCATGTTTGATATCATGGAAGTTTAATAGGTTATCTAGTTCATAACAACTCATGAAAAGATGAAATTTGCCTTAAAATGTAATATTGTCTGCAGCAATGACATGAATTTGAAAAATCACTAAAAATAGTATAAATGAAATTAAATGATGATCAAGTTATGAAATTGAAGCTTAATGAGTCTATTTTCATATGGATTAAAAAAACACAGGCATATAAATTATACTTTATGAGATATTTGAAACCTTGTGAAACAGGGCCAGAGTGATTTCTGGATCCTTTGTTCTGACTTTAGAAAATTCATAATAAATTGTAAAAAAATAATTAGAAGTCATTATTTATATGTACAGATTCCTTGTTGAGTCTAGTTTTAAGAGAAATAAACCTTGTAGTCATTTAAATTCTTTATAGAGAGATATCTGATTCGTAATACATAGAGGTCAGAGTAGTCGAACCCTGAAATAGGGGAGACTTTAACTAATAAACTGTACTAATTGGCCAAACTAAAAATTCTAGAAAAAAATTAGTAAATATATATATGAGTCTAGATTTATGGAAAATTTACGGATTCTTGATTTTGAGTTTCGTAACTCAAGATATGATTTGTCTTGTAACTGTGACGCGGGTAGCTAGAAAGCTGTGAATGTAGAAACAAATAATTTGAAGTTCTTAATTTGATAAATTATGTTCAGTAACCCCTCAAGCTCGACTCCGGTGACGGTTTTAGGCGTGGGGGCATTACATTTGGTGGTATCAGAGCAGGTTTAGTTAGTTCTCGGACTACGTGTTGTATGTACAGATTTTGCTATACATGCTATATGTATGAATTGTGATAGTGTGACGACTTCTGACCTTTTTAAATGATTTTTATATAGTAAATGGATCTCGATCCAGTTGTGGCAGATGAAGTAGAGAGTAATGCGCCAGCTCAATTTGAAGGGCAGCACGATCGAAAACCCACCCCTCATTGTTGGTCGGGGAGGAGGAGAAAGGGATCGAAGCCTTTCTCCAAATGATGAGTGCATGGTACATCGAGTTCGTTCAGACGAACCCAAATGTACGACCTCCCCACCTTCCCCAATTCCTCAACCTATGCCTCCAATGCCTCGTGGAGTGGATATGATAAAATTTCATAGAACCCCGTTGATGTAATTCGTAAACAAGGGGTGAAGAATTTAGAGCAAATATTGATGATGATGCGAGAAAGCGAGTTCGCTTTGAAAATTCTATCCGGTATTTGATGAATTATTTTGTACACCAAGAATGTTTGAAATGTGCTACATCTTTTTAAGAGATTCACCTATAATTGGTGGAAGACTTTGATTTGGTGGTGCCGAAAGAGAGGGTAACTTGGGAATTCTTTCAAGAAGAGTTTGGAAGAAATATATTAGTGAAAGATTTATTGATCGAAATGTAAAGAGTTTCTTGAGTGAAGCAAGGTAATATGACAATGATCGTAATATGAAAGAGAGTTTGTTCGATTGAGTAAGTATGCGGGGAATATGTTCCTCTGAAGCCAAGATGTGCCGACGATTTGAAGATGGGCTTAACGAAGACATTAAGGTATTTGTTGGGATCCTTGAACTAAAAGAAATGGTTGTACTTGTCGATCGAGCTTGCAAGGTGAAGAATTCTCAAGGAAAAGAAAAGGTAGAATCAAACACGAAATTGGAAGAAAAGACCAATGAGTAATGCACCCTCACAACAAACCGGAAAGTCAAGAAATATGAATCCTCGTTCCCAAGCTTCAGCTGGGCAATCATATGGAAATTTTAGAAGCGAAATGTGGGTCCTAAATCTCGGACTACTTCACTGCGGCTAGTGTGGAAATACGAGATTTGTTAAACCCGAGTGCCGCTGTGTGGTAGAAATCATTTTGGTCCGTGCGAGCAAATGAATGTTTTCGATGTGGTTCTCCTGATCATTTTATTAGAGACGCCCAAAGAGAGCTGAGAAAGAAAAATTTCAGAATGCAAAAGCTAGTGGTACAGACTCGAGGGGAAGGTATCCGAGAAAAGCTAGAAGTGAAACAAGCAGTAAGAATGTAGCCAGAGATGCAGCAGTTAGATCTAAAGGAAGAGCTCCAGCTAGAACTTATGCTATTAAAGCGCGTGAAGATGCTTCCTCACCCGATGTGATTACCGGTACATTTTCTCTTTATGATACTAATGTTATTGCTTTGATTGATCCGGTTCTACTCATTCATATGTATGCATGAAACGGTGTCTAGTATGAATATACCGTTGAGAACACGAATTTATGATTAGAGTGTCGAATCCACTAGGCAAATGTGTGATAGTTGATAAAGTATGCAAGAAATGCCCTTTAATGATTCGGGTTCATTACTTTCCGGTCGACTTGATGTTGTTGCCATTTGATGAATTTGACATTATTTTGGGTATGGATTGGTTGACATTGCATGATGCTATAGTAAATTGAAAAGAAAAGGTTATAGAATTAAAATGTGAAAGTGGTGAAATATTGCGGGTTGAACCAGACAAATCAGAGGCAATATTTAGTATGATTTCTTCGATGTCGGCTCAGAGATATTTGAGAAAGGGTTATGAAGCTTATTTGGCGTATGTAATTAATACAAAAGAAGTTGAAAAGAAAGTTGAATCGATTATTTGGTTGTGTGAATTTACGGATGTATTTCCAGAAGAATTGTCGGGTTTGCCTCCAGTCAGGGAAGTAGAATTTGGTATAGATTTGATACAGGGAACAACTCCGATCTCGATTGCTCCATATAGAATGGCACTAACAGAGTTGAAAGAACTAAAGTCGCAGTTGCAAGAGTTGACTGATAAAGGCTTTATGAGACCAAGTTTTTCACCTTGGGGTACTCCCGTGTTATTTGTGAAAAAGAAGGATGGTTCTATGAGATTATGTGTTGATTATCGGTAGTTAAACAAGGTGACAATCAAAAACAAGTATCCATTGCCGAGAATTGATGATTTGTTTGATCAGCTAAAAGGAGCGACATGGTTTTCAAAGATTCACTTGAGATCTGGGTATTATCAGCTGTGAGTGAAAGAGTCAGATGTGCCTAAAACTGCTTTTAGAACAAGGTGCGGTCATTATGAATTTTTAGTTATGCCATTCGGGTTGACAAATGCTCCTGCTGTGTTTATGGACTTAATGAATCACATATTTCGCCATACCTGGACAGATTTGTTCTGGTGTTTATAGATGATATTTTAATTTATTCAAAGGATGAGACAGAGCATGCTGAGCATTTAAGGATAGTTTTGCAAACTTTGAGAGATAAGCAGCTGTATGCTAAGTTTAGTAAAAGTGAATTTTGGCTCCTGGAAGTTGGATTTTTAGGTCATATTGTTTCAGGTGATGGTATACGGGTTGATCCTAGTAAAATTTCAGCCATTGTTGAATGGAAACCACGGAAAAATGTAACTGAAGTTAGGAGTTTCTTGGGGCTTGCTGGGTATTATCGGTGGTTTGTAAATAGATTTTCTATAATTACGGCTCCTATGACTAGACTACTCCGAAAGGATGTTAAATTTGAAAGGACGGAAGAATGTCAACAGAGTTTCGAAGAATTGAAAAAGTTATTAACTGAAGCACCAGTGTTGATACAACCCGAATCGGTAAAGAATTTGTGGTGTATAGTGATGCTTCTCTAAATGGTTTGGGGTGTGTACTCATGCAAGAAGGAAAAGTGGTGGCTTATGCTTGAGGCGCTTAAAACCTCATGAGAGGAATTATCCTACTCACGATTTGGAATTGGCTACATGGTGTTTGCTTTGAAGATTTGGCGACATTATTTGTATGGTGAAAAGTGCCGAGTATATACCGATCACAAAAGTCTTAAATACTTGATGTCACAAAAGACTTGAATTTGAGACAATGAAGATGGTTAGAGTTATTGAAAGATTACGAGCTTGTTATTGATTATCATCCGGAAAAGCGAATGTGGTTGCCGATGCTTTAAGTAGAAAGTTGTTGTTTGCTTTGAGAGTTATGAACACTCGGTTGAAAATGTCGGATGACGGTTCGATTCTAGCAGAGTTAAGAGCAAGACCGATGTTTTACAAGAGATTTTGAAGCTCGGAAAAATGATCGATTTGCTAGCCAAGAGAAAACAGTGTGAAGCTGATACGGGATCAGATTTCAGAATCGGTTCTGATGGTTGTTTGATGTTTAAAAATCAGATTTGTGTACCGAAAAATGATGAGTTGATTCCAAAGATTTTGTATGAAGCACATAATGGTTGTTTGGCGGTTCATCCGGGCAGTACGAAGATGTATAATGACTTAAAGAAAATGTACTGGTGGAGTGGAATGAAAAGAGATATTTCCGAGTTTGTATCAAAGTGCTTAGTTTGTCGACAAGTGAAAGTTTGAACACCAAGTACCTTCGGGATTACTTGACCTACTATGGTTCTGAATGGAAATGGGATCGGATTACTATGGATTTTATATCGGGGTTGCCGTTAACTCGTGGAAGAAAAATGCCATCCGGGCAATAGTTGATGATCGACTAAATCGGCTCATTTTATTCCTATGCGTCATGATTATTCTCTTAATAAGTTGGCTGAATTGTATATCCGAGAGATTGTTAGACTTCATGGGATACCTTTGTCAATCATTTCGGATAGAGATCCGAGGTTTACCTCACGGTTTTGGCAAAAGTCGCAAGAGGCATTAGGTACAAAGTTAAATTTTAGCACTGCCTTTCATCCACAAACTGATGGACAATCAAAGAGAGTAATTCAGATTCTTGAAGACATGCTCAGATGTTGCGTATTGGAATTTCAAGATAGTTGGGAAAGGTACTTACCATTGGTAGAATTTGCTTATAATAATAGTTATCAGACGAGTTTGAAGATGGCACCTTATGAAGAATTATATGGTCGTAAATTTCGGACGCCGTTGTATTGGATTGAACTCAAGGAAAATTAGATTTATGGAGTTGATTTAATAAAAGAAACCGAAGAAAAGGTGAAAGTGATTCGAGATTGTTTGAAAGCTGCTTCAGATAGACAAAAATCTTATGCGGATTTGAAATGAAAAGAAATGGAGTTTCAAGTTGGTGATAAGGTATTTTTGAAAGTGTCTCCATGGAAGAAAGTCCTTAGATTTGGACGAAAGGGCAAGTTAAGTCCGCGTTTTATTGGACCGTATGAAATAATTGAAAAAGTTGGACCCAGAGCATATCGGCTAGCGCTACCACCGAATTAGAGAAGATTCATGATGTGTTTCACATATCTATGTTACGTCGATGTCGTTCGGATCCTTCACATATAATTTCATCGATGAAGTTGAACTACTAACCGGATATGACTTATGAAGAAGAACCGATTAAGATTTTAGCTCGAGAAGTCAAACAACTAAGAAATAAAAGTGTTGCACTTGTGAAAGTGTTATGGCAAAAGCATGGGGTAGAAGAGACTACATGGGAACCAAAAGAAACTATGAAAAACCAATACCCACACTGCTTACTTCAGTAAGATTTTGAGGACGAAAATCCTTAAAAGGGGGAGAGTTGTAATATCCCGAATTAGGGCTTAATCGTAATAGTGGTTGCGTGACCACAAATCCGAGATAGAAATAATTATTTTATAATTATTTTGATGAATATGATATGATTGCATGATTGTGTGAAAATTTCGTGATGAAATTCTATGCCTAAAGTGTTTAAATTGAAAGTAGGGACTAAATCGAATAAGTTGCAAAATTTGCATTCTAGAAGTTTTTAGTATGAAATTGCATTGAAATATTAATTAGGAGGTCTTAAATAGAAATTTGACCAATTTCTAAGTCTATGGACAAAAATTGGACATGGATGGAATTTTGGAAAGTTTAGTAGTAAGGGCATTTTGGTCATTTAGTTATTAAAATGAATTAAAACAAAATTAAAAGCCAATTTTGTCCATCTTCTTCATTAGGCCGAAATTTCAAGGGTTCTCCATAGTTAGGGTTTGTTTCAAGCTTCCAAGCTCCATAGTAAGTGATTCCAAGCCCCGTTTTTAATGTTCTTTACGTTTTTGGAATCTCGGTAGCTCGATTAAGCTTATGTTAGCAATAATTCAACCTAGGGTTTATTTGGAAAAATACCCATAGGTGAAATTTGTGTATTTTAATGTTTTATGATAGAATATGGGGTTTTAAATTATGTTAGACAACTTGTGCTACTCGGTTTTGAGTGAAAACGAGTAAAAGGGCTTAATCGGCAAAAATACCTAATAGTCACAAGTATATGTTAGAGTAAGAATTTGATGTTGCCATAGAAGGGAAAAATGATCAGCATGTTATAAAACATAAGAATAAGGAATAAAGTTTAATTCCTGAGCCTAGGGGCAAAAGTGTAATTATGCAAAAGTTTAGGGGCAAAAGTGTAATTTTTCCAAAGTTCGTATTAAATGCTGTTTTGATGAATGTATGTATTAAATAAGATTAATTTGGCATTATAGATAAGGAGAAACGAGATTCAAGTCACGATTGAGGAAAAGAAAAGATTGTGGACTAAATTGCAAAATCTTTATATTTTGGTACTAAGGTAAGTTCATGTGTAAATAATGTAGCATAAATGTTATTTTTAAGTTATTAATGTTAATTATATGATATGCTGATTTTTAATCGTGAAATATTATGCTTTGTGGTTAATATTGAGTAATATGCAAATTATGTTTACTACTTGATAAATATGAATTGCTACCGAGTATCGGCCCGATATTCCATGGAAGGCGACAAATGTGAGATCGAGGAAAAAGCCCGTTTGAACCTTAGGAATAGATTAGAATACAAGTGACATGTCACTGGGATGGTTGAGCATCCGAACTCGTTGAGTTGAGTCCGAGTTCACTTATGGATGCGAATGTCCGAACTCGTTGAGTTGAGTCCGAGTTCGTGAAATGTAACTAGGCATCTGAACTCGTTGAGTTGAGTCCGAGTTCACTTATGGATGCGAACGCCTGAGCTCGTTGAGTTGAGTCCGAGTTCACTTAGGGGCGGGTTACATGATTTCTTGATTACATCTGAGGCACTTATGTGCAAATTATCTGTGTATCCGAGTTGTATTCTGATGTGTTCAACGGGTGAAATTTCTAGTGAAATGGAAGAACACTTAAGATGCAAGCGACGTTTTGGTAAGTGTTGTGAAATGGATACTTTGGATAGGTATGTTCTTAACCCTCGGGTTGAAAATAGATACAACAACGATAAGGTGGTAAGATGATGAATGATGTTTAGAAATGTGATATATGTTTTGGTGATACCATGCTAAAGTTGTTTGGTATATTTGTATTGTTATGTTACTTGTTATTTACATATGAACTTACTAAGCATTTATGCTTACTCCCTCCTCTTTATTTACTGTAGTTTTGAACAAGCCAGCTCGGAATTGGGACGGGTCGAAGGTTCGATCACACTATCCAAAGGACTTTCATCGGGTAAATGGCTTGTAAAACTTAAGTATGGCATGTATAGCAATATACTTATTTTGTGTAAATAATTTTATGATATGGTCATGATTGGTTGAGAAAATGTTTGATATTGATAAGTCATGGTGATGGTTAAATTTAGATCATGTTTGATATCCCGGAAGTTTAATAGGTTATCTAGTTCATAACAACTCATGAAAAGATGAAATTTGCCTTAAAACAGAATATTGCTGCAGCAATGACATGAATTTGAAAAATCACTAAAAATAGTATAAATGGAATTAAATGATGATAAAGTTATGAAATTGAAGCTTAATGAGTCTATTTTCATATGGATTAAAAAAACACAGGCATATAAATTATACTTTATGAGATATTTGAAACCTTGTGAAATAGGGCCAGAGTGATTTTTGGATCCTCTGTTCTGAATTTAAAAAATTCATAATAAATTGTAAAATAATAATTAGAAGTCATTATTTATATGTACAGATTCCTTGTTGAGTCTAGTTTTAAGAGAAACAAACCTCGTAGTAATTTAAATTCTTTATAGAGAGATATCTGATTCGTAATACACAGAGGTCAGAGCAGTCGAACCCTAAAATAGGGGAGACTTTAACTAATAAACTGTACTATTGGCCAAACAAAAAATTCTAGAAAAAAATTAGTAAATATATATATGAGTCTAGATTTAGGGAAAATTTACGGATCTTGATTTCAAGTTTTGTAACTCGAGATATGATTTTTCTTGTAACTGTGACGCGGGTAGCTAGAAAGCTGTGAATGTAGAAACAAATGATTTGAAGTTCTTAATTTGATAAATTATGTTCGGTAACCCCTCAAGCTCGACTCAGGTGACAGTTTCAGGCGTAAGGGCGTTACACCCATAATGCGGGCCCATGTGGGCCCATACACCCGTGTGGCCCACAAAGCTCAAAAATGGCCTTGGTCGTGTGAACTACACAGCCTGGCCCAAAAATCTCCACACATCATGTGGTTTACCCATGTGGGGCCCACAAGCTCATAGGGCCCACACGGCCCATGTCAGCCCAACATGGCCAAAAATAGCCTAAGCCCCTGAAGTCGCCCATGGTGGCGTCTACGATCAAATGCCCATGTTTATGCATTTGATTTACCATACGAGCGATCGTACACCCGTGTAGCGGTAATAGTCACATTTGTCAGCTTTTGCTGAGTTACGAATAGGGGTAGTGATTTACACACCTTATTTGTAAAGAACGCAACCACCAATACCCTAACACCTAGAATGCACGATAATGATTGCCTTACTGCTTCAGCACCGCTCAAATCACCACAGTCAATTATCAATTACCTAAACACAATTTAGGCCCCATTAGAAACAGATCATTAAACATAAAGATAGTGTCCCCTCCAACCATCCTTGCCAAAACGCAAAAAGAGGATCCCATAAGCCAAAATCCCAAAACGTTACCTTCACTGCACCAACAGGTTTCGCACAACACGTACAACAGTTAGAGATCTCCAGTCCTCTGAAGAGAACCTATCACTAACAAAAGAACTAACAATCGTTTCTACAACTGAGTGATTACAATTGAACTTAAACAACTGAAGAAGTCAATACGAAACAACATCAACCTACAATGGTACTTACGAACCCGCGATATCATATTAATAAAAACAATCCATAATGAATTCGCATCATGTAACGCCCCAATTTTTGGGTTTTCTGTGTTTTTATGATTTTTAAAATTTGTCTGTGTTCTGGTTGGTTAATATATATATATTTTAGTAGGTTAGTGGGCCTTTGGAAGACCCAAACTTAAGTTAAATCCGTGGTAGTCTTTGAAATTTTAATTTTATGAACAGGTGATGCAATTGGAGTTTGGGCTTTTAAGAGTAAAGGGGTAAAAGACGACACAAAAAGGAGTGTGGTGTAGTGGAAAGATGGCGCCACTTAGGGGACAAGGAAGTGACGCCATAGAGGAAGCAAGGGGTCAAATGTTCAAGTCTTGGCTCTTGCAATATATTTTGGTTTTTCTTTTCAATAAATCTGGAAGCAAGTAGGTGCGCTTTAAAGTTTAATGTGTTGGATTTATGACACAAATGAGTTGATGGCCTAGTGGTGGTGGCGTGAGTTGGCATGTGAGAGGACTTTGGTTGAATCCTTGCACGCATAAGGTTGATTATTTTGCTATGTTGGGACGGCAAGAGTTGGTGTTGGTTTTAAACTCTGGTGATGGAGGGATCACACATCAGGAAGCTAACGTAAGAGTAGATGGAGAGCTGGCTTTAAATAGAGCAAGCCATAAGGAGAGTCGGCATACCCTTCTTGGCTGATCCCTTTCGCTTTGTGACGTGCTCATTTGGGTTGGGCGTCAGCTAAGAGTGTTTGGAGCGCGGATTAACTGCAGTCTCCTAACAGGTGTGTATTTCTCATTACTTTAGCAGTAGGATGGCTATTTCGGGCCGGGATGGGCTGAAATGGGCCATGTGGTCCCAATGGGTCCGTAGGCCCAAGTGGATAAGTTGTAGAATTACTGAAATACCCCTGTAAGGTAGAATTACCGAAATACCCCTATAGGATAGAATTACCGAAATACCCTTGTATGGTAGAAATATCGAAATACCCTTGTAGGGTAGAATTACCGAGATACCCTTGTGGGGTAAAATTACCATTTTGCCCCTAGGGTGTTAAATGACTATTTTGCCCCTCGTGTGTAAATGACTAACTTGTGTGATGATTGGGTTAGTTGACGTGGATTTATGTTAGTTATCATTAATTCGTAAGTCTAATGTGTTAGTGATCGATTGTAGGATTATTGCGTGGGAGATATCGTCATCAATCGTCATCAACCAGGTGTGTAAACGACACCCTCCCTTAGACTGAATCAGTAAAAGTTGAAATACCGAAACGTTGGTATTTTGTGAACTCGCGAGTGTGCGAGCGCTCGTGAGACAATTTTTAATGAATATGGTGCATTTGGTTGATTAGAGTGCAGAGTGTGCATTTTCGTGCACAACGGTATTTTTGGACTTAATGGGCCAAAAACGGGCCAATGGGCCAACGGGCCCACTTTGGAAAAATGACGAGGTAAGTACTGATGATTACATGGTAAACGTTAGAATGAGCATGAAACCTTAGCAATAGGTAATAATTACTGAAATACCTTATGCATGCAAAATTATGATTTTACCCCTAGGGTTATATTTTTTTCTGAAAAGCATGATGTTCTGTTTCTGTATACGTATGCCATGACATATTATTTTTGTTGTATGGGACATGGGTTTATATTGATGGAGGAAGCGTTCTGGTAGCCTCGCTGCAATCTGGTGGCCTCGCCACATATATCTGTTCTGGTGACTTCGTCACAATATCCGGCGACCTCATTTGCAATCTGTGGCTTCTCCACATATATATATATATATATATATATATATATATATTTGTTCGTGGCCTAGCCACAATATTCGTATCTAGTGACTTCACAATATCCGCGACCTCGCCGCAATTTACGTGGTGTGTAGCGGTTGGGTGGGTCGAGTAGTCTCCCACATGGTGTAAGGCTGATGCAGGGGTGTTATGGATGGCTCGGGTTGGGATTTCGGATTCATGATATATTTGTTTTGTATCTGCTATGGGCCTATGGGTTTCATTCGATTTTGTCTTGGGCCAAGGACCGAGATAAGTCTAACTCGAGGTTTGATCTGCTTTGGGCTATGGTTGGGTTATGTTACACACTAAGTTTACCGAACTCACCTTTATTTTCATCTCTGCAGAAATCCCACCATAGTGGGCTTGGAGCCATGAGGGATTGAGTGGCCACATCATCTGCAAAGTTGGTTTTTCTAAGTTAGTTTATTTTATTATTTTATATTCGATTTAATTTTGGGTTTTAAGTTGTAATAAGGCCGCTATTTAAATTTCTTTTTTCCACTATGGTTTTATTTTCTGATTATATTTATACTATGACGAAACTGCTTGTGTTAGGCTGCATGGGTTTTCAAAATTAATGAACGTTTTCAAGACTCAACAAGCACAACAAATGGATAGCCTAAATAAACCAGTTTTCATTCAACCGCTGTTTTTACAAAGACCACCCCAATCACTTAAACCAACGAATGCATACTAAGTCGTAAGTCTATGTGACACGTCAGATCTGGCCATAACGTCTAGGCCGGGTTTGGTGTGTTACATTTAGTGGTATCAGAGCCAAGTTGCAACAACTCGGCTGTGGAACGGGTCTAAAAATGGGAGTTTGTAAAGAAACACTGAATAAAGGTTTTCAAAAATCATTTTTTGGAACTTGATTATAAATTGTTTTCGAGAATGTTTCCAATATTTTCTCTTTACAAATAGATGATTTTAAAGATTAAAATCAGTTTTCTAAAATTAGGTTTTTTTAGAAGGTGACACATCGAATCTCCGGCCCAAGTCTGTAAGTTTTCTGAGCTTTTCGATTGTTTTTGAAATATCTGTTATATGCTTGTACAAAACCTTATCATGGTACTTTAGTTAGGGTAACACTGGAACTATAAAAACTCTGATAAGTAGATTGAGACTGTAGCTAGGCTACCGCAAAAGGAAACAAACTCAAACTCTGAATTACTGTTATTCATAAGACATCGTAATAAACATTGAAATATTAAACTGATTCATAAAATTCTTAATCAGATAATACGAAATGAGTACACGAGCAGCTCGTGGAAGAGGTCGTGGACATGGCCGAGGTAATGCTCAGGCTAAATCTTCGTCTTCAGGATATGTGCCGGCAGAAGATGCACCGGTACCACCGGCAATGGAGGTAGAGTCTCATGATCGAGGTACCGGGGACGATGCTTTGTCCCAGGCAATGCTCCGAGTTTTGGAAAGGGTTGCTAGGGCAAGTACGGGAAATGAAATTCGGGGGTCTATTTCTGAGCGGCTTCGGGCCAATGGAGCAGAGATATTTAGGGGCGTGTCTGGTGTAGCTCCAAATATGGCTGAGTATTGGTTAGAAGCCACAGAGTGGATTATGGATGATCTGGACTGCTCTGTGGAGCAGAAGCTAAAGGGTGTCATATCGTTACTTAGGGATGAGGCTTATCAATGGTGTCTCACGGTGAGAGATGGAACTCCTACTGACAGTGTGACTTGGGAGCTGTTTAAGACAGCCTTAAAAGGAAAGTATATTGGGGCTAGTTATGTGGACGCTCGCCGGAAAGAATTTCTGAACCTGGTCCAAGGGAGTAAGTCAGTGGCTGAATATGAGTCTGAGTTTCTGAGACTGAACTGGTATGCTTCTGGGATTGTTGCTACAGAGTATGAGCATAGCGTACACTTCGAGGATGGTCTGAGAGATGAACATAGGGTGTTGATTGCTCCGCAGAGGGAGCGTAGCTTTGCTGCTTTAGTGGAGAAAGCTAAGATAGCTGAGGAAGTGAAGCATATAGAAAGACAGAATCGTGAGAAAGATCGGAACCGTTTTAGGAGAGATTCAGGACTTTCAGGTGGTATGAATAGGAATGTTAAAAGAGTAAGGGTAATGGAGCCAGTTCGAGCAGTACTGATGAATGCTGTTAGACCGCAGGGTTGTAAGAATTGTGGGAAGATGCATATGGGCTAGTGTCGGAAACGTTCTGGTACTTGTTTTTGATGCGGATCTATGGAGCATAGGGTTAAGGATTGTCCCTAGGAACCAGATCAGGTTCAAGTTTTAGAACAGAGGGCCGCTCAACTAGTGAGGTGTGGACCATAGTTTCCGAGAGGACGTGGGCAAGGCAGAGGTGGTAATGGAAATGGTTGAGGAAGAGGAGCACCTGGTAGAGGTGCTGGATTTGCTGAGGCTCATCAGCCGGTGTTGGTGTATGCAGCTCGTCGCCGAGAGGAGGGTGATGCACCTGACGTCATAACTGGTACGTTTCTGATTTCCAGTATGCCATACACTGCGTTGATAGATGTTGGATCTACCCATTCATATGTTGTATGTGCTATATTTGGATCGCTGGCTGTCCGCTCTGAGGAGACCGTGAGTGGGGTATCTATACTAAGTCCTTTGGGTCACTCGGTTAGGGTAGATAAACTGTATAGAGATGTGCCTATAGAAACTCAAGGAAAAGTTTTCTCTGGAGATCTGATGGAGCTACCTTTCAGAGAATTCGATCTCATTTTGGGAATGGATTGGCTTGTTAAGCATAGGGCTACTCTGGATTGTGCTGATAAGTGAATAATGTTAAAGACCATAAAGGATGAGGAGGTTTTGGTGATAGGCGAGCGTAGGGATTATCTGTCTAATGTGGTGTCGGCATTGAGAGCCGAGAAGTGGATTCAAAAGGGATGTGAGGCTTATTTGGAATTTGTAAGCCAATTGAAAACTGAGGATCTGACAGTGGATAAAGTTAGAACCGTCAAGGATTTTTAAGATGTTTTTCCAGAGGAGCTTTTGAGTTTGGCCCTGAACTGAGAGGTTGAGTTTGGAATCGACTTGTTGCCTGGAATGGCACCAATGTCCATTGCACCTTATAGGATGGCACCGAAGGAGTTGGTGGAGCTGAAAGCCCAAATTCAAGAGTTATTAGATAGAGGCTTCATTAGACAAAGTGTGTCTCCATGGAAGCATCAATGTTGCTCGTAAATAAGAAAGATGGGTCAATGCGAATGTGCATCGATTATCGGCAGTTGAACAAACTGACAATTAAGAACAAGTACCCACTGCCGAGAATCGATGATTTATTCGACCAACTTAGAGGAGCGTCAGTATTTTCCAAGATTGACCTTCGATCTGGGTATCATCAGTTGAGGGTTAAGGAGGTGGATATTCTCAAGACGGCATTCAGAACTCGGTATGGTCACTATGAGTTCTTGGTTATGCCATTTGGGTTGACGAACGCACCTACAGCATTTATGGATCTGATGAATCGTGTGTTCCAGCCATACTTGGATCGATTCGTGGTCGTCTTTATCGACGATATTCTAGTTTATTCTTAAACTGAGGAAAAGCATGATGAGCATCTTCGTATTGTGCTGCAAGTGCTGAGGGAGAAGGAGCTTTATGCAAAATTCAGTAAGTGTGAGTCCTGGTTGAGAGAGGTAACTTTCTTAGGGCATGTTGTCTCTGCTGAAGGGATCAAGGTAGACCCTCGAAAGATTGAAGCGATTCTGGAATGGAAGCCACTGAGGTCAGTGTTAGAAATTTGAAGTTTTCTGGGTTCAGCTGGGTACTATAGAAGGTTTGTGGAAGGATTTTCTGTGATGGCAGCGCCTTTGACAAAGCTTATAAGGAAGGGAGTACCTTTTGTTTGGACTGAGAAACAATAGGAATCTTTTGAGAAGCTAAAGAAAGTTCTGACCGAGGCACTGTCTCGATTCAAATGGATTCGAAAAGATTTTATCGTATCACGTGATCGTCACATGTAGGGTTAATGTGTGTCTTGATGCAAGAGGGTAAAGTGGTTGCTTATGCATTGCGATAGCTTAAACCAAATGAAGTTAACTATCCTACTCATGATCTGGAGTTGGCAGCGGTAATCTTTGCGCTTAAGATTTGGAGACATTACTTGTATGGAGAAAGGTGTATTATATACACAGATCATAAGAGTCTTAAGTACTTGCTGACTCAGAAAGAGCTGAACCTTAGGCGGGAGATGGATGAATTGCTTAAGGATTATGATCTGCGATTGAGTATCACCGAGCAAAGCTAATGTGGTGGTGATGCCTTAAGTCGTAGAAGCAGATTCGATCTCGAGAGCCATGTTTGCTCATTTGAGTCTGTATGACGACGGTAGTCTGTTAGCAAAACTGCAAATTAGGCCAACCTGGGTGGATGAGATTAAGGAAAAACAGTCGAGGGATGAGTCCCTGGTTTCTTGATTTTGGGATGTTAAGAATGGGGATACTTCTGAGTTCAGACTGAACAGTGAGGGAGTTCTGTGTTACTGAGGTAGAGTTTGTATTCCGAAGGACTCTGACTTGAGGCAAGCAATTCTGAAAGAAGCTCATGGAGGTCTGTGTGCTATGCATCCTGGAGGGAGTAAAATGTATCGCGACTTAAAGGAGTTGTATTGGTGAGCTGGATTGAAGCGAGAGGTAACGGAAGTTGTGGGAAAATGCCTGACTTGTCAGCAAGTGAAAGCTGAACATCAATTACCTTCCGGAATTTTACAACTAGTGAAAGTACCACTTTGGAAGTGGGAGAGGGTAACCATGGATTTGGTGAGTGGGTTATCCTTGACACCGTTGAAAAAGGACTCAATTTGGGTAATTGTGGATAGGTTGACCAAATCTGCTCATTTCATACCTGTCCGCACTGATTATTCACTTTAGAAGTTAGCCAAATTGTATGTAAAGGTGCCGTGGTGTAATCATGGCAGAGAGGAAGCTACTTAGGAGCCAGAAGTGGCGATGCGTCAACAATATCCTCATCTATTTGATTTAGGTAAAATTTCGAGGACGAAATTTCTTTAAGGAGGGTAAAGTTGTAACGCCCCAATTTTCAGGTTTTCTGTGTTTTTGTGATTTTTAAAATTTGTGTGTGTTCTCGTTGGTTAATATATATATTAGTAGGTTAGTGGGCCTTTGGAAGGCCCAAACTTAAGTTAAATCCATGGTAGTCTTTGGAATTTTAATTTTATGAACAGGTGATGCAATTGACGTTTGGGCTTTTAAGAGTAAAGGGGTAAAAGATGACACAAAAAGCAGTGTGGTGTAGTGGCAAGGTGGCGCCACTTAGGGGACAAGGAAGTGACGCCATAGAGGAAGCAAAGGGTCCAAGGTTCAAGTCTTGGCTCTTGCAATATATTTTGGTTTTTCTTTTCAATAAATCTGGAAGCAAGTAGGTGCGCTTTAAAGTTTAATGTGTTGGATTTATGACACAAATAAGTTGATTGCCTAGTGGTGGTGGCGTGAGTTGGCATGTGAGAGGACTTTGGTTCGAATCCCTTGGCACGCAAAGGTTGATTATTTTGCTATGTTGGGACGGTAAGAGTTGGTGTTGGTTTTAAACTCTGGTGATGGAGGGATCCCACATCGGGAAGCAAACATAAGAGTAAATGGAGAGCTTGCTTTAAATAGAGCAAACCATGAGGAGAGTAGGCATACCCTTCTTGGCTGATCCTTTTCGCGTTGTGACGTGCTCGTTTGGGTTGGGCGCCAGCTAAGAGTGTTTGGAGCGCGGATTAACTGCAGTCTCCGAATAGTTGTGTATTTCTCATTACTCTAGCGATGGGGACGGCTATTTAGGGCATGATAAGTGAAATGGGCCATGTGGTCCCAATGGGTCCGTAGGCCCAAGTGGATAAGTTGTAGAATTACTGAAATACCCCTGTAAGGTAGAATTACCGAAATACCCCTATAGGATAGAATTACCGAAATACCCTTGTAAGGTAGAAATATCGAAATACCCTTGTAGGGTAGAATTATCGAGATACCCTTGTGGGGTAAAATTACCATTTTGCCCCTAGGGTGTTAAATGACTATTTTGCCCCTCGTGCGTAAATGACTAACTTGTGTGATGATTGGGTTAGTTGACGTGGATTTATGTTAGTTATCATTAATTCGTAAGTCTAATGTGTTAGTTATCGATTGTAGGATTATCGCGTGGGAGATATCGTCATCAATCGTCATCAACCAGGTGTGTAAACGACACCCTCCCTTAGACTGAATCGGTAAAAGCCGAAATATCAAAACGTTGGTATTTTGTGAACTCGCGAGTGTGCGAACGCTCGTGAGACAATTGTTAATGAATATGGTGCATTTGGACGATTAGAGTGCAGAGTGTGCATTTTCATGCACAACGGTATTTTTGGGCTTAATGGGCCGAAAACGGGCCAATGGGCTAACGGGCCCACTTTGGTAAAAAGACGAGGTAAGTACTGATGATTACTTGGTAAACATTATAATGAGCATGGAACCTTAGCAATAGGTAATAATTACTGAAATACCCTTATGCATGCAAAATTACGATTTTACCCCTAGTGTTATATTTTTTTCTGAAAAGCATGATGTTCTGTTTCTGTATACGTATGCCATGACATATTATTTCTATTGCATGGGACATGGGTTTATATTGATGGAGGAAGTGTTCTGGCAGCCTCGCTACAATCTGGTGGCCTCGCCATATATATCTGTTTTGGTGACTTCGTCACAATATCTGGCAGCCTCGCTGCAATCTGGTGGCTTCCCCACATATATATATATATCTGTTCTGGTGGCCTAGCCACAATATCTGTATCTGTTGACTTCGTCACAATATCTGGTTTCCTCGCTGCAATTTCTGTGGTGTGTAGCGGTTGGGTGGGTCGAGTAGTCTCCCCACATGGTGTAAGGCTGGTACTGGGGTGTTATGGATGGCTCTGGGTTGGGATTCCTGCATTCATGATATATTTGTTTTGTATCTGCTATGGGCTTATGGGTTTCATTCTGATTTTTGTACTGGGCCAAGGACCAGATAAGTCTAACTCTGAGGTTTGATCTGTTTTGGGCTATGGTTGGGTTATGTTACACACTAAGTTTACCGAACTCACCCTTTATTTTCATCTCTGCAAGAAATCCCCAGCCATAGTGGGCTTGGAGCTGTGAGGGATTCGGAGTGGCCACATCATCTGTAAATGTGGTTTTTCTAAGTTAGTTTATTTTTATTATTTTCATATTTTGATTTAATTTTGGGTTTTAAGTTGTAATAAGGCCGCTATTTAAATTTCTTTTTTCCACTATGGTTTTATTTTCTAATTATATTCATACTATGACGAAACTACTAGTGTTAGGTTGCGCGGGTTTTGAAAATTAATGAACGTTTTCAAGACTCAACAAGCACAACAAATGGATAGCCTAAATAAACCGGCTTTTCATCCAACCACTGTTTTTACAAAGACCACCCCAATCACTTAAACCAACGAATGCATACTAAGTCGTAAGTCCATGTGACACGTCAGATCTGGCCATAACGTCTGGGCCGGGTTTGGGGTGTTAGACATCAAGGTTAACCCAAAAGCGACTAACCTCCCACCTTCAAAATATGGACTGAATCTTGCACCCAAAAAACTCTTCGGTTGGTGCCCATGAGCGTTTGAAAACTTCTCCTAATGTCATGTACGAGACACATTAAAGGGAGGTCATCAAAAGAAATGAAATACTTACAAAGACTTACTAAAACTTGGGGATCGAAATTGGGAAGACTTGCTTTCAGCAAAACCTTAAGCAATTGAACGATGAGGAAAAAAGAACAAAGATAGAAAAAGAGAACAAGAAGAAAGAACTAAATGCAACTTCGGCAAAAGAAAGCAGCAAAATGATGAACAGTAGAGTGGGAGGCAGAGGAACTATCGTCAATTTTTCCTGGAAGAAAGAGGAGCCGAATTTCTTTGAAGAGAGATAACAAAAAGGAAAATAAAATCCCTCTAAATCTTTTTAAAAATCGGCCACTTCATCCTCCACACTTCTCAACCACTCCAACCGCCCACTAGTATTAGAATTTCACTAACACACAACCACTTACATGCCCACAAGTAAAAATAAATCCTTTACTCCCGTTGAGACTCAAACTCTTGACCCTTTGCAACAACAACACTCCACTTAACCACTAGACCAGTAGGCCCATTCTGACATATCTTTATCCATATTTATTTATAAGCCTACTAGCTAAAGGCAAGGGTTTACTCCTTAAAAATAAAACTTTTTGCACATGCCCAGGCTTGAACCTAGGACTTCTCAAACACTACCCAGAACACTTAACCACTGAAACAAATGCATAATTGTGTCACTTTTTAGTACAACTAAACATTTATCTCCAGTCTCCTAACTATCCCCATGCTTAAAATCTAATACTTCTAGGCCAAAATTTAGGGTGTTACATCCTCAACCGTAGCTCTGAATTCTTCAGCCTCATACTTATGAATTCTATCAATAGGTGGCTTACTAACTCGTATAGGTTCCAAACCTTGAGGAATAATGTGGATCGGTTGGGGAGCAGGAGGGGTGGAGGTTGTTGAGCAGCCAGGTTCGTCCATTTGAACTTGGTAAACCATTCATTCATCATCTGGTAGAAAGCTTCCTTAGCCTCTCCTCTTCGGCCCTCAAATACAGGCCTTATACCACTCGATGCAACTCCATGAACGGAGGCTTGAGTGTTGCTTTCTACTTCATCAAAGTCAGCTCGGTTGGATGTCATTGCTATATGGAAACATATTTTAAAACGGCCAGGAGATGTCACACTATCACATGTTATATAATGGCATGTATAATTAGACTCGTATACGCTACGTTCAGTCCGAGAAATGACTAAATTGTAGCTCTGATGCAATAAATCTAACACCCCTAACTCGTATCTGTCGCCAAAATTGGGTTACAGAGCATTGCTGGAGTTTTCAAATCATACAAACATATTTTTATAAACATTTCATATCATATCATTAAACATATTAAAACCAAGGAAAAACATACATATTGTCCCTTAAACGAGGCCTCGAGGCCCAAAATACGTGTTGGAAATAAGTCAGGACTAAATCGAAAACTTAGAGACTTTTTCAAAAAATATTGAAAATTTTCAACACTGCATGTAACGCCCCGTACCCGAGAACGTCGCCGGAGTCGAACACGAGGTGTTAACAGACTTAATTCATTACTTAAACAGCTCAAACAATTTATTTTTAAAATTTCCAGTCAAGCTAGCAATCTGCGTCACAGTCGCTTAAAAATTCATATATCGAGTTATGAAATTCAAAATCAAATTCCGTAAATTTTCCCTGAAACTAGACTCATATATCTATTTAATTATTTTTTTCTAGAATTTTGGTCAAGCCAATTAGTACAGTTTATTAGTTAAAGTCTCCCCTGTTTCAGGGTTCGACTGCTCTAACCTTTGTATATTACGAATCAGATCTCTCTGTAAAGAATTTCAATGACTATGAAGTTTGTTTCTCTTAAAACTAGACTAAATAAAGAATCTGTACATATAAATTACGACTTCTAATTATATTTTTACAATTTATGATGAATTTTTAAAGTCAGAACAGGGGATCCAGAAATCACTCTGGCCCTGTTTCACAAAAATTCAAATATCTCATAAAATATAATTCATATACCTATTTTGTTCAATCCATATAAAAATAGACTCATTAATCTTAAATTTCATAAGTTACTCATCATTTAATTCCATTTCTACTATTTTTAGTGATTTTTCAAATTTACATCACTCTGCATCGATTACATTTTATGGCAAATTTCACTTTACTAAGGATTTTCATGGACTAAATAGCATTTTAAACATACATAACATCAAATATGACTTAGATTGGCCATTCCAATGGCTAATCATTTACAAACCCTTTTCTTACCAAACCATAGCCATATCATAAGATTAATTACACAAAGTGAGTGTTTTGCCATACATGCCACATTCAAAATACACAAGCCATTTTACCAATTTAAGCCTTCCGATAGTGTGAACAAGTCTTCGACCTATCCCGATTCTCAAGTCGGCTTGTCAAAACTACAATGAAAAAAAAGGAGGGAGTAAGCACAAATGCTTAGTAAGTTCACATGCAAATAGCAAGTAACATAATCACACAATCCCACATAAAACATCATTTGCATAAACAACACCAAGACATTCATGTTTCATTTGTATTTAATATCTTTCTACGATTTCATCATACCAAGTTTTCAACCTGAGGGTTTAAGCACATACCTGTCAAATTTTCTCATTTACCACACTCACCAACATGTCACCTTCGTTTTAGGCCTTCTTCTTATTCACTTAAGATTCACCCGTTGAACACATTGGAATATAATTCGAATACGCGGATCTCATGAACATAAGAGCCATACCCGCAGCTAGACAAACTCAATAGCCTGCGGAACTTATGTAGCCAAGCTACCATGTAACCCGCCCATAAGTGAACTCGGACTCAACTCAACGAGCTTGGGCGTTCGCATTCATAAGTGAACTCGGACTCAACTCAACGAGCTCGGATGCCTAGTTACATCTCATGAACTTGGACTCAACTCAACGAGTTCGGAACTCAAAAATCCTAGTGACATGTCACTTGATTTCTAATCTATTCCCAAGGTTCAAACGGGCTTTTTCCTCGATCACACATCTTTACCGTCTTCCATGGAATATTGAAACCGATACTCGGTAGCAATCCATATTTAACAAGTAATAAACATAATTTGCATATTACTCAACAATAACCACAAAGCATAATATTTCATAATAATAATCATCATATCATATAAATTTCATTAAGTTACTTAAAATGACAATTATGTTACTACATTTACACATGAACTTACCTCGGTACAAAATTATTAGCAATCGAGCCTATTCTTCGTAAACTTTGTTTTTCCCTCGATCGCGTCTTGAATCTCGTTTCTCTTGATCTATAATGCAAAATTAATCTTATTTAATACATACATTCATCAAAATAGCATTTAATACGAACTTTGGCAAAATTACATTTTTGCCCCTAAACTTTTGCATAATTACACTTTTTCCCCTAGGCTCGGGAATTAAAATTCATCCCTTATTCTTATGTTTTATGACATGCTGATCATTTTTCCCTTCTATGGCAACATCAAATTCACACTTTAATATGTACTTATGACTAATAGGTATTTTTACCGATTAAGCCCTTTTACTCGTTTTCGCTTAAAACCGAGTAGTACAAGTTGTCTAACATAATTTAAAACCTCATATTCTATCATAAAACACCAAAATACACAAATTTCACCTATGGGTATTTTTCCAAATATGAACCCTAGGTTGAATTATTGCTAGCATAAGCTTAATTGAGCTACCGGGATTCCATAAACGTAAAGAACATTAAAAACGGGGCTTGGAATCACTTACTATGGAGCTTGAAAGGTTGAAACAAACCTTAACTATGGAGAACACTTGAATTTCGGCCTAATGAAGAAGATGGACAAAAATTGGCTTTTAATTTTGTTTTTAATTCATTTTAATAACTAAATGACCAAAATGCCCTTACTACTAAACTTTCCAAAAATTCCATCCATGTCCAATTTTTGTCCATAGACTTAGAAATTGGTCAAATTTCTATTTAAGACCTCCTCATTAATATTCCAAAACAATTTCATACTAAAAACTCCTAGAATGCAAGTTTTGCAAATTATTCGATTTAGTCCCTAATTTCAATTTAAGCACTTTAGGCATAGGATTTCATCACGAAATTTTCACACAATCATGCAATCATATCACAAACATCAAAATAATTATAAAATAATTATTTCTATCTCATATTTGTGGTCACAAAACCACTATTCTGATTAGGCCCTAATTCGAGATATTACATTGCAGGGGTCACACGGCCGTGTGACTCATACAGCCAAGAGACACCCCCATGTTTCAGGCCGTGTGGGCATTCGAAATAGGGACGCACAGCCATGTCCCAGCCAGTTTCCGTGCCCGTGTAACTTACTGACTTGGGTGAAATGGCCAAGCCACACCCTCGTGTGCCAGCTGTGTAGCCTTCGAAATAACACCACATGCCCATGTTCCAGGTATTGTGCTAGGCCGTGTAACAGCCTGACTTGAAACCCCCTAAAAGTTATAGGGGACACACGGCCGTGTCACATGGCCGTGTGTCACACATGGCTGAGACACACTGTAACACCCCTAACCCATATCCGTCACCGGACTAAGGTTAAGAGGCATTACCGGACACACCGGAACAATTTGCATTCATTTCATAATCAACATAGCATCAAAGTCACACATCATTATAAAGTCCCTTATGTAGTTCAACGAGACCTTAAACATGTTTTAGAAAGGGGTCGGGACTTAACTAAGCTCATACAAAATTTTTTGAAACTTAAACATTTTTCAAAGTTAGAAAGGTCACACGTATATGTGAGCAGGCCGTGTGCCTCACACGGTATTAGACGTGCTCGTGTGTCTAGGCCGTGGCGAAACAGAGCATACATACTGGCTTATCCACATGGCCACAAGACACGCCCGTGTGTCTAACCCGTGGTCAAAACTGACTTGGCCACATGGCCTGGTACACGCCTGTGTGTGCGCAACCGTGTGGTTTGCCCATGCTCATTTTGAAATGGCCCTCAAGCAACACGAAAGAGACTTACGCCCGTGTCTCTGCCTGTGCAGGCAAATATAGGCCATTTACAAGGCCAATATGACACCCATTTGGGTCCTTCCTACAATTCCAAAATCAAGCATCATATATACAACATTTTCAGCCAAATTCAACTCTAAACATGTATCAATCAATCCATAATATCATCAACCAATTTCATGCTCATTCTCTATATCAAAGCATTTTAAAATCACATGGTAAACATTACCAAATTCCCAACTATGAACATACCAAAATAACCATTTTGCTTGGCCATATACATATATATATCTCTAAACATATCATATTATTTGGCTCTTCAAACCATATTTAAATAACTAATGGATCATCAATGTTACACTCATCATTTTACCTATAGGAATATGAACCATAAGTCGAAAATACATCCAATATTTCATCTCAATGCTTAAGCCAAATCATATAACCAATTACTCTATACATATAAACCATGAATCATACTTCCCAAAATGAGCTCAATACATAACCAAATATACACCATATTAGCATCATGAATAAGCCATTTTCGCATGGCTATATAAATACACAAGTCAAAATAAACCATCTCAAATCTAGCCTATACATGCCACATTACCAAAATTTAAAGCTTTTATTTACCGAAGGGATAACCGGATAGTGTGACGACATCCCCTATGACTTGCAACCCAAGCAAGTCTTTGAAACTTTATAGACATAGGAAAAACACAGTGTAAGCTTTGAAACCTTAGTAAGCCATAAGAAAATAAATCATTTTAATAATATCTAAAAACCAATATCACTAAACCGAATTTTTCAAATCTCAATCACATATGCATTTATTGTACTCGTAAATTCATATAACCACAATAAATAACTCCACTTATATTATTTATCAATGAACATATAACCATGCTTTCAAATTTGAAAAACAACCGTTAGCTTAATCATATAAGTCAAGCTCGCACATATTCATTACATCACCAATCAAACTATGTTCATTTATTACAAATTATACATAAGGTTACATCAACTTCTTTATAAAAAAATCCAAACTCGAACATCCATAATTCCTTTATTCACATAAACCAAATTTGCATCAACCATTTTAATTTCATTATCTATTCAAGTTTTCGAACCAAGAAATCATACATCAAAGCCATGTTTCATATTTCATAAATCTCTTGTCTAAAGTATAGAACCACAATTTCATATAACAAGCATATATAATACATCATTCATTGTCATATATTTCACATATGGTCATATGATACATTCTCACCTTTCATTTTTGAATTTCATAACAAATCACACATACTTGAATCGGATACAATTTCACATGGTTATTTATTTCTTAGAATGCTCGTTGAACTATTCGGAATCAATAAGGATACTTGGATACCTCATAAGCTCGTACAATGCCAATGTCCCAGATGTGGTCTTACATGTAATCAAATATCGATGCCACTGTCCTAGATAGGGTCTTACATGAAATCATATACGATGCATCCCAAACATGGTCTTACACATAAATCACAAATCGATGCCAATGTCCCAGATGTGGTCTTACATGATAATACATATCGAAATCCTATGTCATGATATATGTATCCTAACTATTCCTATGGTTCGTACGGGGCTTTTCAAACATTGTCACATTATCGGAACTTTCTCAATTTCACTTATTCGAACAATTCATGCTTGGAACAAATTCTCCAAAGCTCGATTCAATTCGGCATCACATATATATATATTTCTTTACAACTCAATTCAGAATATATAATGCACATACATTTCAATTTAACAACATTTGTTTACTTATGAACTTACCTCGTACTAACACGAACGGACCGAAACAACTATTCAATAATTTTTGACTTTTCCCAATCGAGATCCTATTTCCTCTTTTCTTGATATAATTCAGTACAAATTTGACTTATTAAATCATATACTCAATCAAGTTCATCCAAAAACACATAAATGGGCTAATTACACTTTTTCCCTGACATTTCACATTTTTCACAATTTAGTCCCTATTTCACAAAACACAAAATATTCAAAATTTGACCATACCCATGCTTGGCCGAATTTCACTAATGTCCCTAGCAGCCCATTTCTTTCATTTATTTCACATTTTGACCCCTTAATTTAAAAAAATTACTATTTAATCCCAAGTAGGCATTTTTATTAAAAATCACTTAATTAAATATGAAAATCTATTAACACGTATTTATTTTTCATCATCAAACACAATTTCATCACATTATCAACAATGGCAAATCTCAAATTCATCATCAATTCCGAAAATTAAAGCACGGGCCAGCTAGTACACGAAGCAACGATCTCCAAAATATAAAAAATTATCAAAAACTGAATAAGAACAAACCTTTAATTAGCTTACAAAGGTGCTGAACTAAAAACAACCTATATGGCTTTCTTTTTCTCCACATTCGGCTATTAAAGGTGAAAATGCATGTGATTTTTTTATGTTTTGTTTTATTTATTTCATAATAATATATCATTTACCTTTTTAACCTTTGTAAATTAATATGAAAACCTTATAATGTAATCCCATAACCGTCCATCCCATGCTTTAATGGCCAAATTTCACTTTAAGGACCCCACATTATAAAAGCCATAGCAATGTAACACTTTAACAATTACCTAGCCACTTTTACAATTTATGGGATTAAGTCCATTTATAAAATCGAGCACACAAACGATAAAATTTTCATACAAAAATTTCACACATAATAATTCACATACTTTAAGCCTGGAATCTAATATTAAAATATTTTTCTGACTCGAATTCTTGGTCCCGAAACCACTGTTCCGACTAGGGTTAAACCGGGCTGTTACAACTTTCCCCCCTTAGGGATTTTCGACCCCGAAAATCTTACCAAAAAGTAAATTAAGGATTTGCTTTCACACAGTATATTGCAAATTCAAATATAGCTTCGGATTTCATATCTCTTTAATCTCACAATTAAGATTCTGATCTGTTTTCCACTTTACATCATATTAAATTGAATCTGCTTCTAACTGTATTGAGTTACCTTCATTTTTTGCTGTATTTCACTGATGATATTAATCTCATGAATCATTTACTCACAAAACTCGATCCTGAACAACGGTGTTAGGTAACTGCCACATACTATACCTCATACAATGTCACTTTTATACTCACCTGTTAGTTTATCAAATAGCAACAATCTTTCATAGTTGCTTTGAAACTCTAAAACACAATGACAAATAATTATTTCGAGAAATTTCAAAACAATCTCATACTCATAGCTTACTATAATTTCTCCTAGAATTACCATATGAATTTTAGATTTAAATTTCAAAAAATGATGACTAGCACCATGTGCAAACTGAAAGTCTCTAAAATGAATAACTTAGCTGATTTATCAAAAAATGAAATCTATGCATACAAAAAGACTTATTCAGACAATTAAGAATAATTCAGTGAACATCTATCTTTTCCAATGATAAGAGATAATCCCGATACAAATTTATAAAAATTTTATTTCACCAATACTCAGATATCAAAACATGATGAAATAGTCCTGAAGACGCTTAATAATTAACTCTAACTTGTTGATAGCTCAGACATTTAACGTGAGGTCAGAAATATTACACTTTATACCCATTTATCAATACCACTTTCTCAGATTATCATGCATCTTGTTACTCCTGTATGAACCGTTTAACTGACACTGTGAGCCTCTTGCAATAATGGTTATACAATCTCAGAGCTTCTTGGTACACATACTCTATTTTAAAGCAACAAGCAATCATCAATTCCACATCTGAAGTTCTGAATCAAAAATCGATTTATGCTAAACCCCTTTTTAACTTATAATTTGATAACACATTTCTAAGTTTCACGAATTCACTTAGTAAGAATCAATTTAACTTCTAATACAGCAACATATAATCATCCTCTGATAAGATCAGTCACATATTTATCACTCGTAAAGCACACAAAAGTTTCTTATTCAGAACATTTGAAACTATAATCATTTCCTTTGGATAATAATATTTACTTACAGAATCAAAAGTTGTTCGACGATTCAAGCTAGCTTTGTTGTGCCAAGTTCGGATCTCGCTCTGTAACGTCAATCATTTTAAAGTATTGTAATCATCAAATATGTCACATAACCCTTTTCATGTAGCTTTAACCATATGAAATCACATGATATCTTTGTATATGCTATTTTTTTTAGAATACACTTTAAACCGTTCATTGAGACATGACTGAAGATCATAAACTTTTTCTTCAAATTAGACGGTACCAGCACTGATGTTTCGGTTAACAATATCTCCGTGCAAAAGGGAAAATTTCAACAATCGAACTAACTTTATTTTACCACAACATTTCTCAAACAGAATTGTTCCGATAGATGTAATTCTGTATCAATTCTTCAAGAATACGAATTCTTCCTCCAAACTATCCTTCAATTTACACATGTGTGTTCAAAGTTTATTTCCAAACCGGTGGATAGATTCAAACACAGATAACCTAATTAACTTTTCAATTAAATAATTTCAGATCAGATTAAACTAATGAATCGGTCCTTTCAAAGAAATCTTTTCCTCTCGTTAAAAAAAATAACCCAGACATATCATTATACAAATGCCACAATAATCAAATAGAAATCATAATGTCATAATAAGACCGACATCTTACCCGTAATAATAGATAATATCCCGGATGTTAATAAAGCATTTGAACCCAGAATATAATCAAATATGATTTGAACAACACCCAATGCAGAAGCACAACTTTTATAACTCTGATAACGATACTATAGTAATTCCAAAATTTTAGAACAAAAATTACTATTATAACAGATATAGCCATTTTTGTAAAATAGATATCTCTTATAGATAATCATATAGAATCATAAGAAAAGCAGGATAGTGAAATTTTCAACATCTGAAGCTATACAGAATATCAAAAAATTACAACCTACATAGAATGATATCAACTACGATGATATCCCAGAAATGTCTAGAAAGAACAATATCACTCATAAATTCTGGAATCCACAGTAACAGAAGCAATATAATCTTCACATATTTTCAACAGAACAATAGCTAGTAGAAACAGAGTATTAGCATCATACAGATTTATACTGTCAATTTTCATATTCACACAAGAGAATAAATACCAGAGAAAGATATAGCAATGTCGAATATAACCCAAACAGACCAATGATACTTTCATCTTTTAATACGTTTAGCTAATATTCTCATATGATAAGAATTCCTTCTGAAATTAAACAGTCACATATACTTCTAAGGATAAATTTACACATAGAATGTCTAGAAGAAGTCATAGTAACTACCCGACTATAACCACTGCACTCAGCCATCAGTATAATTTAAACATTATTCAACTTTCTAATTCTGTCATCATTAAGTCCATATTATCCCATTAATAACAAAAATCAATTCAAAAGAACTTTCAATTAATACCTTTTCTTTAGATATTATACCTGAATACTTTTATTTCATCGAATTCAACTTATTCGTTGATAGTGACTCTGCATAATTTGAATAGTCTTCAGAACTTTTCAATATCTTCTTTAGTACTATCTTCATTTGCAGGTTCATTCACTTCTCTAACTACATTATTAATCTTCCGAACACAGGCTTCTATAATTCCACACTCATAGGCTTATTCAACCTAAATCTTATAGATTTCATTGTAACATTTTACAGATAAGGGGGTGAGGGTAGTAAAGCCTCAAATTTAACTCTCTCATACATGCACTTAACACATACTATCACAAATAATCAGTTCATGTCTAATTTCACATTCTCAAAACATTTAATAAACATTTGATTTTAATCACTTTTGTTCTTAACACAGTTCATATGCCAACTCAAATCACTAATTCACGATCAAAGCATTTCATAAAATAATCAAAATCCAAATATCATAACCCATATGCTCATATAATTATAAGGTTTATCAATAACAATATGTCATACTCTTTGATCCATACCATTATGAGTTTCAACTCATAATTGACACATTTCCATTCAAACATTTGAGTACACATTCCGTACTAGTAGAATTAGCTCGGTTGGAAATCTTATCTGTCTCATCAAAACAATTTTCATCAGAATCAGGAGATATCACACTATCATAGGTTAAAAGTGGCATGTATGGCTAAACTCTCAGTAGCTATGTTAGTCCTAGAACCGACTAAACCATAGGTCTGATACAAACCAAATGTAACACCCCTAACCCGTATCCGTCGCCGGACTAGGGTTAAGAGGCATTCCTGGACACATCAGAACAATTCTCATTCATTTCTTAATCAATATAGCATCAAAGTCACACATCATTGGCCCCTTATGTAGGTCAATAAGACCTTAAACATGCTTTAGAAAAGGGTCGAGACTAAACTGAGCTCATACAAAATTTTTTGAAACTTAAACATTTTTCAAAGTTATAAAGGTCACACGTCTGTGTGACTAGGGCCGTGTGCCTCACACGGCATTAGACTTGCACGTGTGTCTAGGCCATGGCTAAATAAGGCATACATACTGACTTATCCACACGGCCACAAGATACGCTCGTGTCTAACCCGTGGTCGAAACTGACTTGGCCACATGGCCTGGTACACGCTCGTGTGTGTGCAACCGTGTGGTCTACCCAAGCTCATTTCGAAATGGCCCTCGAGCAACATGACAGAGACACACGCCTATGTCTCTGCCTATGTGGGCAAAAATAAGCCATTTACAAGGCCAATATGACACCCATTTGGGTCCTCCCTACAATTCCAAAATCAAGCATCATATATACAACATTTTCAACCAAATTCAACTCTAAACATGTATCAATCAATCCATAATATCATCAACCAATTTCGTGCTCATTCTCTATATCAAATCATATTAAAATCACATGCCAAACATTACCAAATTCCCAACTATGAACATACCAAAATAACCATTTCGCTTAGCCATATACATATATATATATATAAACATATCACATTATTTGCCTTTTCAAACCATATTCAAATAACTAATGCATCATCAATGTTACACTCATCATTTTACCTATAGAAATATGAACCATAAGTCAAAAATACATCCAATATTTCATCTCAATGCTCAAGCCAAATAATATAACCAATTACATCATACATATAAACCATGAACCATACTTTCCAAAATGAGCGTAATCCATAACCAAGTATACACCATATTAGCATCATGAATAAGACATTTTCACATGGCTATATAAATACACAAGTCAAAATGAACCATCTCAAAACTAGCCTATAATGCCATATTACCAATGTAACACCCCTAACCCGTATCTGTCGCCAGATTAAGGTTACGAAGCATTACCGATCAAAACACAATTCAGAAAGACAGTCATTACAAATCATGTAACTTGTAATATAATTTCCTTTATAAAAGTTATTTTTCGAAATTAAAAATAATAACCAACCTCTTATTCATACAAGTCAAATTCATATATTTGAATCACATATTCAAACACACAATCATGCTTTATCGGACATTCTCTTATAAAAACAATGTTTCAATATTTAACCATTTCTATACCATTTGTGTGACACCCCTAATGTGACCCTAGTCGGAGAGTGGTTTTGGGACCACAAAACCGAGTCACAAGAATAATTAGGTGTTATATTCTGTGCTTATTGTATGTGGAATTTGTATGCGTAAATATTTCGTGCCTTGATTTTATTAATTAGGTGCTAATTCATAAGAAAGGACCCATGTGTTAGGACTTGAAAATGTGATAGGTGAATTTTAAGTGGCCAAATAATGCATGAAGTAAAGACATGAGGATTTGCATGTCAATTTAGCCAACTATAGGAAGTGGCCGGCCATGGTAATGAAGATGGGCAAAAGAAAACATGTCTTGAACATGTTTTGCTAATGGTGGATGTTAGAAATAACAAAATAAAGAGCATGGGCAAAGGAACATGTTTCAAACATGTCTAGTTAATGGATCATGTTAGAAAGAATAAAGAAATGGAGAAAAAGGGAAATGATGAACAAAAAAAAAAGAGTGTGGATGCCCCCTTGTTGCCGTGAGTTGAGGAAAAAGAAAGGAGAAAAAAATTTTTGTTCATCCTTTCTCATTTTGTTACAATTGCCATGGCTTGAGAAGAAGAAAAAAAAGTGTTCATGTTTTCTTTCTTTTGCTATAGCCAAACAAAGGGTGAAAAGAAGGAGATTTACTCAAGTCAATTCGGCAAGTACCTTTGGCTACTAGGAGGTAAGCTTTGAGTTTGTTGATTTGGTTTTGTAATATGCTAAGTTGAATGGTGGATGCACTCTTGGTAAGGTCAAGGAAGTTGAGATTTCTTGTGTGTGTCTAGGCAAAATGCCGAATGATTTAGTGTTGGAGATAGGAGCTTACTTAGAATGATAAATTCTTCTCCTATGATTATTTTTCTTGCATGTTAAATGGCTCCTACTTAGCCATGCAAAATTTGTAATTTGTATGGATGATTGGAGCATTCGGCTAGGGTATAAAGGAAGGGATTTTGGTTGTTTCATCTAAGTATGGATGATGAATGTGCTATGGAAAGAAATCGGTCTTCCTATGAATATGATTCGTGAATGTTTATATTAGTAAAATAATTTATATTCAAACACTTGAGGATTCGGCATTGTCCATGACTATTGTGTTTAGGAGGTGATTTTGATTATTTCGAATATTGGAAAGTAAGAATAGGTGTGATCGGTCATGGGAATTTGAGATGTTGTACATTAGAATTGAAAATTCTTGAGACTAGGTTACCTTAATAGTGATAATACATTCGGCCTTGATGCATTAATTGAATGTTGGCTAAGGTTTTGATATTTTGAACAAGGATAGTTGTGAATGGAGTGAAAACCATTAAATTATACACATAAGTATCCAGCAAGAAATTTAACTACTAAATGTATTTATACTAGGAGATCAAGACATCAAAAGGGGAGAATCAAACAAAGGCAAAGCAAAGATAATCGAGTAGTCGATTGGAAATTGTTTCATCCAATATAAGGTAAGTCATTAAGCATATATTTGGTATTGTTTTAAATGATCATAATATCTATGCAATTGTGTTTAATGAGATGATATGTAAATGAAAATGTATGTGTATGGAATGATGACATTGTTGAATGTAAAAGAAATAGTGAAATGTGTAGAAAGTTTGCTTTCGGCACTAAGTGTCTTGAACAATACGTGTGTACGGTGACGAGATTGGCACTAAGTGTGCATGCTGGAAATATATGGCACTAAGTGTGCATGCTGGAAATATATAGCACTAAGTGTGCATGCTGGAAATATACGGCATTGGGTGTGCGAGCTCGAAGGGTATGGCACTATGTGTGCAGGCTTAAATCACATGGCACTAAGTGTGCGAAATGGAGTATTAAGCACTGTGTGTGCGTACTCTATATATATATATATCTCCGATCGAACAATTATATCGAGTGGAGTATGGACAGCGGAAAGAGTAAGTACCTTGAGTTCGTGGCTAATAGATACTATGTTCATGCTCGGGGTTGAGTCGGTAAGTTTTAAATCTATGTGATGATTTCAATTGCATGATTGTTGCGGAAATGAAATGATGAATGGAAATTGCTTCAAATATCCTATTGAATAGTATATGAAATGTAAATGTATGACTTGGTATGACATTGATCCGAAAGGTCTAAGGAACTATGGTAGTTCGGTATGGCTGGAACACTGGGCCTTGTTTCATTATTTCATTTTATGATAATTTTAGTAACGGATGGTTGTGAAGTGCTTATGACTTACTGAGTTATAAACTCACTCGGTGTTTTCTTGTCACCCATTTTAGGTCTCTTGGACTCGTATCGTTTGCGTGCTCAGAACCGTCGTTGAAGTCATTACACCGACTGGGAATCTTTTGGTATTGTCTTCGTAGTTGAACTAGGAGAACATTTGGCATGTATAGGCTATTTTGTTTTGTTGAATTTCGGGTTGTAAACTTTAAGCCATGCGAAAATGGCCTATGTGGTCGGTTGAGTGTGAATCTAAAACCTATAGGCACGAGCCTTAGAAACCTTAATTTTGATAAGGTGGCCATAGTTTGTATTATGTATGATGAAATAGTTGGCCATGGAAGAATTATGAAATAGTCATTGTTTGCTTTAGTAACAGATGCTGCCAGCAGCAGTGAGGTGAGATGGAAAAATCACTAAAAATAGTAGAAGTAGAATTAAATAGTGAATAAATTATGAAATTGAACCATGATGAATCTATTTTCATATGGACGAAACGAAACGACCATATGAGCTGTATTTTAAGGGATAATCAGGTTTTCGCGAAATAGGGCCAGAACGGTTTCTGGATCCCCTGCTCCGACTTTGAAAATTTACTATAAATTAACCAGAGATAATTAGAAGTCATGCTCTATATGTACAGATTCCCTTGTGAGTCTAGTTTCTCTAGAAACAAACAGCATAAGTGTTGGATCCCTGTACAGGAAGATATCCAAGTCGTAGTGCACAAAGGTCAGTGTAGTCGAACCCTGAAACAGGGGAGATTTTAACTAATAAACTGTACTAATTGGCTTGACCAAAAATTCTAGAAAAAAATATGTAGATGGGATTATGAGTCTAGTTTCAGGGAATATTTAAAAAACTTATTTTCGAGTTCTGGAACTCGAGATATGATTTTTAAGAGGACAGTGACGCAGTTAGCTAGCCTGCCTGGAACAGAAATTAAATATTTCCAAGAGAGAAATAAGGGAAGTAAGCCCGGTAACACCACGTGGTCAAATCCGGTGACGGTCACGGGTTTGGGGTGTTACAATTTGCTTATTCAAAAATTTGAAACCAAGCTATCAAATATCAAAACCAAATTGTACATGTTTCATAATTACAAAATTCAAACCATAAGATCACCACCTTAATAGAAATCGAATACATAAATTATGGTTAAGCATATTTCATTACATACACAAGTGCATATATCACATCATCCCTTTGTACATATCCATTTCATAAGCTCTCATTTGTATCATTTACTGGGTATTCAAGTATGTATAAATATCAAATACTACTAAATGAACGAGTATAGCTTTTGGACATTAAATTTCATGTGCATTTTTACCATAACCTCAATAACTAATTATAACTCAATTTCCAAGTCAAACCTATCAAATTTCATATGCTGTACAGCATATCAAAATTTATATATACATAATTAATTCATTTTCCATCTATACAACTAGCAAATCAACCTAAAAATAATACCCATTTTGCTATAGCAAAATTTACCAATTTGAACTCAAATAATAATTCAAACTTATACATTTTTAGCATACAAAATTTTCATGTTTAAATCTCATATATCTAACCATTCAAATAAACAACCATTCGGACATCAATTTCAACCTCAATAAGTCATAACATTTCCATCACCCAGATTTTAAGCTAACATGCTATCTTAAAACTTAATATCATAACAATTATGTCACTCCTTTCTATTTAAGTGGCTATCAAACATACTCAAAATATAATCATCAATTGCCATCATGAATCGTACCTAAAAACACAACCACTCAAGCATAATATAATTATAAGCTTTGTCGTCGCAAACTGAATCGACATAACCAATACTCAATCAAATATATATATCACTTTACCTTATTATCAAGCCAAAACATAACACTTTTCATACTTTCCAAAATGAACTACTTTCATGGATGATTATTCATTCTCATTAACATTTTTTAATGCCGAACCATATACCAAATACCACACATATAGATACCATAAAACATACTTCCATAATAACCTTAAGACTTGATCGAATACACACAACATTAACATCTTAAACAAGCTATTTTCGCATGGCTATATATATATACACAAATTTCAAAACCAAATATATCAAAACTAGCCTATACATGCCACATAACCTAAACTCAAAGCATTAATTTACTGAAACGAAGAAAACTGGATAGTGTGATGAGACCTCTTATGACTTCCAACCCGAGCAAGTGTTCGAAACTCTATCAACATAGGAAAAATATACAGAGTAAGCTTTAAAAGCTTAGTAAGCCATAAGCAAATAAATCATTTCAATAATATTTAAAAATCAATATCACTAAGCCGAATTTAACAAATCTCAATCATTCATACATTCATTGTACTTGTAAATTCATATACCATATTAAATAACTTCTCTTATCTTATTTATCAATGAATATATATACCATTTTTTCAAATTCGAATAACAACCGTTAGCTCAATCATATAAATCAAGTTTGCACATAATTATTACATGACTAACCAAAATATGTCATGCTTCACTATCCAATTTTACATATACAAACCGTACATTATAACAACACCGTCTCAATATCTATTTCATATCAAATTTTCAAATCAAAACAGTATATCTCAAAACCATGTTTCTTGTTTCATACTTCTCATGTTCGAATCATTGAATCACAAGATCATATAACTAGCACATATAACACACATTCATTTATATACATTTCTTTCATTCATAATAATATATGTCATTATCGTCATTAGAAACATATTCACCTACCATTTCTGAATTCATATACAATTCACACATACCAAAAATCATATATGTATACACATATTTCACACTTTAATATCACATACTTATATCATTTTGCTGAATTTAAATTTGCATTCAATATACATATAACCAACTTTATAACATGATTCATATCATTACTTCAAATACCAAAACTTACCTTAATTTCAACACATTAGCTAACACATACCTGAACCTTTTAATTCGATTTTGTATTCGATTTTTACTTAACATTGCTCGTTGAATAATTCGAAATTAAATAGGATACTTCGATAATCGTACATATCGTACAATGCTAACGTCCCAAAACGTGGTCTTACATGTAATTACATATCGATGCCACTGTCTCATACAGTGTTTTACTCGTAAACAAATATCAAAATTACATATCGATGCCAACATATTAAACGTGGTCTTACTCACACACACATATTGTACAATGCCAACGTCTCAGATGTTGTCTTACATATAATCACATATCGATGCCACTATCCCAAACAGGGTCTTACACGAAATCTCTAATGTTAGTGTCCCAAACATGGTCTTACACGATATCTCAAATTGATGCCAACGTCCCAGACGTGGTCTTATACTCTCAGAATCTAATGTCATGACTATGTATCCTCTACTATTCCTAGGGTTCATACAGGGCTTTTCGAACGTCGTCATAATATCAGAACTTTCACGTATTCATATATTTTGGTTCTCAAACAATTCAATATCATAATAACATATATATAAAACTTATTCATAATACATACATTTGCATTACCATTCAGTATATACATATATTTATTCACAAATTAATTCAGCAGATATAATACATATACATTTCAATTTAACAACATTTATTTACTTATGACTTACCTTGTACAGACGCGAACGAACCGAAATGACTATTTGATAATTTTTGACTTTTCCAATCCAAATCTGATTTCCACTTTTCTTGATCAAAATCAATATAAGTTTAACTCTTTTATTCACCAAACCATTCAAATCAATCCATATGCACATATTTAGGGCATTTTACAAATTAGCCCTCACATTTTCACATTTTGACACTTGAGTCTCTATTTCACAAAATCACAAAATATGCATAATTCAATTCAACCAATACTTGGCCGAATATTCCTACACTTCATATAAACCCATATATTTCATTTATTTCACATTTTAATACATCAATTTCTCATTTTCACAATTTAGCCAAAAATAGTCAAATTCATCAAAAATTCAAAAACAAAACATATTAATCTATCACATTTGTTTCATATTTCATCAACTATCATCAAAAAGCTTACAAAATCATCAATGGCATAACTCACAATCTTCACTAAATTTAGAAATTGAGACATAGGCTAGGTAGAAGACAAAGCAACGATCTCAAAAACATAAAAATTATCAAAAACTGAACAAAATACATACCTTAATTTAGCTTGGAGAGTGCCAAACCTTTACCCAAAAAAATGGCTTCATTTTTTCTTACATTCGGCCATTCAAGAAGAATATACATGTGATTTATGTTTTTGTGTTATTTTATTAACTTATAATATATTATTTATGTTTTTAACCTTTACAAATTAATAAGAAAACTTAATAATGGTTGTCTATCACCATCCATCCCACTATTAAATGGCCTAATATCATTTTAAGGCCTCCACATTAAAAGAACATAGCATTATAACACTTTAACATATAGCAAGCCATTTTTACAATTTACGCGATTAAGTCCTTTTTATAAAATCGAGCACACACGATAAAATTTTCATACGAAAATTTCACACATATCAATTCACATATTTTAAGCATGAAATATAATATTAAAATATTTTTTAACTCAGATTCGTGGTCTCAAAAATATTGTTCCGACTAGGGTCTAAATCGAGCTATTACAACCAAAACTTAAAGCTTTTATTTACCGAAGCGCTAATCGGATAGTGTGATGATGTCTTCTACGACTTCCAACCCGAGCAACTCTCTGAAACTTTATAGACATAGGAAAAATACACAGAGTAAGCTTTGAAAGCTTAGTAAGCCATAAGCAAATAAATCATTTTAATAATATCTTAAAACCAATATCACTTAACTGAATTTATCAAATCTCAATCACATATGCATTTATTGTACTCGTAAATTCATATAACCATAATAAATAACTCCACTTATCTTATTTATCAATGAACGTATAACCATGCTTTCAAATTCGAAAAACAACTGTTAACTCAATCATATAAGTCAAGCTCGTACATATTCATTACATCACCAACCAAAATATGTTCATTTACTACAAATTATACATAAGGTTACATCAACTTCTTTATAAACACTTCCAAACTCGAACATCCATAATTCCTTCATCCATAATTCCTTTATTCACATAAACCAAATTTGCATATATGAACCATATAGCCAACTCAACCATTTTAATTTCATTATCTATTCAAGTTTTTGAACCAAGAAATCATACATCAAAGCCATGTTTCATATTTCATAAATCTCATGTCTAAAACATAGAACCACAATTTCATATAACAAGCATATATAATACATCATTCATTGTCATATATTTCACATATGGTCATATGATATGTAACACCCCGAGCCCGAGACCATCGCCGGTGTCGGACGCGAGGGGTTGACGAGCTAAATCCTCTTAAAGTACCGACCAATTTGGCATTTCCAGGCATGCTGGAAAACTGCGTCACTGTCGCCTTAAAAATCATATCTCGAGTTTCAAAACTCGGAAACTGATTCCGTAAATTTTCCCTGAATTTAGACTCATATATCCTTCCATGGATTTATTTCTAGAATTTTTGGTCGGGCCAATTGGTACAGTTTATTAGTTAAAGTCACCCATGTTACAGGGATCGACTGCTCTGACCTTCGCGTGTTACAACTTGAATATCTCTCTGTACAGGGCTTTAATACTGGTGCCGTTTGTTTCTAATGAAACTAGACTCAAAATGGAATCTGCACATATAAGGCATGACTTCTAATTCTTTCTGGATAATTTATAGCAAATTTTTAAAGTCGCGACAGGGGACCTAGAAACCGTTCTGGCCCTGTCTCACAATAACTTTAATATCTCTTAACAAGTAACTCCTATGACCGTTTCGTTTCTTCCATATGAAAGTAGACTCATCAAGGTTCATTTACATAACTTATTCACTATTTAACACCATTCCTAAAATTTTGGTGATTTTTCAAAACCACACCACTGCTGCTGCCAGCATCTGTTTTCAAGGTAACCTTTACCTATTTCATGATTTCCACGATTCAATTGGCCCTTTTGCATACATAGCACAAGTGTGATCATGATTAACCATTCCAATGGCTAATCTTTTCAAAACCATTCCATACCCCATAATGATCATCATACAAACGATTATAGGATCATACTAACAACGTATCTAAGCCATTTTCGCATGGCTATCCAAGCATACATAAAACCGAAAGGTACATGACCTTCTACAATAGGGTAGTCCTATACATGCCATTTCAAAGTTCAACCAAAATTATACCCAAAATGGAGGCTTTGATAGTGTAGATGACTTCGACTTTAATGATCCCGAATCCGATCGCTAACGAGCAAAATCTATAAAACAGAGAGCCAAAGCAACGGGGTAAGCATTTTTATGCTTAGTAAGTCTCAAGCAATAAAATCAGCTTTAACTAAAGCATTACATTCACATAGCCAAATGAATCATTTCATTAATACACATTCACATAATCATACTTACTTCACACTTCATCATTGTATACTTTCACAAGATATCAACCAATTCAATAGCTGAAAATTAGTTAGTCGATTGAACGAATGTTACTCAAACATATCGACCTTTCCAATGCACATATAAACATACCTTTTCCTTTGGGCTTTTCGAGCGTACTAATTAAATTTATTACAGCAACCAACGCTCACCTTCAGCCCAAGCTTCTTGAATACAACCGGATATAACCACATGCACGAATGCCTTGGTCTTAGCCGGATAGAACGACTTGCACAAATGCCTTGGGTATTAGCCCGGATTTAACAACTTGCACGAATGCCTTGGTCTTAGCCGGATGTGGTCACTAGCACAATGGCCTTGGGTCTTAACCGGATATAATTACTAGCATAAATGTCTTGGGACTTAGCCAGATATCATTCAATTGCTCATGCACACACATACATCAATAATCATTACACATCCATGTTTCATTTTCGTTACTAAGGCTCAAACACAAACATATCACTTGCATAATCGCCTTGAGACTTAGCCCGGTATCATTCAAATACTCATACACACATAAATCAATAATCATTACACATCCATATTTCATTTCACATAATTCGAGTAGGGTCATTTCTTGAGGACTTACCTCGGATGTTGTCGAACAACCCGACGGCTAATCGATCACTTTTTCCTTCCCTTATCCAATTGTGGCCCTCTAAGCTCTTGAGCTAATTCAAACAAATTCAATTCATTAAAGTCTCGCTTGCTAGCCTTGGCCGAATACACCTATCATTGACTCAACATCACATAACTAAGCACTTTAGTCAATTTTCTTTAATTACGCACACATTCGGCCTTAGCTCACAACAAGGTAGCCGATTACCTAAGTCAAGAATAGGCATCATTAAGCTTGCCTCTAACCGAATGCATGCACAATAATTCCCCTTATGTGGCCGATTATACTTAGTCATACTTGCACAAAATCAACAATAAATTGCAAGATTTTCACATCATATGTGTACTAGGCCGATTGTACATGCAAATTTCACAACATTCTTCAACAAATTTCTTCTTTAAACAACGTATTTATCACTTTCTTCATAATCAAAATATCATGTGCAATCATATATACACATATAGGTGCAAGGCAATTTCAAGGTGTCCATAGCCATCCAAAACACAAATTTTAACTAATATGCAAGAAGCATGAACCATGCTCATGAATGCATCATGGCGAATACATCACAATCATGCCCTTTCAACTTCAATCATGGTTAAACAAAAAGAAAACTCAATGTCTTACTCAAGATGGCTACAAAGAAATTTCAAGAGTAGACAATCCATCATTGCATGCATCATTAGCAAGCTTCACATTTAGCATGCAATGGCTTTAACACAATAACAACTTTGGCCAAATACCATTCCCATGGCATAACAAGGATTTGAACCATGGCTAACATGAACATCAAGTTAGCAACTAAAACATGCATGAAACTCATAACACAACCTCATACATACCTTACTCTTGATGCAAGTTTAGCCAAATTTCCTTCTAGATCTCTTCTAAACAAAGAAAATGAAGCAAAAATCTCTTCTTCCTCTTAGTATTTTCGGCCAAAAAGGAGAGAACAAGGATGAACAAAATTTTTTGTTTCCTTTCTTAGTTGCTGCAACAATGGGGGCATCCATGCTCATCTTTTTTTTTTGTTCATTTCTTTAATGCTAATTCTTATTTTATTTCTTCATACATAACTCACTAACCAAACATGTTGGAAACATGTTTCCCTTGCCCATCAACACCTACCTTGGCCGGCCACTATGCTTCTTTTGGGGAAATTTGACATGCAAATCCCTTATTTTTGCATGCATGATCAACTAGTCATCCCACATCTTCCCATCATACTTTCAAAGTTTACTACTAGGCCCTTTCTAGTGAAATTCACATTTATAACACTAAATCAAATCATCAAAAATGTCACACACAATTTAACACATATCATAGGCATCAAAATAAATTTTAAATTATTTTTATGCCTCGGTTTTGTGGTCCCGAAACCACATTCCGACTAGGGTCAATTTTGGGCTGTCACAACTCTCCCCCACTTAAGAAATTTTCGTCCCCGAAAATCTTACCGGTAAATAGGGTTGGGTATCGCTCTTTCATAGAGTTCTCGATTTCCCAAGTAGCTTCTTCTATCCCGTGTTTGAGCCATAACACTTTCACTAGCGGAACCCGCTTGTTTCGCAACTCTTTCACTTCACGTGATAGGATACGAATCGGTTCTTCCTCATATCTCATATTGGCTTGAATTTCAACCTCCGATGGACTAATCACGTGCGATGGATCAGATCTATAGCGTCGAAGCATCGAAACATGAAAGACATCGTGAATCTTTTCGAGTTCAGGGGGCAAAATCAGACGATATGCCACTAGACCGACTCACTCGGATATCTCATATGGTCCAATAAACCTCGGGTTCAACTTGCCCTTATGGCCGAATCTGAGTATCTTTTTCCAAGGCGAAACCTTGAGAAACACTTTATCTCCCACCTGATACTCGATGTCCTTACGCTTCAAATCCGCGTACGACTTCTGACGATCGGAGGCTATCTTCAGACTTTCACGGATTACTTTCACTTTCTGTTCAGCATCTCTAATCAAATCCACCCCGAAAATTTTGCTTTCACCGAGCTCAGTCCAAAACAATGGTGTACGGCATTTACGACCGTACAAAGCCTCGTAAGGTGCCATCCTAATACTTGATTGAAAACTATTGTTATAAGCGAATTCAATCAAAGGCAAATACCGTTCCCATGAACCACTGAACTCGAGGATGCAACATCTCAACATATCCTCAAGTATCTGAATTATCCGCTCGGATTGACCATCGGTTTGGGGGTGAAAGGCGGTGCTGAAATGCAACTTGGTACCCAAAGCTTCTTGCAACTTCTTCCAAAATCACGAGGTAAATCTCGGATCTCTATCCGACACGATAGAAATAGGCACCCCGTGTAATCTCACAATCTGAGAAACGTACAATTCGGCTAATTTGTCCATTGAAAAATCCGTACGTACGGGGACAAAGTGAGCCGACTTAGTCAATCTATCTACAACGACCCAAATCGCATCCTTCTTACTCACTGACAATGGCGGTCCGGATCACGAAGTCCATTGTGACTCGATCCCATTTCCACTCGGTATCATGATCGGTGAAGTAATCCACGAAGGCACTTGATGTTCCGCTTTCACTTGTTGACATATTAAACACCTCGAAACAAAGTCGGAGATGTCTCGTTTCATACCATGCCACCAAAACCGACGTTTCAAATCGTTGTACGTCTTCGTACTCCCCGGGTGGATTGCTATTTGGCTACAATGGGCTTCGTTCAGAATTATCGAAATAAGTTCCGAATTCTTTGGAACACACAGACGACTTCTGAACCTCAAACAATCGTCATCATCAATTTGAAACTCTGATTCCTTGTTCGGAACACACTCGGCCCGTTTTGCAACCAACTCATCGTCGACCTTCTGAGCCTCACAAATTTGATGTATCAATAATGGTTTGGCTTTCAATTCAGCTACTAACACGTTGTCGGATCGAACGGACAAGTGCACATTCATTGCTCGTAAAGCGAATAATGATTTACGACTCAAGGCATCCGCAACCACATTCGCCTTTCCGGGTGATAGTCAATGACCACTCATAATCCTTTAACACTCGAGCCAACGTCTTTGTCGCAGATTTAAGTCTCTTTGGGTCATCAAATATTTGAGACTTTTGTGATCCGAGTACACATGGCACCTCTCACCAAATAAGTAATGTCACCAAATCTTTAAGGCGAATACGATGGCAGCCAATTCGAGATCATGGGTCAGATAATTTTTCTCATGTGGCTTTAATTGCCTCGACGCATAGGCCACAACTCGACCTTCTTGCATCAATACACAACCTAACCCAAGTAGGGAGGCGTCACTATAGATGACAAACTCTTTGCCAGATTCGGGTTGCACTAGAATTGGGGCTTCAGTCAAATAAGTTTTCAGTTGATCGAAACTCTTCTGACATTTCTCCGTCCATTCGAACTTAACATCCTTTTGGAGTAGCTTTGTCATTGGCGTGGCTATCGTTGAGAAACCTTTACAAATCGTCGGTAATAACAAGCAAGCCCCAAAAGCTCGAACCTCGGTAATATTTCTCGGAGGCTTCCAGTTAAGTATGGCTGAAATTTTGTTCGAGTCGACTCGAATGCCCGATGCAGATATCACATGCCCCAAGAAGCTAACCTCTCTTAACCAGAACTCACACTTGCTGAACTTAGCATATAATTGCTTATCCCATAGAATTTGCAGCACTAACCTCAGGTGTTCAGCATGTTCGGTCTCATTTCTTGAATAGACCAAGATGTCATCAATGAATACGACTGCGAACCGATCTAAATATGGTCTGAAGATCCGATTCATCAAATCCATAAATACCGCAGGGGCATTAGTAAGTCCAAACGGCATCATAGAAACTCGTAGTGACCATATCTCGTTCTGAAGGCAGTCTTGGGTACGTCCGAATCTCGAATTCGCAACTGATAATAGCCCGATCTCAAATCTATTTTCGAGAACACTGAGGCTCCCTTCAGTTGATCGAACAAGTCATCAATACGCGGTAACGGATATTTGTTCTTTATCGCCGCTTTATTAAGCTGACGATAGTCGATGCACAACCTCATGGTCCCATCCTTCTTTCTCACAAACAACACTGGCGCACCCCAAGGCGAAAAACTCGGGCGGGCAAAACCTCTATCCACCAATTCTTGCAACTGAGCTTTCAACTCCTTTAATTCCGTCGGTGCCATACGATACGGAGCTATCGAAATTGGAGTGGTACCAGGTACCAATTCGATGCCAAACTCTATTTCCCGAACAGGTGGTAAACCCGGCAATTCTTCAGGGAAAACATCCGGGTATTCACAAACCACTGGCACTGATTCGGGTTTCTTTTCTGACTCCTTGTCATCGAGCACATACGCAAGGTACGCTTCGCACCCTTTTCTTACATATTTCCGGGCCAACATTGCTGATATTACAGCTGGCAACCCCTTTAAGTCCGTAGACTCAACCCGAATTATCTCGTTATTCGCGCACCTCAGATCGATAGTCTTGCTTTTGCAATTTACAACCGCATCGTGCATGGTCAACCAATCCAAACCAAGAATAACATCGAATTCATCGAGCGGCAAAAGCATCAAGTCCGCGGAAAACAAGAACCTCGGAATACTAGGGGACTTTTCTTGCACACTTTGTTGACAAGCACGTAATGACCCAAGGGTTTGACACCGAATTACAAACTCGATGAGACTCAATAGGCAAAGTCTTCTTGGATGCTAAGGTTTCACATATATAAGAATGAGTAGAACCGGGGTCAATCAAAGCAATCACATTAGTATCGAAAAGAGTGAAAGTACCAGTAATAACATCCGGTGAGGCAGCATCCTCGCGTCGCGTATGGCATAAGTCCTAGCAGAGTACGAGCCTCGGGTCTCGTTGTAGCATCTCTCAACCCTCTCGACCGCCACTAGCGGTTCCGCATTTCTAGATGGCCTACCTCGGCGATGGTAGCACCGGGTTTCCACTTTGACTTACATTTTGTTCAAGCAACCTCGGGCGGTCCTTGATAAAGTGGTTAGCCGATCCACACTTATAGCAGGAGCGATCACGGAACCTACAGCTCCCCGAATGCCATTTGCCACAATGCAGACAGTCCGCTCTCTCTCGGCGATCATTTCCACCACTGACGATCGAAGTGACTCGTGTGGTCACAAGAGGTCGACCGCGATCTCGTCTAGAAAAGCTCGAAGCGCCTCTAGACCGGCTCACATCATCTCGAAATCTCTTCGATGCCTGTTGAAGAGACTTTCCGAGGACCTTTTCGAATTCTCCGGTTCCCACATCAACTTTTGTTTCTCCTTCCTAAGCTCTTCGGCTTTACAAGCTCGCTCAACAAGTACTACAAACTCTCGTATTTCGAGAATGCCAACGAACATTCTTATATCATCATTCAGCCCATCCTCGAAGCGTTTTCACATAATAGCTTCGGACGAAATGCATTCTCGCGCGTACCGGCTAAGCCTCACAAATTTTCGTTTGTAGTCGGTAACTGACATAGAGCCTTGCTTAAGATCAAGAAATTCCTTTCGCTTCTGGTCGATGAATCTCTGACTGATATACTTTTTTCGGAACTCGGTTTGAAAGAACTCCCAAGTCACTTGCTCTCTAGGCACCACAGAAGTCAGAGTACTCCACCAATAGTAGGCGGAATCACGTAACAAGGAGATGGTACACTTTAACCACTCATCGGGTGTACAAGATAGCTCATCGAGCACCCGGATAGTGTTGTCCAACCAAAATTCAGCTTGCTCGGCATCGTCATCATCCGTAGCTTTAAATTCAGTGGCCCCATGTTTTCGAATCCTATCGACTGGGGGCTTACTTGACCTTATTTGGTCAGTTACTGGAGGTATTGTAGGTGCAGGGGTTGCATTTGTCGGGAATGGAGGTTGTGGAACAACCGTGTTAGTTCGAATGTATTGGTTAAACCAATCATTCATCACACTATAAAAGGCTTGCCTGGCCTCATCATTCGGATTGCTAGCCATAGGTTGAGAGTCCGCCGGCGCTGTCCCTTGCGCGGGAGCAGGCGCCACACTCTCCACATCATCAGCTAATGCTCGGTTGGGATCGGGATCCATTGCTATAAACAAACACAAAGTCAAATTGTCAGAAATCACCACACTATCAATTCATCATTTAATGGCATGTATAGCTAGACCCCAAACATATCACGGTAGTCCTAGAATTGACTAAACCGTAGCTCTGATACCAATAAAATTGTAACACCCCGAGCCCGAGACCATCGCCGGTGTCGGACGCGAGGGGTTGACGAGCTAAATCCTCTTAAAGTACCGACCAATTTGGCATTTCCAGGCAGGCTGGAAAACTGCGTCACTGTCGCCTTAAAAATCATATATCGAGTTTCAAAACTCGGAAACTGATTCCGTAAATTTTCCCTGAATTTAGACTCATATATCCTTCCATGGATTTATTTCTAGAATTTTTGGTCGGGCCAATTGGTACAGTTTATTAGTTAAAGTCACCCATGTTACAGGGATCGACTGCTCTGACCTTTGAGCGTTACAACTTGAATATCTCTCTGTACAGGGCTTTAATACTGGTGCCGTTTGTTTCTAATGAAACTAGACTCAAAATGGAATCTGCACATATAAGGCATGACTTCTAATTCTTTCTGGATAATTTATAGAAAATTTTTAAAGTCGCGACAGGGGACCCAGAAACCGTTCTGGCCCTGTCTCACAATAACTTTAATATCTCTTAACAAGTAACTCCTATGACCGTTTCGTTTCTTCCATATGAAAGTAGACTCATCAAGGTTCATTTACATAACTTATTCACTATTTAACACCATTCCTAAAAATTTTGGTGATTTTTCAAAACCACACCACTGCTGCTGCCAGCATCTGTTTTCAAGGTAACCTTTACCTATTTCATGATTTCCACGATTCAATTGGCCCTTTTTGCATACATAGCACAAGTGTGATCATGATTAACCATTCCAATGGCTAATCTTTTCAAAACCATTCCATACCCCATAATGATCATCATACAAACGATTATAGGATCATACTAACAACGTATCTAAGCCATTTTCGCATGGCTATCCAAGCATACATAAAACCGAAAGGTACATGACCTTCTACAATAGGGTAGTCCTATACATGCCATTTCAAAGTTCAACCAAAATTATACCCAAAATGGAGGCTTTGATAGTGTAGATGACTTCGACTTTAATGATCCCGAATCCGATCGCTAACGAGCAAAATCTATAAAACAGAGAGCCAAAGCAACGGGGTAAGCATTTTTATGCTTAGTAAGTCTCAAGCAATAAAATCAGCTTTAACTAAAGCATTACATTCACATAGCCAAATGAATCATTTCATTAATACACATTCACATAATCATACTTACTTCACACTTCATCATTGTATACTTTCACAAGATATCAACCAATTCAATAGCTGAAAATTCGTTAGTCGATTGAACGAATGTTACTCAAACATATCGACCTTTCCAATGCACATATAAACATACCTTTTCCTTTGGGCTTTTCGAGCGTACTAATTAAATTTATTACAGCAACCAACGCTCACCTTCAGCCCAAGCTTCTTCGGAATACAACCGGATATAACCACATGCACGAATGCCTTGGTCTTAGCCGGATAGAACGACTTGCACAAATGCCTTCGGTATTAGCCCGGATTTAACAACTTGCACGAATGCCTTGGTCTTAGCCGGATGTGGTCACTAGCACAATGGCCTTCGGTCTTAACCGGATATAATTACTAGCATAAATGTCTTGGGACTTAGCCGGATATCATTCAATTGCTCATGCACACACATACATCAATAATCATTACACATCCATGTTTCATTTTCGTTACTAAGGCTCAAACACAAACATATCACTTGCATAATCGCCTTGAGACTTAGCCCGGTATCATTCAAATACTCATACACACATAAATCAATAATCATTACACATCCATATTTCATTTCACATAATTCGAGTAGGGTCATTTCTTGAGGACTTACCTCGGATGTTGTCGAACAACCGACGGCTAATCGATCACTTTTTCCTTCCCTTATCCAATTGTGGGCCTCTAAGCTCTTGAGCTAATTCAAACAAATTCAATTCATTAAAGTCTCGCTTGCTAGCCTTGGCCGAATACACCTATCATTGACTCAACATCACATAACTAAGCACTTTAGTCAATTTTCTTTAATTACGCACACATTCGGCCTTAGCTCACAACAAGGTAGCCGATTACCTAAGTCAAGAATAGGCATCATTAAGCTTGCCTCTAACCGAATGCATGCACAATAATTCCCCTCATGTGGCCGATTATACTTAGTCATACTTGCACAAAATCAACAATAAATTGCAAGATTTTCACATCATATGTGTACTAGGCCGATTGTACATGCAAATTTCACAACATTCTTCAACAAATTTCTTCTTTAAACAACGTATTTATCACTTTCTTCATAATCAAAATATCATGTGCAATCATATATACACATATAGGTGCAAGGTCAATTTCAAGGTGTCCATAGCCATCCAAAACACAAATTTTAACTAATATGCAAGAAGCATGAACCATGCTCATGAATGCATCATGGCGAATACATCACAATCATGCCCTTTCAACTTCAATCATGGTTAAACAAAAAGAAAACTCAATGTCTTACTCAAGATGGCTACAAAGAAATTTCAAGAGTAGACAATCCATCATTGCATGCATCATTAGCAAGCTTCACATTTAGCATGCAATGGCTTTAACACAATAACAACTTTGGCCAAATACCATTCCCATGGCATAACAAGGATTTGAACCATGGCTAACATGAACATCAAGTTAGCAACTAAAACATGCATGAAACTCATAACACAACCTCATACATACCTTACTCTTGATGCAAGTTTAGCCAAATTTCCTTCTAGATCTCTTCTAAACAAAGAAAATGAAGCAAAAATCTCTTCTTCCTCTTAGTATTTTCGGCCAAAAGGAGAGAACAAGGATGAACAAAATTTTTTGTTTCCTTTCTTAGTTGCACGGCAATGGGGGCATCCATGCTCATCTTTTTTTTGTTCATTTCTTTAATGCTAATTCTTATTTTATTTCTTCATACATAACTCACTAACCAAACATGTTGGAAACATGTTTCCTTGCCCATCAACACCTACCTTGGCCGCCACTATGCTTCTTTTGGGGAAATTTGACATGCAAATCCCTTATTTTTGCATGCATGATCAACTAGTCATCCCACATCTTCCCATCATACTTTCAAAGTTTACTACTAGGCCCTTTCTAGTGAAATTCACATTTATAACACTAAATCAAATCATCAAAAATGTCACACACAATTTAACACATATCATAGGCATCAAAATAAATTTTAAATTATTTTTATGCCTCGGTTTTGTGGTCCCGAAACCACATTCCGACTAGGGTCAATTTTGGCCTGTCACATGATACATACTCACCTTTTGTTTCTGAATTTCATAACAAATCACACATACCTGAATTGAATACAATTTCACATGGTTATTCTTTTCTCTGAATGCCCATTGAATTGTTCGGAATCAATAAGGATAATTGAAGAGCTCATAAGCTCATACAATACAAACGTCCTAGACGTGGTCTTACATGTAATCAAATATCAATGCCACTGTCCCAGACAGGTCTTACACGAAATCATATACGATGCCAATGTCTCAGACATGGTCTTACATGTAAATCACAAATTGATGCCAACGTCCCAAACGTGGTCTTACACGATAACACATATCAGAATCTTATGTCATGACATATGTATCCTAACTATTCCTATGGTTCATAAGGGGTTTTCAAACGTTGTTAGATTATCGAAACTTTCTCAATTTCACTTATTCGAACAATTCATTTTTGGAATAGATTCTCCAAAGCTCGATTCAATTCGGCATCACATATATATATTTCTTTACAACTCAATTCAACATATATAATGCATATACATTTCAATTTAACAACATTTATTTACTTATGAACTTACCTCGTACTAACATGAGTGGAACGAAACGATTGTTCGATAATTTTTGACTTTCCCCGATCCAGATCAGATTTCCTTATTTCTTGATCTAATTCAATACAAATTCAACTTATTAAATCATAAACTCAACCAAATTCATCCAAAAACTCATAAATGGGGTAATTACACTTTTGTCACTGACATTTCACATTTTTCACAATTTAGACCCTATTTCATAAAACAAAAAATGTTCTAAATTGACCACACCCATGCTTGGCTGAATTTCACTAAGGTCCCTAGTAGCCCATTTCTTTCATTTATTTCACATTTTGACCCCTCAAATACAAAATTTACAATTTAATCGCAAATAGGCATTTTTACTAAAAATCACTTAATTAAATATGAAAATCTATTAACACATATTTATTTTTCATCATCAATCACAATTTCATCACATTATCAACAATGGAAAATATCAAATTCATCATCAATTCTGAAAATTAAAGCACGGGCCAGCTAGTACACGAAGCAACGATCTCAAAATTTTAAAAATTATCAATAACCGAACAAAAATGAATCTTTAACTAGTTTCCAAAAGTGCTGAACTAAAAACAACCTCCATGGCTTTCTTTTTCTCCACATTCGGCTATTAAAGATGAAAATGCATGTGAATTTTTTATGTTTTGTTTTATTTATTTCATAATAATATATTATTTACCTTTTTAACCTTTGTAAATTAATATGAAAACCTTATAAATAATCCCATAACCGTCCATCCTATAGTTTAATGGCCAAATTTCACTCTAAGGACCCCACATTATAAAAGCCACAGCAATGTAACACGTTAACAATTAGCTAGCTGCTTTTACAATTTATGTGATTAAGTCTTTATAAAATCGAGCACATAAACGATAAAATTTTCGTACGAAAATTTCACACATAATAATTGACATACTTTAAGCAAGGAATATAATATTAGAATATTTTTCTCACTCGTATTCGTGGTCCCGAAACCACTATTCCAACTAGGGTCTAAACCGAGCTGTTACACACACGCCCGTGTCTCTGCCCAAGTGGACGAAAATAGGCCCTTTTACAAGTCATTTTTCACACCCAACTAGGTATATACCTACAGCCAAAGATGCACATATAAACAAGTCATAACAAGGCACCAAAATCATGATTCTAGCTATATACATATGGTATAATGAAATACAACTAATATGCCCTCAGGCACTTCATATGACAACATATAAACATGTCTAAATGTGTACTCAATTTGATCAAAATGATTAACTAACTTCCAACTAAGTTTGCATCATTACATACTATTGAATTTTCTTACCAAAACATACGAAATGGTGCCAAAAATACCATTCAACAAATAACATCAATAGTTTTATAAACCATTCAAATAAAGTACCAATTCTCAACAAGTCACAAGCCATATATATTATGCATATTCATCTATCATTTCATCTTCTTTCATTCAAATAAATACTATTATTTGCCAACACAGGGAATCGATCCCAGGTCTTCCCTTATGCTCCACACGCCACCTTTTTAGGAACTTAGTGGCGTCACCCTTGCCACTTTACTACAGCTCTTTTTGTGATGCATGTTACCCAGAACTTTATATAAGGGCACCTAGCTAGAACCCCTAACTCCTAAGTCCAAAATTTAAAAATTCTACCGGGTTTTGGCCAACTCATGGGCCTTCCATAAGCCCATTTACATACCCAAATTATGAATTCCATAATCACATACCAAATTTTAGAAACTTACTTAAAATATCATGATTAATCAATTTTAAATTTGTTTAAGTGGACGTCTTTGATAAATCGATTAATTGTGGCGTTGAGCTATTTTGAAAATAAGTATCATTTTGAAAACACGTCCTAAGTCTAGCCCATTTGAATAATTATCAACCAGGTTTAAAGTTATTAAAATTGAAAAAATCCCGAAAAGAAATAAAAGGAAAGTTAAAATGGCCTTATTACAACCCAAAAATAAATAATAATTAAAGGAAATTTAATGAAAACCAACGCTTATTTAAAAGTCCAAAGCGATCACCGTATACTCAATCCCTTCCTAAGTCCCCACATCAAGGCTCACCTGCAAGGTTAAGGAAAGGGGCTGAGTTTGAAACTCACAGCAACAAGCCCTTTCGAGCCCAAAACAATAACGACTGTTGGGCCTAAGCCCAAATCCAATCTAAACATGTCTTGGGCAGTAGCCCTTTCGATTTCATATTTCATAACACTGGGCAAGCCTTTTCATATTTCATATTACTAGGTCAAGCCTTTATCAGAAACAGTATGGCCCATAGGCCCATTTCAATATCACATATAATGTCAATGAAAGAATGCAAGCCCATTTGGGAGACTACTCAACCCACCATCCGCTACTCTCCACCCGTACCAACCAACACACCATGTGGGGATTAACTCAACCCACCCCGCCATGACTCTCCACTGGCAGCATAGCTGCTTTATCATATAACTAGAGGCCTAGCCTCTTTTAATAACTGGGGCAAAAGCCCTTTTAAAAATTGGGGCATAAGCCCTTTAATAACTGGGGAATAAGCCCTTTAATAACTGGGGCACAAGCCCTTTTACACTTCCTCCGTTCATATAAAACCCAACCCAATGCATTTATGATTACATCATGTGCATAACATACATATCATGTGCATATCATACATGTCATGTGCATATCATACATACCATGTTTATCAAAATCCCATGTATTAAATTCATACATAAACCCTAGGGGTATAATGGTCATTTTTACCTAGGGGCAAAACGGTCATTTTCATGTTATAAGGGTAATCTTGTAATTTTACCAAAAATTAGGGTTTCCATGTTCATTAACAGTTACTAACAATTCATGGGTGCAAAAGTGATTCTGGCCCATTTTTTTAGCGAAATCGAGTTATTGGGCCTAAAACCCCTAATGGGCCCTACTTAACCGATTTTGTCATCTAGGCCCATTTAGCCTATATCCATAACAGTATTAACAGTCTTAACATGCAATTTAAAGATTTCCATTTTCTACCAATTTTTCCCAAATGGGCCCGAAAGCCTATTGGGCCCTATTGCAGCCCCTCGAGGCCCAACTTACCATGAATGCCAAAAATCACGTTCTTACTATTTCCAATGTTCCTGATCATCATCTCAATGAATCTAACTAACTAATGAGTGTTCGCTTGCTCACGAGTCCTCGAAATGCCAGAATTTCGGCATTTCAGCTTTTCGGCATTTATCGCTTTCAGCTTATGAAAAAAGGTTCGTTACACACCTGTTTGGCGATATTCCTCGACGAGATCTCCTACACGATTTCTCTTATAATCCATCATTAATAATCATCTTCACATAATTGAACCACCCCAAAAATCATCTAATACTAATACTTACACATTCGGCCACCATCCATAATGGCCTTAGGAAACTTACCTTTGTCGCGATTGATGACTAGGTCTAGCCACTTCGAAGATCCAAGCTACCCCAAGTCGGAACTACACCTTGCTGCTCCTCCACTAAATAAACCACAAAAAATATTAAAAGAAGACCCCATAAAGCCTATACCCATATTCGGCCTTCTCCCTAAATTATAGGGTTTCGGCTTTTGGCCAACAGTTACTCTAGGAATCGTTTAGAGTTCGAGCACTTACCACAGTCTTTCTTCTCTTGAACCCGTACGCCTAAAAGGTAAAGGAATTGAACGCCAACAACTGAAAAGGAAAGAAAAGGTTGCTGGTCACAAAGAATCGGCACCCCCTATCTTCACTGATTTCGGCTTTTGCGGTATTTCGGCAGAAGTAGAGATAAGGGAAAGAAACAATGGTGAATGGAGGGAAATAGTGGGCTGATTTGAAAGAAGGAAAAGGAAGAAAAAATGAATGGGAGGGAGGTAGATTTGGCTGGAAAAGAAAAGAGAGAAAAAGGCTACACACCAAAGGAGAAATCGGCACCACCTAGCCCCTAAAACCGAAAATCCCCACCTAAAACCCCTCTACAAAAAATCCCCTCTCCAATCTCCCTTATTTGGCCAACTCTATCTCCATATCAAATCCCTAAAATCTCTCCCCTTATCCCTCCTTAATCTATGCATTTGACTTGATCCAACTCTCCTCTTACAGAATCCACTTAGGTTCCAACACTTACCCTTCCTGCACATAAAAATAAATACTCTTATTTGCCAACACAGGGAATCGATTCCAGCTCTTCCCTTATGCTCCACATGCCACCTTTTTAGGAACTTAGTGGTGTCACCCTTGCCACTTTACTACAGCTCTTTTTGTGATGCATGTTACCCAGAACTTTATATAAGGGCACCTAGCCAGAACCCCTAACTCCTAAGTCCAAAATTTAAAAATTCTACTGGGTTTTGGCCAACTCATGGGCCTTCCATAAGCCCATTTACATACCCAAATTATGAATTCCATAATCACATACCAAATTTTAGAAACTTACTTAAAATATCAAGAATCGCGAAAAACCCAAAAATCAGGATGTTACAATATCCCAACATAATTTAGCCAAAAGCCTAAGCACATGTACATCAACCATGTTAGCCATGTAAATACATATATAAACCAATAATCGTGGATGAGTATAACAATTGATTAAGTTTCATATACATGTATCATCGAATTAAATTTTCCATATACCATGTAAAAATATTTCCACGTAATTCGTAGGTGTCTTTGTAATAATCCGTTATTGAACTCTTACCATTTCGTATTAGAATATTGCATGTTGAACCATTAAAATACCATTGAATACCTGGGATAGGTCACACATAGTGTGCTAACTCATATAACTATAATCTATCAAATCTTGTACATGTATGCTCATACGAGCTATGAATCGGTATGCTCACTCGAGCTGAAGATCGGTATGCTTTCACGAACTGTAAGTCAGTATGCTCACACGAGCTGTGGGTCAGAACTAATACGATCTCACCTCAAATTTAGTGAGTTGAGTCGTTTAGATGCCCGATCATCTAACGAAGAAGTTTCATTCGACTTGAGAAGCTTGGATGGAATTAGGCTTAGATTGGAGTTTAAGGACAAATATGGATTGAAAATGGTTGAGTTTGGATAGTTGTAGGTTCGGCTAGCAAGAAATAAAAGTATAAATGATAGCTTGTTCGGTTAGGTGGGTATTTTTGGATGGACGAAAAGTGAATTTTAAGATGCAAGAGTGAACCAACACTAAATAGGAGTGCTGACCCAAAACTTATAATATCTTAAAAAGGATAGTTGATGGTGATATCGACTTTTACCCGTTACCTAAAAAGATAAGAACCAATGGTATGTAGGATGGTGAACCCCACATTCAAATAGAGTGATAAGTTAAGAAAAGATTCAGGTTGGAACCACTCATTAAGTAGATAAGTCAGCTGAGTCTTTGGACAAAATTGAGAGAATAAATTCTCACAAAAACACTTACATAACAATCAAGTTGACAAAAGTTTTTTACAAAGTGAAATGAGCTAAATTTATAGCCTTTTCATGGCTAGCCAAATAGGCAGCTTAGGATAGCTGAACAACCATTTTATTTCAGCTTAATTAAGCTAGAAAATTCAAGAATTTGTTTATGAAAGTTCCTTAAAGTTTCTTGGCCATAGAGAACATCAATGGGCAGCTTCTAGATGCCCTAGTTCAACTGGAACTTAATTGAGTGTTTTGAGAGCTGAGTTGCAGCAATAAATTTGGCCTTGGTGTTTGGGAAGCTTGATTGAGCTGATGCTTAGTAAAACTAAATGGACTTGAAGTTTTAATGAACTTCTTGGGTAGCTAGCCGGCCGTGAATTGTGAACACAAGGAGACAATTGGTCACAAAGTGTGAGAGCAAAAACATGAACAGCCTTGTAATATGAACGGCATGGGCTGCTGGTGTGAAAGCTTTCAATGGTAGCTTGGAAGAGCTAATTGGTCTCTTTGAGAAGAATAATTAGTAGTTGATTGTTGCTGTTGCAATAACTGAACCATCATGTCTTTTGGAGAAAATAAATCAGCAGCTAAATTTGTGTTAATGCCATCCCAAACATTGCACCTGCACTCAAATTAATTCAGCATATTAACTCAACTTAAACATATTAATTTCAGCAGCTTAAAGACATATTAAAACCTTGTATTCAACTAAGACACATTAAGCATGTAAGGTTTAAGACATGTCTTAAATCCGGCTGTAGCTTAGAACATCTTAATTAGCTAAATCGGCTGGACAAATTAAATGGGCAACAAGCTTTAAATTGGTCATAAACTTGACACATTAAAATAGCTAATAAATATGAGCAAAATAAGACATAATTAAACTTAATTAAAATGTCCAAGATTAGATAAATTAAAACAAAATTAATTATTTAAGCTAACTTTAACTTATTTAATTTATTCCAGCAAACACAATTAAATAGAAATTAAGGATGAGCTCAATTGAGCTAGATGGAGCTGAGTTGAGCTGATGGAACCAAATGGAAGCTAAGGTCAACTTGCAAAAGAATGCATGGAGTCCTTGTTGAGTTGGTTCGAGCTCCTTCAATGCGTCTAGCCATGGTTTCATTCCATGTGTGAGCAGCTAAAGCTGAAATGTGTTCTTTAAAGGACTTAGATTGTGCTCGTGTAATAGTGCCTTAGGGTAGTTCGATCAGATCCTTGTTCTAGCTAGACGAGCTCCGGGGTGTGCTCGCATCATCCCCTCTTCTTCGAAGTGACTTGTCCTCAAGTCAGATTCTGTGTCAAATGGGGATAAGTTAGACACATTGAAAGTTCCACTTATGTTATACTCACCCGGTAAATCAAGTTTGTAGGAGTTCTCGTTGATTCTTTCGATAACTTGGAACGATCCATCTCTTCGGGGTAATAACTTAGATCTCTGTTGGGCTGGTAATCGTTCTTTGTGCATATTTATCCCTAAACCCCAATCTAAGCCTAATTCCATCCAAGCTTCTCAAGTCGAACGACACTTCTTTATTAGACGATCGGGCATCTAAATGACTCAACTCACTAAACTGAGGCGAGATCGTATTAGGAACGTAGCTACACAATACTGCTCACATGAGCTGTGGAGTATCCGCAACACATACAGGACCAATACCCAAATCATGTAAACCCTAATGACATGTCATTTGTATCCTACAAATTCCTAAGGTTCAAATGAGACTCGGTAATTTTCGTACGTCATTGGATATGCAACTGTGTATACATATAGCAAATGTATATTTCATGCATATTTCAAAATAAAACATATAATCACAATTTAATCACATGAACTTACCTCAATAGATTTACGTAAATACAGAGGCGATTAACCTGAGACTTTTTCTTTACCCCGATCTAATGCCGTACCAGGCCTGTCTTGATATATATGGATAAATTTAACTTTATTCAATATATTTCTCATTCAATTTAACCCAAAATCATATCTTGGCGATGAAACACCCCTAACCTGTATCTGTCACTGGAACAGGGTTATGGAGTATTACTGAAGTTTACAATTCAATTACAGTTAACTCATGTCATTTACTATTCATTTCTAAAAATCAATCACAATAAATCATAATGTTCATCATATGGGTCCTCGAGGCCCAAAATACATATGAGAATCAAGTCGAGACTAAACCGAAATCATATAAATTTTTTTACGAAATTTCAATATTTTTCTTATGTGTAGGGGACACACGCCCGTGTGGCCAGGCTATGTGGCTCACATGGCCAATGGCACGCCCATGTCCCAGGCCGTGGGGGCATTCAATGTGAGACACACGGCCATGTTCGTGTCCTTACCGTGTAACTCTCTGACTTGGGTCACACGGCCAGCCATACACCCATGTGCTAGACTGTGTGGACAAATTAATTTTCAAAAATTAGGTGTAGGGGTTACACGGCCAAGACACACGCCTATATACTGGGCCGTGTGTATCACTGTAACACCCCAAATTTCTTATTTTTCTTTCTGTTAAAAGTTGACAGAATGTGTACTTGCTTCAGTGGTTAAGTGTTCTAGGTATGTATGAGAGGTCCCAAGTTCAAGCCCTACCTTTTGTAATTTTTGTTATTTTTGGAATTAAGCCCTATCTCTGTTCAATGGGCTTATATTTAATTACCTTTATTTCCATATTAGAATGAGCTTGTTGGTTTGAGTGGTAAGGGTGTGCTGTGTTGTGCTGGAGGTCCTGTGTTCGAATCCCTGCGTGAGCATGGGAGTTTATTTTTGCTCTTTTGACCGAGAGAGTTTCGGTCAAACAAGAAATAAACTGACATTTCATCTACCTCTCTCTACATTTTCTTTTTTCGTCTTCCTCTATTGATTTTGATCTTTCGTATCGTAGTCCTTTTGTCTCGTTATTTTGGTGTTTCGCAGTATTCTGATAAGTGGGATTTTAGTTTCTGGAACTTGATTTTTCAACATGTTGGTTAAAGCTTAATTGTTGTATTGGCAGTTTGGTATATAAGTTAAGGAACTTTTCTGCATGTTTCTGAAGTAGGAAAATATGGTGAGCAGTAAAGTTACGCTCGGATAGCCTATACTGTGCTAGAAATTGCTTGTTTCATCGGTAAGTCACTTGCATAATTATTGGGCTTAAGTCATGGCTCGTAAATCATTTGTTAAGTGGCCTTTGGATTGTTGTTATTAGGTTTTCGAGAGCTATAGGTTTCTATTTCATTACTTTCGAAATAAGTGTGTTCCCGAAACACAGAAAAATGAGCTTCGGCAAAAGCTGAAAAACCCCATTGTCGATGCCACACGGGCGTGTGGTCGTCCGTGTGGTAGGCCATGTGTGACAACACGGCTGTGTGGTCGATGAAAACATGGTCGTGCGTAGCACACGGTCATGTGGTGGCCAAGGTGTGGCCGAATGGGCTACACAAGAGTGTGGGTACACACGGGCGTGTGGGAATTTGGGCAAGGTATTGTGATCCACACGGGCCAAAGCCAATTTTGGACGTGTGGGCCCAATGGGCAACCACATGGGTGCGTGGGACCATTTAGTTAAAATGTTTCCTAGGGTTGCACGAGTCACCCAAGTTGACTGTGAACCTACTATAGGGTCAGTAAGCAATACTTCAACCCTAAATCGTGTGACCAAAATATATAATATATGTATTAAGCATGTTTACTGATCTGTATGTATGGCTGATAATTGAATTTTAAGCATGTATTTCTGTATGTATGCATTCAGCATGTTTAGCTGAATCTGTATTGGGGTAGGATGATTGATTATTGGATGAAGTGTACTGAAAGGCTTTTATGCCTATTATCTGGAAGCTCAGATGCAATTACTGATATGTGCCCATTCGGTACGACTTGGTGTGTAGGGCTGGGTGGGTGTTTTAAACCCTACATAGTGTGTAGGAAAGGTCAGAGATGGTGTGTAGAGGCTGGTGGGTAGGATACTGATTTCTGTTATAGTATGCATACTGTATCTGAGATGGGTTAAAGCCTAATCTATACTTGAAACTATATTTGAATGGGCTAAGGCCTAAATTGTATCTGAATCTGTAATGAGCTTAGGCCCCAGACTGTATTTGACTGATAACTATTGTCTGACTGTATTCATGTCTTCTATGGGGATTACACACTGAGTTTATGTAAACTCACCCCTTTCTATTTTATCTGTACATGTAATCCCTAGACTTAGATGGATCAGAGCGGCAGAAGGCACAACGGTCACCACATGTCTATTGAACTGCTTCAATTCCATTTATGGTTTTTATTTCCTATTTTTGATGTAATTTGGGACTTTTGGACTGTCTGCTTTTATTTGGATTTTAACTATTTGCATGGACTTTTAAACTGTAAAACTCAACAAAAACTCGGTTTAACTAAAAATAACATTTTACCTAAATGCGAACGGTTTTCTTTAAATAGCACAGTTTTAAAAGCTTCCACTACAGGTTATATTTTTAAACGAATCAAATTAATGAGAAAATAATTTTGAAATTTATGAGAGATAAACAAAAGCTAATAAACAGAAATGAATTTAACTCGATAAATTTGATTTCAAATCCCATTCCATGTGACATCGCCAGATTTAACCATAACATCTAAGCCAGGTTTGGAGTGTTACATTTAGTGGTATCAGAGCTAGATTGTAAAACTCGACTGTGAATTTTTAGTTTTAAAACTTGGTTTTTAAAAGCTGATTTTCAAATGATTTGAAATGATTTGACTGAGAATATGATACACTAAGTCTCTGGCGCCAGTCCTGTAAATATCTTGATAAACTGTTATGATATTATAGCTATTGTATTTTGAAAACATTCTAGTAAGTGTATACTGAAACTGTAGTAAAATTGAAACTGATAGAGACTATACTTGTGAAAAACAAACTTTGAATTTATGATACTGTTTTACATAAAACATATGTTAATAAATACTAAAACTGCAACTGATTCAAAAAATTCATAATATAGATAAAGCTGAATAGACATGAGCGCACGAGGTATCCATGAACGTGGTACTAGAGGCCGAGGTAGAGGTCATAGGGGGCCTCGAGTTAAGTCCTCTTCTTTGGGCAACATTCCAAGCCTAGATACGAGTGAGACGCCAGTGTCACCTACTACTGAAACTGGGTCTCAAGATCACATGGCTAGTGATGAGCATTGTCCCAGGCTATGTTAAGGATACTGGAGACGGTCGTTGGGCCCAACACTAGATCTGGGGGTCGAAGGTTGGTTACGGAACGACTCAGGTCCAATAGAGATAAACTTTTTAAGGGTGTCACTAGAATCGCCCCTAATTTGGTTCAATACTGGATGGAGGCTACTGAGAGGATAATTGATGATTTAGACTAATCCCTGGGCAAAAATTGAAGGGTGCAGTCTCATTGCTTCGTAATGAGGCCTATCAGTGGTGGCTAACTCTTAAGGAGGGCACTCAATCCGATCATCTGTCTTGGGAGTTCTTTAAGTCTGTCTTCCAAGGGAAGTATGTGGGAGCAAGTTACATCGATGCTAGCAGGTGTGAGTTTCTGAACCCACTCAGGGAAACCGATAAGTGGCCAAGTGTGAGGCCGAATTTCTGAGACTGAGCTGTTATACGCAAGGTGTAACACCCCTCGCCCGCATCCGACGCCGGGACGGGGTTCGAGGTGCTACCTGACTTTTACTAACACTTCCATATTAAACAGGGCCATGAAATCTCAAATAATTAAAAACTTTTCTTTTCACATGCAATCTGTCCCTTATGCGAGCTTACGAGGCCCAATACATGCATTCGGGGCGGTTCGGGAACCAATCGAGAACTCATGAAAAAACTTAGAAAAATCTCTTGCGTTAAGGCTTCACACGCCCGTGTGCTCAGGCCGTGTGGCCAGAAATAGGCTAATTATCAAGCCTTTTGTCACTCTCACACCACATGCATAGATACATACTTATCCAATAACATACAACGTGGCATAAATGAGCTCTTAAACATCTACAAACATGTTATGCTCAAGTTATTTTCTTATGTAATAAATATTATAGAATTTGCCCATATCATTACCACATACTAGACATAACTATCATTACATCACAAACCATTCATGAAGCATTATTAACTATTTACCAATCACTTAATCCTGCATTAGTTACTAGCTCATCAATGAATCTCAATTCAATCTCTAGGCATACATGTTGTAAGCCACATCACAAGAGATAATAACATACATGCATAAGAATAATCATATGGGCCCATAATGTCATTAGCCGACATAGGCCAATTTACATAACTAATACTACCTTAATAACAAGCCAATGCCTTTGGCTAAATCATAATATTACATACTCACATTAAAACCCTATACATGCCATAGACTCGAATCACTTGAGTTTACTTACTCGATAACGTTAACTCGATAGGGTGATAATATCTCCGACGGCCTCCAACCCGAGCTAACCTGGAAACTCTAGAAAACATGGGAAAGAAGGGGGTAGCTTTAGCTTAGTAAGTTTATATGAAAACAATTAGCAACTCATTAACTTGTTTTATCAATGTTTACAACATATTTTCGTTTCACTACAAGCTGTCTTTCTGAGCAACGGTCACTAAATTATTTATATCTGGAGCTACGAAACTCCGAATTAAGTTCTGTTAATTTTCCCTGAAACTAGACTTATTTTCTTTTTTTCCATAAAATTTCCAGAATTTTTGGTTAAGCCAAATAGTACAGTTTATTAGTTAAAGTCTCCCCTGTTTCAGGGTATGACCACTCTGACCCCTGTACACTACAAACCGAATTTCTCCTTGTACAAAATTCCAACGACCATGCCGTTTATTCCCCATAAAAATAGACTCAATAAGGAATCCATTCATGTAAGGTATAACTCTTAATAATTTTTGTACAATTTTTTGTGAATTTATAAAGTTAGAACAGGGGATCTCGAATTCATTCAGACCCTGTTTCACAAGAATTCAAATATCAAACAATATGGAATTCTTTTTCTTCCTCTGTTTCTTTCATGTGAAAATAGACTCATTAAGCTTTAATCTCATATTTTATACTGCCTCTAACTCATTTTCCACTATTTTTAGTGTATTTTCAAAGTTACACTACTGCAGTAACTCAAATCTGTCAAGGCTAAATTACTCATTCATGATCATTGTTCATAATATTAATACAACACCATTTTATCCATCATGGTAAGAATACATATTATGCATCATAGATCATCACATATCAAGGCATTCTCATAGGATTAGTATACATACTTGCACAACTCGTAACATAACTCGAGTGCATACTCACCAATGACTTACTTCATTGAGACCATCATTAACTCTTTCCTTGGATTGCCCGTTGAACACTTGGAATACTAATTAGATACTCGGAAAAGCCTTTGCACATAAGTGCTTCAATTGTAGCTAAAGCTACCTCATATCTCATGACATTTCAATGCTCACTCTCGAGCTAGTCATCTAGACTCATAATTCCTAGTGACATGTCACTCGTATCCTATTCTATTCCTAAGGTTCAAACGGGATTTTTCCTTGTCTATTAAGGCTTTGTCTTATCATATTTCTATTAATTACATACACATTAATATCTGTACAATTCATGTAATGATAACATTTAAATACATGTATAGCATGGTATTGTTTACATACGAACTTACCTCGATACCACAAATGTGAAAAGGACATACTCGTCCATAAATCGATTTCTTTCCGTTCTAGGTCCAAGTCTCAATTTTCATCATCTATAACATCACATTTAGCCTACCAATCAGTCACAATATTCATATGGGTCTAAAAATCATATTTTTACAAATTTTCATTTTGACCCCTAAACTTTTGCATATTTGCACTTTTTCCCCAATGCTCGTAAATTAATTTTTATTCAATTTCTATAAGGTTTAAAAGACATGCTGAACATTTTTCTCTTCTATGGCAACTCCAAATTTTCACTAATTCACACACTTATGACCAATTTGTAACTTTCACAATTTAACCCCTTTTTGACATTTTTACCGAAATTCATTGAATAAAACTCATATTTAACACATCAAACATTCATTATCCACTATAAATCATCAAAGCACAACCATATCATGAATGGGTAAATTTTAAACTCAAATTTCTCTTCAATCAATTGGTAGAAATAGAAAATTTAAGCTTCGGGATCTCAAAAATACGAAAATCATTAAAAGCGGGACAAAAACCGTACCTATATAAGCCATAAAAGCTTGGCGAATGGAGCTCATCCATGGCTGCTATTTTCTGTTCTTTCCACGGTTGAAGAAGAAAGAATGAAAAAAATGATAGCTTTTATCATTTGTCTTATTAGGTTATTTTAATTAATTTACAAAATTACCCTTTTATTTCAACCAAATTTCAAAAATACCAAACAAATATCCATTCACTAACTTATTAAAGGAATAATTGTCACATAAGGACTTTCAATTTAAAACTCATAACAATTAGGCACCTCATATATAAAGAACTCAACTTTTGCACTTTTTACAATTTAGTCCTTTTGACTAAATTGAGTGCTCAAACGTCAAAATTTTCGAATAAAATTTTTACGAAATATTTGCATAAATTTATAGACTATAAAAATATAATAAAAATAATTTTTTTTTTCGTCGGGTTTGTGGTCCCGAAACCACTGTTCCGACTAGACCCAAAATCGGGCTATTACACAAGGTATGGTGGCATCTGAATATCAGAGATGTATCTATCTTAAGAACAGTCTTAGGGATAATCTGAGGGTACTGATAGCTTTGCAGAGGGAGCGAGAGTTCTCCTTTCTGGTAGAGAAGGCGAAAATCGCCGAAGAGATTAAGTGCACTGAGCTCCAAAATAGAGATCATGAGAAGGGTAAGAACAAGAGGGATTCGGAGCCCTCGAGTTCGGTACAGAAGCCTAAGAAAAAGGCCAGGACTGATGGGCCAATTAGAGCTAGAGGAGATTGTGGTAGACGCCATGTTGCTCCTACTGGATTGCAACCATGTGGAGATTGTGGTAGACGCCATCAAGGCGAGAGTTAGAGGAGGACTAGGGAGTGTTTGAGGTGTGGGTCATTAGAACACCATATTCGGGAGTGTCTACTGAGGGCTGATCAGGTGAAAGCTCCGGGTTTTGGTACTGAGCAACCACAGAGGGTAGTTCAGCAACCACCGAGGGCTGTGGTCAGGCTAGGGGTGGTAACGGTATGGGATGTGGACAGAGAGCACCAGGCAGAGGTGCTAGACAAACTAAGGTGAAATAGTCGACTCTTGTTTATGGTGCTCATCATTGAGACGACAGAGATGCTCCAAACGTCATTGCCGGTCTATTCTTAATTTATGATGTACCTTACCTTACTTTGATAGACATAGGTTACACACATTCCTATGTAGCTAGCACTGTGTCTGAAAACTTGGGATTTTGGTTGAGAGTACTTCTAGTGAAGTGACTGTACTGAGTCCACTGAGGCAATCAGTTTGGGTTAGCAAACTGTATAAAGATGTTCCGCTAGAGGTTTAAGGGTCGGTATTTCTGGCTAATCTGATGGAGCTTCCGTTTGGGGAGTTCGACCTGATTCTGGGTATGGACTAGTTGGTCAAGGACCGTATCAGTCTGGACTATGCGACTAAGAGGGTTGTCTTGAGAACTGAGGAGGATAATGAGGTAGTCATGATTAGAGAACGTTAGAATTATTTGGCTAATGTGATCTCTGCACTCGTGGCTGAGAAACTAGTTAGTAAGGAATGTGAGGAATTCTTGGCCTATGTTAGTATTTCCAATTCTAGGGACTTTTCTATAAAGGACATCAGAACTGTAAGGGACTTTTTGGACGTCTTTCCTGAGGAGCTACCAAGTTTACCTCCAAACTGAGAAGTGGAATTTGGGATTGAGCTTCTTCATGGTACAGCTCCAGTATCTATAGCCCCCGTCGAATGGCACCGAAGGAGCTTATAAAGCTTTAGGCTCAATTACAGGAGTTGTTGGATCTTTGTTTCATTCGTCCTAGTGTGTCTCTGTGAGGAGCACCAGTTCTGTTTGTTAACAAAAAGGATGGGACCATGAAGATGTGCATAGACTATCGGTAGTTGAACAAGCTAACCATTATGAACAAGTATCCACTTCTGAGGATCGACAACTTATTTGATCAGTTCCGAGGGCCTTCTGTGTTCTCTAAGATCAATCTCCATTTAGGGTATGACCAGTTAAGGGTTAAAGAGGTGGATGTGTATAAGACAGCATTTAGGACTCGTTATGGACGCTATGAGTTCCTAGTTATGCCTTTCAAGTTGACGAATGCACCGACCATTTTTATGAATTTGATGAACTGAGTATTTTAGCCCTATTTGGATCAGTTCATTGTCATCTTCATTGATGACATTCTGGTATACTCTAAGACTGAGGATGATCATGATGAGATGATCAGATAAGCATCTTAAAGTTGTGCTTCAGATTCTCCGTGAGACTGATTGCAGTACCCTTGTCTAAGCTACTACGTAAGGGTATTCCGTTTGTCTGGATTGATGTGTAGCAGGAGAGCTTTAAAAAGCTTAAGACTGTTTTGACTGAGGCTCTTATTCTGATACAACCTAAACTTGGAAAGAAGTTTGTGGTTTACAACGATGTGTCGCATGTGGGTTTGGGTTGCATTCTAATGTAGAATGGTAAGGTTGTGGTATATGCATCTCGTCAACTTAAGAAGCATGAGGCAAACTATCTGATGCATGATTTGGAATTGGTCGCCGTAGTCTTTTCTTTGAAAATCTGGAGGCACTATCTGTACGGTGAGAGGTGTATTATCTACACTGATCACAAAAGCCTCAGGTACCTCTTGACTTAGAAGGAGTTGAATCTTAGGGAGTGTAGATGGATTAAGCTACTTAAGGACTATGATTGTACTATTGATTACCATCTTGGCAAGGCCAATGTGGTGGCCGATACGTTGAGTCGTAGGCCGATGACTGATCTAAGAACGATGTTCGCTAGACTTAGTTTGTTCGACGATGGAAGTTTGTTGGCTCCGTTATATTGAGGGTGGCAACACTACAGACTTTGGGCTGAATAATGATGGGGTACTCTATTTTTGTGGTCAGATTTGTGTACTGATTAATACTTATCTGAGGCAGTCTATTCTAAGAGAGGCGCATAATAGCCCTTATGCTATGCATTCTAGTGGGAATGAGATGTACCGAGATCTTCGAGAACTATACTGGTGGCCGAGATTGAAACAAAAAGTTACTGATTTTGTGGCATGATGTCTGACATGACAGTAGGTTAAGGCTGAGCATAAGTTACCTTCAGGTTTACTGCAACCTATTAAGATTCTGCTATGGAAGTGGGAGTGAGTAACGATGGACTTCATTAGTGGGTTGCCTCTATCACCCACAAAGAAGGATTCTAGTTGGGTCATCGTAGATCGATTGACCAAGTCTACACATTTCATTCTGATTAGGACCGACTATTCTCTTTAGAAGTTGGTGAAGCTCTACATTTCTGAGATAGTGAGACTGCATGGGGCATCGGTCTCAATCATTTCCTCTTTTCACATCTCGGTCCTGGAAAAAGTTACATGAGGTTCTGGGTTTGAGATTAGACTTTAGTACTGTGTTCCATCCTCAGACTGATGGTCAATTTGAGAGGGTGATTCAGATACTGGAGGATATGTTGAGGAGTTGTGTTATCGATTTTCGAGGCAGTTGGAAGTATTATCTGCTGCTAGCGGAGTTCGCCTATAATAACCACTTGTAGTCTAGCATTCAGATGGCACCATACGAAGCTCTGTATGAACGTAAGTGTCGCACTCCCCTTTGTTGGACTAAGTTAGGTGAACGATGGGTTATGGGTCTTAAGTTGGTTTTTGAGACTGAAGATAAGGTTAGACTGATTCGGGATTGTCTAAAAGTGACCTCTGATAGGCAGAAATCATATGCTGATCTAAAGAAAAGTGAGATTGAGTATATTGTAGGGGACTCCGTGTTTCTCAAGGTCTCGCCATGGAAGAAGGTTCTAAGGTTCGGTCACAAGGGCAAATTGAGCCTTAGGTTTATTAGGCCTTACTGAATTCTGAAGCGAGTGGGACCAGTCGCTTATTAGTTAGAGTTACCTCCAAAGCTAAACTGTATTCATGACGTATTCTACGTCTCATTATTAAGGCATTACCGCTCTGATCCTACTCATATGTTCCTGTTGAAGAAATTGAGGTTAGGCCAGATTTGACCTTCGAGGAGGATGCTGTTCAAATTCTAGATTTCGATGTAAAGGTTCTTCGAAAGAAGTCTATCGCTTTAGTGAAGGTGCTGTAGCTGAATCATAGCACTGAGGAGGCCACGTGGAGCCTGAGGATGCGATGCATCAGCAGTATCCTCATCTGTTCTAATGAGGTAAATTTTGAAGCCAAAATTTTCTTTTAGGGGGTAGACTTGTAACGCCCCAAAATTCTTATTTTTCTTTTTATTAAAAGGTGACAAAATGTGTATTTGCTTCAATGGTTAAGTGTTCTAGGTATGTGTGAGAGGTCCCAAGTTCAATCCTACCTTTGGAAATTTTTCTTATTTTTGGAATTAAGCCCTGTCTCTGTTCAATGGGCTTATATTTAATTGCCTGTAGTTCCATATTAGAATGAGCTTGTTGGTTCAAATGGTAAGGGTGTGTTGTGTTGTGCTGGAGGTCTTATGTTTGAATCCCTACGCGAACCTAGGAGTTTATTTTTGCTCGTTTGACTGAGAGAGTTTCGGTCAAACAAGAAAGAAACTGACGTTTCATCTATCTCTCCCTGCATTTTCTTTTTTTCTCTTCCTCGATCGATTTTGATATTTCGTATCGTAGTCCTTTCGTCTCGTTATTTTGGTCTTTCGCACTATTCTGATAAGTGGGATTTTAGTTTCTAGAACTTGATTTTTCCAACATGTTGGTTAAAGCTTAATTGTTGTATTGATGGTTTGGTATATAAGTTAAGGAACTATTTTGCATGTTTCTGAAGTAGGAAAACATCGTGAGCAACAAAGTTACGCTCGAATAGCCTAAACCGTGCTAGGGATTGCTTGTTTCATCGGTAAGTCACTTGTGTAATTTTTGGGCTTAAGTTTTGGCTCGTAAATTGTTTGTTAAGTGGCCATTGGATTGCTGTTATTAGGTTTTGCAGAGCTCAAGGTTGCTCTGCATTGCTTTCGAAATAGGTGTGTCACTGAAAAACAGAAAAATGGGATTCAGTAAAAGCTGAAAAACCCAACTATTGATGCCACACGGGCGTGTAGTCGCCCATGTGGTAGGCTATGTATGACAACACGGTCGTGTAGTCGACGAAGACATGGTCATGCACAGCACACGACCATGTGGTGGCCAAGGTATGGTCGTGTGGACCACATGGGCATGTGGGAATTTGGGCCAAGTCATGTGATCCACACAGACCAAAGCCAATCTGGCCGTGTGGGCCCAACGGGTAAGCCACATGGGCGCGTGGGCCCATTTAGTTAAAATGTTTCCTAGGGTTGCACGAGTGTCCCAAGTCGACTGTAAACCTACTGTAGGGTCGGTAAGCGATACTTAAACCTATATAATATATATATTGAGCATAATAAATTTATGCATGTTTACTGATCTGTATGTATAACTGATAACTGAATTTTAGCATTTAAGCATGCATTTCTGTATGTATACATTGAGCATGTTTAGTTGCATTTGCATTGTGGTAGGATGATTGGTTATTGGAGGAAGTGTATTGAAAGGGTTTTATGCCTATTATCTGGCAGCTCAGCTGCAATATTACTGATATGTGCCACATTCGGTACGACTTAGTGTGTAGGGCTGGGTGGGTTTTTTAAACCCCACATGGTGTGCAAGGATGGTCGAAGATGGTGTGTAGAGGCTGGAGGGTAGGATACTGATTTTTGTTACTATATGCATACTGTATTTGAGATGGGCTAAAGCCCTAATTTGTACTTGAAACTGTATTTGAATGGGCTAAGGCCTAAATTGTATCTGAATCTGTAATGAGCTTAGGCGTCTAGACTGCATTTGACTGATAACTATTGTCTGACTGTATGCATGTTTTCTGTGGGGATTACACATTGAGTTTACATAAACTCACTCCTTTCTGTTTTATCTATACAGGTAATCCCTAGACTTAGACTGATCGGAGCGGCGAATGACTCAATGGTGACCACATGTCTATTGAACTGCTTCAATTCCATTTATGGCTTTTATTTCCTATTTTTGATGTAATTTGGGACTTTTGGACTGTCTGCCTTTATTTGGATTTTAACTGTTTTCATGGACTTTTAAACTGCAAAACTCAATGAAAACTAGGTTTAATTAAAAACAATGTTTTACTTAAACGCGAACGATTTTCTTTAAATAGCACGGTTTTAAAAGCTTTTGCTACAGGATATGTTTTTAAACGAATCAAATTAACGAGAAAACAATTTTGAAATTTATGAAAGATAAACAAAAGCTAATAAATAGAAACGATTTTAACTCGATAAATTTGATTTCAAATCCCATTCCATGTGACATTGCTAGATTCAGCCATAACGTCTAGGCTGGGTTTGGGGTGTTACACTCACACGGTTGAGACACACACCCCTGTCTCTACTTGTGTGCTCAATTCTGAGCATTTGATTTCTTGATTTTTAAGATGTAGGGGACACAGGCCAAGCCACATGCCGGTGCGCATGGCCGTGTGTCACACACAGTTGAGACAAACGCCCGTGTGGACAAAATAAGGCTATTTTCCAAGCCTTATTTTTCACCATTTTTACCTTGCACCTACGTGAACACTTCAATATACTCAACAACCAATTCAAGGCATATAAATCACACTTTTCAAGTATTCATCTTACCCTTTTCCAATCATATATTTACCTAAGTGTGATTGTATCTAAGTTACTAATCTAAGCATTACTCACATACCAAACATGATATAACTTCATGCATAAATATATTAAATATTTTATCACTAGCCATTCCAATGGCTAATTACAACTAAAACATTTACTACCCTTACTTGTCACCATTAGCCTATACATGTCATTATACCAAAGTAAGTTCCGTATTTTTACCAAAACGAGCTGAAGGATAGTGTGATGATGCTTTGATCGATCTCCAACCTTTATGAGCTTCCGAGTATTATAAAACATAGGAAAGAAAACCAAGTAAGCATTTCAAATGCTTAGTAAGCTCGCATAATAGGAATTTAACTTACCATATATTTTCATTACAGATAAGCACACAAAAATGCATCCAAGCAATTTGGCTAATAGCCTAAAACACACAACTTCACCAATCATGTTAGTCAAGTAATTCACATAATAGCAAGAAGATGGATGAGCTCATCATTTAATGATTTTCATATATATATTTTCCATATCATTATTCCATATTACATGTACATTTCCATGACAAATCATTTCAAGTTCAGTTTAGCCATGTCAGAACTTTACTAGTTGAATTTATTTGAAATATCGATGGATACACTCATATAGTACACTTAAAGTGTACAAAACTAAAATCTGCCAATTCATATCTAGGGGTACCCAATTAGGGCACATAATCAGGAAGCACTCTCTCGAGCCATGTAACAGGATGCTCATAAGAGTCATGTATCAAGAAGCTTATCTGGGCTAAACGGGAAACTCATAAGAGTTTAGAACAGGAAGCTCATTGAGCTTAACAGGTAACTCCTAAGAGTTATTAATAGGGAGATTTGAATAGCATAACAGGGAGTTCAAGTGAGCCATGTCAAGAAGCTCATAAGATCCTATATCAGGATGCTCATGAAGAGCTGTGTTTGTGTTCGCAATAAATGCTGGATCACAACTGATCGAATCATGTAATAGGACGCTCACAAAGAGCTGTGGTGGTGCGCAACACATGCAGGATCACTACCGATTAGGATGTTCATAGGAACTATATAATAGGAATGCTCAAGAAGGATTTTAACAGGATTGCTCGTCTGAGCTATGTTCTGTCTGCAACATATGCTGGACCATAATTAATATGTGGAAAACGCTATATCTATCGAATTTCATTATTCAAACAGAACTTATCGTTTTCTAAACATTAACGGGCATGTGATTATTTCATATATTTATAACATTTATATAATTCATATAAACACATACCACACTCAATTCAAGCATAAAAATAAACACAATTTAGTTATATGAACTTACCTCGATACTTGTTCGTATATAGAAATCTATTAATCCGGCACTTTTTCTTTTCCTTGATCTAACTTCGTATTCAAGTTTTTTGAATCTAAATAAATTAATTCAACATAAATTTAATCCATTTCATACTCAATTGAACTCAATTCACTTCTTAGGCAAAATTACTATTCTGCCCCTATACTTTCATAAATGACAATTTTGTCCCTAAGCTCGGAAAATGAAATTCATACAGTTTAATCTTTATTTCAAGCTAACCAAATTTTACATGTTACAATAACATCCCATGAATTTCAAAAAAATCAAAAAATTTCCATGGGTTTTACTACTTTTCAATTTAGTCCCTAAATCATAATTTCATCAAAATTCTCTTTGTAAAAGTTGTTTATCTATCAACAACCTTTCATTTTCTACCATAAATTTCAAAATTTTAGCATTTAAATCTGTGAAAAAAATTCAATACTTTGATAACTTTACAAATTGATCCTCAAAATAGCTAAATTAGGTTATTCCGATGTAAAAAATATAGAAATTACTAAAAACAAGACAATATTACTTACCCAACTAGGGTTGCTTAATTTTCTTTCTCTTTCCTAGGGTTTCCATAGAATTTGAGGATGAAGATGATATAAAATTATGATATTAAACATTTATTTAATTTATCATCTTTTATTTATTTCCATTTCCAATTTAGTCCCTTTCTTTTCCTATTTTTCCATGAATGATTCACCAAAAATATCTGCTAAATTTTATTAATGGTCTAATTACCATATAAGGACCTCAAGTTTTGAATTCCATAGCTATTTGATACTTATAGCGACTAGAGCTCAACTTTTACATTTTATGGAATTTGGTCCTTTCCACAATTAAACATAAAATTGCTAAAATTTTCTTATCGAAATTTTCATACATCTTTCTTATCATAATACAGACCATGAAATATTATTAAAATAAATTTTCTTTCTAACTCAAATTTGTGGTCCCAAAATGTAACACCCCAAACCTGGCCCGGACGTTATGGCCGAATCTGGCGTGTCACATTGAAGTGTTTTAGCGAAAACCTTGTTTTCATTGAAAACCCCTCATTAAAATGATACACCTCAATTGCTTTGTAAAATCTCTTTTCAGTTGCGGAAGCTTTGTTTAAAACATTTAATTTAAATGTAACTTGCCAATTAAAAATTTAGTTGCGGAAACGTAGTATTTAAAAAAATAGTTATGGTTTAATGTTCTACTTCTAATAAATATAAAGCATAAAAATGATAGTACTCCTAATTTGAAATATTAGCTAGAGGAAAGACCTTGTTACAACCCAAATCAAAATATTAAAAATTACATAAAGACTAAGTCTAAACTTTTTATGCTAGTTGGCCACCTCTGAGTCCCTCCATCTGTCAAACCGCTTACTGAGGATCACCTGAAAAATTTAAAAGGAGGGGGTGAGTTTCGAAAACTCAGTGTGTACAACCCTCAACGAGTATAAAGCAATCATCATTCATTTTGGGCCTGAGCCTAATTCAATAATAGTGGCCTTTGGGCCTTAGCCCATGCTAGCCTCAGTTGGGCCGAAGTCCACATCGCAATAATATCACAATAATATCATACATGCAATGTTGTGCAACCCACCACAATAATCTAACCGCTACACACCAACTTCGTCCCCCGGTACACATCATGTGGGGATATAACTATCGACCCACCCAACCGATACACATCAATGGTAGCCCGATTGCGGTACTACCTTCATAGCAGCAAGCTGCCAATCATATATTGGGCTTAATAGCCGTCGGTGGATCCACGGTTGTCAAGCAACCATGCGATCCTCATATACTTCCTTCGTTTCATAATTCCCAGCCCATATGAAACCTAAACAAAATATCATAGGAATGGATATGAATGCATCAGGTATACATGTAATATCCATAAATCTTACATCCCACACATAGGGGTATTTTAGTCATTTTCACCCTTAAAAGCATTTCGGTAATTTTCCTTTATTACGGGTTTTTTCTTACCTTGGCCGGTTAATGAATCCCCGTTAGCTAAGATGAACTGATACTATGCACCAGTTATGATTCTAGAGAAGAGGAGGTGAGACATTAAGACCACTTAAGTACCAACCTTTCCCTAGATCCAATCCTAGACAGGCATATACCCGTTGCCACACTATAACCCTATAACTTGTCCACGGTCTCAATAAATTAATTAAGTTTTATACAGTCATCATATACTAGGCCCAAAACCCCTTACAACCCCAAACAAGTCCACATACATGCTTATGGCCCACTAGGCCCAGTCTCATTCATATGGCCCATTAGGCCCAAATCACATCTATATGGCCTACTAGGCCCAATCACTTTTACAGTCATGCTCACATACGATTTTCCATCACATAGCATCAATTATCAATTTTTGCCTATGATGGGCCCAACAGCCCATTGATCCCATTTAGCCTATGTTGGCTTGATTGACCAATTCACAACCCAAGTCCATGGAATCACCCATGGGGCCTCAGATAACCTATCGGTTTCCCCCTTACAAGTGTTCGCCCACTCACAAGACTACCGTAGCCAAACTTTTGGCTTTTCGGTATTTTAGCTTTTCGGTATTTTAGCTTTTTAGGATTTGCCGATCTACTGGTGTGTGTGCAGTGTATGTACACACCTTCGGCTTTATATCAAGCTATCATAGGGTAAAGGTACACACCTTATCACCTGGAGTACTAAGTATTCATAATCACCCGAACCTATATTCAACATTATACTCCATCATCACATCCCATTAATACAACATAAATCTACTACTTACCGGAGAACAACCTATACTTGCCTTGACTAGATTGATCGGCTGCAATCTGCCTATGTAACTCAAAATCTGACGTAGTCACCCTTCCGCATCCAGGTAGAAAGTCCCGAACGGCTGACACCTTAAGTCGCTTAAACTTGGGAGCCTCTATTCCAACCTCTCTGCTAGAACCCCCTTTTCCATCAACTAATACTTAGCCAGCGATCACACTTTTGAATGAGAGGGAAAAAAGAGAAATAAATAGGGAAACCATGGGTTAACGAAAGCATTGGAAAGGATAAAGAAAAATTGGCTTTTAAGAGTGTAAAAACGAAAGAACTTAGAAATATTTAACAAAAGCCGAAGAAGATCTAATTCACTTACCTATTGCGAGATCGCTTGCCAACAAGAAATCAAACCCCCAAAGTGTATGACTCAACTTTTAAATGAAAAAGAAACAATCAGCTAAGTTGAAGAGGGAAGAGGTTGATTTGGTTAAAATAGGGAAGAAAAGATCAAGAGTTTGGCTTAAAGAAAAGAGGAGATGATATGCGACTGAAGCACACAAAAACAACAAATGCCCTTACTTACCCATACGACACATATATATATACTAAAAAAATAAATAAATAAATAAAAATACAAACCTACACTCCCCAATCGACTTAAACTCGTCCAGTTAAATTCCCTTCAATTTCTCAAATTTTTATCATCATCATATCCACACTTAATCCTCATCCTAATCCCCTTAATTTTAGCCAACAATTCCAATTTGAATTGTATTCAAATTGCTTCCACTACTCAAACTCTAGCCTTCCAACTTCCTAACACGCTGCTGGCCACTGCACCACATCCTATCTTGTGCTACCATTCGGTCACAATTGACTATAAGGCTTATATGCCTAAGCGTTAGTTTTCTTAAAGAATAAAAATTTTAAATTTTCCAGGCCTGGGACTCGAACCTATAACCTCTCATATCCATAGCATGCTTCTGGTCACTTCACCGTAGGGGCTCTTGTGCCATATTCCATCCCTAACTATTTTTAAGGCCTATTAACTCGCAACCAGGTTATCCTAAAAACATTTGCTACCATTCAAATTCAAACCCTTAATCTCTTGGCTGCGCTATACGTCACTTGCCACTACGGCACCTACCTTATTTGTTTCGTTCTTCCTCCCCAATTAATTATAAAGTCTTTCTGCCGACCTCCAGGTTGTCTTAAAAAAAACCCACAACTTTTGCTCATGCTGTGACATCCCTAGTTTGACCCTAGTCGAAAAGTGGTTTCGGGACCACAAAGCCGAGTCATAAAAATAATTAACCGACATATTTGATGATTATTATATATGAATATGCATGTGTGAAAATTTCATGCTTAAATTTTGTTAATAGTATGTGAAATTTATTAAATAGGACTTGTGTGAGAAAATTTAGAAATGTGCTAGGTAAATGTTAAAGTGGCCTATTAATGCATGTTATAAAATGCTTGTACTTGCATGTCAAATATTCCTTTTTGTTTATAGTGGCCGGCCATGATGAGGAATTTATATTAAAAATAGACATAAATAATTACTTATGATGGTTGTGTAATTTTATATTGTTAAGGAGAAAAAAATATTTTCTTTTCATCTTTATCAACCGAGGGGAGAGAACATTAGTTTTAGCTCATAGTTCCTTCATTTTCTCTTAGTCTTACGAGAGGGAAAAGAAAGCCACAGCTTGCATGTTGAGGCAAACAAAAAATTTCACTCATTTTAAGGCTAGATTCTCAAGCATTACTAACAAAGAAGGAGGAGGATAAAGAGTTAAAGGGAAGGAGAAAGTGGTGTAGGCAATTTCAGCTAGGAAGAAATTTCTAGTAAGTCCTTGAACTCCAAATTTCCAATTTACTATTTAAGATATTATATTATTGAATAATTCAGTTGAAATTGGTTTGAGCTACCTGTTGGTTAATTAGTTAAAAATGGAGTCTTGTCCATGGCATGTTGAAATTGAAGTTGGTTAAGGATATTTTGGTTGTTTGCATGTTTTTGTTTTTACGGTTCAAAATAAGGAAAAGTTACTGAGTTTTTATTGCGCACCAAGAACAGGTTCGATCTTGTCCAAAGTAAGTCATTTTATTATGTTTTGTTGAAGGTTAAAATTGTTAGCTAATGCTTTCTGAATGGTGGGGTAAATTTAGTTATTTTAATACTTGAATTTAATAATTTAACAGTTAAATTATGTATTGATTAATTGCTTAAAATATCACTGTCCTTAAGTTGTAATTGATGAATATTTATGGTTGTGATGTTAGTGTTTTGTTGTTGTAGTCCAGGTGGTCAACTGACATGAATTATGTGGTCTTGAAACATAAATTGAAGTAAATTAAATGTTGTAGTTAAGCTGTCCAAAAGTATGAATAAATATTGTTCTATATTGTGGCTTGTTACCGAATTAATGTTAAAACTAAGTTGATTAATTGGGGGATAAATTGTTGTTGTACAATGATGATTTATTATCGAATTTAAGTTGTTCCAAGGGTGAAAAGTGGCTGCTATTGAAGTAGTGTTTAATGTCTAATTAAATTATCCAAGTGATGATTAACTATTACTGTTTAAGATGGTGTCAAGGCTTATTTGATCGTCTGAATGCAGTTAATTAGCGGCAGGAAGCTTTGTTAGTTTAGTTAGGTTGTACTATTTATGATAGTTGAAAATAACTACTAAATATTCTAAAATTTTCCTTGTTTAATCGATGTCTCGATGTTAATGTGCCTAAAATGACTATTAAATGTTCAAAATTCCTCTGGTTTAATTGATATTTACTACTTTTAAACTATATCTCGAACGTGAGTGATAAATGATTAAATTTATCCTTAATCATTCGATTTATTGCTGCTATGTAAGATGTTCAAAAAAAAAATTACGAAACCTTGATGCTGGGAAGAACGGTTGGATCAAGGGAAAAATCGGGTAGAATCCATGGTTATGGAACTGTTGATGCCTACATGGCAGAATCTTGTTATCTGCCCTTGTGCTCAAGAGCTTAGAGGATCAAAGTTGGATAGGGGAAAGGAAAAAGTAATCAAATAGCCGTTGAAATCATTCGACAACATCCGAGGTAAGTTTCTAGCATATAAGTTTAGTTATAATGAAGAATGATATGGAATACGGGTAAAGATGGGACTATGAATTGGTGTAATTACCTATAGTAAAATGATAAGGAATAAGTTACTTCTATGAGCCTTAGCCGATTTGTTATTAGAAAAGTGATATTTAAATTATGATTTGTATGTGATAATAAGAAGTACTTATATATGATGATATGTTTTAAACTCAAATGCTAAGTTCTTAAGTGTTTGGACTTGGAAATTTAAGAGTAAATTGTAATAATCTGCTTAGGACAGTAGCAGTAGCGTGATTTTGAAAATCACCATAAATTGTTGGAGTGGAATTAGAGACTGAATAAAATATGTAATCAAAGCTCAATGAGTCTAGTTTCTTATACAATAAACAGTGTAAGCAAAGGAATTTCCTATAGAGAGATATTTAAAGTTGTGTGTGACAGTGTCAGAATGAATCTGAAATCCCCTGTTCTGTATTTAGAAAATCATTATAAATAGTAAAAAAATTGTTATAAGATAAAATTTATATTCTTAGACTCCTTAATGAGTCTAGTTTCAAATGAAATAAACAAGAACATATTTTGAAATCTGTACAATGAGAAATTTGATTTGTAGTGAAGAGTGGTCAGTATAGTCGATCAGTGAAATAGGGGAAACTTTAAGAAAATTCTGGTTTTGATTGGCCAAACCAAAAATCATGAAAATTTTATGGGTAGAAGATATATGAGTCTATTTTCGGGGAAAATTTACGGCACTTCATTTGGAGTTTCGTAACTCCAGTTACAAATAATCTAATGATTGTTGCTTAAGAAAACAGCTTGTAGTGAATCTGTGATTTTGTTGTAAACATTGATGAAACTAATTGAGTTGCTTATAAGCTATTGCTTAATTGATGCACAAGATAAATATATAGGTGGTGAGGCCAAAATGGCTAAAATTTAAATGTGTGCAAGTTATCCGAATGGCTATTTTATAAACGTAAGTAATGTATATGTAATATGTGTTAATAGTTTTATAAATTGAAGGTGTAGTGACTTATATGTTGTTTAGCCGAATGGTTGTCATGAGAAGAATGTAAGTCATGTGTGTATTTTCTTATTTAGTTGGAAGTTTATTGAAAGGGATATATGTGATAGCCCTAAAGTGACCCTAGTCGGAAAGCGGTTTCGGGACCGCTAAACCGAGTCACCAAATTATTTGAATATGATAATTATTGTCTAAAATATGTGAATATGAATGTGTGAAAGTTTTAAGCTTTGATTTAGTTAATTGCATGTGAATTTAGTTAATAGGACTTATGTGTGACACTTTTGAAATGTGATAGGTTAATCTATAAGGATCTATTAGTGCATGTAATCAAAGGGGTGGACTTGCATGTCAATTTCCCCCATTTAATTAGTAGTGGCCGGCCATGACAATAAGGGTGGACAAAGTGTGATGGGTAAAACATGTCATAAACATGTTGTATTAATGGTTTATGTTAGAAATGATAAAATAAGGAGCATGGTAATAAAATAATGAAAAGGAAAATGATGAAGAAAAAAGAAAAGAAAAAAAAAATGTTCTCATGTTGTGAACTTGGCCGAATAGAAGAAAGAAAGAGAGGAAAAAGAGCTTGGAGAAAATCGGCTATGGTGGTTCACTAGGCTAAGGTATGTTGATGTTGTTCCATGAGATTCATGCATATTTTTAGTTGTTAGCTTGAGTTCTACCTACCCCATGGTCTAAATCTTTGCTATGAGATGGAGATGATATTCGGCCATGGGTGTTGCCTTCTTGGTTGGTGGTTGATGTTGTGGTGATGAGACATGAAGATGAGCTAAGTTTCGGCTAAGGTGGACTTGTGTTGATGTCATTTGCATGCTAAGTGTGAAGCTTTGTAATGATATATGTGATGGTGATTGATGACTCTTGGATTTTCTTTTTAGCATTTTTGAGTTAGACATTAAGTTCTTTGTTTAACCCATGACCAAAATTGAAATGGTATGGTGTCTTGATGCATTCGGCCATGGTAGGAAGTAGATGAGAATTGATAGTAAGGTGAAGTGCAAATATTAGTATTTGATTATTAGTGTATATATGTGTATTAGCCGAGTTTTGAACTTGAAACGAAATGGTATGTAGTCAATACAAGTAACCATATTTGTAGAATGTATTAAGTATAGAATCGACCTCAACATAGACATGCATATTCGGCCACATGAGGTAGATTGATGTTGCATGTATTCGGTTAGAGGCAAGCATATTGATGCTTTTATCTTGGCTTAGATGATCAGCTAAAAGAGAGTGTGGGCTAATATGTTGAGTTGAATCATGATTTCATATATATGTGACTCTAATGTCTAATGTATATATGGGTTAAGTACCTTGAGTTTCTCTTTTTGATGTTCAAATGATTAAATCAATTTATTTGTTAAATTAAGCTCAAGAGCAAAGGGGAACTAAATTCGATAAAGGGAAGGAAAAAGTGATCGAATAGCCGTCGAAATCGTTCGACAACATCCGAGGTAAGTTTTCGAGTAATGAAACTTAGTTTACGATTTGATTAAGTCATGACGTATAATCATAACAAATATACGATGATATAATTATTCTACTTGAATTATATGTTGAGTTAATTAGTCTATACGTATGATGGGTAGCCGTATGTGCATAGAAATCATGTCATGAAGCAAGCCGAATCATGCTGTTCGTATGTGGCTATTGAGCCGAAAATGGGAATGCTTAATAACTGATTTGTGTTTGAATTCTACTTATGAAAATGAAATAAAGATCTGTCATGATTTACTGATATGTGCATGAATATTCGGATGCTAACGAGGTTAAGTCCCGAAGACATTTGTGCGAGTGATTAATTCCGGGCTAAGTCCCGAAGGCATTTGTGCAAGTTACAAATTCCGGGCTAAGTCCCAAAGGCATTTGTGCGAGTTACTATATCCGAGCTAAGTCCCGAAGGCATTTGTGCTAGTGACCATATCCGGGCTAACACCCGACGGCCTTGTGCGAGTGGTTATATCTGGCTAAATCCCGAAGATAATTGGGTTTGGGAATGAGCGATCTTGCTGTAATAATTTCAATTAATACGCTCGTAAAATCCCAATGATGAGGTATGTTTTGTATGTGCATTGAGATAATTGATTCCTTCTAAATAGTATTTGCTCAATCGATTAACAAGCTTCCGGCTTTTAGTCAAGTTGATTTCTTATGTATGAATATAAGGGTTGAAAATGCGAAGTAGGTATGATTGTGAGAAAATGTGTATATGAAATTATTCGTTTAGTCGTATGAATGCTATACTTCAGTTGTGCATGATTTCATTGCTCAAAACTTACTAAGCATTAAATGCTTATTCCGTTTCTTTGATTCTCTGTTTTATAGATTTTGGTTCGTCAGCTATGGGACTCGGGATTGTCGAAGTCGAAGTCGTCCACACTATCAAAGCCCTTTTGGTACACTTTTGGTTGAACTCTGAAAATGGCATGTATAGGATCGCCCTTGTGTTATTAGTCAAGTACTTTGGTGTTGTATATATTTGGATAGCCATGCGAAAATGGCTTATATATTTTGAGCATAGTGTTAATATCATTTTGTATGGATATGGTTATTGAGAGGTGTGGATATGCTTGGCAATGATTGGCCATTGGAATGGTTAATCATGGTCATAATTTGTGCTATATATGCTAAAGGGCTAGTTGAATCATGGAAACTATGAAATAGGTAAAGTCTACCTTAAAGGCAGATGCTGACAGCAGCAGTGTTGTAAATTTGAAAAATCACTAAAAATAGTAGGAATGGAATTAAATAGTTAATAAATTATGTAATCGAACCTTGATGAATCTAATTTCATATGGAAGAAACGAAATGATCATATGAGTTGTATTTTAAGAGATATTTGAGTTTTCGTGGAACAGGGCCAGAGCGATTTCTGGATCCCCTGATCTGACTTCGGAAATTCACTATAAATTAACCAGAGATAATTAGAGGTCATACCATATATGTATAGATTTATTTTTGAGTCTAGGTTCGTTAGAAAAAATGGCATAACTATTGAAGCCCTGTACAGGGAGAAATACAAGTCGTAATGCATGAAGGTCAGAGCAGTCAAACCCTGAAATAGGGGAGACTTTAACTAATAAACTGTACTAATTGGCCCAACCAAAAATTCTAGAAAAAAATTTGTAGATGGAAATATGAGTTTAGTCTCAGGAAAAATTTACAAAACTTGTTTTCGAATTTTGGAACTCGAGATATGATTTTTAAGGTGACAATGACGCAGTTAGCCAGCTTGTCTGGAAATTTTAAATGAACTGTGTTTTACAATGAAATAAGTCTGTTAGCACCTCGTGTTCGACTTCGGCAACGGTCTCGGGTACGAGGTGTTACAATATATATAAATATATATATAAATATGTATTAAATTCGAATGATATTAGGACATGAAGTTAAGGTATACGCTATATGCTTATATTCGAATGAGGTTAATGAATTACAATGGTGATAGTTTGTGTGAAATGTGGTAACATGTGATTATAGTGTTATGTTTTATTTGAAATATTAATGTGAATATGAACTAAAGAACTAAGCTCCTAAATACATATATATATTTATGTATGTGCACGAAATGAGTGCATATGATTAAGTGGTTAGAGGTTTTGAAAGATTGAATTGGTAATTGGTAACTATGGAAACGGTAAGTGTACAAAGGTTACGTATATGGTAAGTGATACTTACTTGCTATGTGAATTCGATTTCGGTTGTATTACAAATGTACTTGGGGAATCACTTATGAGATGGTTATAAGTTATATTCAACGAGTATTGACTCTATCAAATTGTTTATGTAATATGAAAACATGAATATGTGTTTCCAAATATGGAAACCGAATGTGATTATAGTGTTATGTTTTAGTTCGACTGATTAAACTAAAAAAAAATAGCATTGATGTTTTTTTTTTAAATGCGGAGGGGTATATACTCTTAAATTTGGATGAAATAGATGAATTACATGTGCATACATAGGGTTTAATCTATTTGACCGAATGGTGATATATCTTGACATTTCAAAACGTGATTTGTGTAAGGCCTAATCTTAAGCAACTTAGTAATAAATCAACAATTACGGATGTTCAGCACATTAAGTTGGCTAGGTATGTATTATGTACTTGTGTAGGCTTATTAAGCCCATCGAGACTTCACTTGGATTTTGTGTAAGTTATAAATGTATTTAATCGAGCAAAGTTAATTGTTTTACTTAAGACTTACTAAGCCTTGAAAGCTTACTCGTTGTTACGTTTCTCTGCTTTTATAGATTGTCAAATTTGGCCTTTGCTCGAATCGTCAACAACTCGTCACACTATCACTATCCACTGTTTGGTACTGCTATGTTTTGGATTATTTTATGGCATGTATAGAATAGACTAGTAGCAGAATAATATTCTGGTTAATGTATATAAGCCATGCGAAAATGGCATCCTTTGAATGTGTACTTATAGAAGTTTAATTTTATCCCTGGCTGTATTTAGCATTTATCTAAATGAATGATCTTTATTTCAAGAAAAAGTTTAAAATTTTACTGTTCTGACATGAGTTACAAGTCTGGTAATACCCCTTTCCTATTCCGACAATAGTTACGGGATAGGGGTGTTACACATGCCGCGACTTGAACCCAACAACTCTCCTTACTCCTAATGCCATCATACCATTGGGCCAAGCGCATCATTTGTATTAAATTTCCACCAAACATATTTGTAAGGCCTAAACTATTGCTTCCCTACTAATCATATGCGCAATAAAAAATTTCACCAAGGCCAGGACTCAAACCCTAGACTTCCTACTTGCTACCAATGCCTTTTTGTCACTAGGCCAAGCGTTTCCTTGTGTCAGATTTTACCAGGCCTTATTAATAAACCTTCCACTTAATGCTCAGGATCCTTTAGAAAAAAAAATGCAAACTTTTGCTAAAGCCCAAGATCAAACCTAGGACTTTTTCCACACTACGAACCCTTTCTAAAGCACTTAACAATTAGACTAAACATGCAATTATATAATATTTAAACACATTTCATTTATTTAAGCCCCTTCTAACCGATCCCAAACTCAAGGCCCATTACTTCTAGGTCCAAAATTCAGGGTGTTATAATTCTCCATTCATAAAAAATTTTCGTCCTCGAAATTTCTAAATAACAGGGTAGTCGTGTATCAACTATCCCACTACGCTACCGCTGCACACTCTAATCCTAATAATTTTAATGTATATTCATTGTTGGAACGCCAGTACCCCTATGGCATAGCGGAAAATATATATATATACATTCCGGCGATCCAAACCATGGATCCATGTGCGAGGAACGAATCGGGGTGAAAAAGTTTTGAAATTACCAAAATTTTGATCTGAGTAGACAGTGAAGCCTCGGCAATGAGAATACTATTTTGATTTCGAATCCAAGCCGCAATCCTTATGATCCCAACCTCTACGCAATCCACCCAGTTGACAAAGAATGGAAGAAATCCCCAAAAACTATTTTCAGAGATATTTTGCTTGGCGGCTGCTAGACCTAATAGCAAAGCTTGGGTTTTATATATATATTCACTTTTAGGGTTTTTCTCCTTTCTAAATATAACTCCTTTTATAATTGGTATGTATATATCGAATTAAATTTTAATCCGAACATAATAATCATAATTAAAATAAATAAATATAATAATGTTTTAACCGAAAATTATAATTACATTACTTATAATAAAGATTTCGGTAAACTATATTTATTTAAATTTTATACTAACCAAATTCATATATTAATAAAATTATGTTCTCCTTATTTGTACAACATCCTTGTACATATAATATGTTCGATATTTGATTGCCCAATTAAATTAATTCTATAATTAATTTAATTCATGTGACAACCAAATACAATACCAACTATGTTTTACTCCATTCATTTCAACCATGGGGTGTGACCCTGTAGGTTCTTGTAACGTTAGCAGTAATACTAGAACGATTCTAATGTTACAAACAATGAGTGGCATCTAGCAATGCATCATTGCTACCTAAGTTACAAGAAGTCATGATTTGACATAACCTTTTGTGATTAATCTTTTATGCATTAATCCTTAAGTCCTTTATCTCTGGAATGTACACAAGTCATGGAATAGTCACACTTGCATAGTCCATCCCATGTTTCTTGATATCTTGAGTAGACTACGATACACAAATAAGTATGACATCTCATATCAACTTATTTGAGCATGGCCATGCATTTCTAGTCTCACTCAATCAAGTGGCCTAAGATATTACTCCTATTATGTAGGAGGGACTTATCCTATATTGATGAACCATATCCCTCTACATAGATTGTGGTATATCCAACATTAGCCTTTATAAATCAACAAGTTATGGTGTACGTTTGACTGTACCAAAATATACAACTCATGATGTTGGGATAATGATGATCTCAAGTCTGAGAATCATATACATATTAATCACTATGAGTAATGTTGTGACAATTACATAATAATCCAAGAAACATACTCATAGCGGGTCAGTCCAATATGTGTTCTCTAACACACATATTCATGCATTGGTTCTGACACTCCATATCAATGACAAATCATATACATATTAATCACTATGAGTAATGTTGTGACAATTACATAATAATCCAAGAAACATACTCATAGCGGGTCAGTCCAATATGTTGTTCTCTAACACACATATTCATGCATTGATTCTGACACTCCATATCAATGACAACTCTTTATCATCAATCAACTACATGTTAGTCTTAATGCATTATTGTTGTCCTAGTCAACAATAATACTTGACTAAGGACCTTTTAAGAATAATCATATTATTCTCCGGACATTATTATAAAATAGTTTATTTATACACACAAAAAAGAAAACTGAAATAATAATGGCAACGCCTTATATTAATAAACATGGTAAATCAAGTATGTTATTACAACCATCTCATGATTGATCTTTGGGCATACTATTATATTCAATACATCGACCTATCGCAAACATTTTCAAACTCAAAAAATAAGTATCAAATTTAGATTCAAGTGTTTTAGTACAATCTGACATCTAAGGAAATCCTACTGAATATAAACAATTAATAGCATAAGACATATTGCAGTATAATAGTTCAACATAATTTAGTAGTAAGAGAACTTACTTGGCTCGACGTTGGAGACCCGATGTGCCACACAATAGAATCTTTCAAAACCACCTAAATATCATTTGTAAACAATTTTAAAAGCCCAAAAACAAAGCCCATTTCACAGCCCGAGTTTTAAAACTTGGCTCTGATACCACTAAATGTAATACCCCAAACACGGCCCGGACTTTATGGTCGAATCTGGTGTGTCACATTGAAGAATTTTAGCTAAAACATTGTTTTCATTGGAAACCCTTCTTTAAAATGATACACCTCAATTGCTTTGTAAAATCTCCTTTCAGTTGCGGAAGCTTTGTTTAAAACATTTAATTTAAATGTAACTTCTTATTTAAAAATTTAGTTGCGAAAACGTAGTATTCAAAAAACTAGTTATGGTTTAACGTTCTACTTCTAATAAATATAAAGCATAAAAATGATAGTAATCCTAATTTGACATATTAGCTAGAGGAAAGACCTTGTTACAACCCAAATCAAATAGAAATAATTTAAAATCAAAATATCAAAACTTACATAAAGACTAAGTCTAAACTTTTTATGCTAGTTTGCCACCTCTAAGTCCCTCCATCCGTCGAGCCGCCTACTGAGGATCACCTAAAAAATTTAAAAGGAGGGGGTGAGTTTCGAAAACTCAGTGTGTACAACCCTCAACAAGTATAAAGCAATCATCAGTCATTTTGGGCCTGAGCCCAATTCAATAACGATGGCCTTTAGGCCTTAGCCCATTTTAGCCTCAGTTGGGCCGAAGCCCACATCGCAATAATATCACAATAATATCATATGTGCAATGTTGTGCAACCCACCCCAATAATCCAACTGCTACACACCAACTCTGTCCCCGGTACACATCACGTGGGGATATAAATATCGACCCACCCAACCGATTCACATCAATGGTAGCCCAGTTCCAGTACCACCGTCACTGCAGTAAGCTGTCAATCATATATTGGGCTTAATAGCCGTCGATGGATCCACGATTGTCAAGCAACTATGCGATCCTCATATACTTCCTCTGTTCCATAATTCCCAACCAATATGCAACGTAAACAGAATATCATATGAATGCATATGAATGCAGCAGGTATACATGTAACATCCATAAATCTTACATCCCACACATAAGGGTATTTTCGTCATTTTTTCCCTTAGGGACATTTCGGTAATTTTCCTTTATTACGGGTTTTTACTTACCTTGGCTCGTTAACAAATCCCCGTTAGCTAAGATGAATGAATACTATGCACTAGGTAGAACCATAGAAAAGGAGTTGAGTCATTAAGACTGCTTAAGTACCAAGCTCTCCCTAGATCCAATCCTAGACAAGCATATACCTATTGCCACACCATAACACTATGACTTGTCCACGGTCTCAATAAATTAATTAAGTTTTATACAGTCATCATATACTAAGCCCAAAACCCCTTACAAACCCAAAAAAGTCCATATACATGCTTATGGCCCACTAGGCCCAATCTCATTCATATGGCCTATTAGGCCCAAATCACATCTATATGGCCCATTAGGCCCAAATCACATCTATATGGCTTACTAGGCACAATCACTTTTACAGTCATGATCATATACGATTTTCCATCACATAGCATCAATTATCAATTTTTCCTATTATGGGCCCAACAGCCCATCAGGCCCATTTAGCCCATACTGGCCCTGTTGGCCAATTCACAGGCCAAGTCCATGGAATCACCCATGGCGCCTCAGATAACCTATCAGTTTCCCCCTCACGAGTGTTCGCGCACTCACAAGACTACCGTAGCCAAACTTTTGGCTTTTCGATATTTTAGCTTTTCAGCATTTCAACTTTTTTTGATATGTCGATCTACTTGTGTGTGTGCAGTGTATGTACACACCTTCGGCTTTATATCAAGCTATCATAGGGTAGAAGCACACACCTTATCACCTAGAGTACTAAGTATTCATAATCATCTGAACCTATAAACAACATTATACTCCATCAGTACCATCCAATGAATTCAACATAAATCCACTACTTACCGAAGAACAACCTATATTTGCCTTGACTAGATTGATTGGCTGTGATATGCATCTAGGTTGAAAGTCCCGAATGGCTGACACCTTACGTCTCTTAAACTTGGGAGCCTCTATCCCAACCTCTCTGCTAGAACCACCTTTTTCCATCAATTAATACTTAGCTAGCGATCACACTCTTGAATGAGAGGAAAAAAGTGAAATAAATGGAGAAACCATGGGTTAACGAAAGTATTGGAAAGGATAAAGAAAAATTGGCTTTTATGTAACATCTTGATTTTCGGGTTTTTCGCGATTCTTGATATTTTAAGTAAATTTCTAAAATTTGGTATGTGATTATAGAATTCATAATTTGGGTATGTAAATGGGCTTATGGAAGGCCCATGAGTTGGCCAAAACCCTGTAGAATTTTTAAATTTTGGACTTAGGAGTTAGGGGTTCTGGCTAGGTGCCCTTATATTAAGTTGTGGGTAAAACGTATCACAAAAAGAGCTTTGGTAAAGTGGCAAGGGTGACGACACTAAGCTCCTAAAAAGGTGGCGTGTGGAGCATAGAGGAAGGCCTGGATTCGATTCCCTGTGTTAGCAAATAAGAGTATTTATTTTTATGTGCAGGAAGGGTAAGTGTTGGAACTTAAGTGGATTCTGAAAAGAGGAGAGTTGGATCAAGTCGAATGCATGAATTAAGGAGGGATAAGGGGAGAGATTTTAGGGATGTGATATGGAGATAGAGTTGGCCGAATAAGGGAGATTTGAGAGGGGATTTTCGGCAGAGGGGTATTAGGTTAGTAATTTCGGCATTAGGGTCTTAGTGTGCCGATTTCTTTTTGGTATGTAGCCTTCTTCTCTTTCTTTCTCCTCTTGCCGATTGTTCTTAAGCTAATCCTCTCTTTTCTCTTCCGTTATTTCTTCCACAAACTCTCTACCTCTCATTCTTCCTCTCTTTCATTTATAGTAAAAGCTGAACCGATCATTCTTTTCATTGCTAACCGAATATCAACAAGCCAAATCCAAAGGAGTCAAGGGAAGTCGATTGCTTTATAAAGGTATACACTTGTTCTCTTTCTTTTAGCTGATTCTTGTTATTTTAAAAGCCTTTCAACTCTTGTGTCAACACCCTTTTAGTTCATAACCACTTTTCTTGATGACCCAAAAGCCAAAAGCACAAAGACCCTTGGGTGACTTGGTGGGCGATTCGTAGGATCCTTGTGGTACGGGTTCTGCTAGTGTTTTAGAGCTGTGACTACGTTGAATCGGAGTTAACACGGGATTGAAACCGTTTGGGTAAGTGAACCTTGGTAAGTGCTCGTAGCTTTAATCAATTCAATATTAGGGAGTTTAAGAAAAGCCGAAACCTCTCTAATTTAGGGAGATGGTCGAATGTGGGTATAGGCCTTATGGGGTCTTCTTTTAACACTTTTGTGGTTTATTTAGTGAAGGAGCAGCAAGGTGTAGTGTCGACTTGGAGTAGCTTGGATCACCAGAGTAGTTAAACCTAGTCATCAATCGCGACAAAGGTAAGGTGCCCAAGGCCATTATGGATGGTGGCCGAATGTGTAAGTGTTAATATTGGATAGCTCTTGATTTGGTTCAATTATTGCGAGCTGATCTATTTAACAAATGATTATAGGAGAAATCGTGTAGGAGATCTCGTCGAGGAATATCACAAATCAGGTGTGTAAACGAACCCTTTCATAGCTTAAAGCGATAAATGCCGAAAAGCCGAAATGCCGAAATTCTGGCATTTCGAGGACTCGTGAGCAAGCGAACGCTCATTAGTTAGTTAGATTCGTTGAGATGATAATCGGGAACATTGGAAACGGTAAGTACGTGATTTTTGGCATTCACGGTAAGTTGGGCCTCGAGGGGCTGCAATAGGGCCCAACAGGCTTCCGGGCCCATTTGGGTAAAATGGGTAGAATATGAAAACTAGTTAAATTGCACATCGAGACTGATAAAACCATTATGTAATATAGGCTAAATGGGCCTAGATGATAAAATCGGTTAAATATGGGCCCATTAGGGGTTTTAGGCCCAATAACTCGATTTCGCTAAAAATGGGCCAGAATCACTGTTTGCACCCATGAATTGTTAAGTAATCATTAATAAACATGGAAACCCTAATTTTTGGTAAAATTTCAAGATTACCCTTATAACGTAAAATGACCGTTTTGCCCTAGGTAAAAAAATGACCATTATACCCCTAGGGTTTATACAAGAACTCAATGCATGGGATTTTGATAAACATGATATGTATGATATGCACATGATATGTATGATATGCACATTAGGTGTTCATAAATGCATTGGGTTGGGTTTTATATGGATGGAGGAAGTGCAAAGGGCTTATGCCCTGCTTATTAAAGGGCTTATGCCCCATTATTAAAGGGCTTATGCCCGATGATTAAAAGGGCTTATGCCCGATTACAAAAAGGGCTTTTGCCCTGATTACTAAAAGAGGCTAGGCCTCGGTATATGATAAAGCACTATGCCGCCAAAGGAGAGATATGGCGGGGTGGGTCGAGTTAATCCCACATGGTGTGTTGGTTGGTACGGTGGAGAGTAGCGGATGGTGGGTTGAGTAGTCTCCCCAAATGGGTTGCATTCTTTCATTTGACATTACATGTGATATTGAAATGGGCCTATGGGCCATACCGTTTCTGATAAAGGCTTCGCCCAAGAATATGAAATATGAAAAGGCTTGCCCAAAGGTTATGAAATATGAAATATGAAAAGGGCTATGGCCCAAGACATGCTTTGAGATTGGATTTGGGCTTAGACCCAACAGGCTGCTATTGTTTTAGGCTCTGAAAGGGGCTTGTTGCACACTGAGTTTCCAAACTCACCCCCTTCCCTTAACCTTGCAGGTGAGCCTTGATGTGGGGACTTGGGCGGAGGATTGAGTAGCCACGGTGATTGTCTTTGGACTTTTAAATAAGTGTTGGTTTTCATTAGTTTTCCTTTAGTTATTATTTATTTTTTTAGGTTGTAATAAGGCCATTTTAACTTTCCTTTTATTTCTTTTCGGGATTATTTTAATTTTAACAACTTTAAAATTGGTTGATAATTATTCAAATGGGCTAGACTTAGGACGTGTTTTCAAAACGGTACTTGTTTCCAAAAAAGTTCAACACCACGATTAATCGATTTATCAAAGTCGTTCACTTAAACAAATTTAAACTCGATATAACAAAGTGTGGCTATGGTTGTGGGCATGTCTAGGATTGGATCCAATCAAAGAGCTTGGTACTTAAGCAGCCTTCATGGCTCACCTCCTCTGTCTCGGATACCTACTTGGTGCCTAGCTTCCATACACTTTGTTAACTCAACAAAACTTATGGGTTTTAAAACTCTAAAACGAAACACGGATTTTTAACTCCAATGTGGCACGTCAGATTTGGCCATAACGTCTAGGCCGGGTTTGGGGTGTTACATCTAGTGGTATCAGAGCCTGGTTTCAACAACTCGGCTGTGGATCGGGTCTAAAAATGTTTTCGGAAACTTAGGCCTAAGAGGGGTATTTTTGGAAAATGGTTTTTGAAAAGTTCATTTTAAAGATGTTTTGCGAAGAATATAGGTAAAAAAAAGGTACCAGTTTTTCTGTTTTAAATCAAGAGTTCAAAATAGAGGGAGTTTTCAAATCAAAGTTTTCAAATTTCTATTTTCGATGATGAAAACATGGTTTTAAGTTCTAAATGGATTGGAGAAAGAAGTGGCGCACTGAATCCACGCACCAAGTCTGTAAGTATATTTTTCTTTGCGATACATGATATTATGAATAGTCTTTGAGACCCTACTATGATACTTTAGCTAGGGTAGAGTCAAACAGTAGGAATGAGACTGTAGCTAGGCTACGATGATCTAAAACAACCCTTGAACTGCTATATCTTCATAAGACATTTTCTTAATAAACAATGGAACGTTATACTAATTTTATAAAACTCGTAAATGAAAATTCGATATGAGTACAAGAGGAGCTCAGGACGAGGCCGCGGACGTGGTCGCGAAGGGTGCAAGCTGAATCTTCATCCTCGGGGCATAGGCCACCGAGGAGCCATCATGCCACAAGCAACGGAGACTGGGTCTTATGATCGGGTCATGGGGGATGACGCTTTATCCCAAGCCATGTTAAGGGTTTTAGAAAGAGTGGTGGAGCTAGTCTTTGGGCGGTGAATAGGGGTCTATATCGGGCGACTCCGCCAACGAGCATAAGTATTTAGGGGTGTATCTGGAGTAGCCCCAAATGTGGCAGAATATTGGCTAGAGGCAACAGAACGGATCATGGACGATCTAGACTGCTCAGTGGAGCAAAAGTTGAAAGGAGCTGTGTCGCTGCTACGGGACGAGGCATACCGTTGGTGGATCACCGTAAGGGAGAGTACCCCAATTAAGCAAGTAACCTGGGAATTGTTCAAAACTGCTTTTAAAGGGAGGTATGTTGGAGCAAGCTATGTGGATGCTCGTCGGAAGGATTCTTGAATCTAACTCAAGGTGATAAGACTATAGCAGAGTATGAGGCAGAATTTTTGAGGCTGAGTCGATATGCTAGTGGTATAGTGGCAACTGAATATGAGCGCAGTGTCCGCTTCGAGGATGGTCTCCGCGATGAGCTTAGGATATTGATAGCTCTACAGAGGGAGCGTGGTTTTGCTGCATTGGTAGAAAAGGCTAAGATAGCCGAGGAGGTGAAGCTGACTGAGCGAAAGAATCGTGAGAAGGATCGACCCAGATTCAAGAGGGATTTTAGACCCTCAAGTGCCGCGAATCGAAATGTTAAAAGAGCAAGGATGGAGGAACCAGTGAGAGTAGTGCCAGTAAATACTTATAGACCGCAGGCTTGCAGGGACTGTGGTAAGGTGCATATGGGGGAGTGCTGGAAACGAACTGGAGCATGTTTTCGATGTGGGTCTAAGGAGCATAAGTTCAGAGAGTGTCCTCGGAGGACAGCTCAGGAGCTAGCGGCAGAGCAAAGGGATGTCCAACCACGGCGAGGAGGACCACCACCACCGAGGGGTCGTGTGCAAGGTAGAGGTGGCAATGGTAATGGACGAGGATGTGGGGCACCTGGCAGAGGTGCTGGACATGCTGAGGCTCGACAACCTGCGTTGGTTTATGCTGCACGACGTCGTGAGGAGGGTGACGCTCCTGATGTTATAACGGGTACGTTCTTCATCCATAACATGCCTTACACTGCTTTGATTGATGTGGGTTCTACCCACTCGTATGTTGCTTGTGATGTATCTGGGGCTTTGGATGTGCTTCCGAGAAGACTGTGTGGGGTATCGTTGATAAGTCCATTGGGACATTCGGTTAAGGTAGATAAAATTTTTAGGCGTTACCATTAGTGACACAAGATAAAATCTTTGAAGGAGATTTGATGGAGCTGCCATTTGGGGATTTTGATCTTATCTTAGGAATGGACTGGTTAACTAAGCACAAGGCGACGTTGGATTGTGCTGCAAAGAGGATGGTACTAAGAACTACCGGAGATGAGGAGATAATGGTCATAGGGGAACGAAGGGATTATTTGTCCAATGTTGTTTCAGCGTTAAGAGCCGAGAAGTTGATTCGGAAAGGTTGTGAGGCGTACTTGGCCTTTGTAAGTCAAACGGGACTTGAGGAGATAACGGTGGAGTCGGTTAGGACTATTAAAGAATTTCAGGATGTATTCCCAGATGAACTTCCTGGATTACCCCCGAACAGAGAAGTCGAGTTTGGAATCGACTTACTACCTAGAACAGCTCCTGTGTCCATTGCGCCTTATCGGATGGCACCAAAGGAGTTGGTAGAATTAAAAGCTCAGATTCAAGAGCTGTTGGATAGAGGGTTTATAAGACCAAGTGTTTCTCCGTGGGGTGCACCGGTACTATTCGTAAAGAAGAAAGATGGGACTATGCGAATGTGTATTGATTATCGGCAGTTGAATAAGCTGACTATCAAGAACAAGTATCCGTTACCAAGAATCGATGATCTGTTCGACCAATTAAAAGGAGCCTCGGTGTTTTCTAAGATCGATATTCGGTCGGGATATCATCAATTAAGAGTTAAAGAGGGGGATATTTATAAGACAGCGTTTAGGACTCGATACGGTCATTACTAGTTTCTGGTAATGCCATTTGGGTTGACTAATGCACCGGCGGCATTCATGGATTTGATGAATCGGGTGTTCCAACCATACTTGGATCGGTTCGTAGTTGTTTTTATTGACGATATCTTGGTGTATTCGTAAACGGAGGAGAAGCATGATGAGCATCTTCGTGTAGTGCTGCAAGTGTTAAGGGAGAAGCAACTTTATGCAAAGTTTAGTAAGTGCGAGTTTTGGCTGAAGGAAGTTACCTTCTTGGGGCATGTTGTGTCTGCCGAGGGAATCAAGGTAGACCCTCGAAAGATTGAAGCAATTTTGGAATAGAAGCCACCGAAATCGGTAACGGAGATTCGAAGTTTTCTGGGGTTGGTAGGTTATTATCGGAGATTCGTGGAAGGATTTTCTATGTTGGCAGCACCGTTAACGAAACTTATAAGGGAGGGAGCACCTTTTGTTTGGACAAATAAGCAGCAAGAGGCTTTTGAGAGGTTGAAGAAGGTTTTGACGGAAGCGCCAGTTTTGATTCAGCCAGAGTCTGGTAAGGATTTCACTGTGTACAGTGATGCATCACATGTAGGTTTGGGCTGCGTGTTGATGCAAGAGGGTAAAGTAGTCGCTTATGCTTCACGACGACTTAAGCCGCATGAGGTGAACTACCCTACTCATGACTTGGAATTGGCGGCGGTAATCTTTGCACTTAAGATATGGAGGCATTACGTATGGAGAGAAATGCATCATCTATACGGATCACAAGAGTCTTAAGTACTTGCGACTCAAAAGGAGCTGAATCTTAGGCGTGAAGGTGGATAGAGTTGTTAAAGGACTATGACTATTCGATCGAGTATCATCCGTAAGGCGAATGTCGTGGTGATGCGCTAAGTCGAAGGGTCGTGGCGTAATTAAAGGCGATGTTTGCTCATCTAAGTTTGTATGATGACGGAAGTTTGTTGGCGAGTTACAAGTGAGACCGACTTGGGTAGAACAGATTAAAAGCAGCAGTTGGAGGATGAGTCGTTGGTTTCTCGGTTTGACAAGTTGAGAAGGGGAGAATCGACTTTGGGTTAAATAGTGAAGGAGTTCTTTGTTTTCGAGGGAGAATTTGTATGCTGAAGAACTCCAATTTGAGATTGATGATTTTGAAAGAGGCACATAACGGACCTTGTGCTATGCATCCGGGAGGGAATAAGTTATATCGAGACTTGCGAGATGTACTCTGGTGGCGGATTAAAACGAGAGGTGACCGAATTTGTAGGAAGATGTTTGACATGTCAACAAGTAAAGGTCGAGCATCAACTACCTTCGGGATTGTTACAATAGGTAAAGATACCACTTTGGAAGTGGGAAAGGGTAACTATGGACTTTGTGAGTGGGTTGTCGTTGACACCTTCTAAGAAGGATTCGATTTGGGTGATTGTGGATAGACTCACGAAATCGCTCATTTCATACCGTCCAAACCGATTACTCACTTGAAGTTGGCCAAATTGTATGTGGTGGAAATAATACGGTTGCATGGTGTGCCAAGATCGATAATTTCAGACCGAGACCCAAGGTTTACATCTCGGTTTTGGCAGAGGTTGCATGAGGCTTTGGGAACGCGATTGGATTTCAGTACGACTTTTCACCCTCAGTCGGATGGGCAGTCAGAGAGGGTTATTCAGATTTTAGAGGATATGTTGAGGGGTTGTGTTATTGAATTTAGAGGCAGCTGGGAGGACCATTTGCCATTGGCGGAGTTCGCGTATAACAACAGTTACCAAGCAAGTATTCAGATGGCTCCATATGAGGCACTATATGGGCGAAGGTGTTGTTCGCCTACTTGTTGGGCAGAATTGGGGGTAAGGCAAATACTTGGACCAGAGATGGTAGCAGATACTAAAGACAAGATTAAGGTGATCAGGAAGCGGTTAAAAGAGGCGACGGATCGACAAAAGTCTTATGCCGATCTGAAGCGTAAGGATATTGAATATGCGGTAGGGGACATGGTCTTTTTGAAAGTTTCACCTTGGAAGAAGATTTTGAGATTTGGTAAGAAGGGTAAGTTGAGCCCACGGTTTATTGGGCCTTACTGAATCATCAAGCGGATAGGGCCGGTGGCTTATCGCCTAGAGTTACCTCGAATCGGATCGCATTCACGATGTCTTCCATGTGTCCATGCTAAGGCGATATCGTTCGACCCAACTCATATCGTGCGATTCATGGAAATTGAGGTACAATCGGATTTGACCTTTGAAGAGGAACCTGCAAATACTTGATCGTGATGTCAAGGTGTTGAGAAGGAGGTCGATCCGTTGGTGAAGGTACTTTGGAGGAACCATGGCAAGGAAGAAACTACACGGGAGACCGAAGAGGCAATGCGTCGTGATACCCTCAACTGTTTGGATCGTAAATTTCGAGGTCGAAATTTCTTTAAGGAGGGTAGAGCCTGTAACATCCTGATTTTCGGGTTTTCGCGATTCTTGATATTTTAAGTAAATTTCTAAAATTTGGTATGTGATTATAGAATTCATAATTTGGGTATGTAAATGGGCTTATGGAAGGCCCATGAGTTGGCCAAAACCCGGTAGAATTTTTAAATTTTGGACTTAGTAGTTAGGGGTTCTGGCTAGGTGCCCTTATATTAAGTTGTGGGTAAAACGTATCACAAAAAGAGCTTTGGTAAAGTGGCAAGGGTGACGCCACTAAGCTCCTAAAAAGGTGGCGTGTGGAGCATAGAGGAAGGCCTCGGTTCGATTCCCTGTGTTGGCAAATAAGAGTGTGACAGCCCAAAATTGACCCTAGTCGGAAGGTGGTCTCGGGACCACAAAACCGAGGCATAAAAATAATTAAAAATTTATTTTGATGCCTATACTATGTGTGTGCTCATGTATGACATTTTATGATGATTGATTTAGTGTTATAAGGGTGAATTCCACAAGAAAGGACTTAGTAATGAACTTTGAAAGTATGATAGGAAATGTGTGATGACTAATTAAAGCATGCATGCAAAATAATGGACTTGCATGTCAAATTCCCTTTTATAGGTGGTGGCGGCCATGACAAGGAGGATGGGCTAAACATGTCATGAAACATGTTTTGTTGGTGCATTAGGGTGAAATAATAAACAAAGGTGTATGGGTGATAAAAAATGAAAAAAAATGTGTGTGAGTGTGGTAATCCCCCATTGCCGTGAGTTGTAGAGAAGGAAAGAAAAAATTTTGTTCATCCTTTCTTTGAGCCAAAACTAAGGAAGAAGGAGGATTTTTGCTTCATGCTTGGTTTGGAAGAGATCTAGAAGGAGATTTGGCCAAGTTTGCATCAAGATTAAGGTATGTATGAGGTTGTGTTAGGAGTTTCATGCATGTTTTGGTTGCTAACTTGATGTGCATGTTAGCCATGGCTCAAATCTTTGTTAAGCCATGGAAATGGTATTTGGCCAAAGTTGTTATGGTGATAAAGCCATTGCATGCTAAGTGTGAAGCTTGATGATGATGCATGCAATGATGGATTGTCTACTCTTGAGCAAGATTTTGAGCCTTCTTTTTGATTTATCATGATTGAAGTTGAAAAGGAGCATGATTGTCATATTCGGCCATTCATGAGCATGGTTCATGCTTCTTGCATGTTAGTTAAAAGTTTGTGTTTTGGATGGCTATGGACACTTTGAAAATTCGGCCATGCTCATATATGCATATATATGATTGCACATTTTGTTTGGTTATGAACTAAGTGATGAATATATTGATTTAAAGAAGAAAATGTGGAAGAATGCTTGTGAAATTGCAAGCACAATTCGGCCTAGCACACATATAAGTGCTTGATGCTATATTATAAGTTTTGAGCCACAATATGCAAAGCATTAACTAGTAAAATGCATGCTGTTTTTGTGAGGTATTAAGTGCATAATTGGCCTCAACATGTACATGAATATTCGGCCTTGGGTAGCCTATTGAAGGCCTTAGCATTTCCTTGATGCTCAAATAAATTGTATTGAATTGCTTGATGTAGTATAAAATGTGCATGACCATTGTGTATTCAAGCTAAAGAGTGGCCATATGACCATTTAAAATCCTTGTCATATTCGCCATAAGCAAGCACAATGAGGTTTTAATAAATTGAATTTGTTTGAATTAGCTCAGAGCTAAGAGGGCCACAATTGGACAAGGGAAGGAAAAGGTGATCGAATAGCCGAAAAAGCCGTTCGACAACATCCGAGGTAAGTCCTCAAGAAGTGACCTTACTTGAATTATGTGAGATGAAATATGGATGTGTATGATTATTGATTAGGTGTGTATGAGTATTTGAATTCCACCCTGCTAAGTCCCAAGGCGAATATGCTAATGATATTAATTGTGTTTGAGCCTTAGTAACGAAAATGAAATATGTATGTCCAATGATTATTGATGTATGTGTGCATGAGAAATTGAATGATATCCGGCTAAGCCCAAGACAATTATGCTGGAAATTATATCCGGTTAAGACCAAGGCAATTGTGCTAGTGGCTACATCCGGGCTAAGACCAAGGCATTCGTATGAAGTTATTCTATCCGGCTAAGACCAAGGCATTTGTGCACTTGATTATATCCGGTTATATTCAAGAATCTTGGGCTGGAGGTGAGTGTTGGTTGCTGAAATGAATTTAATTAGTACACTCGGACAGCCCAAAGGATAAGGTACGTTATATGTGCATTGGAAAGTCGACGTGTTTGAGCAACATTCGCTCAATCGACTAATGAATTTCAGTTATTGAATTGATTGATGCTTTGCGAACTTATATAATGATGAAGTATGAAGTAAGAATGTGTATTAATGAAATGATGCATTTGGCTATGTGAATGTATTGCTGTAAATTATAGTTCATTATATTCCTTGAGACTTACTAAGCATAAAAATGCTTACCCCGTTGCTTTGGCTCTTAGTTTTCTAGATTTCGCTCGAGGCAATCGGATTTGGGATCGTTGAAGTCGAAGTCATCCACACTATCAAGCCTCCATTTTGGTATAAATTTTTGTTTGAACTTGAGATGGCATGTATAGGACTACCCCTTGTTTGTTAAATATGTGGTGATGTAAGTATGTACGGCCATGCGAAAATGGCTCGAAAAGGGAACATGAACTTAGAATAATTGTGGTTTGTATGTATATATTTGGTGTCATGATGTGGCTATGGCTTGGAAATGGGAATGTTGGTCATATGATCAGCCATTGGCATGGTTAAAATGATCATATATGAACCTATGTATGGCAAAGACTAGTTGGTTCATGGAGACTACCAAATAGGTAAGACCTACCTTAAAAACAGATGCTGCCAGCTGCAGTGACGTGAATGTGAAAAATCACCAAAATTCGTAGAAATGGAATTAAATAGTGAATAAGCTATGTAAATGAACCTTGATGAGTCTATTTTCATATGGAAGAAACGAAATGGTCATAGGAGTTACATGTTAAGAGATATTAATGCTATTGTGAGACAGGGCCAGAACGGTTTCTGGGTTCCCTGTCGCAACTTTAAAAATTTACTATAAATTATCCAGAAAGAATTAGGCGACATACCTTATATGTACAGATTCCATTTTGAGTCTAGTTTCATTAGAAACAAACGACACCAGCATTAAAGCCCTGTACAGAGAGATATTCAAGTTATACCGCGCGAAGGTCAGAGCAGTGGATCCCTGTAACATGGGTGACTTTAACTAATAAACTGTACCAATTGGCCCATCCAAAAATTCTAGAAATAAATCCATGGATGGATATATGAGTCTAAATTCAGGGAAAATTTACGAAACCAGTTTCCGAGTTTTGAAACTCGGGATATGATTTTTAAGGCGACGGTGATGCAGTCTTCCAGCCTGACTGGAAATGTCAAATTGGTGGGCAAACCATGTGAACTTGGCTTGTTAAACCCTCGTGTCCGACACCAAGCAATGGTCTCGGGTTCGGGTGTTACAATTTTATGGTATCGAGCCACGGTTTAGTCGATTCTAGGACTACCGTGAGGTGTTTGGGGTCTAGCTATACATGCCATTAAATGATGAATCGATAGTGTGGTGATTTCGACAATTTGACTTTGAGTTTGTTTATAGCAATGGGTCCCGATCCCAACCGAGCAATAGCTGATGATGTGGAGAGTGTGGCGCTGCTCCGCACAAGGGACAGCGCGGCGGACTCTCAACCTATGGCCAGCAATCCGAATGATGAGGCTAGGCAAGCCTTTTATAGTGTGATGAACGAATGGTTTAACCAATACATTCGAACTAATACTACTGCTTCCACAACCTCCATTCCCAACAAACACAGACCCCGCACCTACAATGCCTCCTAGAATTGACCAAATAAGGTCGAATAAGCCCCAGTTGATAGAATCCGAAAACATGGGGCTACTGAATTTAAAGCTACGGATAGTGATGATGCCGAAGCAAGTCAATTTTGGTTGGACAACACGATCCGCACTCGATGAGCTATCTTGTACACCCAATGAATGCTTAAAGTGTACCATCTCCTTGCTACGTGATTCCACCTACTATTGGTGGAGTACTCTGACTTCTGTGGTACCTAGAGAGCAAGTGACTTGGGAATTTCTTGATCTTAAGCAAGGTTCTATGTCGGTTACCGACTATGAACGAAAATTTGTGAGGCTTAGCCGATACACGCGAGAATGCATTTCGTCCGGCTATTATGTGTAAATGCTTCGAGGATGGGCTGAATGATGATATAAGGATGTTCGTTGGCATTCTCGAAATACGAGAGATCGTAGTACTTGTTGAGCGAGCTTGTAAAGTCGAAGAGCTTAGAAAGGAGAAACAAAAAGTGATGTGGAACTGGAGAATTCGAAGAGGTCCTCGGAAAGTCTCTTCAACAGCAATCAAGAGATTTCGAGATGATGTGAACCGGTCTAGAGGCGCTTTGGGCTTTTTAGACGAGGACGCGATCGACCCCTGTGACCACACGAGTCACTTCGATCGCCAGATGGTGGAAATGATCGCCGAGAGAGGCGGAGTGTCAACATTGTGGCAAATGGCATTCGGGAGTGTTGGTTTCGTGATCACTCCTGCTATAAGTGTGGATCGGCCGACCACTTTAGGAAGGATTGCCCGAGGAAGCTTGAGCAGAATGTGAGTCGAGTGGAAACTCGGGTGCTACCATCGCCGAGGTAGGCCACCTAGAAATATGGGCAATGTCGATGGCGGTCGAGAGGATCTAGAGATGCTACCATCGATCCGAGGCTCGTGCTCCTGCGAGGACTTATGCCATACGCGCACGCGAGGATGCTTGCCTCTCCGGATGTCATTACGGTGCTTTCACCCTTTTCAATACTAAAGTGATTGCGTTGATTGACCCCGGTTCTACTCAATCTTATATATGTGAAACCTTAGCATCCAAAGAAGACTTTGCCTATTGAGTCTCATGAGTTTGTAATTCGGTGTCAAACCCCTTGGGTCATTACGTGCTTGTCAACAAAGTGTGCAAGAAAAGTCTCCTAGTGTTCCGAGGTTCTTGTTTCCTACGGACTTGATGCTTTTGCCGTTCGATGAATTCGACGTTATTCTTGGTTTGGATGGGTTGACCATGCACGATGCGGTCGTAAATTGCAAAAGCAAGACTATCGATTTGAGGTGCGCGAATAACGAGATAATTCGGGTTAAGTCTACGGACTTAAAGGGTTGCCACCGTAATATCGCAATGTTGGCCCGAAAATATGTAAGAAAAGAGTGCGGCGTACTGACGTCGTGCTCGATGACAAGGAATCGTAAAAGAAACCCGAATCTGTGCCGTGGTTTGTGAATACCGGATGTTTTCCACAAGAATTGCCGGGTTTGCCACTGTTCGGAGATAGAGTTTGGCATTGAGCTTGTACAGGACCACACCGATTTCGATAGCTCCATATCGTATGGCACCAACGAATTAAAGGAGTTGAAAGCTCGGTTGCAAGAGTTGATGGATAGAGGTTTTGCTCGCCTCGAGTTTTTCACCTTGGGGTGCACCAGTGTTGTTTGTGAAAAGAAGGACGGAACCATGAGGTTGTGCATCGACTATCGCCGACTTAATAAAGTGACAATAAAGAACAAATATCCGCTGCCGTATTGATGACTTGTTCGATCAACTGAAGGAGCCTCGGTGTTCTCGAAAATAGATTTGAGATCGGGCTACTATCAATTGCGAATCCGAGATTGAGACGTGCCCAAGACGCCTTGAGCGAGATATGGTCACTATGAGTTCCTAGTGATGCCGTTTGGGCTCACTAATGCCCTACGGTATTTATGGACTTAATGAATCGGATCTTTAGACCATATTTGGATCGATTCAGTAGTCGTGTTCATTGATGACATCTTGGTCTATTCAAGAAATGAGACCGAACATCTTGAACACCGCGGTTAGTCTTTGCAAATTTTACGGGACAAGCAATTATATGCTAAGTTCAGCAAGTGTGAGTTCGGTTAAGAGAGGTTAGCTTCTTGGGTCATGTGGTATCGCATCCCAGATTCGAGTCGACCAATAAAATTTCAGCCATACTAAATTGGAAGCCTCGAGAAATATTACTTGAGGTTCAAGCTTTTTGGGGCTTGCGGTTATTACCGACGATTTGTAAAGGGTTCTCAACGATAGCCACGCCGATGACGGCTACTCCAAAAGGATGTTAAGTTCGAATGGACGGAGAAATGCCAAAAAGCTTCGATCAATCGAAAACTTATTTGATGAAGCCCCAATTCTAGTGCAACCCGAGTCCGCAAGGAGTTTGTTATCTATAGCGACGCCTCTACTTGGGTTAGGTTGCGTATTAATGCAAGAAGGTCGAGTTGTGGCCTATGCGTCGAGGCAATTAAAGCCACATGAGAAAAATTATCCGACTCATGATCTCGAATTGGCCGCTATCGTATTCGCCTTTAAAGATTTGGCGACATTACTTATTTGGTGAAAGGTGCCATGTATACTCGGATCACAAAAGTCTCAAATATTTGATGACCCAAAGAGACTTAAATCTGCGACAAAGACGTTGGCTTGAGCTGTTAAAGGATTATGAATCGATCATTGATTATCACCCGAAAGGCGAATGTGGTTGCGGATGCCTTGAGTCGTAAATCGTTATTCACTTTACGAGCGATGAATGTGCACTTGTCTGTCCGATCCGACAAAGTGTGTTAGTGGCTGAATTGAAAGCCAAACCACTATTGACACACCAAATTCGAGAAGCTCGTAAAGTCGACGACGAGTTGGTTGCAAAGCGGGCTGCGTGTGTTCAACAAGGACTCGGAGTTTCAAATCGACGATGACGATTGTTTGAAGTTCAAAAGTCGTCTGTGTCCCAAGGAATTGAACTCATTTCGATAATTCAATGAAGCCCATTGTAGCCAAATGGCAATCCACCCGGGAGTACAAAGATGTACAACGATTTGAAACGTCGATTTTGGTGGCATGGTATGAAGCGAGACATCTCCGACTTTGTTTCAAGATGTTTAATATGTCAACAAGTGAAAGCGGAACATCGGTGCCTTGAGATTACTTCACCAATCACGATACCCGAGTGGAAATGGGATCGAGTCACAATGGACTTTGTATCCGGACCGCCATTGTCGCAAGTAAGAAGGATGCGGTTTGGGTCGTGGTAGATCGATTGACTAAGTCGGCCCACTTTGTCCCCGTCGCACGGATTTTTCAATGGACAAATTAGCGGAATTGTACGTTTCTCGACAGAAATTACACGGGTGCCTATTTCTATCGTGTCGGATAGAGATCCGAGATTTACCTCGCGGTTTTGGAAAAAGTTGCAAGAAGCTTTGGGTACCAAGTTGCATTTCAAGACCGCCTTTCACCCCAAACCGATGGTCAATCCGGCGGGTAATTCGGATACTTGAGGATATGTTAAGATGTTGCGTCCTCGAGTTTAGTGGTTCATGGGAGCAGTATTTGCCGTTGATTGAATTCGCTTACAACAACGACTTTCGATCGAGCATTAAGATGGCACCTTATGAGGCTTTGTACGGCGTAAATGCCGTACACCATTGTTTTGGACCGAGCTTGGTGAAAGCAAGATTTTCGGGGTGGATTTGATTAGGGATGCTGAACAGAAAGTGAAAGTAATCTGTGAAAGTTTGAAGATAGCCTTCGATCGTCAGAAGTCGTACGCGGATATGAAGCGTAAGGATATCGAGTATCAGGTGGGTGATAAGGTGTTTCTCAAGGTATCGCCTTGGAAAAAGATACTCAGGTTCGGCCGTAAGGGCAAGTTGAGCCCGAGGTTCATTGGGCCATATGAGATATCAGAGCGAGTCGGTCCGGTGGCATATCGTTTGATTTTGCCCCTGAACTCAAAAGGTTCACGATGTCTTTCACGCTTCGATGCTTCGACGCTATAGATCCGATCCATCGCACGTGATTAGTCCATCAGAAATTGAAATTCAAGCTAATATGAGTTATGAGGAAGAACCGATTCGTATCCTATCACGAGAAGTGAAAGAGTTGTGAAACAAGAGGGTTCCGCTAGTAAAAGTGTTATGGCTCAAGCACGGATAGAAGAAGCTACTTGGGAGACCGAGAACTCTATGAAAGAGCGATATCCAAACCTATTTACGGTAAGATTTTCGGGGACGAAAATTTCTTAAGTGGGGAGAGTTGTGACAGCCCAAAATTGACCCTAGTCGGAAGGTGGTCTCGGGACCACAAAACCGAGGCATAAAATAATTAAAATTTATTTTGATGCCTATACTATGTGTGTGCTCATGTATGACATTTTATGATGATTGATTTAGTGTTATAAGGGTGAATTCCACAAGAAAGGACTTAGTAATGAACTTTGAAAGTATGATAGGAAATGTGTGATGACTAATTAAAGCATGCATGCAAAATAATGGACTTGCATGTCAAATTCCCCTTTATAGGTGGTGGCGGCCATGACAAGGAGGATGGGCTAAACATGTCATGAAACATGTTTTGTTGGTGCATTAGGGTGAAATAATAAACAAAGGTGTATGGGTGATAAAAAATGAAAAAAAATGTGTGTGAGTGTGGTAATCCCCCATTGCCGTGAGTTGTAGAGAAGGAAAGAAAAAATTTTGTTCATCCTTTCTTTGAGCCAAAACTAAGGAAGAAGGAGGATTTTTGCTTCATGCTTGGTTTGGAAGAGATCTAGAAGGAGATTTGGCCAAGTTTGCATCAAGATTAAGGTATGTATGAGGTTGTGTTAGGAGTTTCATGCATGTTTTGGTTGCTAACTTGATGTGCATGTTAGCCATGGCTCAAATCTTTGTTAAGCCATGGAAATGGTATTTGGCCAAAGTTGTTATGGTGATAAAGCCATTGCATGCTAAGTGTGAAGCTTGATGATGATGCATGCAATGATGGATTGTCTACTCTTGAGCAAGATTTTGAGCCTTCTTTTGATTTATCATGATTGAAGTTGAAAAGGAGCATGATTGTCATATTCGCCATTCATGAGCATGGTTCATGCTTCTTGCATGTTAGTTAAAAGTTTGTGTTTTGGATGGCTATGGACACTTTGAAAATTCGCCATGCTCATATATGCATATATATGATTGCACATTTTGTTTGGTTATGAACTAAGTGATGAATATATTGATTTAAAGAAGAAAATGTGGAAGAATGCTTGTGAAATTGCAAGCACAATTCGCCTAGCACACATATAAGTGCTTGATGCTATATTATAAGTTTTGAGCCACAATATGCAAAGCATTAACTAGTAAAATGCATGCTGTTTTGTGAGGTATTAAGTGCATAATTGGCCTCAACATGTACATGAATATTCGCCTTGGGTAGCCTATTGAAGGCCTTAGCATTTCCTTGATGCTCAAATAAATTGTATTGAATTGCTTGATGTAGTATAAAATGTGCATGACCATTGTGTATTCAAGCTAAAGAGTGGCCATATGACCATTTAAAATCCTTGTCATATTCGCCATAAGCAAGCACAATGAGGTTTTAATAAATTGAATTTGTTTGAATTAGCTCAGAGCTAAGAGGGCCACAATTGGACAAGGGAAGGAAAAGGTGATCGAATAGCCGAAAAAGCCGCTCGACAACATCCGAGGTAAGTCCTCAAGAAGTGACCTTACTTGAATTATGTGAGATGAAATATGGATGTGTATGATTATTGATTAGGTGTGTATGAGTATTTGAATTCCACCCGGCTAAGTCCCGGCTAATATGCTAATGATATTAATTGTGTTTGAGCCTTAGTAACGAAAATGAAATATGTATGTCCAATGATTATTGATGTATGTGTGCATGAGAAATTGAATGATATCCGGCTAAGCCCAAGACAATTATGCTGGAAATTATATCCGGTTAAGACCAAGGCAATTGTGCTAGTGGCTACATCCTGCTAAGACCAAAGGCATTCGTATGAAGTTATTCTATCCGGCTAAGACCAAGGCATTTGTGCACTTGATTATATCCGGTTATATTCAAGAATCTTGGGCTGGAGGTGAGTGTTGGTTGCTGAAATGAATTTAATTAGTACACTCGGACAGCCCAAAGGATAAGGTACGTTATATGTGCATTGGAAAGTCGACGTGTTTGAGCAACATTCGCTCAATCGACTAATGAATTTCAGTTATTGAATTGATTGATGCTTTGAACTTATATAATGATGAAGTATGAAGTAAGAATGTGTATTAATGAAATGATGCATTTGGCTATGTGAATGTATTGCTGTAAATTATAGTTCATTATATTCCTTGAGACTTACTAAGCATAAAAATGCTTACCCGTTGCTTTGGCTCTTAGTTTTCTAGATTTCGCCGAGGCAATCGGATTTGGGATCGTTGAAGTCAAGTCATCCACACTATCAAGCCTCCATTTTGGTATAAATTTTGTTTGAACTTGAGATGGCATGTATAGGACTACCCCTTGTTTGTTAAATATGTGGTGATGTAAGTATGTACGGCCATGCGAAAATGGCTCGAAAAGGAACATGAACTTAGAATAATTGTGGTTTGTATGTATATATTTGGTGTCATGATGTGGCTATGGCTTGAAATGGGAATGTTGGTCATATGATCAGCCATTGGCATGGTTAAAATGATCATATATGAACCTATGTATGGCAAAGACTAGTTGGTTCATGGAGACTACCAAATAGGTAAGACCTACCTTAAAACAGATGCTGCCAGCTGCAGTGACGTGAATGTGAAAAATCACCAAAATTCGTAGAAATGGAATTAAATAGTGAATAAGCTATGTAAATGAACCTTGATGAGTCTATTTTCATATGGAAGAAACGAAATGGTCATAGGAGTTACATGTTAAGAGATATTAATGCTATTGTGAGACAGGGCCAGAACGGTTTCTGGGTTCCCTGTCGCAACTTTAAAATTTACTATAAATTATCCAGAAAGAATTAGGCGACATACCTTATATGTACAGATTCCATTTTGAGTCTAGTTTCATTAGAAACAAACGACACCAGCATTAAAGCCCTGTACAGAGAGATATTCAAGTTATACCGCGCGAAGGTCAGAGCAGTGGATCCCTGTAACATGGGTGACTTTAACTAATAAACTGTACCAATTGGCCCATCCAAAAATTCTAGAAATAAATCCATGGATGGATATATGAGTCTAAATTCAGGGAAAATTTACGAAACCAGTTTCCGAGTTTTGAAACTCGGGATATGATTTTTAAGGCGACGGTGATGCAGTCTTCCAGCCTGACTGGAAATGTCAAATTGGTGGGCAAACCATGTGAACTTGGCTTGTTAAACCCTCGTGTCCGACACCGGCAATGGTCTCGGGTTCGGGGTGTTACAAAGAGTATTTATTTTTATGTGCAAGAAGGGTAAGTGTTGGAACTTAAGTGGATTCTGTAAAGAGGAGAGTTGGATCAAGTCGAATGCATGAATTAAGGAGGGATAAGGGGAGAGATTTTAGGGATGTGATATGGAGATAGAGTTGGCCGAATAAGGGAGATTTGAGAGGGGATTTTCGGCAGAGGGGTATTAGGTTAGTAATTTCGGCATTAGGGTCTTAGTGTGCCGATTTCTTTTTGGTATGTAGCCTTCTTCTCTTTTCTTTCTCCTCTTGCCGATTGTTCTTAAGCTAATCCCTCTCTTTTCTCTTAAGTTATTTCTTCCACAAACTCTCTACCTCTCATTCTTCCTCTCTTTCATTTATAGTAAAAGCTGAACCGATCATTCTTTTCATTGCTAACCGAATATCAACAAGCCAAATCCCGAAGGAGTCAAGGGAAGTCGATTGCTTTATAAAGGTATACACTTGTTCTTTTTCTTTTTAGCCGATTCTTGTTATTTTGAAAAGCCTTTCAACTCTTGTGTCAACACCCTTTTTAGTTCATAACCACTTTTTCTTCAGTGACCCAAAAGCCAAAAACACAGCACCCTTGGGTGACTTGGTGGCCGATTCGTAGGATCCTTGTGGTACGGGTTCTGCTAGTGTTTTAGAGCTGCGACTACGTTGAATCGGAGTTAACACGGGATTGAAACCGTTTGGGTAAGTGAACCTTGGTAAGTGCCCGTAGCTTTAATCAATTCAATATTAGGGAGTTTAAGAAAAGCCGAAACCTCTCTAATTTAGGGAGATGGCCGAATGTGGGTATAGGCCTTATGGGGTCTTCTTTTAACATTTTTGTGGTTTATTTAGTGAAGGAGCAGCAAGGTGTAGTGTCGACTTGGAGTAGCTTGGATCACCGGAGTAGTTAAACCTAGTCATCAATCGCGACAAAGGTAAGGTACCTAAGGCCATTATGGATGGTGGCGAATGTGTAAGTGTTAATATTGATAGCTCTTGATTTGGTTCAATTATTGCGAGCTGATCTATTTAACAAATGATTATAGGAGAAATCGTGTAGGAGATCTCGTCGAGGAATATCACAAATCAGGTGTGTAAACGAACCCTTTCATAGCTTAAAGCGATAAATGCCGAAAAGCCGAAATGCCGAAATTCTGGCATTTCGAGGACTCGTGAGCAAGCGAACGCTCATTAGTTAGTTAGATTCGTTGAGATGATAATCGGGAACATTGGAAACGGTAAGTACGTGATTTTTGGCATTCACGGTAAGTTGGGCCTCGAGGGTCGCAATAGGGCCCAACAAAGCTTCCGCCCATTTGGGTAAAATGGGTAGAATATGAAAACTAGTTAAATTGCACATCGAGACTGATAAAACCATTATGGAATATAGGCTAAATGGGCCTAGATGATAAAATCGGCTAAATAGGGCCCATTAGGGGTTTTAGGCCCAATAACTTGATTTCGCTAAAAATGGGCCAGAATCACTGTTTGCACCCATGAATTGTTAAGTAATCATTAATAAACATGGAAACCCTAATTTTTGGTAAAATTTCAAGATTACCCTTATAACGTAAAATGACCGTTTTGCCCCTAGGTAAAAAAAATGACCATTATACCCCTAGGGTTTATACAAGAACTCAATGCATGGGATTTTGATAAACATGATATGTATGATATGCACATGATATGTATGATATGCACATTAGGTGTTCATAAATGCATTGGGTTGGGTTTTTATATGGATGGAGGAAGTGCAAAAGGGCTTATGCCCCAGTTATTAAAGGGCTTATGCCCTAGTTATTAAAGGGCTTATGCCCCAGTTATTAAAGGGCTTATGCCCCAGTTATTAAAGGGCTTATGCCCCAGTGATCAAAAGGGCTTATGCCCCAGTTACAAAAAGGGATTTTGCCCCAGTTACTAAAAGAGGCTAGGCCTTCAGATATATGATAAAGCTACTATGCTGCCAGTGGAGAGATATGGCGGGGTGGGTCGAGTTAATCCCCACATGGTGTGTTGGTTGGTACGGGTGGAGAGTAGCGGATGGTGGGTTGAGTAGTCTCCCCAAATGGGTTGCATTCTTTCATTTGACATTACATGTGATATTGAAATGGGCCTATGGACCATACCGTTTATAGTAAAGGCTTCGGCCCAGTAATATGAAATATGAAAAGGCTTCGGCCCAGTGTTATGAAATATGAAATATGAAAAGGGCTATGGCCCAGTACATGCTTTGAGATTGGATTTGGGCTTAGACCCAACAGTCGCTATTGTTTTAGGCTCGAAGGGGCTTGTTGCACACTGAGTTTCCAAACTCACCCCTTCCCTTAACCTTGCGGTGAGCCTTGATGTGGGGACTTGGGCGGAGGGATTCGAGTAGCCACGGTGATTGTCTTTGGACTTTTAAATAAGTGTTGGTTTTCATTAGTTTTCCTTTAGTTATTATTTATTTTTTTGGGTTGTAATAAGGCCATTTTAACTTTCCTTTTATTTCTTTTCGGGATTATTTTAATTTTAACAACTTTAAAATTGGTTGATAATTATTCAAATGGGCTAGACTTAGGACGTGTTTTCAAAACGGTACTTGTTTCCAAAAAAGTTCAACACCACGATTAATCAATTTATCAAAGTCGTTCACTTAAACAAATTTAAACTCGATATAACAAAGTGTGGCTATGGTTGTGGGCATGTCTAGGTTGGATCCAATCAAAGAGCTTGGTACTTAAGCAGCCTTCATGGCTCACCTCCTCTGTCTCGGATACCTACCTGGTGCCTAGCTTCCATACACTTTGTTAACTCAACAAAACATATGGGTTTTAAAACTCTAAAACGAAACACGAATTTTTAACTCCAATGTGGCACGTCAGATTTGGCCATAACGTCTAGGCCGGGTTTGGGGTGTTACATTTTAAGAGTGTAGAAATGAAAGAACTTAGAAATATTTAATAAAAGATGAAGAAGATCTAATTCACTTACCGATTGCGAGATCGCTTGCCAACAAGAAATCAAACCCCCAAAGTGTATGACTCGACTTTTAAATGAAAAAGAAACATTCAGCTAAGTTGAAGAGGGAAGAGGTTGATTTGATTAAAATAAAGAAGAAAAGATCAAGAGTTTGGCTTAAAGAAAAGAGGAGATGATATGCGACTGAAGCACACAAAAACAATAAATGCCCTTACTTGCCCAAACGACACACATATATATACTAAAAAATATAAATAAATAAATAAAATTACAAACCTACATTCCCAAATCAACTTAAACTCGTCCAGTTAAATTCCCTTCAATCTCTCCAATTTTTATCATCATGATATCCACACTTAATCCTCATCCTAATCCCCTTGATTTTAGCCAACAATTCCAATTTGAATTGCATTCAAATTGCTTCCACCGAATAGCATTCCTTCCCTGTGTTGAGTAGCAAAATTAAACTCCCTTTTGTGCATGCCACTACTCAAACTCTAGCCCTCCAACTTCCCAACACGCTGCTGGCCACTACACCACATCCTATCTTGTGCTACCACTCGGTCACAATTAACTATAAGGCTTATATACCTAAGCCTCAGTTTTCTTAAAGAATAAAAATTTTAACTTTTCTAGGCCTGGGACTCAAACCTGCAACCTCTCATATCCATAGCATACTTCTGGCCACTTCACTGCAGGGGCTCTTGTGCCATATTCCATCCCTAACTATTTTCAAGGCCTATTAACTCGCAACCAGGTTATCCTAAAAATATTTGCTACCATTCAGATTCGAACCCTTAATCTTTTGGCTGCACTATACGTCCCTTTCCACTACAGCACCTACCTTATTTGTTTCGTTCTTCCACCCCAATTAATTATAAAGTCTTTCTGCCAACCTCTAGGTTGTCTAAAAAAACCCCACAATTTTTGCTCATGCTGTGACTTGAACCCAGCATCTCTCCTTACTCCTAAGGCCATCATACCACCGGCCAAGCGCATCCTTTGTGTCGAATTTCCACCAAACATATTTATAAGGCCTAAACGCTTACTTCCCTACTAATCATATGCACAATAAAATTTTTTGCCAAGGTCAGGACTCGAACCCTGGACTTCCTGCTTGCTACCAATGCCTTTTGCCACTAGGCCAAGTGTTTCCTTGTGTCAGATTTTACCAGGCCTTATTAATAAGCCTTCCACCTAATGCTCAGGGTCCTTTAGAAAAGAAATGCAAAATTTTGCTAAAGCCCTGGATCGAACAATTAGACTAAACATGCAACCATAAAATATTTAAACACATTTCATTTAGTTAAGTCGCCTTCTAACCGATCCCAAACCCAAGGCCCATTACTTCTATGCCCAAAATTTAGGGTGTTACAAAAAACCACTATTTCGATTTCACTGAAAACGGGCCATTACAGGCAAAATTACCATTTTGCCCATATACTTTTATTTTTTTGCAATTTAGTCCTTAGCTCATAAAAATGAAAATTCATGAAATTCCACCACAACCCACTATGGCTGAATATCAATTAGGTCCCTAGCAAGCCCTATATTTCTTTTATTTCACAATTTCACCATTGTAAAGTTTTCTATTTTTTAATTTAATTCCTATTTGTCAATTTCATCAAAAATCTCTTTACAAAAGTTGGTTATCCAACAACAACTATCCATTTCCTATCATCAAACATCAAAAACCATGTATATTCAACAATGGAAAAACCCTAATAGTTTAATACTTTCACGAATTAGTCCCCCAACTAGCTAGATTAAGCTATGATCCCGAAAATGTAGAAAGCATTAAAAATAGAAAAAAAATCACTTACCTATTGGCAAAATAAGGTTGGTCGAACCTAGGTCTCTAATGGCTTCTTATTTTCTTCTAAATTCGATTGATGATGATAATGGAAGATGATAGTTTGTTTTATTTCATTTATTTTTATCATTAATTACTTAATTAACCTTTAAAAACTTTAAAAATTACACAAATGCCAAGCCATGTATAACAACCCATTTTTTAGTGAAATCGGAACAGTGGTTTTAGGACCACAAATCTGATCCGAAAATAGAGTTTATTTTTATTTTATAAGATGACCTGTATTATGATATACATGTCGTGTGAAAATTTTGATACGAAAATTTTATCGATTAAATGCTTAATTACGAGAAGGACTAAATTGCATAAAATGCGAAACTTGTTTCTATAGCTATAAGGATTAAATAGCTATTGAATTCAAATCTAGAAGTCCTTATATGGTAATTAGACCATTAAAGAAAAGTATGTAGATTTTTGGTGACTCATCCATGGAAAAATTAGAAAAAAGTAGGGACTAAATTGGAAATTAAAATAATTAATTAATTAAAAAGATGATAAAAGATAATCAGTTTCACAACAGTTATCTTTGGTTTTCTAGACAATTAAAGGATTGTTCATACCCTTCTCACCTCGATTCATTCCTCACTCATGGATCCCTGGATGTGATCATCAAATTTAATTTTTTCATTGCGCCATGGGGTGTACCGGTGTTCCAACACTTGATTGAATTAATCTACCAATTTTAAGTCGTTTAATTACTTTAAGTTTTCATTTCAAATTTAATAAGTTTTCCTTTTTTTTAAAATTCCATAGTTTCTGTTTTGCATCATATTCAATGTCATTTGTGTTAAGCATGAGTTTGTGTTCATATTTTATGCGTGTGTGTATGTTATCCTAATTATGTTGCTAAGTAAATGTTACATGTTACATGCTTATTTCGTGAGTGTAGTTCTAAGGAAAGGAATTCGTAAACCTAGGATATTTGTGTCTCATGTACGTGTTATCATCCTTGAGATCATATGGGACTTCAATTATGGTTTGTTTGAGATGGATTAATTCCCATTTACATGTGATGTAGGGACTATTCGGTTGACCATTAATAATGCTCATCATAAACTGAATTCATGTAGAAGGAGGATTTTGGAAACTTCAAAGTTCAAACCCTCAATGTTGGTACATAAAAACCATTCATATGGAAGGGTCTAATGCATGTCTTCATGAAATAGTCTGATTTAGACCCTAGTCAGAAAAGTGGTTTCGGGACCCTAAATTCGAGTAAAAAATATTTTAAATATTATTTTTCGTGCTTATGGTATGTGAATTCGCATGTGTGAAAGTTTCGTATGAAAATTTAGTTGTTTGTGTGCTTAATTGGATAAAAATGACCTAATCGCATAAAACGCAAAAGTATCTTCCTATATTTAATTGTATCTATTTGTCATGGCTTTATAATGCAAGGGTCCTTATGTGGTTATTAGTCTATTGACAAGATTAATGGACATAAATGGATATTTGGTAATGGTTTAATTATGTTATAAAATAAGGGCAAAATGGGAAATTGAATAATATGTTAATATTAATCAAAACAAATCAAAATGTGACCATTTTATTCATCTTTTTTCTACCAAAAATAGAAGAGAAGAAATGGTTTTAAGCTTTATTTCATTCGGCCATTGATTTCCTTAATTAAGGTATGGATTTTGTTTGGTTTTTGATAATTTCTACATTTTTTGTGATCGTTGCTTTGTGTTTTACTAAGCCCATGCTTCAATTTCTGAATTTGATTATGATTTTGAAATGTGCCATTGATGAAATTGTGAGTTTTGTGATGTTAGTTGTTGAGAAATAAAAGATATATGTTGGATTGATATATTTTGTCTTTGAATTTTTGGTGATTTTGAGTAAAATGTGCTGAATATTATCCCTTTTCCATCTTCTTTCTCAACCGATTTTTAGCCATTTTTGGGGGTTTTTGAACTTCAAAATTTGCAACAACTTATCATCCTTAGAAGTAAGTGATTTCCATACCTTTTGTTAATGATTTTTGCATTTTTGAGACCCTTGATGCATGAGCTTTCAAATGAGGGGTATATTTTGTAAAAATGATTAAGAGTTTAGGGTTTTTTCATGAATTGGATTTGTAATGGTTTCCGAGTTTTTATGGAAGAAAATGAGTCTTAGTAGTGTAATAGACAACTTTTGTGAATGGTGTTAGCATGAAAACACCTAAAAGGACTATTTTGCACAAGTTGTAAAATAGTTAATAAACGTGTGAAATAGAAAGAATCTGGAGTTTCTATAAGAGTAAAAAGAGTTCATCTAGACTTAATGTAACACCCCAAACCCGGCCTAGATGTTATGACCGGATCCGGTGCGCCACATTGATGCGTACAAAACATTCCGTATTACTTAGTTTGGAAAAACTTAGTTGGTGATGTAAAAGATACTTTTAATATAGGTTAAAGTGAATGAGAGTCATACACCGTAGGAAACCGTAAAAGAGGAGGTGAGTCTGTCGATTTGCTAAGTACCAAGCTCCTTCGGATCCAATCCTAGACATGCACACCGCCATTGCCACACTCTAACATTTCGTATAATTGTGAGAAAACCATTTGGTTAAGTCCATCTTAATAAAGTGATTAAGTTTGAAAACGTTTGCTTGGCGGAAATCTTACTTGTAATCGTGTTATTTTGAAATCACTTAATGTTTTTGGAAACGCGTCCTAAAGCTAACCCATTTTCCTTAGTTATCATATTTTTTTTCATCACAATAAAATAAAATAATAAAAGTAAAACAAAACCATAAAAATAGTTAAGCGGCCTTATTACACTTAAAACCCAAAACCATAAATGAAATTAAAAGGGCGTCCAGTTCACCAGAAAGAAACCAGGTTCTTAGAAACATATGGCGGTCAAGATCCTCACGACTCCAAGCCGACTATGGTTGATGATTACCTACGAGGATGAAAATAAGGGTGAGTTTTGGGAAACTCGATGTGTAATTCAACCCAACCATAGCCTAAATCAGTTCTAACCACAGAGACAGAATAAGTTGGCCTCAGCCCATAACAGATATCAGAATAAAGCCCATAGGCCCGCAGACGACTGCAGATATATCATGCTTATGCAGAAACCCAACCATATCCAACCACATACATCCCCATACCATCCTTTCACCATGTGGGGAGACTACTCGACCCACCCAACCGCTACATGCCACGGAAATATGCAAGATGGTCGCGGATCTGAAAATGTGACAGAGTCACCAGATCTGAATATTTTGTGGCGGTGCCACCGTAATGTAAATATGTGGCAAGGCTACTGAGCAGATAATTTGTGGCATAGCCACCGGACGCTTCCTCCATAATATAACCCATGTCCCCATGCAATGATATACATTCATGGCATACATCATACTGATTTAATTCATCATGCTTTTCAGACAAAATTAAACCTAGGGGTATAGAGGTCATTTTGCATACATAGGGGTATAATGGTAATTTTGCAAACATAGGGGTATAATGGTAATTTTGCATACATAGGGGTATTCTAGTACATCTAACTATTTCTAAGGTTTTCATGCATATCGTAGCCATTATGTTTAGCCAGAAACACTTACCTAGTGTTCTTACCGAATTGGGCCCGTTGGCCCATTAACCCAGTTTTGGCCCATTAAGCCCAAAATATCAAAACGCACGAAATCATGCGTACTGCAGTTTTATCACTTTCAATTACCCCTTATCCCCTCCTTACTCAATCTCCTGAGCAATTCAAACTCCTCTTGACAGACTTTTACTTGGGCCCATTACTTACCTTTTACATTCTCATAAAATTAATCCCTTGATTTGCTGTCATTGTGGCTTGAACTTGGGTCCTCCCTAGCTTCCACAGGCCACTTATAGCCTTCCCTGTGGCGTCACATGCCACTGCACCACTTGCTTCCTTGTGATCTATTTTACACAATTAATTCCTCAAAGCCTAATTTACCAGAACCCCTTTCTCTTATGGAATTAAAATTAATTAAAACTATCGAGTTTTATCCTAAGCTTGGGCCTTCTAGAGGCCCACTACCACAATTAACCCTACACTTAACAAGCAGAACACAGAATTTTTAATTTTACAAACTTTTTTTCAGAATTCCCAAAAATTTGGGGCGTTACAACTCTACCCTCCTTAAAGAAATTTCGTCCTCGAAATTTACCTGATCCGAACAGATGAGGGTATTGTTGTTGCATTGCATCCTCTGGCTCCCAAGTAGCTTCTTCTCTGCCATGGTTACGCCAAAGCACTTTCACTAATGGTACAGATTTCCTCCTCAGAACCTTAACGTCTAGATCCAATATTTGTACAGGCTCCTCCTCAAAGGTCAAATTAGCTCGCACCTCAATTTCTGCAACCGGCACGACATGAGTAGGGTCAGAACGATAGCGCCTTAACATGGAGACGTGAAAAACATCGTGAATCCTGTCTAACTCTGAAGGCAATTCCAACTGATAAGCCACTGGGCCTACTCGCTTCAAAATCTGATAAGGCTCAATGAACCGCGGACTCAACTTGCCCTTCCTACCAAACCTTAGTATCTTCTTCCAGGGTGAAACCTTCAAGAAGACTATATCGCCCACTGAGTATTCAATCTCCTTACGCTTGGATCCGCATACAATTTTGCCTATCGACGCCCTTTAATCGATCTCTAATTAACTTGACCTTATCCTCAGTATCTTCCACCAACTCAGGTCCAAGAACTTGTCGCTCCCCCAGTTCAGTCCAACAACTAGGTGTTCGACACCGTCGCCCATACAGTGCTTCATAAGGTGCCATTCGAATACTCAACTGATAACTATTGTTGTATGCAAACTCTGCCAAAGGCAAGTAATCCTCCCAACTACCTTGGAAATCAATAACACATCCCCTCAACATGTCTTCTAGAATCTGAATAACTCTTTCTGACTGACCATCAGTTTGGGGATGGAAAGCCGTACTAAAGTTCAACCGCGTTCCTAACGCCTCATGCAGCTTTTGCCAAATCGAGATGTGAATCTAGGATCCCAATCAGATATAATCAAAACCGAAACTCCATGCAGTCGCACAATCTCCGCCACATACAACTTGGCTAACTTCTGAAGAGAAAAGTCTGTGCGAACAGGTATAAAATGAGCCGACTTGGTCAACCTATCCACAACCACCCATATCGAGTCTTTCTTCGATGGTGTCAAGGGTAGCCCACTCACAAAGTCCATGGTTACCCTCTCCCACTTCCAAAGTGGTATTTTCTTGGTGCAATAATCCAAAAGGTAATCGATGCTCGACTTTCACTTGCGGCATGTCGACATTTCCCACAAATTCTGTTACCTCTCGCTAAGTCCGAGCCACTAATACAGCTTCTCGCAAGTCATGGTACAACTTATTCCCTCCGGGATGCATGGCACAAAGTCCCCATGAGCTTCCTTCAAAATTGACTCTCAAGTCGAGTCCTTGAACACAAATTCTACCTCGAAAATACGAACCCCATCATTATTTAACCCAAACTCGAAGTTTCCTTCCTTAACTTGTTGAAAACGAGGGACCAAAGACTCATCTTTCAACTGCTTTTCCTTAATCTGATCCACCGGGATGGCCTTACTTGCAATTCAGCCAATAGACTTCCATCATCATACGAGACTTAGACGAGCAAACATTGCTCTCGGATCGAATCTGACTCTCGACTTAGAGCATCGGCTACCACATTAGCCTTTCCTGGGTGATATTCGATTGAACAATCATAATCCTTAAGCAACTCGATCCATCTCCTTTGCCTATGGTTCAGTTCCTTCTGAGTAAGCAAATACTTAAGACTCTTATGATCTGTGTATATAATACACCTTTCTCCATACAAGTAATGTCTCCAGATTTTAAGTGCAAAGATCACTACTGCTAACTCCAAATCATGAGTGGGATAGTTCCCTTCGTGAGGCTTAAGTTGTCGAGACGCATAAGCAACCACCTTACCCTCTTACATCAACACACAACCCAAACCTACGTGTGATGCATCACTGTACACAGTAAAATCCTTCCTGCACTCGGTTGAATTAACACAGTGCTTGAATGTAACTTTCTTCAACCTCTCAAAAGCTTCTTGCTGCTTCTCCGTCTATACAAACGGTACTCCTTTCCTTATGAGTTTTGTGAGAGGTACTGCTATCACAGAAAAACCTTCCACAAACCTTCTGTAGTATCCTGCCAACCCTAGGAAACTTCGAATTTCTGAAACCGACCTAGGTGGCTTCCATTCCAAAATTGCTTCAATCTTTCGAGGATCCACTCTAATCCCCTCTGCAGAGACCACATACCCCAAAAAGGTTACCTCCCTCAACCAGAACTCACACTTGCTGAACTTCGCATAAAGTTCCTTCTCCCTTAACACTTGCAACATAGTGCGGAGATGCTCATCATGTTTTGCTTCGGTCTCAGAATATACCAGAATATCGTCAATAAAGATGACCACGAACTGATCCAGAAATGGTTGGAACATATGATTCATCAGATCTATAAACGCTGCAGGAGCGTTTGTTAGTCCGAATGGCATAACCAGAAACTCATAATGACCATAACGAGTCCTGAATGCTGTCTTATGAATATCTGCCTCCTTGACCCTTAACTGATGATATCCAGATCGAAGATCGATCTTGGAAAATACTGAAGCTCCTTTAAGCTGGTCGAACAGATCGTCAATCCTTGGCAGAGGGTACTTATTCTTAATCGTCAGTTTATTCAACTGGCGATAATCAATGCACATGCGCATCGTCCCATCCTTCTTCTTCACGAATAGCACCGGTGCTCCCCATGGAGACACACTTGGTCTAATAAAGCCCCTATCCAACAATTCTTGAATTTGTGCCTTTAACTCCACTAACTCCTTCGGTGCCATCCTATATGGTGCAATGGACACGGGTGCTGTCCCAAGCAACAGGTCGATTCCAAATTTGACTTCTCGGTTTGGAGGCAATCCTAGAAGCTCCTCCGGAAAGATATCTTGGAACTCTTTTACAGTTCTAACCTTATCCACTGTCAACCCCTCTACATCTGTTTGACTTACAAATGCCAAATAGGCCTCACAACCTTTCCGAATCCACTTTTCAACCCTCAATGCCGATATCACATTAGACAAATAGTCCCTTCGTTCACCTATCACCATAACCTCATCCCCTTCCGTGGTCCTTAGCACCATTCGCTTAGCAGCACAGTCTAGAGTCGCCTTATGCCTAACAAGCCAGTCCGTTCCTAGAATGAGATCAAACTCTCCAAACGGCAACTCCATTAGATCGCCAGGAAAGATCCTACCTTGAGTTTCTAAGGGTACATCCTTATACAGCTTGTCTACCATAACCGAGTGACCCAAGGGACTTAGTACAGATAACCCACTCACTATCTTCTCAGAATGCACTCCCAATGACCTAGATATGGCACACGCAACATAAGAATGAGTAGATCCAATATCCACCAAGGGAGTATACGGCATATTAGAAACTAAAAATGTACCGGTTATGACATCAGGTGCGTCACCCTCCTCTCGACGACGAGCTGCATACACCAACACTGGCTGTCGAGCCTCAGCATTTCCGGCTCCCCTGCCAGGTGCCCCTCAACCTCGATCATTTCCATTTCTGCCCCTACCTTGTCCACGTCTTCTCGGTGGTTGTGGTCCACCTCTCATGGGTTGAACAACCCTCTGTACAGCAACCTGAGCCTGATCAGCTCTCTGTGGACAGTTCTTAACTCTATGCTCCATAGATCCGCATCGGAAACAAGCACCAGAATGTTTCCTACACACACCCAGGTGTACCTTACCACAGTCCCCACAGATTGGCGGTCTAACCACATTCACCGGAACTGCTTGAACTGGCTCCTCCACTCTCGCCCTTTTGGCATTCTTATTTGCTCCATCCGAAGGTCTAGAATCCCTCTGGAAACGGTTCCGATCTTTCTCACGGTTCTGCCTCTCAGTACACTTTACCTCCTCAGTGATCTTAGCTTTTTCCACTAGAACCGCGAAGTCACGCTCCCTCTGCGGAGCAATCAGCACCTTAAGGTCATCTCTGAGTCCATCCTCAAAGCGAACGCTACGCTCATACTCTGTAGCAACTATTCCCACAGCATACCTACTCAGCCTCAAAAATTCAGCCTCGTACTCAGCAACAGTTTTGCCTCCTTGGACCAGATTCAGGAATTCTTTCCTACGGGCGTCCACATAACTTGCCCCGACGTACTTTCCTTTAAGGTCATCTTAAATGCTCCCAAGTAACCCTATCACCGGGGTTCCATCCTCACGGTGAGCCACCACCGATAAGCCTCATCTCGCAAAGAACGACATCGGCCCTTTCACCGCTCCCACGAACAATCCAAGTCATCCATGATTCGCTCCGTGGCCTCCAACCAATATTCTGCCACATTTGGGGCTACACCAGATACACCCCTAAAGATCTCCGCTCCGTTAGCCCGGAGTCATTCAGAAATCGATCCTCGAATTTCGTTGCCTGAACTTGCCCCAGTAACCCTTTCCAGAACTCGAAGCATTGCTTGCAACAGGGCGTCATCCCTGGTACCACGATCATGTGATTTTACTTACATTGCAAGGTACGGTGCTTCGCCACGGCATATGTCCTGAAGACGAAGATCCCGCTCGAGCTCTTCCTCGGCCTCGTCCACGGCCTCTACCTCGAGCTGCTCGCGTACTCATATCGTATTATCTGTTTACAAATTTTATGCATTAATATCATTCCAATGTTTATTACAGATGTTTTATGATTCGAATAAGAATTGTAATTGGTTTTCACGAAATCGATGTCTAGCTACGCCTCGCCTCTTTTAGCAAGCTTTTCTAGGATTTCAAGAGCATCCTATCTAGAGTATTCTAGTAAAGTTTCAGTACAGACAGATAATTCAGAATATATTCAGAAAAGTTCAGAATACTTATAGGCTTGGGCCGGAGATTCGAAATGCCACTTTCAGAAGTCTAGATTTTTTTTTTAAAAACCGATTTTTTTTTGAAAATCTTCGTTTTTGTAAACCCATTCCACAGCCGAGTTGTTGCAACCTAGGCTCTGATACCACTAAATGTAACACCCTAAACCCGGCCTAGACTTTATGACCAGATCCGGTGTGCCACATTGATGCGTACAAAACATTCCGTATTACTTAGTTTGGAAAAACTTAGTTGGTGATGTAAAAGATACTTTTAATATAGGTTAAAGTGAATGAGAGCTGTGCACTAGGTAGGAAACCAGAAAAAGAGGAGGTGAGTCTGTCGGACTGCTTAAGTACCAAGCTCCCTTCGGATCCAATCCTAGACATCCACACCGCCATTGCCACACTCTAGCATTTCGTATAATTGTGAGAAAACCATTTGGTTAAGTCCATCTTAATAAAGTGATTAAGTTTGAAAACGTTTGCTTGGCGGAAATCTTACTTGTAATCGTGTTATTTTGAAATCACTTAATGTTTTTAGAAACGCGTCCTAAAGCTAACCCATTTTCCTTAGTTATCATATTTTTTTTCATCACAATAAAATAAAATAATAAAAGTAAAACAAAACCATAAAAATAGTTAAGCGGCCTTATTACACTTAAAACCCAAAACCATAAATGAAATTAAAAGGGCGTCCAGTTCACCAAAAAGAAACCGAGTTCAGAGAAACATGTGGCGATCCGAATCCTCACGCTCCAAGCCCACTATGGTTGAGGATTACTGCGAGGATGAAAATAAGGGGTGAGTTTTGGGAAACTCGATGTGTAATTCAACCCAACCATAGCCTAAATTAGTTCTAACCACAAAGACAGAATAAGTTGGCCTCAGCCCATAACAGATATCAGAATAAAGCCCATAGGCCCAGAACAGACCAGAACAGATATATCATGCTTATGCAGAAACCAAACCATATCCAACCACATACACCCCCATACCATCCTTTCACCATGTGGGGAGACTACTCGACCCACCCAACCGCTACACGCCACAGAAATATGCAGCATGGCTGCCAGATACAGAAAATGTGACAGAGTCACCAGATATAGATATTTTGTGGCAGTGCCACCAGAACAGATATATGTGGCAAGGCCACTAGAACAGATAATTTGTGGCATAGCCATCAGGACGCTTCCTCCATAATATAGCCCATGTCTCCATGCAACAGATATACATTCATGGCATACATCATAGAGATTTAATTCATCATGCTTTTCAGACAAAATTAACCCTAGGGGTATAGAGGTCATTTTACATACATAGGGGTATAATGGTAATTTTGCATACATAGGGGTATAATGGTAATTTTGCATACATAAGGGTATTCTAGTACATCTAACTATTTCTAAGGTTTTCATGCATATCGTAGCCATTACGTTTAGCCAGAAACACTTACCGAAAGTGTTCTTATCAATTGGGCCCGCTGGCCCATTAACCTAGTTTTGGCCCATTAAGCCCAAAATATCAAAACGCATCGAAATCGCTGCATCTGCAGCTTTTATCACTTTCGATTACCGTAATAATTACCCATACGTCTTACGAGCATTCGCTTTTCTCGCAGTGCCTAAAACACCGGCTTTTCTAAGATTTCAACTTTTCGCTTTTGTCGACCTAGCCTATGAGAGGTGTCGCCACACACTGTTTTGGGATTTCCTCGACGAGATCCACATGAACTGGCTACAATTGAATCACTTAATATTACTCCAAATATCGAAATAAGATTGAGTATATAGTCCCCTACCACATTCGGCCAAACATGCCTAAAACCCTTATTGCTCTTACCTTACTGCCGAAAGATGGTTAACTCTAAAGATCCGATCGTTCCACCTGTCCAAGCCCTTGATCAACTGCCTCTAAATCACGCTATTACCAAAACAGAATAGTTATTACGACCCTTCAGGGTTACAAGTCCAAATCGACAACCTCCCTAACTTTTAGGGATTTCGGCTTTTCCTAAAATATGTAAGAAGACTATGTTTTGGAGAAGACTTACCACCGATTCCTTAGTGAATGATTCCAATGAGTTTCCCACTCGATTCCGATGTAGATCAAAGCCCTCAGATGATAACAAAAGTCGAGCTTTCAGTGACTCTAGTATTGTGCCAAGTCCCTTTTAATGTGGGGTTTTCGGCTTTTTGCAACTTGTGTTTAGAAAGGTAAAACGAGAGGGTTTTGCTATGGTCTTGTCGTCAAAACTTGAGGTTTTAGAGGGCTGGTGAATCGGCCACAAATGATAAAGAGAAGAGATGTGGTTTTGGTTAAAAGAAATCGGCACAAAAAGAATCAAGCTTTCTGGATTTCGGCTTTTGTATATAAGGCTTAAGAATAATGATAAGAACGTGGAGATGAATAGAATAATGGAAGGATTCGGCTATGGGGAAAGAAGAAGGAAGATAGATGGAGAGAAAAAGAAAAGAAAAGAAAGGAAAAGAAGGAAGAATGGTCAGAAAAGAAAAAAACGACACAACACTTCCAAATGCCGAATTTATACCTAGCTTTTGACCTAGCCGAAATTTTCCCCCCTAAAGAAACCCTTGGCCGGCCAACTCTTGCTCCTCAAGAGTCCACTATTCGGCCAAAACCATCCTCCTTGATCAGCTCCTAAATCCTCTCCCTTATCCCCTCCTTACTCAATCTCCCGAGCAATTCAAACTCCTCTGACATGACTTTTACTTGGTTCCATTACTTACCTTTTCTGCTCATAAAATTAATCCCTTGATTTCTTTGTCATTGTGGCTTGAACACAGGTCCTCCCTAGCTTCCACACGCCACTTATAGCCTTCCCTGGCGCCACATGCCACTTCACCACTTGCTTCCTTGTGATCTATTTTACACAATTAATTCCTCAAAGCCTAATTTACTGTAACCCTTTCTCTTATGGAATTAAAATTAATTAAAACTATCGGGTTTTATCTAAGCTTGGGCCTTCTAGAGGCCCACTACCACAATTAACCCTACACTTAACAAGCGTAACACGTAATTTTTAATTTTACAAACTTTTTTTCAGAATTCCCAAAAATTTGGGGCGTTACACTTAAGATGCAAAAAAATTCAATAAAAATCGATTTTCGAGCATAAGGGTAAAATGGTTATTTTGCCAAAGTCTAGGGGCAAAATGGTCATTTTACCGAAGATGTGAAGTTTTAATTGCTTAATTTTATTTAGTGATTAAATGATTTCGTTTTGCTATTTTAGATCAAGAATTGCCAAATCCAAACCTAGACCGAGGGAAAGCCAAGCAAATTGACTAAACCGACTAGTCGTGTACGTTTTGTAATACAAGGTAAATTGTATGTAAATAATACAACTACATCACTAATGTATATGTGTTGAATTGTATTGAATTAATATAGCATGAATTGCTTGATTTTGAAATTGAGAAAGTATGATGATAATAGAGATAGTAGAGTTTCCGTTCGAACCTAGGAAATATATCGGATATTCACGCCTTGACATATGGGTTATTGTGGGCTAGTGTAAGACATGTCTGGGACCTGCATCGGCCACATTATGAGAGCCAATGTAAGACCATGTCTGGGACATGGCATCGGCATTAAGATGAGTGCTAGTGTAAGACATGTCTGGGACATGCATCGACCTTGAGACGTAAGCCAGTGTAAGACATGTTTGGGACATGCATCGGCTAAAAGATGTGTCAGTGTAAGACCATGTTTGGGATATGTTGTCGGCACATATATGAAAGAGTTAGTGTAAGACAATGCCTGGGACATGGCATCGGCCTCGATGATGATAGCCAGTGTAAGACCATGTCTAGGGCATGGCATCGGCAACTTACCCCATGTTGGGGCCTTATGGAATGTTCGACAGCATCCGAATGGTTTAACGGTGAGAGTCATGATTTTTAGTTAATGAAGAAAAGTATAACCTTATGGTGAGTGGTACAGGTACCTATTTGGTACGTATGAGATATGAACTCAATATATAATGTGTGACTTGTATGGATGGTAATGAGTAAGTTGTGCTTATCCCTACCTTTGTGTTATGAGCATGTTGATTATTGATAAATTATTGTTGTATATCTATTTATATGCAACTTACTAAGCTTTTATGCTTACTCCCTTTCCTTTCAATTTTTCTTATAGTGCCACCTAACTAGCTCAACGATCACCGGAAGTCAGAGATATCGATCACACTATCGACTAAAGCATTCGGTATAGTTGGATTTATATTTTTGAATATGGCATGTATAGGGTTTACACTTTATTATTTTGTGACTTAAAAAAATGGCCAAATGGGTCGGCTTGGGTTGGAAACCCTTCATTTTTTATTAAGCATTGAATGATGGCTAACATCCATTTTGAGTTTATAAAAGATACGTTTTCATGGTTGACTGAATGTCTAATGTGGCTGATTTGATCATATGAATCATGCTTGTTTTGGTATTGGTTGGTATTTGAATGAACTAGGTATGTACGGGTGGCAATGAGGCTTGGTAAATAGCCTTATATTGTCCACACGGGCGTGTCTCTAAGCCGTCTGTGACACACGGTATGTCCCATGGGTTTGTAGTCTAGATGTGTGTCCCCTGCAAGTAAAAGTTTCAAGGCAGTATGCATGGTAATAAACACATGGGTAGAGACACGACCATGTGTCTCAGCCGTGTGAAGGACACGGCCTAGCACACGGGCATGTGCCTTGGCCATTTGACATTTTGAGCATGCTGATGTCAGAAACATAATGTCCATGTTTTCACACACGGGTTAGGACACGGGCATGTCGTGGCCGTGTAAGGGACACGGGCCATTGACACGGGCGTGTGTCTGGCCGTATGAAAACCCCTATAGGTGTGAATTAGAAATTAATTCTACACGGCTGCAGGACACGGGCGTGTCCCAGGGTACTTAGGGCGTGTGAGCCACACGGTTCATCATCACGGCCATGTCAAAATGGACACACGGGCGTTTTACCCTTCCACACGGGCGTGTGCCCTGTTTTAAAGGAAAATTTCTTAAAGTTGGTTTAAGGACCTGGAATGGTCCTGAATAGTTTTCAACAGTCAATTTAGGGCTCGTAGGCGCCCATAATAAGAAGTTTAAAGTAGAAATTTAAAATGTTTTAATTTAGACCGAGTCTCGGTAACTTGAGATTGTTTGTGTGCATAAGATCAAGTTAGGTAATGCCTTGTACTCTGCCCCAGCGTGGGTTAAGGGTATAGCGTGTTACAATGCATCTAAAGGTAAACTTAAGGATACATCCTAATCATTAATATGGACCAAATCACATGGGCTCATACAAAATAATCAATGCCTAAATGAGCCATTACACTCGGCTACTTCAACATGACACATATACACAAAATAGACAAGTTTCCTATACATGCCATGACCAAAATAATTACACCCTTTTATACCCAAAATCCTTGAAGATAGTGTGATCCGAGCTCTGAAGTCTCCCGATCCTTTGAGCTAGCTTGAAGTATCTAAAAAGAAGGGAAAAAAGAGGAGGGTAAGCTATAAAGCTTAGTAAGTACACATACAAATAATCTAAATTTTACAACAATTGATAATTTAAGCATAATTACTTATCCATTATGATACTTTTCATCATATCATATGTATACTTACCTTCCATATTCATATGCACATGCTTATCCAAATACATATCTTTCCATAATATCATCATATACTAAGTCCTCATAGGGTTTTAGTACATACCTGTGCCATCTTGCACACAGATGGCTTACTTAAATTTTATTTTCGAAATTCATATTACGTTACCCGTTAAACACTTGGAATATGATTCAGACACACGAAAGAAATGCACAGAAGTGCCTGAACATAGCCTTGGCTACCTGACAGAAAGTGCACCAATGTGCCTCATATTACAGAATCACATGCTGCTCTCAACGGGGCTACTCAAAGAGCTAAGAGAGTATCCAAACACAACTCAGGATACCCAGCACCAGGACCCTAGCATGTATCACATATTAAATGAGCTCATAACACACATAACTATCCTAGTTACATGTCACTTGTATCCTCAACTATTCCTACGGTTCAAACAGGATTTTCGACTTCCAGGCCTTTACTGAACACACTCACATAATGGTTTCTTTCACATGGCCAACGTCTCATAATCATATAGTAAAGCATCAAAACATATTATATTATCAACATAGCCAAATAAGCATATTAAGCATACAAATATCAATAAATCATTTAACAACAATAATTAATGTATTTATTTGCATATGTACTTACCTCGGTACAAAATATTAGAAATCGAGCCTAAACCTCGTAAACCTTGTTCTTTCCTCGATCAAGGCTCGTATCTCGATTCTCTTGATCTATAATACCAAATTTAGATTATTTAATACATACATTACTCCAAACGACCCAAAATTCATATTTGGTTAAAATTACTATTTTTCCCCTATACTTACATATATTTGCAATTTAGTTCCTAGGCTCAGATAATACGATGTATGGGATTTCTTAGTTACCCAAGCCTAGCCAAACATTTTTCATGTTCATAACAGCCCACATTTTCCTTCCTTTCACATTTTTCTACCATTTTCTACAACTTTTACAAACTAGTCCTTAAAGCCCTTTTCATGAAAATCTACTTAGTAAAAGCTATTTACCATATTTTAAACTCCCATATCCCTCCATAAATCATCAAAAAATAAGCTTCTCATGTATGGGTAAATTTCTAGACATGAACCTTAGCATGAAATATAGGTAGAAATAGAGAGAGCAAGTTACCGGGATTTCAAAAATACGAAGAACATTAAAAATGGGGTCTAGGAACACTTACTATAGAGCTTGAAAAGGTTGAAAACCAAAGCTACGGAGAACCCTAAAATTTTGGCAACAACATGGAGAGAATGAGCTGATTTTTGGCTTATTTTCCCTTTTTATTTCATTAATATACTAAATGACCAAAATGCCCCTAATGCCTTTCCTTCAAATTTTTCCATACAAGCCTATTTTTGTCCAAAAACTTAGAAATTGGAAAAATTTCTCTTTAAGACCTCCTAATTAATAATCCAAAGCAATTTCATATAAATTTCTTCTAAAACACAAATTTTGCAACTTATTCAATTTGGTCCCTAATTTCCAATTGAACACCTTATACTTAGAATTTCTTCATGAAACTTTTAACACATGCATATATTCATATTCTAAACCTCATAACAATCATAAAAACAATATTTTAATATTAAATTTGTGGTCCCAAAACCACTATTCTGACTAGGCTTTATTTTGGGATGTTACAGCAACATGTCTTCCAATATCTGAATTACTCTTTTCGACTGACTATCAGTTTGCAGGTGGAAAGTTGTGCTGAAATTAAAATTTGTTCCCAAAGCTTCTTGCAACTTCTTTAAAAACCTCGAGGTAAACCTCGGATCCCTATCTAAGATAATCGATAAGGGCACTCCATGTAGTCTCGTGGTCTCAGAAACATAAAGATCGACCATTTTCTCAAGGGAGTAGTCGGTACGCACCGGTATAAAATGTGTCGACTTAGTAAGTCTATCAATAACGACCCAAACTGAATCCTTTTTACTTGGTGTCAAAGGCAACCCTGACACAAAGTCCATGGTTACTCGGTCCCATTTCCATTCAGGAATCATCATAGGCTGAAGTAAACCCGAGGTTACTTTCGGCCTTCATTTGCTGACAAACTAGACACTTAGAGACAAACTCAGAAATGTCTCTTTTCATTCCTGGCCACCAGTACATTTTCTTCAAATCATTGTAGATTTTCACACTACCCGGGTGGATAGACAAATCCACTATGTGCCTCTTGTAAAATCTTCTGAACAAGTTTGTCATCCTTGGGTACACAAATTCAACCTCGGTACATCATACAACCATCAGTACCAATATTAAACTCTGATTCGACACCCGAATCACATTGAGTTCTCTTGGATTGTAATTCACTATCGTTATTCTGAGCTTTGCAAATCTCTTGCAGGAACATCGGTCTAGCTCTCAACTCTGCCAGAACTGAACCATCATCAACCACTGACAACTGAGCATTCATAGCCTTCAAGGCAAACAATGATTTCCTACTCAATGCATCGGCTACTACATTAGCCTTTTCGGGGTGATAATCACCAACTCGTAATCCTTTATCAACTCTAATCATCGCCATTGTTGTAAGTTCAACTCTTTATGAGTCATCAAATACTTTAGAATTTTATGATCGTTGAACACCCAACATCTCTCACCATACAAATGGTGTCTCCAAATTTTTAACGCGAACACAATGGCGGCCAACTCTAAATCGTGCGTCGGGTAGTTCTTCTCGTGTGGCTTTAGCTGTCTCAAGGCATATGCTATCACTCTACCTTCTTGCATAAGCACGCACCCCAATCCATTTGGGGAGGCGTCACTATATACCACGAATTCTTTCCCCAATTCTGGTTACACCAAAACTAGGGCATCGATCAACAAAGCCTTAATTTCTCGAAACTTTGCTGGCACTTTTCTGTCCATTCAAACTTGACATCCTTTTGTAATAGCTTTGTCATCGGAGTAGCTATTGTTGAGAACCCATTTACAAATCTTCTGTAGTATCCAGCTAAACCCAAAAAGCTTCGAACCTCTGCCACATTCCTTGGCAGTTTCCATTCAACAATGGCCAAGATTTTGCTTAGGTCAACTCTGATTCCATCTCTCGACATGATGTGTCCTAGGAATCCAACTGCTTTAAGCCAAAATTCACTCTTACTGAACTTGGCATATAATTATTTATCTCTTAAGCCAATCATAAAAGTTTGAAATATCTGATGACTCAGAAAGATTTGAACCTACGATAGAGAAGATGGCTAGAACTTCTAAATGACTATGAACTTGTGATCGATTATCATCCAGGAAAAGCAAATGTTGCTGCTGATGCTTTAAGGTAAAAATCATTATTTGCATTACGTGCTATGAATGCTCAGTTGTGTATTCTAATGATGGTTTGATTTTAGCCAAATTGAAAGTGAGACCGTTGTTTTTACAACAGATTATTGATGCTCAAAAGGTTGATAATGAGATAATAGCAAAACAAGCATAGTGTAAAATTTTGAGTTGACAATGACGGTTGTTTGAGATTTCGAGATCAAATTTGTGTGCTGAGAAATCTAGAGTTGATTCAGATGATTTTGAATAAAGCTCACAACAGTCGTTTATCTATAGATCCGGGTAGTACGAAAATGTATAATGATTTGAAACAACATTAATGGTGGTCTGGAATGAAAAAATATATTTCTAACTTTATTTCGAAATGTTTGATCTATCAGCAAGTAAAAGCTGAACAGCAGGCGTCATCTGGTTTGTTACAACCGATTATGATTCTATAGTGGAAATAAGATAGAGTAACGATGGATTTTGTTTCGGGTTTGCCCCTACCGCCGCGAAAGAAAGATGTGATCTGGGTTGTGGTTGATCGATTGACGAAATCAGCTCATTTTATTCTGGTACAATCTGATTACAAATTAGCTGAGTTATACATTTTTGATATTGTAAGATTGCATGGGGTCCCTTTATCTATTGTATCAGATAGAGATTCGAGGTTCACTTCACGATTTTGGAAGAAGCTGCAAGAGGGTTTAGGTATGAAATTGCATTTCAGTACTGCTTTTCACTCGCAGACGGATGGTCAATCCGAGCGGGTTATTCAGATTCTCAAGGATATGTTAAGATGTTGTATTCTTGAGTTTGAAGGTACGTGGGAACTGTGACAACCCAAATTAGGGCCTAATCGGAATAGTGGTTTCATGACCACAAATCCGAGATAGAAATAATTGTTTTATAATTATTTTGGGGTTTTGATATGATTTCATGATTTCATGAAAATTTCATGATAAAATTCTGTGCATTTCACGCTTAAGTTGAGAATAGGGACTAAATCGAATAAATTGTAAAACTCATGTTTTAGAAGTTTTTAGTATGAAATTGCTTTGGGATATTAATTAGGAGGTCTTAAATAGCAATTTGACCCATTCTTAAGTTATGGACAAAAGTTGGACATGGAGGGAATTTTTTTGAAAGTTTAGTAGTAAGGGCATTTTGGTCATTTGTATATTAAATGAAATAAAATGGGAAAAATAACACAAAATTGGTTATCATCTTCATTAGTTGCTGCTGAAAATTGCTCTCCTCCATAGCTAGGGTTTCTTCAACTTTCAAGCTTCATAGTAAGTGAATTCAAGTCCCGTTTTTAATGTTATTCACATTTTTGAAATCCTCGTAGCTCGGTTTACTTATTTCTACCATTAGTTCGAGTTAGGGTTTATGTTTAAAAATTTACCCATGAATGATAGGCATGTATTTTGTTGTTTGATGGTAGAATATGAATGTTTGAAGTTAGGGGAACGATCTTTTCTAAGCGATTTTTAATGAAAACGAGCAAAACAGCATAATCGATAAAATTACCTATTGTTCATAACTATGTGTTAGAGTGAGAATTTGATGTTGCCATAGAAGAGAAAAATGATCAGTAGGTCATTAAACATAACAATAAGGGCTGAAATTAAATTTCCGAGCCTTGGGGCAAAATCGTAATTTTGTAAAGTTAGGGGCAAAATGTAATTTTTGTATAATGTGATTTTGGATAAAAATAAATAGTTTGAGTGTTAAATGAGCTAAATATGTTGTTATAGATCAAGAAAGGCGTGGAATCGACCTCGAACGAGGAAAGGAGAAAGTTTTGGACTAAATTGCAAAATTCCCATATTTTGCACCGAGGTAAGTTTGTATATAAATAATACATTAATTTCATTTACATTTTTATATTTCAGCCTATTATATATATATATATATATATGCTGATGTTGAGGTATAAATCGAATATTGAAAGAATGGAAATAAATAATAGAGAGAGAGATCCCGGTTGAACATTCGGAAAAATCGAATAAAATAGAGGGAGCGTAGCTAGGTCACATGTATGGTGCCGAGTGCACATCATGTGTACAAGAAGGCTACGTAAGAGATAAATGTATCTAGGTCACATGTGTGATACGGGATGTATCCCATGTAGACAAGAGAGCTACGTGAGAGATAAATGTAGCTAGGTCGCATGAGTGATTCCAAGTGAAGGACACCATGTAGACAAGAGAGCTACGAGATAAATCTGCTAGGTCGCATGAGTGGTACTAAGTGTTCACCATGTGTACAAGAGAGCCGAATTAAATGAGATATGATGGTGGGGCTGTGTGCTGAAACTATCAAGTATCGAGGATTATTCCGAATTGTTCAACGGGATGGTTTTGTGGTGACATTGTAGTCATAGACCTACACTTGTGATGTATGAAATGTGATGAAAATGATTTGTAGTATATATATATATGTAAGTTAAAATGAGGTTAGTATAAAGAATGTGTGAAAGAATGAAATTAGCATTAAAACTGTTTTGGACAGTAGCAGTAATGTGATTTTGAAAATTCACCAAAAATAGAAGGAATTTAATTAGAGGTTGAATGAGATGTGAAATTAAATCTTAATGAGTCTATTTTCATATAAAAGAAACAGAGAAACAAAGGAATTCTATATTTTGAGATGTTTACAATTGTGTGAGACTTGCTCAGGATGACTGTGAAATCTTCTGTTTCAACTTTGAAAAATCATTAAAAATTGTAAAAAACAAATTAAGAAATATAGTTTATATGCCTAAATTTATTATTGAATCTAGTTTTAAATGAAACAGGTTTCATGGTTATTTGAATTGTGTACTGAGAGAAATTAAATTCGTAATGAACAGAGGTCAGATCAGTTGAGCTGTGTAATAGGAGAAATTTTAACTAATAAACTGTACTAATTGGCTGAACCAAAAATTCTAGAAAAAAATTAGTAAGAAGTTTTATGAGTCTAGATTCAGGAAAATTTTACGGATTTGAATTTCGAGTTTCGTAACTCGAGTTATGATTTATTTAGTGATCATGACGCAGGAGGGGCAGCTTGATCAAATTGGAGTAAACAATAAAATTAAAAATATGATATAATTGAGTTATGTTGTAAACATATTAGATTTCTTATTTGTTATTTATATACTTACTTACTAAGCTATAAGCTTACTTTCTTTTCTCTCCCTTGTCTTATAGTGTCGTCCAGCTAGCACAGGAGTCAGAGATCGTAGAAGATCCGCCCGCACTATCAAAATACTCTTGGTATCTGAACTCAACATTTTGAAATATGGCATGCATAGCAGACTTAGTTATTTTGTTACGTGTCATAATTGTCTAGGTTCAAATTACTACTTATTGTATCAAACTAATCATTTTGTATGAAGCCTTTGAAGTTGGTTTGTATTGTTAATGGCATATGTTATAATGATCAAATTGCACGCCATATTTTTGTTGGGTTTTGTTTAATAGTATATACTATAATTTGTTAATACCTCGTACCCTGTTCCGGCGACGGATACGGGTAAGGGGTGTTACATTTAGTGGTATCAGAGCTATGGTTTAGTCGGTTCTTGGACTAATAAAGTGTGTGTAAAAGTCTAGTTATACATGCCATAAAAATATTGTGATAGTGTGGTGACTCCTGATTATTCTAAAGCGTGTTTTGTTTTAATATAGTAATGGATCCTGAAGGAACTGCGGTGATGATCTTTGCTAGTAATGCGCCGACTCACTTTACAAGGGACCGCTACTGTGGAAAGTAGACCTGAGACATTGAGATAGGGAGATGAGGCTCGGGATGCCTTTCTCCAAATGATGAACAATTGGTATACTAAATTTATTCAAGCAAATCCAAATGCTCAACCTCCTCCACCCCTCCTATACCTCGATTTATTTCACAGTAGCTACTCAAGGCATAGATTTGGTAAGAATGAACAAGCCTCCGGTTGACAAGATTCAAAACAAGGGGCGAAGAGTTTAGAGCAAAGGTCGATGATGATCCCGAGAAAGCGGAATTCGCTTGAAAATTCTACCGTGTATTTGATGAGCTCTCATGTACACCCGAGGAGTGCTTAAAGTGTGTTGTATCACTTTTGAGAGATTGACCTACCATCGGTGGAAGACTTTGGTAGCAGTGGTACCAAAAGAAAGAGTTACTTGGGATTTCTTCCAGGGAAGAATTTAGAAAGAAATACATAAGTCGGCGATTTATTGATCAAAAACGGAAGGAGTTCCTTGAGTTGAAGCGAGGCAAGATGTCGTGGCGAGTATGAACGCAATTTGTGAGACTCGGCAAGTATGCCCAGAATGTGTGTCCACCGAGGCCATTATGTGCGAAGGTTTGAAGATGGGCTCATGAGGACATTAAAGTGCTTGTAGGAATTTTGGAGTTGAAAGAATTTGTAGTATTGGTTGATCGAGCTCTTAAAGTCAAGAATTGAACAAAGAAAGAAGAAAAGCGCTATTGAGGCATGAGATGCCAGAAAAAGGCCGATAAGCAAGCCATTTCAATCTCAATCAAAGAGGTCCAAAGAGACAAACCCTCGAATGACAGTTTCAACTGGGGATTCACACAGAGATCGTGGTAGAGCATATTCGGGGTCTAAAGCTCAAGCTACTTCGGTGGCAAGTGTGGGTAATGTGCGATCTAGAAAGCGAGAGTGTCAGCAGTGTGGCAGGCAACATTATGGTGAGTGTTGGGGAACCGAGCGAGCTTGTTTCAGATGTGGTTCTCGCGAGCATTTTATTAGAGATTGTCCGGAGAAAGTTAAAGAAGAAAGATTTTAGAGTGCTAGACAGAATACCACCGCTAGTAGAGGTAGACCGCCAAGAAATATTAGAGGTGGGACTAGCAGTAAAACTACGATGAAAGATTCAATGGCAAGATCAGAAGCTAGAGCACCTGCTAGAGCACCTGCTAGAGCTTCTGCTATACGTGCCCGAGAAGATGCATCATCTCCCGACGTCATTACTGGTACATTTTCTCTTTATGATACTATTGTTATTGCATTGATTGATCCCGGGTCCACTCATTCCTATATTTGCATGAATTTAGTATCTAATAAAAAGTTGCCTGTTGAGTTTACTGAGTTTACAATTAAAGTGTCGAACCCCTTAGGCCAATATGTGCTAGTTGACAAGGTTTGCAAGAATTTCCCATTAATGATTCAAGGTCACTGTTTTCCGACTAATTTGATGCTGTTACCATTTGATGAGTTTGACGTTATCTTGGGAATGGACTGGTTGACATTGTATGATGCCAAGGTAGATTGTAAACAAAAAAAACTAGAGTTGAAATGTGAAAATGGAGAAATTTTGTGGGTTGAAACAGATGAATCAAATAAATTGCCTATGGTGATTTTGAACATGTCTGCATAGAAATACATGAGGAAAGGGTGTGAAGCTTATCTGGCTTTTGTAATGAATACTGAGTTGCCTCAATTGAAGTTTGAATCAGTACCGATAGTTTGTGAGTTTCCAGATGTATTTCCAAAGGAATTGCCTGGGTTGCCTCTGAACAGAGAGATAGAGTTTGCCATTGATTTGTTGCCTGGTCTTGCACCGATCTCGATTGCTCCATATAGAATGGCTCATTGAATTAAAAGAATTGAAGGCTCGATTCAGGAGTTAACAGACAAAGGATTTGTGAGACCGAGTTTCTCTCCTGGGTGCTCATGTATTGTTCGTAAGAAGAAGGATGGTTCAATGAGACTTTGCATTGATTACCGTCGACTTAATAAGGTGACTATAAAGAACAAGTACCCATTGCCGAGGATTGATGATTTATTCGATCGCTTAAAGGGGCCACAGTGTTTTCAAAGATCGATTTGAGGTCCGGTTACTACCAGTTGAGAGTTAAGGAGTCGGATGTGCGAAAACCGCCTTTAGGACAAGGTATGGACATTATGAGTTTCTTGTGATGCCTTTCGCTTAACAAATGCTCCACTATATTTATGGACTTAATGAATCGGATCTTTCGGCCATATTTGGATAAGTTTGTAGTAGTGTTTATAGATGACATTCTAATTTATTCTCGGGATGAGTCTGAACATGCCGAACACTTGAGAACCATATTGCAGATCTTGAAAGAAAAGAAACTATTTGCTAAGTTCAAGAAAAGTGAGTTACGGCTTCGTGAAGTTGGATTTTGGGACATATAGTCTCAGGTGATGGTATTCGGGTGGATCCAAGCAAGATTTCTGCAATCGTTGATTGGAAACCGCCCAAGAATGTATCCGAGGTTAGAAGCTTTTTAGGCTTACCCGGGTATTATAGACGTGTTTTGTTGAGGGATTTTCGATGATTGCCTCTCCTATGACTAAGTTGTTGCAAAAGAATGTTAAGTTTGAATGGACTGATAAATGTTAGCAGAGTTTTGAAAAGTTGAAAGCACGATTTACTGAAGCACCAATTTTATTACAGCCCGAGCCAGGAAAGGAGTTCGTAATTTATAGTGATGCATCATTGACAGGCCTTGGATGTGTGTTGATGCAAGAGGGTAAAGTGGTAGCTTATGCTTCAAGATAGTTAAAACCGCATGAGAAGAACTATCCTACACATGATTTGGAATTGGCCGCTATTGTCTTTGCCTTGAAGATTTGGTGACATTATTTGTATGGTGAAAAATGACGAATTTTTACTGATCACAAAAGTTTGAAATATTTGATGAATCAAAAGGATTTGAATCTGCGATAGAGGAGATGGCTTGAATTATTAAAGGATTATGATCTAGTGATTGATTATCATCCGGGAAAAGCAAATGTGGTTGCTGACGCCTTGAGCAGGAAATTTCTTTTTACTTTGAGAGCCATGAATACGGGGTTAGCATTGTCTGATGATGGGTCAATCTTAGCAAAGATGAGGGTTAAACCGTTATTTCTCCAGTTGATTTGTGATGCTCAAAAGAACGATAGTGAGTTGCGAACCAAGAGAACTCAATGCGAATCAAGTTACGACTCGATTTTGAGTTGGACCGGATGACTGCTTGATGTTTCGAGACAGGATATGTGTCTGAAAAACAATGAATTGATTTAGAAAATATTACATGAGGCGATATAGTGGTCATTTATCAGTTCACCCCGGTAGCACAAAATGTATAATGATTTAAAGAAGTTGCATTGGTGGCGGTATGAAAAGGACATTTCGAATTTGTAACCAAGTGTTTGATCTCAACAAGTAAAAGTGAACATCAAGTGCCTTTAGGATTACTTCAACGGTAATGGTGCACGAGTGGAAATGGGACAAGATTACCATGGATTTTGTAACCGGTTTGCCTTTAACTCCTAAAAGAAGGATGTTGTGCAGGTAGTGGTTGATAGATTAACAAAGTCAGCCCACTTTATACCAAGACGTCTGATTACTCACTTGATAAATTAGCGAATTATATATTGCTGAAATTGTGAGGTTACACGAGTACCTATGTCTATAATATCGATAGAGATCCAAGATTTACCTCGAGATTTTGGAAAAAGTTACAAGAAGCTTTAGGTACAAAATTGAACTTTAGTACTGCGTTTCATCCACAAACAGATGGTCAGTCGGAAAGAGTAATCCAGGTACTCGAGGATATGCTTAGATGCTGTGTCTTAGAAGTCGGAAAGAGTAATCCAGGTACTCGAGGATATGCTTAGATGCTGTCTCTTAGAATTTGGAGGTAGTTGGGAGAAATATCTATCTTTGATTAAATTTTCCTACAATAACAGTTATCAGTCAAGTATACAAATGGCACCGTACGAAGCCTTGTATGGTCGTAAGTGTCAGACTCCTTTATATTGGACCGAGCTTAGTGAGAAACAGATTCACGGAGTTGATCTAGTTAAAGAAACCGAAGAGAAAATAAAAGTAATTTGGGATTGCTTGAAAGCTGCTTTAGATCGACAAAAGTCATATGCAGATTTAAAAAGGAAAGAGATTGAATTTCAGGTGGGTGATAAAGTGTTCTTGAAGGTGTCACCATGGAAAAAGATTCTGAGATTTAGCCGAAAAGGCAAGTTGAGCCCGCGTTTTATTGGGTCGTACGAGATTACTGAGAGGATTGGACCAGTGGCATATCGGTTGGCCTTACCGGCAGAGTTAGAAAGAATTCATAACGTGTTTCATGTATCAATGTTGCGACGTTATCGTTCGATCCTTCACATGTGATCTCTCCAACGAAATTGAGATTCAATGGATATGACCTATGAGGAGGAACCAATAAAGATTTTGGCTCGAGAAATTAAACAATTAAGAAATAAAAGTATAGCATTAGTGAAAGTATTGTAGCACAGACATGGGATAGAAGAGGCTACGTGGGAACTCGAGGAAGCTATGAGGAAACAGTATCCTAACCTCTTTACCTAAGTAAGATTTTCGGGACTAAAATCTCTAAAGGGGAGAATTGTGACAACCCAATTAGGGCCTAATCGGAATAGTGGTTTCGTGACCACAAATCGAGATAGAAATAATTGTTTTATAATTATTTTGGGGTTTATGATATGATTTCATGATTTCATGAAAATTTCGTGATAAAATTACATGCATTTCACGCTTAAGTTGAGAATAGGGACTAAATCGAATAAATTGTAAAACTCGTGTTTTAGAAGTTTTAGTATGAAATTGCTTTGGGATATTAATTAGGAGGTCTTAAATAGCAATTTGACCCATTCTTAAGTTATGGACAAAAGTTGGACATGGAGGAATTTTTTGAAAGTTTAGTAGTAAGGGCATTTTGGTCATTTGTATATTAAATGAAATAAAATGGGAAAAATAACACAAAATTGGTTATCATCTTCATTAGTTGCTGCCAAAATTGCTCCCTCCATAGCTAGGGTTTCTTCAACTTTCAAGCTTCATAGTAAGTGAATTCAAGTCCGCTTTTAATGTTATTCACATTTTGAAATCCTCGTAGCTTCGGTTTACTTATTTCTACCATTAGTTCGAGTTAGGGTTTATGTTTAAAATTTACCCATGAATGATAGGCATGTATTTTGTTGTTTGATGGTAGAATATGAATGTTTGAAGTTAGGGGAACGATCTTTTCTAAGCGATTTTTAACGAAAACGAGCAAAACGGCATAATCGATAAAAATACCTATTGTTCATAACTATGTGTTAGAGTGAGAATTTGATGTTGCCATAGAAGAGAAAAATGATCAGTAGGTCATTAAACATAAGAATAAGGGCTGAAATTAAATTTCCGAGCCTTGGGGCAAAATCATAATTTTGCAAAAGTTAAGGGGCAAAAATGTAATTTTTTGTATAATGTGATTTTTGGATAAAAATAAATATTTTGAGTGTTAAATGAGCTAAATATGTTGTTATAGATCAAGAAAGGCGTGGAATCGACCTCCAACGAGGAAGGGAGAAAGTTTTGGACTAAATTGCAAAATTCTCATATTTTGCACCGAGGTAAGTTTGTATATAAATAATACATTAATTTCATTTACATTTTTATATTTCAGCCTATTATATATATATATATATATATGCTAATGTTGAGGTATAAATCGACTATTGAAAGAATGGAAATAAATAATAAAGAATGAATAAAATAGAGGGAGCGTAGCTAGGTCACATGTATGGTGCCGAGTGAACATCATGTGTACAAGAAGGCTACGTAAGAGATAAATGTAGCTAGGTCACATGTGTGATACGGGATGTATCCCATGTAGACAAGAGAGCTACGTGAGAGATAAATGTAGCTAGGTTGCATGAGTGATTCCAAGTGAAGGACACCATGTAGACAAGAGAGCTACGAGATAAATCTTCTAGGTCGCATGAGTGCTACTAAGTGTTCACCATGTGTACAAGAGAGCCGAATTAAATGAGATATGATGGTGGGGCTGTGTGCTGAAACTATCAAGTATCGAGGATTATTCCGAATTGTTCAACGGAATGGTTTTGTGGTGACATTGTAGTCATAGACCTACACTTGTGATGTATGAAATGTGATGAAAATGATTTGTAGTATATATATATATATGTAAGTTAAAATGAGGTTAGTATAAAGAATGTGTGAAAGAATGAAATTAGCATTAAAACTGTTTTGGACAGTAGCAGTAACGTGATTTTGAAAATTCACCAAAAATAGAAGGAATTTAATTAGAGGTTGAATGAGATGTGAAATTAAATCTTAATGAGTCTATTTTCATATAAAAGAAACAGAGAAAGCAAAGGAATTCTATATTTTGAGATATTTACAATTGTGTGAGACTTGCGCAGGATGACTGTGAAATCCCCTATTTCAACTTTGAAAAATAATTAAAAATTGTACAAAACAAATTAAGAAATATAGTTTATATGCATAAATTCCTTATTAAATCTAGTTTTAAATGAAATAGGTTTCATGGTTATTTGAATTGTGTACTGAGAGAAATTAAATTCGTAATGAACAGAGGTCAGATCAGTTGAGCTGTGTAACAGGGGAAACATTAACTAATAAACTGTACTAATTTGCTGAACTAAAAATTTTAGAAAAAAATTAGTAAGAATTTTTATGAGTCCAGATTCAGGGAAATTTTACGGATTTGAATTTCGAGTTTTGTAACTCGAGTTATGATTTATTTAGTGATCATGACGCAGGAGGGACAGCTTGATCAAATTGGAGTAAACAATAAAATTAAAAATATGATATAATTGAGTTATGTTGTAAACATATTATATTTCTTATTTGTTATTTATATACTTACTTACTAAGCTATAAGCTTACTTTCTTTTCTCTCCTTTGTCTTATAGTGTCGTCCAGCTAGCACAGGAGTCAGAGATCGTAGAGGATCCGCCCGCACTATCAATACTCTTGGTATCTGAACTCAACATTTTGAAATATGACATGTATAGCAGACTTAGTTATTTTGTTACGTATCATAATTGTCTAGGTTCAAATTACTACTTATAGTATCAAACTAATCATTTTGTATGAAGCCTTTGAAGTTGGTTTGTATTGTTAATGGCATATGTTATAATGATCAAATTGCACGCCATATTTTTGTTGGGTTTTGTTTAATAGTATATACTATAATTTGTTAATACCTCGTACCCTGTTCCGGCGACGGATACGGGTAAGGGGTGTTACAGGAACAATATTTTCCATTGATAGAATCCGCGTATAACAATAGTGTTCAATTGAGCATTAAAATGGCACCGTACGAAGCCTTATATGGTAGAAAATGCCGTACAACATTGTATTAGACTGAGCTCAGTGAGAATAAGATTCACGGAGTTGATTTGATAAAAAAGATTGAACAGAAAGTAAAAACAATACGAGATAGTCTGAAAGCAGAATCTAATCATAAAAAATCTTACGCAGATTTGAAACGAAAAGATATTTTATTTGAGATTGGCGACAAAGTGTTTTTGAAAGTCTCACCATGGAAGAAAGTACTCCGATTTGGCAGAAAAGGCAAATTGAGTCTGAGGTTCATCGGTCGTATGAGATTATCGAATGTGTATTTCATGTATTTCATGTATTGATGCTTCGACAATACAGATCCGATCCTTCGCATGTGATTTCCCCAGCTCAGATAGAAATTCAGTCCGATATAAACTATGAAGAAGAACAAATTCGTATCTTAGCTTGCAAGGTTAAAGAATTACGAAGTAAGAAAATTTAGTTAGTAAAAGTGATGTGGCATCGACATTGTATTGAAGAGGCTACGTAGGAGCTTGAAGGTGCAATGAGACAGCAATATCTGAGTCTGTTCAACAGTAAGATTTTCGGGGACGAAAATCCCTAAGGGGGGAGAGTTGTAACAACCCAGTTTAGACCCTAGTTAGAATAGTGGTTTCGGGACCATAAATCTGAGTCAAAAAATATTTTAATATTATTTTCTTTGCTTATTATATGTGAATTAGTATGTGTGAAAATTTCGAACAAAAATTTGATCGTTTGTGTGCTAAATTTGACAAAAGCACCTAATAGCGTAAAATGTAAAAGTTCCCTGCTATTTGTTAAAGTGCCTATTTGATGTGTCTCTTTAAATATGAGGTCCTTAAGATGCAATTAGACCTTTGGATTTATGAATGGACTATGTTGGACATTACTTAGTGGATTTTAAATGAAATGAAAAAGGTTATATTAGTAATTATATAAATTAATGTATTATTATAAGAAAACATGCATTTTGTGTCCATATTTTCTTTTGTTTGCCAAAAATAAGAGATTAAGAACACCATTTCTAGGGTTCAAGCATTCGGCATTCACATTACTCAATTGAGGTACATTTTAATTGTTTTTTTTATAATTTTTACGTTTTCGTAATCGTTGCTTTGTGCTCTATTAAGCCCATGCCTAAATTTTTTTATTTTGAATATGATTTTGAAATATGCCATTGATGAAATTGTGAGTTTTATGAAATTAGATGATAGAAAATGAAAGATATGTGTTAGATTAATATGTTTTGTCTTTGAATTTTTGATGAATTTGAGTAATTTAGGCTAAATTGTGAAAATGAGATTTTGAAGGTCTAAAATGTGAAATAAATGAAACGTGTGGGCTTTTAAGAGCTAGGATAAAATTTGGCTAGGCAATGGTATAAGGAAATTTTGTGTATTTAGTGATTTTATGAATTTCGGACTAAAATGTGAAAATGTGAGGTCTAATTTGTAAAATGCCCTAATTATGTGTTTTTGGATTGATTTGAATGAATGTGTGATTGAGTAAGTCAAATTTGAATTTATTTAGATCAAGAACCAAAGAAAATAGAATTAGATCGGGGAAAGTCGAAAGTCGTTGAGTAGTCGATTCTGTCTATTCGAATTTATTTATATGACATTGAATTGTGATGAATGGATATATGAGAGCTCAATATGTAATATTCGAGAAGGTATTGACAAAGTTTCGACATTCGAAAAGCCCCGTACGAACCATAGGAATAGTTAGAGTACATTTGTCATGACATAGGATCCGATATGTGTTTTCGTGTAAGACCACATCTGGGACATTGGCATCGACTTATAATTTATGTGTAGACCATGTCTGGGACATCGGTATCGTATTTGATTTCGTGTAAGACCCTGTCCGGGATAGTGGCATCGATATTTGATTACATGTAAGACCACGTCTGGGACATTGGCATTATATGAGCTTTCCAAGCTATTTGAGTATCCATATTGATTTCGAATAATTGAACGGGCATTCTAAGAAAATGAATGATTATATGAATTTGTATCTGATCCAGGTATGTTTAAATTGTATACCATGTTTGAGAATGAAAATAAGTATATGTACCTTGGTGAACATATGATATAAGTATTAGTTGCTATGAGAATGAGTTATGATATATATATGTGAATCATGGTTAAATGAACTACAAGAGATACATGGCTATGTGAATGTATTTTGCCTTGAATTATATGAATGAATTGATCTAGATTGATGTTATGTGTTAAGTTTATTTTTATATGGCTTACTAAGCTTTTGAAAGCTTACTTGTTCGCATTATTTTGTAGATATCGAAGCTACTGGGAGCTCGGGGATCATCAAGGATCATCACCACACTATCAAACTTTATTTTGGTATCTTTTGGAAATGTATATATTGAAGTATGGCATGTATAGGCTAGAGGTATTTGAATATGTTTTGTCAACTATAAATTTAGCCATGTGATATGGCTTAATTATGGTTGAACTTATGATTTGATTTTTGGTATATGAAATGTGATTCAAATTATGCCTATGTGATGTGTTTATGAATGATCAATTGAATTGGTCAATTTACTAAGTTTTCAGTGTGTGCTTATTTGAGGATTTGGTAAGATCTTGGTATGAGAATGAATGATTTGAATTGAGGTTATGATTTTGGTATCATTTTGACTTATGATTTGGCATGATTTTGTTATAGTTATAAACATGAATTTGGTTGTTTATGATATGGTATGAATGGTGTGCATTTTGGTGTATGACTTGGTTGGAAATTTGTATGAAATGTTTTGGTTTGGTGCTTGTAGGTTTGACCCAAAAAGGGTGGCAAATTGGCCTTATAAATGGCCTATTTTTGTCCATACGGGCAAAGACACGGGCGTGTGTGACACATGGACACGTTACACGGTTGTGTATCCCTTGGGGTACCTTACAATTCTAAGTCAGTATACCCTACAGTTTTGACACGGTCTAGACACATGGGCGTGTCTATTGGCCATGTGTGGCACACGGGCTGGCACATGGGCGTGTGGACGGTCGTTTGATCCAAGTCAGCAGCCTCTCTAATTTTCATACGGCCTGGCACACAGGCGTATCTTGTGGTCGTATGGGACAAGTCAATATGTATGCCCTGTTTTGTCACGGCCAAGACACAAGAGTGTGTCTACTGCCGTGTAAGGCACACGACCTGCTCACATGGGCGTCTGACCTTTATAACTTTGAAAAATGTTTAAGTTTCAAAAAAATTTGTACGAGCTCAATTTAGTCCCGACCCTTTTTTATAGCATGTTTAAGGTCTCGTTGACCTACATAAGGGACTCTGTAAGATGTTTGACTATGATGCTATAATGTTTGTGAAATGAATACGAATTGTTCTGATATGTTCGGTGATGCCTTTAACCCTATTTCGGTGACACCTTTAACTCTATTCCGGTGACGTATGCGGGTTAGCGGTGTTACAGTGTGGTACCACGCGGCCTACCCACACGGTAGTGTCCCAAACCACACGGGCGTGTGACCCCTATCCATAGCAAAAATTTTCTGAGTTTTGTAAAAATTTCCTGAGTTATCAGTTTAGTCCCGAACCACTTCCAAAGCATGTATTGGGCCACGTAGGCTCGTATTAGGATCTTTATGATTGAATACAAATGGTTTTAATTTGGATGTAAATTTATGACTCGAATTTTCTGTTTGCTTGCTTTGTAAGTCCTGTAATGCCTCGTATCCTGTTCTAGTGTTAAATATAGAGACGAGGTGTTACATTTAGTGGTATCAGAGCTACGGTTTAGCCAATTTTCAGACTAACGTAGCGTGTGTGAGAGTTTTGCTATACATGCCATATATAATTGATGATAGTGTGATGACTCCTGACAATTTAAATTGTATTTTTATATAATAAATGTAACACCCCTAACCCATATCCATCGCTGGACTAGGGTTAAAGGTATTACCAAACGAATCGGAACATTTAACTTTCATTTCATAAACATAAAAGCATCAAAGATCAGCATCAATATAGAGTCCCTTATATAAGTCTTCGACACCTAAAACATGATTTAGAAAGCGGTTGGAACTAAACCGAACACATACAGAATTTTTCCAAAACTTAAACATTTTTCAAATAAGTACAGCTCACACGCCCGTGTTAACAGGCCGTGTGCCTTACAAGGCATTAGACACGCCTGTGTGTCTAGGCCATGTCAAAATAGGGCATACATACTGATTTGCTCACACGGCCACAAGACACGCCTGTGTGTCTTGGCCGTGGTCGAGCCTGACTTGGGCCACACGGCTACCCACACGCTCATGTGCCTTGGCCGTGCTCGAGCATGACTTACAATTGTAGGGTACCCCAGAGGACACACAACCGTGCCATATAGTCGTGTGTCGTACACGGCTGAGACACACGCCTGTGTCTCTACCCGTGTGGACAAAAATAGGCCATTTGAATAGCCAATTAGCCACCCCAATTTGGGTCAACCTACAAACACCAAACCAAACGTATATGCACAACCATTTCAGCCAATGTCTATACCAAATCATATATAATTCATGCTATAACATTATCAATCCTTTCAATTCCCAATTCATCAATCAATTCATAACAAAACTTAAACTGAAATCATACCTAAACATATGATCAATACATATTTCAATCAAATGCTCAAAACTTACCAAAACTTCTCAACATTGACCCTTTTTTTTTGGCCAACCAAAACATACTACAATTTCATATTAGCATCACATATCATATACCATTATCAAAATATAAGTTCAAACACAAACTAGCCATATCACATAACTAAATATGGACATCACAAAACATAATTCCACAACTTCTAGTCTATACATGCCATACTTTAACATATACATTTTCAAAGTACCAAAATAAGGTTCGATAGCGTGGTGACGATCCTCGACGATCCCCAAGCTCACAGTAGCTTCGATATCTATAAAAAAATGCAAACGCACACACAAGTAAGCTTTCAAAAGCTTAGTAAGCCATACACAAATAAACTTATCATTTAAAACATATAAACATCATTAAATTACTTATACTTTGTAGCCAATTACCAACACAAACCTCATATTCATATACTTGGATCATAGATCATCATTTGCACATATACTTACCCTTCATTTTCAAATATAGTACACAATTCGAACGTATCTAAATTGGATATATATTCACTTATTCATTCATTTTCTCAGAATGCCCATTGAACCATTCAGAAACGCAAGGATACGCGGATAGCTCAAAGAAGATATACAATGCCAACGTCCCAGACGTGGTCTTACATGTAATCAAACATCGATGCCACTGCCCTAGAATGGGTCTTACACGAAATCAGATATGATGCTGATGTCCTAGACATGGTCTTACACGTAAAATAGAAATTGATGCCAATTCCCAGACGTGGTCTTACACGAAATCCTATGGCATGACATATGTATCCTAACTATTCCTAAGGTTCGTACGGGGCTTTTTAGACGTCAAAACTTTTTCGGTGCTTTCTCAAATAGCACATATTAAGCTTGAATATTCATTCATCACAATTCAATACCATATGAACAATAATAAATCAATTCAAACACATTTATTGTATATTGACTTACCTTGTACGAATTCGGATGAATGAAATCGATTACTCGACAACTTTCGACTTTCCCCAATCTAACTCTGTTTTCTTTAATTTGTGATCTAAATAAATTCAAATTTAACTTTTTCAATTATAAATTCATTCAAAACAATCCATAAATACATATTTAGGGCAATTTGCAGACTAGCCCTCCTATTTTCACATTTTGACACTTTAATCCCTAATTCACAAAATCAGAAAATACACATAACTTGCATATACTCATGCTTGGCCGAATGTTTATAGCACTTATACAAGTCCACACATTTCATTTATTTCACATTTTAGTCCCTCAATTTACAAATTGCACAATTTAGCCCATGTTACTCAAAATCATCAAAAATCCAAAGACAAAACATATAAACCCAACATCAAACTTTCATATTTCATCATATAACAACATAAAGCTCATGAATTTATCCATGGAACTCAAAATCATCATCAAAATCTGAAATTGAGGCATGGGCTTGATAGTATACAAAGCAACAATTACAAAAACATAGAAATTATCAAAATCTGAGCTCGAAACATACCCTAATTCAAGCTCAAAGTGCTGAAATCGTAGCTTGAGTTTTTCTTTCTTTTTCTTTAGTATATTTAGCCAACATGGAGAAATAATGAACAATTTCATGCTTTGTTTTTATTATTAATTACATTAATATACATTTTACTATTTTAACCCTATTATAAACATTAAAACTTACCAACTACATGTCTAAAGTTGTCCACCATTAAAATAAATGGTAACTTTGACATGCAAGGACCCTCACTTAAATAAGACATATCAATTTAGCATATTAACAAATAGAAAGCCACTTTTACATTTTACGCCATTAGGTCCTTTTTATCAAATTGAGCACACAAACAATCGAATTTTCAGACGAAACTTTCACATATGCTAATTCACACATCATAATCACGAAAATAATATTTAACTATTTTTTTGACTCGGATGTGGTCTCAAAACCACTATTACGACTAGGGTCAAAGCTGGGCTGTTACACCACATAACCAAATCTCAAAACATTATTTACCAAAATGATAACAGGATAATGTGATGACGTCTCCATCGACTTCCAACCCATGTCGATCTCTGAAAATCTATAAACATAGGAAAAACACACAATATAAGCTTCAAGAGTTTAGTAAGCCATAAGAAAATAAATTATTTCAATGATATTTATAACCAATATCACTAAATCGAATTTATTAATTCTCAATCACATATACATTTATTGTACTCATAAATTCATATAACCACATTAAATAACTTCGTTTATCTTATTTACTGATGAATGTATAACCATGCTTTCAAATTCGAATAACAACCGTTAACTCAATCATATAAGTCAAGCTTGTACATATTCATTACATCGCCAATCAAACTATGTTCATTTATTGCAAATCATACATAAAATTATATCAACTTCTTTATAAACACTTCTAAACTCGAACAACCATAATTCCCCTTATTCACATCAACCCAATTTGCATATATGAACCATATAGCCAACTTAACCATTTTAATTTCATTAACTGTTCAAGTTTTCGAACTAAGAAATCATATATCAAAGCCATGTTTCATATTTCATAAATCGCATGTCCGAAACATAGAACCACAATTTCATATAATGAGCATATATAACACATCATTCATTTATATACATTCATTATCATATATTTTACATATGGTCATATGATACATACTCACCTTTCGTTACTGAATTTCATAACAAATCACATGTACCTGAATCAGATACAATTTCACATGGTTATTCATTTCTCAGAATGCCCGTTGAACCGTTCGAAATCAATAAGGATACTCGATAGCACATAATCTTGTACAATGCCAACATCCTAGACGTGGTCCTACATGTAATCAAATATCGATGTCATTGTCCCAAATAGGGTCTTACACAAAATCATATATGATGCCAATGTCCCAGACATGGTCTTACACGTAAATCACAGATCGATGCCAACGTCCCAGATGTGGTCTTAAACGATAACACATGTTGAAATCCTATGTCATGACATATGTATCCTAACTATTCCTGTAACGCCCCAAAAATTGGGCCTAGAAGAGTTGGGCTTTGAGTCTGGGATTCGGATAGAAGAAAACCTGAATATTGAGAAGTTTTAAATATTACTAGTGTTTAAAAATATATATATATATTGATAAAATATTTATGTTATTACTAATATTTTAATTTTATGAAAATTATTATCATTATAATTATTAGATACAAATATATTTATAAAATTATTGTTGTTAATTTAGTGTTTAAATTAACATATTATTAAAAATTTTCTTGTATCTATTTTTATTGATTTATGGAAATTATAATTATTATTATTAGGAAAAAAATATATATTATCGTATTTGAAATCTTCATTATTATGGTTATTATTATTTTTATTATTTTAGTTTTTAAATAAATTTAGAAGTATTTAAAGTATGGGAAAAATTGATCCAAGACTCTAGCAAAAATAATTATTTTTGTTCCTTTAGGGATCTGGGCATTAAGGTTTATTAATAAGTTAGGCTAAACTGGACATAAAGAGAATCGCCTAGTGGTTAGGCGTGTTAAGCGAGGGAAGGGAGCAGGGTTCGATTCCTGCGTGCGCAAATGTGAGTTTTATTTTGGAAAAAACCAAGGGTCATCACGGTAGGCCTTATTAATTGTTCAAAGCTAATTCATGTTAGAAGCAAGCATCCTGCCTAGTGGCTAAGCACGCTAGGAGGCCGTGGGAAGTGCTCGGGTTCAAGGCACGGCACATAAATTGGGTTTTTTTAGTATACAAGTTGCGGTTGGAATAGGCCTTAAAGGAAGTCACGAATGAAGTTTGACACAAAGAGAGCACGTGGTGCAGTGACAAGCAACGTATGTGTGTGTTAAAGAGGTCGCAGTTCGATTCCGTGCGTGAGCAAATCTGTTTTATTTTTAAAGTGGGCGAATCAAGCGTAAGGTTTATAATTTATTGTGACCATATATTAGCAAGGAAGGAAGCTCGTGCAAGGGCTAACAAAGATGGGCGTGGGCGCAAGGCGGACGGAGGTCCGGGGTTCGAGTCCGAGCTAAGGTATGTTTTAATGTTATATTTTTAAAATGAATGGGACTTCAGCAGTAACCTTTAAGATAAAATGGGACGGTATATTATTGAAAGCAAATGCGCGTCCAGAGGCCAAGAAGATCTTTGGGCAACTGGAGGTTCCAGTTCGAACAACGTTATCTTAAAAGGGTGTTTCTTTTTGCTGAACGCAGTGGGAAGGACCGTCGGATTGAAATGCTACCAGTGCAGGAGGATTCGGTGAGTGGTGGATGCTTTCAAAGAAGGAGAGTTTGAATTAAATTAAAACTTTGATTATGGCCATGAATTAAGGAGATAAGGAAGGAATTAAAATTGGAAAAGGATTTTATTTTATTCTAATCTTAATCTTATTTCTTTTTGCTCTTATTCTTTTCTATTTTTCCCAAAAGCTGAACAATTTTCTCATTTTTTTTTAATTATTTTCTTTCCTTCTCTCATCTATTCCCCTCTTCTCTTTTCTTTCTCCTCTTGCCGATTGTTCTTAAGCTAATCCCTCTCTTTTCTCTTCTATTATTTCTTCCACAAACTCTCTACCTCTCATTCTTCCTCTCTTTCATTTATAGTAAAAGCTGAACCGATCATTCTTTTCATTGCTAACCGAATATCAACAAGCCAAATCCCGAAGGAGTCAAAGGAAGTCGATTGCTTTATAAAGGTATACACTTGTTCTTTTTCTTTTTAGCCGATTCTTGTTATTTTAAAAAGCTTTTCAACTCTTTTGTCAACACCCTTTTTGGTCCATAACCACTTTTTCTTCAGTGACCCAAAAGCCAAAAGCACAGCACCCTTGGGTGACTTGGTGGCCGATTCGTAGGATCCTTGTGGTACGGGTTCTGCTAGTGTTTTAGAGCTGGGACTGCGTTGAATCGGAGTTAACATGAGATTGAAACCGTTTGGGTAAGTGAACCTTGGTAAGTGCTCGTAGCTTTAATCAATTCAATATTAGGGAGGTTAAGAAAAGCCGAAACATCTCTAGTTTAGGGATGTGGCCGAATATGGGTATAGACTTTATGGGGTCTTCTTTTAATATTTTTTGGTTTTTTTATTGGAGGAGCAGCAAGGTGTAGTGTCGACTTGGAGTAGCTTGGATCACCGGAGTGGCTAGACTTAGTCATCAATCGAGACAAAAGTAAGATTCCTAAGGCCATTATGGATGGTGGCCGAATGTGTAAGTGATGATAATAGGAAGTTCTCGATTTGGTTTAATATTAGCATGGTCTAATCTATAAGTGGTTGATTATAGGAGAAATCGCATAGGAGATCTCGTCAAGGAATATCGCAAAACAGGTGTGTAACGAACCCTTTTTCATAGCTTAAAGCGATAAAATGCGAAAAAGCGAAATGTCAAATTACGGCATTTCGAGGACTTGTGAGCAAGCGAACGCTCACTAGTTAGTTGGAATCGATGAGATGAGGATTGGGAACAATGGAAACGGTAAGGACGTGATTTTGGCGTTCACAGGTAGGTTGGGCCTCGAGGGGCTGAATTAGGGCCCAATAGGATTTCGGGCCCATTTGGGCAAATTTGGTAGAAAATGGGAAATATGTTAAATTGCATGATAAGACTGTTAAAACTGTTATGGATATAGGCTAAATGGGCCTAGATGACAAAATCGGCTAAGTAGGGCCCATTAGGGGTTTTTTTTTGGCCCAATAACTCGTTTTCGCTAAAAATGGGCCAGGATCACTGTTTGCACCCATGAATTGTTTGTAACCGTTAATGAACATGGAAACCCTAATTTTTGGTAAAATTACAAGATTACCCTTATATTATGAAAATGACTGTTTTGCCCCTAGGTAAAAATGACCATTATACCCCTAGGGTTTATACATGAACTCAATGCATGGGATTTTGATAAACATGATATGTATGATATGCACATGATATGTATGATATGCACATGACATGTATGATATGCACATGATATGTATGATATGCACACGAGATGTTCATAAATGCATTGGGTTGGGTTTTATATGGATGGAGGAAGTGCAAAAGGGCTTATGCCCTGATTATTAAAGGGCTTATGCCTTGTTATTAAAGGGCTTATGCCCCAGTTATTAAAAAGGGCTTTGCCCGATTATTAAAAGAGGCTAGGCCTCGGTTATATGATAAAGCGACTATCTTTGCCAATGGAGAGTTATGGCGGGGTGGGTCGAGTTAATCCTACATGGTGTGTTGTTTGGCACGGGTGGAGAGTAGCGGATGGTGGGTTGAGTAGTCTCCCAAATGGGTTGCATTCTTTCATTTGACATTACATGTGATATCGAAATGGGCCTATGGCCCATACCATTCTGATAAAGGCTTGCCCAAGAATATGAAACTTGAAAAGGCTTCGGCTCAGTGTTATGAAATATGAAATATGAAAAGGGCTATGGCCCAGTATATGTTTGAGATTGGATTTGGGCTTAGACCCAATAGGCAGTTATTGTTTTGGGCTCTGAAAGGGGCTTGTTGCACATCGAGTTTCCAAACTCACCCCTTTCCTTAACCTTGCAGTGAGCCTTGATGTGGGGACTTGGGCGGAGGATTGAGAATGGCCACGGTGATCGTCTTTGGGCTTTTAAATAAGTGTTGGTTTTCATTTAATTTCCTTAATTTATTATTTTTTTGGGGGGTTGTAATAAGGCCATTTTAACTTTTCTTTTATTTCTTTTCGGGATTATTTTAACTTTAATAACTTTAAACCTGGTTGATAATTATTCAAATGGGCTAGACTTCGGACGTGTTTTCAAAATGATACTTGTTTTCAAAAGAGTTCAACACCACGATTAATCGATTTATCAAAGTCGTTCACTTAAACAAATTTAAACTCAATATAACAAAGTGTGACTATGGTTGTGGGCATGTCTAGGATTGGATCCCATCAAAGAGCTTGGTACTTAAGCAGCCTTCATGGCTCACCTCCTCTGTCTCGGATACCTACCTGGTGCCAGCTTCCATACACTTTGTTAACTCAACAAAATATATGGTTTTAAAACACTAAAACGAAACACGGATTTTTAACTCCAATGTGGCACATCAGATTTGGCCATATCGTCTAGGCCGGGTTTGGGGTGTTACAATTCCTATGGTTCATGTGGGGCTTTTCAGACGTTGTCACATTATCAGAATTTTCTCAATTTCACCTATTCGAACAATCCATGATCGGGACAGATTCTCCAAAGCTCAATTCAATTCAGCATCACATATATTTATATATGTCTTTACAACTCAATTCAGCACATATAATACATATATGTATTTCAATTTAACAACATTTACTTACTTATGAACTTACCTCGTACTAGCACGAACGGACCAGAATGACTATTCGATAATTTTCGACTTTCCCTAATCCAAATTCAATTTCCTCATTTCTTGATCTAATTCAATACAAATTCAACTTATTTAATCATATATTCAATCAAATTCATCTAAAAACACATGAATGGGCTATTTATTCTTTTCCCCTGACATTTCACATTTTCGCAATTTAGTCCTTATTTCACAAAACATAAAATATTCAAAATTTGACCACACCCATGCTTGGCCGAATTTCACTAAGGTCCCTAGCAGCACATTTCTTTCATTTATTTCACATTTTAGTCCTTCAATTTCTAATTTTCACAATTTAGCCCAAAATAGTCAAATTCATCAAAAATTCAAAGACAAAACATATTAATCTATCACATATCTTTCATATTCATCAACTATCATCACAAAGCTTCCAAAATCCTCAATGGCATATCTCACAATCTTCATCAAATTCAGAAATTGATACATGGGCTAGGAAGAAGACAAAGCAAGGATCTCAAAAACATAAAAATTATTAAAAGCCGAGCAAAACACATACCGGTATTAAGCTCCCAAGGTGTCGAACTTAAAGACTTCATCTATGGCTTCTTTCCTACTCAACAATCGGCCATGAAAAGATGAACACCACTATCTTATTGATTTGTTTTATTTATTACTAATTATTATACCAATTACAAAATCAACCTTTGTAATTTAATTCTGAAACCATATAACTAATGTCTATTACCGTCCATCAACCATAATAGTGGCATAATTCCATTTTAAGGACTTAGCAATTAATAAACCATAGCAATTTAGTGCTTTAACAATTAGATTGCCACTTTTGCATTTTATGCAATTAAGTCTTTTTTGCAAATTGAGCACACGAAAGATAAAATTTTCATACGAAAATTTCGCACATAACAATTCACATACTTTTAGCATGGAATATTATATTAAAATATTTTTCTAACTCCAATTCGTGGTCTCGAAACCACTGTTCCAACAAGGGTCTAAACCGGGCTATTACACTAACATATACCAAAATGACCCAATCTCCTATACAAGCCATATAACCAAAAACATAGATTCAAAAGTACCAAAGTGATAGCTTGATAGTTTGATGAGGTTCCTGATAATTCCCAAACTCCAACTAGCTTTGATTTCACTATAAAACACAGAAAAATAAACAATGTAAGCTATAAAGCTTAGTAAGCTCGTATGAAATAATAAACAAAAATCACCATTCAATTACCTTTCAAAATATGAACACAACATACTATAAAACATTTAACCACAATGTTAACATATATTCAATCATATAATTAACCATAAATTCATAACTTCCATAGATTCGATGCTTATGTAGTTTTCGTACATACTTGTACTGATACTTGTCTATTTCTCACTATTTCATATCTTTGATATACCCATTGAACCATCCAGAATACTATTAGATACCTGAGAACTCACACCTTAAGTGCCACATATATAGCTGAAGCTATCTCAATCTCATATCATTTATAATGCTCACTCTCTAGCTATCAACCGGTCTGCTCACAGAAGCTGGCGGTCATGATGAAGCTACATGGTGCTGCTCACACAAGCTGATGAGAATCTGCAACACATGCCAGATAACTCAACCACCGGTAGGACATACAGACCAACACCCAATCACATAACCCCTAATGACATGTCATTCGTATCCTAATCTATTCCTAAAGTTCAACCGGGATTTCTTGCTACCAAATCATCATCAAACATATCTGCAATGTCGTGTAAATAATATATTCAATATTAAAGCATTTAAAACACAATTATAATAATGCCTAATTAGATGCGAACTTACCTCAATGACTAAAATGACAAAACAGATTGACTAGTCCAAAACCTTGTTTTTCCCCTGACCAAAATTTGAATTTCGCTTTTCTTGATCTAAATGTAATCAAAATTAACTTATTCTATTACCATTCTATTCAATTTAGCCCAAAATACACATTAAAGCAACTTTACCTTTTTGCCCCTAATCTTTCAACATTTTTACAATTTAGTAATTATCTCAAAAAAATACAAATTCATGCAATTCAACCTATACCCATGCTACCCGAACTTCAATTAAGTCCCTAGCAGCCCATATTTTTCATTTATTTCACAATTTAACCACAAAATTTCAACATTTCTCAATTATATCCCTAAATTTCATTTTTGTCAAAAATCACTTTACAAATGTTGTTTATCTAACAACAAGCATACATTTTCTATCATAAAACATTAAAATACACACATATTCATCAATGGGATAACCTTAAACCTTTAAAAATTTTGCATATTAGTCCATGGGCTAGCTAGATTAAGTTACAACGACTCTGAAAACATAGAAATCATTAAAAACCGAGTCAAAAATCATACCATGCAAAGAAATTAACTGGATGAATGCTTAAGATCCTTCAATAGAGTTTCCTAGCTCAAAATTTATGTGGAAAATGATAGAAATTAAAGATGATTTTATGTTTCTACTATTTTTACTAAGTTATTTAATAATTTACTATTTTAACCTTTAATATAATTCATTAAAATCACTTAATGTATGTCCAAAAAGGTTCTCTAATATTAAAAATAGTCTAATTACCACATAAGAACTTTCACTTTAACATTTCATAGCTATTGTAACACCCCAAACCCGGCCCAGACATTATGGTCGAAGCTGACGTGCCACATTGGAGTTGAAAACCCACGTTCCATTTTAGTGTTTTAAAAACCATATATTTTGTTGAGTTAACAAATTGTATGGAAGCTGGGCACCAGGTAGGTATCCGAGACAGAGGAGGTGAGCCATGAAGGCTGCTTAAGTACCAAGCTCTTTGATTGGATCCAATCCTAGAATGCCCACAACCATAGCCACACTTTGTTATATCGAGTTTAAATTTGTTTAAGTGGACGTCTTTGATAAATCGATTAATCGTGGTGTTGAGATATTTTGAAAACAAGTATCGCTTTGAAAACACGTCCTAAGTCTAGCCCATTTGAACAATTATCAACCAGGTTTGAAGTTATTAAAAATAAAATAATCCCGAGAAGAAATAAAAGAAAAGTTAAAAATGGCCTTATTACAACCCAAAAATAAATAATAATTAAAGGAAATTAAATAAAAACCAACGCTTATTTAAAGGTCCAAAGCGATCACCGTGGCCACTCTGAATCCCCTCCGGCCCAAGTCCCCACATCAAGGCTCACCTGCAAGGTTAAGGAAAGGGGGTGAGTTTGGAAACTCAGTGTGCAACAAGCCCCTTTCAGAGCCCAAAACAATAACAGCCTGTTGGGTTTAAGCCCAAATCCAATCTCAAACATGTACTGGGCCATAGCCCTTTTCATATTTCATATTTCATAACACTGGGTCAAAGCCTTTTCAAATTTCATATTACTGGGCCGAAGCCTTTACTGTAAATGGTATGGCCCATAGGCCCATTTCAATATCACATATAATGTCAATGAAAGAATGCAAGCCCAATTGGAGAGACTACTCAACCCACCATCCGCTACTCTCCACCCGTACCAACCAACACACCATGTGGGGATTAACTCGACCCACCCCGCCATAACTCTCCACTGGCAGCTTAGCTGCTTTATCATATAACTGGAGGCCTTGCCTCTTTTAATAACTGGGGAAAAAGCCCTTTTTATAACTGAGGCATAAGCCCTTTAATAACTGGGGCGTAAGCCCTGTTGATAATTGGGGCATAAGCCCTTTTGATAACTGGGGCATAAGCCCTTTAATAACTGGAGCATAAGCCCTTTTTCACTTCCTCCATTCATATAAAAACCCAACCCAATGCATTTATTAATACATCATGTGCATATCATACATATCATGTGCATATCATACATGTCATGTGCATATCATACATACCATGTTTATCAAAATCCCATGTATTAAAATCATACATAAACCCTAGGGGTATAATGGTCATTTTACCTAGGGGCAAAACGATCATTTTCATGTTATAAGGGTAATCTTGTAATTTTACCAAAAATTAGGGTTTCTGTGTTCATTAACGGTTACTAACAATTCATGGGTGCAAACAGTGATTCTGGCCCATTTTTTTAGCGAAATCGAGTTATTGGGCCTAAAACCCCTAATGGGCCCTACTTAGCCAATTTCGTCATCTAGACCCATTTAGCCTATATCCACAACAGTATTAACAGTCTTAACATGCAATTTAATAGATTTCTATTTTCTATAAATTTTACCCAAATGGGCCCGAAAGCCTATTTGGCCCTATTGCAACCCCTCAAGGCCCAACTTACCGTGAATGCCAAAAATCACGTTCTTACCGTTCCAATGCTCCTGATCATCATCTCAACGAATCTAACTAACTAATGAGCGTTCGCTCACTCACGAGTCCTCAAAATGCCAGAATTTCGGCATTTCGGCTTTTCGACATTTATCGCTTTAAGCTTATGAAAAGGATTCGTTACACACCTGTTTGGCAATATTCCTCGACGAGATCTCCTACACGATTTCTCCTATAATCCATCGTTAATAATCAGCTTCCCATAATTGAACTAAACCAAAAATCATCTAATATTAATACTTACACATTCGGCCACCATCCATAATGGCCTTAGGAATCTTACCTTTGTCCCGATTGATGACTAGGTCTAGCCAATCCGGAGATCCAAGCTACTCCAAGTCGACACTACACCTTGCTGTTCCTCCACTGAATAAACCACAAAAATATTAAAAGAAGACCCCATAAGGCCTACACCCATATTCGGCCACCTCCCTAAACTAGAGGGGTTTCGGCTTTTGGCCAAAAGTTACTCTAGGAATTGTTTAGAGTTCGAGTACTTACCACCGTCTTAATCCTCTTGAATCCAGATGCCTAAAAGGTAAAGGAATTGAACGCCAACAATTGAAAAGGAAGGAAAAGGTTGCTGGTCACAAAGAATCGGCACCCCCCTATCTTCACTGATTTCGCTTTTATGGTATTTCTAAGTAGAGATTAAGGAAAGAAATAATAAATGAGTAGAGGAAAGTAATGGGCTGGTTTTTGAAAAAGAAAAGGGAGAAAAGATGAGAGGAAATATGGTAGATTCGGCTAGGGAAGAAGAAAGAAGAGAAAAACTAAAACAAAAGAGAAAACGGCACAGCTAAGACCTCAATGCCGAAATTGCTAACCTAATACCCCTCTGCTGAAATCTCCTTTCTAATCCTTTGAAATCGGCTAGGCTCTATCCCTTTCTCAAATCCCTAAAATCTCTCCCCTTATCCCTCCTTAATCCATGCATCTTGACTTTTTTAAACTCTCTCCCATAGAATTCCATCCAGCTTTAAACTCTAGCATGCACAAACATAAAAATAACACTACCTTTGCCATTCCAGGGAATTGAACCCAGGTCTTCCTCTATACTCCACACGCCACATGTTTTTGGAGCTTAGTGGCGTCACCCTTGCCACTTTACCAAGGCTCTTTTTGTGATACACTTTACCCACAACTTTATATAAGGGCACCTCGCCAGAACCCCTAACTCCTAAGTCTAAAATTTAAAAAAAATCTACCGGGTTTTGGCCAACTCATGGGCCTTCCATAAGCCCATTTACATACCCAAATTATGAATTCCATAATCACATACCAAATTTTAGAAACTTACTTAAAATATCAAGAATCGCGAAAAACCCGAAAATCAGGATGTTACAACTCTACCCTCCTTAAAGAAATTTCACCTCGAAATTTACAGATCCAAACAGTTGAGGGTATCACGACGCATTGCCTCTTCGGTCTCCCAAGTAGCTTCTTCCTTGCCATGGTTCCTCCAAAGTACCTTCACTAACGGGACTGACCTCCTTCTCAACACTCTGACATCGCGATCAAGTATTTGCACCGGTACCTCTTCAAAGGTCAAATCCCATCGTACCTCGATTTCTGTAACTGGCACGATATGAGTTGGGTCAGAACGATATCGCCTTAGCATGGACACATGGAAAATGTCGTGAATATGATCCAGTTCTGCAGGTAACTCTAGCTGATAAGCCACCGGCCCTATCCGTTTAATGATTCGGTAAGGCCCAATAAACCGTGGACTCAACTTACCCTTCTTACCAAATCTCAAAATCTTCTTCCAAGGCGAAACTTTCAAAAAGACTATGTCCCCTACCGCATATTCAATATCCTTACGCTTCAGATCGGCATAAGACTTTTGTCGATCCGCTGCCTCTTTTAACCGATTCCTGATCACCTTAATCTTGTCTTGATTCGCTACCAACTCTGGTCCAAGTATTTGCCTTTCCCCCAATTCTGCCCAACAAGTAGGCAAACGACACCTTCGCCCATATAGTGCCTTATATGGAGCCATCTGAATACTTGCTTGGTAACTGTTGTTATACGCGAACTCCGCCAATGGCAAATGGTCCTCCCAGCTGCCTCTAAACTCAATAGCACAACCCCTCAATATATCCTCTAAAATCTGAATAACCCTCTCTGACTGCCCATCCGACTGAGGGTGAAAAGCCGTACTGAAATCCAATCGCGTTCCCAATGCCTCATGCAACTTCGCCAAAACCGAGATGTAAACCTTGGGTCTCGATGCGAAATTATCGACGCCGGCACCCTATGCAACCGCATTTATTTACGCCACATACAATTTGGCCAACTTCAAGTGAGTAATTGGTTGGACGGTATGAAATGAGCGATTTCGTGAGTCTATCCACAATCACCTAAATGAATCCTTCTTAGAAGGTGTCAATGGCAATCCACTTACAAAGTCCATAGTTACCCTTTCCCACTTCCAAAGTGGTATCTTTACCGGCTGTAACAATCCCGAAGGTAGTTGATGTTCGGCCTTCACTTGTTGACATGTCAAACATCTTCCTACAAATTCGGTCACTTCTCGCTTAAGCCCAGGCCACCAATATTGCTCTCGCAAGTCGCGATACAACTTACTCCCTCTTGGATGCATAGCACAAGGTCCATTATGTGCCTTTTTCAAAATCATCAATCTCAAATTGGAGTTCTTCGGGATACAAATTCTCCCTCAAAAACAAAGAACTCCCTCACTATTTAACCTAAAGTCTGGATTCTCCCCCTTCTCAACTTGCTAAAACCGAGAAACCAACGACTCATCCTCCAACTGTTGCTTCTTAATCTGTTCTACCCAAGTCAGTCTCACTTGTAACTCTGCCAACAAACTTCCGTCGTCATACAAACTTAGACGAGCAAACATCGCCTTTAATTCTGCCACAGCCCTTCAACTTAGCGCATCAGCCACGACATTCGCTTTCCCTGGATGGTACTCAATCGAATAGTCATAGTCCTTTACAACTCTATCCACCTTCGCTGCCTAAGATTCAGCTCCTTTTGAGTTAGCAAGTACTTAAGACTCTTGTGATCTGTATAGATGATGCATTTCTCTCCATACAGGTAATGCCTCCATATCTTAAGTGCAAAGATTACCGCTGCCAATTCCAAGTCATGCGTAGGGTAGTTCACCTCGTGCGGCTTAAGTTTTCGTGAAGCATAAGCGACCACTTTACCCTCTTGCATCAACACGCAGGCCAAACCTACATGTGATGCATCGCTGTACACAGTGAAATCCTTACCAGACTCTGGCTGAATCAACACTGGCGCTTCCTTCAAAACCTTCTTCAACTTCTCAAAAGCCTCTTGCTGCTTATTTGTCCAAACAAAAGGTGCTCCCTTTCTTATAAGTTTTGTTAACGGTGCTACCAACACACACAATCCTTCCACGAATCTCCGATAATAACCTGCCAACCCCATAAAACTTCAATCTCATTACGACTTGGTGGCTTCCATTCCGAATGGCTTCAATCTTCGAGGTCCACCTTGATCCCCGGCAGACACAACATGCCCCAAGAAGGTAACTTCCTTCACCAAAACTCGCACTTACTAAATTTTGCATAAAGTTGCTTCTCCCTTAACACTTGCAGCACTACACGAAGATGCTCCTCATGCTTCTCTTTCGTTTCCGAATACACCAAGATATCGTCAATAAAAACGACTACGAACTGATCCAAGTATGGTTGGAACACCCGATTCATCAAATCCATGAATGCCGCCGGTGCATCAGTCAGTCCAAAAGGCATTACCAGAAACTCGTAATGACCGTATTGAGTCCTGAACGCCGTCTTATAAATATCCCCCCTCTTTAACTCTTAATTGATGATACCCTGACCGAAGGTCAATCTTAGAAAATATCGAGGCTCCTTTTAATTGGTCGAACAGATCGTCGATTCTTGGTAACGGGTACTTGTTCTTGATTGTCAGTTTATTCAACTGCCGATAGTCAATACACATTCGTATGGTCCCATCTTTTTTCTTTATGAACAATACCGGTGCGCCCCACGGGGAAACACTTGGTCTTATAAACCTTCTATCCAACAGCTCTTGAATCTAAGCTTTCAATTCTACCAACTCCTTTGGCGCCATCCGATAAGGCGCAATAGACACAGGAGCTGTTCCAGGTAGTAAGTCGATTCCAAACTTGACTTCTCTGTTCGGGGGTAATCCAGGAAGTTCATCTGGGAATTCATCCTGAAATTCCTTAATAGTCCTAACCGACTCTACCGTTATCTCCTCAAGTCCCGTTTGACTTACAAGGGTCAAGTACGCCTCACAACCTTTCCGAATCAACTTCTCTGCTCTTAATGCCGAAACAACATTGGACAAATAATCCCTTCATTCCCCTATGATCATTATCTCCTCATCTTCAGCAGTTCGTAGTACCATCCTCTTTGCAGCACAATCCAACGTCGTCTTGTGCTTAGCTAACCTGTCCATGCCCAAGATAAGATCAAAATCCCCAAAGGGCAGCTCCATCAAGTCTCCTTCAAAAATTTTATCTTGTGTCACTAACAGTACTGCCCTAAAAAGTTTATCTACCTTAACCGAATGTCTCAATGGGCTTATCATCGATACCCCACTCACAGTCTCCTCAGGAAGCACATCCAAAGCCCCAGATACATCACAAGCAACATACGAGTGAGTGGAACCCACATCAATCAAAGCAATGTAAGGCATGCTATGAATGAAGAACGTACCAGTTATAACATCAAGAATGTCACCCTCCTCACGACGTCGTGCAGTATAAACCAACGCCGGTTGTCGAGCTTCAGCGTGTCCAGCACCTCTGCCAGGTGTCCCACGTCCTCGTCCATTACCATTTCCAACTCTACCTTGCCCACGACCCCTCTGTGGTGGTGGTCCTCCTCGTCGTGGTTGGACATCCCTTTGCTCTGCAGCTAGCTCCTGAGCTGTCCTCCGAGGACACTCTCTAAACTTATGCTCCTTAGACCCACATCGAAAACATGCTCCAGTTCGTTTCTAGCACTCCCCCATATGCACCTTACCACAGTCCCTGCAAGCCTGCGGTCTATAAGTATTTACTGGAACTGCTCGAATCGGCTCCTCCATCCTTGCTCTTTTAACATTTCGATTTGTGGCACTTGAGGGTCTAAAATCCCTCTTAAATCTGGGTCGATCCTTCTCACGATTCATTGCTCGATCGACTTCACCTCCTCGGCTATCTTAGCCTTCTCTACCAATGCAAAAACCACGCTCCCTCTGTGGAGCTATCAATATCCTAAGCTCATCGTGGAGACTATCCTCAAATCGGACACTGCGCTCATATTCAGTTGCCACTATCCCACTAGCATATCGACTCAGCCTCAAAAATTCTGCCTCATACTGCCTACGCCTTATCACCACGAGTCGATTCAAGAATTCCTTCCGACGAGCATCCATATAGCTTGCCCCAACTTACCTCCCTTTAAAAGAAGTTTTGAACGATTCCCAAGTTACTTGCTCAATTGGGGTACTCTCCCTTACGGTGATCCACCATCGGTATGCCTCATCACGTAGTAGCGACACAGCTCCTTTCAGCTTTTGCTCCACTGAGCAGTCTAGATCATCCATGATCCGTTCTGTTGCCTCTAGCTAATATTCTGCCACATTTGGGGCTACTCCAGATACACCCCTAATTACTTCGCCTTGCTTGGCACGGAGTCGCTCCGATATAGACCCCCTATTCACCGCCCGAAGATTAGCTCCAAAGAACTCTTTCTAATACCCTTAACATGGCTTGGGACAAAGCATCATCCCCGGCAGCCCGATCATAGGACCCAGTCTCCGTTGCTGATGGCACAGATGCCTCCTCAGCTGGCCTATGCCCTGAGGATGAAGATTCAGCTTGCACCCTTCTGCGACCACGTCCACGGCCTTGTCCACGAACTCCTCTTGTACTCATATCGACTTATCTGATTTACGAATTTTATGAAATTAGTATAATGTTCCACTGTTTATTAAGAAAAATGTCTTATGGAAATGTAGCAGTTCAAGAATTGGTTTCGTATCGTCGTAGTCTAGCTACAGTCTCATTTCCACCGTTTCACAGTTTAACCCTATCTATAGCATCATAGTAGAGTCTCAGCACTATTCATAATATCATATCATTATCATATATCATAAAGAAAATATACTTATAGACTTGGTGCCTGGGATTCAGTGCGCCACTTCTTTCTCCAATCCATTTAGAACTTGAAAACCATGTTTTTGATCACCGAAAATAGAAATTTGAAAACTTTGATTTGAAAACTCCCTTTTATTTTGAACTCTTAATTTAAAACAGAAAAACTGGAACCTTTTTTAACATATATTCTCCGCAAAACATCTTTAAAATGAACTTTTCAAAAACCATTTCCAAAAATACCCTTCTTAGGCCTAAACTTTGAAAAATTTTGGACCGATCCACGTACCGAGTTGTCGCAACTGGCTCGATACCACTAAATGTAACACCCCAAACCCGCCCAGACGTTATGGCCGAATCGACGTACACGCTGCGCTTGAAAACCCACGTTCCATTTTAGTGTTTTAAAACCATATATTTCGTTGAGTTAACAAAGTGTATGGAAGTCGGGCACCGTGTAGGTATCGAGAGAGAGAGGTGAGCCATGAAGGTCGCTTAAGTACCAAGCTCTTTGATTGGATCCAATCCTAGACATGCCCACAACCATAGCCACACTTTGTTATATCGAGTTTAAATTTGTTTAAGTGGGCGTCTTTGATAAATCGATTAATCGTGGTGTTGAGATATTTTGAAAACAAGTATCGCTTTGAAAACACATCCTAAGTCTAGCCCATTTGAACAATTATCAACCAGGTTTGAAGTTATTAAAAATAAAATAATCCCGAGAATAAATAAAAGAAAAGTTAAAAATGGCCTTATTACAACCCAAAAATAAATAATAATGAAAGGAAATTAAATGAAAACCAACGCTTATTTAAAGGTCCAAAAGCGATCACCGTGGCCACTCTGAATCCCCTCCTACCAAGTCCCACATCAAGGCTCACCTGCAAGGTTAAGGAAAGGGTGAGTTTGGAAACTCAGTGTGCAACAAGCCCTTTCGAGCCCAAAACAATAACAACTGTTGGGTCTAAGCCCAAATCCAATCTCAAAATGTAATGGGCCATAGCCCTTTTCATATTTCATATTTCATAACACTGGGCCGAAGCCTTTTCAAATTTCATATTTCTGGGCCGAAGCCTTTACTGTAAACGGTATGGCCCATAGGCCCATTTCAATATCACATATAATGTCAATGAAAGAATGCAAGCCCAATTGGGGAGACTACTCAACCCACCATCCGCTACTCTCCACCCGTACCAACCAACACACCATGTGGGGATTAACTCGACCCACCCCGCCATAACTCCCATTGGCAGCTTAGCTGCTTTATCATATAACTGGAGGCCTTGCCTCTTTTAATAACTGGGGCAAAAGCCCTTTTTATAACTGGGGCATAAGCCCTTTAATAACTGGGGCGTAAGCCATTTTGATAACTGGGGCATAAGCCCTTTTGATAACTGGGGCATAAGCCCTTTAATAACTAGGGCATAAGCCCTTTTTCACTTCCTCCATTCATATAAAAACCCAACCCAATGCATTTATGAATACATCATGTGCATATCATACATAATATGTGCATATCATACATGTCATGTGCATATCATACATACCATGTTTATCAAAATCCCATGTATTAAAATCATACATAAACCCTAGGGGTATAATGGTCATTTTTACCTAGGGCAAAATGGTCATTTTCATGTTATAAGGGTAATCTTGTAATTTTACCAAAAATTAGGGTTTCCATGTTCATTAATGGTTACTAACAATTCATGGGTGCAAACAGTGATTCTGGCCCATTTTTTTAGCGAAATCAAGTTATTGGGCCTAAAACCCCTAATGGGCCCTACTTAGCCAATTTCGTCATCTAAACCCATTTAGCCTATATCCACAACAGTATTAACAGTCTTAACATGCAATTTAACAGATTTTTGTTTTCTACAAATTTTACCCAAATGGGCTCGAAAGCCTATTGGGCCCTATTGCAGTCTCTCGAGGCCCAACTTACTGTGAATGCCAAAAATCACGTTCTTACCGTTCCAATGTTCCTGATCATCATCTCAACGAATCTAACTAACTAATGAGCATTCGCTTGCTCACGGGTCCTCGAAATGCCAGAATTTTGGCATTTCGGCTTTTCGGCATTTATCGCTTTAAGCTTATGAAAAGGGTTCATTACAGACCTGTTTGGCGATATTCCTCGACGAGATCTCCTACATGATTTCTCCTATAATCCATCGTAAATAATCAGCTTCCCATAATTGAACTAAACCAAAAATCATCTAATATTAATACTTACACATTCGGCCACCATCTATAATGGCCTTAGGAATCTTACCTTTGTCGCGATTGATGACTAGGTCTAGCCACTCCGGAGATCCAAGCAACTCCAAGTCGACACTACACCTTGCTGCTCCTCCACTAAATAAACCACAAAAATATTAAAAGAAGACCCCATAAGGCCTATACCCATATTCGGCCACCTCCCTGAACTAGAGGGGTTTCGGCTTTTGGCCAAAAGTTACTCTAGGAATTGTTTAGAGTTCGAGTACTTACCACCGTCTTACTCCTCTTGAATCCAGATGCCTAAAAGGTAAAGAATTGAATGCCAACAATTGAAAAGGAAGGAAAAGGTTGCTGGTCACAAAGAATCGGCACCCCCCTATCTTCACTGATTTCGGCAGAAGTAGAGATTAAGGAAAGAAATAATAAATGAGTAGAGGAAAGTAATGGGCTGGTTTTTGAAAAAGAAAAGGGAGAAAAGATGAGAGGAAAGATGGTAGATTCGACTAGGGAAGAAGAAAGAAGAGAAAACTAAAACAAAGAGAAAACGCACACTAAGACCCTAATGCCGAAATTTCTAACCTAATACCCCTCTGCCGAAATCCCCTCTCCAATCCCTTCAAATCGGCTAGGCTCTATCCCTTTCTCAAATCCCTAAAATCTCTCCCCTTATCCCTCCTTAATCCATGCATCTTGACTATTTTAAACTCTCTCCCATAGAGTTCCATCCAGCTTTAAACTCTAGCATGCACAAGCATAAAAATAACACTACCTTTGCCCTTCCAGGGAATCGAACCCAGGTCTTCCTCTATGCTCCACGCGCCACTTTTTTTTGGAGCTTAGTGGCGTCACCCTTGCCACTTTACCAAGGCTCTTTTTGTGATACACTTTACCCATAACTTTATATAAAGGCACCTCGCCAGAACCCCTAACTCCTAAGTCCAAAATTTAAAAAAATCTACCGGGTTTTGGCCAACTCATGGGCCTTCCATAAGCCCATTTACATACCCAAATTATGAATTCCATAATCACATACCAAATTTTAGAAACTTACTTAAAATATCAAGAATTGCGAAAAACCCGAAAATCAGGATGTTACAGCTATTAGACACCTTTAGTTAATAGAACACAAGTTTTACAATTTACGCAATTTAGTCCTTTTTTTATCGAATTGACCATTCAAACGTTAAAATTTCTTAACAAAAATTTCATACAATCATATTATCATGTTGTAGACATTAAAATAATGATAAAATAATTATTTTGACCTCAGATTTGTGGTCCCCAAACCACTATTCTGATTTGACTAAAAATGGGCTGTTACATTTCAAACCATCTATTAAAGAAAATCCTACTCTGGAATTGATGTCTTTCAAGGTGATCACAATACTCTCCTACTTATTGTCTCCACAACACTGGACACAACAAGAGGAGAAATTGGTTTACATTCTCAAGAAACATAAATGAGATATTGTTTGGAGTATTGCTGATATTCAAGGAACTACTCCTTCTTTTTGCATGTACAAGATCAAGTTGGAAGACAAAGGCAAGCAATCGATTGAACAACAAAGAAGATTAAACAAAAAGATGAATGAAGTTGTCAAGAAGGAAATCATAAAATGGGTTGATGCTGGAATTATTTACCCGATTTCTGATAGTAATTGAGTAAGTCCAGTGCAATGCGTGCCTAAAAAGAGTGGCACCACTATGGTTCGCAACGATAAGGATGGATTAATTCCTACACACATTCCAACAGGATGGCGAGTTTGTATGGATTATCGCAAATTGAATGCGGCCAAAAAGAAGGATTAGTTCCCACTTCCCTTCATCGCCCAAATGTTGGATTGACTTACTAGAAAGGCTTATTATTGCTTTTTAGATGGCTATTCTAGGTACAATCAAATTACTATTACACCTGAGGATCAAGAGAAGACAAACTTTACTTGCCCCTTTTGTACTTTCGTTTTTTGCCGTATGTCTTTCGATCTTTGCAATGCACCAGGCACATTTTAAAGGTGCATGATGGAAATATTCTTAGATATGATTGAAGAATATTTAGAGGTTTTTTTTTGATGATTTCTCAATCTATGGGAATGATTTTGAACATTGTGTTGACAATTTGGATAAAGTACTGAAGCAATGTGAAGACACACATCTTGTCCTGAATTGGGAAAAATGTCATTTCATGGCAACTGAAGGCATTGTGTTAGGACACCGTATTTCTAGTCAAGGCATTCAAGTAGACAAAGCTAAGGTGGAAATTATTGAAAAATTACCTCTACCAACAAATGTGAAAGGTATTTCCAGTTTTCTGGGACATACAGGGTGTTACCAACGGTTTATTAGAGATTTTTCAAAAATTACAAAGCCCTTGTTCTCATTGCAAGAATAGAATAAAAAATTCTTCTTTGACGATGCATGTCTGGATGCCTTTCTTCAGTTAAAAAAGAAGCTAGTGAATGCACCCATTGTCGTTGCACCAAATTGGTCTCAACCTTTTGAAGTTGTGTGCAATGCAAATGACTGTACTGTGGGTGCAATTCTAGGAAAAGGACATGGAAAAATATTTCACGCCATCTATTATGCTAGCAAAACTTTTAGAGAGGCTCAACTCAATTATGCCACCACCAAGAAAGAATTGCTGGTTGTAGTCTTTATTTTTAATAAGTTTTGTTCCTATCTTGTTGGCACAAAGGTTATTGTTTTCACTAATCACTTGGTGTTGAGATATCTCTTTGAGAACAAGGATGCCAAACCAAGACTGATATGTTGGATATTACTATTGCAAGAATTTGACATCAAGATAAAAGACCGTAAGGGTTCAGTGTAACAGCCCGATTTTGTACTTAGTTGGAACAGTGGTTTCAGGACTACAAATCTGATGGTCAAGAAATTATTTTTAATATTATTTTGGTGTAATAGCATGATTATATGGGTACATGAAAATTATGGTGAATTAATTTTAGTGTTTGGGAGCATAATTAAGAAAAAGGACTAAATCGCATAAAGGGAAAAAGTTTTGTTTTGCTATTTAAATGTGTTAAATAGCTAGAGAACCATAATTAGGGGTCTTTAAAGAGCAAATAGACCTTTAAGAAAGGCTTGGCCGGCCATAGAGACAAAGAGATAAAAATTTTCAATGGTTAGGTGAGTTTGGTGAATTAGTTTGACTAAAATAAAGAAAAAAGGTATCATCTTTCATCTTCTTCCTTCCCCACTGAAAATAACCAGAAAAGAGGGGGTTTTGAAAGCTCAAAAATATCAGCAACTTACATCCCTTACAAGTGATTTTGATGGCTTTTGTTGATGATTTTTGTACTTTTGGGGCCCTTGTAGGATAAGCTAGCTAATGAGGGGACTATTTTGCAAAATGGTTGAAAGTCTAGGGTTTTTCCATGAGAGTGTTCATATTTTTTTCTAAATTTTTATGGAAAAAAAATGAATCTTGGTTGTTAAATAAACAACTTTTATGAAAGGATTTTCATGAAAACACCTAATATGGACCATTTTGTAAAGTTTGTTAAATGGATGGGAATTGTGTGAAATAATTGAAATTTTGAGTTACTACAAGAGTATTAAAGGCTGGGTTAGTCTTGGTTAATAAGGAAATTTGATAAAAATCATTTTACGAGCCTAAGGGTGAAATTGTAATTTTTGTAAAAGTCTAGGGGCAAAATGGTCATTTTGCCAAAGTATGAATTGTGAAACGCTTAATTTAATGTGATGATTAAATTAGTAAATTCTATTATTTTAGATCAAGAAAATCGAGGTTCGAGCTTAAATCGAGAAAGTACGTGGTTTATGACAAAAAGGGAATAATTAGTCGTTTTTGCTTTCGAGGTAAGTCTGTGTGACTAAATAAGCATGTTATCCATGTTATTGTAATATATTTGAAATCTTACTATGATTGTATTGAATAATATGTTGATGATATTGAGTATGAGAAAATGATGCCAAATGTTAATAACATTTATGTGATGATTGAATACATTAGGAATTTGATAGAATATGATATTCCATTGAAACGAGTAAATTGTGCATAAATATTACAAGTTTATCGTTATTATGCATTTAATGATTGATTTTTCATAAAATGTTTTGAATGTGGCTATGAGTAATGTATGATGAGATTAATACGGGAAACTCCCGGTTGAACCGTAGGAATAGATCGGATATTCATACCATGATACTAGGGAGATATGAGAGCTAGTGTAAGACCATGTCTGGGACATGGCATCGGTCTCGAGATCTGAGAGCTAGTGTAAGACCATGTCTGGGACATGGCATCAGCCTCAAGATATGAGAGCTAGTGTAAGACCATGTTTGAGACATGGCATCGGCTTGATATGTGTTAGTGTAAGACCATGTCTAGGACATGGCATCGGTTTTGATGTGTGAGCCAATGTAAGACCATATCCGGAACATGGCATCGACACCCTACCCTATGCTTGAGGCTTATTGAATATCCTGTAGTATTCCAAATGGTTCAATGGGAAATTTATGATTTATGTCAGAATAAGAGAGGTTATGACCATGTTGTGAGTGGTACAGGTACTTACATAAAATTCATGAAATGCGTGCTCAATTTATGTTGTATGATTAGTAAGGAATGAAAATGAGTAAACTATGTTTATGATCATGTTGAAAGGGTACAGGTATGTACTAAAAATTCATGAGTGATGAGCTTGACGTGTATTGGACTTTTGGTAAGAATGTAAATGAGTAAGCCATACCTATGAGAATGACTTTGTGACGACCTTGTAAATATTAGGTCGATACCTATGGTGTATAATTATGTGGTAAATTTGATGGATGAGTATGTGTGAGGCTTTTAGGTCGAATTAAATTGGGACATGATATGTTTATCCCTTCACGTTATGGCCTAATGAATATGAAAAGAGAAATTGATTGACATAAAAGCCTATTTAAAGATAATTATGAAAGGGTAAAATTAGCATTGAAATAGTTTTGGACAGCAGCAGCAGTCTGACTTTGAAAATCCACCAAAAATTTTGGAAATCGAATTAGAGGTTGAATAAAATATTAAATTAAATCTTATTAAGTCTAGTTTCATATAGAAGAAACGGTGTAAGGAAAATAAGTTCATATTATGAGATATTTGAATTGTTGTGATACAGAGTCAAAATGATTTTGAAATCCCTTGTTTCGATTCGGGAAAATCATTAAAAATTTTAAAAAAATAATTATGGGTTATAATTTATAATCTTATAATCCTTATGAGTCTATTTTCAAAAGAAACAAAAGGGAACATCATCTAAATCCCGTACGAGGAGATAATTAATTTTTAGTGAAGAGGGGTCAGACCTGTTGGATAGCAAAGCAAGGGTGAATTTAAAGAATAAACTGTACTTATTGGCTAGACTAAAAATTATGAAAATTTTATGGTAAGAATAAATTTGAGTCTAGTTTAGGGAAAATTAGTAGATCTTAATTTGGAGCTCTGTAGCTCAAGATATAAATAATTTAATGACTGTGACTCGAGAAAGCAGTTTGACCTAAACATAAGTAAAAGTACAAATATGGTTGTATTACCTCGGAAAGCAAGTTGGTAAATTGTTTATTATTTTCATACGGTTTTACTAAGCTATAAAGCTTACTCCCTCCTTTTCATTTCTTTAGTGTTGCCAGGTTAGCTCGGGGTTGGAGATCGTCGGAGGCAGCATCACACTATCAAATTATCAAGTTGGGGTATTAATAAACCTTAAGTATCTTCAAGTGAGTGGCATGTATAAAGACTTAGTCTTTTGATATATGTGTTTCATGATTTGGCCAAATGTAGTGGCTTATAATGATTCAATTGTATATAGCTATGAGATGTGGCTTATATTGATTATTGGGTTGTAACCATATTATATGCGCATGCATAAGCTAAAAAGTTCCATGTGATATGAGTATGCAACTTGATATGATATGCAATGTCTTAAGCAAACATGTTATTCTACACATATGAAATATGTTGGTATTTTATAAAGTTATGAGCTAGCCTTGAATATGAATGTTTGATGATTAAGTTGAAATCTTTTGGTATAAAAGTATAAGTGATATCATAATAGACAAGGCCTAATGAGTGTTTAAAACACATGTATCATGACATGCAAATGCTATGTTTGTGGCAGAATTGAAGATGTTTAATCATTAAATGGATGCTATGTTATATGTACTCAATGTTGTATAAATGTGTGAGGGTTTATGCTTGACTAAGGCTTGGAAAATAGCCTGAGTGTTGGCCAGACAGGCAGAGACACGGCTGTGTGTCTCAGTCGTGTAGGGGATCACGGCCTTAGCACACGACCGTATGACTTGGCCGTGTGACCCCATTTCATTGCTGACATCATAAACAGAGAGTTACACAGCCTGAGGACATGGGCGTGTCAAAGGCACACGGGCGTGCCCCTATGTCCACACGGCGTGTGACCTTGTTTGCTTGAAATTTTACAAAGTTTTCTAGAGTGCACAGTTTAGTCCCGAATTAATTTCAAAGTGTGTTTGGAGCCTCGTACACTCATAGTAGGGACATTAAGGGGTATTGTGAAAAGTTTTAAATTGAAACAAAATTTTATGACCCAAAAATGTTTCTAAGCATGTGTTCAAGCCCAGAAACACCTCGTATCCTATTCTGGCGTCGAACTTGGGTAAAGGGTGTTACATTTAGAGAATCAAGATATAGACCATCTATCTCAACTGGAAGTTGGCAGCGAAGATAAAAACATACTTCGTATTGACGCACTCTCAGATAAGAAGTTATTTGCGGTAGATACAACCCCTTGGTATGCAGATTTTGTTAATCATCTAGTTTGCGTAGAAAACTCCCATTGGGTGTCATAGGTCATAAAAAATAAAGATTTCTTCTTGATGTAATGATGTATCATTGGAACGAGCCGTATTTATTCAAAGTATGCAATGACAAAATCATTCAACATTGTGTTCTGGAAGATGAGATGATTTCAATCCTAAAGCATTGTCATGAAGCTCCTTATGGAAGTCATTTTGGTTGTATGAAAATTGCTGCTAAAGATCTCCAATCGAGATTTTACTATTTTACACTATTCAAAAACACCCACAATTTTGTGAATCAATGCGATAGGTGTCAACGCATCAGTTCTATATCCCAATGCAATGAAATGTTGAGCAGCCAATTATGGAGGTCAAATTATTCGATGTTTAGGGTATGAATTTTATGGGATCTTTCCTAAGTTCATTTGGACGTCTGTGTATATTAGTACTGTTGACTATGTCTCAAAGTGGATGAAAGCTGCTGTAGTCCTAAAGGATGAAGCAAAAACAGTGCTAAAATTTTTTCACAAGCATATACTCACCCGCTTTGGCACACCAAAGTCATTGATTAGTGATCAGTGTACACAATTTTATTGCAACCAAGTGGCAACTGCACTGAAGAGATATGAAGTTAATCATAAAATTTCTACTACTTCTCATCCGCAAACCAATGGACAAGCTAAAGTATTTTATCAACAAATTAAGAACATTCTTGAAAAGGTTGTAAACCCTTCGAGGAAAGATTCGTCTTTTCGATTGGATGACGCTTTATGGGCATTGCGGACAACATACAAAACTCCATTAGGGATGTCACCATATCAATTGGTTTTTGGGAAAGCATGCACTTGCTAGTCTAATTGGAACACAGAGCAATTTGGGCAATTGGACAGAAAAGACTGTTGGATATAACTGAACTAGAGGAGATTAGAAGAAATGCTTATGAATATGCTGCAATTTACAAGGAATGGACCAAACAATGGCATGACAAGATTATTTTACAATGACAATTTATTGCGGGTCAACGGGTTTTATTATTCAATTCTCAACTCAAATTGCACCTAGGTAAATTTGCGTTCATGTTGGTCTAGACCTTTTGAAGTTGTCACCGTATTTCCTCATGGTGCAGTCACATTTGAGATTTATGTGATGGACACCAGTTCAAAGTGAATGGACAGAGACTGAAACACTATTTTGGCAACAATGATCAAAAGTAGGTAGAGACCATTAAATTGGTCGAAAAGTTTTAAATTTTAATTAGTACTCTATGATTTTATTTTATTTCATTTTATTTAGGTTTTGTTAAAGTTTGTTTTCCTTCTTTTTTTCAGATAGTTTGGTACCATTGTCGACGCATTGAAATTTATTGTTATCCTATTCCATAAAGTTGTACTACCATTTATAGCTGATCAGAATTTAGAGAAAGTCCAATTCCACCTTTGGATCAAAACTCACTTAGCCGTTTGATCCTTCTGAGTGGCACAATTTCTATTTGGACACAACTCTTCCCGCCAGCCATATATCTCTCCACAAAACAACTCGCCTCTGCATCTTCCTTTTTCACTTACTATAAATCCTCTCCCAGTGTAACGAAATCAAGAAACCATTTTTATTTCTTTTCTCTTTTAAAAATCCTATCCTTTTACCTTTAAATTGTTTTCCCTCAACAAAGGATCACCAAAACAAGGGGCTCGATCAAGAAAGCCACCAAATCTACTGGAGAACATGCGTCCCCTACAACCACAGCCCTGAATCGAAATCCCCAAGGCCAGTGTAGCCAAAGAAGCCAGTAGTCTTTTTGAATAAATCGACAAAGGAATGATTTCACAACAACATATTGAAGCGCAACTTTCATCCCGAGCAAGGCATTTCTCTTTCGCCACAATAAGATTTGGGTAAACAAGTCTCCAAAACCATCTCAAAGTTAAAGTGGGAAACTTTTTTGTAATCATCCTAAAAGCTACTCGCCTTCATTGATACGTGAATTCTTGCCCATCTCTACGATCATGAGTTAGAGTTTATTTTTGTTTGAAAAGGTTTAATACCATGGGACACTGCAAACATCAACATGTAACAGCCCAATTTAGACCCTAATCGGAATGGTGGTTTTGGGACCATGAATCCGAGTTAGAAAAATATTTTAAAGTTATTTTCTGTGTTTATTATGTGTGAATTAATATCTGTGAAATTTTCGTGTTTTAATTTGTCGTTTGAGTGCTTGCTTAAATAAAAGGACTTAATCGCGTAAAGTGCAAAATTTGTATGCTAATTGCTGAAGTGCCTAATTGCTTTGTTCTTTTAATGTGGGGTATTTATGATGTAATTATACCCTTGAATTTTTATATGGACACATTCGGTCATTATTAGTGGAATATGAATAATGTTATTGTAAGGTTAAAAATGTAAATTATGTAATAATAATGTTATAATAAAACATAAAAAAATAAAACATAAGGTTTCATAATGTTGTCTTTACCAAAACTTAAAAGAAAAAGAAAAGAAAAGAGAGCTAGGGTAGTCAACCATTGTTGGAGCTTAATCAAGGTATGAAACTAGCTCGATTTTTGATAATTTTTACGTTGTTTAGATCGTTGCTATGTTATCTACAAAACACATGCTTGAATATTTGGTATTGATGAATATTTTGAGTTATGCCATTGTTGAAATCTTGTGATTTTTGTTGTTTGATGATGAAATATGAAAGGTATGTTTAGGTTTAACATGTTTTGTATTGGAGTTTGTGATGATTTTGAGTAATTAGGACTAAATTGCAAAAATAATAATTTGGGGGACTAAAATGTGAAATAAATGAAATATATGAACTTGTATGAACACTAGGAGTATTCAACCTAAGTTTGCATGTTTTGTGTTTTGTGCAATTTGGACTAAATTATAAAAAGTGTAAAATGTCAGGGGCAAAATGGTAATTTGCCCATTTATGTGTTTTTGGATGAAATTGATTGAATATTTGATTAAATAAGTTTAATTTATATTAATTTAGATTAAGAAAAGAGAAAATTGAATTTGGATTGGGGGAAAACTAAAGTTGTTGACTAGCTGTCCTGTTCCGTTTTTCATCGTCTGAGGTAAGTTTATAAGCAAATAGACGTTGTTAATTTTAATTAAATGTGAACTATATATGCTGGAATGAAATATGTGAACATATATTTATAATAGTCGAATGTATACAAGCTTGGTAACTATGTTTGTGAGTTCGATTTGACCGAGATACGACATCTGAAAGCCCCGTATGAACCTTAGGAATAGCTAGGATACATATGTCATGACATAGGATTCCGATATGTGATGTGCAAGTAAGACCATGGCATCGATATATGTGTGTGAGTAAGACCACTTATTATACGTTGCCATCGATATGTGACTCTGATATATGTGTGCGAGTAAGACCCTGTCTGGGACAGTGGCATCGATATGTGATTACATGTAAGACCACGTCTAGGACATTGGCATTGTATGATATATGTGATTATCCGAGTGTCCTATCCAATTCTGAATGGTTCATCGGGCAACGGTAAGTTATGATCGAATGTGTAAAATGAGCTAAATGACCAGGTATAAGTTAGCTTAATACCTACTTGAAATAAGGTAAGTGAGTACTTGATATTTGTTACAAATCACTTATGAGATAAATAAAAAATGTATGTGAATTTGAAAGTGTATTCGGCCTTTGATATGTATATTGTAAATATCTTTGAGATGATACTTGAATAAGTGTAGATGGGGTAATGTATATTCGGCCCATGTGAAATTGTAAATGGAAGTTATGTTTTATATGAAATTATGATCTTGTTGATAAATGTGAATATGATAGTATAAATTTGTTAGTTAAGTTGAGTTAATGTTAACATTGAATTATTTGTTTGCTTAAGCTATGATAGCTTACTGTATGTGTTTATGTTTGCCTCTATTTTATAGATTTTGGATGTTGGTTACGAGCTCGGGGATCGTCAGCAAAGTCTATCATACTATCGACTATCTTCGGTATTTTATAAGCTGAATATTAGAACCTATGGCATGTATAGGCTAGATTATAGTTGAAATGTTGAATTTTGGTTTTGTATAATTTAAGCCATGAGAAAATGGCTTAACTTCTATGCTTGAGTTCGATTTTGGTTTAATTATGGTTTAAGTCCATTTTGGTTATTATGCTATGTGCCATGGATGATTAGAATTTGTGATATGTGTTTGCATATTGAGGTTGGTTGAAGATTTCAGTGGTGGTAAGAATGAATTGGTTATGATGTATATTTGGTCTTGGTTTGAGCTTATATTGAGAGTGTATCCAAGATATATGATGTTTGTGAAGTTTGTTATGTGTTTCGGTCATATGGTATATAATGGTTGTTAATCGAGCTAAGATATATCATGTATTAGCTAGATAAAAGTCAAAATATTCGATGTTCACTTATGGACTATATTAATGATATGTATGATACTTGATTTGTTGTTATGGTAAGTCAAACATATTGGGACTTAGATTTATAAAAGGAGATTGGATTAATGACTAAATGATATGTGTGCTTTGGTATTTGATCATGATATGTTAGTTGAGCTCTTATATGTTTTTACATGTATATATATGCGCTTATATTATGGTTGATATGTATATGTGTATGGCTATATAAATTCGTTAGTTATTTGTAAGCTTATGAATATGTAGAAATGAATTGTGCTAGCTATATAGATAAGGAAATGAAATGGGTTTTATATATAACCTTCCGTAATGTTGGTTTTGCTTATGAATATGGGTTATTAATTTTTACAGATATGACATGAATTATTTGAGTGTAATAATACTGAATAATTAAATAAGGAAACTTGTCTGATACATAGTTATAATTTCGAATACCATAGTTCTTAAATAACTATATGAGTTGATTGTTGGTAATTATGGAGCATGCACAATTTGTTGTTAAAATGTACATGAGCATTAGCTAAAAAATTGTTTTGATACTCAGATAATAAGTGAGTTGGTTGATATATGCTTGGTATATGATATGCATTTCAGATTAATAATTTGAAATTTTAAATAAGATGAGAGTATTCATGTGATTGATTTACGTAGTATAAATTGTTTAATTGTCTATTTTAAGTTGCGTTTGATCAATAATGCCTCGTAACCCTAATCTAATGACAGATACGGGTTAGGGGTGTTACATTTGATTGGTATTAGAGCTACGGTTTAGTCGATTCTAGGACTAACGTAGCGCGTGTGAGTCTAGCTATAGATGCCCTATTATATACTGCGATAGTATGATGACTTCTGACATTTGAAAATGTGTTTTAGTATAGTAAATGGATCCCGACAGAGCTGTAGCTGATGATGTCGAGAGTATAAAGCCTGCTCCCGCACAAGGGACAGCTCTGGTTGATTCTCAACTGACTTTGAGTAACCAAGAAGGAGAGGCTAAACAAGCCTTTTATCAAATGATGAACAACTGGTTTACTCAATATATCCAGACTAATCCGACTGCACAACAACCTCCACCCCGATTAATCCATCTTTGATACCTGTTATACCTCAAGTGAGCGAGCCGTTGAGATTGCTTAAGCCTCCTATTGATAAAATCAGAAAACACGGGGCTGAAAAATTCAGAACCACTGATGATGATGATGCTGAGCGAGCTGAATTCTGGCTTGATAATTCTACTCGTGTGTTTGATGAAGTATCTTGTACCCCGGATGAATGTTTGAAATGTGCCATATCTTTGCTTCAAGGCACTGCATATCACTGGTGGAATACACTAGTATCGATGGTTCCGAAAGAGTGGGTGACCTAGGAATTCTTTCAGACTGAGTTCTGTAAGAAATACATCAGCCAGAGATTTATCAACCAGAAACGCAAAGAATTCCTAGAGATGAAATAGGGTCCGATGACCGTGACAGAGTATGAGCAGAAATTAGTGAGACTCAGTCGGTATGCTTGAGAGTGTGTTTCTACTGAAGCCATAATGTGTAAAAGACTCAAAGACGAGTTGAATGAAGACATTAAATTCTAGTTCGCATACTTGAGATAAAAGAGTTCGTAGTACTGGTTGAGCGAGCTTGCAAAGCTGAAGAGCTCGAGAAAGAGAACAGAAAAGTTGATTTTGAAGCTAGATATTCCTGTAAGAGATCATTTAGTAAGTCATTTCAGTTGGCACAAAAGAAGTTCTAAGATAATTTTAGCCATTTGAAGGATACGTCGGGTTATTCTCGACGGGATCGGGATAGACCACCTGTAAGCTCGAGAGCTACTTCAGTAGCTAGTGTGGGAATTTCAGATCAAATCAATCCGAGTGTAAACATTGTAGTAAACGATATCCTAATAGTTATAGATTGCATGATTGGGCCTGTTTTAAATGTGGATCGATGGATCATTATATTTACGAATGCCTAGAGTTAGCTGAAGAAAATATGGTATAAAATACGAGATCAGGAAACACTACAACTCGAGGTAGACCACCCAGAAATACGGGTAATGTGAGTAGCAGTCAGAGAGGAACTAAAGATACAGTAGTTAGATCCGAGGCTTGTGCACCTACTAGAGCCTATGCTATTTGCGCACGCCAGGAGGCCTCATCTCCAGTTGTTATTATTGGTACATTCACTCTTTATGATACTAGTGTAATTGCATTGTTTAATCCTGGTTCGACTCATTCTGATATGTGTGAGACTTTAGTATTCAGTATGACTTTGCCTGTTGAGTCTACTGAGCTTGTGATTAGAGTATCGAACCCCTTTGGCTGTTGTGTTCTGGTTGACAAAGTGTGTAAGAATTGTCCATTGATGATTCGAGATTCGTGTTTTCTGGCTGATTTGATGTTATTGCCATTCGATGAGTTCGACATAATTCTAGGTATGGATTGGTTGACTTTGCATGATGCTGTTGTAAACTGCAAAAGAAAGACTATTGATTTACAAAGCCAGAATGATGAGATTATTTGGATTGAATCTAATGATCTGAATGGTTTACCAGTAGTGATTTCTTTAATTTTAGCTCAGAAATATGTGAGAAAAGGTTGCGAAGCTTATTTTTCCTATGTGCTTGATAGTAAAGTGGCTGAAAGAAAGATTGAATCAGTACATGTTGTGTGCGAGTATTCGGATGTGTTTCTTGAAGAATTATCAGGTTTTCCACCTATTTGGGAGGTAGAGTTTGGTATTGAGTTAGTACCGAGGACGACTCCGATATCGATAGCTCGTACCGAGGACGACTCCGATATCGATAGCTCTGTATAGAATGGCACCTATTAAATTAAAAGAATTGAAAGCTCAGTTGCAAGAGTTGATAGATAGAGGTTTCACATGAACTAGTTTCTCTCCCTGGGGTGCACCAGTTTTATTTGTGAAAAAGAAAGACAGAACTATCAGAATATGCATCGATTATAGACAGCTTAATAAGGTGACTTTAAAGAATAAGTATCCATTGCAACGGATTGACGATCTATTTGATCAACTAAAATGGGCTATAGTGTTTTCGAAGATAGATTGGAGATCAGGCTACTGTGAGTTGTGAGTTAAAGACTCTGATGTGCCAAAGACTGCTTTTTGAACAAGGTACAGACACTATGAGCTTTTGGTTATGCCTTTTGGTGTAACACCCCAAACTCGGCCAGGAAGTTTGGCTCGAATCTGGCGTGTCACATTGAAGTGTTTTTCGAAAACCATGTTTCCATTAAAAACCCTTCTTAATAATTAAAAACTTATACCCTTTTTAAACCTTGTTAGGAAACCTCAGATGAATAACATTCTTAACAACTTTGTAAAAATCTTGGTAGTTGCGGAAGCTTAATTTAAAAACAATTGCGGATACGTGACGTTTTGAACAACAGTGGTTGCTTTGGAAAACCATGTTCTAATACTAGCAAATTATAAGAACAATAAATATAATTCCAAATTTGAAATCCAGAAAATTACAATAGCTTTACTACAACCCACATAAAAACATTTAAAAGTAATAATCAAAACTGTAACATAAACAGTGTGTGTGGCTTCCTCCGAGTCCCTCGCAGCTCTGATCAGTCTAAGGCTGGAAATTACCTGAAAGGTTAATAAACAGGGTGAGTTTACAAAAACTCAGTGTGAAATCCCCTACTACATAAAACGAACAGTGAGTCATATAAAAGAATTAAAAGTCTGGCCCCAGCCCTACTTACAGTTTCAGTATCAATTGGGCCTTAGCCCATTATAACAGACAGTACCAGATGGGCTTTAGCCCATTACAGAATAAGAAACATTATCAGAACTAGAATCAAGATTAGAATCAGAATCAGAATCAGGTGACAGAATCAGAATCAAAATTAGAATCAAAATTAGGTGACAGAATCAAAATCAGTATCAGGTAATAGAATCAGAATCAGAATCAGAATCAGAATTAGGTGATAGAATCAAAATCGATTGGCAATGTAATCGTAATCGAATGTGAATGCAATCCCAACCCAATCTAGCCGTATACACCCCCGTACCAACCTTACACCATGTGGGGAGACAACTCGACCCACCCATCCGCTACATACCACGTAATTTACTGACATGGTCGCGGAGCGATATTGTGACAGAGTCACCAGATACAAATATTGTGGCAAAGCCACCAGAACAGATATTTTTGGCATAGCCACCAGAAACAGATAATGTTGCAAAGCCACTTAACAGAATACGTGGCACAAAGCCATTGATAACTGCATTATGTTAGGCACATAGCCATCAACTAGAGTAACATAATCGGCACATAACCCTAGGAAAATGTGATCGACACAGAGTCGTCAATAACCATATATTGGCACATAGCCTTAGGCAAATACGTTTGGCACAGAGGCATATGTAGGTTGAGGAAAAGCCATAATCAGAATAATTGGCTTTAAGCCATTGGTAGTTGTATCATGTTAGGCACATAGCCATCAGCGACAGTAATATAGTCAGCACATAGCCTCGGGTAAATATAATCGACACAGAGTCATCAATAATAATATATTGGGGTTAAAAGCCACTGGTGGATCCACAGTCGTCATGCAACCATGCGATCCTAACAAATCAGATCTTCCAACAGGGGTATTTCAGTAATTCTACCCTACAGGGGTATTTCAATAATTTTGTAAATCGAGGGTAAAATGGTAATTCTATAAATTGGGGGTCTTTTGGTAATTTTACAAGTCGAGGGTACTTCAATAATTTTGTAAACTAAAGTATTCTAAACAGGGATAACAATACGAATGGGCCTAAAGCCCATTCTCGGCCCAAATGGGCCCACACGCCGTGTGGCCCTTTTAGCCTAAATCTAGCCACAGATATGAGATTCACCTAGCCTAGTCCAATATTTACTACACAATCAAACAACTTATCCAATTGGGCCCATAGGCCCATTGGGCCGACATGGCCCATTGCGGCCCGAAGTAGCCATCCTACAACTAGAGTAGTGAGAAATACACACCTGATAGGAGACTGGAGTTAATCCGTGCTCCGAGCACTCTTAGCCAACCCCCAACCCAAACGAGCACTCCATAAAGCGAAAGGGATCAGCCAAGAAAGGTACCTTTACTCTCCTCATGGCTCTCTCTATTTAAAGCCAGATTCGCATCCACTCTTATGTTAGCTTCCCGATGTGGGATCCTTCCATGATCAGAGTTTAAATTCTACACCAACTCTTGCCGCCCCTTGTTAGCAAAATAAATGCTCTTTGATTTCCATAAGTTTCAAACCCTAGACCTCCTTGCCAACTCTATGATGCCACCTCCCTGCCTCTTATGTGGCGCTACTTTGCCACTAGACCACAAGGCTTTTTGTGGCACAATTTCTCCAACAATATTCTTAAGGCCTACCTACTACACCCAGGGTTTGATTCACCTTAAACCAAAATTTTTGCTAAAGTCCAGGTTTGAACCCAGGACTTCTCCAACACTTCTCAGCACACTTAACCACTAAAACAAGCCTTCATTAACGAAATTTACATGCATAACAAAATATTATAAGCTACCTTCAATCGCTCCCATGCTCAAGGCCTAAAAATTCTAGGCCCAACTTCAGGGTGTTACAACTATACCTCCCTTAAAGAAATTTCATCCCCGAAATTTCCATCAACAGGGTAGCCGTGTAACATCTACCCCACTACGCTACTGCTGCGCACTCTGATCCTACTATCACTATCACACTTCAACTAGAACTTGAAACAACTCATACATACAACACTTACTCACTGAAGTAGACACACATTTATCACACATATATACAATTTCTATATCCAAACATCACATCCACGTAAAATAAATACCAAATTTAAATTCAGACCAATATCTAAGGAATCCACAGTATTTCAATTTCTAAACAGACAAAAGTATTTAGAAGACTTACGGATTCGGCACCGGAGACTCGGTGTGCCACGCTTTTTAAGAGATACGTGATGGTTTCAACAACAGTAGTTGCTTTGGAAAACCGTATTCTAATACTAGCAATTATAAGAACAATAAATAAAATTCCAAATTTGAAATCCAAAAAATTACAACGGCTTTACTACAACCCAAATAAAAACATTTAAAAGTAGTACATAAAATTGTAACATAAACACTGTGTGTGGCTTCCTCCGAGCGCCTCGCAGCTCTGATCCGTCTAAGGTTGGAAATTACCTGAAAGGTTAATAAACGGGGTGAGTTTTCGAAAACTCAGTGTGAAATCCCCTACTACATTAAAGGAACTGTCAGTCATATAAAAGAATTAAAAGTCGAGCCCCAGCCCTACTTACAGTTTCAGTATCAATTGGGCCTTAGCCCATTATTTAGACAGTACCAAATGGGCTTTAGCCCATTACAGAATGAGAAACATTATCAGAACTAGAAACAAAATGAGAATCAGAATCAGAATCATAAATAAAATTAGGTGACAGAATTAGAATTAGCATTAGGTAACAGAATCAGAATCAGAATGTGAATGCAATCCCAACCCAATCCAGCCGTATACACCCCCGTACCAACCTTACACCATGTGAGGAGACAACTCGACCCACCCATCTGCTACACACCACAGAATTTGCAGCATGGCTACCAGAACAGATATTGTAATAGAGTCACCAGATATAGATATTTGTGGCATAGCCACCAGAAACAGATAATGTGGCAAAGCCACTTAACAGAATACGTGGCACAAAGCCATCGATAACTGCATTATGTTAGGCACATAGGCATCAACTAGAGTAACATAACCGACACACAGCCCTAGGTAAATGTGATCGACACAGAGTCGTCAATAACCATATATTGGCACATAGCCTTAGGCAAATACGTTTGGCACACAGCCATAATCAAGTTGGCACAGAGCCATATGTAGGTTGGCGAAAAGCCATAATCAAAATAATTGGCTTTAAGCCATTGGTAGTTGTATCATGTTAGGCACACAGCCATCAGCAACAGTAATATAGTCGGTACACAGCCTTGGGTAAATATAATCGACACAGAGTCATCAATAATCATATATTGGGCTTAAAAGTCACCGGTGGATCCACAGTCGTCAAGCAACCATGTGATCCTAACAGATCAGATCTTCCTCCGTACAAAATCTCAACCTATGCAACATGTCATGTATGCAGAATGTCATGCCCATATTTGAATCAAACAATCATAGTCAAGTCATTCATATCACCAACATATATTCACAATCAAATCACAACCATACAAATCCAAGTCACCACTTGCCCACAAGGGCAAAACAGTCATTTAACACCCTAGGGGCAAAATGGTAATTTTACCCTACAAGGGTATTCGGTAATTCTACCCTACAGGGGTATTTCGGTATTTCTACCCTACTAGGGTATTTCGATAATTCTATCCTATAGGGGTATTTCAGTAATTCTACCCTACAAGGGTATTTCAATAATTTTGTAAATCGAGGGTAAAACGGTACTTCTGTAAATCAGGGGTACTTTGGTAATTTTACAAGTCAAGGGTATTTCAATAATTTGGTAAACTAAAGTATTCTAAGCAAGGATAACAATACGAATGGGCCTAAAGCCCATTCTCAGCCCAAATGGGCCCACACGCTCGTGTGGCCCTTTTAGCCCAAATCTTGCCACAGATATAAGATTCACCTAGCCTAGTCCAATATTTACTACACAATCAAACAACTTATCCAATTGGGCCCGTAGGCCCATTGGGCTGACATGGCCCCTTTCGACCCATCGCGGCCCGAAGTAGCTATCCTACAGCTAGAGTATTGAGAAATACACACCTGATAGGAGACTGGAGTTAATCCACGCTCCGAGCACTCTTAGCTGACGCCCAACCCAAACGAGCATGCCATAAAGTGAAAGGGATCAGCCAGGAAAGGAACCATTACTTTCCTCATGGCTCTCTCTATTTAAAGCCAACTTCGTATCCACTCTTTTGGTAGCTTCCCGATGTGGGATCCCTCCATCATCAGAGTCTAAATTCTACACCAAATCTTGTTGCCACTTGTTAGCGAAATAAATGCTCTTTGATTTCCATGAGTTTCAAACCCTAGACCTCCTTGCCAACTCTATGATGCCACATTCCTACCGCTTATGTGGTGCTACTTTGCCACTAGATCACAAGGCTTTTTGTGGTACAATTTCTCCAACAATATTCTTAAGGCCTACCTACTACACCCAGGGCTTGATTCACGTTAAACCAAAATTTTTGCTAAAGACCAGGTTTGAACCCAAGACTTCTCCAACACTTCTTAGCACACTTAACCACTAAACCAAGCCTTCATTAATGAAATTTACATGCACAACAAAATATTATAAGCTACCTTCAACCGCTCCCATGCTCAAGGCTCAAAACTTCTAGGCCCAAATTCAGGGTGTTACAACTCTACCTCCCTTAAAGAAATTTCGTCCCTGAAATTTCCATCTAATAGGGTAGTCGTGTAACATCTACCCCACTACGCTATTGCTGCACACTCTGATCCTACTATCACTATCACACTTCAACTAGAACTTGAGACATCTCATACATACAACACTTACTCACTTAAGCAAACACATATTTATCACACATATATACAATTTCTATATCCAAACATCACATCCACGTAAAATAAATACCAAATTTAAATTCAGACCAATATCTAAGGAATCTACAGTATTTCAATTTCTAAACAGACAAAAGTATTTAGAAGACTTACGGATTCAGCGTCGGAGACTTGGTGTGCCACGTTTTTTAAGAGAAATACTTCTAACAGACCACGTGGTTGAAAATAATTTTCTGAAATTCAACATTTGAAAACCCAATCCACAGCCGAGTTGTTCCAACCCAGGCTCTGATACCACCAAATGTAACACCCCAAACCCGGCCTAGAAGTTTGGCTTGAATATGGCGTGTCACATTAAAGTATTTTTCGAAAACCATGTTTCCACTAAAAACCCTTCTTAATAATTAAAAACTTATACCCTTTTTAAACCTTGTTAGAAAACCTCAGCTGAATAACATTCTTAATAACTTTGTCAAAATCTTGGTAGTTGCGGAAGCTTAATTTAAAAACAATTACGGATAAGTGATGTTTTGAACAACAGTAGTTGTAACACCCCTAACTCGTGACCGTCGCCGGTGTCAGACACGAGGGGTTAACGGCCAAATCCTCTCAAGGTACCAACCAATTTGACATTACCAGTCAGGCTGGAAAACTGCGTCACCGTCGCCTTAAAAATCATATCTCGAGTTTCAAAACTTGGAAACTGGTTTCGTAAATTTTCCCTGAATTTAGACTCACATACGCATCCATGGATTTATTTCTAGAATTTTTGGTCGGGCCAATTGGTACAGTTTATTAGTTAAAGTCACCCATGTTACAGGGATCGACTGCTCTGACCTTCGCACGTTACAACTTGAATATGTCTCTGTACAGGGATTTAATACTGGTGCCGTTTGTTTCTAATGAAACTAGACTCAAAATGGAATCTGTACATATAAGGCATGACTCCTAATTCTTTCTGGATAATTTATGGTAAATTTTCAAAGTCGCGACAGGGGACCCAGAAACTGTTCTGGCCCTGTCTCACGAGAACTTTAATATTTCTCAGTATACTGCTCATATGGTCGTTTCGTTTCATCCATATAAAAATAGATTCATCAAGGTTCAATTTCATAATTTACTCACTATTTAATTCTACTTCTACTATTTTTAGTGATTTTTCAATCTCATCTCACTGCTGCTGTCTGCAACAGTTACTGCAGTAGACTATGCCAATTTCATGAATCTTTCCTTGGCCTTAATCATCCATCATACATGACACAATTTATGGGCACCATATCAAAATTAGAGTTTCTAAGACTCGTGGCTATAGGTTCTAGCATCCCACTCGACGACCACATAGGCCATTTTCACATGGCTTAAAGTTTACAACCCACAATTTGACAAAATATAATAGCCTATACATGCCAAATGTTCTTCAACAACGAAAACAATACCACAAGATTTCAGCCGGTGTGATGACTTCAACGACGGTCCCGATCACGCAAACAATACGAGTCCGGGAGACCTAAAATGGGTGACAAGAGAAACACCGAGTGAGTTTACAACTCAGTAAGTCATAAGCATTCATCAATCCACTGATAAAGTTACTACAACATGTACAACAAACGAGGCTAGGTACTCATCCATATCGAATCTATACCATAATACCTCGGACCTTTCGGTCCAATCTCGTACCAAGTCATACATCCACATTTCATATTCTACACAACAAGATAATCGAAATATTTTTACACATTAACTCATTTTCCAGCACAACCATACAATTTCAATCATCACATAGATTTAAGGCTTACCAAATTCAACCCCAAGCATGAACGTATTCTCTATTCGTCATGAGCTCGAGGTACTTACCCGATCCGCTGTCCATACTCAACTCGATGGAGACACACCTCCATATATATAGAGTACGCACACACAAAGCTTAATACTCGATTTCGCACACTTAGTGCCACGCAATTTAAGCCCGCACACATAGTGCCATACCCTTCGAGCTCGCACACCCAAAGGCAGTATTTTTTCCAGCATGCACACTTAGTGCCATATATTTCCAGCATGCACACTTAGTGCCATATATTTTCAGCATGCACACTTAGTGCCAATCTCGCCACCGTACACACGTATTGTTCAAGACACTTAGTGCCGAAAGCAAACTTTCTACACATTTCACTATTTCTTTTACATTCAACAATTGTCATCACTCCATACACATACAATTTCATTTATATATATATATATATAGCATCCCATTAAATACAATTGCATAGATTTCACAATCATTTAAGCAATATCAAGCATATGTGCTTAATGATTTACCTAGTGTTGGGCAAATAATTCCAAGTCGGCTACTCGTTGACCTTCGATTTCCCTTTGTTGGACGCCTCCTTTAGGATCTTGAGCTTAAACAAATAAATCAACTCATTCAATCGCTTGGGTACATATGTTGGTATCCACATTCTAATGATAATATAACATGCGGAACGACATGGTAAAATTTTTATCTTGCTACCTTATGCTCTTGGCTATTCGGCCAATAGCCTTATGCAATTACTATTCTATCAATAATCCAATCGCATATACACGTATACATATTCGTATATTAGATAACCATCCTTACTAACCACCCATTTTAGTTGATTTCATACAATCAAAGGCAATATCATAATTGGGTATACTTATATAGCCGAATGTGCTAAAATTGGTCTAACATCACCTATACCCTTGATTGAATGGCGAATACTTATACTAGCAATTATAGTATCGATTTTATTCTTTCAAACACATAGTCCCATTCGCCCTAACCATTTACTTAACGATGTGTACAAATTCCATCTCAAGATTAGGAGTTGCAACTACAACTAGGTTACAACAATGCTCATCAATGACCGAATGCCTAAGCACAACTCTACTAAAATTTATCCAACATCATTAACTTTGCCTTTCACTATTTTTTTTCTAAACATCAAATACAAAGTAACTTACATATATATATTAAACCAACCTTGCTAGCACAATATCCCTTAACCGAATATCATAAACCCAAGCCACATATATAGTTCATCAAGGCCTTTCATTGGCCACATTCGCACCCTCCCCATGAACAACCAAATTTCAACCTCGATTTAAAAGTATATGTACCAAGAGCTTCAACTACTTGGCCAAATACCAAGCCTCCAAACACCCAAATTTAATCCATGGGATGAATAGAACTTGAACTAATCACCTCGTTTATATCTAAATTTCCAAGGATTTCAAAGTGCTTACCTCTTCCTAAGCATCAACCAAGCGAATCATGCACAAAAGAAATCCCTTCTTCTTCCTCCTTCAAGTCACGGCAATGGAGAATAGAATGAGCAAAAATTTTCTTTTTTTTGTTTTCCTTGTTCAATACACGGCAATGAGGAGGGTAACCACACACACACACTTTTTTTTGTTTCTCTTCCTACAACACCAATATAATAACAATTCTAACATCAACCATTAGCAAAACATGTTGGAAACATGTTCCCTTGCCCATAACCTTGTCATGGCCGGCCACTCACCTTAGGAAGTGGAGTATTTGACATGCAAGGACAACTATTTTCCCACATGTATTAATAGGCCACCCTACAATTGCCTAGCACATTTCTAAATTTTCTCACATAAGTCCTATTTGAAAAAAAAAATTCACTTACAATTACAAAATCCAAACATTCAATTTTTACACAAGTGTTTGTACATATAATGGGCATCAACTATGACGGTTAATTATTTTTTTATAACTCGGTTTAGTGGTCCCGAAACCACTTTCTGACTAGGGTCAATTTTGGGATGTCACAGTAGTTGCTTTGGAAAATCGTGTTCTAATACTAGCAATTATAAGAACAATAAATAAAATTCCAAATTTGAAATCTAGAAAATTACAATGGCTTTACTACAACCCACATAAAAACATTTAAAGTAATAATGAAAACTGTAACATAAACAGTGCGTGTGGCTTCCTCCGAGCCCCTCGCAGCTCCGATCCGTCTAAGGCTGGAAATTACCTGAAAGGTTAATAAACGGGTTGAGTTTACGAAAACTCAGTGTGAAATCCCCTACTACATAAAAGAAACAGTTAGTCATATAAAAGAATTAAAAGTTTGGCCCCAGCCCTACTTACAGTTTCAGTATCAATTCGGCCTTAGCCCATTATAACAGACATGACCGGATGGGCTTTAGCCCATTCGAGATAAGAAACATTATCGAACTAGAATCAAAATGAGAATCGAATCGAAATCGAATCGAATTATGTGATGAATCGAAATCGGATTAGGTAATGACTCGTAATCGAATGTGAATGCAATCCCAACCCAATCCAGTTGTGTACACCCCCGTACCAACCTCACACCATGTGGGGAGACAACTCGACCCACCCATCTGCTACACACCACAGAATTTGCAGCATGACTGCCAGAACAGATATTGTAACAGAGTCACCAAATACAGATATTATGGTAGAGCCACCAGAACAGATATTTGTTGCATAGCCACCAGAAACAGATAATATGGAAAAGCCACTTAACAGAATACATGGCACAAAGCCATCGATAACTGCATTATGTTAGGCACATATCCATCAACTAGAGTAACATAACCGACACACAGCCCAAGGCAAATGTGATCGACACAGAGTCGTCAATAACCATATATTGGCACATAGCCTTAGGCCAATACATTTGGCACACAGCGATAATCAGGTTCGCACAGAGCCATATGTAGGTTGGCGAAAAGCCATAATCAAAATAATTGGCTTTAAGCCATTGGTAGTTGTATCAGGTTACGCACATAGCCATCAGCGACGGTAATATAGTCGGCACACAGCCTCTGATAAATATAATCGACACAGAGTCATCAATAATCATATTTTGGGCTTAAAAGCCACCGGTGGATCCATAGTCGTCAAGCAACCATGCGATCCTAACAAATCAGATTTTCTTCCGTACAGAATCCCAACCCATGCAACATGTCATGTATGCAGAATGTCATGCCCATATTTGACTCAAACAATCACAGTCAAGTCATTCATATCACCAACATATATTCACAATCAAATCCGTCAACCATGCAGTCCAAGTCAGTCACTTACCCATGTAACACCCCAAACCCGGCCCAGACGTTATGGCCGAATCTGACGTGCCACATTGGAGTTGAAAACCCACATTCAGTTTTTAGTGTTTTAAAACCATATATTTTGTTGAGTTAACAAAGTGTATGGAAGCTGGGCACTAGGTAGGTATCCGAGATAGAGGAGGTGAGCCATTAAGGCTGCTTAAGTACCAAGCTCTTTAATTGGATCCAATCCTAGACATGCCCACAACCATAGCCACACTTTGTCATATCGAGTTTAAATTTGTTTAAGTGGACGTCTTTGATAAATCGATTAATCGTGGTGTTGAGATATTTTGAAAACAAGTATCATTTTGAAATCACGTCCTAAGTCTAGCCCATTTGAATAATTATCAACCAGGTTTAAAGTTATTAAAATTAAAGTAATCCGAAAAGAAATAAAAGGAAAGTTAAAATGGCCTTATTACAACCCAAAAATAAATAATATTTAAAGGAAATTTAAAGAAAACCTACGCTTATTTAAAAGTCCAAAGACAATCACCGTGGCCACTCTGAATCCCTCCGCCCAAGTCCCCACATCAAGGCTCACCGCAAGGTTAAGGAAAGGGGTGAGTTTGGAAACTCGATGTGCAACAAGCCCTTTCGAGCCCAAAACAATAATGACTGTTGGGTCTAAGCCCAAATCCAATCTCAAACATGTCTTGGGCCATAGCCCTTTTAATATTTCATATTTCATAACACCGGGCAAGCCTTTTCAAATTTCATATTCTTGGGCAAGCCTTTACAGTGGCAGGCATGGCCCATAGGCCCATTTCAATAACACATATAATGTCAATGAAAGAATGCAAACCCATCTGGGAGACTACTCAACCCACCATCCGCTACTCTCCACCGTACCAACCAACACACCATGTGGGATTAACTCAACCCACCCTCCATAACTCTCCACCGGCGACTTAGTTGCTTTATCATATAACTTGGAGGCCTAGCCTCTTTTAATAATCGGGAAAAAGCCCTTTTTATAATCGGGGCATAAGCCCTTTAATAAGCGGGCGTAAGCCCTTTTGATAATCGGGCATAAACCCTTTTGATAATCGGGGCATAAGCCCTTTAATAATCGGGGCATAAGCCCTTTTCACTTCCTCCATTCATATAAAAACCCAACCCAATGCATTTATGAACATCTCGTGTGCATATCATACATATCATGTGCATATCATACATGTCATGTGCATATCATACATATCATGTTTATCAAAATCCCATGCATTAAGTTCATATATAAACCCTAGGGGTATAATGGTTATTTTTACCTAGGGGCAAAACGGTCATTTTCATATTATAAGGGTAATCTTGTAATTTTACCAAAAATTAGGGTTTCCATGTTCATTAACGGTTACAAACAATTCATGGGTGCAAACAGTGATTCTGGCCCATTTTTTAGCGAAATCGAGTTATTGGGCCTAAAACCCCTAATGGGCCCTACTTAGCCGATTTTGTTATCTAAGCCCATTTAGCCTATATCCATAATAGTATTAATAGTCTTAACAGGCAATTTAACAGATTTTCATTTTCTACCAATTTTGCCCAAATGGGCTCGAAAGCCTATTGGGTCCTATTTCAGCCCATCGAGGCCCAACTTACCGTGAACGCCAAAAACACGTCCTTACCGTTTCCATTGTTCCTGATCATCATCTCATTGATTCTAACTAACTAGTGAGCATTCGCTTGCTCACAAGTCCTCGAAATGCCAGAATTTCGGTATTTCGACTTTTCAGCATTTATCACTTTAAGCTATGAAAAAGGGTTAGTTACACACGATTTGCGATATTCCTTGACGAGATCTCCTATGCGATTTCTCCTATAATCAACCACTTATAGATTAGACCATGTTAATATTAAACCAAATCGAAAACTACCTATTATCATCACTTACACATTCGCCACCATCCACAATGGCCCTTGGGTTCATACCTTTGCAAGTTGATGACTAGATTTAGTCACTCAGATGATCCAAGCTTTTCACACTCCTCGATCGGTAGCCTTTAATCCTCACTAGTACCAACAAACCAAATAACACAAAAACCCTTTTAGCCTTAGTCGACGGAGGGTTTTCACTTTTCTTAAACCACAAGATACAAATGGAAAGAAGGTTCGAATACTTACCAAGAGATCTACTCATTGAAGAACATTCCAAATACCTTCCTACCCTATATCCATTGTGAATCCAACTTAAACGCGTGCGTGAAAATTGATCTAAATATTAATTCCGAATCACTAAAATATGAAGCTTTCTTTTCAAAGAAATATTAATCTAAGCTATTTAGAGGTTAGTACACACTGTTATGGGTTGAAGTTGAAGCGTTTCCAAAATCAATCGCCTACGATAACCACCACCGCCACTCAAACTTAACTAATCCAATATCAATATATGTAAATCCTAAGCACATCACCATACGGAACATAAGGGCATATTCGTCATTTTACCATAAGGGGTATTTTGGTAGTTTTACAAATTGAGGTATTGCGGTAATTTCACAAACTAAGGGTATTTTAGTAATTTTGTAAATCGAGGTAAAATAGTAATTACGTAAATCAAGGGTGAAACAGTAATTCTATAAATCGAGGTAAAATGGTAATTACAGAAATCGAGGTAAAACGATAATTACGTAAATCGAGGTAAAACGATAATTATGTAAATCGGGGTAAAATGGTAATTATGTAAATTAGGGTAAAACGGTAATTCTATAAATCGAGGGTAAAATAGTAATTCTGTAAACTGAGGGTAAAACGGTAATTCTGTAAATCGAGGGTAAAACGGTAATTTTACGAATCAAGGGTAAAACGGTAATTCTATAACCTGAGGGTAAAACGGTAATTCTGTAAATCGGGAGTACTTTGGTAATTTTACAAGTCGAGGGCATTTCAGTAATTGGTAAACTAAAGTATTCTAAACATGGATAACAATACGAATGGGCCTAAAGCCTATTCTCGGCCCAAATGGGCCCACACGCTCGTGTGGCCCTTTTAGCCCAAACCTAGCCACAGATATGCGATTCACCTAGCCTAGTCCAATATTTACTACACAATCAAAAACTTATCCAATTGGGCCCGTAGGCCCATTGGGCCCATATGGCCCCTTTTCGTCATCGCGCTCAAGTAGCCATCCAACAACAAGAGTAGTGATAAATACACACCGATAGGAGACCGGAGTTAATCCACGCCCGAGCACTCTTAGCCGACGCCCAACCCAAACTAGCACGCCATACAAATGAAAGGGATCGACCAAGAAAGGTACATTTACTCTCTTCATGGTTCCCTCTATTTAAAGCCGACTTCACAACCACTCTTATATTAGCTTCGATGTGGGATCCTCCAACATTAGAGTTTAAATTCAACACCAACTCTTGCCTTTGTTAGCAAAATAAATGCTCTTTGCTTGCCATGGGATTGAACCTATGCCTCCCTTAAATGCTCTACACGCTACTTGCCACTAAGCCACAACGCTTTTGTGTCATATTTTATCCCCAATTAATTATAAGGTCTAAAGGCCAAAGTCCGGTTCCTTTAAAAAAACAAAATAAATTGCAAGAGCCAAGGCTTGAACCCAGGCTCCCATACAACCTTAATGACACCACAACCACTAGACTACAAGCTTCCTTGTGTCATTTATTTAACACAATAATTTAAAACCCTCATCCAAGCATCTAGGTTTTTTTTTCACTTAATACCAAAATTTTGCTAAAGCCCAAGTTTGAACCCAAGATTTCTCCAACACTTCTCAAAGCCATTAACCACTAATAGCAAACATTTAATTGTTTCATTTCATTGCACAATTAAATACCTATATACAACCTCCTTACGGACCCCCACTCAAGGCCCAATACTTCTAGGCCCAAATTCGGGGTGTTACAGCCCATAAGGGCAAAACAATCATTTAACACCTTAGGGGCAAAATGGTAATTTTTCCCCACAAGGGTATCTCGGTAATTCTACCCTATAGGGGTATTTCATTATTTCTACCCTACAAGGGTATTTCGATAATTCTACCCTATAGGGGTAATTCTGTAAATCGAGGGTGCTTTGGTAATTTTACAAGTCGAGGGTATTTCAATAATTTGGTAAACTAAAGTATTCTAAACAAGAATAACAATACGAATAGGCCTAAAGCCCATTCTCTGCCCAAATGGGCCCACACGTTCGTGTGGCCCTTTTAGCCCAAATCTAGCCACAGATATGAGATTCACCTAGCCTAGTCCAATAGTTACTACACAATCATACAACTTATCCAATTGGGCCTGTAGGCCCATTGGGTTGACATGGCCTCTTTCGGCCCATCGCGGCCCGAAGTAGCCATCCTACAGCTAGAGTAGTGAGAAATACACACCTAATAGGCAACTAGAGTTAATCCGCGCTCCGAGCACTCTTAGCCGACGCCCAACCCAAACGAGCACGCTATAAAGCGAAAGGTATCAGCTAAGAAAGGTATCTTTACTCTCCTCATGGCTCTCTCTATTTAAACCCAGCTTCGCATCCACTCTTATGTTAGCTTCCCGATGTGGGATCCCTCCATCATCAGAGTTTAAATTCAACACCAAATCTTGCCGCCCCTTGTTAGCAAAATATATACTCTTTGATTGCCATGAGTTTCGAACCCTGGACCTCCTTGCCAACTCTATGACGCCACCTTCCTACCTCTTATGTGGTGCTACTTGCCACTAGACCACAAGGCTTTTTGTGGCACAATTTCTGCAACAATATTCTTATGGCCTACCTACTACACCTAGGGTTTGATTCACTTGAAACCAAAATTTTTGCTACAGTCCAGGTTTGAACCCAGGACTTCTCCAACACTTTTCATCACAGTTAACCACTAATACAAGCCTTCATTAATGAAATTTACATGTACAACAAAATATTATAAGTTGCCTTCAACCACCCCCATGCTCAAGGCCCAAAAATTCTAGGCCCAAATTCAGGGTGTTACATTTGGACTTACTAATGCACCTGCTATTTTCGTGGATTTGATGAATCAGATCTTTAGACAGTATCTAGATCAGTTTCTGGTTGTTTTCATATATGACATTTTTATCTACTCCCGTGATGAAACTGAGCATGCCGAACATCTGAAACTTGTGTTACAGACTTTGCGAGATAAACAGTTGTATGCAAAGCTTAGTAAATATGAGTTCTGGTTACGTGAAGTCAGTTTTCTGGGCCATGTTGTATCAGCATTGAGTATTCGGGTTGATGCGAGTAAAATTTCAGCTATACTTGGTTGGAAACTTCCGAGAAATGTTTCTGAAGTCCGAAGTTTTTTGGGACTTGCTGGTTACTATATATGTTTCATGAAAGGTTTCTCTATGATTGCAACTTCGATGACAAAGCTATTACAGAAAGATGTTAAGTTCGAGTGGTCAAAAAAGTGCCAGAAAAGTTTTGATCAGTTGAAAGCTCTTTTGACCGAAGCTCCAGTGCTAGTTCAGCCAGAATCGGGTAAAGATTTGTTATTTATAGTGATACATCTTTAAATGGTTTGGGTCGTGTTTTGATGCAGGAAGGCAAAGTTAATGCTTATTCCTCGAGACAGTTAAAACCGCATAAAAAGAACTATTCAACACGCGACTTAGAATTGGCAGCTATTGTGTTTGCATTGAAGATATGGCATCATTATCTGTTCGGTGAAAAATGTCATGTTTACCACAAAAGCCTAAAATACTTGATGACTCAGAAAGATCTAAATTTGAGATAGTGACGATGGTTAGAGTTGTTAAAAGACTACGAGCTTGTGATTCATTACCATTTGGGAAAGGCTAATGTTGTTGCTGATGCTCTAAGTCAAAAATCACTGTTTGCTTTGTGTGCAATGAATATGCATATGGCTATTCTGATGATGGTTCGATAATAGCTGAATTAAAAACAAGATCGTTATTTGTTCGATAAATTTTTTATGCTCAAAAAGTTGATAATGATTTGTTAGCAAAGCGAGCTCAATGTGAATCGAATGTTGAATCTGAGTTTCGAGTTGATACTGATGGTTATTTGAGGTTTAGAAATCGAATATGTGTTCTAAGAAATTCAGAGTGGATTCAGATGATTTTTAACGAAGCTTATAACAGTCACTTATCTGTTCACCCGGGTAGTACGAAGATGTACAATGATCTGAAATAGCTTTACTGGTGGCATGGTATGAAACGAGACATATATGAATTTGTTTAAAAATGTTTAGTCTATCAACAAGTAAAAGCCGAACATTAGGTACCTTCTGGATTGCTTCAGCCGATCATGATACCTGAGTGAAAATGAGATCGAGTTACAATGGATTTTGTATTTGGTTTACCATTGACACCGAGCAGGAAGGATGCAATTTGGGTTATTGTGGATAGATTGACTAAATCAGCTCACTTTGTTCCAGTTCGTACAGATTATTCACTTAACAAGCTTATTGAGTTATATGTTTCTCAGATTGTGAGATTACACGGTGTGCCTATTTCTATTATTTCGGATAGAGATCCAAAGTTTACATTGCAGTTTTGGAAGAAACTGCAAGATGCACTAGGTACTAAATTAAAATTTAGCACTGCTTTCCATTCGTAAATAGATGGTCAATTTCAGTGAATCGTTCAGATACTTGAGGATATGTTGAGATGTTGCATTCTCGAGTTCGAAGGTATGTGGGAACAATACTTGCCTCTGATTGAATTTGTGTACAACAATAGTTTCAATTGAGTATCAAAATTGCACCTTACGAGGCTTTGTACGATCGTAAATGTCACACACCATTGTATTGGGCTGAGCTTAGTGAAAATAAGAAACATAGGTTGATTTGATCAGAAAGACTGAACAGAAAGTAAAAGTGATTTGTGAAAGTCTGAAAACAGCATCTGATCATCAAAAATCGTATGCAGACTTGAAACGAAAAGATATAGAGTTTTAGATCAGAGCCAAAGACTTTTTGAAAGTGTCACCGTGGAAGAAAATACTCAGATTCGGTCGAAAAGGAAAATTGAGTCTGAGATTTATTGGGTCATATGAGATTATAGAACGTATTAGGTTGGTTGCTTATACATTGTTGCTGCCACCTAAGCTAGAAAAGATCCACAATGTATTCCATGTTTCGATGCTTTGTAGATATCGATCTGATCCTTCACATGTGATTAGTCCGTCAGAGATTGAGATTATGTCTAATATGACATATGAAGAAGAACCGATCTGCATTCTAACTCGTGAAGTTAAAGAATTTCAAAATAAGAAAATTTCGTTTGTTAAAGTATTATGGCATAAACACGGAGTTGAGGAAGCAACGTGGGAGACAGAAGATGCAATGAAAGAGCGTTATCCGAACCTATTCACCTGTAAGATTTTCGGGGACAAAAATCCTTAAGGGGGAGAGTTGTAACAGCCTAATTTAGACCCTAATCGAAATGGAGGTTTTGGGACCATGAATCTGAGTTAGAAAAATATTTTAAAATTATTTTTTGTGTTTATTATGTGTGAATTTATATCTGTGAAATTTTCGTGATTTAATTTTGTCGTTTGAGTGCTTGATTAAATAAAAAGACTTAATCGTGTAAAGTGCAAAATTTGTATGCTAATTGTTGAAGTGTCTAATTGCTTTGTTCTTTTAATGTGGGGTATTTATGATGCAATTATACCTTTGAATTTTTATATGGACACATTCGGTCATTATTAGTGGAATATGAATAATATTATTGTAAGGTTAAAAATGTAAATTATGTAATAATAATGTTATAATAAAACATAAAAAAAATAAACATAATGTTTCATAATGCTGTCTTTGCCGGAACTTAAAAGAAAAAGAAAAGAAAAGAGAGCTAGGGTATTCAGCCATTGTTGGAGCTCAATCAACGTATGAAACTAGCTCGGTTTTTGATAATTTTTACGTTTTTGAGATCGTTGCTATGTTATCTACAAAACCCATGCTTGAATTTTTGGTATTGATGAATATTTTTGAGCTAACATCGAAGATATCACTGCTGGTAAACCATTTAGATTATTAGATTCAATCTGAATAGTCTCATCATTCTGGCACCGTAAATTAATAGTATTTCTTTTGTAGTTTACAACTGCATCGTGCACAGTCAACCAGTCCATACCCAGAATTATGTCAAAATCATAAAATGGTAACAACATCAAATCAGCCAAAAAGCACGAATCTCAAATCCTCAAGGGATAATTCTTACATACTTTATCCACCATAACTGTAACAGCCCGATTTAGGGCCTAGTTGGAACAGTGGTCTTGGGACCACAAATCTAAAGTTAAAAAATTTATTTAATTATAATTATGAGGTTATAACATGATTAAATTAGTGCATGAAAAATTTGGTGAGTCAATTTTAACGTTTGTGAGTCCGATTACGAAAAAGGACTAAATCGTATAAAAGGTAAAAGTTAAGTTTTAGCACCCAAATGTGTTAAATAGCTAGAGAACTAAAATTAGGGGATTTTAAAGAGTAATTTGACCCCTAGAAGCAAGTGGCTGGCCATAGGAAGCAAAGTTGGTCAAATAGTTAAAGTTTAGGTGAATGATGTCATGAGTTGGTGATAAAAAAATGCCTAAAAGCCTAGCTATTATTTTTCTTCTTCTCCATGTTTTCTCCCCACTGAAAATATCAGCAAAAGAGGTTTTTTTGAAGCTTTTAAATTTCAGCAACTTATTAAGTAATTCCCATGTCTATAGTTAATAATTTTTGCACTTTTGAGACCCTTGAAGCGTAAGCTTTCAAATGAGGGGTCTATTTTGAAAAATGGTTAAGAGTTTAGGGATTTTTTCATGAATGTATTTGTGATGGTTTCTGAGTTTTTGTGGAAGAATAAGAGTCCTAGTTGTGTCATAAACAACTTTTGTAAAAGGTGTTAGCATAAAAACACCTATGGGGACTATTTTGCATAAGTTGCAAAATAAGTAATAAGTGTGTGAAATAGTGAAATTTTGGAGTTTTGTATAAGAGTAAAAAGAGTTGGGCTACGCTTGAAATATGAAGAAATTCGATAAAAATCAATTTTTGAGCATAGGGGTAAAATGGTCATTTTACCAAAGACGTGAATTTATGATTGCCTAATTCTAATTAGTGACTAAATGAGTGCATTTTGTTATTATAGATCAAGATTGGCCAAAATCAAACCTAGACCGGGGCAAAGCAAAGCAATCTGACTAAACAGACTAGTCGAGTACATTTTGTAAATCGAGGTAAGTTGTATGTAAATAATACAACTACAATGTTAATGTATGTCTTCAAATTATCATTGACTGATATAGTATGAATTGCTAGATTGTGAACTGAGATTGCATATTAATGATTGAGATAGTAGAAAGATCCCTAGTAAACAAACCAGATATTCATGCCATAACATTCGGATTTCTTGTGGGCTAGTGTAAGACATGTCTAGGACATGAATCGGGCATATTATGAGTGCCAGTGTAAGACAATGTCTGGGACATGGCATCGGTGTAGAGATGAGTGCCAGTGTAAGACATGTTTGGGACATGCATCGGCCTCGACGATGATAGCCAGTGTAAGACTTGTCTGGGACATGCATCGGCTAAGAGTTGTGCTAGTGTAAGACATGTCTAGGACATGCATCAGCACGTATATAAGAGATATAGTATAAGACCATGTCTGGGACATGGCTTGGCCTCGATGAGGATAGCTAGTGTAAGATCATGTCTGGGACATGGCATCGGCAACTTATCGCATGTTTGAGGCTTATAGAATATCCGGTAGTATTCCAAAAATGTTCGACTTTAAAGATTACAAAAGTGATTTAATAAGGAAAGTATAATAATATTATAAGTGGTACAGGTACCTATTTAGTATGCATAAGTAATGAGCTCAAACTCGAAAATGTGATTTGAGTGGGCGGTAATGAGTAAGTCAAGTTTATGTTTACCTTTGAGCTATGAGTATGATGACTAATGGTGAAATTGTTGTTGTATATTTATTTATATGCAACTTACTAAGCTTTATGCTTACTCTTCTTCCTTCCCTTTTTCTTTCACTGCCGTTTAATTAGCTCAAGGAATCTTTGAAGTCAGAGATATTGATCACTGTGACAGCCCAAAATTGACCCTAGTCGGGAGGTGGTTTCGGGACCACAAAACCGAGGCATAAAAATAATTTATAATTTATTTTGATGCCTATAATATGTGTTAATTCATGTGTGACATTTTGATGTTTCGATTTAGAGTTATAAATGTGAATCTCATTAGAAAGGACCTAGTAGTAAACTTTGAAAGTATGATGGGGAAAGGTGTGATGACTAGTTGAACATGCATGCAAAAATAAGGGATTTGCATGTCAATTTCCCCCCCTCAACATGAAGTGGCCGGCCATGGCAAGAGTGGATGGGCAAAACATGTCATGAAACATGTTTTGTTGGTGCATTAGGGTGAAATAATAAAATAAAGAGCATGGACAAAGAAAGAAAAAAAAATGGTCTCATCCATGCTTCCCCTTGGCCGTGAGTTGAGAGAAAGGAAAAGAAAAAATTTGGTTCATCCATTCTCATTTTCTTTGGGCTGAAAATTCTAAGAAGGAAGGAAATTTTGCTCCATTTTTAGTTTAGAAGAGATCTAGAAGGAGATTTGGCTATACTTGCATCAAGATTAAGGTATGTTGAGGTTGTGTCATGAGATTCATGCTTGTTTTGGTTGCTAACTTGATGTGCATGTTAGCCATGGTTCAAATCCTTGCTATGCCATGAAAAATGGTATTTGGCCAAGGTTGATATTGTGTTAAAGCCATCGCATGCTAAATGTGAAGCTTGTTGATGATGCATGTAATGATGGATTGACTACTCTTGAAATTTTTTTAGTATTCTTGAGTAGGACATTGAATTCTTTGTTTAACCATGACCGAAGTTGAAAGAGTATGGTTGTGATGTATTCGGCCATGGTGCATTCATGAGCATGATTTATGCTTGTTACTTGATTGGTAAAATTTGTGTTTGGATGGGTATGAACCCTTGAGATTGACCTTGCACCTATATGTGTATACATGTTTGCACATGATGTATTGGCATGACATATATACTATTTCAAGGTATATATTTGCTTGTGATGATGTTTGGTTATGAAGTACATGAGAGATGTGTATTGAGCCACAATATGTAATCGTTAGTTAGTAAAATGCATGCTGTTTTGTGTGGTATTAAGTGCATAATTGGCCTCAACATGGACATGCATATTCGGCCACATGAGGGAAATTGGTGTGCATGCATTCGGTTAGAGGCAAGCATATTGATGCCTATTCTTGGCTTAGAAAATTGACTAAGAGGAATATTAACTAATGTGTTGAGTTCGATTCGTGATTTCGTACATATGCGACTTTGATGCCTAATGAGCATATATATTGGCTAGGTATCTTGAATTCCTCTTTCGATGCTCAAATGATAAAACCAATTTATTTGTTAAATTAAGCTCAAGAGCAAAGGGGAGCTAAATCCGATAAGGGAAGGAAAAAGTCGTCGAATAGCCGTCAAAATCATTCGACCACGTCCGAGGTAAGTTTTGAGTATCGAAACTTAGATTTTGATTCGATTGAATGAAGTAATAAGCAATCGAAATTGTGCCTTTGTATGTGGCCATTGAGCGAAATGATATTTTGCTAAGTGAATTGTGCATAAAAGTTGTGTTATGAAATTGAAACAAAGATGTGTATGAATGTTCGAGTGATATCCGGGCTAAGCCCGAAGGCAATTGTGCGAGTTATGATATCCGGGCTAAGCCTGAAGGCAATTGGGCGAGTTATGATATCCGGGCTAAGCCCGAAGGCAATTGTGCAAATTGTGATATCCGGGTTAAGTCCCGAAGGCCTTTGTGCGGGTTACCATAACCGGGCTATGTCCCGAAGGCGTTTGAATGAGTAGCTATATCCGGATAAACTCCGAAGGTATGTGATTCGAGAACTTTGAACTTGCTGGAAAATTTTCAGTTAATGCACTTGTGAAATTCCCAACAACAAGGTATGTTTTGTGTGTGCTTCAGCACACTATGAGTAAAATCGTATGAATATTCGCTCTAATGATAAATGAGCTATCGGCATTAACTAGGCCGTTATTTGTGTATGAATATAAGAGTTGGGATTGTGAAGTAAGCATGTCTTTGAGAAATTGTGCATATGAATTATTGTTTAGCTACTTGAATGCTATGCTTTGGTTGTGTGTATATTATGGCTCAAAACTTACTAAGCATAAATTGCTTACTCGTTTCTTTGTTTCTCTGTTTATAGATTTTGCTCGTTAGTGATCGGATTCGGGATCATAGAAGTTGAAGTCAACCACACTATCAAAGCCCTTTTGGTACTCCTTTAGTTGAGTTTTGGATATGGCATGTATAGGACCACCCTCGGTTGTTTTAAGTACTTTGTGATGTATATGTGTGGCCATGCGAAAATGGTTCGTAAAAGTGGAGTATGGAATTTGACCATATGTGGTTTGTAATTATATTTGGTTTCATGATGTGATTATGGTTTGGAATGAGAGTGTTGGTCACATGATCAGCCATTGGAATGGCTAAATATGATCATATGTGGACCTAAGTATGACTAGACTATAGTTGGTCCATGGGAACTACAATATAGGTAAAGCCTACCTTAAAACAGAGGCTGCCAGCTGCAGTGACGTGGATGTGAAAATCACCAAAATTTGTAGGAATGGTGTTAAATAGTGAATAAATTATGTGATCGAACCTTGATGAGTCTATTTTCACATGAAAGTAACGAAACGATCATATGAACAGTATACTGAGAGATATTAAAGTTCTCGTGAGACAGGGCCAGAACGGTTTCTGGGTCCCCTGTCGCGACTTTGAAAATTTACCATAAATTATCCAGAATGAATTAGAAGTCATGCCTTATATGTCCAGATTCCTTTTTCAGTCTAGTTTCATTAGAAACAAACGGCATCAGTATTGAAACCCTGTACAGAGAGATATTCAAGTTGTAACGCGCGAAGGTCAGTGTAGTCGACCCCTGTAACATGGGTGACTTTAACTAATAAACTGTACCAATTGGCCTGACCAAAAATTCTAGAAAAAAATCCAGGGATGGATATATGAGTCTAAATTCAGGGAAAATTTATGGAATCAGTTTCCGAGTTCTGTAACTCGAGATATGCTTTTTAAGACAACAGTGATGCAGTTTTCCAGCTTGCCTGGGAATGTCAAGTTGGTCGTTGCTATAAGTGGTTTTGGCTTGTTAACCCCTCGTGTCCGACACCGGCAACGGTCTCGGGTTCGGGGTGTTACAATCACACTATCAATCGAAACACTTGGTATAGTACGAATCTTCTTTTGTGTATGGCATGTATAGGGCTAGACTAGGATGTTTGATTTATTGAGAAATTGGTTATGTATTTTGGCATAAGTCAAAAGCCCTTCATTTTGTATCAAGCTTACAATAATGGCTATTATTCATTTTGGTAAATACTTATAATGTTCTTTCTATGTATGAATTGGTATCCATTGTGGTGAAATTAGTACATTGAAATGATCTTGTGTAGGTTGTGTAAAAGGGGTGACAAAATGGCTGGGAAATGGCCTGCTTTTGTCCACACGAGCAAGACACACGGGTGTGTGTCTAGACCGTATGTGACACACGGCTCATTCCCATGGGTGTGTGTTATGGCCGTGCGTCCCCTGCACTTAAAATTTTAACTCATTTTTGTACACGGGCAGGCTACACAGGCGTGTGCCATGGTCGTGTTTTAAAGTCAGTATTGTACACGGGCAAGCCACACGGATGTGTGCCATGGCCATGTTTTAAGGCCATGTTTTAAAGTCAGTATTGCACATGGGATAAGGGCACGGGCGTGTCTCAGGGCACACGGGCGTGTGGAGCCTTAAAGCATGAATTTTCCAAGTTTTTCTTGAGCCCTCAGTTTGACCACGAACCACCTCGGATGTATGATTTGGGCCTTTTAAGCCCAAGTAAAGGACAAGTTGCATATAAAACGAAAAGTTTTAAGTTGATCAAATTTTTATGGCCTGATTTCCTAAGATTGGTTGAGTTTAAGTTCAGTAGCGCCTCGAACCCTGTTTCGTCACTGGATACGGGTGAGGGGTGTTACAATAGCACATCGGCCTAAGGGGTTTGTCACTCTGATTACAAACTCAGTAGACTCAATAGGCAAAGTCTTATTGAATACTAAAGTCTCACACACATAAGAATGGGTCGAACCAGGATCAATCAATGCAATTACATTAGTATTATAGAGAGTAAATGCACCAGTAATAACATCTGGGGATGAACCCTCCTCACGTGCACGAATAGCATAGGCTGTGGCAAGTACACTAGCCTCAAATCTAACTGATGTATCTTTAGTCCCTCTTTGACTGCTACTCACATTACTCTTGTTTCTGATTAGTCTACCTCGAGTTGCAGTGTTACCCGATCTCATATTCTGTACTGGGTTTTCTTCAGCTAACTCTAGGCATTCACAAATATAATGATCCATCGATCCACATTTAAAATAGCCCCGATCATGCAATCTGCAATTGCAGGGATGTCATTTACCGCAATGTTTACACTCAGGTTGATTTGATCTGACATTACTCACACTAGCTATTGAGGTAGCTATCGAACTCACAGGTGGTTTATTCTGATCCTGTCGAGAATAACCTGAAGTAGCCTTAGAACAGCTAAAATCATCTTGGAACTTCTTTGATGTCGACTAAAATGACTTACCGGATGATCTCTTATGTGCATCTCTATCTTCAAAGTCAGCTTTTCTTTTCTCTTTTCCAAGCTCTTCAACTTTGCAAACTCGCTTAACCAGTACTACAAATTATTTTATCTCAAGTATGCCAACTAACAGTTTAATGTCTTCGTTCAGCCTATCTTCAAATCTTTTACATATTATAGCTTCAGTCGAAACACACTCTCAAGCATATCGACTAAGTCTCACAAATTTTTGCTCATACTATGTCACGGTCATCCGACCCTGTTTCAGCTCCAGAAATTCTTTATGTTTTTGGTCGATAAATCTCTGGCTAATATATTTCTTATAGAACTTAGTCTAAAAGAATTCCCAGTTCACCTGCTCTTTCGGAACCACTGATACCAGTGTATTCCACCAGTGGTATGCAGTGTCTCGTAACAAAGATATAATACATTTCAAACATTCATATGGGGTATAGGACAGTTCATCAAACACATGGATAGTATTATCAAGCCAGAATTTAGCTCACCCAACATCATCATCATCAGTAGCTTTGAACTCTTCAGCCCCGTGTTTTCTGATTTTATCAACAGGTGGTTTTTGTAATCTCAACGGGTCACTTAATTAAAGTATAGCAGGCATCGAAGATTCATTAGTCGGGGGTGGAGGTTGTTGTGCAGTCGGGTTAGTCCAGATATGCTGAGTAAACCAATCATTCATCATTTGGTTGTTTGGCCTCTCCCTCTTGGTTACTCGAAATCGGTCAAGAATCAACCTGCACTATCCCTTGCGATGGAGCAGGTGCTACACCCTTGACATCATCAGCTAAAGCTCTGTCGGGATCCATTTACTATATGAAAACACATTTTCAAATGTTAGAAATCATCACACTATCACAATATATAAATGGCATGTATAGCTAGACTCACACGCGCTACGTTAATCCTAAAATTCGACTAAACCGTAGCTCTGATACTAATAAAATGTAATACCCCTAACCCATATCCATCGCCAGATTAGGGTTATAAAGCATTACCGATCATATTACAGTTATTACAATTATGCATTACATATTACAATTCAAGATTTTAATCACAAAAATGCTCGTAACTTAATAAAATATCAAATCTTAAAATCATATCATTTACAACATATCATAATTAAAACATAATCCAACATATATCAAAACAAGTTATACAGATACAGAACATATAACAAATCAACAACTCTAATAATTGAATATCAGACCTATTTTATATAAGACATGCGCATGTACAAATTTTACATCAATTGGAACAAATTTCATTACTAACCTTTTTATTCATTTATGCGGCATTAATATATTAGCTTATATGAAATTCATATGTTTTGCATGTTAACACAAATTAACAACAAGCATTCGGTTATATATAGAACCCATTTCATTTCTTTATCTATTCGGCTAACACAATTCGTTTATTCATATATGTAAGCTTACAAATAACTATGAATCTATATAACCATGCACATATACATATCAACCATAATATAAGTGCATATATATACATGTAAAGACATAGAAGAACTCAACTAACATATCATGACCGAATACCAAAGCACACATATCCTTTATCATTAATCCAATCTCCTTATATAAATCTAAGTCCCAATATGTCTAAATAACCATAACAAATAAATCAAGTATCATGCATATCATTAATATAGTCCATAAGTGAACACTAAATTTACCTCATGCATATATCTTGATTTTTACCTAACTAATACATGATTTACCTTAACTCAATCAACAACCATTAAATAACATATTGCCGAAACTCATAGCAAGCTTCACAAACATCATATATCTTGGATACACTCTCAATATATGCTCAACCTAAGACCAATTATATATATCATAGCCGATTCATTCATACCATACCCGAAATCATCAACCATCCTTAACATACAATAATATAACACAAATTCTAATCATCCATGGCAAATAGCATGATAAACAAAATGAACTTAAGCCATAAGTAAACCAAAACCGAACTCAACCATGGAAATTAAGCCATTTTTGCATGGCTTTTATATATACACTTTCAAAATAAACTAACTCCAAGGCTAACTTATACATGCCATAATTCGAATGCAACTTATTAAGTACCAAAACTGTAGATAATGTGATGAACTTTGCTGACGATCCTCGAGCTTGTAACTTGATCCAAAATCTATAAAACATAATCAAACACACACACAGAGTAAACTTTTATAGCTTAGTAAGTCATAAGCAAATAAACAACCCAAATGATATAATCAATTCAAATAAACTAAACCAAATTACATTATCATTTCCATGCTTAGTCTCAAACTTAAAAATTTCATAAATAATACATTTATATCCACAATTTTTACCTTTGCCGAATGCTCACAAAATCAAATTAGCCAATTATCATTCAACTTTCAAATCTGATATGTCATTATATAACCAAATATACATATACTCATTTACACAAGCTCAAGAATCATAATATAACATCATATACATATACTACTTATTTGGCGAAATATACATGGTCATAATTACACATATCCAAGAATCAATTCCATAATATTCATATCATTTAATCATAAAGCCAAATACTCTTACCATATTCACATACATTCTTCCATTACTTCATACAAGACTTACAAAAAATATCAAGTAACTTACTTACCTTATTTCAAGTAGGAAATAAACTAATTCATACTTGATCATTTTAGCTCAACTTACACTTTCGTTCACACTTAACGTTGCCCGATGAACCATTCGTAATTGGATAGGACACTCGGATAATCACACATATATCGTATAATGCCAATGTCCCAGACGTGGTCTTACATGTAATCACATATCAATGCCACTATACCAGATAGGGTCTTACTCGCACACGTATATCGAAGTCACATATCGATACCATGGTCTTACTTGTACATCACATATTGGAATCCTATGTCATGACATATGTATCCTAGCTATTCCTAAGGTTCATACGAGGCTTTCGAATGTCGTAACTCGGTCGAAATGGATTCAAAAATAAAGTAGCCAAGCTCGTATACATTTGGCTATTGTAAATATAAATTCGCATATTTCATTTCAACATATATAATTTGCATTTAATTAAAATTAAGTACGTCTATTTGCTTATAAACTTACCTCAGACGATGTAAAACGGAACGGGACGACTAGTAGACAACTTTCGTTGTCCCTCGATCCAAATCTGATTTCTTTGGTTCTTGATCCAAACATATTCAAACATATTTTCATTCAATTTAGTCCAAAAACACATAAATGGGCAAATTACCATTTTACCCCTGACATTTTACACCTTTTACAATTTAGTATTTATTCCACAAAACACAAAATATGCAAAATTGCAATATACCCATGTTTGGCTGAATGTTCCTAGTGTCCATACAAGTCCATATATTTCATTTATTTCACATTTTAGTCCCTCAATTTATTATTTTGCAATTTAGTCCTAATTACTCAAAATCATCACAAATTCTAATAAAAAACATGTTAATCCAAAACATATCTTTCATATTTCATCATCAAGCAACAAAGATCACAAGCTTTCAACAATGGCATAACTCAAAATATTCATCAAAATCAAAAAATAAAGCATGGGTCTTGTAGATAACTTAGCAATGATCTCAAAAATGTAAAAATTATCAAAAATCGAGTAAAAACGAACCTTGAATCAAGCTTGGAAGTGCCTAGGTTTCTTTTTCTTTTCTTCTTATTTTGTTATTTCAGCAAGAAGATGATAATATAAAACCATATTATAAATTTTTATGTTTTATTATACATATATTATTAACCATTTTACATGTTTACCCTTTAATAATAAATAAACATAACACATATTCTAAGGTCATTGCTGTACACGCCATAATCCCATGGTCTAATTACATCTTAGGTACTTCAAATTAATAAAACAATAGCAATTCGGCCTTTATACAAATAACCATCAAATTTCCATTTTACATGATTAAGTCATTTTATTTAATCAGGCACGGAAATGACAAAATTAAGGCACGAAAATTTCACACATATAAATTCACACATAATAAACACAGAAAATAATTTTTAAATATTTTTCTGACTCAGATTCGTGGTCTCGAAACCTCCATTCCAACTAAGGTCTAAATTGGGTTGTTACACGTACTTTCAGATCTTATCAACTGGCGGCTTATTTAATCTTAAAAGTTCCACACCTTGAGGAGCTACAGGAACTGGTTGGGGATTAGGTGGAGGTGGAGGTTGTTGAGAAGTCGGATTTGTTTGAACTGTAACAGCCCAATTTAGACCTTATCAGAACGGTGGTTTTGGGACCATGAATTTGAGTCAAAAAAATATTTTAAAATTATTTTTTATGTTTATTATGTGTGAATTTATATGTGTGAAATTTTTGTGATTTAATTTTGTCGTTTGAGTGCCCGATTAAATAAAAGGGCTTAATCACGTAAAATGAAAATTTGATAGTTAATTGCAAGAGGGTTGAATTAATGTTGTCTTTTTTACATGAGGTATTTATGTTGAAATTTGACCATACGGATTAGTCATGGACGATTATGACCTTATTATATAATGGTTTTATATTAATTGTTAAAGGTTAAAAATGTAAAATGTGTAATAATATATGTAATAATAAAACATAAAAATTAAAATAAGCTTTCATAATACTTTGTTCTTGTCAAAACATAAAAGAAAAGAAAAGAAATAAAGAGTTTGAGGTTTGGCCCTTTGTTAAGCTCAATCAAGGTATTGTAACTAGCTTAGTTTTTGATAATTTTTACGTTTTTGAGATCGTTGCAGTGTAATGGACAAAGCCCATGCTTGAATTTTTTATTTTGATGAATATTTTGAGTTATGTCATTGATGAATATTTGAGCTTTGTGATGTTATTTGATGAAATATGAAACATATGTTTTGGATTAACATGTTTTGTATTGGAATTTTTGATGATTTTGAGTAATTAGGACTAAATTACAAAAATAATAAATTGAGGGACTAAAATGTGAAATAAATGAAATGTATGGACTTGTATGAACACAAGGGACATTCGGCCTAAGCATGGTGTGTGCAAACTTTACATGTTTTGTGTTTTGTGCAATTTGGACTAAATTGTAAAAAGTGTAAAATGTCAGAGGTAAAATGATAATTTTCCCATTTAATGTGTTTTTGGACTAAATTGAGTGAAAATATGTTTAAATGAGTTTAATTTGAATATGTTTAGATCAAGAACCAAAGAAATCAAATTTGGATCGGGGTAGTCTCGTTCCGATTTTCGTCGTCTGGGGTAAGTTTATAAGCAAATAAATGCTATTAATTTTGAATATATGTGAATTTAAAATGTTGAATTGAATTTTATGAGTATATATATAATGGTCGAATGGTTATATACATGGGAAAAATGTGTAAAAGTTCGTTTCAACCGAGTTACGATGTCCAAAAGCCCCGTACGAACCTTACGATTAGCTAGGATACATATGTCATGACATAGGATTTCTGGCATGTGTTCTCGTGTAAGACCATGTTTGGGACGTTGACATCGATATATGTGGTTACGTGTAAGACCATGTTTTGGACATCGACATCGTATTTGATTCGTGTAAGACCTTGTCTAGGACAGTGGCATCGATATGGGATAGCATGTAAGACCACGTCTGGGACGTTGGCTTTGTACGATATATGTGATTAATTGAGTATCCTATTCAATTCTGAATGGTTCAACCGGCAATAATAGTTGTGATTGAATGTGTAAAATGAGCTAAAGAGATCAGGTACGTGATAGCTTATTACCTATTTGAAATAAGGTAAGTAAGTTACTTGATATGTGTTTCAAATCATGTATGATATAAATGAAAAATGTATGTGTATATGGAAAGTGTATTCGGCCTTTTGATTATATAATGTGAATATTTATGAAATGATTCATGAATTAGTGTATATGAGTTTATGGATATTTGGTTATATAATGGTACTATGGTTTTGAAACTGAATGTTACTTTGATAATAGAAACATGCATATTCGGCCAAGGTATAGTTTGTCTATGGAAGTATATGTTATATATGAAATCTTGATCTTCAAAATAAATGTGATTATGATAGCATAAATTAGTTTGGTTAAGTTGATTTGATATTAACATTGAATTATTTATTTGCTTATGACTTACTAAGCTATGATAGCTTACTGTGTGTGTTTATGTTTGCCTCTATTTTATAGATTTTGAAGTCAGATACGAGCTCAGGGATCGTTAGCAAAGTCTATCACACTATCGACTATTTTTGGTACATTATAAGTTTAAAATTGATATTATGGCATGTATAAGCTAGGTTTTATTTAATTAAGTTTGAAGTTGTGTATATATTAAGCCATGTGAAAATGGCTAATATGATAAGTGATTATATGAAACTTTAGTCATTTTTTATGTGTTATATGCATTGAAAATGGTTGGTGATTTTGGATGTGTATGTTTGGTTGATTCGACTAAGGTACATGCATAGATAAAAATATATGAGAATTTTGGTTATTGAGTTTGGTTAAGATGTCACAAATAGCTTATGATTAGTTCATCTTTGTAAGTCTTATGCATGATATGCTATGCTTTTGTGAATGGATTTATAAATCAGCTAGTAATGAAGTTAAATAACAATTATATATATGACTATGTATTGATTATTTTGGATTAGTTTGTCAAGGCAATGTATGCGCTTATGTTATGCTTGAATGGTTGGTGGAAGCAAATAATGAATATGTTATATGATAACTTTGGTGGATATGTTTTGTTTGAGGTTCGGTAATGAAAGATTAAAATGTTAGGTTAAATATTTGAGTTGAAAATGTACCATATTATGAATTATAATTTGCTATGTGATAGATAGGTACTTTGGTATGATTTGTTTCGATACTAGTGTATATAATTAATTAAATGATATTTGTATGTGGTTAAATGAATATGTTTGTTTACGTGTATTATATATGCATGCCTATTATATTGTGAGATTGTTTAAATTTAGACAATTATGCATAATATGTGATTTGATATAATTAAGATTTAATTAATGGGATAGGTTAAAATATATTCGGTAATTACAAAATAAAAGGTTACATTTAAAGTAAAAATCAGTATATTTGAATGACATTAAAGGTATGTATAGCCATATTGTAATGTTACTAATGTTGCATACATGTGTTTGGACAATAAGTAGTATGCATATTGGTTGATTGGTTTCATCATATACATATATATAAATTGTAAAATAATATGTTTGATGCTTAAATAATGAGATTATGTACTTATATATTGTTTACATATGAAAAGTGAGATGATATGCTTGAATTTGGTTTAATGGCAAAAATTCCATTAATGTATTGTATTCAGAGAATCAAATGATGAAAGTGTTAAATATGTGCATATGACTTTGATGTTTAAATGTTTGATAATGTTATAAACGTATCGTTATTCTATAAAGCATGAAAAGTGATAAATCATAGTACTGATTTGGGACTTGCCTGTAATACCTCGTAACCCCATTCTGGCGAAGGATACGGGTTAGGGGTGTTACATTCGATTGGTATCAAAGCTATGGTTTAGTTGATTCTAGGACTAACATAGCGCGTGTGAGTCTAGCTATACATGCCATATTATTTACTGCGATAGTGTGATGACTTCTGACATTTGAAAATGTGTTTTCGTATAGTAAATGGATCCCGCTAGAATCGTAGCTGATGATGTCGAGAGTATAGCACTTGCTCCCGCGCAAGGGACAACAACCAAGAGGGAAAGGCTAAACAAGCCTATTACCAAATGATGAACGACTAGTTTACTCAGTATATCCAGACTAATCTGGCTATACAACAACCTCCACCCCCAACTAATCCTTCTCTGATACCTGTTATACCTCAAATGAGTGATCCGTTGAGATTACATATGATACGATCCGCCTCGGGGATGAGTCGAGTCGTATGTGAAATGCTCGATTGTCTACGAAGAAGTATTGTTCGGTTTGTTCAAAAGGATGTTTTTTTTAATTAAATAATGCGGAAGCTATTCAAGGGGTTCAAAGATAAGATTTAAAATATGAATATTAAAGGTTCAGTTTAAAGGAAATAAAAGAATGGAAAGAAGAAAATCAAAAGCAAGCACGAACCGATACTAGAGAGTATTGACCCAATTACTTATAGGCTTTTAAGGTGATCGAATGAAAGAAGGTAAACCTCGACCCACTACTTAGCAAAGTAGGAACCTTGGTATAGTTTCGAATGCCACACTATGAATAGTGAAAAGTTTGGGATAGAAGAAAAATAGGTTGATGCCACTAGGCTTCCTAGATAAGCCAACAAGTCTTCAACAAAATTAGGGAGAAAAGTATCTCACCAAATAGTTTCATTAACAAAAAACAATAATCAAAGTTCAACAACCTTTTACAAATGAAAATAACAACTATTTATAAGCTAAAGGTAGGTAGCCGAATGGACATAGAACAATGCTTAAAAACAAAGTAAAATTTGGTCATGAATATCCTAGAATAATCTAGAACAAAAACCATTAATTGGATAAGTCCAAATTTGGCTGAATGGTTTGTAACACCCCTAACTCGTGACCGACGCCGGTGTCGGACACGAGGGGTTAACGAGACAAATCCTCTTAAAGTACCGACCAATTTGGCAATTCTGGACAGGCTGGAAAACTGCGTCACCATCGCCTTAAAAATCATATCTCGAGTTCCAAAACTCGGAAACTGGTTTTGTAAATTTTCCCTGAATTTAGACTCATATACCCATCCATGGATTTATTTTTAGAATTTTTGGTTGGGCCAATTGGTACAGTTTATTAGTTAAAGTCACCCATGTTACAGGGATCGACTGCTCTGACCTCCGCGCGTTACAACTTGAATATCTTTCTGTACAGGGCTTTAATACTGGTGCCGTTTGTTTCTAATGAAACTAGACTCAAAATGGAATCTGTACATATAAGGCATGACTCCTAATTCTTTCTGGATAATTTATGGTAATTTTCAAAGTCGCGACAGGGGACCCAGAAATCGTTCTGGCCCTGTCTCACGAGAACTTTAATATCTCCCAGTATACTGTTCATATGGTCGTTTCGTTTCATCCATATAAAATAGATTCATCAAGGATCAGTTCCATAATTTACTCACTATTTAATTCTACTTCTACTATTTTTAGTGATTTTTCAATCTCATCTCACTGCTGCTGTCCGCAACAGTTACTGCAGTAGACTATGCCAATTTCATGAATTTTTCCTTGGCCTTAATCATCCATCATACATGACACAAATTATGGCCACCTTAACAAAATTTGAGTTTCTAAGACTCGTGGCTATAGGTTCTAGCATCCCACTCGACGACCACATAGGCCATTTTCACATGGCTTAAAGTTTACAACCCACAATTCGACAAAATATAATAGCCTATACATGCCAAATGTTCTTCAACAACAAAAACAATACCACAAGATTTCAGCCGGTGTGATGACTTCAACGACGGTTCCGAGCACGCAACAATCGAGTCCAAGAGACCTAAAATGGGTGACAAGAAAACACCGAGTGAGTTTACAACTCAGTAAGTCATAAGCATTCGTCAATCCACCGATAAAGTTACTACTACATGTACAACAAATGAGGCTAGGTACTCATCCATATCGAATCTATACCATAATACCTCGGACCTTTCGGTCCAATCTCGCACCAATTCATACATCCACATTTCATATTCTACACAACAAGATAATCAAGCATTTTTACACATTAACTCATTTTCCAGCACAACCATACAATTTCAATCATCACATAGATTTAAGGCTTACCAAATTCAACCCCAAGCATGAACGTATTACCTATTCGTCATGAGCTCAAGGTACTTACCGATCCGCTGTCCATACTCACTCGATGGAGACACACCTCCATATAATTGTTCGATTGGAGATATTTATATATATATATAGAGTATGCACACACAGGCTTAATACTCGATTTCGCACACTTAGTGCCATGCGATTTAAGCCCGCACACACAATGCCATGCCCTTGAGCTCGCACACTTAGTGCCATATATTTCCAGCATGCACACTTAGTGCCATATATTTCCAGCACGCACACTTAGTGCCAATCTCGTCACCGTACACACGTATTGCCCAAGACTCTTAGTGCCGAAAGCAAACTTTCTACACATTTCACTATTTCTTTTACATTCAACAATTGTCATCACTCCATACACATACATTTTCATTTATATATATATATCATCCCATTAAACACAATTGCATAAATTTTACAATCATTTAAGCAATATCAAATACGTGCTTAATGACTTACCTCGTGTTGGGTAAAATAGTTCCAAGTCGGCTACTTGATAACCTTCGTCTTTCCCTTGCTTGATTCTCCTTCTTTAACTCCTTGAGCTTAATCAATAAATCACTAGTTTAACCATCTTGCTAAACATTCATAATTCAACTACACATGCATATGTATGCTTGTATATTCGGCAACCATTCTTACTAATCGCCCATTTGGTCGATTATACACCTAACCGAATATGCACCAAAACTTGATTCAACATTACCTACATACTCACTTTAATGGCGAATATATATATATGTACAATGTCAACTAACATCTTTTAATCACCTAATTTCATCTCATGAACATTTAATCAAATTTTCCCAATCTAGCATATATTTTCACATCCATTTGTAACATCATGTACAAACACATATACACATATATCAAAACACAATTTTTACCTATCATGCAACAAGCATAAATCGCACTTATGAGCATGCCATGGCGAATACATCCCACACCATCCCCTTTCAATTTTTGGTCATGGTTAAACAAAGAAAACTCCATGTCTTACTCAAGAATGCTAAAAGAAATTTCAAGAGTAGTCAATCCATCATTACATGTATCATCAACAAGCTTCACATTTAGCATGCAATGGCTTTAACACAATATCAACCTTGGCCAAATACCATTTCCATGGCATAACAAGGATTTGAACCATGGGCTAACATGAACATCAAGTTAGCAACTAAAACATGCATGAATCTCATGACACAACCTCAAACATACCTTAATCTTGACACAAGTATGACCAAATCTCCTTCTAGTTCTCTTCTAAACCAAGCATGAAGCAAAAATCCTTCCTTTTCCCTTAGTATTTTCAGCCAAGATTTTGAGAATGGATGAACAATTTTTTTCCTTTCTTTTCCTCTACTCACGGCAACAAAGGGGGCATCCATGCTCATTTTTTTTCATTTCTTTATTTTTTCTACATAATCCACTAACTAAACATGTTGGAAACATGTTCCTTGCCCATATTCTTGTCATGGCCGGCCACTCACCTTAGGAAGTGGGTTATTTGACATGCAAGGACAACTATTTTCCCACATGTATTAATAGGCCACCTTACAATTGCCTAGCACATTTCTAAATTTTCTCACATAAGTCCTATTTGATAAAAATTCACTTACTATTAACAAAATCCAAACACGAAATTTTCACACATGCATATATACATATAATGAGCATCAATTATGATGGTTAATTATTATTATGACTCGGTTTGGTGGTCCCGAAACCACTTTCCGACTAGGGTCGATTTAGGGATGTCACAACTCTCCCCCACTTAGAAATTTTCGTCCCCGAAAATCTTACCGTAAATAGGCTCGGTATCGCTCTTTCATAGAGTCCTCAAGTTCCCAAGTGGCTTCTTCCATTCCGTGTTTATGCCACAACACCTTCACTAACGGGATTTTCCTATTAGCAACTCTTTTACTTCACGCCTCATAATGCGAACCGGTTCCTCTTCATAGCTCAAATTAGGTGAATCTCAATCTCGATGGAGCAATTACGTGCGATGGATCGACCTATATCGTCAAGCATCGAGACATGAAAACGTTGTGAATCCTTTCGAGCTCGGGGCAAAATTAATCGATATGCGATGGCCCAACTCGTTCGGATACTTCATATGGCCCGATAAACCTCGGACTCAATTTGCCCTTACGACCAAATCTAAGCACCATCTTCCAAGGTGAAACTTTGAGAAAGACCTTGTCTCCAACCCGATATTCAATATCTTTTCTTTTCAAATCCGCATCGACTTTTGGCGATCCGGCGCGACTTTCAAACTTTCACGAATTACTCGAACTTTTGCTCGGCATCCTTAACCAAATCAACCTCAAGAATTTACCTTCACTAAGTTCACCCGAATAATGGGGTGCGGCATTTACGACCGTATAAAGCCTCGTAAGGCGCCATCTTAATACTTGATTGAAAGCTATTGTTGTAGGCGAATTCAATCAAAGGTAAATACCGTTCCCATGAACCACTAAACTCAAGGATGCAACATCTCAACATATCCTCGAGTATTTGAATTATCCGTTCGGATTGACCATCGGTTTGGGGATGAAAAGCGGTGCTAAAATGCGCTTGGTACCCAAAGCATCTTGCAATTTCTTCCAAAATCGCGACGTAAATCTTGGGTCTCTATCCGACACGATAGAAATAGGCACCCCGTGTAATCTCACAATCTGAGAAACGTACAATTCCGCTAATTTGTCCATTGAAAAATCCGTGCGTCGGGGATAAAGTGAGCCGACTTAGTTAGTCTATCGACAACGACCCAAATCGCATCCTTCTTACTTCATCGACAATGGCGGTCCGGATACAAAGTCCATTGTGACTCGATCCCATTTCCATTCGGGTATCATGATCACCAAGTAATCCCGATGGCACTTGATGTTCCGCTTTCACTTGTTGACATATCGGACACCTTGAAACAAATTCGAAATGTCTCGTTTCATACCGGCCACCAAAATTGGCGTTTGGTCATTGTACATTTTAGTACTACCGGGTGGATTGACATTCGACTACAATGGGCTTCATTTAGAATTATCGAAATAAGTTCAATTCTTTGGAACACACAGACGACTTCTGAATCTCAAACAATCGTCATCATCAATTTGAAACTCTGATTCCTTGTTCAGAACACACTCAGCCCGTTTTGCAAGCAACTCCTCATCAACTTTCTGAGCTTCCCGAATTTGATGAGCCAACAATGGTTTGGCCTTCAATTCGCTACTAACACATTGTCGGGTAGAATAGACAAGTGTACATTCATCGCTCGTAAAGCAAACAGTGATTTCCGACTTAAGGCATCCGCAACCACATTGGCCTTTCTCGGGTGATAATCAATAACGAGTTCATAATCTTTTAACAACTCGAGCCATCGTCTTTGTCGCAGATTTAAGTCTCTTTGAGTCATCAAATATTTGAGACTTTTGTGATCCGAATACACTTGGCACTTCTCACCAAATAAGTAATGTCGCCATATCTTTAAAGGCGAATCGATGGCGACCAATTCGAGGTCATGGGTTGGATAATTTTTCTCATGTGGCTTTAATTGTCTCGACGCATAGGCCACAACTCGACCTTCTTGCATCAATACGCAACCTAACCCAAGTAGGGAGGCATCACTATAGATGACAAACTCTTTGCGATTCGGTGTACTAGAACCGGAGCTTTCGTCAAATGGGTTTTCAATTGGTGAAACTTTTCCGACACTTTTCCGTCCATTCAAATTTGACATCTTTACAAGCGGTTTTGTCATGGGTGTGGCTATCATCGAGAATCCTTTCACAAACCGTCGGTAGTAACCGCAAGCCCCAAAAAGCTCCTAACTTCGGTAACATTCCTTGGAGGTTTCCAATTGACTATGGTCGAAATTTTGTTCAGTCCACCGACACACCGTCGCGACACCACGTGCCCCAAAAGCTAACCTCTTTCAACCAAAATTCACATTTTGAACTTTGCGTATAATCGCTTATCTCGTAAGATTTGCAACACTAGCCTCGGTGTTCAAGATGTTCGGTTTCATCTTCGAATAGACCAAAATGTCATCGATAAATACAACTACGAACCGATCCAAGTATGGCCTGAAAATTCTATTCATTAAATCCATAAACACCGCAGGGCATTAGTGAGCCCAAACGGCATCACCAAGAATTCAGTAGTGACCGTACCTCGTTCTAAAAGCGGTTTTGGGTATGTCCGATTCTCGGACCCTCAATTGATAGTACCCGACCTCAAATCTATCTTTGAAAACACCGAGGCTCCTTTAATTGATCAAACAAATCGTCAATTCGTGGCAATGGATATTTATTCTTTATCGTCACTTTATTGAGTTGACGATAGTCGATGCACAACCTCATGGTTCCGTCCTTCTTCTTCACAAACAATACAAAGTCGCCCCATGGAGAAAAACTCGGTCGAGCGAAACCTCTATCCGTCAATTCTTGCAATTGAACCTTCAATTCCTTTAATTCCGTTAATGCCATACGATATGGGCTATTGAAATTGGCGTAGTACCGGTACAACTTCGATGCGAATTCCACTTCTCGAACCGGTGGCAATCCCAGTAACTCCTCGGAAAAACATCCAATACTCACAAACCATGTACCGATTCGAGTTTCCTTTCCGTCTCTTTACTCCCAAACACATACGCAAGGTATGTTTCACACCCTTTTTCACATATCTTGACGGTCATAGAAGATATTATTGTCGCACTCCTTTTAAATCAAGAGACTCGACTCGGACTACCTCATTATTTGCACTCCTCAAATTAATGGTTTTCCTTTTGCATCCACCACCGCATCATGTACGGTCACCAATCCATACCAAGAATAACATCGAATTCATGAAATGGTAGAAGCATCGATCGGTCAAAAACAGATTCTCGAATTATTAGGGGCATCTCTTGCACACTTTATCAACAAGCACGTATTGACCCAAAGGGTTTGACACTCGAATTACGAACTCAAGAGACTCAACGGTAGAGTCTTCTTGGATGCTAAGGTTTCACATACATATGAGTGAGTAGAGGGGTCAATCAATGCAATCACAATAGTATCAAAGAGAGTAAAAGTACCAGTGATAACGTCGGGGGATGCCTCCTCTCGTGCGCGGATGGCATATGCTCTAGCAGAGCACGGGTCTCGGATCGACGGCCAGATTAGAGGCTCCTCTCGATTACCACCCCTACCTCCAGAGATTCTCGGGGCCTACCTCCACCGTCGTTCCACTAGGTCTTGCACCTTGCGTCTTATTCCTCTCATCTAGCTCCGTGCAATCTCTAATGAAGTGGTCCTTGAACCGCATCCATAACAGCCCTATTAATGACTTACCCCAACATTCACCTAGGTGTCGTCTTCCACATTGGGGGCATTCAGTCTCTCTTGACGATTATTGCCCACACTAGCTATCAAGTAGCTCGAGTCCGTCAATGGTCGGGCTCTAATGGAAATTCCCGATCGTCCTCGACTTCTCGGTGTCCTCCACGAACCTCTTTACAGCCGAGAACGGAGCTTTACTCGTCGATCTTTTACGGTAATCTCTTGCTTCAAATTCAGCCTTCTTCTTCTCCTCCCAAGTTCTTCCGCCTTGCGTGCTCGTTCGACTAGTGTCACGAACTCCTTTATCTCCAAAATTCCCACTAGTAACTTTAACTCTTCATTCAATCCTTCTTCAAATCTTTTGCACATCGCAACCTCATCAGCCACACACTCCGAGCATACCGACTAAGTCTTACGAACTCATGTTCGTATTCAGATCTGATCATCCGGCCTTGCTTGAGTTCCAAGAATTCCTTACGCTTCGATCGATGAACCGTTGACTAATGTATTTCTTTCGAAATTGGATTGGAAGAAATCCCAAGTAACTCGTTCATTTGGGACTATGGAAATTAAAGTCCTCCACCAATAGTAAGTCGAGTCTCAAACAAGGATATAGCACACTTAAGACATTCGTCGGTGTGCATGACACCATCTAACACTCTAATGGTGTTATCGAGCGAACTCGGCCTTTTCGGCATCATCAAGAACTATGGCCTTGAACTCCTCGCCCCACGCTTCCTAATCAAGTCCACGGTGGTTTACTCACCTCACGGGATCGATGAATCGGAGGCATTGCGGGCTCTTGGGGTGGAGTATTTAAATTCGGGAATGGTTGGACAGCCGGGTTGGTTCGGGCATATTATGCGACCCACTCATTCATCATAGTGAAGAAGGCTTGTTTCGCCTTCATTTTGATTATTCGCGGATGACTGAGGCTCAACAGCGGTGTCCCTTGCGCAGGAGCAGCGGCTACACTTTCAACGCCATCCGCCAAGGGTCTCTCTACCCGGGTTCCATCGCTAATCAAAACAAAAATTTCAACCGTCGAAGTCATCACATTATTAAGCACTATCAATTTGGCATGTATAGCTAGACTCACACGCGCTATGGTAGTCCTAGAACCGACTAAACCATAGCTCTGATACCAATAAAATTGTAACACCCTAACTCGTGACCGACGCCGATTGTCGGACACGAGGGGTTAACGAGACAAATCCTCTTAAAGTACCGACCAATTTGGCAATTCTGGACAGGCTGGAAAACTGCGTCACCATCGCCTTAAAAATCATATCTCGAGTTCCAAAACTCGAAACTGGTTTCGTAAATTTTTCCTGAATTTAGACTCATATACCCATCCATGGATTTATTTTTAGAATTTTTGGTTGGGCCAATTGGTACAGTTTATTAGTTAAAGTCACCCATGTTACAGGGATCGACTGCTCTGACCTCCGCGCGTTACAACTTGAATATCTTTCTGTACAGGGATTTAATACTGGTTTCGTTTGTTTCTAATGAAACTAGACTCAAAATGGAATCTGTACATATAAGGCATGACTCCTAATTCTTTCTGGATAATTTATGGTAAATTTTCAAAGTCGCGACAGGGGACCCAGAAATCGTTCTGGCCCTGTCTCACGAGAACTTTAATATCTCCCAGTATACTGCTCATATGGTCGTTTCGTTTCGTCCATATAAAAATAGATTCATCAAGGATCAGTTCCATAATTTACTCACTATTTAATTCTACTTCTACTATTTTTAGTGATTTTTCAATCTCATCTCACTGCTGCTGTCCGCAACAGTTACTGCAGTAGACTATGCCAATTTCATGAATTTTCCTTGGCCTTAATCATCCATCATACATGACACAAATTATGGCCACCTTAACAAAATTTGAGTTTCTAAGACTCGTGGCTATAGGTTCTAGCATCCCACTCGACGACCACATAGGCCATTTTCACATGGCTTAAAGTTTACAACCCACAATTCGACAAAATATAATAGCCTATACATGCCAAATGTTCTTCAACAACAAAAACAATACCACAAGATTTCAGCCGGTGTGATGACTTCAACGACGGTTCCGAAAGCACGCAACAATACGAGTCCAAGAGACCTAAAATGGGTGACAAGAAAACACCGAGTGAGTTTACAACTCAGTAAGTCATAAGCATTCGTCAATCCACCGATAAAGTTACTACTACATGTACAACAAATGAGGCTAGGTACTCGTCCATATCGAATCTATACCATAATACCTCGGACCTTTCGGTCCAATCTCGCACCAATTCATACATCCACATTACATATTCTACACAACAAGATAATCAAGCATTTTTACACATTAACTCATTTTCCAGCACAACCATACAATTTCAATCATCACATAGATTTAAGGCTTACCAAATTCAACCCCAAGCATGAACGTATTACCTATTCGTCATGAGCTCAAGGTACTTACCCGATCCGCTGTCCATACTCACTCGATGGAGACACACCCTCCATATAATTGTTCGATTGGAGATATTTATATATATATATAGAGTACGCACACACGAGTGCTTAATACTCGATTTCGCACACTTAGTGCCATGCGATTTAAGCCCGCACACACAAAGCCATGCCCTTCGAGCTCGCACACTTAGTGCCATATATTTCCAGCATGCACACTTAGTGCCATATATTTCCAGCACGCACACTTAGTGCCAATCTCAAATCACCGTACACACGTATTGCCCGCACTCTTAGTGCCAAAAGCAAACTTTCTACACATTTCACTATTTCTTTTACATTCAACAATTGTCATCACTCCATACACATACATTTTCATTTATATATATATATCATCCCATTAAACACAATTGCATAAATTTTACAATCATTTAAGCAATATCAAATACGTGCTTAATGACTTACCTCGTGTTGGGTAAAATAGTTCCAAGTCGGCTACTCGATGACCTTCGTCTTTCCCTTGCTTGATTCTCCTTCTTTAACTCCTTGAGCTTAATCAATAAATCACTAGTTTAACCATCTTGCTAAACATTCATAATTCAACTACACATGCATATGTATGCTTGTATATTCGGCAACCATTCTTACTAATCGCCCATTTGGTCGATTATACACCTAACCGAATATGCACCAAAAACTTGATTCAACATTACCTACATACTCACTTTAATGGCGAATATATATATATGTACAATGTCAACTAACATCTTTTAATCACCTAATTTCATCTCATGAACATTTAATCAAATTTTCCCAATCTAGCATATATTTTCACATCCATTTGTAACATCATGTACAAACACATATACACATATATCAAAACACAAATTTTACCTATCATGCAACAAGCATAAATCACACTTATGAGCATGCCATGGCGAATACATCCCACACCATCCCCTTTCAATTTTTGGTCATGGTTAAACAAAGAAAACTCCATGTCTTACTCAAGAATGCTAAAAGAAATTTCAAGAGTAGTCAATCCATCATTACATGTATCATCAACAAGCTTCACATTTAGCATGCAATGGCTTTAACACGATATCAACCTTGGCCAAATACCATTTCCATGGCATAACAAGGATTTGAACCATGGGCTAACATGAACATCAAGTTAGCAACTAAAACATGCATGAATCTCATGACACAACCTCAAACATACCTTAATCTTGACACAAGTATGACCAAATCTCCTTCTAGTTCTCTTCTAAACCAAGCATGAAGCAAAAATCCTTCCTTTTTCCCTTAGTATTTTCAGCCAAGATTTTGAGAATGGATGAACAATTTTTTTCCTTTCTTTTTCCTCTACTCACGGCAACAAAGGGGGGCATCCATGCTCATTTTTTTTCATTTCTTTATTTTTTCTACATAATCCACTAACTAAACATGTTGGAAACATGTTCCCTTGCCCATATTCTTGTCATGGCGGCCACTCACCTTAGGAAGTGGGTTATTTGACATGCAAGGACAACTATTTTCCCACATGTATTAATAGGCCACCTTACAATTGCCTAGCACATTTCTAAATTTTCTCACATAAGTCCTATTTGATAAAAATTCACTTACTATTAACAAAATCCAAACACGAAATTTTCACACATGCATATATACATATAATGAGCATCAATTATGATGGTTAATTATTATTATGACTCGGTTTGGTGGTCCCGAAACCACTTTCCGACTAGGGTCGATTTAGGGATGTCACATGGTTCTTTAAAAGGAAGCTTCATAGTTAAGGAAATTGATGTGAATGAATGAATGACAATGTAACACCCGAAACCCGTGACCGTCACCGGATTTGACCACAAGGTGTTACCGGGCTTACTTCCCTTATTTCTCTCTTGGAAATAATTAATTTCTGTTCCGGGCAGGCTGGCTAACTGCATCACTGTTACCTTAAAAATCATATCTCGATTTCCAGAACTCGAAAATCAGTTCCGTAAATTTTCCCGGAAACTAGACTCATAATTCCATCTACACATTTTTTTCTAGAATTTTTGGTCGAGCAAATTAGTACAGTTTATTAGTTAAAGTCTCCCCTGTTTCAGGGTTCGACTACACTGACCTTTGCGCACTACGACTTAGATATCTTCCTGTACAGGGGTCCAAAACTTATTCCGTTTGTTTCTAAAGAAACTAGACTCACAAAGAAATCTGTACATATAGAGTATGACTTCAAATTATCTCTCGTTAATTTATAGTAAATTTTCAAAGTCAGAGCAGGGGATCCAGAAACCGTTCTGGTCCTGTTTCACGAAAACCAGATTATCTCTTAAAATCCGACTCATATGACCGTTTCATTTCTTCCATATGAAAGTAGATTCATCAAGGTTCAATTTCATAATTTATTCACTATTTAATTCTACTTCTACTATTTTTAGTGATTTTTCAATCTCACATCACTGCTGCTGTCAGCATCTGTTACTAAGGCAAACAATGCCTATTTCATAATTCCTCCATGACCCAACTAATCATCCATCATTCATATCACAAATTATGACCACCTTATCAAAATTGAGATTTTAAGACTCATGAATAAGTGTTTTGGAACCAAATCCATCCAACCATATGGGCCATTTTCGCATGGCTAAAGTTTACAACCCAAATTTCAACAAAACAAAATAGCCTATACATGCCAAATGTTCTCCTAGATCGACTAAGAAGACAATACCAAAGATTGCTTGCGGTGTGATGACTTAGTTGACGGTTCCGAGCACACAAAAGAGACGAGTCCACGAGACCTAAAATGGGTGACAAGAAAACACCGAGTGAGTTTATAACTCAGAAGTCATAAGCACTTTACAATTATCCATTAGCTAAATTCATCACAAAGTGAAACAATGAAACAAGGCTAATTGTTCCATCCATATCGAACTATACCATAGTTCCTTAGACCTTCGGTTCAATCTCGTACCAAGTCATACATTCACATTTCATATTCTATTCAATAAGATATTTGAGTCATTTTATACACCAACTCATTTTCACCACAATCATACAATTGTAATCATCACATAGATTTAAAGCTTACCAAGCTCAACCCCGAGCATGACCATAGTGCCTATTCGCCATGAGCTCAAGGTACTTACCCGATCCGCTGTCCGGGATTAACTCGATAATGTCGCACACTCAATTGCCAATTGGAACATAAGAGCATATAGTGAATCCGCACACTTAGTGCTATATATTTTCAGCTCGCACACTTAGTGCTATATAATTTTCAGCTCGCACACTTAGTGCTATATATTTTCAGCTCGCACACTTAGTGCTATATATTTTCAGTTCGCACACTTAGTGCTGTACAATTTTTAAACCCGCACACTTAGTGCCAATCTTGTCACCGTGTCCATTTATACCCGCACACTTAGTGCCGAGACCAATACCTTATGCATGTTGCTGCCTTTATACATTCAACAATGGCATCATTCCATACACATACATTTTCATTTACACATCAACTCATTTAAACACAATTGCGTATATATTATGGTCATTTACATCAACACCAAATATATGCTTAATGACTTACCTTGTGTTGGGCAAATAATCCCAAGTCGGCTACTCGATGACCTTCGATTTCCCCTTGTTGGACGCCTCTCCTTTAAGATCTTGAGCTTAAACAATTAAATCAACCTATTCAACCACTTTGTAAAATATTTGTATCACACATTAAAATTTCATTTCATAGGATACACATGACAAATTCTTATCCTTCTACCCCATGCTTTTGAACTATTTGGTTCACAACCTTAAGCTATCACCCTATTGCCAACTATCCTAATCAAGGATAGTATCACAAGTGTGTACACCCATATGGCCGAATGTGCAAGATTAAATTCAACACCACCTATGTGCTTAATTAGGTGGCCGAATATACATAAGCACATTTAGCATTTGATACATTCGGCCTTAGCATAGATTTCATTAAAAGTCCCTATTAGCCACTTCACCATCAATTATCTCATCTACTTAATATTTCATACTTATCATGCTAGCGAATATTACTTATTTAAGTTCAACACCCTTATATACCACACTAGCACCAAATATGATATCTAATTCTTCTCTTTCTCTTTCATCAAGACAACCTATATGAACATTTAACTAATTCAAACTTCACCCTCTTAATGCCCATTATAGCCGAATGTACCAAGCATTTATCATTTTGCAACATGAATTCTATAGCATGGCCGAATACTCATGCACATACACACACAACAACAAGAACTCAATGACCTAAAAATCTCCTTTTATTAAACATTTGAACTCACTCCTCTTCATGCTTCATTACAATAACGTCAAAACACCAACCAAGAAAGACAACATCCATGGCCGAATTTCATCTCCATCAAATAGCAAAAGAAATCTAAACCATGGGCTAGGTAGAACTTAAACTAACAACTAAAGCATGCATGCATCTCATGGAATATCATCAAACATACCTTAGTCTAGCAACCACCATAGCCGATTTTTCTCAAGCTCTTCCCCCTTCTTCCCTTGCTTCTATTCGCCAAGACTACCAAAGGATGAACAACTATTTTCTTTTCTTTCTTTCTTTGTTTTTGTCACTGCAAAGGGGCATCTACACATTATTATTTTTTTGTTATCATCATTTTCTTTTCCATTTCTTTAATACTAACTTTCTTATTTTATTGTTTCCTACATGCATCACTAGTCTAACATGTTGGAGACATGTTTCCACCATAGCATGGCCGGCCATCATGCTCCAATTTGGCTAATTTGACATGCAAGGACAAACACTTTTCCACATGTATTAATAGGCCATTTAAAATTAGCCTATCATATTTCACCACGTCTCGCATTAATCCCTATTTTATAATTTCTCATACAATTGGTAAAATTAGAGAATGAAACTTCCACATGTGCATGTACACCCACAATAAGCATAGAATATAGCAATTAATTATTTTTATGACTCGGTTTTGTGGTCCCGAAACCACTTTCCGACTAGGGTCAATTTGGGGCTGTCACAGACAATGGGCGGATGAATGAAGAAACTCCAATGGACATACAATGCGAAACCCGAATATGAGTATACAATTAAGTATGAATGCTTTGAAAAGCCTCTTGGAGAGTGGAATGTTCAGCCTTGAAGAAAGAGGTTTCATGCATGATTTTGGCCAAATGGCCACTTAGGAAATATCAACCAACATGTCCTTTAATGCTTTGTCCATTAGTCTCAACGAAAAGGCATATGGGAAAGGGTAATTCTGTAGCTATTAATGTTGTCCATGCAAGCTTCCTAGACAACTCATTTAAGTCATCCATGCATGCAAGATGCATGCTCACATTTGCCATTAATTCGTCCCATGCATGCAACCTTACTTTAATGCCTTGTCTTGACCATACACCAACATCCTCCTAAATGCCATTCATGCCCCAACACTCATTAAATTCATTTCTTGACATGAATATACTGAACAGCTTCTTAAATTCGTTCCATGCTTGCCCCAACATCTCATTAATTTAGTCAGAAATAATGCACCATAAATTCTGCTGGACAAAGTAGCAACATGAATTAAATTCGGTCAAGACATTAAACCAGCAGCTCATTAAATCCGTCCCAAGCTCCAACACTCATTGAATTAGACTTCTTTAATGTTGATTCATTCATGTGCCTAAAAACAAATTTATAATGTAAATTAATTCATGTTAAACACATTAAATTCGGCACATTAATAACATGTCTAGACAAGGACATATTTATGACTCAAGTTTAATGCTAGGACAACCATTAAGTTCACCTTAGACAAATAAATAGGAGCAGCTAATTAATTTGTCCTAAACTTGACATATTAAATTCATGTCCTAAACTAAGACATTAAAACTTTATTTAATTATGTACTGATTTGAAAAATTAAAATGAGCTGATTATTTTAAGCTAACTAAATAAACTTAATTATTTCAACAAATTAGAATGCATGGAAATTAAATAATTTTGAATCAAGCTCAATAAGCTTGCGTCAAACCAAAATTAAACCGGTAACAAGCTGAATTGAGCTGAACGGAGCTCGAGGAGCTGGAAACGAGCTAGGATCAGCTTGTAAACAGCGCAATGCTCGGCTTGGTAAACTTGACCAAAGTAGTTCGCGGGGAGGGTTCGTATCAACATAAGCCTCCTGTTGATAAAATCAAAAAACATTAGCTGAAAAATTCAGAGCTATTGGTGATGATGATGCTGAGCGACCTGAATTCTGGCTTGATAATACTATCCGTGTGTTTGATAGGCTATCTTGTACTCCGGATGAATGTTTGAAATGTGCCATAGCTTTGCTACGAGACACCGCATATCACTGGTGGAATACACTGGTATCGGTGGTTCTGAAAGAACGAGTGACCTGGGAGTTCTTTCTGACTGAGTTCTGTAACAAGTATATCAGTTAGAGATTTATCAACCAGAAGTACAAAGAATTTATGGAATTGAAATAGGGTCGCATGACTGTGACAGAATATGAACGAAAATTCATGAGACCCAATCGATATGCTCGAGAGTGTGCTTCGACCGAGGCTGTAACTCCCCAAATATTAAGTGATTAAATTTGTATGTGGTTTTGCATAAATGGTTGCTTGCTTTAGTGGTTAGGTGTCCTAAGAAGTGTGAGAAGTCCTGTGTCCAAACCTTGGCTTTAGCAAAAATTTTGTTTTAATTGAATAGAACCCTTGTCTCTAGTCAGTAGGCTTTTAAATAAAAATGGATAAAACATGACAAAAAAAAGGCCTCCTAGTCTGGTGGTAAATGGCGTGTGGAGTGTTCCTTGGGATTTGAGGTTCGAGGCTTGGCGATGAAAAAGGAACATTTCACTTTGCTGCTGTGTCGTGTAAGAGGTTGTGTGGCATAGGGTTTCTAATGCTGATGGGGGGTTGGAGTGTTTGAAGGGAGTGGGGTGTGTGTAGCCGAAATTTAAGAGGAAATGTGGGGAGTTGGATAGGGATTGGTTAGAGTAAATTGAGGAGATATTTTAGGAGGGATTAAGGGAGGAAAAGTGGGATTGAAGTGTGGTAGAGTTGTGTCGAAATTGGATGGCAGGTGCACAGTAATTTTGGTTGAGTTAATCATTCTTTCAAAATTTTCAGTTTTGGATGCTCATTCCCTTTTTGTGTTTTGCTTTTTTTGCCTTTGGTACAGAAATTTGGTTTCTGTTGTCCTTATTTCTACTTCTCATTTTAGCTTTCTTCCTTTTGTAACCGAATATTTCTTTTAGGGTATCTTCGCATTTTTTTCCCACTATTCTAATTTTGCTTCTTCCCTTTTCTCTCTCAAATCGTCTCTCTTGGACTGAGCACTGTTTTCTTCCCTCTATAACCCTTTTTTGAATACCCTTGTTTCTTCTCCCACTCTACGTTTCAGCTTTCCTCAAGTTTCACTCCTACATTGCTAACCGAATTCTCTTGTAGTCGAACCTTGCTGCTTCTGCCATCTCTATTTTGGGGTTCATGGCTATTCCCTTTCCCTTCCTTATCCCTCTGTCGAAATAGCTTTCCCTTTAACATCTTGTTTGCTCTACCGATTATTGACAAGGGTGTCATTGTACCATCTCGTGCCTCAGTTTTAGGGTGTGCTTTTATAGGCCGATTACTTCTATCTACCATTCTCAGTTTTACGTTTAGGTAAGTCGTTCACTTGGTTCAAGTTAGATACATTTATCAAAATAGTTAACAAGATTAGGCTACAATGCAGATTTTTACCAAGGATCTTGAAGTCAATATCGGTCAACGGATTAAGTGGGCTAAACTACATTCTTTCATTCAAGGTAGGTAGCAATTACCATTTTGGGATTAAGTATTAATAAGAGGGTGTTTAACCTTAGTAAATTAAAGGACTAATGGAGTGTCGTGATTGAATCCAGGTTTAGGTGTTCGTGGATTTTTGCACTCTTTCGCAAATAAGTGTGTAAAACACTGCTCCTAATCGTAAATCAGCAAAAGCAGAAATAAGTGACCGTTGACGCTACACGAGCGTGCGCTCGCTCGTGTGGTAATCCAAACACATAAACATTCACGTTTGATCATAGAGGCCACCGTGAGTGATTTCATGGGCTTAGGCTATTTTGGGCCACGTTCGGCCGAAATAAGCCATGTGGACCCACGGGCTCGTAGACCCCACATGAGTAAACCACATGGACATGTGGAGGTTATTGGGCCAGACAGTGTAATTCACATGGCCAAGGCCATTTTTGGGCTTTGTAGGCCACACGGACATGTGGTCCCACATGGGCCCGCATTATAGGCTTTGGGCCCATTCTCACTGTTTGACTATTAAGGTTGCACAGGTTGCCCGAGACAACTATGGACCTATTGTTTGGTCAGTAAGTATACCTAGACCCCAATTTGATGAAATGACTGTTATACCTCTATGAGGTAAAATGAATGATATGCCCCTATGATATGTATGACTGTAATCGAGGATGACATTTTTGCATACATGTATGATATTATGGCATGACATGTTGCATAGGGATGGGTTTATTATGTTTGGAGGAAGTGTACTGTACTGGCAGCTCCGCTGCAAATACTATTTAGTGCCGCAACTGGTGCTATATTTTGGAGTGTAGGGATGGGTGAATTGATTTTATCCTCATATGGAGTGTAAGGATGGACGGAGTGGAGTGTAAAGATGGATGGGTAGGATTTCTGATTGCATTTTTTGTTACTGTTACTGAAATAGGCTAAGGCCACATTGATATTGATACTATAATGGGATAAGGCCCCAACTGATACTGGACTACCACTGAAATAGGCTTATGCCTAGAATATATTTGCCTATTGTATGGCTGACTGTTTGTTTATTAAGGGATTACACTTTAAGTCTCATAAACTCATCCTATTGCCTATCTATGCAGGTAATCCTTAGGCGAATTGGTGCTGCGGAGGACTCGAAGGTGGCCACACATCCGTTCATGCCTCTATGTATGATTTTTAATTTATTAGTAATTTAAATTTGGGTATTTTATGTAATGAGGTCTCTTTAAAGTTTTAACTTTTAATTTTGGGTTTTTACTTACTTTGATATAAACTGCTAGTTGTAGGAAAAAGACAGGTTTTCAAAAAGATAACTATTTTTCAAAGACACCACGTTTACGCAACACATTTCATAAGCTTCTGCAAAAGACAATATTTTAAAAATTAAAGACGTTTTAACATGGTAAACGGCGAGCTTTAAATTCATCATTAAAAACCAGTAACAAAGGTAAATGTATAAAAGGGTTTTCTGTCATTACGAAAAACACTATAATGTGGCATCACCAGATTCGGCCATAACGTCTAGGCCAAATTTGGGGTGTGACATTTAGTGGTATTAGAGCCAGTTACAAAACTCGACTGTGGATTTGGGTTTCTTTTGAACTTAGAATTTCAAGAAAGAACTGTTTCAAATGATTTTAAATACTTGGAAATATTTTATTGAATGTGTGGTCCATCGAGTCCTCGACGCCGATTTTGTAAGTTCTCTGATACTACTACTAGTTTAAATTGAAATACTGAGATTCTTGTAGGCAGTAGACTGTACTAAAACACTCTATTTAGGGTAACCTAAAACTGTAGTAAGACTACGATCTGTGAGAACAAAACTCTGAATTACTGATAATATTTTCCATAAAATATCCGTTAGTAAACACTGGAACTTTAAACTGATACATAAAATTGTTAAAACAGATAATACGTAAATCGACAATGAGCACCAGAGGTACTCGTGGAAGGGGTACAAGAGGCCGCGGCGGAGGCCATGGAAGTGCTTGGGCTGGGTCTTCGTCATCGGGCCATATGCCTAACGTTGAAGCTAGAGAGGCACCGTCTTTACCTACAACTGAGACTGGGTCTCCTGATCGTGCATCTGGGGACAACGCATTGTTCCAAGCTATGTTACGAATTTTGGAGAGGGTCACTGGGCCCAATACTGGTACTGTGAGCTGTGGGTCTATCACGGAATGACTCAGGTCTAATGGGGCTAAGATTTTTAGGGGTATTGTTGTAGTTGCCCCTAATGTGGCTGAATATTGGATTGAGGCCACAGAGAGGATCTTAGACGACGTCGACTACACCACCGAGCAAAAACTAAAAGGTGCAATGTCATTATTACGAGATGAAGTCTATTAGTGGTGGCTTACAGTTAGAGAGGGTACTCAACCCGACCAGTTGACCTGGGAATTTTTCAAGACTGCATTCCAAGGAAAATATGTGGGTGCTAGTTATGTAAATGCCCAGAGGAGAGAGTTTCTGAATTTGACTCAGGGGGATAAATCTATGGCTGAATACGAGGCTGAATTTTTGTGACTTAGCCGCTATGCTCGTGGGATGGTGGCAACTGAATATGAGCATTGTGTTCGATTCAAAGACGACCTCAGGGATGATTTAAGTGTTCTGATAGCTCTACAGAGGGAGTGAGATTTTTCTACTTTAATATTCACCGAGGATGTGAAGCGCGCTGAGCTTCAGAACCGTGATAAGGAAAGAGGTAAGAATAAGTGGGATTCGGAGACCACAAGTTCATTTTTGAGGCCTAAGAAAAAGGCCAGAGGTGCTGGACCGGTCAGAGTTGGGGCCCTTGTTGTTGTGACTGGACCGCATCCTTGTGCAAATTGTGGGAGACACCATCAGGGTGAATGCTGAAAAAAGATTGGGGCATGTTTGAGGTACGGGTCGTTAGAGCACCGTATTAAAGATTGTCCAACAGAGACCCGATCAGATGCAAGCTATTGGTATGGGTACTATTCAGCCGCCGAGAGGTGTTCAACAACCACTAAGAGGCCCTGGTCAGGTCAGAGGTGGAAATGGTATGAGTCGTGGTCATGGAGCACCGGGCAGAGGTACTGGTCATACTAGGGCCAGGCAGCCAGCACTGGTTAATGCTACACATCGCTGATAGGATAGAGATGCCCCAGGTGTTATAACGATTACGTTTTTTATTCATAATGTACCTTATAATACACTGATTGATGTTGGATCTACGTATTCTTATATAGCACGCACTGTGTGAAACTTTGGGTATAATGGTTGAAAACACTGCGAATGAGGTTACTGTGTTGAGTCTATTAGGGCAGCCAGTAAGAGTAAATAAACTGTTTAAGGAGGTACCTTTTGAGGTTCAAGGAATGATCTTTTTGGCTGATTTAATGGAACTCCTTTTTGGAGAATTCGACTTAATACTGGGCATGGACTGGCTGGTTAAGCATCTAGTGAATTTGGATTGTGCTACTAAACGGGTGGTACAGAAAACTGTGGAGGGTGATGAGATAGTGGTATTTAGAGAGCGTTGAAATTATTTGTCAAATGTGATTTCAGCACTAAAGACTGAGAAATTGGTTCATAAGGGCTGTAAGGCGTATCTAGCCTACATTGGTGTTTCTAACTCTGAGGTTTCATCTGTTAAAGATATCAGCACTGTTAAGGACTTTCCAAATGATTTTTTCGATGAGCTACCTGGGTTACCTCCAAACCGTGAAGTTGAGTTTGGGATTCAACTCCTGCTTGGTATAGCTCTGGTGTCCAGTGCTCCTTATAGAATGGCACCGAAGGAGCTAGTGGAGCTTAAGGCTCATATTCAAGAGTTACTGGATTGAGGGTTCATCCGACCTAGTATGTCTCCATGGGGAGCACTGGTTTTATTTGTGAAAAAGAAGGATAGATCCATGCATATGTGTATCGACTATCAACAATTGAATAAATTGACTATTAAGAATAAGTACCCCCTACTAAAGATTGATGATCTATTTGACTAGTTTCAAGGAGCTTCGGTCTTCTCTAAGATTGATCTTCGATCGAGGTACCATCAACTGAGAGTCAAAGAGGATGACATTTACAAGATAATGTTTAGGACTTGTTATGGTACTATGAGTTTCTAGTGATGCCGATTGGATTGACGAATGCACCAGCGGCTTTTATGGATCTAATGAATGTAATGCCCTAAAAATTTAGGTATTTATTTTTGTATGTTTGTTGCATAAATGCATGCTTGCTTTAGTGGTTGAGTGTCCCGAGGAGTGTTGGAGAGATCTTGAGTTTAAGCTTTGGCTTGAACTAAAATTTGATTTTTAGCTTGAATAAACCCTGTCTCCTGGTGGTAAGATTCTTAAATAAATATAGGGAAGGATGTGTTATAAAAAGCTGGTTGGTTCAGGGGGTAGAGGCGTGTTACTGCAGCTAGTAGATCTTGAATTCGAGCCCTGTTGGGCACAAGGATGTTTCATTTTGCTGATCTTGTCGTGTAGGAGGTTGTTGTTGATCAAAACTCTGCTTATTTGAGTAGAGTTTGAATTGGTTGGATGAGGAGATGATGAGGGAGCGATTTTAGGAGAGATTGGGGGAGGAAAAGGTGGGATTTGATGTTGGGGGGAAGAGTCATTGCTGAATTGGCAAGTGATCTGCTGAGGAATTTTCTTTTCTTTTTTCTCTAAAAAATCGTAGCTGAACACCCTTCTTTATTTCATCAATCGGGTTGCTTTAGCCGAACTCCCTTTTCTTTTTCCCCTCATTTGACTCTTTTGTTTTAACTGATCCCCACTCTTTTCCCTAGTTGTTGCTTAGACCGATGGCTTTTTGATCTTATCCCCTCTTCATCTTAAAAGGGTAGACGAATACCTTATTCTCTTCTCTCAGTTCTGAACTGCTGATTCACGATCGATCCAGTGTGTAGGTGTGTGGTTGTTCTTTCTATCTTTCTTTCATTTTTCTATTGCGTTAAGGGTTTCATCTAATATCTCCCTTTGCGGTTATTTTGTTGTTAGGTATAAGGCCCCTATCTTTTGGGTACTTTTGGCATTTCTGTGGTGTGAGCCGAACGTACTTCCTTTCTGATCTGATCCTACGTATTGGTAAGCGATTGTTCTACTAGTTCAATTGTTTTCTTATGTGGTAGTTGATAAGGTTTTTACTGGACTGCAGATAACCATTAAGGTCTAAGGATTGGGTTATTGCAGCAAAGTGGTAGACAATCTTTAATTGACCAGCCTAGCAAGTGAAAGGTAATATTTTGGTGAAGGGAGTTTGATTAAGGCTTGTTCAACTCGATTGTTAGACATCTAACCATAGCTTTTGTGAAATAGGCTGGAGAGCTTGTGGTTCTGTTGCATCCTTGCGAACAAGTGCGTAATCACACTACTTCAATTGTGAAACAACAAAAGCCAAAAAACTGGTACCATCGATGCCACACGGGCGTACGCTCGCTTGTGTGGTCATCTAAACGCATATGTGATTGTAGAGACCACCACGATCGATTTCGTGGGCATAAGTCATTTTGGGCTACGTTGGGCTGAAATGGGTTGTGTGGGCCCCACGGGCTCATAGCCCCCGCACGGGTAAACCACACTGTTGTGTGGAGATAATTGGGCCGGCTCTATATTTTACACTGCCAAGGCCATTATTTGAGCTTGTTGGGCCACACGAGCTTGTTGGCCCACATGGGCCGTATTATGGGCTTTAGGCCCATTTTCACTCTTTGACTGTTAAGGTCGCATGAGTCGTCTAAGATGACTGTGGGCCTACTGATGGGTCGGTAAGTACACTTAGACCCCATATTGATGAAATGACTGTTATATACCTAGAGGTAAAATGAATAATATACCCCTATGCTATATTTGACTGTATTCGAGCATGACATTTTGCATACACGTATATATTATGACATGACATGTTGCATGAGGGTGGATTTGATATGTTTGGAGGAAGTGTACTGTACTGGCAGCTCTCGTAACACCCCAAACCTGGCCTAAACATTACGACCGAATCTGGTGTGTCACATTGAAGCATTGTTAGAGAAGTCATGTTTTATCTAAAATCTTTCTTAGTGTTTAAAGAATATTTTCATTTTAAATTAAAGTGAATGGAAGCTGCGCACCAGGTAGGATTCAAGAAAAGAGGAGGTGAGTCAATTAGACTGCTTAAGTACCTAGCTCTTCCATGATCCAATCCTAGACATGCACACATCCATTGCCACACTTTAAGCTTAGTACTTGTCCACGAACAACAAATTAAGTTTAAGTCTATTTAAAATATTTATTTCCTTTGAAAACATTTACGTTGCAAAAGCTTTGCTCGGTTATCGTGATATTTTGGAAATAAGTAACTTTTATAAAACGCGCCCTAGAGCTAACCAATTTCAAGGAATCAATTTAAGTGATGTGAATCTCAAGTTGAAAACGATTTAAGTAATTTAAAAACCCAAAATAAAAATAATAGAGCGGCCTTATTACAACTTTAACCAAAATAGAAATAAGAAAAAATAAATGCGAAATTTAAAAGGAAGCTAATTGAAACTTATTTAAAAACCAGAAATTTAATCTTCGTGGCCACTCTGAATCTCGCCCATCTCCAAGTCCACCAACTAGGGCTCACCTGCAAGGATGGAAGAGAAAGGGGGTGAGTTTGGAAAACTCAGTGTATATGAAAAACCCATCCAAAGCCCAAGTCAGCTCAAGCCCATTGGGCCTAAGCCCTATTCAGATAACCGCGAGTACTGGGCCAAAGCTCTTTTCAGAATATGATAAACTGGGCCTTAGCCCCTTTTCAGATAACAGTATGGCCCGTAGGCCCATTCCAAAACAGAACAGACATATTCGTGTATGCAAGCCCAACCCAGCCTATAACCAACCGCTACACTCCACCCATACCTACCCTCCACTCCATGTGGGGAATAGCTCAACCCACCAATCCTACACTCCACAGTTGCAGCATAGCTGCTCAGATATCAATAAGTTAAGGCAAAGCCTCCAGTACGTGGTCAAGCCACTTTCTGTACTTCCTCTATCAATAACCTAGTCCCATGCATCAGAAAATAATAACATGGCATGCAGTAAATAGTAATAGTCAAACATGCATTCAGGTCAACCTTAACCCTAGAGGTATATCAGTAATTTTGTTCCTAGGGGTAAAATTGTAAATTTTCCACCTATACATGTATTTCAGTACTTTTATCAGTTTTAAGGGTTCTCATGAATGTTACGGTCCTTACTAGCCCATTTGTCATCGCAATAATTTATTCATCTCAATTTCACAACTTTAGCCATTGGGCCCTAAAACCCCTAATGGGCCCTACAGTGTCCATTAGCAATTTAAGCCCATTTAATTCAAGTTTTATGACCAGTTTACCGGTTTAAGCAGTTCCGATTCTACAGTCTAACAGAACATACTTATTGCCTATTTTTTTAATATTATGCATTTTATTTTTTTATTATTACCCGTATGGGCCCGTAAGCCCATTGAGCCCAGTTTTAGCCTATCGAGGCCCAATTACCGAAGTGCACAAAATTTCACACACAACTAACTTCCACTTTTCGATTTTAGATCTAATGATTTCTAAACATCTTACGAGCACTCGCACACTCACAAGCCCACGAAATGCCAGAATTTTGGCATTTTGGCTTTTGTCGAATTAAACTATGAGAGGGTGTTTGATACACACTTGTTTCGTAACGACTTCTACTGAGATCCCTTACGCTATCCTACAATTGATTACCATAATTCTTAGATTGCAACTCACAACAACTAATCCCAATATTCAGCAACCCATATTCGAACCATGCCCCTAAAGCCTTTAGAATCTTGCCTTTTTGCTGAAAACCGATGACTAGATCTAAGTCCAGTTGTTCCAAAGATCCAAGCCTTCGATCAAACCTCTAGAAGACACTAATCACCAAAAGAAATCATCGGTTAAAGACCCTTAAAGCCCTATGCCCAAATCGATAGCCTCCCTAGATTTTAGGGACTTTAGCTTTTCTAAATTGTAAAATAAGACTAGATCTGAGGTGATGAGCACTTACCACTTATTCCTCTTTGATTTCTATGCAGATCTGATGCAGGTCTATCCTCTAAACAATAGTAGAACTCGAATCCAGGAGATCTGAAGTTTCGGCTATAAGTCCCTAAATCTATGGTATTTATGCCTTTTAAGTGATGAAGAAGATGACGATTTGAGGCTATAACTTTGAAGTAATATTTTCGAAAGGTACTAAGGGTTTAGAGAAGATGAAAGTTGATCAAAAAGAACAAAAATAACTGAAGGATTTTGGCTTGGAGAAATTGGCACAAGAAGTGAGTTTTCGGGATTTCGTCTTTTATGGCAATCGGCTATGGAGGTTTTGTGGAGGATGGGATTGACAGAGGAGGTGAGTAAGGTGATCAGAAGGTTTCGGCTAGAAGAAAAAGCAAAAAGGAAGAAAGAAAATGGAGGAAAAAGAGAGGAAGAAGAAATCGCCACCAAGGAGAAGGAATTTGCATTTTCGTCTTTTGTGAGAACTCAGAGAGGATGAATGATAGTGAAAGCTTTTAGGTGGCTAACCCTAATTCTCCAAGACAGAAAAAGAAAAGAACCTAACCCTAATATCAACTAAAACAATCAGCCCAACCTCCCTAAGGCCCTTGCCGAAATTCACTTAAATGATCACATGCCCTGTAACATCCTGAATTTGGGGCCTAGAAGAGTTGGATTTTGAGTCTGGGATTCGAATAGAAGAAAACCTGAATAATTAGGAAGTTTTAAATATTATCGTTTCAGAAAAAAAATTTATTTTATTAAATTACCACTAGAAAATTTTTACTGTATTTATTATTACGGATATTTTATATTTTTATGAAATTTTAATTAGTATTATGAGATAAAATTATTATTATTAGAAAAATATTACTGTATGTATGTTTGAAAATTTTATGAAAATTATTATTATTTATTGTATTATTGATATTTGAAATTTTTATTATTAGATATATTTATAAAATTATTATTATTATTGGAAAGGAAAAAAAATATTAGTTGTAGCATACGATTTTCGGGATTTTTTTTGGGTTTTTGTGAGTTTTAGTAAATCTTGAAATTTTCATGTTCTAAATATTAGAATTATGTTTAAATGTGTTAGTAGACCTTTAGAAGGCCCAAGACTAAGCTAAACACGGTAAAATATCAAGGTGGGATTTTTAAGTGAATAGGAGATTTGGTTAAGTGGGCTTTTAAGAAGAACTGCGTAAGTTATGACACAAATAAGGCCTTGGTAAAGTGGCAAGGTGACGCCACTAAGTTCCTAAAAAGTGGCGCTGGGAAGGAATTGGAGGTCCAGGTTCAAGTTGTAAGGTAGGCATATTGTTTTTCTTTTAATTTTTAGGCATGTACTAGGCATGTGATCACACAAGTAAATTTCGACAAGGGCCTTAGGGAGATGGGCGATTGCTCTAATTTAATATTAGGGTTAGGTTCTTTTCTTTTCTATCTTGGAGAATTAGGGTTAGCCACAAAGCTTTCTTTCATCTTTTCTCAATTCTCACAAAAGCCGAAAACACAAGTCTATTTCTCATTGTGCCGAATTTTCTTCTTCTCTTTTCCTCCATGTTTTCTCTTCCTTTATGCTTCTCCTTCTAGCCAAACCTTCGACCATCTTATTCACCTTCTTTGTCGATCCCATCTTCCATTAAACCTTCATCACCAATCGCCATTAAAAGGCGAAATCAAAAACTCACTACTTGTGCCGATTTCTCCAAAGCCAAATCCTTCAGATTTTTGTTCCTTGTGATCAACATTCATCTTCTCTAAACCCTTAATATCCGCTCGGCATCGTTACTCCAAGGTTATAGCCTCAAACCATCATCTTCTTCATCACCTAAAAAGCGAAATACCATAGATTTAGGGACTTATAGCGAAACTTCAGATCTTCTAGATTCGAGTTCTACCATCATTTAGAGGATAAATCTGCATCGATCTGCGAGAAATCAAAGAGGAACAAGTGGTAAGTGCTCATCACTTCAGATCTAGTCTTATTTTACAACTTCAAAAGCCAAATCCTAAAATCTAGGGAGGTCATCGATTTGGGCATATGGCCTTAAGGGATTGTAGCTGATGTTTTCTTTCGTGACTAGAGTCTTCTTAAGCATTGAATTAAAGGCATGGTTCATTGGAGCAATCGATTCGAGCTAACTATCGATTTTGGCAAAAGGTAAGGTTTCAAAGGTTTTAGGGATATGGTTCGATCATGGATAAGTAAGTTTTGGGGTTTAGTGATTATAGTTTGTAAATAAGAACTGTGCTAATAAATTGTAGGACATCGAAGGGATCTCGGAAGCGATCGTCGCAAATCGGTGTGTCTAGAACACCCTTTCTTAGTTCAATTCGAAAAAGCCAAAATGCCAAATTTCGGCATTTCATGGTCATGTGAGTATCTGAATGCTCTCAAGGCATAGAGTAATTGTTAGATCTGGCACCGCAAGGTGGTAAGCAAGTTCGTGTGACGTTTTAACATATTTCGGAAAAAGGGGCTCGATGGGCCAAAACTGGGCCCAATGGGCTTACGGACCAATATGGGTAAGAGATGGGCAAATTAGCTCATTAGGTAGATGGTGGAATCAAATTGCATAAAACTGATAAAATTACTGAATTAGCTTCTGCGATGGCGTGATCACGAAATTACCCCTAAGAGCAAAATTACCAAATTACCCTAAAGAGCAAAATTACCGATATACCCCTAGGGTTTTAAATTGGTGAACGCTTGATTGATTACTACTGTATTTTGCATGATATGCATTTATTAATATCTGTTGCATGGGATTGGGGTATTAATGGAGGAAATCTTGAAAGTGGTTCATCCACGTCTTGGAGGCTTTGCCTCAATGACTGAAATTTGAGGCGTTCTTTAAGCAATGTGTGTGTGAAATTTGGGTGGGTTGAGATATTCCCACATGGTGTGTAGGGTTGGTGCAGGCGGTGTAGCGGTTGGTGGGTTGAGTAGTCTCCCAGGATGGGCTTGCATTCATTATTCTTGTTGTTACACATGTCATCGAATCGGGCCTATGGGCCACATTTGTTATGTAAAAAGGGCTAAGGCCTTGCTCATCAGATTCGGAAAGGGCTTACGCCTCTTGTGTCTTGTTATCTGAATAGGGCTTAGGCCCAATGGGCTCGAGCTGATTTGGGCTTTGGATGGGTTTCAGTACACTGAGTTTTCCCAAACTCACCCCTTCCTCTTCCATCCTTGCAGTGAGCCCTAGAATTGGAGGACTTGGGTCAAGGGATTCAGAGTGGCCATGAAGATTGATTGCCGATTTTAAATAAGTTTAGCATTTATTTTGGATTATTTTATTATGCTTAAAGTTGTAATAAGGTCGCTCTTTTAATTACTTATATTTTGGGGATTATTAAACCGGCTAGCACTAGGGTTCGTTTTATAAAATCTACTTGTTTTAAAAAGATCACGATGACGCCATAAAGTTTCCATAAAGTAAATGTTTTCCCAAGAAAAATAAATATTTTTAAGTAAACGATTTGCAACCTTAATCATTTTCTTAAGCTGGTCATAATCAAACGGTTTTCTCAAAATTATACGAGATGTTAGAGTGTGGCAATGGCGGTGTGCATGTCTAGGATTGGATCCAAGAGAGCTTGGTACTTAGCAATCCGACGGACTCACCTCCTCTTCTTCCTGGTTTTCCTACATGGTGCGCAGCTTCCATTCACTTTAACTTACTTTTAAAAGTGTCTTTTACAAAACCAACTCAGCTTTTCCAAACTAAGTGTTTTGAACGCATCAATGTGGCGCATCAGATCCAGTCATAACATCCAGGCCGGGTTTGGGGTGTTACATGCCCGGCACATGGCTAAAAAAAATAACAATATGCCTACCTTGCAACTTGAACCCTGGACCTTTAATTCCTTCCCAGATGCCTTTTTTTTAGGAACTTAGTGGTGCCACCTTGCCACTTTACCAAGGACTTATTTGTATCGTAATTTACGAAGTTCTTCTTAAAAGCCCACTTAACCAAATCTCCTATTCACTTAAAATCCAACCTTGATATTTTACCATGTTTAACTTAGGCTTGGGCCTTCTAAAGTCCCACTAACACATTTAAACACAATTCCAATATTCAGAACACCAAAATTTCAAAATTTACCAAAAATCACAGAAACCCGGAAAATCCCGAAGATTAGGGCATTACAGCTCTGCTGCATATACTATGTAATGCTGCAACCGGTGCTATATTCTGGAGTGTAGGGATGGGTGGGTCGATTTTATTCCCACATGGAGTGTAGGGTTGGACGGAGTGGAGTGTAGAGGATGGAAGGGTAGGATTTCTATTTGCATCTCCAATACTGTACTGAATTGGGCTAAGGCCCCCACTATTACTATTACTGTAATGGGCTAAGGCCCACACTGATATTGCTACTGATAAGGGCTTAGGCCCAGACTGTTTACACTCCGTGATTTACTATTTGATAAATAGGGATTACACACTAAGTTTCCATTAACTCACTCTTCTACTTATCTGCGCAGGTAATCCTTAGGCGGGTCAGTGCTGCGAAGAACTCGGATATGGCCACAACACTGTTTATGTTTTTCATTTTTGATTTCTAGTAAAGGTAGTTTTATTTGGGTTAATTTTATGTAATAAGGCCATTTTAAGTTTTTATTTTTACTTGGGGATTTATTTAAATTGACTTAAATCTGTGTTAGCAGTAGGACTTGGGTTTTCAAAAAATAAATGATTTTCAACTACCGTACCATGTTACTTGTTTTAAAAGCTTCCGTAACGAACAATGTGTTAAAGTGTAGTAATTTTTAGTATGAAACATGTTTTGCTAAACAAACCTGGAACTTAACAAATGAATAAAATAATTTAGCTTCTCATTAAGATCACAAACAAGGTTTTAACACAAATGGACTTTTCTAATAGAACTATGTTTTTCAAAACACACTCCAATGTGACATTACAGATTCAGCCATAACATCTAGGCCAGGTTTAGGGTATTACATTTAGTTGTATCAGAACCAGGTTACAAAACTAAGCTATGAATTTGGGTTTTTTTTGAAAAATGTAAATTTCAAAAGAATTGTTGCAAGTGGTGGAAAACTATTTTGAGGTGTTGTTTCTGAATGTGTGGTCTACCAAGTCTCTGGCATCAATCCTGTAAGTTTTCTAAAACTACTATTCGATTTAGTTGAAATACTGAGATTACCGTAGATAATAGACTGTACTGAAACCTTTATTAGGGTAACCTAAAACTGTAGTGAGACTGCAAATTGTGAAAACAAAAACTCTAAATTTATGATACTATTTTTCTTAAAATATCTGTTAATAAACACTAGAACTGTAAAACTGATGCATAAAACTATTAATATAGATAATACATAATAAGCACCAGAGGTACTCGTGGAAGGGATACAAGGGGCCGCGACGGAGGCCGTGGTGGTGCTCGGGCTGTGTCTTCGGCATCGGGCCATATGCCTAACATTGAGGCAAAAGAGGCACCGGCTTCACCTATGACTGAGGCTGGTCACATGATCGGGTGGCTGGGGATGACGCATTGTCTCAAGCTATGCTACAAATTCTAGAAAGGGTCACTGGGCCTAATACTGGTACTGTGGGCCATAGGTCGGTAACAGAACGACTCAGGTCTAATGGGGCTGAAATCTTTAGGGGTATCACTCGAGTTGCCCCTAATGTGGCTGATTATTGGATAAAGGCCATAGAGATGATCATGGATGACCTCGACTACACCCCAGAGCAGAAACTAAAAGGTGTAGTGTCGTTGTTGAGAGGTGAAGCCTACCAGTGGTGGCTTACTATGAAAGAGGGTACTCAGCCTGATCGAGTGACTTGGCAGTTTTACATGAATGCATTCTAGGGGAAATATGTAGGCGCTAGCTATGTAGATACTCGTAGGAGGGAGTTTCTAAATCTGACCTAGGGGATAAGTCCGTGGCTGAATATGAGGAAATTTTTTTTCAATTGAGCCGCTATGCTCGAGGTATGGTGGCAACTGAGTATGAGCACTACGTGCATTTTGAGGATGCCCTCAGAGATGGTTTACGAGTTTTGATAGCTCCATAGAGTGGCGAGATTTTGCTGTGTTAGTAGAAATGGTGAAGATCACCGAGGATGTGAAACGTGTTGAGTGCCAAAATCGTGAGTCGAACAGGGGAAGGAACAAAAGGGTTTTGGAGCCCTCAAGTTCAGCTTTGAGGCCTAAGAAAAAGGCCAAAGTTGATGGGCCAGTCAGAGTTAGGCCCTCTGTTGCTACTTTTGGGTCGCAGCCCTGTACTGTTTGTGGGAAATGCCATCATGGCGAGTACTGGGTACGGATAGGGGCATGTTTGATGTGCGAATCTATGGAGCACAGTATCAGGGATTGTCTATGGAGGCCCGATCAGATACAAGCTACTGGTATGGGTACTGTTCAGTCGCAGAGAGGTTATTAGTAGCCATCAAGAGGCCGTGGTCAGGCCAGAGGTGGAAATGGTATGGGCTGTGGTCGTGGAGGACCGGGCAGAGATGCTGGTTATACTGAGTTGAGGCAGCCAGCACTGGTTTATGTTGCATGTTGTTTAGAGGATGGATACGCCCCAGATGTTATTATAGGTACGTTCTTTATTCATAATGTACCTTATACTGCATTGATTGATGTTGGATTTACGCACTCTTATATAGCATGCACTGTGTTTGAGACTTTGGGTATAATGGTTGAAAACACTACGAGTGAGGTTACCGTGTTCAGTCCATTAGGACAATCAGTGAGAGTGAATAAATTGTTTAAGGATGTACCTTTAGAGGTTCAAGGAATGGTCTTTCTAGCAGACTTAATGGAACTTCCTTTTGGGGAATTAGACATAATATTGGGCATGGACTAGCTGGTTAAGCATCAGGCAAATTTGGATTGTGCTGGAAAGCGAATGATACTGAGAACTCAAAAGGGTGATGACGTAATTGTGATTGGGGAGCATCAAAACTATCTCTCAAATGCGATTTTTACACTTAGAGCTAAGAAGTTGGTTTGTAAGGGTTGCGAGGCATATCTAACCTACGTCAGTGCCTCTGGTTCTAATGTTTCAGCATTTAGAGATATCAGAGCAGTTAAGGATTTTCCAGATGTCTTTCCCGATGAGCTACCGGGGTTACCTCCTAACCGTGAAGTTGAGTTTGGGATAGAGCTCTTGCCTGGTACAACCCCAGTGTCTATCGCCACTTATAGAATGGTACCAAAGGAGCTAAAAGTGTAACGCCCCGTACCCGAGACCGTCGCCGGAGTCGAACACGAGGTGTTAACAGACTTAATTCATTACTTAAACAGCTCAAACAATTTATTTTTAAAATTTTCAGTCAAGCTAACAATCTATGTCATAGTCACTTAAAAATTTATATCTAGAGTTACGAAACTCGAAATCCAATTCCGTAAATTTTCCCTGAAACTATACTCATATATATATTTACTAATTTTTTTATAGAATTTTTAGTCAACCCAATTAGTACATTTTATTAGTTAAAGTCTCCCCTATTTCAGGGTTTGACTGCTCTGACCTCTGTGTATTACGAATCAGATATCTCCCTGTACAGAGTCACAATGACTATGCCGTTTGTTTCTAATAGAACTATACTCAATAAGGAATCTGTACATATAAATTATGACTTCTAATTATTTTTGAACAATTTATGGTGAATTTCCAAAGTCAGAACAGGGGATCCAGAAATCACTCTGGCCCTATTTCATAAAAATTTAAACATCTCATAAAATATAACTCATATACTTATTTTGTTCCATCCATATGAAAATAGACTCATAATTCTTCAATTCCATATTTTATTCACCATCGAATTGTATCTATACTATTTTTAATGATTTTTCAAACTCACGTCACTGCTGCTGTCTGAATCTATTTTATGGTAAATTTTTACCTATTTCATGTTTTCCATGGATTAGCTAGTAATTTAGCATACATAACACCAAATATGATCATGATTAGCCATTCCAATGGCTAATCATTACCAAGCATTTCCATACCACTCAATAACAATATCATAAGACCATATATACAAAATGATAATAATGCTATACATGCCATACTCAAAATATGCAAGCCATTATGCCAAGATGGTATACGGATATAGTGTGAGCATGCCTCCGACCGTTCCCGATTTTCGAGCTGGCTTGTCAACACTACAAGGAATGAAAAGGAGGGAGTAAGCATAAATGTTTAGTAAGCTCACATGCAAATAGCATGTAACACAACTATATACGCAAACATAAAACATCATTTGCATAATCATCACCGAGACATTCATATCACATTTTCATTTATCATCTTACCATATTGTTGTTATATCGAGTTTTCAACCCAAGGGTTAAGTACATACCTGTTCGAAGTATTCATTTCACAGCACTTACCAATACGTCCCTTTCATCTCGAGTATTCCTCCATTTGAGTAGAATTTTACCCGTTGAACACATCGGAATATAATTCGGATACATGGAAAGTTTGCACATAAGTGCCACATATGTAGCCAAGCTACCATGTAACCCGCCCATAAGTGAACTCGGACTCAACTCAATGAGCTCGGATGCCTAGTTACATCTCTCGAACTCGAACTCAACTCAACGAGTTCGGACATTCACATCCATAAGTGAACTCGGACTCAACTCAACGAGTTCGGATGCCCAAACACCCTAGTGACATGTCACTTGTATCCTAATCCATTCCTAAGGTTCAACAAGACCTTTTTCCCAATCATGTGTCTCAACCATCTTCTACGGAATGCCGTTAGCGATACTCGGTAGTATTTCACATTTTCCAAGTATATCACATAATTTGACATATTAACAAACAATTATCACAGTATAATATTTCATAATAATTATCATATCATTTAAATAACATTAAAACATTTAAAATAATAACTATGTTACCAACATTTACATATGAACTTACCTCGTATGCGAAAATGGCTACTTTTACCATTTCGTCCACAAATGTTATTTTCCCCATTTTAGCCTGAATTTTAGTTTTCCTTGCTCTATCATTTAAAATATAGTCTAATTATGACTCACATTATACAAATTGACCCAAAATCATATTTTGGCAAAATTACAGTTTTGCCCCTAAACTTTCACATTTTACACTTTTGCCCCAAAGCTCGTAAATTAAAATTCAGCCTATTTTCTTATGTTTTATGACATGCCGATCATTTTTCCCTTCTATGGTAACATCAAATTCTCACTCTAACATGTACTTATGACTATTAGGTATTTTTACCGATTAAGCCCTTTTCCTCGTTTTCACTTAAAACCGAGTAGTACAAGTTGTCTAACATAATTTAAAACCTCATATTCTATCATAAAACACCAAAATACACAAATTTCACCTATGGGTATTTTTCCAAATATGAACCCTAGGTTGAATTATTGCTAGCATAAGCTTAATCAAGCTAGGGACTCCAAAAGCGTAAAAATCATTAAAATGAGGCTAGAACGGACTTACAATCGAGCTTGGAAGCTTGAAAACCCTAGCCATGGTTTCTCCTTGCTATATTCGGCCATGGGGTTGAAGATGAGCAAAATTGGCTTTAATTTTGTATTTTAATTCATTTTACCCTAAATGACCAAAATGCCCTTACTACTAAACTTTCCAAAATTCCATCCATGTCCAATTTTGTCCATAGACTTAGAAATTGGTAAAATTGCTATTTAAGACCTCTTAATTAATATTTCAAAACAATTTCATACTAGAAACTTTTAGAATGCAAGTTTTGCAAATTATTCGATTTAGTCTCTAATTTCAATTTAAGCACTTTATGCATAAAATTTCTTCACAAAATTTTCACACAATCATGCAATCATATCATAGACCTCAAAATAATCATAAAATAATTATTTCTATCTCGGATTTTGTGGTCACGAAACCACTATTCCGACTAGGCCTAAAATCAGGATATTACAAGAAGAGCTTAAAACATAGATTCAAGAGTTACTAGATTGAGGGTTCATTCATCCTAGTGTGTCTCCATGGGGAGTACCGGTGTTATCTGTGAAAATGGATGGAACCATGTGTATGTGCATTGACTATCGGCAACTGAACAAATTGACTATCGAGAATAAGTACGTCTACTGAGGATTGACGATCTATTCGACCAGTTTCGAGGATCTTAGGTCTTCTCTAAGATTATCTTCGATCGGGGTATCATCGACTGAGGGTCAAGGAGACTGATGTTTACAAGATAGCCTTTAGGACTCGTTACGGTCATTACGGGTTTCTAGTGATGTCGTTTGGACTAACGAATGCACTAGCAGCTTTTATGGAATTGATGAACCAAGTGTTCCAGCTCTATCTGGATCGATTCGTAGTGGTGTTTACAGATGACATTCTGGTGTATTCAAGGACTGAGGAGTAATATGATGCACATCTTTAAGTTGTTCTGCAGATTTTGAGGGAGAAACAATTATACGTTAAATTTAGTAAGTGTGAATTCTCGCTACGAGAGGTAACTTTTTTGGATCATGTGGTGTCTGTTGAGGGGACTAGGGTTGATCCTCAAAAAATTTAAGTGGTTATGGATTGGAAACAACCTAAGTCGATATCTGAGATTTAAAGTTTTCTGGGTCTTGCAGGGTATTGTAAATGATTTGTTGAGGGGTTTTCGTTGATTGCTGCACCTCTGACTAAGTTACTGCATAAAGGGGTACCGTTTGACTGGACTGATAAGTAGCAACAAAGTTTTGAGAGACTTAATAAAGTTCTGACTGAGGCCCCTGTCTTAGTATAGCCAGAATTTGGGAAGGAATTCACTATCTACAGTGATGCATCACATGTTGGCTTAGGATGTGTGCTGATGCAAGAGGGTAAGGTAGTTGCATATGCGTCTCGTCAGCTTAAGATACATGAAGCGAATTACCTGACTCATTACTTGGAGTTGGCTGCAGTGGTTTTCCCACTAAAAATCTGGAGGCATTATTTATATAGTGAGAAGTGTATCATTTACATGAATCACAAGAGCCTCAAGTATCTCCTCACCCAGAAGGAGATGGATTGAGCTGCTTAAAGATTATGATTGTTCGATTAAATATCACCCTGGTAAGGCTAATGTGGTAGCTGACGCACTGAGTGGTAGGGCTGTTACTGATCTAAGGGCGATGTTTGCTCGTCTAAGCTTATTCAACGATGGTAGTCTATTGGCCGAACTTCAAGTAAAACTGAGGTGGGTTGAACACATTAAGGGTAAATAGTTGGAAGATGAGTCGTTGGGCCCTCAATTTATAGATAGAGAATGGGGAAACTTTAGATTTTGGGCTGAATAGTTAAGGGTACTCTGTTTTCGTGGGAGAGTGTGTGTACCAAGGGATACTGATTTGAGGCAGTCTCTATTACAAGAAGCGCATAGTAGTCCTTATGCTATGCATCCTGGTGGGAACAAGATGTATCGAGACTTTCGTGAGTTATATTGGTGGCCAATTCTTAAGCGTGAAATTACCGACTTCATAGGTAAATGCCTTACCTATTAGCTAGTTAAGGCTGAGCACCAGTTACCTTCAGGGTTGCTTCAGCCAGTTAAGATTTCACTTTGGAAGTGGGAGAGCGTAACTATGGAATTTGTTAGTGGGCTACCCCTAACGCTTTCTAAGAAAGATTTGTATGGGTCATCGTGGACCGATTGGCCAAGTTTGCCCACTTCATACCTGTTCGTATTGATTACTCGCTGCAAAAATTGGCTAAACTATATGTATCTGAGATAGTGTGACTGTATGGGGTACCGATTTCTATAATATCTGATAGAGATCCTCACTTCACATCTTGGTTCTGGAAAAAGTTGCATGAAGCATTGGGTACAAGGTTGGACTTCAGTACTGCGTTCCATTCTCAGACAGATGGCAGTCAGAGAGGGTGATTCAGATATTGGAGGACATGTTAAAGAGTTGTGTGATTGACTTTCGGGGTAGTTGGGAGGATTATTTGCCATTGGCAAAGCTTGCATACAATAATAGCTACCAGTCTAGCATACAAATGGTATCTTACAAGGCATTATATGGTCGTAGGTGCCGTACTCCTTCTTGTTGGACTGAGTTGGGTAAGCAGCATGTTCTGGGCCCTGAGTTGATTTCTGATATGCGGATAAAGTGAGGTTGATTTGGGATCGTCTAAAGGTGGCATCCGACAGGCAGAAGTCTTATGCGGATCTGAGGCATAAGGAGATTGAGTATTCTATAGCGGACTTGGTGTTTCTTAAGGTCTCGCCATAGAAGAAGATACTGAGGTTTAGTTAGAAGGGAAAATTAAGTCCTAGGTTCATTGGGCCTTACCGTATACTGAAACATGTAGGATTGTTACCTATCAGCTTGAGTTACCCCCAGAGTTAGACCAGATTCGTGACGTGTTCCATGTCTCTATGTTGAGGCAATATCATTCTGATTTGGCGCACATCATTTTAACTGAGGAGATTGAGGTTAGGCCTGATCTGATTTTTGAGGAGGAGCCGATTTAGATTTTAAACCGTGATGTGAAAGTGTTAATTCCACTAGTTAAGGTGCTATGGTGTAGTCATAGTTCTGAGCAAGCCACGTGGGAACTTGAAGGGGTGATGCAACAACAATTCCCCCATATGTTTTGACCAGGTAAATTTTGAGACTGAAATTTTCTCTTAGGGGCTAGAGTTGTAATGCCCCAAAAATTTAGGTATTTATTTTTGTATGTTTGTTGCATAAATGTATGCTTGCTTCAGTGGTTGAGTGTCCTGAGGAGTGTTGGAGAGGTCTTGAGTTCAAGCTTTGGCTTGAACTAAATTTTGATTTTTAGCTTGAATAAACCCTAACTCCTGGTGGTAAGATTCTTAAATAAATATAGGGAAGGATATGTTATAAAAAGTTGGTTCGTTTAAGGGGTAGAGGCGTATTACTGCTGCTAGTAGGTCTTGAGTTTGAGCCTTGTTGCGCACAAGGATGTTTCATTTTGCTGCTCTTGCCGTGTAGGAGGTTGTTGTTGACCGAAACTCTACTTATTTGAGTATAGTTTGAATTGGTTGCATGAGGAGATGATGGGGGAGCGATTTTAGGAGTGATTAGGGGAGGAAAAGGTGGGATTTGAGGTTGGGGGAGAGAGTCATTGCCGAATTGGCAAGTGATCTATTGAAGAATTTTGATTGTGGTAGAGGACCCCTTTAGTGTTCAATTTTGACTGTGGCATTTTTCTCTATTCCTTCTTTGGAAGTAGATTGTATTAGGAAATGGGAGTAGCATCCTCCATTTTGTTGATTTCGAGTGTCGTTCGTGGTCTTTTTGGTTCTTGAATTTATTTTCTTTTTAGCCTATTGTTTTGCCAATTTTCTTTTCTTCTTTCTCTCAAAAACCTTGCCCGAACACCCTTCCTTCTTTCATCAATCGAGTTGCTTTAGCCGAAATCCCTTTTGTTTTTCCCCTCATTTTTAGCCGAAATCCCTTTTGTTTTTCCCCTCATTTGACTCTTTTGTTTTAACTGATCCCCACTCTTTTCCCTCGCTGTTGCTTAGACTGATTGCTTCTTGATCTTATGCCATTTTCATCTTAAGAGGGTAGCTGAATACCTTATTCTTTTCTCTCGATTCTGAACTATTGATTCTCGATCGATCTGGTGTGTAGGTGCATGGTTGTTCTTTCTATCTTTCTTTCATTTTTCTTTTGCGCTAAGGGTTTAATCTAATATCTCCATTTACGGCTATTTTGTTGTTAGGTATAAGGCTCCTATCTTTTGGGTGCTTTCGGCTTTTGTGTGGTGTGAGCTGAATATACTTTTCTTCTAATCCATATCCTACGTTTCGGTAAGCGATTGTTCTGCTAGTTCAACTATTTTCTTATGTGCGGGTTGATAAGGTTTTTACCAGAGTGCAGATAACCATTAAGGTCTAAGGATTGGGTTTTTGCAGCAAAGTGGTAGGCAAACTTTAATTGATCAGTCTAGCAAGTGAAAGGTAATATTTTGGTGAAGGGAGTTTGATTAAGGCTTCTTCAACTCGATTGTTAGACATCTAACCATAGCTTTTGTGAAATAGGTTAGAGTGCTCGTGGTTCTGTTGCATCATTGCGAATAGGTGTGTAATCACACTACTTCAATTGTGAAATAGAAAAATCTGGAAAACTGGTAACATCGATGCCACACAGGCATACACTCACTCATGTGGTCATCTAAATACATAAGTGCGAGCATGTGAATTTAGAGACCACCAGGAGAGATTTCATAGGCTTAGGTCGCTTTGGGCCTCGTTGGGCCGAAATGGGTCGTGTGGGCCCCACGAGCTCATGGGCCCTGCACGGGTAAACCTCAATGTTGTGTGGAGATAATTGGGTCAGTTGTGTAGTTTACATGGCCAAGGCCATTATTTGGGCTAGTTAGGCCACAAGAGCGTGTCGACCCACATGGACCGTATTATGGGCTTTGGGCCCATTTCCACTGTTTGACTGTTAAGGCCGCATGGGTCATCTAAGTCGACTGTGGGCCTACTGATGGGTCAGTAAGTACACTTAGACCCTATACTGATGAAATGACTGTTATACCCCTAGAGGTAAAATGACTAATATACCCCTATGCTATATTTGACTGTATTCGAGCATGACATTTTGCATACACATATATATTGTGACATGACATGTTGCATGGGGATGGGTTTGATATGTTTGGAGGAAGTTATTATACTGGTAGCTCTGCTGCATATACTGTTTAGTGCCACAACCGGCGTTATATTCTAGAATGTAGGGATGAGTGGGTCGATTTTATCCCCACATGGAGTGTAGGGTTGGACGGAGTGGAGTGTAGAGGATGGATGGGTAGGATCTCTGTTTGCAGCTCTACTACTGTACTGAATTGGGCTAAGGCCCATAATGTTACTATTACCGTAATAGGCTAAGGCCCATATTGATATTGCTACTGATAAGGGCTTAGGCCCAGACTATTTACACTGTATGATTTACTATTTGATAAATAGGGATTACACACTGAGTTTCCATAAACTCACTCTTCTGCTTATCTACGCAGGTACTCCTTAGGCAGGTCAGTGCTGTGAGGGACTTGGAGATGGCCACACCACTGTTTATGTTTTTTGTTTTTGATTTCTAGTAAAGGTAGTTTTATTTGGGTAAATTTTATGTAATAAAGCCGTTTTAAGTTTTTTATTTTTATTTGGGGATTTATTTACATTGACTTATATCTTTTAGCCGTAGGACTCAAGTTTTCAAAAGGTAAATGTTTTTCAACTACCATACCGCGTAACTTGTTTTAAAAGCTTCAGCAACGAACAATGTGTTAAAGTGTAGTTATGATTTAGTATGAAAAAGTTTTGCTGGACAAACATGGAACTTAACAAATGAATAAAATAAGTTAGCTTCTCATTAAGATCACAAATGAGGTTTTAACACAAATGGACTTTTCTAATAGAACTATGCTTTTCAAAACACAATCCAATGTGACATCACAGATTTGGCCATAATGTCTAGGTTGGGTTTGGGGTGTTACAATGAACCTAGTGTTCCAGCCCTATCTGGATCAATTCGCAGTGGTTTTTATAGATGACATCTTGGTGTATTTGTAACACCCCTAACCCATATCCATCGCCGGACTAGGGTTAAGCGGCATTACCAAACATATCAAAACACTTTGCCTTCATTTCACAAACATCATAGCTGTGACAGCCCAAAATTGACCCTAGTCGGAAGGTGGTCTCGGGACCACAAAACCGAGGCATAAAAATAATTTAAAATTTATTTCGATGCCTATAATATGTGTGTATTCATGTATGACATTTTTTGATGATTGGTTTAGTGTTATAAAGGTGAATTTCACTAGAAAGGACCTAGTAGTGAACTTTGAAAGTATGATGGGGAAATGTGTGATGACTAATTAAAGCATGCATGCAAAATAAAGGACTTGCAGGTCAAATTCCCACTTTTTAGGTGGTGGCGGCCATGACAAGGAGGATGGGCTAAACATGTCATGAAACATGTTTTGTTGGTGCATTAGGGTGAAATAATAAACAAAGGTGTATGGGTGATAAAAAATGAAAAAAAATGTGTGTGAGTGTGGTAATCCCCCCTTGCCGTGAGTTGAGAAAGAGGAAGAAAAAATTTTGTTGTGTTCATCCTTTCTCATCCTTTTGGCCGAAAATCATAAGGGGAAGAAAGAGGATTTTTGCTTCATGCTTGGTTTAGAAGAGATCTAGAAGGTGATTTGGCTAAATTGGCATCAAGATTAAGGTATGTATGAGGTTGTGTTAGGAGTTTCATGCATGTTTTGGTTGCTAACTTGATGTGCATGTTAGCCATGGCTCAAATCTTTGTTATGCCATGGAAATGGTATTTGGCCAAAGTTGTTATGGTGATAAAGCCATTGCATGCTAAGTGTGAAGCTTGATGATGATGCATGCAATGATGGATTGTCTACTCTTGAGTAAGATTTTGAGTTTTCTTTTGTGTTTAACCATGATTGAAGTTGAATGGAGCATGATTTTCATATTCGCCATGATGCATCCTTGAACATGGTTCATGCCTCTTGCATGTTAGTTAAAATTTGTATTTTGGATGGCTATGGACATCTTGAAATTGACCATGCTCATATTGTATATATATGTTTACACATGATGTTTTGGCTATGAAGTAAGTGATGAATATATTGGTTTAAAGAAGAAGATGTGGAAGAATGCTTGTGAAATTGCAAGCACAATTCGGCCTAGCACACATATAAGTGCTTGATGCTATATTATAAGTTTTGGGCCACAATGTGAAAAGCATTAACTAGTAAATGCATGCTGTTTTTGTGAGGTATTAAGTGCAAAATTGGCCTCAACATGTACATGAATATTCGGCCTTGGGTAGCCTATTGAAGGCCTTAGCCTTTCCTTGATGCTCAAATAAATTGTATTGAATTGCTTGATGTAGTATAAAATGTGCATGACCATTGTGTATTCAAGCTAAAGAGTGGCCATATGACCATTTAAACTCCTTTTCATATTCGGCCATAAGCAAGCACAATGAGGTTTTAATAAATTGAATTTGTTTGAATTAGCTCAAGAGCTAAGAGGGCCACAATTGGACAAGGGGAAGGAAAAGGTGATCGAATAGCCGAAAAAGCCGTTCGACAACATCCGAGGTAAGTCCTCAAGAAGTGACCTTACTTGAATTATGTGAGATGAAATATGGATGTGTATGATTATTGATTATGTGTGTATGAGTATTTGAATTCTACCGGGCTAAGTCCCAAGGCGAATATGCTTGTGATTATATTTGCGTTTGAGCCTTAGTAACGAAAATGAAATATGTATGTCCAATGATTATTGATGTATGTGTACATGAGAAATTGAATGATATCCGGGCTAAGCCGAAGACAATTATGCTGGAAATTATATCCGGGTTAAGACCCGAAGGCAATTGTGCTAGTGGCTATATCCGGGCTAAGACCCGAAGGCATTCGTATGCGAGTTATTCTATCCGGGCTAAGACCCGAAGGCATTTGTGCACGTGATTATATCCGGTTATATTCGAAGAATCTTGGGCTGGAGGTGAGTGTTGGTTGCTGTAATGAATTCAATTAGTACACTCGAAAAGCCCAAAGGATAAGGTGCGTTATATGTGCATTGGAAAGTCGACATGTTTGAGCAACATTCGCTCAATCGACTAATGAATTTCAGTTATTGAATTGATTGATACTTTGTGAAAGTATATAATGATGAAGTGTGAAGTAAGAATGTGTATTAATGAAATGATGCATTTGGCTATGTGAATATATTGCTGTAATTAGAGTTGATTATATTCCTTGAGACTTACTAAGCATAAAAAATGCTTACTCAGTTACTTTGGCTCTCTGTTTTATAGATTTATTTCGATAGCAATCGGATTCGGGATCAATAAAGTCGAAGTCATCCACACTATCCACGCCTCTATTTTGGTATAAATTTTGGTTGAACTTTGAAAAGGCATGTATAGGACTACCCTTGTTGGTTGAATATGTTGTGATGTATATATATACGGCCATGCGAAAATGGCTCGTAAAAGTGAAGTATCGACTTAGACTAATTGTGGTTTGTATGTATATATTTGGTGTCATGATGTGGCTATGGCTTGGAAATGGGAATGCTGGTCATATGATCAGCCATTGGCATGGTTAAAATGATCATATATGAACCTATGTATGGCAAGACTAGTTGGTTCATGGAGACTACCAAATAGGTAAGACCTACCTTAAAAACAGATGCTGCCAGCTGCAGTGACGTGAATGTGAAAATCACCAAAATTCGTAGGAATGGAATTAAATAGTGAATAAGCTATGTAAATGAACCTTGATGAGTCTATTTTCATATGGAAGAAACGAAATGGTCATAGGAGTTACATGTTAAGAGATATTAAAGCTATTGTGAGACAGGGCCAGAATGGTTTCTGGGTTCCCTGTCGCAACTTTAAAATTCACTATAAATTATCCAAAAGAATTAGGAGATATACCTTATATGTACAGATTCTATTTTGAGTCTAGTTTCATTAGAAACAAACGGAACCAACATTAAAGCCCTGTACAGAGAGATATTCAAGTTATACCACGCGAAGGTCAGAGCAGTCGATCCCTGTAACATGGGTGACTTTAACTAATAAACTGTACCAATTGGCCCGACCAAAATTCTAGAAATAAATCCATGGATGGATATATGAGTCTAAATTCAGGAAAATTTACGAAACCAGTTTCGAGTTTTAAACTCGAGATATGATTTTAAAGGCGACAGTGATGCAGTTTTCCAGCCTGACTGGAAATGTCAAATGGATGGGCAAAACAAGTGAACTTGGCTTGTTAACCCCTCGTGTCCGACACGGCGATGGTCTCGGGTTCGGGTGTTACAATTTTATTGGTATCGAGCCACGGTTTAGTGGATTCTAGGACTCTTGTGATGTGTTTGGGGTCTAGCTATACATGCCATTAAATGATGAATCGATAGTGTGGTGATTTACGACAATTTGACTTTGTGTTTGTTTATAGCAATGGATCCGATCCCAACCGAAAGCGATAGCTGATGATGTGGAGAGTGTGGCGCTGCTCGCGCAAGGGACAGCGCCGGCGGACTCTCAACCTATGGCCAGCAATCCTAATGACGAGGCTAGGCAAGCCTTTTATAGTGTGATGAGCGAATGGTTTAATCAATACATTCGAACCAACACGGCTGTTCCACAACCTCCATTCCCGACAAATGCAACCCCGCACCTACAATACCTCCGGTGATGACCAAATAAGGTCAAGTAAGCCCCGATCGATAGGATTGAAAACATGGGGCCACTGAATTTAAGGCTACGGATGATGATGATGCCGAAGCGAGCTGAATTTTGGTTAGATAACACCATCCGGTGCTTGATGAGCTATCCTGTACACCGATGAGTGCTTAAAGTGTACCATCTCCTTGCTACGAGTCCGCCTACTATTGGTGGAGTACTCGACTTCGTGGTGCCTAGAGAGCAAGTGACTTGGGAATTCTTTCAAACCGAGTTCGAAAAAGTATATCGATCGAGATTCATCGACCAAAAGCGGAGGAATTCCTTGATCTTAAGCAAGGTTCGATGTCGATTCCATGACTTCTGAACGAAAATTTGTGAGGCTTAGCGATGCGCGAGAATGCATTTCGTCCGAAGCTATTATGTAAACGCTTCGAGGATGGGCTGAATGATGATATAAGGATGTTTGTTGGCATCTCGAGATACGAGAGTTCGTAGTACTTGTTGAGCGAGCTTGTAAAGCGAAGAGCTTAGAAAGGAGAAACAAAAAGCTGATGTGGGAACCGGAGAATTCGAAAGAGGTCCTCGGAAAGTCTCTTCAACAAGCATCGAAGAGATTTCGAGATGATGTGAGCCGTCTAGAGCGTTTGGGCTTTTCTAGACGAGGACGCGATCGACCCCTGTGACCACACGAGTCACCTCGATCGCCGTGGTGGAAATGATCGCGAGAGAGGGCGAGTGTCCACATTGTGGCAAATGGCATTCGGGGAGCTGTTGGTTTCGTGATCGCTCCAGCTATAAGTGTGGATCGGCCGACCACTTTATGAAGGATTGCCCAAGATGCATGAGCAGAATATAAGTCGAGTGCAAACCCGGTGCTACCATCGCTCGAGGTAGGCCACCTAGAAATATGGGCAATGTCGATGGCGGTCGAGAGGATCTAGAGATGCTACCATCGGATCGAGGCTCGTGCTCTGCTAGGACTTATGCCATACAGCACGCGAGGATCTTGCCTCTCCGGATGTTATTACCGTACTTTCACTCTTTTCAATACAAATGTGATTGCTTTGATTGACCCCGGTTCTACTCATTCATATATATGAAACCTTAGCATCCATAAAGACTTTGCCCATTGAGTCTCTTGAGTTTGTAATTCGGTGTCAAACCCTTGGGTCATTACGTGCTTGTCAACAAAGTGTGCAAGAAAAGTCCCTAGTGTTCCGAGGTTCTTGTTTTCCGGCGGACTTGATGCTTTTGCCGTTCGATGAGTTCGACGTTATTCTTGGTTTGGATTGGTTGACCATGCACGATGCGGTTGTAAATTGCAAGAGCAAGACTATCGATTTGAGGTGCGCGAATAATGAAATAATTCGGGTTGAGTCTACGGACTTAAAGGGGTTGCCACCGTAATATCGGTGATGTTGGCCCGAAATATGTAAGAAAAGGGTGCGGCGTACCTTGCGTCGTGCTTTCGATGACAAGGAATCGAAAAGAAACCCGAATCTATGCTCGTGGTTTGTGAATACCGGATGTTTTCCCGAAGAATTGCGGGTTTACCACTGTTCGGAAATAGAATTTGGCATCGAATTGGTACTGGTACCACTCAATTTCGATAGCTCCATATCGTATGGCACCAACGAATTAAAGGAGTTGAAAGCTCGGTTGCAAGAATTGGTGGATAGAGGTTTTGCTCGCCGAGTTTTTCGCCTTGGGTGCGCCAAGATTGTTCGTGAAGAAGAAGGATGGAACCATGCGGTACAGTGCATCGACTATCGTCGACAATAAGCGACGATAAAGAACAAATATCCGTTGCCACGTATTGATGACTTGTTCGATCAAGCTGAAGGAGCCTCGGTGTTCTCGAAAATAGATTTGAGATCGGGCTATTATCAATTGCGAATCCGAGATTCGGACGTACCCAAGACGCCTTGAGCGAGATATGGTCACTATGAGTTCCTAGTGATGCCGTTTGGGCTCACTAATGCCCTACGCAGATTTATGGATTTAATGAATCGGATCTTTAGACCATATTTGGATCGATTCGTAGTCGTGTTCATTGATGACATCTTGGTCTATTCAAGAAATGAGACCGAACATCTTTGAACACTGCGGTTAGTCTTTGCAAATTTTACGGGATAAGCAATTATATGCTAAGTTCAAGAAGTGTGAGTTACGGTTAAGAGAGGTTAGCTTCTTGGGTCATGTGGTATCTGCATCGGGTATTCGAGTCGACCAATAAAATTTCAGCCATACTTAATTGGAAGCCTCAGAAATATTCTTGAGGTTCTGACTTTTTGGGGCTTGCTTGGTTATTACCGACGATTTGTAAAGGCTTCTCAACGATAGCCACGCCGATGACGGCTTCTCCAAAAGGATGTTAAGTTCGAATGGACGAGAAATGCCAAAAAGTTTCGATCAACTGAAAACTTATTTGGTGAAGCCCCAATTCTAGTGCAACCCGAGTCCCAAGCAAGGAGTTTGTCATCTATAGCGACGCCTCTCTACTTGGGTTAGGTTGCGTATTAATGCAAGAAGGTGGAGTTGTGGCCTATCGTCGAGGCAATTAAAGCCACATGAGAAAAATTATCGACTCATGATCTCGAATTGGCCGCCATCGTATTCGCCTTAAAGATTTGGCGACATTACTTATTTGGTGAAAGGTGCCATGTATACTCGGATCACAAAAGTCTCAAATATTTGATGACCCAAAGAGACTTAAATCTGCGACAAAGACGTTGGCTCGAGTGTTAAAGGATTATGAGTGATCATTGACTATCACCCGGAAAGGCGAATGTGGTTGCGAATGCCTTGAGTCGTAAATCGTTATTCACTTCTGACGATGAATGTGCACTTATCCGTCCGATCCGACGGTGTGTTAGTGGCTGAATTGAAAGCCAAACCATTATTGACACACCAAATTCGAGAAGCTCGAGAAGTCGACGACGAGTTGGTTGCAAAGCGGGTGCGTGTGTTCGAACAAGGACTCGGAGTTTCAAATCGACGATGACGATTGTTTGAGGTTCAAAAGTCGTCTGTGTGTTCCAAAGAATTGAACTCATTTCGATAATTCTGAATGAAGCCCATTGTAGCCGAATGGCAATCCACCCGGGAGTACGAAGATGTACAATGATTTGAAACGTCGGTTTTGGTGGCATGGTATGAGCGAGACATCTCCGACTTTGTTTGAGATGTTTAATATGTCAACAAGTGAAAGCGGAACATCGGTGCCTTGATTACTTGACCAATCACGATACCCGAGTGGAAATGGGATCGAGTCACAATGGACTTTGTATCCGGACCGCCATTGTCGACAAGTAAGAAGGATGCGGTTTGGGTCGTGGTAGATCGATTGACTAAGTCGGCCCACTTTGTCCCCGTCGTCACGATTTTTCAATGGACAAATTAGCGGAATTGTACGTTTCTCGATTGTGAGATTACACGGGTGCCTATTTCCATCGTCTCGGATAGAGATCCGAGATTTACCTCGCGATTTTGGAAAAAGTTGCAAGAAGCTTTGGGTACCAAGTTGCATTTCAAAGACCGCCTTTCACCCCCAAACCGATGGTCAATCCGAGCGGATAATTCGGATACTTGAGGATATGTTAAGATGTTGCGTCCTCGAGTTTAGTGGTTCATGGGAGCGGTATTTGCCGTTGATTGAATTCGCTTACAACAATAGCTTTCAATCAAGTATTAAGATAACACCCTACGAGGCCTTATACGATTAAGTAAATGCCGTACACCATTGTTTTGGTGAGCTCGGTGAAAGCAAGATTTTCGGTGGATTTGATTAGGGATGCTGAGCAGAAAGTGAAAGTAATCCGTGAAAGTCTGAAGATAGCCTCCGATCGCCGAAGTCGACGCGGATCGAAGCGTAAGGATATCGAGTATCGTGGGTGATAAAGTGTTTCTCAAGGTATCGCCTTGGAAAAAGATACTCGAGTTCTACCGTAAGGGCAAGTTGAGCCGAGGTTCATTGGGCCATATGAGATATCGAGCGAGTCGGTCCGGTGGCATATCGTTTGATTTTGCCCCCGAACTCAAAAGGTTCACGATGTCTTTCACGTTTCGATGCTTGACGCTATAGATCCGATCCATCGCACGTGATTAGTCCATCGAAATTGAAATTCAAGCTAATATGAGTTATGAGGAAGAACCGATTCGTATCCTATCACGAGAAGTGAAAGAATTGCGAAACAAGCGGGTTCCGCTAGTGAAAGTGTTATGGCTCAAGCACGGGATAGAAGAAGCTACTTGGGAGACCGAGAACTCTATGAAAGAGCGATATCCAAGCCTATTTACGGTAAGATTTTCGGGACGAAAATTTCTTAAGTGGGGAGAGTTGTGACAGCCCAAAATTGACCCTAGTCGGAAGGTGGTCTCGGGACCACAAAACCGAGGTATAAAAATAATTTAAAATTTATTTCGATGCCTATAATATGTGTGTATTCATGTATGACATTTTTGATGATTGGTTTAGTGTTATAAAGGTGAATTTCACTAGAAAGGACCTAGTAGTGAACTTTGAAAGTATGATGGGGAAATGTGTGATGACTAATTAAAGCATGCATGCAAAATAAAGGACTTGCATGTCAAATTCCCCTTTTTAGGTGGTGGCCGGCCATGACAAGGAGGATGGGCTAAACATGTCATGAAACATGTTTTGTTGGTGCATTAGGGTGAAATAATAAACAAAGGTGTATGGGTGATAAAAAATGAAAAAAAATGTGTGTGAGTGTGGTAATCCCCCCTGCCGTGAGTTGAGAAAGAGGGAAGAAAAAATTTTGTTGTGTTCATCCTTTCTCATCCTTTTGGCCGAAAATCATAAGGGAAGAAAGAGGATTTTTGCTTCATGCTTGGTTTAGAAGAGATCTAGAAGGTGATTTGGCTAAATTGGCATCAAGATTAAGGTATGTATGAGGTTGTGTTAGGAGTTTCATGCATGTTTTGGTTGCTAACTTGATGTGCATGTTAGCCATGGCTCAAATCTTTGTTATGCCATGGAAATGGTATTTGGCCAAAGTTGTTATGGTGATAAAGCCATTGCATGCTAAGTGTGAAGCTTGATGATGATGCATGCAATGATGGATTGTCTACTCTTGAGTAAGATTTTGAGTTTCTTTTGTGTTTAACCATGATTGAAGTTGAATGGAGCATGATTTTCATATTCGCCATGATGCATCCTTGAACATGGTTCATGCCTCTTGTATGTTAGTTAAAATTTGTATTTTGGATGGCTATGGACATCTTGAAATTGACCATGCTCATATTGTATATATATGTTTACACATGATGTTTTGGCTATGAAGTAAGTGATGAATATATTGGTTTAAAGAAGAAGATGTGGAAGAATGCTTGTGAAATTGCAAGCACAATTCGGCCTAGCACACATATAAGTGCTTGATGCTATATTATAAGTTTTCGGCCACAATGTGCAAAGCATTAACTAGTAAATGCATGCTGTTTTGTGAGGTATTAAGTGCAAAATTGGCCTCAACATGTACATGAATATTCGGCCTTGGGTAGCCTATTGAAGGCCTTAGCCTTTCCTTGATGCTCAAATAAATTGTATTGAATTGCTTGATGTAGTATAAAATGTGCATGACCATTGTGTATTCAAGCTAAAGAGTGGCCATATGACCATTTAAACTCCTTGTCATATTCGCCATAAGCAAGCACAATGAGGTTTTAATAAATTGAATTTGTTTGAATTAGCTCAAGAGCTAAGAGGGCCACAATTGGACAAGGGGAAGGAAAAGGTGATAGAATAGCTGAAAAAGCCGTTCGACAACATCCGAGGTAAGTCCTCAAGAAGTGACCTTACTTGAATTATGTGAGATGAAATATGGATGTGTATGATTATTGATTATGTGTGTATGAGTATTTGAATTCTACCCGGGCTAAGTCCCGAAGGCGAATATGCTTGTGATTATATTTGCGTTTGAGCCTTAGTAACGAAAATGAAATATGTATGTCCAATGATTATTGATGTATGTGTACATGAGAAATTGAATGATATCCGGGCTAAGCCGAAGACAATTATGCTGGAAATTATATCCGGTTAAGACCGAAGGCAATTGTGCTAGTGGCTATATCCGGGCTAAGACCAAGGCATTCGTATGCGAGTTATTCTATCCGGGCTAAGACCAAGGCATTTGTGCACGTGATTATATCCGGTTATATTCGAAGAATCTTGGGCTGGAGGTGAGTGTTGGTTGCTGTAATGAATTCAATTAGTACACTCGAAAAGCCCAAAGGATAAGGTACGTTATATGTGCATTGGAAAGTCGACATGTTTGAGCAACATTCGCTCAATCGACTAATGAATTTCAGTTATTGAATTGATTGATACTTTGTGAAAGTATATAATGATGAAGTGTGAAGTAAGAATGTGTATTAATGAAATGATGCATTTGGCTATGTGAATATATTGCTGTAATTAGAGTTGATTATATTCCTTGAGACTTACTAAGCATAAAAAATGCTTACTCAGTTACTTTGGCTCTCTGTTTTATAGATTTATTTCGATAGCAATCGGATTCGGGATCAATAAAGTCGAAGTCATCCACACTATCCACGCCTCTATTTTGGTATAAATTTTGGTTGAACTTTGAAATGGCATGTATAGGACTACCCTTGTTGGTTGAATATGTTGTGATGTATATATATACGGCCATGCGAAAATGGCTCGTAAAAGTGAAGTATCGACTTAGACTAATTGTGGTTTGTATGTATATATTTGGTGTCATGATGTGGCTATGGCTTGGAAATGGGAATGTTGGTCATATGATCAGCCATTGGCATGGTTAAAATGATCATATATGAACCTATGTATGGCAAGACTAGTTGGTTCATGGAGACTACCAAATAGGTAAGGCCTACCTTAAAACAGATGCTGCCAGCTGCAGTGACGTGAATGTGAAAAATCACCAAAATTCGTAGGAATGGAATTAAATAGTGAATAAGCTATGTAAATGAACCTTGATGAGTCTATTTTCATATGGAAGAAACGAAATGGTCATAGGAGTTACATGTTAAGAGATATTAAAGCTATTGTGAGACAGGGCCAGAATGGTTTCTGGGTTCCCTGTCGCAACTTTAAAAATTCACTATACATTATCCAAAAAGAATTAGGAGACATAACTTATATGTACAGATTCCATTTTGAGTCTAGTTTCATTAGAAACAAACGGCACCAGCATTCAAGCCCTGTACAGAGAGATATTCAAGTTATACCACGCGAAGGTCAGAGCAGTCGATCCCTGTAACATGGGTGACTTTAACTAATAAACTGTGACAATTGGCCCGACCAAAAATTCTAGAAATAAATCCATGGATGGATATATGAGTCTAAATTCAGGGAAAATTTACGAAACCAGTTTCTGAGTTTTGAAACTCGAGATATGATTTTTAAGGCGACAGTGACGCAGTTTTCCAGCCTGACTGGAAATGTCAAATGGATGGGCAAAACAAGTGAACTTGGCTTGTTAACCCCTCGTGTCCGACACCGGCGATGGTCTCGGGTTCGGGGTGTTACAATAGCGTAGTCAAACATCAGCATAAGTCCCTTTCTTAGGTCAATGAGACCTTAAACATGCATTAGGAAGAGGTTGGGACTAAACCGAACACATTCACAACTTTCAACACTTAGAAAATTTTTCTATTTTGTTAAGGTTACATGCCCGTGTGTAATTCTTAAGAGAATACTGCTTTTCTTACACGGCCACAAGGCACGCCCGTGTCCCCTGACTGTGTGGCACAATGAAGGCTTGGTTTAAGCCAACTTGCCACCCATTATGGGTCAACCTACAACAAGGAAACAAACATACATGTACAACCCAATCAACCATTCTTTATGCTAAAACATACATCATTCATGCTATAGTTGCAAATTAACATCACATACCACAAACCTTTCTCAACCATAAGTTCAAACCCAAATTAGCCAAATCACATGGCTAAATATATATACATCACAAAACATACTTCACAACTACTAGCCTATATATGCCATACTTCAAATATTTACATTTTCAAAAGTACCAAAATGAGATCGATAGTGTGGTGACGATCCTCGACCATCGCCGAGCCTTCGGTAGCTACGATAACTATAAAACAGATAGTAATCACACAGAGTAAGCTTTCAAAAGCTTAGTAAGCTCGTACACAAAACATTCATAATATATAAACATAAAATGATAACCTATGAGTATTTGCACAATTTCAATCCATATAGCTATATCAACTCAATGAGATTCATATACATAACATCATCTACCACTCAAGTATTATACATACACGAAGCTTCCCATACTTAATTCACTTTTGTACTTACCTCATGTTGAATGTTATAAGACTCCATAAGTTATTCGTGTTTTACACATCAGCACACTTAGTGCTATAAGGTTAGCCGAAGCTAAATATTTCTGCACACTTAGTGCCATCTCGAATAACCGAGACTAAGTTGGTATCGCACACTTAGTGCCTCAGGTATTCGAAGCTAGTTAAATCGCACACTTAGTGCCAAAGCTAGTTTAAATCCCACATTTAGTGCCAAAGCTTTCGATTCATCACAATATTATCCAATTCAATTATATACAACCCATGTAGAATAAAGGCATCAAAACTTACTTAACATCACATTTTAAGTGCGAACTTACCTTGTACTTGAAGGTGTCGACTCAAACGTTTATTCTATAATCTTCGATTTTCCTCGATCTAAATCCTAACTCCTCTTTTCTTGATCTATAAGTATTCAAAATTAATCCTTTTATTCACCAAATAATTCAATTCAATCCATAAACACATATTTAGGACAATTTGCAAATTAGTCCTAATGTTTTCACATTTCGACACTTTAGTCCCTCTTTCACAAAATCACAAAATACACATAATTTGCATATACAGAACCTTGGCTGAATTCTCCTAGAACTCATACTAGTTCACACATTTCATTTATTTCACATTTAAGCCCCTAAAAATAACATTTTTACAAATTAGCCCAATTTACTCAATTTCATCAAAAATTCAAAGATAACATATGTTAATCTAAAACATACCTTCCATAATTTACCATTTAACAACACAAAACTCGTGAATTCATCCATGGTATATTTCAAAATCATCATAAAAATAAGAAATTGAAGCATGGGCTTTATAGTACACTTAGCAACGATCACAAAAACGTAGAAATTATCAAAAACAGAAGCAAAAACATACCTCAATCAAGGAATACAATTGCCGAACCTTAGGTTGTAACACCCCTAACCCGTTTCCATCGCTGGAACGAGTTACTAGATATTACCGAATCAAATACTTAATCGTAAAGTTTCTATGAGATTACTTCCATCATCTTCATTTCGTTAAATTCATCTTTAATATCGCATAATCCATTTTTACCACTCTATACGATTCTTATTCATATATGGCCAGCACACATAATTAATCATTATCAAGTTCAATCAAAATCATTACATGAGTTTATATCATATAACAACCATATTATACGATAGCATGTTATATTCAAACATAACCGAACGATCCATTATGCTAATTCAATTTAAAAACTAAGATCATACACAATAGCCATATCGCAGTTAATCACTTATATAAACATGTCCTAATCGAATCACTCAAAAATACATAGTCAAGATTTTAATAGCATTTTCAATCCTTCAAACATATGTATAATTTATATATATATATATATCATTCATTAAAAGCATTAAACATTAAAGCCAAGACAAGTTATAGTATGATTAAATATAACCAAATCCAAACTTAACATTTAAGCCATATTCGCATGGCTAAAAGTATACATAACAAAGTTCAAACACAAACATAATAGCCTATACATGCCAAAATGTTCTCTTAGACCAACTAAGAAAAGGATACCAAAAAGTTGCAAGCTAGTGTGATGACTTCGACGATGGTCCCGAGTACACAAAATGGATCAAAGAAACCTAAATAAGTAACAAGTAAACACACCAAATGAGTATATAACTCAAGAAGTCATAAGCATTACAAGATCAGTCCATTAATAAAAGATCATAAGAGAAAACAAATAATGCAAAATCAATTACTCCAACCATACCGAACTATGCTATAATTTCTTAGATTTTCGGTTCAATCCCATGCCAAGTCCTACAATCAAATCAAATACCAAAACAACCCAATTGATTTAGATCCATTTCCTCAAAGCATGGAACAATGATGCACTAGATAAATTTATACATACACAGCACATGTCTCAAATTCAATATTTTAGCTAATAGTTCTATTACTTCGTTTTTTCATGCACATTTTATATTATCAACCGAATTTGCACACATAGTGCTTATTACACTCGCACACATAGTGCATTGGATTTTTTTTCTCATGCTTCAACATCCAAATCGGCACACATAGTGCCACTTAATTCCGCACACATAGTGCCATATGTTAACTCATTATGCTAAGGCAATTTACTTAATTCAAATAGCACATATGGTCACATTAATAAATAGGAAAATCACTCCAAAAGAATACCTATCAAAAGGAATTCTTTTATGATTCACTAGTATTATTTATATACAAACAAATCAACCTTACAAAAATGCTTAAGGACTTACCTTATATTGGATGAAAATGATTCCCAATCGACTACTCAATTGTCTTTGCTTTGCCCTTGTTTGATTCTCCCCCTTTGATTTCTTGATCTAGAATAAATACATTTAGTAGTTTAATTACCTTGCTGGATACTTATATGTATAATTTAATGATTTTCACTTCATTTCACAACTATCCTTGTTCAAAACATTAAAACCTGAACTAATGTTCGATTAATGCTTCAAGGCTGAATGTACTACCACTACTAAGATAACTTAATCTCAGGTAATTTAATTCTAATATACAAAGTCATGAATCAACTCAACCTTATAAGCCAATATTACTCCTTTAATCGATTATAGAGAGTTAAAAATAATATCACAAACATATACACCTATATGGCCGAATATACCAAATTAAATTTAACATTACCTATGTAATTACCTATAAGTTCTTATACTTCAAATTTCATACATTTAACCTTTTAATGCCTATTAATCATTTTTTTGATCTTAACCTAAAATGGTAACTCCCATACTCGATATTTCAACTGAATTATCCATATCACCAAGACTAAAATTTGCACCTTAAACTTCATACATTCTTATTATGACCTTCATAATTCATTCGGTCCTATCAAAGAACCATTTAACATACAAGGGAAATAAACATAGAGAAAGAAATTAACATTCCAATTAGACTCAATATAACCGAATGTACAAGGTGCTACTAAACTACTTATTCAAAAATCTTCATTCCATACTATCATCCCCCTTTTATTCCATACAACATGAAAATAACCTTTAATTCTAACACTTAGATTCACGGCATGATGCCTAAACCACCATAAAAGTTTCAACTTTCTTGACATTACCAAGAGTGCATCCAATTATTAACTTAACATATCATAAAACCAAATCAACAATTCAAAACTTACCTCTTACTAGCTAAAGAAAAATGCCGAATTGCTTTGGGGTAAATTTCCCCTTATTCCTTCATCTTTGTTTCGGCTTTGAAAGAAGAAGAAGAAGATGAACACCCTCTCTCTCTTCCCTTTCTTCTATTATTCATCCCTATAATTTCTTTTTTTTTAATTCATTTTATTAGAATTATTTAAATCGTTTGTTAACTCAAAAATTATATTAAATTAGAATTAGTGGAGCATCACCATTTCTTGGCCGGCCACTATATATATTATGGGTAAATTGACATGCAAAACCACTCTTTTTAATACATGCACTAATAGACCATTATAAAAATTAACCTATCACATTTCTAAAGTGTTTCATATAAGTCCATTTTAATAAATTCACTTAAAAATAACCAAATTAATGCTTGAAACTTTCACACATGCATTTACTCACAACATGAACATAGAATATAACTTTTAATTATTTATAAAACTCGGTTTTTTCGAAACCACTTTCCGACTAGGGTCTAATTAGGACTGTCACAACTCTCCCCCACATAAGAAATTTTCGTCCCCGAAAATCTTACCAGCAAACAAATTAGGATATCGATCCTTCATAGAGTCCTCAAGTTCCCAAGTAGCTTCTTCGACCCTGTGTTTATGCCACAGTACCTTCACTAATGGGATTTTCTTATTTTGCAATTCTTTTACTTCACGTGTTAAAATGCGAACCGGTTCTTCTTCGTAACTCAAATCAGATTTAATCTCAATCTCAGATGGAGTAATTATGTGCGATGGATCGGACCTATATCGTCGACGCATCGAGACATGAAAGACGTTGTGAATCTTTTCAAGTTCAGGGGGTAAAATTAATCGGTATGCGACTGGTCCAACTCGTTCGGATATTTCATACGGCCCGATAAATCTCGGACTCAATTTGCCCTTACGGCCAAATCTGAGCACCTTTTTCCAAGGTGAAACTTTAAGAAACACTTTGTCTCCAACCTGATATTCAATGTCTTTTCTTTTTAAATCCGCATATGACTTCTGACGATCCGATGCTGCTTCCAGACTTTCACGGATTACTTTTACTTTCTGCTCAGCATCTTTAGTTAAATCAACCCCAAAAATTTTAGTTTCACTAAGTTTAGTCCAAAACAAGGGTGTACGACATTTACGACCATACAAAACCTCGTAAGGTGCCATCTTAATGCTTGATTAAAAACTATTGTTGTAAGCGAATTCAATCAAAGGCAAATACCTTTCCCATGAACCACAAAACTCTAGAATACAACATCTCAACATATCTTCGAGTATCTGAATTATTCGCTCAGATTGACCATCAGTCTGGGGATGAAAAGCGGTGCTAAAATGCAACTTGATACCCAATGCTTCTTGCAATTTCTTCCAAAATCGCGATGTAAATCTCGGATCTCTATCCGACACAATAGAAATAGGTACTCCATGCAATCGGACAATTTGGGAGACATATAATTCTACCAATTTATCGAGCAAGAAATCCATACGAACAGGGATAAAATGAGCAGACTTCGTCAATCTATCAACAATAACCCAGATTGAGTCTTTCTTACTCTGTGTCAACGGTAAGACAGTTACAAAGTCCATCGTTACTCGATCCCATTTCCATTCGGGTATCATGATCGGCTGAAGTAATCCTGAAGGCACTTGATGTTCTGCTTTCACTTGTTGACATATCAAACACCTTAAAACAAAGTCAGAAATGTCTCGTTTCATGCTAGGCCACCAAAATTGACGTTTTAGATCGTTATACATTTTTGTACTCCCCGGGTGAACTGACATTCGACTACTATGAGCCTCGCTCAAAATCATTGAAATAAGTTCTGAATTTCTTAGAACACATAATCGACTTTTGAACGTCAAGCAATCATTGTCGTCAATCTGAAACTCTGAGTCCACATTTGAAGCACATTCAACTCGTTTAGCAACCAATTCAGCATCAACTTTCTAGGATTCAGGTATTTGATGGATCAAAAATGGTTTGGCCTTTAATTTTGCTACTAGCACATTATCGGATGAAACGGACAGGTGAACATTCATCGCTCTCAAAGCAAACAACGCTTTACAACTTAAAGCATCGGCAACCATGTTAGCCTTTCCCGGTTGATAATCAATGACGAGTTCATAATCTTTCAACAACTCAAGCCAACGTCTTTGTCGCAGATTCAAATCTCTTTGAGTCATCAAATATTTAAGACTTTTGTGGTCCGAATAAATATGACACCTCTCTCCAAACAAGTAGTGTCGCCATATTTTCAAGGCGAATACTATGGCCGCTAATTCAAGATCATGGGCCGGATAGTTTTTCTCATACGACTTTAATTGTCTCGACGCGTAAGCCACAACTCGACCTTCTTGCATCAACATACAACCTAGCCCAAGCTGTAACATCCTGAGTTTGGGGCCTAGAAGAGTTGGGTTTTGAGTGCAGGATTGAATAGAAGAAAACACGAATAATTAGGAAGTTTTAAATATTATCGTTTAGGAAAAAAAATTTATTTTATTAAATTACCACTAGAAAATTTTCTTGTATTTATTATTACGGATATTTTAAATTTTATGAAATTTTAATTAGTATTATTATTATTATTAGAAAAATATTCTTGTATGTATGTTTGAAAATTTTATGAAAATTATTATTATTTACTGTATTATTGATATTTGAAATTTTATTATTAGATATATTTATAAAATTATTATTATTATCGGAAAGGAAAAAAATATTAGTTGTAATGCCTTGATTTTCGGGATTTTTTGGGTTTTGTGATTTTTAGTAAACCTTGAAATTTTCATGTTCTAAATATTGGAATTATGTTTAAATGTGTTAGTAGACCTTTAGAAGGCCCAAGACTAAGCCAAACACGGTAAAATATCAAGGTGGGATTTTTAAGTGAATAGGAGATTTGGTTAAGTGGGCTTTTAAGAAGAAGCTGCGTAAGTTATGACACAAATAAGGCCTTGGTAAAGTGGCAAGGTGGCGCCACTAAGTTCCTAAAAAGTGGCGCTGGGAAGGAATTGGAGGTCCGGGTTCAAGTTGTAAGGTAGGCATATTGTTTTTCTTTTAATTTTTAGGCATGTACTAGGCATGTGATCACACAAGTAAATTTCGACAAGGGCCTTAGGGAGATGGGCGATTGCTCTAATTTAATATTAGGGTTAGGTTCTTTTCTTTTCTATCTTGGAGAATTAGGGTTAGCCACCGAAAGCTTTCTTTCATCTTTTCGAATTCTCACAAAGCCGAAAACACAAGTCTATTTCTCATTGTGCCGAATTTTCTTCTTCTCTTTTCTTCCATGTTTTCTCTTCCTTTATGCTTCTCCTTCTAGCCGAAACCTTCTGACCATCTTATTCACCTTCTTTGTCGATCCCATCTTCCATTAAACCTTCATCACCAATCGCCATTAAAAGGCCGAAATCCTGAAAACTCACTACTTGTGCCGATTTCTCCAAAGCCAAATCCTTCAGTATTTTTGTTCCTTGTGATCAACATTCATCTTCTCTAAACCCTTAATATCTGTCGGCATCGTTTCTCCAAGGTTATAGCCTCAAACCATCATCTTCTTCATCACCTAAAAAGCCAAAATACCATAGATTTAGGGACTTATAGCCGAAACTTCAGATCTTCTAGATTCGAGTTCTACCATCATTTAGAGGATAAATCTACATCAGATCTGCGTAGAAATCAAAGAGGAACAAGCGGTAAGTGCTCATCACTTGATCTAGTCTTATTTTACAACTTCGAAAAGCCAAATCCCTAAAATCTAGGGAGGTCATCGATTTGGGCATATGGCCTTAAGGGATTGTAACTGATGTTTTCTTTCGGTGACTAGAGTCTTCTTAAGCATTGAATTAAAGGCGTGGTTCATTGGAGCAATCAGATTCGGAGCTAGCTATCGATTTTGGCAAAAAGGTAAGGTTTCGAAGGCTTTTTAGGGATATGGTTCGATCATGGATAAGTAAGTTTTGGGGGTTTAGTGATTATGGTTTGTAAATAAGAACTATGCTAATCGATTGTAGGTTATCGAAAGAGATCTCAGTAGCAGTTATCGCGAAACAGGTGTGTACCGAACACCCTTCTTTAGTTCAATTCGGCAAAAGCCGAAATGCCGAAATTCCGGCATTTCATAGGCTTGTGAGTATGCAAATGCTCTCAAGACATAGAGTAATTATTAGATCTAGCACTGCAAAGTGGTAAGTAAGTTTGTGTGACGTATCAACGTACTCCGGGAAAAGGGCCTCGATGGGCCAAAACTAGGCCCAATGGGCTTACGGCCCAATATGGGCAAGAGGTGGGCAAAGTAGCCTGTCAGTTAGATGGGAGAATCAAATTGCATAAAACTGATAAAAATTACTGAATTAGCTTGTGCAGTAGCGTAGATCACGAAATTACCCCTAAGAGCAAAATTACCGAAATTACCCCTAAAGAGCAAAATTACCGATATACCCCTAGGGTTTTAAATTGGCTGAACTGCATGATTGATCAATGTTGTATTTTACATGATATGCTTTTATTAATATCTATTGCATGGGGTTGGGGTATTAATGGAGGAAGTACTGAAAGTGGTTCATCCACGTACTGGAGGCTTTGCCTCAACTGACTGAAATTTGAGTGCGTTCTTTACTGTGTGTGTGTGGGTTTGGGTGGGTTGAGATATTCCCCACATGGTGTGTAGGGCTGATGCAGGCGCATGTAGCGGTTGGTGGGTTGAGTAGTCTCCCAAATGGGCTTGCATTCATTATTTCATTGATACTCATATTCTTGAACGGGCCTATGGGCCACACTGTTATGTAAAAGGGCTAAGGCCTTGCTATCATGATACGAAAAGGGCATCGACCTCTGTATCTTGTTATCTGAATAGGGCTTAGGCCCAATGGGCTCGAGCTGAATTGGGCTTTGGATGGGTTTCAGATACACCGAGTTTTCCAAACTCACCCCTTCCTCTTCCCTCCTTGCAGGTGAGCCCTAGTTGGTGGACTTGGAGCTGGGCGGGATTCAGAGTGGCCATGAAGATGGATTGCCAATTTTAAATAAGTTTAGCATTTATTTTGGATTATTTTTATTATGCTTAAAGTTGTAATAAGGTCGCTCTTTTTAATTATTTTTATTTTGGGGATTATTAAACTGGTTAGCACTAGGGTTCGTTTTATAAAAACTACTTGATTTTTAAAAGATCACGATGACGCATAAAGTTTCCATAAAGTAAATGTTTTTCCAAGGAAATAAATATTTTAAACAAACATTTTCAACTTAAACATTTTCTTAAGACGGACATAATCAAACGATTTTCTCAAAATTATACGAGATGTTAGAGTGTGGCAATGGTGGTGTGCATGTCTAGGATTGGATCCGGAAGAGCTTAGTAGTTAAGCGGTCAAGCGGACTCACCTCCTCTTTTTACGGTTTCCTACCGGTGCATGACTTCTATTCACTTTAACCTACCTTTAAAAGTGTCTTTTACAACACCAACTCAGCTTTTCCAAACTAAGTAATACGGAATGTTTTGAACGCATCAATGTGGCGCATCAGATCCGGTCATAACGTCCAGGCCGGGTTTGGGGTGTTACATTTAGTGGTATCAGAGCCTAGGTTGCAAAGAACTCGGTACTGTGGATCCGGTCCAAAATCTTTTCAAAAACTTGGGCCTAAGAAGGGTATTTTTGGAAATGGTAAGTTTTTCGAAGATGTTCAAGTTTTTCTATTTGTTAAACGGGGTTAAATCAATAGTTTTAAAATAAAAGTGTTTTCAAATCAAATCTTTTTTTCGGTAAACTAGAACATGGGTTTTTATGGACTGATCAGGAAGTGGCACACTGAATCCCCGGCACCAAGCCCGTAAGTACTTCTTTTTCCTATCTTGTAATGTCTTGAAATAATCTTGTAGTTAGAATCGAGCCTTTTGATATGAAAATGTAGATAGGGTAGAACTAAAACCCTAAAAGATTGAAACGTGGTTAGGATATGATTCTATAAAACAAAAACTTTAAAATACTATCTCTGCATAGAACATATGAAAAAATCTTGAAATTTTTGAATTGAGATCTTAGTAGTTATTGTATGCATGCTAATAATGTAGAGTGTTGATATGGATTACGAGGGTGGCGAAGTCCGCCAACTTCGGTGGCGGTAACTCGAGCTTGGTCTTGAGGCCTTTGGCCGAGTTAGTAAGGAAAGTGGTAGAGGAAGTATTGGATACAAAAATTAAGGAAATTAGGGAAGCGCTTCAAGCGTGGTGCTTGGAGTGTAAGAAAAGGAAGGATTCTAGTTCTCGAAAAACCAAGCCTCGCTCGTGAAACATGTTAAGGCACGACCAAACTATCCAATCTGCAAAGATCGCAACGGACGTCATTCGGTGAATGCCATAGGAAGACAGGAGCATGTCGTAGATGTGGGTCCAAGGAGCATCGAGCTCGGGATTGCCAAGTTTATTTTATTTAAATATATGTTACGAGTTGTATGCGTGCACGATAAACGTTTCTTTATTTTGGTAATTAGATGTTCGGTCGTACTAAGAATTATTTTTAATCGAGTCTTGCAGTGAAAGCATAGTGGTTTGACTTGAGTAATACGGTTAGTTGATAGTTTGAAATTTCGAGGACGAAATTTTTTAAGGAGGGTAGAGTTGTGACATCCCGAATTTGGGGCCTAGAAGAGTTGGGTTTTGAGTGCAGGATTGAATAGAAGAAAACCCGAATAATTAGGAAGTTTTAAATATTATCGTTTAGAAAAAAAATTTATTTTATTAAATTACCACTAGAAAATTTTTACTTGTATTTATTATTACGGATATTTTAAATTTTTATGAAATTTTAATTAGTATTATTATTATTAGAAAAATATTATTGTATGTATGTTTGAAAATTTTATGAAAATTATTATTATTTATGTATTATTGATATTTGAAATTTTATTATTAGATATATTTATAAAATTATTATTATTATCGGAAAGGAAAAAAAATATTAGTTGTAATGCCTTGATTTTCGGGATTTTTTGGGTTTTTGTGATTTTTAGTAAATCTTGAAATTTTCATGTTCTAAATATTGGAATTATGTTTAAATGTGTTAGTAGACCTTTAGAAGGCCCAAGACTAAGCTAAACACGGTAAAATATCAATGTGGGATTTTTAAGTGAATAGGAGATTTGGTTAAGTGGGCTTTTAAGAAGAACTGCGTAAGTTATGACACAAATAAGGCCTTGGTAAAGTGGCAAGGTGACGCCACTAAGTTCCTAAAAAGTGGCGCTGGGAAGGAATTGGAGGTCCAGGTTCAAGTTGTAAGGTAGGCATATTGTTTCTCTTTTAATTTTTAGGCATGTACTAGGCATGTGATCACACAAGTAAATTTCGACAAGGGCCTTAGGAGATGGGCCGATTGCTCTAATTTAATATTAGGGTTAGGTTCTTTTCTTTTCTATCTTGGAGAATTAGGGTTAGCCACCGAAAGCTTTCTTTCATCTTTTACGAATTCTCACAAAAGCCGAAAACACAAGTCTATTTCTCATTGTGCGAATTTTCTTCTTCTCTTTCTTCCATGTTTTCTCTTCCTTTATGCTTCTCCTTCTAGCGAAACCATCGACCATCTTATTCACCTTCTTTGTCGATCCCATCTTCCATTAAACCTTCATCACCAATCGCCATTAAAAGGCGAAATCACGAAAACTCACTACTTGTGCCGATTTCTCCAAAGCCAAATCCTTCAGATTTTTGTTCCTTGTGATCAACATTCATCTTCTCTAAACCCTTAATATCTCTTCAAGATCGTTACTCCAAGGTTATAGCCTCAAACCATCATCTTCTTCATCACCTAAAAGCCAAAATACCATAGATTTAGGGACTTATAGCGAAACTTCAGATCTTCTAGATTCGAGTTCTACCATCATTTAGAGGATAGATCCGCATCGGATCTGCGTAGAAATCAAAGAGGAACAAGTGGTAAGTGCTCATCACTTGATCTAGTCTTATTTTACAACTTGAAAAGCGAAATCCCTAAAATCTAGGGAGGTCATCGATTTGGGCATATGGCCTTAAGGGATTGTAACGATGTTTTCTTTCGGTGACTAGAGTCTTCTTAAGCATTGAATTAAAGGCGTGGTTCATTGGAGCAATCAGATTCGAGCTAGCTATCGATTTTGGCAAAAGGTAAGGTTTGAAGGCTTTTTAGGGATACGGTTCGATCATGGATAAGTAAGTTTTGGGGTTTAGTGATTATGGTTTGTAAATAAGAACTATGCTAATCGATTGTAGGTTATCGAAAGAGATCTCGATGAGCGATTATCGCTAAATGTGTGTACCGAACACCCTTCTTTAGTTCAATTGAAGAAAAGTTTAAATGCCGAAATCCGGCATTTCATAGGCTTGTGAGTATCGAATGCTCTCAAGACATAGAGTAATTATTAGATCTAGCACCGCAAAGTGGTAAGTAAGTTTGTGTGACGTATCAACGTACTCGGGAAAAGGGCCTCGATGGGCCAAAATCGGGCCCAATGGGCTTACTACCAATATGGGCAAGAGGTGGGCAAAGTAGCTTGTCGGTTAGATGGGAGAATCAAATTGCATAAAACGATAAAATTACGAAATTAGCTTGTGCGAGAGCGTAGATCACGAAATTACCCTAAGAGCAAAATTACCAAATTACCCTAAAGAGCAAAATTACCGATATACCCTAGGGTTTTAAATTGGTGAACGCATGATTGATCAATGTTGTATTTTACATGATATGCTTTTATTAATATCTGTTGCATGGGGTTGGGGTATTAATGGAGGAAGTATTGAAAGTGGTTCATCCACGTCTTGGAGGCTTTGCCTCAATCGATGAAATTTGAGTGCGTTCTTTTAACTGTGGTGTGTGAAATTTGGGTGGGTTGAGATATTCCCCACATGGTGTGTAGGGCTGGTGCAGGCGGTGTAGCGGTTGGTGGGTTGAGTAGTCTCCCAAATGGGCTTGCATTCATTATTTCATTGATACTCATGTTCTTGAACTGGGCCTATGGGCCACACTTGTTATGTAAAAGGGCTAAGGCCTTGCTCTTGTGATTCGAAAAGGGCTTGACCTCTGTATCTTGTTATCTAAATAGGGCTTAGGCCCAATGGGCTCGAGCTGAATTGGGCTTTGGATGGGTTTCAGATACATGAGTTTTCCAAACTCACCCCTTCCTCTTCCCTCATTGCGGGTGAGCCCTAGTTGGTGGACTTGGAGTCAAGGGATTCAGAGTGGCCATGAGGATGGATTGCCAATTTTAAATAAGTTTAGCATTTATTTTGGATTATTTTATTATGCTTAAAGTTGTAATAAGGTCGCTCTTTTAATTATTTTTATTTTGGGGATTATTAAACTGGTTAGCACTAGGGTTCGTTTTATAAAAACTACTTGATTTTTAAAAGATCACGATGACGCAAAAGTTTCCATAAAGTAAATGTTTTTCCAAGGAAATAAATATTTTAAACAAACGTTTTCAACTTAAACATTTTCTTAAGACGGACATAATCAAACGATTTTCTCAAAATTATACGAGATGTTAGAGTGTGGCAATGGTGGTGTGCATGTCTAGGATTGGATCCGGAAGAGCTTGGTACTTAAGCAAATCAAGCGGACTCACCTCCTCTTTTTCTCGGTTTCCTACCGGTGCACAGCTTCTATTCACTTTAACCTACCTTTAAAAGTGTCTTTTACAACACCAACTCAGCTTTTCCAAACTAAGTAATACGGAATGTTTTGAACGCATCAATGTGGCGCATCAGATCCGGTCATAACGTCCAGGCCGGGTTTGGGGTGTTACACAAGCAAGGATGCATCACTGTAAATAACAAACTTTTTACCGGATTCCGGCTGTACTAGCACTGGAGCTTCAGTTAAACAGGTTTTTAATCGATTGAAACTTTCCTGACATTTTTCTGACCATTCAAACTCAACATCTTTTTGAAGTAGTTTGTCAGCGGTGTAGCTATTATCGAAAAACCCTTTACAAACCGTCGGTAATAACCAGCAAGTCCCAAAAAGCTCTTAACTTCAGTAACATTCCTCGGAGGCTTCTAATCGAGTATGGCCGAAATTTTGTTCGAATCAACTCTAATACCCGATGCGGATACCACGTGCCCCAAAAAGCTAACCTCTCTCAACCAAAACTCGCATTTACTAAATTTTGCGTATAACTGCTTGTCTCGTAACATCTGTAATACCAATCTCAAATGCTCAGCATGTTCAATTTCATCTCGTGAATAAATCAAGATGTCATCTATAAACACAACCACAAACCGATCCAGATATTGTCTGAAAATTTGATTCATTAAGTCCATAAATACCGCAGGGGCATTAGTGAGTCCAAACGGCATCACTAGGAACTCGTAGTGACCGTATCTTGTTCTAAAAGCAGTTTTAGGTATGTTTGAGTCTCGAACTCGCAATTGATAATAACCCGATCTCAAATCTATCTTTGAAAATACTGATGCTTCCTTTAGCTGGTCAAACAAATCATCAATACGTGGTAACGGATATTTATTCTTTATTGTTTCTTGGTTCAATTGACGATAGTCGATGCACATTCTCATGGTTCCATATTTCTTTTTCACGAATAATACTGGTGCACCCCAGGGTGAGAAACTCGGTCGAGCAAAGCCTCTATCCGTCAACTCTTGTAACTGCATTTTCAATTCTTTCAATTTTGTTGGTGCCATACGATACGGAGCTATCGAGATTTGTGTGGTACCAGGTACAAGTTTGATGCCAAATTCTATCTCTCAAACAGGTGGTAATCCCGGTAACTCCTTAGGAAAAACATCTGAATACTCACAAACCACTGGTACTGATTCAAGTTTCCTTTCCGCCTCTTTGCTATCAAATACGTACGCAAGATATGCTTCACACCCCTTTCTCACATATCTCTGAGCGATAATCGAGGATATTATTGCTGGCACTCCCTTTAAGTCAGTAGACTTAACTCGGACTATCTCATTATTTGCACACCTCAAATCAATGGTCTTTCTTTTGCAACTCACCACTGCATCATGTACGGTCAACCAATCCATACCAAGAATAACATCAAATTCATCAAACGATAAAAGCATCAAATCGGCCGGAAAACAGGAATCTCGGATTATTAGAGGGCATTTCTTACACACTTTGTCAACAAGTACATATCGGCCCAAAGGATTTGACACTCGAATTACGAACTCAGTTGACTCAACAGGTAGAGTCTTACTGGATGCTAAAGTCTCATATACATATGAATGAGTAGAGCCAGGGTCAATCAATGCAATCACATCAGTATCAAAGAGAGTGAAAGTACCAGTGATAACATCAGGAGAGGATGCCTCCTCTCGTGCGCTGATGGCATAAGCTCTGGCAGGAACACGAGTCTCAGATCGAACAGCCGTATCAAAAGTCCCTCTCTGACTACCACCCCTACCTCCTGAAATTCTCGGTGGTCTACCTCTAGTCGTTGTTCCACTATGTCTTGCACCTTGCATCTTATTTTTCTCATCAAGTTCCGTGCAATCTCTAATGAAGTGATCCTTCGAACCGCATCTGTAACAGGCCCTGTTAGTAGACTTACCCCAACATTCACGTACGTGTCGTCTTCCACATTGTGGACATTCAGGTTTTTCTTGGCGATTGTTACCCACACTAGCAACCGAAGTAGCTCGAGAGTCGTTGATGGTCGCTCTCTAATAGAAATTCCTGCAGTCGTCTTCGATTTATTAGTATCTTCCCTGAACTTCTTTATAGCCAATGTGATAGCCCAAAATTGACCCTAGTCGGGAAGTGGTTTCGGGACCGCTAAACCGAGTCACCGAAGTGTTTGAACGTAATATTTATTGTCTAGAATATGTAATTATGAATGTGTGAAAATTTCAAGCTTCGATTTAGTCGATTACATGTGAATTCGGTTAGTAGGACTTGTGTGACACTTTTGAAATGTGATAGGCTAATCTATAAGGATCTAATAGTGCATGTAATCAAAAGGGAGGACTTGCATGTCAAATTTCCCCCCTAATTAGTAGTGGCCGGCCATGACAAAGAGTGATGGGCAAAACATGTCATAAAACATGTTGTGACAATGGTGTATGTAAGGAAAAATAAAATAATGAGCATGGTAATTGAATAATGAAAGGGAGGAGTGATGAAAAAAAAAAATGGTCTCATCCATTTCCCCCCATTTTGCCGTGAGTTGAAGAAAAAGAAAAAAAAATTGTTCATCCTTTTTCATTTCTTTGAGCCGAAAATTCTAAGGAAGAAGGAAGGAGTTCTTGCTTCATGCTTGGTTTGGAAGAGGATTAGGAGGAGGTTTGGCCATACTTGTATCTAGATTAAGGTATGTTTGAGGTTGTGCCATGAGATTCATGCATGTTTTTAGTTGCTAGCTTGAGTTCTAATTAGCCCATGGTTCAAATCTTTGCTATGTCATGGGGATGATATTCGGCCAAGGTGGATTTTGTGTTAATTCCATTGCATGCTAAATATGAAGCTTGATAATGATACATGTGATGGTGGATTGAGGACTCTTGGATTTTCTTTTTAGCATTTTTGAGTGAGACATTAAGTTCTTTGTTTAACCATGACCAAAATTGAAATGGTATGGTGTTGTGATGTATTCGGCCATGGTATACCCATAAGTATGATTTATGCTTATTGCATGGTAGGTAAGATTTGTGTTTTGAATTTATGTTCATGTTTAGTTATAATCAACTTTGAGATTCGGCTCTTGCACATATATATATATATATATATGTTTTCACATGACGTATTGGTATGACATATACAATATCTCAAGGTATATACTTACATATGATGGTGTTTCGGTTATGGAGTACATGATGGATGCGTATTGAGTTATAATATGTAATGCATTAGTTAGTAAAAGGTATGCCATTTGTGTGTGGTATTGAGTATATAATTGGCCTCAACATAGACATGCATAATCGGCCACATGAATGAGTACATAGGTTGATGTGTTGTTCGGCCATAGGTAAGCATGTTGAAGGCTTTATCTTGACTTAGAAAATTCGGCTAAGGAGAGTACTAACTAATGTATTGAGTTTGATTCATGATTCCGTACATATAAGACTTTAATGTCTAATGAATATATGTGGGCTAAGTACCTTGAGTTCCTCTTTTTGATGCTCAAATGATTAAATCAATTTATTTGTTAAATTAAGCTCAAGAGCAAAGGGGAACTAAATCCGATAAAGGGAAGGAAAAAGTGGTCGAATAGCCATCGGAATCGTTCGACAACATCCGAGGTAAGTTCTTGAGTAATAGAACTTAGATTATGCTTTGATTAGATCATGTTTTAAGCAAACTAAAATCATGCTTTTTGTGTGTGGCTATTGAGCCGAAATTGCAAGTGTGAAAAGTGCCTTGTGTTTGAGTTTTGCCAATGAAAATGAAATACGAATGTGTCATGATTTATTGATAAATGTGCCTGGTTATTCGAATGATTTCCGGGCTAAGTCCCAAAGGCTTTGTGCTAAGTGACTATATCCGGACTAAGATCCGAAGGCATTTGTACGAGTTACTAAATCCGGGTTAAGTCCGAAGGCATTTGTGCGAGTTACTATAACCGGCTATGTCCCAAGGCATTTGAATGAGTAGCTATATCCGGTTAAACTCAAAGGTACGTGATTCGGAATGAATGAACTTGCTGTAAAAATTTCAGTTAATACGCTTGTGAAATCCCAACAATGAGGTATGTTTCGTATGTGCTTTGAATTAGTTGAGCCCTTACAAATAAGTATTCGCTCAGTTGATAAACGAGCTACCGGCCTTTGGCTAAGTTGATCTTTTGTGTATGAACAGAAGGGTTGGTAATGTGAAGTAAGTATGATATTGAGAATTTGTGAATATGAAATTATCTGTTTAGCTATATGAATGCTATGCTTTTGTTGTGCTGGAATCCCTTGCTCAAAACTTACTAAGCATAAATTGCTTACTCCGTTTCTTTGTTTCTCTGTTTTATAGATTTTGGCTCGTCAGCTATCGGACTCGGGATTTTTGGAAGTCGAAGTCTCCCACACTATCAAAGCCCCCTTTTGGTACAATTTTGGTTGAACTTTGAAATGGCATGTATAGGACTACCCTTTTGTTGTTGGTCATGTACCCATGGATTTTGTGTAAATTTGGATAGCCATGCGAAAATGGCTTATATAATGTTTTAACTTAGTACTATAATCGTTTTGTATGTTGATCACTAAGAGGTATGGAAATGTTTGGAAACGATTAGCCATTGGAATGGTTAATCATGATTATACTTTGTGCTATGTATGCAAAAAGGGCTAATTGAATCATGGAAACTATGAAATAGGTAAAGTCTACCTTAAAGGCAGATGCTGACAGCAGCAGCGATGTGGATGTGAAAAATCACTAAAAATAGTAGGAATGGAATTAAATGGTGAATAAATTATGTAAATGAACCTTAATGAATCTAATTTCATATGGAAGAAACGAAACGGTCATATGAGTTGTATGTTAAGAGATATTTAGGTTTTCGTGAAACAGGGCCAGAACGGTTTCTGGATTCCATGTTCTGACTTTGGAAATTCATTATAAATTAACCAGAGATAATTAGGAGTCATACCATATATGTATAGATTCCTCCTTGAGTCTAGTTTCTAAAGAAATAAACGGCATCAGCATTGAAGCCCTGTACAGGGAGATATCCAAGTCTTAATGCGCGAAGGTCAGTGTAGTCGATCCCTGTAATAGGGGAGACTTTAACTAATAAACTGTACTAATTGGACTGACCAAAAATTATAGAAAAAAATATGTAGATGGAAATATGAGTCTAGTTTCAGGGAAAAATTACGAAACTGATTTTCGAGCTTTGAAACTCAAGATATGATTTTTAAGGCGAAAGTGATGCAGTAACCAGCTTGCCTGGAAATTTTTAAATGGACTGTGAAAATAATTAAGTTAAGTCTGTACGCACCTTGTGTTCGACTCCGGTAACGGACTCGGGTACGGGGTGTTACAGCCAAGAATGAAGTTTTACCCGCCGATCTTTTACGAAAGTCTCTAGCGTCAAATTCAGCCTTCTTTTTCTCCTTTCCAAGTTCTTCTGCCTTGCAAGCTCGTTCAACTAGTGTTACAAATTCTTTTATCTCTAAAATACCCACTAGTAGCTTTAAATCTTCATTCAATCCTTGTTCAAATCTTTTACACATGGAAATTTCATCAGCTACACACTCCCGAGCATATCAACTGAGTCTTACAAACTGACGTTCATATTCAGATACTGTCATACGGCCTTGCTTAAGTTCCAAAAATTCTTTACGCTTTTGATCGACGAACCGTTGACTAATATACTTTTTTCAAAATTCCGTCTGGAAGAAATCCCAAGTAACTCGTTCCTTTGGGACTATAGTAATCAAGGGTCTCCACCAATAGTAGGCTGAGTCTCGTAACAAAGATATGGCACACTTTAAACACTCATCAGGTGTGCAAGACAGCTCATCAAAAACCCAGATGGTGTTATCAAGCCAAAACTCAGCCCTTTCAGCATCATCAGTAGCTATGTCTCAGAATTCTTCGGCCCCGCGCTTCCTAATCAAATCCACAGGAGGTTTACTCAGCCTTACAGGATCATTAATTGATGGTATTATAGGCACCTGAGGCGGATTATTGAAATTCAGGAATGGTTGAGCAGCCGGGTTAGTTCGGGCATATTGTGCGACCCACTCATTCATCATGGTAAAGAAGGCTTGTTTTGCCCCATCATCTTGATTATTCGCAGATGTTTGAGGCTCAACGGGTGGTGTCCCTTATGCAGGAGCAGCCGCTACACTTTCAACGTCATCTGCTAAGGTTCCCTCTAGATTGGGTTCCATTTACTAATCAAAACAATAATTTCGACCGTCAGAAGTCATCACACTATCAAATACTAACATTAAGGCATGTATAGCTAGACTCATACGCGCTATGGTAGTCCTAGAATCGACTAAACCATAGCTCTGATATCAATAAAATGTAACACCCTAACTCGTTTCCATCGCTGGAACGAGTTACGAGATATTACCGAATCAAATACTTAATCGTAAAGTTTCTATGAGATTACTTCCATCATCTTCATTTCGTTAAATTCATCTTTAATATCGCATAATCCATTTTTACCACTCTATACGATTCTTATTCATATATGGCCAGCACACATAATTAATCATTATCAAGTTCAATCAAAATCATTACATGAGTTTATATCATATAACAACCATATCATACGATAGCATGTTATATTCAGCCATAACCGAACGATCCATTATGCTAATTCACTTTAAAAACTAAGATCATATACAATAGCCGTATCGCAGTTAATCACTTATATAAACATGTCCTAATCGAATCACTCAAAAATACATTGTCAAGATTTTAATAGCATTTTCAATCCCTCAAACATATGTATAATTTATATATATATATATCATTCATTAAAAGCATTAAACATTAAAGCCAAGACAAGTTATAGTATGATTAAATATAACCAAATCCAAACTTAACATTTAAGCCATATTCGCATGGCTAAAAGTATACATAACAAAGTTCAAACAAAAACATAATAGCCTATACATGCCGAAATGTTCTCTTAGACCAACTAAGAAGAGGTACCAAAAAGTTGCAAGCTGGTGTGATGACTTCGACGATGGTCCCGAGTACACAAAATGGATCAAAGAAACCTAAATAAGTAACAAGTAAACACACCAAATGAGTATATAACTTAGTAAGTCATAAGCATTACACTACCGTCCATTAATAAAAGATCATTAGAGAAAACAAATAATGCAAAATCAATTACACCAACCATACCGAACTATGCTATAATTTCTTAGATTTTCGGTTCAATCTCATGCCAAGTCCTACAATCAAATCAAATACCAAAACAACCCAATTGATTTAGATCCATTTCCTCAAAGCATGGAACAATGATGCACTAGATAAATTTATACATACACAGCACATGTCTTAAATTCGATATTTTAGTTAATAGTTCTATTACTTCGTTCTTTCATGCACATTTTATATTATCAACCGAATTTGCACACATAGTGCTTATTACACTCGCACACATAGTGCCATAGTAAACCGCACACATAGTGCATTGGATTTTTTTTTTCTCATGCTTCAACATCCAAATCGGCACACATAGTGCCACTTAATTCCGCACACATAGTGCCATATGTTAACTCATTATGCTAAGGCAATTTACTTAATTCAAATAGCACATATGGTCACATTAATAAATAGGAAAATCACTCCAAAAGAATACCTATCAAAAGGAATTCTTTTATGATTCACTAGTATTATTTATATACAAACTAATCAACCTTACAAAAATGCTTAAGGACTAACCTTATATTGGATGAAAATGATTCCCAATCGACTACTCAATTGTCTTTGCTTTGCCCTTGTTTGATTCTCCCCCTTTGATTTCTTGATCTAGAATAAATACATTTAGTAGTTTAATTACCTTGCTGGATACTTATATGTATAATTTAATGATTTTCACTTCATTTCACAACTATCCTTGTTCAAAACATTAAAACCTGAACTAATGTTCGATTAATGCTTCAAGGCCGAATGTACTACCACTACTAAGATAACTTAATCTCAGGTAATTTAATTCTAATATACAAAGTCATGAATCAACTCAACCTTATAAGCCAATATTACTCCTTTAATCGATTATAGAGAGTTAAAATAATATCACAAACATATACACCTATATGGCGAATATACCAAATTAAATTTAACATTACCTATGTAATTACCTATAAGTTCTTGTACTTCAAATTTCATACATTTAACCTTTTAATGCCTATTAATCATTTTTTTGATCTTAACCTAAAATGGTAACTCCCATACTCGATATTTCAACTGAATTATCCATATCACCAAGACTAAAATTCGCACCTTAAACTTCATACATTCTTATTATGACCTTCATAATTCATTCGGTCCTATCAAAGAACCATTTAACATACAAGGAAAATAATCATAGAGAAAGAAATTAACATTCCAATTACACTCAATATAACCGAATGTACAAGGTGCTACTAAACTACTTATTCAAAAATCTTCATTCCATACTATCATCCCCCTTTTATTCCATACAACATGAAAATAACCTCTAATTCTAACACTTAGATTCACGGCATGATGCCTAAACCACCATAAAAGTTTCAACTTTCTTGACATTACCAAGAGTGCATCCAATTATTAACTTAACATATCATAAAACCAAATCAACAATTCAAAACTTACCTCTTACTAGCTAAAGAAAAATGCCGAATTGCTTTGGGGTAAATTTCCCCTTATTCCTTCATCTTTGTTTCAGCTTTGAGAGAAGAAGAAGAAGATGAACACCCTCTCTCTCTTCTCTTTCTTCTATTATTCATCGCTATCATTTCTTTTTTTTTTTAATTCATTTTATTAGAATTATTTAAATCATTTGTTAACTTAAAAATTATATTAAATTAGAATTAGTGGAGAATCATCATTTCTTGGCCGGCCACTATATATTATGGGTAAATTGACATGCAAAACCACTCTTTTTAATACATGCACTAATAGACCATTATAAAAATTAACCTATCACATTTCTAAAGTGTTTCATATAAGTCCATTTTAATAAATTCACTTAAAAATGACCAAATTAATGCTTGAAACTTTCACACATGCATTTACTCACATCATGAACATAGAATATAACTTTTAATTATTTATAAAACACGATTTTTATGGTCCCGAAACCACTTTTCGACTAGGGTCTAATTAGGACTGTCACATAGGTGCTCTTTTTCTTTTATTTTCTTTGTATTTTCTGTTAAGAATGGACATAAAATGATCCATTTACATGCGTTTGTTTTATTATTATTAACATAAATCTAAATGACCATTTTTCCCTTTCATTCAACAATTAAAAATTCACCTAACACATGCCCCTTTTTTTGTCCATTCAAATCTCCAATGGTTAAATAACCACATAAGGACCTTTACTCTAGAAAGCCAACTCAAATAAGCACTTAAACATCTAGCACACAGCTTTTACATTTTATGGAATTAGGTCCTTTTTGCAAATTAAGTACACAAACAGTTAAATTTTCGTACGAAACTTTCACACATATCAATTTACGTATCATAGACATAGAAATTAATATTAAAAATATTTTTCTAGCTCGGATTTGTGGTCCTGAAACCACTATTTCGACTAAGGTCAAAACTAGACTATTACAATTCTCCCCCCTTAGGGATTTTCTTCCCTGAAAATCTTACCGTTAAAAAGATTTGGATATTGTTGTTTCATAGCATCTTCAGGCTCCCACATTGCTTCTTCAATACCGTGCTGATGCCAGATCACTTTAACTAACGAAATCTTCTTATTATGTAACTCTTTAACCTCTCGAGCTAATATTCGAATCGGCTTTTCTTCGTAGGTCATATGAGACCGAATTTCAATCTCAGATGAAAGAATTACATGCGAAGGATCAGATCTGTACCATCGAAGCATCAATACATGAAACACATTATGTATCTTTTCTAACTCAGATGGTAGCCCCATCTATAAACAACCAGCCCAACTCGCTCAATGATTTCATAAGGCCCGATAAATCTCGGACTCAATTTGCCTTTTCTACCAAATCGAAGCACTTTCTTCCACGGAGATACTTTTATAAACACTTTCTCACCAATATCAAACTCAATATCTTTTCTTTTCAAGTTTGCATATGATTTCTAACGATCAGAAGCTGGTTTCAAACAATCTCAGATCACCTTCACTTTCTGTTCAGTTTCTTTTATCAAATCAATCCTGTGAATCTTATTTTTGCTGAGCTCTATCCAATATAAAGGTGTATGGCATTTACGACTGTATAAAGCTTCGTATGGTGCCATTTTGATGCTCGACTGAATACTGTTATTATAAGCGAATTCAATCAAAGGTAAATATTGTACCCACGTACCTTCAAACTCAAGAATGCAACATCTCAACATATCCTCATGTATCTGAATAATCCGTTCAGATTGGCCATCTGTTTGCGGATGATATGCTGTGCTAAAATGTAATTTAGTACCCAGAGCATCTTGCAACTTCTTCCAAAATCGTGATGTGAATCTCAGGTCTCTGTTTGACACTATAGACAATTGCACACTGATACGAACCGCCTCGGGGAGGTCGAGTCGTATGTTGAGTTGCCCGATCGTTTACGAGAAAGTATCGTTCAATTCACTTTTGAAATGAAGTTGATGGAAAAATAGGACGAAAGCTGTGTATAATGGTTCTATGATGGTTTATGGATAAGAATAATATGTATAGGTTCGGCTAAATTGGAAGGGAAAGTGAAAGAAGTAAATAGAGTATGGATATAGAAGAAAAGGGTTCTTAAAAGCAGGCACGAACCAATATTAGAAAATATCGACCCAAATGCTTATAGGCTTTCAAGGTGGAGGATGAAAGTGATAAACCTCGACCCGCTACTTAGCAAAGTAGGAACCTCGGTATATGGGTGAACGCCACACTATTTTAGTTTAACTCAGTTTTTTCTTTAATGCATTAAATAAAATTTGCACATATTTATTTAAGCATTAAACTTGTCTTATATTCATATTTGTTATTAATATGTCATAGATATCACATAACTTAAATGTGTTCACATTGTGCTGAATTTATGTGTGTTCACATGATGTCTTATGAATTGTTTTATTTCTTGTACGTACAATGCTTATGGACGGCGCAATGAATGATTGAAGAAACATCTCTTTTGGACATCCCACATGCATGAATGAACAACATTTAATTAGGTGCATGTATGACCAGATTCAAGGTGTTTACAAGCTCATGTATTTGTCAAATACATGAATGCACAAAATACATGAATGTTTGTTCGTGGGGCGTGCTCGTATCATCCCCCCCTCTTTTAGGCGACTTGTCCTCAAGTCGAGCTGTTTGTCCATGGGAGAACTTTGACTTGTGCATGGCTTTCCTTGATCAAATGGGATGGAAGATGTCACACAAACCTGAAAAATTCTTACCACGACCAAGAAAAGAAACTCAAAGGAGTCGATTCAAATGTGTTCGATAGTTCATAAAAATTCATTCAATTGAACATATGCCAAAAATCTCAATTGGTCAAAGCAAGCATACGTAAATTTATCGAAGAGTTTCGTTAGACCATCGTTGCAAACATGAAAACTAAGTTGGATCAAGGGATAATTGGTTGAAAATGATGGCAGGCACTTAAACACATTATTCCTCATCCAAAACCTTTTAATTTCTTTAATCGAATATAGCAACTCATTTGGTCCTTTGTCTTGCTCATGCAAGGTATGCCATGGCCAAAGGTATGCTAACTCTTCCTTTCGTTTTTGAACAATGTGGGGAGTGTCTCCAAATTCCAACATAATAATCATATCATTACAATGCCAAAAGGAAAAATCCATCTCATCACAGTATAAATAATTTCCAAACAACAAATCAAGGGAATTTTCAACTTCAATCGAATTGAGCAAAGATATTTGAAAATTTTCAGATGACTTACCTTGACGAATATGAAGAGAAGACAATTGAGGATTGGGTTTACCTTTCTCGGTCAAAATGAATCTTCTCTCTTTGGATAGATAACGTAAGACAAACCTATTACTCTAATAAATTTGAATAGGTGGTGACGCACCATGACATGTCTTGCTCCTCGAGGGGTGGAATTCATGAAAATAAGACTAGTTAGTATTATCGAAAACTATGGACTTAAATGGAAAAGGAAAGTTACCATGGAAATTTGATTCAATTCCAAAAACATAGGTTGGCCTTACCTTCTCGAAATGAAACGAAAATTTCAGATGTAGCCAAACAAGGTGATTAATAAATAAATCAAAATTGAAACCCAAATCATTGAATTTCACCTTCTTATCAAAAGTTTGAACATCAAGCAAACATATTTTGATTGCAAATGATGCAAAGTACTTAATGTTTCCATAAAATAAATTCATGTAGCAAATACCAGGCTTGAACACACGAACTTGATCATTTGATTTAGTAGACAACATGTTAAATAAGGAAAATATAATCAACTCATCGCATGATTCAAATTTCACTCGTTCAATCAGACTTGAAAAATTGGCACAACCAAGCATATTCATTTTATCACCAAAGAAATGATGCAACATGTTATCATGCAAGTAAATCAAAGGAAACTTAAACATACAAATACTCGAACAATCTTGCATCGTAATTTCTACTCGAACAGATAGATCAACGCATGGAAATCTCACACAAAATTTCAAAGATTTATCTTGAAGAACAAAGTCAAACAGATCAATTACTTCATGCAAAAATCTTTTAACGCATATATCGAGCAAAGAAGTTGTGTTCATACAACATTTCAGAAATTCAAATCCATCACAAATCATTTGAATAGGCACGTTTAAACAGAAAGATGAATTCAAAGAATTTTTATAATCAAACAAATCAAAACGTGAAAAACTGCTATCACACACATTCACAATTTGCACAAGATGAACCAATCCAACAGAATCAACAGAATTGTCGTTATAAAACATGTCATAGGACAGAATCTTCATGTCATCTTTTGAAACAACATCATTAACATTCATATGTGAATAGTAATTAACCAAATCAAAAGATGGAAGATTTTCAAAAATAAGGCCATAAAAATCTATATGAGTAACTTTGTATTCAAACGGCCTCAAATGAATAAATAAGGAATCCTTACCTTTCTTACCTTCAATTGCAAGTGGGTGGCTGTCATTCGTAAACTTACCTTTTTCGAACAACCTAAAACACCTCTCGTTTGGAAGGTAATGTAGATGGAATTGGTCGCACAAACTTCTAGGAACCTGAAAGTTAACTCACAAGAAGATCGAACAGGTGGGTTAGTAGAAATAATCCTCACTTGCTCACTTGTTTTCTCACTCGATTCTATTTCTTCTGAATCACTCGTTTATTTTATCTCAATTTCTTTTTCCACTTTTTTTCTTCTTCACATTCTTTTTCTCTCTCAAACTCTTTTTTATTCTCTTTTTCAATCACATTTTCTTTTTCTTTTTCTTTTTGTTTTTCAAAGGCTTTTTCAAAGGCTTTTTCAAGTTCTCTTAAGATTCACTCATTTTCTCTCTTACTTGCCTCTTGCCTCTCTTTTCTTTTTATTTCATTTTCTTTTTCTTCTTTTGCTTTTTCTTTTCTTTTCTTTATTTTCTCTTTACAAGAATGTACAAAAGAACGATGAGAATACAAATCTTGTTCAAAAGATGAAGAACTATTTGCGTATGATTCACAATCAAAACTTCGTGAAGAATACTCCGAGTAAGTTTTCTTTGAAGATCTAGTAGGAGTATGTCTTTCTATTCGAATGCCATCTTGGAACGAATCAAAATCATAATCGGCTTCTCGTCATCTCGAATTTCTTGATGAAAAGGACTTTCGATCGAAGTCACTTCTCGAATTCACTGATGAATATGAGTCATAGTATGAATCTCTTTGTCTTGACGTAGATGGCGAAAAGGAATCACGATTGGAACTTTTTTTCAGGTAGTACTCGGGGGTATATCTCCGTAGGGTTCTTGGTTCCGTTTTACGACTTGAAGAAACTCGATCACTTTGGTCTCATTTAGTCGCCATTCTTCGCATTTCTTGAACCAAGTATTGGTATTCTGATTCGGTGAACTCTTCGTGTGACATGATTTTTGTTGCACAAACCTCACAATTTCGCTCAGAAAGAAGAAGGAAAAGGTGTCACTCCCGCTCGTGTTTACACTCGTTTGGCTTTTACCTCCGCTTGAATGATCTCACTCGCTCGTGCCTTTTACCTCTCAATCTTTTCTCTCACAACTTCGTAGTCGGACTTGCCAAGGCTTTATCGTAGGCTTAAGGGTCAGTTTCAATAGGGTAACAAGGGAGACGCGTATAGGTTTAGGGTTGGCTGAAAGAATAAGGGAATTGGGTAAAAAGTGTGGTGTGTATGAGATTATATGAGATTAGAACAGAAGGTGGATCGGGAATGATTTCAAATCAAGGGCTTTGACATTCGAGCAACCATCGAATTGCACAAATCTTTTTTTTTTGAAACTTTTTTTTTTGAATTTTTTTTCGATTTTTTTTTGAATTTTTTTATACTTGTATAATAATTTTTTTGTACTATATTGACAACCTAAATACAATAGAAACACTTTTGTACATGATTTTTTTCCTCGGCTACGTAGATTTTTGTTTTTATAGTAACAATAACAAACTAATCAAAATGAGAAAACTTCGGTATACGAAATTTTTTTTTTCGGATCCTACTTACTTGCGTACACTTGGACTAACTCGGGGAATGATTTTGTTGCACAAACTCCTCGTTTTAGTAGCTTTGATACCAAATGATACGAACCGCCTTGGGGAGAGTCGAGTCATATGCTGAGTTGTCCGATCGTCTACGAGAAAGTATCGTTCAATTCACTTTTCAAATGAAGTTGAGGAAAAATAGGACGGAAGCTATGTATAATGGTTCTATGATGGTTTATGGATAAGAATAATATGTATAGGTTCGGCTAAATTGGAAGGGAAAGTGAAAGAAGTAAATAGAGGATGGATATGGAAGAAAAGGGTTCTTCAAAGTAGGCACGAACCAATATTAGAAAATATCGACCCAAATGCTTATAGGCTTTCAAGGTGGAGGATGAAAGTGATAAACCTCGACCCACTACTTAGCAAAGTAGGAACCTCGGTATATAGGTGAACGCCACACTATTTGATAGTGATAAGTTCGGGATAGTGAAGAATAGGGTTGACGCCATTAGGCTTCCTAGATAAGCCAACGAAGTCCTCAACGAAATATGAGATAAAGAAATCTCACAAATTCCATAAAAGTTTAACAAAGTTTCATTAAGTGAAAAGTCTAACCTCTTACAAAATGAAATAACATATATTTATAGCCTAAATAAAAGTAGCTGAATGGACAAGCTTAGAAGCTAAGAAATTCAGCCATAAACACCTAGATAATTCTAGAAGAAAAATCATGAATATCAATGAATGTGCAGCCCTTTAATGTTCCATCATCCCCCTTGGTCGAATGAAGCTTTAATACACCTTGAATACTTGAATGGTTAGCTTGAAAATGCATGGTTCATGCATGAAACATCCCAATGTATGTTCCTCTATAAATTCGGTCCATGAACCTTCAAAAACATGAACATTAAATAGCCCCTACTTGCATGAACGTCTCCAATACATGTACTCCCTTAAATTCCGTCCATTGAACCTCAATTCTACATGCACCTCTTCATACATTGCACCAAGCCCTACATGAACTTGGATTAATTTCCTTCCATGCATGTATGTGTACCGTCCAAAGGGATTGGATCTTCTAGATACATTCATGCATGAATCTTCATCATTCATGTAACCGAATGTGCATTTGAACCCAAACATTCATGTATTTTGTGCATTCATGTATTTGACAAATACATGAACTTGTAAACACCTTGAATCTGGTCATACATGCACCTAATTAAATGTTGTTCATTCATGCATGTGGGATGTCCAAAAGAGATGTTTCTTCAAGTATTCATTGCGTTGTCCATGAGCATTATACCTACAAGAAATAAAACAATTCATAAGACATCATGTGAACACACATAAATTCAGCACAATGTGAACACATTTAAGTTATGTGATATCTATGACATATTAATAACAAATATTAATATAAGACAAGTTTAATGCTTAAATAAATATGTGCAAATTTTATTTAATGCATTAAAGACAAAACCGAGTTACACTAAAATGAGCTAAGCTTTAGCTCAGGAGCTAAGGTTAAGCTGAGATTAAACTCCTAAGCTGAAGTTGAGCTAAGGTTTAGCTCGTGAGCTGAATATGAGCTAGGAGTGAGCATGGTTTAGCTCAGGCAAGTTGGATTGAGCTCGAATAAGCTGGATTTGAGCTGGATGGAGCTCGTAGAGCTAGAAACGAGCCGGGATCAGCTTGCCAACATGTCAATGCTCGGCTTGACAGGCTTGTTCGATGAAGTTCGCGGGGCGTGCTCGTATCACACACCATGCAATCTTACTATATCAGAAATGTATAATTCAGCTAATCTATCAAGCGAATAATCATATCAAACTGAAATAAAATAAGCTGATTTTTTCAAATGATCAACTACAACCCAAATGGCATTTTTGTTTCTTGGAGATAGAGGTAAACCCGGCACAAAGTCCATGGTCACTCGATCCTATTTCCACTCCGGAATCATAATCGGTTGTAGTAACCCGACGACACTTGATGTTCAGCTTTAACTAGTTGACAAATCAAACATTTAGAAACAAATTCAGAGATATCTCTTTTCATTCCGGACCACCAATAATGTTGTTTCAAGTTATTGTACATTTTAGTACTACCTGGATGCACAGATAACTGACTACTGTGAGCTTCAATCAGAATTATCCGAATCAACTTCGGATATCTCGGAACATAAAGTCTATTTCTGAACCTCAAACAGTCATCAACATCTATCCAGAATTCAGAATCAGAATCAAAATTACACTGAGTTCGTTTAGTCATAAACTCATTATCAACTTTCTGACCTTCGATAATCTGTTGTAAAAACAAGGGTTTTTCTTTCATTCAGTAGGTATCATCAGACAGTGCTTAATGAGCATTCATATCACGCAACGCAGACAATGATTTCCTACTCAGAGCATCAGCAACAATATTAGCTTTGCCTGGATGATAACCAATCACCAGTTCTTAGTCTTTTAGCAATTCTGACCATCTTCTCTGTCGCAAATTCAAATCTTTTTACGTCATTAAATACTTTAGAATTTTATGATCAGAAAACACGTGACATTTCTCACCAAACAGATAGTGACGCCAGATCTTCAAAGAAAACACAATGGCAGCTAATTCAAGGTCGTGCGTCAGATAGTTTTTCTCATGTGGCTTCAATTGTCTCGAAGCATAAGCAACAACTTTTCCTTCTTGCATTAAAACACAACCGAGTCCATTTAACGAAGCATCACTGTGAACAACGAATTCTTTACCCGACTCAGGTTGTACCAACATTGGAGCTTCAGTTAACAGACCTTTTAATCGATTAAAACTTTTCTGACATTGCTAAGACCATTCAAATTTCACATCTTTCTGAATAAATTTTATCAATGGAGTTGCTATCATAGAGAAATCTTTTACAAATTGTTTGTAGTAACCGGAAAGTCCCAAAAAACTACAGACTTCAGATACATTCCTCGGAGGCTTCCAATCCAGAATAGCTGAAATCTTTCTCGGATCAACTTGGATACCAGAAGCTGATACAATATGACCCAGAAAACAACTTCTCGCAACTAGAATTCACATTTACTAAACTGTGCATACAACTGTTTATTTCGAAAAGTCTGTAGCACTATTCTCAAATGCTCGGTGTGTTCAGATTCATTAGGTGAATAAATCAATATATCATCAATGAATACTACAACAAATTGATCTAAATACGGTCTAAAATTTCTATTCATCAAATCCATACAAATAGCAGGCGCATTTGTTAATTCGAAAGTGTAACATCCTGATTTTCGGTTTTTGCGCGATTCTTGATATTTTAAGTAAGTTTCTAAAATTTGGTATGTGATTATGGAATTCATAATTTGGGTATGTAAATGGGCTTATGGAAGGCCCATGAGTTGGCCAAAACCCGGTAGAATTTTTAAATTTTGGACTTAGGAGTTAGGGGTTCTGGCTAGGTGCCCATATATTAAGTTGTGGGTAAAGTGTATCACAAAAAGAGCTTTGGTAAAGTGCAAAGGGTGACGCCACTAAGCTCCTAAAAAGGTGGCGTGTGGAGCATAGAGGAAGACCTGGGTTCAATTCCCTGGAATGGCAAAGGTAATGTTATTTTTATGCTTGTGCATGCTAGAGTTTAAAGCTGGATGGAACTCTATGGGAGAGAGTTTAAAATAGTCAAGATGCATGGATTAAGGAGGGATAAGGGGAGAGATTTTAGGGATTTGAGAAAGGGATAGAGCCTAGCCGATTTGAAGGGATTAGAGAGGGGATTTCAGCAGAGGGGTATTAGGTTAGCAATTTCGGCATTAGGGTCTTAGCTGTGCCATTTTCTCTTTTGTTTTAGTTTGTTCTCTTCTTTCTTCTTCCCTAGCCGAATCTACCATCTTTCCTCTCATCTTTTCTCCCTTTTCTTTTTCAAAAACCAGCCCATTACTTTCCTCTACTCATTTATTATTTCTTTCCTTAATCTCTACTTCTGCCGAAATACCGTAAAAGCCGAAATACCGTAAAAGCAGAAATTAGTGAAGATAGGGGGTGCCGTTTCTTTGTGACCAGTAACCTTTTCCTTCCTTTTCAATTGTTGGCATTCAATTCCTTTACCTTTTAGGCATCCGGATTCAAGAAGAGTAAGACTGTGGTAAGTACTCGAACTCTAAACAATTCCTAGAGTAACTTTTGGCCAAAAGCCAAAACCCCTCTAGTTTAGGGAGGTGGCCGAATATGGGTATAGGCCTTATGGGGTCTTCTTTTAATATTTTTGTGGTTTATTTAGTGGAGGAGCAGCAAGGTGTAGTGTCGACTTGGAGTAGCTTGGATCTCCGGAGTGGCTAGACCTAGTCATCAATCACGACAAAGGTAAGATTCCTAGGGCCATTATAGATGGTGGTCGAATGTGTAAGTATTAGTATTAGATGATTTTTGGTTTGGTTCAATTATGGGAAGCTGATTATTAACGATGGATTATAGGAGAAATCATGTAGGAGATCTCGTCGAGGAATATTGCCAAACAGGTGTGTAACGAACCCTTTTCATAAGCTTAAAGTGATAAATGCCGAAAAGCCGAAATGCCAAAATTCTGGCATTTCGAGGACTCGTGAGCAAGCGAATGCTTATTAGTTAGTTAGATTCATTGAGATGATGATCAGAAACATTGGAAACGATAAGAACGTGATTGTTTGCATTCACAGTAAGTTGGGCCTCGAGGGGCTGCAATAGGGCCCAATAGGCTTTCGGGCCCATTTGGGTAAAATTGGTAGAAAACGGAAATCTGTTAAATTGCATGTTAAGACTGTTAATACTATTGTGGATATAGGCTAAATGGGTCTAGATGACGAAATTGGCTAAGTATGGCCTATTAGGGGTTTTAGGCCCAATAACTCGATCTCGCTAAAAAATGGGCCAGACTCACTGTTTGCACCCATGAATTGTTAGTAACCGTTAATGAACATGGAAACCCTAATTTTTGGTAAAATTACAAGATTACCCTTATAACATGAAAATGACCGTTTTGCCCCTAGGTAAAAATGACTATTATATCCCTAGGGTTTATGTATGAATTTAATACATGGGATTTTGATAAACATGGTATGTATGATATGCACATGACATGTATGATATGCACATGATATGTATGATATGCACGTGATGTAATCATAAATGCATTGGGTTGGGTTTTTATATGAATGGAGGAAGTGAAAAAGGGCTTATGCCCCAGTTATCAAAAGGGCTTATGCCCCAGTTATCAAAAGGGCTTATGCCCCAGTTATCAAAAGGGCTTATGCCCCGATTATTAAAGGGCTTATGCCCGCTTATTAAAAGGGCTTTTGCCCTGTTATTAAAAGAGGCTAGGCCTCCAGATATATGATAAAGCACTATGCCGCCAAAGGAGAGTTATGGCGGGGTGGGTCGAGTTAATCCCCACATGGTGTGCTGGTTGGTACGGGTGGAGAGTAGCGGATGGTGGGCTAAGTAGTCTCCGCAATTGGGCTTGCATTCTTTCATTGACATTATATGTGATATTGAAATGGGCCTATGGGCCATACCATTTACAGTAAAGGCTTCAGCCCAGTAATATGAAATATGAAAAGGCTTTGGCCCAGTGTTATGAAATATGAAATATGAAAAGGGGCTATGGCCCAGTACATGTTTGAGATTTGATTTGGGCTTAGACCCAACAGGCTGTCATTGTTTTGGGCTCTAAAAGGGGCTTGTTGTACACTGAGTTTCCAAACTCACCCCCTTTCCTTAACCTTGCAGGTGAGCCTTGATGTGGGGACTTGGGTCGGAGGGGATTCAGAGTAGCCACAGTGATCGTCTTTGGGCTTTTAAACAAGCGTTGGTTTTCATTAAATTTCCTTTAATTATTATTTATTTTTGGGTTGTAATAAGGCCATTTTAACTTTTCTTTTATTTCTTTTCGGGATTAGTTTATTTTTAATAACTTTAAACCTGCTTGATAATTATTCAAATGGGCTAGACTTAGGACGTGTTTGCAAAATGATACTTGTTTTCAAAATATCTCAACACTGCGATTAATCGATTTATCAAAGTCGTCCACTTAAACAAATTTAAACTCGATATAACAAAGTGTGGCTATGGTTGTGGGCATGTCTAGGATTGGATCCAATCAAAGAGCTTGGTACTTAAGCAGCCTTCATGGCTCACCTCCTCTGTCTCAGATACCTACCTGGTGCCCAGCTTCCATACACTTTGTTAACTCAACAAAATATATGGTTTTTAAAACACTAAAATGGAACGTGGGTTTTCAACTCCAACGTGGCACGTCAGATTCGGCCATAACGTCTAGGGCGGGTTTGGGGTGTTACAGAAAGGCATAACTAAAAATTCATAGTGGTTGTACCTCGTTCTGAAAGCAGTCTTCAGAATATCAGAATCTTTCACTCGTAGCTAATAGTAGCCCGATCTCAAATCTATTTTCGAAAACATAGTAGCTCCCTTCAACTGATCAAACAAATCATCAATTCAAGGAAAAGGATACTTATTCTTGACAGTCACTTTATTAAATGACGATAATCTGTACACATTCTCATCATACTGTCTTTCTTTTCACAAATAAAACCGAAACACCCCAAGGTGATAAACTCGGTCTAGCAAATCCTCGATTGGTCAATTCTTGCAACTGAGACTTTAATTTTTTTTAACTCGATCAGAGCCATTCTATACGGAGGTATTGAAATCGGAGTAGTACCAGGTAACAATTCTATGCCAAATTCTACCTCTCTAACTGGAGGTAATCCCAAAAGTTCTTCAGGAAACACATCAAGAAACTCACAGATAACAAGTACAGATTCAACTTTCTTTTCTGACACTTTCGAATCAATCACATAAGCAAAGTAGGCTTCACAACCCTTTCTCACAATACTCAATGCTTTCATCGAAGATATTACAGTAGGCAATTCATTCAAATCACTAGATTCAATTCTAACTATTTCATCATTCTTGCATCTCAAATCAATAGTTTTCCGTTTACAGTTCACCACAGCATCATGAAAGGTTAACCAAACCATACCCAAAATTATATCAAACTCATCAAAAGGTAATAACATCAGATCAACCGAAAAACAATTGTCTCAAAAATTAACGGACAATTCTTCCAGACTTTATCAACAAGAACACATCTGCCTAGGAGGTTCGAAACTCTAATCACAAATTCAGTAAACTCTACAGGAAAAATTTTACTGTTCACTAAGTTCATGCATATATACGAATGTGTTGATCTAGGATCTATCAAAGTAATCATAGAACTATCATAGAGAGTAAATGTACCCGTAATCACATCTGGCGATGAAGCTTCCTCGCGAGCTCAGATAGCATACGCTCTAGCAGGTGCACGAGCCTCAGATCTAACAACTGTTGTCCCTCTCTGACTACCACTTACATTTCATAAATTTCTGGGAGGTCTACCTCGAGAAGCATTACCACTCTGTCTCAGATTCTGAACATTATCTTTTCCAGCTAAATCTGGACAATTTTTAATAAAATGGTTTCTCGAACCACAACTATAACAAGATCAATTATTACTTTTTCCCTAACATTCACCAAAATGTCGTCTTCCACAATGCTCACATTCAGGCCTTTTATTCTTTGCATTATCAACACTAGCAACAGACGTGGCTGAAGATTTGTAATTCAATTGTGATCTAACACGGTCTCTGTTTGAATATCCCACACTAGTGTTTGAATGACTGCTATCATCTCTAAACTTCTTGGATCCAGATTGAAATGATTTGCCCGATGATCTCTTTCATACATCTCTAGCTTCGAACTCAGCCTTTCTTTTCCCTTTCCCAAGATCTTTCGCTTTACATGCTCGTTCAATGAGCACCACGAATTCTTTGATTTCCAGAATTCCAACCAACAAGAGAATATCTTCGTTCAAGCCCTCTTCAAATCTCTTGCACATTATTACTTCTGAAGATACACATTCACGGGCATACTGAATCAACTGTACAAATTCTCGCTTGTATTCTATAACAGACATACGGCCTTGCTGAAGCTCAAGAAACTCTTTACGTTTTTGATCAATAAATCTCTGCCTGATGTATTTCTTTCGAAATTCAACTTGGAAGAAATCCCATGTAACTTGTTCACTCGGAACCACTGATGTCAAAGTCTTCCACCAATGATACACCGTGTCTCTCAAAAGTGAAACAACGTATTTTATACATTCTTCAGGACTCAGGGATAATTCATCAAACATTCTTATTGTGTTCTCTAACCAGAACTCAACCTTTTCCGCATCATCACTTGTTGTAGCTTGGAATTCTTCAGCTCCATATTTTCTAATCTTGTTAACTGGTGGTCTACCAAACTGTACAATTTCAATCCATATAACTATATTAACTTAATGAGATTCATATACACAACATCATCTATAACTTAGGCATTATACATACTTGAAGCTTCACGTACTTATTCACTTTTGTACTTACCTCATGTTGAATGTTATAAGACTTTCCATAAGTTATTCGTGTTTTACACATCAGCACACTTATTGCTATAAGGTTAGCTGAAGCTAAATATTTTCACACACTTAGTGCCATCTTGAATAATCGAGACTAAGTTAGTATCGCACACTTAGTGACTCAAGTAGCCGAAGCTAGTTAAATCACACACTTAGTGCCAAAGCCAGTTTAAATCGCACACTTAGTGCCAAAGCTTTTGATTCATCTCCATATTATCCAATTCAATTATATACAACCCATGTAGAGTAAAGGCATCAAAACTTACTTAACATCACATTTTAAGTACGAACTTACCTCGTACTTGAAGGTGTTGACTCAAACGTTTATTCTATAATCTTCGATTTTCCTCAATCTAAATCTGAACTCCTCTTTTCTTGATCTATATGTATTCACCAAATAATTCAATTCAATCCATAAACACATATTTAGGACAATTTGCAAATTAGTCCTAATGTTTTCACATTTTAACCCTTTAGTCCCTCTTTCACAAAATCACAAAATACACATAATTTGCATATACACAAGCTTGGCCGAATTCTCCTAGAACTCATACTAGGTCACACATTTCATTTGTTTCATATTTAAACCCTCAAAATAACATTTTACAAATTAGCCCAATTTACTCAATTTCATCAAAAATTCAAAGACAACATATGTTAATCCAAAACATACCTTCTATAATTTACCATTTAACAACACAAAACTCATGAATTCATCCATGGTATATTTCAAAATCATCATCAAAATCATAAATTAAAGCATGGGATTTATAGTACACTTAGCAACGATCACAAAAACGTAGAAATTATCAAAAATCGAAGCAAAAATATACCTTAATCAAGGAATACAATGGCCGAACCCTAGGTGTTCTTTTTCTTTTATTTTCTTTGTATTTTCAGTTAATAATGGACATAAAATGATCCATTTACATGCATTTGTTTTATTATTATTAACATAAATCTAAATGACCATTTTATCCTTTCATTAACCATTAAAAATTCATCAACACATGGCCCTTTTTTTGTCCATTCAAATCTCCAATGGTTAAATAACCACACAAGGACCTTTACTCTAGAAAGCCAACTCAAATAAGCACTTAAATATCTAGCACATAGCTTTGACATTTTATGCGATTAGGTCATTTTTGCAAATTAAGTACACAACCAGTTAAATTTTAGTACGAAACTTTCACACATATCAATTTACGTATCATAGACACAGAAATTAATATTAAAATATTTTTCTAACTCAGATTTTATGGTCCCTAAACCACTATTTTGACTAAGGTCAAAACCAGACTGTTACAGTATTCAAGAACTGAAGATGATCACGATGCAGTTATCTGAATTGTGCTGCAGATTCTGAGGGAGAATGAACTGTATGCCAAGTTCAGTAAATGTGAGTTCTAGTTACGAGAGGTAACTTTTTTGGGCCATGCCGTATTTTCTGAAAGGATTAGGGTTGATCCTTGAAAAATTAAAGTTGTTCTGGATTAGAAGCCGCCTAAGACGATATCTGAGATTCAAAGTTTTCTGTGTCTACTAGGGTATTATAGACAATTTGTTAAGGGGTTTTCATTGATTGCTGCACCTCTGATTAAGTTGTTGCTAAGGGTGTGTCGTTTAACTAGACTGATGCTCAGTAAGAAAGTTTTAAGAAGCTTAAAAAGGTTCTGACTGAATCCCCTATCTTGATACAGCTAGTGTCTGGGAAAGAGTTTACTATCTACAGCGATGCATCACATATTGGTTTGGGTTGTGTGTTGATGCAAGAGTGAAAGGTGGTGGCATATGCATCTTGCCAGCTTAAGACTCATGAGGTGAATTATCCGACACATAACTTGGAGTTGGCCACGGTGGTATTCGCATTGAAAATTTGGAGGCATTACCTGTATGTTGAGAAGTGTATCATTTACAAAGATCACAAAAGCCTCAAGTACCTCCTCACTCAGAAGGAATTAAGTCTTAGGCAGCGTAGATGGATTGAGCTGCTTAAGAACTATGACTATTAGATTGAATATCATCCTGGTAAGGCCAATGTGGTGGCCGACGCACTAAGCCGTAGGACTATGACTAATTTGAGGGTGATGTTTGCTTGCCTCAGCATATTTAATGATGGCAGTCTGTTGGCCGAACTTCAGGGTAAACCGATGTGGATTGAGCAGATTAAGGGTAAACATTTAGAGGATGAGTCATTGGGTCTTCGATTCTGACAAATTGAGAATGGGGAAACTTTAGATTTTGGACTGAATAGCGAAAGGGTATTGTGTTCCTGTAGGAGAGTCTGTGTACCAAAGGATACTGATTTGAGGTAGTCTATACTACGAGAGGCGCATAGTAGCCCTTATGCAATGCATCCCAGCAGGAATAAGATGTATCGAGACCTTCGTGAGTTGTATTGGTGGCCAGGTCTAAAGCGTGAAGTTACCAACTTCGTTTTTAAATGTCTGACTTACCAGCAAGTTAAGGCTAAGCATCAGTTACCTTCGGGGTTGCTTCAGCCAGTTAAGATTCGGCTTTGGAAATGGGAAAGAGTGATTATTGACTTCATAAGTGGGCTACCCTGAACGCCTACTAAGAAGGATTCAGTATGGGTCATCGTGGATCGATTGACCAAATCTGACCATTCATACCTGTTTGTACTTATTACTCGTTGCAGAAGCTGGCTAAACTGTATGTGTCTGAGACAGTGAGACTGCATGGGGTATCGGTTTCCATAATATCTGATAGAGATCCTCGCTTCACATCTCGATTTTGGAAAAAGTTACACGAGGCTTTGGGTACAAGGTTGGACTTCAGTACTGCGTTCCACCCTCAGACAGATGGTCAGTCTGAGAGGGTGATTTAGATACTGGAGGATATGTTAAGGAGTTGTGTGATAGATTTCTAAGGCAGTTAGGAGGACTACTTGCTGTTAGCAAAGTTGGCATATAATAATAGCTATCAGTCTAGTATACAGATGGCACCTGTAACACCCCAAACCTGGCCCGGACGTTATGACCAGATCCGGCGTGTCATATTGAAGTGTTTTATCAAAAACTTTGTTTTCATTGAAAACCCTTCCTTAAAATGAAAAACCATAATTACTTTGTAAAGTCCCTTTTCAGTTGCGGAAGCTTTACCTGAAACATAGGATTTATGAAAACTTGTCACTTAAAATTGAGTTGCGGAAACATGGCATTTAAAAAAAAACTATGGTTTAGGAAACCCATGTTCAACTTCTCACAAACATAATGCATAAAAATAATAATCCTAATTTGAATAATAACGAGAGAAAGGACCTTATTACATTCCAGTCTGAAATAACTTAATAACTAGAAACTATATGTTTAAAAAAAGAACATGTCCAAGTCGTCTTGCTAGATGGCCACCTCGGAGTCCCTCTAACCGTCGAACCTCCTACTGAACATCTCCTAAGAAAAATAAATGAGCGGGTGAGTTTTTGAAAACTCAGTGTGTACAACCCTCGAAGAGTCCTAAGCAATCATCGATCACCATAATGTCATACAGGCAATGCAGTGCAACCCACCCCAATAATCCAACCGTTACACACTAACTCCATCCCCCAGTACACATCATGTGGGGATATAAATATTGACCCACCCATCCGATACGCATCAATGGTAGTCCGATTACTGTACTACCTTCATTGCAGCAAGCTGCCAATTACATATTGGGCTTAATAGCCATCGGTGGATCCACGGTTGTCAAGCAACCATGCGATCCTCATATACTTCCTCTGTTTCATAATTCCCAACCCATATGCAACCTAAACAGAATATCGTATGTATGCAGAAGATATACATGAACATCCATAAGTCTTAGATTCCACACATAGGGGTATTTTAGTCATTTTCGCCTTTAGGGGCATTTCGGTAATTTTTCTTATTATGGGTTTGTTACTTACCTTGGCACGTTAACAAGTCCCCGTTGGCTAAAGTGAATAGATACTATGCACCAGGTAAGATTCCAGATAAGAGGAGGTGAGTCATTAAGACCGCTTAAGTACCAAGCTCTCCCTAGATCCAATCCTAGACATGCATATACCCATTGCCACACATTAACCTTATGACTCATCCACGGTAGTGATTAAATAATTAAGTTTTATGTACGTTTAAGAAGTCTCAGATACTAGGCCTATAACCCCCTTACAAAGCCCAAACAAGTCTACATACATGTATATGGCCCACTAGGCCCAATCTCATTCATATTGCCCATTAGGTCCAAATCACATTCGTATGGCCCATTAGGCCCAAATCACATACATAGTCATGCTTTCATACAATTTCTTATCACTTAGTGTCAAGTTGCCAATTTTGCCTATTGTGGGCCCTATACACGGCCCGATTGGCCTATACACGGCCCAAGTCAATGGTATTGCCCATGGGGCCTCTAAAAAGCTATCAGTCTCCCCTTACGAGTGTTCTGCACTCGCAAGTCTATTGTAGCTAAAGTTTTGGCTTTTCGGCATTTCAGCTTTTCGGCATTTCAGGATTTGCCGATCTACCGTGACTGTGCAGTGTATGTACACACCTGGTAATAGAACGTTCTGCGATCTCCCTAGCCACAAACCTACAATCGATGTTACTCAATGATTAATCACACCTACTTATTGAATACTTTTACCAAAAGCTGAAATCTCACCTTAACCTTACCTGAAACGCCAAGCCTTAATGGCTCTTTCTTGCTCACTAATCACAAGCACTTACCAGATCTTCATTAACCTTATCGTTAAAAACATAATGGGTGACTTGTATCCAGCATATGTCACCCTTTCCCATTAAAGCCTATTCGGCCAACCCTTACCAAAGTGAAGAACACTTACCAAAGTTTCAACACCTTGGGAATAAATTGGTAGTGATCTAAAAGACTGAGGTTCGATACTAATCCTACCAAAATCAATTTAGAAAGAGTGGAGGATAGGAGTAATCGATACTTAGCAGAACCGACTGAAAGAACAAAACACTTACACTAGAATTGGCCGAGGTAGAAGGAGTAGTGGCAGCACGGACAATATTCGACTTTTAAGGTTTGTATGATGGAAAAGGTTATTCGGCACAAAGAAAAAGAGTAGCAGAAACCGTTTACAACCAGTGGTGAATCAAAAAAAATATTGAGTAGGGGAAAGAATGGAAAATCAACACAAAGTAAAAAAGGAAGAACAAGGAATTTCGGCTTTTTGATCCTTGGAGAGAAAAGTGTTCTTTGGTAACAAGGAAAGGGATAATGCGGCATTAGCCTGGAATCCTCACATTCAGCACCTATATATAATCTATAGCCAAATTTTCTATGCCCAAATTCCCAATTCGGCTCCACCTCTTCTTCACTGCTCATCTCTTAATTTTTTTCCCCGATAACTCCCTAATCCCCTCCTCAAATTTCTCCTCTTATCACTTCCTACTGTGTTCATATCCACCGCCTCCACTGACCATCTCTTAAGCTAAAATAAATCCTTCTTTTGAGCAAGGAGGGATTTGAATCCCAAACCCCCTTTCCCTGTATTTGACGCCACTTGCCACTCTACCAAAAGGCTTTCTTGTGTCCAATTCCTCCTTCATTTATTCAAAAGCTCACCTACTTGCCATCAGGGTTTTTTTAATTATAAACCTATAACTTCCTTCACCCCTAAGTTCGAACCCAAACCTTAACCAAGGCCTATTAACATATAAATAACACTTGACTAGGAATATTAAGCACACTTTTTATCAAAATCAAAATAAAAATAAAAGTCAAGATTTTAGGATTTTTGGGACGTTATAGCACCTTACGAGGCATTATATTGTCAAAGGTGTCATACTCTTTCATGTTGGACTAAGTTGGGCGAGCGGCATGTTCTGGGCCCTAAATTATTTCTGATACCGAGGATAAAGTTAGATTGATTCGAGATCGACTGAAGGCGGCATCAGACAGACAGAAGTCATACGTAGATCTGAGGTGTAAGGAGATTGAGTATTTTGTGGGAGACTTCGTTTTTCTCAAGGTCTAGCCATGGAAGAAGGTACTAAGGTTTGGACGGAAGGGCAAACTAAGTCCTAGTTTTATTGGGCCTTACGGCATACTGAAACGTGTGGGACCGGTTGCCTATCAACTTGAGGTACCTCTAGAGATGGATCAGATTCACGATATGTTCCATGTCTCTATGTTGAGGTGCCACTGCTCTAATCCCATGCATATTATCTTGACTGAAGAGATTGAGGTTAGGCTGAATCTAATTTTCGAGGAGGAAGTGATTTAGATTCTAGAGCATGATGTAAAAGTGTTAAGGAAGATGTCCATCCCACAGGTTATGGTACTTTGGCGTAATCACAACTTAGAGGAAGCCACGTAGAAACCCGAGAAGGCGATGCGACAATAATACTATCATCTATTTTGACCAGGTAAATTTCGAGGCCAAAATTTTCTTTTAGAGGGTAGAGTTGTAACGCCCCAAATCTTAAGTGATTAAATTTGTATGTTGTGTTGCATAAATGCTTACTTGCTTTAGTGGTTAGGCGTCCTGAGAAGTGTGAGAAGTCCCAGGTTCAAACCTTGGCTTTAGCAAAAAATTTTGTTTTAATTGAATAAAACCCTTGTCTCTAGTTAGTAGGCTTTTAAATAAAAATGGATAAAATATGACAAAAAAAGGCTTACTAGTCTGGTGGTAAGTGTCGTATGGAGTGTTTCTTGGGATCTGAGGTTCGAGGCTTGGTGATGAAAAAGGAGCATTCCATTTTGCTGCTGTACCGTGTAAGAGGTTGTGTGGCATAGGGTTTCTAATGCTGATGGGGCAATTGGAGTGTTTGAGGGGAGTGGGGTGTCTGTAGCCGAAATTTAGGAGGAAATGTGAGGGAGTTGATAGGGATTGGTTGGAGTAAATTGAGAAGAGATTTTAGAAAGGATTAAGGGAGAAAAAAGTGGGATTGAAGTGTGGTAGAGTTGTACCGAAATTGGATTGTAGGTGCACAGTAATTTCGAAAGGGTTAGTTGTGCCAAAATTGGATGGTAGATGCACGGTAATTTCGGCTAAGTTAGTCATTCTCTCAAAATTTCCAGTTTTGGATTCTCATTCCCTTTTTACATTTTGCTTTTTTTTTTTGCCTTTGGTGCCGAAATTTGGTTTATGCTGTCCTTCTTTCTGCTTCTCGTTTTAGCTTTCTCACTTTTGTGACCGGATATTGCTTTTAGGGTATCTTCGCATTTCTTTTTTTCCACTATTCTGATTTTGCTTCTTCCCTTTCCTCTCTCAAATCGTCTCTCTCTTGGACTGAACACTCTTTTCTTCCCTCCATAACCCTTTGCTTAATACCCTTGTTTCTTCTCCCTCTCTACATTTTGGCTTTCTTCAAGTTTCACTCCTACATTGGTAAACAAATTCTCTTGTAGCCGAACCTTGTTGCTGTCGCCATCTCTATTTTAGGGTTCACGGTTATTCTCTTTCCCTTTATTGTCTCTCTGTCGAAATAGCTTTCCCTTTAACATCTTTTTTGCTCTACCAATTACTGACGGGGGTGTGATTGTACCATCTCGTGCCTTGGTTTTAGGGTATGCTTTTGTAGGTCGATTACTTCTATCTACCATTCTTAGTTCTACGTTTTGGTAAGTCATTCGCTTGGTTCAAGGTTGCAATGTAGATTTTTACCAAGGATCTTGAAGTCAATATTAATCAGCGGATTAAGTGGGCTAAACAACATTCTTTCATTTAAGGCAGGTAGCAATTACCATTTTAGAATTAAGTATTAATAAGAAGGAGTTTAAACCTAGTGAATTAAAGGACTTACGGAGTGTTGTGATTGAATCCAGGTTTGGGTGTTCATGGATTTTTACACTCTTTCGCAAATAGGTGTGTAAAACACTGCTCCTAATCGTAAATCGGCAAAAGTTGAAATAAGTGATTGTCGACACTAATGAGCGTGCACTCGCTTGTGTGGTAATCCAAATGCATAAACGTGGGCGTTTTGATCATAGAGGCCACCGTGAGCGATTTCATGGGCTTAGGCTGTTTTGGGCGGCCACATTGGGCCAAAATGGGCCGTGTGGACCTTATGAGCTCATGGGCCCCATAAGAGTAAACCACACAGACGTGTGGAGATTATTACGCCAGACAGAGTAATTCACACGGCTAAGGCCATTTTTGGGCTTTGTGGACTACACGGGCATGTGGGTCTACATGGGCCCGCATTATGGGCCTTGGGCTGATTCCCACTGTTTGACTATTAAGGCGTACGGGTCGCCTGAGATGACTGTGGACCAGTAAGTATACCTAGACCCTAATATGATGAAATGATTGATATGCCCCTATGATATGTATGACTATAATTGAGCATGACATTTTTCATACATGTAGGATATTATGACATGACATATTGCATGGGGGTGGGTTTATTATGTTTGAAGGAAGTGTACTATACTGGCAGCTCTGCTGCAAATACTTTTTAGTGCCGCAACTGGTGTTATATTTTGGAGTGTAAGGATAGGTGGGTTGATTTTATCCCCACATAGAGTGTAGGGCTTGATGGAGTGGAGTCTAGAGGATGGATGGGTAGGATTTTTGATTGCATTTCTGTTACTGTTACTAAAATGGGCTAAGGCCCACACGGATACTAATACTATAATGGGCTAAGGCCCTAACTGAGACTGGATTGTCACTGAAACGGGCTTAGGCCCAAACTGTATTTGCCTATTGTATGGCTGATTGTTTGTTTATTAAGGGATTACACACTGAGTTTCATAAACTCATACTTTTACCTATTTGTGCAGGTAATCCTTAGGTGGATTGGTGTTGTGAGGGACTCAAAAGTGGCCACACATACATTCATGCCTTTGTGATAGATTTTTAATTTATTAGTAATTTAAATTTGGGTATTTTTATGTAATAAGGCCTCTTTAAAGTTTAAAATTTTAATTTTGGGTTTTTACTTGCTTTGATATAAACTGCTAGTTATAGAAAAGGACAGGGTTTTCAAAAAGATAACTATTTTTCAAAGACACCACATTTATGTAACACATTTCATAAGCTTCCGCAAAAGACAACATTTTAAAAGTTAAAAACGTTTTAACATGGTAAACGATGGCCTTTAAATTCATAATTAAAAACCCATAACAAAGGTAAATCTATAAAAGGGTTTTTTGTTTTTGCGAAAAACATTTTAATGTGGCATCACCAAATTTGGCCATAACATCTAGGCTGGGTTTGGGGTGTTACAGAGGCCATAATGTGTAAAAGATTCGAAGATGGGCTGAACGAAGACATTAAACTACTAGTTGGCATACTTTAAATAAAAAAGTTCGTAGTACTAATTGAGCGAGCGTGCAAAACCAAAGAGCTCAGGAAAAAGAAAAGAAAAGCTGACTTTGAAGCTAGATATTTGCATAAAAGATCATTGGGTAAAACATTTCAGTCGGCATCAAAGAGATTCTGGGATGATTATAACCGTTCAAAGGCTACTGCGGGTTATATTAGACGTGATCGAGTAAACTGCCTGTGAGCTCGAGAGCTACCTCAGCAGCTGTGTTGGTAATGTTAGATCAAATCAACCGATAAATGACATCCTGACAGTTGTAGATTGCATGATCGGGCCTGTTTTAAATGTGGATCGATGGATCATGTCGTTCGTGAATGCCCTGAGTTAGCTGAATAAAATCTAGTACAAAATGCGAGACCGAGTAACATGTCAGCTAGAGGTAGATCACCTAGAAATACGGGTAATATGAGTAGCAGTCAGAGAGGAACTAAAGACACAATAATTCAATCTGAGGCTCACGCACCTGCCAGTGCTTATGCCATACGTGCTCGCGAAGAGGCTTCATCCCTGATGTTATTACTTGTACATTCACTCTCTATGATACTCGTGTAATTGCATTGATTGATCCTGGTTTGACTCATTCTTATGTGTGTGAAACCATAGTATTCAGTAAGACTTTTCCTGTTGAGTCTATTGAGTTTGTGATTAGAGTATCGAACCCCTTCGGCTAGTGTGTTATGGTTGATAAAGTGTATAAGAATTGTCCTTTGATGATTCAGGATTCGTGTTTTCTGACTGATTTGATATTGTTGCCATCTGACGAGTTCGATATAATTCTAGGTATGGGCTGGTTGACTTTGCATGATGCTATCGTAAATTGCAAAAGAAAGACTATTGATTTATGGTGCCAGAATGATGAGATTATTCAGATTGAATCTAATGATTTGAATGGTTTACCGGCAGTGATAGTATATAAGAAAGGGTTGTGAAGCTTACTTTACATATGTTAGCTCAAAAGTATGTAAGAAAGGGTTGTGAAGCTTACTTTACATATGTGCTTGATAGTCAAGTGACCGAAAGAAAGATCGAATCAGTACCAATTGTGTGAGAGTATCCGGATGTGTTTCCTGAAGAATTGTCGGGTTTGCCACTTATCCGAGAAGTAGAGTTTGGTATTGAGTTAGTGCCAAGAGCGACTCTGATATCGATAGCCCCATCCAGAATGGCACCTACTAAATTAAAAGAATTGAAAGCTCAATTGCAAGAGTTAACAAATAGAGGTTTCATGCGACCGAGTTTCTCTCCCTGGGGTGCACCAGTTTAATTTGTGAAAAAGAAAGACAAAACTATTAGAATGTGTATCGACTATAGACAGTTCAATAAGGTGACTATAAAGAATAAATATCTGTTGCCATGGATTGACGACCTATTCGATCAATTGAAAGGGGCTACAATTCAAAGATAGATTTGAGATCAGGCTACTATCAGTTGCGATCTAAAGACTCTGTTGTGCCAAAGACTACTTTTCAAACGAGGTACAGACACTATGTGTTTTTGGTTATTCCTTTCGGACTTAGTAATGCACCTGTTGTTTTCATGGATTTGATGAACCGGATCTTCAGACAGTATCTGGATCGGTTTATGGTTGTGTTCATAGATGACATTTTGATCTATTCTCGTGATGAAGTTGAGCATGTCGAACATCTGAGACTTGTATTACAGACTTTTGGAAATAAACAGTTGTATGCAAAGTTCAGTAAATGAGAGTTCTAGTTACATGAAGTTAGTTTTCTGGGACATGTTGTATCAGCATCGGGTATTCAGGTTGATCCAAGTAAAATTTTAACTATAATTGATTGGAAACCTCCGAGAAATGTTTCTGAAGTTTGAAGTTTTCTAGGACTTGCTGGTTACTATAGACAGTTTGTGAAAGGTTTCTCTATGATTGCAACACCGATGACGAAGCTATTATAGAAAGATGTTAAGTTAGAGTGGTCAGAAAAGTGCCAGAAAAGTTTTGATTAGTTAAAAGCTCTTTTGACCGAAGCTCTACGACTAGTTCAACTAGAATCGGGTGAAGAATTTGTTATTTATACTGATGCATCTTTAAATGGTTTGGGCTATGTTTTGATGTAGGAAGGAAAAGTTGTAGCTTATGCCTCAAGACAGTTAAATCCGCATGAAAAGAACTATCTCACACACGATCTAGAATTGGCAGCTATTGTGTTTGCATTGAAGATATGGCGTCACTATTTGTTCGGTGAGAAATGTCATGTTTATTCTAATCACAAGAGCCTAAAATATTTGATGACTTAGAAATATCTAAATTTGAGACCATGTAGATGGTTAGAGCTGTTAAAAGATTTCGAGCTTGTGATTGACTATCATCCAGGAAAGGCTAATGTTGCTACTGATGCTCTAAGCCAAAAATCAATGTTTGCTTTGCATGCAATGAATTCACATATGGCTATTTCTGATGATGAGTCGATAATAGCTGAATTAAAAGTAATACCGTTATTTATTCAACAAATTTGTGATGCTCACAAAGTTGATAATAATTTGTTAGCAAAACGGGTCCAATGTGATTTGAATAGTGATTCAGAGTTTCAAGTTGATACTGAGGGTTGTCAGAGGTTTAGAAACTAAATATGTGTTCCGAGAAATTCAGAGTTGATTCAAATGATTTTGAACGAAGCTTATAGCAGTCATTTATCTATTCACCCGAGTAGTATGAAAATGTATAATGATTTGAAACAACTTTACTGGTGACATGGTATGAAATAAGACATATCTAATTTTTTTTCAAAATGTTTACTTTGTCAACAAGTAAAAGTCGAGCATCTGGTACCTTGCCGATCATGATACTTGAGTGGAAATGGGACAGATTCACGATGGATTTTGTATCCAGTTTATCGTTGACAACGAGCAAGAAAGATGCAATCTACGTTATTGTGGATAGATTGACTAAAATGGCTCATTTTTTTCTAGTTCGCACAATGCTTTAGGTACGAAATTACATATCAGCACTGCTTTCCATCCGCAAATAGATGGTCAGTCTGAACAAATCATTCAGATACTTGAGGATATGTTAAGTTGTTCCATCCGAGTTTGAAGGTATGTGGGAATGATACTTACCTCTGCTTGAATTTGCGTACAATAATAGCTTTCAATCGAGTATCAAAATGGCACCTTACGAGGCTTTGTATGGTCGTAAATGTTGTACATCATTATATTGGACTGTGCTAAGTGAAAACAAGATACACGGGGTCGATTTGATCAGAGAGACTGAACAGAAAGTAAAAGTGATCTGTGAAAGTCTGAAAACAGTGTCAGATCGTCAGAAATCTTATGCAGATTTGAAATGAAAAGATATAGAGTTTCAGATTGGGGACAAAGTCTTTTTGAAAGTCTCACCATGGAAGAAAATACTCAGATTTGGTCGTAAAGGCAAATTAAGTTCGAGATTTTTTGGGCCGTATAAGATTATAGAGTGTATCAGGCTGGTTGCTTATAGATATTGTTGCCACTTCAGTTAGAAAAGACCCATAATGTATTCCATGTCTCAATGCTTCCTAGATATTGATCTGGTCCCTCACATGTGATTAATCCATCAGAGATTGAGATTAAGTCTGATATGACATATGAGGAAGAATCGATTCGTATTTTGGCTCACGAAGTTAAGGAATTGCAGAGTAAGAAAATTTCATTAGTGAAAGTACTATGGCATAAACATGGAGTTGAAGAGACAATGTGGGAGCCAGAAGATGCAATGAAAGAACGTTATCTAAACCTACTCACCGATAAGATTTCGCAGACGAAAATCCCTAAGGGAGAGAGTTGTAACAACCCGATATAGACCCTATTTGGAATAGTGGTTTTGGGACCACGAATCTGAGTCAAAAAATATTTTATGTGTTTATTATGTGTGAATTTATATGTGTGAAATTTTTGTGATTTAATTTTGTCGTTTGAGTGCCCGATTAAATAAAAGGGCTTAATTGCGTAAACTGAAAATTTGATGGTTAATTGTAAAAGGGTTGAATTGATATTGTCTTTCTTACATGAGGTATTTATGTTACAATTTGACCATATGGATTAGTCATGGACGATTATGACCTTATTATATAATGGTTTTATATTAAGTGTTAAAGGTTAAAAATGTAAAATGTGTAATAATAAATGTAATAATAAAACATAAAAAAATAAAATAAGCTTTCATAATGCTTTGGTCTTGCTAAAACATAAAAGAAAAGAAAAGAAATAAAGAGTTTGAGGTTCGGCCCTTTGTTAAGCTCAATCAAGGTATGTAACTAGCTCGGTTTTGGATAATTTTCATGTTTTTGAGGTTATTGCAGTGTAATGTACAAAGCTTATGCTTGAATTTTTTATTTTGATGAATATTTTGAGTTATGCCATTGATGAATATTTGAGCTTTGTAATGTTACTTGATGAAATATGAAAGGTATGTTTTGGATTAACATGTTTTGTATTGGAATTTTTGATAATTTTGAAATTAGGACTAACTTGAAAAAATAATAAATTGAGGGACTAAAATGTGAAATAAATGAAATGTATGGACTTGTACGAACATAAGGGACATTTGGCCTAAGCATGGTGTGTGCAAATTTTGCATGTTTTGTGTTTTGTGCAATTTAGACTAAATTGTAAAAAGTGTAAAATGTCAGGGGTAAAATGGTAATTTGCCCATTTATGTGTTTTGGACTAAATTGAGTCAAAATATGTTTAAATGAGTTTATTTTGAATATGTTTAGATCAAAAACCAAAGAAATCAGATTTGGATCAGATGAAAACCAAAGTTGTCGATTAGCCGTCCCGTTCTAATTTTCGTCGTCTGAGGTAAGTTTATAAGAAAATAAATGCTGTTAATTTTGAATATATGTGAATTTAAAATGCTTAATTGAATTTTATGAGTATATATATATGATGGTCGGATGGTTATATACATGGGAGCAATGTGTACAAGTTCGTTTCAACCGAGTTACGACGTCCGAAAGCCCCGTACAAACCTTAGGAATAGCTAGGATACATATGTCATGACATAGGATTTCTTATATGTGTTCTCGTGTAAGACCACATCCAGGATGTTGGCATCGATATATGTGGTTACGTGTAAGACCATGTCTGGGACATTGGCATCATATTTGATTCGTGTAAGACCCTGTCTGGGACAGTGGCATTGATATGAGATAGCATGTAAGACCACGTTTTGGACGTTGGCATTGTATGATATATGTGATTATCTGAGTATCCTTTTCAATTCCGAATGGTTCAAGGGGCAATGATAGTTGTGATTGAATGTGTAGAACGAGCTAAAGAGATCAGGTACGTGATAGCTTATTACCTATTTGAAATAAGGTATGTAAGTTACTTGATATGTGTTTCAAATCATGTATGATATAAATGAAAAATGTATGTGTATATGGAAAGTGTATTCAGCCTTTTGATTATATAATGTGAATATTTACGAAATGATTCATGAATTTATGTATATGAGTTTATGGATAATTGGTTATATAATGGTATTATGGTTTTGAAATTTAATGTTACTTTGATAATAGAAACATGCATATTCGCCAAGGTATAGTTTGTATATAGAAGTATATGTTATATATGAAATCTTGATCTTGAAAATAAATATGATTATGATAGCATAAATTAGTTTGGTTAAGTTGAGTTGATATTAACATTGAATTATTTATTTGCTTATGACTTACTAAGCTATGATAGCTTACTGTTTGTGTTTATGTTTGCCTCTGTTTTATAGATTTTGAAGTTAGTACGAGCTCAGGGATCATCAGCAAAGTTTATCACACTATCGACTAGATTTGGTACATTATAAGTTTAAACTTGATATAATGGCATGTATAAGCTAGGTTTTATTTAATTAAGTTTGAAGTTGTGTATATATTAAGCCATGCGAAAATGGCTAATATGATAAGTGATTATATGAAACATTAGTCATGTTTATATGTGTTATATGCATTGAAAACGATTGGTAATTTTAGATGTGTATGTTTGGTATTCGGCTAAGGTTCATGCATAGATAAAAATATATGAGAATTTTGGTTGTTGAGTTTGGTTAAGGTGTCACAAATAGCTCATGATTAGTTCATCTTTGGTAAGTTTTATGCATGATATGCTATGTTTTTGTGAATGGATTTATAAATCAGCTAGTAATGAAGTAAAATAACAATTATATATTCGACTATGTATTGGTTATTTTGGATCGATTTGTTAAGGCAATGTATGTGCATATGTTATGATTGAATGGTTGGTGGAAGTAAATAATGAATATGTTATATGATAACTTTGGTGGATATGTTTTGTTTGAGGTTCAATAATGAAAGATTAAAATGTTAGGTTAAATATTTGAGTTGGAAATATACCATATTATGAATTATAATTTGCTATGTGATAGATAGATACTTTGGTATGATTTGTTTTGGTATTAGTGTATATAATTAATTAAGTGATATTTGTATGTGGTTAAATGAATATGTTTGTTTATGTGTATTATATATGCATGCCTATTATACCGTGAGGTTGTTTAAATTTAGACAATTATGCATAATATGTGATTTGATATAATTAAGATTTAATTAATGAAATAGGTTAAAATATATTCAAGAATTACAAAATAAAAAGGATACATTTAGAGTAAAATGTGTATATTTGAATAACATTAAATGTATGTACAACCATATTGTAATGTTACTAATGTTTGCGTATATGTGTTTGGACAATAAGTTGCATGCATATTGGTTGATTGGTTTCATCATATACATATACAAAAATTGTATGTTTGATGCTTAACTAATGAGATTATGTACTTATATATTGTCTACATATGAAAAGTGAGATGATATGCTTGAATTTGGTTTAATGGAAAAAATTCCATTAATGTATTGTATTCAGGGAATCAAATGATGAAAGTGTTAAATATGTGCATATGACTTTGATGTTTAAATGTTTGATAATGTTATAAACGTATCGTTATTCTATAAAGCATGAAAAGTGATAAATAACAGTACTGATTTGTGACTTGTCCGGTAATACCTTGTAACCCCATTCCGGCGACGGATACAGGTTAGGGGTGTTATACGAACAAACTTCGTAAACCACTCATTCATCATCTGGAAGAAGACTTCTTTAGCTTATCCTCCCAGGCTACCCGATACGGGTCTTGACTCTAATTGCACTACCCCATGAATAGAGATAGGCGCATTACTTTCAACATCATCAGCTACGACTCGATTGGGATCCATTTACTATATGAAAACACATTTAAAACTGTTAGGAGATATCACACTATCATTATATATGGCATGTATAGCTAGACTCTCACATACGCTATGTTAGCCCGAGAATCAACTAAACCGTAGCTCTGATACCAATAAATATAACACCCCTCACCCGTATTCAATGCCGAAATAGGGTTACGGAGCATTATTGGACTTATAACACAATTAGATACATTTCACATACAATTTTCAATTCCAAGTAATCACCATTCAACATCAACCACATTATCCCTAATAAGAGCCTACGAGGCCTTAAGCATGCATTTGAAGTGGTTCAGGAGTAAACTAATAATTAAAGAAATCTTTGGGAAACTTAAAATTTTTTTTTGCAAAATACAGGGGACACATGCCCATGTGACCTGGTCGTGTGACTCATACAACCAAAGACACGCCTGTGTCACAGGCCGTGTGGACATTCAAATTGGAATATATGGTCGTGTCCTAGCCCGTGTCTATCCCTGTGTAACTCTCTGACTTGGGTCACACGGCCAACACACACGCCCGTGTGGATAACCCGTCTGCTCTAAGAAATGGCCATAGATGCCCGTGTGCCAGTCGTGTGCCAGGTCGTGCCAATCCTGTAGGGTATACTGACTTATACCACATGGCCAAGTCACACGCTCGTGTGCTAAGCTGTGTGGAGGATACTGACTTGATTTTTAATTCAACACCAGGGGACACACAGTCCTGTAACCTAATCATGTGTCACACACGGTTAAGACACAAGCTCGTGTAGACAAAAATAGGCTATTTACCAAGCCATCTTGCCACCCAAATTTGCATACACCTATATCAAACCAAATGGCACACAAAGTGGCATAAATAGGCATTCAACCAATCCTCAACCAAGCATAATTCATGCCATTATACCAACAATACAAGGTACACAAATACCACAATGTTCCATTCAAGTTTCATACCAAAACTCATAATCTCAAATCATCAAAATAACCACCTTCAAACATACATTATTAGACTTAGATTCACTAGCATATCAACATTCAAACTCAGCCATTTGATATCCATAATACCTATTCATAATAAGCATATTCTATCACTAATCAATCACACATTAAAAGGCCACTTACACATATATATACATGAGCAAAACATGCCAAATATAATCCAAATCACATGTCTAAATAAAAAACACAACATTCATCAATTACAAGCCAACTCAAATGGCCAAATGCATTACCAAAATGACCATAAATCATATACATGCCATATAACCAAAATACATAGATTCAAAAGTACCAAAGTGATAGCTTGATAGTGTGATGAGGTCTCTGATTATAACAGCCCATTTTTGGGTCAAATCAGAACAGTGGTTTTGGGACCACAAATTCGAAGTCAAAATATTTATTTTATTATTATTTTATTGTTTATATAATGAATATATGATGGTGTGAAATTTTTGTTAAGAAATTTTAGCATTTGAATGCTCAATTAGGTAAAAAGGACTAAATCGCGTAAAATGCAAAAGTGTTGTTCTATTAGCTAAAGGTATTAAATAGCTATAGAACCTTAAAGTATAGGTCCTTAAGTGGTAATTAACCCATTTTAGAGTTAATGGATGATAGTGGAGTGGTATTTTGTGTAGTTATTAAATAATTTTAAGGTTAGTTTGGTAAATTGGTTATTAAATGACAATTTAATAAAATAAAAGCCATCTTATTCATTGTCATCTTCATCTAGCCAGTTATACAAAGGGAAGAAGCCATTTTCTTAGCTCAAATATTCGGCCATGCTATCTATGCTCAATTAGGTACAGTTTTTTCCCCTTTTTGATGATTTCTACGTTTTTGAGATCGTTGCAGCTTAACCTAGGTAGCCCGTATCGCAGATTTCAAAACTGTTAAAGTATTTGAATGTTGCCATTGTTGAATGTATGAGTATTTTGTTAGTTGATGATGAAAAATAAATCATTGTTGTTAGATGTACAAGTTTTGTAAAGTGAATTTTGGTAAAATGTTAATTTTGGATTAAATTGTGAAATATGAAAAATTAGTGGTTGAATTTTAAAATAAATGAAAAATATGGGCTAATATGAGAATGGGTAATATTTGAACAACATGAATTTGTATTAAATTGAATGAAATGTGATTTTATGTGATAAGGACTAAATTGTAAAAAAGTAAAATAATAGGGGCAAAAATGTAATTTTACAAAAATGTGTAAATTGTGCTAAATTGAATAAAATGATGATTAAATAAGTAAATTTTGATATTATATAGATTGAGATAAAAGAGATTGGATCTACAATGGGAGAAAACAAAGTATCAGATTAGTCGACCTAATTTGTTGTTACAGCGAACGAGGTAAGTTCGTATGTAATAAGCATTGTTTTAATTATGCTTTAAATGCTTTGATATTCCATAAATTGTATATACTAGACTAAAGTAATGTTCTGTGACAAATAAGCTATATGTGGCACTTAGTGTGCTATTTGACATAGCTTCAGCTATATATATGGCACTTAATGTGCAATTTGACATAGCTTCGACTATATATGGCACTTAGTGTGCAGTTTAAGATAGCATCGGCTATGTACGACACTTAGTGTGTGAGATATCGAGTATTCAATAGGAATTGTTGACAAAATGTGGTTACAAGTGATAGTACGACTCAGTCAAGGTACTCGTGATAGAATTCAACAAGTAAGTGTTAAAAGTGAATTTCATATGATTAGTAAGTGGAAAATTATGAGAATTCATATGGTTCAATTGAACATATATATAAATGTGATGGCTATTGAATTGAATATAGTTTATTTCTGTTTTCTTATGCTTATGTAAATGTGATTGAATTGATAAGAAGTAATCAAATCATTATAAGCATTGAAATGAATAAACTTGTGTATTTCTTGGTTAACTATGTGAACAGATACATGACATAAAGGTGGAATTATACAAGTTATATTATAGTATTTATAATGGCTTAAAATGTGTTTATTTGTGGAGATGAGTTATTATCATACGGGCTTACTAAGCTTTATAGCTTACTTCGTTATATTTTCTATGTTTTTAGTGATTTTGAGGCTTGCTCGGGTTGGAAGTCATCAGAGATCATATCACACTATCCAACTATGGTTTTGTACTTATAATCTTTGTGATATTGGTTATATGGCATGTATAGGTTTTGTGGTTATTTGTTGAGTATAAGTAATTTTGATGATTGATGCAGATGTAATTGATATTTATTTAGCCATGAGATTTGGCTTGATAATAATGTAAGGTTTAATAAGTATAGGTTATGGTTACTTTGGTTTGGTTTTTGGACGTGTTTTTGGCTATTTGGAATGGCATGATTAAGTTATGTGGTTTAAAGTATATATATATTACCATGTGATATGACTTAATTTGGTAAGCTTAATGATGGCTTAAGATATTTAAATGGCCATTTGGTATATGTTATGTAATTGCTTGAGATGTGTTTAGTGTTGGTTTGGTATTTGAATGCCAAATTGGTAAATAAAATAAGTTGTTTTAGTATATGATATTTATGTGCATTTTGGATTATGAATCTTGTTGTTTGGTATGTGATTTAGTTAAGTAAATGATTGTGATATAAGCTTTGAATAGATTGGTATTGAAATGGTTTATAATGTGATGATTTGAGATTGATTTAGCTAATTAATTGTGTGTGGAAATGGTATCATTTACACTTGTATAGGTGTGTTTCCTTTGGGTGAGAAAGGTGGCTTGTAACTAGCCTATTTTCGTCCACATGGGCAGAGCATATGGGCGTGTGACTCAACTATGTGTGACACAAGGTCATAGTACACGATCGTGTATCTCCTGATGTTGCAATTGGAAGAAAATATGCTCCACAAGGCCTCACACACCGGAATGTTAATGGTTATTTAGCATAAGGCAGTATACCCTACAAGTTTGGCATGGCCTATGTAACACCCCAAACCCGGCCTAGATGTTATGACCGAATCCAGTGCGCCACATCGGTACGTTCAAAACGTTCCATTTTACTTAGTTTGGAAAACTTAGTTGGGGTTGTAAAAGATACTTTTTAAAGCAAGTTACGGTGAATAGAAGTCAGCACCGTAGGAAACCGTGAAGAAGAGGAGGTGAGTCCGTCGGACCGCTAAGTACCAAGCTCCTTTGGATCCAATCCTAGACATGCACACCACCATTGCCACACCTTAACGACTCGTATAATTTTGAGAAAACCGTCTGGTTATGTCTATCTTAAGAAAATGATTAAGTTTGAAAACATTTGCTTAGCGTAAGTCTTACTTGTAAACGTGTTATTTTGAAATCCCTTAATGTTTTTGAAAACGTGTCCTAAAGCTAACCCATTTTCCTTAGTCATCATAGTTTTTTTCATCATAGTGAAATAAAATAATAAAAGTAAAACAAAACCATAAAAAAAAATTAAAAGGCCTTATTACACTTAAAACCCAAAACCATAAATGAAATTAAAAGGACGTCCAGTTCACGTAAAGAAACCAGTTCAGAGAAACATGTGGCCACCCAAATCCTCACAGCCTCCAAGCCCACTATGGTTGAGGATTACCGCGAGGATGAAAATAAGGGTGAGTTTTGGAAAACTCAAGTGTAATTCAACCCAACCATAGCCTAAATCAATTCAAACCACGAGATGTAATAAGTTGGCCTCACTCGAATAGATATCGAATAAAGCCCATAGGCCCGTAATGCACTGTAATAGATATATCATGCTTATGCGTAAACCCAACCATATCCAACCACATACACCCCCATACCATCCTTTCACCATGTGGGAGACTACTCGACCCACCCAACCACTACACGCCACATAAATATGCAGATGGTCGCCAGATACGTAAAATGTGACAGAGTCACCAGATATGATATTTTGTGGCGGTGCCACCGTATCAGATATATACGTGGCGGTGGCCACTAGAATCAGATAATTTGTGGCATAGCCACCGTGACGCTTCCTCCATAATATAACCCATGTCCCCATGCAATGATATACATTCATGGCATACATCATACGATTTAATTCATCATGTTTTTCAGAAAAAATTAACCCTAGGGGTATAAAGGTCATTTTGCATACATAGGGGTATAATGGTAATTTTGCATGCATAGGGGCATTCTAGTAAATCTAACTATTTCTAAGGTTTTCATGCATATCGTAGCCACTACGTTTAGCCAGAAACACTTACCGAGCATTCTTATCAATTGGGCCCGCTGGCCCATTAACCTAGTTTTGGCCCATTAAGCCCAAATATCAAAACGCATCTAAATCGCTGCATCGCAGCTTTATCACTTTTGATTACCAGAATAATTATCCAAACGCCTTACGAGCATTCGCACACTGCAAGTGCCCAAAATACCGGCTTTTGGCATTTTGGCTTTTCGCTTTTGCCGATCTAGCCTATGAGAGGGTGTCGCCATACACACTGCTTTTGGGATTTCGTCGAGATCTACACACTAACCGCCTACAATTGACTCACTTACTATTACTCCAAATATCAAAATACAATTGAGTATCTAGTCCCTTACCACATTCGCCAAACATGCCAAAACCCTTATTACTCTTACCTTCATCGCCGAAAGATGGTTAACTCCAAAGATCCGATCGCTCCACCCGCCCAAGCCCTTAATCAACCGCCTCTAAATCACGCTATTACCAAAACAAAATAGTTATTACGACCCTCGTGGTTACAAGTCCAAATCGACAACCTCCCTAACTTTTAGGGATTTCGCTTTTCCTAAAATATGTAAGTAAGACTAAGTTTTGGAGAAGACTTACCACCGATTCCTTAGTGAATGATTCCAATGAGTTTCCCACTCGATCCCAATGTAGATCTAAGCCCTCGATGATAACAAAAGTCGATATTTCAAAGGACTTTAGTATTCGCCAAGTCCCTTTTAATGTGGGGTTTTCGGCTTTTTGCAACTTGTGTTTAGAAAGGTAAAACGAGAGGGTTTTGCTATGGTCTTGTCGTCAAAACTTGAGGTTTTAGAGGGTGGTGAATCAGCCACAAATGATGGAGGGAAGAGATGTGGTTTTGGTTATAAGAAATCGGCACAAAAGAATAAGCTTTGGATTTTGAGATTTTTATGATGTTCAGTCTAAGGCTAAAAATGGAAAAGATTAAGGATGTGATGAAGAGTAAAGAGATAGAAGGGTTAGGCTATGGAGATGGAAGAGGAGAAGGTAGATGGAGAAAAGAAATAAAGAAAAGAGGAGAAGAAAAGATGATCGAATTTATACAACACACCCCAAATGCCGAAATTCCCCCTACTACAATACCTAGCCACCTTTCCCTCTAGAGTCCAAAATTCAGCCACCTCTTGCTCCTTGATCAGCTCCTAGATTTCCTCCCTTATCTTTATCCTTATTCAATCCCTTGCCTTCTTAAACTCTTCCTGATAGACTTTTATTTTAGTTCCATTACTTCCCTTTCCTGTACATAAAAATTAATCACTTAATTTGTCATTGTGACTTGAACCTGGGTCCTCCCAAGCTTCCACACGCCACTACATCCTTCCCAAAGGGCGCCACATGCCACTTACCACTTGCTTCCTTGTGATCCATTTTTCACAAATAATTCCTAAAAGCCTAATTTATCGTAACCCCTTTCTCTTATAGAATTAAATTTAATTAAAACTACCGGTTTTATCCTAAGCTTGGGCCTTCTAGAGGCCCACCAACATGATTAATCCTACACATAACAAATGTAATACGTAATTTTAAATTTTACAACATTTACTGTAATTCCCAAAATTTGGGGCGTTATAACTCTACCCTCCTTAAAGAAATTATGACCTCGAAATTTACCCGATCCAACAGATGAGGGTATTGTTGTTGCATTGTCTCCTCCGCTCTCAAGTAGCTTCTTCTCCGCCATGGTTACGCCTAAAGCACTTTCACTAATGGTACAGATTTCTCCTCGTAACCTTAACGCCTCGATCCAATATTTGTACAGCTCCTCCTCAAAGGTCAAATCACCGCGACCTCAATTTCTCGCAACCGCACGACATGAGTAGGGTCGAACGATAACGCCTTAACATGGAGACGTGAAAACATCGTGAATCCTATCTAACTCGAGGCAATTCCAATCGATAAGCCATCGGGCCTACTTCGCTTCAAAACCCGATAAGGCCCAATGAACCGAGGACTCAACTTGCCCATCTTGCCAAACCTTAGTATCTTCTTCCAAGGTGAAACCTTCAAGAAGACCATATCGCCTAATCGAGTATTCAATCTTCTTACGCTCAGATCTACATACGAATTTTGCCTATCGACGCTTCCTTTAACCGATCTCTAATTAACTTGACCTTATCCTCAAGATTCGCCACCAACTCAGTCCAAGAACTTGTCGCTCCCCAATTCACCAACAACTAGGTGTTCACACCTTCACCCATACAAGCTTCATAAGGTGCCATTTGAATACTCGATCGATAACTATTGTTGTATGCAAACTCGCTAAAGGCAAGTAGTCTTCCCAACTACCTCGTAAATCAATAACACATCCCTCAACATGTCTTCCGAATCAATAACTCTTTCCGATCGACCATCGCTTTGGGGATGGAAAGCCGACTAAAGTTCAATCGTGTTCCCAAAGCCTCATGTAGCTTTTGCCAAAACCGAGATGTGAATCTAGGATCCCGATCATAGATAATCAAACCGAAACTCCATGCAGTCACACAATCTCCGCCACATACAACTTGGCTAACTTTTGAAGAGAAAAGTCTGTATAACAGTATAAAATGAGCCGACTTGGTCAACCTATCCACAATCACCCATATCGAGTCTTTCTTCGATGGTGTCAAGGGTAGCCCACTCACAAAGTCCATGGTTACCCTCTCCCACTTCCAAAGTGGTATTTTTACTGGTTGTAATAATCCAGAAGGTAACTGATGCTCAACTTTCACTTGTCGGCATGTCGACATTTCCTATAAATTCAAGTACCTCTCGCTAAGTCTAGGCCACCAATACAGCTTCTCGCAAGTCATGGTACAACTTATTCCCTCCAGATGCATGGCACAAAGTCCCCATGAGCTTCCTTTAAAATTGACTATCTCAAGTCATAGTCCTTCTAACACAAATTCTACCTCTAAAACACGTAACCCCATCATCATTTAACCCAAACTCAGAAGTTTCCCCTTCCTTAACTTGTTGAAAACGAGGGACCAAAAACTCATCCTTCAACTGCTTCTCTATAATCTGATCCAACCAGGTAGGCCTTACTTGCAATTCAACCAACAAACTTCCATCGTCAAACAGACTTAGATGAGCAAACATTGCTCTCAAATCAGATACAGCTCTACGACTTAGAGCATCGGCCACCACATTAGCCTTGCCTGGGTGATATTCGATTGAACAATCATAATCCTTAAGCAACTCGATCCATCTCCTTTGCCTAAGGTTCAGTTCCTTCTAAGTCAGCAAATACTTCAGACTCTTATGATCTGTGTATATAATACACCTTTCCCCATACAAGTAGTGTCTTTAGATTTTAAGTGCAAAGATCACTGCTGCTAACTCCAAATCATGAGTAGGATAGTTCCTTTCGTGAGGCTTAAGTTGTCGAGATGTAGAAGCAACCACCTTACCCTCTTGCATCAACACACAACCCAAACCTACGTGTGATGCATCACTGTACACAGTAAAATCTTTCCCAGACTCTGGTTGAATTAACATAGGTGCTTCAGTCAGAACTTTCTTCAACCTCTCAAAAGCTTCTTGCTACTTCTCCGTCCAAACAAATGGTACTCCTTTCCTTATAAGTTTTATGAGAGGTGCTACCATCACAGAAAAACCTTCCACAAACCTTCTGTAGTAACCCGCCAACCCTAGGAAACTTCAATTTCTAAACCGACCTAGGTGGCTTCCATTCCAAAATTGCTTCAATCTTCGAGGATCCACTCTAATCCCTCTCGCAGAGACCACATGCCCCAAAAAGGTTACCTCCTCAACCGTAACTCACACTTGTCAAACTTCGATAAAGTTCCTTCTCCTTAACACTTGTAACACAAAGGCGAGATGCTCACATGTTTTGCTTCGGTCTCGTATATACCGTAATATCATCAATAAAGACGACCACGAACCGATCCGTAAATGGTTGGAACACACGATTCATCGATCCATAAATGCCGCAGAGCGTTTGTTAGTCCAAATGGCATAACCGTAAACTCATAATAACCATAACGAGTCCCGAATGCCGCCTTATGAATATCTACCTCCTTGACCCTTAATTGATGATATCCAGATCAAGATCGATCTTGGAAAACACCGAGCTCCTTTAAGTCGATCGAATGATCGTCAATCCTTGGTAGAGGGTACTTATTCTTAATCATCGCTTGTTCAATGGCGATAATCAATGCACATGCGCATCGTCCCATCCTTCTTCTTCACGAATAGCACCGGTGCTCCCCATGGAGACACACTTGGTCTAATAAAGCCCTTATCCAACAAATCTTGAATTTGCGCCTTTAACTCCACTAACTCCTTTGGTGCCATCCTATATGGTGCAATGGACACCGGGTCGTCCCTGTGCAATGTGTCGATTCCAAATTCGACTTCCGATTTGGAGGCAATCCCGAAGCTCCTCCGAAAAGACATCTTGGAACTCTTTACGCTTCTAACCTTATCCATCGTCGCCCCTCTACATCTGCTTGACTTACAAATGCCAAATAGGCCTCACAACCTTCCGAATCCACTTTTCACCCTCAATGCCGATATTACATTAGACAAATAGTCCCTTCATTCACCTATCACCATAACCTCATCCCTTCCGTGGTCCTTAGCACCATTCGCTAGCAAAGACAATCCGTAGTCGCCTTATGCTTAACAAGCCACCCATTCCTGAATGAGATCAAACTCTCCAAACGGCAACTCTATTAGATCGCCAGAAAGATCCTACCTTGAGTTTCTAAGGGTACATCCTTATATCACTTGTCTACCCTAACCGAAAGTGACCCAAGGGACTTAGCACAGATACCCCACTCACTATCTTCTCGTAATGCACTCCCAATGACCCGATATGACACACGCAACATAAGAATGAGTAGATCCAATATCCACCAAGGCAAGATATGGCATATTAGAAACTAAAAACGCACCTCAGTTATGACATCAAAAGGCCACCCTCCTCTCGACGATGAGTCAGATATACCAACACCCCGTACCTCAAGATTTCACCCCTGCGACCTCGACCATTTCCATTTTTCCGCCCCTACCTTGTCCACGCCCTCTCTGGTTGTGGTCCACCTCTCATGGGTTGAACAACCCTCTCACAAAGAACTCGAGCCTGATCAACTCTCTGGGATACCCTTAACTCAGGCTCCATAGATCCGCATCGTAAACAAGCACCGTAACGCTTCCTACACTCACCTGTGTACCTTACCACAGCCCCCACAGATTGGCGGTCTAACCACATTCATCTGAACGGCTCGAATCGCTCCTCCACTCTCGCCTTTTGGCATTCTTGTTTGCTCCACCAAGGTCCGTAATCCTCCAAAACGGTTTCAATCTTTCTCACGATTCGCCTCTTAAGACGCTTTACCTCCTCAACGATCTTAGCTTTTTCCACCAAAACCGCAAGTCACACTCCCTTCATGAGCAATCAGACCTTAAGGTCATCTCTCGAGTCCATCCTCAAAGCAAACGCTAAGCTCATACTCCGTAGCAACTATTCCCACAGATACCCACTCACCTCGAAATTCACCTCGTACTTTCGCCTCCTTGGACCAGATTCAGAATTCTTTCCTACGGTGTCCACATAACTTGCCCCGATGTACCTTCCTTTAAAGGCTATCTTAAACAGCTTCCAAGTAACCCTATCAGTGGGTTCCATCCTCACGGTGAGCCACCACCGATAAGCCTCATCTCGCAACAACGATATGGCCTCTTCACCGCTTCCACGTAATCCCAAGTCATCCATAATTCGCTTCGTGGCCTCCAACCAATATTCCGCCACATTCGGCTACACCAGACACGCCTTAAAGATCTCCGCCCATTAGCTCGAGTCGCTCGTAAATCGACCTCAAATTTCGTTGTTCGAACTTGCCCTTTAACCCTTTCAAGAACTCAAGCATTGCTCATGATAGGCGCATCCCCAAGACCATGATCATGAGATTCCACTCGCTACCAAGGTACGGTGCTTCGCCACCGGCATATGTCCCAAGACGAAGATCCCGCCGAGCTTTCCTCGGCCTCGCCCACGGCCTCTACCTCAAGCCGCTCGTACTCATATCGTATAACTGATTACAAATTTTATGCATTAACTTTAGCATTCCAAAGGATTATTACAGATGTTTTATGATTCAAATAGTAATTCGTAGATGGTTTTCATAGAATCGACGCCTAACTACGCTTTAGTCTTTTAGCAAGCTTTTCTAGGGTTTCAGAGCATCCTATCTAGAGTATTCTAGTAAAGTTTTAGTACGCATGATAATTCGTAATATATTCGTAAAAATTTAGAATACTTACAAGCTTGCATGGAGATTTGGAATACCACCTTCGAAGTCCAGATTTAAAACTGATTTTTTTTCAAAATCTTCGTTTTTGTAAACTCATTCCACAACCGAGTTGTTGCAACTTGACTCGATACCACTAAATGTAACACCCCAAACCCAAATTAGATGTTATGATCGGATCCGTGCACCACATCGGTGCGTCTAAACGCTCCGCTTACTTAGTTTGGAAAACTTAGTTGGGGTTGTAAAAGATACTTTTAAAGCGTGTTAAGGTGAATAGAAGTCAGCACCGTAGGAAACCAGAAAGAAGAGGAGGTGAGTCCGCTTGACCGCTAAGTACCAAGCTCCTTCGGATCCAATCCTAGACATGCACACCACCATTGCCACACCTTAACGACTCAGATAATTTTGAGAAAACCGTCTCGTTATGTCTATCTTAAGAAAATGATTAAGTTTGAAAACGCTTGCTTAGCGGAAGTCTTACTTGTAATCGTGTTATTTTGAAATCCCTTAATGTTTTTGAAAACGCGTCCTAAAGATAACCCATTTTCCTTAGTCATCATAGTTTTTTTCATCATAGTGAAATAAAATAATAGAAGTAAAACAAAACCATAAAAAAAAAATTTAAAAGGCCTTATTACACTTAAAACCCAAAACCATAAATGAAATTAAATGGACATCCAGTTCACCGTAAAGAAACCAGTTCAGAGAAACATGTGGCCACCCAAATCCTCACAGCTCCAAGCCCACTATGGTTGAGGATTACCGCGAGGATGAAAATAAGGGTGAGTTTTGGAAAACTCAAGTGTAATTCAACCCAACCATAGCCTAAATCAATTCAAACCACAGAGATGTAATAAGTTGGCCTCACCGTAACAAATATCGAATAAAGCCCATAGGCCCGCAATGACCGTAATGTATATATCATGCTTATGCGTAAACCCAACCATATCCAACCACATACACCCCATACCATCCTTTCACCATGTGGGAGACTACTCGACCCACCCAACCGCTACACGCCACGTAAATATGCAGATGGTCGCCAGATACGTAAAATGTGACAGAGTCACTAGATACAGATATTTTGTGGCAAGGCCACCGTATCAGATATACGTGGCGGGCCACCGTATCAGATAATTTGTGGCATAGCCACCAAGACACTTCCTCCATAATATAACCCATGTCCCCATGCAACAAATATACATTCATGGCATACATCATATAGATTTAATTCATCATGTTTTTCGACAAAATTAACCCTAGGGGTATAAAGGTCATTTTGCATACATAGGGGTATAATGGTAATTTTGCATGCATAGGGTATTCTAGTAAATCTAACTATTTCTAAGGTTTTTCATGCATATTGTAGCCATTACGTTTAGCCAGAAACACTTACCGAGCATTCTTATCAATTGGGCCTGCTGGCCCATTAACCTAGTTTTGGCCCATTAAGCCCAAAATATCAAAACGCATCTAAATCGCTGCATCTACGCTTTTATCACTTTTGATTACCAGAATAATTACCCATACGCCTTACGAGCATTCGCACACTCGCAAGTGCCCAAAATATCGATTTTTCTAAGATTTTGGCTTTTCGACCGATCTAGCCTATAAGAGGGTGTTAGTTACACACCTATTTTTGGGATTTCCTCGATGAGATCTACACCTAACCGCCTACAATTGAATTACTTACTATTACTCCAAATATCAAAATACAATTGAGTATCTAGTCCTTACCACATTCACCAAACATGCCAAAACCCTTATTGCTCTTACTCATCGTCGAAAGATGGTTAACTCCAAAGATCCGATCGCTCCACCTGCCCAAGCCCTTGATCAACCGCCTAAATCACGCTATTACCAAAACAAAATAGTTATTACGACCCTCGTGGTTACAAGTCCAAATCGACAACCTCCCTAACTTTTAGGGATTTCGCTTTTCCTAAAATATGTAAGAAGACTAAGTTTTGGAGAAGACTTACCACCGATTCCTTAGTGAATGATTCCAATGAGTTTCCCACTCAATCCCGATGTAGATCTAAGCCTCGATGATAACAAAAGTCGATATTTCAAAGGACTTTAGTATTCGCCAAGTCCCTTTTAATGTGGGGTTTTTCGCTTTTTGCAACTTGTGTTTAGAAAGGTAAAACGAGAGGGTTTTGCTATGGTCTTGTCGTCAAAACTTGAGGTTTTAGAGGGCTGGTGAATCGCCACAAATGATGAAGGGAAGAGATGTGGTTTTGGTTATAAGAAATCAGCACAAAAGAATAAGCTTTGGATTTTGAGATTTTTATGATGTTCTATTAAGGCTAAAAAATTAAAAGATTAAGGATGTGATGAAGAGTAAAAAGATAGAAGGGTTAGGCTATGGAGAAGGAAGAGGAGAAGGTAGATGGAGAAAAGAAATAAAGAAAAAGGAGAAGAAAAGATGATTAGAATTTCAAACAACACACCCCTAATGCCGAAATTCCCACTATTACAATACCTAGCCGAATTTCCCCCTAGAGTCCCTTGGCGGCCACCTCTTGCTCCTTGATCACCCCAATTAGCTCCTAGATTTCCTCCCTTATCTTTATCCTTATTCAATCCCTTTCCTTCATAAACTCTTCCCGATGCACTTTTATTTCAGCCCATTACTTCCTTTCCTGCACATAAAATTAATCACTTAATTTGATGTCATTGTGACTTGAACCCGGTCCTCCCCAAGCTTCCACACACCACTACATCCTTCCCAAGGGCGCCACATGCCACTTTACCACTTGCTTCCTTGTGATCCATTTTTCACAAATAATTCCTAAAAAGCCCAATTTATCGTAACCCCTTTCTCTATAGAATTAAATTTAAATAAAACTACCGAAGTTTTATCTCTAAGCTTGGGCCTTCTAGAGGCCCACCAACATGATTAATCCTACACATAACAAAATGTAATACGTAATTTTAAATTTTACAACATTTACGTAATTCCCAAAATTTGGGGCGCTATAACTCTACCCTCCTTAAAGAAATTTCGCCCTCGAAATTTACCTCGATCCGAATAGATGAGGGTATTGTTGTTGCAATCGCTCCTCCGCTCCCAAGTAGCTTCTTCTCCGCCATGGTTACGCCAAAGCACTTTCACTAATGGTACAGATTTCCTCCTCGTAACCTTAACGCCTCGATCCAATATTTGTACAGCTCCTCTTCAAAGGGCAACCGGTTCGCACCTCAATTTCTGCAACCGGCACGACATGAGTAGGGTCAGAACGATAACGCCTTAACATGGAGACGTGAAAAACATCGTGAATCCTGTCTAACTCTGGAGGCAATTCCAACTGATAAGCCACTGGGCCTACTCGATTCAAAACCCAATAAGGCCCAATGAACCGCGGACTCAACTTGCCCTTCTTGCCAAACCTTAGTATCTTCTTCCAAGGTGAAACCTTCAAGAAGACCATATCGCCCACTAAGTATTCAATCTCCTTACGCTTCAGATCTGCATACGACTTTTGCCTATCAGACGCTTCCTTTAACCGATCTCTAATTAACTTGACCTTATCCTCAGTATCTGCCACCAACTCAGGTCCAAGAACTTGTCGCTCCCCCAATTCAGTCCAACAACTAGGTGTTCGACACCTTCACCCATACAGTGCTTCATAAGGTGCCATTTGAATACTCGACTGATAACTATTGTTGTATGCAAACTCTGCTAAAGGCAAGTAGTCCTCCCAACTACCTCGAAATCAATAACACATCCCCTCAGCATGTCTTCCAGAATCTGAATAACTCTTTCCGACTGACCATCAGTTTGGGGATGGAAAGCCGTACTAAAGTTCAATCGTGTTCCCAACGCCTCATGTAGCTTTTGCCAAAACCGAGATGTGAATCTAGGATCTCGATCAGAGATAATCGAAACCGGAACTCCATGCAGTCGCACAATCTCTGCCACATACAACTTGGCTAACTTCTGAAGAGAAAAGTCTGTGCGAACAGGTATAAAATGAGCCGACTTGGTCAACCTATCCACAATCACCCATATCGAGTCTTTCTTCAATGGTGTCAAGGGTAGCCCACTCACAAAGTCCATGGTTACCCTCTCCCACTTCCAAAGTGGTATTTTTACTGGTTGTAATAATCCAGAAGGTAACTGATGCTCAGCTTTCACTTGCTGGCATGTCAGACATTTCCCCACAAATTCTTACCTCTCGCTAAGTCCAGCCACTAATACAGCTTCTCGCAAGTCATGGTACAACTTATTCCTCCAGGATGCATGGCACAAAGTCCCCCATGAGCTTCCTTCAAAATTGACTGTCTCAAGTTAGAGTCCTTCGGAACACAAATTCTACCTCGAAAACACAGAACCCCATCATCATTTAATCCAAACTCAGAAGTTTCCCCTTCCTTAACTTGTTGAAAATGAGGGACCAAAGACTCATCCTTCAACTGCTTCTCTTTAATCTGACCCAACCAGGGTGGCCTTACTTGCAATTCAACCAACAAACTTCCATCGTCAAACAGACTTAGATGAGCAAACATTGCTCTCAGATCAGATACAGCTCTACGACTTAGAGCATCGGCCACCACATTAGCCTTGCCTGGGTGATATTCGATTGAACAATCATAATCCTTAAGCAACTCGATCCATCTCCTTTGCCTAAGGTTCAGTTCCTTCTGAGTCAGCAAATACTTAAGACTCTTATGATCTGTGTAACACCCCGTACCCGAGTCCGTTACCGGAGTCGAACACAAGGTGCACACAAACTTAACTTAATCATTTCACAGTCCATTTAAAAATTTTCCATACGAGCTGGTTACTGCATCACTGTCACCTTAAAAATAATATCTTGAGTTCCAAAACTCAAAAATCAGTTTCGTAATTTTTCCCTGAAATTAGACTCATATTTCCATCTACTATATTTTTTCTAGAATTTTTGGTCAGGCAAATTAGTACAGTTTATTAGTTAAAGTCTCCCATGTTACAGGGGTCGACTACACTGACCTTCGCGCGTTACAACTTAAATATCTCCCTGTACAGGGCTTTAATACTGATGCTGTTTGTTTCTATAGAAAATACACTCAAATAGGAATCTATACATATATGGCCTGACTCCTAATTATCTCTGGTTAATTTAAAATGAATTTCCAAAGTCGAAACAGGGAATCCAGAAACCGTTCTGGCCCTGTTTCACGAAAACCTAAATATCTCTTAACATACAACTAATATGACCGTTTTGTTTCTTCCATATGAAAGTAGATTCATCAAGGTTAATTTAAATAATTTATTCTCCATTTAATTCCATTCCTACAAATTTTAGTGATTTTTCAAATCCACACCACTGCTGCTGTCAGCATCTGTTTTCAAGGTAACTTTACCTATTTCGTGGTTTCCATGGACCAACTAGAGTTTTGTCATACATAGGTCTACCTATGATCATATTTAACCATTCCAAGGGCTGATCATTGCTCAACACTTCCATTCCAGTCCATAGTAACATCATGAAACCATATATACATACATAAACACAAATGGTCTAATTCCATACTCCACTTCTACGAGCCATTTTCGCATGGCCGTACACACATACATCACAAAAGTACTTGAAAAACAACAAAGGGTAGTCCTATACATGCCATATCTAGAGTTCAACTAAAGAGTACCAAAAGGGCTTTGATAGTGTGGATGACTTCGACTTCGATGATCCCGAATCCGATAGCTAACAAGCAAAATCTATAAAACAGAGAGCCAAAGCAACGGGGTAAGCATTTTAATGCTTAGTAAGTCTCAAGTAATAAAATCAGCTTTGACTAAAGTATTACATTCACATAGCTAAATGAATCACTTTAGTAATACACATTCTCATAATCATACTTACTTCACACTTCATCAATATATACACACACAAGGTATCAACCTATCTAAGAGCCGAAAGTTCGTTAGTCGATTGAACGAATACTATATCAAACGAATCGACTTTTCCGATGCACATGTAAACATACCTTATCGTATGGGTTTTTTTGAGCGTATTAATTGAATTTATTACAGCACCAAAACGCTCACCTTCAAACCGAGTTTCTTCGGAATTTAGCCGAATATAATCCACAAGCACAATTGCCTTCGGGTCTTAACCCGGATTTGGTAACTTGCACAAATGCCTTCGGGTCTTAGCCCGGATATAACAACTCACACGAATGCCTTCGGGTCTTAGCCCGGATATGATCACTAGCATAAATGCCTTCGGGACTTAGCCCGGTATCATTCAAATGCTCATGTACACATATATCAATAAGCACGACACATCCATATTTCATTTTCACATTACTAAGGCTCAAACACAAAACATTTATCAAACCTTTCAAATTTCGGCTCAATAGCCACACATAAAGAGCATGATTTCAATTGACTTTACAACGTAGTCCTTACGCACATTCTGGCTATTCGCCATAATATTACAAATCATTTCAATATAATTCAAGTAGGGTCATTACTCAAGACTTACCTCGGACGTGGTCGAGCGATTTCGACGGCTACTCGACTACTTTTTCCTTCCTTTATCGGATTTAGCTCCCTTTGCTCTTGAGCTTAATTTAACAAATAAATTGATTTAATCATTTGAGCATCGAAAGAGGAATTCAAGGTACTTAGCCCACATATTTTCATTAGACATTAAAGTCACATATGTACGAAATCATGAATCAAACTCAACACATTAGTTAGTACTCTCCTTGTCAATTTTCTAAGCCAAGAATAGGCATCAATATGCTTGCCTCTAACCGAATGCATGCACACCAATTCCCCTCATGTGGCCGAATATGCATGTCCATGTTGAGGCCAATTATACACTTAATACCACACAAAAACAACATACATTTTACTAACTAACGATTCCATATTGTAACTCAATACGCATCAATCATTTATTTCATAACCAAACATCATCATATGCAAATATATACCTTGAGATGGTATATATGTCATACCAATACATCATGTGCAAACATGTATATCTATATATATATATGCTAGAGCCAATCTCAAAGTTGCTTATCCAAATATAAACATATATCCAAAGCTCAAATCTTACCTACCATGCAATATGCATAAACCATACTTATGGATATACCATGGCGAATACACCACAACACCATCTTGTTTCGATTTTGGTCATGGTTAAACAAAGAACTTAATGTCTTACTCAAAAATGCTAAAAAGAAAGTCCAAGAGCCATCAATCCACCATCACATGTATCATTAGCAAGCTTCATATTTAACATGCAATGGCATTAACACAACATCCACCTTGGCCAAATACCATCCCCATGATATAACAAAGATTTGAACCATGGGCTAATAAAAGCATCAAGCTATCAACTAAAACATGCATGAATCTCATGGCACAACCTCAAACATACCTTAATCTAGATACAAGTATGGCCAAACCTCCTCCTAATCCTCTTCCAAACCAAGCATGAAGCAAAACCCCTCCTTCTTCCTTAGGATTTTCGCCAAGAGAGAATGAAAGGATGAATAAATTTTTTTCTTTTCTTTTCTTCAACTCACGGCAATGGGGAGGAGAGAAGCCTTCACACACATTTTTTTTCATTTTTTATTACCCATGCACCTTATTTTATTTATTCCAACATGAAACACTTACACAACATGTTTCATGACATGTTTTGCCCATACTCCCTTGTCATGGCCTACCACTAGCAATTAGGGGGAAATTTGACATGCAAGTCCTTCCTTTTGATTACATGCACTATTAGGTCCTTATAGATTAGCCTATCACATCTCAAAAGTGTCACACAAGTCCTATTGACTAAATTCACATGAAATTTACTAAATCGAAACTTGAAATTTTCACACATTCACATATACATATTCTAGACAATAAATATTACGTCCAAACATTTCGGTGACTCGGTTTAGCGGTCCCGAAACCACTTCCCGACTAGGGTCAATTTTGGGCTGTCACAATCTGTGTATATAATACACCTTTCCCCATACAAGTAGTGTCTTCAGATTTTAAGCGCAAAGATCACTGCTGCTAACTCCAAATCATGAGTAGGATAGTTCCCTTCGTGAGGCTTAAGTTGTCGAGACGCATAAGCAACCACCTTACCCTCTTGCATCAACACACAACCCAAACCTACGTGTGATGCATCACTGTACACAGTAAAATCTTTCCCAGACTCTGGTTGAATTAACACAGGTGCTTCAGTCAGAACTTTCTTCAACCTCTCAAAAGCTTCTTGCTGCTTCTCCGTCCAAACAAATGGTACTCCTTTCCTTATAAGTTTTATGAGAGGTGCTACCATCACAGAAAAACCTTCCACAAACCTTCTGTAGTAACCTTCCAATCCTAGGAAACTTCGAATTTCTGAAACTGACCTAGGTGGCTTCCATTCCAAAATTGCTTCAATCTTTCGAGGATCCACTCTAATCCCCTCTGCAGAGACCACATGCCCCAAAAAGGTTACCTCCTTTAACCAGAACTCACATTTGCTGAACTTCGCATAAAGTTCCTTCTCCCTTAACACTTGTAACACAGTGCGAAGATGCTCATCATGTTTTGCTTCGGTCTCAGAATATACCAGAATATCGTCAATAAAGGCGACCACGAACCGATCCAGAAATGGTTGGAACACACGATTCATCAGATCCATAAACGCTGCAGGAGCGTTTGTTAGTCCAAATGGCATAACCAGAAACTCATAATGACCATAACGAGTCCTGAATGCTGTCTTATGAATATCTACCTCCTTGACCCTTAACTGATGATATCCAGATAGAAGAGTGATCTTGGAAAATACAGAAGCTCCTTTAAGCTGATCGAACAGATCGTCAATCCTTGGCAGAGGGTACTTATTCTTAATCGTCAGTTTGTTCAACTGGCGATAATCAATGCACATACACATCGTCCCATCCTTCTTCTTCATGAATAGCACCGGTGCTCCCCATGGAGACACACTTGGTCTAATAAAGCCCCTATCCAACAATTCTTGAATTTGCACCTTTAACTCCACTAACTCCTTCGGTGCCATCCTATATGGTGCAATGGACACTGGTGCTGTCCCAGGCAACAGGTCGATTCCAAATTCGACTTCTCGGTTTGGAGGCAATCCCTAAGCTCCTCGAAAAGACATCTTGGAACTCTTTTACGCTTCTAAACTTATCCATCGGCCCCCTCTACATCTGCTTTGACTTACAAATGCCAAATAGGCCTCACAACCTTCTCGAATCCACTTTTCACCCTCAATGCCGATATCACATTAGACAAATAGTCCCTTCATTCACCTATCACCATAACCTAATCCCTTCCGTGGTCCTTAGCACCATTCGCTTAGCAAAGACATCCGAGTCGCCTTATGCCTAACAAGCCACCCATTCCCATAATGAGATCAAACTCTCAAACGGCAACTCTATTAGATTGCCAGGAAAGATCCTACCTTGAGTTTCTAAGGGTACATCCTTATACAGCTTGTCTACCCTAACCGAGTGACCCAAGGGACTTAGTACAGATACCCCACTCACTATCTTCTCAGAATGCACTCCCAATGACCCAGATATGGCACACGCAACATAAGAATGAGTAAATCCAATATCCACCAAGGCAGTATACGGCATATTATAAACTAAAAACGTACCGGTTATGAGATAAGGTGCGTCACCCTCCTCTCGACGTCGAGCTGCATACACCAACGCTGGCTGTAGAGCCTCAGCATTTTCGGCTCCCCTACCAGGCGCCCCTCGACCTCGACCATTTCTATTTTTGCCCCTACCTTGTCCACGTCCTCTCGGTGGTTGTGGTCCACCTCTCATGGGTTGAACAACCCTCAGACAAGAACTTTGAGCTTCGATCGGCTCTCTGTGGATGTCCTTAACTCTGTGCTCCATAGATCCGCATCAGAAACAAGCACCAGAATGTTTCCTACACTCACCCAGGTGTACCTTACCACAGTCCTCATAGATTGGCGGTCTAACCACATTCATCGGAACGGCTCGAACTGGCTCCTCCACTCTCGCCCTTTTGGCATTCTTGTTTGCTCCACCCGAAGGTCTAGAATCCCTCCGGAAACGGTTTCGATCTTTCTCACGATTCTACCTCTCAGTACGCTTTACCTCCTCAGCAATCTTAGCTTTTTCCACCAGAACCACGAAGTCACGCTCCCTCTGCGGAGCAATCAGCACCTTAAGGTCATCTCTGAGTCCACCCTCAAAGCGAACACTAAGCTCATACTCCGTAGCAACTATTCCCACAGCATACCTACTCAGCCTCAGAAATTGAGCCTCATACTCAGCAACAGTTTTGCCTCCTTGGACCAGATTTAGGAATTCTTTCCTACGGGCATCCACATAACTTGCCCCGACATACTTTCCTTTAAAGGCTGTCTTAAACAGCTCCCAAGTAACCCTATCAGCTGGGGTTCCATCCCTCACGGTGAGCCACCACTGATAAGCCTCATCTCGCAGAAACGATACGGCCCCCTTTAGCTTCTGCTCCACAGAACAGTCCAAGTCATCCATAATTCGTTTCGTGGCCTCCAACCAATATTCTGCCACATTCGGGGCTACACCAGATATGCCCCTAAAGATCTCCGCTCCATTAGCTCGGAGTTGTTCAGAAATCGACCCTTGAATTTCGTTGCCCGAACTTACCTCGGTAACCCTTTCCAGAACTCGAAGCATTGCCTGCGACAGGGCGTCATCCCCGGTACCATGATCATGAGATTCCACTTCCGTTGCTAAAGGTACCGGTGCTTCTGCCGCTGGCATATGTCCTGAAGACGAAGATCCCGCTTGAGCTCTTCCTCGGCCTCGTCCATGGCCTTTACCTCGAGCTACTCGCGTACTCATCGTATAATCTGATTACGAATTTTATGCATTAACTTCAGCATTCCAGTGATTATTACAGATGTTTTATGATTCAAATAGTAATTCAGAGATGGTTTTCATAGAATCGATGTCTAACTACAGTTTTAGTCTTTTAGCAAGCTTTTCTAGGGTTTCAGTAGCATCCTATCTAGAGTATTCTAGTAAAGTTTCAGTACAGACAGATAATTCAGAATATATTTAGAAAAATTCAGAATACTTACAGGCTTGGGCTGGAGATTTGGAATACCACCTTCAGAAGTCCAGATTTAAAAATCGATTTTTTTTCGAAAAATCTTTGTTTTTGTAAACTCATTCCACAGCCGAGTTGTTGCAACTCGGCTCTGATACCACTAAATATAACACCCCAAACCCGGCCTAGATGTTATGACCGGATCCGGTGCGCCACATCAGTGCGTTCAAAACATTCCATTTTACTTAGTTTGGAAAACTTAGTTGGGGTTGTAAAAGATACTTTTTAAAGTAGGTTAAGGTGAATAGAAGCTGTGCACCAGGTAGGAAACCAGGAAGAAGAGGAGGTGAGTCCGTCGGATTGCTTAAGTACCAAGCTTCCTTCGGATCCAATCCTAGACATGCACACCACCATTGCCACACCTTAACGACTCGTATAATTTTGAGAAAACCGTCTGGTTATGTCTATCTTAAGAAAATGATTAAGTTTGAAAACGTTTGCTTAGCGGAAGTCTTACTTGTAAACATGTTATTTTGAAATCCCTTAATGTTTTTGAAAACGAGTCCTAAAGCTAACCCATTTTCCTTAGTCATCATAGTTTTTTTCATCATAGTGAAATAAAATAATAAAATTAAAACAAAACCATAAAAAAAATTTAAAAGGCCTTATTACACTTAAAACCCAAAACCATAAATGAAATTAAATGGACGTCCAGTTCACCGAGAAAAAAACAGTTCAGAGAAACATGTGGCGATCCAAATCCTCACGGCTCCAAGCCCACTATGGTTGAGGATTACTGCGAGGATGAAAATAAGGGTGAGTTTTGGAAAACTCAGTGTAATTCAACCCAACCATAGCCTAAATCAATTCAAACCACAGAGATGAATAAGTTGGCCTCAAATTGCAGATATCGAATAAAGCCCGTAGGCCCGTAATGACTGAATGTATATATATCATGCTTATGCGAAAACCTAACCATATCCAACCACATACACCCCATACCATCCTTTCTCGTGACAACCCGAATTAGGGCCTAATCGGAATAGTGGTTTCGTGACCACAAATCCGAGATAGAAATAATTGTTTTATAATTATTTTGGGGTTTATGATATGATTGCATGATTGTGTGAAAATTTCGTGATGAAATTCTATGCCTAAAGTGCTTAAATTGAAAGTAGGGACTAAATCGAATAAGTTGCAAAATTTGCATCCCAGAAGTTTTTAGTATGAAATTGTTTTGGAATATTAATTAGGAGGTCTTAAATAGCAATTTGACCAATTTTAAGTTCATGGACAAAATTAGGACATGGAAGGAATTTTGAAAGTTTAGTAAGGAGGGCATTTTGGTCATTTGGATATTAAATGAAATAAAATGGGAAAAATAACACAAAATTGATCATCATCCTCCTTAGTTGCTGCCGAATTCTCCCTCTCTCCATAGCTAGGGTTTCTTCAATTTTCAAGCTCCATAGTAAGTGATTCCAAGCCCGCTTTTAATGTTCTTTCGTTTTTGGAATCCGGAAGCTCGATTAAGCTTATGCTAGTAATAATTTAACCTAGGGTTCACATTTGGAAAAATACCCATAGGTGAAATTTGTGTATTTTGATGTTTTATGATAGAATATGAGGTTTTAAATTATGTTAAATAACTTGTGCTACTCGGTTTTAAGTGAAAACGAGTAAAAGCAAGATAATCGGTAAAAATACCTATTGTTCATAACTATATGATAGAGTGAGAATTTGATGTTGTTGTAGAAGAGAAAATGTTCAGCATATCATAAAATATAAGAATAAGGGCTGAAATTAAATTCCCGAGCCTAGGGGCAAAATTGTAATTTTGAAAAGTTAGGGGCAAAATGTAATTTTTCCATGATGTGATTTTGGATTGAAATAAATAGTATGAGTATTAAATGAGCTAAATGTGTTATTATAGATCAAGAAAGACGCGAATTGATCTCGAGCAGGGAAGGAAAAAGTTTTGGACTAAATTGCAAAATTTCCACATTTTGCACCAAGGTAAGTTTGTATGTAAATATTACAATAATTTCATGTACATTCTTATATTTCAGCCTATTATATAAATATACTAGCTGATGTTAAAATATAAATCGACTATTGGAAGAATGGAAATAAATATAGAGAGAGATCCGGTTGAACATTGGAGAGATCGAATGAAATAGAGGAGCGTAGCTAGGTCACATGTATGATGCTGAGTGCACATCATGTGTACAAGAAAGCTACGAGACACCTGTAGTAGCTAGGTCACATGTGTGATACGAGATGTATCCCATGTAGACAAGAGAGCTACGTGAAAGATAAATGTAGCTAGGTCGCATGCGTGATTCCAAGTGAAGGACACCATGTAGACAAGAGAGCTACGTGAAAGATAAATGTAGCTAGGTCGCATGCGTGATTCCAAGTGAAGGACACCATGTAGACAAGAGAGCTACGAGACAAATCGGTTGGGTCGCATGAGTGGTACTAAGTGTTCACCATGTGTACAAGAGAGCCGAACTAAGCGAAGTATGATGGTGGGGTGTCTTTGAAACCATTAAATATCGAGGATTGATCCGAATTGTTCAGCGGGATGGTTTTGTGGTGATATTGTGGTTTGGACCTACACTTATGGTGAATGAAATGTGGTGAAAATGATTTGTGGTATATACATATATAAGATAAAATGAGGTTAGCATAAAGAATGTGTGAAAGAGTGAAATTAGCATTAAAACTGTTTTTAGATGGTAACAGTGACGTGATTTTGAAAAATCACCAAAAATAGGACGAATATAATTAGAGGTTGAATGAGATGTGAAATTAAAGTTTAATGAGTCTACTTTCATATAAAAGAAACAGGGCAAGCAAAGGAATTCTATATTTTGAGATATTTACAATTGTATGTGACTTGCTCAGGATGAATACGTGATCCCCTGTTCCAACTTTGAAAAATCATTAAAAATTGTACAAAGAAAATTAAGAAATATAGTTTACATGCCTAAATTCCTTATTGAGACTAGTTTTAAATGAAACAGACTTCAGGGTTGTTTGAATTGTGTACTGAGAGAAATTCAATTTGTAGTGAACAGAGGTCAGATCAGTCGAGCTGTGTAACAGGGAAACTTTAACTAATAAACTGTACTAATCGGCTGAACCAAAATTATAGAAAAAAATTAGCAAAAAGCTTTATGAGTCTAGATTCAGGAAATTTTACGGATTTGAATTTCGAGTTTTGTAACTCGAGTTATGATTTATTTAGTGAATATGACGCAGCAGAGACAGCTTAATCAAAGTGGAATGAATAGTGAAGTTAAAGTAGATATACTTGAATTGTTGTGTAAACATGTTAGATTTTTTTAATTAGTATTTACATACTTACTTACTAAGCTATAAGCTTACTTTGTTTCTCTCTTTTGTCTTATAGTGTTCTTGACTTGCTCGGGAGTTAAGGATCGTGAAGATCTATCCGCACTATCATACTTTAGGGTATTTGAACTAAACGTTTTGAATTATGGCATGTATAGTAGGCTTAATTATTTTGTTACGTGTCATATTTGTCTAGGTTTAAAATATTAGTTACAATTACTCGACCAGCTAATTTGTACAAGCCATTAAAGTTGGCTAATATTGTTCAAGACATATATTATCGATGCACTATCAAATTGGATGACATATTTATATTTCGGTTATGTTTAATGGTATGTGTTATGTTACGGTAATACCTTGTATCTGTTCGGCGACGACGAGAATCTGTAAGGGTGTTACATTTAGTGGTATCGAGCTATGGTTTAGTCGGTTCTCGGACTAATAAAGTGTGTGTAAAAGTCTAGCTATACATGCCATAAAAATATTGTGATAGTGTGGTGACTCTGATTATTCTAAAGCGTGTTTTGTTTTAATATAGTAATGGATCCTGAAGGAACTGCGGTGATGATCTTTGCTAATGTCGCCGCTCCCTTTGAAGGGACCGCTTTGTGGAAAGTAGACTGAGACATTGAGACAAGGAGATGAGGCTGGGATGCCTTTCTCCAAATGATGAACAATTGGTATACTAAATTTATTCGAGCAAATCCAAATGCTCAACCTCCTCCACCCCTCCTATACCTCGGGCGATTCTGTGAGTGCTCAAGGCATAGATTTGGTAAGAATGAACAAGCCTCCGGTTGACAAGATTAGAAAACAAGGGGCAAGAGTTTAGAGCAAAGGTCGATGATGATCTGAGAAAGCGGAATTACGGCTTGAAAATTCTACCCGTGTATTTGATGAGCTCTCATGTACACCCGAGGAATGCTTAAAGTGTCTTGTATCACTTTTGAGAGATTGACTTACCACCGGTGGAAGACTTTGGTTGCGATGGTGCCAAAAGAAAAGTTACTTGGGATTTCTTCGGGAAGAATTTAGAAAGAAATACATAAGTCGGCGATTTATTGATCAAAAGCGGAAGGAGTTCCTTGAATTGAAGCGAGGGAAAATGTACGTAGCAGTATGAGCGCGAATTTGTAAGACTCGACAAGTATGCCCGAGAATGTGTGTCCACCGAGGCCATTATGTGTAGAAGATTTGAAGATGGGCTGAATGAGGACATTAAAGTGCTTGTAGGAATTTTGGAGTTGAAAGAATTTGTAGTATTGGTTGATCGAGCTCTTAAAGTCAAGAATTGAACAAAGAAAGAAGAAAAGCTGCTATTGAGGCCGAGATGTAAGAAAAAGACAGATAAGCAAGCCATTTCAATCTCAACCAAAGAGGTCCAAAGAGACAAACCCTCGAATGCAGTTTCAATTGGGGATTCACACAGAGATCGTGGTAGAGCATATTCGGGTCTAAAGCTCAAGCTACTTGATTGGCAAGTGTGGGTAATGTGCGACCTAGAAAGCCCGAGTGTCAACAATGTGGCGAGCAACATTATGGTGAGTGTTGGGGACCGAGCGAGCTTGTTTCAGTCTTGGTTCTCATGAGCATTTTATTAGAGATTGTCCGGAGAAAGTTAAAGAAGAAAGATTTGAGTGCTAGATGAATACCACCGCTAGTAGAGGTAGACCACCGAGAAATCTGGAGGTGGGACTAGTAGTAAAGCGGTGATGAAAGATTTAACGGCAAGATCGAAGCTAGAGCACTGCTAGAGCTTATGCTACACGTGCCGAGAAGATGCATCATCTCCGATGTTATTCTTGGTACATTTTCTCTATGATACTATTGTTATTGCATTGATTGATCCGGGTCCACTCATTCCTATATTTGCATGAATTTAGTATCCAATAAAAAGTTGCTGTTGAATTTACTTAGTTTACGATTAAAGTGTCGAACCCTTAGGCCAATATGTGCTAGTTGACAAGGTTTGCAAGAATTGCCCATTAATGATTCAAGGTCACTTTTTTCCGGCCAACTTGATGTTTGTTACCATTTGGTGAGTTTGACGTTATCTTGGGAATGGACCGTTAACATTGTATGATGCTAAGGTAGATTGTAAACAAAAGACACTAGAGTTGAAATGTGAAAATGGAGAAATTCGTGGGTTGAAACAGATGAATCAAATAAATTGCCTATGGTGATTTCGCACATGTCCGCACGTAAATACATGAGAAAAGGGTGTGAGGCTTATCCGCTTATGTAATGAATATTGAGTTGCCTCAATGAAATTTGAATCGATCTCATAGTCGTGAGTTTCGGATGTATTTCTGAGGAATTGGTGGGTTGCCTCCGAACAGAGAGATAGATTTTGCCATTGATTTGTTGCTTGCATCTTGCCGATCTCGATTGCTCCATATAGAATGGCTCAATGAATTAAAAGAATTGAAGGCTCGATTGCAGGGAGTTAACGGACAAAGGGATTTGTGAGACCGAAGTTTCTCTCCTGGGTGCTCTGTATTATTCAGTAAGAAGAAGGATGGTTCAATGAGACTTTGCATTGATTACCGTCGACAATAAGGTGACTATAAAGAACAAGTACCGCTTCGAGGATTGATGATTTATTCGATCGGTTAAAGGGGCCACAGTGTTTTTAAAGATTGATTTGAGGTCCAGTTACTACCAAATGAGAGTTAAGGAGTCGAGATGTCGAAAACCGCCTTTAGGACAAGGTATGGACATTATGAGTTTCTTGTGATGCCTTTCGACAACAAATGCTCCACTATATTTATGGACTTAATGAATCGGATCTTCCACCATATTTGGATAAGTTTGTAGTAGTGTTTATAGATGACATTTTAATTTATTCTCGAGATGAGTCTGAACATGCGAACACTTGAGAACTATATTGCAGATCTTGAGAGAAAAGAAACTGCTTGCCAAGTTTAGTAAAAGTGAGTTACGGCTTCGTGAAGTCGGATTTTTGGGCATATAGTCTCGGTGATGGTATTGGTGGATCCAAGCAAGATTTCTGCGATCGTTGATTGGAAACCACCCAAGAATGTATCCGAGGTTAGAAGCTTTTAGGCTTAGCCGGTATTATAGGCGTTTTGTTGAAGGATTTTCGATGATTGCCTCTCCTATGACTAAGTTGTTGCAAAAGAATGTTAAGTTTGAATGGACTGATAAATGTCAACAAAGTTTTGAAAAATTGAAAGCACGATTGACTGAAGCACCAATTTTAGTACTGCCAGAGTCGAAAAGGAGTTAAGTAATTTATAGTGATGCATCATTGATGAGCCTTGGATGTGTGTTGATGCAAGAGGGTAAAGTGGTAGCTTATGCTTGAGACGCAGTTAAAACCGCATGAGAAGAACTATCCTACACATGATTTGGGCCGGCATTGTTGTTTTTGCCTTGAAGATTTGGCGACATTATTTGTACGGTGAAAATGCGAATTTTTACCGATCACAAAAGTTTGAAGTACTTGATGAATCAAAAGGATCCGAATCTGCGGACAATGAAGATGGCTTGAATTATTAAAGGATTATGATTTAGTGATTGATTATCATCCGGAAAAGCAAATGTAGTTCTTGGCGCCTTGAGCGAAATTTCTTTTTACTTTGAGAGCCATGAACACGGGTTAGCATTGTCGATGATGGGTCAATCTTAGCGAGAGATGAGAGCTAAACCATTATTTCTCCAGTTGATTTGTGATGCTCAAAAGAATGATAGTGAGTTGCGGATCATGAGAACTCAATGCGAATCGAGTTCGACTCAGATTTTCGAGTTGGACGGATGACTATTTGATGTTTCGAGGCAGGATATGTGTCTTGAAAAACGATAAATTGATTGAAAAATATTACATGAGGCGCACAATGGTCATTTATCGGTTCATCCCGGTAGCACAAAATGTATAATGATTTAAAGAAGGCAGATTGGTGGCGGTATGAAAAGGGACATTTCGAATTTGTAACCAAGTGTTTGATCATCAACAAGTAAAAGTTTGAACATCAAGTGCCTTGAGGATTACTTCAACCGGTAATGGTGCACGAGTGGAAATGGGACAAGATTACCATGGATTTTGTAACGGTTTGCCTTTAACTCCTAAAAAGAAGGATCTTTGTTTGGGTAGTGGTTGATAGATTAACAAAGTCAGCCCACTTTATACCGATGCGTCTGATTACTCACTTGATAAATTAGCGAATTATATATTGCTGAAATTGTGAAGTTGCACGGAGTACCTATGTCTATAATATCGAGATAGAGATCCAAGATTTACCTCGAGATTTTGGAAAAAGTTACAAGAAGCTTTGGTACAAAATTGAACTTTAGTACCGCATTTCATCCACAAACAGATGGTCAAGCGGAAAGAGTAATCCGGTACTCGAAGATATGCTTAGATCTTGTGTTTTAGAATTTGGAGGTAGTTGGGAGAAATATCTATCTTTGATTGAGTTTGCCTACAATAACAGTTATCAATCAAGTATACAAATGGCACCGTCTGAAGCCTTGTATGGTCGTAAGTGTCGAACTCCTTTATATTGGACCGAGCTTAGTGAGAAGCAGATTCATGGAGTTGATCTAGTTAAAGAAACCGAAGAGAAAATAAAAGTAATTGGGATTGCTTGAAAGTCGCTTGGATCGACAAAAGTCATATCTGATTTAAAAAGAAAAGAGATTGAATTTCGTGGGTGATAAAGTGTTCTTGAAGGTGTCACCATCGAAAAAGATTCGAGATTTAGTCGAAAAGGCAAGTTGAGTCCGCGTTTTATTGGGCGTCTGAGATTCTTGAGAGAATTGGACCATGGCATATCGGTTGGCCTTACCGCGAGAGTTAGAAAGAATTCATAACGTGTTTCATGTATCAATGTTGCGGCGTTATCGTTCGATCCTTCACATGTGATTTCCCAATGAAATTGAGATTCGATCGGATATGACCTATGAGGAGAACCCAATAAAGATTTTGGCTCGAGAGGTTAAGCAGTTAAGAAATAAAAGTATAGCTTTAGTGAAAGTATTGTGGCACGGACATGGGATAGAAGAGGCTACGTGGGAACTGAGGAAGCTATGAGGAAACAGAGACCCAAACCTCTTCTGGGTAAGATTTTCGGGACGAAAATCTCAAAGGGGAGAATTGTGACAACCCGAATTAGGGCCTAATCGGAATAGTGGTTTCGTGACCACAAATCCGAGATAGAAATAATTGTTTTATAATTATTTTGGGGTTTATGATATGATTGCATGATTGTGTGAAAATTTCGTGATGAAATTCTATGCCTAAAGTGCTTAAATTGAAAGTAGGGACTAAATCGAATAAGTTGCAAAATTTGCATCCCGAAGTTTTAGTATGAAATTGTTTTGGAATATTAATTAGGAGGTCTTAAATAGCAATTTGACCAATTTTAAGTTCATGGACAAAATTAGGACATGGAAGGAATTTTGAAAGTTTAGTAAGGAGGGCATTTTGGTCATTTGGATATTAAATGAAATAAAATGGGAAAAATAACACAAAATTGATCATCATCCTCCTTAGTTGCTGCGAATTCTCCCTCTTTCCATAGCTAGGGTTTCTTCAATTTTCAAGCTCCATAGTAAGTGATTCCAAGCCCGTTTTTAATGTTCTTTCGTTTTTGGAATCCGGAAGCTCGATTAAGCTTATGCTAGTAATAATTTAACCTAGGGTTCACATTTGGAAAAATACCCATAGGTGAAATTTGTGTATTTTGATGTTTTATGATAGAATATGAGGTTTTAAATTATGTTAAATAACTTGTGCTACTCGGTTTTAAGTGAAAGCAGTAAAAGCAGCATAATCGGTAAAAATACCTATTGTTCATAACTATATGATAGAGTGAGAATTTGATGTTGTTGTAGAAGAGAAAATGTTCAGCATATCATAAAATATAAGAATAAGGGCTGAAATTAAATTCCGAGCCTAGGGGCAAAATTGTAATTTTGAAAAGTTAGGGGCAAAATGTAATTTTTCCATGATGTGATTTTGGATTGAAATAAATAGTATGAGTATTAAATGAGCTAAATGTGTTATTATAGATCAAGAAAGGCGCGAATTGATCTCGAGCAGGGGAAGGAAAAAGTTTTGGACTAAATTGCAAAATTTCCACATTTTGCACCAAGGTAAGTTTGTATGTAAATATTACAATAATTTCATGTACATTCTTATATTTCAGCCTATTATATAAATATACTAGCTGATGTTAAAATATAAATCGACTATTGGAAGAATGGAAATAAATATAGAGAGAGATCCGGTTGAACATTGGAGAGATCGAATGAAATAGAGGGCGTAGCTAGGTCACATGTATGATCTGAGTGCACATCATGTGTACAAAAAGCTACGAGACACCTGTAGTAGCTAGGTCACATGTGTGATACGAGATGTATCCCATGTAGACAAGAGAGCTACGTGAAAGATAAATGTAGCTAGGTGCATGCGTGATTCCAAGTGAAGGACACCATGTAGACAAGAGAGCTACGTGAAGATAAATGTAGCTAGGTGCATGCGTGATTCCAAGTGAAGGACACCATGTAGACAAGAGAGCTACGAGACAAATCGGTTGGGTCGCATGAGTGGTACTAAGTGTTCACCATGTGTACAAGAGAGCCGAACTAAGCGAAGTATGATGGTGAAATTGTGTCTTTGAAACCATTAAATATCGAGGATTGATCCGAATTGTTCAACGGGATGGTTTTGTGGTGATATTGTGGTTTGGACCTACACTTATGGTGAATGAAATGTGGTGAAAATGATTTGTGGTATATACATATATAAGATAAAATGAGGTTAGCATAAAGAATGTGTGAAAGAGTGAAATTAGCATTAAAACTGTTTTTAGATGGTAACAGTGACGTGATTTTGAAAAATCACCAAAAATAGGAGGAATATAATTAGAGGTTGAATGAGATGTGAAATTAAATTTTAATGAGTCTACTTTCATATAAAAGAAACAGGGCAAGCAAAGGAATTCTATATTTTGAGATATTTACAATTGTATGTGACTTGCTCAGGATGAATACGTGATCCCTGTTCCAACTTTGAAAAATCATTAAAAATTGTACAAAGAAAATTAAGAAATATAGTTTACATGCCTAAATTCCTTATTGAGACTAGTTTTAAATGAAACAGACTTCAGGGTTGTTTGAATTGTGTACTGAGAGAAATTCAATTTGTAGTGAACAGAGGTCAGATCAGTCGAGCTGTGTAACAGGGGAAACTTTAACTAATAAACTGTACTAATCGGCTGAACCAAAATTATAGAAAAAATTAGCAAAAAGCTTTATGAGTCTAGATTCAGGAAATTTTACGGATTTGAATTTCGAGTTTTGTAGCTCGAGTTATGATTTATTTAGTGAATATGATGCAGCAGAGACAGCTTAATCAAAGTGGAATGAATAGTGAAGTTAAAGTAGATATACTTGAATTGTTGTGTAAACATGTTAGATTTTTTAATTAGTATTTACATACTTACTTACTAAGCTATAAGCTTACTTTGTTTCTCTCTTTTGTCTTATAGTGTTCTTGACTTGCTCGGGAGTTAAGGATCGTGAAGATCTATCCGCACTATCATACTTTAGGGTATTTGAACTAAACGTTTTGAATTATGGCATGTATAGTAGGCTTAATTATTTTGTTACGTGTCATATTTGTCTAGGTTTAAAATATTAGTTCTGATTACTCGACCAGCTAATTTGTACAAGCCATTAAAGTTGGCTAATATTGTTCAAGACATATATTATACGATGCACTATCAAATTGGATGACATATTTATATTTCGGTTATGTTTAATGGTATGTGTTATGTTACGGTAATACCTTGTATCTGTTCCGGCGACAGTAGCAGGTAAGGGTGTTACACTTTCACCATGTGGGGAGACTACTCGACCCACCCAACCGCTGCGCATACGAAATATGCAGCATGGTGCCAGATCTGAAAATGTGACAGAGTCACGGATCTGAATATTTTGTGGCGGTGCCACGAGAATAGATATCGTGGCGAATGGGCGAAGAGAGATAATTTGTGGCATAGCCACCGGGCGCTTCCTCCATAATATAACCTATGTCCCCATGCAACAGATATACATTCATGGCATACATCATACAGATTTAATTCATCATGTTTTTCAGACAAAATTAACCCTAGGGGTATAAAGGTTATTTTGCATACATAGGGGTATAATGGTAATTTTGCATGCATAGGGCCATTCTAGTAAATCTAACTATTTCTAAGGTTTTCATGCATATCATAGCCATTACGTTTAGCCAGAAATACTTACCGAGCGTTCTTACCGAATTGGGCCCGTTGGCCCATTAACCCAGTTTTGGCCCATAAGCCCAAAATATCAAAACGCATACAAATCGCGCGTCTTTGCGGTTTTATCACTTTTGATTACCAATAATAATTACCCATACATCTTACGAGCATTCGCTTTTTCAAAGTGCCCAAAATACCGGCTTTTCGGCATTTTAGCTTTTCGGCTTTTGCCGATCTTGCCTATGAGAGGGTGTCAGTTACACACCTGTTTTCGGGATTTCCTCATCGAGATCTACACCCGAACTGCCTACAATTGAATCACTTACTATTACTCCAAATATCAAAAATACAATTGAGTATCTAGTCCCTTACCACATTCGGCCAAACATGCCAAAAACCCTTATTGCTCTTACCTTACTGCCGAAAGATGGTTAACTTCAAAGATCCGATCATTCCACCTGTCCAAGCCCTTGATCAACCGCCTCTAAATCTCGCTATTACCAAAACAAAATAGTTATTACGACCCCTCAGGGTTACAAGTCCAAATTGACAACCTCCCTAACTTTTAGGGATTTCAGCTTTTCCTAAAATATGTAAGAAGACTAAGTTTTGGCGAAGACTTACCATCGATTCCTTAGTGACTGATTCCAATGAGTTTCCCACTCGATCCTGATGTAGATCTAAGCCCTCAGATGATAACAAAAGTCGATATTTCGGTGACTTGATATTCGACCAAGTCCCTTTTAATGTGGGGTTTTTGCTTTTTGCAACTTGTGTTTAGAAAGGTAAAACGAGAGGGTTTTGCTATGGTCTTGTCATCAAAATTGAGGTTTTAGAGGGCTGGTGAATCGGCCACAAATGATGAAGGAAGAGATGTGGTTTTGGTTATAAGGAATCGGCACAAAAGAATAAGCTTTTGGGATTTGACTTTTTATGATGTTAGTATAAGGCTAAAAATAAAAGATTAAGGATGTGATGAAGAGTAAAGAGATAGAAGGGTTCAGCTATGGAGAAGGAAGAGGAGAAGGTAGATGGAGAAAAGAAATAAAGAAAAGAGGAGAAGAAAAGATGATCGAATTTGACACAACACACCCCAAATGCCGAAATTCCCTACTACAATACCTAGCCGAATTTCCCTGCTAGAGTCCCTTGGACGGCCACCTCTTGCTCCTTGATCAGCTCCTAGATTTCCTCCCTTATCTTTATCCTTATTCAATCCCCTTGCCTTCTTAAACTCTTCCTGGCAGACTTTTATTTCAGTTCCATTACTTCCCTTTCCTGTACATAAAAATTAATCATTTAATTTGCTGTCATTGTGACTTGAACCTGGGTCCTTCCCAAGCTTCCACACGCCACTACATCCTTCCTAGTGGCGTCACATGCCACTTTACCACTTGCTTCCTTGTGATCCATTTTTCACAAATAATTCCTAAAAAGCCCAATTTATCAGAACCCCTTTCTCTTATAGAATTAAATTTAATTAAAACTACCGGGTTTTATCCTAAGCTTCGGCCTTCTAGAGGCCCACCAACATGATTAATCCTACACATAACAAACAGAACACAGAATTTTAAATTTTACAACTTTTACAGATCCCCGAAAATTTGGGGCGTTACAGCCTAGTACTTGGCCTGGCACATGGGCGCGTGTGGCCACTTTGAAGGGCACAGGGCTAGACACACAGGCGCGTGGTTGGTCGTGTGACCCAAGTTAGTATGTACCCCCTGTTTTCACAAGGCTGGTGACATGGCCGTGTCTAGTGGCCGTGTGAGACACACGGCCTTCAACACGGGAGTGTGTCCTCTATTTTGAGTAAAATTTTCAAAGTTTCGTGAATGTTTTATAAGTTATCGGTTTAGTCCTGAACCACTCCTAAAGCATGTTTAAGGCATCGTGGGCTATTAATAGGGACAAATTGATTGAGATTGAATGATGATTGTATGAATTGATTGAATGTATCAGAAAAGTACGGTTATATGTGTTATAAGTCTGGTAATGCTTGTAACCCTATTCTGGTGTTGAATACGGGTGAGGGGTGTTACACCGACGATTCCCAAATCTGAGCTAGCTTTGATTTCACTATAAAACATTGAAAATTAAACAAAGTAAGATATAAAGCTTAGTAAGTTCGTATAGAAATTAATTTAGCTTACCATATATGCACAATTTAAGTAAATAAAATATAACATAACATATTTCATATTGAATCACCAACCTACCACATTTTTCATTCACAAAGTTAGACAACTTTCATAAATTCCCTCATTTCAATACTTGTTTGGTTCATGAACATACCTATACCATCTTGTAACTAACTTATACTCATCCACATCTTTGATATACCCATTAAACCATTTGGAATACTATCGGATACACGGGAATCTCGTACCCTAAGTGCCATATATATAGACGAAGCTATCTCAATCTCGTATCACATATAATGCTCAGTTTCGAGCTACCAACAGGTCAGCTCACACAAGCTGATGGTCATGATGAAGCTACACGGTGCTACTCACACAAGCTGATGAGTATTTGCAACACATGCCAGATAACTCAGCCACCGGTAGGACGTACGGACCAGCACCCAAATCACATAACCCCTAATGACATGTCATTTGTATCCTAATCAATTCCTAAGGTTCAATCAGGATTTCTTACTTGCAAAATCATTGTCGAACATGTTCATAGTGTCGTATTCATAGTTCATACAATACCAACAGATTTAAGATACAAATATAACAATACTTTTTACATACGAACTTACCTCGAATGCAAAAACTGCGAAATAAGTCGATTAGTCTGAAACCTTATTCTTTCCCCGATCTAACTCCGCATTTTTCTTTTCTTGATCTAAATGTAATAAAAATTAACTTATTTAATAATCTCTGTATTCAATTTAGTCCAAAATACAAATTAAGGCAAATTTATATTTGTGCCTTAACTTTCAACATTTTTACAATTTATTCCTTATTTCATAAAATTACAAATCCATGCATTTCAACCAAAACCCATGCTATTCAAATTTCAATTAGGTCCCTAGAAATCCATATTTTTCATTTATTTCACAATTTAACCATGAATTTTACACATTTCACAATTTAATCCCTATTTGGACATTTTACTAAAAATCACTTAACAAATGTTGTTTATCTAAAAACAACCATGTATTTTCTATCATTAAACATCAAAATGCACATAGATTCATCAATGAAAAAACCCTAAACCTTTAACAATTTTGCAAAATAGTCCCTGGGCTAGCTAGATTAAGTTGCAACGACTCTGAAAACATAGAAATTAATAAAAATGGGACAAAAATGGACTTACATGCATAAATGATAGTTGGCCGAACCTTGAAGTTTCTTTAATGGTATTTCTAAGTCTAATTTTTGGTGGAAAATCTCATGAAGAAGATGATGTCTTATTTTATGTTTTTTTTACTTAAGTTTATTTATTAATTTACTAAACTAATTTAGCTAATTACATTAAAATCACATAATTAAGTGCCCATCTTTGTCCACTCAAATAAATAATGCTATACTTATCACATAAGGACCTCCTCTATTCAGTTTCATAGCCATTTAATACCTTTATCTATTAAAACCTCACTTTTGCTCTTTACGGGATTTAGTCCTTTTTATCAAATTAAGCATTCAAAAAATAAAAATTCTTAACAAAAATTTCAAAATCATGTTGTAAACATTAAAATAATAATAAAATAATTATTTCAACTTCAAATTTGTGGTCCTGAAACCACTATTCTGATTTGACTAAAAATGGGTTGTTACATTAAGTTAGCTTTGATGATGTAACACCCCGTACCCGAGACCGTTTCCGAAGTCAGACACGAGGGGTTCGCAGACTTAAATCACTTATTGTACAGTCCATTTTAAATTTCCAGACGAGCTGGCTAACTGCATCACTGTCACCTTAAAAATCATATCTCGAGTTCCAAAACTCTAAAACCAGTTCCGTAAAGTTTTCCTGAAACTAGACTCATATATCCATCTAAAAATTTTTTTATAGAATTTTTGGTCAAGCCAATTAGTACAGTTTATTAGTTAAAGTCTCCCTTGTTTCAGGGTTCGACTACACTGACCTTCAGGCATTACGACTTGGATATCTCCCTGTACAGGGCTTCAATACTGATACCGTTTGTTTCTATAGAAACTAGACTCGAAAAGCAATCTGTACATATATGGTATAACTTCTAATTATCTCTGGTTTATTTATAATGAATTTCCAAAGTCGGAACAGGGAATCCAGAAACAGTCCTGGACCTGTTTTGCGAAAACTTAAATATCTCATAATATACTGTTCATATGATCATTTCGTTACTTTCCTATGAAAATAGATTCATCAAGGTTCGATTACATAATTTATTCACTATTTAATTCCATTCCTACTATTTTTAGTGATTTTTCACATTCACATCACTGCTGCTATCAGCATCTATTTTTAAGGTAGACTTTACCTATTACATAGTCTCTATGATTCAACTAGCCCTTTAGCATATATAGCACAAAATATGATCATGATGAACCATTCTAATGGCTAATCGTTGCCAAACATTTCCATGCCTCTTAATGAACATATACATTCAAGATGACTATAACATTATGCTCAAAAGCATATATAAGCCATTTTAGCATGGCTATCCAAAGTTTACATACCAAAGTTCAAACAAAACATAATAGCCTATACATGCCGAAATGTTCTCTTAGACCAACTAAGAAGAAGATACCAAAGGTTGCAAGCTGGTGTGATGACTTCGACGATGGTCCCGAGCACACAAAAATGGATCAAAGGAACCTAAATAAGTGACAAATAAACACACCGAATGAGTATATAACTCGATGAAGTCATAAGCATTACACTGCTGTCCATTTATAAAATATCATAAAAGAAGACAAATAATGCAAGATTAGGTACTCCATCCATACCGACTATGCTATAACTTCACGTACATTTAGCATTACATGCTCTCAACTAGCCAAGCCTCCATTGACATCTCGTATGATATTCGATATAATATTTGATGCATCTCCAAACATCATTTTATTTTCATTTAGATTATACTAATAATAGCATTTCATCTACTCCACAATAATCTCATGTTCCTAACTTCAAATATAATCACCACATAGGTTCAAGACTTACCAAGCTCAGTTCCAAGTATAAACATAACATCTATTCCTTATGAACTCAAATATCTACTCATTCCGCTGTCCATGATTTACTCGATGAAGTCGCACACTTAACGTTAATAATTATTCGAAAATATATAGTAAGTCCGCACACTTAGTGCTTAATAGTCAACTCGCACACTTAGTGCTATACAATTAAACTCGCACACTTAGTGCCAATCTCATTATCGTAAATGTTTATACCCGCACACTTAGTGCCGAAATCAACAACTCAATACATCTCACTTCTTTTTACAATCGATAATTTTGTCACTACATGCATTTATATATCATCCCATTCGGCATAAGTACATAAGTATTGTGACAGCCCAAAATTGACCCTAGACGGGATGTGGTTTCGGGACCACAAAACCGAGGCATAAAAATAATTTAAAATTTATTGTGATGCCTATGATATGTGTTAAATTGTGTGTGACATTTTTGATGATTTGATTTAGTGTTATAAAGGTGAATTTCACTAGAAAGGACTTGTGTGAGAAAACTTAGAAATGAGATAGGCAAATGTTGAAGTGGCCTATTGATGCATACTAGAAATGTTGTCCTTGCATGTCAAATTTCCCAAATTTGACTATAGTGGCTGCCAAGGTGGGTATGATGGGCAAGGGAAAACATGTTTCCAACATGTTTGGTTAGTGAGTTATGTATGAAGGAATATAATAAAAATTAGCATAAAAAAATGAACAAAAAAAAAAGAAAGAAAGATGAGCATGGATGCCCCCTTGTTGCCATGAGTAGAGGAAAAGAAAGGAGAAATTTTTGTTCATCCATTTTCACTTCTTGGCGAAAATACTAAGGAAAAAGGGAGGATTTTTCTTCATGCTTGGTTTAGAAGAGAACTAGAAGGAGATTTGGCTATACTTGCATCAATATTAAGGTATGTTTGAGGTGGTGTCATGAGATTCATGCTTGTTTTGGTTGCTTACTTGATGTGCATGTTAGCCATGGTTCAAATCCTTGTTATGCCATGAAAATGGTATTTAGCCAAGGTTGATATTGTGTTGAAACTATTGCATGCTAAATGTGAAGCTTGCTATTGATGCATGCAATGATGGATTAACTACTCTTGAAATTTCTTTTTAGTATTCTTGAGTAGGGCATTGAGTCCTTTGTTTAACCATGACAAAAAAATTTTAAAAGGGCCATGGTGTGTGACGTATTCGGCCATGGTATGCTCATGAGCATGGTTTATGCTTCTTGCATGATATTAAAAAATTTGTGTTTTGAATGGTTATGGACACCTTAAAATTGACCTTGCACCTATGTGTGGATATATGTTTGCACATGATGTTTTGGTTATGAAGTAAATGATAAATGTGTTTGTTTAAAAAATAAATTGTTGGAGAATGTTTGTAAAATTTCAAGTATATTCGGCCATTGGGTGAGTATGTAAGTGATGTTGAATCAAGTTTTGGTGCATATTTGGTGATGTGTATAATCGACCAAATGGGTGATTAGTAAAAAATGGTTGCGAATATACAAGCATACATATGCATGTGTAGTTGAATTATGAATGTTTAGCAAGATGGTTAAACTAGTTGATTTATTGATTAAGCTCAAGGAGTTAAAGAAGGAGAATTAAGCAAGGGAAAGACGAAGGTCATCGAGTAGCCGACTTGGACTATTTTACCCAACACAAGGTAAGTCATTAAGCATATATTTGGTGTTGATGTAAATGACCATAATATATACACAATTGTGTTTAAATGTGTTGATGTGTAAATGGAAATGTATGTGTATGGAATGATGCCATTGTTGAATGTATAAAGGCAGCAAAATGCATAAGGTATTGGTCTCGGCACTAAGTGTGCGGGTATAAATGGACACGGTGACAAGATTGGCACTAAGTGTGCGGGTTTAAAATTGTACAGCACTAAGTGTGCGAGTTTGATTATATAGCACTAAGTGTGCGAGCTGAAAATATATAGCACTAAGTGTGCGAGCTAAAAATTATATAGCACTAAGTGTGCGAGCTGAAAATATATATCACAAAGTGTGCGGATTCACTATATGCTCTTGTATTACAATTGGCACTGATTGTGCGACATTATCGAGTTAATCCCGGACAGCGGATCGGGTAAGTACCTTGAGCTCATGACGAATAGGCAATACGTTCATGCTCGGGGTTGAGCTTGGTAAGCTTGAAATCTATGTGATGATTGCAATTGTATGATTGTGGTGCGAATGAGTTGGTGTGTAAAAATGCCTCAAATATCTTATTGTATAGAATATGAAATGTGGATGTATGACTTGGTATGAGATTGAACCGAAAGGTCCGAGGAATTATGGTATAGTTTCGATATGGATGAAGTACCTAGCCTCGTTTATTGTTTGATGTTGCGAAAACTTTATTAATGGATGGTGATGAATGCTTATGACTTCTTGAGTTATAAACTCACTCGGTGTTTTCTTGTAACCCATTTTAGGTCTCTTGGACTCGTATTGTCGCGTGCTCGGAACCATCGTTGAAGTCATCACACCGGCTGGAAACCTTTTGGTATTGTCTTCGTAGTTGAACTAGGAGAACAATTGGCATGTATAGGCTATTATGTTTTGTTGAATTGTGGGTTGTAAACTTTAAGCCATGTGAAAATGGCCTATGTGGTCGTCGAGTGGGATGCTAGAACCTATAGCCACGAGTCTTAGAAACTTTAATTTTGATAAGGTGGCCATAAATTGTGTCATGTATGATGGATGATTAGTAAGGCCAAGGAAAGATTCATGAAATTGGCATAGTCTACATGATAACTGTTGCTGACAGCAGCAGTGAGATGAGATTGAAAAATCACTAAAAATAGTAGAAGTAGAATTAAATAGTGAATAAATTATGAAATTGAACCTTGATGAATCTATTTTTATATGGATGAAACGAAATGACCATATGAGCAGTATACTGAGAGATATTAGAGTTCTCGTGAGACAGGGCCAGAACGGTTTCTGGGTCCCCTGTCGCGACTTTGAAAATTTACTATAAATTATCCAGAAATAATTAGAAGTCATGCCTTATATGTGCAGATTCCATTTTGAGTCTAGTTTCTTTAGAAACAAACGGCACCAGTATTAAACCCTGTACAGAGAGATATTCAAGTTGTAACGCGCGAAGGTCAGTGTAGTCGACCCCTGTAACTTGGGTGACTTTAACTAATAAACTGTACCAATTAGCCTGACCAAAAATTCTAGAAATAAATCCAGGGATGGATATATGAGTCTAGTTTCAGGGAAATTTTACAGAACTGATTTTCGAGTTCTGGAACTCGAGATATGATTTTTAACGTGACAGTGACGCAGTTAGCTAGCCTGCCTGGCTGAAATCAATTATTGTCAAGAGAGAAAAAAGGAAGTAAGCCGGTAACACCACGTGTTCAAATCCGGTGGTATCACGGGTTTGAGGTGTTACATTTATTGGTATCGAGCTATGGTTTAGTCGGTTCTAGGACTACCATAGGCGTGTGAGTCTAGCTATACATGCCAATTTGTTAGTGCTTAATAATGTGATGACTTGACGGTTGAAATTTTTGTTTTGATTAACAATGGAACCGGAATAGAGACCCTTGGCGGATGACGTTGAAAGTGTAGCAGCTGCTCCGCGCAAGGGACACCGCTGTTGAGCCTCGGTCATCCGCGAATAATCAAAATGAAGGCGAAACAAGCCTTCTTCACCATGATGAATGAGTGGGTCGCATAATATGCCCGAACCAACCCGGTGTCCAACCATTCCGAATTTAAATACTCCGCCCCAAGAGTCCACAATGCCTCCGATTCTTGATCCTGTGAGGCTAAGCGAAACACCAGAGACTTGATTAGGAAGCGGGGCGAGGAGTTCAAGGCCATAGTCACCGATGATCTTTGAAAGAGCCGATTAAACTCGATAACACCATTCGAGTGTTAGATGAACTGTCATGCACACCCAATGAATGTCTTAAGTGTGCTATATCCTTGTTATGAGACTCGACTTACTATTGGTAGAGGACTTTAATTTCCATAGTCCCAAATGAGCGAGTTACTTGGGATTTCTTTCAATCCAATTTGAAAGAAATACATTAGTCAACAGTTCATAGATCGAAGCGTAAGGAATTCTTGGAACTCAAGCAAGGCCGTATGGCCAGTATCTGAATCTGAGCATGAGTTCGTAAGACTTAGTCGGTATGCTCGGGAGTGTGTGGCTGATGAGGTTCGATGTGCAAAAGATTTGAAGAAGGATTGAATGAAGAGTTAAAGTTACTAGTGGGAATTTTGGAGATAAAGGAGTTCGTGACACTAGTCGAACGAGCACGCAAGGCGAAGAACTTGGAAAGGAGAAGAAGAAGGCTGAATTGAAGCAAGAGATTACCGTAAAAGATCGTGAGTAAAGCTCCGTTCACCGTAAAAGAGGTTCGGGAGGACACCATGAAGTCGAGGATGATGCGGGAATTTTCATTAGAGCCGACCATTGACGGACTCCCGAGCTACTTGGTAGCTAGTGTGGGCAATAATCGTCAAAAGAGACTGAATGCCCCAATGTGGAAGACGACACCTAGGTGAATGTTGGGGTAAGTCATTAATAGGGCTGTTATGGTTGCGGTTCGAAGGACCACCTCATTAGAGATTGCACGAGCTAGATGGGAGGAATAAGATGCAAGGTGCAAGACCTAGTGGAGCAGACGGTTGGAGGTAGGCCCCAGAGAATCTCTAGAGGTAGGAGTGGTAATCGAGAGGAGCCTCTAATCTGGTGTCGATCCGAGACCCGTGCTCTGCTAGAGCATATGCCATCCGCATGACGAGAGGAGGCATCCTCCCCACGTCATCACGGTACTTTTACTCTCTTTGATACTAGTGTGATTGCATTGATTGACCCGGCTCTACTCATTCATAAGTATGTGAAACCTTAGCATCCATAAGACTCTACATTGAGTCTCTTCAATTAATAATCAGTGTCAAACTCTTTGGGTCAATACGTACTAGTTGATAAAGTGTGCAAGAGATGCCCCTAATAATTCGAGAATCCTATTTTACGGCGATCGATGCTTCTACCATTTGATGAATTAGATGTTATTCTTGGTATGGATTGGCTGACCGTACATGATGCAGTGGTGGACTGCAAAAGGAAAACCATTGATTTGAGGAGTGCAAATAACGAGGTAGTCCGAGTCGAGTCTACTGATTTAAAAGGAATGCCGGCGATAATATCTTCTATGACCGCCGGAGATATGTGAAAAGGGTGTGAAACATACCTTGCGTATGTGTTTGAAAGTAAAGAGATGGAAAAGAAACTCGAATCGGTACCGTGGTTTGTGAGTATTCGATGTTTTTCTGAGGAGTTACCGGATTGCCACCGGTTCGAGAAGTGGAATTGACATCGAAGTTGTACCGGTACTACGCCGATCTCAATAGCCCGTGTCGTATGGCATTAACGGAGTTAAAGGAATTGAAGGTTCAATTGCAAGAATTGACGGATAGAGGTTTCGCTCGACCGAGTTTTTCTCCATGTGGCGCACCGGTATTGTTTGTGAAAAGAAGGGCGGAACCATGAGGTTGTGCATCGACTATCGTCAACTCAATAAAGTGACGATAAAGAATAAATATCCGTTGCCACGAATTGACGATTTGTTTGATCAATTAAAGGGAGCCTCGGTGTTTTCAAAGATAGATTTGAGATCGGGTACTATCGGTTGAGGTCCGAGAATCGGACATACCAAAACCGCTTTTAGAGCGAGTGCGGTCACTCTGAATTCTTGGTGATGCCGTTTGGGCTCACTAATGCCCTGCGATGTTTATGGATTTAATGAATAGAATTTTCAGGCCATACTTGGATCGGTTCGTAGTTGTATTTATCGATGACATTTTGGTCTATTCGAGAGATGGCCGAACATCTTGAACACACGAGGCTAATGTTGCAAATCTTACGAGATAAGCGATTATACACAAAGTTGATAAATGTGAATTTTGGTTGAAAGAGGTTAGCTTTTGGGGCACGTGGTGTCCGCGACGGTGTCGGGGTGGACCGAACAAAATTTCAGCCATAGTCGATTGGAAACCACCAAGGAATGTTACCGAAGTTAGGAGCTTTTGGGGCTTCTTTGGATACTATCGACGATTTGTGAAAGGTTTTTCGGTGATAGCTGCACCGATGACAAAACTACTTCAAAAGATGTTAAGTTCGAGTGGTCGAGCGCTGTTAAGAAAGTTTCGATCGACTAAAGACCCATTTAACCGAGGTCCGATACTAAATACGATTGGTCCGGTAAAGAGTTTGTCATATCTGATGACGCATCCTTGCTTGGGTTAGGTTGTGTGTTGATGCAAGAAGGTCGAGTTGTGGCTTCGCGTCGAGACAACTAAAGCCGCATGAGAGAAACTATCCGACCCATGACCTTGAACTAGCACCATAGTGTTCGCCTTGAAGATATGGCGGCATTACTTGTTTAGGGAAAGGTGTCACATTTATTCGGACCACAAGAGTCTAAAATATTTGATGACTCGAGAGATTTAAACTGCGACAAAGGCGTTGGCTTGAGTTGTTGAAAGACTATGAACTCATCATTGATTATCACCGGGAAAGGCCAACGTGGTGGCCGATGCCTTAAGTCGCAAAACCTTTGTTTGCTTTGAGAGCGATGGATGCTCATCTATCCGTTTCACGATGAGGTGCTAGTAGTCGAATTAGAGACCAAACCGTTATTGATTCATCAAGTACTCGAATCTCGGAAGGTCGGCCTTGAATTGGTCGCTAAGCGAGCGAATGTGTTTCAAATGAGGAATCGAATTTCAGATTGATGACCATGATTGCTTGACGTTCAAGGGTCGATTATGTATTCCAAGGAATTGAACTTGTTTCGATGATTTTGAACGAGGCTCATAGTAGTGAATGTCAATCCACGGGTAGTACTAAAATGTACAATGACACAAACGTCGGTTTTGGTGGCATGGTATGAAACAAGACATCTCGACTTTGTTTGAGATGTTTAATATGTCAACAAGTGAAAGCGGAGCATCAAGTGCCATCGGGATTACTTGACCGATCACGATACCCGAGTGGAAATGGGATCGAGTCACCATGGACTTTGTATCCGGACCGCCTTTGTCGACAAGTAAGAAGGATGCGATCTGGGTCATTGTTGATAGACCACCAAGTCTGCTCATTTTATTCTGTTCGCACGGATTTTTCACTTGATAAATTGGCGAATTATCGTCTCCCAAATTATTCGATTGCATGGGGTGCCTATTTCTATCGTGTCGGATAGAGACCCAAGATTTACATCGCGATTTTGGAAGAAATTGCAAGAGGCTTTGGGTACCAAGCTGCATTTTAGCACTTTTCACCCCAAACCGATGGTCAATCCGAACGGATAATTCAAATACTCGAGGATATGTTGAGATGTTGCATCCTTGAGTTTAGTGGTGCATGGGAGCGGTATTTACCTTTGGTTGAATTTGCTTACAACAATAGCTTTCAATCAAGTATCAAGATGGCGCCTTCGAGGCTTTATACGGTTGTAAATGCCGTACCCATTATTCTGGTGAACTTAGTGAAGGAAAAATCTTGAGGTTGATTTGGTTAAGGATGCCGAGCAAAAGTTCGAGTAATTCGTGAAAGTTTGAAAGTCGCCGGATCGCCAAAAGTCGTATCGGGTTTGAAAAGAAAAGATATTGAATATCGGGTTGGAGACAAGGTATTTCTCAAAGTCTCACCCTAGAAGAAAGTGCTTAGATTTGGCCGTAAGGGCAAATTGAGTCCGAGGTTCATCGGTCCGTATGAAATATCTGAACGAGTTGGGCGATGGCGTACCTATTAATTTTACCCCGAGCTCGAAAAGATTCTAGCGTTTTCCATGTTTGATGCTTGACGATATAGGTCGATCCATCGCACGTAATCGCCCGTCGAGATTGAGATTCACCTAATTTGAGCTATGAAGAGGAACCGGTTCGCATTATGATGCGTGAAGTAAAAGAGTTGCGCAATAAGAAAATCCCGTTAGTGAAGGTGTTGTGGCATAAACACGGAATTGAAGAAGCCACTTGGGAACTTGAGGACTCTATGAAAGAGCGATACCGAGCCTATTCTACGGTAAGATTTTCGGGACGAAAATTTCTTAAGTGGGGAGAGTTGTGACAGCCCAAAATTGACCCTAGGCGGGATGTGGTTTGGGACCACAAAACCGAGGCATAAAAATAATTTAAAATTTATTGTGATGCCTATGATATGTGTTAAATTGTGTGTGACATTTTTGATGATTTGATTTAGTGTTATAAAGGTGAATTTCACTAGAAAGGACTTGTGTGAGAAAACTTAGAAATGAGATAGGCAAATGTTGAAGTGGCCTATTGATGCATACTAGGAAATGTTGTCCTTGCATGTCAAATTTCCCAAATTTGACTATAGTGGCCGGCCAAGGTGGGTATGATGGGCAAGGGAAAACATGTTTCCAACATGTTTGGTTAGTGAGTTATGTATGAAGGAATATAATAAAAATTAGCATAAAAAAATGAACAAAAAAAAAAGAAAGAAAGATGAGCATGGATGCCCCCTTGTTGCCGTGAGTAGAGGAAAAAGAAAGGAGAAATTTTTGTTCATCCATTTTCACTTCTTAGCCGAAAATACTAAGGAAAAAGGGGGAGGATTTTTGCTTCATGCTTGGTTTAGAAGAGAACTAGAAGGAGATTTGGCTATACTTGCATCAATATTAAGGTATGTTTGAGGTGGTGTCCTGAGATTCATGCTTGTTTTGGTTGCTTACTTGATGTGCATGTTAGCCATGGTTCAAATCCTTGTTATGCCATGAAAATGGTATTTAGCCAAGGTTGATATTGTGTTGAAACTATTGCATGCTAAATGTGAAGCTTGCTATTGATGCATGTAATGATGGATTAACTACTCTTGAAATTTCTTTTAGTATTCTTGAGTAGGGCATTGAGTCCTTTGTTTAACCATGACAAAAAAATTTTAAAAGGGCATGGTGTGTGAGGTATTCGCCATGGTATGCTCATGAGCATGGTTTATGCTTCTTGCATGATATTAAAAAATTTGTGTTTTGAATGGTTATGGACACCTTAAAATTGACCTTGCACCTATGTGTGGATATATGTTTGCACATGATGTTTTGGTTATGAAGTAAATGATAAATGTGTTTGTTTAAAAAATAAATTGTTGGAGAATGTTTGTAAAATTTCAAGTATATTCGGCCATTGGGTGAGTATGTAAGTGATGTTGAATCAAGTTTTGGTGCATATTTGGTGATGTGTATAATCGACCAAATGGGTGATTAGTAAAAAATGGTTGCGAATATACAAGCATACATATGCATGTGTAGTTGAATTATGAATGTTTAGCAAGATGGTTAAACTAGTTGATTTATTGATTAAGCTCAAGGAGTTAAAGAAGGAGAATCAAGCAAGGGAAAGACGAAGGTCATCGAGTAGCCGACTTGGACTGTTTTACCCAACACAAGGTAAGTCATTAAGCATATATTTGGTGTTGATGTAAATGACCATAATATATACACAATTGTGTTTAAATGTGTTGATGTGTAAATGGAAATGTATGTGTATGGAATGATGCCATTGTTGAATGTATAAAGGCAGCAAAATGCATAAGGTATTGGTCTCGGCACTAAGTGTGCGGGTATAAATGGACATGGTGACAAGATTGGCACTAAGTGTGCGGGTTTAAATTGTACAGCACTAAGTGTGCGAGTTTGATTATATAGCACTAAGTGTGCGAGCTGAAAATATATAGCACTAAGTGTGCGAGCTGAAAATTATATAGCACTAAGTGTGCGAGCTGAAAATATATAGCACTAAGTGTGCGGATTCACTATATGCTCTTGTATTACAATTGGCACTGAGTGTGTGACATTATCGAGTTAATCCGGACAGCGGATCGGGTAAGTACCTTGAGCTCATGACGAATAGGCAATACGTTCATGCTCGGGGTTGAGCTTGGTAAGCTTGAAATCTATGTGATGATTGCAATTGTATGATTGTGGTGCGAATGAGTTGGTGTGTAAAATGCCTCAAATATCTTATTGTATAGAATATGAAATGTGGATGTATGACTTGGTATGAGATTGAACCGAAAGGTCAGGAATTATGGTATAGTTTCGATATGGATGAAGTACCTAGCCTCGTTTATTGTTTGATGTTGCGAAAACTTTATTAATGGATGGTTGATGAATGCTTATGACTTACTGAGTTATAAACTCACTCGGTGTTTTCTTGTAACCCATTTTAGGTCTCTTGGACTCGTATTGTCGCGTGCTCGGAACCGTCGTTGAAGTCATCACACCGGCTGGAAACCTTTTGGTATTGTCTTCGTAGTTGAACTAGGAGAACAATTGGCATGTATAGGCTATTATGTTTTGTTGAATTGTGGGTTGTAAACTTTAAGACATGTGAAAATGGCCTATGTGGTCGTCGAGTGGGATGCTAGAACCTATAGCCACGAGTCTTAGAAACTTTAATTTTGATAAGGTGGCCATAAATTGTGTCATGTATGATGGATGATTAGTAAGGCCAAGGAAAGATTCATGAAATTGGCATAGTCTACTGCAGTAACTGTTGCTGACAGCAGCAGTGAGATGAGATTGAAAAATCACTAAAAATAGTAGAAGTAGAATTAAATAGTGAATAAATTATGAAATTGAACCTTGATGAATCTATTTTTATATGGACGAAACGAAACGACCATATGAGCAGTATACTGAGAGATATTAGAGTTCTCGTGAGACAGGGCCAGAACGGTTTCTGGGTCCCCTGTCGTGACTTTGAAAATTTACTATAAATTATCCAGAAAGAATTAGAAGTCATGCCTTATATGTGAAGATTCCATTTTGAGTCTAGTTTCTTTAGAAACAAACGGTACCAGTATTAAAGCCCTGTACTGAGAGATATTCAAGTTGTAACACGCAAAGGTCAGTGTAGTCGACCCCTGTAACATGGGTGACTTTAACTAATAAACTGTACCAATTGGCCTGACCAAAAATTCTAGAAATATATCCAGGGATGGATATATGAGTCTAGTTTCAGGGAAAATTTACGGAACTGATTTTCGAGTTCTGGAACTCGAGATATGATTTTTAAGGTGACAGTGACGCAGTTAGCTAGCCTGCCTGGAACTGAAATCAATTATTGTCAAGAGAGAAAAAAGGGAAGTAAGCCCGGTAACACCACGTGTTCAAATCCGGTGTGATCACGGGTTTGGGGTGTTACAAGTATTATGATTATTTAAATCAATACAAAATATATGCTTAATAACTTACCTTGTGTTGGGTAAAACGGTTCCAACTCGGCTACTCGATGTTCTTTCCTTTGCCTTTGCTTGATTCTCCTCCTTTAACTTCTTGAGCTTAATCAATAAATTAACTAGTTTAACCGTCTTGCTAAATATTTATATCAAAATATTAATGATTTCATATCATAGGAGATACATGACTAATTCTTATCTTCCTACCATATGTTTTTGAGCTATTCGGCTAATAACCATATGCTATCACCCTACTATCAATAATCCAATCACACATGCATATATATATATATGGCGAATGTGCAAAGCTTAGACTCAACATCACCTATGCTCTTAATTTGATGGCGAATATGCATACATATATATATGATATCAACTATACTATCATCTTTAATTCACCTAAACACAAAATTTCATCTCATGACCACTTGACCGAATTTTTCCTAATCTAGCATGGCTTCACATCTATTTGTAACATCCTATAAATCCACATATACCACATTTCTACATAAATTTTCTTTTACTTTTCCACTACTTCCATTCACAACATCAAAAGCACCATACACTTAGCATTTACCTCTTCCTAACCATATGCCATCTAAGTACCCCTTTTAGGTAGAAAATTAACATATGGGTTGTAATAAGGCATTGGCTACTAACTAGATTTTCACAAGAATTTAGTAAAAGTAACATAAATCCTACCTTAATCAACCCCTTTTGAGTTGGCCGAATGTCTAGAGCATTTCTTCTTTCCTTCTCCTAACTCACGGCAATTGCAAGAAAAGAAAGAAGATGAATACTCCCTCTTCCTTCCTTATTTTATTCATCTTTTCTTTTTAATTCCTTTCTTTAATTTATTTTAATTGCTAACTAATAAAAAATTGCATTGAAATTCAACCTAGTGGATGGGCATCATGGCTTGGCGGCCACTACTTGGGTTTTGGGCAATTTGACATGCAAACAAGTTTCCTCACTTTGTTATTATTTGGTCCTTACATATCCCCTATCATATTTTCTTAAGTTCTCAACTAAGTCAATCACTTGAAACTCACATTCATAAGTCTAAATTAAAACATCAAATTTTCACACATGCACTAATACTCATAGAGGATATGCAACCAAATTTTTAAATAAATTTTGGGACTCGATCTTGTGGCCTCAAAACCACATTTCAACTAGGGTCGAATTAGGACATCACAGATGAAGTCTAGCTTCTTTTCAAAATGTGTTTGTAGAATGGGAAAGGATATAAGGTTGTAATCGCCATTCCTAGATCCTCCTCTAGGGTGCAGTATAGGGTGCTTCACACTTAAAATGTTCAAGTTGAATATGTATAGAGTTGTAACTTCGATTATTAAGTATGAGGTAAAAAAATATATGTATATATACCACTGAGTAGTTTTCTCAATGTGTGGTTTGTTTTATCCGTACATAGGTTAGGGTTACTTGGTAATTTTTTGAGCATCGACCTCAACATCCCATTCACAATCTCAATTTTAGAAATGTTGGTTATTCCACCTTTAGTTATAATTGGCATGTACCTAGTAAGTTAGGTTTTACGGTATTAAATAACATTACAATTAGACTTTGATCTTCATAGTCTAGTACTATATATATAAATATTTGGTGGATCAGTTGTATGTTATTAGTTGCATATATGGACGAAACTTGTTTTAGTTAAGTATGTTTAAGGAATGTATATTTTTTTTTATTTTAATCATATTAATTGTAAAAATTAGTTGCAAATTATTCATAGTTGCTTTAGAAATGTTTGTGATATTGTAGCTCGAACTCGAGGATTCGGTCAAGTGTAAGGTGTTATACAACTGGCCGGCCTGGTATGATGGACTTTGGTGGCATACTCGATGGATTGTTTCACTCAAGATGAGCAACCCATCTTTGGCGTCTTTCAACTATTCTACTAATTAAAAGTCTATACACAAGGGCCCTCAGCTAGTATGGTATATTTTAGTGTTCACCAAGGCCGCAAATCTATTCTTAGAAACTAGGCTTGAAATCTTCATCTGAATTGTAACAAATTCATTTAGGTGAAGAGTAAGCTCACTGATCTACCGTAATTTTGTATGGCAAATTAGGCTTTCCAGTATACTTGAGGAGCTTGTTTTCGAGCAAAGTAGTGTCGTTTACACTATTCTTTTTGTAGTTTTTTGTAATTTTGATTTAATAAATGTAAATTTCTACTTTTACTTATTTTGAGACCCAAATTGGTCAATAGTGCCATTGGGAACCTTAATATATGATTGAGTGTTGTAGAGATGCATTGGAGGTCGAAATTAAGCGAGAACATTACCAAAGGTGAAGGTATCACAATATCCTACCCTTGGAATCAATGATACCTCCAACAGGCCCCAAGTTTAGACCACCCTTCAGTGGTATCATGATATCCCTGCTAGTATTATTGTACCCACTTGCCTAAAGCACCCCAAGTCAAGTCTATTGGCGATATTGCGATTGTAACACCCAATTTGGGCCTTGAGTATGGGTGCAGTAAGGAGGTTGTATATAAGTATTTAATTATGCAAGGAAATGGCACAATTAAATGTCTACTCAAGTGGTTAAGGGTCACGAGAAGAGTTGGAAAAGTCACGGGTTCAAACTTGGGATTTAGCAAAATTTTGGTTTTAAGTGAATAAAACCACGGATGCTTGGATGATGGACTTTTAAATTATTGTGTTAAGTAAATGACACAAGGAAGCATGTGGTCTAGTGGTTGTGTAGTCATTAAGGTTGCAAGGGAGCCTGGCTTCAAGTCTTGGCTCTAGCAATTTATTTTGGTTTTTTTTTAAAGGAACCTGGACTTTGGCCTATAGACCTTATAATTAATTGAGGCTAAATTGGTGACACAAAGAGCCTTGTGGTGCAGTGGCAAGGTGGCATGTTGTGTAAACTGTGAGGTTTGAGGTTCAAGTCCTGGGATGCGCATTGGACTATTTATTTTTCTATTTGAGCTGTGCAGGAGGTGGAGTTGGACTGGAACTCTGTGGTTGAAGTTGTCATAAAAAAAAGAAAAATAAGGAATTTTCCTAATGGTTGAAAGTAATCCGACATCGGAAAGCTAACATGAGCATTGTTGAGAAGCTGGTTTTAAATAGAGCGAACCAGATGGATTGGTGAGGGGGAAAGTGATTGAGACTCAATGCAGGATGTGCCAAAGTTGGTGATCGTGGACTTCGGCATGTTCTTATAAACAGGTGTGTATTCACGCCCTTCTTTGTCGGAAGTTCGAAAAAGCCAAAAAGCTAAAACTTAGGCATTTGGGCCCTCACGAGCGTGCGATCACTCGTTGGGTAAATCGAGCCCACAAAATGTGGGCGTACATCGGGGAAGGCCATCATGAGCGATCTCATGGGCCTAGGCCGGAATGGACTGGAATGGATCGTATGGGCTCGTGGGCCTGCATGGGTAAACTTCACTGTTAAGTGGGACATAAATGATGGGCCTTGTGGGCCTTCTTATGTAAATCTAAGCGATAGGTGGGAAGTAGTTGGGTTTTCATGTCATGTGCATGGCATAGGCCATTAAGGGCCTCGATAAATTTGAAATGGGCCGTGTGGGCCCAATGGGCTCGTGCTCCCCACGGATTAAATTCATAGTAAGTGATGAATATTAGACTGTGCTATATAGGTTACATAGCCGTAATTGAATTTGGGCTAATCGGGCCACATGGCGTGTAGGCCCTCTTGGGTAGAATAATAGGCCTTGGGCCCATTTACCTTTATTATGGTCATTTAGGTTATCTATGTCATTGAGGCGATGTAAACCTTGGAGAGGTTGTTATCTAAGTTGTGACCCTAATATTGGTAAAATTCTTGAAATACCCTTGTAGTGTAAAATGACCGTAATACCCACATATGGTAGAATGACGATTATGCCCTTATGTTTCATTATGGTGATGTGTCTATGATTTACATATATCATTGTCTTGAGTATGATTTTGCATGCACATAATATTTATGACATGATATATTGCATGGGGTTAGGTTATTATGGATGGAGGAAGTGTACGGCTGTGGTCATTACATACAAGGCTTTGACCTTTCTCGATACTTATGGCTTATAGTCGTTCTAATAACTGGCAGCATTGCTGCAATATTTATGACCTTTAGCTATTCTATCTCGGCATTGAGTACATTACATTGACTTAGTGCATAGCACCGTGCTAAGCTTGGTGTGTTGGTGGGTGGTTCGATATTATCCTACATGGTGTGTTGGTTGTACAATTGGTGTATTGGTTGGGTGGGCTAGATATCTATCTGCATATCTGCATCTAATATAGATTTTGTATTTGGCTTAGGTCCACTGATTACATTAATGGGCTAGGGCCAAGCTATTCTTGATATTGAGAATGGGCTAGGACTAATTGATTCAGATGAAATTTGAGACCCAAGTGAAATTTTCTTGGGCTTAGGCCCATACTCATTTTTCTGTTACTATAATGGGCTCGGCCGGGCCGATTCTCAATTCTATCTGCTTACTAAGCTGTTTTATTTTAGGAAGGATTACACTTTGAGTTTTCATAAACTCACCTTGTTTATTAACTATCGGGTAATCCCCAACCTTAGGCGATTTGGAGCCACGAGAGACTCGAGAGGTGGCCACACGACCATTGGTGCTCTGTTGTAGACTTTTAATTGAATTTTATGTTTTGGGGTTTTAATTCTGTAATAAGGCCTTTGAGGGATTAAATATTTAATTGGGCTTTTGATTTCCTTATTTAAAACTGCTAAACACGAAATTTCAAAAATTAATAACTATTTTCAAAAACACTTAAAAACAAACATTTTATATTTCAAACTTTAGTAGCTTCCACGATTTGAAATAACTTAAAGTATCAATGTCAGACATTAAGTAAATGTTTTTGACGAGATGATTTGCTAACCTCGAGCAAAAGATTTTAATTATAGAAATGAACTTTTAACGACAACTCAATTTTTGAATGATGCTTTGATGTGACAAGCCAGATTCGGCCATAACGTCTAGGTCGGGCTCAGGGTGTTACATTTAGTGGTATCAGAGTCAAGTTGCAAAACACAATTTGTGGAATGGGTTTTAAAATTTTTATTTCATGAGGTTGTTTCCAAATATGTAAAGTGTTTTGAGGTATTTTTCTAAAAGCGTGGCACACAAGTCTCCACACCAAATATGTAAGTTCTCGACTCATTTTACTATTATAGACTGAAATTTTATACTAAGAAACTACTATAGATAGTAGTAGTACACTGGAACTCTATAGACAGAGTAAACTGAAAAACTGTAGTGAGCTTGCGAATGCAAAAACAAACCCTAAACTACTGTTTCTCATAAGACATCTGCTTAATTACTGAAATTGTAAGTAAATTACATAAAATTTCTAAAAAAGCTAATACGCATAGTGCAAATGAGCGTTAGAAGGGGTGAAGTAGGCCGAGGCAGAGGCCGTGGAGGTGCTAGAGTTGGACCATCGGCATCGGGGCACATGCCAGACGTTGAGGCAAGGGAAACACCGGCTTCACCAGTGGCTGAGACAGGGCCGTTTGATCTAGTGGCTGGGGATGACGCATTGTCCCAAGCAAAGTTGAGGATTCTAGAAAGGGCTGCGGGTACTATTGGGTCGAATACCGTTACTGCGGGTCGTGGGTCAGTTACAGAATGACTCTAGTCAAATGGAGCAGAGATCTTTAGGGAAGTTTTTGGGGTGGCCCCAAGTGTGGTAGAATACTGGTTGGAGGCTATCGAAAGAATTATGGATGACCTCAAGCGTACATCGGAACAAAAGTTGAAGGGTCTTGTGTCCTATTTGAGAGATGAAGCCTATCAATGGTGGCTTACGGTAAAGAGGGTACCTCGTCGATCGATTGACACAGGAGTTCTTCAAGTCTATGTTTGGGGAAAATATGTGGGCGCCACTATGTAGATGCCCGTGAAAGAAATTTTGAATTTGGTTCAAGGTGACGGATCCGTGGCAATCTGAGTTAGAATTTTGCGACTTAGTTGGTATGCTCGAGGAATAGTAGCAGAAATATGATCATTGTGTTTGATTTGAAGATGCCCTCGAGACGACCTTGAGTGTTGATAGCTCCATAGAGGAGTGGGACTTTGTTGTGTTTTGGAGAAATCTAAGATTATTGAGGAGGTAAAGCGCGTCGGCGTCGAACTAGGAAAAGGAAAGGACCGAGAATAAGAGGATTTAGAACCCTCCAACTCGGATCGAGGCCTAAGAAAATGCGAAATTAAAGGGCGATTTAGGTTAGGGCCCTGTTGTTTATTCTTGGATTCTGACCTTGTGCGGGTTATAGGAATTATCATTGGGGTGAGTCTTTGGAAAAGAAATGGGACATGCTTCAAGTGCGGATCGATGGTGCACTTTGTAAGAGATTGTACACAGAGGCTGAATAAATGCAAAGCGCAAGGCGGTGTTGCTCGACCAGATGAGAGGTGGTCGTGATCGCAAGAGGCCTTGGTCAAGCCGGGGTGGAAATGGAGTGGACCGTAGAGCACCAGCGAGAGGTGCTGGTCAAGCTAAGCGAGACAACCAGCTTTGGTCTATCAACACGTGGCAGAGGTTAGAGGCGTTCGAGATCACGGATCTTGGTATGTACTTAAACCATAGTGTACTACATTTAGTTTGGAACTAGAGTGCACAGTGGGCGTGAGGGTGTAGATTGACCTAGCGCTGGTTTAGATAGTTAGAAATTTAGAGGAAGAATTTTCTTTAAAGGGTAGAATTATAGCATACTCAATTTGGGCCTAGAAGTATTGGGCCTTGAGTATGGGTCCATAAGGAGGTTGTATATAAGTATTTAATTGTGCAAGGAAATGACACAATTAAATTTCTACTCATGTGGTTAAGGGTCTGAGAGGAGCTGGAAAAGTTTTGGGTTCAAACACAGGCTTTAGCAAAAATTTTGGTTTTAAGTGAGTAAAACCACGGATGCTTGGATGATGGCCTTTTAAATTATTGTGTTAAGTAATTGACACAAGGAACCATGTGGTCATAAAAAAAAAAATAAGGCATTCTCCTAATGGTTGAAAGTAATCCCACATCAGGACGCTAACATGAGCATTGGTGAGAAGTCGGCTTTAAATAGAGAACTAGATGAGTAGGTGAGGGGGAAGGGGAAAGTGATTAAGACTCAATGCAGGATGTGCCAAAGTTGATGATCGTGGACTTTGGTGCGTTCTCATAAACAAGTGTGTATTCACGCCCTTCTTTATTGGAAGTCAACAAAAGCCGTAAAGCTAAAACTTTGACATTTGGGTCCTCACGAGCGTGCAATCACTCGTGCAGTAAACTGAGCCCACGAAACGTGGGTGTACATCGAGGAAGGCCACTATGAGTGATCTCATGGGCCTGGGTTAGAATGGCCCCGTGGGCCCGCGTGGGTAAAGTTTATTGTGAAGTGGGACGTAGATAGACTTGTCATGTCGCACACACAACTTAGGTAGTTCTGGGCCTCGATCGGCCTCGATGGGCCAAATGGGCCCAATAGGCCCCGTAGGCCCGCTTGTGTAAATCTAACTGATAGGTGGGAAGTAGTTGGGGTTGTCATGTCATGTGCATGGCATAGGCTGTTAAGGGCCTCGATGGGCCAAAATGGGCCGTTCTGTACAAGGCTTTTAGCCTTTCTCCGATACTTATGGCTTATAGCCATTTTGTTAACTGGTAGCGTTGCTGCGATATTTACGACCTTTAGCCGTTCTGTTGACTTAGTGCATAACCGACCGGTGCTAAGCTTGGTGTGTTGGCTGTGTGGGTCGATTTTGTCCCTACATGGTGTGTTGGATGGTATGGGTGGTGTATTGGTTGGACTGGGCTGGATACCTGTCTGCATATCTGCATCTAATATTGATTCTGTATTGGGCTTAGGCCCACTTGATTCTGTTAATTGGCTAGGACCAAGCTATTCGATATTGAGAATGGGCTAGGCCTAATTGATTACGATGAAATTTGAGACCTAAGTGAAATTGTACTGGGCTTAGGTCCACACTCATTGTTCTGTTACTGTAATGGGCTTCAACCCAGACTGATTCTGTAATGCCCCAAAAATTGGGCCTAGAAGAGTTGGGCTTTGAGTCTGGGATTCGGATAGAAGAAAACCTGAATAATTAAGAAGTTTTAATTATTATCGTTTAAGAAAGAATTTTTACTACTAGAAAATTTTTACTATATCTATTATTACGGATATTTTAAATTTTTATGAAATTTTAATTAGTATTATGAGATAAAATTATTATTATTAGAAAAATATTCTTGTAAGTATGTTTGAAATTTTTTATGAAAATTATTATTATTATTTCTTGTATTATTGATATTTGAAATTTTATAAAATTTTATAATTATTATTATCTGGAAAAAAAAGAAGATAATAGTCATAAAAGTATTGTTGTTTTGGTGTTTAAACTCTAGGAAAAAATTGTTTTAATTTGGCCTCTTAAGGGAATCAGGCGATAGGCTTCATTAATAAATTAGGGTGAGTTTTAGCACAAGCGAACATCTGCCCAGATGGCTAAGGGCGCTAGGAAGACACTAGGGAGGAGCACAGGTTCAAGCGCGCGTCACATAATTTGGGTTTTTTAAATATGCAGATTGTGGCTAGAATAAGAGTTAAGAGCGATTGTGGGTATAATTTAACATAAAGAGCACTGCTGACATAGTGGTAGCACGTCTTTGGACATATGGAGAGGTGCGAGTTCGATTACATGCAGCGGCGAATCCTATTTTATTTTTAAAGTGGGCGAATCGAGGCGGTAAGGTTTATAATTTATTGTAACCATATATTATCAAGGAAGGAAGCTCAGTGCGATGGCGGCAAACGCAGGCGTGGGCGCAAAAGCGACGGAGGTGCAGGGTTGAGTCTAGGCGAAGGTATGTTTTAATGTTATATTTTTAAAATGAGCAGGACTTCAGCGGTAACCTTTAAGATAAAATGTGACGGTATATTATTGAAAACAAATCGTGTCCCGTGGCGGCGACGTCTTTGAAACAACGTGGAGGTCGAGTTGAGACGGCGTTATGAGCAAAAGGGTGTTTCTTTTTCTGAGCAGCGTGGGAAGGACCGTATGGGATTGAAACGATACCAGTGCGGGAGGAGTCGGTGAGTGGTGGACTCTTGCTCAGCGATGGAGAGTTTGAATTAAATTCAAACTTTGATTTTGGCCATGAATTAAGGAGAAGGAAGGAATTAAAATTGGAAAAGGATTTTATTTTATTCTAATCTTATTTTATCTCTTTTTGCTCATATTCTTTTCTATTTTTTCCCAAAAGCTGAACAATTCTCTCATTTTTTTTATTTTCTTTCCTTCTCTCATCTCTTCCCCTCTTCTCTTTTCTTTCTCCTCTTGCCGATTGTTCTTAAGCTAATCCCTCTCTTTTCTCTTCCATTATTTCTTCCACAAACTCTCTACCTCTCATTCTTCCTCTCTTTCATTTATAGTAAAAGTCGAACCTATCATTCTTTTCATTGCTAACCGAATAGCAACAAGCCAAATCCCGAAGGAGTCAAAGGAAGTCGATTTCTTTATAAAGGTATACACTTGTTCTTTTCTTTTTAGCGATTCTTGTTATTTTAAAAAGCCTTTCAACTCTTTTGTCAACACCCTTTTGGTCCATAACCACTTTTCTTGATGACCCAAAAGCGAAATCGGTGAAGCTAGTGGGGTGTCGAATCTTTGTTGACCAAGAACTCTCTATTTCCTTTTCACTTGTTGGTGTTCAATTCCATCATCTTTTAGGCATAACAGATTCAAGAGGAGAAAGACTGTGGTAAGTGCTCAAACTCTAAACGATTCCTAGAGTATCTAGTGGCCAAAAGCCGAAACCCTCTAGTTTAGGGAAGTGGCCGAATATGGGTATAGGCCTTATAGGGTTCTTCTTTTAATATTTTTATGGTTTCTATAGTGGAGGAGCAGCAAGACGTAGTGTCGATTTGGATTAGCTTGGATCATCGGAGTGGCTAGATCTCGTCATAAATCTCGGCCAAGGAGAAATCACATAGGAGATCTCGACGAGGAATATCGCAAACAGGTGTGTAACGAACCCTTTCTCATAGCTTAAAGCGATAAATACCGAAAAGCCAAAATGCCAAAACTCTAGCATTTCGAGGACTTGTAAGCAAGCGAACGCTCATTAGTCAGTTAGATTCGTTGAGATGATGATCGGGAAGGTTGGAAAAGGTAAGAGCGTGATTTTTGGCATTCACGGTAAGTTGGGCCTCGAAGAAATGAAAGCAGGCCCAATGGGCATTCGGCCCATTTGAGTAAAATTGGTAGAATATGGAAACTTGTTAAATTGCGCATCGAGACTAATAAAACCGTTATGGAATATAGGCTGAATAGGCCTAGATGACAAAATCGGCTAAGTAGGCCACTAGGGGTTTTTAGGCCCAATAACTCGATTTCGCTAAAAATGGGCCAGAATCACTGTTTGCACCCATGAATTGTTAGTAATCGTTAATGAACATGGAAACCCTAATTTTCAGTAAAAATTACAGAATTACCCTTATAATATGAAAATGACCGTTTTGCCCCTAGGTAAAAATGACCATTATACCCCTAGGGCTTAAATATGAATTTAATACATGGGATTTTGATAAACATGGTATGTATGATATGCACATGACATGTATGATATGCACATGGTGTATTCATAAATGCATTGGGTTGGGTTTATATGGATGGAAGAAGTGCAAAGGGCTTATGCCCTAGTTATTAAAGGGCTTATGCCCCAATTATTAAAATGGCTTTTGCCCAGTTATTAAAAGAGGCTAGGCCTCGGTTATATAATCATGACTATCTTTGCCGTGGAGAGTTATGGCGGGGTGGGTCGAGTTAATCCCACATGGTGTGTTGGTTGGTATGGGTGGAGAGTAGCGGATGGTGGGTTGAGTAGTCTCCCCAAATGGGCTTGCATTCTCTCATTGACATTACATATGATATTGAAATGGGCCTATGGGCCATACCATTTATAGTAAAGGCTGTGGCCCGATAATATGAAATATGAAAAGGGCTACTGACCCGATTATGTTGAGTTTGGAATTGGGCTTAGGCCCAACAGTCATTATTGTTTTGGGCTCTAAAGGGCTTGTTGCACAGAGTTTCCAAACTCACCCCTTTCCTTAACCTTGCAGTGAGCCTTGATGTGGGGACTTGGGCGGGGATTGAGTAGCCACGGTGATCACCTTTGGACTTTTAAATAAGCGTTGGTTTTCATTAAATTTCCTTTAATTATTATTTATTTTTGGGTTGTAACAAGGCCATTTTAACTTTCCTTTTATTTCTTTTCGGGATTATTTTAATTTTAATAACTTTAAACACGGTTGATAATTATTCAAATGGGCTAGACTTAGGGCGTGTTTTCAAAACAATACTTGTTTTCAAAATAGCTCAACGCCACGATTAATTGATTTATCAAAGGCGTCCACTTAAACAAATTTAAACCCGATATAACAAAATGTGGCTATGGTTGTGGGCATGTCTAGGATTGGATCCAATCAAAGAGCTTGGTACTTAAGCAACCTTCATGGCTCACCTCCTCATCTCGGATACCTACACTGCTCGACTTCCATATACTTTGTTAACTCAACAAAATATATGGTTTTAAAAACACTAAGACGGAACGTGGGTTTCAACTCCAATGTGGCACGTCAGATTCGGCCATAACGTCTGGGCTGGGTTTGGGGTGTTACAGATTCTGAATTCTGTTTGTTTACTACCTGTTTTAATTTAGGAGGGGATTACACACTGAGTTTTCATAAACTTACTTGTTTATCAATGTCTGCAGATAATCCCCAGGCTTAGGCGATTTGGAGCCGCGAGAGACTCGAAGGTGGCCACATAACCGCTGATGCTCTACTGTAGACTTTTTAATTGAATTTTATGTTTTGGGGTTTTAATTCTGTAATAAGGCCTTTAAGGGATTAAATATTTAATTGGGCTTTTGATTTCCTTATTTAAAACTGCTAAACACGAATTTTCAAAATTTAATAACTATTTTCAAAAACACTTAAAAATAGACATTTTATATTTCAAACTTTAGTAGCTTCCGTGATTTGAAATAACTTAAAGTATCAATGTCGGACATTAAGTAAACGTTTTTGATGAGATGATTTGCTAACCTCGAGCAAAAGTTTTTAATTATAGAAATGAACTTTTAACGACAACTCGATTTTTGAACAACGCTTTGATGTGACAATCCAGATTTGGCCATAACGTCTAGGCCGGGTTTGGGGTGTTACAGCGATATCCAGTCCTTGAGTATCGTGATACCCACATTCTGAGGGCACAAAAAATCAAGCCAAGGGTAGTCTTTGTGCAACCCAAGCATCAATCATTGAAGGCCCATTCAAGGGCATTTTGGGCACAAATAGGGTCAAAATTGGTGCTAAAACAACCAAATTTGGCTAAGAAAAGATGATACACAGTTAGGTTTAGTTTTAGCATTAGTTTCTTTTAGGTTTCTCATAGTTTTCTTTTTCTTTCCTGGAGTTTTCAATTTTCTTCCTTTTCCATAACTATAGAAGTTATTTTTCTGCATTTTTCCTGTAACAACTTGTCTTTCAGTGGTGTTGAAAATAGTGGTTTCATGGCCAAAAATTTAACGAGCGAGTCCATAAATATTATTATTTAATATTCATGAGTCAATTATGGTGTTAAAATGAATTTGGAATTGGTAATGTATACTATATAGAAAAACAATTGGTTCAAGTGCTATGACCCTAAAGTCAAGTGGTTTTAAAAAATGACGTATCAGGACCTTATTTCCATAAACCGAGCCATAAATATTTTTATAAATATTTTTGAAGTGTCATTAAAATGGTATTAAAGTTTCGTTGAAAAATTTTAACGTTTCGATAATTACTTAATTAAAATGGACTAAATCGTATAAGATGTAAAATTTGATCACTATTTATTTTGAGTGATTAAATGGCTTAATGAATGACAGTATATGGAATTGCATGGTAAATATACCATTTTTAAAATGTGATAGACGTTTAGTAGGGTATAGTAAATATATATATATATATGTTTATTAAATTATAATACATTATAATATATGATATATGTTAATTAAATAAGTAAAAGAATAAAAAAAAAGAATGAAAGATGATTCATTCATCTTCTTCATCACTTAGCTGAAACTAAAAGGGGGATAAGAAACCTAGCCCACATCTAGCTTCAAGCAACAATTGGAAAGTAATTTTTAATCGGTTTCTTGTAATTTTTATGTTTTTGAGATCGTTGCACCTAGGTCCAACTAGCCCGTACCTTTGATTTTGGAATTGTTAAAGATTTTGAATGTTTCCATTGATGAATCTTGTGATTTTTATGTTAAATGATGAATTTGGAATGTTGATTGATAATTAAAATTATTTTGTTAAGTGATTTTGATGAATTTATCGATTAGGGACAAATTTGTTAAAATAATAAAAGTTCAAGGATTTGATGTGAAAGTATTGGTAACATGGGGTGGTATGGGTTCCATGAGTATTCGGTTGTTATAAATTGGAATTAAAAATGGTTAATTTACATGTTTTGGGCTCAGGGACCAAATTGAATAAAAGTAAAACTTTAGGCATAATTTTGTAAAAATATAAAAATGAATAAATTGAATAAAATACATTGGTTTATTGTCTAAATTAATAGATTGAATGAAATTATTAATTTAGATCAAGATCGGTGGAAAAATCGAGGAGAATGGAAAATTACCAAAATGCCTATACTTTGACATTTTTGCAATATAGCGAGTAAGTTCATAGTATTAAATTGTAAGTTCATAGTATTAAATTTTATAATTTAATTTCCATATGTATTATTATTTTATAGTTAAGTAATTAACTAATTTAAGTAAATTCTACCCTGATTGCACTTACGTACCCCTGTTTGTACTTCAGTACCCCGGATTGCACTTACGTGCCTGTTTGTACTTCTTGGTACCCTGATTGCACTTACATGCCTGTTTGTACTTGATACCCTAATTTCACATCGGTGCCCTGTTTGAACTTGATGCTCTTACTTGCACATTCGAGCTCCTGATTGCACTTTGGTGCCCTTGTTGTGTATCTATGATGCCCCAATAAGGTGTAGTTATCTGAGTATCTAGGTCAAGTTACTAGTTCAACGGTCATAAAAAGATAAAGAACAGTAGGTATATTGAAAGCTAAGTTAAGAACCTATGAAAAGGTATGAATTGTTGATGATCCAAGTATGAATATTCATGATTATGAAAAGTATGATTTAAGTGATGCTATGTTTCTGTACCTTATCTTACCATGTGATGATATTGCTAAGTTATGTGTTTAATCACTAACTTGTGTTGTTAATGATGCTTGGGCTTGTGCTAAGCAACAGTTGGATTATATTATGTTAGTTTTAAAGTTATGGATTGAAATAGTAAATCGTAATGACCCATTTTGATCAAATTGGAGCAGTGGTTTTGAAACCACAAATATGAGGTTGAAAATTTATTTTAATATTATTCTAAGTGTTTACTGACATGATAACATATATGTGTGAAAATTTCATTAAGAAATTTTATCTTTTGATTAGTCGATTTGATAAAATGGACTAAACCGCGTAAAGCATAAAACTTGAGTTCTAATAGCTAAAGGTGTCTAATAGCTATAGAACCTTAAAGTTAAGGTTTTATGTTGTAATTAGACCATTTTAATTGTGAGTGGACAAATATTAGTATGCATTACGATTTTAATGAATTATAGTTAAGGTTAAAATGGTAAATGAGAATTAATAAGTAAAATTAAATAAAAAATGAAATATTTCTTTCATTCATCTTCTTAGAATCGAAAACTAGAGTGAAGGGAAGTTATTTTTGGTGTTCAAGCATTCGGTCACTTCATCGCCTAATTGTAAGTCCATTTTTGCTCTGTTTTAATGATTTCTATGTTTTTGTGATCGTTGCAACTAGTACTAGCTAGCCGAGGACTATTTTGCAAAAGCTGTTAAAGATTTTGAATGATGCCATTGATGAATACATGTGTATTTTGAAGTTTCTTGATAGATTATGAATGCTTGTTGATAGATATACAAGTTTTGTTAAGTGATTTTTAGTGAAAATGCAAAATAGGGATCAAATTGAGAAATGTTGAAATTTTGTTGTTAAAATGTAAAATAAATGAAAAATATGGGCTACTAAGGGCATAATAGTAATTCGGCTAAGCATGGGTGTTTTGAAATGTGCATGAATTTGTGATTTTGTGTAATAAGGACTAAATTGTAAAAATGTGAAAGTTTAGGGGCAAATGTGTAAAATATCCCTAATGTATATTTTGGATTGAATTGAATAAATAGATGATTAAATAAGTTAATTTTGAATATATTTAGATCAAGAAAAGTGAAATTCTGACATAGATCGGGGAAAAACTAAAGTTATCGACTAATCGACTTATTTAGCGTTTCATTCGAGGTAAGTTCGTATGTGATAAATTTCATTATAATTGTATTTGAAATGCTTTGATATACTATAAGTTGTGAATACGAGACTTTGAATAAGTTAGACATTTGACTCGATGATAATTCGACCCTCGAAATCTTGGTTGAACCTTAGGAATAGTTTAGGATACTAGTGGCATGTCATTAGGGGATACATTATGTTGGCTTTGGGCCATGATATTAGCACTTCGGGTTCGAGATATACCAATTTGGCTTTGGGCCATGAATATCAGTTGATTTGGCTTCTGGCCATGATATCGATTAGCTTGGATGTAAGTTACCTTGATTTGGCTTCGAGCCATGGTATAGGTACTTATTGTGTGAGACCCTTGAGTATCCGACTTCTATTCCGAATGGTTCAATGGGTAAACTTGGATGAGTATGAGATTGATGTTAAATGATTCAGGTATGTACATGAAATTATATAAGTTTCAAATCGAAGAAACTTGTGAAGGTAATGTATAAGCTCAAAATTGAGTATTTGAAAGGTTTGTTACATGTTGGTGTATTCAAATTATTGAATTATATTTATGTTATTGCATTAAGTTTATTTCATACGAGCTTACTAAGATTTATAGCTTACTTTGTTTATTTTTCTCGTGTTTTGTAGTGTTATTAAAGCTAGCTTGGATACGAGGATCGTCAGAGATCGCTTCACACTATCCACCTATCTCTTGGTACCTATGAACTTGGTATTTTAAGTATATGGCATGTATAGGGACTTTGATCTTTTTGGCTATGACATGATATTGATTTTGGCCATATGAATCGGCATTGTAAATGTTTATGTTTTGGTATGTATATATATTATAACATCATTTTTAGGTCAAATCGAACAGAGGTCTCGGGACCATAAATCTGAAGTAAGAATATTTATTTTCTTATTATAATAAGGTTTATAGCATGATAGATTAATTACGTGAAAGTTTCGTTAAGAAATTTTACTGTTTAAATGCTTAATTCAGTAACAAGGACTAAATTGCGTAACACGTAAAAGTTTAGTACTATTTTTTAAAGGTATTAAATAGCTATGGTTTATTAATATGGAAGTCCTTATAATGTTATTTGACCATGATTTAGGTTAGTGGACATTTATGTCCATGAATTACATGAGAAATTAAGTTTAATTATAAGGTTATAATGGTAATTTATGTATTAAGTTAATAATAAAACAAAAATCAAAATCATATTATTCTATCCATCTTCTTGTCGAAAGTTGAGAAAGAAATAAGGGTTTTGAAGCTTCAAAGTTTCGACAATCTCATCTAGCAATTAGTAAGTGATTTTGATTCGGTAGTTATTTCTATATTTTTATAATAGTTGCTTCGTATTTAGCTAACCCGTACCTCAATTTTTGAATTTGTTCATAATTATGAAAAGTGCCATTGTTGAATACTTGAATTATTGATGTCTAATGATAGATTATGGAAGCTTGATGTAGTTTTACAAGTTTTATAAAGTGTTTTTTGATAAAAAAATGTCAAATAGGGATTAAATTGTGAAAATGTAAAATGTGGTAGTTAAAAATGTGAAATAATGAAAGATATGGGCTGCTAGTAGTATATAGGAATTTTGGCTAGACATGAGTTGGTATTAAATTGCATGAATTTGCAATTTTATGTGTTAAAGATTAAATTGTAAAAATTGAAAAGTATAGGGCAAATGTGTAAATTTTCCAAAATATGAATTATGGACTAAATTGAATAGATTGAATGCTAAATTTATCGAATTTGATATCATATAGATCAAGATAAGTCGAGATCGAGTTTAGATCAGGGAAAACAAAAAGTGGACGAATAGTCGATAGTTTTATCTGAGGTTACGGGGTAAGTTCGTATAATTAAAATCGAACTTTTCTATACTTGTAGTTGTTGAATTGAATGTATATAATTGAAATACTTGGAATATAAATGTCTTAATGATATATTGTATTTGTTACCGAGTCTCGTTTGAACTATATGAATTCATTTGGATACGAGTGACATGTTACTGGGATTACCGTATTGGTCGAGCTCCTGCATTTGTTGTAGACTCACCACAGCTAGTATGAGCTTACCGATTTAGTTCATAAGAGCTTACTGTTTCAGCTTATTGAAGCTTACGGATTCAGCTCAATAGAGCTTACCATTTTCAGCTCAATAGAGCTTACTGTTCATCAGCTCAGGAGGAGCTTATCGACCATGACTCGAAAGAGCATGTATGATGATGATTACTGAAATTGTTCACTCGACTATCCTTTGAAGTTCTAATAGGTTAAACGGTCCTAAATATTATTTATATGGATAAGTTACAAGTTATAAGTGATATTAATGTTATATGTATGATATGTGAATTTTAGAATAATACAAAGTATTGTATTAATGGATGGTTTATGTGTATGTTAAATGAATAACATGTGATGATTATATGTGAATAGATGATGGTTAAATTAAATTGTTGGCATTTTATTCATTGCTTGATTTTGTATAAATGGTAAGTTTAATTTTGAATTATACGGGCTTACTAAGCTATAAAGCTTACTCGGTTTCTTTTTCTATGTTTTATAGAGGCTCGTTGCTCGGTTGTTTCAGACAAGTCAGAGTTCACGTCACACTATCCAATTTTCGATTGGTATTTTGAACTTGTGAATTTATGTAAATATGGCATGTATAGGCTAGTTTGAAATAAGAAGTTATGTTTTGGTATCATGATTTGAGAATGATTTTGTATATAAGTTAAGCCATGTGACTTGGCTTATTTTGGTATCATGTTTTGATTGCATATATGTGTTTAAAGATGGTATGTTTTGGTATGGTAATGTTTGAATGAAAATATGCAAGTAAGTTATTGATATGCATTTGTTAGATAAATGGATATTGCATAGTATTAAATAGGTAATTGAATAACAAGTTGAAGTGGTATATATTGTATATGAAATGGTTATGAAATATGGTCAACTATGCTTGTGAATGTTGTGTTTTTAGGGTGGTGAATTGCCTTTGTAAATAGCCTATTTTTGTCCACATGGGTGGGACACCAGCGTGTATCTCAGCTGTGTGCAACACACGGTCACAATGCACAACCGTGTGTCCCCTGGGGTACCCTAAAAATTAAGTCAGTATACCCTATAGGTTTAACACGGCTTAGATACACGGGCGTGTCTATTGGCCATGTGTGTCACATGGATTCACACATGGGCGTGTGCTTGACCGTGTGACATAAGTCAATATACCCTCTAAATGACACACGGCCTAGCACATAGGCGTGTGGTCGACCATGTGACCCAAGTCAGTTTCGACCTTAGCCAAGGTACATGGGCGTGTCTCTGGCCGTGTGGTGCAAGTCAGTATGTATGCCCTATTCACAGTCTAAGACACGGGTGTGTCTACTAGCCGTGTGAGGTACACGGCCTGTTCACACAGGCATGTCACATTTGAAATGATGAAAATTTTATAAGTTTCTAAAATTTTTATACGTTATCAATTTAGTCCTGAATGCATGATTAAGGCTTTGTATGCTTGATTTAAGTATTCAATGAATGTGAATGAGTGATATTTACTGAAATGTAAAGTTATTTGATAAATTATCGTTCTGAACTAAGTTATAGGTTCAGTAATGCCTCTTAACCTATTCCGACAACAGTTGCGGGTTAGGGGTATTACATTTGTTAGTATTAGAGCTACGGTTTAGTCAATTCTAGGACTAACGTAGCGTATATGAATCTAGCTATACATGCCATATATAAAAACTAAGGTAGTGTAATGACTCTAACGTTTTCAAATGTGTTTTATATAGTAATAGATCCCGAATGAGTCAGTAGTGGACGAAGTAGAAAGTAATCGCCACTATCACTCAAGGGACAGCGCCCTCTTGAATGTAGCAATGTGACAAGTAGTCATGGTGGTGAGGCTAAAGAAACCTTCTTTGAGATATTGAGCGAGTGGTTTACAGTACATTCATACGAACCCTATTGTTCACAACCTCCACCCCACATTCCCCAACCAATCCCTATAATTCCTCAAGGTATCAATCCTTTGCGATTATATAAACCACCTATTGATAGAATACGGAAACACGGAGCTGAGGAATTTAGAGCCACAATTAATCATGACCCTGGGAGAGCTAAACTTTTGCTTGAGAACACGATTCGGGTATTCTATGAATTGTCTTGCACACTTGAAAAATGTATGAAGTGTGTTGTATCACTGTTGAGAGATACTGCGTATTAGTGGTGGAATACCTTGATATTTGTAGTTCCACCAGAACGAGTCACTTGGGATTTCTTTCAAGTTGAATTTAGAAAGAAGTACATCAGTCAAAGGTTTATCGATCAAAAGAGAAAAGAATATCTTGAATTGAAGCAAGGGCGTATGTCGATCCACCGAATATGAAAGAAAGTTTCTACGACTCAGCAAATATGTAACGTCCCAATCCCCAAATCCCTGATAAAATTATTTTTTTGTCTTTGCTTCAATTCAAGAAAATAATTTATTGAATTAAAGTAAGGACGTATGTCAGTCATCGAATATGAAAGAAAGTTTGTACGACTCAGCAAATATGTAACACCCCAATTCCTAAATCCTTGATAAAATTATTTTTGTGTGTTTGTGATGTGAAAGTATGTCTGCCTTAGTGGTTGTGTGCTCTAGAAATGTCTAGGAAGTCATGGGTTCAAGCCTTGGCTTCCACAAAAATTTTTCTTTTTAAGGATAAAACTCCTATCTTTGGCCAATAGGGTTATAAGTTTATTTTGGTAAAAACATGATATAATGGGCCTGCTGGTCTAGTGGATAGTGGCATGTGGAGTGTGCTAGTGGTTTGAGGTTTGAATCCCTACTTGTGCAAATGGAGATTATTTTTACTAGTGGCCATGGGAAGAAGTTGTGTTTGACCGAAAATCCAAGGAGTTTGAATGAGTTTGAGCAGGGTTGTTGTTAGTCAAATTTATGGAGTGAAAAGGGGGATTTTCGGTTGTTGAGGTTTGTGAGCAGAAGGGTGTTTAGAAGGAAATCAAGAAATTTAAATTTGGTGGGAGTGGTGCTATTGAATTTGAACTCTGGCACTCAGAATTTTGGCAATGTGGGAGTGTCTTGGAGGAGTCTAAGGTTTAGAAGCTGATAAAATTAGAGGAGTCCCATTTGGTCAAAAAGGATTCGATCACAACTCTCTAGCTAATCGAGTCTTGATTTTATTTCTAGCTTTGCTACCGATATTTTTCTAAACTTTTCGGGTTGGTCACATTCATTTTGTTTTGTTTATCCTATAGCCGAATATTGCAAAAGAAAAAGGGGTTCTTCGAGTTTCTATCATTTCTTCTCCTAGCATATTCAGATTGTTCCTTCATTTTCCCATTTGTGCCGACCTTCTTTGTTCTTTGTTTAAATTGAATCATATCCTCCTTCTTTGTTTGGCGAATACCTTAAGTGTTGTTTCTCTTCTTCTTCTCTTTTCTCCAAATCGAATACCCTCGACATTGTGGCCAAATCTATTAAGGCCTAATCATCTTCTTTCTCTTCTTTATCTTTTTTTTCATTGGTTGATTCTTCACGAGGTCTTGCGAAATCCTTTGATTTCTTGGTAAGTGTTTTTATGGTTTGTTTTCCCTAGCGAATCTTATTTGGATTTCTTCTTGAAGGTTAAGCTTCTATATCTCTTAGGCTAAATGATTACTTTTTCTCTCTCTCTTTTTTTTACCATGGAGAAATACTCATCTAACATCTCTATTCATACGAATGTTGCTAGAGGCTCGATTTTAATAATCAAGGTGTTGTGACATCCCAAAATTGACCCTAGTCGGGAAGTGGTTTCGGGACCGCTAAACCGAGTCACCGACATGTTCGAACGTAATATTTATTGTCTAGAATATGTGAAAATGCATGTGTGAATTTTGAATTCTTTGATTTAGTTAATTTGATTGTGAATTGAAAGAAAAAGGACTCATGTGAAAGGATTTAAAAATATGTAGCTAATTTTAAGAGGTTAATTAAAGGAATGAAGTAAAATAAATGGAGTTGCATGTCAAAAACTCCATTTATTTTGGATGAGTGGCCGGCCATGTCTAGATTATGGGCAAGGGGACATGTTTCCAACATGTTTAGTTAGTGCATTATGTAGAAAGAATTAAGAAATGAAAAAAAAAAAAAAAAATGAGCATGGATGCCCCCCCATGGTGGCGTAGCTAGAGAGAAAGAAAGAAAGAAAAAAAGTTGTTATTCATCCTTTCTTTGAGCAAAGACTAGGAAGAAAATACAAAGAGAAAAGAAAAGCTTCATCCTTTGGTTCTTCTTGGCCGGTTTGAAAAGAGAAAAGTTGAAGACATTCGGCCATATTTGCATCTAAGTTAAGGTAAGTTTGATGTTGTGCCATGAGATTCAAGCATGTTTTAGTAGTTAGCTTGAGTTCTAAACTAGCCCATGGTTCAAATCTTCACTATATCATGGAGATAAGGTTCGGCTAAGGTGGATTTGTGGATGTTATTTGCATGCTAAAAGTAAAGCTTGTAATGATGCATGGTATGGTGTTGTATGGCATTCGGCCATGGTAGGAAATAAAAGGAAACTATGTTCGTTGTTCATGTCATTTGAATGAGAAGTGCTAGTAAGGTGAAGTACAAATGTTAGTGTTGATTTACTAGTGTATATGTGCATATTAGCCTAGTTGTGAACTTGAAACAAATTGGTGTTTAGTCGATACAAGCGACCTTACTTGTAGAATGTATCAAGTGTGGAAATCGGCCTTAACATGGATGTGTATGTTCAGCCACATGAACGAATACATATGTTGATGTGTATATTCGGCCTTAGGTAGCCTATTGATGGCCTTAGCTTTCCTTGATGCTTGAATGAATTGTATTGAATTGCTTGATGTAATATAAAATGTGCATGACCATTGTGTATTCAAGCTAAAGGGTGGCCATATGACCATTTAAACTCCTTGTCATATTCGCCATAAGCTAGCATAATGAGGTTTTAATAAGTTAAATTTGTGTGAATTAGCTCAAGAACTCAAAGGATCAAAGTTGGACAAGGGAAAGACAAAATAATTGAATAGCCGTTGAAAGCGTGTGACAACATCCGAGGTAAGTCATTAAGCACATATGTTTGATATTGCTTAAATGATTGTAAAATCTATGCAATTGTGTTTAATGGGATGCTATATATATAAATGAAATTGTATGTGTATGGAGTGATGACAATTGTTGAATGTAAAAGAAATAGTGAAATGTGTAGAAAGTTTGCTTTCGGCACTAAGTGTCTTGAACAATACGTGTATGCGGTGGCGAGATTGGCACTAAGTGTGCGTGCTGGAAATATATGGCACTAAGTGTGCGTGCTGGAAATATATGGCACTAAGTGTGCGTGCTGGAAATATATGGCACTAAGTGTGCATGCTGGAAATATCTGACCTTTGGGTGTGCGAGCTCGAAGGCTATGGCACTATGTGTGCGGGCTTAAATCGAATGGCACTAAGTGTGCGAAATCGAGTATTAAGCAATCGTGTGTGCGTACTCTATATATATGGAGGGTGTGTCTCCATCGAGTTGAGTATGGACAGCGGATCGGGTAAGTACCTTGAGCTCATGACGAATAGGAAATACGTTCATGCTCGGGGTTGAGCTTGGTAAGCTTTAAATCTATGTGATGATTGAAATTGTATGGTTGTGGTGGAAATGAGTTAGTGTGTGAAAATGCCTTAAATATCTTGTTGTGTGGAATATGAAATGTGGATGTATGACTTGGTATGAGATTGAACCGAAAGGTCCGAGGAATTATGGTATAGTTTTGATATGGATGAGTACCCAGCCTCGTTTATTGTTTCATGTTGTGGTAACTTTATTAATGGATGGTTGTTGAATGCTTATGACTTACTGAGTTATAAACTCACTCGGTGTTTTCTTGTCACCCATTTTAGGTCTCTTGGACTCGTATTGTTTGCGTGCTCGGAACCGTCGTTGAAGTCATCACACCGGCTGGAAATCTTTTGGTATTGTCTTCGTAGTTGAACTAGGAGAACATTTGGCATGTATAGGCTATTTTGTTTTGTTGAATTGTGGGTTGTAAACTTTAAGCCATGTGAAAATGGCCTATGTGGTTGTTGAGTGGGATGCTAGAACCTATAGCCACGAGTCTTAGAAACTTTAATTTTGATAAGGTGGCCATGATTTGTGTCATGTATAATGGATGATTAGTAAGGCCAAGGAAAGATTCATGAAATTGGCATAGTCTCTGCAGTAACTGTTGCAGACAGCAGCAGTGATATGAGATTGAAAAATCACTAAAAATAGTAGAAGTAGAATTAAATAGTGAATAAATTATGAAATTGAACCTTGATGAACCTATTTTCATATGGACGAAACGAAACGACTGTATGAGCAGTATACTTAGAGATATTAAAGTTCTCGTGAGACAGGGCCAGAACCGTTTCTGGATCCCTGTCTCGACTTTGAAAATTACCATAAATTATCCAGAAGGAATTAGAAGTCGTGCCTTATATGTGCAGATTACCCTTTGAGTCTAGTTTTATTAGAAACAAACGGCATGAGCATTGAAGCTCTGTACAAGAAGATATCCAGGTCGTAATGCGCGAAGGTCAGTGTAGTCGACCCCTGTAACATGGGCGACTTTAACTAATAAACTGTACCAATTGGCCCGACCAAAAATTCTAGAAATAAATCCATGGATGGATATATGAGTATAGTTTCAGGGAAAATTTACGGAATTTGTTTTCGAGTTCTGGAACTCGAGATATGATTTTTAAGGTAACAGTGACGCAGTTAGCTAGCCTGCCTGAAACAAAAATTTCATAATTTCCAAGAGGGAAATAAGGGAAGTAAGCCCGGTAACACCTCGTGGTCGAATCCGGTGACGGTCACAGGTTTGGGGTGTTACAGGTGTTATGCTGATTGCTCTTCCCCTACAAGCGGTTTTTCCTTTATTAGTAAGTGTTTTAAGTGTTGATTAAGGATCTTGTCCTTGTGTTATGTTTCTTAATGGTGGTTAAGTGTTAGATTTGTAGTAAGGTAACTGGGATCTTTTGTTATCAGGTGAAGACAACTGAAAGTTTAAGGTGAAGGGTGGTGTTTGGTATTGAATATTTAAGAGTCGTATTCGTGGTTTATAAGGTGTTTTGATCTCAGAAGTGGTTCAACTATGACATCACAAAAGGTGTGTAACACTACCATTAAATGTGAAACGGCAAAAGCTGAAAAACCGAAAAGCCGAAAAGTAGGCTATCAACACCAGACGGGTGTATGGCCGCCCTGTGGTAGGCCATGTAACAAAACATGGCCGTGTGGTCAATAAGATGGCAGTGTGCATTTTCATGGGTCGAAACAATATTGGCCATTTTGGGCCGAACTGGGCCATGTAGGCTCAATGGGCCTGTGGGCCCCACACGGGAAAATCACACAAAAGTGTGGTAAATATTGGGCCAGGCTATGTAAACCATACGACTATGGCCATTCACTCAAGATGACTGTGGACCTACTGTTGGGCACCCTATGTGATGTATGCATGCCATTTGTACTGTATGTACATTTATATTATGTTTGCATTACATGGGGTGGGTTATATGATTTTGGAGGAAGTGTAATGAAAGGCTATAAGCCTATTACTAGCAGCTCTACTGCAAATACTATTTTAGTGCCGCAACCGGTGCTACTTGGAGTGTACGGATAGGTGGGTCAATTTTATCCCCACATGGTGTGTAGGGTTGGTAAGGAGATGGTGTGTAAAGGCTAGATTGGGTAGGATTTTCGATTGCATCTTGAATTGATCTTGTAATGGGCTTAGCCCCACCGATAGTGTTCTTGAAAGATCTTAGGCCCAAATTGGGTTTACTCTAATTGATTGCTATTATGGGATTACACACTGAGTTTTCGTAAACTCACCCATCTGTTAACTGCGCAGGTAGTCCCCAAACTTAGACGAATTGATGCGACGGAGGACTCAATGGTGGCCACTTGACTTAGTTATTTTTTAATATTATAATTAAGGTTTCATTTTAGGCTTTTAATTATGTAATAAGGTCTCTTAGGCTTATTTTTAATTTTGGTATTTTACTCAAATTTATTTGTGATTTACAAGCTGCTAGCGATGAGGAAAAGCACAAGTTTTCAAAAGTCAAACATTTTCAAAACCACCACAAATATGTAACACGTTTCCAAAGCTTCCACGAATAACAAACCTTTTACAAAATTAATAACACTTTATTAAAAGAAACCTATAAAAGTACAAGTCCCACATTATCAATGAGAATAAGACTTTAAATTGGCTTTTCAAAGTATACAAAGAGGCTAGTTAAATAAGGGGTTTTTTAGCGACAAGTTTTAGATTTGAAAACCACTTTAATATAACATCACCAGATCCATCATGACGGGCGGGTTTGGGGTGTTACAAAATATGCTCGTGAATGTGTTTCTTCTGAAGCTATAATGTGTAAAAGATTTGAGGATGGATTGAATGAAGAAATTAGACAGTTAGTCGAAATTCTAGAGCTAAAAGAGTTTGTTGTTCTATTTGATCGAGCTTGTAAAGCTGAAGAGCTTTGCAAAGAGAAAAGAAAAGCCCGTTTTAAGGCTAGAGAGTCTAGAAAAAGCTTAATGGGCAAATCACATCAGTTAGCATCAAAGAAATTTAGAGAATATCATCCTCGTTCTACAGCCTTTACTGGAATTTCTATTAGAGATAGAAATGTGAGACAATCAAGTTCAAAACCTCAGGTGACATCTGTGGCTAGTGTGAGAAGTGTTAGAAATGCTGGATCTAAATGTAAACATTGCAATAAGCGACATTACTGTAACCCCTAATTTTCGGGTTTTCTGTGTTTCTGTGATTTTTAAAATTTGTGTGTGTTCGGTTGGTTAAAATATATATTTTAGTAGGTTAGTGGGCCTTTGGAAAGGCCCAAACTTAGATTAAGTCTATGGTAGTCTTGAAATTTTAATTTTATGAGCAGTGATGCAATTGGCATTTGGGCTTTTAAGAGTAAATGGGTAAAGATGACACAAAAGAAGTGTGGTGTAGTGGCAAGGTGGCGCCACTTAGGGGACAAGGAAGTGATGCCATAGAGGAAGCAAGGGGTCCAAGGTTCAAGTTTTGGCTCTTGCAATATATTTTGGTTTTTCTTTTCAATAAATCTGGAAGCAAGCAAGTAGGTGCACTTTAAAGTTTAATGTGTTGGATTTATGACACAAATGAGTTGATGGCCTAGTGGTGGTGGTGTGAGTTGGCATGTGAGAGGATGTTGGTTCGAATCCCTTGACGCAAAGGTTGATTATTTTGCTATCTTGGGACGACAAGAGTTGGTGTTGGTTTTAAACTCTGGTGATGGAGGGATCCCACACCGGGAAGCTAACATAAGAGTAGATGGAGAGCTGGCTTTAAATGGAGCAAACCATGAGGAGAGTAGGCATACCCTTCTTGGCTGATCCCTTTCGCTTTGTGATGTGCTCGTTTGGGTTGGGCGTCAGCTAAGAGTGTTTGGAGTTCGGATTAACTGCAGTCTCCTAATAAGTGTGTATTTCTCACTACTCTAGCAGTACGACGGCTATTTTGGGCCGCGATTGGCTGAAATGGGCCATGTGGTCCAAATAGGTCCATAGGCCCAAGTGGATAAGTTGTAGAATTACTAGAATACCCCTGTAGGTTAGGACTACTGATTTACCCCTAGAGGGTAAAATGACTATTTTGCCCCTCGTGTGTAAATGACTAACTTGTGTGATGATTGGGTTAGTTCACGTGGATTTATGTCAGTTATCGTTAATTCGTATGTCTAATGTGTTAGTGATCGATTGTAGGATTATCGCGTGGGAGATATCGTCATCAATCGTCATCAACCAGGTGTGTAAACGACACCCTCCCTTAGATTGAATCGGTAAAAGCTGAAATACTGAAACGTTGGTATTTTAGGAACTCACGAGCATGCGAGCGCTCATGAGATAGTTGTTAATGAATATGGTGCATTTGGATGATTAGAGTGCAGAGTGTGCATTTTCGTGTACAACGATATTTTTGGGCTTAATGGGCTGAAAACTGGTCAATGGGCCAACGGGCCCACTTTGGTAAAAAGACGAGGTAAGTACTTCTGATTACTTGGTAAAAGTTAGAATAAGCATGAAACCTTAGCAATAGGTAATAATTACTGAAATATCCTTATGCATGCAAAATTACGATTTTACCCCTAGGGTTATTTTTTTTCTAAAAAGCATGATGTTCTGTTTCTGTATACGTATGCCATGACATATTATTTCTATTGCATGGAACATGGGTTTATATTGATGGAGGAAGCGTTCTGGCAGCCTCATTGCAATCTGGTGGCCTCGCTACATATATCTATTTTGGTGACTTCGTCACAATATCTGGTAGCCTCACTGCAATCTGGTGGCTTTGCCACATATATATATATATATATATATATATATATATATATATATATGTTCTAATGGCCTAGCCACAATATCCGTATCTAGTGACTTCGTCACAATATCCTGACCTCATTGCAATTTCTATAATTGTGTAACGGTTGGGTGGGTCGAGTAGTCTCCCTACGTGGTGTAAAGGCTGTCTGCGGGCTGTTATGGATGGCTCTGGTTTGGATTTACGCATTCATGATATATTTTTTCTGTATTTGCTATAGGCCTATGGGTTTCATTCTGATTTACATCTTGGGCCAAGGCCCGATAAGTCGACTCGAGGTTTGACCTGTTTTGGGCTATGGTTGGGTTATGTTACACCGAGTTTACCGAACTCACCCTTTATTTTCATCTCATGAAAATCCCCAACCATAGTGGGCTTGGAGCTGTGAGGGATTGAGTGGCCACATCATCTGCAAAGTTGGTTTTTCTAAGTTAGTTTATTTTATTATTTTATATTCGATTTAATTTTGGGTTTTAAGTTGTAATAATGCCACTATTTAAATTTCTTTTTTCTGCTATGGTTTTATTTTCTGATTATATTTATACTATGACGAAACTGCTAGTGTTAGGCTTCGCTGGTTTTCAAAATTAATGAACGTTTTCAAGACTCAACAAGCACAACAAATGGATAGCCTAAAGATTGATAAACCGGCTTTTCATTCAACCGCCGTTTTTACAAAGACCACCCCAATCACTTAAACCAGCGAATGCATACTAAGTCGTAAGTCCATGTGACACGTCAGATCTGGCTATAACATCTGGGTCGGGTTTGGGGTGTTACATTTAGTGGTATCAGAGCCAAGTTGCAATAACTCGGCTGTGGAACGGGCCTAAAAACGGGAGTTTGTAAAGAAACGCTGAATAAAGGTTTTCAAAAATTATTTTTTTTTGGAACTTGATTATAAATTATTTTCGAGAATGTTTGCAATATTTTCTCTTTACAAATAGATGATTTTAAAGATTAAAATCGGTTTTCTAAAATTAGGTTTTTAGAAGGTGGCACACCGAATCTCTGGCCCAAGTCTATAAGTTTTCTGAGCCTTTCTGATTGTTTCTGAAATATCATTATATGCTTGTAAAAAACCTTATCATGGTACTTGAGTTAAGGTAACATTGGAACTATAGAAACTCGATAAGTAGATGAGATCTGTAGCTAGGCTACTGCAAAAGGAAACAAACTCAAACTTTGAATTCTTGTTATTCATAAGACATCTGTAATAAACATTGAAATATTAAATGATTCATAAAATTCTTAATCGAGATAATCTGAAATGAGTACACGAGCAGCTCGTGGAAGAGGCCGTGGGCGTGGCCGAGGTAATGCTCAGGCTGAATCTTCATCTTCAGGACATGTGCCAGCAGCAGATGCACCGGTATCACCGACAACGGAGGTAGAGTCTCATGATCGAGGTATCGGGGACGATGCTCTGTCCCAGGCAATGCTCTAAGCTTTGGAAAGGGTTCTTTGGGGCAAATGCGGAAGCGGAATTGGGGTCTATTTCGAGTGGCTCCGGGCCATTGGAGCGAGATATGTAGGGCATATTTGGTGTAGCTCCGAATGTGGCTGAGTATTGGTTAGAAGCCACAGAGTGGATTATGGATGATCTGGACTGCTCTGTGGAGCAGAAGCTGAAGGGATGAGGCTTATCAGTGGTGGCTCACGGTGACAGATGGAACTCCTGGCAGACAGGTGTGACTTGGGAGTATTTAAGACAGACCTTCAAAGGAAAGTATGTTGGGGCTAGTTACGTGGACGCTTGGGAAAGAATTTTGAACTTGGTCCAAGGGTGTAAGTCGGTGGTGAGTATGAGTCTGAGTTTACGACCGAGTGGTATGCTACGGGATTGTCGCTATAGAGTATGAGCATAGCGTATGCTTGAGGATGGTCTCGAGAGATGAACTTAGGGTGCTGATTGCTCCAGGAAGGAGCGTAACTTTCTGCTTGCTTTAGTGGAGAAAGCTAAGATAGCTGAAGAAGTGAAACATGTAGAAAGACAGAATCGTGAGAAAGATCAGAACCGTTTTAGGAGAGACAGAATCATGAGAAAGATCAGAACCATTTTAGGAGAGATTTAGGACTTTCAGGTGGTATGAACAGGAATGTTAAGAGAGCAAGGGTAATGGAGCCAGTTCGAGCAGTATCGATGAATACTATTAGACTGCAGGGTTGTAGGAGTTGTGGGAAGATGCATATGAGCGAGTGTTAAAAACATTTTGGTGCTTCTTTCGATGCGGATCTATGGAGCATAGGGTTAAGGATTGTCCTTATGATTATGATTTATTTAGACAATATTTAATTGTAATGATACATATGAATTTTGAAAACATATGTATATTATAATTATAATGTTAGGTAATAATTATATATTAATGTATAAGTATTAATTAATTATGAATATATTTAAATATGATAAATTATTAAATAAATAATAATGATATTATTATAATTTATTATAATACTAAATAAGTATATTAAATTATATATAAATGTAAAAGTAAAATATAATATAATTGATAATGTTAATGTTATAATCTTAAGTTACAATTGAAATATTAATGAATGTTAATCTGCACTAGATACTATAATGAACTTGAAAGATTTAATTGTATTATTGAATAGATATATTTGTGATATGCTATTAATTGAATGAATTTGATTTGTTATTAATTTTGAATTTTAATGAATTGATTTGTTAATTTATGAATGTAAATTTGGATGTTATGAGATCCTTAGGATATGTTGAAATTGATTAAATAAATTGTTAAAACATGTTTCCAACATGTTTGGTTAGTGAGTTATGTATGAAGGAATATAATAAAAATTAGCATAAAAAATGAACAAAAAAAAGAAAGAAAGATGAGCATGGATGCCCCTTGTTGCCGTGAGTAGAGGAAAAGAAAGGAGAAATTTTTGTTCATCCATTTTCACTTCTTAGCCGAAAATACTAAGGAAAAGGGGAGGATTTTTGCTTCATGCTTGGTTTAGAAGAGAACTAGAAGGAGATTTGGCTATACTTGCATCAATATTAAGGTATGTTTGAGGTGGTGTCCCGAGATTCATGCTTGTTTTGGTTGCTTACTTGATGTGCATGTTAGCCATGGTTCAAATCCTTGTTATGCCATGAAAATGGTATTTAGCCAAGGTTGATATTGTGTTGAAACTATTGCATGCTAAATGTGAAGCTTGCTATTGATGCATGTAATGATGGATTAACTACTCTTGAAATTTCTTTTAGTATTCTTGAGTAGGGCATTGAGTCCTTTGTTTAACCATGACAAAAAAATTTTAAAAGGGCATGGTGTGTGAGGTATTCGCCATGGTATGCTCATGAGCATGGTTTATGCTTCTTGCATGATATTAAAAAATTTGTGTTTTGAATGGTTATGGACACCTTAAAATTGACCTTGCACCTATGTGTGGATATATGTTTGCACATGATGTTTTGGTTATGAAGTAAATGATAAATGTGTTTGTTTAAAAAATAAATTGTTGGAGAATGTTTGTAAAATTTCAAGTATATTCGGCCATTGGGTGAGTATGTAAGTGATGTTGAATCAAGTTTTTGGTGCATATTTGGTGATGTGTATAATCGACCAAATGGGTGATTAGTAAAAAATGGTTGCCGAATATACAAGCATACATATGCATGTGTAGTTGAATTATGAATGTTTAGCAAGATGGTTAAACTAGTTGATTTATTGATTAAGCTCAAGGAGTTAAAGAAGGAGAATCAAGCAAGGGAAAGACGAAGGTCATCGAGTAGCCGACTTGGACTGTTTTACCCAACACAAGGTAAGTCATTAAGCATATATTTGGTGTTGATGTAAATGACCATAATATATACACAATTGTGTTTAAATGTGTTGATGTGTAAATGGAAATGTATGTGTATGGAATGATGCCATTGTTGAATGTATAAAGGCAGCAAAATGCATAAGGTATTGGTCTCGGCACTAAGTGTGCGGGTATAAATGGACATGGTGACAAGATTGGCACTAAGTGTGCGGGTTTAAAATTGTACAGCACTAAGTGTGCGAGTTTGATTATATAGCACTAAGTGTGCGAGCTGAAAATATATAGCACTAAGTGTGCGAGCTGAAAATTATATAGCACTAAGTGTGCGAGCTGAAAATATATAGCACTAAGTGTGCGGATTCACTATATGCTCTTGTATTACAATTGGCACTGAGTGTGTGACATTATCGAGTTAATCCCGGACAGCGGATCGGGTAAGTACCTTGAGCTCATGACGAATAGGCAATACGTTCATGCTCGGGGTTGAGCTTGGTAAGCTTGAAATCTATGTGATGATTGCAATTGTATGATTGTGGTGCGAATGAGTTGGTGTGTAAAATGCCTCAAATATCTTATTGTATAGAATATGAAATGTGGATGTATGACTTGGTATGAGATTGAACCGAAAGGTCCGAGGAATTATGGTATAGTTTCGATATGGATGAAGTACCTAGCCTCGTTTATTGTTTGATGTTGCGAAAACTTTATTAATGGATGGTTGATGAATGCTTATGACTTACTGAGTTATAAACTCACTCGGTGTTTTCTTGTAACCCATTTTAGGTCTCTTGGACTCGTATTGTCGCGTGCTCGGAACCGTCGTTGAAGTCATCACACCGGCTGGAAACCTTTTGGTATTGTCTTCGTAGTTGAACTAGGAGAACAATTGGCATGTATAGGCTATTATGTTTTGTTGAATTGTGGGTTGTAAACTTTAAGACATGTGAAAATGGCCTATGTGGTCGTCGAGTGGGATGCTAGAACCTATAGCCACGAGTCTTAGAAACTTTAATTTTGATAAGGTGGCCATAAATTGTGTCATGTATGATGGATGATTAGTAAGGCCAAGGAAAGATTCATGAAATTGGCATAGTCTACTGCAGTAACTGTTGCTGACAGCAGCAGTGAGATGAGATTGAAAAATCACTAAAAATAGTAGAAGTAGAATTAAATAGTGAATAAATTATGAAATTGAACCTTGATGAATCTATTTTTATATGGACGAAACGAAACGACCATATGAGCAGTATACTGAGAGATATTAGAGTTCTCGTGAGACAGGGCCAGAACGGTTTCTGGGTCCCCTGTCGTGACTTTGAAAATTTACTATAAATTATCCAGAAAGAATTAGAAGTCATGCCTTATATGTGAAGATTCCATTTTGAGTCTAGTTTCTTTAGAAACAAACGGTACCAGTATTAAAGCCCTGTACTGAGAGATATTCAAGTTGTAACACGCAAAGGTCAGTGTAGTCGACCCCTGTAACATGGGTGACTTTAACTAATAAACTGTACCAATTGGCCTGACCAAAAATTCTAGAAATATATCCAGGGATGGATATATGAGTCTAGTTTCAGGGAAAATTTACGGAACTGATTTTCGAGTTCTGGAACTCGAGATATGATTTTTAAGGTGACAGTGACGCAGTTAGCTAGCCTGCCTGGAACTGAAATCAATTATTGTCAAGAGAGAAAAAAGGGAAGTAAGCCCGGTAACACCACGTGTTCAAATCCGGTGACGGTCACGGGTTTGGGGTGTTACAAGTATTATGATTATTTAAATCAATACAAAATATATGCTTAATAACTTACCTTGTGTTGGGTAAAACGGTTCCAACTCGGCTACTCGATGTTCTTTCCTTTGCCTTTGCTTGATTCTCCTCCTTTAACTTCTTGAGCTTAATCAATAAATTAACTAGTTTAACCGTCTTGCTAAATATTTATATCAAAATATTAATGATTTCATATCATAGGAGATACATGACTAATTCTTATCTTCCTACCATATGTTTTTGAGCTATTCGGCTAATAACCATATGCTATCACCCTACTATCAATAATCCAATCACACATGCATATATATATATATGGCCGAATGTGCAAAGCTTAGACTCAACATCACCTATGCTCTTAATTTGATGGCCGAATATGCATACATATATATATGATATCAACTATACTATCATCTTTAATTCACCTAAACACAAAATTTCATCTCATGACCACTTGACCGAATTTTTCCTAATCTAGCATGGCTTCACATCTATTTGTAACATCCTATAAATCCACATATACCACATTTCTACATAAATTTTCTTTTACTTTTCCACTACTTCCATTCACAACATCAAAAGCACCATACACTTAGCATTTACCTCTTCCTAACCATATGCCATCTAAGTACCCCTTTTAGGTAGAAAATTAACATATGGGTTGTAATAAGGCATTGGCTACTAACTAGATTTTCACAAGAATTTAGTAAAAGTAACATAAATCCTACCTTAATCAACCCCTTTGAGTTGGCCAATGTCTAGAGCATTTCTTCTTTCCTTCTCCTAACTCACGGCAATTGCAAGAAAAGAAAGAAGATGAATACTCCTCTTCCTTCCTTATTTTATTCATCTTTTCTTTTTAATTCCTTTCTTTAATTTATTTTAATTGCTAACTAATAAAAAATTGCATTGAAATTCAACCTAGTGGATGGGCATCATGGCTTGGCCGGCCACTACTTGGGTTTTTGGGCAATTTGACATGCAAACCCAAGTTTCCTCACTTTGTTATTATTTGGTCCTTACATATCCCCCTATCATATTTTCTTAAGTTCTCAACTAAGTCAATCACTTGAAACTCACATTCATAAGTCTAAATTAAAACATCAAATTTTCACACATGCACTAATACTCATAGAGGATATGCAACCAAATTTTTAAATAAATTTTGGGACTCGATCTTGTGGCCTCAAAACCACATTTCAACTAGGGTCGAATTAGGACTGTCACAGATGAAGTCTAGCTTCTTTTCAAAATGTGTTTGTAGAATGGGAAAGGATATAAGGTTGTAATGCGCCATTCCTAGATCCTCCTCTAGGGTCTGGTATAGGGTGCTTCACACTTAAAATGTTCAAGTTGAATATGTATAGAGTTGTAACTTCGATTATTAAGTATGAGGTAAAAAAATATATGTATATATACCACTGAGTAGTTTTCTCAATGTGTGGTTTGTTTTATCCGTACATAGGTTAGGGTTACTTGGTAATTTTTTGAGCATCGACCTCAACATCCCATTCACAATCTCAATTTTAGAAATGTTGGTTATTCCACCTTTAGTTATAATTGGCATGTACCTAGTAAGTTAGGTTTTACGGTATTAAATAACATTACAATTAGACTTTGATCTTCATAGTCTAGTACTATATATATAAATATTTGGTGGATCAGTTGTATGTTATTAGTTGCATATATGGACGAAACTTGTTTTAGTTAAGTATGTTTAAGGAATGTATATTTTTTTTTATTTTAATCATATTAATTGTAAAAATTAGTTGCAAATTATTCATAGTTGCTTTAGAAATGTTTGTGATATTGTAGCTCGAACTCGAGGATTCGGTCAAGTGTAAGGTGTTATACAACTGGCCGGCCTGGTATGATGGACTTTGGTGGCATACTCGATGGATTGTTTCACTCAAGATGAGCAACCCATCTTTGGCGTCTTTCAACTATTCTACTAATTAAAAGTCTATACACAAGGGCCCTCACTAGTATGGTATATTTTAGTGTTCACCAAGGCATAAATCTATTCTTAGAAACTGGCTTGAAATCTTCATCTGAATTGTAACAAATTCATTTAGGTGAAGAGTAAGCTCACCGATCTCACCGTAATTTTGTATGGCAAATTAGGCTTTCCAAGATACTTGAGGAGCTTGTTTTCGAGCAAAGTAGTGTCGCTTACACTATTCTTTTTGTAGTTTTTTGTAATTTTGATTTAATAAATGTAAATTTCTACTTTTACTTATTTTGAGACCCAAATTGGTCAATAGTGCCATTGGGAACCTTAATATATGATTGAGTGTTGTAGAGATGCATTGGAGGTCGAAATTAAGCGAGAACATTACCAAAGGTGAAGGTATCACAATATCCTACCCTTGGAATCAATGATACCTCCAACAGGCCCCAAGTTTAGACCACCCTTCAGTGGTATCATGATATCCCTGCTAGTATTATTGTACCCACTTGCCTAAGAAGCACCCCAAGTCAAGTCTATTGGCAGTATTGCGATTGTAACACCCCGAATTTGGGCCTTGAGTATGGGTCTGTAAGGAGGTTGTATATAAGTATTTAATTATGCAAGGAAATGGCACAATTAAATGTCTACTCAAGTGGTTAAGGGTCCTGAGAAGAGTTGGAAAAGTCCTGGGTTCAAACTTGGGATTTAGCAAAAATTTTGGTTTTAAGTGAATAAAACCCTGGATGCTTGGATGATGGACTTTTAAATTATTGTGTTAAGTAAATGACACAAGGAAGCATGTGGTCTAGTGGTTGTGTAGTCATTAAGGTTGCAAGGGAGCCTGGCTTCAAGTCTTGGCTCTAGCAATTTATTTTGGTTTTTTTTTAAAGGAACCTGGACTTTGGCCTATAGACCTTATAATTAATTGAGGCTAAATTGGTGACACAAAGAGCCTTGTGGTGCAGTGGCAAGGTGGCATGTTGTGTAAACTGTGAGGTTTGAGGTTCAAGTCCTGGGATGCGCATTGGACTATTTATTTTTCTATTTGAGCTGCAGGCAGGGAGGTGGAGTTGGACCGAACTCGTGGTTGAAGTTGTCATAAAAAAAAGAAAAATAAGGAATTTTCCTAATGGTTGAAAGTAATCCGACATCGGAAAGCTAACATGAGCATTGTTGAGAAGCTGGTTTTAAATAGAGCGAACCAGATGGATTGGTGAGGGGGAAAGTGATTGAGACTCAATGCAGGATGTGCCAAAGTTGGTGATCGTGGACTTCGGCATGTTCTTATAAACAGGTGTGTATTCACGCCCTTCTTTGTCGGAAGTTCGAAAAAGCCAAAAAGCTAAAACTTAGGCATTTGGGCCTCACGCGCGTCGATCACTGTTAGTAAATCGAGCCCACAAAATGTGGGCGTACATCGGGGAAGGCCATCATGAGCGATCTCATGGGCCTAGGCCGGAATGGACTGGAATGGATCGTATGGGCTCGTGGGCCTGCATGGGTAAACTTCACTGTTAAGTGGGACATAAATGATGGGCCTTGTGGGCCTTCTTATGTAAATCTAACTGATAGGTGGGAAGTAGTTGGGTTTTTCATGTCATGTGCATGGCATAGGCCATTAAGGGCCTCGATAGGCTGAAATGGGCCGTGTGGGCCCAATGGGCTCGTGCTCCCCACACGGATTAAATTCATAGTAAGTGATGAATATTAGACTGTGCTATATAGGTTACATAGCCGTAATTGAATTTGGGCTAACTGGGCCACATGACGTGTAGGCCCTCTTGGGCCGAATAATAGGCCTTGGGCCCATTTACACTGTTATGGTCATTTAGGTTATCTATGTCGCTGAGGCGACTGTAAACCTTTGGAGAGGTTGTTATCTAAGCTGTGACCCTAATATTGGTAAAATTACTGAAATACCCTTGTAGTGTAAAATGACTGTAATACCCCTGTATGGTAGAATGACGATTATGCCCTTATGTTTCGTATGACTGATGTGTCTATGATTTACATATATCATTGTACTGAGTATGATTTTGCATGCACATAATATTTATGACATGATATATTGCATGGGGTTAGGTTATTATGGATGGAGGAAGTGTACGGCCTGTAGCTGTTCTGTACAAGGCTTTCAGCCTTTCTACGATACTTATGGCTTATAGTCGTTCTAATAACTGGCAGCATTGCTGCAATATTTATGACCTTTAGCTATTCTATCTACGGCATTGAGCTGTTCTGTTGACTTAGTGCCGCAACCGGTGCTAAGCTTGGTGTGTTGGCTGGGTGGTTCGATATTATCCCTACATGGTGTGTTGGTTGGCACAGGTGGTGTATTGGTTGGGCTGGGCTAGATATCTATCTGCATATCTGCATCTAATATAGATTTTGTATTTGGCTTAGGTCCACCTGATTCTGTTAATGGGCTAGGGCCAACTGTTACTGATATTGAGAATGGGCTAGGACTAATTGATTCCGATGAGGGCTGAGACCCAAGTGAAATTTTACTGGGCTTAGGCCCATACTCATTTTTCTGTTACTATAATGGGCTCTGGCCCAGACTGATTCTGAATTCTATCTGTTTACTAACTGTTTTATTTTAGGAAGGGATTACACACTGAGTTTTCATAAACTCACACTGTTTATTAACTATGCAGGTAATCCCCAACCTTAGGCGATTTGGAGCCACGAGAGACTCAGAGGTGGCCACACGACCGCTGGTGCTCTGTTGTAGACTTTTTAATTGAATTTTATGTTTTGGGGTTTTAATTCTGTAATAAGGCCTTTGAGGGATTAAATATTTAATTGGGCTTTTGATTTCCTTATTTAAAACTGCTAAACACGAAATTTCAAAAATTAATAACTATTTTCAAAAACACTTAAAAACAAACATTTTATATTTCAAACTTTAGTAGCTTCCACGATTTGAAATAACTTAAAGTATCAATGTCAGACATTAAGTAAATGTTTTTGACGAGATGATTTGCTAACCTCGAGCAAAAGATTTTAATTATAGAAATGAACTTTTAACGACAACTCAATTTTTGAATGATGCTTTGATGTGACAAGCCAGATTCGGCCATAACGTCTAGGTCGGGCTCAGGGTGTTACATTTAGTGGTATCAGAGTCAAGTTGCAAAACACAGCTGTGGAATGGGTTTTTAAAATTTTTTATTTCATGAGGTTGTTTCCAAATATGTAAAGTGTTTTGAGGTATTTTTTCTAAAAACTGTGGCACACCGAGTCTCCAGCACCAAATATGTAAGTTCTCTGACTCTGTTTACTATTATAGACTGAAATTTTATACTAAGAAACTACTATAGATAGTAGTAGTACACTGGAACTCTATAGACAGAGTAAACTGAAAAACTGTAGTGAGCTTGCGAATGCAAAACAAACCCTAAACTCTCGCTTCTCATAAGACATCTCGCTTAATTATCAAATTGTAAGTAAATTACATAAAATTTCTAAAAAAGCTAATACGCATAGTGCAAATGAGCGTTAGAAGGGGTGAAGTAGGCCGAGGCAGAGGCCGTGGAGGTGCTAGAGTTGGACCATCGGCATCGGGGCACATGCCAGACGTTGAGGCAAGGGAAACACCGGCTTCACCAAAGGGTCGAGACAGGCCGCTTGATCTAGTGGTCGGGATGACGATTGTCCCAAGCAAAGTTGAGGATTCTAGAAAGGGTCAGGGTACTATTGGGTCAATACCGCTTCAAGCGGTCGTGGGTCGCTTCTGTAATGACTCTAGTCAAATGGAGCAGAGATCTTTAGGGAAGTTTTTGGGGTGGCCCCAAGTGTGGTAGAATACTGGTTGGAGGCTATCGAAAGAATTATGGATGACCTCAACTGTACATCGGAACAAAAGTTGAAGGGTGCTGTGTCCCTGCTGAGAGATGAAGCCTATCAATGGTGGCTTACGGTAAAAGAGGGTACCTCGTCTGATCGATTGACCTGGGAGTTCTTCAAGTCTATGTTTCGGGGAAAATATGTGGGCGCCAGCTATGTAGATGCCCGTAGAAAGAAATTTTTGAATTTGGTTCAAGGTGACAGATCCGTGGCGAAGTACGAGTTAGAATTTTTGCGACTTAGTTGGTATGCTCGAGGAATAGTAGCAACAGAATATGATCATTGTGTTTGATTTGAAGATGCCCTCAGAGACAGCCTTCGAGTGTTGATAGCTCCATAGAGGGAGTGGGACTTTGTTGTGTTTTTGGAGAAATCTAAGATTATTGAGGAGGTAAAGCGCATCGAGCGTCAGAACTAGGAAAAGGAAAGGACCAGGAATAAGAGGGATTTAGAACCCTCCAACTCGGATCAGAGGCCTAAGAAAAATGCCAGAATTAAAGGGCCAGTTTAGGTTAGGGCCCCTGTTGCTGTTACTGGATTACAGCCTTGTGCGGGTTATGGGAATTATCATTGGGGTGAGTGCTGGAAAAGAAATGGGACATGCTTCAAGTGCGGATCAGTGGTGCACTTTGTAAGAGATTGTACACAGAGGCCTGAATAAATGCAAACTGCAAGGCAGGGTGTTGCTCAGCCAGTGAGAGGTGGTCAGCAGTCGCCAAGAGGCCTTGGTCAAGCCAGGGGTGGAAATGGAGTGGACCGTAGAGCACCAGGCAGAGGTGCTGGTCAAGCTAAGGCGAGACAACCAGCTTTGGTCTATGCAGCACGTAGCCGAGAGGTTAGAGACGTTCCAGATGCGGATACTGGTATGTACTTAAACCATAGTGTACTACATTTAGTTTGGAACTAGAGTGCACAGTGGAAGCGTAGAGGTGTAGATTGACCTAAGCGCTGGTTTAGATAGTTAGAAATTTAGAGGAAGAATTTTCTTTAAAGGGGTAGAATTGTAACGCCTCGAATTTGGGCCTAGAAGTATTGGGCCTTGAGTATGGGTCCATAAGGAGGTTGTATATAAGTATTTAATTGTGCAAGGAAATGACACAATTAAATTTCTACTCATGTGGTTAAGGGTCCTGAGAGGAGCTGGAAAAGTTTTGGGTTCAAACCTGGGCTTTAGCAAAAATTTTGGTTTTAAGTGAGTAAAACCCTGGATGCTTGGATGATGGCCTTTTAAATTATTGTGTTAAGTAATTGACACAAGGAACCATGTGGTCATAAAAAAAAAAATAAGGCATTCTCCTAATGGTTGAAAGTAATCCCACATCAGGACGCTAACATGAGCATTGGTGAGAAGCTGGCTTTAAATAGAGAGAACTAGATGAGTAGGTGAGGGGGAAGGGGAAAGTGATTAAGACTCAATGCAGGATGTGCCAAAGTTGATGATCGTGGACTTTGGTGCGTTCTCATAAACAAGTGTGTATTCACGCCCTTCTTTATTGGAAGTCAACAAAAGCCGTAAAGCTAAAACTTTGACATTTGGGTCCTCACGAGCGTGCAATCACTCGTGCAGTAAACTGAGCCCACGAAACGTGGGTGTACATCGAGGAAGGCCACTATGAGTGATCTCATGGGCCTGGGTTAGAATGGCCCCGTGGGCCCGCGTGGGTAAAGTTTATTGTGAAGTGGGACGTAGATAGACTTGTCATGTCGCACACACAACTTAGGTAGTTCTGGGCCTCGATCGGCCTCGATGGGCCAAATGGGCCCAATAGGCCCCGTAGGCCCGCTTGTGTAAATCTAACTGATAGGTGGGAAGTAGTTGGGGTTGTCATGTCATGTGCATGGCATAGGCTGTTAAGGGCCTCGATGGGCCAAAATGGGCTGTTCGCATAAGGCTTTTAGCCTTTCTCCGATACTTATGGCTTATAGCCATTTTGTTAACTGGTAGCGTTGCTGCGATATTTACGACCTTTAGCCGTTCTGTTGACTTAGTGCCGCAACCAGTGCTAAGCTTGGTGTGTTGGCTGTGTGGGTCGATTTTGTCCCTACATGGTGTGTTGGATGGTATGGGTGGTGTATTGGTTGGACTGGGCTGGATACCTGTCTGCATATCTGCATCTAATATTGATTCTGTATTGGGCTTAGGCCCACTTGATTCTGTTAATTGGCTAGGACCAACTGTTACTGATATTGAGAATGGGCTAGGCCTAATTGATTCTGATGAGGGCTGAGACCTAAGTGAAATTGTACTGGGCTTAGGTCCACACTCATTGTTCTGTTACTGTAATGGGCTTCAACCTGCATCGATTCTCAGAATGCCCCAAAAATTGGGCCTAGAAGAGTTGGGCTTTGAGTCTGGGATTCGGATAGAAGAAAACCCGAATAATTAAGAAGTTTTAATTATTATCGCTTAAGAAAGAATTTTACTACTAGAAAATTTTTACTATATCTATTATTACGGATATTTTAAATTTTTATGAAATTTTAATTAGTATTATGAGATAAAATTATTATTATTAGAAAAATATTACTGTAAGTATGTTTGAAATTTTTTATGAAAATTATTATTATTATTTATCAGATTATTGATATTTGAAATTTTTATAAAATTTTTATAATTATTATTATACGGAAAAAAAGAAGATAATAGTCATAAAAGTATTGTTGTTTTGGTGTTTAAACTCTAGGAAAAAATTGTTTTAATTTGGCCTCTTAAGGGAATCAAGCAGAGGCTTCATTAATAAATTAGGGCTGAGTTTTAGCACAAGCAGCATCCTGCCCATGGCTAAGGACGCTAGGAAGACACTAGGGAGGAGCCTGGTTCAAGGCGCAGCGTCATTTAATTTGGGTTTTTTAAATATGCAGATTGTGGCTAGAATAAGAGTTAAGAGCATTGTGGGTATAATTTAACATAAAGAGCACCTGCATGATAGTGGTAGCAGCGTCTTTGGACATATGGAGAGGGTGCGAGTTCGATTCAGACGCGAGCGAATCCTATTTTATTTTTAAAGTGGGCCGAATCGAGGCGTAAGGTTTATAATTTATTGTAACCATATATTATCAAGGAAGGAAGCTCGTGCAAGGCAAAGAAGACGGGCGTATGCAAGGCGACGGAGGTCCGGGGTTCGAGTCTAGGCGAAGGTATGTTTTAATGTTATATTTTAAAATGAACGGACTTCAGCAGTAACCTTTAAGATAAAATGTGACGGTATATTATTGAAAACAAATGCGTGTCCCAAAGGCTGCCAGCAGGTCGGGCAACGTGGAGGTCCTGTGTTCGGACAAAGTTATGAGCAAAAGGGTGTTTCTTTTTGCTGAACGCGTGGGAAGGACCGTATGGGATTGAAACGATACCACCGCAGGAGGAGTCGGTGAGTGGTGGACTCATCGTCAAGAAAGGAGAGTTTGAATTAAATTCAAACTTTGATTTTGGCCATGAATTAAGGAGAAGGAAGGAATTAAAATTGGAAAAGGATTTTATTTTATTCTAATCTTATTTTATCTCTTTTGCTCATATTCTTTTCTATTTTTCCCAAAAGCTGAACAATTCTCTCATTTTTTTATTTTCTTTCCTTCTCTCATCTCTTCCCTCTTCTCTTTTCTTTCTCCTCTTGCCGATTGTTCTTAAGCTAATCCTCTCTTTTCTCTTCCATTATTTCTTCCACAAACTCTCTACCTCTCATTCTTCCTCTCTTTCATTTATAGTAAAAGTCGAACCTATCATTCTTTTCATTGCTAACCGAATAGCAACAAGCCAAATCTCAAGGAGTCAAAGGAAGTCGATTTCTTTATAAAGGTATACACTTGTTCTTTTTCTTTTAGCCGATTCTTGTTATTTTAAAAGCCTTTCAACTCTTTTGTCAACACCCTTTTGGTCCATAACCACTTTTTCTTCAAAGGACCCAAAAGCCAAATCGGTGAAGCTAGTGGGGGTGTCGAATCTTTGTTGACCAGTAACTCTCTATTTCCTTTTCACTTGTTGGTGTTCAATTCCATCATCTTTTAGGCATAACAGATTCAAGAGGAGAAAGACTGTGGTAAGTGCTCAAACTCTAAACGATTCCTAGAGTATCTAGTGGCCAAAAGCCGAAACCCTCTAGTTTAGGGAAGTGGCCGAATATGGGTATAGGCCTTATAGGGTTCTTCTTTTAATATTTTTATGGTTTCTATAGTGGAGGAGCAGCAAGACGTAGTGTCGATTTGGATTAGCTTGGATCATCGGAGTGGCTAGATCTCGTCATAAATCTCGGCCAAGGAGAAATCACATAGGAGATCTCGACGAGGAATATCGCAAACAGGTGTGTAACGAACCCTTTCTCATAGCTTAAAGCGATAAATACCGAAAAGCCAAAATGCCAAAACTCTAGCATTTCGAGGACTTGTAAGCGTTTAACGCTCATTAGTCGATTAGATTCGTTGAGATGATGATCGGAAGGTTGGAAAAGGTAAGAGCGTGATTTTGGCATTCACGGTAAGTTGGGCCTCAAGGGTCGAATAGGCCCAATGGGCATTCGGGCCCATTTGAGTAAAATTGGTAGAATATGGAAACTTGTTAAATTGCGCATCGAGACTAATAAAACCGTTATGGAATATAGGCTGAATAGGCCTAGATGACAAAATCGGCTAAGTAGGCCACTAGGGGTTTTTAGGCCCAATAACTCGATTTCGCTAAAAATGGGCCAGAATCACTGTTTGCACCCATGAATTGTTAGTAATCGTTAATGAACATGGAAACCCTAATTTTCAGTAAAAATTACAGAATTACCCTTATAATATGAAAATGACCGTTTTGCCCCTAGGTAAAAATGACCATTATACCCCTAGGGCTTAAATATGAATTTAATACATGGGATTTTGATAAACATGGTATGTATGATATGCACATGACATGTATGATATGCACATGGTGTATTCATAAATGCATTGGGTTGGGTTTATATGGATGGAAGAAGTGCAAAAGGGCTTATGCCCTAGTTATTAAAGGGCTTATGCCCCAATTATTAAAATGGCTTTTGCCCCAGTTATTAAAAGAGGCTAGGCCTCCAGTTATATGATAAAGCAGCTATGCTGCCAGTGGAGAGTTATGGCGGGGTGGGTCGAGTTAATCCCCACATGGTGTGTTGGTTGGTATGGGTGGAGAGTAGCGGATGGTGGGTTGAGTAGTCTCCCCAAATGGGCTTGCATTCTCTCATTGACATTACATATGATATTGAAATGGGCCTATGGGCCATACCATTTATAGTAAAGGCTGTGGCCCAGTAATATGAAATATGAAAAGGGCTACGGCCCAGTACATGTTGAGTTTGGAATTGGGCTTAGGCCCAACAGGCTGTTATTGTTTTGGGCTCTAAAAGGGGCTTGTTGCACACTGAGTTTCCAAACTCACCCCCTTTCCTTAACCTTGCAGTGAGCCTTGATGTGGGACTTGGGTGGGGATTCAGAGTAGCCACGGTGATCACCTTTGGACTTTTAAATAAGCGTTGGTTTTCATTAAATTTCCTTTAATTATTATTTATTTTTGGGTTGTAACAAGGCCATTTTAACTTTCCTTTTATTTCTTTTCGGGATTATTTTAATTTTAATAACTTTAAACCTGGTTGATAATTATTCAAATGGGCTAGACTTAGGACGTGTTTTCAAAACAATACTTGTTTTCAAAATAGCTCAACGCCACGATTAATTGATTTATCAAAGACGTCCACTTAAACAAATTTAAACCCGATATAACAAAATGTGGCTATGGTTGTGGGCATGTCTAGGATTGGATCCAATCAAAGAGCTTGGTACTTAAGCAACCTTCATGGCTCACCTCCTCTGTCTCGGATACCTACCTGGTGCTCAGCTTCCATATACTTTGTTAACTCAACAAAATATATGGTTTTTAAAAACACTAAGACGGAACGTGGGTTTCAACTCCAATGTGGCACGTCAGATTCGGCCATAACGTCTGGGCCGGGTTTGGGGTGTTACAGATTCTGAATTCTGTTTGTTTACTACCTGTTTTAATTTAGGAGGGGATTACACACTGAGTTTTCATAAACTTACACTGTTTATCAACTGTACAGATAATCCCCAGGCTTAGGCGATTTGGAGCCGCGAGAGACTCGAAGGTGGCCACATAACCGCTGATGCTCTACTGTAGACTTTTTAATTGAATTTTATGTTTTGGGGTTTTAATTCTGTAATAAGGCCTTTAAGGGATTAAATATTTAATTGGGCTTTTGATTTCCTTATTTAAAACTGCTAAACACGAATTTTCAAAATTTAATAACTATTTTCAAAAACACTTAAAAATAGACATTTTATATTTCAAACTTTAGTAGCTTCCGTGATTTGAAATAACTTAAAGTATCAATGTCGGACATTAAGTAAACGTTTTTGATGAGATGATTTGCTAACCTCGAGCAAAAGTTTTTAATTATAGAAATGAACTTTTAACGACAACTCGATTTTTGAACAACGCTTTGATGTGACAATCCAGATTTGGCCATAACGTCTAGGCCGGGTTTGGGGTGTTACAGCGATATCCAGTCCTTGAGTATCGTGATACCCACATTCTGAGGGCACAAAAAATCAAGCCAAGGGTAGTCTTTGTGCAACCCAAGCATCAATCATTGAAGGCCCATTCAAGGGCATTTTGGGCACAAATAGGGTCAAAAATTGGCTGCTAAAAACAACCAAATTTGGCTAAGAAAAGATGATACACAGTTAGGTTTAGTTTTAGCATTAGTTTCTTTTAGGTTTCTCATAGTTTTCTTTTTCTTTCCTGGAGTTTTCAATTTTCTTCCTTTTCCATAACTATAGAAGTTATTTTTCTGCATTTTTCCTGTAACAACTTGTCTTTCAGTGGTGTTGAAAATAGTGGTTTCATGGCCAAAAATTTAACGAGCGAGTCCATAAATATTATTATTTAATATTCATGAGTCAATTATGGTGTTAAAATGAATTTGGAATTGGTAATGTATACTATATAGAAAAACAATTGGTTCAAGTGCTATGACCCTAAAGTCAAGTGGTTTTAAAAATGACGATCGTGACCTTATTTCCATAAACCGAGCCATAAATATTTTTATAAATATTTTGAAGTGTCATTAAAATGGTATTAAAGTTTCGTTGAAAAATTTTAACGCTTCGATAATTACTTAATTAAAATGGACTAAATCGTATAAGATGTAAAATTTGATCACTATTTATTTTGAGTGATTAAATGGCTTAATGAATGACAAGATATGGAATTGCATGGTAAATATACCATTTTAAAATGTGATAGACGTTTAGTAGGGTATAGTAAATATATATATATATATGTTTATTAAATTATAATACATTATAATATATGATATATGTTAATTAAATAAGTAAAAGAATAAAAAAAAAGAATGAAAGATGATTCATTCATCTTCTTCATCACTTAGCTGAAACTAAAAGGGGGATAAGAAACCTAGCCCACATCTAGCTTCAAGCAACAATTGGAAAGTAATTTTTAATCGGTTTCTTGTAATTTTTATGTTTTTGAGATCGTTGCACCTAGGTCCAACTAGCCCGTACCTTTGATTTTGGAATTGTTAAAGATTTTGAATGTTTCCATTGATGAATCTTGTGATTTTTTATGTTAAATGATGAATTTGGAATGTTGATTGATAATTAAAATTATTTTGTTAAGTGATTTTTGATGAATTTATCGATTAGGGACAAATTTGTTAAAATAATAAAAGTTCAAGGATTTGATGTGAAAGTATTGGTAACATGGGGTGGTATGGGTTCCATGAGTATTCGGTTGTTATAAATTGGAATTAAAAATGGTTAATTTACATGTTTTGGGCTCAGGGACCAAATTGAATAAAAGTAAAACTTTAGGCATAATTTTGTAAAAATATAAAAAATGAATAAATTGAATAAAATACATTGGTTTATTGTCTAAATTAATAGATTGAATGAAATTATTAATTTAGATCAAGATCGGGTGGAAAAATCGAGGAGAATGGAAAATTACCAAAATGCCCTATACTTTGACATTTTTGCAATATAGCCAGGTAAGTTCATAGTATTAAATTGTAAGTTCATAGTATTAAATTTTATAATTTAATTTCCATATGTATTATTATTTTATAGTTAAGTAATTAACTAATTTCGTAAATTCTACCCTGATTGCACTTACGTACCCCTGTTTGTACTTCAGTACCCCGGATTGCACTTACGTGCCCCTGTTTGTACTTCGGTACCCCTGATTGCACTTACATGCCCCTGTTTGTACTTCAGTACCCCTAATTTCACATCGGTGCCCCTGTTTGAACTTCGATGCTCTTACTTGCACATTCGAGCTCCTGATTGCACTTTGGTGCCCTTGTTGTGTATCTATGATGCCCCAATAAGGTGTAGTTATCTGAGTATCTAGGTCAAGTTACTAGTTCAACGGTCATAAAAAGATAAAGAACAGTAGGTATATTGAAAGCTAAGTTAAGAACCTATGAAAAGGTATGAATTGTTGATGATCCAAGTATGAATATTCATGATTATGAAAAGTATGATTTAAGTGATGCTATGTTTCTGTACCTTATCTTACCATGTGATGATATTGCTAAGTTATGTGTTTAATCACTAACTTGTGTTGTTAATGATGCTTGGGCTTGTGCTAAGCAACAGTTGGATTATATTATGTTAGTTTTAAAGTTATGGATTGAAATAGTAAATCGTAACAGCCCATTTTTGATCAAATTGGAACAGTGGTTTTGAAACCACAAATATGAGGTTGAAAATTTATTTTAATATTATTCTAAGTGTTTACAGCATGATAACATATATGTGTGAAAATTTCATTAAGAAATTTTATCTTTTGATTGGTCGATTTGATAAAATGGACTAAACCGCGTAAAGCATAAAACTTGAGTTCTAATAGCTAAAGGTGTCTAATAGCTATAGAACCTTAAAGTTAAGGTTTTTATGTTGTAATTAGACCATTTTAATTGTGAGTGGACAAATATTAGTATGCATTACACGATTTTAATGAATTATAGTTAAGGTTAAAATGGTAAATGAGAATTAATAAGTAAAATTAAATAAAAAAATGAAATATTTCTTTCATTCATCTTCTTAGAATCGAAAACTAGAGTGAAGGGAAGTTATTTTTGGTGTTCAAGCATTCGGTCACTTCATCGCCTAATTGTAAGTCCATTTTTGCTCTGTTTTTAATGATTTCTATGTTTTTGTGATCGTTGCAACTAGTACTAGCTAGCCCAGGGACTATTTTGCAAAACTGTTAAAGATTTTGAATGATGCCATTGATGAATACATGTGTATTTTGAAGTTTCTTGATAGATTATGAATGCTTGTTGATAGATATACAAGTTTTGTTAAGTGATTTTTAGTGAAAATGCAAAATAGGGATCAAATTGAGAAATGTTGAAATTTTGTTGTTAAAATGTAAAATAAATGAAAAATATGGGCTACTAAGGGCATAATAGTAATTCGGCTAAGCATGGGTGTTTTGAAATGTGCATGAATTTGTGATTTTGTGTAATAAGGACTAAATTGTAAAAATGTGAAAGTTTAGGGGCAAATGTGTAAAATATCCCTAATGTATATTTTGGATTGAATTGAATAAATAGATGATTAAATAAGTTAATTTTGAATATATTTAGATCAAGAAAAGTGAAATTCTGACATAGATCGGGGAAAAACTAAAGTTATCGACTAATCGACTTATTTCGCCGTTTCATTCGAGGTAAGTTCGTATGTGATAAATTTCATTATAATTGTATTTGAAATGCTTTGATATACTATAAGTTGTGAATACGAGACTTTGAATAAGTTAGACATTTGACTCGATGATAATTCGACCCTCGAAATCTTGGTTGAACCTTAGGAATAGTTTAGGATACTAGTGGCATGTCATTAGGGGATACATTATGTTGGCTTTGGGCCATGATATTAGCACTTCGGGTTCGAGATATACCAATTTGGCTTTGGGCCATGAATATCAGTTGATTTGGCTTCTGGCCATGATATCAGTGCTTCAGATGTAAGTTACCTTGATTTGGCTTCGAGCCATGGTATAGGTACTTATTGTGTGAGACCCTTGAGTATCCGACTTCTATTCCGAATGGTTCAATGGGTAAACTTGGATGAGTATGAGATTGATGTTAAATGATTCAGGTATGTACATGAAATTATATAAGTTTCAAATCGAAGAAACTTGTGAAGGTAATGTATAAGCTCAAAATTGAGTATTTGAAAGGTTTGTTACATGTTGGTGTATTCAAATTATTGAATTATATTTATGTTATTGCATTAAGTTTATTTCATACGAGCTTACTAAGATTTATAGCTTACTTTGTTTATTTTTCTCGTGTTTTGTAGTGTTATTAAAGCTAGCTTGGATACGAGGATCGTCAGAGATCGCTTCACACTATCCACCTATCTCTTGGTACCTATGAACTTGGTATTTTAAGTATATGGCATGTATAGGGACTTTGATCTTTTTGGCTATGACATGATATTGATTTTGGCCATATGAATCGGCATTGTAAATGTTTATGTTTTGGTATGTATATATATTGTAACAGTCTGTTTTTAGGTCAAATCGGAACAGAGGTCTCGGGACCATAAATCTGAAGTAAGAATATTTATTTTCTTATTATAATAAGGTTTATAGCATGATAGATTAATTACGTGAAAGTTTCGTTAAGAAATTTTACTGTTTAAATGCTTAATTCAGTAACAAGGACTAAATTGCGTAACACGTAAAAGTTTAGTACTATTTTTTAAAGGTATTAAATAGCTATGGTTTATTAATATGGAAGTCCTTATAATGTTATTTGACCATGATTTAGGTTAGTGGACATTTATGTCCATGAATTACATGAGAAATTAAGTTTAATTATAAGGTTATAATGGTAATTTATGTATTAAGTTAATAATAAAACAAAAATCAAAATCATATTATTCTATCCATCTTCTTGTCGAAAGTTGAGAAAGAAATAAGGGTTTTGAAGCTTCAAAGTTTCGACAATCTCATCTAGCAATTAGTAAGTGATTTTGATTCGGTAGTTATTTCTATATTTTTATAATAGTTGCTTCAGTATTTAGCTAACCCGTACCTCAATTTTTGAATTTGTTCATAATTATGAAAAGTGCCATTGTTGAATACTTGAATTATTGATGTCTAATGATAGATTATGGAAGCTTGATGTAGTTTTACAAGTTTTATAAAGTGTTTTTTGATAAAAAAATGTCAAATAGGGATTAAATTGTGAAAATGTAAAATGTGGTAGTTAAAAATGTGAAATAATGAAAGATATGGGCTGCTAGTAGTATATAGGAATTTTGGCTAGACATGAGTTGGTATTAAATTGCATGAATTTGCAATTTTATGTGTTAAAGATTAAATTGTAAAAATTGAAAAGTATAGGGCAAATGTGTAAATTTTCCAAAATATGAATTATGGACTAAATTGAATAGATTGAATGCTAAATTTATCGAATTTGATATCATATAGATCAAGATAAGTCGAGATCGAGTTTAGATCAGGGAAAACAAAAAGTGGACGAATAGTCGATAGTTTTATCTGAGGTTACGGGGTAAGTTCGTATAATTAAAATCGAACTTTTCTATACTTGTAGTTGTTGAATTGAATGTATATAATTGAAATACTTGGAATATAAATGTCTTAATGATATATTGTATTTGTTACCGAGTCTCGTTTGAACTATATGAATTCATTTGGATACGAGTGACATATTCTTTGGGATTACCGTATTGGTCGAGCTCCTGCATTTGTTGTAGACTCACCACGCCTAGTATGAGCTACCGATTTAGTTCATAAGAGCTTCTTGTTTCACTTATTGAAGCTTACGGATTCAGCTCAATAGAGCTTACCATTTTCAGCTCAATAGAGCTTCTTGCTCATCACTCAGGGAGGAGCTTATCGACCATGACTCGAAAGAGCATGTATGATGATGATTCTTGAAATTGTTCACTCGACTATCCTTTGAAGTTCTAATAGGTTAAACGGTCCTAAATATTATTTATATGGATAAGTTACAAGTTATAAGTGATATTAATGTTATATGTATGATATGTGAATTTTAGAATAATACAAAGTATTGTATTAATGGATGGTTTATGTGTATGTTAAATGAATAACATGTGATGATTATATGTGAATAGATGATGGTTAAATTAAATTGTTGGCATTTTATTCATTGCTTGATTTTGTATAAATGGTAAGTTTAATTTTGAATTATACGGGCTTACTAAGCTATAAAGCTTACTCAGTTTCTTTTTCTATGTTTTATAGAGGCTCGTTGCTCGGTTGTTTCAGACAAGTCAGAGTTCACGTCACACTATCCAATTTTCGATTGGTATTTTGAACTTGTGAATTTATGTAAATATGGCATGTATAGGCTAGTTTGAAATAAGAAGTTATGTTTTGGTATCATGATTTGAGAATGATTTTGTATATAAGTTAAGCCATGTGACTTGGCTTATTTTGGTATCATGTTTTGATTGCATATATGTGTTTAAAGATGGTATGTTTTGGTATGGTAATGTTTGAATGAAAATATGCAAGTAAGTTATTGATATGCATTTGTTAGATAAATGGATATTGCATAGTATTAAATAGGTAATTGAATAACAAGTTGAAGTGGTATATATTGTATATGAAATGGTTATGAAATATGGTCAACTATGCTTGTGAATGTTGTGTTTTTAGGGTGGTGAATTGCCTTTGTAAATAGCCTATTTTTGTCCACATGGGTGGGACACCGGCGTATCTCATTGTGTGCAACACACGGTCACAATGCACAACCGTGTGTCCCCTGGGGTACCCTAAAAATTAAGTCAGTATACCCTATAGGTTTAACACGGCTTAGATACACGGGCGTGTCTATTGGCCATGTGTGTCACATGGATTCACACATGGGCGTGTGCTTGACCGTGTGACATAAGTCAATATACCCTCTAAATGACACACGGCCTAGCACATAGGCGTGTGGTCACCATGTGACCCAAGTCGGTTTAGACCTTAGCCAAGGTACATGGGCGTGTCTCGGCCGTGTGGTGCAAGTCAAGATGTATGCCCTATTCACGCCTAAGACACGGTGTGTCTACTAGCCGTGTGAGGTACACGGCTGCTTCACACAGGCATGTCACATTTGAAATGATGAAAATTTTATAAGTTTCTAAAATTTTTATACGTTATCAATTTAGTCCTGAATGCATGATTAAGGCTTTGTATGCTTGATTTAAGTATTCAATGAATGTGAATGAGTGATATTTACTGAAATGTAAAGTTATTTGATAAATTATCGTTCTGAACTAAGTTATAGGTTCAGTAATGCCTCTTAACCTATTCCGACAACAGTTGCGGGTTAGGGGTATTACATTTGTTAGTATTAGAGCTACGGTTTAGTCAATTCTAGGACTAACGTAGCGTATATGAGTCTAGCTATACATGCCATATATAAAAACTAAGGTAGTGTAATGACTCCTAACGTTTTCAAATGTGTTTTTATATAGTAATAGATCCCGAATGAGCTGTAGTGGACGAAGTAGAAAGTAATGCGCCAGCTATCACTCAAGGGACAGCGCCTACTGAATGTAGCACTGTGACAAGTAGTCATGGTGGTGAGGCTAAAGAAACCTTCTTTGAGATATTGAACGAGTGGTTTACACAGTACATTCATACGAACCCGGCTGTTCACAACCTCCACCCCACCTGTTCCCCAACCAATCCCTATAATTCCTCAAGGTATCAATCCTTTGCGATTATATAAACCACCTATTGATAGAATACGGAAACACGGAGCTGAGGAATTTAGAGCCACAATTAATCATGACCCTGGGAGAGCTAAACTTTTGCTTGAGAACACGATTCGGGTATTCTATGAATTGTCTTGCACACTTGAAAAATGTATGAAGTGTGTTGTATCACTGTTGAGAGATACTGCGTATTAGTGGTGGAATACCTTGATATTTGTAGTTCCACCAGAACGAGTCACTTGGGATTTCTTTCAAGTTGAATTTAGAAAGAAGTACATCAGTCAAAGGTTTATCGATCAAAAGAGAAAAGAATATCTTGAATTGAAGCAAGGACGTATGTCAGTCACCGAATATGAAAGAAAGTTTCTACGACTCAGCAAATATGTAACGTCCCAATCCCCAAATCCCTGATAAAATTATTTTTTTGTCTTTGCTTCAATTCAAGAAAATAATTTATTGAATTAAAGTAAGGACGTATGTCAGTCATCGAATATGAAAGAAAGTTTGTACGACTCAGCAAATATGTAACACCCCAATTCCTAAATCCTTGATAAAATTATTTTTGTGTGTTTGTGATGTGAAAGTATGTCTGCCTTAGTGGTTGTGTGCTCTAGAAATGTCTAGGAAGTCATGGGTTCAAGCCTTGGCTTCCACAAAAATTTTTCTTTTTAAGGATAAAACTCCTATCTTTGGCCAATAGGGTTATAAGTTTATTTTGGTAAAAACATGATATAATGGGCCTGCTGGTCTAGTGGATAGTGGCGTGTGGAGTGTGCTAGTGGTTTGAGGTTTGAATCCCTACTTGTGCAAATGGAGATTATTTTTACTAGTGGCCATGGGAAGAAGTTGTGTTTGACCGAAAATCCAAGGAGTTTGAATGAGTTTGAACGGGGTTGTTGTTAGTCAAATTTATGGAGTGAAAAGGGGGATTTTCGGTTGTTGAGGTTTGTGAGCAGAAGGGTGTTTAGAAGGAAATCAAGAAATTTAAATTTGGTGGGAGTGGTGCTATTGAATTTGAACTCTGGCACTCAGAATTTTGGCAATGTGGGAGTGTCTTGGAGGAGTCTAAGGTTTAGAAGCTGATAAAATTAGAGGAGTCCCATTTGGTCAAAAAGGATTCGATCACAACTCTCTAGCTAACTGAGTGCTGATTTTATTTCTAGCTTTGCTACCGATATTTTTTCTAAACTTTTCGGGTTGGTCACATTCATTTTTGTTTTGTTTATCCTATAGCCGAATATTGCAAAAGAAAAAGGGGGTTCTTTCGAGTTTCTATCATTTCTTCTCCTAGCATATTCAGATTGTTCCTTCATTTTCCCATTTGTGCCGACCTTCTTTGTTCTTTGTTTAAGCTGAATCATATCCTCCTTCTTTGTTTGGCCGAATACCTTAAGTGTTGTTTCTCTTCTTCTTCTCTTTTCTCCAAATCGAATACCCTCTGACATTGTGGCCAAATCTATTAAGGCCTAATCATCTTCTTTCTCTTCTTTATCTTTTTTTTTCATTGGTTGATTCTTCCTGAGGTACTGCCGAAATCCCTTTGATTTCTTGGTAAGTGTTTTTATGGTTTGTTTTCCCCTAGCCGAATCTTATTTGGATTTCTTCTTGAAGGTTAAGCTTCTATATCTCTTAGGCTAAATGATTACTTTTTCTCTCTCTCTTTTTTTTACCATGGAGAAATACTCATCTAACATCTCTATTCATACGAATGTTGCTAGAGGCTCGATTTTAATAATCAAGGTGTTGTGACATCCCAAAATTGACCCTAGTCGGGAAGTGGTTTCGGGACCGCTAAACCGAGTCACCGACATGTTCGAACGTAATATTTATTGTCTAGAATATGTGAAAATGCATGTGTGAATTTTGAATTCTTTGATTTAGTTAATTTGATTGTGAATTGAAAGAAAAAGGACTCATGTGAAAGGATTTAAAATATGTAGCTAATTTTAAGAGGTTAATTAAAGGAATGAAGTAAAATAAATGGAGTTGCATGTCAAAAACTCCATTTATTTTGGATGAGTGGCCGCCATGTCTAGATTATGGGCAAGGGACATGTTTCCAACATGTTTAGTTAGTGCATTATGTAGAAAGAATTAAGAAATGAAAAAAAAAAAGAAAAAATGAGCATGGATGCCCCCCATGGTGGCGTAGCTAGAGAGAAAGAAAGAAAGAAAAAGTTGTTATTCATCCTTTCTTTGAGCAAAGACTAGGAAGAAAATACAAAGAGAAAAGAAAAGCTTCATCCTTTGGTTCTTCTTGGCGGTTTGAAAAGAGAAAAGTTGAAGACATTCGCCATATTTGCATCTAAGTTAAGGTAAGTTTGATGTTGTGCCATGAGATTCAAGCATGTTTTAGTAGTTAGCTTGAGTTCTAAACTAGCCCATGGTTCAAATCTTCACTATATCATGGAGATAAGGTTCGCTAAGGTGGATTTGTGGATGTTATTTGCATGCTAAAAGTAAAGCTTGTAATGATGCATGGTATGGTGTTGTATGGCATTCGGCCATGGTAGGAAATAAAAGGAAACTATGTTCGTTGTTCATGTCATTTGAATGAGAAGTGCTAGTAAGGTGAAGTACAAATGTTAGTGTTGATTTACTAGTGTATATGTGCATATTAGCCTAGTTGTGAACTTGAAACAAATTGGTGTTTAGTCGATACAAGCGACCTTACTTGTAGAATGTATCAAGTGTGGAAATCGGCCTTAACATGGATGTGTATGTTCAGCCACATGAACGAATACATATGTTGATGTGTATATTCGGCCTTAGGTAGCCTATTGATGGCCTTAGCTTTCCTTGATGCTTGAATGAATTGTATTGAATTGCTTGATGTAATATAAAATGTGCATGACCATTGTGTATTCAAGCTAAAGGGTGGCCATATGACCATTTAAACTCCTTGTCATATTCGGCCATAAGCTAGCATAATGAGGTTTTAATAAGTTAAATTTGTGTGAATTAGCTCAAGAACTCAAAGGATCAAAGTTGGACAAGGGGAAAGACAAAATAATTGAATAGCCGTTGAAAACGTGTGACAACATCCGAGGTAAGTCATTAAGCACATATGTTTGATATTGCTTAAATGATTGTAAAATCTATGCAATTGTGTTTAATGGGATGCTATATATATAAATGAAATTGTATGTGTATGGAGTGATGACAATTGTTGAATGTAAAAGAAATAGTGAAATGTGTAGAAAGTTTGCTTTCGGCACTAAGTGTCTTGGGCAATACGTGTATGCGGTGATTTAGATTGGCACTAAGTGTGCGTGCTGGAAATATATGGCACTAAGTGTGCGTGCTGGAAATATATGGCACTAAGTGTGCGTGCTGGAAATATATGGCACTAAGTGTGCATGCTGGAAATATACGGCACTGGGTGTGCGAGCTCGAAGGCTATGGCACTATGTGTGCGGGCTTAAATCGAATGGCACTAAGTGTGCGAAATCGAGTATTAAGCACTGTGTGTGCGTACTCTATATATATGGAGGGTGTGTCTCCATCGAGTTGAGTATGGACAGCGGATCGGGTAAGTACCTTGAGCTCATGACGAATAGGAAATACGTTCATGCTCGGGGTTGAGCTTGGTAAGCTTTAAATCTATGTGATGATTGAAATTGTATGGTTGTGGTGGAAATGAGTTAGTGTGTGAAAATGCCTTAAATATCTTGTTGTGTGGAATATGAAATGTGGATGTATGACTTGGTATGAGATTGAACCGAAAGGTCCGAGGAATTATGGTATAGTTTTGATATGGATGAGTACCCACCTCGCTTATTGTTTCATGTTGTGGTAACTTTATTAATGGATGGTTGTTGAATGCTTATGACTTACTGAGTTATAAACTCACTCGGTGTTTTCTTGTCACCCATTTTAGGTCTCTTGGACTCGTATTGTTTGCGTGCTCGGAACCGTCGTTGAAGTCATCACACCGCTGGAAATCTTTTGGTATTGTCTTCGTAGTTGAACTAGGAGAACATTTGGCATGTATAGGCTATTTTGTTTTGTTGAATTGTGGGTTGTAAACTTTAAGCCATGTGAAAATGGCCTATGTGGTTGTTGAGTGGGATGCTAGAACCTATAGCCACGAGTCTTAGAAACTTTAATTTTGATAAGGTGGCCATGATTTGTGTCATGTATAATGGATGATTAGTAAGGCCAAGGAAAGATTCATGAAATTGGCATAGTCTACTGCAGTAACTGTTGCAGACAGCAGCAGTGATATGAGATTGAAAAATCACTAAAAATAGTAGAAGTAGAATTAAATAGTGAATAAATTATGAAATTGAACCTTGATGAACCTATTTTCATATGGACGAAACGAAACGACTGTATGAGCAGTATACTTAGAGATATTAAAGTTCTCGTGAGACAGGGCCAGAACCGTTTCTGGATCCCCTGTCTCGACTTTGAAAATTTACCATAAATTATCCAGAAGGAATTAGAAGTCGTGCCTTATATGTGCAGATTACCCTTTGAGTCTAGTTTTATTAGAAACAAACGGCATGAGCATTGAAGCTCTGTACAAGAAGATATCCAGGTCGTAATGCGCGAAGGTCAGTGTAGTCGACCCCTGTAACATGGGCGACTTTAACTAATAAACTGTACCAATTGGCCCGACCAAAAATTCTAGAAATAAATCCATGGATGGATATATGAGTATAGTTTCAGGGAAAATTTACGGAATTTGTTTTCGAGTTCTGGAACTCGAGATATGATTTTTAAGGTAACAGTGACGCAGTTAGCTAGCCTGCCTGAAACAAAAATTTCATAATTTCCAAGAGGGAAATAAGGGAAGTAAGCCCGGTAACACCTCGTGGTCGAATCCGGTGACGGTCACAGGTTTGGGGTGTTACAGGTGTTATGCTGATTGCTCTTCCCTACAAGCGGTTTTTCCTTTATTAGTAAGTGTTTTAAGTGTTGATTAAGGATCTTGTCCTTGTGTTATGTTTCTTAATGGTGGTTAAGTGTTAGATTTGTAGTAAGGTAACTGGGATCTTTTGTTATCAGGTGAAGACAACTGAAAGTTTAAGGTGAAGGGTGGTGTTTGGTATTGAATATTTAAGAGTCGTATTCGTGGTTTATAAGGTGTTTTGATCTCAGAAGTGGTTCAACTATGACATCACAAAAGGTGTGTAACACTACCATTAAATGTGAAACGGCAAAAGCTGAAAAACCGAAAAGCCGAAAAGTAGGCTATCAACACCAGACGGGTGTATGGCAGCCCTGTGGTAGGCCATGTAACAAAACATGGCCGTGTGGTCAATAAGATGGCAGTGTGCATTTTCATGGGTCGAAACAATATTGGCCATTTTGGGCCGAACTGGGCCATGTAGGCTCAATGGGCCTGTGGGCCCCACACGGGAAAATCACACAAAAGTGTGGTAAATATTGGGCCAGGCTATGTAAACCATACGACTATGGCCATTCACTCAAGATGACTGTGGACCTACTGTTGGGCACCCTATGTGATGTATGCATGCCATTTGTACTGTATGTACATTTATATTATGTTTGCATTACATGGGGTGGGTTATATGATTTTGGAGGAAGTGTAATGAAAGGCTATAAGCCTATTACTAGCAGCTCTACTGCAAATACTATTTTAGTGCCGCAACCGGTGCTACTTGGAGTGTACGGATAGGTGGGTCAATTTTATCCCCACATGGTGTGTAGGGTTGGTAAGGAGATGGTGTGTAAAGGCTAGATTGGGTAGGATTTTCTGATTGCATACTGAATTGATACTGTAATGGGCTTAGCCCCACTGATAGTGTTACTGAAAGATCTTAGGCCCAAATTGGGTTTACTCTAATTGATTGCTATTATGGGATTACACACTGAGTTTTCGTAAACTCACCCATCTGTTAACTGCGCAGGTAGTCCCCAAACTTAGACGAATTGATGCGACGGAGGACTCAATGGTGGCCACTTGACTTAGTTATTTTTTAATATTATAATTAAGGTTTCATTTTAGGCTTTTAATTATGTAATAAGGTCTCTTAGGCTTATTTTTAATTTTGGTATTTTACTCAAATTTATTTGTGATTTACAACTGCTAGCAGTAGGAAAAGCACAAGTTTTCAAAAAGTCAAACATTTTCAAAACCACCACAAATATGTAACACGTTTCCAAAGCTTCCACGAATAACAAACCTTTTACAAAATTAATAACACTTTATTAAAAGAAACCTATAAAAGTACAAGTCCCACATTATCAATGAGGAATAAGACTTTAAATTGGCTTTTCAAAGTATACAAAGAGGCTAGTTAAATAAGGGGTTTTTTTAAGCGACAAGTTTTAGATTTCGAAAACCACTTTAATATAACATCACCAGATCCAGTCATGACGGGCCGGGTTTGGGGTGTTACAAAATATGCTCGTGAATGTGTTTCTTCTGAAGCTATAATGTGTAAAAGATTTGAGGATGGATTGAATGAAGAAATTAGACTGTTAGTCGAAATTCTAGAGCTAAAAGAGTTTGTTGTTCTATTTGATCGAGCTTGTAAAGCTGAAGAGCTTTGCAAAGAGAAAAGAAAAGCCCGTTTTAAGGCTAGAGAGTCTAGAAAAAGCTTAATGGGCAAATCACATCAGTTAGCATCAAAGAAATTTAGAGAATATCATCCTCGTTCTACAGCCTTTACTGGAATTTCTATTAGAGATAGAAATGTGAGACAATCAAGTTCAAAACCTCAGGTGACATCTGTGGCTAGTGTGAGAAGTGTTAGAAATGCTGGATCTAAATGTAAACATTGCAATAAGCGACATTACTGTAACCCCTAATTTTCGGGTTTTCTGTGTTTCTGTGATTTTTAAAATTTGTGTGTGTTCTGGTTGGTTAAAATATATATTTTAGTAGGTTAGTGGGCCTTTGGAAGGCCCAAACTTAAGTTAAGTCTATGGTAGTCTTCGAAATTTTAATTTTATGAACAGGTGATGCAATTGGCATTTGGGCTTTTAAGAGTAAATGGGTAAAAGATGACACAAAAAGAAGTGTGGTGTAGTGGCAAGGTGGCGCCACTTAGGGGACAAGGAAGTGATGCCATAGAGGAAGCAAGGGGTCCAAGGTTCAAGTTTTGGCTCTTGCAATATATTTTGGTTTTTCTTTTCAATAAATCTGGAAGCAAGCAAGTAGGTGCACTTTAAAGTTTAATGTGTTGGATTTATGACACAAATGAGTTGATGGCCTAGTGGTGGTGGTGTGAGTTGGCATGTGAGAGGATGTTGGTTCGAATCCCTTGACGCAAAGGTTGATTATTTTGCTATCTTGGGACGACAAGAGTTGGTGTTGGTTTTAAACTCTGGTGATGGAGGGATCCCACACCGGGAAGCTAACATAAGAGTAGATGGAGAGCTGGCTTTAAATGGAGCAAACCATGAGGAGAGTAGGCATACCCTTCTTGGCTGATCCTTTCGCTTTGTGATGTGCTCGTTTGGGTTGGGCGTCAGCTAAGAGTGTTTGGAGTTCGGATTAACTGCAGTCTCCTAATAAGTGTGTATTTCTCACTACTCTAGCAGTACGACGGCTATTTTGGGCCGCGATTGGCTGAAATGGGCCATGTGGTCCAAATAGGTCCATAGGCCCAAGTGGATAAGTTGTAGAATTACTAGAATACCCCTGTAGGTTAGGACTACTGATTTACCCCTAGAGGGTAAAATGACTATTTTGCCCCTCGTGTGTAAATGACTAACTTGTGTGATGATTGGGTTAGTTCACGTGGATTTATGTCAGTTATCGTTAATTCGTATGTCTAATGTGTTAGTGATCGATTGTAGGATTATCGCGTGGGAGATATCGTCATCAATCGTCATCAACCAGGTGTGTAAACGACACCCTCCCTTAGATTGAATCGGTAAAAGCTGAAATACTGAAACGTTGGTATTTTAGGAACTCACGAGCATGCGAGCGCTCATGAGATAGTTGTTAATGAATATGGTACATTTGGATGATTAGAGTGCAGAGTGTGCATTTTCGTGTACAACGATATTTTTGGGCTTAATGGGCTGAAAACTGGTCAATGGGCCAACGGGCCCACTTTGGTAAAAAGACGAGGTAAGTACTTCTGATTACTTGGTAAAAGTTAGAATAAGCATGAAACCTTAGCAATAGGTAATAATTACTGAAATATCCTTATGCATGCAAAATTACGATTTTACCCCTAGGGTTATTTTTTTTCTAAAAAGCATGATGTTCTGTTTCTGTATACGTATGCCATGACATATTATTTCTATTGCATGGAACATGGGTTTATATTGATGGAGGAAGCGTTCTGGCAGCCTCATTGCAATCTGGTGGCCTCGCTACATATATCTATTTTGGTGACTTCACACAATATCCGTAGCCTCATCAAATCTGGTGGCTTTGCCACATATATATATATATATATATATATATATATATATATATATATATCTGTTCTAATGGCCTAGCCACAATATCTGTATCTAGTGACTTCGTCACAATATCTGGCAGCCTCGCTGCAATTTCTATGGTGTGTAACGGTTGGGTGGGTCGAGTAGTCTCCCTACGTGGTGTAAGGCTGGTACGGGGCTGTTATGGATGGCTCTGGGTTTGGATTTCTGCATTCATGATATATTTTTTCTGTATTTGCTATAGGCCTATGGGTTTCATTCTGATTTCTGTACTGGGCCAAGGCCCAGATAAGTCTGACTCTGAGGTTTGACCTGTTTTGGGCTATGGTTGGGTTATGTTACACACTGAGTTTACCGAACTCACCCTTTATTTTCATCTCCGCAGGAAATCCCCAACCATAGTGGGCTTGGAGCTGTGAGGGATTCGGAGTGGCCACATCATCTGCAAAGTTGGTTTTTCTAAGTTAGTTTATTTTTATTATTTTTATATTCTGATTTAATTTTGGGTTTTAAGTTGTAATAATGCCACTATTTAAATTTCTTTTTTCTGCTATGGTTTTATTTTCTGATTATATTTATACTATGACGAAACTGCTAGTGTTAGGCTTCGCTGGTTTTCAAAATTAATGAACGTTTTCAAGACTCAACAAGCACAACAAATGGATAGCCTAAAGATTGATAAACCGCTTTTCATTCAACCGCTTTTTACAAAGACCACCCCAATCACTTAAACCAAATAATGCATACTAAGTCGTAAGTCCATGTGACACGCCGATCCGCTATAACATCCGGTCGGGTTTGGGGTGTTACATTTAGTGGTATCAGAGCCAAGTTGCAATAACTCGGCTGTGGAACGGGCCTAAAAACGGGAGTTTGTAAAGAAACGCTGAATAAAGGTTTTCAAAAATTATTTTTTTTTGGAACTTGATTATAAATTATTTTCGAGAATGTTTGCAATATTTTCTCTTTACAAATAGATGATTTTAAAGATTAAAATCGGTTTTCTAAAATTAGGTTTTTAGAAGGTGGCACACCGAATCTCTGGCCCAAGTCTATAAGTTTTCTGAGCCTTTCTGATTGTTTCTGAAATATCTGTTATATGCTTGTAAAAAACCTTATCATGGTACTTGAGTTAAGGTAACATTGGAACTATAGAAACTCTGATAAGTAGACTGAGACTGTAGCTAGGCTACCGCAAAAGGAAACAAACTCAAACTTTGAATTACTGTTATTCATAAGACATCTGTAATAAACACTGAAATATTAAACTGATTCATAAAATTCTTAATCAGATAATACGAAATGAGTACACGAGCAGCTCGTGGAAGAGGCCGTGGACGTGGCCGAGGTAATGCTCAGGCTGAATCTTCATCTTCAGGACATGTGCCAGCAGCAGATGCACCGGTATCACCGACAACGGAGGTAGAGTCTCATGATCGAGGTATCGGGGACGATGCTCTGTCCCAGGCAATGCTCTAAGCTTTGGAAAGGGTTGCTGGGGCAAGTACGGGAAACGGAATTCGGGGGTCTATTTCTGAGTGGCTCCAGGCCATTGGAGCAGAGATATGTAGGGGCATATTTGGTGTAGCTCCGAATGTGGCTGAGTATTGGTTAGAAGCCACAGAGTGGATTATGGATGATCTGGACTCGCTGTGGGCGCGTGGTGAAGGATGAGGCTTATCGCTGGTGGCTCACGGTGATGATGGAACTCCTGGCGACAAGCAGTGACTTGGGAGCTGTTTAAGACAGCCTTCAAAGGAAAGTATGTTGGGGCTAGTTACGTGGACGCTTGCCGGAAAGAATTTTTGAACTTGGTCCAAGGGTGTAAGTCAGTGGCTGAGTATGAGTCTGAGTTTCTGAGACTGAGCTGGTATGCTTCTGGGATTGTCGCTATAGAGTATGAGCATAGCGTATGCTTCGAGGATGGTCTGAGAGATGAACTTAGGGTGCTGATTGCTCCGCAGAGGGAGCGTAACTCTGCTGCTTTAGTGGAGAAAGCTAAGATAGCTGAAGAAGTGAAACATGTAGAAAGACAGAATCGTGAGAAAGATCAGAACCGTTTTAGGAGAGACAGAATCATGAGAAAGATCAGAACCATTTTAGGAGAGATTTAGGACTTTCAGGTGGTATGAACAGGAATGTTAAGAGAGCAAGGGTAATGGAGCCAGTTCGAGCAGTATCGATGAATACTATTAGACTGCAGGGTTGTAGGAGTTGTGGGAAGATGCATATGAGCGAGTGTTAAAAACATTTTGGTGCTTCTTTCTGATGCGGATCTATGGAGCATAGGGTTAAGGATTGTCCCCAGAAACCAGATCAGGCTCAAGTTTTAGAGCAGAGGGTCGCTCAACCAGTGAAGGGTGGACCACAGTTTCCGAGAGGACATGGTCAAGGCAGAGGTGGTAATGGAAACGGTCGAGGAAGAGGAGCGCCTGGCAGGGGTGTTGGATTTACTGAGGCTCGTCAGCCGAAGTTGGTGTATGCAACTCGTCGCCAAGAGGAGGGTGGTGCACCTGACGTCATAACTGGTACGTTTCTGATTTCTAGTATTCCATACACTACGTAGATAGATGTTGGATCTACCCATTCATATGTTGCATGTGCTATATCTGGGTCGTTGGGTGTGCGCTCTGAGGAGACCATAAGTGGGGTATCTGTACTAAGTCCTTTGGGTCACTTGGTTAGGGTAGATGGAGCTACCTTTTGGAGAATTTGATCTCATTTTGGGAATGGATTGGCTTGTTAAGCATAGGGCTACTCTGGATTGTACTGCTAAGTGAATAATGTTAAAACCACAAAGGATGAGGAGGTTTTGGTGATAGGCGAGCGCAGGGATTATCTGTCTAATGTGGTGTCGGCATTGAGAGCCGAGAAGTGGATTCGAAAGGGATGTGAGGGTTATTTGGCATTTGTAAGCCAATCAGAAACTGAAGATCTGACAATGGATAAAGGTAGAACCGTCAAAGATTTTCAAGATGTTTTTCCAGAGGAGCTTCTGGGTTTGCCCCCTAACCGAGAGGTTGAGTTTGGAATCGACTTGTTGCCTGGAACGGCACCAGTGTCCATTGCACCTTATAGGATGGCACCGAAGGAGTTGGTGGAGCTGAAAGCCCAAATTCAAGAGTTATTGGATAGAGGCTTCATTAGACCAAGTGTGTCTCCGTGGGGAGCACTAGTGTTGTTCGTAAAGAAGAAAGATGGGTCAATGCGGATGTGCATCGATTATCGGCAGTTGAACAAACTGACGATTAAGAACAAGTACCCACTGTCGAGAATCGATGATTTATTCGACCAACTTAGAAGAGCTTCAGTATTTTCCAAGATTGACCTTTGATCTGGGTATCATTAGTTGAGGGTTAAGGAGGTGGAATTCACAAGACGACATTCAGAACTCGGTATGGTCACTATGAGTTCTTCGTTATGCCATTTGGGTTGACGAATGCACTTGCGGCATTTATGGATCTGATGAATCGAGTGTTCCAGCCATACTTGGATCGATTCGTGGTCGTCTTTATCGACGATATTCTGGTTTATTCTGAAACTGAGGAGAAGCATGATAAGCATCTTCGTATTATGCTGCAAGTGCTGAGGGAGAAGGAGCTTTATGCGAAATTCAGTAAGTGTGAGTTCTGGTTGAGAGAGGTAACTTTCTTAGGGCATGTTGTCTCTGCTGAAGGGATCAAGGTTGACCCTCGAAAGATTGAAGAGATTCTGGAATGGAAGCCACCGAGGTTAGTGTCAAAAATTTGAAGTTTTCTGGGTTTAGCTGGGTACTATAGAAGGTTTGTGGGAGGATTTTCGATGATGGCAGTGCCTTTGACAAAGCTTATAAGGAAGGGAGTACCATTTGTTTGGACTGAGAAACAACAGGAATCTTTTGAGAAGTTGAAGAAAGTTCTGACCGAGGCACCTGTACTGATTTAGCCGGAGTCTGGAAAAGATTTTACCGTATGCAGTGATGCATCACATGTAGGGTTGGACTGTGTGCTGATGCAAGAGGGTAAAGTGGTTGGTTATGTATCGCAACAGCTTAAACCACATGAAGTTAACTATCCTACTCATGATCTGCAGTTGGCAGCGGTAATCTTTGCGCTTAAGATTTGGAGACATTACCTGTACGGGGAAAGGTGTATTATATACACAGATCATAAGTGTCTTAAGTACTTGCTGACTCAGAAGGAGCTAAACCTTAGGCAGCGGAGATGGATAGAGTTGCTTAAGGATTATGACTGCGCGATTGAGTATCACCCAGGCAAAGTTAATGTGGTGGCTGATGCCCTAAGTCGTAGAACTGTATCTGAGCTGAGAGCCATGTTTGCTCGTTTGAGTCTATATGACGATGGTAGTCTGTTAGCAGAACTGCAAGTTAGGCCGACCTAGCTGCATGAAATTAAGGAAAAATAGTTGAGGGATGAGTCCCTGGTTTCTCGATTTCGGTAGGTTAAGAATGGGGATACTTTTGAGTTCAGACTGAACAGTGAGGGAGTTCTGTGTTACCGAGGTAGAGTTTGTATTCTGAAGGACTCTGAGTTGAGGCAAGCAATTCTGAAAGAAGCTTATGGAGGTCTGTATGCTATGCCTCCTGGAGGGAGTAAAATGTATCACGACTTAAAGGAGTTGTATTGGTGGCCTGGATTGAAGCGAGAGGTAACGAAAGTTGTGGGAAAATGTCTGACTTGTCAGCAAGTGAAAGCTGAACATCAATTACCTTCCGGACTTTTGCAGCCAGTGAAAGTACCACTTTGGAAGTGGGAGAGGGTAACCATGGATTTTGTGAGTGGGTTACCCTTGACACCATTGAAGAATGACTCGATTTGGGTAATTATGGATAGGTTAACCAAATCTGCTCATTTCATACCTGTCTGCACTTATTATTCACTTCAGAAGTTAGCCAAATTGTATGTGGCGGAAATAGTGCGACTTCAAGGAGTGCTAGTGTCGATTATTTCTGATCGAGATCCTAGATTCACATCTCGGTTTTGCCAAAAGTTGCATGAGGCGTTGGGTACGCGGTTGAACTTTAGTATAGCCTTTCATCCTCAGACTGATGGTCAGTCGAAAAGGGTTATTCAGATTCTGGAAGACATGTTGAGGGGATGCATTATCGACTTTCAAGGTAGTTTGGAGATTACTTACCGTTGGCAGAGTTTGCATACAACAACAGTTATCAGGCAAGTATTCGAATGGCTCCTTATAAGTCACTGTATGGGTGAAGATGTCGTACACCTAGTTGTTGGACCGAGTTGGGTGAACGACAGGTTCTTGGACTTGAGTTGGTGGCAGATACAGAAGATAAGGTCAAGTTGATTAGAGACCGATTGAAGGAAGCATCTGATAGACAGAAGTCATATGTAGATTTGAAGCACAAGGAAATTGAGTACTCTGTGGGTGATATGGTCTTCTTGAAGGTTTCACCTTGGAAGAAAATATTAAGGTTTGCGAGGAAAGGCAAGTTAAGTCCGCGATTCATTGGGCCTTATCGGATTCTTAAGCGAGTGGGTCATGGCAGAGAGGAAGCTACTTGGGAGCCAGAAGTGACGATGCGTCAACAATATCCTCATCTGTTTGATTTAGGTAAAATTTCGAGGACGAAATTTAATTAAGGAGGGTAGAGTTGTAACGCCTCAATTTTCGGGTTCTCTATGTTTTTGTGATTTTTAAAATTTGTGTGTGTTCTGGTTGGTTAAAATATATATTTTAGTAGGTTAGTGGGCCTTTGGAAGGCCCCAAACTTAAGTTAAATCTGTGGTAGTCTTTGGAATTTTAATTTTATGAACAGGTGATGCAATTGGCGTTTGGGCTTTTAAGAGTAAAGGGGTAAAAAATGACACAAAAAGGAGTGTGGTGTAGTGGCAAGGTGGCGCCACTTAGGGGACAAGGAAGTGACACCATAGAGGAAGCAAGGGGTCCAAGGTTCAAGTCTTGGCTCTTGCAATATATTTTGGTTTTTCTTTTCAATAAATCTGTAAGCAAGTAAGTGCGCTTTAAAGTTTAATGTGTTGGATTTATGACACAAATGAGTTGATGGCCTAGTGGTGGTGACGTGAGTTGGCATGTGAGAGGACTTTGGTTCGAATCCCTTGGCAGGCAAAGGTTGATTATTTTGCTATGTTGGGATGGCAAGAGTTGGTGTTGGTTTTAAACTCTGGTGATTGAAGGATCCCATATCGGGAAGCTAACATAAGAGTAGATGGAGAGCTGGCTTTAAATAGAGCAAACCATGAGGAGAGTAGGCATACCCTTCTTGGTTGATTCCTTTCGCTTTGTGACGTGCTCGTTTCGGTTGGGCGTCAGCTAAGAGTGTTTGGAGCGCGGATTAACTGCAGTCTCCTAATAGGTGTGTATTTCTCACTACTCTAGCAGTAGGACGGCTATTTGGGGCCGCGATGGGATGAAATGGGCCATGTGGTCCCAATGGGTCCGTAGGCCCAAGTGGGTAAGTTGTAGAATTACTACAATACCCCTGTAGGGTAGGACTACCGATTTACCCCTGGAGGGTAAAATGACTATTTTGCCCCTCGTGCGTAAATGACTAACTTGTGTGATGATTGGGTTAGTTGACGTGGATTTATGTTAGTTATCGTTAATTCGTAAGTCTAATGTGTTAGTGATTGATTGTAGGATTATCGCGTGGGAGATATCGTCATCAATCGTCATCAACCAGGTGTGTAAACGACACCCTCCCTTAGACTGAATTACTAAAAGTCGAAATACCGAAACGTTGGTATTTTGTGAACTCGCGAGCATGCGAGCACTCGTGAGACAGTTGTTAATGAATATGGTGTATTTGGATGATTAGAGTTCAGAGTGTGCATTTTTGTGCACAACAGTATTTTTGGGCTTAATGGGTCGAAAACGGGCCAATGGGCCAACGGGCCTACTTTGGTAAAAAGACGAGGTAAGTGCTTCTGATTACTTGGTAAACGTTAGAATGAGCATGAAACCTTAGCAATAGGTGATAATTACTGAAATACCCTTATGCATGCAAAATTGCGATTTTACCTCTAGGGTTATTTTTTTGAAAAGCATGATGTTACATTTACGTATCGTATGCCATGGCATATTATTTACATTGCATGGGACATGGGTTTATATTGATGGAGGAAGCGTTTTGGCGACCTCATTTGCAATCTGGTGGCCTCGCCACATATATCTGATACGGTGACTTCGTCACAATATCCGCGACCTCATTGCAATCCGGTGGCCGCCACATATATATATCTGATACGGTGGCCTAGCCACAATATCATGTTGGTGACTTCGTCCCAATATCTGGCAGCCTCGCTGCAATTTCTGTGGTGTGTAGCGGTTGGGTGGGTCGAGTAGTCTCCCCACATAGTGTAAGGCTGGTACGGGGGTGTTATGGATGGCTCTGGGTTGGGATTTCTACATTCATGATATATTTGTTCTGTATCTGCTATGGGCCTATGGGTTTCATTTTGATTTCTGTACTGGGCTAAGGCCCAGATAAGTTTGACTCTGAGATTTGATCTGTTTTAGGCTATGGCTGGGTTATGTTACACACTGAGTTTCCGAACTCACCCTTTATTTTCATCTCTGCAGGAAATCCTCAACCATAGTGCGCTTAGAGCTGTGAGGGATTCGGAGTGGCCACATCATCTGCAAAGTTGGTTTTCTAAGTTAGTTTATTTTATTATTTTATATTCGATTTAATTTTGGGTTTTAAGTTGTAATAAGGCCGCTATTTAAATTTCTTTTTTCCGCTATGGTTTTATTTTCTAATTATATTTATACTATGGTGAAACTGCTAGTGTTAGGCTGCGCGGGTTTTCAAAATTAATGAATGTTTTCAAGACTCAACAAGCACAACAAATGGATAGCCTAAAGATTGATAAACTGGCTTTTCATTCAACCGTTGTTTTTGCAAGGACCACCCCAATCACTTAAACCAGTGAATGTATACTAAGTCGTAAGTCCATGTGACACGTCAGATCTGGCCATAATCTCTGGGCCGGGTTTGGGGTGTTACATTACAGTGAATGCAGATTAGTGAGTGGGGCTTGCTTTAAATGTAGATCTTTTGATCATTTTATCTGTAATTGTCCAGAAAAGTTCACAACTAAAAGAGAACAACCAGTGAAAACAAGTAACATGACTACTAGAAGGAGGTCGCCTCAAAACACCAAAAACTTGAGTGGTAATCGAGGTGCTACAAGAGATTAAATAGTGAGATCTGAAGCACAAGCACCTGCCAGGGCTTACGCTATATGTGCACGAGAGGAGGCATCATCACCAGACACTATTACTGGTATTTTTTCTCTTTTTGATACTGATATAGTTGTGTTGATAGATCTTGGATCAACCCATTCATATATTTGCATGAATTTAGTATTTAAAAAGAGTTTACATGTCGAGTCTACAGAGTTTGTAATTAAAGTATCAAACCCCTTAGGCAAGTTTGTATTAGTTGATAAAATTTGTAAAAATTGTCCTCTGATGATCCGAGGTTACTATTTTTGGGCTGACTTGATGCTTCTACCGTTCGATGAGTTTGATGTGATTTTGGGTATGGACTGGCTGACTATGCACGATGCAGTTGTGAATCGTAGACAGAAGACTATCGAATTGAAATGTCAAAATGGTGAGATTCTTTGTATTGAGTCTAATGATTCGAGCGAATTACCTTCTGTGATATCGTCTATGTTAGCTCAGAAATATTTGAGAAAGGGCTATGATGCATATCTTGCATAAGTATTAGATATGAAAGTGTCAGAATAAAAAATTGAGTCCATACCTGTGGTCTGTGAGTTTTCAAATGTATTTCCAAAAAAATTATCGGGATTGCCTTTGATCAGATAAATTGAATTCTATCTAGATTTTGGATCGTGATATTAAGTTTCTGAGGAGGAAGTCCATACTATTAGTGAAGGTTCTGTGGCGAAATCATGGCACTGAGGAAGCCACATGGGAACTGTAACACCCCGTACCCGAGTAAGCTGCCGGAATCGGACACGAGGGGTTAACGGCTTAAACCATTCACTTTCACAGTCCATTTTAAAAATTTTCCAGGCAGTTAGCTAACTGCGTCACTATCACTTTAAAAATCATATCTTGAGTTCTAAAACTCGAAAACCAATTTCGTAATTTTTCCCTGAAATTAGACTCATATATGCATCTACAAATTTTTTTCTAGAATTATTGGTCAGGCCAATTAGTACAGTTTATTAGTTAACTTCTCCCCTGTTGCAGGGATCGACTACACTGACCTTCGTGCGTTACGAATTAGATATCTCCCTGTACAGGGCTTCAATACTGATGCCGTTTGTTTCTGTAGAAACTAGACTCAAAGAGGAATCTATACATATATGGAATGATTCCTAATTATCTCTGGTTAATTTACAATGAATTTCCAAAGTCGGAATAGGGAATCCAGAAACTGTTCTGGCCCTGTCTCACGAAAACTTAAATATCTCTTAACATACTGTTCATATGATCGTTTCGTTACTTTCCTACGAAAATAGATTCATCAAGGTTCGACTACATAATTTATTCACTATTTAATTCTCTTTTTACTATTTTTAGTGATTTTTTACATTCACGTCACTGCTGCTACCAGCATCTATTTTTAAGGTAAACTTTACCTATTTCATGGTCCTCCATAGATCAACTAGAGTTTGTCATACATATACCAAAAGTGATCATGAATGACCACTCCCATGGCTAACCGTTACCAACATTTCCATACCTCTTGACAAACAACATACAACGATTATAATGCTATGATCAAAGTATATCTAAGCCATTTTCGCATGGCTATCCGAATTTACACAAAACCGAAGGGTACATGACCTACACCAAAAGGGTAGTCCTATACATTAACCAAGATATCCTCTCACTACTAGTCTATTCTATACATGCCATAAGATATTCCAAAACATAGCAGTACCAAACAGTGGATAGTGATAGTGTGACTAGTTCTTGACGATCCCCGAGCACTGTAGCTTCCAAATGAGATCTATAAAACAGAGGAAACAAAGTACACGGAGTAAGCATTACAATGCTTAGTAAGTTTCAAGCAGTGTCAGCAGATAACAATCAAGTTATAACATAGTTGTTCGTATTTTATTTCACTCTTCCTTCGGGCATACCACCCCTTTATCCAAATATGCACATCTCATCATAATCATAGGAATAGTCTCATAGATTGCTCTCGTATACATCACATAACTACCTTATGGTTTAGTTTAAATCAAGCTCACATATAAGCTTGGAGTACATCCTGTTTAACCTTTCGCATTGCGTATTTTTATAAGCAATTCTTATAAAAGAAGTCTTACCGGACATAATCTCCACACGTAGTCATCGGGTCTTACCGGTCATAATCTCCACACGTAGTCATCGGGTCTTACCGGTCATAATCTCCACACGTAGTCATCGGGTCTCACCGGAACATATTCAAGTTTCATGTACATTTAATCACATGTTACAACATTCACATTAGCCATTCGGCTTTACCACATATGCATATCACACATATATTTTACATTAGCCATTAGGCCTTATCACATATACATACACTTTCACATTCACCACATCGGCCATTAGGCCTCATCACATATACATACACTTTCACATTCACCACATCGCCATTAGGTCTCATCACATATACATCCACTTTCACATTCACCACATCGGCCATTAGGCCTCATCACATATACATACACTTTCACATTCATCACATCGGCCATTAGGCCTCATCACATATACATCCACTTTCACATTCATCACATCGGCCATTAGGCCTCATCACATATACATCCACTTTCACATTCATCACATCGGCCATTAGGCCTTATCACACATATATGTATATCATACATATTTCATATTTTTCTTGTACATCAATTTCACCAATAGCTTATAAGCAACTCAAATAGTTTCATCAACGTTTACAACAAAATCACATATTCACTACAAGCAGTTTTTCTGACCAACAGTCACCAAGTTGTTTATAACTGGAGCTACAAAACTCAAAATCAATTGCCGTTAATTTTCCCGAATGTAGACTCATGTATCTTCCACCCATAAAATTTTCAGAATTTTAGGTTTGGCCAATCAAAACCAGATTTTTCTTAAAGCTTCCCCTGCTCCACTGTTTGACTAATCTGACCACTCTTCACTACGAATCAAATTTTTCATTGTACAGAATTCATAATGTGTTCTATTTGACTCCATTTGAAACTAGACTCATTAAGGAGTCTAAGCATATAAATCTTATCTCATAACCATTTTTGTACGAATTATAATGATTTTCCAAAAACAGAACAGGGATTTGAGTCATTCCGACACTGTCCCGCACAACATTAAATATCTCTTTATAGGAAATTTCTTTGCTTCCACGGTCTCTTTTATAAGAAACTAGACCAACTAAGATTTGATTACATATTTTATTCAGCCTATAATTCCACACCAACAATTTATAGTGATTTTCTAAAATCACCTTACTGCTGCTGTCCAAGCAATTTATTACAATTTGCTCTTAAATTTCCAAGTCCAAACACTTATGAACTTACCATTTGGGTTTAAGACATATCATGGCCACATCATATCTTATCAAATCAACTCATTATGCCCTATTATGATTGAATTTACTCAACGATTTGTCGCTTAAAACTTACCTCGAAAGTGGTCGACGACTAGATATCCACGGCTATTCGTTTACTTCCTCTTTTCCCTTATCCGACTTTGATCCTCTAGGCTCTTGAGCTAAATCAAACCATTTACTTCCCAATCAAACACCATCACACGGCATCCATATACATTTTAGAACCATTCTTAACATATTTACTACTCAAGCATGTAACTTAACAACTTAACCATTAGTTTCCGAACCACAAACAAAACATATTCATACGTCAATATCTCAAACCTTACCATAACAACCAATATGCAAGATATCACATATACATAACTTAGCTTATGAGAACATATGTATTACATCATAAACACATCTTTTACCAATTACCTCACTTAAGCCAAATTTTTTATAATCAATCACAAAGAAAATATACCACAATCACACTTCCAAAATGAGCTACCTCCATGGCCGATTATACTTCATCATTGACATATCTCATTTTCGAATCATATAATCAACATTTGTTCAAGACATCAAACCTCTTTAATTTCGGCTATTACTAATATAAACATTCACAAATATATTCTTAGGAAGACCGATTTCTTTCCATAACACATTCATCATCAATACACCATCACATGCACCATTACAAAACTTCACTTTTAGCATGCAAATGATATCAACACAATCTTACCTTAGCGAATATCATCTCCATGACATAGTAAGGATTGGAACCATGGCTAGTTAGAACTCAAGCTAACTACTAAAATATACATGAATCTCATGGCAAAACATCAAACTTACCTTAATAGTGACCTAGGATAGCGAATGCTTCACTCCCTTCTTCCTTTTTTCCTTCAAATTTTCGGCCAAAAGATGAATCAAAGGATGAACATTTTTTTCTTCTTTGTTTTCTTTCTTCCATTCACGGCAAGGGGAGGGGGGAGCATGGATGAGACCATTTTTTTTTTCTTTCTTTGCCCATGCTCTTTAATTTATTTTTCCACCCATGATGCACCAACAAAACATGTCTATGACATGTTTTGCCCATCATCCTTTGTCATGGCCAGCCACTAGCAATTAAAAAGGGGGAATTTGACATGCAAGTCCTCCTTTTTGTTTACATGCACTATTAGATCCTTGTAGATTAGCCTATCACATTTCAAAAGTGTCACACAAGTCCTTTTGACTAAATTCACATGCAATTTACTAAATCGAAGCTTAAGATTTTCACACATTCATATTCACATATTTTAGACCATAAATATCACATCCAAATAATTTGGTGACTCGGTTTAGTGGTCCCGAAACCGGTTTCCGACTAGGGTCACTTTAGGGTCATCACAGAACACGAGGACTCGATGCGTCACCAGTATCCTCATCTGTTTGATCATGTAAATTTCGAGGTCAAAATTTCTTTTGGGGGTAGAGTTGTAACGCCCTAATGAATTTATTTTTGATTCTATAATTATCTGACACAAATGTGTATCTACTTTTGTGGTTAAGTGTTCTGGGTGTGTGTGTGAGGTCTTGGGTTCAAGCTTCACCTTTGTTAATTTTGTTCTTTTTTATCCAAGCCTTATCCTTGTTGAGTGGGCTTACATAAAATTGTCTGAAAAATCATATCAGAATGAGCCTACTAGTTTGAGTGGTAAAGGAGTTAATTTTCGGGCTGACTTGATGCTTCTACTGTTTGATGAGTTTGATGTGATTTTGGGTATGGACTGGCTGACTATGCACGATGCAGTTGTGAATTGTAGACAGAAGACTATCGAATTGAAATGTCAAAATGGTTAGATTCTTTGGATTGAGTCTAATGATTCGAGTGAAATGTCAAAATGTCACTAGTATCATTCGCACACGTAATGCCCATATTCATTCATTATTACCCATTGAAAGGACTTAACCAAGTCTATAAAACATCATATATGTACACTTTTAAACATATCATCTCATTTAAGTTTGAATTCGTATAGAAATGAACACTTAAACTTTGCTCAAATTACCGGCACGAAGCCTACTAGGCACGAAGGCCCGAATACACGTCACTAGTATGATTGCTCTTCGGAACTTAGTCCGGATACATCACTCTCAATTCTCATGTACATATACACATATAGCAATACACATTTGTATATCATTTACATTACTTGAATACAAACACAACATGCTTATCGACCACTCAACTTCCATTTCCATAGCCACATACAAAAATCACATTTATAGTCATAAAACTCTTTCAACATTGCATCGCTTATACCCTTAGTTCAATCCAAATCGAAATTCAAATACGAGTACATGATACGTACCTGATCAACTTAATAATTTAGGCATATCTAAGTGAAGTTATATCACAAATTCTCATAGTCAGAAGCTTGCTACAGCTCGATCGGGATCAAGATCCATTACAATACAGCAACCACATTTTAATAGTCAAAAATCATCACACTATCATTTTATCACTTTATGGCATGTATAAATAGACTCACGCGTGCTACGTTAGTCCTAGAATCGACTAAACCGTCCATTACAATACAACAACCACATTTTAATAGTCAAAAATCATCACACTATCATTTTATCACTTTATGGCATGTATAAATAGACTCACGCGTGCTACGTTAGTCCTAGAATCGACTAAACCGTAGCTCTGATACCAATAAAATTGTAACACCCGTGCACTGAGTCCGCTGCGGAATCGGACACGAGGGTTAACGGCTTAAACCATTCACTTTCACAGTCCATTTTAAAAATTTTCCAGGCAGTTAGCTAACTGCGTCACTATCACTTTAAAAATCATATCTTGAGTTCTAAAACTCGAAAACCAGTTTCGTAATTTTTCCCTGAAATTAGACTCATATATGCATCTACAAATTTTTTTCTAGAATTATTGGTCAGGCCAATTAGTACAGTTTATTAGTTAACTTCTCCCCTGTTGCAGGGATCGACTACACTGACCTTCGTGCGTTACGAATTAGATATCTCCCTGTACAGGGCTTCAATACTGATGCCGTTTGTTTCTATAGAAACTAGACTCAAAGAGGAATCTATACATATATGGAATGACTTCTAATTATCTCTGGTTAATTTAAAATGAATTTCCAAAGTCGGAATAGGGAATCCAGAAACTGTTCTGGCCCTGTCTCACGAAAACTTAAATATCTCTTAACATACTGTTCATATGATCGTTTCGTTACTTTCCTACGAAAATAGATTCATCAAGGTTCGACTACATAATTTATTCACTATTTAATTCTCTTTATACTATTTTTAGTGATTTTTCACATTCACGTCACTGCTGCTACCAGCATCTATTTTTAAGGTAAACTTTACCTATTTCATGGTCCTCCATAGATCAACTAGAGTTTGCCATACATATACCAAAAGTGATCATGAATGACCACTCCCATGGCTAACCGTTACCAACATTTCCATACCTCTTGACAAACAACATACAACGATTATAATGCTATGATCAAAGTATATCTAAGCCATTTTCGCATGGCTATCCGAATTTACACAAAACCGAAGGGTACATGACCTACACCAAAAGGGTAGTCCTATACATTAACCAAGATATCCTCTCACTACTAGTCTATTCTATACATGCCATAAGATATTCCAAAACATAGCAGTACCAAACAGTGGATAGTGATAGTGTGACTAGTTGCTGACGATCCCCGAGCCCAGTAGCTTCCAAATGAGATCTATAAAGCAGAGGAAACAAAGTACACGGAGTAAGCATTACAATGCTTAGTAAGTTTCAAGCAGTGTCAACAGATAACAATCAAGTTATAACATAGTTGTTCGTATTTTTATTTCACTCTTCCTTCGGGCATACCACCCTTTATCCAAATATGCACATCTCATCATAATCATAGGAATAGTCTCATAGATTGCTCTCGTATACATCACATAACTACCTTATGGTTTAGTTTAAATCAAGCTCACATATAAGCTTGGAGTACATCCTGTTTAACCTTTCGCATTGCGTATTTTTATAAGCAATTCTTATAAAAGAAGTCTTACCGGACATAATCTCCACACGTAGTCATCGGGTCTTACCGGTCATAATCTCCACACGTAGTCATCGGGTCTTACCGGTCATAATCTCCACACGTAGTCATCGGGTCTCACCGGAACATATTCAAGTTTCATGTACATTTAATCACATGTTACAACATTCACATTAGCCATTCGGCTTTACCACATATGCATATCACACATATATTTTACATTAGCCATTAGGCCTTATCACATATACATACACTTTCACATTCACCACATCGGCCATTAGGCCTCATCACATATACATACACTTTCACATTCACCACATCGGCCATTAGGTCTCATCACATATACATCCACTTTCACATTCACCACATCGGCCATTAGGCCTCATCACATATACATACACTTTCACATTCATCACATCGGCCATTAGGCCTCATCACATATACATCCACTTTCACATTCATCACATCGGCCATTAGGCCTCATCACATATACATCCACTTTCACATTCATCACATCGGCCATTAGGCCTTATCACACATATATGTATATCATACATATTTCATATTTTTCTTGTACATCAATTTCAGCAATAGCTTATAAGCAACTCAAATAGTTTCATCAACGTTTACAACAAAATCACATATTCACTACAAGCAGTTTTTCTGACCAACAGTCACCAAGTTGTTTATAACTGGAGCTACAAAACTCAAAATCAATTGCCGTTAATTTTCCCCGAATGTAGACTCATGTATCTTCCACCCATAAAATTTTCAGAATTTTAGGTTTGGCCAATCAAAACCAGATTTTTCTTAAAGCTTCCCCTGCTTCACTGTTTGACTAATCTGACCACTCTTCACTACGAATCAAATTTTTCATTGTACAGAATTCATAATGTGTTCTATTTGACTCCATTTGAAACTAGACTCATTAAGGAGTCTAAGCATATAAATCTTATCTCATAACCATTTTTGTACGAATTATAATGATTTTCCAAAAACAGAACAGGGGATTTCGGAGTCATTCCGACACTGTCCCGCACAACATTAAATATCTCTTTATAGGAAATTTCTTTGCTTCCACGGTCTCTTTTATAAGAAACTAGACCAACTAAGATTTGATTACATATTTTATTCAGCCTATAATTCCACACCAACAATTTATAGTGATTTTCTAAAATCACCTTACTGCTGCTGTCCAAGCAATTTATTACAATTTGCTCTTAAATTTCCAAGTCCAAACACTTATGAACTTACCATTTGGGTTTAAGACATATCATGGCCACATCATATCTTATCAAATCAACTCATTATGCCCTATTATGATTGAATTTACTCAACGATTTATCGCTTAAAACTTACCTCGAAAGTGGTCGACGACTAGATATCCACGGCTATTCGTTTACTTCCTCTTTTCCCTTATCCGACTTTGATCCTCTAGGCTCTTGAGCTAAATCAAACCATTTACTTCCCAATCAAACACCATCACACGGCATCCATATACATTTTAGAACCATTCTTAACATATTTACTACTCAAGCATGTAACTTAACAACTTAACCATTAGTTTCCGAACCACAAACAAAACATATTCATACGTCAATATCTCAAACCTTACCATAACAACCAATATGCAAGATATCACATATACATAACTTAGCTTATGAGAACATATGTATTACATCATAAACACATCTTTTACCAATTACCTCACTTAAGCCAAATTTTTTATAATCAATCACAAAGAAAATATACCACAATCACACTTCCAAAATGAGCTACCTCCATGGCCGATTATACTTCATCATTGACATATCTCATTTTGAATCATATAATCAACATTTGTTCAAGACATCAAACCTCTTTAATTTCGGCTATTACTAATATAAACATTCACAAATATATTCTTAGGAAGACCGATTTCTTTCCATAACACATTCATCATCAATACACCATCACATGCACCATTACAAAGCTTCACTTTTAGCATGCAAATGATATCAACACAATCTTACCTTAGCGAATATCATCTCCATGACATAGTAAGGATTGGAACCATGGCTAGTTAGAACTCAAGCTAACTACTAAAATATACATGAATCTCATGGCAAAACATCAAACTTACCTTAATAGTGACCTAGGATAGCCGAATGCTTCACTCCCTTCTTCCTTTTTTCCTTCAAATTTTCGCCAAAAGATGAATCAAAGGATGAACATTTTTTTCTTCTTTGTTTTCTTTCTTCCATTCACGGCAAGGGAGGGGGAGCATGGATGAGACCATTTTTTTTCTTTCTTTGCCCATGCTCTTTAATTTATTTTTCCACCCATGATGCACCAACAAAACATGTCTATGACATGTTTTGCCCATCATCCTTGTCATGGCCAGCCACTAGCAATTAAAAAGGGGAATTTGACATGCAAGTCCTCCTTTTGTTTACATGCACTATTAGATCCTTGTAGATTAGCCTATCACATTTCAAAAGTGTCACACAAGTCCTTTTGACTAAATTCACATGCAATTTACTAAATCAAGCTTAAGATTTTCACACATTCATATTCACATATTTTAGACCATAAATATCACATCCAAATAATTTGGTGACTCGGTTTAGCGGTCCGAAACCGGTTTCGACTAGGGTCACTTTAGGGCATCACAACTCTCCCCACTTAAGAAATTTTCGTCCCGAAAATTTCTACCTATCATAGTTTAGAATAACGTCCTCTTATTGAATTATATTCATATAAACATTAGCTCATCGATAGCAATTGTAATTCATTATTGATTTCACATCAATCTATAAAATCATTTTCTTATCTCAAAACAAATACATAAACATTTCTACAAGTATGCACATATATCTCATTTCCTTGATTTCATAAGCAATAATCACTTAATTTAATTCACAATTGCATTTCAAACACATATCAAGCACATACTAACATGTATAATTCACATCATCAACCCACATATTTGTAACCCACATTTTCATCCATGTATAAGTCAGTAACTTTGGCGAAAATACACATATACTCAAACATCCCAATAAATATCCTTTATAACTCATCGTATCTCAATATTCAACTTCCACACACTGAACATTTAATTCATTCAGCACATACGAACATACCTCATTGCTGGAATTTTTGCAAGCGTATTAACTGAAATTTTACAGCAAGATTGCTCATTTTCGAATCATGTACCTTGAGGATTTAACCGGATATAGCGACTCGCTCGATTGTCCTCGGGACATAGCCGGTTATAGTTATTCGTACAATTGCCTTCGAAATTAGCCCGGATTTAGTAACTTAGCACAAAAGCCTTGGGACTTAGCCGGATACCATTGAATAACCAAGAACATATATCAACAAATCAATACACATTCTTATTACATTCTCATTACCAAAGCTCAAACACAAGACACTCATCATATTTACAATTTCGCTCAATAGCCACACACCAAGAGCGTGATTTCGATTTGCTTAAAACATGATCTAATCAAATCATAATTTAAGCTCTATTCACTCAAGAACTTACTTCACATTACCAACCCTTATGTTCATACACAAAAGATCAATTTAGCTAAAGGCCGGTAGCTCGTTTATCAACTGAGCGAATACTTACTTGTAAGGGCTCAACTAATTCAAGCACATATAGCTCTTACAATGCCATATCCTAGATATGGTCTTACATATGCTCACATCTCGAGCCGATGCCATGTCCTAGGCATGGTCTTACACATTATCTCAAATCAATGCCTTCGTCCTAGACGAGGTCTTACATGAGTCTCATTTCACACACTTAGTGCTCGTTGAAAAACTCACACACACAAGGTGCCTCAATTCTTCGATCTCGCACACATAGTGCCTCGATTACTGATCTCGCACACATAGTGCCTCGATTACTGATCTCGCACACATAGTGCCTCGATTACTGATCTCGCACACATAGTGCCTCGATTACTGATCTCGCACACATAGTGCCTCAATCATTCGCACACGTAATGCCCATATTCATTCATTATTACCCATTGAAAGGACTTAACCAAGTCTATAAAACATCATATATGTACACTTTTAAACATATCATCTCATTTAAGTTTGAATTAGTATAGAAATGAACACTTAAACTTTGCTCAAATTACCAAGACGAAGCCTACTAGGCACGAAGGCCCGAATACACGTCACTAGTATGATTGCTCTTGAACTTAGTCCGGATACATCACTCTCAATTCTCATGTACATATACACATATAGCAATACACATTTGTATATCATTTACATTACTTGAATACAAACACAACATGCTTATCGACCACTCAACTTCCGGTTCCATAGCCACATACAAAAATCACATTTATAGTCATAAAACTCTTTCAACATTGCATCGCTTATACCCTTAGTTCAATCCAAATCGAAATTCAAATACGAGTACATGATCGTGCACTGATCAACTTAATAATTTAGGCGTATCTAAGTGAAGTTATATCACAAATTCTCATAGTCGGAAGCTTGCTACTGTTTCGATCGGGATCAAGATCCATTACAATACAGCAACCACATTTTAATAGTCAAAAATCATCACACTATCATTTTATCACTTTATGGCATGTATAAATAGACTCACGCGTGCTACGTTAGTCCTAGAATCGACTAAACCGTCCATTACAATACAGCAACCACATTTTAATAGTAAAAAATCATCACACTATCATTTTATCACTTTATGGCATGTATAAATAGACTCACGCGTGCTACGTTAGTCCTAGAATCGACTAAACCGTAGCTCGATACCAATAAAATTGTAACACCCGTGCACTGAGTCCGCTGCGGAATCGGACACGAGGGTTAACGGCTTAAACCATTCACTTTCACAGTCCATTTTAAAATTTTCCAGGCAGTTAGCTAACTGCGTCACTATCACTTTAAAATCATATCTTGAGTTCTAAAACTCGAAAACCAGTTTCGTAATTTTCCCTGAAATTAGACTCATATATGCATCTACAAATTTTTTCTAGAATTATTGGTCAGGCCAATTAGTACAGTTTATTAGTTAACTTCTCCCTGTTGCAGGGATCGACTACACTGACCTTCGTGCGTTACTTAATTGGATATCTCCTGTACAGGGCTTCAATACCGATGCCGTTTGTTTCTATAGAAACTAGACTCAAAGAGGAATCTATACATATATGGAATGACTTCTAATTATCTCTGGTTAATTTAAAATGAATTTCCAAATTCGGAATAGGGAATCCAGAAACTGTTCTGGCCCTGTCTCACGAAAACTTAAATATCTCTTAACATACTGTTCATATGATCGTTTCGTTACTTTCCTACGAAAATAGATTCATCAAGGTTCGACTACATAATTTATTCACTATTTAATTCTCTTTCTACTATTTTTAGTGATTTTTCACATTCACGTCACTGCTGCTACCAGCATCTATTTTTAAGGTAAACTTTACCTATTTCATGGTCCTCCATAGATCAACTAGAGTTTGTCATACATATACCAAAAGTGATCATGAATGACCACTCCCATGGCTAACCGTTACCAACATTTCCATACCTCTTGACAAACAACATACAACGATTATAATGCTATGATCAAAGTATATCTAAGCCATTTTCGCATGGCTATCCGAATTTACACAAAACCGAAGGGTACATGACCTACACCAAAAGGGTAGTCCTATACATTAACCAAGATATCCTCTCACTACTAGTCTATTCTATACATGCCATAAGATATTCCAAAACATAGCAGTACCAAACAGTGGATAGTGATAGTGTGACTAGTTCTTGACGATCCCCGAGCCTGTAGCTTCCAAATGAGATCTATAAAACAGAGGAAACAAAGTACACGGAGTAAGCATTACAATGCTTAGTAAGTTTCAAGCAGTGTCAACAGATAACAATCAAGTTATAACATAGTTGTTCGTATTTTTATTTCACTCTTCCTTCGACATACCACCCCTTTATCCAAATATGCACATCTCATCATAATCATAGGAATAGTCTCATAGATTGCTCTCGTATACATCACATAACTACCTTATGGTTTAGTTTAAATCAAGCTCACATATAAGCTTGGAGTACATACCTGTTTAACCTTTCGCATTGCGTATTTTTATAAGCAATTCTTATAAAAGAAGTCTTACCCGGACATAATCTCCACACGTAGTCATCGGGTCTTACCGGTCATAATCTCCACACGTAGTCATCGGGTCTTACCGGTCATAATCTCCACACGTAGTCATCGGGTCTCACCGGAACATATTCAAGTTTCATGTACATTTAATCACATGTTACAACATTCACATTAGCCATTCGGCTTTACCACATATGCATATCACACATATATTTTACATTAGCCATTAGGCCTTATCACATATACATACACTTTCACATTCACCACATCGGCCATTAGGCCTCATCACATATACATACACTTTCACATTCACCACATCGGCCATTAGGTCTCATCACATATACATCCACTTTCACATTCACCACATCGGCCATTAGGCCTCATCACATATACATACACTTTCACATTCATCACATCGGCCATTAGGCCTCATCACATATACATCCACTTTCACATTCATCACATCGGCCATTAGGCCTCATCACATATACATCCACTTTCACATTCATCACATCGGCCATTAGGCCTTATCACACATATATGTATATCATACATATTTCATATTTTTCTTGTACATCAATTTCAGCAATAGCTTATAAGCAACTCAAATAGTTTCATCAACGTTTACAACAAAATCACATATTCACTACAAGCAGTTTTTCTGACCAACAGTCACCAAGTTGTTTATAACTGGAGCTACAAAACTCAAAATCAATTGCCGTTAATTTTCCCGAATGTAGACTCATGTATCTTCCACCCATAAAATTTTCAGAATTTTAGGTTTGGCCAATCAAAACCAGATTTTTCTTAAAGCTTCCCCTGCTTCACTGTTTGACTAATCTGACCACTCTTCACTACGAATCAAATTTTTCATTGTACAGAATTCATAATGTGTTCTATTTGACTCCATTTGAAACTAGACTCATTAAGGAGTCTAAGCATATAAATCTTATCTCATAACCATTTTTGTACGAATTATAATGATTTTCCAAAAACAGAACAGGGATTTCGAGTCATTCCGACACTGTCCCGCACAACATTAAATATCTCTTTATAGGAAATTTCTTTGCTTCCACGGTCTCTTTTATAAGAAACTAGACCAACTAAGATTTGATTACATATTTTATTCAGCCTATAATTCCACACCAACAATTTATAGTGATTTTCTAAAATCACCTTACTGCTGCTGTCCAAGCAATTTATTACAATTTGCTCTTAAATTTCCAAGTCCAAACACTTATGAACTTACCATTTGGGTTTAAGACATATCATGGCCACATCATATCTTATCAAATCAACTCATTATGCCCTATTATGATTGAATTTACTCAACGATTTATCGCTTAAAACTTACCTCGAAAGTGGTCGACGACTAGATATCCACGGCTATTCGTTTACTTCCTCTTTTCCCTTATCCGACTTTGATCCTCTAGGCTCTTGAGCTAAATCAAACCATTTACTTCCCAATCAAACACCATCACACGGCATCCATATACATTTTAGAACCATTCTTAACATATTTACTACTCAAGCATGTAACTTAACAACTTAACCATTAGTTTCCGAACCACAAACAAAACATATTCATACGTCAATATCTCAAACCTTACCATAACAACCAATATGCAAGATATCACATATACATAACTTAGCTTATGAGAACATATGTATTACATCATAAACACATCTTTTACCAATTACCTCACTTAAGCCAAATTTTTTATAATCAATCACAAAGAAAATATACCACAATCACACTTCCAAAATGAGCTACCTCCATGGCGATTATACTTCATCATTGACATATCTCATTTTGAATCATATAATCAACATTTGTTCAAGACATCAAACCTCTTTAATTTCGCTATTACTAATATAAACATTCACAAATATATTCTTAGGAAGACCGATTTCTTTCCATAACACATTCATCATCAATACACCATCACATGCACCATTACAAAGCTTCACTTTTAGCATGCAAATGATATCAACACAATCTTACCTTAGCGAATATCATCTCCATGACATAGTAAGGATTGGAACCATGGCTAGTTAGAACTCAAGCTAACTACTAAAATATACATGAATCTCATGGCAAAACATCAAACTTACCTTAATAGTGACCTAGGATAGCGAATGCTTCACTCCCTTCTTCCTTTTTTCCTTCAAATTTTCGGCCAAAAGATGAATCAAAGGATGAACATTTTTTTTTTCTTCTTTGTTTTCTTTCTTCCATTCACGGCAAGGGAGGGGGGGAGCATGGATGAGACCATTTTTTTTTTCTTTCTTTGCCCATGCTCTTTAATTTATTTTTCCACCATGATGCACCAACAAAACATGTCTATGACATGTTTTGCCCATCATCCTTTGTCATGGCCAGCCACTAGCAATTAAAAAGGGGGAATTTGACATGCAAGTCCTCCTTTTTGTTTACATGCACTATTAGATCCTTGTAGATTAGCCTATCACATTTCAAAAGTGTCACACAAGTCCTTTTGACTAAATTCACATGCAATTTACTAAATCGAAGCTTAAGATTTTCACACATTCATATTCACATATTTTAGACCATAAATATCACATCCAAATAATTTGGTGACTCGGTTTAGTGGTCCCGAAACCGGTTTCCGACTAGGGTCACTTTAGGGCTGTCACAGGAACCTGAGGACTCGATGCGTCACCAGTATCCTCATCTGTTTGATCATGTAAATTTCGAGGTCAAAATTTCTTTTGGGGGTAGAGTTGTAACGCCCTAATGAATTTATTTTTGATTCTATAATTATCTGACACAAATGTGTATCTACTTTTGTGGTTAAGTGTTCTGGGTGTGTGTGTGAGGTCTTGGGTTCAAGCTTCACCTTTGTTAATTTTGTTCTTTTTTATCCAAGCCTTATCCTTGTTGAGTGGGCTTACATAAAATTGTCTGAAAAATCATATCAGAATGAGCCTACTAGTTTGAGTGGTAAAGGAGTTAATTTTCGGGCTGACTTGATGCTTCTACTGTTTGATGAGTTTGATGTGATTTTGGGTATGGATGGTGACTATGCACGATGCGATTGTGAATTGTAGATGAAGACTATCGAATTGAAATGTCAAAATGGTTAGATTCTTTGGATTGAGTCTAATGATTCGAGTGAATTACCTTCTGTGATATCGTCTATGTTAGCTCAGAAATATTTGAGAAAGGGCTATGATGCATATCTTGTATAAGTATTAGTTATGAAAGTGTCAGAATCAAAAATTGAGTCCGTACCTATGGTTTGTGAGTTTTCAAATGTATTTCCAAAAAAATTATCAGGATTGCCTTTGATCAGAGAAATTGAATTTGGTATTGAGTCATTTAGATGCCCAGTCGTCTAACGAAGAAGTGTCATTCGATTTGAGAAGCTTGGTTGGAAATAGGCTTTGTTTGGGGTTGGGTATCAAAGATGGGTTCCAAATGGTTAACGATAGTTATAAGTTCGACTAACAAATAAATAAATAGAGTAGATAGCAACTTTCACAGTTAAGTACGGTGTTTGTGGATGGATGGTAATAGGTTTAAGATGCAAGTAAGAACCAACACTAAGAATGAGTTTTGACCTAAGACTTATAGGATCTTAAGATGGATAGTTAAAGGTAATAAACGACCTTGACCCGTTACCTAAAAAGGTAAGAACCAAAGTTATAGGCTGGGTTGAATGCCAAACTTGAGCTAGAGTGATAAGTTCAAAAAAAAAAGACTAAGATTGATGCCACTGACAAACAGATAAGCCAACAAAGTCTTTGGGCGAAATTTGAGAGAAGTAAATCGCACAAAAATGACAGGATTTCATTCAAATTGGCAAAAGTACCTACAACTTGAAATGAGCTAAATATTTATAGCTAGAGAACTAAGCTAGCTGAATAGACAAATGGCATCTAAATAGACAGCTTTTAATGAGCTGAAATTTCCAGAATAGTTCAAGAAAATTCCAAGAAGCTTCCTTGTGCATGGAGGACGTCAATGGGAAACTTCTAGTTGCTTTGTTTCAACTGAAATTTAATGGAAGAGATTGGGAGCTGGATTGGCTTGGGTAGGTTCAGCCAAGAGAGTGAACTAGCTTAAATTAGGTTGCCTTGAAGACTTGAATAGCTTTTGAGCTTAATGACCAACTTGGAGAACTCAATAGCCTTTAGGGTGTGAACAAGGAGAATTAAACAGCCCATGGGTGTGAATGCTTCAGCCGAATGGACATCTTAGTGTGAAAGGAATTTCCAGCTTGTGTGAATGGTAAGCTGCTTGGAGAAGAGAAATCACCAGCTTTATTTGTCCTTTGCAATGACCGAATAGGTGCTTAGGCATTAGCTCCTTCACTTAAATGTCATTCCATATACATGGCTGCCAAATTAATTCCAGCAATTAAATTAGTTTCAAACATAATAAATTCAACTGGAGCTAAAAGAACACATTAAAATTGTGTAATAAGCTAAGACAAATTAAAATTCGATAGCAGCCTTAGACACATTAAAATTCGACTGGACGATTTAATTAAGAAAATAAATTTGTCCTAACCTTAGACGCAATAACTAGCTAATAAATATGCATAAAACTAAGACACATTTAAACATAATTAAAATGTCCAGATTTTAACCAAAATAATTATTTGAGCTGACTTTTAATTTTTAAACTAGCTAAAACTAATACTTAATTTATTTTATCAAATTAATGCAATGCTGAAAAAATAAGAAGGAGCTCAATTTAGCTTAAACGAGCTGGGCTGAGCTTGTGGAGCTGAAAGTGAGCTGAAATCGGCTTGCAATAGGTTGCAAGGGAACTTTGTTGAGCTGGTCCAAGCTCGTTCGATTTCCACAGCCAAGGTCTCGCCCCACCCTTGGTTGATTAAGGCCGAAATGGCCTCTTTGAATTGCTTAGCTCAAGCCCGTGTAATTGGTCCTTGGGGCAGTACCATTGGGTCCTAACTCGAGCTAGGTAAATTCCGGGGCATGATCGTATCATCCCCACCTCTTCAAAGCGACTTATCCTGAAGTCAAAACCTGCATCAAAGGGAGATAAGTCAGAAACATTAAAGCTCGCACTTGTGTTATACTCGCCCAGTAAGTCAAGTCGGTAGGAATTTTCGTTTATTCGTTCTAGGACATGGAAAGGACCGTCTCCTCGAGGCAACAACTTAGACCTACATTGGACTGAGAATCATTCCTTGCACATATGAACCCAAACCCAGTCACCGGGTTCAAAAACCACTCATTTTCAACCTTTGTTCACCTGTTGAACATAGCTCTTGGTCCTTGCTTCTATGTTGGCCTGAACCTTTTGATGCAACTCTTTGACGAAGTCATCCTTTTTCCTAGTATCAGAATGAATTAATTGGTCAATAGGCAAAGGTAGCAAATCCAATGGGGTTAGTAGATTAAAACCATAAACTATTTCAAAGGGTGAATATTTAGTCGTAGAATGAACGATTCAGTTGTAAGCGAACTCGATATGAGGTAAGCAGTCCTCCCACGACTTTAAGTTCTTCAAGATGATTGCTCGAAGTAGTGTAGACAGAATGTGATTGACCACCTCTGCTTGACCATCTGTTTGGGGGTGGAAAGTTGTTGAGAATAGCAACTTGGTTCCTAGTTTAGCCTACAATGATCTCCAAAAATTGGCTTAGAAACTTTGCGTCTCAGTTAGATACTATGGTTCGCGGGATGCCATGCAACTGATCAATGTCCCTAAAGAAAAGATTAGCAACATGAACACCATCGTCAGATTTCGTACAGGCAATGAAATGAGACATTTTCGAGTATCAATCAATAACAACAAAGATGGAATCCTTCCCTCATTTTTGTTTTAGGCAATCCAAGGACAAAGTCCATGGAAATATCCATCCAAGGGCATTCGGGAATGGGCAGTGGAGTGTAAAGGCAGTTTGGTTGAATCTTGGATTTGGCCTTCTTACACGTCACGCTACACTCACAGAATCATTCAACATCTCTCCTTATTTTAGCCCAATAGAAGTGTTCTTGGAGCATTGATAGAGTTTTACCTATACCAAAATGTCCCATGAGACCCCCGCTGTGTGCCTTGTGCACCAGTAAGTTCCGGATGGAGCTTTGGGGAATGCACAACTTTCTTTCCTTAAAAACGAAGCCTTCGTACCTATAAAATTTCTTAACAGAAGAATTCTCGCAAGCAGCAAATATCTCACTAAAATCTTAGTCATTGGCATATAATTCTTTCAAATAAGAGAATCCAAGTAATTTAGATTCAAGAGATGATAATAAAGCATACCTTCTCGAAAGCACGTCAGCTACAATATTGTCTTTACCTTCTCAAAAATATTCGAGATACTCAACCCATTTTGCATGACACTTATTTATTTTATGTTGGCCCTTGATGTGTTTCAATGCTTTGCGATTGGAATGAATCACGAACTCCTTTGGCCATAGGTAGTACTACCATGTCTCGAGAGCTCTGATGAGTGTGTACATTTCTTTTCCATAAATGGGGTAGCTAAGCACAACCCCACTTAACTTCTTGCTGAAATACGCCACAGGCCTTCTATCTTGGGTTAGCACGACCCTAATTCTAACACTTGATGCATCACGTTCAATCTCAAATGTTTTAGAAAAATCAGGTAATGCTAATAAAGGTGCTTTAGTAAGACAATTCTTAATTTCATTGAAAAACTTCTCTTACTCATCGGTCTAGTGGAACACCATATTCTTCTTAATCATGCTTGTTAAAGGTGCGACTATAGTGCTAAAACTGGGCACGAAACGCCGATAAAAACTTGCCAAACTAATGAAGCTCTGAACTTGGCTAACACTCGTAGGTCTCGGCCACTCTTGAATTACTTTTATCTTTTCTTGGTGCACTTCTAGACCTTTCAAGCTGACCATGAAACCTAGAAAAATAACCTTATCAGAACAAAAAGTACACTTTTAAGATTAGCATAAAGGGTCTCCTTTCAAAGAACCTATAAAACAGACTTGAGTTGTATTATATGCTCTTCCAATGATTTCCTATATATGAGAATATCATCAAAATAAACTACAACAAACTTACCAATGAATGATCTTAAAACATAATTCATTAACCTTATAAAAGTGCTAAGAGCGTTGGTTAGGCCAAACGGCATCACCAGCAACTCATACAAACCGTGCTTAGTTTTGAAGATCGTCTTCCACTCGTTGCCTTCTCGCATGCGAATCTGATGGTAGCCACTTTTAAGATCAATCTTTAAAAATAATTGGGCACCACTTAGTTCATCAAGCATGTCGTCTAAGCGAGGTATTGGATGCCGATACTTGATGGTAATCTTGTTTAAAACTCGGCAATCGACGCACATACGCCACATTCCCTCTTTTTTTGGTACCAACAAAACAGGCACAACACAAGGACTAAGGCTTTCTCGAATGTAGCCTTTCTCCATCAACTCGTTGGTTTTCCATTGTATTTCCTTGGTCTTTTCAGGATTCATCCTATAAGCTGGTATGTTCGAAATAAAAACTTCGGGCACAAAATTAATTTGATACTCGATTCCACGAAGAGGTGGCAACCCATTCGGAGTTTCTTCCAGGAATACATCTTGAAAATCCTGCAAAAGAGACACGATAGAAGAGGGTAGGTTTTCAGGTAATTCATTTGTAGAAAACAAATTTTCCTTGTACATGAGCACAAGGAGTGATTGTCTCAATGTCAATGCCTTCCGTACATCACTCGTTTTTGCAAACACGCTCATTTTTTCACACTCTTTTTCTTTTTCATCTTTTTCTTTTCTCATTTTCTTTTCACTCTCTTTTATTGTTTTTCCTCTCTTTTTCTCATTTTTCTTTTTCTCTCATTTGATTTACAGAACTATTAAATTTCGTTTGATCCTCGTAGACTTGCTTCGGTGTTAACGGTGGTAATGTCACACTCTTTCCCATATGCTTGAATGTATACCTATTGGTATACCCATCGTGGATAACTCTCTGGTCAAATTGCCATGGTCTCCCAAGCAACAAATGACCCGCATGCATGGGAACAACATCGCAAAGTATTTCATTCGCATATTTTCCAATGGTAAATGATACAAGTACCTGCTTTGTCACCTTTAATTTGCCGCTATCATTGAGCCATTGGAGTTTATATGGGCTCGGGTGCTTGGTGGTCGACAAGCCAAGTTTCTCCACCATGAGAGTACTTGCCACGTTTGTGCAACTCCCACCATCTATGATGACGCTATAGATCTTCCCTTGGACTTGGCACCAGGTATGGAAGATGTTTTCTCTTTCTTGCTCGCCTTCCACACTTTAGAGACTAAAACTTCTTTTAACAACAAGAAGCTCACCATCTACAACATGTTCTACTTCTTCCTCCTCGTCAAACGTTGGTTCGGGCCTATTTTTAAACTCATCCTCTAACTCAATTTCGTCACCCGCGTGCACCACCATAGTGTTTCTATTCAGGAATTGCTTGCAATATGTTGCATTTCAAGGCATTTGAAGCACTTGATGTCACTCGAATGGTTGGAGGGACTCTCGACCGCTTTGCCTTTGCTGAATTCAGCAAAAAGCTTAGTTCGCTTGCTGGCACTATTGACTCTTTAGCTCGATTCAATAGAGTGTTTTTGCAAACAACTTGACTCCATTTTGAAGTGTTCATGGTGGAATAGCCTCAGACAACACCTTTGCATTTTAATTGCTTCCCCACTTTGATGGCCATATGCACTTTGTCCACCACCTCGATGTAGTGTTACAACTCAAAAATATTGGCAATGTCTCGGTTGAGACCAGCCAAGAAGTGTGCCATGGTTGCTTCACCATATTCTTGCACGTCTTCTCTTATCATTGTGATCTCTATTCCTTTGTAATAATCCTCCACACACCTCAATCCTTGGGTAAGGTTTTCGAGCTTTTGATAAAGCTCGTGGTGCTAATAAGATGGAATGAATCTCTGGTGCATCACCGCCATCATTTCAGCCCATGTTTGTATTGGTGGTTCTCCGTTCCTTCTACGGCTCATGGATAATTGGTCCCACCATATCATCGCATAGTTTGAAAACTCAGTTACTGCTAACTTTACCTTTTTGTTCTCGGAGTAGTTATGGCATTCGAACACTAGTTCGATCTTCTTCTCCCACTCGAGATAAGCTTCTGGATCTGATCGGCCTTGGAATCGTGGAATTGATAGCTTGATGTTCTTCAAGTCATCATCAACACGTCCTCATTCTCGAGGGCCCTGATTCTTTGGCCACTTTGTCTTTCACTTTCATTTGACGCTTGGTCACTCTCCACATTGCTAAGATCGAACAACTCATCTTCGTGGACTCGTTGTCAGCCTCGGTTCCTTGGCGGACTTTGGAGCGACCTCCCTCATTGGGCTCTCTCTTCGACTTGATCAAGCCTTTCTTGAATTGGTTCCAACTTTCGGTCAAATAAGCATTCGACCTCGTAAAGTAAGGCTTGTAGATTTAAGTCTACTACATTCCAAAATGGATGCCTCTTGGGCCTCTCCGCCATATTCCTTTCTAATACGATCGCACCATAGAGTGCATCAAGCTCAAGCAAGGACTTAATGGTGCTGCCCCAAGGACCAATTACACGGGCTCGAACTAAATAATTCGAGGAGACCATTTCGGTCTTAGCAACTGAGTGTGGGGCGAGGCGTTGTGTAACGCCCCAATTTTTGGGAATTCTGTAAAAGTTGTAAAATTTAAAATTTTGTGTTCTGTTTGTTATGTGTAAGATTAATCATGTTGGTGGGACTCTAGAAGGCCCAAGCTTAGGATAACACTCGGTAGTTTTAATTAAATTTAATTCTATAAGAGAAAGGGATTTTGAGAAATTGGGCTTTTAGGAATTATTTGTGAAAAATGGATCACAAGGAAGCAAGTGGTAAAGTGGCATGTGACGCCACTGGGAAGGATGTAGTGGCGTGTGGAAGCTTGGGGAGGACCCAGGTTCAAGTCACAATGACAGCAAATTAAGTGATTAATTTTTATGTACAGGAAAGGGAAGTAATGGAACTGAAATAAAAGTCTGTCAGGAAGAATTTAAGAGGGTAAGGGGATTGAATAAGGATAGAGATAAGGGAGGAAATCTAGGAGCTGATTGGGGTGAGCTGTGTTGGCCGAATTTTGGACTCTTGAGGAGCAAGAGGTGGCCGGCCAAGGGTTTCTTTAGGGGGTAAATTCGGCTAGGTTAAAGTGCCAGTATAAATTCGGCAATAGGGAGGGAGTTGTGCCATTTGCTGCTTTTCTCACCTTCTCCCTTTAGCCATTTTTGCTTTCTTCTTATTCTCTTTCTCCATAGCCGAACCTTTCAAACCTCTTGTCCATCTCCACCCTACTCTACATCACTTTCCTCCATTAATTTTCTTAGACTAAAGCCGAACCTCAAATCTCAAAATCCCGAAAGCTATATTCTTGTGCCATTTTTCCAAAGCCATATTCCTTAATATGTTTTCCTTTTTGACCAACATTCCTCTCCTCTAAACCCCTAGCATCTATCAACAACATTACCCAGGGTTATAGCCTCAAATCATTATTTTCTATATCACCTAGAAAAGCCGAAACTACTATAGAGTTAGGGACGTGTAGCTGAAACTTCAAAGCTTCTAGATTCAAGTTTTACCGTCGTTTAAAGGTTGAATCATGTCGATCTATGTGGAAGCGAGGAAGGAATAAGTGGTAAGTGCTCATCACTCCAAATCTAGTCTTATTTTTCAAGTTAGGAAAAAACCGAAGTCCCTAAAATCTAGGGAGGCTATCAATTTGGGCATAGGGCATAAAGGGTCTTTAACCGATGATTTATTTTGCTGATTAGTCTCTTCTCAAGGGTTGGATCGAAAGCTTGGATCTTTGGAGCGATCAGACTTGGATCTAGCCATCGGATTTCGGCAAGAAGGTAATGTTTTAAAGGCTTTTAGGGACAGAGTCGAACATGGGTAAGTAATTATGGAGATTAATGTTGTGATTTGCAATCTAAGAATTGTAGCAATGTAATTGTAGGCAGTTCGTGCGTGGATCTTGTTAGCAAGTCGTCACAAATCAGGTGTGTAACTGACACCCTTTCATAGGCTAGATTGGCAAAACCCGAAAAGCCGAAATACCAAAAAACTGGTATTTTGGGCACTTGCGAGTGTGCGAATGCTCGTAAGACGTATGGGTAATTATTACTGGTAATCGGAAGTGATAAAACTGCAGTACGCGCAATTTCGTGCGTTTTGATATTTTGGGCTTAATGGGCCAAAATTGGGTTAATGGGCCAACGGGCCCAATTCGGTAAGAACGCTCGGTAAGTGTTTTTGGCTAAACGTAATAGCTACGATATGCATGAAAACCTTAGAAATAGTTAGATTTACTAGAATACCCCTATGTATGCAGAATTACCATTATACCCCTATGTATGCAAAATTACCATTATACCCCTATGCATGCAAAATGACCTTTATACCCCTAGGGTTAATTTTGTCTGAAAAGCATGATGAATTAAATCTGTATGATGTATGCCATGAATGTATACTTGTTGCATGGGGACATGGGTTATATTATGGAGGAAGCGTCCTGGTGGCTATGCCACAAATTATCTGATTCGGTGGCCACCACGTATATTCTGATACGGTGGCACCGCCACAAAATATCTGTGTTGGTGACTCACACATTTTCAGATCTGGCAGCCATGCTGCATATTTCTGTGGCATGTAGCGGTTGGGTGGGTCGAGTAGTCTCCCCACATGGTGAAAGAACGGTATGGGGGTGTATGTGGTTGGATATGGTTGGGTTTCTGCATAAGCATGATATATCTGCTCAGTGCATTGCGGGCCTACGGGTTTTATTTTGATATATGTTCTGGGCTGAGGCCAACTTATTCTGTCTCTGTGGTTTGAACTAATTTAGGCTATGGTTGGGTTGAATTACACATTGAGTTTTCCAAAACTCACCCCTTATTTTCATCCTCGCAGGTAATCCTCAACCATAGTGGGCTTGGAGTCATGAGGATTTGGGTCGCCACATGTTTCTCTGAACTGGTTTCTTTCGGTGAACTGGGCGTCCTTTTAATTTCATCTATGGTTTTGGGTTTTAAGTGTAATAAGGCCTTTTAATTATTTTTATGGTTTTGTTTTACTTTTATTATTTTATTTTATTATGATGGAAAAAAACTATGATGACTAAGGAAAATGGGTTAGCTTTAGGACGCGTTTTCAAAAACATTAAGGGATTTCAAAATAACACGATTACAAGTAAGACTTCCGCTAAGCAAATGTTTTCAAACTTAATCATTTTCTTAAGATAAACATAACCAGACGGTTTTCTCAAAATTATACGAGTCGTTAAGGTGTGGCAATGGTGGTGTGCATGTCTAGGATTGGATCCGAAGGGAGCTTGGTACTTAAGTAGTTCGACGGACTCACCTCCTCTTCTTCCTGGTTTCCTAACTGGTGCACAGCTTCTATTCACCTTAACTTGCTTTAAAAAGTATCTTTTACAACCCCAACTAAGTTTTCCAAACTAAGTAAAATGGAACGTTTTGAACGGATCGATGTGACGCACCGGATTAGGTCATAACGTCTAGGCCGGGTTTGGGGTGTTACACGTTGGCTGGTTAAATAGAACGAGCTTGGACCAACTCAACAAAGTGTCCTTGCAACATATTGCAAACCGATTTTAGCTCAATTCTAGCTCCATGAATTTAGGCTAGCTTGTTCCAGCTCAATTGAGCTCCTTTTTTATTTTTCCAGCATTGCATTTAATTAATTATATAAATTGCATATTATTTTTAGCTCAAATAAATATTAAAGTATTTAATTTTTCCAAAATCAGAACATGAATTTAATGTGTCATGCTACAAAAAATTAGTGCTCCTAATTAACTATTTAAGTTTTCTAATTTGGGACAAATTTATTTCTTATTAATTAGTGCAGCTGAATTCAATATGTCTTAGTTCCAGTATGTTTTCAATTTGTCTTAGCTTATTACATGATTTAAATGTGTCTTTTGAGCTGAATTGATGTGCAGGTTTAATGTGTCCTAGTGTAGCCAAATTTATTTTGTCTCAAATTTAATTAGTTCATCTGATTTGTGCAACAGGTGCATGGACGGAAATAAAGGACTTGGTGTGCTGATAGTTGGCTTCTCTCAAGCATCTATTCAGCCAAAGAATAACCACCCCTTTGTGTGCCCCAAGCTGGCTGATTGGCTCTCCAAAGTAGCTTAATTGTTTTCATATTTGCTGAACATTCTATCACATATGAGGGACTATTCGGTTTTGAGTGTTCACACTCAAGTGATGATCCAAGTTCATTTTCACACTCATAATGCCTTTTACAATACCCTAGCTGCACAATAAAGTTTCAACTCTCTCCAGCTAATCAAGGTAGCTCATTAAAGGATTCCCACACCCTTGGCCGAATATGGACTAAGCCCAATCATCTTCCAATTGCTTCCAATACATTCCAGCTGAACCAACTTCATCTAGAAGCTGTCTAATGGTGTCCCAATGGCTGAATAAAGATAGAATTTGTATGGTTTTATTCTAGAGTTTTCCAGCTCATTTAAAGTTGAATTACTTAGCCATTAAGCTCAAAATGTGCCTATTCGGCTAACCTAAGTTTCTAGCTATAAATACTTGTTGTTTTTCATTTGAAAAGAACTTTTTACATTTTCATTAATGAAACATTATTTCTGTGAGGTTTACTTCCTCTCATATCTCGTACAAGTTTTGAAGACTTATCTAGTTGTGCTAGTGGCGTCTACCGAGCTTGTTTTAGAACTTATCACCTTAGTGGTGTGGCGTTCTCCTATCCAGCTATTCCATCCATCAACTTAAACAATATAGGAACCGAGGTGACACTCCTTAGTGTTGAATCGCTCTTGACGTTTAAGTTCGCTTTACAACTCCATATTTTTCTTTATTTACTTGTTATTCCCAATCGAGCCATCCCCATATCACCTATCTTTGTTTCTCCCTAACCGACCCTACCATCATATAATTAGCCCATTTTGAAACCCATTTTGTTACAATTAAGTCTATTAAGACGATTCCAACAACTTGTCCATTCTTGATAACAACTCTTCTCGAAGACGATCGGGCAACCTTTGTGAATTTGACTTAATCACCCAAGCCGGATTAGATCATTTGGCATCAGAGCTTGTAAATCGAGTAGTGCCGACGCTCATATCAAGTTTGTATAGGGTCGAAAAAAATTGAATTAAAAAAAAATTATCAAGTTGTATTTAACTTCTTTATTGTATTAGCATTATTTTTTATGTAAAAGAAAAAGAAAATACGAAAAAAAGTGTGAAATATTGAAGTCTTTTTTTCTTTTGCTGTTCATATTATCTATTCCTGTTCTCCAAGTGTTGTTCTACCATCTTTTGGCCCCCAACGCCACATTACACCGAAAAATTTTCTTTTAGCCTACCCTTACACCATCACATCTTATCCCTTGTAACCAATTTGAAGCTGACCCCAAGCACTAAGACAATTCCTAAGAAATGAAATATGAGGTTATGAGAGCAAGTACAAGTGGTAAAAGGCATAGAGTGTGGGAGAGCATTCGAGTGCCGGGAAAAGCCTTAAAATGAGTGAAACACGAGTTTGAGTGAACATTCTTTATTTCTTTTTGAGTGAATTAGTGAGGCTTGTAGTGAGGTTTCCAAATCCTATGTCACGAAGTCCCGAAAGAAACATGGTGGAAAGACAACTTGTTCGAGATGTGCCAGATTTGAACTTGCAAGCCCTACTTCGTGAAGTTGAACGGTTGTTTAATTAGAAGTTGGAACCGATACAAGAATGACTCAATCAAGTGGAAGGAAGAGGCTGATAAGCAAGGACTCCTATAAGTCCACCTAGAGACAGCGGTCGAAGGCAAGCCCAAGATGATGAACTTTCTGAACAAAGCGAGGCCGAAAGTGATTAAGGATCAAACATAAGTGACCAACAGAGAGGCCAACGTCATCGTGGTCAACGAGAGCGAAAAAGGTTCGATGATGATTTAAAGAGTATTAAATTATCAATTACTTTGTTCCAAGGATAATCAAATCCCGAAGCCTATTTAGTGTGGGAGAAATGTAATAGCCCAAAATTGGGTCTAGTTGGAACAGAGGCTTCAGAACCACAAAATCTAAGATATAAATAATTATTTTATGATTATTTTGAGGTCTATGACATGATTGCATGATTGTGTGAAAATTTCGTGAAGAAATTCTATGCATAAAGTGCTTAATTCGAAGTTAAGGACTAAATTGAATAAGTTGCAAAACTTGCATTCTAGAAGTTTCTAGTATGAAATTGATTTGAAATATTAATTAGGAGGTCTTAAATAGAAATTTGACCAATTTCTAAGTTATGGACAAAAATTGGACATGGATGGAATTTTTGGAAAGTTTAGTAGTAAGGGTATTTTGGTCATTTAGGGGTAAAATGAATTAAAATACAAAATTAAAAGCCAATTTTGCTCATCTTCTTCACCATGGACGTGTATACCAAGGGAGACTCCATGTCTAGGGTTTTCAGGCTTATCAAGCTCAATTGTAAGTTCGTTCTAACCCCGTTTTTCAAGTTCTTTACGTTTTTGGAGTCCCAGTAACTTGATTTAGCTTATGCTAGCAATAATTCAACCTAGGGTTCATATTTGGAAAAATACCCATAGGTAAAATTTGTGTATTCTGGTGTTTTATGATACAATATGAGGTTTTAAGTTATGTTAGACAACTTTTGCTACTCGGTTTTAAGTGAAAACGAGCAAAAGGGCTTAATCGGTAAAAATACCTAATAGTCATAAGTATATGTTAGAGTGAGAATTTGATGTTGCCATAGAAGGGAAAAGTGATCATCATGTCATAAAACATAAGAATAAGGGATGAAGTTTAATTCCCAAGCCTAGGGGCAAAAGTGTAAATATGCAAAAGTTTAGGGGCAAAATTGTAATTTTTCCAAAGTTTGAGTTAAGGACTATTTTGAATAGTACATTAATTAAATAAGTAAAATATGATGCTTTAGGTCCCAGAAAACGAGATTTGAACCTAGAATGAGAGAAAAATTAAAAATTGGGAAAGTTGGTAAAATGGTCGTTTTAATATCGGTAAGTTCATATGTATAATAAGCATTAATTTATGCATGTTTCAATGTAAAATTGATATATTTAATATGATCTCCGAGGTGTTGAAAGTATGTAAGTTGGTATGATAATAATACAACAATAATGTTGTAATTTATATTTGAAAGTTAAATTTAGTGAATTAATTGAATTATGTTAAATTAAATGATTATGGTGCCAAGTTTATGAATATGTCTATGGTACATGAAGTGCATTGAATTATCATACATAAATGTGATTTCTATGATTATGGATATTATGGGAAATTGTAAGTTCATATGATTTTTAATAAGACAATGTGTAATTTAATGTTATTGCGTTGATATTAAATGAGATGTAAGTTTATATATAAGTAATACATCACTATTACTTGTATTCGATATTTTATAAAAATATTGGAAAGATGTTTGTGGATAATTACTTGATTGGTGAAATTGTTGGAAAGAGAGAAATCCAGTTGAACCTTGGAAGATTGGATGATCTGAGATGGTATGTAGCTAGGTCACATGTATAGTCTTGAGTGCACATCATGTGTACAAGAGAGCTACAAGACATTATGATGTAGCTAGGTCATATGGGTGATACTATGTGTACACCATGTAGACAAGAGAGCTACGGGATATATGTAGCTAGGTCGCATGCGTGGTTCCAAGTGAAGGACACCATGTAAACAAGAGAGCTACGAGATAAACTGGCTAGGTCACATGGGTGGTACTAAGTGTTCACCATGTGTACAAGAGAGCCGAACTATATGATGGGTGGAGCTATGTGCTGAAACCACCAAGAATCAAGGATTGATCCAAGTGTTCAACGGAGACTCTCTATGTATTGCTTTGTGAGCTTTGTGATGAATAAGTGCAGAACTTGGTTATGTGAATGATGTGTTCATTAAGTGACCGAGGATGTGGTAAGGTTATAAACAAGTAAGTTATACATGAGGATGATTTTATGGTGACCTTGTGATCATGGGCCTATACTTGTGATGTATGAAATGTGGTGAAAATGATTTGTGATATGTATGTTAAAATGAGGTTAATACAAAGAAAGTGTGAAAGAGTGAATTAGCAATAAAATTGTTTTGGACAAGATAGCAGTGACGTGATTTTGAAAAATCACCAAAAATAGTATAAATTGAATCAGAGACTGAATGAGATATCAAATTAAATCTTAATGAGTGTATTTTCATATAAAAGAAATATAGAAATCAAAGGAGTTCTATATTTTGAGATATTTATGTTTTTGTGAGACTGATTCAGAATGATTACGTGATCCCCTATTTTGACTTTGGAAAATCACAAAAATTTGGAGAAATAAAATTAGTGGCTAAAAATTATATTTTTAAAATCCATAATGAGTCTATTTTCAAGATAAATCAACAAAACATTATCCGAGTTCTGTACTATGAGATAATTATTTTTTAGTGAAGAGAGGTCATATCTGTCAGAAAGTGAAATAGGGGAAATTTTAATGAATAAACTGTACTAATTGGCTAAACCAAAAATTATGAAAATTTTATGGTGGAAATATATGTGAGTCTAGTTTCAGGGGAAATTTACAGATATTAATTTGGAGCTCTGTAGCTTGAATTATAAATAATTAAGTGACTATGACTCGTGTGGACAGTTTGATGTGAACATTTATTAGTAAATTGTGAAATCGTACTTACAATAATGCTATATACATTAAGGATGTGGAATGGAGAGGAGGAGGAAGAAAATAAATATATGTGGAATACATGGAAACTATGGTATATGAAATATTGATATAATGAAATAAATGATATATGTTTATAAGAAAACAAAAAGAGAATGTTATGTATCATGACATGTATATATATATATGACTAGTCTCAATGTAATGCTTGTTGGGTATGGAATTGAATTGAAATGTTTCAGGAAAACATGTTATTCTACGCATCTGAATCGTGGTTTTTTATAAAGATATGATCTATCTTTAAATATGAATGCTTGATGATTAAGCTGAAGATATTTGGTAAGATGATAATCTTGGTATAAATGTATAAGTGGTACTATAATAAACAAGGTAAAATGAGTATGAGAGACACATGTATGATGACATACAAATGCTATGTTTGTGGTTTAATTGAGGATGTTTAATCATTAAATGAATACCATGTTATATGCTTTTGATTTTGTATAAGTGTGTAAGAGATCAAGGTTGACCAAAGCTTGGAAAATAGCCTAGGTATTTTCCACACGAGCAGAGACACGACCATGTGTCTCAAATTGTATGGAAACAGACTTTCGGACACAGGCGTTTGGAGCCTTAAAGCATGAAATTTCCAAGATTTTCGTAAGTTCTCGGTTTAGTCCTAGACCCTTTCTAAAGTATGTTCTGGGCTCCGTAGACTCAAATAAGGGACTATGTGTAAGAGAATGAACGCTTTGAAATATGAATAAAATTTTATGGCTCGTATTTTAGTTTAATGTTTGTATGTTTGTCTGGTAACGCCTCGTACCTTAGCCCGGCCTCGGATACGGGTAAGGGGTGTTACAAGAAAAAGATCGACCTTATATTCGAATGTCATCAGTATTCAAACACTAAGAAAGTTAAGTTGGCTGTCATAGAATTCACCGACTACGCAATGATTTGGTGGGACCAACTTACCTCGAGTTAGAGGCAAAATGGCAAGCGCCCCATTAACACTTGGGCTAAAATGAAGGCTGTCATGCGCCGAAGGTTCATTCCGACACACTACCATCGAAAGCTTCATCAAAAGCTTCAAAATATAACCCAATGAGTGAAGAGTGTAAAGGATTACTACAAAGAGATGGAAATTGCCATGATTCGTGCCGTTGTACAAAAAGATTGCGAGGCGACCATGGCTTAATTTTTGGTTGGTCTTAACCGTGAGATAGCCAATGTTGTCGAGTTACAACATTATGTTGAAATCATTGATATGGTCCACATGGCAATAAAGGTCGAGAAGATACTTAAAAAGAAAGGCCCCATGCATGGTTATTTGACCTCAAATGTGCCTAAATGGAGCCAAGGCACGAGGAAGGCCTCTTTGGAAAGTCCACCCAAGGAACTAGTGGTACAGGCAAAATCTACCAAGTCAATGGCTGAATCGAGTAAAGGCAAGGTCGTAGAGAACCCTCAAAGCCGTTCACATGACATCAAATGTTTTTAAATGTCTCGGAAGAGGACATATTTCAAGCCAATGCTCAAATCAAAATGTGATGGTGCTTTGACCTAACGGAGACATCGAGTCAAAAGAAGAAGACGAAGAGATTGTTAATGTTGTTGAAAATCCTAACGAAGATGACGAAAAGTTAAAATACGCTGTCGAGGGCAAGATTTCAGTCATTAAAAGGAGTCTAAGCATGCAAAGGGCCATAAAAGAACGCAACGAGAAAATCTCTTCCATACGCGCTGCCTTGTACAAGGGAAGGTTTGTAGCCTAGTTATCGATGGAGGCAGTTGTACTAATGTTGCTAGTATACTCATGGTGAATAAGCTGGACTTACCAACCACGAAACATTCAAGGCCCTACAAGCTCCAATGGCTAAATAAGGGAGTTAAATTCAAGGTAACAAAGCAAGTCTTAGTGCCTTTTTCCATAGAAAAATACCACGATGAAGTCCTTTGTGATGTGGTGCCTATGCACGCGGGACATCTATTGCTTGGGCGACCATGGCAATTTGACTTGCAAATTAGTATACCTTCAAACATCAAGTTCGAAACATCACCTTGGCACCCCTTACAACGCAACAAGTCCTAGAAGATCAGCATTGGTTAAAATAGTCAATGGAGCAAATGAGAGAGAAAGAAGAAATTAAAAATGAAAAAGAAAAGAGAGAAGAAAAATTGAAAGGAAAACAAACAGTATGTAAGGGAAAAAATCGATTGGAAAAAGAAAAATAAAATAAAATTAAAACGAGTGAGAAAAAGAAAAATCTTATGATTCACTAATATCTTCCTGTCTCTTCATTGTTTCAGGTTGACACGAGTTCAGTACACTGACTACACTACCTTGCCAAGGAGAGAAAGTTTGTGTTGCGTAAAAAAAGTAAAGTCGATTCTCCACCCTGTAAGCTTCAAGGTAAACAAGGTAAGTTTAAAACATCTCTACTTTGTTTGAAAGATGATGAAACTGGTGGCAATGATAAGTCTGACAAACAAATGGAAAAATCTTTGCCCCAATCGATTCATATTGTTCATGACTTGAATTTCAAAAAGATACTATACCCTGTTGTGGTCAATTTCCATTTCTTGACTTATGATAATACATTGGCTTTGAAGAATGGAAAAAAGACTCTCACTTTAGAAAGATGTGAAGTTGATAAGCTTGTTGGTGAATTGAACACCAACCGACAACTGCAAGGTTTAAGTAAGCCAAATCATGAATCATATGAATCTATTCATTTGCTTGAATGTGAAGAAGGCTTACATTTCTTGACTCAATGTTTGAATTACATTTGTTTAAACTATGATTTGTGGATGCAGTTTGAGATGTCTAAATGCCTTAAAACATGTGCATTTTTGTTTCAATCATTTGGTAAGCCTTTGTTCGAAGGTTTTGTATTAAATCAACTTGGTTGTACACATTATGCATGTTTGGACCAAATTGATCGATTAAATGCCTGCTTGAATGAATTCTTCATGCCTTTTGACTTGACTCCCATGTCTAATCTATTGCTGAGTTTAGAGATTCCCTTTGAAAGGGTAAAGCTTGCTTATTATTTTGAAATCGGTAGTCGATTAGTTGATCGAGTATATATCAAAGATTCAAAGGGGATTTGCATATTTTTCACTCATCATATTATTAGTCTTTCTTCTTTGACAATGTCATCATTTTCCTTTGTCAAGTTTTGATTTTTAATCAGAATTTTGTGAGCTACTTTATTCCAAGCTTTGATGTGAACAAAAGGCTCGACTTGGGGACAAGTCACATTTAAGAGGGGGGATGATACGATCGTGCCTCAGAGTGCATCAAGCTCGAGGAAGGACTTAATGGTGTTGCCCCTGTAACAGCCCGATTTAGACCCTAATCAAAACAGTGGTTTTGGGACCATGAGTCCGAGTCAAAAAAATATTTTAAAATTATTTTCTATGTTTATTTTGTGTGAATTTAAGCCTGTAAAATTTTCGTAATTTAATTTTGTCGTTTGAGTATCCGATTAACTAAAAGGGCTTAATCGCGTAAAATAAAAATTTGATGGTTAATTGTAAAAGGGCTAAAATGAATGTGTCTTTGTCATTTGAGGTATTTAGTATGCAATTTGTCCATGAAAATAAGTAAAGGACAGTAAAGACTTTAAATTATAGTGGTTTTATATTAGTTAATAAAGGTTAAATATGTAATTGAATTAAAAGTTAATATATTATAAAACATAAAATTTAAAGCCATGGTTCATACTTTTCTCTTTAACTGAATATGAAAATAGAAAGAAAAAGAAAAAGAAGCTAGGTTTCGGTTGTATTCAAGCTTGATTAAGGTATGAGTTTAGCTCGGTTTTTGATAATTTTTATGTTTTTAGGATTGTTGCTTCGAATACTATCCGACCCATGCTAGAATTTCTGATTTTGATGCATATTTTGAGTTATGCCATTGATGAATATTTGTGTTTTGTGATGTTTGAGGATGAAATATCAAAGATTTGTTTTAGATTAACATGTTTTATATTGAAGCTTTTGATGATTTTGAGTAATTAGGACTAAATTGAAAAAAAATAAATTAAGGGACTAAATTGTGAAATAAATGAAATGTGAGCGCTTGTATGTGTATAGGGAGTATTCGGCTCAAGTATGGCATGGGCAAATTATGCTTGTTTTGTGTTTTGTGAATTTTGGATTAAATTGCTAAAAATGTAAAATGTATAGGGAAAAAGTGCAATTTGTCCATTTATGTGTTTTTGAATGAAATTGATTAAATAAGTTTAAATTATGTCAATTTAGATCAAGAAAAGGAAAATCGAACTTGGATCGGGGAAAAGCAATAATAGTCGAATAATCGATTTACAATGTTCGTCGATACCCAAGGTAAGTCTTTAAGCAATTAAACATCGTCTATTTTGAATGTAAAATGGTTTAATATGATGATTCAAATTTTATAGATTTACAGTAGAGTTTTCGAATGTGGTTAAACATGGAATTAATGTGGTTGAGTTTTATTCGACTGAGTTAAAAGCTCTGAAAGTTTGTATGAACTACGTGGAATATCTAGACGATTCGATATATGAAATGTTTATGAAATGACTTTATAATAGTGATATTCAGGCTTTGAGCCTAGCAAGTAATGTGCTAGTGAGTTAAATCAAGCTTTATGCCTAGCAGGCTTATTGCCGGTGTATAAAATCAGACTTTGAGTCTAGTAGGCCTTGTGCCGGTGTGTGATACAGGCTTATGCCTAGCAGGCTTTATGCCGGTGAATTATTAAAAGTTTATGCTTAAAAGAATTCATACTGATGTGGTATTTGAATACATTAAACGAGCTAAATGGTCAGGTATGGATAAACTTATTACCTATTTAATATAAGGTAAGTAAGTAACTTGATGATTTATTACAAATAATGTGTGATGCAAATGAAGTATTTTTGTGATTATGGAATGTGTATTTGGTTTTATGATAAAATGATATGAATATTATGGAATTTGATTTGTGAATATGTGTATACAATATCATGTATATTCGGCCATATGGATAGTGCTGTACGTGATGCTATAATACGATTTTTGAGCTTGTGTATATGATTGTATGTGCAATTGGTTATATAATGACATCTTGAATTTGAAGGTTGTATGATAATTAATTGCTTTGATTATAAGAGCATTCGGCCAAGGAGAAAATATTCTATGAAAGTATAAGTTATATATGAATGGAATTAAAAGTTTGAGGTTGAATGTGATTACAAATGTATAATTTGAATTATTTGATTGAAATGATTTAATATTGAGATGTTGGCGTACCTTAATTGTTTAATTTGCTTAAGGCTTACTAAGCTAAGTTAGTTTACTTTCTATATATATATATATATATATATATATATATTTGTCTTTGTTTTATAGATTTTGGATTCAAGTTACAAGCTTGGGGATCGTCAACAAAGTCTATCACACTATCGGCCATTTTCGGTATTTGCTATAAAGCACTATGAAATTATGGCATGTATAGGCTAGAACATAATTTAAAAATGCTGAATGTGGGTTTTGTATAAAAGCCATGCAAAAATGGCTTATTTCTATGCTTGAATTCGGTTCTAGTATGATAATGTTTCAAGTTCATTTTGATTAATATGCTATGTGCCATGAATGTATAAAATATGTATTCAGTACTATGTGTTTGAAAATGGCTTGCTTATTATGTTTAAATTTGATCTTGAAAGTTCTTAGTAAAAATGTTTAATGAACATGTTCATTGGTACTTGATGATGAAAGTTTTGGAATAACATGTTCATTGGTACTTGATGATGAAAGTTTTGGAATATGTATGCGATTTTAGGTAGCAAGATTTGGCTATAAAAGTAAAATATTATAATATGTTTTTGGTGTGTTAATTAGTTGTGATGGATAATATGGATTGGATTATAATTTAAGTGATAGGCATTTATGATTTAATTTGATTAATTTGGTGATTATATGGTAAAAAATGCATGTGTTTCTTGAAATTTTGGTTGTCTGTTTGGAATACATACTTTTGGTGCTCAATTGTGAAGTGTGGTTTCAGCTATAGGGTAAAAGCATATCATGCATATATACATATTTATATTGATTAGGTTGTATATAAATGTTTGGTCTTGTAATTAAATTAATAGGTAAAGAGAAAGATACATGAGTGATAGAAATTTTGGTGTCCATTTCTGAATTAAGTTAAGACATTTTTATATGTCTTTTGAATGTTTCGATTAGTATTTAAACTGTAAAGCATGCAAGTTCAAATTGATTATGACCTAATCCGCATATGTATGTGGTTTAAGATATGTATTATGGATTATTAAGTTATAAAAATGTGTATGTGATTTGGTGGCTATACATAATTACAATGGTGGTAATAGAAGTATGTTTGATCATGTTGTAATAGTTAATGCTGTGTATATAAATCCATTATATGCAGTAGGCAATACGTTGAATTTGGTCATGACTTGTTCATGTAAGATATAAATCAATGTATGTTCTGAATTGTGATATGTATATATTTTTAATTATAAATGAGTTTGAATTGAGTGAATATTAAATGTTTGGATTTGTGCTTTTTATTCGATAATGCCTCATGACCCTAGTCTGGCGACGGATAAGGGTTAGGGGTGCTACGTTTTATTGGTATCAGAGCTATGGTTTAGTCAATTCTAGAACTAACGTAGCATGTGTGAGTCTAACTATACATGCCATATTATATACTGTGATAGTGTGATAAATTCTAACAATTGAAAGTGTGCTTTCGTATAGTAAATGGATCCTGACAGAGCTATAGCTAATGCTGTCGAAAGTGTAGAGCCTACTCCTGTGCATGGGACAGCTCCAGTTGAATCTCAACTGATCTCGAGTAACCAAGAAGGAGAGGCTAAGCAAGCCTTTTACCAAATGATGAACGATTGATTTACAATATATTTGGACTGATCTCGAGTAACCAAGAAGGAGAGGCTAAGCAAGCCTTTTACCAAATGATGAACGATTGATTTACAATATATTTGGACTAATCTGGCTGCACAACAACCTCCACCCCCGATTAATCCATCTTCGATACCTGCTATACCTCAAGTGAGTGATCCGCTGAGATTACTTAAGCCACCTGTAGATAAAATCAAAAAACACGGGGCTGAAGAGTTTAAAGCTACTAACGATGATGATGCTGAGTGGGCTGGGTTGTGGCTTGATAATACTATCCGTGTGTTCGACAAGCTATCTTGTACTCCGGATGAATGTTTAAAGTGTGCCATATCATTATTACGAGACACTGCATATCACGGGTGGAATACACTAGTATCGGTGGTTTCAAAAGAGCGAGTAACCTGGGAATTCTTTCAGACTAAGTTCCGTAAGAAATACATCAGCCAGAGATTTTTTCGACCAAAAATGCAAAGAATTTCTAGAATTGAAACAGGGTCGGATGACCGTAACTGAGTATGAACGAAAATTTGTGAGATTAAGTCAATATGCTCGTGAATGTGTTTCAATTGAAGCTATCATGTGTAAAAGATTTGAATATGGTTTGAATGAAGACATTAAATTGCTAGTTGGTACACTTGAAATCAAAGAGTTCGTGGTACTTGTTGAACGAGCTTGCAAAGCAGAAGAACTCGGGAAAGAGAAAAGAAAAGCTTATTTTGAAGCTAGAGATTGCCGTAAGAGATCAACGAGTAAGACTTTTCACTCAGCATCGAAGAAGTTCAGAGATGATTTTAGTTGATTTAAAGCTACTTCAGACTTTTCTAGACAAGACCGAGACCGACTTTCTGTGAGTTCACGAGCCACTTCGATTGCTAGTGTTGGTAATGATTAGTAGAATAGACTCGAGTGTAAGCATTGTGGTAAATGGCATTCTTCAAATTGTAGATTGCATGATCGGTCTTGTTTTAAATATGGATTGATGAATTATTTTATCCGAGATTGCCCTATGTTAACCGAGCAAAACACTATTCAAAACACGAGATCGAGTAACATGTCAGTACGAGGCAGACCACCCAAGCATTCAGTAATGTAGATGGTAGTCAGAGAGGGATGAAAAATATAGTACTTCGATCTGAGGATCGTGCACCTGCCAGAGCATATGCTATACGCACTCGTGAGGACGCTTCTTCTCCAGATGTTATTACCGGCACTTTCACTCTTTATGATACTAGTGTTATTGCATTGATTGATCCTGGTTCGACTCATTTCACTCTTTATGATACTAGTGTTATTGCATTGATTGATCCTGGCTCGACTCATTCTTATGTGTGTGAAACATTAGTATCCAGTAAGACTTTGCCTACTGAGTCTACTGAGTTTGTGATTCGAGTATCAAACCCCCTAGGACAGTGTGTTTTGGTTGATAAAGTATGTAAAAATTTCCCTTTGATGATTCGAGATTCATGCTTTCTAGCTGATTTGATGTTGTTACCTTTCGACGAGTTAGATATAATTTTGGGTATGAATTGGTTGACTTTGCACGATGTTGTTGTTAATTGCAAAACAAAAAGACCATTGATTTGAGATGTCAGAACAATGAGATTATTCGGATTGAATCTAATGATCTGAGTGGTTTACCAGCAGTAATATCTTCGATGTTAGTTCGAAAGTATGTGAGAAAAGGTTGTGAAGCTTATCTTGCTTATGTGCTTGATAGTAAAGTAACTGAAAAGAAGATTGAATTTGTAGCAGTTGTGTGCGAGTATTTAGATGTGTTTCCTAAAGAATTGTCGGGTTTGCCATCTATCCGAGAGGTAGAATTTGGTATTGAGTTAGTACCAGGGACGACTCTGATTTCAATAGCTCCGTATCGGATGGCACCTACTGAATTAAAAGTGTTGAAAGCACAGTTGCAAGAGTTAACAGATAGAGGTTTTGCACGACTGAGTTTCTCTCCCTGGGGTGCGCTAGTTTTATTCGTGAAAAAGAAAGACGGAACTATGAGAATGTGTATTGATTACCGCCAGCTAAATAAGGTGACTATAAAGAATAAATACCCATTTCCACGGATTGAAAACCTGTTCGATCAGTTGTAAGGGGCTTCAGTGTTTTTGAAGATAGATTATGAGTTTATGGTTATGCTGTTCGGACTTACTAATGCACCTGCTGTTTTTATGGATTTGATTAATTGGATCTTCAGGCAGTATTTAGATCGATTTGTGGTTGTGTTCATTAATGATATTTTGATTTACTCCCGTGATGAAATCGAACATACCGAGCATTTGAGACTTGTGTTACAGACTTGGAGAGAAAAACATGTGTATGCGAAGTTTAGTAAATGTGAGTTCTGGTTACGCGGAGTCAGCTTTCTAGGACATGTTGTTTCAGCATCAGGTATTCGGGTTGATCCGAGCAAAAGTTTAGCAATACTTGACTGGAAACCTCCGAGAAACATTTCTGAAGTTCGCAGTTTTCTGGGACTTGCTGGTTACTATAGACGGTTTGTGAAAGGTTTCTCTATGATTGCAACCCTGATGACGAAGCTACTGCAGAAAGATGTGAAGTTTGAGTGGTCAGTAAAGTGTCAAAAAATTTTTGATCAGTTGAAAGCCCTTTTGACCGAAGCTCCAGTGCTAGTTCAGCCAGAATCGGTTAAAGAATTTGTTATCTATAATGATGCATCTTTAAATGGTTTGGGCTATGTTTTGATACAAGAAGGAAAAGTTATAGCTTATGCCTCGAGATAGTTAAAGTCGCATGAAAAGAACTATCTGACGGACGATCTAGAATCGGCAGCTATTGTGTTTGCATTGAAAATTTGGCGCCACTATTTGTTCAGTGAAAAATGTCATGTTTAGTCCGATCATAAAAGTCTAAAGTACTTGATGACTCAAAAAGATCTGAATTTGAGACAGCGTCAATGGTTAGAGTTGTTAAAAGATTACGAGCTAGTGACTGACTATCACCCGGGAAAGGCTAATGTTGTTGCTGATGCTCTATGCCAAAAATCATTGTTTGCTTTGTGTGCAATGAATGCAAATGTGGTTATGTCAGATGATGGTGCGATAATAGCCGAGTTAAAAGCAAGACCGTTATTTGTTCAAAAAATTTGTGATGCCTAGAAGGTTGAAAATGAGTTGATAGCAAAACGAGCTCAGTGTGATTCAAATGCTAATTCAAAGTTTCGAGTTGATGCAGATGACTGTTTGAGAGTTAAAAACCGAATATGTGTTCCAAGGAATTCAGAGTTGATTCAGATGATTTTGAATGAAGCTCACAACAATCGGTTATCTGTTCATCCATGTAGTACGAGGATGCATAATGATCTAAAACAACACTATTGGTGGCAAGGTATGAAACGAGACATTTCTAACTTTGTATCGAAATGTTTAGTCTATCAGCAAGTAAAAGCCGAGCATCAGGTACCTTCTGGATTGCTTCAGCCGATCATGATATCTAAATGGAAATGGGACAGAGTCACAATGGATTTTCTATCCGGTTTACCGATGACACCAAGCAAGAAAGATGCAATCTGGGTTATTATAGATAGATTGACTAAATCTGCTCACTTTGTTCCAGTTCCTACAGATTACTCGCTTGTTCCAGTTCGTACAGATTACTCGCTTGATAAACTGGCTGAATTGTATGTTTCTCAGATCGTGAGGTTACATGGTGTGCCTATATCTATTGTTTCAGATAGAGATCCGAGGTTTACATCGCGATTTTTAAAAAAACTGCAAGATGCATTAGGTAGCAAATTGAATTTTAGCACTGCTTTCCATCCCCAGACAGACAGTCAGTCCGAGTGAATCATTCAGATACTTGAGGATATGTTAAGATGTTGCATTCTCAAGTTTGAAGGTACGTGGGAACTATACTTACCTTTGATTGAATTTGCGTATAATAACAGTTTTCAATCAAGTATCAAAATGGCACCTTATGAGGCTTTGTATGTTCGTAAATGTCGTACACCGTTATATTGGAATGAGCTCAGTGAAAATAAGATACACGAGGTCGATTTTATCAGAGAAATTGAACAGAAAGTGAAAGTGATCCATAAAAGTCTAAAAGTAGCATCAGATCATCAGAAATCTTATGCAGACTTGAAACGTAAAGACATAGAGTTTCTGATAGGGGATACAGTGTTTTTGAAAGTCTCACCGTGGAAGAAAATACTCAGATTCAGTCGTAAACGAAAATTGAGTCCAAGATTTATTGGACCGTATGAGATTATAGAGAGGTTTGGGCCGGTTGCGTATAGACTACTGTTACCACCTGAGCTAGAAAAGATCCACAGTATATTCCATGTATCAATGCTTTGTAGATATCAATCTAATCCTTCACATGTAATTAGTCCATCTGAGATTAAACTTACGCCCGATATGGCATATGAGGAAGAGTTGATTCGTATTCTGGCTTGTGAGATTAAAGAGTTGCGAAATAAGCAGATTATGTTAGTCAAAATACTATGGCATAAACATGGAGTTGAAGAAGTAACGCTGAAGCTAGAGGATTCAAGTTACAAGCTCGAGGATCATCAGCAAAGTCTATCACACTATCGGTCGTTTTCAGTATTTGATATAATGCATTATGGAATTATGGCATGTATAGGCTGGAACATAATTTAAAAATGTTGAATGTTGGTTTTGTATAAAAGCCATGCAAAATTGGCTTATTTCTATGCTTGAATTCAGTTCTAGTATGATAATGTTTCAATTCCATTTTGATTAATATGCTATGTTCCATGAATGTATAAAATATGCATTAAGCACTATATGTTTGAAAATGGCTTGCTTCTTATCTTTAAATTTGATCTTGAAAGTTTTTAGTGAAAACGTTTAATGAACATGTTCATTGGTACTTGATGATGAAAGTTTTGGAATATGTATGTGATTTTAGGTAGCAAGATTTGGCTATGAAAGTAAAATATTATAATATGTTTTTGGTGTGTTAATTAGTTGTGATGGATAATATGGATTGGATTATAATTTAAATGATAGGTGTTTATGATTTAATTTGATTAATTCAATTATTATATGGTAAATAATGCATGTGTTTCTTGAATATTTTGGTTGTCTGTTTGGTATACATACTTTTGATGCTCAAATGTGAAGTGTGGTTTCGGCTTTAGGATAAAAGCATATCATGCATATATACATATTTATATTGATTAGGTTGTATATAAATGTTTGGTCTTGTAATTAAATTAATTGGTAAAGAAAAAGATAAATTAGTGATAGAAATTTTGGTGTCCATTTATGAATTAAGTTAAGACATTTTTATATGTCATTTGAATGTTTCGATTAGTATTTAAACTGTAAAGCATGCAAGTTCAAATTGATTATGACCTAAGCCGCATATGTATGTGGTTTAAGATATGTATTATGGATTAATAAGTTATAAAAATGTGTATGTGATTTGGTGGCTATACATAATTACAATGGTGGTAATAGAAGTATGTTTGATCATGTTGGTAATAGTTAATACTGTGTATATAAATGCATTATATGCAGTAGGCAATACATTTAATACTTGTTTATGTAAGATATAATGTATGTTCTGAATTGTGATATATATATTTTTAATTACAAATGAGTTTGACTTGAGTGAATATTAAATGTTCAGATTTGTGCTTTTTATTCGGTAATGCCTCATGACCCTAGTCCGACAATGGATATGGGTTAGTGGTGTTACAGCCCCAAGGACCAATTACGCAGGCTCAAGTTAAGCAATTCAAGGAGGCCATTTAGGCCTTAGTCAACTGAGTGTCGAGCAAGGCGTTGGCTGGTGAAATAGAACGAGCTTGGACCAGCTCAAGAAAGTGTCATTGCAACATATTGCAAACTGATTTTAGCTCAATTCCAGCTCCATGAATTTAGGCCAGCTCGTTCCAGCTCAATTGAGTTCCTTTTTATTTTTCTAGCATTGCATTTAATTAATTAAAAAAATTGCATATTAGTTTTAGCTAAAACAAATATTAAAGCATTTAATTTGTCCAAAATCAGAACATGAATTTAATGTGTCATGCTACAGTAAATTAATGTGTCTAATTAACTATTTAAGTTGTCTAATTTGGGATAAATTTATTTCTTGTTAACTAGTGTAGCTGAATTTAATATGTCTTAGTTTCAGCATGTTTTCAATTTTTCTTAGCTTATTACATGATTTAAATGTGTCTTTTGAGTTGAATTAATGTGTATGTTTAATGTGTCCTAGTGTAGCCGAATTTATTATGTCTCAAATTTAATGAGTTCATTTGATTTGTGCAACAGGTGCATAGACGACATTAAAGGACTTGGTGTGCTAATGGTTGGCTTCTCTCAAACATCTCTTCAGCTAAAGAACAGCCACCCCTTTGTGTGCCCTAAGCTGGTCGATTGGCTCCCCAAAGCAGCTTAATTGTTGTCACATTTGCTGAACATTCTTTCACACATGAAGGACTATTCAGTTTTGAGTGCTCACACTCAAGTGATGATTCAAGTTCATTTTCACACTCATAATGCCTTTTAGAATACCCTAGCTGCACAAAAAAGTTTCAACTCTCTCCAGCTGATCAAGGCAACTCATTAAAGGATTCCCACACCCTTGGCTAAATATGGACAAAGCCTAATCAGCTTCCAATTGCTTCCAATACATTCCAGCTAAACCAACTTCATCTCGAAGCTGTCTAATTGCGGACTAATGGCTAAACAAAGACATAGAATTTGTATGGTTTTATTCTAGAGTTTTCCAGCTCATTTAAAGTTGAATTACTTAGCCATTAAGCTCAAAATGTGCCTATTCGGCTAACCTAGGTTTCTAGCTATAAATATTTGTTGTTTTTCATTTGAAAAGAACTTTTGACATTTTAATTAATGAAACATTATTTCTGTTAGGTTTACTTCCTCTCATATCTTGTACAAGTTTTGAAGACTTATCTAGTTGTGCTAGTGGCGTCTACTGAGCTTGTTTTAGAACTTATCACAGTCGTGGTGTGGCGTTCTCCTATCCAGCTATTCCATCCATCACCTTAAGCAATATAGGAACCGAGGTGACACTCCTTAGTCTTGAATCGCTCCTGAGGCTTAAGTTCGTTTTACATCTCCATATTCTTTCTTTATTTACTTATTATTCCCAACCGAGCCATCCCTATATCACCTATCTTTGTTTCTCCCTAACTGACCCTACCATAATAAAATTAGCCCATTTTGAACCCCATTTTGTTACCATTAAGCCTACTAAGCCAATTCCAACAACTTGTCTATTCTTGAGAATGACTCTTTTTGAAGACGATCAGGCAACCTTTGTGAATTTGACTTAATCACCCAAGTTGAATCACATCACTTTCCAGGCTTCTTAACATAGTAAAAGAAAAACCTCACCACAAAACCTCACGTTCACTCAGAAAGAAAGAATAGTTGACACTCACACTCGTGTTTACACTCGTTATATGGCTTTTTCTCCTCTCTAATGCACTTACTCACTTGAGGCTTTTTCCGCTCTTTCTTCTCTCATGGTTTTGTAAAAAAACTTTTTTAGGCTTTATCGTAGTCTAGGGGTCGGTTTCAAATGGGTTAACAATGGAAGTGATGTAAAAGGCATAGGGTAGGCTGAAAGAAGAAAAAGAAATAAAATTGGCTTTGAATGTGGTGTGTAGGGTAGATAATGATAGTAGGAAGGAAACTTACTTGATTGGGATTATGACTAGATGAACACAAAATTTCAATCACTTTCTTTCTCTCTTTTTTTATTTGATAATTTTCAAAAAAAAAATTCAATATATACAACTACAATGCACTTGTAATACATGAAATAATGCTAAATTTTTTGTTTGATTTTTTTATTTTTTTTACAAACCTATTCTAGGATGGCTTCGAATGTCAATTGTAACACCTCGAATTTGGGCCTAGAAGTATTGGGCCTTCAGTGCGGGTCCGTAAGGAGGTTGTATATAGGTATTTAATTGTGAAATGAAATAACACAATTAAATATTTGCCTTAGTGGTTAATGGCTTTGAGAAGTGTTGGAGAAATCTTGGGTTCAAACTTGGGCTTTAGCAAAAATTTTGGTATTAAGTGAAAAAAACCTGGATGCTTGGATGAGGGCCTTCTAAATTATTGTGGTAAATAAATGACACAAGAAAGCATGTAGTCTAGTAGTTGTGGCGTCATTAAGGTTGTATAGGAGCCTGGGTTCAAGCCTTGCTTTTGCAATTTATTTTGGTTTTTTTTAGGGAACCTAGACTTTGGCCTTTAGACCTTATAATTAATTGGGGATAAAATATGACACAAAAAGCCTTGTGGCTTAGTGGCAAGTAGCGTGTGGAGCATCTGAGGGGAGGCATGGGTTTGAATCCCATGGCAAGCAAGGAGCATTTATTTTTCTAACAGGGGGCAGCAAGAGTTGGTGATGAATTTAAACTCTGATGTTGGAAGGATCCCACATCGGAAAGCTAACAGAAGAGGGGATGCGAAGCTGGCTTTAAATAGAGAGAACCATGAGAAGAGTAGAGGTACCTTTCTTGGCTGGTCCCTTTCACTGTATAGCATGCTCGTTTGGGTTGGGCGTTGGCTAAGAGTGCTCGGAGCTTGGATTAACTCCAGTCGCCAATCAGGTGTGTATTTCTCGCTACTCTAGCTGTAGGATGGCTACTTCGGGCCGCGATAGGCCGAAAGGGGTCATGTGGACTAGGCTAGGTGAATCTCATATTCGTGGCTAGATTTGGGCTAAAAGGGCCACACGAGCGTGTGGGCCCATTTGGGCCGAGAACGGGCTTTAGGGCCATTTTTATTGTTATCCCTATTTAGAATACTTTAGTTTACCAATTATTGAAATGCCCTCGACTTGTAAAATTACCAAAGTACCCTCGATTTACAGAATTACCATTTTACCCTTGATTTATAGAATTACCGTTTTACCCTCGATTTATAGAATTACCGTTTTACCCTTGATTTATAGAATTACCATTTTACCCTCAATTTATGAAATTACCGTTTTAGCCTCGATTGTGAAATTACTGAAATACCCCTGTAAGATAAAATTACCAAAATACCCCTAGTTTGTAAAATTACCAAAATACCACTGGTTTGTGAAATTACCGAAATACCCTCAATTTGTAAAATTACCAAAATACCCCTGATTTACAAAGTTACAGAAATACCCTTGACTTTCTAAAAATTATGGAAATACCATTGATTTACAAAATTACTAAAATACCCTTGGTTTGTAGATTTACCAAAACACCCTTGTAGGATGAAATGACTAAAATACCCCTAATAGGTAAAAAGACCGTAAAGCCCCTGTAAAGTAAAGTGACCGTAATACCCTTGTATGGTAAAATGACGAATATGCCCTTATGTTCCGTATGACTGATGTGCTTAGGATTTACATATATTGATATTGGATTAGTTAAGTTTGAGTGATAGGTGGTGGTTATCGTAGGTGATTGATTATGGAAGCGTTTCAACTTCAACCCATAACAAAGTGCATTAACCCTCGTAATAGCTTAGATTAATATTTCTTTGAGAAGTCGAAATGCTAAAATACCGGTATTTCGGGAACTTGTAATGTTGCATTTGGGTATAGATGCGATAAATATGATAAGATCGGTGTTTGGATCGATGGAACAGGTAAGAACTCAATTTTGTGCACGATGGTAAATTGGGCCTCAATGGGCTAAAATTGGGCCCAATGGGCTTTCGGACCCATTTGGGTAGAATTGATAGAAAATGGAATTTGGAAAAGTAGTACGTTAACACGGTTAGTATTGTTGTAAAATTTGGGTTAAGTAGGCTAAATCAGCATTCGTCGGGCCCATTAGGGGTTTTGGGCCCAAAAGCCCGAATTTGATAAAGTGGGTTAAAGATCATTGTTTAAACACTTGAAAATATTGATGATTGTAATGATAATGGAAAACCCTGATATTTGGTAAAATTGAAAATACCCTTATAATGTGAAAAGTGACTGTTTTGCCCTTGTGGGCAAGTGACTGACTTGGACTTCGAAATTGGGGTTTGAAAAGTGTTTTTATAAAAATTTTGTTTTGAAATTTATCAACAAAACTTGACTTGTTTCTGGAAAGATGTTATTGGAAGTGTAGCACACCGAGTCTCTGGCACCAAATCTGTAAGTTCTCTAACTCTATTTGCTGTTATAGATTGAAGTGCTATATTGAGAAACTACTATAGATAGTAGCACAATCTTGGAACTCTCTAGTTAGAGTAAACTGTAACGCTTGAATTTAGATTTAGTATTTATTTGGTGTGCGTTCTGGAAATGTAGAAATTGTTTGCATGTGAAGTCTGTCTGCTCCGATGGATAAATGTTTTGGGTGTATGTTAGTATTATTAGTATCAGAGTGCACAGCAAAAATGCCGTGGTGTAGTCTGAGAGTGGAAAATTTTGAGGACGAAATTTCTTTAAGGGGTAGAATTGTAACACCCCGAATTTGGGCCTAGAAGTATTGGGCCTTGAGTGCGGGTCCGTAAGGAGGTTGTATATAGGTATTTAATTGTGCAATGAAATAACACAATTAAATGTTTGCCTTAGTGGTTAATGGCTTTGAGAAGTGTTGGAGAAATCTTGGGTTCAAACTTGGGCTTTAGCAAAAAATTTTGTATTAAGTGAAAAAAACTGGATGCTTGGATGAGGGCCTTTTAAATTATTGTGGTAAATAAATGACACAATGAAGCATGTAGTCTAGTGGTTGTGGTGTCATTAAGGTTGTATAGGAGCCTTGGTTCAAGCCTTGGCTCTTGCAATTTATTTTCGTTTTTTTTAGGGAACCTGGGCTTTGGCCTTTAGACCTTATAATTAATTGGGATAAAATATGATACAAAAAGCCTTGTGGCTTATTGGCAAGTAGTGTGTGGAGCATCTGAGGGGAGGCATGGGTTCGAATCCCATGGCAAGCAAGGAGCATTTATTTTGCTAACAGGGGACGGCAAGGGTTGGTGTTGAATTTAAACTCTGATGTTGGAAGGATCCCACATCGGGAAGCTAACATAAGAGGGGATGCGAAGCTAGCTTTAAATAGAGAGAACCATGAGGAGAGTAGAGGTACCTTTCTTGGCTGGTCCCTTTCGCTGTATGGCGTGCTCGTTTGGGTTTGGCGTCGGCTAAGAGCGCTCGGAGCTTGGATTAACTCAATCGCCAATCGTGTGTATTTCTCGCTACTCTAGTCAGTAGGATGGGTACTTGGTGCGATAGGTAGAAAGGGGTCATGTGGGCCCAATGGGCCTCACAGCCCAATTGGATAAGTTGTTTGATTGTGTAGTACATATTGGACTAGGCTAGGTGAATCTCATATTCGTGGCTAGATTTGGGCTAAAAAGGCCACACGAGCGTGTGGGCCCATTTGGTAGAAACGAGCTTTAGGGCCATTTTATTGTTATCCTATTTAGAATACTTTAGTTTACCAATTATTGAAATGCCTCGACTTGTAAAATTACCAAAGTACCCTCGATTTACAGAATTACTATTTTACCCTCGATTTATAGAATTACCATTTTATCTTTGATTTACAGAATTATTGTTTTACCCTTGATTTATAGAATTACCATTTTACCCTCGATTTACAAAATTACCGTTTTACCCTCGATTGTGAAATTATGAAATACCCCTGTAGGATAGAATTACCAAAATACCCCTAGTTTGTAAAATTACCAAAATACCACTGGTTTGTGAAATTACCGAAATACCCTTAATTTGTAAAATTACCAAAATACCCCTGATTTACAAAGTTACAGAAATACCCTTGACTTTCTAAAAATTATGGAAAAACCATTGGTTTACAAAATTACTGAAATACCCTTGGTTTGTAGATTCACCAAAAGGCCCTTGTAAGATGAAATGACTAAAATACCCCTAATAGGTAAAAAGACCGTAAAGCCCCTGTAGAGTAAAGTGACCGTAATACCCTTGTATGGTAAAATGACGAATATGCCCTTATGTTCCGTATGACTGATGTGCTTAGGATTTACATATATTGATATTGGATTAGTTAAGTTTGAGTGACAGGTGGTGGTTATCGTAGGTGATTGATTATGGAAACGTTTCAACTTCAACCCATAACAGGTGTGTACTAACCCTCGTAGTAGCTTAGATTAATATCTACTGAGAAGCTGAAATGCTAAAATACTGGTATTTCGGGAACTTGTAATGTTGCGTTTGGGTATAGATGCGATAAATATGATAAGATCGGTGTTTGGATTGATGGAACAAGTAAGAACTCAATTTTGTGCACGATGGTAAGTTGGGCCTCAATGGGCTAAAATTAGGCCCAATGGGCTTTCGGACCAATTGGGTAGAATTGATAGAAAATGGAATTTGGAAAAGTAGCACGTTAACACGGTTAGTATTGTTTAAAACTTCAGTTAAGTAGGCTAAATCAGCATTCGTAGGGCCCATTAGGGGTTTTGGGCCCAAAAGCCCGAATTTGATAAAGTGGGTTAAAGATCATTGTTTAAACACTTGAAAATATTGATGATTGTAATGATCATGGAAAACCCTGATATTTGGTAAAATTGAAAATACCCTTATAATATGAAAAATGACTGTTTTGCCCTTGTGGGCAAGTGACTGACTTGGACTGTGTGGTTGACGGATTTGATTGTGAATATATGTTGGTGATATGAATGACTTGATTGTGATTGTTTAATTCAAATATGGGCATGACATTTTGCATACATGACATGTTGCATTGGGTTGGGTTTTTATATGGATGGAGGAAGTGCAAAAGGGCTTATGCCCCAGTTTACCGAAAAGGGCTTATGCCCTAGTTTATTGAAAAGGGCTTATGCCCAAGTTTACCGAAAAGGGCTTTGCCCCAGTTGTTAAAGAGGCTAGGCCTCCAGATACATGATAAAGCAGCTATGCTGCCAGTGGTGTGTTGGTTGGGTGGGTTGAGTTATTCCTCACATGGTGTGTTGGTTGGTACGGGTGGACAGTAGCGGATGGTGGGTTGAGTAGTCTCCCCAAATGGGCTTGCATACATTCATTGGTATTTCATGTGATATTGAAGTGGGCTTGCATACATCCATTGACATTACATGTGATATTGAAATGGGCCTAAGGGCCATACCGTTTACAGTAAAGGCCTCGGCCTAGTGATATGATTTATGAAAAGGCTTCGGCCTAGTGATATAATTTATGAAAAGGCTTAGGCCCAGTAACCGTTAAACGAAAGGCTTCGGCCTAGTATATGTCAAGACTAAATAGGGCTTTGGCCTAGATTGTACTGATACTGTGTTTTCACTGTTTGTTTTTTATTGGGATTACACACTGAGTTTTCGTAAACTCACCCGTTTCTAATGCAGGTAACCCTAAGCTTAGATGGTTTGGAGTCGTGAGGGACTCGAGATAGCCACAAGATCTTGCTTCATTTCTTTTAATTGCAATAAGTAGTCGATTTATTTCTTTATAGGTTTTATCTTATTAATATTATTGTTTGGTTTTGGGTTGTAATAAGGCCATTTTAATTATTTTTCTAGGATTATTTTATTTTTAATAACTTTAATCTGTTTGTTAATAAATGGGCTAGACTTAGGACGTGTTCTCAAAATGATAATTGTTTTCAAAATAACACCACGCCAGGATTATCCGATTTATCAAAGATTTCAACTTAAATAAATTACAACTTGATTTAGCCAACTGTGGCAATGGTTGTGGGCATGTCTAGGATTGGATCCATTAGAAGAGCTTGGTACTTAGCGACCTTCATGGCTCACCTCCTCTATTACGGATTCCTACGGTGGCGGCTCCCATTCACTTTGTTAGCTTAACAAAAGTCGGTTTTAAAGCACTAAAAGAAACATGGGTTTTAACTTCAATGTGGCACTGTGATTCGCCATAACGTCTGGGCGGGTTTGGGGTGTTACATTTAGTGGTATCAGAGCCCGGTTACAAAACTCGACAGGGGTATGGGTAGCAGAAAATTATTGTTGTTTTTTTTTCTTTTTTCGAAATTAAGGTTTGAAAAGTGTTTTTATAAAAATTTTGTTTTGAAATTTATCAACAAACTTGAGTTGTTTTTGGAAAGATGTTATTGGAAGTGTGGCACACCGAGTCTCCGGCACCAAATCTGTAAGTTCTCTAACTCTATTTGCTGTTATAGATTGAAGTGCTATATTGAGAAACTACTATAGATAGTAGCACAATCTTGGAACTCTCTAGTTAGAGTAAACTGTAACGCTTGAATTTAGATTTAGTATTTATTTGGTGTGCGTTCTGGAAATGTAGAAATTGTTTGCATGTGAAGTCTGTCTGCTCCGATGGATAAATGTTTTGGGTGTATGTTAGTATTATTAGTATCAGAGCGCACAGCAAAAATGTCGTGGTGTAGTCTGAGAGTGGAAAATTTCGAGGACGAAATTTCTTTAAGGGGGTAGAATTGTAACACCCCGAATTTGGGCCTAGAAGTATTGGGCCTTAAGTGCGGGTCCGTAAGGAGGTTGTATATAGGTATTTAATTGTGCAATGAAATAACACAATTAAATGTTTGCCTTAGTGGTTAATGGCTTTGAGAAGTGTTGGAGAAATCTTGGGTTCAAACTTGGGCTTTAGCAAAAAAATTTGTATTAAGTGAAAAAAACTGGATGCTTGGATGAGGGCCTTTTAAATTATTGTGGTAAATAAATGACACAATGAAGCATGTAGTCTAGTGGTTGTGGCGTCATTAAGGTTGTATAGGAGCCTGGGTTCAAGCCTTGGCCCTTGCAATTTATTTTGGTTTTTTTTAGGGAACCTGGACTTTGGCCTTTAGACCTTATAATTAATTGGGGATAAAATATGACACAAAAAGCCTTGTGGCTTAGTGGCAAGTAGCGTGTGGAGCATCTGAGGGGAGGCATGGGTTCGAATCCCATGGCAAGCAAGGAGCATTTATTTTGCTAACAGGGGACGGCAAGGGTTGGTGTTGAATTTAAACTTTGATGTTGGAAGGATCCCACATCGGGAAGCTAACATAAGAGGGGATGCGAAGCTAGCTTTAAATAGAGAGAACCATGAGGAGAGTAGAGGTACCTTTCTTGGCTGGTCCCTTTTGCTGTATGGCGTGCTCGTTTGGGTTGGGCGTCGGTTAAGAGTGCTTGGAGCTTGGATTAACTCCAGTGGCCAATCAGGTGTGTATTTCTCGCTACTCTAGCTGTAGGATGGGTACTTCGGGCTGCGATAGGCCGAAAGGGGTTATGTGGGCCCAATTGGATAAGTTGTTTGATTGTGTAGTACATATTGGACTAGGCTAGGTGAATCTCATATTCGTGGCTAGATTTGGGCTAAAAGGGCCACACGAGCGTGTGGGTCCATTTGGGCCGAGAACGGGCTTTAGGGCCATTTTTATTGTTATCCCTGTTTAGAATACTTTAGTTTACCAATTATTGAAATGCCCTCGACTTGTAAAATTACCAAAGTACCCTCGATTTATAGAATTACTATTTTACCCTCGATTTATAGAATTACCGTTTTACCCTCGATTTACAGAATTACTGTTTTACCCTTGATTTATAGAATTACTATTTTACCCTCGATTGTGAAATTACTAAAATACCCTTGTAGGATAGAATTACCAAAATACCCCTAGTTTGTAAAATTACCAAAATACCACTGCTTTGTGAAATTATCGAAATACCCTCAATTTGTAAAATTACCAAAATACCCCTGATTTACAAAGTTATAGAAATACCCTTGACTTTCTAAAAATTATGAAAAAACCATTGGTTTACAAAATTACTGAAATACCCTTGGTTTGTAGATTTACCAAAAGGCCCTTGTAAGATGAAATGAATAAAATACCCTTAACAGGTAAAAAGACCGTAAAGCCCCTGTAGAGTAAAGTGACCGTAATACCCTTGTATGGTAAAATGACAAATATGCCCTTATGTTCCGTATGACTGATGTGCTTAGGATTTACATATATTGATATTGGATTAGTTAAGTTTGAGTGACAGGTGGTGGTTATCGTAGGTGATTGATTATGGAAACGTTTCAACTTCAACCCATAGCAGGTGTGTACTAACCCTCGTAATAGCTTAGATTAATATCTGCTGAGAAGCTGAAAAACAAAAATACTGGTATTTCGGGAACTTGTAATGTTGCGTTTGGGTATAGATGCGATAAATATGATAAGATCGGTGTTTGGATTGATGGAACAGGTAAGAACTCAATTTTGTGTACGATGGTAAGTTGGGCCTCAATGGGCTAAAATTGGGCCCAATGGGCTTTCGGACCCATTTGGGTAGAATTGATAGAAAATGGAATTTGGAAAAGTAGCATGTTAACACGGTTAGTATTGTTTAAAATTTCGGTTAAGTAGGCTAAATCAGCATTCGTAGGGCCCATTAGGGGTTTTGGGCCCAAAAGCCCGAATTTGATAAAGTGGGTTAAAGATCATTGTTTAAACACTTGAAAATATTGATAATTGTAATGATCATGGAAAACCCTGATATTTGGTAAAATTGAAAATACCCTTATAATGTGAAAAATGACTATTTTGCCCTTGTGGGCAAATGGCCGACTTAACCGTGTGGTTGTGGATTTGAATGTGAATATATGTTGGTGATATGAATGACTTGACCGTGATTATTTAATTCAAATATGGGCATGACATTCTCGCATACATGACATGTTGCATTGGGTTGGGTTTTTATATGGATGGAGGAAGTGCAAAAGGGCTTATGCCCCAGTTTACCGAAAAGGGCTTATCCCCCAGTTTATTGAAAAGAGCTTATGCCCCAGTTTACCGAAAAGGGCTTTGCCCCAGTTGTTAAAGAGGCTAGGCCTCCAGATATATGATAAAGCAACTATCTTGCCAGGTGTGTTGGTTGGGTGGGTTGAGTTATTCCCACATGGTGTGTTGGTTGGTACGGGTGGACAGTAGCGGATGGTGGGTTGAGTAGTCTCCCCAAATGGGCTTGCATACATTCATTGGCATTTCATGTGATATTGAAGTGGGCTTGCATACATCCATTGACATTACATGTGATATTGAAATGGGCCTAAGGGCCATACCGTTTACAGTAAAGGCCTCGGCCTAGTGATATGATTTATGAAAAGGCTTCGGCCCAGTGATATAATTTATGAAAAGGCTTAGGCCCGATGCTTAGATTAAACGAAAGGCTTGACCCGATATGTCAAGACTAAATAGGGCTTTGGCCCGATTGTACCGATCTTGTGTTTTCACTGTTTGTTTTTATTGGGATTACACTGCGAGTTTTCGTAAACTCACCCGTTTCTAACTGCATGTAATCCCTAAGCTTAGATGGTTTGGAGCTGTGAGGGACTTAGAGATGGCCACAAGATCTTGTTTCATTTCTTTTAATTGCAATAAGTAGTCGATTTATTTCTTTATAGGTTTTATCTTATTAATATTATTGTTTGGTTTTGGCTTGTAATAAGGCCATTTTAATTATTTTTCTGGGATTATTTTATTTTTAATAACTTTAATCTGTTTGTTAATAAATGGGCTAGACTTAGGACGTGTTCTCAAAATGATAATTGTTTTCAAAATAACACCACGCCACGATTATCCGATTTATCAAAGATTTCAACTTAGATAAATTACAACTCGATTTAGCCAAGTGTGGCAATGGTTGTGGGCATGTCTAGGATTGGATCCATTAGAAGAGCTTGGTACTTAAACAGCCTTCATGGCTCACCTCCTCTGTTACGGATTCCTACCTGGTGCCCAGCTCCCATTCACTTTGTTAGCTTAACAAAAGTCGGTATTTAAAGCACTAAAAAGAAACATGGGTTTTTAACTTCAATGTGGCACAACAGATTCGGCCATAACGTCTGGGCCGGGTTTGGGGTGTTACATTTAGTGGTATCACAGCCAGGTTACAAAACTCAGCAGGGGTATGGGTAGCAGAAAATTATTGTTGTTTTTTTTCTTTTTCTAAAATTGGGGTTTGAAAAGTGTTTTTATAAAAATTTTGTTTTGAAATTTATCAACAAAACTTGACTTGTTTCTGGAAAGATGTTATTGGAAGTGTGGCACACCGAGTCTCCGGCACCAAATCTGTAAGTTCTCTAACTCTATTTGCTGTTATAGATTGAAGTGCTATATTGAGAAACTACTATAGATAGTAGCACAATATTGGAACTCTCTAGTTAGAGTAAACTATAACGCTTGAATTTAGAATTTTTTTAGGGAACCTAGACTTTGGCCTTTAGACCTTATAATTAATTGGGGATAAAATATGACACAAAAAGCCTTGTGGCTTAGTGGCAAGTAGCGTGTGGAGCATCTGAGGGGAGGCATGGGTTCGAATCCCATGGCAAGCAAGGAGTATTTATTTTGCTAACAGGGGACGGCAAGAGTTGGTGTTGAATTTAAACTCTGATGTTGGAAGGATCCCACATCGGGAAGCTAACATAAGAGGGGATGTGAAGCTAGCTTTAAATAGAAAGAACCATGAGGAGAGTAGAGGTACCTTTCTTGGCTGGTCCCTTTCGCTGTATGGCGTGCTCGTTTGGGTTGGGCGTCGGCTAAGAGTGCTCGGAGCTTGGATTAACTCTAGTGGCCAATCAGGTGTGTATTTCTCGCTACTCTAGCTGTAGGATGGGTATTTCGGGTTGCGATAGGCCGAAAGGGGTCATGTGGGCCCAATGGGCCTACGGGCCCAATTGGATAAGTTGTTTGATTGTGTAGTACATATTGGACTAGGCTAGGTGAATCTCATATTCGTGGCTAGATTTGGGCTAAAAGGGCCAACGAGCGTGTGGGCCCATTGGGGCCGAGAACGGGCTTTAGGGCCATTTTTATTGTTATCCCTGTTTAGAATACTTTTGTAACACCCCAAACCCGAGACCGTTTCCGGTGCCAGACACGAGGGGTTAACAAGCCAAAACCACTTATGGCACCGGCCAATTTGACATTCCCAGGCAAGCTGGAAAACTGCGTCACTGTCGCCTTAAAAATCATATCTCGAGTTTCACAACTCAGAAACTGATTCCGTAAATTTTCCATGAATTTAGACTCATATATCCATCTATGGATTTATTTATAGAATTTTTTGTTGGGGAAATTGGTACAGTTTATTAGTTAAAGTCACCCATGTTACAGGGGTCGACTACACTGACCTTCACGCGTTTCAACTTGAATATCTCTCTGTACAGGGTTTTAATACTGATGCCGTTTGTTTCTAATGAAACTATACTAAAAAAGGAATCTGTAAATATAAGGCATGACTTCTAATTCATTCTGGATAATTTATGGTAAATTTTCAAAGTCGCGACAGGGGACCCAGAAACCGTTCTGGCCCTGTCTCACGAGAACTTTAATATCTCTCGGTATACTGTTCATATGATCGTTTCATTAATTTCATATGAAAATAGACTCGTCAAGGTTCGATCGTATAATTTATTTACTATTTAACACCATTCCTACAAATTTTGGTGATTTTTCAAATCCACGTCACTGCAGCTGGCAGCATCTGTTTTAAGGTAGGCTTTACCTAATTTGTAGTCTCCATGGGCCAACTATAGTCTTGCCATACATGGGTCCACATATGATCATATTTAGCCATTCCAATGGCTGATCATGTGACCAACACTCCCATTCAATCCATAATCACATCATGAAACCATATATAATTACAAACCACAAATGGTCTAATTCCATACTCCACTATTACGAACCATTTTCGCATGGCCGTACACATATACATCACAAGTACTTAAAACAACCGAGGTAGTTCTATACATTCCATATCCAAAGTTCAACCAAAAGAGTACCAAAGGGGTTTGATAGTGTGGATGACTTCACTTCAATGATCCCGAATCCGATCGTTAACGAGCAAAATCTAAAACAGAGAAACAAAGGAACGGAGTAAGCAATTTATGCTTAGTAAGTTTGAGCCATAATTTACACACAACCAAAGCATAGCATTCAAGTAGCTAAACAATAATTCATATGCACAATTTCTCAAAGACATGCTTACTTGCAATCCCAACTCTTATATTCATACACAATAACGGCTTAGTTAATGCCGATAGCTCATTTATCATTGGGCGAATATTCATACGCACTTACTCATAATGTGCAAAGCACACACAAAACATACCTTGTTGTTGGGAACTTCACAAGTGCATTAACTGAAAATTTTACAGCAAGCTTATAATTTTCAAATCACATACCTTCGAGTTTAACCGGATATAGCTACTCGTTCAAACGCCGGGACATAGCCCGGTTATGGTAACCCGCACAAATGCCTTCGGGACTTAACCCGGATATCACAACTCGTACAATTGCCTTCGGGCTTAGCCCGGATATCATAGCTCGCACAATTGCCTTCGGGCTTAGCCCGGATATCACAATTCGCACAATTGCCTTCAGGCTTAGCCCGGTTATCACTCGAACATTCATGCACATCTTTGTTTCATTTTCACAACAAAACTTTTATGCACAATTCACTTAACAAAAATATCATTTCGGCTCAATGGCCATATACAAGGGCAGAATTTCGATTGCTTATTACTTCATTCAATCGAATCAAAATCTAAGTTTCGATACTCGAAAACTTACCTTGGAGATTATCGAGCGCTTCCAACGGCTATTCAATCACCTTTTCTTTTCCTTTATTGGAGCTAGTTCCCCTTTGCTCTTGAGCTTAATGTTAACAAATAAATTGATTTAATCGTTTTGAATATCAAAAGGGGAATCCAAGGTCCTTAGCCCTTATAAGGCCGCACACACTTACATCTACATACTTGAGCTCAATAATTATAACATAGCATCAAGCACTCATATGGCCGATTATACTTAGTCATACTTGCACCAAATCAACAATAAATTTCAAGGTTTTTCACACCATATATGTACTAGGCCGAATGTACATGCAAATTTCACAAACACTCTTCAACAATTTCTTCTTTAAACAAACATATTTATCATTTATTTCATAACCAAATCATCATGTGCAAACATATATACACATATAGGTGCAAGGCAATTTCAAGGTGTTCATAACCATTCAAAACACAAATTTTAACTATAATGCAAGAAGCATAAACCATGCTCATGAGCATACCATGGCCGAATACATCACACACCACACCCTTTCAATTTTTGGTCATGGTTAAACAAAGAACTCAATGCCCTACTCAAGAATACTAAAAGAAATTTCAAGAGTAGTCAATCCATCATTACATGCATCATCAACAAGCTTCACTTTTAGCATGCAATGGCTTTAACACAATATCAACTTTGGCCAAATACCATTTCCATGGCATAACAAGGATTTGAACCATGGCTAACATGAACATCAAGTTAGCAACTAAAACATGCATGAACCTCATGACACAACCTCATACATACCTTAATCTTGATGCAAGTTTAGCCAAATCTCCTTCTAGATCTCTTCTAAACAAAGAAAATGAAGCAAAATCTCTTCTTCCTCTTAGAAATTTCGCCAAAGGAAGGAGGAAAAAGATGAACAAATTTTTTCTTTGCTTTTCTTTCACTCACGGCAAAAGGGGGGAAAGGATGAGCAAATTTTTGATTTTTTTGTTTCTCTTCCTACATGCTTAATTTTTTTATCATTTATTACATCATGCATTAACAAAACATGTCATAACATGTTTTCCTTGCCCATATTCCCTTGTCATGGCCGGCCACTATACCATCTTTGGGGAAATTTGACATGCAAATCCCTTATTTTTGCATGCATGATCAACTAGTCATCACACATTTTCCCATCATACTTTCAAAGTTTACTACTAGGTCCTTTCTAGTGAAATTCACATTTATAACTCTAAATCGAAACATCAAAAATGTCACACATGAATTAACACATATTATAGGCATCAAAATAAATTATAAATTATTTTTATGCCTCGGTTTTGTGGTCCCGAAACCACATCCCGACTAGGGTCAATTTTGGGCTGTCACAACTCTCCCCCACTTAAGAAATTTTCGTCCCCGAAAATCTTACCGGTAAATAGAGTTGGGTATCGCTCTTTCATAGAGTTCTCGGTTTCCCAAGTTGCTTCTTCTATCCCGTGTTTGAGCCATAACACTTTCACTAGCGGAACCCGCTTGTTTCGCAACTCTTTCACTTCACGTGCTAGGATACGAATCGGTTCTTCCTCATAACTCATATTGGCTTGAATTTCAACCTCTGATGGACTAATCACGTGCGATGGATCAGATCTATAGCGTCGAAGCATCGAAACATGAAAGACATCGTGAATCTTTTCGAGTTCAGGGGGCAAAATCAAACGATATGCAACTGGACCGACTCGCTCAGATATCTCATATGGCCCAATGAACCTCGGACTCAATTTGCCTTTACGGCCAAATCTGAGTATCTTTTTCCAAGGCAAAACTTTAAGAAACACTTTATCTCCCACCTGATACTCGATGTCTTTTCGTTTCAGATCCGCGTACGACTTCTGACGATCGGAGGCTATCTTCAGATTTTCACGGATCACTTTCACTTTCTGTTCAGCATCTTTAATCAAGTCCACCCCGAAAATTTTACTTTCACCGAGCTCCGTCCAACACAATGGTGTACGGCATTTACGCCCGTACAAGGCCTCGTAAGGTGCCATCTTAATACTTGATTGAAAACTATTGTTGTAAGCGAATTCAATCAAAGGCAAATACCATTCCCATGAACCACTAAACTCGAGGATGCAACATCTTAACATATCCTCAAGTATCTGAATCATCCACTCGGATTGATCATCAGTTTGGGGGTGAAAGGCGGTGCTGAAATGCAACTTGGTACCCAGAGCCTCTCGCAACTTCTTCCAAAATTGCGAGGTAAATCTCGGATCTTTATTCGACACGATGGAAATAGGCACCCCGTGTAATCTCACAATCCGAGAAACGTACAATTCGGCTAGTTTGTCCATCGAAAAATCCGTACGTACGGGGACAAAGTGAGACGACTTAGTCAATCTATCAACAACGACCCAAATCACATCTTTCTTACTCGCTGACAATGGCAGTTCGGATACAAAGTCCATTGTGACTCGATCCCATTTCCACTCGGGTATCGTGATCGGTGAAGTAATCTCAAGGCACTTGATGTTCCGCTTTCACTTGTTGACATATTAAACACCTCAAACGACGTCGGAGATGTCTCGTTTCATACCATGCCACCAAAACCGACGTTTCAAATCATTGTACATTTTCGTACTCCCCGGGTGGATTGCCATTCGGCTACAATGGGCTTCGTTCAGAATTATCGAAATAAGTTCCGAATTCTTGGGAACACACAGACGACTCCTGAACCTCAAACAATCGTCATCATCGATCTGAAACTCTGATTCCTTGTTCGGAACACACTCGGCCCGTTTTGCAACCAACTCATCGTCGACCTTCTGAGCTTCACAAATTTGATGCATCAATAATGGTTTGGCTTTCAATTCAGCTACTAACACGTTGTCGGATCGAATCGGACATGTGCACATTCATCGCTCAGAAGCGAATAATGATTTACGACTTAAGGCATCCGCAACCACATTCGCCTTTCCCGGGTGATAGTCAATGACCAGCTCATAATCCTTTAACAACTCGAGCCAACGTCTTTGTCGCAGATTTAAGTCTCTTTGGGTCATCAAATATTTGAGACTTTTGTGATCCGAATACACATGGCACTTCTCACCAAATAAGTAATGTCGCCATATCTTTAAGGCGAATACGATGGCAGCCAATTCGAGATCATGGGTCGGATAATTTTTCTCATGTGGCTTTAATTGTCTCGACGACAGGCCACAACTCGCCCTTCTTGCATCAATACGCAACCCAACCCAAGTAGGGATGCGTCACTATAAATGACAAACTCTTTGCCCGATTCGGGTTGCACTAGAATTGGGGCTTCAGTCAAATAAGTTTTCAGTTGATCGAAACCTTTCTGACATTTCTCCGTCCATTCGAACTTAACATCCTTTTGAGTAGCTTCACATTGGCGTGGCTATCGTTGAGAAACCTTTACAAATCGTCGGTAATAACCGCAAGCCCCAAAAGCTCCGAACCTCGATAATATTTCTGAGGCTTCCAATTAAGTATGGCTGAAATTACATCGGTCGACTCGAACACCGTGCTGAATACCACATGCCCCAAGAAGCTAACCTCTCTTATCCGAACTCACACTTGCTGAACTTAGCATATAACCGCTTATCCCGTAAAATTTGCAAAGACTAACTTGGTGTTCAAGATGTTCGGTCTCATTTCTTGAATAGACCAAGATGTCATCAATGAATACGACTACGAACCGATCCAAATATGGTCGAAGATCCGATTCATCAAATCCATAAATACCGCAGGGCATTAGTAAGCCCAAATGGCATCACTAGGAACTCGTAGTGACCATATCTCGCTCAAGGCGGTCTTGGGTACGTCCAATCTCAATTCGCAATTGATAATAGCCCAATCTCAAATCTATTTTCGAGAACACCGAGGTTTTCAGTTGATCGAACAAATCGTCGATCTGTGATAGCGGATATTTGTTCTTTATCGCGCTTTATTAAGTCGACAATAGTCGATGCACGACCTCATGGTTCCATCCTTCTTTTCACAAACAACACCGGCGCACCCTAAGGCGAAAAACTCGGCGAGCAAAACCTCATCCACCAATTCTTGCAACCGAGCTTTCATCTCCTTTAATTCCGTTGGTGCCATACGATACGGAGCTATCGAAATTGAGTGGTACCGGTACCAATTCGATGCCAAACTCTATTTCCGAACAGTGGTAAACCCGCAATTCTTCGTGGAAAACATCCGGTATTCACAAACCACAGCGATTCGGGTTTCTTTTCTGACTCCTTGTCATCGAGCACATACGCAAGGTACGCTTTGCACCCTTTTCCTACATATTTCCGGGCCAACATTGCTGATATTACAGCTGGCAACCCCTTTAAGTCCGTAGACTCAACCCGAATTATCTCGTTATTCGCTGTGACAGCCCAAAATTGACCCTAGTCGGGATATGGTTTCGGGACCACAAAACCGAGGCATAAAAATAATTTAAAATTTATTTTGATGCCTATGATATGTGTTAGTTTGTGTGTGACATTTTTGATGTTTCGATTTAGAGTTATAAAGGTGAATTTCACTAGAAAGGACCTAGTAGTAAACTTTGAAAGTGTGATAGGGAAATGTGTGATGACTAGTTGATAATGCATGCAAAATAAGGGATTTGCATGTCAAATTTCCCCCAACATGTAGTGGCGGCCATGACAAGGGTGTATGGGTTAAACATGTCATGAAACATGTTTTGTTGATGCATTAGGGTGAAATGATAAAATAAAGAGTATGGGTAAGTAAAGAATGAAAAAAAATGTGGGTGAGTGTGGTATTCCCCCCCATTGCCGTGTAAGTAAGAAAGAAAAACAAAAAAAATTTGTTCATCTTTTCCCTCCTTCCTTTGGCCGAAATTTCTAAGAGGAAGAAGAGATTTTTGCTTCATTTTCTTTGTTTAGAAGAGATCTAGAAGGAGGTTTGGCTATACTTGCATCAAGATTAAGGTATGTTTGAGGTTGTGTCATGAGATTCATGCATGTTTTAGTTGCTAACTTGATGTTCATGTTAGCCATGGTTCAAATCCTTGTTATGCCATGGAAATGGTATTTGGCCAAGGTTGTTATTGTGTTAAAGCCATTGCATGCTAAATGTGAAGCTTGCTAATGATGCATGCAATGATGGATTGACTACTCTTGAAATTTCTTTGTAGCAATCTTGAGTAAGACATTGAGTTTTTTTTGTTTAACCATGACCGAAGTTGAATGGGGTATGATTGTGATGTATTCGGCCATGATGCATTCATGAGCATGGTTTATGCTTCTTGCATGTTAGTTAAAATTTGTGTTTTGGATGGTTATGAACACCTTGAAATTCGGCCTTGCACCTATATGTGTATATGTGTTTGCACATGATGATTTGGTTATGAAGTAAATGATAAATATGTTGTTTAAAGAAGAAATGGTTGAAGAATGTTGTGAAATTTGCATGTATATTCGCCTAGTACTTATATGGAGTGAAAATCTCAAAATTTATTGTTGATTTTGTGCAAGTATGACTAAGTATAATCGGCCATATGAGTGCTTGATGCTATGTTATAATTATTGAGCTTAAGTATGTGGATGTAAGTGTGTGCGACCTTATAAGGGCTAAGTACCTTGGATTCCCCTTTTGATATTCAAAACGATTAAATCAATTTATTTGTTAACATAAAGCTCAAGAGCAAAGGGGAACTAGCTCCAATAAAGGAAAAGAAAAGGTGATTGAATAGCCGTTGGAAGCGCTCGATAATCTCCAAGGTAAGTTTTCGAGTATCGAAACTTAGATTTTGATTCGATTGAATGAAGAAATAAGCAATCGAAATTGTGCCCTTGTATGTGGCCATTGAGCCGAATGATATTTTTAATTAAGTGAATTGTGCATAAAAGTTTTGTTATGACATTGAAACAAAGATGTGTATGAATGTGCGAATTGTGATATCCGGGCTAAGCCCCAAGGCAATTGTGGGAGTTATGATATCCGGGCTAAGCCCGAAGGCAATTGTGCGAGTTGTGATATCCGGGTTAACTCCCGAAGGCATTTGTGCGGGTTATCATAACCGGGCTATGTCCCGAAGGCATTTGAACGAGTAGTTATATCCGGTTAAACTCCGAAGGTATGTGATTTGAAAATTATAAGCTTGCTGTAAAATTTTCAGTTAATGCACTTGTGAAATTCCCAACAACAAGGTACGTTTCGTGTGTGCTTTGCACACTATGAGTAAGTGTATGTGCGTATTCGCTCCAATGATAAATGAGTTATCGGCCTTGACTAAGCCGTTATTAGTGTATGAATATAAGAGTTGGGATTGTGAAGTAAGCATGTCTTTGAGAAATTGTGCATATGAATTATTGTTTAGCTACTTGAATGCTATGCTTTGGTTGTGTGTATATTATGGCTCGAAACTTACTAAGCATAAATTGCTTACTCCGTTTCTTTGTTTCTCTGTTTATAGATTTTGCTCGTTAGCGATCGGATTCGGGATCATAGAAGTCAAGTCAACCACACTATCAAAGCCCTTTTGGTACTCCTTTAGTTGAGTTTTGGATATGGCATGTATAGGACTACCCTCGGTTGTTTTTAAGCACGTTGTGATGTATATGTGTGCGGCCATGCGAAAATGGTTCGTAAAAGTGGAGTATGGAATTTGACCATATGTGGTTTGTAATTATATTTGGTTTCATGATGTGATTATGGTTTGGAATGAGAGAGTTGGTCACATGATCAGCCATTGGAATGGCTAAATATGATCATATGTGGACCTAAGTATGACTAGACTATAGTTGGTCCATGGGAACTACAATATAGGTAAAGCCTACCCTAAAAACAGATGCTGCCAGCTGCAGTGACGTGGATGTGAAAAATCACCAAAATTTGTAGGAATTGTGTTAAATAGTGAATAAATTATGCGATCGAACCTTGACGAGTCTATCTTCATACGAAAGTAACGAAACGATCATATGAACAGTATACCGAGAGATATTAAAGTTCTCGTGAGACAGGGGCAGAACGGTTTCTGGGTCCCCTGTCGCGACTTTGAAAATTTACCATAAATTATCCAGAATGAATTAGAAGTCATGCCTTATATTTTAAGATTCCATTTTGAGTCTAGTTTCATTAGAAACAAACGGAATCAGTATTGAAACCCTGTACAGAGAGATATTCAAGTTGTAACGCGTGAAGGTCAGTGTAGTCGACCCCTGTAACATGGGTGACTTTAACTAATAAACTGTACCAATTGGCCCGACCAAAAATTCTAGAAATAAATTCATAGATGGATATATTAGTCTAAATTCAGGGAAAATTTACAGAATCAGTTTCCGAGTTGTGAAACTCGAGATATGCTTTTTAAGGCAACAGCGACGCAGTTTTCCAGCTTGCTCGGAATGTCAAATTGGTCGGTGCCATAAGTGGTTTTGGCTTGTTAACCTCGTGTCCGACAACCGCAACGGTCTCGGGTTCGGGTGTTACAATTTTATTGGTATCGAGCTACGGTTTAGTCGATTCTAGGACTACCGTGATATGTTTGGGGTCTAGCTATACATGCCATTAAGTGATAATTGATAGTGTGGTGATTTCTGACATTCTGAATTTGTGTTTGTTTGTAGCAATGGATCCCGATCCCAACCGAGCAATAGCTGATGATGTGGAGAGTGTGGCGCCTGCTCCCGCACAAGGGACAGCGCCGGCGGACTCTCAACCTATTGCTAGCAATCCGAATGATGAGGCTAGGCAAGCCTTTTATAGCGTGATGAATGTTTGGTTCAACCAATACATTCGAACTAACACGGCTGTTCCACAACCTCCATTCCCGACTAATGCAACCCCCGCACCTACAATACCTCCGTGAATCGACCAAATAAGGTCAAGTAAGCCCCGATCGATGTAATTCGAAACACGGACTCTGAATTTAAAGCTACGGATAGCGACGATGCCGAGCAAGCTGAATTTTTGTTGGATAACACTATCCGGGTGCTCGATGAGCTATCTTGCACACCCGATGAATGCCTAAAGTGTACTATCTCCTTGCTACGCGATTCCACCTACTATTGGTGGAGTACTCTGACTTCTGTTGTGCCTAGAGAGCAAGTAACTTGGGAGTTCTTCCAAACTGAGTTCCAAAAGAAGTTTATCAGTCAGAGATTCATCGACCAAAAACGAAAGGAATTTCTTGATCTTAAGCAAGGCTCTATGTCAGTTACTGACTATGAGCGAAAATTTGTTAGACTCAGTAGAAACGCTCGGGAATGTGTTTCGTCCGAAGCTATTATGTGTAAACGCTTCGAGGATGGGCTGAATGACGATATAAGGATGTTCGTTGGCATTCTCAAAATGCGAGAGTTCGTAGTACTTGTCGAGCGAGCTTGTAAAGCCGAAGAGCTTAGAAAGGAGAAACAAAAAGTTGATGTGGGAACTGGAGAGTTTCGAAAAAGGTCCTCGGGGAAGACTCTTCAACAGGCATCGAAGAGATTTCGAGATGATGTGAGCCGGTCTAGGGGCGCTTCGGGCCTTTTTAGACGAGATCGCGATCGACCTCCTGTGACCACACGAGTCACTTCGATCGCCGATGGTGGAAATGATCGTCGAGAGAGAACGAGTGCTCAGTACAGGGCAAATGGCATTCGAAGTTGTAGATCCCGTGGATCGCTCCTCGTTATAAGTGCGGATCAGCTGACCACTTTATTAAAGATTGCCCGAGATTGTTTGAACAAAATGCAAATCAAAGTGGGAACCCGGGTGCTACCACAACTCGAGGTAGGCCGCCTAGAAATACGGGCAATGCTAGTGGCGGTCAGAGAGGATCTAGAGATGATACCATCAGATCTGAGGCTCGTGCTCCTGCTAGGACTTATGCCATACGCGCACGCGAGGATGCTGCCTCACCAGATGTTATTACCGGTACTTTCACTCTTTTCGATACTAATGTGATTGCTTTGATTGACCCTGGTTCTACTCATTCTTATATATGTGAAACCTTAGCATCCAGTAAGACTTTGCCCATTGAGTCTACTGAGTTTGTAATTCGGGTTGAGTCTACGGACTTAAAAGGGTTGCCAGCGGTAATATCGGCAATGTTGGCCCGAAAATACGTAAGAAAGGGGTGCGAAACATACCTTGCATATGTGCTCGATGACAAAGAGTTAGAAAAGAAACCCGAATCTGTGCCGGTGGTTTGTGAATACCCGGATGTTTTCCCTGAAGAATTGCCGAGTTTACCACCTATTCGGGAATTAGAGTTTGGCATCGAATTGGTACCTAGTACCACTCCAATTTTGATAGCTCCGTATCGTATGGCACCAACGGAATTAAAAGAGTTGAAAGCTCAGTTGCAAGAATTGGTGGATAGAGGTTTTGCTCGTCCGAGTTTTTCACCTTGGGGTGCGCCAGTGTTGTTTGTGAAAAAGAAGGACGGAACTATGAGGCTGTGCATCGACTATCGCCAGCTTAATAAAGCGACAATAAAGAACAAATATCCATTACCGCGTATCGACGATTTGTTCGATCAACTGAAGGGAGCCTCAGTGTTCTCGAAAATAGATTTGAGATCGGGCTATTATCAGTTGCGAATTCGAGATTCGGACGTACCCAAAACTGCCTTCAGAACGAGATATGGTCACTACGAGTTCCTAGTGATGCCATTTGGGCTCACTAATGCCCCTGCGGTATTTATGGATTTGATGAATCGAATCTTCAGACCATATTTGGATCGGTTCGTAGTCGTGTTCATTGATGACATCTTGGTCTATTCAAGAAATGAGGCCGAACATGCTGAACACCTGAGGTTAGTGCTGCAAATTTTACGGGATAAGCAGTTATATGCTAATTCAGCAAGTGTGAGTTCTGGTTAAGAGAGGTTAGCTTCTTGGGGCATGTGGTATCTGCATCGGGTATTCGAGTTGACCCAAATAAAATTTCAGCCATACTTAACTGGAAGCCTCCGAGAAATATTACTGAGGTTCGGAGCTTTTTGGGACTTGCCGGTTATTACCGACGATTTGTAAAAGGTTTCTCAACGATAGCCACGCAAATAACGAAGCTACTCCAAAAGGACGTTATGTTCGAATGGACGGAGAAATGTCAGAAAAGTTTCGATCAACTGAAAACTTATTTGACTGAAGCCCCAATTCTAGTGCAACCCGAATCGGGCAAGGAGTTTGTCATTTATAGTGACGCATCCCTACTTGGGTTGGGCTGCATATTGATGCAAGAAGGGCGAGTTGTGGCCTATGCGTCGAGACAATATAAGCCACATGAGAGAAATTATCCGACCCATGATCTTGAACTAGCTGCCATCGTATTTGCTTTGAAAATATGGCGACACTATTTGTTTGGTGAGAAGTGCCATGTATATTTGGATCACAAAAGTCTCAATATTTGATGACTCAAAGAGACTTAAACCTACGGCGAAGACGTTGGCTCGAGTTGTTAAAAGACTATGAGCTTGTCATTGATTATCACCCGGGGAAGGCTAATGTGGTTGTGGATGCCTTAAGTCGTAAACCATTATTTGCTTTGCGAGCGATGAATGTACAGTTGTCCGTTCGATCCGACAATGTGTTAGTAGCTGAATTGAAAGCCAAACCATTATTGATACATCAAATTCGTGAAGCTCAGAAAGTTGACGATGAGTTGGCTGCAAAACGGGCTGAGTGTGTTCCGAACAAGGACTCGAAATTTCAAATCGATGATGACGATTGTTTGAGGTTCAGAAGTCGTCTGTGTGTTCCAAAGAATTCGGAACTTATTTTGATAATTCTGAACGAAGCCCATTGTAGCCGAATGGCAATTCACCCAGGGAGTACGAAGATGTACAACGATTTGAAACGTCGATTTTGGTGGCATGGTATGAAACGAGACATCTCCGACTTTGTTTCGAGATGCTTAATATGCCAACAAGTGAAAGCGGAACATCAAATGCCTTCAGGATTACTTCAGCCGATCACGATACCCGAGTGGAAATGGGATCGAGTCACAATGGACTTTGTATCCGGACTGCCATTGTCAGCGAGTAAGAAGGATGCGATTTGGGTCGTGGTAGATAGATTGACTAAGTCGGCTCACTTTGTCCCCGTACGTACGGATTTTTCAATGGAAAAACTAGCCGAATTGTACGTTTCTCAGATTGTGAGATTACACGGGTGCCTATTTCCATCGTGTCGGATAGAGATCCGAGATTTACCTCGCGATTTTGGAAGAAGTTGCAAGAAGCTTTGGGTACCAAGTTGCATTTCAAAGACCGCCTTTCACCCCAAACCGATGGTCAATCCGAGCGGATAATTCAAATACTTGAGGATATGTTGAGATGTTGCATCCTCGGGTTCGATGGTTCATGGGACGGTATTTGCCTTTGATTGAATTCGCTTACAACAATAGTTTTCAATCAAGCATTAAGATGGCACCCTACGAGGCTTTTTACGGTCGTAAATGCCGTACACCATTGTTTTGGACTGAGCTCGGTGAAAGCAAAATTTTCGGGGTGGATTTGATTAGAGATGCTGAACAGAAAGTGAAAGTAATCCGTGAAAGTCTGAAGATATCCTTCGATCGTCAGAAGTCGTACGCGGGTCTGAAACGAAAAGACATCGAGTATCAGGTGGGAGATAAAGTGTTTCTCAAGGTTTCGCCTTGGAAAAAGATACTCAGATTCGGCCGTAAGGGCAAGTTGAGCCCGAGGTTCATTGGGCCATATGAGATATCCGAGCGAGTCGGTCCAGTTGCATATCGTTTGATTTTGCCCCCTGAACTCGAAAAGATTCACGATGTCTTTCATGTTTCGATGCTTGACGCTATAGATCCGATCCATCGCACGTGATTAGTCCATCGAGGTTGAAATTCAAGCCAATATGAGTTATGAAGAAGAACAGATTCGTATCCTAGCACGAGAAGTGAAAGAGTTGCGAAACAAGCGGATTCCGCTAGTGAAAGTGTTATGGCTCAAACACGGGATAGAAGAAGCTACTTGGGAACCTGAGAACTCTATGAAAGAGCGATACCCAAACCTATTTACCGGTAAGATATTCGGGGACGAAAATTTCTTAAGTGGGGGAGAGTTGTGACAGCCCAAAATTGACCCTAGTCGGGATGTGGTTTCGGGACCACAAAACCGAGGCATAAAAATAATTTAAAATTTATTTTGATGCCTATGATATGTGTTAGTTTGTGTTTGACATTTTTGATGTTTCGATTTAGAGTTATAAAGGTGAATTTCACTAGAAAGGACCTAGTAGTAAACTTTGAAAGTGTGATGGGGAAATGTGTGATGACTAGTTGATAATGCATTCAAAAATAAGGGATTTGCATGTCAAATTTCCCCCCCCAACATGTAGTGGCCGGCCATGACAAGGGTGTATGGGTTAAACATGTCATGAAACATGTTTTGTTGATGCATTAGGGTGAAATGATAAAATAAAGAGTATGGGTAAGTAAAGAATGAAAAAAAAATGTGGGTGAGTGTGGTATTCCCCCCCATTGCCGTGTAAGTAAGAAAGAAAAACAAAAAAAATTTGTTCATCTTTTCCCTCCTTCCTTTGGCCGAAATTTCTAAGAGGAAGAAGAGATTTTTGCTTCATTTTCTTTGTTTAGAAGAGATCTAGAAGGAGGTTTGGCTATACTTGCATCAAGATTAAGGTATGTTTGAGGTTGTGTCGTGAGATTCATGCATGTTTTAGTTGCTAACTTGATGTTCATGTTAGCCATGGTTCAAATCCTTGTTATGCCATGGAAATGGTATTTGGCCAAGGTTGTTATTGTGTTAAAGCCATTGCATGCTAAATGTGAAGCTTGCTAATGATGCATGCAATGATGGATTGACTACTCTTGAAATTTCTTTGTAGCAATCTTGAGTAAGACATTGAGTTTTTTTTTGTTTAACCATGACTGAAGTTGAATGGGGTATGATTGTGATGTATTCGGCCATGATGCATTCATGAGCATGGTTTATGCTTCTTGCATGTTAGTTAAAATTTGTGTTTTGGATGGTTATGAACACCTTGAAATTCGGCCTTGCACCTATATGTGTATATGTGTTTGCACATGATGATTTGGTTATGAAGTAAATGATAAATATGTTGTTTAAAGAAGAAATGGTTGAAGAATGTTGTGAAATTTGCATGTATATTCGGCCTAGTACTTATATGGAGTGAAAATCTCAAAATTTATTGTTGATTTTGTGCAAGTATGACTAAGTATAATCGGCCATATGAGTGCTTGATGCTATGTTATAATTATTGAGCTTAAGTATGTGGATGTAAGTGTGTGCGGCCTTATAAGGGCTAAGTACCTTGGATTCCCCTTTTGATATTCAAAACGATTAAATCAATTTATTTGTTAACATAAAGCTCAAGAGCAAAGGGGAACTAGCTCCAATAAAGGAAAAGAAAAGGTGATTGAATAGCCGTTGGAAGCACTCGATAATCTCCAAGGTAAGTTTACGAGTATCGAAACTTAGATTTTGATTCGATTGAATGAAGTAATAAGCAATCGAAATTGTGCCCTTGTATGTGGCCATTGAGCCGAATGATATTTTTAATTAAGTGAATTGTGCATAAAAGTTTTGTTATGACATTGAAACAAAGGTGTGTATGAATGTGCGAGTTGTGATATCCGGGCTAAGCCCGAAGGCAATTGTGCAAGTTATGATATCCGGGCTAAGCCCGAAGGCAATTGTGCGAGTTGTGATATCCGGGTTAAGTCCCGAAGGCATTTGTGCGGGTTATCATAACCGGGCTATGTCCCGAAGGCATTTGAACGAGTAGTTATATCCGATTAAACTCCGAAGGTATGTGATTTGAAAATTATAAGCTTGCTGTAAAATTTTCAGTTAATGCACTTGTGAAATTCCCAACAACAAGGTACGTTTCGTGTGTGCTTTGCACACTATGAGTAAGTGTATGTGCGTATTCGCTCCAATGATAAATGAGTTATCGGCCTTGACTAAGCCGTTATTAGTGTATGAATATAAGAGTTGGGATTGTGAAGTAAGCATGTCTTTGAGAAATTGTGCATATGAATTATTGTTTAGCTACTTGAATGCTATGCTTTGGTTGTGTGTATATTATGGCTCGAAACTTACTAAGCATAAATTGCTTACTCCGTTTCTTTGTTTCTCTGTTTATAGATTTTGCTCGTTAGCAATCGGATTCGGGATCATAGAAGTCAAAGTCAACCACACTATCAAAGCCTTTTTTGGTACTCCTTTAGTTGAGTTTTGGATATGGCATGTATAGGACTACCCTCGGTTGTTTTTAAGTACGTTGTGATGTATATGTGTGCGGCCATGCGAAAATCGTTCGTAAAAGTGGAGTATGGAATTTGACCATATGTGGTTTGTAATTATATTTGGTTTCATGATGTGATTATGGTTTGGAATGAGAGAGTTGGTCACATGATCAGCCATTGGAATGGCTAAATATGATCATATGTGGACCTAAGTATGACTAGACTATAGTTGGTCCATGGGAACTACAATATAGGTAAAGCCTACCCTAAAAACAGATGCTGCCAGCTACAGTGACGTGGATGTGAAAAATCACCAAAATTTGTAGGAATGGTGTTAAATAGTGAATAAATTATGCAATCGAACCTTCACGAGTCTATCTTCATACGAAAGTAATGAAACGATCATATGAACAGTATACCGAGAGATATTAAAGTTCTCGTGAGACAGGGCCAGAACGGTTTCTGGGTCCCCTGTTGCGACTTTAAAAATTTACCATAAATTATCCAGAATGAATTAGAAGTCATTACTTATATGTGAAGATTCCTTTTTGAGTCTAGTTTCATTAGAAACAAACGGCATCAGTATTGAAACCCTGTACAGAGAGATATTCAAGTTGTAACGCGCGAAGGTCAGTGTAGTCGACCTCTGTAACATGGGTGACTTTAACTAATAAAATGTACCAATTGGCCAGACCAAAAATTCTATAAATAAAACCATGGATGGATACATGAGTCTAAATTCAGGGAAAATTTACGGAATCAGTTTCTGAGTTGTGAAACTCGAGATATTCTTTTTAAGACGACAGCGACGCAGTTTTCCAGCTTGCCTGGGAATGTCAAATTGGTCGGTGCCATAAGTGGTTTTGGCTTGTTAACCCCTCGTGTCCGACACCGGCAACGGTCTCGGGTTCGGGGTGTTACATTCACGCACCTCAAATCGATAGTCTTGCTTTTACAATTTACAACCGCATCGTGCATGGTCAACCAATCCAAACCAAGAATAACGTCGAATTCATCAAACGGCAAAAGCATCAAGTCCGCCGGAAAACAAGAACCTCGGAATACTAGGGGACTTTTCTTGCACACTTTGTTGACAAGCACGTAATGACCCAAGGGGTTTGACACCCGAATTACAAACTCAGTAGACTCAATAGGCAAAGTCTTACTGGATGCTAAGGTTTCACATATATAAGAATGAGTAGAACCAGGGTCAATCAAAGCAATCACATTAGTATCGAAAAGAGTGAAAGTACCGGTAATAACATCTGGTGAGGCAGCATCCTCGCGTGCGCGTATGGCATAAGTCCTAGCAGGAGCACGAGCCTCAGATCTGATGGTAGCATCTCTAGATCCTCTCTGACCGCCACTAACATTGCCCATATTTCTAGGTGGCCTACTTCGAGCAGTGGTAGCACCCGGGTTTCCACTTTGACTTACATTTTGTTTGAGCAACCTCGGGCAATCCTTGATAAAGTGGTCGGCCGATCCACACTTATAGCAGGAGCGATCACGGAACCTACAGCTCCCCGAATGCCATTTGCCACAATGCAGACACTCCATTCGGTTTCGACGATCATTCCCAACACCGGAGACCGAAGTGCCTCGTATACCTACAGGGGGTCGATCACGATCTCGTCTAAAAAGGCCTGAAGCGCCTCTAGACCGGCTCACATCTTCTCGAAATCTCTTTGATGCCTGTTGAAGAGACTTTCCCGAGGACCTTTTTTGAAATTCTCCAGTTCCCACATCAACTTTTTGATTCTCCTTTCTAAGCTCTTCGGCTTTACAAGCTCGCTCAACAAGTACTACGAACTCTCGTATTTCCAAAATGACAACATACAGCTTTATATCATCGTTCAGCCCATCCTCGAAGCGTTTACACATAATAGCTTCAGACGAAACACATTCCTGAGCGTATCTACTGAGTCTAACAAATTTTCGCTCGTAGTCAGTAACGGACATAGAGCCTTGCTTAAGATCAAGAAATTCCTTTCGCTTTTGGTCGATGAATCTCGATGATATACTTCTTTCGAACTCGGTTTGGAAAAACTCCCAAGTTACTTGCTCCTAGGCACAACCGAAGTCGAGTACTCCACCAATAGTAGGCGGAATCGCGTAGCAAGGAGATAGTACACTTTAAGCACTCATCGGTGTACAAGATAGCTCATCGAGCACCGGATAGTGTTGTCCAACCAAAATTCAGCTTGCTCGGCATCGTCGTCATCCGTAGCTTTAAATTCAGTAGCCCCATGTTTTCAATCTCGTCGATTGGGGCTTACTTGACCTTATTTGGTCATTCTTCGGAGGTATTGTAGGTGCGGGGTTGCATTAGTCGGGAATGGAGGTTGTGGAACAGTAGTGTTAGTTCGAATGTATTGGTTAAACCAATCATTCATCACACTATAAAAGGCTTGCTTAGCCTCATCATTCGGATTGTCGGCAATAGGTTGAGAGTCCGCCGGCGCTGTCCCTTCTTGCGCGGAGCAGCGCCACACTCTCCACATCATCAGCTATTGCTCGGTTGGGATCGGGATCCATTGCTATAAACAAACAAAAACTCAAATTGTCAGAAATCACCACACTATCAATTTGTCACTTAATGGCATGTATAGCTAGACCCCAAACATATCACGGTAGTCCTAGAATCGACTAAACCATAGCTCTGGTACCAATAAAATTGTAACACCCCGAACCTGAGACCGTTTCCGGTGTCGGACACGAGGGGTTAACAAGCCAAAACCACTTATGGCACCGACCAATTTGACATTCCCAGGCAAGCTGGAAAACTGCATCACTGTCGCCTTAAAAAGCATATCTCGAGTTTCACAACTCGGAAACTGATTCCGTAAATTTTCCATGAATTTAGACTCATATATCCATCCATGGATTTATTTCTAGAATTTTTGGTCGGGCCAATTGGTACAGTTTATTAGTTAAAGTCACCCATGTTACAGGGGTCGACTACACTGACCTTTTCACGTTTCAACTTGAATATCTCTCTGTACAGGGTTTCAATACTGATGCCGTTTGTTTCTAATGAAACTAGACTAAAAAAGGAATCTTCACATATAAGGCATGACTTCTAATTCATTCTGGATAATTTATGGTAAATTTTCAAAGTCGCGACAGGGGACCCAGAAACCGTTCTGGCCCTGTCTCACGAGAGCTTTAATATCTCTCGGTATACTGTTCATATGATCATTTCGTTACTTTCATATGAAAATAGACTCGTCAAGGTTCGATTGCATAATTTATTCACTATTTAACACCATTCCTACAAATTTTGGTGATTTTTCACATCCACGTCACTGCAACTGGCAGCATCTGTTTTAAGGTAGGCTTTACCTAATTTGTAGTCTCCATGGGCCAACTATAGTCTTGCCATACATGGGTCCACATATGATCATATTTAGCCATTCCAATGGCTGATCATGTGACCAACACTCCCATTCCAATCCATAATCACATCATGAAACCATATATAATTACAAACCACAAATGGTCTAATTCCATACTCTACTATTACGAACCATTTTCGCATGGCCGTACACATATACATCACAAGTACTTAAAAACAACCGAGGGTAGTTCTATACATGCCATATCCAAAGTTCTACCAAAAGAGTACCAAAAGGGGGTTTGATAGTGTGGATGACTTCACTTCAATGATCCCGAATCCGATCGTTAACGAGCAAAATCTAAAACAGAGAAACAAAGGAACGGAGTAAGCAATTTATGCTTAGTAAGTTTCGAGCCATAATTTACACACAACCAAAGCATAGCATTCAAGTAGCTAAACAATAATTCATATGCACAATTTCTCAAAGACATACTTACTTCGCAATCCCAACTCTTATATTCATACACAATAACGGCTTAGTTAATGCCGATAGCTCATTTATCATTGGAGCGAATATTCATACGCACTTACTCATAGTGTGCAAAGCACACACAAAACATACCTTGTTGTTGGGAACTTCACAAGTGCATTAACTGAAAATTTTACAGCAAGCTTATAATTTTCAAATCACATACCTTCGGAGTTTAACCGGATATAGCTACTCGTTCAAACGCCTTCGGGACATAGCCCGGTTATGGTAACCCGCACAAATGCCTTCGGGACTTAACCCGGATATCACAACTCGCACAATTGCCTTCGGCTTAGCCCGATATCATAGCTCGCACAATTGCCTTGAGCTTAGCCCGATATCACAATCGCACAATTGCCTTCGGCTTAGCCCGATTATCACTCGAACATTCATGCACATCTTTGTTTCATTTTCACAACAAAACTTTTATGCACAATTCACTTAACAAAATATCATTTCGCTCAATGGCCATATACAAGGGCGAATTTCGATTGCTTATTACTTCATTCAATCGAATCAAAATCTAAGTTTCGATACTCGAAAACTTACCTTGGAGATTATCGAGCGCTTCCAACGGCTATTCAATCACCTTTTCTTTTCCTTTATTGGAGCTAGTTCCCCTTTGCTCTTGAGCTTAATGTTAACAAATAAATTGATTTAATCGTTTTGAATATCAAAAGGGGAATCCAAGGTACTTAGCCCTTATAAGGCCGCACACACTTACATCTACATACTTGAGCTCAATAATTATAACATAGCATCAAGCACTCATATGGCCGATTATACTTAGTCATACTTGCACCAAATCAACAATAAATTTCAAGGTTTTTCACACCATATATGTACTAGGCCGAATGTACATGCAAATTTCACAAACACTCTTCAACAATTTCTTCTTTAAACAAACATATTTATCATTTATTTCATAACCAAATCATCATGTGCAAACATATATACACATATAGGTGCAAGGCCGAATTTCAAGGTGTTCATAACCATTCAAAACACAAATTTTAACTATAATGCAAGAAGCATAAACCATGCTCATGAGCATACCATGGCCGAATACATCACACACCACACCCTTTCAATTTTTGGTCATGGTTAAACAAAGAACTCAATGCCCTACTCAAGAATACTAAAAAGAAATTTCAAGAGTAGTCAATCCATCATTACATGCATCATCAACAAGCTTCACTTTTAGCATGCAATGGCTTTAACACAATATCAACTTTGGCCAAATACCATTTCCATGGCATAACAAGGATTTGAACCATGGCTAACATGAACATCAAGTTAGCAACTAAAACATGCATGAACCTCATGACACAACCTCATACATACCTTAATCTTGATGCAAGTTTAGCCAAATCTCCTTCTAGATCTCTTCTAAACAAAGAAAATGAAGCAAAAATCTCTTCTTCCTCTTAGAAATTTCGGCCAAAGGAAGGAGGGAAAAAGATCAACAAATTTTTTTCTTTGCTTTTCTTTCACTCACGGCAAAAGGGGGGAAAGGATGAGCAAATTTTTGATTTTTTTTGTTTCTCTTCCTACATGCTTAATTTTTTTATCATTTATTACATCATGCATTAACAAAACATGTCATAACATGTTTTCCTTGCCCATATTCCCTTGTCATGGCCGGCCACTATACCATCTTTGGGGAAATTTGACATGCAAATCCCTTATTTTTGCATGCATGATCAACTAGTCATCACACATTTCCCCATCATACTTTCAAAGTTTACTACTAGGTCCTTTCTAGTGAAATTCACATTTATAACTCTAAATCGAAACATCAAAAATGTCACACATGAATTAACACATATTATAGGCATCAAAATAAATTATAAATTATTTTTATGCCTCGGTTTTGTGGTCCCGAAACCACATCCCGACTAGGGTCAATTTTGGGCTGTCACAACTTTAGTTTACCAATTTTTGAAATGCCCTCGACTTGTAAAATTACCAAAGTACCCTCGATTTATAGAATTACTATTTTACCCTCGATTTATAGAATTACCGTTTTACCCTCGATTTACAGAATTACTGTTTTACCCTTGATTTATAGAATTACCATTTTACCCTCGATTTACAAAATTACCGTTTTACCCTCGATTGTGAAATTACCGAAATACCCTCAGAGGATAGAATTACCAAAATACCCTAGTTTGTAAAATTACCAAAATACCACCGGTTTGTGAAATTACCAAATACCCTCAATTTGTAAAATTACCAAAATACCCTCGATTTACAAAGTTACAAAAATACCCTTGACTTTCTAAAAATTATGGAAATACCATTGGTTTACAAAATTACTGAAATACCCTTAGTTTGTAGCTTTACCAAAAGATCCTTGTAAGATGAAATGACTAAAATACCCCTAATAGGTAAAAAGACCGTAAAGCCCTCAGAGAGTAAAGTGACCGTAATACCCTTGTATGGTAAAATGACGAATATGCCCTTATGTTCCGTATGACTGATGTGCTTAGGATTTACATATATTGATATTGGATTAGTTAAGTTTGAGTGACAGGTGGTGGTTATCGTAGGTGATTGATTATGGAAACGTTTCAACTTCAACCCATAACAGGTGTGTACTAACCCTTGTAGTAGCTTAGATTAATATCTGCTGAGAAGCTGACATGCTAAAATACTGGTATTTCGGGAACTTGTAATGTTGCGTTTGGGTATAGATGCGATAAATATGATAAGATCGGTGTTTGGATCGATGGAACAGGTAAGAACTCAATTTTGTGCACGATGGTAAGTTGGGCCTTAATGGGCTAAAATTGGGCCCAATAGGCTTTCGGACCCATTTGGGTAGAATTGATAGAAAATGGAATTTGGAAAAGTTGCACGTTAACACGGTTAGTATTGTTGTAAAATTTGGGTTAAGTAGGCTAAATCAGCATTCGTAGGGCCCATTAGGGGTTTTGGGCCCAAAAGCCCGAATTTGATAAAGTGGGTTAAAGATCATTATTTAAACACTCGGAAATATTGATAATTGTAATAAACATGGAAAACCCTGATATTTGGTAAAATTACGAAAATACCCTTATAATGTGAAAAATGACTGTTTTTCCCTTGTGGGCAAGTGACTGACTTGGACTGTGTGGTTGACGGATTTGATTGTGAATATATGTAGGTGATATGAAAGACTTGACCGTGATTGTTTTATTCAAATATGGGCATGACATTCTGCATACATGACATGTTGCATTGGGTTGGGTTTTTATATGGATGGAGGAAGTGCAAAAGGGCTTATGCCCTAGTTTACCGAAAAGGGCTTATGCCCCAGTTTATTGAAAAGGGCTTATGCCCCGCCACGAAAAGGGCTTATGCTCCGCTTTATTGAAAAGGGCTTTGCCCTGTTCATCAAAAGGGCTCGCCTGATTATTAAAGAGGCTAGGCCTCCAGATATATGATAAAGCAGCTATGCTGCTAGTGGTGTGTTGGTTGGGTGGGTTGAGTTATTCCCCACAGGGTGTGTTGGTTGGTACGAGTGGACAGTAGCGGATGGTGGGTTGAGTAGTCTCCCCAAATGGGCTTGCATACATTCATTGGTATTTCATGTGATATTGAAATGGGCTTGCATACATCCATTGACATTACATGTGATATTGAAATAGGCCTAAGGGCCATACCGTTTGCAGTAAAGGCTTCGGCCCAATGATATGATTTATGAAAAGGCTTCGGCCTAGTGATATGATTTATGAAAAGGCTTTGGCCCAATAATCGTTAAATGAAAAGCTTCGGCCCAGTATATGTCAAGGCTAAATAGGGCTTTGGCCCAGATTGTACTAATACTGTGTTTTCACTGTTTGTTTGTTATTAGGATTACACACTGAGTTTTCGTAAACTCACCCTGTTTCTAACTGTGCAGGTAATCCCTAAGCTTAGATGGTTTGGAGCTGCGAGGGACTCGGAGATGGCCACAGTACTATTTCTATTTCTTTTAATTGGAATAAGTAGTCGATTTATTTCTTTATAAGTTTTATCTTATTAATATTATTGTTTGGTTTTGGGTTGTAATAAGGCCATTTTAATTATTTTTCTTGGATTATTTTATTTTTAATAACTTTAATCTGTTTGTTAATAAATGGGCTAGACTTAGGACGTGTTTTCAAAATGATAATTGTTTTCAAAATAACACCACACCACGATTATCCGATTTATCAAAGATTTCAACTTAAATTAATTACAACTCGATTTAACCAAGTGTGGCAATGGTTGTGGGCATGTCTAGGATTGGATCCATTAGAAGAGCTTGGTACTTAAGCAGCCTTCATGGCTCACCTCCTCTATTACGGATTCCTACCTGGTGCCCAGCTACCATTCACTTTGTTAGCTTAACAAAAGTCGGTTTTTAAAGCACTAAAACGAAACATGGGTTTTTAACTTCAATGTGGCACATCAGATTCGGTCATAACGTCTAGGTCGGGTTTGGGGTGTTACATCTGTAGTCTCATTTTAAGTAGCTCTGATACCAAATGATACAATCTTGCCTTGAAACGGTGAGTTGAGTCGTTTAGATGCCTGATCGTCTAACGAAGAAGTGCCATTCAATTTGAGAAGCTTGGATGGAAAAAGGCTTTGTTTGGGGTTGGGTATCAAAGATGGGTTCAAAATGGTTAAGTAAGGATAGTTATAAGTTTAGCCAACAAGAAAATAAATAGAGTAGATAGCAGCTTTCACAGTTAAGTAAGGTGTTTGTGGATAGATAGTAATAGGCTTAAGATGCAAGTAAGAACCAATACTAAGAATGAGTGTTGACCCAAGACTTATAGGATCTTAAGATGGATAGTTGAAGGTGATAAACGACCTTGACCCGTTACCTAAAAAGGAAAGAAGCGAAGATATAGGCTGGGTTGAACGCCAGACTCGAGCTAGAGTGATAAGTTCGAAAAAAAAGAGACTAAAATTGACGCCACTGACTAAAAGATAAGCCAACAAAGTCTTTGACGAAATTTGAGAGAAGAAAATATCACAAAAATGGCAGAATTTCATTCAAATTGGCTCAACAAGCACTACAAACTCGACAAGCTCGCTCGACAAGCACTACAAACTCTTTGATCTGTAGAATACCTACCAACAGTTTGATGTCTTCATTCAACCCGTCCTCGAAGCGTTTACACATGATAGCCTCAGACGAAACACATTCCCGAGCATAGCTACTAAGTCTGACAAACTTTCATTCGTAATCGGTAACTGTCATAGAGCCCTGTTTGAGCTCGAGAAATTCCTTCCGTTTTTGATCGATAAATCTTTGACTGATATATTTCTTGCGGAACTCGGTTTGAAAGATTCCCAAGTAACCCATTCTCTCGGCACAACTGAAATCAAGGTATTCCACCAATAGGAGGCAGAATCACATAATAGAGATATAACACATTTTAAGCACTCATCGGGTGTGCATGATAATTCATCAAACACACGAATGGTATTATCGAGCCAAAACTCAGCCTGCTTGGCATCATCACTATCGTAGCCTTGAACTCAGTAGCCATGTGCTTTTAAACTCTATCAACCGGGGGCTTGCTCAACCTCAACGGGTCAACTACAGGAGGTACCACAGGTGCAGGGGTTGTATTAGTCGGGGGTGGGGGATGTGAAACAACTGGATTAGTTCGAACATATTGGGTAAACCAATCATTCATCATAGCATAGAAGGCTTGTTTAGCCTCATCATTTTGATTACTAGCATTCGGTTGAGAGTCCATCGGCGCTGTCCCGAGCGCGGGAGCAGGCGTTACACTCTCTACGTCGTCAGCTACCGCTCAATCGGGATCGAAATTCATTACTATACAAAAACACATTTCAATTGTCAGAAATCATCACACTATCGTATTAACACTTTATGGCATGTATAGCTAGACTCACACACGCTACGTTAGTCCTAGAATCGACTAAACCGTAGCTCTGATACCAACAAAATGTAGCACTCCTATAACCCGTATCCGTCGCCGGAGTGGGTTATGAAGAGTTACCAATCCAAAACACTACATTTGTACATTCACATTTACATAAGTTCATTAGCAATTATATGCATAGCCAAACACAATCAAAGATCGAAATTCAGACTTATACCGACATTCAAAAGTTACCATATTCACATGGCTTATATACAACAACATCTCAAAATATCATTCACTTAAGTCTATTCTATACATGCCATACGAATTCCAAAACATAATAGTACCAAAATGATAGATAGTGTGACGAGTTGATGACGATCCCGAGCAAGTGGTTGGAGTCAACGATCTATAAAACAGAGAAACATAACAAACGGAGTAAGCTTTTATAAGCTTAGTAAGTTTTAAGCAATGCAAACAAATATACTCAATTATAAATCGATCATTCAATTTATCAAATAACATTTTCTAAGTATATTGCCATTTGGCCGAATATACACTAGCACATATTGTACATTTAGCATTTTTATTTTACTTAAATCTGAACTCATATAACATAGGTAAATCAAATACCATCACATAATTTCACATCTTGACCGGATGTATCATGATCATATATATAGTCATAACTCATATTCACATATGCATCACAGTATACACTTATGGTTCATTTCAAATCAAACTCACATATAAGTACATGATACGTACCTGAGCAGCTTAATGTAATGAATGTATTCAATTGTCGTTCTAACACGAAGCATCATAGTCTTACACTGTTATCAAATCACTGGCAATTAGACTGCTAGGTTTTAAACCCGAATTCATCACCAGCACGAAGCCTGCTAGACTTTAAGCTTAAATTCATTCACCGGTATTTTGCCTACTAGGCTCGAAGCCTGATATTATTTCACCGGCATTATAGCCTGCTAGGCTCGAGGCCCGACATTATTTCACTGGTATTATAACCTGCTAGGCTCGAGGCCCGATATTATTTCACCGGCATTATAGCCTGCTAGGCTCGAAGCCTGAATGGTACCATACGATAATCACTTCACCAAGTTTCATGCATATCAAATCATATGTTACTCGATTTCATATAGCACAAACACACTAATAATTTATTTCCTTCATTCGAATAAATGCACATATCACACACCTTATCATCATGTCATAATTCTCCTATTATACATTTTTCATATTACATTCGATTATAAACTATGTTTGATTAGTCAAAACTTACCTCGAATATTTTCAACAATCATGGATCGGCTATTCGCCACTTTAGCTTTTCCCTTATCCAAATTTGCCCCTCTATGCTCTTGAGCTAAAATCAACAAATTTAACTTCTCAATCAAGCACATACGTACGGCAACCATATACATTTCAAAAACTAATTCATTCGCATCATTTGTCAACTTAAGTCTATCACCATTTCATTTTCAAATTCATGTACTTTGTAATTCACAATCGGACACTCAATTATACCTTAACTTATGCATTTCTTTCATTTAAACAACCCACATAACTCTTTTATTCATGAACATATTTGGCACTATGCATCTTTACAAATATTTCATTTAAACAATTTTGGCTACCTTAAAATCAATTCATGCACTCACAATTTAAATAGATTCACTACTCCACAATCAGTCAATTAATTACACAATTAACCATAGCTGAATACCAAACAAGTAGATATTTGTTCACATTTCTTTAACACATATTTATCAACTAGTCTATGTATTAGCTTTTAGCATATTCGGTCATGAGAGCAACCTATTTAATTTCATGCATTATTTTCTAAGGTTACCAAGACCATCCTATGATTAAATATATACATCATCTTTCATAATACATGAAACTCCTATTAAAACTCTCATACATATACATTTCATACTAGCACATAACACCATGACTGAATGCTCTCATCTTTTATTTATTCAATTAAACCATTCCTTGACCAAATATTACATTCGACCATGGAATAAGCTAATTTAACAAATAAACACATACTTCCAACAATTAATAAGAATTTTTACAACTTAACACCAATACCTGAATAACATTTTAAACACTTATTCAATTCATTAACTATTTGATCATTCGGCAATTATATCTTCCATTCAAGCCTTATTTTAACTACCATGTACAATTCTTGCATTATACTATAATAGCCGATTACCATCTATCTATCTAACCACAACTATCCTTATTCATCAAGCTCAACTCATCTATCATCACATTTAATACCAAAAACACCTTCAAAGTCATTCAAACAACACATAGTCGAATGCATCACTTCAAACCAATAACAAAAATTGAGTCATGGGCTATGAAAGGAGCTTAGCAATTAACTCAATTTCACATAAATTATCAAGAAAGAAAATCAAACATACCTCCAATTAGATTCACCAAGCCCGAATATCAAAGAGCCTTTTGTTTTACCTTGTTCTTTAGATTTCAGCAAATGAAAGAAAGAATGGATGAAAACTTTGTTTTCATCACCTATTTACTTTTATTAATTATATATTTCCTCTTATAAAATCATTAAATATTATAATACTAATATGAAATGCATATAATATCCATTAAGTTATTATTTTACTAATACAAAATACATATATTACTTATCATCTATCATCATTGCCATCCACTAATTTAATAGTGGTCCAATTGACATGCAAGTCCTCTTTGTAATATACCATGTGTTATTCGACCCTCTAAATTCTACCTATCACATTTTTAAGTTTTATCACACAAGTTCTTTTTAACAATTCCACATCCAAATGACAAAATCAAAGCAAGAAATTTTCACACATGCAATTTCACATATAATAGACATATAATATAACATTTAATTATTTTTGTGACTCAGTTTTATGGTCTCGAAACCACTTTTCGATTAGGGTCAAATTAGGGCTATCACAAAATACGAGGAATTACTAAACATAAACACATACATTGCCAATGTTTCAAATCATCAAGGCTTGATCAAGTTTAAAACTTTATCAAACTTTGTCTAAACTCTTTAATATGGGCCTACGAGGCCCCAAACATCCATTGGAAACCATTCGGGACAAACCCGGGTCCTTCAACTGACTTTAGAAAAATAACTCATGAAACAGGGCACATGCCTGTGTGGTCATTATGACACGGTCGTGCTGATGGCCCGTTTGACACACATGGCCTAAGCATCTGGGGACACGCCCATGTCCCATACCCGTGTGGATTAAGTTCTAAATTCAAACCTACAAGGGTTTTCAAACGACCTGATACATGCCCATGTCTATGGCCTGTGTCCCTCACACGGCTATGATACCCTCGTGTGCTAGCCTTGTCTAAAAACCTTGACATTTTGTTTCTGACGTCAGCATCCAATTTAGGGCAGACGACCAAGGCACACGCCCGTGGCCAAAGGCCGTGTCACACGGCCTAGACACACACCCATGTGTCTGCCTGTGTGGACAATATAAGGCTATTTTCCAAGCCTTATGCCACCCAAAAACAAAATTTTATACTAACTAACATATCAAAGTCTAACTTAATGTGACTTCTCAACCAACAACCATAGGTAAGGCCTATATACATTTCATATATTCAACCATGCCAACAATTTCACATTCATGATAGACTATCTTGCATTCAAATAATGACTTTCAAAATTAGCCATTTCATGGCCTTATACAAAATGAGTCAAATATTAAAACAAGCCAACACGTTTGGCCCTAAAACAATGTGACACCAAAATAAAATAAAAAATTCCTATACATGCCATAATCAAAATGATAAAAATAGCTATTCCAAGTGCTTCAAAGGATAGGGTGGCTGGCTTCCTCGATGTAGACAATGATCTATAAGCTACTTTGGTGGCACTATAAGAAAATGGAAAGAAAAGAGGGTAAGCATGGGACCTTTGTAAGTACATATATGCAAATAAGTGTAATTAAAAAAAACACATTCATCAAACAATGGCTTGTCATACTTAAATGATATCTCATTTTAGACTTTCTATCTTACTCTTCACTTTCTTTATGCATACTTACTACATCTCATCATACACTAAGGCCTTGTTCATGGGTTTAGTATACATACATGTAATCATCCGTAAAATACCTCAATTTCATCCTCTCTGATAACATACCTCATTGAAATTTTCCCCAACTCGTTCTTCAAACTACCTGTTGAACACTTGAAATACTAATGGATACACGGAAAGTTTACACTTAAGTGTCATATGAGTAGTCAAAGCTACCTCGTACTTTGTATGCTCGCATTTCGAGTTACTCACGGGTCTTTTTGCCATGTCATTACCCAGATCCCATAACTCTATCATGTGTAATGCCCGCTCATTGAGCTACTCACAAGTCTGCACTCAAGGTCAATACCCGGACCCACATTACATATGACATTTACCTCATAAACTCAGACATAACTCATGAGTTCAAACTATATAGTTCCTCATAACATACCTTTTGTATCCTATACTATTTTTGAGGTTCAACGGGATTTCATATTTAACTTGATGTCGTTTTACTTATTCATCATGTAAATTACTCTTATATAACAATGTTTATGCTTCTATGGTAACAAGTAAGATTATAATACATAATAACGATAAAACTTTTAAAAATAATCTACAATAACACATTATTTACATATGTACTTACCTTGGCACAAAATGATGGGAACGAGCCTAATCCTCGTAAACTTTGTTCTTCCCTCAATCAAGACCCGAATCACGTTTCTCTTGATCTAAAATGTCAAAATTTAGCTTACTTAATTCACAAATCATTCAATTCAACTTGAGACTCATACTTTGGTAAAATGACTGTTTTGCCCTTAAAATTTGCAAAAATTACGATTTTAACCCTAGGCCCGAAAGTCAATTTTTACCAAATTTCCTTATTAGCCAAGCCTAACCGAATTCAATTTATAACTATAGCATCTCAAAATTCTCATTATTTCACACATTTATCACCTCATTCATAGCTTATACAAAATGGTCCTTAGTTAGGGTTTCCGTGAAAACTACTTCATAAAAGTTGTTTATTTAACAACCATGATTCATTTTCTTCCATAGAATTTCAAAAAACAACATGAGTACTCTCATGGAAAAACCCTATACTTTTAACCACCTTGCAATATAGTCCCTTCATTAGCTAGCTCATGCTACAAGGGTCCTAAAAGTACAAAAATCATCAATAAAAACCATCTAAATCACTTACTTGCAAGGATGAGAAGTTGCTGAAATTTTAAGCTTCTAAAACCCCTAGAATGGCTGAAAATTTCAGTGGAGAGGTGAGGAAGATGATAACCCTTTTTCTTTTGTTTTATTTTAATCAATTAAGTCACCAAATGTCACCTAACTTTAACATTTTGACCAACCTTGTCCCCTATGGTCGACTACCTCTATTTAAAGAAGTCTAATTGCACTTTAAAGGCCTTAAATTTAGTCTTTTTTCGCAATTAAGCATGAAATTGCTAAAATTGTCTCACCAAAATTTTCATGCATTCATATAATCATGCCATAACATTAAAATAATAATAAAATAAATTCTCCATCTTCAAAATAGTGGTTTCTAAAACCACTGTTCTGACTAGCTCTAAAATCGAGCTGTTACAATTCCCCCCTCAAGAATTTTTGTCCCCGAAAATCTTATTAGTGAATAAGTTTGAGTATTGATCTCTCATAGTCTCCTCAGTTTTCCACATGGCCTCTTCGACACCATGTCTCTTCCATAACACTTTCACAAGGGGGATGCTCCTATTCCTTAATTGCTTAACTTCTCGAGCTAGAATCTTAATGGGTTCCTCTGTATAAGACATGTTAGATCTAATCTCCACTTCAGTCAGAGAAATTACATGTGAAGGGTTAGAGCAGTATCGGGGTAACATGGATGCATGGAACACGTCATGGATCTTTTCCAATCCTAATGGTAAGGCTAACCGGTAAGCTACCGACCCTATTTTCTCTATCACCTCATAAGGTCTGATAAAACGCAGACTCAATCTACTCTTTTTACCAAATCTGAGAACCTTTTTCCAAGGAGAAACTCTCAAAAATACTTTATCACCGACCTGAAATTCAATTTCCTTTTGTTTTAAATTAGTGTAGGACTTTTGTCTATCCGAAGCAGCCTTTAAACAATCACAAATCACCTTAACTTTTTTTTCAGTCTCCTTGACTATGTCGACCCCGTGAATCTGACTCTCTCTAAGCTCGGTCCAATACAAGGGCGTTCGACACTTACGCCGACACAAAGCTTCGTAAGGTGCCATTTTCAAACTTGATTGATAGCTATTGTTATAGGCAAATTCGACCAGCGATAGATACTTTTCCCAATTGCCTTTGAATTCCAGACACAACAACGCAACATATCATCAAGGATCTGAATTACTCTCTCCGACTAACCGCCGGTTTGTGGGTGGAAAGCTGTGCTAAAATTCAACTTTGTCCCCAAAAGTTCTTGCAACTTCTTACAAAACCTCGAAGTAAACCTCGGGTCCCTATCCGAAACAATCGACAAGGGTACTCCATGAAACCTCATAATCTCAGAAATGTATAAGCCGGCTAGCTTATCAAGTGAAAAGTCCGTTCGTACCGAGATAAAGCGAGCCGACTTTGTCAGTCAATCAACCACAACCCATACAGCATCTTTATTCCTCGGAGTTACCAGTAAACCTGTCATAGAGTCCATAGTAATCTGGTCCCAGTTCCACTCGAGGACCATGATAGGCTGAAGTACACCCGAAGGTACTTGGTGTTCAGCTTTCACTTGTTGGCATACTAAGCATTTTGACACAAACTCCGAAATGTCTCTTTTTGTAACACCCCTTACCCGTATCTGAGGCCGGGCTAAGGTACGAGGCGTTACCAGATAAACATACAAACATTAAACTAAAATACGAGCCATAAAATTTTATTCATATTTCAAAGCGTTCATTCTCTTACACATAGTCCCTTATTTGAGTCTACGGAGCCCAAAACATACTTTAGAAAGGGTTTGGGACTAAACCGAGAACTTACGAAAATCTTGGAAATTTCATGCTTTAAGGCTCCACACGCCTGTGTCCCAAATTCGTGTTCCATACACGGCTGAGGCACATGGTCGTGTCTCTGCCAGTGTGGAATATACCTAGGTTATTTTCCAAGCTTTGGTCAACCTTGATCTCTTACACACTTATACAAAATCAAAAGCATATAACATGGTATTCATTTAATGATTAAATATCCTCAATTAAACCACAAACATAGCATTTGTATGTCATCATACATGTGTCTCTCATACTCATTTTACCTTGTTTATTATAGTACCACTTATACATTTATACCAAGATTATCATCTTACCAAATATCTTCACTTAATCATCAAGCATTCATATTTAAAGCTAGATCATATCTTTATAAAATACCATGATTCAGATCATGCAGAATAACATGTTTGCTGAAACATTTCAATTCAATTCCATACCCAACAAGCATTACATTGAGACTAGTCATATATATATATATATACATGTCATGATACATAACATTCTCTTTTGTTTTCTTATAAACACATATCATTTATTTCATTATATCAATATTTCATATACCATAGTTTCCATGTATTCCACATATATTTATTTTCCTCCTCCTCCCTCCATTCCACATCCTTAATGTATATAGCATTCTTGTAAGTACGATTTCACAATTTACTAATAAATGTTCACATCAAACTGTCCACACGAGTCATAGTCACTTAATTATTTATAATTCGAGCTACAGAGCTCCAAATTAAGATCCGTAAATTTCCCATGAAACTAGACTCACATATCTTTCCACCATAAAATTTTTATAATTTTTCGTTTAGCCAATTAGTACATTTTATTCATTAAAATTTCCCCTGTTTCACTTTTTGACAGTTCTGACCTCTCTTCACTAAAAAATAATTATCTCACAGTGCAGAACTCGGATAATGTTCTTGTTGATTTATCTTGAAAATAGACTCATTATGTATTTTAAAAATATAATTTTGAGCCTCTAATTATTTTTCTCCAATGTTTTGTGAGTTTTCAAAGTCAGAACAGGGGATCACGTAATCATTCTGAATCAGTCTCACAAAAACATAAATATCTCAAAATATAGAACTCCTTTGCTTTCTATATTTCTTTTATATTAAAATAGACTCATTAAGATTTAATTTGATATCTCATTCAGTCTCTGATTCAATTTATACTATTTTTGGTGATTTTTCATAATCATGTCACTGCTACTATCCAAAACAGTTTTATTGCTAATTCACTCTTTCACACTTTCTTTGTATTAACCTCATTTTAACATACATATCACAAATCATTTTCACCACATTTCATACATCACAAGTATAGGCCCATGATCACAAGGTCACCATAAAATCATCCTCATGTATAACTTACTTGTTTATAACCTTACCACATCCTGGTCACTTAATGAACACATCATTCACATAACCAAGTTCCTGCACTTATTCATCACAAAACTCACAAAGCAATACATAGAGAGTCTCCCATTGAACACTTTGGATCAATCCTCGATACTTGGTGGTTTCAGCACATAGCTCCACCCATCATACAGTTCGGCTTTCTTGTACACATGGTGAACAGTTAGTACCACCCATGTGACCTAGCCAGTTTATCTCGTAGCTCTCTTGTCTACATGGTGTCCTTCACTTGGAACCATGCATGCGACCTAGCTACATATATCCCGTAGCTCTTTTGTCTACATGGTGTACACATAGTATCACCCATGCGACCTAGCTACATCATAATGTCTTGTAGCTCTCTTGTACACATGATGTGCACTCAAGACTATACATGTGACCTAGCTACATACCATCTGATCATCCAATCTTTCCAAGGTTCAACCGGATTTCTCTCTTTTCCAACAATTTCACCAATCAAGTAATTATCCACAAGCATATTTCTAATATTTTTATAAAATACCATAATACAAGTAATAGTGATGTATTACTTACATATAAACTTACATCTCATTTAATATCAACGCAATAACATTAAATTACACATTGTCTTATTAAAAATCATATGAACTTACAATTTCCCATAATATCCATAATCATAGAAATCACATTTATGTATGATAATTCAATGCACTTCATGTACCATAGACATATTTTTAAATCAATTCATAAACTTGGCACCATAATCATTTAATTTAACATAATTCAATTAATTCACTAAATTTAACTTTCAAATATAAATTACAAAGATTATTGTTGTATTATTATCATACCAACTTACATACTTTCAACACCTCGGAGATCATAGTAAATATATCAATTTTACATTGAAACATGCATAAATTAATGCTTATTATACATATGAACTTACCTTGATATTAAAACGACCATTTTACCAACTTTCCCAATTTTCAATTTTTCTCTCATTCTAGGTTCAAATCTCGTTTTCCGGGATCTAAAACATCATATTTTACTTATTTAATTAATGTACTATTCAAAACAGTCCTTAACTCAAACTTTGGAAAAATTACAATTTTGCCCCTAAACTTTTGCATATTTACACTTTTGCCCCTAGGCTAGGGAATTAAACTTCATCCCTTATTCTTATTTTTTATGACATGATGATCACTTTTCCCTTCTATGGCAACATCAAATTCTCACTCTAACATATACTTATGACTATTAGGTATTTTTGCCGATTAAGCCCTTTTGCTCGTTTTCACTTAAAACCGAGTAGCACAAGTTGTCTAACATAACTTAAAACCTCATATTGTATCATAAAACACCAGAATACAAAAATTTTACCTATGGGTATTTTTCCAAATATGAACCCTAGGTTGAATTATTGCTAGCATAAGCTAAATCAAGTTACTAGGACTCTAAAAACGTAAAGAACTTGAAAAACGGGGTTAGAACGGACTTACAATTGAGCTTGGGAAGCTTGAAAACCCTATCCATGGAGTCTCCTTGGTATACACGTCCATGGTGAAGAAGATGAGCAAAATTGGCTTTTAATTTTGTATTTTAATTCATTTTACCCTAAATGACCAAAATACCCTTACTACTAAACTTTCCAAAATTCCATCCATGTCCAATTTTGTCCATAACTTAGAAATTGGTCAAATTGCTATTTAAGACCTCCTAATTAATATTTCAAATCAATTTCATACTAGAAAATTCTAGAATGCAAGTTTTGCAACTTATTCAATTTAGTCCCTAACTTCGAATTAAGAACTTTATGCATAGAATTTCTTCACGAAATTTTAACACAATCATGAAATCATATCATAGACCTCAAAATAATTATAAAATAATTATTTATATCTCAGATTTTGTGGTCCCGAAACCTCTGTTCCAACTAGACCCAATTTTGGGCTATTACAACTCTCCCCCCCTTCAGAGATTTTCGTCCTCGAAAATCTTACCAGAGTGAGGTTTAGTATCTTTCTCATAATTTCCAGCATTACTAACTAATTGTTTTCAAGACGATACTTTCAGAAACACTCTGTCATCAATTTGAATCCCAAGATAACTCAGTAAACTCTAATATTTCTCTAACTCTGTCCTTCACTTGTCAACCATTCTCAGACTCTGGTCATATCTATAATTATTTTATAACTAAACTCTTTGATTCCACACTTAGGAACATAGTCAACATGATTCTCATGAATTTTCATTATATACACCTCATCGGTAAGGGGGTGAGGTCGTACAGTCTCTAACTCGATTCTTACATATATCTATATGACACATTTTTTTCATTATCCACATATGTCATTATAATCATACTATCCACTTCAAACAATTTATTATTCATACCTGTCTTACATAAAATTTCCAATTATCTCATTTCAAACAAGTGCACTCACTCATACATTCTATGAATTTTGAATAACTTTAATCATTACATTTACTAATTAATTTAGTCAAGCATGCAACAGCATATGAAGGCCAAACAAATATGAATAAATATATCACTATATAAACTTTCATCTCACATATTATCACATATACATATATCACGAATTCTTATTCATACCTTTCCGAGTTTAACACATCACAGCTACACTTTATTCAAATACTTCAATATCGCTATCAAAAGGTCAGATGTAGCTCAGTTGGAGAATATCTCATTTTAAACAAAATAGTCCTCATTAGTGTCGGGAGACATCACACTATCACATATTTGTGGCATGTATAACTAAACTCTTACACTTGCTATGTTAGTCCGAGAATCGACTAAACCTACTCTGATACCACTAAATGTAACACCCCTTACCCGTATCCGAGGCCGGGCTAAGGTACGAGGAGTTACCAGACAAACATACAAACATTAAACTAAAATACGAGCCATAAAATTTTATTCATATTTCAAAGCGTTCATTCTCTTACACATAGTCCCTTATTTGAGTCTACGGAGCCCAAAACATACTTTAGAAAGGGTTTGGGACTAAACCGAGAACTTACGAAAATCTTGGAAATTTCATGCTTTAAGGCTCCACACGCCTGTGTCCCAAAGTCGTGTTCCATACACGGCTGAGACACATGGTCGTGTCTCTGCCTGTGTGGAATATACCTAGGCTATTTTCCAAGCTTTGGTCAACCTTGATCTCTTACACACTTATACAAAATCAAAAGTATATAACATGGTATTCATTTAATGATTAAACATCTTCAATTAAACCACAAACATAGCATTTGTATGTCATCATACATGTGTCTCTCATACTCATTTTACCTTGTTTATTATAGTACCACTTATACATTTATACCAAGATTATCATCTTACCAAATATCTTCAGCTTAATCATCAAGCATTCATATTTAAAGCTAGATCATATCTTTATAAAATACCATGATTCAGATGCACAGAATAACATGTTTGTCTGAAACATTTCAATTCAATTCCATACCCAACAAGCATTACATTGAGATTAGTCATATATATATATATATATATATACATGTCATGATACATAACATTCTCTATTTGTTTTCTTATAAACACATATCATTTATTTCATTATATCAATATTTCATATACCATAGTTTCCATGTATTCCACATATATTTATTTTCCTCCTCCTCCTCTCCATTTCACATCCTTAATGTATATTGTAACACCCCGTACCCGAGTCCGTTACCGGAGTCGAACACAATGTGCACACAGACTTAACTTAATTGTTTCACAGTCCATAAAAAAAAATTTTCGAGAATAGCTTGTTACTGCATCACTGTCGCCTTAAAAATCATATCTTGAGTTTTAAAGCTCGAAAATCAGTTTCGTAAATTTTCCCTGAAACTAGACTCATAAGTTCATCAACATAATTTTTTCTAGAATTTTTGGTCGGGCCAATTAGTACATTTTATTAGTTAAAGTCTCCCCTAATCGAGGGTTCGACTACACTGCCTTCACGCATTACGAATTGGATATCTCCCTGTACAGGGCTTCAATATGGATGCCGTTTGTTTCTATAGAAACTAGACTCACAGAGGAATCTATACATATATGGCATGACTCCTAATTATCTCTGGTTAATTTACAATGAATTTCCAAAGTCGGAACAGGGGATCCAGAAACCGTTCTGGCCCTGTTTCACGAGAACTTTAATATCTCTTAACATATAACTCATATGACCGTTTCGTTTCTTCCATATGAAAGTAGATTCATCAAGGTTAATTTACATAATTTATTCACTATTTAATACCATTCCTACTATTTTTAGTGATTTTTCACATCCACATCACTGCTGCTGTCAGCATCTGCCTTTAAGGTAGGCTTTACCTATTTCATGATTTCCATGATTCAATTGGCCCTTTTTGCATATATAGCACAAAGTGTGATCATGATTAACCATTCCAATGGCTAATCATTCCAAAACCATTCCATACCTCATAATGATCAACATACAAACGATTATAGTACTATGCTAAAACGATATAAGCCATTTTCGCATGGCTATCCAAGTTTACACAAACTGAAAGGTACATGACCTACAACCAAAGGGTAGTCCTATACATGCCATTTCAAAGTTCAACCAAAATTGTACCAAAATGGGGGCTTTGATAGTGTGGATGACTTCGACTTCGATGATCCCGAATCCGATAGCTAATGAGCAAAATCTATAAAACAGAGCCAAAGCAACGGAGTAAGCATTTTAATGCTTAGTAAGTCTCAAGTAATGAAATCAGCTTTGACTAAAGTATTACGTTTACATAACTAAATGAATCACTTTATTAATACACATTCTCATAATCATACTTACTTCACATTACCGACCCTTATGTTTATACACAAAAGAACAACTTAGCCAAAGGCCTAGGTAGCTCGTTTATCAACTGAAATAATTCTTACTTGTAAGGACTCAACTAATTCAAGCACATACTGAACATACCTCATTGCTGGAATTTTCACAAGTGTATAAACTGAAATTTTTACAGCAAGATTGCTCATTTCAATTCACGTACCTTGAATTTAACCGGATATAACCGAAGCACAATTGCCTTGGTCTTAGCCCGGTTTGGTAACTTGCACAATTGCCTTTGGGTCTTAGCCCGATATAACAACTTCGCACGAATGCCTTGGTCTTAGCCCGATATAATCACTAGCATAAATGCCTTCGGACTTAGCCGGATATCATTCAAATGCTCATGTACACATATATCAATAATCACGACACATCCATATTTCATTTTCGTTACTAAGGCTCAAACACAAAATATTTATCAAACCTTTACAATTTCGCTCAATAGCCACACACAAGGAGCATGATTTCAATATAATTCAAGTAGGGTCATTACTCAAGACTTACCTCGGATGTTGTCGAACGATTTCGACGGCTATTCGATCACTTTTTCCTTTCCCTTATCCAACGGTGGTCCTCTAAGCTCTTGAGCTAATTCACACAAATTTAACTTATTAAAATCTTATTATGATAGCTTATGGCCGAATATGACAAGGAAATTTAAATGGTCCTATGGCCTTGGCCATCCTTTAGCTCAAATACTCAATGGTCATGCACAATTTTTTAATCACAACAAGCAATTCAATACAATTCATTCAATCATCAAAGTGAAGCTCAAGGTACTTAGCCCTTATATACATTAGACATTAGAGTCACATGTGTATGAAATCACGAATCGAATTCAACACATTAGTTAGTACTCTCCTTAGCCGAATTTTCCAAGCCAAGAATAGGCATCAATATGCTTGCCTCTAACCGAATGCATGCACACCAACTCCCTTCATGTGGCCGAATATGCATGTCCATGTTGAGGCCAATTATACACTTAATACCACACAAAAACAGCATACATTGTACTAACTAACGCATTACATATTGTAGCTCAATACACATCTCTCATTTACTTCATAACCGAAACATCATCACAAGCAAATATACACCTTGAAATAGTATATATGTCATACCAATACATCATGTGCAAACATATATTCATGTAGGTGCAAGGGCCGAATCCCAAGTTGCTTATATCCAAATATAAACACATATCCAAAGCTCAAATCTTACCTACCATGCAACATGCATGAATCATACTTATGGATATACCATGGCCGAATACACCACAACACCATACCGTTTCAATTTGGTCATGGTTAAACAAAGAACTTAGTATCTCATTCAAAAATGCTAAAAGAAAATCTAAGAGTCCTCAATCCCCCATCGCATGTATTATTATCAAGCTTGATATTTAGCATGCAATGGCATTAACACCACATCCCCTTTGGCCGAATATCATTCCATGACATAGCAAAGATTTAAACCATGGGCTAATAAGAACATCAAGCTAGCAACTAAAACATGCATGAATCTCATGGCACAACCTCAAACATACCTTAATCTTGATGCAAGTATAGCCAAATCTCTTCCTAATCCCTTCCAAACCAAACATGAAGCAAAAATTCCTTCCTTCCTCAGTATTTTCGGTCAAGAGAGAATGAAATGGATGAGCAATGGCAAACCATGGCGGCCACCTCCTATAAAAGAGGATATTTGACATGCAAGGCCATCAAACTATACCTTAATCTTGATTAAGTATAGCAAATCTCTTCCTAATGACATTCCATTAAACATGAAGCAAAAATTCCTTCCTTAACACCACATGGCGCCAATATCATTCCATGACATCTTTAGTATTTTCGGTCAACAACCTCACATACCTTAATCTTGATGCAAGTATAGCCAAATCTCTTCCTAAAAACCAAACATGAAGCAAAAATTCCTTCCTTCCTCTTTAGTATTTTCGGTCACTGGATGAGCAAATTTTTTTCTTTTCTTTGCTTCAATACACGGCAATGGGGAGGAGAAGCCTTCACACACATTTTTTTTCATTTTTTATTACCCATACCCTTAGTTTAATGTTTCTCCCTAATGCACCAACAAAACATGTCTATGACATGTTTTGCCCATCCCCTTGTCATGGCCGGCCACCTCCTATAAAAGAGGGATATTTGACATGCAAGGCCATTGTTTTGCATGCATGCTTTAATTAGTCATCACACATTTCCTATCATACTTTCAAAGTTTTCTACTAGGTCCTTTCTAGTGAAATTCACATTTATAACTCTAAATCAAACATCAAAAATGTCACACATGAGTTAGCACATATTATAGGCAATAAAATAAATATTAAATTATTTTTATGCCTCGGTTTGGTGGTCCCGAAACCACATTCCGACTAGGGTCGTTTTAAAGTGTCACAACTCTCCCCACTTAAGAAATTTTCGTCCCTAAAATCTTACCGTAAATAGGTTTGGGTAACGCTCTTTCATAGAGTTCTCGGGTTCCCAAGTAGCTTCTTCCATCCCGTGTTTGAGCCATAACACTTTTACTAACGGAACCCTTTTGTTTCGCAACTCCTTCACTTCACGAGCTAGGATACGAATCGGTTCTTCTTCATAACTCATATCGGCTTGAATTTCAACCTCGATGGACTAATTAAGTGCGACGGATCGGATCTATAGCGTCGAAGCATCGAAACATGAAAGACGTCGTGAATCTTTTCAAGTTCGGGGCAAAATCAAACGATCACGCGATCGGACGACTTGTTCGGATATCTCATATGGCCCGATGAACCTCGGACTCAATTTGCCCTTGCGCCCAAATCGAGTATCTTTTTGAAGAAACACTTTATCTCCCACGATACTCAATGTCTTTTCGTTTCAGATCCGCGTCGACTTCGACGATTCTTGATTTTCACGGATTACTTTTACTTTCAGCATCTTTAATCAAATCCACTTGAAAATTTTGCTTTCACCGAGCTCGGTCCAAAACAATGGTGTACGGCATTTACGCCCGTACAAGGCCTCGTAATACTTGATTGAAAACTATTGTTGTAGCGAATCCAATCAAAGGTAAATACCATTTTCAAGGCAAAACTTTAAGAAACCTTTATCTCCCATACTCAATGTCTTTTCGGACTCAATTTGCCCTTGCGAAATCGAGTATCTTTTTGAAGGCAAAACTTTAAGAAACACTTTATCTCCCACCGATACTCAATGTCTTTTCGTTTCAGATCCGCGTCGACTTGACGATCGGAGGCTATCTTCAGATTTTCACGGATTACTTTTACTTCGCTCAGCATCTTTAATCAAATCCACTTGAAAATTTTGCTTTCACCGAGCTCGGTCCAAAACAATGGTGTACTGCATTTACGCTCGCACAAGGCCTCGTAAGGCGCCATCTTAATACTTGATTGAAAACTATTGTTGTAAGCGAATCCAATCAAAGGTAAATACCATTCCCATGCACCACTGAACTCGAGGATGCAACATCTCAACATATCCTCAAGTATCTAAATTATTCGCTCGGATTGACCATCTGTTTGGGGGTGAAAGGCGGTGCTGAAATGCAACTTGGTACCCAAAGCTTCTTGCAATTTCTTCCAAAATCGCGAGGTGAACCTCGGATCTCTATCCGACACAACAGAAATCGGTACCCCGTGTAATCCCACAATCTGAGAAACGTACAATTCAGCTAGTTTATCCAATGAAAAATCCGTACGCACGGGGATAAAGTGAGCCGACTTAGTCAGTCTATCAACAACAACCCAAATCGCATCCTTCTTGCTCACGACAATGGCGGTCCGGACACAAAGTCCATTGTGACTCGATCCCATTTCCACTCGGGTATCGTGATCGGTGAAAGTAACCTCAAGGCACCGATGTTCCGCTTTCACTTCTTGACATATTAAACATCTCGAAACAAAGTCGGAGATGTCTCGTTTCATACCATGCCACCAAAATCGACGTTTCAAATCGTTGTACATCTTCGTACTCCCCGGGTGGATTGCCATTCGGCTACAATGGGCTTCATTCAGAATTATCGAAATAAGTTCCGAATTCTTTGGAACACACTGACGACTTCTGAACCTCAAACAATCGTCATCATCAATTTGAAACTCCGATTCCTTGTTCGGAACACATTCAGCCCGTTTTACAATCAACTCATCGTCAACTTTCTGAGCTTCACGAATTTGATGAGTCAATAATGGTTTGGCCTTTACTTCGGCTACTAACACATTGTCGGGTAGAATAGACAAGTGTACATTCATAGCTCGTAAAGCAAACAGTGATTTTCGGCTTAAGGCGTCCGCAACCACATTAGCCTTTCCCAGGTGATAATCAATGACAAGCTCATAATCTTTTAACAACTCGAGCCAACGTCTTTGTCATAGATTTAAGTCTCTTTGAGTCATCAAATATTTGAGACTTTTGTGATCCGAATATGTGACAGCCCAAAATTGACCCTAGTCGGGAGGTGGTTTCGGGACCACAAAACCGAGGCATAAAAATAATTTATAATTTATTTTGATGCCTATAATATGTGTTAATTCATGTGTGACATTTTGATGTTTCGATTTAGAGTTATAAATGTGAATTTCATTAGAAAGGACCTAGTAGTAAACTTTGAAAGTATGATGGGGAAAGGTGTGATGACTAGTTGAACATGCATGCAAAAATAAGGGATTTGCATGTCAATTCCCCCAACATGAAGTGGCGGCCATGGCAAGAGTGGATGGGCAAAACATGTCATGAAACATGTTTTGTTGGTGCATTAGGTGAAATAATAAAATAAAGAGCATGGACAAAGAAAGAAAAAAATGGTCTCATCCATGCTTCCCCTTGGCCGTGAGTTGAGAGAAAGGAAAAGAAAAAATTTGGTTCATCCATTCTCATTTTCTTTGGGCTGAAAATTCTAAGAAGGAAGGAAATTTTGCTCCATTTTTAGTTTAAAAGAGATCTAGAAGGAGATTTGGCTATACTTGCATCAAGATTAAGGTATGTTGAGGTTGTGTCATGAGATTCATGCTTGTTTTGGTTGCTAACTTGATGTGCATGTTAGCCATGGTTCAAATCCTTGCTATGCCATGAAAAATGGTATTTGGCCAAGGTTGATATTGTGTTAAAGCCATTGCATGCTAAATGTGAAGCTTGTTGATGATGCATGTAATGATGGATTGACTACTCTTGAAATTTCTTTTAGTATTCTTGAGTAGGACATTGAATTCTTTGTTTAACCATGACCGAAGTTGAAAGAGTATGGTTGTGATGTATTCGCCATGGTGCATTCATGAGCATGATTTATGCTTGTTACTTGATTGGTAAAATTTGTGTTTGGATGGGTATGAACCCCTTGAGATTGACCTTGCACCAATATGTGTATACATGTTTGCACATGATGTATTGGCATGACATATATACTATTTCAAGGTATATATTTGCTTGTGATGATGTTTCGGTTATGAATTACATGAGAGATGTGTATTGAGCTACAATATGTAATGCGTTAGTTAGTAAAATGCATGCTGTTTTTGTGTAGTATTAAGTGCATAATTGGCCTCAACATGGACATGCATATTCGGCCACATGAGGGAAATTGGTGTGCATGCATTCGGTTAGAGGCAAGCATATTGATGCCTATTCTTGGCTTAGAAAATTCGCTAAGAGGAATATTAACTAATGTGTTGAGTTCGATTCGTGATTTCGTACATATGCGACTTTGATGCCTAATGAGCATATATATTGGCTAGGTATCTTGAATTCCTCTTCGATGCTCAAATGATAAAACCAATTTATTTGTTAAATTAAGCTCAAGAACAAAGGGAGATAAATCCGATAAGGGAAGGAAAAGTCGTCGAATAGCCGTCAAATCGTTCGACCACGTCCCGAGGTAAGTTTTCGAGTATCGAAACTTAGATTTTGATTCAATTGAATGAAGTAATAAGCAATCAATTTGTGCCTTTGTATGTGGCCATTGAGCGAAATGATATTTTTGCTAAGTGAATTGTGCATAAAAGTTGTGTTATGAAATTGAAACAAAGATGTGTATGAATGTTCGAGTGATATCCGGGCTAAGCCGAAGGCAATTGTGCAAATTGTGATATCCGGGCTAAGCTCAAGGCAATTGTGCGAGTTATGATATCCGGCTAAGCCCAAGGCAATTGTGCAAATTGTGATATCCGGGTTAAGTCCCAAGGCCTTTGTGCGGGTTACCATAACCGGCTATGTCCCGGCGTTTGAACGAGTAGCTATATCCGGATAAACTCCGAAGGTATGTGATTCGAGAACTTTGAACTTGCTGGAAAATTTTCAGTTAATGCACTTGTGAAATTCCCAACAACAAGGTATGTTTTGTGTGTGCTTCACACTATGAGTAAGTCTTGTATGAATATTCGCTCTAATGATAAATGAGCTATCGGCATTAACTAGGCCGTTATTTGTGTATGAATATAAGAGTTGGGATTGTGAAGTAAGCATGTCTTTGAGAAATTGTGCATATGAATTATTGTTTAGCTACTTGAATGCTATGCTTTGGTTGTGTGTATATTATGGTTCAAACTTACTAAGCATAAATTGCTTACTCCGTTTCTTTGTTTCTCTGTTTATAGATTTTGCTCGTTGGCGATCGGATTCGGGATCATAGAAGTTGAAGTCAACCACACTATCAAAGCCCTTTTTGGTGCTCCTTTAGTTGAGTTTTGGATATGGCATGTATAGGACCACCCTCGGTTGTTTTAAGTACTTTGTGATGTATATGTGTGCGCCATGCGAAAATGGTTCGTAAAAGTGGAGTATGGAATTTGACCATATGTGGTTTGTAATTATATTTGGTTTCATGATGTGATTATGGTTTGGAATGAGAGTGTTGGTCACATGATCAGCCATTGGAATGGCTAAATATGATCATATGTGGACCTAAGTATGACTAGACTATAGTTGGTCCATGGGAACTACAATATAGGTAAAGCCTACCTTAAAAACAGAGGCTGCCAGCTGCAGTGACGTGGATGTTAAAAATCACCAAAATTTGTAGGAATGGTGTTAAATAGTGAATAAATTATTTGATCGAACCTTGATGAGTCTATTTTCACATGAAAGTAACGAAACAATCATATGAACAGTATACTGAGAGATATTAAAGTTCTTGTGAGACAGGGCCAGAACGGTTTCTGGGTCCCCTGTCGCGACTTTGAAAATTTACCATAAATTATCCAGAATGAATTAGAAGTCATGCCTTATATTTCCAGATTCCTTTTTCAGTCTAGTTTCATTAGAAACAAACGTCATCAGTATTGAAACCCTGTACAGAGAGATATTCAAGTTGTAATGCACGAAGGTCAGTGTAGTCGACCCCTGTAACATGGGTGAATTTAACTAATAAACTGTACCAATTGGCCAGACCAAAAATTCTAGAAAAAAAATACAGGGATGGATATATGAGTCTAAATTCAGGGAAAATTTACGGAATCAGTTTCCGAGTTCTGTAACTCGAGATATGCTTTTTAAGGCAACAGTGACGCAGTTTTCCAGCTTGCCTGGGAATGTCAAGTTGGTCGTTGCTATAAGTGGTTTTGGCTTGTTAACCCCTCGTGTCCGACAATCGCAACGGTCTCGGGTTCGGGTGTTACAATTTTATTGGTATCGAGCTACAGTTTAGTCGATCCTAGGACTACCGTGATATGTTTGGGGTCTAGCTATACATGCCATTAAGTGATAATTGATAGTGTGGTGATTTACGACATTTTGAAATTTGTGTTTGTTTATAGCCATGGATCCCGATCCCAACCGAGCAATAGCTGATGATGTGGAGAGTGTGGCGCTGCTCCCGCAAGGGACAGCGCCGGCGGACTCTCAACCTATTGCTAGTAATCCGAATGATGAGGCTAAGCAAGCCTTCTATAGCGTGATGAATGATTGGTTCAACCAATACATTCGAACTAACACTACTGTTCCACAACCTCCATTCCCGACTAATGCAACCCCGCACCTACAATACCTCCAGAATCGACCAAATAAGGTCAAGTAAGCCCCAATCGACGTAAGTCGAAAACATGGGGCTACTGAATTTAAAGCTACGGATAGCGGCGATGCCGAGCAAGCTGAATTTTGGTTGGACAACACTATCCGGTGCTCGATGAGCTATCATGTACACCGATGAATGCTTAAAGTGTACTATCTCCTTGCTACGCGATTCACCTACTATTGGTGGAGTACTCGACTTCACAGCCTAGGAGCACGTAACTTGGGAGTTCTTTCTAACCGAGTTCAAAGAAGTATATCGATCGAGATTTATGGATCAAAACGGAAGGAATTTCTTGAACTTAAACAAGGTTCCATGTCGGTTCATGACTACGAACGAAAATTTGTGAGGCTTAGCCAGACGCTGCGAATGCATTTCTTCGAGAAGTCGTGATGTGTAAACGCTCAAGATGGACCGAATGATGATATAAAGTCGTATGTTGGCATTTTGGAAATCCGAGAGTTTGTGGCTCTTGTCGAGCGGCGTGCAAAGCCGAGGAGCTCAAGATGGAGAAAAGAAAAGTGAAGTGGGAGCAAGGGAGTTTCAGAAGAGGTCTTGGGAAGCCCTTCCCACACTATCAAAGAAATTTAGAGATGGCTTAGGCCGGTCTAGAGACACTTCGGCTTTTCTAGACGAGACCGCGATCGACCCCTATGGGCACGCGAGTCACTTCGATCGCCGGTGTTGGCAATGATCGTCGAGATGAGCGGAGTGCCAATATTGTGGCAAATGGCATTCGGAGTTGTAGACTCGTGACCACTCTGTTACAAGTGCGGATCGATCGATCATTTCATTAAGGATTGCCCGAGTTTATCCGAACAAAACGTAAATCAAAGTGGGAACCCGGTGCTACCACAACTCGAGGTAGGCCACCTAGAAATATGGGCAATGCTAGTGGTTTGTGAATACCGGATGTTTTCCACAAGAATTGCCGGATTACCACCTGTTCGGAAATAGAGTTTGGCATCGAATTGGTACCGGTACCACCCCAATTTCGATAGCTCCGTGTCGTATGGCACCAACGGAATTAAAGGAGTTGAAAGCTCGGTTGCAAGAATTGGTGGATAAAGGTTTTGCTCACCGAATTTTTCACCTTGGGGTGCACCGGTGTTGTTTGTGAAAAGAAGGATGGAACCATGAGGTCGTGCATCGACTATCGTCGCCTTAATAAAGCGGCGATAAAGAACAAATATCCGTTACACAGATCGACGATTTGTTCGATCAACTCAAGGGAGCTTCGGTGTTCTCGAAAATAGATTTGAGATCGGGCTATTATCGATTCTTGATTCGAGATTCAGACGCACCCAAGATTGCCTTGAGCGAGATATGGTCACTACGAGTTCCTAGTGATGCCGCTTTGGGCTTACTAATGCCCTGCGGTATTTATGGATTTAATGAATCGGATCTTCGCACCATATTTGGATCGGTTCGTAGTCGTGTTCATTGATGACATCTTGGTCTATTCAAGAAATGAGACCGAACATGCTAAACACCTGAGGTTAGTGCTGCCAATTTTTACGGAATAAGCAATTATATGCTAAGTTCAGCAAGTGTGAGTTCGGTTAAGAGAGGTTAGCTTCTTGGGGCATGTGATATCTGCCGGTATTCGAGTCGACCAACAAAATTTCAGCCATACTTAACTGGAAGCCTCCGAGAAATATTATCGAGGTTCAGAGCTTTTGGAGGCTTGCTGGTTATTACCAACGATTTGTAAGAGGTTTCGACGATAGCCACGCCAATGACGGCTTACTCCAAAAGGATGTTAAGTTCGAATGGACGGAGAAATGTCAAAAAAAAGTTTCGATCAACTGAAAACTTATTTGATGAAGCCCCAATTCTAGTGCAACCCGAATCGGGCAAAGAGTTTGTTATTTATAGTGACGCATCCCTACTCGGGTTAGGTTGCGTATTGATGCAAGAAGGTCGAGTTGTGGCCTATGCGTCGAGGCAATTAAAACCACACGAGAAAATTATCCGACCCATGATCTCGAATTGGTCGCCATCGTATTCGCCTTAAAGATATGGCGACATTACTTATTTGGTGAGAAGTGCCATGTGTATCCGGATCACAAAAGTCTCAAATATTTGATGACTCAAAGAGACTTAAATCTACGACAAAGACGTTGGCTCGAGTTGTTAAAGGATTATGAGCTGGTCATTGACTATCACCCGAGAAAGGCGAATGTGGTTGCGGATGCCTTAAGTCGTAAATCATTATTCGCTTATTTAGTGATGAATGCACACTTGTCTCGTTCTACCCGACAATGTGTTAGTAGCTGAATTGAAAGCCAAACCATTATTGATACGTCAAATTCGTGAAGCTCGTAAAGTCGACGATGAGTTGGTTGCAAAACGGTGAGTGTGTTCGAACAAGGACTCGAATTTCAAATCGATGATGACGATTGTTTGAGGTTCAAAAGTCGTCTGTGTTCCAAAGAATTGAAACTTATTTCGATAATTCGAACGAAGCCCATTGTAGCCGAATGGCAATCCACCCGGGGAGTACGAAGATGTACAACGATTTGAAACGTCGGTTTTGGTGACATGGTATGAAACGAGACATCTCCGACTTTGTTTTGAGATGTTTAATATGTCAACAAGTGAAAGCGGAACATCAAGTGCCTTCAGATTACTTCACCGACCACGATACCCGAGTGGAAATGGGATCGAGTCACAATAGACTTTGTATCCGGACTGCCATTGTCAGCAAGTAAGAAGGATGCGATTTGGGTCGTGGTAGATAGATTGACTAAGTTGGCTCACTTTATCCCCGTACGTATGGATTTTTCAATGGACAAACTAGCCAATTGTACGTTTCTCGGTTGTGAGATTACACGGGTGCCTATTTCCATCGTGTCGGATAGAGATCCGAGATTTACCTCGCGATTTTGGAAGAAGTTGCAAGAAGCTTTGGGTACCAAGCTACATTTCAAAGACCGCCTTTCACCCCCAAACCGATGGTCAATCCGAGCGGATAATTTAGATACTTGAGGATATGTTAAGATGTTGCATCCTCGAGTTCGATGGTTCATGGAACGATATTTGCCTTTGATTGAATTCGCCACAACAATAGTTTTCAATCAAGTATTAAGATGGCACCCTACGAGGCTTTGTACGGTCGTAAATGCCGTACACCATTGTTTTGGACCGAGCTCGGTGAAAGCAAAATTTTCGGGTGGATTTAATTAGAGATGCTGAGCAAAAGTGAAAGTAATCTGTGAAAGTCTGAAGATAGCCTCCGATCGTCGAGAAGTCGATGCGCGGTCTGAAACGAAAAGACATCGAGTATCGGTGGGAGATAAAGTGTTTCTCAAGGTTTTGCCTTGGAAAAAGATACTCGATTCGGTAGTAGGGCAAGTTGAGCCCAAGGTTCATTGGGCCATATGAGATATCTGGCGAGTCGGTCCATGGCATATCATTTGATTTTGCCCCGAACTCGAAAAGATTCATGATGTCTTTCATGTTTCGATGCTTGACGCTATAGATCCGATCCATCGCACGTGATTAGTCCATCGAGGTTGAAATTCAAACCAATATGAGTTATGAGGAAGAACCGATTCGTATCCTATCACGTGAAGTGAAAGAGTTGCGAAACAAGTGGGTTCCGCTAGTGAAAGTGTTATGGCTCAAACACGGGATAGAAGAAGCTACTTGGGAAACCGAGAACTCTATGAAAGAGCGATACCCAACCCTATTTATTGGTAAGATTTTCGAGGACGAAAATTTCTTAAGTGGGGAGAGTTGTGACACCCAAAATTGACCCTAGTCGGAGGTGGTTTCGGGACCACAAAACCGAGGCATAAAAATAATTTATAATTTATTTTGATGCCTATAATATGTGTTAATTCATGTGTGACATTTTGATGTTTCGATTTAGAGTTATAAATGTGAATTTCAATAGAAAGGACCTAGTAGTAAACTTTGAAAGTATGATGGGGAAAGGTGTGATGACTAGTTGAACATGCATGCAAAAATAAGGGATTTGCATGTCAATTTCCCCAACATGAAGTGGCCGGCCATGGCAAGAGTGGATGGGCAAAACATGTCATGAAACATGTTTTGTTGGTGCATTAGGTGAAATAATAAAATAAAGAGCATGGACAAAGAAAGAAAAAAAATGGTCTCATCCATGCTTCCCCCCTTGGCCGTGAGTTGAGAGAAAGGAAAAGAAAAAATTTGGTTCATCCATTCTCATTTTCTTTGGGCTGAAAATTCTAAGAAGGAAGGAAATTTTGCTCCATTTTTAGTTTAGAAGAGATCTAGAAGGAGATTTGGCTATACTTGCATCAAGATTAAGGTATGTTGAGGTTGTGTCATGAGATTCATGCTTGTTTTGGTTGCTAACTTGATGTGCATGTTAGCCATGGTTCAAATCCTTGCTATGCCATGAAAAATGGTATTTGGCCAAGGTTGATATTGTGTTAAAGCCATTGCATGCTAAATGTGAAGCTTGCTGATGATGCATGTAATGATGGATTGACTACTCTTGAAATTTCTTTTAGTATTCTTGAGTAGGACATTGAATTCTTTGTTTAACCATGACCAAAGTTGAAAGAGTATGGTTGTGATGTATTCGCCATGGTGCATTCATGAGCATGATTTATGCTTGTTACTTGATTGGTAAAATTTGTGTTTGGATGGGTATGAACCCCTTGAGATTGACCTTGCACCTATATGTGTAAACATGTTTGCACATGATGTATTGGCATGACATATATACTATTTCAAGGTATATATTTGCTTGTGATGATGTTTCGGTTATGAAGTACATGAGAGATGTGTATTGAGCTACAATATGTAATGCGTTAGTTAGTAAAATGCATGCTGTTTTTGTGTAGTATTAAGTGCATAATTGGCCTCAACATGGACATGCATATTCGGCCACATGAGGGAAATTGGTGTGCATGCATTCGGTTAGAGGCAAGCATATTGATGCCAATTCTTGGCTTAGAAAATTCGCTAAGAGGAATATTAACTAATGTGTTGAGTTCGATTCGTGATTTCGTACATATGCGACTTTGATGCCTAATGAGCATATATATTGGCTAGGTATCTTGAATTCCTCTTCGATGCTCAAATGATAAAACCAATTTATTTGTTAAATTAAGCTCAAGAGCAAAGGGAGCTAAATCCGATAAGGGAAGGAAAAAGTCGTCGAATAGCCGTCGAAATCGTTCGACCACGTCCGAGGTAAGTTTTTGAGTATCGAAACTTAGATTTTGATTCGATTGAATGAAGTAATAAGCAATCGAATTTGTGCCTTTGTATGTGGCCATTGAGCCGAAATGATATTTTTGCTAAGTGAATTGTGCATAAAAGTTGTGTTATGAAATTGAAACAAAGATGTGTATGAATGTTCGAGTGATATCCGGGCTAAGCCCGAAGGAAATTCTGCAAATTGTGATATCCGGGCTAAGCCCGAAGGCAATTGTGCAAATTGTGATATCCGGGTTAAGTCCCGAAGGCCTTTGTGCGGGTTACCATAACCGGGCTTTGTCCCGAAGGCGTTTGAATGAGTAGCTATATCCGGATAAACTCCGAAGGTATGTGATTCGAGAACTTTGAACTTGCTGGAAAATTTTCAGTTAATGCACTTGTGAAATTCCCAACAACAAGGTATGTTTTGTGTGTGTTTCGCACACTATGAGTAAGTGCGTATGAATATTCGCTCTAATGATAAATGAGCTATCAGCATTAACTAGGCCGTTATTTGTGTATGAATATAAGAGTTGGGATTGTGAAGTAAGCATGTCTTTGAGAAATTGTGCATATGAATTATTGTTTAGCTACTTGAATGCTATGCTTTGGTTGTGTGTATATTATGGCTCGAAACTTACTAAGCATAAATTGCTTACTCCGTTTCTTTGTTTCTCTGTTTATAGATTTTGCTCGTTGGCGATCGGATTCGGGATCATAGAAGTTGAAGTCAACCACACTATCAAAGCCCTTTTTGGTGCTCCTTTAGTTGAGTTTTGGATATGGCATGTATAGGACCACCCTCGGTTGTTTTTAAGTAGTTTGTGATGTATATGTGTGCGGCCATGCGAAAATGGTTCGTAAAAGTGGAGTATGGAATTTGACCATATGTGATTTGTAATTATATTTGGTTTCATGATGTGATTATGGTTTGGAATGAGAGTGTTGGTCACATGATCAGCCATTGGAATGGCTAAATATGATCATATGTGGACCTAAATATGACTAGACTATAGTTGGTCCATGGGAACTACAATATAGGTAAAGCCTACCTTAAAAACAGAGGCTGCCAGCTGCAGTGACGTGGATGTGAAAAATCACGAAAATTTGTAGGAATGGTTTTAAATAGTGAAAAAATTATATGATCGAACCTTGACGAGTCTATTTTCACATGAAAGTAACGAAACGATCATATGAATAGTATACTGAGAGATATTAATGTTCTCGTGAGATAGGGCCAGAACGGTTTCTGGGTCCCCTGTCGCAACTTTGAAAATTTACCATAAATTATCCAGAATGAATTAGAAGTCATTCCTTATATGTCCAGATTCCTTTTGCAGTTTACTTTCATTAGAAACAAACGACATCAGTATTGAAACCCTGTACAGAGAGATATTCAAGTTGTAACATGCGAAGGTCAGTGTAGTCGACCCCTGTAACATGGGTGAATTTAACTAATAAACTGTACCAATTGGCCGGACCAAAAATTCTAGAAAAAAATACAGGGATGGATATATGAGTCTAAATTCAGGGAAAATTTACGGAATCAGTTTCCGAGTTCTGTAACTCGAGATATGCTTTTTAAGGCAACAGTGACGCAGTTTTCCAGCTTGTCTGGGAATGTCAAGTTGGTCGTTGCTATAAGTGGTTTTGGCTTGTTAACCCCTCGTGTCCGACACCGGCAACGGTCTCGGGTTCGGGGTGTTACAGAATACACATGGCACTTCTCACCAAATAAGTAATGTCGCCATATCTTTAAGGCGAATACGATGGCAGCCAATTCGAGATCATGGGTCGGATAATTTTTCTCATGTGGCTTTAATTGCCTCGACGCATAGGCCACAACTCGACCTTCTTGCATCAATACGCGACCTAACCCAAGTAGGGAGGCATCACTATAGATGACAAACTCTTTGCCAGATTCGGGCTGTACTAGTATTGGAGCTTCCGTCAAATGAGTTTTCAATTGGCCGAAACTTTTCTGACACTTTTCCGTCCATTCAAACTTGACATCTTTCTGAAGCAGTTTCGTCATGGGTGTGGCTATCATCGAGAATCCTTTTACAAACCGTCGGTAGTAACCGGCAAGTCCCAAAAAGCTCCGAACCTCAGTAATATTTCTTGGAGGCTTCCAGTTAAGTATGGCTGAAATTTTGCTCGGGTCGACTCGAATACCCGATGCAGATATCACATGACCCAAGAAGCTAACCTCTCTTAACCAGAACTCACACTTGCTGAACTTAGCATATAACTGCTTATCCCGTAATATTTGCAACACTAATCTCAGGTGCTCCGCATGTTCGGTCTCATCTCTTGAATAGACCAGGATGTCGTCAATGAACACAACTACGAACCGATCCAAATATGGTCTGAAAATCTGATTCATCAAATCCATAAATACCGCAGGGGCATTAGTGAGCCCAAACGGCATCACTAAGAACTCGTAGTGACCATATCTCGTTCTGAAGGTAGTTTTGGGTATATCTGAATCTCGGATTCGCAACTGATAATAGCCCGATCTCAAATCTATTTTTGAGAACACCGAGGCTCCTTCAGCTTGATCGAACAAATCATCGATCTGCTGTAACGGATATTTGTTCTTTATTGTCACTTTATTGTCGACGATAGTCGATGCACAACCTCATGGTTCCGTCCTTCTTTTTCACAAACAACACTGGTGCACCCCAAGGTGAAAAACTCGGACGAGCAAAACCTCTATCCACCAACTCTTGCAACTGAGCTTTCAACTCCTTCAATTCCGTTGGTGCCATACGATACGGAGCTATCGAAATCGGTGTGGTCCCAGGTATAAGCTCAATACCAAACTCTACCTCCCGAACAGGGGGCAAACCCGGTAATTCTTCGGGAAAAACATCCGGGTATTCACAAACCACCGGCATAGATTCGGGTTTTGTTTCTAACTCCTTATCATCAAGTACATACGCAAGGTATGCTTCGCACCCTTTTCTTACATATTTCTGGGCCAACATTGATGATATTACACTGGCACCCCCTTCAAGTCCGTAGACTCAACTCGGATCATCTCGTTATTTGCGCACCTCAAATCAATAGTCTTGCTTTTGCAATTCACAACCGCATCATGCACGGTCAACCAATCCAACCCAAGAATAACATCAAATTCATCGAATGGCAAAAGCATCAAGTCCGCCGGAAAATAGGAACCTCGAATTACTAGGGGACATTTCTTACACACTTTGTCGACCAGCACGTTACCCAAGGGATTTGACACCCGAATTACGAACTCAGTAGACTCAATAGGTAAAGTCTTACTTGATGCTAAGGTTTCGCATATATAAGAGTGAGTAGAACCAGGGTCAATTAAAGCAATCACATTAGTATCAAAGAGAGTGAAAGTACCGGTAATAACATCTAGCGAGGAAGCATCCTCACGTGCACGTATGGCATAAGCCCTAGCAGGAGCGCGAGCCTCGGATCTGGTCGTAGCATCTCTAGATCCTCTCTGATCACCACTAGCATTGCCCGTATTTCTAGATGGTCTACCTCGAGCAGTGGTAGCACCCGGTTTCCCACTCTGATCTACATTCTGTTCAGACAACCTTGGGCAATCTTTAATGAAGTGGTCAACTGCTCCGCACTTGTAACAGGAGCGGTCACGGAATCTACAACTTCCGGAATGCCATTTGCCACAATACTGGCACTCCGCTCTCTCACGACGATCATTTCCACCACTGGCGATCGAAGTGACTCGTGTGGTCACAGGGGGTCGATCGCGATCTCGTCTAGAAAAGCCCGAAGTGTCTCTAGACCAGCCTAAGCCATCTTTAAATTTCTTTGATGACTGTGGGAAGGGCTTCCCCGAAGACCTCTTACGAAACTCCCTTGCTCCCACTTCAGCTTTTCTTTTCTCCATACTGAGCTCCTCGGCTTTGCACGCTCGCTCGACAAGAGCCACAAACTCTCGGATTTCCAAAATGCCAACATACAGCTTTATATCATCATTCAGTCCATCTTCGAAGCGTTTACACATCACAGCTTCTGAAGAAATGCATTCCCGCGTACCGGCTAAGCCTCACAAATTTTCGTTCATAGTCGGTAACCGACATGGAACCTTGTTTAAGTTCAAGAAATTCCTTCCGTTTTTGATCCATAAATCTCTGACTGATATACTTTTTCCGAAACTCAGTTTGGAAAAACTCCCAAGTTACTTGCTCTCGGGGCACAACAGAAGTCAGAGTACACCACCAATAGTAGGCAGAATCACGTAGCAAGGAGATAGTACACTTTAGGCATTCATCGGGTGTACAAGATAGCTCATCGAGTACCCGGATAGTGTTGTCCAACCAAAATTCAGCTTGCTCGGCATCGTCGCTATCCGTAGCTTTAAATTCAGTAGCCCCATGTTTTCGGATTCTGTCAACTGGGGGCTTATTGGACCTTATTTGGTCGATTCTGGGAGGCATTGTAGGTGCAGGGTTGTATTAGCCAGAATGGAGGTTGTGGAACAGTAGTGTTAGTTCGAATGTATTGGTTAAACCAATCATTCATCACGCTATAGAAAGCTTGCCTAGCCTCATCATTCGGATTGCTAGCAACAGGTTGAGAGTCCGCCGCGCTGTCCCTTGTCTTGGGAGCAGCGCCACACTCTCCACATCATCAGCTATCGCTTCGGTTGGGATCGGGATCCATTACTATAAATAAACACAAATTCAAACGTCAGAAATCACCACACTATCAAATAATCACATAAAATGGCATGTATAGCTAGACCCAAACGCATTACGGTAGTCCTAGAATCGACTAAACCGTAGCTCTAATACCAATAAAATTGTAACACCCCGTACCCGAGTCCGTTACCGGAGTCGAACACAAGGTGCACACAGACTTAACTTAATTGTTTCACAGTCCATAAAAAAAATTTTCCAGACCAGCTGGTTACTGCATCACTGTCGCCTTAAAAATCATATCTTGAGTTTTAAAGCTCGAAAATCAGTTTCGTAAATTTTCCCTGAAACTAGACTCATAGTTCCATCAACATAATTTTTTATAGAATTTTTGGTCAGGCAAATTAGTACAGTTTATTAGTTAAAGTCTCCCATAATCCAGGGTTCGACTACACTGACCTTCACGCATTACGAATTGGATATCTCCTTGTACAGGGCTTCAATACTGATGCCGTTTGTTTCCATAGAAACTAGACTCAGAGAGGAATCTATAAATATATGGCATGACTCCTAATTATCTCTGGTTAATTTAAAATGAATTTCCAAAGTCGGAACAGGGGATCCGGAAACCGTTCTGGCCCTGTTTCACGAGAACTTTAATATCTCTTAACATATAACTCATATGACCGTTTCGTTTCTTCCATATGAAAGTAGATTCATCAAGGTTCATTTACATAATTTATTCACTATTTAATACCATTCCTACTATTTTTAGTGATTTTTCACATCCACATCACTGCTGCTGTCAGCATCTGCCTTTAAGGTAGGCTTTACCTATTTCATGATTTCCATGATTCAATTGGCCCTTTTGCATATATAGCACAAAGTGTGATCATGATTAACCATTCCAATGGCTAATCGTTTCAAAACCATTCCATACCTCATAATGATCAACATACAAACGATTATAGTACTATGCTAAAACGTATATAAGCCATTTTCGCATGGCTATCCAAGTTTACACAAAACCGAAAGGTACATGACCTACAACCAAAGGGTAGTCCTATACATGCCATTTCAAAGTTCAACCAAAATTGTACCAAAATGGGGGCTTTGATAGTGTGGATGACTTCGACTTGATGATCCCGAATCCGATAGCTAACGAGCAAAATCTATAAAACAGAGAGCCAAAGCAGCGGGTAAACATTTTAATGCTTAGTAAGTCTCAAGTAATGAAATCAGCTTTGACTAAAGTATTACGTTTACATAACTAAATGAATCACTTTATTAATACACATTCTCATAATCATACTTACTTCACATTACCGACCCTTATGTTTATACACAAAAGAACAACTTAGCCAAAGGCCGGTAGATCATTTATCAACTGAGCGAATTCTTACTTGTAAGGACTCAACTAATTCAAGCACATACGAACATACCTCATTGCTGGAATTTTCACAAGTGTATAAACTGAAATTTTACAGCAAGATTGCTCATTTCAATTCACGTACCTTGAGTTTAACCGGATATAACCGAAGCACAATTGCCTTCGGTCTTAACCCGGTTTGGTAACTTGCACAATTGCCTTGGTCTTAGCCCGGATATAACAACTTCGCACGAATGCCTTGGTCTTAGCCGGATATAATCACTAGCATAAATGCCTTCGGGACTTAGCCGGATATCATTCAAATGCTCATGTACACATATATCAATAATCACGACACATCCATATTTCATTTTCGTTACTAAGGCTCAAACACAAAATATTTATCAAACCTTTACAATTTCGGCTCAATAGCCACACACAAGGAGCATGATTTCAATATAATTCAAGTAGGGTCATTACTCGAAGACTTACCTCGGATGTTGTTGAATGATTTCGACGGCTATTTGATCACTTTTTCCTTTCCCTTATCCAACGGTGGTCCTCTAAGCTCTTGAGCTAATTCACACAAATTTAACTTATTAAAATCTTATTATGATAGCTTATGGCCGAATATGACAAGGAAATTTAAATGGTCCTATGGCCTTGGCCATCCTTTAGCTCAAATACTCAATGGTCATGCACAATTTTTAATCACAACAAGCAATTCAATACAATTCATTCAATCATCAAAGTGAAGCTCAAGGTACTTAGCCCTTATATACATTAGACATTAGAGTCACATGTGTATGAAATCACGAATCAATTCAACACATTAGTTAGTACTCTCCTTAGCGAATTTTCCAAGCCAAGAATAGGCATCAATATGCTTGCCTCTAACCGAATGCATGCACACCAACTCCCCTCATGTGGCGAATATGCATGTCCATGTTGAGGCCAATTATACACTTAATACCACACAAAACAGCATACATTTTACTAACTAACGATTACATATTATAGCTCAATACACATCTCTCATTTACTTCATAACCAAACATCATCACAAGCAAATATACACCTTGAAATAGTATATATGTCATACCAATACATCATGTGCAAACATATATTCATGTAGGTGCAAGGGCGAATCCCGAGTTGCTTATATCCAAATATAAACACATATCCAAAGCTCAAATCTTACCTACCATGCAACATGCATGAATCATACTTATGGATATACCATGGCGAATACACCACAACACCATACCGTTTCAATTTGGTCATGGTTAAACAAAGAACTTAGTATCTCATTCAAAAATGCTAAAAGAAAATCTAAGAGTCCTCAATCCCCATCGCATGTATCATTATCAAGCTTGATATTTAGCATGCAATGGCATTAACACCACATCCCTTTGGCGAATATCATTCCATGACATAGCAAAGATTTGAACCATGGGCTAATAAGAACATCAAGCTAGCAACTAAAACATGCATGAATCTCATGGCACAACCTCAAACATACCTTAATCTTGATGCAAGTATAGCCAAATCTCTTCCTAATCCCTTCCAAACCAAACATGAAGCAAAAATTCCTTCCTTCCTCTTTAGTATTTTCGGTCAAGAGAGAATGAAATGGATGAGCAAATTTTTTCTTTTCTTTTCTTCAATACACGACAATGGGGAGGGAGAAGCCTTCACACACATTTTTTTTCATTTTTTATTACCCATACCCCTTAGTTTAATGTTTCTCCCTAATGCACCAACAAAACATGTCTATGACATGTTTTGCCCATCCTCCTTGTCATGGCCGGCCACCTCCTATAAAAGAGGGATATTTGACATGCAAGGCCATTGTTTTGCATGCATGCTTTAATTAGTCATCACACATTTCCCCATCATACTTTCAAAGTTTTCTACTAGGTCCTTTCTAGTGAAATTCACATTTATAACTCTAAATCAAACATCAAAAATGTCACACATGAGTTAGCACATATTATAGGCAATAAAATAAATATTAAATTATTTTTATGTCTCGGTTTTGTGGTCCCGAAACCACATTCCGACTAGGGTCGTTTTAAGGCTGTCACATATATAGCATTCTTGTAAGTACGATTTCACAATTTACTAATAAATGTTCACATCAAAATGTCCACACGAGTCATAGTCACTTAATTATTTATAATTCGAGCTACAGAGCTCCAAATTAAGATCCGTAAATTTCCCCTGAAAGTAGACTCACATATCTTTCTACCATAAAATTTTCATAATTTTTGGTTTAGCCAATTAGTACAGTTTATTCATTAAAATTTCCCCTGTTTCACTTTCTGACAGTTCTGACCTCTCTTCACTAAAGAATAATTATCTCACAGTACAGAACTTGGATAATGTTATTGTTGATTTATCTTGAAAATAGACTCATTATGTATTTTAAAAATATAATTTTGAGCCTCTAATTATTTTTCTCCAAATTTTTGGGATTTTCCAAAGTCAGAACAGGGGATCACGTAATCATTCTGAATTAGTCTCACAAAAACATAAATATCTCAAAATATAGAACTCCTTTGCTTTCTATATTTCTTTTATATGAAAATATACTCATTAAGATTTAATTTGATATCTCATTCAGTCTCTGATTCAATTTATACTATTTTTGGTGATTTTTCAAAATCATGTCACTGCTACTGTCCAAAACAGTTTTATTGCTAATTCACTCATTCACACTTTCTTTGTATTAACCTCATTTTAACATACATATCACAAATCATTTTCACCACATTTCATACATCACAAGTATAGACCCATGATCACAAGGTCACCATAAAATCATCCTCATGTATAACTTACTTGTTTATAACCTTACCACATCCTGGTCACTTAATGAACACATCATTCACATAACCAAGTTCCTGCACTTATTCATCACAAAACTCACAAAGCAATACATAGAGAGTCTCCCGTTGAACACTTTGGATCAATCCTCGATACTTGGTGGTTTCAGTACATAGCTCCACCCATCATACAGTTCGGCTTTCTTGTACACATGGTGAACAGTTAGTACCACCCATGTGACCTAGCCAGTTTATCTCGTAGCTCTCTTGTCTACATGGTGTCCTTCACTTGGAACCACGCATGCGACCTAGCTACATATATCCCGTAGCTCTCTTGTCTACATGGTGTACACATAGTATCACCCATGTGACCTAGCTACATCATAATGTCTTGTAGCTCTCTTGTACACATGATGTGCACTCAAGACTATACATGTGACCTAGCTACATACCATCTGATCATCCAATCTTTTGAAGGTTCAACCAGATTTCTCTCTCTTTTCCAACAATTTCACCAATCAAGTAATTATCCACAAACATATTTCCAATATTTTTATAAAATATCATAATACAAGTAATAGTGATGTATTACTTACATATAAACTTACATCTCATTTAATATCAACGCAATAACATTAAATTACACATTGTCTTATTAAAATCATATGAACTTACAATTTCCCATAATATCCATATTCATAGAAATCACATTTATGTATGATAATTCAATGCACTTCATGTACCATAGACATATTTTTAAATCAAATCATAAACTTGGCACCATAATCATTTAATTTAACATAATTCAATTAATTCACTAAATTTAACTTTCAAATATAAATTACAAGACATTATTGTTGTATTATTATCATACCAACTTACATACTTTCAACACCTCGGAGATCATAGTAAATATATCAATTTTACATTGAAACATGCATAAATTAATGCTTATTATACATATGAACTTACCTTGATATTAAAACGGCCATTTTACCAACTTTCTCAATTTCGATTTTTCTCTCATTCTAGGTTCAAATCTCGTTTTTCGGGATCTAAAACATCATATTTTACTTATTTAATTAATGTACTATTCAAAACAGTCCTTAACTCAAACTTTGGAAAAATTACAATTTTGCCCCTAAACTTTTGCATATTTACACTTTTGCCCCTAGGCTCGGGAATTAAACTTCATCCCTTATTCTTATGTTTTATGACATGATGATCACTTTTCCCTTCTATGGCGACAACAAATTCTCACTCTAACATATACTTATGACTATTAGTTATTTTTACCGATTAAGCCCTTTTGCTCGTTTTCACTTAAAACCGAGTAGCACAAGTTGTCTAACATAACTTAAAACCTCATATTGTATCATAAAACACCAGAATACACAAATTTTACCTATGGGTATTTTTCAAAATATGAACCCTAGGTTGAATTATTGCTAGCATAAGCTAAATCAAGTTACCGGGACTCCAAAAACGTAAAGAACTTGAAAAACGGGGTTAGAACGGACTTACAATTGAGCTTGGGAAGCTTGAAAACCCTATCCATGGAGTCTCCCTTGGTATACACGTCCATGGTGAAGAAGATGAGCAAAATTGGCTTTTAATTTTGTATTTTAATTCATTTTACCCCTAAATGACCAAAATACCCTTACTACTAAACTTTCCAAAAATTCCATCCATGTCCAATTTTTGTCCATAACTTAGAAATTGGTCAAATTTATATTTAAGACCTCCTAATTAATATTTCAAATCAATTTCATACTAGAAAATTCTAGAATGCAAGTTTTGCAACTTATTCAATTTAGTCCCTAGCTTCGAATTAAGAACTTTATGCATAGAATTTCTTCACGAAATTTTCACACAATCATGCAATCATATCATAGACCTCAAAATAATCATAAAATAATTATTTATATCTCAGATTTTGTGGTCCCGAAACCTCTGTTCCAACTAGACCCAATTTTGGGCTATTACACTTTTCATCCTCGGCCACCAATACATTTTCTTGATATCATTATACATCTTCGTACTTCTGGGGTGTACTAACAAAAAACCACTATGTGTCTCAAGTAAAATTTTCTGAATCAACCCAGTGTCCTTAGAAATACAAATCCTACCCCAGGGAATCTCAAGAAACCATTGGAATCAATTCAAAAATCTGATTCAGTGCTCGATTCACACTATGTTCTCTTGGCTAGCAATTCACTGTCACTCATTTGAACTTCAAAAATTTCTTGGAGGAACGTCGGTCTAGCTTTTAACTCGGCTAGAATCGAACCATCCTTTGACAATGCCAATTGGGCGTTCATTGCTCTCAGTGCAAATAATGATTTTCTACTCAATGCATCTGTGACCACGTTTGCCTTATTCAGATGGTAGTCAATAATCAACTCATAATCTTTTAATAGTTCCAATCACCTCCGTTGCCTCAGATTTAAAAACTTCTAAGTCATTAAGTACTAAGGACTTTTATGATCAGTGTATACATGGCATATCTCTCCGAACAAATAATGCCGCCAGATCTTTAAGGTAAACACTATGGCGGCCAACTCTAGGTCATGTGTCGGATAATTCTTCTTGTGAGGTTTCAATTGTCTCGAGGCATAAGCTATAGCCTTGCCTTCCTGCATAAGTACGCAACCCAAGCCATTTAAAGAAGCATCGCTATAAATCACAAACTCTTTTCCTGATTCGGGTTGTACTAATACTGGAACCTCAATCAACAACTTCTTCAACTTCTCGAAACTCTGCTGACACTTATCCGACCATTCAAACTTAACTTCTTTTTGCAGTAACCTCGTCATGGGAGTAGCAATCATGGAGAAATCCTTTATAAATTGCCTGTAATAACCAGCTAAAGCCAAAAAGCTTCTAACCTCGGTCACACTCTTTGGTAGTTTCTATTCAACAATAGCAGAAACCTTGCTGGGATCAACCCTAATGCCATCACTCAATTCAATATGACCTAAAAATCTAACTTCTCGAAGCCAAAACGCACTTTCACTAAACTTGGCATACAACTGATTGTCTCTTAGAGTCAGCAGAATGGTTCTCAAGTGTTCGGCATGTTCTACCTTATCTCTAGAATATCATCGATGAATACAACCACAAAATTATCTAAATATGGCTGAAATATTCTATTCATTAAATCCATAAACATTGTAGGAGCATTTGTTAAGCCAAAAGGCATGATGAGGAACTCGTAGTGACCATGCCTCATCCTAAAAGCAATCTTAGGCACATCTAACTCTTTAACTCTTACTTGGTAGTAGTCGGATCTCAAGTCTACCTTAGAAAACCATGTTGCTCCTTTCAATTGATCAAACAAGTCGTCAATCTGTGGCAACGGATATTTATTCTTGTTTGTCATCTTATTTAACTGGCGGTAATCTATGCACAACCTCATGGATCCATCTTTCTTTTTCACAAATAGCACAGGTGTAACACCCCAAACCCGTGACCGTCACCGGATTTGACCACAAGGTGTTACCGGGCTTACTTCCCTTATTTCTCTCTTGGAAATAATTAATTTCTGTTCCAGGCTGGCTGGCTAACTGCGTCACTGTTACCTTAAAAAAATCATATCTCGAGTTCCAGAACTCGAAAATCAGTTCCGTAAATTTTCCCTAAAACTAGACTCAAATATCCATCCCGGGATTTATTTCTAGAATATTTGGTCGGTCCAATTGGTACAGTTTATTACTTAAAGTCACCCATGTTACAGGGGTCGACAACACTGACCTTCACGCGTTACAACTTGAATATCTCTCTGTACAGGGCTTTAATACTGGTTCCGTTTGTTTCTAAAGAAACTAGACTCAAAATTGAATCTGCACATATAAGTCATGACTTCTAATTCTTTCTGGATAATTTATAGTAAATTTTCAAAGTCGCGACAGGGGACCCAGAAACCGTTCTGGCCCTGTCTCACGAGAACTCTAATATCTCTCAGTATACTGCTCATATGGTCGTTTCGTTTTGTCCATATAAAAATAGATTCATCAAGGTTCAATTTCATAATTTATTCACTATTTAATTCTACTTCTACTATTTTTAGTGATTTTTCAATCTCATCTCACTGCTGCTGTCCGCAACAGTTACTGCGATGAGACTATGCCAATTTCATGAATCTTTCCTTGGCCTTACTAATCATCCATCATACATGACACAATTTATGGCCACCTTATCAAAATTAAAGTTTCTAAGACTTGTGGCTATAGGTTCTAGCATCCCACTCGACGACCACATAGGCTATTTTCACATGGCTTAAAGTTTACAACCCACGATTCAACAAAACATAATAGCCTATACATGCCAATTGTTCTCCTAGTTCAACTACGAAGACAATACCAAAAGGTTTCCAGCCGGTGTGATGACTTCAACGACGGTTCCGAGCACGCAAACAATACGAGTCCAAGAGACCTAAAAGGGTGACAAGAAAACACCGAGTGAGTTTATAACTCGAGAAGTCATAAGCACTTTACAATTATCCATTAGCTAAATTCATCACAAAGTGAAACAATGAAACAAGGCTAATTGTTCCATCCATATCGAACTATACCATAGTTCCTTAGACCTTTCGGTTCAATCTCGTACCAAGTCATACATTCACATTTCATATTCTATTCAATAAGATATTTGAGTCATTTTTATACACCAACTCATTTTCACCACAATCATACAATTGTAATCATCACATAGATTTAAAGCTTACCAAGCTCAACCCCGAGCATGACCATAGTGCCTATTCGCCATGAGCTCAAGGTACTTACCCGATCCGCTGTCCGGATTAACTCGATAATGTCGCACACTCGATGCCAATTGTAACGCAAGAGCATATAGTGAATCCGCACACTTAGTGCTATATATTTTCAGCTCGCACACTTAGTGCTATATAATTTTCAGCTCGCACACTTAGTGCTATATATTTTCAGCTCGCACACTTAGTGCTATATATTTTCAGTTCGCACACTTAGTGCTGTACAATTTTAAACCCGCACACTTAGTGCCAATCTTGTCACCGTGTCCATTTATACCCGCACACTTAGTGCCGAGACCAATACCTTATGCATGTTGCTGCCTTTATACATTCAACAATGGCATCATTCCATACACATACATTTTCATTTACACATCAACTCATTTAAACACAATTATGTATATATTATGGTCAATTTACATCAACACCAAATATATGCTTAATGACTTACCTAGTTTTGGGTAGAACGGTTCCAAATCGGCTACTCGTTTGCTTTCTCCTTTCCTTTGTCCGATTTAGTTCCCCTTTGCTCTTGAGCTAAATCAAACAATTTACCTCTCCATCAAACACAAACATACGGCATTCATATACATCATTATGATTATTGCGAATACTTAACACAACTAAGCTGAAAATTTACTCAATCTCATCTTAATTTATTGCTACTTATTCATCCAAATTTCCAATACAAGGTATTTAACACCTATGCCCATTTATACCCCATATGGTCAATGTTTCATTCATTTCCCAACCAGCCATTCAACAAATTTTCAACCTCATTACCACCCTTTTATGTCTAATTGTCTAAATGAGATCATCAACACGCCTAACTATAGCCGAATGTGCAACATTAATCTAGCATTCCCATTGCATTTAACACTTAACATTTACCACATCTAGGCCGACTTTGCTAGCACACAAGCCTTTGGCCGAATGTCCTTGACCTCTAGTCACCCAAAATTTCTTTGTTCTTTAAAATTCATCCAAGACCACATTCGGCACCTCCAACTAATAATTTAGATGTTCTCAAGTTCATTCACAAGTAAAATTATACAACAACTTAAGCGTTAAACATTTTTCAACATGAAACAATAACATGACCGAATACTCATGCACATACATTCATAAAGGGAACTCAAATGACACCAAAAATCTCCTTTCCAAAGTGCATATATGCCCATACATATGGCAACTACCATTCTTGTCTCCCAACCATGAATCCATGAGTTTTGTTATGGGTTAGCTAGACTATACACTTATCAACTTAATCTCAATATCAATTAGTAAACAAAAATCACAATGCATACCTTTCCATTGAAATAGCTATGGTAGAATGCCTTGGTTTCTTTTAAATCTTTCCTTTCTCAATTTGGTAATGAAGAAGAAGAAAGATGAGCATTCCTTCCCTTTCTCTCCCTCACTCACGGCAATGGCAAGGTAAAAGGGTGAACAAAACCTTTTCTTCTTCTTTCTCTTTAGCTACTGGCACAATGGGGGCATCCATGCTCATTTTTTTTTGTTCATTTCTTTAATGCTAGTTTTTATTCTATTGTTTCCTACATACCCCACTAACATAACATGTTGGAAACATGTTTCCTTGCCCATAATTTTGTCATGGCGGCCACTATCCTTGTCAAATGGATTATTTGACATGCAACTCCATTTATTTTACTTCATTCCTTTATTAACCTCTTAAAATTAGCCACATATAATTGAATCCTTTCACATGAGCCCTTTTCTTTCAATTCACATTCAAATTAACTAAATCAAAGAATTAAAATTCACACATGCATTTTCACATATTTAGACAAGAACTATCATACTCAAATGATTTAGTGACTCGGTTTAGCGGTCCCGAAACCGCTTTCCGACTAGGGTCACTTTAGGGATGTCACAACTCTCTCCCACTTAAGAAATTTTCATCCCCGAAAATCTTACCCGTAAATAGGTTTGGGTATCGCTCTTTCATAGAGTTCTCGGGTTCCCAAGTGGCTTCTTCAATTCCGTGTTTATGCCACAACACCTTCACTAATGGAATTTTCTTATTTCGCAACTCTTTTACTTCACGCATCAGAATGCGAACCGGCTCTTCTTCATAACTCAAATTAGGCTGAATCTCAATCTCAGATGGAGTGATTACGTGCGACGGGTCGGATCTATATCGTCGAAGCATCGAGACTTGGAAAATGTTGTAAATCTTTTCGAGCTCGGGGTAAAATTAATCGATGCGCCATCGCCCAACTCGTTCGGATACTTCATACGGACCGATGAATCTCGGACTCAATTTTCCTTACGGCAAAATCTAAGCACCTTCTTCCGGGTGAGACTTTGAGAAATACCTTGTCTCCAACCTGATATTCCATGTCTTTTCTTTTCAAATCCGCATACGACTTTTGGCGATCCGAAGCAGCTTTCAAACCTTCACGAATTACTCGAACTTTCGCTCGGCATCCTTAATCAAATCAACCCAAGACTTTACTTTCACTAAGTTCACCCGAATAATGGGTACGGCATTTACGACCGTATAAAGCCTCGTAAGGCGCCATCTTAATACTTGATTGAAAACTATTGTTGTGCGAATTCAATCAAAGGTAATTACTGTTCCCATGAACCACTAAACTCAAGGATGCAACATCTCAACATATCCTCGAGTATTTGAATTATCCGTTCGGATTGACCATCGGTTTGGGGATGAAAAGCGATTGCAAAAATACAGCTTGGTACCCAAAGCCTCTTGTAATTTCTTCCAAAACAATGATGTAAATCTTGGGTCTCTATCCGACACGATAGAAATAGGTACCCCATGCAATCGAACAATTTGGGAGATGTATAATTACGCCAATTTATCGAGCGAAAAATCCGGTAGACGAGGATAAAATGAGCGACTTGGTCAATTTATCAACAATGACCCAAACCGAGTCTTTCTTATTACGAGTCAATGGTAACCTGGACACAAAGTCCATTGTTACTCGATCCCATTTCCATTCGGGTATCATGATTGGTGAAGTAATCCCGATGGCACTTGATGTTCCGCTTTCACTTGTTGACATATCAAACACTTTGAAACAAATTAAAATGTCCGTTTCATCTGGGCCACCAAAATTGACGTTTGGTCATTGTACATTTTAGTACTACCCCGGGTGGACTGACATTCGACTACTGTGAGCCTCGTTCAAAATCATCGAAACAAGTTCTGAATTCTTTGGAATACATAATCGACCCTTGAATGTCAAGCAATCATTGTCATCAATCTGAAATTTTGATTCCTCATTCGAAACACATTCGGCTCACTTAGCGACAAATTCGGCGTCGACCTTCTGAGCTTCGAGTACTTGATGAATCAATAACGGTTTGGTCTCTAATTCAACTACTAGCACCTCATCGGGTGAAACGGATAGATGAGCATCCATCGCTCTCAAAGCAAACAGTGCCTTGCGACTTAAGGCATCGGCCACCATGTTGGCCTTTCCCGGGTGATAATCAATGATGAGTTCATAGTCTTTCAACAACTCAAACCAACGTCTTTGTCGCAGGTTTAAATCTCTCTGAGTCATCAAATATTTTAGACTCTTGTGGTCTAAATAAATGTGACACCTTTCCCCAAACAAGTAATGCCGCCATATCTTCAAGGCGAACACTATGGCTGCTAGTTCAAGGTCATGGGTCGAATAGTTTCTCTCATGCGGCTTTAGTTGTCTCGACGCGTAAGCCACAACTCGACCTTCTTGTATCAACACACAACCTAACCCAAGCAAGGATGCGTCCATCAGATATGACAAACTCTTTACCGGACTCAAACCTGTACTAGTACCGGGCCTCGGTTAAGCGGGTCTTTAGTTGATCGAAACTTTCTTGACAGCGTTCGACCACTCGAACTTAACATCTTTTGAAGTAGTTTTGTCATCGGTGCAGCTATCACCGAAAAACCTTTCACAAATCGTCGATAATATCCGCAAGCCCCAAAAGCTCCTAACCCGGTAACATTCCTTGGTGGTTTCCAATCGACTATGGCGAAATTTTGTTCGGGTCCACCACGACACCGATCACGGACACCACGTGCCCCAAAAAGCTAACCTCTTTCAACCAAAGTTCACATTTATGAACTTTGCGTATAACTTCTTATCTCGTAAGATTTGCAACACTAGCCTCGGTGTTCAAGCATGTTCGGTTTCATCTCTCGAATAGACCAAAATGTCATCGATAAATACAACTACGAACCGATCCAAGTATGGCCTGAAAATTCTATTCATTAAATCCATAAACACCGCAGGGGCATTAGTGAGCCCAAACGGCATCACCAAGAATTCGTAGTGACCGTACCTCATTCTAAAAGTGGTTTTGGGTATGTCCGATTCTCGGACCCTCAACTGATAGTACCCCGATCTCAAATCTATCTTTGAAAACACTGAGGCTCCCTTTAATTGATCAAACAAATCGTCAATTCGTGGCAACGGATATTTATTCTTTATCGTCACTTTATTGAGTTGACAATAGTCGATGCACAACCTCATGGTTCCGTCCTTCTTTTTCACAAACAATACTGGTGTGCCCATGGAGAAAAACTCGGTCGAGCAAAACCTCTATCCGTCAATTCTTGCAATTGAACCTTCAATTCCTTTAACTCCGTTAATGCCATACGATACGGGGCTATTGAGATCGGCGTCGTACCCGATACAAATTCGATGTCGAATTCCACTTCTCGAACCGGTGACAATCCCGGTAACTCCTCAGGAAAAACATCTGAATACTCACAGACCACTGGTACCGATTCAAGTTTCCTTTCTGTCTCTTTGCTATCAAGCACATACGCAAGGTATGTTTCACACCCCTTTTTTTTCACATGTTTCTGAGCGGTCATTGAAGATATTATCGCTGACGCTCCCTTTAAATAGGTAGACTCAACCCGGACTATCTCATTATTTTCACTCCTCAAATCAATGGTTTTCTTTTCGCGCTCACCACCTTGCCTCATGTACGGTCACCAATCCATACCAAGAATAACATCGAATTCATCAAATGGTAGAAGCATCAGATCGGTAGGAAAATAGGATTCTCGAATTATTAGGGGCATCTCTTGCACACTTTATCAACGAGTGCGTATTGACCCAAAGGGTTTGACACTCGAATTACGAACTCGAGAGACTCAACGGTAGAGTCTTCTTGGATGCTAAGGTTTCACATACATATGAATGAGTAGAGCCGGGGTCAATCAATGCAATCACACTAGTATCAAAGAGAGTGAAAGTACCGGTGATAACGCCAGGAGGATGCCTCCTCTCGTCTTGCGAATGGCATATGCTCTAGCAGAGCACGGGTCTAGGATCGAACAGTAGTATCGAGGCTCCTCTCGATTACCACCCCTACCTCGAGAAATTCTCGGGGCCTACCTCTGGCCGTCGTTCCACTAGGTCTTGCACCTTGCATCTTATTCCTCTCATCTAGCTCGTGCAATCTCTAATGAAGTGGTCCTTGAACCGCATCCATAACAGCCCTATTAATGACTTTACCCCAACATTCACCTAGGTGTCGTCTTCCACATTGGGGGCATTCAGTCTCTCTTGACGATTATTGCCCACACTAGCTACCGAAGTAGCTCGGGAGTCCGTCAATGGTCGGGCTCTGATGGAAATTCCCGCAGTCGCCCTCGTCTTATTAGTGTCCTCCCTGAACTTCTTTACCACCGAGAACGGAGCTTTACTCGCAGATCTTTTACGATAATCTCTTGCTTCAAATTCAGCCTTCTTCTTTTTCTTTCCAAGTTCTTCCGCCTTGCAGGCTTGTTCGATTAGTGTTACGAACTCCTTTATCTCCAAAATACCCACTAGCAGCTTTAAGTCTTCATTCAATCCTTCTTCAAATCTTTTGCACATAGCAACCTCATCAGCCACACACTCCCGAGCATACCGACTAAGTCTTACGAACTCATGTTCGTATTCAGATACGGTCATCCGGCCTTGCTTGAGTTTCAAGAACTCCTTACACTTCGATCGATGAACAGTTGACTAATGTATTTCTTTCAAATTGGATTGAAAGAAATCCCAAGTAACTCGTTCATTTGGGACTATGGAAATTAAAGTCCTCCACCAATAGTAAGTGAGTCTCGCAACAAGGATATAGCACACTTAAGACATTCATCGGTGTGCATGACAGTTCATCTAACACTTGAATGGTGTTATCGAGCGAACTTCGGCCTTTTCGGCATCATCGAGAACTATGGCCTTGAACTCCTTGGCCCCACGCTTCCTAATCAAGTCCACGGTGGTTTACTCAGCCTCACGGGATTAGTAACTGGAGGCATTGCGGGCTCTTGGGGTGGGGTATTTGAATTCGGGAATGGTTGGACAGCCGGATTGGTTCGGGCATATTATGCGACCCACTCATTCATCATGGTGAAGAAGGCTTGTTTCGCCTTCATTTTGATTATTCGCGGATGATCGAGACTCAACAGGCGGTGTCCCTTGCGCGGAGCAGCCGCTACACTTTCAACGTCATCCGCCAAGGGTCTCTCTACCCGGGTTCCATTTGCTACCCAAGACAAAAATTTCAACCGTCAAGTCATCACATTATTAAGCACTAACAATTTGGCATGTATAGCTAGATTCACACGCTATGGTAGTCCTAGAACTGACTAAACCATAGCTCGATACCAATAAATGTAACACCCCAAACCCGTGACCGTCACCGGATTTGACCACAAGGTGTTACCGGCTTACTTCCTTATTTCTCTCTTGGAAATAATTAATTTACATTCGAGCAGGCTGGCTAACTGCGTCACTGTTACCTTAAAAAAATCATATCTCGAGTTCCAGAACTCGAAAATCAGTTCCATAAATTTTCCATGAAACTAGACTCATATATCCATCCCTGGATTTATTTCTAGAATATTTGGTCAGGCCAATTGGTACAGTTTATTAGTTAAAGTCACCCATGTTATAGGGGTCGACTACACTGACCTTCGCGCGTTACAACTTGAATATCTCTCTGTACAGGGATTTAATACTGGTTCCGTTTGTTTCTAAAGAAACTAGACTCAAAATTGAATCTGCACATATAAGTGATGACTTCTAATTATTTCTGGATAATTTATAGTAAATTTTCAAAGTCGCGACAGGGGACCCAGAAACCGTTCTGGCCCTGTCTCACGAGAACTCTAATATCTCTCAGTATACTGCTCATACGGTCGTTTAGTTTCATCCATATAAAAATAGATTCATCAAGGTTCAATTTCATAATTTATTCACTATTTAATTCTACTTCTACTATTTTTAGTGATTTTTCAATCTCATCTCACTGCTGCTGTCCGCAATTACTACTGCAGAGACTATGCCAATTTCATGAATCTTTCCTTGGCCTTACTAATCATCCATCATACATGACACAATTTATGGCCACCTTATCAAAATTAAAGTTTCTAAGACTCGTGGCTATAGGTTCTAGCATCCCACTCGACGACCACATAGGCCATTTTCACATGGCTTAAAGTTTACAACCCACGATTCAACAAAACATAATAGCCTATACATGCCAATTGTTCTCCTAGTTCAACTACGAAGACAATACCAAAAGGTTTCCAGCCGGTGTGATGACTTCAACGACGGTTCCGAGCACGCAAACAATACGAGTCCAAGAGACCTAAAAGGGGTGACAAGAAAACACCGAGTGAGTTTATAACTCAGTAAGTCATAAGCACTTTACAATTATCCATTAGCTAAATTCATCACAAAGTGAAACAATGAAACAAGGCTAATTGTTCCATCCATATCGAACTATACCATAGTTCCTTAGACCTTTCGGTTCAATCTCGTACCAAGTCATACATTCACATTTCATATTCTATTCAATAAGATATTTGAGTCATTTTTATACACCAACTCATTTTCACCACAATCACACAATTGTAATCATCACATAGATTTAAAGCTTACCAAGCTCAACCCGAGCATGACCATAGTGCCTATTCGCCATGAGCTCAAGGTACTTACCCGATCCGCTGTCCGGGATTAACTCGATAATGTCGCACACTCAGTGCCAATTGTAATGCAAGAGCATATAGTGAATCCGCACACTTAGTGCTATATATTTTCAGCTCGCACACTTACTGCTATATAATTTTCAGCTCGCACACTTAGTGCTATATATTTTCAGCTCCCACACTTAGTGCTATATATTTTTAAACCCGCACACTTAGTGCCAATCTTGTCACCGTGTCCATTTATACCCACACACTTAGTGCTGAGACCAATACCTTATGCATGTTGTTGCCTTTATACATTCAACAATGGCATCATTCCATACACATACATTTTCATTTACACATCAACTCATTTAAACACAATTGCGTATATATTATGGTCAATTTACATCAACACCAAATATATGCTTAATGACTTACCTAGTTTTGGGTAGAACGGTTCCAAATCAGCTACTCGTTTGCTTTCTCCTTTCCTTTGTCCGATTTAGTTCCCCTTTGCTCTTGAGCTAAATCAAACAATTTACCTCTCCATCAAACACAAACATACGGCATTCATATACATCATTATGATTATTGCCGAATACTTAACACAACTAAGCTGAAAATTTACTCAATCTCATCTTAATTTATTGCTACTTATTCATCCAAATTTCCAATACAAGGTATTTAACACCTATGCCCATTTATACCCCATATGGCGAATGTTTCATTCATTTCCCAACCACCATTCAACAAATTTTCAACCTCATTACCACCCTTTTATGTCTAATTGTCTAAATGAGATCATCAACATGCCTAACTATAGCCGAATGTGCAACATTAATCTAGCATTCCCATTGCATTTAACACTTAACATTTACCACATCTAGGCCGACTTTGCTAGCACACAAGCCTTTGGCGAATGTCCTTAACCTCTAGTCACCCAAAATTTCTTTGTTCTTTAAAATTCATCCAAGACCACATTCGGCACCTCCAACTAATAATTTAGATGTTCTCAAGTTCATTCACAAGTAAAATTATACAACACCTTAAGCATTAAACATTTTTCAACATGAAACAATAACATGACCGAATACTCATGCACATACATTCATAAAGGGAACTCAAATGACACCAAAATCTCCTTTCCAAAGTGCATATATGCCCATACATACAGCAACTACCATTCTTGTCTCCCAACCCTGAATCCATGAGTTTTGTTATGGGTTAGCTAGACTATACACTTATCAACTTAATCTCAATATCAATTAGTAAACAAAATCACAATGCATACCTTTCCATTGAAATAGCTATGGCGAATGCCTTGGTTTCTTTTAAATCTTTCCTTTCTCAATTTCGGTAATGAAGAAGAAGAAAGATGAGCATTCCTTCCCTTTCTCTCCCTCACTCACGGCAATGGCAAGGTAAAAGGGTGAACAAAACCTTTTCTTCTTCTTTCTCTCTAGCTACGGCACAATGGGGGCATCCATGCTCATTTTTTTTGTTCATTTCTTTAATGCTAGTTTTTATTCTATTGTTTCCTACATACCCCACTAACATAACATGTTGGAAACATGTTTCCTTGCCCATAATTTTGTCATGGCGGCCACTATCCTTGTCAAATGGATTATTTGACATGCAACTCCATTTATTTTACTTCATTCCTTTATTAACCTCTTAAAATTAGCCACATATAATTGAATCCTTTCACATGAGCCCTTTTTCTTTCAATTCACATTCAAATTAACTAAATCAAAGAATTAAAAATTCACACATGCATTTTCACATATTTAGACAGTAACTATCATACTCAAATGATTTAGTGACTCGGTTTAGCGGTCCCGAAACCGCTTTCCGACTAGGGTCACTTTAGAAATGTCACAATAGGAGCACCCCACGGTGAAAAGCTTGGTCCCACAAAACCTTTGTCAGTCAACTCTTGTAATTGTGACTTTAGTTTTTTCAACTCAGTCAGAGCCATTCGATACGGAGCAATCGAAATAGTCGTTGACTCTGGCATTAGTTCTATACGAAATTCAACTTCTCTATTAGGGGGTAACCCAGACAATTCTTTCGAAAATACATCCACATATTCACCTACAACTGGCACTAACTCAACCCTCAATTCAGACTCCTTAATATTCATTACAAAAGCCAAATAAGCCTCACAACCTTTTCTCAAACATTTCTGGGCAGACGTTGAGGATATCACAATAGGTAAGTTCTCCGGTTCATCTGATTTAACCTAAAAAGTTTCACCATTTTCACATTTCAATTTAATAACCTTTTGCCTACAATTTACTACAACATCATGGAGTGTCAACCAGTCCATACCCAAAATGACATCAAACTCATTGAATGGTAACAACATTAAATCGACCGAAAAACAGTGACCTCTAACTGTCAAATGACATTTCTTGCATGCTTTCTCGACTATCACATGCTTTTCTAGAGGGTTCGACACTTTAATCATAAACTCTATAGACTCAACAGATATGTTCATGTTAGAATCTAATTTCATACACACATACTAATGAGTAGAACCAGGGTCAATCAAAGCAATAACAGTATTATCAAAGAGAGAAAATGTACCGGTGATCACATCGGGAGAAGATGTATCTTCACGTGCACGTATGGTGTAGGTTCTAGCCGAAATTCTAGCTTCTGATCTCACTGTGGTGTCACTCATCACGTTCTTGCCGCTAGCCCTAATTTTGACATTCCTCTGAGGTCTTCTTTTAGAATTTGCGCCACTTGGCCTTACGCTTTGAAAATTTTCTTTCTCGTTCCTCTCGGGGCAGTCCTTGATAAAATGGTCTTAAGAACCACATCGAAAACAGGATCCATCATTCATTCTACACTTGCCGAAATGACTTCTACCACAATGCTGGCACTTTGGTCGAGAAAATTTGACATTACCCACACTAGCCACTGATGTAGCCCTAGATTTAAATCCCAAATCTTGCTTCTTACGATCTTTGTACGAGTGTCTGGCTGACACAAGAGAATGATAGTAAATGTCTCTAGGTTTCTTACACTAAGATGAAAATGACTTGCTTACATGCCTCTTCCTTGTGTCTCTAGTCTCAGCCTTAATTTTCTTCTTTTCCTTGATCAACTCCTCGGCTTTACATGCCCGATGAACAAGCACTACAAACTCCTTCAATTAAAGGATGCTCACTGACAACCTAATATCCTCATTAAGTCAGTCCTCAAACCTTTGACACATCTTAGCTTCAGAGGACACACACTCCCGAGCATACTTACTAAGTTAGACGAACTCCCTTTCATATTTAGTAAACGTCATGCGGCCCTACTTCAAGTTGAGAAACTCCTTACGCTTTTGATCCATGAACCTCTCCCAAATATATTTCTTCCTGAATTCTTCTTGGAACCATGTGACTCTCTCGTGAGGTACCATTGAAACTAACATTTTCCACCAGTGGTATATTGAGTCCCTCATCAAGGTTATGGCACAGTTCAAGCATTCTTCGGAAGTACAAGATAATTCACCGAATACCCTGATGGTATACACAAGCCAGAACTTTTCCCTTTTGGGATCATCATCCTTATTAACACAGAACTCCTTGGCTCCATGGTTTCGGATCTTTTCTACTGGGGGTCTATTTAATCACACAAAATCCATACCCTAGGGTGCTATAAGGACCAGTTGGGGAATGGGGCGAGGTGGAGGAGGTTGAGTATTCGGGTTTTCTCAGACGAACTCCGTGTACCATTCATTCATCTTGTGGAGAAAGGCTTCCTGAGCCTCTTCTCCCCTTTCCTGACTAATTGTGGGAGGTCGATTATAAGATGGCATCACCCCTTCAGCAGGACTGATGCATTGCTTTCTACATCATTCGCCATAGTTCAATCGGGATCCATTACTATAAGAAAACTTATTAACAAAATTAGGATCTATCAAACTATCACAATTTATCTATGGCATGTATAGCTAGACTCGTACACATGCTAGGTTCTCTAGCTATTTAACACATTTGGGTAGTAAAACAAAACCCTTGCCCTTTATGCGATTTAGACATTTTTTCCAATTAAGCATGAAATCGCTAAAATTGTCTCACCAAAATTTTCATGCATTCATATAATCATGCCATAACACATAAAATAATATAAAATAATTTCTCTGGCTTTAAAATAGTGGTTTTCGAAACCACTATTCTGACAAGCCTTAAAATCGAGCTGTTACACGCCCCACACTTGGTTGACTAAGGCTGAAATGGCCTCTTTGAATTGCTTAGCTTGAGCCTGTTTAATTGGTGCTTGGGACGGCACCATTGGGTCCTTACATGAGCTAGGAACATTTTGAGGCACAATCGTATCAAGTTAGTACTGGGGACAACACCCAATATCGATAGCTCTGTACAAAATGGCTTCAACAAAATTAAAAGAGTTGAAAGCTCAGTTGCAAGAATTGACAGATAGAGGTTTTGTACAACTGAGTTACTCTCCCTAGGGTGCACTAGTATTGTTTGTGAAAAATAAAGATGGCACAATATGCATGTGTCTCGACTATAAACAGTTGAATAAAGTGACTATAAAGAACAAATACCTTCTACCGTGGATTGATGACTTATTTGATCAGTTGAAAGGGGCTACAATATTTTCAAAGATTGATTTGAGATTAGGTTACTATCAGTTGCGAGTCAAAGAGTCGGATATGTTGAAATCCTCGTTCAGAACAAGGTATGGACGTTATGAATTCCTTGTCATGCTTTTTGGTTTAACTAATTGTAACACCCCAAACCCAGCCTGGACGTTATGGCCGTATTTGGCGATGTCACGTTGAAGTGTTTTTCATAAAGCATGATCTCATTTGAAAAGCCCAATCTTTATTTAGCTTTTTTGGGTGATCTAAAAGATGATTTTAAAACTTGCATCATTATCAGAAAGTACTTATTTTAAAATGTTATTAATTTCAAAATCTCGATTATAGCGGAAGCTTTTCAAAACAGTTGCATTCAAGTGTTTACTTGCAAAATGTTGTTTTCTTATGCTAGCTCTTAAAACTGTTTACGTAATCGTGGTATTTTTGGAAAATCATTTATCTTTTTTGAAAACCCGCGTGTTTTTCCTATTGCTAGCAGTATTAAAGCAAAACAACTATAAATCCCCAAATTAAAGTAAAATCCAAAGAGGTCTTATTACATAAAAATACCCAAACTAAACTATTTAAAATTTAAAAGATAAATACAGAAACTCAGTGTGTAATCCCATATTAGCAAACAATCAGAGTAAATACAATACAGGCTTAAGCCCTTTTCAGAATCAGAAACAGTGTGGGCTTGAGCCCATTTCAGTAATAGTATCAGTGGGGCCTAAGCCAATTACAGAATTAGTATAGTATGCAATCAGAAAGTCCTACCCAATCCAGCCTCTACACACTATCTCCATACCAACCCTACACACCATGTGGGGATAAAATTGACCCACCCATCCTTACACACCAAGTAGCATCGGTTGTGGCATTATAACAGTATTTACAACAGAGCTGCAAGTAATAGGCTTATAGCCTTTCAGTACACTTCCTCCAATATCATATATCTCACCCTATGCAATGCAACATAATATAAATGTAAATACAGTAAAAATGGCATGCTCAAACAGTCATACATCATATAGGGGTATATCAATCATTTACAAAAAAATAAGGGTTCAGGTACACTTACTGGCCCAATAGTAGATCCACAGTCATCTTGGGTGACCCATGCAACCTTAACAGTCAATCAGTGATAATAGGCCCATAGCGCATATTACGAGCCCATGTGGGCCCACACGCTCGTATGGCCCACATAGCCCAGAAATGGCCTTATTCTTGTGAATTACATAGCCTGGCCCAATAATCTCCACACGTCTGTGTGGTTTACCCGTATAGGGCCCATGGGCCCATAAGGCCCATACGACCCATACGACCCATTTCGGCCCAATGTGGCCCAAAATGGCCTAAGCCCATGAAATTGCTCATGGTGGACTCTATGATCGAACGTCCACATTTTATGTATTCAGATTACCACACGAGCAAGCGCACGCTCGTGTAGTGTCGATGTCGTGTTTTTCGGCTTTTGTCGATCTAGAGTTGGGCAGTGTTTACACACCTGTTTGGATTCCTGGTACGAATGATCCTGGAATGATTCACCTAAAACACAAGACAAGTTCATGATCAACGCTAGTCATGTTTAATACAATAATAGTTCCCATCGAATTTGTTGCTGTCACTTACTTCCACTGCTTTAATCGATGTAGCCCCACAAATCCGTAGATAAACTGAGTTCAATACGACTGGCTGCTGCCAAAACAATGTGACATGATCACATGTTAAGAACCTTAATAGATTACTAAATAACACACTACTTACAGACTTGCAACATTACTTTTGTCCTTACCAAAATACCTATTAACCAGAAGCAACTCGCGTTGGGAAGAACCAATTGCTAGGAGGAGGAAAGTCGAAAGAAGTGGGAGGATAGCTAGACTAAATATTCAGCCAAGGAACAGAGGAACACCAATAAGTTTCCCCCCTTTTAGAGAAAATTTGAAATTAGAAGAGGGAATGAGAAAAAGGTAATCGGTTAAACAATGCAATAGGGACACTCAATAAAAGCCGAAGGAACAGAGGGAGAGGAGAAAGGAATGTTCGACCACTGCATAAAAGAAGATGATAATGACGGCAAAAAATCAATTTAGATGGGAATAATGGTATTCGGTTAGGGTCACAAGAATGAACACATTCGGTAGTACAGTAGATGAGAAAGAATAGGCTAACAGTAGAGAAATGTTTGAAAGAAGAAACAACACCGAAAAGTAAGCAGGAGGAAAAAAATACCCAAATGGTCTTTTGCTATGTTCGGCCCCAAGAAAAGGAGGAGTAATCAGTCAAACTAAAAAATGCAGAGAAGAAAACTATCCCCACACACCCTAACACTAATTAATTTTCAGAGAACAAAAGAAAAAGAGCCAAAAATGCTCACAAACTCGAAAATGAGTACTTCAACTTGCCAAACTCAAAAGTCTAGAGTGCCATAGTTCAAATTCAGCACAACTCTTCCACCAAATGTAACATCCTGAATTTGGGGCCTAGAAGAGTTGGGTTTTGAGTCTGGGATTCGAATAGAAGAAAACCTGAATAATTAGGAAGTTTTAAATATTATCGTTTAGAAAAAAATTATTTTATTAAATTACCACTAGAAAATTTTCTTTGTATTTATTATTACGGATATTTTAAATTTTTATGAAATTTTAATTAGTATTATGAGATAAAATTATTATTATTAGAAAAATATTCTTGTATGTATGTTTGAAAATTTTATGAAAATTATTATTATTTATCAGTATTATTGATATTTGAAATTTTTATTATTAGATATATTTATAAAATTATTATTATTATTGGAAAGGAAAAAATATTAGTTGTAGCATACGATTTTGGGATTTTTTGGGTTTTGTGATTTTAGTAAATCTTGAAATTTTCATGTTCTAAATATTGGAATTATGTTTAAATGTGTTAGTAGACCTTTAGAAGGCCCAAGACTAAGCTAAACACGGTAAAATATCAAGGTGGGATTTTTAAGTGAATAGGAGATTTGGTTAAGTGGGCTTTTAAGAAGAACTGCGTAAGTTATGACACAAAAGAGCTCGGTAAAGTGGCAAGGGTGGCGCCACTAAGCTCCTAAAAGGTGGCGTGTGGAGCATAGAGGAAGACACAGGTTCGATTCCTTTGTTGGCAAATAGATGCATTTATTTTTAGTGCGGGAGGGTAAGTGTTGGAGTTCGGTGGATTACGCTAGAGGAGAGTTGGATCACTTAACGCTTGGATTAAGGAGTGATAAGGGAGAGATTTAAGGGATTGGGATGAGGCTAGGAGTTAGCCGAATGGGGGAATTGAAGAGGAAAATCGGCGGGGGATTATGAGGTAGTATTTGGCACTTAGGGTATTGTTGGTGCCGTTTTCTTCCTTTTACACCTTAGGATTGTTCTTTTCTCTTTTTCCTCTCTAGCCAAACTACCACCTCCCTACTCTTCTTCTTCTATTTTTCTTCTTCAAACTATTCATCATACCTACTATTCATCAATCTCTTGCCGAATCCATAAAAGCGAAATCTCGTGATCACTACTTGTGCCGATTTCTTCAAAGCCGTGTTCTCCTATATTCTTTTACTTTTATTAATTTACAAATTATCTTTTCTTAATCTGGATTCTGACGCAATTCTACTTCAAGGTTGTAGCCCGCATTATCATCTCCTTCATCACACAAAAGCGAAAAACCATAGAATTGGGGCTTATAGCGAAACTTCAGAACTCCGGGAGTCAAGTTTTTACCATCGTTTGAAAGATAAATCTGCACCAGATTGCGTGGATATCAAAAAGGAGTAAGGGGTAAGTGTTCATCATCTCAGATCTGGTTATATTTTACAAAGTTAGGAAAAGCCGAAGTCCCTAAAATATAGAGAGGTCAGAGAATTGGGCATGTGGCTTTAAAGGTTTTTAACTGACGTTTTCTATCAATGATTAGTGTCTTCTTAAGTGTTGGATTAAAGGCGTGGGTTGTTGGAGCAATCGGATTCGGAGCTAGCTACCGTTTTTGGCAAAGAAGGTAAGGTTTCAAAGGCTTTTAGGGATATGGTTTGAGCATGGATGAGTAAGTTTGGGGTTTAGTGATTATGGTTTGTAAATAAGAACTGTGCTAATCAACCGTAGGATATCGGAAGGGATCTCGATGAGCGATCGTCGCAAATCGGTGTGTCTAAACACCCTTTCTTAGTTCAATTGACCAAAAGCGAAATGCCGAAATTCCGGCATTTCATGGTCATGTAAGTATGTGAATGCTCTCAAGTCATAGAGTAATTGTTAGATCTGGCATCACAAGGTGGTAAGCACGTTCGCGTGACGTTTTAGCGTATTTCGGAAAAAGGGGCTCGATGGGCCAAAACTGGGCCCAATGGGCTTACGGACCAATATGGGTAAGAGATGGGCAAATTAGCACATTTAGGTAGATGGTGGAATCAAATTGAATAAAACGATAAAAATTATTGAATTAGCTTGTGCAAGGCGTAGATCACGAAATTACCCTAAAGAGCAAAATTACCAAATTACCCTAAAGAGCAAAATTACCAAATTACCCTAAAGAGCAAAATTACCGATATACCCCTAGGGTTTTAAGTTGGATGAACTGCTTGATTGATTACTACTGTATTTTGCATGATATGCATTTATTAATATCATTGCATGGGATTGGGGTATTAATGGAGGAAATCTTGAAAGTGGTTCATCCACGTCTTGGAGGCTTTGCCTCAATCGACTGAAATTGAGTGCGTTTCTTTTGCAACTGTGGTGTGAAATTTGGGTGGGTTGAGATATTCCCACATGGTGTGTAGGGGTACGATGCAGGCGGTGTAGTGGTTGGTGGGTTGAGTAGTCTCCCGGATGGGCTTGCATTCATTATTACTTGTTGATACTCATGTTCTTGAACGGGCCTATGGGCCACACTTGTTATGTAAAAGGGCTAAGGCCTTGCTCAGATTACGAAAAGGGCTTGACCTCTTGTATCTTGTTATCTGAATAGGGCTTAGGCCCAATGGGCTCGAGCTAAATTGGGCTTTGGATGGGTTTCAGATACACCGAGTTTTCCCAAACTCACCCCTTCCTCTTCCATCCTTGCGGTGAGCCCTAGAATTGGTGGACTTGGAGTCGGGATTCAGAGTGGCCATGAAGATTGATTGTCGATTTTAAATAAGTTTAATATTTATTTTGGATTATTTTTATTATGCTTAAAGTTGTAATAAGGTCGCTCTTTTAATTACTTATATTTTGGGGATTATTAAACTGGCTAGCACTAGGGTTCGTTTTATAAAATCTACTTGTTTTTAAAAGATCATGATGACGCATAAAGTTTCCATAAAGTAAATGTTTTCCCAAGAAAAATAAATATTTTAAGCAAACAATTTGCAACCTTAATCATTTTCTTAAGTGGTCATAATCAAACGGTTTTCTCAAAATTATACGAGATGTTAGAGTGTGGCAATGGCGGTGTGCATGTCTAGGATTGGATCCAAGAGAGAGCTTGGTACTTAAGCGATCGACAGACTCACCTCCTCTTCTTCCTAGTTTCTTACAGTGCGCACTTCCATTCACTTTAACCTACTTTTAAAAGTGTCTTTTACAACACCAACTCAGCTTTTCCAAACTAAGTAATACGGAATGTTTTGAACGCATCAATGTGGCGCATCAGATCCGGTCATAACGTCCAGGCCGGGTTTGGGGTGTTACACCAAATTCAAATTCTCGAATTTCTTCCTAAAAAACCTCCTACTCACAAGCCTCAACAACTGAAAATCCCCCTTTTCACTCTCCAAATTCGGCTAACAACAACCCCATTCAAACTTATTCAAACTCCTCGGTGTTTCGGTCAAACACAACTTCTTCCCATGGCCACCAGTAAAAATAATCTCCATTTTCACAAGCATAGATTCAAACATCAGACCACAAGCACACTCCACACACCACTATCCACTAGACCAGCAGGCCCATTTTGTAATGTTTTTACCAAAATAAACTTATAACCCTGCTGGCCAAAGATAGGAGTTTTATCCTTAAAAAAAAAAATTTTTTTTGGAAGTCAAGGCTTGAACCCATGTCTTCCCAGATACTTCCAGAGCACACAACCACTAAGCTAGACATACATTTATGTCACTTTCTTGCACAACTAAATATTTATGTGCAGTCTTCTAACTGCACCCACTCAAGAACTTCTAGGCCAAAAATCGGGGAGTTACACTAATGCTCCTACCATTTTTATGGACTTGATGAATCGAATATTCAAATCATATTTAGACAAATTTTTTGTTGTATTCATTGATGATATTCTGATCTACTCATGAGATGAATCTAAGCATTCCGAACATTTGAGAGTTGTGTTACAGACTCTACATAATAAACAGTTGTTTGCAAAGTTTAGCAAATGTGAGTTTTGGCTCAAAGAGGTTGGATTTTTGGGGCATATTGTTTTAGCTTGTGGTATTAGAGTTGATCTGAGCAAGATTTCAGCTATTGTTGATTAGAAACCTCCAAGGAATATGTTTAAAGTTCGTAGGTTTTTGGGTTTAGCGTGTTATTATCGAAGATTTGTGAAAGGATTCTCGATGATTGCGACACCAATGACACGATTGTTACAAAAAGATGTGAAATTTGAATGGTTAGAAAAGTGTTAGCAGAGTTTCGAACAGTTGAAAGCACTGTTAACAGTGGTACCAATTTTAGTTCAACCTGAATTAGGTAAAGAGTTTGTGATTTATAGTGATGCATCGTTAAATGGATTGGGTTGTGTTTTAATGCAAGACGAAAAAGTTATAGCTTATGCTTCCCTACAGCTGAAATCGCATGAAAAGAACTACCCGACGCATGATTTAGAACTGGCTGTGATTGTGTTTGCATTGAAGATTTGGCGACACTACTTATATGATGAAAAATGCCACATTTATACAGATCATAAGAGCTTGAAATATCTGATGTCACAAAAGGATTTGAATTCACGACAACGAAGATGGCTTGAGTTGTTGAAAGATTATGACTTTGTGATTGATTATCACCCAGGAAAAGCTAATGTCGTTGCTGATGCCCTGAGTCGAAAATCTTTGTTTGCATTAAAGCAATGATGTAACATCTCAAACCTGGCCTGGACGTTATGGCCGAATCTGCGATGTCACGTTGAAGTGCGTTCTGAAAAACATAATCTTGTTGAAAAATCTGTGTTATATTAAAACAGTTTTGTAAAAATAACTTATAATTAGAATATCTTGTTCATTTTTTAAAATCAAGTTGTCTTAGCAAAATGTTAAACATGTTATATTCTCATTATGTTTTAAAAACAAAGCTTGTTTTGGAAGCTTTTTAAAATATGTTGCATGTACATGGTGTTTGAAAAGTATGTGAAAATCCGCGACCTACCGCTAGCGGATATGAATTAAGTAAATAAATCCAAAATTAAAATAAAAACTTGGAGAGGTCTTATTACAAAACAAAACACCCAAATTAAATACTTATAAGTTAAAAGTTAAAAATGAAAGCAAATGCAGTTGTGTGACCACCATCAAGTCCCTAGCAACACCGATCCACCTAAGGATTACCTGTGCAGAAAAACAGAAAGGTAAGTTTATGAAAACTCAGTGTGCAATCCCTTAGTAAACAAACAGTCAGTCATACAGTGCCAATCACAATCTGGGCCTAAGCCCATTTTAGTAACAGTTCATTTCCAATTAGGGCTTTAGCAGGTCAATATCGATGTCAAGATGGGCCTTAGCCCGTTTCAATGAATAAAGAATGAATGCAAATAGAAATCCTACCCATCCATCCTCTACACTCCACTCTGTCCAGTACTACACTTCATGTGGGGATAAAATCAACCCACCCATCCCTACACTCCAAAATATAACACCGGTTGCGGCATTAAACAGTATATGCAGCAGAGCTGCTAGATAATAAACCCATCCCCATGCAATATGTGATGTCGTAATATCATACATGTATGCAACATGTCATGCCCAATTACAGTCATACATATCATAGGGGTATATCAGTCAATTTACCTCATAAGGGTATAACAGTCAATTTACCTCATAGGGGTATAACAGTCATTTCATCAAATTGGGGTCTAGGTATACTTTTTGACCCAACAGTAAGTCCACAGTCTTCTCAGGTGACCCGTGCAACCTTAACAATCAAACAGTGAAAATAGGCCTAAGGCCTATATTACGGGCCCAAGTGGGCCCACATACCGTGGGGCCTGCTTAGCCCAGTAATGGCCCTGGCCACGTGAACTACACAGCCTAGCCCAATATTCTCCATGCTTTTGTGTGGTTTACTCGTGGGCCTCACATTGCCCATTTCGGCCCAATGTTGCCCAAAATAGCCTAAACCCATGAAATCGCCCATGGTGGCCTTCACGATCAAACACCTACATGTTAGGCGTTCGAATTACCACACGAGCGAGCGCACGCTCGTGTAGCATCAATAGTCATACTTTTTTGACTTTTGTTGATCTATATTTATAGTAGTGTGGTTACACACCTGATTGCAAAAGTGTGCACACCCCTCTTGACTACTTCAACCTAGATTCAATAATAGCGAAACATTAGTCTCTACACGATAGGGTTAAAACGACCCCTCTAAAAATATTTATCCAAAAGATCGACACCACTTGCCTTAGACAACCGATTTAGGCTTGCACCCTTCAACCATTGCAAAATCGATAACTAGCCCTTAAAGGACACCTGCATTCCAGCCGAATCCTATTAACCTTAACCAATATCGATACAAAAATAGTTTGATCCAACCGCGAATCAACTTACCAAAAGCGCGATACATGGAGGTAAAAGGTAGCACAATCACGCCCCTAGAAAAACGACAATAAAAGAATATGTTAAATACAAGACCAGCACGACAGAGAGAAAAAGAGAGCGCAAGCAACCATACATTTAATCCGATTTATCAAAAGAAAATGTTGAAGCCGAAAGAATAGGAAGAGGAGAGATGATGTATTCGACTAATCCTTGAGTGAGGGAGTGAAGAGTAGAGAATCGTCCAAGGTAAAACTGATTGAGAGGGAAGAAGAAGGAAGCAAATGGTCAAAGAATCAAGAACTAAAAGGTGAAAGAAATGGAAGAAAGGAAGAGAAGCTGTATTCAGCTTGTAACAGCCCGATTTTGAGGCTAGTCGAAATAGTGATTTTGGAACCACTAAACTGAGGTCAAGGAAATTGTTTTAAATATCATTTTATGTATTGTAGCATGATTAGATAAGTACATAAAAATTTTGGTAAATTAATTTTAACGATTGCTTATCTAATTGTGAAAAAGGACTAAATCACTTAAAGTGAAAAAGTTCTATTTTTTTAGATAAGAGTGTCAATTAGCTAAAAATCCTAAATTGGGGGCCTTAAAGACCAATTAGACCCTTAGATAATAGGGTGGCCGGCCATAGGGGGACAAATTGATGGGAATGTCAAAATTTGGTGGTGTTTGGTCACCAATTTTGACTAGCTTGAATAAAATAAGCAACAAAAGGTGTCATCTTTTTAACTCTTTCTTTGTCCACCGAAAAATTGGCCATTAGAGGGGTTTTTGAAGCTTGAAAATTTTAGCAACTTTAAGCCTTCACAAGTAAGTGATTTTCATGACTTTTCTTGATGATTTTCACTTTTTTGGACCCTTTGAAGCAAGAACTTTTAAATGGGGGACTATTTTCAAAATGGTTGAAGGTCTAGGAGCATTTAGGTTGTTTCTAAATTTTTATGGAATAATATGATCCTTTGGTGAGTAATAAACAACTTTTGTGAAGGGATTTCTCATGAAAGCCCTAATAGAGACTATTTTGCATGAGTTGTAAAATAGATGATAAATGTGTGAAATAGTGGAAATTTTGGATTACTATAAGAGTAAAAAGGGTTCGGGTAGGCTTATAATCTGAAGAAATTCAATAAAAATTAATTTTCGAGCATAGGGGTAAAATGGTCATTTTGCGAAAGTCTAGGGGCAAAATAGTCATTTTGCCCAATTATGAACTCTCAGGTGTCTAAATTCACATGCTGATGAAATGAATGAATTTTATTAATTTAGATCAAGAGAAACGTGATTCAGGTCTTGATCGGGGTAAGAGCAAAGTTTACGGGGATTAAGCTCGTCTTCATCATTTTGTATCGAGGTAAATACATATGTAAATAATGTGTTATTGAAGCTTACTTTGGAATATTTTAATAATATACATGTGTAATTAGCTTATTTTTGTTATGCATCTAAATTCTAATTGTTGCCATGAATGTTTAAATGACATGTTACGCGAGTAAATTACAATATGAGTAAATGCGATGCTGTTCGATTAGATATGAAGCCCCGTTGAACCTTAGACATAGCATAGGAAATAAAGGGGCATGTTATGAAAATTATGTAGTCTGAAATCATGAGTTAAATCTAAGTTCATGAGATAAATGCTACAGGTAAGGTGGGTCCGGGTACTGACTTTATGTACAGACCCGTGAGTGGCTCAATGAGCATACATTACATAATAGGTATGGGGCCAGGGTCCTGACATGATAAAAAGGCCCGTGAGTAGCTCAAATGTGAGTGTTTCATAGCACGAGGTAGCCCTGATTTCTAATATGGCATTTAGATGCAAATTCCTTGCGTATCCATATGTATTTCAAGAGTTCAACGGGTAACCCGAAGATTTAGCTGGTGAATACTTTGATGAGGTATGTATACCGAAATCATGGTTAGGACATGAGTAAAGAACTAGGTCTATTAAGTATACATGAATGAAAAGAGGAGTAAGATAGAGACGTTAAATGATTTATATCTTTTAAGCATGACAAGCTACCGTTGGATAAATATGATTTTCTTATAATTACACTTTATTTGCATATATGTACTTACTAAGCTCCCACACTTAACCTTCTTTCTTTTCTTTCCTTATAGTGCCGCCAAGCTAGCATCGGGGATTCGGTGACATCAAAAGCTTCGATCACACTATCACTCAAGACCTTGGTATAGCTAGTTTCATTGTTTCATTTTCTAGCATGTATAGGGACTCGAGTTTTTGTTTAGTGTTTTGTTAGTTAGCCATAATGTGTTGGCTCATATGGTGAATAAGATACTCATTTTTTTATAAGGCCATGGATGATGGTCAATACTTATTTTGATTTATAAATAGAAGATAATATTTTCATGGATGAGTAAATTGCATAAATGAAATGATGTCCATTGTAGTTATTTTGGCTATGTAAATAGCCTTATTTTGTCTACATGGGTAGGCACACAGCATGTGTCTAGGCCGTGTGCGACACACGGTTAATCACATGGGCGTGTGATATGGCCGTGTGTCTCCTGCACGTAAGAATTTTAAGTCAGTATGCATGGTAGTAAACATACAGGCAGAGACACAGTCGTGTGTCTCAGCCGTGTGAAGGACACAACCTAGCACACAGGCATGTGCCTTGGCTATGTGGTCCTGAAGGATTGCTGACGTTAGAAGCAGAATGTCCAACTTGTTGCACATAGACTAGGACACGGGCATGCCATGGCCGTTTGAAGGACACGGGCCAGAGACATGAGCTTGTTCCAGGTCATGTGAAAACCCCTGTAGTTGTGCATTTAGAGTTAATTCCACACGGGTATAGGACACGGGTGTGTCCTTGTATTACTTAGGCAGTGTGAGCCACACGGGTCAATAGCACGACCATGTTGAAATATCATTCGGATGTGTTGCCCCTCCCACACGGGCGTGTATCCCTGTGTTAAGGTTTATTTTCAGAGTTCTTTAAAGAACTCGGATTGTTTTCAAATGGGTTCCAATGGATGTTTTGGGCTTAGTAAGCTCTTATTAAGGAGTTTATAAATAAAATTGAAAAAGTTTTAATTTGACCATATTTTGGTGTTATGAAAATGTTTATAAACATGAGTTTAAGTTAGGTAATGTCTGATATTCCGACCCGGCATGGGGCATGGGTGTGGGGTGTTACATTTAGTGGTATCAGAGCTACAGTTTAGTCGGTTCTCAGACTAACGTAGCATGTGTACGAGTCTAGCTTTACATGCCATAAATAAATTGTGATAGTGTGACGACTCCTGATCTTTTAAATTATGTTTTCTTATAGTAATGGATCTCGATCGAACTATGGCAGATGACGTAGAAAGTAATGCACCGGCCCCCATCGAAAGGGTGGTGCCATTCGATAATCGACCTCCCACAGTTTGTCAAGGAGGAGGAAAACGGGCTCGAGAGGCCTTTCTCCATATGATGAATGAGTGGTACACGGAGGTCGTCCGAGTGAACCCGATTGCTCAACCCCCTCCACTCCCACCTATCCCTCAACCTGTCCCTTTAGTACCCCAGGGTATGGACCTTGAGAGGTGGAATAGACCTTCAGTGTATAAGATCCGGAAGCATAGAGCTGAGGAGTTCCATACTAATAAAAATGATGACCCTGAAAGGGCAGAATTCTGGCTTGAGAATACCATTAGGGTATTCGATGAAATATCTTGCACTTCTAAAGAATGCTTGAAGTGTGCCATCTCCTTGTTGAGGGACTCTGCATACTACTGGTAGAAGATGTTAGTTTCAGTGGAGCCACAGGAAAGGGTCATATGGGAATTCTTCCAAGAGGAATTCTGGAAGAAGTACATCAGTGAAAGATTTATGGATCAAAAGCGTAAGGAATTCCTTGACTTGAAACAAGGTTGCATGACGGTCACCAAATATGAAAGAGAGTTCACCTGACTTAGTAAGTACACTCAAGAGTGTGTATCCTCTGAGGCCAAGATGTGTGAAGGTCCAAAGACAGACTTAATGAGGACATTAGACTGTCAGTGGGTGTCCTTGAGTTCAAAGAGTTCGTAGTACTAGTTGATTGGGCGTGTAAAGTTGAGGAATTAATCAAGGAAAAGAAGAAAACTAAAGTGGAAACTAGAGATGTAGGGAAGAGACATGCGAGTAAATCATTTCCAACACAGTTTAAGAAATCTAGAGACACCTACTCTCGTTCTCATGCATTAGCTGGACATTCGTATCGAGATCATAGGAAACAAGATTCAAATTTTAAGTCTCAAGCTACATCAGTGGCTAATGTGGGCAATGTCAGATCTTTCAAACCAGAATGCCAGCATTGTGGTCGAAATCATTTCGGCAAGTGTAGAATGAATGATGGATCCTATTTTTGATGTGGTTCTCAAGACCACTTTATTAAACGAAATGACTGATAAAGAGAAATTTCAGAGTACAAGGCCAAATGGCACCGATTTTAAAGGAAGACGTTAGAAGAATGTTGGAGTTGGGGCTGGTAGCAAGAATGTGACGAGAGACACTGTCGTAAGGTCTGAAGCTAGAGATTTGGCTAGAACCTATGCCATACGTGCACGGAAAGATGCATCTTCTCCCGATATGATCACCTGTACATTCTCTCTTTATGATAATACTATTATTGCTTTGATTGACCCTGGTTCTACTCATTTGTATGTATGCATAAAGTTGGTGTCTGGCACGAATATGCCTGTTGAGTCTATGGAATTTATGATTAAAGTGTCAAACCCATTAGGTATGGACTAGTTGACATTCCATGATGTTGTAGTAAATTGTATACAAAAGGCTATTAAATTAAAATGTGAAAATGGTAAAACCTTTGGGTTGAATCAGGTGAGCCAAGGAACTTACCTATGGTGATATCCTCCATGTCTGCCCAAAAGTGTTTGAGGAAAGGGTGTGAAGCTTATTTAGCTTTTGTAATGAATACCAAGGAATTAGAGTTGAAGGTTGAGTCAGTACCGATTGTAAGTGAATATGTGGATGTATTCCTAGAAGAATTGCCTGGGTTACCCCCAAATAGAGAGGTTGAATTTAGTATAGAGCTAATGCTAGGGGCCACGCCTATTTCGATTGCTCCGTATGATGGCCCCGACTGAGTTGGAAGAACTAAAGTCACAGTTGCAAGAATTGACCGGCATGGGTTTCGTGAGACCAAGCTTTTCACCATAGGGTGCTCCGGTGTTATTTGTGAAAAAGAAAGATGGATCTCCGAGGTTGTGCATAGATTATCGACAGCTAAATAAGAGGACGATCAAGAATAAATACCCGTTGTCACGAATTGACGACTTATTTGACCAACTGAAGGGAGCAGCATGGTTTTCTAAGATAGACTTGAGATTTGGCTACTATCAACTACGAGTTAAAGAAGCAGATGTGCCTAAAACCGTTTCTAGGACTCTGTATGGCCACTATGAGTTTCTCGTCATGCCTTTCGGCTTAACAAATGCTCCCGCCATATTTATGGATTTAATGAATAGAGTATTTCGGCCATATCTAGATAAGTTTGTAGTTGTATTCATCGATGACATCTTGATATACTCTAGAGACAGGGTAGAACATGCCGAACACTTGAGAACCGTTTTATAGACTCTGAGGGACAATTAGTTGTGTGTCGAATGGTAATTAGGCCATCAGGTTTTCATGGACAAAAATGGACATACATAGATAAAAATAACTAAAGTTTTAATGAAGTAATTAAAAGATTAAAAAAAGGGAAAAAATGGCAAAATGTGCCCATCTTCTTCATTAGGTCGAAATTTCAAGGGTTCTACATAGCTAGGGTTTTGTCAAGCTTTCAAGCTTCATAGTAAGTGATTCCAGGCCCCGTTTTTAATGTTCTTTACGTTTTTTAAGTCTTGGTAACTTGATTTAGCTTATTCTAGCAATAATTTAACCTAGGGTTCATATTTGGAAAAATACCCATAGGTGAAATGTGTTTATTTTGATGTTTTATGGTAGAATATGAAGCTTGAAATTATTTTAAATGACTTGAGTTAAGCGATTTTGAGCGAAAATGAGTAAAACGACATAATCGATAAAAATACCTAATAGTCATAAGTACATGTTAGAGTGGGAATTTGATGTTGCCGTAGGTAAATAAATTATCAGCATGTCATAAAACATAGAAATTTAGGGAAATAAATGATCAGCATGTCATAAAACATAAGAATTAGGGATAAAGTTTCATTTCTGAGCATTGGGGAAAAAGTGTAAATACGAAAAAGTTTATGGGCAAAATCATAATTTTGCCAAAATTAGAGTTAAGGACTGTTTTGATAAACGTGAATATTAAATAAGTTAAATTTGCTTTTATAGATCAAGAAGAATCAAATTCGGGGTTAGACCGAGGAAAGAAAAAGGTTGAGGACCAAATCAAAATATTTGATCGTATTTTGTATCGAGGTAAGTTTGCGGTAAATAAATGCTATGTTTTATTATTTATAATTAATGATGTTATTTTTCAGCATCTATATATTTATTTTGTAAATTTATTCCTTGATGATTCAAGTAAGAATTGATGGAGAAATGATACTTAAAAGTCCCGGTTGAACCTTAGGAATGTGTAGGATACAAATGTCATGACATTAGGGTTTAAGGATACCAAGTAAGACCATGCCAAGGCATGGGATTGGTAAGTTTTATAAGGCAATGAAATCATGTAAGACAATGTCAAGACATGGCATTGATAAACTACTATAAGGCAAATATCCCATGTAAGACCATCCCAAGGCATGGCAATGGTGAGTTCATAAGGCAAGGATACCACGTAAGACCATGTCAAGACATGGCAATCATAAGTTTAAACAGCAGCAATGACATGGTTTTGAAAAATCACTAAATTGTAGAAATGGAATTAAATTCCGAATGAGATAATTGATTTTTAGTGAAGAGAGGTCAGGTCTGCTAAACTGCGAAATAGTGGAACCTTTAATGAATAAACTATAAAAATTGGCCAAACAAAAAATTTTGGAAAAATTATGGTAAGAAGATTATGAGTCTAGTTTCAAGAAAAATTTACGGATTTAAAATTCGAGTTTCATAACTCGAGTTATAATTAGTTTAGTGACTGTTACGTAGATGGACAATTTTATTATAAATAGTGAAATAAATTGTTTTCATTTTCGTAAGTAATTGAAAAAATTTTCATGTTCTCAGTTTGGTCTAGAACCGTTCCAATTGCATGTTTTAGGGCCTCGAGGGCCCTCTTTAGGGATTTATTGGATAAATGTGAGCAATTTATTTTTTTTAAATGTAAATTTTTTTATGCCCCGAACAAGTAAGATAAGTTAGGTAATGCCTCGTGCTTGACTCCGGCAACGATCTTGGGTAAGGGTTGTTATATTTATTGCTATCAGAGCAAGAGTTTAGTCAATTCTTAGAATATTCAGTATAATTAAGAGTCTAGCTGTGACAACCCGAATTAGGGCCTAATCGGAATAGTGGTTTCGTGACCACAAATCCGAGATAGAAATAATTGTTTTATAAATATTTTGGGGTTTATGATATGATTGCATGATTGTGTGAAAATTTCGTGATGAAATTCTATGCCTAAAGTGTTTAAATTGAAAGTAGGGACTAAATCGAATAAGTTGCAAAATTTGCATACTAGAAATTTTAGTATGAAATTGTTTTGAAATATTTATTAGGAGGTCTTAAATAGCAATTCTACCAATTTTAAGTTCATGGACAAATTTAGGACATGGAAGGAATTTTTGGAAAGTTTAGTAGTAAGGGTATTTTAGTCATTTTGATATTAAATGAAATAAAATGGGAAAAATAACACAAAATAGTCATCTTCCCCATTTAGTTGCTGCCGAAACTTCACTCTCTCCATAGCTAGGGATTCTTCAACTTTCAAGCTCCATAGTAAGTGATTCTAAGCCCGCTTTTAATGTTCTTTACGTTTTTGGAATCCCGGAAGCTCGATTAAGCTTATGCTAGTAATAATTTAACCTAGGGTTCATATTTGGAAAAATACCCATAGGTGAAATTTGTGTATTTTGATGTTTTATGATAGAATATGAGGTTTTAAATTGTGTTAAATAATTTGTGCTACTCGGTTTTAAGTGAAAACGAGTAAAAGCAAGATAATCGGTAAAAATACCTAATGTTCATAACTATATGATAGAGTGGGAATTTGATGTTGTTGTAGAAGAGAAAATGTTCAGCATATCATAAAACATAAGAATAAGGGCTGAAATTAAATTCCCGAGCCTAGGGGCAAAATTGTAATTTTGTAAAAGTTAGGGGCAAAATGTAATTTTTCTACAATGTGATTTTGGATTGAAATAAATAGTATGAGTATTAAATGAGCTAAATGTGTTATTATAGATCAAGAAAGGCGCGAACCGACCTCGAGCAGGGGAAAGAAAAGTTTTGGACTAAATTGCAAAATTTCCATATTTTGCACCAAGGTAAGTTGTATGTAAATATTACAATAATTTCATGTACATTCTTATATTTCAGCCTATTATATAAATATACTAGCTGATGTTAAAATATAAATTGACTATGGGAAGAATGGAAATAAATACAGAGAGAGATCCGGTTGAACATTGGAGAGATCGAATGAAATAGAGGGCGTAGCTAGGTCACATGTATGATGCTTGAGTGCACATCATGTGTACAAGAAAGCTACGAGACACCCTGTAGTAGCTAGGTCACATGCGTGATACGAGATGTATCCCATGTAGACAAGAGAGCTACGTGAAAGATAAATGTAGCTAGGTCGCATGCGTGATTCCAAGTGAAGGACACCATGTAGACAAGAGAGCTACGTGAAAGATAAATGTAGCTAGGTGCATGCGTGATTCCAAGTGAAGGACACCATGTAGACAAGAGAGCTACGAGACAAATCGGCTAGGTCGCATGAGTGGTACTAAGTGTTCCCCATGTGTACAAGAGAGCCGAACTAAATGAAGTATGATGGTGGGGTCGTGTCTTTGAAACCGTTAAATATCGAGGATTGATCCGAATTGTTCAACGGGATGGTTTTGTGGTGACATTGTGGTTTGGACCTACACTTATAGTGAATGAAATGTGGTGAAAATGAATTGTGGCATATACATATATACGATAAAATGAGGTTAGCATAAAGAATGTGTGAAAGAGTGAAATTAGTATTAAAGCTGTTTTTAGATGGCAGCAGTGACGTGATTTTGAAAAATCACCAAAAATAGGAGGAATATAATTAGAGGTTGAATGAGATGTAAAATTAAAGCTTAATGAGTCTACTTTCATATAAAAGAAGCAAGGCAAGCAAAGGAATTCTATATTTTGAGATATTTACAATTGTAACTGACTTGCTCAGGATGAATACGTGATCCCCTGTTTCCACTTTGAAAAATCATTAAAAATTGTACAAAGCAAACTAAGAAATATAGTTTACATGCCTAAATTCCTTATTGAGACTAGTTTTAAATACAACAGACTTCAGGGTTGTTTGAGTTATGTACTGAGAGAAATTCAATTCGTAGTGGACAGAGGTCAGGCCAGTCGAGCTGTGTAACAGGGAAACTTTAACTAATAAACTGTACTAATCTGCTGAACCAAAATTATAAAAAAATTTAGCAAGAAGCTTTATGAGTATAGATTCAGGGAAATTTTACGGATATGAATTTCGAGTTTTGTAACTCGAGTTATGATTTATTTAGTGAATATGACACAGCGAGAGACAGCTTAATCGAAGTGGAATAAGTAGTGAAGTTAAAGTAGACATACTTGAATTGTTGTGTAAACATGTTAGATTCTTAAATTAGTATTTACATACTACTTACTAAGCTATAAGCTTACTTCGTTTTCTCTCTTTTGTCTTATAGTGTTCTCCACTTGCTCAGAGTCAAGGATCGTGAAGATCTACCCGCACTATCATACTTTGGGGTATTTGAACTAAATGTTTTGAATTATGGCATGTATAGTAGGCAAAAATTATTTTGTTATGTGTCATATTTGTCTAGGTTTAAAATATTAGTTACAAGATACTCGACCGATTACTTTGTACAAGCCATAAAAGTTGGCTAATATTGTTCAAGATATATGTTATACGATGCATTATCAAATGGGATGACATATTTCTATCTTGGTATATGTTATGTTCGGTAATACCTTGTATCTGTTCCTATGACAGTAGCGGGTAAGGGTGTTACATTTAGTGGTATCGAGCTATGGTTTAGTCGGTTCTCGGACTAATAAAGTGTGTGTAAAAGTCTAGCTATACATGCCATAAAAATATTGTGATAGTGTGGTGACTCTGATTATTCTAAACGTGTTTTGTTTTAATATAGTAATGGATCCTGAAGGAACTGCTACCGATGATCTTTGCTAGTAATGCGCCGGCTCCGCACAAGGGACCGCTACTGTGGAAAGTAGACACGAGACATTGGGACAAGGAGATGAGGCTCGGGGCGCCTTTCTCCAAATGATGAACAATTGGTATCTGAATTTATTCGAGCAAATCCAAATGCTCAACCTCCTCCACCCCTCCTATACCTCGGACGATTCTCATGGTTGCTCAAGGTATAAATTTGGTAAGAATGAACAAGCCTCCGGTTGACAAGATTCAAAACAAGGGGCAAGAGTTTAGAGCAAAGGTTGATGATGATCCCGAGAAAGCGGAATTCGGCTTGAAAATTCTACCGTGTATTTGATGAGCTCTCATGTACACCGAGGAATGCTTAAAGTGTCTTTGTATCACTTTTGAGAGATTGACCTACCACCGGTGGAAGACTTTGGTTGCAGTGGTGCCAAAAGAAAAGTTACTTGGGATTTCTTCCAGAAGAATTTAGAAAGAAATACATAAGTCAGCGATTTATTGATCAAAACGGAAGGAGTTCCTTGAATTGAAGCAAGGAAAATGTCTGTCGCAGAGTATGAACGCGAATTTGTAAGACTCACAAGTATGCCCGAGAATGTGTGTCCACCGAGGCCATTATGTGTAGAAGATTTGAAGATGGGCTGAATGAGGACATTAAAGTGTTTGTAGGATTTTGGAGTTGAAAGAATTTGTAGTATTAGTTGATCGAGCTCTTAAAGTCAAGAATTGAATAAAGAAAGAAGAAAAGTCGCTATTGAGGCTCGAGATGTCGAAAAAAGGAGATAAGTAAGCCATTTCAATCTCAACCAAAAGGTCCAAAGAGACAAACCCTCGAATGACAGTTTCAATTGGGGATTTACACAAAGATCGTGGTAGAGCATATTCGGGTCTAAAGCTCAAGCTACTTGATGGCAAGTGTGGGTAATGTGCGACCTAGAAAGCCGAGTGCCGACAATGTGGCGAGCAACATTATGGTGAGTGTTGGGGACCGAAGCGAGCTTGTTTCAAAAGCGTTCTCATGAGCATTTTATTAGAGACCGTCCGGAGAAGGTTAAAGAAGAAAGATTTCAGTGTTGGATGAATACCACCGCTAGTAGAGGTAGACCACCGAGAAATCTTGGAGGTGGGACTAGTAGTAGAACTGTGATGAAAGATTTAACGGAAGATCGAAGCTAGAGCACCTGCTAGAACTTATGCTATACGTGCTCGAGAAGATGCATCATCTCCGATGTCATTCTTGGTACATTTCTCTTTATGATACTATTGTTATTGCATTGATTGATCCCGGGTCCACCCATTCCTATATTTGCATGAATTTAGTATCCAATAAAAAGTTGCCTGTTGAATTTACTGAGTTTACGATTAAAGTGTCGAACCCTTAGGCCAATATGTGCTAGTTGACAAGGTTTGCAAGAATTGCCCATTAATGATTCAAGGTCACTGCTTTCCGGCCAACTTGATGCTGTTACCATTTGGTGAGTTTGACGTTATCTTGGGAATGGACTGGTTAACATTGTATGATGCTAAGGTAGATTGTAAACAAAAGACACTAGAGTTAAAATGTGAAAATGGAGAAATTCGTGGGTTGAAATGCAGACGAATCAAATAAATTGCCTATGGTGATTTCGCACATGTCTGCATGAAATACATGAGAAAAGGGTGTGAAGCTTATCTGCTTATGTAATGAATGTTGAGATGTCTCAACTGAAATTTGAATCGATACCTATAGTCTGTGAGTTTCGGATGTATTTCGGAGGAATTGCAGGTTGCCTCCAAGCAGAGATAGATTTTGCCATTGATTTGTTGCTTGCATCGCACCGATCTCGATTGCTCCATATAGAATGGCTCATTGAATTAAAAGAATTGAAGGCTCGATTGCAGGAGTTAACGAGACAAGGGATTTGTGAGACCGAGTTTCTCTCCTGGGGTGCTCTGTATTATTCGTAGAAGAAGGATGGTTCAATGAGACTTTGCATTGATTACCGTCGACTTAATAAGGTGACTATAAAGAACAAGTACCCATTGCCGAGGATTGATGATTTATTCGATCGCTTAAAGGGGCCACAGTGTTTTCAAAGATTGATTTGAGGTCCGGTTACTATCAATTTGAGAGTTAAGGAGTCGATGTGCGAAAACCGCCTTTAGGACAAGGTATGGACATTATGAGTTTCGGTGATGCCTTTTGGCTTAACAAATGCTCCACCATATTTATGGACTTAATGAATCGGATTTTCCGGCCATATTTGGATAAGTTTGTAGTAGTGTTTATAGATGACATTTTAATTTATTCTCGAGATGAGTTTGAACATACCGAACACTTGAGAACTATATTGCGAGATCTTGAGAGAAAAGAAACTGTTTGCCAAGTTTAGTAAAAGTGAGTTACGGCTTCGTGAAGTCGGATTTTGGGGCATATAGTCTCGGTGATGGTATTCGGTGGATCCAAGCAAGATTTCTGCGATCGTTGATTGGAAACCGCCAAGAATGTATCTGAGGTTAGAAGCTTTTAGGCTTGGCCGGTATTATAGGCGTTTTGTTGAAGGATTTTCGATAATTGCCTCTCCTATGACTAAATTGTTGCGAAAGAATGTTAAGTTTGAATGGACCGATAAATGTCAACAGAGTTTTGAAAAGTTGAAAGCACGATTGATGAAGCACCAATTTTAGTACAGCCCGAGTCGAAAAGGAGTTCGTAATTTATAGTGATGCATCATTGATGTGCCTTGGATGTGTGTTGATGCAAGAGGGCAAAGTAGTAGCTTATGCTTGAGGCGCTTAAAACCGCATGAGAAGAACTATCCTACACATGATTTGGAACTCGGCATTGTTGTTTTTGCCTTGAAGATTTGGCGACATTATTTATCTGGTGAAAATGCCGAATTTTCCGATCACAAAAGTTTGAAGTACTTGATGAATCAAAAGGACCTAAATTTGCGACGCGAAAGATGGCTTGAATTATTAAAGGATTATGATCTAGTGATTGATTATCATCCGGAAAAGCAAATGTAAGTTCTTGGCGCCTTGAGCGAAAATTTCTTTTCACTTTGAGAGCCATGAACACGGGTTAGCATTGTCGATGACGGGTCAATTTTAGCAGAGATGAGAGCTAAACCGTTATTTCTCCAGTTGATTTGTGATGCTCAAAAAATGATAGTGAGTTGTGGATCAAGAGAACTCAATGCGAATCGGGTTATGACTCAGATTTTCGAGTTGGACCGGATGACTGCTTGATGTTTCGAGACGTAATATGTGTCTTGAAAATGATAAATTGATTCGAAAATATTACATGAGGCGCACAATGGTCGCTTACCGCTTCACCCCGGTAGCACAAAAATGTATAATGATTTAAAGAAGTCAGATTGGTGGCGGTATGAAAAGGGACATTTCGAATTTGTAACTAAGTGTTTGATCATCAACAAGTAAAAGTGAACATCAAGTACCTTCAGGATTACTTCAACCGGTAATGGTGCCCGAGTGGAAATGGGACAAGATTACCATGGATTTTGTAACCGGTTTGCCTTTAACTCCTAAAAGAAGGATCTTTGTTTGGGTAGTGGTTGATAGATTAACAAAGTCAGCCCACTTTATACCAAGACGCACTGATTACTCACTTGATAAATTAGCGAATTATATATTGCTGAAATTGTGAAGTTGCACGGAGTACCTATGTCTATAATATCGATAGAGATCCAAGATTTACCTCGAGATTTTGGAAAAAGTTACAAGAAGCTTTGGGTACAAAATTGAACTTTAGTACCGCATTTCATCCACAAACAGATGGTCAAACGGAAAGAGTAATCCGGTACTCAAGATATGCTTAGATCTTGTGTTTTAGAATTTGGAGGTAGTTGGGAGAAATATCTATCTTTGATTGAGTTTGCCTACAATAACAGCTTATCAATCAAGTATACAAATGGCACCGTCTGAAGCCTTATATGGTCGTAAGTGTCGGACTCCTTTATATTGGACCGAGCTTAGTGAGAAATGCAGATTCACGGAGTTGATCTAGTTAAAGAAACCGAAGAGAAAATAAAAGTAATTCGGGATTGCTTGAAAGTCGCTTCAGATCGACAAAAGTCATATGCTGATTTAAAAAGAAAAGAGATTGAATTTCAAGTGGGTGATAAAGTGTTCTTGAAGGTGTCACCATGGAAAAAGATTCGAGATTTAGTCGAAAAGGCAAGTTGAGTCCGCGTTTTATTGGGCGTCACGAGATTCTTGAGAGAATTGGACCATGGCATATTGGTTGGCCTTACGGCGAGTTAGAAAAGATTCATAACGTGTTTCATGTATCAATGTTGCGACGTTATCGTTCGATCCTTCACATGTGATTTCCCAATGAAATTGAGATTCGATCGGATATGACCTATGAGGAGGAACCAATAAAGATTTTGGCTCGAGAAGTTAAACAGTTAAGAAACAAAAGTATAGCCTTAGTGAAAGTATTGTGGCACGGACATGGGATAGAAGAGGCTACGTGGGAACTGAGGAAGCTATGAGGAAACAGTACCCAAACCTCTTTCGGTAAGATTTTCGGGACGAAAATCTCTAAAGGGGGAGAATTGTGACAACCCGAATTAGGGCCTAATCGAATAGTGGTTTCGTGACCACAAATTCGAGATAGAAATAATTGTTTTATAAATATTTTGGGGTTTATGATATGATTGCATGATTGTGTGAAAATTTCGTGATGAAATTCTATGCCTAAAGTGTTTAAATTGAAAGTAGGGACTAAATCGAATAAGTTGCAAAATTTGCATACTAGAAATTTTAGTATGAAATTGTTTTGAAATATTTATTAGGAGGTCTTAAATAGCAATTCTACCAATTTTAAGTTCATGGACAAATTTAGGACATGGAAGGAATTTTTGGAAAGTTTAGTAGTAAGGGTATTTTAGTCATTTTGATATTAAATGAAATAAAATGGGAAAAATAACACAAAATAGTCATCTTCCCCATTTAGTTGCTGCGAAACTTCACTCTCTCCATAGCTAGGATTCTTCAACTTTCAAGCTCCATAGTAAGTGATTCTAAGCCCGTTTTTAATGTTCTTTACGTTTTTGGAATCCGGAAGCTCGATTAAGCTTATGCTAGTAATAATTTAACCTAGGGTTCATATTTGGAAAAATACCCATAGGTGAAATTTGTGTATTTTGATGTTTTATGATAGAATATGAGGTTTTAAATTGTGTTAAATAATTTGTGCTACTCGGTTTTAAGTGAAAACGAGTAAAAGCAGCATAATCGGTAAAAATACCTAATGTTCATAACTATATGATAGAGTGGGAATTTGATGTTGTTGTAGAAGAGAAAATGTTCAGCATATCATAAAACATAAGAATAAGGGCTGAAATTAAATTCCGAGCCTAGGGGCAAAATTGTAATTTTGTAAAAGTTAGGGGCAAAATGTAATTTTTCTACAATGTGATTTTTGGATTGAAATAAATAGTATGAGTATTAAATGAGCTAAATGTGTTATTATAGATCAAGAAAGGCGCTGAACCCGACCTCGAGCAGGGAAAGAAAAAGTTTTGGACTAAATTGCAAAATTTCCATATTTTGCACCAAGGTAAGTTGTATGTAAATATTACAATAATTTCATGTACATTCTTATATTTCAGCCTATTATATAAATATACTAGCTGATGTTAAAATATAAATTGACTATGGGAAGAATGGAAATAAATACAGAGAGAGAGATCCGGTTGAACATTGAGAGATCGAATGAAATAGAGGGCGTAGCTAGGTCACATGTATGATGCTTGAGTGCACATCATGTGTACAAGAAAGCTACGAGACACCTGTAGTAGCTAGGTCACATGCGTGATACGAGATGTATCCCATGTAGACAAGAGAGCTACGTGAAAGATAAATGTAGCTAGGTCGCATGCGTGATTCCAAGTGAAGGACACCATGTAGACAAGAGAGCTACGTGAAAGATAAATGTAGCTAGGTCGCATGCGTGATTCCAAGTGAAGGACACCATGTAGACAAGAGAGCTACGAGACAAATCGGCTAGGTCGCATGAGTGGTACTAAGTGTTCCCCATGTGTACAAGAGAGCCAACTAAATGAAGTATGATGGTGGGGTCAGTGTGTCAAACCGTTAAATATCGAGGATTGATCCGAATTGTTCAACGGGATGGTTTTGTGGTGACATTGTGGTTTGGACCTACACTTATAGTGAATGAAATGTGGTGAAAATGAATTGTGGCATATACATATATACGATAAAATGAGGTTAGCATAAAGAATGTGTGAAAGAGTGAAATTAGTATTAAAGCTGTTTTAGATGGCAGCAGTGACGTGATTTTGAAAAATCACCAAAATAGGAGGAATATAATTAGAGGTTGAATGAGATGTAAAATTAAAGCTTAATGAGTCTACTTTCATATAAAAGAAGCAAGGCAAGCAAAGGAATTCTATATTTTGAGATATTTACAATTGTAACTGACTTGCTCAGGATGAATACGTGATCCCTGTTTCCACTTTGAAAATCATTAAAAATTGTACAAAGCAAACTAAGAAATATAGTTTACATGCCTAAATTCCTTATTGAGACTAGTTTTAAATACAACAGACTTCAGGGTTGTTTGAGTTATGTACTGAGAGAAATTCAATTCGTAGTGGACAGAGGTCAGGCCAGTCGAGCTGTGTAACAGGGAAACTTTAACTAATAAACTGTACTAATCTGCTGAACCAAAATTATAAAAAAATTTAGCAAGAAGCTTTATGAGTCTAGATTCAGGAAATTTTACGGATATGAATTTCGAGTTTTGTAACTCGAGTTATGATTTATTTAGTGAATATGACACAGCAGAGACAGCTTAATCGAAGTGGAATAAGTAGTGAAGTTAAAGTAGACATACTTGAATTGTTGTGTAAACATGTTAGATTCTTAAATTAGTATTTACATACTACTTACTAAGCTATAAGCTTACTTCGTTTTCTCTCTTTTGTCTTATAGTGTTCTCCAGCTTGCTCAGGAGTCAAGGATCGTGAAGATCTACCCGCACTATCATACTTTGGGGTATTTGAACTAAATGTTTTGAATTATGGCATGTATAGTAGGCAAAAATTATTTTGTTATGTGTCATATTTGTCTAGGTTTAAAATATTAGTTACTGATTTCGACCATTACTTTGTACAAGCCATAAAAGTTGGCTAATATTGTTCAAGATATATGTTATACGATGCATTATCAAATGGGATGACATATTTCTATCTTGGTATATGTTATGTTCGGTAATACCTTGTATCTGCTCCTATGACAGTGATAACGGGTAAGGGGTGTTACACTAGCTATACATGCCATACTTATATTATGATAGTGTGATGACTCCTGACGATTTTAAAATGTTTTTTCTTTTATAGTTATGGATTCCAAATGAGTTGGTGCAGATGAGGTAGAAAGTAATGAGCCCGCTCCCACAGAAGGGATGGTGTCACCAGATAGTAGTGAAAGGCCCGGTACAGTTAGTCAGGGAGGAGGAGCTGGAGAAGCCTTCTTCCAAGCTATGAATGAATGGTTTGCAGAGTTCGTTTGTACGAATCTGGCCATTAGACCTCCACCCCCTCATGATCCTCAGACTACCCATGTAGCTTCCCCAGTTACAAATACAGTCAGAAGAGAGAAGCCACCAATTGATAAAATTAGCAAATAAAGGGCCAAAGAGTTTCAAGCTACTAAATATGACGATGCAAAGAAATGTGAGTTTTGGCTCGAGAATACTATTAGGGTCTTTGATGAGTTATCCTGCACCCCTGAAGAGTGCATGAAGTGTGTTGTATCACTTTTACGAGACTCGGGCTATCATTGGTGGAAGATACTTGTGTCAGTAGTACCGAAAGAGAGGGTTACTTGGGATTTCTTTTAGGAGGAGTTCCGTAAGAAATACATTAGTCAAAGGTTCATCGATCATAAACGAAAAGAATTCCTTGAACTAAAGCAGGGTAAGATGACAGTGATTGAATATGAGCATGAATTTGTCAGACTCAGTAATTATGCTCGAGAGTATGTGTCTACTGAAGCTATTATGTGCAAGAGATTTGAAGATGGGCTCAATGATGATATTCGACTGTCAGTCGGTGTCTTAAAAATAAAAGAGTTAGTCATTTTAGTTGAAAGAGCTTGTAAGGTAGAGGAGTTGCTGAAAGGAAAGGGTAAAGCTAAAATTGAGATACAAAACACGAAGAAAAGACAGATGAGCAAGTCGTTTCAGTCTATATCCAATAGATTTAGAGAGTTCTCTACGAGATCTAATTTTTCAGCAGGGTATTCTAGCCGAAATAGAGGTAGAAGATTTATGGGTTAGAAAGCTCAGACCACTTCAATTGTGAGTGTTGGTAGTATTTAGCCTGATAGACCGAAGTGTCCTCAATATGGTCGACGTCATCTAGGTCAATGTCGAGCAACTGAGACTGGTTGTTTCTGATGTGGTGCATCGGATCATTTCTTTCGATTGTGTTCTGAGATGGTTAAAAGAGAAGCAATACCAAGTGTAAGATCAGGCAATGCCCCTGTTAGAAGCAGACCTTAGAGAAGTTCGGGAATAGGGGCAGGTAGAGGTGCATGTAGAGATTTAGCAACGAGACCAGATGTTAGAGCACCTACAAGGACCTATGCTATCTGTGCTCATGAAGAGGTATCCTCCCCTAATGTAATTATAGGTACATTTTCTCTTCTTGATATTAATGTTATTGCTTTGATTGATCCGCGTTCGGCCCATTCCTATGTTTGCATGAAATTGATGCCTATTATGAACATGTCCATAGAGCCTACGGGATTTGTGGTTAAAGTATCGAATCCATTGGGTCAGTATGTATTAGTGGACAAAGTATGCAAAAATTGCCCTTTGATGATTAGATGTTACTGCTTTTCGGCCGATCTCATGCTATTTCCATTTGATGAGTTTGATGTGATTCTTGGTATGGATTGGTTGACTATGTAACACCCCGAACCCGAGACCGTCACGCCGTTATCGGACACGAGGTTAACAAGCCAAAACCACTTATGGCACCGAACCAATTTGACATTCCGTGCAAGCTGGAAAAGCTGCGTCATTGCCGCCTTAAAAGCATATCTCGAGTTTCACAACTCGAAACTGATTCCGTAAATTTTCCCTGAATTTAGACTCATATATCCATCCATGGATTTATTTTTAGAATTTTGGTCGGGCCAATTGGTACAGTTTATTAGTTAAAGTCACCCATGTTACAGGGGTCGACTACACTGACCTTTGCGCGTTACAACTTGAATATCTCTCGTAAGGAGCCATCTTAATGCTTGATTGAAAACTATTGTTGTAAGCGAATTCAATCAAAGGCAAATACCGTTCCCATGAACCACTGAACTCGAGGATGAAACATCTCAACATATCCTCAAGTATTTGAATTATCCGCTCGGATTGACCATCGGTTTGGGGGTGAAAGGCGGTGCTGAAATGCAACTTGGTACCCAAAGCTTCTTGCAACTTCTTCCAAAATCGCGAGGTAAATCTCGGATCTCTATCCGACATGATGGAAATAGGCACCCCGTGTAATCTCACAATCTGAGAAACGTACAATTCGGCTAGTTTGTCCATTGAAAAATCAGTACGTACGGGGACAAAGTGAGCCGACTTAGTCAATCTATCTACAACGACCCAAATCGCATCTTTCTTACTTGCTGACAATGGCAGTCCGGATACAAAGTCCATTGTGACTCGATCCCATTTCCACTCGGGTATCGTGATCGGCTGAAGTAATCCTGAAGGCACTTGATGTTCCGCTTTCACTTGTTGACATATTAAACATCTCGAAACAAAGTCGGAGATGTCTCATTTCATACCATGTCACCAAAACCGACGTTTCAAATCATTGTGCATCTTCGTACTCCCCGGGTGGATTGCCATTCGGCTTCAATGGGCTTCGTTCAGAATTATCGACATAAGTTTTGAATTCTTTGGAACACACAGACGACTTTTGAACCTCAAACAATCGTCATCATCGATTTGAAACTCCGATTCCTTGTTCGGAACACACTCAGCTCGTTTTGCAACCAACTCATCGTCGACTTTCTGAGCTTCACAAATTTGATGTATCAATAATGGTTTGGCTTTCAATTCAGCTACTAACACATTGTCGGATCGAACGGACAAGTGCACGTTCATCGCTAGAAGCGAATAATGATTTACGACTCAAGGCATCCGCAACCACATTCGCCTTACCCGTGATAGTCAATGACCACTCATAATCCTTTAACAGCTCGAGCCAACGTCTTTGTCGCAAATTTAAGTCTCTTTGAGTCATCAAATATTTGAGACTTTTGTGATCCGAATACACATGGCACTTCTCACCAAATAAGTAATGTCACCAAATCTTTAAGGTGAATACGATGGCAGCCAATTCGAGAACATGGGTCGGATAATTTTTCTCGTGTGGCTTTAATTGCCTCGACGATAGGCCACAACTCGACCTTCTTGCATCAATCGCAACCTAACTTTCGAGTAGGGAGGCGTCACTATAGATGACAAACTCTTTGCCGATTCGGGTTGCACTAGAATTGGGGCTTCATCAAATAAGTTTTCAGTTGATCGAAACTTTTCGACATTTCTCCGTCCATTCGAACTTAACATCCTTTTGGAGTAGCCGTCATTGGCGTGGCTATCGTTGAGAAACCTTTACAAATCGTCGGCAATAACCTAAGCAAGCCCCAAAAGCTTCGACCTCGGTAATATTTCTGAGGCTTCCAATTAAGTATGGCTGAAATTTTATTCTGGTCGACTCGAATACCCGGCTGAGATACCACATGACCCAAGAAGCTAACCTCCCTCAACTAGAACTCACACTTGCTGAACTTAGCATATAACTGCTTATCCCGTAAGATTCGCAACACTATCCTCAGGTGTTCAGCGTGTTCGGTCTCATTTTGCGAATAGATCAAAATGTCATCAATAAAGACAACTACGAACTGATCCAAATATGGTCTGAAGATCCGATTCATCAAATCCATAAATACCGCAGGGGCATTAGTAAGCCCAAACGGCATCACTAGGAACTCGTAGTGACCATATCTCGCTCTAAAGGCATTTTTGGTACGTCCAATCTCGAATTATGGCGATAATAGCCCGATCTCAAATCTATTTTCGAGAACACCGAGGCTCCTTCAATTGATCGAACAATTAGTCGATCGCTGTGATAGCGGATATTTGTTCTTTATCGTCGCTTTATTAAGTCGACGATAGTCGATGCACGACCTCATGGTTCCATCCTTCTTTTTCACAAACAACACTGGTGCACCCCAAGGTGAAAAACTCGGACGAGCAAAACCTCTATCCACCAATTCTTGCAACTGAGCTTTCAACTCATTTAATTCCGTTGGTGCCATACGATCACGGAGCTATCGAAATTGGAGTGGTACCAGTACCAATTTGATGCCAAACTCTATTTCCGAACAGTGGTAAACCCGGCAATTCTTCAGGGAAAACATCCGGGTATTCACAAACCACTGGCACAGATTAGGGTTTCTTTTCTAACTCCTTGTCATCTAGAACATACGCAAGGTATGCTTCGCACCCCTTTCAAGTCCGTAGACTCAACCCGAATTATCTCGTTATTCGTACACCTCAGATCAATGGTCTTGCTTTTGCAATTTACAACCACATCGTGCATGGTCAACCAATCCAAACCAAGAATAACGTCAATTAGTCGAATGGAAAAAGCATCAAGTCCGTAGAAAAACAAGAACCTCGAAATACTAGGGGACTTTTCTTACACAATCGTGTTGACAAGCACGTAATGACCCAAGGGTTTAACGGTAGAATTACAAACTCATAGACTCAATGGGCAAAGTCTTCTTTGGATGCTAAGGTTTTGTATATATAAGAATGAGTATGACCAGGGTCAATCAAAGCAATCACATTAGTGTAAAGGAGAGTAAGAGTACCGGTAATAACATCTGGCGAGGAAGCATCCTCACGTGCGCGTATGGCATAAGTCTTAGCAGGACCACGAGCCTCGGATCTGATGGTAGCATCTCTAGATCCTCTCTGACCGCCACTAGCATTGCCCATATTTCTAGGTGGCCTACCTCGAGTTGTGGTAGCACTCGGGTTCCCACTTTGATTTATGTTTTGTTCAGATAAACTCGGGCAATCCTTAATGAAATGATCGACTGATCCGCACTTGTAATAGGAGCGGTCACGGAATCTACAACTCCTAGAATGCCACTTGCCACAATATTGGCACTGCTCGTCTCGACGATCATTGCCAACACCGGCGATCGAAGTGACTCAGCGTACCCATAGGGGGGTCGATCGCGGTCTCGTCTAGAAAAGGCCGAAATGTCTCTAGACCGCCTAAGCCATCTCTAAATTTCTTTGATGATGGGAAGGGCTTCCCAAGACCTCTTCTGAAACTCCCTTGCTCCCACTTCACTTTTCTTTTCTCCATCTTGAGCTCCTCGGCTTTGCACGCCGCGCTCAACAAGAGCCACAAACTCTCGGATTTCCAAAATGCCAACATATAGCTTATATCATTGTTCAGTCCATCTTCGAAGCGTTTACACATCACGACTTCAAGAAATGCACTTTCAGCAGCATCTGGCTAAGCCTCACAAATTTTCGTTCGTAGTCGGTAACCGACATGGAACCTTGCTTAAGATCAAGGAATTCCTTTCGTTTCTGATCCATAAATCTCTGACTGATATACTTCTTTCGGAACTCGGTTAGAAAGAACTCCCAAGTTACTTGCTCTCTAGGCACAACAGAAGTCAGAGTACTCCACCCATAGTAGGCGGAATCGTGTAGCAAGGAGATGGTACACTTTAAGCACTCATCGGGTGTACAAGATAGCTCATCGAGCACCCGGATAGTGTTGTCCAACCAAAATTCAGCTTGCTCGGCATCATCGCTATCCGTAGCTTTGAATTCAGTGGCCCCATGTTTTCGAATCCTGTTGACTGGGGGCTTACTTGGCCTTATTTGGTCAGTTACCGGAGGTATTGTAGGTGCGGGGGTTGCATTTGTCGGGAATGGAGGTTGTGGAATAGCTGTGTTAGTTCGAATGTATTGGTTAAACCAATCATTCATCACACTATAAAAGGCTTGCCTAGCCTCATCATTCGGATTGCTAGCAATAGGTTGAGAGTCCGCCGGTGCTGTCCCTTGCACGGGAGTAGGGGCCACACTCTCCACATCATCAACTATTGCTCGGTTGGGATCGGGATCCATTGCTATAAACAATCACAAATTCAGAATGTCAGAAATCACCACACTATCAATTTATCACTTAATGGCATGTATAGCTAGACCCCAAACATATCACGGTAGTCCTAGGATCGACTAAACCGTAGCTCTGATACCAATAAAATTGTAACACCCCGAACCCGAGACCGTCGCCGGTGTCGGACACGAGGGGTTAACAAGCCAAAACCACTTATGGCACCGACCAATTTGACATTCCCAGGCAAGCTGGAAAACTGCGTCGCTGTCGCCTTAAAAAGCATATCTCAAGTTTCACAACTCGGAAACTGATTCCGTAAATTTTCCCTGAATTTAGACTCATATATCCATCCATGGATTTATTTTTTAGAATTTTTGGTCGGGCCAATTGGTACAGTTTATTAGTTAAAGTCACCCATGTTACAGGGGTCGACTACACTGACCTTCGCGCATTACAACTTGAATATCTCTCTGTACAGGGTTTCAATACTGATGTCGTTTGTTTCTAATGAAACTAGACTAAAAAAGGAATCTTCACATATAAGGAATGACTTCTAATTCATTCTGGATAATTTATGGTAAATTTTCAAAGTCGGGATAGGGGACCCAGAAACCGTTCTGGCCCTGTCTCACGAGAACTTTAATATCTCTCGGTATACTATTCATATGATTGTTTCGTTACTTTCACATGAAAACAGACTCGTCAAGGTTCGATCGCATAATTTATTCACTATTTAAAACCATTCCTACAAATTTTGGTGATTTTTCACATCCACGTCACTGCAGCTGGAAGCCTCTGTTTCTAAGGTAGGCTTTACCTATATTGTAGTTCCCATGGACCAACTATAGTCTAGTCATACTTAGGTCCACATATGATCATATTTAGCCATTCCAATGGCTGATCATGTGACCAACTCTCTCATTCCAAACCATAATCACATCATGAAACCAAATATAATTACAAACCACATATGGTCAATTTCCATACTCCACTTTTACGAACCATTTTCGCATGGCCGCACACATATACATCACAAAGTACTTAAAACAACCGAGGTAGTCCTATACATGCCATATCCAAAACTCAACTAAAGGAGTACCAAAAGGGCTTTGATAGTGTGGTTGACTTCAACTTCTATGATCCCGAATCCGATCGCTAACGAGCAAAATCTATAAACAGAGAAACAAAGAAACGGAGTAAGCAATTTATGCTTAGTAAGTTTCGAGCCATAATATACACACAACCAAAGCATAGCATTCAAGTAGCTAAACAATAATTCATATGCACAATTTCTCAAAGACATGCTTACTTCACAATCCCAACTCTTATATTCACACACTAATAACGGCTTAGTCAAGGCCGATAACTCATTTGTCATTGGAGCGAATATGCACATACACTTACTCATAGTGTGCAAAGCACACACGAAACGTACCTTGTTGTTGGGAATTTCACAAGCGTATTAACTGAAAATTTTTACAGCAAGTTCAAAGTTCTCGAATCACATACCTTCGAGTTTATCCGGATATAGCTACTTGTTCAAACACCTTCGGACATAGCCCGTTATGATAACCCGCACAAATGCCTTCGGGACTTAACCCGGATATCACAACTCGCACAATTGCCTTGGAGTTTATCCGGATATCATAGCTTGCACAATTGCCTTGGGCTTAGCCCGGATATCACAACTCGCACAATTGCCTTGGGCTTAGCCCGATATCACAATTCGCACATTCATACACATCTTTGTTTCAATTTCATAATGACTTTTGTGCACAATTTACTTAATCAAGAATATCATTTCTACTCAATGGCCACATACAAGGGCACAATTTCGATTGCTTATTACTTCATTCAATCGAATCAAAATCTAAGTTTCGATACTCGAAAACTTACCTCGGATGTTGTCGAACGATTCCGATGGCTATTCGACTACTTTTTCCTTCCCTTTATCGGACGGTCCCCTTTGCTCTTGAGGTTAATTTAACAAATAATTTGATTCAATCATTTGAGTATCGAAAAGAGGAACTCAAGGCACTTAGCCCACATATATTCACTAGAAATTAAAGTCACATAAGTACGAATTCATGAATCGACTCAACACACAAAGCCTTCAACATGCTTACTCATGGCGAACAACACAACCTCTTAGGCACTCATTCATGGCCGATTATGCATGTTGATGTTGAGGCCAATTACATGTTTAACACCACACATGAATGGCACACATTTTACTAGCTAATGCTTCACATATTGTAGCTCAATACTTATAATATAGCATCAAGCACTCATATGGCCGATTATACTTAGTCATACTTGCACCAAATCAACAATGAATTCCAAGATTTTCACATCATATGTGTACTAGGCGAATGTACTTGCCATTTCACAAACATTCTTCAACATTTTCTTCTTTAAACAAACATATTTATCACTTACTTCATAACCAAAACATCATGTGCAAACATATATACACATATAGGTGCAAGGTCAATTCTCAAGGTGTTCACAACCATCCAAAACACAAATTTTAACTAACATGCAAGAAGCATAAACCATGCTCATGAATGCATCATGGCCGAATACATCACAATCATACCCCATTCAACTTCGGTCATGGTTAAACAAAAAAAAACTCAATGTCTTACTCAAGATTGCTACAAAGAAATTTCAAGAGGAGTCAATCCATCATTGCATGCATCATTAGCAAGCTTCACATTTAGCATGCAATGGCTTTAACACAATAACAACCTTGGCCAAATACCATTTCCATGGCATAATAAGGATTTGAACCATGGCTAACATGAACATCAAGTTAGCAACTAAAACATGCATGAATCTCATGACACAACCTCAAACATACCTTAATCTTGATGCAAGTATAGCCAAATCTCCTTCTAGTTCTCTTCTAAACCAAGCATGAAGCAAAAATCCTTCCTTTTTCCTTAGTATTTTCGGCCAAAGAAGAGAAAAATGGATGAACAAATTTTTTCTTTCTTTCTCTACAACTCACGGCAATGGGAGAAGATACCACACTCACACACATTTTTTTTCATTCTTTTATCACCCATACACCATTGTTTATTATTTCTCCCTAATACACCAACAAAACATGTTTCATGACATGTTTAGCCCATACACCCTTGTCATGGCGGCCACTTCATGTTAGGGGAAATTTGACATGCAAATCCTTATTTTTGCATGCATTATCAACTAGTCATCACACATTTCCCCATCATACTTTCAAAGTTTACTACTAGATCCTTTCTAGTGAAATTCACATTTATAACTCTAAATCGAAACATCAAAAATGTCACACATGAATTAACACATATTATAGGCATCAAAATAAATTTTAAATTATTTTTATGCCTCAGTTTTGTGGTCCCGAAACCACATCCCGACTAGGGTCAATTTTGGGCTGTCACAGACTACGTATGCCCTGATAGTGAATTGTGGAAAGAAATTCATTGAGTAGAAATGCGAAAATGGTGAAATTCTTCAGGTTAATTTAGATGAGTCAGATAGTTCAATTGCCATGATTTCTGTTATGTCTGTTCAGAAATGCTTGAGAAAAGGATATGAAACTTATCTTGCTTTTGTGTTGAATACTAAAGATCCAAAGTTGAAAATTGAATCAGTGCCTGTGGTATGTGAGTTTCCTGATGTCTTTCCAGAAGAACTACTAGGTTTGATTCCTATTAGAGAAGTTGTGTTTGGTATTAAATTGGTTCCGAGTACAACACCCATTTCTATTGCTCCTTATATAATGGCTCCAATGGAATTGAGAGAATTGAAAGTTCAGTTGCAGGAACTAACAGAGAAAGGCTTTGCAAGACCTAGTTGTTCACCATGGGGTGCACCAGTGCTCTTTGTGAAAAAGAAAAATGGTTTGATGAGATTATGCATAGATTATCGATAGCTTAACAAGGTCACTATTAAGAAAAAGTATGTACTACCTAGAATTGATGATTTGTTTGATTGATTGAAGGGAGCTACTGTGTTCTCCAAGATAGATTTGAGATTCGGATATTATCAGTTGCGAGTTAAAGAGTTAGATGTTCCAAAGACTACTTTTCGGACTAGGTATGACCATTATGAGTTCCTTGTGATGCCATTTGGCTTGACTAATGCTCCTGCCATTTTCATGGACTTAATGAATTGAATTTTCAGACCTTACTTGGATAAATTTGTAGTTGTGTTCATTGATGATATCTTGATTTATTCTCACGATAAGACTGAGCATTCAGAGCATTTGAGAACAGTTTTACAGAATTTGAGAGATAATCAGCTTTATGCCAAGTTTAGCAAAAGTGAGTTCTAGTTACAGGAAGCTGGTTTTCTTGGACACATAGTCTCATGTGAAGTAATTAGAGTTGATCTGAGTAAGATTTCAGCCATTGTTGATTGGAAGCCTCCCAAGAATGTATTAGAGGTCAGAAGTTTTCTTGGTCTTGCTGGCTATTATAGACGATATGTAGAAGGATTTTCCATGATAGCTACTCCATTGACAAGATTGTTACAGAAAGATGTCAAGTTCGAATGGACTGAAAGGTGTCAGCAGAGTTGACAAGTTAAAGGCAAGGTGTCAGCATAGTGATGTGCCCTTGATTGGACTAGGTTGTGTACTTATGTAGGAAGGAAAGATAATTGCTTATGCCTCTAGACAGCTAGAGCCACATGAGAAAAATTATTCGATACATAATTTAGAACTAGCTGCCATTGTATTTGCGTTGAAAATCTGGAGACATCACTTGTATGGTGAGAAGTGTCAAATATTTACTGATCATAAAGGTTTTAAATACTTGATGACTCAAATAGATTTGAACTTGAGGCAAAGAAGATGGCTAGAGTTGATTAAATATTATGAACTAGTGATCAATTATCACACGGGTAAGGTAAACGTAGTTGCTGATGTTTTGAATAGAAAATCTTTATTTGCATTAAGAGCTTTGAACACTAGTTTAACCTTATTGGATGATGGTTCTATCTTAGCCGAATTAAGAGCTAAGCCTATGTTTCTTGAAGAAATTTGTGAAGTTTAGAAAGATGATAGTGAGTTGCAAGCCAAAAGAACTAAGTGTGAGTCGGGTATAGAGTCAGATTTTTAGATTAGTTCTGACAGTTGTTTAATGTTCAAAAATTGGATATTTGTACCAAAGAATGATGAGCTTATTCGAAAGATTTTAGAGAAAGCACATAGTATTTCTTTGTCTATTCATCCAGGCAGTACAAATATGTATAATGATTTGAAAAAAATATATTGGTAGGTAGGAATGAAGAGAGATATCTCAGAGTTTGTTTCTAGATGCTTGATCTGTCAGTAGGAAAAAGCCGAACATTAGGTACCTTCAGGTTTATTGCAATCTGTGTTAGTTCTTGAGTGGAAATGAGATCGAGTTGCCATGGATTTTGTGATAGGATTGTCGTTGACACCAAGAAAGAAAGATGCAGTATGGGTTGTGATTGATAAGCTATCGAAGTCAGCTCATTTTATTCCAGTTCGTATGGATTATTCACTTGACAAGTTGGCTATTTGTATACTTCAGAGATCAACAGACTACATGAAGTACCATTATTGGTTATTTTAGATAGAGACTCGAGATTCACTTCACAATTTTGGAAGAAGTTACAGGAAGCTTTAGGCACAAAGTTGAGCTTTAGTACAGTTTTCCATCCTCAGACCAATAGTCAATCAGAGAAAGTTATTCAGATACTTGAGGATATGCTCAGATGTTGTGTCTTAGAATTTCAAGGTAGTTGGGAGAAATATTTGCCATTGGTAGAGTTTGCTTATAATAATAGTTACCAGTCGAGTTTGAAAATGGCACCTTATGAAGCTTTGTATGGACAAAAATGTCGCACACCTTTGAATTGGACAGAGCTTAAAGAGAATCAGATTTACGAGGTTGATTTAGTTAAAGAAACTGAAGAGAAAGTGAAAGTCATCAGAGATTGCTTGAAAGCAGCTTCAGATAGACAGAAGTCTTATGCAGACTTGAAAAGAAAAGAGATTGAGTATCAAGTTGGTGAAAAAGTGTTCTTGAAAGTATCCCCGGGGAAGAAAGTCTTTAGATTTGGCAAGAAAAGCAAACTAAGTCCACGTTTTATTGGACCTTTTAAGGTGACTGAAAGAGTTGGACCATTAGCATATCGGTTAGATTTGCCGCCAGAGTTAGAGAAGATTCATGATGTGTTCCATGTGTCCATTTTACGTCGTTAACGTTCTGATCCTTCACATGTGATTTCACAAGTAGAGGTTGAGATTCAGCAATATATGACTTATGGTGAAGAACAGGTAAAGATTTTAGCTCGAGAGGTCAAGCAACTAAGGAATAAAATTATTACACTTGTGAAAGTATTATGGAATAGGCATGGGGTAGACAAGGCTACATAGGAGCCTGAAGAGGTTATGCGAAGATAGTATCCAAATCTTTTCACAGGTAAGATTTTCAAGGATGAAAATCCCTAAAGAGGGAGAAATGTAACATCCTAAAATAGGGCCTAAATGGAATAGTGGTTGCGAAATCGTGAATCCAAGATAGAAAACTTTATTTCGACTAATTTTTATAATTTACCGAGTGATTAGATACATGTGTTGGAGTATCGATGGAAAATCTTATAGATAGCATGCTTAATTTGCCTACTAGGGCTTAATTGCAAAAGTTGATAAATATGAGTTTTAGATGCTAAAGGATTAAATTGAAGAGTATAATTGAAGTAGAGGTCCTTAAATGGTAATTAGACCATTAGGTTTTCATGGACAAAAATGGACATACATATATAAAAATAACTAAAGTTTTAATCAAGGGTATTTTAGTCATTTGGTAATTAAAAGATTAAAAAAAGGAAAAAGATGGCAAAATGTGCCCATCTTCTTCATTGGGCTGAAACTTCAAAGGGTTCTTCATAGCTAGGGTTTTGTCAAGCTTTCAAGCTTCATAGTAAGTGATTCCAAGCCCTGTTGTTAATGTTCTTTACGTTTTTGAAGTCCCGGTAACTTGATTTAGCTTATTCTAGCAATAATTTAACTTAGGGTTCAAATTTGAAAAAATACCCATAGGTGAAATGTGTTTATTTTGATGTTTTATGGTAGAATATAAAGATTGAAATTATGTTAAACGACTTGAGCTAAGCGATTTTAATCGAAAACGAGTAAAACGACATAATCGGAATACCTAATGGTCATAAATACATGTTAGAGTGGGAATTTGATATTTCCTTAGGTAAATAAATGATCAGCATGTCATAAAACATAAGAATTAGGGATAAAGTTTCATTTCCAAGCCTTGGGGCAAAAGTGTAAATATGTAAAAGTTTAGGGGCAAAATCATAATTTTGCCAAAGTTAGAGTTAAGGATGGTTTTGATAAATGTGAATATTAAATAAGTTAAATTTGCTATTATAGATTAAGAGGAACGAAAGTTGGGGTTAGACTGAGGAAAGAAAAAGGTTGAGGACTAAATCAAAATATTTGATCGTATTTTGTATCGAGGTAAGTTTGCGGTAAATAAATGCAATGTTTTATTATTTATAATTAATGATGTTATTTTTCAGCATCTATATATTTATTTTTTAAATTTATTCCTTGATGATTCAAATAAGAATTGACAGAGAAATTATATTTAAAAGTCCAGGTTGAACCTTAGGAATGTGTAGGATACAAATGTCATGACATTAGGGTTTAAGGATACCAAGTAAGACCATGCCAAGGCATGGCATTGGTAAGTTTTACCAGGCATGGAAATCATGTAAGACCATGTCAAGACATGTCATCGATAAACTACTATAAGGCAATGATCCCATGTAAGACCATGCCAATGCATGGTAATGGTGAGTTCATAAGGCAAGGATACCACGTAAGACCATACCAAGACATGGCAATGGTAATTTTAAAAAGGAAAGGTACCCGTGTATCCTTAGTATTCCAAATGGTTCAACGAAAAATTCAAAGAGTGTACTAAACCGTAGGTATGATAAGTCTATGTTCAAAAGGTTCAGGTTTTCTTGATAATTCATTTAGAATGTTGTTATTTATTTACGTGCAAACTTACTAAGCTTTACGCTTACTCCCTTTCTTTTCTCTCTTTTTTATAGTATCGTAAATCCAACTCAGAAAATCTTAAGGACGTTAGAGATTGCCTCACACTATCAACGAGTTATCTTTGTATACTATCAACGAGTTATCTTTGTATTTTGTGACTAGAAGTACTTTAAGTTATGGCATGTATTAGGACTTGGCTATTTTGTGTGTATGTCCTTATGATATGATTAAAGAATGGCATGTGAATACTTGGTAATGATTAGCTTAAGATAAACCTAAATAAGAACATGTTTTGGTATTATGTATGCCTAAATGAGGTTTGATGCAAAGAAACTATGAAAGAGTAAGAGTTGGCCATGGAACAGTTAGGAAACAACAATAGTGACATGGTTTTGAAAAATCACTAAAAATTGTAGTTAGGAATTAAATAGTGATGAGATAATCTATTTTTAGTGAAGAGAGCTCAGGTCCACTGAACTGCGAAATAGGGGAACATTTAATGAATAAACTGTACAAATTGGCCAAACCAAAAATTTTGGAAAAATTATGGTAAGAAGATATATGAGTCTAGTTTCAGGGAAAATTTACGGATTTACATTTTGAGTTTTGTAACTGGAGTTATAATTAATTTAGTGACTGTTATGCAGATGGATTGTTTTATTATGAATAGTGAAATAAATTGTTTTGATTTGTGTAAGTAATCAAAATTTTTTAATGTTTCCGGTTTGGTCCCGAACTGTTCCAATTTCACGTTTTAGGGCCTCGAGGGCCCTTTTTAGGGATTTATTGGATGAATGTGAGCAAATTAATTTTTTTAATTAATTTTTTTTATGCCCCGAACAAGTAAGATAAGTTTGGTAACACCTCGTGCTCGACTCCAACAAAGGTCTCAGGTTGGGGTGTTACAGTGTGTGACACACGGTTAACCACTTGGGCCAGTGATATGGTCGTGTGTCCCCTGTACGTAAGAATTGTAAGTCAGTATGCATGGTAGTAAACACACGGGAAGAGACACAGTAGTGTGTCTCAGCCGTGTGAAGGACACGGCCTAGCACACGGGTTTGTGCCTTAGCTGTGTGGTCCTTAAGGATTGCTGATGTTAGAGATAGAATGTCCAAGTTTTTGCACACAGGCTAGGACACGGGCATGTCATGGCGGTGTGAAGGACACAGGCCAGAGGCACAGGCGTGTTCCGGGCTGTGTGAAAACCCCTGTAGGTGTGCATTTAGAATTAATTCCACACGGGTATAGGACACGGGCATGTCCCTGTATTGCTTAGGCCATGTGAGCCACATGGGCCAATAGCACGACCATGTTGAAATATTAGTTGGGCGTGTTGCCCCTCCCACACGGGTTTTTGCCCCTGTGTTAAGAGTTATTTTTAGAGTTCTTTAAAGAACTCGGATTGTTTTCGAATGGGTTCCAATGGATGCTTTGGGCTTAGTAGGCTCTTATTAAGGAGTTTATAAACAAAATTGAAAAGGTTTTAATTTGGCCATGTTTTGGTGTTATGAAAATGTCTATATGCATAAGTTTAAGTTAGGTAATGCCTCATATTCCAACCCTGCGTGGGGCACGGGTGTGGGATGTTACACGACCAAAGCAATAGGATGCCATGAGGTAGCATGTAAGACCATGTCTGGGTCGTTGGCATTGTGTGATATATGTGATTATTCGAGTATCCTATTCAATTTTGAATGGTTCAACGGGCAATGAGAAGTTGTGATCTAAGGTATAAAACTAGCTAAAATGATTTGGTATGAGTTAGTTGATTACCTATTTGAAAATAAGGTAAGCTGACCATTAGATATGTGATGCAAATTATATAAGTTACTAATGTGAAAATATGTGCATTGTGAGGTATACTCGACCATAAGCTATGTATACGCATGTAATGTTATATTTGATTCATGAGTATGTGTATAAGTGTACTTGGTTATAATAATATCTTGGCTTTGAAATTGAAAGATACTTTGTTATATATATGTACATTCGGCCATGAATAAGTTTATATGTGAAAGTATGTGATATACATGAAATCTTAGGTTTGAAATTTAATATGATTATGATAGTATAGTTTGGTTTGGTTTAAACGAGTTGATTATGTTATTGTGTTATTTATTTGCTTATGACTTACTAAGTTATGATAGCTTACTCTGTGTGTGTATGTTTGCCTCTGTTTTATAGATCTTGGAGATTAGTTACAAGCTCGAGGATCGTCAGCAAAATCCATCACACTATCGACTATTTTTGGTATTTGATAAGTTAAACTCGAACCTATGGCATGTATAAGCTAGTTTATATTTTGTTAAGATCGAAGTTATATATATATATAACATATTAATCCATGCGAAAATGGCTAATATGTTATGAGGGTATAAGAAACTTTAGTCAAGTTTATATATGTTTTACATGTTCAGAATGGTTGGTGATTTTGGATGCGGTTTGATTGAATCGGCATGGTATTATGTTTGGATGATTCGGTTATAGTTCATGCATAGATAAACATGTATGTAAATTTGATTGGTATGTTTATTTAAGGAATTATTATGTGAATTGGTATTAAAGATTATTAGGTTATATCCAAACATGGTTGGAGTTCATTTTGATGTGTATGTTATATGGTATGATTTGTCTTTATGAATGGTTTATTGATTTGGTTTACTAATGTAGTAAAATGACAATGACGTTTATATGTATAATGGTTTATATGATACGTATCGACTTATTTCAAAGTACTTAGTACTTATATGATTTTCATGGTTAATATTACTACCAAATTGATAAGAAGCAATTTGGTCTTGAGTTTTATTTTGGTATAATATACAATATAAGTGATTATCATGATTACGCATTCATATATATATGTATAGGTATATAATGTAATGGTTTAATATTTATACATTAGTTGAGATAAATTTGAAATAAGTTTGATATGACATAAATCCTAGTAATATGTATATTTATGTACTTAATCAAATATTTGATCTTGAATTGGTTATAAATATGATCTCTTTATATTGCTTGCTTGGTAATATTAGCATGTATATATATCTGGTTATGGTATGTTACATGTTAGACAAGTTATGTTTGATATATTGGTTTAGCTCTTTGAAAAGCATAGATTTGTAAAGTTATTAAATAAAGTTGAAAATGGACAATTGTTAAAGCATAATTGTATTCGACTAATGCATTCAAAAATGACCAAATGAATAGTTATTTGCGCATTAGTAAATTGTGAAGATTTTATGAGTTTTATGTGCAGTATAAATTTCCTTCTTGATTTAAAATGGACGTTGAATAGTGTATAAGTTAATCTTTAAATGTTGGTCATAAGTTGATTGAGTTATAAGTTTATTATTTGGTCAAACAAGAATAGCATTGAAGTTGTCTGTATACAAATTACGATTTTTCCTTATTGAAATGATTTGCAAAGAAATTAAATCGGTTATTTATAATAATATTTGATTGGTTAAGAGTTTATGCATGTGTATGCTTATGATTGTTCGAAATTTGTGTCTTGTCTGGTAATACCTCGTAACCCCATTCCAGCGACGGATACGGGCTAGAGGTGTTACACGCACCAACATTTGCATCAAAAGCAAGCCAAATCTCATGGCTAAATCATATCTCAAAACATATCATCAGCTCACTAGCCTATACAGGCCATATACCAAATTTACAAAGTATCCAAAAATACCAACAAGTTGATCGATAGTGTGATGACGTTTCCCGATGATCCCTGAGTCCGAGTGTAATATCCTGATTTTCGGCCTAGTCGGAATAGTGGTTTCGTGACCACAAAATCCGAGATAGAAATAATTATTTTATGATTATTTTAAGGTCTATGATATGATTGCATGATTGTGTGAAAATTTCGTGAAGAAATTTTATGCATAAAGTGCTTAATTTGAAATTTGGGACTAAATTGAATAAATTGCAAAACTTGTGTTCTAGAAGTATTTTGCATAAAATTGAATTAGATTATTAATTAGAGGTCCTTAAAGAGTAATTTTACCAATTTCTAAGTCTATGGACAAAATTGGACATGGATGGAATTTTTGGAAAGTTTAGTAGTAAGGGCATTTTGGTCATTTAGGGTAAAATGAATTAAAATACAAAATTAAAAGCCAATTTTGCTCATCTTCAACCCCATGGCGAATATAGCAAGGAGAAACCATGGATAGGGTTTTCAAGCTTCCAAGCTCGATTAGCAAGGAAAAGCTGAAATTCGGGCTAAAATGGGGAAAATACCAAGTGGTGGACGAAATGGTAAAATAGCCATTTTAGCATCGAGGTAAGTTCATATGTAAATGTTGGTAACATAGTTATTATTTTAAATGTTTTAATGTTTTTAAATGATATGATAATTATTATGAAATATTATACTTGTGATAATTGTTTGATAATATGTCAAATTATGTGATATACTTGGAAAATGTGAAATACTACCGAGTATCGGTATCGGCATTCCGTAGAAGATGGTTGAGACACATGATTGGGAAAAGGTCCGTTGAACCTCGTGAATGGATTAGGATACAAGTGACATGTCACTAGGATGGTTGAGCATCCGAACTCGTTGAGTTGAGTCCGAGTTCACTTATGGATGCGAGCGTCCAACTCGTTGAGTTGAGTCCGAGTTCGTGAGATGTAACTAGGCATCCGAACTCATTGAGTTGAGTCCGAGTTCACTTATGGATGCGAACGCTGAGCTCGTTGAGTTGAGTCCGAGTTCACTTATGGGCGGGTTACATGGTAGCTTGGCTACATATGTGGCACTTATGTGCAAGTTATCCATGTATCCGAATTATATTCCGATGTGTTCAACGGGTAAAGTTCTACTCAAATGGAGGAATACTCAAGATGAAAGGGATGTATTGGTAAGTGTTGTGAAATGGATACTTTGAACAGGTATGTACTTAACCCTCGGGTTGAAAACTCGATATAACAACAATATGGTAAGATGATAAATGAAAAGGTGATATGAATGTCTTGGTGATGATTATGCAAATGATGTTTTATGTTTGCTTATATGGTTATGTTACTTGCTATTTGCATGTGAGCTTACTAAGCATTTATGCTTACTCCTCCTTTTCATTCCTTGTAGTGTTGACAAGCCAGCTCGAAATCGGAAGCGGTCGGAGGCACGCTCACACTATCCGTATACCATCTTGGCATAATGGCTTGTATATTTTGAGTATGGCATGTATAGCATTATAATCATTTTATATGTATGGTCTTATGATATGGTTATTGAGTGGTATGGAAATAGAAATGCTTGGTAATGATTAGCCATTGGAATGGCTAATCATGATCATATTTGGTATTATGTATGTCAAATTGCTAGCTAATCCATGGAAACCATGAAATAGGTAAAATTTACCATAAAATGGATTCAGACAACAGTAGTGACGTGAGTTTGAAAAATCACTAAAAATAGTAGAAATGGAATTAAATAATGAATAAGTTATGGAATCGAAGCTTGATGAGTCTATTTTCATATGGAATAAGCGAAACAGGTATATGAGCTATATTTTATGAGATGTTTAAATTTTTGTGAAACAGGGCCAGAGCGATTTCTGGATCCCTGTTCTGAATTTGAAATTCACCATAAATTTTACAAAGATAATTAGAAGTCACGCTTTATATGTACAGATTCCTTATTGAGTCTAGTTTTATTAGAGATAAACGGCATAGTCATTGAAGCTCTGTACAGGAGATATCTGATTCGTAATACACAGAGGTCAGAGTAGTTGAACCCTGAAACAGGGAGACTTTAACTAATAAACTGTACTAATTGGCCCAACCAAAAATTCTAGAAAAAAATTAGTAGATATATATATGAGTCTAGTTTCAGGAAAAAATTACAGAATTGGATTTTGAGTTTCGTAACTCGAGATATGATTTTTAAAGCGACTGTGATGCAGTTAGCCAGCTTGTCTAGAAATTTTAAAATGAATTGTATGAGCTGTTTAATTAATGAATTAAGTCCGTTAACACCTCGTGTTCGACTCCGGAAACGGTCTCGGGTACGGGGTGTTACACCGAGCTAGCTTCGATAATCTATAAAATAGGGAAAAAACACACAAAGTAAGCTTTAAAATCTTAGTAAGCCATATACAAATAAAGTCATCATAAGAATATTTGCATATTGATTCAAATATGCTAAGCATAGCTAAACACATTCAAGTTCACAAACCTCTTTCATTGTACACATATTTAATATCATAATTGTATTCATCAAATACTTTCCATTTCAATACTTGTGTGAATCTCATACGTATCTGAGTCACTTAAATCATTCACACATTCTTTCTCGACTTGACTTTGCCCGTTGAACCATTCGAAATCGTTAAGGATACTCGTAAATCTCATTAAGCTCGTACAATGCCATATCTTAGATATGGTCTTACATGTTATCACATACCGATGCGACTGTCCCAGATAGCGTCTCCCACGAAATCATATAACGGTGCCAATGTCCCAGACATGGTCTTACATGTAATCACAATACAATGCTAATGTCCCAGACATGGTCTTACATGTAATCATATCTCGATATCTTAATGTCAAGACCTTTGTATCCTATGCTATTCCTAGGTTCGTATGGGACTTCCGGATATCAAAACTTCGTTGATTCTTGCTCGTATTTTCTCGTTCAACATTCATAGCAATTCAATGAAAATTAAACATATAATTCAATTTAAATACATTTATTTGCATATGAACTTACCTTGAAGTCGGAATAGAGGAACTGGATCGACTACTCGATAACCTTCGATTTTCCCCGATCTAAATCCAATTTCTTTCTTTCTTGACCTATATACATTCAAAGTTAACTCTTTTATTCATTGATTCATTCAATTTAATCCACAAACACATATTTGGGCTTTTTACACTTTAGCCCCTAAAGTTCCACATTTATTCAGTTTAGTCCCTATTTCATAAATACATAAATTTCACAAAATTCAATAAGACCCATGCTTGGCTGATTTAACCTTATGCCCTTAGTAGCCAATATCTTTCATTTATTCACACTTTTAACCCCATATTTTCATCTTTTCGAAATTAACCCCTAATTTGTATTTTCTCTAAAATCACTTAACAAAACATATTAATCTATCTTTTATCTTCCATTTCTCATCATCAACCATCGGAAATCACATAGATTTAACAATGGAACTTCATAAAATCATCAACAAATTTGAAAATTAAGGCACAGGCTAGCTAGTACTCAAAGTAACGATCACAAAAACGTAGAAATCATCAAAAACCGAGCAAAAGACACACCTTAATGAAAGATTCAAAGGACCGAACCCTAAATGAGCATAAAATGGTGTTTTTCACCTTCAAAATTCGGCTAAGGCATAAAAGATGGACAAAAATCATGTTTGATTATGATTTTATTAACTTAATTTGTCATTTACCTATTTACCCTTAATAAATAAACTTAGAAATTTATGATGCATGTCCATAAATGTCCATTAACCTTATCAATGGCATAATAACATCATAAGGATCTCACATTTAATCGACCACAGCAGTTAGACACCTTTATCAAATAGAATGCAAATTTTGCATTTTACGCGATTTAGTCTTTTTCTCAAATTAAGCATCCAAATGATAAAATTATTTCACAAAACTTTCACACATATAATCACATGCTGTAAACACAAAAAATTAATATTAAAATAATTTTTTGACCTCAAATTTGTGGTTCCAAAACCATTATTCTGATTTAGCTAAAATCGGGCTATTACATGATGCTTAATGGCTATAGATATTATAAATGTTAAATTAGTTGACTTGTGGACATTGGTATGCTTGTGAAATTAGGCAAAATAATGCATATCATAATTTGGTCATGATGTTTGAAGTAATTAGTATTTGGTATTTTTTGAATGAGTAAAACATGAGTTTATAAGCTTGTTGGTAGTTAATATTGGAAGTGGTATGATTTAGCCTTGATTGTGGTTAAATAGATGTTCTTTTATGATATGAATGGATACCATTTGGGTTGTGTAGGTTCATACAAATTTGGGTGGCAATATGGCTTGGTAAATAACCTATTTTTTTCCACATGGGTATAGACACGGGCGTGTGTCTCAGCCATGTGTGACACATGGTCATGTTACACGACCGTGTGTCCCCTAGTGTGATTTTAGAAATCAAGTCAGTATGCCCCACACGGCCTCACACACGGGTATGTGACCTAGCCGTGTGGCATAAGTCAGTATACCCTACAGGTTTGTTACAACCTAGCACATGGTTTGGCACATGGGCGTTTATGGCCATTTTTAGGGCACACGGGCGTGTATGGCCATTTTTAGGGCACATGGGCTAGCCACACGGATGAGTGTGTTGGCCATGTAACCCAAGTCAGAGAGTCAAACGGGTAGGACATGGGCTGGGACACGACCACGTGCTCCTATTTCGAATGTCCACACAGCCTGTGACACAGTGTGTCAGTCACACTGACACAGTCACAAGGGTGTGTGTCCCCTGTTTTGAGAAAAAAAATTATAATTGTTCAAAATGTTTCCAAAGTTATAGGTTTGGTCCCGAACCACTCCCAATGCATGTTTAGGGGCTTATAGGCTTGTATAAGAGGCAAATTGATTGAGATGAACGATGATTGTATGAATTGATTAAATGTGTAACGCCCCAAATTTTTGGGAATTCTAAAAAAAAGTTTGTAAAATTAAAAATTCTATGTTCTGCTTGTTAAGTGTAGGTTTAATTGTGATAGTGGGCCTCTAGAAGGCCCAAGCTTATGATAACCCGATAGTTTTAATTAATTTTAATTCCATAAGAGAAAGGGGCTCTGGTAAATTAGGCTTTGAGGAATTAATTGTGTAAAATAGATCACAAGGAAGCAAGTGGTGAAGTGGCATGTGGCGCCACAGGAAGGCTATAAGTGGCGTGTGGAAGCTAGGGAGGACCCGGGTTCAAGTCACAATGACAACAAATCAAGGGATTAATTTTTATGAACAGAAAAGGTAAGTAGGGGAACTGAAGTAAAAGTCTTTCAAGAGGAGTTTGAGTTGCTCAGGAGATTGAGTAAGGAGGGGATAAGGGAGAGGATTTAGGAGCTGATCAAGGAGGATAGTGTTGGCCGAATAGTGGACTCTTGAGGAGCAAGAATTGGTCGGCCAAGGGTTTCTTTAGGGGGTAAATTTCGGCTAGGTCAAAAGCTAGGTATAAATTCGGCATTTGGGAGTGTTATGCCGTTTTTTTTCTTTTTCCTTTCTGACCATTCTTCCTTCTCTTCCTTTCTTTTCTTTTCTTTTTTCTCTCCATCTATCTTCCTTCTTCTTTCCCCATAGCCCAATCCTTCCATTATTCTATTCATCTCCACGTTCTTATCATTGTTCTTAAGCCTTATATACAAAAGCCGAAATCCTGAAAGCTTGATTCTTTTTGTGCCGATTTCTTTTAACCAAAACCACATCTCTTCTCTTCATCATTTGTGTCTGATTCACCAGCCCTCTAAAACCTCAAGTTTTGACGACAAGACCATAGCAAAACCCTCTCGTTTTACCTTTCTAAACAGAAGTTGCAAAAAGTCGAAAAACCCCACATTAAAAGGGACTTGCCGAATATTGAAGTCACTGAAAGCCCGACTTTTGTTATCATCTGAGGGCTTAGATCTACATCAGGATCGAGTGGGAAACTCATTGGAATCATTCACTAAGGAATCGGTGGTAAGTCTTCTCCAAAACTTAGTCTTCTTACATATTTTAGGAAAAGCCAAAATCCCTAAAAGTTAGGGAGGTTGTCAATTTGGACATGTAATCTTGAGGGGTCGTAATAACTATTTTGTTTTGGTAATAACGTGATTTAGAGGTGGTTGATCAAGGGCTTGGACAGGTGGAACGATCGGATCTTTGGAGTTAACAATAGTTCGGCAGTAAGGTAAGAGCAATAAGGGTTTTAGGCATGTTTGGCCGAATGTGGTAAGGGACTATATACTCAATTTTATTTCGATATTTGGAGTAATATTAAGTGATTCGATTATAGGCAGTTCGTGTGTAGATCTTGTTGAGGAAATCCCAAAAACAGGTGTGTAACTGACACCCTCTCATAGACTAGATCGACAAAAGCCGAAAAGCCGAAATGTCAGAAAGTTGGTATTTTGGGAATTTGTGAGTGTGCGAATGCTCATAAGATAGTTGGGTTTGTATATTTGGTATTCTAAAGGTAATAAACTGCAGTATGTAAGATTTCATGCATTTTGATAACTTGGGCTTAATGGGCCAAAACTGGGTTAATGGGCCAACGGGCCCAATTTGGTAAGAACGCTCGGTAAGTGTTTCTGGCTAAACGTAATGGCTACGATATGCATGAAAACCTTAGAAATAGTTAGATTTACTAGAATACCCCTATGTATGCAAAATTACCATTATACCCCTATGTATGCAAAATGACCTTTATACCCCTAGAGTTAATTTTGTCTGAAAAGCATGATGAATTAAATCTGTATGATGCATGCCATGAATGCATATCTGTTGCATGGGGACATGGGTTATATTATGGAGGAAGCGTCTGGTGGCTATGCCACAAATTATCTGATACGGTGGCCACCGCCACATATATCTGATACGGTGGCACCGCCACAAAATATCAGATCTGGTGACTCTGTCACATTTTCTGTATCTGGCAGCCATGCTGCATATTTCTGTGGCGTGTAGTGGTTGGGTGGGTTGAGTAGTCTCCCCGCATGGTGAAAGGATGGTATGGGGGTGCACATGGTTGGATATGGTTGGGTTTCTACATAAGCATGATATATCTGTTCTGATCTGTTCTGGGCCAATGGGCTTTATTATTTGGTCAAACAAGAATAGCATTGAAGTTGTCTCAGATCACAATTACGATTTTCCTTATTGAAATGATTTGCAAAGAAATTAAATCGGTTATTTATAATAATATTTGATTGGTTAAGAGTTTATGCATGTGTATGCTTATGATTGTTCGAAATTTGTGTCTTGTCTGGTAATACCTCGTAACCCCATTCCAGCGACGGATACGGGCTAGAGGTGTTACACGCACCAACATTTGCATCAAAAGCAAGCCAAATCTCATGGCTAAATCATATCTCAAAACATATCATCAGCTCACTAGCCTATACAGGCCATATACCAAATTTACAAAGTATCCAAAAATACCAACAAGTTGATCGATAGTGTGATGACGTTTCCCGATGATCCCTGAGTCCGAGCTAGCTTCGATAATCTATAAAATAGGGAAAAAACACACAAAGTAAGCTTTAAAATCTTAGTAAGCTATATACAAATAAAGTCATCATAAGAATATTTGCATATCGATTCAAATATGCTAAGCATAGCTAAACACATTCAAGTTCACAAACCTCTTTCATTGTACACATATTTAATATCATAATTGTATTCATCATATACTTTCCATTTCAATACTTGTGTGAATCTCATACGTATCTGAGTCACTTAAATCATTCACACATTCTTTCTCGACTTGACTTTGCCTGTTGAACCATTCGAAATCGTTAAGGATACTCGTAAATCTCATTAAGCTCGTACAATGCCATATCTTAGATATGGTCTTACATGTTATCACATACCGATGCGACTGTCGCAGATAGTGTCTCCCACGAAATCATATAACGGTGCCAATGTCCCAGACATGGTCTTACATGTAATCACAATACAATGCTAATGTCCCAGACATGGTCTTACATGTAATCATATCTCGATATCTTAATGTCAAGACCTTTGTATCCTATGCTATTCCTAGGTTCGTATGGGACTTAGGATATCAAAACTTCGTTGATTCTTGCTCGTATTTTCTCGTTCAACATTCATAGCAATTCAATGAAAATTAAACATATAATTCAATTTAGATACATTTATTTGCATATGAACTTACCTTGAAGTCGGAATAGAGGAATTGGATCGACTACTCGATAACCTTCGATTTTCCCCGATCTAAATCCAATTTCTTTCTTTCTTGACCTATATACATTCAAAGTTAACTCTTTTATTCATTGATTCATTCAATTTAATCCACAAACACATATTTGGGCTTTTTACACTTTAGCCCCTAAAGTTCCACATTTATTCAGTTTAGTCCCTATTTCATAAATACATAAATTTCACAAAATTCAATAAGACCCATGCTTGGCTGATTTAACCTTATGCCCTTAGTAGCCAATATCTTTCATTTATTCACACTTTTAACCCCATATTTTCATCTTTTCAGAAATTAACCCCTAATTTGTATTTTCTCTAAAAATCACTTAACAAAACATATTAATCTATCTTTTATCTTCCATTTCTCATCATCAACCATCGGAAATCACATAGATTTAACAATGGAACTTCATAAAATCATCAACAAATTTGAAAATTAAGGCACAGGCTAGCTAGTACTCAAAGTAATGATCACAAAAACGTAAAAATCATCAAAAACCGAGCAAAAGACACACCTTAATCAAAGATGTAACACCCCAAACCCGAGACCATCGCCGGTGTCGGACCCGAGGGTTAACAAACCAAGTTCACATGTTTTTGCCCACCAATTTGACATTTCCAGTCAGGCTGGAAAACTGCGTCACTGTCGCCTTAAAAATCATATCTCGAGTTTCAAAACTCGGAAACTGGTTTCGTAAATTTTCCCTGAATTTAGACTCATATATACATCCATGGATTTATTTCTAGGATTTTTGGTCGGGCCAATTGGTACAGTTTATTAGTTAAAGTTACCCAAGTTACAGGGATCGACTGCTCTGACCTTCGCGCGGTATAACTTGAATATCTCTCTGCACAGGGCTTTAATGCTGGTGTCGTTTGTTTCTAATGAAACTAGACTCAAAATGGAATCTGTACATATAAGGTATATCTCCTAATTCTTTTGGATAATTTATAGTGAATTTTAAAGTTGCGACAGGGAACCCAGAAACCATTCTGGCCCTGTCTCACAATAGCTTTAATATCTCTTAACCTGTAACTCCTATGACCGTTTCGTTTCTTCCATATGAAAATAGACTCATCAAGGTTCATTTACATAGCTTATTCACTATTTGATTCCATTCCTATGAATTATGGTGATTTTTCACATTCACGCCACTGCAGCTGGCAGCATCTGTTTTAAGGTAGGACTTACCTATTTGGTAGTCTCCATGATTCAACTAATCTTGCCATACATAGGTTCATATATGATCATTTTAACCATGCCAATGGCTGATCATATGACCAACATTCCCATTTCCAAACCATAGCCACATCATGACCCCAAATATATATACATACAACCCACAATAAGTCTAAGTTCATGCTCCCTTTTCGAGCCATTTTCGCATGGCCATACATACTTACATTACAACGTATTTAACAAACAAGAGGTAGTCCTATACATGCCATCTCAAGTTCAACCAAAATTTATACCAAAATGGAGGCTTGATAGTGTGGATGACTTCGACTTCAACGATCCCAAATCCGATTGCCTCGAGCGAAATCTAGAAAACTAAGAGCCAAAGCAACGGGTAAGCATTTTTATGCTTAGTAAGTCTCAAGGAATATAATGAACTATAATTTACAGCAATACATTCACATAGCCAAATGCATCATTTCATTAATACACATTCTTACTTCATACTTCATCATTGTATAAGTTCGCAAAGCATCAATCAATTCAATAACTGAAATTCATTAGTCGATTGAGCGAATGTTGCTCAAACACGTCGACTTTCCAATGCACATATAACGTACCTTATCCTTTGGGCTGTCCGAGTGTACTAATTAAATTCATTTCAGCAACCAACACTCACCTCCAGCCCAAGATTCTTGAATATAACCGGATATAATCACGTGCACAAATGCCTTGGTCTTAGCCCGGATAGAATAACTTCATACGAATGCCTTGGGCCTTAGCCCGGATATAACCACTAGCACAATTGCCTTGGTCTTAACCGGATATAATTTCAACATAATTGTCTTGGGCTTAGCCGGATATCATTCAATTTCTCATGCACACATACATCAATAATCATTGGACATACATATTTCATTTTCGTTACTAAGGCTCAAACACAATTAATATCATTAGCATATTAGCCTTGGGACTTAGCCCGGTGGAATTCAAATACTCATACACACATAATCAATAATCGTACACATCCATATTTCATCTCACATAATTCAAGTAAGGTCACTTCTTGAGGACTTACCTCGGATGTTGTCGAACGGCTTTTTCGCTATTCGATCACCTTTTCCTTCCCTTGTCCAATTGTGGCCCTCTTAGCTCTTGAGCTAATTCAAACAAATTCAATTTATTAAAACCTCATTGTGCTTGCTTATGGCGAATATGACAAGGATTTTAAATGGTCATATGGCCACTCTTTAGCTTGAATACACAATGGTCATGCACATTTTATACTACATCAAGCAATTCAATACAATTTATTTGAGCATCAAGGAAATGCTAAGGCCTTCAATAGGCTACCCAAGGCGAATATTCATGTACATGTTGAGGTCAATTTTGCACTTAATACCTCACAAAAACAGCATGCAATCTACTAATTTATGCTTTGCACATTGTGGCCCAAAACTTATAATATAGCATCAAGCACTTATATGTGTGCTAGGCAAATTGTGCTTGCAATTTCACAAGCATTCTTCCACATTTTCTTCTTTAAATCAATATATTCATCACTTAGTTCATAACCAAACATAATGTGCAATCATATATATGCATATATGAGCATGGCGAATTTTCAAGGTGTCCATAGCCATCCAAAACACAAACTTTTAACTAACATGCAAGAAGCATGAATCAAGCTCAAGAATGCATCATGGCCAAGTATGACAATCATGCTCCTTTTCAACTTTAATCATGATAAAACAAAGAAAACTCAAAATCTTACTCATGAGTAGAAAATCCATCATTGCATGCATCATCATCAAGCTTCACACTTAGCATGCAATGGCTTTATCACTATAACAACTTTGGCCAAATACCATTTCCATGGCATACCAAAGATTTGAGCCATGGCTAACATGCACATCAAGTTAGCAACCAAAACATGCATGAAACTCCCAACACAACCTCATACATACCTTAATCTTGATGCAAATTTAGCCAAATCACCTTCTAGATCTCTTCTAAACAAAGGAAATGAAGCAAAATCCCTTCTTCCTCTTAGTATTTTCGGCCAAAAGGAGAGAGCAAGCATGAACAAATTTTTTTTTTGTTTCTCTCTTCTTGGTTGCTGACAATGGGGTATGCCACTCTCTCACACACATTTTTTTTTTCATTCTTTTCTTACCCATGCTTATTTGTTTACTATTTCTCCCTAATGCCCAACAAAACATGTTTCATGACATGTTTGACCCATATTCTTTGTCATGGCGGCCATTACTTGTAGAAAGGGGAATTTGACATGCAAGTCCATTATTTTGCATGCATGCTTTAATTAGTCATCACCTATTTCCTATCGTACTTTCAAAGTTCACTACTAAGTCCTTTCTTATAAATTAGCACCTAATTAATAAAAATCGAGACACGAAATATTTACGCATACCAATTCCACATACAATAAGTACGGAATATAACACTTAATTATTCTTGTGACTCGGTTTCGTGGTCCCAAACCACTCTCCGACTAGGGTCACATTCGGTGTCACAACTCTCCCCACTCAAGAGATTTTCGTCCCGAAAAGCTTACGAGTAAATAGGTTCGGATATCGCTCTCTCATAGAGTTCTCGGTCTCCCAAGTAGCTTCTTCTATCCGTGCTTGAGCCATAACACTTTCACTAGCGGAACCCGCTTGTTTCGCAACTCTTTCACTTCTCGTGATAGGATACGAATTGGTTCTTCCTCATAACTCATATTAGCTTGAATTTCAATTTCGATGGACTAATCACGTGCGATGGATCGGATCTATAACGTCGAAGCATCGAAGCGTGGAAGACATCGTGAACCTTTTGAGTTCGGGGCAAAATCAAACGATATGCCACTTTGGACCGACTCGCTCGATATCTCATATGGCCCAATGAACCTCGGGCTCAACTTGCCCTTACGGCCGAACACGAGTATTTTTTCCAAGGCGATACCTTGAGGAACACTTTATCACCCACGATACTCGATATCCTTACGCTTCATATCCACGTCGACTTACGACGATCGAAGGCTATCTTCAAACTTTCACGGATTACTTTCACTTTCATTCGGCATCCCTAATCAAATCCACCCGAAAATCTTGCTTTCACCAAGCTCGGTCCAAAACAATGGTGTACGGCATTTACGCCGTACAAAGCCTCGTAGGTGCCATCTTAATACTCGATTGAAAGTTTGTTGTTGTGGCGAATTCAATCAACGGCAAATACCGTTCCCATGAACCACTAAACTCGAGGACGCAACATCTTAACATATCTTCAAGTATCTCGAATTACCCGCTCGGATTGACCATCGGTTTGGGGGTGAAAGCGGTCTGAAATGCAACTTGGTACCCAAAGCTTCTTGCAACTTTTTCCAAAACCGCGAGGTAAATCTCGGATCTCTATCCGACACGATAGAAATAGGCACCCGTGTAATTTCACAATCGAGAAACGTACAATTCCGCTAATTTGTCCATTGAAAAATCCGTGCGTCGGGGGACAAAGTGGGCCGACTTAGTCAATCGATCTACCACGACCCAAACCGCATCCTTCTTACTTGCGACAATGGCGGTCCGGATACAAAGTCCATTGTGACTCGATCCCATTTCCACTCGGGTATCGTGATTGGTGAAGTAATCTGAAGGCACCGATGTTCCGCTTTCACTTGTTGACATATTAAACATCTTGAAACAAAGTCGGAGATGTCTCGCTTCATACCATGCCACCAAAATCGGCGTTTCAAATCATTGTACATCTTCGTACTCCCGGGTGGATTGCCATTCGGCTACAATGGGCTTCATTGAATTATCGAAATGAGTTCAATTCTTTGGGACACAGACGACTTTTGAACCTCAAACAATCGTCATCGTCGATTTGAAACTCCGAGTCCTTGTTCGAACACACGCAGCCGTTTTGCAACCAACTCGTCATCGACTTTCGAGCTTCTCGAATTTGGTGTGTCAATAATGGTTTGGCTTTCATTTCAGCCACTAACACACCGTCGGATCGGATAGACAAGTGCACATTCATCGCTCGTAAAGTGAATAACGATTTACGACTCAAGGCATCCGCAACTACATTCGCCTTTCCGGTGATAGTCAATGATCAGCTCATAATCCTTTAACAGCTCGAGCCAACGTCTTTGTCGCAGATTTAAGTCTCGTTGGGTCATCAAATACTGAGACTTTTGTGATCCGAGTATACATGGCACCTTTCACCAAATAAGTAATGTCGCCAAATCTTTAAAGGCGAATCGATGGCGGCCAATTCGAGATCATGAGTCGGATAATTTTTCTCATGTGGCTTTAATTGCCTCGACGCGCAGGCCACAACTCGACCTTCTTGCATGTCATAAACCTAACCCAAGTAGAGAGCGTCGCTATAGATGACAAACTCCTTGCGGACTCGGGTTGCACTAGAATTGGGGCTTCATCAAATAAGTTTTCGATTGATCGAAGCTTTTTGGCATTTCTCCGTCCATTCGAACTTAACATCCTTTTGGAGTAACCGTCATCGGCGTGGCTATCGTTGAGAAGCCTTTACAAATCGTCGGTAGTAACCAAGCCCCAAAAGCTTGAACCTCGAATATTTCTGGAGGCTTCCAATTTAGTATGGCTGAAATTTTATTCGGTCGACTCGAATACCGTCTGAATACCACATGACCCAAGAAGCTTACCTCTCTTAACGAACTCACACTTGCTGAACTTAGCATATAATTGCTTGTCCGTAAAATTTGCAAAGACTAACCGCAGTGTTCAAAGATGTTCGGTCTCATTTCTTGAATAGACCAAGATGTCATCAATGAACACGACTACTGAATCGATCCAAATATGGTCTAAAGATTCGATTCATTAAATCCATAAATACCGCGGGGGCATTAGTGAGCCCAAACGGCATCACCGGAACTCATAGTGACCATATCTCGCTTACGAAGGCGGTCTTGGGCACGTCCGAATCTTGGATTCGCAATTGATAGTAGCCCGATCTCAAATCTATTTTCGAGAACACCGAGGCTCCCTTGAGTTGATCGAACAAGTCATCAATACGTGGCAACGGATATTTGTTCTTTATCGTCGCTTTGTTAAGTCGACGATAGTCGATGCATAGTCGCATGGTTCCATCCTTCTTCTTCACGAACAACACCGGCGCACCCAAAGGCGAAAAACTCGGGCGAGCAAAACCTCTATCCACCAATTCTTGCAAGCGAGTTTTCAACTCCTTCAATTCGTTGGTGCCATACGATACGGAGCTATCGAAATTGGGGTGGTACCGGTACCAATTCGATGCCAAATTCTATTTCTCGAGCAGTGGTAAACCCGGCAATTCTTCGGGAAAACATCCGGGTATTCACAAACCACGACGCAGATTCGGGTTTCTTCTCGATTCCTTGTCATCGAGTGCGTCGCAAGGTACGCCGCACCCTTTTCTTACATATTTACGGGCCAACATCGGCGATATTACACCGGCAACCCCTTTAAGTCCGTGGACTCAACCCGAATTATTTCATTATTCGCGCACCTCAAATCGATAGTCTTGCTCTTGCAATTTACAACCGCATCGTGCATGGTCAACCAATCCAAACCAAGAATAACATCGAACTCATCGAATGGCAAAAGCATTAAGTCCGCGGAAAACAAGAACCTCGGAACACTAGGGACTTTTCTTGCACACTTTGTTAACAAGCACGTAATGACCCAAGGGGTTTGACACCGAATTACAAACTCGAGAGACTCAATGGGCAAAGTCTTCTTTGGATGCTAAGGTTTCACATATATAAGAATGAGTAGAACCGGGTCAATCAAAGCAATTACATTTGTATTGAAAAGAGTGAAAGTACCGTAATAACATCCGGAGAGGCAAGATCCTCGGCGTGCGCGTATGGCATAAGTCCTAGCAGAGCACGAGCCTCGATCCGATGGTAGCACCTCTAGATCCTCTCGACCGCCACCGACATTGCCCATATTTCTAGGTGGCCTACCTCGAGCGATAGTAGCACCGGGTTTGCACTCGACTTGCATTCTGCTCATGCATCCTCGGGCAATCCTTCATAAAATGGTCGGCCGATCCACACTTATAGCGAGAGCGATCACGAAACCAACAGCTCCCGAATGCCATTTGCCACAATGTGGACACTCCGTCCTCTCTCTGCGATCATTTCCGCCACCGGCAATCGAGGTGACTCGTGTGGTCACGGGGGTCGATCGCGTCCTCGTCTAGAAAATCCCAAACGCCTCTAGACCGGCTCGCATCATCTCGAAATCTCTTCGATGCTTGTTGAAGAGACTTTCCGAGGACCTCTTCGAATTCTCCAATCCCCACATCAGCTTTTTGTTTCTCCTTTCTAAGCTCTTGACTTTACAAGCTCGCTCAACAAGTACTACGAACTCTCGTATCTCGAGAATGCCAACAAACATCCTTATATCATCATTCAGCCCATCCTCGAAGCGTTTGCACATAATAGCTTGGACGAAATGCATTCTCGCGTATCGCTAAGCCTCACAAACTTTCGTTCGTAGTCGATAATCGGACATAGAACCTTGCTTAAGATCAAGGAACTCCCTCCGCTTTTGGTCGATGAATCTCGATGATATACTTTTTGAACTTCGGTTAGAAAGAATTCCCAAGTCACTTGCTCTCTAGGCACCACAAGTCGAGTACTCCACCAATAGTAGGCGGACTCGTAACAAGGAGATGGTACACTTTAAGCACTCATCGGTGTACAGGATAGCTCATCAAGCACCCGGATAGTGTTATCTAACCATAATTCAGCTCGCTTCGGCATCATCATCATCCGTAGCCTTAAATTCAGTGGCCCCATGTTTTCGAATCCTATCGACCGGGGCTTACGACCTTATTGGGTCAATCACGGAGGTATTGTAGGTCTGGGGTTGCATTAAATCGGGAATGGAGGTGGTGGAACAATAGTGTTGGTTCGAATGTATTGATTAAACCATTCGTTCATCACACTATAAAAGGCTTGCTTAGCCTCGTCATTAGGATTGCTGGCCATAGGTTGAGAGTCCGCCGGCGCTGTCCCTTGCGCGGAGCAGCGCCACACTCTCCACATCGTCACTATCGCTCGGTTGGGATCGGGATCCATTGCTATAAACAAACATGAAGTCAAATTGTCGAAATTCATCACACTATCGATTCATCATTTAATGGCATGTATAGCTAGACCCCAAACACATCACGGTAGTCCTAGAATCGACTAAACCGTGGCTCGATACCAATAAAATTGTAACACCCCAAACCCGAGACCATCGCGGTGTCGGACCCGAGGGTTAACAAACCAAGTTCACATGTTTTTGCCCACCAATTTGACATTTCCAGTCAGGCTGGAAAACTGCGTCACTGTCGCCTTAAAATCATATCTCGAGTTTCAAAACTCGGAAACTGGTTTCGTAAATTTTCCTGAATTTAGACTCATATATACATCCATGGATTTATTTCTAGGATTTTTGGTCGGGCCAATTGGTACAGTTTATTAGTTAAAGTTACCCAAGTTACAGGGATCGACTGCTCTGACCTTCGCGCGGTATAACTTGAATATCTCTCTGCACAGGGCTTTAATGCTGGTGTCGTTTGTTTCTAATGAAACTAGACTCAAAATGGAATCTGTACATATAAGGTATATCTCCTAATTCTTTTGGATAATTTATAGTGAATTTTTAAAGTTGCGACAGGGAACCCAGAAACCATTCTGGCCCTGTCTCACAATAGCTTTAATATCTCTTAACCTGTAACTCCTATGACCGTTTCGTTTCTTCCATATGAAAATAGACTCATCAAGGTTCATTTACATAGCTTATTCACTATTTGATTCCATTCCTATGAATTATGGTGATTTTCACATTCACGCCACTGCAGCTGGCAGCATCTGTTTTAAGGTAGGACTTACCTATTTGGTAGTCTCCATGATTCAACTAATCTTGCCATACATAGGTTCATATATGATCATTTTAACCATGCCAATGGCTGATCATATGACCAACATTCCCATTTCCAAACCATAGCCACATCATGACCCCAAATATATATACATACAACCCACAATAAGTCTAAGTTCATGCTCCCTTTTGAGCCATTTTCGCATGGCCATACATACTTACATTACAACGTATTTAACAAACAAGAGGTAGTCCTATACATGCCATCTCAAGTTCAACCAAAATTTATACCAAAATGGAGGCTTGATAGTGTGGATGACTTGACTTCAACGATCCCAAATCCGATTGCCTCGAGCGAAATCTAGAAAACTAAGAGCCAAAGCAACGGGTAAGCATTTTATGCTTAGTAAGTCTCAAGGAATATAATGAACTATAATTTACAGCAATACATTCACATAGCCAAATGCATCATTTCATTAATACACATTCTTACTTCATACTTCATCATTGTATAAGTTCGCAAAGCATCAATCAATTCAATAACTGAAATTCATTAGTCGATTGAGCGAATGTTGCTCAAACACGTCGACTTTCCAATGCACATATAACGTACCTTATCCTTTGGGCTGTCCGAGTGTACTAATTAAATTCATTTCAGCAACCAACACTCACCTCCAGCCCAAGATTCTTGAATATAACCGGATATAATCACGTGCACAAATGCCTTGGTCTTAGCCGGATAGAATAACTCATACGAATGCCTTGGGCCTTAGCCCGGATATAACCACTAGCACAATTGCCTTGGTCTTAACCCGGATATAATTTCAGCATAATTGTCTTGGGCTTAGCCGGATATCATTCAATTTCTCATGCACACATACATCAATAATCATTGGACATACATATTTCATTTTCGTTACTAAGGCTCAAACACAATTAATATCATTAGCATATTAGCCTTGGGACTTAGCCCGGTGGAATTCAAATACTCATACACACATAATCAATAATCGTACACATCCATATTTCATCTCACATAATTCAAGTAAGGTCACTTCTTGAGGACTTACCTCGGATGTTGTCGAACGGCTTTTTCGGCTATTCGATCACCTTTTCCTTCCCTTGTCCAATTGTGGCCCTCTTAGCTCTTGAGCTAATTCAAACAAATTCAATTTATTAAAACCTCATTGTGCTTGCTTATGGCGAATATGACAAGGATTTTAAATGGTCATATGGCCACTCTTTAGCTTGAATACACAATGGTCATGCACATTTTATACTACATCAAGCAATTCAATACAATTTATTTGGGCATCAAGGAAATGCTAAGGCCTTCAATAGGCTACCCAAGGCGAATATTCATGTACATGTTGAGGTCAATTTTGCACTAATACCTCACAAAAACAGCATGCAATCTACTAATTTATGCTTTGCACATTGTGGCCCAAAACTTATAATATAGCATCAAGCACTTATATGTGTGCTAGGCGAATTGTGCTTGCAATTTCACAAGCATTCTTCCACATTTTCTTCTTTAAATCAATATATTCATCACTTAGTTCATAACCAAACATAATGTGCAATCATATATATGCATATATGAGCATGGCGAATTTTCAAGGTGTCCATAGCCATCCAAAACACAAACTTTTAACTAACATGCAAGAAGCATGAATCAAGCTCAAGAATGCATCATGGCCAAGTATGACAATCATGCTCCTTTTCAACTTTAATCATGATAAAACAAAGAAAACTCAAAATCTTACTCATGAGTAGAAAATCCATCATTGCATGCATCATCATCAAGCTTCACACTTAGCATGCAATGGCTTTATCACTATAACAACTTTGGCCAAATACCATTTCCATGGCATACCAAAGATTTGAGCCATGGCTAACATGCACATCAAGTTAGCAACCAAAACATGCATGAAACTCCCAACACAACCTCATACATACCTTAATCTTGATGCAAATTTAGCCAAATCACCTTCTAGATCTCTTCTAAACAAAGGAAATGAAGCAAAATCCTTCTTCCTCTTAGTATTTTCGGCCAAAAAGGAGAGAGCAAGCATGAACAAATTTTTTTTTTGTTTCTCTCTTCTTGGTTGCACGACAATGGGGTATGCCACTCTCTCACACATTTTTTTTTCATTCTTTTCTTACCCATGCTTATTTGTTTACTATTTCTCCCTAATGCCCAACAAAACATGTTTCATGACATGTTTGACCCATATTCTTTGTCATGGCGGCCATTACTTGTAGAAAGGGGAATTTGACATGCAAGTCCATTATTTTGCATGCATGCTTTAATTAGTCATCACCTATTTCCCTATCGTACTTTCAAAGTTCACTACTAAGTCCTTTCTTATAAATTAGCACCTAATTAATAAAAATCGAGACACGAAATATTTACGCATACCAATTCCACATACAATAAGTACGGAATATAACACTTAATTATTCTTGTGACTCGGTTTCGTGGTCCCGAAACCACTCTCCGACTAGGGTCACATTCGGGGTGTCACAAAAGATTCAAAGGACCGAACCCTAAATGAGCATAAAATGGTGTTTTTCACCTTCAAAATTCGGCTAAGGCATAAAAGATGGACAAAAATCATGTTTGATTATGATTTTATTAACTTAATTTGTCATTTACCTATTTACCCTTAATAAATAAACTTAGAAATTTATGATGCATGTCCATAAATGTCTATTAACCTTATCAATGGCATAATAACATCATAAAGGATCTCACATTTAATCAACCACAGCAGTTAGACACCTTTATCAAATAGAATGCAAATTTTGCATTTTACGCGATTTAGTCTTTTTCTCAAATTAAGCATCCAAATGATAAAATTATTTCACAAAACTTTCACACATATAATCACATGCTGTAAACAGAAAAAATTAATATTAAAATAATTTTTTAACCTCAAATTTGTGGTTCCAAAACCATTGTTCTGATTTAGCTAAAATCGGGCTATTACATGATGCTTAATGGCTATAGATATTATAAATGTTAAATTAGTTGACTTGTGGACATTGGTATGCTTGTGAAATTAGGCAAAATAATGCATATCATAATTTGGTCATGATGTTTGAAGTAATTAGTATTTGGTATTTTTTGAATGAGTAAAACATGAGTTTATAAGCTTGTTGGTAGTTAATATTGGAAGTGGTATGATTTAGCCTTGATTGTGGTTAAATAGATGTTCTTTTATGATATGAATGGATACCATTTGGGTTGTGTAGGTTCATACAAATTTGGGTGGCAATATGGCTTGGTAAATAACCTATTTTTTTCCACATGGGTATAGACACGGGCGTGTGTCTCAGCCATGTGTGACACATGGTCATGTTACACGACCGTGTGTCCCCTAGTGTGATTTTAGAAATCAATTCAGTATGCCCCACACGGCCTCACACACGGGTATGTGACCTAGCCGTGTGGCATAAGTCAGTATACCCTACAGATTTGGTACAACCTATCACATGGTTTGGCACATGGGCGTTTATGGCCATTTTTAGGGCACACGGGCGTGTATGGCCATTTTTAGGGCACATGGGCTAGCCACATGGATGAGTGTGTTGCCCATGTAACCCGAGTCAGAGAGTCAAATGGGTAGGACATGGGCTGGGACACGACCACGTGCTCCTATTTCGAATGTCCACACAGCCTGTGACACAGGCGTGTCTGGTCACACGGCCTGGTCACAAGGGTGTGTGTCCCCTGTTTTGAGAAAAAAAATTATAATTGTTCAAAATGTTTCCAAAGTTATAGGTTTGGTCCCGAACCACTCCCAATGCATGTTTAGGGGCTTATAGGCTTGTATAAAAGGCAAATTGATTGAGATGAACGATGATTGTATGAATTGATTAAATGTGTAACGCCCCAAATTTTTGGGAATTCTAAAAAAAAGTTTGTAAAATTAAAAATTCTATGTTCTGCTTGTTAAGTGTAGGTTTAATTGTGATAGTGGGCCTCTAGAAGGCCCAAGCTTATGATAACCCGATAGTTTTAATTAATTTTAATTCCATAAGAGAAAGGGGCTCTGGTAAATTAGGCTTTGAGGAATTAATTGTGTAAAATAGATCACAAGGAAGCAAGTGGTGAAGTGGCATGTGACGCCACAGGGAAGGCTATAAGTGGCGTGTGGAAGCTAGGGAGGACCCAGGTTCAAGTCACAATGACAACAAATCAAGGGATTAATTTTTATGAACAGAAAAGGTAAGTAGGGGAACTGAAGTAAAAGTCTTTCAAGAGGAGTTTGAGTTGCTCAGGAGATTGAGTAAGGAGGGGATAAGGGAGAGGATTTAGGAGCTGATCAAGGAGGATAGTGTTGGCCGAATAGTGGACTCTTGAGGAGCAAGAATTGGTCGGCCAAGGGTTTCTTTAGGGGGTAAATTTCGGCTAGGTCAAAAGCTAGGTATAAATTCGACATTTGGGAGTGTTATGCCGTTTTTTTTCTTTTTCCTTTCTGACCATTCTTCCTTCTCTTCCTTTCTTTTCTTTTCTTTTTTCTCTCCATCTATCTTCCTTCTTCTTTCCCCATAGCCCAATCCTTCCATTATTCTATTCATCTCCACGTTCTTATCATTGTTCTTAAGCCTTATATACAAAAGCCGAAATCCCGAAAGCTTGATTCTTTTTGTGCCGATTTTTTTAACCAAAACCACATCTCTTCTCTTCATCATTTGTGTCCGATTCACCAGCCCTCTAAAACCTCAAGTTTTGACGACAAGACCATAGCAAAACCCTCTCGTTTTACCTTTCTAAACAGAAGTTGCAAATAGTCGAAAAACCCCACATTAAAAGGGACTTGCCGAATACTGAAGTCACTGAAAGCCCGACTTTTGTTATCATCTGAGGGCTTAGATCTACATCGGGATCGAGTGGGAAACTCATTGGAATCATTCACTAAGGAATCGGTGGTAAGTCTTCTCCAACACTTAGTCTTCTTACATATTTTAGGAAAAGCCGAAATCTCTAAAAGTTAGGGAGGTTGTCGATTTGGACTTGTAATCCTGAGGGGTCGTAATAACTATTTTGTTTTGGTAATAACGTGATTTAGAGGTGGTTGATCAAGGGCTTGAACAGGTGGAACGATCGGATCTTTGGAGTTAACCATAGTTTGGCAGTAAGGTAAGAGCAATAAGGGTTTTAGGCATGTTTGGCCGAATGTGGTAAGGGACTATATACTCAATTTTATTTCGATATTTGGAGTAATATTAAGTGATTCGATTATAGGCAGTTCATGTGTAGATCTCGTTGAGGAAATCCCAAAAACAGGTGTGTAACTGACACCCTCTCATAGACTAGATCGACAAAAGCCGAAAAGCCGAAATGTCAGAAAGTTGGTATTTTGGGAATTTGTGAGTGTGCGAATGCTCGTAAGATAGTTGGGTTTGTATGTTCGGTATTCTAAAGGTAATAAACTGCAGTATGTGTGATTTCATGCATTTTGATAACTTGGGCTTAATGGGCCAAAACTGGGTTAATGGGCCAACGGGCCCAATTTGGTAAGAACGCTCGGTAAGTGTTTCTGGGTAAACGTAATGGCTACGATATGCATGATATCCTTAGAAATAGTTAGATTTACTAGAATACCCCTATGTATGCAAAATTACCATTATACCCCTATGTATGCAAAATGACCTTTATACCCCTAGGGTTAATTTTGTCTGAAAAGCATGATGAATTAAATCTGTATGATGCATGCCATGAATGCATATCTTTTGCATGGGGACATTGGTTATGTTATGGAGGAAGCGTCCTGGTGGCTATGCCACAAATTATCTGTTCTGGTGGCCTTGCCACATATATCTGTTCTGGTGGCACTGCCGCAAAATATCTGTATCTGGTGACTCTGTCACATTTTCTGTATCTGGCAGCCATGCTGCATATTTCTGTGGCGTGTAGTGGTTGGGTGGGTTGGGTAGTCTCCACACATGGTGAAAGGATGGTATGGGGGTGCACATGGTTGGATATGGTTGGGTTTCTACATAAGCATGATATATCATTACGATGCATTACGGGCCTATGGGCTTTATTCGAAATACATTGCGGTGAGGCCAACTTGTTTTAATTCTGTGGTTTGAGCTAATATGGGCTATGGTTGGGTTAATTTTACACACTGAGTTTCCCCAAACTCATCCCCTATTTTCATCTATGCAGGTAATCCCCAACCATAGTGGGCTTGGAGCTGCGAGGGATTCGGAGTGGCCACTCGTTCTGCAATATGGATTTCTTCTGGTGATTTGGACTTCAATTTTCTTTAGTTTGATGATTTGGGTTTTGTTATGTAATAAGGCCGCTTATGATTATTTTTGTTTGGGTTTTGATCTATAACTTATCATGATGATCTTAAATTATATTAACTATCAAAATGGGCTAGATCTAGGGTTCGTTTTCAAAAACATTAAGTGATTTCAAAATAACACGATTACAAGTAAGACTTCCGCTAACCAAACGTTTTCAAACTTAATCACTTTATTAAGATGGACTTAACCAAATGGTTTTCTCACAATTATACGAGATGTTAGAGTGTGGCAATGGCGGTGTGCATGTCTAGGATTGGAGTCGAAGGGAGCTTGGTACTTAAGCAGTCTGACAGTCTCACCTCCGCTTTTTCTGGTTTCCTACCTGGTGCACAGCTCCCATTCACTTTAACCTATAATAAGAGTATCTTTTACATCACCAATTAAGTTTTCCAAACTAAATAATACGGAATGTTTTGTACGCATCAATGTGGCGCACCGGATCCGGACGTAGCGTCTAGGCCGGGTTTAGGGTGTTACATTTAGTGGTATCAGAGCCAAGTTGCAACAACTCGGCTGTGGAATGGGTTTACAATAACAAAGTTTTTTTTTAAAAAAAGTTTTATGGAGACTGTAAAACTCTGTTTTCAAAATTTGGAATAGTGAGTGGCATTCCGAATCTCCGGCCCAAGCCTGTAAGTATTTTGAATTTTTCTGAATATATTCTGAATTATCTGTCTGTACTGAAACTTTACTAGAATACTCTAGATAGGATGCTACTGAAACCCTAGAAAAGCTTGCTAAAAGACTGAAATTGTAGCTAGACGTCGATTCTATGAAAACCATCTCTGAATTACTGTCTGAATCATAAAACATCTGTAATAAACATTGGAATGATATTAATGCATAAAATTCGTGTCGATAATACGATATGAGTACGCGAGCAGCTCGAGGTAGAGGCCGGGCGAGGCCGAGGAAGAGCTCGGCGGGATCTTCGTCTCTGAGACATATGCCGATGTGAAGCACCGGTACCTTGACAGCGGAAGTGAAATCACATGATCGTGGTGCGAGGATGGCGCCTGTCATGAGCTATGCTCCGAGTTCTAGAAAGGGTTGCCGGGGCAAGTTCGGGCAATGGAATTTGAGGATCGATTTCTAAACGACTCCGGGCTAACGGAGCGGAGATCTTTAGGGGTTTATCTGGTGTAGCCCCGAATGTGGCAGAATATTGGTTGGAGGCCACGGAACGAATTATGGATGACTTGGACTTACTCAGAGCGAAGTGAAGGGGCCGTGTCGTTCTTTGTGAGATGAGGCTTATCAGTGGTGGCTCACCATGAGGGATGGAACCCCAGCTGATAGGGTTACTTGGGAGCTGTTTAAGACAGCCTTTAAAGGAAAGTACGTCGGGGCAAGTTATGTGGATGCCTGTAGGAAAGAATTCCTGAATCTGGTCCAAGGAGGCAAAACTGTTGCTGAGTACGAGGCTGAATAGGTATGCTATGGGAATAGTTGCTACGGAGTATGAGCATAGCATTTGCTTTGAGGATGGACTTAGAGATGACCTTAAGGTGCTGATTGCTCTGCAGAGGGAGCGTGACTTCGCGGTTCTGGTGGAAAAAGCTAAGATCACTGAGGAGGTAAAGCATACTGAGAGGCAAAACCGTGAGAAAGATCAGAACCGTTTTCGAAAGGATTCTGGACCTTCGGGTGGAGCAAACAAGAATATCAAAAGGGCGAGAGTGGAGGAGCCAGTTCGAGCCGTTCCAATGAATGTGGTTAGACCGCCAATCTGTGGGGACTGTGGTAAGGTACACTGGGTGAGTGTAGGAAACATTCGGTGCTTGTTTCGATGCGAGATCTATGGAGCCTGAGTTAAGGATTGTCCACGAGAGAGCGATCGAGGCTCGAGTTCTTTGTCTGAGGGTTGTTCAACCCATGAGAGGTGGACCACAACCACCGAGAGGGCGTGGACAAGGTAGGGAGGAAATGGGAATGGAAATGGTCAAAGTCGAGGCGCTGGCGGGGGCGAAATCTTGAGGCTCGACAGCCAAGCATTGGTGTTTGCGTACTCGTCGTCGAGAGGAGGCGGCCTTTTGATGTAAATGGCGATGCGTTTTAGTTTCTAATATGCCGTATCTTGCCTTGGTGGATATTGGATCTACTCATTCTTATGTTGCGTGTGCCATATCTGGGTCTTTGGGAGTGCATTCTGAGAAGATAGTGAGTGGGGTATCTGTGCTAAGTCCCTTGGGTCACTCGGTTATGGTAGACAAGCTGTATAAGGATGTACCCTTAGAAACTCAAGGTAGGATCTTTCCTGGTGATCTAATGGAGTTGCCGTTTGGAGAGTTTGATCTCATTCTGGGAATGGACTGGCTTGTTAAGCATAAGGCGACTCTGGATTGTGCTGCTAAGCGAATGGTGCTAAGGACCACGGAAGGGGATGAGGTTATGGTGATAGGTGAGCGAAGGGAACTATCCCACTCATGATTTGGAGTTGGCAGCAGTGATCTTTACGCTTAAAATCTGGAGACATTACTTGTATGGAGAAAGGTGTATTATATACACAGATCATAAGAGTCTCAAGTATTTGCTGACTCAGAAGGAACTGAACCTTAGGCAAAGGAGATGGATCGAGTTGCTTAAGGATTATGATTGTTTAATCGAATATCACCCAGGCAGGGCTAATGTGGTAGCCGATGCTCTAAGTTGTAGAGCTGTATCTGATCTGAGAGTAATGTTTGCTCGTCTAAGTCTGTATGATAATGGAAGTCTATTGGCTGAATTACAAGTAAGGCCAACCTGGGTGGATCAGATTAAGGAAAAGCAGTTGAAAGATGAGTCTTTGGTCCCTCGTTTTCAACAAGTTAAGGAAGGGGAAACTTCTGAGTTTGGGTTAAATGATGATGGGGTTTTGTGTTTTCGAGGTAGAATTTGTGTTCCGAAGGACTCTGACTTGAGACAGTCAATTTTGAAGGAAGCTCATGGGGGACTTTGTGCCATGCATCCTGGAGGGAATAAGTTGTACCATGACTTGCGAGAACTGTAGTGGTGGCCTAGACTCAAGCGAGAGGTAACGGAATTTGTGGGGAAATGTTTGACATGCCAGCAAGTGAAAGCTGAGCATCAGTTACCTTCTGGATTATTGCAGCCAGTAAAAATACCACTTTGGAAGTGGGAGAGGGTAACCATGGACTTTGTGAGTGGGCTACCCTTGACACCATCGAAGAAAGACTCGATATGGGTGATTGTGGATAGGTTGACCAAGTCGGCTCATTTTATACCTGTTCGTACAAACTTTTCTCTTTAGAAGTTAGCCAAGTTGTATATGGCAGAGATTGTGCGACTGCATGGAGTTCCAGTTTCGATTATCTCTGATCGGGATCCTAGATTCACATCTCAGTTTTGGCAAAAGTTGCATGAGGCGTTGGGAACGCGATTGAACTTTAGTACGGCTTTCCATCCCCAAACTGATGGTCAGTCGGAAAGAGTTATTCAGATTCTGGAAGACATATTGAGGGGATGTGTTATTGATTTCTGAGGTATTTGAGAGGATTACTTGTCTTTGGCAGAGTTTACATACAGCAATAGTTATCAGTCGAGTATTTGAATGGCACCTTATGAAGCACTGTATGGGCGAAGGTGTTGAACACCTAGTTGTTGGACTGAACTGGGGGAGCGACAAGTTCTTGGACCTGAGTTGGTGGCAGATACTGAGGATAAGGTCAGGTTAATTAGAGATCGGTTAAAGGAAGTGTCTAATAGGTAAAAGTCGTATGCAGATCTGAAGCGTATGGGGATTGAATACTCAGTGGGCGATATGGTCTTCTTGAAGGTTTCACCTTGGAAGAAGATACTAAGGTTTGGTAAGAAGGGCAAGTTGAGTCCGCGGTTCATTGGGCCTTATCAGATTTTGAAGCGAGTAGGCCCAGTGGCTTATCAGTTGGAATTGCCTTCAGAGTTAGACAGGATTCACGATGTTTTTCACGTCTCCATGTTAAGGCGTTATCGTTCTGACCCTACTCATGTCGTGCCGGTTACAGAAATTGAGGTGCGAGCTGATTTGACGTTTGAGGAGGAGCCTGTACAAATATTGGATCGAGACGTTAAAGTTCTGAGGAGGAAATCTGTACCATTAGTGAAAGTGCTTTGGCGTAACCATGGCAGAGAAGAAGCTACTTGGGAGCCAGAGGAGGCAAAGCAACAACAATACCCTTATCTGTTCGGATCAGGTAAATTTCGAGGACGAAATTTCTTTAAGGAGGGTAGAGTTGTAACGCCCTAAATTTTTGGGAATTCTGAAAAAAAGTTTGTAAAATTAAAAATTCTATGTTCTGCATGTTAAGTGTAGGTTTAATTGTAATAGTGGGCCTCTAGAAGGCCCAAGCTTAGGATAACCCGATAGTTTTAATTAATTTTAATTACATAAGAGAAAGGGGTTTTGGTAAATTGGGCTTTGAGGAATTAATTGTGTAAAATAGATCACAAGGAAGCAAGTGGTGAAGTGGCATGTGGCGCCACGGGAAGGCTATAAGTGGCGTGTGGAAGCTAGGGAGGACCTGGTTCAAGCCACAATGACAACAAATCAAGGGATTAATTTTATGAGCAGAAAAGGTCTTGTGAGGCTGAAGTAAAAGTCATCGGGAGGAGTTTGAGTTGCTCAAGAGATTGAGTAAGGAGGGGATAAGGGAGAGGATTTAGGAGCTGATCAAGGACGATGGTGTTGGCCGAATAGTGGACTCTTGAGGAGCAAGAGTTGGCCGGCCAAGGGTTTCTTTAGGGGGGTAAATTTCGGCTAGGTCAAAAGCTAGGTATAAATTCGACATTTGGGAGTGTTGTGCCGTTTTCTTTTTCTTTTTCTTTTCTGACCATTCTTCCTTCTCTTCCTTTCTTTTCTTTTCTTTTTTCTCTCCATCTATCTTCCTTCTTCTTTCCCCATAGCCCAATCCTTCCATTATTCTATTCATCTCCACGTTCTTATCATTGTTCTTAAGCCTTATATACAAAAGCCGAAATCTCGAAACCTTGATTCTTTTTGTGCCAATTTCTTTTAACCAAAACCACATCTCTTCTCTTCATCATTTGTGGCCGATTCACTAGTCCTCTAAAACCTCAAGTTTTGACGACAAGACCATAGGAAAACCCTCACGTTTTACCTTTCTAAACACAAGTTGCAAAAAGCCGAAAAACCCCACATTAAAAGGGACTTGGCCGAATACTGAAGTCACTGAAAGCCCGACTTTTGTTATCATTTGAGGGCTTAGATCTACATCGGGATCGAGTGGGAAACTCATTGGAATCATTCACTAAGGAATCGGTGGTGAGTCTTCTCCAAAACTTAGTCTTCTTACATATTTTAGGAAAAGCCAAAATCCCTAAAAGTTAGAGAGGTTGTCGATTTGGACTTGTAATCCTGAGGGGTCGTAATAACTATTTTGTTTTGGTAATAACGTGATTTAGAGGTGGTTGATCAAGGGCTTGGACAGGTGGAACGATCGGATCTTTGGAGTTAACCTTAGTTCGGCAGTAAGGTAAGAGCAATAAGGGTTTTAGGCATGTTTGGCAGAATGTGGTAAGGGACTATATACTCAATTTTATTTCGATATTTGGAGTAATATTAAGTGATTCGATTGTAGGCAGTTTGAGTGTAGATCTTGTTGAGGAAATCCCAAAAACAGGTGTGTAACTGACACCCTCTCATAGACTAGATCGGCAAAAGCCGAAAAGCTGAAATGTCGGAAAGTTGGTATTTTGGGAATTTGCGAGTGTGCAAATGCTCGTAAGATAGTTGGGTTTGTATGTTTGGTATTCTAAAGGTAATAAACTGCAGTATGTGCGATTTCGTGCATTTTGATAACTTGGGCTTAATGGGCCAAAACTGGGTTAATGGGCCAACGGGCCCAATTTGGTAAGAACGCTCGGTAAGTGTTTCTGGGTAAACGTAATGGCTACGATATGCATGATATCCTTAGAAATAGTTAGATTTACTAGAATACCCCTATGTATGCAAAATTACCATTATACCCCTATGTATGCAAAATGACCTTTATACCCCTAGGGTTAATTTTGTCTGAAAAGCATGATGAATTAAATCTGTATGATGCATGCCATGAATGCATATCTTTTGCATGGGGACATTGGTTATGTTATGGAGGAAGCGTCCTGGTGGCTATGCCACAAATTATCTGCTCTGGTGGCCCTGCCACATATATCTGTTCTGGTGGCACTGCCACAAAATATCTGTATCTGGTGACTCTATCACATTTTCTGTATCTGGCAGCCATGCTGCATATTTCTTTGGCGTGTAGTGGTTGGGTGGGTTGAGTAGTCTCCCCACATGGTGAAAGGATGGTATGGGGGTGCACATGGTTCGATATGGTTGGGTTTCTGCATAAGCATGATATATCGCTTACGATGCATTACGGGCCTATGGGCTTTATTCGAAATACTTGCGGTGAGGCCAACTTGTTTTAATTCTGTGGTTTGAGCTGATATGGGCTATGGTTGGGTTAATTTTACACACTGAGTTTCCCCAAACTCATCCCTATTTTCATCTATGCAGTAATCCCCAACCATAGTGGGCTTGGGCTGCGAGGATTGGAGTGGCCACTGCTTACGCAATATGGATTTCTTCTGGTGATTTGGACTTCAATTTTCTTTACCTTGATGATTTGGGTTTTGTTATGTAATAAGGCCGCTTATGATTATTTTTATTTGGGTTTTGATCTATAACTTATCATGATGATCTTAAATTATATTAACTATCAAAATGGGCTAGATCTAGGGTTCGTTTTCAAAAACATTAAGTGATTTCAAAATAACACGATTACAAGTAAGACTTTCGCTAAGCAAACGTTTTCAAACTTAATAACTTTATTAAGATGGACATAACCAAATGGTTTTCTCACAATTATACGAGATGTTAGAGTGTGGCAATGGCAGTGTGCATGTATAGGATTGGATCCAAAGGGAGCTTGGTACTTAAGCAGTCCGACAGACTCACCTCCTCTTTTTCTGGTTTCCTACCTGGTGCACAGCTCCCATTCACTTTAACCTATAATAAGAGTATCTTTTACATCACCAATTAAGTTTTCCAAACTAAATAATACGGAATGTTTTGTACGCATCAATGTGGCGCACCGGATCCAGACGTAGCGTCTAGACCGAGTTTGGGGTGTTACAAAATGCATGTGAAAAGTGTGTATAAATGTGTTGTAAGTCTGGTAATGCTCCATAACTCTATTTTGGTGTCGAATATGGGTGAGGGGCATTACTGTAACACCCCTTACCCGTTACCGTCGCCGGAACAGGATATAAGGTATTACCAGAACATAACACATACCATTAAACATAATCGAGATATAAATATGTCATCCAATTTGATAGTGCATCGTATAACATATGTCTTGAACAATATTAGCCAACTTTAATGGCTTGTACAAAGTAGCTGGTCGAAAATCTTGTAACTAATATTTTAAACCTAGACAAATATGACACGTAACAAAATAATTAAGCCTACTATACATGCCATAATTCAAAACGTTTAGTTCAAATACCCTAAAGTATGATAGTGCGGGTAGATCTTCACGATCCTTAACTCCTGAGCAAGCCGAAGAACACTATAAGACAAAAGAGAGAAACAAAGTAAGCTTATAGCTTAGTAAGTAAGTATGTAAATACTAATTAAAGAATCTAACATGTTTACACAACAATTCAAGTTTATCTACTTTAACTTCACTATTCATTCCACTTTGATTTAGCTGTCTCTACTGCATCATATTCACTAAATAAATCATAACTCGGGTTACAAAACTCGAAATTCAAATCCGTAAAATTTCCCTGAATCTAGACTCATAAAGCTTTTTGCTAATTTTTTCCTATAATTTTTGGTTCAGCCGATTAGTACAGTTTATTAGTTAAAGTTTCCCCTGTTACACAGCTCGACTGATCTGACCTCTGTTCACTACGAATTGAATATCTCTCAGTACACAATTCAAACAACCCTGAGGTCTGTTTCATTTAAAACTAGTCTCAATAAGGAATTTAGGCATGTAAACTATATTTCTTAATTTTCTTTGTACAATTTTTAATTATTTTTCAAAGTTGGAACAGGGGATCACGTATTCATCCTGAGCAAGTCACATACAATTGTGAATATCTCAAATTATAGAACTCCTTTGCTTTCTCTGTTTCTTTTATATGAAAGTAGACTCATTAAACTTTAATTTCACATCTCATTCAACCTCTAATTATATTCCTCCTATTTTTGGTGATTTTTCAAAATTAAGTCACTGCTACCATCTAAAAACAGTTTTAATGCTAATTTCACTCTTTCACAAATTCTTTATGCTAACCTCATTTTATCTTATATTTGTATATACCACAAATCATTTTCACCACATTTCATTCACCATAAGTGTAGGTCCAAACCACAATATCACCACAAAACCATCCCGTTGAACAATTCGGATCAATCCTCGATATTTAATGGTTTCAAAGACACACCCCACCATCATACTTCGTTTAGTTCGGCTCTCTTGTACACATGGTGAACACTTAGTACCACTCATGCGACCTAGCCGATTTGTCTCGTAGCTCTCTTGTCTACATGGTGTCCTTCACTTGGAATCACGCATGTGACCTAGCTACATTTACCTTTCACGTAGCTCTCTTGTCTACATGGTGTCCTTCACTTGGAATCACGCATGCGACCTAGCTACATTTATCTTTCACGTAGCTCTCTTGTCTACATGGGATACATCTCGTATCACGCATGTGACCTAGCTACTACAGGGTGTCTCGTAGCTTTCTTGTACACATGATGTGCACTCAGCATCATACATGTGACCTAGCTACGCTCCCTCTATTTCATTCGATCTCTCCGAATGTTCAACCGGGATCTCTCTCTATATTTATTTCCATTTTTCCAATAGTCGATTTACATTTTAACATCAGCTAGTATGTTTATATAATAGGCTGAAATATAAGAATGTACATGAAATTATTGTAATATTTACATACAAACTTACCTTGGTGCAAAATGTGGAAATTTTGCGATTTAGTCCAAAACTTTTTCCTTCCCCCGTTCGAGATCAATTCCGCGTCTTTCTTGATCTATAATAACACATTTAGCTCATTTAATACTCATACTATTTATTTCAATCCAAAAATCACATTATGGAAAAATTACATTTTTGCCCCCTAACTTTTATAAAATTACATTTTTGCCCCTAGGCTCAGGAATTTAATTTCAGCCCTTATTCTTATGTTTTATGATATGCTGAACATTTTTCTCTTCTACAACAACATCAAATTCTCACTCTATCATATAGTTATGAACAATAGGTATTTTTACCGATTATCTTGCTTTTACTCGTTTTCACTTAAAACCGAGTAGCACAAGTTATTTAACATAATTTAAAACCTCATATTCTATCATAAAACATCAAAATACACAAATTTCACCTATGGGTATTTTTCCAAATGTGAACCCTAGGTTAAATTATTACTAGCATAAGCTTAATCGAGCTTAGGGATTCCAAAAACGTAAAGAACATTAAAAACGGGGCTTGGAATCACTTACTATGGAGCTTGAAAATTGAAGAAACCCTAGCTATGGAGAGAGGGAGAATTCGGCAGCAACTAAGGAGGATGATGATCAATTTTGTGTTATTTTTCCCATTTTATTTCATTTAATATCCAAAAGACCAAAATGCCCCTCCTTACTAAACTTTCAAAAATTCCTTCCATGTCCTAATTTTGACCATGAATTTTAAAATTGGTCAAATTGCTATTTAAGACCTCCTAATTAATATTCCAAAACAATTTCATACTAAAAACTTCCGGGATGTAAATTTTGCAACTTATTCGATTTAGTCCCTACTTTCAATTTAAGCACTTTAGGTATAGAATTTCATCACGAAATTTTCACACAATCATGCAATCATATCATAAACCCCAAAATAATTATAAAACAATTATTTCTATCTCGGATTTGTGGTCACGAAACCACTATTCCGATTAGGCCCTAATTCGGGTTGTCACAATTACATAATTGACCAAATGGAAAGATACTTATGTCCATGAAAAAGTGGTAAGAATCAAAGTATGTAATTTCTTATGAAATGATTTATCATATAATGGCTTCTAAAAGGGTATGTTCAAAGACACTAGCCTGTGGCTATGGTTAAAGTTATGTTTATGTCTTAGCTGTATGCAAATGAAATGGGTGTGAATAGGTAACGAAATGATAAGTGCATAGTTAAGATGTAATATGATGAAATAAAAGAATTGTCAAGTTAAATGACTTACTTATAAGAAAGGAAAATTACTTATGTCATGAATAAATACACTAATTTGTGATTTAATAACGTAATTAAATTTATGTTAAGTAAATGGACTGGTAAGTAAGTAAAGGAAATGGTACACAGTTTTATTAAAAGCCTGATGATTATGTAATTCAACTTATGAGTCTGTATTATGTTATAAATGGAAAGTAATCGGGATGCTATTGAACCTATTCATTTGTGAATTGATAATTATATTGTTGATAAACCTTAAGGTATTGGTAAAGGATTATTTATGAATTATAAAGTTTTTATTGAAATGGATTATTGCATTTTAAAGTTTATACTAGCCTACAAAGCGTTCATTGCTTATACGATTTTCTTTCTCTTGCTTTTCAGATTATCGAAAACTCAAATGATTTGGAAGCTAGCCGGAGATCTATCACACTATCCATCGGCTAAATTAATAGATTTTGGTGTTTTAAAGTTTTGGTTATAATGGCATGTATAGGTGTTTTGGTTGATTTTTATCTATTATGTTTTGGATTGTAAATTTGGTATCTTGAATGATTGAAATGGTTGATATGTTGATATATGTATATGGCCTTATGATGGATGACTTTATAGTCTTTATGATGCTTAGATGTGGAAGTTGAACATGGTCATTTTGATATGAAAAATGTAGTCGGTATTTATGGCTTATGATGCTAATTGTTAAATGGTAAATTTGGTACATATAAGTGTGGACTTGATATGTATACAAAATGGTAAGTTTTGTCTAAACTAGGAATTTGGTTATGCATGTTAGTTATTGTGATTGAGGTGCTCTTTGGGCATATTGGTTGTATGAATATATGCCATATTGATTTAGCTTGGTTATGCATGTTTTAAGTGCAACTTGAAAGCTTATTTATATGTGGAAAATTGATTGTAGGAAGGTGCATGAATGGGTGAAAAAAATTGCTTGGAAATGGCTTATTTTTCATCCACATAAGCGCGTGTCTCAACTATGTGTGACATGGCCAGGCAACACGGCCATGTGTCCCCTGTAGCTTACTAAGGGTTGCAAGTAAGGTAGTTACACGGCCTATCACACGACCTGGCACATGGGCGTGTGAGGCCATTTCGAAGGGTGCACGGCTTGGCACACAGGCATGTAGATTGGCCGTGTGACCCAAGTCAGAGAGTTACACGGGCTGGGACACAACCGTGTGTCCCTACTTCAAACACTCACTTATTCGTGTAACTCACATGAGATGGGATAGGGCCGTGTGACCCCTGCAATTTAAAAAATTTCATATTTTTCTGAAAAATTCTATATGTTTCTGACTTAGTCCAGACTTGTTTCTAATATGTTTTTTGGGCCTCGAGGGCTCGTACGAGAGACAATATGTATGTTATTGATTAACATTGGTATGATTAATGTTGCGATATTAAATGTTTAAAATTTTTTATAGTTTTGAAATGTAAACTTCAATAATGCTCCATAACCCTATTCTAACGACGGATACGGGTTAGAAATGTTACATTTATTGGTATCATATCTATGATTTAGTCGGTTCTCAGACTGAATGTAGCATGTGTGGAGTCTATAAATACATGCCATTATATAACATGTGATAGTGTGATATCTCCTAACTCAAATGAATTATGTTATCTTATAGATAAAGATGTCTTCCAATCGAGTTACTTCCGATAATGTTGAAAGCAATATTCAAGTCTCAAAATAAAAGGTTGCTAATGATGAGAAAAATCTAGAAAGGTTAGATTAGAGATTTATAATGTGATAGTGTGATATTAATGAATGTTAAGTTATATGAATTTTGGAGAATTAAATTTTGTGGTATTACAATCTCCACCCCCCTGGTTATTAAAATTTTATATCATGGCACATATGAGAAGTTGAAGAGTTCAGCAATTGATTGAGAAATAAGGTGGTCAAAACCACTAGTTGGTTAGCAAGTTAAGAAAGTTTTTGTAACAGCCCGATTATGGGCCTAGTCAGAACAGTGGTTTCGGAACCACTAATCTGAGGTTAGAGAAATTATTTTTAAAATTATTTTGTGTTGTAGCATGATTATAAGAGTGCATGAAAATTTGTGTGAAATAATTTTAGCGATTGCATGCTTAATTTCGAAAAAGGACTAATTTGCGTAAAGAGCAAAAGTTTTGTTTTCCTAGCAAATGGTGTTAAATATCTAGAGAATCATAATTAGGGGTTTTAAAGGGCAAATAGACCCATTTCTATAGGGGTAGTCAGCTATAGGGACAAAGATGAATAAAAAAAATCAAATTTGGTGATGTTGGTAGCCTATTTTGACTAGAAATAAGATTAAATAAAACAAAAAGATTTTGTATTTTTCATCCTTTTCTTTCACCACCAAAAATTTCAGCCATTTTAGGGGTTTTGGAGCTTCAAAATTTCAGCCACTTTTTATTCTTACAAGTAAGTGATTTTGATGGCCTTTTTGGATAATTTTTGTACTTTTGGGACCCTTGTAGCATAAGCTAGCTAATGAGGAGACTATTTTGCAAAATGGTTGAAAGTCTAGGGTTTTTCCATGAGAGTGTTCATGTTATTTGCTGAATTTTTATGGAAGAAAATAAATCTTGGTTGTTAAATAAATAACTTTTGTGAAAGGGTTTTTCATGAAAACCCTAACTAGGGACCATTTTGCATAAGTTATAAATTATGTGGTAAATGTGTGAAATAATTAAAATTGTGAGATGCTATAGGCTTAAAGTAGTTTTGGTTAAGCTTGCTTAATGAGGAAATTCGATAAAAATCTATTTACGAGCCTAGGGGTAAATCATAATTTTGTGAAAGTTTAGAGGCAAAATGGTCATTTTGCCAAAATATGATTTATGAAATGCATTGATTAATATGATGATTAAATTAGTGAATATTTATCATTTTAGATCAAGAAATAAAAAATCAGGGCTTAGACCGGGGGAAAGCCAAGCAAGTAGACTAAAACCAATTAGTCGTCCACTTTTTGTATACCGAGGTAAGTTGTACGTAAGTAAGGCAACTTTATCGCTATTAAGTGTTGAATGGTTAATTTTGCATAATATGTTTGAATATGATTATGAATAATGCATGATGAAATTAATGTGGTAAATTCCCAATTGAACCTAGGGATAGATTGGATATCCATGCCATGACATTTGGGTGACATGTGAGCCAGTGTAAGACCATGTTTGAAACATGGCATCGACAATGTAATGAGAGCCAGTGTAAGACCATGTTTGGAACATGGCATCGGCAATGTAATGAGAGTCAGTGCAAGGCCATGTCTAGGACATGGTATCGGCATTGATATGTGCGCTAGTGTAAGACCATTTCTGGGACATGGCATCAGCCACATTATGAGAGCCAGTGTAAGACCATGTATGGGACATGGCATCTACATTGAGATGAGAGCTAGAGTAAGACCATGTCTGGGACATGGCATCGGCCTCGAAATGTGAGCCAGTGTAAGACCATGTCTGGGACATGGCATTGGCAAATTCACCCTCTTGTGTAAAGCTTGTCAGATATCCTTTAGTACTCCATATGGTTTCACAGGTTATTTTAAAGTTGATGATAAAAACTTGGAATGATATAATCATGTTGTGAGTGGTACAGGTTCTTATTCGAAACTCATGAGATATGAGTCTAGATATGTTTCCTTGATGCTAAATATGACATGAGTAAGTTCTAGCCATGAAAATGATTTTGGGACGATATGGAAATCTTTGGCTTATACTTGTTATATATAGGCATGCAGTGATAATTACCTTTGTTCACTCAAGAATGTTGTGTTGATTTGAAATATGCATGGTTAATGTTGTTACCTATTTATATGCAACTTACTAAGTTTTATGCTTACTCCCTTTCTTTCCATTTTCTTATAGTTTTTCCAAGTTATCATTGAGAATCAAGGGATGTTGGAGGCATTGATCACATTATCACCTGAAGCTTTCGGTATAGCTAGTTTAAATGTTTTGAGTCTAGCATGTATAGGGACTTGATCTTTTGTTTAGTGTCATGTTAGTTTGGCCAAAACTGTTGGCTCATATGATGGATGAGATATTCATTTTGTATAGACCATTAATATTAGCTAATATTGATCCTTATTAAATGCATTTGATAAAGATTTTCATTGTTGTGGCTGTTTGGTTATGTGTATTTATGCATGGATTGGTTATACTTGATGTTGTGTAGGTTGGTGCAAGTAAGGGTGGCAAAAAGGCTTGGTAGATAGCCTTTTTTTTTCCACACGGGCATGTGTCTAGACCATGTGTGACACACGACTTGCCCCATGGGCATGTAGTTAGGCCATGTGTCCCCTGCACCTTAATTCTACAAGTCAGTATGCATGGTAGTAAACACACGGGTAGAGACACGGGCGTGTGTCTCAACCGTGTGGCGGACACGGCCTAACACACGGGCGTGTGCCTTGGCTGTGTACCCTCAATTGGTTACTGACGTCAGAAACAAAATGTCAAGGTTTTTGTACACGGGCTGAGACACGGGTGTATCATGGCCATGTGAGGGATACGGGCCATGGGCATGCGCGTGTGCTAGGCCGTGTGAAAACCCCTGTAGGTTCGAATCGAAAAATAAATTCACACTGGATGGGGACATGAGCGTCCCGATATGTTCAGGCCATGTGAGTCACAAGGGCCTTCAACATGCCTATGTTAAAAACACACACGGACATGTGACCCTTCCACATGGGCGTGTGCCCCTGTCTACTTGAAATTTCGTAAAGTTTTCTAGGGTGGGCAGATTTGTCCCGAATCAATCCTAAAGTGTGCTCGGGGCCTCGTAATCCCATAGTAGGGACATTAAGGTATTTTGAGAAGTTTTAAATTTGAGCGAAACTTTATAACCAAGAAATGTATGATTGCATGTGCTTAAGTCCAGCAACACCTCGTATCCTGTTCCGGTGTTGAACTTGGGTAAGGGGTGTTATAGTTTTAGATGAAATACTAGATTTCTTTTTCTGAAGATGATTCGGGATGCGCAATGCTGCTATTAAAGAAGAAGTTATTCACTAGTAATTGACTTTCACTGCTAATGTATATAAAGAATAGGTTAGTCGAGATTTCTTTTAAATTGATTTCTCTAGTGGAACGGGATAATGTGGGATCATTGAAGACCTTAGTAGTTATTGGGATAGTTGACACCTCTAACCCGTATCTGTTGCCGGAGTAGGGTTACGAGGTATTATTGATCAAATCACAACATATAGCATACATTTATCAAACATGAAGCATTCATTCTCATAAATCATTCAACACAATCACATTGTCCCTTATAAAGGCCTACGAGGCCTTAAACATGCTTTAGAAGTGGTTCGGGACTAAACTGATAATATATGGAAATTTTGGAAACTTAGAAAAATTTCAACCATACAAGGGTCACACGCCCGTGTGAACATGGCATGTGCCTCACACAGCTCCAGACACGCTTGTGTCTCAGGTCGTGTGGAAACAGGGCATACATACTAACTTGTGTATCACATAGCCGAAGACACGCCCGTGTGCCAGGCCGTCTAAAAACTGGAGGGTATACTGACTTGTACCACATGGCCAGTCACACTCTCGTGTGTGAGACCGTGTGGAGCATACTGGCTTCAATTCAATTTCATCACCAGGGGACACGCGGCAGTGTAACATGACCGTCTGTCACACAGGACTGTGACACACGCCCGTGTCTCTACCCGTGTGGACAAAAATAGGCCATTTGCAAGGCCAATTTGCCACCCCAACTTTAATGTACCTACACAATGTAAAATGGTACCATTTCATTATACAATTAGGTAGCCAAAATCATCAACCAAATGCACAATTCATACCATTATAATTTCATCTATTCCAATTCTCAAATCACTACCATTTACTTAGCCAAATACATGCCAAAACAAGATCAAGTAATATAGTTCATTTATCATAATTCACATAACCATTTGAGCAACTATAAATCCATAACCACATTCATACCAAAACATACCAAAATAAGTCATCACTCATGGCTATATATATACAAACAAAAACATATATATTTACAAGTCATTTCTAATAGCCAAACACAATAAATATTAACATCATTTGCAAGCCAAATCTCACTGCTATGATCACAACTAAACTACCACATCTAGCCTATACATGCCATATACCAAAAATGTATAATCCAAAAGTACCAACTTAGATGTTTGATAGTGTGATGATGTTCCTGACGACTCCCAGATCTGAGCTAGCCTTGATTCATTATAAAACATAGGAAAATAACATGAAGTAAGCTTCATTGCTTAGTAAGCTCGTGTGTGAACAATAAACAACTATCACCATTCATTCATTATTCAAATAATAGAAAATGATATACAACAATTCTATTAAATCTCAAAGCTATCAAATAGTCATTCACATAACTTACTGAAGAACTCATCAAGTCCATAGTTTTAATACTCAATTCATTATTGTACGTACCTGTACCATCTCGTACCAATCTCATACTCAACAACATCTTTCATTTACCAATTGAGCCATTCGGAATAGAACTCGGATACTCAAGGATCTCAATCGATAAGTACCTATACCATGGCCCGAAACCAAATCAAGGTAACTTATCCTCGGAGTACCTATAAAATGGCTCATAGCCAAATCAAGGTAACTCACCTCCGAAATACCTATACCATGGCCCGAAGCCAAATCAAGGTATAATTCACACCTAAAGTGTCAATATCGTGGCCTGAAGCCAACATAATAACCTAATGACATGTCACTAGCATCCTAAACTATTCCTAAGGTTCAACCAGGATTTCACGCTTCTCAAATCATTGTCGAATCATTCCCAAACTTGTCCATAATCACATAATCACAGTTCATGATATATCAAAGCATATAAAATACAATTCTAAATAAGCTCATTGCATATGAGCTTACCTCTTATTAGGAATTGACGGATCGGGTCGACTAATTGATAACCTTGCTTTCCCCCTGAACTAAATCTGAATTCTTTTTTCTTGATCAAAATGAATTCAAAATTAACTTATTTATTCAACTATTTATTCAATTTAGTCTAAAACATACATTTAGGCCTATTTGCATATTAGCCCCTAAACTTTCACATTTAAACAATTTAGTCCCTATTTCACAAATACACAAAATTCACACAATTCAACAAAACCCATGCTTGGCTGAATTTTAATAGGTCCCTAGCAGCCCAAAACTTTTATTTATTTCACATTTCAACCACACAATTTGCACATTTCAGAATTTAATCCCTATTATGCATTTTCATCAAAAATCACTTTACAAAACATGAAAATCTGTAATCAGGCTTTCATATTTCATCTTCAAACACCAAAGAACACATAGATTCAACAATGGAAATTCTCAAAATCTTTAACAGTTTCAAAATTAAAGGTACGGGCTAGCTAGATTGAGCTGCAACTATTACAAAAACATAGAAATCATAAAAAACAGAGCTAAAACCACTTACCAATTAAGCTTCCAAGTGACCGAACCCTAAAATGAACAAAATGTTTTCTTCCTATTCAATATTCAGCCAAATAAAAGATGATAATGAAGCTTAAATTTGGTTTTATTTTATTTAATTAACCATTATTAATAAATTACAATTTTAACCTTAATAATATAACTTAAAAATCACTTAATGGTTGTCCAAAATTGTCCATTAACACTACCAATGGTCTAATATCATCATAAGGACTTTTAATTTAATAAATCATAGCAATTAAACACCTTTAACAAATAAAATGTAACTTTTGCATTTTATGCGATGAAGTCCTTTTTATCAAATTGAGTAACCAAATGCAAAAATTTCTTAACGAAAATTTCAAACCAACATATTCATGTTTTAAATATATAAAATAATATTAAAATAATTTTTTGACATTGGATTTGTGGTTTCAAAACCATTACTTTGATTTAGCTAAAAACGGGTTGTTACAGATTGTGTCAACTATAATCATATCTGAATTCAACTTTTATGGCCGAGAATCTTACAATGATCTCCTCTAGGTGTCCTATATGTTCTTTTATCCTTAGAGATATATGTAGATGTTTTACCTCCAGATGTGGTTCTCTTCGTAAGGGTATGTTGGATAGTTATGATGGTAAGCAAAGGTATTGTTAACCTGACTGGTTAATGATCAGTATTGCTCTATTTTTGGCATTCTATGCAGTTCTACATTAGTAGAAGATTCAGCGATAAAGATCATATGTTGCCAATTTTCTACTTCTATTGGTTGTTGCTCTGCTTTATGCATATGGAATTTATGTTGTTTATATTACAACTGTTCCAATGCATTTGAGAGATATTTTTCTTCTGGATTTTAGCCAGAGTATCATCGATCTTTTTCTCAATTAATACGAGTTATATTGTCAGAAATTTAGGATTTATTTATATTGCCTTTATTGTTCCTATTATTTATCTTATCTTATATGGTCTATCTACAAAGAATACATTGACTTGCGATTACTATATCTGTTATGGTTATAATTCTTTACTGGATCATGTGAGCATATTAATATAGATCTCAGCTTTATTAATGTCATATTGATGCACTTATTATTTTGTTGGAATTATATTGGGTTTCTCTCATTGTTTTGGGGTGCATTATTGGTACATGAGGCGTTGCTTTAGCTACACCATTGTAATGTTTATCTTATTATAACACTGTGCTTAGTTTGGAAGAATTTTTTATAGGAAGGAGCAACATAATCCTTCTAATTGATCTGATGTCGTAGTTGAGGTATGGGTCAAAGCTTCGATGTTAATTATTGAAATAAATTCATTATGTATCCAACTTCTAGCTTTCAAGAAGGGATAAATAATGGTAACAGTATAGATGGTGGAAGATTAAGCTTAGCATCACACTTTAGTTCTCATCACTTTGATGATCTTGATTTATGACGGAAAATCAAGACTGGATGTTATAATTCGTATGGACTAATACAGTTGCTGTGAATTCTAATTGGTATTATGATAGAATCAGGATAGATTTTATGTTTGAATATTTTGTTGACAAGAAGTAAGCATTGATTTAAAACCTTAATATCAAATTGATAAAATTGACTCATTTGTTTCAGTCAAAATGGATTATTCACTTGAAAAGTTAGTTGAGTAGTATGTATTTGAGTTCATCTCTAGATTCTAAAAGAAACTTTGCGAATTCACAAGTAATACATGGACGATTAGTATGGGAAATTTTTATTCCAAAAGATATAACATAAGGATATATCAATCATATCAGTTATAATCAAGAAAATTATTTTGGGTTAAAAATCTTCTCTGTAGAATAGCTATCACAATTGTTTTAAAATGATATTGTTTGAAGCTTTTCATGAAAGGGAATGGTTGTAAGTGAAAGTTATAGATGGGTTGGAAACATCAATTAGAGTCTATTATGAAAATTACGAACTTTAGCTAAACGCTACAAATTATCTAATGTTCTGGAAACTGGTAATCTAAGTTTTTTTTTCCGGTTATGTTTTGACAGACAGTTACTAAGAATTTTTCGGTAGTTGTACTACTAATGATAAAGTTACGACGGGAAAGCATTTGTTCAGTTAAGTCAGGTACCTATTTTAGACTCACCCAAAGAAGAATTTCTTGTTTTTTGGAACATCTCATTTAGACAATCTTGAATTAAGATGGGTTCAATATAATAAAGTTGAGAGTAGAACCGTTAAATCTTTAGAAAATTTTGAGATGCATGGAAAAACATTCAAATATGGGAACTGTAACACCCCTAACCCATAACCGTCACCGGAATAGGTTAAGAGGCATTACCCAACTTATAACTCAAATCAAAACCACCATACAACAATTATCATCTCATTACTAATAAAGTAATTCATTCACATTCAAAATTCACATAAAATCAAGTACACAAAGCTGAAACATGCATTCAAGATCAAATTGATAACATATGGAAGTTTCCAAACTTATAAGAAATTTTCAAATTTTAAAAGGTCACACGCCCGTGTGATCAGGTCGTGTGCCTCACACGGCCTAGACACACCCGTGTGTCAAAGCCATGGAAAAATAGAGCATGCATACTGACTTTTCCCCATGGCCAACAGACACGCCCGTGTGCTATAGCCATGTGCTACTTAAGAGGTTACTGCTTTGCATACACGGCCACAAAGCACGCCCGTGTTCCCTGACCGTGTGGCACAATGCAGGCTTGGTTTAAGCCAACTTGCCACCCCTTTTTGGGTCAATCTTACAAGCAATTTAAACAAGAATAATTTTACCTCCAATTCAGCCAATCTTTATGCTATGGCATTCATCATTTATAACATAACAATATCAACCATTTCTCTACTCATTAACCTTACCAATTCATACTAAACACAAGGTATATTCACACCAAAGCATTTACTTCTATTTATCATCCAAAACTAAACTAAATCTACCAAAACTTACCAACATTTACCATTTCTTTTGTCCAACTAAAACATACCACAATAGCATATTAACATCACATACTATAAGCCATTCTCAACTTTGAATTCAAACACAAACTAACCAAATCACATGGCTAAATATATATATACATCACAAAACATACTTTCTTAACTACTAGCCTATACATGCCATACTTCAAAATATACAATTTCAAAAGGACCAAAATGAGGTTCGATAGTGTGGTGGCGATCCTTTATAGTCCCCGAGCCTGTAGTAGCCTTGAAATGTATAAAACAATGCAAACAGACACAAAGTAAGCTTTCAAAAGCTTAGTAAGCTCGTACCAAAATATTAACAATAAGAAATATGAAACATCATCACATAAATACTTATAACATCTAAACTAATCCATCAAATTCAGGCTGAAACCAACTATATGTTTGTACATATTCAATAAACTTTTAAACATTTTACCACTTACCTCATAGGTAACAAACTTACCAGAATAATTTCATATTTATTCGTTTTCAATCTCACCTTTTGTTCGAGTACTTTAAAACTTTCCAAAGATCATAATCGCCTTAAATATCCGTACACTTAGTGCTTAGAGATTAGCCAAAGCTAGAACAATCCCGCACACTTAGTGCCGTCTCAATTGACCGAGAATAAATCAGTATCGCACACTTAGTGCCTTCTATAGCCGAAGCTATGCCAACTCGTACACTTAGTGCTATTTATAGCCGATGCTATATTAAACCGCACACTTAGTGCCAATCATAGTCGAATATCATTATACTTAAAATGTAATCAAATATCTATATAATATATGCATTACCCTCATAATAGAACATATCTTTAACAACATTTATTATGTACGAACTTACCTCGTACTCGAAGTTGTCGACTTGAACGTTTATTCAACAATCTTTGACTTCCCTCGGACTAAATCAGAATTCCTCTTTTCTTGATCTATATGTATTCAAAATTAACCCTTTTATTCACCAAATCATTCAAAACAATCCATATACACACAATTAGGGCATTTTGCAAATTAGCCCTCACATTTTTACATTTTGACACTTTAGTCCCTAATTCACCAAATCACCAAATACACAAAATTTGAATATACTCATGTTTGGTCAAATTCTCCTAGCTCTCATACAAATCCATACATTTCATTTATTTTACATTTTAGTCCTTCAAAATAACATTTTTACAATTTAGCCCAAATTACTTAATTTCACCAAAAATTCAAAGACAATACATGTAAACCCAACATCAAGATTTCATATTTCAATATATAACATCACCAAGCTCATGATTTCATACATGGTACATTTCCAAATCATCAACAATCTCATGAATTTAAGCATGGGATAGCTAGAACACTTAACAACGATCACAAGAACATAGAAATAATCAAAAACCGAGTCAAAACCATACCTTAATTTATCTTGGAAGTAGTCGATTATCAAAACACAAGAACCCTAGCCTTTCTTTCTTTTGTTTTGGCAAAATGGGATGAAAATAATATGAATTGTGGCTTTTGTTTTATTAATATAAACTTAATAATAAATTTCCAAATTTAACCTTACTAAATCACTTAAAATAAACTTAACGGATGCTCATAAATGTCCATTATACAAGGAAATGGCTTAATAACCACATAAGGACCTCTCAAATATAAAGCCAAGTCAACTAAGCACTTTTAATATCTACCACACAGCTTTTACCTTTTACATGATTAGGTCATTTTTACAAATTAAACACACAAATAATTAAATTTCCACTCGAGACTTTCACATATATCAATTCACTTATAATAGGCACAAAAAATAATATAAAAATATTTTCTAACTCAGATATGTGGTCTCGAAACCACTATTCTGACTAGGGTCAAAACTAGATTGTTACAATTCTCCCCCATAAGGATTTTTGTCCCCGAAAATCTTACCGTTAAATAGATTTGGATATTGCTATTTCATAGCATCTTCAGGCTCCCATGTGGCCTCTTCAATACCGTGCGGATGCCACATCACTTTAACTAATAGAATCTTCTTATTACGTAACTCTTTAACCTCTCGAGCTAAGATTCAGATTAGCTTTTGTTCGTAGGTCATATCAGATCAAATTTCAATCTCAGATGAAGGAATTACATACGAAGGATCATATCTGTACCGTCGAAGCATCGATACATGAAACACATTATGTATCTTTTCTAACTCAGATGGTAGCCTCAATCTATAAGCAACCGTCGCTCGATGATTTCATACGGCCCAATGAACCTCGGACTCAACTTGCCTTTTCTACCAAACTGAATCACTTTCTTCCACGGAGACACTTTCCAAAACACTTTGTCGCCAACCCTAAACTCAAGTTCTTTTCTTTTCAAATCTGCATATGATATCTGATGATCAGAAGCTGCTTTGAAACTATCTCGGATCACTTTCACTTTTTGTTCGGTTTGTTTTATCAAATCAACCTCATGAATCTTATTTTCACTGAGCTCTATCCAATACAAAGGTTTACGACATTTACGACCATATAAAGCTTCGTATGATGCCATTTGGATGCTTGACTGAAAACTATTATTATAAGCAAATTCAATCAAAGGTAAATATTGTTCCCACGAACCTTCAAACTCAAGAATGCAACATCTCAACAAATCCTCGAGTATCCGAATAATCCGTTCAGATTGACTATCTGTTTGCGGATAATAAGCGGTGCTAAAATGCAATTTAGTACCCAGAGCATCTTGCAATTTCTTCCAAAATCTCGATGTGAATCTCAGATCTCTGTTTGACACTATAGACAATGGCACACCATGTGTAATGCCCCCATTTTTGGGCCTAAAAGTATTGGGCCTTGAGCCTGGGTTCGGGTAGAAGATGGCCCGAATAATTTGGTTGTTTTAATTATTATTGTATAGTATGTTTAGTTAGTAATTAAATAAATTACGAAGGGTTATGGTGTGGGAAAAAGTCCGGGGCTCGGCCTATAGCTTTAGTAAAATTTTTAAATTTTGCCTCTTAAGGAAATCTGGGCATAAGGCCTTAAAAATAAGTTGGGTAGAAGCTAGGCATAAAGGAATGCCTGGCCCAGTGGTTAGGCAGGCTAGGTAGCAGGAAGAAAGGCTGGGGTTTGATTCCCAGTGTGCACAAACATGTTTTTAAGTCAAGGGCTGTCGCAGGCAGGCCTTAAGAGTTGTTGGGGCTAACTCATGTCACAATAAGGAACCCAGCCTAGTGGCAAGGGACGTTAGAAGGCTAAAGGGGACCCCAGTTCGAGGCACGGGGCACGCGAGACGTTTATTTTTTTAAGTATATGGGTTGTACTAAAATAGGCTTTAAAGGAATTCACGAACAGAGTATGCCACAATGAGCGCCTGTGGCGCAGTTGCAGCAGTGTACTAGGTATGCTGAGAGGATGTGGGTTCGATTCCAGGGGAAGGCGAAATTTTGATTTATTTTTAAGTAGTTGTGACTGCAGTAGTTAAGCCTTAAAATTAATTGTGAGAAGATTATGTCATGAAAGGAACTTAGGTATAGTGGAAAGCAGCGTATGTGTGTGTTTAGAAGGTCGCAGGTTCGAGATATATAGCAGACAAAATTTCTTTTTTATTTCACAAGTAACCGAGGCTTCAGCAGGAATAGATTAAGATTAATTGTGACCCTATTATGGTATAAAGGAAAGATTGGTGCAGTCACCAGCAGTAGGATGTGGAGCGCAGGGATAGGAGGAGGTCTGGAGTTCGAGTTGCTGTGCACGCGAAGGACCAATTTTGTTGCTCGCGTGGGGAAAGAGTTGGAGTCTGATCAGGACTCTCTTAGCAGCATGTTGAAGCGGTGCAAAGGGTGGATAAGGCTGCTACACGGTGGAGAGGAGTTTGAATGAAATTCAAACTGTGCTAAGGGCTAAAATTAAGGAGCAAAATAAGGAATTTGAATATGGGAAGGACGGTGGTGCCGAAATAGAACTCATTCGGCTTTGGGCAATTAGATGTCGAAATAGCTCTCAAATTTTGGCTAGGATGAATTGTTTGTTTCTTTTTTTAGCTCAAATTCTCTTATCATATTTTTTTATTTTATTTTATCAACTTTCATTCCTTTTGATCCATCTTTCTTTTCTTCGTCGAAGCCTAAATCTTCTATTGCTATTCTTAAAATACTTTCCACCGATCTCTCTCAAACCATTGCTAACTGATTACCATTCGAAAAGCCGAACCACACTACGTGATAGCTAACTTTACTCCTTAGCCAAATCCTCGATTCTTTTTCTTCGTTATTCTTCTATTTTCTTCTTAAACCGAAATAAGCATACCTAAGAATAAGTTCTAAAAGTGGAATCTCTAGATCTGTTCTCTTCTTGTATTTTGGGGATTTGATCTACAACAAATCTGGAATAGGAAGGTACTTCGGAACGTTTCTGGTAAGTAGATCATTGTGTGGATTTAAGGACAAACAATCAAGGAGCATAGAGGGTTGACACTGTTGGAGCATCTAGATCTGGTAGTTGGAGATCGATAAAGGCTGCTCGTGTGTGGAACTTGTCAATGTTTCGTCATAAAACAGGTGTGTAAACGACACCCACCTATAGACTAGATCGACAAAAGCTGAAAAGCCGAAATGCCGAAGAACCAGCATTTTGTGGACTTGCGAGCGTGCGAGCGCTTGTGGGATAGTTGTTTGTGAAACCTGGTAATCTCAAGCGGTAAGATTGCAGAGTGTGCAATTTCGTGCACTTCGGTATATTTGGGCTTAATAGGCCGAAACCGGGTTAATGGGCCAACGGGCTCAATTTGGTAAAAATGCACGGTAAGTGTTTCTGTTAATACGTTAATGGCTGTAACATGCATGGAAACCCTAAAATAGTAAATTTACTAAAATACCCCTAAGTATAAAAATTACCATTATACCCCTAGGGTTAATTTTGACTGAAATGCATGATATTCTGATTCCGTATGTTGTATGCCATGACATGTATATCTGTTGCATGGGATATGGGTTATATTGATGGAGGAAGCGTTCTGGTGGCTATGCCACAAATATCTATTTCTGGTGGCTACGCCACAAATATCTGTTCTGGTGGCTCTACCACAATATCTGTGACTGGTGACTTTGTCACAATATCTGTTCTGGTAGCCATGCTGCAAATTCTGTGGCGTGTAGTGAATGGGTGGGTCGAGTTGTCTCCCCGCTTGGTGTAAGGTTGGTACAGGGTGTATACGGATGGATATGGGTTGGGTTTTCTGCATACATGATATATCTGTTCCGTATTTGTTATGGGTCTATGGGCTTCATTCTAAATTCTGTATAGGGCTAAGGCCCAACTTAATCTCTTTCTGTGGTTTGATCTGATTTGGACTATGGTTGGGTTATTTTACACACTGAGTTTTCCAAACTCACCCCTTAATTTCATCTATGCAGGAAATCCCCAACCATAGTGGACTTAGAGTCGTGAGGGATTCGGAGTGGCCACATGTTCTGCAAATTCGGTTTTCTTCATATGTTTTGATCAGCACTTGCTTACTTGAATTGATTTGGGTTTTTAAGTTGTAACAAGGTCGCTTTAATTATTTTTAATTATTTTTTGTATGTTTTGTTAGCTTAGATATGATATTGTTTTGATTGTTTGGAACTGAATAGCTCTAGGGCACGTTTTAAAAAGGTTATTTGATTTCAAAGTATCGCGTTAACAAAGCAAAGCTTCCGCAACGTAAACATTTTCAAAATTAATAACCTTTTCAAATGGTTTTAAACGAATTGGTTTTCCCTAAACAATCACTCAATTAAAGTGTGGCAATGGTTGTGTGCATGTCTAGGTTTGGATCCGTGGAGAGCTGGGTACTTAAGCAGTCTAATTGGCTCACCTCCTCTTTTTTGGCATCCTACCTGGTGCACAGCTTCTATTCACTTTAATCTATAATGAGGATATTCTTTAAACACTAAGTAAGACTTTAGATAAAGCATGACTTTTCTAGTAACGCTTCAATATGACACGCCGGATTCGGTCGTAACGTTTGAGCCGAGTTTGGGGTGTTACATTTAGTGGTATCAGAGCCCGGTTACAACAACTCAGCTATGGATTGGGTCCGAAAAGCTTTTCGAAAAAAATTTCTAAACTTAGGCCCAAGAAGGGTATTTTGGAAACGGTTTTGGAAAGTTCGTTTCAAAGATATTTTACAAGGTATACATGTTTTAAAGGTTCAATCTTAAAATGGTTTAAGTTTTTCTGGGTTTCTGAATTTTGATAACTGAAGAAGTGGCACACTGAATCCCCAGAACCAAGTCTGTAAGTATTTCTGTTACTCATACTACACTGTATGAAGATATTACTGTAGATAGAACTGAGACCATATCATGACATTATAGCTAGGGCAATACTAAAAACCCTAGAACACTGAGACTATAGCTAGGTTATGATTCTGTGGAAATAGAAACTTTAAAATACTATCTCTGCATAAAACATATGAAGAAGTACTGAAATTTTTGAAACGAGATCTTGGAGTTATTGTTATGCATGTTGATAATGTAGAGTGTTGATATGGATTCTTAGGGTAAGCGAAGTCTCCAACTTCGGGTAACGGTAACTCAGAGCTTGGGACTGAGGCACTGGCCGAGATAGTAAGGAAAGTGGTAGAAGAAGTATTGGAGACCAAGGTTAAGGAAATTAGGGAAACGCTTCAAGCAGGGTGCTTGGAGTGTAAGAAGAGGAAGGATTCTAGTTCTCAGAAGACTAAGCCTCGTTCTGTGAAACATGTTAAGACACGACCAAACTTTCCAACCTGCAAGAACTACAACAGGTGTCATCCAGGTGAATGCCATAGGAAGACAGGAGCATGCTTTAGATGTGGGTCCAAGGAGCATCGAGCTCAGGATTACCAAGCTTATTCTATTTAAGTGTGTGTTCGAGCTGTATGCGTGCTTGATAAATGTTTCTTTACCTTGGTAATTAGATGCTCTGGGTCGTACTAAGAATTATTTTTAATCAGAGTGCACAGTGGAAGCATAGTGGTTTGACTTGAGTAATATGGTTAGTTCATAGTTTGAAATTTCGAGGACGAAAATTCTTTAAGGGGAGTAGAGTTGTAACGCCCTGATTTTTGGGCCTAAAAGTATTAGGCCTTAAGTCTGGGTTCAGGTAGAAGACGGCCCGAATAATTTGGATGTTTTAATTATTATTATTATTTAGTATGTTTAGTTAGTAATTAAATAAATTACAAAAGGTTTATGGTATGGGAAAAAGTCCGAGGCTCGGCCCATAGCTTTAGCAAAATTCTTAAATTTTGCCTCTTAAGGAAATCTGGGCATAAGGCCATAAAAATAAGTCGGGCAGAAGTTGGGCATAAAGGAAAGCCTGGCCCAGTGGTTAGGCATGCTAGGCAGCAGGAAGGAAGGCTGGGGTTCGATTCCCAGCATGCCCAAACATGTTTTTAAGTCAAGGGCTGTCGTAGGCAAGCCTTAAGAGTTGTTGGGGCTAACTCATGTCACAATAAGGAACTCAGTCCAGTGGCAAGGGACGTTAGAAGGCTAAAGTGGACCCCAGTTCGAGGCACGGGCTGCGTGAGACGTTTATTTTTTTAAGTAAATGGGTTGCACTAAAATAGGCTTTAAAGGAATTCGTGAACGGAGTACGCCACAAGGAGCGCCTGTGGCGCCGTGGCAACAGTGTGCTAGGCATGCCGAGAGGATGTGGGTTTGATTCCAGGGGAAGGCAAAATTTTGATTTATTTTTAAGTAGCTGTGACACCTCTAATTTGACCCTAGTCGGAAAGTGGTTTCGGGACCACAAAACCGAGCCACAAAAATAATTAATTGTTATATTTTATGCTTATTATTTATGAATAAGTATGTGTGAAAATTTCATGCTTTAATTTTGTCATTTGGATGTGAAATAAATAAAAAGGGGCTTATGTGAAAAATCTTGAAAATGTCATAGGTTAATTGGTAGTGGCTAAAAATTTGCATGGTTTGAAGCATGAGGGACTTGCATGTCAAACATTCCTTTTTCTTGGTAGTGGACGGCAAGGATGGGCATGAATGACACATTTTGGCATTTTGTATGTTATATTTTAGTTAAATAATATCAAATAGTTTTATAATAAATCAAGTTATTATATGTCATAAATTATAAGAGGAATTAAATAATTAAAAGGGTGAGAAAAAAAAAACAAACAAAGTTGGGTCTTTCTTCTCCTCCATTGCCGTAGCCTAAAGGGGGGGGGGGAAGAAAGTTTTGTTGCTTTATTTTTGGCTTAGAAGATGGCTAGAATGAGGTATGTATTGAATGGTTCTTGAAAATCTATGCATGTTTGAGATGATTAGTTCAAACTCTACTTATCCCATAGATTAGACTTAGAATTTTGAGGTTTGAGATTCGGTCAATAAGCTTGAAAATCATAGTAGTTTGTTTTGGTAAGCTTGGTATACGGATGATAGATGTGTTTTGGTTTTGGTTTGATAATGATGTTAATGATGGTGATTTTCGGTCATGCATTAACTTAAATTGTAAGTATGATTTATGGTATAATTTGTGTGATGGAATGGTCTTGAGATTTGGCTTGATTAAATGGGTAAAATGCTAAGTGTTTTAAAGATGATGTAATGGTTATTTCGGTTTATGTGAAGTAAATATAGATGATGGTTATAAGCTGTTTTATGATTTGATAATGGTGATTAAATCTTGTAGTTAAGTGTTTAGATATATATATATATATTAATAATGAATTTAGTTGTACTTGCTATGTGAGAAATGTGCAATGCTATAGGTATTTGATTATTAGATATGGTTATTTTAAGTTGATTTGTAATGGTATGATTGCATTGATGAATTGGTTTGGAAATGGTGGGAAGAATTGGCTATTATGCTTGATACTAATGCCAAATATGAGAATGTTGTACTTGAAAAATGTAGGTGAACATGACAAGTGTATTCGGCTTAGGGCATAAAGGATATGAAAATTTGGTATTTATTTTTGATTGTGTGTGTATGACCATGAATAATTGGCTGCACAAATATTATGAATACATAATGTTTGATAAATTTATTAAGCTACAAAACATTATACATGATCGGCCAATGTAAATTATTTGAGTAAAGTATATCTTGATGGTACATTTCGGCTAGTATAAAATGTATATGGATGTTGTATGACTATGTTTAATTTGGGAAGTAAATTGTTTGATTTAGCTCAAGAGCCTAGAGGATCAAAGTTGGATAAGGGAAAGGAAAAGTGATCGAATAGCCGTCAGAATCGTTCGGCAACTTCCGAGGTAAGTTTTAAGTGATTAAACGTTGAGTAAATTCAATCATAATAGGACATAATGAGTTGATTTAATAAGATATGATGTGGCCATGATATGTCTTAAACTCAAATGGTAAGTTCATAAGTGTTTGGACTTGGAAATTTTAGAGCAAATTGTAATAACTTGCTTAGGACATTAGCAGTAACGTGATTTTAGAAAATCACTATAAATTGTTGGTGTGGAATTATAGGCTGAATAAAATATGTAATAAAAGCTTAATTAGTCTAGTTTCTTATAAAAGAGACCGTGTAAGCAAAGAAATTTCCTATAAAGAGATATTTAAAGTTGTGTGAGACAGTGTCAGAGTGACTCCGAAATCCCCTATTCTGTTTTCAGAAAATCATTATAATTTGTAAAAAAATGGTTATAAGATAAAATGTATATGCTTAGACTCCTTAATGAGTCTAGTTTCAAATGAAATAAAATATAACATATTTTGAATTCTGTACAATGAGAAATTTGATTCGTAGTGAAGAGTGGTCAGATTAGTCAAACAGTGAAACAGGGGAAATTTTAAGAAAAATCTGGTATTGATTGACCAAACCTAAAATTCTGAAAATTTTATGGATGGAAGATATATGAGTCTATATTCAGGGAAAATTAACGGCAATTGATTTTAAGATTTGTAGCTCCAGTTATAAATAATTTAGTGACTATTGCTCAGGAAAAACAGCTTGTAGTGAATATGTTAATTTGTTGTAAACATTGATGAAACTATTTCAATTGCTTATAAGCTATTGGTGAAATTGATGTACAAGATAAATATATATGTGTGTGGTAAAGCCGAATGGCTAATGTGAAATATGTATGAGATATGTATATGTGGTAAAGCCGAATGGCTAATGTGAAATATATATGAGATATGTATATGCGGTAAAGCCGAATGGCTAATGTGAAATATGTATGAGATATGTATATGTGGTAAAGCCGAATGGCTAGTGTGAACTATGTATGAGATATGTATACGTGGTAAAGCCGAATGGCTAGTGTGAAATATGTGTGAGATATGTATATGTGGTAAAGCCGAATGGCTAGTGATTCGGCTAGTGTGAAATATGTAGGAGATGTGTGTATATTGTGGCTGAATGACCAAATGTGAAAGGTGTGTATTATTAGATATTTGATGAGGCAAATGAATTACAAATATGACAGTCAATGTCAATGTTGTAACATGTGAATAAATGTACATGAAACTTGGAAATATATTCCGTGTAAGACCTGATGACTACGTGTGGAGATTATGTCCGGGTAAGACCCGATGTCTACGTGTGGAGATTTTGTCCGGGTAAGACCCGATAACTACGTGTGGGGACTATTCGAGCTAAAGGTTTCACTGAAGATTCGAGTAAAGCATAAGATTATACGACCTCACAGTAACGATTGGTAATAAATATGTTCAATGCGTTAAGCTGGTCAGGTATGTATTTTGAGATTATATTTAAGCTTGATTTGGACTAAATCACAAGGTCGTTATGTGATGCATATGTGAGTAAAGCAATAAGACTGTTCTGTGATTATTGTGCGTTTGGTCAATGTGGAAAGTTAGGTGAAAATGTGTAATGTACCTATGTTTATAAAAGATCAAGATCAAGTGAGAATTTATCGCCTATTATATATGATGAGATGGGCATATTCAAGAAAGGGATGGTATGCCCAAGGAAGAGTGAAATAAAAATACGATCAACTATGTTATAATTTGATTGTTATCTGTTGACATTGCTTAAAACTTACTAAGCATTGAAATGCTTATTCCGCTTACTTTGTTTCCCTGCTTTATAGATCTCATTTGGAAGCTACAGGCTCGGGATCGCCAAGAACTAGTCACACTATCACTATCCACCGCTTGTTACCGTTATGTTTTGAATTATTTTATGGCATGTAAAGAATAGACCAAGGGTCAAGAATATTTTGGTTAATGTATATAAGCCATGCGAAAATGGCATCTTTTAAATGTGTACTTATAGCGCTTAAATTGTATCCTCGATCGCTTTTAGTATTTACCTAAAGGAACTTTCTTTATAAAAATATATATATATATATTCAAAATTGTTACCGTTAGGGATATGAGTTTCAAGTCCGTAATGCCCCTTTACCTATTCCGTGATGATACGGATAGGGTGTTACATTTTATTGGTATCGAGCTACGCTTTAGTCGATTCTAGGACTAACGAGCACGCGTGAGTCTATTTATACATGCCATAAAGTGATAAAGTGATAGTGTGATGATTTTTGACTATTAAAATGTGTTTGTTGTATTGTAATGAATTTTGATCCCGATCGAGTCAGCAAGCTTCGACTATGAGAATTTGCGAAATAACTTCACTTGGATATGCTTAGATTATTAAGTTGATCAGGTACGTATCATGTACTCGTATTTGAATTTTGATATGGATTGAATTATAAGGGTATAAGTGATGCAATTTTGAAAGAGTGTTACGACTATAAATGTGATCTTTGTATGTGGCTATGGAACTGAAAGTTGAATGGTCGATAAGCATGTTGTGTTTGTATTCAAGTAATGTAAATGATATACTAATGTGTATTGTTATATATGTATATGTGCATGAGAATTGAGAGTTATATAGCCGGGCTAAGTCCCGAAGAGCATTCGTGCTGGTGTTATGTCCGGGCTAAGTCCCGAAGAGCATTCGTGCTGGTGTTATGTCCGGGCTAAGTCCCGAAGAGCATTCGTCTTTGGTGTTATGTCCGGCTAAGTCCCGAAGAGCATTTGTGCTGGTGTTATGTCCGGGCTAAGTCCCGAAGAGCATTCGTGCTGGTGTTATGTCCGGGCTAAGTCCTGAAGAGCATTCGTGCTAGTGATATATCCGGGCTAAGTCCCGAAGAGCATTCGTGCTAGTGATATATCCGGGTCCCGAAGTGCATTCGTGCTAGTGATATATCCGGGCTAAACCTCGAAGGCATTCGTGCTGGAATTATGAGGCAATCGTAAAAGCGAGTTCTATAATCGAGCGCTATGTGTGCGAAATCGGTCGATGGAGCACTGCGTATGCGAAGTGTGTTTCATGTATGACCTCGTGTGAGACGATGGCATTGATTTGTAATAGTAAGTATGACCTAAAGATAAAATTCGTTAAACGGACTAAACACTGGTGAACTAATTAGAGTTGGAGATTATACAACATTGTGCCAAATTGGTAATGAAATAAGTTCGAGACATTAAATTGACAAGGTATGTGATATATATATACATTATAAATACGAGATTCTCGGTATATGCAATTATATGTGCTATTGTGAATAAACACTATTTTGTTAATCATGTTCAAGAAATTATTTTGACTAAGTTTCGACATTTGAAAGTTGGTAAGAATTTCTGATGAATGGTGATAATTTTGGATATATGAGTTATGTGCTAAGAATAAATCTCATGCCAGAATATTATATTAGGCTTTATGCTTATTCGACTGTATACGGGTAATGTTAACTATGAAAGAATGTGCTAAATGAAATAAATATTTAGGTACGTGGAAGTTGATTTTTCCTTTGAAAATAAGTTAAGTTAAGTATTGATGCAAGATGTTAACATAATCTCGTATCAGCTTATATATGTTGCTGAATTGAGAATTTAAAACTTTCAGCTACTGTATCAGTGGTTACTTGAAATAGCCGAAGATAAAGGATAGTATTAAATTCTTATTGATAGTGCTTTATTGATGAATGGGTGTGTGAAAGATTATCTAAGTTACATGTATAAAAAAAAATATAAAATACTTTCATAAGATGTTAAATGAGTGTTGTCATGAACCAAATGAATATATAAATATTTGAGTTATCCAGGCCTTGTGCCTAGTAGGTTTAGACCGATGAGTAAATTGTGTTATACCTATGTGTGTTATTACCGAAATGAAAAGTAAGTGAGTAAATGTCAATTTTGTGGATCTTTGCGATTTATTATGATCAAACTAAGAAAGTTTTGTTAGTTAAAGCACTGAAGCGTAAGTTCGGAGTAGGGGAAACTAGGTGGGATCTAGAGAACACAACGAGAGAAAGTTACCCTATCTTATTTTCCGGTAAGATTTTCGAGGACGAAAATCCCTAAAGGGGGGGAGAGTTGTGACACCCCTAATTTGACCCTAGTCGAAAAGTGATTTCGGGACCACAAAACCGAGCCACAAAAATAATTAATTGTTATATTTTATGCTTATTATTTATGAATAAGTATGTGTGAAAATTTTATGCTTTAATTTTGTCATTTGGATGTGAAATAAATAAAAAGGGGCTTATGTGAAAAATCTTGAAAATGTCATAGGTTAATTGGTAGTGGCTAAAAATTTGCATGGTTTGAAGCATGAGGGACTTGCATGTCAAACATTCCTTTTTCTTGGTAGTGGACGGCAAGGATGGGCATGAATGACACATTTTGGCATTTTGTATGTTATATTTTAGTTAAATAATATCAAATAGTTTTATAATAAATCAAGTTATTATATGTCATAAATTATAAGAGGAATTAAATAATTAAAAGGGTGAGAAAAAAAAAACAAACAAAGTTGGGTCTTTCTTCTCCTCCATTGCCGTAGCCTAAAGGGGGGGGGGAAGAAAGTTTGGTTGCTTTGATTTTTCGCTTAGAAGATGGCTAGAATGAGGTATGTATTGAATGATTCTTGAAAATCTATGCATGTTTGAGATGATTAGTTCAAACTCTACTTATCCCATAGATTAAACTTAGAATTTTGAGGTTTGAGATTCGGTCAATAAGCTTGAAAATCATAGTAGTTTGTTTTGGTAAGCTTGGTATACGGATGATAGATGTGTTTTGGTTTTGGTTTGATAATGATGTTAATGATGGTGATTTTCGGTCATGCATTAACTTAAATTGTAAGTATGATTTATGGTATAATTTGTGTGATGGAATGGTCTTGAGATTTGGCTTGATTAAATGGGTAAAATGCTAAGTGTTTTAAAGATGATGTAATGGTTATTTTGGTTTATGTGAAGTAAATATAGATGATGGTTATAAGTCGTTTTATGATTTGATAATGGTGATTAAATCTTGTAGTTAAGTGTTTAGATATATATATATATATTAATAATGAATTTAGTTGTACTTGCTATGTGAGAAATGTGCAATGCTATAGGTATTTGATTATTAGATATGGTTATTTTAAGTTGATTTGTAATGGTATGATTGCATTGATGAATTGGTTTGGAAATGGTGGGAAGAATTGGCTATTATGCTTGATACTAATGCCGAATATGAGAATGTTGTACTTGAAAATGTAGGTGAATATGACAAGTGTATTCGGCTTAGGGCATAAAGGATATGAAAATTTGGTATTTATTTTTGATTGTGTGTGTATGACCATGAATAATTGGCTGCACAAATATTATGAATACATAATGTATGATAAATTTATTAAGCTACAAAACATTATAGATGATCGGCCAATGTAAATTATTTGAGTAAAGTATATCTTGATGGTACATTTCGCTAGTATAAAATGTATATGGATGTCGATGACTATGTTTAATTTGGGAAGTAAATTGTTTGATTTAGCTCAAGAGCCTAGAGGATCAAAGTTGGATAAGGGAAAGGAAAAAGTGATCGAATAGCCGTCGTAATCGTTCGGCAACTTCCGAGGTAAGTTTTAAGTGATTAAACATTGAGTAAATTCAATCATAATAGGACATAATGAGTTGATTTAATAAGATATGATGTGGCCATGATATGTCTTAAACTCAAATGGTAAGTTCATAAGTGTTTGGACTTGGAAATTTAAGAGCAAATTGTAATAACTTGCTTAGGACATTGGCAGTAACGTGAATTTAGAAAATCACTATAAATTGTTGGTGTGGAATTAAAGGATGAATAAAATATGTAATAAAAGCTTAATTAGTATAGTTTCTTATAAAAGAGACCGTGTAAGCAAAGAAATTTCCTATAAAGAGATATTTAAAGTTGTGTGAGATAGTGTCGAGTGACTCAAAATCCTGTTCTGTTTTTAGAAAATCATTATAATTTGTAAAAAAATGGTTATAAGATAAAATTTATATGCTTAGACTCCTTAATGAGTCTAGTTTCAAATGAAATCAAATAGAACATATTTTGAATTCTGTACAATGAGAAATTTGATTCGTAGTGAAGAGTGGTCAGATTAGTCAAACAAAGAAACAGGGAAACTTTAAGAAAAATCTGGTATTGATTGGCCAAACCTAAAATTCTGAAAATTTTATGGATGGAATATATATGAGTTTATATTCAGGGAAAATTAACGGCAATTGATTTTGAGTTTTGTAGCTCCAGTTATAAATAATTTAGTTACTATTGCTTAGGAAAAACAGCTTGTAGTGAATATGTTAATTTGTTGTAAACATTGATGAAACTATTTGAGTTGCTTATAAGCTATTGCTGAAATTGATGTACAAGATAAATATATATGTGTGTGGTAAAGCCGAATGGCTAATGTGAAATATGTATGAGATATGTATATGTGGTAAAGCCGAATGGCTAATGTGAAATATATATGAGATATGTATATGCGGTAAAGCCGAATGGCTAATGTGAAATATGTATGAGATATGTATATGAGGTAAAGCCGAATGGCTAGTGTGAAATATGTATGAGATATGTATATGTGGTAAAGCCGAATGGCTAGTGTGAAATATGTATGAGATATGTATATGTGGTAAAGCCGAATGGCTAGTGGGAACTATGTATGAGATATGTATACGTGGTACAGCCGAATGGCTAGTGTGAAATATGTATGAGATATGTATACGTGGTAAAGCCGAATGGCTAGTGTGAAATATGTATGAGATATGTATATGTGGTAAAGCCGAATGGCTAATGCAAAATATGTATGAGATATGTATATGTGGTAAAGCCAAATGGCTAGTGATTCGGCTAGTGTGAAATATGTAGGAGATGTGTGTATATTGTGGCTGAATGACCAAATGTGAAAGGTGTGTATTATTAGATATTTGATGAGGCAAATGAATTACAAATATGACAATGATGTGAATGTTGTAACATGTGAATAAATGTACATGAAACTTGAAATATATTCCGGTAAGACCCGATGACTACGTGTGGAGATTATGTCCGGTAAGACCCGATGACTACGTGTGGAGATTTTGTCCGGTAAGACCCGATAACTACGTGTGGGGACTATTCGAGCTAAAGGTTTCACTGAAGATTCGAGTAAAGCATAAGATTATACGACCTCGCAAAGAACGATTGGTAATAAATACGCTCAATACGTTAAGCTGGTCGTGTATGTATTTTGAGATTATATTTAAGCTTGATTTGGACTAAATCACAAGGTCGTTATGTGATGCATATGTGAGTAAAGCAATAAGACTGTTCTGTGATTATTGTGCGTTTGGTCAATGTGGAAAGTTAGGTGAAAATGTGTAATGTACCTATGTTTATAAGAGATCACTATCAAGTGAGAATTTATCTGCCTATTATATATGATGAGATGGGCATATTCGGTAAAGGGATGGTATGCTCGAAGGAAGAGTGAAATAAAAATGCGAACAACTATGTTATAATTTGATTGTTATCTGTTGACACTGCTTAAAACTTACTAAGCATTGAAATCTGCTTAAAACTTACTAAGCATTGAAATGCTTACTTCGTTTACTTTGTTTCCTCTGTTTTATAGATCTCATTTGGAAGCTACAGGCTCGGGATCGTCAAGAACTAGTCACACTATCACTATACACGCTTGTTATCTGTTATGTTTTGAATTATTTTATGGCATGTAAAGAATAGACCAGTGGCCGAAGAATATTTTGGTTAATGTATATAAGCCATACGAAAATGGCATCTTTTAAATGTGTACTTATAGCAGTTAAATTGTATCCCTGACTGTCTTTAGTATTTACCTAAAGGAACTTTCTTTATAAATATATATATATTCAAAATTTTTACTGTTCGGATATGAGTTTCAAGTCCGGTAATGCCCCTTTACCTATTCCGGTGACGAATACGGGATAGGGGTGTTACAGTAGCCGTGACTACAACAGTTAAGCCTTAAAATTAATTGTGAGAAGATTATGTCATGAAAGGAGCTTCAGTGTAGTGGCAAGCAGCGTATGTGTGTGTTTAGAAGGTCGCAGGTTCGAGATGTATAGCAGATGAAATTTCTCATTCGGCTTTGGGCAATTAGATGCCGAAATAGCTCTCAAAATTTTGGCTAGGATGAATTGTTTGTTTATTTTTTTAGCTCAAATTCTCTTATCATATTTTTTTATTTTATTTTATCAACTTTCATTCCTTTTGATCCATATTTCTTTTCTTCCCAAAGCCTAAATCTTCTATTGCTATTCTTAAAATACTTTCCCTTTTCTTTTTCTTCCACCGATCTCTCTCAAACCATTGCTAATTGATTACCCTCCGAAAAGCCGAACCACACTACGTGATAGCTGACTTTACTCCTTAGCCGAATCCTCTATTCTTTTTCTTCGTTATTCTTCTATTTTCTTCTTAAACCGAAATAAGCATACCTAAGAATAAGTTCTAAAAGCCGAATCTCTAGATCTGTTCTCTTCTTGTATTTTGGGGATTTGATCTACGACAAATTTGGAATAGGAAGGTACTTCAAAACGTTTCTGGCAAGTAGATCCTCGTGTAGATTTAAGGACAAGCAATCAAGGAGGGTTGACACTGTTGGAGCATCTAGATCTGGTAGTTGGAGATCGATAAAGGCTGCTCGTGTGTGGATCTTGTCAACGTTTCGTCATAAAGTAGGCGTGTAAACGACGCCCACTTATAGACTAGATTGGCAAAAGTCGAAACGCTGAAATGCTGAAGAGCCGGCATTTTGTAGACTTGCGAGCGTGCGAGTGCTCATGAGATAGTTGTTTGCTAATCCTGGTAATCTCAAGTGGTAAGATTGTAGAGTGCGCAATTTCGTACACTTTGGTATATTTGGGCTTAATGGGCCGAAACCGGGTTAATGGGCCAATGGGCTCAATTCGGTAAAAACGCTTGATAAGTGTTTCTGTTAATACGTTAATGGCTGTAACATGCATGAAAACCCTAAAATAGTAAATTTACTAAAATACCCCTAAGTATAAAAATTACCATTATGCCCTTAGGTGCAAAGTGACCATTATACCGCTAAGGTTAATTTTGACTGAAATGCATGATATTCTGATTCTGTATATTGTATGCCATGAAATGTATATCTGTTGCATGGGATATGGGTTATATTGATGGAGGAAGCGTTCTAGTGGCTATGCCACAAATATCTGTTTCTGGTGGCTACGCCACAAATATCTGTTCTGGTGGCTCTGCCACAATATCTCAGATCCGTGACTCTGTTATAATATTCGCTCGCGACCATGCCGCAAATTCGTATGCGTTTAGCGGATGGGTGAGTTGAGTTGTCTCCCCACATGATGTAAGGTTGGTACGGGGGTATTTACGGATGGATATGGGTTGGGTTTTCTGCATACATGATATATCTATTCTGTATAAATTCTGTATAGGGCTAAGGCCCAACTTAATCTGTTTCTGCGGTTTGATCTGATTTGGACTATGGTTGGGTTATTTTACAAACTGAGTTTTCCAAACTCACCCCTTAATTTCATCTATGCAGGAAATCCCCAACCATAGTGGACTTAGAGTCGTGAGGGATTCGGAGTGGCCACATGTTCTGCAAATTCGGTTTTCTTCATATGTTTTGATCAGCACTTGCTTACTTTAATTGATTTGGGTTTTTAAGTTGTAACAAGGTCGCTTTAATTATTTTTAATTGTTTTTAGTATGTTTTGTTAGCTTAGATATGATATTGTTTTGATTGTTTGGAACTGAATAGCTCTAGGGCGCATTTTAAAAAGGTTACTTGATTTCAAAATATCGCGTTAACAAAGCAAAGCTTCCACAACGTAAACATTTTCAAAATTAATAACCTTTTCAAATGGTTTTAAACGAATTGGTTTTCCCTAAACAATCACTCAATTAAAGTGTGGCAATGGATGTGTGCATGTCTAGGTTTGGATCCGTGGAGAGCTAGGTACTTAAGTAGTCTAATTGGCTCACCTCCTCTTTTTTGGCATCCTACCTGGTGCACAGCTTCCATTCACTTTAATCTATAATGAGGATATTCTTTAAACACTAAGAAAGACTTTAGATAAAACATGACTTTTCTAGTAACACTTCAATGTGACACGCCGGATTTGATCGTAACGTCTGGGCCGGGTTTAGGGTGTTACACCATGCAATCTCACTATATCAAAAATGTATAACTCTGCTAATTTATCAAGTGAATAATCAGATCGAACTGGAATAAAATGAGCCAATTTCGTCAATCGATCAACTATAAGCCAAATTGCATCTTTCTTTCTCGGAGATAGAGGTAAACCCGACACAAAGTCCATGGTTACTCGATCCCATTTCCACTCCGAAATCATAATTGATTGTAAAAATCCAGATGGTACCTGATGTTTAGCTTTGACTTGCTGACAGATCAAACATTTAGAAACAAAATCAGAGATATCTCTTTTCATTCTAGACCACCAATAATGTTGTTTCAAGTCATTATACATTTTCGTACTACCCGGATGTACAGATAACCGACTACTGTGAGCTTCACTCAGAATCATCTGACTCAACTTTGAATTTCTTGGAATACAAATTCGATCTCGGAATCTTAAGAAATTATCTTTATCAGCTCTGAATTCTGAATAAGCGTCTACATCACATGGAGCCCGTTTTGCCAAAATCTCATTATCAATCTTCTGAGCTTCGATAATCTGTTGTAAGAACAAGGGTCTTGCTTTTAATTCAGCTAAAAATGAACCATCATCATACAGAACTAAATGAGCATTCATTGCACGCAAAGCAAACAATGTTTTCTGGCTTAAGGCATCAGCGATAATATTTGCCTTTCCTAGATGATAATCGATCACAAGTTCGTAATCTTTAAACAGTTCTAACCATCTTCTTTGTCGTAGATTCAAATCTTTCTGAGTCATCAAATACTTCAAACTCTTATGATCTGAATAAATGTGACATTTTTTCCAAACAAATAATGGCGCCAAATCTTTAGAGCAAACACAATCGCAGCTAACTCTAGATCGTGTGTTGGATAGTTCCTTTCATGCGGCATCAAATGTCTCAAAGCATAAGCAACAACTTTTCCTTCTTGTATTAGAACACATCCCAAACCAATTAACGAAGCATTCACTATAAATTACAAATTCTTTACCCGATCCAGGTTGTACCAAAACTGGAGCTTCAGTCAATAAGGGTTTCAACTGGTCAAAGCTGTTCTGACACTTTTCAGACCATTGAAACTTCACATCTATTTGGAGCAATTTTGTCAACGGAGTCGCAATCATTGAGAAACCTTTTACGAATCTTCTATAATAACCAAAAATTCCCAAAAAACTACGGACTTTAGAAACATTTCTCAGAGGTTTCCAATCCAAAATAGCTGAAATTTTACTCGGATCAACTCAAGTACTAGAGGCTGATACAATATGACCCAAGAAACCAACTTCTCGCAACTAGAACTCACACTTGCTGAATTTCGCATACAACTATTTATCTCGTAAGGTTTGTAGCACTATTCTCAGATGTTCGGCATGCTCAGATTCATCACTTGAATAAATTAATATGTCATCAATAAAAGCTACAACAAATTGATTTAAATACGGTCTGAAAGTTCTATTCATATAATCCATAAAGATAGCAGGCACAATAGTTAATCCGAAAGGAATAACTAAAAATTCATAGTGGTCGTACCTCGTTCTAAAAGCAGCATTCGGAATATCTGAATCTTTCACTTGTAGCTCATAGTAGCCCGATCTCAAATCTATTTTCAAAAACATGACAGCTCCTTTCAACTGATCAAACAAATCATCAATTCGGGGCAAGGGATACTTATTCTTGATAGTCACTTTATTCAACTAACGATAATCTATACACATTCTCACCGTATTGTCTTTCTTTTTCACAAATAGAACCAGAGCATCCCAAGGTGAGAAACTCAGTCTTGCAAATCCTTGATCAGTCAATTCTTGCAACTGAGACTTTAATTCTTTTAGTTCAGTCGAAGCCATTCTGTACGGAGCTATCGAAATCGGAGTAGTACCAGGTACCAATTCTATGCCAAATTCTACCTCTCTAACTATAGGTAATCCTAGAAGTTCTTTAGGAAACACATCAGGGAACTCATAGACAATAGGTACAGATTCTACTTTATTTTCTAACACTTTCGAATCAATCACATAAGCAAAGTAGGCTTCACAACTGTAACACCCTGAATTTGAGCCTAGAAGTTTTGGGCCTTGAGCATGGGAGCGGTTGAAGGCAGCTTTTAATATTTTGTTGTGCATGTAAATTTTGTTAATGAAGGCTTGTTTTAGTGGTTAAGTATGCTCGAGAAGTGTTGGAGAAATCTTGGGTTCAAACTTGGGCTTTAGCAAAAATTTTGGTATTAAGTGAAAAAAACCGGATGCTTGGATGAGGGTTTTGAAATTATTGTGTTAAATAATGACACAAAAGCCTTGTGGCTTAGTGGCAAGTAGCGTGTGGAGCATTTAAGGGAGGCATAGGTTCAATCCCATGGCAAGCAAAGAGCATTTATTTTGCTAACAGGGGCAAGAGTTGGTGTTGAATTTAAACTCTAATGTTGGAGGATCCCACATCGAAGCTAACATAAGAGTGGTTGTGAAGTCGGCTTTAAATAGAGGGAACCATGAAGAGAGTAAATGTACCTTTCTTGGTCGATCCTTTCACATGATGGCGTGCTCGCTTGGGTTAGGCATCGGCTAAGGGTGCTCTGAGTGTGGATTAACTCCGCCTCCTATCGTGTGTATTTTTACTACTCTAGTCAGAGGATGGCTACTTGGCCGCGATGGGCGAAAGGGGTCATGTGGGCCTAATGGGCCTCACAGCCCAATTGGATAAGTTATTTGATTGTGTAGCAAATATTGGGCTAGGCTAGGTGAATCTCATATTTGTGGCTAGATTTGGCTAAAAGGGCCACACGAGCGCAGGGCCCATTTGGGCCGAGAATAGGCTTTAGGCCCATTCGTATTGTTATCCCTGTTTAGAATACTTTAGTTTACTAAAATTACCAAAATACCCTTAGTTTGTAAAAATACTGAAATACCCTCGATTTGTAAATTTACCGAAATACCTTCGACTTGTAAAATTAATAAAGTACCCCGATTTACGTAATTACTGCTTTTACCCCTAATTTACATAATTACCGCTTTTACCCCGATTTACATAATTATCGCTTTACCTCGATTTATAGAATTACCGCTTTACCATTTTACCCCTAATTTACATAATTACCGCTTTACCTCGATTTACATAATTATCGCTTTTACCGGTGACTTACGTAATTACTGCTTTTACCCCTAATTTACATAATTACCGCTTTTACCCCTAATTTACATAATTATCGCTTTTACCTCGACTTACGTAATTACTGCTTTTACCCTCGATTCTTCAATTACTGCTTTTACCCTTGATTTATAGAATTACTATTTTACCCTTGATTTATAGAATTACTATTTTACCCTTGATTTACGTAATTACTATTTTACCTCGATTTACAAAATTACTAAAATACCCTTGGTTTGTGAAATTACCGAAAAACCCTCAATTTGTAAAATTACCAAAATACCCTAATTTACAAAGTTACGTAAATACCCTTGACTTTCTAAAATTATAGAAATACCATTGGTTTACAAAATTATTGAAATACCTTTGGTTTGTTGATTTACCAAAACACCCTTGTAGGACTTAAATGACTAAAATACCTCTAAAAGGTAACAACACCGTAAAGCCCTCGTAGGTAAAGTGACCGTAATACCCTCGTATGGTAAAATGACGAATATGCCCTTATGTTCCGTATGACCGATGTGCTTAGGATTTACATATATTGATATTGGAATAGTTGAGTTTGAGTGATGTGGTGGTTATCGAGGTGATTGATTATGGAAACGTTTCAACTTCAACCCGTAATGTGTGTACTAACCCTCGTAATAGCTTAGATTAATATTTGCCAAAAGCCAAAGCTTCATATTTTAGTGATTCGGAATTAATATTTAGATCTATTTTCACGCACGCTTAAGTTGGATTCACAACGGATATGGGGTAGGAAGGTATTTGGAACGTTCTTCAATGAGTAGATCTCTTGGTAAGTATTCAACCTTCTTTCCATTTGTATCTTGTGGTTTAAGAAAAGTCAAAACCCTTCCGTCGACTAAGGCTAAAAGGATTTTTGGTGTTATTTGGTTTGTTGGTGCTAGTGAGGATTAAAGGCTACCGATCGAGGAGTGTGTGAAAAGCTTGGATCATCTGAGTGACTAAATCTAGTCATCAACTTCGCAAAGGTATGAACCCAAGGGCCATTGTGGATGGTGGCGAATGTGTAAGTGATGATAATAGGTAGTTTTCGATTTGGTTTAATATTAACATGGTCTAATCTATAAGTGGTTGATTATAGGAGAAATCACATAGGAGATCTCGTCAAGGAATATCGCAAATCGTGTGTAACGAACCCTTTCATAACTTAAAGCGATAAAATCGAAAAGTCAAATGCCAAATTCGGCATTTCGAGGACTTGTGAGCAAGCTTAACGCCACTAGTTAGTTAGAATCGATGAGACGGTGATCGAGAACGATGGAAACGGTAAGAATGTGATTTTTGGCGTTCTTGGTAAGTTGGGCCTCGAGGTCAAGTGGGGCCCATTGGGCTTTCGGCCCATTTGGGTAAAATTGGTAGAAAACGAAAATCGTTAAATTGCATGATAAGACTGTTAAAACCGTTATGGAATATAGGCTAAGTGGGCCTAGACGACGTAATTGGCTAAGTAGGGCCCATTAGGGTTTTAGGCCCAATAACTCGATTTCGCTAAAATGGGCCGTAATCACTGCTTGCACCCATGGATTGTTAGTAATCGTTAATGAACATGGAAACCCTAATTTTGGTAAAATTACGAGATTACCCTTATAATATGAAAATGACCGCTTTGCCCCTAGGTAAAAATGACCATTATACCCCTGTGGTTTATGTATGATTTTAATACATGGGATTTTGATAAATATGGTATGTATGATATGCACATGAAATGTATGCTATGCACATGATATGTATGATATGCACATGAGGTAATCATAAATGCATTGGGTTGGGTTTTATATGGATGGAGGAAGTGAAAAGGGCTTATGCCCTGCTTATCAAAAGGGCTTATGCCCCGCTTATAAAAGGGCTTATGCCCCGCTTATTGAAAGGGCTTTTGCCCTGCTTATTAAAAAGAGGCTAGGCCTCCAAGATATGATAAAGCGACTATGCTTTGCCAAAGGAGAGTTTGGCGGGGTGGGTCGAGTTAATCCCACATGGTGTGTTGGTTGGTACGGTGGAGAGTAGCGGATGGTGGGTTGAGTAGTCTCCCAAATGGGTTGCATTCTTTCATTGAAATTATATGTGACATTGAAATGGGCCTAAGGGCCATACTGCTTACAAAGAAAGGCTTCGCCCAAGAATATGAAATATGAAAAGGCTTCGCCCAAGAATATGAAATATGAAAAGGCTTCGCCCAAGATATGAAATATGAAATATGAAAAGGGCTACTGACCCGAGGCATGATTGAGATTGATTTGGGCTTAGACCCAACAGTCGTTATTGTTTTGGGCTCTGAAAGGGCTTGTTGCACATCGAAGTTTCCAAACTCACCCCTTTCCTTAACCTTGCAGTGAGCCTTGATGTGGGGACTTGGTGGAGGATTCAGAGGGCTACGGTGATTGTCTTTGGACTTTTAAATAAGCGTCGGTTTTCTTTAAATTTCCTTTAAATATTATTTATTTTTGGGTTGTAATAAGGCCATTTTAACTTTCCTTTTATTTCTTTTCGGATTACTTTAATTTTAATAACTTTAAACCTGGTTGATAATTATTCAAATGGGCTAGACTTAGGACGTGTTTTCAAAATGATACTTGTTTTCAAAATATCTCAACACCACGATTAATCGATTTATCAAAGACGCCCACTTAAACAAATTTAAACTCGATATGACAAAGTGTGGCTATGGTTGTGGGCATGTCTAGGATTGGATCCAATTAAAGAGCTTGGTACTTAAGCGACCTTCATGGCTCACCTCCTCTATCTTGATACCTCACTGGTGCCCGACTTCCATACACTTTGTTAACTCAACAAAATATATGGTTTTAAAACACTAAAAATGGAACGTGGGTTTTCAACTCCAATGTGGCACGTCAAATTCGGCCATAACGTCTGGGCCGGGTTTGGGGTGTTACATTTAGTGGTATCAGAGCCTAGGTTGCAACAACTCAGCTGTGGATCGGGTCCGAAAATCTTTTCAAAAACTTGGGCCTAAGAAAGGTATTTTTGGAAATGGTAAGATTTTCGAAGATGTTCAAGTTTTTCTATTTGTTAAACGGGGTTAAATCAATAGTTTTAAAATAAAAGTGTTTCCAAATGAAATCTTTTATTTTCGTAAACAAAAACATGGTTTTAATTTTACATGGATCGATAAGGAAGTGGCACACCGAATCCCCGCACCAAGTCCGTAAGTGTTCTTTTTCCGCTTTAAATATTTATATAGAATCGGATCGAAATAATACTATAGATAGTACCGAGCCTTAGAGATAGTGCTATTGATAAGGTAGTATTAGGCTACAAAACCGGGACCGTAGCTAAATTTTGAGTGTGTGAGAATAACTCAAACTCTATCTGCTCATAAGACATTCTGAACAAACAAAGAAACCAAAAACTAATGTCATAAAATTCGTAATCGATAAATCATTATGAGTACAAGGGCTACTCGAGGAAGAGGCCGTGGTCGAGGCCGAGGTAGCACTCAAGTTGGATCTGCGTCATCAACACATGCCACCGGCGAGGTACGCCCACCACGGTTAATGGAAATGGGCCGTATGATCGGGTCATAGGGATGACGCTTTGTCTCAAGCGATGTTAAGGATTTTGGAAAGGGTTGCTGGAGCTAGCATGTGATAGTGATAGTAGGATCGAGTCGCAATGATAGCGTAGTGGGGTAGATGTTAGATGACTACCTGTTAAATGGAAATTTCGAGGACGAAATTTCTTTAAGGGAGGTAGAGTTGTAACACCTCAATTTGAGCCTAGAAGTTTTGGGCCTTGAGCATGGGAGCGGTTGAAGGCGCTTTTAATATTTTGTTGTGCATGTAAATTTTGTTAATGAAGGCTTGTTTTAGTGGTTAAGTATGTTTGAGAAGTGTTGGAGAAATCTTGGGTTCAAACTTGGGCTTTAGCAAAAAATTTTGGTATTAAGTGAAAAAAACCTGGATGCTTGGATGAGGTTTTGAAATTATTGTGTTAAATAATGACACAAAAGCCTTATGGCTTAGTGGCAAGTAGCGTGTGGAGCATTTAAGGGAGGCATAGGTTCGAATCCCATGGCAAGCAAAGAGCATTTATTTTGCTAACAGGGGCGGCAAGAGTTGGTGTTGAATTTAAACTCTAATGTTGGAGGATCCCACATCGGAAGCTAACATAAGAGTGGTTGTGGTCGGCTTTAAATAGAGGAACCATGAAGAGAGTAAATGTACCTTTCTTGGTCGATCCCTTTCATTGTATGGCGTGCTCGTTTGGGTTAGGCATCGGCTAAGGGTGCTCGGAGTGTGGATTAACTCCAGCCTCCTATCGTGTGTATTTTTACTACTCTAGTCAGTAGGATGGCTACTTGGCCGCATGATGGTAGAAAGGGGTCATGTGGGCCTAATGGGCCCACAGCCCAATTGGATAAGTTATTTGATTGTGTAGCAAATATTGGGCTAGGCTAGGTGAATCTCATATTTGTGGCTAGATTTGGCTAAAAGGGCCACACGAGCGCAGGGCCCATTTGGGCCGAGAATAGGCTTTAGGCCCATTCGTATTGTTATCCCTGTTTAGAATACTTTAGTTTACTAAAATTACCGAAATACCCTTAGTTTGTAAAAATACTGAAATACCCTCGATTTGTAAATTTACCGAAATACCTTCGACTTGTAAAATTACTAAAGTACCCCCGATTTACAGAATTACCGTTTTACCCCTAATTTACATAATTACCGTTTTACCCCTGATTTACATAATTATCGCTTTTACCTCGACTTACGTAATTACCGCTTTACCCTAATTTACATAATTACCGCTTTTACCCTCGATTTACATAATTATCGCTTTTACCTCGACTTACGTAATTACCGCTTTACCCTAATTTACATAATTACCGCTTTTACCCTAATTTACATAATTATCGTTTTACCCTCGACTTACAGAATTACCGTTTTACCCTCGATTTACTGAATTACTGTTTTACCCTTGAATTTACTGTTTTACCCTCGATTTACAAAATTACTAAAATACCCTTGGTTTGTGAAATTACCGAAAAACCCTCAATTTGTAAAATTACCAAAATACCCCTAATTTACAAAGTTACGTAAATACCCTTGACTTTCTAAAATTATAGAAATACCATTGGTTTACAAAATTATCAAATACCTTTGGTTTGTTGATTTACCAAAACACCCTTGTAGGACGAAATGACTAAAATACCTCTAAAAGGTAACAACACCGTAAAGCCCCTGTAGGGTAAAGTGGCCGTAATACCCCTGTATGGTAAAATGACGAATATGCCCTTATGTTCCGTATGACTGATGTGCTTAGGATTTACATATATTGATATTGGAATAGTTGAGTTTGAGTGATGTGGTGGTTATCGTAGGTGATTGATTATGGAAACGTTTCAACTTCAACCCGTAATGTGTGTACTAACCCTCGTAATAGCTTAGATTAATATTTGTTTGAAAAGTCAAAGCTTCATATTTTAGTGATTCGGAATTAATATTTAGATCTATTTTCTCGCACGCTTAAGTTGGATTCACAACGGATATGGGGTAGGAAGGTATTTGGAACGTTCTTCAATGAGTAGATCTCTTGGTAAGTATTCAACCTTCTTTCCATTTGTATCTTGTGGTTTAAGAAAAGTCGAAAACCCTTCATCGACTAAGGCTAAAAGGATTTTGGTGTTATTTGGTTTGTTGGTGCTAGTGAGGATTAAAGGCTACCGATCGAGGAGTGTGTGAAAAGCTTGGATCATCGGAGTGACTAAATCTAGTCATCAACTTCAAAAAGGTATGAACCCAAGGGCCATTGTGGATGGTGGCGAATGTGTAAGTGATGATAATAGGTAGTTTTCGATTTGGTTTAATATTAACATGGTCTAATCTATAAGTGGTTGATTATAGGAGAAATCGCATAGGAGATCTCGTCAAGGAATATCGCAAATCGTGTGTAACGAACCCTTTCATAACTTAAAGCGATAAAATGTTTAAAAGTCGAAATGCCAAATTCGGCATTTCGAGGACTTGTGAGCAAGCTTAACGCTCACTAGTTAGTTAGAATCGATGAGACGGTGATCGAGAACGATGGAAACGGTAAGAATGTGATTTTTGGCGTTCTTGGTAAGTTGGGCCTCGAGGGGCCGAAGTGGGGCCCATTGGGCTTTCGGGCCCATTTGGGTAAAATTGGTAGAAAACGGAAATCTGTTAAATTGCATGATAAGACTGTTAAAACCGTTATGGAATATAGGCTAAGTGGGCCTAGACGACAGAATTGGCTAAGTAGGGCCCATTAGGGGTTTTAGGCCCAATAACTCGATTTCGCTAAAATGGGCCGTAATCACTTTGTTGCACCCATGGATTGTTAGTAATCGTTAATGAACATGGAAACCCTAATTTTGGTAAAATTACGAGATTACCCTTATAATATGAAAATGACCGCTTTTGCCCCTAGGTAAAAATGACCATTATACCCCTAGGGTTTATGTATGATTTTAATACATGGGATTTTGATAAATATGGTATGTATGATATGCACATGAAATGTATGCTATGCACATGATATGTATGATATGCACATGAGGTAATCATAAATGCATTGGGTTGGGTTTTATATGGATGGAGGAAGTGAAAAAGGGCTTATGCCCTGCTTATCAAAAGGGCTTATGCCCCAGCTTATAAAAGGGCTTATGCCCTGCTTATTGAAAGGGCTTTTGCCCTGCTTATTAAAAGAGGCTAGGCCTCCAAGATATGATAAAGCAAATATCTTGCCAAAGGAGAGTTTGGCGGGTGGGTCGAGTTAATCCTCACATGGTGTGTTGGTTGGTACGGTGGAGAGTAGCGGATGGTGGGTTGAGTAGTCTCCCAAATGGGTTGCATTCTTTCATTGAAATTATATGTGACATTGAAATGGGCCTAAGGGCCATACTGCTTACAATAAAGGCTTCGCCCAAGAATATGAAATATGAAAAGGCTTCGCCCAAGAATATGAAATATGAAAAGGCTTCTACCAAGATATGAAATATGAAATATGAAAAGGGCTACTGCCCGAAGGCATGATTGAGATTGATTTGGGCTTAGACCCAACAGGCCGTTATTGTTTTGGGCTCGAAAGGGCTTGTTGCACATCGAGTTTCCAAACTCACCCCTTTCCTTAACCTTGCAGTGAGCCTTGATGTGGGACTTGGGCGGAGGGATTCAGAGTGGCCACGGTGATTGTCTTTGGACTTTTAAATAAGCGTCGGTTTTTTTAAATTTCCTTTAAATATTATTTATTTTGGGTTGTAATAAGGCCATTTTAACTTTCCTTTTATTTCTTTTCGGATTACTTTAATTTTAATAACTTTAAACCTGGTTGATAATTATTCAAATGGGCTAGACTTAGGACGTGTTTTCAAAATGATACTTGTTTTCAAAATATCTCAACACCACGATTAATCGATTTATCAAAGACGCCCACTTAAACAAATTTAAACTCGATATGACAAAGTGTGGCTATGGTTGTGGGCATGTCTAGGATTGGATCCAATTTAGATAAACTTGTGTAGGGCAGTAGCTGTTGAAGTTGTATGATTTTTATGTAAGAGAAACATTGATATTAAAAAACTTGCGAACTGGTTGTTAGAAAAGTTTAATTAATTGATAAAGTGGTGTTAAGAGGAAGTCTCGTGCGTAGGTGCGTTTAGTTCTTTAGCTGCGTTGTATTGGCTGTAATTGTGTAGGGGTACATGTGTATGAGTGGCAGAGATAGCTACTATATAATGATTAAATAAAGTATATATAATAGTCTGTATATTGCTAATTTTTGTAGTTTCTTTCAATCTTTACTACTTGTGGGTATCATTTTTCTTTAATGTTTCTATCTATTTTTGTTTACTATTCTTTATTGTATATATATAACTTAATTAACTATTAAACTGTTAAATTAACGTTTTCAACCTAAAATAAAACAGGAGTTCATGTACATATGTGCTGTCTTTTATGTCATTTACATAGTTTAAAAAATGTATCTGAAATATGGTTTTTCTTGTCTGTGAATGTCAAATTAATGCTAGTTTGTAATAATCGTTTTGTAGTTAGTAAGTATGATTATGTAAAAAAAGATTAGGAGAGAGATATGTTTTACTATTATGTAAAGATACTGTGCTTAAGTAGAAAGACATATTGGTAACATTTAGTAAGAAAAATTGGATTGAAGACGAGGCTGAGACATTTAAATATAATAAGGCAGAGTTAGGTAGTTGAAGTTAAGAAGAGTTGATATTGATCAATGAATCGCAATCTAGAATGTAAATTCATTGCTGGTAGAGTTAATTGTGGTTTTGTAGATAGTCGTAATGCTAAAAATTGTATAAAATGTTAATTGTAAATCGTGTGAGGGTAGAGTGAGGGTTCAGGGATTTATATGAGCAGAAAGTGGTTAAAACTAAAAATTGCTTTGTTTGTGGAGGGTTGCGTTTTGGGCGGGGAAGTGGCAGGCATGATTTTAATGGGGATTGTTGGAAAGGCCGGGGCTTGAAATTGCCTTCTTATTGTTAAATCAAACTTTAAAATAACCTTAATTAACCAAATAAACCTTATTTCTTTATCGTTTCCATTATTTTCTAATCGTTCCATTATCTTTTTATTTCGTCATCGTTCATTATTTTTATTATTTTCTATGTTCTTATTTTTTCCTATTTTCTTCAAATATCCTGTTAATCAACCATTAAATCAAACTTTAATAAAACCTTTTAATAAAACATTAAATTAACTGTTTTCAAACGAATAACAGAACAATGAAACTGAATTATGTGTTTTGATTTGATGGTGTTGATTATAAAACCATTATTTAAAATTTTTTGATATTTTTGTTATGTGTGGGGAGTTGATTATGATACTTTCTTTGTTAAAAAACCTATAGAAGTTTTGTTTGTTTGGTAAGCGGGGAAATGAAACGCTGGGGAAAGTTTTGTTATAGAAGTTGAACGAGAAAGACCTTATAAAAAAAGAAATGTTGTAAGTTAGGAGAAATTTGTATGGCGAGAGCTGGTCGCCTGGAAATGAATAATAGTAACTGAGAGGCGGATGAGGCTGGTTTGCAATTAAAGGACTTTCGTTATAAGAACCATTTGAAATATCCTAAAAGCTTTCGAAAAACTCCGGTTTTTAGGTTTAAGAAATAGGAAATGGTGGTTTGGGAAAAGTCCTAGGTCTAAGGTCTTAAGTTTGTTAAGGCCGTAAGCCGGATGGGTTACCCTGTGTTGGGAGGGGTCCAAGGTTTTTAATTAAGGCAGGCCTTAATCAAAAAAGTCATAAAAGCATAAAAAAGATTGTTGGTCAGTTTTTGGAGGGTGCTTAACTTCTACTGCTGGGTGGGGGGGTGCAAAAGGTTTTACTTCTTATCTTTCGGATACTATTAACTTATACATTGTTAATCAAATATGGTTTTAAAAACTATGATTTCAACCCAGTCATCAAACGGCCATAACTTTGTGAATAGTGGTATGGTGTTGCATCAGGTTGGATCAAAACTTTACTTGGCCTAGAATTTGGTATCAGTGCATTCTATTTGTTAACAAATAATGTTTTAAAATAAAAGGTTAATCTTTGACAAAAACATGGTAATTCATGGGTTGGTGACATATCACCAGTCAATGTTTTCGCTAAATTTTAAAACTGGAAAATATTGAGAGTTGAAGTTTAAAGTTATTGTAACGGAACAAATTTTATAAAATTCAAATATCTTTATAATTCGTAACAATGAAACAATAATGTATAAAATGTAATCAGAACTAATCAAGGCTATCGAGTTAATAGATGTTGGATATCATAGAACGCCTGGAGTCAAGGTTATGGAAATGGGCCGTATGATAGGGTGAGTCTCAGATTATTTTGAAGTCACAGGAAGAATAGTCAAAACTGTGATAGAGTAAGACTACTAGAAATGGATTGGAGAACTAAGGGATGGTTAACACAATGCGAGTTGCCTACAGGTTGAAGGCTTATATTGGGCATGTATTTTTAGAGGTTTTGGAAGTTGAGTGGGAATTGGGTCACTTGGGCTAGCTTTGGTATGAAAACTGTTGGATGAGGTTGAAATTTTTAAATAAAGAAAAGCCTTACATGGCATAGTGGGCTTAGGGGCGGTTGAACATAAAGGCATTATTTTGTTAATGAAGGTTGTTTATTTAAACTTAATGTTGGAGATCTGGCAAACTGGTTGAAAGGTTAATAAAACAGAGGATATTATTTTGTGTTATGAGGCTTGGTTAGTGGATGCGTGTGGATTAAAGGCCATGGTGATTCACAAGATTATTGCAGTGAAAGGTTGATCCTAATGGGTCCAGCAATATAAGTTTTGATGTGTAAAATAGGCAGAGGTAATTATTTTGGTGATTCTAAGGCGCGTGGGTTAGATAGTGCCGTTGATTTTCCCTTGTATTTTTTCTAATTACTAGTTGAATTGAATCGATTGTAAATTTGATCCTGCTGAAATTATAGTATGATTAGAATTGCTCTAATTCATATTGTATGTAAAACGTCCTGTAAATTATTTACCCATTACATATTGTTACCATTTAATATTTGTTTACTAATTACAATACCTTTAAATTTAATATCGTTTTATAATACTATTTTTACTAATTACATTATATCATTTCATAATTCTGTTTACTTAATTTTGTTTTACCCTCGATTTACAATTACTTACCCTTTTAAATTACGAAACCCATTTAAAATTACTTACCTATTACAATTACGTTACCTATTCTAAATTAGTACCTTTTACAAAATTATCGTTACCTTGTTGATTACAAACCCTGACTAATCTTACCTTAGTCTAAGCTTAAATATAAAATACCTGTTGTAAATACGAAACCCTATTATTACCATCTAATTTACAAATTGAATTGATGTTATTAGAATTGGTTACATTTGATTTGGGTTTACAACCCTTAGTGATAACTAATACTTAAATACAGAAAGCCATTTGTAGGAATAATATTAGTAATACGATTATTGTTAGGTATGGTAGGAATATTTGAATTTTAATAGTGATTTGGTGATTGTTTTTATTGTATTTGGTTTAGAAGTAAAACCTCGTGACTAACTAAAGTTGGTTATTTTTGAGGAGTTAATTAGATCAGGATTAAATTGATCATTTGACTATTAGTATCACGAAGGTAGGAAGGTTGGAGGTTGAATGGTAATTGTAATAGATTTTCATTTGTTTATTTTGGTTAAAAAGTGAATAGAGAAATAAGATTTGGATATGTTTGGTGTGTAGAACCTTCTACAGGTAAAAGTGAACAATAAAATTGCATACAAGACAAGGCGCCATTGTGATGGAGAGGTAGGATGAAGGTAGATTGATTTTTTAAGTTACAGGGTAAAGGACCATGGGTTGCAGGTAAATGGTGATAACTTAAAGCATAAAGGAAAACGATGAATATAGGCATGGGACTTATGCAAGAGCCCATTAGTTACATACTGATGCAAAAGGGTAGAATTTTGCCTGGAGTTGTCGAGAATGGCCATTTTTGGAATTGGATATTTAAAGAAATGTTTGCTAAAAATACCATTATTAGGTTGTGTTAAACAGGATTGTAATAGGTAGTTGCACATGAATATCTATCACATAATGGATGCACTGTACATATGATTGTTGTTTATAATGGAAATGAAAAGCTTACCCTTTATAAAAGGCTTTGCCTTAAAAAGCTTATCCCCTTATAGGGTTTGTGATTTTAAAAGGGTGTATATATGTAGATATGCCATGAAGTATGTGTAGTTAATCCATGGTTTTGATGGTGGGTAGGATGGGGAGTAGAAAGGTGCATTTCAGATTATATGTGAATAAAGGGCTAGCATTTAAAGGCTTTGATATAAGATAGGGTTGAAGTTTGAAAAGGTTGTGTAGAATAAGGTGTTGTGCATGATTGAGATGGATTGGGTTAGACCCAAGGTTGTTTTCTTGAAATTTTGTGACTGATTCCTACCTCTTCTGTAGCCTTGAGGATTAATAAGGTTCGAGTGATGAGCTTGACTTTTAAATAGTTTTAAACTTAATTATTTGGTTGATGGCTTAACCTTTATTTTTTGGTCTAATTTACTTAAGTTAATATCTTACTTGGGTTTAGAACTTGTTAAATATTACACGATTTAAAAAAAAAAAAAAAAAATTGTAACTGGCTCCTCCTTTTAAAAAACTTGGTTTAAAAACTAAAAATTTCATCAATGGGTTTAAAAAATTTAATTAACAAATGTGGTTTTTGGGTAGAGTTTAACTTGGGCGATCTTTAACCCGGCCTATTGGAAATTTATGGACTTCCAAATTTAATCCAAGTTAAAATTTTAAAATTGGGTTTTAAAAAATTTTTTAAGGTAAATTTCAAATTTCGTTTTATTTTAAATGATATTGGTAAAACCAGTTTAATTATCTTATTTTAAAAAAACTGGAATTTTAAATGTAATTTGTTTTAAATTTTTATTGGAGGTAATCTATTTTAAATTAAAGGATCATGAAATTTATATTGAGTAACAAACCGGATAAATTGTAAGAATAACAAACTAATCACAAATTGTGAAATAACTAAATATTTAAAGCATCGAAAAAAGAACCAAGTAAGAAAGGTTTGAAGGATCAAGGGACCGGGCCAAAAAGGTGGGGGCCACGGGTTTGTCTCAACTAAGGGGGAACGGTTCCATGTAAAATTGGAGGTTCAGAGAAGCTGTGGAAGGGTTGATGTAGGAAAGGTTTTGGACACATTAGGGGAGGGTACATTATTTAAGGAAGTTTGCTGGAGGGAAATTTTGGCTATTTGGTTTGGAAGGGTTTAATAATTGTGTGGGTTAATGAGGGTTTAGGGTTTTAATTGTTAAATTTTTGGAAAAGGGTTTTTGGTAAGTTTAAAAATTTGAAATAAAAAAGGCCTTTGGGGAAATTGGAAATGAAAAAGTTGAGTGGTTTTGAATAAGGGTTATGAAATTTTGAACTGGGAAAGTTTATTAACTTTGGGAGGAATTTTGAAAAAAAATGTTGGTAATGAAAAATTGGTTTGAATAACTTAATTGGCCACCAAAAATTAAAGTTTTGGGTGGCTTTGTTGAAGGGCCAGAAAGCATTTATCTTGATTTATGTTTTTACTGTTGGTAAAGGGGCTATTGGGAAAGGCCGGGTTATTGGGACATGGTAGGCCTTGGTTTTTTGTGTTGATTTGGGTAGGCCCAAGGGAAATTTGGTTTGGAATTTGGGTTATGACCGGTTGGGTTTTAGGAATAGGCTTTGGAAATGGTTTACCCATTTGAATATTACCAATTAATACTTATTTGTAAATTATAAATCCCTTATTTGTAAATTTCAAACCTTCGCTTTAACCCAAATTTACCATTAAAATTACTTAGTTTCATTTATATTCCTTTTACCTAATTTACATAATTACTTTACCTATTTAATAATTTTCTATCTTTAAATTTTACCCTAATTTACATAATTACCCTTTCCCTTTAATTATGTTTTACTAATTTAAAACTTTTTCCTATTTACATAATTATGTTTTACCCACTTAATTTTTTACCCATTCATAATTCTTTTTCCCTTGTTTATTAAAATTAAACCCTTTTTAAATTAAAATACCCTAATTTAAAAATTACTTACCTTATTTTAAATTAAATACCTTGATTTAAAATTAAAATACCTTTTTAAAATTCTTAAATACCTTTTCTAATTACAAATACCCTTTTAAAAACAAAACCCTCAATTTGGTAAAAAACCCTTGGTAAATGAAATCCCTATTAAAACAAATTTAGGAATTTGGTTTAATTTATATTTGGAATGTTGGTAATTTGAATGGTTTATAAAGATTATAGGAAAGTTAATTAAATGTGTACAATTTAAATAGGTTAATTAATTTAGTTTGTACTAATTTAGTTAATTAAATTTGAAAGTTGGTTTAATTGGTTATTAATGATTTGAAGGATTCTTTTCAATGTTTTGTTAAAAATAAACCTTTTAATTTCTTAAGGAAAAAATTTTTGGTAAATTTTTTATGAGGTAATCATAAATGCATTGGGTTGGGTTTTATATGGATGGAGGAAGTGAAAAGGGCTTATGCCCTGCTTATCAAAAGGGCTTATGCCCCAGCTTATAAAAGGGCTTATGCCCCGCTTATTGAAAGGGCTTTTGCCCTGATTATTAAAAGAGGCTAGGCCTCGGTTATATGATAAAGCACTATGCCGCCAAAGGAGAGTTTGGCGGGGTGGGTCGAGTTAATCCCCACATGGTGTGTTGGTTGGTACGGGTGGAGAGTAGCGGATGGTGGGTTGAGTAGTCTCCCAAATGGGTTGCATTCTTTCATTGAAATTATATGTGACATTGAAATGGGCCTAAGGGCCATACCGCTTACTGATAAAGGCTTGACCAAGAATATGAAATATGAAAAGGCTTGACCCAATAATATGAAATATGAAAAGGCTTGCCCAAGATTATGAAATATGAAATATGAAAAGGGCTACTGACCAAAGGCATGATTGAGATTGATTTGGGCTTAGACCCAACAGCCGTTATTGTTTTGGGCTCTGAAAGGGCTTGTTGCACACGAGTTTCCAAACTCACCCCTTTCCTTAACCTTGCAGGTGAGCCTTGATGTGGGGACTTGGGCGGAGGATTGAGTGGCCACGGTGATTGTCTTTGGACTTTTAAATAAGCGTCGGTTTTCTTTAAATTTCCTTTAAATATTATTTATTTTTGGGTTGTAATAAGGCCATTTTAACTTTCCTTTTATTTCTTTTCGGATTACTTTAATTTTAATAACTTTAAACCCGGTTGATAATTATTCAAATGGGCTAGACTTAGGACGTGTTTTCAAAATGATACTTGTTTTCAAAATATCTCAACACCACGATTAATCGATTTATCAAAGACGTCCACTTAAACAAATTTAAACTCGATATGACAAAGTGTGGCTATGGTTGTGGGCATGTCTAGGATTGGATCCAATTAAAGAGCTTGGTACTTAGCGACCTTCATGGCTCACCTCCTCTATCTCGGATACCTACCTGGTGCCCAGCTTCCATACACTTTGTTAACTCAACAAAATATATGGTTTTAAAACACTAAAAATGGAACGTGGGTTTTCAACTCCAATGTGGCACGTCAAATTCGGCCATAACGTCTGGGCCGGGTTTGGGGTGTTACAACAACCCTTTCTCACAATATTCAAAGCTTTCATCGAAGATATTAAAACAGGCAATCCATTCAAATCACTAGATTCAATTTTGACTATTTCATCATTCTTGCATCTCAAATCAATACTTTTCTGTTTACAATTCACCATAGCATCATGCAAGGTTAACCAATCCATACCCATAATTATATCAAATTCATCAAAAGGTAATAGCATCAGATCAGCTGGAAAACAATTCTCTCGAAACATTAACGGACAATTCTTACAAACTTTATCAACTAGAACACATCTAACTAGGGGGTTCGAAACTCTAATCACAAATTTAGTAGACTCTACAAGAAAAGTCTTACTGTTCACTAAGTTCATGCATACATATGAATATGTTGATCCAGGATCTATCAAAGCAATCACAGAGGTATTGTAGAGAGTAAATGTACCCATAATCACATCTAGTAATAAAGCTTCCTCATGAGTTCGAATAGCGTATGCTATAGTAGGTGCACGAGCCTCAGATCTAACAGCTGTGTCTTTTGTTCCTCTTTGACTACCACTTACATTTCCCGAATTTCTGGGAAGTCTACCACGAGAAACATTACTAGTCTGTCTTGGATTCTGAACATTATCTTTTTCAGGTAAATTTGGGCAATCTTTAATAAAATGATTTCTTGAACCACAACTATAACAAGCTCGGTTATTACTTTTTCCCTAGCATTTGCCAAAGTGTCGTATTCCACATTGATCACATTCAGGCCTTTCATTCCATGTATTATCAACACTAGCAACAAACGTGGCTGAAGATTTGTAATTCGATTGTGATCTAACACGATCTCTGTCCAAATGCCCTGCACTAGCCTTTGAATGACTGCTATCTTCTCTAAACTTTTTGGATCCAGATTGAAATGATTTACCCGATGATCTCTTTCGTACCTTTCTAACTTCAAAATCAGCCTTTCTTTTCTTTTTCCCAAGATCTTCCACTTTACATGCTCGTTCAACAAGCACCGCAAATTCTTTGATTTCTAGAATACCAACTAGCAGACGAATATTCTCATTCAAACCATCTTCAAATCTCTTGCACATTATTGCTTCTAAAGATACACATTCACAAGCATATTAACTCAACCTTACAAATTCCTGCTCGTATTCTGTGACAGACATTTGACCTTGTTTAAGCTCAAGAAACTCTTTGCATTTCTGATCAATGAATCTTTGGCTGATATATTTCTTCCGGAATTTAGCTTGGAAGAAATCCCACGTAACTCGTTCACTCGGAACCACAGATGTCAAAATTTTCCACCAATGATATGTCGTGTCTCTCAACAATGAAATGACACATTTTATACATTCTTCTGGACTTAAAGATAACTCATCAAACACTCTTATTGTATTCTCTAACCAGAACTCAGCTTTTTCTGTATCGTCACTTGTTGTAGCTCGAAATTCTTTAGCCCCATATTTTCTAATCTTGTCAACTAATGGTCTACTCAGCTATACTGGATTTACTCGTGGCATAACAGGAGTTTAAGGAGGATCAACCGGGAGTGGAGGTTGTTGTATAGCCAGATTGGTTCTAATGTATTAGGTGAACCAATCATTCATCAACTGATAGAAGGCTTTCTTAGCCTTACCATCAAGGCTACTCGTAGCTAGTCGAGAATCAGCTTGCACCGTCCCTTGCGCGGGAGCAGGCGCATTACTTTCTACATCATCAGCTACAACACTATTGGGATTCATTTGCTATATAAAGGCACATTTCAATGTAAGGATTCATCACACTATCACATTTTCAGATATATTGCATGTATAGCTAGACTCAAATATGCTATGGTAGTCCTAGAACCGACTAAACCATAGCTTTGATACCAATAAAATGTAACACCCCTAACCCACAACCATCGCCGGAATAGGTTAAGAGGCATTACCTAACTTATAACTCAAATCAGAACCACCATACAATAATTATCATCTCATTACTAATAAAGTCATTCATTCACATTCAATATTCACATAAAATCAAGTATACAACGCTGAAACATGCATTCGAGGTCAAATTGATAACATATGAAAGTTTCAAAAATTATAAGAAATTTTCCAATTTTAAAAGGTCACACGCTCGTGTGATCAGGTCGTGTGCCTCATACGGCCTAGACACACCCGTGTGTTAAAGCCATGGCAAAACAGAGCATGCATACTGACTTTTCCCTACGGCCAACAGACACGCCTGTGTGATATAGCCGTGTGATACTTAAGAGGTTACGGCTTTGCATACACGGCCACAAAGCACGCCCGTGTTCCCTGACTGTGTGGCACAATGTAGGCTTGGCTTAAGCCAACTTGCCACCCCTTTTTGGGTTAATCCTACAAGCAATTAAACAAGCATAGTTCTACCTCCAATTCAGCCAATCTTTATGCTATAGCATTCATCATTTATAACATAACAATATCAACCATTTCTCTACTCATTAACCTTACCAATTCATACTAAACACAAGGTATATTCACACCAAAACATTTACTTCAATTTATCATCCAAAACTAAACTAAATCTACCAAAACTTACCAACATTTACCATTTCTTTTGTCCAACTAAAACATACCACAATAGCATATTAACATGACATACCATAAGCCATTCTCAACTTTGAATTCAAACACAAACTAACCAAATCACATGGCTAAATATATATATACATCACAAAACATACTTCCTTAACTACTAGCCTATACATGCCATACTTCAAAATATATAATTTCAAAAGGACCAAAATGAGGTTCAATAGTGTGGCAACGATCCTTTACAATCCCCGAGCTTGTAGCAGACTTGAAATGTATAAAACAATGCAAACAAACACAAAGTAAGCTTTCAAAAGCTTAGTAAGCTCATACCAAAATATTAACAATAAGAAATATGAAACATCATCACATAAATACTTATAACATCTCAACAAATCCATCAAATTCAGGCCGACGCAAACTATATGTTTATACATATTCAATAAACTTTTAAACATTTTACCACTTACCTCATAGGTAACAAACTTACCAGAATAATTTCATATTTATTCGTTTTCAATCTCACCTTTTGTTCGAGTACTTTAAAACTTTCCAAAGATCATAATTTCCTTAAATATCCGCACACTTAGTGCTTAGAGATTAGCTGAAGCTAGAACGATCATGCACACTTAGTGCCATCTCAATTGACTGAGAATAAATCGGTATCGCACACTTAGTGCCTTCTATAGCCGAAGCTATACCAACTCGTACACTTAGTGCTATTTATAGCCGAAGCTATTTTAAATCGCACACTTAGTGCCAATCATAGTCGAATATCATTATACTTAAAATGTAATCAAATATCTATACAATTTATGCATTACCCTCGCAATAAAACATATCTTTAACAACATTTATTATGTACGAACTTACCTCGTCCTCGAAGTTGTCGACTTGAACGTTTATTCAACAATCTTCGACTTCCCTCAGTCTAAATCCGAATTCCTCTTTTCTTGATCTATATGTATTCAAAATTAACCTTTTTATTCACCAAATCATTCAAAACAATCCATATACACACAATTAGGGCATTTTGAAAATTAGCCCTCACATTTTTACATTTCGACACTTTAGTCCCTAATTCACCAAATCACCAAATACACAAAATTTGAATATACTCATGCTTTGTCAAATTCTCCTAGCTCTTAGACAAATCCATACATTTCATTTATTTTACATTTTAGTCCTTCAAAATAACATTTTTACAACTTAGCCCATATTACTCAATTTCACCAAAAATTCAAAGACAATACATGTAAACCCAACATCAAGCTTTCATATTTCAACATATAACATCACCAAGCTCATGAATTCATACATGGCACATTTCCAAATCATCAACAATCTCATGAATTTAAGCATGGGCTAGCTAGAACACTTAACAACGATTACAAAAACGTAGAAATTATCAAAAATCGAGTGAAAACCATTCCTTAATTTAGCTTGGAAGTAGCCGATTATCAAAACACAAGAACCCTAGCCTTTCTTTCTTTTGTTTTGGCAAAATGGGATGAAAATAATATGAATTGTGGCTTTTGTTTTATTAATATGAACTTAATAATAAATTTCCAAATTTAACCTTACTAAATAACTTAAAATAAACTTAATTGATGCTCATAAATGTCCATTATACAAGGAAATGGCTTAATAACCACATAAGGACCTCTCAAATATAAAGTCAAGTCAACTAAGCACTTTTAATATCTAGCACACAGCTTTTACCTTTTACACGATTAAGTCCTTTTTAAAAATTAAACACACAAACAATTAAATTTCCACTCGAGACTTTCACATATATCAATACACTTATAACAGGCATGAAAAATAATATAAAAATATTTTTCTAACTCGGATATGTGGTCCCGAAACCATTATTTTGACTAGGGTCAAAACCGGACTGTTACAGGAACTGAACAATTCTAGGATTTCATGGTCTATTTGATTTACATCAAACAATGAAAAAATTTTATAACATTTTGAGATAAGCCTACTGGTACACAGGATTACAACAAGAAATTACAGAGTTAATTTTGAAATGTTTATTATGTTTATAAGTCAAGGTATAGTATCAAGTTCAGAGATGAATTTTGATTGAGAAGGAAAAATTTGAACTGAATAGTTGTTATCAAGTAAGAAATTTCGAGGGTGAAATTTTTGTAAGGGGAGAATTGTAACAACCTGTTTTTCAGTGGTGTCGAAAAATAGTGGTTTCGAGGCCACAAATTCAACGAGCGAGTCCATAAATATTATTATTTAATATTCATGAGTCAGTTATAGTGTTAAAATGAATTTTTAATTGGTAATTTATACTATATGGAAGAATAATTGGATTCAAGTGGTATGACCCTAAAGCCAAGTGGTTTTAGAAAATGAGGTATCAAAACCTCGTTTCTATAAACTGAGCCGTAAATATTTTTATAAATATTTACAGGTGTTACTAAGGTGGTATTAAAGTTTCGTTGAAAAATTTTAACGTTTCGATAGTTAATTAATTAAAAGGGACTAAATTGTAAAAGATGTAAATTTTGATCACTTTTTTATTTGAGTGATTAAATGGCTTAGTGAATGAAAGTATATGGACTTGCATGGTAAATATACCATTTTTAAAATGTGATAGATGGTTACCGGGGTATTAGTTAAAAAATATGTTTATTAAATTATAATACATTATAAATATATGATATATGTTAATTAAATAAGAAAAAAATAAAAAAATAAAGAATGAAAGATGATTCATTCATCTTCTTCATCACTTAGCCAAAACTAAAAGGGGGAGAAGAAACCTAGCCCACGTCTAGCTTCAAGCAACAATTGGTAAGACATTTTTGATTAATTTCTTGTAATTTTTATATTTTTTAGATCGTTGCAACTAGATCCAATTAGCCCGTACCTTCGATTTTGAATCTGTTAAAGATTTTGAACGTTTCCATTTATGAATCTTGTGATTTTTTATGTTAAATAATGAATTTGGAATGTTGATTAATAATTAAAAGTATTTTGTTAAGTGATTTTTGATGAATTTATCGATTAGGGACTAATTTGTTAAAATAATAAAATTTTAAGGATTTGATGTGAAATTATTGAAAATATGGGTTAATATGGGTGTCATGAATATTCGGCTGTTATAAATTGGCATTAAAACTGGTTAATTTGCATGTTTTGGGCTCAGGGACTAAATTGAATAAAAGTAAAACTTTAAGGACAATTTTGTAGAAAGATAAAAAGAATAAATTGCATAAAATATAGTTTTACTTTCTAAATTAATATATTGAATGAAATTATTAATTTAGATCAGGATCAGGTGAAAAAATAAAAGAAAATAGAGAATTACCAAAATACCCATGTACTTTGACGTTTCTGGCCAGGAAAGTTCATAGCATTAAATTGTAAAATTGAATTTCCATATGTATTATTTTATAGTTAAGTAATTAACTGATTTCGTAAATTATACCCTGATTGCACTTACGTTCCCCATTTGTACTTCAGTACCCCTGATTGCACTTACATGCCCCTGTTTGTATTTCAGTACCCCTAATTACACTTACATGCCCCTGTTTGTACTTTAATACCCCAGATTGCACTTACGTGCCCCAGTTGGTACTTCGGTACTCCTGATTGCACTTACGTGCCCCTGTTTGTACTTAAGTACCCCTGATTGCACTTACATGCCCCTGTTTGTACTTCAGTACCCCTGATTGCACATCGGTGCCCCTGTTTGCACTTTGGTGCCCCTGTTGTGCATCTATAATGCCCCAATAAGGTGTAGTTATCCAAGTATCCGAGTCAAGTTACTAGTTCAACGGTCATAAAAAGGTAAAAATGGTAAGTGTATTGGAAGCTAAGAACCTATGAAAAGATATGAATTATTGATGATCCAAGTATGAATATTCATGACTATGAAAAGTATTATTTAAGTGATGCTACGTTTATGTACCTTATCTTACCATGTGATGATATTGCTAAGTTATGTGTTTAATCACTAACTTGTGTTGTTAATAATGCTTAGGCTTGTGCCAAGCTAGTAGTTAGATTATTTTTAGTTTTAAAGTTATGCATTGAAATAGTAAATGACTAAATGGAATGATGCTTATGTTCATGAAGAAGTGGTAAGAATCAAAGTATGTAATTTCTTATGAAATAACTTATGATATAGTTGATTCTAAAAGGGTTATGTTCAAAGGCAGTAGCTTGTGGCTATGGTTAAAGTTATGTTTATTTCTTATGTGTATGCAAATGAAATGGGTGAGAATAGGTAATGAAATGATAAGTGCATAGTTAAGACGTAATGTGATAAAACAAAGAATTATTAAGTTTAAGGACTTACTTGTAAGGAAGGAAAATTACTTATGCTATATGTGAATTTACTTATGTCATGAATAAATACACTAATTCGTGAGTTAATAACGTAATTAAATTTATGTTAAGTAATTGGATTGGTAATTAAGTAAAGGAAATGGTTCACCGTTTTAGGAAAAGACTGATGATTACGTAATTCAACTTATGAGACTATATTATGTTATAAATGGAAAGTAGTCGGGATGTTATTGAACCTATTCATTTGTGAATTGATAGTTATATAGTTGATAAACCTTGAGGCATTTGTATAGGATTATTTACGACTTATAAAGTTCTTACTGAAATGAATTATTGTATTTTAAAGTTTATACTAGCCTACTAAACATTCATTGCTTATATAGTTTTCTTTCTCTTACATTTTAGATTATTGAAAACTCGATCGGTTTGGAAGCTAGTCAGAGATCTATCACACTACCCATTGGCTAAATCGGTAGATTTTGGTGTTTTGAAGTTTTGGTTATAATGGCATGTATATGTGTTTTGGTTGATGTTTTGCTATTAGGTTTTGGATTGTAAATTTGGTATCTTGAATGATTGAAATGATTGATATGTTGATATATGTATATGGCCTTATGATGGATTACTTTAGTCTTTATGATTGTAACACCCCAAACCCGAGACCATTGCCGGTGTCGGACCCGAGGGGTTAACAAGCCAAGTTCACATGTTTTTGCCCACCAATTTGACATTTCCAGTCAGGCTGGAAAACTGCGTCACTGTCGCCTTAAAAATCATATCTCGAGTTTCAAAACTCGGAAACTGGTTTCGTAAATTTTCCCTGAATTTAGACTCATATATCCATCCATGGATTTATTTCTAGGATTTTTGGTCGGGCCAATTGGTACAGTTTATTAGTTAAAGTTACCCATGTTACAGGGATCGACTGCTCTGACCTTCGCGCGGTATAACTTGAATATCTCTCTGTATAGGGATTTAATGCTGGTGTCGTTTGTTTCTAATGAAACTAGACTCAAAATGGAATCCGTACATATAAGGTATGTCTCCTAATTATTTTTGGATAATTTATAGTGAATTTTAAAGTTGCGACAGGGAACCCAGAAACCATTCTGGCCCTGTCTCACAATAGCTTTAATAACTCTTAACCTGTAACTCTTATGACCATTTCGTTTCTTCCATATGAAAATAGACTCATCAAGGTTCATTTACATAGCTTATTCACTATTTAATTCCATTCCTATGAATTTTGGTGATTTTTCACATTCACGCCACTGCAGCTGGCAGCATCTGTTTTAAGGTAGGACTTACCTATTTGGTAGTCTCCATGATTCAACTAGTCTTGCCATACATAGGTTCATATATGATCATTTTAACCATGCCAATGGCTGATCATATGACCAACATTCCCATTTCCAAGCCATAGCCACATCATGACACCAAATATATACATACAACCCACAATTAGTCTAAGTTCATGCTCCCCTTTTCGAGCCATTTTCGCATGGCTGTACATACTTACATTACAACGTATTTAACAAACAAGAGGTAGTCCTATACATGCCATCTCAAGTTAAATCAAAAAAATTTATACCAAAATGGAGGCTTGATAGTGTGGATGACTTCGACTTCAACGATCCCAAATCCGATTGCTTGAGCGAAATCTAGAAAACTAAGAGCCAAAGCAACGGGTAAGCATTTTATGCTTAGTAAGTCTCAAGGAATATAATTAACTCTAATTACAGCAATACATTCACATAGCCAAATGCATCATTTCATTAATACACATTCTTACTTCATACTTCATCATTATATAAGTTCGCAAAGCATCAATCAATTCAATAACTGAAATTCATTAGTCGATTGAGCGAATGTTGCTCAAACACGCCGACTTTCCAATGCACATATAACGTACCTTATCCTTTGGGCTTTCCGAGTGTACTAATTGAATTCATTTCAGCAACCAACACTCACCTCCAGCCCAAGATTCTTGAATATAACCGGATATAATCACGTGCACAAATGCCTTGGTCTTAGCCCGGATAGAATAACTTCATACGAATGCCTTCGGCCTTAGCCCGATATAGCCACTAGCACAATTGCCTTGGGTCTTGACCGGATATAATTTCAGCATAATTGTCTTGGGCTTAGCCCGATATCATTCAATTTCTCATGCACACATACATCAATAATCATTGGACATACATATTTCATTTTCGTTACTAAGGCTCAAACACAATTATAATCATTAGCATATTCGCCGGGACTTAGCCCGTGGAATTCAAATACTCATACACACATAATCAATAATCATACACAACCATATTTCATCTCACATAATTCAAGTAAGGTCACTTCTTGAGGACTTACCTCGGATGTTGTCGAACGGCTTTTTCGGCTATTCGATCACCTTTTCCTTCCCCTTGTCCAATTGTGGCCCTCTTAGCTCTTGAGCTAATTCAACAAATTCAATTTATTAAAACCTCATTGTGCTTGCTTATGGCGAATATGACAAGGATTTTAAATGGTCATATGGCCACTCTTTAACTTGAATACACAATGGTCATGCACATTTTATACTACATCAAGCAATTCAATACAATTTATTTGAGCATCAAGGAAATGCTAAGGCCTTCAATAGGCTACCCAAGGCCGAATATTCATGTACATGTTGAGGTCAATTTTGCACTTAATACCTCACAAAAACAGCATGCAATTTACTAATTAATGCTTTGCACATTGTGGCCCAAAACTTATAATATAGCATCAAGCACCTACATGTGTGCTAGGCCGAATTGTGCTTGCAATTTCACAAGCATTCTTCCACATCTTCTTCTTTAAACCAATATATTCATCACTTAGTTCATAACCAAAACATAATGTGCAATCATATATATGCATATATGAGCATGGCCGAATTTTCAAGGTGTCCATAGCCATCCAAAACCCAAATTTTAACTAACATGCAAGAAGCATGAATCATGCTCAAGAATGCATCATGGCGAATATGACAATCATGTTCCTTTTCAACTTCAATCATGATAAAACAAAGAGAAAACTCAAAATCTTACTCATGAGTAGAAAATCCATCATTGCATGCATCATCATCAAGCTTCACACTTAGCATGCAATGGCTTTATCACCATAACAACTTTGCCCAAATACCATTTCCATGGCATAACAAAGATTTGAGCCATGGCTAACATGCACATCAAGTTAGCAACCAAGTCATGCATGAAACTCCTAACACAACCTCGGACATACCTTAATCTTGATGTAAACTTAGCCAAATCTCCTTCTAGGTCTCTTCCAACCCAAGCATGAAGCAAAAATCCTCCCCTTTTCCCTAGTAATTTCGCCAAGAAGATGAGAAAGGATGAAAAATTTTCTTTTCTTTCCTTAGTACATTCGCCAAGCCTATGGAGAAGGATGAACATTTTTTTTCTTTTTTTTTCATACTCTTATTTTATTATTTCAAACATGCACCACTAGCAAAACATGTTTAAGACATGTTTTCTTTTGCCCATATTCATCACCATGGCGGCCACTATAGTCAAATTTGGGGAATTTGACATGCAAGGACAACATTTCCTAGTGTGCATCAATAGGCCACTTCCACATTTGCCTATCTCAAATTCTAAATTTTCTCACACAAGTCCTTTCTAGTGAAATTCACCTTTATAACACTAAATCAATCATCAAAAATGTCATACATGAATACTCACATATTATAGGCATCAAAATAAATTTTAAATTATTGTTATGCCTCGGTTTTGTGGTCCCAAACCACATTCCTGCTAGGGTCTATTTTGGGCTGTCACAACTCCCCTCTTAAGGAATTTTCGTCCCAAAATCTTACCGTAAATAGGTTCGGATATCGCTCTCTCATAGAGTTCTCGGTCTCCCGAGTAGCTTCTTCTATCCCATGCTTGAGCCATAACACTTTCACTAGCGGAACCCGCTTGTTTCGCAACTCTTTCACTTCTCGTGATAGGATACGAATCGGTTCTTCTTCATAACTCATATTAGCTTGAATTTCAATTCTGATGGACTAATCACGTGCGATGGATCGGATCTATAACGTCAAGCATCGAAACGTGGAAGACATCGTGAACCTTTTGAGTTCGGGGGCAAAATAAACGATATGCCACCGGACCGACTCGCTCGATATCTCATATGGCCCAATGAACCTCGGGCTCAACTTGCCCTTACTACCAACTCGAGTATCTTTTTCCAAGGCGATACCTTGAGAAACACTTTATCACCCACGATACTCGATATCCTTACGCTTCATATCCGCGCATTTACTTCGACGATCGAAGGCTATCTTCAAACTTTCACGGATTACTTTCACTTTCATTCAGCATCCCTAATCAAATCCACCCGAAAATCTTGCTTTCACCAAGCTCACCAAAACAATGGTGTACGGCATTTACGCCGTACAAAGCCTCGTAGGGTGCCATCTTAATACTCGATTGAAAGTCGTTGTTGTAAGCGAATTCAATCAACGGCAAATACCGCTCCCATGAACCACTAAACTCGAGGACGCAACATCTTAACATATCCTCGAGTATCCGAATTATCCGCCGGATTGACCATCGGTTTGGGGTGAAAGGCGGTCTGAAATGCAACTTGGTACCCAAAGCTTCTTGCAACTTTTTCCAAAATCGCGAGGTAAATCTCGGATCTCTATCCGACACGATGGAAATAGGCACCCGTGTAATCTCACGATCCGAGAAACGTACAATTCCGCTAATTTGTCCATTGAAAAATCCGTGACGTCACGGGGACAAAGTGGGCCGACTTAGTCAATCGATCTACCACGACCCAAACCGCATCCTTCTTACTTGGTCGACAATGGTAGTCCGGATACAAAGTCCATTGTGACTCGATCCCATTTCCACTCGGGTATCGTGATTGGTCAAGTAATCTCAAGGCACCGATGTTCCGCTTTCACTTGTTGACATATTAAACATCTCAAACAAAGTCGGAGATGTCTCGCTTCATACCATGCCACCAAAATCGACGCTTCAAATCATTGTACATCTTCGTACTCCGGTGGATTGCCATTCGGCTACAATGGGCTTCATTCGAATTATCGAAATGAGTTCAATTCTTTGGGACACACGACGACTTTTGAACCTCAAACAATCGTCATCGTCGATTTGAAACTCCGAGTCCTTGTTCTAACACACGCAGCCGCTTTTGCAACCAACTCGTCATCGACTTTACGAGCTTCTCGAATTTGGTGTGTCAATAATGGTTTGGCTTTCAATTCAGCCACTAACACACTTTGTCGGATCGGATAGACAAGTGCACATTCATCGTCAGAAAGTGAATAACGATTTACGACTCAAGGCATCCGCAACCACATTCGCCTTTCCCGGTGATAGTCAATGATCACTCATAATCCTTTAACACTCGAGCCAACGTCTTTGTCGCAGATTTAAGTCTCTTTGGGTCATCAAATACTTGAGACTTTTGTGATCCGAGTATACATGGCACCTTTCACCAAATAAGTAATGTCGCCAAATCTTTAAGGCGAATACGATGGCGGCCAATTCGAGATCATGAGTCGGATAATTTTTCTCATGTGGCTTTAATTGCCTCGACGATAGGCCACAACTTGACCTTCTTGCATTAATACGCAACCTAACCCAAGTAGAGAGGCGTCGCTATAGATGACAAACTCCTTGCGGACTCGGGTTGCACTAGAATTGGGGCTTCACCAAATAAGTTTTCAGTTGATCGAAGCTTTTTGGCATTTCTCCGTCCATTCAACTTAACATCCTTTTGGAGTAAGCCGTCATCTATGTGGCTATAGTTGAGAAGCCTTTACAAATCGTCGGTAATAGCCGGCAAGCCCCAAAAGCTTGAACCTCAAGAATATTTCTGAGGCTTCCAATTTAGTATGGCTGAAATTTTATTCGGCCGACTCGAATACCGATGCATACCACATGACCCAAGAAGCTAACCTCTCTTAACCGTAACTCACACTTCTTGAACTTAGCATATAATTGCTTGTCCTATAAAATTTGCAGACTAACCGCAGTGTTCAAGATGTTCGGTCTCATTTCTTGAATAGACCAAGATGTCATCAATGAACACGACTACGAATCGATCCAAATATGGTCTAAAGATTCGATTCATTAAATCCATAAATACCGCAGGGCATTAGTGAGCCCAAACGGCATCACCAGAACTCATAGTGACCATATCTCGCTCAAGGCGCCTTGGGCACGCCCGAATCTCGGATTCGCAATTGATAGTAGCCCGATCTCAAATCTATTTTCGAGAACACCGAGGCTCCCTTCAGCTTGATCGAACAAGTCATCAATACGTGGCAACGGATATTTGTTCTTTATCGTCGCTTTGTTGTCGACGATAGTCGATGCAAAGTCGCATGGTTCCATCCTTCTTCTTCACGAACAACACCGCGCACCCCAAGGCGAAAAACTCAAGCGAGCAAAACCTCTATCCACCAATTCTTGCAATCGAGCTTTCAACTCCTTCAATTCCGTTGGTGCCATACGATACGGAGCTATCGAAATTGGAGTGGTACCGGTACCAATTCGATGCCAAATTCTATTTCCGAACAGTGGTAAACCCGGCAATTCTTCTGGAAAACATCCGTATTCACAAACCACGGACACAGATTCGGGTTTCTTCTCGATTCCTTGTCATCGAGTACGTGACGCAAGGTACGCCGCACCCTTTTCTTACATATTTCTGGGCCAACATTGCTGATATTACAGCTGGCAACCCCTTTAAGTCCGTGGACTCAACCCGAATTATTTCATTATTTGCGCACCTCAAATCGATAGTCTTGCTCTTGCAATTTACAACCGCATCGTGCATGGTCAACCAATCCAAACCAAGAATAACATCGAACTCATCGAATGGCAAAAGCATTAAGTCCGCCGGAAAACAAGAACCTCGGAACACTAGGGGACTTTTCTTGCACACTTTGTTAACAAGCACGTAATGACCCAAGGGTTTGACACCGAATTACAAACTCGAGAGACTCAATGGGCAAAGTCTTCTTCGATGCTAAGGTTTCACATATATATGAATGAGTAGAACCAGGTCAATCAAAGCAATTACATTTGTATTGAAAAGAGTGAAAGTACCGGTAATAACATCCGGAGAGGCAAGATCCTCGCGTGCGCGATGGCATAAGTCCTAGCAGAGCACGAGCCTCGATCCGATGGTAGCATCTCTAGATCCTCTCGACCGCCATCGACATTGCCCATATTTCTAGGTGGCCTACCTCGGCGATGGTAGCACCGGGTTTGCACTCGACTTGCATTCTGCTCATGCATCCTCGGGCAATCCTTCATAAAGTGGTCGGCCGATCCACACTTATAGCGAGAGCGATCACGAAACCAACAGCTCCCGAATGCCATTTGCCACAATGTGGACACTCGCCTCTCTCGGCGATCATTTCCGCCACCGGCGATCGAGGTGACTCGTGTGGTCACAGGGGTCGATCGCGTCCTCGTCTAGAAAAGCCCAAACGCCTCTAGACCGGCTCGCATCATCTCGAAATCTCTTCGATGCTTGTTGAAGAGACTTTCCCGAGGACCTCTTTCGGAATTCTCCAATCCCCACATCATCTTTTTGTTTCTCCTTTCTAAGCTCTTCGGCTTTACAAGCTCGCTCAACAAGTACTACAAACTCTCGATCTCGAGAATGCCAACAAACATCCTTATATCATCATTCAGCCCATCCTCGGTTGCCATACATAATAGCTTCGGACGAAATGCATTCTCGCAGACGGCTAAGCCTCACAAACTTTCGCTCGTAGTCGGAATCGGACATAGAACCTTGCTTAAGATCAAGAAATTCCTCCGCTTTTGGTCGATGAATCTCGACCGATATACTTTTTTCGAACTCGGTTTGAAAGAATTCCCAAGTCACTTGCTCTCTAGGCACCACAAGTCGAGTACTCCACCAATAGTAGGCGGACTCACGTAGCAAGGAGATGGTACACTTTAAGCACTCATCGGTGTACAGGGATAGCTTATCAAGCACCTGGATAGTGTTATCTAACCAAAATTCAGCGCTCGGCATCATCATCATCCGTAGCCTTAAATTCAGTGGCCCCATGTTTTCAATCCTATCGATCGGGGCTTACTTGACCTTATTTGGTCAACACCGGAGGTATTGTAGGTGCGGGGTTGCATTTGTCGGGAATGGAGGTTGTGGAACAGTAGTGTTGGTTCGAATGTATTGATTAAACCATTCGCTCATCACACTATAAAAGGCTTGCTTAGCCTCGTCATTAGGATTGCTGGCCATAGGTTGAGAGTCCGCCGCGCTGTCCTTTGCGCGGAGTAGGCGCCACACTCTCCACATCATCAGCTATCGCTCGGTTGGGATCGGGATCCATTGCTATAAACAAACACAAAGTCAAATTGTCAGAAATCACCACACTATCGATTCATCATTTAATGGCATGTATAGCTAGACCCCAAACACATCACGGTAGTCCTAGAATCGACTAAACCGTGGCTCTGATACCAATAAAATTGTAACACCCCAAACCCGAGACCATTGCCGGTGTCGGACCCGAGGGGTTAACAAGCCAAGTTCACATGTTTTTGCCCACCAATTTGACATTTCCAGTCAGGCTGGAAAACTGCGTCACTGTCGCCTTAAAAATCATATCTCGAGTTTCAAAACTCGGAAACTGGTTTCGTAAATTTTCCCTGAATTTAGACTCATATATCCATCCATGGATTTATTTATAGGATTTTTGGTCGGGCTAATTGGTACAGTTTATTAGTTAAATTTACCCATATTACAGGGATTGACTGCTCTGACCTTCGCGCGGTATAACTTGAATATCTCTCTGTATAGGGATTTAATGCTGGTGTCGTTTGTTTCTAATGAAACTAGACTCAAAATGGAATCCGTACATATAAGGTATGTCTCCTAATTATTTTTGGATAATTTATAGTGAATTTTTAAAGTTGCGACAGGGAACCCGGAAACCATTCTGGCCCTGTCTCACAATAGCTTTAATAACTCTTAACCTGTAACTCTTATGACCATTTCGTTTCTTCCATATGAAAATAGACTCATCAAGGTTCATTTACATAGCTTATTCACTATTTAATTCCATTCCTATGAATTTTGGTGATTTTTCACATTCACGCCACTGCAGATGGCAGCATCTGTTTTAAGGTAGGACTTACCTATTTGGTAGTCTCCATGATTCAACTAGTCTTGCCATACATAGGTTCATATATGATCATTTTAACCATGCCAATGGCTGATCATATGACCAACATTCCCATTTCCAAGCCATAGCCACATCATGACACCAAATATATACATACAACCCACAATTAGTCTAAGTTCATGCTCCCTTTTGAGCCATTTTCGCATGGCCGTACATACTTACATTACAACGTATTTAACAAACAAGAGGTAGTCCTATACATGCCATCTCAAGTTAAATCAAAAAAATTTATACCAAAATGGAGGCTTGATAGTGTGGATGACTTCGACTTCAACGATCCCAAATCCGATTGCTTGAGCGAAATCTAGAAAACTAAGAGCCAAAGCAACGGGTAAGCATTTTTATGCTTAGTAAGTCTCAAGGAATATAATTAACTCTAATTACAGCAATACATTCACATAGCCAAATGCATCATTTCATTAATACACATTCTTACTTCATACTTCATCATTATATAAGTTCACAAAGCATCAATCAATTCAATAACTGAAATTCATTAGTCGATTGAGCGAATGTTGCTCAAACACGCCGACTTTCCAATGCACATATAACGCACCTTATCCTTTGGGCTTTCCGAGTGTACTAATTGAATTCATTTCAGCAACCAACACTCACCTCCAGCCCAAGATTCTTCGAATATAACCGGATATAATCACGCACAAATGCCTTCGGTCTTAGCCCGGATAGAATAACTCGCATACGAATGCCTTCGGCCTTAGCCCGGATATAGCCACTAGCACAATTGCCTTCGGTCTTGACCGGATATAATTTCAAGCATAATTGTCTTCGGCTTAGCCCGGATATCATTCAATTTCTCATGCACACATACATCAATAATCATTGGACATACATATTTCATTTTCGTTACTAAGGCTCAAACACAATTATAATCATTAGCATATTCGCCTTGGGACTTAGCCCGTGGAATTCAAATACTCATACACACATAATCAATAATCATACACAACCATATTTCATCTCACATAATTCAAGTAAGGTCACTTCTTGAGGACTTACCTCGGATGTTGTCGAACGGCTTTTTCGGCTATTCGATCACCTTTTCCTTCCCCTTGTCCAATTGTGGCCCTCTTAGCTCTTGAGCTAATTCAACAAATTCAATTTATTAAAACCTCATTGTGCTTGCTTATGGCGAATATGACAAGGATTTTAAATGGTCATATGGCCACTCTTTAACTTGAATACACAATGGTCATGCACATTTTATACTACATCAAGCAATTCAATACAATTTATTTGAGCATCAAGGAAATGCTAAGGCCTTCAATAGGCTACCCAAGGCCGAATATTCATGTACATGTTGAGGTCAATTTTGCACTTAATACCTCACAAAAACAGCATGCAATTTACTAATTAATGCTTTGCACATTGTGGCCCAAAACTTATAATATAGCATCAAGCACCTACATGTGTGCTAGGTCAATTGTGCTTGCAATTTCACAAGCATTCTTCCACATCTTCTTCTTTAAACCAATATATTCATCACTTAGTTCATAACCAAAACATAATGTGCAATCATATATATGCATATATGAGCATGGTCAATTTTCAAGGTGTCCATAGCCATCCAAAACCCAAATTTTAACTAACATGCAAGAAGCATGAATCATGCTCAAGAATGCATCATGGCCTAATATGACAATCATGTTCCTTTTCAACTTCAATCATGATAAAACAAAGAGAAAACTCAAAATCTTACTCATGAGTAGAAAATCCATCATTGCATGCATCATCATCAAGCTTCACACTTAGCATGCAATGGCTTTATCACCATAACAACTTTGCCCAAATACCATTTCCATGGCATAACAAAGATTTGAGCCATGGCTAACATGCACATCAAGTTAGCAACCAAGTCATGCATGAAACTCCTAACACAACCTCGGACATACCTTAATCTTGATGTAAACTTAGCCAAATCTCCTTCTAGGTCTCTTCCAACCCAAGCATGAAGCAAAAATCCTCCCCTTTTCCCTAGTAATTTCGCCAAGAAGATGAGAAAGGATGAAAAATTTTTCTTTTCTTTCCTTAGTACATTCGCCAAGCCTATGGAGAAGGATGAACATTTTTTTCTTTTTTTTCATACTCTTATTTTATTATTTCAAACATGCACCACTAGCAAAACATGTTTAAGACATGTTTTCTTTTGCCCATATTCATCACCATGGCCGGCCACTATAGTCAAATTTGGGGAATTTGACATGCAAGGACAACATTTCCTAGTGTGCATCAATAGGCCACTTCCACATTTGCCTATCTCAAATTCTAAATTTTCTCACACAAGTCCTTTCTAGTGAAATTCACCTTTATAACACTAAATCAATCATCAAAAATGTCATACATGAATACTCACATATTATAGGCATCAAAATAAATTTTAAATTATTGTTATGCCTCGGTTTTGTGGTCCCAAACCACATTCCGGCTAGGGTCTATTTTGGGCTGTCACAACTCCCCCTCTTAAGGAATTTTCGTCCCCGAAAATCTTACCGTAAATAGGTTCGGATATCGCTCTCATAGAGTTCTCGGTCTCCCGAGTAGCTTCTTCTATCCCGTGCTTGAGCCATAACACTTTCACTAGCGGAACCCGCTTGTTTCGCAACTCTTTCACTTCTCGTGATAGGATACGAATCGGTTCTTCTTCATAACTCATATTAGCTTGAATTTCAATTCCTGATGGACTAATCACGTGCGATGGATCGGATCTATAACGTCGAAGCATCGAAACGTGGAAGACATCGTGAACCTTTTTGAGTTCAGGGGGCAAAATAAACGATATGCCACTGGACCGACTCGCTCTGATATCTCATATGGCCCAATGAACTTCGGGCTCAACTTGCCCTTACGGCCGAACCTGAGTATCTTTTTCCAAGGCGATACCTTGAGAAACACTTTATCACCCACCTGATACTCGATATCCTTACGCTTCATATCCGCGTACGACTTCTGACGATCGAAGGCTATCTTCAAACTTTCACGGATTACTTTCACTTTCGCTCAAATCCCTAATCAAATCCACCCCGAAAATATTGCTTTCACCAAGCTCACCAAAACAATGGTGTACGGCATTTACGCCTCGCACAAAGCCTCGTAGGGTGCCATCTTAATACTCGATTGAAAGTCGTTGTTGTGGCGAATTCAATCAACGGCAAATACCGCTCCCATGAACCACTAAACTCGAGGACGCAACATCTTAACATATCCTCGAGTATCTAAATTATCCGCCGGATTGACCATCGGTTTGGGGGTGAAAGGCGGTGCTGAAATGCAACTTGGTACCCAAAGCTTCTTGCAACTTTTTCCAAAATCGCGAGGTAAATCTTGGATCTCTATCCGACACGATGGAAATAGGCACCCGTGTAATCTCACGATCCGAGAAACGCATAATTCGCTAATTTGTCCATTGAAAAATCCGTGCGTCACGGGGACAAAGTGGGCCGACTTAGTCAATCGATCTACCACGACCCAAACCGCATCCTTCTTACTTGCTGACAATGGTAGTCCGGATACAAAGTCCATTGTGACTCGATCCCATTTCCACTCGGGTATCGTGATTGGTCAAGTAATCTCAAGGCACCGATGTTCCGCTTTCACTTGTTGACATATTAAACATCTCAAACAAAGTCGGAGATGTCTCGCTTCATACCATGCCACCAAAATCGACGTTTCAAATCATTGTACATCTTCGTACTCCCGGTGGATTGCCATTCGGCTACAATGGGCTTCACTCGAATTATCGAAATGAGTTCAATTCTTTGGGACACAGAGACGACTTTTGAACCTCAAACAATCGTCATCGTCGATTTGAATCTCCGAGTCCTTGTTCGAACACACGCAGCCCGCTTTTGCAACCAACTCGTCATCGACTTTCCGAGCTTCTCGAATTTGGTGTGTCAATAATGGTTTGGCTTTCAATTCAGCCACTAACACACCGCTCGGATCGGATAGACAAGTGCACATTCATCGTCAGAAGTGAATAACGATTTACGACTCAAGGCATCCGCAACCACATTCGCCTTTCCCGTGATAGTCAATGATCACCATAATCCTTTAATGGCTCAAACCAACGTCTTTGTCGCAGATTTAAGTCTCTTTGGGTCATCAAATACTTGAGACTTTTGTGATCCGAGTATACATGGCACCTTTCACCAAATAAGTAATGTCGCCAAATCTTTAAGGCGAATACGATGGCGGCCAATTCGAGATCATGAGTCGAATAATTTTTCTCATGTGGCTTTAATTGCCTCGACGATAGGCCACAACTCGACCTTCTTGCATTAATACGCAACCTAACCCAAGTAGAGAGGCATCGCTATAGATGACAAACTCCTTGCGGACTCGGGTTGCACTAGAATTGGGGCTTCACCAAATAAGTTTTCAGTTGATCGAAGCTTTTTGGCATTTCTCCGTCCATTCAACTTAACATCCTTTTGGAGTAAGCCGTCATCGGCGTGGCTATAGTTGAGAAGCCTTTTACAAATCGTTTGTAATAACCTAAGCCCCAAAAAGCTTCAACCTCAAGAATATTTCTGAGGCTTCCAATTTAGTATGGCTGAAATTTTATTCGGTCGACTCGAATACCCGATGCAGATACCACATGACCCAAGAAGCTAACCTCTCTTAACCGTAACTCACACTTGCTGAACTTAGCATATAATTGCTTGTCCCGTAAAATTTGCAAACTAACCGCAGTGTTCAAAGATGTTCGGTCTCATTTCTTGAATAGACCAAGATGTCATCAATGAACACGACTACTTAATCGATCCAAATATGGTCTAAAGATTCGATTCATTAAATCCATAAATACCGCAGGGCATTAGTGAGCCCAAACGGCATCACCAGAACTCATAGTGACCATATCTCGCTCAAGGCGCCTTGGGCACGTCTGAATCTCGGATTCGCAATTGATAGTAGCCCGATCTCAAATCTATTTTCGAGAACACCGAGGCTCCCTTCGCTTGATCGAACAAGTCATCAATACGTGGCAACGGATATTTGTTCTTTATCGTCGCTTTGTTGTCGACGATAGTCGATGCACGATCGCATGGTTCCATCCTTCTTCTTCACGAACAACACCGCGCACCCCAAGGCGAAAAACTCGGCGAGCAAAACCTCTATCCACCAATTCTTGCAACCGAGCTTTCAACTCCTTCAATTCGTTGGTGCCATACGATACGGAGCTATCGAAATGGAGTGGTACCAGTACCAATTCGATGCCAAATTCTATTTCCCGAACAGTGGTAAACCCGCAATTCTTGGGAAAACATCCGGTATTCACAAACCACGGCACAGATTCGGTTTCTTCTCGATTCCTTGTCATCGAAGTACGACGCAAGGTACGCTTCGCACCCTTTTCTTACATATTTCTGGGCCAACATCGCTGATATTACAACTGGCAACCCCTTTAAGTCCGTGGACTCAACCCGAATTATTTCATTATTTGCGCACCTCAAATCGATAGTCTTGCTCTTGCAATTTACAACCGCATCGTGCATGGTCAACCAATCCAAACCAAGAATAACATCGAACTCATCGAATGGCAAAAGCATTAAGTCCGCCGGAAAACAAGAACCTCGGAACACTAGGGACTTTTCTTGCACACTTTGTTAACAAGCACGTAATGACCCAAGGGTTTGACACTGAATTACAAACTCAGAGACTCAATGGGCAAAGTCTTCTTGGATGCTAAGGTTTCACATATATATGAATGAGTAGAACCAGGTCAATCAAAGCAATTACATTTGTATTGAAAAGAGTGAAAGTACCGGTAATAACATCCGGAGAGGCAAGATCCTCGGCGCGCGCCAGATGGCATAAGTCCTAGCAGAGCACGAGCCTCGGATCCGATGGTAGCATCTCTAGATCCTCTCGACCGCCAATCGACATTGCCCATATTTCTAGGTGGCCTACCTCGGCGATGGTAGCACCCGGTTTGCACTCGACTTGCATTCTGCTCATGCATCCTCGGGCAATCCTTCATAAAGTGGTCGGCCGATCCACACTTATAGCGAGAGCGATCACGAAACCAACAGCTCCCGAATGCCATTTGCCACAATGTGGACACTCCGCCTCTCTCGGCGATCATTTCCGCCACCGGCGATCGAGGTGACTCGTGTGGTCACAGGGGTCGATCGCGTCCTCGCCTAGAAAAGCCCAAACGCTCTAGACCGGCTCGCATCATCTCGAAATCTCTTCGATGCTTGTTGAAGAGACTTTCCGAGGACCTCTTCGAATTCTCCAATCCCCACATCAGCTTTTTGTTTCTCCTTTCTAAGCTCTTCGGCTTTACAAGCTCGCTCAACAAGTACTACGAACTCTCGATCTCGAGAATGCCAACAAACATCCTTATATCATCATTCAGCCCATCCTCAAGCGCCACACATAATAGCTTCGGACGAAATGCATTCTCGCAGCATCGCCTAAGCCTCACAAACTTTCGCTCGTAGTCGATAACGGACATAGAACCTTGCTTAAGATCAAGAAATTCCTCCGCTTTTGGTCGATGAATCTCGATCGATATACTTTTTTCTAACTCGGTTTGAAAGAATTCCCAAGTCACTTGCTCTCTAGGCACCACGTAGTCGAGTACTCCACCAATAGTAGGCGGACTCGCAGTAAGGAGATGGTACACTTTAAGCACTCATCGGGTGTACAGGATAGCTTATCAAGCACCCGGATAGTGTTATCTAACCAAAATTCAGCGCTCGGCATCATCATCATCCGTAGCCTTAAATTCAGTGGCCCCATGTTTTCGAATCCTATCGATCGGGGCTTACTTGACCTTATTTGGTCAGTCACCGGAGGTATTGTAGGTGCGGGGTTGCATTTGTCGGGAATGGAGGTTGTGGAATGTACCGTGTTGGTTCGAATGTATTGATTAAACCATTCGTTCATCACACTATAAAAGGCTTGCTTAGCCTCGTCATTAGGATTGCTGGCCATAGGTTGAGAGTCCGCCGCGCTGTCCTTTGCGCGGAGCAGCGCCACACTCTCCACATCATCAGCTATCGCTCGGTTGGGATCGGGATCCATTGCTATAAACAAACACAAAGTCAAATTGTCGTAAATCACCACACTATCGATTCATCATTTAATGGCATGTATAGCTAGACCCCAAACACATCACGGTAGTCCTAGAATCGACTAAACCGTGGCTCGATACCAATAAAATTGTAACACCCCAAACCCGAGACCATTGCCGGTGTCGGACCCGAGGGGTTAACAAGCCAAGTTCACATGTTTTTGCCCACCAATTTGACATTTCCAGTCAGGCTGGAAAACTGCGTCACTGTCGCCTTAAAATCATATCTCGAGTTTCAAAACTCGGAAACTGGTTTCGTAAATTTTCCCTGAATTTAGACTCATATATCCATCCATGGATTTATTTCTAGGATTTTTGGTCGGGCCAATTGGTACAGTTTATTAGTTAAAGTTACCCATGTTACAGGGATCGACTGCTCTGACCTTCGCGCGGTATAACTTGAATATCTCTCTGTATAGGATTTAATGCTGGTGTCGTTTGTTTCTAATGAAACTAGACTCAAAATGGAATCCGTACATATAAGGTATGTCTCCTAATTATTTTTGGATAATTTATAGTGAATTTTAAAGTTTCGACAGGGAACCCAGAAACCATTCTGGCCCTGTCTCACAATAGCTTTAATAACTCTTAACCTGTAACTCTTATGACCATTTCGTTTCTTCCATATGAAAATAGACTCATCAAGGTTCATTTACATAGCTTATTCACTATTTAATTCCATTCCTATGAATTTTGGTGATTTTTCACATTCACGCCACTGCAGCTGGCAGCATCTGTTTTAAGGTAGGACTTACCTATTTGGTAGTCTCCATGATTCAACTAGTCTTGCCATACATAGGTTCATATATGATCATTTTAACCATGCCAATGGCTGATCATATGACCAACATTCCCATTTCCAAGCCATAGCCACATCATGACACCAAATATATACATACAACCCACAATTAGTCTAAGTTCATGCTCCCCTTTTCGAGCCATTTTCGCATGGCCGTACATACTTACATTACAACGTATTTAACAAACAAGAGGTAGTCCTATACATGCCATCTCAAGTTAAATCAAAAAAATTTATACCAAAATGGAGGCTTGATAGTGTGGATGACTTCGACTTCAACGATCCCAAATCCGATTGCTTGAGCGAAATCTAGAAAACTAAGAGCCAAAGCAACGGGTAAGCATTTTATGCTTAGTAAGTCTCAAGGAATATAATTAACTCTAATTACAGCAATACATTCACATAGCCAAATGCATCATTTCATTAATACACATTCTTACTTCATACTTCATCATTATATAAGTTCGCAAAGCATCAATCAATTCAATAACTGAAATTCATTAGTCGATTGAGCGAATGTTGCTCAAACACGCCGACTTTCCAATGCACATATAACGTACCTTATCCTTTGGGCTTTCCGAGTGTACTAATTGAATTCATTTCAGCAACCAACACTCACCTCCAGCCCAAGATTCTTCGAATATAACCGGATATAATCACGCACACAAATGCCTTCGGTCTTAGCCCGGATAGAATAACTCAAGACGAATGCCTTCGCCTTAGCCCGGATATAGCCACTAGCACAATTGCCTTCGGGTCTTGACCCGGATATAATTTCCAGCATAATTGTCTTCGGGCTTAGCCCGGATATCATTCAATTTCTCATGCACACATACATCAATAATCATTGGACATACATATTTCATTTTCGTTACTAAGGCTCAAACACAATTATAATCATTAGCATATTCGCCTTCGGACTTAGCCCGGTGGAATTCAAATACTCATACACACATAATCAATAATCATACACAACCATATTTCATCTCACATAATTCAAGTAAGGTCACTTCTTGAGGACTTACCTCGGATGTTGTCGAACGGCTTTTTCGGCTATTCGATCACCTTTTCCTTCCCCTTGTCCAATTGTGGCCCTCTTAGCTCTTGAGCTAATTCAACAAATTCAATTTATTAAAACCTCATTGTGCTTGCTTATGGCGAATATGACAAGGATTTTAAATGGTCATATGGCCACTCTTTAACTTGAATACACAATGGTCATGCACATTTTATACTACATCAAGCAATTCAATACAATTTATTTGAGCATCAAGGAAATGCTAAGGCCTTCAATAGGCTACCCAAGGCCGAATATTCATGTACATGTTGAGGTCAATTTTGCACTTAATACCTCACAAAAACAGCATGCAATTTACTAATTAATGCTTTGCACATTGTGGCCCAAAACTTATAATATAGCATCAAGCACCTACATGTGTGCTAGGCCGAATTGTGCTTGCAATTTCACAAGCATTCTTCCACATCTTCTTCTTTAAACCAATATATTCATCACTTAGTTCATAACCAAAACATAATGTGCAATCATATATATGCATATATGAGCATGGTCAATTTTCAAGGTGTCCATAGCCATCCAAAACACAAATTTTAACTAACATGCAAGAAGCATGAATCATGCTCAAGAATGCATCATGGCGAATATGACAATCATGTTCCTTTTCAACTTCAATCATGATAAAACAAAGAGAAAACTCAAAATCTTACTCATGAGTAGAAAATCCATCATTGCATGCATCATCATCAAGCTTCACACTTAGCATGCAATGGCTTTATCACCATAACAACTTTGCCCAAATACCATTTCCATGGCATAACAAAGATTTGAGCCATGGCTAACATGCACATCAAGTTAGCAACCAAGTCATGCATGAAACTCCTAACACAACCTCATACATACCTTAATCTTGATGTAAACTTAGCCAAATCTCCTTCTAGGTCTCTTCCAACCCAAGCATGAAGCAAAAATCCTCCCCTTTTCCCTAGTAATTTCGCCAAGAAGATGAGAAAGGATGAACAAATTTTCTTTTCTTTCCTTAGTACATTCGCCAAGCCTATGGAGAAGGATGAACATTTTTTTCTTTTTTTTTTCATACTCTTATTTTATTATTTCAAACATGCACCACTAGCAAAACATGTTTAAGGCATGTTTTCTTTTGCCCATATTCATCACCATGGTCGCCACTATAGTCAAATTTGGGGAATTTGACATGCAAGGACAACATTTCCTAGTGTGCATCAATAGGCCACTTCCACATTTGCCTATCTCAAATTCTAAATTTTCTCACACAAGTCCTTTCTAGTGAAATTCACCTTTATAACACTAAATCAATCATCAAAAAATGTCATACATGAATACTCACATATTATAGGCATCAAAATAAATTTTAAATTATTGTTATGCCTCGGTTTTGTGGTCCCGAAACCACATTCCGGCTAGGGTCTATTTTGGGCTGTCACAATGATGCTTAGATGATGGAAGTTGAACATAGTCATTTTGGTATGAAAAACATAGTCAGTATTTATGGCTTATGATACTAATTGTTAAATGGTAAATTTGGTACATATAAGTGCAGACTTGATAAGTATACAAAATGGTAAGTTTTGGTTAAACTAGGAATTTGGTTATGCATGTCAGTTGTTGTGATTGAGGTGCCCTTTGGGCATATTGGTTGTATAAATATATGCCATATTGATTTAGCTTAGTTATGCATGTTTTAAGTGCAATTTGAAGGCTTGTTTGTATGTGAAAAATTGAATATATGAATGTGCATTAATGGCTGAGAAAAATGGCTTTGAAATGGCCTATTTTTCATCCACACGGGCGCATGTGTAACACCCCAAACCCGTGACCGTCACCGGATTTGACCACGTGGTGTTACCGGGCTTACTTCCCTTTATTTGTCTCTCTGAAATATTTGATTTCTGTTCCAGGCAGGCTAGTTAACTGCGTCACTGTCACCTTAAAAGTCATATCTCGAGTTCCAGAACTCGAAAATCAGTTCCGTCAATTTTCACTGAAACTAGACTCATAATTCCATCTAAAAATTTTTTTCTAGAATTTTTGGTCAAGCCAATTAGTACAGTTTATTAGTTAAAGTCACCCCTGTTTCAGAGTTCGACTACACTGACCTTTGAGCATTACGACCTCGATATCATCTCGTACAGAGCTCCAATGATCATGCCGTTTGTTTCCAATGAAACTATACTCAAAGGGGAATCTATGAATATAAGGCATGACTCCTAATTGTTTCTGGATAATTTATAGTAAATTTTCAAAGTCAAAACAGAGGATCCAGAAACTGTTTTGGCCCTGTCTCACAAAATCTCGAATATCTCTTAAAATACGACTCATATGGTCGTTTCATTTCGTCCATATGAAAATAGATTCATCAAGGTTCAATTTCATAATTTATTCACTATTTAATTCTACTTATACTATTTTTAGTGATTTTTCTATCTCACCTCACTACTGCTGGCAGCATCTGTTACTGAAGCAAACAATGACTATTTTATAATTCTTCCATGGCCAACTATTTCATCATACATAATACAACTATGGCCACCTTATCAAAATTAAGGTTTCTAAGGCTCGTGACTATAGGTTTTAGGATCACACTCAACCGACCACATAGGCCATTTTCGCATGGCTTAAAGTTTACAACCCACAATTCAACAAAACAAAATAGCCTATACATGCCAAATGTTCTCCTAGTTTAACTACGAAGACAATACCAAAAGATTTCCAGCCGGTGTGATGACTTCAACGACGGTTCCGAGCACGCAAAACGATACGAGTCCAAGAGACCTAAAATGGGTGACAAGAAAACACCGAGTGAGTTTATAACTCAAGAAGTCATAAGCATTCATCAACCATCCATTAATAAAATTATCACAACATGAAACGATAAACGACGCTAGGTACTCCATCCATATCAAAACTATACCATAATTCCTCGGACCTTTTGGTTCAATCTCATACCAAGTCATACATCCACATTTCATATTCCGTATAATAAGATATTTGAGGCATTTTCACACACCAACTCATTTTCACCATAATCATACAATTGCAATCATCACATAGATTTAAAGCTTACCAAGCTCAACCCCGAGCATGAGCATATTGCCTATTCGTCATGAGCTCAAGGTACTTACCCGATCCACCGTCCGGGATTAACTCGATAATGTCGCACACTCAAGCCAATTGTAATGCAAGAGCATATAGTGAATCCGCACACTTAGTGCTATAAAATCAGCTCGCACACATAGTGTTATATAATCAAATTCGCACACTTAGTGCTATAAAATCAGCTCGCACACATAGTGCTATATAACTTGAGCTCGCACACTTAGTGCCATATATTTCCAGCTTGCACACTTAGTGCCATTCTCGCCACCGTACACACTTATTGCCCGCACACTTAGTGCCGAAAGCAAATTTTCTACACTTTTCACTATCTCTTTTACATTCATCAATATCATCTTTTCATACACATACATTCGTATATATTTCATCTCATTAAACACAATTGCATAGATATTACGATCATTTAATCAATAACAAATATATGCTTAATGACTTACCTTGTGTTAGGTAAAACGGTTCCAACTCAACTACTCGATGCTCTTTCCCTTGCCTTTGCTTGATTCTCCCCCTTTAACTTCTTGTGCTAAATCAATAAGTTAACTAGTTTAACTGTCTTGCTAAATATTTATATCAAAATATTAATAATTTCATAGCATAGGAGACACATGACAAATTCATATATTTCTACTTTATGCTTTTGAGCTATTCGCTAATAACCTTATGCAATCACCATACTATCAAGAGTCCAATCACACATGCATATCCATACTTGGGCATTCGCAATCACCCTTGTTAATTTCTCATTTTCATTCGGTTATATGTATACGTAATCCTAAGGTAATATTACGAATGGGCTTACATATATATGCATCTATGGCCGAATGACCAAGCTCAACTCGACATCACATATGCTCCTTATTGATGGTCGAATATGTATATATATATATATATATCAACTATGCTATCACCTTTAACTCATCAAATCACAAAATTTTATCTCATGAACACTTGACCCATTTCTCATGAGAATGAAACAACAAATAAGATGAACATCCCATTTTACCCCATGTGGCCGAATGCACCATTTGCTACCCAACTAATGATTTCACAATTCCAGCCTCATTTCAACCTCTACTTATGCCATATAACATGAAAACAACCTCTACCCCTAACTCTTGATGTACGGCTTAGTGCTCCAAATCTCCATAGTAGTCTTGAGTTTCTTGACATTGTTAAAAATGTATGCAACAATTGGATAAACATGTATAAACAAAGGTTTAAACAACACTTCAAGACTCACCTCCAACTAGCAAAAGGGTTGCCGAACTTCATAAATGAAGACCTCTCTATTTCCTTCCCTTAGTTTCGGTTTTGGCAAGATGGAGAAGAAGATGAACACTCCTCTTCCATTATCTCTTTTATTAATCTCTATTTCTCATCTATTTTAATTTTACTTGCCAATATAAAATGATAAACAACATAACTTGGTGGGATGAAGCCTTGCTTGGCCGGCCACTTAACATGGATTGGGCATTTTGACATGCAAATCCAATCTTTCCTATTTTAATACTATTTGGTCCTTACTCATTTACCTATCATAATTCTCTAAGTCTCTCAACTAAATCCTTTCAAGCAAAATTCACATTCCTCCTATAAAATTAAAACATCAAATTTTTATACAAGTACTATCACACATATAAGATATGCAAATAAAATTTTAAATAAATTTTATGACTCGGTTTTGTGGTCTCAAACCACTTCCGACTAGGGTCAATTTGGGGTGTCACAACTCTCCCCACTTAAGAAATTTTCGTCCCCAAAATCTTACCGTAAATAGGCTCGGTATCGCTCTTTCATAGAGTCCTCAAGTTCCCAAGTGGCTTCTTCAATTCCGTGTTTATGCCACAACACCTTCACTAATGGGATTTTCTTATTTTGCAACTTTTTTACCTCACGCATCAGAATGCGAACCGGCTCTTCTTCATAGCTCAAATTAGGCTGAATCTCAATCTCAGATGGAGTGATTACGTGCGATGGATTGGACCTATATCGTCGAAGCATCGAGACATGAAAAACATTGTGAATCTTTTTGAGCTCAGGGGGTAAAATTAATCGGTATGCGACTGGTCCAACTCGTTCGGATACTTCATACGGACCGATGAATCTCGGACTCAATTTTCCTTACGGCCAAATCTAAGCACCTTCTTCCGTGGTGAGACTTTGAGAAATACCTTGTCTCCAACCCGATATTCAATGTCTTTCCTTTTCAAATCCGCATACGACTTTTGGCGATCCAAAGCAGCCTTCAAACTTTCACGAATCACTCGAACTTTTTGCTCGGCATCCTTAACCAAATCAACCTCAAGATTTTACCTTCACTAAGTTCAAGCAGAATAGTGGGTACGGCATTTACGACCGTATAAAGCCTCGTAAGGCGCCATCTTAATACTTGATTGAAAGCTATTGTTGTGCGAATTCAACCAAAGGTAAATACCGTTCCCATGAACCACTAAACTCAAGGATGCAACATCTCAACATATCCTCGAGTATTTGAATTATCCGTTCGGATTGACCATCGGTTTGGGGGTGAAAAGCAGTGCTAAAATGCAGCTTGGTACCCAAAGCCTCTTGCAATTTCTTCCAAAATTGCGATGTAAATCTTGGGTCTCTATCCGACACGATAGAAATAGGCACCCCATGCAATCGAATAATTTGGGAGACGTATAATTCTGCCAATTTATCAAGCGAAAAATCCGTGCGGACAGGAATAAAATGAGCAGACTTGGTCAGTCTATCAACAATGACCCAGATCGCATCCTTCTTACTCGTTGACAATGGCAGTCCGGATACAAAGTCCATGGTGACTCGATCCCATTTCCACTCGGGTATCGTGATCGGCTGAAGTAATCCCGATGGCACTTGATGTTCCGCTTTCACTTGTTGACATATCGACACCTTGAAACAAATTCGAAATGTCTCGTTTCATACGGGCCACCAAAATTGGCGTTTCAGGTCATTGTACATTTTAGTACTACCCGGGTGGATTGACATTCGACTACTGTGAGCCTCGTTCAAAATCATCGAAACAAGTTCCGAATTCCTTGGAATACATAATCGACCCTTGAACGTCAAGCAATCATGGTCGCCAATCTAAAATTCGATTCCTTATTCAAACACATTCGCTCGCTTAGCGACCAATTCGGCGTCGACCTTCCGAGATTCGAGTACTTGATGAATCAATAACGGTTTGGTCTCTAATTCGACTACTAGCACCTCATCGGGTGAAACAGATAAATGAGCATCCATCGCCTAAAAGCAAACAAAGGCCTTGCGACTTAAAGCATCGGCCACCACGTTGGCCTTTCCCGTGATAATCAATGATGAGTTCATAGTCTTTCAACAACTCAAGCCAACGTCTTTGTCGCAGTTTAAATCTCTCGAGTCATCAAATATTTTAGACTCTTGTGGTCCAAATAAATGTGACACCTTTCTCCAAACAAGTAATGCCGCCATATCTTCAAGGCGAACACTATGGTCGCTAGTTCAAGGTCATGGGTCGGATAGTTTCTCTCATGCGGCTTTAGTTGTCTCGACGCGTAAGCCACAACTCGACCTTCTAGCATCAACACACAACCTAACCCAAGCAAGGATGCGTCATCAGATATGACAAACTCTTTACCGGACTCTACTGTACTAGTACCGGGGCTCTTGTTAAACAGGTTTTTAGTCGATCGAAACTTTCTTGACAAGATTCACCACTCGAACTTAACATCTTTTGAAGTAGTTTTGTCATCGGTGCAGCTATCATCGAAAAACCTTTCACAAATCGTCGATAGTATCCGGCAAGCCCCAAAAAGCTCCTAACCTCGGTAACATTCGTTGGAGGTTTCCAATCGACTATGACCGAAATTTTGTTCGGGTCCACCCTGACACCCGATGCGGACACCACGTGCCCCAAAAAGCTAACCTCTTTCAACCAAAATTCACATTTATGAACTTTATGATAATCGCTTATCTCGTAAGATTTGCAACACTAGCCTCGGTGTTCAAAGATGTTCGATTTCATCTCGAATAAACCAAAATGTCATCGATAAATACAACTACGAACAGATCCAAGTATGGCCTGAAAATTCTATTCATTAAATCCATAAATACCGCAGGGGCATTAGTAAGCCCAAACGGCATCACCAAGAATTCGTAGTGACCGTACCTCGTTCTAAAAGCAGTCTTGGGTATGTCCGATTCTCGGACCCTTAACTGATAGTACCCCGACCTCAAATCTATCTTTGAAAACACTAAGGCTCCCTTTAATTGATCAAACAAATCGTCAATTCGTGGCAACGGATATTTGTTCTTTATCGTCACTTTATTCAACTGACGATAGTCGATGCACAATCTCATAGTTCCATCCTTCTTCTTCACAAACAATACTGGTGCACCCCATGGAGAAAAACTCGGTCGAGCAAAACCTCTATCCGTCAATTCTTGCAATTGAACCTTCAATTCCTTTAATTCCGTTAATGCCATACGATACGGGGCTATTGAGATTGGCGTAGTACCCGGTACAACTTCGATGCCGAATTCCACTTCTCGAACCGATGGCAATCCAGTAACTCCTCGTGAAAAACATCCGAATACTCACAAACCACGGTACCAATTCGAGTTTCCTTTCCGTCTCTTTACTTTCAAACACATACGCAAGGTATGTTTCACACCCTTTTCACATACCTCCGAGCGGTCATAGAAGATATTATCGCGGCACTCCTTTTAAATCAAGAGACTCGACTCGGACTACCTCATTATTTGCACTCCTCAAATCAATGGTTTTCCTTTTGCATCCACCAACTTTGCATCATGTACGGTCACCAATCCATACCAAGAATAACATCGAATTCATCAAATGGTAGAAGCATCGGATCGGTAGGAAAAGCAGATTCTCGAATTATTAGAGGGCATCTCTTGCACACTTTATCAACGAGTGCGTATTGACCCAAAGGGTTTGACACTGAATTACGAACTCGAGAGACTCAACAGTAGAGTCTTCTTGGATGCTAAGGTTTCACATACATATGAATGAGTAGAGCCGGGGTCAATCAATGCAATCACACTAGTATCAAAGAGAGTGAAAGTACCAAAGATAACGTCGGGGAGGATGCCTCCTCTCGTGCGGATGGCATATGCTCTAGCAGAACACGGGTCTCGGATCGGACAGCCGTATTAGAGGCTCCTCTCGACTACCACCCCTACCTCCAGAGATTCTCGGGGCCTAGCTCCACCGTCGTTCCACTAGGTCTTGCACCTTGCATCTTATTCCTCTCATCTAGCTCGTGCAATCTCTAATGAAGTGGTCCTTGAACCGCATCCATAACAGCCCTATTAATGAGACTTACCCCAACATTCACCTAGGTGTCGTCTTCCACATTGGGGGCATTCAGTCTCTCTTGACGATTATTGCCCACACTAGCTACCGAAGTAGCTCGGAGTCCGCCAATGGTCTGCTCGATGGAAATTCTGCGACGCCTCGACTTATTAGTGTCCTCCCTGAACTTCTTTACTGCCGAGAACGGAGCTTTACTCGCCAATGTTTTACGATAATCTCTGGCTTCAAATTCAGCCTTCTTCTTTTCCTTTCCGAGTTCTTCCGCCTTGCAGGCTCGTTCGACTAGTGTTACGAACTCCTTTATCTCCAAAATACCCACTAGCAGCTTTAAGTCTTCATTCAATCCTTCTTCAAATCTTTTGCACATAGCAACCTCATCACCACACACTCCCGAGCATATCGACTAAGTCTTACGAACTCATGTTCAGATTCGATCTGATCATCCGGCCTTGCTTGAGTTCCAAGAATTCCTTACGCTTCGATCGATGAACTGTTGACTAATGTATTTCTTTCAAATTGGATTGAAAGAAATCCCAAGTAACTCGCTCATTTGGGACTATGGAAATTAAAGTCCTCCACCAATAGTAAGTCGAGTCTTGCAACAAGGATATAGCACACTTAAGACATTCATCGGTGTGCATGACAGTTCATCTAACACTCGAATGGTGTTATCGAGCCGAATTCGGCTCTTTCGGCATCATCGATGACTATGGCCTTGAACTCCTCGGCCCGCGCTTCCTAACCAAGTCTACAGTGGTTTGCTTAGCCTCACAGGATCGATGAATCGGAGGCATTGCGGACTCTTGGGGCGGAGTATTTAAATTCGGGAATGGTTGGATCGCGGGTTGGTTCGGGCATATTGCGCGACCCACTCATTCATCATGGTGAAGAAGGCTTGTTTCGCCCCTTCATTTTGATTATTCGCGGATGACCGAGGCTCAACAGCGGTGTCCCTTGTGCGAGAGCAGCCGCTACACTTTCAACGTCATCTCGCCAAGGGTCTCTATCCCGGATTCCATTGCTAATCAAAACAAAAATTTCAACCGTCAAGTCATCACATTATTAAGCACTAACAATTTGGCATGTATAGCTACACTCACACGCCGCTATGGTAGTCCTAGAACCGACTAAACCATAGCTCGATACCAATAAATGTAACAACCCAAACCCGTGATCGTCACCAGATTTGACCACGTGGTGTTACCGCTTACTTCCCTTTATTTGTCTCTCTCGAAATATTTGATTGCCTTCCAGTGCTAGTTAATCTGCGCCACTGTCACCTTAAAAGTCATATCTCGAGTTCGAACTCAAAAATCAGTTCCGCTCAATTTTCCCTAAAACTAGACAATTTTTGGTCAAGCCAATTAGTACAGTTTATTAGTTAAAGTCACCCCTGTTTCAGAGTTCGACTACACTGACCTTTTCGCATTACGACCTGGATATTATCTCTTATAGAGCTCCAATGATCATGCCGTTTGTTTCTAATGAAACTAGACTCAAAAGGGAATCTATGCATATAAGGCATGACTCCTAATTGTGTCTGGATAATTTATAGTAAATTTTCAAAGTCGAAACAGAGGATCCAGAAAATGTTCTGGCCCTGTCTCACAAAATCTCGAATATCTCTTAAAATACGACTCATATGGTCGTTTCGTTTCATCCATATGAAAATAGATTCATCAAGGTTCAATTTCATAATTTATTCACTATTTAATTATACTTATACTATTTTTAGTGATTTTTCCATCTCACCTCACTATCACTGGCAAGATCATTCTCAAGCAAACAATGACTATTTCATAATTCTTCCATGGCCAACTATTTCATCATACATAATACAACTATGGCCACCTTATCAAAATTAAGGTTTCTAAGGCTCGTGACTATAGGTTTTAGGATCACACTCAACCGACCACATAGGCCATTTTCGCATGGCTTAAAGTTTACAACCCACAATTCAACAAAACAAAATAGCCTATACATGCCAAATGTTCTCCTAGTTTAACTACGAAGACAATACCAAAAGATTTCCAGCCGGTGTGATGACTTCAACGACGGTTCCGAGCACGCAAAAAAGATACGAGTCCAAGAGACCTAAAATGGGTGACAAGAAAACACCGAGTGAGTTTATAACTCAAGAAGTCATAAGCATTCATCAACCATCCATTAATAAAATTATCACAACATGAAACGATAAACGACGCTAGGTACTCCATCCATATCAAAACTATACCATAATTCCTCGGACCTTTCGGTTCAATCTCATACCAAGTCATACATCCACATTTCATATTCCGTATAATAAGATATTTGAGGCATTTTCACACACCAACTCATTTTCACCATAATCATACAATTGCAATCATCACATAGATTTAAAGCTTACCAAGCTCAACCCCGAGCATGAGCATATTGCCTATTCGTCATGAGCTCAAGGTACTTACCCGATCCGCTGTCCGGGATTAACTCGATAATGTCGCACACTCAGTGCCAATTGTAATGCAATAGTATATAGTGAATCCGCACACTTAGTGCTATAAAATCAGCTCGCACACATAGTGTTATATAATCAAATTCGCACACTTAGTGCTATAAAATCAGCTCGCACACATAGTGCTATATAACTTGAGCTCGCACACTTAGTGCCATATATTTCCAGCTTGCACACTTAGTGCCATTCTCGTCACCGTACACACTTATTGCCCGCACACTTAGTGCCGAAAGCAAATTTTCTACACTTTTCACTATCTCTTTTACATTCATCAATATCATCTTTTCATACACATACATTCGTATATATTTCATCTCATTAAACACAATTGCATAGATATTACGATCATTTAATCAATAACAAATATATGCTTAATGACTTACCTTGTGTTAGGTAAAACGGTTCCAACTCAACTACTCGATGCTCTTTCCCTTGCCTTTGCTTGATTCTCCCCCTTTAACTTCTTGTGCTAAATCAATAAGTTAACTAGTTTAACCGCCTTGCTAAATATTTATATCAAAATATTAATAATTTCATAGCATAGGAGACACATGACAAATTCATATATTTCTACTTTATGCTTTTGAGCTATTCGCTAATAACCTTATGCAATCACCATACTATCAGTAGTCCAATCACACATGCATATCCATACTTGGGCATTCGCAATCACCCTTGTTAATTTCTCATTTTCATTGGTTATATGTATACGTAATCCTAAGGTAATATTACGAATGGGCTTACATATATATGCATCTATGGCGAATGACCAAGCTCAACTCGACATCACATATGCTCCTTATTGATGGTCGAATATGTATATATATATATATATATCAACTATGCTATCACCTTTAACTCATCAAATCACAAAATTTTATCTCATGAACACTTGACCCATTTCTCATGAGAATGAAACAACAAATAAGATGAACATCCCATTTTACCCCATGTGGCGAATGCACCATTTGCTACCCAACTAATGATTTCACAATTCCAACCTCATTTCAACCTCTACTTATGCCATATAACATGAAAACAACCTCTACCCCTAACTCTTGATGTACGGCTTAGTGCTCCAAATCTCCATAGTAGTCTTGAGTTTCTTGACATTGTTAAAATGTATGCAACAATTGGATAAACATGTATAAACAAAGGTTTAAACAACACTTCAAGACTCACCTCCAACTAGCAAAAGGGTTGCCGAACTTCATAAATGAAGACCTCTCTATTTCCTTCCCTTAGTTTCGGTTTTGGCAAGATGGAGAAGAAGATGAACACTCCTCTTCCATTATCTCTTTTATTAATCTCTATTTCTCATCTATTTTAATTTTACTTGCCAATATAAAATGATAAACAACATAACTTGGTGGGATGAAGCCTTGCTTGGCGGCCACTTAACATGGATTGGGCATTTTGACATGCAAATCCAATCTTTCCTATTTTAATACTATTTGGTCCTTACTCATTTACCTATCATAATTCTCTAAGTCTCTCAACTAAATCCTTTCAAGCAAAATTCACATTCCTCCTATAAAATTAAAACATCAAATTTTTATACAAGTACTATCACACATATAAGATATGCAAATAAAATTTTAAATAAATTTTATGACTCGGTTTTGTGGTCTCGAAACCACTTCCCGACTAGGGTCAATTTGGGGCTGTCACAGCATGTCTCAGCCGTGTGTGACAGATGGCCAGGTGATACGGTCATGTGTCCATTGTAGCTTACTAAGGGATGCAAGTCAGGTAATTACACAACCTAGCACACGGCCTGGCACATGGGCGTGTGGCTTGGCCATGTGACAAGTCAGAGAGTTACACCTTGGACACTACTGTGTCTCCCTACTTCAAATGTCCACAAGGTCTAAAACACGGGCATGCATCTCAACCGTGTAAGTCACACGAGCTGGGACACTACCGTGTGGCCCCTGTAGCTTGAAAAGTTTTATGTTTTTCTGAAAAATTCTATAGGTTTCTGATTTAGTCCCAACTTGTTTCTAATGTGTTTTTTTGGCCTCAAGGGATCATATAAGGGACAATATGTATGTTATTGATTGAATTTTCTATAAAATGTTGCGATATTACATGTTTAAAATTCTTTATAGTTTTGAAATGTAAATTTTGGTAATGCTCTGTAACCCTATTCTGAGGACGAATACAGGTTAGGAGTGTTACATTTATTGGTATTAGAGCTACATGTAGTCAGTTCTTAGACTGAACGTAACAAGTGTGGTGTCTAGAAATACATGCCATTATATAACTTGTGATAGTGTGATATCTCCTGACTCAAATGAATTATGTTATCATATAGATAAAGATGTCTTCTGATAAACCGTAAATTATACATATTTTTACCCCATGTTTAATGCATTTTATGGATGATTTCTTATTAGAATTGGTGAATTCAATGCTTCTAATGCTTTAATTTCATGTTTTATACTTAGGAGAGCATAGGAGAGTGAAAGGAACGAGAAACGGGCCAAAAAAGGAGAAAATGGGCCAAAGTACGAAATCAACACAGCCTGGACCTCCTCACACGGGCAGACCACATGGCTGTGTCCATTTGGCAGGCTCGAGTATGGCTTGAAGTAATCAAACATGGGCGTGTGCCACGGGCGTGTCCCTACCGAGCCCAAGTTGAGTCCAATTCAGAAATGGCTAATTTTGAGGGCTTTTAGGCATTCCAAAGCCTATAAATACACCCTAGAGGAGGAGAAAAAAGGAGATGGAGAATAGGGGGCAAGGAATTACTCCAAGGAAGCCGATTGATCCATCTTGGAAGCCGGATTCATCACCAAGACTGAAGATCTCTCCTCAATTTCCCTTCAGCAGTTTTTGGTTTTCTTTATGTTTTGTACTCTTTATTCTTCTAAGATGTTTTCTTATTTAGTTATGAACTAAAACCCATAAATACCTAAAGGGAATGAAACCTAAGCCCGACCTTTAATTGCGGGCCTCTACATCGACTGGGCTGCTGTAGAACATGTTCAGTTGGCTGTTTCAATTCGAGCCCTTCTAAGCACCGACCCTTGGGAGCTATTCTTTGGTATTATCGAGCCAACATACCTTGAGCTCATGATGGAACTATGCTCAACGTTCTATCTTCAGACCGTAATGATGAACTACGATGATCCCGACACAGTTCAATTTCACCTAGGCAGATTAATCCGCCAGCTGAGCGTCCCAGAGTTTGGTGCTGCACTAGGCTTATATACAGAGGAGTTCAAGGAGAAGAATGACTACATGCTCTCAGTCGCCACATACATTTCTCTCCCTCGAAATGCTGGCACACTTTGGCCCCTAGCACGGCCTCCTACAATCCTAGCCGCTCCAAGGCATCAGTTCTCCCATCATCCTTGAGGTACTTACAAGCTATTTTAGCTCACACAATTACAAGGAGGTACTTACACCCATGACATCTACTTCTTATGGTGCATTCGCAAGGGCACATCATCGAACTTGCCTATTTCATCGCCTTTACGATTCAGCACCAGACAGAGCGGCATCGGAAGGGGGTCATCTCCATTGGCCCCTACGTGACTCGACTGGCGTGACACTTCAGGCTCTTCAACACCACAGCCCAAGAATCATCCCTCACCCTCATCAGCCAGATGTCTCCACAAGGCATCTCGAGCATGCTTAGCATGAGGATGATCGAGAGGCGCTGAGGAACCTACCCTCCCCAGTATCGTCTCACCCAATCTACCGAGGAAGAGGCCTATGAGGATATTCCTAATGATGTCCCCCCACAGCACTAGGACCCACTGACTCAGCCACCACCACCCTCTCATCCAGTTCATGTGGCGGCTTCATATGCTGACATCTGTAAGTGCCTCACCTGATTCAAATAGTAGTGTTTTCAACGATTTGACAACATTGATGCTACTCTACAGCAGATCTGTTAGCACCTTCACATCTCATCGCCAGTCCCACCTCGAGAACCATCCAACGATGAAGATGTTTAAAAATATTATTCATTATTTTATGTTTTTAATTTTTATTGAAACTACTTTTTATTTTTATTATATTTTAGAAATTTTATTTTTAATTATTAATTTCGGTTATTTCTTTTTGAGAAATTATTCTCCCTAATATCCCCTAAAAAGTTCCTAATTTTATCACAGTTATATAGAGCTCTTAAGCTCATCATCACATAGGAACTGAAACTCCACCGGGAAAGGTTCTCCACGACTGCCATGTCCTGATCGACCATGACCCTAGCTACCACTAGATATAATATTCTTTTGGTGCAGGACTTATGGACTAATGAACCTCTACGACCACCGGAGTATCCTCCTTCACTCTCGAACCGATTACTCTCCAAAACTCTAATTCGAGGAATTCATCATACAGGAAGTTTCACTTCTCTCCCTATCTTATTTTTATACTCTAATATCTATCTTTGTACATTGAGGGCAATATATGTCTTAAGTGTGGGGGGAATATTTATTTCATTATCAGAAAAATCCCTGAATGATTGCCTTGTTCTCTTGAAAAGCTTTCATATCATATTTAGGATAAATTTTAATTAATTTATGATTTTGATTGATATATCTTGAATTAAAACATAGGCATTTATGCATTGATTGTTTAAACTTTAAGACATTAGAGAATCAAGCATGATGAGTTGATTTTTATGAATTTAAAATTATAAGTCGTTTCCCCAAGTCTAGGTATTACTTTGAATTGGAATTCACGAGTCTAAACATCAAAAAGCCATAATTTTTGTGAGATTTTTTAGCCTTTTGAGCATCTATTAATTCTTTCATGCTCACTTTTATTATTGCTTTGAGTGCTCAGTATTGAACTGTTATTCTATAACTTGCTTGATTATGCATGTCGAGACCACACCATTTGATTTGATATGTCAAAATGCTTAAGGCACTTAGGATTAACCCACTCATGCCATGAAAAGCCTACCTCCACGATTAACCCCTAGTAAACCCCCTTGAGCCTAACAAGCCATTTGAGATTTGAGTTGAAGAAATTTCTTAGCTATGTCTTGTTTGATTATTTAACTTGTTCTTAAAAAAAAGCAAAAAAAAAAACTATGTATACATATCTGTAACTCAATATTCTGAGAAGAAGCTCTGTTGTACGCAAATGAAATTAACTCTTTTTCTAGTTAGGCAAATTTTTTCAATTCAATCTCGATTCTAACCCTTTCTTTCAACTTGTGACCAAACCCCCTAACCAAGCCTCATTACAACCCTCTAAAGACCTTTTGATTGATGTATCATCTTAAATTATGTGGTGGAGATTTGATTTTCATGCAAGCCTATGGCAATGACTTTTCATTATTGACTATTGAGTGAATTTTTAGTGAGGATGTAAAACTCTGTGATATTCTAATCAAAGGTAATTACTTAGATGAGGGGAGACACCTATGTTTGCATGAATAAAATGCTCAACTTGGAATGTTTGGATCTTTTATGTTCTTTTAGTTGAATTTTCAATGTATGATTACTTATGGATTAATGTGAGATATTATCAATAGAAATTATAAGTTGAGAAGAATTTATTTTGATTATGAATTGAGAATTTTGCTTGAGGACAAGCAAATGCTTAAGTAAGGAGGTATTTGATAAACCAGAAATTATACAAATTTTTACCCCATGTTTAATGCATTTTATGGATGATTTCTCATTAGAATTGGTGAATTCGATGCTCCTAATGCTTTAATTTCATGTTTTATACTTAGGAGAGCATAGGAGAGCGAAAGCAACTAGAAACGGGTCAAAAACAGAGAAAATGGGCCAAAGTACGAAATCAACATAGCCTGGACCTCCTCACACGGGCAGACCACACGACCGTGTCAATTTGGCAGGCTCAAGCACGGCCTAAAGTAATCGAACACAGGCGTGTGCCACGGGCGTGTCCCTGTCGAGCCCAAGTTGAGTCCAATTCGAAAAAGGCTAATTTTGGGTGCTTTTAGGCATTCCAAATCCTATAAATACACCTTAGAGGAGGAGGAAAAAGGAGACGGAGAATAGGGGGTAAGGAATTACTCCAAGGAAGCTGATTGATCCATCTCAGAAGCTGAATCCATCATCAAGACTGAAGATCTCTCCTCAATTTCCCTTCAGCAGTTTTGGGTTTTCTTTATGTTTTGTACTCTTTATTCTTCTAAGATGTTTTCTTATTTAGTTATGAACTAAAACCCCTAAATACCTAAGGGGAATGAAACCTAAGATGAATCTTGTTATTATTTTCTGAATCATATGATAAATATTTAACTTGTTCTTAATTATGTGTTCTTAATTCTTGTTTTGATATCCTAGGATACTGATTCAAGACATGCTCTTATTCAGAGGAGGAATAGACCCTGTGTAAGAGTACATTTGTCATAATTAAGCGGAGTTGATTGCACGCCTAGACATAGGGTGACAAGATTTTTTCGGATTAAGGTGAAACCTAATAAAAGGATCCATAGATTGAGTTAATACAACCCTAGAGTGTTAATTAGAGAAAAGTCTCAGTTATTCAATCTAGGAATTAGACAATATTAGTCTTGAATAGGGATAATAACATAACTTAGGGATCTCTACGGAACAAGTTGAATGAATAAATCGTCCAATTCGGAGACAGAATAACAAGTAAAGTCTAGGTGGATTTTTCCTTAGGTATTGTCTTAAGTCAATCAATTTTTCCCAAAAGCAATTCCCCAATTCTTTTCTCTGTGTGTTCTTAGTTTAAATAATTAGTTAGTTAAAACAAAAACCTCTTTATTCTTAGGCTAGATAATAAAAAGACAGTCATTACTAGTTAGTTCCTTCGAGTTCGACAATCTGATCTTGCTAAAACTATACTACTGTTCGATAGGTATACTTGCCTACATCGCGATAATAGTTAGTTCAAAAACGAGTAATTATAAATTTTTAAAACCTATCATGAAACCATGCGATCATCTTCCAATCGAGTTACTTCCAATGATGTTGAAAGTAATATTCAAGTCTCAAAATAAAACGTTGCCAATGATGAGAAAAATCTAGAAAGGTCAGATCAGAGATTTATAATGTTTATGATATTAATGAATGCTATATTCTATGAATTCTGCAGAATTAAATTTTGTGGTATTACAATCTCTACCCACTCATTCTTAAAATTTTATATCATGACACTGATGAGAAGTCAAAGAGTTTCGCAATTGGTTGAGAAATAAGGTGGTCAAAACCAATAGTTGGTTAGCAAGTTAAGAGAGTTCTAGATAAAATATTAGATTTCTTTTTCTGAAGATTATTCGAGATACGCAACGTCACTATTAAAGAAGAAATTATTTACTAGTAATTGACTTTCACTACTAATGTATCTAAAGAATAGGTTAGCCGAGATTTCTTTTAAATTGATTTCTTTAGCGGAACGAGATAATATGGGATCATTGAAGACCTTAGTAGTCAGTGGGATAGTTTCAACTATAATCATATCTGAGTGCAGCTGTTATGGCCAAGAATTTTACAATGATCTCATCTGTGTATCCTATATGTTCTTTTATCCTTAGAGATATATGTAGATGTAATAGCCTGTTTTTAGTCAAAATAGAACAGTGGTTTCGGGACCACAAATCCAAAGTCAAAATAATTATTTTATTATTATTTTAATGTTTATAGTATGATAGTATGATTGTGTGAAATATTTGTTAAGAAATTTTACTATTTGAGTGTTTAATTTGATAAAAAGGACTAAATCGCGTAAAGTGTAAAATGCATGTTCTATTAGTTAAAGGCATTAATTAGCTAAGGAATCATAAATTAGAGGTCCTTATGTTGTAATTAGACCATGATTAGTGTGAGGGACAAAGATGGACATGATTAAATGAATTTTAATGTTTTATTATTAAGGTTAATTAAGTAAAATGTTAATAATCACAAATTAAATAAAACAAAACCATTTTTATTAATCTTTCATCATTCTCATCAATCAAAATTGAAGAAAATAAAAGCCAAAAGCTAGATTTTCTATTCGGTCAAGCTTCCTAGCTCAATTGTAAGTCTGTTTTTGTCTCGTTTTTAACGATATCTATGTTTTTGAGCCGTTGCAACTAGGTCTAGCTAACCCATGGACATTTTTCAAAACTGTTAAAGATTTTGAATGTTTCCATTAATGAATACATGAGTACTTCGATGTTTAATGATAGATTATGAATGTTTGATGATAGTTATACAAGTTTTGTTAAGTGATTTCCAGTGAAAATGTAAAATAGGGATTAAATTGTGAAATGTGAAATAATTGAAAATTATGGGCTGGTAGGAACTTAAATTGAAATACGACTAGCATGGTTGTGGTTGAATTGCATGAAATTGTGTTTTTTATGAAATAAAGACTAAATTGTAAAAGTTGTGAAACATTAAGGGCAATTGTGTAAAAATTCCTTAAAGTGAATTTTGGACTAAATTGAATAGAGAGATAATTAAATAAGTCGATTTTGATTATATATAGATCAACAAAAGTGAAACTCAAGTCTATATCAGGGGAGAAACAAAGTTCTCGAATAATTGACCAATTTAGCTATTTTTACATCCAAGGTAAGTTCGAATGTGATAAATTTCAATACAAAATTTATTTCGTATGCTTTGATATTGCATAAATTGTGAATATGAGACTGTGGATATGAACAATAGTGATTCGATGATGATTTGACATTCGAAACCCCTGTTGAACCTTAGGAATAGTTTAGGATGCTAGTGACATGTTATTAAGGAATACATTCAGTTGGCTTCGGGCCATGATAGAGCACTTCGGGTGCGAGTTATACCAATTTGGCTTCAGTCCATGTATATCCTCTAATTAGGCTTCGGGCCATGATATTAGTAATTTGGAGATAAGTTAGCTTGATTTGGCTTCGGGCCATGGTATAATTACTTAATGTGTGAAAACCTTGAGTATCCGACTTCTATTCTGAATGGTTCAACGGGTAAAAGAAAGATGAGAATGTGTATGAGATTAGTACGAGATGGTACAGGAATGTGAATAAATCATACTAGCTTTGTATCAGAGAAATTGTGAAGAAAGTATATAGTTTTGTGATTTAGACATTGAAAGGCTTGTTAGTTGATTTGAATTCTTATATCTACAATCACTTGTTGAAATATGTGTATATGATTATATCGAGTTTATTTCATACGAGCTTACTAAGCATTATAGCTTTCATAATTTATTTTTCTATGTTTTATAATGAATTCAAGGCTTGCTTGGATTCGAGAATCGCCAGAAATCACTTCACACTATCTACCTATCACTTGGTACCTATAAACTTTGGTACTTTAAGTATATGGCATGTATAGGTATTTTGAGTCATTGTGATTATAGGTTGGTAATGATTTTGGTTATTTGTAATGGCTTGTAAATGTATATGTTTTGGTTTGTAAATATAGCCATGAGAGTTGGCTTAATTTGGTGGATTTATTTATGTACATAAATGTGCATATATGGTTGTCATGGTGAGTTCCATGGATGAATATGTGATTGGCTTATATTATAAGGTTTGTACATATTGATATTGTAAATAATGAATAGTTGATATTAGACATGAATTGTGCTTGTGATTTGGTGTAAATTTGGTTGAGTAAGGTTTAGTTAGTTGAAATGTATTTGAATTGTAGTACAAATGGCATGGTATAGTTTAATATTTGTGTATTGAGAAAAGTGGTTTAGGTTATGTACATGGCCGTGTGTCCCCTGGTGTTGAATTTGATATCATGTCAGTATGCTCCACACGGCCTCAAACACGGGCATGTGACTTGGCCATGTGGCATAAGTCAGTATACCCTATAGGTTTGGCACGGCTTGGCACATGGGCATGTATGGCCAATTTTAGGGCACATGTGCTAGCCACACGGGCCTGTGTGTTGACCATGTGACCCAAGTCAAAGAGTTACACAGGGTCAAACATGGGCTGGGACACGACCATGTGCTCCTATTTTGAATGTCCACACGGCCTGTGACATGGGTGTGTCTGGTGGCCATGTGAGACACACGGCCTGGTCACATGGGCGTGTGTTCCCTGTTTTGAGAAAAATTTTCAAAGTTTCATGAAAGTTTCTTAAGTTATCGGTGTAGTCCCTAACCACTCTGAATGCATGTTTAGGGCATCATAAACTCGTATTAGAGACAAATTGATTGAAATTAAATGATGATTGTATGTATTGATTAAATGCATGGGAAAAGTATGTTTAAATATGTTGTAAGTCCGTTAATGATCCATAACTCTATTTCAGCGTTGAATACAGGTGAGGGGTGTTACACTTATTGGTATCAGAGCTACAGTTTAGTCGATTCTAGGACTAACGTATCATATGTGAGAGTCTAGCTATACATGCCATATATAAACTGTGACATTATGATGACTCTTGACATTTTAAAATGTGTTTTTATATAGTAAATGGATCCCAATCGAGCTATAGCTGATGAGGTTAAAAGTGATGAGCCAGTTCTCGCTCAAGGGATAGTGCCATCTGATTCTAGACCCGTATCGAACAGTCAAGAGGAGAGGTTAAAAAAGCCTTCTTCCAAATAATGAATGAGTGATTCACATAATATATCCGAACGAACCCAGCTGCTCAACAACCTCCACCCCTCCTAATCCCCAACCGGTTCCTGTAGCTCCTCAAAGAGTCGAGTTTTTAATATTGAATAAGCCTCCAATTGATAAGATCCATAAACACAGGGCTGAAGAGTTCAGAGCTAATGTTGATGATGATCCTGAGAGAGCTGAGTTTTGGCTTGAAAATACAATTTGAGTGTTTGATGGGCTTTTTTGCACACCTGCTGAATGTTTAAAACGTGCTATATCACTTCTAAGGGACACTACATACTAGTGGTGGAATAATCTAGTATCTGTTTTACCTAGAGAATGGGTTACCTGGGAATTCTTTCAGGCTGAATTCAGGAAGAAATATATAAGCCAACGGTTTTTGGATCAAAAGCACAAAAACATTTTGAATTGAAGCAAGGCCGTATGACTGTAACCGAGTACGAGAGAGAATTTGTATGGTTGAGTAAATATGCTCGGGAGTACGTGTCTATCGAAGAGATTATGTGGAAGCTATTTGTTAATGGGTTGAATGAAGATATTAAACTTCTGGTCGGGATTTTAGATTTGAAAGAATTTGTTGTGTTAGTTGACCGGGCTTGCAAAGCTAAAGACTGTAGCCGAGAAAAGAGGAAAGCTGATTCAGAAGTTAGAGATTCGAGGAAAAGACCAATGAATAAACCTTATCATTCTTCATCAAAGAAATCTTGAGATTCGTTTAGTCGATCGAATGCATTAGTGGGATACCAGAATTGAGATCATGGAAATCAATATGTGAATCCTAAAGCTCAAGCTACTTCGGTCTCGAATGTTGGCAGTGTGAGAAATATTAAACCTGAGTGCCAATAGTGTGGGAGGAAACATTTTGGAGAATGCTAGAATAAGAGTAGTAAAGCTTGTTTCAAATGTAGATCACTAGATCACTTTATTCGAGATTGCCGAGAGTTATCTGAGAAAGTTAACTTCCAGAATGCAAGATCGAGCAATATGACTGCGAGAGGGAGACCACAGAGAAATACGGGGAATGTGTCTAGTGGCAAAGGTGTGACTAGGGATTTAGTTGTGAGATTCAAAGCTAGAGCACTAGCCAGAGCTTACGCTATTCGTTCTCGTGAAGAAGTGTCATCACTTGATGTTATTACCGGTACATTTTCCCTTTATGACACTAATGTGATTGCTTTAATTGATCTTGGATCGACACATTTGTATGTTTGTGAGAATTTAGTGTCTAGTAAGAAATTGCTTGTTGAGTCTATAGAATTTGTAGTTAAAGTATCGAACCCCTTAGGCAAGTATGTTCTAGTTGACAAAGTATGTAAGAACTGTCCTTTAATGACTCAGGGTTACTGTTTTCTGGCTGACTTGATGCTTTTACCATTTGATGAGTTCGATGTGATTCTAGGTATCGATTGGTTGACTCTGCACGATGCTATTGTGAACTGTAGATGAAAGATTATAGAATTGAAATGTTAGAATAATTAAATTCTTCAAATTGAATCTGATGAGTCAGATGGATTGCCAATAGTGATTTCTTCATTATTGGCTCAAATATAGGTGGGAAAAGGTTGCGATGCGTACCTAGCATATGTTTTAGATACCAAAGTATTTGAAAAGAAGATTGAATCGGTGCTTGTAGTTTGTGAATATGTGGATGTATTTCCAGAAGAATTGCCTGGGTTGCCACCGGTCAGAGAGGTTGAGTTTGCTATTGAATTAGTACCAGGAACTTCACCAATATCTATAGCTCTATACAGAATGGCTCCAACAGAGTTGAAAGAGTTGAAAGCTCAGTTTCAAGAGTTAACAGATAGAGGTTTTGTACGATCGAGTTTTTTACCCTAGGGTGTGCCAGTATTGTTTGTAAAGAAGAAAGACGGGTCAATGAAAATGTGTATCGACTATCAACAACTCAACAAGGTTACGATAAAGAACAAGTATCCATTGTTGAGAATAGATGATTTTTTTGATTAGTTGAAAGAAGTAACAGTGTTTTCAAATATTGATTTGAGATCTAGTTATTATCAGTTCCGAGTTAAAAACTCAGGTATGCCGAAAACTACATTCAAAATGAGGTATGGACATTATGAATTTCTTATTGTGCCTTTTAGACTATGTAACGCCCCGAATTTATGGGCCTGGAAGTATTGGGCCTTATGCGTGGCAGCCGCTAGAAGACTGCACATAAAAGTTTATGTATGGAAGAAATATCACAATTGATTATCTGCTACAGTGGTTAAGTGATTAAGAGTGTTTGGGAGTGTTGGAGTAGTCCTGGGTTCAAACCTGGGCTTTAGTAAAAATTTATGTTTTTCTCTTAAAGGAGCCTTGATGTTAGTGGGTAGGCTTTTAGAATATTTTTGATGAATTTATATCACAAGGAGCAATGTGGTGTAGTGGAAGTGGCATTACAAGTGAGCTAGTGGTTTGAGGTTCGAATCCCTGCTTGTGTAAATAGAGATTAATTTTACTGATGGCCATAGAAGGAGGTGGAGTTGGACTGAGACTCTATGGATGACTTGGTCATGAGTGTTTCAAGGAAATTTGAATTGAAGGTTGAGTGATTTAGGGGAGTGTTTCAAGGGAAGAAGATTTGGATAAAGGAGTTTGTTTGTAGTTCAAACTCAATTGATGGCTTAATTCAATGAGAAAACCAGGGAATTTGAAATGGGAAGGGTTGGTTACCGAAATTTGAACTCCCCATTGTGCAAATTCGATCATAGGACTTTTTCCCGGAGTGCCAAATTCTTTTTTACCATTTCAGGTTTTCTTTGTTTTTTAGTTTTTTCCTCTTTTCTTTGTATTACCGTGTATATTCTGGAATTTTACCGTTCGTGCAACCTTTCTACCTCTTTTCCGTTTTAGTATAGAATTGAAAGGCCGAATATAGGAGCTATTCTTACGTGTTTGTGGCTATTCTTTTCTTTCATTTCTGAATTGAACTTCTCCACCCTGTCTCTCTCTCATTTGTTTTGCGTGACCGAATAGATTTTGGTCTCTTCTCCTCTTTTGTTTCTTCTATTAATTGCGTTTTCCTTCTTTGTGGTTTAGTTGAATAGCACTTGCCTCCTCTCCCTCGCCACTCATTTAGTTTTTCTTGGCTAGCTGATTGTCTTTCTGTTTAGAGCCGAATCCCTCTACAATTGAGTAAGGTAATTGATTTTGTTTGGATTCACAGGTACTCTTCTCCCTCTTTATCTCTTTATTGATATAAGTTTCCTCCTTAACACTATCTTCATCCACCAATTTCGATAGGAATGTGACCATTTTTCGTGGGACTCAAATCCTAGAGTGTACCTTAGGAGGCCGAATACTCCTAGGTAGTGGTAAGTTGTTGTTCTTTTGTTTCTAGTCTTTGTCATTCACAGTATTAGTTAACAAGGTGGTAATGCTATATAGATTTTTTCAAGTTTTCGAAGGCGGGTTTGATCGGTGGTTAAAGAGAGGAATCGGCTGCTATTCAAGGTAGACAGTCAGTACCGTTTTGGAATTAGGTGCTATATAAGGGTGTTAATGTTAACAATTAAAGGGAAAATGTGGGGTTATGATTGAAGCTAGGTTTAGCATCGTGGGATTTGCTCACTTATCACAAACAGATGTGTATCTGTACTCTGTAAGCGGTAATAGGCGTAAAGGCCGTAAATATGTGTGCAATTGTATGCCTTATTTTGACAATCGGTTGAAAAGCTGAAAATGTGTGTGTTGTTTACTCTGCTATGACTGTAGATCGACAAAATGCTGAAAAGCCAGAAATATGGCATATGATGCCACACAAGCATGCAATCGCGTGTGTGGTGAACTGAGCTCACTAAACGTGGGCGTACGATGAGGAAGGCCACCATGAGCCAGTTCGTGGGCTTAGGTCGTAGTGGGCCACTTGCGCCACGAAATGGGCCAAATAGGCGCAATAGGCCAGCGGGCCCGCTTATGTCAAATCAACTGCTAGGTGGAATATGGTTGGGCTTGTCATGTCACGTACATGGCAAGGCCGTTCTCGGCCATGTTGGGCAGAATGGGTCGTGTGGGCCCAATGGGCTTATGGGCCCACACGGATAAAATGTATGTTATGTGGTAAGTATTGGACTAGGCTATGTCGTTCGTACAGCCATGAATAGTTCTGGGTTAAATGGGTCGTATAGGCCCAATGGGCCCGTGGGCTCGCGTGAGTAAATTTCGCTGTTAATCGGGAGGTAGATAGACTTATCATGTCGCGCACATGGCTTAGGTTGTTTTGGGTCTCGATGGGTCGAAATGGGCCGTGTAGGCCCGATGGGCTCGTAGGCCCACACGGATAAAATATGTGGTAAGTGACTATTAATGAACCAGGCTATGGTTTACACATAGTCGTATCTAAATTTGGGCTAAATGGGCCACACAGCGTGTGGGCCAACTTAGGTCAAGTAATAGGCCTTAGGCCCACTTGCACCGTTATGTCTGTTTAGGTTACTTAGGTTGCTCAAGGTGACAATGGACCCTCGGTTGGGTCGTTAGGACCCCCGACTTGTAAAGTTCCTAAAATACCCCTGGGTTGTAAAGTTATCGAAATACCCTTGATTTGTGAAATTACCCAAATACCCTCAATTTTTGAAATTACCAAAATACCCCCGACTTGTAAAATTACTGAAATACCCCCAGTTTTTATAATTACCGAAATACCCTTGTAGTGTAAAATTACAAAAATACTCTTGTAGGGTAAAATGACTATTTTACGCTTGTGGGTAAATGACCAACTTAGACTATGAATTTGACCGATTTGACTATGATCGTATGACTGTGTTTTAACTGACTTGACGGTGGTTGTACGACTGATATGCTTTTAATATATGTTTAAATGATTGTTACTGAGCATGGCCATTTGGAATACACGTGTGATGATTGAGCATGACATACACGATATATTGCATAGGGTTGGGACATTGATACGGAGGAAGTTCTGATAGGATCGCACAAGTCGCACGAGACGACTGTGGATCCAGTATTGATCTGTTAAGGTCACATGGGTCGCATGAGACGACTTTGGACCGATGGACGGCTCATTGCCGCTTAATTTGATTATGGCTCAGTGCCAACCTTAAAATGGCTCTATGCCATCTTGACTATGGCTTTGTGCCAAACGTATTTACCCGTGGCTGTGTGCCTAACATACTTATTGATGACTCTATGTCGATCATATTTACCCAATGTTGTGTGCCGATTATATTACTGCCACTGATGGCTATGTGCGAAACATAATACAGTTACTAATGGCTTTGTGCCAATTATAATACCGCTACTGAAGGCTTAGAGCGGCATATATACTAGCAGCTTTGTTGCGATTTTGGTTAGTACCGCAACCGGTTCTAACATTGGTGTGCTGGGTGGGTGGGTCAATTTTATCCCTACGTAAGTGTAGGGTTGGTACGGGTGGTGTGTTGGCTGGATCGTGGTGGAATGCATCCTCATACTGTTGCATATCTGTTTATGAGATCTGTTACTGTATTAGGCTTAGGCCCTCTTGTTCTGTTATTGGTTTGGGCTAAGGCCCAATTGATTCTGTTATGGCTATGACCCAAATGATATTGTAATGGGCTTTGGCCCACGTATGCTATGAACCGAACTGTACTATTACTGTTAAAGGGCTCTGGCCCAGACTGTTTTTGTTTCTATTTTGGTACACTGACTGTTACTCTAGTAAGGGGATTACACACTGAGTTTTCATAAACTCACCCCGTTTATTAACTGTGCAGGTAATCCCTGGCATTAGGAGGATCGGTGCTGTGAAGGACTCGAAGATGGCCACATGACTACCTTTGGACTTTGTTTATGTTTTAGTTTCCGTTTTGGGTTTTCAAATTTTGTAATAAGACCTCTTAAAGTTTCTGGATTTTAACTTTGGGTTTTATTTACTTCAATTTATAACTATTTTTAAACAACACTACGTTTCTGCAACATTCTCGGAACGATTTTGCAACATAGTTTTTAACATCACGTTTTCATAAATCAGTTACTTTTAAAATTAGCTTCCACAACTTAAAAGAAATTTTGGGCATAGAATTAATAACTTTTCAATGTACCACTTTATAAATTAAACTAACGTAACTGGGATTTTACTCAAGTTTTCAAATAAGAAGGGTTTCAATGGAAACATGGTTTTCGAAAAACACTTCAATGTGACATGTCAGATCGGGTTTGGGGTGTTACAAACTAACTAATGCTCCTACCATTTTTATGGATTTGATGAATTGGATCTTTAGACCGTATTTAGACAGATTTGTTGTTGTGTTCATTGATGAAATTCTGGTCTAACGAGATGAGTCTGAGCATGCCGAGCATTTGATGATTACGCTACAAACCTGGAGAGATAAGATGTAACATCCCAAAATAGGGCCTAAACGGAATAGTGGTTGCGAAACTATGAATTCGAGGTCAAAAAAATTTATTCCGATTAAGTTTTAAGGTTTATTCATTGATTGAATAATTGTGTGAAAATTTCGTGAAGAAATTTTATGTATAAGTGCCTAATTTGATAATTAGGACTAAATTGTAAAATTAGCAAAATGAGTGTTTTAGATAATAAAGGGGATTTAATTGAAATGGGTTCTTAAAGTGGAGGTCCTTATTTAGTAATTAGACAATTATATTTAAGTTTTGACAAAAATGGGCAAGAATAGGACAAATTTAAAAGAAAAGATTTTAAGGGCATTTTGGTCATTTAGTAATTAAAAGAATTAAAAAGGGAAAATAGAGACATAATTGGTCCATCTTCTTCATGGAGGCCGAATATAGCATGGGGGAAGCCATGGCTAGGGTTTCCAAGCTTTCCAAGCTCAATAGTAAGTCCGTTCTAGCCTTGTTTTCAATGTTCTTTACGTTTTTGGAGCCCCTGTAACATGATTTAGCTTATTCTAGCAATAATTCATGCTAGGGTTCATGTAACATCCTGATTTTTGGGTTTTTCGTGATTCTCGATATTTTAGTAAAGTTTTTAAAAATTTGGTATGTGGTTGTGAAATTCATAATTTGAGTATGTAAATGGGCTTATGGAAGGCCCATGTGTTGGCCAAAACCCGGTAGAATTTTTGAATTTAGGACTTAAGAGTTATGACCTTATGTAAAGTTGTGGGTAAAATGTATCACAAAAAGAGCTTTGGTAAAGTGGCAAGGGTGACGCCACTAAGCTCCTAAAAAGGTGGCGTGTGGAGCATAGAGGAAGACCTGGGTTCGATTCCCTGTGTTGGCAAATAAGGTTATTTATTTTTATGTGCAGGAAGGGTAGGCGTTGGAACCCAAGTGGATTCTGTTGGAGGAGTTTGAATTAATCAAGTGCAAGGATTAAGGAGTGATAAGGGGAGAGATTTTAGGGATGATGGAGAGATAAGGGGGAGCGTATCTAGGAGAGATTTTAGGAGATTTGAAATGGGAGAAGTGGTGGCCGGTCAAGGCGAAGGTTTAGAGCAAATTCTGCTATTGGGGTTTTAGGGTGGCATTTTTCTCTTTTTTCTTTCTTTTCACTTGTGCTGATTATTCTTAAGAAAATCCCTCTCATTTCTCTTCCATTATTTCTTCCACAAACTCTTTTCCTCTCATTCTTCTTCTCTTTCATTCATAGTAAAAGCCGAACCTATCATTCTTTTCATTGCTAACCGAATAGCAACAAGCCAAATCCCAAAGGAGTCAAGGGAAGTCGATTTATCTATAAAGGTATACACTTTTTCTTTTTCTTTATAGCCGATTCTTGTTATTTCAAAAGCCTTTCAACTCTTTTGTCAACACCCTTTTTGGTCCATAACCACTTTTTCTTCAGTGACCCAAAAGCCGAAAGCACAGCACCCTTAGGTGACTTGGTGGCCGATTCTTAGGATCCTTTTGGTACGATTTCTGCTAGTGTTTTGGAGCTGGGACTGCGTTGAATCAGAGTTAGCACGGGATTGGAATCGTTTGGGTAGGTGAACCTTGGTAAGTGCTTGTGGCCTTAATCAATTCGGTATTATGGAGGTTAAGAAAAGCTGAAACCCCTATAGGTTAGGGAGGTGGCCGAATGTGGTATAGGCCTTATTGGGTTCTTCTTTTAATCTTTTTATGGTTTGTATAGTGGAGGAGCTACAAGGCATAGTGTTGACTTGGATTAGCTGGGATCATCGGAGTGACTAGTCTAGTCATCAACTTCGGCAAAGGTATGGATTCTAAGGCCATTATGGAGGGTGGCCGAATATGTAAGTATTGTTAATAGATGGTTCTTAATTTGGTTCTATTATTGCGAGATGATCTATTAACGGTTGATTATAGGAGAAATCATGTAGGAGATCTCGTCGAGGAATATCGCAAAACAGGTGTGTAACGAACCCTTTTTCATAGCTTGAAACGATAAATCTTTGGCGAAATCTCAAATTCGGCATTTCGAGGACTTGTGAGCAAGCGAATGCTCATTGGTTAGTTAGATTCGCTAGGTTGATGATTGGGAACGTTGGAAAAGTTAAGGGCATGATTTTTGGCATTACGGCAAGTTGGGCCTCGAGGGGCTGAAGTGGGGCCCAATGGGCTTTCGGGCCCATTTGGGTAAAATTGGTAGAAAATGAAAACATGTTAAATTACGCATTAAGACTGGTAACACCATTATGGAAAATAGGCTAAATGAGCCTAGATGACTAAATCGGCTATGTAGGGCCCATTAGGGGTTTCTGGCCCAATAACTCAGTATCGCGAAAAATGGGCCAGAATAGCTGTTTAAAACATATGAATGGTTAGTAACTAATAATGAACATGGAAAACCCTAATATTTGGTAAAATTATGAAATTACCTTTATATTATGAAATTACCTTTATATTATGAAATAACTGTTTTGCCCCTAGGTAAAAATGACCGTTATACCCCTAGGGTTTACTTATAATTTGATACATGGGATTTTGATATACATGATTGATATGATATGCACATGATATGTATGATATGCACATGATGTATTCATAAATGCATTGGGTTGGGTTTTTATATGGATGGAGGAAGTGCAAAAGGGCTTATGCCCCAGTTTATTGAAAAAGGGCTTATGCCCCAGTTTATTGAAAAGGGCTTTGCCCCAGTTTATCGAAAAGGGCTTTGCCCCAGGTATTAAAGAGGCTAAGCCTCCAGATATATGATAAAGTAGCTATACTGCCAGTGGTGTGTTGGTTGGGTAAGTTGAGTTATTCCCCACATGGTGTGTTGGTTTGTACGGGTGTAGAGTAGCGGATGGTGGGTTGAGTAGTCTCCCCAAATGGGCTTGCATAAATTCATTGGTATTACATGTGATATTGAAATGGGCCTATGGTCCATACCGTTTACAGTAAAGGCTTCGGCCCAGTAATATGAAATATGAAAAGGCTTCGGCCCAGTCTACGCTGAGATTGAAGTTGGGCTTAGGCCCAGCAGGCTGATATTTCTTTGGGCTCTGAAAGGGGCTTGTTATGTATTGAGTTTCCAAACTCACCCCCTTTCCTTAACCTTGCAGGTGAGCCTTGATTTGGGGACTTGGAGCTAAAGGGGATTCAGAGTGGCCACGGTGATCGCTTTTGGGCTTTTGAATAAGTGTTTGGTTTTCATTAAAGTTTTCTTTATTTATTAATTATTTTTGGTTGTAATAAGGCCATTTTAACTTTATTTTCTTTCTTTTCTGGGATTATTTTATTTTTAATAACTTTAAACTGGTTGATAATAAATGGGCGAGACTTAGGACGCATTTTCAAAACGACACTTGTTTTCCAAACAACACAACGTTACGATTATCTGATTTCTTAAAGATATCCACTTAAATAAATTTCAAATCGATATAACCAAGTGTGGCAATGGTTGTGGGCATGTCTAGGATTGGATCCATTCGAAGAGCTCGTTACTTAAGTAGCCTTCATGGCTCACCTCCTCTGTTACGGATTCCTACCTGGTGCCCAGCTTCCATTCACTTTGTTAGCTTAACAAAAGTTGGTTTTTAACGCACTAAAATGAAACAGGGGTTTTTAACTTCAATGTGGCATGTCAGATTCTGCCATAACGTCTGGGCCGGGTTTGGGGTGTTACAGTTCATAATTGGAAAAATACCCATAGGTCAAATGTGTTTATTTTGATGTTTTATGGTAGAATATGAAGCTTGAAATTATTTTAAACAACTTTTGCTAAGCGATTTTAAGTGAAAACGAGTAAAACAACATAATCAGTAAAAATACATAATGTTCATAAGTACATGATAGAGTGGGAATTTGATGTTTCCATAGAAGGGAAAAATATTCAACGTGTCATAGAGCATAAGAAAAATGGATAAATTTTAATTTCTGAGCCTAGGGGAAAAATCATAATTCTGCAAAGGTTTAGAGGAAAATTTGTAATTTTGCCAAAGTCTGAGTTAGGGAATGTTTTGAATATTAAATTAATTAAATAAGTGAAATATGATGTTTTAGATCCCAAAAAGTGAGATTTGGACCTAAAACGGGAGAAAAACTGAAAATCAGGAAAGTTGGTAAAATGGTCGTTTTGGTATCGAGGTAAGTTCATATGTTTAATAAGCATTTAATTATGCATATTTGAATGATAAATTGATATTTTGGCCATAAATACTTTAGTATTGAGTTTCAAATATAATGATTAATGTTCGATAATAATTCGATATTGGAAAGAGAACTTGTATAATTTACATGTAAAACCATATTTTGTATTATGGCTTTGTATGATAACAAGAATGTATTGAATAGCATAGTTTGATGAGAATATAAGTATGTAAGTTGAGTAGCATTTTATTATTATGCAATTATTGTTATTAGTACTGTTATTATTGAGTTATGTGACTAACCTTGAGAATTTGAGCGAGTATGTTTCAGCTATGACTTGACAAGGCATTGATATCTCAAAGTCCACGATTGTACTATGGAAATTAAGGAAGAATTGACAGAAAAGTCCATGTTCATAACATGGCATTTAAGGAGGAATTGACTGTTAAGGATACCATGTAAGACCATGTCAAGACATGGCATTGGTAAGGCAAGGATCCCGTGTAAGACCATGTCAAGACATGGCATTGACATTGATTAAGGACTCCATGTAAGACCACATAGGACAAGGATACCATGTAAGACCATGTTTGGAACATGGAATTTGGTAAGACTAGGATACCATGTAAGACCATGTTTGGAACATGGCATTTGGTAAGATAAGGATACCATGTAAGACCATGTTTGGAACACGACATTTGGTAAGATAAGGATATCATGTAAGACCATGCCAAGGCATGGCATTGATAAGTTCTATAAGGTAAGCAAATCATGTAAGACCATGTCAAGACATGGCATTGATGAGTTACTCTAAGGCAAAGGTCCCACGTAAGACCATGTCAAGACATGGCAATGGTAAATTCAAAAAGGAAAAGGTTTTCGAGTAATCCAAAGAGTAAGTCAAAGAAACGACAAGGCGAGAACATGAAGAAATAGTACAGGTATGCATTTGAGGTTTATTTAATATTGATATTGGAAGTAATTGAGATTATCAAGTATTAAGTAAGTGAGAGTTTTCAGTTATGCTTGTGACTCTTTATGACATGATTGGCAATATGCCTATATTATGAAAGAGTACTCATGTGTTAAGTGAGATGTTTCAGGTATGTAAGCAAGCTATTAAGTAAGGTGCCTTTTGTATTCTGAGCCTTTGGTAAGGTTACCGATGAGTAAGATGGGAAAGTAAGAACTAAACATTATTTAAGCAAATTAAGACAGCATGGTAGTAAGTCAAATTGATTGCTAATGCTTATTATTTTACATGTGAACTTGCTAGGCTTTATAAGCTTACTTCTTTCACTTTCCCATGTTTCAGAGTACTTAAAATCAAGCTCGGGTTGGAGGTCGTTGAATATCACTTCACACTATCGACTATCAAGTTACCAAATGGGTATCTTCGTTTACAAACGTTCTAGTTTATGGCATGTATAGGGACTTAGCCATTTTGTGTGTATGTCCTTATGATATGGCTAAAAAATGGTATGTAAATATTTTATAATTATTAGCTATTGAAATGGCTAATGAAGAACATGTTTTGGTGTTATGTATGCCTAAAAGGTAGTTAATACAAAGAAATCATGAAAAAGTGAAATTAGCATTAAAACAGTATTGAATAGTAGCAGTGACGTGATCTTGAAAAATCACCAAGAGTAGTAGAAATTGAATTAGGTGAGTAATGAGATATATAATTAAATCTTATTGAGTTTATTTTCATATGAAAGAAATAGAGTAAGCAAAAGAAGTGTATATTAAGAGATATTTGAATTTTAGTGAGACAAGGTCAGAGCAATTTCTGAATCCCCTATTTTGATTTTATAAATTCACAAAAAATTGTAAAAAAATAATTAGGAGTTATAGTTTATATTTCTACATTCCTTTTTGAATCTACTTTCAATAGAAACAAACATCATGGTTATTTGAATTCTGTACATGGAGAAAATTGATTCATAGTGAGGAGAGGTCAGAGTAGTTGAACAGTACAATAGGGGAAACTTTAACTAATAAACTGTACTAATTGGCTAGACCAAAAATTCTGGAACAAGACTAGTAAGAAGAAATATGAGTCTAGTTTCAGGGAAAATTCACAAATTTAAATTTTTCATTTTTTTACTCGAGTTATGATTTATTTAGTGACTATGATGCAGGAGGGCAGTTTTATAAGGATTAATGAAATAAATTGTTTTGATTTGTCTAAGTATTCAAAAAAATTTTAATGTTCCCGGTTTGGTCCCGAACTATTTCAATTGCATGTTTTAGGGTATCGAGGGCCCTTTTTAGGGACATATTGAACGAATGTAAATAAAATTTTAAAAGCAAATTTTATGCCCCGAATTAGTAAGTTAAGTCAGGTAACGCCTCGTGCTCAACTCCGGCGACGGTCTCAGGTAAGGGGTGTTACATAAGCAACTGTATGCTAAATTCAGTAAGTGTGAGTTTTGGCTCTGTGAAGTTGGATTTTTGGAACATATTGTCTTTGTGGATGGCATTCGAGTTGATCCAAGTAAGATTTCTGCAATTATTGATTGGAAACCACCTAGAAATGTATACGAGGTCAGAAGCTTTTTGGGATTGGCTGGTTACTATCGACGCTTTGTAAAAAGGTTCTCAATGATTGCTACACTGATGACGACATTGTTATGGAAAGATGTAAAGTTTAAATGGTTTGAGAAATGTCAACAGAGTTTCGATCAATTGAAAGCATTGTTAACTGAGGCACCAGTATTGGTTCAACCTAAGTCAGGTAAAGAATTTGTAATTTATAGCGATGCGTCATTCAACGGTTTGGGTTATGTGTTGATGCAAGAGGGAAAAGTGATAGCTTATACTTCCAGACAGTTGAAGCCGCATGAAAAGAACTATCCGACGCATGATTTGGATTTGGCCGCTATAGTTTTTGTATTAAAAATTTGATGTCATCATTTGTACGGTGAAAAATGCTACATCTTTACCGATCATAAAAGTTTAAAGTATATTTTGACTCAGAAAGATTTGAATTTACGACAACAGAGATGGCTTGAGCTACTAAAAGATTATGAGTTATAATCGATTATCATCCGAGGAAAGCGAGTGTAGTTGCGGATGATTTGAGTAGAAAATATTTATTTTCTTTGAGAGAGATGAATACTCAATTGACTTTGTCTGATGATGGTTCAATTCTAGTAGAGTTGGAAGCTAAATCAGATTTTCTTCAGTAAATTTACGAAGCTAAAAAATGTGATCCCAAATTACAATCTAAAAGTGTGAAATGTGAGTCAAATAATGATTCAGACTATCAAATCAGATTTGATGATTGTTTAATGTTTCGAAGTAGAATTTGTGTACCAAAGAATTTCGAGCTCATTTAGAAAATTTTGCGCGAAGAACATGGTGGTTGTTTATTTGCTCACCTGGGGAGTACCAAAATGTATAATGATTTGAAAGAATTGTATTGGTGGTCGGGTATGAAAGGAGATATTTCAGAGTTTGTATTGATATGTTTGGTTTGTTAGCAAGTCAAAGCTGAACATCAAGTGCCTTCAGGATTGTTAAAGCTTGTGATGATACCAGAGTGAAAATGAGATAGAGTTATAATGAATTTTGTATCGGTATTACCTCTGTCTCCGAAGAAAAAAGATGATATTTGGGTTGTCATTGATCGACTAACGAAATTTGCACATTTCATTCTGGTACGTACTGACTATTCGCTTGATAAATTGGTTGAGTTGTATATTTCTAAAATCGTTAGATTACGCGGGGAGCCAGTTTTGATTAATTCAAACAGAGATCCGAGGTTTACATCGCGATTTTGGAAGAAATTGCAAGAAGCTTTGGGTACAAGTATGGATTTTAGTATAGCATTTCATCCACAAACTGACGATCAGTCTGAGAGAGTAATTCAAATTCTCGAAGATATGCTCCGATGTGGCGTTTTATAGTTTGAAGGTAGCTGGGAGAAATATTTGTCATTGGTTGAATTTGCGTATAACAACAACTTTCAATCGAGCATAAAAATGGCACTGCATAAAGCTTTGTATGGTCTTAAATGCCGAACTTCATTGTACTGGACAGAGCTTAGTGAGAAAAAGATTCACAAGATTGATTTGATCCTAGAGACTGAAGAAAAAGTGAAAATAATTCGCGATGGTTTGAAAGCAGCTTCAGATCGACAGAAATTGTTTGCGGATTTAAAATGAAAAGACATCAAATTTCATATCGGTGATAAAGTATTTCTGAAAGTATCTCCATGGAAGAAAATCCTTAGATTTGGTCGCAAAGGGAAGCTGATTCCACGATTCATTGGGCCGTATGAAATTATTGAAAGAATAGGACTGGTGGCATATCGGCTCGTGTTACCATCAAAATTAGAAAATATCTATAATGTGTTTTATGTATCGATGTTGCACCGATATAGATCAGATCCATCACACATAATTTCTCCGGAAGATATTGAGATTCAACTTGATTTGACGTATAATGAAGAACCGATCCAAATTTTAGCTCGAGAGTTTAAAGAGTTGAGAAATAAACACATAGCTTTAGTGAAAGAAGTTTGGCAATGACACAATGTCAAAAAGGCTACGTGGGAGCCCGAGGAAGCAATGAGAAAATAGTAACCTAACCTATTCACTGGTAAGATTTTCGGGGACGAAAATCCCTAAGGGGGGAGAGTTGTAATAGCCTATCTTTAGTCAAAATGGAATAGTAGTTTCGGGAGCACAAATTCGAAGTCGAAATAATTATTTTATTATTATTTTAATGTTTACAGCATGATAGTATGATTGTGTGAAATTTTTGTTAAGACATTTTATTGTTTGAGTGTTCAATTTGTTAAAAAGGACTAAATCGCGTAAAGTGTAAAATGCATGTTCTATTAGTTAATGTTCTATTAGTTAAAGATATTAATTAGCAAAGGAATCATAAGTTAGAGGTCCTTCTGTTGTAATTAGACCATGATTAGTGTGAGAGGACAAATACGAACATGATTAAATGAATTTTAATGTTTTATTATTAAGGTTAATTAAGTAAAATGTTAATAATCATAAATTAAATAAAACAAAACCACTTTTATTCATCTTTCATCATTATCATCAACCAAAATTGAAGAAAAGAAAAGCCAAAAGCTAGGCTTTCTATTCAGTCAAGCTTTTTAGCTCAATTGTAAGTCTGTTTTTGTCCCGTTTTTAATGATTTCTATGTTTTTGATATCATTGCAACTAGTCTAGCTAACCCAGGGACTATTTTGCAAAATTGTTAAAGAATTTAAATGTTGCCATTGATGAATACATGAGTATTTCGATGTTCAATGATAGAATGTTTGATGATAGTTATACAAGTTTTGTTAAGTGACTTTTAGTGAAAGTGTAAAATAGGGATTAAATTGTGAAATGTGAAATAATTGAAAATTATGGGCTGCTAGGGACTTAATTGAAATTCGGCTAGCATGGGTTGTGGTTGAATTGTATGAAATTGTGTTTTTATGAAATAAAAACTGTCGAAACCATTTTTATTCTGAAAAACTAGGATCGACTTTAAAACAAAATATAGAGTCGCCACCAATCCTTTTTGTTTAGGTGTGATCGGATCACCTCATAAAACATTTTGTTTTATTAAAATATTAATTTTGGCCTACGATATTAAAATGGGTTCGGGAGTCGGTTACGTACAAGGAAGGATTAGCACCCTCGTCACGCCCAAGGTTGGTACCAGATTGATTAACTAATGTCCTAATACGAAAGTTTGAAAAGTTTTGATACTAAATGTAACACCACAAACCTGGCCTAGACGTTATGGCCCAATTCGGTGTGTCACATTTGCCTACCACTAACCAAGTTACCTAGTTTACTAAAGTTTGGGTGAGCTTTGCAAAAACCATTAATGAAGTTTTAAGAGAAATGCTCCGATTCACTAGTGTAAGTCCTATCCATTATCGATTGTTAAGGGTTTAGAAAAACGTGACTTTTTTTGTACTTTGAAAAGTTTCGTTTTGAAGACGTTTGGTTGTCGTGTCGGTTTGAAACAAGTAATTTTTGATAAGCCCAGAGTTAACCAATTTCAAGGAATCAATTTAAGTGATGTGAATCTCAAGTTGAAAATGATTTAAGTAATTTAAAAACCCAAAATAAAAATAATAGAGCGGCCTTATTACAACTTTAACCAAAATAGAAATAATTAAAATAAATGAAAAATTTAAAAGGAAGCTACTTGAAACTTATTTAAAACCAGAAATTTAATCTTTGTGGCCACTCTGTGTGACATCCCTAATTTGACCCTAGTCGGAAAGTGGTTTCGGGACCACTAAACCGAGTCTTATAAGTAATTAAAAGTTATATTCTATGTTTATGATGTTAGTAAATGCATGTGTGAAAGTTTCATGCATTAATTTGATCATTTCTATGTGAATTTATTAAAATGGACTTGTATGAAACATTGTTGAAAGGTGATAGGCTAATCTTACAATGGTCTAATAGTACATGCATGCAAAAGAGTGGTTTTGCATGTCAATTTGCCCAAAAAAGGGAAGAGTGGCCGGCCATGACAAGAATATGGGCAAGGGAACATGTTTCCAACATGTTTAGTTAGTGGATCATGTAGAAAAATAAAGAAATGAAAAAAAATGAGCATGGATGCCCCCTTGTTGCCGTGAGTAGAGGAAAAGAAAGGAGAAAAATTTGTTCATCCATTCTCAAATCTTGGCGAAAATACTAAGGGAAAAAGGAAGGATTTTTGCTTCATGCTTGGTTTAAAAGAGAACTAGAAGGAGATTTGGTCATACTTGTGTCAAGATTAAGGTATGTTTGAGGTTGTGTCATGAGATTCATGCATGTTTTAGTTGCTAACTTGATGTTCATGTTAGCCCATGGTTCAAATCCTTGTTATGCCATGGAAATGGTATTTGGCCAAGGTTGATATTGTGTTAAAGCCATTGCATGCTAAATGTGAAGCTTGTTGATGATGCATGTAATGATGGATTGACTACTCTTGAAATTTCTTTTAGCATTCTTGAGTAAGACATGGAGTTTTCTTTGTTTAACCATGACCAAAAATTGAAAGGGGATGGTGTGGGATGTATTCGGCCATGGCATGCTCATAAGTGCGATTTATGCTTGTTGCATGATAGGTAAAATTTGTGTTTTGATATATGTGTATATGTGTTTGTACATGATGTTACAAATGGATGTGAAAATATATGCTAGATTGGGAAAATTTGATTAAATGTTCATGAGATGAAATTAGGTGATTAAAAGATGTTAGTTGACATTGTACATATATATATACATATTCAGCCATTAAAGTGAGTATGTAGGTAATGTTGAATCAAGTTTTGGTGCATATTCGGTTAGGTGTATAATCGACCAAATGGGCGATTAGTAAGAATGGTTGCGAATATACAAGCATACATATGCATGTGTAGTTGAATTATGAATGTTTAGCAAGATGGTTAAACTAGTGATTTATTGATTAAGCTCAAGGAGTTAAAGAAGGAGAATCAAGCAAGGGAAAGACGAAGGTCATCGAGTAGCCGACTTGGAACTATTTTACCCAACACGAGGTAAGTCATTAAGCATATATTTGGTGTTGATTTGAATGATCATAATATATATGCAAATGTGTTTAAATGAGTTGATGTGTAAATGGAAATGTATGTGTATGGAATGATGCCATTGTTGAATGTATAAAGGCAGCAAAATGCATAAGGTATTGGTCTCGGCACTAAGTGTGCGGGTATAAATGGACACGGTGACAAGATTGGCACTAAGTGTGCGAGTTTGATTATATAGCACTAAGTGTGCGAGCTGAATGTATATAGCACTAAGTGTGCGGATTCACTATATGCTCTTGCATTACAATTGGCACTTGAGTGTGCGACATTACCGAGTTAATCCGGACAGCGGATCGGTAAGTACCTTGAGCTCATGACGAATAGGCAATATGTTCATGCTCGGGGTTGAGCTTGGTAAGCTTTAAATCTATGTGATGATTGCAATTGTATGATTGTGGTGAAAATGAGTTGGTGTGTGAAAATGCCTCAAATATCTTATTGTATAGAATATGAAATGTGGATGTATGACTTGGTATGAGATTGAACCGAAAGGTCCGAGGAATTATAGTATAGTTTCGATATGGATGGAGTACCTAGCCTCGTTTATCGTTTCATGTTGTGATAATTTTATTAATGGTTGGTTGATGAATGCTTATGACTTACTGAGTTATAAACTCACTCGGTGTTTTCTTGTCACCCATTTTAGGTCTCTTGGACTCGTATCGTTTATGCGTGCTCGGAACCGTCGTTGAAGTCATCACACCGGCTGGAAATCTTTTGGTATCGTCTTCGTAGTTGAACTAGGAGAACGTTTGGCATGTATAGGCTATTTTGTTTTGTTGAATTGTGGGTTGTAAACTTTAAGCCATGCGAAAATGGCCTATGTGGTCGGTTGAGTGTGATTCTAAAACCTATGGTCACGAGCCTTAGAAACCTTAATTTTGATAAGGTGGCCATAGTTGCATTACGTATGATGAAATAGTTGGCCATGGAAGAATTATGAAATAGTCATTGTTTGCTTTAGTAACAGATGCTGCCAGCAGCAGCGAGGTGAGATGGAAAAATCACTAAAAATAGTAGAAGTAGAATTAAATAGTGAATAAATTATTAAATTGAACCTTGATGAATCTATTTTCATATGGATGAAACGAAACGACCATATGAGGCGTATTTTAAGAGATATTCGAGATTTCGTGAGACGGGGCCAGAACGATTTCTGGGTCCCCTGTCGCGATTTTGAAAATTTACTATAAATTATCTAGAAAGAATTAGAAGTCATGCCTTATATGTGCAGATTCCATTTTGAGTCTAGTTTCATTAAAAATAAACGGCACCAGTATTAAAGCCCTGTACAGAGAGATATTCAAGTTGTAACATGCGAAGGTCAGTGTAGTCGACCCTTGTAACATGGGTGACTTTAACTAATAAACTGTACCAATTTGCCCGACCAAAAATTCTAGAAATAAATCCATGGATGTATATATGAGTCTAAATTCAGGGAAAATTTACGGAATCAGTTTCCAAGTTTTGAAACTCGAGATATGATTTTTAAGGCGACAGTGACGCAGTTTTCCAGCCTGTCCGAAAATGCCAAATTGGTCGGTACTTTAAGAGGATTTGTCTCGTTAACCCCTCGTGTCCGACACCGGCGATGGTCTCGGGTTCGGGGTGTTACAATTTTATTGGTATCAGAGCTATGGTTTAGTCGGTTCTAGGACTACCATAGCGCGTGTGAGTGTAGCTATACATGCCAAATTGTTAGTGCTTAATAATGTGATGACTTCTGACGGTTGAAATTTTTGTTTTGATTAGCAATGGAACCGGGATAGAGACCCTTGGCGGATGACGTTGAAAGTGTAGCGGCTGCTCCGCGCAAGGGACACCGCTGTTGAGCCTCGGTCACCCGCGAATAATCAAAATGAAGGCGAAACAAGCCTTCTTCACCATGATGAATGAGTGGGTCGCGCAATATGCCCGAACCAACCCGGCTGTCCAACCATTCCCGAATTTAAATACTCCGCCCCAAGAGTCCATAATGCCTCCGATTCTCGATCCTGTGAGGCTAAGCAAACCACCAGAGACTTGATTAGGAAGCGCGGGGCCGAGGAGTTCAAGGCCATAGTCATGATGATGCCGAAAGAGCCGAATTACGCTCGATAACACCATTCGAGTGTTAGGCTGAATGTCATGCACACCGATGAATGTCTTAAGTGTGCTATATCCTTGTTGCGAGACTCGACTTACTATTGGTGGAGGACTTTAATTTCCATAGTCCCAAATGAGCGAGTTACTTGGGATTTCTTTCAATCCAATTTGAAAGAAATACATTAGTCAACAGTTCATCGATCGAAGCGTAAGGAATTCTTGGAACTCAAGCAAGGCCGGATGATCAGATATCGAATCTGAACATGAGTTCGTAAGACTTAGTCGGTATGCTCGGGAGTGTGTAGCTGATGAGGTTGCTATGTGCAAAAGATTTGAAGAAGGATTGAATGAAGACTTAAAGCTGCTAGTGGGTATTTTGGAGATAAAGGAGTTCGTAACACTAGTCGAGCGAGCACGCAAGGCGGAAGAACTCGAAAAGGAAAAGAAGAAGGCTGAATTTGAAGCAAGAGATTATCGTAAAAGATCGGCGAGTAAAGCTCCGTTCTCGGCAGTAAAGAAGTTCAGGGAGGACACTAATAAGTCGAGGGCGTGTGGGAATTTCCATCGAGCCCGACCATTGACGGACTCGAGCTACTTCATTAGCTAGTGTGGGCAATAATCGTCAAGAGAGACTGAATGCCCCCAATGTGGAAGGCGACACCTAGGTGAATGTTGGGGTAAGTCATTAATAGGGCTGTTATGGATGCGGTTCAAGGACCACTTCATTAGAGATTGCAGGAGCTAGATGAGAAGAATAAGATGCAAGGTGCAAGACCTAGTGGAACAACGGCTAGAGGTAGGCCCCGAGAATTTCGGAGGTAGGGGTGGTAATCGAGAGGAGCCTCGATCTGGTTGTTCGATCCGAGACCGTGCTCTGCTAGAGCATATGCCATCCACAAGACGAGAGGAGGCATCCTCCCCGACGTTATCACCGGTACTTTTACTCTCTTTGATACTAGTGTGATTGCATTGATTGACCCCGGCTCTACTCATTCATATGTATGTGAAAACTTAGCATCCAATAAGACTCTACCGTTGAGTCTCTTGAGTTCAATAATTCGAGTGTCAAACCCTTTGGGTCAATACGTACTCACCGATAAAGTGTGCAAGAGATGCCCCTAATAATTCGAGAATCTGTTTCCGGCCGATCGATGCTTCTACCATTTGATGAATTCGATGTTATTCTTGGTATGGATTGGTGACCGTACATGATGCGATGGTGGATCGCAAAAGGAAAACCATTGATTTGAGGAGTGCAAATAATGAGGTAGTCCGAGTCGAGTCTCTTGATTTAAAAGGAGTAACAAATGATAATATCTTCTATGACCGCTCGGAGGTATGTAAAAAGGGTGTGAAACATACCTTGCGTATATGTTTGAAAGTAAAGAGACGGAAAGGAAACTCGAATCGGTACCGGTGGTTTGTGAGTATTCGGATGTTTTTCCCGAGGAGTTCTGGGATTGCCACCGGTTCAAGAAGTGGAATTCGACAGCGGTTGTACCGGTACTACGCCGATCTCAATAGCCCGTGTCGTATGGCATTAACGAATTAAAGGAATTGAAGGTTCAATTGCAAGAATTGACGGATAGAGGTTTCGCTCAACCGAGTTTTTCTCCATAGGGCGCACCGGTATTGTTTGTGAAGAAGAAGGATGGAACTATGAGATTGTGCATCAACTATCGTCGGTTGAATAAAGTGACGATAAAGAACAAATATCCGTTGCCACGAATTGACGATTTGTTTGATCAATTAAAGGGAGCCTCGGTGTTTTCAAAGATAGATTTGAGGTCGGGTACTATCGGTTGAGGGTCCGAGAATCGGACATACCCAAGACGCTTTTAGAGCGAGGTACGGTCACTACGAATTCTTGGTGATGCCGTTTGGGCTTACTAATGCCCTACGGTATTTATGGATTTAATGAATAGAATTTTCAGGCCATACTTGGATCGGTTCGTAGTTGTATTTATCGATGACATTTTGGTCTATTCGAGAGATGAAACCGAACATCTTGAACACCTAAGGCTAGTGTTGCAAATCTCACGAGATAAGCGATTATACGCAAAGTTCAAGAAATGTGAATTTTGGTTGAAAGAGGTTAGCTTTTTGGGGCACGTGGTGTCGCACGGTGTCGTGGTGGACCCGAACAAAATTTGACCATAGTCGATTGGAAACCTCCAAGGAATGTTACCGAGGTTAGGAGCTTTTGGGGCTTGCGGATACTATCGACGATTTGTGAAAGGTTTTTCGATGATAGCTGCACCGATAACAAAACTACTTCAAAAGATGTTAAGTTCGAGTGGTCGAAGCGTTGTCAAGAAAGTTTCGATCGACTAAAAACTGTTTAACCGAGGCCCCTACTAGTACAGCCGAGTCCGTAAAAGAGTTTGTCATATCTGATGGCGCATCCTTGCTTGGGTTAGGTTGTGTGTTGATGCAAGAAGGTCGAGTTGTGGCTTACGCGCCGAGACAACTAAAGCCGCATGAGAGAAACTATCCGACCCATGACCTTGAATTAGCGACCATAGTGTTCTCCTTGAAGATATGGCGGCATTACTTGTTTGGAGAAAGGTGTCACATTTATTCGGACCACAAGAGTCTAAAATATTTGATGACTCGGAGAGATTTAAACCTGCGACAAAGGCGTTGGCTTGAGTTGTTGAAAGACTATGAACTCATCATTGATTATCACCCGGAAAGGCCAACGTGGTGGTGATGCTTTAAGTCGCAAGGCACTTTGGTTGCTTTGAGAGCGATGGATGCTCATCTATCCGTTTCACCCGATGAGGTGGTAGTAGTCGAATTAGAGACCAAACCGTTATTGATTCATCAAGTACTTGAATCTCAGAAGGTCGACGCTGAATTGGTCGCTAAGCGAGCCGAATGTGTTTCGAATGAGGAATCGAAATTTCAGATTGACGACCATGATTGCTTGATGTTCAAGGGTCGATTATGTATTCCAAGGAATTCGGAACTTGTTTCGATGATTTTGAACGAGGCTCACGATGAGTCGAATGTCAATCCACCCGGGTAGTACTAAAATGTACAATGACACAAACGCCAATTTTGGTGGCCCGTATGAAACGAGACATTTCGAATTTGTTTCAAGGTGTCGATATGTCAACAAGTGAAAGCGGAACATCAAGTCCCATCGGGATTACTTGACCGATCACGATACCGAGTGGAAATGGGATCGAGTCACCATGGACTTTGTATCCGGACCGCCATTGTCGTGAGTAAGAAGGATGCGATCTGGGTCATTGTTGATAGATGACCAAGTCGCTCATTTTATTCCCATCCGCACGGATTTTTCGCTGATAAATTGGCGAAATTATCGTCTCCCAAATTATTCGATTGCATGGGGTGCCTATTTCTATCGTGTCGGATAGAGACCCAAGATTTTACATCGCGATTTTGGAAGAAATTGCAAGAGGCTTTGAGTACCAAGCGCATTTTAGCACTTTTTCACCCCCAAACCGATGGTCAATCCGAACGGATAATTCAAATACTCGAGGATATGTTGAGATGTTGCATCCTTGAGTTTAGTGGTTCATGGGAGCAGTATTTACCTTTGGTTGAATTCGCTTACAACAATAGCTTTCAATCAAGTATTAAGATGGCGCCTTACGAGGCTTTATACGGACGTAAATGCCGTACCCACTATTCTGGTGAACTTAGTGAAGGTAAAATCTTGAGGTTGATTTGGTTAAGGATGCCGAGCAAAAGTTCGAGTAATTCGTGAAAGTTTGAAGGTCGCCGGATCGCCAAAAGTCGTATGCGGATTTGAAAAGGAAAGACATTGAATATCGTGTTGGAGACAAGGTATTTCTCAAAGTCTCACCACGGAAGAAGGTGCTTAGATTTGGCCGTAAAGGAAAATTGAGTCCGAGGTTCATCGGTCCGTATGAAGTATCCGAACGAGTTGGACCATGAGCGTCTCGATTAATTTTACCCCGAGCTTGAAAGGATCCACAACGTTTTCCATGTCTCGATGCTTGACGATATAGGTCGATCCATCGCACGTAATCGCTCCGCTCGAGATTGAGATTCACCTAATTTGAGCTATGAAGAGGAACCGTTCGCATTCGATGCGTGAAGTAAAAGAGTTGTGCAATAAGAAAATCCCATTAGTGAAGGTGTTGTGGCATAAACACGAATTGAAGAAGCCACTTGGGAACTCGAGGACTCTATGAAAGAGCGATACCCAAACCTATTTACGGTAAGATTTTCTGGGACGAAAATTTCTTAAGTGGGGAGAGTTGTGACATCCCTAATTTGACCCTAGTCGAAAGTGGTTTCGGGACCACTAAACCGAGTCTTATAAGTAATTAAAAGTTATATTCTATGTTTATGATGTTAGTAAATGCATGTGTGAAAGTTTCATGCATTAATTTGATCATTTCTATGTGAATTTATTAAAATGGACTTGTATGAAACATTGTTGAAAGGTGATAGGCTAATCTTACAATGGTCTAATAGTACATGTATGCAAAAGAGTGGTTTTGCATGTCAATTTGCCCAAAAAAAGGGAAGAGTGGCCGGCCATGACAAGAATATGGGCAAGGGAACATGTTTCCAACATGTTTAGTTAGTGGATCATGTAGAAAAATAAAGAAATGAAAAAAATGAGCATGGATGCCCCCCTTGTTGCCGTGAGTAGAGGAAAAAGAAAGGAGAAAAATTTATTCATCCATTCTCAAATCTTGGCGAAAATACTAAGGGAAAAGGAAGGATTTTTGCTTCATGCTTGGTTTAGAAGAGAACTAGAAGGAGATTTGGTCATACTTGTGTCAAGATTAAGGTATGTTTGAGGTTGTGTCATGAGATTCATGCATGTTTTAGTTGCTAACTTGATGTTCATGTTAGCCCATGGTTCAAATCCTTGTTATGCCATGGAAATGGTATTTGGCCAAGGTTGATATTGTGTTAAAGCCATTGCATGCTAAATGTGAAGCTTGTTGATGATGCATGTAATGATGGATTAACTACTCTTGAAATTTCTTTTAGCATTCTTGAGTAAGACATGGAGTTTTCTTTGTTTAACCATGACCAAAAATTGAAAGGGGATGGTGTGGGATGTATTCGGCCATGGCATGCTCATAAGTGCGATTTATGCTTGTTGTATGATAGGTAAAAATTTGTGTTTTGATATATGTGTATATGTGTTTGTACATGATGTTACAAATGGATGTGAAAATATATGCTAGATTGGGAAAATTTGATTAAATGTTCATGAGATGAAATTAGGTGATTAAAAGATGTTAGTTGACATTGTACATATATATATACATATTCGCCATTAAAGTGAGTATGTAGGTAATGTTGAATCAAGTTTTGGTGCATATTCGGTTAGGTGTATAATCGACCAAATGGGCGATTAGTAAGAATGGTTGCGAATATACAAGCATACATATGCATGTGTAGTTGAATTATGAATGTTTAGCAAGATGGTTAAACTAGTGATTTATTGATTAAGCTCAAGGAGTTAAAGAAGGAGAATCAAGCAAGGGAAAGACGAAGGTCATCGAGTAGCCGACTTGGAACTATTTTACCCAACACGAGGTAAGTCATTAAGCATATATTTGGTGTTGATTTGAATGATCATAATATATATGCAAATGTGTTTAAATGAGTTGATGTGTAAATGGAAATGTATGTGTATGGAATGATGCCATTGTTGAATGTATAAAGGCAGCAAAATGCATAAGGTATTGGTCTCGGCACTAAGTGTGCGGGTATAAATGGACACGGTGACAAGATTGGCACTAAGTGTGCGGGTTTAAAATTGTACAGCACTAAGTGTGCGAGTTTGATTATATAGCACTAAGTGTGCGAGCTGAATGTATATAGCACTAAGTGTGCGGATTCACTATATGCTCTTGCATTACAATTGGCACCGAGTGTGCGACATTACCGAGTTAATCCGGACAGCGGATCGGTAAGTACCTTGAGCTCATGACGAATAGGCAATATGTTCATGCTCGGGGTTGAGCTTGGTAAGCTTTAAATCTATGTGATGATTGCAATTGTATGATTGTGGTGAAAATGAGTTGGTGTGTGAAAATGCCTCAAATATCTTATTGTATAGAATATGAAATGTGGATGTATGACTTGGTATGAGATTGAACCGAAAGGTCCGAGGAATTATAGTATAGTTTCGATATGGATGGAGTACCTAGCCTCGTTTATCGTTTCATGTTGTGATAATTTTATTAATGGTTGGTTGATGAATGCTTATGACTTACTGAGTTATAAACTCACTCGGTGTTTTCTTGTCACCCATTTTAGGTCTCTTGGACTCGTATCGTTTGCGTGCTCGGAACCGTCGTTGAAGTCATCACACCGGCTGGAAATCTTTTGGTATCGTCTTCGTAGTTGAACTAGGAGAACGTTTGGCATGTATAGGCTATTTTGTTTTGTTGAATTGTGGGTTGTAAACTTTAAGCCATGCGAAAATGGCCTATGTGGTCGGTTGAGTGTGATTCTAAAACCTATGGTCACGAGCCTTAGAAACCTTAATTTTGATAAGGTGGCCATAGTTGCATTACTTATGATGAAATAGTTGGCCATGGAAGAATTATGAAGTAGTCATTGTTTGCTTTAGTAACAGATGCTGCCAGCAGCAGCGAGGTGAGATGGAAAAATCACTAAAAATAGTAGAAGTAGAATTAAATAGTGAATAAATTATGAAATTGAACCTTGATGAATCTATTTTCATATGGATGAAACGAAACGACCATATGAGGCGTATTTAAAGAGATATTCGAGATTTCGTGAGACGGGGCCAGAACGGTTTCTGGGTCCCCTGTCGTGACTTTGAAAATTTACTATAAATTATCTAGAAAGAATTAGAAGTCATGCCTTATATGTGCAGATTCAATTTTGAGTCTAGTTTCATTAGAAACAAACAGCACCAGTATTAAATCCCTGTACAGAGAGATATTCAAGTTGTAACATGTGAAGGTTAGTGTAGTCGACCCCTGTAACATGGGTGAATTTAGCTAATAAACTGTACCAATTGGCCAGACCAAAAATTCTAGAAATAAATCCATGGATGGATATATGAGTCTAAATTCAGGGAAAATTTACGGAATCAGTTTCCGAGTTTTGTAACTCGAGATATGATTTTTAAGGCGACAGTGACGCAGTTTTCTTTCCTGTCCGGAAATGCCAAATTGGTCGGTACTTTAAGAGGATTTGTCTCGTTAACCCCTCGTGTCCGACACCGACGATGGTCTCGGGTTTGGGGTGTTACACTATGAATCCCGCCCAACTCCAGGTCCACCAACTAGGGCTCACCTGCAAGGATGGAAGAGAAAGGGGGTGAGTTTGGAAAACTCAGTGTATATGGAAAACCCATCCAAAGCCCAAGTCAGCTCAAGCCCATTGGGCCTAAGCCCTATTCAGATAACTGCGGGTACTGGGCCGAAGCCCTTTTCAGAATACGATAAACTGGGTCTTAGCCCCTTTTCAGATAACAATATGGCCCATAGGCCCATCCCAGAACAAAACAGACATATTCGTTTATGCAAGCCCAACCCAGCCTATAACCAACCGCTACACTCCACCCGTACCAGCCCTCCACTCCATGTGGGGAATAGCTCAACCCACCTAGGCCTACACTCCACAGTTGCAGCATAGCTACTCAGATATCAGTAAGTTGAGGCAAAACCTCCAGTACGTGGTCAAGCCACTTTCAGTACTTCCTCCATCAATAACCCAGTCCCATGCATCAGATAATAATAACATGGCATGCAGTAAATAGTAATAGTCAAACATGCATTTAGGTCAACCTTAACCCTAGAGGTATATCAGTAATTTTGCTCCTTGGAGTAAAATGTAAACTTTCCTCCTATAAAGGTATTTCAGTAATTTTATCAGTTCTAAGGGTTCTCATGAATGTTACGGTCCTTACTAGCCCATTTGTCATCGCAGTAATTTATTTATCTCAATTTCACAATTTTAGCCATTGGGCCCTAAAACCCCTAATGGGCCCTACAGTGTCCATTAGCAATTTAAGCCCATTTAAGTCAAGTTTTATGACCAGTTTACCGGTTTAAGCAGTTTCTATTCTACAGTCTAACAGAACATACTTATTGCTTATTTTTTTATATTATATATATTTTTATTATTATTACCCGTATTGGCCCGAAAGCCCATTGGGCCCAATTTTAGCCTATCAAGGCCCAATTACCGAAGTGCACGAAACATCACACACAACTAAATTACCACTTTCGATTTCAGATCTAATGATTTCTAAACGTCTTGTGAGCACTCGCACACTCACAAGCCCACGAAATGCCAGAATTTTAGCATTTCGACTTTTGCCGAATTGAACTATGAGAGGGTGTTCGATACACACCTGTTTCGCCACGATTGCTACTGAGATCCCTTACGATGTCCTACAATTGATTACCACAATTCTTAGATTGCAACCCACAACAACCAATCCCAATATTTAGCAACCCATATTCGAACCATGCCCCTAAAGCCTTTAGAATCTTACCTTTTTGCCAAAAACCGATGACTAGATCTAACTCTAGTTGTTCCAAATATCCAACCCTTCGATCAAACCTCAAGAAGACACTAATCACCAAAAGAAATCGTCGGTTAAAGACCCTTAAAGCCCTGTGCCCAAATCGACAGCCTCCCTAGATTTTAGGGACTTCGACTTTTCTAAATTGTAAAATAAGACTAGATCTGAGGTGATGAGCACTTACCACTTATTCCTCTTTGATTTCTACGCAGATCTGATGTAGATCTATCCTCTAAACGATAGTAGAACTCGAAGCTAGGAGATCTGAAGTTTCGGTTATAAGTCCCTAAATCTATGGTATTTCGGCCTTTTAAGTGATAAAGAAGATGACGATTTGAGGCTATAACTTTGAAGTAATGTTGCCGATAGAAACTAAGGGTTTAGAGAAGATGAAAGTTGATCAAAAAGAACAAAAATAACTGAAGGATTTTGTGACAGCCCAAAATTGACCCTAGACGGGATGTGGTTTCGGGACCACAAAACCGAGGCATAAAAATAATTTAAAATTTATTGTGATGCCTATGATATGTGTTAAATTGTGTGTGACATTTTTGATGATTTGATTTAGTGTTATAAAGGTGAATTTCACTAGAAAGGACTTGTGTGAGAAAATTTAGAAATGTGCTAGGCAAATGCAAAGTGGCCTAATAATGCATGTTGTGAAAATGAGGATTTGCATGTCAAATTTCCTAAAGATAGCCTAGTGGCCGGCCATGACAAGGATGATGGGCAAAAGAAAACATGTCATAAACATGTTTTGTTAATGGTTGATGTCAAAATTGATAAAATATTAAGGTTGTAGGAAGAGAAACAAAAAAAAATGTGTGTGTGTGTGTGTTGCCCCCTTGCCGTGAATGGAGCAAAGAAAGAAAAAAAGAGAGCTTCATTTCCTTTGGTTCTCTCTTAGCGAATTGAAGAAAGAAAGGGGAAGGGGAGATTTCGGTCAACTTTAAGCTCAAAACAAGGTTAGTAATTCATGTTAGATTTTGAAATTTCAGCTTAATGTAAGTTGATTACTAAGTTCTTTAACTAGCCCATGTTAAAATTTTGGATTTGGGTGGTGCATGAAGTATTCGGCCATGGTAGATAGTGAAGGGAGTTGATTATTTTCTTTGTGTTACATGAGTGATTGTGGATGGGTGAAGTGTGAGCTAGTTAAATATTCATATAGTTAGGTTGGATGATAGGAAGAAAAAAAAAATCGGCTTGTGTATGTACACTAAGGGCGAATATGAAGTTGGAGATTTGTGGGAAATGTATGTGTCTTGAAGTGTTGGAATGGAGAGGATGCTTTAATTGTGTTATGAACAATTATGTGTTAGAAATTGTGATTTTGGGTTGACTAGGATTTTCGGCCATAGTGGTCATTGAGGATTAAGGTTATGTTTCATGCTAAACTTGATAAATCTTGGTGTATGGGTGTTTGAACTAAACTAATGATCAAATAGATGCATAAATACAAAGTAAGAAGAATCGGCTATTGTATGTAATACTATTGCGAATGTGAAAATACTATACTTGAGTAATGAATATGATTGGATTATTGATAGTATGGTAATTGCATAAGGCTATTAGCCAGAATAGCTAAGAACGTAAGGTAGTAAGATAAAAATTTTACCATGTCGTTCCGTATGTCATAAGATCATTAAAATGTGGATACCAATATATGTACCAAAGCAGTTGAATGAGCTAATTTATTTGTTTAAGCTCAAGATCCTAAAGGAGAGCGTCCAACAAGGGAAATCGAAGATCATCGAGTAGCCGACTTGGAATTATTTACCGAACACAAGGTAAGTCATTAAGCACGTATTTGATATTGCTTAAATGATTGTAAAATTTATGCAATTGTGTTTAATGGGATGATATATATATTTACAAATGAAAATGTATGTGTATGGAATGATGACATTTGTTGAATGTAAAAGAAATAGTGAAATGTGTAGAAAGTTGCTTTCGGCACTAAGTGTGTGGGCAATCTGAGTGTACGGTGACGAGATTGGCACTAAGTGTGCATGCTGGAAAAATATGGCACTGAGTGTGCATGCTGGAAATATATGGCACTAAGTGTGCATGCTGGAAATATATGGCACTAAGTGTGCGAGCTCGAAGGGTATGGCACTTGTGTGTGCGGGCTTAGATCGCATGGCACTAAGTGTGCGAAATCGAGTATTAAGCACGTGTGTGTGCATTTCTATATATATATATATCTCCGATCGAACAATTATATGGAGGTGTGTCTCCATCGAGTTGAGTATGGACGGGGGATCGGGTAAGTACCTTGAGCTCATGACGAATAGGCAATACGTTCTTGCTTGGGGTTGGCGTGGTAAGCTTTAAATCTATGTGATGATTGCAATTGTATGATTGTGGTGTGAATGAGTTGGTGTGTAAAATGCCTCAATTATCTTATTGTATAGAATATGAAATGTGGATGTATGACTTGGAATGAGATTGAATCGAAAGGTCCGAGGAATTATGGTATAGTTCGATATGGATGAAGTACCTAGCCTCGTTCTTCGTTTCATGTTGTGAAAATTTTACTAATGGATGGTTGATGAATGCTTATGACTTACTGAGTTATAAACTCACTCGATGTTTTCTTGTCACCCATTTTAGGTCTCTTGGACTCGTGTTGTCGCGTGCTAGGAACCGTCGTTGAAGTCATCACACCGGCTGGAAACCTTTTGGTATTGTCTTCGTAGTTGAACTAGGAGAACAATTGGCATGTATAGGCTATTATGTTTTGTTGAATTGTGGGTTGTAAACTTTAAGCCATGTGAAAATGGCCTATGTGGTCGTCGAGTGGGATGCTAGAACCTATAGCCACGAGTCTTAGAAACTTTAATTTTGATAAGGTGGCCATAAATTGTGTCATGTATGATGGATGATTAGTAAGGCCAAGGAAAGATTCATGAAATTGGCATAGTCTACTGCAGTAACTGTTGCTGACAGCAGCAGTGAGATGAGATTGAAAAATCCCTAAAAATAGTAGAAGTAGAATTAAATAGTGAATAAATTATGAAATTTAACCTTGGTGAATCTATTTTTATATGGATGAAACGAAACGACCATATGAGCAGTATACTGAGAGATATTAGAGTTCTTGTGAGACAGGGCCAGAACAGTTTCTGGGTCCCCTATCGCGACTTTGAAAATTTACTATAAATTATCCAGAAATAATTAGAAGTCATGCCTTATATGTGCAGATTTTATTTTGAGTCTAGTTTCTTTAGAAACAAACGGCACCAGTATTAAAGCCCTGTACAGAGAGATATTCAAGTTGTAACGCACAAAGATCAGTGTAGTCGACCCCTGTAACATGGGTGACTTTAACTAATAAACTGTACCAATTGGCCAGACCAAAAATTCTAGAAATAAATCCAGGGATGGATATATGAGTCTAGTTTCAGGGAAAATTTACGGAACTGATTTTCGAGTTCTGGAACTCGAGATATGATTTTTAAGGTGACAGTGACGCAGTTAGCTAGCCTGCCTGGAACTGAAATCAATTATTGTCAAGAGAGAAAAAAGGGAAGTAAGCCCGGTAACACCACGTGTTTCAAATCCGGTGACGGTCACAGGTTTGGGGTGTTACAGATTTTGGCTTGGAGTAATCGGCACAAGAAGTGAGTTTTCGGGATTTTGGCTTTTATGGCAATCGGCTATGGAGGTTTTGTGGAGGATGGGATTGACAGAGGAGGTGAGTAAGGTGATCAGAAGGTTTCGGCTAGAAGAAAAAGTAAAAAGGAAGAAAGAAGATGGAGGAGAAAGAGAGGAAGAAGAAATCGGCACCAAGGAGAAGGAATTTGCATTTTCGGCTTTTGTGAGAACTCAGAAAGGATGAATGACAGTGAAAGCTTTCAGGTGGCTAACCCTAATTCTCCAAGGCAGAAAATGAAAAGAACCTAAGCCTAATATCAACTAAAACAATCGACCCAACCTCCCTAAGCCCCTTGCCGAAATTCACTTAAGTGATCACATGCCCGGTACATGCCTAAAATTAAAAAGTAACAATATGCCTAGCTTGCAACTTGAACCCTGGACCTTTAATTCCTTCCCAGACGCCATTTTTTAGGAACTTAGTGGCGCCACCTTGCCACTTTACCAAGGCCTTATTTGTGTCGTAATTTACGAAGTTCTTCTTAAAAGCCCACTTAACCAAGTCTCCTATTCACTTAAAATCCAACCTTGATAATTTACCGTGTTTAACTTAGGCTTGGGCCTTCTAAAGGCCCACTAACACATTTAAACACAATTCCAATATTCAGAACACCAAAATTTCAAAATTTACCACAAATCACAGAAACCCGAAAATCCCAAAAATTAGGGCGTTACAACTCTACCCCCTTTAAAAACATTTCGGCCTCGAAATTTACCTGATCCAAATAATTAAGGGTATTGTTGACGTATAGTCTCTTCTGACTCCCAAGTAGCCTCTTCCCTTCCAAATAGTAGAAGTAGAATTAAATAGTGAATAAATTATGAAATTGAACCTTGATGAATCTATTTTTATATGGACGAAACGAAACGACCATATGAGCGATTATCTTGAGAGATATTAGAGTTCTCGTGAGACAGGGCCAGAACGGTTTCTGGGTCCCCTGTCGCAACTTTGAAAATTTACTATAAATTATCCAGAAAGAATTAGAAGTCATGCCTTATATGTGCAGATTCCATTTTTAGTCTAGTTTCTTTAGAAGCAAACGGCACCAGTATTAAAGCCTTGTACAGAGAGATATTCAAGTTGTAACGTGCGAAGGTCAGTGTAGTCGACCCCTGTAACATGGGTGACTTTAACTAATAAACTGTACCAATTGGCCGGACCAAAAATTCTACAAATAAATCCAGGGATGGATATATGAGTTTAGTTTCAGGGAAAATTTACGGAACTGATTTTCGAGTTCTGGAACTCGAGATATGATTTTAAGGTGACATGACACGAGTTAGCTAGCCCGCCTGAACTGAAATCAATTATTGTCAAGAGAGAAAAAAGGGAAGTAAGCTGGTAACACCACGTGTTTCAAATCCGGTGACGGTCACGGGTTTGGGGTGTTACATTTTATTGGTATCAGAGCCAGGTTTAGTTGGTTCTAGGACTACCATAGGCGTGTGAGTCTAGCTATACATGCCAATTTGTTAGTGCTTAATAATGTGATGACTTGACGGTTGAAATTTTTGTTTTGATTAGCAATGGAGCCGGAATAGAGACCCTTGGCGGATGACGTTGAAAGTGTAGCAGCTGCTCCCACACAAGGGACACCGCTGTTGAGCCTCGATCATCCGAATAATCAAAATGAAGGGGTGAAACAAGCCTTCTTCGCCATGATGAATGAGTGGGTCGCACAATATGCCCGAACCAACCCGGCTGTCCAACCATTCCCGAATTTAAATACTCCACCCCAAGAGTCTACAATGCCTCCAGTTACTAATCCTGTGAGGCTAAGCAAACCACATGTAGACTTGATTAGGAAGCGCGGGGCCGAGGAGTTCAAGGCCATAGTCACTGATGATGCCGAAAAGAGCCGATTACGCTCGATAACACCATTCGAGTGTTAGATGAACTGTCATGCACACCCGATGAATGTCTTAAGTGTGCTATATCCTTGTTGCGAGACTCAGCTTACTATTGGTGGAGGACTTTAATTTCTATAGTCCCAAATGAGCGAGTTACTTGGGATTTCTTTCAATCCAATTTGAAAGAAATACATTAGTCAACGGTTCATCGATCGAAGCGTAAGGAATTCTTGGAACTCAAGCAAGGCGGATGATCGTATCTGAATACGAACATGAGTTCGTAAGACTTAGTCGGTATGCTCGGGAGTGTGTAGCTGATGAGGTTGCTATGTGCAAAAGATTTGAAGAAGGGTTGAATGAAGACTTAAAGCTGCTAGTGGGTATTTTGGAGATAAAGGAGTTCGTAACACTAGTCGAGCGAGCACGCAAGGCGGAAGAACTCGGAAAGGAAAAGAAGAAGGCTGAATTTGAAACAAGAGATTATCGTAAAAGATCGTGAGTAAAGCTCCGTTCTCGGCGATAAAGAAGTTCGTGGAGGACACTAATAAGTCGAGGAGACTACGGAATTTCCATGAGCCCGACCATTGGCGGACTCCAGAGCTACTTCGGTAGCTAGTGTGGGCAATAATCGTCAAGAGAGACCTGAATGCCCCCAATGTGGAAGGCGACACCTAGGTGAATGTTGGGGTAAGTCATTAATAGGGCTGTTATGGATGCGGTTGAAGGACCACTTCATTAGAGATTGCACGAGCTAGATGAGAAGAATAAGATGCAAGGTGCAAGACCTAGTGGAACAACGGCTAGAGGTAGGCCCCCGAGAATTTCTGGAGGTAGGGGTGATAATCAGAGAGGAGCCTCTGATACGGCTGTTCGATCCGAGACCCGTGCTCCTGCTAGAGCATATGCCATCCGCGCATGAGAGGAGGCATCCTCCCCTGACGTTATCACTGGTACTTTTACTCTCTTTGATACTAGTGTGATTGCATTAATTGACCTCGGCTCTACTCATTCATATGTATGTGAAACCTTAGCATCGAGTAAGACTCTACCTGTTGAGTCTCTTGAGTTCGTAATTCAGTGTCAAACCCTTTGGGTCAATACGTACTCGTTGATAAAGTGTGCAAGAGATGCCCCTAATAATTCGAGAATCTGTTTTCCGACCGATCGATGCTTCTACCATTTGATGAATTGACGTTATTCTTGGTATGGATTGGTCGATTGTACATGATGCGTTGGTGGTACGCAAAAGGAAAACCATTGATTTGAGGAGTGCAAATAATGAGGTAGTCCGAGTCGAGTCTCTTGATTTAAAAGAGTGCCGCGATAATATCTTCTATGACCGCTCGGAGGTATGTGAAAAGGGTGTGAAACATACCTAGCATATGTGTTTGAAAGTAAAGAGACGGAAAGGAAACTCGAATCGGTACCGTGGTTTGTGAGTATTCGGATGTTTTTCTGAGGAGTTCTGGGATTACCACCGGTTCGAAAGTGGAATTTGGCATCGGTTGTACACGGTACTACGCCGATCTCAATAGCCCGTGTCGTATGGCATTAACGAATTAAAGGAATTGAAGGTTCAATTGCAAGAATTGACGGATAAAGGTTTCGCTCGACCGAGTTTTTCTCCATGGGGCGCACCAGTATTGTTTGTGAAGAAGAAGGATGGAACTATGAGATTGTGCATCGACTATCGTCAGTTGAATAAAGTGACGATAAAGAACAAATATCCGTTGCCACGAATTGACGATTTGTTTGATCAATTAAAGGGAGCCTCAGTGTTTTCAAAGATAGATTTGAGATTGAGGTACTATCAGTTGAGGGTCCGAGAATCGGACATATCCAAAACCGCTTTTAGAATGAGGTACGGTCACTACGAATTCTTGGTGATGCCGTTTGGGCTCACTAATGCCCCTGCGGTGTTTATGGATTTAATGAATAGAATTTTCAGGCCATACTTGGATCGGTTCGTAGTTGTATTTATCGATGACATTTTGGTCTATTCGAGAGATGAAACTAAACATGCTGAACACCTTAGGCTAGTGTTGCAAATCTTACGAGATAAGCGATTATACATAAAGTTCAGTAAATGTGAATTTTGGTTGAAAGAGGTTAGCTTTTTGGGGCACGTGGTGTCCGCATCGGGTGTCAGGGTGGACCCGAACAAAATTTCGGCCATAGTCGATTGGAAACCACCAAGGAATGTTACCGAAGTTAGGAGCTTTTGGGGCTTGCGGATACTATCGACGATTTGTGAATGGTTTTTCGGTGATAGCTGACCGATGACAAAACTACTTCAAAAGATGTTAAGTTCGAGTGGTCGAACATTTGTCAAGAAAGTTTCGATCGACTAAAGACCCGTTTAATCGAGGCCCCAGTACTAGTACAGTAGGTCCAGGTAAAGAGTTTGTCATATCTGATGGCGCATCCTTGCTTGGGTTAGGTTGTGTGTTGATGCAAGAAGGTCGAGTTGTGGCTTCGGCGTCGAGACAACTAAAGCCGCATAAGAGAAACTATCCGACCCATGACCTTGAACTAGCGACCATAGTGTTCGCCTTGAAGATATGGCGAAATTACTTGTTTGGAGAAAGGTGTCACATTTATTGGGACCACAAGAGTCTAAAATATTTGATGACTCGAGAGATTTAAACCTGCGACAAAGACGTTGGCTTGAGTTGTTGAAAGACTATGAACTCATCATTGATTATCCGGGAAAGGCCAGCGTGGTGGCGATGCTTTAAGTCGCAAGGCACCGGTTGCTTTGAGAGTGGTGGATGCTCATCTATCCGTTTCACCCGATGAGGTGCTAGTAGTCGAATTAGAGACCAAACCGTTATTGATTCATCAAGTACTTGAATCTCGGAAGGTCGGCGCTTGAATTGGTCGCTAAGCGAGCGAATGTGTTTCGAATAAGGAATCGAAATTTCAGATTGACGACCATGATTGCTTGACGTTCAAGGGTCGATTATGTATTCAAGGAATTGAACTTGTTTCGATGATTTTGAACGAGGCTCACGATGGTTGAATGTCAATCCACGGGTAGTACTAAAATGTACAATGACACAAACGCCAATTTTGGTGGCCCGGTATGAAACGAGACATTTCTGAATTTGTTTCAAGGTGTCTGATATGTCAACAAGTGAAAGTGAAACATCAAGTGCCATCGGGATTACTTCAGCCGATCATGATACCGGAGTGGAAATGGGATCGAGTCACCATGGACTTTGTATCCGGACCGCCATTGTCGTGAGTAAGAAGGATGCGATCTGGGTCATTGTTGATAGGCCGACCAAGTCTGCTCATTTTATTCTGTCCGCACGGATTTTTAAGCGATAAATTGGCGAATTATCGTATCCCAAATTATTCGATTGCATGGGGTGCCTATTTCTATCGTGTCGGATAGAGACCCAAGATTTACATCGCGATTTTGGAAGAAATTGCAAGAGGCTTTGGGTACCAAGCTGCATTTTAGCACTACTTTTCACCCCCAAACCGATGGTCAATCCGAACGGATAATTCAAATACTCTAGGATATGTTGAGATGTTGCATCCTTGAGTTTAGTGGTGCATGGGAACGGTATTTACCTTTGGTTGAATTTGCTTACAACAATAGCTTTCTATCAAGTATCAAGATGGCGCCTTACGAGGCTTTATACGGTCGTAAATGCCGTACCCCATTATTCTGGACTGAACTTAGTGAAGGAAAAATCTTCGGGGTTGATTTGGTTAAGGATGCCGAGCAAAAAGTTCGAGTAATTCGTGAAAGTTTGAAAGCTGCTTCGGATCGTCAAAAGTCGTATGCGGATTTGAAAAGAAAAGATATTGAATATCAGGTTGGAGACAAGGTATTTCTCAAAGTCTCACCCTAGAAGAAAGTGCTTAGATTTGGCTGTAAGGGCAAATTGTGTCCGAGGTTCATCGGTCCATATGAAGTATCTGAACGAGTTGGGCCAGTAGCATACCGTTTAATTTTACCCCCTGAGCTCGAAAGATTCACAACATTTTCCATGTTTCGATGCTTCGACGATATAGGTCTGATCCATCGCACGTAATCGCCCCGTCTGAGATTGAGATTCAGCCTAATTTGAGCTATGAAGAGGAACCGGTTCGCATTATGATGCGTGAAGTAAAAGAGTTGCGCAATAAGAAAATCCCGTTAGTGAAGGTGTTGTGGCATAAACACGGAATTGAAGAAGCCAATTGGGAACTTGAGGACTCTATGAAAGAGCGATACCCGAGCCTATTTACCGGTAAGATTTTCGGGGACGAAAATTTCTTAAGTGGGGGAGAGTTGTGACAGCCCAAAATTGACCCTAGACGGGATGTGGTTTCGGGACCACAAAACCGAGGCATAAAAATAATTTAAAATTTATTGTGATGCCTATGATATGTGTTAAATTGTGTGTGACATTTTGATGATTTGATTTAGTGTTATAAAGGTGAATTTCACTAGAAAGGACTTGTGTGAGAAAATTTAGAAATGTGCTAGGCAAATGCAAAGTGGCCTAATAATGCATGTTGTGAAAATGAGGATTTGCATGTCAAATTTCCCTAAAGATAGCCTAGTGGCCGGCCATGACAAGGATGATGGGCAAAAGAAAACATGTCATAAACATGTTTTGTTAATGGTTGATGTCAAAATTGATAAAATATTAAGGTTGTAGGAAGAGAAACAAAAAAAATGTGTGTGTGTGTGGTTGCCCCCTCTTGCAGTGAATGGAGCAAAGAAAGAAAAAAAAGAGAGCTTCATTTCCTTTGGTTCTCTCTTAGCGAATTGAAGAAAGAAAGGGGAGGGAGATTTCGGTCAACTTTAAGCTCAAAACAAGGTTAGTAATTCATGTTAGATTTTGAAATTTCAGCAATGTAAGTTGATTACTAAGTTCTTTAACTAGCCCATGTTAAAATTTTGGATTTGGGTGGTGCATGAAGTATTCGACCATGGTAGATAGTGAAGGGAGTTGATTATTTTCTTTGTGTTAAATGAGTGATTGTGGATGGGTGAAGTGTGAGCTAGTTAAATATTCATATAGTTAGGTTGGATGATAGGAAGAAAAAAAATCGACTTGTGTATGTACACTAAGGCGAATATGAAGTTGGAGATTTGTGGGAAATGTATGTGTCTTGAAGTGTTGGAATGGAGAGGATGCTTTAATTGTGTTATGAACAATTATGTGTTAGAAATTGTGATTTTGGGTTGACTAGGATTTTCGGCCATAGTGGTCATTGAGGATTAAGGTTATGTTTCATGCTAAACTTGATAAATCTTGGTGTATGGGTGTTTGAACTAAACTAATGATCAAATAGATGCATAAATACAAAGTAAGAAGAATCGGCTATTGTATGTAATACTATTGCCGAATGTGAAAATACTATACTTGAGTAATGAATATGATTGGATTATTGATAGTATGGTAATTGCATAAGGCTATTAGCCGAATAGCTAAAACGTAAGGTAGTAAGATAAAAATTTTACCATGTCGTTCCGTATGTCATAAGATCATTAAAATGTGGATACCAATATATGTACCAAAGCGGTTGAATGAGCTAATTTATTTGTTTAAGCTCAAGATCCTAAAGGAGAGCGTCCAACAAGGGAAATCGAAGATCATCGAGTAGCCGACTTGGAATTATTTACGAACACAAGGTAAGTCATTAAGCACGTATTTGATATTGCTTAAATGATTGTAAAATTTATGCAATTGTGTTTAATGGGATGATATATATATTTACAAATGAAAATGTATGTGTATGGAATGATGACATTTGTTGAATGTAAAAGAAATAGTGAAATGTGTAGAAAGTTGCTTTCGGCACTAAGTGTCTTGAACAATCTGAGTGTACGGTGGCGAGATTGGCACTAAGTGTGCATGCTGGAAAAATATGGCACTGAGTGTGCATGCTAGAAATATATGGCACCAAGTGTGCATGCTGGAAATATATGGCACTAAGTGTGCGAGCTCGAAGGGTATGGCACTCTGTGTGCGGGCTTAGATCGCATGGCACTAAGTGTGCGAAATCGAGTATTAAGCACTGTGTGTGCGTACTCTATATATATATATATCTCCGATCGAACAATTATATGGAGGGTGTGTCTCCATCGAGTTGAGTATGGACAGCGGATCGGGTAAGTACCTTGAGCTCATGACGAATAGGCAATACGTTCTTGCTCGGGGTTGGCGTGGTAGCGTTAAATCTATGTGATGATTGCAATTGTATGATTGTGGTGTGAATGAGTTGGTGTGTAAAAATGCCTCAATTATCTTATTGTATAGAATATGAAATGTGGATGTATGACTTGGAATGAGATTGAATCGAAAGGTCCAAGGAATTATGGTATAGTTCGATATGGATGAAGTACCTAGCCTCGTTCTTGTTTCATGTTGTGAAAATTTTACTAATGGATGGTTGATGAATGCTTATGACTTCTTGAGTTATAAACTCACTCGATGTTTTCTTGTCACCCATTTTAGGTCTCTTGGACTCGTGTTGTCGCGTGCTCGGAACCGTCGTTGAAGTCATCACACCGGCTGGAAACCTTTTGGTATTGTCTTCGTAGTTGAACTAGGAGAACAATTGGCATGTATAGGCTATTATGTTTTGTTGAATTGTGGGTTGTAAACTTTAAGCCATGTGAAAATGGCCTATGTGGTCGTCGAGTGGGATGCTAGAACCTATAGCCACGAGTCTTAGAAACTTTAATTTTGATAAGGTGGCCATAAATTGTGTCATGTATGATGGATGATTAGTAAGGCCAAGGAAAGATTCATGAAATTGGCATAGTCTCTGCAGATGCTGCTTGCTGACAGCAGCAGTGAGATGAGATTGAAAAATCCTAAAAATAGTAGAAGTAGAATTAAATAGTGAATAAATTATGAAATTTAACCTTGGTGAATCTATTTTTATATGGACGAAACGAAACGACCATATGAGCAGTATACTGAGAGATATTAGAGTTCTTGTGAGACAGGGCCAGAACAGTTTCTGGGTCCCCTATCGTGACTTTGAAAATTTACTATAAATTATCCAGAAATAATTAGAAGTCATGCCTTATAAGTGAAGATTTCATTTTGAGTCTAGTTTCTTTAGAAACAAACGGCACCAGTATTAAAGCCCTGTACAGAGAGATATTCAAGTTGTAACGCACAAAGATCAGTGTAGTCGACCCCTGTAACATGGGTGATTTTAACTAATAAACTGTACCAATTGGCCAGACCAAAAATTCTAGAAATAAATCCAGGGATGGATATATGAGTCTAGTTTCAGGAAAATTTACGGAACTGATTTTCGAGTTCTGGAACTCGAGATATGATTTTAAGGTGACAGTGGCGCAGTTAGCTAGCCCGCCTGAACTGAAATCAATTATTGTCAAGAGAGAAAAAAGGAAGTAAGCCCGTAACACCACGTGTTTCAAATCCGGTGACGTCACGGGTTTGGGGTGTTACAGATTTTGGCTTGGAGTGTCGGCACAAGAAGTGAGTTTTCGGGATTTTGGCTTTTATGGCAATCGGCTATGGAGGTTTTGTGGAGGATGGGATTGACAGAGGAGGTGAGTAAGGTGATCGAAGGTTTGGCTAGAAGAAAAGTAAAAGGAAGAAAGAAGATGGAGGAGAAAGAGAGGAAGAAGAAATCGGCACCAAGGAGAAGGAATTTGCGTTTTCGGCTTTTGTGAGAACTTCGAGAAAGGATGAATGACGGTGAAAGCTTTCGGTGGCTAACCCTAATTCTCCAAGGCGAAAAATGAAAAGAACCTAAGCCTAATATCAACTAAAACAATCGACCCAACCTCCTAAGCCCCTTGCGAAATTCACTTAAGTGATCACATGCCCAGACATGCCTAAAATTAAAAAGTAACAATATGCCTAGCTTGCAACTTGAACCTGGACCTTTAATTCCTTCCCAGACGCCATTTTTAGGAACTTAGTGGCGCCACCTTGCCACTTTACCAAGGCCTTATTTGTGTAAGTAATTCTGAAGTTCTTCTTAAAAGCCCACTTAACCAAGTCTCCTATTCACTTAAAATCCAACCTTGATAATTTACCGTGTTTAACTTAGGCTTGGGCCTTCTAAAGGCCCACTAACACATTAAACACAATTCCAATATTCGAACACCAAAATTTCAAAATTTACCAAAATCACGAAACCCGAAAATCCCGAAAATTAGGGCGTTACAACTCTACCCCCTTTAAAAACATTTCGGCCTCGAAATTTACCTGATCCAAATAATTAAGGGTATTGTTGACGTATAGTCTCTTCTGACTCCCAAGTAGCCTCTTCCCTTCCAAGATTACGCCACAGTACTTTCACCAATTGAACCGACTTCCTTCTTAAAACTTTAACCTCTCGATCTAAAATTTGCACGGGTTCCTCTTTAAGGGTCAAATTAGTCTTTACTTCAATCTCCTCCACTGGCACAACTTCGAAGGATTCGATCGATATCGTCTCAACATGGACACATGAAAGACGTCATGGATTCTGTCCAACTCCGGTGGTAACTCTAACTGATATGCTACTGGCCCTACCTGTTTAAGAACCCGATAAGGCCCAATAAATTGCGGACTCAGTTTGCCTTTCTTGCCGAACCTCAAGATCTTCTTCCAAGGTGAAACCTTCAAGAAAACCATATCCCCAACAGCGAACTCAATCTCTTTACGCTTTAGATCTGCATACGACTTCTGTTTATCAGATGCCTCCTTTAATCGATCTCTTATCAACTTAACCTTACTTTCAGTATCTTCCACTAATTCCAATCCAAGCACTTGTCGTTCACCCAACCCTATCTAACATGTAGGCGTACGACGCCTTTGCCCATAAAGTTCCTCATAGGGAGCCATCTGAATACTTGCTTGGTAGCTGTTGTTGTACACAAACTCCGCCAATGGCAAGTAGTCCTCCCAACTACCACGAAAATCGATGATACAACCTCTTAACATATCCTCTAAAACTTGAATAACCCTTTCCGACTGTCCATCTGTCCGAGTGTGAAAAGCAGTACTGAAATCCAATCATATACCCAACGCCTCCTGCAACTTCTACCAGAACCGGACGTAAACCTAGGGTCTCGATCAGAAATTATCGACACTGGCACCCCATGTAGTCGCACTATCTCCACCACATACAACTTGGCCAACTTTTGCAGTGAGTAATCAATACGAACAGGTATGAAATGGGCAGATTTTGTTAACCTATCAACAATTACCCACATAGAATCTTTCTTGGTGGGTGTCAAAGGTATCCCACTCACTAAGTCCATAGTTACTCTCTCCCACTTCCATAGTGGAATTTTCACCGGTTGCAGTAATCCAGAAGGTAATTGGTGCTTGGCCTTAACTTGCTGGCATGTTAGACATTTCCCAACCAATTCAATCACCTCTCGTTTTAGTCCAAGCCACTAGTACACCTCTCATAGGTTTCGGTATAACTTATTTCCTCCAGGATGCATAGCACAAGGTCCACCATGAGCCTCTTTTAGAATTGACCGCCTCAATTCAGGGTCTTTCGGAATACAAACTCTTCCACGAAAGCACAGAACTCCGCCAGTATTCAGTCCAAAATCCTCATTCTCACCATTCTTAACTTGCCAAAACCGAAGAACTAACGAATAATCCTTCAACTATTTTTTCTTTAATCTATTCAGTCCAAGTAGGCCTCACTTGCAACTCTGCCAACAGACTTCCATCATCGAACAGACTCAAACGTGCAAACAAGGCTCTCAAATCAGCAACAACCCTTCGACTCAAAGCATCAACCACCGCATTAGCCTTACTTTGGTGGTATTCAATCGAACAGTCGTAATCCTTAAGCAACTTTATCCATCTTCGTTGCCTAAAGTTTAACTTCTTCTGAGTCAACAGATACTTTAGGCTCTTATGGTCTGTGTATATATTACACTTTTCTCCATATAAGTAATGTCTCTAGATTTTTAACTCGAAGATCACTACTGCTAGCTATAAATCGTGCGTAGGGTAGTTCGATTCATGAGGCTTAAGCTGTCGTGAAGCATAAGTAACCAATTTACCGTCTTGCATCAGTACGCATCCTAACCCCACATGTGACGCATCACTGTACACAGTGAAGTCCTTCCCAAACTCTGGTTGAATCAACACTGGTGCCTCAGTCAATACCTTTTTCAACTGGCCAAAAGCTTTCTACTATTTTTCAGTCCAGACAAATGCTACTCCTTTCCTTAACAGTTTCGTCAATGGTGCAGCAATCAGAGAAAATCCCTCTACAAACCTTCTGTAATAGCCTGCCAGACCCCGAAAACTCTAAATTTTTTATACTGACTTCGGTGGTTTCTATTCCAAAACTGCCTTAATTTTCCAAGGATCCAATCTAATTCCTTCGGCGGAAACCACATGACCTAGAAAAGTCACTTCTCGCAACTAGAATTCACACTTACTAAACTTCGTATAAAGTTGCTTGTCTCTCAACACTTGCAGCACAATACGTAGATGCTCATCATGCTTCTCCTTAGTATCCGAATATACCAGAATATCATCGATAAAAATGACCACAAATCGGTCCAAGTAAGGTTGGAATACTCGATTCACCAGATCCATGAAAGCTGCAGGTGCGTTCGTCAACCGAAATGGCATAACCAAAAACTCGTAATGACCATATCGAGTTCTGAATGTTGTCTTATGAATATCCACTTCCTTTACCCTTAGCTGATGGTATCCAGATCGAAGGTCAATCTTGGAAAATACCGAAGCTCCTCTAAGTTGGTCAAATAGATCGTCAATTCTAGGCAGTGGGTATTTGTTCTTTATCGTCAGTTTGTTCAACTGGGCGTTAATCGATGCACGTACGCATCGTCGCATCCTTTTTCTTCATAAACAGGACCGGTGCTCTCCATGGAGGCACACTCAGTCTAATGAAGCCTCTATCCAACAACTCTTGGATTTGAGATTTTAATTCCACTAACTCCTTCGGTGCCATCCTATAGGGTGCGATGGACACTGGAGCTATTACAGGCAGCAAATCGATTCCAAACTCAACTTCTTGATTCTGAGGTAATCCAAGAAGCTCTTCTAGGAAAACATCTCAGAATTCTTTAACAGTTCTGACTGTCTCCATAGTCAGATCCTCAGTTTCAGCTTGTCTTACAAAAGCCAAATATGCCTCGCATCCCTTACGCATCAGTTTCTCAGCCCCCAATGTCGATACTATATTGGACAAGTAATCTCTTCGTTTTCCAATAATCATTACCTATTCATCCTCGATAGTCCTTAACACCATCCTCTTATCTGTACAATCTAGAGTTGCCCTATGCTTGGTCAACCAGTCCATCCCTAGGATCAAATCAATTTCTCCGAATGGTAACTCCATCAAGTCTCCACAGAAAATCCTACCTTGAGTCTCTAAAGGCACCTCCCTAAAGAGTTTCTCTACCTTAACCGTGTGACCTAAAGGACTTATCACAGTTACCCCACACACAGTCTCCTCAAAGTGTACACCTAATGGCCCAAAAATGTCACATGCAACATACGAATGAGTTGACCCCACATCTATCAGAGCAGTATAAGGTACGCCAGAGATCAAAAACATACTAGTTATGACATCAGGTGTGTAACCCTCCTCGCGGCGACGAGCAGCATATACCAAAGCTGGCTAACGAGCCTTAGCATTAACAGCACCCCTGCTAGGTGCCCCACATCCACGGCCATTGTCACCGCGACCTTGTCCACGACCTCTCGGTGGCGGCGGTCCACCTCGCGCTGGTTGTACAGGTTGCACAGCCCCTTGTTCAGCCACTTGAGTCTGGGCTGGCCTCCTAGGACAATCCCTGATCCTATGTTCCTTTGACCCACAACGAAGAAAGATTCTGTGTACCTAGTTTACTAAAGTTTGGGTGAGCTCTGTAAAAACCATTAATAAAGTTTTAAGAGAAATGTTCCGATTCACTAGTGTGAGTCCTATCCATTATCGATTGTTAAGGGTTTAGAAAAATGTGACTTTTGATGTACTTTGAAAAGTTTTGTTTCGAAGGCGTTTGGTTGTCGTGTCGGTTTGAAACAAGTAATTTTTGATAAACCCAGAGTTAACCAATTTCAAGGAATCAATTTAAGTGATGTAAATCTCAAGCCGAAAATGATTTAAGTAATTTAAAAACCCAAAATAAAAATAATAGAGCAGCCTTATTACAACTTTAACCAAAATAGAAATAATCAAATATAAATGCGAAATTTAAAAGGAAGCTACTTGAAACTTATTTAAAACCAGAGATTTAATCTTCGTGGCCATTCTGAATCCCGCCTAGCTCCAAGTCCACCAACTAGGCCTCACCTGTAAGGATGGAAGAGAAAGGGGGTAAGTTTGGAATACTAAGTGTATATGGAAAACCCATCCAAAGCCCAAGTCAGCTCAAGCCCATTGGGCCTAAGCCCTATTCAGATAACCACTGCATCGGCACAAGCCCTTTTCGAATCGATAAAGCGGGCTTTAGCCCTTTTAAGATAACAAGATGGCTGTAGGCCCATTCCGAAACGTAATGAGACATATTAGTGTATGCAAGCCCAACCCAGCCTATAACCAACCGCTACACTTCACACGTACTAGCCCTCCACTCCATGTGGGGAATAGCTCAACCCACCCAGCCTTACAGTCCACAGTTGCAGCATAGCTGCTCAGATATTAGTAAGCTGAGGCAAAGCCTCCAGTACGTGGTCAAGCCACTTTCAGTACTTCCTCCATCAATAACCCAGTCCCATGCATCAAATAATAATAACATGGCATTCAGCAAATAGTAACAGTCAAACATGCATTCAGGTCAACCTTAACCCTAGGGGTATATCAGTGATTTTGCTCCTTGGAGTAAAACTGTAAACTTTCCTCCTGTAAAGGTATTTCAATAATTTTATCAATTTTAAGGGTTCTCATGAATGTTACGGTCTTTACTAGCCCGTTTGTCATCGCAGTAATTTATTTATCTCAATTTCACAATCTTAGCCGTTGGGCCCTAAAACCCTAATGGGCCCGACAGTGTCCATTAGCAATTTAAGCCCATTTAATTCATGTTTTATGACCAATTTATCAGTTTAAGTAGTTTTGATTCTACAGTCTAACAGAACATACTTATTGCCTATTTTTTATATTATATATATTTATTATTACCCGTATGGGCCCGTAAGCCCATTGGGCCTAGTTTTAGCCTATTGAGGCCCAATTACTGAAGTGCATGAAACTTCACACACGACTAACTTACCACTTACGATTTCAGATCTAATGATTTCTAAATGTCTTGTGAGCACTCGAATACTCACAAGCCCACAAAATGCCTAAATTTTAGCATTTTGGCTTTTGCCGAATTGAACTATGAGAGGGTGTTCGATACACACCTGTTTCGTGACAGCTGCTACTGAGATCCCTTACGATGTCCTACAATTGATTACCATAATTCTTAGATTGCAACCCACAACAACCAATCCCAATATTCAGCAACCCATATTCGAACCATGCCCCTAAAGCCTTCAGAATCTTACCTTTTTTGTCAAAAACCGATGACTAGATCTAAGTCTAGTTGTTCCAAAGATCCAAGCCTTTGATCAAACCTCTAGAAGACACTAATCACCAAAAGAAATCATCAGTTAAAGACCCTTAAAGCCCTATGCCCAAATCGACAGCCTCCCTAGATTTTAGGGACTTCGGCTTTTCTAAATTGTAAAATAAGACTAGATCTGAGGTGATGAGCACTTACCACTTATTCCTCTTTCGTTTATATGCAGATCTGATGCAGATCTATCCTCTAAATGATAGTAGAACTCAAATCCAGGAGATCTGAAGTTTCAACTATAAGTCCCTAAATCAATGGTATTTCAGCTTCTTAAGTGATGAAGAAGATGACGATTTGAGGCTATAACTTTGAAGTAATGTTGCCGACATAGACTAAGGGTTTAAAGAAGATGAAAGTTGATCAAAAAGAACAAAAATAACTGAAGGATTTTGGCTTGGAGTAATCAGCACAAGAAGTGAGTTTTCGGGATTTCGGCTTTTATGGCAATCGGCTATGGAGGTTTTGTGGAGGATGGGATTGATAGAGGAGGTGAGTAAGATGATCAGAAGGTTTCAGCTAGAAGAAAAAGAAAAAAGGAAGAAAGAAAATGGAGGGAAAAGAGAATAAGAAAAAATCAGCACCAAGGAGAAGGAATTTGCGTTTTCAGCTTCTGTGAGAACTCAGAAAGGATGAATGACAGTGAAAGCTTTCAGGTGGCTAACCCTAATTCTCCAAGACAGAAAAAGAAAAGAACCTAACCCTAATATCAACTAAAACAATCGGCCCAACGTCCCTCAGGCCCTTGCTGAAATTAACTTAAGTGATCACATGACTGGTACATGCCTAAAATTAAAAAGTAACAATATGCGTACCTTGCAATTTGAACCCTGGACCTTTAATTCCTTCCCAGACACCATTTTTTTAGGAACTTAGTGGCACCACCTTGCCACTTTACCAAGGCCTTATTTCTGTCATAATTTACGAAGTTCTTCTTAAAAGCCCACTTAACCGAGTCTCCTATTCACTTAAAATCCAACCTTGATATTTTACCGTGTTTAACTTAGGCTTGGGCCTTCTAAAGGCCCACTAATACATTTAAACACAATTCCAATATTCACAATACCAAAATTTCAAAATTTACCAAAAATCACTGAAACCTAGAAAATCCCGAAAATCCCAAAAATCAGGGCGTTACAACTCTGACCCCTTAAAAAAATTTTCGGCCTCGAAATTTACCTAATCTAAATAATTGAGGGTATTGTTGACGCATAGTCTCTTCTGACTCCCAAGTAGCCTCTTCCCTTCCATGATTACGCTGCAGTACTTTCACCAACGGAACGAACTTTCTTCTTAAAACTTTAACGTTTCGATCTAAAATTTGCATGGGTTCATCCTCAAAGGTCAAATCAGTCTTTACTTTAATCTCCTCCACTGGCACAACATGTGAAGGATCCGATCGATATCGTCTCAACATGGACACATGAAAGATGTCATGGATTCTGTCCAACTCCGGTGGTAACTCTAACTGATATGCTACTGGCCCTACCTATTTAAGAACCCGATAAGGCCCTATAAACCGCGGGCTCAGTTTGCCTTTCTTGCCTAATCTCAAGATTTTCTTCCAAGGTGAAACCTTAAAGAAAGCCATATCTCCACCAGCGAACTCAATCTTTTTACGCTTTAGATCTGCATATGAGTTCTGTCTATCAGATGCCTCCTTTAATCGATCTCTTATCAACTTAACCTTACTTTCAGTATCTGCCACTAATTCAGATCCAAGCACTTGTCGTTCACCCAACTCTGTCCAACACGTAGGCGTACGACATCTTCACCCATAAAGTGCCTCATATGGAGCCATCTGAATACTTACTTGGTAGCTGTTGTTGTACGCAAACTCCGCCAATGGCAAGTAGTCCTCCCAACTACCACGAAAATCAAAGATACAACCTCTTAATATATCCTCCAAAACTTGAATAACCCCTTCCAACTGTCCATCTGTCTGAGGGTGAAAAGCAGTACTGAAATCCAATCATGTACCCAACGCCTCCTGCAACTTCTACTAGAACTGAGATGTAAACCTAGGGTCTCGATCAGAAATAATCGACACTAGCGCCTTATGCAGTCGCGCTATCTTCGCCACATACAACTTGGCCAACTTTTGCAGTGAGTAATCAGTAGGAACAGGTATGAAATGGGCAGATTTCATTAACCTATCCACAGTTACCCACACAGAATCTTTCTTGGTGGGTGTCAAAGGTAGCCCGCTCACAAAGTCCATAGTTACTCTCTCCCACTTCCATAGTGGAATTTTCACCGGTTGCAGTAATCCAAAAGGCAATTGGTGCTCGGGCTTAACTTGCTGGCACGTCAGACATTTACCAACCAATTCAATCACCTCTCGTTTTAGTCCAGCCCACCAGTACACCTCTCGTAGGTCTTGATATAACTTATTTCCTCCAGGACGCTAGCACAAGGTCCACCATGAGCCTCTTTTAGAATTGACCGCCTCAATTCAGGGTCTTTCGGAATGTAAACACTTCTACGAAAGCACAGAACTCTGTCAGTATTCAATCCAAAATCCTCATTCTCACCATTCTTAACTTACCGAAACCGAAGAACTAACGAATTATCCTTCAACTGTTTTTGTTTAATCTGTTCAGTCCAAGTAGGCCTTACTTGCAATTCTGCCAATAGACTTCCATTATCTAAAAGACTCAAACGTGCAAACAAGGCTCTCAAATCAGCAACAACCCTTCAACTCAAAACATCAGCCACCACATTAGCCTTACCTGGGTGGTACTCAATCGAACAGTCGTAATCCTTAAGCAGCTCTATCCATCTTCGTTGCCTACGGTTTAACTCCTTCTGAGTCAACAGATACTTTAGACTCTTATGGTCTGTGTATATAATACACTTTTCTGGATATAAGTAATGTTTCCAGATTTTCAAATCGAAGATTACTGCTGCTAGCTCTAAATCATGCGTAAGGTAGTTCACTTCATGAAGCTTAAGCAGTCGCGAAGCATTAACGACCACCTTACCTTCTTGCATCAGTACGCATCCTAACCCTACATGCGACGCATCACTGTACACAGTGAAGTCCTTCCCAGACTCTGGTTGAATCAACACTGGCGCCTCAATCAATACCTTTTTCAACTGGTCAAAAGCTTTCTGCTGTTTTTCAGTCTAGACAAATGCTACTCCTTTCCTTATGATTTAAGTCAATGGTGCAAAGAATCGAGAAAATCCTCTACAAACCTTACGTAATAGCCCGCTGCGGACCGAAAAACTCTAAATTTTCGATACTGACTTCGGTGGTTTCAATTCCAAAACTACCTTAATTTTCCTCGGATCCACTCTAATTCCTTTGGCAGAAACCACATGACCTAGAAAAGTCACTTCTCACAACCAGAATTCACACTTACTAAACTTCACATAAAGTTACTTCTCTCTCAGCACTTGCAGCACAATACGTAAATGCTCATCATGCTTCTTCTTAGTGTCTGAATATACCAGAATATCATCGATAAAAACGACCACAAATCGGTCCAAGTAAGGTTGGAATACTCGATTCATCAGATCCATGAAAGCTGCAGGTGCATTCGTCAACCCAAATGGCATAACCAGAAACTCGTAATGACCATATCGAGTTCTAAATGCTGTCTTATGAATATCCACTTCCTTTACCCTTAGCTGATGGTATCCAGATTGAAGGTCAATCTTCGACACATGGACACATGAAAGACGTCATGGATTCTGTCCAACTCCGGTGGTAACTCTAACTGATATGCTACTGGCCCTACCCGTTTAAGAACTCGATAAGGCCCTATAAACCGCGGACTCAGTTTGCCTTTCTTGCCAAACCTCAAGATCTTCTTCCAAGGTGAAACCTTCAAGAAAACCATATCCCCAACAGCGAACTCAATCTCTTTACGCTTTAGATCTGCATACGACATCTGTCTATCAGATGCCTCCTTTAATCGATCTCTTATCAATTTAACCTTACTTTTAGTATCTTCCACTAATTCCGATCCAATCACATGTCGTTCACCCAACCCTATCCAACACGTAGGCGTACGACACCTTTGCCCATAAAGTTCCTTATAGGGAGCCATCTGAATACTTTCTTGATAGCTGTTGTTGTATGCAAACTCCGCCAATGGCAAGTAGTCCTCCCAACTACCACGAAAATCAATGATACAACCTCTTAACATATCCTCCAAAACTTGAATAACCCTTTCCGACTGTCCATCTGTCTGAGGGTGAAAAGCAGTATTGAAATCCAATCATGTACCCAATGCCTCCTGCAACTTCTACCAGAAGCGAGATGTAAACCTAGGGTCTTGATCAGAAATAATCGACACTGGCACCCCATGTAGTCGCACTATCTCCGCCACATACAACTTGGCCAACTTTTGCAGTGAGTAATCAATACGAACAGGTATGAAATGGGCAGATTTTGTTAACCTATCAACAATTACCCACATAGAATCTTTCTAGATGGGTGTCAAAGGTAGCCCACTCACGAAGTCCATAGTTACTCTCTCCCACTTCCATAGTGGAATTTTCACCGGTTGCAGTAATCCAGAAGGTAATTGGTGCTCGGCCTTAACTTGCTGGCACGTTAGACATTTCCCAACCAATTTAGTCACCTCTCGTTTTAGGCCAAGCCACTAGTACACCTCTCGTAGGTCTCGATATAACTTATTTCCTCCAGGATGCATAGCACAAGGTCCACCATGAGCCTCTTTTAGAATTGACCGCCTCAATTCAGGGTCTTTCGGAATACAAACTCTTCCACGAAAGCACAGAACTCCGTCAGTATTTAGTCCAAAATCCTCATTCTCACCATTCTTAACTTGCCAAAACTGAAGAACTAACCAATAATCCTTCAACTATTTTTTCTTTAATCTGTTCAGTCCAAGTAGGCCTCACTTGCAATTCTACCAACAGACTTCCATCATGGAACAGACTCAAACGTGTAAACAAGGCTCTCAAATCAGCAACAACCCTTCGACTCAAAGCATCAGCCACCACATTAGCCTTACTTTGGTGGTACTCAATCGAACAGTCGTAATCCTTAAGCAACTCTATCCATCTTCGTTGCCTAAGGTTTAACTCCTTCTGAGTCAACAGATACTTTAGGCTCTTATGGTCTGTGTATATAATACACTTTTCTCCATATAAGTAATGTCTCTAGATTTTCAACGCGAAGATCACTACTGCTAGCTATAAATCGTGCGTAGGGTAGTTCGCTTCATGAGGCTTAAGCTGTCACGAAGCATAAGCGACCACCTTACCCTTTTGCATCAGTATGCATCCTAACCCCACATGCGACGCATTGCTGTACGGGGTGTTACAAGGGCATTAGGTTAGCAATTTCGGCATTAAGGTCTTAGCTGTGCCATTGTCTCTTTTGTTTTAGTTTTTCTTTACTTTCTTCTTCCCTAGCCGAATCTACCATCTTTCCTCTCATCTTTTCTCCCTTTTCTTGTTCAAAAACCAGCCCGTTACTTTCCTCTACTCATTTATTATTTCTTTCCTTAATCTCTACTTCTGCCGAAATACCGCAAAAGTCGAAATCAGTGAAGATAGAGGGTGCCGATTCTTTGTGACTAGCAACCTTTTCCTTCCTTTTCAATTGTTTGCGTTCAATTCCTTTACCTTTTAGGCATCCGGATTCAAGAGGAGTAAGACGGTGGTAAGTACTCAAACTCTAAACAATTCCTAGAGTAACTTTTGGCCAAAAGCCGAAACCCCTCTAGTTTAGGGAGGTGGCCGAATATGGGTATAGGCCTTATGGGGTCTTCTTTTAATATTTTTGTGGTTTATTTAGTGGAGGAGCAGTAAGGTGTAGTGTCGACTTGGAGTAGCTTGGATCTCCGGAGTGGCTAGACCTAGTCATCAATCGCGGCAAAGTTAAGATTCCTAAGGCCATTATGGATGGTGGCCGAATGTGTAAGTATTAATATTAGATGATTTTTGGTTTAGTTCAATTATGGGAAGCTGATTATTAATGATGGATTATAGGAGAAATCGTGTAGGAGATCTCGTCAAGGAATATCGCCAAACAGGTGTGTAACGAACCCTTTCATAAGCTTAAAGCGATAAATGCCGAAAAGCCGAAATGCCAAAATTCTGGCATTTCGAGGACTCGTGAGCAAGCGAACGCTCATTAGTTAGTTAGATTCGTTGAGATGATGATCAGGAACATTGGAACGGTAAGAACGTGATTTTTGGCATTCACGGTAAGTTGGGCCTCGAGGGGCTGCAATAGGGCCCAATAGGCTTTCGGGCCTATTTGGGTAAAATTTGTAGAAAACGAGAATCTGTTAAATTGCATGTTAAGACTGTTAATACTACTGTGGATATAGGCTAAATGGGTCTAGATGACAAAATTGGCTAAGTAGGGCCCATTAGGGGTTTTAGGCCCAATAACTCGATTTCGCTAAAAAAATGGGCCAGAATCACTGTTTGCACCCATGAATTGTTAGTAACCGTTAATGAACATGGAAACCCTAATTTATGATAAAATTACAAGATTACCCTTATAACATGAAAATGACCGTTTTGCCCCTAGGTAAAAATGACCATTATACCCCTAGGGTTTATGTATGATTTTAATACATGGGATTTTGATAAACATGGTATGTATGATATGCACATGACATGTATGATATGCACATGATATGTATGATATGCACATGATGTATTCATAAATGCATTGGGTTGGGTTTTTATATGAATGGAGGAAGTGAAAAAGGGCTTATGCCCCAGTTATTAATGGGCTTATGCCCCAGTTATCAAAAGGACTTATGCCCCAGTTATCAAAACGGCTTACGCCCCAGTTATTAAAGGGCTTATGCCCTAGTTATAAAAAGGGCTTTTGCCCCAGTTATTAAAAGAGGCAAGGCCTCGGTTATATGATAAAGCGCTAAGTCCGCCAAAGGAAGAGTTATGGCGGGGTGGGTCGAGTTAATCCCACATGGTGTGTTGGTTGGTACGGGTGGAGAGTAGCGGATGGTGGGTTGAGTAGTCTCCCCAATTGGGCTTGCATTCTTTCATTGACATTATATGTGATATTGAAATGGGCCTATGGGCCATACCGTTTACAGTAAAGGCTTCGGCCCAGTAATATGAAATTTGAAAAGGCTTCGCCCGGTGTTATGAAATATGAAATATGAAAAGGGCTATGGCCCAAGACATGTTTGAGATTGGATTTGGGCTTAGACCCAACAGTCATTATTGTTTTGGGCTCGAAAGGGCTTGTTGCACACGAAGTTTCCAAACTCACCTCTTTCCTTAACCTTGCGGTGAGCCTTGATATGGGGACTTGGTAGGAGGGATTTAGAGTGGCCACGGTGATCGCTTTTGGACCTTTAAATAAGCGTTGGTTTTCATTTAATTTCCTTTAATTATTATTTATTTTGGGTTGTAATAAGGCCATTTTAACTTTTCTTTTATTTCTTCTGGGATTATTTTATTTTAATAACTTCAAACCTGGTTGATAATTGTTCAAATAGGCTAGACTTAGGGCGTGTTTTCAAAGCGATACTTATTTTCAAAATATCTCAACACCACGATTAATCGATTTATCAAAACGTCCCTTAAACAAATTTAAACTCTATATAACAAAGTGTGGCTATGGTTGTGGGCATGTCTAGGATTGGATCCAATCAAAGAGCTTGGTACTTAGCGACCTTCATGGCTCCCCTCCTCTGTCTCGGATACCTACACGGTGCCCGACTTCCATACACTTTGTTAACTCAACAAAATATATGGTTTTTAAAACACTAAAATGGAACGTGGGTTTTCAACTCCAACGTGGCACATCAGATTTGACCATAACGTCTGGGCCGGGTTTGGGGTGTTGCATTTAGTGGTATCAGAGCCAGGTTGCAACAACTCGGCTGTGGATCGGGTCCAAAAATTTTTCAAAGTTTAGGCCTAAGAAGGGTATTTTTGGAAATGGTTTTGAAAAGTTCATTTTAAAGATGTTTTATGAGAATATATGTTAAAAAGGTTCGATTTTTCTGTTTAGATCAAGAGTTCAAAATAAAGGGAGTTTTCAAATCAAAGTTTTCAAATTTTATTTTCGGTGATCAAAAACATGGTTTTCAAGTTCTAAATGGATTGGAGAAAGAAGTGGCTGCTGAATCCCGTGCACCAAGTCTGTAAGTATATTTTCTTTACGATATATGATAATGATATGATATTATGAATAGTCTTTGAGACTCTACTATGATCTTTGTAGATAGGGTTAAACTATGAAACGGTAGAAATGAGATTGTAGCTAGACTACGACGATACGAAAACAATTCTTTAACTGCTACATTTCCATAAGACATTTTTCTTAATAAACAAGGGAACATTATACTAATTTCATAAAATTAAATAAATCGATAAGTCGATATGAGTACAAGAGGATTTAGTGGGCGAGGCCGCGGACGTGGTCGCAGAAGGGTGCAAGCTGAATCTTCATTCTCAGGGCATAGGCCAGCTGAGGAGGCATCTGTGCCACCAGCAACGAAGACTGGGTCCTATGATCGGGCTACGGGGGATGACGCTTTGTCCCAAGCCATGTTAAGGGTATTAGAAAGAGTTGTTGGAGCTAGAACTGGGACAATGAATAGGGGTCTATATCGGGCGACTCAAGACCAACGCAAGCGTAAGTATTTAGGGGTGTATCTGGAGTAGCCCCAAATGTGGCAGAATATTGGCTAGAGGCAACAGAACGAATCATGGACGATCTAGACTGCTCAGTGGAGCAAAAGCTGAAAGGAGCTGTGTCGTTGCTACGTGATGAGGCATACCGATGGTGGATCACCGTAAGAGAGAGTACTCCAATTGAGCAAGTAACTTGGGAATTGTTCAAAACTGCTTTTAAAGGGAGGTATGTTGGGGCAAGCTATGTGGCTGCTCGTCGGAAGGAATTCTTGAATCGACTCGGGGTGATAAGGCCGTAGCAGTATGAGGCGAAATTTTGAGGTGAGTCGATATGCTAGTGGGATAGTGGCAACTGAATATGAGCGCAGTGTCTGATTTGGGGATGGTCTCCGCAATGAGCTTAGGATATTGATAGCTCCACAGAGGGAGCGTGGTTTTGCTGCATTGGTAGAGAAGGCTAAGATAGCTGAGGAGGTGAAGCTGACTGAGTGACAGAATCGTGAGAAGGATCGACCCAGATTTAAGAGGGATTTTAGACCCTCAAGTGCCACGAATCGAAATGTTAAAAGAGCAAGGATGGAGGAACTGGTTCGAGCAGTTCCAATAAATACTTATAGACCGCAGGCTTGCAGGGACTGTGGTAAGGTGCATATGAGGGAGTGCTAGAAACGAACTGGAGCATGTTTTCGATGTGGGTCTAAGGAGCATAAGTTCAGAGAGTGTCCTCGGAGGACAGCTCAGGAGCTAGCTGCAGAGCAAAGGGATGTCCAACCACGACGAGGAGGACCACCACCACAGAGGGGTCGTGGGCAAGGTAGAGGTGGAAATGGTAATGGACGAGGGCGTGGGGCACTGGTAGAGGTCTTGGACACGCCAAGCTTCGACAACCGGCGTTGGTTTATGCTGCGATGTCGTGAGGAGGGTGACACTCGATGTTATAATCTGATGCGTTCTTCATTCATAGCATGCCTTACACTGCTTTGATTGATGTGGGTTCTACTCACTCGTATGTTGCTTGTGATGTATCTGGGGCTTTGGATGTGCTTCCTGAGGAGACTGTGAGTGGGGTATCAGTGATAAGCCCATTGGGACATTCGGTTAAGGTAGATAAACTTTTTAGGGAAGTACCGTTAGTGACACAAGATAAAATTTTTTAAGGAGACTTGATGGAGCTGCCCTTTGGGGATTTTGATCTTATCTTGGGCGTGGACTGGTTAGCTAAGCACAAGGCGACGTTGGATTATCTTTGCAAAGAGGATGGTACTACTGAATCTGCTGAAGATGAGGAGATATTGGTCATAGGGGAGCGAAGGATTATTTGTCCAATGTTGTTTGGCGTTAAGAGCCAGAAGTTGATTCGGAAAGGTTGTGAGGCGTACTTGCCCCTTGCAAGTCAAACGGGACTTGAGGAGATAATGGTAGAGTCGGTTAGGACTATTAAGGAATTTCAAGATGTATTCCCAGATGAACTTCTTGGATTACCCCCGAACGTAGAAGTCGAGTTTGGAATCTACTTACTACAGAAACGACTCCGTGTCTATTAGCCTTATCGATGGCACCAAAGGAGTTGGTAGAATTGAAAGCTTCGATTCAAGAGTCATTGGATAGAGGGTTTATAAGACCAAGTGTTTCCGGTGAAGCGCACCGTATTGTTCAATAAAGAAAAAGATGGGACCATGCAAATGTGTATTGACTATCGGCAGTTGAATAAACTGACAATCAAGAACAAGTACCCGTTACCAAGAATCGACGATCTGTTCGACCAATTAAAAGGAGCCTCGGTATTTTCTAAGATCGACCTTCGGTCAGGGTATCATCAATTAAGAGTTAAAGAGGGGGATATTTATAAGACGGTGTTCAGGACTCGATACGGTCATTACGAGTTTCTGGTAATGCCTTTTGGACTAACTAATGCACCGGCGGCATTCATGGATTTGATGAATCGGGTGTTCCAACCATGCTTGGATCGGTTCGTAGTCATTTTTATTGACGATATCTTGGTGTATTCAGAAATGGAAGAGGAGCATGAGGAGCATCTTCGTGTAGTGCTACAAGTGTTAAGGGAGAAGCAACTTTATGCAAAGTTTAGTAAGTGCGAGTTTTGGCTAAAGGAAGTTACCTTCTTGGGGCATGTTGTGTCTGCCGAGGGGATCAAGGTGGACCCTCGAAGATTAAAGCAATTACGGAATGGAAGCCACCAAGTCGATAATGAGATTCAAGTTTTTGGGGTTGGCGGTGTTATTATCGGAGATCCGTGGAAGGATTTTACGTGTTGGCGACCACCGTTAACAAAACTTATAAGGAAGGGAGCACCTTTTGTTTGGACAAATAAGCAGCAAGAGGCTTTTGAGAAGTTGAAGAAGGTTTTGACAGAAGCGCCAGTGTTGATTCACCAGTCGGTAAGGATTTCACTTGTGTCTGACGATCGTCACATGTGGGTTTGGGCTGCGTGTTGATGCAAGAGGGTAAAGTGGTCGCTTATGCTTCACGACGACGACTTAAGTCGCACGAGGTGAACTACCCTACGCATGACTTGGTATTGGCAGCGGTAATCTTTGCACTTAAGATATTGAGGCATTACCTGTATGGAGAGAAATGCATCATCTATACAGATCACAAGAGTCTTAAGTATTTGCTGACTCAAAAAGAGCTGAATCTTAGGCAGCGAAGGTGGATAGAGTTGTTAAAGGACTATGACTGTTCGATTGAGTACCATCCAGGGAAAGCGAATGTTGTGGCTGATGCGCTAAGTCGAAGGGCTGTGGCAGAATTAAAGGCGATGTTTGCTCATCTAAGTTTGTATGACGACAGAAGTTTGTTGGCAGAGTTACAAGTGAGACTGACTTGGGTAGAACAGATTAAGAAGCAACAGTTGGAGGACGAGTTGTTGGTTTCTCGGTTTTAGCAAGTTGAGAAGGGGGAGAATTCGGACTTTGGGTAAATAGTGAGGGAGTTCTTTGTTTTCGAGGGAGAATTTGTATGCCGAAGAACTCCGATTTGAGATTGATGATTTTGAAAGAGGCACATAATGGACCTTGTGCTATGCATCCAGGAGGGAGTAAGTTGTATCGCGACTTGCGAGAGCAATATTGGTGGCCTGGGCTTAAGCGAGAAGTGACCGAATTTGTAGGAAGATGTTTGACATGTCAACAAGTGAAGGCCGAGCATCAACTACCTTTGGGATTGTTACAGCCGGTAAAGATACCACTTTGGAAGTGGGAAAGGGTAACTATGGACTTTGTAAGTAGATTGCCATTGACACCTTCTAAGAAGGATTCAGTTTGGGTGATTGTGGATAGACTCACGAAATCTGCTCATTTCATACCTGTCCGAACAGATTACTCACTTCAGAAGTTGGCAAAATTGTATGTGGCAGAAATAGTACGGTTGCATGGGGTGCCAGCGTCGATAATTTCAGACCAAGACCCAAGGTTTACATCTCGATTTTGGCAAAAGTTGCATGAGGCATTGGGAACGCGATTGGATTTCAGTACGGCTTTTCACCCTCGATCGGATGGGCGATCGAGAGGGTTATTGATTTTAGAGGATATGTTGAGGGGTTGTGCGATTGAGTTTAGAGGCAGCTGGGAGGACCATTTGCCATTGGCGGAGTTCACGTATAACAACAGTTACCAAGCAAGTATTCAGATGGCTCCATATGAGGCACTATATGGGCGAAGGTGTCATTTGCCTACTTGTTGGGCAGAATTGGGGGAAAGGCAAATACTAGTAGCAAATACTGAAAACAAGATTAAGGTGATCAGGAATCGGTTAAAAGAGGCGGCGGATCGACAAAAGTCTTATGCCGATCTAAAGCGTAAGGATATTGAATATGCGGTAGGGGACATGGTCTTTTTGAAAGTTTCGCCTTGGAAGAAGATTTTGAGATTTGGTAAGAAGGGTAAGTTGAGCCCACGGTTTATTGGGCCTTACCGAATCATTAAGCGAATAGGGCTGGTGGCTTATCAGCTATAGTTACCTCCAGAACTGGATCGTATTCACAACATTTTCCATGTGTCCATGCTAAGGCGATATCGTTCTGACCCAACTCATATCGTGCCAGTTACAGAAATCGAGGTACGGTCAGATTTAACCTTTGAAGAGGAACCGGTGCAAATACTTGATCGCGATGTAACACCCCAAACCCGGCCTAGACGTTATGGCCGAATCTGACGTGCCACATTGGAGTTGAAAACCCATGTTCTGTTTTTAGTGTTTTAAAACCATATATTTTGTTGAGTTAACAAAGTGTATGGAAGGTGGGCACCAGGTAGGTATCCGAGATAGAGGAGGTGAGCCATGAAGGCTGCTTAAGTACCAAGCTCTTTAATTGGATCCAATCCTAGACATGCCCACAACCATAGCCACACTTTGTCATATTTAGTTTAAATTTGTTTAAGTGGACGTCTTTGATAAATCGATTAATCGTGGTGTTGAGATATTTTGAAAACACGTCCTAAGTCTAGCCCATTTGAATAATTATCAACCAGGTTTAAAGTTATTAAAATTAAAGTAATCCCGAAAAGAAATAAAAGGAAAGTTAAAATGGCCTTATTACAACCCAAAAATAAATAATATTTAAAAGAAATTTAAAGAAAACCTACGCTTATTTAAAAGTCCAAAGACAATCACCGTAGCCACTGAATCCCTCCTACCAAGTCCCCACATCAAGGCTCACCGCAAGGTTAAGGAAAGGGGTGAGTTTGGAAACTCATGTGCAACAAGCCCCTTTCGAGCCTAAAACAATAATGACTGTTGGGTCTAAGCCCAAATCCAATCTCAAACATGTCTTGGGCCATAGCCCTTTTCATATTTCATATTTCATAACACTAGGTCAAGCCTTTTCAAATTCCATATTCTCGGGCGAAGCCTTTACTTGAAACAGTATGGCCCATAAGCCCATTTCAATATCACATATAATGTCAATGAAAGAATGCAAACCCATCTGGGAGACTACTCAACCCACCATCCGCTACTCTCCACCGTACCAACCAACACACCATGTGGGATTAACTCGACCCACCCCGCCATAACTCTCCACCGGCGAATTAGTCATTTATCATATAACCGAGGCCTAGCCTCTTTTAATAATCGGGCAAAAGCCCTTTTTATAATCAGGGGCATAAGCCCTTTGATAATCTGGGCGTAAGCCCTTTTGATAATCGGGCATAAGCCCTTTTGATAATCGGGCATAAGCCCTTTAATAATCGGGCATAAGCCCTTTTCACTTCCTCCATTCATATAAAAACCCAACCCAATGCATTTATGAACATCTCGTGTGCATATCATACATGTCATGTGCATATCATACATGTCATGTGCATATCATACATATCATGTTTATCAAAATCCCATGCATTAAGTTCATATATAAACCCTAGGGGTATAATGGTTATTTTACCTAGGGGCAAAACGGTCATTTTCATATTATAAGGGTAATCTTGTAATTTTACCAAAATTAGGGTTTCCATGTTCATTAACTGTTACAAACAATTCATGGGTGCATCTTGTGATTACGCCCACTTTTAGCAAAACGAGTTATTGGGCCAAAAACCCTTGATGGGCCCTACTCAACTAATTTTGTCATCTAGGCCCATTTAGCCTATATCCATAATAGTATTAATAGTCTTAACATGCAATTTAACATATTTACATTTTCTACCAAATTTACCCAAATGGGCCCGAAGCCCAATGGGCCCCACTTCTACCGAGGCCCAACTTACCAAGAATGCCAAAATCACATTCTTACTGCTTTCCATCGTTCTCGATCATCGTCTCATCGATTCTAACTAACTAGTGAGCGTTAAGCTTGCTCACAAGTCCTCGAAATGCCGAAATTTGGCATTTCGCTTTTCGCATTTTATCGCTTTAAGCTATGAAAAGGGTTCGTTACACACGATTTGTGATATTCCTTGACGAGATCTCCTATGCGATTTCTCCTATAATCAACCACTTATAGATTAGACCATGTTAATATTAAACCAAATCGAAATCTACCCATTATCATCACTTACACATTCGCCACCATCCCCAATGGCCCTTGGGTTCATACTGCTGTCGGGTTGATGACTAGATTTAGTCACTCCGATGATCCAAGCTTTTCACACACCTCGATTGGTAGCCTTTAATCCTCACTAGCACCAACAAACCAAATAACACCAAAAACCCTTTTAGCCTTAGTCGACAGAGGGTTTTAGCTTTTCTTAAACCACAAGATACAAATGGAAAGAAGGTTCAATACTTACCAAGAGATCTACTAGTTGAAGAACGTTCCAAATACCTTCCTACCCCATATCCGTTGTGAATCCAACTTAAACGTGCGTGAAAATAGATCTAAATATTAATTCCTAATCACTAAAATATGAAGCTTTGACTTTTCAAAGAAATATTAATCTAAGCTATTACGAGGGTTAGTACACACCGTTACGGGTTGAAGTTGAAACGCTTCCAAAATCAATCGCCTCGATAACCACCACCGTCACTCAAACTTAACTAATCCAATATCAATATATGTAAATCCTAAGCACATCACCATACGAAACATAAGGGCATATTCGTCATTTTACCATACAGGGTATTACGGTCACTTTACCTTACAGGGGCTTTACAGTCTTTTTTACCTAATAGGGGTATTTTAGTCATTTCATCCTACAAGGGTGTTTTGGTAAATCTACAAACCAAGGGTATTTCAGTAATTTTGTAAACCAATGGTATTTCTATAATTTTTAAAAAGACAAGGGTATTTCTGTAACTTTGTAAATCGGGGTATTTTGGTAATTTTACAAATTGAGGGTATTTCGGTAATTTCACAAACCAAGGGTATTTTGATAATTTTACAAACTAGGGGTATTTTGATAATTTTACAAATTGAGGGTATTTCTGTAATTTTGTAAATCGAGGGTAAATTAGTAATTCTGTAAATCAAGGGTAAAATAGTAATTCTATAAATCGACGGTAAAACGATAATTTTGTAAATCGAGGGTAAAACGGTAATTTTGTAAGTCGAGGGTAAAACGGGGGTAAAATGGTAATTATGTAAATCGGGGGTAAAATGGTAATTTTGTAAATCAAGGGTAAAACAGTAATTCTATAAATTAAGGGTAAAACGGTACTTCTATAAATCGAGGGTAAAATGGTAATTATGTAAATTGGGGGTACTTTGGTAATTTTACAAGTCGAGGGTATTTCAGTAATTGGTAAACTAAAGTATTCTAAACATGGATAACAATACGAATGGGCCTAAAGCCTATTCTCGGCCCAAATGGGCCCACACGCTCGTGTGGCCCTTTTAGCCCAAATCTAGCCACAAATATTAGATTCACCTAGCCTAGCCCAATATTTACTACACAATCAAACAACTTATCCAATTGGGCTCAGAGGCCCATTAGGCCCACATGACCCCTTTCTACCATCATGGCCCAAGTAGCCATCCTACAGCCTAGAGTAGTAAGAAATACACACGATAGGAGACCTGAGTTAATCCACGCCCGAGCACTCTTAGCCGACGCCCAACCCAAACGAAAGCACGCCATACAATGAAAGGGATCACCAAGAAAGGTACATTTACTCTCTTCATGGTTCCCTCTATTTAAAGCCGCCTTTACAACCACTCTTATATTAGCTTCGATGTGGGATCCCTCCAACATTAGAGTTTAAATTCAACACCAACTCTTGCCGCCTGTTAGCAAAATAAATGCTCCTTGCTTGCCATGGGATTCAACACATGCCTCCCTTAAATGCTCCACAAGCTACTTGCCACTAAGCCACAAGGCTTTTTGTGTCATATTTTATCCCCAATTAATTATAAGGTCTAAAGGCCAAAGTCCGTGTTCCCTTTAAAAAAACAAAATAAATTGCAAGAGCCAAGGCTTGAACCCGTGTTCCCATACAACCTTAATGACGCCACAACCACTAGACTACAAGCTTCCTTGTGTCATTTATTTAACACAATAATTTAAAACCCTCATCCAAGCATCCAGGTTTTTTTCACTTAATACCAAAATTTTTGCTAAAGCCCAAGTTTGAACCCAAGATTTCTCTAACACTTCTCAAGGACATTAACCACCAAAGCGGACATTTAATTGTGTCATTTCATTGCACAATTAAATACCTATATACAACCTCCTTACGGACCCCCACTCAAGGCCCAATACTTCTAGGCCCAAATTCGGGGTGTTACACGCGATGTCAGGGTGTTGAGAAGGAGGTCATTCCCGTTAGTGAAGGTACTTTGGAGGAACCATGGCAAGGAAGAAGCTACTTGGGAGACTGAAGAGGCAATGCGTCAGCAGTACCCTCAACTGTTTGGATCAGGTAAATTTCGAGGCCGAAATTTCTTTAAGGAGGGTAGAGTTGTAACATCCTGATTTTCGGGTTTTTCGCGATTCTTGATATTTTAAGTAAGTTTCTAAAATTTGGTATGTGATTATGGAATTCATAATTTGGGTATGTAAATGGGCTTATGGAAGGCCCATGAGTTGGCCAAAACCCGGTAGATTTTTTTAAATTTTGGACTTAGGAGTTAGGGGTTCTGGCAAGGTGCCCTTATATAAAGTTGTGGGTAAAGTGTATCACAAAAAGAGCCTTGGTAAAGTGGCAAGGGTGACGCCACTAAGCTCCAAAAAAAAGTGGCGTGTGGAGCATAGAACAAGACCTGCGTTCGATTCCCTAGAATGGCAAAGGTAGTGTTATTTTTATGCTTGTGCATGCTAGAGTTTAAAGCTGGATGGAACTCTATGGGAGAGAGTTTAAAATAGTCAGGATGCATGGATTAAGGAGGGATAAGGGGAGAGATTTTAGGGATTTGAGAAAGGGATAGAGCCTAGCCGATTTGAAGGGATTAGAGAGGGGATTTCGACAGAGGGGCTGTGACGGCATAATATTGAGTTGAAAACTCATAAATATTCGTACGAGAAATCATATAATACATGTTGAAACAATTTTAAACAAATGTGCTACTTACAGTAAGATAACTAGGTAAGTAATTTACTCTCGTTGAGAATATGATGATGTTAAATTATGACTTTGAAATTGGTGGGGATGCTTAGGCCATTGTTTAAAATCATTCGAACGTTTATGATCTGATTATGATGTATGAGTTCTGAATTAGAGAGTTCAACTTCACAAATGTGAGATGTAGGTGTATATGCATGAGATTGACACGGAAATGTGAGATGAACGTATTCGACTATAGAATGAATTTAGTTGGATATATATATTGCTTTCACCTTTGTGATATGAATGATAAAAGTAGTACCTTAGTTATTTTCTATTCGGCCAAAGGATGAAACAAACAAACTTAGATATTATTATGCCATTCTTTTAAATGATTTCATTATTTAAAACTTACTAAGCATCGAAATGCTTATTCTTTTGCTTTAATTTTCTGTTTTATAGATTTTGTTCGTCAGCTATCGGACTCGGAAGTGTCAAGGTCGAAGTCATCCACACTATCTAAGCCACTTTTTGGTACTCTTCAGTTGAACTTGATAATGGCATGTATAGGGCTGACCCTTGTTGTTGATTAAGTATCTTTTGGTAATGTATGTTCGTATAGCCATGCGAAAATGGCTTGTATATTTTGAGTATAACATTATGATCATTTTGTATATATGGTCTTATGATATGGTTATTAAGTGGTGTGGAAATGTTTGGTAATCATTAGCCATTGGAATGGCCAATCATGGTCCTATTGGTGCTACGTATGTCATGGCTAATCGTGATTATACTTGGAAATAATGTATGTCAAATTACTAGTTGATTCATGGAAAACTATGAAATAGGTAAAATTTACCTTAAAATAGATCTTGACAAAGAAGAATGATGTGAATTTGAAAATCACTAAAAATAGTAGAAATGTAATTAAATAATGAATAAATTATGTAATAGAATCTTGATGAGTCTAATTTCATATGAAAGAAACGAAAAGACCATATGAGCCGTATTTTATGAGATGTTTAAGTTTTAGTGAAACAGGCCAAAGCGATTTCTGGATCCCCTGCTCGACTTTGGAAATTCACCATAAACTAACCAGAGATAATTAGAAGTCATGCTTTATATGTAAAGATTCCTTTTGAGTCTAGTTTCATTAAAATAAACAGCATAAGTATTGAAGCCTGTGCAGGAGTATGTAAGTCGTAATGCATGAAGGTCGAGTAGTCAAACCACAAACAGGGGAGACTTTAACTAATAAACTGTACTAATTGGCCCGACCAAAATTATAGAAAAACAATTAGTAAATATATGTATGAGTCTAGTTTCGGGAAAAATTACGAATTGGATTTGAGTTTTGGAACTCGAGATATGATTTTTAGAGTGATCTGTGATGCGCTTAGCCACTCGTCTAGAAATTTTAAAAATGAATTGTATGAGCTGTTTAAGTAAGGAATTAAGTCCGTTAGCACCTCGAGTTCGACTCCGGCAACGGTCTCGGTATGGGGTGTTACATTTAATTGGTATCAGAACTACGGTTTAGTCGATTCTAGGACTACCGTAATACGTAGGGGAATAGCTATACATGCCATTATGTGTTTATCTGATAGTGTGGTGATTTCTGACAGTTAAAAATGTGTTTATTTATAGTAATGGATCCTGATCCCAACCGAGTGGTAGCTGATGATGTTGAGAGTGTAGCGCCTGCTCTCGCACATGGGACGGCGCCGGTGGACTCTCAACCTATTGCTAGTAATCAGAATGATGAAGCTAGGCAGGCTTTTTATAGCATGATGAATGATTGGTTCAATCAGTATATTCGAACTAATACGGCTGTCCCACAACCCCCACCCCCGACTAATACACCCCCTGCAACCGTGATACCTCTGGTGATTGATCAGATGAGGTTAAATAAGCCCCAGCTGATGTAATCCGAAAGCACGGGCTATCAATTTAAAGCTACAGACAGCGATGATGCCGAGCAAGCTGAATTTTGGTTGGACAATACTATTCGGGTAGTTGATGAACTATCTTGCACACCCGATGAATGTCTGAAGTGTACTATTTCTTTACTACGTGATTCTGCATACTATTGGTGGAATACGTTGATTACTGTTGTGCCCAGAGAACGAGTAACTTGGGAGTTTTTCCAAACTGAGTTTCGGAAAAAGTATATTAGCTAGAGATTCATTGATCAAAAACGGAAGGAATTTCTTGAACTTAAACAAGGTTCCATGTCTGTTACTGATTATGAATGAAAGTTTGTGAGGCTTAGCCGGTACGCTCGAGAATGCATTTCTTGAAGTCGTAATGTAAACATTTCAAGATGGACTGAATGAAGATATAAAACTGTATGTTGGCATTCTTGAAATCAGAGAATTTGTAGTACTTGTTGAGCGAGCTTGTAAAGTCAAGAGCTCAAAAAGGAGAAAAGAAAAGTCGATATGGGAGCAAAAGAGTTTCAGTAAGAGATCTTGGAAAGCCCTTTCAACACCATCGAAGAAATTTAGAGATGAGTCAGCCGATCTAAAGACACTTCGGGTTTTTCCAGACGAGATCGTGATCGACCCCCTGTGAGTACGCGAGTCACTTCGGTTGCCAGTGTTGGAAATGATCGTCAGGACAGGACAGAGTGCCAGTATTGTGGTAAATGGCATTCGGGGAGTCGTAGATTCCATGACCGCTCCTGTTATAAGTGCGGATCAGCTGACCACTTTATCAAAGATTGTCCGAGACTGTCTGAACAAAATGTAAATCAAAGTGGGAAACTGGGTGCTACTACAGCACGAGGTAGGCCACCTAAGAATACGGTGAACACTAGCAGCGGTCAGAGAGGGTCTAAAGATGTTACCACCAGATCTGAGGCTCGTGCTCCTGCTAGAGCTTATGCTATACGTGCACGCGAGGATGCTTCTTCGCCTGATGTTATTACCAGTACTTTCACTCTCTTTGATACTGATGTGATTGCTTTGATTGACCCTGGATCTACTCATTCTTATGTATGTGAGACTTTAGCATCCAGTAAGATTTTACCTGTTGAGTCTACTGAGTTCATTATTAGAGTGTCGAATCCCTTGGGTCGTTATGTGCTTGTCGACAAGGTGTGTAAGAAATGCCCCTTAATAATCCGAGGCTCCTGTTTTTCGGCCGACTTGATTCTTTTACCGTTTGATGAATTTGATGTTATTCTCGGTTTGGATTGGTTGACCGTACATGATGCAGTTGTGAATTGCAAAAGTAAGACTACTGATTTGAGATGTGCAAATAATGAGATAATCCGAGTTGAGTCTACTAATTGGAACAAATTACCAACAATAATATCCTCAATGTTAGCTCAAAAATATGTGAGAAAGGGGTGTGAAGCGTATCTTGCATACGTACTTGATAATAAAGAATCAAAAAAGAAACTTGAATCGGTACCAGTGGTTTGTGAATATCCGGATGTTTTTCCAAGAATTACGGGGTTACCACATTCGGGAGGTAGAGTTTGGCATCGAACTTGTACCTGGGACTACACCGATTTCGATAGCTCCGTATCGTATGGCACCAACAGAATTGAAAGAATTGAAAACTTAGTTGCAAGAGTTGACGGATAGAGGTTTTGCTCGACCGAGTTTTTCACCTTGGGGTGCACCAGTATTGTTTGTGAAAAAGAAGGATGGAACCATGAGGTTGTGCATCGACTATCGTCAGCTGAATAAAGTGACAATAAAGAATAAATATCCGTTACCGCGTATTGATGATTTGTTTGATCAACTAAAGGGGGCCTCAGTGTTTTCAAAGATAGATTTGAGATCGGGTTATTATCAGTTGCGAGTTCGAAATTCAGATATACCCAAAACTGCTTTTAGAACGAGATACGGTCACTACGAGTTCTTAGTGATGCCATTTGGACTCACTAATGCCCCTGCAGTATTTATGGATTTGATGAATCAGATCTTCAGATAGTATTTGGATCGATTTGTAGTTGTGTTTATTGATGACATTTTGGTCTATTCGAGGGATGAAACCGAACATGCTGAACACCTGAGATTAGTGTTGCAGATTTTACGGGATAAGCAGTTATATGCTAAGTTCAGTAAATGTGAGTTCTGGTTGAGAGAAGTTAGCTTTTTGGGTCATGTGGTATCTGCATCGGGTATTAGAGTTGATTCGAGCAAAATTTCAGCCATACTTAACTGGAAGCCTCCAAGAAATATTACTGAGGTTCGGAGCTTTTTGGGACTTGCCGGTTACTACAGACGGTTTGTAAAGGGTTTCTCGATGATAGCCACACCAATGATGAAACTACTTCAGAAAGATGTTAAGTTTGAATGGACAGAAAAATGTCAGAAAAGTTTCGATCAACTAAAAACTTATTTGACTGAAGCTCCAGTACTAGTGCAGCCCGAATCAGGCAAAGAGTTTGTCATTTACAGTGATGCATCCTTACTTGGGTTGGGTTGTGTATTGATGCAAGAAGGTCGAGTTGTAGCTTATGCGTTGAGGCAATTGAAGCCATATGAGAAAAATTATCCAACCCATGATCTCGAATTAGCTGCCATCGTAATCGCTTTGAAAATATGGCGACATTACTTATTTGGTGAGAAGTGTCATGTATTTTCGGATCACAAAAGTCTCAAATATTTGACGACTCAAAGAGATTTGAATCTACGACAAAGACATTCGCTTGAGTTGTTAAAAGATTATGAGTGTAACGCCCCCACGCCTGAGACCATCACCGGAGTCGAGCTTGAGGGGTTACCGAACATAATTTATCAATTTAAGAACTTCAAATCATTTGTTTCTACATTCACAGCTTTCTAGCTACTCACATCACAGTTACAAGAAAAATCATATCTCGAGTTAAGAAACTCGAAATCAAGATCCGTAAATTTTCCCTAAATTTAGACTCATATATCTATTTACAAATTTTTTTCTAGAATTTTTTTATTGGGCCAATTAGTACAGTTTATTAGTTAAATCTCCCCTGTTTCAGGGTTTGACTGCTCTGACATCTGTGTATTACGAATCAGATATCTCTCTATACAGAATTTCAATGACTACAAGGTTTGTTTTTCTTAAAACTAGACTCAAAAAGGAATCTTTAAATATAAAGAAAAACTTCTAATTATTTTAGTAAAATTTATTATGAATTTTTAAAGTCAGAACAGGGATCCAGAAATCACTCGCCCTGTTTTACAAAAGTTTAAATATCTCATAAAATATAATTTATATGCCTATTTTGTTCAATCCACATGAAAATAAACTCATTAAGATTCAATTTCATAACTTACTCATTATTTAGTTCCATTTATACTATTTTTAGTGATTTTTCAAATTCATGTCATTGCTGCAGCAATATTCTGTTTTAAGGCAAGTTTCATCTTTCCATGAATTTTTATGAACTAGATAACCTGTTAAACTTCCATGATATCAAACATGATTTAAATTAGACATAACCATAACTTATCAATATCAGACATTTTCTCAACCAAACATGGCCATATCATAAAATTATTTACACAAAATAGGTATATTGCTATACATGCCATAATTAAGTAGTTGTACAAGCCATTTACCAAGATAAAAGTCCTTTGGATAGTGTGATCGAACTTTCGACTTGTCCCAATTCTCGAGCTGGCTTGTTCAAAACTACAGTGAATGAAAAGGAAGGAGTAAGCATAAATGCTTAGTAAGTTCATATGTAAATAACAAGTAACATAACAATACAAATATACCAAACAACTTTAGCATGGTACCACCAAAACATATATCACATCTTTAAACATCATTCATCATCTTACCACCTTATCGTTGTTGTATCTATTTTCAACCCGAGGGTTAAGAACATACCTGTCCAAAGTGTCCATTTCACAACACTTACCAAAACGTCCCTTGTATCTTAAGTGTTCTTCCATTTCACTAGAAATTTCACCCGTTGAACACATCGGAATACAACTCGGATACACGGATAATTTGCACATAAGTGCCTCATATGTAATCAAGAAATCATGTAACCCGCCCCTAAGTGAACTCGGACTCAACTCAACGAGCTCGGGCGTTTGCATCCATAAGTGAACTCGGACTCAACTCAACGAGTTCGGATGCCTAGTTACATTTCACGAACTTGGACTCAACTCAACGAGTTCGGACATTCGCATCCATAAGTGAACTCGAACTCAACTCAACGAGTTCGGATGCTCAACCATCCTAGTGACATGTTACTTGTATCCTAATCTATTCCTAAGGTTCAAACGGGCTTTTTTCCTCGATCTCACATTGCCGTCTTCCATGGAATATCGGAACCGATACTCGGTAGCAATTCATATTTATCAAGTAGTAAACATAATTTGCATATTACTCAACATTAACCACAAAGCATAATATTTCACGATAAAAAAAAATCAGCATATCATATAATTAACATCAATAACTTAAAAATAATAATTATGCTACATTATTTACACATGAACTTACCTTGGTACCAAAATATAAAGATTTTGTAATTTAGTCCACAATCTTTTCTTTTCCTCGATCACGACTTGAATCTCGTTTTTCTTGATCTATAATACCAAATTAATCTTATTTAATACATACATTCATCAAAACAGCATTTAATACGAACTTTGGAAAAATTACACTTTTGCCCTTAAACTTTTGCATAATTACACTTTTGCCCTAGGCTCGGAATTAAACTTTATTCCTTATTCTTATGTTTTATAACATGCTGATCACTTTTCCTTCTATGGCAACATCAAATTCTGTCTCTAACATATACTTGTGACTATTAGGTATTTTTGCCGATTAAGCCCTTTTACTCGTTTTCACTCAAAACCGAGTAGCACAAGTTGTCTAACATAATTTAAAACCTCATATACTATCATAAAACATCAAAATACACAAATTTCACCTATGGTTATTTTTCCAAATATAAACCCTAGGTTGAATTATTGCTAACATAAGCTTAATCGAGCTACCGGGATTCTAAAAACGTAAAGAACATTAAAAACGGGGCTTGGAATCACTTACTATGGAGCTTGGAATCTTGAAACAAACCCTAGCTATGGAGAACCCTTGAAATTTCGGCCTAATGAAGAAGATGGACAAAAATTGGCTTTTAATTTTGTTTTTAATTCATTTTAATAACTAAATGACCAAAATACCCTTACTACTAAACTTTCCAAAAATTCCTTCCATGTCCTAATTTTGTCCATGAACTTAAAATTGGTCAAATTGCTATTTGAGACCTCCTCAATAATATTCCAAAACAATTTCATACTAAAAACTTCTAGAATGCTAGTTTTGCAACTTATTCGATTTAGTCCCTACTTTCAATTTAAGCACTTTAGGCATAGAATTTCATCACGAAATTTTCACACAATCATGCAATCATATCATAATCATCAAAATAATTATAAAATTATTATTTCTATCTCGAATTTGTGGTCACGAAACCACTATTCCGATTAAGCCCTAATTTAGGATATTACAATGAGCTTGTCATTGACTATCACCCGGGAAAGGCTAATGTGGTTGCGGATGCTTTAAGTCGTAAATCACTATTTGCTTTACGAGCGATGAATGTACACTTGTCCGTTCTATCCGATAATGTGTTAGTAGCAGAATTAAAGGCCAAACCATTGTTGATTCATCAAATTCGTGAAGCTCAGAAAGTCGATGATGAATTGGTTGCAAAACGGGCTGAATGTGTTTCGAATATGGAATCAGAGTTTCAAATTGATGATGACGATTGTTTGAGGTTTAGAAGTTGTTTGTGTGTTCCAAGAAATTCAGAACTTATCTCGACAATTCTGAACGAAGCTCATTGTAGCCGAATGTCAATTCACCCGGGGAGTACGAAAATGTACAATGATCTGAGACGTCAGTTTTGGTGGCATGGTAAGAAATGAGACATATCCGATTTTGTTTCGAAGTGTTTAATATGTCAACAAGTGAAAGTGGAACATCAAGTGCCTACGGGTTTACTTCAGCCAATCATGATACCTGAATGGAAGTGGGATCGAGTCACGATGGATTTTGTATCTGGATTGCCATTGTCATCAAGCAAAAAAGATGCGATCTGGGTTGTTGTTGATAGACTGACAAAGTCGGCTCATTTTATCCCTATACGTATGGATTACTCCCTTGACAAGCTAGCTGAAATGTATGTGTCTCAGATTGTAAGGTTACATGGAGTACCCATTTCTATTGTGTCAAATAGAGATCCGAGATTTACATCACGATTTTGGAAGAAATTTCAAGAAGCTTTGGGTACCAAATTGCATTTCAACACCGCTTTTCATCCCTAGACCGATGGTCAATCTGAGCGGATAATTTAGATACTCGAGGACATGTTGAGATGTTGCATTCTTGAGTTTAGTGGTTCGTGGGAACAGTATTTACCCTTGATTAAATTCGCTTACAACAATAGTTTTCAATCAAGCATTAAGATGGCACCTTACGAGGCTTTGTACGGTCATAAATGCCGTACACCGTTATTTTGGACCGAACTCAATGAAAATAAAATTTTCGAGTTGATTTGATTAAAGATGCTGAACAGAAAGTAAAATAATCCGTGAAAGTCCAAAGCGACTTCAGATCGTCGAAGTCGTCGCGCGATTTGAAACGAAAAGACATTGAGTATCGGTAGGAGACAAAGTGTTTCTTAAAGTTTCACCTTGGAAAAAGATACTCAGATTTGGCCGTAAGGGCAAATTGAGTCCGAGGTTCATTGGGTCGTATGAAATATCCGAACGAATTGGTCTAGTTGCATATAGATTGATTTTACCCCCTGAACTCGAAAAGATTCACAACGTTTTTCATGTTTCGATGCTTCGACGTTATAGATCTGATCCTTCGCACATAATTAATCCATCGGAGGTGGAAATTCAATCCGATGTAAGTTATGAAAAAAAACCAATTCGTATCCTAGCTCGTGAGGTGAAAGAATTACGAAACAAAAAGGTTCCTTTAGTAAAGGTGTTATGATTCAAACACGGGATTGAAGAAGCTACTTGGGAAACTGAGAAATCTATGAAAGAACGATACCCAAATTTATTCACTAGTAAGATTTTCGGGGATGAAAATTTTTAAGTGGGGGAGAGTTGTGATAGCCCTAATTTTTACCCCAGTCGAAAAGTGGTTTCGGGACCACAAAACCGAGTCATAAAAATAATTAACTATTATTTTCTATATTTATTGTGCATGAACATGCATATGTGAAAATTTCATGCTTTAATTTTTGTCAATTGCATACGAAATTATCAAATAGGACTTAGGTGAGAAAAATGAAAAAGGTAATAGGTAAATTAAAGATGGTATATAATGAAAGTATTAAAAGGAAGGGTTTTGCATGTCAAATTACCCATTTTATTGTTAGTGGCCGGCCATGTTGTTAGTTGGTATATAATATATGAATTTTATTTTAGCATTAGTTGTAATTAAATGACTTTAAAATATAGTAAAATAATAATTAAAGGAAGGAAATGGGTGAAAGAAACAAAGTCTTCATCCATGTTTCTTCCTAGCCGATTCTAAAGAAAGAAAAGAACAACCATTCGGTGATCTTGAACTCAAAATAAGGTGAGTAGTTCATGCTAATTCTTGAAATTTTAGTATATTTTGAGTTAGTTCTTAAGTTCTTTGCTTAACCCATGACAAAATTTTGAGTTGGGTAATGTCTTAAGCTTTCGCCATAGTAGAAATTAAGGGTTAGATTGTTTTTTTTTTGTGGTTATTTGAAGTTGAACTAGTTAATACTTAAGTGTTAGTATTTGTACATGAAATAGATGAATGTGGATTTGTTGAGTTACGTGAACAAATTCAGCTTTGTAATTGATTTTTTTTTTTAGTATAAACCTTGAGTAATGCTAGACATAGATTTTGGTTTTGATAGTGCTTATATGAGTTTAATTAATTCAATTTTGATAATATAATGATAGCTTAAGATAAACAACATTCGGTTATGAATTTTTGTGTTAAATTGAAAATGGATGCTAGTTGAGCTATGAACAATTACTTAATAACTAAGAGAATATAAGCTTAATGCTAAAGTAGCATTCAACCTCGGAGTAAGTTAAATTAGTAGGAAAATAAATTTTGAGATGGAAAATTATGTGTTTGACTAAAGAAAAGAAATCGTTGAAGAGTGTTTGTGAACATGGTAAGTGTATTTGGTTTAGTGAGCAAATGAAATAAAAATTTGGAATTTGATTTTTTTTATGGGTATGTATGACCAAGTATATTCGGCCACATAAATAATATAATTACATGATGTTATATTATGATTATTGAGCTTATGTATGTGGGTGCATGTATATCTAGTAATATAATGACATTTGGCTTAGATAGTGGATTGATAAGTTATTACTTTAATTACAAGAGCATTTGGTGAAAGTAACATTTGTGTATGAACATATATTAGTTATGAAATCGGTAGGTTTAAGACTAATTGTGGTAATGATAATATATTAAAATGAGATGGATATTTGATTACCGAATGTGAATAATAAGTAAACACTATTGATCAAAATATTAAACATCTCTATTTATACTTATTTAGCTCAAGAGCAAGGCGGTCAAAGTTGGATAGGGAAAGGAAAAAGTGATCGAATAGTCATTGAAATCGTTTGACAACATCCGAGGTAAGTCTTTAAGTAATGGAACTTAGCTTATGATTTGATAAAGCAATTATATATATATGCATATATGTGTGAATGTTAATCGGGGTTTAAATCCGAGCTTGGTCTCGAAGGGCTTTTAAGCCAGTGTCATAACCGAACCTAGTTTCGAAGGGCCTTCGGGCCAATGTCATAATCCGAGCTTGGTCTCGAAGGGCTTTTGAGTCGGCGCTAAGAATCGGGCTTGGTTCGAAGGCGTCTGGACGGCATAATATTGAGTTGAAAACTCGTAAATATTCATACAGAAATCATATAATACATGTTGAAACAATTTTAAACAAATGTGCTACTTACAGTAAGATAACTAGGTAAGTAATTTACTCTCGTTGAGAATATGATTATGTTAAATTATGACTTTGAAATTGGTGGGGATGCTTAGGCCATTGTTTAAAATCATTCAAACATTTATGATCTGATTATGATGTATGAGTTCCGAATTAGAGAGTTCAACTTCACAAATGTGAGATGTAGGTGTATATGCGTGAGATTAACACGGAAATGTGAGATGAACGTATTCAACTATAGAATGAATTTAGTTGGATATATATATTGCTTTCACCTTTGTGATATGAATGATAAAAGTAGTACCTTAGTTATTTTCTATTCGGCCAAAGGATGAAACAAACAAACTTAGATATTATTATGCCATTCTTTTAAATGATTTCATTATTTAAAACTTACTAAGCATCGAAATGCTTATTCTTTTGCTTTAATTCTCTATTTTATAGATTTTGTTCGTCAGCTATCGGACTCGGAAGTGTCAAGGTCGAAATCATCCACACTATCTAAGCCACTTTTTGGTACTCTTCAGTTGAACTTGATAATGGCATGTATAGGGCTGACCCTTGTTGTTGATTAAGTATCTTTTGGTAATGTATATTCGTATAGCCATGCGAAAATGGCTTGTATATTTTGAGTATAACATTATGATCATTTTGTATATATGGTCTTATGATATGGTTATTAAGTGGTGTGAAAATGTTTGGTAATCATTAGCCATTGGAATGGCCAATCATGGTCCTATTGGTGCTACGTATATCATGGCTAATCGTGATTATACTTGGAAATAATGTATGTCAAATTACTAGTTGATTCATGGAAAACTATGAAATAGGTAAAATTTACCTTAAAATAGATGCTGACAGCAGCAGTGATGTGAATTTGAAAAATCACTAAAAATAGTATAAATGGAATTAAATAATGAATAAATTATGTAATCTAATCTTGATGAGTCTAATTTCATATGAAAGAAACGAAATGACCATATGAGCAGTATTTTATGAGATGTTTAAGTTTTCGTGAAACAGGGCCAGAGCAATTTCTGGATCCCCTGTTCTGAATTTGGAAATTCACCATAAATTAACCAGAGATAATTAGAAGTCATGCTTTATATTTACAGATTCCTTTTTGAGTCTAGTTTCATTAGAAACAAACATAATAAGTATTGAAGCCCTTTACAGGGAGATATCTAAGTCGTAATGCATGAAGGTCAGAGTAGTCGAATCCTGAAATAGGGGAGACTTTAACTAATAAACTGTACTAATTGGCCTGACCAAAAATTCTAGAAAAAAATTAGTAAATATATGTATGAGTCTAGTTTCAAGAAAAATTTACGGAATTGGATTTCGAGTTTTGGAACTCGAGATATGATTTTTAGAGTGACTGTGATGCAGTTAGCCAACTCGTCTGGAAATTTTAAAAATGAATTGTATGAGCTGTTTAAGTAAGGAATTAAGTCCGTTAGCACCTCGGGTTCGACTCCGGCAACGGTCTCAGGTACGGGGTGTTACAGGGGCATTAGGTTAGCAATTTTAGCATTAGGGTCTTAGCTGTGCCGTTTTCTCTTTTGTTTTAGTTTTTCTCTTCTTTCTTCTTCCCTAGCCGAATCTACCATCTTTCCTCTCATCTTTTCTCCCTTTTCTTTTCCAAAAACCAGCCCATTACTTTCCTCTACTCATTTATTATTTCTTTCCTTAATCTCTACTTCTGTCGAAATACTGCAAAAGCCGAAATCAGTGAAGATAGGGGGTGCCGATTCTTTGTGACCAGCAACCTTTTCCTTCCTTTTCAATTGTTGGCGTTCAATTCCTTTACCTTTTAGGCATCCGAATTCAAGAGGAGTAAGACGGTGGTAAGTACTCGAACTCTAAACAATTCCTAGAGTAACTTTTGGCCAAAAGCCGAAACCCCTCTAGTTTAGGGAGGTGGCCGAATATGGGTATAGGCCTTATGGGGTCTTCTTTTAATATTTTTGTGGTTTATTTAGTGGAGGAGCAGCAAGGTGTAGTGTCGACTTGGAGTAGCTTGGACCAATAACTCAATTTCGCTAAAAAAATGGGCCAGAATCACTGTTTGCACCCATGAATTGTTAGTAACCGTTAATGAACATGGAAACCCTAATTTTTGGTAAAATTACAAGATTACCCTTATAACATGAAAATGACCGTTTTGCCCCTAGGTAAAAATGACCATTATATCCCTAGGGTTTATATATGATTTTAATACATGGGATTTTGATAAACATGGTATGTATGATATGCACATGATGTATTTATAAATACATTGGGTTGGGTTTTTATATGAATGGAGGAAGTGAAAAAGGGCTTATGCCCCAGTTATTAAAGGGCTTATGCCCCAGTTATCAAAAGGACTTATGCCCCAGTTATCAAAAGGGCTTACGCCTGCTTATTAAAGGGCTTATGCCCTGATTATAAAAAGGCTTTTGCCCCATTATTAAAAGAGGTAAGGCCTCCATTATATGATAAAGCAAATAAGCCGCCAAAGGAGAGTTATGGCGGGGTGGGTCGAGTTAATCCTCACATGGTGTGTTGGTTGGTACGGTGGAGAGTAGCGGATGGTGGGTTGAGTAGTCTCCCAATTGGGCTTGCATTCTTTCATTGACATTATATGTGATATTGAAATGGGCCCATGGGCCATACCGTTTACTGATAAAAGGCTTCGCCCAAGAATATGAAATTTGAAAAGGCTTGCCCAAGTGTTATGAAATATGAAATATGAAAAGGGCTATGGCCCAAGACATGTTTGAGATTGGATTTGGGCTTAGACCCAATAGGTCGTTATTGTTTTGGGCTCGAAAGGGCTTGTTGCACATGAGTTTCCAAACTCACCCTTTCCTTAACCTTGCAGTGAGCCTTGATGTGGGGACTTGGGCGGAGGATTTAGAGTGACCACGGTGATCGCTTTGGACCTTTAAATAAGCGTTGGTTTTCATTTAATTTCCTTTAATTATTATTTATTTTTGGGTTGTAATAAGGCCATTTTTAACTTTTCTTTTATTTCTTCTCAGGATTATTTTATTTTTAATAATTTCAAACCTGGTTGATAATTGTTCAAATGGGCTAGACTTAGGACGTGTTTTCAAAGCGATACTTGTTTTCAAAATATCTCAACGCCACGATTAATCGATTTATCAAAGACGTCCACTTAAACAAATTTAAACTCGATATAACAAAGTGTGGCTATGGTTGTGGGCATGTCTAGGATTGGATCCAATCAAAGAGCTTGGTACTTAAGCAGCCTTCATGGCTCACCTCCTCTGTCTCGGATACCTACCTGGTGCCCAGCTTCCATACACTTTGTTAACTCAACAAAATATATGGTTTTTAAAACACTAAAATGGAACGTGGGTTTTCAACTCCAATGTGGCACGTCAGATTCGGCCATAACGTCTGGGCCGGGTTTGGGGTGTTACACTCGTACTCATATCGATTTATCTGATTACGAATTTTATGACATTAGTTTACTGTTTCAATTGTTTATTACAGAATATCTTATGAACAGATAAAGTTTCAGAGTTGTTCTTGCACAATCGCAGTTTAGCTACTGTCTCAGTTTTCTAGGGCTTAGTTTACCCTACAGTCTCAGTTTTGTAGCCTTAATACTACCTTATCTATAGTACTATATCTAAGGCTCAATACTATCTACAATATTATTTTTAGTACAGTACAGTATATATATAGAGCAGAAAGATACTTACAGACTTAGTGCTGGGGATTCAGTGTGCCACCTTATCTGATTTCAGACAAACGCAAAAGATTTAGGCCTTTTTAAAATCCATTTCTCAAACATTTGATTTAAAGAAAATTTATCTCCTTTAACCAGAAAATTTGTTTTCAAAAGTCGAATTTTTCCAAAAATACCCTCTTTGGGCTTAAAGTTTTCAAAACCTTTTTAGACCCGATCCACAGCCGAGTTGTTGTAACCGGGCTCTGATACCACTAAATTTAACACCACAAACCTGGCCTAGACGTTACGGCCAAATCCGGTGTGTCACATTACCTACCACTAACCAAGTTACCTAGTTTACTAAAGTTTGGGTAAGCTTTGCAAAAACAATTAATGAAGTTTTAAGAGAAATGTTCCGATTCACTAGTGTGAGTCCTATCCATTATTGATTGTTAAGGGTTTAGAAAAATGTGACTTTTGTTGTACTTTGAAAAGTTTCGTTTCGAAGACTTTTGGTTGTCGTGTCAGTTTGAAGCAAGTAAGTTTGATAAACCCAGAGTTAACCAATTTCAAGGAATCAATTTAAGTGATGTGAATCTCAAGTCGAAAACAATTTAAGTAATTTAAAAACCCAAAATAAAAATAAAAAAGCAGCCTTATTACAACTTTAACCAAAATAGAAATAATCAAATATAAATGTGAAATTTAAAAGGAAGCTACTTGAAACTTATTTAAAACTAGAGATTTAATCTTCGTGGCCACTCTAAATCCCGTCCAGCTCCAAGTCCACCGACTAGGGCTCACCTGCAAGGATGGAAGAGAAAGGGGGTGAGTTTGGAAAACTCAGTGTATATGGAAAACCCATCCAAAGCCCAAGTCAGCTCAAGCCCATTGGGCCTAAGCCCTATTCAGATAACTGCGGGTACTGGGCTGAAGCCCTTTTCAGAATACGATAAACTGGGCCTTAGCCCCTTTTCAGATAATAGTATGGCCCGTAAGCCCATTCCAGAACAGAACAGACATATTCGTGTATGCAAGACCAACCCAGCCTATAACCAACCGCTACGCTCCACCCGTACCAACCCTCCACTCGATGTGGGGAATAGCTCAACCCACCCAGCCCTACACTCCACATTCTAAAGATAGTCGCTCAGATATCGATAGTGAGGCAAAGCCTCCAATACGTGGTCAAGCCACTTTCAGTACTTCCTCCATCAACAACCCAGCCCCATGCATCAGATAATAATAACATGGCATGCAGTAAATAGTAACAGTCAAACATGCATTCAGGTCAACCTTAACACTAGGGGTATATCAGTAATTTTGGTCCTTGGAGTAAAACTGTAAACTTTCCACCTATAAAGGTATTTCAGTAATTTTATCAATTTTAAGGGTTCTCATGAATGTTACGGTCCTTACTAGCCCATTTGTCATCACAGTAATATATTTATCTCAATTTCACAATCTTAGCCATTGGGCCCTACAGTGTCCATTAGCAATTTAAGCCCATTTAATTCAAGTTTTATGACTAGTTTACAACTTTAAGCAGTTTCGATTCGCAGTCTAACAGAACATACTTATTGCCGATTTTTTTATATTATATATATTTTTATTAATTTTTTTATTATTTACCCGTATGGGCTCGTAAGCCCATTGGGCCCAGTTTTAGCCTATCGAGGCCCAATTACCAAAGTCCACGAAACTTCACACACAACTAACTTACCACTTGCGATTTCATATCTAATGATTTCTAAACATCTTGTGAGCACTCACACACTCACAAGCCCACGAAATGTTAGAATTTCAGCATTTCGGCTTTTGCCGAATTGAACTATGAGAGGGTGTTCGATACACACCTGTTTCACGACAACTGCTACTGAGATCCCTTACGATGTCCTACAATTTGATTACCACAATTCTTAGATTGCAACCCACAATAACCAATCCCAATATTTAGCAACCCATATTCGAACCATACCCTTAAAGCCTTTAGAATCTTACCTTTTTGTCGAAAACTGATGACTAGATCTAAGTCTAGTTATTCCAAAGATCCAAGCCTTTGATCAAACCTCTAGAAGACACTAATCACCAAAAGAAATCATCAGTTAAAGACCCTTAAAGCCCTATGCCCAAATCGACAGCCTCCCTAGATTTTAGGGACTTCGGCTTTTCTAAATTATAAAATAAGACTAGATCTGAGGTGATGAGCACTTACCACTTATTCCTCTTTGATTTCCACATAGATCTAATGCAAATCTATCCTCTAAACGATAGTAGAACTCGAATCCAGAAGATCTGAAGTTTCGACAATAAGTCCCTAAATCTATGGTATTTTGGCTTTTTAAGTGATGAAGAAGATGATGATTTGAGGCTATAACTTTGAAGTAATGTTGCCGACAGATACTAAGGGTTTAGAGAAGATGAAAGTTGATCAAAAAGAACAAAAATAACTGAAGGATTTTGGCTTGGAGTAATCGGCACAAGAAGTGTGTTTTCGGGATTTCGGCTTTTATGGCAATCGGCTAAGGAGGATTTGTGGAGGATGGGATTGATAGAGGAGGTGAGTAAGGTGATCAGAAGGTTTCGGCTATAAGAAAAAGCAAAAAGGAAGAAAGAAAATGGAGGAAAAAGAGAGGAAGAAGAAATCGGCACCAAGGAGAAGGAATTTCCGTTTTCGGCTTTTGTGAGAACTCAGAAAGGATGAATGACAGTGAAAGCTTTCAGGTGGCTAACCCTAATTCTCCAAGAAAGAAAAAGAAAAAAACCTAACCCTAATATCAACTAAAACAATTGGCCCAACCTCCCTAAGGCCCGTGCCGAAATTCACTTAAGTGATCACATGCCCGGCACATGCCTAAAATTAAAAAGTAACAATATGGCTACCTTGCAACTTGAACCCTGAACCTTTAATTCCTTCCCAGACGCCATTTTTTTAGGAACTTAGTGGCGCCACCTTGCCAGTTTACCAAGGCCTTATTTTGTGTCATAATTTACGAAGTTCTTCTTAAAAGCCCACTTAACCAAGTCTCCTATTCACTTAAAATCCAACCTTGATATTTTACCGTGTTTAACTTAGGCTTGGGCCTTCTAAAGGCCCACTAACACATTTAAACACAATTCCAATATTCAGAACACCAAAATTTCAAAATTTACCAAAAATCACAGAAACCCGAAAAATCCCGAAAATCAGGGCGTTACATTAAGACTCACTCGTTTCAAAGGAATAAAATACTACATCCAATACGTTAGGTTACGACATTTTAAGCCCTCAAAACTGAGATCATCTCATGATTTCCAAAGCATGCAATTAAAAGGATATTTAGTTATTTGGTCAAACGAAAAACCGAAGCACAGCACATTAAGGCACGATTTCTCGAATTTTCAAACACAAAATATTGCCTTTATTTGAAAAATCTTTTTTTATGAGTTTGGGTAAAAAAAAAAGATAAAATCAATGTAACGTTTAAAATGGAAAATTAGTTAAAACACGAAAATGGTCATACTTGGCGAATAATGATAATACAAATACCATAATAATAACGAATAACATAAACTTGCGGTATATAAAGACATAAATAAATAAATGAATAGGCACATAATAGGATAATATATAATAAGGTAATAATAATGAGGACAAGAATAAAATAAAAATGAAATAAATAAAATAATTAATGAAATAATAAAGGAAATTCTAGTGAGAATTTAATATAAATTGAAAGTGAACAAATAAACATATGAATTAGTGAAATATTGAGTGAAATGGTTTTAAAAAAATAATAAAAATAATAGTAATAATAATACTAATAATACTATAATAATAATGACAGAGTGATAAAATAATAATAATAATAATAATAATAATAATAATAATAATAATAATAATAATAATAATAATAATAATAATAGTAACAATAATAATGAAAATAATAACAAAAATAATAATGGATATAATAATAATGAATATAAAACTCAAATTAGTTAATTTAACAATAAAATAGTCAAAATAGTAGAATAGGAACTAAATTGAATTGAAAATAGAAGTTTTAGGGCCAAAAAGAGGAGAACAACCAAATTAAAACACGCGCAAAACAGGGAGGGACCAAAAAACAAATATCCTTTCTCCCAAAACGCGCTATTTCCAGGGGGACCAAATTAAAACCGCAGCAGAACCGTGGGGCAAATTTAAAAATAAAAATAACTTTAATTGTAATATCATAAAAATCGAAGGGGCTAAAAGCAATCGGACGAATTTAGAAAAAACAAAGGAATTGACATGAAATGGAAAAAATTCCCACGTCAAATTGAAAGAGAAGAAAAGAAATCAATTTCAATGAAAGTAGGAAAAAAGAGAATAATCTAATTCCAAATTGAAGTAGGAATACAAGAGTAATTGATCATTTTCAAAGAATAAAATACCCCTATTTATATACATGGGGCTTACTAAAAATAGCCTAACTAATTTAATAATAAAATAAAATAAAATAAATAAATAAATAATAAAATAATATCTTCCTATTTTTGGCTTTTTACCAAGTCAACAAAATTTAATAACTCATTGGCTTTCTCCATCTTTTTTATTTGGCCCCAATTTAATGATTGTCTTTCAATTGGACCCTTTTCGCCTTATTTTCGACCGATTGCATCCTTTGGCTTTATTTATTCAGTTATTATTTTTTGGGGGGCCTAGGCTAAAATTGGCCTATTACAATTGCCCCTCTTTACTTATTATCGTGTAACAAGAATGGAGCAAAGACTATAAAAGGGCCAATTTTTTCTGGACCTGCTGAGTCTCGATATTTCTTTTCTTCCTCTTCAAGTAACCTCGTTCCAATCCATTGTATCTTCAGAGGTATAGGAATTGGTGCTTCGATCCGCTCCAATGTAACTTCAGGGAAAAAAGATTTGTAGCTTCGATCTACTCTGCTGAAAGTTCAAAGAGATAAGAATTGGTAATTTCAACCTGCTCCACTGCAACTTCAGGGAAATAAGGTTTGTGTATTTTTATCCTTCTCTACAACTTCAGAGAGATAAGAATTGTGGCTTCGATCTGCTCCAATGTAATTTCAGGGAGAAGAGATTTGTAACTTCAATCTACTCCACTGGAACTTCAAGTAGGTAAGAGTTGGTACTTTCAACCTGCTTCACTGCAACTTCAGGGAGATAAGGTTTGTGGTCTTCAGTCTGCTCCACTACAACTTGAGGGAGATAATACTAGAGGGAGACAGGGGAGTCTGGAATCACTCCGACTCTCTCTCACAAGAATTTAAATATCTCATGATACAAAATTCTTTTTCTCTCACCGTTTCCTTTATGTGAACCTAGACTCATTAAGATTTAATTTCGTCTTATATTAAGCTTCTAACTCAATTTCCACTATTTTTAGTGGATTTTCAAAGTCGGATCAATGATGTTGTCCAAATCTGTTTTTGTACAATACAAGGATCACTATCATAAGATCATTTTCAACTATCATGAACTTACCATTTCATGGATCCCTTACTCATTTTTCACAATGGAGCTCAATATAAAAGTTATTATTTCTCATGGGCACACTTAATCATACATTCCAAGTACAGGATGATTCCCTATCACATGCACTCAATCATCAAATTAGTCTCATGATAATGCACCATGTAAATTTGTCTTAGAAGAGCTCATCATTTATCATTTCATTGATATACATCATATTAATCCCATTGAGTTTGTAGGAAATTCCGATGGATTATCCATTCACCGTCAATTCATAAGAATGATCATTTCATGTACGCACTCCCGCGAATCTCACATCTTACGGCGGGATTACCAGTCAAGACTAAATCCCCCGTGTCGTAAACTCATAAGGTGATGTCAGGATTACCAGTCCAGGCTAAATTCCTTATTGCGACAAACACCCTTACTGAGTTTAGATTTGAATAGCCAGTCCATGCTAAATTTAGTCCCTAATTGGATTACCTATCCGGGCTAAATCCTAAAATCACATATATTCTTCGGGAGGCTAGATCATTCAAGGAACACCTGTCCGGGCTAGATCCTTTCTATATTTGAGATCAACGGATTATCTATCTAGGCTAAATCCTTTCTGCAACACATGCAGGATCTCAAGACACATGTGTAATGTGACAACCCGAATTAGGGCCTAATCGGAATAGTGGTTTTGTGACCACAAATAAGAGATAGAAATAATCGTTTTATAATTATTTTGGGGTTTATGATATGATTGCATGATTTCATGAAAATTTCGTGATAAAATTCTGTGCATTTCGCGCTTAAGTTGAGAATAGGGACTAAATCGAATAAATTGTAAAACTCGTGTTTTAGAAGTTTTTAGTATGAAATTGCTTTGGGATATTAATTAGGAGGTCTTAAATAGAAATTTGACCCATTCTTAAGTTATGGACAAAAGTTGGACATGGAGGAATTTTTTGAAAGTTTAGTAGTAAGGGCATTTTGGTCATTTGTATATTAAATGAAATAAAATGGGAAAAATAACACAAAATTGGTTATCATCTTCATTAGTTGCTGCTAAAAATTTCTCTCCTCCATAGCTAGGGTTTCTTCAACTTTCAAGCTTCATAGTAAGTGAATTCAAGCCCCGTTTTTAATGTTCTTCACATTTTTGAAATCCTCGTAGCTCGGTTTACTTATTTCTACCATTAGTTCGAGTTAGGGTTTATGTTTAAAAATTTACCCATGAATGATAGGCATGTATTTTGTTGTTTGATGGTAGAATATGAACTTTTGAAGTTAAGGGAACGATCTTTTCTAAGCGATTTTTAACGAAAACGAGCAAAACAACATAATCGATAAAAATACCTATTGTTCATAACTGTGTTAGAGTGAGAATTTGATGTTGCCATAGAAGAGAAAAATGATCAGTAAGTCATTAAACATAAGAATAAGGGCTGAAATTAAATTTCCGAGCCTTGGGGAAAAATCGTAATTTTGTAAAAGTTAGGGGGCAAAAATGTAATTTTTGTATAATGTGATTTTTGGATTAAAATAAATAGTTTGAGTGTTAAATGAGCTAAATATGTTGTTATAGATCAAGAAAGGCGTGGAATCGACCTCGAACGAGGAAAGGAGAAAGTTTTGGACTAAATTGCAAAATTCTCATATTTTGCACCGAGGTAAGTTTGTATATAAATAATACATTAATTTCATTTACATTTTTATATTTCAGCCTATTATATATATATTAGCTGATGTTGAAGTATAAATCGACTATTGAAAGAATGGAAATAAATAATAGAGAGAGATCCGGTTAAACATTGGAAAAATCGAATAAAATAGAGGGAGCGTAGCTAGGTCACATGTATGGTGCCGAGTGCACATCATGTGTACAAGAAGGCTACGAGATACTATATAGTAGCTAGGTCACATATGTGATACGGGATGTATCCCATGTAGACAAGAGAGCTACGTGAGAGATAAATGTAGCTAGGTCGCATGAGTGATTCCAAGTGAAGGACACCATGTAGACAAGAGAGCTACGAGATAAATCAGCTAGGTCGCATGAGTGGTACTAAGTGTTCACCATGTGTACAAGAGAGCCGAATTAAATGAGATATGATGGTGGGGCTGTGTGCTGAAACTATCAAGTATCGAGGATTATTCTGAATTGTTCAACGGGATGGTTTTGTGGTGACATTGTAGTCATAGACCTACACTTGTGATGTATGAAATGTGATGAAAATGATTTGTAGTATATATATATGTAAGTTAAAATGAGGTTAGTATAAAGAATGTGTGAAAGAATGAAATTAGCATTAAAACTATTTTGGACAGTAGTAGTAATGTGATTTTGAAAATTCACCAAAAATATAAGGAATTTAATTAGAGGTTGAATGAGATATTAAATTAAATCTTAATGAGTCTATTTTCATATAAAAGAAACAGAGAAAGCAAAGGAATTCTATATTTTGAGATATTTACAATTGTGTGAGACTTGCTCAGGATGACTATGAAATCCCCTATTTCAACTTTTAAAAATCATTAAATATTGTACAAAAAAAATTAAGAAATATAGTTTATATGCATAAATTCCTTATTGAATCTAGTTTTAAATGAAATAGGTTTCATGGTTATTTGAATTGTGTACTGAGAGAAATTCAATTCGTAATGAACAGAGGTAAGATCAGTTGAGCTGTGTAACAGGGGAAACTTTAACTAATAAACTGTACTAATTGGATGAACCAAAAATTCTAGAACAAAATTAGTAAGAATTTTTATGAGTCTAGATTCAGGGAAATTTTACAGATTTGAATTTCGAGTTTCGTAACTCGATTTATGATTTATTTAGTGATCATGATGCAGGAGGGACAGCTTGATCAAATTGGAGTAAACAATAAAATTAAAAATATGATATAATTGAGTTATGTTGTAAACATATTAGATTTCTTATTTGTTATTTATATACTGACTTACTAAGCTATAAGCTTACTTTCTTTTCTCTCCTTTGTCTTATAGTGTCGTCCAGCTAGTACAGGAGTCAGAGATCGTAGAAGATCCGCCCGCACTATCAATACTCTTGGTATCTGAACTCAACATTTTGAAATATGGCATGTATAGTAGACTTAGTTATTTTGTTACGTGTCATAGTTGTCTAGGTTCAAATTACTACTTATAGTATCAAACTAATCATTTTGTACGAAGCCTTTGAAGTTGGTTTGTATTGTTAATGGCATATGTTATAATGATCAAATTGCACGCCATATTTTTGTTGGGTTTTGTTTAATAGTATAAACTATAATTTGTTAATACCTCGTACCCTATTTCGGCGACGGATACGGGTAAGGGGTGTTACATTTAGTGGTATCAGAGCTATGGTTTAGTCGGTTCTCGGACTAATAAAGTGTGTGTAAAAGTCTAGTTATACATGCCATAAAAATATTGTGATAGTGTGGTGACTCCTGATTATTCTAAACTGTATTTTGTTTTAATATAGTAATGGATCCTGAAGGAACTGCGGTGATGATCTTTGCTAGTAATGCTGCTGCTCCCGCACAAGGGCCGCACTGTGGAAAGTAGACACGAGACATTGAGACAGGGAGATGGGGCTCGGGATGCCTTTCTCCAAATGATGAACAATTGGTATACTGAATTTATTCGAGCAAATCCAAATGCTCAACCTCCTCCACCCCCTCCTATACCTCAGGCGATTCCTGTAGCTACTCAAGGCATAGATTTGGTAAGAATGAACAAGCCTCCAGTTGACAAGATTCGAAAACAAGGGGCCGAAGAGTTTAGAGCAAAGGTCGATGATGATCCTGAGAAAGCGGAATTCTGGCTTGAAAATTCTACCCGTGTATTTGATGAGCTCTCATGTACACCCGAGGAGTGCTTAAAGTGTGTTGTATCACTTTTGAGAGATTCGGCCTACCACTGGTGGAAGACTTTGGTAGCAGTGGTGCCAAAAGAAAAGTTACTTGGGATTTCTTCCAGGAAGAATTTAGAAAGAAATACATAAGTCAGCGATTTATTGATCAAAAACGGAAGGAGTTCCTTAAATTGAAGCAGGGCAAGATGTCTGTGGCAGAGTATGAACGTGAATTTGTGAGACTCAACAAGTATGCCCAGGAATGTGTGTCCACCGAGGCCATTATGTGCAGAAGGTTTGAAGATGGGCTAAATGAGGATATTAAAGTGCTTGTAGGAATTTTGGAGTTGAAAGAAATTGTAGTATTGGTCGATCGAGCTCTTAAAGCCGAAGAATTGAACAAAGAAAGAAGAAAAGCTACTATTGAGGCTCGAGATGCTAGGAAAAGGCTGATAAGCAAGCCATTTCAATCTCAATCAAAGAGGTCCAAAGAGATAAACCCTCGAATGACAGTTTCAACTGGGGATTCACACAGAGATCATGGTAGAGCATATTCGGGGTCTAAAGCTCAAGCTACTTCACTGGCAAGTGTGGGTAATGTGCGACCTAGAAAGCCCGAGTGTCAGAAATGTGGCAGGCAACATTATGGTGAGTGTTGGGGAACCGAGCGAGCTTGTTTCAGGTGCGGTTCTCGCGAGCATTTTATTAGAGATTGTCCGGAGAAAATTAAAGAAGAAAGATTTCAGAGTGCTAGACAGAATACCACCGCTAATAGAGGTAGACCACTGAGAAATACTGGAGGTGGGACTAGCAGTAAAACTGCGATGAAAGATTCAACGGTAAGATCAGAAGCTAGAGCACCTGTTAGAGCTTATGTTATATGTGCCCAAGAAGATGCATCATCTCCCGACGTCATTACTGGTACATTTTCTCTTTATGATACTATTGTTATTGCATTGATTGATCCCGGGTCAACTCATTCCTATATTTGCATGAATTTAATATCTAATAAAAAGTTGCCTGTTGAGTTTACTGAGTTTACGATTAAAGTGTCGAACCCCTTAGGCCAATATGTGCTAGTTGACAAGGTTTGCAAGAATTGCCCATTAATGATTCAAGGTCACTATTTTCCGGCTAATTTGATGCTGTTACCATTTGATGAGTTTGACGTTATCTTGGGAATGGACTGGTTGACATTGTATGATGCCAAGGTAGATTGTAAACAAAAAACACTAGAGTTGAAATGTGAAAATGGAGAAATTTTGTGGGTTGAAACAGATGAATCAAATAAATTGCCTATGGTGACTTCGTACATGTCTGCACAGAAATACATGACGAAAGGGTGTGAAGCTTATCTGGCTTATGTAATGAATCTTGAGTTGCCTCAATCAAGTTTGAATCGATCTGATAGTTTGTGAGTTTCGGATGTATTTCGGAGGAATTGCTTGGGTTGCCTCCGAACAGAGAGATAGAGTTTGCCATTGATTTGTTGCCGGGTACTGCACCAATCTCGATTGCTCCATATAGAATGGCTCCAACTGAATTAAAAGAATTGAAGGCTCAGTTGCAGGAGTTAACAGACAAGGGATTTGTGAGACCGAGTTTCTCTCCCTAGGGTGCTCCTGTATTGTTCGTAAAGAAGAAGGATGGTTCAATGAGACTTTGCATTGATTACCGTCAGCTTAATAAGGTGACTATAAAGAACAAGTACCCATTGCTGAGGATTGATGATTTATTCGATCAGTTAAAGGGGGCCATAGTGTTTTCAAAGATTGATTTGAGGTCTAGTTACTATCAGTTGAGAGTTAAGGAGTTGGATGTGCCGAAAACCGCCTTTAGGACAAGGTATGGACATTATGAGTTTCTTGTGATGCCTTTCGGCTTAACAAATGCTCCATCTATATTTATGGACTTAATGAATCGGATCTTTCGACCATATTTGGATAAGTTTGTAGTAGTGTTTATAGATGACATTCTAATTTATTCTCGGGATGAGTCTGAACATGCCGAACACTTGAGAACCATATTGCAGATCTTGAGAGAAAAGAAACTGTTTGCTAAGTTCAGTAAAAGTGAGTTCTAGCTTCATGAAGTCAGACTTTTGGTACATATAGTCTCAGGTGATGGTATTCGGGTGGATCCAAGCAAGATTTCTGTAATCGTTGATTGGAAACCGCCCAAGAATGTATCCGAGGTTAGAAGCTTTTTAGGCTTAGCCGGGTATTATAGATGTTTTGTTGAGGGATTTTCGATGATTGCCTCTCCTATGACTAAGTTGTTGCAAAAGAATGTTAAGTTTGAATGGACTGATAAATGTTAGCAGAGTTTTGAAAAGTTGAAAGCACGATTGACTGAAGCACCAATTTTAGTATAGCCCGAGCCAGGAAAGGAGTTCGTAATTTACAGTGATGCATCATTGACAGGCCTTGGATGTGTGTTGATGCAAGAGGGTAAAGTGGTAGCTTATGCTTCGAGACAGTTAAAACCACATGAGAAGAACTATCCTACACATGATTTGGAATTGGCCGCTATTGTCTTTGCCTTGAAGATTTGGCGACATTATTTGTATGGTGAAAAATGCCGAATTTTTACTGATCACAAAAGTTTGAAGTATTTGATGAATCAAAAGGATTTGAATCAATGAGAGGAGATGGCTTGAATTATTAAAGGATTATGATCTAGTGATTGAGTATCATCCGGAAAAGCAAATGTGGTTCTTGGCGCCTTGAGCGAAATTTCTTTTTACTTTGAGAGCCATGAATACGGGGTTAGCATTGTCTGATGATGGGTCAATCTTAGCAGAGATGAGGGTTAAACGGTTATTTCTCCAGTTGATTTGTGATGCTCAAAAGAACGATAGTGAGTTGCGAACCAAGAGAACTCAATGCGAATCAGGTTACGACTCAGATTTTCGAGTTGGACCAGATGACTGTTTGATGTTTCGAGACAGGATATGTGTACCGAAAAACGATGAATTGATTCAGAAAATATTACATGAGGCGCATAGTGGTTGTTTATCAGTTCACCCTGGTAGCACAAAAATGTATAATGATTTAAAGAAGTTGTATTGGTGGCCAGGTATGAAAAGGGACATTTCTGAATTTGTAACCAAGTGTTTGATCTGCCAACAAGTAAAAGCTGAACATTAAGTGCCTTCAGGATTACTTCAACCGGTAATGGTGCCTGAGTGGAAATGGGACAAGATTACCATGGATTTTGTAACCGGTTTGCCTTTAACTCCTAAAAGAAGGATCTTTGTCGGGTAGTGGTTGATAGATTAACAAAGTCAGCCCACTTTATACCAAGACGCATCGATTACTCACTTGATAAATTAGCGAATTATATATTGCTGAAATTGTGAGGTTACACGAGTACCTATGTCTAAAATATCGATAGAGATCCGAGATTTACCTCGATATTTTGGAAAAAGTTACAAGAAGCTTTGGGTACAAAATTGAACTTTAGTACCGCGTTTCATCCACAAACAGATGGTCGATCGGAAAGAGTAATCCGGTACTCGAGGATATGCTTAGATCTTGTGTCTTAGAATTTGGAGGTAGTTGGGAGAAATATCTATCTTTGATTGAATTTGCCTACAATAACAGATTATCGATCAAGTATACAAATGGCACCGTACGAAGCCTTGTATGGTCGTAAGTGTCGGACTCCTTTATATTGGACCGAACTTAGTGAGAAACAGATTCACGGAGTTGATCTAGTTAAAGAAATCGAAGAGAAAATAAAAGTAATTCGGGATTGCGTGAAAGCTGCTTCAGATCGACAAAAGTCATATGCAGATTTAAAAAGAAAAGAGATTGAATTTCAGGTGGGTGATAAAGTGTTCTTGAAGGTGTCACCATGGAAAAAGATTCTGAGATTTAGCCGAAAAGGCAAGTTGAGTCCGCGTTTTATTGGGCCGTACGAGATTACTGAGAGGATTGGACCAGTGGCATATCGGTTGCCCTTACCGGCAGAGTTAGAAAGAATTCATAACGTGTTTCATGTATCAATGTTGCGATGTTATCGTTCTGATCCTTCACATGTGATCTCTCCAACAGAAATTGAGATTTGACCGGATATGACTTATGAGGAGGAACCAATAAAGATTTTGGCTCGAGAAATTAAACAGTTAAGAAATAAAAGTATAGCCTTAGTGAAAGTATTGTGGCACAGACCTGGGATAGAAGAGGCTACGTGGGAACTTGAGGAAGCTATGAGGAAACAGTATCCGAACCTCTTAACCGGTAAGATTTTCGGGGACGAAAATCTCTAAAGGGGGGAGAATTGTGACAACCCGAATTAGGGCCTAATCGGAATAGTGGTTTCGTGACCACAAATCCGAGATAGAAATAATAATTTTATAATTATTTTGGGGTTTATGATATGATTTCATGAAAATTTCGTGATAAAATTCTGTGCATTTCGCGCTTAAGTTGAGAATAGGGACTAAATCGAATAAATTGTAAAACTCGTGTTTTAGAAGTTTTTAGTATGAAATTGCTTTGGGATATTAATTAGGAGGTCTTAAATAGCAATTTGACCCATTCTTAAGTTATGGACAAAAGTTGGACATGAAGGGAATTTTTTTGAAAGTTTAGTAGTAAGGGCATTTTGGTCATTTGTATATTAAATGAAATAAAATGGGAAAAATAACACAAAATTGGTTATCATCTTCATTAGTTGCTGCTGAAAATTTCTCTCCTCCATAGCTAGGGTTTCTTCAACTTTCAAGCTTCATAGTAAGTGAATTCAAGCCCCGTTTTTAATGTTCTTCACATTTTTGAAATTCTCGTAGCTCGGTTTACTTATTTCTACTATTAGTTCGAGTTAGGGTTTATGTTTAAAAATTTACCCATGAATGATAGGCATGTATTTTGTTGTTTGATGGTAGAATATGAACTTTTGAAGTTAGGGGAACGATCTTTTCTAAGCGATTTTTAACGAAAACGAGCAAAACGGCATAATCGATAAAAATACCTATTGTTCATAACTATGTGTTAGAGTGAGAATTTGATGTTGCCATAGAAGAGAAAAATTATCAGTAGGTCATTAAACATAAGAATAAGGGCTGAAATTAAATTTCCGAGCCTTGGGGCAAAATCGTAATTTTGTAAAAGTTAGGGGGCAAAAATGTAATTTTTGTATAATGTGATTTTTGGATTAAAATAAATATTTTGAGTGTTAAATGAGCTAAATATGTTGTTATAGATCAAGAAAGGTGTGGAATCGACCTCGAACGAGGAAAGGAGAAAGTTTTGGACTAAATCGCAAAATTCCCATATTTTGCACCGAGGTAAGTTTGTATATAAATAATACATTAATTTCATTCTATTATATATATATTAGCTGATGTTGAAGTATAAATCGACTATTGAAAGAATGGAAATAAATAATAGAGAGAGAGATCTCGGTTGAACATTCGGAAAAATCGAATAAAATAGAGGGAGCGTAGCTAGGTCACATGTATGGTGCCGAGTGCACATCATGTGTACAAGAAGGCTACGAGATACTATATAGTAGCTAGGTCACATATGTGATACGGGATGTATCCCATGTAGACAAGAGAGCTACGTGAGAGATAAATGTAGCTAGGTCGCATGAGTGATTCCAAGTGAAGGACACCATGTAGACAAGAGAGCTACGAGATAAATCGGCTAGGTCGCATGAGTGGTACTAAGTGTTCACCATGTGTACAAGAGAGCCAATTAAATGAGATATGATGGTGGGGTGTGTCTTTGAAACTATCAAGTATCGAGGATTATTCGAATTGTTCAACGGGATGGTTTTGTGGTGACATTGTAGTCATAGACCTACACTTGTGATGTATGAAATGTGATGAAAATGATTTGTAGTATATATATATGTAAGTTAAAATGAGGTTAGTATAAAGAATGTGTGAAAGAATGAAATTAGCATTAAAACTGTTTTGGACAGTAGCAGTAACGTGATTTTGAAAATTCACCAAAAATATAAGGAATTTAATTAGAGGTTGAATGAGATGTGAAATTAAATCTTAATGAGTCTATTTTCATATAAAAGAAACAGACCAAGCAAAGGAATTCTATATTTTGAGTTATTTACAATTGTGTGAGACTTGCTCAGGATGACTATGAAATCCCCTGTTTCAACTTTTAAAAATCATTAAAAATTGTACAAAACAAATTAAGAAATATAGTTTATATTCATAAATTCCTTATTGAATCTAGTTTTAAATGAAACAGGTTTCATGGTTATTTGAATTGTGTACTGAGAGAAATTCAATTCGTAATGAACAGAGGTCAGATCAGTTGAGCTGTGTAACAGGGGAAACTTTAACTAATAAACTGTACTAATTTACTGAACCAAAAATTCTAGAACAAAATTAGTAAGAATTTTTATGAGTCTAGATTCAGGGAAATTTTACAGATTTGAATTTCGAGTTTTGTAGCTCGAGTTATGATTTATTTAGTGATCATGACGCAAGAGGGACAGCTTGATCAAATTGGAGTAAACAATAAAATTAAAAATATGATATAATTGAGTTATGTTGTAAACATATTAGATTTCTTATTTGTTATTTATATACTGACTTACTAAGCTATAAGCTTACTTTCTTTTCTCTCCTTTGTCTTATAGTGTCGTCCAGCTAGCACAGGAGTCAGAGATCGTAGAAGATCCGCCGCACTATCAATACTCTTGGTATCCGAACTCAACATTTTGTAATATGGCATGTATAGCGACTTAGTTATTTTGTTACGTGTCATAGTTGTCTAGGTTCAAATTACTACTTACAATATCAAACTAATCATTTTGTATGAAGCCTTTGAAGTTGGTTTGTATTGTTAATGGCATATGTTATAATGATCAAATTGCACGCCATATTTTTGTTGGGTTTTGTTTAATAGTATATACTATAATTTGTTCATACCTCGTACCCTATTCCGGTGATGGATACGGGTAAGGGGTGCTGTGTAACAGGGGAAACTTTAACTAATAAACTGTACAAATTGGCTGAACCAAAAATTCTAGAAAAAAATTAGTAAGAAGTTTTAGGAGTCTAGATTCAGGGAAATTTTACGGATTTGAATTTCGAGTTTCGTAACTCAAGTTATGATTTATTTAGTGATCATGACGCAAGAGGGACAGCTTGATCAAATTGGAGTAAACAATAAAATTAAAAATATGATATAATTGAGTTATGTTGTAAACATATTAGATTTCTTATTTGTTATTTATATACTGACTTACTAAGCTATAAGCTTACTTTCTTTTCTCTCCTTTGTCTTATAGTGTCGTCCAGCTAGCACAGGAGTCAGAGATCGTAGAAGATCCGCCCGCACTATCAATACTCTTGGTATCTGAACTCAACATTTTGTAATATGGCATGTATAGCAGACTTAGTTATTTTGTTACGTGTCATAGTTGTCTAGGTTCAAATTACTACTTACAATATCAAACTAATCATTTTGTATGAAGCCTTTGAAGTTGGTTTGTATTGTTAATGGCATATGTTATAATGATCAAATTGCACGCCATATTTTTGTTGGGTTTTGTTTAATAGTATATACTATAATTTGTTAATACCTCGTACCCTGTTCCGGCGATGGATGCGGGTAAGGGGTGTTACATGTAACATGATTCATCCATCGAATTTCCTTTTTAACCTCAACTGATAAATTTATTAACAAATCATTATTAATGATACATTCCCTGGATTTTCATGCTATCATCAAATGCAATTATCATACATTCATAAACCATACAATTAGGCATATTATGAGTTTACTTTAAGTTATCCGAACTTACTTCTCAAAATCTCGTAAAGTAGAACCGTGTAGCAATTCATACAACCCAGGTAATAGTAATTTAACACTCAATTCATGTAACAATAATTTGCCATTCAATTTCACATGACACAACAAGCATTACATTTTTCCATATCATACACACCATCCATCAACTTCTCTTAAACATATTAAATCATACAATTTATGCCATATCAATAGAGAATTACAATTCATGCATGGTATTGCATTATTATTAACATACGAACTTTCCTCGATCCAGAAACGACAATTTACCATTTTAGTCTATAACCTTATATTTTCCTAATTTAAGCTTGAATCTCGATTTCCTTGATCTATAATATCACATTTAGCCTATTAATTAGTCACAGTACTCATATGGGTCTAAAATCATATTTTTAAAAATTTGCATTTTGACCCCTAAACTTTTGCATATTTGCACTTTTGCCCCAATGCTAGGGAATTAAACTTCATCATATTTTCTTATGTTTTATGACATGCTGATCATTTTTTCCTTCTATGACAACATCAAATTCTCACTCTAACATGTACTTATGAACATTAGGTATTTTTACAGATTCCGTCATTTTACTCGTTTCCATGTAAAATCGCTTAGCAAAAGTTGTGTAACACAATTTCAAGCTTCATATTCTACCATTAAACATCAAAATAAATGCATATCATTCATGGGTAAATTTTTAAACACAAACCCTAGCTCAAATAAATGGTAGAAATAGCTAGAACATGTTACTGGGACTTCAAAAGTGTAAAGAACATTAAAAACGGGGCTCAGGATCACTTACAAATGAGCTTGGAAAGCTTGAAAAGCCTAGCCATGGTGTTTCTCATGAGAAATTTGGCCATGAGGAAAAAGATGAGCAAATTTGGCTTATTTTGGCATTTTTAATTCATTTAATTACCAATTTACTAAAATGCCCTTAATGAAAAACTTTTAAAAACCTATCATACCATGTCCATTTTTGTCCACAAACTTCAAAATGGTCTAATTACCATTTAAGGACCTTTAAATTAAAAACTCATAACAATTAAACACTTCTAACAAGTAGAACTCAACTTTGCACTTTTTACAATTTAGTCCTTTTGACCAAATTGAGTGCGCAAACGTCGAAATTTCAAACGAAATTTTCACGAAAAAATTCTGTGAAATTGTAGACCATAAAAATATAATAAAAATAAAAATTTTCTCATCAGATTTATGGTCCCGAAACCACTGTTCCGACTAGGCCAAAAATCAGGATGTTATATTTCTCCCCACCTTTAGGGATTTTCATCCTCGAAAATCTTACCAGGAAAGTGGTTTTGGTTTTTCACTTTACAATACTTTCACCGAAACATAATCTGTACTAAAAAGCTTATGTACTCAAAAGTCTGATCCATACCATCATGTTACATATACAATCACACTCGAATCTTTTCGAATTCAAATAGTGAAACTAGTCAGTTCATCTCAACCTCATACTCTTTATAATTCCACACAGTCCAATTCAACTCTTAGTCACCTTTCATTTCAAAGCCTCCACTGGCTTTCCCAAGAAATCACTCAATCCGATTAGTGGAATTTAAAATTCCATGATATCCAACATTCATAAAGACATGAAATCCTATGAATCTGGTGAGTAGACATTTGAGTATACCAGCATAATTTACACATCTCATAACATTTAACAACACCACATATTACTTTCCTCTTTCAAGGACAAGAACGATCCAGATAAGAAAATCATTATTAACCTTTTCTATTTCCATTCTAATTCCCAAACGAAAAAAAATTCTGATGATTCTCGCTATATGTCTTTAAACTTTCAACATTTCAAGAATTTGTACTCAAAGATAAACAATGACCATTTCAATATTTTTAAATACCCAGATTATCTTCATATTATCAATATCAGATCTTCTTATCGCATGTGATTCTTCTAGGAAACATACACTTCTTAATTATACTATTCGTCTTTCTACCCGTGAAGAAATAAAATCTTATTCTCAGTCATGCACATCTCATTAAATTCTAAACATATATATCATACAGATTGAACATCTCAAGAAATTCTCTCTTCTAGTCAACAGAACGATTCAACATGCATCATTCCAAATTCACTCATCATGCCAATCGAAGACCATAACAAATGCATTAGCATAAGTAATATTGATACCTCAACTAAAAACATTAACTCTGATTAACTTACTTGAGAAAGGAAATCCACCATACACATTGGGACTTGAAATTTCACCACATTATTAGGATCAATTTAGAGGTATAGTCATACTTGTTCTTTATATACATCAATCACAAGCTGGAGGTCATGCTCTAAATGCAAGCCATGATCAACGAGTTACAAGATAAAATATCCAGAAAACCCAAGATAGAGAAATCTAAAATGGAGAAGCCCAGAATAAGGAAATCCAAGATAAAGAAATCCATGATAAGGAAATCCAATTTACAGCACTGCTTCAGAAGATCGAGAACCAAACTCATAAACATATGAAAGACCCCAATGGTTTTTCAAAGAAAAGAAATCCAGAATAACATCATTCCAAACCACGAACAACAAATACGACCAGAACTATATGCTTCTCATATATATAAAATCAATCAGAGCAATGATTGGTAGAAATAGAATCATGGCACCATACACAATTTCTCATCGATTCCTAGCAGGCGGAATATAACAAAATACCAGAGAAAAATAGAACCATGCAGATTATAATTCAATTAGACTGACAACACATTCGTCTAATGTTAAGATTAGGGAACCTTTTCATAATATAAGAATTCATCAGGGATTAGATAGCCCCAATAATATTTCCACTATCAGATAATCTCATACCACATCTCAATAGATACAATCACAAACTGTTCACTGTAATTATCATGCTTGAACATTTCATATTTCGAATATTGTTCCTCTAACTATTTCTGCCGTCCCAAATTCCATAATATTCCCTTCACTAAGAAAACCAGTTCATGAGGGAATTTCAATCAATACATTTCTCGACATCATACCAGGATAGATCATTTTACGAAAATTAACATTTTTCACTAACTATGATGTTGCGAAAGTTAAACAATCTTTCGGTCAATCCAATATCTTTCTAGCTCGTATCTGTACTTATCAACCCATTCTCAATATCTAATCATGCTTTAACCATTCCATCATTGAACTCTTTGGTTTCTCACCTGGAAACTCATTCAACATAAATCTTAGGAATTTCCATTATAAAACACCACTTTGGTGAGAGGGAGGGGGTCGTAGGGCCTCTGACTCAACTCTTATATACATATACATGTAACACAGTTTTCATCATAGCAATCATATCTCAATCATGTTATTCATTTCGAGTAACTAACATTCATATTGATTTAATGCCCACTTTCCTGTTATCTCATTTAGTCAAGTATAATTATGCATGCATTCCATGTTTTCTAGATAACATTACTTATCTATTCATTTAATCATATAAGTCATGATATCATACATGGGCCAACAAACATAGATAAGTTTATCACAATCCATACTTTTTTCCTCGTACACTATCATTTAGACATATCGTTACAATCATATGAATCAGTCAAGCAATTTAACACATTTACTTAAGCTGTACGAGCTTATCAACCATGATTTTTCATATAAGCATACATGAATGTTCATTCCATCTATATCTTTGGTAAGTTATCTAAACACATGCATTCACTCAAGCAAATCGACCATTTACATCATTGAATTATCTATTAATCATAGATAAGCTCATTTCACCATGTACACATTTCATGAATCCTCATTCGTACCTTTCCAAGTTTTAGTTCGACATGACTATACTTTACTCGAATATTTTAGCATCACATTCAACATGGTCGGTGTAGCTCGGTTAGAGAGTACCTTTGTCTAAACAAAGTGGCTCTCACACACGTTAGGAGACATCACACTATCACGGATCAGTGGCATGTATAGCAAGACTCTCATACATATGCTAGGTTAGTCCGAGAACTAACTAAACCATAGCTCTGATACCATTAAATGTAACACCCCTCACCCGTATCCAACTCAAAGACAAGGTTCGAGGTGTTACCGAACTTAAACATTCACAAATATACAAAACCGGGTTACCAAATTTCGCCCAAAATTAAAACTTTTCAAACACATGCATATTGTCCCTTATATAGGCCTTCGAAACCTATAACATACATCGGGGTGGTTCGGGACTAAACTGAGAACATTCAAAAGTCTTTGAGAAACTTATCAAATTTCTAGCATTAAAGAGTCACACGCCTGTGTGGGTTGGGCCGTATGGTCGTACACGTCCGTATGGCTTGGAACACGCCTCTGTCCTCAGCCCGTGTAACTCTCTATTTATGACGTCAGTAACCGTTAAGGGCACATAGCCAAGGCACACACCGTGGCCAAAAGCCATGTCCTCCACATGGCTGAGACACACGGCCATGTCACTACCCGTGTGGTTAAGACTTAGGCTAATTTCCAAGCCTTTTTGTCATCTTTACATACACACACATACACGATTTCAATGGCACTCATCATGTACATATGCTATATACTTCTCATACATAGTGAACAAGCACAATCACATAACCACAAGACATTAACACATATCATGGATAACTAGGCTTACAAGCCAAAATCATTATAAGCCATATCTTGTGGCTATAAACAACAAATCAATATAAACCAATACCTTTGGCTAATCACAACAATAGTCATCATAGAAAAACTAAGTCCCTATATGTAACACCCTTTACCCATATCCGTTGCCGGAACAGGGTACGAGGTATTACCGAATCATAGTACATACCATTAAATAAAACCAAAACAAAATTATGGCATACAATTAGATCATGAATCATTATAACATATGCCTTTAATAATATTAGCCAAATGTCAAAGGCTTCATACAAAATAATCGGTCAAATACTATACTTAATATTTTAAAACCTAGACAATTATGACACGTAACAAAATAACTAAGTCTACTATACATGCATAATTCAAAATGTTTAGTTCAAATACCCAAAAATATTGATAGTGCAGGCAGATCTTCAACGATCCTTGACTCCTGTGCAAGCTGGACGACACTATAAGACAAAAGAGAGAAAAGAGGGTAAGCTTATAGCTTAGTAAGCAAGTATGTAAATAATGAATAAAGAATCTAATATGTTTACACAATAACTCAAGTGTATCTACTTTTAATTTCACCATTTACTCCACTTTGGTTAAGCTGTCTCTACTGCGTCATACTCACTAAATAAATCATAACTCGAGTTACAAAACTCGAAATTGAAATGACTCATATTAATTTTTACTAATTTTTTTCTAGAATTTTTGGTCCAGCCAATTAGTACAGTTTATTAGTTAAAGTTTCCCACATTATACAAATTTCGATGATCGACCTCTATTCACTACTGAATTGAATTTCTCCCAGTACAAAATTCAAATAGCCATGAATCTATTTCATTTAAAACTAGACTCAATAAGGAATCTATACATATAAACTATATTTCTTAATTAGTTTTGTACAATTTTTAATGATTTTTCAAAGTTAGAATAGGGGATCACATAGTCATTCTGAGCAAGTCACACACAATTATAAATATCTCAAATTATAGAGTTCCTTTACTTGCTCTGTTTCTTTTATATAAAAATAGACTCATTAAGATTTAAATGCATATCTCATTCAGCCTCTAATTAAATTGCTACTATTTTTGGTGATTTTTCAAATTCACATCACTGCAACTATCCAAAATAGTATTATTGCTAATTCACTCTTTCACACTTTCTTTGTATTTACCTCATTTAGCCTACATATCACAATTCACTTTCACCACATTTCATACATCACAAGTGTAGGTTCATGATTACAATGTCACTATAAAATCATCCCGTTGAACAATTCGGATCGATCCTCAATACTTAGTGGTTTCAGCACACAGCTCCACCATCATATTTCATATAATCCGGCTCTCTTGTACACATGGTGAACACTTAGTACCACCCATGTGACCTAGCCAATTTATCTCGTAGCTCTCTTGTCTACATGGTGTCCTTCACTTGGAATCACACATGCGACCTAGCTACATTTATCCTCTCTCGTAGCTCTCTTATCTACATGGGATACATCCCATATCACACATGTGACCTAGCTACTACATAGTATCTCGTAGCTCTCTTGTACACATGATGTGCACTTAGCACCATACATGTGACTAGCTACATTTCATCTATATTATTCAATCTTTCCGAAAGTTCAACCGGGATTTCTCTCACTATTACTTATTTCCATTCTTCCAATAGTCGATTTATGATTCAAAATTAACTAAAATATATAAAATAGGCTGAAATTCAAAAATGTAAATGAAGTTAATGTGTTATTTACATACAAACTTACCTCGGTGCAAAATATGGAAATTTTGCAATTTAGTCCAAAACCTTTTCCTTCCCCCGTTCGAGGTCGATTCCACACCTTTCTTGATCTATAATAACATATTTAGCTCATTTAACACTCATAGTATTTATTTCAATCCAAAAATCACATTATGTAAAAATTACATTTTTGCCCCCTAACTTTTACAAAACTACGATTTTTCCCCTAGGCTCGGAAATTTAATTTCATCCCTTATTCTTAGGTTTTATGACATGCTGAACATTTTTCTCTTCTATAACAACATCAAATTCTCACTCTAACATGTACTTATGAGCATTAGGTATTTTTACCGATTATACCATTTTGCTCGTTTTCGCTAAAAATTGCTTAGAAAAGATCTTTCTCCTAACCTCAAACATTCATATTCTATCATAAAACATCAAAATACATGCATATCATTCATGGGTAAATTTTTAAACATAAATCCTAACTCGAAATAATGGTAGAAATAGGTAAACCGAGCTACGAGGATTTCAAAAAATGTAAAGAACATTAAAAACGGGGCTTGAATGCACTTACTATTGAGCTTGAAAGCTTGAAACAAACCCTAGCTATGGAGAACATGCAAGTTTCGGCCAAGTTAAATGAGGATGAACACATTTTTGTGTTATTTTTCCCATTTTATTTCATTTATTATGCAAATGACCAAAATGCCCTTACTACTAAACTTTCTAAAAATTCCATCCGTGTCCAAATTTTTGTCCATATAAAGTATGATGGTCTAATTGCCATTTAAAGACCTCTAATTAAAACCCCCATTTCAATCAAGTACTTTATGAACTAGAACACACACATTTTTCACCTATTTCAATTTAGTCCTAAACGTCAAACTAAAAACCCAATCGATAAAATTTCGCAACAAAATTTTCACATGATTATGCAATCATAATATAAACACTAAAACTTAATCAAAATAATAAATTCTCAGATTCGTGGTTTCAAAACCAATGCTCCATTTTGGCCCTAAATCGGGCTGTTACACTATACATGCCACTCACATGAAAACATTTAACATACACATGCTAATACTCCAAGGATAATGGCTCGATAGTGTGATGCTGCCTCCGACAATCTCCAACCACGAGCTGACTGACAAAACTAAAAGAAATGGAAAGGAGGGAGTAAGCTTTTCACTTAGTAAGCTCGCATGAACATAACAAGCAATGCGATAACATGTTATTTTCATATTCTTTCTATTTATTCAAATTCCAGCTAAGCTATTTTCTCGAGTCACAGTCATTAAATTATTTATATCTAGAGCTACGGAACTCCAAATTAAGATACGTTAATTTTTCCAGAAAGGAGACTCATATCTATTCTTATCATAAAATTTTTAAAATTTTTGGTCAAGTCAATAAGTACATTTTATTATTCATATTCTCCCCTAGTCGTTGTTTGACAGCTTCGACCTTTCTTCACTTAAATTTATTTATCTCATAGTACAAGACTCAGATAATGTTCCTGTCTCTTTCTCCTAAAAGTAGACCCATTATGGATTTCAGTCATATGAATTTTAAATCATAATTATTTTTGTAAAATTTCTAGTGATTTTCCAAATTTGAGACAAGGGAGTCTGGAAGCACTCTGACTCTGTCTCACAAGAATTCAAATATCTAATGATACAGAATTCTTTTTCTTTCACAATTTCCTTTATGTGAAACTAGAATCATTAAGATTTAATTTCATATTTTATTAAGCTTCTAACTCAATTTTCACTATTTTTAGTGGATTTTCAAAGTCAGACCAATGCTGCTGTCCAAATCTGTTTTGGTATAATATAAGGATCACTATCATAAGATCATTTCCAACTATGATGAACTTACCATTTCATGGATCCCTTACACATTTTTCACAATGGAGCTCAATATAAAAGTTATTATTTCTCATGAGCACATTTAATCATACATTCCAAGTATAGGATGATTCCCTATCACATGCACTCAATCATCAAATTAGTCTCATGACAATGCACCATGTAAATTTGTCTTAGAAGAGCTCATCATTTATCATTTCATTGATATACATCATATTAATCCTGTTGAGTTTGTAGGAAATTCTGATGGATTATCCATTTACCTTCAATTCATAAGAATATCATTTCATGTATGCACTCCCGCGAACCTCAAATCTTACGATGGGATTACCAGTCCACGCTAAATCCCCCGTATCGTAAACTCATAAGGTGATGTCATGATTACCAGTCCAGGCTAAATCGCTTATTGCGACAAACACCCTTACTGAGTTCGGATTTAAATTGCCAGTCCAAACTAAATTCAGTCCCTAATCGGATTAACTGTCTGGGCTAAATCCTAAATGCACATATATTCTTCGGGAGGCTCAATCATTCAAGGAACACCCGTCCGGGCAAGATTCTTTCCATATTTGAGATCAACAGATTACCCGTCCAGGCTAAATCCTTTTTACAACACATGCAGGATCTCAAGACACATGTGTAACATGATTCATCCATCGAATTTCCTTTTTAACCTCAATCGAGACATTTATCAACATATCATTATTAAAGATACATTCCATGGATTTTCATGCTATCATCAAATGTAATTATCGTACATTCATAAATCATACATGTAACACCCCAAACCCGTGACCGTCATCGGATTTGACCACGTGGTGTTACCGGGCTTACTTCCCTTATTTCTCTCTTGGAAATATTTAATTTCTGTTCCAGGCAGGCTAGCTAACTGCGTCACTATCTTCTTAAAAATCATATCTCGAGTTCCAGAACTCGAAAATCAGTTTCGTAAATTTTCCCTGAAACTAGACTCATAATCCCATCTACACATTTTTTTCTAGAATTTTTGGTCGAGCCAATTAGTACAGTTTATTAGTTAAAATCTCCCCTGTTTCAGGGTTCGACTACACTGACCTTTGTGCACTACGACTTGGATATCTTCCTGTACAGGGCTCCAACACTTATGCCGTTTGTTTCTAGAGAAACTATACTCACAAGGGAATCTGTACATATAGAGCATGACTTCTAATTATCTCTGGTTAATTTATAGTAAATTTTCAAAGTCGGAGCAGGGGATCCAGAAACTGTTCTGGCCCTGTTTCGCGAAAACCTGATTATCCCTTAAAATACAGCTCATATGGTCGTTTCGTTTCGTCCATATGAAAATAGATTCATCATGGTTCAATTTCATAATTTATTCACTATTTAATTCTACTTCTACTATTTTTAGTGATTTTTCCATCTCACCTCACTGCTGCTGGCAGCATCTGTTACTAAAGCAAACAATGACTATTTCATAATTCTTCCATGGCCAACTATTTCATCATACATAATACAAACTATGGCCACCTTATCAAAATTAAGGTTTCTAAGGCTCGTGCCTATAGGTTTTAGATTCACACTCAACCGACCACATAGGCCATTTTCGCATGGCTTAAAGTTTACAACCCGAAACTCAACAAAACAAAATAGCCTATACATGCCAAATGTTCTCCTAGTTCAACTACGAAGACAATACCAAAAGATTCCCAGCTAGTGTGATGACTTCAACGACGGTTCTGAAACACATAAACGATACGAGTCCAAGAGACCTAAAATGGGTGACAAGAAAACACCGAGTGAGTTTATAACTCAGTAAGTCATAAGCACTTCACAACCATCCGTTACTAAAATTATCATAAAATGAAATAATGAAACAAGGCCCAACGTTCCAGCCATACCGAGCTACCATAGTTCCTTAGACCTTTCGGATCAATGTCATACCAAGTCATACATTTACATTTCATATACTATTCAATAGGATATTTGAAGCAATTTCCATTCATCATTTCATTTCCGCAACAATCATGCAATTGAAATCATCACATAGATTTAAGACTTACCGACTTAACCCCGAGCATGAACATAGTATCTATTAGCCACGAACTCAAGGTACTTACTCTTTCCGCTGTCCATACTCCACTCGATGAAGACACACCCTCCATATAATTGTTCGATCGGAGATATATATATATAGAGTACGCACACACAAGCTTAATACTCCATTTCGCACACTTAGTGCCATGTGATTTAAGCTCGCACACATAGTGCCATACCCTTCGAGCTCGCACACCCAAGGTCAGATATTTCCAGCATGCACACTTAGTGCCATATATTTCCAGCATGCACACTTAGTGCCAATCTCGTCACCGTACACACGTATTGCCCAAGACACTTAGTGCCGAAAGCAAACTTTCTACACATTTCACTATTTCTTTTACATTCAACAATGTCATCATTCCATACACATACATTTTCATTTAGATATCATCTCATTAAACACAATTGCATAGATATTATGATCATTTAAAACAATACCAAATATATGCTTAATGACTTACCTTATATTGGATGAAACGATTTCCAATCGACTACTCGATTATCTTTGCTTTGCCTTTGTTTGATTCTCCCCTTTTGATGTCTTGATCTCCTAGTATAAATACATTTAGTAGTTAAATTTCTTGCTGGATACTTATGTGTATAATTTAATGGTTTTCACTCCATTCACAACTATCCTTGTTCAAAATATCAAAACCTTAGCCAACATTCAATTAATGCATCAAGGCCGAATGTATTATCACTATTAAGGTAACCTAGTCTCAAGTATTTTCAATTCTCTTGTACAACATCTCAAATTCCCATGACCGATCACACCTATTCTTACTTTCCAATATTCAAATAATCAAAATCACCTCCTAAACACAATAGTCATGGACAATGCCGAATCCTCAAGTGTTTGAACATAAATTATTTTACTAATATAAACATTCACAAATCATATTCATAGGAAGACCGATTTCTTTCCATAGCACATTCATCATCCATACTTAGATGAAACAACCAAAATCCTTCCTTTATACCCTAGCCGAATGCTCCAATCATCCATACAAATTACAAATTTTGCATGGCTAAGTAGGAGCCATTTAACATGCAAGAAAAATAATCATAGGAGAAGAATTTATCATTCTAAGTAAGCTCCTATCTCCAACACTAAATCATTCGGCATTTTGCCTAGACACACACAAGAAATCTCAACTTCCTTGACCTTACCAAGAGTGCATCCACCATTCAACTTAGCATATTACAAAACCAAATCAACAAACTCAAAGCTTACCTCCTAGTAGCCAAAGGTACTTGCCGAATTGACTTGAGTAAATCTCCTTCTTTTCACCCTTTGTTTGGCTATAGCGTAAGAAAGAAAACATGAACACTTTTTTTTTTCTTCTCAAGCCATGGCAATTGTAACAAAATGAGAAAGGATGAACAACAAATTTTTTTTCTCCTTTCTTTTCCTCAACTCACGGCAACAAGGGGGCATCCACACTCTTTTTTTTTGTTCATCATTTCCCTTTTTCTCCATTTCTTTATTCTTTCTAACATGATCCATTAACTAGACATGTTTGAAACATGTTCCTTTGCCCATGCTCTTTATTTTATTATTTCTAACATCCACCATTAGCAAAACATGTTCAAGACATGTTTTCTTTTGCCCATCTTCATTACCATGGCCGGCCACTTCCTATAGTTGGCTAAATTGACATGCAAATCCCTCATGTCTTTACTTCATGCATTATTTGGCCACTTAAAAATTCACCTATCACATTTTCAAGTCCTAACACATGGGTCCTTTCTTATGAATTAGCACCTAATTAATAAAATCAAGGCACGAAATATTTACGCATACAAATTCCACATACAATAAGCACAGAATATAACACCTAATTATTCTTGTGACTCAGTTTTGTGGTCCCGAAACCACTCTCCGACTAGGGTCACATTAGGGGTGTCACAATACAATTAGGCATATTATGAGTTTACTTTAAGTTATCCAAACTTACTTGTCGAAATCTCGTAAAGTAGAACCGTGTAACAATTCATAAAACCCAGGTAATAGTAATTTAACACTCAATTCATGTAACAATAATTTGCCATTTAATTTCACATGACACAACAAGCATTACAATTTTCCATATCGTACACACCATCCATCAACTTCTTTTAAACATATTAAATCATACAATTTATGCCATATTAATAGAGAATTACAATTCATGCATGGTATTGCATTATTATTAACATACGAACTTACTGATGTAAGCATGCCCGGGGCATCCTCGAATGCCAATCAAGAACTAATCGAGCTTCCAAAAGGCCCCATGACTCGAACTCAAACCAAGCAATTTCAAGACGCTTTATCAGCCTTGGTGATGCGCATTTTGGAAGAGAACAAGGCCCTAGATGTTGGAAAAGCTGCGGACACTCTTTTGAAGACTCAATGCACTCTTTTACAAGCCGACTTTAGCTCCTCTCCAGCTCCCCCAGCTCAATTCAGCTCCAACCAGCTCACTTGAGCTCATTTTAGCTCGTTTGAGCTTGATTTTAGCTCGTTTCAGCTCATTTCTTTTTCATTTCAATAAAGTTAGTTTTAACTCTATTTTTAATTTAATTTTCTACATCTCATGTCGATTTCCCTAGCTCAAATTAGTTCATTAAGCATTTTTGATTATTTGAGCTAGTCGAATTTAATATGCTAGTTGGATTTTAATTAATATGTCCGAATTTAGTTAATGTCTTTTAAGTTGTCTAGTTGCTGTTTAAAATTATGATTATATGAATAATTACATTTTATTTAATTATTTTTTTATTTCTTTGTAAGTTCAGCCAAATGTGGAGGTACATTAATGGCTAGGTGATGTACGGGTTTGTTCATTGAATGAGAAGGTTCATGCATGGTTCGGTTCAATGCTTGGAGGAATTATATTTATGTACATGGAGGATTAATTTCATGCAATGGATATGAAGAATACATCTCCTTTGGATGGCACACATGAATGTGTGCATGGCATTTAATGCAAGTTCATGTATGGCCAGATTCGAGCTCCCTTCCAAGTTCCATGAATAGCCGAATGAATGTGGGAGGACCTTTGGAGTTTCTATACACCTATTTGGCCAAGAGACACCTCTTGGAAGCTGCATGCATCCCATGGCCGAACCTAGACAATCCATTTAGCTTCTAAAGCTTCACATACATTCAAGTACTTTTGCTTATACATGAAGCTATCCCATACACTCCCATCGGCTGAATCAAGACTTAGCTAATTAATGTTTCCATTCTAGAACATTCTAGTTAGTTCATGGTCGAATTTGCTTAGTCTTTAAGCTAGCTAATTTGTCAATTCAGCTACTACATGATAGTCTATAAATAGTTTGTTTATTTCATTGTAAAAGAACTTTTGCCAAATTATTGAATGAACATTGTTCTTGTGAGGTTGTTTCCTCTCATATCTCGTAGAAGTTTCGAAAGACTTATCTAGTTTGTGCTAGTGGCATCAATCGACCTTGTTTGAACTTATCACCATTCCTGGTATGGCGTTCACCTATCTTTCTATCGATCTTTCCACCTTAACAATATAGGAACCGGGGTGACACTTTTTAGTGTTGAATCATTCCTGACGTTAAGTTCAATATTCCATCCCCACTTTCCCAAATTTCTTTCTTTCATCACTAAAATCGAACCACCTTTCCAACAACCATCTTTGCTGCCCTTAGCCAAACCTATCATTAATCTTACACCCATTTGACACCTTCCGCTTGTTCAAACCTATTCTTTCAATTCTATTTCCGAGACTGAGGCAATAATGACTCTTTTCATCTACGATCGGGCAACTACGTGACTTTGACTCAATCACACGAGTTGGATCACATTATTTGGTATCAGAGCTTGTAAAACAAGAGGTGCCGACGTTCGTATCAAGATCGAAATAGGTTCATTGTAAAAAAAATCAAAAAAAAATTCAAGTTGTATTTTTCGTTTCTCCCTATTGTAATAGTGCTATCTTGAAGTATTAAAAAAAGAGAAAAAAAAAGAAACGAAATTAAAAAAAAAGTAAAGATCTCAAATTTTTATCTATTGTTTATGTCTTGTTCCGATCATCTCGCGTTCTTTTTCATCAACTTTCTACCCCCTATTCCAAAACGCCACACTACACCAAAGAAAAATTTTCTTTTAGCCTACCCATACACCCATAATTTTATCCCTTGTACAAACTACGAGGTTACGAGAAAAATTTTGAGTGGTAAAAGGCTAGAGAGTGTGAGAGCATTTGAGAGTTGAAAAAGCCTAAAAACGAGTGAAAACACGAGTAGAGTGTTCATCAAATATTTCTTTTCCGAAAGAATTAGTGAGGTTTGTGGTGAGGTTTTAAATATTATTGAAAATCAACATGGAACGAAATGTGGAGGAAAGGCAACCTGTTCGGAATATGCTGGATTTTAACTTACAAGCCTTGCTTCGTGAAGCTGAGCAGTTGTTCGATCGTAAGTTGGAGCCACTACAAGAAAAACTCGACTAAGTGGAGGGAAGAGGCCGACGAGCAAGGACCCCAATAAGTCCACCTAGAGATCGTGGCCGAAGGCAAGTTCGGGATGACGAGGTTTCTGAACCAAGTGAAGACAAAAGCAAAGCAGGTTCGAACATTAGTGACTGGCGGAGAGGCCAACATCATCGTGGCCAATGAGAGCGAGAAAGGTTCAATGATGACTTGAAAAGCATTAAGTTATCAATTCCACCATTTCAAGGCCGTTCGAATCCCGAGGCATATTTAGAGTGGGAGAAAAAGATCAAACTCATTTTCGAGTGCCATAACTATTCAGAGACTAAGAAAGTCAAATTTGCTGCCATAGAATTCACAGACTATGCCATGATTTGGTGGGACCAACTTACCTCAAGCCGAAGGCGAAATGGCGAGTGACCCATTAACACTTGGGCCAACATGAAGGCTGTCATGCGATAGAGGTTCATTCCAACGTACTACCACCGTGAACTTTACCAAAAGCTCCAAAACCTTTCCCAAGGTACGAGGAGTGTCCAGGACTATTACAAAGAGATGGAAGTTGCTATGATCCGTGCGAACGTGGACAAGGATCGAGAAACAACTATGGCTAGATTTTTATCCTGACTTAATCGCGAGATTGCCAACATCGTGGAGCTACAACACTATGTGGAGATAGTTGATATGGTTCACATGGCCATCAAGGTCGAGAAACAACTCAAGAAGAAAGGTGCTGCCCAAGGTTATTCGACCACTAATGTGCCCAGGTGGAACCAAGGCACAAGCAAGAGTGCTACGGCGAGCCAAACAAAAGATCCTATGGCACCCGCCAAAACTACTAAGCCTATGGTTGAAAATAGCAAAGGCAAGGCTGTTAAAAGTACCCAAAATTGGTCAAGGGACATTAAATGTTTTAAGTGCCTTGGAAGAGGGCATATTGCAAGTCAATGTCCGAATCGGAGTGCCATGGTGATTCAACCCAATGGCGATATTGAATCGAAGGAGGAGGGAGACGAAAGAGTTGAAAATGATGCCAAAAACCCTTCTGATGCTGAGAAAGAATTGGAGTATGCAGTCGAAGGCGAGATGCTTGTTGTTAAAAGGAGCTTAGGTGCGCAAGGTACCGAAATCGATCCGCAACGAGAGAACCTTTTTCATACCCGTTGTTTTGTCTGAGGAAAGGTATGTAGCTTAGTGATTGATGGAGGAAGTAGTAAAATGTTGCGAGCACCCTCCTAGTTGAAAAGCTTAATCTACCGACAAGTGTGCATCTGAGTCCTTACAAGCTACAATGGCTTAATAATGGAGTTGAGTTAAAGGTAAGAAAGCAAGTCCTTGTTCCATTTTCAATTGGAAAATATGAAGATGAAGTCCTTTGTGATGTGGTGCCCATGCATACGGGCCATATACTGCTTGGAAGGCCATGGCAATTCGACAGAAGATTGAAGCATGACGGGTTCGCAAATCAATATACTTTCAAGTATCATGTCTGCAACTTTACTTTGGCAACCTTGACACCAAAACAAGTTGTGGAGGATCAACAACGACTGAAACAATCTTTGGAGCGTATGAGAGTGGAAAAAGAAAGTGAAAATGAAAAAGAAAGAAAAGAAAATGAAAGAGAAAAGAACAAGAATTATGATAAAAATAAGACCAAAGTGAGAGAAAAGGAAATTCAAAGAAACATGAGCGAAGAAAAGAAAAGAGTTTTGATTAACCAAAGTTTTCTTGTTTCTAATTTTTTTCAGGTTGACTCAAATCCTATGATGCGGTTGCAATACATTTCTGAAGAGAGAAGGTTTGTAATGGTAGGAAAAGGTAAAACTAATTCTTGTTTACCTGCTCAAGGTATGGTTCCTGGAATTTCTAATACATCTTTGTCCAATTTGGTTGATGAAGAAAATAATAACGATAAAGATATAACTATTTTGGTTGATGGACAAAAAATTCTTGTTACGAGTGATATTGTTGAGTTTGATGGATATTTGTTTTCCAAATTGCATTGTTTAAGTAAACAAAAACATGAATTCAATCTATCTTTTCCATTATTTATTTATGACGGACATTTGCAATTTTTGAACTGCTGCACGAATTCCTATCGTAGTTACTATGCTTTAAGAATACAATTTGAGATGCCCAAGCGAATTACAGACATTATGTTCTTAAAACCCTTGTTCGTTAATTTCTTAAGTTGCAATGAAACATGTTTATTTGATAGTGAAAATGGGATATTGTTACTATCTTGTTGTAATTGTCTTAAGCGTAAGATGACTTGCTTTGTAACGCCCTGATTTTCGGGACTTTTCGGGATTTCTGTGAGTTTTGGTGAATCTTGATTTTTGTATGATCTGATTGTATAAATCATCTTTAAGAATGTTAGTGGGCCTCTAGAAGGCCCAAGTCTAAGTTAAAACCTGGTAGATTTAATAAATTTTGATTTTAAAAGAGAAGGGGGTTCTGGTGTATTGGGCTTTTAAGATTAAATTGGTAGAATAGGCCACAAGAAGACCTGTGGTAAAGTGGTAGGGTGACGCCACTGAGGTGCTAAAAAGGTGGCTTGTGGAAGTCAGGGGGGAGCTAAGGTTCAAGTCACAAGGTAAGCAAATAAAGGTATTATTTTTTTTATGAGCAGGAATGATATGTGATGGAACTCAGGTGAAACTCTGTCAGGTTTGAGTTATTCCGGGGATTGAGTAAAGAAAGGATAAGGGGAGAAAATAAAGGAGTCTGAGTAGGAAGCAAGAGTTGGCCGTATAGGGGACTCTGTAAGTGCAAATTCGGCTAGGTCTATTAGTGTTTGCAATCTCAGCATTTGGATTAGTGGTTGCTGAATTCTTTTTGTCCATTTTCGGGATTTGTTTGGTCATTCTCCTGTTTTGCCGAAATAGGGTAAGGTATCTTAGGTTTTTCTCTTTTTTTTTTCTTTTGCTAGAAGTCAAAACCTACACCCTACATTTGTTCCGACTTGTGTAAGACAAAACTATCATCCTTTCTCTTTTTCAAAACTGAATCCTCTCATCTCCTCCCCTCTTCTTTTCTCTTTTCTTATCGACCCTCATCTTCTTCACCTTTCTTTTCCCTCAAAACCAAATACTTGCTGCCTATTTCTCCTTAGTTGGACCTATATCCTCCATATTTCTTTTCTTCTTTTCCTCATTAACCCCTATCAAAGCTGGTTAGCCGAATCTCCATTGAAGCCGAACCTCTCATCCTTTCTTACAAACTGAAACTTTTCTACACTGAGGTACTTCAGAAGCTGAATCTTTGAATATACTTTTCTCTTCTTGTGTGGTGGTTGGATCTACAATAGATCAGGAGTAGTGTCATAACGTTTTAGGTAAGTGCTCGAATCTTTCATTAGTTATGTTTTAAGGTAAAAGCCGAAATCCCTATCAACTAAGGGTGGCAACGTTTGGACTAAGGGCATATTGGCCTCTTTCTTTTGGTTTTGTGTGTGCTAGTGTGGACAAGGGGGACATTCAGCAAAAGGACTTGAAGGCTAACACTGTTGGACATCTAGATCTAGTCCAAATTTCGGCAAAGGTAAGAACTTTAGGGCCTAAGGTGTTAATGGCCGAATATGGTAAGGAGTTTAATGCATGATAGTTATCGACTTGTAGTCTAACATGTGGGTAACCGATTGTAGGATAACATAAGGGGATCCCATCGTCAATTTGTTGCAAAACAGGTGTGTAAACGACACCCACTTATAAACTAGATCAGCAAAAGTCGAAAGCCGAAATACCGAAGAGCCGACATTGTGTGAACTTGCTAGCGTGCGAGCGCTCGTGAGATAGTTTGTTTGTTAATCCTAGTAATCTCAAGCGGTAAGATTGCAGAGTGTGCAATTTCGTGTACTTCGGTATATTTGGGCTTAATGGGCCGAAATCGGGTTAATGGGCCAATGGGCCCAATTCGGTAAAAATGCTCGGTAAATGTTCCTGTTAATATGTTAATGGCTGTAATATGCATTAAACCCTAAAATAGTAAATTTCCTAGAATACCCCTAAGTATGAAAATTACCACTATACCCTTAGGTGCAAAGTGACCGTTATACCCCTAGGGTTAATTTTGACTGAAATGCATGATATTTTGATTCTGTATGTTGTATGCCATGACATGTATATCTGTTGCATGGGATATGGGTTATATTGATGGAGGAAGCGTTCTGGTGGCTATGCCACAAATATCTGTTCTGGTGGCTCTGCCACAATATTTGTATCTGGTGACTCTGTCACAATATCTGTTCCGGCAGCCATGCTACAAATTCTATGGTGTGTAGCGGATGGGTGGGTCGAGTTGTCTCCCCACATGGTGTAAGGTTGGTACAAGGGTGTATACGGTTGGATATGGGTTGGGTTTTCTGCATACATGAAATATTTGTTCTGTCTCTATTATGGGCCTATGGGCTTCATTCTGAATTCTGTATAGGGCTAAGGCCCAACTTAATCTATTTTCGTGGTTTGATTTGATTTGGACTATGGTTGGGTTATTTTACACACTGAGTTTTCCAAACTCACCCCTTAATTTCATCCATGCAGGAAATCCCCAACCGTAGTGGACTTGGAGCTGTGAGGGAAATCCCCAACACTGCTTTGATAGATATTGGATCTACTCATTCATATGTTGCATGTGCCATATCTGGGTCATTGGGTGTGCACTCTGAGGAGACTATGAGTGGGGTATCGGTACTAAGTCCTTTGGGCCCCTCGGTTAGGGTAGACAAACTGTATAGAGACATGCCTTTAGAAACTCAAGGTAAGATTTTCTCTGGAGACTTGATGGAGTTACCGTTCGGAGAATTTGACCTCATTCTGGGAATGGTCTGGCTTGTTAAGCATAGGGCAACTCTGGACTGTGCTGCTAAGCGAATGGTGTTAAAGACCGCGGAGGGTGAGGAGGTTATGGTGATAGGTGAGCGAAGGGATTATTTGTCCAATGTGGTGTCGGCGTTGAAAGCCGAGAAGTGGATTCGTAAGGGTTGTGAGGCTTATTTGGCATTTGTAAGTCAGTCAGAGACTGAGGGACTGACGGTGAATAAGGTTAGAACAGTTAAGGAATTCCAAGATGTTCTTCCAGAGGAGCTTCCGGGATTGCCTCCGGACTGAGAAGTCGAGTTTGGAATGACTTGTTGCCTGGAACGGCACCAGTGTCCATCACACCATACAGGATGGTACCAAAGGAGTTAGTGGAGCTGAAAGCACATATTCAAGAGTTTTTGGATAGAGGCTTTATTAGGCCGAGTGTGTCTCCGTGAGGAGCACCAGTGTTGTTGGTGAAAAAAGGGATGGGACGATGCGGATGTGCATCGATTATCGCCAGTTGAACAAATTGACGATTAAGAATAAGTACCCTCTGCCAAGAATCAATGATCTGTTTGACCAAATTAGAGGAGCTTCGGTATTCTCCAAGATCGATCTTCGATCTGGATATCATCAGTTAAGTGTCAAGGAGGTAGATATTATGACAACCTCAATTAGGGCCTAATCGGAATAGTGGTTTTGTGAGCACAAATTCGAGATAGAAAGAATTGTTTTATAATTATTTTGAGGTTTATGATATGATTTCATGATTGAGTGAAAATTTCGTGATGAAATTCTATGCATTAAGCGCTTAAGTTGAGATTAGGGACAAAATCAAATAATTTGCAAAACTTGTGTTCTAGAAGTTTTTAGTATGAAATTGCTTTGGAATATTAATTAGGAGGTCTTAAATATCAATTTGACCAATTTCTAAGTTTATGGACAAAAATTGGACATGGATGGAATTTTTGGAAAGTTTAGTAGTAAGGGCATTTTGGTTATTTGTATATTAAATGAAATAAAATGGGAAAAATAACACAAAAATGGTCATCTTCTCAATTAGTTGCTACCGAATTTTTCTCTCCTCTATAGCTAGGGTTTCTTCAATTTTCAATCTTCATAGTAAGTGACTTCAAGCCCCGTTTTTAATGATTTTTATGTTTTTGAAATCCCGATAGCTCATTTAGCTTATGTTAGCAATAATTCAACCTAGGGTTCATATTTGGAAAGATACCCATAGGTGAAATTTGTGTATTTTGGTTTTTTATGATAGAATATGAGATTTTAAATTATGTTAGACAACTTGTGCTACTCGGTTTTGAGTGAAAACGAGTAAAAGGGCTTAATCGGTAAAAATATCTAATGTTCATAAGTAAATGTTAGAGTGAGAATTTGATGTTTCCATAGAAGAGAAAAATGTTTAGAATGTCATAAAACATAAGAATAAGGGCTGAAATTAAATTTCCGAGCCTAGAGGCAAAATCATAATTTTGTAAAAGTTAGGGGCAAAAACGTAATTTTCCATAATGTGATTTTTTGGATTGAAATAAATAGTATGAGTGTTAAATGAGCTAAATATGTTGTTATAGATCAAGAAAGACGTGGAATCGATCGTGATCGGGGAAAAGAAAAGCTTCTGGGCTAAATTATAACATTTCTAAAGTTTGCATCGAGGTAAGTTTGTACATGAATAATTTATCGATTTTTTTATGTTATTTTATGTTGTTATCATATGAATTGGTGACTGTCCATAGAATGATTAAATGATGGAAACTTGCAAATTTAATTAGATTATGAATAACTGTTAACGGTGAAAAAGGAAAGATTTTCCGGTTGAACCCTTGGAACAGGAACAATACGAATGACCCATTGTGAATACAAGTGTGTAGTACTAAGTGCAGGCTTGTAACACCCCGAACCCGAGACCGTTGCCGGTGTCGGACACGAGGGGTTAACAAGCCAAAACCACTTAGGGCACCGACCAATTTGACATTCCCAGGCAAGCTGGAAAACTGCATCGCTGTCGCCTTAAAAAGCATATCTCGAGTTTCACAACTCAGAAACTGATTCCGTAAATTTTCCCTGAATTTAGACTCATATATCCATCCATGGATTTATTTATAGAATTTTTGGTCAGGCCAATTGGTACAGTTTATTAGTTAAAGTCACCCATGTTACAGGGGTCGACTACACTGACCTTCGCGTGTTACAACTTGAATATCTCTCTGTACAGGGTTTCAATACTGATGCCGTTTGTTTCTAATGAAACTAGACTCAAAAAGAAATCTTCACATATAAGGCATGACTTCTAATTCATTCTGGATAATTTATGGTAAATTTTCAAAGTCGCGACAGGGGACCCAGAAACAGTTCTGGCCCTGTCTCACGAGAACTTTAATATCTCTCGATATACTGTTCATATGATCGTTTCGTTACTTTCATATGAAAATATACTTGTCAAGGTTCGATCGCATAATTTATTCACTATTTAAAACCATTCCTACAAATTTTTGTGATTTTTCACATCCACGTCACTGCAGCTGGTAGCATCTGTTTTAAGGTAGGCTTTACCTAATTTGTAGTCTCCATGGGCCAACTATAGTCTTGCCATACATGGGTCCACATATGATCATATTTAGCCATTCCAATGGCTGATCATGTGACCAACACTCCCATTCCAATCCATAATCACATCATGAAACCATATATAATTACAAACCACAAATGGTCTAATTCCATACTCCACTATTACGAACCATTTTCGCATGGCCGTACACATATACATCACAAGTACTTAAAAACAACCGAGGGTAGTTCTATACATGCCATATCCAAAGTTCAACCAAAAGAGTACCAAAAGGGGGTTTGATAGTGTGGATGACTTCACTTCAATGATCCCGAATCCGATCGTTAACGAGCAAAATCTAAAACAGAGAAACAAAGGAACGGAGTAAGCAATTTATGCTTAGTAAGTTTCGAGCCATAATTTACACACAACCAAAGCATAACATTCAAGTAGCTAAACAATAATTCATATGCACAATTTCTCAAAGACATGCTTACTTCACAATCCCAACTCTTATATTCATACACAAATATCGGCCTAGTTAATGCCGATAGCTCATTTATCATTAGAGCGAATATTCGTACGCATTTACTCATAGTGTGCAAAGCACACACAAAACATACCTTGTTGTTGGGAATTTCACAAGTGCAATAACTGAAAATTTTCCAGCAGCTTATAAATTTCAAATCACATACCTTCGGAGTTTATCCGGATATAGCTACTCGTTCAAAACACCTTCGGGACATAGCCCGGTTATGGTAACCCGCACAAATGCCTTCGGGACTTAACCCGGATATCACAACTCGCACAATTGCCTTCGGGCTTAGCCCGGATATCATAGCTCGCACAATTGCCTTCGGGCTTAGCCCGGATATCACAATTCGCACAATTGCCTTCGGGCTTAGCCCGGATATCACAATTCGCACATACATTCACATCTTTGTTTCAATTTCATAACAAACTTTTATGCACATTTTACTTAATCAAAAATATCATTTCGGCTCAATGGCCACATACAAGGGCACAATTTCGATTGCTTATTACTTCGTTCAATCGAATCAAAATCTAAGTTTCGATACTCGAAAACTTACCTCGGATGTTGTCGAACGATTCCGATGGCTATTCGACTACTTTTTCCTTCCCTTTATCGGATTTGGTCCCCCTTTGCTCTTGAGCTTAATTTAACAAATAATTTGATTCAATCATTTGAGTATCGAAAAGAAGAACTCAAGGCACTTAGCCCATATATATTCACTAGACATTAAAGTCACATAAGTACGGAATTCATGAATCGACTCAACACACAAAGCCTTCAACATGCTTACTCATGGCCGAACAACACAACCTCTTAGGCACTCATTCATGGCCGATTATGCATGTTGATGTTAAGGCCAATTACATGTTTAACACCACACATGAATGGCACACATTTTACTAGCTAATGCTTTACATATTGTAGCTCAATACTTATAATATAGCATCAAGCACTCATATGGCCGATTATACTTAGTCATACTTGCACCAATCAACAATAAATTCCAAGATTTTCACATCATATGAGTACTAGGCCGAATGCACTTGCTAGGTTCACATACATTCTTCATCAATTTCTTCTTTAAACAAACACATTTAAGCATTCCTTTCGTATTATCAACTCCAACCATATTCATTACTCAAGTATAGTATTTTCACATTCGGCAATAGTATTACATACAATAGCCGATTCTTCTTACTTTGTATTTGTGCATCTATTTGATCATTAGTTTAGTTCAAACACCCATACACCAAGATTCATCAAGTTTAGCATGAAACATAAACCTTAATCCTCAATGACCACTATGGCCGAAAATCCTAGTCAACCCAAAATCACAATTTCTAGCATGGGTTACCGAGAGAACTTGGTAACTAGCTCAATTTCATCTAACGTTTCAAGAATTCACATGAATTTCTCACTTTATTTATAGCTTAGAAACCGAATGGTTGCTCCCTTTTTCTCCCTTAGAATCGGCCAAGAAGAAACAAGAACAAAAACTTGTTTCTTTCACCCATCCACCATTTCTCCTTAAAACACAAGACAACAATCATTTTCCTCCATTTCTTCCATGGCCGATTACCCACTATCACCACACAATCAAGATTTTGACAAGGCTAAGTAGGAAACTTAGTAACTAGCTTAAAGTATGCTAATATTTCAAGAACTAACATGAAATCACTTACCTTGTTCCAAGCTTAAGGGTGACCGATTGGCTATCTCCCCTTCTTCCTTTGAGTTTCGGCCAAGCTAAGGAGGATGAACACTTTTCTTCTTTTTTTTTTCTAGTTACGGCACAATGGGGGGGGGCAAGGATGAAACAACCTTGGTTTCTCCTCCCACTCCCCTCATATTTTATTGTTCCTCCCACAACATGTTATCACAACATGTTTATTATATTCTTTACCCATCACATTTTGTCTATCTTCATTACCATGGCCGGCCACTTCCTATAGTTTGGCTAAATTGACATGCAAATCCCTCATGTCTTTACTTCATGCATTATTTTGTACCTTAAAATTTACCTATCACACTTTCAATTTTTATCACGTGAGTCCTGTCTTAAAAATTTCACATACGAATGACCAAATCAAAGCACGAGACTTCCACACATGATTTACACATATAATAAACACAGAATTCAATAGTTAATTATTATTATTATTATTATTAGACTCGGCTTTGTGGTCCCGAAACCACTTTCCGACTAGGGTCAATTTGGGGTTGTCACAAGGCTACTACGTGTACCATACTGTTAAGTTGCATGTGTAGTACTAAGTGCAGGCTACTACGTGTATCAGATGGTGAGGTCACGTGTGTAGTACTAAGTACAGGCTACTACGTGTACTGGATTGTTGGTCGCATATGTAGTACTAAGTGCAGGCTACTATGCGTATCAGATAGCTTCGGCTATATGTGTGGAAAGGAGAAATATGTGTAAACAATGGTATATTTGTTATTTTTTTGTTGAGTTCAACGGGGAAAATCGATAAAGTGGTAATATGTGAAAGTTATTATAAGGTGGATATGTGAAAATTTATGTTTATGAAAATTTAGGAGCTATGTGCTCAATAATTGAGTGAATTCTGGTATAACAAAAAGGACTAGGTGAAATTATGCACGAGTGAATGTTGGAAATAAAATAGTGTTGGACAGCATCAGTTACATGATTTTAAAAATTAACCAAAAATCGTGGAAGTTGAATAAAAATGCAAATGATATATGAAAATAAAGCTTAATGAGTCTATTTTCACATAAAAGTAATATGGGAAGCAAAAGAATTCTATATTGTGTGATATTTGAATTTTTATGAAACAGGGTCTGAATGAATTTGAGATCCCCTATTTTGACTTCAGAAATTCACCATAAATTGTAAAAAAATTATTAAGAGTCATACTTTACATGAATGGATTCCATATTGAGTCTATTTTTAATGGAAACAAACGGCATGGTCGTTGGAATTCTGTATATGGAGAAATTTTATTTGTAGTGCACAGGGGTCAGAGTAGTTGAACCCTAAAACAAGGGAGACTTTAACAAATAAACTATACTAATTGACCTGATAAAAAATTCTAGAAACAATTAGTAAGTAGACATATGAGTCTAGTTTCAGGGAAAATTTACAGAATTGGATTTTGAGTTTTGTAGCTCGGCTATGATTTTTTTTAAACCGGGACTCCAGAAAACAGCCTGTCCTGAATATGTGATTATATACTAGTATGATTGTTTTACTTTGATAAATTGAATATCAATTTCGTACTTACTTACTAAGCTATATGCTTACCTTCTTTTCTTTTTCTTGTCGTATAGAATTACTAAGCCAGCTCGAGATTTGGAGATCGTCGGAGACCCATCCACACTATCAATACTTTTTGGTATTTTGTAAACACTATTTTGGAATTATGGCATGTATAGAGGGCTGAATCATTTTGTTATGTGTCATAGTTAATTTGTTTTAAAATATTAATTTTCAAAATTTAATAATTTACTTGTACTTATGTATATCTATTAATGTTATCTATTTTTGTTCAAGCTAGAGGAATTAATTACGTAAGATCAGGTAAATGTGTAAATTCATGTTTTCGTGATCTGTAATATTCTGTACCTTGTTCCACTTAGAACATGGGTAAGGTGTGTTACATTTATTGGTATCAGAGTCGAGGTTTAGGTGGTTCTCGGATTTATGTACTGTGTGTGGAAGTCTGTCTATACATGCCATAATTATATTATGATAGTGTGATGACTCCTGACAATTTAAATCGTGTTTTTATATAGTAAATGGATCCCGACCGAGCTCTAGCTGATGATGTAGAAAGAAATGCGCCAGCTCCCACACAAGGGACTGTGCCAGTTGAGAGTAGGCATGAGACACATCATCAGGGAGATGGGGCCCGGGAAGCCTTTCTCCGTATGATGAGGAATTGGCACACAGAATTTGTTCGGGCAAATCTGAACGCTCAGCCTCCTCCACCCCCTCCTATTCCTCAACCAGTTCCCGTAGTTCCTCAAGGTGCCGAAATGGTAAGATTGAGCAAACCCCCAGTTGATAAAATTCAAAAGCAAGGGGCTGAAGAATTTAGGGCTAATATATATGATGATCCCGAGAAAGCAGAGTTCTAGCTTGAAAATTCTATCAGGGTATTCGATGCACTTTCTTGCACTCCCGAAGAATGTTTGAAATGTGCTATATCTTTACTAAGGGATTCGGCATATCATTGGTGGAGGACATTGGTATCTGTGGTTCCGAAAGAAAGGGTTACATGGGATTTCTTCCAATAGGAGTTTAGAAAGAAGTATATAAGCCAGCGGTTCATTAATCAAAAACGGAAAGAGTTCCTTGAGCTGAAACAAGGTAGAATGTCTGTGGCAGAATATGAACGTGAATTTGTCAGACTCAGCAAATATGCACAGGAGTGTGTGTCCACCGAAGCTATTATGTGTAAGAGGTTTGAGGATGGGCTAAATGAAGACATCAAGCAACTTGTTGGGATTTTAGAATTGAAAGAGTTTGTGGTATTGGTCGATCGAGCTTGTAAAGCTAAAGAAGAACTGAGCAACGAGAAAAGAAAAGCTGTGAATGAAGCCAGAGACGCAAGAAAGAGGCCAATGAGTAAGTCATTCCAATCTCAGTCAAAGAAGTCTAAAGAAATGAATCCTCGGTTGACTGTTTCAACTGGACATTCGTATCGAGATCGTGGGAGATCATATTTGGGTTCTAAAGCTCAAGCTACTTCAATGGCGAGTGTAGGTAATGTGAGATCTAATAGACCCGAGTGTCAGCACTGTGGTAAACAACATTTCAGGGAGTGTTGGAGGATTAGCCGGGCTTGTTTCAAATGTGGTTCCCGAGAACATTATATTAAGGATTGCCCAAAAAGGGTTAAAGAAGAAAAATTTCAGAGTGCCAGACAGACTAGGGCTGCTAATAGAGGTAGACCTCTGAGAAATACTGGAAGTGGAGCTAGCAATCGAAGTGTGACAAAGGAATCAACTGGGAGACCGGAAGCTAGAGTACTTGCTAGGGCTTATGCCATACGTGCTCGGGAAGAGGCGTCATCTCCTCATGTGATCAGTGGTAGATTTTCTCTTTATGATGCTATTGTCATTGCATTAATTGATCCTGGATCTACTCATTCTTATGTTTTTGTGAATTTGGTATCTAGTAAGAGCTTACTTGTAGAATCTACTGAATTTGTGATTAAAGTGTCAAACCCTTTAGGCAAAAATGTATTAGTAGATAAGGTTTGAAAAAATTGCCCTTTGATGATTCAAGGTCACTGTTTTTCGGCTAATCTAATATTGCTATCATTTGACGAGTTTGATGTCATTTTGGGTATGGATTGGTTGATACTACATGATGCTAGAATAAATTGCAGATAGAAAACTCTTGAGTTGAAATGTGAAAATGGTGAAATTCTTCGGGTGGAAACAAATGAATCAAATAAATTGCCTATGGTGATTCTGTATATGTGTGCTCAGCGATACATGCGAAAAGGGTGTGAAGCTTATCTTTCTTATGTATTAAATACTAAAATGTCTGAGTCGAAGCTTGAATCAGTACCGGTAGTCTACGAGTTCCCGGATGTATTTCCAAAAGAATTGCTGGGGTTGCCACCGATCAGAGAGGTAGAGTTTGCTATTGATTTATTACCTAGAACTGCACCAATTTCGATCTCTCCATACAGAATGGCTCCGACTGAATTGAAAGAATTAAAAGCTCAGTTGCAAGAGTTAATAGATAAGGGGTTTGTGAGACCGATTTTCTCTCCCAAGGGTGCCCCCGTGTTGTTTGTAAAGAAAAAGGGTGGATCCATGAGACTTTTTATTGACTATCGATAGCTCAACAAGGTGACCATAAAGAACAGGTATCCGTTGCTGAGAATCGATGATTTGTTTGACCAGTTAAAAGGGGCGACAGTGTTTTCAAATATTGATTTGAGATCTGGTTACTATTAGTTGAGAGTTAAAGAGTCGGATGTGCCAAAAACCGCTTTCAAAATGAGGTATGGACACTACGAATTCCTTGTGATGCCTTTCGATTTAACCAATGCTCCGGCTATCTTTATGGATTTGATGAATCGAATCTTTCAGCCATACTTGGATAGGTTTGTGGTTGTGTTCATAGATGATTTACTGATTTATTCTCGAAACGAGTCCGAGCATGCTGAACATTTGAGAATGGTATTACAGATTTTAAGGGAAAAGAAATTGTTTGCTAAATTCAGTAAAAGTGAATTTTGGCTTCATGAAGTCGGATTTTTGGGACATGTAGTTTTGAGTGATGGTATTCGGGTCAATCCGAGTAAAGTTTTGGCAATTGTTAATTTGAAACCGCCGAAGAATGTATCTGAGGTTACAAGCTTTTTGGGCTTAGCTAGATATTATCGACGCTTTGTCGAGGGATTTTCGATGATCGCCTCTCCTATGACTAAGCTGTTGCAAAAGAATGTTAAGTTTAATTAGACTGAATAGTGTTAACAAAGTTTTGAGAACTTGAAAGAGCGGTTGACCAAAGCACCAGTGTTAGTGCAACCCGAGTCGGGGAAAGAATTTGTGATCTATAGTGACGCATTATCAATTGGTCTTGGTTGTGTTTTAATGCAAGAAGGTAAAGTAGTAGCTTATGCCTCAAGATTGTTGAAACCACACGAGAAGAATTACCCAACACATGATTTAGAGTTAGCCGCCATTGTCTTTGCTTTGAAGATTTGGCGTCATTATTTATACGGTGAGAAATGTCGAATCTTTACTGATCACAAAAGTTTGAAATATTTGATGAATCAAAAAGATTTAAATTTACGACAACGGAGATGGCTTGAATTATTAAAGGATTATGAATTAATAATTGATCAGAAGATTTTACATGAGGCACACAGTGGTTGTTTGCAAGTTCATCCTGGTAGTACGAAAATGTACAACGACCTGAAGAAAATATATTGGTGGAATGGTACGAAAAGAGATATCTCTAAGTTTGTAGCAAAATGCTTGATTTGCCAGCAAGTGAAAGCTGAACACCAAGTTCCTTCAGGTTTACTTCAACCAGTGCTGATTCTCGAGTGGAAATGGGACAGAATTACGATGGATTTTGTGACAAGGTTGCCTCTGACTCCGAAAAAGAAAAATGCCATCTAGGTAATAAATGACAGACTGACTAAATCAGCTCATTTTATTCCGGTATGTACGTATTATTGTCTTGATAAGTTGGCTGAATTATATATTTCTAAAATTGTGAAATTACACGGAGTACCTATGTCTATTATTTCAGATAGAGATCCGAGATTTACTTTGAGGTTTTGGAAAAAGTTACAAGAAGCTTTGGGTACGAAATTAAATTTCAGTACAGTATTTCATCCACAAATTGACGGTCAATCCAAAAGAGTAATTCAGGTACTCGAGGATATGCTCCGATGTTGTGTTTTAGAATTTCTGGACAGTTGGGAGAAATATTTCCCCTTGGTCGAATTTGCCTACAACAACAGGTTTCAATCGAGCATACAGATGGCACCGTACTAAGCATTGTATGGTCGAAAGTGTCAAGCTCCTTTGCATTGGACCGAGCTCAGTGAGAAACAGATTCACGGATTGACTTAATTAGAGAAACTGAAGAGAAAGTGAAAGTAATTTGTGATTGTCTGAAAGCTGCTTCAGATCGACAAAAGTCATATGTATATTTGAAGAGAAAAGAGATCAAGTTCGAAGTGGGTGATAAAGTTTTTCTAAAGGTATCTCTGTGTAAGAAAATTTTAAGGTTTGGTCGAAAAGGCAAGTTGAGTCCGCATTTCATTGGGCCTTATAAGGTTATTGAAAGAGTTGGACCAGTGGCTTATTGGCTAGCCTTGCCAACTGAGTTGGAAAAGATTCATAATGTGTTTCATGTGTCGATGCTGCGACGTTACCGTTCTGATCCTTCACATGTGATTCCTCTAACAGAAATTGAAATTCGACCGGATATGACCTATGAGGAGGAACCAATAAAGATTTTGGCTCGGGAAATTAAACAGTTGAGAAATAAAAGTATAGCCTTAGTGAAAGTATTGTGGCACAGACATGGAATAGAAGAGGCTACGTGGGAACCTGAGGAAGCTATAAGGAAACAGTACCCGAACCTCTTTACCGGTAAGATTTTTGGGGACGAAAATCCTTAAAGGGGGGAGAATTGTGACAACCCAAATTAGAGCCTAATCGGAATAGTGGTTTCATGACCACAAATTCGAGATAGAAATAATTGTTTTATAATTATTTTATGGTTTATGATATGATTTCATGATTGAGTGAAAATTTCGTGATGAAATTCTATACATTAAGCACTTAAGTTGAGATCAGGGTCTAAATCGAATAATTTGCAAAACTTGTGTTCTAGAAGTTTTTAGTATGAAATTGCTTTGGAATATTAATTAGGAGGTCTTAAATAGAAATTTGACCAATTTCTAAGTTTATGGACAAAAATTGGACATGGATGGAATTTTTGGAAAGTTTAGTAGTAAGGGCATTTTGGTCATTTGTATATTAAATGAAATAAAATGGGAAAAATAACACAAAAATGGTCATCTTCTCAATTAGTTGCTGCCGAATTTTGCTCTCCTCCATAGCTAGGGTTTCTTCAATTTTCAAGCTTCATAGTAAGTGATTTCAAGCCTCGTTTTTAATGATTTTTATGTTTTTGAAATCCTGGTAGCTCAATTTAGCTTATGTTAGCAATAATTCAACCTAGGGTTCATATTTGGAAAAATACCCATAGGTAAAATTTGTGTATTTTGGTGTTTTATGATAGAATATGAGGTTTTAAATTATGTTAGACAACTTGTGCTACTCGGTTTTGAGTGAAAACGAGTAAAAGGGCTTAATCGGTAAAAATATCTAATGTTCATAAGTACATGTTAGAGTGAGAATTTGATGTTTCCATAGAAGAGAAAAATGTTTAGTATGTCATAAAACATAAGAATAAGGGATGAAATTAAATTTCTGAGCCTAGGGGCAAAATCGTAATTTTGTAAAAGTTAGGGGGCAAAAACATAATTTTTCCATAATGTGATTTTTTGGATTGAAATAAATAGTAAGAGTGTTAAATGAGCTAAATGTGTTGTTATAGATCAAGAAAGACATGGAATCGATTGTGATCCGGGAAAAGAAAAGCTTTCGGACTAAATTATAACATTTCTAAAGTTTGCACCGAGGTAAGTTTGTACATGAATAATTTATCGATTTTTTTATGTTATTTTATGTTTTTATCATATGAATTGGTGAGTGTCCATATAATGATTAAATGATGGAAACTTGCAAATTTAATTAGATTATGAATAAGTGTTAACAGTGAAAAAGGAAAGATTTTCCGGTTGAACCCTTGGAACAGGAACAATACGAATGGCCCATTGTGAATACACGTGTGTAGTACTAAGTGCAGGCTACTATGCGTACTCAATGACTTCGATCACGTCTGTAGTACAACGTGCAAGCTACTACATGTATCAGATGGCAAGGTCACGTGTGTAGTACTAAGTGCAGGCTACTATGCGTATCAGATAGCTTCGACTATAAGTGTGGAAAGGAGAAATATGTGTAAACAACAGTATATTTGTTATTTTTCTGTTAAGTTCAATGGGGAAAATCGATAAAGTGGTAATATGTGAAAGTTATTATAAGGTGGATATGTGAAAATTTATGTTTATGAAAAGTTAGGAGCTATGTGCTCGATAATTGCGAGAATGTTGGACAGCAGCAGTTACATGATTTTAAAAATTTACCAAAAATAGTGAAAGTTGAATAAAAATGCAAATGATATATGAAAATAAATCTTAATGAGTCTATTTTCACATAAAATAAATCGGGGAAGCAAAAGAATTCTATATTGTGTGATATTTGAATTCTTATGAAGCAAGGTCTGAATGAATTTGAGATCCTATGTTCTGATTTTAGAAATTCACCATAAATTGTAAAAAAATTATTAAGAGTCATACTTTACATGCATGGATTCCTTATTGAGTATATTTTTAAGGGAAACAAACGGCATGGTCGATGGAAATCTGTGCAGGGAGAAATTTTGTTTGTAGTGCACAGGGGTCAGAGTAGTCGAACCCTGAAACAAAGGAGACTTTAACTAATAAACTATACTAATTGACCTGATAAAAAATTCTAGAAACAATTAGTAAGTAGACATATGAGTCTAGTTTCAGGGAAAATTTACAGAATTGGATTTTGAGTTTTGTAGCTCGGCTATGATTTTTTTTAAACCGGGACTCCAGAAAACAGCCTGTCCTGAATATGTGATTATATACTAGTATGATTGTTTTACTTTGATAAATTGAATATCAATTTCGTACTTACTTACTAAGCTATATGCTTACCTTCTTTTCTTTTCTTGTCTTATAGAATTACTAAGCCATTTCGAGATTTGGAGATCGTCAAGACCCATCCACACTATCAATACTTTTTGGTATTTTGTAAACACTATTTTGGCATTATGGCATGTATAGAGGGCTGAATCATTTTGTTATGTGTCATAATTAATTTGTTTTAAAATATTACTTTTCAAAATTTAATAATTTACTTGTACTTATGTATATCTGTTAATGTTATCTATTTTTGTTTAAGCTAGAGGAATTAATTATGTAAGATCAGGTAAATGTGTGAATTCATGTTTTCGTGATCTGTAATATTTCGTACCTTGTTCCGACTTAGAACATGGGTAAGTTGTGTTACAGTTATTCATAAGATGGCATTCAGGACTCGGTATGGTCATTACGAGTTTCTGGTTATGCCATTTAGACTAACGAACACTCCTACAGCATTCGTGGATCTGATGAATCGTGTATTCCAACCATTTTTGGGTCGATTCGTAGTCATTTTTATTGACGATATTCTGGTATATTTTGAAACTAAAGTGGAGCATGTTGAGCATCTCCGCATTGTGCTGCAAGTGTTAAGGGAGAAGGAACTTTAGGAAAAATTCAGTAAATGTGAATTCTGGTTGAGGGAGGTAACCTTCTTAGGTCATGTTGTCTTTGCTGAGGGGATCAAGGTGGACCCTCGAAAGATTGAAGTAATTCATGAGTGGAAGCCACCTAGGTCGGTGTCAGAAATTCGGAGTCTCCTGGGTTTAACAGGGTACTACAGAAGGTTTGTGGAAGGTTTTTCTGTGTTGGCAGCACCATTGACAAAGCTTATAAGGAAAGGAGCACCGTTTGTTTGGACCGAGAAGTAGCAGGAAGCTTTTGAGAAATTGAAGAAAGTTCTGACTGAGGCACCTGTATTAATTCAGCCAGAGTCTGGGATGGATTTTACCGTGTACAGTGATGCATCAGATGTGGGTTTGGGTTGTGTGTTGATGCAAGAAGGTAAGGTGGTTGCTTATGCATCGCGACAGCTTAAGCCTTACAAAGTAAACTATCCTACTCACGATTTAGAATTGGCAGCAGTAATCTTTGCACTTAAGATTTGGAGACACTACTTGTACGGAGAAAGGTGTGTCATATACACGGATCATAAGAGTCTTAAGTACTTGCTGACTCAAAAGGAGCTGAACCTTAGGCAACAAAGATGGATAGAGTTGCTTAAGGATTATGACTGTTCGATTGAGTATCATCCAGGTAAGGCTAATGTGGTAGCCGATGCCCTCAGTCATAGAGCTGTATTTGATCAAAGAGCAATGTTTGCTCGTCTGAGTTTGTATGATGACAGTAGTTTGTTGGCTGAGTTACAAGTAAGGCCAACCTGGGTGGATCAGATTAGGGAAAAGCAGTTGAAGGATGAGTCTTTAGTTTCTCGATTCCAACAAGTTAAGAAAGGGGAAACTTCTGAGTTTGGGTTAAATAGTGAAGGAGTTATGTGTTTTTGAGGAAGAGTTTACGTTCTGAAGGACTCTGACTTAAGGCAGTCAATACTGAAAGAAGCTCATAGAGGACTTTGTGCTATGCATCCTGGAGGGAATAAGTTGTATCGCGACTTGCGAGAATTGTATTGGTGGCATGGGCTTAAATGAGAAGTAACGGAGTTTGTGGGGAAATGTCTGACATGCTAGCAAGTGAAAGCTGAGCATCAACTACCTTCTAGACTTTTACAGCCAGTGAAGATACCACTTTGGAAGTGGGAGAAGGTAACCATGGACTTTGTAAGTGGGCTACCCTTGACATCGATGAAGAAGGACTTGGTTTGGATGATTGTGGATAGGTTGACCAAATCTGCTGATTTCATACTTGTCCGCACTGATTATTCACTTCAAAAGTTAGCTAAGTTGTATATGGCGGAGATCGTTCGACTTCATGGAATCCCAGTCTCAATTATTTCTGACTGGGATCCTAGGTTCACATCTCGGTTCTGGCAAAAGTTGTATGAGGCGTTGGGAACGCGATTGAACTTTACCACGGCTTTTTATCCTCAGACTGATGGTCAGTCGGAAAAGGTTATTCAGATTTTGAAAGACATGTTAAGGGGATGCGTTATTGACTTCCGAGGTAGTTGGGAAGATTACTTACCATTGGCAGAGTTTGCGTATAACAGCAGTTATCAGGCGAGTATCCGAATGGCACCATATGAAGCACTGTATGGACGTAGGTGTCATACACCTAGTTGTTGGACTGAATTGGGAGAACGACAGGTTATTGGACTTGAGTTGGTAGTGAATATTGAAGATAAGGAGATTGAGCACTCAGTGGGTGATATGGTCTTCTTGAAGGTTTCTCCTTGGAAGAAGATATTAAGGTTTGGTAAGAAGTGCAAGTTGAGTCTGCGATTCATCGGGCCTTATCGGGTTCTTAAGCGAGTAGGTCCAGTGGCTTACCAATTGGAATTACCTCCAGAGTTAGACAGGATTCACGATGTTTTTCACGTCTCCATGTTAAGGCAATATCTTTCTGACCCTACTCATGTCGTGCCGGTTGTAGAGATTGATGTGCAGCCTGATTTGACTTTCGAGGAAAAGCCTGTGCAAATATTGGATTGAGATGTTAAGGTTCTAAGAAGGAAGTCAGTTCCATTGGTAAAGGTACTCTGGCATAATCATGGCAAGAAGGAAGCTACTTGGGAACCAGAAGAGGCGATGCGTCAACAATACCCTCATCTGTTTGGATCAGGTAAATTTCGAGGACGAAATTTCTTTAAGGAGGGTAGAGTTGTAACGCCCTGATTTTTGGGACTTTTCGGGATTTCTGTGAGTTTTGGTGAATCTTGATTTTTGTATGATTTGATTGTATAAATCATGTTTAAGAATGTTAGTGGGCCTCTAGAAGGCCCAAGTCTAAGTTAAAACCTAGTAGATTTAATAAATTTTGATTTTAAAAGAGAAAGGGGTTCCGGTGTATTAGGCTTTTAAGATTAAATTGGTAGAATAGGCCACAAGAAGACCTGTGGTAAAGTGGCAGGGTGACTCCACTGAGGTGCTAAAAAGGTGGTGTGTGGAAGTCAAGGAGGGAGCTAAGGTTCAGGTCACAAGGTAAGCCAATAAAGGTATTATTTTTTTATGAGCAGGAATGGTATGTGATGGAACTCAGGTGAAACTCTGTCAGAAAGAGTTTGAGTCATTCAGGGGATTGAGTAAAGGAGGGATAAGGGGAGAAAATCAAGGAGTCTGAGTAGGAAGCAAGAGTTGGCCGTATAGGGGACTCTGTAAGTGCAAATTCGGCTAGGTCTCTTAGTGTTTGCAATCTCGAAATTTGGATTAGTGGTTGCCGAATTCTTTTTGTGCATTTTCGGGATTTGTTTGGTCATTCTCCTGTTTCGCCGAAATAGGGTAGGGTATCTTAGGTTTTTCTCTTTTTCTTTCTTTTGCTAGAAGTCGAAACCTACACCCTACAATTGTTGTAACGCCCCCATACCCGAGACCGTCGCCGGAGTCGAGTACGAGGTGTTACTAAACTTAATTCATTAATTAATCAGCTTAAACAATTTATTTTAGAATTTCCGGACAAGCTGGTAACTGCGTCACATTCGCTTAAAAAATTAATATCTTGAGTTTCAAAACTCAAAATTAAGATCTGTAAATTTTTCCTGAAACCAAACTCATATATATATCTACTAATTTTTTTTCTAGAATTTTTGGCCGAGCTAATTAGTACAGTTTATTGATTAAATTCTCCCCTATTTCAGGGTTCGACTACTCTGACCCCTGTGTATTACGAATCAGATATCTCCACGTACAAAGTTTTAATGATTATTCCATCTATTTCTTATAAAACTAGACTCAATAAGGAATTTATACATATAAAACATAACTTCTAATTATTTTTGTAAAATTTATGGTAAATTTTTGAATTCAGAATAGGGGATTCAGAGACCACTCTAACCCTGTTCCACCAAAACTTAAATATCTCATAAAATATAACTTATTTACCTGTTTTGTTCCATCCATATGAAAATATACTCATCAAGATTCGATTTCATAACTTATTCATTCTCTAATTCCATTTATACTATTTTTAGTGATTTTTCAAATTCATGTCACTGCTACTGTCTGATTCTGTTTTGTGGCCAATTTTACCTTTCCAAGGATTTTCATGGTTTAGTTAAGACATAAAACATACATTTTATCATATATAAACTTGATTAGCCATTCCAATAGCTAATCATTTACAAACCCTTTTCTTACCAAACCATAAGAATATCATATGATCATTTACACAAAGTGAGTATATTGCTATACATGCCACACTCAAAATATACAAGCCATTTTACCAATTTAGGTCTTCGGATAGTGCGAACGAGCCTTCGACCTATCCCGATTCTCAAGCCGGCTTGTCAAAACTACAATGAATGAAAAGTAGGGAGTAAGCATAAATGCTTAGTAAGTTCACATGCAAATAACAAGTAACATTATCATGCAATCCAACATAAACATTATTAAGACACTCATATCATAAGAATACTTACAATCTTACCACAATTTTGTCTTACCAAGTTCTCAACCAAGGATTAAACACATAACTGTCCATTTTCACTTCTTCAACACATTCATCATTGAATCACTTTCGTTTTATGTATTCTCCATATTCTCTTAGGATTCTCCCGTTGAACACATCGGAATATAATTTCGGATACGCGGATAGTGTGCACGTAAGTGCTATACTCATAACTGAACAAGCTTAATAGCTTTTGAAATCTATGTAGCCAAGCTACCATGTAACCCGCCCATAAACAAACTCAGACTCAACTCAACGAGCTCGGATGCCTAGTTACATCTCACGAACTCGGACTCAACTCAACGAGTTCGGAACTCAACCATCCTAGTGACATGTCACTTGTACCCTAATCTATTCCCAAGGTTCAAACGGGATTCTTCTCAATTTTACATTTTAATCACCTTCTTCGAAATGTAAAAACCGATACTTGCCAACATCTCATACTTATTAAGTTGTTCACATAATTTGCATATTACTAAATAATAATTCACAAAGCACAATATTTCATGATAATAAATATCATATCATAAAAATATCATTAAATCACTTAAAATAAAATTATCTTACCTTATTTACACATGCACTTACCCCGATACAAAATATTAGCAATCGAGCCTATTCCTCGTAAACTTTGTTTTTCCCTCGATCACGACTTGAATCTTGTTTCTCTTGATCTATAATACCAAATTGATTTATTAATACATACATTCATCAAAACAGCCCCTAGTACAAACTTTGGCAAAATTACCATTTTGCCCTTAAACTTTTGCATATTTACACTTTTTCCCCTAGGCTCGAGAATTAAACTTCATCCCTTATTCTTATATTTTATGACATGATGATCATTTTTCCCTTCTGTAGCAACATCAAATTCACACTCTAACATGTACTTATGAATATTAGGTATTTTTACCGATTAAGCCCTTTTACTCGTTTTTACTTAAAACTGAGTAGCACAAGTTGTCTAGCATAATTGAAAACCTCATATTCTATCATAAAACACCAAAATACACAAATTTCCCCTATTTGTATTTTTCCAAATATGAACCCTAGGTTGAATTATTGCTAGCATAAGCTAAATTGAGCTATCGGGATTTCAAAAACATAAAAATCATTAAAAATGGGCATAGAAATCACTTACAATCAAGGGTTAAAAGTGTTGAAACCCTAGCTATGGTGGAGAGCAAAATTTGGCAGCAACTTATGGAGAAGATGATCATTTTTGTGTTATTTTTCCCATTTTATTTCATTTAATATCCAAATGACCAAAATGCCCTTCCTTACAAACTTTCAAAAATTCCATCCATGTCCAATTTTTGTCCATAAACTTAGAAATTGGTCAAATTCCTATTTAATACCTCCTCATTAATATTCCAAAGCAATTTCATACTAAAAACTTCTAGAATGCAAGTTTTACAAATTATTCGATTTAGTCCCTAATTTCAACTTAAGCACTTTATGCATAGAATTTCGTCACGAAATTTTCACACAATCATGCAATCATATCATAAACCTCAAAATAATTATAAAATAATTATTTCTATCTCGAATTTGTGGTCACGAAACCACTATTCTGATTAGGCCCTAATTTGGGATATTACAACTCTCCCCCTCTTTAAGGATTTTCGTCCTCGAAAATCTTACCGGTAAACAGGTGTCGGTATTGATTTCTCATGGTTTTATCAGGTTCCCATGTAGTGTCTTCTACCCCGTGTTTTTGCCACAATACTTTTACGAGAGCGACACTTTTATTTCTTAGTTTCTTGACCTCTCGAGTAAAATCTTAATCGATTCTTCTTCGTAAGTCATATCCGGTCGTAGCTCAATTTCTATCTATGAAATTATACGTGAAGGATCCGAAAGATACCGACGTAGCATAGATACGTGGAACGCATCATGCATCTTCTGTAATTCAGATTGCAATGCTAACCGATAAGCTACTGGTCCAACTTTTTCAATTATTTCATAGGGTCCAATAAAACGCGGACTCAACTTGCCTTTCCGTCCAAATCTAAGAACTTTCTTCCATGGAGATACTTTTAAAAATACCTTATCACCAACTTGAAACTCGATTTCCTTTCGTTTCAAATCCGCATAAGATTTTTGTCTATTCGAAGCAGCTTTCAAACAATCTCGAATCACTTTCACTTTTTCTTCAGTTTCTTTTACTAGATCAACTCCATAAATCTAATTTTCCTTGAGTTCAGTCCAATACAATGGCGTCCGACATTTACAACCATACAATGCTTCATAAGGTGCCATCTTCAAACTCATCTGATAACTATTATTATAAGTAAATTCTATCAACAGTAAGTATCTTTCCCAACTACCTTGAAATTCCAATATGCAACATCTAAGCATGTCTTCAAGAATCTGAATCACTCTCTCTGATTGTCCATCAGTTTGTGGATGAAAGGCAGTGCTGAAATTTAACTTTGTACCTAATGCCTCTTGCAACTTTTGCCAAAACCGCAAAGTAAATCTCGGATCTCTATCCAAAATGATTGACAAAGGTATTTCGTGAAGTCTAACAATCTCTCTAATATACAATTCAGCTAACTTATTAAGAGAATAATCCATATGTACCAGAATAAAATGAGCTGATTTAGTCAGTCTGTCAACTATTACCCAGATGGCATCTTTCTTCCACGAAGTTAACAGAAACCCTGATACAAAATCCATAGTAATCTGATCCCATTTCCATTCAGGAACCATGATAGGCTGGAGTAGTCTCGAAGTTACTTGGTGTTCAGCTTTCACTTGTTGACAAATTAAGCACTTTGATACAAACTCAGAGATATCTCTTTTCATTCCACTCCACCAATACATTTTCTTCAAGTCATCATACATTTTCGTACTGCCCGAGTGAACCACCAAACACCCATTATGTGTTTCATGCAAAATCTTTTGAATCAACTCATCATTTTTTCGGTACACAAATTTGGTTTTTAAAAATCAAGCAACCATCAGAACCAATTCTAAAATCTGACCTCGTATCAACCTCACATTATTTTTTTTGGCTTGCAAATCTTCATCACTTTTCTGAGCTTCACAAATCTCTTGTAAAAACATCGGTCTTGCTCTTAACTCTGCTAAAATCAAACCATCATCTGATACCTTTAACTGAGTATTCATAGCTCTCAAAGCAAATAGCAACTTTCTGCACAAAGCATCGGCAACCACATTCGCTTTTCCTGGATGATAGTCAACAACAAGCTCGTAATCTTTCAATAACTCCAACCATCTTCGATGTCTCAAATTCAAGTCTTTTTGTGACATCAAGTACTTAAGACTTTTGTGGCCGGTATATACTCCACACTTTTCACCATACATATAATGTCGCCAAATCTTCAAACCAAACACTATAGCAGCCAATTCCAAATCATGAGTCAGATAATTCCTTTCGTGAGATTTTAACTGTCTCGAAGCATAAGCCACCACTTTTCCTTCTTGCATAAGTACACATCCTAAGCCATTTCGAGAAGCATCACTATACACCACAAATTTTTTACCTGATTCGGGTTGAACCAACACTGGTGCTTTAGTTAATAACTTTTTCAATTCTTCAAAACTCTGTTGGCATTCTTCCGTCCACTCAAATTTAACATCCTTTCGGAGTAGTCTAGTCATAGAAGCAGCAATTATAGAAAGTACATTTACAAACCGCCGATAATACCCAGCTAGCCCCAAGAAACTTCTAACTTCGGTTACATTTTTCGGTGGTTTCCAATCAACAATGGCCAAAATTTTACTAGGATCAACCCGTATACCATCACCTGAAACAATGTGACCAAAAAATCAAACTTCCCAAAGCCAAAATTCACTTTTACTAAACTTGGCATATAACTGCTTATTTCTCAAAGTTTGCAAAACTATCTTCAAGTGCTCGGCATGCGCTGTCTCATCTTTCAAATAAATTAAGATGTCATCTATAAATACCACAAAAAATTTGTCCAAGTATGGCTGAAATATGCGATTCATCAAATCCATAAACACAGCAGGAGCATTTGTTAACCCGAATGGCATAACTAAAAATTCATAATGACTGTTCATTTTTCTAAAAGTAGTTTTAGGCACATCCAACTCTTTTACTCACAGCTGGTAGTATCTAGATCTCAAGTCAATCTTTGAAAACCATGTCGCTCCTTTTAGCTGATCAAACAAATCATTAATTCTCGACAATGGATACTTGTTCTTGATTGTCACCTTGTTTAATTGCCGATAGTCAACACACAATCTCATAGAACCATCTTTCTTTTTCACAAATAACACAGGAGCACCCCAAGCTGAAAAACTCGGTCTCACAAAGCCTTTGTCAGTCAACTCTTGCAATTGTGACTTTAATTCTTTCAACTCTGCTGGTGCCATTCTATACGAAGAAATCGAGATCGGAGTTGTTCCTGGTATCAACTCAATATCAAATACTACTTCCCTGATTGAAGGCAAACCCGGCAACTCTTCTGGAAATACATCCGCGAATTCACACATAATCGACACTGATTCAACTTTCTTTTCAATTTCTTTTGTATTAAGTACATATGCCAAATAAGCTTCATAACCCTTCCTCAAATATCTCTGAGCCAACATTGAAGAAATCACACTAGATAATGCCTCTGATTTGCTTGATTCAACCCGCAGAATTTTACCACTTTCACACTTTAATTCTATAACCTTTTCTTTGCAATTTACTATAGCATCATGCAATGTCAACCAATCCATACCCAAAATAACATCAAATTCATCAAACAGCAACAACATCAAGTCGGCCGGAAAGTAATGACCCCGAATTATTAAAGGACATTTCTTGCATACTTTATCAACTATCACACATTTGCCTAATGGATTCGACACTCTAATCGTAAATTCTGTGTACTCTACAGGTATATTCATACTAGACACCAATTTCATGCATACATATGAATGAGTAGAACCGGGATCAACCAAAGCAATAACATTAACATCATAAAGAGAAAATATACCAGTAATCACGTCGGGTGATGAAGCATCTTCACGTGCTTTTATGCATAAGTTCTAGCTAGAGCCCTTGCTTTAGGTTTAACTGCTGAATCTCTGACTACATTCTTGCTACTTGCTTCATTTCTAACTTTTCTCGAATATCTTCCCCTCGAGTCTGCACCACTAGCTTTTACACTCTGAAATTTTTCTTTCTCAACTCTCTCTGGGCAGTCTCTAATAAAATAATCCAGAGAACTACACCGAAAACATTCATTAGCTCTACACGGGCCAAAATGATTTCTACCACACCGCTGGCACTCGGGCTTAGCAAATCTCGAATTCCCCACACTAGCCATGGAAGTAGTCTGAGATTTAAGACCCACATTCTGCTTCTTAGAATTTCCATATGATTGTGAAGCCGAAACCTGAGAATGAGGATTCATATTTCTAGATTTTCTAGATTGCTGTGAGAATGAATTGTTCGTCGATCTTTTCTTCTAGTTTCTGGTCTCAACCTCTACTTTTTTCTTTTCTTTAAGAAGTTCTTCAGCCTTGCAAGCCCGATCAACAAGTACTACCATTTCTTTTAACTCAAGAATCTCAAAAAATACTTTGATGTCTTCATTGAGTCCATCTTCAAATCGTCTGCACATTTTAGCCTCTGTAGGAACATATTCTCTAGCATACTTACTCAACCTGACGAACTCCCTAACGTATTCAGTAACTGTCATGTTGCCATGCTTCAATTCAAGAAACTCTTTACGCTTCTGATCAACAAATCTTTCACTGATGTATTTCTTCCGAAATTCTTCTTGAAAGAACTCCCAAGTCACTTTCTCTTTCAGTACCACTGAAATCAATGTCTTCCACCAATGATAGGCTGAATCCCTCAACAATGATATAGCATATTTCAAGCATTCCTCAGATGTACAAGACAATTCATCAAATACCCGAATAGAATTCTCAAGCCAAAACTCTGCTTTCTCGGTATCATCATCAACATTTGCCCTGAATTCTTTGGCCCCTTGCTTGGGGATTCTGTCAACTGGAGTTCTGTGAAATTTCATCAGATCCATACCTTGAGGCATTGGGGGTACAGGTTGAGGAATTGGGGGAGGTGGGGCAGGTTGTGCATTCGGGTTCGTATGAACGAACTCAGTATACCAGGCATTTATCATCTAGAGAAAGGCTTCCTGAGCCCCTTCTCCTCCTCCTTGACCAACAGTAGGAGGTGGATTTTCAGTTGGCACCACCCCTTCAGCCGGAGCTGGTACATTACTCTCTACATCATTAGCCGCAGCTGGATCGGGATCCATTTACTATAAAAATATCATTTAAAAGGTCAGAAGTTGTCACATTATCACAATATATATATATATATATGACATGTATAGCAAAACCCGTACATACAACATGTTAGTTAGAGAACTGACTAAACCTGTTCTGATACCACCAAATGTAACGCCCCCTACCCGAGACCGTCGCGGGAGTCGAGCACGAGGTGTTACTAAACTTAATTCATTAATTAAACAGCTTAAACAATTTATTTTAGAATTTCCAGACAAGCTAGTAACTGCATCACAGTCGCTTAAAAAATTCATATCTCGAGTTTCAAAATTCGAAATTAAGATCCGTAAATTTTCCCTGAAACTATACTCATATAAATATCTACTAATTATTTTTATAGAATTTTTGGTCAAGCTAATTAGTACAGTTTATTAATTAAAGTCTCTCGTGTTTCAGGGTTCAACTACTCTGACCTCTATGTATTATGAATTAGATATCTCCCTGTACAGAGTTTCAATGATTGTGCCATTTGTTTCTTATAAAACTAGACTCAATAAGGAATCTATATATATATAACATGACTTCTAATTATTTTTTTTACAATTTATGGTAAATTTTTAACTTCAGAATAGGGGATTCAGAGACCACTCTAACCCTGGTCCACCAAAACTTAAATATCTCATAAAATATAACTCATTTACCTGTTTTGTTCCATCCATATGAAAATATACTCATCAAGCTTCTATTTCATAACTTATTAATTCTTTAATTCCATTTATACTATTTTTAATGATTTTTCAAATTCATGTCACTGCTACTGTCTGATTCTGTTTTGTGGCCAAATTTACCTTTCCAAGGATTTTCATGGTTTAGTTAAGACATAGAGCATAGATGTTATCATATATAAACTTGATTAGCCATTCCAATAGCTAATCATTTACAAACCCTTTTCTTACCAAACCATAAGCATATCATATGATCATTTACACAAAGTGAGTATATTGCTATACAAGCCACACTCAAAATATACAAGCCATTTTACCAATTTAGGACTTCGGATAGTGTGAACGAGCCTTTGACCTATCCCGATTCTCAAGCCGGCTTGTCAAAACTACAATGAATGGAAAGGAGGGAGGAAGCATAAATGCTTAGTAAGTTCACATGCAAATAAAAAGTAACATGATCATGCAATCCAACATAAACATCATTAAGACACTCATATCATAAGAATACTTACTATCTTACCACAATTTTGTCTTACCAAGTTCTCAACCAAGGATTAAACTCATACCTGTCCATTTTCACTTCTTCAACACATTCATCATCGAATCACTTTTGTTTTAAGTATTCTCCATATTCTCTTAGGATTCTCCCGTTGAACACATTGAAATATAATTTCGGATACGCGGATAGTGTGCACGTAAGTGCTATACTCATAATTGAACAAGCTCAATAGCTTTTGAAATCTATGTAGCCAAGCTACCATGTAACTCACCCATAAACGGACTTGGACTCTACTCAAAGTGCTCAGGAGTTTGCATCCATAAGTGAACTCGGACTTAACTCAACGAGCTCGGATGCCTAGTTACATCTCACGAACTCGGACTCAACTCAACGAGTTCGGAACTCAACCATCCTAGTGACATGTCACTTGTACCCTAATCTATTCCCAAGGTTCAAACGGGATTCTTCTCAATTTTACATTTTGATCACCTTCTTCGAAATGTAAAAATCGATACTTGCTACATCTCATACTTATCAAGTTGTTCACATAATTTGCATATTACCAAATAATAATTCACAAAGCACAATATTTCATGATAATAAATATCATATCATAAAAATATCATTAAATCATTTAAAATAAAATTATGTTACCTTATTTACACATGAACTTACCTCGATACAAAATATTAGCAATCGAGCCTATTCCTCGTAAACTTTGTTTTTCCCTCGATCACGACTTGAATCTTGTTTCTCTTGATCTATAATACCAAATTAATTTATTTAATACATACATTCATCAAAACAGCCCCTAGTACAAACTTTGGTAAAATTACCATTTTGCCACTAAATTTTTGCATATTTACACTTTTGCCCCTAGGCTCGGGAATTAAACTTCATCCCTTATTCTTATGTTTTATGACATGCTGATCATTTTTCCCTTCTATAGCAACATCAAATTCACACTCTAACATGTACTTATGAATATTAGGTATTTTTACCAATTAAGCCCTTTTACTCGTTTTCACTTAAAACCGAGTAGCACAAGTTGTCTAGCATAATTTAAAACCTCATATTCTATCATAAAACACCAAAATACACAAATTTCACTTATGGGTATTTTTCCAAATATGAACCCTAGGTTGAATTATTGCTAGCATAAGCTAAATTGAGCTACCGGGATTTCAAAAACATAAAAATCATTAAAAAGGGGCATAGAAATCACTTACAATCAAGGGTTAAAAGTGTTGAAACCCTAGCTATGGTGGAGATAAAAATTTGGCAGCAACTTATGGAGAAGATGATCATTTTTGTGTTATTTTTCCCATTTTATTTCATTTAATATCCAAATGACCAAAATGCCCTTCCTTACTAAACTTTCAAAAATTCCATCCATGTCCAATTTTTGTCCATAAACTTAGAAATTGGTTAAATTCCTATTTAATACCTCCTAATTAATATCACAAAGCAATTTCATACTAAAAACTTCTAGAATGCAAGTTTTGCAAATTATTCGATTTAGTCCCTAATTTCAACTAAAGCACTTTATGCATAGAATTTCGTCACGAAATTTTCACACAATCATTCAATCATATCATAAGCCTCAAAATAATTATTAAATAATTATATCTATCTCAGATTTGTGGTCACGAAACCACTATTCTGATTAGGCCCTAATTCGGGATATTACACTTGTGCCGACTTGTGTGAGACGAAACTATCATCCTTTCTCTTCTTCAAAACCGAATTCTATCATCTCCTGCCCTCTTCTTTTCTCTTTTCTTATTGACCCTCATCTTTTTCACCTTTGTTTTCCCTCAAAACCAAATACCTGTTGCCGATTTCTCCTTAGCTAAACCTATATCCTCCATATTTCTTTTCTTCTTTTCCTCATTAACCCCTATCAAAGCTGGTTAGTCGAATCTCCATTGAAGCCGAACCTCTCATCCTTTCTTACAAACAGAAACTTTTCTACACTGAGGTACTTCAGAAGTTGAATCTTTGAATATACTTTTCTCTTCTTGTGCGGTGGTTGGATCTACAGTAGATTGGGAGTAGTGTCATAACGTTTTAGGTAAGTGCTCGAATCTTTCATTAGTTACTTATGTTTTAAGGTAAAAGCCGAAATCCCTATCAACTAAGGGTGGCTAACGTTTGAACTAAGGGCATATTGGCCTCTTTCTTTTGGTTTTCTGTGCACTAGTATGGACAAGGGGGACATTCAGCAAAGGGCTTTGAAGGCTAACACTGTTGGACATCTAGATCTAATCCAAATTTCGGCAAAGGTAAGAACTTTAGGGCCTAAGGTGTTAATGGCCGAATATGGTAAGGATTTTAATTCATGATAGTTATCGACTTGTATTCTAACATGTGGGGAACCGATTGTAGGATATCGTAAGTGGATCCCATCATCAATTCGTCGCAAAACAGGTGTGTAAACGACACCCATTATAGACTAGATCGGCAAAAGCTGAAAAGCCGAAATAATGAAGAGCCGACATTTTGTGAACTTGCGAGCGTGCGAGTGCTCGTGAGATAGTTTGTTTGTTAATCCTGGTAATCTCAAGCGGTAAGATTGCAGATTGTGCAATTTCGTGCACTTCAGTAAATTTGGGCTTAATGGGCCGAAATCAGGTTAATGGGCCAACGGGCCCAATTCGGTAAAAACGTTCGATAAGTGTTTCTATTAATACGTTAATGGCTGTAATATGCATGAAAACCCTAAAATAGTAAATTTACTAGAATATCCCTAAGTATGAAAATTACCATTATACCCCTAGGTGCAAAGTGACCGTTATACCCCTAGGGTTAATTTTGACTGAAATGCATGATATTATGATTCTGTATGTTGTATGCCATGACATGTATATCTGTTGCATAAGATATGGGTTATATTGATGGAGGAAGCGTTCTGGTGGCTATGCCACAAATATCTGTTCTGGTGGCTCTACCACAATATTTGTATCTGGTGACTCTGTCACAATATCTGTTCTGGCAGCCATGCTGCAAATTCTGTGGTGTGTAGCGGATGGGTGGGTCGAGTTATCTCTCCACATGGTGTAAGGTTGGTACGGGGGTGTATACAGTTGGATATGGGTTGGGTTTTCTGCATACTTGAAATATCTATTCTGTCTCTGTTATGGGCCTATGGGCTTCATTCTGAATTCTGTATAGGGCTAAGGCCCAACTTAATCTGTTTCTATGGTTTGATCTGATTTGGACTATGGTTGGGTTATTTTACACACTGAGTTTTCCAAACTCACCCCTTAATTTCGGAGTGGCCACATTTTCTGCAATTTCAATTTTCTTCATGTGTTTTGATCAGCCTTTACTTACTTTAATTGTTTTGGGTTTTAAGTTGTAATAAGGCCGCTCATAAATTTTATGGTTTTATTAATTGTTTTACATATACTCGATTTAAACTGTTAGATTCAGGCTATGTGGGTTTCTGTTCAAAATTAATAAACGATTTCAAAACACAACGAGCGAAACACATGTATAACCTAAAGACTTAATTAATCGGTGTTTTTTTTTCCTTAGTCAACAATTAACCATTGTTTTACAAAATCACCCTGATTACCATAAACAAAGAACACAATCAACCGTAAGTCAATGTGACACGTCAGACTTGGCCATAACGTCTAGGCTGGGTTTGAGGCGTTACATGGTTTTATGACCATTTGAATAAGTTCCTGCTCTATAATGATTCTCATTTGGTTGCAAGTTCTAAGACGTTTTTGCAGTAAAGCATGATGCGACAATTAATCACATTTATACAAGAACGAACAAGTAGGCATCCCTATTTCAAAACTAACCGGCGACTTGACTTGAGGACAAGTCACTTTGAAGATGGGGGGAATGATGTAAGCACGCCCAGGGCATCCTCGAATGTAAATCAAGAACTAATCGATCTCCAAAAGGCCCCATGACTCGAGCTCAAACCAAGCAATTTCAAGACGCTTTATCAGCCTTGGTGATGCGCATTTTAGAAGAGAACAAGGCCTTAGACGTTGGAGAAACTACGGGCACTCTTTTGAAGACCCAATGCACTCTTTTACAAGTCGACTTTAGCTCCTCTCCAGCTCCCCCAACTCAATTCAGCTCTAACCAGCTCACTTGAGCTCGTTTTAGCTTGTTTGAGCTTGATTTTAGCTCGTTTCAGCTCATTTCTTTTTTCTTTTCAATAAACTAAGTTTTAACTCTATTTTTAATTTAATTTTCTACAGCTCATGCCGATTTCCCTAGCTCAAACTAGTTCATTAAGTATTTTTGATTATTTGAGCTAGCCGAATTTAATATGCTAGTTGGATTTTAATTAATATGTCTGAATTTAGTTAGTGTCATTTAAGTTGTCTAGTTGTTGTTTAAAATTATGATTATATGAATAATTATATTTTATTTAATTATGTTTTTATTTCTTTGTAGGTTCAGCCAAATGTGGACGTACATTAATGGCTAGGTGCATGTTGGGTTTGTTCATTGAATGAGAAGGTTCATGCATGGTTCGGTTCAATGCTTGGAGGAATTATATTCATGTACATGGAGGATTAATTGCACGCAATGGATATGAAGAATACATCTCCTTTGGATGGCACACATGCATGTATGCATCGCATTTAATGCAAGTTCATGTATGGCCAGATTCGAGCTCCCTTCCAAGTTCCATGAATAGCCGAATGAATGTGGGAGGACCTTTGGAGTTTCTATGCACCTATTTAGCCAAGAGACACCTCTTGGAAGATACATGCATCCCATGGTCGAACCTAGACAATCCATTTAGCTTCCAAAGCTTCACATACATTCAAGTATTTTTGCTTATACATGAAGCTGTCCTATACACTCCCATCAGCCGAATCAAGACTTAGCTAATTAATGTTTCCATTCTAGAACATTCTAGTTAGTTCATGGCCGAATTTGCTTAGTCTTTAAGCTAGCTAATTTGTCCATTCGACTACTACATGATAGTCTATAAATAGTTTGTTTATTTCATTATAGAAGAACTTTTGCCAAATTATTGAATGAACATTGTTCTTGTGAGGTTGCTTCCTTTCATATCTCGTACAAGTTTCGAAAGACTTATCTAGTTTGTTCTAGAGGTGTCAATCGACCTTGTTTGAACTTATCATCACCATTCTTGGTATGGCGTTCACCTATCCTTCTATCCATCTTTCCACCTTAACAATATAGGAATCGGGGTGACACTTTTTAGTGTTGAATCATTCCTGACGTTAAGTTCGATATCCCATCCCCACTTTCCCAAATTTCTTTCTTTCATCACCAAAATCGAACCACCTTTCCAACAACCATCTTTATTGCCCTTAGCCGAACCTATCATTAATCTTACACCAATTTGAAACCTTCCACTTGTTCAAACCTATTCTTTCAATTCTATTTTCGAGACCGAGGCACGAACAGCTCTTCTCGTTTACGATCATGCAACTATGTGAATTTGACTCAATCACCCGAGTCAGATCACATCACTTACCTCGATCCAGAAACGGTAATTTACCATTTTAGTCCATAACCTTGTATTTTCCTGATTTAAGCCCGAATCTCGATTTCCTTGATCTATAATGTCACATTTAGCCTACTAATTAGTTACACTATTCATACGGGTCTAAAATCATATTTTACAAATTTGCATTTTGACCCTTAAACTTTTGCATATTTGCACATTTTTCCCTTCTATGGAAACATCAAATTCTCACTCTAACATGTACTTATAAACATTAGGTATTTTTACCAATTATGTCATTCTCCTCGTTTTCACGTAAAATCGCTTAGAAAAAGTTATTTAATACAATTTCAAGCTTCATATTCTACAATTAAACATCAAAATACACACATATCATTCATGGGTAAATTTTTAAACACAAACCCTAGCTCAAATAAATGGTAGAAATAGCTAGAACATGTTACCAGGACTTCAAAAATGTAAAGAACATTAGAAATGGGACTCAGGATCACTTACAAATGAGCTTGGAAAGCTTGAAAACCCAAGACATGGTGTTTTTCATGAGACATTCGGCCATGAGGAAGAAGATGAGCAAATTTGGCTTATTTTGACATTTTTAATTCATTTAATTACCAATTTACTAAAATGCCCTTAATGGAAAACTTTTAAAAACCTATCATACCATGTCCATTTTTGTCCACAAACTTCAAAATGGTGTAATTACCATTCAAGGATCTTTAATTTTAAAACTCATAATAATTAGACACTTCTAACATGTAGAACTCAACTTTTGCACTTTTTACAATTTAGTCCTTTTGACCAAATTGAGTGCCCAAACGTCAAAATTTTCGAATGAAATTTCCCAAAATCATTCTATGAAATCGTAGATAATAAAAATATAATAAAAATGAAATTTTCCTCATTGGATTTGTGGTCCCGAAACCACTGTTCCAACTAAGCCTAAAATCAGGATGTTACAGATCTACTATCTTCAGCCTCCTCCTTTACTACCTCAAAGAGATAAGGCTGATGGCTTAAATCTACTTCATTGCTGCTACATGGAGATAAGATTCACCGTCTTCGATCTGCCTCACTGCTACTTCAGGGAGATGAGGCTGGTGGCCTAAATCTGTTCCATTGCTGCTTCAAGAAGATAAGATTTGTCGTCTTTGATCTACTCCACTTCTATCTCAAGGAGATAAGATCTACAATCTTCAGCCTACTCCTTTGCTACCTCAAGGAGATAAGACTGGTGGCTTAAATCTGCTCCCCTTCTGCCTCGAGAAGATAAGATTTGTCATCTTTGATCTATTCCACTGCTATCTCAAGGAGATAAGATCTACAATCTTCAGTCTGCTTCCTTGATACCTCGGGAAGATAAGACTACAATCTTCGAACTGCTCCCTTACTACCTCAGGCAAATAAGGCTGGTGGCTAAAATTTGCTCCACTGCTATCTCAGGGAGATAAGATCTACAATTTTCAATCTGCTTCCTTGCTACCTCAGGAAGATAGGACACAATCTTTGGCCTGCTCCCTTGCTACCTCAGGGAAATAAGGCTGGTGGCTAAAGTCTGCTCCCCTACTACCTCAAGGAGATATGATTCGCCATCTTCGATCTGCTCCACTACTATCTCAGGGAGATAAGATCTACAATCTTCAGTCTACTTCATTGCTACATCAGGAATATAAGACTACAATCTTCGGCCTACTCCCTTGCTACCTTAGGAAGATAAGATTCGCCATCTACGATCTGCCCCACTGCTATATCAGGGAGATAAGATCTGTGAATTTACCGATGTTGCTACACCGTCCTCTAATGACCTGTAGAATCGATTTCATGTACCTATGCTTATGTCAAATGATTAGGATGCTATGATCGAAATGAATCAAATGCTCCTAACTAGATGTGTTATGAATGATATATGAATGCAGAAATGAGAATGATTCTTTTTTAAATGCTTAAGGTATCATCGCTTGTTGTCCATCAGGGCATTATCACTGACGTATTACTCTACCATCTTGTTTGGCTGGTATTCTTGACAGAAAACTGCAAGAAACATTCACATTTGCTCAGCAAACTTACCCCGCTGTAATTTCAGAGTCCCTTCCACTGTTCCTTATGGGACATAAAGTTTGTACCTCCCACTATAACTTCAAGGGAATAACATTTGGTTTGTCTATCCATCCTACTACAACTCAGAGGTATAGGATTTGTAGCATCTTCAATCAATTTGATCTGTTACACCATTCCCTGAGTGTAATAACCAGATGTATATGTTTGATATTTTGCATGAATACAGATTATCATTTTTCTTTTCCCGAGAATGATCCCCTTTTACATTTGGGTTAAATTGCTAGTTATTTGTCGAGGTTGTATCACCGGCGAAATGTGACAGCCCCAAATTGACCCTAGTCGAAAAGTGGTTTCGGGACCACTAAACCAAGTCATAAAAATAATTAACCGTCATAGTTGATGCTCATTATATGTACATATGCATGTGTGAAAATTTCATGTTTGAATTTTGTTAATTGTAAGTGAATTTTATCAAATAGGACTTATGTGAGAAAATTTAGAAATGTGCTAGGCAAATGTAAAGTGGCCTAATACTGCATGTTGTGAAAATGATGGGTTTGCATGTCAAATTACCCAAAATTAAAGCATAGTGGCGGCCATGCTATGGGTGGAAACATCTTTGTAAACATGTTGTGTAGTGTGTTATGTTAGAAAGAACAAAAAAGGGTTAGGATTAAAGTAATGCAAAGGGAGGAGTGATGAAAAAAAAATTGTCTCACCCATGCCCCCCCCATTGCCGTGAATTGAAGAAAGAAAACAAAAAAAAAAGTGTTCATCCTTGAACATCTTTGGCCGAAAATTTTAAGGAGAAAGGAAGAAGAAAGGATTTTCTTGCTTCTTGTTCGGTTGGTTGGTGTTTAGGAGGAGCTCAAGAGCAAAGGGGAACTAAATCCGATAAAGGGAAGGAAAAAGTGGTCGAATAGCCATCGGAATCGTTCGACAACATCCGAGGTAAGTTTTCGAGTAACGAGACTTAGTTTACGATTTGATTAAGTCATGACGTATGAGCATAACAAATATACGGTGATATGATGATTCTACTTGAATTATATGTTGAGTTAATTAGTCTATACGTATGACGGGTAGCCGTATGTGCATAGAGATCGTGTCATAAAGCAAACTAAACCATGTTGTTTGTATGTGGCTAGTGAGCCGAAAATGGGATTGCTTAATACGTGACTTGTGTTTGAACTCTAATTATGAAAATGAAATGTAGATGTGTCATGATTTATTGATATGTGCATGAATATTTGGATCATAACCTGCTAAGTCCGAAGGCATTTTATGCTAGTGACTAGTTCCTGCTAAGTCCCAAGGCATTTGTGCGAGTTATTACATCGAGCTAAGTCCCAAGGCATTTGTGCGAGTTACTATATCCGGGCTAAGTCCCAAGGCATTGGTGCGAGTTACTATATCCGGCTATGTCCCAAGGCATTGAGCGAGTAGCTATATCCGGTTAAATCCGAAGGTACTTGGGTTGGGAATGAGCGACCTTGCTGTAATAGTTTCAATTAATATGCTCGTAAAATCCCAGCAATGAGGTATGTCTCGTATGCATTGATTTAGTTGATCCCTTACAATTAGTATTCGCTCGATCGATAAATGAGCTACCGCCTTTGGTTAAGTTGATCTTTTGTGTATGAATATAAGGGTTGGTAATGTGAAGTAAGTATGATATTGAGAATTTGTGCATATGAAATTATCTGTTTAGCCATATGAATGCTACACTTTAGTTGTGTCTAATTTTATGGCTCAAACTTACTAAGCATTAAATGCTTACTCCGTTCTTTGAATCTCTGTTTTATAGATTTTGGTTCGTCAGCTATCGGACTCGGGATTATTGAAGTCGAAGTCACCCACACTATCAAAGCCCTTTTGGTACACTTTTGGTTGAACTTTGAAATGGCATGTATAGGACTACCCGTTTTGTTGTTGGTCATGGACCCTTTGGTTTTGTATAAATTTGGATAGCCATGCGAAAATGGCTTATATACACTTTGAGCTTAGTATTATAATCGTCTTGTATGATGTTCGTTAAGAGGTATGGAAATGTTTGGGAACGATTAGCCATTGGAATGGTTAATCATGATCACATTTTGTGCTATATATGCTAAAGGGCTAGTTGAATCATGGAAACTATGTAATAGGTAAAGTCTACCTTAAAAATAGATGCTGATAGTAGCAGTGACGTGAATGTGAAAAATCACTAAAAATAGTAGGAATGGAATTAAATAGTGAATAAATTATGTAATCGAACCTTGATGAATCTATTTTCATAAGAAAGTAACGAAATGATCATATGAACAGTATATTATTAGATATTTAAGTTTTCACGAAATAGGTCCAGAACAGTTTCTGGATTCCCTATTCTGACTTTGGAAATTCACCATAAATTAACCAGAGATAATTAGAAGTCATACTTTATATGTACAGATTCCTTTCTGAATCTAGTTTCATTAGAAACAAACGGCATAAGTATTGAAGCCCTGTACAGGGAGATATCTAAGTCGTAATGCATGAAGGCAGAGTAGTCGAACCCTGAATCAGGGGAGACTTTAACTAATAAACTGTACTAATTGGCCTGACCAAAAATTCTAGAAAAAAATTTATAGATGGATATATGAGTCTAGTTTCAGGAAAAATTTACAGAATCGATTTTCGAGTTTTTAAACTCGAGATATGATTTTTAAAGTGACTGTGATGCAGTTAGCCAGCTTGTCTGGAAATTTTAAAATGAACTGTGTAAGTAAATGAATTAAGTCCGTTAACACCTCGTGTTCGACTCCGGCAACGGTCTCGGGCCCGGGGTGTTACAATTTTATTGGTATCAGAGCTACAGTTTAGTCGATTCTAGGACTACCGTAATACGTTTGGGTTTAGCTATACATGCCATTATGTGATTATTTGATAGTGTGGTGATTTCTGACATTTGCAAAGGTGTTTACTTATAGTAATGGATCCCGATCCCGACCGAGTGGTAGCTGATGATCTTGAAAGTGTAGCGCCTGCTCCCGCACAAGGGACAGCGCCGGCGGACTCTCAACCTATTGCTAGTAATCCGAATGATGAAGCTAGTCAAGCTTTTTATAGCGTGATGAATGATTGGTTCAACCAATACATTCGAACTAATACGGCTGTTCCACAACCTCCATTCCCGACTAATACAATTTCACACTGCGATACCTCCGAATCGACGGATGAGGTTAAATAAGTCCCCAGTTGACAGAATCCAAAAACACGGGGCTACTGAATTTAAAGCTACAGATAGCGACGATGCCGAGCAAGCTAAATTTTGGTTAGACAACACTATTCGGGTACTTGATGAACCATCTTGCACACCCGATGAATGCCTAAAGTGTACGATCTCCTTGCTACGTGATTCTGCCTACTATTGGTGGAATACATTGATTTCTGTTGTGCCCAGAGAGCAAGTAACTTGGGAGTTTTTCCAAACCGAGTTTCGAAAAAAGTACATCAGCCAGAGGTTCATTGATCAAAATCGAAAAGAATTTCTTGAACTTAAACAAGGTTCCATGTCGGTTACTGACTATGAACGAAAGTTTGTAAGGCTTAGCCATGCAGCGAGAATGCATTTCTTGAAGTCGTAATGTAAAAACGTTTGAAGATGGATGAATGATGATATAAAGTCGTATGTTGGCATTTTAGAAATCAGAGAATTTGTGGTACTTGTCGAGCAAGCTTGCAAAGCCGAAGAGCTCAGTAAGGAGAAAAGAAAAGCTGATATGGGAGCAAAGGAGTTTTGTAAGAGATCTTCGGGGAAGCCCTTTCAACAGTCATCGAAGAAATTTAAAGATGATTTAGGACGATCTAAAGACACTTCGGGCTTTTCTAGACGAGATCGTGATCGACCCCCTGTGAGTACACGAGTCACTTCGGTTGCCAGTGTTGGAAATGATCGTCGAGACAGAACAGAGTGCCAGTGTTATTGTAAATGGCATTCGGGGAGTTGTAGATTCCATGACCGCTCCTGTTATAATTGCGGATCAGCTGACCACTTTATCAAGGATTGCCCGAGACTGTCTGAACAAAATTTAAATCAGAGTTTGAAATCGGGTGCTACTACTGCTCAAGGTAGACCATCTAAAAATGCGGGGAATGCTAGCGGCGGTCTGAGAGGATCTAGAGATGTTACCACCAGATCTGAGGCTCGTGCTCCTGCTAGAGCTTATGCTACACGCGCACGCGAGGATGCTTCTTCGCCAGATGTTATTACCAGTACTTTCACTCTCTTTGATACTAATGTGATTGCTTTGATTGACCCTGGGTTTACTCATTCTTATGTATGTGAGACTTTAGCATCCAGTAAGACTTTACCTGTTGAGTCTACTGAGTTCGTAATTTGAGTGTCGAATCCCTTGGGTCGTTATGTGCTTGTCGACAAAGTGTGTAAGAAATGTCCCTTAATAATTCGAGGCTCCTGTTTTCCGGCTGACTTGATGCTTTTACCGTTTGATGAATTTGATGTTATTCTCGGTTTGGATTGGTTGAGCGTACATGATGTAGTTGTGAATTGCAAAAGTAAGACTATTGATTTGAGGTGTGCAAATAATGAGATAATCCGAGTTGAGTCTACTGTTTTGAATGGATTACCAACAATAATGTCCTCGATGTTAGCTCAAAAATATGTGAGAAAGGGGTGCGAAGCATACCTTGCGTATGTACTTGATGACAAAGAGTTAGAAAAGAAACCCGAATCTATGCCGGTGGTTTGTGAATACCCGGATGTTTTTCCCGAGGAATTATCGGGTTTACCACCTGTTCGGGAGGTAGAGTTTGGTATTGAGCTTGTACCCGGGACTACGCCGATTTCGATAGCTCCGTATCGTATGGCACCAACCGAGTTAAAAGAGTTGAAAGCTCGGTTGCAAGAATTGACAGATAGAGGTTTCGCTCGACCAAGTTTCTCACCTTGGGGTGCACCAGTATTGTTTGTGAAAAAGAAGGACGGAACCATGAGGTTGTGCATCGACTATCGTCAGCTGAATAAGGTGACAATAAAGAATAAATATCCGTTACCGCGTATTGATGATTTGTTTGATCAACTAAAGGGAGCCTCAGTGTTTTCAAAGATAGATTTGAGATCGGGTTATTATCGATTCTGAATCGAGATTCGGATATACCCAAAACCGCTTTGAGCGAGATACGATCCTCTACGAGTTCTTAGTGATGCCGTTTGGGCTCACTAATGCCCTACGGTATTTATGGATTTGATGAATCGGATCTTGAGACCGTATTTGGATCGGTTTGTAATTGTGTTTATCGATGATATTTTGGTCTATTCGAGAAATGGAACCGATCATCTTGAACACACAGGATTGGTGTTGCAAATTTTACGGATAAGCGTTATATGCTAAGTTCATAAGTGTGAGTTCGGTTAAGAGGTTAGCTTCTTGGGTCATGTGGTATCTCGCATCGAATTGAGTTGATCCGAGCAAAATTTCAGCCATACTTAACTGGAAGCCTCAGAAATATTACCGAGGTTCGAACTTTTGGGACTTGCGGTTACTACAGACGGTTCGTAAGGGTTTCTCGATGATAGCCACACCCATAACGAAACTACTTCAGAAAGATGTTAAGTTTGAATGGACAGAAAAATGTCAGAAAAGTTTCGATCAATTGAAGACTCATTTGACTGAAGCTCCAGTACTAGTGCAGCCCGAATCAAGCAAGGAGTTTGTCATTTACAGTGATGCATCCTTACTTGGGTTGGGTTGTGTATTGATGTAAGAAGGTCGAGTTGTAGCTTATGCGTCGAGACAATTGAAGCCAAATGAGAAAAATTATCCAACCCATGATCTCGAACTGACTGCCATCGTATTCGCTTTGAAAATATGGCGACATTACTTATTTGGTGAGAAGTGCCATGTATATTCAGATCACAAAAGTCTCAAATATTTGATGACTCAAAGAGACTTGAATCTGCGACAAAGACGTTGGCTTGAGTTGTTGAAAGATTATGAGCTCGTCATTGACTATCACCCGGGAAAGGCTAATGTGGTTGCAGATGCTTTAAGTCGTAAATCACTGTTTGCTTTATGAGCGATGAATGTACACTTGTCTGTTCTATCCGATAATGTGTTAGTAGCAGAATTAAAGGCCAAACCATTGTTGATTTATCAAATTCGTGAAGCTCAGAAAGTCGATGATGAATTGGTTGCAAAACGGGCTGAATATGTTTCGAATATGGAATCAGAGTTTCAAATCGATGATGACAATTGTTTGAGGTTCAGAAGTCGTTTGTGCGTTCCAAGAAATTCGAACTTATTTCGACAATTACGAGCGAAGCTCATTGTAGCCGGATGTCAATTCACCCGGGAGTACGAAAATGTACAACGATCTCGAGACGTCGGTTTGGTGGCATGGTATGAAGCGAGACATTTCGATTTTGTTTCAAAGTGTTTAATATGTCAACAAGTGAAAGCGGAACATCAAGTGCCTCTGAGTTTACTTGACCGATCGATACGAATGGAAATGGGATCGAGTCACGATGGATTTTGTATCTGGGTTGCCATTGTCGGCAAGTAAGAAAGATGCGATTTGGGTTGTTGTTGATAGACTGACTAAGTCGACTCATTTTATTCCGTCACGTAAGGATTATTCCTTTGGATAAACTAGCTGAATTGTATGTTTCTCAGATTGTGAGATTACACAGGGTACCTATTTCTATTGTGTCGGATAGAGATCCGAGATTCACCTCGCGATTTTGGAAGAAATTGCAAGAAGCTTTGGGTACCAAGTTGCATTTTAGCACCGCTTTTCATCCACAGACTAATGGTCAATCCGAGCGGATAATTCAGATACTCGAGGATATGTTGAGATGTTGCATCCTTGAGTTTAGTGGTTCATGGGAGCGGTATTTACCTTTGATTGAATTCGCTTCCAACAATAGTTTTCAATCAAGTATTAAGATGGCACCTTATGAGGCTTTGTACGATCGTAAATGCCGTACACCATTGTATTGGACCGAGCTCGGTGAAAGCAAAATTTTGGAGTTGATTTGATTAAAGATCTTTGAGCGAAAGTAAAAATAATTCGTGAAAGTCTAAAGGCGACATCGGATCGTCGAAGTCGACGCAGATTTAAAACGAAGAGATATTGAGTATCAGGTGGGAGACAAAGTGTTTCTTAAAGTTTCACCTTGGAAAAAGATACTCAGATTTGGTCGTAAGGGCAAACCGAGTCCGAGGTTCATAGGGCCGTATGAAATATCCGAACGAGTTGGTCGATGGCATATAGATTGATTTTACCCCGATCTCGAAAAGATTCACAACGTTTTTCATGTTTCGATGCTTGACGTTCAGATCCGATCCTTCGCACGTAATAAATCCCTCCGAGGTTGAAATTCAAGCCGATATGAGTTATGAAGAAGAACCGATTCGTATCCTAGCTCGTGAAGTGAAAGAGTTACGAAACAAAAAGGTTCCTTTAGTAAAAGTGTTATGGCTCAAACACGGGATGGAAGGAGCTACTTGGGAACCTGAGAACTCAATGAAAGAGCGATACCCAAACCTATTTACCGGTAAGATTTTCGGGGACAAAAATTTCTTAAGTGGGGGAGAGTTGTGACAGCCCCAAATTGACCCTAGTCGGAAAGTGGTTTCGGGACCACTAAACCGAGTCATAAAAATAATTAACCGTCATAGTTGATGCTCATTATATGTACATATGCATGTGTGAAAATTTCATGTTTGAATTTTGTTAATTGTAAGTGAATTTTATCAAATAGGACTTATGTGAGAAAATTTAGAAATGTGCTAGGCAAATGTAAAGTGGCCTAATAATGCATGTTGTGAAAATGATGGGTTTGCATGTCAAATTACCCAAAATTAAAGCATAGTGGCCGGCCATGCTATGGGTGGAAACATGTTGTAAACATGTTGTGTAGTGTGTTATGTTAGAAAGAATAAAAAAAGGGGTTAGGATTAAAGTAATGCAAAGGGAGGAGTGATGAAAAAAAAAATTGTCTCACCCATGCCCCCCATTGCCGTGAATTGAAGAAAGAAAACAAAAAAAAAAGTGTTCATCCTTGAACATCTTTGGCCAAAAATTTTAAGGAGAAAGGAAAAAGAAAGGATTTTCTTGCTTCTTGTTCGGTTGGTTGGTGTTTAGGAGGAGCTCAAGAGCAAAGGGGAACTAAATCCGATAAAGGGAAGGAAAAAGTGGTCGAATAGCCATCAGAATCGTTCGACAACATCCGAGGTAAGTTTTAGAGTAACGATACTTAGTTTACGATTTGATTAAGTCATGACGTATGAGCATAACAAATATACGGTGATATGATGATTCTACTTGAATTATATGTTGAGTTAATTAGTCTATACGTATGACGGGTAGCCGTATGTGCATAGAGATCGTGTCATAAAGCAAACTAAACCATGTTGTTTGTATGTGGCTAGTGAGCGAAAATGGGATTATTATCGTGACTTGTGTTTGAACTCTAATTATGAAAATGAAATATAGATGTGTCATGATTTATTGATATGTGCATGAATATTTGGATGATAACCGGGCTAAGTCCGAAGGCATTTTATGCTAGTGACTAGTTCCTGCTAAGTCCCAAGGCATTTGTGCGAGTTATTACATCCGGGCTAAGTCTCAAGGCATTTGTGCGAGTTACTATATCCGGCTAAGTCCGAAGGCATTGGTGCGAGTTACTATATCCGGCTATGTCCGGAGGCATTGAGCGAGTAGCTATATCCGGTTAAATCCAAGGTACTTGGCTTGGGAATGAGTGACCTTGCTGTAATAGTTTCAATTAATATGCTCGTAAAATCCCAACAATGAGGTATGTCTCGTATATGCATTGATTTAGTTGATCCCTTACAATTAGTATTCGCCGATCGATAAATGAGCTACCGCCTTTGGCTAAGTTGATCTTTTGTGTATGAATATAAGGGTTGGTAATGTGAAGTAAGTATGATATTGAGAATTTGTGCATATGAAATTATCTATTTAGCCATATGAATGCTACACTTTAGTTGTGTCTAATTTTATGGCTCAAACTTACTAAGCATTAAATGCTTACTCCGTTCTTTGAATCTCTGTTTTATAGATTTTGGTTAAATCACTATCGGACTCGGGATTATTGAAGTCGAAGTCACCCACACTATCAAAGCCCCCTTTGGTACACTTTTGGTTGAACTTTGAAATAGCATGTATAGGACTACCCGTTTTGTTGTTGGTCATGGACCCTTTGGTTTTGTATAAATTTGGATAGCCATGCGAAAATGGCTTATATACACTTTGAGCTTAGTATTATAATCGTCTTGTATGATGTTCGTTAAGAGGTATGGAAATGTTTGGGAACAATTAGCCATTGGAATGGTTAATCATGATCACATTTTGTGCTATATATGCTAAAGGGCTAGTTGAATCATGGAAACTATGTAATAGGTAAAGTCTACCTTAAAAATAGATGCTAATAGTAGCAGTGATGTGAATGTGAAAAATCACTAAAAATAGTAGGAATGGAATTAAATAGTGAATAAATTATTTAATTGAACCTTGATGAATCTATTTTCATAGGAAAGTAACGAAACGATCATATGAACAGTATATTATGAGATATTTAAGTTGTCGCAAAACAGGGCCAGAAAGGTTTCTGGATTCCCTGTTCTGACTTTGGAAATTCACCATAAATTAACCAGAGATAATTAGAAGTCATAATTTATATATACAGATTCCTTTCTGAATCTAGTTTCCTTAGAAACAAACGGCATAAGTATTGAAGCCCTGTACAGGGAGATATCTAAGTTGTAATGCATGAAGGTCAGAGTAGTCGAACCCTGAATCAGGGGAGACTTTAACTAATAAACTGTACTAATTGGCCTGACAAAAAATTCTAGAAAAAAATTTATAGATGGATATATGAGTCTAGTTTCAGGAAAAATTTACAGAATCGGTTTTCGAGTTTTGGAACTCAAGATATGATTTTTAAAGTGACTGTGATGCAGTTAGCCAACTTGTCTGGAAATTTTAAAATGAACTGTGTAAGTAAATGAATTAAGTCCGTTAACACCTCGTGTTCGACTCCGGCAACGGTCTCAGGCCCGGGGAGTTACACGAAATGCCTTGTCTTTTTGTTCAACCAATAAAAAGTTCAAAGAGAAAATCATTTATGTCCAATATTTCCAACCCTTAGGCTTGGTGAGTTCTAAACAATAGTCCTGTTTCAGGTTCTTATATTATTTAGAAACTTCCAGAGTAATATGTGAAACACCCTTTATGAAAGTATTATTAGTCCACTAATCGTTATTTCAATGCAAAATGCTTGAAAAAAGGTCATAACAATATACAAGAAGAAAATTAATGGAGAGCGTAGCTCGAAATAAATAAGTCAATCAAGGATAGCAAATACAATTAAAAAGGAATTTTATTGGAATAGTATTTTGAAACGAATAAAGTAGTCAAAGGATAGCAAGTTCAAAATGGGTAAGATGAAAACTAGGTGCCCAGATATCGCAGCTTGAGCTTCTTTGTGCAAACTTCTTGAGGACCATTTTAAGCTCAATATGTGTTTAGGGAATCCAGAGTACTTCGTCGATGCCCCAAGATGTAGATACTTTCTCTTCATTAATTCAAGCATAGCAAGACTACCACATACCTCATCTTCGATTCAAATTTGAATTGCCCTTTCCAGGTTTTCAATTCAAAACCCCTTTGGTCACAAGGTGCCCTTTGTGGGTCTTCACCTCGGCCTCTCTTTTTTTTTTGCGCCCTTTGCGGGTTTACATCTTAGCCTCTTGTTTTAAGTGAAGTACCTTTTAATTGAATTCGAGTTTACTGGATTAGGCAGGCTCTTACAATCCATCTCAGTTAATATCAACACTCTTCTAGAAAAAGCCTTCTTTACCACATAAGGTACTTCCCAGTTTGGCATCCATTTCCCTCTGAAATCTTTTTGCATAGGGGGGATCTTTTTCAATACCAAGTCCCCCTCATGGAATACTCCAGGGTGAACTTTTTTGTTGTAAGCTTGCATCGTTCGCTTCTAGTACATTTGACCATGATAGATAGCTTTTAACCTTTTTTCTTCAACCAAGTTCAGCTATCATACTGGGATTAGATCCATTCTTCTTTGTCCAGCTTCAACTCTGATAAAACCCAGAGAGAAGGGATTTCTGTAATATCCTGATTTTGGGCCTAGTCGGAATAGTGGTTTCGTGACCACAAAATCCGAGATAGAAATAATTATTTTATGATTATTTTAAGTTCTATGATATGATTGCATGATTGTGTGAAAATTTCGTGAAGAAATTTTATGCATAAAGTGCTTAATTTGAAATTTGGGACTAAATTGAATAAATTGCAAAACTTGTGTTCTAGAAGTATTTTGCATAAAATTGAATTAGATTATTAATTAGAGGTCCTTAAAGAGTAATTTTACCAATTTCTAAGTCTATGGACAAAAATTGGACATGGATGGAATTTTGGAAAGTTTAGTAGTAAGGGCATTTTGGTCATTTAGGGTAAAATGAATTGAAATACAAAATTAAAAGCCAATTTTGCTCATCTTCAACCCCATGGCCGAATATAGCAAGGAGAAACCATGGCTAGGGTTTTCAAGCTTCCAAGCTCGATTGTAAGTCCGTTCTAGCCTCGTTTTAATGATTTTTACGTTTTTGGAGTCCGTAGCTCGATTTAGCTTATGCTAGCAATAATTTAACCTAGGGTTTATATTTGGAAAAATACCCATAGGTAAAATTTGTGTATTTTGGTGTTTTATGATAGAATATGAGGTTTTAAATTATGTTAGACAACTTGTGCTACTCGGTTTTAAGTGAAAACGAGCAAAAGGGCTTAATCGGTAAAAATACCTAATAGTCATAAGTACATGTTAGAGTGAGAATTTGATGTTGCCATAGAAGGGAAAAATGATCAGCATGTCATAAAACATAAGAAAATAGGCTGAATTTTAATTTACGAGCTTTGGGGTAAAAGTGTAAATATGCAAAAGTTTAGGGGCAAAATTGTAATTTTTCCAAAATATGATTTTGGGTCAATTTGAATAATTTGAGTCCTAATTAGACTATATTTTAAATGATAGAGCAAGGAAAACTGAAATTGGGCTAAAATGGGGAAAATACCAAGTTGTGGACGAAATGGTAAAATAGCCATTTTAGCATACGAGGTAAGTTCATATGTAAATGTTGGTAACATAGATATTATTTTAAATGTTTTAATGTTTTTTTTAAATGATATGATAATTATTATGAAATATTATACTTGTGATAATTGTTTGATAATATGTAATTATGTGAATTACTTGATGAGTATGAACTATCACCAAGTATCGATTTCGATATTCCGTGGAAGACGGCAAAGATGTGAGATCGAGGAAAAAGCCCGTTTGAACCTTAGGAATAGATTAGGATACAAGTGACATGTCACTAGGATGGTTGAGCATCCGAACTCGTTGAGTTGAGTCCGAGTTCACTTATGGATCGAGCGTCCAAACTCGTTGAGTTGAGTCCGAGTTCGTGAGATGTAACTAGGCATCGAACTCGTTGAGTTGAGTCCGAGTTCACTTATGGATGCGAACGCCCGAGCTCGTTGAGTTGAGTCCGAGTTCACTTATGGGCGGGTTACATGGTAGCTTGGCTACATATGTGGCACTTATGTGCAAACTTTCCATGTATCCGAATTATATTCGATGTGTTCAACGGGTAAAGTTCTACTCAAATGGAGGAATACTCAAGATGAAAGGGACGTATTGGTAAGTGTTGTGAAATGGATAATTTCAACAGGTATGTACTTAACCCTCGGGTTGAAAACTCGATATAACAACAATATGGTAAGATGATAAATGAAAAGGTGATATGAATGTCTTGGTGATGATTATGCAAATGATGTTTTATGTTTGCTTATATGGTTATGTTACTTGCTATTTGCATGTGAGCTTACTAAGCATTTATGCTTACTCCTCCTTTTCATTCCTTGTAGTGTTGACAAGCCAGCTCGAAATCGGAAGCGGTCGGAGGCACGCTCACACTATCCGTATACCATCTTGACATAATGGCTTGTATATTTTGAGTATGGCATGTATAGCATTATAATCATTTTGTATATATGGTCTTATGATATGGTTATTGAGTGGTATGGAAATAGAAATGCTTGGTAATGATTAGCCATTGGAATGGCTAATCATGATCATATTTGGTATTATGTATGTCAAATTGCTAGCTAATCCATGGAAACCATGAAATAGGTAAAATTTACCATAAAATAGATTCAGACAGCAGCAGTGACGTGAGTTTGAAAAATCACTAAAAATAGTAGAAATAGAATTAAATAATGAATAAGTTATGGAATCGAAGCTTGATGAGTCTATTTTCATATGGAATAAGCGAAACAGGTATATGAGCTATATTTTATGAGATGTTTAAATTTTTGTGAAACAGGGCCAGAGCGATTTCTGGATCCCCTGTTCTGACTTTGGAAATTCACCATAAATTTTACAAAGATAATTAAAAGTCATGCTTTATATGTACAGATTCCTTATTGAGTCTAGTTTTATTAGAGATAAACGGCATAGTCATTGAAGCTCTGTACAGGGAGATATCTGATTCGTAATACACTGAGGTCAGAGTAGTTGAACCCTGAAACAGGGGATAATTTAACCAATAAACTGTACTAATTGGCCCAACCAAAAATTCTAGAAAAAAATTAGTAGATATATATATGAGTCTAGTTTCAGGGAAAATTTACGAAATTGGATTTTGAGTTTCGTAACTCCAGATATGATTTTTAAAGCGACTGTGATGCAGTTAGCTAGCTTGTCTGGAAATTTTAAAATGAATTGTATGAGCTGTTTAATTAATGAATTAAGTCCGTTAACACCTCGTGTTCGACTCCGGAAACGGTCTCGGGTACGGGGTGTTACAATTTCCACTTCAATGGGTAAAACTACCTCCATTCCATAAAGCAATGAGTAAGGTGTTGCCCTGGTAGAAGTTCTGACAGATGTTCGATAGGCATGAGAGCAAATGGTAACTTTTCATGCCAACCCTTGTAGGTCTCAGTCATTTTCCCAACGATCTTCTTGATATTTTTATTAGCCGCCTCAACTACACCATTCATTTTTAGGTGATATGGTGACAAGTTGTGGTGCTTAATTTTGAACTGACTGCATACCTCCACTATTACGCTATTATTCAAATTTAATGCATTGTCAAATATGATCCTCTCTGGCATGCCATATCGACATATGATCTCTTTCTTCAAGAACTTACCGACTGCCGACTTTGTGACATTAGCGTATGAAGCAGCCTCTACCCACTTGGTGAAATAATCGATGACCACAAAGATGAATCGATGTCCGTTAGAAGCCTTCGGCGAAATCGATCCAATGACGTCCATGCCCCACATTGAGAAAAGCTATGGAGAAGTCATAACATGAAGAGGTGAATGAGGCACATGGATCTTGTCTCCATAAATACGACATAACTGATACAATCCCCTTCCATGGTGGATCAATAGTACCCGAACTCAAGATTAGCGTGGCTACTGTGAAACCATTAACATGTGTCTTTCTGACACCCGTATAGACATTTTTTAGCGTCCACAAGTCTTAGTATCCCATGTATTTCTTGACATGATTATGGAAAAACATCTTTGAGTTCTTGGAATAACTCAATAATGATTCTCTTTGTCTTTGTGTTGATGCAGGCTCCAATCTTTGCCTCTTACTCATAATGCCCACTGGACCTTTGTAGAGTATGATCTACCATTCTTAACAAATCAGGAGATAAATTACAATCTCAGTCATTTTCAAAGTCCTGAGATCCCTCTAAACACATATCTCACCTAAAAGGAGACTCTGAGTCAGTGACAGCGTCACTCACGTCATTGATATCTTGGGACCTGTTGTAGGTAAGAAGGCAGATTCAAAAGAATAAATGATTCTAAGGATGATGATTTGTATGGTATGGTCATGAATGAAGAATAAAAGCATGTTTAAAAGAGAGTCTAAAGAACAAAAGAATATATAAAGAATAAAAGAATATTTGCTCAAAAAGATGAATTTTATTGAAATAAAGATTTTGAACACAAGCCTATTTCACAAAAGGATTCTTATTGCCTCTAGGCTTAAAGCAACAAGCATGTTCTGAATATTACTTTAAATTTGCTCTAAAAATATAGGGATCTCTTCCACAGGTCCTGTGACAGCCCTAATTTGACCCCAGTCGGAAAGTGGTTTCAGGACCACAAAATCGAGTCATAAAAATAATTAAATGTTATATTCTATGCTTATTATATGTGAAAGTGTATGTGTGAAAGTATCGTGTCTTAACTTTGTCATTTGAATGTGGAATTAGCTAAAAAGGACTTGTGTGTTAAAACTTAAAAATGTGATAGGAAGAGCTTAGAGGGTCGAATAATGCATGGTATATTACAAGGAGGACTTGCATGTCAAATGGACCACTATTAAATTAGTGAACGGCAATGATTGTTGATAAGTAAAATATGTATTTTGTATTATAAAATAATAACCTAATGAATATTATATGATTTCATGTTAGCATCATAATATTTAATGATATTATAAGAGGAATTATATAAATTAATAAAAGAAAATAGGTGAGAAAAACAAAGTTTTCATCCATTCTTCTTTCATTTTTCCGAAATTTAAAGAACAAGTAAAACAAAAGGTTCTTGGATATTCGGCCTTGGTGTTTCTAATTGGAGGTATGTTTGTTTTTATTTCTTGATAATTTATGTGAATTTGAGTTAATTGCTAAGCTCCTTTCATAGCCCATAAATTAATTTTTGTTATTGGTTTGAAATGATGCATTCGGTTATTGGTTGTTTGGGTGTCTTTGAAGGTGTTATATGTTTTGGAAATCGTTGTATAATGATGACAATTATGAGGTATAATCGGTCATGTAATTAGCTCAATTTGAAAATTTTGTTTAATGTGTAGTGCGTGAGATACTTGGGTAAATGAATCGGTATGAGTAATGCTTTAGTTGGGAATGTGTTTTTGATAAAATGCAAAAATATATATTCAAGTGGGTACTAAGTATTATGAAATGGATAATATTAAGTAATGTATGTGCTTTAAAATGATGGAATGGAGTGGATGCTTTAAATGTGTTATGAACAATTATAAGTTAAATTAAGGTTTGCTAAATTACCATTGTCATTGCCGAATATGTGCTTAATTAAAGAAGAATTCGTTGTTGAATGTTTTAAATGATTTAGATAGTTATAAATTAAGTCGAAGCTTAGTAAAATTGAATAATTGTGGCTTAATTGTTTAATGGCAATTGGCTATTATGGTGAAATGCAATGTTAATTTTTAGTTGCTAGTGTTTACATGTCTGTTAGCTGAATTTGAACTTGAATAATGATTTGAGCACGATGTGTTGTATTGAGATTATGCTTAAGTGAAATTTTAGATATATGTGATGAAATTTATTGGTGATATACATGTTTAAATAATATGAATGCAAAGAGTTGTAAAAGAGTAAATTGTAGTAAATTTGCTTGGGACAGCAGCTGTAACATCCTGATTTTTGGGTTTTTCGCGATTCTCGATATTTTAGTAAAATTTTTAAAAATTTGGTATGTGGTTGTGAAATTCATAATTTGAGTATGTAAATGGGCTTATGGAAGGCCCATGTGTTGGCCAAAACCCAGTAGAATTTTTGAATTTAGGACTTAAGAGTTAGGGGTACTGGCTAGATGACCTTATGTAAAGTTGTGGGTAAAATGTATCACAAAAAGAGCTTTGGTAAAGTGGCGAGGGTGACGCCACTAAGCTCCTAAAAAGGTGGCATGTGGAGCATAGAGGAAGACCTGGGTTCGATTCCCTGTGTTGGCAAATAAGGTTATTTATTTTTATGTGCAGGAAGGGTAGGCGTTGGAACCCAAGTGGATTTTGTTGGAGGAGTTTGAATTAATCAAGTGCATGGATTAAAGAGTGATAAGGGGAGAGATTTTAGGGATGATGGAGAGATAAGAGGGAGCGTATCTAGGAGAGATTTTAGGAGATTTGAAATGGGAGAAGTGGTGGCCAGTAAAGGGGAAGGTTTAGAGCAAATTCGGCTATTGGGGTTTTAGGGTGGCATTTTTCTCTTTTTTCTTTCTTTTCACTTGTGCCGGTTGTTCTTAAGCAAATCCCTCTCATTTCTCTTCCATTATTTCTTCCACAAACTCTTTTCCTCTCATTCTTCCTCTCTTTCATTCATAGTAAAAGTTGAACCTATCATTCTTTTCATTGCTAACTGAATAGCAACAAGCCAAATCTCGAAGGAGTCAAAGGAAGTCGATTTATCTATAAAGGTATACACTTGTTCTTTTTCTTTATAACCGATTCTTGTTATTTCAAAAGCCTTTCAACTCTTTTGTCAACACCCTTTTTGGTCCATAACCATTTTTTCTTTAATGACCCAAAAGCCGAAAGCACAGCACCCTTGGGTGACTTTGTGGCCGATTCTTAGGATCCTTGTGGTGCGATTTCTGCTAGTGTTTTGGAGCTGGGACTGCATTGAATCAAAGTTAGCATGGGATTGGAATCGTTTGGGTAGGTGAACCTTGGTAAGTGCTTGTGGCCTTAATCAATTCGGTATTATGGAGGTTAAGAAAAGCCAAAACCCCTATAGGTTAGGGAGGTGGCCGAATGTGGGTATAGGCCTTATTGGGTTCTTCTTTTAATCTTTTTATGGTTTGTATAGTGGAGGAGCTGCAAGGCGTAGTGTCGACTTAGATTAGCTGGGATCATCGGAGTGACTAAATCTAGTCATCAACTTCGGCAAAGGTATGGATTCTAAGGCCATTATAGAGGGTGGCCGAATATGTAAGTATTGTTAATAGATGGTTCTCGATTTGGTTCTATTATTGCGAGCTGATCTATTAATGGTTGATTATAGGAGAAATTGTGTAGGAGATCTCATCGAGGAATATCGCAAAACAGGTGTGTAACGAGCCCTTTTTCATAGCTTAAAACGATAAATGCCGAAATGCCAAAATGCCAAAATTTTGGCATTTCAAGGACTTGTGAGCAAGCGAACGCTCATTGGTTAGTTAGATTTGCTAGGTTGATGATCGGGAATGTTGGAAAAGGTAAGGGCATGATTTTTGGCATTACGGTAAGTTGGGCCTCGAGGGGCTGAAGTGGGGCCCAATGGGCTTTCGGGCCCATTTGGGTAAAATTGGTAGAAAATGAAAACCTGTTAAATTGCGTATTAAGACTGGTAACACCAATATGGAAAATAGGCTAAATGGGCCTAGATGACTAAATCGGCTATGTAGGGCCCATTAGGGGTTTCTGGCCCAATAACTCGGTATTGCGAAAAATGGGCCAGAATCTCTGTTTAAAACATATGAATGGTTAGTAACTAATAATGAACATGGAAAACCCTAATATTTGGTAAAATTATGAAATTACCCTTATATTATGAAAATGACTATTTTGCCCCTAGGTAAAAATGACATTATACCCCTAGGGTTTACTTATAATTTGATACATGGGATTTTGATATACATGATTGATATGATATGCACATGATATGTATGATACACACATGATATGTATGATATGCACATGATGTATTCATAAATGCATTGGGTTGGGCTTTTATTTGGATGGAGGAAGTGCAAAAGGGCTTATGGCCCAGTTTATTGAAAAATGGCTTATGCCCCAGTTTATTGAAAAGGGATTATGCCCCAGTTTATTGAAAAGGGCTTTGCCCTAGTTTACGAAAAGGGCTTTGCCCGATTATTAAAGAGGCTAGGCCTCGGATATATGATAATCTGACTATCTTGCCAGTGGTGTGTTGGTTGGGTGGGTTGAGTTATTCCCCACATGGTGTGTTGGTTGGTACGGGTGGAAAGCAGCGGATGGTGGGTTGAGAGTCTCCCCAAATGGGCTTGCATACATTCATTGGTATTACATGTGATATTGAAATGGGCCTATGGGCCATACCGTTTACAGTAAAGGCTTCGACCCAGTAATATGAAATATGAAAAGGCTTGACCCGATATCTGTTGAGATTGAAGTTGGGCTTAGGCCCAGCAGGCTGATATTGCTTTGGGCTTTGAAAGGGGCTTGTTACGCATTGAGTTTCCAAACTCACCCCCTTTCCTTAACCTTGCAGGTGAGCCTTGATTTGGGGACTTGGAGCCGGAGGGGATTCAGAGTGGCCACGGTGATCACTTTTGGGCTTTTGAATAAGTGTTTGGTTTTCATTAAAGTTTTTCTTATTTATTAATTATTTTTGGTTGTAATAAGGCTATTTTAACTTTATTTTCTTTCTTTTCTGGGATTATTTTATTTTTAATAACTTTAAACTGGTTTATAATAAATGGGAGAGACTTAGGACACGTTTTTAAAACGACACTTGTTTTCAAAACGACACTTGCTTTTCAAACAACACAACGTTACGATTATCTGATTTCTCAAAGATATCAACTTAAATAAATTTCAAATCGATATAACCAAGTGTGGCAATGGTTGTGGGCATGTCTAGGATTGGATCCATTCGAAGAGCTTGGTACTTAAGCAACCTTCATGGCTCACCTCCTCATTACAGTTCCTACCGGTGCCCGACTTCCATTCACTTTGTTAGCTTAACTAAAGTCGGTTTTTAACGCACTAAAACGAAACAGGGGTTTTTAACTTCAATGTGGCACGTCAGATTCGGCCATAACGTCTGGGCCAGGTTTGGGGTCTTACATTTAGTGGTATCAGAGCCTAGGTTGCAACAACTCAGCTGTGGATCGGGTCTAAAAAACTTTTCGAAAAAAATTACTAAGAAGGGTATTTTTGGAAATAGTTTTGAAAAGATCTTCTCAAAAAATGTTTTATAAAGGTATACATGATAAAATGGTTTAAGTTTTTCTAGGTTTTTTAAAAAGGGTCTAAAATCAAGAATTTCAAAACAAAGGTGTTTTTTTTCAAATTTTAAGAAAATCTATTTTTTGTGATTAAATACATGGTTTGTGGTTTTTGGATTGGAGAATGAAGTGGCACTGAATCCCCGGCACCAAGTCTGCAAGTATACTATCTTTACGTTATGTGATATTGATATAATGCTATAAATAGAACTGAGACCCTACTATGATACTTTAGATAGGGTAGAACTGAAAAAAACCGTAGGAATGAAACTGTAGCTAGGCAACGACGATGCGAAAACAATCCTTGAACTCTTATATTTCCATAAGACATCTCGTAATAAACAATTGAACATTATACTAATATCATAAAATTTGTAATCAGATAAGTCGACATGAGTGCAAGAGGAAATCATGGACGAGGCCGCGGATGTGGTCGCGGAAGGGTGCAAGCTGAATCTTCATCCTCAGGGCATAGGCCAGCTGAGGAGGCATCTGTGCCACAAGCAACTGAGACTGGGTCTTATGATAGGGCTGCGGGGGATGATGCTTTGTCCCAAGCCATGTTAAGGGTTTTAGAAAGAGTTGTTGGAGCTAGCACTGGGACAGTAAATAGGGGATCCATCTCCGAGCGACTTCGGGCTAACGGAGCAGAAGTTTTTAGGGGCGTATCTAGAGTAGCCCTAAATGTGGCTGAATATTGGCTAGAGGCAACAGAGCGAATCATGGACGATCTAGATTGCTTTATGGAGCAAAAGCTGAAGGGGGCTGTGTCGCTGCTACGAGACGAGGCATATCGATGGTGGATCACCGTGAGGGAGAGCACCCCGATTGAACGAGTAACCTTGGAATTGTTCAAAACTGCTTTTAAGGGGAGGTATGTTGGAGCTAGTTATGTGGATGCCCGTCGGAAGGAATTTTTGAATCTGACTCAGGGTAATAAGACTGTCGCGGAGTATGAGGCAGAATTTTTTAGGCTGAATCGATATGCCATCGGGATAGTTGCAACTGAGTATGAGCGCAGTGTTCGGTTTGAGGATGGCCTCCGTGATGAGCTTAGGATATTGATAGCTCCACAGAGGGAACGTGATTTTGCTGCATTGGTAGAGAAGGCTAAGATAGCCGAGGAGGTAAAACGGACTGAATGGCAGAATCGTGAGAAGGATCGACCCAGATTTAAGAGGGATTTTAGACCCTCGAATGCTACGAATCGGAATGTTAAAAGAGCAAGGATGGAGGAACTGGTTCGAGCAGTTCCAGTAAATACTTTTAGACCGCAGGCTTGCAGGGACTGTGGTAAGGTGCATATGAAGTCTTTGAAGCGAATGGAGCATGTTTTCGATGTGGGTCTAAGGAGCATAAGTTCAGAGAATGTCCTTGGAGAACAGCTCAGGAACTAGCTGCAGAACAAAGGGATGTCCAACCACAGCGAGGAGGACCACCACTACAGAGAGGTCGTGGGCAAGGTAGAGGTGGCAATGGTAATAGACGAGGACGTGGGGCACCTGGCAGGGGTGCTGGGCATGTTGAAGCTCGACAGCCGGCATTGGTTTATGCTGCACGGCGTCGTGAGGAGGGTGACGCTCCTGATGTTATAACTGGTACGTTCTTCATTCATAGTACGCCTTGCACTGCTTTGATTGATGTGGGTTCCACTCACTCGTATGTTGCTTGTGATGTATCTGGGGAATTGGGTGTGCTTTCTGAGGAGACTGTGAGTGGGGTATCGGTGATAAGCCCATTAGGACACTCGGTTAAGGTAGATAAACTCTTTAGGGCGGTGCCTTTAGAGACACAAGGTAAGATTTTTTAAGGAGATTTGATGGAGCTGCCATTTGGGGATTTTGATCTTATCTTGGGAATGGACTTGCTAACTAAGCATAAGGCAAAGTTGGATTGTGCTGCAAAGAGAATGGTACTAAGAACTGCCAAAGATGAAGAGATAATGGTCATTGGGGAACGAAGGAATTATTTGTCAGGGCTGAGAAGTTGATACGGAAAGGTTGTGAGGCGTACTTGGCTTTTGTAAGTCAAACTGAACTGGAGGAGATAATGGTAGAGTCGGTTAGGACCATTAAGGAATTTCAAGATGTATTCCCAGAGGAACTTCCTGGATTACCTCTGAACAGAGAAGTCGAGTTCGAGAATCGACTTGTTACACGCATGCGACTCCTGTGTCCATTAAGCCTTATAGGATGGCACCAAAGGAGTTGGTGGAATTGAAAGCTCAGATTCAAGAGTTGTTGGATAGGGGATTTATAAGACCAAGTGTTTCCCCGTGGGGCGCACCGGTGTTGTTCGTAAAGAAGAAAGATGGGACTATGCAGATGTGTAGAGACTATCGGCAGTTGAATAAACTGACAATCAAGAACAAGTATCCGTTACCAAGAATTGACGATCTGTTCAATCAACTAAGAGGAGCCTCGATATTTTCTAAGATTGACCTTCGGTCAGGATATCATCAGTTGAAAGTTAAAGAAGTGGATATTTATAAGACGGCATTCAGGACTCGATATGGTCATTACGAGTTTCTGGTAATGCCTTTTGGTTTGACTAATCGCCGGCAGCATTCATGGATTTAATGAATCGGGTGTTCCAGCCATATTTGGATCGGTTCGTAGTCGTTTTTATTGATGATATCTTGGTGTATTCAGAAATAGAAGAGAAGCATGATGAGCATCTTCGTGTTGTGCTACAAGTGCTAAGGGAAAAGTAACTCTATGCAAAGTTTAGTAAGTGCGAGTTTTGGCCGAGGGAAGTCACTTTCTTGAGGCATGTTGTGTCTGCTGAGGGGATCAAGGTGGACCCTCGAAAGATTGAGGCAATTCTGGAATGTAAGCCACCAAAGTCGTAACAGAGATCCGAAGTTTTCTGGGGTTGGCAGGTTATTATCGGAGATTTGTAGAAGGATTTTCTGTGTTGGAAGCACCGTTAACGAAACTTATAAGGAAGGGAGCACCTTTTGTCTGGACGAATAAGCAGCAAGAGGCTTTTGAGAAACTGAAGAAGGTTTTGACAGAAGCGCCAGTGTTAATTCAGCCAGAGTTTGGTGAGGATTTCACTGTGTTCAGCAATGTGTCACATGTAGGTTTGGGCTGCGTGTTGATGCAAGAGGGTAAAGTGGTCGCTTATGCTTCACGACAGCTCAAGCCTCACGAGGTGAACTATCCTACGCATGACTTGGAGTTGGCAGCGGTGATTTTCGTACTTAAGATATAGAGGCATTACTTGTATGGGGAGAAATGCATCATCTATACAGATCACAAGAGTCTTAAGTACTTGCTGACTCAAAAGGAGCTGAATCTTAGACAGCGAAGGTGGATAGAGTTGTTAAAGGACTATGACTGTTCGATCGAGTACTATCCAGGAAAAGCAAATGTCGTGGCTGATGCGTTAAGTCGAAGGACTGTGGCGGAGTTGAAGGCAATGTTTGCTCGTCTAAGTTTGTATGATGATGGAAGCTTATTGGCAAAATTACAAGTGAGATCGACTTGGGTAGAGTAGATTAAGAAGCAACAGTTGGAGGATGAGTCATTGGTTTCTCGGATTCAGCAAGTTGAGAAGGGGGAGAATCCAGACTTTGGGTTAAATAGCGAGGGAGTTCTTTGTTTTCGAGGAAGAATTTGTATGCCGAAGGACTCTGACTTGAGGTTGATGATTTTGAAAGAGGCACATAATGGACCTTGTGCTATGCATCCAGGAGGGAGTAAGTTGTATCGAGACTTGCGAGAGCTATATTGGTGGCCTGGGCTTAAGCGGAAGTGACCAAATTTGTGGGGAGATGTTTGACATGTCAACAAGTGAAGGCCGAACATCAACTGCCTTCAGGATTGTTACAACCGGTAAAGATACCACTTTGGAAGTGAGAAAGGGTAACTATGGATTTTGTAAGTGGGTTGCCATTGACACCTTCTAAGAGGGATTCGGCTTGGGTAATTGTGGATAGGCTCACGAAATCTGCCCATTTCATACCCGTCCGAACCGATTACTCACTTCAGAAGCTGGCCAAGTTGTATGTGGAGAAGATAGTGCGGTTGCATGGGGTGCCAGTATCGATAATTTCTGACCGAGACTCAAGATTTACATCTCGGTTCTGGCAGAAGTTGCATAAGATGTTGGGAATGCGATTGGATTTTAGTACGGCTTTTCACCCTCAGTCGGATAGGCAGTCAGAGAGGGTCATTCAAATTTTAGAAGACATGTTGAGAGGTTGTGTTATTGAGTTTAGGGGCAGCTGGGAGGACTATTTTCCATTGGCGGAGTTCACGTATAACAACAGTTACCAAGCAAGTATTCAGATGGCTCCTTACGAGGCACTATATGGGTAAAGGTGTCGTTCGCCTACTTGTTGGGCAAAATTGGGGGAAAGGCAAGTACTTGGGCTAGACTTGGTAACAAATACTGAAGACAAGATTAAGGTGATCAGGAATCGGTTAAAGGAGGCAGCGGATCGACAAAAGTCTTATGCCGATCTGAAACGTAAGGATATTGAATATGCTTGGTAGAGGACATGGTCTTTTTGAAAGTTTCGCCTTGGAAGAAGATATTGAGATTTGGTAAGAAGGGCAAGTTGAGTCCACAGTTTATTGGGCCTTATCGAATTATTAAGCGGATAGGGCCAGTGGCTTACCAACTAGAGTTACCGCTAGAGCTGGATCATATTCACGACGTTTTTCATTTGTCCATGGTAAGGCGATATCGTTCGGACCCAACTCATATCGTGCCAGTTGCAGAAATCGAAGTACAGTTAGATTTGACTTTCGAAGAGGAACCTATGCAAATACTAGATCGCGACGTCAAGGTGTTGAGAAGGAAGTCAGTCCCATTAGTGAAGGTACTTTGGAGGAACCATGGCAAGGAAGAAGCTACTTGGGAGAATGAAGAGGCAATGCGTCAGCAGTACCCTCAACTGTTTGGATCAGGTAAATTTCGAGGCCGAAATTTCTTTAAGGAGGGTAGAGTTGTAACATCATGATTTTTGGGTTTTTCGTAATTCTCGATATTTTAGTAAATTTTTTAAAAATTTGGTATGTGGTTGTGAAATTCATAATTTGAGTATGTAAATGGGCTTATGGAAGGCCCATGTATTGGCCAAAACCTGGTAGAATTTTTGAATTTAGGACTTAAGAGTTAGGGGTACTGGCTAGATGACCTTATGTAAAGTTGTGGGTAAAATGTATCACAAAAAGAGCTTTGGTAAAGTGGAAAGGGTGACGCCTCTAAGCTCCTAAAAAGGTGGCGTGTGGAGCATAGAGAAAGACCTGGGTTCGATTCCCTGTGTTGGCAAATAAGGTTATTTATTTTTATGTGCAGGAAGGGTAGGCGTTGGAACCCAAGTGGATTCTGTTGGAGGAGTTTGAATTAATCAAGTGCATGGATTAAGAAGTGATAAGGGGAGAGATTTTAGGGATGATGGAGAGATAAGGGGGAGCGTATCTAGGAGAGATTTTAGGAGATTTGAAATGGGAGAAGTGGTGGCCGATCAAGGGGAAGGTTTAGAGCAAATTCGGCTATTGGGGTTTTAGGGTGGCATTTTTCTCTTTTTTCTTTCTTTTCACTTGTGCCGATTGTTCTTAAGCAAATCCCTCTCATTTCTCTTCCATTATTTCTTCCACAAACTCTTTTCCTCTCATTCTTCCTCTCTTTCATTCATAGTAAAAGCCGAACCTATCATTCTTTTCATTGCTAACTGAATAGCAACAAGCCAAATCCCGAAGGAGTCAAGGGAAGTCGATTTATCTATAAAGGTATACACTTGTTCTTTTTCTTTATAGCCAATTCGTGTTATTTCAAAAGCCTTTCAACTCTTTTGTCAACACCTTTTTTGGTCCATAACCACTTCTTCTTCAGTGACCCAAAAGCCGAAAGCACAGCACCCTTGGGTGACTTGGTGGCCGATTCTTAGGATCCTTGTGGTGCAATTTCTGCTAGTGTTCTGGAGCTGGGACTACGTTGAATCAGAGTTAGCACGGGATTGGAATCGTTTGGGTAGGTGAACCTTGGTAAGTTCTTGTGGCCTTAATCAATTCGGTATTATAGAGGTTAAGAAAAACCGAAACCCCTATAGGTTAGGGAGGTGGCCGAATGTGGGTATAGGCCTTATTGGGTTCTTCTTTTAATCTTTTTATGGTTTGTATAGTGGAGGAGCTGCAAGGCGTAGTGTCGACTTGGATTAGCTGGGATCATCGGAGTGACTAGATCTAGTCATCAACTTCGGCAAAGGTATGGATTCTAAGGCCATTATAGAGGGTGGCCGAATATGTAAGTATTGTTAATAGATGGTTCTCGATTTGGTTCTATTATTGCGAGTTGATCTATTAAAGGTTGATTATAGGAGAAATCGTGTAGGAGATCTCGTCGAGGAATATCGCAAAACAGGTGTGTAACGAACCCTTTTTCATAGCTTGAAACGATAAATGCCGAAAAGCCAAAATGCCGAAATTTTGGCATTTCGAGGACTTGTGAGCAAGTCAACGCTCATTGGTTAGTTAGATTTGCTAGGTTGATGATCCGGAACATTGGAAAAGGTAAGGGCATGATTTTTGCCATTACGGTAAGTTGGGCCTCGAGGGGCTGAAGTGGAGCCCAATGGGCTTTCGGGCCCATTTGGGTAAAATTGGTAGAAAATGAAAACCTGTTAAATTGCGCATTAAGATTGGTAACACCATTATGGAAAATATGCTAAATGGGCCTAGATGACTAAATCGGCTATGTAGGGCCCATTTAGGGTTTCTGGCCCAATAACTCGGTATCGCGAAAAATGGGCCAGAATCTCTGTTTAAAACACATGAATGGTTAGTAACTAATAATGAACATGGAAAACCCTAATATTTGGTAAAATTATGAAATTACCCTTATATTATGAAAATGACTGTTTTGCCCCTAGGTAAAAATGACCGTTATACCCCTAGGGTTTACTTATAATTTGATACATGGGATTTTGATATACATGATTAATATGATGTGCACATGATATGTATGATACGCACATGGTATGTATGATATGCACATGATATATTCATAAATGCATTGGGTTGGGTTTTTATATGGATGGAGGAAGTGCAAAAGGGCTTATGCCCCAGTTTACCGAAAAGGGCGTTGCCCCAGTTATTAAAGAGGCTAGGCCTCCAGATATATTATAAAGACTATCTTGCCGTGGTGTGTTGGTTGGGTGGGTTGAGTTATTCCCCACATGGTGTGTTGGTTGGTACGGGTGGAGAGTAGCGGATGGTAGGTTGAGCAGTCTCCCCAAATGGGCTTGCATACATTCATTGGTATTACATGTGATATTAAAATGGGCCTATGTGCCATATCGTTTATAGTAAAGGCTTTAGCCTAGTAATATGAAATATGAAAAGCCTTCAGCCCAGTATACGCTGAGATTGAAGTTGGGCTTAGGCCCAGCAGGCTGATATTGCTTTGGGCTCTGAAAGGGGCTTGTTACACATTGAGTTTCCAAACTCACCCCCTTTCCTTAACCTTGCAGGTGAGCCTTGATTTGGGGACTTGGAGCCGAAGGGGATTCGGAGTGGCCACGGTGATCGCTTTTGGGATTTTGAATAAGTGTTTGGTTTTCATTAAAGTTTGCTTTATTTATTAATTATTTTTTGTTGTAATAAGGCCATTTTAACTTTATTTTCTTTCTTTTACGGGATTATTTTATTTTAATAACTTTAAAGCGGTTGATAATAAATGGGCGAGACTTAGGACGCGTTTTCAAAAGCGACACTTGTTTTCCAAACAACACAACGTTACGATTATCTGATTTCTCAAAGATATCCACTTAAATAAATTTCAAATCTATATAACCAAGTGTGGCAATGGTTGTGGGCATGTCTAGGATTGGATCCATTCAAGAGCTTGGTACTAGCGACCTTCATGGCTCACCTCCTCTCATTACATTCCTACCGGTGCCTAGCTTCCATTCACTTTGTTAGCTTAACAAAAGTCGATTTTTAATGCACTAAAACGAAACAGGGGTTTTTAACTTCAATGTGGCACGTCAGATTCGGCCATAATGTCTGGGTCGGGTTTGGGGTGTTACAGCAGCTGTAACGTGAATTTGGAAAAATCACTATAAATTGTGGGAGTGGAGTTAGAAGCTGAATAAATTATGTAATTAAAGCTTAATGAGTCTAGTTTCAAATGAAATCAACGAGAACATATTTTGACTTCTGTACAATTAGAAATTTCATTCGTAGTAAAGGGTGGTCAGATTAGTCAAACAGTGAAACAAGGGAAACTTTAAGAAAAATCTGGTATTGTTTAGCCGAATTAAAAATTTTGAAAATTTTATGGATAAAAGATATATGAGTCTATTTTCAGGGAAATTTTACGGCAATTGATTTGGAGTTTCGTAGCTCAGTTATAAATAATTTAGTATTTGTTGCTCGGAAGACAACTTATTGTGAATTTGTGATTATGTGGTAAAATTGATAAAAATTTGTTAATGAGTCGCTTAATGTTTTCTTATCAACTTACTATGATCTATATGTGTAAAATTGAATATATATATTATATTTACAAGTAATGCTTGAATAGTCGAATAATGACTAGTTTAAAATTTTTGAATTTAAGCTCAAGAGCAAAGAGGGTCGAAGTTGGATAGAAGAAAAGAGAAAGTAATTGAGTAGCCTTTCCACAACCGTTCAAGTATATCCATGGTAAGTTTTGAATAGTCACATTTAAAACATAATTGATAATGTCTTGATATGTGTATGATCACTACAGGAGAACAGACTTTTAGCGGCATTTTTTTTTATCTTTAGCGGCGTTTTTAAGCGCTGCTAAAACTATTAGCGGCGTTTTCACAAGCGCCGCAAAAAAGGCCTCTATAACAGGCCGCAAAAATTTGTTGCGTTTATTTAAAAAAACACCGCTAAAACTATGACTTTTAGCGCCGCTTTTTCTACAAACGCCGCTAAAGACCATAACCTTTAGCGGCGCTTTTCTCACAAACGCCGCTAAAAATCATGAACTTTAAAATTTTATTTTATTTTAAGTAATATTAATTCTATGTTAAATATTATATTATGTTTAATTTTTGAAATTTGAACTTTAAACAAATTTGAACTTTTAAGGATAAATAAAAAATATTAAATTAAATTTTCCATTGAAATTTAAACTTCAAAACTAAATATAGAAATTAATGAAATTAAATTTAATACATAAAAAAACACACACACAGAGAGACACACAAGGTATTACAATTTCTAAAACAAAATTCATCCTAGTGAGAATATAATGCCTAATCATCATCACCTCTCATTGCAATGCCTGCATATATAACTTAGTGAAGTACTTTGACCTTGATCTTGGTTAAGACTTGTTCCAGCAATAAAGAAAATTGTTAAACGGAATCTCGATCACCTGACTGAGCAAAACAGGGAAATTAGTTATACCATCTACTGTAATGAAAGTGAAATCAATAAAAAGTAAACCCATAATAAAAAAACTGATGCTAGGCTAATCGTAAATGCTACTGTAGTGAAAGTGAAATATAGAAATTATACATAATTGCTACATGTTTTGATCTAGACGAAATGCTATCCTCCCTATATGTATGTGCAGGACCAATTACCAGGCGGTGATGCTCTGAATTATGCTAGATGCCAGATTTGAAGCTTCAATACAAGAGAGACTATCTATTGTATGGATATTAAAATGTGGCCAGAGATAACTTACGTAGCACCGAGGAAGAAAGCAAGGGTAAGATTGAAGCCGAACAGAAACACTGAAACAACGGCAGTGAGAAGCATTGCCACTGAAGTAGAATAGACCTGCACCACATTGAATAGACAATGGAACTTCAACTGAAGGATTCAAAATGGTTACTAATATGCTATGAATGTACCATTTGATCCCTTTTATCACTTATCTGAATAGGCTGATGTTTACTTTATGTTAAAAGTTAATTTGCATAAGGTTTGATCCATCGAAATAATTTTAGTTTCGAGTGTGGTTAAATAATTCACTGGACACGTGGAGTATATCATTAGGAAGCCACAAAGTCATTCCTTAGCTTTAATTTCTTTCGAGGAGGCTTCTAGTATGCAGATAAAGATTCTTAAAATATTATTAAACCGCATACCACTTAGCTTGGGTTGCAGCAACGTTGTAAATAGTATAATCAAAAGACAGAAGATGACATTCTTGCTCAATAAAATAAATCACCTTACTTACAGGTTTCAGCAGCAAGAAAACTGGATATTACATATAGTGGAAGCAGAGGAATAAACAAGTAACCCAATCAACTTAAGAAAGAGAAGCAACTTCCTTCATTATGCCATGCAAATGCATGAACATTACTGATAACCATGACATGCCTAACAAGTTTCTTAAAAAATTAGAGAGATGGATGTAAATGCAGACAAATCAATGATTGACTAACATGAAATTTTGGGTCAAATCTTACCTTCACAATATTGTCTACATATTTCATTACCATTGATACAGCAATTCCACTGCAAATGAAACAAATATAAGCATATTTCAGAAAGCAAAATATGGAAATTAAAAGGTCTTTAAAATAGTACTTCACTAGGAAAACATTAGCAAGCTTGCAAGCAGTCAACAAAGCATCTTAAACTCTAGCAATCTGGTAAGTGTTTGAAGTTAAATACATTAGCTTAAGCCATCAATATTTTTGAGGTATTAAGAAGGAAATAAAAGGAAAACTTTCGATGGTGCAAACACTAACAATGAAAATGGAGGAGGCCATATAACAATGATTTTAGGAAGACTTAAAAAAAAACTTTCTTTTATAACTTTTCAAAGTAAATTTTTTTTTTTTAATTTCAATCTTGTGGGAAAGCAAAAACTATATATGTGGTAATCCATAATATATGCATATACTTGAGAGAGTGCTTTTAGTTGGAGTGGGAAACCAATAATAACAAGTAATGAGATTTCTATCAATCAAATCATCCCCTTTGAAGGCATTGTAATAACAGAATCTGCAGTATATCATCACTAGGAATGATAAAAAAATGAAAAATCAAAACTCAAAAGACATACCCTTAATCATAAGCTTGTGGAAGTTTAACGTAGCTTATTCCAAACATAGCAGCAATTAGCTGTTATCGACTTAAAAGGATATGCCAAAAAGCTGCAATTAGATACTAATATTTTACCCTTGAGTGCAGCAGAACAAGAAAGAACCTATACTTTCTATATATATCTAGAGCTTTTACTAATCAGTATTTGAACTGTTACATACAAATGCAATCAATGTATTTGTTTTACATTGTGAAGTTTCTTAACATAAGCTATAAGCCACAAATGTGAGCAAAGCTCCATATACAAAATTATTTGAAGTCAATAAACATGTTCATGAAATAATCACTTTAGAAGTAAAAACATAAACCCAATAGGTAAACAAATAGATGGATCTGCTAGAAGTAGAAAATTGGGTTGATTAAAATTGTATTGATTAAGCTAAATCAAAATCGTTATTGAAATTTTGATACATGACAGATCCATTTTGAAGCATCATAAAATGATTAAAAACGATTTTCAGAAATAATTCAATATAAAATGATTAAACGATTTTCAATCATTTAGGTTGTTCCTTGACAACAAGTTTAGACAGTTAAGAGGAAATAATTGACTGAGGGTGGATGAAAAGATGGCATTAAGCTAACCTTGTTAGTGTTGAGGATCAACAACACTCTCATCAGCATGCCGCAAGAAGAGCAACAGAAATATAAATTAATGCGTGTAACTCTGGAGATTTAGCCCAATCTAAATATGTGGCTATAGCAGTAGCAGGAGCTCGATAAGATGTAGGCAAGCCATAATCAGCCAACTCTGGAGAGCAATGCACGTGATTTTTCATTAGTTTTGGATTCATTTTTTAGTTCTTTCTCCATTCCTTAAAGAAACAAAGCCACTTTGACGGTTGCAGGGAACTTCCAGTCCAAATTCGAATAGTGGAACTAATGGAATCCTCACGTGTTTCTTCGTTACTTTGACACTTGGGCTAATGCATATTTGTCACTATTTGTCACTTAATGTGAAAAATAGTAACTTGATTTTACTTTTCAAAATCTTATTTTTGAAATAAATTATTTACTTTTTTGAAAAGTAAAAAATTTAATTTTATTTAAAGATAAAATGAAAGTATGAAAAGATAAAATATTATCATAATAATATTAATTATAATTTAAAAGAATGAATATTATGTAATTTCATAATTGAATTAATGATCTATTAATAAGGGTGATTCTAACTCAAGTAAAGTGCTTAAATATAAATATTAGATAGATAGGTCTAAAGTAAAATTCAGTTAATTAAATTGCATTATAAGAACATAAGATGCATGTGATGATGAAAACAAATATATTTGTAATGATATACATACCTCTTCCACCACCAAAACTGCCTCCCCATTTCCCTTTCTTTCTTCCATTCTAACATCTTCTAAACCCATTCTCATTAGCAAACCAGAACCATCTGTGGTCAATTTTTTCAACATTGGCCACACCATTGTATGTTGCCCTTTATAGAAACATTTGACCTCTTTTAGGGATGTAACCTCAAGTGAAGACACTTTGGGAAGCTCAAACCTCATAGGTCGATCCTCTACTCCTTTCCCTTTCGATACAATCTCCTCCACCCCACAATCACTTATGCTTAAATCTTCAAGTTGTAAAAGATGTTTAGCTATTGACGCTGGAAGTAGATTTTTCAAAATCTCACACCTTGAAACACTTATAAGAAAGTTAGCTCATATAATGCAGGAAAAAAAAAGAAAAGGATGAATCAACTGAATCATATAAGAGTGTAAGACTACTGAAATAAATAAATCACCTTCTCATTGAAGAGAGTATGCATGCCGGACTCAGTACTGCTTTTACTAATGAATTCTTTTAATTTCGGGCAATCCTCAACCATTATCTCTTTCAAAAAAGGGAATTCGATATTAAAATTTCTAGAGCAGAAGAAGATGAGGTTTCGAAGGCAATCCATACGCAGGGAGTTTAATTCCACGTGTAAGATATTGCTAGGGTACATGAAGACTCTAACTCGATCTCCCTGCAATGGAAACAAAAACACAACTCCAAACCCTTATTCTAAAACCTAGAAATTCAATCACCCTTTATTACCCAAACACTGATTTTAGTTCGAAAATGAAGCACTACCCAGCACCATAGTCAATAAAAAACCGACTTCATAACAAACAAACAATACAGTTAAAACTTCAACTTTATTTTCCATTAAACAGACTAAATCAGCTAAATTTAATCCTACATTTAACTAAATATTCAATTTCTGTAAAAAGGGTTTCCTATAATTCCTAAAACTAAAACCCCAGTTTTAAACCAACAACAATAAAACAGTTCAATTTTTTTGGAAAAGTCTTACTACCTTTTGTAACCCAAGATGGTTCTTCTTACATAGAGTCTGCAAAAAAAAAGTGAGTGAGTAAAATCCAAAAGCTATATTCCTTACGTCAAACTGGGAAAATTGATAGAAAAAAGGAGGTAGGTTCAGAACGAAGAAAAAGTGAAGAGATCAAAGGTTACCTGACACGCTCTCCTTGGCGTCCCTTCACCATTTCCTCCCGATTTGGACGCTGAAGCTTATTCCTTTCGAATCTTGAAAAAGGTCTAAAACCCTAATAGGATTTCCGATTTGGGGAAATTTATATAGAGCGGCTGTAAGTTTTTAGATATGAAAGAAATTATGAAATGAAGTTGGGCCTGCATTCTTTTTAAAAAAAATCGAAGGGCTCAAAATCGAAGGTATCTGTTCATGGCCAAGCCCTCTATTTTACATGTTTAGATTCCTAACTATTTACCGTGGAATAGATTTTGGTTACATTATAAAATCAATAAGTGTGGCACTTCACACTCGATTCGGACGATTTATTTAAATGCAAGATGTCATATTAGGTTAATAAAGTAACTCAAACACTATTCAATTATTAAATGAGTTGAAAATTTAAGTTTTAAAATAGAATTGATGAATTAAAAAAATACAAAATGACACAGCAATACAAGCATTATTCTTTTAAGTATGGTCTGCATTAGTTGTTTAGATTTTTATATAATGGCATACTGGTTATTACATCAAATTTTATTAATTTTGTTACATCAAATATATTAATTCAGTTGTGAAATTATTAATTTACCCTCTCACATATAAATTAAGTTATAAGAATGTATTTTTATATTTATATATATATAATAAAAATTAGAAAAACAATTAACTTTATGATTATAACCAAAATAACAATTAATTTTTATATAAACTTTTAATAAATATATGATCTTAAAAAGAAAAAGTAATTCTCTTAACATACTTTAACAAATTGAATACTAAACCACTTAATCTGTAAAAGCTAAAATATGAGATAAGTATTTATACTTTTAGTAAAATTAGAATTTAGTCATTATATTTCTATTCTTAAGAATTTAATTCCTCTATGTTTCAAATTTCGAATTTAAATTTAATTGTTAAAATTACTTTTTATTACTATTAAATTAGTTAGGGACTTAGGATGTCGAATTTGGGAATGGGTGATAATACTTTAGGGATTTAGGATGAGGAAGAAGGGGGAAATAGAACTGGGGAAAAACGGGAAAAATGTTAAGTGTATCAGCTGTGGGTAAAAAATAAGACAGTTAAACAACGAAGTTTTGAACAAAATAATTTAACATTAGTAGCGTTTATAACCTAGCGCCACTAAAAATGCACCAATTGCGACGTTTAGGGTTTTAGGGATTATAGTTTAGTGTTTAGGGCTTGTTAGGGTTTAAGGGTTTACAATTTTAGGGGTTATAAATTAATGTTTTATGTTTATTGGGGGGGATTAGGATTTTGGGAGTTATATGACTTTTAGTGGCGTTTTACTAAAAGCGCCGCTAATGCTCTGGTCTTTAGCGGCGTTTTACCAAAAGCGCCGCTAATGCTCTGGTCTTTCGCGGCGTTTTAACAAAAGCGCCGCTAATGCTCTGGTCTTTAGCGGCATTTTACCAAAAGCGCCGCTAATGCTCTGTTTTTAGCGGCGTTTTACCAAAAGCGCCGCTAATGCTCTGTTTTTAGCGGCGTTTTAACAAAAAACGCCGCTATTGCTCAGTTTTTAGCGGTGTTTTTCTTAAAACGCCGGTATTGCCCTGTGTTTTACAATTTTTGCGGCGTTTCTTGATAAAACGCCGCTAAAACCCTATTTTCTTGTAGTGGATAACTGTACTGCGATCTATTGATTCTATTTGCATATAGTTGAGTAACAAATAATTTATGTGTAAGGCTTAAAGTCAAATAGACATTAGAAATTTAGTTTGGAAAGTAAAATGGATATATATTCTTATGTATGTTATTGAGCCAAAAGTTATATGAATGGTGCCCATGTTATGCTATTATTGTGAGATGTTATGTGAATTGAATTTTCTTGCGAATAAGTATGCATGACATTCAGTGATGTTTATCCGGACTTAGAGTCTGCAGGCTATGTGCCGGAATTATATCCGGACTTAGAGTCTGCAGGCTATGTGTGGGAATTATATCCAGACTTAAGGTTCGCAGGCTATGTGCTGGAATTATAACCGGACTTAAGGTCCGAGCTACGTCTTTGGAAATATGTCCGGCTAAAGTCTCAAGGCTTCGAGCTAGTATTATACTGGGTTTAAATTCTGCGCAGGCTTGTCTTTGGTAATTGGTTTCAAGTCCTAAGACCGAGCGGGCTTAATGCCGATAAGTTAAGTAAGATTACGATATTGAATGTTCGCAGTAAACCATCGTCGAGTAAGTACTATACATTTAAGATGTTCAGGTAAGTATTACTTACTCATCGGTGAATTGATTTTGAAGTGAATCATTATCATCAAAGAAGAATATATATGTAAATATGATTGATGGTTATCTTTGCGAATATGAGAATGATTTAATCAGTCATGGTATATTTGTATATGAATTAGATGTTAAAATTTCTTTATGTACTCATGTACATTCAGTCAATGATTTTGTGAATTATTAGTATTAAAGAATGATACTTAAGTGTGAATGATTGTTATATCTACGAGTAAAACAATGACCTATTCAGTCAAATGTTGTTAATATATGAGATTATTTGATTTAAATGCATCGTATGAACTTTATGTAGAAGAAAAATATGTGCTGAGAAATCTATGTATATGTTTATGTGTATTCGGCCATGAAGTAATTTGAATTGAGAATAAGTCTGTTTAAATGAATGTTTCGATTTTCGATAAGTCTTTAATTGTTTTTGATGCTTAAAACTTACTAAGCTTTGAAAGCTTAATTTGTTCTTTATTTCTCTATTTTATAGATTGTTGATTTTGGCCACCGACTTGGGGATCGTCAGCAGTTCATCACACTATCGATCTTTTTGGTACAGTTATATTTTGGACTTGATATGGCATGTATAGGTTAGGCTGATGATAACGATGTTTTGAAATTGTAAATATTTTGGCCATACGAAAATGGCGTATAACTTAAATATCAGTATGTATTTCAGCTTGATCTCTATTTATGTTTATTAACAATGTGAATAAGATAATTAAATGTTTAGTTCGGTAATACCTCTTAGCCTTAATCCGACGATCAGATTCGGGTTAGGGGTGTTACAGGCCCATTGTTCAAAACACTCCCAAGTATGTAAAGGTAGAAGCTTGGAAGAGTTTATTCCCCAGTTTCCTCTTCGGATATGTCGTTAATGTTTAGATTCCCCAATATTCCCATCGGGCCTTCGATATCTCCATAAAATTTAATTTCTTTATTGCCTATCATGTCCTGCACCAGAGCCCCGAACTCGATGCATTCTTGGATTTCATGCCCCTCTTTATTGTGGAACTCCTGCTTCATTGGGTGCGAATGAGTCGTCAAACTTTACAATCCCCATTTTAACAAATCTTTCAATTAGCTTTTTGAATGCAGTGCAATTTTTGATTGAATGCCCAATGATTCCATCATGGTATTTGCACTGAGCATTTGCGTCGTACCATTTGGGAAAAGGAGGTTGTATTGGTCTAGGTAGAAAGGGGACACCATGTGTGCATCAAATAGCTTCTGATACAACTCTCCATATGTCATGGGTATAGGTGTGAACTGTAATTTTTCTGCTTGTCTCGGAGGGGCCTGATGATTGGTGGTTACTATCTTCAGTTAGCCTACAGTGACTGATTTGGAATACCCTTTGCTCATATTATTCACTTCATTTTCATTTCTCTTTTGGGTTGACTTCTGGGTGCTTTCTCCCGCGTCTATCTTCCTGCACCTCATTGTGTTTTCAATCATTTCCTTGGTCATCACTATATCTAAAAAGCTTTTAGTGGCGCTCCCCAACATATGAGTGATGAATTGAGCCTTTAAGGTATTAATGAATAGCATGGTGGTCTCTTTTTCTAGGAGAGGTGGCTGGACTTGTATGGCAACTTCCATCCACCTTTGGGCGTATTGCCAGAAACTCTCATTCGGTTTCTTTTTCATGCTCTGTAAAGTGATCCTATCAAGAGTCATATCTTTCACGTGCCTATACTGCTTCATGAAAGCTTGTGCTAGATATTTCCATGAATTGATCTGGGTACTGCTCAATTGGTTGCACCATTTGGATACTGCCCCAACCAGACTTTCTTGGAAACAGTGAATCAATAATTTGTCATTATTGACATAGCTTGTCATTCGTCTGCAGAACATGGTGATGTGAGCTTCGGGACAGCTAATCTCGTTGTACTTCTCAAACTCTAGAGTTTTGAATTTGGGGGGAAGCACTAAGTCCGGAACTAAGTTCAAATCCTTAGCATCGATTCCACAGTGATAATCAACACTTTCCATTACTTTGAACTTTTTCTCTAACCACTTGCATTGGTATTCCAATTGTTTCGAGAGCTCCACCCTTGTCTTTTCAGTTTCTTCATCGAGATCAGGGACAACGAGATTAATTGAGTTATTCCCCGGATTAGAGTCTGAGCCGGCTTGGTAATTCATAGGCGTCGAATCACTGGCCTGAAACTGTTGGGGCCTGATTGTAATAGATGGCCTTCGTGTGTACACCTCGGGTTATGTCTAAACATTTGTCGGGGTAAAAATCGAGGGGTAGAGAAGATCTTCATTATCATTCCCAGTATTGAATATAGGGCTTTTTCCTTTTTCTTGCTCCCGAGTCAAAAATTGTGTCAATTGGTTCATCATGTTAATTTGGGATTCTAATATTTGGTCCCTCATATCTTGTTGGGCCTTAGCCAGTTGTTCTTGCATTTGTGCTTGCATCTATTCTTGCATTTCCTTTTGCATCTATTCCAACCTTTTTAGTCTTTCATCCATCGCTTTAGTTTTTCTTCGAGTACCGTAAGGATGCGTACTTGGTAGGTTTTTATTGATTTCTAGATTAACTGAAATAGTTTTTGACTAATTAGTGCCCTTTTGTGACATTCAATGCATATGATGAAATGCGATGCAGATGCATGAAATGAATGCAAAAAGAGACGTTGATTCTAGTTCAATTCTATTAGAACAACTTTTCTAGATAACAAATCTCTTTACATAAAGTGGAAACATGTACGGTCTTGCCCGTATACTCCAGGTGAAGACATCGATCTTTTTCTTCTTATTCGAACGCTAAAATCAAATCTTGCGAACTCTCGAAAAGATGTCTCTATTATCTTCTTTTTGCTTGATCTAGGCTGCGACTCCTTGGTCATTCATCCTCATGATGCTCGTCAGCTTCTTTAAGTAAGTCGAAACGTTGACGGCTCCAAAATAATCTTTGTTGGCTTGAATACTGAAACCAAGTCGTGTACTCCTCTGCGGACTCTCATCCTTCTCTTGTCGTGTTTACTCGGACTATATTCAGACGGCCGTATTGTATTCCACTTTATCAAGAAATTCATTTTCCATGACAAGCTCTCTATTTAGCGACTGAACGTGAATCAACACCTCTTTTCTATGATGAAAATGCAATGCAATCATAACCAAAACAAAAGAAAACACGTCATTACAAATACATAAATAGCAAATAGAGCACCTACTTGGGTAACCACTAGGGTTTGGAGTGGCTTTACCTAGGGTGGGCTCTTAAGGCTCGCTATATGCGGTTTAGTTCTAAAGACAGGGTACCTGAACTAGCAGATTCCTCAATTCTCACCCATTATAGGCTCATGTGGATCGAGTTCAATTCAGGGGAATACATTTCCCTACAGCCATGCCGAGGTGAAAACCTCACAAAGACATAAGTACGGATGTATCTCGGAAGCAGTTCACTAGCCCATGCGAAGGTGAAAACCTCATAAAGGCATAGTTTCTCACTCCCAGTTAAAAGGTGTAACCACAACGATCATGCAATATGATGTAGGAATACCCTACGAAACTCAAATCACAACAAACATATGACATGACACAAACAAATGCGACAAAAGAACCATGATTTTTCAAATCAAATTTTCAATTTTCGACAAAAGGACAAAAAATAATCAATTTTATGGCCTGACTCTCTTATTCGTCCCCAGTGGAGTCGCCAAGCTGTCGAAACCTTTTTTATTCTGAAAAACGAGGATCGACTTTAAAACAAAATATGGAGTCACCACCAATCCTTTTTGTTTAGGTGTGATCAGATCACCTCATAAAATATTTTTATTAAAATATTAATTTTGGCCTACGATATTAAAATGGGTTCGGGAGTCAGTTACGTACGAGGAAGGATTAGCACCCTTGTCACACCCAAGGTTGGTACCAGATTGATTAACTAATGTCCTAATATCGAAAGTTTGAAAAGTTTTAAAATACAATCCTTTTTAAAGAGTGTTTGAATAACTCGAGTTGGAATTTAAGACTCAATCGTTTCGAAGGAATAAAATACTACATCCAGTACATTAGGATACGACATTTTAAGCCCTCAAAACTGAGACCATCTCATGATTTCCAAAGCGTGCAATTAAAAAGATATTTAGTTATTTGGTCCAACGAAAAACTGAAGCCCAGCACGTTAGGGCACGATTTCTCGAATTTCCAAACACGGAAAATTGCCTTTATTTGAAAAATCCCTTTTTTTATGAGTTTGGGTAAAAAATAAAAAAATTAAAAATAAAATCAATGTAACATTTTAAATAGAAAATCGGTTAAAACACGAAAATGGTCATCTTGGGCAAATAATGATAATACAAATACCATAATAATAATGAATAACCTAAACTTGCAAGTATATAAAGACATAAATAAATAAATGAATAGGTACGTAATAGGATAACATATAATAAGATAACAATAATGAGGACAAGAATAAAATAAAAATGAAATAAATAAAATAATTAATGAAATAATAAAGGAAATTCTAGCGAGAATTTAATTTAAATTAAAAGTGAACAAATAAACATATGAATTAGAGAAATATTGGTTGAAATAGTTTTAAATAAATAATGATAATAAAAATAATACTAATAATACTATAATAATAAGGACAAGAGTGATAAAAATAATAATAATAACAAATATTCATTAAAAATACTAGTAACAGTAATAACATAAATAATAATACTAAAATAATAATAAAGATAATAATAATGAATATAAAACTCAAATCAATTAATTTAACAATAAAATAGCCAAAATAGTTGAAAAGGAACTAAATTGAATTGAAAATAGAAGTTTTGGGGCCAAAGAGAGGAGAACAACCGAATTAAAACAAGCACAAAACAGGGAGGGACCAAAAACCAAATATCCCTTCTCCCAAAACGTGCCGTTGCCAAGGGGACCAAATTGAAACCGCAGTAGAACCGTGGGGCAAATTTAGAAATAAAAATAACTTTAATTGTAAAATCATAAAAAGCGAAGGGGCTAAAAGCAATCGGACGAATTTAGAAAAAATAAAGGAATTGAAATGAAATGGACAAAATTCCAACGTCAAATTGAAAGAGAAGAAAAAAAAAATCAATTTCAATAGAAGTAAGAAAAGAGAGAGTAATCCAATTCCAAATTGAAGTAGAAATACAAGAGTAATTGATCCATTTCAAAGAACAAAACACCCCTATTTATATACATGGGGTTTACTAAAAATAGCCTAACTAATTTAATAATAAAAAATAAAATAAAATAAATAAAAACTAAAATAAAAATAAAACTAAAATAATATCTTCCTATTTTTGGCTTTTTACCAAGTCAACAAAAATTGATAACTCCTTGGCTTTCTCAATTTTTTTTGATTTGGCCCCAATTTAATGATTGTCTTTCAATATGGCCCATTTTGGCTTGTTTTCGACTGGTTGCATCCTTTGACTTTATTTATTTGGTTATTTTTTTCCGGGCCTAGGCCAAAATTGGCCTATTACAAAGAATAAATTGTAAAAGTTGTGAAACACTAAAGGCAATTGTGTAAAAATGCCTTAAAGTGAATTTTGGACTAAATTGAATATAGAGATAATTATATAAGTTGATTTTGATTACATATAGATCAACAAAAGAGAAAATCAGATCTAGATCGAGGGAAAATAAAGTTCTCGAATAATTGACCAGTTTAGCTGTTTTTACATCAGAGGTAAGTTCGTATGTGATAAATTTCACTACAAATGTATTTCATATGCTTTGATATTGCATAAATTGCAATTATGAGACTGTGGATATGAGCGATAGTGATTCGACGACAATTCGACATTCGAAATCCCTGTTGAACCTTAGGAATAGTTTAGGATGCTAGTGACATGTCATTAGGGAATACATTTAGTTGGCTTCGAGCCATAATATAGCACTTCGGGTGTGAGTTATACCGATTTGGATTTTGGCCATGCATATCGGCTGATTTGGCTTCGGGCCATGATATCAGTACTTTGGAGTTAAGTTACCTTCATTTGGCTTCGGGCCATGCTATAGGTACTTATCGTGTGAAAACCTTGAGTATCTGACTTCTTTTCTAAATGGTTCAACGATAAAAGAAAGACGAGAATGTGTATGAGATTGGTAAGAGATGGTACAGGTATGTGAATAAATCATACTAGCTTTGTATCATAGAAATTGTGAAGAAAGTATATAGTTTTGTGATTTAGAAATTGAAAGGTTTGTTAGTTAATTTGAATTCTTATATCTGCAATCACTTGTTGAAACATGTGTATATGATTATATCGAGTTTATTTCATACAAATTTACTAAGCTTTATATCTTACTAGTTTATTTTTCTATGTTTTATAGTGAATTCAAGGCTAACTCGAATTCGGGAATCGTCGGAGATCACTTCACACTATCTACCTATCACTTGGTACCTATGAAATTGGTATTTTAAGTATATGGCATCTATAGGTATTTTGAGTCATTGTGATTATAGGTTGATAATGATTTTGGTTATTTGTAATGGCTTGTAAATGTATATGTTTTGGTTTGTAAATATAGCCATGAGCTTTGGCTTAATTTGGTGGATTTAGCTATGTATATAAATGTGCATATATGGTTGTCATGGTGAGTGTAACACCCCTAACCCGTATCCGTTGTCAGAATAAGGTTATGAGGCATTACCGATCAACCATAACATAATTTATACATTTGTGCAATCATTATTAAAATCCATTCATCTCAATCACAGTGTCCCTTATAAGGTCCTACAAGACCTTAAAACATGCTTAAAAGTGGTTTGGGAATAAACTGATAACATTTGCAAACTTTAACAAACTTAGAAAATTTTCTTAGATTTCAGGGTCACACGCCCGTGTGAATAGGTCGTGTACCTCACACGACCACCAGACACGCCTATGTCACAGGCCGTGTGAAAACAAGATATACATACTGACTTGCACCACACTACCGAGGACACGCCAGTGTGCCATGCCGTGTGAAATCTAAGGGGGTTACTGACTTGGGTCACATGGCCGACCACACGCCATGTGCCTACCTATGTGTCACACACGACCAATAGAAACCCCCGTGTGTCTAGGCCGTGTCAAAACTGTAGGGTATACTGCCTTAATTCGAAAGGGTACCTCAAAGAACACATGGTCGTGTAAAATGACCGTGTATCGCTCGGATATCTCATATGGCCCAATGAACCTCGGGCTCAACTTGCCCTTACGGCCGAATCTGAGTATCTTTTTCCAAGGCGAAACCTTGAGAAACACTTTATCCCCCACTTGATGCCCGATGTCTTTACGCTTCAGATCCGCGTACGACTTCTGACGGTCGAAGGCTATCTTCAGACTTTCACGGATTACTTTCACTTTCTGTTCAGCATCTCTAATCAAATCCACCCCAAAAATTTTGCTTTCACCGAGCTCAGTCCAAAACAATGGTGTACGGCATTTACGACCGTACAAAGCCTCGTAGGGTGCCATCTTAATACTTGATTGAAAACTATTGTTGTAAGTGAATTCAATCAAAGGCAAATACCGTTCCCATGAACCACTGGACTCGAGGATGCAACATCTCAACATATCCTCAAGTATTTGAATTATCCGCTCGGATTGACCATCGGTTTGGGAGTGAAAGGCGGTACTGAAATGCAACTTGGTACCCAAAGCTTCTTGCAACTTCTTCCAAAATCGCGAGGTAAATCTCGGATCTCTATCCCCACGATGGAAATAGGCACCCGTGTAATCTCACAATCGAGAAACGTACAATTGACTAGTTTGTCCATTGAAAAATCGAGACGTCGGGGACAAAGTGAGCCGACTTAGTCAATCTATCTACCACGACCCAAACCGCATCCTTCTTACTCGCTGACAATGGCAGTCCGGATACAAAGTCCATTGTGACTCGATCCCATTTCCACTCGGGTATCGTGATCGGCTGAAGTAATCCTGAAGGCACTTGATGTTCCGCTTTCACTTGTTGACATATTAAACATCTCGAAACAAAGTTAGAGATGTCTCGTTTCATACCATGCCACCAAAACCGACGTTTCAAATCGTTGTACATCTTCATACTCCCCGGGTGGATTGCCATTCGGCTACAATGGGCTTCGTTCAGAATTATCGAAATAAGTTCCGAATTCTTTGGAACACACCGACGACCCCTGAACCTCAAACAATCGTCATCATCGATCCAAACTCGATTCCTTGTTCGAACACACTCAAATTTCGTTTGCAACCAACTCATCGTCGACTTTTGAGCTTCACAAATTTGATGTATCAATAATGGTTTGGCTTTCAATTCAGCTACTAACACATTGTCGGATCGAGCGGACAAGTGCACATTCATCGCTCGAAGCGAATAATGATTTACGACTTAAGGCATCCGCAACCACATTCGCCTTTCCCGGGTGATAGTCAATGACCACTCATAATCCTTTAACACTCGAGCCAACGTCTTTGTCGCAGATTTAAGTCTCTTTGAGTCATCAAATATTTGAGACTTTTATGATCCGAATACATGGCACTTCTCACCAAATAAGTAATGTCGCCATATCTTTAAGGCGAATCGATGGCGACCAATTCGAGATCATGGGTCGGATAATTTTCTCATGTGGCTTTAATTGCCTCGACGATAGGCCACAACTCGACCTTCTTGCATCAATACGCAACCTAACCCAAGTAGGGAGGCGTCACTATAGATGACAAACTCTTTGCCGATTCGGGTTGCACTAGAATTGGGGCTTCATCAAATAAGTTTTCATTGATCGAAACTTTTCGACATTTCTCCGTCCATTCGAACTTAACATCCTTTTGGAGTAGCCGTCATTGGCGTGGCTATCGTTGAGAAACCTTTTACAAATCGTCGGTAATAACCGTAAGCACCAAAAAGCTCCAAACCTCGGTAATATTTCTGAGGCTTCCTATTAAGTATGGCTGAAATTTTGTTGAATCGACTCGAATACCGATGCAGATACCACATGTCCCAAGAAGCTAACCTCTCTAACCGAACTCACACTTGTTGAACTTAGCATATAATTGCTTATCCCATAAGATTCGCAAAGACTAACCTCGGTGTTCAAGATGTTCGGCCTCATTTCTTGAATAGACCAAGATGTCATCAATGAACACGACTACGAACCGATCCAAATATGGTGCGAAGATCCGATTCATCAAATCCATAAATACCGCGAGGGCATTAGTAAGCCCAAACGGCATCACTAGGAACTCGTAGTGACCATATCTCGCTTACGAAGGCCGTTTTGGGTGCGTCCAAAACTTCAATTAAATCGATAATAGCCCGATCTCAAATCTATTTTCGGAACATTGAGGCTCCTTCAGTTGATCGAACAAATCGTCGATGTGTAACGGATATTTGTTCTTTATCATCGCTTTATTAAGTCGACGATAGTCGATGCACACCTCATGGTTCCATCCTTCTTTTCACAAACAACACCGGCGCACCCAAGGTGAAAAACTTCGGACGAGCAAAACCTCTATCCACAAATTCTTGCAACCGAGCTTTCAACTCCTTTAATTCCGTTGGTGCCATACGATACGGAGCTATCGAAATTGAGTGGTACCGGTACCAATTCGATGCCAAACTCTATTTCCGAACAGGTGGTAAACCCGCAATTCTTGGGAAAACATCCGGTATTCACAAACCACGGGCACAGATTCGGGTTTCTTTTCGACTCCTTGTCATCGAGCACATACGCAAGGTATGCTTCACACCCCTTTCTTACGTATTTACGAGCCAACATTGCGATATTACGGTGGCAATCCCTTTAAGTCCGTAGACTCAACCCGAATTATCTCGTTATTCGTGCACCTCGAGATCAATAGTCTTGCTTTTGCAATTTACAACCGCATCGTGCATGGTCAACCAATCCAAACCAAGAATAACGTCAATTCGTCGAATGGCAAAAGCATCAAGTCCGTGGGAAAACAAGAACCTCGAAATACTAGGGAACTTTTCTTACACACTTTGTTGACGAGCACGTAATGACCCAAGGGTTTGACACCGAATTACAAACTCGATGAGACTCAATAGGCAAAGTCTTCTTGGATGCTAAGGTTTCACATATATAAGAATAAGTAGAACCGTGGTCAATCAAAGCAATCACATTAGTATCGAAAAGAGTGAAAGTACCGTAAAACATCCGGTGAGGCAAAGATCCTCACGTCTTGGCGTATGGCATAAGTCCTAGCAGGAGCACGAGCCTCGGGTCTTGTTGTAGCATCTCTCGACCCTCTCTGACCGCCACTAGCATTGCCCGCATTTCTAGATGGCCTACCTCGATGTGACAGCCCAAAATTGACCCTAGTCGGGATGTGGTTTCGGGACCACAAAACCAAGCCATAAAAATAATTTAAAATTTATTTTGATGCCTATGATATGTGTTAATTTGTGTGTGACATTTTTGATGTTTCGATTTAGTGTTATAAATGTGAATTTCACTAGAAAGGACCTAGTAGTGAACTTTGAAAGTATGATGAGGAAATGTGTGATGACTAGTTGCTCATGCATGCAAAAATAAGGGATTTGCATGTCAAATTTTCCCCCCAACATGAAGTGGCCGGCCATGGCAAGAGAGGATGGGCAAAACATGTCATGAAACATGTTTTGTTGGTGCATTGGGGAGAAATAATAAACAAAGGTGTATGGGTAAGAAAAGAATGAAAAAAAAATGTGTGTGAGTGTGGTATTCCCCCATTGCCGTGAGTTGTAGAGAAAAAAAGAAAAATTTTGTTCATCCTTTCTTTGAGCCAAAACTAAGGAAGAAGGAAGGATTTTTGCTCCATTTTTTGGTTTGGAATAGATCTAGAAGGAGATTTTGGCTATACTTGCATCACGATTAAGGTATGTATGAGGTTGTGTCATGAGATTCATGCATGTTTTAGTTGCTAACTTGATGTTCATGTTAGCCATGGTTCAAATCCTTGTTATGCCATGGAAATGGTATTTGGCCAAGGTTGTTATTGTGTTGAAGCCATTGCATGCTAAATGTGAAGCTTGCTAATGATGCATGCAATGATGGATTGACTACTCTTGAAATTTCTTTGTAGCAATCTTGAGTAACACATTGAATTCTTTGTTTAACCATGACCGAAGTTGAAAGAGTATGGTTGTGATGTATTCGGCCATGGTGCATTCATGAGCATGATTTATGCTTGTTACTTGATTGGTAAAATTTGTGTTTGGATGGGTATGAACCCTTTGAGATTGACCTTGCACCTATATGTGTATACATGTTTGCACATGATGTATTGGCATGACATATATACTATTTCAAGGTATATATTTGCTTGTGATGATGTTTCGGTTATGAAGTACATGAGAGATGTGTATTGAGCTACAATATGTAATCGTTAGTTAGTAAAATGCACGCTGTTTTTGTGTGGTATTAAGTGCATAATTGGCCTCAACATGGACATGCATATTCGCCACATGAGGGAAATTGGTGTGCATGCATTCGGTTAGAGGCAAGCATATTGATGCCTATTCTTGGCTTAGAAAATTGGCTAAGAGGAATATTGACTAATGTGTTGAGTTCGATTCGTGATTTCGTACATATGCGACTTTGATGCCTAATGAGCATATATATTGGCTAGGTATCTTGAATTCCTCTTCGATGCTCAAATGATAAAACCAATTTATTTGTTAAATTAAGCTCAAGAGCAAAGGGGAGCTAAATTCGATAAGGGGAAGGAAAAAGTCGTCGAATAGCCGTCGAAATTGTTCGACCACGTCCGAGGTAAGTTTTCGAGTATCGAAACTTAGATTTTGATTCGATTGAATGAAGTAATGAGCAATCAATTTGTGCCTTTGTATGTGGCCATTGAGCGAAATGATATTTTGCTAAGGAATTGTGCATAAAAGTTGTGTTATGAAATTGAAACAAAGATGTGTATGAATGTTCGAGTGATATCGGGCTAAGCAAGGCAATTGTACAAATTGTGATACGGGCTAAGCCCAAGGCAATTGTGCGAGTTATGATATCCGGGCTAAGCCAAGGCAATTGTGCAAATTGTGATATCCGGGTTAAGTCCGAAGGCCTTTGTGCGGGTTACCATAACCGAGCTATGTCCCAAGGCGTTTGAGCAGTAGCTATATCCGGATAAACTCAGAAGGTATGTGATTCGAGAACTTTGAACTTGCTGGAAAATTTTCAGTTAATGCACTTGTGAAATTCCCAACAACAAGGTATGTTTTGTGTGTGCTTCGCACACTATGAGTAAGTGCGTATGAATATTCGCTCTAATGATAAATGAGCTATCGGCATTAACTAGGCCGTTATTTGTGTATGAATATAAGAGTTGGGATTGTGAAGTAAGCATGTCTTTGAGAAATTGTGCATATGAATTATTGTTTAGCTACTTGAATGCTATGCTTTGGTTGTGTGTATATTATGGCTCGAAACTTACTAAGCATAAATTGCTTACTCCGTTTCTTTGTTTCTCTGTTTATAGATTTTGCTCGTTAGCGATCGGATTCGGGATCATAGAAGTTGAAGTCAACCACACTATCAAAGCCCTTTTTGGTACTCCTTTAGTTGAGTTTTGGATATGGCATGTATAGGACTACTCTCGGTTGTTTTTAAGTACTTGTGATGTATATGTGTGCGGCCATGCGAAAATGGTTCGTAAAAGTGGAGTATGGAATTTGACCATATGTGGTTTGTAATTATATTTGGTTTCATGATGTGATTATGGTTTGAAATGAGAGAGTTGGTCACATGATCAGCCATTGGAATGGCTAAATATGATCATATGTTGGACCTAAGTATGACTAGACTATAGTTGGTCTATGGGAACTACAATATAGGTAAAGCCTACCTTAAAAACAGATGCTGCCAGCTGCAGTGACGTGGATGTGGAAAATCACCAAAATTTGTAGGAATGGTGTTAATTAGTGAATAAATTATACGATCGAACCTTGACGAGTCTATTTTCATATGAAAGTAACGAAATGATCATATGAACAGTATATCGAGAGATATTAAAGTTCTCGTGAGACAGGGCCAGAGCGATTTCTGGGTCCCCTGTCGTGACTTTGAAAATTTACCATAAATTATCCAGAATGAATTAGAAGTCATGCCTTATATGTGCAGATTCCTTTTTGAGTCTAGTTTCATTAGAAACAAACGGAATCAGTATTGAAACCCTGTACAGAGAGATATTCAAGTTGTAAAGCGCGAAGGTCAGTGTAGTTGACCCCTGTAACATGGGTGACTTTAACTAATAAACTGTACCAATTGGCCCGACCAAAAATTCTAGAAATAAATCCATGGATGGATATATGAGTCTAAATTCAGGGAAAATTTACGGAATCAGTTTCTGAGTTATGAAACTCAAGATATGCTTTTTAAGGCGACAGCGACGCAGTCTTCCAGCTTGCCTGGGAATGTCAAATTGGTCGGTGTCATAAGTGGTTTTGGCTTGTTAACCCCTCGTGTCCGACACCGGCAACGGTCTCGGGTTCCGGGTGTTACACTCGAGCAGTGGTAGCACCCGGGTTTCCACTCTGACTTACATTTTGTTCAAGCAACCTCGGGCAATCCTTGATAAAGTGGTGGTAGATCCACACTTATAGCAGAGCGATCACGGAACCTCTGACTCCCGAATGCCATTTGCCACAATCTCGACACTCCATTCGGTTTGACGATCATTCCCAACACCGGAGACTGAAGTGCCTCGATACCCACGGGGGTCGATCACGATCTCGTCTAAAAAGGCCAAGCGCCTCTAGACCGGCTCACATCTTCTCGAAATCTCTTCGATGCTGTTGAAGAGACTTTCCGAGGACCTTTTCAAATTCTCCGGTTCCCACATCAACTTTTGATTCTCCTTTCTAAGCTCTTGACTTTACAAGCTCGCTCAACAAGTACTACGAACTCTCGTATTTCGAGAATGCCAACAAACATCCTTATATCATCATTCAGCCCATCCTCGAGCGTTTACACATAATAGCTTCGGACGAAACACATTCCCGGCGTATCTCATGAGTCTAACAAATTTTCGCCGTAGTCGAATGAGACATAGAGCCTTGCTTAAGATCAAGAAATTCCTTTCGTTTTTGGTCGATGAATCTCGATGATATACTTCTTTCGGAACTCAGTTTGGAAAAACTCCCAAGTTACTTGCTCCCTAGGCACAACCGAAGTCAGAGTACTCCACCAATAGTAGACGGAATCACGTAGCAAGGAGATAGTACACTTTAAGCACTCATCGGGTGTACAAGATAGCTCATCGAGCACCCAGATAGTGTTGTCCAACCAAAATTCAGCTTGCTCGGCATCGTCGCTATCCGTAGCTTTGAATTCAGTGGCCCCATGTTTACGAATTCGGTCGACTGGGGGCTTACTTGACCTTATTTGGTCAGTTACCGGAGGTATTGTAGGTGCGGGGGTTGCATTAGTCGGGAATGGAGGTTGTGGAACAGCCGTGTTAGTTCGAATGTATTGGTTAAACCAATCATTCATCACACTATAAAAGGCTTGCTTAGCCTCATCATTCGGATTGTCGGCAATAGGTTGAGAGTCCGCCGCGCTGTCCCTTGCACGGAGCAAAGCGCCACACTCTCCACATCATCAGCTATTGCTCGGTTGGGATCGGGATCCATTGCTATAAACAAACACAAACTCAAATTGTCGTAAATCACCACACTATCAATTTATCACTCAATGGCACGTATAGCTAGACCCCAAACATATCACGGTAGTCCTAGGATCGACTAAACCGTGGCTCGATACCAATAAATTGTAACACCCGAACCCGAGACCGCTGCGATTGTCGGACACGAGGTTAACAAGCCAAAACCACTTATGGCACCGACCAATTTGACATTCCTGACATAAGCTGGAAAACGCATCGCTTGTCGCCTTAAAAAATCATATCTCGAGTTTCAAAACTCGGAAACTGATTTCGTAAATTTTCCCTGAATTTAGACTCATATATACATCCATGGATTTATTTCTAGAATTTTTTGTCGGGCCAATTGGTACAGTTTATTAGTTAAAGTCACCCATGTTACAGGGGTCGACTACACTGACCTTCGCGTGTTACAACTTGAATATCTCTCTGTACAGGGTTTCAATACTAATGCCGTTTGTTTCTAATGAAACTAGACTCAAAAAGGAATCTTCAAATATAAGGCATGACTTCTAATTCATTCTGGATAATTTATGGTAAATTTTCAAAGTCGCGACAGGGGACCCAGAAACCGTTCTGGCCCTGTCTCACGAGAACTTTAATATCTCTCGGTATACTGTTCATATGATCGTTTCGTTACTTTCATATGAAAATAGACTCGTCAGGGTTCGATCGCATAATTTATTCACTATTTAACACCATTCCTACAAATTTTGGTGATTTTCCACATCCACGTCACTGCAGCTGGAAGCATCTGTTTTTAAGGTAGGCTTTACCTATATTGTAGTTCCCATGGACCAACTATAGTCTAGTCATACTTAGGTCCAACATATGATCATATTTAGCCATTCCAATGGCTGATCATGTGACCAACTCTCTCATTCCAAACCATAATCACATCATGAAACCAAATATAATTACAAACCACATGTGGTCAAATTCCATACTCCACTTTTATGAACCATTTTCACATGGCCGCACACATATACATCACAAAGTACTTAAAAACAACCGAGGGTAGTCCTATACATGCCATATCCAAAGTTCAACCAAAAGAGTACCAAAAGGGGGTTTGATAGTGTGGATGACTTCACTTCAATGATCCCGAATCTGATCGCTAACGAGCAAAATCTATAAAACAGAGAAACAAAGGAACGGAGTAAGCAATTTATGCTTAGTAAGTTTCGAGCCATAATTACACACAACCAAAGCATAGCATTCAAGTAGCTAAACAATAATTCATATGCACAATTTCTCAATGACATGCTTACTTCACAATCCCAACTCTTATATTCATACACAAATAACGGCTTAGTTAAGGCCGATAACTCGCTTATCATTGGAGCAAATATTCATACGACTTACTCCTAGTGTGCAAAGCACACACAACACATACCTTGTTGTTGGGAATTTCACAAGTGCATTAACTGAAAATTTTCCAGCAAGCTTATAATTTTCAAATCACATACCTTGAGTTTAACCGGATATAGCTACTGCTCAAACGCCTTCGACATAGCCCGTTATGGTAACCCGCACAAATGCCTTCGGGACTTAACCCGGATATCACAACTCGTACAATTGCCTTCGGGCTTAGCCCGGATATCATAGCTCGCACCATTGCCTTCGGGCTTAGCTCGGATATCACAACTCGCACAATTGCCTTCGGGCTTAGCCCGGATATCACAATTCGCACATTCATACACATCTTTGTTTCAATTTCATAACAAACTTTTATGCACAATTTACTTAATCAAGAATATCATTTCGGCTCAATGGCCACATACAAGGGCACAATTTCGATTGCTTATTACTTCGCTCAATCGAATCAAAATCTAAGTTTCGATACTCGAAAACTTACCTTGGAGATTATCGAGCGCTTCCAACGGCTATTCAATCACCTTTTCTTTTCCTTTATTGAGCTAGTTCCCCTTTGCTCTTGAGCTTAATGTTAACAAATAAATTGATTTAATCGTTTTGAATATCAAAAGGGGAATCCAAGGTACTTAGCCCTTATAAGGCCGCACACACTTACATCCACATACTTAAGCTCAATAATTATAACATAGCATCAAGCACTCATATGGCCGATTATACTTAGTCATACTTGCACAAATCAACAATAAATTTGAGATTTTCACACCATATAAGTACTAGGCCGAATATACATGCAAGTTTCACAAACATTCTTCAACCATTTCTTCTTTAAACAAACATATTTATCATTTACTTCATAACCAAATCATCATGTGCAAACACATATACACATATAGGTGCAAGGTCAATTTCAAGGTGTTCATAACCATCCAAAACACAAATTTTAACTAACATGCAAGAAACATAAACCATGCTCATGAGCATGCCATGGCGAATACCTCACACACCATACTCCTTTTAAATTTTTGGTCATGGTTAAACAAAGGACTCAATGCCCTACTCAAGAATACTAAAAGAAATTTCAAGAGTAGTCAATCCATCATTACATGCATCATTAGCAAGCTTCACATTTAGCATGCAATGGCTTCAACACAATATCAACCTTGGCCAAATACCATTTCTATGGCATAACAAGGATTTGAACCATGGCTAGCATGAACATCAAGTTAGCAACTAAAACATGCATGAATCTCATGACACAACCTCATACATACCTTAATCTTGATGCAAGTATAGCCAAATCTCCTTCTAGATCTCTTCTAAACCAAAAATGGAGCAAAAATCCTCCTTTTTCCTTAGTATTTTCGGCCAAAGAAGTGAAAATGGATGAACAAAATTTTTTCTTTCTTTCTCTACAACTCACGACAAGGGGGGCATCCATGCTCATCTTTTTTTTGTTCATTTCTTTAATGCTAATTCTTATTTTATTTCTTCATACATAACTCACTAACCAAACATGTTGGAAACATGTTTCCCTTGCCCATCAACACCTACCTTGGCCGCCACTATGCTTCTTTTGGGGAAATTTGACATGCAAATCCCTTATTTTTGCATGCATGATTAACTAGTCATCCCACATCTTCCCATCATACTTTCAAAGTTTACTACTAGGCCTTTTCTAGTGAAATTCACATTTATAACACTAAATCAAATCATCAAAATGTCACACACAATTTAACACATATCATAGGCATCAAAATAAATTTTAAATTATTTTTATGCCTTGGTTTTGTGGTCCTGAAACCACATCCCGACTAGGGTCAATTTTGGGTCATCACATAACGACTCGCTCAAATGCCTTCGGACGAAGCCTTGTTATAGTGACTTCATTTAATGCCCTCGGGACTTAACCCGGTTTAGTAATTTGCACAAATGCCTTCGGCTTAGCCTGATTTATTAACTCGCATACGAATGCCTTGGATCCTAGTCCGGATATAGTCACTTAGCACAAAGCCTTGGGACTTAGCCCGACATCATTCAATAACCGAGCACAATTATCAATAAATTATGACACATTCAGATTTCATTTTCATTAGCAAAACTCAAACACAAGGCACTATTCACACTTGAAATTTCGCTCAATAGCCACACACAAAGAGCATGATTTTAATTTGCTTTAAACATGATCTAATCAATTCGAATTTAAGCTCTATTACTCAAGTACTTACCTTGGATGTTGTCGGCGATTTCGACGCTACTCGACTACTTTTTCCTTCCCTTTATCGGATTTAGCTCCCTTTGCTCTTGAGCTTAATTTGACAAATAAATTGATTTAATCATTTGAGCATCGAAAGAGAATTCAAGGTACTTAGCCAATATATATACTCATTAGGCATCAAAGTCGCATATGTACGAATCATGAATCGAACTCAACACATTAGTTAATATTCCTCTTAGCCAATTTTCTAAGCCAAGAATAGGCATCAATACGCTTGCCTCTAACCGAATGCATGCACACCAATTTCCCTCATGTGGCGAATATGCATGTCCATGTTGAGGCCAATTATACACTTATTACCACACAAAACAACATACATTTTACTAACTAATGCATTCCATATTGTAACTCAATACACATCTATCATTTCCTTCATAACCAAACATCATCATAAGTAAGTATATACCTTGAGATAGTATATATATGTCATACCAATACATCATGCTCAAACATATATACATATATATATGCTAGAGCCGAATCTCAAGTTGATTGTAACTAAACATGAACATGATTTGAAACACAAATCTTACTTTCCATGCAATGAGCATAAATCACACTTATGGATGTACCATGGCGAATACATCACGACACCATAATTTTGGTCATGATTACACAAAGAACTTAGTATCTCATTCAAAATGCTTAAAGAAAATCTAAGAGTCCTCAATCCACCATCACATGTATCATCATCAAGCTTCATATTTAACATGCAATGGCATTAACTCAAAATCCACCTTGGCCAAATACCATCCCCATGATATAACAAAGATTTGAACCATGGGCTAATAAGAACATCAAGTTAGCAACCAAAAACATGCATGAATCTCATGGCACAACATCAAACATACCTTAATCTTGATGCAAGTATAGCCAAACCCCTTCCTAATCCTCTTCCAAACTAAGCATGAAGCAAAACTCCTTCCTTATCCTTAGTATTTTCGGCTAAAAAGAGAGTGAAATGGATGAACAAAATTTTTTTGTTTTCTTTCCTACCTACACGGCAATGGGGAGGGAGAGAAGCCTTCACACACACATTTTTTTTTTATTCCATACTCCTTATTTTATTCATTCCAACATAACCCACTTACCAAACATGTTTCATGACATGATTTTGCCCATAATTCCTTGTCATGGCGGCCACTAGCTATTGGGGGAATTTGACATGCAAGTCCATTGTTTTGCATGCATGCTTTAATTAGTCATCACACATTTCCCCATCATACTTTCAAAGTTTACTACTAGGTCCTTTCTAGTGAAATTCACATTTATAGCTCTAAATCAAAACATCAAAAATGTCACACATGAGTTAACACACATTATAGGAAATAAAATAAATATTAAATTATTTTTATGCCTCGGTTTTGTGGTCCCGAAACCACATTCCGACTAGGGTCGTTTTAAGGCTGTCACAACTCTCCCCCACTTAAGAAATTTTCGTCCCCGAAAATCTTACCGGTAAATAGATTTGGGTATCGCTCTTTCATAGAGTTCTCGGGTTCCCAAGTAGCTTCTTCTATTCCGTGTTTGAGCCATAACACTTTCACTAGCGGAACCCTTTTGTTTCGCAACTCTTTTACTTCACGAGCTAGGATACGAATCGGTTCTTCTTCATAACTCATATCGGCTTGAATTTCAACCTCTGATGGACTAATTACGTGCGACGGATCGGATCTATAGCTCAAGCATTGAAACGTGGAAGACGTTGTGAATCTTTTCGAGTTCGGGGGCAAAATCAAACGATATGCCCTCGGGCCAACTCGTTAAGAGATTTCATATGGCCCAATGAATCTCGGCTCAACTTGCCCTTACGGTAGAATCGAGTATCTTTTTCCAAGGCGAAACTTTAAGAAACACTTTATCTCCCACCGATACTCAATGTCCTTTCGCTTCAAATCCGCGTCACGATTTACGACGATTTGTGGCCGCCTTCAGACTTTCACGGATTACCTTTACCTTCTGCTCAAATCTTTAATCAAATCCACTCCGAAAATTTTGTTTTCACCGAGCTCGGTCCAAAATAATGGTGTACGGCATTTACGCCCGTATAAAGCCTCGTAAGGCGCCATCTTAATACTTGATTGAAAACTATTGTTGTAAGCGAATTCAATCAAAGGTAAATACCGTTCCCATGAACCACCGAACTCGAGAATGCAACATCTCAACATATCCTCAAGTATCTGAATTATCCGCTCGGATTGACCATCGGTTTGAGGGTGAAAGGCGGTCTTGAAATGCAACTTGGTACCCAAAGCTTCTTGCAATTTCTTCCAAAATCGCGAGGTGAACCTCGGATCTCTATCGACACATGGAAATCGGCACCCGTGTAATCTCACAATCGAGAAACGTACAATTCAGCTAGTTTATCCAATGAAAAATCCGTACGCACAGGGATAAAGTGAGCCGACTTAGTCAGTCTATCAACAACAACCCAAATCGCATCCTTCTTACTTGCTAACAATGGCAGTCCAGACACAAAGTCCATTGTGACTCGATCCCATTTCCATTCGGGTATTGTGATTGGCTGAAGTAATCTTGAAGGCACTTGATGTTCCGCTTTCACTTGTTGACATATTAAACATCTCGAAACAAAGTCGGAGATGTCTCGTTTCATACCATGCCACCAAAACTGACGTTTCAAATCGTTGTACATCTTCGTACTCCCTGGGTGAATTGCCATTCGGCTACAATGGGCTTCGTTCAGAATTATCGAAATGAGTTCCGAATTCTTTGGAACACACAGATGACTTCTGAACCTCAAACAATCGTCATCATCAATTTGAAACTCCGATTCCTTGTTCGGAACACACTCAGCCCATTTTGCAAGCAACTCATCATCAACTTTCTGAGCCTCACGAATTTGATGAGTTAACAATGGTTTGGCCTTTAATTCGGCTACTAACACATTGTCGGGTAGAATAGACAGGTGTACATTCATTGCTCGTAAAGCAAACAGCGATTTTTAGCTTAAGGCGTCCGCAACCACATTAGCCTTTCCCGGGTGATAATCAATGACGAGCTCATAATCTTTTAACAACTCGAGCCAACGTCTTTGTCGCAGATTTAAGTCTCTTTGAGTCATCAAATATTTGAGACTTTTGTGATCCGAGTACACATGGCACTTCTCACCAAATAAGTAATGTCGCCATATCTTTAAAGCGAATACGATGGCGACCAATTCGAGATCATGGGTCGGATAATTTTTCTCATGTGGCTTTAATTGTCTTGACGCGTAGGCCACAACTCGACCTTCTTGCATCAATACGCAACCTAACCCAAGTAGGGGGCGTTACTATAGATGACAAACTCTTTGCCGATTCGGTTGCACTAAATTGGAGCTTCACAAATGAGTTTTCAATTGATCGAAACTTTTCGACACTTTTCCGTCCATTCAAACTTGACATCTTTCTAAAGCGCTTCGTCATGGGTGTGGCTATCATTGAGAATCCTTTTACAAACCGTCGGTAATAACCGCAAGCCCCAAAAGCTCCGAACCTCGGTAATATTCCTTGGAGGCTTCCAATTAAGTATGGCTGAAATTTTACTCGGTCGACTTGAATACCCGATCGATACCACATGACCCAAGAAGCTAACCTCTCTTAACCGTAACTCACACTTGCTGAACTTAGCGATAATTGCTTGTCCCGTAAAACTTGCAACACTACTCTCGGTGTTCGCATGTTCGGTCTCATCTCTTGAATAGACCAAGATGTCGTTAATGAACACAACTACGAACCGATCCAAATACGGTCCAAGATCCGATTCATCAAATCCATAAATACCGCAGGGCATTAGTGAGCCCAAACGGCATCACTAAGAACTCATAGTGACCATATCTCGCTCAAGGCGCTTTTGGGTATATCCGAATCTCGGATTCGCAACTGATAATAGCCCGATCTCAAATCTATTTTTGAGAACACTGAGGCTCCCTTCAGTTGATCGAACAAATCATCGATACGCGGTAACGGATATTTGTTCTTTATTGTCACTTTATTAAGCTGGCGATAGTCGATGCACAACCTCATAGTTCCGTCCTTCTTTTTCACAAACAACACTGGTGCACCCCAAGGTGAAAAACTCGGGCGAGCAAAACCTCTATCCACCAACTCTTGCAACTGAGCTTTCAACTCCTTTAATTCTGTTGGTACCATACGATACGGAGCTATCGAAATCGGTGTGGTCCGGTACAAGCTCAATAACAAACTCTATCTCCGAACAGTGGCAAACCCGAAGAATTCTTCGGAAAACATCCGGTAATCACAAACCACCCACAGATTCGGTTTTACTTCTAACTCCTTATCATCAAGTACATACGTAAGGTATGCTTCGCACCCTTTTCTTACATATTTTCGGGCCAACATTGATGATATTACAACCGGCAACCCCTTTAAGTCCGTAGATTCAACTTGGATCATCTCGTTATTTATGCACCTCAAATCAATAGTCTTGCTTTTGCAATTCACAACCGCATCATGCACGGTCAACCAATCCAACCCAAGAATAACATCAAATTCATCGAACGGCAAAAGCATCAAGTCCGCGGGAAAACAGAATCTCGAATTACTAGGGACATTTCTTACACACTTTGTTGACCAAAGCACGTAACGACCCAAGGGATTTGACACCGAATTACGAACTCGATGAGACTCAATAGGTAAAGTCTTCTTGGATGCTAAGGTTTCGCATATATAAGAGTGAGTAGAACCGGGTCAATTAAAGCAATCACATTAGTATCAAAGAGAGTGAAAGTACCGGTAATAACATCCGGCGAGGAAGCATCCTCACGTGCGCATATGGCATAAGCCCTAGCAGAGCGCGAGCCTCGATCTGGTCGTAGCATCTCTAGATCCTCTCGACCACCACTAGCATTGCCGTATTTCTAGATGGTCTACCTCGGCGGTGGTAGCACCGGCTTTCCACTTTGATTTGTATTTTGTTCAGCAACCTCGGGCAATCTTTAATAAAGTGGTCGACCAATCCGCACTTATAACAGAGCGGTCACGGAACCTACAACTTCCCCGATGCCATTTGCCACAATCATCGACACTCCGCTCGTCTCGACGTTCATTCCCAACACTGGCGACCGAAGTGCCTCGTGTACCCACAGGGGGTCGATCACGATCTCGTCTAAAAAGGCCCGGAGTGCCTCTAGACCGGCCCACATCATCTCTAAATTTCTTCGATGCATGTTGAAGAGACTTTCCCGAGGATCTTTTACGAAACTCTCCAATTCCCACATCAACTTTTTGTTTTTCTTTTCTAAGCTCTTGACTTTACAAGCTCGCTTCGACAAGTACTACGAACTCTCGTATTTCAAGAATGCCAACGAACATTTTTATGTCTTCATTCAGCCCATCCTCGAGCGTTTACATTACAGCCTCGGACGAAACACATTCCCGGCGTATCTACTAAGTCTAACAAATTTTCGCTCGTAATCGATGAATCGACATAGAACCTTGCTTAAGCTCAAGAAATTCCTTCCGCTTTTGATCAACAAATCTCGATGATATACTTTTTCCAAACTTAGTTTGGAAAAATTCCCAAGTTACTTGCTCTCTAGGCACAACAAGTCAAAGTGCTCCACCAATAGTAGGCGTAATCACGTAGCAAGGAGATAGCACACTTTAGGCATTCATCGGTGTACAAGATAGCTCATCGAGTACCGGATAGTGTTGTCCAACCAAAATTCAGCTTGCTCGGCATCATCGTTATCCGTAGCTTTGAATTCAGAGCCCCGTGTTTTGGATTACATCAACTGGGGCTTATTCGACCTTATTTGGTCGATTATCGGAGGCATTGTAGGTGCGGGGTTGTTTTTTGGGAATGGAGGTTGTGGAACAGTAGTGTTAGTTCGAATGTATTGGTTGAACCAATCATTCATCACGCTATAAAAGGCTTGCCTAGCCTCATCATTCGGATTGTTAGCAATAGGTTGAGAGTCTGCATGCACATCCCTTGTCTTGCGGAGCAGCGCCACACTCTCCACATCATCACTATCGCTCGGTTGGGATCGGGATCCATTACTATAAATAAACACAAATTCAAACGTCAGAAATCACCACACTATCAAATAATCACATAAAATGGCATGTATAGCTAGACCCAAACGCATTACGGTAGTCCTAGAATCGACTAAACCGTAGCTCTGATACCAATAAAATTGTAACACCCCATACCCGAGTCCGTTACCAAAATCGGACACAAGGTGCACACAGACTTAACTATTTTCACAGTCCATTTAGAAATTTCCAGACTAGCTGGTCACTGCGTCACTGTCGCCTTAAAAATCATATCTTGAGTTTCAAAGCTCGAAAATTTGTTTTGTAATTTTTCCCTGAAACTAGACTCATATGTCCATCTACAGATTTTTTTCTAGAATTTTTGGTCGAGCCAATTAGTACAGTTTATTAGTTAAATTCTCCCCTATCCCAGGGTTCGACTACACTGACCTTCGTGCGTTACGAATTGAATATCTCCTTGTACAGGGCTTTAATACTGATGCCGTTTGTTTCTATAGAAATTAAACTCAGAGAGGAATCTATACATATATGGCATGACTCCTAATTATCTCTGGTTAATTTACAATGAATTTCCAAAATCAGAACAGGGGATCCAGAAACCGTTCTAGCCCTGTTTCACGAGAACTTTAATATCTCTTAACATATAACTTATATGACCGTTTTGTTTCTTCCACATGAAAGTAGATTCATCAAAGTTCATTTACATAATTTATTCACTATTTAATACCATTCCTACTATTTTTAGTGATTTTTCACATCCACATCACTACTGCTATCAGCATCTGCCTTTAAGGTAGGCTTTACCTATTTCATGATTTCCATGATTCAATTGGCCCCTTTTGCATACATAGCACAAAGTGTGATCATGATTAACCATCCCAATGGCTAATCGTTTCAAAACAATTCCATACCTCATAATGATCAACAAACAAACGATTATGGTACTAGGCTAAAATAGTATAAGCCATTTTCGCATGGCCATCCAAGTTTACACAAAACCGAAAGGTACATGACCTTCAACAAAAGGGTAGTCCTATACATGCCATTTCAAAGTTCAACCAAAATTGTACCAAAATGGGGGCTTTGATAGTGTGGATGACTTCAACTTCGATGATCCCGAATCCGATAGCTAACGAGCAAAATCTATAAAACAGAGAAATAGAGAAGACGGAGTAAGCAATTTATGCTTAGTAAGTTTGAGCAAGAGATTCCAGCACAACAAAAGCATAGCATTCATAAAGCTAACGGATAATTTCATATGCACAAATTCTCAATATCATACTCATTTCACATTCCAACCCCTATGTTCATACATAAGGGATCATCTTAGCCAAATACCGAAACCCATTACTCATTGGAGCGAATATTATTCAAGGAATTAACTAATTCAAGCACATACGAACATACCTCATTGCTGGAATTTTTCAAGCGTATTAACTGAAAATTTTATAGCAAGATCGCTCATTCTCGAATCACGTACCTTGAATTTAACCGGATATAACGACTCGCTCAAATGCCTTCGGACATAAGCCGGTTATAGTGACTCGCACGAATGCCTTCGGACTTAACCCGGGTTAAGTAACTTGCACAAATGCCTTCGGCTTAGCCCGATTTATTAACTCACACGAATGCCTTGGATCCTAGTCCGGATATAGTCACTTAGCACAAAGCCTTCGGACTTAGCCCGACATCATTCAATAACCGAGCACAATTATCAATAAATTATGACACATTCAGATTTCATTTTCATTAGCAAAACTCAAACACAAGGCACTATTCACACTTGAAATTTCGGCTCAATAGCCACACACAAAGAGCATGATTTTAATTTGCTTTAAACATGATCTAATCAATTCAGAATTTAAGCTCTATTACTCAAGTACTTACCTTGGATGTTGTCGAGCGATTTCGACGGCTACTCGACTACTTTTTCCTTCCCTTTATCAGATTTAGCTCCCCTTTGCTCTTGAGCTTAATTTGACAAATAAATTGATTTAATCATTTGAGCACCGAAAGAGGAATTCAAGGTACTTAGCCAATATATATACTCATTAGGCATCAAAGTTGTAACACCCCGAACCCGAGACCATTGCCGGTGTCGGACACGAGGGGTTAACAAGCCAAGTTCACATGGTTTGCCCACCAATTTGACATTTCCAGTCAGGCTGGAAGACTGCATCACCGTCGCCTTAAAATCATATCTCGAGTTTCAAAACTCGGAAACTGGTTTCGTAAATTTTCCTGAATTTAGACTCATATATCCATCCATGGATTTATTTCTAGAATTTTGGAAGGGCCAATTGGTACAGTTTATTAGTTAAAGTCACCCATGTTACAGGGATCGACTGCTCTGACCTTCGCGCGGTATAACTTGAATATCTCTCTGTACAGGGCTTTAATGCTGGTGTCGTTTGTTTCTAATGAAACTAGACTCAAAATGGAATCTGTAAATATAAGGTATGTCGCATAATTCTTTCTGGATAATTTATAGTAAATTTTAAAGTTGCGACAGGGAACCCAGAAACCGTTCTGGCCCTGTCTCACAATAGCATTAATATCTCTTAACATGTAACTCCTATGACCATTTCGTTTCTTCCATATGAAAATAGACTCATCAAGGTTAATTTACATAGCTTATTCACTATTTAATTCCATTTCTACGAATTTTGGTGATTTTTCACATTCACGTCACTGCAGCTGGCAGCATCTGTTTTAAGGTAGGTCTTACCTATTTGGTAGTCTCCATGAACCAACTAGTCTTTGCCATACATAGGTTCATATATGATCATTTTAACCATGCCAATGGCTGATCATATGACCAACATTCCCATTTCCAAGCCATAGCCACATCATGACACCAAATATATACATACAAACCACAATTATTCTAAGTTCATGTTCCTTTTCGAGCCATTTTCGCATGGCCGTACATACTTACATCACCACATATTTAACAAACAAGGGTAGTCCTATACATGCCATTTCAAGTTCAACCAAGAATTTATACCAAAATGGGGGCTTGATAGTGTGGATGACTTCGACTTCAACGATCCCGAATCCGATTGCTATCGAGCGAAATCTAGAAAACCGAGAGCCAAAGCAATGAGTAAGCATTTTTATGCTTAGTAAGTCTCAAGGAATATAATCAACTCTAATTACAGCAATACATTCACATAGTTAAATGCATCATTTCATTAATGCGCATTCACATAATCATACTTACTTTACCATCCCAACTCTTATGTTCATACACAAATAACGGCTTCATTAAGGCCGATAACTCGCTCCATCATAGGAGCGGATATTCATACGCTCTTACTCCTAGCGCAGCAAAGCACACACCGCACTTACCTTATCATTGGGAAATTTCACAAGTGCATTAGCTGAAATTTTCCAGCAAGCTCATAATTTTCAAATCACATACCTTCGAGTTTATCCGGATGTCGGTATTGCTCAATCGCCGGGACATAGCCCGTTATGGTAACCCGCACCAAGGCCAACGGGACTTTACCCGGATATCACGATTTGCACAAATGCCTTGGGTCTTAGCCCGGATTTAACAACTTGCACGAATGCCTTCGGTCTTAGCCCGGATATAGCTACTAGCACAATTGCCTTCGGTCTTAACCGGATATAAATTTCAGCATAATTGTCTTGGGGCTTAGCCCGGATATCATTCAATTTCTCATGCACACATACATCAATAATCATTGGACATACATATTTCATTTTCACATTAAGGCTCAAACACAATTATAATCATTAGCATATTCGCCTTCGGACTTAGCCCGGTGGAATTCAAATACTCATACACACATGATCAATAATCATACACATCCATGTTTCATCTTACATAATTCAAGTAAGATCACTTCTTGAGGACTTACCTCGGATGTTGTCGAACGGCTTTTTCGCTATTCGATCACCTTTTCCTTCCCTTGTCCAATTGTGGCCCTCTTAGCTCTTGAGCTAATTCAAACAAATTCAATTTATTAAAACCTCATTGTGCTTGCTTATGGCGAATATGACAAGGATTTTAAATGGTCATATGGCCACTCTTTAGCTTGAATACATAATGGTCATGCACATTTTATACTACATCAAGCAATTCAATACAATTTATTTGAGCATCAAGGAAATGCTAAGGCCTTCAATAGGCTACCCAAGGCCGAATATTCATGTACATGTTGAGGCCAATTATGCACTTAATACCTCACAAAAACAGCATGCATTTTACTAGTTAATGCTTTGCATATTGTGGCTCAAAACTTATAATATAGCATCAAGCACTTATATGTGTGCTAGGCAATTGTGCTTGAAATTTCACAATTATTCTTCAACATCTTCTTCTTTAAACCAACTTATTCATCACTTACTTCATAGCCAAAACATCATGTGCAAACATATATATACAATATGAGCATGGCCGAATTTTCAAGGTGTCCATAGCCATCCAAAATACAAATTTTAACTAACATGCAAGAAGCATGAACCATGCTCATGAATGGCCAATATGACAATCATGCTCCTTTTCAACTTCAATCATGATAAATCAAAAGAAGGCTCAAATCTTGCTCAAGAGTAGACAATCCATCATTGCATGCATCATCATCAAGCTTCACACTTAGCATGCAATGGCTTTATCACCATAACAACTTTGGCCAAATACCATTTCCATGGCTTAACAAAGATTTGAGCCATGGCTAACATGCACATCAAGTTAGCAACCAAAACATGCATGAAACTCCTAACACAACCTCATACATACCTTAATCTTGATGCAAACTTGGCCAAATCTCCTTCTAGATCTCTTCCAAACCAAGCATGAAGCAAAAATCCTCCTTCTTCCTTAGTTTTGGCTCAAAGAAAGGATGAACAAAATTTTTTTCTTTCCTTCTCTACAACTCACGGCAAAGGGGGGATTACCACACTCACACACATTTTTTTTTTTTTTTTTTTTATCACCCATACACCTTTGTTTATTATTTCACCCTAATGCACCAACAAAACATGTTTCATGACATGTTTAGCCCATCCTCCCTTGTCATGGCCGCCACCACCTATAAAGGGGAATTTGACATGCAAGTCCATTATTTTGCATGCATGCTTTAATTAGTCATCACACATTTCCTATCATACTTTCAAAGTTCATTACTAAGTCCTTTCTTGTGGAATTCACCCTTATAACACTAAATCAATCATCATAAAATGTCATACATGAGCACACACATATTATAGGCATCAAAATAAATTTTAATTATTTTTATGCCTCGGTTTTGTGGTCCCGAGACCACCTTCCGACTAGGGTCAATTTTGGGCTGTCACAACTCTCCCCACTTAAGAAATTTTCGTCCCAAAAATCTTACCGATAAATAGGTTTGGATATCGCTCTTTCATAGAGTTCTCGGTCTCCCAAGTAGCTTATTCTATCCCGTGCTTGAGCCATAACACTTTTACTAGCGGAACCCGCTTGTTTCACAACTCTTTCACTTCTCGTGATAGGATACTGAATCGGTTCTTCCTCATAACTCATATTAGCTTGAATTTCAATTTCGATGGACTAATCACGTGCGATGGATCGGATCTATAGCGTCGAAGCATCAAACGTGAAAGACATCGTGAACCTTTTCGAGTTCGGGGGCAAAGTCAAACGATATGCCACCGGATCGACTCGCCGGATATCTCATATGGCCCAACAAACCTCGGGAACTTGCCCTTACGGTAGAATCGAGTATCTTTTCCAAGGCGATACCTTGAGGAACACTTTATCACCCACCGATACTCGATATTCTTACGCTCGAGATCCGCGTCACGACTTCGACGATCGGAGGTTATCTTCGAGACTTTCACGGATTACTTTCACTTCTGCTCAAAGATCCCTAATCAAATCCACCGAAAATCTTGCTTTCACCGAGCTCACCAAAACAATGGTGTACGGCATTTACGACCGCACAAGGCCTCGTAGGGTGCCATTTTAATACTTGATTGAAAGTTTGTTGTTGTAAGCGAATTCAATCAACGGCAAATACCGCTCCCATGAACCACTAAACTCGAGGACGCAACATCTTAACATATCCTCAAGTATCTCAATTATCCGCTCGGATTGACCATCGGTTTGAGGGTGAAAGGCGGTCTGAAATGCAACTTGGTACCCAAAGCTTCTTGCAACTTTTTCCAAAATCGCGAGGTAAATCTCGGATCTCTATCCGACACGATGGAAATAGGCACCCCATGTAATCTCACAACTGAGAAACGTACAATTCCGCTTAATTTGTCCATTGAAAAATCCGTGACGACGGGGACAAAGTGGGCCGACTTAGTCAATCGATCTACCACGACCCAAACCGCATCCTTCTTACTTGTCGACAATGGCGGTCCGGATCCAAAGTCCATTGTGACTCGATCCCATTTCCACTCGGGTATTGTGATTGGTCAAGTAATCCTCAAGGCACCGATGTTCCGCTTTCACTTGTTGACATATTAAACATCTTGAAACAAAGTCGGAGATGTCTCGCTTCATACCATGCCACCAAAACCGACGCTTTCAAATCATTGTACATCTTCGTACTCCCGGGTGGATTGCCATTCGGCTACAATGGGCTTCATTCGAATTATCGAAATGAGTTCAATTCTTTGGGACACAAGACGACTTTTGAACCTCAAACAATCGTCATCGTCGATTTGAAACTCCGAGTCCTTGTTCGAACACACGCAGCCCGCTTTGCAACCAACTCGTCGTCGACTTTCTCGAGCTTCTCGAATTTGGTGTGTCAATAATGGTTTGGCTTTCAATTCAGCCACTAACACACCGTCGGATCGGACGCATAAGTGCACATTCATCGCTCGTAAAGTGAATAACGATTTACGACTCAAGGCATCCGCAACCATATTCGCCTTTCCCGGTGATAGTCAATGATCACTCATAATCCTTTAACAGCTCGAGCCAACGTCTTTGTCGCAGATTTAAGTCTCTTTGGGTCATCAAATATTTGAGACTTTTGTGATCCGAGTATACATGGCACCTTTCACCAAATAAGTAATGTCGCCAAATCTTTAAGGCGAATACGATGGCGGCTACTCGAGATCATGAGTCGGATAATTTTTCTCATGTGGCTTTAATTGCCTCGACGATAGGCCACAACTCGACCTTCTTGCATTAATACGCAACCTAACCCAAGTAGAGAGGCGTCGCTATAGATGACAAACTCCTTGCGGACTCGGGTTGCACTAGAATTGGGGCTTCACCAAATAAGTTTTCATTGATCGAAACCTTTTGGCATTTCTCATCCATTCGAACTTAACGTCCTTTTGGAGTAGCCGTCATCGGCGTGGCTATCGTTGAGAAGCCTTTACAAATCGTCGGTAATAACCTAAAGCCCCAAAAAGCTCCGAACCTCGTAATATTTCTGAGGCTTCCAATTAAGTATGGCTGAAATTTTATTCGGTCGACTCGAATACCCGATGCGATACCACATGACCCAAGAAGCTAACCTCTCTAACCGTAACTCATACTTGCTTGAACTTAGCATATAATTGCTTGTCCCGTAAAATTTGCAAAGACTAACCGTAGGTGTTCAAAGATGTTCGGTCTCATTTCTTGAATAGACCAAGATGTCATCAATGAACACGACTACGAATCGATCCAAATATGGTCTAAAGATCCGATTCATTAAATCCATAAATACCGTAGGGCATTAGTGAGCCCAAACGGCATCACTAGGAACTCATAGTGACCATATCTCGCTCAAGGCGGTCTTGGGCACGTCCGAATCTCGGATTCGCAATTGATAGTAGCCCGATCTCAAATCTATTTTCGAGAACACCGAGGCTCCCTTCAGTTGATCGAACAAGTCGTCAATACGTGGCAACGGATATTTGTTCTTTATCGTCGCTTTATTAAGCTGACGATAGTCGATGCACAGCCGCATGGTTCCATCCTTCTTTTTCACGAACAACACTGGCGCACCCTAAGGCGAAAAACTCGGGCGAGCAAAACCTCTATCCACCAATTCTTGCAACTGAGCTTCCAACTCCTTTAATTCCGTTGGTGCCATACGATACGAGCTATCGAAATTGGAGTGGTACCGGTACCAATTCGATGCCAAATTCTATTTCCGAACAGTGGTAAACCCGGCAATTCTTCGTGGAAAACATCCGGTATTCACAAACCACGCACAGATTCGGGTTTCTTTTCGATTCCTTGTCATCGAGCACGTCGCTGTGTACGCTTCGCACTCTTTTCTTACATATTTTCGGGCCAACATTGCGATATTACGGTGGCAACCCTTTAAGTCCGTAGACTTAACCCGAATTATCTCGTTATTCGCGACCTCAAATCGATAGTCTTGCTTTTGCAATTTACGACCGCATCGTGCATGGTCAACCCATCCAAACCAAGAATAACGTCAATTCATCGAACGGCAAAAGCATCAAGTCCGCCGGAAACAAGAACCTCGAACACTAGGAGACTTTTCTTGCACACTTTGTTGACAAGCACGTAATGACCCAAGGGTTTGACACCGAATTACAAACTCGAGAGACTCAATAGGCAAAGTCTTATCGGATGCTAAGGTTTCACATATATAAGATTGAGTAGAACCGTGGTCAATCAACGCAATCACTTTAGTATTGAAAAGGGTGAAAGCACCGTAATGACATCCGGAGAGGCAGATCCTCGCGTCAGCGTATGGCATAAGTCCTCGCAGAGCACGAGCCTCGATCCGATGGTAGCATCTCTAGATCCTCTCGACCGCCAATCGACATTGCCCATATTTCTAGGTGGCCTACCTCGAGCGAAGGTAGCACCGAGTTTCCACTCGACTCACATTCTGCTCAAGCTTCCTCGCAATCCTTCCTAAAGTGGTCGGCCGATCCACACTTATAGCAGGAGTGATCACGAAACCAACAGCTCCCGAATGCCATTTGCCACAATGTTGACACTCCGCCTCTCTCGCGATCATTTCCACCATCAGCGATCGAAGTGACTCGTGTGGTCACAGGGGTCGATCGCGTCCTCGCCTAAAAAGCCCAAAGCGCCTCTAGACCGGTTCACATCATCTCGAAATCTCTTGATTGCTGTTGAAGAGACTTTCCGAGGACCTCTTCGAATTCTCCGGTTCCCACATCGCCTTTTTGTTTCTCCTTTCTAAGCTCTTCGACTTTACAAGCTTGCTCAACAAGTACTACGATCTCGTATTTCGAGAATGCCAACGAACATCCTTATATCATCATTCAGCCCATCCTCGAAGCGTTTACATAATAGCTTCTGACGAAATGCATTCTCGCGTGTATCGCCTAAGCCTCACAAATTTTCGTTCATAGTCGGTAACCGACATAGAACCTTGCTTAAGATCAAGAAATTCCCAAGTCACTTGCTCTCTAGGTACCACAAGTCGAGTACTCCACCAATAGTAGGTGGAATCACGTAGCAAGGAGATGGTACACTTTAAGCATTCATCGGTGTACAAGATAGCTCATCGAGCACCGGATAGTGTTGTCCAACCGAAATTCAGCTCGTTCGCATCATCATCATCCGTAGCTTTAAATTCAGTGGCCCCATGTTTTGAATCCTATCGATCGGGGCTTACTTGACCTTATTTGGTCGATTCATCGGAGGTATTGTAGGTCTTGGGTTGCATTTGTCGGGAATGGAGGTCGGGACAGCCGTGTTAGTTCGAATGTATTGATTAAACCATTCGCTCATCACACTATAAAAGGCTTGCCTAGCCTCATCATTCGGATTGCTGGCCATAGGTTGAGAGTCCGCCGCGCTGTCCCTTGTCTTGGGGAGCAGCGCCACACTCTCCACATCATCAGCTATTGCTCGGTTGGGATCGGGACCCATTGCTATAAACAAACTCAAAGTCAAATTGTCGAAATCACCACACTATCGATTCATCATTTAATGGCATGTATAGCTAGACCCCAAACACCTCACGGTAGTCCTAGAATCGACTAAACCGTGGCTCGATACCATAAAATTGTAACACCCGAACCCGAGACCATTGCCGGTTATCGGACACGAGGGGTTAACAAGCCAAGTTCACATGGTTTGCCCACCAATTTGACATTTCCAGTCAGGCTGGAAGACTGCATCACCGTCGCCTTAAAATCATATCTCGAGTTTCAAAACTCGGAAACTGGTTTCGTAAATTTTCCTGAATTTAGACTCATATATCCATCCATGGATTTATTTCTAGAATTTTGGATGGGCCAATTGGTACAGTTTATTAGTTAAAGTCACCCATGTTACAGGGATCGACTGCTCTGACCTTCGCGCGGTATAACTTGAATATCTCTCTGTACAGGGCTTTAATGCTGGTGTCGTTTGTTTCTAATGAAACTAGACTCAAAATGGAATCTGTACATATAAGGTATGTCGCATAATTCTTTCTGGATAATTTATAGTAAATTTTAAAGTTGCGACAGGGAACCCAGAAACCGTTCTGGCCCTGTCTCACAATAGCATTAATATCTCTTAACATGTAACTCCTATGACCATTTCGTTTCTTCCATATGAAAATAGACTCATCAAGGTTAATTTACATAGCTTATTCACTATTTAATTCCATTTCTACGAATTTTGGTGATTTTTCACATTCACGTCACTGCAGCTGGCAGCATCTGTTTTAAGGTAGGTCTTACCTATTTGGTAGTCTCCATGAACCAACTAGTCTTTGCCATACATAGGTTCATATATGATCATTTTAACCATGCCAATGGCTGATCATATGACCAACATTCCCATTTCCAAGCCATAGCCACATCATGACACCAAATATATACATACAAACCACAATTATTCTAAGTTCATGTTCCTTTTCGAGCCATTTTCGCATGGCCGTACATACTTACATCACCACATATTTAACAAACAAGGGTAGTCCTATACATGCCATTTCAAGTTCAACCAAGAATTTATACCAAAATGGGGGCTTGATAGTGTGGATGACTTCGACTTCAACGATCCCGAATCCGATTGCTATCGGCGAAATCTAGAAAACGAGAGCCAAAGCGGCGAGTAAGCATTTTATGCTTAGTAAGTCTCAAGGAATATAATCAACTCTAATTACAGCAATACATTCACATAGTTAAATGCATCATTTCATTAATGCGCATTCACATAATCATACTTACTTTACCATCCCAACTCTTATGTTCATACACAAATAACGGCTTCATTAAGGCCGATAACTCGCTCCATCATAGGAGCGGATATTCATACGCTCTACTCCTAGCGCAGCAAAGCACACACCGCACTTACCTTATCATTGGGAAATTTCACAAGTGCATTAGCTGAAATTTTCCAGCAAGCTCATAATTTTCAAATCACATACCTTCGAGTTTATCCGGATGTCGGTACTCGTTCAATCGCCTTGGGACATAGCCCGTTATGGTAACCCGCACCAAGGCCAACGGGACTTTACCGGATATCACGATTTGCACAAATGCCTTGGTCTTAGCCCGGATTTAACAACTTGCACGAATGCCTTGGTCTTAGCCGGATATAGCTACTAGCACAATTGCCTTGGTCTTAACCGGATATAAATTTCAGCATAATTGTCTTCGGGCTTAGCCCGGATATCATTCAATTTCTCATGCACACATACATCAATAATCATTGGACATACATATTTCATTTTCGTTACTAAGGCTCAAACACAATTATAATCATTAGCATATTCGCCTTGGGACTTAGCCCGGTGGAATTCAAATACTCATACACACATGATCAATAATCATACACATCCATGTTTCATCTTACATAATTCAAGTAAGATCACTTCTTGAGGACTTACCTCGGATGTTGTCGAACGGCTTTTTCGCTATTCGATCACCTTTTCCTTCCCTTGTCCAATTGTGGCCCTCTTAGCTCTTGAGCTAATTCAAACAAATTCAATTTATTAAAACCTCATTGTGCTTGCTTATGGCGAATATGACAAGGATTTTAAATGGTCATATGGCCACTCTTTAGCTTGAATACATAATGGTCATGCACATTTTATACTACATCAAGCAATTCAATACAATTTATTTGAGCATCAAGGAAATGCTAAGGCCTTCAATAGGCTACCCAAGGCGAATATTCATGTACATGTTGAGGCCAATTATGCACTTAATACCTCACAAAAACAGCATGCATTTTACTAGTTAATGCTTTGCATATTGTGGCTCAAAACTTATAATATAGCATCAAGCACTTATATGTGTGCTAGGCGAATTGTGCTTGAAATTTCACAATTATTCTTCAACATCTTCTTCTTTAAACCAACTTATTCATCACTTACTTCATAGCCAAAACATCATGTGCAAACATATATATACAATATGAGCATGGCGAATTTTCAAGGTGTCCATAGCCATCCAAAATACAAATTTTAACTAACATGCAAGAAGCATGAACCATGCTCATGAATGGCCGAATATGACAATCATGCTCCTTTTCAACTTCAATCATGATAAATCAAAAAGAAGGCTCAAATCTTGCTCAAGAGTAGACAATTCATCATTGCATGCATCATCATCAAGCTTCACACTTAGCATGCAATGGCTTTATCACCATAACAACTTTGGCCAAATACCATTTCCATGGCTTAACAAAGATTTGAGCCATGGCTAACATGCACATCAAGTTAGCAACCAAAACATGCATGAAACTCCTAACACAACCTCATACATACCTTAATCTTGATGCAAACTTGGCCAAATCTCCTTCTAGATCTCTTCCAAACCAAGCATGAAGCAAAATCCTCCTTCTTCCTTAGTTTTGGCTCAAAGAAAGGATGAACAAAATTTTTTCTTTCCTTCTCTACAACTCACGGCAATGGGGGGATTACCACACTCACACACATTTTTTTTTTTTCATTTTTTATCACCCATACACCTTTGTTTATTATTTCACCCTAATGCACCAACAAAACATGTTTCATGACATGTTTAGCCCATCCTCCCTTGTCATGGCCGGCCACCACCTATAAAAGGGGGAATTTGACATGCAAGTCCATTATTTTGCATGCATGCTTTAATTAGTCATCACACATTTCCCTATCATACTTTCAAAGTTCATTACTAAGTCCTTTCTTGTGGAATTCACCCTTATAACACTAAATCAATCATCATAAAATGTCATACATGAGCACACACATATTATAGGCATCAAAATAAATTTTTAATTATTTTTATGCCTCAGTTTTGTGGTCCCGAGACCACCTTCCGACTAGGGTCAATTTTGGGCTGTCACAAAAGTCGCATATGTACGAATCATGAATCGAACTCAACACATTAGTTAATATTCCTCTTAGTCAATTTTCTAAGCCAAGAATAGGCATCAATATGCTTGCCTCTAACCGAATGCATGCACACCAATTTCCCTTATGTGGCGAATATGCATGTCCATGTTGAGGCCAATTATACACTTATTACCACACAAAACAGCATACATTTTACTAACTAATGCATTCCATATTGTAACTCAATACACATCTATCATTTCCTTCATAACCAAACATCATCATAAGTAAGTATATACCTTGAGATAGTATATATATGTCATACCAATACATCATGCTCAAACATATATACATATATATATGCTAGAGCCGAATCTCAAGTTGATTGTAACTAAACATGAACATGATTTGAAACACAAATCTTACTTTCCATGCAATGAGCATAAATCACACTTATGGATGTACCATGGCTGAATACATCACGACACCATAATTTTGGTCATGATTACACAAAGAACTTAGTATCTCATTCAAAATGCTTAAAGAAAATCTAAGAGTCCTCAATCCACCATCACATGTATCATCATCAAGCTTCATATTTAACATGCAATGGCATTAACTCAAAATCCACCTTGGCCAAATACCATCCCCATGATATAACAAAGATTTGAACCATGGGCTAATAAGAACATCAAGTTAGCAACCAAAACATGCATGAATCTCATGGCACAACATCAAACATACCTTAATCTTGATGCAAGTATAGCCAAACCCTTCCTAATCCTCTTCCAAACCAAGCATGAAGCAAAACTCCTTCCTTATCCTTAGTATTTTCGGCCAAAAGAGAGTGAAATGGATGAACAAAATTTTTTTGTTTTCTTTCCTACCTACACGGCAATGGGGAGGGAGAGAAGCCTTCACACACACATTTTTTTTTATTCCATACTCCTTATTTTATTCATTCCAACATAACCCACTTACCAAACATGTTTCATGACATGATTTTGCCCATAATTCCTTGTCATGGCCAGCCACTAGCTATTGGGGGGGGGAAATTTGACATGCAAGTCCATTGTTTTGCATGCATGCTTTAATTAGTCATCACACATTTCCCCATCATACTTTCAAAGTTTACTACTAGGTCCTTTCTAGTGAAATTCACATTTATAGCTCTAAATCAAAACATCAAAAATGTCACACATGAGTTAACACACATTATAGGAAATAAAATAAATATTAAATTATTTTTATGCCTCGGTTTTGTGGTCCCGAAACCACATTCCGACTAGGGTCGTTTTAAGGCTGTCACAAGAATTTAATTTAAATTGAAAGTGAACAAATAAACATATGAATTAGAGAAATATTGGGTGAAATAGTTTTAAATAAATAATGATAATAAAAATAATACTAATAATACTATAATAATAAGGACAGAGTGATAAAATAATAATAATAACAAATATTCATTAAAAATACTAGTAACAGTAATAACATAAATAATAATACTAAAAATAATAATAAAGATAATAATAATGAATATAAAACTCAAATCAATTAATTTAACAATAAAATAGCCAAAATAGTTGAAAAGGAACTAAATTGAATTGAAAATAGAAGTTTTGGGGCCAAAGAGAGGAGAACAACCGAATTAAAACACGTACAAAACAGGGAGGGACCAAAAACCAAATATCCCTTCTCCCAAAACGTGCCGTTGCCAAGGGGACCAAATTGAAACCGCAGTAGAACCGTGGGGCAAATTTAGAAATAAAAATAACTTTAATTGTAAAATCATAAAAAGCGAAGGGGCTAAAAGCAATCGGACGAATTTAGAAAAAATAAAGGAATTGAAATGAAATGGACAAAATTCCAACGTCAAATTGAAAGAGAAGAAAAAAAAATCAATTTCAATAGAAGTAGGAAAAGAGAGAGTAATCCAATTCCAAATTGAAGTAGGAATACAAGAGTAATTGATCCGTTTCAAAGAACAAAACACCCCTATTTATATACATGGGGTTTACTAAAAATAGCCTAACTAATTTAATAATAAAAACTAAAATAAAATAAATAAAAACTAAAATAAAAATAAAACTAAAATAATATCTTCCTATTTTTGGCTATTTACCAAGCCAACAAAAATTGATAACTCCTTGGCTTTCTCAATTTTTTTTGATTTGGCCCCAATTTAATGATTGTCTTTCAATATGGCCCATTTTGGCTTGTTTTCGACTGGTTGCATCCTTTGACTTTATTTATTTGGTTATTTTTTCCTGCCTAGGCCAAAATTGGCCTATTACAAAGAATAAATTGTAAAAGTTGTGAAACACTAAAGGCAATTGTGTAAAAATGCCTTAAAGTGAATTTTGGACTAAATTGAATATAGAGATAATTATATAAGTTGATTTTGATTACATATAGATCAACAAAAGAGAAAATCAGATCTAGATCGAGGGAAAACAAAGTTCTCGAATAATTGACCAGTTTAGCTGTTTTTACATCAGAGGTAAGTTCGTATGTGATAAATTTCACTACAAATGTATTTCATATGCTTTGATATTGCATAAATTGCAATTATGAGACTGTGGATATGAACGATAGTGATTCGACGACAATTCGACATTCGAAATCCCTGTTGAACCTTAGGAATAGTTTAGGATGCTAGTGACATGTCATTAGGGAATACATTTAGTTGGCTTCGAGCCATAATATAGCACTTCGGGTGTGAGTTATACCGATTTGGATTTTGGCCATGCATATCGGCTGATTTGGCTTCGGGCCATGATATCAGTACTTTGGAGTTAAGTTACCTTCATTTGGCTTCGGGCCATGCTATAGGTACTTATCGTGTGAAAACCTTGAGTATCTGACTTCTTTTCTAAATGGTTCAACGATAAAAGAAAGACGAGAATGTGTATGAGATTGGTACGAGATGGTACAGGTATGTGAATAAATCATACTAGCTTTGTATCATAGAAATTGTGAAGAAAGTATATAGTTTTGTGATTTAGAAATTGAAAGGTTTGTTAGTTAATTTGAATTCTTATATCTGCAATCACTTGTTGAAACATGTGTATATGATTATATCGAGTTTATTTCATACAAATTTACTAAGCTTTATATCTTACTAGTTTATTTTTCTATGTTTTATAGTGAATTCAAGGCTAACTCGAATTCGGAATCGCTTGAGATCACTTCACACTATCTACCTATCACTTGGTACCTATGAAATTGGTATTTTAAGTATATGGCATCTATAGGTATTTTGAGTCATTGTGATTATAGGTTGATAATGATTTTGGTTATTTGTAATGGCTTGTAAATGTATATGTTTTGGTTTGTAAATATAGCCATGAGCTTTGGCTTAATTTGGTGGATTTAGCTATGTATATAAATGTGCATATATGGTTGTCATGGTGAGTGTAACACCCCTAACCCGTATCCGTTGTCAGAATAAGGTTATGAGGCATTACCGATCAACCATAACATAATTCATACATTTGTGCAATCATTATTAAAATCCATTCATCTCAATCACAGTGTCCCTTATAAGGTCCTACAAGACCTTAAAACATGCTTAAAAGTGGTTTGGGAATAAACTGATAACATTTGCAAACTTTAACAAACTTAGAAAATTTTCTTAGATTTCAGGGTCACACGCCCGTGTGAATAGGTCGTGTACCTCACACGACCACCAGACACGCCTATGTCACAGGCCGTGTGAAAACAAGATATACATACTGACTTGCACCACACTGCCGAGGACACGCCAGTGTGCCATGCCGTGTGAAATCTAAGGGGGTTACTAACTTGGGTCACATGGCTGACCACACGCCATGTGCCTACCTATGTGTCACACACGACCAATAAAAACCCCCGTGTGTCTAGGTCGTGTCAAAACTGTAGGGTATACTGCCTTAATTCGAAAGGGTACCTCAAAGAACACATGGTCGTGTAAAATGACCGTGTGTCACACATGGCTGAGACACACGCCCGTGTCTCTACCCGTGTGGACAAAAATAGGCCATTTGAAAAGCCAATTTGCCACCCTTCACTCATGTACACATAGCAATCAATTTAGAACCATTTCCATACACTTATAAGCAGCCAAAACATACCAATTCACACACATATCATACTATCTATCATCAACCATTTCAACTACTCAATTTCATATTCAAAACCTACCAAATCATTATGCCAAAATCATTACAACTTGCATAAGTTCTATATACTTTAATTCATCATTCTATCATCTATTTCATATCACAAAACCCATCATTTAACTATATCAACAACTAAGGTCGACATACCTAAAACAAGCCAATATATATAAAGCATTATGCACATCACTTAGGCGTACTTAAATGACCAAATACGTACCAACATTTTCAAACCAAAAGTAAGCCAAATCTCATGGCTTAAATCATAATTTAAAAACATATAATCAATTCACTAGCCTATACATGTCATATACCATATTTACAAGCACCCAAAAATACCAACAAGTAGTCGATAGTGTGATGATGGTTCCCAATGATCCCCGATGTCCGAGCTAGCTTTGATACACTATAAAACAAAGACAAATAACACAAAGTAAGCTTCTTAGCTTAGTAAGTTCATACCAAAAATACTAAACAGTTCATAATATACAAATAATCAATTAATAAACACTTAGTAGTTCACATATTATCATTCAATTCTAATCTATGATCATTTATCATGTATATACAAATTCATCAAGCTTCAACTACCACATAGGCATCGTACGTTCATGCACTTTCTCGTATTTATTTCATTCTCACTTCTTTGTTCAATACGTTAAATCATTCAAAAATCTTTTAATGATTTAAGAACTCGCACACTTAGTGCATAAATGTTTAGCAGAAGCTATAACGATATCGCACACATAGTGCCATCTCATTAAACTAAAGATATGTCGATATCGCACACTTATTGCCACATAAAGCTGAAGCTATTCTAATTCACACGCTAAGTATTGTATATAGCTGAAGCTATTTGAAATGCACACTAAGTACCAAATATAGTAGATTTATCATCATACACAATCGTAGTCGCATATACACAATTTATACATTATTAAAGCATTAAAAACATAATTGTAACAATTTTTATCATGTACGAATTTACCTCGTACTCAGAAGTGATGAATCGGATCGATTACTTGATAATCTTTGATTTTCCCTGATCTAAATCTGAACTCTTTCTTTCTTGATCTATATGTATTCAAAATTAACTCATTTAATCACCAGTTCATCCAATTTAATCCACAACACATAATTTGATGCGAACCTGATCGCATCATGTTATGACGCAACTTGACGCCATTGAGATTGGCCTAAACTTGAGGAGCCCAAGTGCAAGATGAAACATCTCATAGGCCTGATTGATTATTAGGCCAATGTTTTTAAGGACTTTTTAATTTAATTAAGTTTTATTTAAATTAATAAGTTTGTATATTTTAATTTTAACTTGCACTTTGTGTGTTCTACATTTAATAAAGAAATGCATTATGTAACTTTCATGTTAGTTAGGTATGCATCATAAATAATAACTTGCATTATGTAACTCCCATGTTAGTTTAAGTCTGCATTATTAAATTAAGTCTTGCATTAAATAACTCATATGTTTATTTAGTTTGCATTTTAAACCATGCATTTAAGTATCTTAGTTAATTGAGTTGTTAGAATAAATGCTTATCTTAAATAATTTAGTTGCTGGAATAATTTATTGATGCATGTGTTTGAGTTCATTTATTTAAGTTAAGTGTTTAATGTGTTTTTTGTTTAATAAGTGGTTAAATGTGTTTAATATGTTTATTTTAATGTGTTTAATTGCAGGTGTCTTTTCAGCTTTGTTTTAATGTGTTTAATTATAGGTGCCTTTTCAGCTGGAAACTATTATATTCAAGGGCTGTTACAAATTGATTAATGTGACTTTTCAAGTGAATTTCAGTTACATACAAGGGGGAACATTATTCTTCATTAAAAGGATCTGTTATCATCAATTAAAGGGAGCATTACACATCCTTAAATTCAGCAGCAGCCTTTTCCATCTTCCATAATCAATTGTTGATTAAATGATCACATCATGAGATTAATTTCCATCCAAGTTGCTGGTGTCCATTCGGCTGACCCAGGAGACTTCAAAAGTTTTTCTTAAAACATTCAAGTGAAATGAAATCAGCTAAATTGAAGAACTGAATCATCTTAATGGAAAGAATTATTTAGGTTCAGAATTTCAAGAGTTTTTTAAGCTTTATTTCAGCTCATTAAGATGATCACATGTGACCATTCGGCTAGCCTCTTTTAACACTATAAATAGTTGTAATCAACCTATTTTAAAAAAACCTTTTTGCTGAATTTATGTTAAACTTGAGTTTTGTGAGTTATCCAATTCTCTTTGTTCTTTTGGAACTGATCTGACTTATCAAGTATGACTTGTGGCGTCTATCATTTCCATTGTTAACCAAACTTATCACTTTCGAGTGTGGCGTTCGTATATCTTTGGTTCCTATCACTAATTGATAGTGGGTCAAGGTTTATCCTTTGCTATTTTCCTTAAATTGTAAAACACCTAAGAGCCATTTGAAATTTGGGTCAACAATCCAATATTGTTGGTTATTTTTCGGCCTTAGTAAATTATCTATTTTATTTGTTTTAACCACTTTGCTATTCTATTTTTAAAACCCATTTCCTTCTTTCTTCAGCCTATTCTTATTTGAACTTATCTTGTTTTGAAACGAAGAACAACTTACTCAAATTCACAATTGGACATCTAAACGACTCGAATCATCACCGAAATGAGTTCATATAATTTGGTATCAGAGCTAGCGAATTTGGAGTAAGAACTGATGTTTTCGGCATTACAGTATAGTATTTCTTTGAAAAAAATTTGAAAAAAAAAATCAAGCTCCCTTCAAATTCAAGGAGTGAATATTAAGTCTTTTAAGTGAAAAAAAATTGTTCAAGTTCTTCATTGTCGAGTGTTTCAAAAATTCTTCTCGCTGCCCGGAAATACCCAATCCACATCCTACCATTTGGCCACACTCTATTCTTTTCATTTCTTGTTTCAAGCCTACCCTTAGTCATACAAAACTCCCTACCAAACCCGAACATCAATTTTGCAACCGGCCTATAACAGTTGCTTCTAAGTTTAAATAGTTCCTTACGAATTTAAAGAGGAGGAGTGAACGGAAAAAAGGAAAAGAGCGTATGAGTTCATTAGAGAGAAAAAAAACCTTTAAAAGAGTGTAAACATAAGTGTGAGTGAAAATCTATTATTTTTTCTTTCCGAGTGAACTTGTGAGAATTTGTGGTGAGGTTTGTGTGAGTAAAGTACTATTTCAATAAGTTTCAAAAGAAATGTGGCAACTAGAGGAGGAGTGTGACACCCCTAACGTGACCCTAGTCGGAGAGTGGTTTCGGGACCACAAAACCGAGTCACAAGAATAATTAGGTGTTATATTCTGTGCTTATTGTATGTGGAATTTGTATGCGTAAATATTTCGTGCCTTGATTTTATTAATTAGATGCTAATTCATAAGAAAGGACCCATGTGTTAGGACTTGAAAATGTGATAGGTGAATTTTAAGTGGCCAAATAATGCATGAAGTAAAGACATGAGGATTTGCATGTTAATTTAGCCAACTATAGGAAGTGGCCGCCATGGTAATGAAGATGGGCTAAAGAAAACATGTCTTGAACATGTTTTGTTAATGGTGGATGTTAGAAATAATAAAATAAAGAGCATGGGCAAAGGAACATGTTCCAAACATGTCTAGTTAATGGATCATGTTAGAAAGAATAAAGAAATGGAGAAAAAGGGAAATAATGAACAAAAAAAAGAGTGTGGATGCCCCCTTTGTTGCCATGAGTTGTAGAGAAAGAAAGAAAAAATTTTTGTTCATCCATTTTCTCTTCTTTGGCCGAAAATACTAAGGAAAAAGGAAGGATTTTTGCTTCATGCTTGGTTTAGAAGAGAACCGAAGGAGATTTGGCTATACTTGCATCAAGATTAAGGTATGTTTGAGGTTGTGTCATGAGATTCATGCTTGTTTTGGTTGCTAACTTGATGTGCATGTTAGCCATGGTTCAAATCCTTGTTATGCCATGAAAATGGTATTTGGCCAAGGTGGATATTGTGTTAAAGCCATTGCATGCTAAATGTGAAGCTTGCTAATGATGCATGTGGTGATGGATTGACTACTCTTGAAATTTCTTTGTAGCAATCTTGAGTAAAACATTGAATTTTTTGTTTAACCATGACCGAAGTTGAAAGGGTATGGTTGTGATGTATTCGGCCATGGTGCATTCATGAGCATGATTTATGCTTGTTACTTGAGTGGTAAAAATTTGTGTTTTGAATGGATATGAACACCTTGAGATTCAGCCTTGCACCTATAAGTGTACATATGTTTGCACATGATGTATTGGTATGACATACATACTATCTCAAAGTATGTATTTTCTTGTGATTATGTTTTGGTTATGAAGTAAATGATAGATGTTTATTGAGCTACAATATGTAAAGCATTAGCTAGTAAAATGTGTGCCATTCATGTGTGGTATTAAACATGTAATTGGCCTCAACATCAACATGCATAATTGGCCATGAATGAGTGCCTAAGAGGTTGTGTTGTTCGGCCATGAGTAAGCATGTTGAAGGCTTGTGTGTTGAGTTGATTCATGAATTCCGTACTTATGTGACTTTAATGTCTAGTGAATATATGTGGGCTAAGTGCCTTGAGTTCCTCCTTTCGATACTCAAATGATTGAATCAATTTAATTGTTAAATTAAGCTCAAGAGCAAAGAGGGACCAAATCCGATAAAGGGAAGGAAAAAGTAGTCGAATAGCCATCGGAATCATTCGACAACATCCGAGGTAAGTTTTGAGTATCGAAACTTAGATTTTGATTCGATTGAATGAAGTAATAAGCAATCAAACTGTGCCCTTGTATATGGCCATTGAGCCGAAATGATATTTTGATTAAGTAAAATGTGCATAAAAGTTTGTTATGAAATTGAAACAAAGATGCGAAGGCAATTGTGCGACCAGATATCGGGCTAAGCCCAAGGCAATTGTGCGACCAGATATCGGGCTAAGCCCAAGGCAATTGTGCGAAGCTATGATATCGGGCTAAGCCCAAGGCAATTGTGCGAGTTGTGATATCCGGGTTAAGTCCGAAGGCATTTGTGCGGGTTACCATAACCGGGCTATGTCCCAAGGTGTTTTGTACAGTAGCTATATCCGGATAAACTCAAAGGTATGTGATTTGAAATTTATAAGCTGCTGGAAAATTTTCAGTTATTGCATTTGTGAAATTCCCAACAAGGTATGTTTTGTGTGTGCTTTGCACACTATGAGTAAATGCGTACGAATATTCGCTCTAATGATAAATGAGCTATCGGCATTAACTAGGCCATTATTTGTGTATGAATATAAGAGTTGGGATTGTGAAGTAAGCATGTCATTGAGAAATTGTACATATGAATTATTGTTTAGCTACTTGAATGCTATGCTTTGGTTGTGTGTATATTATGGCTCGAAACTTACTAAGCATAAATTGCTTACTCCGTTTCTTTGTTTCTCTGTTTATAGATTTTGCTCGTTAGCGATCGGATTCGGGATCATAGAAGTTGAAGTCAACCACACTATCAAAGCCCTTTTTGGTACTCCTTTAGTTGAGTTTTGGATATGGCATGTATAGGACTACCCTCGGTTGTTTTAAGTACTTTGTGATGTATATGTGTGCGGCCATGCGAAAATGGTTCGTAAAAGTGGAGTATGGAATTTGACCATATGTGGTTTGTAATTATATTTGGTTTCATGATGTGATTATGGTTTGGAATGAGAGAGTTGGTCACATGATCAGCCATTGGAATGGCTAAATATGATCATATGTGGACCTAAGTATGACTAGACTATAGTTGGTCCATGGGAACTACAATATAGGTAAAGCCTACCTTAAAAACAGAGGCTGCCAGCTGCAGTGACGTGGATGTGAAAAATCACCAAAATTTGTAGGAATGGTGTTAAATAGTGAATAAATTATGTGATCGAACCTTGACGAGTCTATTTTCATATGAAAGTAACGAAACGATCATATGATCAGTATACCGAGAGATATTAAAGTTCTCGTGAGACAGGTCCAGAACGGTTTCTGGGTCCCCTGTCGCGACTTTGAAAATTTGCCATAAATTATCCAGAATGAATTAGAAGTCATGCCTTATATATACAGATTCCTTTTTGAGTCTAGTTTCATTAGAAACAAACGGAATCAGTATTGAAACCCTGTACAGAGAGATATTCAAGTTGTAACTCGCGAAGGTCAATGTAGTCGACCCCTGTAACATGGGTGACTTTAACTAATAAACTGTACCAATTGGCCCAACCAAAAATTCTAGAAATAAATCCATTAATGGATATATGAGTCTAAATTCAGGGAAAATTTACGGAATCAGTTTCTGAATTGTGAAACTCGAGATATGCTTTTTAAGGCGACAGCGACGCAGTTTTCCAGCTTGCCTGGGAACGTCGAATTGGTCGGTGCCATAAGTGGTTTTGGCTTGTTAACCCCTCGTGTCCGACACCGGCGACGGTCTCGGGTTCGGGGTGTTACAAAGAGTGCCAGATTTTACACTCCAAAACTTTACATACAAAATGGAGCATCTATTTGATCGAAAACTCAAACCCATCAAGAACCGATTGGAACGTGTCGAAGAGTGGGGCCATTGAGCAAGAGCCCAACGAGAGCAAATTTCTTCGAGTCAAAAGACGGAGTCAAGATCTTCACAGAGGCAAAATTTTAATGACTATGTGGGAAGAGACTCATATCGAGATTCTTATTCATCAAGGAAGTCGAGTTGGTATGAAGCAAATCACGAGTTTGAAACCGTTCAAGGCTACCAATGAGAAGGTAGAAATTTCTCTTCAAGTGTTTCAAAATATTCATCTATAGAGAAGTCCTTACGAAAAAGTGAGTGTGTTTCATAATCATCCATGAATAGTCAATCTCGAAGAGATGATCATGTTTCGTATGAAGATTCTTTCTCTCTTTCCCAACGAAAGTCTACTCTTTTTGAATATTTTATGTTAACTTCTTCTTGTAACAAAAGGAAGCGAGAAAAAGAAATCGAGAGAATAAAAAAAAGACATGAAAGAAAAAGAAAAGGAAATAAAAAGATAGTGTGTGAGAAAAGAGAATGAAAAAGAAAATAAAATTGCAAAATCATGTGAGCAAGAAAAGAAAGAAAGATTGAAGAAAGAAAAGAAAGTGTCCAAGAAACGAGTGTAGTTGTTAAAAAAGAAAGCAAAATAAAGAATGAAAGTGAGTTTTCAACCAAAAAAAAAAAGATTGTGGAAAAAGAAAGAGAGCCTGAAAAAGAAACGAGTGGAAATGGTGAAAGTGAGCAAGAAAACGTGAGTAATATTTTTGCTAACCAACATGTGAGTTGTTCTCGTATTATTTCTTCTTTTCAGGATTCTGGACATTCAAATGACAAGTTTCAACTTCATTACCTTCCTGATACGATCCCGGTCGCATCATGTTTAAGTACATCTCGACGACATCGAGATTGGCCTAAACTCGAGGGGCCCAAATGCAAAATGAGACCTTTAAATTCATTTATGCTGTTGGAATGAAGACTTGATTTATCTTAGTTACTTTAGTCTTTAATTATGTCTTATTTATTAAATACATATTTTAATTATGACATGCATTATGTGTTCTGCATTTAATAAAGTCATACATTATGTGACTCGATGTTAGTTTAAGTCGACTTCATTAAATTAAGTCTTGCATTAAGTAACTCATTTGTTCATTTAGTTTGCATTTTAAACCATGCATTTAAGCATCTTAGTTTAATAAATGAGTTCTTGGACATTTATTCAACTCATCTTAGTTTAATTAATAAGTGTTTTTGTTGAACTTTATTTAATAGTTGCTTCTTTAAATAATCTAGTTCCTAGGATAATTTATTGATGCATGAATTTAAGTTCATTTAATAATGCTTCTCTTAATTAAACTTGTTGCTGGAATAAATGATGCATATGTGACAGCCTTAAAACGACCCTAGTCGGAATGTGGTTTCAGGACCACAAAACCGAGGCATAAAAATAATTTAATATTTATTTTATTGCCTATAATATGTGTTAACTCATGTGTGACATTTTGATGTTTTGATTTAGAGCTATAAATGTGAATTTCACTAGAAAGGACCTAGTAGAAAACTTTGGAAGTATGATGGGGGAATGTGTAATGACTAATTAAAGCATGCATGCAAAACAATGGCCTTGCATGTCAAATATCCCTCTTTTATAAGAGGTGGCTGGCCATGACAATGAGGATGGGCAAAACATGTCATAGACATGTTTTGTTGGTGCATTAGGGAGAAAAGAAATAAACAAATAAGCATGGGTAATAAAGAATGAAAAAAATGTGTGAGTGAACCCCCCCTATTGCCGAGTATTGAAGAAAAGAAAAGAAAAGAAAAAAATTGATCATCCTTTCATTCTCTCTTGACCGAAAATCCTAAGGAAGAAGAGGGAATTTTTGCTTCATGTTTGGTTTGGAAGAGGATTAGGAAGGGTTTGGCTATACTTGCATCAAGATTAAGGTATGTTTGAGGTTGTGCCATGAGATTCATGCATGTTTTAGTTACTAGCTTGATGTTCTTATTAGCCTATGGTTCAAATCTTTGTTATATCATGGGGATGGTATTTGGCCAAGGTGGATTTTGTGTTAATGCCATTGCATGTTAAATATGAAGCTTGTTAATGGTATATGTGATGGTGGATTGATGGCTCTTGGACTTTCTTTTTAGTATTTTTGAGTAAGACATTAAGTTCTTTGCTTAATCATGACCAAAATTATGGTGTTGTGATGTATTCGGTCATGGTATATCCATAAGTATGATTCATGCATGTTGCATGGTAGGTAAGATTTGAGCTTTGGATATGTGTTTATATTTGGATATAAACAACTTGAGATTCGGCCCTTGCACCTACATGAATATGTGTTTGCACATGATGAATTGGTATGACATATATACTATTTCAAGGTGTATATTTGCTTGTGATGATGTTTCGGTTATGTAGTAAATAAGAGATGTGTATTGAGCTACAATATGTAATCGTTAGTTAGTAAAATGTATGCTGTTTTTTTGTGTGGTATTAAGTGTAAAATTGGCCTCAACATAGACATGCATATTCGCCAAATGAAGTAGATTGGTGTGCATGTATTCGGTTAGAGGCAACCGTATTGAAGCCTTATCTTGGCTTAGATAATTGACTAAATGGGTAATAAGTGAGGATGGTTGCGAATATATAAACATACATATGCATGTGTAATTGAATTATGAATGTTTAGCAAGATGGTTAAACTAGTTGATTTATTGATTAAGGGAAAGACGAAGGTCATCGAGTAGCCGACTTGGACTGTTTTACCCAACACAAGGTAAGTCACTAAGCATATATTTTGTATTGATTTGAATAGACATAATGTCTATGTAATTATGCCGAAAGGAATGATGAATTTATATACATGTGTGTATGTGGTGATGGAAGTATTGAATGGAAGGAAAAGAGGTGAGATGTATTGAGTTGTTGATTTCAGCACTAAGTGTGCGAGTATAAACATTTGTGATCATGAGGTTGCAAGATTAGTGTTGCAAATTTTACGGGATAAGCAGTTATATGCTAAGTTCAACAAGTGTGAGTTCTGGTTAAGAGAGGTTAGCTTCTTGGGTCATGTGGTATCTACATCGGTATTCGAGTCGAATTCGAGCAAAATTTCAGCCATACTTAACTGGAAGCCTCCAAGAAATATTCTTGAGGTTCGAGACTTTTTGGGACTTGCCGGTTACTACCGACGGTTTGTAAAAGGATTCTCGATGATAGCCACACCCATGACGAAACTGCTTCAGAAAGATGTCAAGTTTGAATGGACGGAAAAGTGTCAGAAAAGTTTCGACCAATTGAAAACTCATTTGACGGAAGCTCCAGTACTAGTACAGCCCGAATCTGGCAAAGAGTTTGTCATCTATAGTGATGCCTCCCTACTTGGGTTAGGTTGCGTATTGATGCAAGAAGGTCGAGTTGTGGCCTATGCGTCGAGACAATTAAAGCCACATGAGAAAAATTATCCGACCCATGATCTCGAATTAGCTGCCATCGTATTTGCCTTGAAAATATGGCGACATTACTTATTTGGTGAGAAGTGCCATGTATTTTCGGATCACAAAAGTCTCAAATATTTGATGACTCAAAGAGACTTAAATCTGAGACAAAGACGTTGGCTTGAGTTGTTGAAAGATTATGAGCTGGTCATTGATTATCACCCGGGAAAGGCTAATGTGGTTGCGGACACCTTAAGCCGGAAATCACTGTTTGCTTTACGAGCAATGAATGTACACTTGTCTATCCTACCCGACAATGTGTTAATAGCCGAATTAAAGGCCAAACCATTATTGACTCATCAAATTAGCGAAGCTCAGAAAGTTGACGATGAGTTGGTTGCAAAACGGGCTGAGTGTGTTCCGAACAAGGAATCGGAGTTTCAAATTGATGATGACGATTGTTTGAGGTTCAGAAATAGTTTGTGTGTTCCAAGAAATTCAGAACTCATTTCGATGATTCTGAACGAAGCTCCTTGTAGCCGAATGTCAATTCACCCGGGGAGTACGAAGATGTATAACGATTTGAAATGTCGGTTTTGGTGGCATGGTATGAAACGAGACATCTCCGACTTTGTTTCGAGATGTTTAATATGTCAACAAGTGAAAGCGAAACATCAAGTGCCTTAAGGGTTACTTCAACCGATCATGATACCCGAGTGGAAATGGGATCGAGCCACAATGGACTTTGTGTCCGGGCTGCCATTGTCAGCTAGTAAGAAGGATGCGATTTGGGTTGTTGTTGATAGACTGACTAAGTCGGCTCACTTTATCCCTGTGCGTACTGATTTTTCATTGGATAAACTAGCTGAATTGTACGTTTCTCAAATTGTGAGATTACACAGGGTACCGATTTCTGTTGTGTCGGATAGAGATCCGAGGTTCACCTCGCGATTTTGGAAGAAATTGCAAGAAGCTTTGGGTACCAAGTTGCATTTCAAAGACCGCCTTTCACCCCCAAACCGATGGTCAATCCGGCGAATAATTCGGATACTTGAGGATATGTTGAGATGTTGCATCCTCGAGTTCAGTGGTTCATGGGAACGATATTTACCTTTGATTGAATTCGCTTACAACAATAGTTTTCAATCAAGTATTAAGATGGCGCCTTACGAGGCTTTGTACTGGCGTAAATGCCGTACACCATTGTTTTGGACCGAGCTCGGTGAGAGCAAAATTTTCGGAGTGGATTTGATTAAAGATGCTGAACAGAAAGTAAGAGTAATCCGTGAAAATCTGAAGATAGCCTCCGATCGTCAGAAGTCGTACGCGGATCTGAAACGAAAAGACATTGAGTATCAGGTGGGAGATAAAGTGTTTCTTAAAGTTTCGCCTTGGAAAAAGATACTCAGATTTGGGCGCAAGGGCAAATTGAGTCCGAGGTTCATCGGGCCATATGAGATATCCGAACGAGTCGGTCCAGTTGCGTATCGTCTGATTTTGCCCCCTGAACTTGAAAAGATTCACGACGTCTTTCATGTTTCGATGCTTCGACGCTATAGATCTGATCCGTCGCACGTAATTAGTCCATCAGAGGTTGAAATTCAAGCCGATATGAGTTATGAAGAAGAACCGATTCGTATCCTAGCTCGTGAAGTGAAGGAGTTGCGAACCAAAAGGGTTTCGCTGGTGAAGGTGTTATGGCTCAAACACGGGATAGAAGAAGCTACTTGGGAACCCGAGAATTCTATGAAAGAGCGATACCCAAATCTATTTACCGGTAAGATTTTCGGGGACGAAAATTTCTTAAGTGGGGGAGAGTTGTGACAGCCTTAAAACGACCCTAGTCGGAATGTGGTTTCGGGACCACAAAACCGAGGCATAAAAATAATTTAATATTTATTTTATTGCCTATAATATGTGTTAACTCATGTGTGACATTTTTGATGTTTTGATTTAGAGCTATAAATGTGAATTTCACTAGAAAGGACCTAGTAGAAAACTTTGGAAGTATGATGGGGGAATGTGTAATGACTAATTAAAGCATGCATGCAAAACAATGGCCTTACATGTCAAATATCCCTCTTTTTATAAGAGGTGGCGGCCATGACAATGAGGATGGGCAAAACATGTCATAGACATGTTTTGTTGGTGCATTAGGGAGAAAAGAAATAAACAAATAAGCATGGGTAATAAAGAATGAAAAAATGTGTGTGAGTGAACCCCCCTATTGCCGTGTATTGAAGAAAAGAAAAGAAAAAAAATTGATCATCCTTTCATTCTCTCTTGACCGAAAATCCTAAGGAAGAAGAGGGAATTTTTGCTTCATGTTTGGTTTGGAAGAGGATTAGGAAGGGTTTGGCTATACTTGCATCAAGATTAAGGTATGTTTGAGGTTGTGCCATGAGATTCATGCATGTTTTTAGTTACTAGCTTGATGTTCTTATTAGCCCATGGTTCAAATCTTTGTTATATCATGGGGATGGTATTTGGCCAAGGTGGATTTTGTGTTAATGCCATTGCATGTTAAATATGAAGCTTGTTAATGGTATATGTGATGGTGGATTGATGGCTCTTGGACTTTCTTTTTAGATTTTTTGAGTAAGACATTAAGTTCTTTGCTTAATCATGACCAAAATTATGGTGTTGTGATGTATTCGGTCATGGTATATCCATAAGTATGATTCATGCATGTTGCATGGTAGGTAAGATTTGAGCTTTGGATATGTGTTTATATTTGGATATAAACAACTTGAGATTCGGCCCTTGCACCTACATGAATATGTGTTTGCACATGATGAATTGGTATGACATATATACTATTTCAAGGTGTATATTTGCTTGTGATGATGTTTGGTTATGTAGTAAATGAGAGATGTGTATTGAGCTACAATATGTAATGCGTTAGTTAGTAAAATGTATGCTGTTTTTTTTGTGTGGTATTAAGTGTAAAATTGGCCTCAACATAGACATGCATATTCGGCCAAATGAAGTAGATTGGTGTGCATGTATTCGGTTAGAGGCAACCGTATTGAAGCCTTATCTTGGCTTAGATAATTGACTAAATGGGTAATAAGTGAGGATGGTTGCCGAATATACAAACATACATATGCATGTGTAATTGAATTATGAATGTTTAGCAAGATGGTTAAACTAGTTGATTTATTGATTAAGGGAAAGACGAAGGTCATCGAGTAGCCGACTTGGACTGTTTTACCCAACACAAGGTAAGTCACTAAGCATATATTTTGTATTGATTTGAATAGACATAATGTCTATGTAATTATGCCGAAAGGAATGATGAATTTATATACATGTGTGTATGTGGTGATGGAAGTATTGAATGGAAGGAAAAGAGGTGAGATGTATTGAGTTGTTGATTTCAGCACTAAGTGTGCGGGTATAAACATTTGTGATCATGAGAATGGCACTAAGTGTGCTGGTTTAAAACTTGTACAGCACTAAGTGTGCAAGTTTGATCATGTAGCACTAAGTGTGCGAGTTGATTATATAGCACTAAGTGTGCGGACTCACTATATGCTTTTGAATCACTATTGACACTGAGTGTGCGACACTATTGAGTTGATCACGGACAGCGGATCGGGTAAGTACCTTGAGTTCATGGCTAATAGGCGCTAAGTTTATATTTGGGGTCGAGCTTGGTAAGTTTGAACCTATGTGACAATGTAAATTGAAGTCACGTACATAAGAATTATCGCGGAATGAGTGAAAGGTCATGTAGATGTATGATTGAATCGAAAGGTCTAAGGAACTATGGTATAGTTCGGTTTGAATGGAGTAATTAGCCTCGTTCCATTTTGTTTCCTCTTGCGATAATGTTATTAATGGTTGTTAGTGCATTGCTTATGACTTACTAAGTTATATACTCATTCGGTGTTTGCTTGTCACCTATTTTAGGTTTCTTGGACTCGACTTTTTGCGTATTCGGGACCGTCATCGAAGTCATCACACCAGCTAACAACTTTTGGTATTTTCTTCGTAGTTGGTCTTGGAGTACATTTCGGCATGTATAGGCTATTATGTTTTGTTTGAACTTGGTATGTAAAATTTGAATAGCCATGTGAAAATGGCTTATAAATGTTTTGAGCATAATGTTATAATCATTTGGTATGTATATGCTCATTAAGAAGCACGGAAATGTTTGGCAACGACCAGCCATTAGAATGGGTCATCATGATTATATTTTGGACTATATATGTAAAAGGGGTGGTTGAATCATAGAAACTATGTGTTAGAGAAAGTCTACCCTAGAAATAGATGCTGCCAGCAACAGTGATGTGGATGTGAAAAATCACTAAAAATAGTAGGAATGGAATTAAATAGTGAATAAATTATGTAAATGAACCTTGATGAATCCATTTTCATATGGAAGAAACTAAACGGTCATATGAGTTGTATGTTAAAAGATATTTGGGTTTTCGTGAAACAGGCCCAGAACGGTTTCTGGATTCCCTGTTCCGACTTTGAAAATTCATTATAAATTAACCAGAGATAATTAGGAGTCATACCATATATGTATAAATTCCTCTTTGAGTCTAGTTTCTATAGAAACAAACGGCATCAGTATTGAAGCCCTGCACAGGGAGTTATTCGAGTTGTAACGCACGAAGGTCAGTGTAGTCGACCCCTGTAACATAGGAGACTTTAACTAATAAACTGTACTAATTGGCTCGACCAAAAATTCTAGAAAGAAATCTGTAGATGGACATATGAGTCTAGTTTCAGGGAAAAATTACAAAACTGATTTTCGAGTTGTAAAACTCAAGTTATGATTTTTGAAGCGACTAGTACACAGATTGGCAGCTTGTCTGGGAAATTCTCAATAAGTGGTTTGAAGTCTGTTAACACTTCGTGTTCGACTCCGGCGACGGTCTCGGGTTCGGGGTGTTACGGCATAAGTGTTAGTTCATTTATTTAAGTTAGTTGTTAATTTGTTTTAAGCTTAATAAATGAATAAATGTGACGGTTACATGTGTTAATTGCGGTGACTTTTTAGCTCCCATCTATTATTATTAAAGGTCATTATGCATTCAATAAGGTGACTTTTCAAGAGATTTCAGTTACAAAGAGAGGGTTGTTACAAAGAGGCTTTAAATATCATTAAGAAGTTGTTTCTATCAATTAAAGGAGAGCATTATTCTTCTTTAAATTAGGCAGCAACTTTGTTTCATCTTCCATAACCGTTTGCTTCATGAGTAATCACTACATGCATTCAATTCTCCATCAAAGAAGCTGGTGTCTTTTCGGTTGCTCATGGAGACTTCAAAAGACTTTGAAAGCAACTTAATTGAAGAAGTAAATCACATTGAAGGCTGGAGTTACTTGGAATAGAATTTCTATAGTTGTGACTTTTCATTAGGCCTCATTATTAGCTTCATTAAAAGTGACCTTTCAGCTAGCTTTCCTTTTGACACTATAAATTCATGTAACCAGCCTTTTGAAGGAATACTACTTTTTGGAATATTTTTGTTAATGATATTCTGCCAAATTTGTGAGGCAAACTTTTCTTTATTTTCGTTCAAAGATTTGTTGGCTACCTAGTGTTCTAGTTGTGTCATCCATTTTCTTTGTTGAAAACTGAACTTATCACTACTTGTAGTGTGGCGTTCAAACATACCAAGGTTCCTACTTTGCTAAGTAGCGGGTCGAGGTTCTCATATTCTCCATCTAACTACCTTGAAAACTTATAAACATTTGGGTCAATATTTTCTAATATTGGTTCGTGTTTGTTTTTGAGATCATTTTCATTTTCATTTCCATTCCATTCCATCTTTTCGTTTCATTATAACCAAACCTACAAAAACTTTATATCCATAAACCCATCTACATAAACTTCATATCCATAAACCTATCTTTGAATCCTTTTACATAGCTTTCGCCATCATTTATGTTAAAACATCCTTTTGAATAAATCAAACGCTACTTCTTCGTAGACGATCGGGCAAACTCACATACGACTCGACTCACCCTGAGGCGGATCATATCACTTTCCGATGAGAGACGATTCCATTTGATCGAAAAAGGTAAGGTTGAAGGTGAAATTATTCCACACATGTTCAAAGGTAAGCAAGGTAACGACTCTTTAGTTATTGAATCACGGCAACCAAATTTGAATGTTGTTGAGATAAATGCCGATGAGTTAGTTTTCAAAAGATCTCCTCACTATGTTTTGGTTAATTGTCATTCGTCTATTATTGTTAATGCCTTTGTTTCAACTAATGCCATGAAAAGTTTCCCTATGATAAGTTTGTTGTTGGCAATTTTGTTGAAGACGTTCGATTAAATCGGCATGAACAAAGTGTGATTGTGTGTGATAAAGATTATTCACATACAAAGTTTGATTTGAATGATTGTCATATTTTGATTGATGATGATTTCGTGTTACGTAGTGGTACGAGGCGTTTGCTTATTAAAGGGCTTGACATTGGCAAGATTTTTTATGAAGTACGAATAAATCAGGCCAAACAAAATTTGGGTTTTAGTGATAAAAGGTTGACGTGTCAAACGCATAATCTGCTTGTGTGTGATGAAAATTCGAATTTGCTGATTTGTTGTGTAAATTCCACATATTTGTGTAAGTTTGTTTGAATAAAACTTTAGATATATGATTGTTTGACCACATTCTTTCACACATATTCCACTTATAACATTTTTTTTTATATTTGGCTTGACATTTACTAAGCAATATCGGATATTCATTTATTAGGCAATATCAAATATTCAATTTATTCTTTAACATATATAACATTTAATTCAAACATGAATTTATAACATTTTTCATTTTAACAAAGTTTAACATTTACCAAATATAATCGAGCATGTGATCAATTCATGCATAAGTCACTCATATATTTTCCTCCTCCTCCTCTCCATTCCACATCCTTAATGTATATAACACACTTGTAAGTAACATTATCTATAATTTTTACTATTTACTTATATGAATATTCAAGCTATCCATCTGTGTCATAGTTACTAAATTATTTTTATCTTGAGATATAGAACTCTGAATTAAGATCCAATAATTTTCCCTAAAACTAAACTCACGTATCCTCTTACCGTAAAAATTCCAGAATTTTTTATTTAACCAATAAGTACAGTTTATTCTTTAAAATCACCCCTGTTCTGCTGTCTGACAGTTCCGGCCCTTCTTCACAAAAATTAATTATCTCCTCGTACAGGATTCAAATAATGTTTCCGTTTGTTTCTCTTGAAAATATACTAATTCATAATTATATAAATTTAAGCCACTAATTATTTTCCTTCAATTTTTGATGATTTTCCAAATTCAGAAAATGGGAACCCGAAATCATTCTGACCTTGTCTCATAAAATTTATTATATCTCATGATTTACAATTCAATTGCTTACATAGCTCCTCTATAAGAAACTAGACCCAATAAGATTTAATTTCATATTTTATTCATCCTCTAATTCAATTTCTACAATTTTTGGTGATTTTTCAAAGTTAGACTATTGATGCTGTCTAAAACAGTTTTAATGCAAAATGAAAGACTATTGTTGAGATATAAAATTAAAGCATAAATTAACACATATGACTTATATTGTTACATGTTTGATGTCTATTATTTATTATAGTTTTATAATTTGAATTATAGTAATACCACCGAGTATAGACATACTTAGCATACGGTTGTATTAATATAATTCAAATTATTTATTATTAAATGTTGAATTTAAATTATGCATATGGTAAGAAAAGTATAAGGTAGTGTTATTGTTGAATTGAATGGAAATTAAATTGAGTTGTGAATGAATTGAAAGTGAAATTTGGAATTAGAAAGTGATATATGAAGTACATGATAAAGATTATTAGTGAATTTTGAAATATATTACATGTATTAAAGAAAGAGAATATATAAACATGGAGGTTATTAGCATAATGATTAAATTGTAAAGTATGTAAAAAGTATTATGCTAAAAGTGTAAAAGTGATATGCGTGCATAATGTAATTTGCCCAAGTAGATGAGATTAGATCTACTAAGATATTAGTGGTATACCATTAAGAGACTCTAGTGCATTATCCGATAATAGCACATTGGTACTCACCAAGTGCTCTCTAATTATTAGTGTATAATAATACACTTCTATATTTGTTCTGTATATCCTAAGTGTTCTGTTTAGTCTATCGCAATTTTTGTTATAAGGTATGTTCGCAATATTGAATTAAAAATAAATTGTGAAATGAAAGGATAGGGAATGGATATAAATGATAAACTAGATAAATATGAGCACAAAGGAGCTATAGAATTATGGAAATAATGAAGTTCATGATCAAAAGAAAACAAGAAAATTTCGAGGACGAAATTTCTTTTAAGGGGGAGTGAAATGTAACACCCTGAAAATTTTTACAGTAAGATATTATCCTTAATATAGTAAAATAAGGAAATAAAGTGACAAGAAGAGGAAAATTGAGTTATGTCACTGGGAAGTATATTATGACATATTAATTCAAGAAAGGACTAAATTGTAAAAGTGAGAAAAGTTTTGTGGCCTAAGAGCAAATACTCAAAATTTGAGAGATTAAAGTGTAAATATGAAAAATTTGAAGGACTAATAGTGCAAATATTTTAAGGGTGGAATGATCTAGAAACCGAGGAAAAATTGATGAATTAGGACCATATTGAATAGGTGAAGAATTATGAGGACTAAATTGTAATTTTACCAAATTAAGTGATGACTCAAGAATGGAATTTTATAATATAAAAAAGGGCAAAATGGTCAATTGGAAGAGAGAGAAATCTAGAAAGTAATGATGATGTTGGTGATTGTTTATAATTATTTAATTAGATAATTATTATTTATTTAATATTTTAATAAGATATTTTATTATTTTATTATTTTATTTAGTCTATATGTGTGTGGGGGGGGGGGGGGAATACACACACACACACACACACACACATCATCCATCATTTTCCATGCATCCGACGTTAGAAAGAAGAGAAGAGAAGAAAGAAACTTTTCATTCTTTACAATTTAGTCCTTCCACCAAAAATTCACCATTTTCACCTAGAAATCAATAGCATTTTCATGGTTACCAAGAGAGAAAAATAATAAGGAGACCATGGGAAGCTAGAATATCAAGTTAGATTCAAGAAATAGAAGATGGAGGATAGAGAAAATCAAGTTAAAGATTGGAAACAATAAGACAAGGTAAGAACATCAAGATTTCTATGTATTTTTAAGTTTGATATTATTGAAAAAGCATGGAAATGAAGCTAAAGTAGAGTTTTCTTATATATGGTTTTATGTTCTTGGTATATTAGTGAAGGGAAATAAGAGAAAGTGGTGGGAAATATTGTAGAGAAAGGAAATAAAGGTGTTATAAACTTAATAATTAACATTTTGCAATAAAACAGTTTTGGGCAGTAGCAGTAGTCTAATTTTCAAAATTCACCAAACATTGTAGAACTTGAATTAGAGAATTAATAAAATATTAAATTAAATCTTATTAAGTCTAGTTTTTTATAGAAGAAACCGTGTAAGCAATGGAATTGTGAATCATGAGATATAATAAATTTTGTGAGACAAGGTCAGAATGATTTTGGGTTCCCCTGTTCTAACTTTGGAACATCATCAAAAATTGGAGAAAAATAGCTATGTCCTTAAATTTATATGTTTAAAATCCTGAATGAGTCTATTTTCAATAGAACCAAACGATAACATCATCTAAATCCTGTACAATGAGATGGTTAATTTTTAGTAAAGAAGGGTCGGAACTGTCAGACAGTAGAATAAGGGTGACTTTAAAGAATAAACTGTACTTATTGGCTAAACAAAAAATTTTGAAAATTTTATGGTAAGAAGATACATAAGTTTAGTTTCATGGAAAATTAGAGGATCTTAATTTCAAGTTATGTATCTCAAGATTTAAATAATTTAGTGACTATGACGCAAATGGACAGTTTTGAATATACATAAAACTAAATAGTGAAATTATTGATAATGTTACTTGTAGCATGTTATATAAATTAAGGATGTGGAATGGAGAGGAGGAGGAAAATATGCATGAATATTCAGCTAGCATGGCTAATTTCCATGTTTTAAGGTCAGGGACTAAATTGAATAAAAGTAAAACTTTATGGGAAATTTTGTAAAAATCTTAGAAATGACCAATTTGTATGAAATGGATTATTTTATTATTTAAAATTGCAAAATTGAATGAAATTATTAATTTAGTTCAAGATCGGAGAAAAACATGTTTTAAGGATTAAATTGAAAAGTGTTGAAATTATGGAAAATTATGATATTTTATAGAATTCATGGGTTGTTATCAATTTGTATGAGAATAATGGCTGGAAATAAGGATTAAATTTCAAGAATTTTATTTTTTTGAGCCTAAGGATGAAATCGTCATTAATTAAAAGTTTAGGGGTAAAATGGTAATTTTGTTTAAAGTATTAATTGAATGTATTAGACAATGAAATAAATAAAAGCGACGATCAAATTTATTCATAAAGATCCTGATGACTTGAATACGAGACTTGAGCATGGAAAAGAAAAGAAATCAGATTAATGAAATTATAAACATGAACAAGCAACGAGGTAAGTTAGTGTAACTTGAATTGTATTTTTAAATGCATGAAATATCGATATAATGAATTATTTGATTTAATTTTTATGAAGAAATGGCAAGAGAATGATATTTATCATGACATGTAAATATGTGATTATCTTTGATACGTTGATACAAGGAAATTAAGTATATTGAGACGAGTAATAAATTCAAGTAAAACATGTCGAGAAAAAAAAGTATGTTTAAGGGACAATATGTTTAATTTTAATTGGTTCCAAATATGAACGTTAGATAAAATAAAATATCTGATAAATAAATCAGTAACTCTGGTAATGCTCCGTAACTCTATTCGGTGGTGGATTCGGGTTAGGGGTGTTACATTTTGTGGTATCAAATATATAACCATCATTTTCTTATGTTTGAGATAAATACATATAACCATACATAAGCATGCCATCACTATTTTTTCTGTCTATCACAATTTCAAATGATGATTCATGTGGTGAGCTCAACAATAATCATGAAAATACTTATCACATTCTTTCACACATATTCCACTTATAACATATATATATATTTTATATTTGGCTTGATATTTACTAAGAAATATCGGATATTCATTTATTAGGAAATATCAAATATTCAAATTATTCTTTAACATATACAACATTTAATTCAAACATGAATTTATAACATTTTCTTTTTAACAAAGTTTAACATTTACCAAATATAATCGAGCATGTGATCAATTTATGCATAAGTCACTTACATTTTTTCCTCCTCCTCCTCTCCATTCCACATCCTTAATGTATATAACACACTTGTAAGTAACATATCTATAATTTTTACTATTTACTTATATGAATATTCAAGCTGTACATCTGTATCATAGTCACTAAATTATTTTTATCTTGAGCTACAAAACTCCGAATTAAGATCCGCTAATTTTCCTGAAACTAGACTCACGTATCTTCTTACCATAAAAATTTCAGAATTTTTGGTTTAACCAATAAGTACATTTTATTCTTTAAAGTCACCCATTTTCTGCTGCCTGACAGTTCCGACCCTTCTTCACTAAAAATTAATTATCTCCTCGTACGTGATTTGAATAATGTTCTCGTTTGTTTCTCTTAAAAATAGACTCATTCAGGATTCTAAACATATAAATTTAAGCCACTAATTATTTTTCTTCAATTGGCATGTATGAGTTTTTGATGAAAATGAAATTTTTGTGGCATTGTGACACAAGTGATTAAAATTATGTGTTCAAACTAGGAGTACGTTTCCATAAGTCGTTGTTAAGTGAAGATATGAATGCTACTAGTTTGCAAAGTCAAACTTACATTTTTTTATTCCGGAGGATGTCCTATATTTTGGTTTAAAAGATTTAATCATGTTGTGCAAGATTATATTTCTCAGTTGTTACATGATTTTTTGAGTTGCCGGCCATGACACTTTCGAGTCAACTTGAGAAGGTAAGAAGAATTATTGTATTTGATCCTGGTGATCATTGTGCTTTATCCTTGTTCAAGGGATTTGTGAATTGGAATATTGTTAACTCTCGAATACTTAGTGATTCCAGTTTGTTGTCTTCATTGCAATTTGATTCATGACGAAAAGGTAAGGCCGATTTTCATTTTTGATCCCCGCATAGGAACATATGTTCAAATTGTGCATAGCGATTCTAAAAGTTCTTTCGAGTTCATCATCCATGCTGTCACTAATCTTTTTTCATTTTTTTGAAGGTGACATTTGGAAATGGATTCCTCCTAAAGAGGGAGGGCAAGCGTCTAATCTGTTTCATTTTCGAGACTCGCGTAGTTTTCAAATTTATAACAATGAAAAATTTTTCGCGAGCAAGTGGCCCGATTTTTGGACAAATTGTCTTCAAGAGGGAGGGTATGATGCGAACCCGGTCGCATCATGTTATGATGCAACTCGACGCCATCGAGATTGGCCTAAACTTGAGGGGCCCAAGTGCAAGATGAAAAATCTCATAGGCCTGATTAATTATTCGGCCAATGTTTTTAAGGACTTTTTAATTTAATAAAGTTTTATTTAAATTAATAAGTTTGCATATTTTAATTTTAACTTGCACTTTGTGTGCTCTGCATTTAATAAAGTTATGCATTATGTAACTTTCATGTTAGTTAAGTATGCATCATAAATAATGACTTCATTATGTAACTCCCATGTTAGTTTAAGTCTGCATTATTCAATTAAGTCTTGCATTAAATAACTCATTTGTTTATTTAGTTTGCATTTTAAACCATGCATTTAAGCATCTTAGTTAATTGAGTTGTTAGAATAAATGCTTATCTTAAATAATTTAGTTGCTGGAATAATTTATTGATGCATGTGTTTCAGTTCATTTATTTAAGTTAAGCGTTTAATGTGTTTTGTGTTTAATAAGTGTTTAAATATGTTTAATATGTTTAATTGTAGGTGTCTTTTCAGCTGGAAACCGTTATATTCGAGGGCTGTTAAAAATTGATTAATGTGACTTTTCAAGTGAATTTCAGTTACATACAATGAGGAACATTATTCTTGTAACACCCCTTACCCGTATTCGAGGCCGGGCTAAGGTACGAGGCGTTACCAGACAAACATACAAACATTAAACTAAAATACGAGCCATAAAATTTTATTCATATTTCAAAGCATTCATTCTCTTACACATAGTCCCTTATTTGAGTCTACGGAGCCCAAAACATACTTTAGAAAGGGTTTGGGACCAAACCGAGAACTTACAAAAATCTTGGAAATTTCATGCTTTAAGGCTCCACACACCCGTGTCCCAAAGTCGTGTTCCATGCACGGCTGAGACACATGGTCGTGTCTCTGCCTGTGTGGAATATACCTAGGCTATTTTCCAAGCTTTGCTCAACCTTGATCTCTTACACACTTATACAAAATCAAAAGCATATAACATGGTATTCATTTAATGATTAAACATCCTCAATTAAACCACAAACATAGCATTTGTATGTCATCATACATGTGTCTCTCATACTCATTTTACCTTGTTTATTATAGTACCACTTATACATTTATACCAAGATTATCATCTTACCAAATATCTTCAGCTTAATCATCAAGCATTCATATTTAAAGCTAGATCATATCTTTATAAAATACCATGATTCAGATCATGAGAATAACATGTTTGCTGAAACATTTTAATTCAATTCCATACCCAACAAGCATTACATTGAGACTAGTCATATATATATATATATATGTCATGATACATAACATTCTCTTTTGTTTTCTTATAAACACATATCATTTATTTCATTATATCAATATTTCATATACCATAGTTTCCATGTATTCCACATATATTTATTTTCCTCCTTCTCCTCTCCATTCCACATCCTTAATGTATATAGCATTCTTGTAAGTACGATTTCACAATTTACTAATAAATGTTCACATCAAACTGTCCACACGAGTCATAGTCACTTAATTATTTATAATTCGAGCTACAGAGCCCCAAATTAAGATCTGTAAATTTCCACTGAAACTAGACTCAGATATCTTTCCACCATAAAATTTTCATAATATTTGGTTTAGCTAATTAGTACAGTTTATTCATTAAAATTTCCCCTATTTCACTTTCTGACAGTTCTGACCTCTCTTCACTAAAAAATAATTATCTCACAATACAGAACTCGAATAATGTTATTGTTGATTTATCTTGAAAATAAACTCATTATGGATTTTATAAGTATAATTTTGAGCCTCTAATTATTTTTCTCCAAATTTTTGTGATTTTCCAAATTCAGAACAGGGAATCACGTAATCATTCTGAATCAGTCTCACAAAAACATAAATATCTCAAAATATAGAACTCCTTTGCTTTTTATGTTTCTTTTATATGAAAATAGACTCATTAAGCTTTAATTTTATATCTCATTCAGTCTCTGATTCAATTTATACTATTTTTGGTGATTTTTCAAAATCACGTCACTACTACTGTCCAAAACAGTTTTATTGCTAATTCACTCTTTCACACTTTCTTTGTATTAACCTCATTTTAACATACATATCACAAATAATTTTCACCACATTTCATACATCACAAGTATAGGCCCATGATCACAAGGTCACCATAAAATCATCCTCATGTATAACTTACTTGTTTATAACCTTACCACATCCTGGTCACTTAATGAACACATCATTCACATAACCAAGTTCTGCACTTATTCATCACAAAACTCACAAAGCAATACATAAAGAGTCTCCGTTGAACACTTGGATCAATCCTCGATACTTGGTGGTTTCAGCACATAGCTCCACCCATCATATAGTTCGGCTCTCTTGTACACATGGTGAACACTTAGTACCACCCATGTGACCTAGCCGTTTATCTCGTAGTGTCTTGTCTACATGGTGTCCTTCACTTGGAACCACGCATGCGACCTAGCTACATATATCCAGTAGCTCTCTTGTCTACATGGTGTACACATAGTATCACCCATGCGACCTAGCTACATCATAATGTCTTGTAGCTCTCTTATACACATGATGTGCACTCAAGACTATACATGTGACCTAGCTACATACCATCTGTATCATCCAATCTTTCAGAAGGTTCAACCGGATTTCTCTCTCTTTCCAACAATTTCACCAATCAAGTAATTATCCACAAACATATTTCAAATATTTTATAAAATATCATAATACAAGTAATAGTGATGTATTACTTACATATAAACTTACATCTCATTTAATATCAACGCAATAACATTAAATTACACATTGTCTTATTAAAAATCATATGAACTTACAATTTCCCATAATATCCATAATCATAGAAATCACATTTATGTATGATAATTCAATGCACTTCATGTACCATAGACATATTTTTAAATCAATTCATAAACTTGGCACCATAATCATTTAATTTAACATAATTCAATTAATTCACTAAATTTAACTTTCAAATATAAATTACTGACATTATTGTTGTATTATTATCATACCAACTTACATACTTTCAACACCTCGGAGATCATAGTAAATATATCAATTTTACATTGAAACATGCATAAATTAATGCTTATTATACATATGAACTTACCTTGATATTAAAACGGCCATTTTACCAACTTTCCCAATTTTCGATTTTCTCTCATTCTAGGTTCAAATCTCATTTTCGGGATCTAAAACATCATATTTTACTTATTTAATTAATGTACTATTCAAAACAGTCCTTAACTCAAACTTTGGAAAAATTACAATTTTGCCCTAAACTTTTGCACATTTACACTTTTGCCCCTAGGCTCGGAATTAAACTTCATCCCTTATTCTTATGTTTTATGACATGATGATCACTTTTCCCTTCTATGGCAACATCAAATTCTCACTTTAACATATGCTTATGACTATTAGGTATTTTTACCGATTAAGCCCTTTTGCTCGTTTTCACTTAAAACCGAGTAGCAAATGTTGTCTAACATAACTTAAAACCTCATATTGTATCATAAAACACCAGAATACACAAATTTTACCTATGGGTATTTTTCCAAATATGAACCCTAGGTTGAATTATTGCTAGCATAAGCTAAATCAAGTTACTAGGACTCCAAAAACGTAAAGAACTTGAAAAACGGGGTTAGAACGGACTTACAATTGAGCTTGGGAAGCTTGAAAACCCTAGCCATGGAGTCTCCCTTGGTATACACGTCCATGGTGAAGAAGATGAGCAAAATTGGCTTTTAATTTTGTATTTTAATTCATTTTACCCCTAAATGACCAAAATACCCTTACTACTAAACTTTCTTAAAATTCCATCCATGTCCAATTTTTGTCCATAACTTAAAAATCGGTCAAATTGCTATTTAAGACCTCCTAATTAATATTTCAAATCAATTTCATACTAGAAACTTCTAGAATGCAAGTTTTGCAACTTATTCAATTTAATCCCTAACTTCGAATTAAGCACTTTATGCATAGAATTTCTTCACGAAATTTTCACACAATCATGCAATCATATCATAGACCTCAAAATAATCATAAAATAATTATTTATATCTCAGATTTTGTGGTCCCGAAACCTCTGTTCCAACTAGACCCAATTTTGGGCTATTACAACTCTCCCCCCTTCAGAGATTTCCGTCCTCGAAAATCTTACCGGAGTGAGGTTTAGTATCTTTCTCATAATTTTCAGCATTACTAACTAATTGTTTTCAAGACGATACTTTCAGAAACACTCTGTCATCAATTTGAATCCCAAGATAACTCAGTAAACTCTGATATTTTTCTAACTCTGTCATTCACTTGTCAACCATTCTCAGACTCTGGTCATATCTATAATTATTTTATCACTGAAATCTTTGATTCCACACTTAGGAACATAGTCAACATGATTCTTATGAATTTCCATTATATACACCTCATCGGTAAGGGGGTCAGGTCGTACAGTCTCTAACTCGATTCTGACATATATCTATATGACACATTTTTTTCATTATCCACATATGTCATTATAATCATACTATCCACTTCAAACAATTTATTATTCATACCTGTCTTACATAAAATTTCCAATTATCTCATTTCAAACAAGTGCACTCACTCATACATTCTATGAATTTTGAATAACTTTAATCATCTCATTTACTAATTTATTTAGTCAAGCATGCAACAGCATATGAAGGCCAAACAAATATGAATAAATATATCACTATATAAATTTTCATCTCACATATTATCACATATACTTATATCACGAATTCTTATTCGTACCTTTCCGAGTTTAACACATCATAGCCACACTTTATTCAAATACTTCAATATCGCTATCAAATGGTCAGATGTAGCTCGGTTGGAGAATATTTCATTTTAAACAAAATAGTCCTTATTAGTGTCGGGAGACATCACACTATCACATATTTGTGGCATGTATAACTAAACTCTTACACTTGCTATGTTAGTCCGAGAATCGACTAAACCTGCTTTGATACCACTAAATGTAACATCCCTTACCCGTATCCGAGGCCAGGCTAAGGTACGAGGCGTTACTAGACAAACATACAAACATTAAACTAAAATACGAGCCATAAAAATTTATTCATATTTCAAAGCGTTCATTCTCTTACACATAGTCCCTTATTTGAGTCTACGGAGCCCAAAACATACTTTAGAAAGGGTTTGGGACTAAACCGAGAACTTACGAAAATCTTGGAAATTTCATGCTTTAAGGCTCCACACACCGTGTCCCAAAGTCGTGTTCTATACAATTGAGACACATGGTCGTGTCTCTGCTGTGTGGAATATACCTAGGCTATTTTCCAAGCTTTGCTCAACCTTGATCTCTTACACACTTATACAAAATCAAAAGCATATAACATGGTATTCATTTAATGATTAAACATCCTCAATTAAACCACAAACATAGCATTTGTATGTCATCATACATGTGTCTCTCATACTCATTTTACCTTGTTTATTATAGTACCACTTATACATTTATACCAAGATTATCATCTTACCAAATATCTTCACTTAATCATCAAGCATTCATATTTAAAGCTAGATCATATCTTTATAAAATACCATGATTCAGATCATGAGAATAACATGTTTGCCTAAAACATTTCAATTCAATTCCATACCCAACAAGCATTACATTGAGACTAGTCATATATATATATATATATATATATATATATATATATACATGTCATGATACATAACATTCTCTTTTGTTTTCTTATAAACACATATCATTTATTTCATTATATCAATATTTCATATACCATAGTTTCCATGTATTCCACATATATTTATTTTCCTCCTTCTCCTCTCCATTCCACATCCTTAATGTATATAGCATTCTTGTAAGTACGATTTCACAATTTACTAATAAATGTTCATATCAAACTGTCCACACGAGTCACAGTCACTTAATTATTTATAATTCGAGCTACAGAGCCCCAACTTAAGATTTGTAAATTTCCCCTAAAACTAGACTCAGATATCTTTCCACCATAAAATTTTCATAATTTTTGGTTTAGCCAATTAGTACAGTTTATTCATTAAAATATCCCTGTTTCACTTTCTCGACAGTTCGACCTCTCTTCACTAAAAATAATTATCTCACAAGATGAACTCGAATAATGTTATTGTTGATTTATCTTGAAAATAAACTCATTATGGATTTTATAAGTATACTTTTGAGCCTCTAATTATTTTTCTCCAAATTTTTGTGATTTTCCAAAGTCAAAACAGGGGATCACATAATCATTCTGAATCAGTCTCACAAAAACATAAATATCTCAAAATATAGAACTCCTTTGCTTTTTATGTTTCTTTTATATGAAAATAGACTCATTAAGCTTTAATTTTATATCTCATTCAGTCTCTGATTCAATTTATACTATTTTTGGTGATTTTACAAAATCACGTCACTGCTACTGTCCAAAACAGTTTTATTGCTAATTCACTCTTTCACACTTTCTTTGTATTAACCTCATTTTAACATACATATCACAAATAATTTTCACCACATTTCATACATCACAAGTATAGGCCCATGATCACAAGGTCACCATAAAATCATCCTCATGTATAACTTACTTGTTTATAACCTTACCACATCCTGGTCACTTAATGACCACATCATTCACATAACCAAGTTCCTGCACTTATTCATCACAAAACTCACAAAGCAATACATAAAGAGTCTCCCGTTGAACACTTCGGATCAATCCTCGATACTTGGTGGTTTCAGCACATAGCTCCACCCATCATATAGTTTGGCTTTCTTGTACACATGGTGAACACTTAGTACCACCCATGTGACCTAGCCAGTTTATCTCGTAGCTCTTTTGTCTACATGGTGTCCTTCACTTGGAACCACGCATGCGACCTAGCTACATATATCCCGTAGCTCTCTTGTCTACATGGTGTACACATAGTATCACCCATGCGACCGAGCTACATCATAATGTCTTGTAGCTCTCTTGTACACATGATGTGCACTCAGCACTATACATGTGACCTAGCTACATACCATCTGTATCATCCAATCTTTCCGAAGGTTCAACCGAGATTTCTCTCTCTTTTCCAACAATTTCACGAATCAAGTAATTATCCACAAACATATTTCCAATATTTTTATAAAATATCATAATACAAGTAATAGTGATGTATTACTTACATATAAACTTACATCTCATTTAATATCAACGCAATAACATTAAATTACACATTGTCTTATTAAAAATCATATGAACTTACAATTTCCCATAATATCCATAATCATAGAAATCACATTTATGTATGATAATTCAATGCACTTCATGTACCATAGACATATTTTTAAATCAATTCATAAACTTGGCACCATAATCATTTAATTTAGCATAATTCAATTAATTCACTAAATTTAACTTTCAAATATAAATTACTGACATTATTGTTGTATTATTATCATACCAACTTACATACTTTCAACACCTCGGAGATCATAGTAAATATATCAATTTTACATTGAAACATGCATAAATTAATGCTTATTATACATATGAACTTACCTTGATATTAAAACGGCCATTTTACCAACTTTCCCAATTTTCGATTTTTCTCTCATTCTAGGTTCAAATCTCATTTTTCGGGATCTAAAACATCATATTTTACTTATTTAATTAATGTACTATTCAAAACAGTCCTTAACTCAAACTTTGGAAAAATTACAATTTTGCCCCTAAACTTTTGCATATTTACACTTTTGCCCCTAGGCTCGGGAATTAAACTTCATCCCTTATTATTATGTTTTATGACATGATGATCACTTTTCCCTTCTATGGCAACATCAAATTCTCACTCTAACATATACTTATGACTATTAGGTATTTTTACCAATTAAGCCCTTTTACTCGTTTTCACTTAAAACCGAGTAGCAGAAGTTGTCTAACATAACTTAAAACCTAATATTGTATCATAAAACACCAGAATACACAAATTTTACCTATGGGTATTTTTCCAAATATGAACCCTAGGTTGAATTATTGCTAGCATAAGCTAAATCAAGTTACTAGGACTCCAAAAACGTAAAGAACTTGAAAAACGGGGTTAGAATGGACTTACAATTGAGCTTGGGAAGCTTGAAAACCCTAGACATGGAGTCTCCCTTGGTATACACGTCCATGGTGAAGAAGATGAGCAAAATTGGCTTTTAATTTTGTATTTTAATTCATTTTACCCTTAAATGACCAAAATACCCTTACTACTAAACTTTCCAAAAATTCCATCCATGTCCAATTTTTGTCCATAACTTAGAAATTGGTCAAATCTCTATTTAAGACCTCCTAATTAATATTTCAAATCAATTTCATACTACAAACTTCTAGAATGCAAGTTTTGCAACTTATTCAATTTAGTCCCTAACTTCGAATTAAGCACTTTATGCATAGAATTTCTTCACAAAATTTTCACACAATCATGCAATCATATCATAGACATCAAAATAATCATAAAATAATTATTTATATCTCAAATTTTGTGGTCCCGAAACCTCTGTTCCAACTAGACCCAATTTTGGGTTATTACAATTCTTCATTAAAAGGAACTGTTATCATCAATTAAAGGGAGCATTACACATCCTTAAATTCTGCAATAGCCGTTTCCATCTTCCATAAACAATTGTTGATTAATGATCACTTCATGAGCTTAATTTCCATCCAAGTTGCTGGTGTCCATTCGGCTGACCCAGGAGACTTCAAAAGTTTTTCTTAAAGCATTTAAGTGAATTGAAATCAGCTAAATTGAATAATTGAATCGTCTTAAAGGAAGGAGTTACTTAGATTCAAAATTTCAAGATTTTTTTAGCTTTATTTCAGCTCATTATTAGCTCGTTAAGATGATCACATGTGACCATTCAGCTAGCCACTTTTAACACTATAAATAGTTGTAATCAGCCTATTGTAAAAGAACCTTTTTACTGAATTTATGTTAAACTTGAGTTTTGTGAGTTATCCAATTTTCTTTGTTCTTTTGGAACTGATCTGACTTATCAAGCATCACTTGTGGCATCTATCCTTTCCATTGTTAATCGAACTTATCACTTTCAAGTGTGGCATTCGTATATCTTTGGTTCTTATCACTAATTAATAGTGGGTCATGGTTTATCCTTTGATGTTTTCCTTAAACCATAAAACACCTAAGAGGCATTTGAGATTTGGGTCAACAATCCAATATTGTTGGTTTTTTTTCGGCCTTAGCAAATTATCCATTTTCTTTGTTTTAACCACTTTGCTATTCTATTTTTAAAACTCATTTCCTTTTTTCTTTAGCCTATTCTTGTTTAAACTTATCTTGTCTTGAAACGAAGAACAACTTACTCATATTCAAGATTGGGCATCTAAACGACTCGAACCATCACCGAAACGAGTTCGTATAATAATTTTAGCCAATTTCCACTTTGGCCTTAAACTTTTAAATTTTAACAATTTAGTCCCTATTTCATAAAAACACAAATTACTCAAAATTCAATAAGACCCATGCTTGGCCGAATTCTCTATAGATCCCTAGTAGTCCATATTTCACATTTATTTAACAATTTAACCCCTCAATTTACACTTTTGTCAATTTAATCCCTAATTGACATTGTTGTCAAATATCACTTTCCAAAACATGTATATTAAGCACCAAGGTTTCATTATTCATCATCAGACATTCAATAATGGCAACTCAAAAATTCATCAACACATTCAAAAATTAAGACACGGGCTAGCTAGAACACGAAGCAGCGATCACAAAAACGTAAAAATCATCAAAAACAGATCAAAAACCATACCTTAATCTTACTTCCAAAGTGACCGAATGAAAACCTAAAGAATAGGTTATTTTCTTTCTCAATTTCAGTAACTAGACAAAAGAAGATGAGTAAAAATTGATTTTGGTTTTATTTAATATAACTTATTAAACATTTTACTAATCTAACCTTTAATAAAACCTTAATATAACTCATAAGTCATGGACATAAATGTCCACTAGCCTAAATCATGGTCTAATATCAACATAAGGACCTTCTATTTAATAAGCCATAGCAATTAGACACCTTTATCAAATAGAATGCCACTGTTGTATTTTACGCGATTAAGTCCCTTTTCTCAAATTGAGCTATTAAACGATAAAATTAGCTCACGAAATTTTCATAGATATATAATCACATGCCTTAAACACCAAAAACAATATTAAAATAATTTTACGACCTCAAATTTTTGGTTTCAAAACCATTTTTCTGATTTAGCTAAAACCAGGCTGTTACAGTGAGTTCATGAATGAATATGTGATTGGCTTATATTATGAGGTTTGTGCATTTTCATATGGTAAATAATGAACAGTTGATATTAGACATGAATTGTGCTTGTGATTTGGTGTAAATTTGGTTGAGTAAGGTTTAGTTAGTTGAAATGTATATGAATTTTAGTATAGATGGTATGGTATAGTTTAAGATTTGTGTATTGAGAAAAGTGGTTTAGATTTTGCATGAACTAAACTTGAATTGATTGTTTTAAAATGCCTATTGATGTTATATATTGGCATAATTGAGTTGATGTAGGTGAGCACAAGTTTGGATGGCAAATTGGCTTGGTAAATAGCCTATTTTTGTCCACACGGGTAGAGACACGGGCGTGTGTCTCAGCCGTGTATGATACACGGTTAAGTACATAGCCATGTGTGTAACATCCCAAAATAGGGCCTAGTCAGAATAGTGGTTTCAGGACCAAAAATCTAACATCAAAATATTTATTCTATGATTACTATTGATGTGAGCACGCCCGGGGCATCCTTGAATGCATATCAAGATTCAATTGAGCTTCCAAAAACACCCATAACTCGAGCTTGTCCTAAGCATTTCCTAGAAGTTGTTTTAGCTTTTAATGCAAAACCTTGGTTTGAAACAAGGGCCAATGCTCACAAAATCAGCTCGAAGCAACTATCCAAAGAACCCGTGCATTGTTGGCAAGCTGATCCTAGCTCATTTCCAGCTCCTCGAGCTCCGTCCAGGTCAACTCAGCTCATTTGAGCTCAACCGAGCTTACTTTCAGCTTGTTCTTTATTTCGATAAATTAAACTAAGTTTTAGTTTTATACTAATTAGTTTGCTACAGCTCATTAGCGAAAATCCTAGCTCAAATAAGTTCATTAAATGTTTTCACTTAGTTTGAGCTAGCCGAACTTAATGCTACTAGCTAGTCTTTAATTAATGTGTTTAGTTTAGCTTAGCATGATGTTTCTGATGCTTAGTTCATGCTCTTAACATGTTCAGCTGAATATAAATTAGGATTTAATGTGTTCATGTTTCTTGTAGGTTCAGTCGAATGTATTGAGTACATTTAATGAGATTCATGCACGGCTAGGTACATGGAATATAAGAGTTCATGCATGAACAAATTTATGCATGGTGGGCTGGCTATTGGTGATCCCTAAGCAACCTTTTGGCCAAGAGTTAAGTTCCACAAAGTGACCGAATACATGAAGGAGCCATTAATGCAAGTACATGCATGGCTTAATACATCGTATGGAAGGATGCATGTACAACTAGTGTTCAATGGATAACATTTGAAGGAATTCATGTATTGGGGATGTTCATGCAAGTGGGGGCTATTTTAAGTACATGTATTTGAAGATTCATGGACCGTAATTAAGGAAGAACATGCACTGGGACGTTTCATGCATGTACCATGCATATCCAAGATGTCCATTCAAGTATTCAAGGTACATTCAAGCCTCATTTGGCCAAGGGAGATGTAGGAGTATTAAAGGGCTGCACATTCATGAACTATGGCTTTTCTTCTAGGCTAAGTATGCATGAATGCATCAAGTGAAGCAACATGATGGTTCGGCCAATTCATGCACCATCTTCAAGCATGAACTGAATTTTAATGCTTTTGTGTGAACATGTTAAATACAAATGTGATCAGAATTTAAGTTAGTGTGAACATCATAGATGCCGAATATCAATAGGCATCTTAGGCTTATAAATATTTTGCTCATTTTATGTAAGAGGGACTTTTGCCAATTTGTTAATGAACATTGTTCTTGTGAGGTTACTTCCTCTCATATCTCGTACAAGTTTCGAAAGACTTATCTAGCTTGTGCTAGTGGCGTCAATCGACATTGTTTGAACTTATCACCAATCTTGGTGTGGCATTCACCTATCTTCTATTCCATCCTTTTCACCTTAACAATATAGGAATCGGGGTGACACTATTTAGTGTTGAATAATTCCTGACGTTAAGCTCGTTTTCCATCCCCATCCTTTGAATTTCCTTCTTGTTTTCACCAAACCGAGCCAACTATCCAACACCCACCTTTGCTACCCATAGCCGAACCTATTATTAAACTTACCCTTCTTCGAAACCTTCCGCTTATCCTATTCTATTCTTTTACTTCTATTACTAAAAATTCGAGGCACGAACGACTCTCTTGACTACGATCGGGCAACTAAGTGAATTCGACTCAACCACCCGGGCCAGATCACATCATTCAATATCAGAGCTTGTAAATCAAGAAGCGTCGAGGTTCGTATCAAGATCAAAATAGGTTCATTGTGAAAAAAAAATTGAATTAAAAAAATTCAAGTTGTATTTTCGTTTTACCATTGTAAAAGTGCTATATTGAAGTTGTAAAAAAACAAAAGAAATACGAGATTATAAAAAAAAGTGAAGTGATCAAGTTCGATCCTATTGTTTTATATTTTGTTCCAATCGTCAATTATTCTTTTCACCAATTTTTAACCCCCCATCTCCAAAATGCCACACTACACCGAAGAAAAATTTTCTTTTAGCCATCCCGTACACCCTAACATCTTATCCCTTGTAACTGATTTTGAATCCGACCCTAAAGCACCAAGACGAGTCAAGAGAAACAAACTACAAGGTTACGAGAGTAAGCTTGAGTGGTAAAAGGCTAGAGAGTGTGAGAGCATTTGAGAGTTGAAAAAAAGCCTAAAAGCGAGTGAAAACACAAGTGGAGTGCTCATCCATTATTTTCTTTCCGAGTGAAATAGTGAGGTTTGTGGCGAGGATTTCATCTTTCTATTTTAATTTTTTTGTTTGTAAATCATGTTGTGGGAAGAAATTTCAAAATTTGATTTTCAATATTTGTTGAAAAAGATGGAGTGCATGCTCGATAGAAAGATCAAGCCTATCCAAGAAAAGCGAGATCATCGAGCAAGAGCCCAAAGAGAGCAAAGTCGAGGGACGGATTCAAAACTATCAAGAAAACAATCGTCCAATGACTATTTTGGAAGAGACCTATATCGTGATTCTTTTTCATTAAGGAATTCGAGATGAAATCAAACAAATTTCGAGTTTGAAGCCTATTGTGGTGGCAAACAAGAAAGCACAAGTAGATCTTCGTGTACACCAAGTTACTCATCCATGAAGAATCAATCTCGAAGAGATGATCATCGTTTGTATGAAGACCCATCTTCTCATTCTCAACGAAAAGTCTCTCATTCTAATTCCTTCTTGTATTCTTCCTCTTGTAATAAAATCGAAAAAGCAAATGAGAAAGAATTTGAAAGAAAAAAAGAAACAAAAGAAAAAGAGTGTGAAAGAAAGCAAAAAGAGAATGAGAAAAAAAAAATGAAATTGAAAAAGATAGTGAAAAAGAAAAAGAGAAGGAAAAAGAGATCGAGAGTGAAAAAGAATGTGAGAAGAAAAAGAAAATTGAAAACGAAATTGAGTCTGAAGAAAGAAAAGATATTGAGCAAGAAATGAGTGTTGTCGATGAAAATGAAATAAGAAAAACAGATGCAAGAGAGCAAGAAAAAGTGAGTAGTGTTCCTACTAACCCACATGTAAGATTTCCTTGTGTTGTTCCTTTTCAAGTTTCTGAAGATCTGAGCAAAGAATTTTGACTTCAATACCTTTCCGAGGAGAAAAGGTTATGTTGATTGAAAGAGGTAACATTTTCAACTATTCTCGTTCACCTTTGTCAAAAGGTAAGCAAGGTACATCAGCCTCATTTAATTGTCGACAGAAACTTTGTTAATGTTTTGGGTTTTGAAAAGCACTTGTACCATGGTATGGTTGATTATTCTTTCTTGATTAATAATGATTTGTTTGTTTCAAGTGTTGATAATAAAAGTGCTACTCATAAAGAATGTGTTGTTGATGAGTATGTTTGTAACGCCCCAATTTTCGGGTTTTTTGTGTTTCTGTGATTTTTAAAATTTGTGTGTGTTCTGGTTGGTTAAAATATATATTTTAGTAGGTTAGTGGGCCTTTGGAAGGCCCAAACTTAAGTTTAAATCCGTGGTAGTCTTCGGAATTTTAATTTTGTGAACAGGTGATGCGATTGGCGTTTGGGCTTTTAAGAGTAAAGGGGTAAAAGATGACACAAAAAGGAGTGTGGTGTAGTAGCAAGGTGGCGCCACTTAGGGGACAAGAAAGTGACACCATAGAGGAAGCAAGGGGTCCAAGGTTCAAGTCTTGGCTCTTGCAATATATTTTGGTTTTTCTTTTCAATAAATCTGGAAGCAAGTAGGTGCGCTTTAAAGTTTAATGTGTTGGATTTATGACACAAATGAGTTGATGGCCTAGTGGTGGTGGCGTGAGTTGGCATGTGAGAGGACTTTGGTTGAATCCTTGTTACATAAAGGTTGATTATTTTGCTATGTTGGGACGGCAAGAGATGGTGTTGGTTTTAAACTCGGTGATGGAGGATCCCACATCGGAAGCTAACATAAGAGTAGATGAGAGCGGCTTTAAATAGAGCAAACCATGAGGAGAGTAGGCATACTCTTCTTGGCTGATCCTTTCGCTTTGTGGCGTACTCGTTTGGGTTGGGCATCAACTAAGAGTGTTTGGGCCTGGATTAACTGCAGTCTCCTAACAGTGTGTATTTCTCATTACTCTAGCAGATGGGGCGGCTATTTCGGACATGATGGGCTGAAATGGGCCATGTGGTCCCAATGGTGTGACAGCCTTAAAACGACCCTAGTCGGAATGTGGTTTCGGGACCACAAAACCGAGGCATAAAAATAATTTAATATTTATTTTGATGCCTATAATATGTGTTAATTGTGTGACATTTTGATGTTTTGATTTAGGGTTATAAATGTGAATTTCACTAAAAGGACCTAGTAGTAAACTTTGAAAGTAGGATAGGGAAATGTGTGATGACTAATTGAATCATGCATGCAAAACAATGGTTTTGCATGTCAAATACCCCTTCTTTTTATAAGTGGTGGCCGGCCATGACAAAGAAGGATGGGCAAAACATGTCATAGACATGTTGTGTTGGTGCATTATGGGAGGAAAGAATAAACTAAGGTTAGGAATAAAGAAATGGGAAGAAAAAAAAAAGAGAGAAGGTGTGTGATCCCCCCATTGCCGTGAGTTGAGGGAAAAAAAACCAAAAAAAAAAGTGTTCATCATTTTTTCACTTCTCTTGGCTGAAAATTTTAAGGAAGAAGGAGGGAGTTTTTGCTTCATGCTTGGTTTGGAAGAGGATTAGGAGGAGGTTTGGCCATACTTGTATCTAGATTAAGGTATTTTGAGGTTGTGCCATGAGATTCATGCATGTTTTTAGTTGCTAGCTCGAGTTCTAATTAGCCCATGGTTCAAATCTTTGCTATGTCATGGGGATGATATTCGGCCAAGGTGGATTTTGTGTTAATGCCATTGCATGCTAAATATGAAGCTTGTTAATGATATATGTGATGGTGGGTTGATGACTCTTGGATTTTCTTTTTAGCATTTTTGAGTGAGACATTAAGTTCCTTGTTTAACCATGACCAAAATTGAAATGGTATGGTGTTGTGATGTATTCGGCCATGGTATATCCATAAGTATGATTTATGCTTATTGCATGGTAGGTAAGATTTGTGTTTTGGATATATGTTTATATTTGGTTATAATCAACTTGAGATTCGGCCCTTGCACCTATATGTATATATGTTTGTACATGATGTATTGGTATGACATATATACTATCTCAAGGTATATATTTACTTATGATGATGTTTCGGTTATGAAGTAAATGATAGATGCGTATTGAGCTACAATATGTAATGCACTAGTTAGTAAAATGTATGCCATTTATGTGTGGTATTAAATATGTAATTGGCCTCAACATCAACATGCATATTCGGCCACATGAGATGGATTGGTGTGCATGCATTCGGTTAGAGGCAAGCATATTGATGCCATTATCTTGGTTAGGACAATCGGCTAAAAAGGGAGTGTGGGTTAATATCTTGAGTTGATGCATGATTTCACATGTATGTGACTTTAATGTCTAATGTATAAATGTGGGCTAAGTGCCTTTTGTTCCTCTTTTCGATGCTCAAATGATTAAATCGATTTATTTATTTAATTAAGCTCAAGAGCAAAGGGGATCTAAATCCGATAAAGGGAAGGAAAAAGTGGTCGAATAGCCATGAAAATCGTTCGACAACATCTGAGGTAAGTTTTCGAGTAATGGAACTTAAATTATGATTTGATTAGATCATGTTTTAAGCAAATCGAAATCATGCTCTTTGTGTGTGGATATTGAGCCGAAATTTGCAAGTGTGATAAGTGTCTTGTGTTTGAGTTTTGCTAATGAAAATGAAATACGAATGTGTCATGATTTAGTGTTAAATGTGCATGGTTATTCGAATGATGTCCGGGCTAAGTCCCAAAGGCTTTGTGCTAAGTGGCCATATCCGGACTAAGATCCGAAGGCATTTGTGCGAGTTCCCAAATCCGGGTTAAGTCCCGAAGGCATTTGTACGAGCTATTATAACCGGGCTATGTCCCGAAGGCTTTTGAGCGAGTCGCTATATCCGGATAAAATCTGAAGGTACGTGATTCGGGAATGAGCAATCTTGCTGTAAAAATTTCAGTTAATACGCTTGCAAAATTCCAGCAATGAGGTATGTTTCGTATGTGCTTTGAATTAGTTGAGCCCTTACAAATAAGTATTCGCTCAGTTGATAAACGAGCTACCGGCCTTTAGCTAAGTTGATCTTTGTGTATGAACATAAGGGTTGGTAATGTGAAGTAAGTATGATATTGAGAATGTGTGCATATGAAATTATCCGTTTAGCTATATGAATGCTATGCTTTTGTTGTACTGGAATCCCTTGCTCAAAACTTACTAAGCATAAATTGCTTACTCCGTTTCTTTGTTCTCTGTTTTATAGATTTTGGCTCGTCAGCTATCGGACTCGGGATTTTTGGAAGCCGAAGTCTCCCACACTATCAAAGCCCCCTTTGGGTACAAATTTTGGTTGAACATTGAAATGGCATGTATAGGACTACTCTTTCGTTTGTTGGTCATAGACCCTTTGATTTTGTATAAATTTGGATAGCCATGCGAAAATGGCTTTTATACACTTTGGCATGGTATCATAATCATTTTGTATGTTGTTCATTAAGAGATGTGGAAATGTTTGGAATTGATTAGCCCTTGGAATGGTTAACCGTGATCATCTTTTGTGCCATGTATGCTAAAAGGACTAGTTGAATCAAGGAAATTATGAAGTAGGTAAAATCTACCTTAAAGACAGAGGTTGACAGCTGCAGTGATGTGGATGTGAAAAATCACTAAAAATAGTAGGAATGTAATTAAATAGTGAATAAATTGTGTAAATGAACCTTGATGAATCTATTTTCATAGGAAAGTAATGAAACGATCATATGAACAGTATGTTAAGAGATATTAAAGTTTTCGCGAGACACGGCCAGAACGGTTTCTGGATTCCCTGTTCCGACTTTGGAAATCCATTTTAAATTAACAAGAGATAATTAGGAGTCATGCCATATATTTATAGATTCCACTTTGAGTCTAGTTTCTATAGAAACAAACGGCATCAGTATTGAAGCCCTGTACAGGGAGATATCCAAGTTGTAATGCGCGAAGGTCAGTGTAGTCGATCCCTGTAACATGGAAGACTTTAACTAATAAACTGTACTAATTGGCCGGACCAAAAATTCTAGAAAAAAATTTGTAGATGCATATATGAGTATAGTTTCAGTGAAAAATCACGAAATTGATTTTCGAGTTGTGGAACTCAAGATATGATTTTTAAGGTGACAAGTGACACGATTAGCCACCGGCTGGAAATTTTAAATGGATGTGAAAATAAATATATTTATGTCTGTTAGCACTTCGTGTTCGACTCCGGTGACGGACTCGGGTACGGGGTGTTACAAATGGGTCCGTAGGCCCAAGTGGATAAGTTGTAGAATTACTGAAATACCCCTGTAAGGTAGAATTACTGAAATATCCCTGTAGGGTAGGACTACCGATTTACCCCTAGAGGGTAAAATGACTATTTTGCCCCTCGTGCGTAAATGACTAACTTGTGTGATGATTGGGTTAGTTGACATGGATTTATGTTAATTATCGTTAATTCATAAGTCTAATGTGTTAGTGATCGATTGTAGGATTATCGCGTGGGAGATATCGTCATCAATTGTCATCAACTAGGTGTGTAAACGACACCCTCCCTTAGACTGAATCTGTAAAAGCTGAAATACCGAAACATTGGTATTTTGTGAACTCATGACGTGTGGCGCTTCGCTAAACAGTTGTTAATGAATATGGTGCATTTGGATGATTAGAGTGCGAGTGTGCATTTTAGTACTGTGGTATTTTTGGGCTTAATGGTAGAAAAAGGGCCAATAGGCCAATGGGCCCACTTTGGTAAAAAGGCGAGGTAAGTACTTCTGATTACTTGGTAAATGTTAGAATGAGCATGAAACCTTAGAAATAGGTGATAATTACGGAAATACCCTTATGCATGCAAAATTACGATTTTACCCCTAGGGTTATTTTTTTCTGAAAAGCATAATGTTACATTTACGTATCGTATGCCATGACATATTATTTACATTGCATGGGACATGGGTTTATATTGATGGAGGAAGCGTTACGGCGGCCTCATTTGCAATTTGGTGGCCTCGCCACATATACCTGTTTTGGTGACTTCGTCACAATATCTGGCAGCCTCGCTACAATCTGGTAGCTTCGCCACATATATATATATCTGTTCTGGTGGCCTAGCCATAATATCTGTATCTGGTGACTTCGTTACAATATCTGGCAGCCTCGCTGTAATTTCTGTGGTGTGTAGCGGTTCGGTGGGTCGAGTAGTCTCCCCACATGGTGTAAGGCTGGTACGGGGGTGTTATGGATGGCTCTGGATTGGGATTTCTGCATTCATGATATATTTGTTATGTATCTGCTATGGGCCTATGGGTTTCACTCGATTTACATCTTGGGCCAAGGCCCGATAAGTCTGATTCTGAGGTTTGATCTGTTTTGGGCTATGGTTGGGTTATGTTACACACTGAGTTTACCGAACTCACCCTTTATTTTCATCTCTGCAAGAAATCCCCAACCATAGTGGGCTTGGAGCTGTGAGGGATTCGGAGTGGCCACATCATTTGCAAAGTTGGTTTTTCTAAGTTAGTTTAGTTTTATTATTTTTATATTCTGATTTAATTTTGGGTTTTAAGTTGTAATAAGGCCGCAATTTAAATTTCTTTTTTCGCTATGGTTTTATTTTCTGATTATATTTATACTATGACGAAACTGCTAGTGTTAGGCTGCGCGGGTTTTCAAAATTAATGAACATTTTCAAGACTCAACAAGCACAACAAATGGATAGCCTAAAGATTGATAAACCGGCTTTTCATTCAACCACTGTTTTTACAAGGACCACTCCAATCACTTAAACCAGCGAATGCATACTAAGTCGCAAGTCCATGTGACACGTCAGATCTAGCCATAACGTCTGGGCCGGGTTTGGGGTGTTACATTTAGTGGTATAGAACCAAGTTGCAACAACTCCGTTGTGGAACGGGTCTAAAAACAGGAGTTTGTAAAGAAACACTGAATAAAGGTTTTCGAAAATCATTTTTTTTTGGAACTTGATTATAAATTGTTTCCGAGAATGGTTCCAATATTTTCTCTTTACAAATAGATGATTTTAAAGATTAAAATTGGTTTTCTAAAATTAGGTTTTTTAGAAGGTGGCACACTGAATCTCTGGCCCAAGTCTGTAAGTTTTCTGAGCCTTTCTGATTATTTCTGAAATATCTGTTATATGCTTGTACAAAACCTTCTCATGGTACTTTAGTTAGGGTAACACTGGAACTATAGAAACTCTAATAAGTAGGTGAGGCGTAGCTAGGCTACATAAAAGGAAACAAACTCAAACTCTAAATTACTGTTATTCATAAGACATCTGTAATAAACACTGAAATATTAAACTGATTCATAAAATTCTTAATCAGATAATACGAAATGAGTACACGAGCAGCTCGTGGAAGAGGCCGTGGACGTGGCCGAGGTAATGCTCAAGCTGAATCTTTGTCTTCAGGACATGTGCCAGCAGCAGATGCACCAGTACCACCGGCAACGGAGGTAGAGTCTCATGATCAAGGTGTCGAGGACGATGCTCTGTTCCAGGCAATGATCTGAGTTTTGGAAAGGGTTGCTGGGGCAAGTACGGGAAACGAAATTCGGGGGTCTATTTTTAAGCGACTCCGGGCCAATAGAGCAGAAATATTTAGGGGCGTATCTGGTGTAGCTCCAAATGTGGCTGAGTATTGGTTAGAAGCCACAAAGCGAATTATGGATGATTTGGACTGCTCTGAGGAGCAGAAGCTGAAGGGAGCTATATTGTTACTCAGGGATGAGGCTTATCAGTGGTGGCTCACGGTGAGAGATGGAACTCCTGCTGACAGTGTGACTTGGGAGCTGTTTAAAACTCAAAGGAAAGTATGTTAGGGCTAGTTACGTGAAGCTCACCGGAAAGAATTTCTGAACCTGGTCCAAGGGAGTAAGTCAGTGGCTGAGTATGAGTCTGAGTTTCTGAGACTGAGCCGGTATGCTTCTGCGATTGTCGCTACAGAGTATGAGCGTAGCGTACGCTTCGAGGATCGTCTGAGAGATGAACTTGGGGTGTTGATTGCTCTGCAGAAGGAGCGTAACTTCGCTGCTTTAGTGGAGAAAGCTAAGATAACTGAGGAAGTGAAGCATACAGAAAGACAGAATCATGAGAAAGATCGGAACCATTTTAGGAGAGATTCAGGACATTCAGGTGGTATGAACAGGAATTTTAAGAGAGCAAGGGTAATGGAACCAGTTCGAGCAGTGAATGTTGTTAGACCGCAGGGTTGTAGGAATTGTGGGAAGATTCATATGGGCGAGTGTCGAAAATGTTCTGGTGCTTGTTTTCGATGCAGATCTATAGAGCATAGGGTTAAGGATTGTCCCTAGGAACCAGATCAGGTTCAAGTTTTAGAGCAGAGGGTCACTCAACCAGTGAGGGGTGGACCACAATTTCCGAGAGGACGTGGACAAGGCAGAGGTGGTAATGGAAACGGTGGAGGAAGAGGAGCGCCTGGCAGGGGTGTTGGATTTGCTAAGGCTCGTCAGCTGGCGTTGGTGTATGTAGCTCGTCGCCGAGAGGAGGGTGATACACCTGACGTCATAACTGGTATGTTTCTGATATCCAGTATGTCATACACTGCATTGATAGATGTTGGATCTACCCATTCATATGTTGCATGTGCAATACCTGGGTCACTGGGTGTGCGCTCTGAGGACACGTGAGTGGGGTATCTGTACTAAGTCCTTTAGGTCACTCGGTTAGGGTAGATAACCTGTATAGAGATGTGCCTATAGAAACTCAAGGAAAATTTTTCTCTGGAGATCTGATGGAGCTACCTTTTGGAGAATTCGATCTTATTTTGGGAATGGATTGGCTTGTTAAGCATATGGCTACTCTAGATTGTGCTGCTAAGCGAATAATGTTAAAGACCACAAAGGATGAAGAGGTTTTGGTGATAGGCGAGCGTAGGGATTATCTGTCTAATGTGGTGTCGGCATTGAGAGCCGAGAAGTGGATTCGAAAGGGATGTAAGGCTTATTTGGCATTTGTAAGCCAATCGAAAACTAAGGATCTGACAGTGGATAAAGTTAGAACCGTCAAGGATTTTCAAGATGTTTTTTCCAGAGGAGCTTCCGGGTTCGCCCCCGAACCGAGAGGTTGAGTTTGGAATCGACTTGTTGCCTGGAACGGCAACGGTGTCCATTGCACCTTATAGGATGGCACCGAAGGAGTTGGTGGAGCTGAAAGCCCAAATTCAAGAGTTATTGGTGTAACACCCTAAATTTGGGCCTAGAAGTTTTGGGCCTTGAGCATTGGAGTGGTTGAAGGCAGCTTATAATATTTTGTTGTGCATGTAAATTTCGCTAATGAAGGCTTGTTTTAGTGGTTAAATATGTTGAGAAGTGTTGGAGAAGTCCTGGGTTTAAACCTGGACTCTAGCAAAAAAATTTTTGGTTTAAGGTGAATCAAACCCTGGGTGTAGTAGGTAGGCCTTAAGAATATTGTTGGAGATATTGTGACACAAAAAGCCTTGTGGTCTAGTGGCAAAGTAGCGCCACATAAGAGGGAGGAAGGTTGCGTTATAGAGGTGGCAAGGAGGTCCAGGGTTCGAAACTCATGGCAAGCGAAGAGCATTTATTTTGCTAACAAGGGGTGGCAAGAGCTGGTGTTGAATTTAAACTCGATAATGGAGGATCCCACATCGGTAAGCTAACATAGGAGTGGATCTGGTTGGCTTTAAATAGAGAGAACTATGAGGAGAGCAAAGGTACCTTTCTTGGCTGATCCCTTTCGCGTTATGGCGAGCTCGTTTGGGTTGGGCATCGGCTAGAAGTGCTTGGAGCGCGGATTAACTCCAGTCTCCTATCAGGTGTGTATTTATCACTACTCTTGTTGTTGGATTGCTACTTGGTGCGATGGTAGAAAGGGACCATGTGGGCCCAATGGGCCTCTGAGCCCAATTGGATAAGTTGTTTGATTGTGTAGTAAATATTGGATTAGGCTAGGTGAATCGCATATCTGTGGCTAGGTTTGGGCTAAAAGGGCCACACGAGCGTGTGGGCCCATTTGGGCCGAGAATGGGCTTTAGAGCCATTAGTATTGTTATCCATGTTTAGAATACTTTAGTTTACTAAAATTACCGAAATACCCTTAGTTTGTAAAAATCTTTGAAATACCCTCGATTTGTAAAATTCTTGAAATACCTTCGACTTGTAAAATTACCAAAGTACCCCGATTCTGAATTATCGTTTCACCCCGATTTACATAATTCTTGTTTTACCTCAATTTACAAAATTACCGTTTTACCCTCGATTTACTGAATTCTTTGTTTTACCTCGATTTATAAAATTACCGTTTTACCCTCAATTTACTGAAATTATTGTTTTACCTCGATTTATAAAATTACCGTTTTACCCTTGATTTACTGAAATTCTTGTTTTACCTCGATTTACAAAATTATCGTTTCTGAGTCGATTTATAGAATTACTATTTTTCTCTTGATTCTGAATTACTATTTTACCTCGATTTACAAAATTACGAAATACCTCAATTTGTAAAATTACCAAAATACCCCTAGTTTGTAAAATTACCAAAATACCCATGGTTTGAAAAATTACTAAAATACCCACAGTAGGGTAAAATTCTTGAAATACCCTTGTGGGGTAAAATTACCATTTGCCCCTAGGGTGTTAAATGACTATTTTGCCCTTGTGGGCAAGTGACTGACTTGGACTGTGTGATATAGACAACTTTGGAGGAGCAATGAGGCTTGGAGTATCGACTTGGATAAGCTTGAATCGTATTATTGGACCCTGTGAAGGTAAGCAACTTATGGTCAATAAGGGTTCTTTGGTAGAATAAGGTAGGGTGGATTTTGAGTTTGTTAAGCATAACTTGTATGCTAAAAATGGTGATGAATAATTGTAGGACATCGTAAGGGATCTCGATGGCGATCGTCATGAAAGCAGTGTGTCTAGAACACCCTTCTTTAGTTCAATTCGGCAAAAGTCGAAATGCCAAAATTACGGCATTTCATAGGCTTGTGAGTATGCAAATGCTCTCAAGACATAGAGTAATTATTAGATCTAGCACCGCAAAGTGGTAAGTAAGTTTGTGTGACGTATCAACGTACTCCGGGAAAAGGGCCTCAATGGGCCAAAACTGGGCCTAATGGGCTTACGGCCCAATATGGGCAAGAGGTGGGCAAAGTAGCCTGTTAGTTAGATGGGAGAATCAAATTACATAAAGCGATAAAAATTCTTGAATTAGCTTGTGTAGTAGCGTAGATCACGAAATTACCCTGAATTAGCTTGTGTAGTAGCGTGATCACGAAATTACCCTAAAGAGCAAAATTCTGAAATTACCCATAAAGAGCAAAATTACGAAATTACCCTTAAATAGCAAAATTACCAATATACCCTAGGGTTTAAATTGGTTGAACTGCATGATTGATTACTCGTATTTTGCATGATATGCATTTATTAATATCATTGCATGGGATTGGGGTATTAATGGAGGAAATCTTGAAAGTGGTTCAACCACGTATTGGAGGCTTTGCCTCAATCGATGAAATTTGAGCAGACGTTGTTACAACAAAGGTGTGTAGAAATTTGGGTGGGTTGAGATATTCCCCACATGGTGTGTAGGGTTGGTGCAGGCGGTGTAGCGGTTGGTGGGTTGAGTAGTCTCCCGGATGGGCTTGCATTCATTATTCTTGTTGTTACTCATGTTCTTGAAGCGGGCCTATGGGCCACCTTGTTATGTTAAAAGGGCTAAGGCCTTGCTCTCAGTGATACGAAAAGGGCTTGACCTCTTGTGTCTTGTTATCTGAATAGGGCTTAGGCCCAATGGGCTCGAGTTGATTTGGGCTTTGGATGGGTTTACAGTATACACCTGAGTTTTCCCAAACTCACCCCTTCCTCTTCCATCCTTGCGGTGAGCCCTAGAATTGGTGGACTTGGAGTGGCGGGATTCAGAGTGGCCATGAAGATTGATTGACGATTTTAAATAAGTTTAGCCTTTAATTTGGATTATTTTATTTTATTATGCTTAAAGTTGTAATAAGGCCGCTATTTTTAATTAATTTTATTTTAGGGATTATTAAACTGGCTAGCACTAGGGTTCGTTTTATAAAATCTACTTGTTTTAAAAGATCACGATGACGCATAAAGTTTCCATAAAGTAAATGTTTTCCCAAGAAAAATAAATAATTTAAGCAAGCGTTTTGCAACCTTAATCATTTTCTTAAGATGGTCATAATCAAAGGTTTTCTCAAAATTATACAAGATGTTAGAGTGTGGCAATGGCGGTGTGCATGTCTAGGATTGGATCCAAAGAGCTTGGTACTTAGCGGTCAAGCGGACTCACCTCCTCTTTTTCTGGTTTCCTACACGGTGCAGACTTCCATTCACTTTAACCTTCTTTTAAAAGTATCTTTACAACACCAACTCAGCTTTTCCAAACTAAGTGTTTTGAGCGCACCAATGTGGCGCATCGGATCCGGTCATAACATCGGTAGGGTTTGGGGTGTTACATTTAGTGGTATCGAGCCTAGGTTGCAACAACTTCGGTGTGGATCTGGTCCAAAATCTTTTCAAAAACTTGGGCCTAAGAAGGGTATTTTTGGAAATGGTAAGTTTTTCAAGATGTTCAAGTTTTTCTATTTGTTAAGCGGGGTTAAATCAATAGTTTTAAAATAAAATTGTTCTCAAATCAAATCTTTTTTGATGAAAACTAGAACATGGGTTTTATGGACTTATCGAAGTAGCTGCTGAATCCCGGCACCAAGTCTGTAAGTACTTTTTTTCCTATCTTGTAATGTCTTGAAATAATCGTAGTTAGAATCGAGCCTTTTGATATGAAAATGTAGATAGGGTAGAACTAAAAACCTAAAAGATTGAAACCGTGGTTAGGATATGATTCTATAAAACAAAAACTTTAAAATACTATCTCTGCATAGAACATATGAAAAATCTGAAATTTTGAATTGAGATCTTAGTAGTTATTGTATGCATGCTAATAATGTAGAGTGTTGATATAGATTACGGCGTGGCGAAGTCGCTAACTTTCGGTGGCGGTAACTCGAGCTTAGTCTTGAGGCCTTGGCCGAGTTAGTAAGGAAAGTGGTAGAGGAAGTATTGGATACAAAATTAAGGAAATTAGGGAAGCGCTTCAAGCGGGGTGCTTGGAGTGTAAGAAAAGGAAGGATTCTAGTTCTCGAAAAACTAAGCCTCGTTACGTGAAACATGTTAAAACACGACCAAACTATCCAATCTGCAAAGAGCGCAGCAGACGTCATTGGGTGAATGCCATAGGAAGACAGGAGCATGCTTTAGATGTGGGTCCAAAGAGCATCGAGCTCGGGATTGCCAAGTTTATCCTATTTAAGTGTGTGTTACGAATTGAATGCGTGCTTGATAAGCGTTTCTTTATTTGGTAATTAGATGTTCTGCGTCGTATTAAAATTATTTAGATCGAGTCTTGTTGATAGCGTAGTGGGGTAGATGTTAGATGACTACTGTTAAATGGAAATTCGAGGACAAAATTTCTTTAAGGGAGGTAGAGTTGTAACACCACAATTTGGGCCTAGAAGTTTTGGGCCTTGAGCATTGGAGTGGTTGAAGGCGACTTATAATATTTTGTTGTGCATGTAAATTTAGCTAATGAAGGCTTGTTTTAGTGGTTAAATATGTTGAGAAGTGTTGGAGAAGTCACGGTTTAAACTTGGACTCTAGCAAAAAATTTTTGGTTTAAGGTGAATCAAACCACAGGTGTAGTAGGTAGGCCTTAAGAATATTGTTGGAGATATTGTGACACAAAAAGCCTTGTGGTCTAGTGGCAAAGTAGCGCCACATAAGAGGAGGAAGGTTACGTTATAGAGGTGGCAAGGAGGTCCAGGTTGAAACTCATGGCAAGCGAAGAGCATTTATTTTGCTAACAAGGGGTGGCAAGAGCTGGTGTTGAATTTAAACTCGATAATGGAGGATCCCACATCGGTAAGCTAACATAGGAGTGGATCTGGTGGCTTTAAATAGAGAACTATGATGAGAGCAAAGGTACCTTTCTTGGTGATCCCTTTCGCGTTATGGCGAGCTCGTTTGGGTTGGGCATCGGCTAGAAGTGCTTGGGCGGGATTAACTCCGGTCTCCTATCGGTGTGTATTTATCACTACTCTTGTTGTTGGATTGCTACTTGGTGCGATGGGCGAAAGGGGCCATATGGGCCCAATGGGCCTCTGAGCCCAATTGGATAAGTTGTTTGATTGTGTAGTAAATATTGGATTAGGCTAGGTGAATCGCATATCGTGGCTAGGTTTGGGCTAAAAGGGCCACATCGAGCGTGTGGGCCCATTTGGTAGAGAATGGGCTTTAGAGCCATTAGTATTGTTATCCATGTTTAGAATACTTTAGTTTACTAAAATTACCGAAATACCCTTAGTTTGTAAAAATACTGAAATACCCTCGATTTGTAAAATTACTGAAATACCTTCGACTTGTAAAATTACCAAAGTACCCCCGATTTACAGAATTTATCGTTTTACCCCGATTTACATAATTACTGTTTTACCCTCGATTTACAAAATTACCGTTTTACCCTCGATTTACAGAATTACTGTTTTACCCTCGATTTATAAAATTACCGTTTTACCCTCGATTTACAGAATTATTGTTTTACCCTCGATTTATAAAATTACCGTTTTACCCTTGATTTACAGAATTACTGTTTTACCCTCGATTTACAAAATTATCGTTTCTGAGTCGATTTATAAATTACTATTTTTCTCTTGATTCTGAATTACTATTTTACCCTCGATTTACAAAATTACAGAAATACCCTCAATTTGTAAAATTACCAAAATACCCTAGTTTGTAAAATTACCAAAATACCCATGGTTTGAAAAATTACTAAAATACCCTGTGGGGTAAAATTCTTGAAATACCCTTGTGGGGTAAAATTACCATTTGCCCCTAGGGTGTTAAATGACTATTTTGCCCTTGTGGGCAAGTGGTGACTTGGACTGTGATATAGACAACTTTGGAGGAGCGGCGAGGCTTGGAGTATCGACTTGGATAAGCTTGAATCGTATTATTGGACCACGTGAAGGTAAGCAACTTATGGTCAATAAGGGTTCTTTGGTAGAATAAGGTAGGGTGGATTTTGAGTTTGTTAAGCATAACTTGTATGCTAAAAATGGTGATGAATAATTGTAGGACATCGTAAGGGATCTCAATGGCGATCGTCATGAAAGCAGTGTGTCTGAACACCCTTCTTTAGTTCAATTCGGCAAAAGTCGAAATGCCAAAATTCCGGCATTTCATAGGCTTGTGAGTATGCAAATGCTCTCAAGACATAGAGTAATTATTAGATCTAGCACCGCAAAGTGGTAAGTAAGTTTGTGTGACGTATCAACGTACTCCGGGAAAAGGGCCTCGATGGGCCAAAAGCGGGCCTAATGGGCTTACTACCAATATGGGCAAGAGGTGGGCAAAGTAGCCTGTTAGTTAGATGGGAGAATCAAATTACATAAAACTGATAAAAATTACTGAATTAGCTTGTGTAGTAGCGTAGATCACGAAATTACCCCTGAATTAGCTTGTGTAGTAGCGTAGATCACGAAATTACCCCTAAAGAGCAAAATTACTGAAATTACCCCTAAAGAGCAAAATTACTGAAATTACCCTTAAATAGCAAAATTACCAATATACCCCTAGGGTTTAAATTGGCTGAACTGCATGATTGATTACTACTGTATTTTGCATGATATGCATTTATTAATATCTCATTGCATGGGATTGGGGTATTAATGGAGGAAATCTTGAAAGTGGTTCAACCACGTATTGGAGGCTTTGCCTCAATGGTGAAATTTGAGCAAGCGTTGTTACAACAATGGTGTGTAGAAATTTGGGTGGGTTGAGATATTCCCCACATGGTGTGTAGGGTTGGTGCAGGCGGTGTAGCGGTTGGTGGGTTGAGTAGTCTCCCGGATGGGCTTGCATTCATTATTCTTGTTGTTACTCATGTTCTTGAACGGGCCTATGGGCCACCTTGTTATGTTAAAAGGGCTAAGGCCTTGCTCTTGTGATTCGAAAAGGGCTTGACCCTCTTGTGTCTTTATTATCTGAATAGGGCTTAGGCCCAATGGGCTCGAGTTGATTTGGGCTTTGGATGGGTTTCTGTATACACTGAGTTTTCCCAAACTCACCCCCTTCCTCTTCCATCCTTGCAGGTGAGCCCTAGAATTGGTGGACTTGGAGCTGGGCGGGATTCAGAGTGGCCATGAAGATTGATTGACGATTTTAAATAAGTTTAGCCTTTAATTTGGATTATTTTATTTTTATTATGCTTAAAGTTGTAATAAGGCCGCTATTTTTAATTAATTTTATTTTAGGGATTATTAAACTGGCTAGCACTAGGGTTCGTTTTATAAAATCTACTTGTTTTTAAAAGATCACGATGACGCAAAAGTTTCCATAAAGTAAATGTTTTCCCAAGAAAAATAAATAATTTAAGCAAGCGTTTTGCAACCTTAATCATTTTCTTAAGATGGTCATAATCAAGCGGTTTTCTCAAAATTATACAAGATGTTAGAGTGTGGCAATGGCGGTGTGCATGTCTAGGATTGGATCCGAAGAGCTTGGTACTTAGCGGTCAACGGACTCACCTCCTCTTTTCTGGTTTCCTACGGTGCATGACTTCCATTCACTTTAACCTTCTTTTAAAAGTATCTTTTACAACACCAACTCGACTTTTCCAAACTAAGTGTTTTGAACGCACCAATGTGGCGCATCAGATCCGGTCATAACATCCAGGCCGGGTTTGGGGTGTTACCATTGGATAGAGGCTTCATTAGACCAAGTGTGTCTCCATGGGGAGCACCAGTGTTTTTCGTAAAGAAGAAAGATGGGTCCACGCGGATGTGCATCGATTATCGACAGTTGAACAAACTGACTATTAAGAACAAGTACCCACTGCCGAGAATCGATGATTTATTCGACCAACTTAGAGGAGCTTCAGTATTTTCCAAGATTGACCTTCGATCTGGGTATCATTAGTTGAGGGTTAAGGAGGTGGATATTCACAAGATAGGATTCAGAACTCGGTATGGTCACTATGAGTTCTTGGTTATGCCATTTGGGTTGACGAACGCACCTATGGCATTTATGGATCTGATGAATCGAGTGTTCCAGCCATACTTGGATGATTCGTGGTTGTCTTTATCGACGATATTCTGGTTTATTCTGAAACTGAAGAGAAGCATGATAAGCATCTTCGTATTGTGCTGCAAGTGCTGAGGGAGAAGGAGCTTTATGCGAAATTCAGTAAGTGTGAGTTCTAGTTGAGAGAGGTAACTTTCTTGGGGCATGTTGTCTCTACTGAAGGGATCAAGGTGGATCCTCGAAAGATTGAAGCGATTCTGGAATGGAAGCCACCGAGGTTAGTGTCAGAAATTCAAATTTTTTTGGGTTTAGCTGGGTACTATAGAAGGTTTGTGGAAGGATTTTCTGTGATGGCAGCGCCTTTGACAAAACTTATAAGGAAGGGAGTACCGTTTGTTTGGACTGAGAAACAACAGGAATCTTTTGAGAAGCTAAAGAAAGTTCTGACCGAGGCACCTGTACTGATTCAGTCAGAGTTTGGAAAAGATTTTACCGTATGCAGTGATGTATCACATGTAGGGTTGGGCTATGTGCTGATGCAAGAAGGTAAAGTGGTTGCTTATGCATCTCGACAGCTTAAACCACATGAAGTTAACTATCCTACTCATGATCTGGAGTTGGCAGCGGTAATCTTTGCGCTTAAGATTTAGAGACATTACCTGTACGGAGAAAGGTGTATTATATACACAGATCATAAGAGTCTTAAGTACTTGTTGACTCAGAAGGAGCTGAACCTTAGGCAGCGGAGATGGATAGAGTTACTTAAAGATTATGACTGCGCGATTGAGTATCACCTAGGAAAAGCTAATGTGGTGGCTGATGCCCTAAGTCATACAACTGTATCTGATCTAAGAGCCATGTTTACTCGTTTGAGTCTGTATGACGACGGTAGTCTGTTAGCAGAATTGCGGGTTAGGCTGACCTGGGTGGATGAGATTAAGGAAAAATAGTCGAAGGATGAGTCCCTGGTTTCTCGATTCTAGCAGGTTAAGAATGGGGATACTTCTGAGTTTGGACTGAATAGTGAGAGAGTTCTGTGTTACCGAGGTAGAGTTTGTATTCCGAAGGACTCTAGCTTAAGGCAAGCAATTCTGAAAGAAGCTCAAGGAGGTCTGTGTGCTATGCATCCTGGAAGGAGTAAAATGTATCGTGACTTAAAGGAGTTGTATTGGTAGCCTGGATTGAAGCGATAGGTAATGGAGGTTGTGGGAAAATGTCTGACTTGTCAGCAAGTGAAAGCTAAACATCAATTACCTTCCGGACTTTTGCAGCCAGTGAAAGTACCACTTTGGAAGTGGGAGAGGGTAACCATGGATTTTGTGAGTGGGTTACCCTTGACACCGTTGAAGAAGGACTCGATTTGGGTAATTGTGGATAGGTTGACCAAATCTACTCATTTCATACCTGTCTGCACTGATTATTCACTTCAGAAGTTAGCCAAATTGTATGTGGAGGAAATAGTGCGACTTCACTAGTGCCAGTGTCGATTATTTCTGATCGAGATCCTAGGTTCACATCTTGGTTTTGGAAAAAGTTGCATGAGGCATTGGGTACGTGGTTGAACTTTAGTACAGCCTTTCATCCTCAGACTGATGGTCAGTCAGAAAGGGTTATTCAGATTCTGGAAGACATGTTGAGGGGATGCGTTATCGACTTCAAGGCAGTTGGGAGGGTTACTACCGTTGGCAGAGTTTGCATACAACAACAGTTATTAGGCAAGTATTCGAATGGTTCCTTATGAGGCACTCTATGGGTGAAGATGTCGTACACCTAGTTGTTGGACCGATTTGGGTGAACGACAGGTTCTTGGACCTGAGTTGGTGGCAGATACTGAGGATAAGGTCAAGTTGATTAGAGACCGGTTGAAGGAAGCATCTGATAGACAGAAGTCATATATAGATTTGAAGCGCAAGGAAATTGAGTACTCTGTGGGTGATATGGTCTTCTTAAATGTTTCGCCTTGGAAGAAAATATTAAGGTTTGGGAGGAAAGGCAAGTTAAGTCCGTGGTTCATTGGGCCTTATCGGATTCTTAAGCGAGTGGGTCCAGTGGCTTATCAGTTGGAGCTACCTCCAAAGTTGGATAGCATTCATGATATCTTTCACGTCTCTATGTTAAGGCGGTATCGTTCTGACCCTACTCGTTGAGCCGGTTGCAGAGATCGAGGTCCAAATAGACTTGACTTTTGAGAAAGAGCCTATGCAGATTTTGGATTGAGATATTAAGATTTTGAGGAGGAAATCAGTTCCGCTAGTAAAGGTGCTGTGGCATAATCATTGCAGAGAGGAAGCTACTTGGGAGCTAGAAGTGGCGATGTGTCAACAATATCCTCATCTGTTTGATTTAGGTAAAATTTCGAGGACGAAATTTCTTTAAGGAGGGTAGAGTTGTAACGCCCCAATTTTTGGGTTTTCTGTGTTTCTGTGATTTTTAAAATTTGTGTGTGTTCTGGTTGGTTAAAATATATATTTTAGTAGGTTAGTAGGCTTTTGGAAGGCCCAAACATAAGTTAAATCTGTGGTAGTCTTCGGAATTTTAATTTTATGAACAGGTGATGCAATTGGCGTTTGGGCTTTTAAGAGTAAAGGGTAAAGATGACACAAAAGGAGTGCGGTGTAGTGGCAAGGTGGCACCACTTAGGGACAAGGAAGTGGCGCCATAGAGGAAGCAAGGGGTCCAAGGTTTAAGTCTTGGCTCTTGCAATATATTTTAGTTTTTCTTTTCAATAAATCTGGAAGCAAGTAGGTGCGCTTTAAAGTTTAATGAGTTGGATTTAAGACACAAATGAGTTGATGGCCTAGTGATGGTGGCGTGAGTTGGCATGTGAGAGGACTTTGGTTGAATCCTTAGCACATAAGGTTGATTATTTTGCTATGTTGGGATAGCAAAAGTTGGTGTTAGTTTTAAACTACGGTGATGGAGGGATCCCACATCGAAGCTAACATAAGAGTAGATGGAGAGCGGCTTTAAATAAAGCAAACCATGAGGAGAGCGGGCATACCCTTCTTGGCTGATCCTTTCGCTTTGTGACGTGCTCGTTTGGGTTGGGCGTCACTAAGAGTGTTTGGGCCTTGAATTAATCTGCAGTCTCCTAACAGTGTGTATTTCTCATTACTCTAGCGATGGGGCCAATTTGTTTTGGACGCGATGGGCTGAAATGGGTCATGTGGTCCCAATGGGTCCGTAGGCCCAAGTGGATAAGTTGTAGAATTACCGAAATACCCCTGTAAGGTAGAGTTACCGAAATACCCCTGTAGGGTAGGACTACCAATTTACCCTTGGAGGGTAAAATGACTATTTTGCCCCTCGTGCGTAAATGACTAACTTGTGTGATGATTGGGTTGGTTGACGTTGATTTATGTTAGTTATCGTTAATTCGTAAGTCTAATGTGTTAGTGATCGATTGTAGGATTATCGCATGGGAGATATCGTCATCAATCGTCATCAACCAGGTGTGTAAACGACACCCTCCCTTAGACTAAATCTGTAAAAGCTGAAATACCGAAACATTGGTATTTTGTGAACTCCCGAGCGTGCGAGCACTCGTGAGACAGTTGTTAATGAATAGGGTGCATTTGGATGATTAGAGTGCAGAGTGTGCATTTTCGTGCACAATAGTATTTTTGGGCTTAATGGGCCGAAAACGGGTCAATGGGCCAACGGGCCCACTTTGGTAAAAAGACGAGGTAAGTACTTTTGATTACTTGGTAAACGTTAGAATGAGCATGAAACCTTAGCAATAAGTAATAATTACTAAAATACCCTTATGCATGCAAAATTACGATTTTACCCCTCGGGTTTTTTTTTCGAAAAGCATGATGTTACATTTACGTATCGTATGCCATGACATATTATTTACATTGCATGGGACATGGGTTTATATTGATGGAGGAAGCATTCTGGCAGCCTCACTGCAATCTGGTGGCCTCGCCACATATATATGCTCTGGTGACTTCGTCACAATATTTGGCGACCTCATTTGCAATCTGTGGTAACCATACACACACATATATATATATATATATATATCATTACAGTGGCCTAGCCACAATATCTGTATCTGGTGACTTCGTCACAATATCTGGCAGCCTCGCTGAAATTTCTGTGGTGTGTAGCGGTTGGGTGGGTCGAGTAGTCTCCCCACATGGTGTAAGGCTAGTACGGGGGTGTTATGGATGGCTCTGGGTTGGGATTTCTGCATTCATGATATTTTTATTCTGTATCTACTATTGGCCTATGGGTTTCATTCTGATTTCTGTACTGGGCCAAGGCTTAGATAAGTCTGACTCTGAGGTTTGATCTGTTTTGGGCTATGGTTGGGTTATGTTACACACTGAGTTTACCGAGCTCACCCTTTATTTTCATCTCTACAGGAAATACCCAACCATAGCGGGCTTGGAGCTGTGAGGGATTCGGAGTGGCCACATTATCTGCAAAGTTGGTTTTTCTAAGTTAGTTTTTTTTATTTTTATATTCTAATTTAATTTTGGGTTTTAAATTGTAATAAGGCCGCTATTTAAATTTCTTTTTCCGCTATGGTTTTATTTTCTGATTATATTTATACTATGATGAAACTGCTAGTGTTAGGCTGCACGGGTTTTCAAAATTAATGAACGTTTTCAAGACTCAACAAGCACAACAAAAGGATAGCCTAAAGATTGATAAACCAGCTTTTCATTCAACCACTGTTTTTACAAAGACCACCTCAATCACTTAAACCAGCAAATGCATAGTAAGTCTATGTGACACGTCAGATCTGGCCATAACGTCTGGGCCGGGTTTGGGGTGTAAAAATGTTGGTGAAGTAATCATTAATCGACAATTGCAAGGTTTGGTTGTACAAGATAATGAATCATGTAACCTTTTTCATTTGCTTGATTGTGGTGATAATGTATGGATGAGAATCGAGACATATGAATGTTTAAAAACGTGCATGTCTAATTTTCCTTTGTTTCTTTTGTGTGATAAAACGTTGACTTGTAAAATGACTAGTTCATTTGATTTTGATGTGGGTGTTTAATGCTATGGTCCAAGAGGCTCGAACATAATTTGCATACTCATAACTTTAGTTTGCTTCATGTTCCCACCATGCTGACAGCCATTAAATATTCAAGTCAATGTGAAATGGTAAACAAAAACTTCATTTTTGATCCCGATGATTATTATTATTTATTGATGATCAAGGGATTTGATTCAAGCATTTTTGATTGTCGAGATTCTAACTGTCGAAATCTTTGTTACTCTAGATAATTATTAATTGAAATCAAGCCTTCTGAATTTCGTGTAAGTGGATGTATAAACCATTTATGCTTATTTGATGTTTTGTCTTTAAATCTAAACACAAAGTTGTGGATTTGTGAAATGTTAAATCAAAGTTTTGGTATTATATCATTGTTCATAGAATTTGAGTCGTAGACTTTTGTTGTTCAAAATTTTGAGTCACGAATGCTTCATGGATCTAGTTTGCTTTCAACAAAGAACAAGGAAAGATCCACTTTTATTTTTGATGCCGGCATTGGTTTATTTGCCCAAGTTTGGATTAAGAAGATGGAGCGAGATTGTATGTTCTTAATTTGGTGTTTCCCTAAACTTCGTCTTTATTTTGTTGTTGAAACTTTGAAATGGCCTATCCAAAAAGAGGAAGGACATGTGACTAATATTTTGTCTTTTCGAGTCTTGTGTGACTTTCAGGTTATTGTGAGCCATTCTACCCCATTCGACAACCAAGGGCCTAGTGACGACGAATGCTTTTTCGCAAGCAAATGGCCCAACTTGAGGACAAGTCGCTTTGAAGATGGGGGGAATGATGTGATCATGCCCGGGGCATCCTCGAATGCATATCAAGGTTCAATTGAGCTTCCAAAAACACCCATAACTCGAGCTTGTGCTAAGCATTTCCTAGAAGCTGTTTTTGCTTCTAATGCAAAACCTTGGTTTGAAGCAAGGGCCAATGCTCACAAAATCAGCTCGAAGCAACTATCCAAAGAACCCGTGCATTTTTGGCAAGCTGATCCTAGCTCATTTTCAGCTCCTCAAGCTCCGTCCAGCTCAACTGAGCTCATTTGAGCTCGTTTCAGCTCGTTTGAGCTCAACCGAGCTTACTTTCAGCTCATTCTTTATTTTAATAAATTAAACTAAGTTTTAGTTTTATACTAATTAGTTTGCTACAACTCATTAACGAAAATCATTGCTCAAATAAGTTCATTAAATGTTTTCACTTAGTTTGAGCTAGCCGAACTTAATGCTACTAGCTAGTCTTTAATTAATGTGTTTAGTTTAGCTTAGCATGATGTTTATGATGCTTAGTTCATGCTCTTAACATGTTCAGCTAACTATACATTGGGATTTAATGTGTTCATGTTTCTTGTAGGTTCAATCGAATGTATTGAGTACATTTAATGAGATTCATGCACGGCTAGGTACATGGAATATACGAGTTCATGCATGAACGAATTTATGCATGGTGGGCTGGCTATTGGTGATCCCTAAGCAACCTTTTGGCCAAGAGTTAAGTTCCACAAAGTGACCGAATACATGAAGGAGCCATTAATGCAAGTACATGCATGGCTTAATACATCGTATGGAAGGATGCATGTACAACTAGTGTTCAATGGATGACATTTGAAGGAATTCATGTATTGGGGACATTCATGCAAGTGGGGGCTATTTTAAGTACATGTATTTGAAGATTCATGGATCGTAATTAAGGAAGAACATGCATTGGGACGTTTAGATCGGTTCGGATCACATCCTTTGGTATCAGGTCTAGAATATGAGAATATGCATGTGTTAAAGTTTAATGAAGAAATTATATGAGTAAGGTGTCCAGTTGGAAATTAGGGACTAAATTGAATAAATTGCAAACAGTTGGAAATTAGGGACTAAATTGAATAAATTGCAAAACTTGGATTCTAGAAGCAATTTGTATGAAATTGCTTTAGATTATAAATTAGAAGGTCTTGGAGAGCAATTTTCCCAATTTCTAAGTTTTTGGACAAAAATGGGCTTGCATGGATGAAATTTTAAAGAAAGGGCTTAAGGGCATTTTGGTCATTTGGCATTTTAATGAAATAAAATGGGAAAATGAACCAAAAATCAGCCATTTTCTCCCTTGTACCAGCCAAAACTTTCAAGCCCTCCATAGCTAGGGTTTCCAAGCTTTTCAAGCTCAATAGTAAGTGCTCTCAAGCCCCGTTTTTAATGTTCTTTGTATTTTTGAAATCCCGGTAGTTTACTCTCTCCATTTCTACCCATATTTCATGCTAGGGTTCATGTTTAAAAATTTACCCACGCATGAGTTACTTGTATTTTGATGGATTATGGAGAAAAATGAAAGTTGGATGTGTGTTAAACATCTTTTCCTAGGTGATTTTCATGAAAAACCCTTAAAGGGACCTTTTTGCAAAAGTTATAAAATGTGTGGTAGAAATGAGAAAATAATGGAAAATGTGGGCTATCATAAGCGTTCGACTATGCTTGGGTAAGATAGGAATTGCATATGTTTCATTATACGAGCCTAGGGACTAAATAGTAAAAATGTGAAAGGTTAGGGGTAGAACGGTCATTTAGACCGGGGTGGAATTTAGACTTGAAAAGCATAATGTAGAGAGTTAATGATTTAATGTCGTTGTTATAGACCCCGAGGAACAAACTTCGGAGGTCGATTGAGGAAAACGAAAGATTTCAAAATAACCGAAACACGATATCGAAACAAATACCAGGTAAGTTTAGATAACCTAAAGTAAACTCCTAATATGCCTAATATTATGATTTGTGAATGAATTATGTTTGCATTTATTGATGAAATAAAAATTTTATGAAATGCATCCTTGATAATGATATGTTGAAAAATTGTCTTGGTTGAAGTTAAAAAGGGAATTCGATGGATAAACCATGCTTGACATGTGAATTGAGATCCTGCATGTGTTGCTGTAAGGATTTAGCCCGGACAGGTAATCCATTGATCTCAAATATAGAAAGGATCTAACTCGGACGAGTGTTCCTTGAATGATCGAGCCTTCTAAAGGATATATGTGCATTGAGGATTTAACCCGGACGGGTAATCTGATTAGGGTCTAAATTTAACCTGGACTGGTAATTCAGATCAGAGCTCATTAAGAGTGTTTGTTTCTATAAGGGATTTAGCCTGGACTGGTAATCTCGACATCATCTTATGAGTTCGTAATTTGGGGGATTCAGCTTGGACTGGTAATCCCGCCATAAGATGTGAGGTTCACAGGAGTGCATACCTGAAACGATCATTCGTACGAATTGACGGTTAATGGATATTCCATCGAGATTTCCTAGAAACTCAATGAGATTAATATGAGATATATGTACAAAAGGAGATGTTCAATGATGAGCTCATCTAAGATAAATTACATGGTGCTTAGTTATATGACTAACTTTTTGAATGAATGTATGTAATAGGGAAGCCATTTCATGCTTATTGATTTTAATACCCAATTTGGTTGCATGCTAATTACTTGGTAAGTTTACTTTCCGATTATTCAAGCTTACTAAGCATGTAAATGCTTACCCCTCTCTTTTCCCTGCTTTTTAGAGCTCAAGGACTCGTAAGGATTAGAAGACGGTTGGGAAAGCCATCACACTATCAAGTAGACCAGCTTTGGTATAAAGACATTTCTGTTATATTCAATGGCATGTATAGGACTTTTGAGTATTTTGTTATATGTGTCATTTGATTTCCAAATGAAGGCATGTAAAGATATACCTATCTTTTTGTATATGGCCATAGGAATTGGCTTATTTTGAAGTGGGCTATGACCTACAAATCTATGCAGGTTTACACTTCATATGATGGTTTGTTTCCAATTGGAAATGAGTCACAAGAACGAGCCAATCTTGAATGTGTTAAAGAGACATGGAAACCCATAAATACAAGATTGGGAATAACTTATCATGTATGAAACCAATGATATGAGGTTTCCGTACAATGAGTTTTGCCAAGATCATTTATAAGAATATAATCATGTTTTACTTTGTATTTGGTAATCATTAAGTATAAGTGATGAAAAGGGTGACCAAAGGCTTGGAAATAGCCTATTAGGGTCCACACGGTTGAACACACGGGTGTGTGTCTAGGTCGTGTGTGACACACGGGCCACTCCCATCTGTGTGTGGTATGGCCGTGCATCCCCTGCACCTAAAATTTTAAGTCAGTGTTGTACACGGGTAGGCCATACGGGCGTGTGTCTTGGCCGTGTGTCCCTAATTGTATGATAAGGGTAAAGTCAGTGTTGCACACAGGTTGAGGTCATGGGCGTGTCCCAAGCCACACGGGCATGTGTGATCACACGGCCCGACCCACAGGGGCATGTGACACTTCAAACTAAGGGAAATTTTCCAAGGTATCCAAAGTTTACCGAATGTTCCCGATTTTTTCCCGAACTGCCCCTAGGTATGTTTTAGGCCTCGAAAGCCTGTGTAAGGGATGAAATGTACATGTTTGAAAAGTTTTAAATTTGGGCAAAACTCAGTCACCCGATTTAGTATTTTTGTAAGGGTGTGAAACTCCGGTAACGCTTCGAACCCTATCCTGGCATAGGATACGGGTGAGGGATGTTACATTTAGGGGTATCAGAGCTACAGTTTAGTCAGTTCTAGGACTACCGTAGAGGATATTGAGGTTTACTATACATGCCATTATTCAAATATTAATAGTGTGACATCTCTTAACTGTTTAATTGTTTTGAATATAGTAAATGTCTTCCAATCAAGTACAAGATGAGTCCGAGGGAGCCGAGAGCCATGCTCTAGCTTCCGTACAACGAGCTGTATCTAGTAGTAGTAGAAGGCTTATGTCTGAAGGCCGAGAAGAGGCCCGAGCTGCCATATTTGGTATGATGGACGAATGGTTTGGGGATTACTTGAGGAATCGCCCCAACATACCAAGACCTCCCCCGCCCCCTAACCAACATAATGATGATGTGCCACGAGGTATGGCACTGGTAAGAATTGGTAAGGCCCCTGTAGATAAGCTTAGAAAGTATAAGGCTAAGGAATTTAGAGCTAAAATCGAGGATGATGCTAAAAGAGCCGAGTTCTAGCTTGAGAATACACATGGGTGTTAGATGAATTGTCGTACACACCCGAGGAGTGTTTAAAGTGTGTCGTGTCCCTCCTAAAGGATACTGCATACCATTGGTCGAAGACTGTATCCTCGGTAGTGCCAAAGGAAACTATCATTTGGGATTTTTTCCAAGCAAAGTTTAGGAAGAAGTACATTAGCCAAAGGTTTTTAGACCCGTAGCTAAAGGAGTTCTTGGAACTCAAACAAAGGAACATGATTGTAGCAGAAAACGAAAGAGAGTTCGTGAGGCTAAGTTAGTACACAACTGAATGGGTCCAAACTGAGTTAGAAATGTGTAAACGTTTCGAAGAGGGTTTGAATGAGAAAATCAAATTGTTGATTGGGATCCTTGAAATACGAGAGTTTGTCGCATTGGCTGATCGGGCCAAGAAGGCCGAGGAGCTTAACAATGAAAGAAAGTAAGCAAAGAGAGAGGCTCGAGTTGCGAGCAAGAGGTCCAGCGGTAAAACACTCTCGTTTCCCACAAAGAAATCAAAGAGCCAACAAGAACGCTCCACTTCATTGGTAGGATATTCGGGTAGAGCAGAGGCTCTAAACGATGAAGCCAGAGGTCTTTCTCCCTGATGGTGACTAGTGTTGGGAGTGTAGATGATCAAATGTAACACCCCTAACTCGTGACCGACGCCGGTGTCGGACACGAGGGGTTAACGAGACAAATCCTCTTAAAGTACCGACCAATTTGGCATTTCTGGACAGGCTGGAAAACTGCGTCACCGTCACCTTAAAAATCATATCTCGAGTTCCAAAACTCGGAAACTGGTTTCGTAAATTTTCCCTGAATTTAGACTCATATACCCATCCATGGATTTATTTTTAGAATTTTTGGTTGGGCCAATTGGTACAGTTTATTAGTTAAAGTCACCCATGTTACAGGGATCGACTGCTCTGACCTCCGCGCGTTACAACTTGAATATCTTTCTGTATAGGGCTTTAATACTGGTGCCGTTTGTTTCTAATGAAACTAGACTCAAAACGGAATCTGTACATATAAGGCATGACTCCTAATTATTTCTGGATAATTTATGGTAAATTTTCAAAGTCGCGACAGGGGACCCAGAAATCGTTCTGGCCCTGTCTCACGAGAACTTTAATATTTCCCAGTATACTGCTTATATGGTCGTTTCGTTTCGTCCATATAAAATAGATTCATCAAGGATCAGTTTCATAATTTACTCACTATTTAATTCTACTTCTACTATTTTTAGTGATTTTCAATCTCATCTCACTGCTGCTGTCCGCAACAGTTACTGCAGTGACTATGCCAATTTCATGAATTTTTCCTTGGCCTTAATCATCCATCATACATGACACAAATTATGGCCACCTTAACAAAATTTGAGTTTCTAAGACTCGTGGCTATAGGTTCTAGCATCCCACTCGACGACCACATAGGCCATTTTCACATGGCTTAAAGTTTACAACCCACAATTCGACAAAATATAATAGCCTATACATGCCAAATGTTCTTCAACAACAAAAAACAATACCACAAGATTTCAGCGGTGTGATGACTTCAACAGCGGTTCGAAACACGCAACAATCTGAGTCCAAGAGACCTAAAATGGGTGACAAGAAAACACCGAGTGAGTTTACAACTCAGTAAGTCATAAGCATTAAATCAATCCACCGATAAAGTTACTACTACATGTACAACAAATGAGGCTAGGTACTCGTCCATATCGAATCTATACCATAATACCTCGAACCTTTCGGTCCAATCTCGTACCAATTCATACATCCACATTTCATATTCTACACAACAAGATAATCGAAGCATTTTTACACATTAACTCAATTTCCAGCACAACCATACAATTTCAATCATCACATAGATTTAAGGCTTACCAAATTCAACCCCAAGCATGAGCGTATTCTCTATTCGTCATGAGCTCGAGGTACTTACCCGATTAAGCTGTCCGGGATTAACTCGATAATGTCGCACACTCAGTGCCAATTGTAATACAAGAGCATATAGTGAATCCGCACACTTAGTGCTATATATTTTCAGCTCGCACACTTAGTGCTATAGAATCAAACTCGCACACTTAGTGCTGTACAATTTAAACCCGCACACTTAGTGCCAATCTTGTCACCGTGTCCATTTATACCCGCACACTTAGTGCCGTGACCAATACCTTATGCATTTTGCTGCCTTCATACATTCAACAATGGCATCATTCCATACACATACATTTTCATTTACACATCAATTCATTAAACACAATTGTATATATATTATGATCATTTAAACCAACACCAATATATATGTAATGACTTACCTTGTGTTAGGTAAAATAGTTCCAAGTCGGCTACTCGATGACCTTCGATTTCCCTTGTTGGACGCCTCTCCTTTAAGATCTTGAGCTAAATCAAACAAATTTACTTCTCAATCAGACACATACACACGGCAACCATATACATTTCAAAGGTCAATTTATTCGTATCATTTGTCCATATATTAGCTTTTAACGCATTTGGTCACTAGAGCGACCATATTTAACTTTCAAGCATTCATTTCTAATTTTAGTTAAACAATGCGAATGCCATTAGCTACTAATGACACACACACACACATATAAGCACATTTAGCATTTGATACATTCGGCCTTAGCATAATTTCATTAAGAGTCCCCATTAGCCACTTCACTCATCAATTATCTCAACTACTTGATAATCCATACTTATCATGCTAGCGAATATTTCTTATTCAAGTTCATCATCTTCATATTCGGCACTAACATCACAATCTCATATCATGGCGAATGCTCCTCTTAAACTATTGTTCATCTAGATTTAGCATGAAACAACAATCATCACCCTTGCTAGTTACCCTAGCGAAAAACTCACTTATTCAAAAACCAAGATTTCAACATGGGTTACCTAAAGAACTTGATAACTAGTTCAAATTTCATCCATCTAACTTACTAATCAAATGTGTACAACATTTCCACCATCTTCTTTAACATCTACCATGGCTGAACGTTCATATCACCATAATTTTTCAAAGATTTGGCATGGTTAAATAAGGGCTTAGAATCTAGCTTAAAACCATGCTAAGATTTAAAGAGCTAACTTGAATTCTTACCTTAATTTCCAGCTCAAGGTGGCTGAATTTCTTCCTCTTTTCCTCTTCTACGGCTAAGAAGAACCAAAGTATGAAGCCTTTTCCTTCTCCCTTTTTTTTTTCGGTCATGCATGAGAATGATGGACACATTTTTTTTCTTTGTTTTCTTCCTTTAATTTTCATTAGTTTATTTCCCATGCTTCTTTTTTTTTTATTCCTCCTTACATAATCCATTAGCTAGACATGTTTGAAACATGTTTCCCTTGCCCATAACTTGTCATGGCGGCCACTTATCCAAAATAAATGGAGTATTTGACATGCAACTCCATTTATTTTACTTCATTCTTTATTAACCTCTTAAAATAGCCACATATATTTAAATCCCTTCACATGAGTCCTTTTCTTTCAATTCACAATCAAATTAACTAAATCAAAGAATTCAAAATTCACACATGTATTTTCACATATTCTAGACAATAAATATTACGTTTGAACATGTCGGTGACTCGGTTTAGCGGTCCGAAACCACTTCCCGACTAGGGTTAAATTAGGGATGTCACAACTCTCCCCACTTAAGAAATTTTCGTCCCGAAAATCTTACCGTAAATAGGCTCGGTATCGCTCTTTCATAGAGTCCTCAAGTTCCCAAGTGGCTTCTTCCATCCGTGTTTATGCCACAACACCTTCACTAATGGAATTTTCTTGTTTCGTAGCTCTTTTACTTCACGCGTCGAATGCGAACCGGCTCTTCTTCATAGCTCAAATTAGGTGAACCTCGACCTCGGATGGAGTAATTACGTGTGTCGGGTCGACCTATATCGTCAAGCATCGAAACATGGAAAACGTTGTGAATCTTTTCGAGCTCGGGGTAATATTAATCGATACGCTCATGGCCCAACTCGTTCGAGATACTTCATATGGACCGATGAACCTCGGACTCAATTTGCCCTTACGGCCAAATCTAAGCACCTTCTTCGGGTGAAACTTTGAGAAAGACCTTGTCTCCAACACGATATTCAACATCTTTTCTTTTCAAATCCGCATACGACTTTTGGCGATCCGGCGACTTTCAAACTTTCACGAATTACTCGAACTTTTGCTCGGCATCCTTAACCAAATCAACCCAAGAATTTACCTTCACTAAGTTCAGTCCGAATAATGGGGTACGGCATTTATGACCGTATAAAGCCTCGTAAGGCGCCATCTTAATACTTGATTGAAAGCTATTGTTGTGGCGAATTCAATAAAGGTAAATACTGTTCCCATGAACCACTAAACTCAAGGATGCAACATCTCAACATATCCTCGAGTATTTGAATTATCCGTTCGGATTGACCATCGGTTTGGGGATGAAAAGCGGTGCTAAAATGCAGCTTGGTACCCAAAGCATCTTGCAATTTCTTCCAAAATCGCGACGTAAATCTTGGGTCTCTATCCGACACGATAGAAATAGGCACCCGTGTAATCTCACAATCGAGAAACGTACAATTCCGCTAATTTGTCCATTGAAAAATCCGTGCGTCGGGGATAAAGTGAGCCGACTTAGTTAGTCTATCGACAACGACCTAAATCGCATCCTTCTTACTCACTGACAATGGCAGTCCGGATACAAAGTCCATTGTGACTCGATCCCATTTCCATTCGGGTATCATGATCGGCTGAAGTAATCCCGATGGCACTTGATGTTCCGCTTTCACTTGTTGACATATCAGACACCTTGAAACAATTTCAGAAATGTCTCGTTTCATACCGGGCCACCAAAATTGGCGTTTCAGGTCATTGTACATTTTAGTACTACCCGGGTGGATTGACATTCGACTACAATGGGCTTCATTTAGAATTATCAAAATAAGTTCAATTCTTTGGAACACAGATGACTTCGAACCTCAAACAATCGTCATCATCAATTTGAAACTCGATTCCTTGTTCGAATACACTCGGCCCGTTTTGCAAGCAACTCCTCATCAACTTTACGAGCTTCCGAATTTGATGAGCCAACAATGGTTTGGCCTTTAATTGGCTACTAACACATTGTCGGGTAGAATAGACAAGTGTACATTCATCGCTCAAGTAAAACAAGCGGTGATTTCGACTTAAGGCATCCGCAACCACATTGGCCTTTCCGGGTGATAATCAATAACGAGTTCATAATCTTTTAACAACTCGAGCCATCGTCTTTGTCATGATTTAAGTCTCTTTGAGTCATCAAATATTTGAGACTTTTGTGATCCGAATACACTTGGCACTTCTCACCAAATAAGTAATGTCGCCATATCTTTAAAGGCGAATACGATGGCGACCAATTCGAGGTCATGGGTTGGATAATTTTTCTCATGTGGCTTTAATTGTCTCGACGCATAGGCCACAACTCGACCTTCTTGCATCAATCGCAACCTAACCCAAGTAGGGAGGCATCACTATAGATGACAAACTCTTTGCCGATTAATTTGTACTAGAACTGGAGCTTTAGTCAAATGGGTTTTCAATTGGTGAAACTTTTACGACACTTTTCCGTCCATTCAAATTTGACATCTTTACGAAGTAGTTTTGTCATGGGTGTGGCTATCATCGAGAATCCTTTCACAAACCGTCGGTAGTAACCGCAAGCCCCAAAAAGCTCCTAACCGGTAACATTCCTTGGAGGTTTCCAATTGACTATGGCGAAATTTTGTTCAGTCCACCACGACACCGATCACGGACACCACGTGCCCCAAAAGCTAACCTCTTTCAACCAAAATTCACATTCTTGAACTTTGCGTATAATCGCTTATCTCGTAAGATTTGCAACACTAGCCTCGGTGTTCAGCATGTTCGGTTTCATCTTCGAATAGACCAAAATGTCATCGATAAATACAACTACTGAACCGATCCAAGTATGGCCTGAAAATTCTATTCATTAAATCCATAAACACCGAGGGCATTAGTGAGCCCAAACGGCATCACCAAGAATTCGTAGTGACCGTACCTCGTTCTAAAAGCGGTTTTGGGTATGTCCGATTCTCGGACCCTCAACCGATAGTACCCGACCTCAAATCTATCTTTGAAAACACCGAGGCTCCCTTTAATTGATCAAACAAATCGTCAATTCGTGGCAATGGATATTTATTCTTTATCGTCACTTTATTGAGTTGACGATAGTCGATGCACAACCTCATGGTTCCGTCCTTCTTCTTCACAAACAATACAAAAGCGCCCCATGGAGAAAAACTTCGATCGAGCGAAACCTCTATCCGTCAATTCTTGCAATTGAACCTTCAATTCCTTTAATTCCGTTAATGCCATACGATACGGGGCTATTGAAATCGGCGTAGTACCGGTACAACCGATGCGAATTCCACTTCTCGAGCCGGTGGTAATCCCGATAACTCCTCGGGAAAAACATCTGAATACTCACAAACCACTGGTACCGATTCGAGTTTCCTTTCCGTCTCTTTACTTCCAAACACATACGCAAGGTATGTTTCACACCCTTTTCACATCTGACGGTCATAGAAGATATTATTGCGGCACTCCTTTTAAATCGATGAGACTCGACTCGGACTACCTCATTATTTGCACTCCTCAAATCAATGGTTTTCCTTTTGCGATCTACCACCATTGCATCATGCACGTCAGCCAATCCATACCAAGAATAACATCGAATTCATGAAATGGTAGAAGCATCGGATCGGTAGGAAAGCAGTTCTCGAATTATTAGGGGCATCTCTTGCACACTTTATCAACAAGCACGTATTGACCCAAAGGGTTTGACACTTGAATTACGAACTCGATGAGACTCAACGGTGAGAGTCTTCTTGGATGCTAAGGTTTCACATACATATGAGTGAGTAGAGCGGGGTCAATCAATGCAATCACAATAGTATCAAAGAGAGTAAAAGTACCGATGATAACGTCGGGGAGGATGCCTCCTCTCGTGCGCGGATGGCATATGCTCTAGCAGGAGTACGGGTCTCGGATCGGACAGCCGTATTAGAGGCTCCTCTCTGATTACCACCCCTACCTCCAGAGATTCTCGGGGCCCGCCTCCACCGTCGTTCCACTAGGTCTTGCACCTTGCGTCTTATTCCTCTCATCTAGCTCGATGCAATCTCTAATGAAGTGGTCCTTCGAACCGCATCCATAACAGGCCCTATTAACAGACTTACCCCAACATTCACCTAGGTGTCGTCTTCCACATTGGGGGCATTCAAGTCTCTCTTGACGATTATTGCCCACACTAGCTACTGAAGTAGCTCGGGAGTCCGTCAATGGTCGGGCTCTAATGGAAATTCCCGCAGTCGTCCTCGACTTACTGGTGTCCTCCCTGAACCTCTTTACAGCCGAGAACGGAGCTTTACTCGTCGATCTTTTACGGTAATCTCTTGCTTCAAATTCAGCCTTCTTCTTCTCCTTCCCAAGTTCTTCCGCCTTGCAGGCTCGTTCGACTAGTGTCACGAACTCCTTTATCTCCAAAATTCCCACTAGTAACTTTAACTCTTCATTCAATCCTTCTTCAAATCTTTTGCACATCGCAACCTCATCAGCCACACACTCCAGAGCATACCGACTAAGTCTTACGAACTCATGTTCGTATTGAGATCTGATCATCCGGCCTTGCTTGAGTTCCAAGAATTCCTTACGCTTCGATCGATGAACCGTTGACTAATGTATTTCTTTGAAATTGGATTGGAAGAAATCCCAAGTAACTCGTTCATTTGGGACTATGGAAATTAAAGTCCTCCACCAATAGTAAGTGAGTCTCGGAACAAGGATATAGCACACTTAAGACATTCGTCGGTGTGCATGACGATTCATCTAACACTCTAATGGTGTTATCGAGCGAACTTCGGCCTTTTCGGCATCATCGGTAACTATGGCCTTGAACTCCTCATTGCACGCTTCCTAATCAAGTCCACGGTGGTTTACTCGGCCTCACGGGATCGATGGCGGAGGCATTGCGGGCTCTTGGGGTGGAGTATTTAAATTCGGGAATGGTTGGACAGCCGGTTGGTTCGGGCATATTATGTGACCCACTCATTCATCATAGTGAAGAAGGCTTGTTTCGCCCTTCATTTTGATTATTCGCGGATGGTGAGGCTCAACAGGCGGTGTCCCTTGCGCAGAGCAGCCGCTACACTTTCAACGTCATCCGCCAAGGGTCTCTCTACCGGGTTCCATCGCTAATCAAAACAAAAATTTCAACCGTCGAAGTCATCACATTATTAAGCACTATCAATTTGGCATGTATAGCTAGACTCACACGCGCTATGGTAGTCCTAGAACCAACTAAACCATAGCTCTGATACCAATAAAATTGTAACACCCCTAACTTCGTGACCGGCGCCGTTAGTCGGACACGAGGGTTAACGAGACAAATCCTCTTAAAGTACCGACCAATTTGGCATTTCTGGACAGGCTGGAAAACTGCGTCACCGTCGCCTTAAAATCATATCTCGAGTTCCAAAACTCGGAAACTGGTTTTGTAAATTTTCCTGAATTTAGACTCATATACCCATCCATGGATTTATTTTTAGAATTTTTGGTTGGGCCAATTGGTACAGTTTATTAGTTAAAGTCACCCATGTTACAGAGATCGACTGCTCTGACCTCCGCGCGTTACAACTTGAATATCTTTCTGTATAGGGCTTTAATACTGGTTCCGTTTGTTTCTAATGAAACTAGACTCAAAATGGAATCTGTACATATAAGGCATGACTCCTAATTCTTTCTGGATAATTTATGGTAAATTTTCAAAGTCGCGACAGGGGACCCAGAAATCGTTCTGGCCCTGTCTCACGAGAACTTTAATATTTCCCAGTATACTGCTTATATGGTCGTTTCGTTTCGTCCATATAAAATAGATTCATCAAGGATCAGTTTCATAATTTACTCACTATTTAATTCTACTTCTACTATTTTAGTGATTTTTCAATCTCATCTCACTGCTGCTGTCCGCAACAGTTACTGCAGTAGACTATGCCAATTTCATGAATTTTTCCTTGGCCTTAATCATCCATCATACATGACACAAATTATGGCCACCTTAACAAAATTTGAGTTTCTAAGACTCGTGGCTATAGGTTCTAGCATCCCACTCGGCGACCACATAGGCCATTTTCACATGGCTTAAAGTTTACAACCCACAATTCGACAAAATATAATAGCCTATACATGCCAAATGTTCTTCAACAACAAAAAAACAATACCACAAGATTTCAGCGGTGTGATGACTTCAACGACGGTTCGAACACGCAACAATCACGAGTCCAAGAGACCTAAAATGGGTGACAAGAAAACACCGAGTGAGTTTACAACTCAGTAAGTCATAAGCATTCGTCAATCCACGATAAAGTTACTACTACATGTACAACAAATGAGGCTAGGTACTCGTCCATATCGAATCTATACCATAATACCTCGAACCTTTCGGTCCAATCTCGTACCAATTCATACATCCACATTTCATATTCTACACAACAAGATAATCGAAGCATTTTACACATTAACTCAATTTCCAGCACAACCATACAATTTCAATCATCACATAGATTTAAGGCTTACCAAATTCAACCCCAAGCATGAGCGTATTCTCTATTCGTCATGAGCTCGAGGTACTTACCCGATTCGCTGTCCGGGATTAACTCGATAATGTCGCACACTCAGTGCCAATTGTAATACAAGAGCATATAGTGAATCCGCACACTTAGTGCTATATATTTTCAGCTCGCACACTTAGTGCTATAGAATCAAACTCGCACACTTAGTGCTGTACAATTTTAAACCCGCACACTTAGTGCCAATCTTGTCACCGTGTCCATTTATACCCGCACACTTAGTGCCGTGACCAATACCTTATGCATTTTGCTGCCTTCATACATTCAACAATGGCATCATTCCATACACATACATTTTCATTTACACATCAATTCATTAAACACAATTGTATATATATTATGATCATTTAAACCAACACCAATATATATGCTTAATGACTTACCTTGTGTTAGGTAAAATAGTTCCAAGTCGGCTACTCGATGACCTTGATTTCCCCTTGTTGGGCGCCTCTCCTTTAAGATCTTGAGCTAAATCAAACAAATTTACTTCTCAATCAGACACATACACACGGCAACCATATACATTTCAAAGGTCAATTTATTCGTATCATTTGTCCATATATTAGCTTTTAACGCATTTGGTCACTAGGGCGACCATATTTAACTTTCAAGCATTCATTTCTAATTTTAGTTAAACAATGCGAATGCCATTAGCTACTAATGACACACACACACACATATAAGCACATTTAGCATTTGATACATTCGGCCTTAGCATAATTTCATTAAGAGTCCCCATTAGCCACTTCACTCATCAATTATCTCAACTACTTGATAATCCATACTTATCATGCTAGCGAATATTTCTTATTCAAGTTCATCATCTTCATATTCGGCACTAACATCACAATCTCATATCATGGCGAATGCTCCTCTTAAACTATTGTTCATCTAGATTTAGCATGAAACAACAATCATCACCCTTGCTAGTTACCCTAGCGAAAAACTCACTTATTCAAAACCAAGATTTCAACATGGGTTACCTAAAGAACTTGATAACTAGTTCAAATTTCATCCATCTAACTTACTAATCAAATGTGTACAACATTTCCACCATCTTCTTTAACATCTACCATGGCCGAACGTTCATATCACCATAATTTTTCAAAGATTTCGGCATGGTTAAATAAGGGGCTTAGAATCTAGCTTAAAACCATGCTAAGATTTAAAGAGCTAACTTGAATTCTTACCTTAATTTCCAGCTCAAGGTGGCTGAATTTCTTCCTCTTTTTCCTCTTCTACACGGCTAAGAAGAACCAAAGTATGAAGCCTTTTCCTTCTCCCTTTTTTTTTTCGGTCATGCATGAGAATGATGGACACATTTTTTTTTTCTTTGTTTTCTTCCTTTAATTTTTCATTAGTTTATTTCCCATGCTTCTTTTTTTTTATTCCTCCTTACATAATCCATTAGCTAGACATGTTTGAAACATGTTTCCCCTTGCCCATAACTTGTCATGGCCGGCCACTTATCCAAAATAAATGGAGTATTTGACATGCAACTCCATTTATTTTACGTCATTCTTTTATTAACCTCTTAAAATAGCCACATATATTTAAATCCCTTCACATGAGTCCTTTTTCTTTCAATTCACAATCAAATTAACTAAATCAAAGAATTCAAAATTCACACATGTATTTTCACATATTCTAGACAATAAATATTACGTTTGAACATGTCGGTGACTCGGTTTAGCGGTCCCGAAACCACTTCCCGACTAGGGTTAAATTAGGGATGTCACATCAAATGCTGAAGTGTAAGAGTTGCAACAAGTTTCACTTCGGAGAGTGCCGTATGAAGAGCGATGCATGTTTTAGATGTGGTTCTCTTGACCACTTTCTCAGGGACTGCCCTGAGCGAGTTGAAAAAGAAGCAAAAGTAGCCCCGAAGTCAAGTGCTCCTATTGCACGAGGCAGACCTTTGACATATCCTGGAAGTACTAGTGGCAGACGAATCGCAGCTAAAGACACTGCAAAACCAGAGGTTTGAGCTCCGGCAATAACGTATCTGATACGTGCCTGAGAGGAAGCCTCTGCTCCTGACGTCATCACGGGTACTTTTTCTCATTTCAATACATGTGTTATTGCCTTGATTGATCCGAGGTTGACGCATTCATACATTTGCATAAGTTTGGTGTCTAGTATGAACATTCCCATTGAGCATACAGAATTTATTATTAAAGTGTCAAACCCACTAGGCATATCAATCTTGGTTGATAAGGTCTGTAAGGATTGTCCTTTGACGATTCAGGGTCACTGTTTTCCGGCTAACCTTATGTTGTTACCATTTGATAGATTTGATGTAATACTTGGTATGGATTGGTTAGCCTTTGAATGATGTAATTGTAAACTGTGGAAGTAAGCATATTAAATTGAAATGCCCAGATGGTGAAATTCTACGGGTTGATTCAAGAGATTTGGGTACACAGTCTGCTGTAATCACGGCAATGGTTGCTCAGAGATATATGAGAAAAGGGTATGAAACCTACCTTGCATTTGTATTGAACACTAAAGAAACAGAGTTGAAGATTGAGTCTGTGCCGATAGTATGTGAGTATCCAGATGTGTTCCCGAAAGAATTACCTGGATTACCTCCTAAAAGGGAGATAGAGTTTGGTATTGAATTGGTTCCAGGGACAGCTCCTATTTCTATTGCTCTGTACAGAATGGCGCCAACCGAGCTGAAAGAGTTAAAAGCCCAGTTACAAGAGCTAACGGATAAAGGTTTTGCAAGGCCAAGTTTTTCACCTTGGGGTGCCCCCGTACTGTTTGTAAAGTAGAAAGATGGCTCGATGAGGTAATGTATAGATTACCGCCAACTAAACAAGGTAACTATCAAGAATAAGTATCCTTTACCAAGGATTGATGATTTGTTTGACCAGTTGAGAGGATCCACCGTGTTCTCTAAGATAGACTTGAGGTCTGGCTATTATTAGCTGCGAGTTAAAGATTCGGATGTACCTAATACAGCTTTCAGGACGAGGTAAGGCCATTATGAATTTCTTGTCATGCCGTTTGGGCTGACGAATGCACCGAAATTTATGGATCCAATGAATAGGATCTTTTGACCATATTTGGATAAGTTTTTTGTTGTGTTCATTGACGACATTTTGATTTATCCAAAGATGAGACAGAGCAGGCGGAGCACCTGAGAATTGTGTTGCAGACCTTGCGAGAAAAGCAACTGTATGCTAAGTTTAGCAGGAGTGAGTTTTGGCTCCAGGAAGTCTGATTTTTGGGTCATATTGTTTTGGGTGAAAGCATCCGAGTTGATCCAAGTAAGATCTCTGCTATCGTCGAATGGAAGCCGCCTAAAAATGTAACCAAGGTTAGAAGCTTTTTGGGCCTAGCTGCTTACTATCAAAGGTTTGTGAAAGGATTCTCCATGATAGCTACTCCGATGACGAGATTGTTACAGAAAGACATTAAATTTGAATGGACGAAAAAGTGTCAGCAAAGTTTTGAGAAGTTAAAGACACTGCTGACTGAAGCTCCTGTTTTAGTATTGCCTGAGTCGGGAAAAGAGTTTCTGGTCTATAGTGATGCATCCTTAAATAGATTGAGTTTGTACTTATGAAAGATCGCAAAGTAATAGCCTATGCTTCATGGCAGTTGAAACCGCAAGAGAAGAACTATCCGACACACGACTTAGAGCTTGCCGCCATTGTTTTTGCTTTGAAAATTTGGTGGCATGATTTATATGGTGAGACTTGCGGCATATTCACAGACCATAAGAGTTTGAAGTATTTGATGACTCAAAAAGAATTAAATCTGAGACAACGAAGAGGGTTGGAATTAATCAAAGATTATGATGTTACACCCCTCACCCGTATCCAACTCCGGGACAGGGTTCGAGGCGTTACCGGACTTAAACATTCACAAACATACAAAATTAGGTTACCAAATTTTTCCCAAAACTAAAACTTTTCAAACACATGCATATTGTCCCTTATACAGGCCTTCAAAGCCTATAACATACGTCGGGGTGGTTCAGGACTAAACCGAGAACTTTCGAAAGTATTTGGGCAACTTAACAATTTTCTAGCTTTGGAGAGTCACACGCCCGTGTGGGTTGGGCCGTGTGGTCACACACGTCCGTGTGGCCTGATACACACCCGTGTCCTCAGCTCGTGTAACTCTTTTTTTATGATGTTAGCAACTTTTTAAGGGCACACGGCCAAGGCACACACTCGTAGCCAGAGGCCGTGTCCTCCACACAGCTGAGACACACTTCCATGTCTCTACCCTTGTGGACAAGACTTAGGCTAATATCCAAGCCTTTTTGTCATCTTTACATACACACACATACACGATTTCAATAGCATTCATCATGTACATACGCCATATACTTCTCATACATAGTGAACAAGCACAATCACATAACCACATCACAAGGCCTTAACACATATCATGGATAAATAGGCTTACAAGCCAAAATTATTATAAGCCATATCTCATGGCTATAAACAACAAATAAATATAAACCAATACCTTTGGCTAATCACAACAATAGTCCTCATAGAAAAACTAAGTCCCTATACATGCCACTCATTTGAAAACATTTAACATACACATATCAATACTCCACGGATAATGGCTTGATAGTGTGATGCTGCCTTCGACGATCTCCAACCCCGAGCTGAACTAACAAAACTAAAAGAAATGGAAAGGAGGGATTAAGCTTTATGCTTAGTAAGCTCGCATGAAAATAATAAGCAATGCGATAACATGCTATTTTCATTTTTTTCTATTTATTCAAATTCCAGCTAAGCTGTTTTACTGAGTCACAGTCATTAAATTATTTATATCTGGAGCTAAGGAACTCCAAAATAAGATCTGTTAATTTTCAAAGAAACTATACTCATATATCTTCTTATCTTAAAATTTTCAGAGTTTTTGGTCTAGCCAATAAGTACAGTTTATTATTCAAATTATCCCCTATTTTGCTGTTTGATAGCTTCGACCTTTCTTCACTAAAATTTATTTATCTCATAGTACGAGACTCGGATAATGTTCTTGTTTCTTTATCTTGAAAGTAGACTCATTTAGGATTTCATTCATATGATTCCTAACTCATTATTATTTTTTTACAATTTCTAGTGATTTTCCAAAGTTAGAATAGAGGATTCCGAGCTCATTCTGACTCTCTCTCACTAGAATTTGAATATCTCATAGTACTAAATTCGTCTTTTGCTTGTACCGTTTCTTCTATATGAAACTAGACTCAATAATATTTCATTTCATATTTAATTCAATCTCTAACTCAATTTTGCACTATTTTTGGTAGATTTTTAAAGTAGGACTAATGTTGCTGTCCTATTCTGTTTTGGTACAACATAGTGTTCACTATCATAAGATCATTTCCAACTAATCATGAACTTACCATTTCATGGATCTCTTTCTCATTTTCCACAATAGAGCTCAATATAAAAGTCATCATTTCTCATGGGCATGCTTAGTCATACATCCCAAGTATAGGATAATTCCCTATCACATGCACTCAACCATCAAATTAGTCTCATGAGAAAACATCATAGTATTGATCTTAGTTGAGCTCAATAATTCAAGAATTTCCATTCTCATTTCTCGTTTTGATCTCATTGAATTTCTCAAGAATCTCGATCGATAGCCATTTACCGTTAAATCATACAAGTGATCATTTTCAAGCATGCACTCTCGCGAACCTCACATCTTATGGCGGGATTACCAGTCCAGGCTAAATCCCCCCAAATATAAACTCATAGAGTGATGTCGGGATTACCAGTCCAGGCTAAATCCCCCCAAATATAAACTTATAGAGTGATGTCGGGATTACAGTCCAGGCTAAATCCCTTGTGACAACAAACACCCTCAATGAACTCGGATCTAAATTACCAGTCTAGGCTAAATTTGGACCCTAATTTAGATTACCCGTCCGAGCTAAATCTGTTTACACATATTCTTCGGGAGGCTAGATCACTTTAGGAACACCCGTTCGGGCTAGATCCTTTTTATTCTGAGACCAACGGATTACCCGTCTTGGCTAAATCCTTTTCTGCAACACATATAGGATCTCGTATCAATTAAGAATGGTGTATCCATCAGATATCTCTTATTCATTCAACCGAGACATTTACATTTTGTCATATTTGTTACTAACACATTTCATGGATTTTCATGCCACGATTATATACAACCATCACACATTCATAAAACATGCATTTAGGCATATTAGAGGTTTACTTTAAGTTATTCGAACTTACTTGTCGAAATCTCGTCAGATACAACCGTGTAGTAATTCATACTTCCCATGTAATAGTAATTTAACATTCAATTCATGTAACAATAATTTGCCATTTAATTTCACATGACACAACAAGCATTACATTTTCCATATCATACACACCAATCATCAACTTTTCTTAAACATATTAAATCATACAATTTATGCCATATCAATAGAGAATTACAATTTATGCATGGTATTGCATTATTATTAACACACGAACTTACCTCAATTTAGAAACGGCAATTTACCTTTTTAGTCATAACCTTGTATTTTCCCGATTTAAGCCTGAATCTCGATTTCCTTGATCAATAACATCACATTTAGCCTACTAATTAGTCACATTATTCATAAGGGTCCAAAAATCATATTTTACAAATTTGCATTTTGACCCTTAAACTTTTGCATATTTGCACTTTTTCCCCAATGCTCAGAAATTAAACTTCATCCTATTTTCTTATGTTTTATGACGTGCTAATCATTTTTCCCTTCTATGGAAACCTCAAATTCTCACTCTAACATGTACTTATGAACATTAGGTATTTTTACCGATTATGTCATTTTTCTCGTTTTCACGTAAAATCGCTTAACAAAAGTTGTTTAACACAATTTCAAGCTTCATATTCTACCATTAAACATAAAAATACACATATATCATTCATGGGTAAATTTTTAAACACAAACCCTAGCTCAAATAAATGGTAGAAATAGCTAGAACATGTTACCGAGACTTCAAAACTATAAAGAACATTAAAAATGGGGCTCGGGATCACTTACAAATGAGCTTGGAAAGCTTGAAAATCATAGCCATGGTGTTTTTCATGAGACATTTGGCCATGAGGAAGAAGATGAGCAAATTTGGCTTATTTTGGCATTTTTAATTCATTTAATTACCAATTTACTAAAATGCCCTTAATGAAAAACTTTTAAAAACCTATCATACCATGTCCATTTTTGTCCACAAACTTCAAAATGGTATAATTACCATTTAAGGACCTTTAATTTAAAAAATCAGAACAATTAGACACTTCTAATATGTAGAACTCAACTTTTGTACTTTTTACAATTTAGTCCTTTTGACCAAATTGAGTGCCCAAACGTCGAAATTTTCGAACGAAATTTTCATGAAATCATTCCGTGAAATCGTAGACCATAAAAATATAATAAAAATAAAAATTTTCTCATCAAATTTGTGGTCCCGAAACTACTGTTTCGACTAGGACCAAAATCAAGATGTTACATACCTTTAGGGATTTTCGTCCCTGAAAATCTTACCAGGAAAGTGGTTTTGGTTTTTCACTTGGATTCTTCAATCCTATAATCGATGTCAAAGAACTTTCACTCAAGTTGAGCTTTTACTGCCTATCGCTTTAAATTTCACATGCAAAAATCATAAGTGGTATTCACTTTACAATACTTTCACCGAAACTTAATCTGTACCAGAAAACTCATGTACTCAAAAGTCTGATCCATACCATCATGTTACATATACATTTGCACCCGAATCTTTTCAGATTCAAATAGTGAAACTATTCAGTTCATCTCGACCTCATACTCTTTATAATTGCATATAGTCCAATGCAACTCTTAATTACCTTTCATTTCTAAGTCTCCTCTGGCTTTCCCAAGAAATCATGCTATGAATCCCGAATCTCAATCCAATTAGTGGATATTAAAATTCCATAATATCCAACATTCATAAAGACACGAAATCCTATGAATCTGGTGAGTAGACATTTGGTTATACCAGCATAATTTACACATCTCATAACGTTTAACAACACTACATATTACTTTCCTCTTTCAAGGACAGAAACGATCCAGACAAGAAAGTCCATATTAACCTTTTCTATTTCCAATCTAATTCCCAAACAGCAAAAATAATTCTGATGATTCTTGGTGTACATCTTTAAACTTTCAACATTTCAAGAATTTGTACTCAAAGATAAACAATGATCGTTTCAGCATTTTTTAAATACCCAGATTATGTTCACATTATCAATATCAGATCTTCTTATCGCATGCGATTCTTCTAGGAAACATACACTTCTTAATTAGACTATTCATCTTTTTACCCGTGAAGAAATAAAATCTTAATGTCAAACATGAACATTTCATTAGATTCTAAACATATATTCCATACAGATTGAACAATCAAGTCGACCTTATTCATCCGTAATTGATATTTCAAGAAATTTTCTCTTTTAGTCAACAGAACGATTCAACATGCATCATTCTAAATTCACTCATCATGCCAATCGAAGACCATAACATATGCATTAGCATAAGTAATACCGATATCTCAACTGAGTACATTAACTTTAATTAACTTACTTGAGAAAGGAAATTCACCATACACATTGGGACTTGAAATTTCACCATATTATCAGGATCAATTCAGAGGTATACTCATATTTGTTCTTTATATACATCAATCAAAAGCTGGAGGTCATGCTCTAAATGCAAGCCATGATCAACAAGTTACAAGATAAAATATCCAAAAAACCCAAGATAGAGAAATCTGAAACGGAGAAGCCCAGAATAAAGAAATCTAAGATAAAGAAATTCATGATAAAGAAATCCAATTTACAGCTCTGCATCAGAAGACCGAGAACCAGACTCATAAAAACATGAAATACCCCAATATTTTTTTCAAAGAAAAGAAATCCAGAATAACATCATTCCAAACCACTGACAAATACGACCGAAACTATATGCTTTTCATATATATATAAAATCAATTAGAGCAGTGATCGGTAGAAATAGAATCATGGAACCATACACAATTTCTCATCGATTCCCAACAGGCGAAATATAACAAAATACAAAAGAAAAATAGAACCATGCAGATTATAATCCAATCAGACTAACAACACATTCGTCTAATATTAAGATCAGGGAACATTTTCATATTTCGAACATTATTCCTTTAACTATTTCTGCTGTCCCAAATTCCATAATATTCCCTTCACTAAGAAAACCAGTTCATAGGGGAATTTCAATCAATACATTTCTCGACATCATAGCAGGATAGATCGTTTTACCAAAATTAACCTTTTTTCGCTAACTACGATGTTGCGAAAGTTAAACAATCTTTCTGTCAATCCGATATCTTTCTAGCTCATGTCTGTACTTATCAACCCATTCTCAATCTCTAATCATGCTTATAACCATTCCAACATTGAACTATTCGGTTTCTCACCTGGAAACTCATTCAACATAAATCTCAGGAATTTCCATTATAAAACACCACTTTGGGAAGGGGGAGGGAGTCGTAGGGCCTCTAACTCAACTCTCATATACATATACATGTAACACAGTTTTCATCATAGCAATCATATCTCAATCATGTCATTCATTTCGAGTAACTAACATTCATATTGATTTAATGCCCACTTTCCAGTTATCTCATTTAGTCAAGTATAATTACGCATGCATTCAATGTTTACTGGATAACTTTACTTATCTATTCATTTAATCATATAAGTCATGCACATAATATCATACATGGGCCAACAGACACAGATAATTTATCACAATCCATACTTTTACCTCGTACACTATCATTTAGACATATCGTTACAATCATATGAATTAGTCCAAGCAATTTAACACATTTACTTAAGCTATACGAGCTTATCAATCATGATTTTTCATATAAGCGTACGTGAATGTTCATTCCATCTATATCTTTGGTAAGTTATCTAAACACATGCATTCACTCAAGCAAATCGACTATTACATCATAAAATTATCTATTAATCATAGATAAGCTCATTTCACCATGTGCACATTTCATGAATCCTCATTCGTACCTTTCCAAGTTTCAGTTCGTCATGAGTATACTTTACTCGAATATTTTAGCATCACATTCAACATGGTCGGTGTAGCTCGGTTAGAGAGTACATTTGTCTAAACAAAGTGGCTCTCATACACGTCGGGAGACATCACACTATCATGGATCAGTGGCATGTATAGCTGGACTCTGATACGTATGCTAGGTTAGTCCAAGAACCGAGTAAACCATAGCTTTGACACCACTAAATGTAACACCCCTCACCCGTATCCAACTCCGGTACAGGGTTCGAGGCGTTACCAAACTTAAACATTCACAAACATACAAAACTAGGTTACCAAATTTCGCCCAAAATTAAAACTTTTCAAACACATGCATATTGTCTCTTATACAGGCCTTCAAAACCTATGACATACATCGAGGTGGTTCAGGACTAAACAGAGAACTTTCGAAAGTCTTTGGGCAACTTAACAATTTTCAAGCTTTGGAGAGTGTCCGTGTGGATTGGGCCATGTGGTCACACACGTCCGTGTAGTTTGGGACACGCCCGTGTCCTCAGCTCGTGTAACTCTTTGTTTATGACATCAGCAACCGTTTAAGGGCACACGGACAGGGCAAACACCCGTGGCCAGAGGCCGTGTCCTCCACACGACTGAGATACACTGCCATGTCTCTACCTGTGTGGTCAAGACTTAAGCTAATTTCCAAGCCCTTTTGTCATCTTTACATACACACACATACACAATTTCAATGGCATTCATCATGTACGTATGCCATATACTTATCATACATAGTGAACAAGCACAACCACATAACCACATCACAAGACATTAACACATATCATGGATAAATAGGCTTACAAGCCAAAATCATTATAAGCCATATCTCATGGCTATAAACAACAAATCAATATAAACCAATACCATTGGCTAATCACAACAATAGTCATCATAGAAAAACTAAGTCCCTATACATGCCACTCATTTGAAAACATTTAACATACAGATATCAATACTCTACAGATAATGGCTCGGTAGTGTGATGTTGCCTCCGATGATCTCCAACCCCGAGATCACCTGAGAAAACTAAAAGAAATGGAAAGCAGGGAGTAAGCTTTACGCTTAGTAAGCTCGTATGAAAATAATAAGCAATGCGATAACATGCTATTTTCATTTTTTTCTATTTATTCAAATTCTAGCTAAGTTGTTTTCCTGAGTCACAGTCATTAAATTACTTATAACTGAAGCTACAGAACTCCAAATTAATATCTGTTAATTTTACCAAAAACTAAACTCATATCTCTTCTTATCATAAAATTTTTAGAATTTTTCGTTTAGCCAATAAGTACAGTTTATTATTTAAATTCTTCACTATTTTTCTATTTGATAGCTTTGACCTTTCTTTACTAAAATTTATTTATCTATAGTATGAGACTCGGATAATGTTCTTGTCTCTTTATCCTAAAAGTAGACTCATTTAGGATTTCATTCATCTAATTCCTAACTCATAATTATTTTTTTACAATTTCTAGTGATTTTCCAAATTTAGAACAGGGGATTCTGAACTCATTCTGACTCAGTGTCACGAGAATTCAAATATCATAATATTAAATTCTTCTTTTGCCTATATCGTTTCTTCTATGTGAAACTAGACTCAATAATATTTCATTTCATATTTAATTCAATCTCTAACTCAATTTTCACTATTTTTGGTGGATTTTCAAAATAGGACTAATGCTGCTGTCCTATTCTGATTTGGTACAACATATTGTTAACTATCATAAGATCATTTCCAACTAATCATGAACTTACCATTTCATGGATCCCTTACTCATTTTTCACAATAGAGCTCAATATAAAAGTCATTATTTCTCATAGGCATACTTAGTCATACATCCCAAGTATAGTATAATTCCCTATCGCATGCACTCAACCATCAAATTAGTCTCATGACAAAACATCATTGTATTAATCTTAGTTGAGCTCAATAATTCAAGAATTTCCATTCTCATTTCTCGTTTTGATCCCGTTGAATTTATTGAGAATCTTGATGGATAGCCATTTACCGTCAAATCATACAAGTGATCATTTTCAAGCACGCACTCCCGCGAACCTCAAATCTTACGGCGGGATTACCAGTCCAGGCTAAATCCCCTAAAATATAAACTCATAGAGTGATGTCGGGATTAGCAGTCCAGGCTAAATCCCTTGTGACGACAAATACCTTCAATGAGCTCGGAGCTGAATTAAAAGTCCAAGCTAAATTCAGACCCTAATTCAGATTACCCGTCCGGGCTAAATCCTTTTACACATATTCTTTGGGAGGCTAGATCACTTTAGGAACACCCGTCCGGGCTAGATCCTTTTTATTTCAAGATCAACAGATTACCTGTTTGGGCTAAATCCTTTTCTGAAACACATGCAGGATCTTGTATCAATTAAGAATGGCGTATCCATCAAATATCTCTTATTCATTCAACCGAGACATTTATCATTTTGTCATATTTATTGCTAACACAATTCATGGATTTTCATGCCATGATTATATACAACCATCACACATTCATAACACATGCATTTAGGCATATTAGAGGTTTACTTTAAGTTATTCGAACTTACTCATCGAAATCTCACCAGGTACAGCCGTGTAGCAATTCATACAACCCATGTAATAGTAATTTAACATTCAATTCATGTAATAATGATTTGCCGTTTAATTTCACATGACACAACAAGCATTACATTTTTCATACTATACACACCATTCATCAACTTCTCTTAAACATATTAAGTCATACAATTTATGTCATATCAATAGAGAATTACAATTCATGCGTGGTATTGCATTATTATTAACACACGAACCTACCTCGATCCAGAAACGACAATTTACCTTTTTAGTCCATAACCTTATATTTTCCTGATTTAAGCCTGAATCTCAATTTCCTTGATCTATAATATCACATTTAGCCTAATAATTAGTCACATTATTCATAAGGGTCCAAAAATCATATTTTTACAAATTTGCATTTTGACCCATAAATTTTTGCATATTTGCACGTTTCCCCAAGGCTCGGAAATTAAACTTCATCCTATTATCATATGTTTTATGATATTCTGATCATTTTTCCCTTTTTTGAAAACCTCAAATTCTGACTCTAACATGTACTTATGAACTTTAGGTATTTTTACCGATTATGTCATTTTACTCGTTTTCACATAAAATCGTTTAGCAAAAGTTGTTTAACACAATTTCAAGCTTCATATTCTACCATTAAACATCAAAATACATACATATCATTCATGGGTAAATTTTTAAACACAAACCCTATCTCAAATAAATGGTAGAAATAACTAGAACATGTTACCAAGACTTCAAAAATGTAAAGAACATTAAAAACGGGGCTCGAGATCACTTACAAATGAGCTTGGAAAGCTTGAAAACCCTAGCCATGGTGTTTTTCATGAGACATTTGGCCATGAGGAAGAAGATGAGCAAATTTGGCTTATTTTGGCATTTTTAATCCATTTAATTATTTATTTACTAAAATGCCCTTAATGAAAAACTTTTAAAAACCTATCATACCATGTCCATTTTTGTCCACAAACTTCAACATGGTATAATTACCATTTAAGTACCTTTAATTTAAAAACTCATAACAATTAGACACTTCTAATATGTAGAACTCAACTTTTGCACTTTTTATAATTTAGTCCTTTTGACCAAATTGAGTGCCCAAATGTCAAAATTTTCAAACAAAATTCTCATGAAATCATTCCATGAAATCGTAGACCATAAAAATATATTAAAAATGAAATTTTCCTTATCAGATTTTTGGTCCTGAAACCACTGTTCTGACTAAGCCCAAAATCAAGATGTTACGTATGATCTAATCATCAACTATCACTTGGGAAAGGAAAATGTGGTCGTCGACGCGTTAAACAGAAAATCCTAGTTTACATTAAGGGCCATGGATGCTCGTTTGGAATTGCTTGTGTAATATCCCGAAATAGGGCCTAAACGGAACAGTGGTTGCGAAACCACAAATTCGAGGTAGAAAAAATTTATTTTATTATTATTTTGAGGTTCATGATATGATTTCATGATTGTGTGAAAATTTCGTGATGAAATTCTATGCATAAAGTGCTTAAGTTGAGATTAGGGACTAAATCGAATAATTTGCAAAACTTGCATTCTAGAAGTTTTTAGTATGAAATTGCTTTGGAATATTAATTAGGAGGGTTTAAGTAACAATTTTACCAATTTCTAAGTTCATGGACAAAATAGGACATGGATGGAATTTTTGAAAGTTTCATAAGGAAGGGCATTTTGGTCATTTGGATATTAAATGAAATAAAAAGGGAAAAATAACAAAAAATTCATCATCTTCTTCATTAGCACGAAATTTCAAGGGTTCTCCATAGCTAGGGTTTGTTTCAAGCTCCATAGTAAGTGATTCCAAGCCCCGTTTTTAATGTTCTTTACGTTTTCAGAGTCTCGGTAGCTCGATTAAGCTTATGCTAGCAATAATTTAAGTTAGGGTTCATATTTGGAAAAATACCCAAGGTGAAAAGTGTTTATTTTGATGTTTTATGATAGAATATGAGGTTTTAAATTATGTTAGACAAATTGTGCTACTCGGTTTTAAGTGAAAACGAGTAAAAGGGGCTTAATCGGTAAAAATACCTAATAGTCATAAGTACATGTTAGAGTGTGAATTTGATGTTGTCATAGAAGGGAAAAATGATCAGCATGTCATAAAACATAAGAAAATAGGATGAAGTTTAAATTACGAGCCTTGGGGCAAAAGTGCAAATATGTGAAAGTTTAGGGGCAAAAATGTAATTTTTCCAAAGTTTGGGTCAAGGACTGTTTCAATAAATGTGAATATTAAATAAGTTAAATTTGCTATTATAGATCAAGAAGAGCGAAATTCGGGAGTAGATCGGGGAAAAGAAAAAGTAAAGGACTAAATTGTAAAGTTTAGTCACATTTTGTATCGAGGTAAGTTTACAGTAAATAAATGCAATATTATTTTATTTTAAATTATTATTGTCAATTTACAGCATTTACATACTTATTTTCTTTGAATATCTAAAGTCGAATTAAAGGCGAAGTGACAGAGAAAAAGCATTAGGAAGCCCCGTTTGAACCTTAGGAATGTTAGGATATTGGGGTTGACAGGACAGGACAGGACAGAAATGAGTCATGTAAGTCCATATCAGTTATATGGATTTGGAGACAGGAATGAGCCATGTAAGCCCATATTATATATATATGGCATTGGAGACAGGAATAATTCATGTAAGTCCATGTCGAAGACATGGCATTGGCAGGATATTGATAGACAGGAACGACCCTAGTATCCTTAGTATTCCGAGTGGTTCAACGGATCATTGTACATGTTAAATTACAGTGAATTATCAGCAAAAGGGAAGATAGATTATATTTATGAATAGTGAAAGGTCAGGTAAGAAAGAAGGTAAGTGAGTAAAGAAGAAGGTAGAAAATGAGAAGTAAAGAAAGTTTATGAGGCTAGGTGACATTATGTATAATTATTCATTATGTTGAATATTGTAATTTATTTGCTTGTAAGCTTACTAAGCCTAGTGCTTACTCTCTTTATTTTCTTTTTTTATAGTTTTTATCAAGCCACTAAGGGATCGAAAGAAATGTCAAAGACCCGATCACACTATCGAAGAAATCACATTGGTATAGTTAGACGTTTCGTTTTGTGTATGGCATGTATAGGAACTTGGTTTCTTTTGATATGATATGATCAATGAATGATGTGTAAATACTTTCTAGTGATTAGCTAATAGAGTGGCTGATGATATACATGTTTAATAGTATGTATGATTAAGTAGTAACTATCACATGAAAACTAAGAAAAATGTGAAAGTAACTTAAAAACAGATTCAAGTATCAGAAATAACTAGATTTTGAAAAATCACAAGAAATTGTAGAGACATGGGTTGATGGTGAATAATATATGAAATTAAAGCTCGTTGTGCCTATTTTCATATGGAATAAGCAAAATAGGTAAAAGTTTTGTATTTTATAGGGTATCTGAGTTTTAGTGAAATAGGGCCAGAGCGATTTCTGGATCCCCTATTCCAAATTTAGAAATTCACCATAAATTTTAAAAACATAATTAGGTGGTTTAATTTACATGGTTAGAATTCTTATTGAATCCAGTTTTAATAGAAACAAACGGTATAGTCATATGATTTTTGTATAGAGAGAAAAGTGGTTTGTAGTAAGTAGAGGCCTGTGCAGTCGAATTCTAAAATAGGGGTAACTTTAACTAATAAACTGTACTAATTGGCTAAGTAAAAAAATTCTAGAAAAAAATTAGTAGATAGATATATGAGTCTAGTTTTAGGAAAAATTTACAGATCTTAATTTTGATTTTTGAAACTAGAGAAATGAATTTTTAAGCAATCATGACGCAGAAAAACAATTTATTCCAAAAATTAAAATAAATGGTTTAGAGTTGTTTAAAAGGTAAGATAAGTTTAGTAACACCTCAAGCTTGACTCCAGTGACGTTTCGGGCGTGGGGGTGTTACATTTATTGGTATCAGAGCAGGTTTAGTCGGTTCTTGGAACAATTAGTGTGAGTAAAAGTCTAGCTATACATGCCATACCTGTATTTTGATAGTGTGATGACTCTTGACGATTTTTAGATATTTTGTTTTATAGTAATGGATCCCGAGTGAGCTGGTGATGATGATGTAGAAAGTAATGTGCCTGCTCCCACGAAAGGGGCAGCGCCATCTGAGAATAGGCCAGTAGTAGTTAATCAGGGAGGAGTGACTCGAGAAGCTCTCTTCCAAGCTTTGAATGATTTGTTTGCCGAGTTCGTTCGTACGAATTTGGTAGTTAGACCTCCACCCCCTCATGATTCTCAGGCTACCCATGTAGCTCAAGCTCCCCCAGTCATAGGTACAATGATAAGAGAAAAGCCACCAGTTAATAGAATCAGGAAACAATGGGCAGAAGAGTTCCGAGCAACAAAAGATGATGATGCAGAAATAGTAGAATTTTGGTTAGAAAATACTATCAGATTCTTTGACGAATTATCTTGTACACCTGAGGAATGAATGAAATGTGTAGTATCACTTCTTAGAGACTCAGCCTACTACTGGTGGAAGACACTTGTATCAGTTGTACTAAAGGAGAAGGTCACTTGGGATTTCTTTCAGGAGGAATTTCGTAAAAAGTACATCAGTCAGAGGTTTATTGATCAGAAGAGAAAGGAATTCCTGGAATTGAAACAAGGTAATATGACAGTGACCGATTATGAGTGCGAATTTGTCAGGCTTAGTAAATATGCTCGAGAATGTGTGTCCATAGAGGCTATTATGTGTAAAAGGTTTGAAGATGGGTTAAATGATAATATCCGATTGTCGGTGGGTGTCCTAGAAATAAAAGAGTTCGTTATTTTAGTTGAGAGAGCACATAAAGCGAGGAGCTATTAAAACAAAAGCCAAAGTTGAGACAGAGACACAAGATACAAAAAGAGCAGATGAGCGAGTTATTCGGGCTACATCCAAAAGACCAAAAGAGCTTTCTACGGATCTAGTTTCTCGGTAGGGTATTCTAGTCGAATAGAGGCGTGATTTAAGGATTGAAGGCTCGAACACCTCACTGCGAGTGTAGGTAATGTTGGACAGGGTAGATCAGGGTGTTCACGGTGTGGTAGACTTTATTATGGTCCTTGTCAGGTAGGCGAAAATGTTTGTTATAAATGCAGCGCTCCAGATCATTTTGTACGAGAATGTCCAGAGGTGGCTAATCGAGAGATAACACAGAGTGCTAGATCCAGAAATGCTCCTACTAGAGGCAGATCACCGAGGCAACCTGGAGTAGGAGCAAGTAATAGAGGTACCTCAAGAGATTCAGCTGTGAGACAAGATGTTAGAGCCCCTGCAAGGACTTATGCTATTCATGCACTCGAAGAGGCATCCTTTCTCGATGTGATTACAGGTATATTTTCTCTATATGATATTAATGTCATTGCTTTGATTGATCCGGGTTCAACTCATTCATATGTTTGTGATAAATTGATGTCTAGTACAAGTATGCCTATAGAATCTACAGAATTTGTGATTAAAGTATCGAATCCATTAGGCAAGCATGTATTAGTAGATAAAGCAATTAAGGAACAAAAGTATTGCACTTGTGAAAGTACTATGGAATAGACATGGGGTAGACAAGGCTACATGGGAACCCAAAGAGGCTATGCGAAAACAGTATCCAAATCTCTTCACAGGTAAGATTTTTGAGGACAAAAATCCCTAAAGGGGGGAGAAATGTAACATCCCGAAATAGGGCCTAAACAGAACAGTGGTTGCGAAACCACAAATCTGAGGTAGAAAATTTTATTTTATTATTATTTTGAGGTTCATGATATGATTGCATGATTGTGTGAAAATTTTGTGATGAAATTCTATGCATAAAGTGCTTAAGTTGAAATTAGGGACTAAATCGAATAATTTGCAAAACTTGCATTCTAGAAGCTTTTAGTATGAAATTGCTTTGGAATATTAATTAGGAGGGTTTAAATAACAATTTGACCAATTTCTAAGTTCATGGACAAAATAGGACATGGATGGAATTTTTGAAAGTTTAATAAGGAAGGGCGTTTTGGTTATTTGGATATTAAATGAAATAAAAAGGGAAAAATAACACAAAATTCATCATCTTATTCATTAGCACGAAATTTCAAGGGTTCTCCATAGCTAGGGTTTGTTTCAAGCTCCATAGTAAGTGATTCCAAGCCCCGTTTTTAATGTTCTTTACGTTTTCGGAGTCTCGGTAGCTCGATAAAGCTTATGCTAGAAATAATTTAGGTTAGGGTTTGTAACACCCCAAACCCGTGACCATCACTGGATTTGACCACGAGGTGTTACCGGGCTTACTTTAGTTATTCCTCTCTTGGAAAATTTTTTTCGATTTCCTTTTTCTGTTCCAGGCAGGCTAGTTAACTGCGTCATTGCCACCTTAAAAATCATATCTCGAGTTCCAGAACTCAAAAACCAAATCCGTAAATTTTCCCTGAATTTAGACTCATATGTCCATCCATGGATTTATTTATAGAATTTTTGGTCTGGCCAATTGGTACAGTTTATTAGTTAAATCACCCCTGTTTCAGGGTTCGACTACACTGACCTTTGCGCATTACGTCCTGGATATCATCTCGTACAGAGCTCTAATGCTCATGCCGTTTGTTTCTAATGAAACTAGACTCAAATGGGAATCTATGAATATAAGGCATGACTTATAATTGTTTCTGGATAATTTATGGTAAATTTTCAAAGTCGAAACAGAGGATCCAGAAACTGTTCTGGCCCTGTCTCACGAAATCTTGAATATCTCTCAAAATACAGCTCATATGGTCGTTTCGTTTTGTCCATATGAAAATAGACCCATCAAGCTTCGAGTACATAACTTTATTAGCAATTAATTCCACTTCTACTATTTTTGGTGATTTTTTTATCTCATATCACTGCTGCTGTCCGCAACAGTTACTGCAGTAGACTATGCCAATTTCATGAATCTTTCCTTGGCCTTACTAATCATTCATCGTACATGGCACAACTATGGCCACCTTATCAAAATTAAGGTTTCTAAGACCCGTGGCTATAGGTTCTAGCATCCCACTCAAACGACCACATAGGCCATTTTCACAAGGCTTAAAGTTTACAACCCAAAATTCAACAAAACAAAATAACCCATACATGCCAAATGTTCTCCTAGGTTGACTAAGAAGACAATACCAAAATTGCTCGCCGGTGTGATGACTTCGTTGACGGCTCCGAGCACACAAAATAGACGAGTCCAAGAGACCTAAAATGGGTGACAAGAAAACACCAAGTGAGTTTATAACTCAGTAAGTCGTAAGCATTCTACAACCATCCATTAATAAAATTATCACAACATGAAACAATGCACGAGGCTAGGTACCCCATCCATATCTAACTATACCATAGTTCCTTGGACCTTTCGGTTCAATCTCATACCAACTCACCCAATGACATTTTATATACTTATTCAATAGAGTAATTGAGCCATTTCCATACATCATCTCATTTCCGCAATAATCATGCAATCAAATGACTTTCATCTATTCCACGTTACCTTATTTACAGGAATGCAATTGAAATCATCACATAGATTTAAACTTACCAACTCAACCCCGAGCATGAACATAGCATCTATTAGCCATGAACTCAAGGTGCTTACTCTTTCCGCTGTCCATACTCAACTCGATAAAATCACACCTCCATATAAATATTCAATCGATAGAACATACATATTAAATTCGCACACGTAGTGCTTAATAAACGATCTCGCACACTTAGTGCCATGCAATTTAAGCTCGCACACATAGTGCCATATAATTTAAGTTTGCACACTTAGTGCCATATAATTTAAGTTCGCACACTTAGTGCCATATAATTTAAGTTCGCACACTTAGTGCCATATAATTTAAGTTCGCACACTTAGTGCCATACCTTCCAAGCCCGCACACTTAGTGCCAATCTTGTCACCGTGCCCATTTATTGCTGCACACTTAGTGCCGAGACCAAACGCTCTCATGAAGTTACTACTTTTATACATTCAGCAATGTCATCATTCCATACACATACATTTTATGTACACACCATCTCATTAAACACAATTTGCATGGATATTATGACCATTTAAATCAATACCAAATACATGCTTAATGACTTACCTTATATTGGATGAAACGATTTCCAATCGACTACTCGATTATCTTTCCTTTTCCTTTGCTTGATTCTCCACCTCTAGCTTCTTGAGCTAAATCAATCAATTAACTAGTTTAACCGTCTTACCAAATATTTATACATATATACATGACATCAACTATACTATCAATAATTCGATCACACATACACATATACATATTAGTATATTAGATAACCACCCTTACTAACCACCCATTTTAGTTGATTTTATACAATCAAAGGCAATATCATAAATGGGTTTACTTATATGGCCGAATGTGCTAAAATTGATCTAACATCACCTATACCCTTGATAGAATGGCCGAATACCTATACTATCAATGTAGTATCGTTTTTATTCTTTCAAACACATTGTCTTTAATATTCTATACACCCCATTCGGCCCTAACCACTCACTTAACTTATGTGTACAAATTCCATCTCAAAATTAAGAGTTGCAACTACAACTAGGTTACAACAATGCTCATCAATGACCGAATGCCTAAGCACAACTCTACTAAAAATTTATCCAACATTGCTAGCACACAATATCCCTTAACCGAATGTCATAAACCCAAGCCACATATATAGTTCATCAAGGCCTTTCATTGGCCACATTCGGCACCCCCTCCCCTTAAGAACAAACCAATTTCAACTTTCATGAAAAATATATGTACCAAGAGCTTCAACTACTTGGCCAAATACCAAACCTCCAAACAACCAAATTTAATCCATGGAATGAATAGAACTTGAACTAATCACCTCATTTACATCTAAATTTCCAAGGGTTTCAAAGTGCTTACCTCTTCCTAAGCATCAACCAAGCCAAATCATGCACAAAAGAATTCCCTTCTTCTTCCTCCTTCAAGCCACGGCAATGGAGAATAGAATGAGCATTTTCCTTTTTTTTTGTTTTTTTCTCTCTAGTTACGGCACAATGGGGGGGGCATCCATGCTCATTTTTTTGTTCATTTCTTTAATGCTAGCTATTATTTTATGGCTTCCTACATACACCACTAACATAACATGTTGGAAACATGTTCCCTTGCCCATAACCTTGTCATGGCCGGCCACTCACCTTAGGAAAGGGGTTATTTTACATGCAAGGACAACCATTTTCCCACATGTATTAATAGGCCACCTTACATTTGCCTAGCACATTTCTAAATTTTCTCACATAAGTCCTAATCACTAAAATTCACCTATAATGAAGCAAAAATTCAATTAAGAAATTTTCACACATGCATATTCACATATTTAGACAGTAACTATCATACTCAAATAATTTAGTGACTCGGTTTAGCGGTCCCGAAACCGCTTTCCGACTAGGGTCACTTTAGGGCAGTCACAACTCTCCCCACTTAAGAAATTTTGTCCCAAAATCGACCGGTAAATAGGCTCGTGTATCGCTCTTTCATAGAGTCCTCGGGTTCCCAAGTAGCTTCTTCTATCCTGTGTTTGAACCATAACACTTTCACTAGCGGAACCCGCTTGTTTCACAACTTTTTCACTTCACGTGCTAGGATACGAATCGGTTCTTCCTCATAACTCATATTGGCTTGAATTTCAACTTCTGATGGACTAATCACGTGCGACGGATCAGATCTATAACGTCGAAGCATTGAAACATGAAAGACGTCGTGAATCCTTTCGAGTTCAGGGGGCAAGATCAAACGATACACAACTGGGCCAACTCGTTCGGAGATTTCGTATGGCCCAATGAATCTCGGGCTCAACTTGCCCTTACGGCCGAATCTGAGTATCTTTTTCCAATGCGCAACTTTAAGAAACACTTTATCTCCCACCTGATACTCGATGTCTTTACGTTTCAGATCCGCGTACGACTTCTGACGATCGGAGGCTATCTTCAGACTTTCACGGATTACTTTCACTTTCTGTTCAGCATCTTTAATCAAATCAACCCCAAAGATTTTTCTTTCACTAAGTTCAGTCCAGAATAATGGGGTACGGCATTTACGACCGTATAAAGCCTCGTAAGGCGCCATCTTAATACTTGATTGAAAGCTATTGTTGTAAGTGAATTCAACAAAAGGTAAATACCGTTCCCATGAACCACTAAACTCAAGGATGCAACATCTCAACATATCCTCGAGTATTTGAATTATCCGTTCGGATTGACCATCGGTTTGGGGGTGAAAAGTAGTGCTAAAATGCAGCTTGGTACCCAAAGCCTCTTGCAATTTCTTCCAAAATCGCGATGTAAATCTTGGGTCTCTATCCGACACGATAGAAATAGGCACCCCATGCAATCGAACAATTTGGGAGATGTATAATTTTGCCAATTTATCGAGCAAAAAATCCGTGCGGACAGGGATAAAATGAGCAGAATTGGTCAGTCTATCAACAATGACCCAAACCGAGTCTTTCTTATTCTGATTCAATGGTAACCCAGACACAAAGTCCATTGTTACTCGATCCCATTTCCATTCGGGTATCATGATTGGCTGAAGTAATCCCGATGGCACTTGATGTTCCGCTTTCACTTGTTGACATATCAGACACCTTGAAACAAATTCAGAAATGTCTCGCTTCATACCTGGCCACCAAAATTGGCGTTTGGTCATTGTACATTTTAGTACTACCGGGTGGATTGACATTCGACTCATGTGAGCCTCGTTCAAAATCATCGAAACAAGTTCGAATTCCTTGGAATACATAATCGACCCTTGAGCGTCAAGCAATCATGGTCGTCAATCTGAAATTCGATTCCTCATTGAAACACATTCGCTCGCTTAGCGACCAATTCAGCGTCGACCTTCTAAGATTCAAGTACTTGATGAATCAATAACGGTTTGGCCTCTAGTTCGACTACTAGCACCTCATCGGGTGAAACAGATAGGTGAACATCCATCGCTCTCAAGGCAAATAGTGCCTTGCGACTTAGAGCATCGGCCACCACGTTGGCCTTTCCCGGGTGATACTCAATGATGAGTTCATAGCCTTTCAACAACTCAAGCCAACATCTTTGTCGCAGGTTTAAATCTCTTTGAGTCATCAAATATTTAAGACTCTTGTGGTCCGAATAAACATGACACCTTTCTCCAAACAAGTAATGCCGCCATATTTTCAAGGCGAACACTATGGCTGCTAGTTCAAGGTCATGGGTCGGATAGTTTCTCTCATGCGGCTTTAGTTGTCTCGACGCGTAAGCCACAACTCGACCTTCTTGCATCAACACACAACCTAACCTAAGCAAGGATACGTCACTGTATATGACAAACTCTTTACCGGACTCCGGCTGTACTAGTACCGGGGCCTCGGTTAAACAGGTTTTTAGTCGATCAAAACTTTCTTGACAAATGTTCGACCACTCGAACTTAACATCTTTTGGAGTAGTTTCGTCATCGGTAGCACTATCATCGAAAAACCTTTCACAAATCGTCGATAGTATCCGCAAGCCCCAAAAGCTCCTAACTTCGGTAATATTCCTTGGAGGTTTCCAATCAACTATGGCTAAAATTTTGTTCGGGTCCACTCTGACACCCGATGCGGACACCACGTGCCCCAAAAAGCTAACCTCTCTTAACCAAAATTCACATTTACTGAATTTTGCGTATAACTACTTCTCTCATAAAATTTGCAACACTAGCCTCAGGTGTTCAGCATGTTCAGTTTCATCTCTCGAATAGACCAAAATGTCATCGATAAATACAACTACGAACCGATCCAAGTATGGCCTGAAATTTCTATTCATTAAATCCATAAATACCGCAGGGGCATTAGTGAGCCCAAACGGCATCACTAAGAATTCGTAGTGACCGTACCTCGTTCTAAAAGCAGTCTTGGGTATGTCCGATTCTCGGACCCTCAACTGATAGTACCCCGACCTCAAATCTATCTTTGAAAACACCGAGGCTCCCTTTAATTGATCAAACAAATCGTCAATTAGTGGCAGCGGATATTTGTTCTTTATCGTCACTTTATTCAACGGCGATAGTCGATGCACAATCTCATAGTTCCATCCTTCTTCTTCACAAACAATCTTGGTGCGCCCATGGAGAAAAACTCGGTCGAGCAAAACCTCTATCCGTCAATTCTTGCAATTGAACCTTCAATTCCTTTAATTTCGTTAATGCCATACGATACGGGGCTATTGAGATCGGCGTAGTACCTGGTACAACTTCAATGCCGAATTCTACTTCTTGAACCGGTGGCAATCCGGGTAACTCCTCAGGAAAAACATCTGAATACTCACAAACCACTGGTACCGATTCGAGTTTCCTTTCCATCTCTTTACTTTCAAACACATACGCAAGGTATGTTTCACACCCTTTTCACATATCTCCGGCGGTCATAGAAGATATTATCGGCGGCACTCCCTTTAAATCAATGAGACTCGACTCGGACTACCTCATTATTTGCACTCCTCAAATCAATGGTTTTCCTTTTGCAGTCCACCACTGCATCATGTACGGTCAGCCAATCCATACCAAGAATAACATCGAATTCATCAAATGGTAGAAGCATTAGATCGGCCGGAAAACAGGATTCTCGAATTATTAGGGGGCATCTCTTGCACACTTTATCAACGAGTACGTATTGACCCAAAGGGTTCGACACTCGAATTATGAACTCAGTAGACTCAACAGGTAGAGTCTTCTTTGGGCGCTAAGGTTTCACATACATATGAATGAGTAGAGCCGGGGTCAATCAATGCAATCACACTAGTATCAAAGAGAGTAAAAGTACCAGTGATAACGTCAGGGGAGGATGCCTCCTCTCGTGCGCGGATGGCATATGCTCTAGCAGGAGCACGGGTCTCGGATCGAACAGCCGTATCAGAGGCTCCTCTCGATTACCACCCCTACCTCCGAAAATTCTTGGGGCCTACCTCTGGCCGTCGTTCCACTAGGTCTTGCACCTTGCATCTTATTCTTCTCATCTAGCTCGTGCAATCTCTAATGAAGTGGTCCTTGAACCGCATCCATAACAGAGCCCTATTAATGACTTACCCCAACATTCACCTAGGTGTCGTCTTCCACATTGGGGGCATTCAGGTCTCTCTTGACGATTATTGCCCACACTAGCTACCGAAGTAGCTCGGGAGTCCGTCAATGGTCGGGCTCTAATGGAAATTCCCGCAGTCGCCCTCAACTTATTAGTGTCCTCCCTGAACTTCTTTACCGTCGAGAATGGAGCTTTACTCGTTGATCTTTTACTATAATCTCTAGCTTCAAATTCAGCTTTCTTCTTCTCCCTTTCGAGTTCTTCCGCCTTGCAGGCTCGTTCAACTAGTGTTACAAATTCTTTTATCTCCAAAATACCCACCAGTAGCTTTACCTCTTCATTCAATCCTTCTTCAAATCTTTTGCACATAGCAACCTCATCAGCCACACACTCCGAGAATACCGACTAAGTCTTACGAACTCATGTTCAGATTCGAGATCTTGTCATCTGGCCTTGCTTGAGCTCCAAGAATTCTTTACGCTTTTGATCGATGAACCACGACTAATATATTTCTTCCAAATTCCGTTTGAAAGAAATCCCAAGTAACTTGTTCCTTTGGGACTATGGAAATTAAGGTCCTCCACCAATAGTAGGTGAGTCTCGCAACAAGGATATAGCACACTTTAGACATTCATCGGTGTGCATGATAGTTCATCGAACACCGAATGGTGTTATCAAGCGAACTTCGGCCCTTTTGGCATCATCGATAACTATGGCCTTGAACTCCTCGGCCGCGCTTCCTAATCAAGTCTCTGGGGTTTACTCAGCCTCACCGGATCGATGGCGATGGCATTACGGGCTCTTGGGGTGGATTATTTATATTCGGGAATGGTTGGACAGCCGGATTGGTTCGGGCATATTCGCGACCCACTCATTCATCATGGTGAAGAAGGCTTGTTTCGCCCTTCATTTTGATTATTCGCGGATGGTGAGGCTCAACAGGCGGTGTCCCTTGCGCGGAACAGCCGCTACACTTTCAACGTCATCCGCCAAGGGTCTCTCTACCCGGGTTCCATTGCTAATCAAAACAAAAATTTCAACCGTCGAAGTCATCACATTATTAAGCACTAACAATTTGGCATGTATAGCTAGACTCACACGCTATGGTAGTCCTAGAACCGACTAAACCATAGCTCGATACCAATTAAATGTAACACCCCAAACCCGTGACCGTCACGGATTTGACCACGAGGTGTTACCGGCTTACTTTAGTTATTCCTCTCTTGGAAAATTTTTTTCGTTTTCCTTTTTCTGTTCCAGGCAGGCTAGTTAACTGCATCATTGCCACCTTAAAAATCATATCTCGAGTTCCAGAACTCAAAAACCAAATCCGTAAATTTTCCCTGAATTTAGACTCATATTTCCATCCATGGATTTATTTCTAGAATTTTTGGTCTGGCAAATTGGTACAGTTTATTAGTTAAAGTCACCCCTGTTTCAGGGTTCAACTACACTGACCTTTGCGCATTACGACCTGGATATCATCTCGTACAGAGCTCTAATGCTCATGCCGTTTGTTTCTAATGAAACTAGACTCAAATGGGAATCTATGAATATAAGGCATGACTTCTAATTGTTTCTGGATAATTTATGGTAAATTTTCAAAGTCGAAACAGAGGATCCAGAAACTGTTCTGGCCCTGTCTCACGAAATCTTGAATATCTCTCAAAATACAGCTCATATGGTCGTTTCGTTTTGTCCATATGAAAATAGACCCATCAAGCTTCGAGTACATAATTTTCTTAGCAATTAATTCCACTTCTACTATTTTTGGTGATTTTTCGATCTCATATCACTGCTGCTGTCCGCAACAGTTACTGCAGTAGACTATGCCAATTTCATGAATCTTTCCTTGGCCTTATTAATCATTCATCGTACATGGCACAACTATGGCCACCTTATCAAAATTAAGGTTTCTAAGACCCGTGGCTATAGGTTCTAGCATCCCACTCAAACGACCACATAGGCCATTTTCACATGGCTTAAAGTTTACAACCCAAAATTCAACAAAACAAAATAGCCCATACATGCCAAATGTTCTCCAAGGTTGACTAAGAAGACAATACCAAAATTGCTTGCCGGTGTGATGACTTCGTTGACGGCTCCGAGCACACAAAATAGACGAGTCCAAGAGACCTAAAATGGGTGACAAGAAAACACAGAGTGAGTTTATAACTCAGTAAGTCCTAAGCATTCTACAACCATCCATTAATAAAATTATCACAACATGAAACAATGCACGAGGCTAGGTACCCCATCCATATCGAACTATACCATAGTTCCTTGGACCTTTCGGTTCAATCTCATACCAACTCACCCAATGACATTTTATATACTTATTCAATAGAGTAATTGAGGCATTTCCATACATCATCTCATTTCCGCAATAATCATGCGATCAAATGACTTTCATCTATTCCACGTTACCTTATTTACGGGAATGCAATTGAAATCATCACATAGATTTAAACTTACCAACTCAACCCCGAGCATGAACATAGCATCTATTAGCCATGAACTCAAGGTGCTTACTCTTTCCGCTGTCCATACTCAACTCGATAAAATCACACCTCCATATAAATATTCAATCGATAGAACATACATATTAAATTCGCACACGTAGTGCTAATAAACGATCTCGCACACTTAGTGCCATGCAATTTAAGCTCGCACACTTAGTGCCATATAATTTAAGTTCGCACACTTAGTGCCATATAATTTAAGTTCGCACACTTAGTGCCATATAATTTAAGTTCGCAAACTTAGTGCCATACCTTCCAAGCTTTGCACACTTAGTGCCAATCTTGTCACCGTGCCCATTTATTGCCCGCACACTTAGTGCCGAGACCAAACGCTCTCATGAGTTACTACTTTTATACATTCAGCAATGTCATCATTCCATACACATACATTTTATGTACACACCATCTCATTAAACACAATTTGCATGGATATTATGACCATTTAAATCAATACCAAATACATGCTTAATGACTTACCTTATATTGGATGAAACGATTTCCAATCGACTACTCGATTATCTTTCCTTTTCCTTTGCTTGATTCTCCACCTCTAGCTTCTTGAGCTAAATCAATCAATTAACTAGTTTAACCGTCTTACCAAATATTTATACATATATACATGACATCAACTATACTATCAATAATTCGATCACACATACACATATACATATTAGTATATTAGATAACCACCCTTACTAACCACCCATTTTAGTTGATTTTATACAATCAAAGGCAATATCATAAATGGGTTTACTTATATGGCCGAATGTGCTAAAATTGATCTAACATCACCTATACCCTTGATAGAATGGCCGAATACCTATACTATCAATGTAGTATCGTTTTTATTCTTTCAAACACATTGTCTTTAATATTCTATACACCCCATTCGGCCCTAACCACTCACTTAACTTATGTGTACAAATTCCATCTCAAAATTAAGAGTTGCAACTACAACTAGGTTACAACAATGCTCATCAATGACCGAATGCCTAAGCACAACTCTACTAAAATTTATCCAACATTGCTAGCACACAATATCCCTTAACCGAATGTCATAAACCCAAGCCACATATATAGTTCATCAAGGCCTTTCATTGGCCACATTCGGCACCCTCTCCCCTTAAGAACAAACCAATTTCAACTTTCATGAAAAATATATGTACCAAGAGCTTCAACTACTTGGCCAAATACCAAACCTCCAAACAACCAAATTTAATCCATGGAATGAATAGAACTTGAACTAATCACCTCATTTACATCTAAATTTCCAAGGGTTTCAAAGTGCTTACCTCTTCCTAAGCATCAACCAAGCCAAATCATGCACAAAAGAATTCCCTTCTTCTTCCTCCTTCAAGCCACGGCAATGGAGAATAGAATGAGCATTTTCCTTGTTTTTTCTCTCTAGTTACGGCACAATGGGGGGGGCATCCATGCTCATTTTTTTGTTCATTTCTTTAATGCTAGCTATTATTTTATGGCTTCCTACATACACCACTAACATAACATGTTGGAAACATGTTCCCTTGCCCATAACCTTGTCATGGCCGGCCACTCACCTTAGGAAAGGGTTATTTTACATGCAAGGACAACCATTTTCCCACATGTATTAATAGGCCACCTTACATTTGCCTAGCACATTTCTAAATTTTCTCACATAAGTCCTAATCACTAAAATTCACCTATAATGAAGCAAAAATTCAATTAAGAAATTTTCACACATGCATATTCACATATTTAGACAGTAACTATCATACTCAAATAATTTAGTGACTCGGTTTAGCGGTCCCGAAACCGCTTTCCGACTAGGGTCACTTTAGGGCTGTCACAGGGTTCATATTTGGAAAAATACCCATAGGTGAAAAGTGTTTATTTTGATGTTTTATGATAGAATATGAGGTTTTAAATTATGTTAGACAAATTGTGCTACTCGGTTTTAAGTGAAAACGAGTAAAAAGGGCTTAATCGGTAAAAATACCTAATAGTCATAAGTACATGTTAGAGTGTGAATTTGATGTTGTCATAGAAGGGAAAAATGATCAGCATGTCATAAAACATAAGAAAATAGGATGAAGTTTAAATTACGAGCCTTGGGGAAAAAGTGCAAATATGTGAAAGTTTAGGGGCAAAAATGTAATTTTTCCAAAGTTTGGGTCAAGGACTGTTTTGATAAATGTGAATATTAAATAAGTTAAATTTGCTATTATAAATCAAGAAGAGCGAAATTCGGGAGTAGATTAGGGAAAAGAAAAAGTAGAGGACTAAATTGTAAAGTTTAGTCACATTTTGTATCGAGGTAAGTTTACAATAAATAAATGCAATATTCTTTTATTTTACATTATTATTTTCAATTTCCAGCATTTATATACTTATTTTCTTTGAATATTTAAAGTCGAATTAAAGGCGAAGTGATAGAGAAAAAGCAATAGGAAGCCCCGTTTGAACCTTAGGAATGTTAGGATATTGGGGTTGACAGGACAAGACAGGACAGAAATGAGCCATGTAAGTCCATATCAGTTATATGGCTTTGGAGACAGGAATGAGCCATGTAAGCCCATATTATATATATATATATATATATATATATATGGCATTGGAGACAGAATAATTCATGTAAGTCCATGTCGAAGACATGGCATTAGCGAGATATTGATGAGCGAACGACCTAGTATCCTTAGTATTCCGAGTGGTTCAATGGGTCATTGTACATGTTAAATTACAGTGAATTATCAGCAAAAGGGAAGATAGATTATATTTATGAATAGTGAAAGGTCAGGTAAGAAAGAAGGTAAGTGAGTAAAGAAGAAGGTAGAAAATGAGAAGTAAAGAAAGTTTATGAGGCTAGGTGACATTATGTATAATTATTCATAGTGTTGAAAGCTATAATTTATTTGCTTGTAAGCTTACTAAGCCTAGTGCTTACTCTCTTTATTTTCTTTTTTTTATAGTTTTTATCAAGCCATTTAGGGATTGAAGGAAACGTCAGAGACCCGATCACACTATCGAAGAAATCACATTGGTATAGTTAGACATTTCATTTTGTGTATGGCATGTATAGGAACTTGGTTTCTTTTGATATGATATGATCAATGAATGATGTGTAAATACTTTCTAGTGATTAGCTAATAGAGTGGCTGATGATATACATTTTTAATAGTATGTATAATTAAGTAGTAACTATCACATGAAAACTAAGAAAAATGTGAAAGTAACTTAAAAACAGATTCAAGTATCAGAAATAACTGGATTTTGAAAAATCACAAGAAATTGTAGAGACCTGGGTTGATGGTGAATAATATATGAAATTAAAGCTTGTTGTGTCTATTTTCATATGGAATAAGCAAAACAGGTAAAGGTTTTGTATTTTATAGGGTATCTAAGTTTTGGTGAAATAGGGCTAGAGCGATTTCTACATCCCCTATTCCAACTTTACAAATTCACCAAAAATTTTAAAAAAATAATTAGGTGGTTTACTTTATATGGTTAGAATCCTTATTGAATCTAGTTTTAATAGAAATAAACGGTATAGTCATATGATTTTTGTACAGAGAGAAAAGTTGTTCGTAGTAAGTAAAGGCCAGTGCAGTTGAATTTTGAAATAGGGGTAACTTTAACTAATAAACTGTACTAATTGGCTAAGTAAAAAAAATTCTAGAAAAAAATTAGTAGATAGATATATGAGTCTTGTTTCAGTGAAAATTTACAGATCTTATTTTCGAGTTTTGAAACTCGAGAAATGAATTTTTAAGCAACCATGACGCAGAAAAAGAGTTTATTCCAAAAATTAAAATAAGTGGTTTAGAGTTGTTTAAAAGGTAAGATAAGTTTAGTAACACCTCAAGCTTGACTCCGGTGACGGTTTCGGGCGTGGGGGTGTTACAGATTGACATGGTTATGTCTTGGCATAGCTAGAGGCTAGGCCGACATTTCTTCAAGAAATCTATAATGCTCAAACTAATGATAATGACTTGCAAGCTAAAAGGACTCAATGTGAGTCAGGTATTGAATTAGATTTTCGGATTGGTTCTGATGGGTGTTTGATGTTCAGAGATAGGGTTTGTGTACCCAAAGATAATGAGCTTATTCGGAAAATTTTGCAAGAAGCACATAACAGCCATTTATCAATTCACCTGGGAAGTACCAAGATGTACAACAATTTGAAGAAAATGTACTGGTGGAGCGACATGAAAAGAGATATTTTTGAATTTGTATCGAAATGCTTGGTATCAGCAAGTTAAAGCTGAACATCAAGTACCTTCAAGTTTGTTACAGCCTGTGATGGTCCCCGAATGGAAGTGGGACAGAGTTACTATGGATTTTGTGACAGGATTACCGTTAACTCTGAAAAAAAAAGATGCCATATAGGTCGTAGTGGATAAGTTGACGAAGTCGGCTCATTTTATTCCGGTAAGGACAGATTATTCTTGGCCGACTTTTATATTTCTGAGATTGTGAGATTACATGGGGTACCACTATCGATTATTTCAAATAGAGACCCGAGGTTCACATTGAGATTCTGGAAGAAGTTACAAGAAGCCTTGGGTATTAAGTTGAGCTTTAGTATCGCTTTTCACCCACAGACTGATGGTCAGTCTAAAAGGATGATTCAGATTCTTGAGGATATGTTGTGATGTTGCATCCTCGAATTTAAGGGTAGCTGGGAAAAATACTTGTCGTTGGTAGAATTTGCCTACAACAACAGTTTTCAAACAAGTTTGAAGATGGCACCTTATAAGGCCTTGTATGGCAGGAAGTATCGAACTCTATTGTACTGGACAGAACTCAAGGAAAGTCAGATTCATGGAGTTGATCTGATTAAGGAAACTGAAGAAAAAGTTAAAGTGATACGAGATTGTTTAAAAGTGGCATCAGATAGGCAAAAGTCATATGCTGATCTGAAAAGAAAGGAAATTGAGTTCTGAGTTGGAGATAGAGTATTCTTAAAAGTATCTCCATGGAAAAAGGTGTTGAGATTTGGTCAGAGAGGCAAGCTGAGTCCGTGATTTATTGGACCATATGAGATCACTGAAAGAGTTGGACCGTTAGCCTATAGCTTGGCATTGCCACCCGAACTAGAAAAGATTCACGATGTGTTCCACGTATCTATGTTAAGGTAATACCGATCAGATCCCTCTCATGTGATTTCGTCGACTGAGATTGAAATTCAGCCAGGCATGACTTATGGAGAGGAACCAGTTAAGATATTGGCTCGTGAAGTTAAATAGTTGAGGAATAAAAATGTCGCTCTAGTAAAGGTTTTATGGCATCGACATGGTGTGGAAAAGGCTACATGGGAGCCAAAAGAAACCATAAGAAGCCAATATCCGAACCTGTTTACTGGTAAGACATCCGAGGACGAAAGTCCCTAAGGAGGGAGAAATGTAACATCCCAAAATATGGCCTAGTCGGAATAGTGGTTTCAGGACCATAAATCTGACATCAAAATATTTATTCTATGATTATTATGAGGCCTACAATATGAGACTAAAACCTTATTTTGATGAGATTCACAACAGGAATAAGGAGTATAAATTCCTCGAACCACTATGACCAAGCATTAACAATTTTTAATTTCTTTAAATTTTAGTTTTAACATCTAACATTCTAACCAACTCATCCAACGCAGGCTTTCGAATGCACACCCCGCCAAGAACACGGGCATGCTTAGGGTCGTATGTAAATAGGGAAAAGATTTTCCCCAGCATGGGCTACGATAAATCGCCACGGCCGTGCGACATGGACGTGGGTGAACCTGCCAAAACAACACGGGCATGCGACACGCCCGTGCCTTGAAACTGTGGTCGAACTTCACAAATTAACATGGGCGTTCGACACGCCCGTGCCAAGCAACCTGGGCAAACTTGCCAAAACAACACGGGTGTGGCCCTTTATACACGGGCATTGGAAAAGTGAACAAAGACAAACACGACCGTACAACACGGCCGTGCGCACTAACACGGCCAAGGTACACGAGCACGGGGAAATTGTCAGACGCACCCAAATTCAAAATTTGTGAATCACACGGGCAAAAATTGGGGAACACGGGCATGTTCTCTGGCCGTGTGTCCCAAAATCTATAAATACCCTTCACTATTCATCATTCTCCTCACCCAAAATCCCTAACCCTAGCCGCTGCAAGTCCACACGGCCTCCCTCACACGCCCATTGTGACAGCCTTAAAACGACCCTAGTCGGAATGTGGTTTCGGGACCACAAAACCGAGGCATAAAAATAATTTAATATTCATTTTGATGCCTATGATATGTGTTAATTCGTGTGTGACATTTTTGATGATTTGATTTAGGGTTATAAATGTGAATTTCACTAAAAAGGACCTAGTAGTAAACTTTGAAAGTAGGATAGGGAAATATGTGATGACTAATTAAAGCATGCATGCAAAACAATGGTCTTGCATGTCAAATACCCCTCTTTTTTATAAGTGGTGGCCGGCCATGACAAGGGAGGATGGGCAAAACATGTCATAGACATGTTTTGTTGGTGCAATATGGGAGGAAAAATTAAACTAAGGTGAGGAATAAAGAAATGAAAAAAAAAAAGAGAGAAGGTGTGTGATTCCCCCCATTGTCGTGAGTGGAAGAGAAAGAAAGAAAAAAATTTGTTCATCCTTTCTTTGAGCCAAAACTAGGAAGAAAATACAAAGAGAAAAGAAAAGCTTCATCCTTTGGTTCTTCTTGGCCGGTTTGAAAGGAGAAAGGTTGAAGATATTTGGCCATATTTGCATCTAAGTTAAGGTATGTTGATGTTGTGTTGATGAGATATTAAGTGATTTTTGTAAACCATGTTGAAATTTGATTTGTGGGGTGAGTATGGTTTTCGGCTATAAAAGATTAATAAGGGTGATGGTTGTGTTTTATGCTAAACTTAGATAAATAATGGTAGTTGCTTACATGTTGATATCTATGAGTTCCTTTCTTGGTTCTACCATAGACCCACGAAGTATATGTTTATGTGGTGTTGTTGGAGATTATGATAGAAGCTAATGAGTGAGAGTTTGATAGATACTATGAGGTTAAACTTCATGAGATTGTAAGCTTGTAAGTTGGATGATGAAATTCATGCTTTGTGAAGGTAAATGGTGTGGAAGGAGCATTCGGCCATGATGAAGATATATGAGATAGTTATAATCAACTTGAGATTCGGCTCTTGCACCTACATGTGTATATATGTTGCACATGATGTATTGGTATGACATATATACTATCTCAAGGTATATATTTGCATACGGTGATGTTTCGGTTATGAAATAAATGATGGATGCGTATTGAGTTACAATATGGAATGCGTTAGTTAGTAAAATGTATGCTTTTTTTGTATGGTATTAAGTGTATAATTGGCCTCAACATGGACATGCATATTCGGCCACATGAAGGGGGTTGGTGTGCATGCATTGGTTAGAGGCAAGCATATTGATGCCTATTCTTGGCTTGGAAAATTGACTAAGGAGAGTACTAACTAATGTGTTGAATTGATTAGTGATTTCGTACACATGTGACTCTAATGTCTAATGTATATAAGGGCTAAGTACCTTGAGCTTCACTTTGATGTTTGAATGAATTGTATTGAATTGCTTGTTGTGATTAAAAATTGTGCATGACCATTGTGTATTTGAGCTAAAGGATGGCCATATGACCATTTAAACTCCTTGTCATATTCGCCATAAGCTATCATAATGAGATTTTAATAAGTTAAATTTGTGTGAATTAGCTCAAGAGCTTAGAGGACCACAGTTGGATAAGGAAAGGAAAAAGTGATCGAATAGCCGTCGAAATCGTTCGACAACATCCGAGGTAAGTCTTGAGTAATGACCCTACTTGAATTATATTGAAATGAATTGTCATATTATGGCGGACAATGTAGAATGTCTTGAGGACTAAGTTATAAAGTCAATTGAAATCATGCTCTTTGTGTGTGGCTATTGAGCCGAAAATAAATGTTTTGTGTTTGAGCCTTAGTAACGAGAATGAAATATGGATGTGTCGTGATTATTGATATATGTGTGAGCATTTGAATGATACCCGGGCTAAGTCCCGAAGGCATTTATGCTAGTGATTATATCCGGGCTAAGACCAAGGCATTCGTATGAGTTGTTATATCCGGCTAAGACCAAGGCATTTGTGCAAGTTACCAAATCCGGGTTAAGACCCGAAGGCAATTGTGCTTGTGGTTATATCTGGCTAAATTCCGAAGAGACTCAGTTTGAAGGTGAGCGTTTTGGTGCTGTAATAAATTCAATTAATACTCGAAAAACCCATACGATAAGGTATGTTTACATGTGCATCGGAAAAGTCGATCCGTTTGAAATAGTATTAGTTCAATCGACTAACGAACTTTCGGCTCTTAGATAGGTTGATACCTTGTGTGTATATGTTGATGAAGTGTGAAGTAAGTATGATTATGAGAATGTGTATTAATAAAGTGATTCATTTAGCTATGTGAATGTAATACTTTAGTCAAAGCTGATTTCATTACTTGAGACTTACTAAGCATTAAAATGCTTACCCGTTGCTTTGGCTCTCTGTTTTATAGATTTTGCTCGTTAGCTATCGGATTCGGGATCATCAAGTCAAGTCATCCACACTATCAAAGCCCCTTTTGGTACAAATTTTGGTTGAACTTTGAAATGGCATGTATAGGACTACTCTTTCATTTGTTGGTCATAGACCCCTTTGATTTTGTATAGATTTGGATAGCCATGCGAAAATGGCTTATATACACTTTGGCATGGTATCATAATCATTTTGTATGTTGTTCATTAAGAGGTATGGAAATGTTTGGAAATGATTAGCCATTGGAATGGTTAATCATGATCATTCCTTGTGCCATGTATGCTAAAAGGGCTAGTTGAATCAAAGAAATTATGAAGTAGGTAAAGGTTACCTTGAAAACAGATGCTGACAGCAGCAGTGATGTGGATGTGAAAAATCACTATAAATAGTAGGAATGGAATTAAATAGTGAATAAATTATGTAAATGAACCTTGATGAATCTACTTTCATATGGAAGAAACGAAATGGTCATATGAGTTATATGTTAAGAGATATTAAAGTTCTCGTGAAACAGGGCCAGAACGGTTTCTGGATCCCCTGTTCCGAATTTGGAAATTCATTGTAAATTAACCAGAGATAATTAGGAGTCATTCCATATATATATAGATTCCTCTTTGAGTCTAGTTTCTATGGAAACAAGCGGCATCAGTATTGAAGCCCTGTACAGGGAGATATCCAAGTCATAATCCGCGAAGGTCAGTGTAGTCGATCCCTGTAACAGGGGAGAATTTAACTAATAAACTGTACTAATTGGCCCGACCAAAAATTCTAGAAAACAATTAGTGGATGGAAATATGAGTCTAATTTCAGGGAAAAATTACAAAACTGATTTTCAAGCTTTGAAACTCAAGATATGATTTTTAAGGCGACAATGATGCAGTAACCAGCTTGTCTTGAAAACTTTAAATGGACTGTGAAAATGATTAAGTCAAGTTTGTGTGCACCTTATGTTCGACTCCGGTAACGGACTCGGGTACGGGGTGTTACAATTTTATTGGTATCAGAGCTACGGTTTAGTCAATTCTAGGACTACCGTAATGCGTTTGGGTATAGCTATACATGCCATTTTATGTGATTATTTGATAGTGTGGTGATTTCTGACGTTTGAATTTGTGTTTATTTATAGTAATGGATCCCGATCCCAACCGAGCGATAGCTAATGATGTGGAGAGTGTGGCACCTGCTCCCGCATAAGGGACAGCGCCGACGGACTCTCAACCTGTTGCTAGCAATCCGAATGATGAGGCTAGGCAAGCTTTCTATAGCGTGATGAATGATTGGTTCAACCAATACATTCGAACTAACACTACTGCTCCACAACCTCCATTCCCGACTAATACAACCCCGCACCTACAATGCCTCCGATGGAATCGACCAAATAAGGTCCAATAAGCCCCAGTTGATGAATCCGAAAACATGGGGCTCTGAATTTAAAGCTACGGATAGCGATTTATGCCGAAACAAGCTGAATTTTGGTTGGACAACACTATCCGCACTCGATGAGCTATCTTGTACACCGATGAATGCCTAAAGTGTACTATCTCCTTGCTACGTGATTACGCCTACTATTGGTGGTGTACTCGACTTCACAGTTGTGCCGAGAGCAAGTAACTTGGGAGTTTTTCCAAACGAGTTTGGAAAAAGTATATCGAAGAGATTTATGGATCAAAAGCGGAAGGAATTTCTTGAACTTAAACAAGGTTCCATGTCGATTCTGACTATGAGCGAAAATTTGTGAGGCTTAGCCAGATGCTGCGAGAATGCATTTCTTGAAGTCGTGATGTGTAAACGCTCAAGATGGACTGAATGATGATATAAAGTCGTATGTTGGCATTTTGGAAATCCGAGAGTTTGTGGCTCTTGTCGAGCGAAGTGCAAAGTCGAGGAGCTCGAATGGAGAAAAGAAAAGCTAAAGCGGAGCAAGGGAGTTTCAGAAGAGGTCTTGGGAAGCCCTTCCCACATCATCAAAGAAATTTAGAGATGTCTTAGGCGGTCTAGAGACACTTGGGCTTTTCTAGACGAGATCGCAATCGACCCCGTGACCACACGAGTCACTTTGATCGCCATGGTGGAAATGATCGTCGAGAGAGAACGCAGTGCCGTATTGTGGCAAATGGCATTCGGAAGTTGTAGATTCTGTGACCGCTCTGTTACAAGTGCGGATCGATTGACCACTTCATTAAAGATTGCCCAAGGTTGTCTGAACAGAATGTAGGTCAGAGTGGGAAACCGGGCGCTACCACTGCTCGAGGTAGACCATCTAGAAATACGGGCAATGCTAGTGGTGGTCAGAGAGGATCTAGAGATGCTACGACCAGATCCAAGGCTCGCGCTCCTACTAGGGCTTATGCCATACGCGTACGTGAGGATGCTTCCTCGCCAGATGTTATTACCGGTACTTTCACTCTCTTTGATACTAATGTGATTGCTTTGATTGACCTTGGTTCTACTCATTCTTATATATGCGAAACCTTAGCATCCAGTAAGACTTTACCTATTGAGTCTACTGAGTTCGTAATTAGGGTGTCAAATCCCTTGGGTCATTACGTGCTTGTCGACAAAGTGTGTAAGAAATGCCCCCTAGTAATTCGAGGTTCCTGTTTTCCGGCGGACTTGATGCTTTTACCGTTCGATGAATTTGATGTTATTCTTGGTTTGGATTGGTTGACCGTGCATGATGCGGTTGTGAATTGCAAAAGCAAGACTATTGATTTGAGGTGCGCAAATAACGAGATGATCCGAGTTGAGTCTACGGACTTGAAGGGGTTGCCAGCTATAATATCATCAATGTTGGCCCAGAAATATGTAAGAAAAGGGTGCGAAGCATACCTTGCGTATGTACTTGATGATAAGGAGTTAGAAATAAAACCGAATCTGTCTTGGTGGTTTGTGAATACCGGATGTTTTCTAGAAGAATTACGGGTTTGCCACTGTTCGGAGATAGAGTTTGGTATTGAGCTTGTACAGGACCACACCGATTTTGATAGCTCCGTATCGTATGGCACCAACGGAATTAAAGGAGTTGAAAGCTCGGTTGCAAGAGTTGGTGGATAGAGGTTTTGCTCGCCGAGAGTTTTTCACCTTGGGGTGCACTAGTGTTGTTTGTGAAAAGAAGGACGAACCATGAGGTTGTGCATCGACTATCGTCGACTTAATAAAGTGACAATAAAGAACAAATATCCGTTATCACAGTATCGATGATTTGTTCGATCAATGAAGGAGCCTCGATTCTCAAAATAGATTTGAGATTGGGCTATTATCGATGCGAATCCGAGATTCGGACATACCCAAAACTGCCTTCAGAACGAGATATGGTCACTACGAGTTCTTAGTGATGTTGTTTGGGCTCACTAATGCCCCTGCGGTATTTATGGATTTGATGAATCGGATCTTAAGACCATATTTGGATCGGTTCGTAGTTGTGTTCATTGGCGACATCTTGGTCTATTCAAGAGATGAGACCGAACATGCGGAGCACACGAGATTAGTGTTGCAAATATTACGGGATAAGCGGTTATATGCTAAGTTCAAGCAAGTGTGAGTTACGGTTAAGAGAGGTTAGCTTCTTGGGTCATGTGGTATCTGCATCGGTATTCGAGTCGACCGAGCAAAATTTCAGCCATACTAACTGGAAGCCTCCAAGAAATATTACGAGGTTCGAGCTTTTTGGGACTTGCTTACTTACCGACGGTTTGTAAAAGGATTCTCAATGATAGCCACACCCATGACGAAACCGCTTGAAAAGAGGTCAAGTTTGAATGGACGGAAAAGTGTCGAAAAGTTTCGATCAATTGAAAACTCATTTGACGGAGCTCCAGATTAGTGCAACCCGAATCGGCAAAGAGTTTGTCATCTATAGTGACGCCTCCTACTTGGGTTAGGTTGCGTATTGATGCAAGAAGGTCGAGTTGTGGCCTATCGTCGAGACAATTAAAGCCACATGAGAAAAATTATCCGACCCATGATCTCGAATTGGTCGCCATCGTATTCGCCTTAAAGATATGGCGACATTACTTATTTGGTGAGAAGTGCCACGTGTATTCGGATCACAAAAGTCTCAAATATTTGATGACTCAAAGAGACTTAAATCTGCGACAAAGACGTTGGCTCGAGTTGTTAAAAGATTATGAGCTTGTCATTGATTATCACCCGGAAAGGCTAATGTGGTTGCGGGCGCCTAAGCGAAAATCACTTTACTTTCTTTACGAGCTATGAATGTACACTTGTCTATTCTACCCAACAATGTGTTAATAGCGAATTAAAGGCCAAACCATTATTGACTCATCAAATTCGTGAAGCTCGTAAAGTTGACGATGAGTTGGTTGCAAAACCAATTTGAGTGTGTTCAAACAAGGAATCGGAGTTTCAAATTGATGATGACGATTGTTTGAGGTTCGAAGTCGTCTGTGTGTTCCAAAGAATTGAACTTATTTCGATAATTCGAGCGAAGCCCATTGTAGCCGAATGGCAATCCACCGGGAGTACGAAGATGTACAACGATTTGAAACGTCGGTTTTGGTGGCATGGTATGAAACAAGACATCTCGACTTTGTTTGAGATGTTTAATATGTCAACAAGTGAAAGCGAAACATCAAGTGCCTTGAGGTTACTTCACCGATCACGATACCCGAGTGGAAATGGGATCGAGTCACAATGGACTTTGTGTCCGGACCGCCATTGTCGACAAGTAAGAAGGATGCGATTTGGGTTGTTGTTGATAGACCGACTAAGTCGGCTCACTTTATCCCCGTCGTCACGGATTTTTCATTGGATAAACTAGCTGAATTATACGTTTCTCAGTTGTGAGATTACACGAGTACCGATTTACATTGTGTCGGATAGAGATCCGAGATTCACCTCGCGATTTTGGAAGAAATTGCAAGAAGCTTTGGGTACCAAGTTGCATTTCAAGACCGCCTTTCACCCCCAAACCGATGGTCAATCCGGCGGATGATTCGGATACTTGAGGATATGTTGAGATGTTGCATCCTCGAGTTCGATGGTTTATGGGAGCGGTATTTACCTTTGATTGAATTCGCTTACAACAATAGTTTTCAATCAAGTATTAAGATGGTGCCTTACGAGGCCTTGTATGGGCATAAATGACGTACACCATTGTTTTGGACCGAGCTCGGTGAGAGCAAAATTTTCGAGTGGATTTGATTAAAGATCTTTGAATGAAAAGTAAAAGTAATCTGTGAAAATCGAAGATAGCCTCCGATCGTCAGAAGTCGTACGCGGATCTGAAACGAAAAGAGAGTATCAGGTGGGAGATAAAGTGTTTTTTAAAGTTTCGCCTTGGAAAAAGATACTCAGATTTGGCCATAAAGGCAAATTGAGCCCGAGGTTCATCGGGCCATATGAGATATCCGAACGAGTCGGTCCAGTTGCGTATCGATTGATTTTGCCCCCTGAACTTGAAAAGATTCACGACGTCTTTCATGTTTCGATGCTTCGACGTTATAGATCTGATCCATCACACGTAGTTAGTCTATCAGAAGTTGAAATTCAAGCCAATATGAGTTATGAAGAAGAATCGATTCGTATCCTAGCACGTGAAGTGAAAGAGTTGCGAAACAAAAGGGTTCCGCTAGTGCAAGTGTTATGGCTCAAACACGGGATGGAAGAAGCTACTTGGGAACCCGAGAACTCTATGAAAGAGCGATACCCAAACCTATTTACCGGTAAGATTTTCGGGGACGAAAATTTCTTAAGTGGGGGAGAGTTGTGACAGCCTTAAAACGACCCTAGTCGGAATGTGGTTTCGGGACCACAAAACCGAGGCATAAAAATAATTTAATATTCATTTTGATGCCTATGATATGTGTTAATTCGTGTGTGACATTTTTGATGATTTGATTTAGGGTTATAAATGTGAATTTCACTAAAAAGGACCTAGTAGTAAACTTTGAAAGTAGGGTAGGGAAATGTGTGATGACTAATTAAAGCATGCATGCAAAACAATGGTCTTGCATGTCAAATACCCCTCTTTTTTATAAGTGGTGGCCGGCCATGACAAGGGAGGATGGGCAAAACATGTCATAGACATGTTTTGTTGGTGCAATATGGGAGGAAAAATTAAACTAAGGTGAGGAATAAAGAAATGAAAAAAAAAAGAAAGAAGGTGTGTGATTCCCCCCATTGTCGTGAGTGGAAGAGAAAGAAAGAAAAAAAATTGTTCATCCTTTCTTTGAGCCAAAACTAGGAAGAAAATACAAAGAGAAAAGAAAAGCTTCATCCTTTGGTTCTTCTTGGCCGGTTTGAAAGGAGAAAGGTTGAAGATATTCGGCCATATTTGCATCTAAGTTAAGGTATGTTGATGTTGTGTTGATGAGATATTAAGTGATTTTTGTAAACCATGTTGAAATTTGATTTGTGGGGTGAGTATGGTTTTCGGCTATAAAAGATTAATAAGGGTGATGGTTGTGTTTTATGCTAAACTTAGATAAATAATGGTAGTTGCTTACATCTTGATATCTATGAGTTCCTTTCTTGGTTCTACCATAGACCCACAAGTATATGTTTATGTGGTGTTGTTGGAGATTATGATAGAAGCTAATGAGTGAGAGTTTGATAGATACTATGAGGTTAAACTTCATGAGATTGTAAGCTTGTAAGTTGGATGATGAAATTCATGCTTTGTGAAGGTAAATGGTGTGGAAGGAGCATTCGGCCATGATGAAAATATATGAGATAGTTATAATCAACTTGAGATTCGGCCCTTGCACCTACATGTATATATGTTGCACATGATGTATTGGTATGACATATATACTATCTCAAGGTATATATTTGCATACGATGATGTTTGGTTATGAAATAAATGATGGATGCGTATTGAGTTACAATATGGAATGCGTTAGTTAGTAAAATGTATGCTGTTTTTGTGTGGTATTAAGTGTATAATTGGCCTCAACATGGACATGCATATTCGGCCACATGAAGGGGGGTTGGTGTGCATGCATTCGGTTAGAGGCAAGCATATTGATGCCTATTCTTGGCTTGGAAAATTCGGCTAAGGAGAGTACTAACTAATGTGTTGAATTCGATTCGTGATTTCGTACACATGTGACTCTAATGTCTAATGTATATAAGGGCTAAGTACCTTGAGCTTCACTTTGATGTTTGAATGAATTGTATTGAATTGCTTGTTGTGATTAAAAATTGTGCATGACCATTGTGTATTTGAGCTAAAGGATGGCCATATGACCATTTAAACTCCTTGTCATATTCGGCCATAAGCTATCATAATGAGATTTTAATAAGTTAAATTTGTGTGAATTAGCTCAAGAGCTTAGAGGACCACAGTTGGATAAGGGAAAGGAAAAAGTGATCGAATAGCCGTCGAAATCATTCGACAACATCCGAGGTAAGTCTTCGAGTAATGACCCTACTTGAATTATATTGAAATGATTTGTCATATTACGGCGGACAGCCGAATGTGCGCAGGGACTAAGTTATAAAGTCAATTGAAATCATGCTCTTTGTGTGTGGCTATTGAGCCGAAAATAAATGTTTTGTGTTTGAGCCTTAGTAACGAGAATGAAATATGGATGTAACACCCCTAACTCGTGACCGACGCCGGTGTCGGACACGAGGGGTTAACGAGACAAATCCTCTTAAAGTACCGACCAATTTGGCATTTCTGGACAGGCTGGAAAACTGCGTCACCGTCGCCTTAAAAATCATATCTCGAGTTCCAAAACTCGGAAACTGGTTTCGTAAATTTTCCCTGAATTTAGACTCATATACCCATCCATGGATTTATTTTTAGAATTTTTGGTTGGGCCAATTGGTACAGTTTATTAGTTAAAGTCACCCATGTTACAGGGATCGACTGCTCTGACCTCCGCGCGTTACAACTTGAATATCTTTCTGTATAGGGCTTTAATACTGGTACCGTTTGTTTCTAATGAAACTAGACTCAAAATGGAATCTGTACATATAAGGCATGACTCATAATTATTTCTGGATAATTTATGGTAAATTTTCAAAGTCGCGACAGGGGACCCAGAAATCGTTCTGGCCCTGTCTCACGAGAACTTTAATATTTCCCAGTATACTGCTTATATGGTCGTTTCGTTTCGTCCATATAAAAATAGATTCATCAAGGATCAGTTTCATAATTTACTCACTATTTAATTCTACTTCTACTATTTTTAGTGATTTTTCAATCTCATCTCACTGCTGCTGTCCGCAACAGTTACTGCAGTAGACTATGCCAATTTCATGAATTTTTCCTTGGCCTTAATCATCCATCATACATGACACAAATTATGGCCACCTTAACAAAATTTGAGTTTCTAAGACTCGTGGCTATAGGTTCTAGCATCCCACTCGACGACCACATAGGCCATTTTCACATGGCTTAAAGTTTACAACCCACAATTCGACAAAATATAATAGCCTATACATGCCAAATGTTCTTCAACAACAAAAAACAATACCACAAGATTTCAGCGGTGTGATGACTTCAACGACGGTTCCGAGCACGCAACAATACGAGTCCAAGAGACCTAAAATGGGTGACAAGAAAACACCGAGTGAGTTTACAACTCAGTAAGTCATAAGCATTCGTCAATCCACTGATAAAGTTACTACTACATGTACAACAAATGAGGCTAGGTACTCGTCCATATCGAATCTATACCATAATACCTCGAACCTTTCGGTCCAATCTCGTACCAATTCATACATCCACATTTCATATTCTACACAACAAGATAATCAAGCATTTTTACACATTAACTCAATTTCCAGCACAACCATACAATTTCAATCATCACATAGATTTAAGGCTTACCAAATTCAACCCCAAGCATGAACGTATTCTCTATTCGTCATGAGCTCGAGGTACTTACCCGATTCGCTGTCCGGGATTAACTCGATAATGTCGCGCACTCAGTGCCAATTGTAATACAAGAGCATATAGTGAATCCGCACACTTAGTGCTATATATTTTCAGCTCGCACACTTAGTGCTATAGAATCAAACTCGCACACTTAGTGCTGTACAATTTAAACCCGCACACTTAGTGCCAATCTTGTCACCGTGTCCATTTATACCCGCACACTTAGTGCCGTGACCAATACCTTATGCATTTTGCTGCCTTCATACATTCAACAATGGCATCATTCCATACACATACATTTTCATTTACACATCAATTCATTAAACACAATTGTATATATATTATGATCATTTAAACCAACACCAATATATATGCTTAATGACTTACCTTGTGTTAGGTAAAATAGTTCCAAGTCGGCTACTCGATGACCTTCGATTTCCCCTTGTTGGACGCCTCTCCTTTAAGATCTTGAGCTAAATCAAACAAATTTACTTCTCAATCGAGACACATACACACGGCAACCATATACATTTCAAAGGTCAATTTATTCGTATCATTTGTCCATATATTAGCTTTTAACGCATTTGGTCACTAGGGCGACCATATTTAACTTTCAAGCATTCATTTCTAATTCTAGTTAAACAATGCGAATGCCATTAGCTACTAATGACACACACACACATATAAGCACATTTAGCATTTGATACATTCGGCCTTAGCATAATTTCATTAAGAGTCCCCATTAGCCACTTCACTCATCAATTATCTCAACTACTTGATAATCCATACTTATCATGCTAGCCGAATATTTCTTATTCAAGTTCATCATCTTCATATTCGGCACTAACATCACAATCTCATATCATGGCCGAATGCTCCTCTTAAACTATTGTTCATCTAGATTTAGCATGAAACAACAATCATCACCCTTGCTAGTTACCCTAGCCGAAAAACTCACTTATTCAAAAACCAAGATTTCAACATGGGTTACCTAAAGAACTTGATAACTAGTTCAAATTTCATCCATCTAACTTACTAATCAAATGTGTACAACATTTCCACCATCTTCTTTAACATCTACCATGGCCGAACGTTCATATCACCATAATTTTTCAAAGATTTGGCATGGTTAAATAAGGGCTTAGAATCTAGCTTAAAACCATGCTAAGATTTAAAGAGCTAACTTGAATTCTTACCTTAATTTCCAGCTCAAGGTGGCTGAATTTCTTCCTCTTTTCCTCTTCTACACGGCTAAGAAGAACCAAAGTATGAAGCCTTTTCCTTCTCCCTTTTTTTTTTTTTCGGTCATGCATGAGAATGATGGACACATTTTTTTCTTTGTTTTCTTCCTTTAATTTTTCATTAGTTTATTTCCCATGCTTCTTTTTTTATTCCTCCTTACATAATCCATTAGCTAGACATGTTTGAAACATGTTTCCCTTGCCCATAACTTGTCATGGCGGCCACTTATCCAAAATAAATGGAGTATTTGACATGCAACTCCATTTATTTTACTTCATTCTTTATTAACCTCTTAAAATAGCCACATATATTTAAATCCTTCACATGAGTCCTTTTCTTTCAATTCACAATCAAATTAACTAAATCAAAGAATTCAAAATTCACACATGTATTTTCACATATTCTAGACAATAAATATTACGTTTGAACATGTCGGTGACTCGGTTTAGCGGTCCGAAACCACTTCCGACTAGGGTTAAATTAGGGATGTCACAACTCTCCCCACTTAAGAAATTTTCGTCCCGAAAATCTTACGATAAATAGGCTCGGTATCGCTCTTTCATAGAGTCCTCAAGTTCCCAAGTGGCTTCTTCCATCCCGTGTTTATGCCACAACACCTTCACTAATGGAATTTTCTTGTTTCGTAGCTCTTTTACTTCACGCGTCAGAATGCGAACCGGCTCTTCTTCATAGCTCAAATTAGGCTGAACCTCGACCTCAGATGGAGTAATTACGTGTGTCGGGTCAGACCTATATCGTCGAAGCATCGAAACATGGAAAACGTTGTGAATCTTTTCGAGCTCAGGGGGTAATATTAATCGATACGCTACTGGCCCAACTTCGTTCGAGATACTTCAGATGGACCGATGAACCTCGGACTCAATTTGCCCTTACGGCCAAATCTAAGCACCTTCTTCGGGTGAAACTTTGAGAAAGACCTTGTCTTCAACCCGATATTCAACATCTTTTCTTTTCAAATCCGCATACGACTTTTGGCGATCCGAGCGACTTTCAAACTTTCACGAATTACTCGAACTTTTGCTCGGCATCCTTAACCAAATCAACCCGAAGAATTTACCTTCACTAAGTTCAGTCGAATAATGGGTGCGGCATTTACGACCGTATAAAGCCTCGTAAGGCGCCATCTTAATACTTGATTGAAAGCTATTGTTGTGGCGAATTCAATCAAAGGTAAATACCGTTCCCATGAACCACTAAACTCAAGGATGCAACATCTCAACATATCCTCGAGTATTTGAATTATCCGTTCGGATTGACCATCGGTTTGGGGATGAAAAGCGGTGCTAAAATGCGACTTGGTACCCAAAGCATCTTGCAATTTCTTCCAAAATCGCGACGTAAATCTTGGGTCTCTATCCGACACGATAGAAATAGGCACCCCGTGTAATCTCACAATTTGAGAAACGTACAATTCCGCTAATTTGTCCATTGAAAAATCCATACGTACGGGGATAAAGTGAGCCGACTTAGTTAGTCTATCGACAACGACCCAAATCGCATCCTTCTTACTCACTGACAATGGCAGTCCGGATACAAAGTCCATTGTGACTCGATCCCATTTCCATTCGGGTATCATGATCGGTGAAGTAATCCCGATGGCACTTGATGTTCGCTTTCACTTGTTGACATATCGACACCTTGAAACAATTTGAAATGTCTCGTTTCATACCGGCCACCAAAATTGGCGTTTGGTCATTGTACATTTTAGTACTACCCGGGTGGATTAACATTCGATAACAATGGGCTTCATTTAGAATTATCGAAATAAGTTCCGAATTCTTTGGAACACACAGACGACTTCTGAACCTCAAACAATCGTCATCATCAATTTGAAACTCGATTCCTTGTTCGAATACACTCGGCCGTTTTGCAAGCAACTCCTCATCAACTTTCGAGCTTCCCGAATTTGATGAGCCAACAATGGTTTGGCCTTTAATTCGCTACTAACACATTGTCGGGTAGAATAGACAAGTGTACATTCATCGCTCAGAAAGCAAGCGGTGATTTCGACTTAAGGCATCCGCAACCACATTGGCCTTTCCCGGTGATAATCAATAACGAGTTCATAATCTTTTAACAACTCGAGCCATCGTCTTTGTCGCAGATTTAAGTCTCTTTGAGTCATCAAATATTTGAGACTTTTGTGATCCGAATACACTTGGCACTTCTCACCAAATAAGTAATGTCGCCATATCTTTAAGGCGAATCGATGGCGACCAATTCGAGGTCATGGGTTGGATAATTTTTCTCATGTGGCTTTAATTGTCTCGACGCATAGGCCACAACTCGACCTTCTTGCATCAATACGCAACCTAACCCAAGTAGGGAGGCATCACTATAGATGACAAACTCTTTGCCAGATTCGGGCTGTACTAGAACTAGAGCTTTCGTCAAATGGGTTTTCAATTGGTCGAAACTTTTCTGACACTTTTCCGTCCATTCAAATTTGACATCTTTCTGAAGCAGTTTTGTCATGGGTGTGGCTATCATCGAGAATCCTTTCACAAACCGTCGGTAGTAACCAGCAAGCCCCAAAAAGCTCCTAACTTCGGTAACATTCCTTGGAGGTTTCCAATTGACTATGGCCGAAATTTTGTTCAGTCCACCACGACACCGTCACGGACACCACGTGCCCCAAAAAGCTAACCTCTTTCAACCAAAATTCACATTTCTTGAACTTTATGTATATCGCTTATCTCGTAAGATTTGCAACACTAGCCTCGGTGTTCAAAGATGTTCGGTTTCATCTTTCGAATAGACCAAAATGTCATCGATAAATACAACTACGAACCGATCCAAGTATGGCTGAAAATTCTATTCATTAAATCCATAAACACCGCGGGGCATTAGTGAGCCCAAACGGCATCACCAAGAATTCGTAGTGACCGTACCTCGTTCTAAAAGCGGTTTTGGGTATGTCCGATTCTCGGACCTCAACCGATAGTACCCGACCTCAAATCTATCTTTGAAAACACCGAGGCTCCCTTTAATTGATCAAACAAATCATCAATTCGTGGCAATGGATATTTATTCTTTATCGTCACTTTATTGAGTTGACGATAGTCGATGCACAACCTCATGGTTCCGTCCTTCTTCTTCACAAACAATACAAAGCGCCCCATGGAGAAAAACTCTCGATTGAGCGAAACCTCTATCCGTCAATTCTTGCAATTGAACCTTCAATTCCTTTAATTCCGTTAATGCCATACGATACGGGGCTATTGAAATCGGCGTAGTACCGGTACAACTTCGATGCGAATTCCACTTCTCGAACCGGTGGCAATCCGGTAACTCCTCGGAAAAACATCGAATACTCACAAACCACTGGTACCGATTCGAGTTTCCTTTCCGTCTCTTTACTTCCAAACACATACGCAAGGTATGTTTCACACCCTTTTCACATATCTTGACGGTCATAGAAGATATTATTGTTTGGCACTCCTTTTAAATCGATGAGACTCGACTCGAACTACCTCATTATTTGCACTCCTCAAATCAATGGTTTTCCTTTGCGATCCACCACGCATCATGCACTCACCAATCCATACCAAGAATAACATCAATTCATGAAATGGTAGAAGCATCGGATCGGTAGGAAAAGCAGATTCTCGAATTATTAGGGGCATCTCTTGCACACTTTATCAACAAGCACGTATTGACCCAAAGGGTTTGACACTCGAATTACGAACTCGGTAGACTCAACGGTAGAGTCTTCTTGGATGCTAAGGTTTCACATACATATGAGTGAGTAGAGGGGGTCAATCAATGCAATCACAATAGTATCAAAGAGAGTAAAAGTACCGTGATAACGTCGGGGAGGATGCCTCCTCTCGTGCGCGGATGGCATATGCTCTAGCAGAGTACGGGTCTCGGATCGGACAGCCGTATTAGAGGCTCCTCTCGATTACCACCCCTACCTCCAGAGATTCTCGGGGCCTCCCTCCGGCCGTCGTTCCACTAGGTCTTGCACCTTGCGTCTTATTCCTCTCATCTAGCTCCGTGCAATCTCTAATGAAGTGGTCCTTGAACCGCATCCATAACAGCCCTATTAATGCAGACTTACCCCAACATTCACCTAGGTGTCGTCTTCCACATTGGGGCATTCGGTCTCTCTTGACGATTATTGCCCACACTAGCTCTTTGAAGTAGCTCGGAGTCCGTCAATGGTCGGGCTCTAATGGAAATTCCCGATGTCCTCGACTTCTTGGTGTCCTCCACGAACCTCTTTACAGCCGAGAACGGAGCTTTACTCGTCGATCTTTTACGGTAATCTCTTGCTTCAAATTCAGCCTTCTTCTTCTCCTTCCCAAGTTCTTCCGCCTTGCGAGCTCGTTCGACTAGTGTCACGAACTCCTTTATCTCCAAAATTCCCACTAGTAACTTTAACTCTTCATTCAATCCTTCTTCAAATCTTTTGCACATCGCAACCTCATCAGCCACACACTCCGAGCATACCGACTAAGTCTTACGAACTCATGTTCAGATTCGATCTGATCATCCGCCTTGCTTGAGTTCCAAGAATTCCTTACGCTTCGATCGATGAACCGTTGACTAATGTATTTCTTTCAAATTGGATTGGAAGAAATCCCAAGTAACTCGTTCATTTGGGACTACGGAAATTAAAGTCCTCCACCAATAGTAAGTGAGTCTCATAACAAGGATATAGCACACTTAAGACATTCGTCGGGTGTGCATGACGATCATCTAACACTCTAATGGTGTTATCGAGCGAACTTCGGCCTTTTCGGCATCATCGGTAACTATGGCCTTGAACTCCTCGGCCCACGCTTCCTAATCAAGTCCACGGTGGTTTACTCACCTCACAGATCGATGCTGGAGGCATTGCGGGCTCTTGGGGTGGAGTATTTAAATTCGGGAATGGTTGGACAGCCGGGTTGGTTCGGGCATATTGCGCGACCCACTCATTCATCATAGTGAAGAAGGCTTGTTTCGCCCTTCATTTTGATTATTCGCGGATGACCGAGGCTCAACAGCGGTGTCCCTTGCGCAGGAGCAGCCGCTACACTTTCAACGTCATCCGCCAAGGGTCTCTCTACCGGGTTCCATCGCTAATCAAAACAAAAATTTCAACCGTCAAGTCATCACATTATTAAGCACTATCAATTTGGCATGTATAGCTAGACTCACACGCGCTATGGTAGTCCTAGAACCGACTAAACCATAGCTCTGATACCAATAAAATTGTAACACCCTAACTCGTGACCGGCGCGTGTCGGACACGAGGGGTTAACGAGACAAATCCTCTTAAAGTACCGACCAATTTGGCATTTCTGGACAGGCTGGAAAACTGCGTCACCGTCGCCTTAAAATCATATCTCGAGTTCCAAAACTCGGAAACTGGTTTCGTAAATTTTCCCTGAATTTAGACTCATATACCCATCCATGGATTTATTTTTAGAATTTTTGGTTGGGCCAATTGGTACAGTTTATTAGTTAAAGTCACCCATGTTACAGGGATCGACTGCTCTGACCTCCGCGCGTTACAACTTGAATATCTTTCTTTATAGGGCTTTAATACTGGTACCGTTTGTTTATAATGAAACTAGACTCAAAATGGAATCTGTACATATAAGGCATGACTCCTAATTCTTTCTGGATAATTTATGGTAAATTTTCAAAGTCGCGACAGGGGACCCAGAAATCGTTCTGGCCCTGTCTCACGAGAACTTTAATATTTCCCAGTATACTGCTTATATGGTCGTTTCGTTTCGTCCATATAAAAATAGATTCATCAAGGATCAGTTTCATAATTTACTCACTATTTAATTCTACTTCTACTATTTTTAGTGATTTTTCAATCTCATCTCACTGCTGCTGTCCGCAACAGTTACTGCAGTAGACTATGCCAATTTCATGAATTTTTCCTTGGCCTTAATCATCCATCATACATGACACAAATTATGGCCACCTTAACAAAATTTGAGTTTCTAAGACTCGTGGCTATAGGTTCTAGCATCCCACTCGGCGACCACATAGGCCATTTTCACATGGCTTAAAGTTTACAACCCACAATTCGACAAAATATAATAGCCTATACATGCCAAATGTTCTTCAACAACAAAAAACAATACCACAAGATTTCAGCCGGTGTGATGACTTCAACGACGGTTCCGAGCACGCAACAATACGAGTCCAAGAGACCTAAAATGGGTGACAAGAAAACACCGAGTGAGTTTACAACTCAGTAAGTCATAAGCATTCGTCAATCCATCGATAAAGTTACTACTACATGTACAACAAATGAGGCTAGGTACTCGTCCATATCGAATCTATACCATAATACCTCGAACCTTTCGGTCCAATCTCGTACCAATTCATACATCCACATTTCATATTCTACACAACAAGATAATCAAGCATTTTACACATTAACTCAATTTCCAGCACAACCATACAATTTCAATCATCACATAGATTTAAGGCTTACCAAATTCAACCCCAAGCATGAGCGTATTCTCTATTCGTCATGAGCTCGAGGTACTTACCCGATTCGCTGTCCGGGATTAACTCGATAATGTCGCACACTCAGTGCCAATTGTAATACAAGAGCATATAGTGAATCCGCACACTTAGTGCTATATATTTTCAGCTCGCACACTTAGTGCTATAGAATCAAACTCGCACACTTAGTGCTGTACAATTTTAAACCCGCACACTTAGTGCCAATCTTGTCACCGTGTCCATTTATACCCGCACACTTAGTGCCGTGACCAATACCTTATGCATTTTGCTGCCTTCATACATTCAACAATGGCATCATTCCATACACATACATTTTCATTTACACATCAATTCATTAAACACAATTGTATATATATTATGATCATTTAAACCAACACCAATATATATGCTTAATGACTTACCTTGTGTTAGGTAAAATAGTTCCAAGTCGGCTACTCGATGACCTTCGATTTCCCCTTGTTGGACGCCTCTCCTTTAAGATCTTGAGCTAAATCAAACAAATTTACTTCTCAATCGACACATACACACGGCAACCATATACATTTCAAAGGTCAATTTATTCGTATCATTTGTCCATATATTAGCTTTTAACGCATTTGGTCACTAGGCGACCATATTTAACTTTCAAGCATTCATTTCTAATTCTAGTTAAACAATGCGAATGCCATTAGCTACTAATGACACACACACACACATATAAGCACATTTAGCATTTGATACATTCGGCCTTAGCATAATTTCATTAAGAGTCCCCATTAGCCACTTCACTCATCAATTATCTCAACTACTTGATAATCCATACTTATCATGCTAGCTGAATATTTCTTATTCAAGTTCATCATCTTCATATTCGGCACTAACATCACAATCTCATATCATGGCGAATGCTCCTCTTAAACTATTGTTCATCTAGATTTAGCATGAAACAACAATCATCACCCTTGCTAGTTACCCTAGCGAAAAACTCACTTATTCAAAAACCAAGATTTCAACATGGGTTACCTAAAGAACTTGATAACTAGTTCAAATTTCATCCATCTAACTTACTAATCAAATGTGTACAACATTTCCACCATCTTCTTTAACATCTACCATGGCGAACGTTCATATCACCATAATTTTTCAAAGATTTCGGCATGGTTAAATAAGGGCTTAGAATCTAGCTTAAAACCATGCTAAGATTTAAAGAGCTAACTTGAATTCTTACTTTAATTTCCAGCTCAAGGTGGCTGAATTTCTTCCTCTTTTCCTCTTCTACGGCTAAGAAGAACCAAAGTATGAAGCCTTTTCCTTCTCCCTTTTTTTTTTTTTTCGGTCATGCATGAGAATGATGGACACATTTTTTTTCTTTGTTTTCTTCCTTTAATTTTTCATTAGTTTATTTCCCATGCTTCTTTTTTTTATTCCTCCTTACATAATCCATTAGCTAGACATGTTTGAAACATGTTTCCCTTGCCCATAACTTGTCATGGTAGGCCACTTATCCAAAATAAATGGAGTATTTGACATGCAACTCCATTTATTTTACTTCATTCTTTATTAACCTCTTAAAATAGCCACATATATTTAAATCCTTCACATGAGTCCTTTTCTTTCAATTCACAATCAAATTAACTAAATCAAAGAATTCAAAATTCACACATGTATTTTCACATATTCTAGACAATAAATATTACGTTTGAACATGTCGGTGACTCGGTTTAGCGGTCCCGAAACCACTTCCCGACTAGGGTTAAATTAGGGATGTCACAATGGATGTGTCGTGATTATTGATATATGTGTACATGAGCATTTGAATGATACCCGGGCTAAGTCCCGAAGGCATTTATGCTAGTGATTATATCCGGGCTAAGACCAAGGCATTCGTATGAAGTTGTTATATCCGAGCTAAGACCCGAAGGCATTTGTGCAAGTTACCAAATCCGGGTTAAGACCCGAAGGCAATTGTGCTTGTGGTTATATCCGGCTAAATTCCGAAGAGACTCGGTTTGAAGGTGAGCGTTTTGGTGCTGTAATAAATTCAATTAATACGCTCGAAAAACCCATACGATAAGGTATGTTTACATGTGCATCGGAAAAGTCGATCCGTTTGAAATAGTATTCGTTCAATCGACTAACGAACTTTCAGCTCTTAGATAGGTTGATACCTTGTGTGTATATGTTGATGAAGTGTGAAGTAAGTATGATTATGAGAATGTGTATTAATAAAGTGATTCATTTAGCTATGTGAATGTAATACTTTAGTCAAAGCTGATTTCATTACTTGAGACTTACTAAGCATTAAAATGCTTACCCCGTTGCTTTGGCTCTTTGTTTTATAGATTTTGCTCGTTAGCTATCGGATTTGGGATCATCGAAGTCGAAGTCATCCACACTATCGAAGCCCCCTTTTTGGTACAAATTTTGGTTGAACTTTGAAATGGCATGTATAGGACTACTCTTTCGTTTGTTGGTCATAGACCCCTTTGATTTTGTATAGATTTGGATAGCCATGCGAAAATGGCTTATATACACTTTGGCATGGTATCATAATCATTTTGTATGTTGTTCATTAAGAGGTATGGAAATGTTTGGAAACGATTAGCCATTGGAATGGTTAATCATGATCATTCCTTGTGCCATGTATGCTAAAAGGGCTAGTTGAATCAAAGAAATTATGAAGTAGGTAAAGGTTACCTTGAAAACAGATGCTGACAGCAGCAGTGATGTGGATGTGAAAAATCACTAAAAATATTAGGAATGGAATTAAATAGTTAATAAATTATGTAAATGAACCTTGATGAATCTACTTTTATATGGAAGAAACGAAACGGTCATATGAGTTATATGTTAAGAGATATTAAAGTTCTCGTCAAACAGGTCCAGAACGGTTTCTGGATCCCCTATTCCGACTTTTGAAATTCATTGTAAATTAACCAGAGATAATTAGGAGTCATTCCATATATTTATAGATTCCTCTTTGAGTCTAGTTTCTATAGAAACAAGCGGCATCAGTATTGAAGCCCTGTACAGAGAGATATCCAAGTCGTAATGCGCTAAGGTCAGTGTATTCGATCCCTGTAACAGGGGAGACTTTAACTAATAAACTGTACTAATTGGTCTGACCAAAAATTCTAGAAAAAAGTTTGTGGATGGACATATGAGTTTAATTTCAGGGAAAAATTACAAAACTGATTTTCGAGCTTTGAAACTCAAGATATGATTTTTAAGGCGACAGTGATGCAGTAACCAGCTTGTCTGGAAAATTTTAAATGGATTGTGAAAATGATTAAGTCAAGTTTGTGTGCACCTTGTGTTCGACTCTGGTAACGGACTCGGGTACGGGGTGTTACACTCATGCTCCTCTTCCAACCCCATTTTTTACGCTCATTCTCCTCTTTCTAGCGTTTGTTTACTCTTTTCTCTTTTATTTTACTGATTTCTAATGCTATTTATCATAGTAATATGCACTTTTCATGTTATTTTTATCTTTCTATTACTCAAACTTTGTATCTAGAGTAGTTATCATCCTTTTCATGTTGAAGTTCTTACTCATTTCATGATTTCTATGCTCCATTTAACCATTTTACGTGCACATTCATAATTAAGTAGATAAATGTATATTTTTAAGTTTTATTTTGGTAATTTTTTTTTATTTTCTTAGTCAGTATATTAGGCTACACTCATTCATGGTTATTGTTTCTATGGGTTTCATGCTATTAACCCCACACAAATTCATTCTTTTGATATCTCCATTACTTATTCTCATAGGGTTATTTGGCACATTTACTTTGGCTATTGTAGTATAGGTTAATATGTAAGCCCCATGAAAAGTATTCACATTCCACTTCAATTTCCATTACAGGTACACCATGTCATCTTCACGAGGAAAGAAAGTCATCGTCCCTGCTTTGAAGAAAAGGAAGGGAGCGTCATCTTCCTCGGGTCCTACCGTGGAAATTTGTCACCCTTTCCTTCAGTTCCCCATGAGGCCCCAAGAAGAACTTTTCTAGATTCTACGAGTTCGACCCTTGGAAATGGGCCGCTATATAGACTGGGCTGCGCTAGAACAAGTCCAACTCGCGGATGCAATTCGGGACCTCCTCACCACCGACCCTTCGGGGCTTTTCTTTGAGATTGTTGAGCCGACATATCTCGAACTCACTATGGAACTCTGCTCAACGTTCCATCTTTAGACCGTGATGGCCCGTTTTGATGACTCAGGAACAATCCAATTGCGCTTCGGAGTTCGGAATTGCTTTGGGTTTATATACCGAGGAGTTTAGGTATGAGAACGACCTCGACACTCTCCACCGCCACATCCACTACTCTCCCTCGAAGTGTTGGGACGCCCTCACCCCCGGCGCTGCCTTCTACAATCCTAGTCGCTCCAAGGCATCAACTCTCCCTCCATCTTTGAGGTACTTACATGCCATTTTGGCTCACACGTTAACAGGAATGAGAGAGAGCACTGGCGTCGTCAACACTCACGATGCCTACTTTCTATGGTGTATGTCACACGGGCATGTCATAGACCTTGCTTATTTCATTGCCCTTGCCATTCAACATCATAGGGAGTGGCATAAGAAGGGGGTCATCTCCATTGGACCCTATGTGACGCAGTTTGCTCGGCACTTCGGGCTCCTCAACACTGCAACCCAATCATCCTCCCTCACTCTCATGGGCCAGATGTCCCCACAGGGCATCTCAAGCATGCTAAGTATGAGGATGGTCGAGAAACGATGTGGCACTTTCCCTCCTCAGTACCGTCTCACCTAATCCACCGAGGAGGAGGCCCCCGAGGACATTACTGATGATGTCCCTCCACGTCATGAGGACCCACCGTCTCAGCCACCACCACCCTCTCGTCCAGTTCATGCAGCGAAATCATACACTGACATCTCTGAGTGCCTAACTAGATTCGAGCAGCAATATTTTCAGTGCTTCGATCACATTGATGCTACACTACACCAGATTGGTCAACACTTCCACATCTCATCGCTACCCCCACCTAGCGAACCATCTAGCGATGAAGATGTTTAAAAACTTTTGTTTATTATTTTATGTTTTTACTTTTATTATACTTTAGGACTACTTTTTTTATTTTTCTTTAAGCTTATTTTTATTAGGTTTTATAATTTTTATTTAACAATTTTGAATTTCGGCTATTTCCTATTGAGTAATTATTCTTCCTTATATATTTTCTAAAAGAGTTCCTGATTCTATCACAGTTATAAAGAGCTCCAAAGCTCACTATTACTCAGGGACTCGAAACTCCACTAGGGAAGGTTCTCCATGACTGCCATGTCCTGCTCGACCATGACCATAACCAACTTCAGATATAATATTCTTTTGGTGCAGGACTTATGGACTAATGAACCTCTACCACTGCCGGAGTATCCTCCTCCACCCTCACACCGGTTATTCTCCAAAACTCCAGTTCAAGGAAATTCATTCATCATTCAGGAAGTCTCCCTTCTCTCTCTATCTTATATTTATATTCTTTTCTATATATCTATCTTTGTACATTGAGGGCAATGTACATCTTAAATGTGGGAGGTATTCATTTCACTATCAGAAAAATCCCTGAATGATTGCCTTGTTCTCTTGAAAAGCTCTCATATCATGTTTAGGATAAATTTTGATTGATTTATGACTTTTATTGATATATCTTGAATTAAAACATAGGCATTTATGCATTGATTGTTTAAACTTTAAGACATTAGGGAAACAAGCATGATAAGTTGATTTTTGAAGAATTAAAAACTTTTAGGTTATTTCCCTAAGTTTAGGTATTATCTTGAGTTGGAATTCACAAGTTTAAACATCAAAAAGCCATAATTTTTGTGAGATCTTGAGCCTTTAGAGCATCTATTATTTCTTTCATGCTCACTTTAATTATGAGTGCGTCAGTATTGAATTGTTATTCTAGAACTTGCTTGATTATGCATGTCAAGACCACATCATTTGATTTGATATGTTAAAATGATAAAGGCACTTAGGTTTAACCCACTCACTCCATAAAAGCCTACATTCACAATTAACCCTTAGTGAACCCCTTTGAGCCTAACAACCCATTCATTGATTTACCCTCGATATTAACCCATAACTCATTATTGTTGAAACCCCCTAAATTAATTTGATCTCTATTTTTGTCAAGATTTGAGTTGGAATAATTGCTTAGCTATGTTTTATTCTATTTTGTAATTACTTATTCTTTAAATATATATATATATATATACATGTATACATATTAGTAGTAGTGATCTTCTGAGCTAAAGAAGTTAAATTCCATATTCTGAGAAAAAAAGCTCTGTTGTACACAATTGATGACTAGTCATTTTTCTAGTTAGGTAATTTTTCAATTCAATCTTGATTCTAACCCTTTCTTTCAGCTTGTGACCACACCCTCTAACCAAAGCCACGTTACAACCCTCTAAAAACCTTTTGATTGATGTTTCATCTCAATTTATAGTGGTGGAGATTTGATTTTCATGCAAGCCTATGGTAATGACTTTTCATTATTGACTATTGAGTGCTTCATTTATTGTCCTTAAACACCTCGAGTGATTTGAGTGAATCTTTAGCGAGGATGTGAAACTCTGTGACATTTTGAATCAAAGGTAATTATTTAGACGAGGGGAGACACCTATGTTTTCATGATAAAATACTCAACTTGGAATGTTTGAAACTTTGATGTTCTTTCAGTTAAATTTTCAACGTATGATTATCTATGGATTATTTTGAGATATTATCGATAGAAATTAGAATTTATTTTGATTATGAGTTAAGGATTTTGCTTGAGGACAAGCAAATGCTTAAGTGTGGCAGTATTTGATAAACCGTAATTAATACATATTTCTATCCCATGCTTAGTACATTTTATGGATGATTTTTCCATAAAATTGGTGAATTCAATGCTCCTAATGCCTTAATTTCATGTTTTATACTTAGGTGAGCATAGGAGAGTGAAAGGAACGAGAAACGGGCCAAAAACGAAGAAAATGGGCCAACGTACGAAATCAACACGGCCTGGACCTCCTCACACGGGCAGACCACACGGCTGTGTCAATTTGGCAGAATCAAAGCACGACTCACACGGGTGGACCACACACCTGTGCCTACTTAACAGGCTTGACCACGGCCTGAAGTAATCGCACACGGGCGTGTCACACGGGCGTGTCCCAGCCGAGCCCAGGTTTAGTCCAATTCAAAAAAGGCCAATTTTGAGGGTTCTTAGGCATTCAAAAGCCTATAAATCTTAGGCATTCAAAAGCCTATAAATACACCCTGGAGGAGGAGGAAAATGGGACACACAGGTAAGAAAGCAGGGAACTGTTCAAGGAAAGCCGATTGATCCATCTCAAAAGTCAGATTCATCATCAAGACTGAAGATCTCCTCAATTTCCCTTTAGGAGTTTTGGGTTTTTCTTTATGTTTTTGTATTCATTATTCTTCTGAGATGTTTACCTTTTTAGTTATGAACTAAAACCCCTAAATACCTAAGGGGAATGAAACCTAAGATAGATCTTGTTATTATTATACGAATTGTATGATAAATATTTGACTTGTTCTTAATTATGTGTTCTTAATTCTTGTTTTAATATTCCAGGATATTGACTCAAGTTAAGCTCTTATTCAGAGGAGGAATAGACCCTATCTAAGAGTACATTTTTCATAATTAAGCGGAGTTGGTTGTGCGCCTAGAGATAGGGTTACAAGATTTTACCGGATTAGGGTGAAACCTAATAAGGGGATCCATAGATCAAGTTAATGCAACCCTAGGGAGTTAATTAGAAAAAGATTCCAATTATTCATCCTAAGGTTAGACGTTGTTAGTCTTTAGAGAGATAATAATATAGCTTAGGGATTTCTACGGATCAAGTCAAATGAATAAATCGTCCGATTCAGAGTCAAATAACAAGTGAAGTCTAGGTGGATTTTTCCTTAGGTATTGTCTCAATCAATCGAGTTTTCCAAAAGTAATTCCCCAATTCTATTTTCTGTGAATTCTTAGTTTAGTTAATTAGTTAGTTAAAACAAACCTCATTATTCTTAGGCTAGATAATAAAAAGATAGTCATTACTAGTACTTTTAATTCCTTTGGGTTCGACAATCCGGTCTTGCTAAAGCTATATTACTGTTCGATAGGTACACTTGCCTTCATCATGATAATAGTTAGTTTCAAGAACGATTCATTATAAATATTTAAAACCTGTCACAAATATCACGTATCACTTTAGCAAAATGATCATTTTGCCCCTAGACTTTCACAAATTTATGATTTTACCCCTAGGCTCGTAAATTGATTTTTATCGAGTTTCCTCACAACCCAAGCCTAGCTGAATTCTTTTTATACTAGGAGCGGCCCACAATTCTCATTATTACTCATACTTATCACTCATTTTGCCATCTTTACAAAATGGTCCATTCTAGGTGTTTTCATGAAAATCCTTTCACAAAAATTCAGCAAACAACATAAAGATTCACATGGAAAAACCCTAAACTTTCAACCATTTTGCAAAATAATCCCCCCATTAGCTAGCTTATGCTACAAGGGTCCCAAAAACCCAAAAATAAAAAAATGACCATCAAAATGACTTACTAGTAAAGGTTGCAAGTGGCTGAAAATTTCAAGCTTCCATGGAGGTTTCTCCTTCAATATTTCAGCAGAGAAAGGAAATAGAGAAGAGAAATGACCACTTGTTTTATTTTATTAGTATTTGCTTTTGTCATCAAATACCAAACCATTACCAACTTTGACTATTTTGTCAATTCTTGTCCCCTATGGCCGGCCACCACTAATTTAAAGGCCTATTTGCACTTTAAATACCCCCAATTATTGTTCTCTAGCTATTTAATATCTTTGGCTAGCAAAACAAAATTTTTGCCCCTTATGAGATTTAGTCCTTTTTCGTAATTAAGCTCACAATTACTAAAATTAATTAACCAAAATTTTCATGCACTGGTATAATCATGCTATGACATATAAAATAATATTAAAAAATAATTTCTCTGGCCTTAGAATAGTGGTTTCGAAACCACTGTCCCGACTAGGCCCAAAACCGGGTTGTTACATCTATCTCCACTCACACCTATATATACTCTTTAGGCATGGTCGTCACTAGTCTTCCCAATTATCCATTTTAATTATGGTGTCCCCTACTATGGAAACAATTGATTCCAATCTAAGTAAACCGAAATTGGAATCCGAAATTGGAATCCAATTATAATAGCCCATTTTTAGTAAAATCGAAACAGTGATTCTGGGACCATAAATTTGACATGAAGATATTTATTTTATTATTATTTTAATATCTACAGCATGTTCGTATTATCATATAAAAATTTCGTAAAGAAACTTTATCGTTTGCATTCTTAATTCAATAAAAGACTAAATTGCAAAAGGTGCAAAACTAGAGTTCTATAGGCTAAAGGCACTAAATAGCTATAGAACTTAAATGTTTGTGTAACACCCCTAACCCGTAACCGTCACCAAAATAGGTTAAAAGGCATTACCAGACTCATAACATAGATCAGAACCATCAAATATCAAATATCCTTCCATTTCAATAAACATAGATCATTCGTATTTAACGTGAACTTAAAATGATCGTACTAATTTTAAAACATGTTTTCAAGATCAATTCAATAACATATGAAAGTTTCAGAACTTATAAAAATTTTCAACTTTTAAAAGGTCACACCCCCCGTGTGAACAGGCCATGTGCCTCACATGGTCTTAGACACGCCCGTGTGAACAGGCATGTGCCTCACATGGTCTTAGACATGATCGTGTGTCTAGGCCGTGGCAAAACAAGACATAGCTACTGATTAATCACACTGCTACAAGACACGCCCGTGTGTGTAAGCCATGGCAAAATAGGACATAGCTACTGACTTGATCACACGGCTACAAGACACGCCCGTGTGCCTTGGCCGTGGTTGAGTCAGACTTGGGCCATACGGCTAGCTATACGCCCATATGCGTTGGTCGTGTTCATGCTTGACTTACAATTGTAGGGTGCCCCAGGGGACACACGACTGTGCAACATAGTCGTGGGTTGTACATGGCTGAGACACACGCTCGTGTCTCTGTCCATGTGGACAAAAATAGGCCATTTGAATAACCAATTTGCCACCCCAAAATGGGTCAACCAACAAGCAAAGAAACAAGCATATTTGCTCAACCATTTTAGCCAATATCTATACCAAATCATACATAATTCATGCTAAAGCATTACCAATCATTTCCATTCTCAATTCATAACTCAATTCATACCAAAACTTAAACTAACATCATACCTAACCAAATGAACGATACATCATTCAAACATATGCTATGAACTTACCAAACTTGCCATTTTTACCATCTCTTTTAACCAACCAAAACATACCAAATTGAACATTGGCAATATACCATTATCAAACTATAAGTTCAAACATAAACTATCCAAATCACATGGCTAAATATATACATCACAAAACATAATCCCACAACTACTAGCCTATACATGTCATACTTCAAAATATACAATTTCAAAATACTAAAATGAGGTTCGATAGTGTGGTGACGATCCTTGAAAATCCCCGAGCTTGCAGTAGCTTCAATATCTATAAAACAATGCAAACACACACAAAGTAAGCTTTCAAAAGCTTAGTAAGATCGTACCAAAAACATCAACAGCACATAAAATATGAAACATCAACACAGAAGTACTTATATATTCTCAACTCATTCATCAAATCCATGCCAACATCATCCATATGTTTATACCAAATTCAATAAACATTTTATGCATTATACCATCTACCACATAGGTATTATACTTACCTAAACATCCCCATATTCATTCGTTTTCATTTTCACCTCTTGTTCGAATATTTTAAAATTTTTTGAAGATCACCAATGCTTTAATCATCCGCACACTTAGTGCTTTTAAGGTTAGCCTAAGGTATAATAATTTCGCACACTCAGTGCCATCTTAATAAATCAAATCTATTTCAGTATCGCACACTTAGTGCAAAATACCCTTAGTTTATCAATGTATTCATCCAAATCAAATATATATACAATCTAGGTATAATCAAAATAGGAAATTATACTTATAACATCATGTTTTACGTACGAACTTACCTCGTACTCAAAATTGTCGACTCAGTTGTTTATTCTATAATCTTCGACTTCCCTCGGTCTAAATCTGAACTCCTCTTTTCTTGATCTATATGTATTCAAAATTAACCTTTTTATTTTCCAAATAATTCAAAACAATCCATATACACATATTAAGGGCATTTTACAAAATAGCCCTGACATTTTCACATTTCGACACTTTAGCCCCTAAATCACAAAATCACAAAATACACATAATTTGCTTATACTCATGCTTGGCCAAATTTTCCTAGCTCTCATACAAGTCCATACATTTCATTTATTTCACATTTTATCCATCAAAATAACATTTTTACAATTTAGCCTATAATACTCAATTTCATCAAAAATTCAAAGACAAAACACGTAAACCCAACATCAAGCTTTCATAATTCACCAACTAACATCACAAAGCTCATAGCTTTATCAATGGAACATTTCAAAATCATCATGAAAATCAAAAATTGAGGCATGGGTTTGATAGTATTCGAAGCAACGATTACAAAAACGTAGAAATTATCAAAAACCGATCAAAACACACACCTTAATCAAGGATTACAAGTGTCCAACCCTAAGCAAACTTTTCTCTTTTCTTTTCTTGTATTTTCAATCAAATATGAGCATGAAATGGTTTATTTCATGTCTTTATTTTAATTATAATTCATTTATAATTAGTTTACCAATTTACCCTTGTATTATAACATTAATAAATCATGCATATCAAGGTCATATATGTCCATTAACCATGTAAATGGCATAATAACCACATAAGGACCTCTCAATTATAAATCCAAGTCAAATAAGCACTTTTAACATCTAGCACACAACTTTTACATTTTACGTGATTAGGTCCTTTTTTGCAAATTAAGCACACAAACAGTTAAATTTTCACACGAGACTTTCACACATGTCAATTCACTTATAATAGGCACGGAAAATAATATTAAAATATTTTTAACTCAAATTTGTGGTCCCAAAACCACTATTCCAACTAGGGTCAAAACCAGACTGTTACAATTTGAGTACTTGAATTGTAAATAAACCATTTATTTATTGCATGGACAATTATGGCGATTAAAAATTATATTTTAAAGGTTTAATTAAAGGTTATTTAAGTAAATTAATAATTAAAGTTTAGGAAAATGATAAAATAAAGGCTATCATCTTTGTTTTTCTTCCTTAGCCGAATTTAACCTAATAAAAACACCATCTTTATGAACTCAGGCATTCAAAAAATCTCTCTCCTTTTCATGTAAGTGTATTCTCATCTCTTTTTTAATGATTTCTATGTTTTTGGAGTCGTTATAGCTTAGCCTAGTTAGTCCAAGGGCTAATTTGCAAAACTGTTGAAAGTATAGGGTTTTACCATGAAAGTATATATGTTGTTTGTGATGTTTGATGAAACAAAATGAATGTTTTTTGTTAGTTATACAACTTTTGTAAAGTGAATTTTGTTGAAAATGTCAATTAAGGATTAAATTGAAAATGTGAAATATTCATGGTACAATTTGTGAAATAATAAAATGTATGAGTTGCTAAGGACCTATTGAAATTTGGATAGCTTGGGTTAGGGATGAATTTGCATGAATTTCATTTTAGAAGCTTAGGGACTAAATTGTAATGAAATCAAAATATTAGGGGTAAAAGTGTAATTTTGAAAATATGATTTTTTTTGGATTGAATTGAATAGAATGATTGTTGAATGGGTTGAATTTGATTATTTAGATCAAGATAAGCATCGTATAGATTTAGATTGAAGGAAAGAAAAAGTGTCGGACTAGTTGATCATATCTCTTCGTTTGCGATCTAGGTAAGTTCATACATTTAAATAGCATTTTAATATGTTTGATTTAACTTTTATTTTGTTGTATTTTTATATTATGTCTCTACGAAAAATCCAACGATGTTTCGACAACTTTTGAACCCCATTTGAACCTTAAGAATATATAGGATACAAATGACATGTCATTAGGGTTACTATGTTTCGGGTGTTGGTCCTGAACGTCCTATCGGTGGCTGAGTTCCGACATGTGTTGCGGATACTTGACAGCTTGTATGAGTAGCACTGTGTAGCTACGTTCTGACAGACAGCTTGTGTGAGCAAACCCATTTATGGCTCGAGAGAGAGCATCTATGTAAGGAAAAGGAAGAAATGGTTTCAACCATATGTCAGCACATAGTATGTGAGATTCCCACGTATCTGATATTATTCTAAGTAGTTCAATGGGTATAAAAAGGGAAGGAACGGTAAGTGTTCCAATTGGTAATGTCATGAAAGCATGAAAAGGTATGAAATGTTGATGATTAAAGTATGTATAGCCATGTTCATGAAAAGTGTGAATAATTATATGTTATGTTCATGAAAGCTATTATATCATATGGTGAATTTGCTAAGTTATGTGTTTAATCACTAACTTGAATTTTGTTGATGCTTAGGCTTGTGCCAAACTATGTTGGATTAATTCATAAATTATTTTTAAGCTGATACATTGAAATGGTAAGCACTGTTTATGATTTACGAACTTACTAAGCATTATATACTTACTTTGTGTTATTTTTATCATGTTTTTTGATAATTGGAAGCTCGTTCAGATTGGAAGCTTGTCGGAGGTCCATCACACTATTCGTTGGCTATATCAGTAGATTTTGATTATTTTGATTCATGGTTATAATGGCATGTATAGGTGTTTTGTTTTTGATGAATTAGTTACAAAGGTTAGTTGATTTATGGCTAAACTAGGCAAATAAATAAGCATTGTTTGGTTGTGGTGATTGAGATGCCTTTTAGGCATATTGGTTGAATGATTAAATACTATAATGATCTAGCTTGAATTTGCATGTGTTAGGTACATTTTGGATGCATGAAATTAGGTGTATATGGCTTGTATAAGTGACCATGTTTTGAGTGAGGAAAATGGCTAGAAAATAGCCTATTTTTTTGTCCACAGAGCCTAAGACACAGGCATGTGTCTCAACCGTGTGTGACACATGGCCATGCGACACAGTCGCGTGTCTCTTGTAGGTTTCAAAGGGTTGCAAGTCAAGCAGTTACACGGCCTAGCACACGGCTTGGCACACGATCGTGTGAGGCCATTTTGAGTGTTACACGGCCTGGCACACAAGCGTGTGGCTTGGCTATGTGACCCAAGTCTGAGAGTTACACGAGCACGGACACGATTGCATGTCTCTATTTTGAATGCCCACACGGCCTGAGACACATGCCTATGTCAGAGCCGTGTGTGTCATACAGCCTAGCCACACTGTAACACCCCTTACCCGTACTCGAGGCATTACCGGACAAACATACAAACATTAAACTAAAATACGGGCCATAAAATTTCATTATATTTTTCAAAACGTTCATTCACTTACACATAGTCCCTTATTTGAGTCTACGAAGCCCAAAACATACTTTAGAAAGGGTTCGGGACTAAACCGAGAACTTACAAAAATCTTAGAAATTTCATGCTTTAAGGCTCCACGCCCGTGTCCCAAAGTCGTGTTCCATACACGGCTGAGACACATGGTCGTGTCTCCTCCTGTGTGGAATATACCTAGGCTATTTTCCAAGCTTTGGTCAACCTTAATCTCTTACACACTTATACAAAATCAAAAGCATATAACATGGTATTCATTTAATGATTAAATATTCTCAATTAAACCACAAACATAGCATTTGTATGTCATCATACATGTGTATCTCATACTCATTTTACCTTGTTTATTATAGTACCACTTATACATTTATACCAAGATTATCATCTTACCAAATATCTTCAGCTTAATCATCAAGCATTCATAATTAAAAAAAGATCATATCTTTATAAAATACCACAATTCAGATGCGCAAAATAACATGTTTACCTGAAACATTTCAATTCAACTCCATACCCAACAAGCATTACATTGAGACTAGTCATATATATATATATATATATATATATACATGTCATGGTACATATCATTCTCTTTCTGTTTTCTTACAAACACATATCATTTATTTCATTATATCAATATTTCATATACCATGGTTTCCATTTTTCCAAATATATTTATTTTCCTCCTCCTCCTCTCCATTCCACATCCTTAATGTATATAGCATTCTTGTAAGTACGATTTCACAATTTACTAATAAATGCTCACATCAAATTGTCCACATGAGTCATAGTCACTTACTTATTTATAATTTGAGCTAAAGAGCTCCAAATTAAGATCCGTAAATTTCCCCTGAAACTAGAGTCACATATCTTTTCACCATAAAATTTTCATAATTTTTGGTTTAGCCAATTAGTACAGTTTATTCATTAAAATTTCCCTGTTTCACATTCGACGATTCGACCTCTCTTCACTAAAATTAATTATCTCACAGATACAGAACTCGGATAATGTTCTTGTTGATTTATCTTGAAAATATACTCATTAGGGATTTTAAAAATATATGTTTAAGCCTCTAATTATTTTTATCAAAATTTTTGTGATTTTCCAAAGTCAGAACAGTGGATCACATAATCATTCTGAATCAGTCTCACAAAAACATAAATATCTCAAAATATAGAACTCATTTTCTTTCTCTGTTTCTTTTATATGAAAATATACTCATTAAGCTTTAATTTGATATCTCATTCAGTCTCTGATTCAATTTCTACTATTATTGGTGATTTTTCAGAGTCACATCACTGCTACTGTCCAAAATAGTTTTATTGCTAATTCACTCTTTCACACTTTCTTTGTATTAACCTCATTTTAACATACATATCACAAATCATTTTCACAACATTTCATACATCACAAGTATAGGCCCATGATCACAAGGTCACCATAAAATCATCCTCATATATAACTTACTTATTTATAACCTTACCACATCCTGGTCACTTAATGAACACATCATTCACATAACCAAGTTCCTGCACTTATTCATCACAAAACTCACAAAGCAATACATAGAGAGTCTCCCGTTGAACACTTCGGATCAATCCTCGATACTTGGTGGTTTCAGTACATAGCTCCACCCATCATATAGTTCGGCTCTCTTGTACACATGGTGAACACTCAGTACCACCCCTGTAACCTAGCCAATTTATCTCGTAGCTCTCTTGTCTACATGGTGTCCTTCACCTGGAACCACGCATGCGACCTAGCTACATATATCCCGTAGCTCTCTTGTCTACATGGTGTACACATAGTATCACCCATGCGACCTAGCTACATCATAATGTCTTGTAGCTCTCTTGTACACATGATGTGCACTCAACACCATACATGTGACCTAGCTACATACTATCTCAGATCATCCAATCTTTCCAGAAGGTTCAACCGGATTTCTCTCTTTTCCAACAATTTCACCAATCAAGTAATTATCCACAAACATATTTCCAATATTATTATAAAATATCATAATACAAGTAATATTGATGTATTACTTACATATAAACTTACATCTCATTTAATATCAAGGCAATAACATTGAATTACACATTGCCTTATTAAAAATCATATGAACTTACAATTTCCCATAATATCCATAATCATAGAAATCACATTTATGTATGATAATTCAATGCACTTCATGTACTATAGACATATTTTTAAATCAATTCATAAACTTGGCACCATAATCATTTAATTTAACATAATTCAATTAATTCACTAGATTTAACTTTCTAATATAAATTACAGCATTATTGCTGTAGTATTATCATACCAACTTACATACTTTCAAAACCTCGGAAATTATAATAAATATATCAATTTTACATTGAAACATGCATAAATTAATGCTTATTATACATATGAACTTACCTCGATACTAAAACGGCCATTTTACCAACTTTCCCAACTTTCGATTTTTCTCTCATTTTAGGTTCAAATCTTATTTTCCGGGATCTAAAACATCATATTTTACTTATTTAATTAATGTACTATTCAAAACAGTCCTTAACTCAAACTTTGGAAAAATTACAATTTTGCCCCTAAACTTTTGCATATTTACACTTTTTCCCCTAGGCTTGGGAATTAAACTTCATCCCTTATTCTCATGTTTTATGACATGATGATCACTTTTCCCTTCTATGGCAACGTCAAATTCTCACTCTAACATATACTTATGACTATTAGGTATTTTTACCGATTAAGCCCTTTTACTCGTTTTCACTCAAAACCGAGTAGGTCTAACATAATTTAAAACCTCATATTCTATCATAAAACAGCAAAATAAACACATTTCACCTATGGGTATTTTTCCAAATATGAACCCTAGCTTAAATTATTGCTAGAATAAGCTTAATCAAATTACCGAGATTCCAAAAACGTAAAGAACTTGAAAAATGGGGTTAGAACGGACTTACTATTGAGCTTGGAAAGCTTGAAAACCCTAGCCATGGCTTCCCCCATGCTAATTTCGGCCTCCATGAAAAAGATGAGTCAATTTTGGCTTTATTTTCCCTTTTTATTTCTTTTAATTACCAAATGACCAAAATGCCCTTCCTTACTAAACTTTCAAAAATTTCATCCATGTCCAATTTTTGTCCATCACTTAGAAATTGGTAAAATTTATATTTAATACCTCCTAATTAATATTTCAAAGCAATTTCGTACTAGAAACTTCTAGAATGCAAGTTTTGCAACTTATTCAATTTAGTCCCTAACTTCAAATTGAGCACTTTATGCATAGAATTTCTTCACGAAATTTTCACACAATCATGCAATCATATCATAGAACTCAAAATATTCATAAAATAATTATTTCTCTCTCGGATTTTTTGGTCCCGAAACCTCTGTTCCAACTAGACCCAATTTTGGGCTATTACAACTCTTCCCCTTTAGAGATTTTCGTCCTCGAAAATCTTACCGGAGTGAAGTTTAGTATCTTTCTCATAATTTCCAGCATTACTAACTAATTGTTTTCAAGACGATACTTTCGAAACACTCATCATCAATTTGAATCCCAAGATAACTCATCAACTCGATATTTCTCTAACTTTGTCCTTCACTTGTCAACCATTCTCAGTCTCTGGTCATATCTATAATTATTTTATCACTGAACTCTTTGATTCCACACTTAGGAACTTAGTCAACATGATTCTCATGAAGTTCCGTTATATACACCTCATCGGTAAGGGGGTGAGGTCGTACAGTCTCTAACTCGATTCTGACATATATCTATATGACACATTTTTTTCATTATCCACATATGTCATTATAATCATACTATCCACTTCAAACAATTTATTATTCATATCTGTTCCAACTAGACCCAATTTTGGGCTATTACACACACTGCCGTATGAATCCTGCAGTATGAAAATTTTCAACTTTTTCCCCAAAATTCTATATGTTTCTGATTTAGTCACGATTTGTTTCTAAAGTGTTTTTAGGGCCTCGAGGATCGTATAAGGGTCTATATGTATGAGATTGATTGGTTTTGCTATGAATTATGATATGTTTTTAAATATTGTGAATAATTGATTGTTTTGAGATGTAAACTTACAGTAATGCTCCGTAGTCCTATTCCGGCAACGAATACGGAGTCCAAAAATTTTGAATGTTTCAACAGGGTTCAAAAAATTTCTAATCTTTCCAATTTAATCCTACCTTTCCCAAATTTTTAGTTCAATAATGGTAATCGGTGTTACATTATTTATTGTTATATAGATCCATTTCTTAGAAGTCTTTTGATAGAATCAAAATTCTTATTTAGATTTATGATCAATATTTTTAACAACTAGATTATTTTTAACCAAAATATTTTATTAAAATTATTTTTATAAGTTTGATAAATATTATTAATAAAGAATATTTAAAATAAAAAATTAGTAATATAATTAACAACAAAAAATATACTAGTCGATCAAAATTTTCTCCAAGCTCATACTTTTATATATTATATAAGTTAAAGGGTCATTAAAGCCCTAAACTTTTCCAAAAAAATTAATTAAGCTTCTATACTTTTTTTTTTTTTGCACTCAATTGAACCCATAAATTGTAAATTTTCAATTAATTAAGCCATTTGACAGATAAAGTTAATAGTCAATCGTTACAAAGTAACGACAATCATTTTACTGGTTGTTTTTTCCAGATGACATGCCAGGATTGTGGCATGTGCTGAAAACTGGTATTTTATATTTAAAATCCATAAAAATCTTTAAAAAGTACAAAAGTTATAAAACGTAAAAACAATATAAATATATAAAATATATTAAAAATTAAAAATATATATACAAATATACAAAATGAAAAATATAAAAAATTATTGAAATTTCAAAAATATTAAAATAATGAAATAACTATTTTATTAATTAAAATATTAAAAATCAAATAAAATCATAAATATATAATATTATTTAAAAATTAAATATATATAAATATATGCATATTAAAGTGAAAAAGAAATTAAAATATAGAAAATTATAAAATTATTAGGAATGACATAAAATTATAAAAATTATTAGAATAATAAAAAATTATATAAATTAAAAAATTAAAAATTGTAAAAATTACAAAAGATATTTAAAATATAGAATATTATAAAATATTATAAAAAATATAGAAAAATGAAAAAATATAAAATTACAAATTATTCAAAAAATATAAAATTACAATATATGTATTTAACATTACAAAAGAATATAAAATATAAAAGTATCTACAATTTTATATACAAGCTCGAGTGCCACTTGCATTCTCAACCTAATTTTTCACCTTAGTTTACATCTCAAAACACTCCCCAATCATTTACAATTTACAAAGGCGGTGCAAGCTTTGGAAGGTTCATGGTGAACAAGCTAAACAAATAGTTTCAGTAATCAAAAAATATTTTATAATTATTTAATAATTGTTGTAGTGTTTACTGGTGTACAAAATAAATTTTTTATAATGTTTCATAAATTTTAAATTTTCTTTTTAATTTTATTTAATTTATAATATTTTATTAATTTTAAATATTATACAATTATTTTTATTTTAATAACTTACCTAATTTTTTATAATTTATATATTTTTCTTTTAATAAATTTTACATTTTAATAAATTTATATATTTATATATTTTTATTTATAACTTTTACACTTTTATATATTTTTAGTATTTTTAAAATTTTTATATATTTTATAACTATCTATATTTTTATTATTTTAAAATTTTTAATGATTTTAAATATTAAATATTAGTTTTCACTACATGACACAATCTTGGCATCATGTGGCAAAAACAACCTAGAAAAATAATTGTCATTACTTTGTAATGGTTGACCGTTAATTGCAATTTTAACGTTCATGGATTCAATTGAATGCAAAAAAGAAAAAGTATAAGAGCTTAATTGATTTTTTAAAAGAAGTTCATAGGCTTTAAAGCGCTTTAGACTTATATATATATGTATATACATATATATGTATAAATTTTGATTCAATGTTTACTGTGTTATACATGAACTTAATTTTGTGCTATTTTATACATGAAATTTTGATTTAATTCAATTTTACAAATCATGACAACTTCATCGAATTAGCACAATTTTACCTTAATATATTGTATACACAAATGGATTTATTAATTCGATATGAAAATAAATGTGTATAATTTAATCAAAATAAAATTTTCATATAACATATGAACCACAATTCAAGTTTTATATATATAATTACATCAAGTTCAAATTCATATATTAAATTACACATTGAACCAAAGCTTGATACATAAATTTAATAGTTATTCCTAACATATCTTATATTTATATAGAAATAAAAGACAAAGTCTGAGCAGTGTGATTACAACTTATGGTAAAATAATTCTAGTGGAGATATAGGACGCATATGACCGCATAGCGCAGTGGATTAGCGCGTCTGACTTCGGATCAGAAGGTCGTGGGTTCGACTCCAAGTTGGGGGGGCCAAATCTTATTTGCTTCCTGGAAATGGACCCTACCGAATCAGTGTTATAGAGCCATTGCCAGCTCCGCCTCTTGGTTTTCAGCCAATCAAAATCCTTTTTTCGATGTAAAATTAATGAAACTTTCCGCTCTTAATCTATTGCTAAAATTCATAGAGAAACCTCTTTCCAAGAGGTGAAATTCACCTGTGCTTTTTTTTTTCTTTCTAATTCATAGTTTGATGAGATAAATTTTAAATTTTAATGCATGAATTTTGATTTTGTATAATTTTATATAAAAATATTAATTTAATTTAATTTTCAAAAGTTATTAACTTAATTATCGATATAGTACTATTTTAACTATACATATTGCAATACGAATAATTATATATATCTAATATAAAAATAAATTTATGTATTTATTCTTTTAAATGTATACAGTTGAATCAAAATTAAAGCTTTCATTTATACATTTGAATCATAATCAAAATTCCAAGTATATAATTGCACATTCAACTAGGCTTTTCTTTTTTTTCTTTCTAAATGATAGTTTGATGGGATAAATTTCAAAAGTAGATATGAATTTTGGTTCAATACAATATTATATATGAATTTTGATTTTATGTAATTTTATATATAAAATATTGTTTTACTTTAATTTTCACAAGATACTAACTCAATTATCGATATAGCACTATTTTAACTATACATATTGCAACACGAATAATTATATATATTTAATATAAAAAATTGATGTATTTATTCTTTTAAATGTGTATCGTTAAATCGAAATTAAAGTTTCATTATACATTTGAACCATGATCAAAGTTCTATGTATATAATTGCACCAAATCAAAAACATAAATCTACATTGCATATTGGATCAAAGTTCATATATAGTTTTGAGATTTATCTCATTGTTTGATTGTGGAATTCATCCATTTCGATGAGATTGGTCCTTCAACAATTCACCTAGTATAGCTTTCTTTTTCCTCTTTTATTTTTTGTTATACATAAATATATTGATCATAGCAGGGATTTTACCAAAAACCCTTTTATATACACATTTTTGGATTAGAACAAATGGGGTTCTTCCTCTCTTCCACTCTCATATCTATCCATCCATCATACACATCATTAGGCTTTTTTTCCCACTATTTTAACTATACATATTACAATACGAATAATTATATATATCTAATATAAAAATAAATTGATGTATTTATTCTTTCAAATGTGTATAGTTGAATCAAAATTAAAGTTTTCATGTATACATTTGAATCATAATCAAAATTCCAAGTATATAATTGCACATTCAACTAGGCTTTTCTTTTTTTTTTCTAAATGATAGTTTGATGAGATAAATTTCAAAAGTAGATATGAATTTTGGTTCAATACAATATTATATATGAATTTTGATTTTATGTAATTTTATATATAAAATATTGTTTTACTTTAATTTTACAAGTTACTAACTCAATTATCGATATAGCACTATTTTAACTATAAATATTACAACACGAATAATTATATATATCTAACATAAAAATAAATTGATTTATTTATTCTTTTAAATGTGTACAGTTAAATCAAAATTAAAGTTTTATTATACATTTGAACCAAAGTTCTATGTATATAATTGCACCAAATCAAAGTACATAAATCTACATTGCATATTGGATCAAATTTCATATATAGTTTTGAGATTTATCTCATTGTTTGATTGTGGAATTCATCCATTTCGATGAGATTGGTCCTTCAACAATTCACCTAGTATAGCTTTCTTTTTCCTGTTTTATTTTTTGTTATACATAAATATATTGATCATAGCAGGGATTTTACCAAAAACCCTTTTATATATACATTTTTGGATTAGAACAAATGGGGTTCTTTCTCTCTTCCACTCTCATATCTATCCATCCATCATACACATCATTAGGCTTTTTTTTCCATTATTTTAACTATACATATTGCAATACGAATAATTATATATATTTAATACAAAAATAAATTGATGTATTTATTCTTTTAAATGTGTACAGTTGAATCAAAATTAAAGTTTTCATGTATACATTTGAATCATAATCAAAATTCCAAGTATATAATTGCACATTCAACTAGGCTTTTCTTTTTTTCTTTCTAAATGATAGTTTGATGGGATAAATTTCTAAAGTAGATATGAATTTTGGTTCAATACAATATTATATATGAATTTTGATTTTATGTAATTTTATATATAAAATATTGTTTTACTTTAATTTTCACAAGTTACTAACTCAATTATCGATATAGCTCTATTTTAACTATACATATTGCAACACGAATAATTATATATATCTAATATAAAAATAAATTGATGTATTTATTCTTTTAAATGTATGCAGTTAAATCAAAATTAAAGTTTCATTATACATTTAAACCATGATCAAAGTTCTATGTATATAATTGCACCAAATCAAAGTACATAAATCTACATTGCATATTGGATCAAAATTCATATATAGTTTTGAGATTTATCTCAAAGTTTGATTGTGGAATTCATCCATTTCGATGAGATTGGTCCTTCAACAATTCACCTAGTATAGCTTTCTTTTTTCTCTTTTATTTTTGTTATACATAAATATATTGATCATAGTAGGGATTTTACCAAGAAACTTTTATATACACATTTTGGATTAGAACAAATGGGGTTCTTTTCTCTTCCACTCGATATCTATCCATCCATCATACACATCATTAGGCTTTTTTCCACTATTTTAACTATATATATTGCAATACGAATAATTATATATATCTAATATAAAAATAAATTGATGTATTTATTCTTTTAAATGTGTGCAGTTGAATCAAAATTAAAGTTTTCATGTATACATTTGAATCATAATCAAAATTCCAAGTATATAATTGCACATTCAACTAGGCTTTTCTTTTTTTCTTTCTAAATGATAGTTTGATGGGATAAATTTCAAAAGTAGATATGAATTTTGGTTCAATACAATATTATATATGAATTTTTATTTTATGTAATTTTATATATAAAATATTGTTTTACTTTAATTTTCCCAAGTTGCTAACTCAATTATCGATATAGCACTATTTTAACTATACATATTACAACATGAATAATTATATATATCTAATATAAAAATAAATTGATGTATTTATTCTTTTAAATGTGTGCAGTTAAATCAAAATTAAAGTTTCATTATACATTTGAACCATGATCAAAGTTCTATGTATATAATTGCAGCAAATCAAAGTCAATAAATCTACATTGCATATTGGATCAAAGTTCATATACAGTTTTGAGATTTATCTCATAATCAAATTCATATCTATCCATCCATCATGTACGCATCATTTGGGCTTTTTTTCCATTATTTTAACTATACATATTGCAATTTCACGAATAATTATATATATTTAATACAAAAATAAATTGATGTATTTATTCTTTTAAATGTTATACAGTTGAATCAAAATTAAAGTTTTCATGTATACATTTGAATCATAATCAAAATTCCAAGATATAATTGCACATTCAACTAGGCTTTTCTTTTTTTTCTTCTAAATGATAGTTTGATGGGATAAATTTCTAAAGTAGATATGAATTTTGGTTCAATACAATATATATATATGAATTTTGATTTTATGTAATTTTATATATAAAATATTGTTTTACTTTAATTTTCACAAGTTACTAACTCAATTATCAGATATAGCTCTATTTTAACTATACATATTGCAACGAATAATTATATATATCTAATATAAAATAAATTGATGTATTTATTCTTTTTAAATGTGTTTGATTTAAATCAAAATTAAGTTTCATTATACATTTAAACCATGATCAAAGTTCTATGTATATAATTGCACCAAATCAAAGTACATAAATCTACATTGCATATTGGATCAAAATTCATATATAGTTTTGAGATTTATCTCAAAGTTTGATTGTGGAATTCATCCATTTCGATGAGATTGGTCCTTCAACAATTCACCTAGTATAGCTTTCTTTTTTCTCTTTTATTTTTGTTATACATAAATATATTGATCATAGTAGGGATTTTACCAAGAAACTTTTATATACACATTTTTGGATTAGAACAAATGGGGTTCTTTTTCTCTTCCACTCTGATATCTATCCATCCATCATACACATCATTAGGCTTTTTTTCCACTATTTTAACTATATATATTGCAATACTGAATAATTATATATATCTAATATAAAAAAATAAATTGATGTATTTATTCTTTTAAATGTGTACAGTTGAATCAAAATTAAAGTTTTCATGTATACATTTGAATCATAATCAAAATTCCAAGTATATAATTGCATTGCATATTGGATCAAAGTTCATATACAGTTTTGAGATTTATCTCATAGTTTGATTGTGGAATTCGTCCATTTCGATGAGATTGGTCCTTCAACAATTCACCGAGTATAGCTTTCTCTTTTCTCTTTTATTTTTGTTATACATAAATATATTGATCATAGCAGGGATTTTTCCAAGAACCCTTTTATATACACATTTTTGGATTAGAACAAATGGGGTTCTTTCTCTCTTCCACTCTCATATCTATCCATCCATCAGACACATTATTAGGTTTTTTTTCCACCATGGTAGCTCTCTATTACTTCTCCATCTCATCTAAATCATTGATAGCTCTTCGCCCTACACTAGTGGACTACCCCAAACCTTCCCAATCTTTTTCACCTTGTAGAAATATTGCATCAACAATTGGTGTGGTGAGAGCGGATCAAACTATGACCTTCAAAATCACTTGAGACAACTATTTTCAACGAAAGCTCTCTCAAAAGCCATCGAAATCACTATCGACTCACAATAATTTCATATATGAAGCAAGTCAACCTCTCTTACCCTTGTTCATTTGATATAGATTTCATATATATATTGAGTTATGATCTATCTACTTTCTGGTGAAACTCATTTGATGGGGTTACAATAGCCAATGTTATTTAAAAATAAAGAGAGAAAAAGAAAAGAAAAGAGAAAATAAACCAAAACTTACTAGGGTTATATATAATTTATATTTACAAAAAAGAAAGAAAAGAAAAGTGAGGGTTGAGGTGAACCTCTTAGTAATTATGTGTATATATAAAAGGGGTTGTCAACTATTTGTACTTTTGGGGTATGAATATCTAGTGTAAATATATACATATATTATGTATTAAAATGGGTTGTGATGTAAGGGTGAGCAAAATTCTATTCAACTCGAAAAATCTAAAAAAAAAGTTTGAATTTTGAAATATACGAATCAAATTAAACGATTTAATCAAATCAACTCGAATTACTTTTTTGAATTTCGAGTTCGAATCGAGTTGAATTTTCTAATTCAAATAACTTGAATAATTCGAATAAGCCAAATATCAAACCATTTTACTTCTTTCCCCCAAAAAATCCTTCTGCTTTCCCCTAAAAATTTTATTTCCCTCCAAACGCCAAAACTTTTTCTTTTTATTTTCTCTCCAAAACTTCTACTTCCCCCTAAAAAAAATCACTTCTTCCCAAACCCCTAAAACTTTTTTTCTTTTACTTTCTCCCTAAAACTTTTACTTCCCTCAAACGCTAAAAACTTCTTTTTTGAATTTATGTATACTATTTATATCATTTAATTAAATTTTACATTTTGCACTATTTATATTATTTAATTGTTTAATGATGTTGAGTCTTTATCAATTTCATTAATATTGAATTATTGATACCATAAAATTTTCTGTTGGTATCAATTTCACATTTTATCTTTAAAATAACTTTTATTAAAAATTAATCTTTTTACATTTAATATATTTTTAATTTCAAAATACATGGTGATAAGAATCAGGAGATAATTGAAGCAACTAAGCAAGGAAAGAAGCTAACCCGTATATAAATAAATTATTAGGGGATGAAAGTTAATAACAAATTTGATTACGATGGGCAAATTCGATTATGGCGGGTGGTAGTGGCTATAAAGACCCAAATTCATTGTTTTTTTTTAATTTAACTTGAACAAATATTTTTAGTTCAATTCGATTTGAATTCCATCTCATTCGATTCTATTTGAGTTCCATCTCATTTGACTCGATTCGAGAAAATTTCAAATCAAGTTAGGATGATAAAATAGGATTCGTCAACTCGATTAACTTAAATTTTTTTCATTTAATTTGATTCAATTCTATCGAACGCTTACCACTAAGGCCTAGTGTATCTCCTTAGGGTGCGTCAATTATGTTCGTTAAGAAGAAGGATGAAACTATATGATTGTGCATAGACTATCATCAGTTGAATAAGGTCACCATTAAAAATAAGTCTTTGATTTTTGGTCCAGATACTATCAGATAAAGATCAAGAATGATGATGTACCTAAAACAACTTTCGGATCAAGATGTGAGCACTATAAGTTTTTGGTGATGCCCTTTCGATTGACCAACGTGCCTGTAATGTTGATGGATTTAATGAATAGAGTGTTTCAACCTTACTTGGATCAGTTTTTGGTAGTATCTATTGATGACATATTAGTCTATCTGAAGAGCAAGCTTGACCATGAGAAACATTTAAGAGTTGTATTAAGAACCTTGCATGAACATCAGTTGAACGCAAAATTTAGCAAGTGTGAGAAGTACATTTCCTTGGACACGTAATTTCAGTGGAGGGTGGTATCATGGTAGACCCTGCTAAGGTAAAAGCAATTCTCAAATGAAACTCACCTAAGAATGTCACTGAAGTAAGCAATTTCTTAAGGTTGGCTGGGTATTACAGGAGATTTTTGAAAGGTTTCTCTATTATAGCATCACCTCTTTCCAAACTGTTGATGAAGAAAAAGAAGTTTGTGTGGAGTAATGAATGTCAGCAAAACTTCATAAAGCTAAATGCAGTTTTGGCTGAAACTTCAGTGTTGGCACAACCTAAGCCTAGAGTTGAGCATACAGTATATACAGATGCATCATTGAATGGACTAGGTTGTGTCCTTATGCAAAAATGGAAGATCATTGCATATGCTTCCCGCTAATTGAAACCGCATGAAAAGAACTGATCCATGCACGATCTAGAATTAACAATTATGGTTTTAGCATTAAAGCTCTAGAGACATTACTTATATGGAGAAATGTGTCATATCTTTTCTAATCATTAAAGTCTAAAGTACTTGATGACCCAAAAAGAATTGAACCTACAGCAAAAGAGATGGCTAGAGTGGTTGAAAGACTAGGACATGGTCATTGAGTACTACCTAGAAAAAGCAAATGTGGTGGAAAATGCCTTGAGTTGGAAAACTATGACAACCTTGTTGTCCTTACAAGCTAAAGTGATTTTGACCAATAATAGAGTTTTTTTGGCAAAGTTGGTAGTGAAACCAACTCATCTCCCTAAAATTTTAGAAGAACAAAAGAAAGATATACAATACAAAGGATTCAAATAAAGGATGCTCTCAGGCAAGGCAACGTACTTCAATATTGGTAAAGAGGTGAACTTAGATTAAATAAACATTGAATGTTTGTACTAGTAGGGAATGAATTGAGAAATGAATTATTAAGAGAAGCTCACCAAGGGTCTTTTTCACTTCAACCTAGTGGCATCAAGATGTATAGAGACTTGAAGGAATCTTATTGGTGGCCTAGAATGAAGAAGGAGATCTCAGAATACGTTTCCACATGTCTAACATGCTAAAGAGTGAAGGCACAACATCATGGGACAGAATCACCATGGATTATGTATTTGGATTGCCATTAGTCCCTCCAAGAAGAACTCTATGTCGGTGGTGGTAGATAGGCTCACAAAATCAAAACACTTTTTGCCTGTGAATACCACATATTGCTAAAGTGGTGGGTCTTCATGGTGCCATCGTCCGTTGTGTCTAACAGGGATCCAAGATTTACCTCTAAATTCTAAAAACAATTACAGTAATCATCAGGAACCAAGTTGAAATTTAGCATTGCATTTTACCCTCAGACGGATGGCCAATTTGAAAGAGGAATTCAAATTTTAGAAGATATGATGCGTTGTTGTGTGATCGATTTTGGGATAAATTGGGAAATGTATGTTTCTCTGATTGAATTCACCTACAACAATAGCTTCCATGCCAGTTTAAAGATGCCTCCTTTCAAGGCCTTATATGGTAGAAGGTGTAGAACAACTACTTGTTGGACAGAGTAAAGTGAAAGAAAAATTATAGGTCCAAACTTAGTGCATGAAACTGAAGAAAAGGTTGTTGTCATTCGCAACCACTTGAATGATGCTTAAGATTAGAAAAAGTCCTATGCAAATTTAAAGAGAAAGGAAATCTCCTTCGAGGTGGGAAACAAAGTGTTCTTGAAGGTATCCCATTGGAAGAGGATTATACGATTTGGCTGGAAAGGAAAGCTATGCCCAAGATTTGTGGGACCTTATGAAATCCTGGAAAGATTTGGTTTGGTAGCGTATAAATTTTCTTTGCCTCTTGAACTATCAAAGATTAATAATATCTTTCATGTATCAATGTTGCGAAAGATATAGATCAAACCCTAAGCACATGGTACAGACTAAAGAGCTTGAGATTGAACCAAACTTATCTTACAAGGAAGAGTCAGTCTGTATTTTGGCCAAGGAAGTTAAAGAGTTAAGGAATAAGAGAATTCCTTTAGTAAAAGTAATATGGACAAATCACAACACTGAGAAATCCACTTGAGAAAGGGAGAGCATAATGCAATAGCAATATCCACAATTGTTTTTAGGTATGAATTTCATGGATAAAATTTCCTAAGTGGGAGAGAGTTGGAGCATCCCGCCCGACGAAATGTAGTACTCGAGTATTGTTAATTGAACTAAATCTTATAGTTTGACCCCTGGAGTAAGGAAAGAGTTAGAAATTTATCAAGTATTTAAGGTTTGTGAATGTGCCCTTGGATGAAGTTCTAATTAAGGCAAATTCTGAGGTTTGGCAGACTCTTCAATAGAGTATACGTAGCCCCAGCGAATAAATGAAAATAGTGAGCCCTATTAATGATGAATGTATTATTGTCTTATTCTCTGATTAAACTATTTAGTTGGCCTAATGAGGACAAGTCAGGATTGGACAAAAATTTTTGAAAAGAAAAGAACATACATTTAAGATGAGAGAGAAATTTACTGGTTGCTGGTATAGAACTTCCTAAACAAGTTCTATATTTTCATTGGCAATTCATACTTCCTCTCAGCAATTTCCCTCTACATTTTCTGAGAAAATGATAGAGCTAATGCCTGCTTGAAGGGTTAAAGTTCATTGTAATAAGCCAACTTCACCATTATGAAACATGGTAAATAATAATGAAACTCTAGTTGTTTTCATGATTATTTATGGGATCCTAAGTTTCATGCTTTAGGGATAGACTAATGATTTAGGAAAGCAAACTTCTAGATTTTGGGTTTCCTAATTTTCTATTCTTGAAAGCTTGTTGAGTTATTCTGAAAAACATGATATGATAAGTTAACTATTTGTGTTATAGATTAAGAAACTCTCAAGAGCTCTGAAGATAAGGGCAAGGTGAAACACCCCATACCAGAGACCGTCGCCGGGGTCGGACACGAGGGGTTAACAGCCTTAATACACTTATTTCCATAGTCCATTTAAAAATTTCCGGACACACAGGTTACTGCGTCACTGTCGCCTTAAAAATCATATCTTGAGTTTCAAAGTTCAACCAAAAGTGTACCAAAAAGGGGCTTTGATAGTGTGGACGACTTCGACTTCAACAATCCCGAGTCCGATAGCTGATGAACCCAAAATCTATAAAACAGAGAATCAAAGAAACGGAGTAAGCATTTAATGCTTAGTAAGTTTGAGCCATGAAATTAGACACAACCAAAGTATAGCATTCATATGGCTAAACGGATAATCTCATATGCACAAATTCTCAATATCATACTTACTTCGCATTACCAACCCTTATATTCATACACAAAAGATCAACTTAGCCAAGGCCGAAAGCTCATTAATTTACTGAGCGAATATTATTTAAACGGAATCACCATCCTAATGCATATACGAAACGTACCTCATCGTTGGGTTTTACGAGCGTATCAATTTAAATTATTACAGAAGATCACTCGTTCTCAAACCAAGTACCTTCGGAGTTTAGCCGGATATAGCCACTAGCTCAAATGCCTTCGGGACTTAGCCCGGTTATAGTAACTTGCACAAATGCCTTCGGGACTTAGCCCGGTATAATAACTCGCACAAATGCCTTCGGGACTTAGCCCAGATATAATAGCTCGCACAAACGCCTTCGGGACTTAGCCCGGATATAGTAGCTCGCACGAATGCCTTCGGGACTTAGCCCGGAATTAGCCACTAGCTCAAATGCTGTGACAGCCCAAAATTGACCCTAGTCGGGATGTGGTTTCGGGACCAAAAAACCGAGGCATAAAAATAATTTAAAATTTATTTTGATGCCTATGATATGTGTTAAATTGTGTGTGACATTTTGATGATTTGATTTAGTGTTATAAATGTGAATTTCACTAGAAAGGGCCTAGTAGTAAACTTTGAAAGTATGATAGGAAATGTGTGATGACTAATTAAAGCATGCATGCAAAACAATGGACTTGCATGTCAAATACCCCTTTTATAGGTGGTGGCGGCCATGGCAAGAGAGATGGGCAAAACATGTCATAAACATGTTTTGTTGGTGCATTAGGGAGAAATAATAAACAAAGGTGTATGGGTAAGAAAAGAATGAAAAAAAAATGTGTGTGAGTGTGGTATTCCCCCATTGCCGTGAGTTGTAGAGAAAGAAAGAAAAAATTTGTTCATCCTTTCTTTGAGCCAAAACTAAGGAAGAAGGAGGATTTTTGCTCCATTTTGGTTTAGAAGAGATCTAGAAGGAGATTTGGCTATACTTGCATCAAGATTAAGGTATGTTTGAGGTTGTGTCATGAGATTCATGCATGTTTTAGTTGCTAACTTGATGTTCATGTTAGCCCATGGTCCAAATCCTTGTTGTGCCATGGAAATGGTATTTGGCCAAGGTTGATATTGTGTTAAAGCCATTGCATGCTAAATGTGAAGCTTGTTGATGATGCATGCAATGATGGATTGACTACTCTTGAAATTTCTTTTAGCATTCTTGAGTAAGACATTGAATCCTTTGTTTAACCATGACCAAAAAAATTAAAAGGGTATGGTGTGTGATGTATTCGGCCATGGTATGCTCATGAGCATGGTTTATGCTTCTTGCATGTTAGTTAAAATTTGTGTTTTGGATGGTTATGGACACTTTGAAATTGACCTTGCACCTATATGTGTATATGTTTGCACATGATGTTTTGGTTATGAAGTAAGTGATAAATATGTTTGTTTAAAGAAGAAAGTGTTGAAGAATGTTTGTGAAATTGCAAGTACATTCGCCTAGTACACATATGATGTGAAAATCTTGCAATTTATTGTTGATTTTGTGCAAGTATGACTAAGTATAATCGGCCACATGAGGGGAATTATTGTGCATGCATTCGGTTAGAGGCAAGCTTGATGGTGCCTATTCTTGACTTAGGTAATCGGCTACCTTGTTGTGAGCTATGGCGAATGTGTGCGTAATTAAAGAAAATTGACTAAAGTGCTTAGTTATGTGATGTTGAGTCAATGATGTGTGTTTTCGCCAAGGCTAGCAAGCGAGACTTTAATAAATTGAATTTGTTTGAATTAGCTCAAGAGCTTAGAGGGCCACAATTGGATAAGGGAAGGAAAAAGTGATCAAATAGCCGTTGAAGTTGTTCGACAACATCCGAGGTAAGTCCTCAAGAAATGACCCTACTCAATTATGTGAAATGAAATATGGATGTGTAATAATTATTGATTTATGTGTGTATGAGTATTTGAATGATACCCGGCTAAGTCCCGAAGGCGATTATGCTAGTGATATGTTTGTGTTTGAGCCTTAGTAACGAAAATGAAACATGGATGTGTAATGATTATTGATGTATGTGTGCATGAGCAATTGAATGATATCCGGCTAAGTCCCAAGACATTTATGCTAGTAATTATATCCGGTTAAGACCAAGGCAATTGTGCTAGTGACTACATCCGGCTAAGACCAAGGCATTCGTGCAAGTTGTTAAATCCGGCTAATACCCAAGGCATTTGTGCAAGTCGTTCTATTCGGGCTAAGACCAAGGCATTCGTGCATGTGGTTATATCCGGTTGTTTTCCAAGAAGCTTGGGCTGGAGGTGAGCGTTGGTTGCTATAATAAATTTAATTAGTACGCCGAAAAGCCCAAAGGATAAGGTATGTTTATATGTGCATTGGAAAAGTCGATATGTTTGAGTAACATTCGCTCAATCGACTAACGAGTTTTCAGCTATTGAATTGGTTGATATCTTGTGAAAGTATATAATGATGAAGTGTGAAGTAAGTATGATTATGTGAATGTGTATTAATGAAATGATTCATTTGGCTATGTGAATGTAATGCTTTAGTTAAAGCTGATTTTATTGCTTGAGACTTACTAAGCATAAAAATGCTTACCCCGTTGCTTTGGCTCTCTGTTTTATAGATTTTGCTCGTTAGCGATCAGATTCTGGATCATAGAAGTTGAAGTCAACCACACTATCAAAGCCCTTTTTGGTACTCTTTTAGTTGAGTTTTGGATATGGCATGTATAGGACTACCCTATTGTTGAAGGTCATGTACCTTTCGGTTTTGTGTAAACTTGGATAGCCATGCGAAAATGGCTTTTATACGTTTTTGGTATGATACTATAATCGTTGTATGTTGATCATTATGGGGTATGGAATTGTTTTGAGAAGATTAGCCATTGGAATGGTTAATCATGATCACACTTTGTGCTATGTATGCAAAGAGGGGCAATTGAATCGTGGAAATCATGAAATAGGTAAAGGTTACCTTGAAAACAGATGCTGGCAGCAGCAGTGGTGTGGTTTTGAAAAATCATCAAAATTTGTAGGAATGGTATTAAATAGTGAATAAGTTATGTAAATGAACCTTGATGAGTCTACTTTCATATGGAAGAAACGAAACGGTCATAGGAGTTACTTGTTAAGAGATATTTAAGTTATCGTGAGACAGGGCCAGAACGGTTTCTGGGTCCCCTATCGCGACTTTAAAAATTTACTATAAATTATCCAGAAAGAATTAGAAGTCATGCCTTATATTTTCAGATTCCAATTTGAGTCTAGTTTCATTAGAAACAAACGGTACCAGTATTAAAGCCCTGTACAGAGAGATATTCAAGTTGTAACACGCGAAGGTCAGAGCAGTCGATCCCTGTAACATGGGTGACTTTAACTAATAAACTGTACCAATTGGCCCAACAAAAAATTCTAGAAATAAATCCATGGATGGATATATGAGTATAAATTCAGGAAAAATTTACAGAATCAGTTTCTGAGTTTTGAAACTCAAGATATGATTTTTAAGGCGACAGTGATGCAGTTTTCCAGCCTGTCTGGAAATGCCAAATTGGTCGGTGCCATAAGTGGTTTTGGCTTGTTAACCCCTCGTGTCCGACACCGGCAACGGTCTCGGGTTCGGGGTGTTACAAATGCTCTCGGGACTTAGCCCGGTTATCATCCGAACATTCATGCACATATCAATAAATCATGACACATCTAATTTCATTTTCATAATTAGAGTTCAAACACAAGTCACGATACATTCCCATTTCGGCTCACTAGCCACATACAAACAACATGGTTTAGTTTGCTTTATAACACCATCTCTATGCACATACATTATGACTTAATCAAATCATAAACTAAGTCTCATTGCTCGAAAACTTACCTCGGATGTTGTCGAACGATTTCGATGGCTATTCGACCACTTTTTCCTTCCCTTTATCGGATTTAGTTCCCCTTTGCTCTTGAGCTTAATTTAACAAATAAATTGATTTAATCATTTGAGCATCAAAAGAGGAACTCAAGGTACTTAGCCCATATATATATACATTAGACATTAAAGTCACATGCATATGAAATCATGAATCAACTCAACATATTAGCCCACACTCTCTTTTAGCCGATTGTCTAAGCCAAGATAAAAGCATCAATATGCTTGCCTCTAACCGAATACATGCAACACCAATCTTCTTCATGTGGCCGAATATGCATGTCTATGTTGAGGCTGATTATATGCTTAATACTTCCTACAAGTATGGCTACTTGTATTGACCACATATCATTTTGTTTCAAGTTCAAAACTCGGCTAATACGCATATATATACACTAGTAATTAAATACTAACATTTTGCACTTCACCTTTATGACCGGATACACATATCATTAACCTAATATCACTTAACTAAGCACTTTAACAAGTTTTCTTTAGCTATACACATTCGGCAACGACAAAGACAACTTAACAACCTCAAATTCAACTTATAACAATATATACTCAATATTCAAAGCATTTAGCATCACTTCATCTTAATCTTACCTCATGGCCGAATGCTCCTTTTAAACCATTTACCCTCACAAAGCATAAATTTCATCATCAAGCTTACAAGCTTATGATCCCATGAATTTTAACCTCCTAATATTCATCCAACTCTCACTCATTAGCTTCTAACATAAATCTCAAAATCTATAGTTCCTTTTTTTTTTCTACCCATGGCCGAAATCTCCAACAACACCAAATGAAAATATACTTCATGGATCTAAGGTAGAACCAAGGAAGGAACTCATAAATATCAAGGTGTAAACAACTACCATTGTTCATCTAGATTTAGCATGAAACATAACCATCACCCTTATTAATCTCCATAGCCGAAAACCTTACTCAATCAAAAATCAAAATTTCAACATGGGTTACCAAAAATAACTTGATATCTCACTCAATATCAACTAAAATTTCAAGAACTAGCATAAACTTTCTTACCTTAACATTCACCTAAGATGACCGATTGCTTCATCCCCTTCTTCCTCTTTTCAATTCGGCCAAGAAGAACCAAAGAATGAACTCTTTTTTTTTTTCCTCCTCTTTCTCTAGTCACGGCAATGGGGGGGGCAACCACACACATTCTTTTTTTTGTCATCATTTACCATCCCATTATTATTTTATCATTTCTAACATAAACCATTAACACAACATGTTTTATGACATGTTTTGCCCATCACCCTTTGTCATGGCCGGCCACTAGTAATTAAATGGGGGAAATTGACATGCAAGTCCACCCCTTTGATTACATGCACTAATAGATCCTTATAGATTAACCTATCACATTTCAAAAGTGTCACACATAAGTCTTATTGACTAAATTCACATGCAATTTACTAAATCGAAGCTTAAAACTTTCACACATTCATAATCACATATTTTAGACAATAAATATCATATTCAAATAATTTGGTGACTCGGTTTAGCGGTCCCGAAACCACTTTCCGACTAGGGTCACTTTAGGGCTGTCACAACTCTCCCCCACTTAAGAAATTTTCGTCCCCGAAAATCTTACCGGTAAATAGGTTTGGGTATCGCTCTTTCATAGAGTTCTCGGGTTCCCAAGTAGCTTCTTCTATCCCGTGTTTGAGCCATAACACTTTTACTAAAGGAAACTTTTTGTTTCGTAACTCTTTCACTTCACGAGCTAGGATACGAATCGGTTCTTCTTCATAACTCATATCGGCTTGAATTTCGACCTCGGAGGGGTTTATTACATGCGATGGATCGGATCTGCAACGTCGAAGCATCGAAACATGAAAAACGTTGTGGATCCTTTCGAGTTCAGGGGGTAAAAGCAACCTATATGCAACTGGGCCAACTCGTTCGGAGATCTCATACGGCCCAATGAATCTCGGACTCAATTTGCCCTTACGGCCAAATCGAGTATCTTTTCCAAGCGATACCTTAAGAAACACTTTGTCTCCCACCGATACTCAATATCTCTTCGTTTTAAATCCGTCGACTTCGACGGTCTGATCATCGCCTTCAGACTTTCACAAATTATTTTACTTTCTCAGCATCTTTAATCCAATCCACTCAAAAATTTTGCTTTCACCGAGCTCGGTCCAAAACAATGGCGTACGGCATTTACGCCCGTACAAAGCCTCGTAAGGTGCCATCTTAATACTTGATTGAAAACTATTGTTGTAAGCGAATTCTGTAACACCCCGAACCCGAGACCATCGCCGGTGTCGGACACGAGGGGTTAACAAGCCAAATCCACATATTGCACCCACCAATTTGACATTTCCGGACAGGCTGGAAATCTGCGTCACTGTCGCCTTAAAAATCATATCTCGAGTTTCAAAACTCGGAAACTGATTCCGTAAATTTTCCCTGAATTTAGACTCATATATCCACCCATGGATTTATTTTTAGAATTTTTGGTCGGGCCAATTGGTACAGTTTATTAGTAAAAGTCACCCATGTTACAGGGATCGACTGCTCTGACCTTCGCGTGTTACAACTTGAATATCTCCCTGTACAGGGCTTTAATACTGGTGCAATTTGTTTCTAATGAAACTAGACTCAAAATAGAATCTGCACATATAAGGCATGACTTCTAATTATTTCTGGATAATTTATAGTAAATTTTTAAAATCGCGACAGGGGACCCAGAAACCGTTCTGGCCCTGTCTCACAATAGCTTTAATATCTCTTAACATGTAACTCCTATGACCGTTTCGTTTCTTCCATATGAAAGTAGACTCATCAAGGTTCATTTACATAACTTATTCACTATTTAATACCATTCCTACAAATTTTGGTGATTTTTAAAAACCACACCACTGCTGCTGCCAGCATCTGTTTTCAAGGTAACCATTACCTATTTCCTAATTTCCACGATTTAATTGGCCCTTTTTGCATACATAGCACAAAGTGTGATCATGATTAACCATTCCAATGGCTAATCTTTTCAAACAATTCCATACCCCATAATGATCATCATACAAACGATTATAGAATCATACTAAAAACGTATATAAGCCATTTTCACATGGCTATCCAAGCTTACACAAAACCGAAAGGTACATGACCTTCAACAATAGGGTAGTCCTATACATGCCATTTCAAAGTTCAACCAAAATTATACCAAAATGGAGGCTTTGATAGTGTAGATGACTTCTACTTTAATGATCCCGAATCCGATCGCTAACGAGCAAAATCTATAAAACAGAGAGCCAAAGCAACGGGGTAAGCATTTTTTTATGCTTAGTAAGTCTCAAGCAATAAAATCAGCTTTAACTAAAGCATTACATTCACATAGCCAAATGAATCATTTCATTAATACACATTCACATAATCATACTTACTTCACACTTCATCATTATACACTTTCACAAGATATCAACCAATTCAATAGCTGAAAACTCGTTAGTCGATTGAGCGAATGTTACTCAAACATATCGACTTTTCCAATGCACATATAAACATACCTTATTCTTTGGGCTTTTCGAGCGTACTAATTAAATTTATTACAGCAACCAACGCTCACCTCCAGCCCAAGCTTCTTCGAATACAACCGGATATAACCACATGCACGAATGCCTTGGTCTTAGCCCGGATAGAACGACTTGCACAAATGCCTTGGTATTAGCCCGGATTTAACAACTTGCACGAATGCCTTGGTCTTAGCCGGATGTAGTCACTAGCACAATTGCCTTGGTCTTAACCGGATATAATTGCTAGCATAAATGTCTTGGGACTTAGCCGGTTATCATTCAATTGCTCATGCACACATATACATCAATAATCATTACACATCCATATTTCATTTTCGTTACTAAGGCTCAAACACAAACATATCACTAGCATAATCGCCTTGGGACTTAGCCCGGTATCATTCAAATACTCATACACACATAAATCAATAATCATTACACATCCATATTTCATTTCACATAATTCGAGTAGGGTCATTTCTTGAGGACTTACCTCGGATGTTGTCGGACGGCTTCAACGGCTATTCGACCACTTTTTCCTTCCCTTTATCGGATTTAGCTCCCCTTTGCTCTTGAGCTTAATGAATACAAGTAGAAGTATTCAATATTTTTATCAATAATGTTTACTTGTCAATCACATTCGCATCTCATATCATCTCGCTTTATTATAATTTATCATTCAACCTTTAAACCAAAACGCCATTATATGACCACATATACATACATCCATATATTTAAGCTCAAGAATTTTAATATAACATCAAGTGCTCAAATTACTCATGTGGCGATTATACATGGTCATAATACACAAAATCAAAATAAATTCCAAGACTTTCACATCATATATGTACTAAGCGAATCGTTGGCCAAGTTCACATACATTCTTCAACAATTCCTTCTTTAAACAAACACATCTAAGCCTTCCTTTCATATTATCAACTCCAACCATATACATTATTCAAGTATAACATTTTCATATTCGCAATAGTATTACACATAATAGCCGATTCTTCTTACTTTGTATTTATGCATCTACTTGATCATTCGTTTAGTTCAAGCACCCATACACCAAGATTCATCAAGTTTAGCATGAAACATAACCTTAATCCTCAATAACCATTATGGCGAAAGTTCTAGTCACCCCAAAATCATAATTTCTAACATGGGTCACCTAAAAAATACTTGGTAACTAGCTCAATTTCATCTAAAATTTCAAGGATTCATATGAATTTCTCACCTTATTTATGGCTTAGAAACCAAATGGTTGCTCTCTTTTCTCCCTTAGAATCGGCCAAGAAGAATCAAGAACAAAGACTTGTTTCTTTCACCCATTTCTAATTATTCCTTAAATCATAAAGGCAACAACCATTTCCCCTAAACATCTTCCATGGCCGAACACTTGTATTACTACCACCTTCAAAATTTTTGACATGGGCAAGTAAAGGACTTAGTAACTAGCTTCATATATGCAAAGATTTCAAAGACTAACATGGATTCCATACCTTAGTTCAAGCTCAAGTGATCGAATGCTAACTCTTCCCTTTTCTTCTTGAAGGATCGGCTAAGCTAGGAGGAAGATGAACCAAACTTTTTTTTTTCTTTGCTCAATACACGGCAATGGGGAGGGGGCAACCACACATACCCATTTTTTTTTTCTTTTCTTCCTACTAACACTAATATAATAACCATTCTAACATCAACCATTAGCAAAACATGTTGGAAACATGTTCCTTTGCCCATAATTTGTCATGGCCTACCACTAACCTTAGGAAATGGGATAATTGACATGCAACTCCATTTATTTCACTTCATGCATTATTAGGCCACTTAAAATTCACCTATCACATTTTCAAGTCCTAACACATGGGTCCTTTCTTATAAATTAGCACCTAATTAATAAAAATCAAGACATGAAATATTTACGCATACAAATTCCACATACAATAAGCACGAAATATAACACCTAATTATTCTTGTGACTCGGTTTTGTGGTCCCGAAACCACTCTCCGACTAGGGTCACATTAGGGGTGTCACAACTCTCCCCACTTAAGAGATTTTCGTCCCCAAAATCTTACCGTAAATAGGTTTGGGTATCGTTCTTTCATAGAGTTCTCGGGTTCCCAAGTAGCTTCTTCTATCCCGTGTTTGAGCCATAACACTTTTACTAACGGAACCCTTTTGTTTCGCAACTCCTTCACTTCACGAGCTAGGATACTGAATCGGTTCTTCTTCATAACTCTTATCGGCTTGAATTTCAACCTCGATGGACTAATCACGTGCGATGGATCGGATCTATAGCGTCAAGCATCGAAACATGAAAGACATCGTGAATCTTTTCGAGTTCGGGGGCAAAATCGACGATATGCCACTGGACCGACTTCGCTCGGATATCTCATATGGCCCAATGAACCTCGGGCTCAACTTGCCCTTACGGCCGAATCGAGTATCTTTTCCAAGGTGAAACCTTGAGAAACACTTTATCTCCCACGATGCTCGATGTCTTTACGCTTCAGATCCGCGTCGACTTCCGACGATCGGAGGCTATCTTCGAGACTTTCACGGATTACTTTCACTTTCATTCAGATCTCTAATCAAATCCACCCGAAAATTTTGCTTTCACCGAGCTCGGTCCAAAACAATGGTGTACGGCATTTACGACCGTACAAAGCCTCGTAGGGTGCCATCTTAATACTTGATTGAAAGTCGTTGTTCTAAGCGAATTCAATCAATGGCAAATACCGTTCCCATGAACCACGAACTCGAGGATGCAACATCTCAACATATCCTCAAGTATCTGAATTATTCGCCGGATTGACCATCGGTTTGGGGTGAAAGGCGGTCTTGAAATGCAACTTGGTACCCAAAGCTTCTTGCAACTTTTTCCAAAATCGCGAGGTAAATCTTGGATCTCTATCCGACACGATGGAAATAGGCACTCGTGCAATCTCACAATGAGAACGTCTGATTCGGCTAGTTTGTCCATTGAAAAGTCCGTGCGACGGGGACAAAGTGAGCCGACTTAGTCAATCTATCTACAACGACCCAAATCGCATCCTTCTTACTCAATCGACAATGGCGGTCCGGATCGAAGTCCATTGTGACTCGATCCCATTTCCACTCGGGTATCGTGATCGGTGAAGTAATCTCAAGGCACTTGATGTTCCACTTTCACTTGTTGACATATTAAACACCTCGAAACAAAGTCGGAGATGTCTCGTTTCATACCATGCCACCAAAACCGACGTTTCAAATCGTTGTACATCTTCATACTCCCGGGTGGATCGCCATTCGGCTACAATGGGCTTCGTTCAAGATATCGAAATAAGTTCAATTCTTTGGAACACAGACGACTCTGAACCTCAAACAATCGTCACCATCAATCAAAACTCCGATTCCTTGTTGGAACACACTCGCCCGTTTGCAACCAACTCATCGTCGACCTTTTGAGCTTCACAAATTTGATGCATCAATAATGGTTTGGCTTTCAATTACGCTACTAACACGTTGTCGGATCGAGCGGACATGTGCACATTCATCGCTCATAAAGCGAATAATGATTTACGACTCAAGGCATCCGCAACCACATTCGCCTTTCCCGGTGATAGTCAATGACCAGCTCATAATCCTTTAACAACTCGAGCCAACGTCTTTGTCGCAGATTTAAGTCTCTTTGGGTCATCAAATATTTGAGACTTTTGTGATCCGAATACATGGCACTTCTCACCAAATAAGTAATGTCGCCATATCTTTAAAGCGAATACGATGGCGACCAATTCGAGATCATGGGTCGGATAATTTTCTCATGTGGCTTTAATTGTCTCGACGCGCAGGCCACAACTTCGCCCTTCTTGCATCAATACGCAACCCAACCCAAGTAGGGATGCGTCACTATAAATGACAAACTCTTTGCCCGATTCAGTTGCACTAGAATTGGGGCTTCATCAAATAAGTTTTCATTGATCGAAACTTTTCGACATTTCTCCGTCCATTCGAACTTAACATCCTTTTGGAGTAGCCGTCATTGGCGTGGCTATCTTTGAGAAACCTTTACAAATCGTCGGTAATAACCGGCAAGCCCCAAAAAGCTCGAACCTCAAGAATATTTCTGAGGCTTCCAATTAAGTATGGTGAAATTTTGCTCGAATTACTCGAATACCCGATGCAGATACCACATGACCCAAGAAGCTAACCTCTCTTATCCAGAACTCACACTTGCTGAACTTAGCATATAACTACTTATCCCGTAAAATTTGCAGCACTAACCTCAGGTGTTCAGCATGTTCGGTCTCATTTCTTGAATAGACCAAGATGTCATCAATGAATACGACTACGAACCGATCCAAATATGGTCTGAAGATTCGATTCATCAAATCCATAAATACCACAGGGGCATTAGTAATGTAACACCCCGAACCCGAGACCGTTGCCGGTGTCGGACACGAGGGGTTAACAAGCCAAAACCACTTATGGCACCGACCAATTTGACATTCCCAGGCAAGCTGGAAAACTGCATCGCTGTCGTCTTAAAAAGCATATCTCGAGTTTCACAACTCAGAAACTGATTCCGTAAATATTCCCTGAATTTAGACTCATATATCCATCCATGGATTTATTTCTAGAATTTATGGTCTGGCCAATTGGTACAGTTTATTAGTTAAAGTCACCCATGTTACAGGGGTCGACTACACTGACCTTCGCGCGTTACAACTTGAATATCTCTCTGTACAGGGTTTCAATACTAATGCCGTTTGTTTCTAATGAAACTAGACTCAAGAAGGAATCTGAACATATAAGGCATGACTTCTAATTCATTCTGGATAATTTATGGTAAATTTTCAAAGTCGCGACAGGGGACCCAGAAACCGTTCTGGCCCTGTCTCACTAGAACTTTAATATCTCTCGGTATACTGTTCATATGATCGTTTCGTTACTTTCATATGAAAATAGACTCGTAAAGGTTCGATCGCATAATTTATTCACTATTTAACACCATTCCTACAAATTTTGGTGATTTTTCACATCCACATCACTGCAGCTGGTAGCATCTGTTTTAAGGTAGGCTTTACCTAATTTGTAGTCTCCATGGGCCAACTATAGTCTTGCCATACATGGGTCCACATATGATCATATTTAGCCATTCCAATGGCTGATCATGTGACCAACACTCCCATTCCAATCCATAATCACATCATGAAACCATATATAATTACAAACCACAAATGGTCTAATTCCATACTCCACTATTACGAACCATTTTCGCATGGCCGTACATATACATCACAAGTACTTAAAACAACCGAGGGTAGTTCTATACATGCCATATCCAAAGTTCAACCAAAAGAGTACCAAAGGGGGTTTGATAGTGTGGATGACTTCACTTCAATGATCCCGAATCCGATCGTTAACGAGCAAAATCTAAAACAGAGAAACAAAGGAACGGAGTAAGCAATTTATGCTTAGTAAGTTTGAGCCATAATTTACACACAACCAAAGCATAACATTCAAGTAGCTAAACAATAATTCATATGCACAATTTCTCAAAGACATGCTTACTTCACAATCCCAACTCTTATATTCATACACAAATATCGGCCTAGTTAATGCCGATAGCTCATTTATCATTAGAGCGAATATTCGTACGCATTTACTCATAGTGTGCAAAGCACACACAAAACATACCTTGTTGTTGGGAATTTCACAAGTGCAATAACTGAAAATTTTCCAGCAGCTTATAAATTTCAAATCACATACCTTCGAGTTTATCCGGATATAGCTACTGTTCAAAACACCTTCGGGACATAGCCCGTTATGGTAACCCGCACAAATGCCTTCGGACTTAACTCGGATATCACAACTCGCACAATTGCCTTCGGGCTTAGCCCGGATATCATAGCTCGCACAATTGCCTTCGGGCTTAGCCCGGATATCACAATTCGCACAATTGCCTTCTGGCTTAGCCCGGATATCACAATTCGCACAATTGCCTTCGGGCTTAGCCCGGATATCACACTGGTCGCTGGTTGCCTTGGGCTTAGCCCGATATCACAATTCGCACATACATTCACATCTTTGTTTCAATTTCATAACAAACTTTTATGCACATTTTACTTAATCAAAAATATCATTTCGGCTCAATGGCCACATACAAGTTGTGACAGCCCAAAATTGACCCTAGTCGGAAGGTGGTCTCGGGACCACAAAACCGAGGCATAAAAATAATTAAAAATTTATTTTGATGCCTATAATATGTGTGTGCTCATGTATGACATTTTATGATGATTGATTTAGTGTTATAAGGGTGAATTCCACAAGAAAGGACTTAGTAATGAACTTTGAAAGTATGATAGGGAAATGTGTGATGACTAATTAAAGCATGCATGCAAAATAATGGACTTGCATGTCAAATTCCCCTTTTATAGGTGGTGGCCGCCATGACAAGGAGGATGGGCTAAACATGTCATGAAACATGTTTTGTTGGTGCATTAGGGTGAAATAATAAACAAAGGTGTATGGGTGATAAAAAATGAAAAAAAATGTGTGTGAGTGTGGTAATCCCCCATTGCCGTGAGTTGTAGAGAAGGAAAGAAAAATTTTGTTCATCCTTTCTTTGAGCCAAAACTAAGGAAGAAGGAGGATTTTTGCTTCATGCTTGGTTTGGAAGAGATCTAGAAGGAGATTTGGCTAAGTTTGCATCAAGATTAAGGTATGTATGAGGTTGTGTTAGGAGTTTCATGCATGTTTTGGTTGCTAACTTGATGTGCATGTTAGCCATGGCTCAAATCTTTGTTAAGCCATGGAAATGGTATTTGGCCAAAGTTGTTATGGTGATAAAGCCATTGCATGCTAAGTGTGAAGCTTGATGATGATGCATGCAATGATGGATTGTCTACTCTTGAGTAAGATTTTGAGCTTTCTTTTGTTTTATCATGATTGAAGTTGAAAAGGAGCATGATTGTCATATTCGCCATGATGCATTCATGAGCATGGTTCATGCTTCTTGCATGTTAGTTAAAATTTGTGTTTTGGATGGCTATGGACACCTTGAAATTCGCCATGCTCATATATGTATATATATGTTTGCACATGATGTTTTGGTTATGAAGGAAGTGATGAATAAGTTTGTTTAAAGAAGAAGATGTTGAAGAATAATTGTGAAATTGTAAGCACATTATTTTAGCACACATATGAGTGCTTGATGCTATATTGTAAGTTTTGAGCTACAATATGCAAAGCATTAACTAGTAAAATGCATGCTGTTTTTATGTGGTATTAAGTGCATAATTGGCCTCAACATGGACAAGTATATTCGGCCTTGGGTAGCCTATTGAAGGCCTTAGCTTTTCCTTGATGCTCGAATAAATTGTATTGAATTGCTTGATCTAGTATAAAATGTGCATGACCATTGTGTATTCAAGCTAAAGGGTGGCCATATGACCATTTAAATTCCTTGTCATATTCGGCCATAAGCTAGCACAATGAGGTTTTGATAAATTGAATTTGTTTGAATTAGCTCAAGAGCTAAGAGGGCCACAATTGGACAAGGGGAAGGAAAAAGTAATCGAATAGCCGTAAAAGCCGTTCGACAACATCCGAGGTAAGTCCTCAAGAAGTGACCTTACTTGAATTATGTGGAATGAAATATGGATGTATTGATTATTGATTTATGTGTGTATGAGTATTGAATGATACCCGGCTAAGTCCCAAGGCGATTATGTTAGTGATTATAATTGTGTTTGAGCCTTAGTAACGAAAATAAATATGTATGTCCAATGATTATTGATGTATGTGTGCATGAGAAATTGAATGATATCCGGCTAAGCTCAAAGACAATTATGCTGGAAATTATAACCGGGTTAAGACCGAAGGCAATTGTGCTAGTGGCTACATCCGGCTAAGACCAAGGCATTCGTGCGAAGTCATTCTATCCGGCTAAGACCAAGGCATTTGTGCAAATCGTGATATCCGGGTTAAGTCCCGTAGGCCTTGGTGCGGGTTACCATAACCGGGCTATGTCCCAAGGCGATTGATCGAGTAGCGACATCCGGTTAAACTCAAGGTATGTGATTTGAAAATTATAAGCTTGCTGGAAAATTTCAGCTAATGCACTTGTGAAATTTCCCAATGACAAGGTAAGTGCGGTGTGTGCTTTGCGCGCTAGGAGTAAGAGCGTGAATATCCGCTCCTATGATGGAACGAGTTATCGGCCTTAATGAAGCCGTTATTTGTGTATGAACATAAGAGTTGGGATGGTGAAGTAAGTATGATTATGTGAATGTGCATTAATGAAATGATGCATTTAACTATGTGAATGTATTGCTGTAATTAGAGTTGATTATATTCCTTGAGACTTACTAAGCATAAAATGCTTACTCTACCGCTTTGGCTCTCGCTTTTCTAGATTTCGCCGATAGCAATCGGATTCGGGATCGTTGAAGTCAAGTCATCCACACTATCAAGCCCCATTTTGGTATAAATTCTTGGTTGAACTTGAAATGGCATGTATAGGACTACCCCTTGTTGGTTTAAATATGTTATGATGTATATGTGTACGGCCATGCGAAAATGGCTCGTAATAGTGAAGTATCAACTTAAACTATTTGCGGTTTGTATATATATATGGTGTCATGATGTGACTATGAATTGAAATGGGAATGTTGGTCACATGATCAGCCATTGGCATGGTTAAAATGATCATATGTGGACCTATGTAAGGCAAGACTAGTTGGTTCATGGAGACTACAAAATAGGTAAGACCTACCTTAAAACAGATGCTGCCAGCTGCAGTAACGTGAATGTGAAAATCACCAAAATTTGTAGGAATGGTATTAAATAGTGAATCAGCTATGTAAATGAACATTGATGAGTCTATTTTCATATGGAAGAAACGAAATGGTCATAGGAGTTACATGTTAAGAGATATTAAAGCTATTGTGAGACAGGGCCAGAACGGTTTCTGGGTTCCCTGTCGCAACTTTAAAAATTTACTATAAATTATCCAGAAAGAATTAGGAGACATACCTTATATGTACAGATTCCATTTTGAGTCTATTTTCATTAGAAACAAACGGAACCAGCATTAAAGCCCTGTAAAGAGAGATATTCAAGTTATACCACGCGAAGATCAGAGCAGTCGATCCCTGTAACATGGGTGAATTTAACTAATAAACTGTACCAATTGGCCCGACCAAAAATTCTAGAAATAAATCCATGGATGGGTATATGAGTCTAAATTCAGGGAAAATTTACGAAACCAGTTTCCGAGTTTTGAAACTCGAGATATGATTTTTAAGGCGACAGTGACGCAGTTTTTCCAGCCTGACTGGAAATGTCCAATGGATGGGCAAAACAAGTGAACTTGGCTTGCTAACCCCTCGTGTCCGACACCGGCGATGGTCTCGGGTTCGGGGTGTTACACAAGGGCACAATTTCGATTGCTTATTACTTCGTTCAATCGAATCAAAATCTAAGTTTCGATACTCGAAAACTTACCTCGGATGTTGTCGAACGATTCCGATGGCTATTCGGCTACTTTTTCCTTCCCTTTATCGGATTTGGTCCCCTTTTGCTCTTGAGCTTAATTTAACAAATAATTTGATTCAATCATTTGAGTATCGAAAAGAAGAACTCAAGGCACTTAGCCCACATATATTCACTAGACATTAAAGTCACATAAGTACGGAATTCATGAATCGACTCAACACACAAAGCCTTCAACATGCTTACTCATGGCCGAACAACACAACCTCTTAGGCACTCATTCATGGCCGATTATGCATGTTGATGTTGAGGCCAATTACATGTTTAACACCACACATGAATGGCACACATTTTACTAGCTAATGCTTTACATATTGTAGCTCAATACTTATAATATAGCATCAAGCACTCATATGGCCGATTATACTTAGTCATACTTGCACCAATCAACAATAAATTCCAAGATTTTCACATCATATGAGTACTAGGCCGAATGCACTTGCTAGGTTCACATACATTCTTCATCAATTTCTTCTTTAAACAAACACATTTAAGCATTCCTTTCGTATTATCAACTCCAACCATATTCATTACTCAAGTATAGTATTTTCACATTCGGCAATAGTATTACATACAATAGCCGATTCTTCTTACTTTATTTATAGCTTAGAAACCGAATGGTTGCTCCCTTTTTCTCCCTTAGAATCGGCCAAGAAGAAACAAGAACAAAAACTTGTTTCTTTCACCCATCCACCATTTCTCCTTAAAACACAAGACAACAATCATTTTCCTCCATTTCTTCCATGGCCGATTACCCACTATCACCACACAATCAAGATTTTGACAAGGCTAAGTAGGAAACTTAGTAACTAGCTTAAAGTATGCTAATATTTCAAGAACTAACATGAAATCACTTACCTTGTTCCAAGCTTAAGGGTGACCGATTGGCTATCTCCCCTTCTTCCTTTGAGTTTCGGCCAAGCTAAGGAGGATGAACACTTTTCTTCTTTTTTTTTTTCTAGTTACGGCACAATGGGGGGGGGGGGCAAGGATGAAACAACCTTGGTTTCTCCTCCCACTCCCCTCATATTTTATTGTTCCTCCCACAACATGTTATCACAACATGTTTATTATATTCTTTACCCATCACATTTTGTCTATCTTCATTACCATGGCCGGCCACTTCCTATAGTTTGGCTAAATTGACATGCAAATCCCTCATGTCTTTACTTCATGCATTATTTAGTACCTTAAAATTTACCTATCACACTTTCAATTTTTATCACGTGAGTCCTGTCTTAAAAATTTCACATACGAATGACCAAATCAAAGCACGAGACTTCCACACATGATTTACACATATAATAAACACAGAATTCAATAGTTAATTATTATTATTATTAGACTCGGCTTTGTGGTCCCGAAACCACTTTCCGACTAGGGTCAATTTGGGGTTGTCACAAGTAAGCCCAAACGGCATCACTAGGAACTCGTAGTGACCATATCTCGTTCTGAAGGCAGTCTTGGGTACGTCCGAATCTCGAATTCGTAATTGATAATAGCCCGATCTCAAATCTATTTTCGAGAACACTGAGGCTCCCTTCAGTTGATCGAACAAATCGTCGATACGCGGTAACGGATATTTGTTCTTTATCGCCGCTTTATTAAGTCGACGATAGTCGATGCACAACCTTATGGTTCCATCCTTCTTTTCACAAACAACACCGGCGCACCCAAAGGCGAAAAACTCGGCGAGCAAAACCTCATCCACCAATTCTTGCAACCGAGCTTTCAACTCCTTTAATTCCGTTGGTGCCATACGATACGGAGCTATCGAAATTGAGTGGTACCGGTACCAATTGATGCCAAACTCTATTTCCCGACAGTGGTAAACCCGCAATTCTTCGTGGAAAACATCCGGTATTCACAAACCACCGCATCGATTCGGGTTTCTTTTCGACTCCTTGTCATCGAGCACATACGCAAGGTACGCCGCACCCTTTTCTTACATATTTCCGGGCCAACATTGCGATATTACAGTGGCAACCCTTTAAGTCCGTAGACTCAACCCGAATTATCTCGTTATTCGCGCACCTCAAATCGATAGTCTTGCTTTTGCAATTTACAACCGCATCGTGCATGGTCAACCAATCCAAACCAAGAATAACGTCAATTCATCGAACGACAAAAGCATCAAGTCCGCGGAAAACAAGAACCTCGGAATACTAGGGGACTTTTCTTGCACACTTTGTTGACAAGCACGTAATGACCCAAGGGTTTGACACCGAATTACAAACTCGAGAGACTCAATAGGAAAAGTCTTCTTTGGATGCTAAGGTTTCACATATATAAGAATGAGTAGAACCAGGGTCAATCAAAGCAATCACATTAGTATCGAAAAGAGTGAAAGTACCGGTAATAACATCTGGTGAGGCAGCATCCTCGCGTGCGCGTATGGCATAAGTCCTAGTAGGAGCACAAGCCTCAGATCTGATGGTAGCATCTCTAGATCCTCTCTGACCGCCACGAACATTACCCATATTTCTAGGTGGCCTACTTCGAGCAGTGGTAGCACCCGGGTTTCCACTTTGACTTACATTTTGTTCGAGCAACCTCGGGCAATCCTTGATAAAGTGGTCGGCCGATCCACACTTATAGCAGGAGCGATCACGGAACCTACAGCTCCCCGAATGCCATTTGCCACAATGCAGACACTCCGCTCTCTCTCGGCGATCATTTCCACCACTGGCGATCGAAGTGACTCGTGTGGTCACAGGGGGTCGATCGCGATCTCGTCTAGAAAAGCCCGAAGCGCCTCTAGACCGGCTCACATCATCTCAAAATCTCTTCGATGCCTATTGAAGAGACTTTCCCGAGGACCTTTTTCGGAATTCTCCAGTTCCCACATCAACTTTTTGTTTCTCCTTTCTAAGCTCTTGACTTTACAAGCTCGCTCAACAAGTACTACGAACTCTCGTATTTCGAGAATGCCAACGAACATCCTTATATCATCATTCAGCCCATCCTCGAGCGTTTACATAATAGCTTCGGACGAAATGCATTCTCGCGTCGGCTAAGCCTCACAAATTTTCGTTCGTGATCGATGGCGACATAGAGCCTTGCTTAAGATCAAGAAATTCCTTCGCTTTTGGTCGATGAATCTCGATCGATATACTTTTTGAAACTCGGTTTGAAAGAATTCCCAAGTCACTTGCTCTCTAGGCACCACAAGTCGAGTACTCCACCAATAGTAGGCGGAATCGCGTAGCAAGGAGATGGTACACTTTAAGCACTCATCGGTGTACAAGATAGCTCATCGAGCACGGGATAGTGTTGTCCAACCAAAATTCAGCTTGCTCGGCATCGTCGCTATCCGTAGCCTTGAATTCAAGTGGCCCCATGTTTACTGAATTCGTCGATTGGGGCTTACTTGACCTTATTTGGTCGATTCATGGGAGGTATTGTAGGTCTTGGGGTTACATTAGTCGGGAATGGAGGTTGTGGAACAGTAGTGTTAGTTCGAATGTATTGGTTGAACCAATCATTCATCACACTATAAAAGGCTTGCCTAGCCTCATCATTCGGATTGCTGGCCATAGGTTGAGAGTCCTTGGCGCTTGTCCCTTGCGCGGAGCAGGCGCCACACTCTTCACATCATCAGCTATTGCTCGGTTGGGATCGGGATCCATTGCTATAAACAAACACAAATTCAGATTGTCAGAAATCACCACACTATCAATTTATCACTATATGGCATGTATAGCTAGACCCGAACATATCACGGTAGTCCTAGAATCAACTAAACCGTAGCTCGATACCAATAAAATTGTAACACCCGAACCCGAGACCATCGCGGTTAGTCGGACACGAGGGTTAACAAGCCAAATCCACATATTGCACCCACCAATTTGACATTTCCAGACAGGCTGGAAATCTGCGTCATTAATCGCCTTAAAAATCATATCTCCAGTTTCAAAACTTGGAAACTGATTCCGTAAATTTTCCCTGAATTTAGACTCATATATCCATCCATGGATTTATTTTTAGAATATTTTGTCGGGCCAATTGGTACAGTTTATTAGTAAAAGTCACCCATGTTACAGGGATCGACTGCTCTGACCTCCGCGGGTTACAACTTGAATATCTCCCTGTACAGGGCTTTAATACTGGTGCCGTTTCTTTCTAATGAAACTAGACTCAAAATGGAATCTGCACATATAAGGCATGACTTCTAATTCTTTCTGGATAATTTATAGTAAATTTTTAAAGTCGCGACAGGGGACCCAGAAACCGTTCTGGCCCTGTCTCACAATAGCTTTAATATCTCTTAACATGTAATTCCTATGACCGTTTCGTTTCTTCCATATGAAAGTAGACTCATCAAGGTTCATTTGCATAACTTATTCACTATTTAATACCATTCCTACAAATTTTGGTGATTTTTCAAAACCACATCACTGCTGCTGCCAGCATCTGTTTTCAAGGTAACCATTACCTATTTCATGATTTCCACGATTCAATTGGCCCTTTTTGCATACATAGCACAAAGTGTGATCATGATTAACCATTCCAATGGCTAATCTTTTCAAACAATTCCATACCCCATAATGATCATCATACAAACGATTATAGAATCATACTAAAAACGTATATAAGCCATTTTCGCATGGCTATCCAAGCTTACACAAAACCGAAAGGTACATGACCTTCAACAATAGGGTAGTCCTATACATGCCATTTCAAAGTTCAACCAAAATTATACCAAAATGGAGGCTTTGATAGTGTAGATGACTTCGACTTTAATGATCCCGAATCCGATCGCTAACGAGCAAAATCTATAAAACAGAGAGCCAAAGCAACGGGTAAGCATTTTTTATGCTTAGTAAGTCTCAAGCAATAAAATCAGCTTTAACTAAAGCATTACATTCACATAGCCAAATGAATCATTTCATTAATACACATTCACATAATCATACTTACTTCACACTTCATCATTATACACTTTCACAAGATATCAACCAATTCAATAGCTGAAAACTCGTTAGTCGATTGAGCGAATGTTACTCAAACATATCGACTTTTCCAATGCACATATAAACATACCTTATTCTTTGGGCTTTTCGGCGTACTAATTAAATTTATTACAGCAACCAACGCTCACCTCCAGCCCAAGCTTCTTCGAATACAACCGGATATAACCACATGCACGAATGCCTTGGTCTTAGCCGGATAGAACGACTTGCACAAATGCCTTCGGTATTAGCCCGGATTTAACAACTTGCACGAATGCCTTGGTCTTAGCCGGATGTAGTCACTAGCACAATTGCCTTCGGATCTTAACCGGATATAATTGCTAGCATAAATGTCTTGGGACTTAGCCGGTTATCATTCAATTGCTCATGCACACATATACATCAATAATCATTACACATCCATATTTCATTTTCGTTACTAAGGCTCAAACACAAACATATCACTAGCATAATCGCCTTGGGACTTAGCCCGGGTATCATTCAAATACTCATACACACATAAATCAATAATCATTACACATCCATATTTCATTTCACATAATTGAGTAGGGTCATTTCTTGAGGACTTACCTCGGATGTCGTCTTGACGGCTTCAACGGCTATTCGACCACTTTTTCCTTCCCTTTATCGGATTTAGCTCCCTTTGCTCTTGAGCTTAACGAATACAAGTAGAAGTATTCAATATTTTTATCAATAATGTTTACTTGTCAATCACATTGGCATCTCATATCATCTCGTTTTATTATAATTTATCATTCAACCTTTAAACCAAAACGCCATTATATGACCACATATACATACATCCATATATTTAAGCTCAAGAATTTTAATATAACATCAAGTGCTCAAATTACTCATGTGGCCGATTATACATGGTCATAATACACAAAAATCAATAATAAATTCCAAGACTTTCACATCATATATGTACTAAGCCAAATATGTTGGCCAAGTTCACATACATTCTTCAACAATTCCTTCTTTAAACAAACACATCTAAGCCTTCCTTTCATATTATCAACTCCAACCATATACATTATTCAAGTATAACATTTTCATATTCGGCAATAGTATTACACATAATAGCCGATTCTTCTTACTTTGTATTTATGCATCTACTTGATCATTCGTTTAGTTCAAGCACCCATACACCAAGATTCATCAAGTTTAGCATGAAACATAACCTTAATCCTCAATAACCATTATGGCCGAAAGTTCTAGTCACCCCAAAATCACAATTTCTAACATGGGTCACAAAAAAATACTTGGTAACTAGCTCAATTTCATCTAAAATTTCAAGGATTCATATGAATTTCTCACCTTATTTATGGCTTAGAAACCAAATGGTTGCTCTCTTTTCTCCCTTAGAATCGGCCAAGAAGAATCAAGAACAAAGACTTGTTTCTTTCACCCATTTCTAATTATTCCTTAAATCATAAAGGCAACAACCATTTCCCTAAACATCTTCCATGGCGAACACTTGTATTACTACCACCTTCAAAATTTTGACATGGGCAAGTAAAGGACTTAGTAACTAGCTTCATATATGCAAAGATTTCAAAAACTAACATGGATTCCATACCTTAGTTCAAGCTCAAGTGACCGAATGCTAACTCTTCCTTTTCTTCTTGAAGGATCGGCTAAGCTAGGAGGAAGATGAACCAAACTTTTTTTTCTTTGCTCAATACACGGCAATGGGGAGGGGCAACCACACATACCCATTTTTTTTTCTTTTCTTCCTACTAACACCAATATAATAACCATTCTAACATCAACCATTAGCAAAACATGTTGGAAACATGTTCCTTTGCCCATAATTTGTCATGGCGGCCACTAACCTTAGGAAATGGGATAATTGACATGCAACTCCATTTATTTCACTTCATGCATTATTAGGCCACTTAAAATTCACCTATCACATTTTCAAGTCCTAACACATGGGTCCTTTCTTATAAATTAGCACCTAATTAATAAAAATCAAGACACGAAATATTTACGCATACAAATTCCACATACAATAAGCACAGAATATAACACCTAATTATTCTTGTGACTCGGTTTTGTGGTCCCGAAACCACTCTCCGACTAGGGTCACATTAGGGGTGTCACAAATTCAATCAAAGGTAAATACCATTCCCATGAACCCCTAAACTCAAGGATGCAGCATCTCAACATATCCTCGAGTATCTGAATTATCTACTCGAATTGACCATCGGTTTGGGGATGAAAAGCAGTGCTAAAATGCAGCTTGGTACCCAAAGCTTCTTGAAATTTCTTCCAAAATCGTGAGGTGAATCTCGGATCTCTATCCGACACGATAGAAATAGGTACCCCGTGTAATCTCACAATCTGAGAGACATACAATTCAGCTAGTTTGTCCATTGAAAAATCCGTGCATACGGGAATAAAGTGAGCCGACTTAGTCAGTCTATCCACAACAACCCAAATCTCATCCTTCTTACTTGCCGATACTGGCAACCCAGATACGAAATCCATCGTGACTCGATCCCATTTCCATTCAGGTATCATGATCGGTTGAAGTAAACCGGTAGGCACTTGATGTTCCGCCTTCACTTGCTGACATACTAAGCACTTCGAGACAAAATCGGAAATGTCTCGTTTCATACCATGCCACCAAACTGACGTCTCAGATCGTTGTACATTTTCGTACTCCCCGGGTGAATTGACATTCGGCTACAATGAGCTTCGTTCAGAATCATCGAAATGAGTTCTGAATTTCGTGGAACACACAACCGACTTCTGAACCTCAAACAATCGTCATCATCAATTTGAAACTCTGATTCCATATTCGGAACACATTCAGCCCGTTTTGCAACCAATTCATCATCGACTTTACGAGCTTCACGAATTTGATGAATCAACAATGGTTTGGCCTTTAATTCCGCCACTAACACATTGCCGGATAGAATAGACAAGTGTACATTCATCGTCAGTAAAAACAAGCGGTGATTTACGACTTAAGGCATCCATAACCACATTAGTCAGATGCGCCCCACGCCTCAAACCGTCACCGAGTCGAGCTTGAGGAGTTACCGAACATAATTTATCAAATTAAGAACTTCAAATCTTTTGTTTCTACATTCACGACTTTCTAGCTACTCGCGTCACGATTACAAGAAAAATCATATCTTGAGTTATGAAACTCGAAATCAAGATCTGTAAATTTTTCATAAATCTAGACTCATATATATATTTACTAATTTTTTCTAGAATTTTTAGTTGGGCCAATTAGTACAGTTTATTAGTTAAAGTCTCCCCTATTTCAGTGTTTGACTGCTCTGACATCTATGTATTACGAATCAGATATCTCTCTATACAGAATTTCAATGACTACGAGGTTTGTTTCTTTTAAAACTAAACTTGATAAGGAATCTGTAAATATAAAGAATGACTTCTAATTATTTTTTTACAATTTATTATGAATTTTTTAAAGTCAGAACAGAGGATCCAGAAATTACTCTGGCCCTATTTCACAAGGTTTCAAATATCTCATAAAGTATAATTTATATGCCTGTTTTTTTATCCATATGAAAATAGACTCATTAAGCTTCAATTTCATAACTTGCTCATCATTTAATTCCATTTATACTATTTTTAGTGATTTTTCAAATTCATGTCATTGCTGCACAAATATTACATTTTAAGGCAAATTTCATCTTTTATGAGTTGTTATGAACTAGATAACCTATTAAACTTCCATGATATCAAACATGATCTAAATTTAACCATCACCATGACTTATCAATATCAAACATTTTCTCAACCAATCATGGCCATATCATAAAATTATTTACACAAAATAAATATATTGCTATACATGCCATACTTAAGTTTTACAAGCCATTTACCCGGATGAAAGTCCTTTGGATAGTGTGATCGAACCTTCGACCGTCCGGTTCCAGAGCTGGCTTGTTCAAAACTATAGTAAATAAAGAGGAGGAGTAAGCATAAATGCTTAGTAAGTTCATATGTAAATAACAAGTAACATAACAATACAAATATACCAAACAACTTTAGCATGGTATCACCAAAACATATATCATATTTCTAAACATCATTCATCATCTTCCTACCTTATCGTTGTCTATTATCAATCCGAGGGTTAAGAGCATACCTGTCCAAAGTGTCCATTTCACAACACTTACCAAAATGTCGCTTGCATCTTAAGTGTTCTTTCATTTCACTAGAAAATTCACCCGTTGAACACATCGGAATACAACTCGGATACACGGATAATTTGCACATAAGTGCCTCATATGTAATCAAGAAATCATGTAACCCGCCCCTAAGTGAACTCGGACTCAACTCAACGAGCTCGGGCGTTCGCATCCATAAGTGAACTCGGACTCAACTCAACGAGTTCGGATGCCTAGTTACATTTCACGAACTCGGACTCAACTCAACGAGTTCGGACATTCGCATCCATAAGTGAACTCGGACTCAACTCAACGAGTTCGGATGCTCAACCATCCTAGTGACATGTCACTTGTATCCTAATCTATTCCTAAGGTTCAAACGGGCTTTTTCCTCGAACACTTATCCTTGCCATCTTCCGTAGAATGCCGAAATCAATACTCGGTAACAATTATATTTAACAAGTAGTTCACATAATTTGCATATTATTTGAAATTAACCACAAAGCATACATTTCATAATAAAATTCAGCATAACATATAATTAACATTAATAACTTAAAAATAACCATTATGCTACATTATTTACACATGAACTTACCTCGTATGCGAAAATGGCTACTTTTACCATTTCGTCCACAACTTGGTATTTTTCCATTTTAGCCCGAATTTCAGTTTTCCTTGCTCTATCATTTAAAATATAGTCTAATTAGGACTCACATTATTCAAATTGACCCAAAATCATATTTTGGAAAAATTACATTTTTGCCCCTAAACTTTTGCATATTTACACTTTTGCCCCAAAGCTCGTAAATTAAACTTCAGCCTATTTTCTTATGTTTTATGACATTCTGATCATTTTTCCCTTCTATGGCAACATCAAATTCTCACTCTAACATGTACTTATGACTATTAGGTATTTTTACCGATTAAGCCCTTTTGCTAGTTTTCGCTTAAAACCGAGTAGCACAAGTTGTCTAACATAATTTAAAACCTCATATTCTATCATAAAACACCAAAATACACAAATTTCACCTATGGGTATTTTTCCAAATATAAACCCTAGGTTAAATTATTGCTAGCATAAGCTTAATCGAGCTACCGGGACTCCAAAAACGTAAAAATCATTAAAAACAAGGCTAGAACGGACTACCAATCGAGCTTGGAAGCTTGAAAAACCCTAGCCATGGTTTCTCCTTGCTATATTCGGCCATGGGGTTGAAGATGAGCAAAATTGGCTTTTAATTTTGTATTTTAATTCATTTTACCCTAAATGACCAAAATGCCCTTACTACTAAACTTTCCAAAATTCCATCCATGTCCAATTTTGTTCATAGACTTAGAAATTGGTAAAATTGCTATTTAAGACCTCCTAATTAATATTTCAAAACAATTTCATACTAGAAACTTCTAGAATGCAAGTTTTACAAATTATTCGATTTAGTCCCTAATTTCAATTTAAGCACTTTATGCATAAAATTTCTTCACGAAATTTTCACACAATCATGCAATCATATCATAGACCTTAAAATAATCATAAAATAATTATTTCTATCTCGGATTTTTTGGTCACGAAACCGCTATTCCGACTAGGCCCAAAATCAGGATATTACATTAGCCTTTCCCGGGTGATAGTCAATGACAAGCTCATAATCTTTTAACAACTCGAGCCAACGTCTTTGTCGTAGATTTAAGTCTCTTTGAGTCATCAAATATTTGAGACTTTTGTGATCCAAAAATACATGGCACTTCTCACCAAATAAGTAATGTCGCCATATTTTCAAAGCGAATACGATGGCAGCTAATTCGAGATCATGGGCCGGATAATTTTTCTCATGTGGCTTTAATTGTCTCGACGCATAGGTCACAACTCGAACTTCTTGCATCAATACGCAACCTAACCCAAGTAGGGATGCATCGCTATAAATGACAAACTCCTTGCCTGATTCGGGCTGCACTAGTACTGGAGCTTCAGTCAAATAAGTTTTCAGTTGATCAACACTTTTCTGACATTTTTCCATCCATTCGAACTTAACATCTTTTTGAAGTAGCTTCTTCATTGGTGTGGCTATCATCGAGAAACCTTTTACAAACCGTCGGTAGTAACCGGAAAGTACCAAAAAGCTCCGAACCTCAGTAATATTTCTCGGGTCAACTCGAATACCTGATGCGGATACCACATGTCTCTTAACCAGAACTCACACTTACTGAACTTAGCATATAACTACTTATCCCGTAAAATTTTCAACACTAATCTCAGGTGCTCAGCATGTTCGGTCTCATCTCTTGAATAGACCAAAATGTCATCAATAAACACAACTACGAACCGGTCCAAATACTGTCTAAAGATCCGATTCATCAAATCCATAAATACCGCAGGGGCATTAGTGAGCCCAAACGGCATCACTAAGAACTCGTAGTGGCCGTATCTCGTTCTGAAAGCAGTTTTGGGTATATCCGAATCTCGAACTCGCAACTGGTAATAACCCGATCTCAAATCTATCTTCGAAAACACTGAGGCTCCCTTTAGTTGATCAAACAAATCGTCAATACGTGGCATCGGATATTTATTCTTTATTGTCACCTTATTCAGCTGACGATAGTCGATGCACAACCTCATGGTTCCGTCCTTCTTTTTCACAAACAATACTGGTGTACCCCAAGGAGAGAAACTTGGTCGAGCGAAACCTCTATTCGTCAATTCTTGCAACTGAGCTTTCAACTCTTTTAACTCGGTTGGTGCCATACGATACGAAGCTATCGAAATCGGCGTAGTCCCAGGTACAAGCTCAATACCAAACTCTACCTCCCGAATAGGTGGTAAACCCGGTAATTCCTCGGGAAAAACATCTGAGTATTCACAAACCACTGGCACAGATTCGGGTTTCTTTTCTAACTCTTTGTCATCAAGTACATACGCAAGGTATGCTTCGCACCCCTTTCTTACATATTTTTGGGCCAACATTGATGATATTACAGCTGGCAACCCCTTTAAGTCCGTAGACTCAACTCAGATTATCTCGTTATTTGCGCACCTCAAATCAATAGTCTTGCTTTTGCAATTCACAACCGCATCATGCACGGTCAACCAATCTAAACCGAGGATAACATCAAATTCATCAAATGGCAAAAGCATCAAGTCCGCCGAAAAACAGGAACCTCGAATTACTAGGGGACATTTCTTACACACTTTGTCGACAAGCACGTAATGACCCAAGGGATTTGACACCCGAATTACGAACTCAGTAGACTCAATAGGTAAAGTCTTACTGGATGCTAAGGTTTCACATATATAAGAATGAGTAGAACCAGGGTCAATCAAAGCAATCACATTAGAATCAAAGAGAGTAAAAGTACCGGTAATAACGTCTGGCGAGGAAGCATCCTCGCGTGCGCGTATAGCATAAGCTCTAGTAGGAGCACGAGCCTCAGATCTGGTCGTTGCATCTCTAGATCCTCTCTGACCACCACTAGCATTACCCGTATTTCTAGATGGTCTACCTCGAGCAGTGGTAGCACCCGGTTTCCCACTCTGATTTACATTCTGTTCAGACAACCTCGGGCAATCTTTAATAAAGTGGTCAACTAATCCGCACTTGTAACAGGAGCGGTCATGGAATCTACAACTCCTCGAATTCCATTTACCACAATACTGGCACTCTGCTTTGTCTCGACGATCAGTTCTAACACTGGCAACCGAAGTGACTCGTGCACTCACAGGGGGTCGATCGCGATCTCGTCTAGAAAAGCCCGAAGTGTTTCTAGATCGGCCTAAATCATCTCTAAATTTCTTCGATGACTGTTGAAAGGGTCTCCCCGAAGACCTCTTACGAAACTCCTTTGCTCCCATATCAGCTTTTCTTTTCTCCATACTTAGCTCCTCAGCTTTGGAAGCTCGCTCGATGAGTACCACAAATTCTCGGATTTCTAAAATGCCAACACACAGCTTTATATCATCATTCAGTCCATCCTCGAAACGTTTACACATCACGGCCTCTGAAGAAATGCATTCTCGCGCGTATCGGCTAAGCCTCACAAATTTTCGTTCATAGTCGGTAACCGACATGGAACCTTGTTTGAGTTCAAGAAATTCCTTTCGTTTTTGGTCAATGAATCTCTGACTGATATACTTCTTTCGAAACTCAGTTTGGAAGAACTCCCAAGTTACTTGCTCTCTAGCCACAACAGAAGTCAACGTATTCCACCAATAGTAGGCAGAATCACGTAGCAAGGAGATAGTACACTTTAGGCACTCATCGGGTGTGCAAGATAGCTCATCGAGTGCGGATAGTGTTGTCCAACAAAATTCAGCTTGCTCGGCATCATCGCTGTCCGTAGCTTTAAATTCATAGCCCGTGTTTTGAATTACATCAACTGGGGCTTATTTGACCTTATTTGGTCGATTCTGGGAGGTATGGTAGGTCTTGAGGGTGGTATTTGTCGGGAATGGAGGTTGTGGAACAGCCCTATTAGTTCGAATGTATTGGTTGAACCAATCATTCATCACGCTATAAAAAGCTTGTCTAGCTTCATCATTCGGATTACTAGCATTAGGTTGAGAGTCCGCCGGCGCTGTCCCTTGTGCGGGAGCAGGTGCTACACTCTCGAGATCATCAGCTACCGCTCGGTCAGGATCGGGATCCATTACTATAAATACACACATTTGCAAATGTCAGAAATCACCACACTATCAAATAATCACATAATGGCATGTATAGCTAGACCCAAACATAGTACGGTAGTCCTAGAATCGACTAAACCGTAGCTCTGATACCAATAAAATTGTAACACCCCATACACGAGACCGTCGCCGGGGTCGGACACGAGGGGTTAACAGCCTTAATACACAGGTTACTGCATCACTGTCGCCTTAAAAATCATATCTTGAGTTTCAAAACTCGGAAATAAGTTTCATAAATATTTCCTGAAACTAAACCCATATATCAATCTACAAATTTTTTTCTAGAATTTTTCGTCAAGCCAATTAGTACAGTTTATTAGTTAAAGTCTCCCCTGTTTCAGGTTCGACTACACTGACCTTTGCGCATTATGACTTGGATATCTCCCTGTACAGGGCTTCAATACTGATGCCGTTTGTTTCTATAGAAACTAGACTCGAAAAGGAATCTATACATATATGGAATGACGTCTAATTATCTCTGGTTAATTTATAAAGAATTTCCAAAGTCGGAATAGGGAATCCCGAAACCGTTCTGGCCTTGTTTTGCGAAAACTTAAATATCTCATAATATACTGTTCATATGATCGTTTCGTTACTTTCCTATGAAAATAGATTCATCAAGGTTAGATTACATAATTTATTCACTATTTAATTCCATTCCTACTATTTTTAGTGATTTTTCACATTCACGTCACTACTGCTATCAGCATCTATTTTTAAGGTAGATTTTACCTATTACATAGTTTCCATGATTCAACTAGCCCTTTTGCATAAATAGCACAAAATATGATCATGATTAACCATTCCAATGGCTAATCGTTCCCAAACATTTCCATACCTCTTAATGAACATCATACAAGACGATTATAATACTAAGCTCAAAGTGTATATAAGCCATTTTCGCATGGCTATCCAAATTTATACAAAACCAAAGGGTCCATGACCAACAACAAAGCGGGTAGTCCTATACATGCCATTTCAAAGTTCAACCAAAAGTGTACCAAAAGGGGCTTTGATATCGTGGGCGACTTGGCTTCAACAATCCAGTCCGATGGTGACGAACCCAAAATCTATAAAACAGAGAATCAAAGAAACGGAGTAAGCATTTAATGCTTAGTAAGTTTGAGCCATGAAATTAGACACAACCAAAGTATAGCATTCATATGGCAAAACGGATAATCTCATATGCACAAATTCTCAATATCATACTTACTTCGCATTACCAACCCTTATATTCATACACAAAAGATCAACTTAGCCAAGGCCGAAAGCTCATTAATTTACTGAGCGAATATTATTTAAACGGAATCACCACCCTAATGCATATACGAAACGTACCTCATCGTTGGGTTTTACGAGCGTATCAATTTAAATTATTACAGCAAGATCACTCGTTCTCAAACCAAGTACCTTCGGTGTTTAGCCAGATATAGCCACTAGCTCAAATGCCTTCGGGACTTGGCCCGGTTATAGTAACTTGCACAAATGCCTTGGGACTTAGCCCGTATAATAACTCGCACAAATGCCTTGGGACTTAGCCGGATATAATAGCTTCGCTTAAAACGCCTTGGGACTTAGCAGGATATAGTAGCTTCGCACGTATGCCTTGAGACTTAGCAGGAATTAGCCACTAGCTCAAATGCTCTCGGGACTTAGTCCGGTTATCATCCGAACATTCATGCACATATCAATAAATCATGACACATCTAATTTCATTTTCATAATTAGAGTACAAACACAAGTCACGTATTAAGCATTCCCATTTCGGCTCACTAGCCACATAGAAACAGCATGGTTTAGTTTGCTTTATAACATGATCTCTATGCATATACATTATGACTTAATCAAATCATAAACTAAGTCTCATTGCTCGAAAACTTACCTCGGATGTTGTCGAACGATTTTGATGGCTATTCGACCACTTTTTCCTTCCCTTTATCGGATTTAGTTCCCCTTTGCTCTTGAGCTTAATTTAACAAATAAATTGATTTAATCATTTGAGCATCAAAAGAGGAACTCAAGGTACTTAGCCCATATATATACACATTAGACATTAAAGTCACATACATATGAAATCATGAATCAACTCAACATATTAGCCCACACTCTCTTTTAGCCGATTGTCTAAGCCAAGATAAAAGCATCAATATGCTTGCCTCTAACCGAATACATGCAACACCAATCTTCTTCATGTGGCCGAATATGCATGTCTATGTTGAGGCCGATTATATGCTTAATACTTCCTACAAGTATGGTTACTTGTATTGACCACATATCATTTTGTTTCAAGTTCAAAACTCGGCTAATACGCATATATATACACTAGTAATTAAATACTAACCTTTTGCACTTCACCTTTATGACCAGATACAGATATCATTAACCTAATATCACTTAACTAAGCACTTTAACAAGTTTTCTTTAGCTATACACACATTCGGCAATGACAAAGGCAACTTAACAACCTCAAATTCAACTTATAACAATATATACTTAATATTCAAAGCATTTAGCATCACTTCATCTTAATCTTACCTCATGGCCGAATGCTCCTTTTAAACCATTTACCCTCACAAAGCATAAATTTCATCATCAAGCTTACAAGCTTATGATCCCATGAATTTTAACCTCCTAATATTCATCCAACTCTCACTCATTAGCTTCTAACATAAATCTCAAAATCTATAGTTCCTTTTTTTTTCTACCCATGGCCGAAATCTCCAACAACACCAAATGAAAATATACTTCATGGATCTAAGGTAGAACCAAGGAAGGAACTCATAAATATCAAGGTGTAAACAACTACCATTGTTCATCTAGATTTAGCATGAAACATAACCATCACCCTTATTAATCTCCATAGCGAAAACCTTACTCAATCAAAATCAAAATTTCAACATGGGTTACCAAAATAACTTGATATCTCACTCAATATCAACTAAAATTTCAAGAACTAGCATAAACTTTCTTACCTTAACATTCACCTAAGATGACCGATTGCTTCATCCCCTTCTTCCTCTTTTCAATTCGGCCAAGAAGAACCAAAGAATGAACTCTTTTTTTTTCCTCCTCTTTCTCTAGTCACGGCAATAGGGGGGCAACCACACACATTCTTTTTTTTGTCATCATTTACCTTCCCATTATTATTTTATCATTTCTAACATAAACCATTAACACAACATGTTTTATGACATGTTTTGCCCATCACCCTTTGTCATGGCCGGCCACTAGTAATTAAATGGGGGAAATTGACATGCAAGTCCACCCCTTTGATTACATGCACTAATAGATCCTTATAGATTAACCTATCACATTTCAAAAGTGTCTCACATAAGTCCTATTGACTAAATTCACATGCAATTTACCAAATCGAAGCTTAAAACTTTCACACATTCATAATCACATATTTTAGACAATAAATATCATATTCAAATAATTTGGTGACTCGGTTTAGCAGTCCGAAACCACTTTCCGACTAGGGTCACTTTAGGGTGTCACAACTCTCCCCACTTAAGAAATTTTCGTCCCGAAAATCTTACCGTAAATAGGTTTGGGTATCGCTCTTTCATAGAGTTCTCGGGTTCCCAAGTAGCTTCTTCTATCCGTGTTTGAGCCATAACACTTTTACTAAAGGAACCTTTTGTTTCGTAACTCTTTCACTTCACGAGCTAGGATACGAATCGGTTCTTCTTCATAACTCATATCGGCTTGAATTTCGACCTCGGAGGGTTTATTACGTGCAAAGGATCGGATCTGTAACGTCAAGCATCGAAACATGAAAACGTTGTGGATCCTTTCGAGTTCGGGGTAAAAGCAACCTATATGCAATCGGGCCAACTCGTTCGGAGATCTCATACGGCCCAATGAATCTCGGACTCAATTTGCCCTTACGGCCAAATCTGAGTATCTTTTTCCAAGGCGATACCTTAAGAAACACTTTGTCTCCCACCTGATACTCAATATCTCTTCGTTTTAAATCCGCGTCGACTTACGGCGATCGACATCGCCTTGATTTTCACGAATTATTTTTACTTTCTGTTCAGCATCTTTAATCCAATCCACTCCGAAAATTTTGCTTTCACTGAGCTCGGTCCAAAACAATGGCGTACGGCATTTACGCCCGTACAAAGCCTCGTAAGGTGCCATCTTAATACTTGATTGAAAACTATTGTTGTAAGCGAATTCAATCAAAGGTAAATACCATTCCCATGAACCCCTAAACTCAAGGATGCAGCATCTCAACATATCCTCGAGTATCTGAATTATCTGCTCGGATTGACCATCGGTTTGGGGATGAAAAGCAGTGCTAAAATGCAGCTTGGTACCCAAAGCTTCTTGAAATTTCTTCCAAAATCGTGAGGTGAATCTCGGATCTCTATCCGACACGATAGAAATAGGTACCCCGTGTAATCTCACAATCTGAGAGACATACAATTCAGCTAGTTTATCCATTGAAAAATCCGTGCATACGGGAATAAAGTGAGCCGACTTAGTCAGTCTATCCACAACAACCCAAATCGCATCCTTCTTACTTGCCGATTCTGGCAACCCAGATACGAAATCCATCGTGACTCGATCCCATTTCCATTCAGGTATCATGATCGGTTGAAGTAAACCGGTAGGCACTTGATGTTCTGCCTTCACTTGCTAACATACTAAGGACTTCGAGACAAAATCGGAAATGTCTCGTTTCATACCATGCCACCAAAACTGACGTCTCAGATCGTTGTACATTTTCATACTCCCCGGGTGAATTGACATTCGGCTACAATGAGCTTCGTTCAGAATCATTGAAATGAGTTCTGAATTTCGTGGAACACACAACCGACTTCTGAACCTCAAACAATCGTCATCATCAATTTGAAACTCGATTCCATATTCGAACACATTCAGCCCGTTTGCAACCAATTCATCATCGACTTTCGAGCTTCACGAATTTGATGAATCAACAATGGTTTGGCCTTTAATTTCGCCACTAACACATTGTTGGATAGAAACGAACAAGTGTACATTCATCGTCAGTAAAGCAAGCGGTGATTTACGACTCAAGGCATCCGCAACCACATTAGCCTTTCCGGGTGATAGTCAATGACAAGCTCATAATCTTTTAACAACTCGAGCCAACGTCTTTGTCGTAGATTTAAGTCTTTTTGAGTTATCAAATATTTGAGACTTTTGTGATCCGAAAATACATGGCACTTCTCACCAAATAAGTAATGTCGCCATATTTTCAAAGCGAATACGATGGTAGCTAATTTGAGATAATGGGTCGGATAATTTTTCTCATGTGGCTTTAATTGTCTCGACGTATAGGCCACAACTCGACCTTCTTGCATCAATACGCAACCTAACCCAAGTAGGGATGCATCGCTATAAATGACAAACTCCTTGCCTGATTCGGGCTGCACTAATCTTGAGCTTCATCAAATAAGTTTTCATTGATCAAAACTTTTCGACATTTTTCCGTCCATTCGAACTTAACATCTTTTGAAGTAGCTTCGTCATTGGTGTGGCTATCATCGAAACCTTTTACAAACCGTCGGTAGTAACCTAGAAGTCCCAAAAAGCTCGAACCTCATTAATATTTCTCGGGTCAACTCGAATACGATCACGGATACCACATGACCCAAGAAGCTAACCTCTCTAACCGAACTCACACTTCTCAACTTATCATATAACCGCTTATCCGTAAAATTTGCAACACTAATCTCGGTGCTCGGCATGTTCGGTCTCATCTCTTGAATAGACCAAAATGTCATCAATAAACACAACTACGAACCGGTCCAAATACTGTCTAAAGATCCGATTCATCAAATCCATAAATATCGCAGGGCATTAGTAAGCCCAAATGGCATCACTAAGAACTCGTAGTGGCGTATCTTGTTACGAAGCGCTTTTGGGTATATCCGATCTCGAACTCATGAATCGGTAATAACCCGATCTCAAATCTATCTTCAAAACACCGAGGCTCCTTTAGTTGATCAAACAAATCGTCAATACGTGGCATCGGATATTTATTCTTCTCGTCACCTTATTCACCGTGACGATAGTCGATGCACAACCTCATGGTTCCGTCCTTCTTTTCACAAACAATCTTGGTGCACCCCAAGGAGAGAAACTTGGTCGAGCGAAACCTCTATCCGTCAATTCTTGCAACTGAGCTTTCAACTCTTTTAACTCGGTTGGTGCCATACGATACGGAGCTATCGAAATCGGCGTAGTCCCAGGTACAAGCTCAATACCAAACTCTACCTCCCCAACAGGTGGTAAACCCGGTAATTCCTCGGGAAAAACATCCGGGTATTCACAAACCACCGGCAGAGATTCGGGTTTCTTTTCTAACTCTTTGTCATCAAGTACATACGCAAGGTATGCTTCGCACCCCTTTCTTACATATTTCTGGGCCAACATTGATGATATTACAGCTGGCAACCCCTTTAAGTCCGTAGACTCAACTCGGATTATCTCGTTATTTGCGCACCTCAAATCAATAGTCTTGCTTTTGCAATTCACAACCGCATCATGCACGGTCAACCAATCTAAACCGAGGATAACATCAAATTCATCAAACGGCAAAAGCATCAAGTCCGCAAAAAGGAACCTCGAATTACTAGGGGACATTTCTTACACACTTTGTCGACAAGCACGTAACGACCCATGGGATTTGACACCGAATTACGAACTCGATGAGACTCAATAGGTAAAGTCTTCTTTGGATGCTAAGGTTTCACATATATAAGAATGAGTAGAACTGGGGTCAATCAAAGCAATCACATTAGAATCAAAGAGAGTAAAAGTACCGGTAATAACGTCTGGCGAGGAAGCATCCTCGCGTGCGCGTATAGCATAAGCTCTAGCAGGAGCACGAGCCTCAGATCTGGTCATTGCATCTCTAGATCCTCTCTGACCACCACTAGCATTGCCCGTATTTTTAGATGGTCTACCTCGAGTAGTGGTAGCACCCGGTTTCCCACTCTAATTTACATTCTGTTCAGACAACCTCGGGCAATCTTTAATAAAGTGGTCAACTGACCCGCACTTGTAACAGGAGCGGTCATGGAATCTACAACTCCCCGAATGCCATTTACCACAATACTGGCACTCCGCTCTGTCTCGACGATCAGTTCCAACACTGGCGACCGAAGTGACTAGTGCACTCATAGGGGGTCGATCGCGATCTCGTCTAGAAAAGCCCGAAGTGTTTCTGGATCGGCCTAAATCATCTCTAAATTTCTTTGATGACTGTTGAAAGGGCCTCCCCGAAGACCTCTTACGAAACTCCTTTGCTCCCATATCGACTTTTCTTTTCTCCATCTTGAGCTCCTCACTTTGCAAGCTCGCTCGACGAGTACCACAAATTCTCGGATTTCTAAAATGCCAACACACAGCTTTATATCATCATTCAGTCCATCCTCGAAACGTTTACACATCACGGCCTCTGAAGAAATGCATTCTCGCGCGTAATGGCTAAGCCTCACAAATTTTCGTTCATAGTCGGTAACCGACATGGAACCTTCTTTGAGTTCAAGAAATTCCTTTCGTTTTTGGTTAATGAATCTCTGACTGATATACTTCTTTTGAAACTCGGTTTGGAAGAACTCCCAAGTTACTTGCTCTCTGGCCACAACAGAAGTCAACGTATTCCACCAATAGTAGGCAGAATCACGTCGCAAGGAGATAGTACACTTTAGGCACTCATCGGGTGTGCAAGATAGCTCATCGAGTACCCAGATAGTGTTGTCCAACAAAATTCAGCTTGCTCGGCATCATCATTGTCCGTAGCTTTAAATTCATAGCCCGTGTTTTCGGATTCATCAATGGGGCTTATTTGACCTTATTTGGTCGATTCTGGGAGGTATGGTAGGTCTTGAGGTTGGTATTTGTCGGGAATGGAGGTTGTGGAATGACCTATTAGTTCGAATGTATTGGTTGAACCAATCATTCATCACGCTATAAAAAGCTTGTCTAGCTTCATCATTCGGATTACTAGCATTAGGTTGAGAGTCCGTCGGCGCTGTCCCTTGTGTGGGAGCAGGCGCTACACTCTCGAGATCATCAGCTACCGCTCAGTCAGGATCGGGATCCATTACTATAAATACACACATTTGCAAATTTCAGAAATCACCACACTATCAAATAATCACATAATGACATGTATAGCTAGACCCAAACGTAGTACAGTAGTCCTAGAATCGACTAAACCGTAGCTCTGATACCAATAAAATTGTAACACCCCATACCTGAGACCGTCGCCGAGGTCGGACACGAGGGGTTAACAGCCTTAATACACTTATTTTCATTGTCCATTTAAAAATTTCCGGACACACAGGTTACTGCATCACTGTCGCCTTAAAAATTATATCTTGATTTTCAAAACTCGAAAATAAGTTTCGTAAATTTTTCCTGAAACTAGACTCATATATCAATCTACAAATTTTTTCTAGAATTTTTGGTCAAGCCAATTATTACAGTTTATTAGTTAAAGTCTCCCCTGTTTTAGGGTTTGACTACACTGAGCTTTGCTCATTACAACTTGGATATCTCCGTGTACAGGGCTTCAATACTGATGCCGTTTGTTTCTATAGAAACTAGACTCAAAAAGGAATCTATACATATATGTAATGACTTCTAATTATGTCTGGTTAATTTATAATTAATTTCCAAAGTCCGAACAGGGAATCCAGAAACCGTTCTGGCCCTGTTTCGTGAAAACTTAAATATCTCATAATATACTGTTCATATGATCGTTTCGTTACTTTCCTATGAAAATAGATTCATCAAGTTTAGATTACATAATTTATTCACTATTTAATTCAATTGCTACTATTTTTAGTGATTTTTCACATTCACGTCACTTTATCAGCATCTATTTTAAGGTAGACTTTACCTATTACATAGTTTCCATGATTCAACTAGCCCTTTTGCATAAATAGCACAAAATATGATCATGATTAACCATTCCAATGGCTAATCATTCCCAAACATTTCCATACCTCTTAATGAACATCATACAAGACGATTATAATACTAAGCTCAAAGTGTATATAAGCCATTTTCGCATGGCTATCCAAATTTATACAAAACCAAAGGGTCCATGACCAACAACAAAACAGGTAGTCCTATACATGCCATTTCAAAGTTCAACCAAAAGTGTACCAAAAGGGCTTTGATAGTGTGGACGACTTGGCTTCAACAATCCCGAGTCCGATGGTATTTAACCCAAAATCTATAAAACAGAGAATCAAAGAAACGGAGTAAGCATTTAATGCTTAGTAAGTTTGAGCCATGAAATTAGACACAACCAAAGTATAGCATTCATATGGCTAAACGGATAATCTCATATGCACAAATTCTCAATATCATACTTACTTAGCATTACCAACCCTTATATTCATACACAAAGATCAACTTAGCCAAGGCCTAAGCTCATTAATTTCTTGAGCGAATATTATTTAAACGGAATCACCACCCTAATGCATATCTGAAACGTACCTCATCGTTGGGTTTTACGAAGCGTATCAATTTAAATTATTACAGCAAGATCACTCGTTCTCAAACCAAGTACCTTTGGAGTTTAGCTGGATATAGCCACTAGCTCAAATGCCTTGGGACTTAGCCGGTTATAGTAACTTGCACAAATGCCTTCGGACTTAGCCCGGTATAATAACTCGCACAAATGCCTTGGGACTTAGCCGGATATAATAGCTCGCACAAACACCTTGGGACTTAGCCGGATATAGTAGCTCATACGAATGCCTTGGGACTTAGCCCGAATTAGCCACTAGCTCAAATGCTCTCGGGACTTAGCTTTGGTTATCATCCAACATTCATGCACATATCAATAAATCATGACACATCTAATTTCATTTTCATAATTAGAGTTCAAACACAAGTCACGTATTAAGCATTCCCATTTCGGCTCACTAGCCACATACAATGTAACACCCCGTACCCAAGACCGTTGTCGGAGTCGAACACGAGGTGCTAACCGACTTAATTAATTTACTTTCACAGTCCATAAAAATTTTTCCAGGCAAGCTGGTTACTGCATCACTGTTGCCTTAAAAATCATATCTTGAGTTTCAAAGCTCAAAAATCAGTTTCGTAATTTTTCCCTGAAACTAGACTCATATTTTCATCTACACATTTTTTTCTAGAATTTTTGGTCATGCCAATTAGTACAGTTTATTAGTTAAATTCTCCCCTAATCCAGGGTTCGACTACACTGACCTTCACGCATTACGAATTGGATATCTCCCTATAAAGGGCTTCAATACTGATTCCGTTTGTTTCTATAGAAACTAGACTCAAGTAGAAATCTATACATATATGGTATGACTCCTAATTATCTCTGGTTAATTTATAGTGAATTTCCAAAGTCGGAACAGGGATTCCAGAAACTGTTCTGGCCCTGTTTCGCGAGAACCTAAACATCTTTTAATATACAACTCATATGACCGTTTCGTTTCTTGCATATGAAAGTAGATTCATCAAGGTTCATTTACATAATTTATTCACTATTTAATTCCATTCCTACAATTTTTAGTGATTTTTCAAATCCACACCACTGCTGCTGACAGCATCTGCCTTTGAGGTAGACTTTACCTATTTCATAATTTCCATGATTCAATTAGCCCTTTTTGCTAACATGGCACAAGGAATGATCATGATTAACCATTCCAATGGCTAATTGTTTCCAAACATTTCCATACCTCTCGACGGACGACATACAAAACGATTATAATGCTATGATCAAGTATACTTAAGCCATTTTCGCATGGCTATCCAAATTTATACAAAATCCAAGGGGTCTATGACCAACAAACGAAAGAGTAGTCCTATACATTGACCAAAATATCCTCTCACTACTAGTCTATTCTATACATGCCATAAGATATTCCAAAACGTAGCAGTACCAAACAGTGGGTAGTGATAGTGTGACTAGTTGCTGACGATCCCCGAGCCTGTAGCTTCCAAATGAGATCTATAAAATAGAGGAAACAAAGTACACGGAGTAAGCATTAAAATGCTTAGTAAGTTTCAAGCAGTGTCAACAGATAACAATCAACTTATAACATAATTGTTCGTATTTTTACTTCACTCTTCCTTCGGGCATACCAACCCTTTTTCCGAATATGCACGTCTCATCATATGTAATAGGCAGATAAATTCTCACTTGACGGTGACCTCTTATGATCATAGGTGCATTACATATTTTTACCTGACTTTCCACATTGACCAAATGCACAATAATCATAGAACAGTCTTATTGCTTTACTCACATGTGCATCACATGACGACCTTGTGATTTAGTCTAAGTCAAACTTAAATATAATCTCAAATACATACCTGACCAACTTAACGCATTGAACGTATTTATTACTAATTGTCACTGTGAAGTCGCATAATCTTACGCTTTACTTGAATCTTCAGCAAAACCTTTAGTTCGGGGCTTACCCGGACAAAATCTCCACACGTAGTCATCGGGTCATTAGAGCTCGGATGTAGTACGAGCACGGCCTACGGTCATTAATCGGTGATAATATTCTCGCATAAAGCTGCGGGGTTTTAACCCGGATATAATCTCGACACAAATGCCCTTCGGGACTTATCACATTTATACACTTCCACATCCATCACTTTGGCCACTCGGCCCTATCACATATATACACTTTCACATTCATCACATTGGCCATTAGGCCTTATCACATATATATACACCTTCTCATTCATCACATCGGCCATTAGGCCTTATCACATATATACACACTTTCACATTCATCACATCGGCCATTAGGCCTTATCACATATATACACACTTTCACATTCATCACATCGGCCATTAGGCCTTATCACATATATATATCTCATACATATTTCATATTTTTCTTGTACATCAATTTCAGCAATAGCTTATAAGCAACTCAAATAGTTTCATCAAAGTTTACAACAAAATCACATATTCACTACAAGCAGTTTTCCTGAGCAACAGTCACTAAATTGTTTATAACTGGAGCTACAAAACTCAAAATCAATTTCCGTTAATTTTCCCCGAATGTAGACTCATGTATCTTTCATCCATAAAATTTTCAGAATTTTAGGTGTGGCCAATCAATACCAGATTTTTCTTAAAGTTTCCCCTATTTCACTGTTTGACTAACCTGACCAGTCTTCACTACAAATCAAAATTCTCATTGTACAGAATTCAAAGTATGTTCTACTTGATTTCATTTGAAACTAGACTCATTAAGGAGTCTAAGCATATAAATTTTATCTTGTAACCATTTTTGTACAAATTATAGTGATTTTCTTAAAACCGAACAGGAGATTTCGGAGTCATTCCGACACTGTCCCGTACAACTTTAAATATCTCTTTATAGGAAATTTCTTTGCTTCCACGGTCTCTTTTATAAGAAACTAGACCAACTAAGCTTTGATTACATATTTTATTCAGGCTATAATTCCACACCAACAATTTATAGTGATTTTCTAAATTCACATTGCTGCTGCTGTCCAAGCAATTTATTACAATTTGCTATTAAATTTCCAAGTCCAAACACTTATGAACTTACCATTTGGGTTTAAGACATATCATGGCCACATCATATCTTATTAAATCAACTCATTATATCCTATTATAGTTGAATTTACTCAACATTTAATCACTTAAAACTTACCTCGGATATTTTGAATAGTTGCGGATAGGCTACTCGATTGCTTTTTCTTTTCCTTTATCTGATTTTGACCCTCTTAGCTCTTGAGCTTGATTCAAACAAATAGATCTTATTTAATAACTTATCAAATTAGCTATTCGATTAAATACATGTATATTATACAATTAAGTGCGAATGATTTTATTAACTAGTTATTCAAGCATTATACATATGCTCTACTCATGCCCCATCGAACATAATACTAGCTTAATACCTTGCATATTAGGATTTCATAGACATCATTTAGTTTCACATAGTACACATATTGTCCCAAATCGACACAAGAGTCAAACGCATCACTCAAAATGCGAAATCCAATTAAGTCTACCATTATAGCATTATCATATTTACGGTCAAACATAGCAAGAAGACTAAATAGGCTTTACTAGCCACACGTAGTTCAATTATAACATAACTTCACTTACTTATATGTACATTCGCAGCTTGATAATTAAGTTAATATCATGGTATCATAACTCATCATTTATCAATATGTCATTAATAAAATATGTTCATGTCAAATTTACTCCCAATCACATCTCAAAATTCAACAAGCTTAGAACTCATTTAATAATTAAATTCCATTTCAAAGTATCAAAACATTATCAAATGTATACTCATCCTAATGACCGAATGCACATTACCTAAGCACTTAACAATTTTTCTTTAGCCATTAAACTCATTCGGCAATGATAAGTGCAATTTACCAAACCTTAAATTTAACTTGGTCCAAAACCGAATGCTATTTGAGCATTAAGCTCATGTTCGTTTCATTATTGAGCAAGTATTATAACTCAACTAACTCCATTAGCCGACTACTCAAGCTCATTTGAGCCACACATAGTAATTTAGTTTGTTTATACTCAATTAGAAACATTTCTCCTTACAAATTATCAAAACATACACAATGTAACCCATTGAGCTCATACCCGAATGCTTCATGCATCACAAACACAAAATCATATCTGAGGGTCATTTTAGGAGCTTCAAAACCAATTTAAATTTCTCAAAATCCAAAGAAAAACATATGAAATCATACCTAAATTTCCAGCACAAGATGGCGAATGCCTTAGGTGTTCTTCCTTCCATTTTTCCTTTCTTTTCCTTATGGTTTGATAAGTGAAAAAAGGATGATGGAGCTTTGTTTTATCACCATTTACTAATATAAATTTATTATTTCAATATATAAAAATCATTTTATAATACAATGTTTATTTATATCCTTATTATACATAATCCCCACCAATTGAAAATGGAGACAAGAGAACACATTATCACATGCATGTGTTGGCCGGCCATTTACATTCAAAGTTGGTCAAATTGACATGCAAGTCCACATTTTTGAATGCATGCTCTATTAGATCACTTCATATATTTACCTAACCTATTTTACCAATGTTTCACATAAGTCCCGTTTCAAGATTTCACATACAAATGGCAAAATTAATGCTTGAAATTTTCACACATGCATTTACTCACATCATGAACATAGAATATAACTTTCAACTATTTATAAAACTTGGTTTCGTGGTCCCGAAACCACTTTCCGACTAGGGTCACCTTAGGGGTGTCACATACAAACAGCATGGTTTAGTTTGCTTTATAACACGATCTCTATGCACATACATTATGACTTAATCAAATCATAAACTAAGTCTCATTGCTCGAAAACTTACCTCGGATGTTGTCGAACGATTTTGATGGCTATTCGACCACTTTTTCCTTCGCTTTATCGGATTTAGTTCACCTTTGCCCTTGAGCTTAATTTAACAAATAAATTGATTTAATCATTTGAGCATCAAAAGAGGAACTCAAGGTACTTAGCCCATATATATATACATTAGACATTAAAGTCACATACATATGAAATCATGAATCAACTCAACATATTAGCCCACACTCTCTTTTAGCCGATTGTCTAAGCCAAGATAAAAGCACCAATATGCTTGCCTCTAACCGAATACATGCAACACCAATCTTCTTCATGTGGCCGAATATGCATGTCTATGTTGAGGCCGATTATATGCTTAATACTTCCTACAAGTATGGTTACTTGTATTGACTACATATCATTTTGTTTCAAGTTCAAAACTCAAATAATACGCATATATATACACTAGTAATTAAATACTAACATTTTGCACTTCACCTTTATGACCGGATACACATATCATTAACCTAATATCACTTAACTAAGCACTTTAACAAGTTTTCTTTAGCTATACACACATTCGGCAATGACAAAGACAACTTAACAACCTCAAATTCAACTTATAACACTATATACTCAATATTCAAAGCATTTAGCATCACTTCATCTTAATCTTACCTCATGGCCGATTGCTCCTTTTAAACCATTTACCCTCACAAAGCATAAATTTCATCATCAAGCTTACAACCTAATGATCCCATGAGTTTTAACCTCCTAATATTCATCCAACTCTCACTCATTAGCTTCTAACATAAATCTCAAAATCTATAGTTCCTTTTTTTTTCTACCCATGGCCAAAATCTCCAACAACACCAAATGAAAATATACTTCATGGATCTAAGGTAGAACCAAGGAAGGAACTCATAAATATCAAGGTGTAAACAACTACCATTGTTCATCTAGATTTAGCATGAAACATAACCATCACCCTTATTAATCTCCATAGCCGAAAACCTTACTCAATCAAAAATCAAAATTTCAACATGGGTTACCAAAAATAACTTGATATCTCACTCAATATCAACTAAAATTTCAAGAAATAGCATAAACTTTCTTACCTTAACATTCACCTAAGATGACCGATTGCTTCATCCCTTCTTCCTCTTTTCAATTCGCCAAGAAGAACCAAAGAATGAACTCTTTTTTTCCTCCTCTTTCTCTAGTCACGGCAATAGGGGGGCAACCACACACATTCTTTTTTTTGTCATCATTTACCTTCCCATTATTATTTTATCATTTCTAACATAAACCATTAACACAACATGTTTTATGACATGTTTTGCCCATCACCCTTTGTCATGGCGGCCACTAGTAATTAAATGGGGAAATTGACATGCAAGTCCACCCCTTTGATTACATGCACTAATAGATCCTTATAGATTAACCTATCACATTTCAAAAATGTCACACATAAGTCCTATTGACTAAATTCACATGCAATTTACTAAATCGAAGCTTAAAACTTTCACACATTCATAATCACATATTTTAGACAATAAATATCATATTCAAATAATTTGGTGACTCGGTTTAGCGGTCCCGAAACCGCTTTTCGACTAGGGTCACTTTAGGGCTGTCACACAAGGGACCTGTTGTTTAGTCTTTTTTGTATCTTCTAGTGAGTTCTTTTATACCTTGTGTGTGTATTGAACATAACTGGTTCAAGGTAAGTTTACCTGACTAGTGAAAGGTCTAGCTTTGCATATCTGTGTAAAAAAATAAAAGGGTCTTACTTCGTTTTGAGTCATTCCCCCACATTACTCTGGAAAAGGAACCATATGGTCAAAACAAAATAAGTGAATTCATGGTGTTGCCTTCATTGCAAGATGCATTGAATTGGCAGATCGCGATACAAAGGAAGGAATGAAAGAATGTTAGAATCTCTGAACATGGACTAAGGTTTTTGGTTAGCACGAAGGAGGTTGTCTGGATGAATGCATGGTTGTAATCTATGCGCCAAAGTGAGTCTTACTCTATTAAAGTCTGTGAAAGTTTGATATTTTCCAATAAGTGAGCTACATGAAGTTAGTCTATGTGGTGTCTTCTCTAATGGGCGAATTGTAACTCCCACTGAGTTGGAAAGAGTCCCTTTGTTTGTGTGACATATAGATATGCTGATGTTTGCTTGGAACTCACTAAGTTCTATGAACTTACTCCATTTATCTTCCCTTTTCAAGACCACCAAAGAAATAAATGAATCTTCAAAGACTACACTAGAAGATATATTCTGAGTAAGGCTTATAGTGATTTTGTATTATGCATGACAAATGAGAGTGGGGTCAAGGCTTGAAATCTAAACAAAAATATTTTGTAACTAAAATTGTATTCGCCAAATGGCGTACTTTCCTTAAATCTTTACAATGAAATTTAGTGTTTTAAAAGTGTTTGGGCCCTTAAGCTTAAAAGTTTTATTTATTATTGCTATAACAATTACCTATTTGTTCTTTTTTTATAAACTTAAGGTTTTGCTAATTATGTTAATGCAAGGAAAAGACTTTAAGGATGTAACATAGCATTTATAGATCCTCCTTAAGGGTCAAGAATGGGGTGCTACACATTTCATTAAGGGTTTTGTAACACCCCGTACCCGAGTCCGTTACCGGAGTAGAACCCAAGGTGCACACAGACTTAACTTAATTGTTTCACAGTCCATAAAAAAAATTTTCTAGACTAGCTGGTTACTGCGTCACTGTCGCCTTAAAAATCATATCTTGAGTTTTAAAGCTCGAAAATCAGTTTCGTAAATTTTCCCTGAAACTAGACTCATAAGTCCATCAACATAATTTGTTCTAGAATTTTTGGTCGGGCCAATTAGTACAGTTTATTAGTTAAAGTCTCCCCTAATCCAGGGTTCGACTACACTGACCTTCACACATTACGAATTGGATATCTCCCTGTTCAGGGCTTCAATACTGATGCCGTTTGTTTCTATAGGAACTAGACTCAGAGAGGAATCTATACATATATGGCATGACTCCTAATTCTCTCTGGTTAATTTACAATGAATTTCCAAAGTCGGAACAGGGATCCAAAACCGTTCGCCTCGCTTCACGAGAACTTTAATATCTCATACAACTCATATGACCGTTTCGTTTCTTCCATATGACAGTAGATTCATCAAGGTTCATTTACATAATTTATTCACTATTTAATACCATTCCTACTATTTTTAGTGATTTTCACTTCCACATCATCTTCTTTGTCGTCGCGCCTTTAAGGTAGGCCTTACCTATTTCATGATTTCCATGATTCAATTGGCCCTTTTGCATACATAGCACAAAGTGTGATCATGATTAACCATTCCAATGGCTAATCGTTTCAAAACAATTCCATACCTCATAATGATCAACATACAAACGATTATAGTACTATGCTAAAACGATATAAGCCATTTTAGCATGGCTATCCAAGTTTACACAAAATGTAAAGGTACATGACCTACAACAAAAGGGTAGTCCTATACATGCCATTTCAAAGTTCAACCAAAATTGTACCAAAATGGGGGCTTTGATAGTGTGGATGACTTCGACTTCAATGATCCCGAATCCGATAGCTAACGAGCAAAATCTATAAAACAGAGAGCCAAAGCAACGGGTAAGCATTTTAATGCTTAGTAAGTCTCAAGTAATGAAATCAGCTTTGACTAAAGTATTACATTTACATAACTAAATGAATCACTTTATTAATACACATTCTCATAGTCATACTTACTTCACATTACCGACCCTTATGTTCATACACAAAAGAACAACTTAGCCAAAGGCGGTAGCTCGTTTATCAACTGAGCGAATACTTATTTGTAAGGACTCAACTAATTCAAGCACATACTGAACATACCTCATTGCTGGAATTTTCACAAGTGTATAAACTGAAATTTTACAGCAAGATTGCTCATTTCCGAGTCACGTACCTTGAGATTTAACCGGATATAACCACAAGCACAATTGCCTTGGTCTTAACCCGGTTGGTAACTTGCACAATTGCCTTGGTCTTAGCCGGATATAACAACTTCATACGAATGCCTTGGGTCTTAGCCCGGACATAATCACTAGCATAAATGCCTTCGGGACTTAGCTCGGGTATCATTCAAATGCTCATGTACACATATATCAATAATCACGACACATCCATATTTCATTTTCGTTACTAAGGCTCAAACACAAAATATTTATCAAACCTTTACAATTTCGGCTCAATAGCCACACACAAGGAGCATGATTTCAAAGATAATTCAAGTAGGGTCATTACTCAAGACTTACCTTGGATGTTGTCGAGCGATTTAACGGCTATTCAATCACTTTTTCCTTTCCCTTATCCAACTGTGGTCCTCTAAGCTCTTGAGCTAATTCACACAAATTTAACTTATTAAAATCTCATTATGATAGCTTATGGCGAATATGACAAGGAGTTTAAATGGTCATATGGCCATCCTTCAGCTCAAATACACAATGGTCATGCACAATTTTAAGCACAATAAGCAATTCAATACAATTCATTCAAACATCAAAGTGAAGCTCAAGGTACTTAGCCCTTATACACATTAGACATTAGAGTCACATGTGTACGAAATCACGAATCGAATTCAACACATTAGTTAGTACTCTCCTTAGCCGAAATTTCCAAGCCAAGAATAGGCATCAATATGCTTGCCTCTAACCGAATGCATGCACACCAACCCCCCCTTCATGTGGCCGAATATGCATGTCCATGTTGAGGCCAATTATGCACTTAATACCACACAAAAACAGCATACATTTTACTAACTAACGCATTACATATTGTAGCTCAATACACATCTCTCATGTACTTCATAACCGAAACATCATCACAAGCAAATATATACCTTGAAATAGTATATATGTCATGCCAATACATCATGTGCAAACATATATACATATAGGTGCAAGGGCGAATCATAAGGATGACTATGACTATCTCATATATTTTCATTATGGCGAAATGCTCCTTTTACCCCATTTACCTTCACAAAGCATGAACTTCATCATCCAACTTACAAGCTTACAATGTCATGAAGTTTAACCTCATGGTATCTATCAAACTCTCACTCAAAAGTGTTAAAAGAATATTCAATAATCATCAATCCACCATCACATGCACCATTACAAAGCTTCACTTTTAGCATGCAAATGATATCAACACAACCTCACCTTAGCGAAATATCATCTCCATGACATAGTAAGGATTTGAACCATGGCTAGTTAGAACTCAAGCTAACTACAAAAACATACATGAATCTCATGGCAAAACATCAAACTTACCTTAATCTAGGTACAAGTATGGCCAAACTTCCTCCTAAACCTCTTCCAAACCAACATGAAACAAGAATTCCTTCCTTCTTCCTTAGAATTTTCAGCCCAAAGGAAATGAAAAATGATGAACAAAAATTCTTCTTTCTTTCTCCACAACTCACGGCAATGGGCATGCATGAGACCATTTTTTTTTCTTTTTTTTTCCCATTTCTTTATTAGCCATGCTCATTAATTTATTTTTTTCACCCATGATGCACCAACAAAACATGTCTATGACATGTTTTGCCCATATTTCTTTGTCATGGCCGGCCATCACTTGTAAAAAGAGGGATATTTGACATGCAAGACCATTGTTTTGCATGCATGCTTTAATTAGTCATCACACATTTCCCCATCATATTTTCAAAGTTTTCTACTAGGTCCTTTCTAGTGAAATTCACATTTATAACTCTAAATCAAACATCAAAAATGTCACACATGAGTTAGCACATATTATAGGCAATAAAATAAATATTAAATTATTTTTATGCCTCGATTTTGTGGTCCCGAAACCACATTCCGACTAGGGTCGTTTTAAGGCTGTCACAGGTTTATTCTTCTAAGGGTACGACTCTTAAGGGTATAACTTTCACAACCTTCTAAGTGTTATTCCACTAAGGGCTCACTTTACTAAGGGTATGACTCCTAAAGGTACAACCCTCATACTCTCTTAAAGAATCATTCCACTAAGGGTAAATGCTCTTAAAGGTGTGACTCACACACCCTCCTAAGGGTCTATTCCATTAAGGGTTCATTCCACTAAGGGTACAACTTTCACACTCCCCTAAGGGTCCACTCCACTAAGGGTTCATTCCAAGAAGGGTATGAATCCTAAAGGCAGAACTCTCGCACTCACTTAAAGGTCCATTCCGCTAAAGCTACAACTCCTAAAGGTCCAACTCTTACACCCTCATGAGGGTCCATTCAAGTAAAGGTTCATTCCACTAAGTGATACGAGTTGCAAGGCCAAAAATCAAGCTCATGAATGTGATGGACTCTAATTTCCTCAAGGCCTAATAACGAGGTCAAAGGCCAAGAAAATCTGAGCAAGATTGAATGAGACCATCCAAGACTTCGCTACCAAGGCCCTAGATGTGCACACGACCGAAAAAAAAATCAAGATTCACTTTCTTGTTTTCAAGAAAATCTAGAAATTGAATCATGGTCCAATTTTGTTATTTCGGACAATTTCAAGAATCAAGAAAATAAATATTTCAAATCCTGGAAATCATGGTCCAAGAAATTGAATCTTGCAGCCAATGCGCATTGGATTTCATATATGAGCTTGAATGAGCCAATTTCGAGAGCAAATGGATCACAAGACCAAGTTCTTGAAAAAATGGTCCGTTAAGATGTCTACAAGCCTATCCTAAAGTTTGGAAAGTAATTTAATTGAATATCAAGACAAATTATCAAAGTGACCAAAATTGTAAAATATTTAAACTTAAGGTCCAATTTTATTTTAATAGGTGGATCATCATGTAAGAATTCAGCCTAAGGAGCCTATTTAATTCCTTTGGCCGAAGTCCTATTAAAAGTCCACATTTTGAATTATTTTATTTTATTTTATGAGTTGTTATGTTAGTTATTCCATTAGGGTTAGGAAAACTTATTTTGGGGGGTCTATAAGTAGCATGGTCATCCACCCTTATTGAGAGACAATTGATTTTTGTTTTTAAGTTAATAATAATTCACTTTGAGTTTTTCTTCAAGAATTGCTCTTGAGTTTCTTTTTAGAAGCTGTTTTAACAATGTTTTAGGTTATGGGAATCATCTTCAAGCCTTTTCTTTCTAAGAGCTCTTTCTTGGAGGGGGAATTAGAGCCATTGAATGGAGTTGTGGATTCTTAATGTTTTCGAGGCTTCTTAGGACGTCATCTTCTCTTCTCTAGGCTTCATTTATCGTTCTTATTTATTTTAATTTAGTTCTTGTTGTTTTGGCTTGCTCATTTTATTGATTTTTGTTCTAGGTTGAAATTGCTTCAAAAGAGAAGTTCTCCTATCTTGTTCCATCAAGAAACACACCAAAATTAGGAGTTTTATTCTTTTCTTACTATTTTAAACATTTTTGCATAAAATAGTTTGCTTTTGTCTATAAAATCACTTCTAACAAATCTGTTTTGTGTTTGCTTTTCTGGATCTGGTTGGGGCATTTTCTTGAGGTCCAAGGATGGTTTCTTTCCATCCAAGAAAACCTAATTTGTTCCCTATTGGACTCTTTACCAATCGGTTCATTTTTCTTTTGTTTTAATTTCGTTTGACTCTCTTTTGTGACAATTAATCTGTTTTCGTTGTTTCTCGTTTCAATTCATGTTCGTCTAGAGATCTACGTTAAGTCAACAACTTAGACAAGCTACGATTCTTTTCCGAATGCGTGCTTTATCACTAATGGTACAACTCCTAAAGGTACAACTCTCACGCCCTCTTAAGGGTTCATGCCATTGAAGATACTACTTCAAAAGGTAACATCATCATTACCTTTTTTCAATTAATTATTAATGTTAATCAACTCTTACATGCACTGTGTAATTTTGAATGATCTCACTGAATGATTGCAACTCACATACTCAACGCAATCTCGAATGGTTGCTTTATCTCCAAGGCAAGCTAAATTCTGAATGGTTGTTTTGCTTTCAAGGTAAGCATAGTTTCGAATACTTTCAAATGGTTGCAATGCTTGTGATGCTAGTATAATTTCAAATATTTGTGAATTACCACAATTTTTGTAAGAAAAATACAAATAGATTTTCTTAAATCAGATTGATCTCGTCCAGAACCCCTTACACTTCCACTCCCTAATCTATCTAGCTATCATACGTTTAGGCTCATAATTCCTCCATGGGAGCTCTCGTTACTTTTCCCCCTCATCCCAGTTGTTGATGACTCTCCACTTTATATGGGTGAACTGCTCCAAACCCCCAGCGCCTTCTCTACCTTGTTGAACTCTTTATCAACAATTTTTTTTCTTTAATATATATAAAAACAAGACGTCAATTGTCGAATCTAATTTAAAATTCAAAGCATCCATAGTACTTTATCACTTGCTTTTTCCTTCTAATTTTATAATATAAAATAAAGATTTTTAGGCTTTATTTAAATTTATTATTTTATTTTTCATAAGGAGAAATAAAGAATTTCCTATCTAAAACTTTAACTCAAAACTTTTACACATCACCTGAAATTGAATCTATTAAATTTGATATTTTAAAATAATTTTAAATTACTTTTTTTTCTATTAAAAATTAAACAAAGAGATACGTCACTTACGTTTACTTGGTTAATTAATAGAAAATGACTTCTTCATACCTATCGAACAAACCCAATGAATGCTACCACTTCAAAATTCAGAAGTCGTCAACATCTATCTACCTATTAAATATTTTAAAACGTTTAAAAATAATATTTTCTGGAAAAATAACGAATCTTGGTTAATGGAAAAGTAGGTTTTCTTCTTAACCATTGAACTAATACTTCCTGCCAATATTTCGAACATAAAATTCGTCAATATCTACCGGATATATTGAAACTTTCTTATTATATTAGATTTCATTATGAATATATTTTTCCACTAAGAATATTGAAACTTTTTTATTATATTAGTTTTTATTAGAAAATAGACTTTAATTCACATCATCCAAGCCTAGAAATACTGCAAAAATGGTAAAAGGAATGCAAAGACCAGAATTGCTTTGAAAAGAAATTATATTATACAAGCTTAGAAAATTATTCAAATACACGAGCGCCATCATTACCACCCAAATTTATTACTTTACTGCCCTAAACAGCGATTTTTAACATTACAAACGATACCATTTCGATCGCCACCATAAAAAACAATGCCAATAACCCTCCATTTTGAAGATGGGGCAAAGGGCAAGCAAGGAAGTTTGAGGCTAGGTACAAGGAGGATACAAAGCCGCATGTGGCGATGGCCTTTGAGCAGAGCCCATACCAAAATGGAGAAGTGGTAATGGAGCCTCACCACAGCCAACGACGAAACGGGACAGGTTGGCGGCAAGGGCAGTCCTAGCGACGTATTTTTTAATTTTTAATATTTTCTATAATCTGTCTATTTTTAAATTTTTTATAATTATTAAAAATTAATTACTTTTATATATTTTTAAAATTTTGTCTATTTTTAAAATTTAATTATATATTCTTTTGTTGGAGAAGATATTATTAAAAGTTACAATCACAAACTTTAAACATGAATTATAAACCAGACAGAATGGTATCAACAAAAATTATATTATTTCTATTTAATTTTATTTAATTTAAAATCTCTACTTAAATAAATATTAAATTACATAATTAATATTTAATAATATCTCAACTCACTACATCTTTTTTCCTTAACCCAACTTATTTTCAACCGTACAATATTGATTTAGGTGGGCCTTTTGTTGGACAAAATACATTAACAAACAAATATATAAATATAAATAAAGATATATTTATAAATATAATAAAAAATATATTAAATAATTTATATTTAAAATTGTCATATTAGAAAAACCAATAAATAACATAACAAAAACCAAAAATTGAAAAGATAAATTGAGTTTTATAAGTGCTGAGGCCTATTTTATACAGTTTTCTTAAGACAAATTCGGCCGCTTCTATGGTACTTGGAGAAATGTTGGTCGACTATCTCCAAGGTTACAATAACACGATGATCAAAGCAGTAGCACCTCAGCAGTAATCAACGAACAAATGTTGCATTTTTCTATCACTGAAACATTGAAAAATATGGAGAGGAAAAAGAAGAATTTTGAAGAGCATAATAAACTCGGTGTGAGAGAGTGTGGTTGAGCAGAAATATTAGCCTTTTATAGGCATTCAATATGAAGGAATTTTGGAAATATCTATGAATAAGGATACAAATTCTAACATTAAAGGAGAGCAATTAAATCAATTTTGGGTTTGATTGATCTGGACATTTCGTGTCATCCACGTTATGCGGGTGCGCCACAACTCTAATGGGTTTGAATCTGTACTTTCTGCGCATGAGGTAATGTTTCAAGTTTAGTCATTCAATCACCTTTTAAGCGAGTTCTCATATATATATATATACACATCTCACACTTGATATTTAACTCGTGGCATCTAAGCTTTTCTTTTCCTCAACACATATTCACAAGTAGCTTACTTTGAACATCAATTTATCATTCATTACTTAACCAGTTTGAGCATATAATATACCGTTATAAACATCTCATAAAATAAAATATAAAACCATAATTTTGTTATTCAACTCTCCACTTTTATCAATTGAGAATATGCCTCAAAGTTCTCAAAATTATAATTTTTCTAACACTTTTACTATATTTAATTTACTAGGAACTTGAGCAAATATTGCCTTTATGCTAATAAATTTTAAATAGCGATTATGTAGCTAATAAATTTTAAATAGCGATTATGTAATTTAGTGAAATCATATTGAAACCATGCTATTATATTAGATTTCACTAAAAACTAAATTTTAAAATCACCATCGAAGCCTAAAAATATTGCAGATATAATAATAGGAATACAATAAGCAAAATTACCTTGAAAAAATTATATTGTAAAAGCTAAGAAAAGAAATGCAATGACCAAATATTACGATCTTTATATTGTAAATTTACTCCATATATTATTTTAATTTTAAAAATTTTAAATTTTTAATATATATTTAATTTTCAAAAACAACAAACCACGACTTAATAAATTATGTTGAATATGGAAAAATTATAAATTGTATATGCTTCAATATATTTGTAATTTTATGATTGAAAACAAATATTTTTGAAATAAAGAGCACATTATACATTTTTTCAATCATAATTGTAATAAAATATGTTCGGTCAAGTTTGGATTAAATTTGAATTTCATGTCTTTTATTATTATTTGATAATATCTTTTAATATTATTTTAATATGTTTTATTATTTATTATTTTTAAAATTATTTATTAGAGTTGTTTTAAGATTAAAATGGATAAAATGAGTAAAAGGGTTAAATGGTTTATTATAATTATATTAGTATTAGTTATTTTTATTATTTATTACCCACCAAGTAGTGGTGAGTTTCAACTGCTCATAGCAGTTTTAAGGTTGCCTTTGGAACACTGGTTTTGCTCCAGCGCAGTGCGTTTAATTACCTTTCTGGTGCAATCGCACTGGTGCTCCCTATTTGGATGACAAACTTCAGTACAGTAAGCTTATGTGACCATCAGTGAAATAAAAAATATTCACCGGTGAAAAATGTTCCAGTTAAATCTCATTGGACTTTACTTCCTATTTTAGCCTTCCTTCAATTGTTGTCTTTTAATGTCTTCATTTTATTTTAAAGATTGTAGTTTTATTTATCATTTATTAGTTTTATTTAAGATCTTAAAATAAAATTTAAAATAATTTAGATAATTTCTATTTTAAATAAATCATTATATTAATTTAATACTTTTTATTTTAATAATATTTAATTTTATATAGTTTAATAAATATATGAAAAATAAGTAGAAATATAATTGATAAAAATTAAACGTAAATGAATAGATGTATGAAAATAAAACAAAAAATATAGTTAATAAATAAGTACAACTTTATTTTTAAAAATAGATACAATTTTATTCTATTATATATAATTTCTAACCTAATCTTTTTAATAAATATTTTTATTCTTACTTTGCCGCTATAGTTGTGTTTAAATTCAAACACATACTCAATCGTTGTTTCTAATCTCACCATTGTAGTAATTAATCTTATTGTCACCGCTATTTTTAACTTTGCCGAAGGTAAATACACCATCCATCCAAACTAGGCCTTAGTTTATAAAAAGGAAGGGATAAATGAAGTAAAAAAAGAGAGAAAAAAGAACAGACCAAAATAAGAGAGAAAAGTGAAGGAAAATTTGGGGGTAAAAAACGGGTGAAAGGAGGAGAAACGAAAAAGAGAAGGAGAATTGCGTCCTAGGTCCCTGTACTCTCTGAATTGTTGCTATTCAACCCTTCGATCATTGGCTACAATTTTCTTTTCTTTTTCTCCTCTTTTCCTTTCTATCTTGTCATTATTTCCTTGGTATGGTGCCAAAAATAGCCCCTAACATTTGATTATTTGGTCACTTTGGCCCTTTCTCTTTTTCTTTTTAGATCACTTTAACCCCTAAAATTTATTTTTTGTCAAATTAATCTATTTTTAATGAACATGATGACATGGTCGTTAGTTGACTAACGGTCAACATTAACTGTTGACGTGGCAGTTCAAATGCAATTAAATGTTGGCGTGACACCATTTTGTCTTACGTGCCACATCAACAAATGATTTTAAAATTATTAAAATTATTTTAAATCATCATCATCATCATCATCATCATCATCATCACCGTTTCTTCAATCAATCTTATTTTTCCCCTCCATCTAATTTTTGAAGACAAAAAAATCAAACCTTCTTCTCCATTGATTCTTATCTTAGAAACAATTGAACCTAGTGAATTGAAAAAAGAAAACCCATAATTTTAAAGACAAAAAAATGCCTTATTATCTAAGGTTTAGGGTTTTTGATTAAAAAACCCATAATTTGGGAGCAAAGATTTAGGGTTTTTTTATTTCATTTGAGGGCAAAGAAAAGGTTTCAAAAACCCAAGTTTTTTCTGCAACAATGCAGTACCTCAAGCAATCGTCAAGTTGCCTATCATTCTTTCCATCAATGTAACCCTAAGAAGAGAAACCCCAGATCTGACCAATGAATCGGGTAGGAAACTTGGAAGCATCAAACTGGTCGATGAGTCTAATTCTGCTTTCCCCAAGCATCGAAATCATTCCCAAAAATAGAAACAAATCCCATACTCGTAAGAACGACCCATTTTTTGGGGTCCTTTTCGCACTTAGGAACATATACGGTAGGGGATGAAGTGGTGATGGAAAATAATTTCTTGGTTGGCCTGGAAACGAGTCTTGATGCATTGGGGAAATGGGTATTGAGTTTGGGTTTTTGGAGAGGTTTTAGAGCCAAAGCTTGATAACTATAAAATTATAGTTATCTATAGCACTTTCTAGCTCGTAATTCTTACAAATTTTGAGTAATTGATAGCAAAATTTGTGAATTTTATTTATTATTTTTTAAATTGGATAAAAATATAAAAAATATGTTTTACTCAATTTCATGTTAAGTTTACTTAATTTATATTATATTTTCAATTTTGGACTAGTTTGTGCAACAGAAAAATTTTCGACCTAGCAGCTCACCCATTAAAGATCCTATACTACATCAAGTAAAGAAATCAAGTAATTAATTAGCATAGGTATGTCACAAATAATTATTAAAAATATTATTTGGATTCTCATCTAATTAATTCACAAGAATTTTGACCAGGAAGTAAAATGCTTGAAGCTAAATAAGCCCGAAGGAATTTCTACGTGAAAAGGATGCAAGTGTGCATCATGAAGACCCAATTTGTAATCAAATTATAGTAGGCCCAAACCAAACCTATAGCCACCCAACTCGACTGAAATTATTTAATTTTTTTCTATTCACAAAATAGCCCACAACTTTTTTTTAATCTTAGTCTCACCCCTCCATTTTTCACTTTTCACATTTCACATTTTTAAGCATATAGCTAAAAAGAGCTTAACAAAAAAAAAAAAAAACCACCCATCTCCATTTGTAACATCCCTAAATAGGGCCTAGTCGGAATAGTGGTTTTGAGACCACAAATCCGACATCAAATCTATTTTATGATTATTATTAGGCCTAGAATATGAGTATATGCATGTGTTAAAGTTTCATGAAGAAATTCTAAGTATAAGATGTCCAATTGGAAATTAGAGACTAAATTGAATAAATTGCAAAACTTGGATTCTAGAAGCAATTTGTATGAAATTGCTTTAGATTATGAATTAGAAGGTCTTAGAGAGTAAATTTCCTAAATTCTAAATTTTTGGACAAAATGGGCTTGCATGGATGAAATTTTAAAGAAAGGACATGAGGGCATTTTGGTCATTTGTCATATTAATGAAATAAAATGGGAAAATCAAGCCAAAATTAGCCCATTCTCTTCCTTGTCCAGCCGAATTCCAAGGGTTACCATAGCTAGGGTTTCCAAGCTTTCCAAGCTCAATAGTAAGTGCTCCCAAGCCTTGTTTTTCATGTTCTTTGTATTTTTGAAATCTCGGTAGCTTGCTCGCTCCATTTCTACCCATATTTCATGCTAGGGTTCATGTTTAAAAATTTACCCATGTATGAGTTGCTTGTTTTTTGATGGATTATGGAGGAATATGAAAGATTAGTATGTGTTAAACATCTTTTTCTAGTTGATTTTCATGAGAAACCCTTATAAGGACCATTTTGCAAAAAGATGTAAATGTGTGGTAGAAATGGGAAAATAGTGGATAATGTAGGCTACCATAAGAGAGAAAAATGTTCGGCTAGGCTTGGGTAAGATAGAAATTTCATGTGTTTCATTATACGAGCCTAGGGACTAAATCGTAAAAATGTCAAAGGTTAGGGGCAAAACGGTCATTTGGACCGGGGGTAGATATTAAACTTGAAATGTACAATGTGGGGTATTAAATGAATTAATCTTGCTATTATAGACCTCGAGGAACGGATTCCAGAAGTCGATCGTGGTAAACGCAAGGTTTCGGAATAACCAAAACACAATCTCGGAAAGAATACCAGGTAAGTTTGGATAACTTAAAGTAAACTCCTAATATGCATAATTATATGAATTATGAATGCATGATGTTTTTATTTATCGATGGTATGAAAATGCATGAAGTGCACCTTTGATAATGACTTGATGACAACTATCTTGGTTGAGGTTAAAAAGGAGATTCGATGGATAAACCATGTTTTGTATGTGAATTGAGATCCTGCATGTGTTGCAGTAAGGATTTAGCCAGGACGGGTAATCCGAGATCTCAAGTACGGAAGGGAATCTAGCCTGGACGGGTGTTCCTTGAATGATTGAGCCTCCCGAAGAATACATGTGCATTCTGATTTAGCTTGGACGGTAATGTCGATTAGGTCTGCAATTTAGCTTTGGATGGTAATTCAGATCCGAGGTCATTAAGGGTGTTTGTCGCTATAAGGGATTTAGCCTGGACTGGTAATCCCAACACCACCTAATGAGTTCATGATATGGGTAATTTAGCCTGGACCGGTAATTCCGCCATAAAATGTAAGGTTCACGGGAGTGCATATATGTAAAATAATCATTCGTGAGAATTGACGGATAATAGGTATTCCATCGAGATTTCCTAGAAACTCAACGAGATTAACATGGGATATACTTATGTGAATGAAATGTGGAATGATGAGATCGTCTAGTTAAATTACATGATACATGACTATGTGACTAACTCATTGAGTGAGTGCATGTGATAGGAAATCATTTTATAATATATGATTTCATGAATTAAGTATGGATGTATGTTAATTACTCGGTAAGTTTACTTTCCGGTTATACGAGCTTACTAAGCATGAAAATGCTTACCCCCTCTCCTTTCCCTGTTTTACAGAGCTCGAGGACTCACAAGGATTGCAAGACAGTTGGAGAAGCAACACACTATCAACTAGTCAAGCTTTGGTATAAAGACACTTTTATTTTGTTAATGGCATGTATAGGGCTTTGAGTATTTTGTCATATGTGTCATTTGAATTGCCAAATGAGGGCATGTAGAGATGTATTTTTGTATAAGGCCATGGAAATTTGGCATATTTGAAAGTAGGCTTTGACCTGCCTTTCTATGCATGTTTATGTTCCTAAATGATGAGTTGCTATAATTGGCAATGAGAGCCAAATTTTGAATGTGCTACAATAACACAAGAACCCATAAATGCTAGAGGGGAAAATAATCTTTTTGTATGAAACCAATGATATGAGGTTTCCATGCAACTAACTACTTCAAGATCATTTACAATTGTATAATCATGTTTTAAATTGAATTTGGTGTCTATTAAGAAGAAGAAGTAGAAATGGGTGACTAAAGGCTTGGAAAATAGCCTATTAAGGTCCACATGGTTGGACGCACGGGCGTGTGTGACACACGATCCACTCCCATAGGCATGTGGTATGGCCGTATGTCCCCTACACTTAAAACTTTAAGTCAAATTAGTACACGGTTAGGACACATGGGTGTGTGTCTAGGCCGTGTTCATTTAACAGAATGCTCAAGTTTAGGACAAGGGGTGAGCCCACGGGCGTGTGAGCCCACACGACCAATCTAAACGGGCGTGTGACACTTCTAGATAGGGAAATTTTCTAAAGTTATTAAATGTTCCTGATCCTATCCCAAACTATCTCTATGTATGTTAGGCCCTTGGAGACCCATTTAAGGGGAAGTATATGAATGTCTATAAGTTTTAAATTTGAATTAAATTTTGTGACTTGAGTTAGTATATTGAAAATGTAAAGTTCCGGTAATGCCTCAAGCCCTATCCCGGGATTGGATAGGGGTGAGGGGTGTTACACCACTTCTCAAGGCCAGCCATGGAAGAGAGAAAAGGGAGGGGGGGTTGCTGCCATTTTTAGAAAATTGTCAAGCTTCCTTCTAGTATAAATAACCCCCTCCTGTCACTTCTCAAATTATCCCTTCACATCTCAACATTCTCTCATTCTTTTCCTCGCATAGAGCTTGAGTTTTCTTGTTTTCCTTTGTTCTTTTTTTTAGTTCAAAAGTTAAATGATTCTCAAGTGGGGAAAACCTCTCTTGGCCAAGAACTTTGAGGAGAAATTTTCAAAAGAGCAACCACAAAGATTGGAGGAAGCCACCACGACCGATTCTCGAGAAACTGCTGAAATCATCGAGAAATCTTCTTTTTTAATCTTTATTTTTTGTTCTTGTTTATTCAACATGATTGAAAATTGCTTTGACGTTTCTTCACTGACAATGACAAATTAATGGTGATTTAGTTTGAATGATTATATAAATTTGATAAAATTCATTCGATTCATGTTCATAATATTTTTGTGCCTCATTTATTCATGCTTTCAATTAAGATCACTTATGTATTTCATGCATTAAAATGTATTTGAATGCATTAGAATTAGTTGCTCAGTCTTATCTGGTTGACGATTAATGGACACAATAATTGGAAGATGCATACTTACTTTAAGTCTTAAACCAATTAAATTAAAGGTTCGTAAAAACTCTAGCGAGCTCTTCTACCTTGCAAAACTTTAGGTTTATGTGATTAAATTGTTTCAAACCTAATTTATTCCTATTACTTCATGTAAATCCTAAGAAATCCTTAGTTAAATATGGACATAGAAATGTACATGTTTTTTTAAGTATAAGACTTCGAAAGAACTTATATTAGATTTCAAGTTAATGAATGATCGAGATGCCATGGAATATTTTCCGGAGTATTGTTAACATGATGAAGAATGAATTGAGTCAAATGTCATAATTGTTCTAGCTTACTCATATTCTTATTGTTAAAACTTGTGAGTTACTATTTTTATTTATTTGTTAAAATTTTCTTTGCAGATTTGAATTTTAGTTAATTAGATTAATTATCACATCACACTATTTGATTATTTTCACCAATTTTGTGATCAATTAATTTTATAAAAATTAATTAGCATATGCAATCCCTGTGGAGATGATAACTCTTAATACTTACTTATTACTTGATAACGACTGTCTATACTTGCACATTCCGTCATAAACCAAGTTTTTGGTGCCGTTGCTGGGGATGGTCGCCTTAATTTTGTGAAATTATTTTAATTCACAATTTGATTTTATATATTTTTTATTTAATTTTTGTGGTTTCTTTTTCAGGTGTTTATGAACATTAACTAACAAATTGATCTACTTCCAGTAGACCCTAAGATTGAGAGGACATTTAGACAGAGAAGACGAGAAAGACAAGCTCAAAGACACATTAAAGAAATGGATTCCAATCCAAATAACAATTAAGGAAATGGGGCTAATCAAGCTCTTAATCCAATCTTTGTTGTTGATGATAGGGATCGAGCCATCAGACAGTATGCAGTGTCACTTTTTAAAGAGCTTAATCCGTGTATCAAAAGACCCAAGATAGAGGCACCACAGTTCAAGTTGAAGCCGATTATGTTTTGTAACACCCCTAACCTGTATCCGTCACCGAATTAGGGTTACGAGGTATCACCATTCAAAGCACAAACCCAAACATTCACATGAGTACACTTATATAAACTTTTAAGAACAATTATTTACCATCAATAGTTGTAGCAAATACTAATGAAACATAATAGAATATACTTTTAATTCATACTTATAAAAATATGCAGACATTCAAACTTTATTACACTTAATAGCACATAATAATCTATACACAAATGAAATATGTGAAATCTATTACATATCATATGTATATATAGCCACATCACTCACAAGAAGCAAAAATAAAATATAATATATATCAATGTACCCATATGCAAACTTACACAAGTTTAGCAAATTCATGTAGTCACATACATGGGTATATAGCATTCATTAATATGAACACCTTTACATATGTATAAGGCATATAAAAACTTAGCTAAAATAAATGGACTCAATACTATAAACGCATGTCTTAACTTAGTCCATAAATAACACCAAATTTGTATCATGCATATGTCTTTCTTTTTACCTAATTTCTTAATTTACCAATACTCAATAATATTCATCATGAATCATACGATCTAATATATGTATTTAACCTCATCACAAATGATCTGAATTATGGTTACACTCTCAATATAGGCTCATTACAAAACCAACTATTTATATGTAACCTATTTATATGTAACCTAATCAACATTTATATATGCATAGTGCACATTTAACCTAAAGCCAAGGCCATACTTAACAATTGAGCATTAAATACTTACTAAGCGGTCAACTATCATTCATGATTCACATGCATTGTTTACCATTTAACAACCCAACTAGTCAGACTAGAATATAATCACTCACCACTTAAAATATACCGCATTTCATCACAACTAATTAACATACCAAATACTTGTTATGCCATTACTTTTTCATAGCCGAATCTAGCTACATAGAAATACATATGCATCCAAAACTTCCACCATCAATTACCAATGGACAAGCTCACTAAATATTTTAACTAAGAACTCACCAGGACATAATAAGCAAGTCATTTTCGTAACATTTAATATTTATAACATATTTTATGCATTCATGGCACAAAACATAATAACCAAAATTAATATAAGCCTTACCTAATGTAACCGAATTCTAATATAATAATTTAGCCAGTTTTGCATGGCTTAGATTACACAAAACCGAAAATCCAACTTTACAAAACACATTCCAGCCTATACATGCCATAATTCGAGTTCAAATATTTAAGTACCGAAGTTGTAGATAGTGTGATAGACTTTGCTGACGATCCCCAAGCTTGTAACTTGAATCCAAAATCTATAAAATAAGATACACATAAAAAAAAAAGTAAGCTTTTAAAGCTTAGTAAGTTATAAGCAATTTAGCTTCCCAATAAAATTATCAACTTATTCAAATCAAACTAAATTATAAAATCATAACCTTTTAGATCCACATATTTATAATTCATTATAAATATATATTTTCACACTCAAATGTCACACTGGACGAACACTCATGAAGCCAAATTATCACTATTATTATTTATTTCCCACAACTAATTAATTATTGTAACTTACTTCACATATCCAGAAGCATATAAACTCATGCGTAGTTGCATAGTTTCATATATATATATATATGCTAATTATGAAGCTGAACACTTATAGTCATACATGTCTAATACTAAGTTTCATTTCAATAATAATTACAAGGCCGATTACACTTAAATACTTAAACCCCTGTATCAATATAATTCATCATATTCATATATTAGATATGTAATCGAAATTACCTAATCATATATGCACATGATTAAAGATTTTTCATAATAAATAAGCTACTGACTCACAAAGTCTAGTACACATATCACATTCGCATATATCCTTTATTTGCACCATTTCAAGGTTTGCAAAAATAACAAGGTACTTACTTGCTTTACCTCAAATAGGTAATGAGTTAATTCATACCTGGCATATGGCTCATTTTACACATTCAAACTTAACTTACCTTTGCCCGATGAACCATTCGGAATTGGATAGGACACTCGGATAATCTTACAAATCGTACAATGCCAACGTCCCAGACGTGGTCTTACATGTAGTCACATAGTGATGCCACTATCCCAGACAGGGTCTTACTCGTAAACACATATCAAAATCACATATCGATACTAACGTATGAAATGTGGACTTACTCGCACACATATATCAGAATCACATATCGATGCCAACTTGTTAAACGTGGACTTACTCGCGCACATATATCGGAATCACATATCGATGCCAACATATTAAATGTGGTCTTACTCACACACATATATCAAAGTCACATATCGATGCCACATATTCTTCCAGGTATCAACTTTAAAAATCGGCCAAATTATACATAAGTTCATTAACAAAATTATCATTCATAATCAAAGTCACATTATCATTAAATATTCGATTATATATATACATTTAACCATGATTCACATTTTAATATCACATACATGTTTCATTTAGCGAATATAGACTTGTAATTAATATACAATTAATCTACATTTTAACATATATAATTCATGTCATCACTTCAAATACTAAATTTATTCATTACATATCATCAAACATAGATTATTTTCATTTTCAATATCGATTCATAATTTACTTTTAATCATTATAACTATCTATTAATCACATATATTGAAATTTAACATATTCTATTTACTTATAAACTTACCTCGAACGATATAAAATGGAACGAGACAGCTAGTCGACGACTTTTGTTTTCCCCTAATCCAAATCCGATTTCTTTGGTTCTTGATCTAAACATATTCATATTAAGCTCATTCAAATATATTTTCATTCAATTTAGTCCAAAGACACATAAATAGGCAAATTACCATTTTACCCCTGGCATTTTCACTTTTTACAATTTAGTCCCTATTGTACAAAACACAAAATATGCAAAATTTTAATATACCCATGTTGGCCGAATATTCCTAATATTCATACAAGTCCATATATTTCATTTATTTCACATTTTAGTTTCTCAAATTATTATTTTTGCAATTTAGTCCTAATTACTCAAAATCCTCAAAAACTCCAATACAAAATATGTTAATCTAAAACATATCTTTTATATTTCCTCATTAAACAACAAAAATCACAAGCTTTCAACAATGGCATAACTAAAAATATTCACCAAATAAAAAATTCAAGCATGGGTTTCGTAGTACTCGAAGTAACGATCTCAAAAACGTAGAAATTATCAAAAACTGAGCTAAACACATACCTCAATCAAGCTTGTTTATGGCCGAACTAGGTTTTCCTTTCCTTTTTTTCTTTCTTATTTTTGGTTTCGGTCAAAAGAATAAGATGATCATGGCTTATTATTATTTTATGATATATATATATATTATATTATAACATATATTAATTTAATGTTTAATTACTTATATAATATAAAACCGTGTAATTTATGTCTTATGCCATCCCACTAATATATTAATCGGATATTTACAACATAATTGCCCCAACTTAGAAAGCCACTAACAATTTGGCCCTTATGTTTTATACTATTAAGTTTTCAATTTACGCGATTAAGTCCTTTTATTTAATCGGATACCTAAATGACAAAATTAAATCACGAAAATTTTACAGATATAAATTCATACAAAATAAACATAGAAAATAATTTTTTAATATTTTTTGACTCAAATTCGTGGTCCCAAAATCACCGTTCCAATTAGGGTCTAAATTGGGCTGTTACATGTTTCAAATGCTTCAGACAGTGGGCCAATTTAGTGGTATGCCCACGAAAGATCCTCAGCTTCACCTTCGACTATTCATGGAGGTGAGTGAATATTTCAAAATGACCAGAGTGATTGAAGACGTTTTAAGATTGAAGTTGTTCCCATATTTATTATAGGCCAGAGCTTGGCTAAATTCACTACTGCTTGGTTCAATTTCTAGTTGGCAAGAGTTAGCAGAACTATTTCTGATCAAGTACTTCCCACCTAGCAAGAATCCTAAGCCGAGGAATGAGATTACCACTTTCCAACAGATGGACAATGAATCCATCTACGAGGCGTGGGAGTGATTTAAGAAACTATTACACAAATGCCCTCACCACGGGATCCACATTGTATTCAACTTGAAGCTTTCTATAATGGTCTCAACGCACATACACAGATGGTAGTGGATGTTTTTGCAAACTATGCTCTCCTTTCTAAGTCTTACAATGAGGCTTACGAAATTATCAAAATGATTTCCAACAATAATTACCAATGGTCGACCAATAGAGCAGGAGGAAAACGTGTAGCCAAAGTACACAAAGTCGATGCTCTTAGTCCACTCATTGCTCAGCTGTCTTCTATCTCTTTAATGTTAAAGAATATTACTACTAATGGTCCTAGTAATGTTGCAGTCCAGCCACCAAGTCAGTATGAAAATATTTCGTGCATGTACTATGGGGATGGACATTCATTTGACAATTGTCCATCAAACCCGGAGTCAGTATATTATGTGGGAAATCAAAATTCAAATAGAAGTTGACAAGGACTACAATCCAACTTCTGTAGCTTTTCATGGAAGAACCATACTTTTCTTAGAGTAACAAAGGAGTTGGATTGAATCAAAACTATGTGTAGCAAAGATCAAATGAAGCTCTAGGTTTCAATCAGCAAGTTCACAAGCAACCACAAACTGAATCTTCCACTAGTCTGGAGAACTTGCTAAAGTCATAAATGGCTAAAAATGATGCCTTAATCCGAAGCCAAGTAGCAACACAGAAAAATTTGGAGAACTAAATGGGTCAGTTAGCTACGGAGCTTAGGAATCGACCATAAGGAGCTTTACCAAGTGACATAGAAAATCCAAGGAATAGGAGCAAAGAGCATTGCAAAACTGCCTGTAACAACCCAGTTTAGACCCTAGTCAGAACAATGGTTTCGGGACCACAAATCCAAGTCAAAAAAATATTTTAATATTATTTTCCATGTTTATAGTATGTGAATTGATATGTGTGAAAATTATTCTATATGAAAATTTTATCGTTTGTGTGTCGATTTATGAAAAAAGGACTTAATTGTAGAACATGCAAAAGTATCCTTTTATTTGATTAGGTGCTAAATTGACGTGTCTTAATATTTATAAGGTCCTTATGAGGTAAATAAGCCATTGGATTTATGCATGGACAAAGATAGACATCAGTTAGTTGATTTTAAATGAAATTAAAAAGGTTATATTAGTAAATTGATAATTAAATGTTGATTTAATAAAATAAAGTTAAAAATTAAGCTCATTTTAGTGTTCATTCACCGAAAATAGAAAAGAAACCTAAGTTTGAAGAATTCTAAGTTTCAGCACACACAAGGCTTAATTAAGGTATGAATTTTGTTAGGTTTTTGATAATTTTTTCGTTTTTGTGATCGTTGCTTTGTATTCTATCAAGCCCATGTCTCGATTTCTAAATTTGATGATTAATTTGAGTTATACCATTGATGAAATTATGAGCTTTGTGATGTTATTTGGTGAAAATGAAGGATATGTGTTTGATAAATATATTTTGTCTTTGGATTTTTTATGAAATTAATTATTTTGGGCTAATTTGTAAAAATAAGAAATTGAGTGTAACACCCCTAACCCGTATCCCTCGTCGGAATGGGGTTACGAGTTATTATCGAAAAAGATGCAACTTTCATACATTCACATAATCACTCAAATCATATTTGAAGGCATACATTTGTAACTTCAGTTTAACAATTCTTGAATCATGACTTATAAGCTTATAAGATAAACTGCATTAACATATCTTCCAAAGAAATCAATATTAGTTCTATTACTATAGCTTTATGCGCATAGTACATAAAAACATGAACCATTTTACATGCCTAATATCTAAGTCATTATATTAAATTATTAAGCCAAAAAACAAGTTAAATCTTTACAAAAACATAACCAAACACATCCAATTCATACGACCACAAAATGAATTACGGTATACTCATTCTTTTATAATATACTTAATCATTAATACACAAAGCACAAAACAATTTTATTAAATTTGCATATAGCCGAATATTAAAACATGCTAAATACACATGCTTTATTCAATGTCTACTTTCATTTTACTCTATTACTTTACATGCATGTAACATTTCACATAACCAAACCAATATGTCAATCATAATTTGCATTTCACATCAAACACATCACAAATATGTATATATACATATAACACAGCAAACACTTGTCTAATGCTATAAAGTTTCAAAGCTTTATCTAAACATGTTAATATCACCTTTCTTGCAATGTATCAAAGGTCATACATAAGACCAATTCATTGAATACAAATTCTGTTATGCGCACACACACACACACATATATATATATAGCCAAAATTGATATTCAGTTCATAATGTACCATTTATTCAACTTAAATACTTGCATTTCCAACGTAAATGACCATTCCATAATCAATAGCTCATTTTGCATTTTTACCTACTCAATTAACCACATATCTATGACAAACCAATAAACAATTACCACATTTGACATAATAATCTATTTTCAATCTGAATTGCTGAATACATCCATCCATGATATCCAGCATATCTTATGCATATCATATATCATTAAAATACACATTACCTTTCAATATGAACAAGCTAAAACCATTCATTAAGCATTTTACTCAACCATATATCCAACCATAATTTCACCTATATGCCATAATAGAATATAGTTTAATACCAAATCACATAATAACACCTTAACAAAGCATAATAACAAAGTTCACATATATTTATCTATGTATAAACCATAGCCAGATCACCAAAACCACAACCAATGATGTTTTGTGTTTGAAATTGGTTGGAATTATGGTGCATTTGTGCCTTGATTTTGGACTTGTAGGGATGACCATTAAGGGTGGCAAAATGGCTTTTCAAATGGCCTATTTTTGTCCACACAGGCAGAGACACGGGCGTGTGTCTCAACCGTGTGTGAGACACGGTCATGTTGTACAGTCGTGTGTCCCTTAGGGTAGTCCTATAATTTAAAGTCAGTCTCGAGCATGGCCTAGACACACAGGCGTGTCTGGTGGCCGTGGCACACCGCCTAGGCATATGGGAGTGTATGGCCATTTCGAAGTGTACACGGGTTAGACACACGGGTATGTGGTTAGCCATGTGACCCAAGTCAGTTTCAACCATGGCCAAGGCACACGAGCATGTCTCCGGCCATTTGGTACAAGTCAATATGTATGCCCTATTCTACCACGGCCTAGACACATAGGCATGTCTACTACCGTGTGAGGCAGACAGGTGTGTGACCCCTGTACATAGAAAAATTTATTAAGTTTTGAAAAATTTTGTATGTGCTTGGATTAGTCTCGACTCGTTCTTAAAGCATGTTTAAAGTCTCGTTGACTTAAAAAAGGGACTTTGTGATTATGTTTGACTATGATGATATGATGTGTGGATGAGATTTGTGAATTGATTATAAAATGTTCCGATATGTCTGGTAATGCCTTATAACCCTAGTCCGGTGACGGATATGGGTTAGGGGTGTTACACTGCCACCCTACAAACTGGCAGGAATTTGGGACCTAGGGTGGTTGAAGTTGAAGATAGAGATAAACTTGCAGAAAGATAGGAAAATCAACCAACCATTGAAATTCCCAAATCACAAAAGCCATATCATGACAATTCAAAAGGGGAAAAATCTAATAGTCTAACACCTCTGTTAGATAGAGGTGCAACAAATTAAAAGAAGTGTGCAGTCCAAGCCAATGTTTCATCACTTGTGTATCCACAAAGACTCAAGTAGCAGAAATAGGTGGTGCAATTGAGGAAATTCTTAGATGTTCTTAAGCAACTTCATATCAATATCATTAGTAGAAGCCTTAGAAAGAATGCCCAACTATGTCAAATTCATGAAAGACATTTTGTCCAAGAAGAGGAGGCTTAGAGAGTTCAAAACAGTAACATTGACAAAGAAGTACAATGCATTCCTACAGAATAAGCTACCCCTAAAAATGAAGGATCTTGGGAGCTTTACTATACCTTGTAACATCGAGGAATCTTACTATGGTAAATCTTTATTCGATTTAAGAGCTAGCATTAACTTGATGCCAATGTTTATTTTTAAGAAGTTACGGATAGGTAATGTTAGACCAACCACGGTGACACTCCAACTAGCAGATTGATCTTTAGCACACTCGAAAGGAAAGATCGAGAATGTTCTGGTATGTGTCGATAAATTTATTTTCACTGTGGATTTTCTTATGTTAAATTTTGAAGTAGATACGAAAGTGCCAATCATCTTAGGAAGACCTTTCCTAGCAACAGGGAGAACATTAATTAATGTGCAGAAAGGTGAACTTACTATACGAGTTCAAGATAACAAGGTAACCTTTAATGTTCTCAAAACCATGAAATTCCCTGACCAGGTAGAAGAGTGCTCAGCAATAGAGGAGCTCGAATCCTTAGTCTCTATAGAATAGGAGTATAATTTTATAACAGACCTGTTAGAAAATACTTTGGGATCTGAGCCCCTAAAGATGAAGAATTTGAGGAGAATATGGCTATAATGGAAGCAAATTTGAGGGGCTATGCTCGAAAACTCGATTTGAATCATTAGATTTAGAAGCTCAAGAGTACTCACAACCAAAGTTATCGATCAAGGAACCTCCCAAGCTAAAATTAAAAGTACTTCCCTTTCCCTTGAAATACATTTATCTAGGTAACTCGTCTACTTTGTTTGTGATAATTTTAGCTGAACTAACAGAACGCTAAGAAGAGTAAATGATCAAAGTTTTGAAGAAATTCAAAAAGGCAATTGGTTGGACTATAGCTGATATCAAGGCATCAGCCCATCTTTAGCATGCATAAGATTATACTGAGGATTATACTGAGGAGGGAGAAAAAGCTATAATTGATGGGAAAAGAAGGTTTAATCCTATCACGAAGGAATCATTGAGAAAGAAAGTAATCAAATGGTTAGATGCGGGGATTATTTACCCTATTTCAGACAACTCATGTGTAACAGCTCGTTTTTAGTCAAATTAGAACAGTGGTTTCAGGACCACAAATCTAATGTCAAAATATTTATTTTATTATTATTTTAATGTTTATAATATGGTATGATGATTGCGTGAAAATTTTGTTAAGAAATTTTATCGTTTAAATGGTTAATTTGATAAAAAGGACTAAATCGTGTAAAGCGTAAAACTTGAGTCCTATTAGCTAAAGGTGTTAAAAAGCTATAGAACCTTAAAGTAAAGGTCCTTATGTTGTAATTAGACCATTTGAAACATGAGTGGACAAAGATGGACATCTTTTTAATGGTTTTAAAGGTTAATGTGCAAGGTTAATTTAGTAATATATGTGTTAATGTTAATAAAATAAAATAAAATAAAACAATTTGGTGCTTTCATCTTCTTCCCTAGCTGAATATTGAAGAACAGAAAAGTCAAAATTTAGGTTTTCATTTTTCCATGCTTGTGTAGCTAATTAAGGCACGATTTTTGTCCTATTTTAAGGATTTCTATGTTTTTGTGATCGTTGCAACTAATATTAGCTAGCCCAAGGGCTATTTTGCAAAATTATTAAAGATTTTGAATGATGCCATTGATGAATCATATGTATTTTGAAGTTTCTTGATAGATTATGAATGCTTGTTAATAGATATACAAGTTTTGTTATGTGATTTTTAGTAAAAATGCAAAATAGAGACTTAATTGAGAAATATTGAAACTTCGTGGTGAAAATGTGAAATAAATGTAAAATATGGGCTACTAGGGTATAAAGGTAATTCGACTAAGCATGGATGTTTTGAAATTTGCATGAATTTGTAATTTTGTGTAATAAGGACTAAATTGTAAAAAAGTGAAAGTTTAGGGGATAATGTGTAAAATAGCTCAAATGTATATTTTGGATTGAATTGAATAAATAGATGATTAAATAAGTTAGATTTAAATATATTAAGATCAAGAAAAATGGAATTTGGATCTAGATCGTGTGAAAACTAAAGTTATCGATTAATCTACTTATTTCGTCGTTTCCACATTCGAAGTAAGTTTGTATGTTATAAATTTCAACACAAATGTATTTCATATGCTGTGATATTGCATAAATTGCGAATTTGAGGCTGTGGATATGAACGATAGTGATTCGACGATGATTCAACATTCAAAATCCCGGTTGAACCTTAGGAATAGTTTAGGTTGCTAGTAACATGTCATTAGGGAATACATTAAGTTGGCTTTGGGCCATGATATAGCACTTCAGGTGCGAGTTATACTGATTTGGCTTTGGGCCATGCATATCGGCGGATTTGGCTTTGGGCCATGATATCAGTACTTTGGAGATAAGTTACCTTGATTTGGCTTCGAGCCATGGTATAGGTACTTATCGTGTGTAAACCTTGAGTATCCAACTTCTATTCTGAATGGTTCAATGGCTAAAAGTAAGACGAGAATGTGCATGAGATAAGTACGATATGGTACAGGTATGTGAATAAATCCTACTAGCTTTGTATCGAAGAAATCGTGAAGAAAGTATATAGTTCTGTGATTTTGAAATTGAAAGGTTTGTTTGTTGATTTGAATTATTATATCTATAATCACTTGTTGAAATATGTGTATATGATTATATCAAGTTTATTTCATATGATCTTACTAAGCTTTATAGCTTACATAGTTTATTTTTCTATATTTTATAGTGAATTCAAGGCTAGCTCAGATTAGGGAATCGTCGGAGATTGCTTCACACTATCTACCTATCACTTGGTACCTATGAACTTTGGTATTTTAAGTATATGGCATGTATAGGTATTTTGAGTCATTATGATTATAGGTTGATAATGATTTTGGTTATTTGCAATGGTCTGTAAATGTATATGTTTTGGTTTGGTTTGTAAATATAGACATGAGAGTTGGCTTAATTTGATGGATTTAGTTATGTACATATATGTGCATATATGATTGTCATGGTGAGTTCATGGATGAATATGTGATTGGCTTATATTATGAGGTTTGTGCGTATTGATATGGTAAATGATGATTACTTGATATTAGACTTGAATTGTGCCTGTGATTTGGTGTAAAATGATGTATGGTTGAGTAAGGTTAGTTAGTTGAAATGTATAGGTATTTTAATACAAATGGTATGTTATAGTTTAAGATTTGTGTATTGAGAAAAGTGGTTTAGATTATGCATGAACTAGGCTTGAATTGATTGTTTTAAAATGCCTATTGATGCTATATATTGGCATAATTGAGTTGATGTAGGTGAGCAAAAATTTAGGTGGCAAATTGGCTTGGTAAATAGCCTATTTTTGCCCACAGGTGTGTGACACACGGTTAAGTACAAGGCCATGTGTCCCCTGGAGTTGAATTTGAAATCAAGTTAGTATGCTCCAAACGGCCTCGCACAGGAGCATGTAACTTGGTAGTGTGGCATAAGTCAGTATACCCTACAGGTTTGGCACGGCCTAGCACACGTCTAGGCACACGGGTGTGTATGGCTATTTTTAGGGTACACAGGCTAGCCACACAAGTGTTTTTGTTGGTCGTGTGACCCAAGTCAGAGAGTTACACGGGGTTGGATATGGGCTGGGACATGGGCATGTACTCCCATTTTGTATGTCCACACGACCTGCGAGACACGGTCGTGTCTGGTGGCTGGGTGAGACACACGGCCTGGTCACACGGGCGTGTGTCCCCTATTTTGAGAAAAAAATTTAAAGTTTCATGAAAGTTTTTTAAGTTATCAGTTTAGTCCCAAACCACTCTCAATGTATGTTTAGGGCCTAGTAGACTCATATTAGGGACAAATTGATTGAAATTGAATGATGATTGTATGAATTAATTAAATGTATGTTAAAAGTATTTATAAATGTGATGTAAGTTGAACAATACTTCGTAACCCTATTTCGACAATGAAAACGGGTGAGGAGTGTTACATTTATTGGTATCAGAGCTATGGTTTAGTCGATTTTATGACTAACGTAGCGTATGTGAGAGTCTAGCTATACATGCCATATATAAATTGTGATAGTGTGATAACTCCTGACATTTTAAAATGTGTTTTTATATAGTAAATGAATCTCAATCGAGCTATAGCTGATGAAGTTGAAAGTAATGTGCCAACTCACACTCAAAGGACAGCGCCGTCTGACTCTAGACCTGTATCAGGTAGTCAGGGAGGAGAGGCTAAAGAAGCCTTCTTCAAAATGATGAATGAGTGGTTCACACAATATATCCAAGTGAACCCGATCGCTCAACAATGTCCAGCCCCTCCTAATCCCCAATCGGCTCCCGTAGTTCCTTAAGGGGCTGAGCTTTTAAGATTAATTAAGGCTCTAGTTGATAAGATCTGTAAACATAGGGCTGAAGAGTTCAGAGCTAATGTTGACGATGATCTTAAGAGAGCCGAGTGTTGGCTTGAAAACACTATTAGAAAATTTGATGAGCTTTCTTGCACACTGGCGGAGTGTTTAAAATTTGCTATATCACTTTTGAGAGACACATCATACCAGTGGTGGAATACGTAAGTATTAGTGGAGTCTAGAGAGAGAGTCACATGGGAATTCTTTTAGACTGAGTTCCGAAAGAAATACATAAGCCAACGGTTTCTAGATCAAAAGCACAAAAAGTTTTTAGAATTGAAACAGGGTTGTATGACCGTAACCGAATACGAGAGAGAATTTGTGTGGTTGAGTAAATATGCTCAAGGGTATGTTTCTACCGAAGAGATCATATGCAAGCGATTTGTTGACGGGTTGAACGAAGACATTAAACTTTTGGTCGGGATTTTAGATTTGAAAGAATCTGTGGTGTTAGTTGACTGAGCTTGTAAAAGTGAAGACATTAGCCGAGAAAAGAGGAAAACTGATTCAGAGGCTAGAGATTCGAGGAAAAGACCGATTAATAAACCTTATCAGTCTTCATAAGAGAAATCTCGGGATTCATATAGTTGATAGAATGCATCAGTGGGATACCAGGATAGAGATCGTGGAAATCAATATATGAGTCCTAAAGCTTAAGCAACTTTCACCTTGAGCGTTGGCAGTGTGAAAGTCAATAAACCCTAGTGTCAACAATGTGGGAGAAGACATTTTGGAGAGTGCTAGAATAAGAGTGTTAAAGCTTGTTTCAAAAGTGGCTCACCTGATCACTTTATTCGAGATTGCCCAGAGTTATCTGAGAAAGATAAATTTCAAAATGCAAGACCGAGTAATACGACTGCGAGAGGGAGACCATCACCAAATATGGGGAATGTGTCCAGTGGTAGAAGTGTGACTAGGGATTCAGCCGTGAGATCCGAAGCTAAAGCTCTAGCCTGAGCTTACGCTATTCGCACTTGCGAAGAGGCGTCATCTCCAGATGTTATTACCGGTACATTCACTCTTTACGATACTAATGTGATTGCTATAATTGATCTTGGACCGACACATTCGTATGATTGTGAGAATTTTGTGTCTAGTAAGAAATTACCGATTGAGTCAACAAAATTTGTAATTAAAGTATCGAACCCCTTAGGCAAGTATGTTCTAGTTGACAAAGTATGCAAGAACTATCCTTTAATGACTCGGGGTTACTGTTTTCCAGCTGACTTGTTGGTTTTACCTTTTGATAAGCTCGATGTGATTCTAGGTATGGATTGGTTAACTTTGCATGATGTGTAACAGTCTGATTTTGGGTCTAGTCAGAACAGTGGTTTCAAGACCATGAATCTGACGAGAAAAGATTGATTTTTATTATATTTTTTGGTCTACAGTTTCATGGAATTGTTTTGTGAAAATTTCGTTCGAAAATTTTATTAATTGGGCACTTAATTTAGCTAAAAGGACTAAATTGCAATAGGTGCAAAATGTGTGTTCTAGAAGCTAGAGGTGTCTAATTACTATGAAATTTTAAATTAGAGGTCCTTAAATGGAATTAGACCATTTTACTTTAAGTTGGACAAAAATGGACATGGTAGGGTGAAATTTCAATGTTTGACCTTAAAGGCATTTTGGTCATTTGGTAAATAAAGACAAAAATAACAAATAAAAAGATGTCATCTTCTCCAATTTAGTCCCTTGTGACGAACTTCAAGAGTCACCATAACTAGGGTTTTGGCCAAAGCTTCCAAGCTAAATTGTAAGTCCGTTCTAGCCCCATTGTTAATGATTTTCATGTTTTTGATATCCTTGTAACCTAATTTAGCTATTTCAAGGACTAATTTGAAAGAAAGATGAAGTTTAAAATTTTACCCGTGTTAGATATTTGTGTATTTTGATGTCTAATGGTAGAAAATGCATGTTTGGTGTTAGATAAACAACTTTTACTAAGTGATTTTCGATAAAAATGTAAAAAAAGGATGTATTTGTAAAAGTTATAAAATAAGTAGTAAAAGTGTGATTAAGTGGAAAATGTGGGCTGATATGAGTATGAGAATGGTTCAGCTAGGCTTGGGTTTTGAAGAAATTGAATACATTTCATTTTACGAGCATAGGGACTAAATTGTAAAAATGTAAAATATTAAGGGCAAAAATGTAATTTTACAATAATATGGTTTTTGGACCAAATTGAATAATGTGAGTATTAAATAAGTTAAATTTGTTATTACAGATCAAGAAAATGAGGTTCGAACCTAGATCGGGGGAAAAACAAAGTGTTTTACGATTAGGTCTAACTCTACTATTTGTTGTACCGAGGTAAGTTTGTATGTAAATAATGCATTGTTATATTTATGTTTTAAATGCTTTAATATTGTATGAATTGTGATTGACTCTTTGGATGTATTCGACAAAGTTTTGACAAGCGAGAAATCCCTGTTGAACCTTAGGAATAGAATAGGATACGAGTGACATGTCATTAGGAACCCATGTGTATATGCGATTATGTAATCTGGGTGCTGGTCTCGTACGTTCTACCAGTGGCTGGGTAGTCTGGCATGTGTTGCAGATACCTAGTAGCTTGTGTGAGCAGCATTGTGGAGCTACGTCCTGACCGACAGCTTGTATGAGCAGGCTTGTGAATAGCTCGAAAATAAGCCCATATGTATTATGAGAAATGAGGTAGCTTTGGCTACATATATGGTATTTATGTGCAAGATTTTTGAGTATCTGTTAATATTTCGAGTGTTTAACGGGAATGCCAAATTTGTGAAAGGATATGATTATGTGCGAGTTGGTACATGTATGTACGTAAAACTCATAAGTAATAAGCTCGATATGTGATGAACTCTTGGTAGGATTGTGATTGAGTAAGTTATGACTATAAGATTTTGATTACGTTCATGTTAATCTTCATCCTGTTAATTGCATGTTAAATGTGTGGTTATGATGCTTATTATTTGCATAGGAACTTACTAAGCTATATAGCTTACTCCAATTTTTTCCCTTCTTTTATAGTGTCCCAAGCTAGCTAGGATTTGGAGATTGTCAGAGGTCCACCCAGACTATCAACAATTATTTGGTACCAACGAATTCAGCATTTTGAGTTATGGCATGTATAGGGACTTGGTCATTTTGTTATGTGTCATATTGATTTGGCCATATGTGTTGGCTTATCTTGGTTAGAAGTTCATTTTGTATAAGGTCATTGGAAATAATATTGGCTAGAAGTATATTTATAAAATGATGCCTTTCATGAATGACGTGTTGATGTCTTGGTTGTGGATGTTAGTTGTATGTATATGCCTGGATTGGTGTTATGTTATGTTGTATAGGTGTATGCATTAAAGGGTGGCAAAATGCTTTGTAAATAGCCTTATTTTTGTCCACACGAGTAGACATACAGGCGTGTGCCTAGGCCATATGCGACACATGGCTTGCCCCACGGGCATGTGTTTAGGTCGTGTGTCCCCTGCACCCTAATTTTTTCAAAACAGAATGCCTAATATTGAGTACACGAGCAAAGACATGGCCGTGTGCCTCAGCCGTGTGAGGGCCACGGATTTGGACACGAGCGTGTGAAATCTGCACCTATTTAATTAAAAATCATAAATTTTCAAATCGACCACTCGGGCATGTGACTTGGTCGCGTGTCTTCAATTTGTTCTTGGGTGACAAACAGAGAGTTAGATAGCTTCAGGACACGGGCGTGTGTGACCACACGGCCTGCCCACACGGGCATGTCCCATATCCATACGGGCGTGTGATCCCTGTTTACTGGAAAATTTTTTAAGTTTTTGTTAAATTTTCTAAAGTTCTCGGTTTAGTCTTGAATCACTTCCAAAGCATGTTTTGGGCCTCGTGGGCTCGTATTAGGGACTTTATGATTAAAAGAAAATGGTTTTCATTTGGTCGCAAATTTATAACTCAAAATAGTATGTTTGATTATGTGACAAGTCCGGTAATGCCTCGTACCCTGTTCCGGTGTTGAATACGGGTATGGGGTGTTACATGATGCCGTTGTGAAATGTAGACGAAATATTATAGAATTGAAATGTCAAAATAATGAAATTTTTTGGATTGAATCTGATAAGTCGGGTGGATTGCCTATAGTGATTTCGTTGATATCGGCTCAGAGATATGTGAGAAAAGGTTGTGATGCGTATTTAGCATATGTTTTAGATTCCAAAGTGTCTGGAAAGAAGATTGAATCTGTGCCTGTAGTTTGTGAATATTCAGATGTATTTCCAAAAGAATTGCTTGGGTTGCCGCCGGTTAGAGAGGTTGAGTTTGCTATTGAATTAGTATCGGGAACTTCACCGATACCTATAGCTCCGTACAGAATGGCTCTGACAGAGTTTAAAGAGTTGAAAGCTCAGTTGAAAGAGTTAACAGATAGAAGTTTTGCCCGACTGAGTTTTTTGCCCTGGGGTGCGCCTATTTTGTTTGTTAAAAAGAGAGACGAGTCAATGAGAATGTGTATTAACTATCGTCAGCTTAACAAGGTTACGATAGAGAACAAGTATCCGTTGGCGAGAATAGATGATTTGTTTGATCAGTTAAAAGATGCAATAGTGTTTTCAAAGATTGATTTGAGATTTATCAATTGCGTTTAACTCAGATGTGCTGAAAATTGCATCTAGAATGAGGTACGGACATTATGAATTCCTTGTTATGCCTTTTGGTTTAACTAATGCTCTTACCGTTTTTATGGATTTTATGAATCAAATCTTTAGACCGTATTTTGACAGATTCGTTGTTGTGTTTATTGACGACATTCTGATCTATTCATGAGATGAGTCTGAGCATACCGAGCACTTGAGGATTGTGTTGCAAACCTTGAGAGATAAGTAACTGTATTCTAAATTCAGTAAGTGTGAGTTTTGGCACCGGGAAGTTGGATTTTTGGGGCATATTATCTTGGCGGATGGCATTCGAGTTGATCCGAGCAAGATCTTTGTAGTTATTGACTAGAATCCACCTAGAAATGTATTCGAAGTTAGAAGTTCTCCGGGGTTAGCCGGTTACTATCGACGTTTTGTAAGGGGGTTTTCGATGATTGCTACACTGATGACTAGACTACTACAGAAAGATGTAAAGTTTGAATGGTTCGAGAAATGTCAACAAAGTTTCAATCAGTTGAAAGCATTGTTAACAAAAGCACCGGTTTTTGTTCAACCTGAGTCGGGTAAAGAATTCGTGGTTTACAGCGACACGTCATTGAACATTTTGTGTTGCGTGTTGATGTGAGGGGGGAAAGTGATAGCTTATGCTTCCAGACAGTTGAAGTCACATGAAAAGAACTATTTGAGGCATGATTTAGAATTGGCCACTATAGTTTTTGCATTAAAAATTTGGCGTCATCATTTGTACAATGAAAAATGCCAAATCTTTACCAATCATAAAAGCTTAAAGTATATAATGACTCTAAATGATTTGAATTTGTGACAACTAAGATGGCTCGAGTTATTAGAAGATTATGAGTTAGTGATTGATTATCACCAGGGAAAAACGAATGTAGTCGTAGACGCTCTAAGTAGAAAATTGTTGTTTACTTTGAGAGCAATGGATTCATAGTTGACATTAACTTAAGATGGTTTGATTTTAGCTAAGATAAAGGTTAAACCAGTTCTTCTTCAACAAATTTTGGGAAGCTCAAAAGTGTGATACAGAATTACAAGCTAAAAGAGTGCAATGGATCCGATGGTTGTTTGATGTTTCGAAATAGAATATGTGTACCAAAGAATTTTGAGCTCATCCAGAAAATTTTGCATGGAGCACATAGTAGATGTCTATCTGTACATCCTGGAAGTACTAAAATGTATAATGATTTGAAACAACTGTATTGGTGGTCGGGTATGAAACGAGACATTTCTGAGTTTGTATTGAAATGTTTGATTTGTCAACAAGTGAAAACTGAACAATAAGTGCCTTTGGGTTTGCTTCAGCCTGTGATGATACCAGAGTCGAAATGGGATAGAGTGACTATGGATTTTGTATTTGGATCACCCCTATCTCTAAAGAAGAAAGATGCAATTTGGGTTGTTATTGATAGATTAATGAAATCTACACATTTCATTCTAGTACGTTCTGACTATCCGCTCGAACGATTACCTGAGCTGTACATTGCTGAGACCGTTAGATTGCACAGGGTGCCAATTTTGATTATTTCGGATAGAGATCCGAGGTTTACATCACAATTTTGGAAGAAATAGTAAGAAGCTTTGGGTACAAAGTTCAATTTTAGTACAGCTTTTCTTTCACAAACTGACGGTCAATCTGAGAGAGTAATTTAGGTCCTCGAAGATATGCTCTGATGCTGTGTTTTAGAGTTTGAAGGCAACTAGGAGAAATATTTGCCACTGGTTGAATTTACATATAACATCAGCTTTCAATCGAGTATTAAAATGGCACCGTATGAAGCATTGTATGGTTGCAAATGCTAAACTCTATTGTACTGGACTGAGCTTAGCGAGAAACAGATTCACGGAGTTGATCTGGTTAGAGAAATCGAAGAAAAAGTGAAAATAATTGGCAACTGTTTGAAAGGAGCTTCAAATCGTCAGAACTTGTATGCAGATTTGAAACAAAAAAAAACATTGAATTTCAGATCAGCGACAAAGAGTTCTCGAAAGTATCTCCGTGGAAGAAAATACTTCGTTTCGGTCGCAAAGGCAAATTAAGTCCGTGATTCATCGGGTCGTATGAGATTATTGAAGGAATAAGGTTAGTGACATCTCGATTAGCATTACCAATTGAGCTAGAGAAAATCCATAATGTGTTTCATATATTGATGTTGCACGGATATAGATCTTATCCATCACATGTGATTTCTCCGTCAGAGATCGAAATTCAACCGATATTATGTACAACGAAGAACCGATCAGAATTCTAGCACGTGAGGTTAAACATATGAGATATAAAAGAATAGCTCTTGTGAAAGTACTTTGGCAACGACACAGTGTCGAAAAGGCTATGTGGGAACCCAAGGAAGCTATGAGAAAATAGTACCCTAACCTATTCACTGGTAAGATTTTCGGGGACAAAAATCTCTAAGGGGGGAGAGTTGTAACAGCTCGTTTTTAGTCAGATCAGAACAGTAGTTTTGGGACCACAAATCTGAAGTCAAAATGTTTATTTTATTATTATTTTAATGTTTATAACATGGTATGATGATTATGTGAAAATTTCGTTAAGAAATTTTATCGTTTAAATGATTAATTTAATAAAAAGGACTAAATCGTGTAAAGCGTAAAACTTGAGTTCTATTAGCTTGAGGTGTTAAAAATCTATAGAACCTTACAGTAAAGGTCCTTATATTGTAATTATACCATTTGAAACATGAGTGGACAAAGATGGACATCTTTTTAATGGTTTTAAAGGTTAATGTGGAAGGTTAATTTAGTAATTTATGTGTTAATGTTAATAAAATAAAACAAATAAAACAAATTTGTGCTTTCATATTCTGATCTAGCTGAATATTGAAGAATAGAAAAGCCAAAATTTAGGTTTTCATTTTGCCATGGTTGTGTAGGTAATTAAGGTACGGTTTTATCCCGTTTTTAATGATTTCTATGTTTTTGTGATCGTTGAGCTAGTATTAGCTAGCCCAGGGGCTATTTTGCAAAATTGTTAAAGATTTTGAATGATGCCATTGATGAATACATGTGTGTTTTGAATTTTCTTGATAGATTATGAATGCTTGTTAATAGATATACAAGTTTTGTTAAGTGATTTTTAGTGAAAAGGCAAAATAGGGACTTAATTGAGAAATGTTGAAACTTTGTGGTAAAAATGTCAAATAAATGAAAAATATCAGCTGCTAGTGGTGTAATGGTAATTCGAGTAAGCATGGGTGTTTTGAAATTTGCATGAATTTTTGATTTTGGGTAAGGACCAAATTGTAAAAATGTAAAAGTTTAAGGGCTAATGTGTAAATTAGCTCAAATGTATATTTTGGATTGAATTGAATAAATAGATAATTAAATAAGTTAATTTTGAATATATTTAGATCAAGAAAAGTGAAATTTGAATCTAGATCGGAGGAAAACTGAAGTTATCGACTAATCGACTTATTTTATCGTTTCCACATTCGAGGTAAGTTCGTATGTGATAAATTTCAACACAAATTCATTTCATATGCTTTGATATTGCATAAATTGTAAATATGGGACTGTGGATATGACCGATAGTGATTCGACGACGATTCGACATTCTAGTGACATGTCATTAGAGAATACATTGAGTTAGCTTCTAGCCATGATATAGCACTTCGGGTGCGAGTTATAGCAATTTGGCTTCTGGACATGCATATCGGCTGATTTGGCTTTAGGCCATGATATCAGTACTTTAGAGATAAGTTACCTTGATTTGGCTTCGGGCCATGGTATAGGTACTTATCGTGTGAAAACCTTGAGTATCCAACTTCTATTCTGAATGGTTTAATGGGTAAAAGTAAGACGAGAATGTGCATGAGATAAGTACGATATGGTACAGGTATGTGAATAAATCCTACTAGCTTTGTATCGAAGAAATCGTGAAGAAAGTATATAGTTCTGTGATTTTGAAATTGAAAGGTTTGTTCGTTGATTTGAATTCTTATATCTATAATCACTTGTTGAAATATGTGTATAAGATTATATCGAGTTTATTTCATACGAGCTTATTAAGCTTTATAGCTTACATAGTTTATTTTTCTTTGTTTTATAGTGAATTCAAGGCTAGCTCAGATTAGGGAATCGTCAGAGATCGCTTCACACTATCTACCTATCACTTGGTACCTATGAACTTTGGTATTTTAATTATATGGCATGTATAGGTATTTTGAGTCATTATGATTATAGGTTGATAATGATTTTGGTTATTTGTAATGGCTTGTAAATGTATAAATATAACCATGAGAGTTGGCTTAATTTGGTGGATTTAGTTATGTACATATATGTGCATATATGGTTGTCATGGTGAGTTCATGGATCAATATGTGATTGCCTTATATTATGAGGTTTGTGCATACTGATATGGTAAATGATGATTAGTTGATATTAGACATGAATTGTGCTTGTCATTTGGTGTAAAATGATGTACGGTTGAGTAAGGTTTAGTTAGTTGAAATTATATATATTTTAGTACAAATGGTATGGCATAGTTTAAGATTTTTGTATTGAGAAAAGTGGTTTAGATTATGCATGAACTAGGCTTGAATTGATTGTTTTAAAATGTCTATTGATGCTATATATTGGCATAATTGAGTTGATGTAGGTAAGCACAAATTTGGGCGGTAAATTGGCTTGGTAAATAGCCTATTTTTGTCCACATGGGTAGAGACACGGGCGTGTGTCTCAGCTGTGTGTAACACATGGTTAAGTACACGACCGTGTGTAACACGTGTTGAATTTGAAATCAAGTCAGTATGCCCCACACGGCCTCGCACACAGGCGTGTGACTTGGCCGTGTGGCATAAGTAAGTATAACCTACAGGTTTGGCACGGCTTAGCACACAGCTTGGCACAGGGGAGTGTATGGCCATTTTTAGGGCACAGGAGCTAGCCGCATGGACGTGTGTGTTGGCTGTGTGACCCAAGTCAGAGAGTTACACAGGATCAAACACGGGCTAGGACACGGCCATGTGCTCCCATTTTGAATGTCCACACGGCCTGGTCACACGGGCGTGTGTCCCCTTTTTGAAAAAAAATTTCAAAGTTTTCTGAATGTTTTTTAAGTTATCGGTTTAGTCCCAAACCACTCTCAATGTATGTTTAGGGCTTAGTAGGCTCATATTAGGGACAAATTGATGGAAATTGAATGATGATTGTTGTATGAATTGATTAAATGTATGTGAAAAGTATTTATAAATGTGATGTAAGTTTGATAATGCTCCGTAACCTTATTTCGACAATGAATACGGGTGAAGGATTGTACATTTATTGGTATCAGAGCTACAGTTTAGTCAATATTAGGATGTGAGAGTCTAGCTATACATACCATATATAAATTGTGATAATGTGATGACTCCTGAGATTTTAAAATGTACTTTTCTATAGTAAATGGATCCCAATCGAGCTATAGCTGATAAGGTTGAAAGTAATGTGCTAGCTCTCGCTCAAGGGACAGCATCGTCTGAATCTAGAATTGTATCAGGCAGTTAAGGAGGAGAGGCTATAAAAGCCTTCTTCCAAATGATGAACGAGTGGTTCACACAATATATCCAAGTGGACCCGACTGCTCAACAACCTCCAGCCCCTCCTAATCCCCAATCGATTCTCGTATTTCTTCAAGGTGTCGAGCTTTTAAGATTGTATAAGACTCCAGTTGATAAGATCCATAAACACGGGGTTGGAGAGTTCAAAGCTAATGTTGACATGATCTTGAAAGAGCCGAGTTTTTGCTTGAAAACACTATTAGAGTATTTGATGAGCTTTAAAATTTGCTATATCACTTTTGAGGGACACTGCATACCAGTAGTGGAATACATTAGTATCAATGGTGCCGAAAGAGAGAGTCATTCGAGAAATCTTTTAGATCGAGTTCCAGAAGAAATACGTAAGTTAATAGTTTCTAGATCAAAAGCACAAAGAGTTTTTACAATTAAAACAGGGTCATATGACCATAACCAAATACGAGAGAGAATTTGTGTGATTGAGTAAATATGCTCGAGAGTATGTTTCTACCGAAGAGATCATGTGCAAGCGGTTTGTTGACGGGTTGAACGAAGACAATAAACTTTTGGTCGGGATTTTAGATTTGAAAGAATTTGTGGTGTTAGTTGACTGAGCTTTTAAAGACGAAGACTTTAGCTGAGAAAAGAGGAAAGCTGATTCAGAGGCTAGAGATTTGAGGAAAAGATCGATGAATAAACTTTATCAATCTTCATGAACGAAATCCTTAGATTTGTATAGACGATCGAATGCATCAGTGGGATACTAGAATAGAGATCATGGAAATCAATATGTGAGTCCTAAAGCTCAAACAACTTCTATCTCGAACGTTGGCATGTGAAAAAAACAAACTCGAGTGTAACAATGTGGGAGAAGACATTTTGGAGAGTGCTGGAATAAGAGTGTTAAACTTGTTTCAGATATGGCTCACTTGATCACTTTATTCGAGATTGCCCAGAGTTATCTAAGAAAGATAAATTTCAGAATGCAAGACCGAGTAATACGACTAGGAGAGGGAGAGCACCGTGAAATATGGGGAATGTGTCCAGTGTAGAGGTTTGACTAGGGATTCAACCGTGGGATCTAAAGCTAAAGCTTTAGCCCGAGCTTACGCTATTCGCACTTGCGAAGAGGCATCGTCTCCAAATGTTATTACTAGTACATTCTCTCTTTACGGCACTAATGTGATTGCTTTAATTGATCTTGGATCGACACATTCATATGTTTGTGAGAATTTAGTGTCTAGTAAGAAATTTCCTGTTGAGTCAACAAAATTTGTAATTAAAGTATCAAACCCCTTAGGCAAGTATGTTCTAGTTGACAAAGTATGCAAGAACTGTCCTTTAATAACTCAGGCTTACTATTTTCTGGCTGACTTGATGCTTTTACCTTTTGATGAGTTCGATGTGATTCTGGGTATGGATTGGTTGACTCTGCATGATGTGTAACAGTCCGATTTTGGTTCTAGTCGAAACAGTGGTTCCGCAAATTCAACGAGGAAAGATTTATTTTTATTATATTTTTTGGTCTACAGTTTCATGGAATTGTTTCGTCAAAATTTCATTCGAAAATTTTTATTGATTGGGCACTTAATTTAGCTAAAAGGACTAAATTGCAATAGGTGCAAAATGTGTGTTCTAGAAGTTAGAGGTGTCTAATTGCTATGAAATTTTATATTGGAGGTCCTTAAATTGGAGGTGGCTAGGTAGTCTTTCATGTGTTGTCGATACCTCATAGCTTGTGTGAGCAGCACTATGTAGCTACGTCCTAACTGACAGCTTGTGTGAGCAGGCCCGTGAATAGCTCAAAAATGAGCCCATATGTATTATGAGATATGAGGTAGCTTCGGCTAAATATATGACACTTATGTGCAAGATTTTCAAGTATCCATTAATATTTCGAGTGTTAAACGGGAATGTCAAAGTTGTGAAAGGATATGGTTATGTGCGAGTTGTTACAGGTATGTACGTAAAACTCATAAGTAATGAGCTTGATATGTGATGAACTCTTGGTAGGATTGTGATTAAGTAAGTTTTGACTATGAGATTTTGATAACGTTCATGTTAATCTTCATCATGTTAATTGTATGTTAAAAGTGTAGTTATGATGCTTATTATTTGCATAGGAACTTACTAAGCTATATAGCTTACTCCCCTTCCTTTCCCTTATTTTATAGTGTCGCCAAGCTAGCTCGGGATTCGGAGACTGTTAGAGGTCCACTCACACTACCAACAATTATTTTGGTACCAATGAATTCAACATTTTAAGTTATGGCATTTATAAGGGACTTGGTCACTTTGTTATGTGTCATATTGATTTGGCCAAATGTGTCGGCTTATATTGGTTAGAAGTTCTTTTTTTATAAGGCCATTGGAAATGGGCTAATATTGGCTATAAGTATATTTGTAAAATGATGCCTTTCATGAATGATGTGTTGATGTCTTGGTTGTGGATGTTAGTTGTATGTATATGCTTGGATTGGTGCTATGTTATGTTGTGCAGGTGTGTGCATTAAAGGGTGACAAAATGGCTTAGTAAATAGCCTTATTTTTGTCCACACTGGTAGACACACGAGCGTGTGTCTAGGCCGTGTGCGACACACGGCTTGTCGTACAGGCATGTGTTTTGGCCGTTTGTCCCCTGCTCCCTAATTTTTGCAAAACTGAATGCCCAATATTGAGTACACGGGCAAAGACACGGCTGTGTGTCTCAGCCATGTGAGGGCCACGGCTTTGGACACGAGCGTGTGTTCCGGGCTTGTGAAGTTTGCACCTAGTTAATGAAAAATCATAAGTTGTAAATCGACCACACGGCCTAACACACGGGCATGTGACTTGGCTGTGTGTCTTTAATTATTTCTTCAGTGACAAACAGAGAGTTACATAGCTTCGAGACACGGGTGTGTGTGACCACATGGCCTGCCCACATGGGCGTGTCCCATATCCATATGGACGTTGACCCTTGTTTAGTGGAAAATTTTCTAAGTTTTTGTAAAATTTTCTAAAGTCCTCGATTTAGTCCCGAACCACTTCCAAAGCATGTTTTGGGCCTCGTGGGCTCGTATTAAGGACTTTATGATTAAAAAGAAATGGTTTTAATTTAGGCTCAAATTTATAACCCAAAATAGTATGTTTGATCATGTAACAAGTTCGGTACTGCCTCGTACCTTGTTCCAACGTTGAATACAGGTATGGAATGTTACATTTAGTGGTATCAGTGCTACTGTTTAGTCGATTCTCAAACTAGCGTAGCGTGTGTAAGAGTCTAGTTATACATTCCATATATGAATTGTGATAGTGTGATGACTCCTGACAATTTTAAACTATGTTTTCATATAGTAAATGGGTCCCGATCGAGCTGTAGTTGATGATGTAGAAAGTAATGCACTAGCTCCCACTCAAGGGGCAGCGTCATCTTAAAATAGACCTCCCACGGTTAGTCAAAGAGGTGGGGCTAGAGAAGTCTTCATCTACATGATGAACGAGTGGTATTTGGAGTTAGCTCAAACAAATCTGAATGCTCAACATCCACCACCCCTCCTTATCCCCAACTGATTCCTGTAGTTCCTCAAGATGTGGATTTGGCAAGACTGAATAAGCCTCCGGTTGATAAGATTTGAAAGCAAGGTGCTGAATAATTTAGAACAAATGTGGATAATGACCTCGAGAGAGCCAAGTTCTGGCTTGAGAATACTATCAGGGTGTTTGATGAGTTATCATGTAGACCCGAAGAATGCTTGAAATGTGCTATATCATTATTGAGGGACACAACATATCACTGGTGGAAGACACTAGTATTTGTGGTACCCAGAGAGAGGGTTACATGGGAATTCTTTCAAGAGGAGTTCTGAAAGAAATATATCAGTTAGTGGTTTATCGATCAGAAACGTAAAGAATTTCTTGAGCTGAAACAAGGTTGAATGTCAGTGACAGAGTATGGGCGAGAATTTGTCAGGCTCAGTAAGTATGCCCAAGAGTGTGTTTCCTTCGAGGCTATAATGTGTAAAAGGTTCGAAGATGGGCTGAATGAGGACATCCAACTGTTAGTTGGAATCTTGGAACTAAAAGAATTTGTTGTATTGGTTGAATGAGCTTGCAAAGTCGAAGAGCTAAGCAAAGAGAAAAGAAAGGCCGAGAGTGAGGCTAGAGATGTAAGAAAAAGGCAGATGAGTAAGTCATTTCAATCTAAGTCAAAGAAATCTAGAGAAATGTATTCTCGTTTGAATGTATTAGATGGGTATTTACACAGAGACCGCGGGAAACAATTTTTGGGTCTGAAAACTCAAGCTACTTTAATGGAAAGTGTGGGTAATGTTAGGTCTAGCAGACCTGGATGTTAGCATTGTGCAAGAAGACACCCCAGCGGGTGTAAGATGAATGGTGAGCTTGTTTCAAGTGTGGTTCTCAAGAGTATCCGAGATTGCCCTGAGATGGCTGCGAAAGAACAGTTTCAGAGTGCAAGGCCAAGTAATACTACCACTAGAGATAGGCCACCAAGAAATACCGGGAATAGAACTAGTAGTAAAAGTGTGACGAAAGATATAGTTGTGAGATCTCAGGTAAGAGCACCTGCTAGAGCTTATATTATTTGTGCTTATGAGGATACATCATCTCCTGATGTGATTACTGGTACATTTTCTCTTTATGATACAAATGTTATTGCATTGATTGATCCTGGATCGACTCATTCTTATGTTTGTATGAATTTGGTATTTAGTAAGAATTTGCCTGTTGAGTTTACTGAGTTTGTGATTAAAGTGTCAAACCCCTTAGGCAAGTATGTCCTAGTTGATAAAGTTTGCAAGAATTGTCCTTTGATGATTCGAGGTCACTTTTTTTTCGGATGACTTAATATTGTTTCCATTTGACGAATTTGATGTTATTTTGGGTATGGACTGGTTGACACTGCATGATGCCATAGTAAATTGTAGACAGAAAACTATTGAATTGAAATGTGAAAATGGTGAGGTTATTCGGGTTGAAACCGATGAATCAAGTGAATTGCCTAATGTGATTTCATCTATGTCTGCTCAGAGGTACATAAGGAAACGTTGTGAAGCTTATCTTGCTTATGTGTTGAATACAAAAATGTCTGAATTAAAAATTGAATCAGTGCCGGTAGTCTGTGAATATTCAGATGTGTTTCTAGAGGAGTTGCCTTGGTTACCTCCAATTAGAGAGGTTGAGTTTGCTATTGATTTAGTACCTGGGACTACACCGATATCGATTACTCCATATAGGATGGCTTTGACTGAATTGAAAGAATTGAAAGCTCAGTTGCAAGAGTTGACAGATAGGGGTTTTGTGAGACTGAGTTTTTCTCCCTGCGGTGTTCCAGTGTTATTTGTAATGAAGAAAGACGAATCTATGAGACTTTGTATCGATTACCGACAGCTCAACAAGGTGACTATAAAGAACAAGTATCCTTTGCCGAGGATTGATGACTTGTTTGATCAGTTGAAAGGAGCAATGGTATTCTCAAAAATTGATTTGAGATCTGGCTACTATCAGTTGAGAGTTAAAGAGTCAGACATGCCGAAGACTGCTTTCAGGACAAGGTATGGGCGTTATGAATTTCCTGTTATGCCTTTTGAACTAACTAATGCTTCTGCAGTTTTTATAGAATGAAACAAATTTTTCGACCGTATTTAGATAAGTTTGTGGTTGTGTTCATTGATGACATCCTGATTTATTCTCGAGATGAGTCCGAGCATGCCGAGCACTTGATAATTGTATTGTAGACATTAAGAGATAAGAAATTGTTAGCTAAATTTAGTAAAAGTGAGTTTTGGCTTCGATAAGTCAGATTTTTAGGACATATCGTTTCAGGTGATGGTATTCGGGTTGATCCAAGTAAGATTTCAGTAATTGTTGAATGGAAACCGCCAAGGAATGTATCTGAAATTAGAAGCTTTTTGGGTTTAGTCGGTTATTACCGATGTTTTGTCAAGGAGTTTCAATGATTGCTACTCCTATGACGAAGTTGTTGCAAAAAGATGTTAAATTTGAATGGTCCAAAAAATGTCAGCAAAGTTTTGAGAAATTGAAAGCATTATTGACTGAGGCGCCGGTTTTGGTACAACCTGAATCAGGAAAAGAATTTGTAATTTATAATGATGCTTCATTAAATGGTTTGGGTTGTGTGTTGATGTAAGAGGGAAAAGTGATAGCTCATGCCTCGAGACAGTTGAAACTGCCTAAGAAGAATTATCCAACGCACGACTTGGAATTGGCTAACATCGTTTTTTCTTTGAAAATTTGGCGTCATCATTTGTATGTTGAGAGATGTCATATCTTTACTGATCATAAGAGTTTAAAATGTTTAATGACTTAGAAATATCTAAACTTGAGACAGCAGAGATGGCTTGAGTTACTGAAGGATTATGAACTAGTGATTAACTATCATTTGGGAAAGGCAAATGTATTCATAGATGCTTTGAGAAAAAAGTCCTTGTTTGCTTTGAGAGCTATGAGTATGAGATTGAATTTGTCTAATGACGGTTCAATTTTGGCCGAGTTGAGAGCTAGACCGGTATTTCTTCAACAAATTTGTGAAGCTCGAAAAAATGATAGTGAATTGCAAGCTAAAAGAGCTCGGTGTGAATCGGTCAATGATTCAGACTTTTGGATCAGTTTAGATGATTGTTTGATGTTCTGATACAGAGTATGTGTACCAAAAAATGATGAAATTATTCAAAAAATTGGGCACGAGGCACACAGTGGTTGTTTATCAATTCATCCAGGTAGTACGAAAATGTATTATGATTTGAAGAAATTGTATTGGTGATCAGGTATGAAACGAGATATTTTGGAGTTTGTTTCGAGATGTTTGATTTGTCAACAAGTAGAAGCCGAACACCAAGTACCTTTAGGTTTACTTTAGCCAGTGATGGTACCTGAGTGGAAAAGGGATAGGATTATGATGGACTTCGTAACGGGTTTGCCTTTGACTTCGAAAAAGAAAGATGCTATCTGGGTTGTTGTTGATAGATTGACAAAATCAGCTCATTTTATTCCGGTACGTACTGACTATTCACTTGATAAGCTAGCTGAATTGTACATTGCTGAAATTGTTAGATTGCACGGAGTGCCTATTTCTATTATATTGGATAGAAATTTGATATTTACTTCGAGATTTTGAAAGAAATAATAAGAATCTTTAGGTACGAAGTTAAATTTTAGTACCACTTTTCATCCGCAAACTGACGGTCAATCCAAAAGAGTAATCCAGATTCTTGAAGATATGTTCCGATGTTGTGTTCTAGAATTCGAAGGTAGTTAGGAGAAAAATCTACCATTGGTCTAATTTGCTTATAACAACAGTTTTCATTCGAGTATAAAGATGTCACTGTATGAAGCATTGTATGTCCATTGTATTGGACAAAACTTAGCGAGAAACAAATTCATGAGGTTGACTTGGTTCGAGAAACCGAAGAAAAAGTAAAGGTAATTTGTGACTGTTTGAAATCCCTTCAGATCAACAAAAGTCATACGCAGATTTGAAAAGAAAAGAGATTGAATTTTAGATAGGTGATAAAGTATTTCTAAAAGTATCTCTGATAAAGTATTTCTAAAAGTATCTCTGTGGAAAAAGATTCTGAGATTTGGTTGTAAAGGCAAGTTAAGTCCACGTTTCATTAGGCCGTATGAGATTATTGAAACAATAGGGCAGTAGCATATCAGTTAGCTTTACCAACAAAGTTAGAAAGGATCCACGATGTGTTTCATGTGTCTATGTTACTCCGTTATCGATAAGATCCTTCGCATATAATTTCACCGACAGAAGTTGAGATTCGACCTGATATGACTTATGGTGAAGAACCGATCAAGATTTTAGCTCGGAAAGTTAAATAGTTGAGAAATAAAAGCATAGCCCTAGTGAAAGTTTTGTGGCAAATACACGGGGTTGAAGAGGCTATGTGGGAACCCGAGGAAGCTATGAGAAAACAATACCTAAACCTATTTTCTGGTAAGATTTTTGGGGATGAAATTCCCTAAAGGGAGAGAGTTGTAACAGTCCAATTGGGTCTAGTCGGAACAGTGGTTTTGGGACCACGAATTCGACGAGGAAAGATTTTTTTTATTATATTTTTATGGTCTACAATTTTATGGAATTGTTTCGTGAAAATTTTGTTCGAAAATTTTATTAATTAGGCACTTAATTTAGGTAAAAGCACTAAATTGCAATAGGTGCAAAATGTGTGTTCTAGAAGCTAAAGGTGTCTAATTGTTATGAAATTTTAAATTGGAGGTCCTTGAATGGTAATTAGACCATTTTAATTTAAGTTGGACAAAAATGGACATGGTAGGGTGAAATTTCAAAGTTTGGCATTAAGGGCATTTTGGTCATTTGGTAAATTAAGACAAAAATAACAAATAAAAAGATTTCATCTTCTCTAATTTAGTCCCTTGTTCTGAATTTCAAGAGTCACCATAGTTAGGGTTTTGGCTAAAGCTTCCAAGCTCGATTGTAAGTCTATTCGAGCCCCGCTTTTAATGATTTTCATGTTTTTGAGATCCTTGTAACCTAATTTAGCTATTTCAGGGACTAATTTGAAAGAAAGATGAAGTTTAAAATTTTACCCGTGTTAGATGTTTGTTTATTTTGATGTCTAATGGTAGAAAATGCATGTTTCGTGTTAGATAAACAACTTTTGCTAAGTGATTTTCGGTAAAAATGTTAAAAATGATTCATTTGTAAAAGTTATAAAATAAGCAGTAAAAGTGTGATTAAGTGGAAAATCTGGGCTTATATGAGTATGAAAATGGTTCGACTAGGCTTGGGTTTTGAAGAAATTGAATACATTTCATTTTACAAGTATAGGGACTAAATTGTAAAAATGTGAAACATTGAGGGAAAAAATGTAATTTTACCATAATATGATTTTTGGACCAAATTGAATAATGTGAGTATTAAATGAGTTAAACTTGTTATTACAGATCAAGAAAAATAAGGTTCAGACCTAGACTGGGGGAAAAACAAAGTGTTTGACGATTAGTTCCAACTCTACTATTTTTGTACCGAGGTAAGTTCATATGTAAGTAATGCATTGTTATATTTATGTTTTAAATGCTTTAATATTGTATGAATTGTGATTGACTCTTTAGATGTATTCGACAAAGTTTTGACAAGCGAGAAATCCCGGTTGAACCTTAGGAATAGAATAGGATACGAGTGACATGTCACTAGGAACCTATTTATATATGCGATTATATAATCCAGGTGCTAGTCTCGTACGTCCTACTAGTGGCTGGGTAGTCTGGCATGTGTTGTGGATACCTAACAGCTTGTGTGAGCAACACTGTGCAGTTACGTCCTGGCTGACAACTTGTGTGAGCAGGCCCGTGAATAGCTCAAAAACGAGCTCATATGTGTTATTAGATATAAGGTAGCTTTGGCTACATATATGGCACTTATGTACAAGATTTTCGAGTATCCGTTAATATTTTGAGTGTTAAACGGGAATGTCAAAGTTGTGAAAGGATATGGTTATGTGCGAGTTGGTACAGGTATGTACGTAAAACTCATAGGTAATGAGCTCAATTGTGATAAACTCTTGGTAGGATTGTGATTGAGTAAGTTATGACTATGAGATTTTGATAACATTCATGTCAATCTTCACCATGTTAATTGTATATTAAATGTATGGTTATGATGCTTATTATTTCCATAGGAACTTACTAAGCTTACTCCTATTCCTTTCCCTTGTTTTATAGTGTCACCAAGCTAGCTCGGGATTCGGAGACTGTCGGAGGTCCACTCACACTACCAACAATTATTTTGGTACCAATGAATTCAACATTTTAAGTTATGGCATTTATAGGGGACTTGGTCACTTTGTTATGTGTCATATTGATTTGGCCAAATGTGTTGGCTTATATTGGTTAGAAGTTCTTTTTTTATAAGGCTATTGGAAATGGGCTAATATTGGCTATAAGTATATTTGTAAAATGATGCCTTTCATGAATGATGTGTTGATGTCTTGGTTTTAGATGTTAGTTGAATGTATATGCTCGGATTAGTGCTATGTTATGTTGTGTAGGTGTGTGCATTAAAGGGTGGCAAAATGGCTTTGTAAATAGCCTTATTTTTTTCCACACGGCCATGTGTCAGGCCGTATGCGACACACGGCTTGCCCCACGGCATGTGTTTTGGCTGTGTGTTCCTTGCAAACTAATTTTTGCAAAACAGAATACCCAATATTGAGTACATAGGCAGAGACACGATCGTGTGTCTCAGCTATGTAAGGGCCACAGCTTTGGACAAGGGTGTGTGTCTTGGGCGTGTGAAATCTGCACCTATTTAATGAAAAATCATAAATTTAAATCGACCACACGGCCTAGCACATGGCATGTGACTTGGCCGTGTGTCTTCAATTTTTTCTTAGGTGACAAATAGAGAGTTACATGGCTTCGGGACACAAGCATATGTGACCACACGGCCTGCCCACACGGGCGTGTGACCCCTATTTAGTGGAAAATTTTCTATGTTTTTATAACATTTTCTAAAGTTCTTGGTTTAGTCCTGAACCACTTCCAAATCATGTTTTGGGCCTCGTGGGTTCTTATTAGGGACTTTATGATTAAAAGAAAATAGTTTTAATTTAGGCACAAATTTATAATCCAAAATAGTATGTTTGATTGTGTGATAAGTCCGATAATGCCTCGTACCCTATTGCAGTGTTGATACGAGTATGGGGTGTTACATGATGCCATTGTGAACTGTAGATGAAAGATTATAGAATTGAAATGTCAAAATAATGAAATTCTTCGGATTGAATCTGATGAGTCGGGTGGATTGCCTATAGTGATTTCGTCGATATCGGCTCAGAGATATGTGAGAAAAGGTTGTGACACGCATTTAGCATAGTTTTAGATACCAAAGTGTCTGAAAGAAGATTGAATCTGTGCCTGTAGTTTGCGAATATCCGGATGTATTTCCAGAAGAATTGATTGGGTTGCCACCGGTCAGAGAGGTTGAGTTTGCTATTAAATTAGTACCGTGGACTTCACCGATATCTATAGCCCCGTACAGAATGGCTCTGATAGAGTTGAAAGAGTTGAAAGAGTTGAAAGCTCAGTTGCAAGAGTTAACAAATAGTGGTTTTGCCCGACCGAGTTTTTCGCCCTGGGGTGCAGTAGTTTTGTTTGTTAAAAAGAAAGATGGGTCAATGAGAATGTGTATTGACTACCATTAGCTTAACAAGGTTACGATAAAGAACAAGTATCTGTTGCCATGAATAGATGATTTGTTTGATTAGTTAAAAGGTGCAATAGCATTTTCAAAGATTGATTTGAGATTTGGTTATTATCAGTTGCGAGTTAAAGACTTAGATGTGCCGAAAACTGCATTTTGGAATGAGGTACAGACATTATGAATTCCTTGTTATGCCTATCTGTTCATCCTCGAAGTACCAAATCAGATCCGATGATTGTTTGATGTTTCGAAACAGAATCTGTGTACCAAAGAATTCAAAGCTCATCCAGAAAATTTTGCATGAAGCACACAATGGATGCCTATATGTTCATCCTGGAAGTACTAAAATGTATAATGATTTAAAACAACTGTATTGGTGGTTGAGTATGAAACGAGACATTTCTAGGTTTGTATCGAAATGTTTGATTTGTCAGCAAGTGAAAGCCGAACATCAAGTGCCTTCGGGTTTGCTTCAGCCTATGATGATACCAGAGTCGAAATGGGATAGAGTGACTATGGATTTCGTATCTGGATTACCCCTGTCTCCGGAGAAGAAAGATACAATTTGGGTTGTTGTTAATAGATTGACGAAATCTGCACATTTCATTTCGGTAGTTCTGACTATTCGTTCGAATGATTAGCTGAGTTGTACATTGCTGATATCGTTAGATTGCACGGGGTGCCAATTTCGACTATTTCGGATAGAGATCCGAGGTTTACATCACAACATTGGAAGAAATTGCAAAAAGCTTTGGATACAAAGTTGAATTTTAGTACAGTTTTTCATCCACAAACTGACGGTCAATCTGAGAGAGTAATTCAGGTTCTCGAAGATATGCTCTGATGCTGTGTTTTAGAGTTTGAAGGCAACTAGAAGAAATATTTGCCACTGGTTGAATTCGCATATAACAACAGCTTTCAATCGAGCATTAAGATGGCACCGTATGAAGCATTGTATGTTTGCAAATGCTAAACTCTACTGTATTGGACTGAGCTTAGCGAGAAACAAATTCACGGAGTTGATTTGGTTAGAAAAATCGAAGAAAAAGTGAAAGTAATTGGCGACTGTTTGAAAGGAGCTTTAGATTGTCAGAAATTGTATGCGGATTTGAAACAAAAAGACATTGAATTTCAGATCAGAGACAAAGAGTTCTCGAAAGTATCTCCGTGGAAGAAAATACTTCGTTTCGGTTGCAAAGGCAAATTAAGTCCGTGATTCATCAGGTTGTTTGAGATTATTGAAGGAATAGGGTCAGTGACATCTCGATTAGCATTACCGATTGAGCTAGAGAAAATCCATAATGTGTTTCATATATTGATGTTGCGCGGATATAGATCTGATCCATCACATGTGATTTCTCCATCAGAGATCGAAATTCAACCTGATATGACGTACAACGAAGAACTGATCAGAATTCTAGCATGTGAGGTTGAACATATGAGAAATAAAAGAATACCTCTTGTGAAAGTACTTTGGTAATGACACGGTGTCGAAGAGGCTATGTGGGAACCCAAGGAAACTATGAGAAAATAGTACCCTAACCTATTCACTGGTAAGATTTTCAGGGACGAAAATCCCTAAGGGGAGAGAGTTGTAACAACCCGTTTTTAGTCAGATTAGAGCAGTAGTTTTGGGACCACAAATCTGAAGTCAAAATGTTTATTTTATTAATATTTTAATTTTTATAACATGGTATGATGATTGTGTGAAAATTTCGTTAAGAAAATTTATCGTTTAAATGATTAATTTGATAAAAAGGACTAAATCATGTAAAGCATAAAACTTGAGTTCTATTAGCTAAAGGTGTTAAAAAGCTATAGAACCTTAAAGTAAGGGTCCTTATGTTGTAATTATACCATTTGAAACATGATTGGACAAAGATGGACATCTTTTTAATGGTTTTAAAGGTTAATGTGCAAGGTTAATTTATAATTTATGTGTTAATGTTAATAAAATAAAACAAATAAAACAATTTGGTGCTTTCATCTTTTTCCCTAACAGAATATTGAAGAATAGAAAAGCCAAAATTTAGGTTTTCATTTGGCCATGCTTGTGTAGCTAATTAAGGTACGATTTTTATCTCGTTTTTAATGATTTCTATGTTTTTGTGATCGTTGAATTAGTATTAGCTAGCCCAGGGGCTATTTTGCAAAACTATTAAAGATATTGAATGATTCCATTGATGAATACATGTGTATTTTGAAGTTTCTTGATAGATTATGAATGCTTGTTAATAGATATACAAGTTTTGTTAAGTGATTTTTAGTGAAAATGCAAAATAGGGACTTAATTGATAAATGTTGAAACTTTGTGGTGAAAATATCAAATAAATGAAAAATATTGGCTGCTAGGGGTATAATGGTAATTCAGCTAAGAATGGGTGTTTTGAAATTTACATGAATTTGTGATTTTGTGTAATAAGGACTAAATTGTAAAAATGTAAAAGTCTAGGGGCTAATGTGTAAAATAGCTCAAATGTATATTTTGGATTGAATTGAATAAATAGATGATTAAATAAGTTAATTTTGAATATATTTAGATCAAGAAAAGCAGAATTTGAATCTAGATCGGGGGAAAACTAAAGTTACCGACTAATCGACTTATTTTGTCATTTCCACATTCGAAGTAAGTTCGTATGTGATAAATTTCAACACAAATGTATTTCATATGCTTTGATATTACATAAATTGCGAATATGTTACTGTGGATATGAACAATAGTGATTCAGCAACGATTCAACATTCAAAATCCTGGTTGAACCTTAGGAATAGTTTAGGATGCTAGTGACATGTCATTAGGGAATACATTGAGTTAGCTTCGGGCCGTGATATAGAACTTTGGGTGTGAGTTATACCAATTTGGCTTTGGGCTATGTATATCAGCTGATTTGCCTTTGGCCCATGATATCAGTACTTTGGAGATAAGTTACCTTGATTTGGCTTCAGACCATGGTATATGTACTTATCATGTGAAAACCTTGAGTATCCAACTTCTATTCCGAATGGTTCAACGGGTAAAAGTAAGACGAGAATGTGTATGAGATTGGTATGAGATGGTACAGGTATGTGAATAAATCATACTAGCTTTGTATTGGAGAAATTGTGAAGAAAGTATATAGTTTTGTGATTTTGAAATTGAAAGGTTCGTTTGTTGATTTGAATTCTATTATCTATAATCACTTGTTGAAATATGTGTATATGACCATATCGATTTTATTTTATACGAGCTTACTAAGCTTTATAGCTTACATAGTTTATTTTTCTATGTATTATAGTGAATTCAAGGCTAGCTCGGATTAGGGAATCGTCAGATATCGCTTCACACTATCTACCTATCACTTCGTACCTATGAACTTTGGTATTTTAATTATATGGCATGTATAGGTACTTTGAGTCATTATGATTATAGGTTGATAATGATTTTGGTTATTTGTAATGGCTTGTAAATGGTATGTTTTGGTTTGTAAATATAGCCATGAGAGTTGGCTTAATTTGGTGGATTTAGTTATATATATATATATGTGTGCATATATGGTTGTCATGATGAGTTCATGGATGAATATGTGAATGGCTTATATTATGAGGTCTGTGCATACTGATATGGTAAATGATGATTCGTTGATATTAGGCATGAATTGTGCTTGTGATTTGGTGTAAAATGATGTATGGTTAAGTAAGGTTTAGTTAGTTGAAATGTAACGCTCCAAATTTGGGCCTAGAAGTATTGGGCCTTGAGTGTGGTCCATAAGAAGGTTGTATATAAGTATTTAATTGTGCAAGGAAATGGCACAATTAAATGCCTGCTCAAGTGGTTAAGGGTCCTGAGAGGAGTTGGAAAAGTCCTGGGTTCAAACCTAGGCTTTAGCAAAAATTTTGGATTTAAGTGAACAAAACCCTGAGTGCTTGGATAAAGGCCTTTTGAATTATTGTGATAAATAAATGTCACAAGGAAGCATATGGTCTAGTGGTTGTGGCATCATTAAGGTTGTAAGGGAGCTTGGGTTCAAGTCTTGGCTCTTGCAATTTATTTTGATTTTTCTTTTAAAGGAACTTGGACTTTGGCTTATAGACCTTATAACTAATTAAGGCTAAAATGGTGACAGAAAGAGCCTGTGGTGGAGTGGCAAGGTGGCGTGTTGTGTAACTGTGAGGTCTAAGGTTCAAGTCTTGGAATGCACAATGGAGTATTTATTTTGCTGTTTGAGCTGTGTAGAAGGTGGAGTTGGACTGGAACTCTGTGGTTGAAGTGGTCATAAAAAATTAAGGAATTTTTCTAACAGTTGAAAGTAATCCCACAGCGGGAAGCTAACATGAGAATTGGCGAGAAGCTGGCTTTAAATAGAGTGAACTAGATGAGTTGGTGAGGGGGAAAGTGATTAAGACTCAGTGCAGGATGTGCCAAAGTTGGTGATCGTGGACTTCGGTGCGTTCTCATAAACAAGTGTGTATTCACGCCCTTCTTTGTTAGAAGTCGACAATAGCTAAAAAGCTGAAACTTCGGCATTTGGGGCCTCACGAGCGTGCGATAGCTTGTGGGGTAAATCGAGCCCACAATTGGCGTATGTCGAGGAAGGCCACCATGAGCCTCATGGGCCTGGGCCGCAATGGGCCTATGGGCCCGTGTGGGTAAACTTTACTATTAAGTTGGATGTAGATAGACTTGTCATGTCACGTACACAACTTAGGTAGTTCTGGGCCACGTTGGGCCTAGATGGGTCGTGTGGGCCCAATGGGCTTGTAGTCCCCACATGAATTAATCTGCAATTTGTGATAATTATTAGACTGGGCTATGTAGGTCACATAACCGCATCTAAATTTGGGCTAAATGGGCTGCACGAGGGTGTAGGCCCACTTGGGCGAGTAATGGGTCTTAGGCCCATTTGTACTGTTATGTCTGTTTAGGTTACTTAAATTGCTCGAGGCAATGGTGGACCTTCTATTAGGTCGTTAAGACCCCAGTTTGTAAAATCATTGAAATACCCTTGTAGTGTAAAATAACCGTAATACCCCTGTATGGTAGAATGACGTTTATGCCCTTATGTTTCGTATGATTGATGTGCCTATGATTTACATATATGATTGTGCTGAGTATGACTTTGCATGCACGTAATATTTATGACATGACATATTGCATGGGGTTGGGTTGTTATGGACGAAGGAAGTGTACGGCCTGTAGCAGTTCTATACAAGGCTTTCAGCCTTTCTGTGATACTTATGGCTTATAGCCGTTTTGCTAACTGGCAGCGTTGCTGCGATATTTATGGCTTTTAGCCGTTCTGTCTATGGCGTTGAGCTGTTCTGTTGACTTAGTGCCGCAACCAGTGCTAAGCTTGGTGTGTTGGCTAGGTGGGTCGATTTTATCCCCACATGGTATGTTGGTTGGTACGGGTGGTGTATTGGTTGGTCTGGACTAGATATCTGTCTGCATATCTGCATCTGATATTGATTCTGTATTGGGCTTAGGCCCACCTGATTCTATTAATGGGCTAGGCCCAACTATTACTGATATTGAGAATGGGCTAGGCCTAATTGATTCTGATGAGGGCTGAGACCCAAGAGAAATTGTATTGGACGTAGGCCCACACTCATTGTTCTGTTACTGTAATAGGCTCCGGCCCAGACTAACTATGAATTCTGTCTGTTTACTAACTATTTTAATTTAGGAGGGGATTACACACTGAGTTTTCATAAACTTACTCTATTTATTAACTGTGCAGGAAATCCCCAACCTTAGGCGATTTGGAGCCGCGAGAGACTAGGAGGTGGCCACACGACTGCTGATACTCTGCTATAGACTTTTTATTTGAATTTTATGTTTTGGGGTTTTAGTTCTATAATAAGGCCTTTGAGGGATTAAATATTTAATTGGGCTTTTGATTTCCTTATTTAAAACTGCTAAACACAAATTTTAAAAATTAATAACTATTTTCAAAAACACTTAAAAACAAACATTTTATATTTCAAACTTTAGTAGCTTCAGCGATTTCAAATAACTTAAAGTATCAATAATAGACGTTAAGTAAACGTTTTTGACGAGATGATTTGCTAACGTCGAGCAAAAGGTTTTACTTATATAAATGAACTTTTAACGATAAATCGATTTTTGAACGATCCTTTGATGTGACAAGCCAGATTTGGCCATAACGTCTAGGCCGGGTTTGGGGTGTTACATGAAATGTATATGTATTTTAGTACAAATGGTATGGTATAGTTTAAGATTTGTGTATTGAGAAAAGTGGCTTAGATTAAGCATGAACTAGGCATGAATTGATTGTTTTAAAATGCCTATTGATATTATATATTGGCATAATTGAGTTGATGTAGGTGAGCACAAATTTGGGTGGCAAATTGGCTTGGTAAATAACCTATTTTTGTCCACACGGGCGTGTGTCTCAGCCATGTGTGACACACAATTAAGTACACGGCCGTGTGTCTTCTGGTGTTGAATTTAAAATCAAGTCAGTATGCTTCACACGGCCTTGCACACGAGTGTGTGACTTGGTTTGTGGCATAAGTCAGTATACCTTAAGGTTTGGCACGGCCTAGCACACAGCCTGGTACACGGGCTTGTATGGCCATTTTTAGGGCACACAGGCTAGCCACACAGGCGTGTGTGTTGGCCATGTGACCCAGTCAGAGAGTTACATGGGGTCAGTCACAGGCTGGGACACAACCATGTGCTCCCATTTCGAATGTCCACACGACCTGTGAAACAAGGGCGTGCCTGGTGGCTGTGTGAGACACACAGCCTGGTCACACGGGTGTGTGTCCCCTGTTTTGAGAAAAATTTTCAAAGTTCCATGAAGTTTCTTAAGTTATCGATTGAGTCTCGAACCACTCTCAATGTATCTTTAGAGCCTAGTAGGCTCGTATTAGGGACAAATTGATTGAAATTGAATGACGATTGTATAAATTGATTAAATGTATGTGAAAAGTTTTTATAAATGTGATGTAAGTCTGGTAATGCTCCGTAACCCTATTTCAGCGATGAATACGGGTGTGGGGTGTTACATCATGGGTAAGTTCAGTATAATATGTACCAAAGAAGGATGGAATCACGATTGTGGATAATGAGCTTAACGAATTAATCCCAGCAAGAATGATCATGGTTTAGAAATTTGTATAAGTTACAGAAAGCTGAACAAGGCAACTGAAAAGGACCATTTTCCACTACCTTTTGTAGACCAAATGTTGGATCGACTTGCAAGTAAAGAATACTATTACTTCTTAGATGGATACTCGAGATACAATCAGATCGTTGTAGCTCTAGAGCACTAGCACAAGACAACTTTCACTTGCCTATATGGTACGTTCTCTTTTAGAAGAATGCCTTTCAGTTTATGTAATGTATCTGCAACATTTCAAAGATGTATGATTTCTATATTTACCGATATGGTTGAAAATTTTGCGGAGGTATTCATGGATGATTTCTTCACCTTTGGAGATTCTTATGATATATGCTTGAGTAATTTGGCTAAGGTACTTAAGAGATGTGAAGAGACAAATCTTGTCCCTAACTGAGAGAAGTGTTACTTCATGGTTAGGTAAGGTATTGTCCTAGGTCACAAAATATCCAGAAAAGGGATCGAAGTTAACAAAATAAAGGTGGATGTAATTGAGAAGCTGCCACCTCTAGTCACTGTCAAAGGAATTAAGAGTTTCTTGAGGCATGTTGGTTTCAACCGAAGATTTATCAGGGACATCTCAAAGATTTCCAAGCCTTTATGTACTTTATTAGAGAAAGATGCAATCTTTAACTTCAACAAGGCATGCTTGGAAGCCTTCAAAGAGCTAAAAAATCATCTAATCTCAACAGCAATAACCATTGCACTAGATTGGAATTCTCCTTTTGAGTTGATGCGCGATGCTAGCGATTTTGCTATGGGAACTGTGATGAGGAAAATAATAAACAAAGTCTTCCATCCAATCTATTATGTGAGTAGAACTTTGACAAGAGCCCAATTGAATTATATAGTAACTGAAAAGGAATTACTCACTGTAGTTTTTGCTTTTGAAAAATTTCATTCATATCTTATAGTTACAAAGGTAACAGCCTACACAAACCATTCAACCATCAAATACTTACTAGTAAAGAAGGATGCTAAACCAATGTTAATTCAGTGGGTACTTTTGCTCCAAGAATTTGACCTTGAGATCAAAGACAGGAAATGAGTCGAAAATCAAGTGGTATCTATCAAGACTAGAACAACACGAGGTAAACCACTCAGCCACTCCTATTAATGAGAATTTCTCGAACGAGCATATCTTCGAGGTGAGTCATTCTTATAAAACTCCATGGTTTGCTAATTATGCAAATTATCTAGCTTGTAGAATAATGCCTCCTGGGATGACATACCAACAAAGGAAGAAATTCCTTCATGATGTTAGGTATTATTTTTGGGAGGAGCCTATTGTATTTAAACATTCTACACATAATATAATAAAAAAATGTGTAGCCGAGAGTGAAATAACCAAGATCCTATATCACTGCCACTCTTTCCCAAATGGGGGGGACATTTTGGAGGTTCCTGCATTGCAGTGAAAATTTTACAAATGCAATTCTTCTGGCCAACTTTATTTAAAGATGCGTATACCTATGTCAAGAATTGTGATCAATGGAAGAGGATTGGAAGTATATCAAAGAGAAACAAAATGCCCTTAACAAACATACTAGAGGTAGAATTATTTGACGTTTGGGGTATAGACTTTTTAAGTTCATTTCATTTGTCTTATGGTAACAAGTATATCTTGGTAGCTGTGGATTACATATCCAAATGGGTGGAAGCTGAGGCAAACCCAACAAACGATGCAAAGGTAGTCATGCGATTCTTACATAAGCATGTATTTACAAGGTTCAAGACTCCTAGAGCTATAATTAGCGACGAAGGTTCCCAGTTTGTAAATAAATGGCTTAAATAATTGCTTCACAAATATGACGTGAAACATAAAGTGGACACTGTCTATCATCCAAAAACAAATGGGCAGGTTGAGCTTGCAAATTGTGAATTTAAAGGAATCTTGGAGAATGTAGTATATCCAGATAGAAAAGATTGGTCCCAGAAACTTGACGATGCTCTATGGGCTTATCGGACAGCTTACAAGACACTGTTATGAATGACTCCCTATCGGTTAGTATTCGAAAAAGCCTGTCATTTATCACTGGAATTGGAGAATAGAGCTCACTGGGCTCTAAAGTAATTAAATCTGGACCGGAAGCAAACTGGTGAAAGAAGGATGCTACAACTCGATGAGTTAGAGGAGTTGATGTTGTTTTCATACGAGAATGCCAAGATCTTCAAAGAAAATACCAAATGATGGCATGGAAAATGTATACAACCTCAGGAATTCAGGGAAGGTAAAAACTTCTTATTGTTCAATTCGAGATTGAGGTTATTTCCTGGAAAACTAAAATCTCGATGGTCGAGACTGTACTCATTCAGAAAGTTGATCCATATGGAGTAGTCGAACTACAAGATAAAAGATGAGGTAGATTTAAGGTTAATGGGCAACGTCTCAAGCATTATTGGAACAGTAAAGTTGAGCGAAATCAAATTTTGTTCAAATTAAATGATCTTCGAACCTTAATTTAAAATTTTCTTTCAATAAAAGGGATTTTTGGAATAAATTTTCTCAAATAAGTACATTTAATTAAGTTTTGTCTATGGAGATTAAATTTTAAGTGGGACTGCTTGTGACCTCTCTAATTTTTCCTAGGAATTTAATTTATTGTAATTTTCTGAGAAAATATTTGTCTAAGTAGCCTCTGAATTTTATTTTATTTACTCTTTATGCTAAATAAATGGGTCAAGTTTAACCCAAGTCTTAATTTCTAAGTTTTTCAGTTTAAGTTGACAAACAATTAGGTGTTGAAATTGGGCTTAAAACCCAATTAATTGCAAGAGAGAAAAACCCACCCCACCAAAATCTAGTGGTGTCGTAACCCTTATCCAAAAATATCACAAAAATTTCAAAATTTCGTCACATATTACCCTTTTAAATTCAAACACTTTTAACCATCTCTATCTTTATCTCTCCCTATTTAAATACTATTCGAACTCTCCCTAAAACAACCCTAATCTCTCTATATATAAACCTTTAATCATTCATATAATTTTCACAACCAAAAGCATTTGTTGTTATATCTCTATTTCCCTATTCTCTTTTTCTATGTTTGGTGCCACACCCCAAATTTCTTTCTAAAAGTTTCATTTTTATTTCGTAAACCTTACCCCAAAATCCCATATTCCTTTTCACATATCTCCTCATACTTCTCTTGAAAGTTAAGTCCCAGAATCTCAACACATTGTCCCAGAATCTCAACACATTGTGCCGCACATCACCATTGTTGCACGTCCCTATTATATTTTCAATACCTCGAAGTTCTATCATCTTTTATATTCTCTGTGAAAAACTATAAGAAATCCCAAAAAAACCCATGCCACGCAAAAAAACACGTTCTCCTAAGGCCTCTACTGAGACTCCAATTTGGGTTCACAAGGATGAAGTACAAGAACGGTTCAATTTTGTTTTTCAGACTCAACCAATGTGGCTGGAAGAAGGATTCAAACTAAGAAGCACTGATAGTACCGTCATGTGACTAGCCATTCAGAAAATAATGGAGACCTGCAAATGGTACATATTCTGTGAGAATAGGCCACCTCTTGACAAAGAGTTGGTACGAGAGTTCTATTCAAATTTGTTCCTAACAGATGCATAAAAAATTCTTATCCACGAGAAAAATGTACCTTTGACTTCTAAATTTGTTAATAACTTTCTTAAATTGCCCAATGTAGAAGAAGACAGGTATTCCACAATGTGAAAAAATGTCAACTGGGATTTGCTTCAAGAAGTTGTTGTTGCAGTAGTTGCAAAACTAGGATATAAATGGATAGTCAAAAAATTTGGTAGTCATACTTGCTAGAAAGAATATTTAAAACATATTGCAAAGGTACGGTTCTACTTTTTGTGATTCAGTTTCAGGCCAACCTTACTCAGTTCCACCATCTCAATGGAACGTATGCTTCTATTATATGCTATCATGATAGGGAAGTCTAATATTGTGGGGAAGATCATCCTGAAAGAAATCAGAGAATGTGCTAAAAAAACAAGCAGGACATGCCTTTTTCCCATCACTAATCATTTTACTGTGCTTGCAAGCACGCATAGGTCTATATCATTAAGGATGCATAACAAAGCATGACATTTCAAGATTGATGGAGGATGCTGAACCAAAAGAAGAAATAGAGGACCCTGAAAATGATGAAATTCCTAACACGACTCACCCAACCAGAGTGCCTGAAGATGCTGGGTCATCCAATCTGACACCTATCAAAGAGTCGGACCAGACAACTATAATAAACATGTTGAAATCTATGCATCATCAGTAACAAACCTATTGGAAATATGCCAAAGCTAGGGATAACTCCATGCGAAATGTTTTTAAAATTTCTCTGATAATCCTCTTGCTTTTGTTACTAAATTTCTAGATGATATTTTGGAGTGATGGTCAAAGAAGAGTTTGTGACGCCTAACAAAGATGAGAAGAAGGAATAAGTAGTAGATGGGACGAAAGTGTCAGAGTCAGCCAATAAAAAGGGAGGTTCTGATGTATGCACACCCGGGCATCCTCAAATGCAAATCAAGATCTAATCAAGCTTCCAAAAGGCCCCATGACTCGAGCTCGTACTAAGCAACTTCAAGAAGCTTTATCAGCTTTATTGATGCGCATTTGGGAAGAGATCAAGGCCCATGACGTTGGAGAAGCTATGGATAACTCTTTGATGACTCATTTCACTCTCTTGCAATCTGATTTCAGCTCCTCTCCAGCTCCCCAAGCTCCACTCAGCTCCAATCCGGAAGACTTTTGGTAATGGCTTGAAAATTTAAGTATGGCATGTATAGCAATATACCTTTTTTGTGTAAATGATATTATGGTATGGTGATGGAATGGTTGAGGAAATGCTTGATAATGATAAATTATGAAAATGGTTAGTTTAGATTATGTTTGATGTAAGGAAAATTATTAAGATACTTAGTGCATAAAAACTCATAAAAGGGATGAAATTTGCCATAAACAGAATACTGCAGCAACACTGACGTGAGTTTAAAAATTTACTAAAAATCATAGAAATTGAACTTGGTGATGGACTACATATCAAATTGAAGCTTATTATGTCTAGTTTCACATGAAACAAATGAAGCAGGTAAAGGAATTATATGTTACAAGATATTTGAATTTTAGTGAAACAGGGTCATAGCAGTTTCTGAATCCCCTATTCCAAATTTAGAAATTCACCATAAATTTTAAAGATATAATTAGGTAGTTTATTTTATATTCTCAGAATCCTTATTGAGTCTAGTTTCAGGAGAAATAAACCTCATAGTCATATGGATTTTTTACAGAGAGAAATATGGTTTGTAGTAAACAGAGGTCAGACCAGTCAAGTCCTGAAATAGGGGTAACTTTAACTAATAAACTGTACTAATTGACAGAACCAAAAATTCTAGAAAAAAAAATAGTAGATAGGTATATGAGTCTAGATTAAGGGAAAATTTACGGATCTTGATTTCGAGTTTCGTAACTCGAGATATGATTTTTCTTGTGACTGTGATACAAGTAGCTTAAAACCTGTGAATGTAGAAATAAATAATCCAAAGTTCTAAATATGTTAAATTAAGCTTAGTAACACCTCATACTCGACTCCGGCGACGGTCTCGGGCGTGGGGGCGTTACAGTTGTGATTCTAAATTTAGTGAATTTTCATGAGTTATTACTTAAGGCGAGCAATGAATTAAGTTTAGGGGTGTGATAACTGTAAAATTATAGTTATCTATAGCACTTCTAGCTCGTAATTCTTGCAATTCTGAGTAATTGATAGAAAAATTTGTGAATTTTATTCATTATTTTTTAAATTTAATAAAAATATAAAAAAATATATTTTCACTCAATTTCATGTTAAATATACTTAATTTATATTATTTTTGCAATTTTGGACTAGTTTGTGTAGCAAAAACATTTTTGGCCCTATAGCTCACCTGTTGAGGTCCTACACTGCATCAAGTAAAGAAATTGAGTAATTAATCAGCATAGGAACGTCCCAAATAATTGTTAAACATATTATTTTGACTTTCATCTATTTAATTCAAAATAATTTTAACTGGGAAGTAGAATGCTTGAAGCTAAAAAGGCCCGAAGAAATTTCTACGTAAAATGGATGTAAGTGTGCATCATGAAGGTCCAATTTGCAATCAAATTACAGCAAGCCAAAACCACACCTATAGTCACCCAACTCAACTGAAATTATCTAACTTTTTACTATTTACAAAATAACCTACAACTTTCATTAATCTTAGTCACATCCCTCCACTTTTCATTCTTCACATTTGTAAGCATATAGCTAAAAATAGCTTAAAAAAAAACCACCCATCTCCACTTCTCAAGGCTGGCCATGGAAGAGAGAAAGGAGCGACTGCTGCCATTTTTAGCAAATTTGTAACACCCCTAACCCTTATTCTGTAATAGCCCAATTTCGATGAAATCAGAACAGTGGTTTTGGGACCACAAATCCAAGCTAAAAATAAAATTTATTTTTTATTTTATTATTTGATCTGTATTATATTAGAAATGTCATGTAAAGATTTTGATAAGAAAATTTTACCGATTTTGTGTTTAATTATGGGAAGGACCAAATCGCATAAACTGCAAAAGTTGGATTCTAGTAGCTAGAAGGATCAAATAGCTATGGAATTCAAAACTTAAGGTCCTTATATGGCAATTAGACCATTAAAGAAAGTATGTAGATATTTTGGTATGACTCATCTATGGAAAAAAAGGCTAAGGACTAAATTGGAAAGATGAAAAGTTATTAAATGACAATTTAATTAAATGAAAAAGAAAATAATTTCATATCATCTTTCCCAAATATTTCTATGGGAACCATAGAAGAGAGGAAGAAGACTTATGAAGCTTATTTGTGTAAGTAATCAAGCTCCGTTTTTAGTAATTTTTATATTTTTGAAATCAAGATAGTCTAATCTATCTATTTAGGGGATTAATTTGAAAAGTTATCAAAGTATAAAATTTGGATCATGGATGAATATGCTATAAATATGATATTTATGGTATAAAATGAAAGGTTGTTGATAGATAAACAAATTTTACAAAGCAATTTTTTATGGAAACTTGATTTAGGGACTAAAATAAAAAAGTGATGAAACCCATGGAAAATTCTAAAATTTGTGAAATGTATGTGCTGTAAATTTTGTAATAGGGTTTTGATTAGGCTTGGAATAGGAAGTAAATTGCACAAATTTCATTTTTTGAGCCTAGGGACAAAATGGGAATTTATGGAAAAGTTAGGGGAAAAATGGTAATTTTGCCTAGCATAAAAATTGAGTCCACTTGAATATAAAATATGATATATTGATCTCAAATTTACTCGTATAGATCTGGATAGACCAAATTCAGAGCTAGAATGAGGAAAAGAGGAAAAAGTCAGATTAGTAGATTTTTCGTACACGAACAATTGTCAAAGTAAGTTCGTGTAACTAAATTTTATATGTTTTTATGCTTGAATTAAGTGTTGTGTTTGTGAATTGTGTAACGTCCTGATTTTCGGATTTATTCGCGGTTTTCAATATTTTGTGAAGATTTTAAAATTTTTGTATTTGGATGTGAAATTAATATTTTGAGTAGGTAAATGGGCTTATAGAAGGCCCATGTGTTGGCCAAAACCTGGTTGAATTTTTGAATTTTGGACTTAGGAGTTAGGGGTTCTGGCTAGGTGGCCCTTGTATAGAGTTATGGGTAAATTGCATCAGAAAAAGAGCCTTAGTAGAGTGGCAAGGGTGACGCCAGAGCATTGGGGAAGGCATGGGATCGATTCCCTGTGTTGACAAATAGATGCATTTATTTTTTAAGTGCAGGAGGGGTAAGTGTTGGAGTCCAAGTGGATTCTGCTAAAAGAAAGTTTGAATCAGTCCAAATGCTTGAATTAAGGAGTGATAAGGGGAGAGATTTATGGGATTGGGTGAGAGACTGGGAGTTGGCCGAATTTAGGGAATTGAAGAGGGAAAATTCGGCAGAGAGTTTAGGTTAATATTTCGGCACCTAGGGCTTTGTGAGGTGCCGTTTTCTTCTGCTCAGGCACCACAAGGGTTTTCTTTTTCTCTCTTTTCCTCTCTAGCCGAAACTGTCACCTATCCTGTTCTTCTTTCTCTACTTCCTTCTCCAAAGCCGTCCATCAAACCTGCTATTCATTAGCACCTTTGCCGAAGTCGCAAAAGCCGAAATCCTGTGATCACTGCTTGTGTCGATTTCTTCAAAGCCAGGTCCTTCTATGTTCTTTTGTTTTTATTAAATCTACGATTATTTTTTTTAATCCTAGATACCTGACGGCAATTCTACTTCAAGGTCATAGCCTCATATCGTCATCTCCTTCACCACCCAAAAGCCGAAAGTACCATTGGTTTAGGGGCTTATAGCCGAAACTTCTTCAACCCTTGGATTCGGGTTTTACCATTGTTCTAAGGATAAATCTGCACCGGATTGCATGGAAATCAAGCAGGAGTAAGGGGTAAGTACTTATCATCTCAGATCTGTTATTATTTTACGATGTTAGGAAAAGCTGAAGTCCCAAAAAATTAGGGAGGCTGTCGATTTGAGCATAAGACTTTAAGGGTTTGTAACTGATGTTTTCTTTCTGTGATTAGAGTCTTCTTAAGCGTTGGATCAAAAGCGTGAATCATTGGAACAATCGGATTCGGAGCTAGCTATTGATTTTGGCAAAAAGGTAAGGTTTCAAAGGCTTTTAGGGACATGGTTCGATCATAGATAAGTAGGTTGTGGGTTTAGTGATTATGGTTTGTAAATAAGAACTGTGCTAATCAATTGTAGGACATCGGAAGAGATCTCAGTAGCAGTCGTCGCGAATCAGGTGTGTACCGAACACCCTTTCTTAGTTCAATTCGGCAAAAGACGAAATGCCGAAATTCCGGCATTTCATGGGCTTGTGAGTATGCGAATGCTCTCAAGACGTGGAGTAATTGTTAGATCTAGCACCGCAAGGTGGTAAGTAAGTTTGTGTGACGTCTTAACGTACTTCGGGAAAAGAGGGCCTCGATGGGCCAAGACTGGGCCCAATGGGCTTACGGACCAATATGGGTAAGAGATGGGCAAATTAGCCTGTTAGTTAGATGGTGGAACCAAATTGCATAAAACTGCTAAAAATTATTGAGGTAGCTTGTGTAGTTGCGTAAGTTACGAAATTACCCCTAAAGAGCATAATTACCGAAATACCCCTAGGGTTTAAATTGGCTAAACTGCATGATTGATTAATACTGTATTTTACATGATATGCTTTTATTAATATCTGTTGCATGGGATTGGGGTATTGATGGAGGAAGTATTGAAAGTGGTTCATCCACGTACTAGAGGCTTTGCCTCAACTTACTGATATTTGAGCGCGTTCTTTAAATCTGTGGAGTGTAAATTTGGGTGGGTTGAGATATTCCCCACATGGAGTGTAGGGCTGGTACGGGGCAGTGTAGCGGTTGGTGGATTGAGTAGTCTCCCCAGTTGGGCTTGCATTCATTACTACTATTGTTACTTATGTTACTGAACTGGGCCTATGGGCCACACTGTTATGTTAAAAGGGGGCTAAGGCCTTGCTACTGTATTTTGAAAAGGGCTTCGGTCCACTGTGTACTGTTATCTGAATAGGGCTTAGGCCCAATAGGCTCGAGCTAATTTGGGCTTTGGATGGGTTTCTGTATACACTGAGTTTTCCCAAACTCACCCTTTCTTCCTTCCATCCTTGCAGGTGAGCCCTAGTTGGTGGACTTGGAGCTGGGCGGGATTCAGAGTGGCCACATGTTTTCTGCAAATTCGTTTTCTTCTGGTGAACTAGATTTTCCATATTTTTCGTTTATGGTTTTGGGTTTTTTTGTAATAAGGCCGCTATTTATTTTTATGGTTTGGGTTGTTTCTTTATTATTTAATTCTATTATGATAAAACTGATCTATGATAACTAACGAAATAGATTAGCTCTAGGACGCGTTTTCAAAAACATTAAGTGATTTCAAAATAACACGAATACAAGTAAGACTTCCGCTAAGCAAACGTTTTCAACCTTAATCATTTTCTTAAGATGGACATAACCAAACGATTTTCTCAAAATTATACGAGATGTTAGAGTGTGGCAATGGCGGTGTGCATGTCTAGGATTGGATCCGAAGGGAGCTTGGTACTTAAGCAGTCCGACGGACTCACCTCCTCTTCTTCCTGGTTTCCTACCTGGTGCACAGCTTCCATTCACTTTAACCTACTTTTAAAAGTGTCTTTTACAACACCAACTAAGTTTTCCAACTAAGTAATATGGAATGTTTTGAATGCTTCGATGTGGCGCATCAGATCCGGTCATAACGTCTAGGCCGGGTTTGGGGTGTTACAAATTGTATAAATATCATATATGTATATGATGTTGAAAATATACCTGACAAAGCACAATTAACAAAAATGCCCTATAAAGGATAAACGAGATAAAATGTTACTTTTATGCATGGAATGAATGTGGAATGTGATCATTTAAATTATATGAATGTTATAGATGTATGAAATACTTACATGCCAGGAAATGCTCGAAAATGTTACATCTCATTGAATAAATGAATATCGATGGATATGTGATTTCTCGAAATGAATGAGGTCCTGCATTTGTTGCTGACGGGATTTAGCTCGAACGAGTAATCCTATTAACCTTATTTATGAAAGGATTTAGCCTGGATGGGTAATCCTGATATAAATCCTCTCGAGCATATGTTATAAATTAGATTTAGCCCGGACGGGTAACCTAGATTAAGCTCTTTAGAGCGTATGTCATAAAAAGGATTTAGTTTGGACTGGTAATCCTTTTGTATACATGTGTGGCTCGACAGTGTACTCTCTGATACAGTACCCTATGGGTACCATTGGACATGAATTGATGGATTTTGGTCCGTACAAATCGAGTGTACTACCTGTGTAACCATCGATATTTCAGATAAATTCAACGGGTAAAAATCTTGATATGAAAAGATATGATAAGAAATGAGTTATTACATGTATCCGGCTGAAATACAAGTAAATGATGATACATGACATATGATATATGAAAACATGAGATGATGATATTTGTACATGGACTTTATTTGATAAATATGTGTTCATTCTTGATTATATACTTGTATACCTTGAGTGTACTAATCATGACCTTGATGTTCTGAGTAATATGAGTAAAGTTCTGATGTGAAATTATCTGAACTCGAAATGAACTTTTATGAAATTATACTTGAAATAATGAGATGAACTATGCATGTTGAATGAATACATGTTGTGGAAAGCATATGTGCTTGGAAACTTGATTGTTGTTGAGCCCATATATGTTTTGATGTTAATATGGAATATATGACTAACAAGGGCAATGAGAATGTGTGTAGGGCTTGAGATCAAACTGATTGATTATGCCTTATATAGTTACCTCAAAATAGAATGAATGGTAAGTTAAGTACCATGTTATACAAACTTACTAAGCATTTTATGCTTACTTAGTTTTATTTCCCTATTTTAGAGTAAATTAAAAGCTCGTTGGATTGGATGCTTGACAGAGATCACTCACACTATCCATCGGCCTATGTCGGTTTATTATGGTAAATCAATTATAGTTGTAATGGCATGTATAGGATATATTATCCATATTGGCATGTAAATGTAAATAATGCTTGTAATATAGCCATTGGAATGGCTAGTAATGGTTTGTTTAAATATACTTGTAATGTCAAACTATGGCAGTTACATAAATGTTAAGTAGTTGATCACATCATGTTTAATACATGGATTGAACTGTAACACCCCGTACCCGAGTCCGTTACCGGAGTCGAACACAAGGTGCACACAGACTTAACTTAATTATTTTCACAGTCCATTTAAAAAATTTTCCACACAAGCTGGTTACTGCATCACTGTCGCCTTAAAAATCATATCTTGAGTTTCAAAGCTCAAAAATCAGTTTCGTAATTTTTCCCTAAAACTAGACTCATATTTCCATCTACATATTTTTTTCTAGAATTTTTGGTCGGGCCAATTAGTACAGTTTATTAGTTAAATTCTCCCCTGTTACAGGGATCGACTACACTGACCTTTGCGCATTACGACTTGGATATCTCCCTGTACAGGGCTTCAATACTGATGCCGTTTGTTTCTATAGAAACTAGACTCAAATAGGAATCTATACATATATTGCATGACTCCTAATTATCTCTGGTTAATTTATAATGAATTTCCAAATTCGGAATAGGGATTCCAGAAACTGTTCTGGCCCTGTTCCACAAAAACCTAAATATCTCTTAACATATAACTCATATGACCGTTTCGTTTCTTCCATATGAAAGTAGATTCATCAAGGTTATTTTACATAATTTATTTACTATTTAATTCCATCCCTACTATTTTTAGTGATTTTTCACATCCACATCACTGCTGCTGTCGGCATCTGCCTTTGAGGTAGACTTTACCTATTTCATAATTTCCATGATTCAATTAGCCCTTTTTGCATACATGGCACAAAGTATGATCATGATTAACCATTCCAATGGCTAATCGTTTCCAAACATTTCCATACCTCTTAATGATCAACATACAAAACGATTATGGTACTATGCTAAAATGTATATAAGCCATTTTCGCATGGCTATCCAAATTTACACAAAATCCATGGGTACATGACCAACAACAAAAGGGTAGTCCTATACATGCCATTTCAAAGTTCAACCAAAATTGTACCAAAAGGGGGGCTTTGATAGTGAGGAGACTTCGACTTCCAAAAATCCCGAGTCCGATGGTGACGAGCCAAAATCTATAAAACAGAGAACAAAGAAACGGAGTAAGCAATTTATGCTTAGTAAGTTTTGAGCAAGGGATTCCAGCACAACAAAAGCATAGCATTCATATAGCTAAACGGATAATTTCATATGCACACATTCTCAATATCATACTTACTTCACATTACCAACCCTTATGTTAATACACAAAAGATCAACTTAGCCAAAGGCTGGTAGCTCGTTTATCAACTGAGCGAATACTTATTTGTAAGGGCTCAACTAATTCAAAGCACATACGAACATACCTCATTGCTGGAATTTTTGCAAGCGTATTAATTGAAATTTTTACAGCAAGATTGCTCATTCCCGAATCACGTACCTTCGGAATTTAACCGGATATAGCGACTCGCTCGATTGTCTTCGGGACATAGCCCGGTTATAGTGATTCGCACAATTGCCTTCGGGACTTAACCCGGTTTTGGTAACTCGCACAAATGCCTTCGGGACTTAACCCGGTTTTGGTAACTCGCACAAATGCCTTTGGGGCTTAACCCGGTTTTGGTAACTCGCACAAATGCCTTTGGGAATTGACCCGGATTTAGTCACTTAGCACAAAAGCCTTCGGGACTTAGCCCGGATACCATTCAAATAACCAAGCACATATATCAACAAATCATAACACATCCTTATTACATTCTCATTACCAAAGCTCAAACACAAGACACTTATCATATTTACAATTTCGGCTCAATAGCCACATACAAGGGCATGATTTTGATTTGTTTATTACATAATCTAATTAGATCATAATCTAAGTTCCATTACTCGAAAACTTACCTCGGATGTTGTCGAACGATTTCGATGGCTATTCGACCACTTTTTCCTTCCCTTTATCGGATTTAGATCCCCTTTGCTCTTGAGCTTAATTAAATAAATAAATCGAATTAATCATTTGAGCATCGAAAAGAGGAACATAAGGCACTTAGCCCACATTTATACATTAGACATTAAAGTCACATACATGTGAAATCATGCATCAACTCAAGATATTAACCCACACTCCCTTTTTAGCCGATTGTCCTAACCAAGATAAAGGCATCAATATGCTTGCCTCTAACCGAATGCATGCACACCAATCCATCTCATGTGGCCGAATATGCATGTTGATGTTGAGGCCAATTACATATTTAATACCACACATAAATGGCATACATTTTACTAACTAATGCATTACATATTGTAGCTCAATACGCATCTATCATTTACTTCATAACCGAAACATCATCATAAGAAAATATATACCTTGAGATAGTATATATGTCATACCAATACATCATGTGCAAACATATATACATATAGGTGCAAGGGCCGAATCTCAAGTTGATTATAACTAAACATGAACATAACTCCAAAACACAAATCTTACCTACCAAGCAATAAGCATAAATCATACTTATGGGTATACCATGGCCGAATACATCACAACACCATACCATTTCAATTTTGGTCATGGTTAAACAAAGAACTTAATATCTCACAAAAAAAAATGCTAAAAAGAAAATCTAAGAGTCCTCAATCCACCATCACATGTATCATTATCAAGCTTCATATTTAGCATGCAATGGCATTAACACAAAATCCACCTTGGCCGAATATCATCCCCATGACATAGCAAAGATTTGAACCATGGGCTAATTAGAACTCAAGCTAGCAACTAAAATCATGCATGAATCTCATGGCACAACCTCGAACATACCTTAATCTAGACACAAGTATGGCCAAACCTCCTCCTAATCCTCTTCCAAACCAAGCATGAAGCAAGAACTCCTTCCTTCTTCCTTAGAATTTTCGGCTCAAAGAAATGAAAAAGGATGAACAAAATTTTTTTTTTCTCTTTTTTTCTTCAACTCACGGCAAAATGGGGGGTAACACTCACACATCCTTTCTTTTTTTTTTCTTTTCCATTCTTTATTACCCATACTCATTAATTTATTTTTTTCCTCCCATGATGCACCAACATAACATGTCTATGACATGTTTTGCCCATAATCCTTTGTCATGGCCGGCCACTACCAATTAGGGGGGGAAATTTGACATGCAAGTCCCCCCTTTTGATTACATGCACTATTAGGTCCTTATAGATTAGCCTATCACATTTCAAAAGTGTCACACAAGTCCTACTAATTGAATTCACATGCAATCGACTAAGTCGAAGCTTGAAATTTTCACACATTCATAATTACATATTCTAGACAATAAATATTACGTTCAAACATTTCAGTGACTCGGTTTAGCGGTCCCAAACCACTTCCCGACTAGGGTCAATTTTGGGCTGTCACAACTCTCCCCACTTAAGAAATTTTCGTCCCGAAAATCTTACCGTAAATAGGTTTGGGTAACGCTCTTTCATAGAGTTCTCGGGTTCCCAAGTAGCTTCTTCCATCCCGTGTTTGAGCCATAACACTTTTACTAACGGAACCCTTTTGTTTCGCAACTCCTTCACTTCACGAGCTAGGATACGAATCGGTTCTTCTTCATAACTCATATCGGCTTGAATTTCGACCTCTGATGGACTAATTATGTGCGATGGATCAGATCTATAGCGTCGAAGCATCGAAACATGAAAGACGTCGTGAATCTTCTCAAGTTCAGGAGGCAAAATCAATCGATATGCAACTGGACCGACTCGTTCGGATACTTCATATGGCCCGATGAACCTCGGACTCAATTTGCCTTTACGGCCAAATCTGAGTATCTTTTTCCAATGCGAAACTTTAAGAAACACTTTATCTCCCACCTGATACTCAATGTCTTTTCGTTTCAAATCCGCGTACGATTTCTGATGATCTGTGGCTATCTTTAGACTTTCACGGATTACTTTTACTTTCTGTTCAGTATCTTTAATCAAGTCCACTCCGAAAATTTTACTTTCACCGAGTTCGGTCCAAAACAATGGCGTACGGCATTTTCGACCTTACAAAGCCTTGTAAGGTGCCATCTTAATACTTGACTGAAAACTATTGTTGTAAGCGAATTCAATCAAAGGTAAATATCGTTCCCATGAACCATTAAACTCAAGGACGCAACATCTCAACATATCCTCAAGTATCTGAATTACCCGCTCAGATTGACCATCGGTTTGTGGATGAAAAGCGGTGCTAAAATGCAGCTTGGTACCCAAAGCTTCTTGCAATTTCTTCCAAAATCGCGAGGTGAATCTCGGATCTCTATCCGACACAACAGAAATCGGTACCCCGTGTAATCTTACAATCTGAGAAACATACAATTCAGCTAGTTTATCCAATGAAAAATCCGTACGCACGGGGATAAAGTGAGCCGACTTAGTCAGTCTATCAACAACAACCCAAATCGCATCCTTCTTACTTGCGGACAATGGCAGTCCGGACACAAAGTCCATTGTGACTCGATCCCATTTCCACTCGGGTATCTTGATCGGCTGAAGTAATCCTGAAGGCACTTGATGTTCCGGTTTCACTTGTTGACATATTAAACATCTCAAACAAAGTCGAAGATGTCTCGTTTCATACCATGCCACCAAAACCGACGTTTCAAATCGTTGTACATCTTCGTACTCCCGGGTGAATTGACATTCGGCTACAATGGGCTTCGTTCGAATCATCGAAATGAGTTCAATTCCTTGGAACACACAAACGACTTCGAACCTCAAACAATCATCATCATCAATTTGAAACTCCGATTCCTTGTTCGAACACACTCACCCGTTTACAACCAATTCATCATCGACTTTCTCGAGCTTCACGAATTTGATGAATCAATAATGGTTTGGCTTTTAATTCACTACTAACACATTGTCGGGTAGAATGCACAAGTGTTCATTCATCGCCGCAGCTTAACAAAGTGATTTCCGGCTTAAGGCGTCCGCAACCACATTAGCTTTTCCCGGGTGATAATCAATGACCAGCTCATAATCTTTCAACAACTCAAGCCAACGCCTTTGTCGTAGATTCAAGTCTCTTTGAGTCATCAAATATTTCAGACTTTTGTGATCCGAAAATACATGGCACTTCTCACCAAATAAGTAATGTCGCCATATTTTCAAGGCGAATACGATGGCAGCTAATTCGAGATCATGGGTCGGATAATTCTTCTCATGTGGCTTTAATTGTCTCGAGCATAGGCCACAACTCGACCTTCTTGCATCAATACGCAACCTAACCCAAGTAGGGAGGCGTCACTATAGATGACAAACTCTTTGCCTGATTCGGGCTGCACTAAAATTAGAGCTTCCATCAAATAAGTTTTCAGTTGATCAAAACTTTTCTGACATTTTTCCGTCCATTCGAAGTTAACATCTTTTTGAAGTAGCTTCGTCATGGGTGTGGCTATCATCGAGAAACCTTTTACAAACCGTCGGTAGTAACCGCAAGCCCCAAAAAGCTCGAACCTCGTAATATTTCTGGAGACTTCCGCTTAAGTATGGTGAAATTTTGCTCGGTCGACTCGAATACCCGATGCAGATACCACATGACCCAAGAAGCTAACCTCTCTTAACTAGAACTTGTAACACCCCGAACCCGAGACCATCGTTGGTGTCGGACACGAGGGGTTAACAAGCCAAATCCACATATTGCACCCACCAATTTGACATTTCCAGACAGGCTGGAAATCTGCGTCATCTTCGCCTTAAAAAGCATATCTCGAGTTTCACAACTCGTAAACTGATTCCGTAAATTTTCCTGAATTTAGACTCATATATCCATCCATGGATTTATTTCTAGAATTTTTGGTGGGCCAATTGGTACAGTTTATTAGTTAAAGTCACCCATGTTACAGGGGTCGACTACACTGACCTTCGCGCGTTACAACTTGAATATCTCTCTGTACAGGGTTTTAATACTGATGCCGTTTGTTTCTAATGAAACTAGACTCAAAAAGGAATCTGCACATATAAGGCATGACTTCTAATTCATTCTGGATAATTTATGGTAAATTTTCAAAGTCGCGACAGGGGACCCGAAACCGTTCGCCCTGTCTCACGAGAACTTTAATATCTCTCGTATACTGTTCATATGATCGTTTCGTTATTTCATATGAAAATAGACTCGTCAAGGTTCGATCACCTAATTTATTCACTATTTAACACCATTCCTACAAATTTTGGTGATTTTCCACATCCACGTCACTGCAATTGGCAAGATCTGCTTTTAAGGTAGGCTTTACCTATATTGTAGTTCCCATGAACCAACTATAGTCTAGCCATACTTAGGTCCACATATGATCATATTTAGCCATTCCAATGGCTGATCATGTGACCAACTCTCTCATTCCAAACCATGATCACATCATGAAACCAAATATAATTACAAACCACAAATGGTCTAATTCCATACTCCACTATTACGAACCATTTTCGCATGGCCGTACACATATACATCACAAGTACTTAAAAACAACTGAGGGTAGTCCTATACATGCCATATCCAAAACTCAACTAAAGGAGTACCAAAAAGGGCTTTGATAGTGTGGTTGACTTCAACTTCTATGATCCCGAATCCGATCGCTAACGAGCAAAATCTATAAACAGAGAAACAAAGAAACGGAGTAAGCAATTTATGCTTAGTAAGTTTCGAGCCATAATATACACACAACCAAAGCATAGCATTCAAGTAGCTAAATAATAATTCATATGCACAATTTCTCAAAGACATGCTTACTTCACAATCCCAACTCTTATATTCATAGACAAATAACAGCCTAGTTAATGCCGATAGCTCATTTATCATTAGAATGAATATTCGTACGCATTTACTCATAGTGTGCAAAGCACACACAAAACATTCCTTGTTGTTGGGAATTTCACAAGTGCAATAACTGAAAATTTTCCAGCAACTTATAAATTTCAATTCACATACCTTCGGAGTTTATCCGAATATAGCTACTCGTTCAAAACACCTTCGGGACATAGCCCGGTTATGGTAACCCGCACAAATGCCTTCGGGACTTAACCCGGATATCACAACTAGCACAATAGCCTTCGGGCTTAGCCCGGGTATCATAGCTCGCACAATTGCCTTCGGGCTTAGCCCGGATATCATAGCTCGCACAATTGCCTTCGGGCTTAGCCCGGGTATCATAGCTCGCACAATTGCCTTCGGGCTTAGCCCGGATATCACTCGAACATTCATACACATCTTTGTTTCATTTTCACAACAAAACTTTTATGCACAATTCACTTAACAAAAATATCATTTCGGCTCAATGGCCATATATAAAGCGAATTTCGATTGCTTATTACTTCATTCAATCGAATCAAAATCTAAGTTTCGATACTCGAAAACTTACCTCGGATGTTGTCGAACGATTCCGATGGCTATTCGACTACTTTTTCCTTCCCTTTATCGGATTTGGTCCCCCTTTGCTCTTGAGCTTAATTTAACAAATAATTTGATTCAATCATTTGAGTATCGAAAAGAAGAACTCAAGGCACTTAGCCCACATATATTCACTAGACATTAAAGTCACATAAGTACGAATTCATGAATCGACTCAACACACAAAGCCTTCAACATGCTTACTCATGGCGAACAACACAACCTCTTAGGTACTCATTCATGGCCGATTATGCATGTTGATGTTGAGGCCAATTACATGTTTAACACCACACATGAATGGCATACATTTTACTAGCTAATGCTTTACATATTGTAGCTCAATACTTATAATATAGCATCAAGCACTCATATGGCCGATTATACTTAGTCATTCTTGCACCAAATCAACAATAAATTCCAAGATTTTCACATCATATGTGTACTAGGCGAATGTACTTGCAATTTCACAACCATTCTTCAACATTTTCTTCTTTAAACAAACATATTTATCACTTACTTCATAACCAAAACATCATGTGCAAACATATACACACATATAGGTGCAAGGTCAATCTCAAGGGGTTCATACCCATCCAAACACAAATTTTACCAATCAAGTAACAAGCATAAATCATGCTCATGAATGCACCATGGCGAGAATACATCACAACCATACCCTTTTAACTTTGGTCATGGTTAAACAAAGAATTCAATGTCCTACTCAAGAATACTAAAAGAAATTTCAAGAGTAGTCAATCCTTCATTACATGCATCATCAACAAACTTCACATTTAGCATGCAATGGCTTTAACACAATATCAACCTTGGCCAAACACCATTTTCATGGCATAACAAGGATTTGAACCATGGCTAACATGCACATCAAGTTAGCAACCAAAACAAACATGAATCTCATGACACAACCTCAAACATACCTTAATCTTGATGCAAGTATAACCAATTCTCCTTCTAGTTCTCTTCCAAGCCAAGCATGAAGCAAAACTCCTATCTTCTCCCTTAGTATTTTCGGCCAAGAAGGAAAGAACAAGGATGAACAATTTTTTTCTTGTTTTTCTTTCACATACACGGCAATGGGGGGGGGGAAATGCCACACTCACACACATTTTTTTTTTCTCTTCTCTTCCCACAACTTAATTATTAAATCATTTCCCTCATCATCCATTAACAAAACATGTTTCAACATGTTTTCTTTGCCCATAACCCTTGTCATGGCCGGCCACTAAGCTTCCTTTTGGGGAAATTTGACATGCAAATCCCTTATTTTTGCATGCATGATTAACTAGTCATCACACATTCCCTCATCATACTTTCAAAGTTTACTACTAGGTCCTTTCTAGTGAAATTCACCTTTATAACACTAAATCGAATCATCAAAAATGCCACACACAAATTAACACATATCATAGGCATTAAAATAAATTTTAAATTATTTTTATGCCTCGATTTTGTGGTCCCGAAACCACATCCCGACTAGGGTCAATTTTGGGCTGTCACAGAACTCACACTTGCTGAACTTAGCATATAACTGCTTATCCTGTAGTATTTGCAACACTAATCTCAGGTGTTCAGCATGTTCGGTCTCATCTCTTGAATAGACCAAGATGTCATCAATGAACACAACTACGAACCGGTCCAAATCATCGTCAAGATCCGATTCATCAAATCCATAAATACCGTAGGGGCATTAGTGAGCCCGAACGGCATTACTAAGAACTCGTAGTGACCGTACCTCGTTCTGAAAGCAGTTTTGCGTACATCCGAATCTCGAATCCGCAACTGATAATAACCCAATCTCAAATCTATCTTTGAAAACACTGAGGCTCCCTTTAGTTGATCAAACAAATCATCAATACACGATAACGGATATTTATTCTTTATCGTCACTTTATTCAGCTGATGATAGTCAATGCACAAATTCATGGTTCCGTCCTTCTTTTTCACAAACAAACACTGGTGCACCCTAAGGTGAGAAACTTGGTCGAGCAAAACCTCTATCCGTCAATTCTTGCAACTGAGCTTTCAACTCTTTTAACTCGGTTGGTGCCATACGATACGGAGCTATCAAAATCGGCGTAGTCCCAGGTACAAGCTCAATACCAAACTCTATCTCCCGAATAGGTGGCAAACCTGGTAATTCTTCGAGAAAAACATCCGGGTATTCACAAACTACCGGCACAGATTCGGGTTTTATCTCTAACTCCTTATCATCAAATACATACGCAAGGTATGCTTCGCACCCCTTTCTTACATATTTCTGGGCCAACATTGATGATATTACACCTGGCAACCCCTTTAAGTCCGTAGACTCAACTCGGATCATTTCGTTATTTGCGCACCTCAAATCAATAGTCTTGCTTTTGCAATTCACAACCGCATCATGCACGGTCAACCAATCCAAACCAAGAATAACATCAAATTCATCAAACGGCAGAAGCATCAAGTCCGCCGGAAAACAGGAACCTCGAATTACTAGGGGACATTTCTTACACACTTTGTCGACAAGCACGTAACGACCCAAGGGATTTGACACCCGAATTTCAAACTCAGTAGACTCAATAGGTAAAGTCTTACTGGATGCTAAGGTTTCGCATATATAAGAATGAGTAGAACCAGGGTCAATCAAAGCAATCACATTAGTATCAAAGAGAGTGAAAGTACCCGTAATAACATCTGGCGAAGAAGCATCCTCGCGTGCGCGTATTGCATAAGCCCTAGCAGGAGCGCGAGCCTCGGATCTGGTCGTAGCATCTCTAGATCCTCTCTAACCACCACTAGCATTGCCCATATTTCTAGATGGTCTACCTCGAGCAGTGGTAGCACCCGGTTTCCCACTCTGATTTACATTCTGTTCAGGCAACCTCGGGCAATCTTTAATGAAGTGGTCAACTGATCCGCACTTGTAACAGGAGCGGTCATGGAATCTACAACTTCCAGAATGCCATTTGCCACAATGTCGACACTCGCTCGTCTCGACGTTCATTCCCAACACCGGCGATCAAGTGCCTCGTGTACCCATTGTGGGTCGATCACGATCTCGTCTAAAAGGCCCGGTGCCTCTAGACCGCCCACATCATCACGAAATTTCTTCGATGCTGTTGAAGAGATTTTTCCGAGGATCTTTTACTGAAACTCTCCGGTTCCCACATCAACTTTTGTTTTTCTTTTCTAAGCTCTTGACTTTACAAACTCGCTCGACAAGTACTACGAACTCTCGTATTTCAAGAATGCCAACGAACATTTTATATCTTCATTCAGCCCATCCTCGGCGTTTACACATGATAGCCTCGGACGAAATACATTCCGGCGTATCTACTAAGTCTAACAAATTTTCGCTTGTAATCGATGAATCGACATAGAACCTTGCTTAAGCTCAAGAAATTCCTTCCGTTTTTATCAACAAAACTCGATCGATATACTTTTTCCAAACTCGCTTTGGAAAAACTCCCAAGTTACTTGCTCTCGGGCACAACAGAAGTCAAAGTACTCCACCAATAGTAGGCGAAATCGCGTAGCAAGGAGATAGTACACTTTAGGCATTCATCGTGTACAAGATAGCTCATCGAGTACCGGATAGTGTTGTCCAACCAAAATTCAGCTTGCTCGGCATCGTCGCTATCCGTAGCTTTAAATTCAGAGCCCCATGTTTTCGGATTCATCAACTGGGGCTTATTTGACCTTATTTGGTCGATTCTCGGAGGCATTGTAGGTGCGGGGTTGTGTTTGTTGGGAATGGAGGTTGTGGAATAATTGATTAGTTCGAATGTATTGGTTGAACCAATCATTCATCACGCTATAGAAAGCTTGTCTAGCTTCATCATTTGGATTACTAGCATTAGGTTGAGAGTCCACCGGCGCTGTCCCTTGTGCGGGAGCAGGCGCTACACTCTCAAGATCATCAGCTACCGCTCGGTCGGGATCGGGATCCATTACTATAAATAAACACATTTGCAATTGTCAGAAATCACCACACTATCAAATAATCACATAAAATGGCATGTATAGCTAGACCCAAACGCATTACGGTAGTCCTAGAATCGACTAAACCGTAGCTCTGATACCAATAAAATTGTAACACCCCGTACCCGAGTCCGTTACCGGAGTCGAACACAAGGTGCACACAGACTTAACTTAATTATTTTCACAGTCCATTTAAAAAATTTTCCAGACAAGCTGGTTACTGCATTACTGTCGCCTTAAAAATCATATCTTGAGTTTCAAAGCTCGAAAATCAGTTTCGTAATTTTTCCCTGAAACTAGACTCATATGTCCATCTGCATATTTTTTTCTAGAATTTTTGGTCGGGCCAATTAGTACAGTTTATTAGTTAAAGTCTTACCTGTTACAGGGATCGACTACACTGACCTTTGCGCATTACGACTTCGATATCTCCCTGTACAGAGCTTCAATACTGATTCCGTTTGTTTCTATACAAACTAGACTCAAAGAGGAATCTATAAATATATGGAATGACTCCTAATTATCTCTGGTTAATTTATAATGAATTTCCAAAGTCAGAACAGGGATTCCAGAAACCGTTCTGGCCCTGTTCCACGAAAACCTAAATATCTCTTAACATATAACTCATATGACCGTTTTGTTTCTTCCATATGAAAGTAGATTCATCAAGGTTCATTTACATAATTTATTCACTATTTAATTCCATCCCTACTATTTTTAGTGATTTTTCACATCCACATCACTGCTGCTGTCGGCATCTGCCTTTGAGGTAGACTTTACCTATTTCATAATTTCCATGATTCAATTAGCCCTTTTTGCATACATGGCACAAAGTATGATCATGATTAACCATTCCAATGGCTAATCGTTTCCAAACATTTCCATACCTCTTAATGATCAACATACAAAACGATTATGGTACTATGCCAAAACGTATATAAGCCATTTTCGCATGGCTATCCAAATTTACACAAAATCTATGGGTACATGACCAACAACAAAAAGGGTAGTCCTATACATGCCATTTCAAAGTTCAACCAAAATTGTACCAAAAGGGGGGGATTTGATAGTGAGGGAGACTTCGACTTCCAAAAATCCCGAGTCCGATAGCTGACGAGCCAAAATCTATAAAACAGAGAACAAAGAAACGGAGTAAGCAATTTATGCTTAGTAAGTTTTGAGCAAGGGATTCCAGCACAACAAAAGCATAGCATTCATATAGCTAAACGGATAATTTCATATGCACACATTCTCAATATCATACTTACTTCACATTACCAACCCTTATGTTCATACACAAAAGATCAACTTTGCCAAAGGCCGGTAGCTCGTTTATCAACTGAGCGAATACTTATTTGTAAGGGCTCAACTAATTCAAAGCACATACGAACATACCTCATTGCTGGAATTTTTGCAAGCGTATTAACTGAAATTTTTACAGCAAGATTGCTCATTCCCGAATCACGTACCTTCGAAATTTAATCGGATATAGCGACTCGCTCGATTGTCTTCGGGACATAGCCCGGTTATAGTGATTCGCACAATTGCCTTCGGGACTTAACCCGGTTTTGGTAACTCGCACAAATGCCTTCGGGACTTAACCCGATTTTTGTAACTCGCACAAATGCCTTCGGGGCTTAACCCGGTTTTGGTAACTCGCACAAATGCCTTCGGGAATTGACCCGGATTTAGTCACTTAGCACAAAAGCCTTCGGGACTTAGCCCGGATACCATTCAAATAACCAAGCACATATATCAACAAATCATAACACATCCTTATTACATTCTCATTACCAAAGCTCAAACACAAGACACTTATCATATTTACAATTTTGGCTCAATAGCCACATACAAGGGCATGATTTTGATTTGTTTATTACATAATCTAATTAGATCATAATCTAAGTTCCATTACTAGAAAACTTACCTCGGATGTTGTCGAACGATTTCGATGGCTATTCGACCACTTTTTCCTTCCCTTTATCGGATTTAGATCCCCTTTGCTCTTGAGCTTAATTAAATAAATAAATCGATTTAATCATTTGAGCATCGAAAAGAGGAACACAAGGCACTTAGCCCACATTTATACATTAGACATTAAAGTCACATACATGTGAAATCATGCATCAACTCAAGATATTAACCCACACTCCCTTTTTAGCCGATTGTCCTAACCAAATAAAGGCATCAATATGCTTGCCTCTAACCGAATGCATGCACACCAATCCATCTCATGTGGCCGAATATGCATGTTGATGTTGAGGCCAATTACATATTTAATACCACACATAAATGGCATACATTTTACTAACTAATGCATTACATATTGTAGCTCAATATGCATCTATCATTTACTTCATAACCGAAACATCATCATAAGAAAATATATACCTTGAGATAGTAAATATGTCATACCAATACATCATGTGCAAACATATATACATATAGGTGCAAGGGCCGAATCTCAAGTTGATTATAACTAAACATGAACATAACTCCAAAACACAAATCTTACCTACCAAGCAATAAGCATAAATCATACTTATGGGTATACCATGGCCGAATACATCACAACACCATACCATTTCAATTTTGGTCATGGTTAAACAAAGAACTTAATGTCTCACAAAAAAAAATGCTAAAAACAAAATCCAAGAGTCCTCAATCCACCATCACATGTATCATTATCAAGCTTCATATTTAGCATGCGATGGCATTAACACAAAATCCACCTTGGCCGAATATCATCCCCATGACATAGCAAAGATTTGAACCATGGGCTAATTAGAACTCAAGCTAGCAACTAAAATCATGCATGAATCTCATGGCGCAACCTCGAACATACCTTAATCTAGACACAAGTATGGCCAAACCTCCTCCTAATCCTCTTCCAAACCAAGCATGAAGCAAGAACTCCTTCCTTCTTCCTTAGAATTTTCGGCTCAAAGAAATGAAAAAGGATGAACAACAATTTTTTTTTCTTTTTTCTTCAACTCACGGCAAAATGGGGGGTAACACTCACACATCCTTTCTTTTTTTTTTCTTTTCCATTCTTTATTACCCATACTCATTAATTTATTTTTTTCCTCCCATGATGCACCAACATAACATGTCTATGACATGTTTTGCCCATAATCCTTTGTCATGGCCGGCCACTACCAATTAGGGGGGGAAATTTGACATGCAAGTCCCCCCTTTTGATTACATGCACTATTAGGTCCTTATAGATTAGCCTATCACATTTCAAAAGTGTCACACAAGTCCTACTAACTGAATTCACATGCAATCGACTAAATCGAAGCTTGAAATTTTCACACATTCATAATTACATATTCTAGACAATAAATATTACGTTCAAACATTTCAGTGACTCGGTTTAGCGGTCCCGAAACCACTTCCCGACTAGGGTCAATTTTGGGCTGTCACATGAACTAAGGTAAGATTGTAGACATGTATGCATGAAATGATATGCCATGATGAATGATGGAATTTGCTTGATTTGAATGCTTGAAATGGTTGGCATTTAGATGTGTGATTCAAGTGCAGGCTTTGGGGGTGATTTTGGGTGAGAAATGAAGCTAGAAATGGCTTTATTTTGTCCACACCGGCGTGTGTCTAGACCTCGTGTGACACACGGCCTGGTAACATGGGCATGTGGTTAGGCCGTGTGTCCCCTGCACCCTAAAATTTGAGAAATAGAATGCTCAGAATTGAGCACACGGGCAAAGACATAGGCGTGTGTCTCAGCCATATGTGCTCCACGGCCTAGAACACAGACGTGTGTCTTGGCTGTCTGAAACCTGTACCTAATTTTGAATTAAATTAATTAACCACACTGCCTAGCACACGGACGTGTAGCATGGCCATGTGCACAAGTAAGAGAGTTACACGGGGTCGAACACGGCCTGCAGCACGGGCGTTGTAACACCCCTAACCCGTATCCATCGTCGGACTAAGGTTATGAGGAATTACCTGACATATCGGAACATTTAATAATCAATTCACAAATATCATCCACAAGTCATAGCATCATAGTCAAACTTCATCACAAAGTCCCTTTCTTCGGTCAACGAGACCTTAAACATGCTTTAGGAAGAGGTCGGGACTAAACCAAGCACATACAAAATTTCTCAAAAACTTAACAAATTTTTCTAAGTAAAGAGGTCACACACACATGTGAACAGGCCATGTGCCTCACACGGCAACAGATATGGCTATATGTCTAGGCCGTGGTAAAACATGGCATACATACTGACCTGTATCACACGGCCGAAGACATGCCCGTGTGCCTTGGCTGTGGTTGAAACTCACTTGGGTCACACGACTAACCACACGCCCGTGTGTCTAACCCGTGTACCCTTCGAAATGGTCATACACACCTATGTGCCTAGGCGGTGTGCCTCACACGACCACCAGACACGCCCGTGTGTCTAGGCCATGCTCGAGACTGACTTCAAATTATAGGACTACCCCAAGGGACAGACGAATAGTACAACATGGTCGTGTCGCACACGGCTGAGACACATGCCCGTGTCTCTACCCGTGTGGAAAAAAATAGGCCATTTGAAAAGCCATTTTGTCACCCTTAATGGTCATCCCTACAAGTCCAAAACCAAGGCACAAATGCACCATAATTTCAACCAATTTCAAACAAAAAATATACATCCTTTATGTCATATAATCATCAACCAAAATCATCCTTATTATCCAAGCCAAAACTTACCAAAATTACATACCAAACTCATTCATTCATACATGTCATTATCCCATTTTTTCACATCCATGTTTCATATAAAAAATCATACCATTTCCATAACTAATTCAAATAAATAACATACCAAATTGACCATTTCTCACTAGGCCAATTATGCACTTCAAAACATACCAAAAACCAAACCAAATAGTAACTTTAATCTAGCCATATCACATGGAATGATATACACTTCACAAATCATAATTCAAAAACTTCTAGCCTATACATGCCATACTACACTATTCACTTTTTCAAAAGGTACCAAATAATGTTCGATAGTGTGGTGATGATTCTCGACGATCCTCGAGCTTTCAATAGCTTCGATAATCTATAAAACAATTGGAAAACACACAAAGTAAGCTTTCAAAAGCTTAGTAAGCCATATACAAATAAAGTTATCACATATCATAATTATAAACTAATTCATTCATATGAATCATGGCATAACAAAATAGTAAGTTCATATTTCTCATTTAGCTCAATCATTCATAATCACTTACTTATAAGTACATCACATTCCATGTAACTCACATATCAAAAGATCATATTCATACTTACCTTTCATTTCCAAATTCCATATACAGTTCATACATACCTGAATCGGATACACATTTCATATATTCATTCATTTCTCAATGTGCCCGTTGAACTATACGGAATCAAATAGGATATGCGGATAGCTCGAAAAACTCATACAATGCCAATGTCTTAGACGTGGTCTTACATGTAATTAAATATCGATGCCACTATCCCAGATAAGGTCTTACATGAAATCAAATTAATGTCGATGTCCCAGACATGGTTTTAGTAAATCTCAAATTGATGCCAACATCCCAGACATGGTCTTACACGAAAACACATATCGGAATCTTATGTCATGACATATGTATCCTAACTATTCCTATGGTTCGTACAGGGCTTTAGGACGTCATCACATTATCGAAACTTTCTCAATTTCACATATTCAGATTCTATAACTATTCATCACAATTCAATATCATATAAGCATGAATAAATCAATTCAAACACATTTATTTGTATATAGACTTAGCTCGTACAAGAATGAACGAAAATGAATGGCTATTCAACTACTTTCGACTTCCCCGATCTAATTTCGGTTTCTTTAGTTCTTGATCCATACATATTCAAATTTAACTCTTTTATTCACCAAATCATTCAATTCAATCCAAAAACATATAATTAGGGCATTTTACAAATTAGCCCTTATATTTGCACATTTTGACACTTTAGTCCCTAATTAACAAAATCACACAATACAAAAAATTTCCTTATACCCATGCTTGGTCGAATATTCATGTGACAACCCTAATATGGCCCTAGTCGGAAAGTGGTTTCGGGACCACAAAACCGAGTCCCAAAAATAATTAAATGTTATATTCTGTGTTTATTTCATGTGAAAGTGCATGTGTGAAAATTTCATGCTTTGATTTTGCCATTTGTGAATGAAATTATGAAATAGGACTTATGTGAAAATTTCTGAAAATGCTATAGGCTAATTTGTAGTGGCCAAATATTTTGTAGAGCAAAATAGGAAGATTTGCATGTCAAACCTCCCACTTTTATGTGTAGTGGCCGGCCATCTTGTTAATGGTAGACAACATGTGCAATTTTTTTATTGAAGTTATGGCATAAGTATGGCACAATTAATATATGTCAGATATGTGTCATAAAAGGTTAAATAATAAGAATAAAAAAAGGATGGAAAGGACAAAAGTTTTGTCCATCTTTGTTCATCATAGCTGAAAATAGGAGAGCAAGAGAGGAGGAAGCTCTTGATCATGAGTTCTTCTTGATTCTACCTTAACTTATGAAGCATATTTTGATTTTTGGTTGTGTTGTGAGCATTCGATCATGAATTGAAATAAGGGAAATGGTTGTTGTTTCATGTTCTTTTGATGAAAAATGGAAGATAGGTGAAGTTGAGCCAAGCAAATGAGCATGCATGTGCCTTAGATGGTAAGGGGGAAAATAGGCTAACATGTTGTGTGTATTATGGCCGAATGTGAACTTGGACAATATTGAGTAATGTTTGTGCTTTAAAATGATGAAATGGAGATTATGCTTAAGTGAAGTTATAGGTATGTGATGATTGATTTGTGATATGCATGTTTAAATAACATGCATGCAAGTTATGTGTGAAAGAGTGAATTGGTAATAAATCTGCTTGGAACAGCAGCAGTAACGTGATTTTCCAAAATCACCATAAATTGTGGAAGATGATTTAGAAGCTGAATAAATTACGTAATTAAATATTAATGAGTCTAGTTTCTTATAAAACAAACCGTGTAAGCAAAAGAATTGGTGATAATGATATATTTGAAGTGATGTGGGACAGGGTCAAAATGATTTCTAGATCCCCTGTTCTGTTTTTATAAAATCATTATAAATTGTACAAAGATGGTTATTAGATTAAGTTTATATTCTTAGACTTCTTAATGAGTCTAGTTTCAAATGAAATAAACGAGAAGAAATTTTGAATTCTGTACAATGAGAAATTTGATTCGTAGTGAAGAGTGGTCAGATTAGTCAAACAGTGAAACAAGGGAAAATTTAAGAAAAATCTGGTATTGATTGGCCAAACCAAAAATGCTAAAAATTTTATGGATAAAATATATATGAGTCTATTTTCAAGGAAAATTAATGGAACTTGATTTGGAGTTTCGTAGCTCCAGTTATAAATGATTTAGTGACTGTTGCTCAGGAAGACAGCTTGCAGTGAAATTATGATTATGTGGTAAACATTGACAAAAAATTGTTAATGAGTTGCTTATTGATTTCTTATAAGCTTACTATGATCAATAACTGTGAAAGTTGAATATATATATATATATATATATATATATTTTTGAAAGTGATGCTTGAATATTCGAATAATGACTTGTTTAAAATCTTTGAATTTAAGCTCAAGAGCATAGAGGGGCAAATTCGGATAAGGGAAAAGAGAAAATAATCGAATAGCCGTTGTAATCGTTCGGCAACATTCAAGGTAAGTTCTTAAGTTTTTAAGCTTGATTCCTTTTTATATGCCTAAGATTTAAATTAATATGGCAAAGAGAATGTAAATTTTATTTAGTTAATGTGCCGAATATGTAATGATTTAAGGCTATAAGCCGATTATGGCTATTATGCTTAAGCTGAATTGGATTTGGAAATTTGATGCACTAAATGAGTGTTACAATGAATAAATTATGCCGTATATGTGCTGGTAGAGATATCACGATTTGTGATTATTAAATATCTAAAGGAAATCATGTTGTGTATAAAATTATTATTATTAGTCCTTTGTGGTAGCCGAATGTGGCTTGGTACTAAAGTGATTAAATGTGAACTTCGATGAGGTAAACTATTAAAAGTGTGGTGCTATAAGACTATGCGCTAATACGATATGTGGATTCGTTCCGTAAAGTAAATTATTCAGGTACGAACAACCTAATTAAGTACATGTGAATTAAATGATTTTGATGATTGATGTGAATCGAACATATAAGAAATGGTTTCATGTTTATGTTCAACTATGAGACCTTGTGTTAAATCGACAATCGATTTCGTTCAATACATTAAGTTGGTCAGGTATATGATATGTACTTATGCATGTTAAATCGATTGGAATTGAATCATGAATGTGAATTGAGAAGCATAGGTAAAAATGCCTATGTCATATATGTGAGTAAGGGTAAAACCATCGTAAATTATCAATAAGGATGGGCTATGTGCAGAACCATCTTATAATTGCTAATTTGAAAGGTTGTGTGCGAATCAGTGAGCAAGATGTATTGTATTGAGATGATGCTTCAGTGAAAATATACATATGTTCTTTGTGTTGAATGAATATTAAATTAAAGTTATAAGCCGTATGTGACTAGCATATCTAGTCGAATTTGATAGTATTAATTGATGTACTAAGATATGTGTTCCAATGTGGAAATTAAACCCTATATGGTTGAAAGGATGAAAATCTTTGTTCATAGATATGTGTTTCAGTTATACATGATTGAAGTATAAGTTATGAAAGTGGGAAAGAACTGGTGAAATGTTATTCGGCCTTTGAGCCTAGCAGCTATAATGCTTATGAAATGTTATTCGGGCTTTTGAGCCTAGCAGGCTATAATGCCGGTGAAATGTTATTCGGGTCTTTGAGCCTAGCAGTCTATAATGCCGGTGAGATATTATTCGGGCCTTTGAGCCTAGCAGGCTATAATGCCGGTGAGATATTATTTGGGCCTTTGAGCCTAGCAGGCTATAATGCCGGTGAGATACTATTTCGGCTTTCGAGCCTAACAGGCTATAATGCCGGTGAAATGATATCGGGCCTCGAGCCTAGCAGGTAAAATGCCAGTGATTTGAGAAAAGTCTAAGACTAAGGTACCTCATGTTAGATTGACAAATGAATATATTCAATAGTTAAGTGGGCCAGGTACGCATTATGTACTCATATGTGAGTTTGATTTGAAGTGAATCATAAGTGTGTAATGTGATACATATGTGAACAAATGTTATAACTATATCTATGATCATGATACATTTGGTCAAGGTGTGAAAGTATGTGAAGGTATTTGATTTATTTATGTTATATGAATTCAGATTAAGTGTTATAAGAATGCTAAATGTGCATTATGTGCATGTGTATATTCGGCCAGATGGCAACATACCTAGAATATGGCCGCTTGAGAAATTTAATAATTGAAGTATAATTGCGTTTATTTGTTTGCATTGCTTAAAATTTACTAAGCTTATGAAAGCTTACTCCGTTGTTACATTCCTCTGTTTTATAGATTGTTGACTCCAGTTACCTGCTCGGATTGGAGTTCGCTGGAGATATTATCACACTGTCGAGCTCACGCTATTGGTGTAAGTAAATCCTAGTATTTCGAGTCTAAGGCATGTATAGGGTTTTAATGTTGTGTATGTGATATTATAATTTAGCCAAATGTGTTGGCTTGTATTGATAAAGTGTTTTGGCCATGTGAATTGGCCTATGTTGGCTAGTGATGTTTTGGGCCTCGTAAGCCCATATATGGGACAGATTGCATGTGAAAAGAAAAGTTTTAAATTGACTGAAATTTTTCAGCACGATTTTTGTGTGATTGACTGAGTTTAAGTCGGGTAACACCTCGAACCCTGTTCCGGTGAGGGATTTGGGAGAGGGGTGTTACAATTCATGTAGTTCATATAAGCCCATAAATTTCATTTATTTCACATATTAGTCCCTCAATTTCTCATTTTTACAATTTAGCCCAAAATACTCAATTTCATCAAAAATCTAAAGACAAAACATATTTATCAAACACATATCTTTCATTTTTCACCAAATAACATCACAAAGCTCATAATTTCATCAATGGCATAACTCAAATTAATCATCAAATTCAGAAATTGAGACATGGGCTTGATAGAATACAAAGCAACGATCACAAAAACATAAAAATTATCAAAAACCGAACAAAATTCATACCTAAATTAATACTTGCTTGTGCCGAAACTTAGAAATCTTCAAACTTAGGTTTTGTTTCCTATTTTTGGTTAATGAATACTAAAATGAGCTTAATTTTTAACTTTGCTTTATTAAATCAAACATTTAATTATCAATTTACTAATATAACCTTTTTAATTTCATTTAATATCATCCATCTTATGTCTGTATTTGTCCATGCATAATTCCAAGGGTTCATTTACCTCATAAGGATCTTATAAATATTAAGACACATCAATTCAGCACCTAATCAAATAAAAGGCTACTTTTGCATTTTCTACGATTAAGTCCTTTTTCATAAATCGGCACACAAACGATAAAATTTTCATATAGAATTTTCACACATTTTAGTTCACATACTATAAACACAGAAAATAATATTAAAATACTTTTTTGACTCAAATTTGTGGTCCCGAAATGACTGTTCTAACTATGGTCTAAACCGGGTTGTTACAAGCGTGTCCCAAGTTCACACGGGCGTGTCCCTTGGACCACACAGGCGTGTGAGCCCCACACCTTGGAAAATTTTTGAAATGTCACGAAAAATTCTTAGAATTCCTAATTAAGTCAATTCTAAAGCTCGTATTGGGTCTCGAGGGTCCAATTGAGGGACGTTTTGAATGATTTCTGTTAATGAATAGTAATTTATAGAAATTATTTGTAAAATGTTCTGAAAGCTTCGGTAATGCTCCGAGACCCTGCTCTAACGGCGAATACAGATTAAAGGTGTTACATATTCGTCGCCGGAACAGGGCTATGGAGCATTACCAGACTTTACAAATTAATTACAGACATTTCACAACCTTTATTATTCATAACAAGATTCAATCATAAAACATTCTTATTGTTCCTTAGAATAGGCCTTCGAGGCCCTGTATACACTTTAGAAGTGAAGAGGAACTAAATCGAACACTAAAGAAATTTATCCAAAAATCTCAATATTTTTCTTAGGAGTAGGGGACATACACCCGTGTGGCCAGTAGTGCAGGAGACACGTCTGTGTCTTAGGCCATATGGATATTTGATATGAGACACACGGCCGTGTCCTAGTCCGTGTCCTTGCCCGTGTAACTCTCTGACTTGTGACACACGGCCAATCATACACTTATGTGTTAGGCCGTGTGTAAGGTGCAAAGGTCACACGACCAAGTCACACGCCCATGTGCTAGGTCGTGTGCAAAACCTGGGCATTTTGTTTTGAAATTTCAAGGTGTAGGGGACACATGGCCAAACCACACGCCCATGTGCATTGTAACACCCCCAAACCTGGCATGGACATTATGGTCAAATCTGACGGTGTCACATGAAACGGTTTTCGAAACTAAGTTACTGCTAAAACCATATTGCGTTTTTAATCAAATCACATCATTTGTTTCCAAAAGTTATTCATTCTCAAAACATTACTTAATTTTCAAATCGTTATACTTTACGAAAGCTTTTGAAAAACGATTTTGCATATTCGTGGTATTTTGTTAAATCATGCATATCTCTTGAAAACCTATGTCTTACTGCTAGCAGATATGAATCAACATAAACAAAACCCAAATTAAAGATTTAAAAAGGCAATATTACATAAAAATACCCAAATAAAACTACTTATAAATTAAAAGTCAAATATGGAAGCGTAAGCCGTTGTGTGGCCACCTTCGAGTCCCTCGTAGCACTGATCCGTCTAAGGATTACCTGTGCAGATAAGCAGAAGGGTTACGAAAACTCAGTGTGTATTCCCTTAATAAACAGACAATCAAACATACACTGAGCAAATACAGTCTAGGCCTAAGCCCTTTTTAGTAACAGTGGCAAGTGGCAATATCAGTTTGGGCTTTAGCCCATCTCAATATAGAAATAGTCATAAGTTCGGCCTTTGGCCCATTGCAGTAGTAATAAACAGAGCAGTAACAGTAAACAGTTCAAAAATAGTAAACAGTATGCAACTCCTACCCATCTAGCCTCTACACTCCATCTCTATAACACCCCAAACCTGGCCTAGACATTATGGTCGAATCTATCATGTCACATTGAAGTGAGTTTCGGAAAAATGTAATTCCGTTGAAAAATTCGTTCTATATAAAACCTCATTGTAATCCTTATGAAAACTTATCATTCTTTGATCGTTTGTTAAAACCCAAGTTGATATAGCAAAGTGTTACTCATATTAGTTTGTAATTGTACTTTTATAACAAAGTTTGTTTAAATTGGTTATGCTAGCATAGTGTTTTGAAAACTTGTATTCTTTTTAATAAAACCATGACCTATTGCTAGTAGGTATGATTTACAGTAAATAAAATCCCAAACCAAGAAAAAAAAACTTTAAGAGGCCTTATTACAACTGAAACCCAAATTAAATTGCTTATAAAATAGAAGTTAAGAAGTGAAAACAAGCACGGTTGTGTGGCCACCATCGAGTCTCTCGCAGCACCAGCCCGCCTAAGGATTACCTGTGCAGAAAAAAAGAAGGGTGAGTTATGATAACTCAGTGTGTAATCCTTTAACAACAATCAATCGTACAGTAAGCAGATACAATCTGGGCTTAAGCTCGATTCAATAGCAGTTCATTCTCAGTTAGGGCCTTAGCTCAATACAGTAACAGTATCAATGTGGGCCTTAGCCCATCTCAGTATCAATATAGAAATGCAATCAGATAATCCTACCCATCCATCCTCTACACTCTACTTCGTCCAGCCCTACACTCCATGTGGGGAAAAAATTGACCCACCCATCCCTACACTCCAAAATATAGTACCGGTTGCGGCACTTAACAGTATTTGCAGTAGAGTTGCCAGTAATAGGCTTATAGCCTTTTAGTACACTTCCTCCAATATCATACCCATCCCTATGCAATATGTCATGTCATAAGATCATACGTGTATTCAAATCATATCATGCTCAAATACAGTCAAACATAGTATAGGGGCATATCAGTCATTTTACCTCATAGGGGTATAACAGTCATTTCATCAAATTAGGGTCTAGGTAGACTTATCGACCCAACAGTAGGTCCACAGTTGTCTCAGGCAACCCGTGCAACCTTAACAGTCAAACAGTGAAATGGCCCAAGCCCATAATACAGCCCATGTGGGCCCACACACCCGTGTGGCCCAATAAGCCCAAAAATGGCCTTGGTCGTGCGAACTGCACAGCCTGGCCCAATAATCTCCACACGTTCATGTGGTTTGCCTGTGTGGGGCCCTCACGGCCAATTTCAGCCCAACGTGGCCCAAAACGGCCTAAGCCCATGAAAATGCTCATGGTGGCCTCTATGTTCGAACGCCCACGTTTCGTGCATTTGGTTCACCACACGAGCGAGTGCACGCTCATGTAGCGTCACTAGCCATATTTTTTGGCTTTTGCTGAATTACAATTAAAGCAGTGTGATTACACACCTGATTGCGAAAATGCGCTACTAACCCACAAGTATTCCAAACCTATCACAATCAGAAGTTTGATTAGCTGCTTATCATCATTAGGGTTAAACACCCTCTTTTTACACATAATCTAACCAATACTGATACTTGCCTTACTTTGAACGAGTGATTTAACCTACTTAAATCGCTAACAAGTTTTGATTTCATGATCATTGGCAAAACCTGCACTATAATTTAATCTTGTTAACTAATATCCTAACGTAATCAACTTGAACCAAGGAATGACCTACCAAAATGTAGATAGCAGTAGTCGGCCTACAATAGCACTCCCAAAAGCCGAGGCACGCGATGGAACAATCACACTCCTGATAGTAACTGATAGAGAAAAGAAGAGGTTAGAGGGGAAACTATCATTACACAGAAAAAGAAAAGAAGACAAACAACCGTGAACCCACACATAGATGATGACAATAACAAGATTTGGCTATGGCCAAGAATTTGACAACCCAAAATGAACATCCAATTACCTTAATCGAATATAGGGAGAGATTCAGCTAAAAGAGAGGGGTATTCGGCTAGCAAAGCAGGAGGACTTGAAGGATCCGAACAAGAAAAGAGGGAGAAGGAACAAGGTTATTTGGTATAAGCACAAGAGGAGATGGTACCTGCTTAGTATCGATTGAGGGAAAGCTATCAATTATTCGGCAAAGAATCAAAGAGGGAAGCATAAAGTGCTCAGTCAAAGAGAGGAACAGTTGAGAAAAGGAAGGAAAGAAGAAAAATTTGGAGTAATAAAAATGCCAAGAGGGAGAATACCAAAATGAGAAGTAGAGAGAATACAAAAATGACTCAATTTCGGCATCCAAGGCAAAAAAGGGAAAAACTAATGCTGATTTTGACAAAAGGCACTCCTAATTTGGCAAAACCTCAGCACAACCCACAAACTTGACTCTTTCAACCCTTTTCCCACCTCAGCCGAAACTCTCATGAACAAGAGTTCAATTTTGGCACAACCTTACCCACTTTCAAAATTCCGCAAAATCCTCCTAAAATCCCTCCTACAACATCTCCTAAACCGCCCACTCAACTCCCCTCAACTAGCAGAGTTTCGGTCAACTTCAATAACTCACACTGAAGAGCTGCAAAATAAACATCCCTTGCAACAATAGGGCTCGAACTCAAGACCTCCTAGAAGCAGTAACATGCCATTATCCTCTAAACTAGCAGGCTTTTTGTGACTTGATTTCCCCACGATTATTTAAGAACCCACTGATAAGAAGCAAGGGTTTTACTCGATTAAAACAAAATTTTGCTAAAGCCCAGGCTTGAACCCAGGACTTCCCACACTTCTCAGGACATCCAACCACTGAAGCAGACATGCACTATGCAACACACACAAATATAAATACTTAGATTTTGGGGCGTTACAATCTCTGTCCAGCCTTACACACCATATGGGGATAAAATCAACCCACCCATCCCTTCACACCAAAAATTAGCATCAGTTGCGGCACTAAACAGTATTTGCAGCAGAGCTGCTAGTATAATAGGCTTAGAGCCATCAGTGATTTGTAGCAGAGCTGCCAGTATAGTACACTTCCTCCAATCATATAAAAACCCATCCCCATGCAATACATCATGCAACAAGTCATAATATTAAACAAGTATTCAATACAATTACAATAGCATGCTAAAATATAAACATACATCACATAGGGGTAAAATGTCATCTTACCATAAAGGGCAAAACAGTCATTTCACCACCTAAGGGAACAACAGTCATTTTACCTCATGGGGCAAAATAGTCATTTAACCACAAAGGGCAAAATAGCCATTTAACCACAAAGGGAAAAATAGTCATTTTACCACACAGGGGTAATACAGTCATTTTAACACAAAGGGCAAAATAGTCATTTTACAACACAGGGGCATTAAAGTCATTTTACCACAAAGCGGGTCTAGGTGCACTTACCGACCTAACAGTAGGTCCACAGTCATCTCGAGTGACCTGTGCAACCTTAACAGCCAAACAGTAAAAATGGGCCCAAGGCACATAATGCGGCCCGTGTGGCCCACGAAACCAAGAAATGGCCTTAGCCGTATTAACTACATAGCCTAGCCCAATAATCTTCACAAGTTCGTGTGGCTAACCCGTGTGGGGCCTGTAACACCCCGTACCCGAGACCGTTGCCGGAGTCGAACACGAGGTGCTAACGGACTTAATTCCTTACTTAAACAGCTTATACAATTCATTTTTAAAATTTCCAAACGAGCTGGCTAACTGCATCATAGTCACTCTAAAAATCATATCTCGAGTTTCGAAACTCGAAATCTAATTCCGTAAATTTTTCCTGAAACTAGACTCATACATATATTTACTAATTTTTTTCTAGAATTTGTTGGTCAGGCCAATTAGTACAGTTTATTAGCTAAACTCTCCCCTATTTCAGGGTTCGACTACTCTGACCTTCATGCATTACGACTTAGATATCTCCCTATACAGGGTTTCAATACTTATGCCATTTGTTTCTAATGAAACTAGACTCGTACATATAAAGCATGACTTCTAATTATCTCTGGTTAATTTATGGTGAATTTCCAAAGTCGAGCAGGGGATCCGAAATCGCCTCGCCCTGCTTTCACGAAAACTTAAACATCTCATAAAATACGGCTCATATGGTCGCTTTCGTTTCTTTCATATGAAAATAGACTCATCAAGATTAGATTACATAATTTATTCATTATTTAATTCCATTTCTACTATTTTTTGTGATTTTCAAATTCACATCACTCGCTTTTTCAAAGATTTATTTTAAGGTAAATTTTACCTATTTCATAGTTTTCCATGAATCAACTAGTAATTTGACATACATTATTTCCAAGTATAATCACGATTAGCCATGACATACGTAGCACCAATAGGACCATGATTGGCCATTCCAATGGCTAATCATTACCAAACATTTCCACACCACTTAATAACCATACCATAAGACCATATATACAAAATGATCATAATGTTATACTCAAAATATACAAGCCATTTTCGCATGGCTATACGAATATACATTACCAAAAGATACTTAATTAACAACAAGGGTCAGCCCTATACATGCCATTATCAAGTTCAACTGAAGAGTACCAAAAGTGGCTTAGATAGTGTGGATGACTTCGACTTTGACACTTCCGAGTCCGATGGTGATGAACAAAATCTATAACACAAGGAAACAAGGTAACTGAGTAAGCAAAATGATGCTTAGTAAGTCTTAAGTAATTTTAAACAGTAAAATTTGACATATAAGTCAACATTCAAATATTAAACTCGAATCACCAGTATACCTTTTTGCACGAAATTACGATATATATATATACACTAACATAAAAGAGATCACAACCTGAACCTCGATCATAAACATGAATTATAGAAATAATTTAATCGTATACCTTCATATAAATAAAGACATCGTCCGAAGTAGTTATTTTCATATTCATAGATGCGATATTCATCCATACGTATATCTATACATACATATGCACATTCCATTCCTTATATATGAAACTTCAATCTAAAAGTGGGTTCGCTTAAGTGTACGAAATGCGTACCTGTTTTTCATACTGTATAGTACATTCAATTCATAACCTTACTCGAATTATCGACATTAAGCCTGCTAGGTTAGAACCCAAATCCAGTCACTAGCATAAAGCCTTCAAGACTTTAAATTCAGATATATGTCCAGCATGTAGCCTGCGGACCTAAAGTCCGGATATAATTCTCGCATATAGCCTGCGGACATGAAGTCCGGATATAATTCTCGCATATAGCCTGCGGTCTCGCTTATAGCCTGCGGACCTGAAGTCTGGATATAATTCTCGCGTATATATATTCACATGGTAACACATTTCACATAGCCTATCACATTGGTAATTCAATTGCTCCATTCATATACAAGGGCAAAATATACACCATCATTTTCATTTCGTTTTGAAGATCATACAAACAAATCACATCTACCTTTCATCAATCCAATTTAACCCGAATTAACCATTCAACTAAATGTCATATAATTAAATTATTTACCACACATCTTAGATCAAATAGGACTAAAAGATAATGTTCATCTAGCATATACATATCAAGGCATCGTAAATCTTATACTAAAGGCGATTACTCAAAACTTACCTTATATCCTTCTGAACAAGTCTCGGTTTGGCTATTCCGTGACTTTAGCTTTTCCTCTATCCGATGTTGCCCCTCTATGCTCTTGAGCTATGTTAAACAAGTTTAGTCATATTAAACCTTTTCATCAACTCATTATTCATGACATAAAAATCATTAAGAGCCGAATAGGTGGCCACTTAATAAGCTTGAATTCATAGGAACTAAATGCCAAAAGAAAATGTCTATGAAACATTTACTCAAAATCTTCTATCTTTAGTTCAACTTCTTAGCTCCTAATCGGTACACTAAGACCATATTAATTCATTTCTCATATTATTAACATAAGTATAGCAAAGCAATTCTCTATAAACAATTTTTATCAATTCATCCATTTACTAGGGACATACCCGAATGTTCACTAAGAAATTTAAGCACACAAAGTATGGCTTCTTCAATTGACTTACCATTTTTAATTATCCAATTTATTTAAACATTCAATAACAAACTCCTCTATTATCAAACACACATTCGGCAAGAACATTGGTAACTTATACTACATCAATTCTAAGCATATAATATTCAAGCACAACCAAATTCACATTCGCCCCTAGTTCATAACAAGATAGCCGATTCTTTTCCCTTAGTATCTAATGCTCACCTATGATCTTTTTTTATAGTTCAAACACTCATCTATCATCATTCATCTAACTTTAACATGAAACAACAAAATTCACCATTATTAACTACCATAGCCGAAAGCCCTATTCATTCCAAAAAATCAAAATTTCAACATGGGTTACAAAAATAACTTGATATCTCACTCAAGATTAACCAAAATTTCAAGAACTAATATAAACTTCTTACCTTAATATTAACCTAAGATGACCAAATGCTTTCCTCCCTTCTTCCTCTTTACATTCGGCCAAGAAGAACCAAATTCTAACTTTGTTTTTTTTTTCACCCTTATTATTTCTTTTATTTATTTCCTTTCTTTTACATAAAATAATAACCATTTAATTAAGATTTAATACATATTTTAATATATGTCATCATCATGGCCGGCCACTATTTATAAAAAGGAGTATTTGACATGCAAAACCATTGTTTTCAATACATGCTTTAATAGATCCTTATAGATTAACCTATCACATTTCAAAAGTGTCACACATAAGTCCTATTAACTAAATTCACATGCAATCGACTAAATTGAAGTTTAAAACTTTCACACATTCATATTCACATATAATAAAGATAAAATATAACGGCTAAATATTTTTATGACTCGGTTTTGTGGTCCCGAGACCACTTCCCGACTATGGTCAAATTAGGGTTGTCACAGGGCCCATGAGTCCGTGGGGCCCACACGTCCCATTTCGGCCCAACACGGCCTCAAAACAGCATGAAATTGCTCAAGGTGGCCTCTATGATCAAACGCCGATGTTTTACGCATTTGGACTACCACACGAGCGAGCGCACGCTCGTGTAGCGTCAACAGTCATACTTTTTCGACTTTTGCCAATCTACGTTTATAGTAGTGTGGTTACACACCTGTTTGCGAAAAGTGCTACAATTCCACGAGCATCAAACCTACACTTATTCAAGGAATCCAGTTAGCCGTTTGACGATAGGGTAGATCACCCTCCTCTTTAATACTTAATCCCAAAATAATAAATACTTGCCTTGATTGAACGAGTGTGGTTTAGTTCGCTAAACCGCTGACGAAGGTTGATTACACCCTTCTTGTCGAATAACTATATCACCAGCGAAATCTATTAATGTTGATTGCATAAACGTATGGCTTGAATCACTATATACTGACTTATTGAAAAAACAAAACCAAAGATAAGGGAGAAGTAAGGCAATCGGTCAACACCCTATAACACAAGCCATGCACCAAGGATCAACATGTGATAAATAAGGACCATGTTACCTATAATGTAGTGCAGAGAGATATTTGATTGTTTCAATAACACTTATAAGCACCTTCACTCCTCGAAAACTTCTAAAAACCAAAAGGAGTACCACCAATAATAGAGAGGACGTGAGAAACGGCCAAAAGAGAAGAAAATGGGAGAAAAATCAAAAGGGCAGAAGGAACTTACCACACACTATTTGACCAACGTATGCCTACTAAAGGAAAAAAGAAGAATGGAGGAAGGATATTGGCAAGGAAGTAACAAGATTACCCAAAACTGAAACAAGAGGGAGAGGAAGAAGTAATATTCGGCAACACAATAGACCAAAATGGGGGTGGGAGAAGAGAAAGACTTGAAGAAAATGCAACATGTAATAAGCTCTACAATATTTGGCCTAGGTATGGAAAAATAGAGAAAAGAAAAGAATTGGTTAAACCCATGAGCAAAAAGCTAAACAATTTGAGAGAGGAGATGGGAGAAATCAGCAAGGGGAAAAAAACCCAAAATGCAAACCCAAAAGCACAAACGTAAACACAGCAACATTCCCTAGGCACCACTCAGTTTCCAAAAAAAAGAATCAACAAAAAGAAGTGCCATAATAACCAAAACCGAACTTAATGAGTGCCTAGAGTCCCCAATCGACTCAACACTCCTCATTCCTTTCAAAATCTTGAATTTTCCTCCCCAAATCACTCAAACTATCCACCAACCCTTAATCTACTCCTCAAATCTCTCCTCCAATCTCTTAACCATCCAATTAAAATTCCACAACAACTCTGTAGTATTTCGGTCAAACTCTACTACCCACATGGAATAAGCAGCAGAATAAAACCCCCATTGCGCAAACCAAGACTCAAACTTCAGACCTCAGATAATAGTAACACGCCACTTATCCCCTTGGCCAGTAGGCTCTTTTCTGTCATGCTTTACCCATTTTTATTTAAAAGCCTACTGCCAAGAGACAGTGTTTAATCCTTTAAAAAACAAAACTTTTTGCACCTGCCCAGGCTTGAACCTAAGACTTCTCAGACACTCCCAGAACACATAACCACTGAAGCAGACAAATTTTTGTGTCACTTTCTTACACAACTAAATATCTATGAGCACCTTCCTAACTGTTCCCATACTCAAGACTTAATACATCTAGGCCCAAAATTCGGGGCGTTACAATTTACCCCTCCTTAAAGAAATTTCATCCCCGAAATTTTCAACTATCAGATTAGTCGCATACACAGACTACACCACTATGCTCCTGCTACGCACTCTAATTCCAAAACATTACCACATTTAACCTGAGTGTTTTCAATACAATCTATAGCTAGACTGGGACAGTACGTCAATCCAATACTCAGCCACCTTAGGGCAACTCTAGCAATACCCCTAAAAATCTCAGCTCCACTAGATTAGAGTTGTTTCGTAACCGATCCACGGCCCATAGTACCAGTATTGGGTCGAACGACCCTCTCCAGAATTTGCAACATTATTTGGGACAGTGCATCATCCCCAGCCGCACGATCAAGAGACCCAGTTCCTCTGGTGCTCATTATCGAATTGTGTTTTATCATGTTAACAGTTTTATGCATCAGTTTACAGTTCCAGTGTTTATTAAAAGATATTTTATAGAAACTGTATCAAACGTATAAAGTTTTATTTCCGCACAATGCAGTGTCTATCAGTATCTACTAGTTTCCCTGTAGTTTCAGTATACACCACTAAAGAGTTTTCAGTACGGTATACTACCTACAGTAATCTCAGTAATCCTACCTATGGTAGTTTCAGTCAAAATCAAAATACAGTTTTCAAAGAGAACTTACACCATCGGCGCGGAGACTCAGTATACCACACATTCAGTAGAACATTTCAAAATACTTCAAATCATTTGAAACGGTTCTGTTTAGAAATTCCAAGTTTTTAAAGATCCTAAATCTACAGCCGAGTTTTGTAACTTGACTCTGATACCACTAAATTTAACACCCCCAAACCCGACTGGACATTATGGCCGAATCTAACGGTGTCACATGAAAGGGTTTTCGAAACTAAGTTACCGCTAAAACCATATTGTGTTTTTAATCAAATCACATCATTTGTTTCCAAAAGTTATTCATTCTCAAAACATTACTTAATTTTCAAATCGTTATAGTTTGCGGAAGCTTCTGAAAAATGGTTTTACGTATTTGTGGTATTTTGGTAAATCATGCATATCTTTTGAAAACCCGTGTCCTACTACTAGCAGATAAGAATCAACATAAACAAAAAGCCCCAAATTAAAGATTTAAAAAGGCCATATTACATAAAAATACCCAAATAAAACTACTTATAAATTAAAAGTCAAATATGGAAGCATAAGCCGATGTCTAGTCACCTTCGAGTCCTTCGCAGCACCATCCGCCTAAGGATTACCTGCTCAGATAAGCAGAAGGGTGAGTTTACGAAAAATTAGTGTGTAATCCCTTAATAAACAGGCAGTCAAACATATAGTGATCAAATACAGTCTGGGCCTAAGCCCTTTTTAGTAACAGTGGTAATATTATTTTGGGCTTTAGCTCATCTCAATACAGAAATAGTCATAAGTGTAGCCCTTGGCCCATTGCAGTAGCAATAAATAGTGCAGTAATAGTAAACAGTGGAAAAATAGTAAATAGTATGCAAGTCCTACCTATCCAGCCTTTACACTCCATCTCCGTCCAGCCCTACACACCATGTGGGGATAAAATCAAACCACCCATCCCTACACACCAAAAATTAGCACCGGTTATGGCACTAAATAGTATTTGTAGTAGAGCTGCTAGTATAATAAGCTTAGAGTCATCAGTGATTTGCAGCAGAGCTGCCAGTACAGTACACTTCCTCCAATCATATAAAAACCCATCCCCATGCAATGCATCATGCAACATGTCATAATAGTAAAATAAAAGAGCAAAACGGTCATTTCACAACATAAGGGAAAAATAGTCATTTTACCTTATAGGGGCAAATTAGTCATTTAACCATAAAGGCCAAAATAGTCATTTTACCACAGGGGTAATACAGTCATTTTACCACAAAGGGCAAAATAGTCATTTTACCATACAGGGGCAATACAGTCATTTTACCACAAAGGGGGTCTAAGTACACTTATCGACCCAACAATTGGTCCACAATCGTCTCGAACGATCCGTGCAACCTTAACAACCAAACAGCGAAAATAGGCCCATGGCCCATAATGCGGCCCATGTGGGCCCACACACCTATGTGGCCTATGAAACCCAGAAATGGCCTTGGCCATGAGAACTACACAGCCTGGCCCAATAATCTCCACACGTCTGTGTGGTTAACTCGTGTGGGGCTCACGAGCCCTTGGGGCCCACACGGCCTATTTCGGCCTAACGTGGCCCTAAAATGGCCTAAGCCTATCATGGTGGCCTCTACAATCAAACGCCCACATTTTATGTGTTCAGACTACCACACGAGCGAGCACACGCTCATGTAGCGTCAACAGTCATACTTTTCCGGCTTTTGTCGATATACGTTTATAGCAGTGTGGTTACGCACTTGTTTGCGAAAAGTGCTACAATTCCACGAGCGCCAAACCTACACTCATTCAAGGCATTTAATTAGCCATTTAATGATAGGGTAAATCACCGTCCTCTTTAATACTTAATCCCAAAATAATAGATACTTTTCTTAATTGAATGAGTGTGGTTTAGTTCGCTAAACCGTTGACGAAGGTTGATTACACCCTCCTTGTTGAATAACTGCATCACCAGTGAAATCTATTAATGATGATTGCATAAACATATGGTTTGAATCATTTTATACTGGCTTATTGAAAACCAAAACTAGAGATAAGGGAGATAACGTAATTGGTCAACACCCTATAACACAAGCCATGCACCAAGGATCAACACGTGATAAATAAAGACCACGTTACCTATAATCGAGTGTAAAGAGATATTTGATCGCTTTAATAACACTTGTAAGCACCTTCACTCCTTGAGAACTTCTAAAAATCGAAAGGAGCACCACCAATAATAGAGAGGAGGTGAGAAAATGCCAAAAGAAAAGAAAATGGGAGAAAAACCAAAAGGGTAGAAGGAACTTACCACACATTACTTGACCAACGTCTGCCTGTTAAATGAAAAGGAAGAATAGAGGAAGGAAATCGGCAGGGAAGTAACAAGATTGCCCAAAACTGAAACAAGAGGGAGAAGAAGAAACAATATTCAGCAACACAATAGACCAAAATGGTGGTGGGAGAAGATAAAGACTTGAAGAAAATGCAACACGTAATAAGCCCTACAATATTTGGCCAAGGTATGGGAAAATAGAGAAAAGAAGAGAATTGATTAAACCCAGGAGCAAAAAGCTGAATAGTTTGAGAGATGAGAAGGAAGAAATTAGAAAGGGGAAAAAAACCCAAAATGCAAACCCGAAAGCACAAACGCAAACACAACAACATTCCCTAGGCACCACTTGGTTTCCAAAAAAACAAGAATCAACCAAAAGAAGTGCCATACAAACCAATAATAAACTCAATGAGTGCCTAGAGTCCCTAATCGACTCAACACTCCTCATTCCTTTCAAAATCCTGAATTTTCCTCCCCAAATCACTCAAACCGTCCACCAACCCTTAATCCACTCCTCAAATCTCTCCTTCAATCTCTCAACCATCCAATTCAAATTCCATAACAACTCTGCAATATTTCGATCAAACTCTACTACCCACACGACATAGGCAGCAAAATAAAACCCCCATTGCGGAAACCAGGACTTGAACTTTAGACCTCAAACAATAGTAACATGTCACTTATCCCCTAGGCCAGCAGGCTCTTTTCTGTCATGCTTTACCCATTTTTATTCAAAAGCCTACTGCCAAGAGACAATGCTTAATCCTTTAAAAAACAAAACTTTTTGCACCTGCCCAGGCTTGAACCCAAGACTTCTCAGACACTCCCAGAACACATAACCACTGAAGCAGACAGATTTTTGTGTCACTTTCTTACACAACAAAATATTTATGAGTGCCTTCCTAACCGTTCCCATACTAAAGACCTAATACTTCTACGCCCAAAATTGGGGGCGTTACATGCATGGTTGTGTGTCACACAGCGCTGAGACACACGCCTGTGTCTCTGCTTGTGCAGACAAAAATAGGTCATTTTAATGCCACTTTTCTCACCCTTTATGCTATCAACTTGAATACAACACTCTCTCATACCAATATATCCCAATCAAGCAACTAATTCAAGTAAAAAAATCATGTATCATTTGCATAAACTTACCATAATAACTCCATTCATTGATTACTAGAAACTCTACTAAATATGTAACGCCCCGTACCCGAGACCGTCGTCGGAGTCGAACACGAGGTGTTAACTGACTTAATTCATTACTTAAACAGCTCAAACAATTTATTTTTAAAATTTCCAGTCAAGCTAGCAATTTGCATCACAGTCGCTTAAAAATTCATATCTCGAGTTCCAAAACTCGAAATCCAATTCCATAAATTTTCTCTGAAATTGGACTCATATATATATTTAATAATTTTTTTCTAGAATTTTTGGTCAAGTCAATTAGTACAGTTTATTAGTTAAAGTCTCCCCTGTTTTAGGGTTCGACTGCTTTGACCTCTATATATTACAAATCATATATCTCTCTATACAGAATTTCAATGACTATGAATTTTCTTTATCTTAAAACTAGACTCAATAAGGAATCTGTACATATAAAGCATGACTTCTAATTATTTTTTACAATTTATGATGAATTTTAAAGTCGAAAGGGATCCAAATCACTCGCCCTGTTTAACAAAAATTCAAATATCTCATAAAATATAATTTATATACCTGTTTTGTTCAATCCATATAAAAATATACTAATTGAGCTTCAATTTCATAACTTACTCATCATTTAATTCCATTTCTACTATTTTAGTGATTTTTAAAATTTACATCACTTCTTTTTGTCGATTCGCTTTTATGGCAAATTTCACTTTCCTAAGGATTTTCATGGACTAAATAGCATTTTAAACATACATAACATCAAATATGACTTAGATTGGCCATTCCAATGGCTAATCATTTACAAACCCTTTTCTTACCAAACCATAGCCATATCATAAGATGAATTACACAAAGTGAGTGTTTTGCCATACATGCCACATTCAAAATACACAAGCCATTTTACCAATTTAAGCCTTGGATAGTGTGAACGAGTCTTGACCTATCCCGATTCTCAAGCCGCTTGTCAAAACTACAATGAAAGAAAAGGAGGGAGTAAGCACAAATGCTTAGTAAGTTCACATGCAAATAGCAAGTAACATAATCACACAATCTCACATAAAACATCATTTGCATAAACAACACCAAGACATTCATGTTTCATTTACATTTAATATCTTTCTACGATTTCATCATACCAAGTTTTCAACCCGAGGGTTTAAGCACATACCTGTCAAATTTTCTCATTTACCACACTTACCAACATGTCACCTTCGTTTTAGGCCTTCTTCTTATTCACTTAAGATTCACCCGTTGAACACATCGGAATATAATTCGAATACGCGGATCTCATGAACATAAGAGCCATACCCGCGGCTAGACAAACTCAATAGCCTGCGGAACTTATGTAGCCAAGCTACCATGTAACCCGCCCATAAGTGAACTCGGACTCAACTCAACGAGCTCGGGCGTTCGCATCCATAAGTGAACTCGGACTCAACTCAACGAGCTCGGATGCCTAGTTACATCTCACGAACTCGGACTCAACTCAACGAGTTCGGAACTCAAATATCATAGTGACATGTCACTTATATTCTAATCTATTCCCAAGGTTCAAACGGGCTTTTTCCTCGATTACACATCTTTTCCGTCTTCCACGGAATATTGAAATCGACACTTCGATGATAGTTCATACTTATCAAGTAATTCACATAATTACATATTATTCAACAATAACCACAAAACACAACAATTCATGATAATAATAAGCATCATATCATATAAACAACATTAAATTGCTCAAAATGACAATTATGTTACTAGATTTACACGTGAACTTACCTCGGTACAAAATTATTAGCAATCGAGCCTATTCTTCGTAAACTTTGTTTTTCCCTCGATCGCGACTTGAATCTCGTTTCTCTTGATCTATAATGCCAAATTAATCTTATTTGATACATACATTCATCAAAACAACATTTAATACGAACTTTGGAAAAATTACATTTTTGCCCCAAAACTTTTGCATAATTACACTTTTGCCCCTAGGCTCGGGAATTAAACTTCATCCCTTATTCTTATGTTTTATGACACGCTGATCATTTTCCCTTCTATGGAAACATCAAATTCACACTCGAACATGTACTTATGACTATTAGGTATTTTTACTGATTAAGCCTTTTTACTCGTTTTCGCTTAAAACTGAGTAGTACAAGTTGTCTAACATAATTTAAAACCTCATATTCTATCATAAAACACCAAAATACACAAATTTCACCTATGGTTAATTTTCCGAATATGAACCCTAGGTTGAATTATTGCTAGCATAAGCTTAATAGAGCTACCGGGATTCCAAAAACGTAAAGAACATTAAAAACGGGGCTTGGAATCACTTACTATGGAGCTTGGAAGCTTGAAACAAACCCTAACTATGGAGAACCCTTGAAATTTCGGCCTAATTAAGAAGATGGACAAAAATTGGCTTTTAATTTTGTTTTTAATTCATTTTAATAACTAAATGACCAAAATGCCCTTACTACTAAACTTTCCAAAAATTCCATCCATGTCCAATTTTTGTCCATAGACTTAGAAATTGGTCAAATTGCTATTTAAGACCTCCTCATTAATATTCCAAAACAATTTCATACTAAAAACTCCTAGAATGCAAGTTTTGCAAATTATTCGATTTAGTCCCTAATTTCAATTTAAGCACTTTAGGCATAGGATTTCATCACGAAATTTTCACACAATCATCCAATCATATCATAAACATCAAAATAATTATAAAATAATTATTTCTATCTCGAATTTGTGGTCACAAAACCACTATTCTGATTAGGCCCTAATTCGGGATGTTACAACTCTCCCCCCTTTAAGAATTTTCGTCCTCAAAAATCTTACCGGTAAATAGGTGTCGGTATTGGTTTCTCATAGTTTCTTTAGGTTCCCATGTAGTCTATTCTACCCTGTGCTTTTGCCACAATACTTTCACGAGAGTGACACTTTTATTTCTTAATTGTTTGACTTCTCGAGCTAAAATCTTAATCGGTTCTTCTTCGTAAGTCATATCCGGTCGTAGTTCAGTTTCTGACGGTGAAATTATATGTGAAGGATTCGAACGATACCGACGTAACATAGATACGTGGAACACATAATGAATCTTCTCTAATTCAGGTGGTAATGCTAGCCGATATGCTACCGGTCCAACTTTTTCAATTATTTCATATGGTCCAATAAAACGTGGACTTAACTTGCCCTTCCGTCCAAATCTAAGGACTTTCTTCCATGGAGACACTTTCAAAAATACCTTATCACCAACTTGAAACTCAATTTCCCTTCATTTCAAATCCGCATAAGATTTCTGTCTATCTGAAGCAGCTTTCAAACAATCTCGAATCACTTTCACCTTTTCTTCAGTTTCTTTTATTAGATCAACTCCATAAATCTGATTTTCCTTAAGTTCAATCCAATACAATGGCGTCTGAAATTTATGACCATACAATGCTTCATAAGGTGCCATCTTCAAACTCGTCTGATAACTATTATTATAAGTAAATTCTACCAACGGTAAGTACCTTTCCCAACTACCTTGAAATTCCAATACGCAACATCTGAGCATGTCTTCAAGAATTTGAATTACTCTCTCTGATTGTCCATCAGTTTGTGGATGGAAGGCAGTGCTAAAATTTAACTTTGTACCTAATGCCTCTTGCAACTTTTGCCAAAATCGTGAAGTAAATCTCGGATCTCTATCTGAAATGATTGACAAAGGTATTCTATGAAGTCTAACAATCTCACGGATATACAATTCAGCCAACTTATTAAGAGAATAATCCGTACGTACCAGAATAAAATGAGCCAATTTAGTCTGTCTGTCAACTATTACCCAGATGGCATTTTTCTTCCCCGGAGTTAACGGCAACCCTGATATAAAATCCATAGTAATCCGATCCCATTTCCATTCAGGAACCATGATAGGCTGGAGTAATCCCGAAGGTACTTGGTGTTCAGCTTTCACTTGTTGACAAACTAAGCACTTTTGATACAAGCTCAGAAATATCTCTTTTCATTCCACTCCACTAGTACATTTTCTTCAAGTCATTATACATTTTCGTACTGCCCGGATGAACTGCCAAACAACCATTATGTGCTTCATACAAAATCTTTTGAATCAACTCATCATTTTTCGGTACACAAATCTGATTTTTAAACATCAAGCAACCATCAGAACCAATTCAAATCGATCCCGTGTCGACTTCACACTTTTTCTTGGATTAAAATCTTGATCATTTTTCTGAGCTTCAGAAATCTCTTGTAAAAACATCGATCTTGCTCTTAACTCTGCTAGAATCGAACCATCATTTGATATCTTTAACCGAGTGTTCATAGTTCTGAAAGCAAATAACAATTTTCTGCTTAAAGTATCGGCAACCACATTCGCTTTTCCCGGATGGTAATCAATAACAAGCTCGTAATCTTTCAATAACTCCAACCATCTTCGTTGTCTCAAATTCAAGTTTTTTTTTGTGACATCAAGTACTTAAGACTTTTGTGGCGGTATATACTCGGCACTTTTCACCATACAAATAATGTCGCCAAATCTTCAAAGCAAACACTATAGCAGCCAATTCCAAATCATGAGTCGGATAATTTCTTTCGTGAGATTTTAACTACCTCAAAGCATAAGCCATTGCTTTTCCTTCTTGCATAAGTACACATCCTAAGCCATTTCGAGAAGCATCACTATACACCACAAATTCTTTACCTGATTCGGGTTGTACCAACACTGGTGCTTCAGTTAATAACTTTTTCAATTCTTCAAAACTCTGTTGACATTCTTCCATCCATTCAAATTTAACATTCTTTCGGAGTAGTCTAGTCATAGGAACAGTAATTATAGAAAATCCATTTACAAACGCCGATAATACCCAGCTAGCCCCAAGAAACTTCTAGCCTCGGTTACATTTTTCGGTGGTTTCCAATCAACAATGGCTGAAATCTTACTAGGATCAACCCGTATACCATCACCTGAAACAATATGACCCAAAAATCCAACTTCCCGGAGCCAAAATTCACTTTTACTAAACTTAGCATGTAGCTGCTTATCTTTCAAAGTTTGCAAAACTATCCTCAAATGCTCAGCATGCTCTGTCTCATCTTTTGAATAAATTAAAATATCATCTATAAACACCACAACAAATTTGTCCAAGTATGGTTGAAATATGCAATTCATTAAATCCATAAACACAGCAGGAGCATTTGTCAACCCGAATGGCATAACTAAAAATTCATAATGACCGTACCTTGTTCTAAAAGCAGTTTTAGGCACATCCGACTCTTTTACTCGCAGCTGGTAATACCCAGATCTCAAGTCAATCTTTGAAAACCATGTCGCTCCTTTTAGCTGATCAAACAAATCATCAATCCTTGGCAACGGATACTTGTTTTTGATTGGCACCTTGTTTAACTGCTGATAGTCAACACACAATCTCATAGAACCATCCTTCTTTTTCACAAATAACACGGGAGCACCCCAAGGTGAAAAACTCGGTCTCACAAAGCCTTTATCAGTCAACTCTTGCAACTGTGACTTTAATTCTTTCAACTCTGCTAGTGCCATTCTATATGGAGCAATCGAGATCGGAGCTGTTCCCGGTATCAAATCAATACCAAATTCTACTTCCCTGACTGGAGGCAAACCCGGCAATTCTTCTGGAAATACGTCCGCAAATTCACACACAACCGGCATTGATTCAACTTTCTTTTCAACTTCTTTTGTATTAATTACATAAGCCAAATAAACTTCATAACCCTTTCTCAAATATCTCTGAGCTGACATCGAAGAAATCATACTAGATAATGCCTCTGATTTGTCTGGTTCAACCCGCAGAATTTCACCACTTTCACACTTTAATTTTATAACCTTTTCTTTGCAATTTATTATAGCATCATGCAATGTCAACCAATCCATTCCCAAAATAACATCAAATTCATCAAACGGCAACAACATCAAGTCGGCCAGAAAGTAATGACCCCGAATCATTAAAGGGCATTTCTTGCATACTTTATCAACTATCACACATTTGACTAACTGATTTGACACTCTAATCATAAATTCTGTGTTCTCAACAGGTATATTCATACTAGACACCAGTTTCATGCATACATATAAATGAGTAGAACTGGGATCAATCAAAGCAATAACATTAACATCATAAAGAGAAAATATACCAGTAATCACATCGGGTGATGAAGCATCTTCACGTGCTTTTATAGCATAAGTTCTAGCTGGAGCCCTTGCTTCAGATTTGGCTGCTGAATCTCTGGCTACATTTTTGCTGTTTGCTTCATTTCCAGCTTTTCTCAAATATCCATCCATGTCCTTACTACTAAACTTTCCAAAAATTCCATCCATGTCCAATTTTTGTCCATAGACTTAGAAATTGGTTAAATTGCTATTTAAGACCTCCTCATTAATATTCCAAAATAATTTCATACTAAAAACTCCTAGAATGCAAGTTTTGTAAATTATTCGATTTAGTCCCTAATTTCAATTTAAGCACTTTAGGCATAGGATTTCATCATGAAATTTTCACACAATCATGCAATCATATCATAAACATCGAAATAATTATAAAATAATTATTTCTATCTCGAATTTGTGGTCACAAAATCACTATTCCAATTAGGCCCTAATTCAGGATATTACAAAATATATGCATACAAATATATGTATCATTTACAACCATATTTCAAGTTTAACTATTTTATATTTAAACCCTATAAATGCCATACAAACCATAATATGTATAATAATTTCTACCGGAGCAATCTGGATAGTTTGGTCGATGTGTTGATCCGATCCTCCAAACTCAAGTTGATCTACAAGAAACATTAAACAACACGAGTAAGCTTAATGATGCTTAGTAAGTTCATTGGTTTAAAATTAAATCTTACCGAACATACTATAACAAATCATAAAACATGCAATTCACGAACACTTCTTGCCAATCACAATTTCAAATGGTGAATTCACTTGATTGAGCTCAATATCAATAACTACTTAAATTCTATCACTTTAATCCATATGACACTTACCATTCTTTGTCAAATTAAAGAACGTCATATGGAATTGAGTACATCTTTTTCTTGATGTCGTAGTCCAACTATGGTCTTACACTTATATTGCCATGGCCCTGCCATGGTCTTACACTTGTAATCCATAACCCAGTTATGGTCTTATCATCAGGATGCCATAGCCCAGCTATGGTCTTGCACATACATATACTACCATGGTCCAGCCATGGTCTTACGTTCACGGTGCCATAACCTAGTTATCGTCTTTTCACTAAAATGCCATAGCCCAACTATGGTCTTACATTTAAATTTTTGCAATGGTCCAACCATGGTCTTATCCGTCAATTCATCTTGTGTCACGGAACGGTTGTACTCAATCCTGCGTTCCACTTAATTTAAATATTTAATTTGATTTTCATTTTATTACAATAATTATAAATCAATAACAAAGACATGAAATAATACATTATATCATTCCTAAATCAATAACTTATCATGAAAGTTCAACCATATGAACTTACCTGGGGTAAATTGTAGAAGTTGTAGAAATTCAGGGACTAGTCTATTAATTTCCCTTTTCCACGTTTATCTTCGGGTTCTTGATCTATAATATAAAATTATCCATTCATCAGCATCTAATTCAATTTATGCCCTTTAATTTTTGAAATTACACATTTTACCTAAAATTTTACAGTTCTTACAATTTAGTCCCTAATCAATTAACCCATCAATTGAACTCATTTTTCTCAATTAACACTTTAACCAATTATTTTAGGCTACTAAACAGCCTTTTATATTTAGAACTTCAACACCAAACCCTAATTATTATTTTTTTTCACAATTAGGTCCTAAAATCAATTTCTATTGAAATTACTTAATAAAATCATCATATAATAAAATTAAAGCTTCAAATCCATGTTAATTAATCATAAATATCTAGAACTTATCTATGGTAACTTTCAAAATTACCAATAGAAACCTAATTGCAAAGGTCTCAAAAACACAAAAATTTCAAGAAAAGACCAATAATTGAACTTACATGGTGTAAAATAAATAAACTAGCTTAAAACCTTCTCCTATGGAGTTTTTGGCTGAAGAAAAGTGAAGAGATATCTAGAAATTTCAATTTGATCATTGTTTTATTTGATTAATTTGCAAAATTTCCAATTTTGCCCTTATTTCACCCAATTTCCTTTTTTTTTTCCTGCACATGTCGTTTTAGCCTTTTAATTAATGTCTAATTGCTGTTTTGGTCCTCCCTTATTCACCAATTAAGCTATTTAATCACTATTTCTTTAATTAGCAAGTTTTGCACCTTTTTCAATCTAGTCCTTTTTATTTAATTAACCATCAAAACGTTAAAATTTTCTACCGAAACTTTAATACTAACTCAATGACACTCCGTAAATATTTATAAAAATATTTAGGACTCGATTTAATCGAGGTCTCGATACCTCATTTTTAACCTAACTTACCTAATAAATTCTTTTAAATCACAAAATTCACTGGTTTAAGAATATTTCTAAAATCACACTTGACTCATAAATATTAATTTATTAAATTTTCAAACTTACTCGTCGGATTTAGTGATCACGTGTAACACCCCGTACCCGAGTCCGCTGCCGGAATCGGACACGAGGGGTTAACGGCTTAAACCATTCACTTTCACAGTCCATTTTAAAAATTTTCCAGGCAGTTAGCTAACTGCGTCACTATCACTTTAAAAATCATATCTTGAGTTCTAAAACTCGAAAACCAGTTTCGTAATTTTTCCCTGAAACTAGACTCATATATGCATCTACAAATTTTTTTCTAGAATTATTGGTCAGGCAAATTAGTACAGTTTATTAGTTAAATTCTCCCCTGTTGCAGGGATCGACTACACTGACCTTCGTGGTTTACGAATTGGATATCTCCCTGTACAGGGCTTCAATACTGATGCCGTTTGTTTCTATAGAAACTAGACTCAAAGAGGAATCTATACATATATGGAATGACTCCTAATTATCTCTGGTTAATTTACAATGAATTTCCAAAGTTGGAACAGGGAATCCAGAAACTGTTCTGGCCCTGTCTCACGAAAACTTAAATATCTCTTAACATACTGTTCATATGATCGTTTCGTTACTTTCCTACGAAAATAGATTCATCAAGGTTCGACTACATAATTTATTCACTATTTAATTATCTTTCTACTATTTTTAGTGATTTTTCACATTCACGTCACTGCTGCTACCAGCATCTATTTTTAAGGTAAACTTTACCTATTTCATGGTCCTCCATGGATCAACTAGAGTTTGTCATACATATACCAAAAGTGATCATGAATGACCACTCCCATGGCTAACCGTTACCAACATTTCCATACCTCTTGACAAACAACATACAACGATTATAATGCTATGATCAAAGTATATCTAAGCCATTTTCGCATGGCTATCCGAATTTACACAAAACCGAAGGGTACATGACCTACACCAAAAGGGTAGTCCTATACATTAACCAAGATATCCTCTCACTACTAGTCTATTCTATACATGCCATAAGATATTCCAAAACATAGCAGTACCAAACAGTGGATAGTGATAGTGTGACTAGTTGTTTGACGATCCCCGAGCCTGTAGCTTCCAAATGAGATCTATAAAACAGAGGAAACAAAGTACACGGAGTAAGCATTACAATGCTTAGTAAGTTTCAAGCAGTGTCAACAGATAACAATCAAGTTATAACATAGTTGTTCGTATTTTATTTCACTCTTCCTTGGGCATACCACCCCTTTATCCAAATATGCACATCTCATCATAATCATAGGAATAGTCTCATAGATTGCTCTCGTATACATCACATAACTACCTTATGGTTTAGTTTAAATCAAGCTCACATATAAGCTTGGAGTAAATCCCTTTTTAACCTTTCGCATTGCGTATTTTTATAAGCAATTCTTATAAAAGAAGTCTTACCGGACATAATCTCCACACGTAGTCATCGGGTCTTACCGGTCATAATCTCCACACGTAGTCATCGGGTCTTACCGGTCATAATCTCCACACGTAGTCATCGGGTCTCACCGGAACATATTCAAGTTTCATGTACATTTAATCACATGTTACAACATTCACATTAGCCATTCGGCTTTACCACATATGCATATCACACATATATTTTACATTAGCCATTAGGCCTTATCACATATACATACACTTTCACATTCACCACATCGGCCATTAGGCCTCATCACATATACATACACTTTCACATTCACCACATCGGCCATTAGGCCTCATCACATATACATACACTTTCACATTCACCACATCGGCCATTAGGCCTCATCACATATACATACACTTTCACATTCATCACATCGGCCATTAGGCCTCATCACATATACATCCACTTTCACATTCATCACATCGGCCATTAGGCCTCATCACATATACATCCACTTTCACATTCATCACATCGGCCATTAGGCCTTATCACATATACATACACTTTCACATTCACCACATCGGCCATTAGGCCTCATCACATATACATACACTTTCACATGCATCGCATTGGCCATTCGGCCTTCTCACACATATATGTATATCATACATATTTCATATTTTTCTTGTACATCAATTTCAGCAATAGCTTATAAGCAACTCAAATAGTTTCATCAAAGTTTACAACAAAATCACATATTCACTACAAGCAGTTTTTCTGACCAACAGTCACCAAGTTGTTTATAACTGGAGCTACAAAACTCAAAATCAATTGCCGTTAATTTTCCCCGAATGTAGACTCATGTATCTTCCACCCATAAAATTTTCAGAATTTTAGGTTTGGCCAATCAATACCAGATTTTTCTTAAAGCTTCCCCTGTTTCACTGTTTGACTAATCTGACCACTCTTCACTACGAATCAAATTTTTCATTGTACAGAATTCATAATGTGTTCTATTTGACTCCATTTGAAACTAGACTCATTAAGGAGTCTAAGCATATAAATCTTATCTCATAACCATTTTTGTACGAATTATAATGATTTTCCAAAAACAGAACAGGGGATTTCGGAGTCATTCCGACACTGTCCCGCACAACATTAAATATCTCTTTATAGGAAATTTCTTTGCTTCCACGGTCTCTTTTATAAGAAACTAGACCAACTAAGATTTGATTACATATTTTATTCAGCCTATAATTCCACACCAACAATTTATAGTGATTTTCTAAAATCACCTTACTGCTGCTGTCCAAGCAATTTATTACAATTTGCTCTTAAATTTCCAAGTCCAAACACTTATGAACTTACCATTTGGGTTTAAGACATATCATGGCCACATCATATCTTATCAAATCAACTCATTATGCCCTATTATGATTGAATTTACTCAACGATTTATCGCTTAAAACTTACCTCGAAAGTGGTCGACGACTAGATATCCACGGCTATTCGTTTACTTCCTCTTTTCCTTATCCGACTTTGATCCTCTAGGCTCTTTAGCTAAATCAAACAATTTACTTCCCAATCAAACACCATCACACGGCATCCATATACATTTTAGAACCATTCTTAACATATTTACTACTCAAGCATGTAACTTAACAACTTAACCATTAGTTGCCGAACCACAAACAAAACATATTCATACGTCAATATCTCAAACCTTACCATAACAACCAATATGCAAGATATCACATATACATAACTTGGCTTATGAGAACATATGTATTACATCATAAACACATCTTTTACCAATTTCCTCACTTAAGCCAAATTTTTTTATAATCAATCACAAAGAAAATATACCACAATCACACTTCCAAAATGAGCTACCTCCATGGCCGATTATACTTCATCATTGACATATCTCATTTTCGAATCATATAATCAACATTTGTTCAAGACATCAAACCTCTTTAATTTCGGCTATTACTAATATAAACATTCACAAATATATTCTTAGGAAGACCGATTTCTTTCCATAACACATTCATCATCAATACACCATCACATGCACCATTACAAAGCTTCACTTTTAGCATGCAAATGATATCAACACAATCTTACCTTAGCGAATATCATCTCCATGACATAGTAAGGATTGGAACCATGGCTAGTTAGAACTCAAGCTAACTACTAAAATATACATGAATCTCATGGCAAAACATCAAACTTACCTTAATAGTGACCTAGGATAGCGAATGCTTCACTCCTTCTTCCTTTTTTTCCTTCAAATTTTCAGCCAAAAGATGAATCAAAGGATGAACATTTTTTTTCTTCTTTGTTTTCTTTCTTCCATTCACGGCAAGGGAGGGGGAGCATGGATGAGACCATTTTTTTTCTTTCTTTGCCCATGCTCTTTAATTTATTTTTCCACCCATGATGCACCAACAAAACATGTCTATGACATGTTTTGCCCATCATCCTTTGTCATGGCCAGCCACTAGCAATTAAAAGGGGAATTTGACATGCAAGTCCTCCTTTTGTTTACATGCACTATTAGATCCTTGTAGATTAGCCTATCACATTTCAAAAGTGTCACACAAGTCCTTTTGACTAAATTCACATGCAATTTACTAAATCGAAGCTTAAGATTTTCACACATTCATATTCACATATTTTAGACCATAAATATCACATCCAAATAATTTGGTGACTCGGTTTAGCGGTCCCGAAACCGGTTTCCGACTAGGGTCACTTTAGGGCTGTCACATCACGAATCACTGTTTCTGACACTACTAAAAATTAGACTGTTACAAAATTCTCAGGCCTCCCTCTAGTATAAATAACTCCCTCCTATCATTTCTCAAATTATCCATTCACATCTCAGCATTCTCTCATTCTCTTCCACGCATAGGGCTTGAAATCTCTAGTTTTCCTCTGTTCTTTTTTTTAGTTCAAAGGTTAAATGATTATCAAGTGGGGAAAAACCTCTTTGGCCAGCAATTTTGAGGAGAAATTGTCAAAAGAGCAATAATAAAGATTGGAGGAAGCCACCACAATCGGTTCTCGAGAAACCGCTAAAATCATTGAGAAATCTTCTTCTTTAATCTTTATTTTTTTCCTTGTTTATTCAACATGCTTTCAAATTTCATTGATGTTTTTCCATTGACAATGATAAATTAATTGTATTTTAGTTTGAATGATTACATAAATTTGATAAAATTCATTCGATTCATGTTCATAATATTTTTGTGCCTTAGTTATTCATGCTTTCAATTAAAATCACTTATGTATTTCATGCATTAAAATGTGTTTGAATGCATTAGAATTAGTTGCTCAGTCCTAACTAGATGACGATTAATGGACACAATAATTGGAAGATGCATGCTTAATTTAAGTCTTAACCCGATTAAATTAAAGGTTCGTAATAACTCTAGCGAGCTCTTCTACCTTGCATAACTTTAGGTTTACATGATTAAATTGTTTCAAACCTAATTCGTCCCTGTTACTTCACATAAATGCTAAGAAACCCTTAGTTAAATATGGACATATAAATATACATGTTTTTTTAAGTATAGGAGTTTGAAAGAACTTATATTAAATTTCAAGTTAATTAATGATCGAGTTGCCATGGAATATTTTTCGGATTATTGTTAACATGATGAAGAATGAATTGAGTCAAATGTTGTCATTATTCTAGCTTACTCCTATTATTATTGTTAAAACTTGTGAGTTACTATTTTAGTTATTTGTTAAATTTTTCTTTGTATATTTAAATTTTAGTTAATTAGATTAATTTCCATATCAAACTATTTGATTATTTTTCACCAATTTTGTGATTTGTTAATTTTACAAATATTAATTAGCATATACAATCCCTGTGGAGACAATAACTTTTAATACTTACTTAAAGACTATGTACACTTGCACATTTCGCAGCGAACCAAAACTCAAAGAGATGAGGCTTGAAGAGCTTCTGTGACTGTGGGAACTGGGGAAAGTGCTTAAGGCGATAATAACAAAGTGATACTGAGCAAAAAATAAAACTAAAACCTTTACTGTATATGTGACAGCCCAAAATTGACCCTAGTCGGGATGTGGTTTCGGGACCACAAAATCGAGGCATAAAAATAATTTAAAATTTATTTTGATGCCTATAATATGTGTTAATTCATGTGTGACATTTTTGATGTTTCGATTTAGAGTTATAAATGTGAATTTCACTAGAAAGGATCTAGTAGTAAACTTTGAAAGTATGATGGGGAAATGTGTGATGACTAGTTGATAATGCATGCAAAAATAAGGATTTGCATGTCAAATTTCCCCAACATGAAGTGGCCGGCCATGACAAGGGTGTATGGGCTAAACATGTCATGAAACATGTTTTGTTAGTGTATTAGGGAGAAATAATAAACAATGGTGTATGGGTGATAAAAGAATGAAAAAAAAATGTGTGTGAGTGTGGTATCTTCTCCCATTGCCGTGAGTTGTAGAGAAAGAAAGAAAAAATTTTGTTCATCCATTTTCTCTTCTTTGGCCGAAAATACTAAGGAAAAAGGAAGGATTTTTGCTTCATGCTTGGTTTAGAAGAGAACTAGAAGGAGATTTGGCTATACTTGCATCAAGATTAAGGTATGTTTGAGGTTGTGTCATGAGATTCATGCTTGTTTTGGTTGCTAACTTGATGTGCATGTTAGCCATGGTTCAAATCCTTGTTCGCCATGAAAATGGTATTTGGCCAAGGGTGATATTGTGTTAAAGCCATTGCATGCTAAATGTGAAGCTTGTTGATGATGCATGTAATGATGGATTGACTACTCTTGAAATTTCTTTTAGTATTCTTGAGTAGGACATTGAATTCTTTGTTTAACCATGACCGAAGTTGAAAGGGGTATGGTTGTGATGTATTCGCCATGGTGCATTCATGAGCATGATTTATGCTTGTTACTTGATTGGTAAAATTTGTGTTTGGATGGGTATGAACCCCTTGAGATTCGACCTTGCACCTATATGTGTATACATGTTTGTACATGATGTATTGGTATGACATATATACTACCTCAAAGTATGTATTTTCATGTGATTATGTTTTGATTATGAAGTAAATGATAGATGTGTATTGAGCTACAATATGTAAAGCATTAGCTAGTAAAACGTGTGCCATTCATGTGTGGTATTAAACACATAATTGGCCTCAACATCAACATGCATAATCGACCATGAATGAGTACCTAAGAGGTTGTGTTGTTCGCCATGAGTAAGCATGTTGAAGGCTTTGTGTGTTGAGTCGATTCATGAATTCGTACTTATGTGACTTTAATGTCTAGTGAATATATGTGGGCTAAGTGCCTTGAGTTCCTCTTTTGATACTCAAATGATTGAATCAATTTAATTGTTAAATTAAGCTCAAGAGCAAAGAGGGACCAAATCTGATAAAGGGAAGGAAAAAGTAGTCGAATAGCCATCGGAATCATTCGACAACATCCGAGGTAAGTTTTCGAGTATCGAAACTTAGATTTTGATTCGATTGAATGAAGTAATAAGCAATCGAAATTGTGCCCTTGTATGTGGCCATTGAGCCGAAATGATATTCTTGATTAAGTAAATTGTGCACAAAAGTTTGTTATGAAATTGAAACAAAGATGTGTATGAATGTGCGAATTGTGATATCCGGGCTAAGCCCAAAGGCAATTGTGCGAGTTGTGATATCCGGGCTAAGCCCGAAGGCAATTGTGCGAGTTGTGATATCCGGGTTAAGTCCCGAAGGCATTTGTGCGGGTTATCATAACCGGGCTATGTCCCGAAGGTGTTTGAACAAGTAGCTATATCCGGATAAACTCCGAAGGTATGTGATTCAAGAACTTTGAACTTGCTGTAAAAATTTTCAGTTAATACGCTTGAAATTCCCAACAACAAGAGTGCGTTTAGTGTGTGCTTTGCACACTATGAGTAAGTGTATGTGCGTATTTGCTCCAATGATAAATGAGTTATCGGCCTTGACTAAGCCGTTATTAGTGTATGAATATAAGAGTTGGGATTGTGTAGTAAGCATGTCTTTGAGAAATTGTGCATATGAATTATTGTTTAGCTACTTGAATGCTATGCTTTGGTTGTGTGTATATTATGGCTCGAAACTTACTAAGCATAAATTGCTTACTCCGTTTCTTTGTTTCTCTGTTTATAGATTTTGCTCATTAGCAATCGGATTTGGGATCATAGAAGTTGAAGTCAACCATACTATCAAAGCCCTTTTTGGTACTCCTTTAGTTGGGTTTTGGATATGGCATGTATAGGACTACCCTCGGTTGTTTTTAAGTACTTTGTGATGTATATGTGTGCGGCCATGCGAAAATGGTTCATAAAAGTGGAGTATGGAATTTGACCATATGTGGTTTGTAATTATATTTGGTTTCATGATGTGATTATGGTTTGGAATGAGAGAGTTGGTCACATGATCAGCCATTGGAATGGCTAAATATGATCATATGTGGACCTAAGTATGACTAGACTATAGTTGGTCCATGGGAACTACAATATAGGTAAAGCCTACCTTAAAAACAGAGGCTGCCAGCTGCAGTGACGTGGATGTGAAAAATCACCAAAATTTGTAGGAATGGTGTTAAATACTGAATAAATTATGAGATCGAAACTTGACGAGTCTATTTTCATGTGAAAGTAACGAAACGATCATATGAATAGTATACCGAGAGATATTAAAGTTCTCGTGAGACAGGACCAGAACGGTTTCTAGGTCCCCTGTCGCGACTTTGAAAATTTACTATAAATTATCCAGAATTAATTTGGAGTTATACCCTATATGTGCAGATTCCTTTTTGAGTCTAGTTTCATTAGAAATAAACGGAACCAGTATTAAAGCCCTGTACAGAGAGATATTCAAGTTGTAACGCACGAAGGTCAGTGTAGTCGACCTCTGTAACATGGGTGACTTTAACTAATAAACTGTACCAATTGGCCAGACCAAAAATTATAGAAATAAATCCATGGAAGTATATATGAGTCTAAATTCAGGGAAAATTTACGGAATCAGTTTCCGAGTTTTGAAACTCGAGATATGATTTTTAAGACGACAGTGACGCAGTTTTCCAGCCTGTCTGGAAAGGCCAAATTGGTCGGTGCTTTAAGAGGACTTGGCTCGTTAACCCCTCGTGTCCGACACTGGCGATGGTCTCGGGTTCTGGGTGTTACAATTTTATTGGTCTCAGAGCTACGGTTTAGTCGATTCTAGGACTATCGTGATATGTTTGGGGTCTAGCTATACATGCCATTAAGTGATAAATTGATAGTGTGGTGATTTCTGACATTCTGAATTTGTGATTGTTTATAGCAATGGATCCCGATCCCAACCGAGCAATAGCTGATGATAAGGAGAGTGTGGCCCCTGCTCCCGTGCAAGGGACAGCGCCGGCGGACTCTCAACCTATTGCTAGCAATCCGAATGATGAGGCTAAGCAAGCCTTTTATAGTGTGATGAATGATTGGTTCAACCAATACATTCGAACTAACACGGCTGTTCCACAACCTCCATTCCCGACTAACGCAACCCCCGCACCTACAATACCTCCGGTAACTGACCAAATAAGGTCAAGTAAGCCCCCAGTCGACAGAATTCGTAAACATGGGGCTACTGAATTTAAAGCTACGGATAGCGACGATGCCGAGCAAGCTGAATTTTGGTTGGACAACACTATCCGGGTGCTCGATGAGCTATCTTGTACACCCGATGAATGTTTAAAGTGTACTATCTCCTTGCTATGCGATTCCGCCTACTATTGGTGGAGTACTCGACTTCACAGTGCCTAGAGAGCAAGTAACTTGGGAGTTCTTTCTAACCGAGTTCCGAAAGAAGTATATCAGTCAGAGATTCATCGACCAAAAACGAAAGGAATTTCTTGATCTCAAGCAAGGCTCTATGTCAGTTACTGACTATGAGCGAAAATTTGTTAGACTTAGTAGGTACGCTCGGGAATGTATTTCGTCCGAAGCTATTATGTGTAAACGCTTCGAGGATGGACTGAATGATGATATAAAGCTGTATGTTGGCATTTTGGAAATCCGAGAGTTTGTGGCTCTTGTCGAGCGAGCGTGTAAAGCCGAGGAGCTCAGTATGGAGAAAAGAAAAGCTGAAGTGGGAGCAAGGGAGTTTCGTAAGAGGTCTTCGGGGAAGCCCTCCCCACAGTCATCAAAGAAATTTAGAGATGGCTTAGGCCGGTCTAGAGACACTTCGGGCTTTTCTAGACGAGACCGCGATCGACCCCCTATGGGCACGCGAGTCACTTCGATCGCCAGTGTTGGCAATGATCGTCGAGATAGAACAGAGTGCCAATATGGTGGCAAATGACATTCTGGGAGTTGTAGATTCCGTGACCGCTCCTGTTACAAGTGCGGATCAGTCGATCATTTCATTAAAGATTGCCCGAGCTTATCTGAACAAAACGTAAATCAAAGTGGGAACCCGGGTGCTACCACAACCCGAGGTGGGCCACCTAGAAATACGGGCAATGCTAGTGGCGGTCAGAGAGGATCTCGAGATGCTACCATCAGATCTGAGGCTCGTGCTCCTGCTAGGACTTATGCCATACGCGCACGCGAGGATGCTGCCTCACTAGATGTTATTACCGGTACTTTCACTCTTTTCGATACTAATGTGATTGCTTTGATTGACCCTAGTTCTACTCATTCTTATATATGTGAAACCTTAGCGCCCAGTAAGACTTTGCCTATTGAGTCTACTGAGTTTGTAATTCGGGTGTCAAACCCCTTGGGTCATTACGTGCTTGTCAACAAAGTGTGTAAGAAAGGTCCCCTAGTATTCCGAGGTTCTTGTTTTCCAGCGGACTTGATGCTTTTGCCGTTCGACGAATTCGACGTTATTCTTGGTTTGGATTGGTTGACCATGCACGAAGCGGTTGTAAATTGCAAAAGCAAGACTATCGATCTGAGGTGCACGAATAACGAGATAATTCGGGTTGAGTCTACGGACTTAAAGGGATTGCCACCGTAATATCAGCAATGTTGGCTCGTAATACGTAAGAAAGGGTGTGAAGCATACCTTGCGTATGTGCTCGATGATAAGGAGTCGAAAAAGAAACCCGAATCTGTGCGTGGTTTGTGAATACCGGATGTTTTCCTGAAGAATTGCGGGTTTACCACCTGTTCGGAAATAGAGTTTGGCATTGAATTGGTACTGGTACCACTCCAATTCGATAGCTCCGTGTCGTATGGCACCAACGGAATTAAAGGAGTTGAAAGCTCGGTTGCAAGAATTGGTGGATAGAGGTTTTGCTCGCCCGAGTTTTTCACCTTGGGGTGCACCAGTGTTGTTTGTGAAAAAGAAGGATGGAACCATGAGGCTGTGCATCGACTATCGTCAGCTTAATAAAGCGACGATAAAGAACAAATATCCGTTACCGCGTATCGACTAATTGTTCGATCAATTGAAGGGAGCCTCAGTGTTCTCGAAAATAGATTTGAGATCGGGCTATTATCGATTCTGGTCGAGATTCGGACGTACCCAAAGCGCCTTGAGCGAGATATGGTCACTACGAGTTCCTAGTGATGCCGTTTGGGCTTACTAATGCCCCTGCGGTATTTATGGATTTGATGAATCGGATCTTCAGACCATATTTGGATCGGTTCGTAGTTGTCTTCATTGATGACATTTTGGTCTATTCGCAAAATGAGACCGAACACGCTGAACACCTGAGCATAGTGTTGTGAATTTTACGGGATAAGCAGTTATATGCTAAGTTCAGCAAGTGTGAGTTCTGGTTGAGGGAGGTTAGCTTCTTGGGTCATGTGGTATCTGCAGACGGGGTATTCGAGTCGACCCGAATAAATTTTCAGCCATACTTAATTGGAAGCCTCCGAGAAATATTACTGAGGTTCGGAGCTTTTTGGGGCTTGCCAGTTATTGCCGACGATTTGTAAAAGGTTTCTCAACGATAGCCATGCCAATGACGAAACTACTCCAAAAGGATGTTAAGTTCGAATGGACGGAGAAATGTCAGAAAAGTTTCGATCAACTGAAAACTTATTTGACTGAAGCCCCAATTCTAGTGCAACCTAAATCTGGCAAAGAGTTTGTCATCTATAGTGACGCCTCCCTACTCGGGTTAGGTTGCGTATTGATGCAAGAAGGTCGAGTTGTGGCCTGTCGTCGAGGCAATTAAAGCCACACGAGAAAAATTATCCGACCCATGATCTCGAATTGGTCGCCATCGTATTCGCCTTAAAGATATGGCGACATTACTTATTTGGTGAGAAGTGCCATGTGTATTCGGATCACAAAAGTCTCAAATATTTGATGACTCAAAGAGACTTAAATTTGCGACAAAGACATTGGCTCGAGTATTAAAGGATTATGAGCTGGTCATTGACTATCACCGGGTAAGGCGAATGTGGTTGCGGATGCCTTGAGTCGTAAATCATTATTCGCTTCTGAGCGATGAACGTGCACTTGTCCGCTCGATCGACAATGTGTTAGTAGCTGAATTGAAAGCCAAACCATTATTGATACATCAAATTTGTGAAGCTCGAAAAGTCGACGATGAGTTGGTTGCAAAAGCGGGTGAGTGTGTTCGAACAAGGAATCGAGTTTCAAATCGATGATGACGATTGTTTGAGGTTCAAAAGTCATCTGTGTGTTCCAAAGAATTGAAACTTATTTTGATAATTCGAACGAAGCCCATTGAAGCCGAATGGCAATCCACCGAGAGTACGAAGATGCACAACGATTTGAAACGTCGGTTTTGGTGACATGGTATGAAACGAGACATCTCCGACTTTGTTTCGAGATGTTTAATATGTCAACAAGTGAAAGCGAAACATCAAGTGCCTTCAGGATTACTTCAGCCGATCACGATACCCGAGTGGAAATGGGATCGAGTCACAATGGACTTTGTATCCGGACTGCCATTGTCAGCAAGTAAGAAAGATGCGATTTGGGTCGTTGTAGATAGATTGACTAAGTCGGCTCACTTTGTCCCCATACGTACGGATTTTTCAATGGACAAACTAGCCGAATTGTACGTTTCTCAGATTGTGAGATTACACGGGGTGCCTATTTCCATCGTGTCGGATAGAGATCCGAGATTTACCTCACGATTTTGGAAGAAGTTGCAAGAAGCTTTGGGTACCAAGTTGCATTTCAGCACCGCCTTTCACCCCCAAACTGATGGTCCATCCGAGTGGATAATTCAAATACTTGAGGATATGTTGAGATGTTGCATCCTAGAGTTTAGTGGTTCATGGGAACGGTATTTGCCTTTGATTGAATTCGCTTACAACAATAGTTTTCAATCAAGTATTAAGATGGCTCCTTACGAGGCTTTGTACGGTCGTAAATACCGTACACCATTGTTTTGGACTGAGCTCGGTGAAAGCAAAATTTTCGGGGTGGATTTGATTAAAGATGCTGAACAAAAAGTGATCCGTGAAAGTCTGAAGATAGCCTCCGATCGTCAGAAGTCGTACGCGGATCTGAAACGAAAAGACATCCAGTATCAGGTGGGAGATAAAGTGTTTCTCAAGGTTTCGCCTTGGAAAAGATACTCGATTCGTAGTAAGGGCAAGTTGAGCCCGAGGTTCATTGGGCCATATGAGATATCCGAGCGAGTCGGTCCAGTTGTATATCGTTTGATTTTGCCCCCTAAACTCGAAAAGATTCACGATGTCTTTCATGTTTCGATGCTTCAACGCTATAGATCTGATCCATCGCACGTGATTAGTCCATCAGAGGTTGAAATTCAAGCCAATATGAGTTATGAGGAAGAACCGATTCGTATCCTATCACGTGAAGTGAAAGAGTTGCGAAACAAGCGGGTTCCGCTAGTGAAAGTGTTATGGCTCAAACACGAGATAGAAGAAGCTACTTGGGAAACTAAGAACTCTATGAAAGAGCGATACCCAACCCTATTTACCGGTAAGATTTTCGGGGACGAAAATTTCTTAAGTGGGGGAGAGTTGTGACAGCCCAAAATTGACCCTAGTCGGGATGTGGTTTCGGGACCACAAAACCGAGGCATAAAAATAATTTAAAATTTATTTTGATGCCTATAATATGTGTTAATTCATGTGTGACATTTTTGATGTTTCGATTTAGAGTTATAAATGTGAATTTCACTAGAAAGGATCTAGTAGTAAACTTTGAAAGTATGATGGGGAAATGTGTGATGACTAGTTGATAATGCATGCAAAAATAAGGGATTTGCATGTCAAATTTCCCCCCCCAACATGAAGTGGCCGGCCATGACAAGGGTGTATGGGCTAAACATGTCATGAAACATGTTTTGTTGGTGTATTAGGGAGAAATAATAAACAATGGTGTATGGGTGATAAAAGAATGAAAAAAAATGTGTGTGAGTGTGGTATCTTCTCCCCATTGCCGTGAGTTGTAGAGAAAGAAAGAAAAAAATTTTGTTCATCCATTTTTCTCTTCTTTGGCCGAAAATACTAAGGAAAAAGGAAGGATTTTTGCTTCATGCTTGGTTTAGAAGAGAACTAGAAGGAGATTTGGCTATACTTGCATCAAGATTAAGGTATGTTTGAGGTTGTGTCATGAGATTCATGCTTGTTTTGGTTGCTAACTTGTTGTGCATGTTAGCCATGGTTCAAATCCTTGTTATGCCATGAAAATGGTATTTGGCCAAGGGTGATATTGTGTTAAAGCCATTGCATGCTAAATGTGAAGCTTGTTGATGATGCATGTAATGATGGATTGACTACTCTTGAAATTTCTTTTAGTATTCTTGAGTAGGACATTGAATTCATTGTTTAACCATGACCAAAGTTGAAAGGGTATGGTTGTGATGTATTCGCCATGGTGCATTCATGAGCATGATTTATGCTTGTTACTTGATTGGTAAAATTTGTGTTTGGATGGGTATGAACCCCTTGAGATTGACCTTGCACCTATATGTGTATACATGTTTGTACATGATGTATTGGTATGACATATATACTACCTCAAAGTATGTATTTTCATGTGATTATGTTTTGATTATGAAGTAAATGATAGATGTGTATTGAGCTACAATATGTAAAGCATTAGCTAGTAAAACGTGTGCCATTCATGTGTGGTATTAAACACATAATTGGCCTCAACATCAACATGCATAATCGACCATGAATGAGTACCTAAGAGGTTGTGTTGTTCGGCCATGAGTAAGCATGTTGAAGGCTTTGTGTGTTGAGTCGATTCATGAATTCCGTACTTATGTGACTTTAATGTCTAGTGAATATATGTGGGCTAAGTGCCTTGAGTTCCTCTTTTTGATACTCAAATGATTGAATCAATTTAATTGTTAAATTAAGCTCAAGAGCAAAGAGGACCAAATCGATAAAGGGAAGGAAAAAGTAGTCGAATAGCCATCGGAATCATTCGACAACATCCAAGGTAAGTTTTCGAGTATCGAAACTTAGATTTTGATTCGATTGAATGAAGTAATAAGCAATCGAAATTGTGCCCTTGTATGTGGCCATTGAGCGAAATGATATTCTTGATTAAGTAAATTGTGCACAAAAGTTTGTTATGAAATTGAAACAAAGATGTGTATGAATGTGCGATTGTGATATCGGGCTAAGCCGAAGGCAATTGTGCGAGTTGTGATATCCGGGCTAAGCCCAAGGCAATTGTGCGAGTTGTGATATCCGGGCTAAGCCGAAGGCAATTGTGCGAGTTGTGATATCCGGGTTAAGTCCGAAGGCATTTGTGCGGGTTATCATAACGGGCTATGTCCCAAGGTGTTTGAACAAGTAGCTATATCCGGATAAACTCCGAAGGTATGTGATTCGAGAACTTTGAACTTGCTGTAAAATTTTCAGTTAATACGCTTGTGAAATTCCCAACAACAAGAGTGCGTTTCGTGTGCTTTGCACACTATGAGTAAGTGTATGTGCGTATTCGCTCCAATGATAAATGAGTTATCGGCCTTGACTAAGCCGTTATTAGTGTATGAATATAAGAGTTGGGATTGTGAAGTAAGCATGTCTTTGAGAAATTGTGCATATGAATTATTGTTTAGCTACTTGAATGCTATGCTTTGGTTGTGTGTATATTATGGCTCGAAACTTACTAAGCATAAATTGCTTACTCCGTTTCTTTGTTTCTCTGTTTATAGATTTTGCTCATTAGCAATCGGATTTGGGATCATAGAAGTTGAAGTCAACCGCACTATCAAAGCCCTTTTTGGTACTCCTTTAGTTGGGTTTTGGATATGGCATGTATAGGACTACCCTCGGTTGTTTTTAAGTACTTTGTGATGTATATGTGTGCGGCCATGCGAAAATGGTTCGTAAAAGTGGAGTATGGAATTTGACCATATGTGGTTTGTAATTATATTTGGTTTCATGATGTGATTATGGTTTGGAATGAGAGAGTTGGTCACATGATCAGCCATTGGAATGGCTAAATATGATCATATGTGGACCTAAGTATGACTAGACTATAGTTGGTCCATGGGAACTACAATATAGGTAAAGCCTACCTTAAAAACAGAGGCTGCCAGCTGCAGTGACGTGGATGTGAAAAATCACCAAAATTTGTAGGAATGGTGTTAAATAGTGAATAAATTATACGATCGAACCTTGACGAGTCTATTTCATGTGAAAGTAACGAAATGATCATATGAATAGTATACCGAGAGATATTAAAGTTCTCGTGAGACAGGGCCAGAACGGTTTCTGGGTCCCCTGTCGCGACTTTGAAAATTTACTATAAATTATCCAGAATGAATTAGGAGTTATGCCCTATATGTGCAGATTCCTTTTTGAGTCTAGTTTCATTAGAAACAAACGGTACCAGTATTAAAGCCCTGTACAGAGAGATATTCAAGTTGTAACGCGCGAAGGTCAGTGTAGTCGACCTCTGTAACATGGGTGACTTTAACTAATAAACTGTACCAATTGGCCTGATCAAAAATTATAGAAATAAATCCATGGAAGGATATATGAGTCTAAATTCAGGGAAAATTTACAGAATCAGTTTCCGAGTTTTGAAACTCGAGATATGATTTTTAAGGCGACAGTGATGCAGTTTTCCAGCCTGTCTGGAAAGGCCAAATTGGTCGGTGCTTTAAGAGGACTTGGCTCGTTAACCCCTCTTGTCCGACACCGGCGATGGTCTCGGGTTCTGGGTGTTACAGTATATATAGTCAGAGCCTCAAATTTGGATAGTGGAGCTACTTTGAGGGTTGCCTCCAACTTGAGATTGGAAAAAAGAAAACCCATAATTTAGGGGTAAAGATTTAGGGATTATTCCAATTTTAAGAAAACTCAAGTTTTTATGTTTTATTTTTAAAAATTTTCATATATGATGGAAGAAAATGGGCAGCTGATTTTAGGAGGATTAAGGGATTTTAGGGAAGAAATAATAAGGAAGAAGATCAAAGATGACGACGATGATGGTGAGCAGTGGAAAGAAAAAATGGGGAAGAAGGAACTAGGGAAATTGGAAATTATATGCTTTTAATTATTTTAATAATTTTATATTTCAAAGAAATAAGTTCAATAATTTTAAAATAATTTGCTGACGTATAAGATAAAATTGTGCCACGTCAGCATTTAATTGTATTTGGACCTCACATCAGAAGTTAATGTTGACCGTTAGTTAACTAATAGCCACGTCAGCATGTCCATTAAAAATAGATTAATTTGACAAAAAAAACGTTAGGACTTAAAGTGATCCAAAAAAAGTGGAAGGGCCAAAGTGAACAAACAACCAAACGTTAGGGGCTATTTTTGGCATTATACATATTTCTTTTTATGTAATATATGTCATGGATTTTTTTTATACGTGATCTCATTTACAATTATTAGCATGTTTATTATATTGTCTTGATAGTATATTGACATGATCATTTTTTTAGTAATTAGTAAGGGAGTTTGCTGTTGAGTTTTGGATGAAAATGGGTGTAAATACCCCACGTCTTTAAAAGTTCATGCTTTGATACTTTTACATTTATATGATTATCAGCCGCCCAATTAGGAATTTTTTAGAGGTTAGAATTAAAATGTATATTTTACGATAATAAAAATATAATTTTATTATTTTAATAATAGTTTTTATCTTTATAATTTTTAAAGGATTAAATCAAAAGTTTTAACATTTTTGAGATCAAAGTGTAATTTTACCATTACTAATTTAAATTTTTATAAATTATAAAAGATCTAAATGAAAATATTTTCATTTTAGGGGACCGATGTCCATGCCAACCCTTTAGCTCCACCACTACATACGATCTAATAGAATGAGGCCTTTTGAACATGTTTATGTGTTTGTTGAACTGATGTTTAATTTCTTTTATTAATGTTGTGTTAATTATGACTAATATTCCTTATTCAACTTTTCATCACCATTAACAAGTGCATAACTTATAATTCTCAAAAGATATAAGTTTAACTTGATCCTCAAAATGTCGCGGATTCAATAAATTTCAAATTTATAAATTTTCCTTAATTTATTAAATATTTATAGGGTTCTCGAGAGATGTGGATTTTATAGTTTTCAAATAAATAAATTTCACTTTTTATGATGTTTTTAAGTCTCGAAGTGGGGCAGATTATTATTTTTTTAAATAAAACTGGGGCTTTCCAATTTAAAAATCAAGCCATCAAGTTTTTACAAACCTTTTAAAACTAAACAATGCTAAAGACCGAAAAAAATCGTATAGGCCTATTTTTAATCATCCCAACTAAAAAAATAAAATAAAAAACCTAGACAAAACCCAGCTTGGCCTCTTTTTCCAAAACCCCCTTACTCAGCTTCCAAGACAAGTCTTTTCTCCTTCCTCAAGGAGTAAAAAAACTTATTGAAATTCCATACTTTTCTTTTCAATGCATTTGTGCCTCTATCTTTGCAAGCTCCCGAACCTTCTTCTCCTCTAAGGCAAGCTTAATTCTTTGGCATCTTTCTTCACAAAATTTTTCCATTTAGAATACCTTTTTCCCAGTAACGAAATGTGATTGTTTTAAAAGTTTTTTAATCACAAATTTTTACCGGGTGGCGTTGGAATTTATGTTTTAAAATAAATTGATTTCACTTGTTGAAGAGTATGAAAACAGTTTGGAGGAGTTAGTTTGTTGAAGAAGTTGTTAAGAAGTTAAGTTAGTTACTTGAGCTTTTTGCTTAGTTTTTTGCTTAGCCTATAAAATCACGCTTTGTACACAATGAAAATTTTTCTGATGCAATACATAAACTAAGTTTATTTCTTCTTCTGTTGTTATTTATTTCTAGTTATTAAGTTGTTCAATGCTTTGTTACTAGTTTTGCTTGTTATATTTGGTTGCCTTCCTCGTAGCTGTCATCGGAGCATTGTCAATTTTACATGGTAATAGAGCTACTATTTTTCGGTCGGTAGAGCGATGATTATTCATCTTTTATGGATCTACCATCAATTCTTATTGTTACTTAGGTCAATCCATCTCTTACAAACAAGAAAATTAATGTTTTGTTAATGTTCACAATTTTCTTCTCTAAAAGTAGTAAGTGTTGTTTACGGTTCATGATAATGGTCTTGAAGGTTTTCTTGATGGAACTGAGGTTGTACTACTGCGAGTAGTCATGTCCACCATAGGAGAGGCAATGATCAATCTTGATTTTCACAAGCACAAGAAACAAGATTGAGCTCTTGCTTCTTGTCTGTTGTCCACCATCAGTCCTTATAGCTTGCGTAGATTAGATGGTGCTGAGATTTCTTGTTCTATTTGGAGTACTTTACCAAGGTTCTTTTCCACCAGTACAACCACCAAAGTCATGAATATCCGTTGTCAGTTATGAGCCATGAAGAAAGTAGATCTTTAAATGTGTGATTACATCACAAAATCAAAGAAGTATCGGACAACCTAGTTGCATATAGAAATGTCGCAATTAGAGTTGAACAAATTGCCACAATCTTGACCAGTCTACCATCTAAGTATGACTCTTTTGTCACTGTTATGACTATTAGTAAGAAACCCTATGACCTTGAAAGCGTGATTTTTGGTCTTAGGATGTTGAATCTATAACACCCCTAACTTGTCTTCGCTACTGGATTAATGTTACAGAGTATTATTGTACAAAACATAACAATAATACCATTTAATATTAATTTCCAATAACTCATTACAATCATAAAAAAAATACATATTTGGGCATTAAATTGACCCTTCAGGGCCCTAAAACAATTTAAGAACAATAGGGGATCAATTTGAAACAAACTAGAAAAATTTGGAAAAACCTTGGAAAATTTGAGAAACAAGGGTCACACTGTCGTATGACATAACCTAGACCATATGAACATTCGAAGTAGGGTCCTAGCCCGTGTGTCTGCCCATGTGGGTATTTGAAATAGGGTCACAAGGTCGTGTTGCAAGCCATGTGCCAAATCGAGTGTACATTCAATGTTGGGTCGCACGGTCGTGTTATAGGTTGTGTGCCAGACTACGTCACAAACTGTTTTGAGACACATGACCATTTCTTAGACCGTGTGAAATCTACACCAAAAACAATAATGACACATGGCCATGTGTAGCACACGGCGGTGTGACAACCCGTGTCCCAAGCCGTGTGCTCCAATTTCAGCCCTTAAAACAAGCCATCATAAAACCATTTCTTGTACATCAAGACATACCATTTACACATACATTCCTATTATCAAAACACTTTCCAAACACAATCAAAACATACCAAAGTAATCAACCTATAAGATCTAACCAATAAGCCATTCAGAGGCACCATAATTCACACCAATGCATTTAATTCAAAATCACATTATATAACCATTTCAACCACATATAAACATGTCTTAAGCCAAATATTTACAAAGCACTTAAAAGTGACTAAAAGGCATATACTTGCTAAAGCATTACAATCTAAGCAATATGTACACAAAAGGCATAACCATACATATTGGCCAAATAACATGTTCAAAACACCTATTACTTATGTAACACCCCAAACCCGGCCTGGATGTTATGACCGGATCTGATGCGCCACATTGATGCGTTCAAAACACTTAGTTTGGAAAATTTAGTTTGGTGTTGTAAAGACACTTTTAAAAGTAGGTCAAAGTGAGCGGAAGTCAGTGCACCGTGCAGAAACCGGGAAGAAGAGGAGGTGAGTCCGTCGGACCGCTAAGTACCAAGCTCCCTTCGGATCCAATCCTAGACATGCACACCGCCATTGCCACACTCTAACATCTCGTATAATTTTGAGAAAACCGTGTGATTATGACCATCTTAAGAAAATGATTAAGGTTGCAAAACGTTTGCTTAAAAATATTTATTTTCTTGGGAAAACATTTACTTTATGAAACTTTGCGTCATCGTGATCCTTTTTAAAAACAAGTAGATTTTATAAAACGAACCCTAGTGCTAACCAGTTTAATAATCCCCAAAATAAAATCAATTAAAAAGAGCGGCCTTATTACAACTTTAAGCATAATAAAAATAATCCAAAATAAATGCTAAACTTATTTAAAATCGGCTATCAATCTTCATGGCCACTCTGAATCCCGCCCAGTTCCAAGTCCACCAATTCTAGGGCTCACCTGCAAGGATGGAAGAGGAAGGGGGTGAGTTTGGGAAAACTCAGTGTATACAGAAGCCCATCCAAAGCCCAATTCAGCTCGAGCCCATTGGGCCTAAGCCCTATTCAGATAACAGTACACAGTAGGCCGAAGCCCTTTTCAGAATACAGTAGCAAGGCCTTAGCCCCTTTTTACATAACAGTGTGGCCCATAGGCCTAGTTCAGTAACATGAGTAACAACAGTAATAATGAATGCAAGCCCATCTGGGGAGACTACTCAACCCACCAACCGCTACACCGCCTGCACTAACCCTACACACCATGTGGGGAATATCTCAACCCACCCAGCCCTACACACCACAGTTGCAGCAGCACTCAAATTTCAGTCAGTTGAGGCAAAGCCTCTAGTACGTGGATGAACCACTTTCAGTACTTCCTCCATTAATACCCCAACCCCATGCAACAGATATTAATAAAAGCATATCATGTAAAATACAACATTGATCAATCATGCGTTCACCAATTTAAAACCCTAGGGGTATATCGGTAATTTTGCTCTTTAGGGTAATTTAAGTGATCTCTGTTGCTACACAAGCTAATTCAGTAATTTTTATCAGTTTTATGCAATTTGATTCCACCATCTACCTAACAGGCTAATTTGCCCATCTCTTACCCATATTGGTCCGTAAGCCCATTGGGCCCAGTTTCGGCCCATCGAGCCCCTTTTTCCGAAATACGCTAAAACGTCACGCGAACGTGCTTACCACCTTGCGGTGCCAGATCTAACAATTACTCTATGCCTTGAGAGCATTCGCACACTCACATGACCATGAAATGCCGGAATTTCGGCATTTCGGCTTTTGCCGAATTGAACTAAGAAAGGGTGTTCGGTACACACCTGATTTGCGACGACTGCTTTTGAGATCCCTTTCGATGTCCTACAATTTATTAGCACAGTTCTTATTTACAAACCATAATCACTAAACCCCCAAAACTTACTTATCCATGATCGAACCATATCTCTAAAAAGCCTTTGAAACCTTACCTTTTTACCAAAGTCGATAGCTATCTCCGAATCCGATTCCTCCAACTCCCACGCCTTCAATCCAACACTTAAGAAGACACTAATAATTGACAGAAAACATCAGTTAAAAGCCTTTAGAGCCACATGCCCAAATCGACAGCCTCCCTAGATTTTAGGGATTTCGGCTTTTTCGAAGTTGTAAAATAAGACTAGATCTGAAGTGATGAGCACTTACCACTTGTTCCTCTTTGATTTCTACGTAGATCTGATGCAGATTTATCCTCTAAATGATGGTAGAACTCGAATCTAGAAGATCTGAAGTTTCGGCTATAAGTCCTTAAATCTATGGTATTTCGGCTTTTTAGGTGATGAAGAAGATGATGGTTTGAGGCTATAACCTTGGAGTAACGTTGCCGATAGATATTAAGGGTTTAGAGAAGATGAATGTTGATCACAAGGAACAAAAATACTGAAGGGTTTGGCTTTGGAGAAATCGGCACAAGTAGTGAGTTTTCAGGATTTCGGCCTTTTAATGGTGATTGGTGATGAAGGTTTAATGGAAGATGGGATCGACAAAGAAGGTGAATAAGATGGTCAGAAGGTTTCGGCTAGAAGGAGAAGCATAAAGGAAGAGAAAACATGGAGGAAAAGAGAAGAAGAAAATTCGGCACAATGAGAAATAGACTTGTGTTTTCGGCTTTTGTGAGAATTCAGAAAAGATGAAAGAAAGCTTTCAGGTGGCTAACCCTAATTCTCCAAGATAGAAAAGAAAAGAACCTAACCCTAATATTAAATTAGAGCAATCGGCCCATCTCTCTAAGGCCCTTGTCGAAATTTACTTGTGTGATCACATGCCTAGTACATGCCTAAAAATTAAAAGAAAAACAATATGCCTACCTTACAACTTGAACCCTGGACCTCCAATTCCTTCCCAGGCGCCACTTTTTTAGGAACTTAGTGGGGTCACCTTGCCACTTTACCAAGGCCTTATTTGTGTCATAACTTACGCAGTTCTTCTTAAAAGCCCACTTAACCAAATCTCCTATTCACTTAAAATCCCACCTTGATATTTTACCGTGTTTAGCTTAGTCTTGGGCCTTCTAAAGGTCTACTAACACATTTAAACATAATTCCAATATTTAGAACATGAAAATTTCAAGATTTACTAAAATCACAAAACCCAAAAAAATCCGAAAATCAAGGCATTACAACTAATATTTTTTTTTCCTTTCCGATAATAATAATAATTTTATAAATATATCTAATAATAAAATTTCAAATATCAATAATACAAGAAATAATAATAATTTTCATAAAAATTTCAAACATACATACAATAATATTTTCTAATAATAATAATTTTATCTCATAATACTAATTAAAATTTCATAAAATTTAAAATATCCGTAATAATAAATATAGTAAAAATTTTCTAGTGGTAATTTAATAAAATAATTTTTTTTTCTGAAACGATAATATTTAAAACTTCCTAATTATTCAGGTTTTCTTCTATTCGAATCCCAGACTCAAAACCCAACTCTTCTAGGCCCCAAATTCAGGATGTTACAACTTATAAGCCCTATACATGCAATATATAACCATAGCCAAAATAACCAAATCTACCTAAATGATTTACTGATAGTGTGATAGGGCTTCGACAAGATTCCAACTGATCGAGCTTCTGATGATATATAAAACAGGGGAAAAACAACTACGTAAGCAACTTATGCTTAGTAAGCTTGTATAAGTAAAACTCAAACTTACCGAATACAAAATGAAAAATCATTCAATCATGCTCATTAGGTCATTTAGACATTATACCTTCCTATTCACCATAATCCACATAGTTAGTAGATGCTTAAAATTATAACATCTATGAAACATAGCATACATTATGACATGGATTCCATATATCTAACCTTCATCACATGATAAATTTGCTTCCTTTTCAATTCATTAGACATATCCAGTTTTCCATTTCATATCATCATTAAAATCAACAAGTTTTTATACATGTCTTTCCATTAACCTTTACTTACTTGTTGAACTATATAGAATAACATCAAATACTCGAGAATGCTCATACAAAGTGTGCCTTTTCATGTAACTATAACCTTTCCAATAGTGTTCAAATGAACTGTGAAATAGGCATGCTCACACGAGCTATGTAACACCTTTAAGTCGTATCCATCGCCAAACTAGGGTTAAAGGCATTACCGAAAAAATCTAAACATTTCGCATTCATTTCTCAATCATCAAAGCAACATCTTCACTGTAACACCCCATACCCGTATCCTAAATCGTGATGGAATATGAGGCGTTATCCAACTTTAAAATCAAGCTTTCATTCATTTTTGAGTTACCGAAACTCTGTTCAATTTTAAAACTTATCAACATATCCTGAATATGGGCTTACGAGGCCCAAAACACACATCGTAAATCATTCAGGGCCATTTTTCCAACTATAGAAAATTGTCACTTAACATAGGGACACACGCCATTGTGGAAGGGTAACACGCCCGTGTGACCATTTTGACATGGTCGTGCTGATGGCCCGTGTGGCTCATACGGCCTAAGCACTTTGGGACACGCCCGTATCCCACACTCGTGTAGAATTAATTTCTAATTCACACCTACAGGGGTTTTTACACGGCTAGACACACGCCCGTGTCATTGGCCTATGTCCCTCACATGGCCACGACACGCCCCTGTCCTAGCCTGTGTGCAAAAACATGGACATTCTATTTCTGACGTCAGCATGCTCATAATGTCACACGGCTAAGGCACACGCCTGTGTGCTAGGCCGTGCCCTCTATACTGCTGAGACACACGACCGTGTCTCTGCCTGTGTGTTTATTACCATGCATACTGACTTGAAATGTTTATGTGTAGGGGACACAAGGCCAGACCACACGCCCATAAGGTAGACCGTGTCACACACAGCCTAGGCACATGCCCGTGTCCCTACACGTGTGGACAGTATAAGGCTATTTACCAAGCTTCATTGCCACCCTTACATATATAGTTCCATACAAATGCCAACCAATATTGAAACAAGTATAACTCCTATAACTAAATCAGCCACAATAGACATTCATTCAACCATGAGAATGCATCTTTTATAAAATCAAAATGAATGTTAGCCATCATTCAAGGCTTAATAAAAATTGAAGGGTTTCCAACCCAAGCCAACACATATGGCCAAGCCTCAATAACACAAAATAATAATATCTAAGTCCTATACATGCCATATTCAAAAATATAAATCCAACTATACCGAATGCTTCGGTTGATAGTGTGATCGATATCTCTGACTTCTGGAATCCTTGAGCTAGTTAGGCGGCACTGTAAGGAAATGGAAAGGAAAGGGAGTAAGCATAAAGCTTAGTAAGTTGTATATAAATAAGTATACAACAATAATTTATCCATAATCAACATGCTCATAACACCGAAGTAAGCGTAAGTGTAACTTACTCAATATCATCCATACAAGTCACCTATTATATATATACTGAGATCATATCTCATACGTACCAATTAGGTACCTGTACCATTCACAACACGGTTATACTTTCCTCATTAGCTTAAGAACATGACGTTTATCGTTGAACCATTTGGAACACTACCGGATATTCATTAAGCCTCAAACGTGGGTAAGGTGCTGATGCCATGTCCCAAACATGGTCTTACACTGGCTCATATCTCAAGTCAATGCCATGTCCCAGAAATGGTCTTACACTGACTATCATCTCGTAGCCGATGCATGTCCCAGACATGTCTTACACTGGCTTACGTCTCGAGGCTGATGCATGTCTCGGACATGTCTTACACTAGCTCTCGTCTCAATGCCTATGCCATGTCCTAGACATGCTTTTACACTGGCTCTCATAATGTGGCCGATGCATGTCCCAGACATGTCTTACATTAGCTCACAAACAAATGACCCAAACGTCATGGCATGAATATCTGATTTACTTCTTCAGGTTACAATAGGATTTCCACTATCTCAATTATCATTATTCATTCTCAATTTCATAACCAAACAATTCATGCTATATTAACTCAATACAATTCAATACATACATTAACAATGTAGTTGTATTATCTACATACAACTTATCTCGGATTACAAAACGTATATGACTAGTCGGTTTAGTCGATTTGCTTGGCTTTCCCCCTGTCTAAGTTCAGATTTGACAATTCTTGATCTATATTAGCAAAATACACTCATTTAGTCACTAAATTCAATTAGGAAAATCAAAATTCACATCTTCGATAAAAATGACCATTTTGCCCCTAGACTTTGGCAAAAATGACTATTTTACCCCTATGCTCGAAAATCATTTTTTATCAAATTTCTTTGCATCTTAAGCTTAGCTGAACTCTTTTTATTCTTATAGCAACTCCAAAATCATCATATTTCACACATTTATCAACTATTTTACAACTTGTGCAAAATAGTCCCTTTAGGTGTTTTCATGGTAATACCTTTCACAAAAGTTGTCTATTACATAGCTAAGACTCATATTCTTCCATAAAATTTTAGAAAACACCCTAAATGCTGTCATGGAAAAACCTTATACCTTCAACCATTTTGCAAGATATACCCCTCATTTGAAAAATCATGCTACAAGTGTCTCAAAAATACAAAAATCATCAACAAAGGGTATGGAAATCACTTACTTGTGAGTACCTCAAGTTACTGAAAAATTTAAGCTCTCAAACCCCAAATTTTTCTTAAAAATTTGGTTGAGAAGAAGATGGGAAAAAGATGATATCTTTTCCCATTATTTTACTTTTAATCTAGTCAAAATTGGTCACCAACTCACCTAATTTTGACAATTTTGTCTCCTCATTGAATTTATGGCCGGCCATGCCTTCTTCCAAGGGTTTATTTTCCTTTTAAAGACCCAAATTTTGGTTCTCTAACTATTTAATACCTTTAGATATCAATCTAAGACTTTTGCACTTTATGCGATTTAGTCCTCTTTCACAATTGGGCTCATAAATGCTAAAATTAATCCACCAAATTTTTCATACACTATGATAACCATGCTATGACTCTATTTTGATAATAAAATAATTTCTATAACTTTGGATTTGTGGTCCCGAGACCACTATTCTGACTAGCCCCAAAATCGGGCTGTTATAGTCATACATCATTATAAAGTCCCTTACATAGGTCAATGAGACCTTAAACATGCTTTAGAAAGGGGTTGAGATTAAACTGAGCACATACAATTTTTCTTAGAAACTAGAAAAAATTTTCAAAGTTTTACAGGTCACACGCCCGTGTGAACAGGGCGTGTGCCTCACACGGCTTTAGACATGCCCGTGTGTCTAAACCGTGGCAAAATACAGCATACATACTGACTTAACCACACGGCCACAAGACACGCCCGTGTGCCTTGGTCGTGGTCGAAACTAACTTGGGTCACACAGCTGATCACACACCCATGTGTCTAGCCTATGACCATTCGAAATGGCTACACACGCCCATGTACCAAGGCTGTGTGCCTCGCATGGCCACCAGACACACCCAGGTATCTAGGTTGTGCTTGAGACTGACTTGAATAGCTAAATTACAATAAACATAAGGTCAAGACACACGGTCAAGACACACGCCTGTGCGCTCAACCGTGTGAGGTGAAGTTAGCTTGGTTTAAGCCACATTTCCCTCCTATTTCAAACCTAACAAATCCTCAACATTTTAGCATTATTTGCATACATTCATAGGCAACCAATTCAACCAATTCATACATATTGCATAACATCCAAATACCATCCAATTCACTACTCAGTTCCACAACCTAAATATACCAAAATCATTAGAACTCACATAAGTTTCAAAAATATAATCTCATCATTTTATCATATATTCCATACCACAAGACTTGCCAATTTAACATCCCATCTTTAAACCAACACATTAACGTTATAAACATCACATTTCTTACTTATCAAACATACCAATTAGGCCAACTTAAGAGGCCATACATACCAATATCTACAAGCCAAGTCTCATGGCTAATCAAAGACAAAACATATCAAAATGACATTAGCCTATACATGCCATATACCATATATATAAATCTCAAAATGGTACCAAAATAGATGTCTGATAGTGTGATTGATGTCACTGACGATCCCCAAATCTGAGCTAGCTTTATAACACTGTAAAATAGAGAACATTTTACACAGTAAGCTTTAAAGCTTAGTACGTTCGTACCTTAAATAATCAACAGTTTATAATATACGAAACATCAACTAATAAATAATTAGTAGTTCACAATTCATTCATCAATTCTGATCTATCTCATATAACATGTTCATACAAATTCATCAAGCTTCATACATATAGTATCATCTATCACATAGGTATCAAACATACCTGATTTTTCCTATATAATTTCACTTGATTCTCACCTATCACTCAAATACATTAGTTCATTCGGAAGTCTTTTCATGCTTAAAGAATTTGCACACTTAGTGCATCAGTGATTTGCCAAAACCATAAAAATATCGTACACTTAGTGTCATTTCAATAAACCAAAACTATCTCGATATTGCACACTTAGTGCCTCATATAGTCGAAGCTATTCCAACTCGCACACTTAGTGCCATTTGTAGCTAAAGATATTTCAAACCGCACACTTAGTGCCAAACATAGTCGATTTATCATCGTGTTCAAACCATAACCAAATATATACAATTCATGCATTATCAAAGCATTAAAACATAAATTGTTACATCATTTATCACGTACAAACTTACCTCATACTCAGAATTGTCGACTTGGATTGTCTACTCTATAACCTTCGACTTCCCTCAGTCTAAGTCTAAATTCCTCTTTTCTTGATCTATATGTATTCAAAATTAACCCTTTTATTCACCAAATCATTCAAATCAATCCACAAACATACATTTAGGGCATTTTACAAATTAAACCTCACGTTTTCACATTTTGACACTTTAGTCCCTATTTCACAAAAACACAGAATACACATAATTTCAATAAACCCATGCATAGCTGAATATCATAGGGACCTTTAGGAGCCCAAATCTTTCATTTATTTCACAATTCAACCCTTTAATTTACACTTTTCTCAATTTCATCCCTAATATGCATTTTTACTCAAAATCATTTTACAAAACATGTATATCAAGCACTAAGCTTTCATAATTCTCCATTAAACATCTTTAAACACATGAATTCATCAATGGAATCTTTCAAAATCATCAACCAATTCAAAAATTAGAGCATGGGCTTGTTAGATGACTAAGCAACGATCTCAAAAACGTAAAAATCATCAAAAATCAAGCTCAAAACATACCTTAATCACCAAATCTCCTAGCCGAACCCTAGATAGCTCTTTTTCTTTCTTATTTATTTGATATTTTCGGCCAAAAATATGAATATAACACTAATCCATGTTTTTTCTTTTATTTAATATAACTTAATTTTCTAAATACCAATTTTGCCCTTAATAATTAAACATATATTTCATATTCATTAAGGCCATTTATGACCACTCATGCTTTCAATGGTCAAATAACATAATAAAGACCTCTCAAATATAAAGATATAACACTTAAGTACTTTTAACTAATAGTTACCACTTTTATCTTTTACGCGATTTAGTCCTTTTGGCAAATTAAGCACACAAACGATAAAATTTCCACACGAAACTTCCATACATATCAATTCACACATTATAAACACAAAAAATAATATTAAAATATTTTTTGACCCAAATTTGTGGTCCCGAAACCATTATTTCGATTAGGGTCTAAATTGGGCTATTACAAGCTATGGATCGGGATGTTAGCTACATGATACTGCTCACAAGAGCTGTGGAGAATCCACAACAAATGTCGAACCTCAACTATATAATCTTTAATGACATGTCATTTGTATCCTAAGTATTCTTAATGTTCAAATGGGACTATTAAACCGTCAATTATCCAAAACATCATAATATTTCTGAATTAAGTTATATCTAATACAACAACAACTAACATACAATTCAAATAATAGTTAATAAATGCATAACTTATACGAACTTACCTCAATAAAATAATTGTTACAGCAAAGTCGAAAACTAGTCCTAGACTTTTTCTTTTCCCCGATTCATGTCCGGTTGATACTTTTCTTGATTTAAATAATAAGTTAACTCAATTAAGTATTTCAAATAGTCTAAAATCATTCATTCTAATTCATAACTCAATTTAATATGAAATTCCAAAATTACCCCTAATGTTTTACCCTTTGTGTAATTTAGTCTTGAAATCCCAAACTTGCAATCAACCATTTTTAATTGAAACCAAAGTTAGCTAAATTTCCCCTAGACTTATATCAATCGACATTTTTCCTCATTTCACACAATATATTACTATTATAACTAATTAATCCCTAAACACAAATTCATCAAAGATCACTTAACAAAATAAGTTTATTTAACAACCAAGTTTAATAATCCATCAATTAAACTCAAAACACATTCAAATTCATCCATAGTAAATCCCTCAACTTTTAACAGTTCGGAAAATTAATTCTCGGGCTAGCTAGACTAACCTAAAACGAGCTTAAAAACATAAAAATCATTAAAAACGAGGTTCAAAATCTTACCATGCACCAATGGATGCTTGGCCGAATGTTCTCAACCAATAAATGGTGGTTTTTAGCAATAGCAAATGAAAATGGAGGAAGATGATAACATTTTCTTACTTGTTTAAGCTTTTATTTATTAATTTACTATTTTACCCTTATAATAAAAACTTATAAATTGCCAAGCACATGCCCATATTTTTCTACCATCATTAAGTTGGGTATAATCACCCACTAGGTCCCATAATTCACATTTCCAAAGCCATTTAACCCATTTAACTAATAGAACTCAACTTTTGTACCTTTTACAAACTAGTCCATTTTACTTAATTAACTAATTAAACATTAAAATTTCTTAACGAAAATTTAATTTAACCTTAAAATAACTGTATGACATTAAATAAACATTAAAATATTAACTTAATCATCAGAATCATGGTCACAAAACCACTATTTTCAACATCACTAAAATCGGGCTATTACAGATCAAAGTTACGAGATCTCTGCGTGCTCCTTTGAGCATCAACAATGCTCAGTTTTTTTATAAACAATTTGGATCGTTCATCAGGTAATGTTCCTTACTTTTCTATGATGTGATCTCAGTCACATCATGTGACTTAACAAAAAGGACTCAAGATTGGCCTAAGCTTGAAGGGTCCAAATGCAAGATGGAATCGTTCAAAAACCCATTCAACATTTGCATGCAAGGTTTTTAAGGCCAAACCATCCATCTCATTTATTTATAATTTCACAGTTTTCATTAATTCTTATTTAGTATGAGTCATTAATATGTTTCTTATGTGTTTCTAATGTTGTTAGCTTATAGTTTAGTTAGTTGTTAGTTTCAATTGCGTGTTAAATGTGTCTTGAAAACTAGCTAATAAATATGTCTGGTTTTATTACATGTTTCATATGAGTTAAGTTTGTCATTAATTAAGTTTTATTTTAGTTTGCATTTAATTAAGTCATGCATTAAATTTATGTGTCTTATATAATTATGTTTAAGTGTGGGTTTGAGTTACATTCTCATAAATAAATGCGTGTGTGTTTATAGTATGTTGATTTCTATCATAAATATGTGTGTTTTTAGTTAAATGTTTAGGTGAATAAGATTGTGTAAAGTTGCAAATGTTTAATGTCTATTTATTTGTATGTGTAGGTGATTGTTCATTGGATCAAGGAATGGCTTTTCAAGTTTGATCAATTTTATGCACTCAAAGCTCAATTAAGGTGCCATTAAAAAATATGAATGATAGACATTATAACATTCAAGCATGGGGAACACGAAGGGACAATAAACAACACAATTAAGGAACATTAAGCCTATAACGCCCCAATTTTCGGGGTTTTCGGGATTTTTGTGATTTTTTAATGACTTTAGAATTTCTATGTTTTGACTGCATAATGTAGGTCTGAGTATGTTAGTGGGCCTTTAGAAGGCCCAAGAGTAAATTTAACCCGAGGCAATTTCAAATTTTTTTTTTAATTTTAGAGAGAGAGGGTTCTAGTGTTTTGGGCTTTTAAAATAGAGGTGGTAAAATAAGCCACAAGAAGATCTGTGGTAAAGTGGCATGTGACGCCACATAGGTGCTTGGGGAGTGGTGTGGGAGGTGCCTGGGTTCGAGGCATGGCGCGCGCAACGTTTGTTTTTTAGTAAACGGGTTGCACTATAATAGGCTTTAAAAGAAGTTTTGAATGAAGTTTGACATAAAGAGCGCATGTGGCACAGTGGCAGCAGTGTGCTAGGCAAGCCGAGAGGATGTGGGTTTGATCCCAAGGGAAGGTGAAATTTTAATTTATTTTTTTTAAGTAGTCGTGATTGCAGCAGTTAAGCCTTAAAATTAATTGTGAGAAGATTATGTCACGAGAGGAGCTTTAGGGCAGTGGCAAGCAGTGTATATGGGTGCCTGGAGGTCTCGGTTTCGAGCTGCTGTACGCGCAATAGGCTACCTTTTTGCTTCACGCGTGGGGGGAGTAATTCAATTGGACCGAAACTCTTCCAAGCAGCAAATTGAGTCGGCCAAGCGGTGGGAAAATGGTGGCTGCTAGTCGGTAGGAAGGATTTGGATGGAATTCAAATTAGGTGGTGGCTAAAATTAAGGAGAAAAACATGGAATTTGAACTTGGGAAGGATTTTATGCCGAAATAGGACTCATGGTAGTACCAAATCGGCAATAGGCAATTAAATACCGAAAAAGCTCTTAAAATTTTGGCTTGTATGGGTTTTTTCTTCTTTGTTTAGTTTTGGGTATTTTTAAGTGTTAGGCGATTTAGGTTGGGGCCATTCACATCTATTATTATTTTTGAGATCGACCTTCATTTTTTTTTTGTTCATCTTTTCTTCACCAAGCTTAGTCTTCTACTCTTACTCATAAGTCCTTTCTCTTTGATTCTCTTCTCATTATTGCCGAATATAGAGACTTTTCTCCGTGCCAAAAAGTCAAACCTCACAACTCTCTTATCCTTCTGCCAACATCTCCCCTCTACTTCACAAACTTCTATTCTCCATCTCGTTTCTTCAAAAGCCAAATCACCTAGATCTATCCTTTATTCGTATTCTAGGTTAGATCTACAACAAATCGGGGATAGGAAGGAACTTGGGAATGTTTTTGGCAAGTAAATCTTTGGTAAGTGCTCAGAATCCCTTCTCTATCCATTATTTGGTGATTTAAAGAAAAACCAAAAACCCCTATATGCAAAGGGTGCCTGTCGACTAAACTAAAAGGGTTTAGTGGTGTTATTTGATTTGTTTTGCACTAGTGTGGATTAAAGTCTACTGATCGAGGGCTTGGATAATTGGAACGACTAGATTTAGATCTAGTCCATATTCTGGCAAAGGTAAGAACTTTAGTGCCTAAGGTGTTAATGGCTGATTATTGGTAAGGGGATTTGTATATAAGTTGTTATGGATTCATAGTTTAACGTGTTAGTAACTGATTATAGGCAACTCGTGTGTGGAACTCATCAAATTTTCGTCGTAAAATAGGTGTGTAAATGACACCCACTTATAGACTAGATCGGCTTTTGGTTAATTTTGATTGAAATACATGATATTCTGATTTTGTATGTTGTATGCCATGACATGTATATCTGTTGCATGGGATATGGGTTATACTGATGGAGGAAGCGTTCTGGTGGCTACGTCACAAATATCTGTTCTGGTGGCTTTGCCACAATATCTGTATCTGGTGACTCTGTCACAATATCTGTTCTAGCAGCCATGCTTCAAATTCTGTGGCATGTAGCGGATGGGTGGGTCGAGTTGTCTCCCCACATGGTGTAAAGTTGGTACAGGGGTGTATACGGATGGATATGGGTTGGGTTTTCTACATACATGATTTATCTGTTCTGTATCTGTTATGGGCCTATGGGCTTCATTCTAAATTTCGTTTAGGGCTAAGGCCCAACTTAATCTATTTCTACGGTTTGATCTGATTTGGACTATGGTTGGGTTATTTTACACACTGAGTTTTCCAAACTCACCCTTTAATTTCATCCATGCAAGAAATCCCCAACCATAGTGGACATTGAGCCGTGAGGGATTCAGGGTGGCCACATGTTCTGCAAATTCTCTTTTCTTCATGTGTTTTGATTAGCACTTACTTGCTTTAATTGTTTTGGGTTTTTAAGTTGTAACAAGGCTGCTTTATTTTTAATTGTTTTTAGTATGTTTTGTTAGCTTAGATATGATGTTGTTTTAATTATTTGAAATTGAATAGCTCTAGGGCGCGTTTTAAAAAGGTTACTCGTTTTCAAAATATCGCGTTAACAAAGCAAAGCTTCCGCAACGAAAACATTTTCAAAATTAATAACCTTTTCAAATGGTTTTAAGCTTGGTTTTCCCGGAACAATCACTCAGCTAAAGTGTGGCAATGGTTGTGTGCATGTCTAGGATTGGATCCGTGGAGAGCTGGGTACTTAAGCAGTCTAATTTACTCACCTCCTCTTTTTTGGCATCCTACCTGGTGCACAGCTTCCATTCACTTTAATCTATAACGAGGATATTCTTTAAACACTAAAAAAGACTTTAGATAAAACATGACTTTTCTAGTAACGCTTCAATGTGACACGCTGGATTCGGTCGTAACGTCTGGGTTGGGTTTGGGGTGTTACATTTAGTGGTATCAGGGCCAAGTTACAGCAACTCGGCTGTGGAATGGGATTAAAAAAAAAGAGAGAGATTTTCAAAAATTACTTTGGGAATTCATTTTTTTAAGATTTTCATTTTATAATAAATGATTTCAAAGATTGCACATCCGGTTTTCTAAAATTTGGATTCTGAGAAGGTGGCACACTGAACCTCTGGCCGAAGTCTGTAAGTATCATTCTGAATTTTTCTGAATGTTTCTGAATTATCAACTATATGCCTGTACTGAAACCCTATTATGATACTCTAGTTAGGGTGATATTGGAACTGTAGGAATTTTGATAAGTAGACTGAGATTGTAGCTATGCTACGATTTTGCGAAAACCAAACTCTGAATTACTGTCTGATCATAAAACATCTATAATAAACACTGAAATATTTAATTGATGCATAAAATTCATAATCAGATAATACGACATGAGTACGAGAGTAGCTCGTAGAAGAGGCCGTGGACGTCGTCGAGGTAGTGCGCGGGCTGGATTTTCATCTTCAGGATATATGCCGGCGGCAGATGCACCAGTACCATTGGCAACAGAAGTGGAGTCTCATGATCGAGGTGCAAGGGATGACGCTCTATATCAGGCAATGCTTCGTGTTCTGGAGAGGGTTGCTGGGGCAAATACGGGTAATGGAATTCGAGGATCTATTTTCGAGCGACTCCGGGCTAATAGGGCGGAGATCTTTAGTGGCGTATCTGGTGTAGCCCCGAATGTGGTTGAATATTGGTTAGAGGCCACGGAACTAATTATGGATGATTTGGACTGTTTCGTATAGCAGAAGTTGAAGGGAGCCATATCATTGCTACGAGATGAGGCTTATCAGTGGTGGCTCACTATGAGAGATGGAACCCCACCTGACAGGGTGACTTGGGAGCTATTTAAGACAGCCTTCAAGGGAAAATATGTTGGGGCGAGTTATATGGACGCCCGCAAGAAAGAATTTCTGAATCTGGTTCAAGGGGGTAAGACAGTTGCTGAGTACGAGGCTGAGTTTCTGAGGCTAAGCCGGTATGCCGTTGGGATAGTCGCTACAGAGTATAAACGTAGTGTGCTCTTCGAGGATGGTCTTCGAGATGAACTTAGGGTGCTGATTGCTCCGCAGTGGAGAAATCTAAGATAGCTGAGGAGGTGAAGCGTACTAAAAGATAGAATCATGAGAAGGATCAGAATCGTTTTTGGAGGGATTCAGAACCTTCGAGTGGTGCAAGTAGGAATGTTAAAAGAGCAAGAGTGGAAGAGCCAGTCGAGCAGTTCCGATGAATGTTGTTAGACTGCAAGTTTGTGGGGACTGTGGTAAGGTACATCTGGGTGAGTGTAGGAGACGTTTCGGTGCTTGTTTCCGGTGTGAATCTATGGAGCATAAAGTCAAGGACTGTCCTCAGAAAATAGATCAGGTTCAAGTTGTAGAATGGAGGGTCGCTCAACCACTGACGGGTAGAGCACAACCATTGAGAGGACGTGGACAAGGTAGGGTCAGTAATGGAAATGGCCGGGGTCAGGGAGCACCTGGCAGGGGTGCCAGAAATGCTAAGGCTCATCAGCCAGCATTGGTGTATGCAGCTCGTCGTCGAGAGGAGGGTGATGCATCTGACATCATAACTGGTACGTTCTTGATTTTTAGCATGCCATACACTGCTTTAATAGATATTGGATCTACTCATTCGTATGTTGGATGTGCCATATCTGGGTCGTTGGGTGTGCACTATAAGGAGACTGTGAGTGGGGTATCGGTACTAAGTCCTTTGGGCCACTCGGTTAGGGTAGACAAACTGTATAGAGACGTGCCTCAAGGTAAGATATTCTCTAAAGAGTTGATGGAGTTACCGTTCGAAGAATTCAACCTCATTCTCGAAATGGACTGGCTTGTTAAGCATAGGGCAACTCTGGACTATGCAGCTAAGCGCATGGTGTTAAAGACCGCGGAGGGTGAGGAGGTTATGGTGATAGGTGAGCGAAGGGATTATTTGTCCAATGTGGTGTCAGCGTTGAGAGCCGAGAAGTGGATTCGTAAGGGTTGTGAGGCTTATTTGTCATTTGTAAGTCAGTCAGAGACTGAGGGTCTGACGGTGGATAAGTTTAGAACCGTTAAGGAATTCCAAGATGTTTTTCCAGAGGAGCTCCCGGGATTGCCTCCGAACCGAAAAGCTGAGTTTGGAATCGACTTGTTGCCTGGAACGGCACCAGTGTCCATCACACCATACAAGATGGCACTGAAGGAGTTAGTGGAGCTGAAAGCACAGATTTAAGAGTTGTTGGATAGAACCTTTATTAGGCCGAGTGTGTCTCCGTGGGGAGCACCAGTGGTTGTTTGTGAAAAACAAGGATGGGACGATGCAGATGTGCATCGACTATCGGCAGTTGAACAAACTGACGATTAAGAATAAGCACCCTCTGCCAAGAATTGACGATCTGTTTGACCAACTTAGAGGAGCTTCGGTATTCTCCAAGATTGATCTTCGATCTGGATATCATCAGTTAAGGGTCAAGGAGGTAGATATTCATAAGACGGCATTTAGGACTCGGTATGGTCATTACGAGTTTCTGGTTATGCCATTTGGACTGACGAACGCTCTTGCAGCATTCATGGATCTGATGAATCGTGTATTCCAACCATTTTTTGGATGATTCGTAGTCGTTTTTATTGACGATATTTTGGTATATTCTGAAACCAAAGAGAAGCATGTTGAGCATCTCCGCATTGTACTGCAAATGTTGAGGGAGAAGGAACTTTATGCGAAATTTAGTAAGTGTGAATTCTGGTTGAGGGAGGTAACCTTCTTAGGTCATGTTGTCTCTACTGAGGGGATCAATGTGGACCCTCGAAAGATTGAAGCGATTCTGGAGTGGAAGCCACTTAGGTTGATGTCGAAAATTCAGAGTTTCCTGGGTTTGGCAGGGTACTACAGAAGGTTTGTGGAAGGTTTTTCTGTGTTGGCAGCACCATTGACAAAGCTTATAAGGAAAGGAGCACCATTTGTTTGGACCGAGAAGCAGAAGGAAGCTTTTGAGAAATTGAAGGAAGTTCTGACTGAGGTACCTGTATTAATTCAGCTGGAGTCTGGGAAGGATTTTACCGTGTACAGTGACGCATCACATGTGGGTTTAGGCTGTGTGTTGATGTAAGAGGGTAAGGTGGTTGCTTATGCATCGCGACAGCTTAAGCCTCACGAAGTAAACTATCCTACTCACGATTTAGAATTGGAAGCAATATTCTTTGTACTTAAGATTTGGAGACACTATTTGTACGGGGAAAGGTGTGTCATATACACGGATCATAAGAGTCTTAAGTACTTGCTGACTTAGAAGGAGCTGAACCTTAGGCAGCGAAGATGGATAGAGTTACTTAAAGATTATGACTGTTGGATTGGGTATCACCCAGGCGAGGCTAATGTGGTAGCCGATGCCCTAAGCCGTAGAGCTGTATCTGATCTAAGAGCAATGATTTCTCGTCTGAGTCTATATGATGATGGTAGTTTGTTGGCTGAGTTACAAGTAAGGCCAACCTGGATGGAACAGATTAGGGAAAAGCAGTTGAAGGATGAGTCTTTAGTTTCTCGATCCCAACAAATTAAGAAAGAGGAAACTTCTGAGTTTGGGTTGAATAGTGAAGGAGTTCTATGTTTCTGAGGAAGAGTTTGCATTTTGAAGGACTCTGACTTAAGGCAGTCAATACTGAAAGAAGCTCATTGAGTACTTTTTGCTATGCATCCTGGAAGGAATAAGTTGTATCGCGACTTGCGAGAATTGTATTGGTGGCCTGGGCTTAAACGAGAAGTAACGAAGTTTGTAGGGAAATGTATGACATGCCAGCAAGTGAAAGCTGAGCATCAGCTACCTTTCGGACTTTTACAGCCAGTGAAGATACCATTTTGGAAGTGGGAGAGGGTAACCATGGACTTTGTGAGTGGGCTACCCTTGACACCTACGAAGAAGAACTCGGTTTGGGTGATTGTGGATAGGTTGACCAAATTTACTCATTTTATACCTGTCCGCACTAATTATTCACTTCAGAAGTTAGCCAAATTGTACATGGTAGAGATTGTGCGACTTCATGGAGTGCCAGTATCGATTATTTCTGATTGGGATCCTAGGTTCACATATCGGTTCTGGCAAAAGTTGCATGAGGCGTTGGGAACGCGATTGAACTTTAGCACGGCTTTTCATCCTCAGACTGATGGTCAGTCGGAAAGGGTTATTCAGATTTTGGAAGTCATGTTGAGGGGATGCGTTATTGACTTTCGAGGTAGTTGGGAAGATTACTTGTCGTTGGCAGAGTTTGCGTATAACAACAGTTATCAGGCGAGTATCCGAATGGCACTATATGAAGCGCTGTATGGACGTAGGTGTCGTACACGTAGTTGTTGGACTGAATTTGGAGAACGATAGGTTCTTGGACCTGAGTTGGTAGCAAATACTGAAGATAAGGTCAGATTAATCAGAGATCGGTTAAAAGAAGCATCTGATAGGCAAAAGTCGTATGCAGATTTGAAGCGTAAGGAGATTGAGTACTCAGTGGGTGATATGGTCTTCTTGAAGGTTTCTCCTTGGAAGAAGATATTAAGGTTTGGTAAGAAGGGCAAGTTGAGTCCGCGGTTCATTGGGCCTTATCAGGTTCTTAAGGGAGTAGGTCCAGTAGCTTACCAATTGGAATTACCTCCGGGGTTAGACAGGATTCACGATGTTTTTCACGTCTCCATGTTAAGGCGATATCGTTCTGACCCTACTCATGTCGTGCCGGTTGCAGAGATTGAAGTGCAGCCTGGTTTGACTTTCGACGAAGAGCCTGTACAGCTATTGGATCGAGATGTTAAGGTTCTAAGAAAGAAGTCAGTTCCATTGGTAAAGGTACTCTGGCATAATCATGGCAGAGAGGAAGCTACTTGGGAACCAGAAGAGGCAATGCGACAACAATACCCTCATCTATTTGAATCAGTAATTTTCAAGGATGAAATTTCTTTAAGGAGGGTAGAGTTGTAACGCCTCAATTTTCGGGATTTCTGTGATTTTTTAATAAATTTAGAATTTCTATGTTTTGACTGTAAAATGTAGGTCTGAGTATGTTAGTGGGCCTTTAGAAGGCCCAAGAGTAAATTTAACCCGAGGCAATTTCAAATTTTTTTTTTAATTTTAGAGAGAGGGTTCTGGCATTTTGGGCTTTTGAAATAGAGGTGGTAAAATAAGCCACAAGAAGATCTGTGGTAAAGTGGCATGTAACGCCACATAGGTGCTTGGGGAGTGGCGTGGGAGGTGCCTGGGTTCGAGGCATGGCGCGCGCAACATTTGTTTTTTAGTAAACGGGTTGCACTAAAATAGGCTTTAAAAGAAGTTGTGAATGAAGTTTGACACAAAGAGCACCTGTGGCGCAGTGGTAACAGCGTGCTAGGCATGCCGAGAGGATGTGGGTTCGATCCCCAGGGAAGGCAAAATTTTAATTTATTTTTTTTAAGTAGCCGTGACTGCAGCAATTAAGCCTTAAAATTAATTGTGAGAAGATTATGTCACGAGAGGAGCTTCAAGGCAGTGGCAAGTAGCGTATATGGGTGCTTGTAGGTCTCGGTTTTGAGCTGCTGTACGCGCAATGGGCTACCTTTTTGATGCACGCATGGGGGCAGTAATTCAATTGGATTGAAACTCTTCCATGCAGCAAATTGAGTCAGCCAAGCGGTGGGAAAATGGTGGCTGCTAATCGGTAAGAAGGATTTGGATGGAATTCAAATTAGGTGGTGGCTAAAATTAAGGAGAAAAACATGGAATTTGAACTTGGGAATTATTTTATGCCGAAATAGGACTCATGGTAATACCAATTCGACTATAGGCAATTAAATGCCGAAAAAGCTCTTAAAATTTGGGATTGTATGGGTTGTTTTTCTTCTTTGTTTAGTTTTGGGTATTTTTAAGTGTTAGTCGATTTAGGTTGGGGCCATTCACATCTATTATTATTTTTAAGATCGACCTTCATTTTTTTTTTGTTCATCTTTTCTTCACCAAGCTTAATCTTCTACTCCTACTCAAAAGTCCTTTCTCTTTAATTCTTTTCTCATTATTACCGAATATAGAGACTTTTCTCCGTGCCAAAAAGTCGAACCTCACAACTCTCTTATCCTTCTGCCGACATCTCCCCTCTACTTTACAAACTTCTATTCTCCATCTCATTTATGCAAAAGCCGAATCACCTAGATCTATCCTCTATTCGTATTTTGGATTAGATCTACAACAAATCGGGAATAGGAAGGAACTTGGGAATGTTTTTGGCAAGTAAATCTTTGGTAAGTGCTCGGAATACCTTCTCTATCCATTATTCGGTGATTTAAAGAAAGCCGAAATCCCCTATATGCAAAGGGTGCCTGTCGACTAAACTAAAAGGGTTTAGTGGTGTTATTTTATTTGTTTTTCTCTAGTGTGGATTAAAGGCTACTGATCAAGGGCTTGGATAATTGGAACGACTAGATTTAGATCTAGTCCATATTCCGGCAAAGGTAAGAACTTTAGTGCCTAAAGTGTTAATGGCCGATTATTGGTAAGGGGATTTGTATATAAGTTGTTATAGATTCATAGTTTAACGTGTTAGTAACTGATTGTAGGAAACTCGTGTGTGGAACTCGTCAACATTTCATCGTGAAACAAGTGTGTAAACGACACCCACTTATAAACTAGATCGGCAAAAGCCGAAAGCCGAAATGCCGAAAAGCTGGCATTTTGTGGACTTGCAAGCGCGCGAGCACTCATGGGATAGTTGTTTGTTAATCTTGGTAATCTCAAGTGGTAAGATTGCAGAGTGCGCAATTTCGTGCACTTCGGTATATTTGGGCTTAATGGGCCGAAATCGGGTTAATGGGCCAACGAGCCCAATTCGGTAAAAATGCTCGGTAAGTGTTTCTTTTAATACGTTAATGGCTGTAATGTGCATGAAAACCCTAAGATAGTAAATTTACTAGAATACCCCTAAGTATGAAAATTACCATTATACCCCTAGGTGCAAAGTGACCGTTATACCCCTAGGGTTAATTTTGACTGAAATGTATGATATTCTGATTCTGTATGTTGTATGCCATGATATGTATATCTGTTGCACGGGATATGGGTTATATTGATGGAGGAAGCGTTCTGGTGGCTACGCCACAAATATCTGTTCTGGTGGCTCTGCCACAATATCTGTATTTGGTGACTCTGTCACAATATCTGTTCTGGCAGCCATGCTTCAAATTCTGTGGCATGTAGCGGATGGGTGGGTCGAGTTGTCTCCCCACATGGTGTGAAGTTGGTACAGGGGTGTATACGGATGGATATGGGTTGGGTTTTCTGCATACATGATATATCTGTTCTATATCTGTTATGGACCTATGGGCTTCATTCTAAATTCCGTTTAGGGCTAAGGCCCAACTTAATCTGTTTCTACAGTTTGATCTGATTTGGACTATGGTTGGGTTATTTTACACACTGAGTTTTCCAAACTCACCCTTTAATTTCATCCATGCAAGAAATCCCCAACCATAGTGGACATGGAGCCGTGAGGGATTCGGAGTGGCCACATGTTCTGTAAATTCTCTTTTCTTCATGTGTTTTGATCAACACTTACTTACTTTAATTGTTTTGGGTTTTTAAGTTGTAACAAGGTCGCTTTAATTATTTTTAATTGTTTTTAGTATGTTTTGTTTGCTTAGATATGATATTGTTTTAATTGTTTGAAATTGAATAGCTCTAGGGCGCAGTTTAAAAAGGTTACTCGATTTCAAAATATCGCGTTAACAAAGCAAAGCTTCCGCAATGAAAACGTTTTCAAAATTAATAACCTTTTCAAATGGTTTTAAACGAATTGGTTTTCCCGGAACAATCACTCAGCTAAAGTGTGGCAATGGTTGTGTGCATGTCTAGGATTGGATCCGTGGAGAGCTGGGTACTTAAGTAGTCTCACCTCCTCTTTTCTGGCATCCTACCTAGTGCACAGCTTCTATTCACTTTAATATATAACGAGGATATTCTTTAAACACTAAGAAAGACTTTAGATAAAACATGACTTTTCCAGTAATGCTTCAATGTGACACGCCGAATTCGGTCGTAACGTCTGGGCCGGGTTTGGGGTGTTACAAAGCCTTCTTCAAGTGAAAAGACATGACATTTTAGCTATACCTGAATCAAGTGAAAAGACACGAATTTTTGGCTATCTACGATAAATTATGAACCGCATTTAATGTTTTTGTTAATAGCTAGTGTGAATGTCAAATTTGAAAGGTCACCAATAGCTCTATTTAATGTTTGTGAGAATTTTCTCTTTGGTTCTAAACTAAACTATACTGAACTTATCAAACTTTCTACGTTTGTGGCGTTGAAATTGTCTTATCACTCTATTCACCATCCCGAGTGTGGCAACTTCACTTATACTAAGGTTCTAGTAGATTCTTGAGTTAGGCGGGTCTTAGCTTTAATATAGCTAAGGTTCTTTAGCTGCTACTACTATGGGTCGAGGTTTCCATCCATTGAACCATTTTAAGATGATCGAACCCAACCGAGCTATTTACCAAACTATTCAAGTTTAGAAAATTGCATCATTTGGTATCAGAGCTCGAAAAACTTGAAATTAGGTTTGTATCTATCTTGTTATTTTGTGTTTAGAAAAAAGGAAAAGACTATTTATGATTTAGTAAAACAAAAGTCTAAAAACCTCATGTAGAAATTTCATTCATTCCATATTCTAGAGCCTATTTTACCCCATTCGGTGAAATTTTACACTATCAAAAATTTTATACTATGACTTACTTCCTATTTGGAAGTTAAGACTTACTATTTACTTCATCAATATCAGCACGATCAGATTCTTTCAACTTTTTTAAAATCTATAAGGAAAACAGTGGTAGATCGAATCAAATAACATCACGCTAGTGCAGGTTTATATGGCATGTAATTTCTAGACTTCACACATGCTACGTTCAGTCTGTAAACTGACTAAAAGTCGCTCTTATACCGCTAAATGTAACACCACTTACCTAGCCCAGTTGCCGAACCTGAGTAAAGAGATGTTACAGTAACATTCAACAATTAATAATCACATTACTAAACAATACATACTTATTGATAATTGATATTCTGTATAATCAAACATATAAATTTTCTTTAATAAAAATATCTAAAAGTACCTAGTGGTAAAATCCAAGCTCTGAATAGGATTTATTTAAAATAAATTTAAAGTTTAAAGTTAAAGGTGAAAATTCATTGTTGGTATCAATACCAAATCGATATTTATTTTAAAATTCGATACCAAAATTGAATATTGTTTTCCTTGCAAAACAATGGTATCGATACTTATTTTAGGATATCAATACTCCAATAAAATTCGTTACTAAAGTAGCATTTTGTTTAATTTAAAAATTGTTCATATGGTCAAGTATCGATACCAAATGCCAAAGTATAGATACTCATGTTTAAAATGGAAAAACCTCATCTTTAAAAGTTCAATTCATGCCAAAATTCACATATCTTACAATAGACTATAGAATCACCTATACAAAACCTTAAAAGTCTAACCAATATGTCCTCATTGACACCACAATTCAATATACAAAGCAAAATCACAAATGCTTATAGCATCTCATGTTGTATCTACCATTAGAATTCCAATTCATTCAAGTCTAATTCTATCATATTCTAGCCATTCACAATTAGCAATATACAAAATATTCAAAACTCATACTTATGAGCTTTTACAACCAAAAACCAAGGCATATACATATATACATATAATCCAAGATCTAACTAAGACATCATCAATCAAGTATGAGAAAAACCACAAGTGATAAGCAAGCATAACATTTATAATCACCTATTACATTTCATGCCATCAAGTTAAATTCACCACATATCAACTTCAATATCACATTCAAATATCTAAATCAAGCTATGATCAATCACATTATTAGCCACAAACAATCAACTTATAAACAAATACAAAATATGCCACCTATAATGAACATTAATACACAAATTAAAAGATACTCCTATTGCATGACAAGTTCCATACGATATTTGGATTTCACACCAAACACCAAAATAGTTTCAAGTCCACCAAAAATAGAATTGGATAGTGTGATCTTCAATTTGATTTGATCTCCTGGTTCCGTAAAAAAAATCTACAAGGAAACAAGAGAATAACACAAGTAAGCTTTAATATAGCTTAGTAAGTTCATAGGATAGCTTAGTAAGTTCACAGGTTAAAACGTTATAACTTACCACATAATCACAACTTTACAATTAACAAAATTAATGGCTAACATTAACCCTGTCGATCACAATCATTCAACAGGTGAGTTTCATAAATACGAGTTGTTTAATCACTTCATTTATACAATATCAACCATTATCAAGTCGCGATAGAGTATTGGAAATCATGAATACAAGGGCATTATTAGTAATTTTCTCAACTTTGATAACTTCATAAATTAGTATTCAATCTAACTAGATAACATACAATGATCACAAAAACATAAAATTCATGAAAAAAAAAAACAAATGAGAAATGGACTTACATGCATAATAAAATAGCTTGGACGTACTCTCCCCTTAACAAAAATGGAGGTTTCACTTGAATGAAAAAAGAAAATTGTAACACCCCGTACCCGAGTCCGTTACCGGAATCGGACACAAGGTGCACACAGACAACTATTTTCACAGTCCATTTAGAAATTTCCAAACTAGCTGGTCACTGCGTCACTGTCGCCTTAAAAATCATATCTTGAGTTTCAAAGCTCGAAAATTAGTTTCATAATTTTTCCCTGAAACTAGACTCATATTTCCATCTACAGATTTTTTTTCTAGAATTTTTGGACAAGCCAATTAGTACAGTTTATTAGTTAAAGTCTCCCCTATTCTAGGGTTCGACTACACTGACCTTCGTGCGTTACGAATTAAATATCTCCTTGTACAGGGCTTTAATACTGTTTCTATAGAAACTAGACTCATAGAGGAATCTATACATATATGGCATGACTCCTAATTATCTCTGGTTAATTTACAATGAATTTCCAAATTCGAACAGGGATCCAAACTGTTCTGTCCTCTGTTTCACGAGAACTTTAATATCTCTTAACATATAACTCATATGACCGTTTCGTTTCTTCCATATGAAAGTAGATTCATCAAAGTTCATTTACATAATTTATTCACTATTTAATACCATTCCTACTATTTTTAGTGATTTTCACATCCATATCACTGCTGCTGTCAAGATCCGCTTTTAAGGTAGGCTTTACCTATTTCATGATTTCCATGATTCAATTGGCCCTTTTGCATACATAGCACAAAGTGTGATCATGATTAACCATTCCAACGGCTAATCGTTTCAAAACAATTCCATACCTCATAATGATCAACATACAAACGATTATGGTACTATGCTAAAACGATATATAAGCCATTTTCGCATGGCTATCCAAGTTTACACAAAACCGAAAGGTACATGACCTTCAACAAAAGGGTAGTCCTATACATTAACCAAAATATCCTCTCACTACTAGTCTATTCTACACATGCCATAAGATATTCCAAAACATAGCAGTACCAAACAAAGGATAGTGATAGTGTGACTAGTTGCTTGTGATCCCCGAGCACAGAGCTTCAAAATGAGACCTATGAGGCAGAGGAAGCAGAGTAAGCGGAGTAAGCATTACAATGCTTAGTAAGTTTTAAGCAGTGTCAACAGATAACAATCAAATTATAACATAGTTGTTCGTATTTTATTTCACTCTTCCTTCGGGCATACCATCCCTTTACCGAATATAGACATCTCATCATATACAATAGGCGATAAACTCTCACATAAAAGTGAGCTCATGTGACATAGATATATCGTAGATTTCACATAACCTCTCACACAAATCCGATGTCACATAATCATAGGAATAGTCCCATAGATTGCTCTCGTATGCATCATATATAAACTTGGAGTACATACTGTTTAACCTTTCGCATTGCGTATATTTATAAGCAATTCTTATTACGAAGTCTTACCCGACATAATCTCCACACGTAGTCATCGGGTCGTGCCGGACATAATCTCCACACGTAGTCATCGGGTCTCACCCGAACATATTTCAAGTTTCATGTACACTTAATCACATGTTACAACATTCACGTTAGCCATTCGGCTTTACCACATATATATATACACTTTCACATTCATCACGTCGGCCATTAGGCCTTATCACATATATATACATTTTCACATTCATCACATCGACCATGAGGCCTTATCACATATATATACCTTTTCACATTCATCACATCGGCCATTAGGCCTTATCACATATATATACCTTTTCACATTCATCACATCGGCCATTAGGCCTTATCACATATATATACACTTTCACATTCATCACATCGCCATTAGGCCTTATCACATATATATACACTTTCACATTCATCACATCGCCATTAGGCCTTATCACATATATATACACTTTCACAAATTTTAATATCAAAGATCCATCTAACACTCATGTATCATTTTACAATATCACAATTTAGAATTCAAGTATGGGATCAATCAATAGCTTATGGGCAACTAAAACAAGTTTTTATCCATGTTTACAACAAAATCACATATTCGCTACGAGCTGTTTTCCTGAGCAATGGTCACTAAATTATTTATACCCAGAGCTACAAGACTCCAAATCACTTGCCGTTAATTTTATCAGAATATAGACTCATATATCTTCCATCCATGAAATTTTCAGAATTTTTGGTTTGTCCAATCAATACCAGATTTTTCTTAAAGTTTCCCCTATTTCACTGTTTGACTAATCTGACCACTCTTCACTACGAATCAAATTTTTTATTGTACAGAATTCATAATGTGTTCTATTTGGTTCCATTTGAAACTAGACTCATTAAGGAGTCTAAGCATATAAATCTTATCTTATAACCATTTTTGTACAAATCATAATGATTTTACAAAAACAGAACAGGGGATTTCGGAGTCATTCCGACACTGTCCCGCACAACTTTAAATATCTCTTTATAGGACATTTCTTTGCTTCCACGGTCTCTTTTATAAGAAACTAGACCAACTAAGCTTTGATTACATATTTTATTCAGCCTATAATTCCACACCAACAATTTATAGTGATTTTCTAAAATCACATTACTGCTGCTGTCCAAGCAAATTATTACAATTTGCTCTTAAATTTCCAAGTCCAAACACTTATGAACTTACCATTTGGGTTTAAGACATATCATGACCACATCATATCTTATTAAATCAACTCATTATGTCCTATTATGATTGAATTTAATCAACGTTTAATCACTTAAAACTTACCTCGGGAGTGGTCGACGACTAGATATCCAGGGCTATTCGTTTACTTTCTCTTTTCCCCTATCCGACTTTGAGCCTCTTTGCTCTTAAGCTTGGATTACACAAATTTAACTTATTGTTAATCAACTAATCAAGCATTGTATCGTGAGCATATTCGGCTTTCACACATTTTAAACATAGTAATAATCATGCACATTAAAATCAAAATGCAATTAATCCCATACACAAAATATAGGACACTTCACTTCCATCTACTTATATACACGTATCACATAAGACTATTTCATACTTTCTATCACCTAAACAAACAACAAATTTTCCAATTAATTTCTTGAGTCCACATTCGGCATCTATATCCACAAAACACATTAGCCAATTACTATAAATCATCTAAACATCTTTCACTTAAATCACACATACATATCATGCTAGCACATAACACCATGATTTTGTCCTAATTTGGACAGCCAATAATTTAAGTATTACAGCAGCATATTAATTAGTAATAAACTATCTTAAGTTCAATTTTAACTCCCTCATGCAGCAACCACACAGCATGCAAGTTAACTTCCAACATTCGGTCAAAGCATTTAAATAAAAGAATATGCATGCTAAATTTCCAGCATTTGGACAACATTTCAACTTGAAATTTTCCAGCCTTTCACCTTCAATATTTCGAATATTCAAAAGCAAAAAGAAGAGTACAACTAATCAATTAAATTTTTTTGAACATAATTCAAGGTATATGTTCAACTAAATATTCATGTTAACTCATAATCAATAAGATATTAAGTAGAAAATAAAAACATTATTAGCATGCATGCTATCTACATACAACAACCATTCAATTCCATCTATTATCAATTCTCAATACACAAAACATCAAAACCCACATCAAAGAAATATAAACATCTATGACCAAATGTCATCTTCATGACATAGCAAAGATTTGAACCATGGGCTAGCTAGAAATCAAGCTAACAACTAAAACATGCATGAATCTCATGGCACAACATCAAACATACCTCAATCTAGTTACATGCATGGCGAACCTCTTCGACCTTTCTTCTTCCTTCCTCCTTAAAATTTTCAGCCAAGGATGAACCAAAGGATGAACACTTTTTTTGTTTTTCTTTCTTCCATTCACGGCAAAAGGGGGGCATGGATGAGACCATTTTTTTCATCACTCCTCCATTTCATTATTTAATTACCATGCTCTTTATTTTATTTTTCCTAACATACATCACTAACCTAACATGTTTGTGACATGTTTCCACCCATAGCATGGCCAGCCACTATGCCATAATTTGGCTAATTTGACATGCAAGGACAATCACTTTCCCAGATATATTAATAGGCCACTTGAACACTTGCCTAGCATATTTCTAAATTGTCTCACATAAGTCCCTACTAATAAATTTCACATACACTGACCAAATTAAAGTATGGAACTATCACACAAGCATTTACGCACATCATAAACACAGAATATAATCTTTAATTATTTATAAGACTCGGTTTCGTGGTCCCGAAACCCCTCTCCGACTAGGGTCAATTTAGGGCTGTCACAAAAAAGATGATAGACTTTTTTTTTCTTTATGTTTAATTATATTAAGTTAACTATAATAATTAATTAGAATGTATAGCATATAAAATACCAATTAAAATGAATTATTACTATCCATTAAAACCAAGAATGGCCAAATTTTCATTTAAAACCTTGCAATAATTTTTCTCATCTATTTGACCCACAATAACTAATAGTGATTGACTTTTTTATTTTTTATAATTTAGTCCTTTTTACTTAATTAACTATCTAAACGTCAAAATTACCTAACCAAATTTTAATTCACCTATTTAATAACTCTGTAAATATTTAATAAAAATATTTACAAGCTCGGTTTGTAGAAACGAGGTCCCGATACCTTATTTTCTAAAATCACTTGACTTTAGGGACAAACCATTTAACTTTAACTAATAATTCAAATAGAAAAAATTATCAGGTTAAAATTCTATATAATATAATATTTGACTCATAAATATTAAATAATAATATTTACGAACTCACTCATCAGATTTGTGGTCCTGAAACCACTATTTCCGACACCAATGGAAAAAGGATTGTTACATTATTTATTATTTTTCCTCTCTAATCCTTTGTTGATATCATGTCTAAAGAAAATCTAGTTAGGAGAAAGGCTACAAACATTAATACCAATGATGGAAGCTTACAACGAGAAAAGTCGTTCTAAACATGCTGTCATGTCTATGACAATGTATGTAGTCTTAAGATCGATGGCGGGATATGTGCTAACATCGTGAGCACTTACATGGTTGAGAAGATAAACCTACTCAAGTCAAAACATCCACAACCCTAAATATTTAATGGGTCAACAAGTGTGAAAAAGTAAAGATAACAAAGCAAGTGGTGGTTCCATTCTCTGTTGGAAAGTACCACAATAAAGGTTGGTGTGATGTAGCTCCCATAGAAAAAGCCACATTAATTTTGGTCAAGCTTGGCAATTTGATTGTCGAGCCAAGTACGATGGACATTTTAATCATTTTTCCTTAGTGTCCCAAGGAAAATCCATTACGCTAGTATCTTTAACTCCCAAACAAATTGTTGAAGATCAAATGAAGTTAAAAGCTATTAAGGAAATTGAAAATGAAAGAAAGAAAGAGCGCGTGAGAAAAGAAAAAGAAGATGAAAGAGATATTTAAAAAGAGTGTATGAGAAAGAAAATAAAAATGAAATGAAAAAGAAATTGAAATGAAGAATGAGAGTGAGTTTTCAAAAATAAAAAGAGAGTGTGAACGAGAGCAAGAAATTAAAAAAACAGATTGAGATTGAAAAAGAAATTGAAAGAGAAAAAGAGTGCGAGAGAGAAGAAAAAAAAGAAAGTAACCAAGAAATTATTTAAGGAAATGTGAGGAGTGATTTAGTTTTAACTAACCATTACTAAAGTTTGTCCTGTAATGTTTCTTTGCCACAGGTTTTCAAAATTCCTTAGCCAAATTTTTCATTACACTACTCCACTTCTGAGAGACGATTCTATCTGATTGAGAGAGGTAAGTTAGAAAATGAAAATGTCCATCAAGTTCCTAAAGGTAAGCAAGGTAAGGAATCTTTTGCAATTAAATCAAGGCATCTATTTTAAATGTTAGTGAAAAATCTATCGATGATTTAGTTCTCAAAAGTTCTCTTTACAATATTCCATATTGTTACTCTTTGCATATTGTTGATGATTTTTTCACGGATAATAATTTAAAACATTTTTCTTTTGACATGTATCGAATTGGTCCAAGCAACATTGAGTCGAAAGTTGATAAAACTGTTGATGTCTTTGGTCCAACTAGATGTTTGCAAAATCTAAATTGTTGTAAGTGTTAAAGAATTTTCACATAAATCGATTAATATATTTTATTCTAATTATTATGTGAAATCTTTTAATCCTTATGGTGAAATTTTGTAGATATACATGCCTATTCAAAAGAAGTTTAATAGTTTTGATTGTTTGGATGTGCATATATCTAAATCTTCTTTGTTTAGTATTTGTGATTCGTTTTTGAAATAAAAACTTTTGTTGCATTTGGAAATAAGTGATCAAAACCATGTGTTAAACCTCGGAGAATGTTTTTTAAGTCATTGTTGAGAAAAGTCAAGCATCATAATTTTATTTTTTTTGTATAATTGTGATAATCACTTTCGTTTACTCAATGTTTTGTCATTATTTTCAAAAACAAAGCATCTAAACTATGATGACTTGCAAAGTCAAAACCAAATCTTTGATCCTGGAAGTTGTTGTTCTATATAATTGTTGAAAGGATTCGAGCACCTTATTTTTGTTTTGAATGATTATGTGATTGACTTTCCAATTCTTCATTTTCTTCTATGTTGTCGACAACAACAAAACTTTCAATTCATATTGAAATGGTAAGGTAACACATCATCTTTGATCCTGAAGTTGGTTTGTTTGTTCCATTTTTGAAAAGGAATCTGGATAAATATCTTGTGATTATATTTCATGATGTCACCTATTTGTCTCTTTTATGTGTAGGTGACAACTTGACATAGTACCCTTTTAAAGAGGGAGGATTTGAGAAGGTTTTAACGAAATTTCACCTTATAATTGTACTCTTATATAAGGAGGGGTGTTCAATTAACCATTTCTCTTCTCAATCTAAGTTTGATTATCATGTTTTTGAAAGAGATGTTGTCGCATTGAAGTCCAAAAGTAATTGTGACTACGAAAGATTTTTCACGAGCAAGTGGCCTGATTTGAGGACAAATCATTCTCAAGATGGAGGGAATGATGTGATTCCTATCACATCTTGTGACTTGACAAGAAGGACTTGAGATTGGCCTGAGCTCAAACGGCCCAAATGCAAGATGAAATCATACAAAACCCCATACAATGTTTGCATGCGGGATTTTTAAGGCCAAACCATCCATCTCGTATTATTTATAATTCTACAAATTTTATTAATTCTTATTTAGTATGAGTCATTAATATGTGTCTTATGTATTTTTAATGTTGTTAGCTTGTAGTTAAGTTAGTTAGTTTTAATCGAGTGTTAAATGCGTCTTGAAAACTAACTAATAAATATGTCTTGTTTTATTACATGTTTCATATGAGTTAAGTTTTTCATTAATTTTTTATTTTTGTTTGCATTTAATTAAGCCATGCATTAAATTTATGTGTCTTATATAATTATGTTCAAGCATGGGTTTGAGTTACATGTTCATAAAAAAATGTACATGTGTTTGTTTATAGTATGTTGATTTCTATCATAAATATGTTTATTTTTAGTTAAATGTTTTAGTAGAATAAGAATGTGAAAAGTTGCAAATGTTTAATGTCCATTTATTTGTGTTGTAGGTGACTGTTCATTGGACCAAGGAATGGCTTTTCAAGTCTGATCGGTTTTATGCACTCAAAGCTCAATTAAGGTGCAATTAAAAAAGATGAATGCCAAGCATTATAGCATTCAGCCATGGGTAAAATGAAGGGATAATAAAAAACACAATTAAAGGATATTAAACCTTCATCAATTGAAGAGACATGGCTTTTTAGCTATACTTGAATCAAGTGAAAAGACATGACTCTTTCGCTATCCACCATAAGTTATGAACCGAATTTAATGTTTGTGTTAATAGCTAGTGTGAATGTCGAATTTGAAAGGTCATCAATGCTCTATATAAAGCTAGTGATTGAACATTTGTAAGGTTAGACAATATTTTTGAAATAAACAATTACTTTGTAAGAATTTTCTCATTGGTTCTTAAATAAACTATACTGAACTTATCAAACTTTCTAAGTTTATGGCGTTAAAATTGTCTTATCACTCCGTTCACCATCACAGGGTGTGGCAAATTTAGTTATACGGGTCTTAGCTTTAATATAGCTAAGGTTCTTTAGCTGCTACCACTACTAATCGAGGTTTCTATCTGTTGAACTATTTCAAGACGATCCAACCCAATCGAGCTATTTCTTAAACTATCCAAGTTCGAGAAATCATATTAGTCTGGTTCTAGCTATGCACAACAACAATTGTCTCATGCTTCAAGCAATTATGCAAGTAGAGGACAGGGTCAATATAGCAATTGATTGCAATGCCAACTGTGTGGCAAACTTGGACATCTTATGCATTGGTGTTTCCATCATTTCAACCAAAACTTTGCTACGGTGATTGCTCAAGCCTATGGTCCTCAGCCTATTTTGGTTGTTGGAGTTAACTTATGTGCTTTTTCGGAGCCTACAGAACAATAAGATTTTTCTACTAAAAGTTACTGTTCATATGTACTTGCTACCCTTGAAACTTATTATTCTTGTGTTCTCGGTCTCTTCTACTAGTAGCCAAGTACTAGGGCCTTCTTTGTCCACTGATGTAATTCAAACCACTAGATCTTCTAATGAGATTGGTCAAGCAAATTCAATTACTACCGTTGTACCATCTATTTCCTCTTGGTTTCTTGACTTTGGTTACATATCATGTGAGCAATGATTTTTCTCATCTTCATGTCAGCCAACCTTATTCCGAGTCAGGTATGGCAACCATAGGTGATTGTGCTTCTGTCAATATTTCATATATTGGTCAGTCCTTCTTCAAGTCTACTTCTCGATAACTTATTTTAGATCAACTACTACATGTCCCTTATGTCACCAAGAATTTATTGTCTTTTAGTAAATTTTAATTTGGTGTTTTTTGAGTTTTATCCTACTCATTGCTTTGTTAAGGATGACGTTACCAGTGAGGTTTTTCTTCGGGGTCTTGAAAAAGATGGATTGTATACATTCCTTTTTAACTAATGCTCTCATGAAGTTGCTTCTGATTGCAAGACTTCTCTCCTTTTGGCGTCCATTGAACAAGTCTACAATACTTACATTAGTGATCTTGAAGATCAATCTCGTGACTTAAAATATTGGTTATGGCATTAATGTCTTTGTATCATCCCAATTTTGGGCCTAGTTAGAACAGTGGTTTTGAGACCACAAATCTGAAGTAGAAATAATTACTTTATGATTATTATGAGGTCTATGATATGATAGCATGCTTGTGTGAAAATTTCATGAAGAAATTTTGTGAATAAGTGTCCAATTTAACTTTTAGGACTAAGTTGCAAAAGTTGCAAAATGTGAGTTCTAGAAGCTTTAAGCATGAAATTGCCATGAATTATTAATTAGAGGTCCTTAAATAGCAATTTTACCAATTTTCAAATTTTTGGACAAAAATGGGCATGAATAGGAAAAATTTGAAAGAAAGGCCTTAAGGGCATTTTTGTCATTTGGTTAATAAAAGAATAAAAATGGAAAATAAGTCAAAAATTTGTGTCCATCTTCTTCATGTGTGCAAAATTTCTAAGGGTTCCATAGCTAGGGTTTCTTCAACTTTCAAGCTCAATAGTAAGTGCATCCTATCCCTGTTTTTAATGCTCTTTACATTTTTGAAACCCTCGTAACCTGATTTACCTATTTCTAGCCATATTTTGAAGTAGGGTTCATGTTTGAAATTTGACCCATGTATGACATGCATGTGTTTTGATGTTTAATGGAAGAATATGAATGTTTGATGTGTGATAAACATCTTTCACTAAGTGATTTCTAGTGGAAATGGCTGAAAAGGACTTATTTGTGAAGTTTATAAAATGAGTAGTAAGACGTATGATTTAATGAGAAATGTGGGCTACTATGAGCATGTTATAAGTTCGGCTAGGCTTGGGTAACAAAGAAAATGAACACATTTCATTTTACGAGCCTAGGGGCTAATTTGTAATTATGTGAAAGTTTAGGGGTAAAACTATAATTTAGTCAAAGTATGATTTATAGACTGTTTCGAACAATGTGATAATTAAATAAGTGAAATTTTCTATTATAGATCAAGAAAAACAGAGTCTGGACGTAAACCGAGGAAAGAATAAGGTTGTGGACTAAATCGAATAGTAGCCATATATTGGAACCGAGGTAAGTTCGTGTGTAAATGATTCAACATCATGTTGTTATGTATTTGATGTTTTGATATTGCATGAAAGGTATATCTATCTCTAAGGATTTGATTAATGATGACTCAATGACGATTCGACAAAGAATTGATACCTCAAAATCCAGATTGAACCTTAAAAATTGTTAGGATACAAATGTTATGACATTGGGTTATGTGTGATCCCATGTAAGATTATGTCTAGGACATGGCATTGGCATCAATATGTGATCCCATGTAAGACATATTTGGGATATGGCATTGGTATCGATATATGATTTCGTGTAAGACCATGTCAGGAACATGGCATCGATATGAGCCATCCTATAAGACCATAGTTGGGCTATCGGCTTCGATCTGTGATCCCATGTAAGACCATATCTGGGATATGGCATTGGCATCTTACTATGAGTATGAGAATTCCAGAGTATCCTTTAGTATTCCAAGTGGTTCAACGGGTAATCCAAAGATTATGTCAAAGAGATGACAAGGTATGATCATGTTGAAAGGGTACAGGCGATGAGACCTCGATAAGAAGTGAAAGATTGAATTATGATCATGAGTTTTATTGTACATTATGTAAATGATATGACTTAAAAATGTACCTATGACACTCGAGGCATTGTGATAAATATTATGTTATGTGTATATTAATGCATGGTTAATGTTGTTAATTATTTACATGCAAACTTACTAAGCTTTATGCTTACTCCACTTTCTTTTCCTATTTTCTTATGGTATCGCCAAGCTAGCTCGGGAATCGAAGGACATTGGAGCTCGATAAACACTATCAAGCTAATCTTTTAGGTATAGTGAATTCAAGTATTTTGAGTATGTCATGTATAGGGACTTGGTCTTTTTCATATATGTCATATTGGTTTAGCCAAATGTGTTGGCTTTTAATGATTTCATGATTCATTTTTTATATAGCCATGAGATATGGCTCATATTAATTATGGGGATGTAATCCTATTCATATATGCATGCACATGCTAAGGTCACTCATGATATGGTTAAATTCATTTGGCATAAATGAATTGTGGATATGATCATGGATATTTGATGATGGAATTGTGAGTAAATGGCATAATAACAACTAAGGCATGAACGTATAAAATGGAAGCAAATTGATGTTACATATTGCATGTGATTTGGTAAGCTTGGTCTAAATAAAATATGGAGTCTTGAATAAGTATAAATTGATAAGATTGACACGCATGAGCCATGTTTATGAATGTGTAAGTGTTCATTTATGCCATGTAAGATGTCATTGAGATGTGTAAGTGTGCATGTGTTATTGAGGGTGACAAAAGGTGTAACACCCCTTACAAGTATTCCGAGCCTAGAACAGGGTACGAGGCATTACTGGACTTCAACACCAACAAACGTGAACACCAGGTCATAAAATTTCATTCATTTTAAAACTATTCATTCACAAGCATATCGTCCCTTATACGGGTCTACGAAGCCCAAAACATACATTGGAAAAGGACCAAGACTAAACCGAGACTTTGAAAAATTTTGGGAAAAACTTAGAAATTTCATGAAACAGGGTCACACGCCCGTGTGGACACAGGGGCACACCCGTGTGCCTTGGACACTTCTGTGTCCTCAGGCCGTGTAACTCTCTATTTATGACGTCAGCAAATAAATTGAACCAAACAGCCAAGCCACACACCCGTGTGCTAAGGCCTTGTTCCCCACACGGTTGAGACACACAGCCATGTCTCAGCCCGTGTGGCCAACACTTCGGCTATTTTCCAAGCCTTTATGTTACCTTTAATCCTTCACATCTTTATACACAACAAGGACACATTTCATGGCATCATTTTAATTCATGGCCATGACCATCTCAAATGGTCATAAAGCATACATCCAACACACATGACATAATACCAACCAAGCATGGCAAACAACCACAACCACATCATAGGCATAAAGATATAGCATAGGTAGATAGGTTTACACACCATAATCAAAATAAGACACACCTTTTGGCCATATAAAAATAACTCAATATGAGCCAATACATTTGGCTAAATCATAAATATATTTATCATAAAACTTAGTCCCTATACATGCCACTCACTTGAACATGCTTAACATTTATCAATATTCCAAAGGTGATGGCTTGATAGTGTCATGCTGCCTCTGACGATCTCCAATCCCGAGCCAACCTGACAACACTAAAGAAAATGAAAGGAAGAGATTAAGCTTTATAGCTTAGTAAGACCGTATGAAAATACTAAGCAATATGTCAACATGCTTCTCAAGGTAATAAAACCATAATTACACTTTTACTTATATTTTGGTCATGCTATTTTCTCGAGTCATAGTTACCAATTTATTTATATCTGGAGCTACGAAACTCAAAATTAAGATCCTCTAATTTTTCCTGAAACTAGACTCACATATCTTCTTACCATAAAATTTTCAGAATTTTTGGTCTAGCCAATATGTATAGTTTATTCCTTAAAGTTACCCCTTTTTAGCTATGTAACATCACAAAATAGGGCCTAGTCGGAATAGTAGTTTTGGAACCCCAAATTGGACATCAAAATATTTATTTTACGATTATTACAAGGCTTAGAATATGAAAATATGCATATGTTAAAGTTTCATGAAGGAATTCTTTAAGTAAGTGCCCAATTGGAAAATTTGGGACTAAATTGAATAAATTGCAAAACTTGGATTCTAGAAGCAGTTTGTATGAGATTTCTTTGGTTTATGAATTAGAAGGTCTTGGAGAGAAATTTTCCCAAATTCTAATTTTTTGGACAAAATGGGCTTGCATGGATGAAATTTCAAAGAAATGGCCTAAGGGCATTTTGGTCATTTGGCATTTAAGTGAAATAAAATGGGAAAAATGAACCAAAAATCAGCCATTGTGCTTCTCCATGCTGCCGAAATTTCTATGGTTTCCATAGCTAGGGTTTTCAAGCTTTTCAAGCTCATTAGTAAGTGCTCCCAAGCCTCGTTTTTAATGTTCTTCGTAATTTTGAAGTCCCAGTAGCTTACTCTCTCCATTTCTACCCATATTTCATGCTAGGGTTCATGTTTAAAAATTTACCCATGCATGAGTTACTTGTATTTTGATGTTTTATGAGGAATATGAAATTTTAAAGAGTGTTAAACAACTTTTCCTAGGTGATTTTCATGAAAAACCCCTAAGGGACCTTTTTGCAAAAGTTGTAAAATGTGTGGTAGAAATGTGAAAATAATGGAAAATGTGGGCTACCATAAGAGGTAAAAGTGTTCGACTAGGCTTGAGTAAGCTAGAAATTGCATGTGTTTCATTATACGAGCCTAGGGACTAAATCGTAAAAATATCAAAGGTTAGGGGCAAAATGGTCATTTGGACCGAGGGTGAGAATTAGACTTGTGATGTATAATGTGGGGTATTAATGGTATAATTTTGTTGTTATAGACCCTGAGGAATAAATTTCAGAGGTCAATCGAGGTAAACGCAAGGTTTTAGAATAATTGAAACACAACTCCAAAACAATTACCAGGTAAGTTCGGATAACTTAAAGTAAACCACTAATATGCATAATTGTATGATTTATGAATGCATAATTATTGCATTTATTATTGGCATGAAATATCATAGAAATGCATATTTGATAGTAACATGTGAAAAATGTCTCGGTTGAGGTTGACAGAGGGAATTCGATGGTAACCCGTAATTACATGTGATTTGAGATCCTGCATGTGTTGCAGTAAGGATTTAGCCCGGACAGGTAATCCGTGATCTCACTCATGAAAAGGATCTAGCCTGGACGGGTGTTCCTTGAATGATCGAGCCTCCCGAAGAATATGTGTGCGTTATGGATTTAGCCTAGACGGGTAATCCGATATGGGGTCTAAATTTAGCCTGGACTGGTTGTGACAGCCTTAAAACGACCCTAGTAGGAATGTGGTTTTGAGACCACAAAACCGAGGCATAAAAATAATTTAATATTTATTTTATTGCCTATAATATGTGTTAACTCATGTGTGACATTTTTGATGTTTTGATTTAGAGCTATAAATGTGAATTTCACTAGAAAAGACCTAGTAGAAAACTTTGGAAGTATGATGGGGAATGTGTAATGAGTAATTAAAGCATGCATGCAAAACAATGGCCTTGCATGTCAAATATCCCTCTTTTATAAGAGGTGGCGGCCATGACAATGAGGATGGGCAAAACATGTCATAGACATGTTTTGTTGGTGCATTAGGGAGAAAAGAAATAAACAAATAAGCATGGGTAATAAAGAATGAAAAAAAAATGTGTGTGTGAACCCCCTATTGCCGTGTATTGAAGAAAAGAAGAAAAAAAATTGATCATCCTTTCATTCTCTCTTGACCGAAAATCCTAAGGAAGAAGAGAATTTTTGCTTCATGTTTGGTTTGGAAGAGGATTAGGAAGGGTTTGGCTATACTTGCATCAAGATTAAGGTATGTTTGAGGTTGTGCCATGAGATTCATGCATGTTTTTAGTTACTAGCTTGATGTTCTTATTAGCCCATGGTTCAAATCTTTGTTATATCATGGGGATGGTATTTGGCCAAGGTGGATTTTGTGTTAATGCCATTGCATGTTAAATATGAAGCTTGTTAATGGTATATGTGATGGTGGATTGATGGCTCTTGGACTTTCTTTTTAGTATTTTGAGTAAGACATTAAGTTCTTTGCTTAATCATGACCAAAATTATGGTGTTGTGATGTATTCGGTCATGGTATATCCATAAGTATGATTCATGCATGTTTCATGGTAGGTAAGATTTGAGCTTTGGATATGTGTTTATATTTGGATATAAACAACTTGAGATTCGCCCTTGCACCTACATGAATATGTGTTTGCACATGATGAATTGGTATGACATATATATTATTTCAAGGTGTATATTTGCTTGTGATGATGTTTCGGTTATGTAGTAAATGAGAGATGTGTATTGAGCTACAATATGTAATCGTTAGTTAGTAAATTGTATGCTGTTTTTTTGTGTGGTATTAAGTGTAAAATTGGCCTCAACATAGACATGCATATTCGCCAAATGAAGTAGATTGGTGTGCATGTATTCGGTTAGAGGCAACCGTATTGAAGTCTTATCTTGGCTTAGATAATTGACTAAATGGGTAATAAGTGAGGATGGTTGCCGAATATACAAACATACATATGCATGTGTAATTGAATTATGAATGTTTAGCAAGATGGTTAAACTAGTTGATTTATTGATTAAGCTCAAGGAGTTAAAGAAGGAGAATCAAGCAAGGGAAAGACGAAGGTCATCGAGTAGCCGACTTGGACTGTTTTACCCAACACAAGGTAAGTCACTAAGCATATATTTTGTATTGATTTGAATAGACATAATGTCTATGTAATTATGCCGAAAGGAATGATGAATTTATATACATGTGTGTATGTGGTGATGGAAGTATTGAATGGAAGGAAAAGAGGTGAGATGTATTGAATTGTTGATTTCGGCACTAAGTGTGCGGGTATAAACATTTGTGATCATGAGAATGGCACTAAGTGTGCGGGTTTAAAACTTGTACAGCACTAAGTGTGCGAGTTTGATCATGTAGCACTAAGTGTGTGAGTTGATTATATAGCACTAGGTGTGCGGACTCACTATATGCTTTTGAATCACTATTGACACTGAGTGTGCGACACTATTGAGTTGATCACGGACAGCGGATCGGGTAAGTACCTTGAGTTCATGGCTAACAGGCGCTAAGTTTATATTTGGGGTCGAGCTTGGTAAGTTTGAACCTATGTGACAATGTAAATTGAAGTCACGTACATAAGAATTATCATGGAATGAGTGAAAGGTCATGTAGATGTATGATTGAATCGAAGGTCTAAGGAACTATGGTATAGTTCGGTTTGAATGGAGTAATTAGCCTCGTTCCATTTTGTTTCCTCTTGCGATAATGTTATTAATGGTTGTTAGTGCATTGCTTATGACTTCTCGAGTTATATACTCATTCGGTGTTTGCTTGTCACCTATTTTAGGTTTCTTGGACTCGACTTTTTGCGTATTCGGGACCGTCATCGAAGTCATCACACCGCTAACAACTTTTGGTATTTTCTTCGTAGTTGGTCTTGGAGTACATTTCGCATGTATAGGCTATTATGTTTTGTTTGAACTTGGTATGTAAAATTTTGAATAGCCATGCGAAAATGGCTTATAAATGTTTTGAGCATAATGTTATAATCATTTGGTATGTATATGCTCATTAAGAAGCACGGAAATGTTTGGCAACGACCAGCCATTAGAATGGGTCATCATGATTATATTTTGGACTATATATGTAAAAGGGGTGGTTGAATCATAGAAACTATGTGTTAGAGAAAGTCTACCCTAGAAATAGATGCTGGCAGCAACAGTGATGTGGATGTGAAAAATCACTAAAAATAGTAGGAATGGAATTAAATAGTGAATAAATTATGTAAATGAACCTTGATGAATCCATTTTCATATGGAAGAAACGAAACGGTCATATGAGTTGTATGTTAAAAGATATTTGGGTTTTCGTGAAACAGGGCCAGAACGGTTTCTGGATTCCCTGTTCTGACTTTGAAAATTCATTATAAATTAACCAGAGATAATTAGGAGTCATACCATATATTTATAAATTCCTCTTTGAGTCTAGTTTCTATAGAAACAAACGGAATCAGTATTGAAGCCCTGAACAGGGAGTTATTCGAGTTGTAATGCACGAAGGTTGGTGTAGTCGACCCCTGTAACATAGGAGAATTTAACTAATAAACTGTACTAATTGGCTCGACCAAAAATTCTAGAAAAAAATCTGTAGATGGACATATGAGTCTAGTTTCAGGGAAAAATTACAAAACTTATTTTCGAGTTGTAAAACTCAAGTTATGATTTTTGAAGCGACTAGTACACAGATTGGCAGCTTGTCTGGGAAATTCTCAATAAGTGGTTTGAAGTCTGTTAGCACCTCGTGTTCGACTCCGGCGACGGTCTCGGGTTCGGGGTGTTACACTGGTAATTCAGATCCGAGCTCATTAAGGGTGCTTGTCGTTATAAGGGATTTAGCCTGGACTGGTAATCCCGACATCACCTTATTATGAGTTCATGATATGGGGGATTTAGCCTGGAATGGTAATCCCGCCATAGGATGTGAGGTTCGCGGGAGTGCATATATGTGAAATGATCATTCATAAGAATTGACAGATAATGGGTATTCCATCGAGATTTCCTAGAAACTCAACGGGATTAATATGATGTATATCAATAAGATGATGAATAATGAGCTCACCTACATAAATTACATGATGCTTTGTTATGTGACTAACTCATTGATTGAGTGCATGTGATAGGGAATCATTTCATGATTGATGATTTCATGATTTAAATATCGATGTATGATAATTACTCGGTAAGTTTACTTGCCGGTTATTCGAGCTTACTAAGCATGTAAATGCTTACCCCTCTCTTTTTCCCTATTTCATAGAGCTCGAGGACTCATAAGAACTGGAAGACGATTGGAGAGTCGGCAGACTATCAACTAGTCAAGCTTTGGTATAAAGACATTTTTATTTTGTTCAATGGCATGTATAGGATTTTTGAGTATATTGTTATATATGTCATTTGATTTGCCAAATGAAGGCATGTAAAAAAACATGTTTATCTTTTTGTATATGGCCATGAAAATTTGGCTTAATTGAATTCGGCTATGACCTACGAATTTTTGTATGGTTTTATTTACAAGTGATGGGTTGTTACCAATTGGCAATGAGTTACACGAATGAGCCAATTTCAGACAAATTAAAGTGTCATAGAAACCTATAAACACCAAATGGGAAGTAACCTTTCATGTATGAAACCAATGATATGAGGTTTCCATACAATTAGTTTTATCAAGATTATTTACAAGTGTATAATCATGTTTTCCTTCGAACTTGGTAACTACTAGGTATGAGGAGTAGAAAGGGGTGACTTAAGGCTTGGAAAATAGCCTATTAGTGTCCACATGGTCGGGCACACGGGCGTGTGTCTAAGCCGTGTGTAACACACGGTTCCATCCCATGGGTGTGGGCTATGGCCGTGTGTCCCCTGCACTTAAAATTTCAAATAAAAAATGAACACGAGTAGGCCACACAGGCATGTGTCCTTGCCGTGTCTAAAAGATAGTTTTGACCACGGGCAGGCAGCGCGGGCATGTGCCACGGCCGTGTTGATAAGTCTGTGCTGCACACGGCCGAAGGGCATGGGCATGTCCCAAGTCACACAAGCGTGTGAGTCCACACGGCCCATCTACACGGGCGTATAACACTTTAAGATAAGGAAAATTTTCTAAGGTGCCCAAAGTTTATCAAACGTTCTCGGTTTTGTCCCATGCCGTCTCTAGACATGTTTTAGGTATCGAAAACCAGTTTAAGGGAAAGGATATACATGTTTGAAAAGTTTTAAATTAGAGCACAACTTAGTGACTTGATTTAATATGTTTATGAACGTGAAATCCTGGTAACGCCTTGAGCCCTATCTTGGCATCAGATACAGGTGGGGGGTGTTACAAGCAGTCTAACAGTTCTGACCTCTCTTCATTAAAAATTAATTATCTCATAATACAATACTTAGATGATGTTCTCATCTATTTCTCTTGAAAATAGGCTCATTAATAATTCTAAGCATATAAATTATAACCCATAACTATTTTTGTACAATTTTCAATGAATTTCTCAAATCAGAATAGGGGATCTCAAAATCATTCTGACTCTGTCTCACATCAATTTAAATATTTCATAGTATGAAACTCATTTTCTAACAATGTTTCTTCTATATTAAACTAGACTCACTAAGATTTAATTTCATATTTTATTCAGCCTCTAACTCAATTTACATAATTTTTGGTGGATTTTCAAAGTCGCATTACTGCTGCTATCTAAAACTGTTTTAGTGTAAATTAATGATACTAAGTTTTTCACACCTTATTAATTCATTTTCACCACATTGGTAGAAAAACATATTTATACATCATAAGTATAGACCTATAATCATAAGGTCATCACAAAATCATTCTCATAGGCATGACTTACCTATTTACATCCTCACCAAATGTGCATAATAAACCGAAATCATTGCTCATGAGTTTGGCATACATTCTTGTGTTACTCAACATGCTCATATACTTACTCATATTCATTCCTTATTAATCATACAACATGAATTGAATTCACATCTCGTCAATTTCATATAAGTGCTTGTACCACTCACAACATAGCCATAAGCTCTATCATTCAATATAAACCATACATCTCCCGTTGAATCATTTGGAATACTACAGGATATTCAATAGCCTCAAACATGGAATAAGATTCCGACGCCATGTCCCAGACATGTTCTTACACTGGTAGCACATCAAATCCGATGCCATGTCCCAAACAGGTCTTACACTGACTTTTATATATCGAGGCTAATGCCGTGTCCCAGACAGGTCTTACAATGGCTCTCATCTATCAGTATCGATGCCATGTGCCAGACAGGTCTTATACTGCCACACAACAAGCTGACGCCATGTGCCAGACAGGTCTTACACTAGCTTGTATATATCGAGGCCGATACATGTCCCAGACATGTCTTATACTGGCTCTCATAATGTGGCCGATACATGTCTCAAACATGTCTTACACTAGCACACATATCACCCAATGTCATAGTATGAATATCCCAATCATTCCTAAGGTTCAACCGAGAGTTATTGCTACGTAAATTCTCATAATTTACATTCACAACGCAAGTCAACAATTCAGACCATACTAATTGTACAATACATGGTAACATTATATTTGCATTATTTACGTACAACTTACTCGTTTCAATGTAATATCATATTCCATCAAATTTCTATTGTATTCTCTCATCACACGAGTGTTATTAACTCTTGGCATCACTTTCTCATACCTAACTCCATTAACATATAATTCAATAAAATTATAGCAAGATAGATTTCAAGTAATATGCTTATTTAGTCACACGGACTTACCTCGAATGCAATTTCGGCTAATTACGTCATTTTAGTCCATAACCTCGTACTTTCTGATTTAAGCACAAATCTTGGTTTCTTGATCTAAAAGGATAAAATTCACTACTTTAAATCATCACATTAACCAATACATTCCATAATTTATACTTTGGCAAAATGACCATTTTGCCCTAGACTTTCACAAAAATTATAATTTTACCCCTAGGCTCGTAAATTGATTTTAATCAAATTTTCTTATTACCCAAGCCTAGTCGAATATTTATCATACTTACCGACATTTTTCACATATTCACACTTTTACCATACAATTTATCACATTTCTCAATTTAGTCCCTAATCGACATTTCTATCAAAAATCACTTTACAAATGTTGTTTATTTAACAACAAGGATGTATTTTCTATCATCAATTATCAAAATACACACTTTATCAACAATGGAAAAATTCTCAAATTTTAACGGTTTTGAAAACGAAGGTACGAGATAGCTAAATCGAGTTACCACGACTTCGAAAACATAGAAATTATTAAAGACGGGGCAAAAACCACTCACCTATCAAGCTCCAAAGCTTGGCCGAATATTTTCTCATCCATGGCTGCCATTTTTTTTCATTTTAGTGGAAGAGGTAAGAAATAAAGATGATAGCTTTTGCTATTTTGTCTTAATACACATTTACTGATTTAATTACTAATTTGCCTTTTTCTTTTCAAACTAATTTTAAAAATACCAAAAAAATATCTTCTACTAACTTATTAATAGGCTAATTATCACATAAGGCCCTCCACTAAAAATTCTATAGCTATTTAATACCTATAACTTCTAGAACTCAAGTTTTGCACTTTTAGTCCTTTTGACTAAAAATTCTATAGCTATTTAAAAATACCTGTCATGTTGGTAAAAGTCACAAACTACACTTTTCTTTAGCAAACAATGTGTATCACAAACCGTTTGAGTTAGTGGAAATTGATCCTTGGGGTCCGACACATGGATCTTCTAGTGGTTTTCATTATTATATCTCGTTTTTTGATGCCTACAATAGGAATTGTTGGTTGTATCTACTTGAGCAAAGTTTGAAGCCTTGTAAGATATGTAATTGTTTCAAAAGTTTGTTCATAATCAGTTTAATACTTCTATAGTTGTGGTTCAAATGGATTCAGGAGGCAAGTTTTAAGGTCTTCATTCTTACTAGGTTGATTGTGGCATTTAATTTGTTTAACTTGTCCTCACTTATCGTTTCAAAATGGAAAAGTGGAGACGAAACACAGACATATAATGGAACTTGGCCTCACTTTACTCACACAAGCATCTTTACCATTGAGTTTTGGTCTGATGCTTTTGTAACGGCTATGTATCTCATTAACATGTTTCCAGCAAAGGTTCTTGGCAACATTTCTCCTCATGAAAAGCTATATAATCATGCTCTAGATTATGAGTTTGTATGGGTATTTGGCAGCCTCTATTTTCCTCATGTTCATCCTTTCAACAAGCACAAACTAGAGCATCGAAGTACACCTTTCATATTTTTAGGATATAGTCCTATGTATCATGGGTACAAGTGCGTGGATTCTTATGGATGGGTGCTTATTTCACAACATGTGAAGTTTTAGGAACATGTTTTTCCTTTCTCTAAAAGAAGTGATTCTTTATCTCCTCAGTCATCTAGGGTGTCTGGTTTTGTTTCATCCACTCTTCTGATAGTTGAGTTACCAATCACGCAAACTTATGTCGCTATTGATAGTTCCAAATTGTCCTTTTTCTTATGCTGCTAGTTCATTTATGTGTTCCCCTTCATCTGTTGATCATGGCTCCTTTTTTTGCACTAATTTGCAATTAGTTGACCTATCTCAAGATGGTCATGCTGATGATAGAGAAGAGTTTACGCAAGTAGATACTTCTTCTCTTCCATCAACTCCTATAGTGTCCACCAACACTCATCCCATGGTGACTCATAGTAAAACATGCATCTTCAAACTTAAGGTACATGTTGCAGTTATTGATGAGAACGTTGCACCTGATGTTCATAATAGCTTACAACCACTTGAGTGGATAACTATTGTCATGGTTGAGTATCAAGCACTTGTAGATAATGGTACTTGGTCGCTTGTGCATCTACCACCAAATCGAACTCCAATTAGGTGCAAATGGATCTTTAATGTCAAGAAATGCGCTGATGGAACGATTGAAAGCAACAAGGCTAAGTAGGTTGGGAAAGGCTTCACAAGTTGCAAGCCATGACTACAAAGAAACCTTTAGCCCAGTAGTTAAAACTTCCACAATTCATGTTTTTCTATTAGTAGCATTGGAAAATGAATAGCAAATTCTTCAAGTTGACATCAACAATGCCTTTCTTAAAGGCAATTTGTTTGAAGAAGTGTACATGGTACAACCTTTGGGGTTTGAGAAAATAGCTCTAGATGGAACTTCTTTAGTATGTAAGTTGCACACACTACAGCAAAACTGACTCTTAGCGGTGTTTTTTTAGGAGCGCGGCAAAAAACGCCGCTATAGGAAACGCCGCTAAAGGTCATAAAATTTTAAAAAAATAAAATATTATAAAATATTATAAAAGTCATGAAAAATATAAAAAAATTAAAATTCATTATCAAAATATTGAGAAAAAGAATAATATCTATGATATAAATATATATCCCACCAAACAGTAAGTTTATCAATAACAATCAAACAAAATACCGCACTTATCATAGTACACCAGAAATCTAACAAAATACAAATAGAACAAAATAATGATAGAATGCACACTTTAAGCAGTTAGCCCAAACAAGTCATCACTATGCATGAATTCAGCTAATCCTGGACCATGCATCCAACAAAAACTCAAACCTGAGAAAAAAGAAACAAAAGTTAATGAATGACACATATAACATCAAATTAATAATAAAATATGCAATTAACAAGTCAACATTAACGCCACATATAACATCAAATTGCACAACTTAATATACTCAATACATTAGCATAAATTACATCACATTGAACAAGGAATTTAACACATTCGAATAGATCAATTTTAAGCTTACTAATGGTTAATTTAGCATGTGAACAGCGTATAAATGTTTTGCATTTATAGCATGGTTTAATCAACTTCAAGTAGGAAATTAAATGCTGCAAATTTCCAGCATTCAAAATCATATATGGACAACATTAATATGACATTTTCGAGCACCTTAAAGACACATTTGGAAAATTTGAAGAACCATTTGAACAACCACATTCGAACATCTTAAAGACAACTAAATTTTGTCTTGTTTTGGACAACCTTAGAGGTCAGCAAGGCATGTATTAAACCACGCCTAACATGTTTATTTCATCATGCTTTGAACAACAATAAACGACCATTAAGCATTATATTAAATCAACTCTTTAACACATTCGAACAACTTAAAATACATCATTCGAATATCATAAATCACAACTTTTAGACACCATAAATTGCAGCATTTAACACCTAAATTTTCAGCATTTAACACATATAATGGTTTTCTCCTTTTTAAACACTTATACGACCCTCAAAGCCACATATGTCAAAGCACATTAACTGATCTTTTTGAATTATGATATGGAAAGATAAATTTTTCATAATGCCACCATAAAGCAAGAATCAGAATTTGTTTCAACAAAAGAGAAATAAAACATTGTTGCTAATAACCGAACAGAACAAAAAAGGCCGAACAGCATAACTGCATAGGCTCAAGAGCAAGAGGGAATTAAAGGAACTAACCTCCATATCTAAGAATATCCTTTTGCTAAAAAGAATCTCAATTGTCTGCAATAAATGCATTACCAAATATATATATATGAGAAAATGAAAATAATACTCATATCAAGAAAACCTAGAGGTTTCACAATACAATGGAATGCTTTTGTTATTTAACAAGGAACAATAGTATTAATTTGCAAAAAGTAGAACCGAAACATGCTGCATTACTATTGTTTAACGTTATATAGAAATTATTCTTTAGTTCCAATATCTAAAATTACAAGCACAAAAGGCAATATCAGGGTCGATGAACAATTAGATTTGACTAAAAATACCAGTAAATCCAATAAGCCCTAATTATAAATCTAAGGATTTGAAATCTAACTTTAGAACAAATTATAACACAAAACTAACAATAGTTTTAAGCTCAAACTTATACATTTATTCAATTATATTGCTGGTAAAGGATAAACACAAAAAATAAGAATTCTATTGTGAGTTATGAGTTATACGACAGTATCATTTTGAATGTAATTCTGGGTGTTAATTACTTTTTTTTCCTTATATAATGAATATAATCATTTTGAAAATTGACATAATTTTCAAATCATATATATATATGTTCACACGATTACTTTGGAATCCTTGAAGAAGATAAAAGTATAATATATATTCTTTCTTATATGTCCATTATGCTACAGCTCAAGAATAAATGAACAAAACCTGTAAACATTTCAAAGTAGCTTTAACAAGAACTTGTAGTGAAATATAAGGAACCTGGTTCAATGTTCTGCTACAGTTCTATTGTGATGTAAAATTCAAAATTTTGTGGGTGGGTTCGTCAATCTTTCATCGAAATGAGTATGTAGGAGTGGGAGTGGGAATGCGAATGGGAACGAAGTAGTAAACTGTTATGGCAACAACAACAACGCCAAGGAACAAAAAAATCCACTAATTGCTAGTGCTAATTAATAAAAACAACAAACACATAAAACCTAACTTACTGTGCATAGAATGCTGGATGAAGTTCTGTAAGAAATTCCTTCTTTCCACAAGGAATTACTCCGCAACTGTAGAAAAAGTTTTCAACTTCCTTTTCCCTTTATCTTCTTCACCCGTGTAATACCCATCGCCCCATCCAAGTACAGCGGAGCCAGAGTAATCGTGGGCACCTTCAATAAGAGCTTGGAGACGCTACTGTTGGAGAGTTTCTTTATTGAAAAGGGAAACGGAGGGGTGAGATTGGGAGTGTTTTGAAGGATACTAATTTTAGGGGAAAAAATTAGGGGTTTTAGTGGGGGAAATTTTGGGGAAATTTGCAGATAAAAAGACGTCTTTTTTTTAGAGTGAAATGAATTTTTGTGGCACTTTTTTTATAAAAAAACTCCGCTATTGCATACTTTTTGTGGGGTTTACAATAAAAACGCCGCTAATGCCTTTAAAAATTAAAATTATTTAATATATAAATTTAAAACAATATAAATTAAAAATCAGCTATATACTTAAAAACTTTAAAATTATTTTAAATAATAGTATTTTAATTTTTTCATTTAAATAAATAATTTTTAAAATTTAACTAATATTTAAAAGAATTAGATAAAATTTGAAATCTTGAAAATTATTAAAATTTGAAATCTTTAAAATTTGAAATTATTTAATATATAAATTTAAAAATCAATGATATACCCAAAAAGCTTTAAAATTATTTTAAATAATAGTATTTCAAATTTTTAACATATATTAAACCCTAAACCCCTATCCCCTTAATGTCTTAACCCCTAAACCCCTAACCCCTAACCCCTAACCCATGCCACTTTAAACACTAAACCCCTAACCTACAAAACAGAAAAGCGATTCAATTCAAATGTATGTTACCTCGACAATGAGTCTTCACCGTGTTTGCTGATTCTTTTGGGGGAAATTTAGGGATTAGGAGAAATTAGAGAATTGGGGAAATCTGTTTTTGGGTGGGGGGGAATGGCTAAGTGTCAAGGATGAGAAAAAGAAAACATTTCAGAAAGGAAAACGACGCCGTTTAAGTTAACCAATTATGTTTTTTTTTTTGCGGCGTTTTTTCACTTAAATAATTTAAGTGTAGAGGAATTAATTTGAATTGAATTATTTTTAATATATCAATATATTTTAGATTAAATCTTAAACCGTTTAATATATATAAAGTTTATCTATTATCTCTTAAATAATTTAAACTGTAATCATAATTTTAATATATTCAAATTAATATTATCTCTTTTACAATTATATAAGAAATCTTTTAATATATAAATTAAAAAACCAATTAATCTAAACCCTAAACCTCTAACCCTATCCCATAAACCCGAAACCCAAAACCCTTAACCCGAAACCCTACACGTTAAACTCCAACCCTAAACCATAATCCCTAAACCCATAATTCATCATAAACCTTCAAATACTAATTAACTCCTAAAACTTAAACCCTAAACCATATATCTTAAACCATAAACCCTAAACTATAATGATAATTAATTCAATATTTTAAATTCAATACTATATCTTTTACGGTTATATAAGAAAATATTTAATATATTGTATAACCTTAATTTTAATAATTATTGTAATTTTATGTGACCATAATCATAATTAATTAATTAATTAATCTAAACCTTAAACTCCTAATCCTTAAACCATAAACCTTAAATCCTAAAACATAAACCCTAAACCCTTACCCCTAAACTTTAAACCCTAACCCTTAAACCGTAATCCCTAAGCCCATAATCCATAAACCTTAAAATAGTATTCAATTAAAACATTTTTAACAAATATTTTTCTATGTTTTTACTTTTAAAATTTTTTACGTGTCATTATTTTTCTGAAGAATTTAAATATTTAATTAAAAATAAATTGTATTTTAATATAAATAAACTAGTTAAATTATAAATAGACAGATGAAATGTTTTTTGCAGTGTTTATCAAAAACCGCCGCTAATACTCGATCTATAGCGGCGTTTTTTAAAAAAGCACCGCTTTTTAAAAACGCCGCTAAAGATCAAGTATTAGCGGCATTTTTTAAAAAGCGCCACTAAAGGTGTACCTATAGCGGCGTTTTTTTAAAAACGCCTCTAATACTCGATCTTTAGCGGCGTTTTTAAAAAGCGCCATAAAAGCTCAATATAAAACGAAGGCGTTGTGAAAAATTTTTCGTGGCATTTTTTGAAAAGCGTCGCTAACTCCACTAAAGCTCAGTTAAAACGACAGCGTTGAGCATAAGCTTTGCGGTGTTTTTTTTAAAAAGCGCCAGTAAAGGTGCACCTATAGCGGCGTTTTTGAAAAAGCGCCGCTAATGCTCACTTTTTAGCGGCGTTTTAAGAAAAGAGCCGCTAATGCTCATTTATAGTGGCGTTTTTTGTTCAAACGCCGCTAAAAACTCCACTAAAAACCTATTTTGCTGTAGTGACAAGGTATTGTATGGGTTGCGTTAGGCATCTAGCGGTTGGTTCTCTAAGCTCAAAGACTACCTTTGTAACGCCCCGTACCCGAGACCATTGCCGGAGTCGAACACGAGGTGTTAATAGACTTAATTCATTACTTAAACAGCTCATACAATTCATTTTAAAATTTCCAGACAAGCTGGCTAACTGTATCATAGTCGCTTTAAAAATCATATCTCAAGTTCCGAAACTCGAAATCCAATTCCGTAAATTTTTCCTGAAACTAGACTCATATATATATCTACTAATTTTTTTCTATAATTTTTGGTTGGGCCAATTAGTACAGTTTATTAGTTAAAGTCTCCCCTGTTTCAGGGTTCGACTACTCTGACCTCTGTGTATTACGAATCAGATATCTCCCTCTACAAAGCTTCAATGACTATTCTGTTTGTCTCTAATAAAAACAGACTCAATAAGGAATCTTTACATATAAATAATTACTTCTAATTATCTTTTTAAAATTTATGGTGAATTTACAAAGTCAGAACAGGGGATCCAGAAATCGCTCTGGCCCTGTTTCACAAAAAATTAAACATCTCATAAAATATAACTCATATACCTGTTTTGTTCCATCCATATGAAAATAGACTCATAATTCTTCAATTCCATATATTATTCATCATCTAATTGTATCTCTACTATTTTTAGTGATTTTTCAAACTCACGTCACTGGTGCTGTCTGAATCTATTTTATGGTAAATTTTACCTATTTCATGGTTTCCATGGATTAGCTAGCAATTTAGCATACATAACACCAAATATGATCATGATTAGCCATTCCAATGGCTAATCATTACCAAGCATTTCCATTCCACTCAATAACCATATCATAAGACCATATATACAAAATGATTATAATGCTATACATGCCATACTCAAAATATACAAGCCATTATGCCAAGATGGTATACGGATAGTGTGAGTGAGCCTCCGACCGTTCCCGATTTCCGAGCTGGCTTGTCAAAACTACAAGGAATGAAAAGGAGGGAGTAAGCATAAATGCTTAATAAGTTCACATGCAAATAGCAAGTAACATAACCATATAAGCAAACATAAAACATCATTTGCATAATCATCACCAAGACATTCATATCACATTTTCATTTATCATCTTACCATATTGTTGTTATATCGATTTTTCAACCCGAGGGTTAAGTACATACCTGCTCAAAGTATCCATTTCACAACACTTACCAATACGTCCCTTTCATCTTGAGTATTCCTCCATTTCAGTAGAACTTTACCCATTGAACACGTCGGAATATAATTCGGATACATGGAAAGTTTGCACATAAGTGCCACATATGTAGCCAAGCTACCATGTAACCCGCCCATAAGTGAACTCGGACTCAACTCAACGAGCTCGGGCGTTCGCATCCATAAGTGAACTCGGACTCAACTCAACGAGCTCGGATGCCTAGTTACATCTCTCGAACTCGGACTCAACTCAACGAGTTCGGATGCTCAACCATCCTAGTGACATGTCACTTGTATCCTAATCTATTCCTAAGGTTCAAACGGGCTTTTTTCCTCGATCTCACATCTTTTCCGTCTTCCACGGAATATCGAAACCGATACTCGGTGATAGTTCATACTCATCAAGTAATTCACATAATTACATATTATTCAACAATAACCACAAAACATAACGTTTCATGATAATAATAAGCATCATATCATATAAACAACATTAAATTCCTTAAAACAACAATTATGTTACTACATTTACACATGAACTTACCTCGTATGCGAAAATGGCTACTTTTACCATTTCGTCCACAACTTGGTATTTTCCCCATTTTAGCTCGAATTTCAGTTTTCCTTGCTCTATCATTTAAAATATAGTCTAATTAGGACTCACATTATTCAAATTGACCCAAAATCATATTTTGGAAAAATTACAATTTTGCCCTAAACTTTTGCATATTTACACTTTTGCCCCTAGGCTCGGGAATTAAACTTTATTCCTTATTCTTATGTTTTATAACATGCTGATCATTTTTCCCTTCTATGGCAACATCAAATTCTCACTCTAACATGTACTTATGACTATTAGGTATTTTTACCGATTAAGCCCTTTTGCTCGTTTTCACTTAAAACCAAGTAGCACAAGTTGTCTAACATAATTTAAAACCTCATATTCTATCATAAAACACCAAAATACACAAATTTCACCTATGGGTATTTTTCCAAATATGAACCCTAGGTTGAATTATTGCTAGCATAAGCTTAATTGAGCTACCGGGACTCCAAAAACGTAAAAATCATTAAAAACGGGGCTTGGAATCACTTACTATGGAGCTTGGAAGCTTGAAACAAACCCTAGCTATGGAGAACCCTTGAAATTTCGGCCTAATGAAGAAGATGGACAAAATTGGCTTTTAATTTTGTTTTTAATTCATTTTAATAACTAAATGACCAAAATACCCTTACTACTAAACTTTCCAAAATTCCTTCCATGTCCTAATTTTGTCCATGAACTTAAAATTGGTCAAATTTCCATTTAAGACCTCCTCATTAATATTCCAAAACAATTTCATACTAAAAACTTCTAGAATGCAAGTTTTGCAACTTATTCGATTTAGTCCCTACTTTCAATTTAAGCACTTTAGGCATAGAATTTCATCACGAAATTTTCACACAATCATGAAATCATATCATAGACCTTAAAATAATCATAAAATAATTATTTCTATCTCGGATTTTTGTGGTCACGAAACCACTATTCCGACTAGGCCCAAAATCAGGATATTACAACCTTGGTCAATTGGGCTTTGCAAACTCAAAGGAAGGCTCTTTGTTGTTTATTCTTTAAGACAAAGGCATCACATTATATCTTATTGTATATGTCGATGATATTTTGCTCACGAGCAATTCTCCAGCAAAAGTGGACCAACTTGTGCAAAACCTCAATGCTAAGTTCTCCATGAAAGATCTTAGCTGACTTGCATACTTTCTTGGTATTGAAGTACAAAAGGTTGGAAAAGGATTTATGTTGAGCCAAAAATGGTATATTTTAGAACTTTTACAAAAGGAAAACATGGTAAATTGTAATCCAACTCGCATACCTATGGTTGCATCAAAAAAGCTTTGTGAATATATGGAGGAGAAATTTGATGATCTTAAGCTCTATCGAAGCATTGTTGGAAAATTACTTTATGTGTGTCACACAATACCTGAAATTTCTTTTAGTGTTACTAAAGTTGCTCAGTTTATGCAGTCACCTTGTGTTGAACATTGGGTTGTTGTTAAGCGTATACTTCATTATTTACATGGTACTAGTGATTATGGGTTGGTCATGTCATCCTCAACTTGTGGTACTCTAATTTCCTTTTTTGATGCTGACTAAGGAAGTGATATAGATGATCAAAGGTCTATTTCAGGTTATTGTACATTCCTTGGGGCTAATCTTATGTCTTGGAGTTCAAAAAAACAATGTTCAGTTGCAAGGTCCATTGCAGAAGCTGAGTATAGAAGTCTAGATGATGATTCCTCAAAGGTTATGTGGATGCAATCAATGTAATTGATTTTGGGGTTAGCTTAACCAACATTCCCAAAGTGTGGTGCGACAACACTAGTACAGTGGCCATGGCTGCCAATCCTATCCAACATGCGAAGACCAAACATGTAGACATAGACCATCACTTTGTGAAGGAAAAGGTTCTGAGTAATCAACTGCAGGTGAATTATGTGCCAGTAGTAGCTCAAATTGCTAATATTCTAACAAAAACGTTACTTGCACCACTTTTCACTAAGCTAAGGAACAAGTTAAACGTAATTTCAATTCAAGAGGCAAATAAGTTATTGATCATGGAGGGTAAGGAAACCAAAGAGCATGGGGAATGTTGAATAGTATGAAAACAATTTGGATGAGTTAGTTTGTTGAAGAAGTTGTTAAGCAGTTAAGTCAATTACTTGAGCTCTTTGCTTAGTTATTTGCTTAGCTTATAAAATCATGCTTTATACATATTGGAATGGCAATTTTTTCTGATGCAATACATAAACCAAGTTTCTTTCTTCTTTTGCTGTTATCTGTTTCTAGTTAAGTTGTTTCTCTACTTTGTTACTTGTTTTTCTTGCTATCTCCGGTTGCCTTCCTCCCAGCTATCACTGAGCACTATTAATTTCACATCACTCGTAATAAAATTAGTTTATAAAAAGAATTATTTTTAGATATTAGATATAAATTCATTATTTCAAAATTGAGGATAATACATGATTAAATGCTACCGTTTTTCTTATCAGATGTTGTGAGGGTGCTAATCCTCATGCGTAATAGTACTCTTGAGCTCAGTTTTTGTTTTATAGACCAAAAATGATCTTTTTTATAAATTTTAATTTCATTTTAAAATTATATTAAGGGGTATGTTCTTATGTGGCCAATCACACCAAATCAAAGAAGATTGGTAGCAGCCCTATATTTTTTAAAATTTGTCTAGCAAACCTAAAAATCATATTTAAATATATATTTTATAAATATAAAATTTTATAAAGATTATAATATATTTGGTGCAAATAAAGTATTGAATTACAAAATCTATAAATAAATTACAAAAATAATTTAAAAATAATTATAATATGAATCATAAATTTTAAATAAAATTATAAAATAATTTCAATATTATTTTAATTGATACGCATAATTAAACTTATGTATCGTGTGAATAAAATTATTTTATAATATAAAATAAAGATATTTTTAGGCTTTGTTTAAATTTATTTTTTATTTTTCATAAAAGTGAAAAAAGAATTTCTCGAATTCAAATCTTTTACACATCACCTGTGATTTAACCTATTAAATTTGATATTTTAAAATGATTTTAAAATACATTTTCTATTAAAAAATAAACAAAGAGATACCTCGCTTACTTTTAGTTGATTAATTGAAAATGACTTCTAATGCTATCATTTCTTAATTCAAAAGTTGTCAACATTTACTGTATAAAATATTTTAAAACGATTAAAATTATATACATCTATCGTATAAAATATTTTTAAAACTATTAAAATTATATATTTTCTGAAAAAAGAAACTAATTTTTGTTAATGGAAAAGTAGGTTTTCTTCTTAACCATTGATCGAATAGTTCCTGCCAATATTTCGAACCTAAAACTCGTCAATATCTACCGTAAATTGTTGTATTCCTATAAATATATAATTCTGATTTGGTCTGAAAGAATAGGCCATTGTCCAATTGACAAAATACATTAAGTAATACTAATTGATTAAAAACATTATGCGTCCAGTGATACCACTTTTGAACGGATTTATTACCTCTGATTGTCTTTGATTCAAACATAAGTACTTCAAGATGATCATACGGTTAAACATATTCTATTGTGATATATGATGAATTAAATCAACGCTCCAGAAATACTGACAACTGATATGTTAGGGTCACATTAGCTTTGAATGAGCCACTTTCCATCTAAACAAAACTACATGTCACCATGATTATCATATTAATTAGCAATTAAATAACCCAGCTGTATTATATCAGACAGGAAAAGAAGTTACATTATTTCATTAATTATTAAATTATAGCAGTTAGATTATTTCATTAATTATTAAATTATAAGTTCCTTTCATTATTTAATTAAAAAAGTTATATTTCGTGATTGTTTAATTAAAAGTTTTCATTTAAATTATTAGATTATTAAAAGGAATGTTATATAATTTTGTTTGTTTGTGCTCTCTGTATCAATTAAAAGCTTTTTTTTTCTCTTCTCTTTTACTTAATTATTTTTTTATAAAACAACTTTAAACGTTATGAATCTACGAATCAAAATTCAAGTGACTGTCAGATAAACTTGAATCTAAAGCATGTTCTTCTACTTGTTAATGAGGTATTGATCCTCCATATCAATAGTTAAATTGTCGCTTGAAGTTTACTAACGGATTTTTAAAAAGAAAGAAACTTACTGGTCCTATAACTTAAATAAAAACTTTTAAATAGTACAATGACTTAAATAAAAAATTTCAATAATTCAGTGATGAAATTATATTTTTTTAATTAAATGATCAAAATAAAACTTATCCATGGTAATTATCTCAAAAATATAAAAAAAAATCATGTATAAAAATGTCTAATGAGTGATAGAATAGTGTGATGTTTCCGATGGGAAAAATCGATAAACGAGTCAGGACAACAACAAAAACTCAATTAGCTGTTTAATTAACTTGTAATAGAAATGTATTCCTCATATTGTTTTCACAAGCCATTCCTAGGCTACCTTTTGTCCTCACTGCAAGCAGCTAGTATCTTCTTCAGAAATCTCCGATCCATAATTTATTGCTTGCTACTTTGTAATCTCAAGAACCAAACCTGTTTAATATATTTTCTTTTCTTATGTGTTAACATAGAAACTATGAATTGGAGACGTTTATGCTGTTGCATCTATCAAGAAAAAGAAGATGGGAACAAGTAGGCTTTTCTTGAGTTTAGACCACAAAAAGCATTTCTAGGGTTAATTTAGTATTGGTTTTTTGTAATTGTTTGGTTTTGCTTACAGGGAGAATAATAAGAGCAGGGATAACCTTTGGGAAATATACACTCTGAAGGAGATTTTGCATGCAACAAACAACTTCCACAACGATAACAAGATTGGCGAGGGCGGATTTGGAAGCGTATATTGGGGTCGTACAAGTAAAGGCGTCGAGGCAATTAATCTTACTTTTTTCCTTAAAATCTTTAGCTTCAAGTATATGCATATATAGTCTTGTGTGTTAATTGTATGTAGCGAACATGGTGTTGCAGATTGCAGTAAAACGACTCAAGGCGATGAGTGCGAAGGCAGAGATGGAGTTCGCTGTGGAAGTAGAGATTCTTGGGAGGGTTAGGCATAAGAATCTGTTAGGATTGAGAGGATTTTATGCCAGTAGGGAAGAAAGGTTAATAGTCTACGATTACATGCCCAACTATAGTTTAATCACTCATCTGCATGGCCAACTTGCCGCCGATTGCTTGCTGGATTGGCCGCGTAGAATGAGCATCGCTATCGGTGCAGCCGAAGGTCTTGGGTAAGTATACTTTCTTCATTCGCAATAAATACTTCAATTAGTAAATAAATCATCAACCAAAAGATTAGTCTTTACGGAAATAAAACCGATAAAAAGAAACCCTAATAATATAAAAAAAAAGGTTAAAGTATGTTGATGTGAAAAAAAAATTAAACTTGAGAAGTTTTAAAACATCACAAAGATTACATTGCTCATATTTACTTTTACATCAGTTTAAAACATGAGTTCAACCTTAATGTAGTTTAAAATTTTATTTGTTTACTTCAAAACTAAATAGATAAGGACTAAATTGCTATTTTTATAGTAGAGGAGCTAATTTTGCTATTTTTATAGTAGAGGAGCTAATTTACTCCTAAGCCAATAATACATGGACTTGGCAGGTAGTTTGACATGAGATTTTCCATATTATCTCAAATAATATTACTGTGAAACCGTCCAAATTTAATTCTGGTATTTTTAAATGTGTCCTTAAGGTACTTGCATCATGAGGCCAATCCTCATATAATACACAGAGATATAAAGGCCAGCAATGTTCTTTTAGATGCAAACTTCCAAGCAAAAGTTGCAGATTTTGGGTTTGCAAAGCTTATACCAGATGGCGTTACGCATATGACAACAAGGGTGAAGGGCACTCTCGGATATTTGGCACCTGAATATGCAATGTGGGGGAAAGTTTCCGAGAGTTGTGATGTTTATAGCTTCGGCATTTTACTTTTAGAGATCATTAGTGCGAAGAAACCATTGGAGAAACTCCCTGGTGGAGTGAAACGTGACATAGTGCAATGGATTACCCCATATGTTCAAAAGGGTGCATTTGACCGTATTGTAGATCCCAGGTTGAAGGGGAAATTTGATCGTGCTGAGCTTAAATCTGCAGTCATGGTAGCGTTGAAATGCACTGACAGCAACCCGGAGAATCGACCTAGCATTTTGGAAGTAGTGGAGTGGCTGAAGGGTAGTGTTGGGAGAAGAAGGAAAGAGATGACTAATATTGAACACATGCTTGAGGAAGATGGAGATAAAGAAACGGATACTGATTTGGAAGGTTTTAGAATGCCAAAATCTGAAGTAAGGCGGAAATGGGCACGTTAAAAGGGAAGAAAAAAGAAAAAAGGATAGAAAAAACCTTTGAATGTTTAATTCATTTGTTTCTTTCTTTTGTGTATAATTTGTAAGAAAACGTTGTTTCATTGGGAGCTCCAAATATCGATTTCGAAATTGATCCAAATCTTTTATTACTTAACTTATATTTCAATAGATGCTTGATGGGTTTGTTAACAATTAATGAAGGGGAAGATCGCATTTATGAATTTATATTGGCTTTCATTTGAAAGTTGTATTAGATGCGTTTGACATGGTTGTATTCTTCTTTCTTTCTTTCTTTTTATTTTTTTTTCTCATATATATTCAAACAAATCATATTTCATACTAATGTTAAAATATATGGAACAAATATTAGGATGGTTTTCATATAAATATATAAAACTACAAAGAAAAAATTCCAATTGAGTACAACAAGAAGAATCAAGCCAGGAAACTACAGAAGTTTCGAATAATAAAGCAAAAATTGGTTGATTTTAGGGTAAATTAATTAGTGAAGTAATTTTTAAGACGCTTAATTGTTTACATCATATAATATTTACATTTTATTTTGGTCACATAACTTTTAAGTCACTTTCATTGTGGTCACCCAAATAAATATTTTTTAAGTATCGATCGGGTAAAAAATAAGATTGAAAGTGAAAAACTGTAAAAACTAAAATAATGCATTAAAAATTATCTAATTTTACTTGTTTATCCCATTGCCAAAAAGTTCTAATTTCTTCTTTTCTTTTTTAATATTGAAATTTTAAATTTCAAAATATCAAAATTAATTAAATAAATTATTGAAATTTTTTATCACTTGATAGTATCACTAACTTGTTACTATTATATTAAAATTAATTAAATTAATTGATTTAATCACCTTCTAAAATTTTAAATTTTATTTTATATTTTCAAATTAAAATAAACTCAAATAACTCATCTTTAATAATTGTCAATGAAACACAAATTCCTTTCGACTATATGATATTGAATCTTCCATACTAAGCTAAAAGAAAAAATAAAATAAAATAAAATCCTTACAATTAATTAAATTAATTAATTTTATCTTCTATGTCAAACAAAACTCATAATTTTTTCATAAATTCGTTACCCCAATGAAAAACAAGAAATTAATTTGATTAATTGTAACGATTTTATTCCTTTGCTTTTAGTTTAGTAAGGAAGATTCAAGATTATATAATTAAAAGAATTTTAAGTTTTGTGGAAACTTATTAAATATGAGTTGTTTGAGTTGGTTTCATTAATGATAATTTGAAAACATAAAATAAAAATTTAAAATTTAGAATAAATTAATTAATTTAAATATTAGGGTCCGTTTGTTTACATGTAAAAGATTTTATGAAAAATATTTTACGAAAAATATTTTCTACATTTCCTTAAGTTTGTTTAATGAAAACAACTTGATCAATGAAAAATAACTTATAGGTCAACGTAAAATAAACCATTTTTCCTGTAAAATGACTTGCCCTTTTGAAAAACGTAAGTCATTTTCCGGAAAAGAACTCCTCTATAGGTAATTTTATTTTTATACAAAAATTAACTTAAATCAAGCTTAATATTATTATATTAATAGTAAATTTTATTTTTATATTTAAAATATTTGAAATATTAATATAAAATATTATATTTTTCAATATTATTAAACATACTAATGCGATTTCCCGAGACTTGGAAAGTTCAAAAAATTGCTTGAAGGAAAGATCGTCTTGAAATAGGTTCAAAGGATGGTGGAAACCGCAACCTAAAACACTTGAATGTTTTAAAGAACCGGAGTTATATTCGAACTCAACCCACTTAAATTTGACAAATGCTCGAATCTTAATATAAGGATGTTGCCACTCTTCGAGGTGGAAATCGAAGTGATAAGATAGGTGAACGCCACAAACTCGAAAGAAGTTTGATTAGTTCAATAAGTTCAATCTAGAACCGAAGAGAGAAATATCTCACAAAGATGTTTACATTCGAAAAATTGTCTAACTCCAAATGTCCTTTTTTACAAAGCTATTTTTCTAGAATGACTACTCAAATTCGGCATAATAATGTTGATACTAGCACTTAAAACGTTCACATACAAGCATAAACTTGTTCACACTCTAGGAATTAAATTCGGTTCAGGCTTGGTGCATGCTTGGCCGAATGGTGATGTTGCTTCACTAGGTGCATTCATGCTTTCTTAGCTTTTAAGTATTTCCTTGTACATGAATGAGTAGCCTTTGATCTTCCCAAAATCCACCATGGCCGAATGTAAATGCATGGCTCACGCATCTCTCTTAAATACGAATTTATGAGCATGCTGGTTCAAAGAAGGTGACATACTTCTAGAATCTTCTTCCTCCACCATCCAAGCACCTTCAGTTATGGCCATGTATCCTTCCTCGTTAAGGTAAGCTTGGGGACATGCACTAGATTTGATGGTTGACTTCTTGAATATTCTAGTTGATTCCTGATGCATGGATTCGACAATGAATGGTCAAACTTGACCCTACGAATAGTCACCTACATCACATATAAATAGACAACAATTCCGCAAAATCCCATTGCACAATTCCGAATGATACACGTTCATTCGCATAAATGAATTAAAACATGTGATGCACACACACACACTCATACGCACATTTTATGTACATACAAGACTCACACACACATATATGCAATACTTAAGATCAATGATATAATTATGACAGAAAACAACAACATAAAATTCACAAGCACTCCATGCACATATAATATGGACACATGACTCAACTCAACTCAACTCAGGCATAAACATAAATAACTCATGCAAAATATTAAACATAATGCAAGATAAAATCTGTAGCATTGAGATTAAAAAAAAAAAAACACAAACTTCTTAAAATAGTCTTTAAGATAAAAAAAAAAAAAGAAAAGTCTTTGAATTGGCATGATTAAATCAATCGAGCCCTTTAAAGAATTCAACCAAAATTTGAATTATTTGGATTCACATGGGAGTTGGGCTCAACCCAACTTGGTCATGACCAGTTTGGACTTAATTCCAACATATTCGCATAAGCCCACTAAGGCTGTAACACCCCGTACCCAAGTCCGTTACCGGAGTCAAACACAAGGTGCACACAAACTTGACTTAATCATTTTCACAGTCCATTTAAAATTTTCCAGACAAGCTGGTTACTGCGTCACTGTCGCCTTAAAAATCATATCTTGAGTTTCAAAGCTCAAAAATCAGTTTCGTAATTTTTCCCTGAAATTAGACTCATATGTCCATCCACAAATTTTTTTCTAGAATTTTTGGTCAGGCCAATTAGTACAGTTTATTAGTTAAAGTCTCCCCTGTTACAGGGATCGACTACACTGACCTTCGCGCATTACGACTTGGATATCTCCCTGTACAGGGCTTCAATACTGATTCCGCTTCTTTCTATAGAAACTAGACTCAAATAAGAATCTATACATATATGGCATGACTCCTAATTATCTCTGGTTAATTTACAATGAATTTCCAAAGTCAGAATAGGGGATCCAGAAACCGTTCTGGCCCTGTTTCACGAGAACTTTAATATCTCTTAACATATAACTCATATGACCGTTTCGTTTCTTCCTTATGAAAGTAGATTCATCAAGGTTCATTTACATAATTTATTCACTATTTAATTCCATTCCTACTATTTTTAGTGATTTTTCACATCCACATCACTGCTGCTGTCAGCATCTGTTTTCAAGGTAACCTTTACCTACTTCATAATTTCTTTGATTCAACTAGCCCTTTTAGCATACATGGCACAAAGAATGATCATGATTAACCATTCCAATGGCTAATCGTTTCCAAACATTTTCATACCTCTTAATGAACAACATACAAAATGATTATGATACCATGCCAAAGTGTATATAAGCCATTTTCGCATGGCTATCCAAATTTATACAAAATCAAAGGGGTCTATGACCAACAAACGAAAGAGTAGTCCTATACATGCCATTTCAAAGTTCAACCAAAATTTGTACCAAAAAGGGGGCTTTGATAGTGTGGATGACTTCGACTTTGATGATCCCGAATCCGATAGCTAACGAGCAAAATCTATAAAACAGAGAGCCAAAGCAACGGGGTAAGCATTTTAATGCTTAGTAAGTCTCAAGTAATGAAATCAGCTTTGACTAAAGTATTACATTCACATAGCTAAATGAATCACTTTATTAATACACATTCTCATAATCATACTTACTTCACACTTCATCAACATATACACACAAGGTATCAACCTATCTAAGAGCCGAAAGTTCGTTAGTCGATTGAACGAATACTATTTCAAACGGATCGACTTTTCCGATGCACATGTAAACATACCTTATCGTATGGGCTTTTCGAGCGTATTAATTGAATTTATTACAGCACCAAAATGCTCACCTTCAAACCGAGTCTCTTCGGAATTTAGCCGGATATAACCACAAGCACAATTGCCTTCGGGTCTTAACCCGAATTTGGTAACTTGCACAAATGCCTTCGGGTCTTAGCTCGGATATAACAACTCGCACGAATGCCTTCGGGTCTTAGCCCGGATATAATCACTAGCATAAATGCCTTCGGGACTTAGCCCGGGTATCATTCAAATGCTCATGTACACATATATCAATAATCACGACACATCCATATTTCATTCTCGTTACTAAGGCTCAAACACAAAATATTTATCAAACCTTTCCAATTTCGGCTCAATAGCCACACACAAAGAGCATGATTTCAATTGACTTTATAACTTAGTCCCTACGCACATTCGGCTGTCCGCCGAATATGACAAATCATTTCAATATAATTCAAGTAGGGTCATTACTCAAGACTTACCTCGGATGTTGTCGAACGATTTCGACGGCTATTCGATCACTTTTTCCTTTCCTTATCCAACTGTGGTCCTCTAAGCTCTTGAGCTAATTCACACAAATTTAACTTATTAAAATCTCATTATGATAGCTTATGGCCGAATATGAAAAGGAGTTTAAATGGTCATATGGCCATCCTTTAGCTCAAATACACAATGGTCATGCACAATTTTTAATCACAACAAGCAATTCAATACAATTCATTCAAACATCAAAGTGAAGCTCAAGGTACTTAGCCCTTATATACATTAGACATTAGAGTCACATGTGTACGAAATCACGAATCAAATTCAACACATTAGTTAGTACTCTCCTTAGCCGAATTTTCCAAGCCAAGAATAGGGATCAATATGCTTGCCTCTAACCGAATGCATGCACACCAACCCCCCCTTCATGTGGCTGAATATGCATGTCCATGTTGAGGCCAATTATACGCTTAATACCACACAAAAATAGCATACATTTTACTAACTAACGCATTCCATATTGTAACTCAATACGCATCCATCATTTATTTCATAACCGAAACATCATCATATGCAAATATATACCTTGAGATAGTATATATGTCATACCAATACATCATGTGCAACATATATACATGTAGGTGCAAGGGCGAATCTCAAGTTGATTATAACTATCTCATATATTTTCATCATGGCGAATGCTCCTTCCACACCATTTACCTTCACAAAGCATGAATTTCATCATCCAACTTACAAGCTTACAATCTCATGAAGTTTAACCTCATAGTATCTATCAAACTCTCACTCATTAGCTTCTATCATAATCTCCAACAACACCACATAAACATATACTTCGTGGGTCTATGGTAGAACCAAGAAAGGAACTCATAGATATCAAGATGTAAGCAACTAGCATTATTTATCTAAGTTTAGCATAAAACACAACCATCACGCTTATTAATCTTTTATAGCCGAAAACCATACTCACCCCACAAATCAAATTTCAACATGGTTTACAAAAATCACTTAATATCTCATCAACACAACATCAACATACCTTAACTTAGATGCAAATATGGCCGAATATCTTCAACCTTTCTCCTTTCAAACCGGCCAAGAAGAACCAGAGGATGAAGCTTTTCTTTTCTCTTTGTATTTTCTTCCTAGTTTTGGCTCAAAGAAAGGATGAACAAATTTTTTTCTTTCTTTCTCTTCCACTCACGGCAATGGGGGGAATCACACACCTTCTCTCTTTTTTTTTTCATTTCTTTATTCCTCACCTTAGTTTAATTTTTCCTCCCATATTGCACCAACAAAACATGTCTATGACATGTTTTGCCCATCCTCCCTTGTCATGGCCGGCCACCACTTATAAAAAAGAGGGGTATTTGACATGCAAGACCATTGTTTTGCATGCATGCTTTAATTAGTCATCACACATTTCCTATCCTACTTTCAAAGTTTACTACTAGGTCCTTTTAGTGAAATTACATTTATAACCCTAAATCAAATCATCAAAAATGTCACACACGAATTAACACATATCATAGGCATCAAAATGAATATTAAATTATTTTTATGCCTCGGTTTTGTGGTCCCGAAACCACATTCCGACTAGGGTCGTTTTAAGGCTGTCACAAAGGCCCTCCTTGTGATAGCCCTAATTTGACCTTAGACGGAATGCGGTTTCGGGACCACAAAACCGAGTCAAAAGTGATTTTAAAAAAAAAATGCATATCTTTATGTGTGGAAGTGCATGTGTGAAAATTTGAGATTGTTAATTTAGTCTCATGAATGTGAATTTCATTTGATTGACTTAGTTGAGAACTTAAGAAAATATGATAGGTGAATATGTAAGGACCAAATAGTATTAAAATAGGAAAGTTTGGGTTTGCATGTCAAAATGCCAAGTTTATACAAAGTGGCCGGCCAAGTAAGGATTTTCTCCACTAAGTTTATATTATTTATAATTAAATATTGGTAAGTAATTTAAAATAGATGAAAAATAAAGATTAATAAAAGAGAAAATAGAAGAGGGGTGTTCATCTTCTTCTCCACCTTGCCAAAACCAAACAAAAAGGAAGGAAATAGGGAAGTTTTCATTAAGGTAATTCGCAACCCTTTTTTATTGGAGGTAAGTTTTGAAATGTTGGTTTTAACTTCCTTTGTATGTTGAGCTAATTGTTAAAATGCATTTCGCAATGTCATGAAAAATCAAACTTTTATGGTGGTTTGGGCATTAAGCCTTATATCAAGAGGTTAGGAGTAGAGGTCTGTTTCATGTTGTATTGAATAAGTAGAGATTATTATGAGGTTGAAATTTGTGGAATTTTAGTTAAGTAATGCTTGGTACATTCGGCCATATGGGTTAATGGAATGTTTATTTTATTTGTTAATTTCTTTTATGAGAAATGGGTAATTGTTAAAGCCGAATGAGTTAGGATGGATAGGAGAGTACAAAATTTATATTATGTGATAATTTAAGTAGTTGATGAGACATGGAAGAAGGAATAAATTGATATTCTTATGTTTTGAGAGTGAAAGGTCTAATGAAGATATAGTAAATTTAAATGCATATTTTAGTTTAAATGTTAAGTAGAATTTGGTTAAAATATCTTGATATATGTGTGTTTGCCGATTATTTTGTTTATCAAGATAATTGAGTGACCAAATTTTTGTATTTGAAATTTTGTTTGATTAATTAAAATGGGCATTAAGATGTCGAATTCATGAAATTAGAAGTTTATGAGCTTGATAGATTTTAAATGATTGCTAACCGAAAATGAACTTAGCTACTAAAATATGAAAACGTGAGTTACCGAAGTTGATCTTGTAATGTGTCGAATTATTAGAATAGATGAAAAGTATGTTTGGATATGCATTAAGTTTAAAAGTTAAATTTTAAATTTATGTATGGGCAAATACCGAATCTCTGTGTGTGTGACTATGAGAAAGAAGTATAAATTAGGGTTATGATGATTGAGTTATTTTATTTGCTTAGCTGGAGTTGAAGTTCAAGATCAGAGGGAACCAAGTTCGTTCAAAGGGAAAGCGAAAGCGGTGGAGTAGCCGATCGGAGTTGTTCATCCAATTAAAAAGGTAAGTCCTTAGGAAAATTAAGTTAGATAAGATATCATAGTATGTATGAGTTATTGGGAATAGAATGTGAAATTTTTTATCAATCTATGTCAATGGGATGATTAAAGGTAAGAAAATACAGCACTATGTGTGCTAGATTATGTGGCACTATGTGTGCGAGAAAACATTGCACTATGTGTGCGAATAAGTAAGAGCACTATGTGTGCGGGCTTTCAAATCGAGCACTAAGTGTGCAATGTTGATTATGGAGTATTATTTGTGGAAATCTAAAATGCACTTGGAAATTTAATTGGAAATTTGATTGATAGATGGAGTGACTTGGCATGTATAGGATAGAAATTTCTGGGAGTTTTGCTATTTTGGTATAATTGTATATAAAGCCATACGAATATGGCTAAAGTTCTATGTATGAAATTAAAAATGTTTGGTTACAAATCTCAAAACGTAAATTAACTTGATTTAGAACTGCATAATTGTGATAGGATTGAATCATATATTTTTACATTATGTACGTGTATTTGGTCAATAGGGGATAAATCATTAAACCAATGTAGGGTTTTAATCTGTAATATTATTCATTAGATTTAAGGTTTCACTATTAAATATTTTTTATTATTATTTTTATCTTAAGTGTTCTATTGAAGAGTTGAGCAGGTTCTGTTATATGACCCTATTTTAGTAATTGACTCGGATGTTGGGGTGTTACACTCCTTGTAGCTTGGACTTAGCATCACATCACATACAAATTAATTATTTTAATAAATTATTTAATATTTCAATTTTATTTTAATAATAAATTTTAAAATAATAATTTCAAATAATATTCTTCACATATTTTGAAAATATTCAAAAGTAATATTTTAATAATAAATATTTTGAACAATAATAAATATATTAATAATAAATGTTCTATAGTATAAAAGTTAAAATATGTCATAAGTCTATGTACTATTCACAAATTTACAATTTTGCCTCTGTACTTTTATTTTCAAGAATTTAGTCTCTACTTTTCAGATTTGAAAATCGAGTCAAATTTTTAACATTATTAAACTTTTTTTCAATTTTGTTGATGTCATATTTAAAAAAAATACTCACTTGGTAGTCATGTAACTAAAAATAACGTCAGTAATGTACTTGAATTTAACAAAATATTTTTAATATATGCAAAAACAATGTAAAATATAAATTTATAAATATAAAATAAACTCAATTAAATAATGAAAAGATAATAAAATCTCAAATGTGTTTGTTTCATTGAAAACAACTTTTATGAAATATTTTAAAGAAATCTGTCAAACAACAAAAAATATTTTACATAGATTCGTCCAAACACTAGAAAATATTAACTTTTCTAGGAAAGTAAGTTATTTTCTAGAAATCATTTTTCGGAAGCCATTTTCAGTGAAACAAACAGACCCTTATAGTAACAAATTGGTTGACATTATCAAGAGAAAAAAATTCAACAATTTATTTATTTTATTTAGATGTTTTGAAATTTAAAATGTCAATATTAAAAAATAGAATTTTTGGCAACAAGATAAATAAGTACAATTTGATGATTTTTGTCTATTATTTTAATTCCTACCACCTTTTCACAGTAGTTCTTGATTTTTTTTTAACATCAATCAGTACTTAAAAAATTATTTTTTTGGCGGTCAAAATGAAAGCGACTTAGAAGTTGAGTGACCAAAATGAAAGTGTTAACATGATGTGACAAGTACAGTTAACTGTCGTTAGAGATTCAATACTTAGGTGACTAAAATGATAGCGCCCTAAAAGCTAGGTGACGAGATTACAAGGATTTCATTTTGGGGGACCAAAATGAAAATGCCCTAAAATTGGATGACCAACTAGGTAATTTAACCTTAATTTTATTGATGCATTCAATCGCCTATTTGTACAAGAATATGTCAAAGCAAATAAATAATAATCCTAAGATAATAATAATGTAACACCCCTAACCCGTATCAATCGCCAGAATAGGGTTACGAGGCATTACCGAACAATACATCACATTCTCATACATATATGCATTTAATATTATATACTATTCACAAACATTCACAATGCCCCTTAAAAGATCTACAAGACCTTAAATCATGCTTAGAAGTGGTTCAGGACTAAACCGATCACATATAAAAATTTCTGAATACTTAGAAAAATTTTCATGAAATCACAGATCACACGCTCGTGTGAACAGGCCTTATGCCTCACACGACTACCAGACACGCCCATGTCACAGGTTGTGTGAAAACAGGGCATAATACTGACTTGTACCACACGGCCGAGGACACGCTCGTGTGCCAGGCCGTGTGAAATCTAAGTGTAACATCCCGAAATAGGGCCTAGACGGAATAGTGGTTTTGGGACCACAAATCCGACGTTGAAATATTTATTTTATGATTATTATGAGGCCTAAAATATGAAAATATGCATGTGTTAAAGTTTCATGAAGAAATTATATGAGTAAGGCGTCCAATTAGAAAATAAGAACCAAATTGAATAAATTACAAAACTTGGATTCTAGAAGCAATTTGCATGAAATTGCTTTAGATTGTTAATTAGAAGGTCTTAAAGAGCAATTTTCCCAATTTTTAAGTTTTTGGACAAAAATGGGCATGCATGGAAAATTTTGGAAGTTTAGTAAGGAGGGGCATTTTGGTCATTTGGTAATAAAACCAATAAAAAGGGAAAATGAAGGCAAAAATCAGCCATCTTCTCCCTTGTACCATCCGAAATTCTCAAACCCTCCATAGCTAGGGTTTTCAACATTTTCAAGCTCAATAGTAAGTGACTCCTAGCCCTGTTTTTAATGTTCTTTGTATTTTTGAGATCCTTGTAACATGTTCTCGCCATTTCTACCTATATTTTAAGCTAGGGTTCATGTATGCAAAGTAACCCATGTGTGACATGTTTGTTCTTTGACGTTTTATGGGAGAATATGAAAGTTAGATGTGTGTTAAACATCCTTTCTTAAGTGATTTTCATGAAAAGCCCGTAAAATGACCTTTTTGCAAAAGGTACAAAATATGTGGTAGAAATGTAAAGTAGAGGAAAATATGGGCTAGTATGAGTTTATAATGCATTCGGCTAGGCTTGGGTAACCAAGGAATTGCATGTATATCATTTTACGAGCCTAGGGATTAAATCGTAAATAATGTGAAAGGTTAAGGGCAAAACGATCATTTTGTTCGGGGGTGAAATTTAGGCTCGAAAAGAATAATGTGAGATATTGATAATTCATTTTTATTGTTATAGACCCCAAGGAACAAATTTCGGAGGTCGGTCGAGGAAAACGAAAGGTTTTGGAATAACCAAAATGCGAAAATCGACACAAATACCAGGTAAGTTCGAATAACATAAGGTAAACTCATAATTTGCCTAAATGCACATTTTATTAATGTGTGATAGTTGTTTAAAATGATGGCATGAAAATCCATGAAATGTGTTAATAATAATAATGACAAGATGATAAATGTCCTAGTTGAACTAAAAAGGGAAATTCGATGGATAAACTGTGGCTTACGTGACTTGAGATCCTGCATGTGTTGCAGAAAAGGATTTAGCCCGGACGGGTAATCCATTGATCTCAAATATACGAAGGATCTAGCCTGGACAGGTGTTCCTTGAGTGATCGAGCCTCCCAAAGAATATGTGTGCATTAAGGATTTAGCCCGGACGGGTAATCCAATTAGGATCTAAATTTAGCCTGGACTAGTAATTCAGATCCGAATTCATTAATGGTGGTTGTCACTATAAGGGATTTAGCTTGGACTAGTAATCCCAACAACACTCCACGAGTTTATATTAAGGGGGATTTTGCCTGGACTGGTAATCCCATTGTAAGATGTAAGGTTCATGGGAGTGCGTACTTAAGAATATCACTCTTATGACTTGACAGTAAATGGATAATCCATCGAGATTTCTGAGGTACTCAACGGGATAAACATGAGGTATGGAAATGAAAATGTTGGATGATAAGCTCATCTAGACAAATTACATGATGAATTATTGTGGGACTAACTTGATGTTTGAGTGCATGTAATAAGAGGCTATCCTATATTTATTGGACTGGTTGCCTAACATGGTTGTATGCTAATTAATCGGTAAGTTTACTTTCCAATTATTCGGGCTTACTAAGCATGTAAATGCTTACCCCTCTCTTTTCCCTATCTTATAGAGCTTGAGGACTCGTAGAGATTGGAAGACAGTTGGAGTATTGTCAACACTATCTATTTGTCCTGTTTTGGTATATAGATACTTCTATTTTGTTACAATGGCATGTATAGGTTTGTGGTTACTTGGTGTTATATGTCATTGGTTGGCCAATGTAAAGGCTTAAATGTTAAACTTATTCTTTTTGGTATATGGCCATAAGACATGGCTCATTTCTTTGTAGGTTATGACCTACCAACCATGCATGTTTATGTTAGAAATGTTTTTGTGATGATTAAATGTGATATATCATAAATAGGCATTCATAATGTGGCCAAAACATTTGGAAATGGCTAGGCCATAATTGGCAATGAATTGTAATAATAAGTCAAGCCTAAATATATTTCAATGGGACAGAAATCCTTATTATAAAAAAGGGTAATTGAGTATGTATTTAACCGATGAGATGAGGTTAACATGCAATAGATTCATTGATGATAGTCCTTCAGTACATTTGGGTCAATTTAAATGCAATTGGGCTTCTTATATGTGAGGAAATGATGAGGGTGACCATTGGCTTGAAATTATAGCCTAAAAAGGGTCCACACGGGTAGATACACGGGCATGTGTCTAGGCCGTGTGTGGCACACGGTCAATCCCATGGGCGTGTGGTACGACCATGTGTCCCCTATACCTAAAATTTCTTTAGTCAGAATGCATGGTAGTAGAAACACGGGAAGAGACACGGCCGTGTCTCAACCATGTAGAGGGCACGGCCTAGCACATGGGCGTGTGTCTTGGCCGTGTGCCCCTAAATACATGCTGACGTCATAAATAGAATGTTCAGGTTTTTGGACACGGGTGACCACATGGGCATGTCTAGGCCGTGTGAAAGACACGAGCCAGGGACACGAGCATGTGCTTGGCCATGTGAAAACCCTTATAGGTTCGAAATAGAAAATAAATTCAATTAATTCCACACGGGCTAGGGACACGGGCGTGTCCCAAAGCACATGAGCGTGTTCCAAAGCATACGGGCGTGTGCATTGTCTCCACACGAGCTTGTGAGGCTTAACCTAGAAAATTTTCCTAAAATTTTCTTAAGCTCTCTGTTTTTTCCCGAACCATTCTCAATGTATGTTTTGGGTCTCATAGGCCCATAATAAGGACACTAAGATGTTGTTTGATTGGTTTTAATTTGGAACGAAATTTTATAACCCGTATTTTTCGAAAATTTCTGAGTATGTGTCTGGTAACGCTTCATACTTGGTCCCGGTCTCGAGTACAGGTAAGGGGTGTTACACTAAGGGGGTTACTAACTTGGGTCACATGGCCAACCACACCCCCATGTGCCAACTTGTGTGCCACATACAGCCAATAGACACGTTCGTGTGTCTAGACCGTGTCAAAACTGTAGGGTATACTGACTTTAAATCGTAGGGTTACCCAGGGGATACACGGCCGTGTAACATGATCGTGTGTCACACACGGCTGAGGCACATGCCCGTGTGGACAAAATAGGCTATTTGCCAAGCCAATTTGCCACCCTAATCACAAGCATACATATCAACCAAAATAACACCATTTCAATACATCTTTAGGCAACCAAAAGCCTACCAATTCTTGCACATATCATACCATCTATTCATAACCATTTCTACTACTCAATTCCACAACCAAACATACCATTTCACTATGCCAAAACATCAAACCTACATAACTACTAAATGCATTTATCCATCAATTTAATACCTATTTCATATTTCAACATATACCATATGATCATCTCAAATCAAACCACAATATGCTAGCTTCCAAGCATAAACACATCAATTAACAACTAACCAAATAAACAACCATTTGGCAAACATACCAAAACAAGCCAACACTTAGAACATTATATACATCACATAATTAACTTATCAAACACAAAACTTAAGCCAACTTAAATGGCTAAGAACCAACTTTTACAAGCCAAATCATATGGCTAAATTCACAACTCAAAACATATCCAGATGACACTAGTCTATACATGCCATATACCATATTTACAAAGCTTCAAAAGTACCAACGAGATGATCGATAGTGTGATGACATTTCCCGACGATTCCTTATTCTGAGCTAGCTTTGATGATCTATAAAAACAAAGAATGAACACACAAAGTAAGCTTTAAAAACTTAGTAAGCCATATACAAATAAAGCTATCATATAAATCATCACATTTACATCACTAGGCCAAGTACAAGTAAACATACATATATAAACACAAACCTTTCTCTTTGAATACATATTCATTCCATCATGTAACTCATCACTTACTTCACTTTTCAATACTCGTGTAAACTTCGTACGTACCTGAGTCGTTTAGCTCGTTAAGACATTCTTTCTCAACTTATCTTTGCCCATTGAACCATTCAGAATCGTTAAGGATACTCGAAAATCACATAAGCTCGTACAATGCCATATCCCAGATATGGTTTTACATGTTATCTCATAACAATGTCACTGTCCCAGACAGGGTCTTATACGAAATCAATTAACAATGCCAATGTCCTAGGCATGGTCTTACATGTAAACACATCTCGATAACCTAATGTCATGACATTCATATCCTATACTATTCCTAAGGTTCGTACGGTACTTTCAGATATCGTAACTCTGTCGGTTCTTACTTGTAATTGTTCATTCAACATTTATAAAATTTCAATGAATAATATACACATATAATTTAGTTTAAAGGCATTCATTTGTATATGAACTTACCTCGTAGTCAGAATAAACGGACAAGTCGACTATTCGATAACTTTCATTTTCTCCCGATCTAAATCCAATTTCTTTCGTTCTTGATCTATATACATTCAAAATTAACCCTTTTATTCATAAATTCATTCAATTTCATACAAATCACACAATTTAGGCTTTTTTTCACTTTAGCCCCTAAAGTTACACATTTATTCAATTCAATCCCTATTTCAGAAATACACAAAATTCACAAAATTTCCTTATACACATGCTTGGCCAGATATTCCCTTAGTTCATATAAGCCCATATCTTTCATTTATTTTACATTTTGACACCTCAATTTATATTTTTCTCAATTTAATCCCTAATTGACATTTTTACTCAAAATCACTTTATAAAACATGTAAAACTATCAACAATTATTCATTTTCAATCATAAATCATTAAAAATATCAAGCACTCATAAATGGAACTTCACAAAATCATCAAAAATTTCAAAAATTAGGGAACGGGCTAGCTAGTACACGAAGCAACAATCACAAAAACGTAGAAATCATCAAAAATCAAGCAAAGAACATACCTCAATCAAAGATTATGCTAGCCAAATATCAAATCCCTCAAATGGATTCTTGTTCACTTCATAATTGGTTAGAAAATATGATAAAATGGCCACCTTAATGTTTCTTTTAATTAATATTAACTTAAATTTCAAATTACCAAATTAACCTTTACTAATAACATGTAAATTTGCTAATTCATGTCCATAATGGTCCACTCAAGCTAATAATGGTCTAATATCAACATAAGGACCTCCCATTTAATGCTTCATAACAAATAGACACTTTTAACTAATAGAATGCAACTTTTGCATTTTACGCGATTTAGTCCTTCAGTCAAATTAACCACTTATTAATAAAATTTTCAAACGAAACTTTCACACATATCAATTAACACATTATAAAAACCAAAAATAATATTAAAATAATTTTACAACTTCGAATTTGTAGTTCTGAAACCATTGTTCCGATTTAGCTAAAATCGGGCTGTTACAAATAATCCTAAGATAAAAGGAAATTTATATATAAAAGAATTAAATGGATGAAATATGAAGTTTTATTAAAATAAAAAGGGGTGAAAAGAACAAAGTTTTGTCTATCTTTGTTCATCATAGCTGAAAGTTAGAGAAGAGAAAGGAGAGGAGAAAGCTCTTGAGTATTCAGTCATTAGGAGGAGGAAAATTGAAGGTAAGTTCTTGGTACCTTGCTTCTATTTTGAGGTTCATGAGTTCTTCTTGATTCTACCTTAACTCTTTAAGTATATTTTGATTTTTAGTTGTGTTATGAGCATTTAGTCATGAATTAAAATGAAGGAAATGGTTGTTGTTTCATGTTCTTTTGATGAAAAATGGAAGATAGGTGAAGTTGAGCCAAATAAATGAGCATGCATGTGCCTTAGATGCTAAAGGAAAAAATCGACTAACATGTTGTGCTTTAAAATGATGAAATGGATATTATACTTAAGTAAAATCATAGATATGTGATGATTGATTGGTGTTATACATGTTTAAATAACATGCATGCAAGGTATGTGTGAAAGAGTGATTAGGTAATAAATCTGCTTGGGACAGCAGTAGTAACGTGATTTTGGAAAATTACCATAAATTGTGGGAGATGAATTAGAAGCTAAATAAATTATGTAATTAAAGCTTATTGAGTCTAGTTTCTAATGAAATAAACAAGAACATATTTTGAATTCTGTACAATGAGAAATTTGATTCGTAATGAAGAGTGGTCAGATTAGTCAAACAGTGAAACATTGGAAACTTTGAGAAAAATCTGGTATTTATTGGCTAAACAAAAAATTCTTAAAATTTTATGGATAGAATATATATGAGTCTATTTTCAGGGAAAATTAACGGAACTTGATTTGGAGTTTCGTAGCTCCAGTTATAAATGATTTAGTGACTGTTGCTCAGGAAGACAGCTTGCAGTGAAATTATGATTATGTGGTAAACATTGACAAAAATTTGTTAATGAGTTGCTTATTGATTTCTTATAAGCTTACTATGATCTGTAAGTCTGGTTGGCCGAATATTGTAAGGGGTTAATATGTAGTTTGTATTTGAATAGTTAGATTAATGTATTAGTAATCCAATTGTAGGCAGTTCGTGTGTGGATCTCGTCAGCATATCGTTGTAAACGTGTGTGTAACTAAGACCCTCTTTCTTAGTCTGGATCGGCAAAAGTCGAAAAGCCGAAATGCCGAAAATCGATATTTTGTAGATTTGTGAGTGTGCGAATGCTCGTGAGGTAAATCGATTAATGTTTTTGGTAAGCTGCAAAATTTGGACTGCAAAGTGCATGATTTACGTGCTCACGATATTTTTGGGCTTAATGGGCCAAAATTGGAATGATGGGCCAACGGCCCAATTCGTAAGAACCCTCGACGTGATTCTGTTAGTACGTAAAAAGTAGGAATATGCATGAAAACCCTAAAATAGATAAATTACTGAAATACCTTTAAAAGTGGAAAATTTACGCTTTACCCCTAGTAGATAAATTACCAAATACCCCTAGGGTTAAATTGACCTAAATGCATGTTTGATCGTTGTTATTTATTGCATGCCATGTTGTTATTATCTGATGCATGGGATTGGGATATTGACGGAGGAAGTAGTGAAAGTGGCTTGTCCACGATCGGAGGCTTTGCCTCAATTCTATCGTTAATCGAGCAAAGAAGGCAAGAATCGTGGAGTGTTAAATTGGGTGGGTTGAGCTATTCCCACATGGAGTGTATGGCTAGTACGGTGGAGTGTAGTGGTTGGTGGGTTGAGTAGTCTCCCAAATGGGCTTGCATATGTTTATTGATGTTGCATGTATTTTGAAATGGGCCTATGGGCCATCATTATCTCTGAATAAGGGCTAAGGCCCGGTTTATTGTAATCTGAAAAGGGCTCGCCCAAGATCACTTTATACTGAATGGGCTTAGGCCTAATGGGCTTGAGCTGACTTGGGCTTTAAATGGGTTTTCCTTACACACCGAGTTTCCCCAAACTCACCCTTTTATTTTCATCCACGCAGAAATCCCCAACCATAGTGGGCTTGGAGTCGTGAGGGAATTCGAGTGGCCACCCGCTCAAAGTTTGATTTTCTTCGTGAACTGGACATCCTTTTATTTACGCTTGAAGTTTTGGGTTTTAAATGTAATAAGGTCGCTTAATTTTTTTGATGGTTTTAATATGTATTACTAAGATAGGTATTACTTATTTTAACTGTTGAAATTGGATAGCTTTAGGCGCATTTTCAAAAACAACAATTGATTTCAAAATAACACGACAACAAGCAAAGCATCCGCAATGAAAGTATTTTCCAAAATTAATCACTTTTCCTAAAAATGACTTAATCAAATCAGTTTCCTAGAAATATCCATGACGTTAAAGTGTGGCAATGGCGGTATGCATGTCTAGGATTGGATCCGAAGGGAGCTTGGTAATTAAGCAGTCCGATGGACTCACCACCTCTTTTCCGGTTTCCTACCTGGTGCACATCTTCCATTCACTTTAACCTGTAATGAAATTATCTTTTAAAACACTAAGTTTTTCTGGATCAACAATATAAAATATTTTGAACGCTTCGATGTGGCATGTCGGATTCGGTTATAATGTCTGGGCCGGGTTTGGGGTGTTACACAGTCGGCATCAAAATTTGTGTTTTTCGAGTGATTTAATGTTGTTGCCATTCGACGAGTTCAATATAATTCTGGGTATGAACTGGTTGACTTTGCATGATGCTGTCATAAATTGCAAAATAAAGATTATTAATTTACAGTTTCAGAATAATGAGATTATTCAGATTGAATCAATGATCTAAATGGTTTATCGGCAGTGATAACTTCGATGTTAGCTCAAAAGTATGTGAGAAAAGGTTGTAAAGCTTACTTTGTGTATGTGCTTGATAGTAAAGTGGCTGAAAGAAAGATTGAATCAGTACCAGTTGTGTGCAAGTATCTAGATGTGTTTCCTGAAGAATTTGTCGGGTTTGCCACCTATCAGAGAAGTAGAGTTTGGTGTTGAGTTAGTACCGGGGACCACTTCGATATCGATAGCTCCGTATAGAATGGCACCTACAGAATTAAAAGAATTAAAAACTCAGTTGCAAGAGTTGACAAATAGAGGTTTCGCGGAACCGAGTTTCTCTCCTTAGGGTGCACCAGTTTTATTTGTGAAAAAGAAAGACGGAACTATGAGAATGTGTATCGACTATAGACAACTCAATAAGGTGATTATAAAGAATAAATATCCATTGCCATGGATTGACAACCTGTTTGATCAGCTGAAAAGGGCTACAGTGTTTTCAAAAATAGATCTCAGATCAGGCTACTATCAGTTATGAGTTAAAGACTCCGATGTGCCAAAGAGTGCTTTTCAAATAAGGTACGGACACTATGAGTTTTTGGTTATGCCTTTTGGACTCACTAATGCACCTACTATTTTCATGGATTTGATGAATCAGATCTTCAGAGAGTATCTGGATCGGTTTGTGGTTATGTTTATGGATGACATTTTGATCTATTCTTGTGATGAAACTGGGCATGCCGAACATCTGAGACTTGTGATACAGACTTTACGAGATAAATAGTTGTATGCAAAGTTCAGTAAATGTGAGTTTTGGTTACGTGAAGTCAGTTTTCTGGGACATGTTGTATTAGCATCGGGTATTCGGGTTGATCCGTGTAAAATTTCAACTATACTTTATTGGAAACCTTTGAGAAATGTTTCTGAAGTTTGAAGTTTTCTGGGACTTGCTGGTTACTATAGGCGGTTCGTGAAAGGTTTCTCTATGATTACAACCCCGATGACGAAGCTATTATAGAAAGATGTTAAATTCGAGTGGTCAGAAAAGTGCCAGAAAAGTTTTGATCAAATGAAAGCCCTTTTGACCAAAGCTCCAGTTCTAGTTCAGCCAGAATCGGGTAAAGATTTTTTATTTATAATGATGCATCTTTAAATGGTTTAGGCTGTGTTTTGATGCAGGAAGGAAAAGTTATAGTGTATGCCTGGAGATAGTTAAAGTCGCATAAAAAGAACTATCCGACACACGATCTAGAATTGGCAGCTATTGTGTTTGCATTGAAGATATGACGTTACTATTTGTTCGCTAAGAAATGTCTTGTTTATTCTGATCATAAGAGCCTGAAATATTTGATGACTCAGAAAGATTTGAATTTGAGACAGTGTTGATGGCTAGAGCTGTTAAAAGACTATGAGCTTATGATTGACTACCACCTGGGAAAGGCTAATGTTGTTGCTAATGCTTTAAGCTGAAAATAACTATTTGCTTTGCATGCAATGAATGCGCATATGGCTATGTCTGATGATGGTTTGATAATAGCTGAATTAAAAGCAAGACCATTATTTACTCAACAAATTTGTGATGCTCAAAAAGTTGATAATGATTTGTTAGCAAAACGGGTCCAATGTGATTCAAATGTTGATTCAGAGTTTTGAGTTGATGCTGAAGGTTGTCTAAGGTTTAGAAACTGATTATGTGTTCTGAGAAATCCAGAGTTAATTCAGATGATTTTGAATGAAGCTCACAACAGTCGGTTATCTATTCACCCAGGTAGTACAAAAATGTATAATGATTTGAAACAGCTTTACTGGTGGCATGATATGAAATGAGACATTTCTGACTTTGTTTTGAAATGTTTATTCTGTTAGCAAGTAAAAGTTGAGCATCAGGTACCTTCTGGGTTGCTTCAGCCGATCATGATCCCTGAGTGGAAATGGGATAGAGTCACGATGGGATTTTGTACTCGGTTTACCGTTGACACTGAGCAAGAAAGATACAATCTGGGTTATTGTGGACAGATTTACTAAATCGGCTCATTTTGTTCCAGTTCACACAGATTACTTGCTTGATAAGCTAGTTGAATTGTATGTTTCTCAGATTGTAAGATTACACGATGTAACAGCCCAATTTTAACCCTAATCGGAACGGTGGTTTCGGGACCACGAATCTGAATCAGAAAAATGATTTAAATTAAATTTCGGTATTAATTATGTATGAATTGATATCCAAGAATGTTTCGTATCTTAATTTTTCTATTTAGATGCTGAATTATAAAGAGAGGGTGTAATTGCACAATAGGTAAAATTTGATGAATTACGTGTGAATGCCGAATTGTTAATGGTCTTTTGTTTTTGGGGAGTTAAAATGCTATTAAACCAAGACTCATGCATGGACACAATCAGTCATTAGATAGTGGAAATAGCATAATTTTATAATGGCTATTTTGGTAACTTAATAATTATATTATCACATTAACTTAGTAAAATAGGAAGTGGGTGGAGTTTTCATCTTTGAAAAAATTGTAGATAGCTAAGCAAAAGAAAGAAATAGATTCCTTGCATTTGGCCCTTGTCTAGTTTAATTTAAAGGTATGTTTGAGTTTAATTTTTAGAAATTTTTGCACATTTCGGATGATTGATAAGTTGCTTAGTTAACCCATAGTTTAATTTTTGGAATTGGTAAGGAAATGGTATTCGACCATGGATAAAGGTTTGAGAAAAAAATTTAGTTTGAAGTTGCATAATAGAAGAGATGTGTTATATTATTGAGTTTTATACTAGAAGTTTGCATGAAATTAACTAAATATGGCTTATTTGCTTAGTTGATAAACTGAGGAGCTAAATTTTGAAATAGATTAAAAGGAAGGATTTAATTAAACTTAAAGAATATTTGGCCAAGTAAGTTAGGTTGGAATTTTTGATGTTTCATGTTTTTGTTATATTGGATTAAAATGTAAAAATATACAATGTGAAGGGCAAATTGGTAATTTGCTTGATTATGAGTTTGGGAGTTAATTTAATAAAATTTTCTTTGAATGAGTTCAATTTGAATATTTGATAGATCAAGAGCAAAGAGGATCAGGTTTGGATCGGGCAAAGGCGAAAATAGTCGAATAGTCGAAAAATATAATCCGTCGATATTCGAGGTAAGTTACTAAGCAAATTATTGTTGTTGTCTTATATAAATGCAATTTATATATATACATATCTACATGCTGATTTGGAAAATGCAAAATGTTAATTATGTTGAAAGTGAATGTTTTGAATAGGCATGAATGGATATATATGTGAATTATCGAGCACTAAGTGTGCAAAGTAAAATTATCGAGCACTAAGTGTGCGAAGTAAAACTATCGAGCACTAAGTGTGCGATCTCATTGCATTGCGAGTTAAATAATAGCACTAAGTGTGCGAATACAACAAGTGATCGAAAGTGGTCGAACGAGTTATTTATCAAACGCAAAAGTAGTAAGTGGAATATTTAAATTCGTAATATGCAGGTATGTATCGAACTTATGTGGTTGATATAATTGAATTTGGAATTACGGGGTTGTTTGTAGTAAATGTGAAATGTATGAAAGAATAGTAAAATGAAAGATGAAGTTAAAAGGAATGAATTGATATATTATATACATGTTATAATGTTTGAATATTTATTTTAACTGCATATGAACATTCGGCTAATTATGAAAATGTGAGATTGGAAATGATGAAAGTGAAAGAGTAATGTATATTCGAAAATGTTGGAAATTATATGTGAATGATTGATAGATATATGGACTGATAAGTTTGGATGAATATGTGATTATGGAAGTACGACTCAGTTATTTAATTGGACTATCAATGTCTTTTAAATTGTTTAAATTGCTTACAACTTACTAAGCTAAGATAGCTTACTTTGGGTGTGTGTTTACTTGTTTTTATTTTATAGATTTTAGAGATCGTTACGTGCTCGGGGATCGTCTGTGAAGTTCACCACTGTAACATCCTGATTTTCGGGTTTTTCGCGATTCTTGATATTTTAAGTAAATTTCTAAAATTTGGTATGTGATTATAGAATTCATAATTTGGGTATGTAAATGGGCTTATGGAAGGCCCATGAGTTGGCCAAAACCGTAGAATTTTTAAATTTTGGACTTTGGAGTTAGGGGTTCGGCTAGGTGCCCTTATAATAAGTTGTGGGTAAAACGATCACAAAAGAGCTTTGGTAAAGTGGCAAGGGTGACGCCACTAAGCTCCTAAAAGGTGGCGTGTGGAGCATAGAGGAAGACCTGGGTTCGATTCCCTGTGTTGGCAAATAAGAGTATTTATTTTTATGTGCAGGAAGGGTAAGTGTTTGAACCTAAGTGGATTCTGTAAGAGGAGAGTTGGATCAAGTTAAATGCATAAATTAAGGAGGGATAAGGGAGAGATTTTAGGATGTGATATAGAGATAGAGTTGGCCGAATAAGGAGATTGGAGAGGGATTTTCTGCAGAGGGTATTAGGTTGGTAATTTCGGCATTAGGGTCTTAGTGGTGCTGATTTCTTCTTTGGTGTGTAGCCTTTTTCTCTCTTTTCTTTTCCAGCCGAATCTACCTCCCTCTTATTCATTTTTTCCTTCTTTTTTCTTCTTTTAAAACAGCCCACTATTTCCCTCCATTCACCATTGTTTCTTTCCTTAATCTCTACTTCTACCGAAATATCGCAAAAGTCAAATCGAAGATAGGGGTGTCGATTCTTTGTGACCAGCAACCTTTTCTTTTCTTTTCAATAGTTGGTGTTCGATTCCTTTACCTTTTAGGCATCCGAATTCAAGAGGAGAAAGACTGTGGTAAGTGTTCAAACTCTAAACAATTCCTAGTGTAATCGTACAAAAGTCAAACCCCAAATTTAGGAGATGGCGAATATGGGTATAGGCCTTATGGGGTCTTCTTTTAACATTTTTGTGGTTTATTTAGTGAAGGAGCAGCAAGGTGTAGTGTCGACTTGGAGTAGCTTGGATCACCGGAGTAGTTAGACCTAGTCATCAATCGCGACAAAGGTAAGGTGCCTAAGGCCATTATGGATGGTGGCCGAATGTGTAAGTGTTAATATTGGATAGCTCTTGATTTGGTTCAATTATTGCGAGCTGATCTATTTAACAAATGATTATAGGAGAAATCGTGTAGGAGATCTCGTCGAGGAATATCACAAATCAGGTGTGTAACGAACCCTTTTTCATAGCTTAAAGCGATAAAATGCCGAAAAGCCGAAATGCCAAAATTCTGGCATTTCGAGGACGTGTGAGCAAGCGAACACTCACTAGTTAGTTAGAATCGATGAGATGATGATTGGGAACAATGGAAACGGTAAGGACGTGATTTTGGCGTTCACGGTAAGTTGGGCCTCGAGGGGCTGAATTAGGGCCCAATAGGCTTTCGCCCATTTGGGTAAATTTGGTAGAAATAGGAAATCATTAAATTGCATGATAAGACCGTTAAAACCGTTATGGGATATAAGCTAAATGGGCCTAGATGATGTAATCGCCTAAGTAGGGCCCATTAGGGTTTTTGGCCCAATAACTCGTTTTAGCTAAAATGGGCCGTAATCACTGTTTGCACCCATGAATTGTTTGTAAATCAGTTAATGAACATGGAAACCCTAATTTTTGGTAAAATTACAAGATTACTTGTTATAATATGAAAATGACTGCTTTGCCCCTAGGTAAAATGACCATTTACCCCTAGGGTTTATATATGAACTTAATGCATGGGATTTTGATAAACATGATATGTATGATATGCATATGACATGTATGATATGCACATGATATGTATGATATGCACATGAGATGTTCATAAATGCATTGGGTTGGGAATTTATATGGATGGAGGAAGTGCAAAAGGGCTTATGCCCCGCTTATTAAAGGGCTTATGCCCCGCTTATCAAAAGGGCTTATGCCTCGCTTATTAAAGGGCTTATGCCCCGCTTATCAAAAGGGCTTATGCCCCGCTTATTAAAGGGCTTATGCCCCGCTTATTAAAAGGGCTTTTGCCTGTTATTAAAAGAGGCTAGGCCTCCAAGTTATATGATAAAGCTATCTTGCCAAAGGAGAGTTATGGCGGGTGGGTCGAGTTAATCCCCACATGGTGTGTTGGTTGGTACGGTGGAGAGTAGCGGATGGTGGGTTGAGTAGTCTCCCAAATAGGTTGCATTCTTTCATTTGACATTACATGTGATATAAAAATGGGCCTATAGGCCACACTGCTTACTGATAAAAGGCTTCGCCCAAGAATATGAAACTTGAAAAGGCTTCAGCCCAGTGTTATGAGATATGAAATATGAAAAGGGCTATGGCCCAAGACATGCTTTGAGATTGATTTGGGCTTAGACCCAATAGGTCGCTATTGTTTTGGGCTCGAAAGGGCTTGTTGCACATCGAGTTTCCAAACTCACCCTTTCCTTAACCTTGCAGGTGAGCCTTGATGTGGAGACTTGGGCCGGTGGGGATTCAGAGGGGCCACGGTATTTGTCTTTGGACTTTTAAATAAGCGTTGGTTTCCATTTAATTTCCTTTAATTATTATTTATTTTTGGGTTGTAATAAGGCCATTCTAACTTTCCTTTTATTTCTTTTCGGGATTATTTTAATTTTAACAACTTTAAAATTGGTTGATAATTATTCAAATGGGCTAGACTTAGGACGTGTTTTCAAAACGATACTTGTTTTCAAAGAGACACCACGATTAATCGATTTATCAAAGTCGTTCACTTAAACAAATTTAAACTCGATATAACAAAGTGTGGCTATGGTTGTGGGCATGTCTAGGATTGGATCCAATCAAAGAGCTTGGTACTTAAGCGACCTTCATGGCTCACCTCCTCTGTCTCGAGATACCTACCTGGTGCCCAGCTTCCATACACTTTGTTAAATCAACAAAATATATGGTTTTAAAACACTAAACGAAACACGGATTTTTAACTCCAATGTGGCACATCAGATTTGGCCATAACGTATAGGCCGGGTTTGGGGTGTTACAACCACACTATCGTCTTTTTTGGTATTAATGAATGTTTAATTTGAATTTATGGCATGTATAGTCTAGTATTTTTGTTGGTTGGATTTGAGTTGTACTTATGGAAGCCATGCGAAAATGGCTAAATATGATGTTTAAACTTAAGTAAATTATGGTTGATTTCATAATTAAGTAATTCTATAATATATAAATATATATGCGATGAAATTAATTTAGTATTCTTAGTATATGCGAATGAATTCATGATCTGTTGGTACGGTTAGATTATGGATATATAATGCATAAGAGTGGATTGTTGATATGAAATTATTAAAGATGTATGCCGTTGACTATAGTATAAATTGGGCATTTGATATTGATTAGTTGATATTCGTTTCTAGAAGAAATAATTTATTTGTGTACTTGGAAGATTTTTTATATGAGATATGAATTTTGATTGGCTTATCGGTTTAGTTATATGTGAGATTTTATGCACATTTTATGAATGAGAAAGTTGCTAATGGATCTTTATTAAGTATAATTAAATTCGACTTTGGTTGATAAAATGAATAAATGGACATTGATTTATGTTTGATTAAATTAGATGAGTTCATACAAGATAAAAATTGACTTTGTTTATGGTACTTTGATTATTAAATCATGTGTATATTAGATGTTTGAAATTTGGCATATTTATGAATTTACAAATGACCATATGAAAGGTATAATTGATAATGATTAGATGCCAAATGAATTTAGATAATGATCGGTGACTTATATATATATATATATATGTGTGTTATTTATTTTATATATGTATGTAAGAAATCCTTGACTTTAATGAATTCTTTGTATTTGATATGATTTAATATTGTCTATAAATTGTATATTATAGAAATGTTCTAAACTTTATGTTTAACTATGTTAACAAAATGATGATAATTATTAAATGATGAATTTTGTTTGATAATGCCTTGTAACCCGTTCGGCGACAAACATGGGTTAGGGGTGTTATAATTTGATTGGTATCAGGGCTACGGTTTAGCCGATTCTTAGACTAACGTGGTGTAACACCCCAAACCCGGCCTAGATGTTATGGCCGAAATTGGTGTGTCACATCAAAGTATTTTTCAAAAATTGATCTTTTCGGTAAGAATCCATTACTGGATCTAAATCCTTTTATTATTGTTTAAAAAAAGTTCTCGTCAAAACGTTTACCAATTTGTTTGCCTTTGGTATATTACTTCAATTTAAACCGCGGAAGCATTTTAAAAACTTTGTTGTTGAAAGCTTGTGTTCTTTAAAAAATCGTGCTATCTTGAAAACTCGTGTTTTCCTAGACTAGCAGTTTAGTATAAGAAATCAAAATCCAAATTAAAACTTAAAACCCACCAACGACTTTATTACATAAATTAAAACCCAAAACGAAATCTAATTGCAAATAAAAGAAACAGAAGCAGTAGTGTGGCCATCTCCGAGTCCCTTGCAGCTCTAAACCATCTAAACTTAGGGATTACCTGTACAGTTAGAAATGGGGTGAGTTTACAGAAACTCAATGTGTAATCCCCATAACAAGCAAATAGTGAATAACACAGCATCAATACAGTCTTTGCCAAAACCCTATTCAGTATCAGTACAGTCTGGGCCTTAGCCCTTAAACAGTAGCAACGTGGGCCTAAGCCCAATACAGTATTAATATAAATGCATAATGCAACCCATCCCATACCAGCCAGCACACCACCCGTACCAACCAGCACACCTGTGGGGATATCAATCGACCCACCCAACCAGCACACCAATATCGCAAAGAAAGTCGCCAAGAAATAATAACGCAAAGATAGCCGCCAAGAATGATAAGTGTGGTAAACCACCAGTAATAATCATCGTGACATAGTCACCAGTATAATACTTCCTCCATATCATAACCCACCCCATGCAGGTGTCGTGTCATAAATAATACGTGTATGTAGTATATCATACTCATAAGCAATCATGTAAATGTCATTCACACATTAAATAACCTACCGCTAGCATTATAAAGGTCATACAATCAGTTAGGGGTAAATCAGTAATTTTTACCCCTCAAGGATATTTCGGTCATTTAACTGATTTTAGGATCTCAGTACAGATAATGACCCTTCAAAATGTCTATAGTCATCACGAACAACTCAGACAACTCGTGTGACTAAAACAGTGTAAATGGGCCTAAGGCCCATTACTCGGCCCAAGTGAGCCCACAGACTCGCGTGGCCCCTTTTAGCCTAAATCTAGCCGTGGCTATGCGAATTTCATAGCCCAGTCCAACATTTATCATTTTTCGTGAATTTTACTACGTGTGGGCCCTCGAACCAATCGAGCCCACACGGCCCATTTCGGCCCATAGAGGCCCATAACGGCCCAAGCCCATGAGAGCACTCATGGTGGCCTCTACAGTCTGTGGCCCAAATTTTGTGGCTTGATTCACCTTGCGAGCATTCGTACGCTCGCGTGATCGCAAATGCCGAAGTTTTGGCTTTTCGACTTCTGCCGATTCGTGGCTACGCAGTGGGGTGAGTACACACCTTTTGGCTTTTGGTCAGTTACAAAATGGTGTACGATTACACACCTACATTCATCATTGAACATAGAGTAAGGTTGGGTGTACGACTACACACCTACATTCATCATTGCACACAGAGTAAGGTTGTGTGTATGACTACACACCTTGATTTGCGAAAGTGACAGGATCCCTACGAGTTCAAGGCCTACAATCAACCCAACATTTAGTTAGTCTCCACTACATTCCAATGCAACAACTACCCTTAACCCAACTCCTCTACTTACCTTGATCGAAGAGAAAGTGGCCACGATGTCTAGATTCGTTAGGGTTGATCTCGTGCAACTCGGCCCTTAACTACACACATGACCATTTAACAGATAAAACTTATTAAAAGTAATCACTACCCCTAAATACCGCACACTTAAGAAGATCAGGAGTAGTCGGCTTACCCAAGCGTTGGAAGATAGGGTTTCGATGGCCCAATAACGCTCTGCACCCTTCGTTCCTCAGTGATAACTTAACCCCGCGAACATACAACATAGAAAAAGGAGTCACCACTCGATAAATACAGAGAACTATGAAAAAGGGATATTCGACTAGAGAAAATAATAAGAGAACACGGTTAACAGTCATCACGCGATATACTTACCACTAGAAAAGAGGCACCGAACTCACTCAATCAAACTAACCGAGTAATCATAGGGATTTAAAAAGATGACTAAAAGAGATAAGAAAAGATTCGACAGAGAGAAGGGGTATTACGGTCACTTTACCCTACAGGGGCTTTACGATCATTTTACCCTATAGGGGCATTACGGTCTTTTTACCTATTAGGTGTATTTTAGTCATTTCATCCTACAAGGGTATTTTGGTAAATCTACAACCCAAGGGTATTTCAGTAATTTTGGAAACTAATGGTATTTCTATAATTTATGAAAGTCAAGGGTATTTCTGTAATTTTCTAAATTAAGGGTATTTTAGTACTTTTTTAAATCAGGGGTATTTTGGTAACTTTGCAAATCTCGGGTATTTTGGTAATTTTACAAGTCGAAGGTATTTCGATAATTTTATAGGTCGAGGGTATTTCAGTAATTTCACAAATCAGGGGTATTTTGGTAATTTGACAAACCAGGGGTATTTTGGTAATTTTATAAACCAAGGGTATTTTGGTAATTCTACCCTATAGGGGTATTTCAATAATTCTACCCTATAAGGGTATTTCAGTAATTCTACCTTACAAGGGTATTTCAGTAATGCTAGCCTACAGATATGAGATTCACATAGTCCAAACCAATATTTACTACACAATCATATAATTTATCCACTTAGGCCTATGGGCCCATTGGGCCCACATGGCCCATCCTGCCCCATCGTGGCCCAAAGCAACCTATGTCCACGAGAGCACTCATGATGGCCTCAACCATAACATCAAAGCTCCCACACGTGCGCTTGCACGCTCGTGTGGCTGCCATCGCCGTGTGACCGGCATTTCAGCATTCCGGCGTTTGCCGTTCTACAGCTAGAATGGTGTGAAATACACACCTGTTTATGAGAGTGTGCCGAAGTCCACGATCACCAACCTTGGCACATTCTGCATTTCGTCTCCCCCCTAACTCATCTGGTTCGCTCTATTTAAAGCCAGCTTCTCACCAATTCTCCTATTAGCTTCCCGATGTGGGATTACTTCCAAGCAATTGGAAAATTCCTCATTTTTATGATCACTTCAACCACAGAGTTTTAGTCCAACTCCACCTCCTATGCAGCTCAAATAGAAAAATAAATACACTATTGTGCATCCCAAGACTTGAACCTTAAACCTCACAGTTACACAACATGCCACCTTGCCACTTCACCACAGGCTCTTTCTGTGTTAAAAACATCCATAACTAACTTTAAGACATATGTGCCAGCGTCCAGATTCACTTAAGAGAAAAACCAAAATGAATTGTAAGAGCCAAGACTTGAACCCAGGCTCCCTTGCATCCTTAATGACGCCACAACCCTAGACTACATGCTTCCTTGTGTAATTTATTTAACACAATAATTTAAAAGGCCATCATCCAAGCATCCAGGGTTTTATTCACTTAATACCAAAATTTTTGCTAAAGCCCAGGTTTGAACCCAAGATTTCTCCAACACCTCTCATGGCCATTAACCACTAAAGAAGACATTTAATTGTGTCATTTCATTGCACATTTAAATACCATATACAACCTCCTTACGGACCCAGACTTAAGGCCCAATACTTCTAGGCCCAAATTCAGGATGTTACACGTAGCGCGTGTGAGTCTAGCTATACATACCATAAATTATTAAATGATAGTGTGATGACTTCTGATGCTTAAAACGTGTTTTTTGTATAGTAAATGGATCAAGATCCCAAATGAGTAGTAGCCGATGATGTCGAGAGTGTGGCGCCTGCTCCCGCTCAAGGGGCCGCACTGGTTGAATCTCGACTAGCTGCGAGTAACCAAGACGAGGGGGCTAAACAAGCCTTCTATAATATGATGAGTGACTGGTTTAATCATTATATCCGGACAAATCTGGCTGTTCAAAAACCCTCGAACTTGAATAACCCACCTCTGATGCCTGTGGTACCACCGACTGCGGATCCTGTGAGATTAAGTAGGCCCTCGATTGATAAAATAAGAAAATACGGGGCCCAAGAATTTCAGCCTACAGATGATGACGATGCTGAGAAAGCTGAATGTTGGCTCAATAATACTATTCGAGTATTTGAAGAATTATCATGTACTCCTGATAAATGTTTAAAATGTGCCATGTCCTTGTTACGTGACTCTGCTTACCATTGGTGGAACACTCTGGTTTCGGTTGTATCGAAAGAACAAGTTACCTGGGATTTCTTTCAGACTAAGTTTTGCAAGAAATATATCAGTCAGAGATTTATTGACCAGAAATGTAAAGAGTTTCTCGAGCTTAGACAGGGCCGTATGATTGTTACTGAGTATGAGCGAAAATTTGTGAGACTCAGCTGTTATGCCCGGGAGTGTGTTTCGACTGAAGCGACTATGTATAGAAGGTTTGAAGAAGGATTAGGGGAAGATATAAAATTGCTCGTTGGTATTCTTGAAATAAAAGAATTCGTGGTACTCGTTGAGCGAGCTTGCAAAGCCGAAGAACTTGGAAAAGAGAAAAGAAAAGCTGAGTTCGAAGCTAGAGATTTTCATAAGAGATCTACAGGTAAAACTTCTTAGTCGGCATCAAAGTAGTTCAGAGATGATAGCAGCCGATCTAAGACTACTGCAGGGCTTTCTGTACGTGATCGACCACCAGTGAGTTCACCAGATACCTCGATTGCCAGTGTTAGAAATACTCGATCGAATAAACTCAAGTGTCAACAATATGGAAGACGACATATGGGTGAGTGTTGGGGCAGGTATAATAATAGAGCTTGTTATAGATATGGTGCACGAGATCAATTCATTCGGGATTGTCCAGAACTAGTTGAGAAAGATAATGTTCAGGGCGCAAGACCGAGTGGCACTGTAACTAGGGGTAGACTAGCTAGGAAAACAGGAGGTAGGAGTCGTACTCAGAGAGGGGCTTCGGATATAGCAGTTCGATCCGAGGCTCATTCACCCGCTAGAGCATATGCCATTCGCGTTCGAGAGGAGGCTTCATCCCCTGACGTTATTACCGGTATATTCACTCTCTGTGATATTAGTGTAATTGCTTTGATTGATCCCAGGTCAACTCATTCCTATGTGTGTGAAACGTTAGTATCTAGTAAGACTTTGCCTGTTGAGTCTACTGAGTTTGTAATTAAGGTATCTAACCCCTTGGGTCGGTGTGTGTTAGTTGATAAAGTGTGCATGAATTGCCCCCTAATGATTCGAGGTTCATGTTTCCCGGCTGATTTGATGTTATTGCCTTTCGATGAGTTTGACATAATTCTAGGTATGGATTGGTTAACTGTACACGATGCTGTGGTGAATTGTAAACAAAAAACTATTGATATGCAATCCCAGAATGATGAGATAATTCAAATTGAGTCTATTGATTTGAATGGTTTACTGGCAGTGATATCTTTGATTTTGGCTCAGAAGTACGTGAGAAAGGGTTGTGAAGCTTACCTTGTGTATATGCTTGATAGTAAAGTGACCGACAAGAATATTGAATCCGTACCAATTACGTGTGAGTATCCGGATGTGTTTCCTGAAGAATTGCCGGGTTTGCCGCCTATTCGAGAGGTAGAGTTTGGTCTCGAGTTAGTACCGAGGACACTTTGATTTCGATTGCTCCATACCGAATGGCACCTACTGAATTTAAAGAGTTGAAAACACAGTTGCAAGAGTTGACAGATCAAGGTTTTATGCGACTGAGTTTTTCTCCCTGGGGTGCGCCTATGCTATTCGTGAAAAAGAAGGATGGAACTATAAGAATGTGTATTGATTATCGACAGCTTAATAAAGTGACAATCAAGAATAAGTATCCATTGCCGCGAATCGATGACTTGTTTGATCAATTAAAAGGAGCATCAGTGTTTTTGAAAATAGATTTGCGTTTGGGTTACTATCAGTTGCGAGTTAGAGACTCTGATGTGCCTAAAACCGCTTTTCAGATGAGATACGGACACTATGAGTTCTTGGTGATGCCGTTCAGACTTACTAATGCACCTGCCATTTTCATGGATTTAATGAACCGAATCTTCAGATAGTTTTTAGACCGGTTTGTGGTTGTGTTTATAGATGATATTTTAGTCTACTCCCGTGATGAAACTGAACATGCTGGCACTTGAAATTGGTATTATAGACTTTATGAGATAATCAACTTTATGCGAAGTTTAGCAAATGTGAGTTCTGGTTGCGGGAGGTTAATTTCCTGGGGCACATAGTTTCAGCGTCAGGTATTTGGGTTGATTCGAATAAGATTTCAGCTATACTCGATTGGAAACCTCCATGGAACGTTATTGAAGTTTAGAGTTTTCTGGGACTTGCCAGATATTATAGGCGATTTGTGAAAGGTTTTTTGATGATTGCCACTCCATTGACAAAGCTACTTCAGAAAAATGTTAGAATTGAGTGGACAGAAAGATGTCAGAAAAGTTTCGATCAGTTGAAAACTTTGTTGACTGAAGCTCCAGTGCTTGTTCAACCGGAATCGGTAAAGATTTCGTTACCTTTAGTGATGCTTCTTTGAATGGGTTGGGCTGTGTTCTGATGCAGGAAGGCAAAGTTGTAGCTTATGCCTCGAGACAGTTAAAGCCACACGAAAAGAATTATCTGACTCACGATCTTGAATTGGCCACTATTGTGTTTGTTTTGAAGATTTGGCATCACTATTTGTTTGGTGAGAAATGTCATTCTACTATGATCACAAAAGCCTCAAATATTTGATGACTCGGAAAGATTTGAACTTGAGACAGGGATGTGGCTAGAGGTATTAAAAGATTACAAGCTAGTGATAGATTATCATCCGGGGAAGGCTAATGTTGTTGCAGATGTTCTGAGTCGAAATCACTGTTTGCCTTACGTGCGATGAATGCGTGTTTGACAATGTCCGTAGATGGTGCGATAATAGCTGAACTAAAAGAAAAACCGTTTTTTGTCCAACAGATTTGTGAAGATCAGAAAATGGATAATGATTTGTTAGCAAGAAGGGCTCAATTTGATTCCAATGCTGATTCAGTTTTTCAACTTGACACTGAAGATTGATGGAGATTCAGAAATCGATTGTGTGTTTCGAGAAATACAGGGTTGATACATATGATTTTGAACGAAGCTCATGATAGTAGAATGTCTTTTCACTCGGGTAGCACGAAAATGTATAATGATTTGGAACAGTACTATTGGTGGCGTGGTATGAAAAGAGACATCTCGAACTTTGTGTCAAAATGCTTAGTATGTCAGCAAGTAAAAGCCAAGCATCAGGTACCATCGGGATTGCTTCAGTCGATTTTGATACCTGAGTGAAAATGAGATCGAGTCACAATGGATTTTGTATCTGGATTACCATTAACGCCGAGCAAGAAAGATGCAATTTGGGTGATTGTTGATAGATTGACAAAATTGGCCCACTTCATTCTTGTCCGTTCAGATTACTCACTCAATAAGCTAGTCGAATTGTACATATCACAGATTGTGCGATTACACGGAGTACCTATTTCTATAGTTTCGGATAGAGATCCGAGGTTTACATCACGGTTTTGGAAGAAACTGCAAGATGCTTTAGGTACTAAACTGCATTTCAGTACTGCCTTTCACCCCCAAACTGATGGCCAGTCCGAACGAATCATCCAAATACTCGAGGATATGTTGAGATGTTGTGTTCTCGAGTTCGAGGGTACGTAGGAAAAATACTTGTCCTTGATTGAATTTTCATACAACAATAGTTTTCAGTCAAGTATCAAAATGGCACCTTACGAAGCTTTGTACGGTCGTAAATGTCGTACACCTTTGTATTGGACCGAGCTAAGTGAAAACAAGATACACAGGGTTGATTTGAATAAAGAAGCTGAACAGAAAGTAAAGTGATCCGTCAAAATTTGAAAGCAGTGTCCGAATGTCAGAAATCTTATACGGATTTGAAACGTAAAGATATAGAGTTTCAGATTGGTGACTGGGTATTTTTGAAAGTCTCACCATGGAATAAAATTCTTAGATTTGGTCGCAAGGGCAAGTTGAGTCCGAGATTTATTGGATCGTACGAGATTACTGAGTGTACGGACCAGTTGCTTACCAATTGATGTTACCAACTGAGTTGGAAAAGATTCACAATGTTTTCCATGTTTCGATGCTTCGACGGTATAGATCTAATCCTTCTCATGTGATTAGCCTTTCCGAGATTGAGATTCAGTCCGATTTAACTTATGAGGAAGAACCGATTCGTATTCTGGCTTGCGAAGAGAAAGAGTTGAGAAATAAGAAAATTTCGTTGGTGAAAGTGCTTTGGAATAAGCACGGGGTCGAGGAAGCAACTTGGGAACTTGAAAATTCAATGAAAGAACGTTACCCAAACCTATTCATCGCTAAGATTTTCGGGGATGAAAATCCTTAAGGGGGGAGAGTTGTAACATCCTGATTTTAACCCTAATCGGAACGGTGGTTTCGGGACCACGAATCCGAATCAGAAAAATATTTTAAATTAAATTTCAGTATTAGTTATTTGTGAATTGATATCCATGAAAGTTTTGTATCTTAATTTTTCTATTTAGATGCTGAATTATAAAGAAAGGGTGTAATTGCACAATAGGTAAAATTTGATGAATTATGTGTGAATGCCGAATTGTTAATGGTCTTTTATTTTGGGGGAGTTAAAATGCTATTAAACTAAGACTCATGCATGGACACAATCGGTCATTAGATAGTGGCAATAGCATAATTTTATAATGGCTATTTTGGTAACTTAATAATTATATTATCACATTAACTTAGTAAAATAGGAAGTGGGTGGAGTTTTCATCTTTGGAAAAACTGTAAATAGCCAAGGAAAAGAAAGAAATAGATTCCTTGCATTCGGCCCTTGTCTAGTTTAATTTAAAGGTATGTTTGAGTTTAATTTTTAGAATTTTTTGCACATTTTGGATGATTGATAAGTTGTTTAGTTAACCCATAGTTTAATTTTTGGAATTGGTAAGGAAATGGTATTCGACCATGGATAAAGGTTTGAGAAAAAAAATAGTTTGAAGTTGCATAATAGAAGAGATGTGTTATGTTATTTAGTTTTATACTCGAAGTTTGCATGAAATTAACTAAATAGGGCTTACTTGCTTAGTTGATAAATTAAGGAGCTAAATTTCGAAATAGATTAAAAGGAATGATTTATTTAAACTTAAAGAATATTCGGTCTAAGTAAGTTAGGTTGGAATTTTTTATGTTTCATGTTTTTGTTATATTGGATTAAAATGTAAAAATGTACAATATGAAGGGAAAATTGGTAATTTGCTTGATTATGAGTTTGGGAGTTAATTTAATAAAATTTTCTTTGAATGAGTTCAATTTGAATTTTTAATAGATCAAGAGCAAAGAGGATCGAGTTTGGATCGGGGAAAGGCGAAAATAGTCGAATAGTCGAAAAATATAGTCCGTCGATATTCGAGGTAAGTTACTAAGTAAATAATTGTTGTTGACTTATATAAATGCAATTTATATATATACATATATACATGCTGATTTGGAAAATGCAAAATGTTAATTATGCTGAAAGTGAATGTTTTGAATAGGCATGAATGGATATATATGTGAATTATCGAGCACTAAGTGTGCGAAGTAAAATTATCGAGCACTAAGTGTGCGAAGTAAAACTATCGAGCACTAAGTGTGCGATCTCATTGCATTGTGAGTTAAATAATAGCACTAAGTGTGCGACTACAACAAGTGATCTAAAGTGGTCAAATGAGTTATTTCTCAAATGCAAAAGTAGTAAGTGGAATATTTAAATTCGTAATATGCAGGTATGTATCGAACCTATGTGGTTGATATAATTGAATTTGGAATTATGGGGTTGGTTGTAGTAAATGTGAAATGTATGAAAGAATAGTAAAATGAAAGATGAAGGAGTTAAAAGGAATGAATTGATATATTATATGCATGTTATAATGTTTGAATATTTATTTTAACTGCATATGAACATTCGGCTAATTATGAAAATGTTAGATTGGAAGTGATGAGTAGTTATGTGAAAGAGTATATGTATATTCAAAAATGTTAGAAATTATATATGAATGATTGATAGATATATGGGCTGATAAGTTTGGATGAATATGTGATTATGGAAGTATGACTCAGTTATTTAATTGGACTATCAATGTCTTTTAAATTGTTTAAATTGCTTACAACTTACTTAGCTAAGATAGCTTACTTTGGGTGTGTGTTTACTTGTTTTTATTTTATAGATTTTAGAGATCGTTACGTGCTCGGGGATCATCCGTGAAGTTCACCACACTATCATCTATTTCGGTATTAATGAATGTTTAATTTGAATTTATGGCATGTATAGTCTAGTATTTTTGTTGGTTGGATTTGAGTTGTACTTATGGAAGCCATGCGAAAATGGCTAAATATGATGTTTAAACTTAAGTAAATTATGGTTGATTTCATAATTAAGTAATGCTATAATATATAAATATATATGTGATGGAAATTAATTTAGTATTCTTGGTATATGCGAATGAATTAATGATCTGTTGGTATGGTTAGATTATGGATATATCATGCATAAGAGTGGATTGTTGATATGAAATTATTAAAGATGTATGCCGTTGACTATAGTATAAATTGGGCATTTGATATTGATTAGTTGATAATCGTTTCTAGAAGAAATAATTTATTTGTGTACTTGGAAGATTTTTTATATGAGATATGAATTTTGGTTGGCTTATGGGTTTAGTTATATGTGAGATTTCATGCACGTTTTAAGAATGAGAAAGTTGCTAATGGATCTTTATTAAGTATAATTAAATTCGGCTTTGGTTGATAAAATGAATAAATGGACATTGATTTATGTTTGATTAAATTGATGAGTTCATACAAGATAAAAATTGACTTTGTTTATGGTACTTTGATTATTAAATCATGTGTACATTAGATGTTTGAAATTTGGCATATTTATGAATTTTACAAATGACCATATGAAAGTTATAATTGATAATGATTAGATGCCAAATGAAATTAGATAATGATCGGTGATTTATATATATATGTATACATTATTTATTTTATATATGTATGTAAGAAATCCTTGACTTTAATGAATGCTTTGTATTTGATAGGATTTAATATTGTCTATAAATTGTATATTATAGAAATGTTATAAACTTTATGTTTAATCGTGTTAAAAAATGATGATAATTATTAAATGATGAATTTTTTTATATTGCCTTGTAATCCGTTCGGCGACGGACACGGGTTAGGGGTGTTACACACGGTGTACCTATTTTCTATTGTTTCGGATAGAGATCCGAGGTTTACATCACAATTTTGGAAGAAAATGTAAGATGGTCTATGTACGAAATTATATTTCAGCACTACTTTCCATCTACAAACAGATGGTCAGTCCAAACGAATCATTCAGATACTTGAGGACATACTGAGATGCTGCATTCTTAAGTTCGAAGGTTCGTGGGAACGATACTTACCTCTGATTGAATTTGCGTACAATAATAGCTTTCAATTGAGTATCAAAATGGCACCTTATGAAGCTTTATATGGTCATAAATGTCATACACCATTATATTGGATCGAGCTCAGTGAGAACAAGATACACGGGGTCGATTTGATTAGAGAGACTGAACAAAAAGTAAAAGTGATCCGTGAAAGTCTAAAAACAGCATCAAATCATCAGAAATCGTATGCAGACTTGAAACGAAAAGATATAGAGTTTTAGATCAGGGACAAAGTATTTTTGAAAGTCTCACCGTGGAAGAAAATACTAAGATTCGGTCGTAAAGGTAAATTGAGTCCGAGATTTATTGGGCAGTTTGAAATTATAAAGCGTATTAGGCCAGTTGCTTATAGACTGTTGTTGCCACCTGAGTTAGGAAAGATCCATAATGTATTTCATGTATCGATGCTTTGTAGATATCGATTTGATTCCTTACATGTGATTAACCCTTCCGAGATCGAGATTAATTCTGATATGACGTATGAGTAAGAACCAATTTGTATTCTGGCTCACGAAATTAAAGAATTACGAAATAAGAAAATTCCATTGGTGAAAGTACCATGGCATAAACATGAAGTTGAAAAGGCAACGTGGGAGCCAGAGGATACGATGAAAGAACATTATCCGAACCTATTCACCGGTAATACTTTCAGGGACAAAAATCCCTAAGAGGGGGAGAGTTGTAACAGCCCGATGTAGACCCTATTTGGAACAGTGGTTTTGGGACCACGAATCTGAGTCAGAAAAATATTTTAATATTATTTTCTGTGTTTATTATGTGAGAACTTATTTCTTTGAAATTTTCGTGTTTTAATTTTGCTGTTTGAGTGTTGATTTAATTAAAAAGGCTTAATCGCGTAAAATGAAAATTTGATGGTTTAATTTGAAAAGGGTTGAAATATTGTTGTCTTTAAAAATGGAGGCATTTATAATGCAATATTACCATGTTAGCTTAAGGTGGATGATTATAGCCATTAGGCATAATGGTTTTATATTTTATTATAAAGTTTATTAATGTAAAATATTAAATAACATATATGTTTTCATAAATCATAAATAAACGTAAGTGTTCAACTTTATTTCTTGGTTACTGAAACATTAAAAGAAAATAAAGAAACAAAGCTTAGGGTATTCGGCCATTGCTAAGCTTGATTAAGGTATGTAACTAGCTCGATTTTTGATAATTTTTACGTTTTTGAGATCGTTGCAGTGTAATGTACAAAGCCCATGCTTGAATTTTTTATTTTGATGAATATTTTGAGTTATGCCATTGATGAATATTTGATCTTTGTGATGTTAGTTGATGAAATATGAAAGATATGTTTTGGATTAACATGTTTTGTATTGGAATTTTTGATGATTTTGAGTAATTAGGACTAAATTGCAAAAATAATAAATAGAGGGACTAAAATGTGAAATAAATGAAATGTGTGGACTTGTATAAGGAAGATGAATATTTGACCTAAGCATGGTATATTGAAATTTTGCATATTTTGTGTTTTGTGCAATTTGGACTAAATTAAAAAAAGTGTGAAATGTTAGGGGTAAAATGGTAATTTTCCCATTTATGTGCTTTTCGACTAAAATGAGTGAAAATATGTTTGAATGAGTTTAATTTGAATATGTTTAGATCAAGAACCAAAGAAATCGAATTTGGATCGGGGGAAAACCAAAATTATCGATTAGCCGTTCTGTTCCGATTTTCGTCGTCCGAGGTAAGTTTATAAGCAAATAAATGCTTGTAAATTTTGAATATATGTGAATTTAAAATGATGATTTAAATTTTATGAGCTTGCATATATGATAGCCAAATGTGTATATGCTTCGGAACTATGTTTACGAGTTTAATTCGACTGAGATACGACGTCCACAAGCCCCATACGAACCTTAGATAGTTAGGATACATATGTCATGACATAGGTTTTGGAAGCTTCAACTTTCAGCCATTCATCTCTCTCTCAAGTAAGTGATTTAGATGCCAATTTTTATAATTTTGCTACTTTTGGAACCCTTATAGCATAAGTTAGCTAATAGGGGGACCATTTTGCAAATGGTTGATAGTCTAGGGATTTTCCATGAAAGGATTTATAATGTTTGCTGAGTTTTTATGGAAGAAAATGAATCTTAGTTGTGTAGTAAACAACTTTTGTGTAGTAAACAACTTTTGTGAAAGAAGTTCTCATGAAAACCCTAAAAGGACCATTTTGTAAAGTTTGTAAAATAGATAGTAATGTTGTGAAACAATGGGAATTTTGGGTCACTATTAGAGTAAAAAGGGTTCGACTAGGCTTAAGATTTGATGAAATTCGATAAAAATCGATTTTCGAGCCTAGGGCTAAAATGACCATTTTGTGAAAGCTAAGGGCAAAATGGTCATTTTGCCAAAAATATGAAATTATGATTGCTTCAAATCTTTACGCCTGTGTGTCTAAATCGTGGCAAAATAAGGCATACATACTGACTTATCCACACGGCCACAAGACACACCTGCATGCTAGGCCGCATGAAAATTAAGGAGACTACTGACTTGGCCACACGGCCGACCACACGCCCGTGTGCTAGCCCGTGTGCTGCACACGAGCACTAGACACGCCCGTGTGTCTAGGCCGTGTGAAAACTGGATGGTATACTGACTTTAATTCGTAGGGTACCCTAGGGGACACACGCTCGTGTCTCTGCCAGTGTGGACAAAACTAGGCCATTTGAATAGCCAAATTTGCCACCCTAAAACACAATCAAATACATTCAAATTTGACCTCATATGAACAACTCAATTTGCAGCCAAATGAACCAATTCAATACACAAATAAAGCTATATCCAAACTTACCATTCACATGTTCATACACCTATATAACATCATATACAATTCATCCATTTAACCTCCTAAATCAAGACTACCCGTGCATAATCTCATACATACATTATCAGACTAAAAACATACCATGATTAAACACATATATACAACCAAAATATAGTACCAAATAAGCCAAATCACATGGCTTAACTTATATACAATTCTTACTCAAAACATTATTTAGGCTCATTGAATCTATTAGAACTTCAAAGGATAATCGAGTGAACAATGTCAATAATCCATCAATTCATCATCATAAATGCTCTTTCGAGGCATGGCCAGTAAGCTTATCATGAGCTGATAACAGTGAGCTCGATTGAGCTGAAATCAAGAAGCTTTATTAAGCTGAATGGGAAGCTCTTTCTAGCTAAACGGGAAGCTCATACAAGCTATGGTGAGTCAGCAACAAATGCAGGAGCTCAACCATTTTGGTAAGTACAGTAACATGTCACTCATATCCAATGAATTCTTATAGTTCAACTAAAGCTTGATAACACATTCGATATATCATCAAGTAATTCAATTATAAACATTCAATTCAACCATTGCAAGCATATTATAGTTTGATTCTAAAATTTCCATCTAACGGGGTAGTCGTGTAACATCTACCTCACTACGCTACCGTTGCCCACTCTAATCCTACTATCACTATCACACTTCAACGAGAACTTGAAACATCTCATACATACAACTCTTATTCATTGAAGCAGACACATATTTATCACACATATATACAATTTCTATATCCAAACATCACATCCACATAAAATAAATACCAAATTTAAATTCAGACCAATATCAAAGAATCCACAGTACTTTAATTTTTAAACAGACAAAAGTATTCAGAAGACTTACGGATTCGGCGCCGGAGACTCGGCGTGCCACACTTTTTAAGAGAAATACTTCAAACTGACCACGTGGTTGAAAGTAATTTTCTAAAATTCAACCTTTGAAAACCCAATCCACAGCCGAGTTGTTGTAACTTGGCTCTGATACCACTAAATGTAACACCCCAAACTCGGCCTGGAAGTTTGGCTCGAATCTGGCGTGTCACATTGAAGTGTTTTTCGAAAACCATGTTTCCATTAAAAACCCTTCTTAATAATTAAGAACTTATGCCCTTTTTAAACCTTGTTAGAAAACCTCAGCTAAATTACATTCTTAACAACTTTGTAAAAATCTTGGTAGTTGCAGAAGCTTAATTTAAAAATAATTGAGGATACGTGATGTTTTGAACAACAATAGTTGCTTTGGAAAACCGTGTTCTAATACTAGCAATTATAAGAATAATAAGTAAAGTTTCAAATTTGAAATCCAGAAAATTACAACGGCTTTACTACAACACACATAAAACATTTAAAAGTAATAATCAAAACTATAAAATAAACAGTGTGTGGCTTCCTCCGAGCCCTCGCACTCCGATCCGTCTAAGGTGAAAATTACTTGAAAGGTTAATAAACGGGGTGAGTTTACGAAAACTCAGTGTGAAATCCCCTACTATAAAAAGGAACAGTCAGTCATATAATAGAATTATAATTCTGGCCCCAGCCTTACTTACAGTTTCAGTATCAATTGGGCCTTAGCCCACTATAACAGATAGTACCAGATGGGCCTTAGCCCATAACAGAATAAGAAACATTATCAGAACTAGAATCAAAATGAGAATCAGAATCAGAATCAAGTGACAGAATCAGAATCAGAATCAGAATCAGAATCAGAATTAGGTGACAGAATTAGAATCAGAATCAATATCAAGTAACAGAATCAAAATGAGAATGTGAATGCAATCCCAACCCAATCCAGCCGTATACACCCTCGTACCAGCCTTACACCATGTGGGGAGACTACTCGACCCACCCAACCGCTACACAACATAGAAATTACAGCGAGGTTGCCAGATATTTTGACGAAGTCACCAGATACAGATATTGTGGCTAGGCTACCAGAACAAATATATATATGTGGGGAAGCCACCAGATTGCAGTGAGGCTATCAGATATTGTGACGAAGTCACCAGAACAGATAAATGAGGCGAGGCCACCAGATTGCAGCGAGGCTGCCAGAATGCTTCCTTCATCAATATAACCCGTATCCCATGCAACGGATATACATGTCATGGCATACAGCATACAGAATCAGAATATCATGCCCATATTTGAATCAAACAGTCATAGTCAAGTCATTCATATCACCAACATATATTCACAATCAAATCCGTTAACCACACAGTCCAAATCAGTCACTTGCCCACAAGGGCAAAATAATCATTTAACACCTAGGGGTAAAATGGTAATTTTATAAATCGAGGGTAAAATGGTAATTCTGTAAATCGATGGTAAAATGATAATTCAGTAAATCGAGGATAAAATAGTAATTTTGTAAATCGAGGGTAAAACGGTAATTCTATAGATCGAGGGTAAAACAATAATTCTGTAAATCAAGGGTAAAATAGTAATTTTGTAAATCGAGGGTAAAATAGTAATTCTGTAAATCGAGGGTGAAACGGTAATTCTATAAATCGAGGGTAAAACGGTAATTTTGTAAATTGAGGGTAAAATAGTAATTCTGTAAATCGAGGGTAAAACGATAATTTTGTAAATCGAGGGTAAAACAGTAATTCTGTAAATCGAGGGTAAAATGGTAATTCTGTAAATCGAGGGTACTTTGGTAATTTTACAAGTCGAGGGTATTTCAGTAATTTTACAGGTCGAGGGTATTTTAGTAATTTCACAAATCAGAGGTATTTTGGTAATTTTACAAACTAGTGGTATTTTGGTAATTTTATAAACCAAGGGTATTTTGGTAATTCTACCTTACAAGGGTATTTCAGTAATTCTACCCTACAAGGGTATTTCAATAATGCTAGCCTACAGATATGAGATTCACATAGTCCAACCCAATATTTACTACACAATCAAACAACTTATCCAATTAGGCCCGTAGGCCCATTAGGCCCACATGGCCCCTTTCGGCCCATCGCGGCCCAAAGTAGCCATCCTACAGCTAGAGTAGTAAGATATACACACCTGATCGGAGACTAGAGTTAATCCGCGCTCCGAACACTCTTAGCCGACGCCCAACCCAAACGAGCACGTCATAAAGCGAAAGGGATCAGCTAAGAAAGGTACCTTTACTCTCCTCATGGTTCTCTCTATTTAAAGCCAGCTTCGCATCCACTCTTATGTTAGCTTCCCGATGTGGGATCCCTCCATCACCAGAGTTTAAAACCAACACCAACTATTGCCGTCCCAACATAGCAAAATAAATGCTCTTTGATTGCCATGAGTTTCGAACCCTGGACCTCCTTGCCAACTCTATGACGCCACCTTCCTGCCTCTTACGTGGCGCTACTTTGCCACTAGACCACAAGGCTTTTTGGAGCATAATTTCCCTAACAATATTCTTAAGGCAAACCTACTACACCCAGGGTTTGATTCACCTTAAACCAAAATTTTTGCTAGAGTCCAGATTTGAACCCAGGACTTCTCCAACACTTCTTAGCACACTTAACCACTAAAATAAGCATTCATTAAGGAAATTTACATGCACAACAAAATATTATAAGCTGCTTTCAACCGCTTCCATGCTCAAGGACCAAAACTTCTAGGCCCAAATTCAGGGTGTTACAACTCTACCTCCCTTAAAGAAATTTCGTCCCTAAAATTTCCATCTAACGGGGTAGTCGTGTAACATCTACCCCACTATGCTACCGTTGCACACTTTGATCCTACTATCACTATCACACTTCAATGAGAACTTGAAACATCTCATACATACAACTCTTATTCATTGAAGCAGACACATATTTATCACACATATATACAATTTCTATATCCAAACATCACATCCACATAAAATAAATACCAAATTTAAATTCAAACCAATATCTAAAGAATCCACAGTACTTCAATTTCTAAACAGACAAAAGTATTCAGAAGACTTACGGATTCGGCGCCGGAGACTCGGTGTGCCACACTTTTTAAGAGAAATACTTCAAACTGACCACGTGGTTGAAAGTAATTTTCTAAAATTCAACCTTTGAAAACCCAATCCACAGCCGAGTTGTTGCAACTTGGCTCTGATACCACTAAATGTAACACCCCAAACTCGGCCTGGAAGTTTGGCTCGAATCTGGCGTGTCACATTGAAGTGTTTTTTTAAAACCATGTTTCCATTAAAAACCCTTCTTAATAATTAAGAACTTATACCCTTTTTAAACCTTGTTAGAAAACCTCAGCTAAATTACGTTCTTAACAACTTTGTAAAAATCTTGGTAGTTGCAGAAGCTTAATTTAAAAATAATTGCGGATACGTGATGTTTTAAACAACAATAGTTGCTTTGGAAAACCGTGTTCCAATACTAGCAATTATAAGAATAATAAGTAAAATTTCAAATTTGAAATCCAGAAAATTACAGCGGCTTTACTACAACCCACATAAAACATTTAAAAGTAATAATCAAAACTATAAAATAAACAGTGTGTGTGGCTTCCTCCGAGCCCCTCGCAGCTCCGATCCGTCTAAGGCTGAAAATTACCTGAAAGGTTAATAAACGAGGTGAGTTTACGAAAACTCAGTGTGAAATCCCCTACTATAAAAAGGAATAATCAGTCATATAATAGAATTATAAGTCTGGCCCAGCCTTACTTACAGTTTGAGTATCAATTGGGCCTTAGCCCACTATAACAGACAGTACCAGATGGGCCTTAGCCCATAATAGAATAAGAAACATTATCAGAACTAGAATCAAAATGAGAATCGAAATCGAAATCGGTGACGAAATCGAATAAGGGTCGAATCGTAATCGAAATTAGGTGACAGAATTAGAATCAAAATCAGTATCAGGTAATAGAATCAAAATGAGAATGTGAATGCAATCCCAACCCAATCCAGCCGTATACACCCCCGTACCAACCTTACACCATGTGGGGAGACTACTCGACCGACCCAACCGCTACACACCACAAAAATTACAGCGAGGTTGCCAGATATTGTGACGAAGTCACCAGATACAGATATTGTGGCTAGGCCACCAGAACAAATTTATATATGTGGCGAAGCCACCAGATTGCGATGAGGTACGGATATTGTGACGAAGTCACCGAAATGTATGAATGTATCGAGGCCACCGTTGCGGCGAGCACCTTAAACGCTTCTTTCATCAATATAACCCGTATCCCATGCAACAGATATACATGTCATGGCATACAACATACAGAATCAGAATATCATGCCCATATTTGAATCAAACAGTCACAGTCAAGTCATTCATATCACCAACATATATTCACAATCAAATCCGTCAACCACACAGTCCAAATCAGTCACTTGCCCATAAGGGCAAAACAATCATTTAACAACCTAGGGGTAAAATGGTAACTTTATAAATCGAGGGTAAAACGGTAATTTTGTAAATCGATGGTAAAACGATAATTCTGTAAATCGAGGATAAAATAGTAATTTTGTAAATCGAGGGTAAAATGGTAATTCTATAGATCGAGGGTAAAATAGTAATTTTGTAAATCAAGGGTAAAATAGTAATTTTGTAAATCAAGGGTAAAATAGTAATTCTGTAAATCGAGGGTGAAACGGTAATTCTGTAAATCGAGGGTAAAACAGTAATTTTGTAAATTGTGGGTAAAATAGTAATTCTGTAAATCTAGGGTAAAACAATAATTTTGTAAATTGAGGGTAAAACAGTAATTCTATAAATCGAGGGTAAAACGGTAATTCTGTAAATCGAGAGTACTTTGGTAATTTTACAAGTCGAGGTATTTCAAGAATTTTTACGGTCGAGGTAGTTCAAGAATTTCACAAATCGAGGTATTTTGGTAATTTTACAAACCAGGGGTATTTTGGTAATTTTATAAACCAAGGGTATTTTGGTAATTCTACCCTATAGGGATATTTCAGTAATTCTACCCTACAAGGGTATTTCAGTAATGCTAGCCTACAGATATGAGATTCACATAGTCCAACCCAATATTTACTACACAATCAAACAACTTATCCAATTGGGCCGTAGGCCCATTAGGCCCATTATGGCCCCTTTCACCATCGCGTCCAAGTAGCCATCCTATAGCTAGAGTAGTAAGAAATACACACCTGATCAGAACTGGAGTTAATCCGCACTCCGAACACTCTTAGCCGACGCCCAACCCAAACGAGCATGTCATAAAGCGAAAGGGATCAGCTAAGAAAGGTACCTTTACTCTCCTCATGGTTCTCTCTATTTAAAGATAGCTTTGCATCCACTCTTATGTTAGCTTCCCGATGTGGGATCCCTTCATCACCAGAGTTTAAAACCAACACCAACTCTTGCCGTCCCAACATAGCAAAATAAATGCTCGTTGATTGCCATGAGTTTCGAACCCTGGACCTCCTTGCCAACTCTATGATGCCACCTTCTTGCCTCTTATGTAGCGTTACTTTGCCACTAGACCACAAGGCTTTTTGTGGCACAATTTCCCCAACAATATTCTTAAGGCCAACCTACTACACCTAGGGTTTGATTCACCTTAAACCAAAATTTTTGCTAGAGTCCAGATTTGAACCCAGGACTTCTCCAACACTTCTCAGAACACTTAACCACTAAAATAATCTTTCATTAACGAAATTTATATGCACAACAAAATATTATAAGCTGTCTTCAACCGCTTCCATGCTCAAGGCCCAAAACTTCTAGGCCCAAATTCAGGGTGTTACAAAATGAATGTGAAAAGTATTGAGATATGAGTATGTATGAGATTGTGTGACATTTTGCATATGCATTGGGTTGGGATTTTGTGGTTGATGAAGGAGTTTCGTGGAGTACTGGCAGCATATTAAGTCCGTATTATTCGTAGTCAGTGCACTGCACCTGGAGTACCAACGAGATTGGCGATTTTATCACATATTATGTTATTAGTGATTGTATCGCACTATTTGATATCCGGTGGATTTTCTACATTACTGATTATTCAGTGGTTTACCATATCGAGCAATGCTCATAATGTTTTGGATTTTGGCAGACGGGTTTTGGGAAACTCGTGGTGTGTAGCGGATGATATGGTTAGGAACCTTTTTGCATTCATCATGTGCACGACATATTTGAATGTTATTGATTTATGCTATGCATTGTATTTTGTTGTATTGAATGGTATAGAAATTCATGATTGTTACTCGAATGAATAATGACCTATGCTCATACATCATTTGACATCAATTTGATAATGGCTATCTAATGACATGAAATTCTTATAATGGTTCTGTTTTCTTCTATTGAAGTAAATGGGGGGCTGAATGGAGCTTGATATGACCAGCCAATAGGTGTGAACAGCCTTGAAGGAGCTTCCTTGAATAGCCGAACAGTCTTGAGCCTTAAATGTCAACTTGGGCACTTCAATAGCTTTGTAATTGATGCAGCCGATGAGCAGTGCTTGAAGTGTGAAAGCTCAAAACCGAATGGTCTTGTATGTGAAAGGAACCTCAAGCCAATTTGAACAAGTGTGAAAACACTTGTGCCTGTTGATATACATGATGGGGCAGCTTGGGAAGAGAAAACATCAGCTCACTTTTGGCTCTTGCAATGACCAAATAGTTGCTTTAGGGATGGCAACCATCAGCACACCTTTTTTAATTGATGTCCATGCATGTATCTACAAACAATTAAATTTAGATAAGTCAATCTTATGGACAAATTAAATTCGGCTAAAACAAATTAACTCCAGCTTGCAATTAATTTGTCTTAAGCTAAGACACATTAAAATGACTATTTAATTTGTACTAAACAAGACATATTAAAAACTTAATTAAAATGTTCAGATTATGACACATTTAAACACATTAAAATTTTGACATAATTAATAATTTAACTAAATAAACTATGTTAGCTAAAACCCAATTAATATTTATTCCAGCAAAATAATGCGCAAGCTAAAACGAGCTCAATGAGCTAGGAATGAGCTGGATGAGCTTGAAGAAGGTTGCAAAGCATGCTTGGCAGGCTTGTCCACGAGCGCTCAATAAGGCCTGCAACAGTTTCACCCCAAACTCGATCAACTAAGGCCACAACAACATCTTTGAATTTCTTAGCTCAAGCTCGAGTTATTGGCCCTAATGGTAGCTTAATTGGATCCATGTCAGCTGTCGGTGAGTCTTGGGTCTTGGCCGTATCAGCTAAGCCACAAAAACTTCTTACTTGCTAATGCTTGTAGGACATGGCCACTCTCGAATTGCCTTTACTTTCTCTTGGTCGACTTCAAGACCTTTCGAACTAACCACGAATCCTAGGAAAATAAGTTTGTTAGTATAGAATGAACACTTCCTAAGATTAGCAAACAAAATTTCCTTTCGTAACACTTAAAAAATAGATTTCAAATGATAAATATGATCTTCTAGAGACTTACTATAAATCAATATGCCATTAAAATAAAACACACAGAATTTACCAATGAAAGAACAAAGAATATGATTCATTAAGCGTATAAAAGCACTTGGTGCATTAGTTAAGCCAAAAGGTATAACTAATCACTCGTACAAACCATGCTTGGTTTTGAATGTTGTTTTCCACTCATATCCTTCTCTCATTCGATTCTGATGATAGCCACTCTTGAGTTCTATCTTGGAGAAAAGTTGAGCTCTACTTTGCTCATCCAACATATCATCTAAGCGCGGAATCAGATGTCGATATTTGATGGTGATTTTGTTGATTGCTCAACAGTCCACACACATGTGCTAAGAGCCATCCTTTTTAGGCACTAAAAGCACGGGCACTACGCATGGACTTAGGCTTTCTCGAACTTACCCCTTTTCCAACAATTCGGTCACTTGTCTTTGTAATTCCTTGATTTCTTCGGGGTTACTTCGATAGGTCGGATTTGGAATTGTGGCTCCAGGCTGAAATTGATTTGATGTTCAATTCCTTGAATAGGTGGTAAACCACTTGGAATGTCCTCTAGAAACACATCTTCAAATTCCTGCAACAAAGTCACAATAGAAGAAGGGAGAGTGTCACTTAGATCGTTAGTTCCAAATAAACTTTCCTTGTACATGAGCACAAGTATGGGTTGTTTCAATAACAAGGATTTTAAAATTTCCTTTTCCTTTGCGTAGACACTCAATTTTCCAATCTCATTTTCTACTTTCTTTCTTTTTCCTCTCGGGTTTTTAACTCACTCTCTTTATTTCTCTCTCTCATTTTTACCTCATTCTTTCCTTTTTTTTATTTCTTTTTTTTCTTGCTCACTTTTTTCCTCTTGATCTTTTGCTCTCAATTTTTCAATAGAATTTTTCAATTTAAGTTGATCTTCATACACTTGTTTAGGGGTAAGTGGCACCAAAGTTATATATTTTCCAAGATGTTTGAAGGTGCATCGGTTAGTGTAACCCTTATGGATGACTCGGCGGTCAAACTGCTATGGCCTCCCCAACAGCAAATGACTAGCACGCATTAGTACTACATCGCAGACAACCTCATTACTATACTTGGCAATGGAAAAGGCAACAACGGCTTGCTTGGTGACTTTGAGGTCTCCTCTATCATTGAGCCATTGCAACTTGTAAAGATGTAGATGTTTGGTGGTTGCTCTGGCAGGTGCTCTGGCCTCAGATCTAACAATAGTATCTCCAGTAGCTCTTTGACCACTACTTGCATTTCCTGTATTTTTGGAAGGTCTAGCTCTAGCTGAGGTGTTACTCGATCTCGGATTCTGTACATCTTCTTGCTCAACAGGTTCAGAACAATCTCTTACAAAATGATCCAGAGATCCACATCAAAAACAGGCTTGGTCATTCAATCTACAATTTCCCAGATGTCTTTTACCATAGTGTTTACATTCAGGTTTTTCAGATCAGACGTTTCCAGCACTTGCAACAGAAGTAACAGGAACTCTGGAATTCGAGTGCAATCTAGCTCGATCTCAGTTCGAATATCTTATATCAGTCTTTGAACAGTTTCGATCATCTTGGAATTTCTTTGACTCAGATTGAAATGCTCTACCCGAAGATCTCTTTCTAGCATCTCTAGCTTCAAAATTAGCTTTTCTTTTCTCTTTACTTAATTCTTCAGCTTTACAAGCTCGCTCAATGAGCACTACTATTTCTTTAATCTTTAAAATCCCAACTAACAAATGATTATCTTCGTTTAGTCCATCTTCAAACCTTTTACACATTATTGCTTCATTCGATACACATTCTCGAGCATACTGACTCAATCTCACAAATTCACGTTCATATTCAGTGACAAACATACGACCTTGTTTAAGCTGGAGAAACTTTTTGCGTTTCTGATCGATGAATCTCTGACTGATATATTTCTTTCGGAATTCAGATTGAAAGAAATCCTACGTAACTCGTTCACTCGGAACCACAGATGTTAAAGTTTTCCACCAATGATACGCCGTATCTCTCAGAAGTGAAATGACACATTTAACACATTCCTCAAGACTCAGAGACATCTCATCAAACACTCTTATTGTATTTTTCAACCAGACTTCGGCTCTTTCGACATCATCATTCATTGTAGCTCGAAACTCTTCAGCTCCATACTTTCTAATCTTATCAATGGTGGTCTACTCAACTGTACCAAATTCACTCGTGGCATATCAGAAGTTTGAGGAAGATTAACCGGGGGTGGAGGTTGTTGTACAGTCAGATTGGTTCTAATGTATTGGGTGAACCATTCATTCATCATCTGATAGAAGGCTTGCTTAGCCTCACCATCACGGCTACTTATAGCCAGTCTAGAATCAGCTTACACCGTCCCTTGAGTGGAAGCAGGCGTATTACTTTCAACATCATCAGCTACAGCTCTATCGAGATCCATTTGCTATATAAAAGCACATTTCAATGTCAGGAATCATCACACGATCACAGATTCAGATATATGACATGTATAGCTAGACTCACATATGTTATGGTAGTCCTAGAACTGACTAAACCATAGCTCTGATACCAATAAAATGTAACACCCCTAACCTGTAACTGACATTGGATTAGGGTTACAAGGCATTACTAGACAGACAAAACATTTCAGACCAATTTAGCATCACAGATATTATTTAACATCATTTCATAAGCAATCATCTCTAAATATAGTCTACGAGATCTAAAAAATACATTTAAGGAAAGGTCAGAACTAAACCGAACCTATTCAGAATTTTCAGAACTTAACAAATTCTTTCAAACTGTTAAAGTCACATGTCCATGCGACTCGACCGTGTGTCATACACGGGTACTAAACACACCCATGTGAACCAGCCGTGCCAAAAATAGGTCCTATACTGACTTTTTCACACAACCAATAGGCACGCCCATGTACTATGGCCGTATGATACTTAGATAGCTACTAACTTTAGCCCACGGCCATATGACCCACCCGTGTGTCAAGACCGTGTGGTTCTTAGGAGAATACTACTTTTCTTACACGGCCACAAGGCACGCCCGTGTCCCCTGACGGTATGGCACCAAGTAGGCTTGGTTTAAGCCAAATTTGCCACCCCTTTTTGGGTCCAATCCTACAAGCAATAATATACAACATTCATACCAAAATTTCCAACCAATTCCATGCTCAAAACATGCTTCATTGTAACAAAAACATATTAGCTCATAAAACACTACAACCATACATCATTTGGCACCATCAACCAAATACCAAAACTATAAACAGCATTTCATTTGCTAGGCAACTCCCATGGCATAATATATACACATCAAAACTTATATACAAAGACCTTCCAGCCTATACATGCCATACTTTAATATATATACACTTTCAAAATTACCAAAATGAGATTGATGGTGTGGTGAAGATTCTCGACTATCCTCGAGCCTTAGGTAGCTACGACAACTGTAAAACAGACAGTAAACACACAGAGTAAGCTACAAATAGCTTAGTAAGCCAAATACAATTTGTTTAATTACTAAATCATATAAGTACAATTCAACCATAAAGATTCTTAACCATTTCATTGGATAATTCATACTTAACCATGCACCTTTGTTTGCATAAATGTCATGCTTCATTTCCAATTCCATATATATTTCATAGAGACAAAGTTTTTCATATTTAGAAATTTAGTACGATACAAACGTACCTGCATAGGTTATACATTTCATATACTCAATCTCAGATTTCATATGCTATCATCAGATGGGTCAAAAATGATACAGATGCTCATAAACAAGCACAATACCGACGTCCCGGACATGGTCTTACATGTAATTCAATATCAATGCCTCTATCCCAGACAGGGTCTTACACGAAATCAGATAGGATGCCGATGTCCCAGACATGGTCTTATACGTAAATCTCAATCGAGGCCGGTGCCCCAGACATGGTCTTACACAATATCTCAGATAGTTGTCAACGTTCCTTTAAAAGTATACAGAGCTTTTCGGATACCAACATTTTAACAGAATTTTATTCAAAAGTTATTCATCAGGCTCTCAAGGCCATCCAATACAAATTAAAGTTTGTATATGCAGAATTTAATCAGTTTAACACATAATTGTCATTTGACTTACCTCAGACGGATTTCAAATAAAACGAGTCGACTATTCAACTATTTTGGACTTCCCCCGATCTAAATCCAATTTTCTTTGTTCTTGGTCTATTACAATACAAATTCAACCATTCAATCATTCATTTCATTCAATTTAATCCATATACACATATTTAGGGCATTTTACATTTTAGCCCTTACATTTTCACACTTTGACAATTTAGTCCATTTTCCACAAAATAACAATTACATAGAATTTGCTTGTACACAAGCTTAGCCAAATTTTCATGACTCTCATACAAGTCCATACAACATGTTTAATTCACAATTTAGTCCTTCAAAACCTCATTTTCATAATTTAGCTCAATTAGCTCTATTTCATCAAAATTCAAAGACAAAGCTTGATAATCTTACACATATCTTTCATAATCCATATAAAAACATCACAAATCTCATATAATCATCAATGGCACATTTCATAATCTTCAACAAAAATAAAAATTCAGACATGGGTTTTGAAGAACAAGAAGCAACGATCACAGAAACTTAAAAATTATAAAAAACGAGCAAAATGGACTAACCTATTCACTCATGCAATGGCTGAATACTTTGAAGCTTTAATGGCTTCTCCTTTCTCTTAATTTTCGCCTGAACCAAATGTTTTTGCATGCCTTTCTTTTTCATATTCTTTAGTTTAATCTATTTATTTCAAAGATTACCATTTTTCCTGTAGAAATTATCATTAAATTTTTACCAACTCATGTCCATGTTTGTCCACCACTGAGATAAATGGTCAATTTGACATGCAAGGACCTTTATTTTAAAGGCCAAGCCAAATAGGTGCTTTAACATTTAGCACTTAATTTTTACACTTTACGCGATTTAATCCTTTTTCGTAATTAAGCTCAGAAACAGACAAATTAAATCACAGAAATTTCATAGATGTAACTTCACTTATCACAGACACAGAAAATAATATTAAAATATTTTTTAGACTTGGACTTGTGGTTCCGAAACCACTATTCTGACTAGGGTCAAAACCAGACTCTTACAGTGTCACATTGAAGTGTTTTTCGTAAAGCAAGATATCATTGAAAAACTCGTTCTATATTTAACCTCTTTGTGATCTTAACGATGATTTTAGGATTTCTCGTTCATTTTCAAAATGTAACTCGTTTGGAAAAAAAGTTAACCATATGAAAACATCATTAATTTTTAAAAATGTTATTTCTAGCAGAAGCTCTTAAAACAAGTTGCGTATTTGTGGTGTTTTTGAAAAACATTTATCTTTTTGAAAAACCGCGTCTTTCCCTACTGCTATCAGAGATAAACCAACAATTAAAAACCTAAATTAAAGAAAATTTCCATAAAGTCCTTATTAAAGTAAAAATACCCAAATTAAAATTACTTATACTTTAAAAATCAAATGTGACAGTATGTGCGGTTGTGTGGCCACCTTTGAGTCCCTCGCAGCACCGATCTACCTAAGACTGGGGATTACTTACACAGATAAATAGTTGGGTGAGTTATTGAAACTTAGCATGTAATCCCATATCAAATAAACAAACAGTTAGCGTATACAGTCTGGGCCTAAGCCCAATACAGTGATGGTTCAATCTTAGTTAGGGCCTTAGCCCATTACAATATCAGTATCAGTTTGGGCCTGAGCCCATCTCAGTAACAGTAACAGTACAGTTATGCAGTCAAGAGATCCTACCCAGCCAACCTCTACACTCTATCTCCATACAACCCTGCACTCTATGTGGGGATATAATCAACCCACCCATCCCTACACTCCATGTAGTACCGGTTGCGGCACTAAACAGCATTTGTAGTAGAGCTACCAGTACAGTTCACTTCCTCCAATCATAATAAAACCCATCCCCATGCAACATATCACGCATCATGTCATGTCATGTCATAATATCATACATATTCAATACGTTTGAAATGGCATGCTTAAATATAATCATACATCTCATAGGGGCATAACAATCATTTTATCACACAGGGGCATAATAGTCATTTTATCAGTTAGGGTCCAGGTACACATACTGACCCAACAGTAGGTCCATAGTCGTCTCGGGCGACTCGTGCAACCTTAACAATCAAACAATGAAAATGGGCCCACGGCTCAATTGCGGGCCCATGTGGGCCCACAAGCCTGTGTGGCCCACATAGCCACAAAATTGCCTTGGCCATGTAATTACACAGCCTGGCCCAATATTCTCCACACGTCCGTGTAGTTTACCCATATGGGGCCCACACGGCCCAACTCAAACTCAGCCCATGAAATCGCTCATGGCTGGCCATTTGTCAATACGCCCATGTTTAGTCACATGGCCAACCTACACGGTCACAAACACACCCGTGTGGCGTCGACATCCACTCATTTTGGATTTTGCCGATTTCTATAGTTGAAGATGCGTTTGTACACACCTGATGTGATTTAAAGTTAACCGCACTTCGAGTACTCCTATACTTGGATTCAATCAATATGCCATTTAATCAGTTACTTAACTTATGTATCAAATGGAATCCAACGGAGTTCCAAATCGATCACAATAGCCACCTCCTTACCGAAAATCAATCGAAATCGCACCTTTGATTCTTAGAAGACGCACCAATCAACCTTGATCTCCACTTACACGAAAGTCACAACTTTTATTTATTAAACCTATATTTGAATCATAATACAATCTTGATTGAACTGCACCTGCCGCTTAACACTACCTTTATTCAGTAACTTATGGTTCTTTACAACAATACCTAAAACACTTACCAACAACGATAGAGCAGAATACAATTCGGTGATGCAACAAACCAAGAACTGAAGAGAAGGATTGAACTAAAACAGTAAACAAATAGGGGTGACGATAAGAAGAGGAAAATAGATGGTGCTCAGAAAAGAGAAAAGCAGAAAGGAGCAGAAGTAAAGCAGAGACTTACCTACCAATATTAGGCCAAGGAAACATACAAGTAGATGCACAGCCCGCAAAAGGAAATGAGGAAGAAACAGAGAAGGAAAATCAGCAGAAAGTAAGCAAAATAAAAAGAGGGATCTTGTCCAAAAACTGAAAAACAAGAGAGTGGGCGAGAAGCAATATACAGCCAAAGCCTTAAGGGAAAGGGTGACTGTCAAGAACCGATTGAGAGAGAGAAGCAAATAGAATCGGCTAAAAGAAGGGAAATTGTTAGATCCAAAGAATAGAGAGATGAGTAGAGAGAGCATTCAGCCAAGGAGAAAAAAGGAAGAGTGCCTGACAGAAGAGTAGGGAAAAAAGAGCAAAATGACAAGCAAGGGACCTAAAGAAAAGTGCAAACCCGAAATAAGCAAAAATTATAGATACAACAAGACTCCCTAACACAATTCGGCCTCTAAAGAAAAGAAAAGAACCAAATGTTGATAGCCACTGAAAATGCAGAGCAATTGCCAAACCAAAGCCAAACTATTGAGTGACCAGAACCCCAATACGACACCAACTCTCCCACAACTTCGAATCCCTATATCCTAAAATCACTCAAACCATCCACCAAATCCCTTGATCCACTCCTCAAACTCTCCTCCAATCTCTCCACCATCTAATTTGAAATCCCCCAAACTCTTTAGAGTTTTAGCTAAGCTAGAACACTCCCATAACACTGGCAGCAAAATAAAACACACTTTGTTCATAGCAGGACTCGAACTCAAGACCTTCAGTAAAAATGACACGCCACTTATCCCCTAGACCAGCAGGCCCTTTCTGACATGAAATACCCACATTTATTTAAAAGCCTACAGACTAGAGATAGGGTTTATTCTTTCAAAAACAAAACTTTTGCACAAGCCAAGGCTTGAACCCAAGACTTCGCAGACACTTCCCAGGACACTTAACCACTGAAGCAGACATGTGTTTGTGTAACACAAACATACAAAAATAAATACTTAGAATTTTTAGGGCGTTACAACTCTACCCCCTAAAAGAAAATTTCGACCTCGAAATTTACTTGATCAGAACAAATGAGGGTATAGTTGTCGCATCACCTTCTCAGGTTCCCACATGGCCTCCTTAGAACTGTGGTTACGCCAAAGCATCTTAACCAGTGGGACAGACTTCCTCCTTAAAACCTTTGCATCCCGTTCTAAAGTCTGGATTGACTCTTCCTCGAAAGTCAGATCTGGTCTAACCTCAATCTCCTCAACCAAAATCACATGCGTAGGATCAAAGCGGTAGCACCTCAGCATAGAGACGTGGAATACATCGTGAATATAGACTAACTCTGGAGGTAACTCTAATTGATAGGCAACTGGTCCCACACATTTCAGTATGTGGTAAGGCCCAATGAACCTAGGGCTCAACTTGCCCCTTCGTCTAAACCTTAATACCTTCTTCCATAGCGAGACCTTGAGAAAAATGAAGTCCCCCACAGAATACTCAATCTTTTTATGCTTCAAATCTGCATAAGACTTCTATCTGTCTGATGCTGCCTTCAGCCAATCCCAAATTAGTCTAACTTTATCCTCTGTATCAAAAACCAATTTAGGGCCTAGAACACGCCGCTTACCCAACTCAGTCCAACACGAAGGAGTACGACACCTATGACCATATAATGCCTCGTATGGTGCCATCTGTATGCTAGACTAATAACTATTGTTATAAGAAAACTCTGCTAGTGGCAAGTAATCCTCCCAACTGGCTTGAAAATCGATCACACAACTCCTTAACATGTCCTCCAATATCTGAATCACCTCTCTAACTAACCATTTGTCTGAGGATGGAACGCAGTACTGAAGTCCAACCTTGTACCCAGAGCTTCATGCAACTTCTTCCAAAATCGAGACGTGAAATAAGCATCCCTATCAGATATTATGGAAACCGATACCCCATGCAATCTCACTATCTTGGCCACATACAGTTTAGCCAACTTCTACAAAGAGTAATCAGTATGAACTGGTACTAAATGGGCAGATTTGGTTAATCGATCCATGATGACCCATACTGAATCCTTCTTAGAAGGCATTAAAGGCAGCCCACTAATGAAGTCCATAGTCACTCTCTACCACTTCTAAAGTTGAATCTTAACTGGATGAAGTAACCCTGAAGGTAACTGATGTTCAACCTTAACCTACTGACAAGTCAGACATTTCCCCACGAAGTCGGTAACTTCACGCTTAAGACACGGCCACCAATACAACTCACGAAGGTCTAGGTACATCTTATTCCCACCAAGATGCATAGCATAAGGGCTACTATGTGCCTTTTACAGTATAGACTGCTTCAAATCGGTATCCTTCAGTACACAAATTCTCCCATAAAAACAGAGACCTCTTCGCTATTTAGTCCAAAATCCACAGTATCACCATTTTCAACCTGACGGAAACGACGACATAGAGATTCATCCTCTAACTATTTACCCTCAATTTGCTCAATCCACGTCGGTTTAACTTCAATTTGGGCCAACAAGCTACCATCGTCAAATAAACTGAGGCGAGCAAACATCACCCGCAGATCAGCCATAGCTCTACGACTTAGTGCGTCCGCCACCACATTGGCCTTCCCAGGATGGTATTCGATCGTACAGTTATAATATTTTAGCTGTAACACCCCGTACCCAAGACCGTTGCCGGAGTCGGACACGAAGTGTGAACGAACTTAACTCATTTATTTATACAGTTCATTTTACCATTTCCAGACAAGCTGGCCAACTGCGTCACTGCCACCTTAAAAATCATATCTCGAGTTACAAAACTCGAAAACCAGTTCCGTAAATTTTTCCTGAAACTAGACTCATGTTTCCATCTAAAATTTTTTTTCTAAAATTTTTGGTCAAGCCAATTAGTACAGTTTATTAGTTAAAGTCCCCCTCTATTTCAGGGTTCGACTACTCTGACCTCTGTGTATTACGAACCAGCTATCTCTCTGTACAGAGATTCAATGACTATGTCGTTTGTCCCTAATAAAAGTAGACTCAATAAGAAATCTGTACATATAAAGTATTACTTCTAATTATCTTTGTAGAATTTATGGTGAATTTCTAAATTCGGGACAGGGGATCCAGAAATCGTTCTAGTCCTATTTCACAAGATTTTAAATATCTCATACAGTATAGCTCGCATACTTGTTTTACTTCTTCCAAGTAAAAATAGACTCATCAAGATTCGATTCCATAATTTATCCATTATTTAATTCCATTTCTACTATTTTTAGTGATTTTTCAATTTCACAACACCACTGCTGCCTGCCTCTACTATTAGAGTAAAATTTTTTTTCTATTAGAGTAATTTAGCATGCATATCACCAAGTATGATCATGACTAGCCATACCCAATGTAACACCCCAAACCCGTGACCGTCACCGGATTTGACCACGTGGTGTTACCGGGCTTACTTCCCTTTATTTGTCTCTCTGAAATATTTGATTTCTGTTCCAGGCAGGCTAGTTAACTGCATCACTGTCACCTTAAAAGTCATATCTTGAGTTCCAGAACTCTAAAATCAGTTCCGTCAATTTTCCCTGAAACTAGACTCATAATCCCATCTACAAATTTTTTTCTAGAATTTTTGGTCGAGCCAATTAGTACAGTTTATTAGTTAAAGTCACCCCTGTTTCAGAGTTCGACTACACTGACCTTTGCGCATTACGACCTGGATATCATCTCGTACAGAGCTCCAATGATCATACCGTTTCTTTCTAATGAAACTAGACTCAAAGGGGAATCTATGCATATAAGGCATGACTCCTAATTGTTTCTGGATAATTTATAGTAAATTTTCAAAGTCGAAACAGAGGATCCAGAAACTGTTCTGGCCCTGTCTCACAAAATCTCGAATATCTCTTAAAATACGACTCATATGGTCGTTTCGTTTCATCCATATGAAAATAGATTCATCAAGGTTCAATTTCATAATTTATTCACTATTTAATTCTACTTATACTATTTTTAGTGATTTTTCCATCTCACCTCACTACTGCTGGCAGCATCTGTTACTGAAGCAAACAATGACTATTTCATAATTCTTCCATGGCCAACTATTTCATCATACATAATACAACTATGGCCACCTTATCAAAATTAAGGTTTCTAAGGCTCGTGACTATAGGTTTTAGGATCACACTCAACCGACCACATAGGCCATTTTCGCATGGCTTAAAGTTTACAACCCACAATTCAACAAAACAAAATAGCCTATACATGCCAAATGTTCTCCTAGTTTAACTACGAAGACAATACCAAAAGATTTCCAGCCGGTGTGATGACTTCAACGACGGTTCCGAGCACGCAAACGATACGAGTCCAAGAGACCTAAAATGGGTGACAAGAAAACACCGAGTGAGTTTATAACTCAGTAAGTCATAAGCATTCATCAACCATCCATTAATAAAATTATCACAACATGAAACGATAAACGACGCTAGGTACTCCATCCATATCAAAACTATACCATAATTCCTCGGACCTTTCGGTTCAATCTCATACCAAGTCATACATCCACATTTCATATTCCGTACAATAAGATATTTGAGGCATTTTCACACACCAACTCATTTTCACCATAATCATACAATTGCAATCATCACATAGATTTAAAGCTTACCAAGCTCAACCCCGAGCATGAGCATATTGCCTATTCGTCATGAGCTCAAGGTACTTACCCGATCCGCTGTCCGGGATTAACTCGATAATGTCGCATACTCAGTGCCAATTGTAATGCAAGAGCATATAGTGAATCCGCACACTTAGTGCTATAAAATCAGCTCGCACACATAGGGCTATATAATCAAATTCGCACACTTAGTGCTATAAAATCAGCTCGCACACATAGTGCTATATAATTTGAGCTCGCACACTTAGTGCCATATATTTCCAGCTTGCACACTTAGTGCCATTCTCGTCACCGTACTGTGACAGCCCAAAATTGACCCTAGTCGGGATGTGGTTTCGGGACCACAAAACCGAGGCATAAAAATAATTTAAAATTTATTTTGATGCCTATGATATGTGTTAATTTGTGTGTGACATTTTTGATGTTTCGATTTAGTGTTATAAATGTGAATTTCTCTAGAAAGGACCTAGTAGTGAACTTTGAAAGTATGATGGGGAAATGTGTGATGACTAGTTGCTCATGCATGCAAAAATAAGGGATTTGCATGTCAAATTTCCCCCCCAACATGAAGTGGCCGGCCATGGCAAGAGAGGATGGGCAAAACATGTCATGAAACATGTTTTGTTGGTGCATTAGGGAGAAATAATAAACAAAGGTGTATGGGTAAGAAAAGAATGAAAAAAAATGTGTGTGAGTGTGGTATTCCCCCCCATTGCCGTGAGTTGTAGAGAAAGAAAGAAAAATTTTGTTCATCCTTTCTTTGAGCCAAAACTAAGGAAGAAGGAGGGATTTTTGCTCCATTTTTTTTTGTTTGGAAGAGATCTAGAAGGAGATTTGGCTAAGTTTGCATCAAGATTAAGGTATGTATGAGGTTGTGTTAGGAGTTTCATGCATGTTTTGGTTGCTAACTTGATGTGCATGTTAGCCATGGCTCAAATCTTTGTTATGCCATGGAAATGGTATTTGGCCAAAGTTGTTATGGTGATAAAGCTATTGCATGCTAAGTGTAAAGCTTGATGATGATGCATGCAATGATGGATTGTCTACTCTTGAGTAAGATTTTGAGTTTTCTTTTGTTTAATCATGATTGAAGTTGAAAAGGAGCATGATTGTCATATTCGCCATGATGCATTCATAAGCATGGTTCATGCTTCTTGCATGTTAGTTAAAATTTGTGTTTTGGATGGCTATGGACACCTTGAAATTCGCCATGCTCATATATGTATATATATGTTTGCACATGATGTTTGGTTATGAACTAAGTGATGAATATGTTTGTTTAAAGAAGAAGATGTTGAAGAATGAATGTGAAATTGCAAGCACATTCGCCTAGCACACATATGAGTGCTTGATGCTATATTATAAGTTTTGAGCAACAATATGCAAAGCATTAACTAGTAAAATGCATGCTGTTTTTGTGAGGTATTAAGTACATAATTGGCCTCAACATGTACATGAATATTCGCCTTGGGTAGCCTATTGAAGGCCTTAGCTTTTCTTTGATGCTCGAATAAATTGTATTGAATTGCTTGATGTAGTATAAAATGTGCATGACCATTGTGTATTCAAGCTAAAGAGTGGCCATATGACCATTTAAACTCCTTGTCATATTCGCCATAAGCTAGCACAATGAGGTTTTAATAGATTGAATTTGTTTGAATTAGCTCAAGAGCTAAGAGGGCCACAATTGGACAAGGGAAGGAAAAAGTGATCGAATAGCCGTAAAAGCCGTTCGACAACATCCGAGGTAAGTCCTCAAGAAGTGACCTTAATTGAATTATGTGGAATGAAATATGGATGTATTGATTATTGATCTATGTGTGTATGAGTATTCGAATTCTACCCGGCTAAGTCCCGGGCGATTATGCTAATGATTATAATTGTGTTTGAGCCTTAGTAACTAAAATGAAATATGTATGTCCAATGATTATTAATGTATGTGTGCATGAGAAATTGAATGATATCCGGCTAAGCCCCAAGACAATTATGCTGGAAATTATATCCGGTTAAGACCAAGGCAATTGTGCTAGTGGCTATATCCGGGCTAAGACCAAGGCATTCGTGCGAGTCATTCTATCCGGCTAAGACCAAGGCATTTGTGCACATGCTTATATCCGGTTATATTCAAGAATCTTGGGTTGGAGGTGAGTGTTGGTTGCTGTAATAAATTCAATTAGTACACTCGAGAAGCCCAAAGAATAAGGTACGCTTTATATGTGCATTGGAAAGTCGACATGTTTGAGCAACATTCACTCAATCGACTAATGAATTTCAGTTATTGAATTGATTGATACTTTGTGAAAGTATATAATGATGAAGTGTGAAGTAAGAATGTGTATTAATGAAATGATGCATTTGGCTATGTGAATGTATTGCTGTAATTAGAGTTGATTATATTCCTTGAGACTTACTAAGCATAAAAATGCTTACCCGTTACTTTGGCTCTCTGTTTTATAGATTTCGCTCGATAGCAATCGGATTCGGGATCAATAAAGTCAAGTCATCCACACTATCAACGCCTCTATTTTGGTATAAATTTTGTTTGAACTTTGAAATGGCATGTATAGGACTACCCTTGTTGGTTTAAAAATGTGGTGATGTATATGTATACGGCCATGCGAAAATGGCTCGTAAAAGGAAGCATGAACTTGGACTATTTTTGGTTTGTATGTATATATATGGTGTCATGATGTGATTATGGATTGGAAATGGGAGTGTTGGTCACATGATCAGCCATTGGTATGGTTAAAATGATCATATATGAACCTATGTATGGCAAGACTAGTTGGTTCATGGAGACTACAAAATAGGTAAGACCTACCTTAAAAACAGATGCTGCCAGCTGCAGTGACGTGAATGTGAAAAATCACCAAAATTTGTAGGAATGGTATTAAATAGTGAAAAAGCTATGTAAATGAACCTTGATGAGTCTATTTTCATATGGAAGAAACGAAATGGTCATAGGAGTTACATGTTAAGAGATATTAAAGCTATTGTGAGACAGGGCCAGAACGGTTTCTGGGTCCCCTGTCGTAACTTTAAAAATTTACTATAAATTATCCAGAAATAATTAGGAGTCATGCCTTATATGTACAGATTCCATTTTGAGTCTAGTTTCATTAGAAACAAACGACACCAGTATTAAAGCCCTGTACAGAGAGATATTCAAGTTATAACGCGCGAAGGTCAGAGCAGTCAATCCCTGTAACATGGGTGACTTTAACTAATAAACTGTACCAATTGGCCAAACCAAAAATTCTAGAAATAAATCCATGGATGGATATATGAATCTAAATTCATGGAAAATTTACGAAACCAGTTTCCGAGTTTTGAAACTCGAGATATGATTTTTAAGGCGACGGTGACGCAGTTTTCCAGCCTGACTGGAAATGTCAAATTGGTGGGCAAAACATGTGAACTTGGCTTGTTAACCCCTCGTGTCCGACACCGGCGATGGTCTTGGGTTCGGGGTGTTACACGTACACACTTATTGCCCGCACACTTAGTGCCGAAAGCAAATTTTCTACACTTTTCACTATCTCTTTTACATTCATCAATATCATCTTTTCATACACATACATTCGTATATATTTCATCTCATTAAACACAATTGCATAGATATTACGATCATTTAATCAATAACAAATATATGCTTAATGACTTACCTTGTGTTAGGTAAAACGGTTCCAACTCAACTACTCGATGCTCTTTCCCTTGCCTTTGCTTGATTCTCCCCCTTTAACTTCTTGTGCTAAATCAATAAGTTAACTAGTTTAACTGTCTTGCTAAATATTTATATCAAAATATTAATAATTTCATAGCATAGGAGACACATGACAAATTCATATATTTCTACTTTATGCTTTTGAGCTATTCGCTAATAACCTTATGCAATCACCATACTATCAGTAGTCCAATCACACATGCATATCCATACTTGGGCATTCGCAATCACCCTTGTTAATTTCTCATTTTCATTCGGTTATATGTATACGTAATCCTAAGGTAATATTACGAATGGGCTTACATATATATGCATCTATGGCGAATGACCAAGCTCAACTCGACATCACATATGCTCCTTATTGATGGTCGAATATGTATATATATATATATATATATCAACTATGCTATCACCTTTAACTCATCAAATCACAAAATTTTATCTCATGAACACTTGACCCATTTCTCATGAGAATGAAACAACAAATAAGATGAACATCCCATTTTACCCCATGTGGCGAATGCACCATTTGCTACCCAACTAATGATTTCACAATTCCAACCTCATTTCAACCTCTACTTATGCCATATAACATGAAAACAACCTCTACCCCTAACTCTTGATGTACGGCTTAGTGCTCCAAATCTCCATAGTAGTCTTGAGTTTCTTGACATTGTTAAAAATGTATGCAACAATTGGATAAACATGTATAAACAAAGGTTTAAACAACACTTCAAGACTCACCTCCAACTAGCAAAAAGGGTTGCGAACTTCATAAATGAAGACCTCTCTATTTCCTTCCCTTAGTTTCGGTTTTGGCAAGATGGAGAAGAAGATGAACACTCCTCTTCCATTATCTCTTTTATTAATCTCTATTTCTCATCTATTTTAATTTTACTTGCCAATATAAAATGATAAACAACATAACTTGGTGGGATGAAGCCTTGCTTGGCCGGCCACTTAACATGGATTGGGCATTTTGACATGCAAATCCAATCTTTCCGATTTTAATACTATTTGGTCCTTACTCATTTACCTATCATAATTCTCTAAGTCTCTCAACTAAATCCTTTCAAGCAAAATTCACATTCCTCCTATAAAATTAAAACATCAAATTTTTATACAAGTACTATCACACATATAAGATATGCAAATAAAATTTTAAATAAATTTTATGACTCGGTTTTGTGGTCTCGAAACCACTTCCCGACTAAGGTCAATTTGGGGCTGTCACAACTCTCCCCCACTTAAGAAATTTTCGTCCCTGAAAATCTTACCGGTAAATAGGCTCGGGTATCGCTCTTTCATAGAGTCCTCAAGTTCCCAAGTGGCTTCTTCAATTCCGTGTTTATGCCACAACACCTTCACTAATGGAATTTTCTTATTTCGCAACTTTTTTACCTCACGCATCAGAATGCGAACCGGCTCTTCTTCATAGCTCAAATTAGGCTGAATCTCAATCTCAGATGGAGTGATTACGTGCGATGGATCGGACCTATATCGTCGAAGCATGGAGACATGAAAAACGTTGTGAATCTTTTCGAGCTCAGGGGGTAAAATTAATCGGTATGCGACTGGTCCAACTCGTTCGGATACTTCATACGGACCGATGAATCTCGGACTCAATTTTCCCTTACGGCCAAATCTAAGCACCTTCTTCCAGGGTGAGACTTTGAGAAATACCTTGTCTCCAACCTGATATTCAATGTCTTTCCTTTTCAAATCCGCATACGACTTTTGGCGATCCGAAGCAGCCTTCAAACTTTCACGAATTACTCGAACTTTTTGCTCGGCATCTTTAACCAAATCAACCCCGAAGATTTTACCTTCACTAAGTTCAGTCCAAAATAGTGGGGTACGGCATTTACGACCGTATAAAGCCTCGTAAGGCGCCATCTTAATACTTGATTGAAAGCTATTGTTGTAAGCAATTCAACCAAAGGTAAATACCGTTCCCATGAACCACTAAACTCAAGGATGCAACATCTCAACATATCCTCGAGTATTTGAATTATCCGTTCGGATTGACCATCGGTTTGGGGGTGAAAAGCAGTGCTAAAATGTAGCTTGGTACCCAAAGCCTCTTGCAATTTCTTCCAAAATTGCGATGTAAATCTTAGGTCTCTATCCGACACGATAGAAATAGGCACCCCATGCAATCGAATAATTTGGGAGACGATAATTACGCCAATTTATCAAGCGAAAAATCCGTGCGGACAGAATAAAATGAGCGACTTGGTCGATCTATCAACAATGACCCGGATCGCATCCTTCTTACTCATTGACAATGGCAGTCCGGATACAAAGTCCATGGTGACTCGATCCCATTTCCACTCGAGTATCGTGATCGGCTGAAGTAATCCCGATGGCACTTGATGTTCCGCTTTCACTTGTTGACATATCAGACACCTTGAAACAAATTCAGAAATGTCTCGTTTCATACCGGGCCACCAAAATTGGCGTTTCAGGTCATTGTACATTTTAGTACTACCGGGTGGATTGACATTCGACTCATGTGAGCCTCGTTCAAAATCATCGAAACAAGTTCCGAATTCCTTGGAATACATAATCGACCCTTGAACGTCAAGCAATCATGGTCGTCAACCTGAAATTCTGATTCCTCATTCGAAACACATTCGGCTCGCTTAGTGACCAATTCGGCGTCGACCTTCCGAGATTCGAGTACTTGATGAATCAATAACGGTTTGGTCTCTAATTCGACTACTAGCACCTCATCGGGTGAAACAGATAGATGAGCATCCATCGCTCTCAAAGCAAACAAAGGCCTTGCGACTTAAAGCATCGGCCACCACGTTGGCCTTTCTGGGTGATAATCAATGATGAGTTCATAGTCTTTCAACAACTCAAGCCAACGTCTTTGTCGCAGTTTAAATCTCTCGAGTCATCAAATATTTTAGACTCTTGTGGTCCGAATAAATGTGACACCTTTCTCCAAACAAGTAATGCCGCCATATCTTCAAGGCGAACACTATGGTGCTAGTTCAAGGTCATGGGTCGGATAGTTTCTCTCATGCGGCTTTAGTTGTCTCGATCGTAAGCCACAACTCGACCTTCTTGCATCAACACACAACCTAACCCAAGCAAGGATGCGTCATCAGATATGACAAACTCTTTCTTGGACTCGGTTGTACTAGTACCGGGGCCTCGATTAAACAGGTTTTTAGTCGATCGAAACTTTCTTGACAGCATTCCGACCACTCGAACTTAACATCTTTTTGAAGTAGTTTTGTCATCGGTGCAGCTATCATCGAAAAACCTTTCACAAATCGTCGATAGTATCCGGCAAGCCCCAAAAAGCTCCTAACCTTGGTAACATTCCTTGGAGGTTTCCAATCGACTATGGCCAAAATTTTGTTCGGGTCCACCCTGACACCCGATGCGGACACCACGTGCCTCAAAAAGCTAACCTCTTTCAACCAAAATTCACATTTACTGAACTTTGCGTATAACTACTTATCTCGTAAGATTTGCAACACTAGCCTCGGTGTTCAAAGATGTTCGATTTCATCTCTCGAATAGACCAAAATGTCATCGATAAATACAACTACGAATCGATCCAAGTATGGCCTAAAATTCTATTCATTAAATCCATAAATACCGCAGGGCATTAGTAAGCCCAAACGGCATCACCAAGAATTCAGAGTGACCGTACCTCGTTCTAAAAGCGGTCTTGGGTATGTCCGATTCTCGGACCCTTAACGATAGTACCCGACCTCAAATCTATCTTTGAAAACACTGAGGCTCCCTTTAATTGATCAAACAAATCGTCAATTCGTGGCAACGGATATTTGTTCTTTATCGTCACTTTATTCAACTGACGATAGTCGATGCACAATCTCATAGTTCCATCCTTCTTCTTCACAAACAATACTTTGGCGCCCCATGGAGAAAAACTCGGTCGAGCGAAACCTCTATCCGTCAATTCTTGCAATTGAACCTTCAATTCCTTTAATTCCGTTAATGCCATACGATACGGGGCTATTGAGATCGGCGTAGTACCCGGTACAACTTCGATGCCGAATTCCACTTCTCGAACCGGTGGCAATCCCGGTAACTCCTCAGGAAAAACATCCAATACTCACAAACCACTGGTACCGATTCGAGTTTCCTTTCCGTCTCTTTACTTTCAAACACATACGTAAGGTATGTTTCACACCCCTTTTTCACATACCTCCGAGCGGTCATAGAAGATATTATCGCTGGCACTCCTTTTAAATCAGTAGACTCGACTCGGACTACCTCATTATTTGCACTCCTCAAATCAATGGTTTTCCTTTTGCAGTCCACCACTGCATCATGTACGGTCAGCCAATCCATACCAAGAATAACATCGAATTCATCAAATGGTAGAAGCATCAGATCGGCCGGAAAACATGATTCTCGAATTATTAGGGGGCATCTCTTGCACACTTTATCAACGAGTACGTATTGACCCAAAGGGTTTGACACTCGAATTACGAACTCAGTAGACTCAACAGGTAGAGTCTTACTGGATGCTAAGGTTTCACATACATATGAATGAGTAGAGCCGGGGTCAATCAATGCAATCACACTAGTATCAAAGAGAGTGAAAGTACCAGTGATAACGTCAGGGGAGGATGCCTCCTCTCGTGCGCGGATGGCATATGCTCTAGCAGGAACACGGGTCTCGGATCGGACAGCCGTATTAGAGGCTCCTCTCTGACTACCACCCCTACCTCCAGAGATTCTCGGGGGCCTACCTCCAGCCGTCGTTCCACTAGGTCTTGCACCTTGCGTCTTATTCCTCTCATCTAGCTCCGTGCAATCTCTAATGAAGTGGTCCTTCGAACCGCATCCATAACAGGCCCTATTAACAGACTTACCCCAACATTCACCTAGGTGTCGTCTTCCACATTGGGGGCATTCAGGTCTCTCTTGACGATTATTGCCCACACTAGCTACCGAAGTAGCTCGGGAGTCCATCAATGGTCGGGCTCTGATGGAAATTCCCGCAGTCGCCCTCGACTTATTAGTGTCCTCTCTGAACTTCTTTACTGCCGAGAACGGAGCTTTACTCGCCAATCTTTTACGATAATCTCTGGCTTCAAATTCAGCCTTCTTCTTTTCCTTTCCGAGTTCTTACGCTTTGCGTGCTCGTTCGACTAGTGTTACGAACTCCTTTATCTCCAAAATACCCACTAGCGACTTTAAGTCTTCATTCAATCCTTCTTCAAATCTTTTGCACATAGCAACCTCATCACCACACACTCCGAGCATACCGACTAAGTCTTACGAACTCATGTTCGTATTCGATCTGATCATCCGGCCTTGCTTGAGTTCCAAGAATTCCTTACGCTTCGATCAATGAACCGTTGACTAATGTATTTCTTTCAAATTGGATTAAAAGAAATCCCAAGTAACTCGTTCATTTGGGACTATGGAAATTAAAGTCCTCCACCAATAGTAAGTCGAGTCTCGCAACAAGGATATAGCACACTTAAGACATTCATCGGTGTGCATGATGGTTCATCTAACGCCGAATGGTGTTATCGAGCCAGAATTCGGCTCTTTCGGCATCATCAGTGACTATGGCCTTGAACTCCTCGGCCCCGCGCTTCCTAACCAAGTCTACAGATGGTTTGCTTAGCCTCACAGGATCAGCAACTGGAGGCATTGCGGACTCTTGGGGCGGAGTATTTAAATTCGGGAATGGTTGGACAGCCGAGTTGGTTCGGGCATATTGTGCGACCCACTCATTCATCATGGTGAAGAAGGCTTGTTTCGCCTTCATTTTGATTATTCGCGGATGATCGAGGCTCAACAGTGTGTCCCTTGCACGGAGCAGCCGCTACACTTTCAACGTCATTCGCCAAGGGTCTCTATCCGGGTTCCATTGCTAATCAAAACAAAAATTTCAACCGTCAGAAGTCATCACATTATTAAGCACTAACAACTTGGCATGTATAGCTACACTCACACGCGCTATGGTAGTCCTAGAACCGACTAAACCATAGCTCTGATACTAATAAAATGTAACACCCCAAACCCGTGACCGTCACCGGATTTGACCACGTGGTGTTACCGAGCTTACTTCCCTTTATTTGTCCCTCCGAAATATTTGATTTCTGTTCCAGGCAGGCTAGTTAACTGCATCACTGTCATCTTAAAAGTCATATCTCGAGTTCCAGAACACAAAAATCAGTTCCGTCAATTTTACCTGAAACTAGACTCATAATCCCATCTACACATTTTTTTCTAGAATTTTTGCTCGAGCCAATTAGTACAGTTTATCAGTTAAAGTCACCCCTGTTTCAGAGTTTGACTACACTGACCTTTGCGCATTACGACCTGGATATCATCTCGTACAGAGCTCCAATGATCATGTCATTTGTTTCTAATGAAACTAGACTCAAAGGGGAATCTATGCATATAAGCCATGACTCCTAATTGTTTCTGGATAATTTATAGTAAATTTTCAAAGTCGAAACAGAGGATCCAGAAACTGTTCTGGCCCTGTCTCACAAAATCTCGAATATCTCTTAAAATACGACTCATATGGTCGTTTCGTTTCGTCCATATGAAAATAGATTCATCAAGGTTCAATTTCATAATTTATTCACTATTTAATTCTACTTATACTATTTTTAGTGATTTTTCCATCTCACCTCACTACTGCTGGCAGCATCTGTTATCAAGCAAACAATGACTATTTCATAATTCTTCCATGGCCAACTATTTCATCATACATAATACAACTATGGCCACCTTATCAAAATTAAGGTTTCTAAGGCTCGTGACTATAGGTTTTAGGATCACACTCAACCGACCACATAGGCCATTTTCGCATGGCTTAAAGTTTACAACCCACAATTCAACAAAACAAAATAGCCTATACATGCCAAATGTTCTCCTAGTTTAACTACGAAGACAATACCAAAAGATTTCCAGCCGGTGTGATGACTTCAACGACGGTTCCGAAACACGCAAACGATCGAGTCCAAGAGACCTAAAATGGGTGACAAGAAAACACCGAGTGAGTTTATAACTCAAGAAGTCATAAGCATTCATCAACCATCCATTAATAAAATTATCACAACATGAAACGATAAACGACGCTAGGTACTCCATCCATATCAAAACTATACCATAATTCCTCGGACCTTTCAGTTCAATCTCATACCAAGTCATACATCCACATTTCATATTCCGTACAATAAGATATTTGAGGCATTTTCACACACCAACTCATTTTCACCATAATCATACAATTGCAATCATCACATAGATTTAAAGCTTACCAAGCTCAACCCCGAGCATGAGCATATTGCCTATTCGTCATGAGCTCAAGGTACTTACCCGATCCACTGTCCGGGATTAACTCGATAATGTCGCACACTCAGTGCCAATTGTAATGCAAGAGCATATAGTGAATCCGCACACTTAGTGCTATAAAATCAGCTCGCACACATAGGGCTATATAATCAAATTCGCACACTTAGTGCTGTAAAATCAGCTCGCACACATAGTGCTATATAATTTGAGCTCGCACACTTAGTGCCATATATTTCCAGCTTGCACACTTAGTGCCATTCTCGTCACCGTACACATTTATTGCCCGCACACTTAGTGCCGAAAGCAAATTTTCTACACTTTTCACTATCTCTTTTACATTCATCAATATCATCTTTTCGTACACATACATTCGTATATATTTCATCTCATTAAACACAATTGCATAGATATTACGATCATTTAATCAATAACAAATATATGCTTAATGACTTACCTTGTGTTAGGTAAAATGGTTCCAACTCAACTACTCGATGCTCTTTCCCTTGCCTTTGCTTGATTCTCCCCCTTTAACTTCTTGTGCTAAATCAATAAGTTAACTAGTTTAACTGCCTTGCTAAATATTTATATCAAAATATTAATAATTTCATAGCATAGGAGACACATGACAAATTCATATATTTCTACTTTATGCTTTTGAGCTATTCGCTAATAACCTTATGCAATCACCATACTATCAAGAGTCCAATCACACATGCATATCCATACTTGGGCATTCGGCAATCACCCTTGTTAATTTCTCATTTTCATCGGTTATATGTATGCGTAATCCTAAGGTAATATTACGAATGGGCTTACATATATATGCATCTATGGCGAATGACCAAGCTCAACTCGACATCACATATGCTCCTTATTGATGGTCGAATATGTATATATATATATATATCAACTATGCTATCACCTTTAACTCATCAAATCACAAAATTTTATCTCATGAACACTTGACCCATTTCTCATGAGAATGAAACAACAAATAAGATGAACATCCCATTTTACCCCATGTGGCGAATGCACCATTTGCTACCCAACTAATGATTTCACAATTCCAACCTCATTTCAACCTCTACTTATGCCATATAACATGAAAACAACCTCTACCCCTAACTCTTGATGTACGGCTTAGTGCTCCAAATCTCCATAGTAGTCTTGAGTTTCTTGACATTGTTAAAATGTATGCAACAATTGGATAAACATGTATAAACAAAGGTTTAAACAACACTTCAAGACTCACCTCCAACTAGCAAAAGGGTTGCCGAACTTCATAAATGAAGACCTCTCTATTTCCTTCCCTTAGTTTCGGTTTTGGCAAGATGGAGAAGAAGATGAACACTCCTCTTCCATTATCTCTTTTATTAATCTCTATTTCTCATCTATTTTAATTTTACTTGCCAATATAAAATGATAAACAACATAACTTGGTGGGATGAAGCCTTGCTTGGCCGGCCACCTAACATGGATTGGGCATTTTGACATGCAAATCCAATCTTTCCGATTTTAATACTATTTGGTCCTTACTCATTTACCTATCATAATTCTCTAAGTCTCTCAACTAAATCCTTTCAAGCAAAATTCACATTCCTCCTATAAAATTAAAACATCAAATTTTTATACAAGTACTATCACACATATAAGATATGCAAATAAAATTTTAAATAAATTTTATGACTCGGTTTTGTGGTCTCGAAACCACTTCCCGACTAGGGTCAATTTGGGGCTGTCACTCCCAAGGCTAATCATTACCAAGCATTTCCTTACTACTCAATAACCATATCATAAATGTAACACCGGATATGATTAGCCATGACAAACGGCATAATAATTAAATAGACTTTAACTGTTACTTATAACTAAGTATCATAAGACCCAATTCAACTTAACATTTATGCCATTTTCGCATGGCTAAAAGTATACATACCAAAGTTCAAACAAAACATAATAGCCTATACATGTCGAAATGTTCTCTTAGACCAACTAAGAAGAAGATACCAAAAAGTTGCAAGCTGGTGTGATGCCTTCGACGGTGATCCCGAGCATACAAAAATGGATCAAAGGAACCTAAATAAGTGACAAATAAACACACCAATGAGTATATAACTCAGTAAGTCATAAGCATTACATACCATAATTATAAGAGATCATAAGAGAAGCAAATAATGCAAAAAAAATCAGTTACTCCAACTATACCGAGCTATGCTATCATTTCTTAGAATTTCGATTCAATCTCGTGCCAAGTCCTACAATCAAATCAAACACCAAAACAACCCAATTGATTTAGACCTGATCCCTCAAAGCATGGAATTTTGATGCACTAGATAAATTTGTACCTACTCAGTACATGCCTCAAGTTCGATACTTTAGTTACTAGTTCTACCACTTCGTTCTTTCACGCTCATTTTATATTATTAATCGAATTTTCACACATAGTGCTCGTCACACTCGCACACATAGTGCCATAGTACACCGCACACTCAGTGCATTGGATTTTCTCTTATACTTCAACACCCAAATCGGCACACATAGTGCTACTTAATTCAGCACACATAGTGCCATATGTTAACTCATTTTGATAAGGAAATTTACTTAATTTAAATAGCACATATGGTCATATTAATAAATAGGAAAATTATTCCAAGAGAACTCCTAACGAAAGGAATCCTTTTATGATTCACTAATATTATTTATATACAAGCTAATCAACCTCACAGAGTGCTTAAGGACTTACCTTATATTGGATGAAATGATTCCCAATCGACTACTCGATTATCTTTGCTTTGCCTTTGTTTGATTCTCCCTTTGATGTCTTGATCTAGAATAAATACATTTAGTAGTTTAATTTTCTTCTTGGATACTTATGTGTATAATTTAATGGTTTTCACTCCATTTCACAACTATCCTTGTTCAAAATATCAAAACCTTAACCAATATTCGATTAATGCTTCAAGGCCGAATGTATTATCACTATTAAGGGAACCTAGTCTCAAGTATTTTTTAATTCTAATGTACAACATCATGAATCAACTCAACCTTAAGCCAATATTACTCCTTCAATCGATTATAGAGAGTTAACAAAAAATATTATCACAAACATATACACCTATATGGCCGAATATACCAAATTAAATTTAACCTTACTTATGTAATTACCTATAAGTTATTATACATCAAATTTCATACATTTAACCTTTTAATGCCTATTAACCATTCTTTTGATCTTAACCTAAAATGACAACTCCCATACTCAACATTTCAACCGAATTATCTCTATCACCCAACTAAAATTGCACCTTAACTTCATACATTTTTTTTTGACTTTCATAATTCATTCGCCCCATCAAAGGACCCTTTAACATACAAGGAAAATAATCATAGAGAAAGAAATTAACATTCTAATTAGACTCAATGTAACCGAATGTACCAAGTGCTACTAACCTACTTATTCAAAAATCTTCATTCCATACTATCATCCCCCTTTTATCACATACAACATGAAAATGACCTCCAATGTTAACACTTAGATTCACGGCATGATGCCCAAACCACCATAAAAGCTCAAACTTTCTTAACATTACCAAGAGTGCATCCAATTACTAACTTAACCTATCATAAAACTAAATCAACAATTCAAAACTTACCTCTTACTAGCTAAAGAAGAATGCCGAATTTCTTTTGGTAAGTTCCCCTTATTTCTTCATCTCTTCATTCAGCCAAGAAGAACCGTTTTCTTCTTTTGTTTTCATCACATTTTCATTCCTTTTTTTTTCTTTTATTATTTCCTTTCTTTTACATAAAATAATGACCACTTCATGGAAATTTACCACATATTCTAATATATGCTCCATCATGGCCGGCCACTATGTATAAAGAAGGAGTATTTGACATGCAAAACCATTATTTTCACTACATGCTTTAATAGGTCCTTATAGATTAACCTATCACATTTCAAAAGTGTCACACATAAGTCCTATTAACTAAATTCACATGCAATCGACTAAATCGAAGCTTAAAACTTCCACACATTCATATTCACATATTTTAGACAATAATTATCACATTCAAATACTTCGATGACTCGGTTTAGCGGTCCCAAAACCACTTCCCGACTAGGGTCAATTTAGGGCTGTCACATTAGCAGCTCAAGCCATCTACGCTACCTAAGATTCAGCTCCTTCTGAGATACTTGAGGCTCTTATGATCAGTGTAAATGATACACTTCTCACCTACAGGTAGTGCCTCCAAATTTTTAGTGCAAATACCACTGTAGCCAACTCCAAGTTGTGCGTCGGATAATTCACCTCATGAGTCTTAAGCTGACGAGACGTATATGCTACCACCTTACCCTCTTGCATCAATACACACCCCAAACCAACATGTGAGGCATCGTTGTAGACAGTGAACTCTTTCCTAGAACTTTCTTAAGCTTCTCCAAACTTTCATGCTGCGCATCAGTATAGTTAAACGACCCCCCTTTACGTAACAAATTAGTCAGATGTGCAGCAATCAATGAAAACCCCTCAAAAATTGTCGATAATACCCTGCCAGTCCTAGAAAACTGCAGATCTCAGATACAGTCTTAGGCAGTTTCCAATCCAAAATGGCCTCAATCTTTCGAGGATCAACCCTAATCCCTTCAGCAAATACCATATGGCCCAGAAATGTTACCTTTCGTAACCAGAACTCACACTTATTGAACTTAGCGTATAGTTGTTTCTCCCTCAGAATCTACAGAACAACTCGGAGATGTGCATTATGTTCATCTTTAGTTCTCGAATACACTAGAATGTCATCAATAAAAACCACTACGAACAGATCCAGATAGGGCTGGAACACTAGGTTCATCAGATCTATAAAAGTCACTGGTGCATTCGTCAGTCCAAATGACATCACAGGAACTCGTAATAACCACAACGAGTCCTAAACGTTGTCTTGTAAACATCAGTCTCTTTAACCCTCAGTTGATGGTTCCTCAATCAGAGATCAATCTTAGAGAAAACTGAAGCTCCACAAAACTGGTCGAACAGATCATCTATCCTCGGTAGGGGGTACTTATTCTTAATGGTAAATTTATTCATTTGCCGGTAATCAATGCACATATGCATGGACCCATCCTTCTTTTTCACAAACCAAATTGGTGCTCCCCACGGAGACACACTAGGGCAGATGAACCCTCGATCTAACAACTTTTGAATATCGACTTTAAGCTCCACAAGCTCCTTGAACCTCCAAAGGTACATTCTTGAATAGTTTATTTACCTTCACTAACTGTCCCAATGGACTTAACACAGTAACCTCTCTCGAAGTACTCTCAAACAAGATACCGAAAGTCTCAGACACATTATAAGCTATATAGGAATGAGTAGATCCTATATCTATTAGTGCAATATAAGGTACATCATAGATAAAAAAGTGTACTCGTGATAACATCTAGAGCATCTCTGTGACAACCCGAATTAGGGCCTAATCGGAATAGTGGTTTCGTGACCACAAATCCGAGATAGAAATAATTGTTTTATAAATATTTTGGGGTTTATGATATGATTGCATGATTGTGTGAAAATTTCGTGATGAAATTCTATGCCTAAAGTGTTTAAATTGAAAGTAGGGACTAAATCGAATAAGTTGCAAAATTTGCATACTAGAAATTTTAGTATGAAATTGTTTTGAAATATTTATTAGGAGGTCTTAAATAGCAATTCTACCAATTTTAAGTTCATGGACAAATTTAGGACATGGAAGGAATTTTTGGAAAGTTTAGTAGTAAGGGTATTTTAGTCATTTTGATATTAAATGAAATAAAATGGGAAAAATAACACAAAATAGTCATCTTCCCCATTTAGTTGCTGCGAAACTTCACTCTCTCCATAGCTAGGGTTCTTCAACTTTCAAGCTCCATAGTAAGTGATTCTAAGCCCGCTTTTAATGTTCTTTACGTTTTGGAATCCGGAAGCTCGATTAAGCTTATGCTAGTAATAATTTAACCTAGGGTTCATATTTGGAAAAATACCCATAGGTGAAATTTGTGTATTTTGATGTTTTATGATAGAATATGAGGTTTTAAATTGTGTTAAATAATTTGTGCTACTCGATTTTAAGTGAAAACGAGTAAAAGCAAGATAATCGGTAAAAATACCTAATGTTCATAACTATATGATAGAGTGGGAATTTGATGTTGTTGTAGAAGAGAAAATGTTCAGCATATCATAAAACATAAGAATAAGGGCTGAAATTAAATTCCCGAGCCTAGGGGGCAAAATTGTAATTTTGTAAAAGTTAGGGGCAAAATGTAATTTTTCTACAATGTGATTTTGGATTGAAATAAATAGTATGAGTATTAAATGAGCTAAATGTGTTATTATAGATCAAGAAAGGCGCTGAACCGACCTCGAGCAGGGAAAGAAAAAGTTTTGGACTAAATTGCAAAATTTCCATATTTTGCACCAAGGTAAGTTGTATGTAAATATTACAATAATTTCATGTACATTCTTATATTTCAGCCTATTATATAAATATACTAGCTGATGTTAAAATATAAATTGACTATGGGAAGAATGGAAATAAATACAGAGAGAGAGATCCGGTTGAACATTCTGGAGAGATCGAATGAAATAGAGGGCGTAGCTAGGTCACATGTATGATGCTTTGAGTGCACATCATGTGTACAAGAAAGCTACGAGACACCTCAGTAGTAGCTAGGTCACATGCGTGATACGAGATGTATCCCATGTAGACAAGAGAGCTACGTGAAAGATAAATGTAGCTAGGTCGCATGCGTGATTCCAAGTGAAGGACACCATGTAGACAAGCGAGCTACGAGACAAATCGGCTAGGTCGCATGAGTGGTACTAAGTGTTCCCCATGTGTACAAGAGAGCCGAACTAAATGAAGTATGATGGTGGGGTCAGTGTCAAACCGTTAAATATCGAGGATTGATCCGAATTGTTCAACGGGATGGTTTTGTGGTGACATTGTGGTTTGGACCTACACTTATAGTGAATGAAATGTGGTGAAAATGAATTGTGGCATATACATATATACGATAAAATGAGGTTAGCATAAAGAATGTGTGAAAGAGTGAAATTAGTATTAAAACTGTTTTAGATGGCAGCAGTGACGTGATTTTGAAAAATCACCAAAAATAGGAGGAATATAATTAGAGGTTGAATGAGATGTGAAATTAAAGCTTAATGAGTCTACTTTCATATAAAAGAAGCAGGGCAAGCAAAGGAATTCTATATTTTGAGATATTTACAATTGTAACTGACTTGCTCAGGATGAATACGTGATCCCCTGTTTCCACTTTGAAAATCATTAAAAATTGTACAAAGCAAACTAAGAAATATAGTTTACATGCCTAAATTCCTTATTGAGACTAGTTTTAAATACAACAGACTTCAGGGTTGTTTGAGTTATGTACTGAGAGAAATTCAATTCGTAGTGGACAGAGGTCAGGCCAGTCGAGCTGTGTAACAGGGGAAACTTTAACTAATAAACTGTACTAATCTGCTGAACCAAAAATTATAAAAAAATTTAGCAAGAAGATTTATGAGTCTAGATTCAGGAAATTTTACGGATATGAATTTCGAGTTTTGTAACTCGAGTTATGATTTATTTAGTGAATATGACACAGCAGAGACAAATTAATCGAAGTGGAATAAGTAGTGAAGTTAAAGTAGACATACTTGAATTGTTGTGTAAACATGTTAGATTCTTAAATTAGTATTTACATACTACTTACTAAGCTATAAGCTTACTTCGCTTTCTCTCTTTTTCTTATAGTGTTCTCCACTTGCTCAGAGTCAAGGATCGTGAAGATCTACCCGCACTATCATACTTTGGGGTATTTGAACTAAATGTTTTGAATTATGGCATGTATAGTAGGCAAAAATTATTTTGTTATGTGTCATATTTGTCTAGGTTTAAAATATTAGTTACAAGATTTCGACCAGTTACTTTGTACAAGCCATAAAAGTTGGCTAATATTGTTCAAGATATATGTTATACGATGCATTATCAAATGGGATGACATATTTCTATCTTGGTATATGTTATGTTCGTAATACCTTGTATCTGCTCCTATGACAGTAACGGGTAAGGGTGTTACATTTAGTGGTATCGAGCTATGGTTTAGTCGGTTCTCGGACTAATAAAGTGTGTGTAAAAGTCTAGCTATACATGCCATAAAAATATTGTGATAGTGTGGTGACTCGATTATTCTAAACTGTGTTTTATTTTAATATAGTAATGGATCCTGAAGGAACTGCTACTGATGATGTTGCTAGTAATGCGCCGGCTCTGCACAAGGGACCGCTACTGTGGAAAGTAGACCGAGACATTGGGACAAGGAGATGAGGCTCGGACGCCTTTCTCCAAATGATGAACAATTGGTATATCAATTTATTCGAGCAAATCCAAATGCTCAACCTCCTCCACCCCTCCTATACCTCGACGATTCTGTAGAGCTGCTCAAGGTATAAATTTGGTAAGAATGAACAAGCCTCCGGTTGACAAGATTCAAAACAAGGGTCAAGAGTTTAGAGCAAAGGTTGATGATGATCCCGAGAAAGCGGAATTCGGCTTGAAAATTCTACCCGTATTTGATGAGCTCTCATGTACACCGAGGAATGCTTAAAGTGTGTTGATCACTTTTGAGAGATTCGACCTACCACCGGTGGAAGACTTTGGTTGCAGTGGTGCCAAAAGAAAAGTTACTTGGGATTTCTTCCAGAAGAATTTAGAAAGAAATACATAAGTTAGCGATTTATTGATCAAAACGGAAGGAGTTCCTTGAATTGAAGCAAGGAAAATGTCTGTCAGCAGAGTATGAACGCGAATTTGTAAGACTCAAAGCAAGTATGCCTGTGAATGTGTGTCCACCGAGGCCATTATGTGTAGAAGATTTGAAGATGGGCTGAATGAGGACATTAAAGTGTTTGTAGGATTTTGGAGTTGAAAGAATTTGTAGTAGTGGTTGATCGAGCTCTTAAAGCCAAGAATTGAACAAAGAAAGAAGAAAAGTCGCTATTGAGGCTCGAGATGTCGAAAAAGACAGATAAGTAAGCCATTTCAATCTCAACCAAAGAGGTCCAAAGAGACAAACCCTCGAATGACAGTTTCAATTGGGGATTTACACAGAGATCGTGGTAGAGCATATTCGGGTCTAAAGCTCAAGCTACTTGATGGCAAGTGTGGGTAATGTGCGACCTAGAAAGCCCGAGTGTCGACAATGTGGCGAGCAACATTATGGTGAGTGTTGGGGACCGAGCGAGCTTGTTTCAAAGTGTTCTCGCGAGCATTTTATTAGAGACTGTCCGGAAAAGGTTAAAGAAGAAAGATTTGAGTGTTAGATGAATACCACCGCTAGTAGAGGTAGACCACCGAGAAATACTGGAGGTGGGACTAGTAGTAGAACTGTGATGAAAGATTTAACGGCAAGATCGAAGCTAGAGCACCTGCTAGAGCTTATGCTATACGTGTTTCGAGAAGATGCATCATCTCCGATGTCATTATCGGTACATTTTCTCTTTATGATACTATTGTTATTGCATTGATTGATCCCGGTCCACCCATTCCTATATTTGCATGAATTTAGTATCCAATAAAAAGTTGCTGTTGAATTTATTGAGTTTGCAATTAAAGTGTCGAACCCTTAGGCCAATATGTGCTAGTTGACAAGGTTTGCAAGAATTGCCCATTAATGATTCAAGGTCACTGCTTTTCCGCCAACTTGATGTCATACCATTTGGTGAGTTTGACGTTATCTTGGGAATGGACCGTTAACATTGTATGATGCTAAGGTAGATTGTAAACAAAAGACACTAGAGTTAAAATGTGAAAATGGAGAAATTCATGGGTTGAAATGATTTAATCAAATAAATTGCCTATGGTGATTTCGCACATGTCCGCACGTAAATACATGAGAAAAGGGTGTGAAGCTTATCCGCTTATGTAATGAATGTTGAGATGTCTCAACTGAAATTTGAATCAGTACCTATAGTCCTGTGAGTTTCGGATGTATTTCGGAGGAATTGCCTGGTTGCCTCCAAACAGAGAGATAGATTTTGCCATTGATTTGTTGCTTGCATCGCACCGATCTCGATTGCTCCATATAGAATGGCTCCGATGAATTAAAAGAATTGAAGGCTCGATTGCAGGAGTTAACAGACAAGGGATTTGTGAGACCGAGTTTCTCTCCTGGGTGCTCTGTATTATTCAGAAGAAGAAGGATGGTTCAATGAGACTTTGCATTGATTACCGTCGACTTAATAAGGTGACTATAAAGAACAAGTACCCATTGCCGAGGATTGATGATTTATTCGATCGGTTAAAGGGGCCACAGTGTTTTCAAAGATTGATTTGAGGTCCGGTTACTATCACCGAGAGTTAAGGAGTCGATGTGCTAAAACCGCCTTTAGGACAAGGTATGGACATTATGAGTTTCGGTGATGCCTTTTGGCTTAACAAATGCTCCAGCCATATTTATGGACTTAATGAATCGGATTTTTAGGCCATATTTGGATAAGTTTGTAGTAGTGTTTATAGATGACATTTTAATTTATTCTCGAGATGAGTTTGAACATGCCGAACACTTGAGAACTATATTGCAGATCTTGAGAGAAAAGAAACTGTTTGCCAAGTTTAGTAAAAGTGAGTTCTGGCTTCGTGAAGTCGGATTTTTGGGGCATATAGTCTCAGGTGATGGTATTCGGGTGGATCCAAGCAAGATTTCTGCGATCGTTGATTGGAAACCGCCAAGAATGTATCTGAGGTTAGAAGCTTTTAGGCTTGGCCGGTATTATAGGCGTTTTGTTGAAGGATTTTCGATAATTGCCTCTCCTATGACTAAATTGTTGCAGAAGAATGTTAAGTTTGAATGGACTGATAAATGTCAACAGAGTTTTGAAAAGTTGAAAGCACGATTGATCAAGCACCAATTTTAGTACAGCCCGAGTCGAAAGGAGTTCGTAATTTATAGTGATGCATCATTGATGTGCCTTGGATGTGTGTTGATGCAAGAGGGCAAAGTAGTAGCTTATGCTTCGAGGCGCTTAAAACCGCATGAGAAGAACTATCCTACACATGATTTGGAACGTCGGCATTGTTGTTTTTGCCTTGAAGATTTGGCGACATTATTTATACGGTGAAAAATGCCGAATTTTACCGATCACAAAAGTTTGAAGTACTTGATGAATCAAAAGGACCTAAATTTGCGACATGCGAAGATGGCTTGAATTATTAAAGGATTATGATCTAGTGATTGATTATCATCCGGAAAAGCAAATGTAGTTCTTGACGCCTTGAGCGAAAAATTTCTTTTCACTTTGAGAGCCATGAACACGGGTTAGCATTGTCTCGATGACGGGTCAATTCTAGCAGAGATGAAAGCTAAACCGTTATTTCTCCAGTTGATTTGTGATGCTCAAAAGAATGATAGTGAGTTGCGGATCAAGAGAACTCAATGCGAATCGAAGTTATGACTCGATTTTGAGTTGGACCAGATGACTGCTTGATGTTTCGAGACGAATATGTGTGCCGAAAAATGATAAATTGATTCGAAAATATTACATGAGGCGCACAATGGTGTTTATCGCTTCACCCCGGTAGCACAAAAATGTATAATGATTTAAAGAAGTATTGGTGGCGGTATGAAAAGGACATTTCAATTTGTAACTAAGTGTTTGATCTGTCAACAAGTAAAAGTGAACATCAAGTACCTTCGAGATTACTTCAACCGTAATGGTGCTCGAGTGGAAATGGGACAAGATTACCATGGATTTTGTAACCGGTTTGCCTTTAACTCCTAAAAAGAAGGATGCTGTTTGGGTAGTGGTTGATAGATTAACAAAGTCAGCCCACTTTATACCAAGATATGTACCGATTACTCACTTGATAAATTAGCCAATTATATATTGCTGAAATTGTGAAGTTGCACGAGTACCTATGTCTATAATATCGATAGAGATCCAAGATTTACCTCGAGATTTTGGAAAAAGTTACAAGAAGCTTTGGGTACAAAATTGAACTTTAGTACCGCATTTCATCCACAAACAGATGGTCAAACGGAAAGAGTAATCCGGTACTCAAGATATGCTTAGATGTCTGTGTTTTAGAATTTGGAGGTAGTTGGGAGAAATATCTATCTTTGATTGAGTTTGCCTACAATAATGCTTATCAATCAAGTATACAAATGGCACCGCATTTAAGCCTTATATGGTCGTAAGTGTCGGACTCCTTTATATTGGACCGAGCTTAGTGAGAAACAGATTCACGGAGTTGATCTAGTTAAAGAAACCAAGAGAAAATAAAAGTAATTCGGATTGCTTGAAAGTCGCTTCAGATCGACAAAAGTCATATGCGATTTAAAAAGAAAAGAGATTGAATTTCAAGTGGGTGATAAAGTGTTCTTGAAGGTGTCACCATGGAAAAAGATTCGAGATTTAGTCGAAAAGGCAAGTTGAGTCCGCGTTTTATTGGGCCGCACGAGATTATCGAGAGAATTGGACCAAAGGCATATCGGTTGGCCTTACCGGCAGAGTTAGAAAAGATTCATAACGTGTTTCATGTATCAATGTTATGACGTTATCGTTCGATCCTTCACATGTGATTTCCCAACGAAATTGAGATTCGATCGGATATGACCTATGAGGAGGAACCAATAAAGATTTTGGCTCGAGAAGTTAAACAGCTTAAGAAACAAAAGTATAGCCTTAGTGAAAGTATTGTGGCACAGACATGGGATAGAAGAGGCTACGTGGGAACCCGAGGAAGCTATGAGGAAACAAGACCCAAACCTCTTTACGGTAAGATTTTCGGGACGAAAATCTCTAAAGGGGGGAGAATTGTGACAACCCGAATTAGGGCCTAATCGGAATAGTGGTTTCGTGACCACAAATCCGAGATAGAAATAATTGTTTTATAAATATTTTGGGGTTTATGATATGATTGCATGATTGTGTGAAAATTTCGTGATGAAATTCTATGCCTAAAGTGTTTAAATTGAAAGTAGGGACTAAATCGAATAAGTTGCAAAATTTGCATACTAGAAATTTTAGTATGAAATTGTTTTGAAATATTTATTAGGAGGTCTTAAATAGCAATTCTACCAATTTTAAGTTCATGGACAAATTTAGGACATGGAAGGAATTTTGGAAGGTTTAGTAGTAAGGGTATTTTAGTCATTTTGATATTAAATGAAATAAAATGGGAAAAATAACACAAAATAGTCATCTTCCCATTTAGTTGCTGCCAAACTTCACTCTCTCCATAGCTAGGATTCTTCAACTTTCAAGCTCCATAGTAAGTGATTCTAAGCCCGCTTTTAATGTTCTTTACGCTTTTGGAATCCCTAAGCTCGATTAAGCTTATGCTAGTAATAATTTAACCTAGGGTTCATATTTGGAAAAATACCCATAGGTGAAATTTGTGTATTTTGATGTTTTATGATAGAATATGAGGTTTTAAATTGTGTTAAATAATTTGTGCTACTCGATTTTAAGTGAAAACGAGTAAAACAAGATAATCGATAAAAATACCTAATGTTCATAACTATATGATAGAGTGGGAATTTGATGTTGTTGTAGAAGAGAAAATGTTCAGCATATCATAAAACATAAGAATAAGGGCTGAAATTAAATTCCGAGCCTAGGGGCAAAATTGTAATTTTGTAAAAGTTAGGGGCAAAATGTAATTTTTCTACAATGTGATTTTTGGATTGAAATAAATAGTATGAGTATTAAATGAGCTAAATGTGTTATTATAGATCAAGAAAGGCGCTGAACCGACCTCTAACGGGGAAAGAAAAGTTTTGGACTAAATTGCAAAATTTCCATATTTTGCACCAAGGTAAGTTGTATGTAAATATTACAATAATTTCATGTACATTCTTATATTTCAGCCTATTATATAAATATACTAGCTGATGTTAAAATATAAATTGACTATGGGAAGAATGGAAATAAATACAGAGAGAGATCCCTGCTGAACATTCTGAGAGATCGAATGAAATAGAGGAGCGTAGCTAGGTCACATGTATGATGCCGAGTGCACATCATGTGTACAAGAAAGCTACGAGACACCTCAGAGTAGCTAGGTCACATGCGTGATACGAGATGTATCCCATGTAGACAAGAGAGCTACGTGAAAGATAAATGTAGCTAGGTCGCATGCGTGATTCCAAGTGAAGGACACCATGTAGACAAGCGAGCTCTGAGACAAATCGGCTAGGTCGCATGAGTGGTACTAAGTGTTCCCCATGTGTACAAGAGAGCCGAACTAAATGAAGTATGATGGTGGGGTCAGTGTCTTGAAACCGTTAAATATCGAGGATTGATCCGAATTGTTCAACGGGATGGTTTTGTGGTGACATTGTGGTTTGGACCTACACTTATAGTGAATGAAATGTGGTGAAAATGAATTGTGGCATATACATATATACGATAAAATGAGGTTAGCATAAAGAATGTGTGAAAGAGTGAAATTAGTATTAAAACTGTTTTAGATGGCAGCAGTGACGTGATTTTGAAAAATCACCAAAAATAGGAGGAATATAATTAGAGGTTGAATGAGATGTGAAATTAAAGCTTAATGAGTCTACTTTCATATAAAAGAAGCAGGGCAAGCAAAGGAATTCTATATTTTGAGATATTTACAATTGTAACTGACTTGCTCAGGATGAATACGTGATCCCCTGTTTCCACTTTGAAAAATCATTAAAATTGTACAAAGCAAACTAAGAAATATAGTTTACATGCCTAAATTCCTTATTGAGACTAGTTTTAAATACAACAGACTTCAGGGTTGTTTGAGTTATGTACTGAGAGAAATTCAATTCGTAGTGGACAGAGGTCAGGCCAGTCGAGCTGTGTAACAGGGGAAACTTTAACTAATAAACTGTACTAATCTGCTGAACCAAAATTATAAAAAAATTTAGCAAGAAGATTTATGAGTCTAGATTCAGGAAATTTTACGGATATGAATTTCGAGTTTTGTAACTCGAGTTATGATTTATTTAGTGAATATGACACAGCAGAGACAGCTTAATCAAGTGGAATAAGTAGTGAAGTTAAAGTAGACATACTTGAATTGTTGTGTAAACATGTTAGATTCTTAAATTAGTATTTACATACTACTTACTAAGCTATAAGCTTACTTCGCTTTCTCTTTTTCTTATAGTGTTCTCCACTTGCTCAGAGTCAAGGATCGTGAAGATCTACCCGCACTATCATACTTTGGGGTATTTGAACTAAATGTTTTGAATTATGGCATGTATAGTAGGCAAAAATTATTTTGTTATGTGTCATATTTGTCTAGGTTTAAAATATTAGTTACAAGATTTCTACCGATTACTTTGTACAAGCCATAAAAGTTGGCTAATATTGTTCAAGATATATGTTATAATGATGCATTATCAAATGGGATGACATATTTCTATCTTGGTATATGTTATGTTCGGTAATACCTTGTATCCTGTTCCTACGACAGTAATCGGGTAAGGGTGTTACATTTAGTGGTATCGAGCTATGGTTTAGTCGGTTCTCGGACTAATAAAGTGTGTGTAAAAGTCTAGCTATACATGCCATAAAAATATTGTGATAGTGTGGTGACTCGATTATTCTAAACTGTGTTTTATTTTAATATAGTAATGGATCCTCAAGGAACTGCGGTGATGATGTCTGCTAGTAATGCGCCGGCTCTGCACAAGGGACCGCTACTGTGGAAAGTAGACTGAGACATTGGGACAAGGAGATGAGGCTCGGACGCCTTTCTCCAAATGATGAACAATTGGTATATTGAATTTATTCGAGCAAATCCAAATGCTCAACCTCCTCCACCCTCCCTATACCTCGACGATTCCTCAGAGCTGCTCAAGGTATAAATTTGGTAAGAATGAACAAGCCTCCGGTTGACAAGATTCAAAACAAGGGGCAAGAGTTTAGAGCAAAGGTTGATGATGATCCCGAGAAAGCGGAATTCGCTTGAAAATTCTACCCGTGTATTTGATGAGCTCTCATGTACACCGAGGAATGCTTAAAGTGTGTCAGATCACTTTTGAGAGATTCTACTACCACCGGTGGAAGACTTTGGTTGCAGTGGTGCCAAAAGAAAAGTTACTTGGGATTTCTTCCAGAAGAATTTAGAAAGAAATACATAAGTTAGCGATTTATTGATCAAAACGGAAGGAGTTCCTTGAATTGAAGCAAGGAAAATGTCTGTCGCAGAGTATGAACGCGAATTTGTAAGACTCAGCAAGTATGCCCAGAATGTGTGTCCACCGAGGCCATTATGTGTAGAAGATTTGAAGATGGGCTGAATGAGGACATTAAAGTGTTTGTAGGATTTTGGAGTTGAAAGAATTTGTAGTAGTGGTTGATCGAGCTCTTAAAGTCAAGAATTGAACAAAGAAAGAAGAAAAGTCGCTATTGAGGCTCGAGATGTCGAAAAAGACAGATAAGTAAGCCATTTCAATCTCAACCAAAGAGGTCCAAAGAGACAAACCCTCGAATGACAGCTTCAATTGGGGATTTACACAGAGATCGTGGTAGAGCATATTCGGGGTCTAAAGCTCAAGCTACTTCGGTGGCAAGTGTGGGTAATGTGCGACCTAGAAAGCCCGAGTGTCAGCAATGTGGCAGGCAACATTATGGTGAGTGTTGGGGACCGAGCGAGCTTGTTTCAAAAGTGTTCTCATGAGCATTTTATTAGAGACTGTCCGGAAAAGGTTAAAGAAGAAAGATTTCAGAGTGTTAGATAGAATACCACCGCTAGTAGAGGTAGACCACCGAGAAATACTGGAGGTGGGACTAGTAGTAGAACTGTGATGAAAGATTTAACGGCAAGATCAGAAGCTAGAGCACCTGCTAGAGCTTATGCTATACGTGCTCGAGAAGATGCATCATCTCCCGATGTCATTACTGGTACATTTTCTCTTTATGATACTATTGTTATTGCATTGATTGATCCCGGGTCCACCCATTCCTATATTTGCATGAATTTAGTATCCAATAAAAAGTTGCTGTTGAATTTATCGAGTTTGCAATTAAAGTGTCGAACCCTTAGGCCAATATGTGCTAGTTGACAAGGTTTGCAAGAATTGCCCATTAATGATTCAAGGTCACTGCTTTTCCGCCAACTTGATGTTGTTACCATTTGGTGAGTTTGACGTTATCTTGGGAATGGACCGTTAACATTGTATGATGCTAAGGTAGATTGTAAACAAAAGACACTAGAGTTAAAATGTGAAAATGGAGAAATTCGTGGGTTGAAACAGATTTAATCAAATAAATTGCCTATGGTGATTTCGCACATGTCTGCACAGAAATACATGAGAAAAGGGTGTGAAGCTTATCTGGCTTATGTAATGAATGTTGAGATGTCTCAACTGAAATTTGAATCAGTACCTATAGTCTGTGAGTTTCCAGATGTATTTCCAGAGGAATTGCCTGGGTTGCCTCCAAACAGAGAGATAGATTTTGCCATTGATTTGTTGCCGGGTACTGCACCGATCTCGATTGCTCCATATAGAATGGCTCCGACTGAATTAAAAGAATTGAAGGCTCAGTTGCAGGAGTTAACAGACAAGGGATTTGTGAGACCGAGTTTTTCTCCCTGGGGTGCTCCTGTATTATTCAGAAGAAGAAGGATGGTTCAATGAGACTTTGCATTGATTACCGTCACCAATAAGGTGACTATAAAGAACAAGTACCCATTGCCGAGGATTGATGATTTATTCGATCGCTTAAAGGGGCCACAGTGTTTTCAAAGATTGATTTGAGGTCCGGTTACTATCACCGAGAGTTAAGGAGTCGACATGTCGAAAACCGCCTTTAGGACAAGGTATGGACATTATGAGTTTCGGTGATGCCTTTTGGCTTAACAAATGCTCCAGCCATATTTATGGACTTAATGAATCGGATTTTAGGCCATATTTGGATAAGTTTGTAGTAGTGTTTATAGATGACATTTTAATTTATTCTCGAGATGAGTTTGAACATGCCGAACACTTGAGAACTATATTGCGATCTTGAGAGAAAAGAAACTGCTTGCCAAGTTTAGTAAAAGTGAGTTCGCTTCGTGAAGTCGGATTTTGGGGCATATAGTCTCGGTGATGGTATTCGGTGGATCCAAGCAAGATTTCGCGATCGTTGATTGGAAACCGCCCAAGAATGTATCTGAGGTTAGAAGCTTTTAGGCTTGGCCGGGTATTATAGGCGCTTTGTTGAAGGATTTTCGATAATTGCCTCTCCTATGACTAAATTGTTGCGTAAGAATGTTAAGTTTGAATGGACCGATAAATGTCAACAGAGTTTTGAAAAGTTGAAAGCACGATTGACTCAAGCACCAATTTTAGTACAAACCCGAGTCGTGAAAGGAGTTCGTAATTTATAGTGATGCATCATTGATGTGCCTTGGATGTGTGTTGATGCAAGAGGGCAAAGTAGTAGCTTATGCTTCGAGGCGCTTAAAACCGCATGAGAAGAACTATCCTACACATGATTTGGAACTGGCATTGTTGTTTTTGCCTTGAAGATTTGGCGACATTATTTATACGGTGAAAATGCCGAATTTTTACCGATCACAAAAGTTTGAAGTACTTGATGAATCAAAAGGACCTAAATTTATGACAATAAGATGGCTTGAATTATTAAAGGATTATGATCTAGTGATTGATTATCATCCTGAAAAGCAAATGTAGTTGTTGACGCCTTGAGCGTAAAATTTCTTTTCACTTTGAGAGCCATGAACACGGGGTTAGCATTGTCTGATGACGGGTCAATTCTAGCAGAGATGAAAGCTAAACCGTTATTTCTCCAGTTGATTTGTGATGCTCAAAAGAATGATAGTGAGTTGCGGATCAAGAGAACTCAATGCTAATCAAAGTTATGACTCGATTTTCGAGTTGGACCAGATGACTGCTTGATGTTTCGAGACGTAATATGTGTGCCAAAAATGATAAATTGATTCGTAAAATATTACATGAGGCGCACAATGGTCGTTTATCGCTTCACCCCGGTAGCACAAAAATGTATAATGATTTAAAGAAGTCAGATTGGTGGTGTATGAAAAGGGACATTTCTGAATTTGTAACTAAGTGTTTGATCTCAACAAGTAAAAGCTGAACATCAAGTACCTTCAGATTACTTCAACCGTAATGGTGCTCGAGTGGAAATGGGACAAGATTACCATGGATTTTGTAACCGGTTTGCCTTTAACTCCTAAAAAGAAGGATGTTGTTTGGGTAGTGGTTGATAGATTAACAAAGTCAGCCCACTTTATACCAAGATGTACCGATTACTCACTTGATAAATTAGCCAATTATATATTGCTGAAATTGTGAAGTTGCACGAGTACCTATGTCTATAATATCGATAGAGATCCAAGATTTACCTCGAGATTTTGGAAAAAGTTACAAGAAGCTTTGGGTACAAAATTGAACTTTAGTACCGCATTTCATCCACAAACAGATGGTCAAACGGAAAGAGTAATCCGGTACTCAAGATATGCTTAGATGTCGTGTTTTAGAATTTGGAGGTAGTTGGGAGAAATATCTATCTTTGATTGAGTTTGCCTACAATAACAGCTTATCAATCAAGTATACAAATGGCACCGCATTTAAGCCTTATATGGTCGTAAGTGTCGGACTCCTTTATATTGGACCGAGCTTAGTGAGAAACAGATTCACGGAGTTGATCTAGTTAAAGAAACCAAGAGAAAATAAAAGTAATTCGGATTGCTTGAAAGTCGCTTCAGATCGACAAAAGTCATATGCGATTTAAAAGAAAAGAGATTGAATTTCAAGTGGGTGATAAAGTGTTCTTGAAGGTGTCACCATGGAAAAAGATTCGAGATTTAGTCGAAAAGGCAAGTTGAGTCCGCTTTTATTGGGCCGTCTGAGATTATCGAGAGAATTGGACCAATGGCATATCGGTTATCCTTACCGCAGAGTTAGAAAAGATTCATAACGTGTTTCATGTATCAATGTTATGACGTTATCGCTCGATCCTTCACATGTGATTTCCCAATGTAAATTGAGATTCGATCGGATATGACCTATGAGGAGGAACCAATAAAGATTTTGGCTCGAGAAGTTAAACAGCTTAAGAAACAAAAGTATAGCCTTAGTGAAAGTATTGTGGCACGTACATGGGATAGAAGAGGCTACGGGGAACCCGAGGAAGCTATGAGGAAACAGACCCAAACCTCTTTCTCGTAAAGATTTTCGGGACGAAAATCTCTAAAGGGGGGAGAATTGTGACAACCCTAATTAGGGCCTAATCGAATAGTGGTTTCGTGACCACAAATCCGAGATAGAAATAATTGTTTTATAAATATTTTGGGGTTTATGATATGATTGCATGATTGTGTGAAAATTTCGTGATGAAATTCTATGCCTAAAGTGTTTAAATTGAAAGTAGGGACTAAATCGAATAAGTTGCAAAATTTGCATACTAGAAATTTTAGTATGAAATTGTTTTGAAATATTTATTAGGAGGTCTTAAATAGCAATTCTACCAATTTTAAGTTCATGGACAAATTTAGGACATGGAAGGAATTTTGGAAGGTTTAGTAGTAAGGGTATTTTAGTCATTTTGATATTAAATGAAATAAAATGGGAAAAATAACACAAAATAGTCATCTTCCCATTTAGTTGCTGCCAAACTTCACTCTCTCCATAGCTAGGATTCTTCAACTTTCAAGCTCCATAGTAAGTGATTCTAAGCCCGCTTTTAATGTTCTTTACGTTTTTGGAATCCCTAAGCTCGATTAAGCTTATGCTAGTAATAATTTAACCTAGGGTTCATATTTGGAAAAATACCCATAGGTGAAATTTGTGTATTTTGATGTTTTATGATAGAATATGAGGTTTTAAATTGTGTTAAATAATTTGTGCTACTCGATTTTAAGTGAAAACGAGTAAAACCAAGATAATCGATAAAAATACCTAATGTTCATAACTATATGATAGAGTGGGAATTTGATGTTGTTGTAGAAGAGAAAATGTTCAGCATATCATAAAACATAAGAATAAGGGCTGAAATTAAATTCCGAGCCTAGGGGCAAAATTGTAATTTTGTAAAAGTTAGGGGCAAAATGTAATTTTTCTACAATGTGATTTTTGGATTGAAATAAATAGTATGAGTATTAAATGAGCTAAATGTGTTATTATAGATCAAGAAAGGCGCTGAACCGACCTCGAACGGGGAAAGAAAAGTTTTGGACTAAATTGCAAAATTTCCATATTTTGCACCAAGGTAAGTTGTATGTAAATATTACAATAATTTCATGTACATTCTTATATTTCAGCCTATTATATAAATATACTAGCTGATGTTAAAATATAAATTGACTATGGGAAGAATGGAAATAAATACAGAGAGAGAGATCCTGTTGAACATTCTGGAGAGATCGAATGAAATAGAGGAGCGTAGCTAGGTCACATGTATGATGCTGAGTGCACATCATGTGTACAAGAAAGCTACGAGACACCCTGTAGTAGCTAGGTCACATGCGTGATACGAGATGTATCCCATGTAGACAAGAGAGCTACGTGAAAGATAAATGTAGCTAGGTCGCATGCGTGATTCCAAGTGAAGGACACCATGTAGACAAGAGAGCTACGTGAAAGATAAATGTAGCTAGGTCGCATGCGTGATTCCAAGTGAAGGACACCATGTAGACAAGAGAGCTACGAGACAAATCGGCTAGGTCGCATGAGTGGTACTAAGTGTTCCCCATGTGTACAAGAGAGCCGAACTAAATGAAGTATGATGGTGGGGCTGTGTGCTGAAACCGTTAAATATCGAGGATTGATCCGAATTGTTCAACGGGATGGTTTTGTGGTGACATTGTGGTTTGGACCTACACTTATAGTGAATGAAATGTGGTGAAAATGAATTGTGGCATATACATATATACGATAAAATGAGGTTAGCATAAAGAATGTGTGAAAGAGTGAAATTAGTATTAAAACTGTTTTTAGATGGCAGCAGTGACGTGATTTTGAAAAATCACCAAAAATAGGAGGAATATAATTAGAGGTTGAATGAGATGTGAAATTAAAGCTTAATGAGTCTACTTTCATATAAAAGAAGCAGGGCAAGCAAAGGAATTCTATATTTTGAGATATTTACAATTGTAACTGACTTGCTCAGGATGAATACGTGATCCCTGTTTCCACTTTGAAAATCATTAAAATTGTACAAAGCAAACTAAGAAATATAGTTTACATGCCTAAATTCCTTATTGAGACTAGTTTTAAATACAACAGACTTCAGGGTTGTTTGAGTTATGTACTGAGAGAAATTCAATTCGTAGTGGACAGAGGTCAGGCCAGTCGAGCTGTGTAACAGGGGAAACTTTAACTAATAAACTGTACTAATCTGCTGAACCAAAATTATAAAAAAATTTAGCAAGAAGCTTTATGAGTCTAGATTCAGGAAATTTTACGGATATGAATTTCGAGTTTTGTAACTCGAGTTATGATTTATTTAGTGAATATGACACAGCAGAGACAGCTTAATCGAAGTGGAATAAGTAGTGAAGTTAAAGTAGACATACTTGAATTGTTGTGTAAACATGTTAGATTCTTAAATTAGTATTTACATACTACTTACTAAGCTATAAGCTTACTTCGCTTTCTCTCTTTTGTCTTATAGTGTTCTCCACTTGCTCAGAGTCAAGGATCGTGAAGATCTACCCGCACTATCATACTTTGGGGTATTTGAACTAAATGTTTTGAATTATGGCATGTATAGTAGGCAAAATTATTTTGTTATGTGTCATATTTGTCTAGGTTTAAAATATTAGTTACAAGATTTCGACCAGTTACTTTGTACAAGCCATAAAAGTTGGCTAATATTGTTCAAGATATATGTTATACGATGCATTATCAAATGGGATGACATATTTCTATCTTGGTATATGTTATGTTCTGGTAATACCTTGTATCCTGTTCCGGCGACGGTAACGGGTAAGGGGTGTTACAATCTCCATCCTCTCGGTGATGTGTAGTATAAACTAGAGTTGGCTGCCTTGCCTCAGTATGACTAGCACCTCTGCCTGGTTCCCTCTGACCACAGCTCAAACCATTACAACTTTTGGCCTGACCATTGCCTCTCAGTGGCTGCCGAACACCCCTCGGCGACTGTACAATACCCATACCAGTAGCTTGCACCTGATCTAGCCTCCATGGACAGTCTCTAATATGATGCTCAAATGATCCACATCTCAAACATGCCCCAATCCTTTTTTAGCACTCACCCTGATGGCTCAGCATAGGGCTGCGGTCTAGTAACAGCAACAGGGGCCCCAACTCTAACCGGCCCATCAACTTTGGCCTTTTTCTTAGGCCTCAAAAAAGAACTTAAGGTTTCCAAATCCCTCTTGTTCCTACCTCTCTCTTTCTCATGATTCTGGTGCTCAAAGCGCTTCACCTCTTTTGCGATCTTCACATTATCTACCATAATAGCAAAATCTCGCTGCCTCTGTGGAGCTATCAGAACCCGTAAACTATCCCTGAAACTGTCCTCGAAATGAACACACCACTTGTACTCAGTTGGCACCATCCCTCTCGCATAGCAACTTAATCGTAAAAATTCAGCCTCATATTCAGCCACTGATTTATCCCCTTGAGTCAGATTTAGAAATTCTCTCCTCCGGGCATCCATATAACTAGCTCCCACATACTTTCCCTAGAAAACAGACTTGAAAAATACCTAGGTCAACCAATCAGTCTGAGTGCCCTCTTTAACTGTAAGTCACAATTGGTAAGCCTCATCCCTCAACAGTGACACTGAACCCTTTAGTTTTTGCTCGAGGGTGCAGTCGAGATCGTCCATGATCCTCTCTATGGCCTCAATCCAATACTCAGCCACATTAGGGAAACTCCAGCAATACCCTTAAAAATCTCAGCTCCATTAGACTGGAGTAGTTCCATAATCGACCCATGGCTCACAGCACCAGTATTGGGCCCAGCGACCCTCTCCAGAATTTGTAACATAGCTTGGGATAGTGCATCGTCCCCGGCCGCATGATCATGTGACCCAGTCCCAGTCACAGGTAAAGCCAACGCCTCCCTAGCCTTAACATTAGGCATGTGGGCAGACGACGAAGACCCAACCCGAGCACCTCAATGGCCTTCTCCACGGCCTCTTGTACCCCTTCCACGAGTACCTCTGGTGCTCATATCGAATTGTGTTTTATCTGTACTAATAGTTTTATGCATCAATTTTACAGTTCCAATGTTTATTAACAAATATTTTATGGAAAACAGTATTAGTAATTCAGAGTTTGTTTTCGCAGATTGCAGTCTTACTACAATTTTTACTTTACCCTAAATAGAGTATTTCAGTACAGTCTACTACCTATAGTAGTCTCAGTATTTCAATTTAAATAATCAATAGTTTTAGAAGACTTACAGAATCGGCGCCGAAGACTCGGTGTACCACACATTCAGTAAAAATATTTCAAAATACTTGAAATCATTTGAAATAGTTCTTTTTAGAAATTCCAAGTTTTTAGAAGAAACTCAAATCCACGGTCGAGTTTGCAACCTGGCTCTGATACCACTAAATGTAACACTCCAAACCTGGCCTGAACGTTATGGCCAAATCTAGCAGTGTCACATTGAAGTGTTTTTCGTAAAGCGAGATATCATTGAAAAGCCCATTCTATATTTATCTCTTTATGATCTTAACAATGATTTTAGGATGTCTCGTTCATTTTCAAAATGTAAGTCTTTTGGAAAAAGTTAATCATATGAAAACGTCATTAATTTTTAAAAATGTTATTTCAAGCAGAATCTCTTAAAACAAGTTGCGTATTTGTGGTGTTTTTTAAAAATATTTATCTTTCTGAAAACCCGCGTCTTTCCCTACTGCTAGAAGTTATAAACCAACAATTAAAAACCTAAATTAGAGTAAAAATCCATAAAAGCCTTATTAAAGTAAAAATACCCAAATTAAAATTACTTATACTTTAAAAATCAAATGTGATAGTACGTGCGGTTGTGTGGCCACCTTTGAGTCCCACGCAGCACCTATCCACCTAAGACTACGAATTATCTGCACAGATAAATAGTTGGGTGAGTTATTGAAACTCAGTGTGTAATCCCATATCAAATAAACAAATAGTAAGCATATACAGTCTGGGCCTAAGCCCAATACAGTGATGGTTCAGTCTCAGTTAGGACCTTAGCCTATTACAATATCAGTATCAGTTTGGGCCTGAGCCCATCTCAGTAACAATAATAGTACAGTTATGCAGTCATGAGATCGTACCCAGCCAGCCTTTACACTCCATCTCCGTCCAACCCTGCACTCCATGTGCGGATATAATCAACCCACCCATCCCTACACTCCAAGTAGTACCTGTTGCGACACTAAATAGTATTTGCAGCAGAGCTGCCAGTACAGTTCACTTCCTCTAATCATAATAAAACCCATCCCCATGCAACATATCATCCATCATGTCATGTCATAATATCATACATGTATTCAATATGTTTAAAATGGCATGCTTAAATATAATCATACATCACATAGGGGCATAATAGTTATTTTATTAGTTAGGGTCCAAGTAAACTTACCGACCTAACAGTAGGTCCACAGACGTCTCGGGCGACACGTGCAACATTAACAGTCAAATAGTGAAAATGGGCCCACACCTATATTGCTGACCCATATTGGCCTACATGCCCGTGTGGCCCACATAGCCTAGAAATGGCCTTGGCCGTGTGAATTACACTGGCTGGCTCAATATTCTCCACACATCCATGTGGTTTACCTGTGTGGGGCCCACATGCCCTTGAGGCCCACACGGCCCAATTCAGCCTTAGCCCATGAAATTGCTCATGGCCGGCCATGTCGTCAATACGCCCATGCTTAGTCACATGGCCTACCTACACGATCGTGAGCACGTCCGTGCAGCGTCGACACCCATTCATTCCAGGTTTTGCCGGTTTCTATAGTCGAAGATGCATTTGTACACACCTGATGTATCAAATGGAATCTAACGGAGTTCCAAATCGATCACAATATCCACCTCCTTACCGAAAATCAATCAAAATCACACCCTTGATTCTTAGGAGATGCACCAATCAACCTTGATCTCCATGTACACGAATTTCACAACCTTTATTTATTAAACCTATACTTGAATCATAATACAATCTTGACTGAACCACACATACTGCTCAACACTACCTTCATTCAGTAACTTATGGTTCTTTACAACAATACCTAAGACACTTACCAACAACGACAAAGCAGAATGCAATTCAGTGATGTAATGAACCAAGAACCAAAGAGGAGGATTAAACTAAAACAATAAATAGAGGAGGGTGACGACAGGAAGAGGAAAAGAAATGTTGCTCAGAAAAGAGAAAAGCCGAAAGGGGTAGAAGTAAAGTAGAGACTTACCTACCAATATTCATCCAAGTAAATGTGCAAGTAGATGGACAGCCTGCTGAAGGAAATGAGGAAGAAACAGGGAAGGAAAATTGGCGGAAAACAAACAAAATGAGAAGAGGGATCTTGTCTAAAAACTGAAAGACATGAGAGGAGGAGAGAAGCAATATACGGCCAAAGCCCAAATGGAAAGGGTGACTATCAAGAACCGATTGAGAGAGAGAAGCAAAGAGAATTGGCTAAAAGAATAGAGAGAGGAGCAGAGAGAGCATTTGGCCAAGAAGAAAAAAGGAAAAGTGCTTGACAGAAGAGTAGGAGAAAAAGAGCAAAATGACAAGCAAGGGATATGAAGAAAAGTGCAAGCCTAAAATAAGCAAAAACAATAGATACAACAAGACTCCCTAACACAATTCGGCCTCTGAAGAAAAGAAAAGAACCAAATGTTGACAGCCACCAAAAATACAGAATAATGGCCAACCCAAAGCTGAGCTCTTGAGTGACCAGAACCCCAATACGACACCAATTGATGCGATCCCGATCGCATCATGTTTCGATACACTTTGACAATATCAATATTGGCCTAAACGTGAGGGGCCCAAGTGCAAAATGAAATCTAATTTTCAGTTTGTTAATTTGTGTGTAGGTCTTAATTAAGCGAACTTGGTTTGGAAACCATTGCTGGATTAATCGAACTATCAGAGATGTTCGATTCAAGTTTTCTATGCAATTTGCTACAAGCTCATTTTGCTCGTTCATAGCTCATTCAAGTTTATTGAGCCCAACATTATTCAGTTTTAGCTTGTGCGTCAATTTGCTGGAATATTTAATTTGGTTTCAGCTCAATTTTAGTTTTATTTAGTTTATGTGTTTTGAACTAAATAATTGCTGGATTGAACTTTTAATATGTTTAGTTAATTAATTTAGTTTTTTAATTGCTAAAATACTTAGTTTAATTAGTTAAGTTGTTGGAATAAATTACTCATCATAGTTAATTGAGTTCATCTTAGTTAATTAAGTTGCTGGAATAAATTACTCATCATAGTTAATTGAGTTCATCTTAGTTAATTAAGTTGCTGGAATAAATTATTCATGTTAGTTAATTAAGTTCATCTTAGTTAATTTAGTTGCTGGAATAATTTAATGATGCATGTGTTTTTTATGTTTTAAGTTCATTTATTTAAGTTAAGTGTTTCATGTGTTTTATGTGTTTAAATGTGTTTAATATGTATGTTTTAATGTGTTTAATTTCAAGTGTCTTTTTTGCTAGAAACTGTTACATTCAAGGGCTGTTACAAATTGATTAATGTGACTTTTCAAGTGAATTTCGGTTACATACAAGGGGGAACATTATTCTTCATTAAAAGGAGTTGTTATCATCCATTAAAGGAAGCATTATACATCCTTAAATTCAGCAGCAGCCTCTTTCATCTTCCATAACCAATTGTTGATTAAAATGATCATTTCATGAGTTAATTTTTCATTAAAGTTGTTGGTGTCCATTTGGTTGACCAAGGAGACTTCAAAGGTTTTTCCTAAGGATTCAAGTCTATTGATTCAGCTGATTGAAGAGTATTGAAGGATGGAGTTACTTAGTTCTGTATTTTAAGAGTTTTCTAGCTTTACTTCAGCTTATTATCACCTCATTAAGATGATCATATGTGACTATTCGGCTAGATCTCTTTGGTACTATAAATATGTGTAATCAGCCTTTTGTAAAAAACCTTTTGCTAAATTTATGCTATATTTGATTTTTGTGAGTTATCCAATTCTCTTTGTTCTTTTGGAACTGATCTAACTTATCAAGCTTTGCTTCTGGCGTCTATCCTTCCTTGTTAAATCGAACTTATCACTTTTCTAAATGTGGCATTCAACCTTACCTTTGGTTCCTATCTTGCATAGATAGTGGGTCAAGGTTTTCTATCAAACTATCCCTTATCATTTCCACCAATTTCAACCTAAGTACTTGTCTAAGTTTAGGGTCAACAATCCAATAATTATTGGTTCACTCTTAAGCCTTAGTCAAATACAATTCTTCAATTCCATAACCATTTTGAAACCATTCCACTTGAGCATATCTTTCATAATTCCAAACCACTTTTATCAACCATTTAGATTTACTAAAATTCACGATCGGGCAACATTACGACTAGAATCATCATCGAAATGAGGTTGTATAACCAACTCTCCCACAACTTCAAATCCCCAACTAGAACACTCCCATGGCACTGGCAGCAAAATAAAACATACCTTGTGCATAGCAGGACTCGAACTCAGGACCTTCAGTAACAATGACCCGCCACTTATCCCCTAGACCAGTAGGCCCTTTCTGACATGAAATACCCACATTTATTTAAATGCCTACTAACTAGAGACAGGGTTTGTTCTTTCAAAAACAAAACTTTCGCACAAGCCAAGGCTTGAACCCAAGACTTCTCAAGCACTTCCCAAGACACTTAACCACTAAAGCAGACATGCGTTTATGTAACACAAACATACAAAAATAAATACTTAGAATTTTTAGGGCGTTACATATAGCCAGTCAATGTCCCAATCGACGAGTTATGGTGGTTAGGGCCAACGGAGAAATTGAGTCTGAAGAAGAAAAAGAGTGATGCGAGCATGGCCAATGAGCTAGCTGCCGAACCCATTGAGCTATCTTTGGGGCCAATTCTGTAACAGTCTGGTTTTGACCCTAGTCGAAATAGTGGTTTCGGGACCACAAGTTTGAGTCTGAAAAATATTTTAATATTATTTTCTGTGTTTGTGATAAGTGAAGTTACATCTGTAAAATTTCTATGATTTAATTTGTCTGTTTCTGTGCTTAATTACGAAAAAGGATTAAATCGCGTAAAGTGTAAAAATTAAGTGCTAAATGTTAAAGCACCTATTTGGCTTGGCCTTTAACATAAAGGTCCTTGCATGTCAAATTGACCATTTATCTTAGTGGTGGACAAACATGGACATGATTTGGAAAAAATTTAATGATAATTGCATCACAACTTCAATTAAAAGGCTGCTGCACATTCAGCTTCCCAAGGGAGGATTAAAGGAGCTCATAACTCTTTGGATTATCAATTACTAGCAAGATTCAGCTCAACTCATTAAGTGTACTCAATTAAGATGATTGGGAATGTAAATAACCTAAGCTATTGGTGTCACCTAGGTCTAGGAGTTGCTCAAATTCATGTTAATCATATTTGGAGTTAAGTCATCTCATTAATAGTTTAATTGAACTAATTAGAAGCTGTCCATTCGGCTAGAGCTAGCTCATCCTATAAATACTTTGTTCATTCCATGTTGTAAGGAATTTTTTCTCATTTCATGAATATTTTACTTCATTGTGAGTGTTCAACTCTCACAGTTCTCTCTAGACTGAATCGGCTTATCAAGACAAGTCTTGTGGCGTCAATCCTGTCTTGTCTTTGAACTTATCACTTGCTTAAGTGTGGCGTTCATCTATACCTTTGGTTCTTATCTATTATAGATAGTGGCTCAAGGTTCCTATCTATACCTAAGTGTTATTTAAGATTCGGGTCAACCTTTACCTATATTGTTGGTTCAATCTTGGCTTTAGCCAAATTCACCAATCTATCATCACAACTATCCTTTAACCCTTTGTTTTGAACCTATCTTTCAACCTTTTCTAGCCCATTTCGAAACAACTCAAGTCTTACTTAATTTTTATGATCGGGTAAACGAACGAATCGAATCACATTACGAGATTGATTTAGTATCATTTGGTATCAGAGCTAGTTTAAAACTAAGTAAGTTTGACATTTTCTTATTCCCAGTTTAGTTTTAAAAAAAATTGTATAAAAAAATTCAGCATCAATTGAAAGTAAAAGTGTGAAAATCATTTTTGGAGAGTACAAAAATTCGTTTGATTTAAAAAAAAAAGAGAAGCTAGCTTGAATGTGTTTCTACTGCCCGAAATCATTTTTTTCTCCACTAAACCAATCGACCACACTTCAAAGCATGTCAAAATTATTTCTAGCCTACCCTTTTGTCCTAACATCAATCCCCACCCAACTAAGCATCACTTTTGCAAGCCGATTCCACAATGATTGCTGATTTGTCTAAGTAGTCTATTGAGAACTTGGAGAGGCGAACTTGAGTGAAAAAGGTAAGAGTGCGGTGAGTTCATTAGAGCGAGAAAAGCCAAAAGAGTGCAAAATTTTCTTTTGAGAGAAATTGTGAGGATTATTGTGAGTTAAACACAATGTCAAAAAGTCTGGAAAGGAATCCTATGGAAGGTGGTGGTGTACGTCCTGTGAGAAACATTACTCCTGGAATTGAAGTGCCTGATTTGGCTTAACAAGCAATGATGGGTGAATTCCAATGGTTGCTCTGAAATGAATTAGAGCCTATTCATGAGCATTTGGAACAATTAGAGGAACAAGTCCAACGTGAGAGGATACCACAAAATCCAAGGCATGAGCATGGACATCATAGGCTAAACTGAGATGACCTTTATGAGCCTAGTGATAATGAAAGTGACCAAGTTATGGTTCAAAGTGAAAGGCAACAAGGCCAAAGGAATCGACCTCTGAGAGAAACAAATCATATCGATGACAACCTTAAGAACATCAAAATGACAATTCCCCTATTCCAAGGGAAAAATGACCCCAAGGCGTATTTGGAGTGGGAAAAGAAGATTGAACTAGTCTTCAAGTGCCACAACTACTCGAAGAGCAAGAAGGTAAAACTCGTTATCATCGAGTTTTCTAATTATGCCATCATTTGGTGGGATTAGCTTACGATGAGCTAGAGGAGGAACGGGGAGCGACCCATCTCTACTTGGGTCGAGATGAAGGCAATCATGTGGAAACATTTTATCCCATTGTATTATCACTGAGAATTGTATCAGCAATTGTAAAATCTCACCCAAAGCAACCAGAGTGTCGAAGATAACTATAAAGAAATGGAGGTGGCCATGATCTGAGCCTACATCGAGGAAGATCGTGAAGCAACAATGGCTAGATTTCTTGCGAGTCTAAACTGAGACATTGCTAACATAATAGAATTACAACACTATGTCGAAGTGATGGACATGGTCCATGTGGCTATTAAGATCAAAAAGCAATTGAAGCAGAAGGGATGTAGCCAACCCTATTCCAATGTCACAACCACGAAGTGGGGACAAGGAGCCAGCAAAGCCCCTATTTGATCCAAAGATCCTGTTGCAGCCACCAAGTTTAATCAACAAGTGGTGAGATGAGTAAAGGCAAGAACGAGTCTATCCCTAATAGAACAACAAACATAAAATGTTTCAAGTGCCAAGGGAGGGGACACATAGCCAGTCAATGTCCCAACCGATGAGTTATGGTGGTTAGGGCTAGCAGAGAAATTGAATCTGAAGAAGAAAATGAGGAAGAGCCCGAAAACCACACCGATGAAGAGGAAGATTTAGAATATCCTATTGAAAGTGAGATCCTCGTTGTTAAAAGGAGTTTGAGTATTAAAAGTGTCAAAGATGAACAACAACTGGAAAACATATTCCACACTCGTTGCCACGTCCAAAGCTAAGTGTGTAGTGTGATAATCGACGAAGGAAGTTGCACCAATTTTGCTAGCAGCATGCTAGTGGAGAGACTTGGCTTAGCCACGACTAAGCACCCTAACCCCTATAAATTGCAATGGCTCAATGATGGTGGCAAACTCAAAGTGACCAAGTAAGCTATAGTGGCATTTTCCATTGGCAAGTACCAAGATGAAGTGGTGTGTGATGTGCTGCCAATGTGCGCGGGTCATCTTCTGTTGGGGCGTCCATGGCAATTCGACCGACGTGCGATCAATGATGGACACATGAATAGATATACTTTTAAACACTTAGGAAAGAATGTAACCCTCGCACCCCTTACCCTGAAATAAGTGTACGAGGACTAGCTCAAGTTGAAACAATATGTAGAAAAATCAAAAGAAAAAGAACAAGAAAAAAAGAATAAGCAAGAAAAAGAAAAGAAAATAGAAAAAAAAGAGAGGAAAATTTGAAAAGAGTGACTCAAAAACTTGAGTGGAAAAAGAAAAGCAAAAAGAGAATGAAAATGAAAAAATGAGCGTCTATGCAAGGAAAAGAGAAGTGAGGAAATTACTTTTGATGAGGCAGGCCGTTCTTGTACTTATGTACAAGGAAGGTCTTTTTGGAACTAATGAAATTGATGATACCTTTTCCTCTTCAATTGCTTCTTTGCTACAAGATTTTGAAGACATGTTTCCGAAGGAAGTACCAAGCAGATTGCCTCCCATTTGAGGCATAGAACATCAAATTGACTTCGTGCCTAGAGCCACGATCCCAAATAGACCAGCCTGTCAGAGCAACCCCGAAGAGACTAATGAGTTACAAAGGTAAGTGCTGACTTGATGGAGAAAGGCTACATCCAAGAGAGCTTGAGCCCATATGTTATTCTATTCTTATTAGTGCCAAAAAAGATGGCTCATGACGCATGTGTGTTGATTGCCGCGCGATCAACAAGATCACCATCAAGTATAGGCACCCTATCCCTCGACTCGATGGCATGCTTGACGAGTTAAATGGAGCCCAACTATTCTCGAAAATTGGCTTAAAGAGTGGCTATCACCAGATTCGCATGAGGGAGGGAGACAAGTGGAAGACCGCCGTCAAGACAAAATATGGTTTGTATGAAATTCTAAAGTGCCATTCGGTCTTACTAATGCTTCTAGCACGTTTATGCAATTAATGAACCATGTATTGTGTGCTTTCATAGGTAATTTTTGTGTGGTTTACTTTGATGATATTCCAGTATATAACAAATCTTTGGAAAACCATGTTCAACATTTGCGTGTTGTACTGGAATTTTTGCGTAAGGAAGTTCTCTTTGTTAATATTAAGAAATGCTCTTTTTGTACTAATAAAGTTGTGTTTTTAGGATTTGTGGTGAGTGCTGATGGACTTGAAGTCTACCGAGAGAAAATCAAAGAAATTCAAGATTGGCCGCGCCCTACAAACATCAGCCAAGTAAGGAGCTATCATGGACTCGCAAGCTTTTATGGGAGGTTTGTACCAAACTTTACTACTTTAACTACTCCTCTAACGAGGATTATTAAGAAAAACTCGCCATTTCATTGGAGTGAGTAGCAAGAGATTGCTTTTAATAAGATTAAAGAATTTTTGACTAATGCACCTCTTTTGTCTCTGCTCGACTTTAACAAAAACTTCGAGCTTGAGTGTGATGCCTCAAGAATAGGAATTAGAGCTGTTTTGATCTAAGATAGGCGTCCCATTGCATATTTCAGCGAGAAGCTTAACAGGTCCACTCTTAATTATCCCACATATGACAAGGAAATGTATACCTTAATTCTGGCATTGGAGACATGGCAACACTATCTTTGGCCTAAAGAATTTATTATACATACGGATCACGAAGCATTGAAGCACCTTAAGGGACAAAACAAGCTGAACAAGCGCCATGCTAAATGGGTGGAGTTCCTTGAGTCATTTCCCTACGTGATCAAGTATAATAAAGGTAAGGAGAACATAGCTGCGGATGCGCTTTCATGAAGGTATGCCCTCATTAATCATTTAGATGCTAAACTGCTTGGGTTTGCCTACTTGAAAGATCTTTATGAAACTGACATTGACTTTGGTGGAGTGTATAAGTCGTGTGTGCAAGGTGCTTTTGAAAGGTATTTTCGGCAAGATGGTTACCTATTTCGCAAGGGTAAGTTATGCATACCCCAAGGATCGGTTCGAGAAGTGCTAGTCAAGAAGCAAGTAGTGGAGCACTTATGGGCCACTTTGGCATAGCCAAGGCCCTCCAAGAACATTTTTTATTAGCCAAAGATGAGGCGTGACGTAACTAGAGCGTGTGAGCATTGCATTGCTTGCAAGAAAGCTATGTAGTGAATCAAGCCACATGGGCTGTATACCCCATTGCCAATTTCGGAAGAACCGTGGGTAGACATTTCTATGACTTCGTTCTAGGGCTTCCTAGAACCAAGAGTAGGAAAGACTCTATTTTTGTTGTTGCAGATCGGTTCTCTAAAATGACCCACTTCATTGCATGTCATAAAATTGATGACACTTTAAATGTTGCTAATTTCTTTTTTAAGGAAATAATTTGGTGTCATGGTGTTCCAAGGACCATCGTAACCGATCGAGATGCTAAGTTTCCTAGCCACTTTTGGAGAACCTTGTAGGGTAAGCTCGGTACCAAGTTCTTGTTTTTTACAACGTGCCACCCCTAAATAGATGGTCAAACGAAAGTTGTCAATCGGGTCCTGTCAAATTTGCTACGGGCCATCATTAGAAAAAATTTGAAAACATGGGAGGAATGCTTGTTACATATCGAGTTTGCCTATAATCACTCAGTACATTCGAAAACCAAGCACTCCCCTTTCAAAGTGGTATATGGTTTTAATCCTCTAACTCCTTTAAACTTAGTTCCTTTTCCTTCCAACCAACTAGTGCATGTAGATGGCAAGTGAAAGGCTGAATTTGTGAAATAGCTACATCAAAGAGTTAAGGAGAATATTGAGAGGAGAAGCGAGCACTATGTTCGTAAGGCAAACAAGGGATGCAAATAAGTCATATTCGAACCCGGTGATTGGGTTTGGATCCATATGCACAAGGAAAGGTTCCCTGCACAAAGGAGGTCTAAGCTACTGCCAAGGGGTGACGATCCTTTTCAAGTCTTGGAAAGGATCAACGAAAACTCTTATAAATTAGACCTACCAAGTGAGTATGGAGTAAGTTCTAGCTTCAATGTTGTTGACTTATCCCCTTTTGATGTAGGTGACGATTTAGGGACAAATCGCCTTGAAGAAGGGGGATGATGCGAGCATGGCCAAGGAGCTAGCTGCCAAACCCATTGAGCTACCTTTGGGGACAATTACTCGAGCAAGGGCCAAGAAGTTCAATGATATGAACTCATTTCAATGATGATCCAAGTCGTTTAAATGCCCGATCGTAAAATGGAGAAGTATCATTCTACTTGGAGTTAAGGCTGAAATTGGCTAGGCATAAGTTTAAAACAAAGGATTTCTAGTATTTTAAATATAGTAAAGGTTGATAACAAAGATAGGGATATTTTTAAGTGGTATTTCAGATGGAATAGTTTAGGCTTAAGGTTGAAAAGTGAACCAATATTATAGGACAGTATTGACCCGAAACATATAACAACACTTAAGGTGGATAGAAAGATAGGTAAGCCATGACCCATTATCTATATGGAGATAGCAACCAATCGGTATAAGGGTAAATACCACACTTGTTAAAGTGATAAGTTCAAATGAATCAAATTGACGCCACAAAAATAACTTGATAAGTCAATTGAGTCACAAAAGAACAAAGGGAGTTGAGTAACTCACAATTGGTATAATATTCATAAAAAAGAGTCAAAAGTTGTAACCTTCAAATGTTTACAAAAACAACTATTTATAAGCTTTAAGATGCCTCTTGAAATTCGGCATCTATGGTGTTCACACACAATTAAAATGTTCACACTTAAATAATAAATTTGGTTCTTGAATGCTTCCCTAAATCCGAATAGACACATTCCTTCCCCAAATCTGTTCATGAATGCTTAGTCAAGAAAAAAGCTTAAATTCCATGAATAATCTACCTTATATCTTCTTTCACTCCTCTTAGCCGTACATGAATGTGAAGGTGCCATGCATGTCCCTTAAGTCTTTCATTAATAACATTGTAGATGCATGGATGAGTCAATGATTCTTCAAATTCATTCCCCAAGCTGATGCATGAGCATTGTTGTTTAATGTGTAGAAATAATGTAGCTTCTCCTCCTTCGGATATGCATATATGCTTAGCATGGAAGAAAAATCCATATGCCTTGAATGTTCATATGTCTTGCATGAAACATGCACCTTCAATTAATTGGACGCATTAATGATGGACTGGTTCATGAATTGTAGCATGTATCTTGTAAATTCGTTCCTCCCATTGTGCATGCATGTTGTTAATTCAATGAGCTTATTTTCCAGCAGCCAAATTAACTAACTAAAATTAAGAGCTTCATTTTGCACTTGGGCCCCTCGTGCTTGGGCTAATTCCGATGTCATCAAATTGTATCATGACATAATGTAACACCCCAAACTCGTGACCGACGCCGGTGTCGGACACGAGGGGTTAACGGCCAAATCCTCTCAAGATACCAACCAATTTGACATTACCAGTCAGGCTGGAAAACTGCGTCACCGTCGCCTTAAAAATCATATCTCGAGTTTCAAAACTCGGAAACTGGTTTTGTAAATTTTCCCTGAATTTAGACTCATATACCCATCCATGGATTTATTTTAGAATTTTGGTTGGGCCAATTGGTACAGTTTATTAGTTAAAGTCACCCATGTTACAGGGATCTACTGCTCTGACCTTCGCGCGTTACAACTTGAATATCTCTCTGTACAGGGCTTTAATACTGGTGCTGTTTGTTTCTAATGAAACTAGACTCAAAATGGAATCTGTACATATAAGGAATGACTCCTAATTCTTTCTGGATAATTTATGGTAAATTTTCAAAGTCCCGACAGGGGACCCAGAAACCGTTCTGGCCCTGTCTCACGAGAACTTTAATATTTCTCAGTATACAGCTCATATGGTCGTTCTGTTTCATCCATATAAAAATAGATTCATCAAGGTTCAGTTCCATAATTTACTCACTATTTAATTCTACTTATACTATTTTTAGTGATTTTTCAATCTCATCCCACTGCTGCTGTCCGCAACAGTTACTGCAGTAGACTATGCCAATTTCATGAATTTTCCCTTGGCCTTAATCATCCATCATACATGACACAAATTATGGCCACCTTATCAAAATTTGAGTTTCTAAGACTCGTGGCTATAGGTTCTAGCATCCCACTCGACGACCACATAGGCCATTTTCACATGGCTTAAAGTTTACAACCCACAATTCGACAAAATATAATAACCTATACATGCCAAATGTTCTTCAACAACAAAAACAATACCACAAGGTTTCAGCCGGTGTGATGACTTCAACGACGGTTCCGAGCACGCAACAATACGAGTCCAAGAGACCTAAAATGGGTGACAAGAAAACACCGAGTGAGTTTACAACTCAGTAAGTCATAAGCATTCCACAACCATCCATTAACAAAATTATTACAACATGAAATAATGAACGAGGCTAAGTACTCCATCCATATCGAACTATATCATAGTTCCTTGGACCTTTCGGTTCAATCTCATACCAAGTCATACATCCACATTTCATATTCTATACAATAAGATATTTGGGGCATTTTACACACCAACTCATTTTCACCACAATCATACAATTGCAATCATCACATAGATTTAAAGCTTACCAAGCTCAACCCCGAGCATGAACATATTACCTATTCGTCATGAGCTCAAGGTACTTACCCGATCCGCTGTCCACACTCAACTCGATGGAGACACACCTCCATATAATTGTTCGATCGGAGATATTTATATATATATATAGAGTACGCACACACAGTGCTTAATACTCGATTTCGCACACTTAGTGCCATGCGATTTAAGCCCGCACACATAGTGCCATGCCCTTCGAGCTCGCACACTTAGTGCCATATATTTCCAGCATGCACACTTAGTGCCATATTTTTCCAGCACGCACACTTAGTGCCAATCTCGTCACCGTACACACGTATTGCCCGCACACTTAGTGCCGAAAGCAAACTGCCTACACATTTCACTATTTCTTTTACATTCAACAATTGTCATCACTCCATACACATACAATTTCATTTATATATATATAGCATCCCATTAAACACAATTGCATAGATTTTACAATCATTTAAGCAATATCAAACATATGTGCTTAATGACTTACCTCGACGTTGTCGTACGCCTTCAACGGCTATTCAATTACTTTTTCTTTTCCCTTGTCCAACTTCGATCCTTTGAGCTCTTGAGCTAAATCAAACAAATTTACTTCCCAATCAAACACACACATACGGCAACCATATATTGTTTTTAACACATTCGGTCACTTGGGCGACCCATTTAACTTTTAAGCATTCATTTCAAATTTTTAGTTAAACAATGCCGAATGCTATTAGCTACTAATGCCACACACACATATGCATAAAATTTAATCATACATGACCCATAGCTCATTTGGTCATTCATCTCTCAAACTTACCAAGCTTCATACCACACTTCCTTGGTCAATACATATATAAGCACAATTTAGCATTTTCATTTACTTAATATTTCATACCTATCATGCTAGCTGAATATTGTTTAATCAAGTTCAACATCCTCATATACTGCATTAGCATCCAAACAACCTATATGAACATTTAACTAATTCAAGCTTCACCCATCCACACTTATTCATTTAACATAAAGAAAATATATCAACCTCTTCACTATCAACCATGGCCGAATGCTTCATGGGTTTAAGGTAGATTCAAGAAAGAACCTCATAATTATTAAGATGTAAGCAACTACCCTTGTTCATCTAGATTTAGTATGAACAACAACTATCACCATTATTAATCACCATAGCCGAAAACCTCACCCTCATGGCCGAATGTACCAAACATTTCCTAACTAAACTTTCACAAATTTTTAACCTCATATCGACCTCGACTTGTTCAATACAACATGAAACAATCCCTTCTCCTAACCTCTTGATACACGGCTTGATGTTCAAATCCCCATGAAAGTTTGATTTTCATGACATTACCAAAATGCATTATGACAATTAGCTCAACAAACTCAAGAAGTTAAAGCCAACATCTCAAAGCTTACCTCCAACTAGAAGAAGGGTTGCCGAATTTGCTTAATGAAAAGCTCTCCCATTTCTTTCCTTTGGTTCACTGCAAGAAGAACAAAGCATAACCAAATTCCCCTTTTTTTTCTTTCTTTGGTTAGTCACGGCAATGGGGCATCCACACACCTTTTTTTTGTCAACATTTTCTTTAATGCTAGCACATTATTTTATTGTTTCATACATCACTCACTAACCAAACATGTTGGGAGCATGTTTCCTTTGCCCATCAACACCCACCTTGGCCGGCCACTATAGTCAAATTTGGGAAATTTGACATGCAAGGACAACATTTCCTAGTATGCATCAATAGGCCACTTCAACATTTGCCTATCTCATTTCTAAGTTTTCACACAAATCCTTTCTAGTGAAATTCACCTTTATAACACTAAATCAAATCATCAAAATGTCACACACAATTTAACACATATCATAGGCATCACAATAAATTTTAAATTATTTTTATGCCTCGGTTTTGTGGTCCCAAACCACATCCCGCCTAGGGTCAATTTTGGGCTGTCACAACTCTCCCCACTTAAGAAATTTTCGTCCCGAAAATCTTACCGTAAATAGGCTCGGTATCGCTCTTTCATAGAGTCCTCAAGTTCCCAAGTGGCTTCTTCCATTCCGTGTTTATGCCACAACACCTTCACTAACGGATTTTCCTATTGCAACTCTTTACTTCACGCCTCATAATGCGAACCGGTTCCTCTTCATAGCTCAAATTAGGTGAATCTCAATCTCGATGGAGCAATTACGCGCGATGGATCGACCTATATCGTCAAGCATCGAGACATGAAAAACGCTAGAATCCTTTCGAGCTCGGGGCAAAATTAATCGATATGCGATCGCCCAACTCGTTCGGATACTTCATATGGCCCGATAAACCTCGGACTCAATTTGCCCTTACGACCAAATCTAAGCACCTTCTTCCAAGGTGAAACTTTGAGAAAGACCTTGTCTCCAACCCGATATTCAATATCTTTTCTTTTCAAATCCAGATACGACTTTTGGCGATCCGGCGCTTTCAAACTTTCACGAATTACTCGAACTCTTTGCTCGGCATCCTTAACCAAATCAACCTCAAGAATTTACCTTCACTAAGTTCACCCGAGAATAATGGGTACGGCATTTACGATCGATAAAGCCTCGTAAGGCGCCATCTTAATACTTGATTGAAAGCTATTGTTGTGCGAATTCAATCAAAGGCGATACCGCTCCCATGAACCACTAAACTCAAGGATACAACATCTCAACATATCTTCGAGTATTTGAATTATCCGCTCGGATTGACCATCGGTTTGGGGTGAAAGGCGGTCTGAAATGCAACTTGGTACCCAAAGCTTCTTGAAATTTCTTCCAAAATCGCGAGGTAAATCTCGGATCTCTATCCGACACAATAGAAATCGGTACCCGTGTAATCTCACAATCGAGAAACGCATAATTCGGCTAGTTTATCCAATGAAAATCCTTACGACGGGATAAAGTGAGCCGACTTAGTCACCTATCGACAACGACCCAAATCGCATCCTTCTTACTCAATCGACAATGGCGGTCCGGATACAAAGTCCATTGTGACTCGATCCCGCTTTGCAACCAACTCATCGTCGACTTTCTCGAGCTTCACGAATTTGACGATCAATAATGGTTTGGCTTTCAATTCAGCTACTAACACATTGTCGGGTAGGATAGACAAGTGTACATTCATCGCCATAAAGCAAATAGTAATTTCCGCTTAAGGCATCCGCAACCACATTAGCCCTTCCCGGTGATAATCAATGACGAGCTCATAATCTTTTAACAACTCGAGCCATCGCCTTTGTCGCAGATTTAAGTCTTTTGGGTCATCAAATATTTGAGACTTTTGTGATCCGAATACACATGGCACTTCTCACCAAATAAGTAATGTCGCCATATCTTTAAGGCGAATACGATGGCGACCAATTCGAGATCGTGGGTCGGATAATTTTTCTCATGTGGCTTTAATTGCCTCGACGATAGGCCACAACTCGCCCTTCTTGCATCAATACGCAACCCAACCCAAGTAGGGATGCGTCACTATAAATGACAAACTCTTTGCCCGATTCGGGTTGCACTAGAATTGGGGCTTCACCAAATAAGCTTTCATTGATCGAAATTTTTCGACATTTCTCCGTCCATTCGAACTTAACATCCTTTTGGAGTAGCCGTCATTGGCGTGGCTATCTTCGAGAAACCTTTACAAATCGTCGGTAATAACCGCAAGCCCCAAAAAGCTCCTAACTTCGGTAACATTCCTTGGTGGTTTCCAATCGACTATGGCTAAAATTTTGTTCGGGTCCACCTCGACACCGATGCGACACCACGTGCCCCAAAAGCTAACCTCTTTCAACCAAAATTCACATTTATCAACTTTATGATAATCGCTTATCTCGTAAGATTTGCAACACTAGCCTCGTGTGTTCAAAGATGTTCGGTTTCATCTCTCGAATAGACCAAAATGTCATCGATAAATACAACTACGAACCGATCCAAGTATGGCCTGAAAATTCTATTCATTAAATCCATAAACACCGAAGGGGCATTAGTGAGCCCAAATGGCATCACCAAGAATTCAGTAGTGACCGTACTCGCTCTAAAAGCGGTTTTGGGTATGTCCGATTCTCGCACCTCAACCGATAGTACCCGACCTCAAATCTATCTTTGAAAACACCGAGGCTCCCTTTAATTGATCAAACAAATCGTCAATTCGTGGAAATGGATATTTATTCTTTATCGTCACTTTATTGAGTTGACGATAGTCGATGCACAACCTCATGGTTCAATCCTTCTTCTTCACAAACAATACAAAGCGCCCATGGAGAAAAACTCGGTCGAGCGAAACCTCTATCCGTCAATTCTTGCAATTGAACCTTCAATTCCTTTAATTCCGTTAATGCCATGCGACACGGGCTATTGAAATCGGTGTAGTACCCGGTACAACTTCGATGCCAATTCCACTTCTCGAACCGGTGGCAATCCCAGAACTCCTCGGAAAAACATCTCGAATACTCACAAACCACCGGTACCGATTCGAGTTTCCTTTCCGCCTCTTTACTTCCAAACACATACGCAAGGTATGTTTCACACCCTTTTCACATATCTCCGAGTAGTCATAGAAGATATTATCGCTGGTACTCCTTTTAAACCAAGAGACTCGACTCGGACTACCTCGTTATTTGCACTCCTCAAATCAATGGTTTTCCTTTGCGTCCACCATTGCATCATGTACGGTCACCAATCCATACCAAGAATTACATCGAATTCATCAAATGGTAGAAGCATCGATCGGCCGGAAAACAGATTCTCGAATTATTAGGGGCATCTCTTGCACACTTTATCAACAAGCACGATTGACCCAAAGGGTTTGACACTGAATTACGAACTCAAGAGACTCAACAGTAGAGTCTTACCGGATGCTAAGGTTTCACATACATATGAGTGAGTAGAGCCGGGTCAATCAATGCAATCACAATAGTATCAAAGAGAGTAAAAGTACCAAGGATAACGTCGGGGAGGATGCCTCCTCTCGCGCTGGATGGCATATGCTCTAGCAGAGCACGGTCTCGGATCGGACGGCCAGATTAGAGGCTCCTCTCGATTACCACCCCTACCTCCGAGATTCTCGGGGCCTACCTCCACCGCGCTCCACTAGGTCTTGCACCTTGCGCCTTATTCCTCTCATCTAGCTCCGCAATCTCTAATGAAGTGGTCCTTCTAACCGCATCCATAACAGCCCTATTAACAAACTTACCCCAACATTCACCTAGGTGTCGCCTTCCACATTGGGGGCATTCAGTCTCTCTTGACGATTATTGCCCACACTAGCTATCAAGTAGCTCGGAGTCCGTCAATGGTCGGGCTCTAATGGAACTTCCCGCATGTCCTCGACTTCATCGGTGTCCTCCCGAACCTCTTTACAGCCGAGAACGGAGCTTTACTCGTCGATCTTTTACGGTAATCTCTTGCTTCAAATTCAGCCTTCTTCTTCTCCTTCCTAAGTTCTTCCGCCTTGCGTGCTCATTCGACTAGTGTCACGAACTCCTTTATCTCCAAAATTCCCACTAGTAACTTTAACTCTTCATTCAATCCTTCTTCAAATCTTTTGCACATCGCAACCTCATCAACCACACACTCCCGAGCATACCGACTAAGTCTTACGAACTCATGTTCAGATTCAGATACTGGCCATCCGCCTTGCTTGAGTTCCAAAATTCCTTACGCTTCGATCGATGAACTGTTGACTAATGTATTTCTTTCAAATTGGATTGAAAGAAATCCCAAGTAACTCGCTCATTTGGGACTATGGAAATTAAAGTCCTCCACCAATAGTAAGTTGAGTCTCGCAACAAGGATATAGCACACTTAAGACATTCATCGGTGTGCATGACAGTTCATCTAACACTCTAATGGTGTTATCGAGCGTAACTCGGCCTTTTCGGCATCATCAAGAACTATGGCCTTGAACTCCTCGGCCCCACGCTTCCTAATCAAGTCCACAGTGGTTTACTCGGCCTCACAGGATCAAGAATCGGAGGCATCGCGGGCACTTGGGGTGGAGTATTTAAATTCGGGAATGGTTGGACAGCCGGGTTGGTTCGGGCATATTGCGCGACCCACTCATTCATCATGGTGAAGAAGGCTTGTTTCGCCCTTCATTTTGATTATTCGCGGATGATCGAGGCTCAACGGGCGGTGTCCCTTGCGCAGAGCAGCCGCTACACTTTCAACGTCATCCGCCAAGGGTCTCTACCCCGGTTCCATTGCTAATCAAAACAAAAATTCCAACCGTCAAGTCATCACATTATTAAGCACTAACAATTTGGCATGTATAGCTAGACTCACACGCTATAGTAGTCCTAGAACCGACTAAACCATAGCTCTGATACCAATTTAATTGTAACATTTCAAACTCGTGACCGACGCCGTGTCGGACACGAGGGGTTAACGCCAAATCCTCTCAAGATACCAACCAATTTGACATTACCAGTCAGGCTGGAAAACTGCGTCACCGTCGCCTTAAAAATCATATCTCGAGTTTCAAAACTCGGAAACTGGTTTCGTAAATTTTCCCTGAATTTAGACTCATATACCCATCCATGTATTTATTTTTATAATTTTTGGTTAGGCCAATTGGTACAGTTTATTAGTTAAAGTCACCCATGTTACAGGGATCTACTGCTCTGACCTTCGCGCGTTACAACTTGAATATCTCTCTGTACAGGGCTTTAATACTGGTGCCGTTTGTTTCTAATGAAACTAGACTCAAAATGGAATCTGTACATATAAGGAATGACTCCTAATTCTTTCTGAATAATTTATGGTAAATTTTCAAAGTCCCGACAGGGGACCCAGAAACCGTTCTGGCCCTGTCTCACGAGAACTTTAATATTTCTCAGTATACAGCTCATATGGTCGTTCCGTTTCATCCATATAAAAATAGATTCATCAAGGTTCAGTTCCATAATTTACTCACTATTTAATTCTACTTATACTATTTTTAGTGATTTTTCAATCTCATCCCACTGCTGCTGTCCGCAACAGTTACTGCAGTAGACTATGCCAATTTCATGAATTTTCCTTGGCCTTAATCATCCATCATACATGACACAAATTATGGCCACCTTATCAAAATTTGAGTTTCTAAGACTCGTGGCTATAGGTTCTAGCATCCCACTCGACGACCACATAGGCCATTTTCACATGGCTTAAAGTTTACAACCCACAATTCGACAAAATATAATAACCTATACATGCCAAATGTTCTTCAACAACAAAACAATACCACAAGGTTTCAGCCGGTGTGATGACTTCAACGACGGTTCCGAGCACGCAACAATACGAGTCCAAGAGACCTAAAATGGGTGACAAGAAAACACCGAGTGAGTTTACAACTCAGTAAGTCATAAGCATTCCACAACCATCCATTAACAAAATTATTACAACATGAAATAATGAACGAGGCTAAGTACTCCATCCATATCGAACTATATCATAGTTCCTTGGACCTTCGGTTCAATCTCATACCAAGTCATACATCCACATTTCATATTCTATACAATAAGATATTTGGGGCATTTTACACACCAACTCATTTTCACCACAATCATACAATTGCAATCATCACATAGATTTAAAGCTTACCAAGCTCAACCCCGAGCATGAACATATTACCTATTCGTCATGAGCTCAAGGTACTTACCCGATCCGCTGTCCACACTCAACTCGATGGAGACACACCTCCATATAATTGTTCAATCGGAGATATTTATATATATATATATAGAGTACGCACACACGTTGCTTAATACTCGATTTCGCACACTTAGTGCCATGCGATTTAAGCCCGCACACATAGTGCCATGCCCTTCGAGCTCGCACACTTAGTGCCATATATTTCCAGCATGCACACTTAGTGCCATATTTTTCCAGCACGCACACTTAGTGCCAATCTCGCACCGTACACACGTATTGCTCAAGACACTTAGTGCCGAAAGCAAACTTTCTACACATTTCACTATTTCTTTTACATTCAACAATTGTCATCACTCCATACACATACAATTTCGTTTATATATATATAGCATCCCATTAAACACAATTGCATAGATTTTACAATCATTTAAGCAATATCAAACATATGTGCTTAATGACTTACCTCGACGTTGTCGCATCGCCTTCAACGGCTATTCAATTACTTTTTCTTTCCCTTGTCCAACTTCGATCCTTTGAGCTCTTGAGCTAAATCAAACAAATTTACTTCCCAATCAAACACACACATACGGCAACCATATATTGTTTTTAACACATTCGGTCACTTGGCGACCCATTTAACTTTTAAGCATTCATTTCAAATTTTAGTTAAACAATGCCGAATGCTATTAGCTACTAATGCCACACACACATATGCATAAAATTTAATCATACATGACCCATAGCTCATTTGGTCATTCATCTCTCAAACTTACCAAGCTTCATACCACACTTCCTTGGTCAATACATATATAAGCACAATTTAGCATTTTCATTTACTTAATATTTCATACCTATCATGCTAGCCGAATATTGTTTAATCAAGTTCAACATCCTCATATACTGCATTAGCATCCAAACAACCTATATGAACATTTAACTAATTCAAGCTTCACCCATCCACACTTATTCATTTAACATAAAGAAAATATATCAACCTCTTCACTATCAACCATGGCCGAATGCTTCATGGGTTTAAGGTAGATTCAAGAAAGAACCTCATAATTATTAAGATGTAAGCAACTACCCTTGTTCATCTAGATTTAGTATGAACAACAACTATCACCATTATTAATCACCATAGCCGAAAACCTCACCCTCATGGCCGAATGTACCAAACATTTCCTAACTAAACTTTCACAAATTTTTAACCTCATATCGACCTTGACTTGTTCAATACAACATGAAACAATCCCTTCTCCTAACCTCTTGATACACGGCTTGATGTTCAAATCCCCATGAAAGTTTGATTTTCATGACATTACCAAAATGTATTATGACAATTAGCTCAATAAACTCAAGAAGTTAAAGCCAACATCTCAAAGCTTACCTCCAACTAGAAGAAGGGTTGCCGAATTTGCTTAATGAAAAGCTCTCCCATTTCTTTCCTTTGGTTCACGGCAAGAAGAACAAAGCATAACCAAATTCCCTTTTTTTCTTTCTTTGGTTAGTCACGGCAATGGGGCATCCACACACCTTTTTTTTTTGTCAACATTTTCTTTAATGCTAGCACATTATTTTATTGTTTCATACATCACTCACTAACCAAACATGTTGGGAGCATGTTTCCTTTGCCCATCAACACCCACCTTGGCCGGCCACTATAGTCAAATTTGGGAAATTTGACATGCAAGGACAACATTTCCTAGTATGCATCAATAGGCCACTTCAACATTTGCCTATCTCATTTCTAAGTTTTCTCACACAAATCCTTTCTAGTGAAATTCACCTTTATAACACTAAATCAAATCATCAAAAATGTCACACACAATTTAACACATATCATAGGCATCACAATAAATTTTAAATTATTTTTATGCCTCGGTTTTGTGGTCCCGAAACCACATCCCGTCTAGGGTCAATTTTGGGCTGTCACACATAATGCTGCCAGGATCGTATCATACCCTCCCTCTTGAAAACGATTTTTCCTCAAATCGGGTCATTTGCTCGCAATAAACCTTTCTAGATCATGACCCCCTTTATTCATAAACTTAATAAAGTCACTTCCAAAAATGTGAGAATCACTAATGGTTCGAGAAGAAAGTATGTTAATCGCATGCCCTCCCTCTTTAGGAGGGAACCATTTCAAAGTATCTCATATACGAGAATGAAATGGTGACACTAGGAATTATAAACACCAAAGTACTTCCCGAATTCTTATTCCAAACTTAAGCACATAAACCATTGTCGGATTCAAAAATATAGATTGGTCTTACCTTTACATAATGAATCAATAATGTCATAACTGGCAACATAGAAGGAATAGGGAACAATTTAAATTCATAATCAGAGTTCACAAGTTTCGTTTTCTAAGTTACAGGCAAAGCATCAAATAAACATAAATTGTTCACGCAAACTACTCTCACAAAGTTTAGGATGCTTGATTTCTCTCAATGATGAACCAGAATATCAAACTCCAGGTTTGAACACACGAGTTTGATCACTCATTCCAAAATGCAACAAGAGTTTCTTTATCTCCAATGATCTACACATGCTAAACAAAAAGGATTTAAACACACACATATTGAAACAATTAAACCTCTTAAATCTCATTCGAACAGACTTGCACAAACGTGTACAACAATTTAGAGAATTCACATCACCGTCACAAACAAATAGATTAGGTGTTTTACGTGACAATTCTTTATCACACAAGATCAATTTTTTTTTGTGCCAAGTTAATCTTACTTCATCAACAAACTTACCAATGCCATACTCATTGGTAGAAAAACTATTCATACAACTATTTAAAATGAAATCATCAACAATCAGAGAATGGCAATTAGTCAAGACGAGGTGCAGAGCTCTTTCGAAAACTAAGTCTTCGGCAATCTTGTCAATAACATTCAAGTGGAATTGTTGAGACTCAATTACTATAGAACCCTTACCTTTCTTACCTTTAAGCACTCGTGGTCTAAGGTCATCTATGATATTACCTTTGTTGATCAACTTGAACCACCTATCATTAGGAAGGTATTAAAGATGAAATTCCCCACATGAATCTTTAGGAACCTGAATTGAAGGAACAACACAAAGGCAACACACATGTTGGTTAGTTAAAACACTCCTCTCCTTTTCACTCATTTCTTTTTTAATTTCTCTCTCTTTTTCTCCACTCATTTTTCTCTCACAAACTTTACTCTTTTCTCTCAATTTTTCCATAGAATTTTGCAATTTAAGTTGGTCCTCATACACTTACTTTGGGATGAGAGGTGCTAATGTGATATTATTTCCTAAGTGTTTGATTGCATATCTATTCGTATAACCATCGTGGATTATGTGCCGATAGAATTCCCATGGTCTTCCCAAGAGCAAATGGCCAGCGTGCATCGACACCACATCACACATTACTTCATCTTGATACTTGCCAATAGAGAATGCAACACGGGCTTGCTTGGTAACCTTGAGTTCTCCACCCTTGTTGAGCCAATGCAACTTGTAGGGATTGAGGTGCTCGGTTGTTGCTAGGCCAAGTTCCTCCACTAGCATGATGCTCGCAACATTAGTGCAGCTTCCTCCGTCAATTATCAAACTACACACCTTGCCTTGGACATAGCAATGCGTGTGGAATAGGTTCTCCTTTTGTTGCTCTTTTTTGGCATTTTGTAGGCTCAAACTCCTTTTAATGACAAGGATTTCTCCCTCCACAGCGTATTCTAAATTTTCTTCTTCTTCAGTGGATACTTTGAACTCTTTCTCCTTATCCTCATCAGATTCAATTTCACTATTTTCTCAAACCACCATAACTCGTTGATTGGGACATTGACTAAAAATGTGTCCCCTCCCTTGGCACTTAAAACACTTGATGTCCTGCGATCAATTAGGAACAACCTCGATCTTGTTTTTGCTAGATTCACCACTAGGCTTATTAGTCTTCACAGGCACCATTTGTTCTTTCGCACGACTTAGTAAGTCTTCCTTACTAGTTCCTTAGCCCCATTTTGAGATTGGGTTGGGGTTGGAATAGCCTCAAACAGATCCTTTGCATTTGAGTTGCTTCTCCACCTTGATAACCATGTGCACCATGTCAACTACTTCAACGTAGTGTTGAAGCTCTACAATGTTGGCAATATCTCGGTTAAGTCCAGCTAAGAAATGTGCCATAGCCACCTCATGATCCTTTTGGACATCCTCACGAATCATAGTGATCTCCATTTCTTTATAATAATCTTCCACGCTCCTAGTACCTTGAGTAAGGTTTTGGAGCTTTTGGTAAAGCTCTTAGTGATAATATGATGGAATAAAGTGCTTACGCATCACCGCCTTCATTTTGGCCCAAGTGGGTATTGGTCATTCACCTCTTTTTCTTCGACTTGTAGTGAGTTGGTCCCACCAGATCATGGCACAGTCGAAAGACTCAATTACCACCAACTTCACTTTCTTAGTTTCCAAGTAATTGTGACACTCGAAAACTAATTCGATCTTCTTCTCCCATTCAAGGTACACCTCAAGATCAGATTTACCTTTGAAAAGTAATGCGTGCTCGTAATCGTGAATTTGATTACAAGATGTTGAGTTTTCCGATCATCTAATGCTGTATCATTTTGAAATAGACTTTAAGGTGAAAATGGAATTAATGGTTGTTGTTTCAATGGAAAGGATGGAAATGGTGTTGGATGGATAACTTGCACGAAATGGACACTTAGAAATGAACCAACAATATGAAAGATCATGACTCGATTTCTATAAAGTGAAATAACAAACAAGTCTTTGTAGAAGAAGAAGTAAACTATGGCCTGCTATTTAGCAAAATAGAACCAGCAGTATATTAGAACGCCACACTTCAGAACAAAGAAAGAAAGGATGGAAGTGATAAGTTCAAAAAAATAAAGGGTTGACACCACAAGGAGAACCTTGATAAGTCCAAGTAAGTTAGCCAAGAGCAAAGTGATAGAATTCTCACACAAAACTCAGAAAAATTCGATTTCAACATTCATTGTCTAACAAGTGCTCTTTCACAAATTATTTATAGGCAGCATTGTGACTATTCGAATGCCTATGTGAATCCTGTCATCTTCAGCTGTTAACTAGTATTATTACAAGCAATAATTTCATTTTTAACTCTTGTAAGAATGCCAATGAGTCATGTCTCTTCATTGGAATCTGACGTAGTTGAAAAGGCATGTCAATTCTCCTTAATGAAGACATAAAGTATTCTTAATGTGTTTGATTAATGTGCTTGTGTAACATCCTGTTAAATGGCACCATGATGAAGACTTAAGACTCCAAAAACATTTAGACTTTAAGAGTCTCTTTTGGTCCATTAAACAACCTCCTTAATGTTCTTTTAAAAGCTTTGAAACTGTCCAACTTTGAAGAGTCTTTAATTATATGAAAATTCACTTGCAAAATAGATATTTAAGATTAAATAATAACTTAAAACACTAAAAAAACATATTTAATAACACTCATTCACACAAATTAATTGAACATGCAATTTAAATCACATTATTTAAAATGAAAATAAACACACTTTAATTTATGCATTAAAAATTAATAGCCAAATTAAATGATATGATCTTGCTTCATTTTAGTGAGCTGAGTCGTTTAGATGCCCGATCGTCCAATGAAGAAGTGTCATTCGCCTTGAGAAGCTTGGATGGAATTAGGCATAGTTTGGGGTTTAAAAACAAATATGGGTTCAAAATGGTTAAGTTTGGGTAGTTGTAGGTTCGGCTAACAAGAAATAAAGTATAGATGATAGCTTGCTTGGTTAGGTTGGTATTTGTGGATGAATGGAAAAATAGTCTCAAGATGCAAGAGTGAACCAACACTATGTAACACCCTGAATTTCGGCCTAGAAGTTTTGGGCTTTGAGCATGGAAGCGATTGAAGAAAACTTATAATATTTTTTTGTGCATGTAAATTTTGTTAATGAAGGCTTATTTTAGTGGTTAAGTGTGCTGAGAAGTGTTGGAGAAGTCCTGGGTTCAAACCTAGACCCTAGCAAAAATTTTGGTTTAAGGTGAATCAAACCCTGGGTGTAGTAGGTAGGCCTTAAGAATATTGTTGGAGAAATTGTGCCACAAAAATCCTTGTGGTCTAGTGGCAAAGTAGCGCCACATAAGAGGCAGGAAAGTGGTGTCATAGAGTTGGCAAGAAGGTCCAAGGTTCGAAACTCATGGTAATCAAAGAGCATTTATTTTGCTAACAAGGGGGGGCAAGAGTTGGTGTTGAATTTAAACTCTGATGATGGAGGGATCCCACATCGGGAAGCTAACATAAGAGTGGATGCGAAGCTGGCTTTAAATAGAGAGAACCATGAGGAGAGTAAATGTACCTTTCTTGGTCGATCCTTTCGCTTTATGGCGTGCTCATTTGGGTTGGGCGGCTAAGAGTGCTCAAGCCAGATTAACTCCAGCCTCCTATCGTGTGTATTTCTCACTACTCTAGCTGTAGGATGGCTACTTCAGTCATGATGGCTGGAAAGGGCCATATACGGGCCTAATGGGCCTACGGGCCCAATTGGATAAGTTGTTTGATTGTGTAGTAAATATTAGACTAGGCTAGGTGAATCTCATATATGTGGCTAGATTTGGGCTAAAAGGGCCACATGAGCGTGTGGGCCCATTTGGGCCGAGAAGGGCTTTAGGCCCCTGTTTAGAATACTTTAGTTTACCAAATTACGGAAATACCCCCAGTTGTAAAATTACCAAAGTACCTCGATCTATAAAATTACCCAAATATCCTCAATTTGTAAAATTACCGAAATACCATCAATTGTAAAATTACTGAAATACCCTCGATTTGTAAAATTACCAAAATACCGTCGATTGTAAAATTACTAAAATACCCTTAATTTGTAAAATTACCGAAATACCCCTGTAGGGTAGAATTACTGAAATACCCCTATAAGGTAGAATTACTGAAATACCCTTGTAGGGTAGAAATACCGAAATACCCTTGTAGGGCAGAAATACCGAAATACCCCTGTAGGGTAGAATTACTAAAATACCCCTTAGGATAGAAATACCGAAATACCCTTGTAGGGTAGAAATACCGAAATACTTTTGTAGGGTAGAATTACTGAAATACCCCTGTAGGATAGAATTACCGAAATACCCTTGTAGGGTAGAAATACCGAAAAACCCCTGTAGGGTAGAATTACCGAGATACCCTTGTGGGGTAAAATTACCATTTTGCCCCTAGGGTGTTAGATGACTGTTTTGCCCTTGTGGGCAAGTGACTGACTTTGACTATGTGGTTGACGGATTTAATTGTGAATATATGTTGGTGATATGAATGACTTGACTGTGATTGTTTGATTCAAATATGGGCATGACATTCTGCATACATGACATGTTGCATGGGTTGGGATTTTGTACAGAGGAAGATCTGATCTGTTAGGATCGCATGGTTGCTTGACGATTGTGGATCCACCGAAGGCTTAAGAGCCGTATATTCGTACTGATTTGATAAGGTCGCACGGGTCGCCCGAGACGACTGTGGATCGATTGATGGCTGAGTGCCAATCATATTTACCCGAGGCTGTGTACCGATTATATTACCGTCGCTGATGGATATGTGCCTAACATGATACAGCTACCGATGGCTTAAAGCCTTCTGATTATGGCTTTGCGCCAACCTACACATGGCTCTGTGCCAACCTGATTATGGCTGTATGCCAAACGTATTTGCTTAAGGCTATGTGCCAACATATGATTATTGACGACTCTGTGTCGAACACATTTACCTAGGGCTATGTGCCGGTTATGTTACTCTAGTTGAGGGTTGTGTGCCTAACATAATGCAGTTATCAATGGCTTTGTGCCACGTATTCTGTTTAGTGGCTTTGCCATATTATTCGCTTCCGTGGCTCGCCACAATATTCAGATCCGTGACTCTGTCACAATATTCTTCTGCGCCATGCTGCAAATTCTGTGGTGTGTAACGGATGGGTGGGTTGAGTTGTCTCCCTACATGGTGTAAGGTTGGTACGGGGGTGTATACGGCTGGATTGGGTTGGGATTGCATTCACATTCGATTCTCGATTCTCATTACGACATCGATTCTCGATTCTCACACCGATTCGATTCTAATTCTCATTTTGATTCTAGTTTTGATAATGTTTCTTATTCTATAATGGGCTAAGGCCCATCTGGTACTATCTGTTAAAATGGGCTAAGGCCCAATTGATATTGAAACTGTAAGTAGGGCTGGGGCCAGACTTTTAATTCTTTTATATGACTGACTATTCCTTTTATATAGTAGGGATTTCACACTGAGTTTTCGTAAACTCACCCCGTTTATTAACCTTTCGTAATTTCCATTTTAGACGGATCGGAGTGCGAGGGGCTCGGAGGAAGCCACACACACCGTTGATGTTACAGTTTTGACTATTACTTTTAAATGTTTTTATGTGGGTTGTAGTAAAGCCTTTGTAATTTTCTGGATTTCAAATTTGGAATTTTATTTACTGTTCTTATAATTGCTAGTATTAGAACACGATTTTCCAAAACAACTACTGTTGTTCAAAACATAACGTATCCGCAATTGTTTTTAAATTAAGCTTCCGCAACTGCCAAGGTTTTTACAAAGTTGTTAAGAATGTTATTCAGCTGAGGTTTTCTAACAAGGTTTAAAAATGGTATAAGTTTTTAATTATTAAGAAGGGTTTTTAATGGAAACATGGTTTTCGAAAAACACTTCAATGTGACACGCCAGATTCGAGCCAAACTTCCAGGTCGAGTTTAGGGTGTTACACACTAAATAGGAGTGTTGACCCGACACTTATAATGTCTTAAGGTGAATAGATATGTTGAATGAAAGAACCTTGACCTGTTACCTAATTAGGCAAGAATCGAATGTATAAAATTGGTGAGCACCACACTCGGTTAAAAGTGATAAGTTTGGGATAAGAAAGACTATGGTTGATGCCACTGACAACAGATAAGCCAACTAAGTCTTAAAACGAAATTTTGAGAGAAGTAAAATCTCACAAAAATAACAGAATTTCATTCAAGATCCAAAAAGTTCTTAAACAAATCAAATGAGCTCATATTTATAGTGTCCACAAGGTTAGCTGAATAGGCAAAGACATCAGTTGAATGGTCACTTAATTCAGCCTTTAAATGAGCTGAAAATTCTAGAATTTTTCAAGAAACTTCTAAGATGCTTCTCCACCTATTTAGAATGCCATTGGATAGCTTCTAGATGAAGTTGGTTCAGCTGGAATGTATTTGAAGCAATTGGAGCTGAATGGTCTTGTATAGGTTCGGCCTAGGTGCTTAAAACGGCTTTAATTGAAACTCCTTGTTCAGCTGTATAGTTTAGATGCTTTAATTGGTAGCTTGAGTATTGTAATGGTCACCTAAGTATGAAACTGAATGCAAACAGCCTTAAGTGTGTGAAAATAAAAGTCTGGACAGCCTTGTAATGTGAACTGAATGTGCAGCTGGTGTGAAAGCCTTTAAGATAGCTTTAGGGAACTAACCGACCACTTGGGAAGAAAAACCAGCAGCTGATCTTTGTCCACTCAAGTCCACGAAGAGGTGCTTTGAAGAGCTGAACCATCAGCTCACTAATTGTCGTCCCAAGCAATGTACCTGTAGCAAATTAATTCAGCCAATTAACTCACCTTAAGACACTTTAATTTGGCATCTCAAGACACATTTAAATCATGTAATAAACTAAGAGAAATTAAAAATATGCTGGAACTAAGACATATTAAATTCAGGTGCATTAATTAACAAGAAATAAATTTGTCTCAAATTAGACAACTTAAATAGTTAATTAGACACATTAATTTGTTGTAGCATGATATATTAAATTCATGTTCTATTTTTGGAAAAATTAAATACTTTAATATTTATTTGAGCTAAAAATAATATGCAATTTACTTAGTTAATTAAATACAAAGCTAGAAAAATCAAAAAGAGCTCAATTGAGCTAGAACGAGCTCGCCTAAATTCATGGAGCTAGAATTGAGCTAAAATCGATTTGCAATATGTTGCAAGGACACTTTGTTGAGCTGGTCCAAGCTCGTTCTATTTCACCAGCCAGAGCCTCACCTGTAACACCCCGAACCCGAGCCCGTTGCCGGTGTCGGACACGAGGGGTTAACAAGCCAAACCCACTTATAGCACCGACCAATTTGACATTTCCAGGCAAGCTGGAAAACTGCGTCACTGTCGCCTTAAAAGGCATATCTCGAGTTACAAAACTCGGAAACTGATTCCGTAAATTTTCCCTGAATTTAGACTCATATATACATCCCTGGATTTATTTCTAGAATTTTTGGTCGGGCCAATTGGTACAGTTTATTAGTTAAAGTCACCCATGTTACAGGGGTCGACTACACTGACCTTCGCGCGTTTCAACTGGAATATATCCCTGTACAAGGCTTCAATGCTGATGCCGTTTCTTTCTAATGAAACTAGACTCAAAAAGGAATCTGTACATATAAGTCATGACTTCTAATTCCTTCTGGATAGTTTGTGGTAAATTTTCAAAGTCAAGACAGGAGATCCAGAAACCGTTCTGGCCCTGTCTCACGAGAACTTTAATATCTCTTAGTAAACTGATCATATGATCGTTTCGTTACTTTCATATGAAAATAGATCCATCAAGGTTAGTTTACATAATTTATTCACTATTTAATACCATTCCTAATATTTTTAGTGATTTTTCACATTCACGTCACTGCAGCTGGCAGCATCTGTTTTAAGGTAGGCCTTACCTAAATTGTAGTCTCTATGGACCAACTATAGTCTTGTCATACATAGGTCCACTTATGATCATATTTAGCCATTCCAATGGCTGATCATGTGACTAACACCCCATTCCAATCCATAATCACATCATGAAACCATATATAATTACAAACCACAAATTCAATGGTCTAATGCCATACTCCACCTTTACGAGCCATTTTCGCATGGCCGTACACATATACATCACAAAGATACGGAAAACAACCAAGGGTAGTCCTATACATTCCATATCCAAAATTCAACTAAAGGAGTACCAAAAGGGCTTTGATAGTGTGGTTGACTTCAACTTCGATGATCCCGAATCCGATCGCTAACGAGCAAAATCTATAAAACAGAGAGCCAAAGCAACGGGTAAGCATTTTTATGCTTAGTAAGTCTCAAGTAATGAAATCGGCTTTGACTAAAGCATTACATTCACATAGCCAAATGAATCACTTTATTAATACACATTCACATAATCGCACCTACTTCACACTTCATCAATATATACATTCACAAGATATCAACCCATTTCAAGAGCTGAAAATTCGTTAGTCGATTGAACGAATATTATTTCAAACGATCGACTTTTCCATTGCACATGTAAACATACCTTATCCTTTGGGCTTTTCGAGCGTATTAATTGGATTTATTACAGCAACCAATGCTCACCTTCAACCCAAGCTTCTTCGAATACAACCGGATATAACCACACGCATTTAATGCCCTCGGTCTTAGCCCTGATATAACGACTTGCACAAATGCCTTCGGTATTAGCCCGGATATAACAACTTGCACAAATGCCTTCGGTATTAGCCCGATATAACAACTTGCACAAATGCCTTCGGTATTAGCCCGGATATAGTCACTAGCACAATTGCCTTCGGGTCTTAACCCGGATATAATTACTAGCATAAATGTCTTCGGGACTTAGCCCGGGTATCATTCAATTGCTCATGCACACATAAATCAATAATCATTACACATCCATATTTCATTTTCGTTACTAAGGCTCGAACACAAACATATCACTAGCATAATTGCCTTCGGACTTAGCCCGGTACCATTCAAATACTCATACACACATATGTCAATAATCATTACACATCCATATTTCATTTTCGTTACTAAGGCTCAAACACAAACATATCACTAGCATAATTGCCTTCGGACTTAGCCCGTACCATTCAAATACTCATACACACATATGTTAATAATCATTACACATCCATATTTCATTTCACATAATTCAAGTAGGGTCATTACTCGAAGACTTACCTCGGATGTTGTCGAACGGCTTCAACGGCTATTCGATCACTTTTTCCTTTCCTTTATCCAATTGTGGCCCTCTAAGCTCTTGAGCTAATTCAAACAATTTCAACTTATTAAAGTCTCACTTGCTAGCCTTGGCCGAATACACATATCATTGACCCAACATCACATAACTAAGCACTTTAGTCAATTTTCTTTAATTTCGCACACATTCGGCCTTAGCTCACATCAAGGTAGCCGATTACCTAATTCAAGAATAGGCATCATTATGCTTGCCTCTAACCGAATGCATGCACAACAATTCCCCTATTGTGGCCGAATATGCATGTCCATGTTAGCCAATTTTATACTTCAAAACCAAACATCATCACATATAAACATATATCAAAACACAAATTTTTACCTATCATGCAACAAGCAAAAATCGCACTTATGAGCATACCATGGCCGAATACATCACACACCATCCCCTTTCAATTTTCGGTCATGGTTAAACATAGAACTCCATGTCTTACTCAAGAATGCTAAGAGAAAATTCAAGAGTAGTCAATCCATCATTACATGCATCATCAACAAGCTTCATATTTAGCATGCAATGGCTTTAACACAATATCAACCTTGGCCAAATACCATTTCCATGGCATAACAAGGATTTGAACCATGGCTAACATGAACATCAAGTTAGCAACTAAAACATGCATGAATCTCATGACACAACCTCATACATACCTTAATCTTGATGCAAGTATAGCCAAATCTCCTTCTAGATCTCTTCTAAACCAAAAATGGAGCAAAAATCCTCCTTTTTCCCTTAGTATTTTCAGCCAAAGAATTGAGAATGGATGAACAAATTTTTCTCCTTTCTTTTCCTCTACTCACGGCAATAAGGGGCATCCATCCATTTTTTTTGTCAACCTTTTCTTTAATGCTAACACATTATTTAATTGCTCCCAACATGCCTCACTAACCCAACATGTTGGAAACATGTTTTCCTTTGCCCATCACATCCATCTTGGCCGCCACTATAGAATAATTTGGGCAATTTTGACATGCAAGTCCCCTTTGTGTCAACATGCACAAATAAGCCATTACAAATTAGCCTATCATTTTTTACCATGTTTCACCTTGATCCCTATTTAATAATTTCTCACACATTTGGTAAAATTAGAGAATGAAACTTCCACATATTCATGCACACACATAGTAAGCATAAAATATAACAATTAATTATTTTATGCCTCGGTTTTGTGGTCCCGAAACCACATTCCGACTAGGGTCGTTTAGGGTGTCACAACTCTCCCCACTTAAGAAATTTTCGTCCCCAAAATCTTACCGTAAATAGGGTTGGGTATCGCTCTTTCATAGAGTTCTCGGTTTCCCAAGTAGCTTCTTCTATCCCGTGTTTGAGCCATAACACTTTCACTAGCGGAACCCGCTTGTTTCGCGACTCTTTCACTTCACGTGCTAAGATATGAATCGGTTCTTCCTCATAACTCATATTGGCTTGAATTTCAACCTCTGATGGACTAATCACGTGCGATGGATCAGATCTATAGCGTCAAGCATCAAACATGAAAGACATCGTAAATCTTTTCGAGTTCGGGGGCAATATCAAACGAGACGAATCGAACCGACTCGCCGGATATCTCATATGGCCCAATGAACCTCGGCTCAACTTGCCCTTACGGCCGAATCGAGTATCTTTTTCCAAGGCGAAACCTTGAGAAACACTTTATCTCCCCGATGCTCGATGTCTTTACGCTTGCACCGCGCATTTACTTCTCGACGATCGGAGGCTATCTTCGACTTTCACGGATTACTTTCACTTTCTGCTCAGATCTCTAATCAAATCCACCCGAAAATTTTGCTTTCACCGAGCTCACCCAAAACAATGGTGTACGGCATTTACGATCGCACAAAGCCTCGTAGGGTGCCATCTTAATACTTGATTGAAAACTATTGTTGTGCTTAATTCAATCAAAGGCAAACACTGCTCCCATGAACCATCGAACTCGAGGATGCAACATCTTAACATATCCTCAAGTATCTGAATTATCCGCCGGATTGACCATCGGTTTGGGGTGAAAGGCGGTCTGAAATGCAACTTGGTACCCAAAGCTTCTTGCAACTTCTTCCAAAATCGCGAGGTAAATCTCGGATCTCTATCCGACACGATAGAATTAGGCACCCGTGTAATCTCACAACTGAGAAACATACAATTCGCTAATTTTTCCATTGAAAAATCCGACGACGGGACAAAGTGAGCCGACTTAGTCGGTCTATCTACCACGACCCAAATCGCATCCTTCTTACTTGTCGACAATGGCGGTCCGGATACAAAGTCCATTGTGACTCGATCCCACTTCCACTCGGGTATCGTGATCACCAAGTAATCTCAAGGCACTTGATGTTCCGCTTTCACTTGTTGACATATTAAACATCTCAAACAAAGTCGGAGATGTCTCATTTCATACCATGCCACCAAAACCGACGCTTCAAATCGTTGTACATCTTCGTACTCCCGGGTGGATTGCCATTCGGCTACAATGGGCTTCGTTCGAATTATCGAAATAAGTTCAATTCCTTGGAACACACAGACGACTTCGAACCTCAAACAATCGTCATCATCGATCCGAAACTCCGATTCCTTGTTCGAACACACTCGCCCGCTTTGCAACCAACTCATCGTCGACCTTCCGAGCTTCACAAATTTGATGTATCAATAATGGTTTGGCTTTCAATTCAGCTACTAACACGTTGTCGGATCGAACGGACAAGTGCACATTCATCGTCAGAAGCGAATAATGATTTACGACTCAAGGCATCCGCAACCACATTCGCCTTTCCCGGGTGATAGTCAATGACCAGCTCATAATCCTTTAACAACTCGAGCCAACGTCTTTGTCGCAGATTTAAGTCTCTTTGGGTCATCAAATATTTGAGACTTTTGTGATCCGAGTACACATGGCACCTCTCACCAAATAAGTAATGTCGCCAAATCTTTAAGGCGAATACGATGGCAGCCAATTCGAGATCATGGGTCGGATAATTTTTCTCATGTGGCTTTAATTGCCTCGACGCATAGGCCACAACTCGACCTTCTTGCATCAATACACAACCTAACCCAAGTAGGGAGGCGTCACTATAGATGACAAACTCTTTGCGAGATTCGGGTTGCACTAGAATTGGGGCTTCAGTCAAATAAGTTTTCAGTTGATCGAAACTTTTCTGACATTTCTCCGTCCATTCGAACTTAACATCCTTTTGGAGTAGCTTCGTCATTGGCGTGGCTATCGTTGAGAAACCTTTACAAATCGTCGGTAATAACCTAAAGCCCCAAAAGTCTCAACCTCGGTAATATTTCTGAGGCTTCCAATTAAGTATGGCTGAAATTTTGTTCGGTCGACTCAATACCGATGCGAGATATCACATGCCCCAAGAAGCTAACCTCTCTTAACCGTAACTCACACTTGCTTGAACTTAGCATATAATTGCTTATCCCGTAAAATTTGCAAAGACTAACCTCGGTGTTCAAAGATGTTCGGTCTCATTTCTTGAATAGACCAAGATGTCATCAATGAACACGACTACAAACCGATCCAAGTATGGTCTCAAGATCCGATTCATTAAATCCATAAATACCGCAGGGCATTAGTAAGTCGAATGGCATCACTAGGAACTCGTAGTGACCATATCTCGCTCAAGGCGCCTTTGGGTACATCCGAATCTCGAATTCGCAATTGATAATAGCCCGATCTCAAATCTATTTTCGAGAACACCGAGGCTCCCTTCAGCTTGATCGAACAAGTCATCGATACGCTGTAACGGTATTTGTTCTTTATCGTCGCTTTATTAAGTCGACGATAGTCGATGCTACGACCTCATGGTTCCATCATTCTTTTCACAAACAACACTGGCGCACCCCAAGGTGAAAAACTCGGGTGAGCAAAACCTCTATCCACCAATTCTTGCAACTGAGCTTTCAACTCCTTTAATTCCGTTGGTGCCATACGATACGGAGCTATCGAAATTGGAATGGTACCAGGTACCAATTCGATGCCAAACTCTATTTCCCGAACAGTGGTAAACCCGCAATTCTTCGTGGAAAACATCCGGTATTCACAAACCACCGCATGATTCGTGTTTCTTTTCTAACTCCTTGTCATCTAGAACATACGCAAGGTATGCTTCACACCCCTTTCTTACGTATTTACGAGCCAACATTGCGATATTACACCGGCAATCCCTTTAAGTCCGTAGACTCAACCCGAATTAACTCGTTATTCGTGCACCTCAGATCAATAGTCTTGCTTTTGCAATTTACAACCGCATCGTGCATGGTCAACCAATCCAAACCAAGAATGACGTCGAATTCGTCGAATGGCAAAAGCATCAAGTCCGCCGGAAAACAAGAACCTCAAAATACTAGGGGACTTTTCTTACACACTTTGTTGTCGAAAGCACGTAATGACCCAAGGGTTTGACACCAATTACAAACTCGAGAGACTCAATGGGCATAGTCTTCTTTGGATGCTAAGATTTCGCATATATAAGAATGAGTAGAACCGTGGTCAATCAAAGCAATCACATTAGTATCGAAAAGAGTGAGGATACCGGTAATAACATCTGGCGAGGAAGCATCCTCACGTGCACGTATGGCATAAGTCTTAGCAGGAGCACGAGCCTCGGATCTGATGGTAGCATCTCTAGGCACAATGAAGTCGAGTACTCCACCAATAGTAGGCGGAATCGCGTAGCAAGGAGATAGTACACTTTAAGCATTCATCGGTGTGCAAGATAGCTCATCGAGCACCGGATAGTGTTGTCCATCCAAAATTCAGCTTGATCGGCATCGTCATCATCCGTAGCTTTAAATTCAGTGGCCCCATGTTTTCAATCCTCAGACTGGGGCTTACTTGACCTTACTTGGTCGGGCTACGAGGTATTGTAGGTGCGGGGTTGCATTAGTCGGGAATGGAGGTTGTGGAACAATAGTGTTAGTTCGAATGTATTGGTTAAACCAATCATTCATCACGCTATAAAAGGCTTGCTTAGCCTCATCATTCGGATTGCTAGCAATAGGTTGAGCGTCACGGCGCTGTCCCTTGTCTTGAGCAGCGCCACACTCTCCACATCATCACTATTGCTCGGTTGGGATCAGGATCCATTACAAATAATTAAACACAAATTCAAAATATCGTAAATCACCACACTATCAATTTATCACTATATGGCATGTATAGCTAGACCCAAACGTATCACGGTAGTCCTAGAATCGACTAAACTGTGCTCGATACCAATAAAATTGTAACACCCGAACCCGAGCCCGCTGTTGTTTGTCGGACACGAGGGTTAACAAGCCAAACCCACTTATAGCACCGACCAATTTGACATTTCCAGGCAAGCTGGAAAACTGCGTCACTGTCGCCTTTAAAAGGCATATCTCGAGTTACAAAACTCGGAAACTGATTCCGTAAATTTTCCCTGAATTTAGACTCATATATACATCCCTGGATTTATTTCTAGAATTTTTGGTCGGGCCAATTGGTACAGTTTATTAGTTAAAGTCACCCATGTTACAGGGGTCGACTACACTGACCTTCGCGCGTTACAACTGGAATATCTCCCTGTACAAGGCTTCAATGCTGATGACGTTTGTTTCTAATGAAACTAGACTCAAAAAGGAATCTGTAAATATAAGGCATGACTTATAATTCCTTCTGGATAATTTGTGGTAAATTTTCAAATTCAAGATAGGAGATCCAGAAACCGTTCTGGCCCTGTCTGACGAGAACTTTAATATCTCTTAGTAAACTGATCATATGATCGTTTCGTTACTTTCATATGAAAATAGATCCATCAAGGTTCGTTTACATAATTTATTCACTATTTAATACCATTCCTACTATTTTTAGTGATTTTTCACATTCACGTCACTGCAGCTGGCAGCATCTGTTTTAAGGTAGGCCTTACCTAAATTGTAGTCTCTATGGACCAACTATAGTCTTGTCATACATAGGTCCACTTATGATCATATTTAGCCATTCCAATGGCTGATCATGTGACTAACACCCCATTCCAATCCATAATCACATCATGAAACCATATATAATTACAAACCACAAATTGAATGGTCTAATGCCATACTCCACCTTTACGAGCCATTTTCGCATGGCCGTACACATATACATCGCAAAGATACTTGAAAACAACCAAGGGTAGTCCTATACATGCCATATCCAAAATTCAACTAAAGGAGTACCAAAAGGGCTTTGATAGTATGGTTGACTTCAACTTCGATGATCCCGAATCCGATCGCTAACGAGCAAAATCTATAAAACAGAGAGCCAAAGCAATGGGTAAGCATTTTTATGCTTAGTAAGTCTCAAGTAATGAAATCGGCTTTGACTAAAGCATTACATTCACATAGCCAAATGAATCACTTTATTAATACACATTCACATAATCGTACCTACTTCACACTTCATCAATATATACATTCACAAGATATCAACCCATTTCAAGAGCTGAAAATTCGTTAGTCAATTGAACGAATATTATTTCAAACGATCGACTTTTCCATTGCACATGTAAACATACCTTATCCTTTGGGCTTTTCGAGCGCATTAATTGGATTTATTACAGCAATCAACGCCACCTTCAACCCAAGCTTCTTCGAATACAACCGGATATAACCACACGCATTTAATGCCCTCGGGTCTTAGCCCGATATAACGACTTGCACAAATGCCTTCGGTATTAGCCCGGATATAACAACTTGCACAAATGCCTTCGGTATTAGCCCGATATAACAACTTGCACAAATGCCTTCGGTATTAGCCCGGATATAGTCACTAGCACAATTGCCTTCGGTCTTAACCCGGATATAATTACTAGCATAAATGTCTTCGGACTTAGCCCGGTATCATTCAATTGCTCATGCACACATAAATCAATAATCATTACACATCCATATTTCATTTTCGTTACTAAGGCTCGAACACAAACATATCACTAGCATAATTGCCTTGGGACATAGCCCGGTACCATTCAAATACTCATACACACATATGTCAATAATCATTACACATCCATATTTCATTTTCACACTAAGGCTCAAACACAAACATATCACTAGCATAATTGCCTTCGGGACTTAGCCCGTACCATTCAAATACTCATACACACATATGTCAATAATCATTACACATCCATATTTCATTTCACATAATTCAAGTAGGGTCATTACTCGAAGACTTACCTCGGATGTTGTCGAACGGCTTCAACGGCTATTCGATCACTTTTTCCTTTCCTTTATCCAATTGTGGCCCTCTAAGCTCTTGAGCTAATTCAAACAATTTCAACTTATTAAAGTCTCACTTGCTAGCCTTGGCCGAATACACATATCATTGACCCAACATCACATAACTAAGCACTTTAGTCAATTTTCTTTAATTTCGCTCACATTCGCCTTAGCTCACATCAAGGTAGCCGATTACCTAATTCAAGAATAGGCATCATTATGCTTGCCTCTAACTGAATGCATGCACAACAATTCCCCTATTGTGGCGAATATGCATGTCCATGTTAGCCAATTTTATACTTCAAAACCAAAACATCATCACATATAAACATATATCAAAACACAAATTTTTACCTATCATGCAACAAGCAAAAATCGCACTTATGAGCATACCATGGCCGAATACATCACACACCATCCCCTTTCAATTTTCCGTCATGGTTAAACATAGAACTCCATGTCTTACTCAAGAATGCTAAGAGAAAATTCAGAGTAGTCAATCCATCATTACATGCATCATCAACAAGCTTCATATTTAGCATGCAATGGCTTTAACACAATATCAACCTTGGCCAAATACCATTTCCATGGCATAACAAGGATTCGAACCATGGCTAACATGAACATCAAGTTAGCAACTAAAACATGCATGAATCTCATGACACAACCTCATACATACCTTAATCTTGATGCAAGTATAGCCAAATCTCCTTCTAGATCTCTTCTAAACCAAAATGGAGCAAAAATCCTCCCTTTTCCCTTAGTATTTTCAGCCAAAGAATTGAGAATGGATGAACAAATTTTTCTCCTTTCTTTTCCTCTACTCACGGCAACAAGGGGCATCCATCCATTTTTTTTGTCAACCTTTTCTTTAATGCTAACACATTATTTAATTGCTCCCAACATGCCTCACTAACCCAACATGTTGGAAACATGTTTTCCTTTGCCCATCACATCCATCTTGGCCGGCCACTATAGAATAATTTGGGCAATTTTGACATGCAAGTCCCCTTTGTGTCAACATGCACAAATAAGCCATTACAAATTAGCCTATCATTTTTTTACCATGTTTCACCTTGATCCCTATTTAATAATTTCTCATACATTTGGTAAAATTAGAGAATGAAACTTCCACATATTCATGCACACACATAGTAAGCATAAAATATAACAATTAATTATTTTTATGCCTCAGTTTTGTGGTCCCGAAACCACATTCCGACTAGGGTCGTTTTAGGGCTGTCACATCACCCCACACTTGGTTGACTAAGGCTGAAATGGCCTCCTTGAATTGCTTAGCTCAAGCCCGCGTAATTGGTCCTTGGGGCAGCACCATTGAGTCCTTGCTCGAGCTTGACGCACTCTGGGGCGCGATCGTATCATTAAATAACATACTTATATAAACAAAATCAAACATATTTAACAACTAGGATGCTTAAATGCATGGTCTAAGATTCTAACTAAATGAACAAATAAGTTACTTACTGTATGACTTAATTTAATGATGCAAACTTTAACGAACATGGGAGTTACATAATGAATGTCATAATTTATGACGCAAACTTAACTAACATGAGAGTTACATAATGCATGACTTTATTAAATGCAGAACACATAGTGCATTTGACAATTAAAAGATGTAGATTAATAATGCAAGACATTAATTAAAGATGCATATAATAAACAAGACATAATTAAAAGCTGTAAAATTAATTAAACTAAACAAACAGCCACATGCAAAACATTGCATGGACATGGGATGTTATTTTGGGTCCAATAAGGGTTGGACATCTCATGTTCAGCCAAACTTGCTGAATCAGGCCCATCATCGCCTCTTTAAACCTCTATGATCTAGTACATGTTATAAACTCAATGAGAATTTTAATTGGATCCTCTCTTGAAATGAGCAACTTGGAGTTCGGTCCACTTAATGAACTTGAATGCACTTTAATCATTCCTGTGCATGTATCAAAGCGGAATAGATAGCTTGATATTCTTTAAATCATCATCAATACGTCCTCGTTCTCTAGGGCCTCGATTTCTTAGACCTTTTCGTCTTTCACTTTGATTTGACACTTGGTCGCTCTCCACATCACTTGGGTTATATAGATCATCTTTATTGAGTCTTGCACGCCCTCGTTCCTTTCTTGGACCTTGGGGTGTTCTTCCTCGTTGGTTTCTGTCCTCAACATGTTCCAAGCATTCGTTGAAGGACTCTAACTCATTTCGTAGAATCCGTTGGAACTCACACATGAACGCTTGTTAACCCAAATCAGGCACTCCACCTCCTCCATGTAACGCCCCGTACCCGAGACCGTCGCTGGAGTCGAACACGAGGTGTTAATAGACTTAATTCATTACTTAAACAGCTCAAACAATTTATTTTTAAAATTTTCAGTCAAGCTAACAATCTGCATCATAGTCGCTTAAAATTTCATATCTCGAGTTATGAAACTCGAAATCCAATTCCGTAAATTTTCCCTGAAACTAGACTCATATATCTATTTACTAATTTTTTTATAGAATTTTTGGTCAAGCAAATTAGTACAGTTTATTAGTTAAAGTCTCCCCTGTTTCAGAGTTTGATTGCTCTGACCTCTGTGTATTACGAATCAAATATCTCCCTGTACAGAGTTTCAATGACTATACCGTTTGCTTCTAATAAAACTAGACTCAATAAGGAATCTGTACATATAAATTATGACTTCTAATTATCTTTGAAAAATTTATGGTGAATTTCCAAAGTCAGAACAGGGGATCCAGAAATTGCTCTGGCCCTGTTTCACAAAAATTTAAACATCTCATAAAATATAACTCATATACCTGTTTTGCTCCATCCATATGAAAAAATAGACTCATAATTGTTCAATTCCATATATTATTCATCATCTAATTGTATCTCTACTATTTTTAGTGATTTTTCAAACTCACGCCATCGCTCATTGTCTGAATCTATTTTATGGTAAATTTTACCTATTTCATGGTTTCCATGGATTAGCTAGCAATTTAGCATACATAACACCAAATATGATCATGATTAGCCATTCCAATGGCTAATCATTACCAAGCATTTCCTTACAACTCAATAACCATATCATAAGACCATATACACAAAATGATTATAATGCTATACATGGCATACTCAAAATATACAAGCCATTATGCCAAGATGGTATACGGATAGTGTGAGCATGCCTCCGATCATTCCCGATTTTCGAGCTGGCTTGTCAACACTACAAGGAATGAAAAGGAGGGAGTAAGCATAACTGCTTAGTAAGTTCACATGCAAATAGCAAGTAACACAACTATATAAGCAAACATAAAACATCATTTGCATAATCATCACCGAGACATTCATATCACATTTTCATTTATCATCTTACCATATTGTTGTTATATCGAGTTTTCAACCCGAGGGTTAAGTACATACCTGTTCAAAGTATTCATTTCACAAAACTTACCAATACGTCCCTTTCATCTCGAGTATTCCTCCATTTGAGTAGAATTTTACCCGTTGAACACATCGGAATATAATTCGGATACATGGAAAGTTTGCACATAAGTGCCACATATGTAGCCAAGCTACCATGTAACCCGCCCATAAGTGAACTCGGACTCAACTCAACGAGCTTAGGTGTTCGCATCCATAAGTGAACTCGGACTCAACTCAACGAGCTCGGATGCCTAGTTACATCTCTTGAACTCGGACTCAACTCAATGAGTTCAGACATTCGCATCCATAAGTGAACTCAGACTCAACTCAACGAGTTCGGATGCCCAAATATCCTAGTGACATGTCACTTGTATCCTAATCTATTCCTAAGGTTCAAACGGGATTTTCCTCGAACACATCTTCATGCCATCTTCCGTAAAATACCGAAACCAATACTCGGTAGCACTTTATATTTAATAAATAATTCACATAATTTGCATTTTATTCGAAAATAACCACAAAGCATATATTTCATGATAAAATCAGCATATCATATAATTAACATCAATAACTTAAAATAACAATTATACTACATTATTTACACATGAACTTACCTCGTATGCGAAAATGGCTACTTTTACCATTTCGTCCACAACTTGGTATTTTCCCCATTTTAGCCCGAATTTTAGTTTTCCTTGCTCTATCATTTAAAATATAGTCTAATTAGGACTCACATTATTCAAATTGACCCAAAATCATATTTTGGAAAAATTACAATTTTGCCCCTAAACTTTTGCATATTTACACTTTTGCCCCAAAGCTCGTAAAATAAACTTCAGCCTCTTTTCTTATGTTTTATGACTTGCTGATCATTTTTCCCTTCTATGGCAACATCAAATTCTCACTCTAACATGTACTTATGACTATTAGGTATTTTTACCGATTAAGCCCTTTTGCTAGTTTTCGCTTAAAACCGAGTAGTACAAGTTGTCTAACATAATTTAAAACCTCATATTCTATCATAAAACACCAAAATACACAAATTTCACCTATGGGTATTTTTCCAAATATGAACCCTAGGTTGAATTATTGCTAGCATAAGCTTAATCGAGCTACCGGGACTCCAAAAACGTAAAAATCATTAAAAATGAGGCTAGAACGGACTTACAATCGAGCTTGGAAGCTTTAAAAACCCTATCCATGGTTTCTCCTTGCTATATTCGGCCATGGGGTTGAAGATGAGCAAAATTGGCTTTTAATTTTGTATTTTAATTCATTTTACCCTTAAATGACCAAAATGCCCTTACTACTAAACTTTTCAAAAATTCCATCCATGTCCAATTTTTGTCCATAGACTTAGAAATTGGTAAAATTGCTATTTAAGACCTCCTAATTAATGTTTCAAAACAATTTCATACTAGAAACTTCTAGAATGCAAGTTTTACAAATTATTCGATTTAGTCCCTAATTTCAATTTAAGCACTTTATGCATAAAATTTCTTCATGAAATTTTCACACAATCATGCAATCATATCATAGACCTCAAAATAATCATAAAATAATTATTTCTATCTCGGATTTTGTGGTCACGAAACCACTATTCCGACTAGGCCCCAAATCAAGATATTACACTCCAGGTGCAACATTCTTAATTGGTCGATGACCTCCTCCTTCCGCCATATTGTGTTCCGAACTATGAGACATAATGTTTTAACCTCACTACAAAAACCTCACAATTCAATCACAAAGAAAAGTAGATGGCACTCCACTCATGTTTACACTCTCAATTCGGCTTTTTAACACTCTATTAGGCTGACTACTCTCGTGCCTTTTACCACTTGATTCACATCTCGAAGTACGTAGAAAACTCGTTTAAACTAAACTACTAGTCTAGGGGTCGGCTTCAAAAGGTTACAAGGGTAGTTGATGTTTTGGGTGTTAGGTAGGCTGAAAGAAAACTATATATATATATGTATTGGAGTGTGGTGAAAATGGGTTGAGGAAAGGATTTGTAGATCAGGAAAAAAAAATAGACGATCACTTTCAACAATTAGCCTCTTTCTTTCTTTCTTTTTTTTTTGTTTTTTATACTTTTAAACTTTTTTTTATATTCTGAATTTTGTACACAAATACACTATATATATGCTTCTTCTTCTTTTTAACTCGAATATTTTTTTTCAAAATCTTACTTCGGGATAGTTTGAACGTCTGTACTCCTCGATCTTAGCTAGCTCTGATACCAAATGATGCAAACTCGTTTCGATGATGATTCGAGTTGTTTAAATGCTCGATCGTAAAATGGAGAAGTATCGTTCTACTTGGAGTTAAGGCTGAAATTGGCTAGGTATAAGTTTAAAACAAAGGATTTCTAGTATTTTAAATATAATAAAGGTTAAAGTTCAGCTAATAACAAAGATAGGGATATTTTGAAGTGGTAATTCAGATGGAATAGTTTAGGGTTAAGATTGAAGAGTGAACCAATACTATAGGCAATATTGACTCGAAACTTATAACAACACTTAAGGTGGATAGAAAGATAGGTAAACGACCCACTATCTATATGGAGATAGGAACCAATCGGTATAAGGGTGAACGCCACACTTGTTAGAGTGATAAGTTCAAATGAATCAGATTGAGGCCACAAAAATAACTTGATAAGTCAATTGAGTCAGAAATGAACAAAGGGAATTGAATAACTCACAATTGGTATAATGTTCATAAAAAGAGCCAAAATTTATAACCTTTAAATGTTTACAAAAACCACTATTTATAGGCTCTAAGATGCCTATTGAAATTCGACATCTATGGTGTTCACACATAATTAAAATGTTCACACTTAAATAATAAATTTGGTTCTTGAATGCTTCCCAAATCCAAATAGACACATTCCTTCCCCAAATTTGTTCATGAATGCTTATTCAAGAAGAAAGCTTAAATTCCATGAATAATCAACCCTATGTCTTCCTTCACTCCCTTTAGCCATACATGAATGTGAAGGTTCCATGCAAGTCCCTTAATTCTTGAATTAATGACATTATAGATGTGTGGATGAGTCAATGATTCTTCAAATTCATTCCCCAAGCTGATGCATGGGTGTTGTTGTTTAATGTCTCGAGATCATATCAGGAGCTGAATTAAAAACCAAGCCGGTGATTACTCTTCTACAAGTGCCTATTCGTGGAGATCAATGGAAAAAAGCACATTCACACTAGACCATTCAGCTTGCAGCTGGTTTCACACCTTAAAGGCTATTCAAATTCGTATGTTCACATTTGGAGGCTGATTGAATTCTTGTGTTCACACCATTTGGGTTGTTCGTGCATCACAACTTCAATTAAAAGGCTGCTACACATTTAGCTTCCCAAGGGTAGATTAAAGGAGTTCATAACTCTTTGCATTATCAACTATTAGCAAGATTCAGCTCAACTCATTAGGTGTACTCAATTAAGCTGATTAGGAATGTAAATAGCCTAAACTATTGGCCTCACCTAGGTTTAGGAGTTGCTAAAAGTCATGTTAATCACATTTGGAGTTAAGTTAGCTCATTAATAGCTTAGTTGAGCTAATTAGAAGCTGTCCATTTGGCTGGAGCTAGCTCAACCTATAAATACTGATGCAATCCCAGCACCATCATGCCTCGATGCAATTCGACGACACCGGGAATGGCCTAGACACGAGGGGCCCAAGTGCAAAATGAAGCTGTTAATTTGTTTGCAAGCTTTAATTGATCGAGTGTGGTGAAAAAACATTATTGGGCAAATCGAACGATCGTGGACAAGTCACCCAAGCAACCCTCACAACCTGATTCAAGTCATCTAGCTCGTACTTTTAGTTAAATTAGTTTATTCAGCTAAAATAATTAATGTTAAGATTAAGTATGTCAAAATATGGACATTTTAATTAAGGTTTAATGTGTATTAGTTTAATACATATTTAATAGTGGTTTTAATATGTAGTTTAAGACAAATTAATTTCATGTTTCAATTAATTTGTCCAGCCGAATTTAATATGTCTTGGCCAAATTAACTAGCTGAATTTATTTGTTTCAAGTACATGCATGGACGACTTAAATGTGGTGTGTTGTTGATTTCTCTTCTCTAAGCAACCTTTCGTGAACATCAAGGGCCATAGGAGAGCTACTGTTCTCTCTTCTCCAAGCTGCCACTTGTGGACACCAATAATCCAAGAGCTTTCACATTGTTGGAAATTCCTTTCACATTAGTGATACGAACTCGTCTCGTGAGTTGATTCGAGTCATGTGTTACTCGATCGTTAAAATGGAGAAGTATCATTCTTGAACAGAGTATGATAGAACTCATCTCGTGAGTTGATTTGAGTTGTTTGTTGCCCGATCGTTAAAATGGAGAAGTATTATTTTTGAACAGAGTATTGGTTGAATTTAGCTAAGTAAGGCTTTAAACAAAAGGGGTATGTGATAGTTTAAGATAATTAAGGGATATGGTTTGGTTTAACAAAAGAACTTGGGTGGTTTGAAATGGTAATGTGGATGGTTCGAATGGCTTTAAGGTTAAGAAAGAACTAGTACTAAAATAGAGTACTAACCTAAATCTTATAGGACACTTAAAGGTGGATAGAAAGAAAGATAAACCGTGACCCACTATCTATATGGAGATAGGAACCAGCCGGTATAAGGGTGAACACCACACTCTGTTTAAGAGTGACAAGTTCAGAATGAACAGGATGACGCCACTAGCAAACTAGATAAGTCATGCTGAGTCTAAAACAAAATAAGAGAGATGAAAAACTTACAAAATGTTATAATTATTAATCAAAGGATCAAAAGTCTCCTAAACAAGTTGATTACAAAATATTTATAGTGTTACATAAGAAAAGCAACTTGAATTCAGCTTTAATGTATGGTTATAAGCTGAAACAAAACTCAATTACAAAGAAAAAACTCTTGAAATCTCTAAGCCTAAGTAACAACAACTATTATCATGATTTAATGTTCCAATTCAACTAAATAAATGAGCTAAAAACTTAAGCTGGAAGAGTTTAACGTTTTGAGCAGCCAAATGACTTCAATTCCTTCATTAAATCAGCCTTGGGCAGCTGAATAGACACCAGCAACATGTATAACGCTCTCCTTTAATTGTTGCCCATTGCTATTCTTGAACAACTCCTTGGAGAAGAGGAATAGGCTACTGAAATTTAATGGTGCATAATGCACTTCTTTAAATGTTGTAACAGCCCCTTGAATGTAACTGATTCCAATTGAATAGTCACATTTAACACTTTGTAACAGCTCCCTTGGACTTAACTTATTCCAGCTGAAAAGTCACCTACAAGAATTAACAAACACATTAAAAACACATTTAAACATACTATACTTAATAAACACTTTTAACTCTTAACTTAATTTAATAAACTGTAAATAAACATATTTAAAACATGTAATAGGCTAGACATATTAAAATTATGCATGAACTAACACTTAATTAAAATGGCCAGAATTTAGACTAAACTATATTAACTAACTTAATTAAATAGCTAGTAGCTTTAGAACGCATGGACTAATTGAGTTGAACCCAATTAACTAATTTAGCTAAGCAAGTAATTATTCCAGCAACTAAAATGAAATAAATTAGAAATAAATTCAAAACGAGAAAACAAGCTTATTGAGCTGGAAATGAGCTGAATTGAGCTCAACGAGCTGAGATTAAGCTTTATTTTGCACTTGGGCCCCTCGAACTTAGGCCACTCTCGATGATGTCGAGTTGTGTCGAAACATGATGCAACCAGGTTCGCATCATTACCTCCCTCTTGAAGATGATTTGTCCTCAAATCGGGCCGTTTGCTCGAAAAAAAATTTCAAGATCACAAACCCTTTTTTTCATGATCCAGACGAAATCATTTTCAATAGTCTGAGAGCCACAAATGGCTCGGAAAGAAAGAAGGTCATTTGCACGCTCTCCCTCTTTAGGAGGGTACCACCTCACATCGTCACCTACAAATGAACAAAACAAATTAGTGACACAATGAAGGTTAAACACAAAAGAACTTTTCAAGATTTTATTCATAAATAAACCAATACCAGGATCAAAAATAGAAGTCAGTCTTACCTTTTTCTTCGATGGAAACAAACCAAATTCACAAAGTATTCGAAGATTATAGTCTCGAAAATTAAAATTCCATGGTCCAAATCCCTTGAACAATGATATGGGAAAACATTCACCGGGATCCTTGACAAAGTCTTTGTTCACCATTTCAATTTGACTAGAAAAATTCATGGCTGGTAACTTATGAAGAACATGAAGCACATTAAAGTTAAAATCATGCAACACATGTTCGAATCAAAGATTTCATTTTGACTTGGCAGGCCAACAAGATTCACATGTCTCATTTTCAGACTTAAAGACAAAGCAACATACAAGCAAAAATTGTTTACACATTCATTCAAACAAAATTTACGATGCTTGCTTTCTGTCATGGATGATTCATAATAACAAAATCCAGGATTAAACACATGATTTTGATCATTCATTCTAGCTTGCAATGAGAATTTCTTAGTCTCCAATGATCCACACATGTTAAACAAAGAAGGTGTGAACTTGCAAACATTCAAACAATCATCATATATATTAAGTCTCATTTACATAGACTTATTCAAACATGTGGGATTTACACAACAAATTAGAAATTCAAATCATCTTTACACACAGGCAAATTAGACGTTTCACATATCAACTTTTTATCACAATGGACCAAATTTTGTGCAGGCTGATCTAGTCTTACTTTTTTAACAATTTTGGCAAGGTCATATTCATTAGCAGAAAAACATTTCATATCAATGTGTAAAACAAAATCATCAATTGGATTATGAATGTCAACCAAATCAAGACGAGGAGCTCTTTCACCAATTAGGTTTCTGGCTTTCTCATCATTCAAATGAAATTGTTGAGACTCAAAGATCATGAAACCCTTACCTTGCTTACCTTTAAGCAATAGTGGGTGGATGTCATTTTCGTTCTTACCTTTTTCAAGCAATCGAAATCGCCTCTCATCAGATAGGTAATGAAGCTGAAATTTGTCAATGGTATTCCGAGAAACCTAAAAAGAAGAAACATTACAAGGAGAACTCACAGGATGGTTAGTAAAAACACTCCTCGCTTTTTCTTGTTCACTTTCTTCTTTTTCTTTCGTTTCTTTTTCATCAACACTCATTTCTTACATACTCTTTTTTTTCTTTTCAATCTCAATCTCTTTGTCAACTTTCTTTTCTTTCTCACATTTTTTTTGGCTCTCAATCAATGTCAACCAGGTTGATATTGGGCACTCTCCGTTTCGTCTTCGACTCGTGGTGAATTGATCCCACCAAGTCATGGCATAATCAGAGAAACCATTCGTTGCAAGCCTCATTTTCTTGCTTTCCAAGTAGTTGTGGTACTCAAAAACCAATCTACCTTCTTTTCCTATTCAAGGTATACCTTTGGGTCGGATCGACCTTGAAACGATGGAATGGCTAACTTGTGATTCTTCAAATTGCAATCAATAATTTCATACTCTCTAAAGCCTTGGTTTCTATGAATGCGTCGCCTTTCGCTTTGATTGGATGCTTAGTTTGTTGGATCGAACCAGCCACCAATAGTAGCAACTTTTCTTTCGAAACTTGGAGACATTTTTATTGAACCTCACTTCAAACCTCACTATTCACTCACAAAGAAAAATAGTTTGGCACTCCACTCGTGTTTGCACTCTTTTACGGCTTTTTTTACACTCGAATGCTCTCATTAACTCTCGTGCCTCTTACCACTTGTTTTACCTCTCAAAGTTCATAGAAGACTCGATTAGACTTATAAGCAAGCCTAAGGGTCAGTTTCAAAAAGGTTACGATGGCTGATGATATTGGTTTTGGTAGGCTGAAAGAAAATAAAAATAGGTGCTAAGTGTGGCATTTGGGTTTGAATTTGATAGAGAAACAGTTTTGAAGATCGGGTAAATTATGAACACTTTTCAAGCACTTTTTTGTATCTCTGAAATTTCTCTTTTTTTTTTCAATTTTGTAACTCTTTTTTTTTCAATACAAATACATTCAACACTTGTACAATCACATTCACGAATTTTTTTGAATTTTTTTGAATTTTGTTTCAAATACTTACTTAGACAACTTCACGAATGCCTGTACTCCTCGATTTTAGCTAGCTCTGATACCAAATGATATAACTTATCTCATGAGTTGATTCGAGTCGTTTGTTGCCCGATCGTTAAAATAGAGAAGTATCGTTCTTGAATAGAGTATGATACGAACTCGTCTCGTGAGTTGATTCGAGTCGTTTGTTGCCTGATCGTTAAAATGGAGAAGTATCATTCTTGAACAGAGTATTGGTCGAATTCGGCTAAGTAAGGCTTTAAACAAAAGGGGTATGTGATAGTTTAAGATAATTAAGGGATATGGTTTGGTTTAACAAAAAAACTTGGGTGGTTTGAAAAATGGTAATGTGGATGGTTCGAATGGCTTTAAGGTCAAGAAAGAACTAGTACTAAAATAGAGTACTAGCCTAAATCTTATAGGACACCTAAAGGTGGATAGAAAGATAGATAAATCTTGACACACTATCTATATGGAAATAGGAACCAGTCAGTATAAGGGTGAACACCACACTCTGTTTAAGAGTGATAAGTTCAGAATGAATAGTATGACGCCACTAGCAAACTAGAGAAGTCATGCTGAGTCTAAAATGAAATAGGAGAGATGAAAAACTCACAAAATGTTATAAACATTAATCAAAGGATCAAAAGTCCCCTAAACAAGTTGATTACAAAATATTTATAGTGCTACATGAGAAAAGTCACTTGAATTCAACTTTAATGTGTGGTTATGAGCTGAGATAAACTCAATTACTAAGCAAAAACTCTAGAAATCTCTAAGCCTAAGTAACAGCAACTATTAACATGATTTAATGTTCCAATTCAGCTAAATAAATGAGCAGAAAACTTAAGCTAGAAGAGTTCAACGTTTTGAGCAGCCAAATAACTTCAATTCCTTCATTAAATTAGTCTTGGGCAGCTGAATAGACACCAGCAACATGTAGAATGCTCTCCTTTAATTGTTGTCCATTGCTATTCTTGAACAAATCCTTGGAGAAGAGGAATAGGCTGTTGAAATTTAATGGTGCATAATTCTCTTCTTTAAATGTTGTAACAGCCCCTTGAATGCAACTGATTCCAACTGAATAGTCACATTTAACACTTTATAACAGCTTTCTTGGACTTAACTTATTCCAGTTGAAAAGTCACCTACAAGCATTAACAAACACATTAAAAACACATTTAAACACACTATACTTAATAAACACTTTTAACTCTTAACTTAATTTAATAAACTGTAAATAAACATATTTAAAACATGTAATAGGCTGGACATATTAAAATTATGTATGAACTAACACTAATTAAAATGGCCAGAATTTAGACACATTTATTTAGACTAAACTATATTAACTAACTTAATTAAATAGCTAGCAGCTTTAAAACACATGGACTAATTGAGCTGAACCCAATTAACAAATTTAGCTAAGCAAGTAATTATTTCAGTAACTAAAACAAAATAAATTCAAAACGAGTAAACAAGCTTATTGAGTTGGAAATGAGCTGAATTGAGCTCACGAGCTGAGATTAAGCTTCATTTTTCACTTGGGCCCCTCAAACTTAGGCCACTCTCGATGACATCGAGTTGAGTCGAAACATGATGCAACTAGGTTCGCATCAATTAGTTGACCATTCAGTTTGGGGCATTCACACACAAAGGCTACTCAGTTCCATTTGTTCACACTCAAAAACCGTTGAAGACCCTAAGCTGACTTTAATAAGCTCAAAACCATTCAGCGGATTAAAAACAGCACATTAAAGCAAGTGCACACCTCTTGGCCGAACCTAAGCAAGTCCATCCAACTCAACATTTATTTCAACTAGCTTGGAAGCTTCAAAGGACATTCTAGGAAGCTTCATGGAAGATTTAGCTCCATTAAGTTGATATTTGCTGTCCATTCAGCTCTCCAAAGTGCCTATTCGGCTAGCCTTGTACTTGAGCTATAAATATGAAGCTCTTAAGATGTATTTTAGACTTTTGATACTTTATGAACTTTTTATATCTTTGTGAGTTTAATTCAACTCTCATTTTTCTTCTAAGACTCAGCTTGACTTATTTAGCTTGCTAGTGGCATCAATTTTGTTTCTTTGTGAACTTGTCACTCAACTAAGTGTGGCGTTCAACCCTTTATACCTTTGGTTCCTATCTCTTCATAGGTAGTGGGTCAAGGTCTTTTCTATCAACCTTCCATCACTTTAAGCGTCTTATAAGTCTCGGGTCAATACTCCTTCATAGTATTGGTTCATTATTGGTTCTTTCTTGACCTTAAGCTTACTTATCCATTCGAACTATCATCTTGGCCTTGCTTTGTTTCATTATCTTAGTCGAACCACTATCCATCTTATTCCTAAGCCCTTTTAGAATCCATTGCTTACACTATACTTAGCCGAATTTCCTTAAACTCAAACTAAGAACGATACTTCTCCATTCTATGATCGGGTATTTAAACGACTCGAATCATTCTTGAAATGAGTTTGTATCATTTGGCATTAGAGCTAGCAAAATTGAGGAGTATAGACGTTCATAGCTATCCCGGAGTAAGTTTTTTTGAAAATAATTCGTGTAAAAAAAAGAGAATATACCTAGTTCGTATTTGTGTACAAAAATTCAAAATATAAAAAAAAAGAATTCAAAATTATTTTTAAAAAAAAAAGAAAGAAAAGGCTAGTTTGTTTGCAAGTAATCATTTTCCTGAGCTTCAAATTTCCTTCACAACCTTTTCGCCACACTTGAATACCCCTTTTTTTTTCTATTTCAGCCCACCCTACAACAATATTGTTTCCAATTCTTTGTAACCCTTTTGAAGCTGACCCATAAGCTACTAATAAGTCCAAATGAGTCGTCTACGAACCTTGAAAGGAGAATCGAGTGGTAAAAGACACAAGACTGTGAGCTCATTAAAGTGAGGAAAAAGCCAAATAGAGAGTGCAAACATGAGTGCAATGAACAAAAATAAATTTTCTTTCTGAGAGAAATTCATGAGGTTTGTATAGGTAAGGTATTCATTTCCTATTTTGAATTCTTTTGTTTTCCAATCTTTTCAATAAATCATGTTTCAAGAAGAGCTTTCTGATTCAGAACTTCAAGATTTGATTAAAGAAATGCATAGAATCATGCAATCTAAATTTGAACAATTGTATAAAAAAATTGATCATGTGGAAGAAAGATCATCGAAGGAGCCCTTTGTGCGAAAAGAGCAAAAAGATTCATTTAAGAGAAAGTCATATCTTGATTCCTATTCTCTAATCAATTCAAGTCAAAATCATGAGAATTGCGAGATTGAAGCCTGTCGCGGTAACAAACGTGAATGCACCAGTATCTCTTCGAGTGCACCAAAGTACTCATCCACGGAGATTCAATCACAAAGAGGTGAACGTGTTTCGTATGTAAATCATTCTATCCATACCCAACGAAAGTCTTCCTGTTTTGACTCATTCATGTTATCTCTATCTTATAATGAAAGAACAAGACAAAAAGAAATTAAACGAAAAGAGGGGCAAGAAATGTTAATGAGAGAAAATAAGCGAATCCTAAATGAAATGGAGAGAAGAAAAAGAGAGATGAGGGAAAAAGAATTTGAAAAATGAAAAGAGAGTGAAAGAAAGGAAAAAGTGATTGAGATTGAAAAAGAATGTGAGCAAGAAAAGAAAATTGAAAAAGAGATTGAGATTGAAGAAATAAAAGAAGTGTTAGTGGAAAGAGCGATGTTGTTGAAAAGGAAAGTGAAATAAAGAGTGAGAGTGAGTTTCCAACGACAAAAGAGACTGTGGAAAGAGAAATAGAGCTTGAAAAAGAAACAAGTGAAAAAGATGAAAGTGAACAAGAAAAAGTGAGGAATGTTTTTACTAACCTACATGTGTGTTGTCCTCATATTATTTCTTCTTTTCAGGTTTCTAAAGATTCAATTGATAAGTTTCAACTTCATTACCTTCCTGATGAGAGACGATTTTGATTGATCGAGAAAGGTAAGGTTGAATGTGAAATTACTCCACAAATGCTTAAAGGTAAGCAAGGTAAGGAGTCTTTACCCATTGAATCACGACAATCAAATTTGAATGCTGTTGAGAAAATTGCTGGTGACTTAGTTTTTGAAAGATCTCCTCAATTTGATTTGGTTAATTGTTATTCTATGGTTAGTGTTGATGATTTCATTCCAACTAGTGCCATGAAGAATTTTTCTTATGATAAGTTTTGTGATGGTAAGTTTGTTGATGAAGTTAGGCTAAATCAGCATATACAAAACTTGACTATGTGTGTGATAAAGAGTTTTCGAATAAAACGTTTGATTTATTTGAATGTGATGTTAATATTAATTTTCTTAGTGCGAAATCCTCATGTAAATATATGCTTGTTGAAATGAATTTTGAGAGGATTGGTTGTTTGAATGTGTATAAGCTTAAATCTTGTTTGATTGATATGTGTGAGTTGTTGATGAAAGAAAAGTCTTTGTTGTTTTTGAAAATGAGTGATCAAAATCGTGTGTTCAAACCTGGAGCAAGTTATCCTAATTTGTTGTTAAGAAAAGGTGAGCATAGTAATTTTATTTTTAATAAATGTGTTGAACCCTTTCATCTGCTTCGAATTTTATCCTTATTTTTTAAAACAAAACATGTAAATTCTGATGATCGAATCTTTGATTCTGGAAATTGTTTTATATTGTGGTTTAAAAGATTCGAGAATGTTCTGCATGATAATGACTTTAAATTGCTTCATGTTCTTTCTATGATGCCGGTCATGAAATTGTCAAGTCAAATGAAATGGCAAGAGAAAACCTTGTTTTTGATCCCGGAGAACAGTGTTCTATAACATTGTTTAAAGGATTGGAGCCATGGATTTTTGTTGTCAAAAATTATAACTCTCAAATGCTTTGTGATTCTGGTATATTACCATCGAAGAAATTTTTGATTCATTATGAAACGGTAAGGCCAACTCATATTTTTTATCCTGGCATTGGTTTATATGTTCAAATTTTGAATAAGATTCTGAACAATTATTTTGTGTTTATAATTCAAAGTGTCACTGATTTATTTCATTCTTGTGTAGGTGACACTTTGAAATGGTTCCCTCTTAAAGAGGGAGGGCATGCGATTAACATACTTTCTTCCCGAACCATTAGTGATTCTCACATTTTTGGAAGCGACTTTGTCAGGTTTCTAAATAAAAGGGGTCGTGATCTAGAATGGTTTTTCATGAGCAAATGGCCAGATTTGAGGACAAATCATTTTCATGAAGGAGGGAATGATGCGATCCCAGCCGCATCATGACTCGATACAATTTGACGACACCAGAAATGGCCTAGACACGAGGGGCCCAAGTGCAAAATGAAGATGTTAATTTGCTTGCAAGCTTGAATTGATTGAGTGTGGTTAGAAAACGTTGCTGGGCTAATCGAATGATCATGGACAAGTCACCCTCACAACCCTCACAACTTGATTAAAGCTCATCTAGCTCGTACTTAGCTCATTGAGCTCATTTCAAGATGTTTTAGTTTATGCATAGCTTGCTGGAAATAAACATTTAATTTGGTTTTAGTTAAATTAGTTTATTCAGCTAAAATAATTAATATTGAGATTAAATATGTCAAAATCTGGACATTTTATTTAAGGTTTAATGTGAATTAGTTTAATACATCTTTAATAGTTGTTTTAATGTGTCGAGTTTAAGACAAATTAATTTCATGTTTTAATTAATCTGTCCAGCCGAATTTAATATGTCTTGGCCAAATTAACAAGCTGAATTTATTTGTTTCAGGTACATGCATGGACGGCTTAAATGTGGTGTGCTACTGATTTCTCTTCTCTAAGAAACCTTTCATGAACATCAAGGGCCATAGGAGACCTGTTGTTCTCTCTTCTCCAAGCTGCCACTTTGTGGACACCAACAGCTCAAGAGCTTTTACATTGTTGGAAATTCCTTTCACATTAGTTGACCATTCAGTTTGGGGCATTCACACACAAAGGCTACTCAATTCTATTTGTTCACACTCAAAAACTATTGAAGACCCCAAGCTTACTTTAATAAGCTCAAAACCATTCAGGTGATCAAAGCAGCACATTAAAGCAAGTACACACCTCTTGGCCGAACCTAAGCAAGTTCATCCAGCTCAACATTTATTTCAACTAGCTTGGAAGCTTCAAAGGACGTTCTAGGAAGCTTCATGGAAGTTTCAGCTCCATTAAGATGATACTTGCTGTCCGTTCAACTCTCCAAAGTTCCTATTCGACTAGCCTTATACGTGAGCTATAAATATGAAGCTCTTAAGATGTATTTTAGAATTTTGATACTTTATGAACTTTTTATATCTTTGTGAGTTTAATTCAACTCTCATTTTTCTTCTAAGACTCAGCTTGACTTATCTAGCTTGATAGTGGTGTCAATACTATTTCTTTGTGAACTTATCACTCAACTGAGTGTGGCGCTCAACCCTTTATACCTATGGTTCCTATCTCTTCATAGACCAATGCAACATCATATTCACATAAAAATTTTCATTAATCATGTGGTATTATCTCATGCATCAAAGGATATAAACTTACTCTTAACATAAACTTATATGCTAACATAATTCCAACAACTAACACATAATAAGCACTTATATGGTTACCAAAATATTACTTCAAAAATAGCCGAACTTAGACCATCACTAGCCACCCCAATGGCTAGATTGTAAAACAACAATTACAAGCCATCATTGGCCAAATAAGCTTATACATGCCATTATACCAAAATGAGATTTCTATTTATACCAAAATGAGATAGTGGATAGTGTGATGACTACTCCGACTAACTTCCAACCTTTGCGAGCTTTAAGCACTATAAAATAGGGAAATTAAACGGAGTAAGCATTTTATGCTTAGTAAGTTCGTATAACAGAAAATAAACTTACCAATCATATTTATCAATACAAGCATACATAGTCCTACTTACCATAAATTTTGGATGAGTTTACCTAAACACAAACAATTAATCAAACAAGTTAATCGCCCTCATATAAGAATCAAGTAAACATAAATGATCTCATCACATTACAAGCTTCCTTTAATTTCACCTTTCCATACTTCAGAAGTCTTTTTCGTCGAACTATTAAAATTTTGATGGATGTTCGGGTAAAATACACATGTACAAAAGTACCCATTAGGGTTCATAATAAAAAGGCACACTCTTGAGCCGTACATTTTACAGTAGGATTACCAGTCCAAGCTAAATCCTATCCGTAACATATGCTCTAGAGAGTTTAATTTGGATTACCCATCCAGGCTAAATCCAATTTATAACCTAAGCTCAAGAGGGCTTACATTAGAGTTACCCGTCCGAGCTAAATTCTACCTGCAACATATGCAATATTATTCTTAATCCATCGAAATTCAACGTTCAATCGGAACATGATAATTTGTCCATATTTCACAACTTAGGACTATTTCGTTGTGTATATATCATCTCACACATATCAACACAATCATATAATTCAATTCAAGCATATTAACATACATATTTAAGTTCCACGAACTTACCTTGAAAATGGTTTATATTTGAATGACAACTAATCTGAAACCTTTTGCTTTCCTTGATCTAGTTCTGTAGTTAGTGTTTCCAGATCTATATGGATAAATTTAACTATTAATCTATCACATTTCATTTACATTTGCATCCTATTAAATCCTAGGCAAAATTATAATTTTGCCCCTATCCTTTTCAAAAATTTCGATTTTGTCCCTAGGCCCAGAAAATAAAATTCATGAAATTTAACCCTCTTTTCAAGCATAGTCAAAATTTATATACTACATTTGCAGCACATAGATTTCACAAATTTCAGAATTTTCCATGGGTTTTACCACTTTTTCATTTTAGTCCCTAAATTAAGTTTTCATCAAAAATTGCTTTGTAAAAGTTGTTTATCTATGAATAACTTTTCATTTTCTACCATAAATTTCTAATTTTCATCATATCCATACATGACCCAAATTTCATACATTGATAACTTTTCAAATAAATCCCCTAAATAGAAATATTAGGCTATCCTGATTCCAAAAATATATAAATTACTAAAACGAAACTTGATTTCATACCTTTTTAAGCTTGAAAAGTTTTCTTCCTCTCTCCTAGGGTTTCCGTAGAAAAATTGGGGAAGGTGATATGAAAATAGATGGTTTTTTTCCTTTTTAATTAATTATCATCTATTAATTTTATTGATTTCTAATTTAGTCCCTACCCTTTAATAATTTTCGTACCAAAATTTTCATGTGACCTTCCTATCATGATACCAACCATAAAATAAAATAAAATAAAATAAATTTTTATTTTTAGCTCAGATTTGTGGTCCCGAAACCACTATTCCGATCTCATCGAAAATGGGCTGTTACGATGGTAGCCTTCCGATCCTCCTCAAAGTCGACTTGGATCATGACAATCTCCATTTCCTTATAATAGTCCTCCACACTCTGGTTTCCTTGCATAAGGTTTTGTAGCTTTGATACAGCTCCTGGTGATAGTAAGCGGGAATGAACATTTTCCTCAGGATGGCTTTCATCTTGGCCCATGTGAACACAGGTAACTCTCCATTCCTCCTCTGGTTTATAGTAAGTTGATCCGACCATATGATTGCATAGTCGAAAAACTCGATGGTCGCGAGTTTGACTTTCTTGCTCTCCGCGTAGTTATGGCACTTACAGACAAGCTCAATCTTTTTCTTCCATTCTAGATACGCCTTCGGATTGATCTTTCCTTGGAATGGTGGAATAGCCATCTTAATATTCTTTAGGTCGTCATCTACTCGTTCTCGGTCCCTAGGCCCTCAGTTTCTATAGCCTAGTCGTCTTTCACTTCGGTTAGATGCTTGATTTCTCTCTATATCACTAGGATCATAGGGATCATCCTGGTTTATCCTCGGTTGGCCTTGCTCCCTCCTCAAATTTTTAAGAGTTCTTTCTCACTGGACCCGTTCTTCCAATTGCTCCAATTACTCTTGTACAGGCTCTAGACACTGTTGGAGCATTTGGTCCATCTTACGAATTAGGTGATACGATCACGCCCTGAGCACACTCTTTGAACAGCTCCCCAAGCATTGCTTACACTCCCTTACGAGTTGAATTAGCTCGATTCCAGCTTGTTGAGCTCAATTTAGCTTGTTTGCAGCTCAAAGAGCTCGTTTGCACATTCCATGAGATTAGTTCAACTCAACTAAGATCCAATTGAGCTCAACTCCATCTTCTAATTCTTGCATTTTGTTACTGGAATAAATTACCTGTTTTAGCTAAATTAGTTTAATTAGTTTAAGTTGTTTTAATAACTTAGCTAAGTGTTAAATATTTCTTTTAAAAGCTAATTAATTTATCTAAAATATTTCAGCCTTAATAAGTCTAAATTACTACAACAATTTAAGTTGTTTTGAGCTCATTTAATTTGTCTTAGTTAGTGCATTAATTTAATGTGTTTAGATTAAGACAAATTTAATAGTTGCTGCCAATTTAATTTGTCTTTGTCCAGCAGAATAAGCTTAATTAGGTTGTTTTTGAGCTATCGATTTTTAATGTGCCTTAAAGCTATTAATTTACTGATTGTTAATGTGTAGCTCACATACATGAACAACATTAAAAAAGAGCTAAATATTATTTCTTTTCATGAAGTCTGTTCGTGCAGCTCAATGGACATGTGCTGAAATTAAAATTCTAGCAACAGCCATTCAAATGTCTCCTAATGTCTCTTTGAGGATTTCACCAGCCACCACTCTTCATCAAGATTCGATTGAATAGTTGCTGTCTATTGGAGTATCCTAAGCTCCATTATTAATTCCCCAAGGATGTTCAACTAACCAAAGCAGCACATTAGCTCCATGCATTCACTTGGTCGAACATAACAAGGGATTTCCAGCTCATTCATTTCCCTTTAGCTGGTTAGGAAGCTACAAGGAAATTTTAGCCCTTCTAGATAAATCACAAGTTGTTCATTCGGTCTCTCAAGTGGCTAATCAGTCCTCATTCATTTTAAATATTTCCAGCTGTATGAAGACACCTTAGAAGCTGACCATTAGCGTTCTCAAGGCTGGGAAGTTCATGGCACCTTCATGAATAATTTTGGAAATTTCCAGCTCATTAAAAGCTAAAAACAAAGGTCCATTTAGCTACTCATTGACCATTCGGCTACCCCTTAGTTTTTAGCTATAAATATGTGTTAATTTCATTTTGTAAAGGTTACTCAATTTTAGACTTTGTCACTTTTATGAACTTTATTGTTCTAGTGAGAATTCAATTCTGTTTATTCATTTTAGGACTGATTTTACTTATCGGGAATTTGTCTTGTGGCGTCTATCTTTCCTTGTTATCTCGAACTTATCACCTTTTTTGGTGTGGCGTTAAAAATTATACCTTTGGTTCCTATCACTCTAGATAATGGCTCAAGGTTCTTCGTTAAATTTGCTACACTGAAATCCACCTAAAGCCAATTTGAGACTCGGGTCAACAATCCCTATTGTTGGTTCATTCTTCGGCCTTAGTCGTTTATTCCCATCCGTCGCCGAAATATAATAAATCCTTCTTTTTATACCCTATTGAGCCTATTTCATACTTTAATTTCACCTTCTTTTCAATCGAGCCAAAGACTTACCAAATTTACAATTGGGCAACTAATACGACTCAAATCACTCCCTAGGCGAGTTCGTATCATTAGGGCTTAATATGTCAAGTCGGGTACTCCTCCACCAACAGCAACATTTCTTATGGGGCATACACCACCACCTTCTGCATCATTTCTTTTAGGACTACGAGACATAGTGTTTTAATCCTCACCACAAATCTCACCAATCCACTCAAAAAGAAAAAAAATAGTTGTGCTCTCCACTCATGTTCTCACTCAAACTTTGGCTTTTATATCTCTCTAATGATCTCACCACTCTCTTGCTTTTTTCCATTCGTATTTGCCTCTCTAAGTTCATAAGTGACTACTTTAGACTTAACAGTAAATCTTCATGGGTCATCTTCAAAAGGTGTTGCAAAGGTAGGAATTGATATCAATGTTGGGTAAGCTCAAAGAAAGAAGTAGGTAACTTGAAGTGTGGTGAATATGTTTGTAAAATGATATTTAGAGCACAAGAAATGATGTGAGCTTAGCCAAGGAGCTAGTTGTCGAACCATTAGAGCTACCTATGGGACCAACCACTCGAGCCTGAGCTAAGAGGTTTCAAGGAGCTATATCGAGCTATCTTGATCGAGCTTGGAGAGAACAAGTGATCGACCATTGCTGTTCCAGCTCACCAAGCTTAGTGTGCAACATCTTGCAAGCTAATTTAGTTCAGCATAGCTCAATGGAGCTCACATCGAATTCCATTTAAGACTAAGTACGATTTGTACGGATGGTTGGTAATACCATTCAGCCTTACTAATGCTCTTAGTACATTTATGAGAATAATGAATCATGTATTGCGTGCTTTTATTGGAAAGTTTTGCGTGGTTTACTTTGATGATATCTTGATATATAGTAAGTCTTTGGAAGACCACGTTCACCATTTGCGTGTGGTGTTAGAAGTTCTGCGAAAGGAGGTACTTTATGCTAATCTCAAGGAGTGCTCTTTCTTTACTAATAGGGTTGTGTTTCTAGGATTTGTAGTGAGTCCTAATGGCCTAGAAGTTGATCAAGAGAAAATCCAAGCAATTCAAGACTGGCCATGTCCTACGAACGTTAGCCAAGTACTGAGTTTTCATGGGTTAGCAAGTTTTTATAGAAGGTTTGTGCCCAATTTTAGAACCATAGCCGCCCCTTGACAGGTATCATAAAGAAAAACTCTCCTTTGAATTAGACTGATGAATAAGAAATTTCATTTAATAAGCTCAAGGATTGTTTAACGAACGCTCACCTGTTGTCATTACTTGATTTTAACAAAACATTTGAAGTTGAATGTGATGCCTCAGGAATCGAAATCGGAGCGATTTTGACATAAGACGGACGATCTATTGCGTACTTTATTGAGAAACTCAACGGAACTACTCTTAATTATCCTACATATGATAAGGAGATGTATGCTTTGATTCGGGCCTTGGAGACTTGGCAACATTACCGCTAGCCTAAAGAGTTTGTCATTTATAGGGATCACGAGGCCTTAAAGCACCTCAAGGGACAAACCAAGTTGAACAAGTGTCATGCCAAATGGGTGGAGTTTTTAGAATTGTTCCCTTACGTGATTAAATACAAGAAAGGTAAAGAAAACATCATTGCTGATGCATTACCGCGAGGGCATGCTCTTATCAATCAATTGGACTCCAAACTTCTTGGTTTTGAATTTTTGAAAGATCTTTATAAAACTGATGTTGATTTTGGTGAGATGTATAAGCTTGTGTGCGAGGTGCTCATGAAAAGTATTATCAGCATGATGGTTACCTATTCCATGAAGGTAAGTTGTGTATAACCCAAGGTTCTATTCGAGAAGTACTCGTTAATGAAGCCCACAGCGGAGAGGACTTATGGGACACTTTGGAGTAGCCAAAACCTTGGCCATACTACAAGAACATTTTTATTAGCCAAAAATGAAACAAGGCGTGTTGAAAACATGTGACTGTTGTATAGTTTGTAAGAAAGCAAAGTCGCGTATCAAACCCCATTGGTTATATATACCCTTGCCAATACCGAATGCACCATGGGAAGACATATCTATGGACTTCATTCTAGGGCTTCCTAGAACTAAGCATGGAAAAGATTCAATTTTTGTTGTTGTAGACCTTTTTTCTAAAATGGCCCATTTCCTTGCTTGTTACAAAACTGATGATGCTACTAATATTACTAACTTATTTTTCAAGGAAATCGTTTGACTGCATGGACTACCCCGCACTATTGTCTCTGATCGAGATACCAAATTCCTCAGCCCCTTTTGGAGGACCTTGTGGGGAAAATTAGGCACCAAGCTATTATTCTCGACCACATGCCACCCCAAATGGATGGCCAAACGAAGGTAGTCAACCGAGTCTTCTCCACATTACTGCAGGCCATAATTAGGAAAAATCTGAAGTGGTGGGAGGAATGCTTGCCAACATAGAATTCATGTATAACCGATCGGTTCACTCGACTACTAAGCATTCTCCTTTTGAAGTGGTGATGATTTGGGGAAAAATCACCTCGAAGATGGGGGATGATGCAAGCTTAGCCAATGAGCTAGTTGTCGAACCATTGGAGCTACCTATAGGACCAAGCACTCGAGCCCAAGCTAAGAGGTTTCAAGGAGCGATATCGAGCTATCTTGATCGAGCTTAGAGAGAACAAGTGATCAACCATTGTTGTTCCAGCTCACCAAGCTTAGTGTGCAACGTCTTGCAAGCTAATTTAGTTCAACCTAACTCAATAGAGCTCACATCAAATTGCATTTATCTCATTCAGCTGGAATATTACTTTTTTGCGCCTATGTTCATTTAAAATAAATAAATTAAGTTAGTTTAATTAGTTAAGACCAAATAAATGTGTTCAATTCTGGACATAATAATTAAAGTTTAAATATGTCTCAAGTCCTACATAATTAATAGTTAATTTTAATATGTTTAGATTAAGACAAATTTATTAGCTACTGTTAATCAATGTGTCCAATCGAATTAAGTTTATTAAATTTGTCTTTGAGCTGCCGAATTTAATTTGCCTTAAAGTTATTTAATTTTTATTGTTTAAATGTACAGCTCATATGCATGAATTCAGCCAGCAAAGGAGCTGAAGATCACCTCTTTTCAGGTGGTTGTTCATGTAACTCAACAGCTTTGAATGAATTAATTTAGCTGCTGCAGCCATTTAGCTCCCCTAAGTGACGCTTAGAGGAATTCATCAGCCACATCTCTTCACCAAAAATTCATCTGAATGGTGCTGACCATTAGAGTTTCCTAAGCTGAATTCAATGACTTCCTTAACTATCCAGCTAACCGAAGCAGTCCCTAGCTCAATGCATTCCTTTGGCCTAATATAGACAAGGCTATTCAGCTCTCTACCATGTCAATTAATGCCCCGCTATATAAACACCATCTAGAAGCTGACTTGTAACACCCCGTACCCGATACCGTTGCCGGAGTCGAACGCGAGGTGCTAACAGACTTAATTACTTTGTTAAATTTTTTTTTCAGACAGGCTGGCTAACTGCGTCACTGTCACCTTAAAAAATCACATCTCGAGTTCCAAAGCCTGAAAACTGATTCCGTAAATTTTCCCTGAAATTAGACTCATATATCCATCTGTGGATTTATTTCTAGAATTTTTGGTCAGGCCAATTGGTACAGTTTATTAGTTAAAGTCTCCCCTGATTCTGGGTTCGACTACTCTGACCTTCATGTATTGCGACTTGGATATCTCCCTGTACAGAGCCTCAATACTCATGCCGTTTGTTTCTAATGAAACTAGACTCAAAGGGAAATCTATACATATAAGGCATGACTTCTAATTGTCTCTGGATAATTTATGGTAAATTTTCAAAGTCGAAACAGGGGATCCAGAAACAGTTCTGGCCCTGTTTCACAAGAACTTTAATATCTCTTAATATACTGTTTATATGATCGTTTCGTTACTTTCATATGAAAATAGATTCATCAAGGTTCGATTACATAATTTATTCACTATTTAATTACATTCCTACAAATTTTAGTGATTTTTCAAATCCACACCACTGCTGCTGTCAGCATCTGTTTTCGAGGTAAACTTTACCTATTTCGTGATTTCCATGGACCAACTAGAGTTTTGTCGTACATAGGTCCACATATAATCATATTTAGCCATTCCAATGGCTGATCATTTGCCCAACACTTCCATTCCAGTCCATAGTCACATCATGAAACCATACATATATACATAAACACAAATGGTCTAATGCCATACTCCACTTCTACGAGCCATTTTCGCATGGTCGTACACACATACATCACAAAACGTGCTTGAAAAACAACAAAGGGTAGTCCTATACATGCCATATCCAGAGTTCAACTAAAAGAGTACCAAAAGGGCTTTGATAGTGTGGATGACTTGACTTGATGATCCCGAATCCGATAGCTAACGGGCAAAATCTATAAAACAGAGAGCCAAAGCAACGGGTAAGCATTTTAATGCTTAGTAAGTCTCAAGTAATGAAATCAGCTTTGACTAAAGTATTACATTCACATAGCTAAATGAATCACTTTATTAATACACATTCTCATAATCATACTTACTTCACACTTCATCAACATATACACACACAAGGTATCAACCTATCTAAGAGCCGAAAGTTCGTTAGTCGATTGAACGAATACTATTTCAAACGAATCGACTTTTCCGATGCACATGCAAACATACCTTATCGTTTGGGTTTTTCGAGCGTATTAATTGAATTTATTGCAGCACAAAACGCTCACCTTCAAACCAAGTTTCTTCGGAATTTAGCCGGATATAACCACAAGCACAATTGCCTTCGGGTCTTAACCCGGGTATAGCAACTAGCACAAATGCCTTCGGGTCTTAGCCCGGATATAACAACTCGCACAAATGCCTTCGGGTCTTAACCCGGATATAGCAACTCGCACAAATGCCTTCGGGTCTTAGCCCGGATATAATCACTAGCATAAATGCCTTCGGGGCTTAGCCCGGGTATCATTCAATTGCTCACGCACACATATATCAATAATCACGACACATCCATATTTCATTTTCGTTACTAAGGCTCAAACACAAAACATTTATCAAACCTTTCCAATTTCGGCTCAATAGCCACACACAAAGAGCATGATTTCAATTGACTTTACAACATAGTCCCTACGCACATTCGGCTATCCGCCATAATATGACAAATCATTTCAATATAATTCAAGTAGGATCATTACTCGAAGACTTACCTCGGATGTGGTCGAACGATTTCGATGGCTATTCGGTCACTTTTTCCTTTCCCTTATCCAACTGTGGTCCTCTAAGCTCTTGAGCTAATTCACACAAATTTAACTTATTAAAATCTCATTATGCTAGCTTATGGCCGAATATGTAACACCCCAAACCCGTGACCGTCACCGGATTTGAACACGTGGTGTTATCGGGCTTACTTCCCTTATTACTCTTTTTGAAACATTTGTTTTCTGTTCCGGGCAGGCTAGCTAACTGCGTCACTGTCGTCTTAAAAATCATATCTCGAGTTTCAAAACTCAGAAACTGATTCTGTAAATTTTCCCTGAATTTAGACTCATATATCCATCCATGGATTTATTTATAGAATTTTTTGTTGGGCCAATTAGTACAGTTTATTAGTTAAAGTCACCCATGTTACAGGGGTCGACTACACTGACCTTCGCGCGTTTCAACTTGAATATCTCTCTGTACAGGGCTCTAATACTGGTGCCGTTTGTTTCTAATGAAACTAGACTCAAAATGGAATCTGCACATATAAGGAATGACTTCTAATTCTTTCTGGATAATTTATAGTAAATTTTCAAAGTCGAGACAGGGGATCCAGAAAGTGTTCTGGCCCTGTCTCACGAGAACTTTAATATCTCTCAGTATACTGCTCATATGGTTGTTTCGTTTCATCCATATGAAAATAGATTCATCAAGGTTAAATTTCATACTTTATTCACTATTTAATTCTACTTCTACTATTTTTAGTGATTTTTCAATCTCATATCACTGCTGCTGTCCGCAACAGTTACTGCAGTAGACTATGCCAATTTCATGAATCTTTCCTTGACCTTACTAATCATCCATCATACATGACACAAATTATGGCCACCTTATCAAAATTAAAGTTTCTAAGACTCGTGGCTATAGGTTCTAGCATCCCACTCAACGACCACATAGGCCATTTTCACATGGCTTAAAGTTTACAACCCACAATTCAACAAAACATAATAGCCTATACATGCCAAATGTTCTCCTAGTTCAACTACGAAGACAATACCAAAAGATTTCCAGCCGGTGTGATGACTTCAACGACGGTTCCGAACGCAAAACAATACGAGTCCAAGAGACCTAAAAGGGTGACAAGAAAACACCGAGTGAGTTTATAACTCAGAAGTCATAAGCATTCAACCACCATCCATTAATAAAGTTATCACAACATGAAACAATAAACGAGGCTAGGTACTCATCCATACCGAAACTATACCATAATTCCTCGGACCTTTCGGTTCAATCTCATACCAAGTCATACATCCACATTTCATATTCTACACAATAAGATATTTGAGGCATTTTCACACACTAACTCATTTTCACCACAATCACACAATTGCAATCATCACATAGATTTAAAGCTTACCAAGCTCAACCCCGAGCATGAACATATTGCCTATTCGTCATGAGCTCAAGGTACTTACCCGATCCGCTGTCCGGGATTAACTCGATAATGTCGCACACTCAGTGCCCATTGTAATGCAAGAGCATATAGTGAATCCGCACACTTAGTGCTATATACATTCAGCTCGCACACTTAGTGCTATATAATCAAACTCGCACACTTAGTGCTGTACAATTTTAAACCCGCACACTTAGTGCCAATCTTGTCACCGTGTCCATTTATACCCGCACACTTAGTGCCGAGACCAATACCTTATGCATTTTGCTGCCTTTATACATTCAACAATGGCATCATTCCATACACATACATTTCCATTTACACATCAACTCATTTAAACACATTTGCATATATATTATGATCATTTAAATCAACACCAAATATATGCTTAATGACTTACCTCGTGTTGGGTAAAATAGTTCCAAGTAGGCTACTCGATGACCTTCATCTTTCCCTTGCTTGATTCTCCTTCTTTGACTCCTTGAGCTTGATCAATAAATCAACTAGTTTAACCATCTTGCTAAACATTCATAATTCAACTACACATGCATATGTATGCTTGTATATTCGCAACCATTCTTACTAATCACCCATTTGGTCGATTATACACATAACCGAATATGCACCAAAAACTTGATTCAACATCACCTACATACTCACCCTAATGGCCGAATATACTTGCAATTTTTACAAACATTCTCCAACAATTTATTCTTTAAACAAACACATTTATCATTTACTTCATAACCAAAACATCATGTGCAACATATATACACACATAGGTGCAAGGTCAATTTCAAGGTGTCCATAACCATCCAAAACACAAATTTTAACTATCATGCAAGAAGTATAAACCATGCTCATGAGCATACCATGGCGAATACCTCACACACCATACCCCTTTTAAATTTTTGGTCATGGTTAAACAAAGGACTCAATGCCCTACTCAAGAATACTAAAAAGAAATTTCAAGAGTAGTCAATCCATCATTACATGCATCATTAGCAAGCTTCACATTTAGCATGCAATGGCCTCAACACAATATCAACCTTGGCCAAAGACCATTTCCATGGCATAACAAGGATTTGAACCATGGCTAACATGAACATCAAGTTAGCAACTAAAACATGCATGAATCTCATGACACAACCTCATACATACCTTAATCTTGATGCAAGTATAGCCAAATCTCCTTCTAGATCTCTTCTAAACCAAGAAATGGAGCAAAAATCCTTCCTTTTTCCCTTAGTATTTTCGGCCAAAGAATTTAGAATGGATGAACAAATTTTTTTCTCCTTTCTTTTTCCTCTACTCACGGCAACAAGGGGGGGCATCCATGCTCATTTTTTTTTGTTCATTTCTTTAATGCTAGTCTTTATTTTATGACTTCCTACATACACCACTAGCAAAACATGTTGGAAACATGTTCCCTTGCCCATAACCTTGTCATGGCCGCCACTCCTCCTTAGGAAGTGGATTATTTGACATGCAACTCCACCTTTTTGTTAACATGCACTAATAAGCCATTTAAAATTAGCCTATCATATTTCCCCATGTTTCACATTGATCCCTATTTAATAATTTCTCATACAATTGGTAAAATTAGAGAATGAAACTTCCACATATGCAGGCACACACATAGTAAGCATAGAATATAACAATTAATTGTTTTTATGACTCGGTTTAGTGGTCCCGAAACCACTTTCCGACTAGGGTCAATTTAGGGCTGTCACAGAATATGACAAGGAGTTTAAATGGTCATATGGCCACCCTTTAGCTCAAATACACAATGGTCATGCACATTTTTAATCACATCAAGCAATTCAATACAATTCATTCAAACATCAAAGAGAAGCTCAAGGTACTTAGCCCATATATCCATTAGACATTAGAGTCACATGTGTACGAAATCACGAATCGAATTCAACATACTAGCTAATATTTCCCCCTTAGCCGAATTTTCTAAGTCAAGCTAAAGGCATCAATAGGCTACCTAAGGCCGAACATACACATCAACATATGTACTCATTCATGTGGCCGAACATACATGTCTATGTTGAGGCCGATTTCAACACTTGATACATTCTACAAGTATGGTCACTTGTATCGACTAAACACCATTTTGTTTCAAGTTCAAAACTAGACTAATACACACATATACACTAGTAAATCAAACACTAACATTTTTACTTCACCTTACTACCATTTCTAGTCCAAATATCATGAACAACGACCATAGTTTTCTTTTACTTCCTACCATGGCCGAATGCCTTACAACCCCATACCATTTCAATTTTGGTCACGGTTGAACAAGGAACTTAATGCCTCACTCAAAAATGCTAAAAAAGAAGATTTAAGAGTCATCAATCCACCATCACAAGTATCATTAACAAGCTTCACATTTAGCATGCAATGACATTAACACAAAATCCACCTTGGCCGAATATCATCCCCATGACTTAGCAAAGATTTGAACCATGGTTAATTAGAACTAAAGCTAGCAACTAAAAACATGCATGAATCTCATGGCACAACATCAAACATACCTTAATCTAGATACAAGGATGGCCAAACCTCTTCCTAATCCTCTTCCAAACCAAACATGAGCAAGAACTCCTTTCTTCTCCCTTAGAATTTTCGGCCAAAAGAATGAAAAAGGATGAACAAAATTTTTTTTCTCTTTTCTTCAACTCACGGCAAAGGGGGGAACACTCACACCATTCTCTTTTTTTTTTTTCTTCCCTTTCATTATTCAATTCCCATGCTCATTATTTTATTTTTTCTTACATACACCATTGTCACAACATGTTTTATGACATGTTTTTGCCTATCACTCTTTGTCATGGCCGGCCACTAGCACTTAGGGGGGGGAATTTGACATGCAAGTCCTCCCTTTTGATTATATGCACTATTAGGTCCTTATAGATTAGCCTATCACATTTCAAAAGTGTCACACAAGTCCTACTAACTGAATTCACATGCAATCGACTAAATTGAAGCTTGAAATTTTCACACATTCATAATTACATATTCTAGACAATAAATATTACGTTCAAACATTTCGGTGACTCGGTTTAGCGGTCCCGAAACCACTTCCCGACTAGGGTCAATTTTGGGTGTCACAACTCTCCACCACTTAAGAAATTTTCGTCCCAAAAATCTTACCGTAAATAGGTTTGGGTAACGCTCTTTCATAGAGTTCTCGGGTTCCCAAGTAGCTTCTTCCATCCCGTGTTTGAGCTATAACACTTTTACTAACGAAACCCTTTTGTTTCGCAACTCCTTCACTTCACGAGCTAGGATACGAATTGGTTCTTCTTCATAACTCATATCGGCTTGAATTTCGACCTCGATGGACTAATTATGTGCGATGGATCGATCTATAACGTCAAGCATCGAAACATGAAAGACGTCGTGAATCTTTTCAAGTTCGGAGGCAAAATCAATCGATATGCAATCTGACCGACTCGTTCGGATACTTCATATGGCCCGATGAACCTCGGACTCAATTTGCCTTTACGGCCAAATCGAGTATCTTTTTCCAAGGCGAAACTTTAAGAAACACTTTATCTCCCACCTGATATTCAATGTCTTTTCGTTTCAAATCCGCGTGCGATTTACGACGATCTGCAGTTGTCTTTAGACTTTCACGGATTACTTTTACTTTCTGCTCAGATCTTTAATCAAGTCCACTCAAAATTTTACTTTCACCGAAGTTCGGTCCAAAACAATGGCGTCGGCATTTTCGACGCATAAAGCCTCGTAAGGTGCCATCTTAATACTTGATTGAAAACTATTGTTGTAAGCGAATTCAATCAAAGGTAAATACCGTTCCCATGAACCATCGAACTCGAGGATGCAACATCTCAACATATCCTCAAGTATCTGAATTATCCGCTCGGATTGACCATCGGTTTGGGGGTGAAAGGCGGTGCTGAAATGCAACTTGGTACCAAAAGCTTCTTGCAATTTCTTCCAAAATCGTGAGGTAAATCTCGGATCTCTATCCGACACGATAGAAATAGGTACCCAGTGTAATCTCACAATTTGAGAAACATACAATTCAGCTAGTTTATCCATTGAAAAATATGCGCGTACGGGGATAAAGTGAGTCGACTTAGTCAGTCTATCAACAACAACCCAAATCGCATCCTTCTTACTTGCTGACAATGGCAGTCCGGACACAAAGTCCATTGTGACTCGATCCCATTTCCACTCGGGTATCGTGATCGGTGAAGTAATCTCAAGGCACTTGATGTTCCGCTTTCACTTGTTGACATATTAAACATCTCAAACAAAGTCGGAGATGTCTCGTTTCATAGCATGCCACCAAAACCGATGTTTCAAATCGTTGTACATCTTCGTACTCCCGGGTGAATTGACATTCGGCTACAATGGGCTTCGCTCGAATCATCGAAATGAGTTCAATTCCTTGGAACACACAGACGACTTCAACCTCAAACAATCATCATCATCAATTTGAAACTCCGATTCCTTGTTCGAACACACTCACCCGCTTTGCAACCAACTCATCGTCGACTTTCTCGAGCTTCACGAATTTGATGAATCAATAATGGTTCGCCTTTAATTCGGCTATTAACACATTGTCGGGTAGAATGCATAAGTGTACATTCATCGTCAGAAATCAAACAAAGATTTTCACTTAAAGCGTCATAACCACATTAGCCTTTCCCGGTGATAATCAATGACCAGCTCATAATCTTTCAACAACTCAAGCCAACGCTTTGTCGTAGATTCAAGTCTCTTTGAGTCATCAAATATTTGAGACTTTTGTGATCCGAAAATACATGGCACTTCTCACCAAATAAGTAATGTTGCCATATTTTCAAGGCGAATACGATGGCGACTAATTCGAGATCATGGGTCGGATAATTTTTCTCATTTGGCTTTAATTGTCTCGACGCATAGGCCACAACTCGACCTTCTTGCATCAATACGCAACCTAACCCAAGTAGGGAGGCGCCACTATAGATGACAAACTCTTTGCCCGATTCGGCCGCACTAAAATTGAGCTTCCGTTAAATAAGTTTTCATTGATCAAAACTTTTCGACATTTTTCCGTCCATTCAACTTAACATCTTTTGAAGTATCTTCGTCATGGGTGTGGCTATCATCGAGAATCCTTTTACAAACCGTCGGTAGTAATCGGCAAGTCCCAAAAGCTCCGAACCTCAAGAATATTTCTGAGGCTTCCAGCTAAGTATGGCTGAAATTTTGCTCGGTCGACTCGAATACCGATGCGATACCACATGACCCAAGAAGCTAACCTCTCTAACCGTAACTCACACTTGTGAACTTAGCATATAACCGCTTATCCCATAAAATTTGCAACACTAATCTCGGTGTTCAAGATGTTCGGTCTCATCTCTTGAATAGACCAAGATGTCGTCAATGAACACAACTACGAACCGTCCAAATCATCGTCTCAAGATCCGATTCATCAAATCCATAAATACCGTAGGGCATTAGTGAGCCCGAACGGCATCACTAAGAACTCGTAGTGACCATACCTCGCTCGAAGCGCTTTTGGGTACATCCAATCTTGAATCAAGAATCGATAATAACCCGATCTCAAATCTATCTTTGAGAACACTGAGGCTCCCTTTAATTGATCAAACAAATCATCAATACGCGGTAACAGATATTTATTCTTTATCGTCACTTTATTCAGCTGACGATAGTCAATGCACAACCTCATGGTTCCGTCATTCTTTTTCATAAACAATACTGGTGCACCCCAAGGTGAGAAACTTGGTCGAGCGAAACCTCTATCCGTCAATTCTTGTAACTGAGCTTTCAACTCTTTTAACTCGGTTGGTGCCATACGATATGGAGCTATCGAAATCGGCGTGGTCCCAGGTACAAGCTCAATACCAAACTCTATCTCCGAACAGTGGCAAACCCAGTAATTCTTCTAAAAACATCTAGGTATTCACAAACCACCAAAGACAGATTCGGTTTTATTTCTAACTCCTTATCATCAAGTACATACGCAAGGTATGCTTCGCACCCTTTCTTACATATTTCGGGCCAACATTGATGATATTACACCGGCAACCCTTTAAGTCCGTAGACTCAACTCGGATCATCTCGTTATTTGCTCACCTCAAATCCATAGTCTTGCTTTTGCAATTCACAACCGCATCATGCACGGTCAACCAATCCAAACCTAGAATAACATCAAATTCATCGAACGGCAAAAGCATCAAGTCCGCGGAAAACAGAACCTCAATTACTAGGGGCATTTCTTACACACTTTGTCAACAAGCACGTAACGACCTAAGGGATTTGACACCGAATTACGAACTCAAGAGACTCAATAGGTAAAGTCTTCTTTGGATGCTAAGGTTTTGCATATATAAGAATGAGTAGAACCGTGGTCAATCAAAGCAATCACATTAGTATCAAAGAGAGTGAAAGTACCGGTAATAACATCCGGCAAGGAAGTATCCTCACGTGCTGTGATAGCATAAGCCCTAGCAGAGCGCGAGCCTCGGATCTGGTCGTAGCATCTCTAGATCCTCTCGACCACCGCTAGCATTGCCGTATTTCGGATGGTCTACCTCGGCGGTGGTAGCACCCGGTTTCCCACTCGATTTATATTCTGCTCAGCAACCTCGGGCAATCTTTAATGAAGTGGTCGATCGATCCGCACTTGTAACAGAGCGGTCACGGAACCTACAACTTCCGAATGCCATTTGCCACAATCGCACTCCGTTCTCTCTCGACGATCATTTCCAACACCGGCGATCAAGTGACTTGTAACATCCCGATTTTCGGTTTATTCGCGATTTTCAATATTTTGTAAAGATTTTTAAAATTTTGTATTTGGATGTGGAATTAGTATTTTGAGTAGGTAAATGGGCTTATAGAAGGCCCATGAGTTGGCCAAAACCCGCTTGAATTTTTGGAATTTTAGACTTAGGAGTTAGGGGTTCTGGCTAAGTGGCCTTAAGTGGAGTGATGGGTAAATTGCATCACAAAAAGAGCCTTGGTTAAGTGGCAAGGGTGACGCCACTAGGCTCCTAGAAAAGTGGCGTGTGGAGCTTTGGGAAGGCAAGGGATCGATTCCCTGTGTTGGCAAATAGATGCATTTATTTTTTAGTGCAGGAGGGGTAAGTGTTGGAGTTCAGGTGGATTCTGCTAAAGGAGAGTTGGATCGGTTTAAATGCTTGGATTAAGGAGGGATAAGGGAGAGATTTAAGGGATTTGGATGAGGCTAGGAGTTGGCGAATTATGGGAATTGAAGAGGAAAAATCGGCAGGGGCTATGTTGTTAGTATTTCGCACTTAGGGTATTGAGTGGTGCCGCTTTTCTTCCGCTTTAACACCTTAGGGTTGTTTTTCCTCTCTTTTTCCTCTCTAGCCAAAACTACCACCTCCCTATTCTTCTTCTTCTATTTTTCTTTCTTCTTCTTCAAAACTATTCATCATACCGCTATTCATCAATACTTTTGTCGAATCCATAAAAGCCAAATCCTGTGATCATTGCTTGTGCCGATTTCTTCAAAGCCGTGTTCTCCTATGTTCTTTTGTTTTTATTAATTTGCAATTATCTTTTCTCAATCCTAGATCTCGACCGCAATTCTACTTCAAGGTTGTAGCGCCACATTATCATCTTCTTCATCACACAAAAGCCGAAAACCATAGATTTGGGGGCTTATAGCGAAAATTCAAGACTTTGGGGAATCGAGTTCTACCGTCGTTTGATAGATAAATCTACACTAGATTACGTGGAAATCAAGTGGGAGTAAGGGTAAGTACGTATCATCTCGGATCTGTTCTTATTTTGCAAAGTTAAGAAAAGTCAAGTCCCTAAAATTAGGGAGGTCATCGATTTGGGCATATGGCTCTAAGAGTCTTTAATCGATGTTTTCTTTCGGTGACTAGAGTCTTCTTAAGCGTTGAATCTAAGGCGTGGTTCATTGGAGCAATCGGATTCGAGAGCTAACTATCGATTTTGGCAAAAGGTAAGGTTTCAAAGGTTTTAGGGATATGGTTCGATCATGGATAAGTAAGTTTTGGGGTTTAGTGATTATGGTTTGTAAATAAGAACTGTGCTAATAAATTGTAGGACATCGAAGGGATCTCGAAGCGATCGTCATGAATCGGTGTGTACCAACACCCTTTCTTAGTTCAATTCGGCAAAAGCCGAAATGCCAAAATCGGCATTTCATGGTCATGTAAGTATGTGAATGCTCTCAAGTCATAGAGGAATTGTTAGATCTGCACCGCAAGGTGGTAAGCACGTTCAGCGTGATGCTTTAGCGTATTTCGGAAAAGGGGCTTGATGGGCCAAAATCGGGCCCAATGGGCTTACTGGACCAATATGGGTAAGAGATGGGCAAATTAGCTCATTAGGTAGATGGTGGAATCAAATTGCATAAAACCGATAAAATTACTGAATTAGCTTGTGCAAGAGCGTAGATCACTAAATTACCCCTAAAGAGCAAAATTACCAAATTACCCCTAAAGAGCAAAATTACCGATATACCCTAGGGTTTTAAATTGGTTGAACTGCATGATTGATCAATGTTGTATTTTACATGATATGCTTTTATTAATATCTGCTGCATGGGGTTGGGGTATTAATGGAGGAAGTATCTTGAAAGTGGTTCATCCACATCTTGGAGGCTTTGCCTCAATGACCGAATTTGAGTAGCGTTCTTTGTTGTGGTGTGTGTAGAAATTTGGGTGGGTTGAGATATTCCCCACAAGGTGTGTAGGGTGGATGCAGGCGATGTAGCGGTTGGTGGGTTGAGTAGTCTCCCGGATGGGCTTGCATTCATTATTACTGTTGTTACTCATGTTCTTGAACCGGGCCTATGGGCCACACTGTTATGTAAAAAGGGCTAAGGCCTTGCTCTCAGATTCGAAAAGGGCTTGACCTCATCTGTATCTTGTTATCTGAATAGGGCTTAGGCCCAATGAGCTCGAGTGAATTGGGCTTTGGATGGGTTTCTGATACACCGAGTTTTCCAAACTCACCCCTTCCTCTTCCCTCCTTGCGGTGAGCCCTAGTTGGTGGACTTGGAGTCAAGGGATTCAGAGTGGCCATGAAGATGGATTGCCAATTTTAAATAAGTTTAGCATTTAATTTGGATTATTTTATTTTTATTATGTTTAAAGTTGTAATAAGGCCGCTCTTTTTAATTATTTTTATTTTGGGGATTATTAAATTGGTTAGCACTAGGGTTCGCTTTTATAAAAACTACTTGATTTTTAAAAGATCACGATGACGCGCAAAGTTTCCATAAAGTAAATGTTTTTCCAAGGAAATAAATATTTTAAACAAACGTTTTCAACTTAAACATTTTCTTAAGACGGACATAATCAAATGATTTTCTCAAAATTATACGAGATGTTAGAGTTGGGCAATGATGGTGTGCATGTCTAGGATTGGATCCGGAAGAGCTTGGTACTTAAGCAAATCAAGCGGACTCACCTCCTCTTTTCCCGGTTTCCTACCGGTGCACACTTGATTCACTTTAACCTACCTTTAAAAGTGTCTTTTACAACACCAACTCAACTTTTCCAAACTAAATACTGGAATGTTTTGAACGCATCAATGTGGCGCATCGATCCGGTCATAACGTCCGTGCCGGGTTTGGGGTGTTACATTTAGTGGTATCGAGCCTAGGTTGCAACAACTCGGTACTGTGGATCGGGTTCAAAATCTTTTCAAAAACTTGGGCCTAAGAAGGGTATTTTTAGAAATGGTAAGTTTTTGAAGATGTTCAAGTTTTTTCTATTTGTTAAACGGGTTAAATCAATAGTTTTAAAATAAAAGTGTTTTCAAATAAAATCTTTTATTTTCGTAAACAAAAACATGGTATTTGAAATTTTAAATAGACCGATAAATGAGTGGCACAATGAATCCCCGCACCAAGTCTGTAAGTATCTTTCGCTTCTATATATATATCGTCTTGTCTTCAGAATAATACTGTAGATAATCTTGAGCCTTAGAGATAGAGCTATTGATGATGTAGTATTAGGACTACAAGATCGAACCATAGCTAAATTATGATTGCGCGAAATAACTTTAAAACTTTATCTGCTCATAAGACATTCGGTATTAAACAAAGAAACCAAGAAACTAATGTCATAAAATTCAGAATCGATAAATCGTTATGAGTACAAGGGCTACTCGAGGAAGAGGCCGTGGTCGAGGCCGAGGTAGCACTCAAGCTGGATCGGCGTCATCTGAACACGTGCCAGCTGGCGGGGTACGTCCACCACCGATTAATGAAAATGGGCCGTATGGCCACCGGCCGCAGGGATGACGCTTTGTCTCAGGCCATGTTGAGGGTTTTGGAAAGGGTGGCCGGAGCTAACGTCGGGCCCATGAATAGGGGGTCCATTTCTGAACGACTTCGGGCCAACGGAGCTGAGATTTTTAGGGGCGTATCTGGAGTGGCCCCAAATGTGGCTGAGTACTGGTTGGAAGCCACAGAGTGGATCATGGATTTGACTGGACCGCTTCAGAGAGCGAAGTTGAAAGGGGCAGTGTCGTTGCTGCGGGATGAAGCGTATCAGTGGTGGATTACTGTGAGAGAAGGTACCCCAGCTGAGAGGGTAACATGGGAGCTGTTCAAACAGACCTTTAAGGCGAAATATGTTGGAGCTAGCTATGTAGATGCACGCAGAAAGGAGTTCCTGAATCTGACTCAGGGAAATAAGACCATTGCTGAATATGAGGCGGAGTTTCTACGATTGAGTCGGTATGCTAATGGCATCGTTTCCACTGAATATGAGCGCAGCGTACGTTTTGAGGATGGCCTTAGAGATGAGTTAAGGGTGCTCATAGCTCCAGAGGGAGCGAGATTTCACAGACTGTAGAGAAGGCTAAGATAGCCGAGGAAGTGAAGCAAACCGAACGGAGGAATCGTGATAAGGACCTAATCGGTTCAGGAGGGATCTTTGGACCAATGGTGTCTTTGTCATCGAAATGTTAAGAGAGCTAGGATGGGGAATCGGTTCGAGCGATTCCGGTGAACACAGTAGACCGCAAGCTTGTGGAGATTGCGGCGAGAATGCATCAAGGAGAGTCTTGGAAGCGTTAAGGGCTTGTTTTCATTGTGGGTCTAAGGAGCATAGGATTAAGGATTGTCCTAGGAGGGCCACTCCACTCAAGTGGTTTAACAAGGGCCGAGCGACCGCTCAACTCATGAGGATGGACCACCGCTGCCAAGAGGTCGTGGACAAGGTCGCGAGGTAATGGCCGTGGGCGTGGGGCACCCAAGCGAGGGTATTGGTAACGCAGATGCTCGTCAGCCAGCTCTGGTGTATGCTGCTCGTCGTTGCGAGGAGGGTGACGCACCTGATGTCATAACTGGTACGTTTTTTATCTATGGTGTACCTTATACTGCTCTAATTGATGTGGGATCAACCCATTCGTATGTGGCATATAACATTTCTGGGGCACTGGGCGTGCACTTCGAGGAGATCAGATGTGGGGTGTCTGTGATAAGTCCTTTAGGACATTCGGTTAAGGTAGAGAAACTCTTCAAGGAGGTGCCTCTGGAGATTCAAGGCAAGGTTTTCTGTGGGGATTTGATGGAGTTACCGTTTGAAGAATTCGATCTGATCCTAGGGATGGATTGGTTGACCAAGCATAAGGCAACTTTGGATTGTGCAACTAAGAGGATGGTGTTAAGAATCAAATGATGAAGAGGTTATGATCATTGGAGAACGAAGGATTACTTATCCAATGTAGTATCGGCGTTGAGGGTCGAGAAACCGATGCGCAAGGGATGCGAGGCATATCGCTTTGGTAAGTCAAGTGGCCGAGGATCCGATTGTGGAGACCATCGAATCGTTAGGGAATTCGGGATGTTTTCCTAAGAGCTTCTGGATTACCTCCCAATCGGAAGTTGAGTTTGGAATCGATTTGTTACTGTGGACGCTCAGGTCTCTATTGCACCCTATAGGATGGCAATCAAGGAGTTGGTGGGCAAGGCTCAAATTCAAGAGCTATTAGATAGAGGCTTCATTAGGCCTAGTGTGTCTCCTTGGGGAGCACCGGTCTGTTTGTAAAGAAGAAGGACGAACGATGCGCATGTGATCGATTATCGCCATTGAACAAACCGACGATTAAGAATAAGTATCCACTACCAAGGATTGATGACCTGTTCGATCAATTTAGGGAGCTTCGTATTCTCCAAAATCGATCTTCGCTTCGGATACCATCGCCTAAGGGTAAAAAGGGATATTCATAAGATAGCATTTCGAACTCGATATGGACATTATGAGTTTGTGGTCATGCCGTTTGGGCTAACGAACGCACTGCAGCTTTTTATGGATCGATGAATCGAGTATTCCAACCTTCCTTGGATCGGTTTGTAGTCGCCTTTATCGACGATATCTTGGTATACTCAAACGGAGGTGAAGCATGATGAGCATCTCCGTACAGTCTTTGCAAGTGTTAAGGAGAAGGAGCTCTATGTGAAATTTAGCAAGTGTGAATTCTGGTTGAAAGAGGTAACCTTCCTAGGGCATGTGGTCTCTTCCGAGGGGATTAAGGTGGATCCTCGTAAAATTGAAGCTATTCTGGAATGGAAGCCACCTAGGTCAGTATCAGAAATTCGGAGTTTCCTAGGGTTGGCAGGTTACTACAGAAGGTTTGTGGAGGGTTTCTCGGTAATGGCGGCGCCCTTGACAAAACTCATAAGGAAAGGAGTACCATTTGTCTGGACCGAGAAACAGCAAAAAGCTTTTGATCAGTTGAAAAAGGTATTGACCGAAGCGCCAGTGTTGATTCAACCGGTGTCTGGGAAGGACTTCACCGTATATAGCGATGCGTCGCATGTGGGGTTAGGTTGCGTCCTGATGCAAGAGGGCAAGGTGGTCGCTTATGCATCACGACAGCTTAAGGCTCATGAGGTGAATTACCCTACGCATGATTTGGAGCTAGCGGTGATTTTTGCGTTAAAAATTTGAGACATTACTTATATGGGGAGAAGTGCATCATATACACGATCATAAGAGCTTAAACTATTTGTTGACTCGTAAGGAGTTGAACCTTAGGCAACGAAGGTGGGTGGAGTTGCTTAAAGACTACGATCGCTCGATAGAGTACCACCCGTGAAAGGCTAATGTGGTGGCGGATGCATTGAGTCGAAGGGTTGTTACGGATTTGAGAGCCTTGTTCGCATCGATTAAGTCTATTCGATGATGGAAGCTTGTTGGCGAATCGCAAGTAAGGCCTACTTGGACCGAACAGATTAAGGAAAAACAGTTGAAGGACGATTCATTAGCTCTTCTGCCCGAAAAGTTAAGAGTGGTGAGAACGAGGATTTTGGGTTGAACAGTGAAGGAGTTCGTGTTTTCGTGGAAGGGTTTGTATTCCAAAGGATCCCGAATTGAGGCGAGATAATTCTAAAAGAGGCTCATGGTGGACTCGTGCCATGCATCCTGGAGGAATAAGTTATACCGAGACTTGCGAGAGGTGTACCGGTGGCCCGGATTAAAACGAGAGGTGACCGAATTTGTTGGGAAATATCCGACGTGCAAGAAGGTTAAGGTGAGCACCAACCGCCGTCGGGATTACTACAACCAAGTGAAAATTCCACTATGGAAGTGGGAAAGAGTAACAATGGACTTTGTGAGTGGGTTACCTTTGACACCCACCAAGAAAGATTCGGTGTGGGTAGTTGTGGATAGGTTAAAATCTGCTCATTTCATACTGCTCGCACTGACTACTCACTACAAAAGTTGGCTAAGCTATATGTGGCGGAGGTAGTGCGATTGCATGGGGTGCCAGTGTCAATAATCTCGATCGAGACCCTAGGTTTACGCCTCGCTTTTGGCGGAAGTTGCAAGAAGCGTTGGGAACACGATTGATTTTAGCACCGCTTTTCACCCATAGACAGATGGACAATGAAAAGGGTTATTCGTGTTCGGAAGATATGTTGAGAGGTTGTATCATCGATTTTTGTGGAAGTTGGGAGGACTACTTACCATTGGCGGAGTTTGCGTACAATAATGACTATCAAGCAAGTATTCAGATGGCACCATATAAAGCGCTTTATGGGCGAAGATGTCGACGCCGACGTGTTGGACGAGTTGGGTGAACGACGAGTGCTTGGACCGGAATTGGTGGCGCATAATCGAAAGCAAGGTTAAGGCGATAAGGGTCGGTTAAAGGAGGCGTCCGATAGATGTAAGTCGTATGCGGATTTGAAGCACAAAGAGATTGAGTTCATTGTGGGGATATGGTTTTCTTGAAGGTATCCCTGGAAGAAAATTTTGAGATTTGGTAAGAAGGGTAAGTGAGCCCACGATTTATTAGGCCTTACCGAGTTGTTAGCGAGTTGGACCAAAGGCTTATCAACTAGAGTTGCCACGAATCGCATCGTATCCACGACGCTTTTCATGTATCCATGTTGAGGCGGTATCGATCCGACCCAACTCATATCATACCGATTCTTTGAAATTGAAGTACACCAGATTTAACCTTCAAGAGGAACTCGTGCAAATACTTGATCGTGACGTCAAGATGTTAAGAAGGAAATCAATTCCACTAGTGAAAGTACTTTGGAGAAACCATGGCAAGGAGGAAGCTACCGAGAGGCGAGGAGGCTATGCGAAGAACAATACCCTCAACTATTCTGATAAGGTAAAATTTCGAGGTCGAAATTTCTTTAAGGAGGGTAGAGTTGTAACATCCTGATTTTCGGGTTTATTCGCGATTTTCAATATTTTGTAAAGATTTTTAAAATTTTGTATTTGGATGTGGAATTAGTATTTTGAGTAGGTAAATGGGCTTATAGAAGGCCCATGAGTTCAAAACCCAGTTGAATTTTTGGAATTTTAGACTTAGGAGTTAGGGGTTCTGGCTAAGTGGCCTTAAGTGGAGTGATGGGTAAATTGCATCACAAAAAGAGCCTTGGTTAAGTGGCAAGGGTGACGCCACTAGGCTCCTAGAAAAGTGGCGTGTGGAGCTTTGGGAAGGCAAGGGATCGATTCCCTGTGTTGGCAAATAGATGCATTTATTTTTTAGTGCAGGAGGGGTAAGTGTTGGAGTTCGTGGATTCTCGCTAAAGGAGAGTTGGATCGGTTTAAATGCTTGGATTAAGGAGGGATAAGGGAGAGATTTAAGGGATTTGGATGAGGCTAGGAGTTGGCGAATTATGGGAATTGAAGAGGGAAAATCGGCGGGGGGGCTATGTTGTTAGTATTTCGGCACTTAGGGTATTGAGTGGTGCCGTTTTTCTTCTCGCTTTAACACCTTAGGGTTGTTTTTCCTCTCTTTTTCCTCTCTAGCCAAAACTACCACCTCCCTATTCTTCTTCTTCTATTTTTCTTTCTTCTTCTTCAAAACTATTCATCATACCGCTATTCATCAATACTTTTGTCGAATCCATAAAAGCCGAAATCCTGTGATCATTGCTTGTGCCGATTTCTTCAAAGCCGTGTTCTCCTATGTTCTTTTGTTTTTATTAATTTGCAATTATCTTTTCTCAATCCTAGATCTCGATCGCAGCTTCTACTTCAAGGTTGTAGCGCCACATTATCATCTTCTTCATCACACAAAAGCGAAAAACCATAGATTTGGGGCTTATAGCGAAACTTCAAGACTTTGGGGAATCGAGTTCTCACCGTCGTTTGATAGATAAATCTACACTAGATTGCGTGGAAATCAAGTGGGAGTAAGGGTAAGTATGTATCATCTCGATCTGTTCTTATTTTTGCAAAGTTAAGAAAAGTCAAGTCCCTAAAATTAGGGAGGCTGTCGATTTGGGCATATGGCTCTAAGAGTCTTTAATCGATGTTTTCTTTCGGTGACTAGAGTCTTCTTAAGTGTTGAATCTAAGGCGTGGTTCATTGGAGCAATCGGATTCGAGCTAACTATCGATTTTGGCAAAAGGTAAGGTTTCAAAGGTTTTAGGGATATAGTTCGATCATGGATAAGTAAGTTTTGGGGCTTTAGTGATTATGGTTTGTAAATAAGAACTGTGCTAATAAATTGTAGGACATCGAAGGGATCTCGTAAGCGCTCGTCATGAATCGGTGTGTAAATTTAACACCCTTTCTTAGTTCAATTCGACAAAAGTTTAAATGTCAAATTCGGCATTTCATGGTCATGTAAGTATGTGAATGCTCTCAAGTCATAGAGGAATTGTTAGATCCGCACCGCAAGGTGGTAAGCACGTTCAGCGTGATGCTTTAGCGTATTTCGAAAAAAGGGCTTGATGGGCCAAAACTGGGCCCAATGGGCTTACTGGACCAATATGGGTAAGAGATGGGCAAATTAGCTCTGTTAGGTAGATGGTGGAATCAAATTGCATAAAACCGATAAAATTACTGAATTAGCTTGTGCATGGCGTAGATCACGAAATTACCCCTAAAGAGCAAAGTTACCAAATTACCCTAAAGAGCAAAATTACCGATATACCCCTAGGGTTTTAAATTGGTGAACTGCATGATTGATCAATGTTGTATTTTACATGATATGCTTTTATTAATATCTGCTGCATGGGGTTGGGGTATTAATGGAGGAAGTATCGAAAGTGGTTCATCCACATCTTGGAGGCTTTGCCTCAATCGACCGAATTTGAGTAGCGTTCTTTCATGACTGTGGTGTGTAAATTGGGTGGGTTGAGATATTCCCCACAAGGTGTGTAGGGCTGATGCAGGCGTGTAGCGGTTGGTGGGTTGAGTAGTCTCCCAGATGGGCTTGCATTCATTATTACTTGTTGTTACTCATGTTCTTGAACTGGGCCTATGGGCCACATCATTATGTAAAAGGGCTAAGGCCTTGCTCTCAGATTCGAAAAGGGCTTGACCTCTCGTGTCTTGTTATCTGAATAGGGCTTAGGCCCAATGAGCTCGAGCTGAATTGGGCTTTGGATGGGTTTCTGATACACCGAGTTTTCCAAACTCACCCCTTCCTCTTCCTCCTTGCAGGTGAGCCCTAGTTGGTGGACTTGGAGTCAAGGGATTCAGTGGCCATGAAGATGGATTGCCAATTTTAAATAAGTTTAGCATTTAATTTGGATTATTTTATTTTTATTATGTTTAAAGTTGTAATAAGGCCGTTCTTTTTAATTATTTTTATTTTGGGGATTATTAAACTGGTTAGCACTAGGTTCGTTTTATAAAAACTACTTGATTTTTAAAAGATCACGATGACGCGCAAAGTTTCCGCAAAGTAAATGTTTTTCCAAGGAAATAAATATTTTAAACAAACGTTTTCAACTTAAACATTTTCTTAAGACGGACATAATCAAACGATTTTCTCAAAATAATACGAGATGTTAGAGTGTGGCAATGATGGTGTGTATGTCTAGGATTGGATCCGGGAAGAGCTTGGTACTTAAGCAGTCCGACGGACTCACCTCCTCTTTTTCCTGGTTTCCTACCTGGTGCACAGCTTCTATTCACTTTAACCTACCTTTAAAAGTGTCTTTTACAACACCAACTCAGCTTTTCCAAACTAAGTAATACGGAATGTTTTGAACGCATCAATGTGGCGCATCAGATCCAGTCATAACGTCCAGGCCGGGTTTGGGGTGTTACATGACTCGTGTGCTCACAGGGGGTCGATCGCGATCTCGTCTAGAAAAGCCCGAAGTGTCTCTAGACCGGCCTAAGCCATCTCTAAATTTCTTTGATGACTATGGGAAGGGCTTCCCCGAAGACCTCTTACGAAACTCCCTTGCTTCCATTTCACTTTTCTTTTCTCCATCTTGAGCTCCTCGACTTTGCACTTCGCTCGACAAGAGCCACAAACTCTCGGATTTCCAAAATGCCAACATACTGACTTTATATCATCATTCACCCATCTTGAGCGTTTACATCACGACTTTCAAGAAATGCATTCTCGCTGCATCACTAAGCCTCACAAATTTTCGCTCATAGTCAGAACCGACATGGAACCTTGTTTGAGTTCAAGAAATTCCTTCCGCTTTTGGTCAATGAATCTCGATGATATACTTTTTTGAAACTCGGTTGGAAAAACTCCCAAGTTACTTGCTCTCGGGCACAACAAGTCGAGTACTCCACCAATAGTAGGCGTAATCGCGTAGCAAGGAGATAGTACACTTTAGGCATTCATCGGTGTACAAGATAGCTCATCGAGTACCGGATAGTGTTGTCCAACCAAAATTCAGCTTGCTCGGCATCGTCGCTATCCGTAGCTTTAAATTCAGAGCCCCATGTTTTCAATTCTATCAACTGGGGCTTATTTGACCTTATTTGGTCGATTCTGGGGAGGTATTGTAGGTCTTGGGGTTGTGTTTGTTGGGAATGGAGGTTGTGGAACAACAGATTAGTTCGAATGTATTGGTTGAACCAATCATTCATCACGCTATAAAAAGCTTGTCTAGCTTCATCATTTGGATTACTAGCATTAGGTTGAGAGTCCGGTCTGCTGTCCCTTGTCTTGGAGCAGCGCTACACTCTCAAGATCATCGCCACCGCCGATCGGGATCGGGATCCATCACTATAAATAAGCACATTTGCAATTGTCAGAAATCACCACACTATCAAATAATCACGTAAAATGGCATGTATAGCTAGACCCAAACGCATTATGGTAGTCCTAGAATCGACTAAACCGTAGCTCTGATACCAATAAAATTGTAACACCCCGCACCGATACTGCTGTTTGAGTCGAACGCGAGGTGCTAACAGACTTAATTACTTTGTTAAATTTTTTTTTAGACAGGCTGGCTAACTGCGTCACTGTCGCCTTAAAAAATCACATCTTGAGTTCCAAAACCTGAAAACTAATTCCGTAAATTTTCCCTGAAATTAGACTCATATATCCATCTGTGGATTTATTTCTAGAATTTTTGGTCGGGCCAATTGGTACAGTTTATTAGTTAAAGTCTCCCCTGATTCTGGGTTCGACTACTCTGACCTTCATGTATTGCAACTTGGATATCTCCCTGTACAGAGCCTCAATACTCATGCCGTTTGTTTCTAATGAAACTAGACTCAAAGGGAAATCTATACATATAAGGAATGACTTCTAATTGTCTCTGGATAATTTATGGTAAATTTTCAAAGTTTAAATAGGGGATACAGAAACTGTTCTGGCCCTGTTTCACAAGAACTTTAATATCTCTTAATATACTGTTCATATGATCATTTCGTTACTTTCATATGAAAATAGATTCATCAAGGTTCAATTACATAATTTATTTACTATTTAATTTCATTCCTACAAATTTTAGTGATTTTTCAAATCCACACCACTGCTGCTGTCAGCATCTGTTTTCGAGGTAAACTTTACCTATTTCGTGATTTCCATGGACCAACTAGAGTTTTGTCATACATAGGTCCACATATAATCATATTTAGCCATTCCAATGGCTGATCATTTGCCCAACGCCCATTCCAGTCCATAGTCACATCATGAAACCATACATATATACATAAACACAAATGGTCTAATGCCATACTCCACTTCTACGAGCCATTTTCGCATGGCTGTACACACATACATCACAAAACGTACTTGAAAAACAACAAAGGGTAGTCCTATACATGCCATATCCAGAGTTCAACTAAAAGAGTACCAAAAGGGCTTTGATAGTGTGGATGACTTCGACTTCGATGATCCCGAATCCGATAGCTAACGAGCAAAATCTATAAAACAGAGAGCCAAAGCAACGGGGTAAGCATTTTAATGCTTAGTAAGTCTCAAGTAATGAAATCAGCTTTGACTAAAGTATTACATTCACATAGCTAAATGAATCACTTTATTAATACACATTCTCATAATCATACTTACTTCACACTTCATCAACATATACACACACAAGGTATCAACCTATCTAAGAGCCGAAAGTTCGTTAGTTGATTGAACGAATACTATTTCAAACGAATCAACTTTTCCGATGCACATGCAAACATACCTTATCGTTTGGGTTTTTCGAGCGTATTAATTGAATTTATTGCAGCACAAAATGCTCACCTTCAAACCAAGTTTCTTCAGAATTTAGCCGGATATAACCACAAGCACAATTGCCTTCGGGTGTATAGCAACTCGCACAAATGCCTTCGGGTCTTAGCCCGGATAACAACTCGCACAAATGCCTTCGGGTCTTAACCCGGATATAGCAACTCGCACAAATGCCTTCGGGTCTTAGCCCGGATATAATCACTAGCATAAATGCCTTTGGGGCTTAGCCCGGGTATCATTCAATTGCTCACGCACACATATATCAATAATCACGACACATCCATATTTCATTTTCGTTACTAAGGCTCAAACACAAAACATTTATCAAACCTTTCCAATTTCGGCTCAATAGCCACACACAAAGAGCATGATTTCAATTGACTTTACAACGTAGTCCCTACACACATTCGGCTATCCGCCATAATATGACAAATCATTTCAATATAATTCAAGTAGGATCATTACTCGAAGACTTACCTCGGATGTGGTCGAACGATTTCGATGGCTATTCGGTCACTTTTTCCTTTCCCTTATCCAACCGTGGTCCTCTAAGCTCTTCAGCTAATTCACACAAATTTAACTTATTAAAATCTCATTATGCTAGCTTATGGCGAATATGACAAGGAGTTTAAATGGTCATATGGCCACCCTTTAGCTCAAATACACAATGGTCATGCACATTTTTAATCACATCAAGCAATTCAATACAATTCATTCAAACATCAAAGAGAAGCTCAAGGTACTTAGCCCATATATCCATTAGACATTAGAGTCACATGTGTACGAAATCACGAATCGAATTCAACATACTAGCTAATATTTCCCCCTTAGCCGAATTTTCTAAGTCAAGCTAAAGCCATCAATAGGCTACCTAAGGCCGAACATATACATCAACATATGTACTCATTCATGTGGCCGAACATACATGTCTATGTTGAGGCCGATTTCAACACTTGATACATTCTACAAGTATGGTCACTTGTATCGACTAAACACCATTTTGTTTCAAGTTCAAAACTAGACTAATACACACATATACACTAGTAAATCAAACATTAACATTTGTACTTCACCTTACTACCATTTCTCGTCCAAATATCATGAACAACGACCATAGTTTTCTTTTACTTCCTACCATGGCCGAATGCCTTACAACCCCATACCATTTCAATTTTGGTCACGGTTGAACAAGGAACTTAATGCCTCACTCAAAAATGCTAAAAAAAGAAGATTTAAGAGTCATCAATCCACCATCACAAGTATCATTAACAAGCTTCACATTTAGCATGCAATGACATTAACACAAAATTCACCTTGGCCGAATATCATCCCCATGACTTAGCAAAGATTTGAACCATGGTTAATTAGAACTAAAGCTAGCAACTAAAAACATGCATGAATCTCATGACACAACATCAAACATACCTTAATCTAGATACAAGGATGGCCAAACCTCTTCCTAATCCTCTTCCAAACCAAACATGAGCAAGAACTCCTTTCTTCTCCCTTAGAATTTTCGGCCAAAAGAATGAAAAAGGATGAACAAATTTTTTTTTCTCTTTTCTTCAACTCACGGCAAAGGGGGGGAACACTCACACCATTCTCTTTTTTTTTTCTTCCCTTTCATTATTCAATTCCCATGCTCATTATTTTATTTTTTTCTTACATACACCATTGTCACAACATGTTTTATGACATGTTTTTGCCCATCACTCTTTGTCATGGCCGGCCACTAGCAGTTAGGGGGGGAAATTTGACATGCAAGTCCTCCCTTTTGATTATATGCACTATTAGGTCCTTATAGATTAGCCTATCACATTTCAAAAGTGTCACACAAGTCCTACTAACTGAATTCACATGCAATCGACTAAATCGAAGCTTGAAATTTTCACACATTCATAATTACATATTCTAGACAATAAATATTACGTTCAAACATTTCGGTGACTACGTTTAGCGGTCCCGAAATCACTTCCCGACTAGGGTCAATTTTGGGCTGTCACATGACTATTTGTGTTTTCCATGCTAAGAAGCTTCTAGGGACGTTCAAGAACCTTGAAGGAAGCTTTCAGCCCCTTTCTAGCTTCAATGTGCTATCCGTTCAGCTCATACAATGTCCATTTGGCAAGCCACTTGCTTAGCTATAAATATTTGTTCAAAACCGACTGTAAAGAACTTTTAATGAATTTTATACTATCATATTACTTTGGGAGTGTTCATTGTAACGCCCCAATTTTCAGGTTTTCTGTGTTTCTGTGATTTTTAAAATTTGTGTGTGTTCTGGTTGGTTAAAATATATATTTTAGTAGGTTAGTGGGCCTTTGGAAGGCCCAAACTTAAGTTAAATTTGTGGTAGTCTTCGGAATTTTAATTTTATGAATAGGTGATGCAACTGGTGTCTGGGCTTTTAAGAGTAAAGGGGTAAAAGATGACACAAAAAGGAGTATGGTGTAGTGGCAAGGTGGCACCACTTAAGGGACAAGGAAGTGACGCTATAGAGGAAGCAAGGGGTCCAAGGTTCAAGTCTTGGCTCTTGCAATATATTTTGGTTTTTCTTTTCAATAAATCTGGAAGCAAGTAGGTGCGCTTTAAAGTTTAATGTGTTGGATTTATGACACAAATGAGTTGATGGCCTAGTGGTGGTGGCGTGAGTTGGCATGTGAGAGGAGTTTGGTTTGAATCCCTTGGCATGCAAAGGTTGATTATTTTGCTATGTTGGGATGGCAAGAGTTGGTGTTGGTTTTAAACTCTGGTGATGGAAGGATCCCACATCGGGAAGCTAACATAAGAGTAGATGGAGAGCTGGCTTTAAATAGAGCAAACCATGAGGAGAGTAGGCATACCCTTCTTAGCTGATCCCTTTCGCTTTGTGACGTGTTCGTTTGGGTTGGGCGTCAGCTAAGAGTGTTTGGAGAGCGGATTAACTGCAATCTCCTAACAGGTGTGTATCTCTCACTACTCTAGCTGTAGGATGGCTACTTTAGGCTGCGATAGGCCGAAAGGGGCCATATAGGCCCAATTGGATAAGTTGTTTGATTTTGTAATAAATATTGGACTAGGCTAGGTGAATCTTATATCTGTGGCTAGATTTGGGCTAAAAGGGCCACACGAGCGTGTGGGCCCATTTGGGCCGAGAATGGGCTTTAGGCCCATTCGTATTGTTATCCCTGTTAGAATACTTTAGTTTACCAAAATAATCCTGATTTGTAAAAGTACCAAAATACCCCTGTAGGGTAGAATTACCGAAATACCCCTGTAGGGTAGAATTATTGAAATACCCCTGTATGGTAGAATTACCGAAATACCCTTGTAGGATGGAATTACCGAAATACCCTTGTAGGGTAGAAATACTGAAATACCCCTGTAGGGTAAAATTATCGAGATACGCTTGTGGGGTAAAATTACCGTTTTGCCCCTAGGGTGTTAAATGACTATTTTGCCCCTCGTGCGTAAATGACTAACTTGTGTGATGATTGGGTTAGTTGACGTGGATTTATGTTAGTTATCGTTAATTCGTAAGTCTAATGTGTTAGTGATTGATTGTAGGATTATCACGTGGGAGATATCATCATCAATCGTCATCAACCAGGTGTGTAAACGACACCTTCCCTTAGACTGAATCGGTAAAAGCTGAAATACCAAAATGTTGGTATTTTGTGAACTCGCGAGCGTGCGAGTGCTCGTAAGACAGTTGTTAATGAATGAGCATGAAACCTTAGCAATAGGTAATAATTACTGAAATACCCTTATGCATGCAAAATTACAATTTTACCCTTAGGGTTATTTTTTTCTGAAAAGCATGATGTTCTGCTTTACAGTATAATGTATGCCATGACATATTATTTCATTGCATGGGACATGGGTTTATATTGATGGAGGAAGCGCTCAGCAATTTCATCGCAATCTGTGGCCTCGCCACATATATCTATTCGGTGACTTCGTCACAATATCCGCGACCTCATTTGCAATCGGTGGCTTCACCACACATATATATATATATATATATATATATATATATATCTGTTCTGGTGGCCCAGCCACAATATCTGTAATAGCCCAAAATTGGGTCTAGTTGGAACAAAGGTTTCGGGACCACAAAATATGAGATATAAATAATTATTTTATGATTATTTTGAGGTCTATGATATGATTGCATGATTGTGTGAAAATTTCGTGAAGAAATTCTATGCATAAAGTGCTTAATTCGAAGTTAGGGACTAAATTGAATAAGTTGCAAAACTTGCATTCTAGAAGTCTCTAGTATGAAATTGATTTGAAATATTAATTAGGAGGTCTTAAATAGAAATTTGACCAATTTCTAAGTTATGGACAAAAATTGGACATGGATGGAATTTTTGGAAAGTTTAGTAGTAAGGGTATTTTGGTCATTTAGGGGTAAAATGAATTAAAATACAAAATTAAAAGCCAATTTTGCTCATCTTCTTCACCATGGACGTGTATACCAAGGGAGACTCCATGGCTAGGGTTTTCAAGCTTCCCAAGCTCAATTGTAAGTCCGTTCTAACCCCGTTTTTTAAGTTCTTTACGTTTTTAGAATCCCGATAATTTGATTAAGCTTATTCTAGCAATGATTTAAGCTAGGGTTCATATTTGGAAAAATACCCATAGGTGAAATGTGTTTATTTTTCTGTTTTATGATAGAATATGAGGTTTTAAATTATGTTAGACAACTTGTGCTCTTCGGTTTTAAGTGAAAACGAGCAAAAGGGCTTAATCGGTAAAAATACCTAATAGTCATAAGTATATGTTAGAGTGAGAATTTGATGTTTCCATAGAAGGGAAAAGTGATAATCATGTCATAAAACATAAGAATAAGGGATGAAGTTTAATTCCCGAGCCTAGGGGCAAAAGTGTAAATATGCAAAAGTTTAGGGGCAAAAGTGTAATTTTTTCAAATTTTGAGTTAAGGACTGTTTTGGATAGTACATTAATTAAATAAGTAAAATATGATGTTTTAGATCCCGGAAAACGAGATTTGAACCTAGAATGAGAGAAAAATTGAAAATTGAGAAAGTTGGTAAAATGGTAGTTTAATATCAAGGTAAGTTCATATGTATAATAAGCATTAATTTATACATGTTTCAATGTAAAATTGATATATTTACTATGATCTCCGAGGTGTTGAAAGTATGTAAGTTGGTATGATAATAATACAACAATAATGTCAGTAATTTATATTTGAAAGTTAAATTTAGTGAATTAATTGAATTATGTTAAATTAAATGATTATGGTGCCAAGTTTATGAATTGATTTAAAAATATGTCTATGGTACATGAAGTGCATTGAATTATCATACATAAATGTGATTTCTATGATTATGGATATTATGGGAAATTGTAAGTTCATATGATTTTTAATAAGACAATGTGTAATTTAATGTTATTGCGTTGATATTAAATGAGATGTAAGTTTATATGTAAGTAACACATCACTATTACTTGTATTATGATATTTTATAAAAATATTGGAAATATGTTTGTGGATAATTACTAGATTGGTGAAATTGTTGGAAAAGAGAGAAATCCCGATTGAACCTTCAAAAGATTGGATGATATGATGGTATGTAGCTAGGTCACATGTATAGTCTTGAGTGCACATCATGTGTACAAGAGAGCTACAAGACATTATGATGTAGCTAGGTCGCATGGGTGATACTATGTGTACACCATGTAGACAAGAGAGCTACGGGATATATGTAGCTAGGTCGCATACGTGGTTCCAGGTGAAGGACACCATGTAGACAAGAGAGCTACGAGATAAACTGCTAGGTCACATGGGTGGTACTAAGTGTTCACCATGTGTACAAGAGAGCCGAACTATATGATGGGTGGAGCTATGTGCTGAAACCACCAAGTATCAAGGATTGATCCAAGTGTTCAACGGAGACTCTCTATGTATTGCTTTGTGAGTTTTGTGATGAATATGTGCAGAACTTGGTTATGTGAATGATGTGTTCATTAAGTGACCAGGATGTGGTAAGGTTATAAACAAGTAAGTTATACATGAGGATGATTTTATGGTGACCTTGTGATCATGGGCCTATACTTGTGATGTATGAAATGTGGTGAAAATGATTTGTGATATGTATGTTAAAATGAGGTTAATACAAAGAAAGTGTGAAAGAGTGAATTAGCAATAAAAGCTGTCTTGGATCAGAAGCGTGATGTGATTTTTGAAAATCACCAAAAATAGTATAAATTGAATCAGAAACTGAATAAGATATCAAATTAAATCTTAATGAGTATATTTTCATATAAAAGAAACATAAAAAGCAAAGGAGTTCTATATTTTGAGATATTTATGTTTTCGTGAGACTGATTCAGAATGATTACGTGATCCCCTGTTCTGACTTTGGAAAATCACAAAAATTTGGAGAAAAATAATTAGGGGCTCAAAATTATATTTTTAAAATCCATAATGAGTCTATTTTCAATATAAATCAACAACACATTATCCGAGTTCTGTACTATGAGATAATTATTTTTTAGTGAAGAGAAGTCAGAACTGTCAGAAAGTGAAATAGGGGAAATTTTAATGAATAAACTGTACTAATTGGCTAAACTAAAAATTATGAAAATTTTATGGTGGAATGATATGTGAGTCTAGTTTCAGGGGAAATTTACGGATCTTAATTTGGAGCTCTGTAGCTCGAATTATAAATAATTAAGTGACTATGACTTGTGTGGACAGTTTGATGTGAATATTTATTAGTAAATTGTGAAATCGTACTTACAAGAATGCTATATACATTAAGGATGTGGAATGGAGAGGAGGAGGAGGAAAATAAATATATGTGGAATACATGGAAACTATGGTATATGAAATATTGATATAATGAAATAAATGATATGTGTTTATAAGAAAACAAAAGAGAATGTTATGTATCATGACATATATATATATATATATATATATATGACTAGTCTCAATGTAATGCTTGTTGGGTATGGAATTGAATTGAAATGTTTCGAGCAAACATGTTATTCTCATGATCTGAATCGTGGTATTTTATAAAGATATGATCTAGCTTTAAATATGAATGCTTGATGATTAAGCTGAAGATATTTGGTAAGATGATAATCTTGGTATAAATGTATAAGTGGTACTATAATAAACAAGGTAAAATGAGTATGAGAGACACATGTATGATGACATACAAATGCTATGTTTGTGGTTTAATTGAGGATGTTTAATCATTAAATGAATACAATGTTATATGCTTTTGATTTTGTATAAGTGTGTAAGAGATCAAGGTTGACAAAAGCTTGGAAAATAGCCTAGGTATATTCCACACAGGCAGAGACACGACCATGTGTCTCATCCGTGTATGGAACACAACTTTGGGACACGGGCATGTGGAGCCTTAAAGCATGAAATTTCCAAGATTTTCGTAAGTTCTCGGTTTAGTCCCAAACCCTTTCTAAAGTATGTTTTGGGCTCCGTAGACTCAAATAAGGAACTATGTGTAAGAGAATGAACGCTTTGAAATATGAATAAAATTTTATGGCTCGTATTTTAGTTTAATGTTTGTATGTTTGTCTGGTAACGCCTCGTACCTTAGCCCGGCCTCGGGTACGGGTAAGGGGTGTTACAATATTTGTATCTGGTGACTTTGTCACAATATCTAGCAGCCTCACTGCAATTTCTATTGTGTGTAGCGGTTGGGTGGGTCGAGTAGTCTCCCCACATGGTGTAAGGCTGGTACAGAGGTGTTATGGATGGCTCTGGGTTGGGATTTTTGCATTCATGATATATTTGTTCTGTATCTGCTATGGGCCTATAGGTCTCATTCTTATTTCTGTACTGGGCCAAGGCCCAGATAAGCCTGACTCTGAGGTTTGATCTGTTTTGGGCTATGGTTGGGTTATGTTACACGTTGAGTTTACCGAACTCACCCTTTATTTTCATCTTTGCAAGAAATCCCCAACCATAGTGGGCTTGGAGCTGTGAGGGATTCGGAGTGGCCACATCATCTGTAGAGTTGGTTTTTCTAAGTTAGTTTATTTTTATTATTTTATATTCTAATTTAATTTTGGGTTTTAAGTTGTAATAAGGCCGCTATTTAAATTTCTTTTTCCGCTATGGTTTTATTTTCTAATTATATTTATACTATGTCGAAACTGCTAGTGTTAGGCTGCGCGAGTTTTCAAAATTAATGGTGTTAGGCTGTACGAGTTTTCAAAATTAATGAACGTTTTCCAAGACTCAACAAGCACAACAAATGGATAGCCTAAAGATTGATAAACCGGCTTTTCATTCAACTGCTGTTTTTACAAAGACCACCCCAATCACTTAAACCAACGAATGCATACTAAGTCGTAAGTCCATGTGACACGTCAGATCTGGCCATAACGTCTGGGCCGGGTTTGGGGTGTTACATTCATACTCTCATTGTTCTCCTTAGACTGAATTGACTTATCAAGAAACCCTTATGGCATCAATCCCGTCTTTCTTGAACTTATCACTTTGTTCAAAGTGTGGCATTCACCCATACCGAGGTTCCTATCTTCCATAGATAGTGGGTCGAGGTTTACTATCAATTTATCCTTTCTATCTCCATAACCTTTCCATCTAAGTGCTTGTTAAGTTTCAGGTCAACACGGCATATTGTGTTGGTTCATTCTTAAGCCTTAGTTGTTTTATTTCGTACACCATTCAACTATCTTAAGACCCTCTTTTGAAACCCTTGTGAGCCTATTTCCTTACTTTGTTTCCAGCCTTCTTCAAACGAGCCAAGACTTACTCAATTTATGAATGGGCAACTAATACGACTCGAGATATCCATATCCGAGCTCGTATCAGGAAACAATAACTTTCAAAACTAACTCTCTCTTTTTTTTTCGTATCTTCTTCTTTTATATATATATATATATATATTGCAAACTTTGTACTTCAAATATGCTATATATTCCTAGAGAGTTGAATAACTCACAAAATTTATAATATTCATAAAAGGTTCAAAAGTTTGAAATACATGTTTTGAGCTTAATATTTATAGCTCTACAAAGGACTAGTCGAATGGAAAAATTGAGTTCAGCTTAATTAAGCTGATTAACCTTTGAGCTATCCCACATGTCTTTTGAAGTTTTCCAAGCCTTGGTAATGCCAACAACCATGACCATTTGTAATCCCAATCAGCTAGTTCAATTAACTTAAGGAATGAGCTAAATATGTTTGAAGATGATCGGTCAAAATATTGTGAACAAGCTTAAATGCTGTCTTGGAAACCTGAATGGAAATGTAGCTCTTTTATGGCTGCTTGTGGCACATGAAGGGTCTCTAATGTGAACAGGCGAATTTGGATATTCCTTAGGTGTGAACACTCAAAGTTGGATGGTCACTTGGTGTAAACATAATTTTCAGCTGAATGAACAAGTGTGAAAACACTTGTGTCCTTCGCAATCCACGAAAGGTTTCATGGAAGAAAGCAACCAGTAGCTCCCCCATTTTAATGCATGTCCAAATTTCATGTTTTCACCTTTAATGTTGTCCATTGATCATCCTACAAGAAACATTAAATACAGCTTAGACATAATTAATTGGTCTAAACTCAAAACTTGTATTAAAGATGTCTAAACTAAGACATATTTAAAACATACTAGGACATATTTAAAACCCTTATTTAAAATGTTCAAATTATGACATAGTTAAACTCATATTAATGATGTTTATATTATGACATAATTAATGAGTTAACCTAATTAAACTAAAATAACTATAACCAAATTATTTGTTTATTCTAGCAAATAAAATGCACAAGCTGAAGAGAGCTAAAATTTATAACCAAATTATTTGTTTATTCTAGCAAATAAAATGCACAAGCTGAAGAGAGCTAAAATTGAGCTAGTTGAGCTTGAAGCAGGTTGCATGGCACGCATGGAGTGCATGTCCATGATTGATTCACGTCAAACTCGATCAATAAGGTACGCAACAGCTTCCTTGAACTTCTTAGCTCGACCTCGAGTAATCGGCCTGGTTGGTAGCTCCATGGGTTCTGCAGCAGCTTTGGGTTGGTCTTGGACCATGATCGCATCAATGAGTCATTAATATGTGCCTTACGCATTTTCAATGCTGTTAACTTTTTAATTTATTAGTTGTTAGTTTATTTAGATAGTTTTTTTGTGTCGTTTTAAATATGTCTTAAACTAGTTATTAAAATCTGTCCAGTTATTGTTAGCATATTTAATGTGCCATAATACATGTTTAATATGTTCTAAATGTATGTTTAATTTGTTCTAGGTAACTCAATGGACAATCACCACTTTAAATGATGTGAGCTCGGTTATGAGTTATTTCACAAGTTTAAATGTCTCGATCATCTATATAGGTACTAGTTTGAAAGTTAATAAAATGATGGAATTTAAACGACAAAGTAGAATTGGATATAACTCTCAAATAAAAACAAACCAGAAAAGAAACCAACATTATATAACAACGTGACCCGAATTCTATAAGGTTGTTTTAGACTCAAAAAGTTTAAGGATGGATAAGAAAGATCGCCACACTTTGGGATGGGAAACAAAGTGATGAGATCAGTTTGAACACCACAAAAACATAATTCTTGATAAGTTCGAAAGTTCTTCAAGAACAAAGAGCTTAACTCAAATAAGTTTATATCATAAAATGTCCATTGTCTAACCTTACAATGCTTAAAAACTAAACTATTTATAGGCAAAGTAAAAGGAAAACGAATGGCTACAAACCAACCATTATAATTGTTTTCTAGAACTTCACAAAGATATTAAAAAATTTACTTCAACCAAATAACCAAAAGACCTCCATTAACTCGTTTCATTCATCCTTAGCCATGAAGCAAATGTTTGTTCATCTTTATGAATTAATTGACTTGAGAAAATCCATGCACATGCATCCACAATAAATGGCTCCTTTATGCATTCATTAGATAGCCAAAATTCATGCATGGACAAAGGAGTTGAATGGCCTCTTAAGCTTGCTGGTTCATTCACAAAATTACTCCAAATATTTATCTTCTAATGTCCCTTGCAATGCCTTCATGTATCAGCCCCTAAGGTGACTGAATAGACACCTTTTCTCCCAAAAATGAATAGTTGGAGTGTGTGAATGTCCTAGATCCTTCATCTGCCTTTAAACATTCCTAAAGACACATTTAACATGCATTAGACACATTAAACCAACTAATAATGTTGTAATAAAAAGGACAGATTTAAAGAAAACTTTTAGGACACATTGACACACTTAAGATACATTCAAAGATGCAATAACAATGACACAAATTAAACACATATAATAAATATGTAATAAAAACTAACTAAATAAACTAACAACTAAATTAACTAAAAACCGCCAAACTTAAAGCACATTAAAAATGCAGCACACAAAAGAATAAATTGGACACATATAAGCTAAACTTAAAAATTAAAAGGCTATGGAATTTAAAAAATTTTGGACAATTTTTAGTCCTTAAAGCCCACATGCAAGATGTTGCATGGCATTGATTGATGCTTATCTTATTTTTAGACCCTTTGAGCTTGGCCCAATCTCGAGTTTGTTTAATTGAATCACATGGCATGACCAATATCATGTCATTAAAGACACTAAAAGGATTGTTCATTTTTGCTGAAAAGGCATCAAATATGTTCACACCGTAAGTAGTTGTTCAGTTCAGCTTGAAAAGCAACTCAAAAGGTAATCCATCCTCCATTTTCAAGCATGAATTTTTGGTTATTTGATGGAGTACATGAAGGGGTCATTCAAGTAAATCCAGGTGCATGGATTTTAAAAACCATTAATTGCTCAAGGATGAATCAACATTTCCTGAAAGGCTAAGGATGCAAGGATGACACCAAAGGGTCATGTAATTAAAAGAATTGATTGTACTTAAGTGATGCATGTATGGTTGGTTATTGAAGGGTAATTTTGGAGGCCTATAAATTTCAGCCTAAGTTACTTGTGTAAGGTTACACACAATATTTCTAAATTAAATGTTACTTTGTGAGAATTTTCTCTTTGGTTCTTGACTGAACTATACCTAACTTATCAAGCTTTTTAAGTTTGTGGCGCTCAATTGTCTTATCACTCCATTCTCTATCTCGGGGTGTGGCAACTTCACTTATACCAAGGTTCTATTAGATTCATGAGTTAAACAGGTCTTAACTTTAATATAGCTAAGGTTCTTTTGTTGCTGCTACTACGGGACGAGGTTTCCATTTTTTGAACCAATTTCAAAATGATCCAACCCAATCAAGCTATTTTCCAAACTACCCAAGTTTAGGAAATCGCATCACTTGATTCCCGTGACTAAGTTCTTTAGCTAAGGTTCTTTTCGTCTACAGTAGCTTAGTGCAGTTCTAACTAGACCTAAACTTAACTAACTGAATTACCTTACTAAAATATTAAAATAATAATTAAATTTATTCAACTGCAAACCTAAGGAGTTTGCCATAGCATCTGGGTGGCATATTCTTAAAAGAAGGATCCACCAAACCACAAATCTCTCCCAAAACTAAGAGTTCACCAAGTGATGCATACATAGAATCATATACTTGGTCAAACAAACACTTTACTTACTCATCTCTATGCTTATTTTACCAAAACACACCAAATAGTAACAATATACAAAGACTTCATCGAACGAGCTATTATAGGGCTACCCCTACCATTTGCATCATTTTGCTAAATTTGAGCAACTAATTAGATAGAATATGTTATGATACAATCATGCCCCAGAGTGCACCTAGCTCAAGTAAGGATCCATTGGAGCTGCCCCAAGGCCCTATCACACGAGCTCGAGCCAAGCTATTTAAGGAGGCTATTTCGGCTTTAGTCAACCAAGTGTAGGGAGAAACGTTGGCCGAACATATTGAGAGAGCTTGGAATAGCTCGACAAGAACTCCTTCCAATCAATTGCAAGTCGACCTCAGCTCACATTCAACTCTATGAGCTTAGTTCAGCTTATTTTAGCTCGTTTGAGCTCATTTTTATTTCTTTCTAGCTTATTCAATTACTTTTGGAATAAACTAAGTGTTTACTTCAAGATGGTTAAATTCATTTCAGCTTATTAATACATTTCTTAGCTCATTACAGCTCATTACATGTTTTTAACTTGTCTTGTGTTAGCTGAATTAATGTGTCTTGTTCATATTAATATTTAATGTGTCTTAGCTTAATTATATGTTATTAATGTGTCTAAGTTCAAGCATGAATTTATTTTGTCCTAGTGCAGCCAAACTTAACTTGACTTAAATCAATTTAATGTATTCATTGGATTTATGTGCAGCCAAATGCATGAAACGGATTTAATGCAAGGTGCATGAATGGACAGCTACAATGTTTGGAGAGATACATGCATAGATGGCTTCAATGCATGGGGTACTGATTGTTTGGCTTCTCCAAGCATCTTTTCAGCCAAAGAGTAGCTGCACATTTAAACTCCCCAAGTTGGCTAGTTAGCTCCCCCAAGCTACTTGAATGCTTTCACACCAACCGAATTAATCCATTCACACAAGAAAGCTACTCGGTTTTGTGCATTCACACATGGATAGCCCTTCAAGTTCGGTGTTCACAATTTTAATGCCTACTGCACTCACCTAGCTACCAATTTAATTCATCCATCCATTTAGTTGATCAAGGCAAAGCAATTAAGCTCATTTAAGCTCATTTAAGCTCATGGTCGAACCTAGACATGCCAATCAATTTCCAAATTCTTCCAAGTTCATTCAGCTGAATATCCTTCATCTAGAAGCTATTTAGCGGCGTCCTAAAGGCTGAAATGTAACGCCCCCACGCCCGAGACCATCACCGGAGTCGAGCTTGAGGGGTTACCGAACATAATTTATCAATTTAAGAACTTCAAATCATTTGTTTCTACATTCACAGCTTTCTAGCTACTCGCGTCACAGTTACAAGAAAAATCATATCTCGAGTTACAAAACTCGAAATCAAGATCCGTAAATTTTCCCTGAATCTAGACTCATATATCTATTTACTAATTTGTTTCTAGAATTTTTTTATTGGGCCAATTTGTACAGTTTATTAATTAAAATATCCCCTGTTTCAGGGTTTGACTGCTCTGACCTCTGTGTATTACAAATCATATATATCTCTATAAAAATTTTCAATGACTATGAGGTTTGTTTCTATTAAAACTAGACTCAATAAGGAATCTTTACATATAAAGAATGACTTCTAATTATTTTTTTACAATTTATTATGAATTTTTAAAGTCAGAACAGAGGATCCAGAAATCACTCTGGCCCTGTTTCAAAAAAGTTTAAATATCTCATAAAATATAATTTATATTCATGTTTTGTTCAATCCATATGAAAATAGACTCATTAGTATTCAATTTCATAACTTACTCATCATTTATTTCTATTTATACTAATTTTAGTGAGTTTTCAAATTAATGTCATTGCTGTAGCAATATTCTGTTTTAAGGCAAGTTTCATCTTTCCATAAATTTTTATGAACTAGATAACCTGTTAAACTTCCATGATATCAAACATGACCTAAATTAGCCATCACCATGACTTATCAATATCAAACATTTTCTCAACCAAACATGGCCATATCATAAAATTATTTACACAAAATAGGTATATTGCTATACATGCCATACTTAAGTTTTACAAGCCATTTACCCAGATGAAAGTCCTTTGGATAGTGTGATCGAACCTTCGACCCGTCCCGATTCCGAGCTGGCTTGTTCAAAACTACAGTAAATAAAGAGGAGGAGTAAGCATAAATGCTTAGTAAGTTCATATGTAAATAACAAGTAACATAACAATACAAATATACCAAACAACTTTAGCATGGTATCACCAAAACATATATCACATTTCTAAACATCATTCATCATCTTACCACCTTATCGTTGTTGTATCTATTTTCAACCCGAGGGTTAAGAACATACCTGTCCAAAGTGTCCATTTCACAACACTTACCAAAACGTCGCTTGCATCTTAAGTGTTCTTCCATTTCACTAGAAATTTAACCCGTTGAACACATTGGAATACAACTCGGATACACGGATAATTTGCACATAAGTGCCTCATATGTAATCAAGAAATCATGTAACCCGCCCCTAAGTGAACTCGGACTCAACTCAACGAGCTCGGGCGTTCACATCCATAAGTGAACTCGGACTCAACTCAACGAGTTCGGATGCCTAGTTACATTTCACGAACTCGGACTCAACTCAACGAGTTCGAACATTCGCATCCATAAGTGAACTCGGACTCAACTCAACGAGTTCGGATGCTCAACCATCCTAGTGACATGTCACTTGTATCCTAATCTATTCCTAAGATTCAAACGGGATTTTCCTCGAACACATATCCTTGCCATCTTCCGTAAAATACCAAAACCAATACTCGGTAGTACTTTATATTTAACAATTAATACACATAATTTGCATTTTATTCGAAAATAACCACAAAGCATATATTTCATAATAAAAATCAGCATATCATATAATTAACATCAATAACTTAAAAATAACAATTATGCTACATTATTTACACATGAACTTACCTTGGTACCAAAATATAAAGATTTTGCAATTTAGTCCACAATCTTTTCTCTTCCTCGATCACGACTTGAATCTCGTTTCTCTTGATTATGGAGCTTGGAAGCTTGAAACAAGCCCTAGCTATGGAGAACCCTTGAAATTTCGGCCTAATGAAGAAGATGGACAAAAATTGGCTTTTAATTTTGTTTTTAATTCATTTTAATAACTAAATGACCAAAATACCCTTACTACTAAACTTTCCAAAAATTCCTTCCATGTCCTAATTTTGTCCATGAACTTAAAATTGGTCAAATTGCTATTTAAGACCTCCTCATTAATATTCCAAAACAATTTCATACTAAAAACTTCTAGAATGCAAGTTTTGCAACTTATTTGATTTAGTCCCTACTTTCAATTTAAGCACTTTAGGCATAGAATTTCATCACGAAATTTTCACATAATCATGCAATCATATCATAAACATCAAAATCATTGTAAAATAATTATTTCTATCTCGGATTTGTGGTCACGAAATGTAACACCCCTTACCCGTTATCGTAGGAGCATGTAATACAAGGTATTACCAGAACATAACATATACCAAGATAGAAAAATGTCATCCCATTTGATAATGCATCGTATAACATATATCTTGAACAATATTAGCCAACTTTTATGGCTTGTACAAAGTAACTGGTCGAAATATCAGTAACTAATATTTTAAACCTAGACAAATATGACACATAACAAAATAATTTTTGCCTACTATACATGCCATAATTCAAAACATTTAGTTCAAATACCCCAAAGTATGATAGTGCGGTAGATCTTCACGATCCTTGACTCTGAGCAAGTGGAGAACACTATAAGACAAAAGAGAGAAAACGAAGTAAGCTTATAGCTTAGTAAGTAGTATGTAAATACTAATTTAAGAATCTAACATGTTTACACAACAATTCAAGTATGTCTACTTTAACTTCACTACTTATTCCACTTGATTAAGCTGTCTCTGCTGTGTCATATTCACTAAATAAATCATAACTCGAGTTACAAAACTCGAAATTCATATCCATAAAATTTCCTGAATCTAGACTCATAAAGCTTCTTGCTAAATTTTTTTATAATTTTTGGTTCAGCAGATTAGTACAGTTTATTAGTTAAAGTTTCCCTGTTACACAGCTCGACTGGCCTGACCTCTGTCCACTACGAATTGAATTTCTCTCAGTACATAACTCAAACAACCCTGAAGTCTGTTGTATTTAAAACTAGTCTCAATAAGGAATTTAGGCATGTAAACTATATTTCTTAGTTTTCTTTGTACAATTTTTAATGATTTTTCAAAGTGGAAACAGGGATCACGTATTCATCCTGAGCAAGTCAGTTACAATTGTAAATATCTCAAAATATAGAATTCCTTTGCTTGCCCTGCTTCTTTTATATGAAAGTAGACTCATTAAGCTTTAATTTCACATCTCATTCAACCTCTAATTATATTCCTTCTATTTTTGGTGATTTTTCAAAATCACGTCACTGCTGCTATCTAAAACAGCTTTAATACTAATTTCACTCTTTCACACATTCTTTATGCTAACCTCATTTTATCGTATATATGTATATGCCACAATTCATTTTCACCACATTTCATTCACTATAAGTGTAGGTCCAAACCACAATGTCACCACAAAACCATCCCGTTGAACAATTCGGATCAATCCTCGATATTTAACGGTTTCAAAGACACACCCCACCATCATACTTCATTTAGTTCGGCTCTCTTGTACACATGGGGAACACTTAGTACCACTCATGCGACCTAGCCGATTTGTCTCGTAGCTCTCTTGTCTACATGGTGTCCTTCACTTGGAATCACGCATGCGACCTAGCTACATTTATCTTTCACGTAGCTCTCTTGTCTACATGGTGTCCTTCACTTGGAATCACGCATGCGACCTAGCTACATTTATCTTTCACGTAGCTCTCTTGTCTACATGGGATACATCTCGTATCACGCATGTGACCTAGCTACTACAGGGTGTCTCGTAGCTTTCTTGTACACATGATGTGCACTCAGCATCATACATGTGACCTAGCTACGCCCTCTATTTCATTCGATCTCTCAGAATGTTCAACCGGATCTCTCTCTCAGATTTATTTCCATTCTTCCCATAGTCAATTTATATTTTAACATCAGCTAGTATATTTATATAATAGGCTGAAATATAAGAATGTACATGAAATTATTGTAATATTTACATACAACTTACCTTGGTGCAAAATATGGAAATTTTGCAATTTAGTCCAAAACTTTTTCTTTCCCTGCTCGAGGTCGGTTCAGCCTTTCTTGATCTATAATAACACATTTAGCTCATTTAATACTCATACTATTTATTTCAATCCAAAAATCACATTGTAGAAAAATTACATTTTGCCCCTAACTTTTACAAAATTACAATTTTGCCCCTAGGCTCGGAATTTAATTTCAGCCCTTATTCTTATGTTTTATGATATGCTGAACATTTTCTCTTCTACAACAACATCAAATTCCCACTCTATCATATAGTTATGAACATTAGGTATTTTTACCGATTATGCCGCTTTTACTCGCTTTCACTTAAAACCAAGTAGCACAAATTATTTAACACAATTTAAAACCTCATATTCTATCATAAAACATCAAAATACACAAATTTCACCTATGGGTATTTTTCCAAATATGAACCCTAGGTTAAATTATTACTAGCATAAGCTTAATCGAGCTTTGGATTCCAAAACGTAAAGAACATTAAAAACGGGCTTAGAATCACTTACTATGGAGCTTGAAAGTTGAAGAATCCTAGCTATGGAGAGAGTGAAGTTTCGGCAGCAACTAAATGGGGAAGATGACTATTTTGTGTTATTTTTCCCATTTTATTTCATTTAATATCAAAATGACTAAAATACCCTTACTACTAAACTTTCCAAAAATTCCTTCCATGTCCTAAATTTGTCCATGAACTTAAAATTGGTAGAATTGCTATTTAAGACCTCCTAATAAATATTTCAAAACAATTTCATACTAAAATTTCTAGTATGCAAATTTTGCAACTTATTCGATTTAGTCCCTACTTTCAATTTAAACACTTTAGGCATAGAATTTCATCACGAAATTTTCACACAATCATGCAATCATATCATAAACCCCAAAATATTTATAAAACAATTATTTCTATCTCGGATTTGTGGTCACGAAACCACTATTCCGATTAGGCCCTAATTCGGGTTGTCACACGAAACCACTATTTTGATTAAGCCCTAATTCAAGATATTACATGAAATATAAACATGGAATTCTTATGGTTTTGTTCTAGAACTTTTTAGTTCATTTAAAGCCAAAATACTTATTCATTAAGTCACTAATGTACCTGTTCGGCTAGCCTTAAGATTTTCCTATAAATACTTTGTTATTTGTTGTTTGTAGGAACTTTTTACCAATTTTAATGAACATTGAGTTATTTGTAAAGTTTTCCTCTTTCAAATTTTTTTCGAGACTCAGCTTGACTTATCCGCTAGTCAGTGGCATCAACCTGATTCTTCTTTCAAACTTATCACTCTCGTAGTGTGGCGTTCACCCAACCTTATACCTTTGGCTCTTACCTTGCTAGGTAACGAGTCAAGGTCCCCTATCTTTCATCACCGAACCAGCTTAAGTTATATAAGCCCTGAGTCAGTGCTCTTCTTAGTGTTGGTTTGTCCTTGACACTTAAGTTCGATTTCCATCCCATCCAACTATCAACTTTCCATTTTATTTTTTTCTTTGTTAGCCAAACATAAATCCACAAACACTTAGCCAATTCAAGCCTATTCGTCATTCTTATTTTCCATACTTAGCCAATACAAACATATTTCAAGTTTGGAACCATACTTCCTCGTTCGACGATCGGGCATCTAAACGACTCAACTCAACACACTGAGACGAGATCGCATCATTTGGTATCAGAGCTATTTAAAATGAGAAGTACAGACATTCGAAGCATTCCGGAGTATGTTCGTAAAAAAATTAAAAAAAATCTGTATCAAAGTATTTCATTTAAAATCAGCATATTGTAATTAAAAAAAATGGAAATTCATAGTTAAAAAAAAGTTCGTATTCATCTTCTTTGTGTTTCCGATCCTTCCTACTATCATCAACTACCCTAACGGCCACACTCAAAACCAACTTTGTTTTCTTTCAGCCTACCCTACACTTAAAAAAATCAATACCTTTTGTAAACTGTTTGAAACCGACCCTTAGACTACGATTAAGTCTAAAAGAGTCTCCTATAAAGTCACGAGAGAAGAAAATAATGGAAAAAGGCATGAGTGTGTGAGCACCTTAGAGAGCAGAAAAAACCTTTTAACAAGTGCAAACACGAGTGTGAGTGTCATCTATTCTTTCTTTTTGAGTGAACGTGAGGTTTTGTGGTGAGGTTTTTCTTCTTCTATGTCTAGAAGTCCCGAACAAAATATGGCGGAAAGACCCGAACAATAAACCAATTCGAAATGTAGTAGCCGGAGGAGGAGTACAAGATTTAAATCTCCAAGCCCTATTGCACGAAGTGGAGTGCTTGTTCGATCAAAAACTCGAGTCTATCCAAGAAAGGCTAGATCAAGTCGAGGAGAGAGCCCAACGAGAGAGGATGCCCCAAAGTCCCCAACAAAATTGAGGCCGACAACGAATCAACGAAGATGATTTGTATGGCTCTAGTGATGCCGAGAGTGACCAAGGGCCCAACATAAGTGATCGGCGAAGGGGACCAAGAAATCATGGCCAAAGAGAACATGGGCGGATTGACGACGACATTAAAAATATCAAACTTTCAATTCCACCATTTCAAGTCCGATTAGATCCGGAGGCTTATCTCGAGTGGGAGAAAAAGATAGAATTGGTGTTTGAGTGCCACAATTACTCTGAAGCCAAAAGGTTAAGTTGGTAACAATAGAGCTCTCAGATTACGCGATGATATGGTGGGATCAATTAACCACGAGCCATAGAAGGAACGGAGATTGACTAATAAGCACATGGGCTGAAATGAAATCGATGATGTGCCGGAGGTTCGTACCATCATATTACCACCGTGAGCTCTATCAAAAGCTCCAAAACCTTACCCAAGGATCAATGAGCGTGGAGGATTAGTACAAAGAAATAGAGATCGCGACGATATGAGCGGATGTGCAAGAAGATGGCGAGGCAACCATGGCGCACTTTCTAGCTGGTCTCAATCGAGACATTGTCAATATTGTGGAGTTGCAACATTACGTGGAAGTGGTGGAAATGGTGCACATGGCCATCAAGGTGGAGAAGCAATTAAAGCGTAAAGGCGTTGTTCGAGGCTATTCCACAGTGAATACTTCCAAATAGAGCCAAGGTGTTAGCAAAAACACTCTATCAAACCGAGCCAAAGAGCCAACCGAGCCAGAAAAGTCAAGGCTGTCGAGAGTTTTCCCAACCATTCGAGGGACATCAAGTGCTTCAAATGCCTTGAGAGGGGGCATATTGCAAGTCAATGCCTAAATCAAAGCACTATGGTGGTGCACACGAATGTCAAAATTGAGTCGAAGAAGAGGTCGAGAATGAACCCGAAGTCATATCCGACGAGGAGGAAGAAATAGAACATGTTGTTGATGGTGAGCTTCTTGTTGTAAAAGGAGCCTCAGTCTCCAAAGCGTGGAAGACGAGCAACAAAGGGAAAACATCGTCCATACTCGGCGCCAAGTCTAAGGGAAGATCTGTAGCGTCATCATCGACGGTGGGAGTTGCACAAACATGGCGAGCACTCTCATGGTAAAGAAACTAGGTTTGCCAACCACCAAGCACCCAAGCCCATATAAACTTCAATGGCTCAATGATGGTGGTGAATTAAAGGTAACAAAACAAGTGCTTGTATCCTTCTCTATTGAAAAATATGTGGATAAAGTGCTCTATGATGTTGTACCCATGCATGCAGGTCATTTGTTACTTGGACGCCTGTGGCAATTCGACCAAAGAGTCACCCATGACTGGTATACCAATAGGTATACGTTCAAGCATTTGGGGAAGAACGTGACATTAGCACCATTGACGTCGAAGCAAGTATACGAGGATCAAATAAAGTTGAAAAAATTTTGTAGATCAATTGAGAGAAAAAGAAAAGAATGAAAATGTAAAAAAAAAAAGAAAAATGAGAAAAAGAGAGGAAAAACAACAAAAGAAAGTGAAAAAAAAATGAGAAAGAAAAAGATGAAAAAGAGAAAGAATGTGAGAAAATGAGTGTGTTGGTAAAAACAAGTGATGTACTAAAGGCTTTGACATTGAGACAATCCCTCCTTGTGCTCATGTACAAGGAAAACTTGTTTACTACTAACGAATTACCCGAAAACCTGCCCTCTTCTATTGTGTCTCTTTTGTAGGATTTTTAAGATATGTTCCCGGAAGAAACTCCAAGTGGATTGCCACCCCTTCACAAATTCGAGCATCAAATTGATTTCATGCCCGGAGCTGTTATTCCAAACCAACTAGCCTAATCCCGAAAAGACTAAGGAACTACAACGACAAGTAAACGAGTTGATAGAGAAAGGCTACATTCACGAAAGCCTTAGTCTTTGTGCCGTGCCCGTCTTGTTGGTGCCGAAGAAAGACGTAACGTGGCAAATGTGTTTAGATTGTCGAGCCGTGAACAAGATTACCATTAAGTACCAGCATCTGATACCTCACTTAGACGACATGCTAGATGAACTAAGTGGTGCCAAATTATTTTCGAAGATTGATTTGAAGTGTGGTTAGCATCAGATTCGCATGCGAGAAGGCGAAGAATGGAAGACAGCCTTCAAAACTAAGCACGGTTTGTATGAGTGCTTGGTTATGCCATTTGGCCTAACCAACACTCCTAGTACCTTTATGAGGTTAATGAACTTGTCTTAAGATCTTTCATTGGTAATTTTTGTGTTGTGTATTTTGATGGCATTCTCATATATAGCAAACCATTGGAAGAGCATATATTACACATCAAGTCTGCTTTGGAGGTTCTTCGAAAGGAGACCCTTTATGCTAACCTTAAAAAGTGTATGTTTTGTTCTGACAAGGTTATTTTTCTAGGTTTTGTGGTCAGCTCAAAAGGTCTACAAGTGGACCAAGAGAAGATAAAAGCTATTCAAGAGTGGCCGAGACCTACGAGTATCAGCCAAGTTCGAAGCTTTCACGGTTTGGCTAGCTTCTATAAGCGTTTTGTGCCCAACTTCAACACTATAGCCGCGCCCCTGACGAGTGTAATCAAGAAGAACTTAGCTTTCTATTGGGCCGATGAGCAAGAGAATTCCATCATTAAGATTAAGAATTGTTTAACAAAAGCTCCTTTATTAGCGTTACTTGATTTTTCTAAAACTTTTGAGATTGAACGTGATGCATCAGGTGTTGGAATCGGGGTTGCGCTTACTCAAGATGGAAGGCCTATTTCATATTTTAGCGAGAAGCTCAATGGAGTCACACTTAACTATCCTATCTATGACAAAGAAATGTACACACTCATCTGAGCTCTCGAGACGTGGCAACACTACCTATGGCCAAAGGAGTTCGTGATTCATTCTGATCACGAAGCATTGAAACACATCAAGGGCCAACATAAGTTGAATAAGCATCATGCAAAATGGTTGAGTACCTCGAATCCTTTCCTTACGTTATCAAGTATAAGAAAGGTAAAGATAATATTATAGCTGACGCACTCTCGAGAAGGTATGCCTTATTATCGTCTCTTGATTCTAAATTGCTTGGATTCTCTTTATTGAAAGATCTGCATGCTAATGACAATGATTTTGGTGAGATATTTGCTGCTTGTGAGAATGCTTCTGTTGAGAAGTTTTATAGGTACGAAGGCTTCCTTTTCAAGGAAGGAAAATTGTGCATTTCGCAAAGTTCCATTTGAGACTTACTTGTGCACAAGGCGCACAACGGGGGCCTCATGGGACATTTTGGTATAGGTAAGACCTTATCAATGCTCCAAGAACACTTTTATTGACCTAGGATGAGAAGAGATGTTGAACGAGTTTGCGAGCGTTGCGTGATGTGTAAGAAGGCCAAATCCAAGATTCAACCACATGGCTTATACACTCCATTTCCAATACCCGAAGCTCCTTGGATGGATATATCCATGGACTTTGTCCTCGGATTGCCGCGAACCAAAAATGAGAAAGGACTCTATCTATGTTGTAGTTGATAGGTTTTCTAAGGTGTCACATTTTATAGCATGTACAAAGACAGATAATGTCGTCCATATAGCTAATCTTTTCTTTAGTGAAATTGTTCGACTACATGGAATTCCGAGAACGATCATGTCCGATCGCGATGCAAAGTTTTTTAGTCACTTTTGGAGATCATTGTGGGGGAAGCTCAGAACTAAGCTACTATTTTCAACCACTTGTAACCCCCAAACGGATGGACAAACGGAGGTGATTAATCAAGTTTTGTCCATATTGTTGCTAGCCATCATTCGTAAAAACTTAAAGTCGTGGGAAGAATGCCTACCTCATATCGAGTTTGCATATAAGCGATTAGTCCATTCGGCTACTAAGTTTTCTCCTTTTGAAATCGTTTATGGTTTTAATCAGTTAACTCCATTAGATTTAGTGCATTTACCTAACGACCAATTCATTCACGTAGATGCAAAAAAGAAGGCCGAGTATGTCAATGAGTTGCATCAAAAGGTCCGAGCCAATATTGAAGCAAGAACCGAGAGCTATGTTCAAAAAGCAAACAAAGGTCAAAAGTGAATTGTTTTTGAACCCAGTGGTTGGGTTTGAGTTCATATGCACAAAGAACATTTTCCAGCCCAATGTAGGTCCAAATTGTTACCTCGGGGAGATGAACCTTTCCAAGTCCTAGAATGAATCAATGAAAATTCCTACAAACTTGACTTACCAGGTGAGTATAATATAAGTGCGAGTTTCAATGTGTCTGATTTATCTCCCTTCGATGCAGGTTCTGACTTGAGGACAAGTCACTTTGAAGATGGGAGTGATGATACGATCACGTCTTAGAGTGCACCTAGCTCGAGCAAGGATCCATTGGAGCTGCCCCAAGGCCTTATAACACAAGCTCGAGCCAAGCTATTTCAGGAGGCCATTTCGGCCTTAGTCAACCAAGTATGGGGAGAAACATTGGCTGGACATATTGAGAGAGCTTGGACCAGCTCGACAAGAACTCCTTGCAATCAATTGCAAGTCAACCTCAGCTCACATTCAGCTCTATGAGCTTAGTTCATGTCGTTTGAGCTCATCTTTATTTCTTTCTAGCTCATTCAATTACTTTTGGAATAAACTAAGTGTTTATTTCAAGATGGTTAAATTTGTTTCAGCTCATTAATACATTTCTTAGCTCATTACAACTCATTACATGTTTCTAACTTGTCTTGTGTTAGCTGAATTAATGTGTCTTGTTCATATTAATATTTAATGTGTCTTAGCTTAATTATATGTTATTAATGTGTCTAAGTTCAAGCATGAATTTATTTTGTCCTAGTGCAGCCAAACTTAACTTGAGTTAAATCAATTTAAAGTATTCATTGTATTTATGTGCAGCCAAATGCATGAAACGGATTTAATGCAAGGTGCATGAATGGACAGCTACAATGTTTGGAGAGATACATGCATAGATGGTTTCAATGCATGGTGTGCTGATTGCTTGGCTTCTCCAAGCATCTTTTCAGCCAAAGAGTAGCTGCACATTTAAACTCCCCAAGTTGGCTGGTTAGCTCCCCCAAGCTACTTGAATGCTTTCACACCAACCGAATTAATCCATTCACACAAGAAAGCTACTCGGTTTTGTGCATTCACACATGGATGGCCCTTCAAGTTCGATGTTCACATTTCTAATGCCTATTGCACTCACCTAGCTACCAATTTAATTCATCCATCCATTTAGTTGATCGAGGCAAAGCAATTAAGCTCATTTAAGCTCATGGCCGAACCTAGACATGCCAATCAATTTCCAAATTCTTCCAAGTTCATTCAGCTGAATATCCTTCACCTAGAAGTTGTTTAGCGGCGTCCCAAAGGCTGTAATATAGACATGGAATTCTTATGGTTTTGTTCTAGAACTTTTTAGCTCATTTAAAGCCAAAATACTTATTCAACCTTGCAACTGAGCTTTCAACTCTTTTAGTTTAGTCGGTGCCATCCCGTACGGAGTTATCGATATCAGACTTGTTCTAGGCACTAACTCAATTCCAAATTCAACCTCTCAGATTGGTGATAAACCCGGTAACTCTTCAGGAAACACATCTAGGTAGTCAAACACAACTGGCACTGATTCAATCTTCTTTTCAGTCACTTTAGCATCAAGTACATAAGCAAAGTAAGCTTCACACCCCTTTCTCACATATTTCTGAGCTAACATCGAAGAAATCACTGCCAGCAAACCATTCAAATCATTAGACTCAATACAAATTACTCATCATTCTGACATCTCAGATCAATTACATTTCGTTTGCAGTTCACTATCGCATCATACAGTGTCAACCAATCCATACCCAGAATTATATCAAATTAGTCGAATGGCAATAACATCAGATCGACTAGAAAGAAATTTTCCAGAATCATCAAGGGACAATTCTTACATACTTTATCAACTAGGACACATCTGCCTAAGGGGTTCGATACTCTAATTACAAATTCAGTAGACTCTACAGGAAAAGTCTTACTGGATACTAAATTCACACATATATACGAATGAGTCGATCCTAGATCTATCAATTCAATTACAGTAGTATCATAGAGAGTGAAAGTATCGGTAATAACATCTGGAGATGACGCTTCTTTGTGAACACGAATAGTATAAGCTCTACCAGGTGCTCTTACCTCGGATCTCATAGCAGATTCCTTAGTCACTCTCTGACTACCACTCACATTACCCGTGTTTCTGGGTGGTCTACCCCTATTTATAGTGTTACTCAGCCTCGTGTTCTGAACATCCTCTTTTTCATCAACTCTGGACAGTCTCGTATAAAATGATCCAACAATCCACATTTGTAACAAGCTTTATTTCTATAAAAGAAACAATTTAACAGTCAGGAATCATCACACTATCCCAGTTTATATATATGGCATGTATATCTAGACTCTCACTCGCTACGTTAGTCCTAGAATTGACCAAACTGTAGTTGTGATGCCAATAAAATGTAACACCCCTAACCCATATTCGTTGCCGAAATAAGGTATGAGGTATTACCGGATAATATACACCACATTAACATACATTTATGCATTCATTAACATAACCCATCCTCAAATATTCACATTGTCCCTTATAAGGCTATACGAGACCTTAGAACATGCTTAAAAGTGGTTCGGGACTAAATTGATCACATATAAAAATTTTCAAACACTTAGAAAAATTTCATGAAATCATAGGTCACACACCCGTGTGAATAGGCCGTGTGCATCACACGGCCACCAGACACGTTCCTGTCACAAGCCGTGTAAAAATTGGGCATACATACTGACTTGTACCACGTGACCGAGGACAAGCCCGTGTGTCAGGCCATGTGAAATCTAAATGAGGTTACTGACTTGGGTCACACGGCCAACCACACGCCCACGTGAAAACCCATGTGCCAGCCCGTGTGCCTTACACAACCAATAGACACGCCCATGTATCTAGGCCGTGTCAAAACTGTAGGGTATACTAACTGTAATGCCCCGTACCCGAGACCGTCGCTGGAGTCGAACATGAGGTGTTAGCAGACTTAATTCATTACTTAAACAACTCATACAATTCATTTTAAAATTTCCAGACAAGCTGGCTAACTGCATCACAGTCTCCTTAAAAATTCGTATCTCGAGTTCCAAAACTCAAAATTAAGATCCGTAAATTTTCACTGAAACTAAACTCATATATCTATCTACTAATTTTTTTTTAGAATTTTTTATTGATCCAATTAGTACAGTTTATTAGTTAAAGTCTATCCTATTTCAGGGTTCGACTGCTCTGAACTCTGTGTATTACAAATCAGATATCTCTCTGTTAACAATTTCAATGACTATGAAATTTGTTTCTCTTAAAACTAGACTCAATAAGGAATCTTTACATATAAAGAATTACTTCTAATTATATTTGTACAATTTATGGTGAATTTTCAAAATCAGAACAGGGGATCCAAAAATCTCTCTGGCCTTGTTTCACAAAAATTTAAACATCTCATAAAATATAGCTTATATACCTGTTTTGCTTCTTCCATATGAAAATAGACTCATCAAGCTTCAATTCCATAACTTATTCATTATTTAATTCCATTTCTACTATTTTTAGTGATTTTTCAAATTCATGTCACTACTTCTGTCTGAATCTATTTTATGGTAAATTTTACCTATTTCATGGTTTCCATGGATTAGCTAGCAATTTGACATACATAACACCAAATATGATCATAATTAGCCATTCCAATGGCTAATCATTACCAAGCATTTTTATACCACTCAATAACCATATCATAAGACCATATATACAAAATGATTATAATGCTATACATGCCATACTCAAAATATAAAAGCCATTATGCCGACCGTTCCCGATTTCCGAGCTAGCTTGTCAAAACTACAAGGAATGAAAAGGAGGGAGTAAGCATAAATGCTTAGTAAGTTCATATGCAAATAGCAAGTAACATAACCATATAAGCAAACATAAAACATCATTTGCATAATCATCACCAAGACATTCATATCACATTTTCATTTATCATCTTACCATATTGTTGTTATATCGAGTTTTCAACCCGAGGGTTAAGTACATACCTGTTCAAAGTATCCATTTCACAACACTTACCAATACGTCCCTTTCATCTTGAGTATTCCTCCATTTGAGTAGAACTTTACCCGTTGAACACATCGGAATATAATTCAGATACATGGAAAGTTTGCACATAAGTGCCACATATGTAGCCAAGCTACTATGTAACCCGCCCATAAGTGAAATCAGACTCAACTCAATGAGTTCGGATGCCTAGTTACATCTCACGAACTCGGACTCAACTCAACGAGTTCGGACTTTTGCATCCATAAGTGAACTCGGACTCAACTCAACGAGTTCTGATGCTCAACCATCCTAGTGACATGTCACTTGTATCCTAATCCATTCCTAAGGTTCAACGGGACCTTTTTCCCAATCATGTGTCTCAACCATCTTCTACGGAATGCCGATACCGATACTCGGTAGTATTTCACATTTTCCAAGTATATCACATAATTTGACATATTATCAAACAATTGTCACAAGTATGATATTTCATAATAATTATCATATCATTTAAATAACATTAAAACATTTAAAATGATAACTATGTTACCAACATTTACATATGAACTTACCTCGTATGCGAAAATGGCTACTTTTACCATTTCGTCCACAACTTGGTATTTTCCCCATTTTAGCCCGAATTTTAGTTTTCCTTGCTCTATCATTTAAAATATAGTCTAATTAGGACTCACATTATTCAAATTGACCCAAAATCATATTTTGGAAAAATTATAATTTTCCCCTAAACTTTTGCATATTTACACTTTTTCCCCAAAGCTCGTAAATTAAACTTCAGCCTATTTTCTTATGTTTTATGACATGCTGATCATTTTTCCCTTCTATGGCAACATCAAATTCTCACTCTAACATGTACTTATGACTATTAGGTATTTTACCGATTAAGCCCTTTTGCTCGTTTTCACTTAAAACCGAGTAGCACAAGTTGTCTAACATAATTTAAAACCTCATATTCTATCATAAAACATAAAATACACAAATTTCACCTATGGGTATTTTTCCAAATATAAACCCTAGGTTAAATTATTGCTAGCATAAGCTTAATCGAGCTAGGGACTCCAAAAACATAAAGAACTTGAAAAGCGGGCTAGAATGGACTTACAATCGAGCTTGGAAGCTTGAAAACCCTAGCCATGGTTTCTCCTTGCTATATTCGGCCATGGGGTTGAAGATGAGCAAAATTGGCTTTAATTTTGTATTTTAATTCATTTTACCCTAAATGACCAAAATGCCCTTACTACTAAACTTTCCAAAAATTCCATCCATGTCCAATTTTTGTCCATAGACTTAGAAATTGGTAAAATTGCTATTTAAGACCTCCTAATTAATATTTCAAAACAATTTCATACTAGAAACTTCTAGAATGCAAGTTTTGCAAATTATTTGATATAGTCCCTAATTTCAATTTAAGTACTTTATGCATAAAATTTCTTTACGAAATTTTCACACAATCATGCTAATCATAAAATAATTATTTCTATCTCGGATTTTGTGGTCACGAAACCACTATTCCGACTAGGCCCAAAATCAGGATATTACACTAACTTTAATTCGAAGGGTACCTTAGGGGACACATGGCCGTATAACATGACCGTGTCGCACACGGCTAAGACGCACACCCGTGTCTTTGCTCGTGTGGACAAAAATAGGCCATTTACAAAGCCAATTTGCCACCCTTTCTCATGCTCACAAATCAACCTAAATGGTACCATTTCAACACCTATATAAGCAACCAAATACCAGCAAATTTTTACACATAACATGCCATCTATACACAACCACTTCCACTACTCAGTTCCATAATCAAAACATGCCATTTCAATATGCTAATATCATCAAATTTGTATAACTTCTAAATGTATTTCATCATCATCTTGATACTTATTTCATGCCATGAAATTACCCTTTCAACATCCCATAATCAAGCCATCACATAAGCATTATTTACATTATATAACTTACTTATCAAACATAACATTTAGACCAACTTAAAAGACCAAATATATACCAACATTTACAAACCAAAATCACATGGCTAAAATCAAGTTTCCAAAAACATATCACAAAGACAATAGCCTATACATGCCATATACCATATATAAAGCTTCAAAAGTACCAACAAATTGATCGATAGTGTGATGATGTTTCCCGATGATCCCCTAGCCTGAGCTAGCTTTGATTATCTATAAAACATAGACAAATAACACACAGTAAGCTTCATAGCTTAGTAAGTTCGTAAGTAAATAACTCAATTCATCAAATAATATAGTTCAAACATTTGCACATTACTGAATCAACATTACATTAACACAAACCTTATTCATGTCTCAAACATGAGTAAATACCATTTCATTAAACTTTCTTAATATAGTATTTGAATAGGTTCGGCACATACCCGTACCACCTCGTACTAACCTCTTTCTCAACCATGGCATTCATTTATCCATTGAACCATTAGGGATAGAAATCAGATACTCAAGAATCACAATCAATAAGTACCTATACCATGGCCCGTAGCCAAATCAAGGTAACTTATCCCGGAGTACCTATACCATGGCCCGTAGCCAAATCAAGGTATTATTCACACCCGAGGTGCCGATATCATGGCCGGAAGCCAATGCATTAACTTTATGAAATTTCATTATCATCATAACTGTACTTAAGATCTAACCGAGAAGTTTCGCTTGTCGATTTCATCGTTGAACACTTCTGTATAGTCGTATTCACCATTCAAACATTTTTTGCAATCTCATAAACACATTTTATGCAATATCAAAGCATATAACATTCATTTATAATGAAATTAACACCTATGAACTTACCTTGATCGTAGAAACAACGAAACTAGCCGATTAATCGAGTACTTTATTCTTACCTCGATGTAAGTTTGAGTTCCTCTTTTCTTGATCTATATGTATTCAAAAATAACTCATTTAATCACTTATTCATTCAATTTCATCCAAAAATATAAATTTGGGTATTTTTGCACTTTAGCCCCTAAACTTTCACATCTATTCAATTTAGTCCCATTTTCAAAACAACACAAAATACTCAAAATTTCAACATGTTCATGCTTGAAAAATTTTTCTCTAGGTCCCTAATAGCCCATTAATTTCATTTATTTCACATTTTGACCCCTCAATTTTTAAATTTCACAATTTAATCCTTAATAAGCATTTTTGTCAAAAATCACTTAATAAAATGTGATAATCTATCAACAAATATCCATTTTTCATCATCAAATATCACAAAGCTCATGGATTCATCAATGGAATTCCTCAAAATCTTTAACAGTTTTAGAATTAAGACACGGGCTAGCTAGTACTCGAAGCAATGATCACAGAAACATAAAAATCATCAACGAGCAAAGAACACTTACCAATCAAGCCTACAAGTTTCGAACCCTAAAGCAATATTTTTGGCTTCCTTTTTCATCAACATTCGGCTATCCAAGGTAAAAGATGAACAAAATTCCTTTTTGTTTTCATTATATTATCATTTAATTACTTATTACCAATTTAACCTTAATGAATAATAATAATAACACCAAATTCCATGCCATTATCATCCATTAATTATCAAATGGTTTAATAACATCATAAGGACCTCATATTTAATCAACCTTAGCAAATAGACACATTAAAAATATAGAATGTCACTTTTGCATTTTACGCAATTAAGTCCTTTTTCTCAAATTAAGCTATTAAACGGTAAAATTAGTTCACGAAATTTTCACACATATTTTCACATGCTGTACACACCAAAAATAATATTAAATTAATTTTACAACCTTAGATTCGTGGTCTGAAAACCACTGTTCCGATTTAGCTAAAATCGGGCTGTTACAATCAACTTTCCATTTTATTTTTTTCTTTGTTAACCGAACCTAAATCCACAAACACTTAGCCAATTCAAGCCTATTCTTCATTATTATTTTCCATACTTAGCCAATACAAACATAGTTCAAGTTTGGAACGATACTTCCTCGTTTGAAAATCGGGCATCTAAACGACTCAACTCAACACACTGAGGTGAGATTGCATCATGTTATAAGTCAAATGTTAAGAATATTAGTATTGTTTTATGAACTTCCTTCATGGTTATCTTGTCACAGGTACTCATGACTCTCGATGAACACTGTCATTCAAAAAAAAATATGAATGTTACTAAAAATGGTAGTAATATTGATAATAATACTAAAATAAAAATAGAAATGATTAAAATTAAAATTGTATTTATAATCTAAGGATTTCCTAATTATTCTAAAAAACACAAATTAAAACTAATTCAGTAACATAGTGATACGAGTAGTTCAGTCCAATTCAAAGGCCATAATGGGGATGGGCTTAGGTTTCCTCAAGAACCAATCACGAGATCCAAATCCAAGCAACTAAAGTCAAAACTCAATTTATTCATTCAAGGCTTTATCACAAAAAAGTTCGAGAAGAAGAGTTGAAACTTCAAGACGATGAATTTTGGAGCAAGGATAAAATAGAAGGAACTAATTTTGTTTGTGGGCATAAACTACTAATATATATTGACAAGCCCACGTGGAAAATGTTAACAAGCTTAGACGTTTCCCTTCAAGGAACTCAATCAATCCCATATGCTTCAAGGAAAATATCGGGTTTAAGTTTCAGGCTTAATTTTTATTAAATATAAGCCCAATATTGTATTTATTAGCCTTTATTATTTTATTATTTTATTATTCTATTTTTTTATAATTATTAAGTATTTTAATTTATTTAGGAGTTTTATTTCAACAAGAAAGTTTAGTTTAAAACTACTTCTTGTTTAGATTAATTAGAGTTCTAGTATACCTAATGATACATGCATGGGAGTGTTTGATGAGATTTCGAATTCCAAGTTGTCCATGGCTATACCATTTGGGTCAAAAGATGTAGAGAATTCAAGAGAAAACCCAATTGAAATTCCCACTAGGCTTATGACTTGGGCTAGATCTAAGAAGCTTAAATAGGCAATGATGGGGCTAATTCAGCAAATTTGGGCCAAACATGAGAAATCCAATCCCTATTAGACTCAAGATAATGTTCCAAGCCCATGCTACTATTTCAGTTTTAATTATGTTTGTGTTTGTTAAATATATCTTTATTTAATGTTTTGCATTTATAATGTTTTGTTGGTTAAATGCATCTTTGTTTAATGTCTTGCATTAATACATTTGCATCTTAAAAACTTGCATTAAGTGTCTTGTTTATTAAATGCATCTTTGTTTAATGTTTTGCATTAATACCTTAGCATCCTTTAATACATGCATTATGTGTTCTTCATATTAAATAAGTCATGCATTAAAACATCTCATTTTGTTAATAAAGTTTAAGTATGTTCTTTTTATAAGTGTTTTAAGTTATTGTTTAATGTTTAATTATCTATTTTGCAAGTGACTTTTCATATGATTAAAGACTCTTCAAATTGGACAGTTTTAAAGCTTTTAAAAGAACATTAAAGAGGTTGTTTAATGGACCAAAAGGAGACTCTTCAAGTCTAATCAATTTTGGAGTCTTTAACCTTCATTATGATGCCATTTTAAGAAGATGTGTTACACAAGCTTTTATAATTCAGTTTCAAGGGAGTTGAATGGACATCAATTAAGCACATTAAGAACATATTTAGTTTTCATTAAGGAATAGTGTAACACCCCTATCCCATAACCGTCGCCAGAATAGGTAAGGGACATTACCAGACTTGTAACTCATGCCAGATCAGTAAAATTTTGAACATTTTCTTGAAGTAAAGATCATTCAATTGGATAATTGCTAGACACAACTAGGGATAAAATTTAAAAAACAAACTTATAAAATTAAACATTCAAAAGATGTCATATTCTCATAGCTTATATACATTAACCAAAATATCCTCCCACTACTAGTCTATTCTATACATGCCATAAGATAATCCAAAACATAGCAGTACCAAACAGTGGATAGTGATAGTGTGACTAATTGTTGACGATCCCGAGCACTGTAGCTTCCAAATGAGATCTATAAAATGAGGAAACAAAGTAAACGGAGTAAGCATTACAATGCTTAGTAAGTTTTAAGCAGTGTCAACAGATAACAATCAAATTATAACATAGTTGTTCACATTTTTATTTCACTCTTCCTTCGGGCATACCATCCCTTTGCCGAATATGCACATCTCATCATATATAATAGGCAGATAAATTCTCACTTGATAGTGATCTCTTATAAACATAGGTACATTACATATTTTCACCTAACTTTCCACATTGACCAAACGCACAATAATCATAGAACAGTCTTATTGCTTTACTCACATATGCATCACATAACGACCTTATGATTTAGTCCAAATCAAGCTTAAATATAATCTCAAAATACATACCTGACCAACTTAACGCATTGAACGTATTTATTACCAATTGTTACTGTGAAGTCGTATAATCTTATGCTTTACTCGAATCTTCAGAAAACCTTTAGCTCGAATAGTCCCCACACGTAGTTATTGGGTCTTACCGGACAAAATCTCCACACGTAGTCATCGGGTCTTACCGGACATAATCTCCACACGTAGTCATCGGGTCTTACCGGAATATATTTCAAGTTTCATGTACATTTAATCACATGTTACAACATTCATATCGACTGTCATATTTGTAATTCATTTGCCTCATCAAATATCTAATAATACACACCTTTCACATTTGGTCATTCGGCCACAATATACACACATCTCCTACATATTTCACACTAGCCATTCGGCTTTACCACATATACATATCTCATACATATTTCACATTAGCCATTCGGCTTTACCACATATACATATCTCATACATATTTCACACTAGCCATTCGGCTTTACCACATATACATATCTCATACATATTTCACACTAGCCATTCGGCTTTACCACACATATATATTTATCTTGTACATCAATTTCAGCAATAGCTTATAAGCAACTCAAATAGTTTCATCAATGTTTACAACAAATTCACATATTCACTACAAGCTGTTTTCCCGAGCAATAGTCACTAAATTATTTATAACTGGAGCTACAAAACTCAAAATCAATTGCCGTTAATTTTCCCTGAATATAGACTCATATATCTTCCATCCATAAAGTTTTCAGAATTTTAGGTTTGGCCAATCAATACCAGATTTTTCTTAAAGTTTCCCCTGTTTCACTGTTTGACTAATCTGACCACTCTTCACTACAAATAAAATTTCTCATAGTACAGAATTCAAAATATGTTCTATTTGATTTCATTTGAAACTAGACTCATTAAGGAGTCTAAGCATATAAATTTTATCTTATAACCATTTTTGTACAAATTATAATGATTTTCTAAAAATAGAACAGGGGATTTCGGAGTCATTCTGATACTGTCTCACACAACTTTAAATATCTCTTTATAGGAAATTTCTTTGCTTACACGGTCTCTTTTATAAGAAACTAGACTAATTAAGCTTTGATTACATATTTTATTCAGCCTATAATTCCACACCAACAATTTATAGTGATTTTCTAAAATCACGTTACTGCTGCTGTCCTAAGCAAATTATTACAATTTGCTCTTAAATTTCCAAGTCCAAACACTTATGAACTTACCATTTGAGTTTAAGACATATCATGGCCACATCATATCTTATTAAATCAACTCATTATGTCCTATTATGATTGAATTTACTCAACGTTTAATCACTTAAAACTTACCTCGGAAGTGGTCAACGACTAGATATCCATGGCTATTCGTTTACTTTCTCTTTTCCCCTATCCGACTTTGATCCTCTTTGCTCTTAAGCTTAAGTAAAACAATAGGTTTGCTTAAGTACTTAACTAATATTATTCACTTAACAATCACATTTGGCAATCACATATCATTTAATCTATATCTAAAACAATAGATTTCAATATGTATCATATTTAATAAAACATGCCATGACTCGATTTCATGCTTATTTAATTTATATCTAATTCACATTCACAAGCAAGGAGTCGCAATTTATCATGCTTCCTTATACATGAATTTAATCATATTGCCGAATGTCCTTATGTGTACATGGTACATACATAAGGCATATATATATATATACCTATATATGACCATTACAATTTAAACATTTAATCATAATCGGCAAGCTTTATTTCAACTATTTAAGGTGCAAACCAATTATGTTATTCATTAACATTTCGTCATATTAAATCTTTGATTAACCAATTTAACACATACCAAAATCCAATCATACATCTAACCTTTATCTCAACACTAAACCGAGTTACAAGATTATACATTACACTAAGCATATCATTAAACATACCTATTCAATTTAGCTAATTTCATAGCCGATTAATCACCTTACCCCACATTACTCAATGCCGAATATTAACCCAACATCACAAGCATAATCACAATCAAACTTACCTTAATACACATTTTATCCCATTGCCGAATACATATATATATCATCAAACAAATATTTATTCACATAACAACAATTCATTCACATCTCTATAAATGATCATAATCGGACATTATAAACAAATCAACTAGTTTAGCATTCAAATTCTTCTAACCATTCCTCAATCACTTACTTAATGAACAACAATCCAAGCACATCAAAGCATAGTCGAATGTATCATTCTTCTTAAATTCATATTCGAACACTCAATTATACCTTAACTTATCCATTTCTTTCATTTAAACAACCCACATAACTTATTCATTCATGAACACATTCGGTACTATGCATGTTTACAAATATTTCTTGGCACATTTATCACATTTTCACAATCGGCATAACCATGTTACCAATCTAATACATCAAAATTTAGTTATCCAAGACTACATTCAGCATATATATATTCACATAAACACAATAGCGAACTCTTCATGAAGTTACGAGACTCATCATTTGCCATTTCACACACACACATCAATCCTTTTTATTAAACACTTAAAATCAACCATCTTCATGCCTCATCACAAAAACATCAAAACACCCACCAAGACACTCTACAACCCATAGCCGAATGCTTCACTTCAAACCAATAACAAAAATTGAGTCATGGGCTATGAAAGGAGCTTAGCAATTAACTCAATTTCACATAAATTATCAAGAAATAAAATTAAACATACCTCCAATTAGAATCACCAAGGCCAAATATTAAAGAGCCCTTTTGTTCTACCTTAGATTTTGAGCTTGCTCCATTGCCGAAATCCTCAAAGCATTTTTCTCCATTCTTTCTCAAACATTCACATGAACAAGGCAAGGATGTATGGCCTTCTTTTTTTTTCTAATACTTAAAACCATGTAGTCATTATAATATTAATACAAAATGCATATATTTTGTATCCCATACCATCATGGCCGGCCACTTCCTCTAAAGTGGGGAATTTGACATGCAAGTCTACATTTTTTTTTCCACCATGCATTATTTGCCCACTACCATTTAACCTATCACATTTCCAAAGTTTCATACATAAGTCCTTTCTAATTAATTTCACATTTAAAAGACAAAATCAAAACATGAAATTTTCACACACACACTTTCACTTATAATAGGCATAAAATATAACATTTAATTATTCTTGTGACTCGATTTTGTAGTCTCGAAACCACTTCTCGACTAGAGTCAAATTAGGGCTGTCACAACTCTCCCTTCCTTTAGGGATTTTCGTCCCCGAAAATCTTACCGGCAAATAGGATAGGGTAACTTTCTCTCGTTGAGTTCTTTAGATCCCACCTAGTTTCCTCAACTCCGAACTTACGCTTCAGTGCTTTAACTAACAAAACTTTCTTAGTTTGATCATAATAATTCACAAAGATCCACAAAATTGACACTTACTCACTTACTTTTCATTTCGGTAATAACCCACATAGGTATAACACAATTTACTCATTGGTCTGAACCTACTAGGTATAGGCTCGAACCCCACACACAGGTTCTAGACTACTTAACCCAGAGTCTGAATAAACTCGACAGCCATCAACTAATTAGGCTATTAGCCTAGTATACACTTCACCGGTCCCAAACCTATTAGGCACAAGGCCTGAATAACTCAAATATCCAAAATTATCACCATTCATCAGAAATTCTTACCAACTTTCAAATGTCGAAACTTAGTCAAAATAATTTCTTGAACATAATTAACAAAATAGTGTTTATTCACAGTAGCACATATAACTGCATATACCGAGAATCTCATATTTATAATGTATATATATAACACGTACCTTGTCAATTTAATGTCTCGAACTTATTTCATTACTAATTTAGCACAATGTTGTATAATCTCCGACTCTAATTAGTTCACCAGTGTTTAGTCCATTTAACGAATTTTCTCTTTAGGTCTTACTTACTATTACAAATCAATGCCATCGTCTCACACGAGGTCATACATGAAACACACTTCGCATACACAGTGCCCACTGACTGATTTCGCACACATAGAGCTCGATTAAAGAACTCACACACATAATGCCTCAATTACCAATCTTGCACACATAGTGCTTATTGAAGAACTCGCACGCATAGTGCCTCAACTACTGATCTGGCACACATAGTGCTCGGTTGAAGAACTTGCACACACAGTGCCTCATAACTCCAGCATGAATGCCTTCGAGGTTTAGCCCGGATATATCACTAGCACGAATGCTCTTCGGAACTTAGCCCGGATACATTACTAGCACGAATGCTCTTCGGAACTTAGCCCGGATACATTACTAGCACGAATGCTCTTCGGAACTTAGCCCGGATTCATCACTAGCACGAATGCTCTTCGGAACTTAGCCCGGATTCATCACTAGCACGAATGCTCTTCGGAACTTAGCCCGGATTCATCACTAGCACGAATGCTCTTCGAAACTTAGCCCGGATTCATCACTAGCACGAATGCTCTTTGGAACTTAGCTCGGATTCATCACTAGCACGAATGCTCTTCGGGACTTAGCCCGGATATATATAACTCTCAATTCTCATGTATATATACATATATAATAATGCACATTAGTATATCATTTACATTACTTGAATACAAACACAACATGCTTATCGACCATTCAACTTTCAGTTCCATAGCCACATACAAAGATCACGTTTATAGTCATAACACTCTTTCAAAATTGCATCACTTATACCCTTATAATTCAATCCAAATCAAAATTCAAATACGAGTACATGATACGTACCTGATCAACTTAATAATCCGAGCATGTCCAAGTGAAGTTATATCGCAAATTCTCATAGTCAGAAGCTTGCTACAGCTCGATCAGGATCAAGAATCATTACAATACAACAAACACATTTTAATAGTCAAAAATCATCACACTATCATTTTATCACTTTATGGTATGTATAAATAGACTCACGCATGCTACGTTAGTCATAGAATCGACTAAACCGTAGCTCTGATACCACTAAATGTTACACCCCTATCCCGTAACCGTCGCCAGAATAGGTAAGGGACATTACCAGACTTGTAACTCATGCCAGATCAGTAAAATTTTGAACATTTTCTTGAAGTAAAGATCATTCAATTGGATAATTGCTAGACACAACCAGGGATAAAATTTTAAAAAAAAACTTATAAAAGTAAACATTCAAAAGATGTCATATTCTCATAGCTTATATACATTAACCAAAATATCCTCCCACTACTAGTCTATTCTATACATGCCATAAGATAATCCAAAACATAGCAGTACCAAACAAAGGATAGTGATAGTGTGACTAGTTCTTTGACGATCCCGAGCACAGTAGCTTCCAAATGAGATCTATAAAACAGAGGAAACAAAGTAAGCAGAGTAAGCATTACAATGCTTAGTAAGTTTTAAGCGGTGTCAACAGATAACAATCAAATTATAACATAGTTGTTCGTATTTTTATTTCACTCTTCCTTCTAGCATACCATCCCTTTGCGAATATGCACATCTCATCATATATAATAGGCGATAAATTCTCACTTGATAGTGATCTCTTATAAACATAGGTACATTACATATTTTCACCTAACTTTCCACATTGACCAAACGCACAATAATCATAGAGAACAGTCTTATTGCTTTACTCACATATGCATCACATAACGACCTTGTGATTTAGTCTAAATCAAGCTTAAATATAATCTCAAAATACATACCGGACCAACTTAACGCATTGAACGTATTTATTACCAATTGTTACTGTGAAGTCGTATAATCTTATGCTTTACTCGAATCTTCAGCGAAACCTTTAGCTCGAATAGTCCCCACACGTAGTTATCGGGTCTTACCCGGACAAAATCTCCACACGTAGTCATCGGGTCTTACCCGGACATAATCTCCACACGTAGTCATCGGGTCTTACCCGGAATATATTTCCAAGTTTCATGTACATTTAATCACATGTTACAACATTCACATCGACTGTCATATTTGTAATTCATTTGCCTCATCAAATATCTAATAATACACACCTTTCACATTTGGTCATTCGGCCACAATATACACACATCTCCTACATATTTCACACTAGCCATTCAGCTTTACCACATATACATATCTCATACATATTTCACATAGCCATTCGGCTTTACCACATATACATATCTCATACATATTTCACACTAGCCATTCGGCTTTACCACAAATACATATCTCATACATATTTCACACTAGCCATTCGGCTTTACCACACATATATATATTTATCTTGTACATCAATTTCAGCAATAGCTTATAAGCAACTCAAATAGTTTCATCAATGTTTACAACAAATTCACATATTCACTACAAGCTGTTTTCCTGAGCAATAGTCACTAAATTATTTATAACTGGAGCTACAAAACTCAAAATCAATTGCCGTTAATTTTCCCTGAATATAGACTCATATATCTTCCATCCATAAAATTTTCAGAATTTTAGGTTTGGCCAATCAATATCAGATTTTTCTTAAAGTTTCCCCTATTTCAATGTTTGACTAATCTGACCACTCTTCACTACAAATAAAATTTCTCATTGTACAGAATTCAAAATATATTCTATTTGATTTCATTTGAAACTAGACTCATTAAGGAGTCTAAGCATATAAATTTTATCTTATAACCATTTTTGTACAAATTATAATGATTTTCTAAAAATAGAACAGGGGATTTCGGAGTCATTCTAACACTGTCTCACACAACTTTAAATATCTCTTTATAGGAAATTTCTTTGCTTACACGGTCTCTTTTATAAGAAGCTAGACTAATTAAGCTTTGATTACATATTTTATTCAGCCTATAATTCCACACCAACAATTTATAGTGATTTTCTAAAATCACGTTACTGCTGCTGTCCTAAGCAAATTATTACAATTTGCTCTTAAATTTCCATGTCCAAACACTTATGAACTTACCATTTGAGTTTAAGACATATCATGGCCACATCATATCTTATTAAATCAACTCATTATGTCCTATTATGATTGAATTTACTCAACGTTTAATCACTTAAAACTTACCTCGAAAGTGGTCGACGACTAGATATCCACGGCTATTCGTTTACTTTCTCTTTTCCCCTATCTGACTTTGATCCTCTTTGCTCTTAAGCTTAAGTAAAACAATAGGTTTGCTTAAGTACTTAACTAATATTATTCACTTAACAATCACATTTGGCAATCACATATCATTTAATCTATATCTAAAACAATAGATTTCAATATGTATCATATTTAATAAAACATGCCATGACTCGATTTCATGCTTATTTAATTTATATCTAATTCACATTCACAAGCAAGGAGTCGCTTAATTTATCATGCTTCCTTATACATGAATTTAATCATATTGCGAATGTCCTTATGTGTACATGGTACATACATAAGGCATATATATATATATACCTATATATGACCATTACAATTTAAACATTTAATCATAATCGGCAAGCTTTATTTCAACTATTTACAGTTGCAAATCAATTATGTTATTCATTAACATTTCGTCATATTAAATCTTTGATTAACCAATTTAACACATACCAAAATCCAATCATACATCTAACCTTTATCTCAATACTAAACCGAGTTACAAGATTATACATTACACTAAGCATATCATTAAACATACCTATTCAATTTAGCTAATTTCATAGCCGATTAATCACCTTACCCCACATTACTCAATGCCGAATATTAACCCAACATCACAAGCATAATCACCATGAAACTTACCTTAATACACATTTTATCCCATTGCGAATACATATATATATCATCAAACAAATATTTATTCACATAACAACAATTCATTCACATCTCTATAAATGATCATAATCGGACATTATAAACAAATCAACTAGTTTAGCATTCAAATTCTTCTAACCATTCCTCAATCACTTACTCAATGAACAACAATCCAAGCACATCAAAGCATAGTCGAATGTATCATTCTTCTTAAATTCATATTCGAACACTCAATTATACCTTAACTTATCCATTTCTTTCATTTAAACAACCCACATAACTTATTCATTCATGAACACATTCGGTACTATGCATGTTTACAAATATTTCTTGGCACCTTTATCACATTTTCACAATCGGCATAACCATGTTACCAATCTAATACATCAAAATTTAGTTATCCAAGACTACATTCAGCATATATATATTCACATAAACACAATAGCCGAACTCTTCATGAAGTTACCGAGACTCATCATTTGCCATTTCATACACACTCACATCCAATCCTTTTATTAAACACTTAAAATCAACCATCTTCATGCCTCATCACAAAAACATCAAAACACCCACCAAGACACTCTACAACCCATAGCGAATGCATCACTTCAAACCAATAACAAAAATTGAGTCATGGGCTATGAAAGGAGCTTAGCAATTAACTCAATTTCACATAAATTATCAAGAAATAAAATTAAACATACCTCCAATTAGAATCACCAAGGCCAAATATCAAAGAGCCCTTTTGTTCTACCTTAGATTTTGAGCTTGCTCCATTGCCGAAATCCTCAAAGCATTTTTCTCCATTCTTTCTCAAACATTCACATGAACAAGGCAAGGATGTATGGCCTTCTTTTTTTCTAATACTTATTTCCTATTATAAAACCATGTAGTCATTATAATATTAATACAAAATGCATATATTTTGTATCCCATACCATCATGGCCGGCCACTTCCTCTAAAGTGGGGAATTTGACATGCAAGTCTACATTTTTTTCCACCATGCATTATTTGCCCACTACCATTTAACCTATCACATTTCCAAAGTTTCACACATAAGTCCTTTCTAATTAATTTCACATTTAAAAGACAAAATCAAAACATGAAATTTTCACACACACACTTTCACTTATAATAGGCATAAAATATAACATTTAATTATTCTTGTGACTCGATTTTGTGGTCTCGAAACCACTTCTCGACTAGAGTCAAATTAGGGCTGTCACAAATAGAGTCATGTCTTTTCATCTACACCAGAATCAAGTAAAGAGACATGACCATTGGCTTTCTTACATGAGTTAAAAACAAAATTAAAGCTTGTATAACTTTAGTTAATTGCTAAAGATGAAAGGTCTCACATAGGCATTCGAACAGTCACAACATTGCCTATAAATAATTTGTGAAAAGAACCTTTGTTAGCTGATGGATACTTTTGAGTTTATACGAGAATTCTATCTCATTATTCTTGATCAAACTTACTTGGACTTATCAAGGTACTCCTTGTGACGTAAAACCTTTTTCTTTTGAACTTATCACTTCCTTTCTTTCTTTGTCCTGAAGTGTGGCATTCTAACATACTGCTGGTTCCTATTTTGCTAAATAACGGGTCACAATTTACTTCTTAAAATACTTGTTTGTTATTTCACTATATAAAAATTGGGTCACGACCATTTATATCATTGGTTCTTTTCGAATTATTATATTCTACTACATGTCACCCACAAATCAATGGACAAACTGAGGTAGTTAATCGAATCTTAGGTGCTTTACTACAAGCTATTGTGCGTAAGAACCTTAAAAATTGAGAAGAATGTTTGCCATTTGTTGAATTTGCATATAATCGATCTATTCACTCTACAACTGGTTATTCCCCATTTGAACTTGTTTATGATTTTAATCCACTAACTGTACTTGATCTTGTGTCTTTGCCTATAGAAAACATTTCTAGTTTAGATGGTGAGCAGAAAACTGAATTGGTGAAATCCATGCATGAGAAAGCAAGACAATGAATCACAAACACAAATGAGGTGAATGCCAACAAAGCTAACAAGTGGCGCAAGCAAGTTATCTTTGAACCCAATGACTGGGGTCCATATCAAAAAAGAATGATTTCTAACTAAACGCAAATCGAAATTGGACCTACGTGGTGATGGACCTTTTCAAGTACTCAAGCACATTAATGATAATACATATCAAATCGATCTTCTCGGTGAGTATTAATGTTAGTGTCATTTTTAATGTCACTAACCTTTCTCCTTTCGATATTGTAGATTCGAGGGAAAATCCTTTTGAGGAATGGGGAATGATACGAGTAGCTCGATCCAATTCAAAGGCCATAATGGCGATGCGCTTAGGTTTTCTCAAGAGCCAATCACGAGATCCAAATCCAAGCAGCTAAATTCAAAACTCAATTTATTCGTTCAAGACTTTATCACAAAAAAAATTCGAGATTCATTTCTAATTCCAATGAGCTAGCGGGGGACCAATTGAACAGGTGCGATTGATGCTCAAATGATTTATAATTAAATACCAGGTGTAATAGCCCTAATTTGACCCTAGTCAGAAAGTGGTTTCGGGACCACAAAACCGAGTTGTAAAAATAATTAACCGTCATATTCGATGCTTATTATATGTGAACGTGCATGTGTGAAAGTTTCATACTGTAATTTTGTTAATTGTATGTGAAATTATTAAATAGGACTTATGTGAGAAAATTTTGAAATGTGATAGATAAATTTATAAGTGGTTTATTAATGCATGTTTTAAAGAGTTTGGACTTGCATGTCAAATGTCCCTTTTTGTTTATAGTGGCCGGCCATGTTGATGTTTATGACAATATATATGTATTATTTATTAGTTTTAAGGCAACTAAATGGTTTTATAATTTTTATAATATTAATGAATAAAGAAATAAGTGAAAATTTGGGTGAAGAAAACAAAGCTTTATCTTTGTCTTCTTGGCCGAATTGAAAGAAAGAAATGGGGCAAAAACATTCGGTCACTTGAAGCTTGAAGAAGGTTAGTAAATTATGTTAGTTTTTGAAATTTTAAGCTTATTTTAAGTTAATTAACTAGTTTCATATTTAGCCCATTTGAAAACTTTGAAATTTGGATGTTGGTTTGAGCTTTCGGTTGTGGTTGTCAAGGGAGGAGATGAGATTTTGTTTGTCTTGAACAATCGTTTGGTATATAAATGTTAAATGGGAGCAAATGCCGTTTGGGTGATTGAAATAAATAATTAGAGGTTTAATTATCAAAAGGTTCGGCTATGTATATGATTTTTAAGGTATAATTTTGAATAATATAAGTAATGTTATGCATAGGTTTCGGCTTGATATTATCTTTATAAGTATAATTAATTCATTTTGATAATAAAGTATGAGGTGATAGGTAAAATTATTATGGTGGCTTAGGTTTAATGACATTCGGCTATGGATTATAAGTGTTAGCTAATTCGGCATAAGAGTATAAGTGTTCATTTCTTTGTATTTGAAGTCTTGAAAAATAGGTTGTGGTTAATTAAAGTGATGAAGGTTAAATCTTTAAATTTGGTTAAATTAGGCATTCGGCATTTCTTATAACATTAGATATAAGTGTATGAAAGGTTAAGTTTAAGTAGTTGGTGCGTTAAAATGTTGGTGATTTGGGTGCTACCTATGGTTGATTTAGGTACGGTCTTTGCATGAGTAAAAATATACTTATGGAGATGGTTATTATATTTTACTAAATGTTTAACGATTGAAAATCATAGTTTTATGATAGAAAGCAATTATTGATATAGAAATCTTGTTTGGAGAATCAAAAGTTTGATTAAAAATATTTTGAGGGAAATGTAGGGAAAAATCAATGATGTATTGTGAGAATGGAGAAGAGGAGCCGACCCCCACCCCCTTTTATTTTTAAAAATTGGGAAATTTGTTAAACTCCCTTTGAAATTTACCACATAAGGATCTCTATAGTTCAAAATCGTATTTTAGAAAATCCCACATTGACCTCACTAATTTTACAAACTTCTCAATTTAGTCTAAAGTCTCAATTAGTAATTTTATGAAATTAAATTCTCTATAATTTTAGCTAATGTCTAATTGCCCTCTACTAATCTCTAACTCAACGCCAATTCTATCCTGAGAATGACACGGTTCAAGAATTTAGCCCAAAATCAATTTTCTAACCCAACAGAAATTGGATCGTTACAAAACTTTTAAATCGATGAGAATACTTTTTATTTTCTATCATATTACTACATTAACTTTAAAAATAATTATAATGTAATTTAGAATTATTAGTTAAAGAAAGTTGTGCTAATTTTAAAATAAAGTTATTACTTGGATAAAACTATGAACTTGAAATATAAGAAACTTTTGTGATAATTATAATTTAATTTACAATTATTGGTTTAAAAATATGTAATAAATTGTGTTAATTTTATTGATGTAAAAATAGAGTTATTACTGAATATAACTCTAACTATATTAATTATCACTTAATTATTATTAGAGTTATATACCAATTAAAATTTAAATTTAGCTTTATAAATAATATCCAATAATTATACAAATTCAATCAAGAAGAATATAAGATAAAATACTGGTAAAAAATTAAGATTTTTAACATTAACGTGTTTAAATTATAAATATATAAAAAAGCAGATTAAAGTAATAGCTCTTTAACAGAGTAATATCCAATCATATAATGACACCAAAGAGATCAAAATTTATTTTAATTTATAACGAGATAATATAACATTCTTTAAATCATTTATATTGTATGAAGTAAGCACTCTTAAAATTAGTTTTTTTATCTTCTGCCATTTATTTTGGTGGAAGTGAAGTTGTTTTTCAAATTTATTCTAAAAGAACATTAAATTTCAAAATTATTTTTAATCACTATTATTAAATATGTTTATTAATTTAGTGTCAAAATCTTTCATATTTATCATAAGCTATTTTTATAATTATTATATATTACTTTACCTAACTTTTTTATTTTTGTCAAATTAATATTATAATTTTGTTTTTATATAATTCCAAATTTGTATGGTATTTAAAAACTAAGAAATTATCATTATGATAGATAATAATTAAAGTACATTATTTAAAAATTAATTAAAAATTAAAAGCATCAAAACTAGTAAAATGAAAAACTTAATACATATACGCGAGACCCACAACGTAAAAAATGCCGCTTTTTTTTTAAAAAACAAAAAAGGAAAACTGTACACTCATCGTGATTCTTGTCCTCAACTCAACTTTTAAATTCTTGACGGCAGAATAGGGAAACTTATTCGCATATTTCGAAGCCGCTTATCCTACCAACACTATATATACCAACACACAAACACATCTTGCTATGAAACTTTTGATTCTAGCCCCCTATTTCCTTCCCACCAAAACAGAGTCAATATTCTATTTCTACCCCTAAGCGCAGCTAAAATTAAAATATATCTCTTCACCTCGAATTATAGGTGATACTTTTGGATTGCTCCTTATCAACAGCTTTACACGCACTGCCATCACTAGTATCCATTTCTACGTCATATGAAGAAAGCAACCTTCTCTGCGTTTAAAAACAAAAAAAAAACAAAACTATATAGTTTAAAATAAAAAAATTTATAAACTATGTAGGAATTAATACAAGCCCAACAAAACATGCCAAAGAAAAGACTCAGCAGCCAGAAAGTTGAAAGGAACTACACCTTCTACCAAATATTTTAAATATTTCACAAGCAGCCTTAAAAATTACCATGTGTCTTTTTTTTTAAATATTTTACTGTACTCCTATAGGACACTTGTTAATCTCCTAACCTTGCTTGTGGACTAGTAGTGTATCAAATATTATTCCTTTAACAAATGTTATAGTCGTAGAAACACAGATCAGAAACAAACTAAGTTCCCAAAATGCATATAACATCAAGCATTAACTCAAACATTAAAACAGGGAGACATGCACGTTGCATATAAATATTTAAAAAAAAATCATCTTTTTTATGTTTTCAGCATACGTTGCATATAAATATTAAAATTTCATCTTTCATGCTTTCAGCATAATCAGCCAATACATCCCCGTTCCAACAAACCATCCTTTTTTTTTCAAGTAGGGCAAAGAATCACAGAACAACTTCCAATATACAAAAAAATTCAAGCAACCTAGGCATGACTATAGTATCATAAACGCCAACTACAGAGAATAACTTCCAACACAAGAATCATAATCATACTTTAGACAAACTATCATGTTACTAAATGCCGACTACAGAGAACTAATTGTAAATTACATGGCAGAAAGCACAGTGCTCAAAATCATGCACACCATGAAGGAAGAAGTAACCCAATAGGAAGAGATCAGAAATAGAAACATACGTGATCCTCAAAATCAGGACTTGCTAGATTGATGGCAAGGTTTCTCATCAACAGCAAAACCTACACGGGAGAAAGAAATATAAGCAATCATGTCTGCAACAAGATCAGGCAAGATTGTATAAATTACCATGTTAAAAAAATAACATACCGTCTCCACATCTAGAGGATCCATCTTTTTAAGTTTCTGTAGATGACCAGTAGCTTTTGGATCAAAGACACTGCCGATGAAACTGTATACTTGAGCAAAGTCGGGCAACACTGCATCGAGCAAAAGGCCAGTTAAAAGTGTGCAAGAATGACTACAGTATAAAAGACTACTAATTTCTGTTAGAACGCAAACCTCTCAGTGCATGACCATTATTTCTCTGATCAGTTATTTCTTCAATTTGTCTCGTCTTCAGGGTATCCTCGCTGCTACTACAAGAGTTATTGGTCAACCTCAAACCTTTGAAGGAAAATATACAACACAGTCAAAATTATAGAGTTTTAAAAGAAGCCTCAGCAATCATAAGTGAGTTTAAAGTTTGGATACTAGAATTAGGAAGAATAGGAAACCATTTTTCTCTTGTGAAAAACTGATGGGTTTTGCACTGCTTGTCCATGAAGATAGAGCAGCACTGGTAATAGGGTCCATAAGCATTGGAGAGGGATCAGTACTTAAAGCATATCCAGCATCAAGTAAAGCAGTTGATGATGGAAAAGATCCTGATACTTGTGGGTGTCCATGAGCTGCAGGATTTAACATAAAGAGAGGATTATTATATCAAGTTTGTGATGCAACAGCTCTTATCTAAGAAAGAATATCCTCACCAGTTTTTGAGGCTTTCTGAGGATATGGATGAGTTGCTTTCCTTTTAGGTCGAGGAGGAGGAAGGTGTTCATTCGTTCCATTTTTCTGAACCTTTAAAAAGTACTTCTGGGCATGACTACGAATCTACAAAAATAATAATAATTAGAAAAAGGAACTTCATTTCAACTGTTTGTCATGGACATTGGTATATGGAGATAATTGTTTTTTTTTTTTTAAAATCTGGATAGATATTGCACTGGCTTTCACCTCATCACAAATTCGTTCCTGGTATTGAAACATCGGAAAGCAGTCTAGGATGCGAGGAGAGATTACTAGGTAACTATGGTCGACAAGAACAGAGATATCCTTCATTTGTCAACCCTCCTACCTCTTTCCTTCCAAAATTCCAAATGAAACTAGCCTCAGGAAAATTTTGAATTGTTGATATATTTCAGTTTACCTGAATAACAGTCTTTGAACTGATAAATGCTTCAATTTTTTTCCAGTCACGATCAAAGCTGAACAGAATCAAGGAGGAAAAAGATGAGTGAGAGAAGGAAATACACTTTTGTTAAATGTACTTATGAAAAATGTGTGATTCAAACATGAAACCAATGTAATAACAAAAAAGAAAAGAGGAAAAATAGTATAACAATATAACCACAGTCATAATTTTAAAAAGACTTTTAAGCAATAGATCTCAACTTATCTCAAAAAAGTTAACAATGACAACATTCAAAAGAACACAACTTCACAGTGGTTAAAAAGTATATTACCATCAAACGCATCCTACAATTTACAGTTTGAGAGCTTGCAGGATTTGGTATCATGTCTTCAAATATGCAAACAGGCTTATAACAGTTCAATGCCTTTTCAGCTAGATATGAAGCCTAAAGCTTACTGAACATACGAAGGAACGTATAGTTAACACACAGAGCAAGAATGTCATATCCTTTTCTTCCCCACTTGTCGATTAAAAGTTTTGTCGTCATTTTTTCAATTAATAATTATAATAAGTAATATTAACAAATACCTACTTAGGAGGAGTAAAAAAGGAAAAAGCTCGGAGATCAAATTCAATTCAAAACCTTCAATTTTTAACAGCAGTCAGAAAAAAGAAAAACCCTAATTTGAAATGAAAGCAAAGAAAATTCGTATAATTCGAAAGGCGTGCTTTAGACTTTACAGCTGGAGAGCTTCGAGGAACTTGTCGTGTTCAGGTTCAGTCCAGCTCTCTCTGGACTTGGTTATGGTGTAGGGCTTTCTGATTTTCTTATTGGAATCCTCGAGAGATGAAACGGTGGAGGCCGCCGTAGCCGTGTTGGCGAAGGGTCCGAGGTCGGGCAAAGCCATTCCAGTCGGATCCAGGTAAAATCCGTCAGCCGAGTTCGGGTTTTTTGATACCATAAAAGATTTTTGGAAGTTCTTTATTTTTTTTTCTTTTTTTCAGCTTTGAAACAACGGAGAAATCAGGAATTTGACGGTTGGAGAAGGCGGTAGAGTTTGTATATAAAAGGCTCAGAAATTAGATCCTATGCTTCTCCTTCTCCATCTCATATGTATAATTGACGAATAACAATCTGACACGTCTTAAAGTAAATTTAGTTTAAGTTAATATATCATTTTAACTAGTTTCTATACCTGTGACATACAAGGGCTTCTACTGTGCATCAATTAAAATACAATTCCGTTATTTGAAATATTTTAAAATAAAATTAAAATTATTAGTAACATGAATGTTTGATTCATTAGTTTGCATAAATAATATAAAAACTAATTGAAGTGTTAATCTTCCTTCTCCTTGAATGCTTGCAGGGTGTTTGATTTTTCTTTTTGGCTGAATATAATCAGAAATTATGGTGGGTGTAAGGGTATCTAGTTGGATATAGGAATTAAGAAAATATTAAGTTAAAAGAATAATGAAAGTAATGGTGTTAATTACTTTGTTTATATATTGTTTTCCGACGAAATAAAATAATACGTGAATAAAATTATGTTTTAAAAATGTTCGTGTTGAAAAGTATTAACTTCTTGATTCATTTTAATACATTGTTTAACATAGAAAAAATATAGGCAAAAATATTTAAAAATGGTATTTTTATTAATTAAATAATAACGAGAACAAGGAACAAGATAAATAGGTTTTTATAAAAATAACTCAAAATTTTTAATTAATTAAAAAATGATCCACTTTTTTATTATGTACGTAAGTGACTTGGAATGAATAGTTAAAGCCGATGAAGCCAAAGAGATTGACGCCACCAACTTGCCACGTCAACCAATCATTGGCTGTTGGAATAAAAAAATCAAGTTTTTTGGGTGGAGCTAACCTATTTGGCGCCACATGTATAAATACTAGAGAAATACCAAAATTTTTAAATATTCCGGGGGCCTAAAAATAAATAATAGTGATGGAGCCATAAAGAATAGCGCCACCACTTTCAAATTTTTTTTTTTTAAGTTTAAAAGTAAAATTATAGTCCCCGGAAGTTGCTTTTTCTTCTTCTTCTTCTTCTTCTTCTTCTTCTTCTTCTTCTTCTTCTTCTTCTTCTTCTTCAACCCTGTTCTTCCTCCCTTCTCACAAACAACACTATTAAACTCAAAAAAGTAAAAAAAAATAAAACAGCTAGTACAAAATCAAAGAAACAACCCAAACACAAGCACAAAATCAAATCCTCTAAAGAAAAAAAAAAACCCATTTTACAAAGCCTAATCTTATATACACACCAACATAAATATTACCACAAATTTTAACGTCTTTGGAATTAGCAAGTTTTAAGATCCCTTTCGTTTCTTCAATCAACTCCATTCTTCAAGTAACTTGCTTCTCTCATTCTTTCGGTTGTTGCTTCATTTTTAGTGTTTCTTTTAAAGAAATGGTTTAGTTTCATATTTTATCACTTTTTGGGGTAAAAGTATTGAAAGTGATAGGTTGAACCAATGAGGTCATTGGTTTGTAATAAAAAAAATTCTGACAATGGTGGCATCATTCTTTATTGCTCCACCAAATAAAATACTAATTTTATTTTTAAATTAAAAAACAATTACTTTAAAAAACATTTTGACACATTAAAGTGGTGGCGCCATTCTCTATGGCTCCACCACTATTGTTTATTTTTAAGCACCCAAAATATTTAAAAATATTGGTATTTCTCTAGTATTTATACAAGTGGCGCCAAATAGGCTGGCTCTACCCAAAAAATTATTTTTCCTTTTATTCTAATGGCCAATGATTAGCTTATGTGGCAAGTTGGTGGCGCCAATCTCTTTGGCTCCACTAGCTTTTACTATTCATTTCAGGTCATTTACGTACATAATAAAAAAAAAGTGAGTCATTTTTTAATGCGATCTCGTGTTCGTTTGATGAATCAAGCCGCAGATGTTCCCGATCATAAAATTAAATAATAGGGCTTTGTTCTTGGGCAGGTTTGTAAAACAAACAAATTGGCTTGAAAATAAAGGGTTTAAGTGTTTAAAAAAATAGCAAAGATAGGTTCAGTTTAAGGCTAAAGAAAGAACCAATATTATATGGTAATATTGACCCAAATCTTATAATAGCGCTTAAGCTGAAAATGATGTGGATAGATAAAATCGTGACCCGCTATCTATGTGGAGATAGGAACCAAAATGGTATGGGTTGAACGCCACACTTCGATGAAGTGATAAGTTCAGGAACAAAATTGACGCCACAAGATAGACTTGATAAGTCAATTAAGTCAAAAGAGAACAAAGAAAGGTGAACACGCACAAAATATGACAAATGATGCGATCCCGGCCGCATCATGTTTCGATACACCTCGACGACATCGAAATGACCCAAGCACGAAGGGCCCAAGTGCAAAATGAAGTTTTTAATTTCAGTTTGTTAATTTGGTTGTTGGAAAATTGTAATAGCCCAAATTTCAGCGATGTCGAAAATCGTGGTTCGAGACCACCAAATCCAAAAAATGAACTCGTAGATTATATTATTTAATATTTATGAGCCAAATGTAGCTTTTAAAAGATTTTTGAAATAGTAAATTGTGTTTTACAAAGATTTATTTGGTCAAGAATTTAAGAAAAAAAAGTATCAAGATCTCGGTGTTATAACCCAAGCCATAAATATTTTTATAAACATTTACAGAGTGTCAATAAGGTAGTATTAAAATTTCGTTAGAAAATTTTGACGTTTGGGTGATTGATTAAATAAAAAGGACTAAATTGAAAAAGGTGTAAAAGTTTTAAAATGATTAAATAGCTCAATTGTCAAATGAGAAAGGACCTAAAGTGCAAATAAGCTTAAAGGAGATACTTTGGGCGGTACAAGTAGAGAAAAATCAAGAAAATTGAGGAAATAAGGGCAAAATGGGAAAACAACAAAATTTACTAAATAAAAAGGGGACTAGAATGGAATATCTAGAATTCTCTTCATTTCTCTTCATTTTTATCAGCTGAAAAATAGCCATGGAAGAGGGTTCCAGCTGGTTTTCATACTCTAGCTTCATGTAAGTTTAATTCTTGCTTTCTCCTTGAAATTTCTAAGATTTTGGACTTTTACAATTGGGTCCAACTTACTATGTCATTAGTTTTTTATTCCATGACTAATTTTTAAAGTTGCTATGGATGAGTGCTGGAAGCATATGATTAATAAATATAGAATTGAAGCTTTAATTTTGATGTATGATGATTTTATCAAGTAAAATTGATGGAAATTAATTTTAGAACCTAATTATGAAAGAGTTTGGAATTAAGGTCTAGTGCCAAAGTTCTTATTTTCAGGGGTTGTGAAGTAGTTTAAAATGATATAATAAAGTATTAATTGAGAAAAATTAGCTTAATTGAGGGGTTAATTGAGCAAGGACTGAATTGTATGAAATGTGAAATTTGGGGTAAAATGGAAATCAAAATTTTGCATTAAAACTATTTTGGATAGCAGTAGTAGTTTAACTTTGAAAAATCACAAAAAATTGTATAAATCAAATTAGAGGATGAATAAAATATGAAATTAAATCTTATTGAGTCTAGTTTCTTATAGAAGAAATGATGTAAGTAATGGAATTGTAAATCATGAGATATAATAAATTTTATGACACAAGGTTAGAATGATTTCGGGTTCCCCTGTTTTGACTTTGGAAAATCATAAAAAATTGAATAAAAATAATTAGGAGCTTAAATTTATATTCTTAGAATCCTGAATTAGTATATTTTCAATAGAAATAAACGGAAACATTATTCAAATCCTGTACAAGGAGATAATTAATTTTTAGTGAAAAAGGGTCAAAACTATCAGACAACAGAATAGGGGTAAATTTAAAGAATAAACTGTACTTATTGGTTAAACCAAAAATTCTGAAACTTTTATGGTAAGAAGATACGTGAGTCTAGTTTCAAGGAAAATTAGCGGATCTTAATTCGGAGTTCTGTAGCTCAATATAAAAATAATTTAGTGACTATGATGCAGATGGACAGCTTGAATATTCATATAAGTAAATAGTAAAAATTATAGATAATGTTACTTACAAGTGTGTTATATACATTAAGGATGTGGAATGGAGAGGAGAAGGAGGAAAATATGTGAGTGACTTATGCATAAATTGATCACATGCTCAATTATATTTGGTAAATGTTAAACTTTTTAAAATGAAAATGTTATAAATTCATATTTGATTTAAATGTTATATATGTTAAAGAATAATTTGAATATTTCATATTGCCTAATAAATGAATATCCAATATTGTCTAGTAAATGTCAAGCCAAATATAAAAAAAATATATGTTACAAGTGGAATATGTGTGAAAGAATGTGGTAAGTATTTTCATGGTTATTATTGAGCTCATTCACATGAATCTATCATTTGAAATTGTGATAGACAGGAAGAAATAGTGAATGGCATGCTTATGTATGGTTATATATATTTATTTGAAACACAAGAAAATGATGGTTATATATTTGATATATGGAGACGTGAGACTATGATATATGAACATGGAATATATTTTATAAATGTGTTCATTCATAATTATAGAATTGTGTAACTCAAGTGTACTATTTGTATAAAGATAGTATTTCAAATGATTTGATGAGTAAAGCTCCAATGTGAGATAGTCTCAAATCAAGATAAATTATTATGAAAGCGTATTTAAAATAAATAGATATGATTGTTATAAGTTATGTGAATAAATGATGTGTAAAAGTATATGCATATGAGAAATTTAATGAAAGTTGAGCCCATACATGTTTCTTGATATTTATATGAATTATATGACTAACAATGTGATAAGAATAGGTATTAGGGCTCATGATCAATTCGAATAATTATGTTTTGCATAATTATATTGAATATAGAGAAGTAGTAAGTTAATTATCATGTTATACGAATTTATTAAATATTACATGTTTACTTTGTTTTACTTTTTCCCTTAATTAATAATGATTCAATAAGCTCCGGCAATGCCTCGTACCCTGTTCCGATGACAGATACGGATACGTAGCATATGTGAAGTCTAGAAATACATGTCATTATATAACCTGTGATAATATGATATCTTTCGACTTTGATGAGATTTGTTTTACTTAAAGATAGAGATGCTTTCCCAACCGTGCTAATTCCGATAATGTTGAAAGTGATACTCAAATGTATGAGTAAAAGTTGATTATGATAAATCGAACTCATAAAGGTATGAATAAATGTTATATTTAAATTTATGTGTATAGTAAGTAAAATTTTAAGGTAAGTATCAATATTGAATTGAATTTGTATGGATATATGTGATTGATTTGGAAATACAATATTGGATATATGTCATATTTGAAAAATTTATTGATTGGGAATGTGATGAAATTGATATGAATATGTGATTATTACGAAATTTGAATATTTGTTATTGAAAAATGAATTGAATTGTATTGAATTGAGAATATATGTGATTAATTGAAATGTGTATTGATTGGAAATTGGAAAGTGAATCGAATACCCTATTAACCAGTCGGGCTGAGTCGGATATAGTTGGCATGCCATAGGATTTGAAGTGTTCAGAGATACTTCGACCTTGAGTCAATGAGGCACTATAAGTCTCGTACTGTTACTTCGACTTATAGTCGATGAGGCACCTTGTGTGTCATACTGCTACTGTTACTTCGGTTTAATCCGATGAGGTATTGAGTACTGTACTATTACTGTTTTACTTCGACAAAGCCGATAAGGCACTAAGTGCCGTACTGGTGTGTTGGTTGGATCCGTGTAACTGCAAAAGTCTGAGTCTTGTTAATAGGGGTAAATATGGATATTAAGTGAAATTGAAATGAGAATTGAATTCCCTATTAACTTGTCGGGCTAGTCAGATATAATTGGCATGCCATAGGATTTGGAAGAGTACGGGATATATCGGCTTTGCCGATTAGAAACTTTATGTGTCGTATATCAGGCACTTTATGTGTCATATTTCAGGCACCTCGTGTGTCGTATCAGGCACCTCGTGTGTCATTTCAGGCATTTATGTGTCGTATACTGATCAGGTACTATGTACCGTTTTAAGCACAATGTGCTGTACTGGTGTGTTTGGTTGGATCCATGTATCCGTCTGAGTCCGAGTTATGTTAATAGGGTTGAATAAATGAAATGAGAAAATCGAATGAATTTGATAGATTGAACTATTGAAAGTATAAAAAAAGTGGAATTACGAATTGAAATGTGAATTGAAATTGAGATATGAGACTGAAAGCTTGAACTAAAGGTTCCTGAATTGATTAAAGATAATATAGATGATATGTGATGCCCTTTGATGGAAGACTATGGTTGCGATATGAAATTAAATATAAATTAACACATATGACTTATAATGTTTCATGTTTGATGTCTATTATTTATTATAGTTTTTATAATTTGAATTATGGTAATAACACTGAGTATAGACATACCCAAAGATACGGTTGTAATACTATAATTCAAATTATTTATTATTAAATGTTAAATTTAAATTATGTGCATGGTAAGTGAAGTATAAGGTAAGTGTTATTGTTGAATTGAATGAAAATTGAATTGAGTGATGGATAAATATTAGTATTGAATTGTATATTGATGAGAAAGTGGAATTAAATTGAGCTGTGAATGAATTGAAAGTGAAATTGGAATTGGATAGTGATATATGAAGTACATGATAAGAATTATTAGTAAATTACGAATGACTAGTGAATTTTGAAATATATTACATGTATTAAATATAGAGAATATATAAATATACGAATTATTGGTACAAGGATTAAATTATAAAGTATTTAAATGTATGAAGTTCAATTTTAATGCTCAAGTAGACAGAATTTAGAACTACTAGAACATTAGTGGTATGCCATTAAGGAACTCTAGTGCGCTCTTTGATTGTTAACACATTAGTGCTCTCCGTTTAGCACATCTGTGCTATCTGTATAACACTTTAGTGCTCTCTGTTTAATAGTACATAATAATGCACCTCTATATCAGTTTCGTATATTCTAAGTGATACGAGCACGCCCCGCGAACTTCATCGAACAAGTCTGTCAAGCCGAGCATTGACATGTTGGCAAGTGATCCCACTCGTTTCCACTCCATGAGCTCCGTCCCAGCTCAAATCCAGCTTATTCGAGCTCAATCCAACTTGCTCGAGCTAAACCGAGCTCACTCCTAGCTCATATTCAGCTCACGAGCTAAACCTTAGCTCAACTTCACTTAGGAGTTTAGCCTCACTCAACTTTAGCTCACGAGCTAAAGCTTAGCTCATTTTTAGTTTAACTCAGTTTTGTCTTTAATGCATTAAATAAAATTTGCACATATTTATTTAAGCATTAAACTTGTCTTATATTAATATTTGTTATTAATATGTCATAGTCATTACATAAATTGATTATGTTCACATAGCTGAATTAATGCATGACATTAATGTGTTCACATCATGCCAAATTTATGAGTGTTCATGAGATGTCTTAATGACTTGTTTATTTCATGTAGGTACATTCCTTTGGACGGTACAATGTATGGATGAAGAAACATCTCTTTTGGGCATTCCACACTCATGAATGAAGAAGTATTAAATGTTTGGTGCATGTACACTAGATGCAATGTTTCTACAAATTCATGCATGTGTCGAATGCATGTAAGGACATTAAAGGCTAGTCCATGAATGGATCAAATGCATGGGATGATAGAATGCATGAATGGCTTAAGTGCATGTATGGTGGCTGTCTCCTAACTTTCCAAGGCACTTATTCGCCAAGAAGTAGTCGCTAACTAATTCTATGTTGACCATAGAGCTCCTTGAACATGTTCACGCTTTGAATTGACCTATAGGCTACTACACATGCATGGATGGGTTCAAGAACGTCCAAGGGAAGGAATTAACTCAATAATCCAACACATTGATTGAATTAAGTGCATGCACAAAGGGGAGAACGAATTTACTAGGTTCATGCTGCCATTTATGAACCTACATGCTATTAAAGAGTTTAATTATGAGGATACATGTTCCATACAAGTGCATGAACGTCCCAAGGAGATGAATGCAACCTTTGGTGCACATACAAGTCACTTGAAGCCTTTCTTTATGATTAAGCATTCATGCACACACTTAGGGGGAAGAAAGTGTCCATTCAACTAGTTCATGAATCTGCCAAATTTATGAACTATTTTAATACATTAGTGTGAACGTTTTTATTATTGTGTGAACACCTAGATGCCGAATTTGAATGGTCATCTATGTGCCTATAAGTATTTGTTTTCTTTCAATTGTAAGGGACTTTTTACCAAATTTTTTATTGAATTTAATCTTGTGAGAATTTTCTTCTCTAAACTTTGTTTGAGACTTTGTTGACTTATCTACCTAGTAGTGGCGTCAACCCTGTTTCTTTCACCCTTATACCGAGGTTCCTACTTTGCTAAGTAGCGGGTTGAGGTTTTATCACTTTCATTCTCCACCTTGAAAGCCTATAAGCAATTGGGTCAATACTCTCTAGTATTGGTTCGTGCTTGCTTTTGAGCTCCTTCTTTCCATTCTTTCATTTACTTTAAACCGAACCTTAATATTCATATTTTAAACCCTTTCTTTGAACCCCTTGAATAGCTTCCGCATAATTCATTTAGAAACAAACATCCTTTTCAACAAACCGAACGATACTTTCTCGTAGACGATCAGGCAAACTCGCATACGACTCGACTCTCCCCGAGGCGGTTCGTATTATTTGGTATCAGAGCTACTAAAACGAGAAGATCGTGAGACGAAATTAATCCCGGGCTAGTCCAAGTGAACGCAAGTAAGTAGGATCCGGAAAAAAAAAAGAGTATAGAAAAAAATTTCGTATACCGAAGTTTTCTTATTTTGATTAGTTAGCTGCAGTTACTATAAAAACAAAAATCTACGCAATGAAGAAAAAATCGTACAAAAAGTGTTTTATTGTATTTAGTTTATCAATATAGTACAAAAAAAGTTATACAAGTCAAAAAAATTCAAAAAATTCAAAAAAAATTTGAAAAGAAAAAAATCGAAAAAAAGTGTTTAATGCAATTCGATTGTTGTTCGAATGTCAAAGCCCTTGGTTTGATATCGTTCCTGATTCATCTTCTATTCTAATCTCATCCACGCCACATTTTTTTTTTGTTACCCAATTTCCTTTTCTTTTAGCCAACCCGTAACCCCTTATATGTTATCCTTTGTAACCATCTTGAAACCGACCCCAAGGCACCAAGACAAGTCGAAAGAAACAAAATACAAGGTTACGAGAGTAAGCTTGAGTGGTAAAAGGCTAGAATGTGTGAGAACATTCGAGAGTTGAAAAGCCAAAAACGAGCGAAAACACGAGTGTGAGTGCCATCATTCTTTCTTTCCGAGCGAAATTGTGACGTTTGTGGTGAGGTACTTAATTTTTTATTTTTTTTGTTTTGTGATGTAACATTTTCTTTTTAGCAACAAAAATCATGTCACGCGAAGAGTTCACCGAATCGAAATACCAATACCTGGTTCAAGAAATGCGAAGAATGGCGACTAAACAAGACCAAAGTGATCAAGTTTCTTCAAGTCGTAAAACGAAACCAAGAACCCCACGGAGATATACCCCCGACTACTACCTGAAAAAAAGATCCAATTGTGACTCCTTTTCGCCATCTACGTCGAGACAAAGAGATTCATACTATGACTTATATTCATCAACGAATTCAAGAAGTGACTTCGATCGAAAGTCCTTTTCATCAAGAAATTCGGGAAGACGAGAAGCCGATTACGATTTTGATTCATTCCAAGATGGTGTTCGAAGAGAAAGACATACTCCTACTAAATCTTCAAAGAAATCTTACTCGGAGTATTCTTCACGAAGTTTTGATTGTGAATCATATGCAAATAGTTCTTCATCTTTCGAACAAGATTTGTATTCTCATCGTTCTTTTGTACATTCTTGTAAAGAGAAAACAAAGAAAAGAAAAGAAAAAGCAAAAGAAGAAAAAGAAAATGAAATAAAAAGAAAAGAGAGGCAAGAGGCAAGTAGGAGAGAAAATGAGCGAATCTTGAGAGAACTTGAAAAAGCCTTTGAAAAAGCCTTTGAAAAGCAAAAAGAAAATGAGATTGAAAAAGAGAACGAAAAGAAATTTGAGAGTGAAAAAGAAGATGAAAAAGAAATTGAAACAAAAGAAACGAGTGATTCAGAAGAAAAAGAATCGAGTGAGAAAACAAGTGAGCAAATGAGGATTATTTCTACTAACCCACCTGTTCAATCTTCTTGGGAGTTAAATTTTCAGGTTCCTAGAAGTTTGTGCGACCAATTCCATCTACATTACCTTCCAAACGAGAGGTGTTTTAGGTTGTTCGAAAAAGGTAAGTTCGCGAATGACTACCACCCACTTGCGATCGAAGGTAAGGAAGGTAAGGATTCTTTGTTTATCGAATCAAAGTCACTTGATTTGGATAATTTTGTTCACTTACTTGCTTTTTAACGAATTTTTTTAAAAGGTGCCATATACTGACTTTTCTTATGACGATTACTACATTGGCAAATTTGTTGACAACATTGGATTAGTTTTCTCTAAGCGAATTTTGAACATGTTTGATCAAAGTCATCACGTAAAAATTCGATGTGTTTGACCACGCAAACTTTTTGAACTCATGTGTTAAATCTTTATGTTTAAATATGCCCGCTCAATTGATTTGTGATAAATCTGCCTATTTGAAAAGTTGCATGTTCGTTAAAAATTCTTTGTTTGGCATCCATGTTAAAAGATCTTTACATGATATGTGCAATTGTGTTCTTCATGAACAATCTTTGAGTTTTTGTGTGAAATTTCCATGTAGTGATTTGCATTCCCGATTAATACTCTTGAAGTATGAACCTTTGCATTTTGGTATGCTCGGTTTTGTCAATTCAACATGTGTGTTTAAACTAGTGAAATATGTAACACCCCGTACCCGAGACCGTTGCCGGAGTCGAACACGAGGTGCTAACAGACTTATTTCGTTGTAAAACACAGTTCATTTAAAATTTCCAGACAAGCTGGCTAACTACGTCACTGTCACCTTAAAAATCATATCTCAATTTCCAAAACTCGAAAACAAGTTACGTAAATTTTTCCTGAAACTAGACTCATATGTCCATCTAAAAATTTTTTTCTAGAATTTTTGGTCAGGCCAATTAGTACAGTTTATTAGTTAAAGTCTTCTCTGTTTCAGGGTTTGACTGCTCTGAACTTCATGCATTACGACTTATATTTCTCCCTGTACAGGGCTTCAAAACTTATGCCGTTTGTTTCTAACGAAACTAGACTCAAAAATGAATCTATAAATATATGGCATGACCTCTAATTATCTCTGGTTAATTTATAGTGAATTTCCGAAGTCAGATCAGGGGATCCAGAAATTGCTCTGGCCCTGTTCCACGAAAACTCAAATATCTCTTAAAATAAAACTCATATGATCGTTTCGTTTCTTCCATATGAAAGTAGATTCATCAAGGTTAGATTACATAATTTATTCACTATTTAATTCCATTCCTACTATTTTTAGTGATTTTTCAAATTTACAACACTGCTGTTGTCAGCATCTGCCTTTAAGGTAGACTTTACCTATTTCGTAGTTTCCATGATTCAACTAGCCCTTTAGCATATATAGCACAAATTATGATCATGATTAACCATTCCAATGGCCAATCATTGCCAAGCATATCCACACCTCTCAATAACCATATCCATACAAAATGATATTAACACTATGCTTAAAATATATAAGCCATTTTCGCATGGCTATCCAAATATATACAACACCAAAGTACTTGACTAATAACACAAGGGCAGTCCTATACATGCCATTTTCAGAGTTCAACCAAAAGTGTACCAAAAGGGCTTTGATAGTGTGGACGACTTGACTTCGACAATCCCGAGTCCGATAGTGATTTAACCAAAATCTATAAAAGAGAATCAAAGAAACGGAATAAGCATTTAATGCTTAGTAAGTTTTGAGCAATGAAATCATGCACAACTGAAGTATAGCATTCATACAACTAAACGAATAATTTCATATACACATTTTCTCACAATCATACCTACTTCGCATTTTCAACCCTTATATTCATACATAAGAAATCAACTTGACTAAAAGCAAGAAGCTTGTTAATCGATTGAGCAAATACTATTTAGAAGGAATCAATTATCTCAATGCACATACGAAACATACCTCATCGTTGGGATTTTACGAGCGTATTAATTGAAATTATTACAGCAAGATCGCTCATTCCCAAACCCAATTATCTTCGGGATTTAGCCGGATATAACCACTCGCACAAGGCCGTCGGGTGTTAGCCCGGATATGGCCACTAGCACAAATGCCTTCGGGACTTAGCCCGGATATAGTAACTCGCACAAATGCCTTCGGAACTTAGCCCGGAATTTGTAACTCGCACAAATGCCTTCGGGACTTAGCCCAGAATTAATCACTAGCACAAATGTCTTCGGGACTTAACCCCATTAGCATCCGAATATTCATGCACATATCAGTAAATCATGACACATCTTTATTTCATTTTCATAACTAGAATTCAAACACAAATCAGTTATTAAGCATTCTGAAACACCCCGAACCCGAGACCGTCGCCGGAGTCGAACACGAGGTGTCAACAGACTTCAAACCACTTATTGAGAAGTTCCAGACAAGCTGCCAATCTGTGTGCTAGTCGCTTCAAAAATCATAACTTGAGTTTTGCAACTCGAAAATCAGCTTTGTAATTTTTTTCTGAAACTAGACTCATATTTCCATCTACATATTTTTTTCTAGAATTTTTGGTCAAGCCAATTAGTACAGTTTATTAGTTAAACTCTCCCATGTTACAGGGGCCGACTACACTGACCTTCATGCGTTACAACTCGAATAACTCCCTGTGCAGGGCTTCAATACTGGTGCCGTTTGTTTCTATAGAAACTAGACTCAAGGAGGAATTTATACATATATGGTATGACTCCTAATTATTTCTGGTTAATTTATAATGAATTTTCAAAGTCGGAACAGGGAATCCAGAAACCGTTCTGGCCCTGTTTCACTAAAACCCAAATATCTCTTAACATACAACTCATATAACCGTTTCGTTTCCTCCATATGAAAATAGATTCATCAAGGTTCATTTACATAATTTATTCACTATTTAATTCCATTCCTACTATTTTTAGTGATTTTTCACATCCACGTCACTGTTGCTGCCAGCATCATTTTCTAGGGTAGACTTTCTCTAACACATAGTTTCTATGATTCAACCACCCTTTTTCATATATGGTCCAAAATATAAGCATGATGACCCATTCTAATGGCTGGTCATTGCCAAACACTTCCATGCCTCTTAATGAGCATATACATGCCAAAAGATTATAACATTATGCTCAAAACATTTATAAGCCATTTTCGCATGGCTATTCAAAATTTTACATACCAAGTTCAAACAAAACATAATAGCCTATACATGCCGAAATGTTTTCTTAAACCATCTAAGAAGAAGATACCAAAAAGTCGCTAGACGGTGTGATGACTTCGATGACAGTCCCGAAACGCACGCAAAATGGATCAAGAACCTAAATAAACAACAAATAAGCACACCAAATGAGTACATAACTCAAGAAGTCGTAAGCACTACTCTACCATCAACAATAACAATCATAAGTGAATAATCAAATAATACAAAATAGATGTTTCCAGCCATAACAAACTATACTGCAATTTCTAAAATTTTGGTTCGATCTCATGCCAAATCCTTCAACCAAATCAAACGCCAAGTCAGCCCAATCGATTTGGATCCGTTTCCTCAAGTTGGAACAACAATGCACTAGATAATTTTATGCACACCGTACAATCCCAATTTCGATATTTAGTTAGTAACTCAATCACTTACCTCGTTCATGCACAATTTATTTCCACAACCGAATGTGGCACACATAGTGCTTATTATGTTCGCACACATAGAGCTATAGCAAATCGCACACATAGTGCTATAGCAAATCGCACACATAGTGCTATAGTAAATCGCACACATAGTGCCATAGTAAATCGCACACATAGTGCCATAGTAAATCGCACACATAGTGCCATAGTGAATCGCACACATAGTGCCATAGTAAATCGCACACATAGTGCCATAGTGAATCGCACACATAGTGCATTTGAGATAGCCTCATGCCTCAACCTTCCAATCGGCACACATAGTGCCACATAGTCTTGCACACATTGTGCCTTATGTCAATTCATCATGGTAAAGCAATTTACTAAATTCAAATTGTACATATAATCATATTAATAAATAGGAGAATCACTCAAAAAATATCTATCCAAGGAGTTCTCACAACAAGTGCTTAAAGACTTACCTTGCGTTGAGTATAACTGTTCCGACCGGCTACTCGATGTCCTTGGCTTTGCCCTTGCTTGTTTCTCTTTCTTTAACTTCTCGGGCTTAATAGATAAATAAACTAGTTTAATCATCTTGCTATACATTTATAGTTCAATTACACATGCATATGTATATTTGTAGATTCGGCAACCCCTCTTACTAATTACTCATTTAGTCGATTATACACATGATTAAAGGTAACATCATGAATGGGCATACTTATATATATATATATATATACATACCCGATTGTGCACAAAAAAAATTTGACTCAACCTCACCTATGTACTCCCTTTGATGGCCGAATATGTATATATGTATAGTGTCATCTATAACATCATCTAAACACCTAAATTCTTCTAATGCACACTTGACCAACCTTTTTTTCCAATCTAGCATAGCTTCACCTCCAACAAAATGACTAACATCTTCACTTTCATGCTAACATAACAAGCAACTTAGTTCATCCACACAACTAACATGTCAATAGCATCAAGGTATCTACTAATTTTTTTGTCAAATCCCAACTCTCCAACAACCCCAAATCCCACCATGGGTTAGATAGAATTCAAACTAACAACCAACAATACACATGAATTTAAAGGAATAACTCCAACATACCTCAACTTGGATACTAGTATGGCCGACTTCTCCAAAGCTTTTCTCTTTTCCTTTCACTTGGTTTTTCGGCTAAGAGGTAGCAAGGATGAACACCTATTTTTTTGTTCATTTTCCTATCATTAATCTTTATTTCCTCTATTTTAATATCTTACCAACATTAAATAATTATAACAACATGATCTTGGAAAGATGAAGCCATGCTTGGCAGGCCACTCCACTTAGTTTGGGGCATTTTGACATGCAAACCCAACTTTTCATAATTCCATACTATTTGGTCCTCACTTATTTACCTATCAAATTTTCTAAGTCTCTCAACTAAATCCTTTCGAGCAAGATTCACATTCCTAAGATAAAATTGAATCACCAAATTTTTATAATAGTACTACCACACATATAAGGTATGCAAATAAAATTTTATCTAAATTTTATGACTCGGTTTTGTGGTCCCGAAACCACATCCCGACTAGGGTCAAATTAGGGCTGTTACAATTCTCCCCCACTTACGAAATTTTCGTCCCCGAAAATCTTACCGGTAAATAAGTTTGGGTAACGCTCTTTCATAGAGTTCTCGGGTTCCCAAGTAGCTTCTTCCATCCCGTGTCTGAGCCATAACACTTTTACTAATGGAACCCTTTTGTTTCGCAACTCCTTCATTTCACGAGCTAGGATACAAATCGGTTCTTCTTCATAACTCATATTGGCTTGAATCTCAACCTCTGATGGACTAATTACGTGGGACGGATCAGATCTATAGCGTCGAAGCATCGAAACATGAAAGACGTCGTGAACCTTTTCAAGTTCAGGGGCAAAATCGACGATACATAGCTGGACCGACTCGTTCGGATATCTCATATGGCCCGATGAACCTCGGACTCAATTTGCCCTTGCGCCCAAATCTGAGTATCTTTTTCCAAGGCGAAACTTTAAGAAACACTTTATCTCCCACCTGATACTCAATGTCTTTTCGTTTCAGATCCGCATCGACTTCTCGACGATCGGAGGCTATTTTCGATTTTCACGGATTACTCTTACTTTACATCAAATCTTTAATCAAATCCACTCGAAAATTTTGCTCTCACCGAGCTCTGTCCAAAACAATGGTGTACGGCATTTACGCCGTATAAGGCCTCGTAAGGCGCCATCTTAATACTTGATTGGAAACTATTGTTGTAGCGAATTCAATCAAAGGTAAATACCGCTCCCATGAACCACTCGAACTCGAGGATGCAACATCTCAACATATCCTCAAGTATCTCGAATTATTCGCCGGATTGACCATCGGTTTGGGGGTGAAAGGCGGTCTTGAAATGCAACTTGGTACCCAAAGCTTCTTGCAATTTCTTCCAAAATCGCGAGGTGAACCTCGGATCTCTATCCGACACAACAAAATCGGTACCGTGTAATCTCACAACCGAGAAACGTACAATTCAGCTAATTTATCCAATGAAAAATCCAGACGACAGGATAAAGTGAGCCGACTTAGTCGATCTATCAACAACAACCCAAATCGCATCCTTCTTACTAGTCGACAACGGCGGCCGGACACAAAGTCCATTGTGACTCGATCCCATTTCCACTCGGGTATCATGATCGGTTGAAGTAACCTCAAGGCACTTGATGTTCCGCTTTCACTTGTTGACATATTAAACATCTCAAACAAAGTCGGAGATGTCTCGCTTCATACCATGCCACCAAAACCGACGTTTCAAATCGTTGTACATCTTCAGTACTCCCGGTGGATTGCCATTCGGCTACAATGGGCTTCATTCGAATTATTGAAATAAGTTCAATTCTTTGGAACACACAGACGACTTCGAACCTCAAACAATTGTCATCATCAATTTGAAACTCGATTCCTTGTTCGAACACACTCACCCGTTTTGCAAGCAACTCCTCATCAACTTTTGAGCTTCCGAATTTGATGAGCCAACAATGGTTTGGCCTTTAATTCGCTACTAACACATTGTCGGGTAGGATAGACAAGTGTACATTCATCGTCAGAAGCAAAAGCGGTGATTTCGGCTTAAGGCATCCGCAACCACATTAGCCTTTCCCGGGTGATAATCAATGACGAGCTCATAATCTTTTAACAACTCGAGCCATCGTCTTTGTCACAGATTTAAGTCTCTTTGAGTCATCAAATATTTGAGACTTTTGTGATCCGAATACACATGGCACTTCTCACCAAATAAGTAATGTCGCCATATCTTTAAGGCGAATACGATGGCCGCCAATTCGAGATCATGGGTTGGATAATTTTTCTCATGTGGCTTTAATTGTCTCGACGCATAGGCCACAACTCGACCTTCTTGCATCAATACGCAACCTAACCCAAGTAGGGAGGCATCACTATAGATGACAAACTCTTTGCCAGATTCGGTCAGTACTAGAACCGGAGCTTTCGTCAAATGAGTTTTCAATTGGTCGAAACTTTTCGACACTTTTCCGTCCATTCAAACTTGACATCTTTCAAGCGGTTTTGTCATGGGTGTGGCTATCATCGAGAACCCTTTACAAACCGTCGGTAGTAACCTAGCAAGTCCCAAAAAGCTCCGAACCTCAGTAATATTTCTTGGAGGCTTCCAGTTAAGTATGGCTGAAATTTTGCTCGGGTCGACTCGAATACCCGATGCAGATACCACATGACCCAAGAAACTAACCTCTCTTAACCGTAATTCACACTTGTTGAACTTAGCATATAACCGCTTATCCCGTAAAATTTGCAACACTAATCTCGGTGTTCGTGTTCGTTCTCATTTTGCGAATAGGCCAAAATGTCATCAATGAAGACAACTACGAACCGATCCAGATATGGTCCAAGATCCGATTCATCAAATCCATAAATACCGCAGGGCATTAGTAAGCCCAAACGGCATCACTAGGAACTCGTAGTGACCATATCTCGCTCAAGGCGGTCTTGGGTATGTCCGAATCTCGAATTATGAATCGATAATAGCCCGATCTCGGATCTATTTTCAAAACACCGAGGTTCCTTCAGCTGATCGAACAAATCATCGATACGCTGATAACGGATATTTGTTCTTTATCGCCGCTTTATTAAGTCGACGATAGTCGATCTGCAACCTCATGGTTCCATCCTTCTTTTCACAAACAACACTAGCGCGCCCAGGCGAAAAACTCGGCGAGCAAATCCTCTATCCACCAATTCTTGCAACCGAGCTTTCAACTCCTTTAATTCGTTGGTGCCATACGATACGGAGCTATCGAATTGGAGTGGTACCAGTACCAATTTGATGCTAAACTCTATTTCCCGAACAGTGGCAAACCCGCAATTCTTCGTGGAAAACATCCGTATTCACAAATCAACGCACAGATTCGGGTTTCTTTTCGACTCCTTGTCATCGAGCACATACGCAAGGTACGCTTTGTACCCTTTTCTTATATATTTCGGGCCAACATTGCGATATTACGGTTGGCAACCCTTTAAGTCCGTAGACTCAACCCGAATTATCTCGTTATTCGCGACCTCGATCGATAGTCTTGCCTTTGCAATTTACAACCGCATCGTGCATGGTCAACCAATCCAACCCAAGAATAACGTCGAATTCGCCGAACGACAAAAGCATCAAGTCCGCCGGAAAACAAGAACCTCGAAACACTAGGGACTTTTCTTACACACTTTGTTGACAAGCACGTAATGACCCAAGGGTTTGACACCGAATTACAAACTCGAGAGACTCAATAGGCAAAGTCTTCTTGGATGCTAAGGTTTCGCATATATAAGAATGAGTAGAACCAGGGGTCAATCAAAGCAATCACATTAGTATCGAAAAGAGTGAAAGTACCGGTGATAACGTCGGGGAGGATGCCTCCTCTCGTCTTGTGGATGGCATATGCTCTAGCAGGAGCGCTGGTCTCAGATCGAACAGTAGACAAGAGCCCTCTCTCGACTACCACCCCTACCTCCTGAAATTCTTGGTGGTCTACCTCTAGTTGTCATTCCACTAGGTCTCGCACCTTGCATCCTATTCTTCTCATCAAGCTCTGTGCAATCTCTAATAAGGTGGTCCTTCGAACCGCATCCGTAACAAGCCTTATTGGTAGACTTACCCCAACATTCACCTATGTGTCTTCTCCCACATTGGGAGCATTCAGTTTCTCTTGACGGTTATTGCCCACACTAGCTACCGAAGTAGCTCGAGTCCGTCAATGGTCGTGGTCTAATGGAAATCCCCGATCGTCCTCGATCTATTGGTGTCCTCCCTGAATTTCTTTACAGCCGAGAACGGAGCTTTACCCGTCGATCTTTTGCGATAGTCTCTAGCTTCAAATTCAGCCAAGTTCCTCCGCCTTGCAGGCTCGTTCAACTAGTGTTACGAATTCTTTTATCTCCAAAATACCCACTAGTAGTCTTAGATCTTCATTCAATCCTTCTTCAAACCTCTTGCACATAGCAACCTCATCAGCCACACACTCGGGCATACTGATCGAGTCTTACGAACTCATGTTCGATTCGATATCTTGTCATGCGGCCTTGCTTGAGTTCCGAGAATTCCTTACGCTTTTGATCGATGAACTGTTGACTAATATATTTCTTTGAAACTCCGTTTGAAAGAAATCCCAAGTAACTCGTTCGCTTTGGGACTATAGAAATCAAGGTCCTCCACCAATAGTAGGTGAGTCCCGCAACAAGGATATAGCACACTTTAGACATTCATCGGGTGTGCATGATAGTTCATCAAACACCGAATGGTGTTGTCAAGCGTAACTTCGGCCCTTCGGCATCATCGATAATTACGACCTGAACTCTTCAGCCCGCTTCCTAATCAAATCTACAGGTGGCTTACTCAGCCTCAAAGGGTCATGAATCGATGGCATTACGGGCTCTTGGGTGGATTATTCAAATTCGGAATTGTTGGACAGTAGGATTGGTTCGGGCATATTATGCGACCCACTCATTCATCATGGTAAAGAAGGCTTGTTTAGCCCCTCACCTTGATTATTCGCAGATGACCGAGGTTCAGCAAGGCGTCCCTTGTGCAGAGCAGCCGCTACACTTTCAACGTCATCCGCCAAGGTTCTCTCTACATCGGGATCCATTTACTAATCAAAACAACAAAAAAAAACATTTTAACCGTCAGAAGTCATCACACATTTAAACATTAACATTAAGGCATGTATAGCTAGACTCATACGTGCCATGGTAGTCCTAGAACCGACTAAACCTGGCTCTGATACCAATAAAATTGTAACACCCGAACCCGAGACCGTCACGAGTCGAACACGAGGTGTCAACAGACTTCAAACCACTTATTGAGAAGTTCGGACAAGCTGCCAATCTGTGTGCTAGTCGCTTCAAAAATCATAACTTGAGTTTTGCAACTCGAAAATCAGCTTTGTAATTTTTTTCTGAAACTAGACTCATATTTCCATCTACATATTTTTTTCTAGAATTTTTGGTCAAGCCAATTAGTACAGTTTATTAGTTAAACTCTCCCATGTTACAGGGGCCGACTACACTGACCTTCATGCGTTACAACTCGAATAACTCCCTGTGCAGGGCTTCAATACTGGTGCCGTTTGTTTCTATAGAAACTAGACTCAAGGAGGAATTTATACATATATGGTATGACTCCTAATTATTTCTGGTTAATTTATAATGAATTTTCAAAGTCGGAACAGGGAATCCAGAAACCGTTCTGGCCCTGTTTCACTAAAACCCAAATATCTCTTAACATACAACTCATATAACCGTTTCGTTTCCTCCATATGAAAATAGATTCATCAAGGTTCATTTACATAATTTATTCACTATTTAATTCCATTCCTACTATTTTTAGTGATTTTTCACATCCACGTCACTGTTGCTGCCAGCATCATTTTCTAGGGTAGACTTTCTCTAACACATAGTTTCTATGATTCAACCACCCCTTTTTCATATATGGTCCAAAATATAAGCATGATGACCCATTCTAATGGCTGGTCATTGCCAAACACTTCCATGCCTCTTAATGAGCATATACATGCCAAAAGATTATAACATTATGCTCAAAACATTTATAAGCCATTTTCGCATGGCTATTCAAAATTTTACATACCAAGTTCAAACAAAACATAATAGCCTATACATGCCGAAATGTTTTCTTAAACCATCTAAGAAGAAGATACCAAAAAGTCGCTAGACGGTGTGATGACTTCGATGACAGTCCCGAGCACGCAAAATGGATCAAGAACCTAAATAAACAACAAATAAGCACACCAAATGAGTACATAACTCAGTAAGTCGTAAGCACTACTCTACCATCAACAATAACAATCATAAGTGAATAATCAAATAATACAAAATAGATGTTTCCAGCCATAACAAACTATACTGCAATTTCTAAAATTTTTGGTTCGATCTCATGCCAAATCCTTCAACCAAATCAAACGCCAAGTCAGCCCAATCGATTTGGATCCGCTTTCCTCAAGTTGGAACAACAATGCACTAGATAATTTTATGCGTACACCGCACAATCCCAATTTCGATATTTAGTTAGTAACTCAATCACTTACCTCGTTCATGCACAATTTATTTCCACAACCGAATGTGGCACACATAGTGCTTATTATGTTCGCACACATAGAGCTATAGCAAATCGCACACATAGTGCTATAGCAAATCGCACACATAGTGCTATAGTAAATCGCACACATAGTGCCATAGTAAATCGCACACATAGTGCCATAGTAAATCGCACACATAGTGCCATAGTGAATCGCACACATAGTGCCATAGTAAATCGCACACATAGTGCCATAGTGAATCGCACACATAGTGCATTTGAGATAGCCTCATGCCTCAACCTTCCAATCGGCACACATAGTGCCACATAGTCTTTGCACACATTGTGCCTTATGTCAATTCATCATGGTAAAGCAATTTACTAAATTCAAATTGTACATATAATCATATTAATAAATAGGAGAATCACTCCGAAAATATCTATCCAAGGAGTTCTCACAACAAGTGCTTAAAGACTTACCTTGCGTTGAGTATAACTGTTCCAACCCGGCTACTCGATGTCCTTGGCTTTGCCCTTGCTTGTTTCTCTTTCTTTAACTTCTGGGCTTAATAGATAAATAAACTAGTTTAATCATCTTGCTATACATTTATAGTTCAATTACACATGCATATGTATATTTGTAGATTCGCAACCCTCTTACTAATTACTCATTTAGTCGATTATACACATGATTAAAGGTAACATCATGAATGGGCATACTTATATATATATATATATATACATACCCGATTGTGCACAAAAAATTTGACTCAACCTCACCTATGTACTCCTTTGATGGCGAATATGTATATATGTATAGTGTCATCTATAACATCATCTAAACACCTAAATTCTTCTAATGCACACTTGACCAACCTTTTTTTTCCAATCTAGCATAGCTTCACCTCCAACAAAATGACTAACATCTTCACTTTCATGCTAACATAACAAGCAACTTAGTTCATCCACACAACTAACATGTCAATAGCATCAAGGTATCTACTAATTTTTTTGTCAAATCCCAACTCTCCAACAACCCCAAATCCCACCATGGGTTAGATAGAATTCAAACTAACAACCAACAATACACATGAATTTAAAGGAATAACTCCAACATACCTCAACTTGGATACTAGTATGGCCGACTTCTCCAAAGCTTTTCTCTTTCCTTTCACTTGGTTTTTCGGCTAAGAGGTAGCAAGGATGAACACCTATTTTTTTTGTTCATTTTCCTATCATTAATCTTTATTTCCTCTATTTTAATATCTTACCAACATTAAATAATTATAACAACATGATCTTGGAAAGATGAAGCCATGCTTGGCCGGCCACTCCACTTAGTTTGGGGCATTTTGACATGCAAACCCAACTTTTCATAATTCCATACTATTTGGTCCTCACTTATTTACCTATCAAATTTTCTAAGTCTCTCAACTAAATCCTTTCGAGCAAGATTCACATTCCTAAGATAAAAATTGAATCACCAAATTTTTATAATAGTACTACCACACATATAAGGTATGCAAATAAAATTTTATCTAAATTTTATGACTCGGTTTTGTGGTCCCGAAACCACATCCCGACTAGGGTCAAATTAGGGCTGTTACACATTCCCATTTTCGGCTCGATAGCCACATACGAACAGCATGATTCAGCTTGCTTCATGACATGATTTCTATGCACATACGACTACCCATCATACGTATAGACTAATTAACTCAACATATAATTCAAGTAGAATCATTATATCACCGTATATTTGTTATGATTATACGTCATGACTTAATCAAATCGTAAACTAAGTTTCATTACTCGAAAACTTACCTCGGATGTTGTCGAACGATTTCGACAGCTATTCGATCACTTTTTCCTTCCCTTTATCGGATTTAGTTCCCCTTTGCTCTTGAGCTTAATTTAACAAATAAATTGATTTAATCATTTGAACATCAAAAAGAGAAACTCAAGGTACTTAACCCATATATACATTAGACATTAGAGTCACATATATATGAAATCATGATTCAACTCAACATATTAGCCCACACTCTCTTTTAGCCGATCATCTAAGCCAAGATAAAAGCATCAATATGCTTGCCTTTAACCGAATACATGCAACATCAATCTAACTCATGTGGCCGAATATGCATGTCTATGTTGAGGTTGATTCTATACTTAATACATTCTACAAATATGGTTACTTGTATTGACTACATACCATTTCGTTTCAAGTTCAAAACTCGGGTAATACACATATATACACTAATAATCAAATACTAATATTTGTACTTCACCTTACTATCAATTCTCATCTACTTCCTACCATGGCCGAATGCATCAAGACACCATACCATTTCAATTTTGGTCATGGGTTAAACAAAGAACTTAATGTCTAACTCAAAAATGCTAAAAACAAAATCCAAGAGTCATCAATCACCATCACATATATCATTACAAAGCTTCACACTTAGTATGCAAATGACATCAACACAAGTCCACCTTAGCCGAAACTTAGCTCATCTTCATGTCTCATCACCACAACATCAACCACCAACCAAGAATGCAACACCCATGGCCGAATATCATCTCCATCTTATAGCAAAGATTTAGACCATGGGGTAGGTAGAACTCAAGCTAACAACTAAAAATATGCATGAATCTCATGGAACAACATCAACATACCTTAGCCTAGTGAACCACCATAGCCGATTTTCTCCAAGCTCTTTTTCCTCTCTTTCTTTCTTCTATTCAGCCAAGTTCACAACATGAGAACATTTTTTTCTTTTCTTTTTTCTTCATCATTTTCCTTTTCATTATTTTATTACCATGCTCCTTATTTTATCGTTTCTAACATAAACCATTAACACAACATGTTTATGACATGTTTTACCCATCACACTTTGTCCACCCTTATTGTCATGGTCGGCCACTACTAATTAAATGGGGGAAATTGACATGCAAGTCCACCCCTTTGATTACATGCACTAATAGATCCTTATAGATTAACCTATCACATTTCAAAAGTGTCACACATAAGTCCTATTAATTAAATTCACATGCAATTAACTAAATCAAAGCTTAAAACTTTCACACATTCATATTCACATATTTTAGACAATAATTATCATATTCAAATAATTTGGTGACTCGGTTTAGCGGTCTCGAAACCGCTTTCCGACTAGGGTCACTTTAGGGCTGTCACAACTCTCCCCCACTTAAGAAATTTTCGTCCCCGAAAATCTTCCGGTAAATAAGTTTGGGTATCGTTCTTTCATAGAGTTCTCGGGTTCCCAAGTGGCTTCTTCGATTCCGTGTTTGAGCCATAACACCTTTACTAACGGAACCCTTTTGTTTCACAACTCTTTCACTTCACGAGCTAGGATACGAATCGGTTCTTCTTCATAACTCAAGTCAGATTGAATTTCAACCTCTGATGGACTAAATGTGCGAAGGATCGATCAGAACGTCAAGCATCGAAACATGAAAACGCTGTGAATCCTTTCAAGTTCAAGGGTAAAAGCAACCTATATGCAATGGACCAACTCGTTCGGAGATTTCATACGCCCAATGAATCTCGGACTCGGTTTGCCCTTACGGCCAAATCGAGTATCTTTTCCAAGGTGAAACCTTAAGAAACACTTTGTCTCCCACTTGATACTCAATATCTCTTCGTTTTAAATCCGCGTCGACTTCTAACGATCCGATGTCGCCTTCGACTTTCACGAATTATTTTTACTTTCGCTCAAAGATCTTTAATCAAATCAACTCAAAATTTTAGTTTCACCGAGCTCGGTCCAAAACAATGGTGTACGGCATTTTCGACCGCACAAAAGCCTCGTAAGGCACCATCTTAATGCTTGACTGAAAACTATTGTTGTGTTTAACTCAATCAAAGGTAGATACCATTCCCATGAACCACTAAACTCAAGGATGCAGATCTCAACATATCCTCGAGTATCTAAATTATCCGCTCGGATTGACCATCGGTTTAGGGATGAAAAGCGGTGCTAAAATGCAACTTGGTACCCAAAGCTTCTTGCAATTTCTTCCAAAATTACGAGGTGAATCTCGGATCTCTGTCCGACACAATAGAAATGGGTACCCCGTGTAATCTCACAACTGAGAAACATACAACTCACTAGTTTATCCAATGAAAAATCCGTGCGTCACGGGGATAAAGTGAGTGACTTAGTCGATCTATCAACAACAACCCAAATTGCATCTTTCTTACTTGCCGACAATCGGCAACCCGGATACAAAATCCATTGTGACTCGATCCCATTTCCATTCGGTATCATGATCGGCTGAAGTAAACCCGTAGGCACTTGATGTTCCGCCTTCACTTGTCGACATACTAAGCACTTCAAAACGAAATCGAAAATGTCTCGCTTCATACCATGCCACCAAAACCGACGCCTCGGATCGTTGTACATTTTCGTACTCCTCGGTGAATTGACATTCGGCTACAATGAGCTTCGCTCGTAATCATCGAAATAAGTTCTAAATTTCTTGGAACACACAAACGACTTCGAACCTCAAACAATCGTCATCATCAATTTGAAACTCGATTCCATATTCAAACACATTCACCCGCTTTGCAACCAGTTCATCATCGACTTTCGAGCTTCACGAATTTGATGAATCAACAATGGTTTGGCCTTTAATTACGCCACTAACACATTGTCGGATAGAATGCATAAGTGTACATTCATCGCTCGTAAAGCAAACAATGTTTTACGACTTAAGGCATCCGCAACCACATTAGCTTTTCCCGGGTGATAGTCAATGACAAGCTCATAATCTTTCAACAACTCGAGCCAACGTCTTTGTCGCAGATTCAAGTCTCTTTGAGTCATCAAATATTTGAGACTTTTGTGATCCAAATATACATGGCACTTCTCACCAAATAAGTAATGTCCCCATATTTTCAAGGCGAATACGATGGCAGCCAGTTCGAGATCATGGGTTGGATAATTTTTTTCATGTGGCTTCAGTTGCCTCGACGCATAAGCTACAACTCGACCTTCTTGCATCAATACACAACCCAACCCAAGTAAGGATGCATCACTGTAAATGACGAACTCCTTGCCTCGATTCGGCCGCACTAGTATTCGAGCTTCCGTCAAATGAGTTTTCAATTGATCGAAACTTTTCGACACTTTTCTCGCCCATTCAAACTTAACATCTTTACAAGTAGTTTCGTCATTGGTGTGGCTATCATCGAGAAACCTTTACAAACTGCTCGGTAGTAACCAAAGAAGTCCCAAAAGCTCGAACCTCAAGAATATTTCTGAGGCTTCCGCTTAAGTATGGCTGAAATTTTGCTCGGATCAACTCGAATACCCGATGTGGATACCACATGACCCAAGAAGCTCACCTCTCTTAACCGTAACTCACACTTCATCAACTTAGCATATAATTGCTTATCTCGTAAAATCTGCAACGCTAATCTCGTGTGCTCAAGATGCTCGGTTTCGTCTCTTGAGTAGACCAAGATGTCATCAATAAACACAACTACAAACCGGTCCAGACATCGTTCAAGACTCGATTCATCGATCCATAAATACCGCGAGGACATTAGTGAGCCCAAACGGCATCACTAAGAACTCGAGTGACCGTATCTCGCTCGAAGTCGTTTTGGGTATATCCGAATCTCGATTCAGAATCGATAATAACCCGATCTCAAATCTATCTTTGAAAACACTGAGGCTCCCTTTAGTTGATCAAACAAATTGTCAATGTGCGATATCGGGTATTTATTCTTTATTGTCACCTTATTCAGCTGACGATAGTCAATGCACAACCTCATGGTTCCGTTCTTCTTTTTCACAAACAATACTGGTGCACCCCAAGGTGAGAAACTTGGTCGAGCGAAACCTCTATCCATCAACTCTTGCAACTGAGCTTTCAATTCCTTTAACTTTGTTGGTGCCATACGATACGGAGCTATCGAAATCGGTGTAGTCCTAGGTACAAGCTCAATACCAAACTCTACCTCCCGAACAGGTGGTAAACCCGGTAATTCTTCGGGAAAAACATCCGGGTATTCAAAAACCACTAGCATAGATTCAGGCTTCTTTTCTAACTCCTTGTCATCAAGTACATACGCAAGGTACGCTTCACACCCCTTTCTTACATATTTCTGATCCAACATCGATGATATTACAGCTGGCAACCTATTCAAGTCAGTAGACTCAACTCGGATTACCTCGTTATTTACACACCTTAAATCGATGGTTTTTCCTTTGCAATTTACAATTGCATCATTTACGGTCAACCAATCCATATCGAGGATAACATCAAATTTGTCAAACAGTAAAAGCATCAAATCGGCCGGAAAACAGGAACCTCGGACTACTAGGGGACATTTCTTGCACACTTTGTCGACAAGCACGAATGCGACCCAAAGGATTTGACACCGAATTACAAACTCGAGAGACTCAGCAGGTAGAGTCTTCTTGGATGCTAAGGTTTCACATATATAAGAATGAGTAGAACCAGGTCAATCAAAGCAATCACATTAGTATCAAAGAGAGTAAAAGTACGGTAATAACATCCGGCGAGGAAGCATCCTCGCGTGCTTGGCGATAGCGTAAGCTTTAGCAAGAGCACGAGCCTCGAGATCTGGTTGTAGCATCTCTAGATCCTCTCGACCTCCACTAGCATTGCCGTATTTCTAGATGGTCTACCTCGGCGAAAGAGTAGCACTAGGTTTCCCACTCGATTTACGCTCTGCTCGCATAATCTCGTGCAATCTTTAATAAAGTGGTCACCGATCCGCACTTGTAACAGAGCGGTCATAGAATCTACAACTCCCGAATGCCATTTACCACAATCATCGGCACTCCGCTCGTCTCGACAATCGTTTCCAACATCGGCGATCAAGTGACTTGTGTACTCACGGGGGTCGGTCGCGATCTCGCCTAGAAAAACCCGGTGTCTCTAGACCGCCTAAGTCATCTCTAAATTTCTTCGATGATCATTGAAGGGCTTTCAAGATCTCTTTCAATCTCCTTTGCTCCCATATCGCCTTTCCTTTTCTCCTCATCGAGCTCCTCGGCTTTGCAAGCTCGCCGACAAGTGCCACAAATTCTGATTTCCAAAATGCCAACATACACTTTATATCATCATTCACCCATCCTCAAACGCTTTACACATCACGGCTTCGAGGAAATACATTCTTGAGCGCACTGGATAAGCCTTACAAATTTTCGCTCATAGTCGGTAACCGACATGGAACCTTGTTTAAGTTCAAGAAATTCCTTCCGCTTTTGATCCATGAATCTCGATCGATATACTTTTTCCAAACTCGGTTTGGAAAAACTCCCAAGTTACTTGCTCTCTGGGCACAATGAAGTCAACGATTCCACCAATAGTAGGCGTAATCACGTAGCAAGGAGATAGTACACTTTAGGCACTCATCGGTGTGCAAGATAGCTCATCGAGTACCGAATAGTGTTGTCCAACCAAAATTCAGCTTGCTCGGCATCATCGCCGTCCGTAGCTTTAAATTCAGAGCCCGTGTTTTCGGATTCATCAACTGGGGCTTATTTGACCTTATTTGGTCGATTTTGTTGAGGTATTGTAGGTGCGGGGTGGTATTAGTCGGGAATGGAGGTTGTGGAACAACAGATTAGTTCGAATGTATTGGTTGAACCAATCATTCATCACGCTATAAAAAGCTTGTCTAGCTTCATCATTCGGATTACTAGCAATAGGTTGAGAGTTTGCCGGTGCTGTCCCTTGCGCGGGAGCGGACACTACACTCTCAAGATCATCAGCTACCGCTCGGTTGGGATCGGGATCCATTACTATAAATAAACACATTTTCAATTGTCAGAAATCACCACACTATCAAATAATCGCAAAATGGCATGTATAGCTAGACCCAAACGTATTATGGTAGTCCTAGAATCGACTAAACCGTGGCTCTAATACCAATAAATTTTAACACCCCATACCCGAGACCGTTTCCGGAGTCGAACACGAGGTGCTAACTTATTTCGTTGTAAAACACAGTTCATTTAAAATTTCCAGACAAGCTAGCTAACTGCGTCACTGTCACCTTAAAAATCATATCTCGAGTTCCAAAACTCGAAAACAAGTTCTGTAAATTTTTCCTGAAACTATACTCATATGTCCATCTAAAAATTTTTTTCTAGAATTTTTGGTTGGGCCAATTAGTACAGTTTATTAGTTAAAGCCTCCCCTGTTTCAGGGTTCGTCTGCTCTGACCTTCATGCATTACGACTTATATTTCTCCCTGTACAGGGCTTCAATACTTATTATGTTTGTTTCTAACGAAACTAGACTCCAAATGGAATCTATACATATATGGCATGACCTCTAATTATCTCTGGTTAATTTATAGTGAATTTCCGAAGTCAGATCAGGGGATCCAAAAATCGCTCTGGCCCTGTTCTACGAAAACTCAAATATCTCTTAAAATACAACTCATATGATCGTTTCGTTTCTTCCATATGAAATTAGATTCATCAAGGTTCGATTACATAATTTATTCACTATTTAATTCCATTCCTACTATTTTTAGTGATTTTTCAAATTTACAACACTGCTGCTGTCAGCATCTGCCTTTAAGGTAGACTTTACCTATTTCATAGTTTCCATGATTCAACTAGCCCTTTAGCATATATAGCACAAATTATGATCATGATTAACCATTCCAATGGCCAATCATTGCCAAGCATATCCACACCTCTCAATAACCATATCCATACAAAATGATATTAACACTATGCTCAAAATATATAAGCCATTTTCGCATGGCTATCCAAATATATACAACACCAAAGTACTTGACTAATAACACAAGGGCAGTCCTATACATGCCATTTTCAGAGTTCAACCAAAAGTGTACCAAAAGGGCTTTGATAGTGTGGACGACTTCGACTTCGACAATCCCGAGTCCGATAGCTGACGAACCAAAATTTATAAAACAGAGAATCAAAGAAACGGAATAAGCATTTAATGCTTAGTAAGTTTTGAGCAATGAAATCATGCACAACTGAAGTATAGCATTCATACGACTAAACGAATAATTTCATATACACATTTTCTCACAATCATACCTACTTCGCATTTTCAACCCTTATATTCATACATAAGAAATCAACTTGACTAAAAGCCTAAGCTTGTTAATCGATTGAGCAAATACTATTTAGAAGGAATCAATTATCTCAATGCACATACGAAACATACCTCATCATTGGGATTTTACGAGCGTATTAATTGAAATTATTACAGCAAGATCGCTCATTCCCAAACCCAATTATCTTCGGGATTTAGCCAGATATAACCACTCGCACAAGGCCGTCGGGTGTTAGCCCGGATATGGCCACTAGCACAAATGCCTTCGGGACTTAGCCCGGATATAGTAACTCGCACAAATGCCTTCGGACTTAGCCCAAATTTGTAACTCGACAAATGCCTTCGGGACTTAGCCCGGATTAATCACTAGCACAAATGTCTTGGGACTTAACCCGTTAGCATCCGAATATTCATGCACATATCAAGAAATCATGACACATCTTTATTTCATTTTCATAACTAGAATTCAAACACAAATCGCTTATTAAGCATTCCCATTTTCTACCGATAGCCATATACTGAACAGCATGATTCGCTTGCTTCATGACATGATTTCTATGCACATACGGCTACCCATCATACGATAGACTAATTAACTCAACATATAATTCAAGTAGAATCATTATATCACCGTATATTTGTTATGATTATACGTCATGACTTAATCAAATCGTAAACTAAGTTTCATTACTCGAAAACTTACCTCGGATGTTGTCGAACGATTTCGACGGCTATTCGATCACTTTTTCCTACCCTTTATTGGATTTAGTTCCCCTTTGCTCTTGAGCTTAATTTAACAAATAAATTGATTTAATCATTTGAACATCAAAAAGAGAAACTCAAGGTACTTAACCCATATATACATTAGACATTAGAGTCACATATATATGAAATCATGATTCAACTCAACATATTAGCCCACACTCTCTTTTAGCCGATCATCTAAGCCAAGATAAAAGCATCAATATGCTTGCCTCTAACCGAATACATGCAACATCAATCTAACTCATGTGGCCGAATATGCATGTCTATGTTGAGGTCGATTCTATACTTAATACATTCTACAAATATGGTTACTTGTATTGACTACATACCATTTCGTTTCAAGTTCAAAACTCAGGTAATACACATATATACACTAATAATCAAATACTAATATTTGCACTTCACCTTACTATCAATTCTCATCTACTTCCTACCATGGCCGAATGCATCAAGACACCATACCATTTCAATTTTGGTCATGGGTTAAACAAAGAACTTAATGTCTAACTCAAAAATGCTAAAAAGAAAATCCAAGAGTCATCAATCACCATCACATATATCATTACAAAGCTTCACACTTAGCATGCAAATGACATCAACACAAGTCCACCTTAGCCAAACTTAGCTCATCTTCATGTCTCATCACCACAACATCAACCACCAACCAAGAAGGCAACACCCATGGTCAATATCATCTCCATCTCATAGCAAAGATGTAGACCATGGGGTAGGTAGAACTCAAGCTAACAACTAAAAATATGCATGAATCTCATGGAACAACATCAACATACCTTAGCCTAGTGAACCACCATAGCCGATTTTCTCCAAGCTCTTTTCCTCTCTTTCTTTCTTCTATTCGCCAAGTTCACAACATGAGAACATTTTTTCTTTTCTTTTTCTTCATCATTTTCCTTTTATTATTTTATTACCATGCTCCTTATTTTATCATTTCTAACATAAACCATTAACACAACATGTTTATGACATGTTTTACCCATCACACTTTGTCCACCCTTATTGTCATGGCCGGCCACTACTAATTAAATAGGGGAAATTGACATGCAAGTCCACCCCTTTGATTACATGCACTAATAGATCCTTATAGATTAACCTATCACATTTCAAAAGTGTCACACATAAGTCCGATTAACTAAATTCACATGCAATTAACTAAATCAAAGCTTAAAACTTTCACACATTCATATTCACATATTTTAGACAATAATTATCATATTCAAATAATTTGGTGACTCGGTTTAGCGGTCCTGAAACCGCTTTCCGACTAGGGTCACTTTAGGGCTGTCACAAAATATAATTCGTGTGGTGAGTTGATTATATCTTCTTCTAATATGTTGGTTGTTGGAATTCCTAATCAAGTTCGTGTGTTCAAGCCTGGTATTTGCTACATGAATTCATTTTATGGAAACATTAAGCACTTGGCATCATTTGCATTCAAATTATGTTTGCTTGATGTTCGAACTTTTGATAAGAAGGTGAAATTCAATGATTTAGGTTTCAATTTTGATTCGTTTACCAATCACCTTGTTTGGCCACATCTGAAATTTTCATTCCATTTTGAGAAGGTAAGATCGACTTATGCTTTGGGACTTGAATCAAATTTCAACGATGATTTATTTTTGTCTTTTCAGTCCATACCTCCTATTGAAACTAATCTTTTACATTTTTGTGAATGTAACCCTTTAAAAAGCACGAGCTGTCATGGTGCTTCGTCACCAACCTAAGTTGATCGAGGTAAAAGGTTTGTTTTACATTATCTGTCCGAAGAGAGAAGATTTATCTTGTTTGAAAAAGGTAAAACCGATCCTAAATTTTCTTCTCTTCAAGATCGACAAGGTAAAGTTTATGAAAATTTTCAAATACTTTTACTCTATTCGAATGTTGTTGAAAATCTTTTTGATGGTTTGATGTTTGGAAATTGTTTGTACCTTGTTTTGATTGATTGTTGTCTTTGGCCTAGTAGTGATTCGTTTGTGTTGTAAAGTGATTACACAAATCATGTTGTTAATAAGCGAAAGAGTGATTTAGTTTCCAATTGGCCATGGTACACTTTGCGTGTACATTCCTATGAATTGTTATTTTTGAATAAACATATTGAAATGTTTTGGATGAGGAATAATGTGTTTAAGTGCCTGCCATCATTTACAACCAATTATCCCTTGATCCAACTTAGTCTTCACGTTTCTAACGAAACTCTTTGATAAATTTACGTATGATTGCTTTGTCCAATTGAGATTTTTGGCATATGTTCGATTGAATAAATTTTTTATGAACTATCAAACACATTTGAATCTGACTCCTTTGAGTTTCTTTTTATTGGCTGTGGTAAGAATTTTTCAGGTTTGTGTGATATCTTCCATCCCATTTGACCGAGGAAAACCATGCATGAGTCAAAGTTCTCCCATGGACAAACGGCTCGACTTGAGGACAAGTCGCCTAAAAGAGGGGGGGAATGATACGAGCACGCCCCGCGAACTTCATCGAACAAGTCTATCAAGCCGAGCATTGACATGTTGGCAAGCTGATCCCACTCGCTTCGGCTCCACGAGCTCGGCCCAGCTCAAATCCAAATTATTCGAGCTCAATCCAACTTGCCTGAGCTAACTGAGCTTACTCCTAGCTCATATTCAGCTCACGAGCTAAACCTTAGCTCAACTTCAGCTTAGGAGTTTAGCCTCAGCTCAACTTTAGCTCACGAGCTAAAGCTTAACTCATTTTTAGTTTAACTCAGTTTTGTCTTTAATGCATTAAATAAAATTTGCACATATTTATTTAAGCATTAAACTTGTCTTATATTAATATTTGTTATTAATATGTCATAGTCATTACATAAATTGATTATGTTCACATAGCTGAATTAATGCATGACATTAATGTGTTCACATCATGCTAAATTTATGAGTGTTCATGAGATGTCTTAATGACTTGTTTATTTCATGTAGGTATATTCCTTTGGACGGTACAATGTATGGATAAAGAAACATCTCTTTTGGGCATTCCACACTCATGAATGAAGAAGTATTAAATGCTGGTGCATGTACGGCTAGATGCAATGTTTCTACAAATTCATGCATGTGTCGAATGCATGTATGGACATTAAAGGCTAGTCCATGAATGGATCAAATGCATGGGATGATAGAATGCATGAATGGCTTAAGTGCATGTATGGTGGCTGTCTCCTAACTTTCCAAGGCACTTATTCGCCAAGAAGTAGTCGCTAACTAATTCTATGTTGACTATAGAGCTCCTTGAACATGTTCACACTTTGAATTGACCTATAGGCTACTACACATGCATGGATGGGTTCAAGAACGTCCAAGGGAAGGAATTAACTCAATAATTCAACACATTGATTGAATTAAGTGCGTGCACAAAGGGGAGAACGAATTTACTAGGTTCATGCTACCATTTATGAACCTACATGCTATTAAAGAGTTTAATTATGAGGATACATGTTCCATACAAGTGCATGAACGTCCCAAGGAGATGAATGCAACCTTTGGTGCACATACAAGTCACTTGAAGCCTTTCTTTATGATTAAGCATTCATGCACACACTTAGGGGGAAGAAAGTGTCCATTCAACTAGTTCATAAATCTGCCAAATTTATAAACTATTTTAATACATTAAGGTGAACGTTTTTATTATTGTGTGAACACCTAGATGCCGAATTTGAATGGTCATCTATGTGCCTATAAGTATTTGTTTTCTTTCAATTGTAAGGACTTTTGCCAAATTTTTATTGAATTTAATCTTGTGAGAATTTTCTTCTCTAAACTTTGTTTGAGACTTTGTTGACTTATCTACCTAGTAGTGGCGTCAACCTGCTTTCTTTCACCCTTATACCGAGGTTCCTACTTTGCTAAGTAGCGGGTCAAGGTTTTATCACTTTCATTCTCCACCTTGAAAGCCTATAAGCAATTGGGTCAATACTCTCTAGTATTGGTTCGTGCTTACTTTTGAGTTCCTTCTTTCCATTCTTTCATTTACTTTAAACCGAACCTTAATATTCATATTTTAAACCCTTTCTTTGAACCCCTTGAATAGCTTCCGCATAATTCATTTAGAAACAAACATCCTTTTCAACAAACCGAACGATACTTTCTCGTAGACGATCGGGCAAACTCGCATACGACTCGACTCTCCCCGAGGCGGTTCGTGTCACTAAGTGTTCTGTTTAGTCTAGTGGGCCTCTGTTAAAAAGGTAAACAATTTTCGTTACAAGGTAAAGTATTATCTTATTTGTGTTTAAAAGATTGAATTAAAAATAAATTGTGAAATGAAAGGATAGAGAATGGATTAGTAAGTAAAAATGATTATGATTGAGATATCAGACAATTTTTCTGAGGATTATTCAGAATACGCAATGTTACTGTTAAGAAAGAAGTTATTAATGAGTAATTGATTTATTTAGGTATGGTATCTACAAAACGAATTTACTGGAAATTTCTTCTGAATTAGTTCTTTTAGTGAGTTGTATAATGTAGAATTATTGATGATTTTAGTAGTCAGTTGCACAGTGGTAAAATGGAAAAGATAACTGACTGCAACTGTTATGATTATATATCTTACAGCAATCTTTTCTGGGTATTCTACATGATTTGTATATATACAGAAATCTATGTAATTGTTCATTTTCAAATGTGATTACTATTTTATAGAAAGGTTGGCTGATCATGATGTTAAAGGGAATTGTTGAAAGTCTGATTAAAACATGAGCGGTACTGCTTATCTCTTCTCTGATTTTCTAATAAATTATACTTGAGAGAAGATTTGATAAAAAGATTTATATGATGTTGTTTTCTACTTCTATTGATTGAATCTCTAAATTGTAAATATAATATAATATATATATTTGAGAAAGATATTTATTAGTCGAAGACCATTACATTTACTGTTATAACTCCTAATTCGAATATGGAAGTTTAGTAATATGAATTACTAATTGTGGATATCATGTTATTGCATTGGTTGTTATTGGGACTATTTTTAGTCTTTTCTTTTCTGTTTGGGAAGTACTATTGATATTGAAGTATCATTTTATTTCTAAGGTTGAGACGCTGACCTTATTATGGCACTATGGTTTCAATTGGTATGATGGTTACAACTTCAGAAAGTTTAAAGCTTAGGCGTTAATAATTGATAGTTATACTGATGATACAGTTATTACAGAAAGATGTAAGATTTGAATGGTTTAATAAATGTTAGCAAAATTTTGACCAGATAAAAGTTCTGTTGATCGAAGCATCAGTTCTGGTTCAGCCTAAATCGGGTAAGAAAATTGTGATTTACAGTGATATGTCATTGAGTGGGTAAATTGTGTTTTGATGCAGTAAGACAAAGTAATAGTCTACACTTTTAAACAATTAAAAATCATATGAAAACAATTACCTGATATATGAGTTAGAAGTGGCAGTTAATGTTTCAGCTTTGAAAATTGGTGATACTATTAGTTAGTGATAAATATTTGAACCTCTCTTCCGAAGGAATTTTCGAGGATGAAAATTCTAAAAAAGGGGGAGAGTTGTAATAGCCCAAATTTTAGCGATGTTAAAAATCGTGGTTCGAGACCACCAAATCCAAAAAATGAACTCGTAGTTTATATTATTTAATATTTATGAGCCAAATGTAGCCTTTAAAAGATTTTTGAAATAGTAAATTGTGCTTTATAAAGATTTATTTGGTTAAGAAATTAAGAAAAAAAGTATCGAGATCTCGGTGTTATAAACCGAGCCATAAATATTTTTATAAATATTCACGGAGTGTCAATAAGATAGTATTAAAATTTTGTTAGAAAATTTTGACGTTTCAGTGATTAATTAAATAAAAAGGACTAAATGGAAAAAGGCGTAAAAGTTACTAGAAGGATTAAATAGCTCAATTGTCAAATGAGGAAGGACCTAAAGTGCAAATAAGCCTAAAGGAGATACTTTGGGCGACACAAGAAGAGAAAAATCAGGAAAACTGAGGAAATAAGGGCAAAATCAGAAAATAACAAAATTTACTAAATAAAAAGGGGACTAGAATGGAATATCTAGAATTCTCTTCATTTCTCTTAATTTTCATCAGCTGAAAAATAGCCATGGAAGAGGGTTCAAGCTGATTTTCATACTCTAGCTTCACGTAAGTTTAATTCTTGCTTTCTTCTTGAAATTTCTAAGATTTTGGACTTTTACAATTGGGTCCAACTTACTATGTATTAGTTTTTGATTCCATGGCTAATTTTTAATGTTGCTATGGATGAGCGTTGGAAGCATATGATTAATAAATATAGAATTGAAGCTTTAATTTTGATGTATGATGATTTTATCAAGTAAAATTGATGGAAATTGATTTTAAGACCATTGAAAGAGTTTGGAATTAAGGTTTAGTGCTAAAGTTCTTATTTTCAGAGGTTATGAAGTAGTTTAAAATGATATAATAAAGTATTAATTGAGAAAATTTAGCTCAATTGAGGGGTTAATTGAGCAAGGACTAAATTGTATGAACTGTGAAATTTTGGGTAAAATGGAAATCAACATTTTGCATTAAAACTGTTTTGGACAACAGCAGTAGTCTAAATTTGAAAAATCACAAAAACTTTTATAAATAGAATTAGGGGATGAATAAAATATGAAATTAAAGCTTATTGAATCTAGTTTCTTATAGAAGAAACGATGTAAGTAATGGAATTGTAAATCATGAGATATAATAAATTTTATGACACAAGGTCAGAATGATTTTGGGTTCCCCTATTCTGAATTTGGAAAATCATAAAAAATTGAATACAAATAATTAGGGGATTAAATTTATATTTTTAGAATCCTGAATGAGTCTATTTTCAAAAGAAATAAACAATAATATTATTCAAATTCTTTACAAGGAGATAATTAATTTTTAGTTAAGAAGGGTGGGAACTGTCAGATAACAGAACAGGGGTGAATTTAAAGAATAAAATGTACTTATTGGTTAAACCAAAAATTCTGAAACTTTTATGGTAAGAAGATACATGAGTCTATTTTCATGGAAAATTAGAAGATCTTAATTTGGAGTTTTGTAGCCCAAGATAAAAATAATTTAGTGACTGTGACATAGATGGACAGCTTGAATATTCATATAAGTAAATAGTAAAAATTATAAATAATGTTACTTACAAGTGTGTTATATACATTAAGGATGTGGAATCGAGAGGAGGAGGAAGAAAATATGTGAGTGACCAATGCATAAATTGATCACATGCTCAATTATATTTGGTAAATGTTAAACTTTGTTAAAATGAAAAATATTCATGTTTGAATTAAATGTTATATATGTTAAAGAATAATTTGAATATTTCATATTGCCTAATAAATGAATATCCGATATTGCCTAGTAAATGTCAAGCCAAATATAAAAAAAATATGTTATAAGTGGAATATGTGTGAAAGAATGTGGTAAGTATTTTCATGGTTATTATTGAGCTCATTCACATGAATCTATCATTTGAAATTGTGATAGACAGGAAGAAATAGTGAATGACATGCTTATGTATGGTTATATATATTTATTTGAAACACAAGAAAATGATGGTTATATATTTGATATATGGAGATGTGAGACTATGATATATGAACATGGAATATATTTTATAACTGTGTTCATTCATAATTATAGAATTGTGCAACTCAAGTGTACTATTTGTATAAAGATAGTATTTCAAACGATTTGATGAGTAAAGCTCCAATGTAAGATAGTCTAAAATTAGGACAAATTGTTATGAAAGCGTATTTAAAATAAATAGATATGATTGTTATAAGTTATGTGAATAAATGATGTGTAAAAGTATATGCATATGAGAAATTTAATGAAAGTTGAGCCCATACATGTTTCTTGTATTTATATGAATTATATGACTAACAATGTGATAAGAATAGGTATTAGGGCTCATGATCAATTCAAATAATTATGCTTTGCATAATTATGTTGAATATAGAGAAGCGGTAAGTTAATTACCACGTTATACGAATTTATTAAATATTACATGTTTACTTTGTTTTACTTTTTTCCTAATTAATAATGATTCGATATGCTCCAGTAATGCCTCGTACCCTGTTCCGATGACGGATACGGGTAGGGGTGTTACAAAAATAAGGACTTTGATTCATTTATTTTAGTTACTTTAGTTATTTTAGTTTGTGTCTTTAATTATGTCATGATTTGAACATCATTAGTATGAGTCTTTAATTATGTCATAGTTTGAACATCATTAATATATGTTTTGCATTTAATAAAGTCATGCATTATGTAACTCTCATGTTAGTTAAATTTTGCATCATTAAATTAAGTCATGCAATAAGTAACTCATTTGTTCATTTTGTTTACATCTTAAACCATGCATTTAAGCATCTTAGTTGTTAAATATGTTTGAGTTTGTTTATATAAGTATGTTATTTAATTCGGCTGTTACTTTTTACTGTATAAGTTAAAGTGTGTTTATTTTCATTTTAAATAAGGTGATTTGAGCTGCATGTTCATAATAAATTTGTGTATGAGTGTTTATAGTGTGATGATTCTTATGATTGTCTTTAATGCTTAATTATCTACCTTGTAGGTGACTATTCGTATGGCTAATTGAATTTTCAAGTTTGGATGTTTTTCAAGCCTTTAAAAATCATTATGGTGGCTGTTCAAATGGTCCAAGAGTGTCTCTTCAAATATGTTTAGTTTTAAAGCATTCAAAGTTAGTTAATGAGCCAATTAAAGAGATGAATCACAAGTTTTTTGACATTCAGTTTAAGGGAGATGAAGGGACACCAAATAGCACATTAAGGGTTCATTAAGTCATCAATAAAGTGAAGAGACATGCCTTTTCATCTACATCAGAATCAAGTAAAGAAACATAACTATTAGCTTCCCTACATGAGTTTAAAATGAAATTAATGCCTGTAATAACCTTAGTTAATTGCTGAAGATAAAAGGCCTCACATAGGCATTCGAATAGTCATAATAATGCCTGTAAATAATTTGTAAGGAAACATTGTTTTGGTTAGACTTTTGCTCAATTTATGAATTGTTTGATACTTGTGAGAATACAAATCTCCTTGTTTCTCTCTAGGATTGATCTAACTTATCAAGCTAAGTCTTGTAGCGTTATTTCCATCGGTGTTATCACTTTTAAGTACGGCGTTCAACATACCTCTAGTTCCTATCTAGCTAGATAGTGGGTCAAGGTTTCTTTGCTATATTCCCAAGCATTTTCACCTATGAGCTGTTTAAGACTCGGGTAAAAAATTTCCTATATTGTTGGTTCTATTTTAGCCCTTAGCCAATCCTCATCCATCTTTCATCTAAACCATCTTTGTTACCTTTGTTTGAACCTATTTCTCAACCTCTTCCAATTTATTTTGAAAACAATCCAAGCCTTACTTAATTTCACGATCAGGCAATCTAAATGAATTGAATCAACACCAAACTTAGTTCGTATTAATAAAGTTCATAAAAGATAAAAAAAAGTCCCCTCAAATGACACTTACACAACTATTTATAAACTCTAAAATGCCTATTGACATTCGACATCTAATGTGTTCATACTAATCTTAAATCTGTTCACACTTGTATTTAACATGTTCACATACATAGCATTAGAATTCGGTGCATGCCTAACAACGGTGCATGAATTGGCCGAATAATCATGTTGCTTCATTTGGTGCATTCATGATGCTTAACCTTGAAAGAAAGTCGTAATTACATGAATGTGCAGCTTTTAATTCTCCTACACTTCCCTTGGTCGAATGTATATAGCATGGGATTTGTACCAACTTAAATTAAGGCTTTAATATGTCTTGAATACTTGAATGTACAACTTGAGTGTTTAGAAATTCATCTCCCATGTTTCCAAACGTCCATGAATCATTAAGTACATGAACAATCAGCAACTCCTTCATGCATGAACATCCCAATGCATGCTCCCCTTTTAATGCTGTCCATTGAAGCCTCAAATGCATGAACAATCAGCAGCCAATGTGAACACCTACAAGACACATTAAACACAACTTAGACATATTTAATTGGTTTGAATTAAAACATGTTTTAAAGATGTCTGAATTAAGACATATTTAAAACATACTAAGACATATTTAAAACTCAGATTTAAAATGTTCAAATTATGATATAATTAAACTCATATTAAAGTTGTCAAAATTATGACTTAATTAATAACTTAAACTAATTAAACTAAATTAACCAAAATTGACTTAATTTTTTATTCTAGCAAATAAAATGCACAAGATTAAAAAGAGCTAAAGTTGAGCTAAATGTGTAATATCTTGAATTACGGCTTAGACGAAACAGTGGTTTTGAGATCACAAATCTAAAGTAGAAATCATTATTTTATGTTTATTATGAGGTCTATGATATGATTTCATGCTTGTGTGAAAATTTCATGAAGAAATTTTATGAGTAAAGTGTCCAATTTGACTTTAAGGACTAAATTGAATAAGTTGCAAAGTATTTGTTTCTAGAAGCTTTTAGTATGAAATAGCTTGGGATTACTAATTAGAGGTCCCTAAATAGCAATTTACTCAATTTCTATTTTTATGGACAAAAATGGGCATGTATGGATAAAATCTGAAAGTTTAGTGAATAAAATAATAAAAAGGGAAAAATCAAGCAAATGTTGCTCATCTTCTCCATGCCATAGCCGAAATTCTCAAGCTCTCCAAAGCTAGGGTTTTTCAACTTTTCAAGCTTGAAAGTAAGTCAATCCTAGCTCGTTTTTAATGTTCTTTGCATTTTTGAGATCCTAAAAGCATGATTTAGCTATTTCTACCCTTTATTTGAACTAGGGTTTATGTTCAAAAAAATTACCCATGTGTGTCATGCATGTATTTTGATGATTAATGGAGGAATATGGAAGTTTGGTGTTAAATGAACATTTTTTTTCTAAGTGATTTTTCATGAAAACACCTAAAAGGACTTGTTTGTAAAACATGTAAAATAGGTGTTAAAAATGTGATTTGATGAAAATGTGGGCTGTTATAAGAGGGAATATGTATCGGCTAGTGATGCGAACCTGGTCGTGTCATGTTACGACACAACTCGACGTCATCGAGAGTGGCCTAAGCTCGAGAGGCGTAAGTGCAAAATGAAGCTTAATTACAAGCTCATTTAGCTCACTAAGCATGCATTGCAATTTTATGCAAGCTGATCAACTCGATTCTAGCTTATTGAGCATGATTCAACTCGAATTCTATCTCATTGAGCTTAATTCAGCTCAAATTTTCTCATTTATATTTTTCTTCAATGCTTGCGTTTTTAGTTTGCTGGAATAAAATAAGTATGTTAGCTAAATTAGTTAAGTTCATAAATTAAATTGCGTTGTAATGTGTCAAATTCTGGACATGTTAATTGAGTTTAAATATGTCTTACATTGGTGGAAGACACTTGTCTCAGTGGTACCGAGGGAGAGGGTGACATGGGAATTTTTCCAAGAGGAGTTTTTGAAAAAGTATATCAGTCAGAGGTTTATGGATCAAAAAAGGAAAGAGTTTCTTGAGTTGAAACAAGGTAAAATGACTGTAACTGAATAGGAGCTTGAGTTTGTGAGACTCAACAAATACGTTCGGGAGTGTGTGTTGACGAGACTATTATGTGCAAGAGGTTTGAGGATGAATTAAACGAAGACATTTAAATGTTTGTTGGTATGCTTGAGCTGAAAGAGTTCATTGTACTTATTGAAAGAGCTTGTAAGGCCGAAGAATTGGCCAAAGAAAAGAGAAAGGCCGAGTCTGAAGCTAGAGACTCAAGGAAAAGGTCTATGAGCAAGTCATTTCAGTCCACATTGAAGAAGTCGAGGGATTTCTATTCCCGCTCCCATGCTTCTACTGGACATCCGAATAGAAATAAAGATAAATAGTATTTGGGTACTAAGGCTCAGACCACCTCGATTGCTCGTGTTCGTAATGCTCGACCAAGTAGGTCGGAATGTCCACAATGTGGTAGATGTCACCTCGGTGAGTGTCGAGGGAGTGACAGGACCTATTTCATGCTTTAATTTTGTCATTTGTGAGTGAAATTATGAAATAGGACCTATGTGAAAATGTTTGAAAATGCTATAGGCTAAATTGAAGTGGCCAAATAAATAGGAGTGCAAAATAGGAGGATTTGCATGACAAACCTACCATTTTACATGAAGTGGCCAGCCATCATGTTGTTGTAGACAAAATGTGCACTTGATATCCATAATTTATGGTACAAATTGATACAAATTGATAATAGGTTAGGTAAATGTTCCATGATAATGGGTTAGGTAAATGTTTCATGATAATGGGTTAGGTAAATGTTTCATGATAAGAATTTCATGTCTTTTGTATTAAAGAATTAAATGGATGAAATATGAAGTTTTATTAAAAGAAAAAAGGGTGAAAAGAACAAAGTTTTGTCCATCTTTGCTCATCATAGCTGAAAGTTAGAGAAGAGAAAGGAGAGGAGAAAGCTCTTGAGTATTCGGTCATTAGGAGGAGGAAAATTGAAGGTAAGTTCTTGGTACCTTGCTTCTATTTTGAGGTTCATGAGTTCTTCTTGATTCTACCTTAACTCTTGAAGTATATTTTGATTTTTGGTTGTGTTGTGAGCATTTGGTCATGAATTAAAATGAAGGAAATGGTTGTTGTTTCATGTTCTTTTGATGAAAATGGAAGATATGTGAAGTTGAGCCAAACAAATGAGCATGCATGTGCCTTAGATGCTAAAGGAAAAATCGGCTAACATGTTGTGCTTTAAAATGATGAAATGGAGATTATGCTTAAGTAAAAATCATAGATATGTGATGATTGATTGGTGATAAACATGTTTAAATAACATGCATGCAAGATAGGTGTATGAAAGAGTGATTTGGTAATAAATCGCTTGGGACAAAGAAGATAACATGACTTTGGAAAATCACCATAAATTGTGGGAGATGAATTAGAAGCTGAATAAATTATGTAATTAAAGCTTATTGAGTCTAGTTTCTAATGAAATAAACAAGAACATATTTTGAATTATGTACAATGAGAAATTTGATTCGTAATGAAGAGTGGTGTCAAACAGTGAAACATGGGAAACTTTGAGAAAAATATGGTATTGATTGGCTAAACCAAAAATTATGAAAATTATATGGATAGAAGATATATGAGTCTATTTTCATGAAAAAGTAATGGAACTTGATTTGGAGTTTCGTAGCTCCAGTTATAAATAATTTAGTGACTGTTGCTCAGGAAGACAGCTTGCAGTGAAATTATGATTATGTGGTAAACATTGACAAAAATTTGTTAATGAGTTGCTTATTGATTTCTTATAAGCTTACTATGATCTGTAGGTGTGGTTGGCCGAATATTGTAAGGGGTTAATCGTAGTTTGTATTTGAATAGTTAGATTAACGTGTTAGTAATCCAATTGTAGGCGGTTCGTGTGTGGATCTCACAAGATATCGTTGCAAACAGGTGTGTAACTAACACCCTCTTTCTTAGTCTAGATCGGCAAAAGTCAAAAAGCCAAAATGCTGAAAATCGGTATTTTGTAGATTTGCTAGTGTGCGAATGCTCGTGAGGTAAATCGATTAATGTTTTTGGTAAGCTGTAATGTTTGGACTGCAAAGTGCATGATTTCTGTGCCCTCGATATGTTTGGGCTTAATGGGCGAAAATTGGAATGATGGGCCAACGGGCCAAATTCGGTAAGAACCCTCGGTACGTGATTCTGTTAGTACGTGAAAAGTAAAAATATGCATGAAAAACCCTAAAATAGATAAATTACTGAAATACCTTTAAAAGTGGAAAATTTACAGTTTTACCCTTAGTAGATAAATTACCGAAATACCCCTAGGGTTAAATTGACCTAAATGCATGTTTGATTGTTGTTACTACTGCATGCCATGTTGTTATTATCGATGCATGGACCGGGATATTGACGGAGGAAGTACTAAAAGTGGCTTGTCCACGATCGGAGGCTTTGCCTCAATTTATCGTTAATCGAGCAACAAGGTTGCAAGCTGTGGAGTGTTAAATGGGTGGGTTGAGCTATTCCCACATGGAGTGTATGGCTGGTACGGGTGGAGTGTAGTGGTTGGTGGGTTGAGTAGTCTCCCAAATGGGCTTGCATATGTTTACTGATGTTGCATGTATTTTGAAATGGGCTTATGGGCCATACTATTATCTGAATAAGGGGCTAAGGCCGGTTTATTGTAATCTGAAAAGGGCTCGCCCAAGACCACTACTACCCAAATGGGCTTGCATATGTTTACTTGATGTTGCATGTATTTTGAAATGGGCCTATGGGCTATACTGCTATCTGAATAAGGGCTAAGGCCCGTTTATTGTAATCTGAAAGGGCTCGGCCCAGACCACTGCATTACTGAATGGGCTTAGGTCCAATGGGCTTGAGCCGACTTGGGCTTTGAATGGGTTTTCCTTACACACCGAGTTTCCCCAAACTCACCCCTTTTATTTTCATCCACGCAGAAATCCCCAACCATAGTGGGCTTGGAGCGTGAGGGAATTCGAGTGGCCACCCGCTCGAAAGTTTGATTTTCTTCCGTGAACTGGACATCCTTTTATTTACGTTTGAAGTTTTGGGCTTTTAAATGTAATAAGGCCGCTTAATTATTTTTGATGGTTTTAATATGTATTACTAAGATAGGTAATACTTATTTTAACTGTTGAAATTGGATAGCTTTAGGGCGCATTTTCAAAAACAACAATTGATTTCAAAATAACACGACAACAAGCAAAGCTTCTACAATGAAAGTATTGTCCAAAATTAATCACTTTTCCTAAAAATGACTTAATCAAATCGGTTTCCTAGAAATATCCATGACGTTAAGGTGTGGCAATGGCGGTATGCATGTCAGGATTGGATCCGGGAGCTTGGTATTAAGCAATCAGATGGACTCACCACCTCTTTTCGGTTTCCTACCTAGTGCACTTCCATTCACTTTAACCTTTAATGAATTAATCTTTTGAACATCAAGTACGATTTTCTGGACTTAGAATGGAATTTTTTTTTTTACGTTTTTGATGTGGCATGCCGGATCCGGCCATAACTTTTGGGCCGGGTTTGGGGTGCTACATTTAGTGGTATCAGAGCCTAGGTTGCAACAACTCGGCTGTGGAATAGGTTTACAAAAACAAAGATTTTTGAAAACGAAAATTTTATAAAGAATGCGAAAAACTCGATTTTCAAAATTTAGATCTTTAGAAGGTGGCATTCTGAATCTCCGGCTGAAGTCTGTAAGTATTACTCTGAACTCTTCTGAATATTTTTCTGACTTATCTGTTCAGATCAAATCCTGCTAGGATACTCTAGATAGGATGATATGAAACCATAGGAAAATCGATAAGAGATCAAATCGTAGCTAGACTTGATTCTGCGAAAACAAACTCGAACTCATCGTCGATTCATAAAACATCTGTAATAAACACCGAATATTAATTGATGCATAAAATTCATAATCAAGATAATACGATATGAGTACAAGAGGCCGTGGACGGCCGAGGAAGTGGTCGAGAGATCTTCGTCTTGAGACATATACCGCGGTGGATGCACCGGTACCACCCGCAATGAGGTAGAGTCTCATGACCGCAAATCTCGGGATGATGCCTGTCATAGACAATGCTTCGTGTTCGGAAAGGGTTGCCGGGCAAGTACAGCAATGGAGTTCGGGGATCTATTTCTGAACGACTTCGGCTAACTGAGTAGAGATTTTTAGGGGCGTGTCTGGTATCGCCTTGAATGTGGCAGAATATTGATTGGAGGCCACAGAACGGATTATGGACAACTTGGACCGCTCGAGGAGATTGTGAGTGGGGTATCTGTACTAAGTCCTTTGGGTCACTTTCGGTTAGGGTAGACAAAGCGTATAGGATGTACCCTTGGAAACTCAAGGTAAGATTTTCCCGGAGATCGATGGAGTTACCGTTCAGAGAGTTTGATCTCATTTTGGGAATGGACTGGCTTGTTAAACATAAAGCGACTCTGGATTGTGCTGCTAAATGAATGGTGTTAAGGACCACAAAGGATGAGGAGGTTATGGTGATAGGTGAGTGAAGGGATTATTTGTCCAATGTGGTGTCGGTCAGAAAGGTTGTGAGGTCTATTTGGAACTTGTAAGTCAGTCAGAAGAGGAGGGACTGACAGTGGATAAGGTAGGGACCGTAAAAGAGTTCCAAGATGTTTTTCCGAAGGAGCTTCCAGGATTGCCTCCTAACCGAGAAGTTGAGTTTGGAATAGATTTATTGCCTGGAACGACACCATTGTCTATCGCACCGTATAGAATGGCACCGAAGGAGTTGGTAGAGCTAAAGGCACAAATTCAAGAGTTGTTGGATAGAGGCTTCATTAGGCCAAGTGTGTCTCCATGGGGAGCACCGGTACTATTCGTGAAGAAGAAGGATAGTACAATGCGGATGTGCATTGATTATCGCAGTTGAACAAACTGACAATTAAGAATAAGTATCCACTGCCAAGGATTGACGAGCTGTTTGACCAGCTTAGAGGGGCTTCTGTATTTTCTAAGATCAACCTTCGATCTGGATATCATCAGTTAAGGGTCAAGGAGGTAGATATCCATAAGACGGCATTCAGGACTCGGTATGGTCATTACGAGTTTCTGGTTATGCCATTTGGACTAACGAATGCTCCTGTAGCGTTTATGGATTTGATGAATCGTGTGTTCCAACCATGTTTGGATCAGTTCGTAGTCGTCTTTATTGACGATATCCTGGTATATTCTAAAACTGAAACGAAACATGATGAGCATCTCCGTATAGTGCTGTAAGTATTAAGGGAGAAGGAACTCTTTGCGAAGTTCAGCAAGTGTGAATTTTGGTTGAGGGAGGTAACCTTCTTAGGACATGTGGTCTCTGCTGAGGGGATTAAGGTGGACCCTCGGAAAATTGAAGCCATTTTGGAGTGGAAACCGCCTAGGTCAGTGTCAGAAATACAAAGTTTTCTAGGACTGGCAGGATACTACAGAAGGTTTGTGGAAGGTTTTTCTGTGATGGCAGCACCTCTAACAAAACACATAAGGAAAGGAGTACCGTTTGTATGGACTAAAAAACAGTAGGAAGCTTTTGAGAAGTTGAAGAAAGTTTTGACTGAAGCACTTGTGTTAATTTAGCCAGAGTCTGGGAATGATTTTACTGTGTGCAGTGACGCATCACACGTGGGTTTGGGCTGCGTGTTAATGCAAGAGGGTAAGGTGGTTGCATATGCATCATGATAGCTTAAGCCTCATGAGGGAAACTATTTGACTCATGATTTAGAGTTGGCAGCAGTGATATTTGCACTTAAGATTTGGAGACATTACTTGTACGGAGAAAGGTGTATTATATACACTGACCATAAGAGTCTTAAGTATTTGTTGACTCAGAAGGAGCTGAACCTTAGGCAAAGGAGATGGATTGAGTTGCTTAAGGATTATGACTGTTCGATCGAGTATCACCCAAGCAAGGCTAATGTGGTAGCCGATGCTCTAAGTCGTAGAGCTGTATCTGATCTGAGAGCAATGTTTGCTCGTCTGAGTCTGTATGATGATGGAAGTCTATTGGCTAAGTTGCAAGTGAGGCCAACCTGGTTGGATCAGATTAAGGAAAAACAGTTGAACGATGAGTCTTTGGTCGCTCGTTTTCAACAAGTTAAGGAAAGGGAAAACTTCTGAGTTTGGGAGCCAGAAAAGACGATGCAATAGCAATACTCTCATCTGTTTGGATTAGGTAAATTTCGAGGACGAAATTTCTTTAAAGAGGGTAGAGTTGTAACGCCCCAATTTTCGGGAATTCTGTGAATGTTGGCAAAATTTCATGCTTTAATTTTGTCATTTGTGAGTGAAATTATGAAATAGGACCTATGTGAAAATGTTTGAAAATGCTATAAGCTAAATTGAAGTGGCCAAATAAATAGGAGTGCAAAATAGGAGGATTTGCATGACAAACCTCCCATTTTACATGAAGTGGCCAGCCATCATGTTGTTGTAGACAAAATGTGCACTTGATATCCATAATTTATGGTACAAATTGATACAAATTGATAATAGGTTAGGTAAATGTTCCATGATAATGGGTTAGGTAAATGTTTCATGATAATGGGTTAGGTAAATGTTTCATGATAAGAATTTCATGTCTTTTGTATTAAAGAATTAAATGGATGAAATATGAAGTTTTATTAAAAGAAAAAGGGTGAAAAGAAAAAGTTTTGTCCATCTTTGTTCATCATAGCTAAAAGTTAGAGAAGAGAAAGGAGAGGAGAAAGCTCTTGAGTATTCGGTCATTAGGAGGAGGAAAATTGAAGGTAAGTTCTTGGTACCTTGCTTCTATTTTGAGGTTCATGAGTTCTTCTTGATTCTACCTTAACTCTTGAAGTATATTTTGATTTTTGGTTGTGTTGTGAGCATTTGGTCATGAATTAAAATGAAGGAAATGGTTGTTGTTTCATGTTCTTTTGATGAAAAATGGAAGATATGTTAAGTTAAGCCAAACAGATGAGCATGCATGTGCCTTAGATGCTAAAGGGAAAAATCGGCTAACATGTTGTGCTTTAAAATGATGAAATGGAGATTACGCTTAAGTAAAAATCATAGATATGTGATGATTGATTGGTGATATACATGTTTAAATAACATGCATGCAAGATAGGTGTATGAAAGAGTGATTTGGTAATAAATCTGCTTGGGACAGCAGCAGTAATGTGACTTTGGAAAATCACCATAAATTGTGGGAGATGAATTAGAAGCTGAATAAATTATGTAATTAAAGCTTATTTAGTCTAGTTTCTAATGAAATAAACAAGAACATATTTTGAATTCTGTACAATAAGAAATTTGATTCGTAATGAAGAGTGGTCAGATTAGTCAAACAGTGAAACATGGGAAACTTTGAGAAAAATCTGGTATTGATTGGCTAAACCAAAAATTATGAAAATTTTATGGATAGAAGATATATGAGTCTATTTTCATGGAAAATTAACGGAACTTGATTTGGAGTTTCGTAGCTCTAGTTATAAATAATTTAGTGACTGTTGCTCAGGAAGACAGCTTGCAGTGAAATTATGATTATGTGGTAAACATTGACAAAAATTTGTTAGTGAGTTGCTTATTGATTTCTTATAAGCTTACTATGATCTGTAGGTGTGGTTGGCCGAATATTGTAAGGGGTTAATACGTAGTTTGTATTTGAATAGTTAGATTAACGTGTTAGTAATCCAATTGTAGGCGGTTCGTGTGGATCTCGTCAAGATATCGTCGCAAAGCAGTGTGTAACTAACACCCTCTTTCTTAGTCTAGATCGGCAAAAGTCAAAAAGCCAAAATGCCGAAAACCGGTATTTTGTAGATTTGCGAAAAAGCGAATGCTCGTGAGGTAAATCGATTAATGTTTTTGGTAAGTCTGTAATGTTTGGACTGCAAAGTGCATGATTTCTGTGCCCTCGATATGTTTGGGCTTAATGGGCCAAAATTGGAACGATGGGCCAACGGGCCAAATTCGGTAAGAACCCTCGGTACGTGATTCTGTTAGTACGTGAAAAGTAGGAATATGCATGAAAAACCCTAAAATAGATAAATTATGAAATACCTTTAAAAGTGAAAAATTTACGCTTTACCTCTAGTAGATAAATTACCAAATACCTCTAGGGTTAAATTGACCTAAATGCATGTTTGATTGTTGTTACTTATCGCATGCCATGTTGTTATTATCGATGCATGGAATTTGGGATATTGACGGAGGAAGTCTTGAAAGTGGCTTGTCCACGTCTTGGAGGCTTTGCCTCAATTTATCGATAATCGAGCAGCAAAGTCTGCAATGTGGAGTGTTAAATGGGTGGGTTGAGCTATTCCCCACATGGAGTGTATGGCTGGTACGGGTGGAGTGTAGTGGTTGGTGGGTTGAGTAGTCTCCCAAATGGGCTTGCATATGTTTACTTGATGTTGCATGTATTTTGAAATAGGCTTATGGGCCATCTTGTTATCTCAATAAGGGCTAAGGCCGGTTTATTGTAATCTGAAAAGGGCTCGCCTAGTACCACTGTTACCCAAATGGGCTTGCATATGTTTCTTGATGTTGCATGTATTTTGAAATGGGCCTATGGGCTATCTTGCTATCTGAATAAGGGCTAAGGCCCGGTTTATTATAATCTGAAAAGGGCTCGCCCATACCACTGTTACTGAATGGGCTTAGGCCCAATGGGCTTGAGTGACTTGGGCTTTGAATGGGTTTTCCTTACACACTGAGTTTCCCAAACTCACCCTTTTATTTTCATCCACGCAGAAATCCCCAACCATAGTGGGCTTGGAGTCGTGAGGGAATTCGGAGTGGCCACCGTTCGAAAGTTTGATTTTCTTCTGGTGAACTAGACATCCTTTTATTTATGTTTGAAGTTTTTGGGCTTTTAAATGTAATAAGGCCGCTTAATTTTTTTTGATGGTTTTAATATGTATTACTAAGATAGGTCATACTTATTTTAATTGTTGAAATTGGATAGCTTTAGGGCGTGTTTTCAAAAACAACAATTGATTTCAAAATAACACGACAACAAGCAAAGCTTCCGCAATGAAAGTATTTTCCAAAATTAATCACTTTTCCTAAAAATGACTTAATCAAATCGGTTTCCTAGAAATATCCATGACGTTAAGGTGTGGCAATGGCAGTATGCATGTCTAGGATTGGATCTGAAGGGAGCTTGGTACTTAAGCAGTCCGATGGACTCACCACCTCTTTTCCGGTTTCCTACCTGGTGCACAGCTTCCATTCACTTTAACCTTTAATGAATTAATCTTTTGGACTTCAAGTACGATTTTCTGGACTTAGAATGGAAATTTTTTTTTTACGTTTTTGATGTGGCATGCCGGATCCGGCCATAACTTCTGGGCTGGGTTTGGGGTGTTACATTTCCTATACCACTTTATTAGAGAGTGCCCCAAGATGGCAGAAATGGAAAGATATCAAGGTGCAAGATCGAGTAACACTGCTAGTCGAGGTAGACCGCAAAAAAATTCGGGTAATGGAGCGAGTAGTAAGAGTGCCTCCAAGGAATCTACTATGAGACCGGAGGGCAGAACTCCTGCAAGGACGTATACCATTCGCTCTCGCGAAGAGGCTTCATCCTCGGATGTGATTACGGGTACATTTTCTATCTATGATGCTACTGTTATTGTTTTGGTTGATCCGAGGTCTACCTATTCTTATATTTGTATAAAGTTGATGTCTAGTATGAGTATGCTTGTTGAATCCATAGAATTTGTGATAAAAGTGTCAAACTCGTCAGGTAAATACATGTTAGTTGATAAAGTATGTAAGAATTGTCCTTTGATAATTAGAGGTCACTGTTTTCTGGTTAACCTTATGCTCTTGCCGTTTGATGAGTTTGACATAATTCTTGGTATGGATTGGTTAACTTCTCATGATGTAGTAGTAAATTGTGGGAGAAATTTATTGAACTGAAATGTGAAAATAGTGATATTCTTCAAGTTGAATTAGATGAATCAGAAAGCTTGCCTATAGTGATTTCTTCTATGTCCGCTCAAAAGTGTATAAGAAAATGTTACGAAGCTTATCTTGCTTTTGTGTTGGATAAAAAAGAGTCAAAGTTGAAGATTGAGTCAGTACCGGTAGTTTGTGAGTATCTGGACTTGTTTCTGGAAGAGTTACCTGGATTACCTCCAATTAGGGAAGTTGAATTTGGTATGCATCTAGTTCTGGGTACGGCACCCATTTCTATTGCTCTGTATAGGATGAATTCAATTGAATTAAAGGATTTAAAAGCTCAGTTGCAAGAGTTGACGGATAAAGGTTTCGCAAGACCTAGTTATTCACGGTGGGGTGCACTAGTTTTATTTGTGAAAAAGAAAGATGGTTCGATGAGGCTATGTATTGATTACCGACAACTCAATAAGGTGACGATAAAGAATAAGTACCCCTTGACGAGGATAGATTATTTATTTGATCAACTGAAGGGAGCCACAGTGTTTTCCAAGATAGATTTAAGGTCTGGTTATTATCAGTTAAGAGTTAAGGACTCGGATGTGCTAAAGATCGCATTTCAGACGAGGTATGATCGCTATGAATTTTTAGTGATGCCTTTTCATTTAACGAATGCTCCTGCAGTTTTCATGGATTTAATGAACCTAATTTTCCAACCTTAATTGGATAAATTTGTTGTGGTGTTTATCGATGATATCCTAATTTATTCTTGTGACGAATCTGAACATGCTGATCATTTAAGAATTGTTTTACAAATTTTGAGAGATAAGCAGTTGTATGCTAAGTTTAGTAAAAGTGAGTTTTGGCTTAGAGAAGTCAGATTTTTATCAGATGATGGGATCCGAGTTGTTTCGAGTAAGATTTCGACCATTGTTGATTGGAAACCTCCGAGGAATGTATCCGAGGTTAGAAGCTTTTTGGGCTTGGCCGGCTACTACTAAAGGTTCGTTAAAGGATTTTCTATGATTGCCTCTCCGATGACAAAATTGTTGCAAAAAGATATCAAGTTTGAATGGTCAAAAAAGTGCCAACAGAGTTTTGAGAAATTAAAAGCATTATTGACTGAGGCTCTAATATTAGTGCAACCTGAGTTGGGAAAAGAATTCGTGGTTTATAGTGATGCATCCTTAAATGGATTGGGTTGTATGCTTATGCAAGAAGGCAAAGTGATAGCCTATGCTTCGAGGCAATTGAAACCACATGAGAATAATTATCCGACACATGATTTGGAGCTAGCCGCCATTGTGTTTGCGTTATAGATTTGGAGACATCATTTGTATGGTGAGAAGTGTTGGGTATTCACCAATCACAAAATTCTAAAGTACCTGATGACTCAAAAAGATTTGCATTTATGGCAATGGAGGTGGCTAGAATTGATAAAAGATTATGAGCTGGTGATTGACTATCACCCGGGTAAGGCAAATGTGGTCGCCGATGCCTTGAGTAGGAAATCCTTGTTCGCCTTGAGAGCTATGAATACTCATCTAACTGTGTCCAATAATGGTTCGATACTAGCAGAGTTGAGAGCTAGACCAACGTTTCTCCAAGAGATTTGTGAAGCTCAGAAGGGTGACAGTGATTTGCAAACCAAAAGAGCTCAATGTGAGTCGAGTGTTGTGTAACAGTTCGATTTAGACCTTATTTCGAATGGTCGTTTTGGGACCAAGAATCCAAGTCAAAAAAATATTTTAAAATTATTTTCTGTGTTTATTATGTAAATTTATGTCTGTGAAATTTTCGTGCTTTAATTTTGTCATTTGAGTGTTCGATTAAATAAAAGGGCTTAATCGCGTAAAATAAAAATTTGATGGTTATTTGTAAAAGGGCGGAATTGTTATTTTCTTTTAATAGGGAGGCTTTAAAATGAAATTAGACCAAATGGCTATAGCATGGGCGGTTAAAGACATGATTATAATGGTTTTGAATTAATTTATAAATGTTAATTATGTAAAATGCATAATATGTTAATATATCATAAAAAATAAAATAACTAAAAGCCATGTTCTTCATTTTATCATGACCGAAACTAAAGAAAAGAAAAAGAAATAAAGAAAGCTTAGGGTTCGACACTATTGAAGCTTGATTCAAGGTGAGTTCTATCTTGGTTTTTGATAATTTTTACGTTTTTGAGATCGTTGCAGTGTAATGTACAAAGCCCATGCTTGAATTTCTGATTTTGATGAATATTTTGAGTTATGCCATTGTTGAAAGCTTGTGATTTTTGTTGTTTGATGATGGAAAATAAAAGATATGTGATAGATTAACATGTTTTGTATTGGAATTTTTGATTATTTTGAGTAATTAGGACTAAATTACAAAAATAATAAATTGAGGGACTAAAATGTGAGATAAATGAAATGTATGGACTTGTATGAACACATGGAACATTCTACCTAAGCATAGTATGTGCAAATTTTGCATGTTTTGTGTTTTGTGCAATTTGGACTAAATTGTAAAAAGTGCAAAATATTAGGGGTAAAATGGTAATTTTCCCATTTATGTGTTTTTGGACTAAATTGAGTGAAAATATATTTGAATGAGTTTAATTTGAATATGTTTAGATCAAGAACCAAAGAAATTGGATTTGAACCAGGGGAAAACTAAAGTTATCAACTAGTCGTCCCATTCCGTTTTTCATCTCTGAAGTAAGTTTATAAGCAAATTGATATTGTTAATTCTAATTATAGACAAGTTTATAAGCTGAAATTAAATTATATGAGATTATATATATGAAAGCCGAATGTGAATATGCTTGGGAACTAAGTTTACGAGTTTGATTTGATCGAGTTATGATGTCCGAAAGCCACGTTTGAACCATAGGGTTCTGATATGTGTTTTCATGTAAGACCACGTCTGGGACGTTGGCATCGATATATGTGTTTTCGTGTAAGACCACGTCTGGGACATTGACATCGATATATGTGTTTTCGTGTAAGACCACATTTGGGACGTTGGCATCAATATGTGGTTACGAGTAAGACCATGTCTGGGACATCGGCATCGTATTTGATTTGTGTAAGACCCTATTTGGGACAGTGGCATCGATATAAGATAGCATGTAAGACCACGTCTGGGACGTTGGCATTGTATGATATATGTGATTATCCAAGTAATCTATTCGATTCTGAATGGTTCAACGGGCAATATCAAGTTAAGATCGAATGTGATATTGAGCTAAAATGTCAGGTATGTACTAAGTTAGTTGATTTGAAAGTTAAGGTAAGTATATACTGGAGATGAACAAATGAAATATGCATTATGAAATTGAGAACTATATATGCTTATGAACTTATCTGTATTCGGCCAAGTTACTATAATTAAATATTATTCATGTGATGATATATGAGTTTCAAGTATGTAAAATGTGTGTTTGACTAAAGATTATTTAATTTGGTTTAGTTGATTAAATACAAAAGTTCATTTGATTATTACTTGCTTATGACTTACTAAGCTTAAATAGCTTACTCTATGTGTGTTCTTGTTTACCTCTGTTTTATAGATTTTGGATTCAAGTTACGAGCTCAGGAATCATCAGCAAAGTCTATCACACTATCGACTGTTTTCGGTATTTTTTTTAAAAAGTGAACTTTCGAATCTATGGCATGTATAGGCTGAATTATACTTTTGAAATGTTGGATTTTGGTTTATGTATAATTTAAGCCATGGGAAAATGGCTTAACTTCTATGTTTGAATTCGGTTATGTTTGATTATGGTTTAAGTTCATTTTGGTTATAATGCTATGTGCCATGGATGAATGGTATTTGTGATATGTGTTTTGTGCTTTGAAGCTGGTTTGATGATTTTGGATCTGGTTTGATATATATATATATATATAATAGTATGAATTATATTTGTTATGCTACCTTTGGTTAATATGATTTGATTATGTTTTATTTGTGTTAGTAATGGTTTAAAATTAGTTGATAAGTATATTTGTAACACCCCTCACCCGTATTCCTCACCGGAACAGGGTTCGAGGTGTTACCCAACTTAAACTCAGTCAATCACACAAAAACCGTGATGAAAAATTTCAATCAATTTAAAACTTTTCTTTTCACATGTAATCTATCCCATATATGAGCTTACGAGGTCCAAAACATTAAAACCCTATACATGCCATAGACTCGAAATACTAGGATTTACTTACACCGATAACGTGAGCTCGACAGTGTGATAATATCTCCGGCGAACTCCAACCCGAGCAGGTAACTGAAGTCAACAATCTATAAAACAGAGAAATGTAACAACGGAGTAAGCTTTCATAAGCTTAGTAAGTCTTAAGCAATGAAAACAAATAAACGCAATTATACTTCGATTATTTAATTTCTTAAGAGGCCAAATTCTAGGGATATTGCCATCTGGTCGAATATACACAAGCACATAATGCACGTTCAGCATTCTTATCACACTTAATCTGAATTCATATAACATATTTTTATCAAATACCCTCACATACTTTCACACCCTGACCAGGTGTATCATGATCATAGGTATCGTTTTAACATTTATTCACGTACGTATCACATTACTCCCTTATGATTCACTTCAAATCAAACTCACATATGAGTACATACTACGTACCTGGCCCACTTTACGTATTAAATTTATTTATTTGATAATCTAGCACGAGGTACCTTAGTCATAGGCTTTTCTCAAATCACCAGCATTTCGCCTGCTAGGCTCGAGGCCTGATATCATTTTACCGGCTTTATAGCCTGTTAGGCTCAAAAGCCCGAATAATATCTTACCGACATTATAGTCTGCTAAGCTCAAAGGCCCGAATAATCAAATCAACAAGTTCCATATAACATATTCATATCAATTGAGTACTAACATCATTCGAACGTATATATAATTATACATCTCAAACATTTTTCTTTCATCTCATTTTCACACTTAACATTTGATAGCTTATGCATAACATTTCACTCACATTCATTTCAAACTTATCATTCGATTATAAAAGCACATTGCATATTTACCAACATGTTATACTTGCCATTAGGCCATATAAGCGTGATACAATACACTATCATTTCATCTTTAACATTCTACTAAACCCTTATCTTACAAGGAACACCGAATTCAAATAACATATCATTTCACCAAGGATTACGCTGCTAGGCACGGGCGAATACACATCACCGCAAGACGAAGCACGCTAGGCACGAAGGCCCTGAATACACATCACCAGCACGAAGCTTGCTAGGCACGAAGGCCCGAATATAATACCAGCACTAGGCCTGTGGGATTTATCCCGGATATAATACCAGCACGAAGCCTGCGGGATTTAACCCAGATATTTTACTAGGACGAAGCCTGCGGGTCTTTAAGCCCGGATACACATCAAATATCATGCATAATTAATTATATATTAACACATCTTATTCAACATATCACATTTCCATTTCACCATTCAAACTTAACCCATAGTGACCATTCGACTATAAGTCATATGCATAAATTATTTATCGCGCAACTTAGTTCAAGTAGAACCAAAAGGTAACGATTCATCTAATATATACATATTGCTCACTGATTCGCACACAACCTTTCAAATTAGCAATTATAAGATGGTTCCACACATAGCCCATCCTTATCGATAATTTACAATGGTTTTACCCTTATTTACATATATGTCATAGGCATTTTACCTATGCTTCTCAATTCACATTCATGATTCAATTCCAATCGATTTAACATGCCTAAGTACATATCGCATACTGAATAATTTACTTTATGGAGCGAATCCACATATCGTATTAGCCCATAGTCTTATAGCACCACACTTTTAATGGTTTACCTCATCGAAGTTCACATTTAATCACTTTAGTGCCAAGCCATATTAAGCTATCACAAAGGACTAATAATAATAATTTTATACACATCATGGTTTCCTTTAGGTATTTAATAATCACAAATCGTGATATCTCCACCAGCACATATACGACATAGTTTATTCATTGTAACACTCATTTATTGCATCAAATTTCCAAATCCAATTCAACTTAAGCATAATAGCCATAATCGAAACATAGCCTTAAATCATTACATATTCGGCACATTAACTAAATAAAATTTACATTCCCTTTACCATATTAATTTAACTCTTGGGCATATAAAAAGGAATCAAGCTTAAACACTTAAGAACTTACCTCAAATGTTGCCGAATGATTACAACGGCTATTCGATTACTTTCTCTTTTCTCTTATCCGAGTTTGCCCCTCTATGCACTTGAGCTTAAAATTTAAAGATTTTAAACTAGTCATTATTCGACTATTCAAGCATCACTTTCAAAATATAAAATATATATATATATATATATTCAACTTTCACATCTACTGATCATAGTAAGCTTATAAGAAATCAATAAGCAACTCATTAACAAATTTTTGTCAATGTTTACCACATAATCATAATTTCACTGCAAGCTGTCTTCCTGAGCAACAATCACTAAATCATTTATAACTGGAGCTACAAAACTCCAAATCAAGTTCTGTCAATTTTATATGAAAATAGACCCATATCTTTTACACATAAAATTTTAAAGATTTTTGGTTTGGCCAATCAATACCATATTTTTCTTAAAGTTTCCCTTATTTCACTATTTGACTAATCTGACCACTCTTCCTTATGAATCAAATTTCTCATTGTACAAAATTAAAAATATGTTCTCGTTTATTTAATTTGAAACTAGACTCATTAAGGAGTCTAATAATATAAACTTCATCTTATAACCATTTTTTTTTACAATTTATAATGATTTTATAAAAACAGAACATAGGATCTAGAAGACATTCTGACCCTGTCCCACATCACTTGAAATATCTCATCATCGGCAATTATTTTGCTTACACGGCTTCTTTTATAAGAAACTAGACTCATTAGGCTTTAATTACATAATTTATTCAGCTTCTAACTCATCTTCCACAATTTATGGTGATTTTCCAAAATCACGTTCTTCTTCTTGTCCCAAGCGATTTATTACCAATTCACTCTTTCACACATACCTTGCATGCATGTTATTTAAACATGCATATCACAAATCAATCATCACATACCTATAACTTCACTTAAGCATAATCTTCCTTTCATCATTTTAAAGCACAACATTACTCAATATTATCCAAGTTCACATTCGCCATAATACACACAACATGTTAGTCGATTTTTCCCTTAGCATCTAAGGCACATGCATGCTCATTTGCTTGGCTCAACTTCATCTATTCTCCATTTTCATCAAAAGAACATGAAACAACAACCATTTCTCTCATTTCCATTCATGATCAAATGCTCACAACACAACCAAATATCAAAAATATGCTTCATGGGTTAAGGTAGAAACAAGAAAAACCCATGAACATCAAAATAGAAGCAAAACACCATGAACTTACCTTGGATTTTGTGACACCCCTAATGTGACCCTAGTCGGAGAGTGGTTTCGGGACCACAAAACCGAGTCACAAGAATAATTAGGTGTTATATTCTGTGCTTATTGTATGTGGAATTTGTATGCATAAATATTTCGTGCCTTGATTTTATTAATTAGGTGCTAATTCATAAGAAAGGACCCATGTGTTAGGACTTGAAAATGTGATAGGTGAATTTTTAAGTGGCCAAATAATGCATGAAGTAAAGACATGAGGATTTGCATGTCAATTTAGCCAACTATAGGAAGTGGCCGGCCATGGTAATGAAGATGGGCAAAAGAAAACATGTCTTGAACATGTTTTGCTAATGGTGGATGTTAGAAATAATAAAATAAAGAGCATGGGCAAAGGGAACATGTTTCAAACATGTCTAGTTAATGGATCATGTTAGAAAGAATAAAGAAATGGAGAAAAAAGGGGAAATGATGAACAAAAAAAAAGTGTGGATGCCCCCTTGTTGCCGTGAGTTGAGGAAAAGAAAGGAGAAAAATTTTGTTGTTCATCCTTTCTCATTTTGTTACAATTGCCATGACTTGAGAAGAAGAAAAAAAAGTGTTCATGTTTTCTTTCTTTTGCTATTGCCGAAATTAGAGGAAGGGAAGAAGGAGATTCGCCAAGGTGGTCTTCTAGATCAAGGTATGTTCAAGGGTACCTTTAGATGTATATACAACCTTTAGGTGATGAGCCTAAATTTTATCTATTTCATGGTTGGGTTTGGGGTTGATGGAGAGTTAGAATTGGCTAAGGAGCCTAACAAAAACATTTTGGTTGATACCTTGATGCCATTATCATGCTAAGTTGAATGGTGGATGCACTCTTGGTAAGGTCAAGGAAGTTGAGATTTCTTGTGTGTGTCTAGGCAAAATGCCGAATGATTTAGTGTTGGAGATAGGAGCTTACTTAGAATGATAAATTCTTCTCCTATGATTATTTTTCTTGCATGTTAAATGGCTCCTACTTAGCCATGCAAAATTTGTAATTTGTATGGATGATTGGAGCATTCGGCTAGGGTATAAATGAAGGGATTTTGGTTGTTTCATCTAAGTATGGATGATGAATGTGCTATGGAAAGAAATCGGTCTTCCTATGAATATGATTCGTGAATGTTTATATTAGTAAAATAATTTATGTTCAAACACTTGAGGATTCGGCATTGTCCATGACTATTGTGTTTAGGAGGTGATTTTGATTATTTCGAATATTGGAAAGTAAGAATAGGTGTGATCGGTCATGGGAATTTGAGATGTTGTACATTAGAATTGAAAATACTTGAGACTAGGTTACCTTAATAGTGATAATACATTCGGCCTTGATGCATTAATTGAATGTTGGCTAAGGTTTTGATATTTTGAACAAGGATAGTTGTGAATGGAGTGAAAACCATTAAATTATACACATAAGTATCCAGCAAGAAATTTAACTACTAAATGTATTTATACTAGGAGATCAATACATCAAAAGGGGAGAATCAAACAAAGGCAAAGCAAAGATAATCGAGTAGTCTATTGGAAATCGTTTCATCCAATATAAGGTAAGTCATTAAGCATATATTTGGTATTGTTTTAAATGATCATAATATCTATGCAATTGTGTTTAATGAGATGATATGTAAATGAAAATGTATGTGTATGGAATGATGACATTGTTGAATGTAAAAGAAATAGTGAAATGTGTAGAAAGTTGCTTTCGGCACTAAGTGTGCGAACAATACGTGTGTACGGTGACGAGATTGGCACTAAGTGTGCATGCTGGAAATATATGGCACTAAGTGTGCATGCTGGAAATATACGGCACTGGGTGTGCGAGCTCGAAGGGTATGGCACTATGTGTGCGGGCTTAAATCACATGGCACTAAGTGTGCGAAATAGAGTATTAAGCACTGTGTGTGCGTACTCTCTATATATATATATCTCCGATCGAACAATTATATGGAGGGTGTGTCTTCATCGAGTGGAGTATGGACAGCGGAAAGAGTAAGTACCTTGAGTTCGTGGCTAATAGATACTATGTTCATGCTCAGGGTTGAGTCGGTAAGTTTTAAATCTATGTGATGATTTCAATTGCATGATTGTTGTGGAAATGAAATGATGAATGGAAATTGCTTCAAATATCCTATTGAATAGTATATGAAATGTAAATGTATGACTTGGTATGACATTGATCCGAAAGGTCTAAGGAACTATGGTAGTTCGGTATGGTGGAACAATGGGCCTTGTTTCGTTATTTCATTTTATGATAATTTTAGTAACGGATGGTTGTGAAATGCTTATGACTTCTGAGTTATAAACTCACTCGGTGTTTTCTTGTCACCCATTTTAGGTCTCTTGGACTCGTATCGTTTATGTGCTTTCGGAACCATCGTTGAAGTCATCACACCGCTGGAAATCTTTTGGTATTGTCTTCGTAGTTGAACTAGGAGAACATTTGGCATGTATAGGCTATTTTGTTTTGTTGAATCTCGGGTTGTAAACTTTAAGCCATGCGAAAATGGCCTATGTGGTCGGTTGAGTGTGAATCTAAAACCTATAGGCACGAGCCTTAGAAACCTTAATTTTGATAAGGTGGCCATAGTTTGTATTATGTATGATGAAATAGTTGGCCATGGAAGAATTATGAAATAGTCATTGTTTGCTTTAGTACCAGATGCTGCCAGCAGCAGTGAGGTGAGATGGAAAAATCACTAAAAATAGTAGAAGTAGAATTAAATAGTGAATAAATTATGAAATTGAACCTTGATGAATCTATTTTCATATGGATGAAACGAAACAACCGTATGAGCTGTATTTTAAGAGATATTTAGGTTTTCGCAAAACAGGGCCAGAACGGTTTTGGATCCCCTGCTCCGACTTTGAAAATTCACTATAAATTAACCAGAGAGAATTAGAAGTCATGATCTATATGTGCAGATTCCTTACGAGTCTAGTTTCTCTAGAAACAAATGGCATAAGTGTTGGAGCCCTGTACAGGAAGATATCCAAGTCGTAGTACACAAAGGTCAGTGTAGTCGAACCCTGAAACAGGGAGACTTTAACTAATAAACTGTACTAATTGGCCCAACGAAAAATTCTAGAAAAAAATGTGTAGATGGGATTATGAGTCTAGTTTCAGGGAAAATTGACGGAACTCATTTTCGAGTTCTGGAACTCGAGATATGATTTTTAAGGTGACAGTGACGCGGTTAGCTAGCCTGCCTGGAACAAAATTAAATAATTCCAAGAGAGAAATAAGGAAGTAAGCCGGTAACACCACGTGGTCAAATCCGGTGATGGTCACGGGTTTGGGGTGTTACATTTAATTGGTATCAGAGCCATGGTTTAGTCGGTTCTAGGACTACCATAGCGCGTGTGAGTCTAGCTATACATGCCAAATTGTTAGTGCTTAATAATGTGATGACTTGACGGTTGAAGTTTTTGTTTTGATTAACAAATGGAACCCGGTAGAGAGACCCTTGGCGGATGGCGTTGAAAGTGTAGCGGCGCTCCGCGCAAGGGACGCTGCTGTTGAGCCTCGATCATCCGCGAATAATCAAAATGAAGGCGAAACAAGCCTTCTTCACCATGATGAATGAGTGGGTCGCGCAATATGCCCGAACCAATCCGGTGTCCAACCATTCCGAATTTAAATCGCACCCAAGAGCCCGCAATGCCTCCGATTCATCGATCCTGTGAGGCTGAGTAAACCACCAGAGACCTGATTAGGAAGCGCGGGCTGAGGAGTTCAAGGCCATAGTTCTTGATGATGCCGAAAAGGCCGAGTTTTGGTTCGATAACACCATTCGAGTGTTAGATGAACTGTCATGCACACCGATGAATGTCTTAAGTGTGCTATATCCTTGTTATGAGACTCGACTTACTATTGTGGAGGACTTTAATTTCCATAGTCCCAAACGAGCGAGTTACTTGGGATTTCTTTCAATCGAATTTCGAAAGAAATACATTAGTCAACAGTTCATCGATCGAAGCGTAAGGAATTCTTGGAACTCAAGCAAGGCCGTATGACAAGATGTCTGAATCTGAACATGAGTTCGTAAGACTTAGTCGGTATGCCCGAGAGTGTGTGGTGATGAGGTTGCTATGTGCAAAAGATTTGAAGAAGGATTGAATGAAGAGTTAAAGCTACTAGTGGGTATTTTGGAGATAAAGGAGTTCGTAACACTAGTCGAACGAGCCTGCAAGGAGGAAGAACTTGGAAAGGAGAAGAAGAAGGTTGAATTTGAAGCAAGAGATTATCGTAAAAGATCAGCGAGTAAAGCTCCGTTCTCGGCGGTAAAGAAGTTCAGGGAGGACACTAATAAGTCGAGGGCGACTGCGGGAATTTCCATCAGAGCCCGACCATTGACGGACTCCCGAGCTACTTCGGTAGCTAGTGTGGGCAATAATCGTCAAGAGAGACCTGAATGCCCCCAATGTGGAAGACGACACCTAGGTGAAGTTGGGGTAAGTCTGTTAATAGGGCCTGTTATGGATGCGGTTCGAAGGACCACTTCATTAGAGATTGTACGGAGCTAGATGAGAGTAATAAGACGCAAGGTGCAAGACCTAGTGGAACGACGGCTAGAGGTAGGCCCCAGAATTTCGGAGGTAGGGGTGGTAATCGAGAGGAGCCTCGATCACGGCTGTTCGATCCGAGACCCGTGCTCTGCTAGAGCATATGCCATCCAGCATACGAGAGGAGGCATCCTCCCTGACGTTATCACCGGTACTTTTACTCTCTTTGATACTAGTGTGATTGCATTGATTGACCCGGCTCTACTCATTCATATGTATGTGAAACCTTAGCATCCAATAAGACTCTACTGTTGAGTCTCTGAGTTCGTAATCAGTGTCCAACCCTTTGGGTCAATATGTACTCGTTGATAAAGTGTGCAAGAGATGCCCCTAATAATTCGAGAATCTGTTTTCCGGCCGATCGATGCTTCTACCATTTGATGAATTCGATGTTATTCTTGGTATGGATTGGTGACCATACATGATGCAAGATGGTGGACCGCAAAGGAAAACCATTGATTTGAGGAGTGTAAATAACGAGGTAGTCCGAGTCGAGTCTACTGATTTAAAAGGAGTGCCAGCGATAATATCTTCTATGACCGCTCGGAGGTATGTGAAAAAGGGGTGTGAAACATACCTTGCGTATGTGTTTGAAAGTAAAGAGACGGAAAGGAAACTCGAATCGGTACCAGTGGTTTGTGAGTATTCAGATGTTTTTCCTGAGGAGTTACCGGGATTGCCACCGGTTCGAGAAGTGGAATTGACATCGAGTTGTACCGGTACTACGCCGATTTCAATAGCCCGTGTCGTATGGCATTAACGGAATTAAAGGAATTGAAGGTTCAATTGCAAGAATTGACGGATAGAGGTTTCGCTCGACCGATTTTTTCTCCATGAGGCGCACCAGTATTGTTTGTGAAAAAGAAGGATGGAACTATGAGATTGTGCATCGACTATCGTCAGTTGAATAAAGTGACGATAAAGAACAAATATCCGTTGCCACGAATTGACGATTTGTTTGATCAATTAAAGGGAGCCTCAGTGTTTTCAAAGATAGATTTGAGGTCGAGGTACTATCAGTTGAGGGTCCGAGAATCGGACATACCCAAGACTACTTTTAGAACGAGGTACGGTCACTACGAATTCTTAGTGATGCCGTTTGGGCTCACTAATGCCCCTGCGGTATTTATGGATTTAATGAATAGAATTTTTAGGCCATACTTGGATCGGTTCGTAGTTGTATTTATTGATGACATTTTGGTCTATTCGAGAGATGAAACCGAACATCTTGAACACACGAGGCTAGTGTTGCAAATCTTACGAGATAAGCGTTATACATAAAGTTCGATAAATGTGAATTTTGGTTGAGAGAGTTAGCTTTTGGGGCACGTGGTGTCCGCGATCGGTGTCGAGTGGACCGAACAAAATTTCAGCCATAGTTGATTGGAAACCTTCAAGGAATATTACCGAAGTTAGGAGCTTTTGGGGCTTGCGGATACTATCGACGATTTGTGAAAGGTTTTTCGGTGATAGCTGCACCGATGATGAAACTACTCCAAAAAGATGTTAAGTTCGAGTGGTCGAACATTTGTCAAGAAAGTTTCGATCGACTAAAACCTGTTTAACCGAGGCCCCAATGCTAGTACAATTTGGAGTCCGGTAAAGAGTTTGTCATATCTGATGGCGCATCCTTGATTGGGTTAGGTTGTGTGTTGATGCAAGAAGGTTGAGTTGTGGCTTACGCGTCGAGACAACTAAAGCCGCATGAGAGAAACTATCCGACCCATGACCTTGAACTAGCAGACCATAGTGTTCGCCTTGAAGATATGGCGGCATTACTTGTTTAGAGAAAGGTGTCATATTTATTCGGACCATAAGAGTCTTAAATATCGATTACTCAAGGAGATCTAAACTTGCGACAAAGGCGTTGGCTTGAGTTGTTGAAGGACTATGAACTTGTCATTGATTATCACCGGAAAGGCCAACGTGGTGGCCGATGCTTTAAGTCGTAAGGCATATGCGCTTTGAGAGCGATGGATGCTCATCTATCCGTTTCACTCGAGGAGGTGCTAGTAGTCAAATTAGAGGCCAAATCGTTATTGATTCATCAAATACTTGAATCTCGGAAGGTCGACGCTAAATTGGTCGCTAAACGAGTCGAATGTGTTTGAATGAGGAATCGAATTTCAGATTGACGACAATGATTGCTAGGCGTTCAAGGGTCGATTATGTATTCCAAGGATTGAACTTGTTTGATGATTTTGAACGAGGCTCACGATAGTCGAATGTCAATCCACCCGGGTAGTACTAAAATGTACAATGATCTGAAACGCCAATTTTGGTGGCCGTATGAAACGAGACATTTCGAATTTGTTTCAAGGTGTGCGATATGTCAACAAGTGAAAGCGGAACATCAAGTGCCATCGGGATTACTTGACCGATCACGATACCCGAGTGGAAATGGGATCGAGTCACCATGGACTTTGTGTCGGATCGCCATTGTCAACGAGTAAGAAGGATGCGATTTGGGTTGTTGTTGATAGATTGACTAAGTCGGCTCATTTTATCCTGTCGCATGGATTTTTCGCTCGATAAATTGGCGAATTATACATCTCCCAAATTGTTCGATTGCATGGGGTGCCTATTTCTATCGTGTCGGATAGAGACCCAAGATTTACATCGCGATTTTGGAAGAAATTGCAAGAGGCTTTGGGTACCAAGCTGCATTTTAGCACTTTTCACCCCAAACCGATGGTCAATCCGAACGGATAATTCAAATACTCGAGGATATGTTGAGATGTTGCATCCTTGAGTTTAGTGGCTCATGGGAGCGGTATTTACCTTTGGTTGAATTAAACACAACAATAGCTTTCAAACAAGTATTAAGATGGCGCCTTACGAGGCTTTATACGGTCGTAAATGCCGTACACCATTGTTTTGGACCGAGCTCGGTGAAAGCAAAATTTTCGGTGGATTTGATTAAAGATGCTGAATGAAAGTGAAAGTAATCCGTGAAAGTCGAAGATAGCCTCCGATCGTCGAGAAGTCGTCGCGGATCTGAAACGAAAAGACATCGAGTATCGGTGGGAGATAAAGTGTTTCTTAAAGTTTCGCCTTGGAAAAGATACTCGATTTGGCCGTAAAGGCAAATTGAGTCCGAGGTTCATTGGGCCATATGAGATATCCGAACGAGTCGGTCCGATTGCATATCGTTTGATTTTGCACCTGAACTCGAAAAGATTCACGACGTCTTTCATGTTTCGATGCTTGACGCTATAGATCTGATCCATCGCACGTGATTAGTCCATCGAGGTTGAAATGCAAGCCAATATGAGTTACGAGGAAGAACCCACTCGTATCCTAGCTCGGGAAGTGAAAGAGTTACTGAAACAAGAAAGTTCCGTTAGTAAAAGTGTTATGGCTCAAACACGGGATAGAAGAAGCTACATGGGAACTCGAGAACTCTATGAAAGAACGATACCCAAACCTATTTACGGTAATATTTTGGGACGAAAATCTCTTAAGTGGGGAGAGTTGTGACACCCTAATGTGACCCTAGTCGGAGAGTGGTTTCGGGACCACAAAACCGAGTCACAAGAATAATTAGGTGTTATATTCGTGCTTATTGTATGTGGAATTTGTATGCATAAATATTTAGTGCCTTGATTTTATTAATTAGGTGCTAATTCATAAGAAAGGACCCATGTGTTAGGACTTGAAAATGTGATAGGTGAATTTTAAGTGGCCAAATAATGCATGAAGTAAAGACATGAGGATTTGCATGTCAATTTAGCCAACTATAGGAAGTGGCCGCCATGGTAATGAAGATGGGCAAAAGAAAACATGTCTTGAACATGTTTTGCTAATGGTGGATGTTAGAAATAATAAAATAAAGAGCATGGGCAAAGGGAACATGTTTCAAACATGTCTAGTTAATGGATCATGTTAGAAAGAATAAAGAAATGGAGAAAAAAGGGGAAATGATGAACAAAAAAAAAAAGTGTGGATGCCCCCCCTTGTTGCCGTGAGTTGAGGAAAAAGAAAGGAGAAAAATTTTGTTGTTCATCCTTTCTCATTTTGTTACAATTGCCATGACTTGAGAAGAAGAAAAAAAAAGTGTTCATGTTTTCTTTCTTTTGCTATTGCCGAAATTAGAGGAAGGGGAAGAAGGGAGATTCGGCCAAGGTGGTCTTCTAGATCAAGGTATGTTCAAGGGTACCTTTAGATGTATATACAACCTTTAGGTGATGAGCCTAAATTTTATCTATTTCATGGTTGGGTTTGGGGTTGATGGAGAGTTAGAATTGGCTAAGGAGCCTAACAAAAACATTTTGGTTGATACCTTGATGCCATTATCATGCTAAGTTGAATGGTGGATGCACTCTTGGTAAGGTCAAGGAAGTTGAGATTTCTTGTGTGTGTCTAGGCAAAATGCCGAATGATTTAGTGTTGGAGATAGGAGCTTACTTAGAATGATAAATTCTTCTCCTATGATTATTTTTCTTGCATGTTAAATGGCTCCTACTTAGCCATGCAAAAATTTGTAATTTGTATGGATGATTGGAGCATTCGGCTAGGGTATAAATGAAGGGATTTTGGTTGTTTCATCTAAGTATGGATGATGAATGTGCTATGGAAAGAAATCGGTCTTCCTATGAATATGATTCGTGAATGTTTATATTAGTAAAATAATTTATGTTCAAACACTTGAGGATTCGGCATTGTCCATGACTATTGTGTTTAGGAGGTGATTTTGATTATTTCGGATATTGGAAAGTAAGAATAGGTGTGATCGGTCATGGGAATTTGAGATGTTGTACATTAGAATTGAAAATACTTGAGACTAGGTTACCTTAATAGTGATAATACATTCGCCTTGATGCATTAATTGAATGTTGGCTAAGGTTTTGATATTTTGAACAAGGATAGTTGTGAATGGAGTGAAAACCATTAAATTATACACATAAGTATCCAGCAAGAAATTTAACTACTAAATGTATTTATACTAGGAGATCAATACATCAAAGGGAGAATCAAACAAAGGCAAAGCAAAGATAATCGAGTAGTCTATTGGAAATCGTTTCATCCAATATAAGGTAAGTCATTAAGCATATATTTGGTATTGTTTTAAATGATCATAATATCTATGCAATTGTGTTTAATGAGATGATATGTAAATGAAAATGTATGTGTATGGAATGATGACATTGTTGAATGTAAAAGAAATAGTGAAATGTGTAGAAAGTTGCTTTCGGCACTAAGTGTCTGGGCAATACGTGTGTACGGTGACGAGATTGGCACTAAGTGTGCATGCTGGAAATATATGGCACTAAGTGTGCATGCTGGAAATATCTGACCTTTGGGTGTGCGAGCTCGAAGGGTATGGCACTATGTGTGCGGGCTTAAATCACATGGCACTAAGTGTGCGAAATAGAGTATTAAGCAACGTGTGTGCGTACTCTCTATATATATATATCTCCGATCGAACAATTATATGGAGGGTGTGTCTTCATCGAGTGGAGTATGGACAGCGGAAAGAGTAAGTACCTTGAGTTCGTGGCTAATAGATACTATGTTCATGCTCAGGGTTGAGTCGGTAAGTTTTAAATCTATGTGATGATTTCAATTGCATGATTGTTGTGGAAATGAAATGATGAATGGAAATTGCTTCAAATATCCTATTGAATAGTATATGAAATGTAAATGTATGACTTGGTATGACATTGATCCGAAAGGTCTAAGGAACTATGGTAGTTCGGTATGGTGGAACAACTGGGCCTTGTTTCGTTATTTCATTTTATGATAATTTTAGTAACGGATGGTTGTGAAATGCTTATGACTTCTGAGTTATAAACTCACTCGGTGTTTTCTTGTCACCCATTTTAGGTCTCTTGGACTCGTATCGTTTGCGTGCTTTCGGAACCATCGTTGAAGTCATCACACCGGCTGGAAATCTTTTGGTATTGTCTTCGTAGTTGAACTAGGAGAACATTTGGCATGTATAGGCTATTTTGTTTTGTTGAATCTCGGGTTGTAAACTTTAAGCCATGCGAAAATGGCCTATGTAATTGGTTGAGTGTGAATCTAAAACCTATAGGCACGAGCCTTAGAAACCTTAATTTTGATAAGGTGGCCATAGTTTGTATTATGTATGATGAAATAGTTGGCCATGGAAGAATTATGAAATAGTCATTGTTTGCTTTAGTACCAGATGCTGCCAGCAGCAGTGAGGTGAGATGGAAAAATCACTAAAAATAGTAGAAGTAGAATTAAATAGTGAATAAATTATGAAATTGAACCTTGATGAATCTATTTTCATATGGATGAAACGAAACAACCGTATGAGCTGTATTTTAAGAGATATTTAGGTTTTCGCAAAACAGGGCCAGAACGGTTTTGGATCCCCTGCTCCGACTTTGAAAATTCACTATAAATTAACCAGAGAGAATTAGAAGTCATGATCTATATGTGCAGATTCCCTTACGAGTCTAGTTTCTCTAGAAACAAATGGCATAAGTGTTGGAGCCCTGTACAGGAAGATATCCAAGTCGTAGTACACAAAGGTCAGTGTAGTCGAACCCTGAAACAGGGAGACTTTAACTAATAAACTGTACTAATTGGCCCAACGAAAATTCTAGAAAAAATGTGTAGATGGGATTATGAGTCTAGTTTCAGGAAAATTGACGGAACTCATTTTCGAGTTCTGGAACTCGAGATATGATTTTAAGGTGACAGTGACGCGGTTAGCTAGCCTGCCTGGAACAGAAATTAAATAATTCCAAGAGAGAAATAAGGGAAGTAAGCCCGGTAACACCACGTGGTCAAATCCGGTGATGGTCACGGGTTTGGGGTGTTACAGATTTTCTTCCCCAAGTGATCGAACATTCAAGAGCTCTTTCACTCTCCTTTCTCTTCCATTTTTGGCTACCATGAACAAGGATGGACAAAACTTTTCCTTCACTTCCTTTTGTTACTCTTATTATTCTAATTACCTAACAATTTATGACACAAAATGGCATATAATATTTGTGCCATACTCATGCCATAATTTCAATAAAAAAATTTGCACATGTTGTCTACCACCAACATGATGGCCGGCCACTACATGTAAAATGGGAGGCTTGACATGCAAATCTTCCTATTTTACACTACAAATTATTTGGCCACTACAATTTGGCCTATAGCATTTTCAAAAATTTTCACATAGTATTTCATAATTTTACTCTCAAATGACAAAATCAAAGCATGAAATTTTCACACATGCACTTTCACATATAATAAACACAGAATATAACATTTAATTATTTTTGTGACTCGGTTTTGTGATCCCGAAACCACTTTCCGACTAGGGCCAAATTAGGGCTGTCACAATATTTGAATAAATGTTGGAATGAGATAATGAATATATGTGATCAAAAGTTTGGCATTTGTATATATATTTACATTCTTTCATATGATGCATTAGTTTGACATATACATTATTTTAAAGTATATATGATTGGTTATGTGTTTTGGTAGTGAGTTGAATGATGGTTATATAGAGATAAAAATAATTTGGTTGTGGTTTTATATTGATGTATCGGGAAGATATGATTTGCATTATAAGCAGTTTAAGTTAATTAGCTCAATACAAAGAATGCATATGTTTGATATGTTTGTTATATAATTCAATAAAGAAGTTGTGTTATTTATAATGTATATTCGGTTATGTTACTAAATATTTTGATGTGTTTTTATGGCATATTTATGAGATGGATTGGTATGATTCTTGTGTATATGTATAAATTTGGTGATTTAAATTATGACCACTTGGACTGTAACACCCCCTTACCCGAGATCGGTGTCGAGTCGAGCATGAGGCGTTAACAGACTTAAATTATCACTTAAACAATTTCAAACAATTTATTTCACCTTTCGTAATAAACTGCCCATCTGCGTCACAGTTGCTAAAAAAAATCATATCTCGAGTTACGAAACTCAAAATTAAAATCCATGAATTTTCCATGAAAATAGACTCATATATCTATTTACTAATTTTTTTCCAAAATTTTTGGTCGGGCCAATTAGTACAGTTTATTAGTTAAAGTTTCCCCTATTTCAATGTTTGACTGCTCTGACCTCTGTTCACTACGAATCAATTTTCTCTCTGTACAGAGTTTAGATGATTATGTAGTTTATTTCTCTTAATAGTAGACTCAATAATTAATCTGTACATATAAAGTATGACTCCTAATTATTTTTGTACAATTGTTAGTGAATTTCTAAATTCAGAATAGGGGATTTAGAAATTGCTCTGACCCTGTTCCACCAAAACTCAAATTACTCATAAAATACAACTCATTTACCTGTCTTGTTTCTTCCATATAAAAATAGACTCAATAAGATTCAATTAAATTTTTTATTCATCATCTAATTCTGTCTCTACTATTTTTAATGATTTTTCAAACTCACGTTATTGCTGTTGTATGATATTGTTTTATAGAAAATTTCACCTTTTTATGAATTTCCATGGATTAGATAGCACATTAAGTATACATAACACCAAATATGATCTTGATTAGCCATTCCAATGGCTAATCATTACCAAACATTTCCTTACCACCCAATAGCCTTATCATAAGATCATATACACAAAATGATTATAATGCTATACATGCCATACTCAAAGTATACAAGCCACTATACCAAAATGGTCCACGGATAGTGTGAGCGAGCCTCCGACTGTTCCCAATTTTTGAGCTAGCTTGTCAAAACTACAAAGAATGGAAAGAATGAAGTAAGCATAAATGCTTAGTAAGTTCACATATAAATAGCAAGTAACATAATCATGCAATCCAACATAAAACATCATTTATATAAATATCACCAAGGCATTCATGTTACATTTGCATTTACTATCTTACCACTATTTCATCATACCAAGTTCTCAACCCGAGGGTTTAAGCGCATACCTGTCCAAATTTTCTCATTCACCACACTTACCAACATGTCACCTTTGTCTTAAGTATTCTCTTTATTCACTTAAAATTCACCCGTTGAACACATCGGGATATAATTCGTATACACGGATTGCATGCACATAAGTGCCATACCTGCAGCTAGACAAACTCAATAGCCTGCGAAAATTATGTAGCCAAGCTACCATGTAACCCGCCCATAAGTGAACTTAGACTCAACTCAACGAGCTCGGGCGTTTGCATCCATAAGTGAACTTGGACTCAACTCAACGAATTCGGATGCCTAGTTACATCTCACGAACTCGGACTCAACTCAACGAGCTCGGAACTCAAATATCCTAGTGACATGTCACTTGTATCCTAATCTATTCCCAAGATTCAAATGGGATTTTCCTCAATCACACATCTTTGCTGTCTTCCACGGAATGCCGGAATCGATACTTGATAGCATTTCATATTTATCAAATAGCTCACATAATTTGCATATTACCAAATAGTAATCCACAAAGCATAATATTTCATGATAATAATCATCATATCATATAAATAACATTAAATTACTTAAAATGACAATTACGTTACTACATTTACTCCTGAACTTACCTCGGTACAAAATGTTAGAAATCGAGCCTATTCCTCGTAAACTTTATTTTTCCCTCAATCACAACTCGAATCTTGTTTCTCTTGATCTGAAATAACAAATTTAGCTTATTTAATACTCACATTTATTAAAACAGTCCTTGACGCAAGCTTTGACAAAATTACACTTCCGCCCCTAAACTTTTACATATTTACAGTTTTTCCCCAAGGCTCGAAAGTAAACTTCATCCTATTTTCTTATGTCTTATGACATGCTGATCATTTTTCCCTTCTATGGAAACATCAAATTCTCACTATAACATGTACTTATGAACATTATGTATTTTTACCGATTATGTCGTTTTACTCGTTTTCAAGTAAAATCGCTTAGCAAAAGTTATTTAACATAATTTCAAGCTTCATATTCTACCATAAAACATCAAAATAAACACATTTCACCTATGGGTATTTTTCCAAATATAAACCCTAGGTTAAATTATTACTAGAATAAGCTTAATCATGTTACTGAGACTCCAAAAACGTAAAGAACATTAAAAACTGGGCTAAAATGGATTTACAATCGAGCTTGGAAGCTTGAAAAACCCTAGCTATGTCTTCCTCATGTGAAATTCGGCCAAGGGGTTGAAGATGGACAAAAATTAGCTTTTAATTTTGTTTTTAATTCATTTTAATAACTAAATGACCAAAATGCCTTTAATTAAAAACTATGGTGTTTTATCTTCCTTTAGGTATTTTTGTCCAAACTAGTATAATGGTCTAATTACTCTCCAAGGACCTCCAGATTTGTCTTCCTCATGTGAAATTCTGCCAAGGGGTTGAAGATGGACAAAAATTGCCTTTCAAATTTGTTTTAAATTCATTTTAATAACTAAATGACCAAAATGCCCTTAATTAAAAACTATGGTGTTTTATCTTCCTTTAGGTATTTTTGTCCAAACTAGTATAATGATCTAATTACTATCCAAGGACCTCCACTTTAAAAACCCATTACTCACAAGTACTTAGTACCTTTGTGAACTAGAACACACATTTTACAACTTTTGCAATTTAGTCCTAAATATCAAATTGGACCCTCTATCGATAAAATTTCTAAACGAACTTTTCACACAATTATGAAATCATGCCACAGACCTTAAAATGATAATAAAATAATTATTTATATCTCGAATTTGTGGTCCCGAAACCACTATCTATTTAGGCCCTAATTCAGGATATTACAACTCTCCCTCCTTAGGGATTTTCATCCCCGAAAATCTTACTGGTATACAGGTGTAGGTATTGATTCCTCATAGTTTTCTCGGGCTCCCATGTAGCCTCTTCTACCCCATGCTTTTGCCACAACACTTTTACGAAAGCGATACTTTTATTTCTTAGTTGCTTGACCTCTCGAGCTAAAATCTTAATCGATTCTTCATTTAAGTCATATCCGGTTGTAGCTCAATTTCCATCGGTGAAATTATATGTGAAGGATCCGAACGATACCGGTGTAACATAGATACATGGAACACATCATGAATCTTCTGTAATTCAAGTGGTAATGCTAACCGATATGCTACGGGTCCAACTCTTTCAATTATCTCATACGGTCCAATAAAACGCGGACTCAACTTGCCTTTCCGACCAAATCTAAGAACTTTCTTCCATGGAGACACTTTTAAAAATACCTTATCGCTGACTTGAAACTCGATTTCTTTTCTTTTAAAATTCGCGTAGGATTTCTGTCTATCTGAAGCAGCTTTCAAACAATCTCGAATCACTTTCACTTTTTCTTCGGTTTCTTTAATTAGATCAACTTCGTAAATCTGATTTTCTATGAGTTCAGTCCAATACAATGGCGTCTAACACTTACAACCATACAATGCTTCATAAGGTGCCATCTTTAAACTCGTCTGATAACTATTATTGTAAGCAAATCCTACCGACGGTAAGTGTGACAACCCTAATTAGGGCCTAATCGGAATAGTGGTTTCGTGACCACAAATTCAAGATAAAAATAATTGTTTTATAATTATTTTGGGGTTTATGATATGATTTCATGATTTTGTGAAAATTTTGTGATGAAATTCTATGCATTGAGCGCTTAAGTTGAGATTAGGGACTAAACCGAATAAATTGCAAAACTCGTGTTTTAGAAGTTTTTAGTATGAAATTGCTTTGAGATATTAACTAGGAGGTCTTAAATAGCAATTTGACCAATTCATAAGTTATGGACAAAAGTTGGACATGGAGGGAAATTTTTTAAAAGTTTAGTAGTAAGGGCATTTTGGTCATTTGTATATTAAATGAAATAAAATGGGAAAAATAACACAAAATTCGTCATCATCTTCACTAGTTGCTGCCGAAATTTGCTCTCCTCCATAGCTAGGGTTTCTTCAACTTTCAAGATTCATAGTAAGTGATTTCAAGCCCCGTTTTTAATGTTCTTCACATTTTTTAAATCCTCGTAGCTCGGTTTACCTATTTCTACCATTATTTTGAGTTAAGGTTTATGTTTAAAAATTTACCCATGAATGATAGGCATGTATTTTGTGGTTTGATGGTAGAATATGAATGTTTGAAGTTAGGAGAACGATCTTTTCTAAGCGATTTTTAACGAAAACGAGCAAAACGACATAATCGATAAAAATACTTATTATTCATAACTATGAGTTAGAGTGAGAATTTGATGTTGCCATAGAAGAGAAAAATATCAGTAGGTCATTAAACATAAGAATAATGGCTGAAATTAAATTTTCGAGCCTTGGGGAAAAATCGTAATTTTGTAAAAGTTAGGGGCAAAAATGTAATTTTTGTATATTGTGATTTTTGGATTAAAATAAATAGTTCGAGTGTTAAATGAGCTAAATATGTTGTTATAGATCAAGAAAGGCGTGGAATCGACCTCGAACGGGGGAAGGAGAAAGTTTTGGACTAAATTGCAAAATTCCCATATTTTGCACCGAGGTAAGTTTGTATATAAATAATACATTAATTTCATTTACATTCTTATATTTCAGCCTATTATATATATATATATATATATATATATATATATATATATATATATATATATATATATACTAGTGATGTTGAAGTATAAATCGACTATTGGAAAAATTGAAATAAGTAATAGAGAGAGAGATCCCGGTTGAACATTCGAAAAGATCGAATAAAATAGAGGGAGCGTAGCTAGGTCACATGTATGGTGCTGAGTGCACATCATGTGTACAAGAAAGCTACGAGATACTATGTAGTAGCTAGGTCACATGTGTGATACGGGATGTATCCCATGTAGACAAGAGAACTACGGGAGAGATAAATGTAGCTAGGTTGCATGCGTGATTCCAAGTGGACACCATGTAGACAAGAGAGCTACGAGACAAATCAGCTAGGTCGCATGAGTGGTACTAAGTGTTCACCATGTGTACAAGAGAGCCGAATTAAATGAAATATGATGGTGGGGCTGTGTGCTGAAACCATCAAGTATCGAGGATTAATCCGAATTGTTCAACGGGATGGCTTTGTGGTGACATTGTAGTCATGGGCCTATACTCATGATGTATGAAATGTGGCGGAAATGATTTGTGACATATATATATAAGTTAAAATGAGGTTAGTATAAAGACTGTGTGAAAGAGTGAAATTAGCATTAAAACTGTTTTGGACAGTAGCAGTGACTTGACTTTGAAAATTCACCAAAAATAGAAGGAATTTAATTAGAGGTTGAATGAGATGTGAAATTAAATCTTAATCAGTCTATTTTCATATAAAAGAAACATAGAAAGCAAACGAATTCTATATTTTGAGATATTTACAATTGTGTGTGACTTGCTCAGGATGACTATGTGATCCCCTGTTCCAACTTTGAAAAATCATTAAAAATTGTACAAAACAAATTAAGAAATAGATTTATATGTATAAATTCCTTATTGAGTCTATTTTTAAATGAAATAGGTTTCACGGTTATTTGAATTTTATACTGAGAGAAATTCAATTCGTAGTGAATAGAGGTCAGATCGGTTGAGCTATGTAACAAGGGAAACTTTAACTAATAAACTGTACTAATTGGCTGAACCAAAAATTCCAGAAAAAAATTATTAAGAAGTTTTATGAGTTTAGATTCAGGGAAATTTTATGGATTTGAATTGTGAGTTTCCTAACTCGAGTTATGATTTATTTAGTGATCATGATGCAGGAGGGACAGCTTGATCAAATCGGAGTAAATAGTAAAATTAAAAATATGATATAATTGAGTTATGTTGTAAACATATTAGATTCCTTATTTGTTATTTATATACTTACTTACTAAGCTATAAGCTTGCTTTCTTTTCTCTCCTTTGTCTTATAGTGTCATCCAGCTAGCAAAGGAGTTAGAGATCGTTGAAGATCCGTCCGCACTATCAACACTCTTGGTATTTGAACTCAACATTTTGAAATATGGCATGTATAGCAGACTTAGTTATTTTGTTACGTGTCATAATTGTCTAGGTTTAAAATACTAATTATAGTATCAAACTAATCATTTTGTACGAAGCCTTTGAAATTGGTTTGTATTGTTAATGGCATATGTTATAATGATTCGTGATCAAATTGCATGCCACATTTTTGTTTGGGTTTTATTTAATAGTATATACTATAATTTGTTAATACCTCGTACCCTGTTCCGGCGATGGATATGGGTAAGGGATGTTACATTTAGTGGTAATAGAGCTATAGTTTAGTCGGTTCTCGGACTAATAAAGTGTGTGTAAAAGTCTAGCTATACATGCCATAAAAAATTGTGATAGTGTGGTGACTCCTGATTATTCTAAACTGTGTTTTGTTTTAATATAGTAATGGATCCTGAAGGAACTACGGCTGATGATGCTGCTAGTAATGCACCGGCTCCCGCACAAGGGACCGCGCCTATGGAAAGTAGACCTGAGACATTGAGACAGGGAGATGAGGCTCGGGATGTCTTTCTCCAAATGATGAACAACTGGTATACTGAGTTTATTCAAGCAAATCCAGATGCTCAACCTCCTCCATCCCCTCCCATACCTCGGGACGATTCTCATGAGTGCTCAAGGCATAGATTTGGTAAGAATGAACAAGCCTCCGGTTGACAAGATTCGAAAACAAGAGGCCGAAGAGTTTAGAGCAAAGATCGATGATGATCCTGAGAAAGCGGAGTTCCGGCTTGAAAATTCTACCTGTGTATTTGATGAGCTCTCATGTTCACCCGAGGAGTGCTTAAAGTGTGCTGCATCACTTTTGAGAGATTCGGCCTACCACTGGTGGAAGACTTTGGTAGCAGTGGTGCCAAAAGAAAGAGTTACTTGGGATTGCTTCCAGGAAGAATTCAGAAAGAAATACATAAGTCAGCGATTTATTGATCAAAAACGGAAGGAGTTCCTTGAATTGAAGCAGGGCAAGATGTTTGTGGCAGAGTATGAACGTGAATTTGTAAGACTTAGCAAGTATGCCCAGGAATGTGTGTCCACCGAGGCCATTATGTACAAAAGGTTTGAGGATGGGCTAAATGAGGACATTAAAGTGCTTGTAACACCCCAAACCCGACCCAGACGTTATAGCCGAATCTGATGTGCCAAATTGAAGTTAAAAACCCATGTTTTGTTTTAGTGCTTTAAAAACTGACTTTTGTTAAGCTAACAAAGTGAATGGGAGCTGGGCACCGGTAGGAATCTGTAATGAGGAGGTGAGCCATGAAGGCGCTTAAGTACCAAGCTCTTCTAATGGATCCAATCCTAGACATGCCCACAACCATTGCCACACTTGGTTAAATCGAGTTGTAATTTATTTAAGTTGAAATCTTTTATAAATCGGATAATCGTGGCGTGGTGTTATTTTGAAAACAATTATCATTTTGAAACACGTCCTAAGTCTAGCCCATTTATTAACAAAGCAGTTAAAGTTATTAAAAAAATAATCCCGAAAAATAATTAAAATGGCCTTATTACATTTCAAACCAAACAATAATATTAATAAGATAAAACTTATAAAGAAATAAATCGGCTACTTATTGCAATTAAAAGAAATAGAAACGATGAGTGTGGCCATCTCTCGAGTCCCGCAGACTCCAAACCATCTAAGCTTAGGGATTACACGCACAGTTAGAAACGGGTGAGTTTACGAAAACTCGATGTGTAATCCCAATAACAAACAAACAATGAAAACACAATGTCGAGACAATGCAGGTCAAAGCCCTATTTAGTCTTGACATATAATGGGCGAAGCCTTTCGTTTAACGATTCTTTGGGCAAGCCTTTTCATAAATCATATCATCGGGCCAAAGCCTTTTCATAAATCATTTCACTAGGCAAGCCTTTCTCAGAAACGGTATGGCCCATAGGCCCATTTCAATATCACATGTAATGTCAATGGATGTATGCAAGCCCATTTCAATATCACATGAAATACCAATGAATGTATGCAAGCCCATTTGGGAGACTACTCAACCCACCATCCGCTACTCTCCACCCGTACCAACCAACACACCATGTGGGAATAACTCAACCCACCCAACCAACACACCACCGGCAAGATAGTCGCTTTATCATATATCTAGAGGCTTAGCCTCTTTAATAATCGGGCAAAGCCCTTTTGAAATCCAGGGCATAAGACCTTTTCAATAAATCGGGCATAAGCCCTTTTGATGGCGGGGCATAAGCCCTTTTGATGGCAGGGCATAAGCCCTTTTGCACTTCCTCCATCTATATAAAACCCAACCCAATGCAACATGTCATGTATGCGAATGTCATACCCATATTTGAATTAAACAATCACAGTCAAGTCATTCATATCACCAACATATATTCACAATCAAATCCACAACCACACAGGTCCAAGTCACCACTTGCCCACAAGGGCACAACAGATCATTTTCACATTATAAGGGTATTGTCGTAATTTTACCAAATATCAGGGTTTTCCATGTTCATTACAATTATCAATATTTCAAAGTGTTTAAACAATGATCTTTAACCCACTTTATCAAATTCGGGCTTTTGGGCCCAAAACCCCTAATGGGCCTTAAGAATGCTGATTTAGCCTACTTAACCCAAATTTTACAACAATACTAACCGTGTTAACGTGCAACTTTTCCAAATTCCATTTTCTATCAATTCTACCCAAATGGGTCCGAAAGCCCATTGGGCCCAATTTCAGCCCATTGAAGCCTAACTTACCATCGTGCACAAAATTGAGTTCTCACCCGTTCCATCGATCCAAACACTGATCTTATCGTATTTATCGCATCTACCCAAACGCAACATTACAAGTTCCCGAAATACCGGTATTTTAGCATTTCGACTTCTCAGCAAATATTAATCTAAGCTATTACGAGGGTTAGTACACACCTGTTACGGGTTGAAGTTGAAACATTTCCAAAATCAATCGCCTACGATAACCACCACCTGTCATTCAAACTTAACTAATCCAATATCAATATATGTAAATCCTAAGCACATCAGTCATACGGAACATAAGGGCATATTCGTCATTTTACCATACAGGGGTATTACGGTCACTTTACCCTACAGGGGCTTTACGGTCTCTTTACCCTACAGGGGCTTTACGGTCTTTTTACCTAATAGGGGTATTTTAGTCATTTCATCCTACAAGGGTGTTTAGGTAAATCTACAAACCAAGGGTATTTCAGGAATTTTGTTAAACCAATGGTATTTCCATAATTTTTAGAAAGTCAAGTGTATTTCTGTAACTTTGTAAATCAGGGGTATTTTGGTAATTTTACAAATTGAAGGTATTTCGGTAATTTCACAAACCAGTGGTATTTTGGTAATTTTACAAACTAGGGGTATTTTGGTAATTTTACAAATTGAGGGTATTTCGGTAATTTTACAGACCAAGGGTATTTTAGCAATTTTACAGACTAGGGTATTTTGGTAATTTTACTGATCGAGGGTATTTTGGTAATTTTGTAAACCAAGGGTATTTTAGTAATTTTGTAAATTGAGGGTAAAACAGTAATTCTATAAATCAAGGGTAAAACAGTAATTCTATAAATCGAGGGTAAAATGGTAATTTTGTAAATCGAGGGTAAAACGGTAATTCTATAAATCGAGGGTACTTTGGTAATTTTACAATTTGAGGGTATTTTAGTAATTTGGTAAACTAAAGTATTCTAAACAAGGATAACAATACGAATGGGCCTAAAGCCTATTCTCATTAAATGGGCCCTGCGCTCGTGTGGCCCTTTTAGCCAGATCTAGCCACGATATGAGATTCACCTAGCCTAGTCTAATATTTACTACACAATCAAACAACTTATGTAATTGGGCCCGTAGGCCCATTGGGCCCACATGACCCCTTTCGGCCCATCGTGGCCCGAAGTAGCCATCCTACAGCTAGAGTAGCGAGAAATACACACCTGATTGGTGATTGGAGTTCATCCAAGCTCCGAGCACTCTTAGCCGACGCCCAACCCAAACGAGCACGCCATACAGCGAAAGGGATCAGCCAAGAAAGGTACCTTTACTCTCCTCATAGTTCCCTCTATTTAAAGCTAGCTTCCCGATGTGGGATCCCTCCAACATCAGAGTTTAAATTCAACACTAGCTCTTGCCGCCCCCTGTTAGCAAAATAAATGCTCCTTGCTTGCCATGGGATTCGAACCCATGCCTCCCCTCAGATGCTCCACACGCTACTTGCCACTAAGCCACAAGGCTTTTTGTGTCATATTTTATCCCCAATTAATTATAAGGTCTAAAGGCCAAAGTCTAGGTTCCCTTAAAAAAAACCAAAATAAATTGCAAGAGCCAAGGCTTGAACCCAGGCTCCCATACAACCTTAGTGACGCCACAACCACTAGACTACAAGCTTCCTTATGTCATTTATTTAACACAATAATTTAAAAACCCTCATCCAAGCATCTAGGTTTTTCTTCTCTTAATACTAAAATTTTTGCTAAAGCCCATGTTTGAACCCAATATTTCTCTAACACTTCTCAGGGCCATTAACCACCAAAGCAGACATTTAATTGTGTTATTTCATTGCACAATTAAATACCTATATACAACCTCCTTACGGACCCGCACTCAAGGCCCAATACTTCTAGGCCCAAATTCGGGGTGTTACAGTGCTTGTGGGAATTTCAGAGTTGAAAGAATTTGTAGTATTGGTTGACCGAGCTCTTAAAGCCGAAGAATTGAACAAAGAAAGAAGAAAAGCTACTATTGAGGCTCGAGATGCCAGAAAAAGGCCGATAAGCAAGTCATTTCAATCTCAATCAAAGAGGTCCAAAGAGACAAACCCTCGAATGACAGTTTCAACTGGGGATTCACACAGAGATCGTGGTAGAGCATATTCGAGGTCTAAACTCAAGCTACTTCGGTGGCAAGTGTGGGTAATGTGCGATCTAGAAAGCCTGAGTGTCAGCAATGTGGCAGGCAACATTATGGTGAGTGTTGGGGAAACGAGCGAGCTTGTTTCAGGTGCGGTTCTCGTGAGCATTTTATTAGAGATTGTCTGGAGAAAGTTAAAGAAGAAAGATTTCAGAGTGCTAGACAGAATACCACCGCTAGCAGAGGTAGACCACCGAGAAATACTAGAGGTGGGACTAGCAGTAAAACTATGATGAAAGATTCAATGGCGAGATTAGAAGCTAGAGCGCCTGCTAGAGCTTATGCTATACGTGACCGAGAGGATGCATCATCTCCCGATGTCATTACTGGTACATTTTCTCTCTATGATACTATTGTTATTGCATTGATTGATCCCAGGTCCAGTCATTCCTATATTTGCATGAATTTAGTATCTAATAAAAAGTTTCCTGTTGAGTTTACTGAGTTTACGATTAAAGTGTCGAACCCCTTAGGCCAATATGTGCTAGTTGACAAGGTTTGCAAGAATTGCCCATTAATGATTCAAGGTCACTGTTTTCCGGCTAATCTGATGCTGTTACCATTTGATAGTTTGATGTTATTTTGGGAATGGACTGGTTGACATTGTATGATGCCAAGGTAGATTGTAAACAAAAAACACTAGAGTTGAAATGTGAAAATGGAGAAATTCTATGGGTTGAAACAGATGAATCAAATAAATTGCCTATGGTGATTTCACACATGTCTGCACAGAAATACATGAGGAAAGGGTGTGAAGCTTATTTGGCTTATGTAATGAATACTGAGTTGCCTCAACTGAAGTTTGAATTAGTACCGATAGTCTGTGAGTTTCCAGACGTATTTCCAGAGGAATTGCCTGGGTTGCCTCCGAATAGAGAGATATAGTTTGCCATTGATTTGTTGCCGGGTACTGCACCGATCTCGATTGCTCCATATAGAATGGCTCCGACTGAATTAAAAGAATTGAAGGCTCAGTTGCAAGAGTTAACAGATAAGGGATTTGTGAGACCGAGTTTCTCTCCCTTGGGTGCTCCTGTATTGTTTGTAAAGAAGAAGGATGGTTCAATGAGGCTTTGCATTGATTACCGTCAGCTTAATAAGGTGACTATAAAGAACAAGTACCCATTGCCGAGGATTGATGATTTATTCGATCAGTTAAAAGGGGCCACAGTGTTTTCAAAGATCGATTTGAGGCCTGATTACTACCAGTTGAGAGTTAAGGAGTCGGATGTGCCGAAACCGCCTTTAGGACAAGGTATGGACATTATGAGTTTCTTGTGATGCCTTTCGGCTTAACAAATGCTCCAGCTATATTTATGGACTTGATGAACCGGATCTTTCGGCCATATTTGGATAAGTTTGTAGTAGTGTTTATAGATGACATTCTATATTATTCTCGGGATGAGTCTGAACATGCCGAACACTTGAGAACCATATTGCAGATCTTGAGAGAAAAGAAACTGTTTGCTAAATTTAGTAAAAGTGAGTTCTGGCTTCGTGAAGTCGGATTTTGGGACATATAGTCTCAGGTGATGGTATTCGGGTGGATCCGAGCAAGATTTTCGCGATCATTGATTGGAAACCGCTAAAGAATGTATCCGAGGTTAGAAGCTTTTTAGGCTTGGCCGGGTATTATAGATGTTTTGTTGAAGGATTTTCGATGATTGCCTCTCCTATGACTAAGTTGTTGCAAAAGAATTTTAAGTTTGAATGGACTGATAAATGTCGTGAGTTTTGAAAAGTTGAAAGCACGATTGATCAAGCACCAATTTTAGTACTGACCCAGAGCAGGGAAGGAGTCCGTAATTTATAGTGATGCATCATTGACAGGCCTTGGATGTGTGTTGATGCAAGAGGGTAAAGTGGTAGCTTATGCTTCAAGACAGTTAAAACCGCATGAGAAGAACTATCCTACACATGATTTGGAGTTGGCTGCTATTGTCTTTGCCTTGAAGATTTGGTGACATTATTTGTATGGTGAAAAATGCCGAATTTTTACTGATCACAAAAGTTTGAAGTATTTGATGAATCAAAAGGATTTGAATCTGCGACAGTGGAGATGGCTTGAATTATTAAAGGATTATGAGCTAGTGATTGATTATCATCCGGGAAAAGTAACTATAGTTACTGACGCCTTGAGTAGGATTGTCTGATGATGGGTCAATCTTAGTAGAGATGAGGGCTAAACCGTTATTTCTTCAGCTGATTTGTGATGCTCAAAAGAACGATAGTGAGTTACGAACCAAGAGAACTTAATGCGATTGAGTTACGACTCGATTTTCGAGTTGGACCGACGGTATTTTGATGTTTGAGACGGGATATGTGTCTTGAAAAGCGATGAATTGATTCGAAAAATATTACATGAGGCGTCTGATGGTGTTTTTTATCGGTTCATCCCGGTAGCACAAAATGTATAATGATTTAAAGAAGTTATATTGGTGGCGGTATGAAAAGGACATTTCGAATTTGTAACTAAGTGTTTGATCATCAACAAGTAAAAATTGAACATCAAGTGCCTTGGGACTACTTCAACCGGTAATGGTGCACGAGTGGAAATGGGACAAGATTACCATGGATTTTGTAACCGGTTTGCCTTTGACTCCTAAAAGAAGGATCTTTATCGGGTAGTGGTTGATAGGTTAACAAAGTCAGCCCACTTTATACCAGTACGTACCGATTACACACTTGATAAATTAGCTGAATCATATATTGCTGAAATTGTGAGGTTGCACGGAGTACCTATGTCTATAATATCAAATAGAGATCCGAGGTTTACCTCGACATTTTGGAAAAAGTTATAAGAAGCTTTGGGTACAAAATTGAACTTTAGTACTGCGTTTCATCCACAAACAGATGGTCAGTCGGAAAGAGTAATTCAGGTACTCGAGGATATGCTTAGATGCTGTGTTTTAGAATTTGGAGGTAGTTGGGAGAAATATCTATCTTTGATTGAATTTGCCTACAATAACAGTTATCAGTCAAGTATACAAATGGCACCGTACGAAGCCTTGTATGGTCGCAAGTGTCGGACTCCTTTATATTGGACCGAACTTAGTGAGAAACAGATTCACGAAATTGATCTAGTTAAAGAAACTGAACAGAAAGTAAAAGTAATTAGGGATTGCTTGAAAGCTGCTTCAAATCGAAAAAAGTCATAAGCAGATTTAAAAAGAAAAGAGATTGAATTTCAGGTGAGTGATAAAGTGTTCTTGAAGGTGTCACCATGGAAAAAGATTCTGAGATTTAGCCAAAAAGGCAAGTTGAGTCCGCGTTTTATTGGGCCGTACGAGATTTCTGAGAGGATTGGACCAGTGGCATATCGGTTGGCCTTATCGGCAGAGTTAGAAAGAATTCATAACGTGTTTCATGTATCAATGTTGCGACGTTATTGTTCTGATCCTTCACATTTGATTTCTCTAACAGAAATTGAGATTCGACCGGATATGACCTACGAGGAGGAACCAATAAAGATTTTGGCTCGGAAATTAAGCAGTTAAGAAATAAAAGTATAGCCTTAGTGAAAGTATTGTGGCACGACATGGGATAGAAGAGGCTACGTGGGAACTCGAGGAAGCTATGAGGAAACAATGACGAACCTCTTTATGGGTAAGATTTTGGGACGAAAATCTCTAAAGGGGGAGAATTATGACAACCCGAATTAGGGCCTAATCGAAATAGTGGTTTTGTGACCACAAATTCGAGATAGAAATAATTGTTTTATAATTATTTTGGGGTTTATGATATGATTTCATGATTTCGTGAAAATTTCGTGATGAAATTCTATGCATTGAGCGCTTAAGTTGAGATTAGGGACTAAACTGAATAAATTGCAAAACTCGTGTTTTAGAAGTTTTTAGTATGAAATTGCTTTGAGATATAACTAGGAGGTCTTAAATAGAAATTTGACCAATTCCTAAATTATGGACAAAAGTTGGACATGGAGGGAAATTTTTTAAAAGTTTAGTAGTAAGGGCATTTTGGTCATTTGTATATTAAATGAAATAAAATGGGAAAAATAACACAAAATTCGTCATCATCTTCACTAGTTGCTGCCGAAATTTGCTCTCCTCCATAGCTAGGGTTTCTTCAACTTTCAAGCTTCATAGTAAGTGATTTCAAGCCCCGCTTTTAATGTTCTTACATTTTTGAAATCCTCGGAGCTCAGTTTACCAATTTCTACCATTATTTCTAGTTAGGGTTTATGTTTAAAAATTTACCCATGAATGATAGGCATGTATTTTTTTGTTTGATGGTAGAATATGAATGTTTGAAGTTAGGAGAACGATCTTTTCTAAGCAATTTTTAACGAAAACGAGCAAAACGACATAATCGATAAAAATACTTATTGTTCATAACTATGAGTTAGAGTGAGAATTTGATGTTGCCATAGAAGAGAAAAATGATCAGTAGGTCATTAAACATAAGAATAAGGGCTGAAATTAAATTTCCAAGCCTTGGGGAAAAATCATAATTTTGTAAAAGTTAGGGGACAAAAATGTAATTTTTGTATAATGTGATTTTTGGATTAAAATAAATAGTTTGAGTGTTAAATGAACTAAATATGTTGTTATAGATCAAGAAAGGCGTGGAATCGACCTCGAACGGGGGAAGGAGAAAGTTTTGGACTAAATTGCAAAATTCCCATATTTTGCACCGAGGTAAGTTTGTATATAAATAATACATTAATTTCATTTACATTCTTATATTTTAGCCTATTATATATATACTAGCTGATGTTGAAGTATAAATCGACTATTGGAAAAATTGAAATAAGTAATAGAGAGAGAGATCCCGGTTGAACATTCAGAAAGATCGAATAAAATAGAGGGAGCGTAGCTAGGTCACATGTATGGTGCTGAGTGCACATCATGTGTACAAGAAAGCTACGAGATACTATGTAGTAGCTAGGTCACATGTGTGATACGGGATGTATCTCATGTAGACAAGAGAGCTACGAGAGAGATAAATGTAGCTAGGCCACATGTGTGATTCCAAGTGAAGGATACCATGTAGACAAGAGAGCTACGAGACAAATTGGCTAGGTCGCATGAGTGGTACTAAGTGTTCACCATGTGTACAAGAGAGCCGAATTAAATGAAATATGATGGTGGGGCTGTGTGCTGAAACCATCAAGTATCGAGGATTAATCCGAATTGTTCAACGGGATGGCTTTGTGGTGACATTGTAGTCATGGGCCTATACTCGTGATGTATGAAATGTGGTGAAAATGATTTGTGATATATATATATAAGTTAAAATGAGGTTAGTACAAAGAATGTGTGAAAGAGTGAAATTAGCATTAAAATTGTTTTGGATAGTAGCAGTGACGTGATTTTGAAAAATCACCAAAAATAGAAAGAATTTAATTAGAGGTTGAATGAGATGTGAAATTAAATCTTAATGAGTCTATTTTCATATAAAAGAAACAGAGAAAGCAAAGGAATTCTATATTTTGAGATATTTACAATTGTGTGTGACTTGCTTAGGATGACTATGTGATCCCCTGTTCCAACTTTGAAAAATCATTAAAAATTGTACAAAAAAAATTAAGAAATATAGTTTATATGTATAAATTCCTTATTGAGTCTAGTTTTAAATGAAATAGGTTTCATGGTTAGTTGAATTGTGCACTGAGAGAAATTCAATTCGTAGTGAATAGAGGCCAGATCGGTTGAGCTGTGTAACAGGGAAAACTTTAACTAATAAACTGTACTAATTGGCTAAACCAAAAATTCTAGAAAAAAATTAGTAAGAATTTTTATGAGTTTAGATTCAGGGAAATTTTATGGATTTAAATTTTGAGTTTCGTAACTCAAGTTATGATTTATTTAGTGATCATGACGCAGGAGGGACAGCTTGATCAAATCAGAGTAAATAGTAAAATTAAAAATATGATATAATTGAGTTATGTTGTAAACATATTAGATTCCTTATTTGTTATTTATATACTTACTTACTAAGCTATAAGCTTACTTTGTTTTCTCTCCTTTGTCTTATAGTGTCATCCAGCTAGCACAGGAGTTAGAGATCGTTGAAGATCCGTCCGCACTATCAATACTCTTGGTATTTGAACTCAACATTTTGAAATATGGCATGTATAGCAGACTTAGTTATTTTGTTACGTGTCATAATTGTCTAGGTTTAAAATACTAATTATAGTATCAAACTAATCATTTTGTACGAAGCCTTTGAAATTGGTTTGTATTGTTAATGGCATATGTTATAATGATTCGTGATCAAATTGCACGCCATATTTTTGTTTGGGTTTTATTTAATAGTATATACTATAATTTGTTAATACCTCGTACCCTGTTCTGGCAACAGATACGGGTAAGGGGTGTTACAGTAAGTATCTTTCCCAACTACCTTGGAATTCCAATACACAACATCTGAGCATGTCTTCAAGAATCTGAATTACTCTCTCTGATTGTCCACCAGTCTGTGGATGGAAGGCAGTGCTGAAATTTAACTTCATACCTAATGCCTCTTGCAACTTTTGCCAAAACCGCGATGTAAATCTCGGATCTCTATCCGAAATGATCTACAAAGATACTCCGTGAAGTCTAATAATCTCATTGATATACAATTCAGCCAACTTATTAAGAGAATAATCAGTATATACCGAAATAAAATGAGCCGATTTAGTCAATCTGTCGACTATTACCCAGATGGCATCTTTCTTCCTCAGAGTTAACGACAACCCTGATACAAAAATCCATAATAATTCGATCCCACTTCCACTCGGGAACCATGATAGGCTGAAGTAGCCCCGAAGGCACTTGGTGTTCAGCTTTCACTTGTTGACAAATTAAGCATTTCGATGCGAACTCGGAGATATCTCTTTTCATTCTGTTCCACCAATACATTTTCTTCAAGTCATTATACATTTTTGTACTACCCGGGTGAATTGACAAACAACCATTATGTGCTTCATACAAGATCTTTTAAATTAACTCATCATTTTTCGGTACACAAATCCGATCTTTAAACATCAAGCAACCATCAGAACCAATTTTGAAATCTGATCCTGTATTAGCTTCACATTGCTTCCTCTTGGCTTGCAAATCTTTGTCACTTTTCTGATCTTCACAAATCTCTTGTAAAAACATCGGTCTTGTTCTCAACTCTACTAGAATCAAACCATCGTTAGACACCGTCAAATGAGTATTCATAGCTCTCAAAGCAAACAACGACTTTCAACTCAAAGCATCGGTAACCACATTCACTTTCCCCGGATGGTAGTCAATCACAAGCTCATAATCTTTTAATAATTCTAACCATCTCTTCTGTCTCAAATTCAAGTTTTTTTGTGACATTAAGTACTTGAGACTTTTGTGGTCGGTACATACTCGGCACTTTTCACCATACAAATAATGTCGCGAAATCTTTAAAGCAAACACTATAGCAGCCAGTTCCAAATCATGAGTCGGATAATTCCTTTCGTGAGGTTTCAACTGCCTCGAAGCATAAGCCACCACTTTTCCTTCTTGCATAAGTACACATCCCAAGCCATTTAGAGAAGCATCACTATACACCATAAATTCTTTACCTGACTCGGGTTGTACTAACATTGGTGCCTCAGTTAGTAACTTCTCAATTTCTCAAAGCTTTGTTGACATTCTTCCGTCCATTCAAATTTAACATCCTTTTGGAGTAGTCTGGTCATAGGAGTAGTAATTATAGAAAATCCATTTACAAACCGTCGATAATAACTAGCTAGACCCAAGAAACTTCTAACCTCAATTACATTCTTTGGTGGTTTCTAATCAATAATAGCTGAAATTTTACTGGGATCAACCCGTATACCATCACCTGAAACAATATGACCCAAAAATCCAACTTCTTGAAGCCAAAATTCACTCTTACTAAATTTGGCATACAACTGCTGTGACAGCCCTAAATTGACCCTAGTCGGAAAGTGATTTCGGGACCACTAAACCGAGTCATAAAAATAATTAATTGTTATATTCTATGCTTACTATGTGTGTGCATGCATATGTGGAAGTTTCATTCTCTAATTTTACCAATTGTATGAGAAATTATTAAATAGGGATCAATGTGAAACATGGGGAAATATGATAGGCTAATTCTAAATGGCTTATTAGTGCATGTTAACAAAAAGGTGGAGTTGCATGTCAAATAATCCACTTCCTAAGGAGGAGTGGCCGACCATGACAAGGTTATGGGCAAGGGAACATGTTTCCAACATGTTTTGCTAGTGGTGTATGTAGGAAGTCATAAAATAAAGACTAGCATTAAAGAAATGAACAAAAAAAATGAGCATGGATGCCCCCTTGTTGCCGTGAGTAGAGGAAAAGAAAGGAGAAAAAAAATTTTTTTGTTCATCCATTCTAAATTCTTTGGCCGCAAATACTAAGGGAAAAAGGAAGGATTTTTGCTCCATTTCTTGGTTTAGAAGAGATCTAGAAGGAGATTTGGCTATACTTGCATCAAGATTAAGGTATGTATGAGGTTGTGTCATGAGATTCATGCATGTTTTAGTTGCTAACTTGATGTTCATGTTAGCCATGGTTCAAATCCTTGTTATGCCATGGAAATGGTCTTTGGCCAAGGTTGATATTGTGTTGAGGCCATTGCATGCTAAATGTGAAGCTTGCTAATGATGCATGTAATGATGGATTGACTACTCTTGAAATTTCTTTTTAGTATTCTTGAGTAGGGCATTGAGTCCTTTGTTTAACCATGACCAAAAATTTAAAAGGGTATCTTGTGTGAGGTATTCGGCCATGGTATGCTCATGAGCATGGTTTATGCTTCTTGCATGATAGTTAAAATTTGTGTTTTGGATGGTTATGGACACCTTGAAATTTGGCCTTGCACCTATGTGTGTATATATGTTGCACATGATGTTTTGGTTATGAAGTAAATGATAAATGTGTTTGTTTAAAGAATAAATTGTTGGAGAATGTTTGTAAAAATTGCAAGTATATTCGGCCATTAGGGTGAGTATGTAGGTGATGTTGAATCAAGTTTTGGTGCATATTCGGTTATGTGTATAATCAACCAAATGGGTGATTAGTAAGAATGGTTGCCGAATATACAAGCATACATATGCATGTGTAGTTGAATTATGAATGTTTAGCAAGATGGTTAAACTAGTTGATTTATTGATCAAGCTCAAGGAGTCAAAGAAGGAGAATCAAGCAAGGGAAAGACGAAGGTCATCGAGTAGCCTACTTGGAACTATTTTACCCAACACGAGGTAAGTCATTAAGCATATATTTGGTGTTGATTTAAATGATCATAATATATATGCAAATGTGTTTAAATGAGTTGATGTGTAAATGGAAATGTATGTGTATGGAATGATGCCATTGTTGAATGTATAAAGGCAGCAAAATGCATAAGGTATTGGTCTCGGCACTAAGTGTGCGGGTATAAATGGACACGGTGACAAGATTGGCACTAAGTGTGCGGGTTTAAAATTGTACAGACTAAGTGTGCGAGTTTGATTATATAGCACTAAGTGTGCGAAATGAATGTATATAGCACTAAGTGTGCGGATTCACTATATGCTCTTGCATTACAATTGGCATTGAGTGTGCGACATTATCGAGTTAATCCCGCACAATGGATCGGGTAAGTACCTTGAGCTCATGACGAATAGGCAATATGTTCATGCTCGGGGTTGAGCTTGGTAAGCTTTAAATCTATGTGATGATTGCAATTGTGTGATTGTGGTGAAAATGAGTTAGTGTGTGAAAATGCCTCAAATATCTTATTGTGTAGAATATGAAATGTGGATGTATGACTTGGTATGAGATTGAACCGAAAGGTCCGAGGAATTATGGTATAGTTTCGGGGAAAAATTATGAATCGATTTTGAGTTGTGAAACTCGAGATATGATTTTAAGGCGGCAATGATGCAGATTAGCTAGCTTTGCTCGAGCAGAAAACAAATGTTTCAAAAAGAGTAATAAGGAAGTAAGGCTGATAACACCACGTGTTCAAATCCGTGACGGTCACGGGTTTGGGGTGTTACATTTAATTGGTATCGAGCTATGGTTTAGTCGGTTCTAGGACTACCATAGCGTGTAAGTCTAGCTATACATGCCAAATTGTTAGTGCTTAATAATGTGATGACTTGACGGTTGATATTTTTGTCTTGGGTAGCAAATGGAACCCGGGTAGAGAGACCCTTGGCGGATGACTTTGAAAGTGTAGCGGCTGCTCCGCGCAAAGGGACACCGCTGTTGAGCCTCGGTCATCCGCGAATAATCAAAATGAAGGGCGAAACAAGCCTTCTTCACCATGATGAATGAGTGGGTCGCATAATATGCCCGAACCAATCCGGCTGTCCAACCATTCCAATTCAAATACCCCACCCCAAGAGCCCGAATGCCTCCAGCATTACTAATCCTGTGAGGTGAGTAAACCACCGTGGACTTGATTAGGAAGCGTGGGGCGAGGAGTTCAAGGCCATAGTTCTTGATGATGCCGAAAAGGCCGAAGTTCGCTCGATAACACTATTAGAGTGTTAGATGAACTGTCATGCACACCCGATGAATGTCTTAAGTGCTATATCCTTGTTGCGAGACTCAGCTTACTATTGGTGGAGGATTTTAATTTCCATAGTCCCAAATGAACGAGTTACATGGGATTTCTTTTAATCCGAATTTCGAAAGAAATACATTAGTCAACAGTTCATCGATCAGAAGCGTAAGGAATTCTTGGAACTCAAACAAGGCGGATGATCAGATCGAATACGAACATGAGTTCGTAAGACTTAGTCGGTATGCTCGGGAGTGTGTGGCTGATGAGGTTGCGATGTGCAAAAGATTTGAAGAAGGATTGAATGAAGAGTTAAAGTTACTAGTGGGAATTTTGGAGATAAAGGAGTTTGTGACACTAGTCGAACGAGCCTGCAAGGCGGAAGAACTTGGGAAGGAGAAGAAGAAGGCTGAATTTGAATCAAGAGATTACCGTAAAAGATCGACGAGTAAAGCTCCATTCTCGGCTGTAAAGAGGTTCAGGGAGGACACGAGTAAGTCGAGGACGACTGCGGGAATTTCCATTAGAGCCCGACCATTGACGGACTCCCGAGCTACTTCGGTAGCTAGTGTGGGCAATAATCGTCAAGAGAGACCTGAATGCCCCCAATATGGAAGACGACACCTAGGTGAATGTTGGGGTAAGTCTGTTAATAGGGCCTGTTATGGATGCGGTTCGAAGGACCACTTCATTAGAGATTGCACGGAGCTAGATGAGAGGAATAAGACGCAAGGTGCAAGACCTAGTGGAACGACGGTGGAGGTAGGCCCCGAGAATTTCGGAGGTAGGGGTGGTAATCGAGAGGAACCTCTAATCTGGCTGTCCGATCCGAGACCGGTGCTCTGCTAGAGCATATGCCATCCGCGCACGAGAGGAGGCATCCTCCCCGACGTTATCACCGGTACTTTTACTCTCTTTGATACTAGTGTGATTGCATTGATTGACCCCACTCTACTCATTCATATGTATGTGAAACCTTAGCATCCAAGAAGACTCTACTGTTGAGTCTCTTGAGTTCGTAATTCAGTGTCAAACCCTTTGGGTCAATACGTACTCGTTGATAAAGTGTGCAAGAGATGCCCCTAATAATTCGAGAATCTGTTTTCCTACCGATCCGATGCTTCTACCATTTGATGAATTCGATGTTATTCTTGGTATAGATTGGTGACCGTACATGATGCAAATGGTGGATGCAAATGGAAAACCATTGATTTGAGGAGTGCAAATAATGAGGTAGTCCGAGTCAAGTCTACTGATTTAAAAGGTGTGCCAGCGATAATATCTTCTATGACCGCTCGGAGGTATGTGAAAAAGGGGTGTGAAACATACCTTGCATATGTGTTTGAAAGTAAAGAGACGGAAAGGAAACTCGAATCGGTACCGAGTGGTTTGTGAGTATTCGATGTTTTTCCCGAGGAGTTACCGGATTGCCACCGGTTCGAGAAGTGGAATTCGCATCGAAGTTGTACCGGTACTACGCCGATTTCAATAGCCCCGTGTCGTATGGCATTAATGTAATTAAAGGAATTGAAGGTTCAATTGCAAGAATTGACGGATAGAGGTTTCGCTCGATGAGTTTTTCTCCATGGGGCGCTTTTGTATTGTTTGTGAAAAGAAGGACGGAACCATGAGGTTGTGCATCGACTATCGTCAACTCAATAAAGTGACGATAAAGAATAAATATCCATTGCCACGAATTGACGATTTGTTTGATCAATTAAAGGGAGCCTCAGTGTTTTCAAAGATAGATTTGAGTTCGGGGTACTATCAGTTGAGGGTCCGAGAATCGGACATACCCAAAACCGCTTTAAGAATGAGGTACGGTCACTACTGAATTCTTGGTGATGCCGTTTGGGCTTACTAATGCCCTACGGTATTTATGGATTTAATGAATAGAATTTTCAGGCCATACTTGGATCGGTTCGTAGTTGTATTTATCGATGACATTTTGGTCTATTCGAGAGATGAAACCGAACATGCTGAGCACCTGAGGCTAGTGTTGCAAATTTTACGAGATAAGCAGTTATACGCAAAGTTCAGTAAATGTGAATTTTGGTTGAAAAAGGTTAGCTTTTTGGGGCACGTGGTGTCCGCATCGGGTGTCAGGGTGGACCCTAACAAAATTTCAGCCATAGTCGATTGGAAACCTCCGCGGAATGTTACCGAAGTTAGGTTATTACCGACGATTTGTAAAAGGTTTTTCGATGATAGTTGCACCGATGACGAAACTACTCCAAAAAGATGTTAAGTTCGAATAGACGGAGAAATGTCAGAAAAGTTTCAATCAACTGAAAACTTATTTGACTGAAGCCCCAATTCTAGTGCAACCCGAATCGGGCAAAGAGTTTGTCATTTATAGTGACGCATCCCTACTTGGGTTGGGTTGCGTATTGATGCAAGAAGGGCGAGTTGTGGCCTGTCGTCGAGACAATTAAAGCCACATGAGAAAAATTATCCGACCCATGATCTCGAATTGGCGCCATCGTATTCGCTTAAAGATATGGCGACATTACTTATTTGGTGAGAAGTACCATGTGTTTCGGATCACAAAAGTCTCAAATACTTGATGACTCAAAGAGACTTAAATCCGCGACAAAGACGTTGGCTCGAGCTGTTAAAGGATTATGAGCTGGTCATTGACTATCACCCGGGAAAGGCTAATGTGGTTGCGGACGCCTTAAGTCGTAAATCACTATTTGCTTTGCAAGCGATGAATGTACACTTTTCTGTTCTACCCGACAATGTGTTAGTAGCTGAATTGAAAGCCAAACCATTATTGATACGTCAAATTCGTGAAGCTCAGAAAGTCGACGATGAGTTGGTTGCAAAACGGGCTGAGTGTGTTCCGAACAAGGACTCGGAATTTCAAATCGATGATGACGATTGTTTGAGGTTCAGAAGTCGTCTGTGTGTTCCAAAGAATTCGAAACTTATTTCGATAATTCTAAACGAAGCCCATTGTAGCCAAATGGCAATCCACCCGGGGAGTACGAAGATGTACAACGATTTGAAACGTCGGTTTTGGTGGCATGGTATGAAATGAGACATCTCTGACTTTGTTTCGAGATGTTTAATATGTCAACAAGTGAAAGCGGAGCATCAAGTGCCTTCAGGATTACTTCAGCCGATCACGATACCCGAATGGAAACGGGATCGAGTAACAATAGACTTTGTGTCTGGGTTACCATTGACTCAGAATAAGAAAGACTCGATGCGGGTCATTGTTGATAGATGACCAAGTCTGCTCATTTTATTCTGTCTCGCACGGATTTTTCGCTGATACATTGGCGAATTATCGTCTCCCAAATTGTTCGATTGCATGGGGTACCTATTTCTATCGTGTCGGATAGAGACCCAAGATTTACATCGCGATTTTGGAAGAAATTGCAAGAGGCTTTGGGTACCAAGTGCATTTTAGCCTTTTTCACCCCAAACCGATGGTTAATCCGAACGGGTAATTCAAATACTCGAGGATATGTTGAGATGTTGCATCCTTGAGTTTAGTGGTTCATGGGAACGGTATTTACCTTTGGTTGAATTCGCTACAACAATAGCTTTCAATCAAGTATTAAGATGGCGCCTTACGAGGCTTTATACGATCGTAAATGCCGTATCCCATTATTCTGGTGAACTTAGTGAAGGAAAAATCTTGAGGTTGATTTGGTTAAGGATGCCGAGCAAAAGTTCGAGTAATTCGTGAAAGTTTGAAAGTCGCCGGATCGCCAAAAGTCGTATGCGGATTTGAAAAGAAAAGACATTGAATATCGGGTTGGAGACAAGGTCTTTCTCAAAGTTTCACCTTGGAAGAAGGTGCTTAGATTTGGTCGTAAGGGCAAGTTGAGTCCGAGGTTCATCGGGCCATATGAAGTATCCGAACGAGTTGGGCGATCGCATATCGATTAATTTTGCCCCGAGCTCGAAAAGATTCACAACGTTTTCCATGTCTCGATGCTTGACGATATAGGTCGACCGTCGCGTAATCACTCCATCCGAGATTGAGATTCACCTAACTTGAGCTATGAAGAAGAGCCGGTTCGCATTCGATGCGTGAAGTAAAAGAGCTACGAAACAAGAAAATCCCATTAGTGAAGGTGTTGTGGCATAAACACGTGATGGAAGAAGCCACTTGGGAACTTGAGGACTCTATGAAAGAGCGATACCCGAGCCTATTTACCGGTAAGATTTTCGGGATGAAAATTTCTTAAGTGGGGGAAAGTTGTGACAGCCCTAAATTGACCCTAGTCGGAAAGTGGTTTCGGGACCACTAAACCGAGTCATAAAAACAATTAATTGTTATATTCTATGCTTACTATGTGTGTGCATGCATATGTGGAAGTTTCATTCTCTAATTTTACCAATTGTATGAGAAATTATTAAATAGGGATCAATGTGAAACATGGGGAAATATGATAGGCTAATTCTAAATGGCTTATTAGTGCATGTTAACAAAAAGGTGGAGTTGCATGTCAAATAATCCACTTCCTAAGGAGGAGTGACCGGCCATGACAAGGTTATGGGCAAGGGAACATGTTTCCAACATGTTTTGCTAGTGGTGTATGTAGGAAGTCATAAAATAAAGACTAGCATTAAAGAAATGAACAAAAAAATGAGCATGGATGCCCCCCTTGTTGCCGTGAGTAGAGGAAAAGAAAGGAGAAAAAAAAAATTTTTGTTCATCCATTCTAAATTCTTTGGCCGAAAATACTAAGGGAAAAAGGAAGGATTTTTGCTCCATTTCTTGGTTTAGAAGAGATCTAGAAGGAGATTTGGCTATACTTGCATCAAGATTAAGGTATGTATGAGGTTGTGTCATGAGATTCATGCATGTTTTAGTTGCTAACTTGATGTTCATGTTAGCCATGGTTCAAATCCTTATTATGCCATGGAAATGGTCTTTGGCCAAGGTTGATATTGTGTTGAGGCCATTGCATGCTAAATGTGAAGCTTGCTAATGATGCATGTAATGATGGATTGACTACTCTTGAAATTTCTTTTTAGTATTCTTGAGTAGGGCATTGAGTCCTTTGTTTAACCATGACCAAAAATTTAAAAGGGGTATGCTGTGTGAGGTATTCGGCCATGGTATGCTCATGAGCATGGTTTATGCTTCTTGCATGATAGTTAAAATTTGTGTTTTGGATGGTTATGGACACCTTGAAATTTGGCCTTGCACCTATGTGTGTATATATGTTGCACATGATGTTTTGGTTATGAAGTAAATGATAAATGTGTTTGTTTAAAGAATAAATTGTTGGAGAATGTTTGTAAAATTGCAAGTATATTCGGCCATTAGGGTGAGTATGTAGGTGATGTTGAATCAAGTTTTTGGTGCATATTCGGTTATGTGTATAATCGACCAAATGGGTGATTAGTAAGAATGGTTGCCGAATATACAAGCATACATATGCATGTGTAGTTGAATTATGAATGTTTAGCGAGATGGTTAAACTAGTTGATTTATTGATCAAGCTCAAGGAGTCAAAGAAGGAGAATCAAGCAAGGGAAAGACAAAGGTCATCGAGTAGCCTACTTGGAACTATTTTACCCAACACGAGTTAAGTCATTAAGCATATATTTGGTGTTGATTTAAATGATCATAATATATATGCAAATGTGTTTAAATGAGTTGATGTGTAAATGGAAATGTATGTGTATGGAATGATGCCATTGTTGAATGTATAAAGGCAGCAAAATGCATAAGGTATTGGTCTCGGCACTAAGTGTGCGGGTATAAATGGACACGGTGACAAGATTGGCACTAAGTGTGCGGGTTTAAAATTGTACAGCACTAAGTGTGCGAGTTTGATTATATAGCACTAAGTGTGCGAGCTGAATGTATATAGCACTAAGTGTGCGGATTCACTATATGCTCTTGCATTACAATTGGCACTGAGTGTGCGACATTATCGAGTTAATCCCGAACAGCGGATCGGGTAAGTACCTTGAGCTCATGACGAATAGGCAATATGTTCATGCTCAGGGTTGAGCTTGGTAAGCTTTAAATCTATGTGATGATTGCAATTGTGTGATTGTGGTGAAAATGAGTTAGTGTGTGAAAATGCCTCAAATATCTTATTGTGTAGAATATGAAATGTGGATGTATGACTTGGTATGAGATTGAACCGAAAGGTCCGAGGAATTATGGTATAGTTTCGGGGAAAAATTATGAATCTGATTTTTGAGTTGTGGAACTCAAGATATGATTTTTAAAGTGATGATCTGCAGCTAGCCAACCGCCTGGAAATTTTTTAAAATGGACTGTGAAAGTGAATGGTTTAAGCCGTTAACCTCTCGTGTCCGACTCGTGACGGACTTCCGGTGCGGGGTGTTACAACACCGGCTGGAAATCTTTTAGTATTGTCTTCGTAGTTGAACTAGGAGAACATTTGGCATGTATAGGCTATTATGTTTTGTTGAATTGTGGGTTGTAAACTTTAAGCCATGTGAAAATGGCCTATGTGGTCGTTGAGTGGGATGCTAGAACCTATAGCCACGAGTCTTAGAAACTTTAATTTTGATAAGGTGGCCATAATTTGTGTCATGTATGATGGATGATTAGTAAGGTCAAGGAAAGATTCATGAAATTGGCATAGTCTCTGCAAAGAATGGCTATTGCGGACAAAGCGGATGATATGGGATTGAAAAATCACTAAAAATAGTAGAAGTAGAATTAAATAGTGAATAAATTATGAAATTTAACCTTGATGAATCTATTTTCATATGGACGAAACGAAATATGAGTAGTATACTGAGAGATATTAAAGTTCTCGTGAGACAGGGCCAGAACGCTTTCTGGATCCCCTATCTCGACTTTGAAAATTTACTATAAATTATCTAGAAAGAATTAGAAGTCATTCCTTATATGTGAAGATTCCATTTTGAGTCTAGTTTCATTAGAAACAAACGGCACCAGTATTAGAGCCCTGTACAGAGAGATATTCAAGTTGTAACACACGAAGGTCAGTGTAGTCGACCCCTGTAACATGGGTGACTTTAACTAATAAACTGTACTAATTGGCCAGACCAAAAATTCTAGAAATAAATCCATAGATGGATATATGAGTTTAAATTCAGGGAAAATTTATGGAATCAATTTCCGAGTTTTGAAACTCGAGATATGATTTTAAGGCTGACAGTGATGCGATTAGCTAGCTTTGCTCGAACAGAAAACAAATGTTTCAAAAAGAGTAATAAGGGAAGTAAGCCCGATAACACCACGTGTTCAAATCCGGTGACGGTCACGGGTTTGGGGTGTTACAACTGCTTATCTCTCAAAGTTTGCAAAACTATCCTCAAGTGCTCAGCATGCTCTATCTCATCTTTCGAATAAATTAAGATATCATCAATAAATACCACAACAAACTTGTCCAAGTATGGCCGAAATATGCGATTCATTAAATCCATAAACACAGCAGGAGCATTTTTCAAACCGAATGGCATAACTAAAAATTCATAATAGCCGTACCTTATTCTAAAAGCAGTTATAGGCACATCTGACTCTTTTACATGCAGCTAGTAATATCCAGACCTCAAGTCAATCTTTGAAAACCATGTTACTCCTTTCAGCTGATCAAACAAATCGTCAATTCTCGCTAATGGATACTTGTTCTTGATTGTTACCTTATTTAACTGCCGATAGTCTACACACAATATCATAGAACCATCCTTCTTTTTCACAAATAATACGGGAGCACCCCAAGTCGAAAAACTCAGTCTCACAAAGCCTTTGTCAGTCAACTCTTGCTACTGCGACTTTAATTCTTTCAACTCTGTTGGTGCCATTCTATATGGAGCAATCGAGATCGGAGTTGTTCCCAGTATCAACTCAATACGAAATTCTACTTCTCTGACAGGAGGCAAACTCGCCAACTCTTTTGGAAATACATCCGCGAATTCACGTACAATCGACACTGATTCAATTTTCTTCTCATATTCCTTTATATTCAACACAAACGCCAAATAAGCTTCATAACCCTTTTCCAAATATCTTTGATCCGACATCGAAGAAATCACACTAGGCAATGCCTCGATTCGTCTGATTCAACCTGCAGAATTTTACCATTTTCACATTTTAATTCAATAACCTTTTGTTTACAATTTATTATAGCATCATGCAATGTTAACCAATCCATACCCAAAATAACATCAAATTCGTCAAACGGCAACAACATCAAGTCGGCCGAAAAATAATGACCTTTAATCATCAAAGGACATTTCTTGCATACTTTATCAACTATAACACATTTACCTAACGGGTTTGACACTTTAATCATAAATTTCGTAGACTCAATAGGTATACTCATATTAGACACCAATTTCATGCACATATATGAATGAGTAGAACGTGGGTCAATCAAAGCAATAACGTTAACATAATAAAGAGAGAAAATACCAATGATCATATCGGGAGATGAAGCATCTTCACATGCCCTTATGGTATAAGCTCTAGCTGGAGCTCTAGCTTCAGATTTAAACACTAAATCTCTAACTACATTCTTGCCGCTTGCCTCATTCCTAGCATTTCTTGATGATCTTCCTCTCGAAATTTCACCACTAGGTTTTGCACTCTGAAATTTTTCTTTCTCAATTCTCTCAGGACAGTCTCTAATAAAATGATCTGGAGAACCAAACTGGTAACATTCATTAGTTCTACATGGACCAAGGTGACTTCTACCACATCATTGGCACTCAGGTCTAACAAATCTCGAATTTCCCATACTAGCCACAGAACTAGTTTGAGATTTAAAACCCACATTTTGCTTCTTACGATTCCCATATGAATGTCCGGCCGAAATATGAGAACAAGAATACATATCTTTAGATTTTCTAGATTGCAGTGGGAATGCATTGCTCATCGATCTTTTCTTCAAATTTTTAGTCTCAGCCTCTGCCTTTCTCTTTTCTTTAATTAGTTCTTCAGCCCTGCAACCCGATCAACAAGTACAATGAACTCTTTCAACTCAAGAATTCCCACAAATACTTTGATGACTTCATTGAATTCGTCTTTAAATCGTCTATACATTTTAGCCTCTGAAGGAATACATTCTCTAGCATACTTACTCAACCGAACAAACACCCTTTCATACTCAGTAACTATCATGTTGCCTTGTTTCAACTCAAGAAACTCTTTACGCTTCTGTTCAACAAATCTTTCACTGATGTATTTCTTCCGAAATTCTTATTGAAAGAACTCCCAAGTCACTTTCTCTTTTGGTACCACTGAAATCAATGTCTTCCACCAATAATAAGCTGAATCTCTCAACAAGGATATAGCACATTTTAAGCATTCTTCAGGTGTACAAGACAATTCATTAAATACCCGAATAAAATTCTCAAGCCAAAATTTTGCTTTCTCGGTATCATCATTAACATTTTCCCTAAATTCTTCAACCCCTTGTGTGACAGCCCAAAATTGACCCTAGTCGGAATGTGGTTTCGGGACCACAAAACCGAGGCATAAAAATAATTTAAAATTTATTTTGATGCCTATAATATGTGTATGCTCATGTATGACATTTTTTTGATGATTGATTTAGTGTTATAAAGGTGAATTCCGCTAGAAAGGACTTAGTAGTGAACTTTGAAAGTACGATAGGGAAATGTGTGATGACTAATTAAAGCATGCATGCAAAATAATGGACTTGCATGTCAAATTCCCCCTTTTATATGTGGTGGCCGGCCATGACATGGGTTGTGGGCAAAGAAAACATGTTGAAACATGTTTTGTTAATGGAGCATGAAAGAAATGATTAATAATTAGATGTGGGAAGAGAAACAAAAAAATATGTGTGAGAGTGTAGCATTCCCCCATTGTCAGTGCAACTAAGAAGGAAAACAAAAATTTTTGTTCATCCTTGTTCTCTCCTTTTTGGCCGAAAATACTAAGGGGAAGAAGAGATTTTTGCTTCATTTTATTTGTTTAGAAGAGATCTAGAAGGAGATTTGGCTAAACTTGCACCAAGATTAAGGTATGTATGAGGTTGTGTCATGAGATTCATGCATGTTTTAGTTGCCAACTTGATGTTCATGTTAGCCATGGTTCAAATCCTTATTATGCCATGGAAGTGGTATTTGGTCAAAGTTGATATTGTGATAAAGCCATTGCATGCTAAGTGTGAAGCTTGATGATGATGCATGCAATGATGGATTGTCTACTCTTGAAATTTCTTTGTAGCCATCTTGAGTAAGACATTGAGTTTTCTTTTGTTTAACCATGATTGAAGTTGAAAGGGCATGATTGTGATGTATTCGGCCATGATGCATTCATGAGCATGGTTCATGCTTCTTGCATGTTAGTTAAAATTTGTGTTTTGGATGGCTATGGACACCTTGAAATTGACCATGCACATATATGTATATATATGTTTGCACATGATGTTTTGGTTATGAAGTAAGTGATGAATATGTTTGTTTAAAGAAGAAAATGTTGAAGAATGTTTGTGAAATTGCAAGTACATTCGCCTAGTACACATATGATGTGGAAATCTTGGAAATTATTGTTGATTTGGTGCAAGTATGACTAAGTATAATCGGCCATATGAGTGCTTGATGCTATATTATAAGTATTGAGCCACAATATGTAAAACATTAACTAGTAAAATGCATGCTGTTTTGTGTGGTATTAAGTGTATAATTGGCCTCAAATTGGACAAGTATATTCGGCCTTAGGTAGCCTATTGATGGCCTTAGCTTTTCCTTGATGCTTGAATGAATTGTATTGAATTGCTTGATGTAGTATAAAATGTGCATGACCATTGTGTATTCAAGCTAAAGGGTGGCCATATGACCATTTAAACTCCTTGTCATATTCGCCATAAGCTAGCATAATGAGGTTTTAATAAATTGAATTTGTTTGAATTAGCTCAAGAGCTTAGAGGGCCACAATTGGACAAGGGGAAGGAAAAAGTGATCGAATAGCCATAAAAGCCGTTCGACAACATCCGAGGTAAGTCCTCAAGAAGTGACCCTACTTGAATTATGTGAAATGAAATATGGATGTGTAATGATTATTGATTTATGTGTGTATGAGTATTTGAATGATACCCGGCTAAGTCCCGAAGGCGATTATGCTAGTGATTACATTTGTGTTTGAGCCTTAGTAATGAAAATGAAACATGAATGTCTAATGATTATTGATGTATGTGTGCATGAGCAATTGAATGATATCCGGCTAAGTCCCAAGACATTTATGCTGAAATTATATCCGGTTAAGACCAAGGCAATTGTGCTAGTGGCTACATCCGGCTAAGACCAAGGCATTCGTGCGCGTCGTTCTATCCGGGCTAAGACCAAGGCATTCGTGCACGTGGTTATATCCGGTTGTATTCAAGAAGCTTGGGCTGGAGGTGAGTGTTGGTTGCTGTAATAAATTCAATTAGTACGCTCGAAAAGCCCAAAGAATAAGGTATGATTATATGTGCATTGGAAAAGTCGACATGTTTGAGCAACATTCGCTCAATCGACTAACAATTTCAACTATTGAAGTGGTTGATACCTTGTGAAAGTATATAATGATGAAGTGTGAAGTAAGAATGATTATGTGAATGTGTATTAATGAAATGATGCATTTGGCTATGTGAATGTATTGCTTTAATTAAAGCTGATTTTATTCCTTGAGACTTACTAAGCATAAAATGCTTACCCGTTGCTTTGGCTCTCTATTTTATAGATTTTGCTCGATAGCAACCGGATTCGGGATCATTAAAGTCAAGTCATCTACACTATCAAAGCCTCCATTTTGGTATAAATTTTGGTTGAACTTTGAAATGGCATGTATAGGACTACCCCTTGTTGGTTCAAATATGTTGTGATGTATATGTGTACGGCCATGCGAAAATGGCTCGTAAAAGTGAAGTACGAACTTAGACTTTTTACGGTTTGTATATATATATGGTGTCATGATGTGATTATGGATTGGAAATGGGAGTGTTGGTCACATGATCAGCCATTGGTATGGTTAAAATGATCATATGTGAACCTATGTATGGCAAGACTAGTTGGTTCATGGAGACTACAAAATAGGTAAGACCTACCTTAAAAACAGATGCTGCCAGCTGCAGTGACGTGAATGTGAAAAATCACCAAAATTTGTAGGAATGGTATTAAATAGTGAATAAGCTATGTAAATGAACCTTGATGAGTCTACTTTCATATGGAAGAAACGAAACGGTCATAGGAGTTACATGTTAAGAGATATTAAAGCTATTGTGAGACAGGGCCAGAACGGTTTCTGGGTCCCCTGTCGCAACTTTAAAATTTACTATAAATTATCCAGAAAGAATTAGGAGTCATGCCTTATATTTACAGATTCCATTTTGAGTCTAGTTTCATTAGAAACAAACGGCACCAGTATTAAAGCCCTGTACAGAGAGATATTCAAGTTGTAACGCGCGGAGGTCAGAGCAGTCGATCCCTGTAACATGGGTGACTTTAACTAATAAACTGTACCAATTGGCCCGACCAAAAATTCTAGAAATAAATCCATGGATGGATATATGAGTCTAAATTCAGGGAAAATTTACGAAACCAGTTTCCGAGTTTTGAAACTCGAGATATGAGTTTTAAGGCGACAGTGACGCAGTTTTCCAGCCTGACTGGAAATGTCAATTGGTGGGCGAAATATGTGGATTTGGCTTGTTAACCCCTCGTGTCCGACACCGGCGATGGTCTCGGGTTCAGGGTGTTACACCTTGCTTGCGAATTTTATCAACTGGGGTTCTATGAAATTTCATCAGATCCATACCTTGAGGCATCGGGGGTACAGGTTGAGGAATCGGGGGAGGTGGGGGAGGTTGCTGAGCATTCGGGTTCGTATGAACAAACTTAGTGTACCATGCATTCATCATCTGGAGAAAGGCTTTCCAAGTCCCTTCTCCTCCTCCTTGACTAACAGTAGGAGGTTGGTTTTCAGTCGGCACTGCCCCTTCAATAGGAACTGGCGCATTGCTCTTTACATCATCAGCCACAGCTAGATTGGGATCCATTTACTATAAAAAAATCATTTTAAAGGTCAGGAGTCGTCACACTATCACAATATATATGGCATGTATAGCAAAACCCGTACATACGCCATGTTAGTCTGAGAACCGACTAAACCGTAGCTCTGATACCACCAAATGTAACACCCCTTTACCTGAGACCTTCGCTGGATTGAGCACGAGGCGTTAACAGACTTCAATTATCACTTAAACAGTTTCAAACAATTTATTTCACATTTCGTAACAAACTGCCCATCTGCGTCACAGTCGCTAAAAACAACCATATCTTGGGTTACGAAACTCGAAATTAAAATCCGTAAATTTTCCTTGAAACTAGACTTATATATCTATTTACTAATTTTTTTTCAAAATTTTTTAGTACAGTTTATTAGTTAACATTTCCCCTATTTCAATGTTCAACTGGTCTGACCTCTTTTCACTACAAATCACTTTTCTCTCTGTACTGAATTCAGATGATTATTTTGTTTGTTTCTCTTAAAAGTAGACTAAATAAGGAATCTATAAATATAAAGTATGACTCCTAATTATTTTTTTACAATTTTTAGTGAATTTATAAAATAAGAACAGAGGATTCAGAAATTGCTCTGACCCTGTTCCACCAAAACTCAAATTTCTCATAAAATAAAACTCATTTACCTATTTTTATTCATCATCTAATTCTGTCTCTACTATTCTTAGTGATTTTTCAAACTCACATCACTGCTATTGTATGATATTATTTTATAGCAAATTTTACCTTTTTATGAATTTCCATGGATTAGATAGCACATTAAGTATACATAACACCAAATATGATCTTTATTAACCATTCCAATGGCTAATCATTACCAAATATTTCCATACCACCCAATAGCCATATCATAAGATCATATACACAAAATGATTATAATGCTATACATGCCATACTCAAAGTATACAAGCCACACTACAGGAAAATAGGGCTTTAGCGGCGTTTGAACAAAAAACGCCCCAAATATTTTACATTCGCGGCGTTTGCAATAACACGCCGCAAAAAATAGAGCAATAGCGGCGTTTTTGATCAAAACGCCGCTAAAAAAAGAACAATAGCGGCGATTTTGGAAAAACGCCGCTATAGGTCGAGGTTTTAGCGGCGCTCGAAAACGCCGCTATAGGTAAAGGTTTTAGCGGCGCTTCGGAAAACGCCGCTATAGGTAGAAGGTTTTAGCGGCTTTTGTAAAACGCCGCTATATGTCGATATTTTAGCGGCGCTTTTGAAAACGCCAAAAAAAAGTAATTTAGTTTATGGGTTATGGTTTAGTGTTTAGGGTTTGGATTTGGGGTTTGGAATTTAGAGGTAAATATGGTAAACTACTTAACTTGTGTATCTTGAATTTTTTATAATATAAATCTAAATAAGATAAATATAAATTATTATTTTAAATAATAGGTACATATATATGTTTTAGGGTTATGCTATTAGGGATTAGAGGTTATGATTAATGATAAAAAATTAATTTATTTTAGAGTCTTGGTAAGCATTAAGATTCTATTTGAATTACTTTTGTCCCTTGTTATATATATATATTAAACTTCTAATATATATTAAGATTATAATATATATTTAGGGTGTAAGTTTAGGTTAAGGGTTTAAGGAAATGATACTATTAGCTAGCTAGAAATTAACTCAAGAACATTTGGATTTTACTAAGATTCAAGCTATTTTGTATATACTCATATTATTTAATATAAGAATATAAACATATATACATGTGTGCTTTAATTTGTACTACACTAACATTGGCCACACGAATTCCAAAAAATATGTCTCTGAATATTATGGTTTAGGGTTAACAGCTTTTAAAGTACACTTTATAGTTTGGGCTTTATGGTCTAGGAGTTGTGGTTGGTTTAAGGGTTACCAATGGTTTTGGGGTTTAACGTTTGGGGTTAGGGTTTTGTGTTTGTGGTCTAAGGTTTAGGGTTTAGAGTCCAAGTTTAGGGTTTTAAATTGAGTATAATTTTGGATTTTAATGTATAAGATAAATGTATATAAGATAAATATATATAAATTATTATTTTAAAAATATATAAATATATATATGAAAAGTGGTTTAGTGTGCAATTGTGTACATGAACTGTAATTTGATCTAGATCTTGTAAAATATTTAATTAATTTTGATATAATAAATAGCATCATGTTTTTATTTAATTAATTTATATGCATACATAATATATATGTATTTTAAAATTGTATTAAATCAAAAATAAAATTTTAACTATAGTTAGGGTTTAATTACGATTGTAAGTTTATAGTTTGAGGTTTAAAGTTTAAGGTATATTATTATTGAAGACTGAACCAATATTTAGAATTTTATGATATTCTTGCAATTTGTACTAAACCTAATATATTGAAGATTGAAATATATATTTTGTACATCACAAGAACATTATTTAGATATAATTTAAAAGAAATTCTAAATATATATAGTTTTAAATTTTGATCAATTTTATAAAATATTCACGTATTAGCGGCGTTTATACATAAAACGCAAAAAGATAGGAAATAGCGGCGTTTTTTAGAAAGCGCCACAAAACTTCAATATACATTAGAGTAAAACGCACCGCTTCCTATGAATAGTAGCGGCTTTAGCGGCGTTTCTAATATAAACGCCACAACTCAGATATAACGGCGTGCTTTTGTAGTGTAGATAAAAGGGCGTTAGTGGCGCTTTCTTGAAAACGCATACAAAAGGGCTCATTAGCGGCGTTTAAAAATACAAAATTTCCTTATTTGAAGCAGTATTTTTTTTCTCTCCTGTGGTTTAAGCCCTTTACCCAAATCGGTTTGATTTTTGCTAAGTAATTTTCCCCATTTCGTCTCTTCCTTCCCTAAATCCTAAAACAGAAAACCCCTCTTTCTTTTTCCCCAAATCATCCCCTAATTCCCTAAACCCGAAATCCCTAACATTTTTCCCAAGTCCCCTTTTTTTCCCTTAATCTGCTCCCCCATCCCTGAAATCCCTAATTATTTTCCCTTTCCTCTCGTCGACAGTGATATGCTTCATATTTAGGGTTTTAGCCCAATGATCATCAACTAAAAAACATACAAGAAGAAAGACCTATCGATTCATTTTATCGACAAATCAAGGTTAGTTGATTCGTACAAAGTTCAATTTCTGAATGTTATGAAAAAGTAGCAAAGCACTTCTCTCTCACTCGATTTCGTCTGAACCAGAACCAGAAGAGCCAACTCTTCATACATCAACTATTCACCGATCGATCCCAAACTTTCTGGTAACTGCTAAGCCATATCGCTTTTTTCTTTCACTTTATTCGTTGGGTCCTTGAAGCTTCAACAGTATTTCTTTTCTTTCACTTTATTTGTTTGTTTGTTTTTTCATGTATTACTTGCCTTTTTTTTGGTTTGAAATGGTTTGAAATGGGTTTGATCTAGATGGTTATACCCTTGTTTTATGTAAACCCAATACCGGGTCTGGTGTTTCTAGTGCTGTTTTTAACTTAACCACCACAATTATTGGTGCTGGAATCATGGCTTTAGCTGCTACTATAAAGGTTCTGGGTCTTGTTTTAGGGAATTTTTTGGATAAACCTGGTTGGGATTTTGTCTGAAATTAGTGTCGAGATGTTGATTAGGTTTGCAGTTTCTTGTAAAGCTAAATCTTATGGGGAAGTTGTGCAAATTGCAATAGGGAGAACTGCTAGGGTTTTGTCTGAGATTTGCATAATTGTCAACAATGCAGGTGTCCTGATAGTTTATTTGATTATTATGGGTGATGTTATGTCTGGTTCGGTTTGTCATATTGGGGTTTTCTATAAGTGGTTAGGACATGTTTTTTGGGATCATAAGAAGTTATTGGTTTTGGTTGTTATGGTTGTTTTTCTTGCTCCACTTTGCGTGTTAGATAGGATTGATTCATTGAGCATGACTTCGGCTGCTTCGGTAGCTCTCGCTGTTGTTTTCGTTGTGGTTTACTTTGCTGTTGCATTCATTAAGCTTATTGAGGGGAAGATAGAGGCTCCAAGGATGAGCCCAGATTTTACGTTCCCTGATTAAGCTTATTGGATCTACTATGATCCCAAATATATGGACAGCTTTTAAATTTACTGGAGCAACAATATGTTTTTTATGTTTATGATGAAAGATTCAACATCTCTAGAAACTGAATCATACATTTTTTCTGCTAGGATTAGCAATCTAGTATGAATCATGTAGAAGCTTACTTATCTTTTATTTGCAAGAAACAGATTTAGGTAATGGAAGATGTATGCCTGTGTGTTTGTGTCTCTATATATGTATGTATTTGGTACTAGATGAAAGCTTTACTCCAGTTTTGAAATATAGACCAGGTTTTGCATACATTGATCATTTTCTGGCTCTTTTCCTTCGAATTCATGGTTCTCTTGAAATTAAATGCTCAGGTACTTTCTGCATATTTTGTTATTCTTATTAGATAAGTTATAAATCAACAGTTATGTTAGTTTTGATCAAGGCCTCTGTAAACATAAAGTTGGTATTCTGGTTAGGAGAAGTTAATGTTTATGAGTTTTGTGGAGTATGATTCTGCACATGCAAAGTTGGTTTGTTTAAAGCTGTGCATTTTCATGTTTACATACTAATGGTGATTCCATTTTTGTTTTTTAGATGTTCTTTTGGTCTGTTTTCATGTTTCTATCCAACTTATGTGTTTACTGTGCAGTTTTGCCATATTTTGCTAAGGTGTATAGCTTCATTGGCAGTGTCTTTGATCCTGGTACAAGTGGTGTAACACCCCGTACCCGAGTCCGTTACCGTAGTCGAACACAAGGTGCACACAGACTTAACTTAATTGTTTTCACAGTCCTAAAAAAAAATTTTCCAGACTAGCTGGTTACTGCGTCACTGTCGCCTTAAAAAAATCATATCTTGAGTTTTAAAGCTCAAAAACTAGTTTCGTAAATTTTCCCTGAAACTAGACTCATAAGTCCATCAACATATTTGTTTCTAGAATTTTTGGTTGGGCCAATTAGTATAGTTTATTAGTTAAAGTCTCCCCTAATCTAGGGTTCAACTACACTGACCCTCACGCATTACGAATTGGATATCTCCCTGTAAAGGGCTTTAATACTGATATCGTTTATTTCTATACAAACTAGACTCAGAGAGGAATCTATACATATATGGCATGACTCCTAATTATCTCTGGTTAATTTACAATGAATTTCCAAAGTCGGAATAGGGGATCCAGAAACCGTTCTGGTCCTGTTTCACGAGAACTTTAATATCTCTTAACATATAACTCATATGACCGTTTCGTTTCTTCCATATGAAAGTAGATTCATCAAGGTTCATTTACATAATTTATTCGCTATTTAATACCATTTCTACTATTTTTAGTGATTTTTCACAAGTGTATAAACTGAAATTTTTACAGCAAGATTGCTCTTTTCCGAGTCACGTACCTTCGGGATTCAACCGGATATAACCACAAGCACAATTGCCTTTGGGTCTTAACCCGGATTTGGTAACTTGCACAATTGCCTTCGGGTCTTAGCCCGGATATAACAACTCACACGAATGCCTTCGGGTCTTAGCCCGGATATAATCACTAGCATAAATGCCTTCGAGACTTAGCCCGGGTATCATTCAAATGCTCATGTACACATATATCAATAATCACGACACATTCATATTTCATTTTCGTTACTAAGGCTCAAACACAAAATATTTATCAAACCTTTACAATTTCGCCAAGAGCCACACAAGGAGCATGATTTCAATATAATTCAAGTAGGGTCATTACTCAAGACTTACCTTGGATGTTGTCGAGCAATTTCGACTGACTATTCGATCACTTTTTCCTTTCCCTTATCCAACTGTGGTCCTCTAAGCTCTTGAGCTAATTCACACAAATTTAACTTATTAAAATCTCATTATGATAGCTTATGGCGAATATGACAAGGAGTTTAAATGGTCATATGGCCATCCTTTAGCTCAAATACACAATGGTCATGCACAATTTTTAATCACAACAAACAATTCAATACAATTCATTCAAACATCAAAGTGAAGCTCAAGGTACTTAACCCTTATATACATTAGACATTAGAGTCACATGTGTACGAAATCACGAATCGAATTCAACACATTAGTTAGTACTCTCCTTAACCGAATTTTCCAAGCCAAGAATAGGCATCAATATGCTTGCCTCAAACCGAATGCATGCACACCAACCCCCCCTTCATGTGGCGAATATGCATGTCCATGTTGAGGCCAATTATACATAATACCACACAAAACAGCATACATTTTACTAACTAACGCATTACATATTGTAGCTCAATACACATCTCTCATGTACTTCATAACCAAACATCATCACAAGCAAATATATACCTTGAAATAGTATATATGTCATGCCAATACATCATGTGCAAACATATATACATATAGGTGCAAGGGCCGAATCATAAGGATGACTATGACTACCTCATATATTTTCATTATGGCGAATGCTCCTTCTACCCCATTTACCTTCACAAAGCATGAACTTCATCATCCAACTTACAAGCTTACAATGTCATGAAGTTTAACCTCATGGTATCTATCAAACTCTCACTCAAAAGTGCTAAAAAGAATATCCAATAATCATCAATCCACCATCACATGCACCATTACAAAGCTTCACTTTTAGCATGCAAATGATATCAACACAACCTCACCTTAGCCGAATATCATCTCCATGACATAGTAAGGATTTGAACCATGGCTAGTTAGAACTCAAGCTAACTACTAAAATATACATGAATCTCATGGCAAAACATCAAACTTACCTTAATCTAGGTACAAGTATGGCCAAACCTCCTCCTAAACCTCTTCCAAACCAACATGAAACAAGAATTCCTTCCTTCTTCCTTAGAATTTTCAGCCCAAAGGAAATGAAAATGATGAACAAAATTTCTTCTTTCTTTCTCCACAACTCACGGCAATGGGCATGCATGAGACCATTTTTTTCTTTTTTTTTCATTCTTTATTACCCATACTCATTAATCTATATTTTTTTCACCCATGATGCACCAACAAAACATGTCTATGACATGTTTGGCCCATCCTCCTTTGTCATGGCGGCCATTAGCTAATAAAGGGAAATTGACATGCAAACCCCTCATTTTTGCATGCATGATCAACTAGTCATCACACATTTCCCCTCATACTTTTAAAGTTTACTACTAGGTCCTTTCTAGTGAAATTCACATTTATAACTCTAAATTAAAGCATCAAAATGTCACACATGAGTTAACACATATTATAGGCATCAAAATAAATATCAAATTATTTTTATGCCTCGGTTTTAATAGTCCCGAAACCACATTCAGACTAGGGTCGTTTAAAGTTTGTCACAAGTGGGCACTTGCAAAAGCCGATATAGGTAAAGTTTCTATATTTGCTTAAACTGAAATATATTTGGTGCTACTCTTATAATCTTACATCTGTTCTAGGTACTTATCTTTTATTTGCAAGAAAGCATTTAGGTAATGGAAGATGTATGTACGTGTGTTTGTGTCTCTATATATGTATGTATTTGGTACTAGATGAAAGCTTTACTCAGTTTTGAAATATAGACCGTGTTTTGCATACATTGATCATTTTCTGGCTCTTTTCCTTGAATACATGGTTCTCTTAAAATTAAATGCTCGGTACTTTCTCGCATATTCGTGATTCTTATTAGATAAGTTATAAATCAACAGATTATGTTAGTTTTGATCAAGGCCTCTGTAAACATAAAGTTGGTATTCGGTTAGGAGAAGTTAATGTTTATGAGTTTTGTGGAGTATGATTACGCACATGCAAAGTTGGTTTGTTTAAAGTGTGCATTTTCATGTTTACATACTAATGGTGATTCCATTTTTGTTTTTAGATGTTCTTTTGGTCTGCTTTTCATGTTTCTATCCAACTTCGTGTTTCTTGTGCGTTTTGCCATATTTTGCTAAGGTGTATAGCTTCATTGGCGGTGTCTTTGATCCTGGTACAAGTGGGCACTTGCAAAAGCGATATAGGTAAAGTTTCTATATTTGCTTAAACTGAAATATATTTGGTGCTACTCTTATAATCTTACATCTGTTCTAGGTACTTATCTTTTATTTGCAAGAAATGATTTAGGTAATGGAAGATGTATGCTGTGTGTTTGTGTCTCTATATATGTATGTATTTGGTACTAGATGAAAGCTTTACTCAGTTTTGAAATATAGACCGGGTTTTGCATACATTGATCATTTTCTAGCTCTTTTCCTTGAATACATGGTTCTCTTGAAATTAAATGCTCGGTACTTTCTGCATATTCGTGATTCTTATTAGATAAGTTATAAATCAACATTATGTTAGTTTTGATCAAGGCCTCTGTAAACATAAAGTTGGTATTCGGTTAGGAGAAGTTAATGTTTATGAGTTTTGTGGAGTATGATTACGCACATGCAAAGTTGGTTTGTTTAAAGTCATGCATTTTCATGTTTACATACTAATGGTGATTCCATTTTTGTTTTTAGATGTTCTTTGTCTGCATTTTCATGTTTCTATCCAACTTCGTGTTTATCGTGCGGTTTTGCCATATTTTGCTAAGGTGTATAGCTTCATTGGCGTGTCTTAGATCCCGGTACAAGTGGGCACTTGCAAAACCGATATAGGTAAAGTTTCTATATTTGCTTAAACTGAAATATATTTGGTGCTACTCTTATAATCTTACATCTGTTCTAGGTACTTATCTTTTATTTGCAAGAAATAGATTTAGGTAATGGAAGATGTATGCCTGTGTGTTTGTGTCTCTATATATGTATGTATTTGGTACTAGATGAAAGCTTTACTCCAGTTTTGAAATATAGACCAGGTTTTGCATACATTGATCATTTTCTAGCTCTTTTCCTTCGAATACATGGTTCTCTTGAAATTAAATGCTCAGGTACTTTTTGCATATTCTGTGATTCTTATTAGATAAGTTATAAATCAACAGTTATGTTAGTTTTGATCAAGGCCTCTGTAAACATAAAGTTGGTATTCTGGTTAGGAGAAGTTAATGTTTATGAGTTTTGTGGAGTATGATTCTGCACATGCAAAGTTGGTTTGTTTAAAGTGTGCATTTTCATGTTTACATACTAATGGTGATTCCATTTTTGTTTTTAGATGTTCTTTTGGTGCATTTTCATGTTTCTATCCAACTTCTGTGTTTACTGTGCAGTTTTGCCATATTTTGCTAAGGTGTATAGCTTCATTGGCAGTGTCTTAGATCCTGGTACAAGTGGGCACTTGCAAAACTTGTGACAGCCTTAAAACGACCCTAGTCAGAATGTGGTTTTAGGACCACAAAACTGAGGCATAAAAATAATTTAATATTTATTTTATTGCCTATAATATGTGTTAACTCATGTGTGACATTTTTGATGTTTTGATTTAGAGCTATAAATGTGAATTTCACTAGAAAGGACCTAGTAGAAAACTTTGGAAGTATGATGGGGGAATGTGTAATGACTAATTAAAGCATGCATGCAAAACAATGGCCTTGCATGTCAAATATCCCTCTTTTATAAGAGGTGGCGCCATGACAATGAGGATGGGCAAAACATGTCATAGACATGTTTTGTTGGTGCATTAGGGAGAAAAGAAATAAACAAATAAGCATGGGTAATAAAGAATGAAAAAAAATGTGTGTGAGTGAACCCCCCCTATTGCCGTGTATTGAAGAAAAGAAGAAAAAAAAATTGATCATCCTTTCATTCTCTCTTGACCGAAAATCCTAAGGAAGAAGAGGGAATTTTTGCTTCATGTTTGGTTTGGAAGAGGATTAAGAAGGGTTTGGCTATACTTGCATCAAGATTAAGGTATGTTTGAGGTTGTGCCATGAGATTCATGCATGTTTTTAGTTACTAGCTTGATGTTCTTATTAGCCCATGGTTCAAATCTTTGTTATATCATGGGGATGGTATTTGGCCAAGGTGGATTTTGTGTTAATGCCATTGCATGTTAAATATGAAGCTTGTTAATGGTATATGTGATGGTGGATTGATGGCTCTTGGACTTTCTTTTTAGTATTTTGAGTAAGACATTAAGTTCTTTGCTTAATCATGACCAAAATTATGGTGTTGTGATGTATTCGGTCATGGTATATCCATAAGTATGATTCATGCATGTTGCATGGTAGGTAAGATTTGAGCTTTGGATATGTGTTTATATTTGGATATAAACAACTTGAGATTCAGCCTTGCACCTACATGAATATGTGTTTGCACATGATGAATTGGTATGACATATATACTATTTCAAGGTGTATATTTGCTTGTGATGATGTTTCGGTTATGTAGTAAATGAGAGATGTGTATTGAGCTACAATATGTAATCGTTAGTTAGTAAAATGTATGCTGTTTTTTTGTGTGGTATTAAGTGTAAAATTGGCCTCAACATAGACATGCATATTCGGCCAAATGAAGTAGATTGGTGTGCATGTATTCAGTTAGAGGCAACCGTATTGAAGTCTTATCTTGGCTTAGATAATTGACTAAATGGGTAATAAGTGAGGATGGTTGCCGAATATACAAACATACATATGCATGTGTAATTGAATTATGAATGTTTAGCAAGATGGTTAAACTAGTTGATTTATTGATTAAGCTCAAGGAGTTAAAGAAGGAGAATCAAGCAAGGGAAAGATGAAGGTCATCGAGTAGCCGACTTGGACTGTTTTACCCAACACAAGGTAAGTCACTAAGCATATATTTTGTATTGATTTGAATAGACATAATGTCTATGTAATTATGCCGAAAGGAATGATGAATTTATATACATGTGTGTATGTGGTGATGGAAGTATTGAATGGAAGGAAAAGAGGTGAGATGTATTGAATTGTTGATTTCGGCACTAAGTGTGCGGGTATAAACATTTGTGATCATGAGAATGGCACTAAGTGTGCGGGTTTAAAACTTGTACAGCACTAAGTGTGCGAGTTTGATCATGTAGCACTAAGTGTGCGAGTTGATTATATAGCACTAGGTGTGCGGACTCACTATATGCTTTTGAATCACTATTGACACTGAGTGTGCGACACTATTGAGTTGATCACGGACAGCGGATCGGGTAAGTACCTTGAGTTCATGGCTAACAGGCGCTAAGTTTATATTTGGGGTCGAGCTTGGTAAGTTTGAACCTATGTGACAATGTAAATTGAAGTCACGTACATAAGAATTATCGCGGAATGAGTGAAAGGTCATGTAGATGTATGATTGAATAGAAAGGTCTAAGGAACTATGGTATAGTTCGGTTTGAATGGAGTAATTAGCCTCGTTCCATTTTGTTTCCTCTTGCGATAATGTTATTAATGGTTGTTAGTGCATTGCTTATGACTTACTGAGTTATATACTCATTCGGTGTTTGCTTGTCACCTATTTTAGGTTTCTTGGACTCGACTTTTTGCGTATTCGGGACCGTCATCAAAGTCATCACACCGGCTAACAACTTTTGGTATTTTCTTCGTAGTTGGTCTTGGAGTACATTTCGGCATGTATAGGCTATTATGTTTTGTTTGAACTTGGTATGTAAAATTTTGAATAGCCATGCGAAAATGGCTTATAAATGTTTTGAGCATAATGTTATAATCATTTGGTATGTATATGCTCATTAAGAAGCACGGAAATGTTTGGCAACGACCAGCCATTAGAATGGGTCATCATGATTATATTTTGGACTATATATGTAAAAGGGGTGGTTGAATCATAGAAACTATGTGTTAGAGAAAGTCTACCCTAGAAATAGATGCTGGCAGCAACAGTGACGTGGATGTGAAAAATCACTAAAAATAGTAGGAATGGAATTAAATAGTGAATAAATTATGTAAATGAACCTTGATGAATCCATTTTCATATGGAAGAAACGAAACGGTCATATGAGTTGTATGTTAAAAGATATTTGGGTTTTCGTGAAACAGGGCCAGAACGGTTTCTGGATTCCCTGTTCCGACTTTGAAAATTCATTATAAATTAACCAGAGATAATTAGGAGTCATACCATATATTTATAAATTCCTCTTTGAGTCTAGTTTCTATAGAAACAAACGGAATCAGTATTGAAGCCCTGCACAGGGAGTTATTCAAGTTGTAATGCATGAAGGTCGGTGTAGTCGACCACTGTAACATAGGAGACTTTAACTAATAAACTGTACTAATTGGCTGGACCAAAAATTCTAGAAAAAAATCTGTAGATGGATATATGAGTCTAGTTTCAGGGAAAAATTACGAAACTGATTTTCGAGTTGTAAAACTCAAGTTATGATTTTTGAAGCGACTAGTACACAGATTGGCAGCTTGTCTGGGAAATTCTCAATAAGTGGTTTGAAGTCTGTTAACACCTCGTGTTCGACTCCGGCGACGGTCTCGGGTTTGGGGTGTTACAATTTTATTGGTATCAGAGCTATGGTTTATTCGGTTCTAGGACTACCATAGCACGTATGAGTCTAGCTATACATGCCTTAATGTTAATGTTTAAATGTGTGATGACTTCTGACGGTTAAAATTATTGTTTTGATTAGTAAATGGATCCCGGTGTAGAGAGAACCTTGGCGGATGACGTTGAAAGTGTAGCGGCTGCTCCAGCACAAGGGATGCCGCTGTTGAACCTCGATCATCTGCGAATAATCGGGGTGAGGGGCTAGACAAGCCTTCTTTACCTTGATGAATGAGTGGGTCGCATAATATGCCCGAACCAATCCGGCTGTCCAACAATTCCGAATTTGAATAATCCACCCAAGAGCCCGTAATGCCATCGATTCTTGACCACGTGAGGTGAGTAAGCCACCAGAGACTTGATTAGGAAGCGCGGGCTGAAGAGTTCAGGCCATAGTTCTTGATGATGCCGAAAGGCCGAGTTACGCTTGATAACACCATTCGGTGTTTGATGAACTGTCATGCACACCGATGAATGTCTAAAGTGTGCTATATCCTTGTTGCGAGACTCACCTACTATTGGTGGAGGACCTTGATTTCCATAATTCCAAGCGAACGAGTTACTTGGGATTTCTTTCAAACGAGTTTGAAAGAAATATAATAGTCAACGTTCATCGATCAAAAGCGTAAGGAATTCTTGGAACTCAAGCAAGGCCGTATGACAAGATGTCGAATATGAACATGAGTTCGTAAGACTCGGTCGGTATGCCCGGAGTGTGTGGTGATGAGGTTGCTATGTGCAAGAGGTTTGAAGAAGGATTGAATGAATATCTAAAGCTACTAGTGGGTATTTTGGAGATAAAAAAATTCGTAACACTAGTTGAACGAGCCTGCAAGGCGGAGGAACTTGGAAAGGAGAAGAAGAAGGCTGAATTTGAAGCTAGAGACTATCGCAAAAGATCGACGGGTAAAGCTCCATTCTCTGCTGTAAAGAAGTTCAGGGAGGACACCAATAAATCGAGGACGACTGCGGGAATTTCCATTAGAGCACGACCATTGACAGACTCCCGAGCTACTTCGGTAGCTAGTGTGGGCAATAACCGTCAAGAGAAACCTGAATGCCCCCAATGTGGGAGAAGACACATAGGTGAATGTTGGGGTAAGTCTACCAATAGGGCTTGTTACGGATGCGGTTCGAAGGACCACTTCATTAGAGATTGCACGGAGCTTGATGAGAAGAATAGGATGCAAGGTGCAAGACCTAGTGGAATGACAGCTAGAGGTAGACCACCAAGAATTTCAGGAGGTAGGGGTGGTAGTCAGAGAGGAGCCACTGATACGGCTGTTAGATCTGAGACCCGTACTCCTGCTAGGGCATATGCCATCCGTGCACGAGAGGAAGCATCCTCCCCTGATGTTATCACTGGTACTTTCACTCTCTTTGATACTAATGTGATTGCTTTGATTGACCCTGGTTCTACTCATTCTTATATATGCGAAACCTTAGCATCCAAAGAAGACTTTACCTATTGAGTCTCTTGAGTTCGTAATTGGTGTCAAATCCTTGGGTCATTACGTGCTTGTCGACAAAGTGTGCAAGAAATGTCCCCTAGTAATCCGAGGGTCCTGCTTTCCGGCGGACCTGATGCTTTTGCCGTTTGATGAATTTGATGTTATTCTTGGTTTGGATTGGTTGACCGTGAATGATGCGGTTGTGAATTGCAAAAGCAAGACTATTGATTTGAGGTGCGCGAATAACGAGATAATTCGAGTTGAGTCTACGAACTTAAAGGGTTGCCATTGTAATATCAACAATGTTGGCCCGAAACATGTAAGAAAGGGTGCGAAGCATACCTTGCGTATGTACTTAATGATAAGGAATTGGAAAAGAAACCGAATCGGTGCGGTGGTTTGTGAATACCGGATGTTTTTCTGAAGAATTACCGGGTTTACCACTTGCTCGGAAGTAGAGTTTGGTATTGAGCTTGTACAGGACTACGCCAATTTCGATAGCTCCGTGTCGTATGGCACCAACCGAGTTGAAGGAGTTGAAAGCTTCGATTGCAAGAGTTGACGGATAGAGGTTTCGCTCGACCAAGTTTTTCACCTTGGGGTGCACGGTGTTGTTTGTGAAAAGAAGGACGGAACCATGAGGTTGTGCATCGACTATCGTCGACTTAATAAAGTGACAATAAAGAACAAATATCCGTTATCACAGTGTCGATGATTTGTTCGATCAACTGAAGGAGCCTCGGTGTTCTCAAAAATAGATTTGAGATCGGGCTATTATCGATTCTTCTTGGTCGGGATCGGACATACCCAAAACGCCTTGAGCGAGATATGGTCACTACGAGTTCTTAGTGATGCCGTTTGGGCTCACTAATGCCCTGCGGTATTTATGGATTTGATGAATCGGATCTTGAGACCGTATTTGGATCGGTTCGTAGTTGTGTTCATTGACGACATCTTGGTCTATTCAAGAGATGAGACCGAACATGTGGAGCACACGAGATTAGTGTTGCAAATTTTACGGGATAAGCGGTTATATGCTAAGTTCAAGAAGTGTGAGTTCTAGTTAAGAAAGGTTAGCTTCTTGGGTCATGTGGTATCTGCGATCGGTATTCGAGTCGACCGAGCAAAATTTCAACCATACTTAACTGGAAGCCTCCAAGAAATATTACGAGGTTCGAGCTTTTTGGGACTTGCTTACACTACCGACGGTTTGTAAAAGGATTCTCATGATAGCCACACCCATGACGGCCCGCTTGAAAAGATGTCAAGTTTGAATGGACGGAAAAGTGTCGAAAAGTTTCGACCAATTGAAAACTCATTTGACTAAGCTCCAAGACTAGTCTGACGAATCGGCAAAGAGTTTGTCATCTATAGTGATGCCTCCCTACTTGGGTTAGGTTGTGTATTGATGCAAGAAGGTCGAGTTGTGGCCTATCGTCGAGACAATTAAAGCCACATGAGAAAAATTATCCGACCCATGATCTCGAATTAGCCGCCATCGTATTCGCCTTGAAAATATGGCGACATTACTTATTTGGTGAGAAGTGCCATGTATTTTGGATCACAAAAGTCTCAAATATTTGATGACTCAAAGAGACTTAAATCTGAGACAAAGACGTTGGCTTGAGTTGTTGAAAGATTATGAGCTGGTCATTGATTATCACCGGAAAGGCTAATGTGGTTGCGGACGCCTTAAGCGGAAATCACTTTACTTTACTTCTGAGCAATGAATGTACACTTGTCTATCCTACCCGACAATGTGTTAATAGCCAATTAAAGGCCAAACCATTATTGACTCATCAAATTCAAGGCTCGAAAGTTGACGATGAGTTGGTTGCAAAAGCGGCCGAGTGTGTTCGAACAAGGAATCGGAGTTTCAAATTGATGATGATGATTGTTTGAGGTTCGAAATCATTTGTGTGTTCCAAGAAATTGAGAACTCATTTCGATGATTACGAACGAAGCTCATTGTAGCCGAATGTCAATTCACCGGGAGTACGAAGATGTACAACGATTTGAAATGTCGGTTTTGGTGGCATGGTATGAAGCGAGACATCTCCGACTTTGTTTGAGATGTTTAATATGTCAACAAGTGAAAGCGGAACATCAAGTGCCTTGAGGTTACTTCAACCGATCATGATACCCGAGTGGAAATGGGATCGAGTCACAATGGACTTTGTGTCCGGCCGCCATTGTCGACTAGTAAGAAGGATGCGATTTGGGTTGTTGTTGATAGGCCGACTAAGTCGGCTCACTTTATCCACATGCATACGGATTTTCATTGGATAAACTAGCTGAATTATACGTTTCTCGGTTGTGAGATTACACGGGTACCAATTTCATTGTGTCGGATAGAGATTCGAGGTTCACCTCGCAATTTTGGAAGAAATTGCAAGAAGCTTTGGGTACCAAGTTGCATTTCAAAGAACGCCTTTCACCCCCAAACCGATGGTCAATCTGAGTGAATAATTCAGATACTTGAGGATATGTTGAGATGTTGCATCCTCGAGTTCGATGGTTCATGGGAGCGACATTTACCTTTGATTGAATTAAGCACAACAATAGTTTTCAATCAAGTATTAAGATGGCGCCTTACGAGGCCTTGTACAGCGTAAATGCCGTACACCATTGTTTTGGACCGAGCTCGGTGAGAGCAAAATTTTGAGTGGATTTGATTAAAGATCTTGAACAAAAGTAAGAGTAATCCGTGAAAATCAAAGATAGCCTCCGATCGTCGAAGTCGTCGCAGATCTGAAACGAAAAGACATTGAGTATCGGTGGGAGATAAAGTGTTTCTTAAAGTTTCACCTTGGAAAAAGATACTCGATTTGGGCGCAAGGGCAAATTGAGTCCGAGGTTCATCGGGCCATATGAGATATCCGAACGAGTCGGTCCGATTATGTATCGTCTGATTTTACCCCGAACTTGAAAAGATTCACGACGTCTTTCATGTTTCGATGCTTGACGCTATAGATCGATCCGTCGCACGTAATTAGTCCATCGAGGTTGAAATTCAAGCCGATATGAGTTATGAAGAAGAACCGATTCGTATCCTAGCTCGTGAAGTGAAGGAGTTGTGAAACAAAAGGGTTCATTGGTGAAGGTGTTATGGCTCAAACACGGGATAGAAGAAGCTACTTGGGAACCCGAGAACTCTATGAAAGAGCGATACCCAAATCTATTTACGGTAAGATTTTCGACGAAAATTTCTTAAGTGGGAGAGAGTTGTGACACCTTAAAACGACCCTAGTCGGAATGTGGTTTCGGGACCACAAAATCGAGGCATAAAAATAATTTAATATTTATTTTATTGCCTATAATATGTGTTAACTCATGTGTGACATTTTGATGTTTTGATTTAGAGCTATAAATGTGAATTTCACTAGAAAGGACCTAGTAGAAAACTTTGGAAGTATGATGGGGAATGTGTAATGACTAATTAAAGCATGCATGCAAAACAATGGCCTTGCATGTCAAATATCCCTCTTTTATAAGAGGTGGCGGCCATGACAATGAGGATGGGCAAAACATGTCATAGACATGTTTTGTTGGTGCATTAGGGAGAAAAGAAATAAACAAATAAGCATGGGTAATAAAGAATGAAAAAAAAATGTGTGTGAGTGAACCCCCCTATTGCCGTGTATTGAAGAAAAGAAGAGAAAAAAAAATTGATCATCCTTTCATTCTCTCTTGACCGAAAATCCTAAGGAAGAAGAGGGAATCTTTGCTTCATGTTTGGTTTGGAAGAGGATTAGGAAGGGGTTTGGCTATACTTGCATCAAGATTAAGGTATGTTTGAGGTTGTGCCATGAGATTTATTCATGTTTTTAGTTACTAGCTTGATGTTCTTATTAGCCCATGGTTCAAATCTTTGTTATATCATGGGGATGGTATTTGGCCAAGGTGGATTTTGTGTTAATGCCATTGCATGTTAAATATGAAGCTTGTTAATGGTATATGTGATGGTGGATTGATGGCTCTTGGACTTTCTTTTTAGTATTTTTGAGTAAGACATTAAGTTCTTTGCTTAATCATGACCAAAATTATGGTGTTGTGATGTATTCGGTCATGGTATATCCATAAGTATGATTCATGCATGTTGCATGGTAGGTAAGATTTGAGCTTTGGATATGTGTTTATATTTGGATATAAACAACTTGAGATTCGCCCTTGCACCTACATGAATATGTGTTTGCACATGATGAATTGGTATGACATATATACTATTTCAAGGTGTATATTTGCTTGTGATGATGTTTCGGTTATGTAGTAAATGAGAGATGTGTATTGAGCTACAATATGTAATGCATTAGTTAGTAAAATGTATGCTGTTTTTTTTGTGTGGTATTAAGTGTAAAATTGGCCTCAACATAGACATGCATATTTGGCCAAATGAAGTAGATTGGTGTGCATGTATTCGGTTAGAGGCAACCGTATTGAAGTCTTATCTTGGCTTAGATAATTGACTAAATGGGTAATAAGTGAGGATGGTTGCCGAATATACAAACATACATATGCATGTGTAATTGAATTATGAATGTTTAGCAAGATGGTTAAACTAGTTGATTTATTGATTAAGCTCAAGGAGTTAAAGAAGGAGAATCAAGCAAGGGAAAGACGAAGGTCATCGAGTAGCCGACTTGGACTGTTTTATCCAACACAAGGTAAGTCAGTAAGCATATATTTTGTATTGATTTGAATAGACATAATGTCTATGTAATTATGCCAAAAGGAATGATGAATTTATATACATGTGTGTATGTGGTGATGGAAGTATTGAATGGAAGGAAAAGAGGTGAGATGTATTGAATTGTTGATTTCGGCACTAAGTGTGCGGGTATAAACATTTGTGATCATGAGAATGGCACTAAGTGTGCGGGTTTAAAACTTGTACAGCACTAAGTGTGCGAGTTTGATCATGTAGCACTAAGTGTGCGAGTTGATTATATAGCACTAGGTGTGCGGACTCACTATATGCTTTTGAATCACTATTGACACTGAGTGTGCGTCACTATTGAGTTGATCACGGACAGCGGATCGGGTAAGTACCTTGAGTTCATGGCTAACAGGCGCTAAGTTTATATTTGGGGTCGAGCTTGGTAAGTTTGAACCTATGTGACAATGTAAATTGAAGTCACGTACATAAGAATTATCACGGAATGAGTGAAAGGTCATGTAGATGTATGATTGAATCGAAAGGTCTAAGGAACTATGGTATAGTTCGGTTTGAATGGAGTAATTAGCCTCGTTCCATTTTGTTTCCTCTTGCGATAATGTTATTAATGGTTGTTAGTGCATTGCTTATGACTTACTGAGTTATATACTCATTCGGTGTTTGCTTGTCACCTATTTTAGGTTTCTTGGACTCGACTTTTTGCGTATTCGGGACCGTCATCGAAGTCATCACACCGGCTAACAACTTTTGGTATTTTCTTCGTAGTTGGTCTTCAAGTACATTTCGGCATGTATAGGCTATTATGTTTTGTTTGAACTTGGTATGTAAAATTTTGAATAGCCATGCGAAAATGGCTTATAAATGTTTTGAGCATAATGTTATAATCATTTGGTATGTATATGCTCATTAAGAAGCACGGAAATGTTTGGCAACGACCAGCCATTAGAATGGGTCATCATGATTATATTTTGGACTATATATGTAAAAGGGGTGGTTGAATCATAGAAACTATGTGTTAGAGAAAGTCTACCCTAGAAATAGATGCTGGCAGCAACAGTGACGTGGATTTAAAAAATCACTAAAAATAGTAGGAATGGAATTAAATAGTGAATAAATTATGTAAATGAACCTTGATGAATCCATTTTCATATGGAAGAAACGAAACGGTCATATGAGTTGTATGTTAAAAGATATTTTGGTTTTCGTGAAATAGGGCCAGAACGGTTCTAGATTCCCTGTTCCAACTTTGAAAATTCATTATAAATTAACCAGAGATAATTAGGAGTCATACCATATATGTATAAATTCCTCTTTGAGTCTAGTTTCTATAGAAATAAACGGCATCAGTATTGAAGCCCTGCACAGGGAGTTATTCGAGTTGTAACGCACGAAGGTCGGTGTAGTCGACCACTGTAACATCGGAGACTTTAACTAATAAACTGTACTAATTGCCTTGACCAAAAATTCTAGAAAAAATCTGTAGATGGATATATGAGTCTAGTTTCAAGGAAAAATTACAAAACTGATTTTCGAGTTGTAAAACTCAAGTTATGATTTTTGAAGCGACTAGTACACAGATTGGCAGCTTGTCTGGGAAATTCTCAATAAGTGGTTTGAAGTCTGTTAACACCTCGTGTTCGACTCCGGCGACGGTCTCGGGTTCGGGGTGTTACAAAACTGATATAGGTAAAGTTTCTATATTTGCTTAAACTGAAATATATTTGGTGCTACTCTTATAATCTTACATCTGTTCTAGGTACTTATCTTTTATTTGCAAGAAACAGATTTAGGTAATGGAAGATGTATGCCTGTGTGTTTGTGTCTCTATATATGTATGTATTTGGTACTAGATGAAAGCTTTACTCCAGTTTTGAAATATAGACCAGGTTTTGCATACATTGATCATTTTCTAGCTCTTTTCCTTCGAATACATGGTTCTCTTGAAATTAAATGCTCGGTACTTTCTCGCATATTCTGTGATTCTTATTAGATAAGTTATAAATCAACAGGTTATGTTAGTTTTGATCAAGGCCTCTGTAAACATAAAGTTTGTATTCTGGTTAGGAGAAGTTAATGTTTATGAGTTTTGTGGAGTATGATTCTGCACATGCAAAGTTGTTTTGTTTAAACCTGTGCATTTTCATGCTTACATACTAATGGTGATTCCATTTTTGTTTTTTAGATGTTCTTTTGGTCTGTTTTCATGTTTCTATACAACTTCTGTGTTTGCTGTGCAGTTTTGCCATATTTTGCTAAGGTGTATAGCTTCATTGGCAGTGTCTTTGATCCTGGTACAAGTGGGCACTTGCAAAACTGATATAGGTAAAGTTTCTATATTTGCTTAAACTGAAATACATTTGGTGCTACTCTTATAATCTTACATCTGTTCTAGGTACTATCGAGCACCTGAATTAATATTTGGTGCAACTAAATACACCACAGCCATTGGCATTTGTTCTAGGTACGTACAAGTTTCGTTGCTAAAATTTTTCCATATTTCTATGCATTTTCACTTTAAATTACTTAACAAATATTAATTTTTTAACTCCAGCCTCTGTTTGCTGGTGAGAGTGGAGTAGACCAGGTACGTTTTATTAAGGTAGGCTTTATTTTAAAATTCTAATCAATAATAGTTTTATCATGATGATTTTGGAAAAATTAATATTTTGGGGTTGCGATTTTGTAAAGATTTAATTGCTAGTTCTGTTTGGAGTACAACTATTTTGTTTCCAAATTAATTTTAAATATTTGGTTCAACTTAATTATTATTTGATTCGACTTAAGTATGAATAGGTATGAATTAATTTTATTACCGTGTAGCTTGCTTGTCCATTAAAATTACAACAATAGCTGACTTTCTCTCCAACCTTATTTTAAATATTTTAAAGATTCAAAGTATATAGGCTTGAAACCCGACGGGTTGCCTTAAATCGAGTTGCAAGATATAATGGATCCTCCTAGGTGTAACAACGCCACATATGATGAATCTTAAAAATTCAAAAGACTTGAAAAAGTTCTATCGAGCTCATTTACTATTGAATATTTATATAACCTTAATTTATTTCCAATTTACTTATAAAAATTAAACTACGATTCTTTTTGATATTATTATATTCAAATTACTATTTTTTATATTAATAATGTTTTATTTTAATATTTAATATTTTTAAATTTCTTTAAAAGTTATAACTACTTTTTATCAAAATTACAATAATAGTTGACCTTCTCTCCAACCTTATTTTAAATATTTTAAAGATTCAAAGTATATAGGTTTGGAAACTTTGACGGTTTGCCTTATATCGAGCTACAAGATATAATGGATCCTCCTAGGTGTAACAACGCCACGTATGATGAATCTTAAAAATTCAAAAGACTTGAAAACAGTTCTATCGAGCTCATTTACTATTGAATATTTATATAACCTTAATTTATTTCCAATTTACTTATAAAAATTAAACTACGATTCTTTTTTGATATTATTATATTCAAATTACTATTTTTTATATTAATAATGTTTTATTTTAATATTTAATATTTTAAATTTCTTTAAAAGTTATAACTACTTTTTATCAAAATTACAACAATAGTGACCTTCTCTCCAACCTTATTTTAAATATTTTAAAGATTCAAAGTATATAGGTTGGAAACTTTGACGGGTTGCCTTATATCGAGTACAAGATATAATGGATCCTCCCTAGGTGTAACAACACCACGTATGATGAATCTTAAAAATTCAAAAGACTTGAAAACAGTTCTATCGAGCTCATTTACTATTGAATATTTATATAACCTTAATTTATTTCCAATTTACTTATAAAAATTAAACTACGATTCTTTTTTGATATTATTATATTCAAATTACTATTTTTATATTAATAATGTTTTATTTTAATATTTAATATTTTAAATTTCTTTAAAAGTTATAACTACTTTTTATCAAAATTACAACAATAGTGACCTTCTCTCCAACCTTATTTTAAATATTTTAAAGATTCAAAGTATATAGGTTTGGAAACTTGACGGTTGCCTTATATCGAGTGCAAGATATAATGGATCCTCCTAGGTGTAACAACGCCACGTATGATGAATCTTAAAAATTTAAAAGACTTGAAAATAGTTCTATCGAGCTCATTTACTATTGAATATTTATATAACCTTAATTTATTTCCAATTTACTTATAAAAATTAAACTACGATTCTTTTTGATATTATTATATTCAAATTACTAATTTTTATATTAATAATGTTTTATTTTAATATTTAATATTTTAAATTTCTTTAAAAGTTATAACTACTTTTTATCAAAATTACAACAATAGTGACCTTCTCTCCAACCTTATTTTAAATATTTTAAAGATTCAAAGTATATAGGCTAGAAACTTTGACAGTTTGCCTTATATCGAGTGCAAGATATAATGGATCCTCCTAGGTGTAACAACGCCACATATGATGAATCTTAAAAATTCAAAAGACTTGAAAACAGTTCTATCGAGCTCATTTACTATTGAATATTTATATAACCTTAATTTATTTCCAATTTACTTATAAAAATTAAACTACGATTCTTTTTGATATTATTATATTCAAATTACTATTTTTTATATTAATAATGTTTTATTTTAATATTTAATATTTTAAATTTCTTTAAAAGTTATAACTACTTTTTATCAAAATTACAACAATAGTGACCTTCTCTCCAACCTTATTTTAAATATTTTAAAGATTCAAAGTATATAGGTTTGAAACTTTGACGGGTTGCCTTATATCGAGTCAAAGATATAATGGATCCTCCTAGGTGTAACAACGCCACGTATGATGAATCTTAAAAATTCAAATGTTTCAATTTAATATGTCCCATCTAATATACAAATATTTAATAAAATATTTTATATAGTTTTTAACTTAAATTTAAATTATTATTGAAATTTTCTCGTCCGCTTTATCACAAATATTATTCTCCATTTTATTACAAATATTATCGTCCGTTTTACCATTTAAGTTAAACTTTTTATTCAAACTAAATCATAGCTTTTAAGCTAAATACGGATGTCCACACGAAGGCTTTAATATGTACTTAAGAAAAGATGACTTGTAAAACATAAATTAAATTAAGTGTGGACTATTTTAATCGCACATGTGATTTGTCAAATAAAAGCGAGCGACATGTATATTATTTAATTAAAATAATTTTTATAAATATTATTTAATTAAATATTATTTAATCCCTTCTTACCTGTAGATACTTGATATTTGATATGTATTATCCATGTGATTTTCCACATCGTGAAATAAAAACTTACATAATACATAAATATATTTGATATCATAATTTACATAACTTATATAACATATATAACTTACATAACTTATATAACATACATAACTTATATAACTTATATAACTTAGATAAATATATAACTTACATAACTTACATAATACTTAAATATATTTTATATCATAATTTACATAACTTACATAACTTATATAACTTAGATAAATATATAATTTACATAAATATATATCATATCATAAATTACATAACTTACATAATACTTAAATATATATCATATCATACATAACTAGTTTACTAAATTTACTTAACTTACATAATACATAAATCTATAGTCGAAAATCCGCAACTTGCCTAAATTAGTTTATACCCATTAGAGACTTGATATTTAGTATAATAATATGATTTAAATCAATTGAGAACATTTAAGTAATCGTAATATGTTGTCAACTTTAGATTTCAAGAACTACAAAATGGATAGGAGTTGGATGAAATTGTCAAGGGTAAGCAATGCCTATCAAAATAGAGTACAAACTTTTCTAAATTTTGCATTTCAAAATGCAAGCCAAGAGAATATGATTCTTTGCCCGTGTAAGAAGTGTGGCAACATCTCGGCATTTTCGTGAAGTTGTCTCACGAACATCTAATTGTTGATGGCTTTATTCGGGGTATAAAAATGGATTTTCCATGGAGAGTGTACATCTCTCGGAACTTCTTCAACGATTAATCGACTTATCCTCGATCATCGATTACCATCGATATGTTAGACAAGATGACATGGAAGATATGTTGCGGGATGCATTTAATATGCGTAGTCATGGTGAGCAATCGTTTCCACGACTTTATTATATCGAGGATTGTAATATTGGTGGAAATGTTTTTTGCGAAACGGGAACAAGTGCACCTAATGAGGAGTCAAATGAAGAAGCGGCTAAATTCTACAATTTACTTAATGAAATGAATGAAGAACTTTACGAGGATCAAAATATTCAAATTGTCCTTCGCATTCGTCTATTTCATTTAAAATGTTTGGGAGGTGGACCGGAAACTCTTTTACAATCTCGCTAGAGTTTCTAAGAGAGATGTTTCGCTTGCAAAATTCCCGATCTTGTCAAGACATGAAGAGACTAATAAAAGATTTGGGCCTTGGGTACGATAAAATTCATAGTTGCCCAAATGATGCATGTTGTAATGGGTGATCAAAAAACCAACAATCTTGTCATGTTTGCGGTAAGTCTCGTTGGATGAATAGTAATAGAAGATGTGAATACGGATGAAGGTGGGGCACGATTAAGAAAGAAGCCAGTCAAGGTCTTACGATATTTTCCCCTGATACCAAGACTTCAAAGGCTTTTCATGTCCTCAAAGATAGCCGAATCTATGACGTGGCATAATGATCAACGGACCGATGATGGATTATTAAGACATCCTCATGGATTCTTTAGCTTGGAAACCATTTGACAAGAATTTCCAAGCTTTGCAAGCGATCCTCGAATGTGAGGCTTGGGCTAGCAAATGATGGCTTTAATCCATTTAAAATCATGAGTACTTCGTGACAAGATTTGGCTCAGTAGTGCTTGTTCCTTACAATTTGCCTCCATGGATTTGCATGAAGCAATCTTCATTTATTTTATCAATGATTATCCCTGGAGAGAAAGGTCCCAAAAATGATATTGACATCTATTTGCAGCCACTTATTGAAGAGTTAAAATAATTATGGTAGGGTGTTGAGACATATGATGTATTGAGAAAGGAGAACTTTAATTTACGTGCAGCTTTATTATGGACAATTAATGATTTCCGGCTTATGCTAATTTATCGGGTTGGAGTACTAAAGGACGTTATGCTGTCCTTGTTGTCTTTAAACTTGTTCAAAGTGGTTGTATAATGGGAAGAAGTTCTCTTACATGGGCCATCGTCGGTGGTTAGATGAAAATCATAAATTTAGATTTCAGAGGACTCTATTTGACTGCTTCAAGAGTACGAGAGGAGCTCTGAAAGGACCGTTGGATCTGAAATCTTGTTTATGTTAAAAGATATCAACTTTAGTTACGGGAAGATGAATCAACCACCTATCACGCAAACAAGGAGAAGATCGAGGGATGAATCTGATGATGAATCTGACGAGGAGGATGATCCTAATGAGGCGGAGTTGTGGAAGAAAATGAGTATTTTTTTTGAGTTGCCTTATTGGGAGCACAACATTTTACGCCACAATCTTGATGTCATGCATATTGAGAAGAATGTCTGCAAGAACATAATTGGGACAATTTTAAATGTCAATGGAAAACCAAAAGACAATCTTCAGAGCCGACTTGATTTAGTTGACATGAGAATCCGGCGTGATCTTCATCCTCAAGTACTTACGAATGGGAAATATCGCTTGCCGCCTTCTATTTTTCAATGTCAAAGAAAGAGAAAGAAGTTTTCTGCATGGTGTTGAAGGATATAAAGGTCCCAGATGCGTATGTGTCAAATATATCTCGATGTGTGAGTCTCAAAGATAGAAGATTATATTCATTAAAATCACATGATTACCACATCTTGATGCAAGATTTACTCTCAATTGCTTTACAGTGCTGTATGTCAAAAAATGTAACATCCTGTATAATTGAACTATCCAATATAATGAAAGCTATCTGTGGCAAAGTTTTGAATGTCGAAGAACTTGAGAAAGTACAGGATCGAGCGGCTTTGACTTTATGCAATTTAGAGAAGATCTTTCCACCTTCCTTCTTCACTATTATGGTGCACTTGGTAATCCATCTCCCTCACGAAGCAATCCTTGGTGGACCGGTTTTTTATCGATGGATGTATCCTATAGAAAGGTGCTAATTTATTTCTCAAGTATTCATTCATTCACCTCTATACATTTAGTTACTGACTTTTGATAAATATTGTATATCGTGTTTAGGTTCCTAAGCAAATTTAAGTCATATTGTCGCAATAAGCGTTATCCGTAAAGATCAATTCTTTGAAGGCTACTTGGCGTAAGAGTGCATGACCTTCTCATTCTAGATATTTAGAAGATGTTTGAAACACGATTGAATAGACCAAGTAGAAATCTTGGGCTCAATGATAATGACTTGGCGAAACTTATTTATTTCAAAGTTATGGAGAACCAATCGGCAAAGTTGAAATTGTAGAATTAGATGATATATCGTGGATACAGGCACATCGATATGTACTTTTTAACCACGATCCAATTGAATCATTGCGCAAGTAAGTTATAAAATTGTCTTACATATTCGCTGCGTTTTGATTTGTTTATCTTCTAACCAATTAAACTTGTTTTTAATATAGTGAGTACAAACAAATTTTGAGATCTCGTGCGCCTCAAGATTACAACATCGAGAGATTAATAAGTTATTCACGAATCTTTTCATGAATGGTTAAGTCAAACGGTATGTAACTAGAGTTAATAAGTTACATATAATCGCTAAATTTAGTTAATCAAATAAGAATGTTTTTACATAATACATTTTAATTATTTAATTTACTTTCGATTCAATAGGTTTGGAGTGGGAAGGACGTCAATGACGAAGTTAAATGGCTTTCCCAAGGTCCGAACAGAGTAATAAAAATATATAGTGCCTTCCTCATCAATGGATACAGATTTCATACAAAGTATCGCGAGAGAATGATGAGAACTCAAAATTGTGGAGTTGTTGTTAATTCTTCAATTACAAGTTATGCTAGTGCTAGGGATAGTAATCCGATTGAGGGTAATGTGGAGTATTACGGACTTCTTACCGACATTATTGAGTTGGATTACTATGGCAGATGGAAAGTTATCTTATTTCGGTGTGATTGGGCAGATGTTAATACTGCTCGAGGAATTAAAAAAGATCAATTTGGTTTTACAATGGTGAATTTCTCTCGCTTGATTCACACTGGACAACAATTGATGGACGAGCCATATGTATTTTCCTCTCAAGTGAAACAAGCTTTTTATTCGAAAGATCCAACTGATGAGGGTTGGTATGTTGTACTCCGGAACACCCCTAGAGACTTGTTTGACATGGGTAATGGAAGTAGAGATGACATCGTCGAAAGATCAGAAACATTACCTTTTCCAGAACAAAACTTAGATGAAAATATCCCTAGTACTAATACACAACATCAATGGGTTCGACATGATATGGATGAAGATATTTATGAATAATGATGTAGTAAGATTTTACAATTTTTTAATTATATGTAATATTATAATTTTAATCTTTGTCATGTTATATAATTTAACTATTTTATATGTACTACTATTGTTGTAATTTGTTACTAAAACTTTAATTATTTTATGTGTATTGCAGGAAAATCGTAGAAGAAGAGTATGAGATTTAAGTATTGTCCGAATACTCCAAATTCGGAAGAAAGAAATAGTGAACAATGAGACAGTTGTTGGATCTTGAATGTGCCGAGACACTTGATGAGCTGAAGAATTTCAAAGTAATATTATGTTCATTTTACATGTGTTGACTTTTATTATTGAATTATTTGTCAATTTTACTATAATAATAGTATATCATTTTCAACTGAAACGGTGGGACGCGCAGAGTTCGAGGACGACGCTACTTAGAGATTTATACGACTTAGATCCTATCGAGCGTGTTAAAGTAAGTAGAAATACTCATGGTCACTGTTGGATCTGAAGCTCGACTTTTAGCAGGCTATTTGGGCATTTTAGCACGAAATGCAAATATGTTGCCCATCAACTACTTAATCATGGCATCATATGCTTGATAGCAACAAAACCCGGCTCTCGCTAATATTAAGGTAACAAAATGTGAATGCAATTTATAATACTTTGGTTTAAGTTTCATTTATATTTACATTCGAACTTATGTTTTTTAGGAGAGATTTGCTTTAGAAGTCTCCGATGATTATATCAAGAAGGCATTAGGTAAAAGATGGAGAGACAATAAAAGCACTTTAAAGAAACAATATTTTAAGAAAGACATAAGCCTCGAGGAAAAACTGAGAAATGTTCCACTAGGAATGCTGAGGTATTAATGGGAAGATGCGGTTAGATTTTGGAATTCAAAGAAAGGAGAGGTATTGCATATTTCCAAACTCTTATATATAGTGTTTACTATATACGTAATAAGAATTTTATTATGTAGGACCGTGAGCGAGTTGGAACAAGCAGCAGGCAAAAACAAAAATTCACGCACACGGCAGGGTCGAGAAGTTTTGCTTCTATAGCTGAGGCCGAGGTATTATGAATTTATTAATTCTTTCAAATATTAATAACTTTCTATTATTAAATAATATTCTTACTACTATATTGTAGGAAGTCAAATCCGGACAAAAGTTGGACGCCTTGACTTTTTGAGATTACGATAGGAAGAAAGATGGATCTCCTATGACATCCAAGTCGGAGAAATTATGGTATATTCACTTAATAATATTTGATTTATTCTAAATATTTATAATCTTTAATTATAATTGTTTAATTCAATTCAACATTAGTAGTTTTAAAAATGTTAAGTTATGTTGCATTTCTTTTTTATTATATATTTCGTTTCTAACTCTTTAATTGATTTTTAGGAGAAACTAAAGGAGAAGAAGGCGGAATATGAAGCAATTGCTTCGAGTGATAGTTCTGTTAACCTTGAGAACATTGATAATGTAATTATCACCAAGTTTTGGGTCCCGAAAGGTACAGTCGGGTTCGATTTCAAGGATCCGTGTTACCCCAACCCAATATTTTGGATCCGGCTCCCAAGAATACATGCCTTCCTAAGTCAAGCTCAAGTCAAGTTCGAGAGGTTAAGAGACTAGATAGCTCGGATGCAAGCGAACACGGTTGAGCAAATTACCGAGGTTCAACGAAAATATGAAGAACTCCAAAGAACAACTTAGAGCAGAGGCAGAGAGAGGGAGGCAATGCAGCAGCGAGAGAGGCAGAGGCACGAGCGATGGTAGCGAGCGAGCAAAAAGTACGATGACCTCCAAATACTGACTTCACAGATGATGCATATGTTTCAACAATCGCAAAAGCACGTCTTAGACATTAGTTTTCTTATTGTAAGAATGTTTTTAAGTTTTGTCACGTTTAACATTATTGTAAAAATATTTTAAATTATACTTTATTATTAATTATATCATATATCTTTAGTTAAATTTGAAGTATCATTTAGAATTAATATTTTGATTGTATTTTTATGTTAAATTTGCTATTTTTGGTGCATTTTATATTATATTTGTTGTATTTGGTTGGATTTTAATGCGGGAAGGGTTGGATATTGGTGAAAAAAATACTACAATTCGCTTAAATTTAGCGGCGTTTGTAAAAAAGCCGCTAAAGGTCAAGGCTTTAGCGGCGCTTTTCCAAACGCCGCTAAAAGCCCCGACCTTAGCGGCGCTTTTTTCTACAAACGCCGCTAAAAGCTCCGACCTTTAGGCTTTTTCCACAAACGCCGCTAAAAGCCTCGACCTTTAGCGGTTTTTCACAAACGCCGCTAAAAGCCTTGACCTTTAGCGCTTTTTCCTAACGCCGCTAAAAGCCCCGACCTTTAGCGGCTTTTCCAAACGCCGCTAAAAGCCTTGACCTTTAGCGGCGTTTTTTTCCAATAAACGCTACAAACTTTTGTGGTGTTACATATAGCAGCGTTTTTTTCGGCGTTTTAGAAAGCGCCGCTAGAAGTTTTAGTGGCGCATAAAAGCGCCGCTAAAAGTCTGTTTTCTTGTAGTGCCACTATACCAAAATGGTCCACGGATAGTGTGAGCGAGCCTCCGATCGTTCCCAATTTTCGAGCTGGCTTGTCAAAACTACAAAGAATGGAAAGGAGGAAGTAAGCATAAATGCTTAGTAAGTTCACATGTAAATAGCAAGTAACATAATCATGCAATCCAACATAAAACATCATTTGTATAAATATCACCAAGACATTCATGTTACATTTGCATTTACTATCTTACCATGATTTCATCATACCAAGTTCTTAACCCGAGGGTTTAAGCGCATACTTGTCCAAATTTTCTCATTCACCACACTTACCAACATGTCACCTTTGTCATAAGTATTCTCCTTATTCACTTAAGATTCACTCGTTGAACACATCGGAATATAATTTGGATACACGGATTGCATGCACATAAGTGCTGTACCCGCAGCTAGACAAACTCAATAGCCTGCGGAAATTATGTAGCCAAGCTACCATGTAACCCTCCCATAATTTAACTTGGACTCAACTCAATGAGCTCGGGCGTTCGCATCCATAAATGAACTCGGACTCAACTCAACGAGTTCGGATGCCTAGTTACACCTCACGAACTCGGACTCAACTCAACGAGCTCGGAACTCAATTATCCTAGTGACATGTCACTTGTATCCTAATCTATTCCCAAGGTTCAAACAGGATTTTCCTCAATCACACATCTTTGCTGTCTTCCACGGAATGTCAGAACCGATACTTGATAGCATTTCATATTTATCAAGTAGCTTACATAATTTGCATATTACTAAATAATAATCCAAAAATCATAATATTTCATGATAATAATCATCATATCATATAAATAACATTAAATTACTTAAAATGACAATTATGTTACTACATTTACACCTGAACTTACCTCGGTACAAAATGTTAGAAATCGAGCCTATTCCTCGTAAACTTTATTTTTCATCGATCACGACTCGAATCTTGTTTCTCTTGATCTAAAATAAAAAATTTAGCTTATTTAATACTCACATTTATTAAAACAGTCCTTGACTAAAACTTTGGCAAAATTAGATTTTTGCCCCTAAACTTTTACATATTTACACTTTTTCCCCAAGGCTCAGAAATTAAACTTCATCCTATTTGCTCTTTTTTCCCTTCTATGGAAACATCAAATTCTCACTATAACATGTACTTATGAACATTAGGTATTTTTACCGATTATGTCGTTTTACTCGTTTTCACGTAAAATCGCTTAGAAAAAGTTGTTTAACACAATTTCAAGCTTCATATTCTACCATAAAACATCAAAATAAACACATTTCACCTATGGGTATTTTTCCAAATATAAACCCTAGGTTAAATTGTTATTAGAATAAGCTTAATCAAGTTACCGGGACTCTAAAAACGTAATGAACATTAAAAATTGGCTAAAATGGACTTGCAATCGAGCTTGGAAGATTGAAAAACCCTAGCTATGTCTTCTTCATGTGAAATTCATCCAAGGGGTTGAAGATGGACAAAAATTGGCTTTTAATTTTGTTTTTAATTCATTTTAATAACTAAATGACCAAAATGCCCTTAATTAAAAACTCTGGTGTTTTATCTTCCTTTAGGTATTTTTGTCCAAACTAGTATAATGGTCTAATTACTATCCAAGGACCTCAACTTTAAAAACCTATTACTCACAAGTACTTAGTACCTTTGTAAACTAGAACGCACATTTTACAACTTTTGCAATCTAGTCTTAAATATCAAATTAGACCCTCTATCGATAAAATTTCTAAACGAAATTTTCACACAATTATGAAATCATGCCATAGACCTTAAAATCATAATAAAATAATTATTTCTATCTCAAATTTGTGGTCCCAAAGCCACTATTCCGATTAGGCCCGAATTCGAGATATTAAATGGATAGTAAAAAGAAATGTAAAGTTGATATTATAATCGAATGGATATAAGCGAAATTAAGTATATTCATCAATGATATAAGAATGTATATTTGGTTATACGAGTGTTAATTATGTATGAAATTAGTATGTGAATGGGATGTATCATGGGTTGTATTTTATGTTTAATTAATGCTTCATAGTGGTATATTAAAATGTGTATTATATATTGTATTAAAAATATGTTTGTTATTTATTAATTTAAAGTGGTATGTTAGCATGTATTTGATATATGTATTTAATGTCTTAAGATATTGATGTGATCTAGCTCGGGTGATGGAGTCGAATTCACGAGTCTTTGAGAAGAGTCGTTCGCAAGAGGGCCTTGATTGGAGATATAGGCTTAATAGGCTTGTTAAAAGCAAATGGGGTTCAAAAAGGGGTAAGTGTATGGTGATAGGTTTGGCTAAGGGAAGCAAAGATGGGTGTTGAGTAGTGGGTTTGGTTTTGGAAATAAAAAGAAACAAATAACAAAAGGTGGAGATGGAATATTGAACTTAACGTCAGGAGCGATTCAACACTAAAAAGTGTCACCCCGATTCCTATATTGTTAAGGTGAAAGATGAAGTCTTAGGATAGTGAACACCACACCAATATAGTGATAAGTTCAAACAAGCTCGGTAGACGCCACTAGCACAACTAGATAAGTCTTCGAAACTTGTATGAGATATGATAGGAAGTAACCTCACAGAAACAAAGTTTCATTAATCGAATTGTCAAAAGTCCTTTTACAAAGAAATAAATGAACTATTTATAGCCTAACATGTGATAGTCGAATGGACAAAATAACTAGCTTAAAGGCTAAGTAATTCGGCTAAGAAGAGACTAGAATGATCTAAAACAAAGTCATTAATTTGCTAAGTCTTGGTTCGACTGATTGGAACTTTAGTGGGCAGCTTCGTGGTTAAGCAAAAATGACTTGGATGAATGTGAATAAATGGCAGCTCAATAGCTTGTCTAAATTCGGCCATGGAATGAATGGGTCATTCAAGACATGTCTCTTGGCCAAATAAACACCTAGGGAAGTCATTTGGGCAACAAACAATTCATGTATCAAGAACTAGATGCATTCTCCCATTCGTTGTAACTTGCTGTCCATGCATCTTCTCTTAATCTTCATTCATGAATTAAACTTGGAAATTGATTATGAAGTTACTCGTTGGCAAAATAAGTGCTTACGAAAACCAATATATCACCCACATACATTCAGTCATGCATGAAACTAGAAAGGGGTCTTGAATCTAGCAGTTCATGAACAATCAACAAATGCTCTCCATACATGCATGTGTGACATCCAAAGGGAATGGATGTTCATGGATTCATTGTACCGTCCAAATGGGAAATGTATGACATTAATCCATATGCATAAATCCAAGCCATCCATGTACATGTACATGATTTCTTTCCAAGCATTGAACCAAGCCGTGCATGCACCTAGCTTTAAATGCTCTTTCAAATTCTACTGAACCTACAAGGGAAATGAACACAATTAATTAAAATATATATTCATTCTAGACATATTTAAACATCAAGTAGACAACTTAAATAACTACTAACCAACTTGGACACATTAAATTAAAACTAACTAGCATATTAAATTCGGTTAGCTCAAATAGAAAAAAATAATAAATAAACATATTTGAGCTAGAGAATTCGGCATGAGCTGTATCAAATTGCCTTAGAATAAAACTACTACTTAGTTTATTGAAATGGAAAAAGAAATGAGCTGAAAAGAAACTAAATTGAGCTCGTATGAGCTAAAATAAGCTCAAGTGAGCTGATGGGAGCTGAGTTGAGCTCAGCTAGCTGGTAAGGAGCTAGAGTCGGCTTGCACAAGGGTACAAGGATTCTTTAAAGAGTTGTTCCCAGCTTCTTCATCAACAAGGGGCTTTGATTCATCCAAAATTCATGCCAATAAAGCTATTAAAGCTTCTTGGAGTTGCCTAGCGCGAGCTCGAGTCATAGGGCCTTTCGGAAGCTCGAATGGATCTTGGTTCATAGTTGTGGAACCCCCAGGCGTGCTTACATTATTCCCCCTTCTTCAAAACGACTTGTCCTCAAGTCGAATCACTTGTTTATTTTGAAACAGGGATGCCTACTTGTATATTCTTGGATGAATGAGATTAATTGTCACTTCATGCCTTGCTTCAAATAAGTCACAAAACTTGCAATCAAGTGAGAATCAGTATACGTCACAAATTTATCCGAACAATCATGAAATCTAATTATCTTATATTTAAAACATGCATGACGCCTAGAACAAGGCAAAACCAATATCCCATTCTCACAATTAAATGAACATGACCCTTTGCAAATTAACATCTTAGTAAATAATTGTGCCTAGGACATAATGTTCCTAGAACGTTTGGCCACCTCAAATTGTATCCACAAGTCGTTATGGTTACTAAAGGAATTCGTGCAATAGTTCAAAGATTGTGGACATCCATCATAATCAAGCAATCAAAAAGATACATAGAGTTCAAGATTTTGTATATCTAAGCATTGCAATCGTCTTTTGGTCATTACATAATCATCAAACTCACCAACATCACTTGTACCAATAGTCATCCTGTCATCAACCAAAACAATTAGATCATCATCGACAATGCTTTCGTCATTATTCGAACAAAGTAGAGAAGTATTAGAATTTTCAGAATCCATACCTTGCTTATCTTTGGGAGCAGAAAAGCAAAGATTAGTTTTACCTTTTCCAACCATCACAAACCTTCTCTCTTCGAAAAGGTATTGAAGTCGAAGCTCATCACACGATCCTTGAGAAGTCTTTTCGAGAGGAAACTTGAATTTCACGTACAGCCACATAAAATGATGAAGGAACGATTTTAAGTTGTAATCAAAATTTCCAAATTTCATTTCCTTAATCAAAGACCAGGCGTCATACAAATTGTTCGCAAGAAGTTTAGGGTGCTTGAGTTTCCCACAATACAATCCAAAATAGTAAATTCCAGGTTTGAACACACGGGTTTGTTTACTTGTTCCAAAGTGTAGCAAAGGTTTCATTTTTACCATTAAATCAAACATGTTGAACCAAAAAGATTTGTGCATATAAAGAATCAAACAATCAGACCTCTTTACGTTCAGCAGAACAAATTTTCAAAAATTCAAGGATGTCACACAAGGCATGAGATGATTCACATAATCACCACAATCAAACAACTTAAATGCTTTTCGTGAGAACCCGTTATCACACAAGATCATATTTGGTGTTTGTCGATCTAATTGAACAACTTCAATAGATTTTTCATCACAAAACAAATCTAGAGAACAACTCCTCATACTTCCACTTAGAACGAGTTTATCAACCACAAACAAAAGATAGCAATTAACCATGTCATAAATAGGAGATCTTTTAAAAACTAAGTCATCGAAAATTTTATCGACAATTTTCAAACCTGTTTGCCGTTGCTCGATTGCTAAAGATTCTTTACGTTTAAGCACTTGTGGTTGGATTCCACCATCAACCTTACCTTTTTCAATCAAATGGAAGTGTCTCTCATCAGGGAAGTATTGCAGTTGGAACTTGTCACATGATTCTTCAGAAACCTAAAAATGAGAAACAGCATAAGGACAACTCAAATGTGGGTTAGTTGAAACAACACTCACTTTTTGTAACACCCCAAACCCGGCCCAGACGTTAAGGCCGAATCTGACGTGCCACATTGGAGTTGAAAACCCACGTTCCGTTTTAGTGTTTTAAAACCATACATTTTATTGAGTTAACAAAGTGTATGGAAGTCGGGCACCGTGTAGGTATCGAGAGAGAGGAGGTGAGCCATGAAGGTCGCTTAAGTACCAAGCTCTTTGATTGGATCCAATCCTAGACATGCCCACAACCATAGCCACACTTTGTTATATCGAGTTTAAATTTGTTTAAGTAGACGTCTTTGATAAATCGATTAATCGTGGTGTTGAGATATTTTGAAAGCAAGTATCATTTTGAAAACACGTCCTAAGTCTAGCCCATTTGAATAATTATTAACCAATTTTAAAGTTATTAAAATTAAAATAATTCAAAAGAAATAAAAGGAAAGTTAAAATTGGCCTTATTACAACCCAAAAATAAATAATAATTAAAGGAAATTAAATGAAAACCAACACTTATTTAAAAGTCCAAAGACAATCACCGTGGCCACTCTGAATCCTCTCCTACCAAGTCCCCATATTAAGGTTCACCGCAAGGTTAAGGAAAGGGGGTGAGTTTGGAAACTCAGTGTGCAACAAGCCCTTCGAGCCCAAAACAATAACTACTGTTGGGTCTAAGCCCAAATCAATCTCAATCATGCATTTGGTCAGTAGCCCTTTTCATATTTCATATTTCATATCTTCAACAAAGCTTTTTCATGTTTCATATTTCATATCTTGGGCAAGCCTTTTCATATTTTATATTCTCGGGCAAGCCTTTTACTATAAACGGTATGGCCCTTAGGCCCATTTCAATGTCACATATAATTTCAATGAAGAATGCAACCCATTTGGGAGACTACTCAACCCACCATCCGCTACTCTCCACCAAGACCAACCAACACACCATGTGGGATTAACTCGACCCACCCCGCCAAACTCTCCACCGGCAAAGATAGTTGCTTTATCATATAACCGAGGCCTAGCCTCTTTTAATAATCGGGCCAAAGCCCTTTCAATAATCAGGGCATAAGCCCTTTTATAAGCGGGCATAAGCCCTTTCGATAATCAGGGCATAAGCCCTTTTCACTTCCTCCATCCACATAATAACCCAACCCAATGCATTTATGATTACCTCATGTGCATATCATACATATCATGTGCATATCATACATTTCATGTGCATATCATACATACCATATTTATCAAAATCCCATGTATTAAAAACATACATAAACCCTAGGGGTATAATGGTCATTTTTACCTAGGGGCAAAACGGTCATTTTCATGGTATAAGGGTAATCTTATAGTTTTACCACAAATTAGGGTTTCCACATTCATTAACGATTACTAACAATTCATGGGTGCAAACAGTGATTACGGCCCATTTTAGCGAAATCGAGTTATTGGGCCTAAAACCCTAATGGGCCCTACTTAGCCAATTTCGTCATCTAGGCCCATTTAGCCTATATTCCATAACGGTTTTAACGGTCTTATCACGCAATTTAACAGATTTACTTTTCTACCAATTTTACCCAAATGGGCCCGAAGCCCAATGGGCCCCACTTGACCCCTCGAGGTCTAACTTACCAAGAATGCCAAAATCACATTCTTACCGTTTCCATCATTCTCGATCATCGTCTCATCGATTCTAACCAACTAGTGAGCGTTAAGCTTGCTCACAAGTCCTCGAAATGCCGAATGCGCATTTCGCTTCGACATTTTATCGCTTTAAGCTATGAAAGGGTTCGTTTACACACCTGATTTGCGATTTTCCTTGACGAGATCTCCTATGCGATTTCTCCTATAATCAATTGTTAACTAGATCAGCTCGCAATAATTGAACCAAAATAAGAACTTTCCAATATTAACACTTACACATTCGGCCACCATCCATAATGGCCTTAGGCACCTTACCTTTGTCGCGATTGATGACTAGGCCTAGCTACTCCGGTGATCCAAGCTACTCCAAAACGACACTACACCTTGCTGCTCCTTCAATAAATAAACCAAAAAATATTAAAAGAAGACCCCATAAAGTCTATGCCCATATTCGGCCATCTCCCTAAATTAGAGAGGTTTCGGCTTTTCTTAAACTCCCTAATATTGAATTGATTAAAGCTACGAGCACTTACCAAGGTTCACTTACCCAAACGGTTTCAATCCCGTGTTAACTCCGATTCAACGCAGTCGCAACTCTAAAACACTAGCAGAACCCGTACCACAAGGATCCTACGAATCGACCACCAAGTTACCCAAGGGTCTTTGTGCTTTTGGCTTTTGGTCATTGAAGAAAAAGTGCTTATGGACCAAAAGGGTGTTGACACAAGAGTTGAAAGGCTTTTAAAATAACAAGAATCGGCTAAAAGAAAAAGAACAAGTGTATACCTTTATAAAGTAATCGACTTCCTTTGACTCCTTCGGGATTTGGCTTGTTGATATTCGGTTAGCAATGAAAAGAATGATAGGTTCGGCTTTTACTATAAACGAAAGAGAGGAAGAATAAGATGTAGAGAGTTTGTGGAAGAAATAACGAAAGAGAAAAGAGAGGGATTAGCTTAAGAACAATCGGCAAGAGGAGAAAGAAAAGAGAAGAAGGCTACATACCAAAGAAGAAATCGGCACACTCAGACCCTAATGCCGAAATTAACTAGCCTAATACCCTTCTGCCGAAAATCCCCTCTCAAATCTCCCTTCCAAACGGCTAAGCTCTATCCTTCTCTTAAATCCCTAAAATCTCTCCCCTTATCCCTCCTTAATTTATGCATTTGACTTGATCCAACTCTCCTCTTACTGTAATCCACTTAGGTTCCAACACTTACCCTTCCCGCACATAAAAATAAATCCTCTTATTTGCCAACACAGGAATCGAACCGGGACTTCCCTAATGCTCCACACGCCACCTTTTTAGGAGCTTAGTGGCGTCACCCTTGCCACTTTACCAAAGCTCTTTGTGTGATGCCTTTACCCACAACTTAATATAAGGGCACCTAGCCGAACCCCTAACTCCTAAGTCCAAAATTTAAAAATTCTACTGGTTTTGGCCAACTCATGGGCCTTCCATAAGCCCATTAACATACCCAAATTATGAATTCTATAATCACATACCAAATTTTAGAAATTTACTTAAAATATCAAGAATCGCGAAAAACTCGAAAATCGGATGTTACAACTCTACCCTCCTTAAAGAAATTTCGCCTCGAAATTTACAGTCCAAACAGTTGAGGGTATCACGACGCATTGCCTCTTCGGTCTCCCAAGTAGCTTCTTCTTTGCCATGGTTCCTCCAAAGTACCTTCACCAACGGATGACCTCCTTCTCAACACCTTGACATCACGATCAAGTATTTGCACAGTTCCTCTTCAAAGGTCAAATCCGATTGCACCTCAATTTACGCAATCGCACGATATGAGTTGGGTCGAACGATATCGCCTTAGCATGGACACATGGAAGACATCGTGAATGCGATCCGATTCGAGGAAACTCTAGTGATAAGCCACCGCCCTATCCGCAATGATTGGTGAGGCCCAATAAACCGTGGGCTCAACTTACCCTTCTTACCAAATCTCAAGATCTTCTTCCAAGGCGAAACTTTCAAAAGACCATGTCTCCTACCGCATATTCAATATCCTTACGCTTCAGATCGGCATAAGACTTTTGTCGATCCGCCTCTCTTTAACCTCTTCCTCGATTACCTTAATCTTGTCTTGATTCGCTACCAACTCGGTCCAAGTATTTGCCTTTCCCCAATTACGCCCAACAAGTAGGCGAGCGACACCTTCGCCCATATAGTGCCTCATATGGAGCCATCTGAATACTTACTTGGTAATCGTTGTTATCGCGAACTCCGCTAAGGGCAAATGGTCCTCCCAGTGCCTTTAAACTCAATAGCACAACCCTCAACATATCCTCTAAAATCAATAACCCTCTCGATCGCCCATCCCATCGAGGGTGAAAAGCCGTCTCGAAATCCAATCGCGTTCCCAATGCCTCATGCAACTTCGCCAAAACCGAGATGTAAACCTTGGGTCTCGATGCGAAATTATCGATCTTGGCACACCATGCAATCGCACTATTTCCGCCACATACAATCGGCCAACTTCAAGTGAGTAATTGGTTCGGACGGTATGAAATGAGCGATTTCGTGAGTCTATCCACAATCACCCAAACCGAATCCTTCCTAGAAGGTGTCAACGGCAACCCACTTACAAAGTCCATAGTTACCCTTTCCCACTTCCAAAGTGGTATCTTTACTACCGTAATAATCCGAAGGTAGTTGATCTTTGGGCCTTCACTTGTTGACATGTCAAACATCTCCCAACAAATTCGGTCACTTCTCGCTTAAGCCAGGCCACCAATATTGCTCTCGCAAGTCTCGATACAACTTACTCCCTCCCGGATGCATAGCACAAGGTCCATTATGTGCCTCTTTCAAAATCATCAATCTCAAGTCGGAGTCTTTCGCATACAAATTCTTCCTCGAAAACAAAGAACTCCCTCACTATTTAACCCAAAGTCGATTCTCCCCTTCTCAACTTGTCAACCCGAGCAACCAATGACTCGTCCTCCAACTGTTGCTTCTTAATCTGTTCTACCCAAGTCGGTCTTACACTAATTCCGCCAATAAACTTCCGTCATCATACAAACTTAGACGAGCAAACATCGCCTTTAATTACGCCACCGTCCTTCGACTTAGCGCATCACCACGACATTCGCCTTACGGATGATACTCGATCGAGCAGTCATAGTCCTTTAACAACTCTATCCACCTTCACGCCTAAGATTCACTCCTTTTGAGTCGCAAGTACTTAAGACTCTTGTGATCCGTATAGATGATGCATTTCTCCCCATACGTAATGCCTCCATATCTTAAGTGCAAAGATTCTGCGCCAATTCCAAGTCATGAGTAGGGTAGTTCACCTCATGTGGCTTAAGTCGTCGTGAAGCATAAGCGACCACTTTACCCTCTTACATCAACACGCACCCAAACCTACATGTGACGCATCATTGTACACGTGAAATCCTTACCGACTCGGTGAATCAAAACCGGCGCTCACAAAACCTTCTTGATCTATCAAAAGCCTCTTCGCTTATTTGTCCAAACAAAAGGTGCTCCCTTCCTTATAAGTTTAGATAATCGGTCTTGCCAACACGAAAAATCCTTCCACGAATCTCCGATAATAACACCAACCCCGAAAACTTGAATCTCGTTACCGACTTGGTGGCTTCCATTCCGAATTGCTACAATCTTTCGAGGGTCCACCTTGATCCCTCGGCGGACACAACATGCCCCAAGAAGGTAACTTCCTTCAGCCAAAACTCGCACTTACTAAACTTTGCATAAAGTTGCTTCTCCCTTAACACTTGCAGCACTACACGAAGATGCTCATCATGCTTCTCTTCCGTTTCCGAATATACCAAGATATCATCAATAAAAACGACTACGAACCGATCCAAGTATGGCTGGAATACCCGATTCATCAAATCCATGAATGCCGCCGGTGCATTAGTCAACCCAAATGGCATTACCAGAAACTCGTAATGTCCGTATCGAGTCCTGAACGCCGTCTTATAAATATCCCCCTCTTTAACTCTTAATTGATGATATCCCGATCAAGGTCGATTTTAAAACACCGAGGCTCCTTTTAGTTGGTCGAACGGATCATCCATTCTTGGTAACGGATACTTGTTCTTGATAGTCGACTTATTCAACTGCCGATAGTCAATGCACATTCGCATAGTCCCATCTTTCTTCTTTACTGAACAGACTGCAGGTGCACCACGGGAAACACTTGGTCTTATAAACCCTCTATCCAATAGCTCTTGAATCGAGCTTTCAATTCTACCAACTCCTTTGGTGCCATCCGATAAGGCTTAATAGACACGAGAGTCGTTCCGGGTAGTAAGTCGATTCCAAACTCGACTTCTCTATTCGGGGTAATCCAGAAGTTCATCCGGGAATATATCCCGAAATTCCTAATAGTCCTAACCGATTCCACCGTTATCTCCTCAAGTCCCGTTTGACTCACAAAGGCCAAGCACGCCTCACAACCTTTCCGGATCAACTTCTCTTTCTTAGCCAAACAACATTGGATAAATAATCCCTTCGTTCCCCTATGACCATTATCTCCTCATCTTCGGTAGTTCTTAGTACCATCCTCTTTGCAGCACAATCCAACGTCGCCTTGTGCTTAATTAACCAATCCATTCCCAGAATAAGATCAAAATCCCGAAATGGCAGCTCCATCAAATCTCCTTCAAAAATTTTATCTTGTGTCACTAACGGTACTGCACTAAAAATTTTATCTACCTTAACCGAATGTCCTAATGGACTTATTACTGATACCTCACTCACAGTCTTCTCAGGAAGCACATCCAAAGCCCCCGATACATCACAAGTAACATACGAGTGGGTGGAACCCACATCAATCAAAGCAGTGTAAGGCATGCTATGAATGAAGAACGTACCAGTTATAACATCAGGAGCGTCACCCTCCTCACGACGTCGTGCAGCATAAACCAACGCCGGTTGTCGAGCTTTAGCATGTCCAGCACCTCTACCAGGTGCCCCACGTCCTCGTCCGTTACCATTTCCACCTCTACCTTGCCCCCGACCCCTCTGTGGTGGTGGTCCTCCTCGCTGTGGTTGGACATCCCTTTGCTCTGCTGCTAGCTCCTGAGCTGTCCTTCGAGGGCACTCTCTGAACTTATGCTCCTTTGACCCACATCGAAAACATGCTCTAGTTTGTTTCCAACACTCCCCCATATGCACCCTACCACAGTCCTCGCAAGCTGCGGTCTATAAGTATTTATCGAACCGCCGAACCGGTTCCTCCATCCTTGCTCTTTTAACACTTCGATTTGTGGCACTTGAGGGTCTCAAATCCCTCTTGAATCTGGGTCGATCCTTCTCACGATTCTGTCGCTCACTCAGCTTCACCTCCTCGGCTATCTTAGCCTTTTCTACCAACGCAGAAAAACCACGCTCCCTCCGTGGAGCTATCAATATCCTAAGCTCATCGCGGAGACCATCCTCAAAGCGGACATCGCGCTCATATTCGGTTGTCACTATACCACTAGCATATCGACTCACCTCAAAATTTCGCCTCATACTGCTACGCCTTATCACCTTGAGTCGATTCAAGAATTCCTTTCGACGAGCATCCACATAGCTTGCTCCAACATACCTCCCTTTAAAGGCGCTTTGAACAATTCCCGTGTTACTTGCTCAATTGGGGTACTCTCCTTACGGTGATCCACCATCGGTATGCCTCGTCACATAGCAAATGACACACCTCCTCTCGCCTTTTGCTCCACCGAGCGCCTAGGTCATCCATGATCCGCTCTGTTGCCTCCACCAATATTCGCGCCACATTCGGGCCACTCCAGATACACCCCTAAATACCTCCGCTCCGTTGGCGGAGTCGCTCCAATATAGACCCTTATTCACCGTCGATACTAGCTCCACCACTCTTTCTAAAACCCTTAACATGGCTTAGGATAAAGCGTCATCCCCGTAGCCTGATCATAAGACCCGCCTCCGTTGCTTGCGGCACACTGGCTCCTCACCGGCCTATGCCCCGAGGATGAAGATTCACTTGCACCCTTCGCGACCACGTCCGCGGCCTCGTCCACGAGCTCCTCTAGTACTCATATCAAATTATCTGATTTATGAATTTTATGCAATTAGTATAACGTTCCACTTGCTTATTAAGAAAATGTCTTATGTAGATATAGCGGTTCAAGGATTTTTCGTATCATCGTAGCCTAGCTACAGTCTCATTCCTACTGTTTACTGACTCTACCCTAGCTAAAGTCTCATAGTAGGGTCTCAAAGACTATTCATAATATCAATATCATATATTGTAAGGAAGATATACTTACAGACTTGGTGCCGGGGATTCAGTGCGCCACTTTTTCTCCAATCCATTTAGAAAAACATGTTTTTGATTATCGAAAATAGAAATTCGAAAATTTTGATTTGAGAACTCCCTTTATTTTGAACTCTTGATTTAAAACAGAAAAATTTGGTACCCTTTTTACCTATATTTCTCCGCAACCATATTTAAAATGAACTTTTCAAAAACTATTTTCCAAAAATACCCTTCTTAGGCCTAAGTTTTCGAAAACATTTTTAGACCCAATCCACAGCCGAGTTGTTGCAACCTAGGCTCTGATACCACTAAATGTAACACCCCAAACCCGGCCCAGACGTTAAGGCCGAATCTGACGTGCCACATTGGAGTTGAAAACCCACGTTCCGTTTTAGTGTTTTAAAACCATACATTTTATTGAGTTAACAAAGTGTATGGAAGTTGGGCACCGTGTAGGTATCCGAGACAGAGGAGGTGAGCCATGAAGGTCGCTAAGTACCAAGCTCTTTGATTGGATCCAATCCTGACATGCCCACAACCATAGCCACACTTTGTTATATCGAGTTTAAATTTGTTTAAGTGGGCGTCTTTGATAAATCGATTAATCGTGGTGTTGAGATATTTTGAAAACAAGTATCATTTTGAAAACACGTCCTAAGTCTAGCCCATTTGAATAATTATTAACCAATTTTTAAAGTTATTAAAATTAAAATAATTCAAAAGAAATAAAAGGAAAGTTAAAATTGGACTTATTACAACCCAAAAATAAATAATAATTAAAGGAAATTAAATGAAAACCAACACTTATTTAAAAGTCCAAAGACAATCACCGTGGCCACTCTGAATCCTCTCCTACCAAGTCCCCATATTAAGGTTCACCGCAAGGTTAAGGAAAGGGGTGAGTTTGGAAACTCGATGTGCAACAAGCCCTTTCGAGCCCAAAACAATAACGGCTGTTGGGTCTAAGCCCAAATCCAATCTCAATCATGCCTTTGGTAGTAGCCCTTTTCATATTTCATATTTCATATCTTGGGCGAAGCTTTTCATGTTTCATATTTCATAATATTGGGCAAGCCTTTTCATATTTCATAATATTGGGCGAAGCCTTTTCATATTTCATATTCTTGGGCAAGCCTTTTATCAGAAACGGTATGGCCCTTAGGCCCATTTCAATGTCACATATAATTTCAATGAAGAATGCAACCCATTTGGGGAGACTACTCAACCCACCATCCGCTACTCTCCACCGCTCCAACCAACACACCATGTGGGATTAACTCGACCCACCCCGCCAAACTCTCCATGGCAAAGATAGTCTTTATCATATAACCGAGGCCTAGCCTCTTTTAATAATCGGGGCCAAAGCCCTTTCAATAATCGGGCAAAAGCCCTTTTATAAGCTGGGAATAAGCCCTTTCGATAAGCGGGGCATAAGCCCTTTTCACTTCCTCCATCCACATAATAACCCAACCCAATGCATTTATGATTACCTCATGTGCATATCATACATATCATGTGCATATCATACATTTCATGTGCATATCATACATACCATATTTATCAAAATCCCATGTATTAAAACATACATAAACCCTAGGGGTATAATGGTCATTTTTACCTAGGGGCAAAACGGTCATTTTCATGGTATAAGGGTAATCTTGTAGTTTTACCACAAATTAGGGTTTCCACATTCATTAACGATTACTAACAATTCATGGGTGCAAACAAGTGATTCGGCCCATTTTAGCGAAATCGAGTTATTGGGCCTAAAACCCTAATGGGCCCTACTTAGCCAATTTCGTCATCTAGGCCCATTTAGCCTATATTCCATAACGGTTTTAATAGTCTTATCACGCAATTTAACAGATTTCGTTTTCTACCAATTTTACCCAAATGGGCCCGAAGCCCAATGGGCCCCACTTGACCCCTCGAGGCCCAACTTACCAAGAATGCCAAAATCACATTCTTACTGCTTTCCATCGTTCTCGATCATCGTCTCATCGATTCTAACCAACTAGTGAGCGTTAAGCTTGCTCACAAGTCCTCGAAATGCCAGAATTCCGGCATTTCGGCTTTTCGGCATTTTATCGCTTTAAGCTATGAAAGGGTTCGTTTACACACCTGATTTGTGATTTTCCTTGACGAGATCTCCTATGCGATTTCTCCTATAATCAATTGTTAACTAGATCAGCTCGCAATAATTGAACCAAAATAAGAACTTTCCAATATTAACACTTACACATTCGGCCACCATCCATAATGGCCTTAGGCACCTTACCTTTGTCGCGATTGATGACTAGGCCTAGCTACTCCGGTGATCCAAGCTACTCCAAAACGACACTACACCTTGCTGCTCCTTCAATAAATAAACCAAAAAATATTAAAAGAAGACCCCATAAAGTCTATGCCCATATTCGGCCATCTCCCTAAATTAGAGAGGTTTCGGCTTTTCTTAAACTCCCTAATATTGAATTGATTAAAGCTACGAGCACTTACCAAGGTTCACTTACCCAAACGGTTTCAATCCGTGTTAACTCCGATTCAACGCAATGCAACTCTAAAACACTAGCGAAACCCGTACCACAAGGATCCTACTGAATCACCACCAAGTTACCCAAGGGTGCTTGTGCTTTTGGCTTTGGGTCATTTGAAGAAAAAGTGGTTATGGACCAAAAGGGTGTTGACACAAGAGTTGAAAGGCTTTTTAAAATAACAAGAATCGGCTAAAAGAAAAAGAACAAGTGTATACCTTTATAAAGCAATCGACTTCCTTTGACTCCTTGATTTGGCTTGTTGATATTCGGTTAGCAATGAAAAGAATGATAGGTTCGGCTTTTACTATAAACGAAAGAGAGGAAGAATAAGATGTAGAGAGTTTGTGGAAGAAATAACGAAAGAAAAGAGAGGATTAGCTTAAGAACAATCGGCAAGAGGAGAAAGAAAAGAGAAGAAGGCTACATACCAAAGAAGAAATCGGCACACTCAGGACCCTAATGCCGAAATTAACTAGCCTAATACCCTTCACAGAAAATCCCTCTCAAATCTCCCTTCCAAACGGCTAAGCTCTATCCTTCTCTCAAATCCTAAAATCTCTCCCTTATCCCTCCTTAATTTATGCATTTGACTTGATCCAACTCTCCTCTTACGAATCCACTTAGGTTCCAACACTTACCCTTCCCGCACATAAAATAAATCCTCTTATTTGCCAACACAGGGAATCGAACCCAGGACTTCCCTAATGCTCCACACGCCACCTTTTTAGGAGCTTAGTGGCGTCACCCTTGCCACTTTACCAAAGCTCTTTGTGTGATGCCTTTTACCCACAACTTAATATAAGGGCACCTAGCCAGAACCCCTAACTCCTAAGTCTAAAATTTAAAAATTCTATCGGGTTTTGGCCAACTCATGGGCCTTCCATAAGCCCATTAACATACCCAAATTATGAATTCTATAATCACATACCAAATTTTAGAAATTTACTTAAAATATCAAGAATCGCGAAAAACCCGAAAATCAGGATGTTACACTTTTTCTCATTATCGCTTATCTCTTCCACTCTTTTTTTTTTCTAGCTCACGTTCTCTTGCAACAACACTTACTTCTTGCTCATTTTTCTTTCTTTCTTCATACTCACTCTCTTTTTCAATCTTCTTTTCTTGATCAATTTTTTTTTTCTTTTTCAATTTTGTTTTTCTTTTTCTCACTTTCTTTTTTGCTTTCTTTCACACTATTTTTCTTTCATTTCTTTTTTTTTCTTTCAAATTCTTTCACTTTCATTTTCGATTTTATTACAAGAGGAAGAATACAAGAAGGAATCAGAATGAGAGACTTTTCGTTGAGAATGAGAAGAGGGGCCTTCATACAAACGATGATTATCTCTTCGAGATTGATTCTTATGGATGAATAACTTGGTGTACACGAAGATCGACTTGTGCTTTCTTGTTTGCCACCATAATAGGCTTCAAACTCGAAACTTGTTTGATTTCATCTCGAATTCCTTGATGAAAAAGAATCACGATATAGGTCTCTTGCCAAATAGTCATTGGATGATTGTTTTCTTGATAGTCTTGAATCCGTCCCTCGACTTGATGAACTTTGCTCTCATTGGGCTCTTGCTCGATGATCTCGCTTTTCTTGGATAGGCTTAAGTTTTTGATCGAGCATGCACTCCATCTCTTTCAACAAATACTGAAATTCAAATTTTGAAAATTCTACTCAGAACATGATTTAGAAAAAAAATTGATTAAAATAGAAAGATGAAGTCCACACCACAAACCTCACTATTTCACTCGGAAAGAAAAAAATTAATGATTTTGCACTCGTGTTTGCACTCGTTTTAAGGCTTTTCTCCTCTCGAATGCACTCACACACTCTTTTCCTTTTACCTCTCAAACTTGGTCTCGTAACCTCGTATTTCATTTTTTAGGACTCGTCTTGGTATTTTGGGGTCGACTTCAAGCTGGTTACAAGGGTAAAAATGTATTGGTATAAGGGTAGGCTAAAAAGATTTTTTTTTTGTGTAGTGTGGCATTTTGGGGGGTACAAAAATTGATAATGTGAACACTTTGACGATCGGAATGAAATGTATAATCAACAAAAGAAAGAACATAAGACTTCTCACCTTTTTTTTTTATATTTCAAAATTTTTTTATAACTTCAAAGTAATGCTAATACAATAGAAAGTTGAAGTTCAACTTGATATATATTTTAATTCGATATATATATATTTTTCAATTTTTTTCACAAACCTATTTTGAACTTGCTACGAACATCGACGCTTCTCATTTTACAAGCTCTGATTCCAAATGATGTGATTCGGCTCTGGTGATGGAGTCGAATTCACGATGTGCCTGATCGTCTTCGAGAAGAGACATTTGTAATAGGGCCTTGATTGGAGATATAGGCTTAATAGGCTTGCTAGAAGCAAATAGGGTTCAAAAAGGGGTAAGTGTATGGTGATAGGTTCAGCTAAGGGAAGCAAAGATGGGTGTTGAGTAGTGGGTTTGGATTTGTAAATAACAAGAAAGAAATAATAGAATGTGGAGATGGAATATTGAACTTAACGTTAGGAGCGATTCAACACTAAAAAGTGTCACCCCGGTTCTTATATTGTTAAGGTGAAAGATGAAGTCGTAGGATAGATGAACGCCACACCAATACGGTGATAAGTTCAAACAAGCTTGATAGATGCCACTAGTACAACTAGATAAGTCTTTGAAACTTGTACGAGATATGAGAGGAAGTAACCTCACAGAAACAAAGTTTCATTAATCAAATTGTCAAAAGTCCTTTTACAAAGAAATAAACAAACTATTTATAGCCTACTATGTGATAGCTGAATGGAAAAAATACCTAGCTTAAAGGCTAAGTAATTCGACTAAGAAGAGACTAGAATGATCTAGAAAAAAGTCATTGATTTGCTAAGTCTTGGTTCGGCTGATTGAAACTTCAATGGGCAGCTTCATGGTTAAGAAAAAATGACTTGGATGAATGTGAATGAATGATAGCTCAATAGCTTGTCTAAATTTGACCATGGAATGAATGGTATAACGCCCCAAAAATATGGGGTCTGTAATTTTGCTTGTTTTGGCATATAGTCCATGTTTGCTTGAATGGTTAGTTGATTTAAGTGTGTTTGGGGGTGTCTGAGTAGTTCTGGGTTCAAGTTTCGGCTTTTGCAGCATTTTTGTTTTTGCTCTTAATAGAACCTGAATGCTGGCACTTAGGCTTTATAAATATTCATAGTTGATTGGTGACACAGAAGGGCTTGTGGCTTAGTGGTTAGTAGCGTGTTGTGCATTCGTATGGGCGTGGGCTCGAATCCCAGGTAATGCAAGGGGGGCTTTATTTTATGTTTTGGTGGCGCAAGAGGTGGAGTTTGATTCAAACTCTGCAGAAGTGGTTGGAGATTTGGTAAAAGGGGATTTGGTTTGAATTTGAATGGGAGGTTGGTGAGATTGTGGAGGGATAGGGGGAGAGAATTGGGGAAAAAATCAAGGGATGTGGTGTTGGTTGGAGGTTGTGGCCGAATAGAGTACTAAGGTTCCCTTGGTTTTGATTTGGGGAAGGTTGGGACGTTTTTGTGTGGTGTGGAAGTGGCCGAATTCTCCTATACTCAATTTTGGTACTCTATTGTCTCGAGATTCTTTCGTTTGCATATTTTCTTTCTTCTTCTATTCTCTCGGTTGTTATCTTTTTGTGTTAATCAAGCGAGCATTCTCTCTTTTGGTCTTATTCTGTTTGGTGAAGCACTACTTCCCTTGTTGTTCTGCATTAGCCGAATCTCTCATCTCCCTCAATTCTTTTCTCATACTCTTTTACCATTAGTCGACTTGATCTTATCCCTCTCATCATTTTCTCTTTTCGGTTTTCTTTAGCTGAACCACTCTTGCTTTCTTCTCTGTTCATCTTTTTCTTCTTCTTGTTTTCCCTCCTTGGTCGATTATTGTGCCTCTTGTTCCTGTGCACTTGCTCCTTTTGAGCATCAAGTTCTGACAAGTATCTATTGTTCTAGCATCTTTCCTGCCTATCGTTTGGTCTTGGGGTAAGTGTTCTTTCTTGTGCCTATTATTCTTTCGTTTCCTTCTCAAGTGGAGTGTTCGGTCAGGGATGCTAATTCTCTACTCCTTTTGCATGTTTGGGATCTCTGGATTCTAACTCTCGAAGAGATAAAGGGGAGCCTTCAGCACTCAAAGGTGTACAAATTCCTTTTTGGCATTCGATCTAATCACTGGGGTAAGAAGACTAAGTTGTCAGTTGCGGTTGGATATCAAATCTTTCTAACTCTAGTTTGGGATTTATTTGGACTATAGGTATCAAGCTTTGGAGTTTATACTTATTGCTAATAAAATCTGCTGTTAATGCAGTAGATCGGTAGGAGTTGTTCAATCATTTTCAATCCGTGGTCTAAGGGTTATAGATTGCATTTCTTGAGACAAGGTTGGATAGTTGAGAAACTTGGGCGGTTTCGTTAACAGGTGTGTAACCGCACCCTTATCAGTATCAATCAAAAGCCGAAACTACGGCATGAGAGGTTCCTCGAGTATACAAATGCTCTTGGGTAAATCGAGCCATACACTATAGGTGACGACCGAAAGGGTCACCACGACAAACTTGTGGGCTTGCACTACTTTTGGGCCTCGTAGGGCCGAGATAGCCGTGTGGGCCGATGGGCTTGCAGGCCCACATGGACAAATTTGTGCGGTAGGTGCCAGAATGTGGTTTGGGTTGTGAAATCGCATAGTCGCGACCGAAAACGGACTAGATGGGCCACACGAGTGTGTGGACCCACTTGGGCCGAGGAATGGGCCTCGGGCCCATTGGCACTATTTTGACCATATGGATTATTTGAGTTATTTGTAATGACCAAAGACCCTCTAAGAGGTCGTTAATGATATCGAGACCCTATAATGGTTAAATGACTGAAATACCCCTGAGGGGTAAAAATTTAAGATTTTACCCCTGGCTGGCGAAATGATTATTATGTCCTAGCAATTGGTTAACTAATGTGTGTTGATATTATGAAACTGGTTGTGATTACAGCATGCTGCATACACTTAATAATTATGATATGACATACTGCATGGGGATGGGTATATGATTTGGAGGGAGTACTGTACTGGTGACCATGTCACGATGATTATTACTGGTGGTTTACCACGCTTACTTTATTCATCGGCGCCTATCTTTGCGTTATCATTATTACTGGCAGCTTTGCTGCGATATTGGTGTGCTGGTTGGGTGGGTTGATTGATATCCCCATAGGTGTGGTTGGTACGGGTGGTGTGCTGGCTGGTATGTGATGGGTTGCATTACGTATTTATACTGATATTGTATTGGGTTTATGCCCACAATGCTACTGTATAGGGCTAAGGCCCGGTCGTCTTATTCTTGAATAGGGCTTTGGCCTGCATCTTCGACATCGTGTTGTTTACTCTATATTTGTTATTGGGATTACACACTGAGTTTTCGTAAACTCACTTTGTTTCTAACTGTGCAGGTAATCCCTAAGCTTAGATGGTTTGGAGCTGCGAGGGACTCGGGGATGGCCACACTACTATTTCTGCTTCTTTAAATTGCTAATAAATTTTTGTTTTGGGTTTTAATTTATGTAATAAGGCCGTTGGTGGGTTTTAAGTTTTAATTTGGATTGAGGTTTTTTTATATTAAACTGCTAGTCTAGAAAAACGTGAGTTTTCAAAATAGCATGATTTTTTGAGGAACACGAGGTTCCAACAACAAAGTTTTCAAAATGCTTCTGCTGTTTTAACTGAAGTAACGTACCAAAGGAAATCGTAATGGTACATGTTTTGACGTGAATTTTAATTAAATAATAATAAATGGGTTTAGATTCAGTAACGGATTTTTACCGGAGAGATCAAGTTTAAAAAACGATTTGATGTGACACGCCAGATTCGGCCATAACGTTTAGGCCGGGTTTGGGGTTTTACAAATGGGGCATTCAAGACATGTCTCTTGGCCGAATAAACACCTAGGGAAGTCATTTGGGAAGCAAATAATTCATGTATCAAGAACTAGATGCATTCTCCCATTTGTTTTAACTTGCTGTCCATGCATCTTCTCTTAATCTTCATTCATGAATTAAACTTGGAAATTGATTATGAAGCTACTCTATGGCTGAGTAAGTGCTTAAGAAAACCAATAGATCACCCACATACATTCAGTTATGCATGAAACTAGAAAGGGGTCATGAATCTAGTCGTTCATGAACAATCAATAAATGCTCTCCATACATGTATGTGTGCCATCCAAAGGGAATGGATGTTCATGGATTCATTGTATTGTCCAAATGGGAAATGTATGGCATTAATCCATATGCATAAATCCAAGCCATCCATGTACATGTACATGAGTTCTTTCCAAGCATTGAACAAAGCCGTGCGTGCACCTAGCTTTAAATGCTCTTTCATATTCAGCTGAACCTACAAGGGAAATGAGCACAATTAATTAAAATATATATTCATTCTAGACATATTTAAACAACAACTAGACAACTTAAATAACTACTAACCTATTTGGACACATTAAATTAAAACTAACTAGCATATTAAATTCGGCATGAGCTGTATCAAATTGACTTAGAATAAAACTAATACTTAGTTTATTGAAATGGAAAAAGAAATGAGCTGAAAAAAACTAAACTGTGCTCGTATGAGCTGAAATAAGCTCAAGTGAGCTGAAATAAGCTCAAGTGAGCTGATGGGAGCTGAGTTGAGCTCGGGTAGCTGGTAAGGAGCTAGAGTCGGCTTGCACAAGGGTGCAAGGAGTCTTTAAAGAGTTTTTCCCAGCTTCTTCATCAACAAGGGCCTTTGATTCATTCCAAATTCGAGCCAATAAAGCTGTTAAAGCTTTTTGGAGTTGCCTAGTGCGCGCTTAAGTCATAGGGCCTTTCGGGAGCTCAAATGGATCTTGGTTCGTAGTTGTGGAACCCCCAGGCGTGCTTACATTAGATATGTGCATGAAAATATCATATAATAAACTATGTTATAAATTTTAATTATTTGGATGTTAAAGGAAAAGCACATTTGATTTGTATAATTGAAATTGTATTATCTTAAACATGAATAGTAATGTTTAACTTACTTAAGCTGTGTACGGTTTGGCAATGCCTCATAACCCCACTTTGGTAATGGATACAGGTTAGGGGGTGTTACATGTTAAATCAGAATTTTGAATTGGTTCCGATGGTTGCTTGATGTTCCAGGATAGGGTCTGTGTACCTAAAGATGACGAGCTTGTTGGGAAAATTCTTCATGAGGCACATAGTAGTTGTATTTCAATCCACTTGGGTAGTACGAAGATGTATAATGACATGAAGAGATTGTATTGGTGGTCGAGTATGAAAAGAGACATCTCAAAGTTTTTTTCAAAATGCTTAATATGTCAGCAAGTGAAAGCCGAACTCTATGTACCTTAGGGTTTACTTCAGCTTGTGACAGTTCTCGAGTGAAAATGGGACCGAATTACTATGGATTTTGTGACGGGATTGCCATTGACCTCGAGAAAGAAATATGTTGTTTGGGTCGTAGTTGATCGATTAACAAAATTAGCTCACTTTATTTTGATATGCATCGACTACTCACTTGATAAGCTAGCCAAGTTATATGTTTCTAAAATTGTAAGACTTCATGGAGAGCCTTTGTCGATTATCTTGGATAGGGACCCGAGATTTACCTTGTGGTTTTGGAAAAAGCTACAAGAAGCTTTAGGTACAAAGTTGAATTTTAGTACCGCTTTCCATCCGCAAACCAATGGTCAGTCAGAAAAAGTAATACAGATACTGGAAGACATGCTCCGGTGTTGTGTTCTTGAATTTCAGGGCAGTTGGCAAAAGTACTTGCCGTTGGTGGAATTTTCCTAAAATAATAGTTTTCAATTGAGATTGAAAATGGCGTTGTAACACCCCAAACTCGGCCTAGACGTTATGGCTGAATCTGGCGATGTCGCATTGGATGTTTTTCGTAAAGTGTTATGTTATTCATTTCAAAACTTGCGTCACTAACCAAAAAGTATTTACTTTAAAATTGTTATTCATTTCTAAAAATATCATTTTATAGCGGAAGCTTTTTAAGACAGTTGCGTACTTGCATTTACTTTGTGAAAACATTGTTTCTTTTAAAAACTCGAGTTTTCCTATCTCTAGCAGTTTTAAGCCAAAGAAAATAAAAAAAACCCTAATTTAAGTTAAAATCCATAGAGGCCTTATTACATAAATAAATACCCAAATTAAATTACTTATAAATTAAAAATCAAACAAGAAAGCAAGTGCAGTTGTGCGGCCACCATTGAGTCCCTCGCAACACCAATCCGCCTAAGGCTGGGAATTACCTGTACAATTAAACAGATGGGTGAGTTTATGAAAACTCAGTGTGTAATCCCATATAAGCAAATAGTCAGAAAACAAGCACAGTCTGGGCCTAAGCCCTTTTTAGTAACAGTGACAATATCAGTTTGGGCTTTAGCCCATCTCAATACAAAACAGTCATGTGTTCGGGCCTTGGCCCATTGCAGTAACAGTAACAAATGCAGTAACAGTAAACAGTATGCAAGTCCTACCCATCCAGCCTTTACATTCCATCTCCGTCCAACCCTACACTCCATGTGGGGATAAAATCAACCCACCCATCCCTATACTCCAAGTAGCACCGGTTGCGGTACTAAACAGTATTTGCAGTAGAGTTGGCAGTATAATAGGCTTAGAGCCATCAGTGATTTGCAGCAGAGCTGCCAGTACAGTACACTTATTCCAATCATATAAAAACCCATCCCCATGCAATGTATCATGCAACATGTCATAATATTATGCATGTATTCAATACAGTTACAATAGTATGCTAAAATATAAACATACATCACATAGGGGTAAAATAGTCATTTTAGCACATAAGGGCAAAGCAGTCATGTTACCTCATAAGGGCAAAGCAGTCATTTTATTGATTAAGGGTCCAAGTACGCTTACTGACCCAATAGAAGGTCCACAGTCATCTCAGGTGACCCATGCAACCTTAATAGACAAACAGTGAAAATGGGCCCAAGGCACATATTGCGAGCCCATGTGGGCCGATACGCCCGCATGGTCCACATAGCCTAGAAATGGCATTAGCCGCATGGATACACAGGCTGGCCCAATATTCTCCCACACGTCTGTGTGGTTAACTCGTGTGGGGCCCACATGTCTATGGGAGCCCACACAGCCAGTTCAGCCCAAATTGGCCCAAAACATCCTCGACCCATGCAATCGTTCATGGATGGCCTTAACGTTCATACGCCTATGTTTAGGCATTCGGGTTACCACCTGAGCGAGCGCACAATCATGTAGTGTCAACGGTCACCTATTTTGGCTTTTGCCGATTTACGATTATGGCAGTGTGTTACACACCTGTTAGGATTGTGGCTACACACCTTGTTGCGAAAGTATGTAAAAAATCCACAAGCGCTGCAAACCTAGATTCCAACACAATACACCATTAGTCCCTTTAACAACAGGATTAAACAATCCCTTTCTATACCACTTATCCAAGATATGACTTAATACTTGCCTTGATCAAATGATTGAGGACCACTCACTTAAACCGTCGCAAGAGATTGAATACAACTCGTAAAGATTACTTGCATTCCAATCGAACTTGTTAACTATATTACCCTACGCGCAAGTAACTTGAACCAAGTGTATATTAATTTACCGAAAGAGTAAAACCGATTATAGAAAAGGGAAGTAATCGATCTATCTCCACATCGATCACCCTATGCGACAAAGGCAGAGGCTTAGCACAAACTGCCCCTAGCAAATATCGGTAGCATAGAATACATTAGATGGAAACTAATACCACGACAAAAGGAGTAGAAGGGAGAGAATAACTGTGTGCACTCAAACTTGATTGGTCAAATAATAAAAGCCAAACTAACAGGATATAGGTGGAGTATTCGACCAAACCACCAAGTGAAAAGGGAAGGAATTGAGAGAGAATAGAGACGAGAAAAGAAGAAGAAATATTCGGTCAACACAAAACTGATTGAGGGAGGGGAGAAAGCAAGGGGAATCGGCCAAAGTAACAATATGCAAAAGAAGGAAATTAATGGCCTCAAAAGAATTGGAAGAGAGGGACAGAAAGCATTCAGCCACTGGGAAAGGAAAAGAAGAATGAAATAAAAAGAAAGAGACCCTAAAATGCTAACTCAAACCAAGCCAAAAAAAAAGAGAGGCACGACCAAATTCCCTAGCACCAATAGGTCTCCAAAGAAAAGAATCCCTAAAACTTTTGGCAACAACCGAAATGGAGTGCTGCCCACTCATCCCCAAAGCCGAATCCTTTCCCCAAAATCGATTTCTTTGAGAGCCTAAAGTCCCAATTCATTACAACACTCCCTTCCCCTCAATTCCCTCAATCGATCACTCTTCCCTCAACTACTCAGTTTGAATTCCATTCTAACACCTTAGTGTTTCGGTCAAACCACAACATCTGTTGAGTTTTTAATCACAAAGCAAAAACAAAAGAACTAAAAAATTTTTGAAATAAACAAGAGCAAAACAGATGTTGAAGGAGAAACTAAAATTGACTTCTCTCTTCATTTTTTTATTAAAGAAAAATGTACATATATTAAACTATTACATTGAAAGAGCAATAAATTTTCTGAAAAGTAACTTGCACAAAAACAACTCAATAGTAACCTGCTAACTGTTTAAAGCTGCTTAGGTTGACTAAACTTTATCCAGGAAAAAAGTTGTCAGATCAAATACAGGTCGCCTGTTACACAAAAATACTTCATCTGCATAACATTTGGTATTTTTGCATGTTGCTGTATTTCATCCGGGTAACTTGCATATGCTGTTTGCTGCCACCTTTTAACACTCCTCCTTGGCTACAAAATAGCAAACCCCAATTTCCTTCCTTAAACACTCGAACCTTGTAGCAACTAATAGCTTAGTCAAAATATCAGCAAGTTGATCCCTCGAACAACAATAGACTAAGCTGATTTCCTTAGTTAATTCTGCTTCCCTCACAAAATGATATCTGATCTTGAAATGCTCCATTTTGCTATGGAATACAGGGTTCTTGGCTACTGCAACAGCTGACTGATTGTCTACCTTAATCTCTGTTGCTTCTACTTGACCAGTATTCAAATCATCCAACAGCTTTCTAAGCCAATTTGCTTGATTAACAGCAGTAGTAGCTGCAATATACTCAACCTCTGTAGTGGATTGAGTTACTGTCTGTTGTTTCTTTGAACTCCAGCTGAAAAATCCTGAACCTAGAATGAAGAAGTATCCTGATGTGCTCTTCATATCATCAACTGAGCCAGCCCAATCACTATCTGAATAACCAACCAGCTTCAATTCTTAAGCTCTCTCAAACATCACACCATAGCCGAAGGTTCCTTTGACATACCTTAAGACTCTTTTAGCAGCCTTGAAACGAGCTGTATTGTAGCAATGCATGAACCTAGAGAGAAGGCTAACAACATACATAATATCTGGCCTTGTTGCTATTAAATAGAGTAGGCAACCAACCAAACTCCTGTACCCCCTTTCATCCACTTGATCATGCTCATTGGTGCTTGACAGTTTCTCTCCTATTGCAACAGGAGTGCTAGTAGGCTTGCACTTTGACATGCTGAATTTTCTTAGAAATTTTAGTGCAAATGCTTGATGGCTTATGAAAATGCCATGCTCATTCTGATTCACTTCCATACCAAGGAAGTAGGTCATCAAACCAAGATCAGTCATTTTGAACACATCTTGCATCTGCTTCTTAAAATCCTCAATCAGCTCACTTCTTCAGCCAGTAACTAATAAGTCATCCACATAAAGTGAGACTAGCAACAAGGTTTCTTTCTCAGCCTTCTTCACATAGAGTGTAGGCTCACTAATGCTCTTCTCGAATCCCAGCCTTGACAGGTATGCATCGATCCTATCATACCAGGCCATTAGAGCCTGTTTTAGGCCATACAAAGCCTTCTTGAGCTTGTAGAGTTTGTGTTCTTCACCAGTAACCTTAAATCCATTAGGTTATTCAATAAAGATTTCTTCCTTAAGAAATCCATTCAAAAATGCTGATTTGACATCCAATTGATGGACTTTTCATTGCTTCTGAGTAGCCAAGGCAAATAATAGCCTTATGGTATCTAACCTTGCAACTGGTGCAAAGGTTTCAAAAAAATCAACCCATTGCTGCTGACAGTAGCCCTTTACAACTAGTCTAGCCTTGTGCTTGTTCAGTGATCCATCTGCATTGTTCTTGGTCCTGAACACTCATTTGACACAAATAACCTTTCTGTTTGCTGGCCTATCAACCAGCTCCCAAGTATCATTCTTATAGATCATTCTCAGTTCAGCTTCCATAGCTTCTTGCCAGCAGCTCTCTCTTGCTGCTTCATCATAGCAGGAAGGCTCAACCATGGTTACAGTACACCTTTCACAGATGTTTGCTAGTGTCCTAGTGGACAGGTACATCATCATAATCACCTTCACCTTTAGCTTCAATCTCAGCATGCTGCAAGTCAAGATCATTTTGGTCCTCCTCAAGCAAACTTGCATTAGTTGGCAGCCTATTCAGCAAGTAGACAGATGTGTTTACACCCTCAGCCCAAAAATTGTTAGGCATATTGGCCTCAAACAGAAGGCACCTGGCCATATCGAGGACTGTCCTATTCTTCCTTTCACAGACACCATTTTGGTGTGGTGTGTAAATGGCTATCAATTGGTGTTGAATCCCACATTCATCACAAATTTTTTGAAACCTCTGGGACACATACTCAGTTCTATTATCTGGCCTTATGCACTTCAGCTTACAACTGGCTTGGTTCTCAGCCAATGCTTTGAATTTGCAAAAAAAGTCAGCCACATCTGACTTTTATTTCAAGAAGCTCACCCAAAAAAATTTGGTGCAGTCATCAATGAATAGTGCAAAGTACCTGCTTCCATTCAAAGAAGTGGTCTTTATAGGTCCATAGATGTCTGTATGAACCAGTTGGAGCCTTTCTTGAGCTCTCCAAGCTTTGTTGATAGGAAAAGGCAGTCTGGTCTGCTTGCCAAGTTGACAAACCTCACATACATCATTGTTGAGCTCGATCCTAGACATGTCTTCAACTAAGCTCATTTTGTACAGCAAGCTTAGTGACTTATAGTTCACATGCCCTATTCTATTGTGCCACAAACATGATTCATCAGCTAGAGCAGTATGTGCCTTAGCTTGTAGCTGAATCACATCTAAAATGAAGGATCTATCATACATAGCTATTGTCACTAGCTCCTGACCAAAAGAGTCCATGATCATACATGTTTTTCCCTCAAAAATAAGGGAGTAACCCTTCTCCAGCAACTGACAACACTAAGCAAATTTTGGTCAATGTTAGGTACAAAAAGAACCTCAATAATAGTCTTGTTACTTGACTGAGTACAAATTACAGCCTTGCCCTTGCCTTTAGCCTCTGAAAGCTCACCATTGATGATTCTAACTTTGGACACAAAACTGGTGTCTAGCTCCCTGAACATACTTTTTTCTGAAGCCATATGATGAGTACATCCACTGTCAATCAACCAATTTTTACTGATCTTGCTCGAGCTTGTAAAACAAGAAGCAGTGAAGACATGTTCTTCTTGTGCTTCAACATCCTCAGCAGCCTGAGCTTGGTTCTAGTGCTATGGTTGTGCTCTTACTTTGTTCTTGCAAACTTTCTCAATATGGCCAAGTTACTTGCAGCCTCTACACTGAATGTCAGGCCTGTACCAGCAGTATTTTTCAAGGTGAGTAGTCTTCTTGCAATGAGCACAAGGTGGAAACTTCTTCTTGGCAGCATCCTTCTTCCCTTTCTCTTTCTTTTCTAGCCAAGGCTTCTTGCCTTTGTAACTTGAGCTTGAGCTTGAGCTTGAGCTTGAGCTTTCTATGCTCCTGGCCTGGAAAGCTCCCTCAGAGTGCTCCTCCATTCTGTTTTCTCTTCTTTGCTCTTATGCATAAAGAGCATTGATTAGCTCTGTCAAGGGTATAGCTGATAGGTCTCTCGAGTCTTCCAAAGAAGAGATTTTTGACTCATACTTCTCTGGTAGAGTTGTAACGACTTTTTCAACTATCCTCTTGTCACTAAATTCATTTTCAAGCAGTCTTATATTGTTGACTATGGCCATAATCCTGTCAGCATACTGCTTGATGGTTTCTGAGTCCTTCATTCTCAGATTCTCAAAGTCCCTTCTCAAGTTGATCAGTTGTTACTACCTGGTCTTGTCTGACCCTTGAAACTCCTCCTTGAGTTTGTCCCAGGCCTACTTTGGAGTGTCACAAGCCATTATCCTTGTGAAGATGACATCTGAAACTCCACTCTAAAGGCACGACATGGCCTTGTACTTCTTGGCAGTGTCCTCACTACGCTGCCTAATTTGAGCTATGGTCGGATTAGCTCTTAAGGGAGGTGGCTTTATGTCATTTAGAACAACATTCCACAGATCATCTGCCTGTAGATATTTCTTCATTTTCACAGCCCAAATGTTGTAGTTTTCACCAGCAAAAACAGGTGGTGGTGGTGGTGAAAAACTCATCTTTGCAGCAACCAAACAAGCCAACAAAAATAGCTCCTGCTTCTTTTCTTTCAAACACTAGTCTCTCACAAACAAAACACAACCAAGGCCCTCAAAGACAATAGGATTTTGATACCATTTGTTGGGTTTTTGTGTGATAAAAAACCCAACAACACCTCCATAGTATCAACAGCAAAATAAAACACTCCCATGCGACAGGCAGGACTTTAACTCAAGACCTCTAACATAGGTAACACGCCACTTATCCTCTAGACCAACAAGCCCTTTCTGTCATAAAATGCTCACATTAATTTAAAAGCCTACTAACTAAAGGCAAGGGTTTATTCCTTAAAAAACAAAACTTTTGCGCAAGCCAAGGCTTGAACCCAAGACTTCTCAGACACTTCCTAGAACACATAACCACTGAGGCAGACATACAATTGTGTCACTTTCTTGCACAACTAAATATTTATGAACAACCTCCTAACTATTCCCATGCTCAAGACCTAATACTTCTTGGCCCAAATTCAAGGTGTTACAGGCGCCTTATAAGGCATTGTATGGGCGTAAGTGCCGAACACCATTATATTGGACTGAGCTCAGAGAGAATTAGATTCATGGGGTTGACTTAGTCAATTAAACTGAAGAAAAAGTAAAGGTTATTTGAGATTGCTTGAAAACGGCTTCAGATAGACAGAAATCCTACGCTGATTTAAAATAAAAAGAAAATATGACTTATGGTGAGGATCTGGTAAAAATTTTAGCTCGAGAGGTCAAACAATTAAGAAATAAAAGTATTGCCCTTGTAAAAGTGTTATGGCAACAACATGGGGTTGAAGAAGTGACATGAGAAGCCGAGGAAAAGATGAGAAGCCAATCCCAAATCTTTTTATCGGTAAGATATTTGGGGACGAAAATCCGTAAGGGGGGAGAGTTGTAACATCCCAAATTAGGGCTTAGACGGAACAGTGGTTTTGAGACCACAAATCTGAAATAGAAATCATTATTTTATGTTTATTATGAGGTCTATGATATGATTTCATGCTTGTGTGAAAATTTTATGAAGAAATTTTATGAGTAAAGTGTCCAATTTGACTTTAGGGACTAAATTGAATAAGTTGCAAAGTATGTGTTTCTAGAAGCTTTTAGTATGATATAGCTTTGGATTATTAATTTGAGGTCCCTAAATAGCAATTTGCCCAATTTCTATTTTTATGGACAAAAATGGGCATGTATGGATAAAATTTGAAAGTTTAGTGAAAAGGGTATTTTGGCCATTTGGTTAATAAAATAATAAAAAGGGAAAAATCAAGCAAAATTTGCTCATCTTCTCTATACCATAGCCGAAATTCTCAAGCTCCCCATAGCTAGGATTTTTCAATTTTTCAAGCTTGAAAGTAAGTCAATCCTAGCCCGTTTTTAATGTTCTTCACATTTTTGAGATCCTAGAAGCATGATTTAGCTATTTCTACCCTTTATTTGAACTAGGGTTTATGTTTAAAAAAATTACCCATGTGTGTCATGCATGTATTTTGATGATTAATGGAGGAATATGGAAGTTTGGTGTTAAATGAACATCTTTTTCTATGTAAGCATGATTTAGCTATTTCTACCCTTTATTTGAACTAGGGTTTATGTTTAAAAAAATTACCCATGTGTGTCATGCATGTATTTTGATGATTAATGGAGGAATATAGAAGTTTGGTGTTAAATGAACATCTTTTTCTAAGTGATTTTTTGTGAAAACACCTAAAGGGACTTGTTTGTAAAACATGAAAAAATAGGTGTTAAAAATGTGATTTGATGAAAAATGTGGGCTATTATAAGAGAGAATATGAATTAGCTAGGCTTTGGTAACAAAGAAATTGGACACATTTCACTTTATGAGCTTAGGGACCAAAGTGTAAATATGTGAAAGTTTAGGGGAAAAATTACAATTTTACCAAAGTATGATTTATCGACTGATTTAGATAATGTGATAATTAAATAAGTGAAATTTGCTATTACAGATTAAGAAAAACGGGGTCCAGGCCTAGACCGGGGAAAGAGCAAGATCTTAGACTAAATTGAACTAATTGTCCATATTTTGTATCGAGGTAAGTTTGCATGTAATTGATATAGCATTTTATTATACGTTTAAAACTTAATGTTCCATGAATTGTATATTATCTTCGTGAGTATTATTGATGTTGTCCGACGAAGATTTGAGGAGATGAAAGGCAGTTGAACCTTAGGAATACTTAGGGCATACATATCATGACATTTGGGTCGATGAGATCCCGTATAAGACCATATCTGGGATATGGCATCAGCATCGATATATGATCCCATGTAAAACCATGTCTGGGACATGGCATTGGCATCATTATGTGATCCCATATAAGACCATGTCTGGGACATGGCATTGGCATCGATATGAGTACATCGTGTAAGACCAGAGCTGGGCTATCGGGTTTGATATGTGTGATCCCATGTAAGACCATGTCTGGGACATGGCATTGGCATCGATATGTGGCCCCATATAAGACCATATCTGGGATATGGCATCGGCACCCTATTATGTGAATATGGTTCCCTAAGTATCCCTTAGAATCCCAAGTGGTTCAACGGGTAGCCTAAGGATTTGTCAAAGAAATGACGAGGTATTATCATGTTGAGAGAGTACAGGTATGTACGCCAAGCTCATAGTTATAGAGATTACGAAATGATAAAACTTTGGTAAGATGATAATAAAGGAATTATGATCTCGAATTCTATTAAATATTATGTAAATCGAATGAGATAGGACATGACTACAATGAATATTGAGAATGAGAGGAATCAAATTATGTTATGTATGTGTATGAAAATGCATATTTTTATTGCTTATTATTTACATGCAAGCTTACTAAGCTTCATGCTTACTCCCTCTCTTTTTCATTTTCTTAGAGGATCGCCAAGCTATCTCGGGGATCAAAGGACGTCGGAGGCTCGCTTACACTATCAATTGGATCTTTTGGGTATAGTTAGTCTCATTACTTTGAGTATGGCATGTATAGGAACTTGGTTATTTTTTTTATATGTCATATTTATTTAGCCAATGTGTTGGCTTTTGATGGTGTTTTGATTTATTTTGTATAAGGCCATGAGATATGGCTCACAATGATTATTGGGTTGTAAAGCTATTCATCTATGCATGTATGTGCCAATTCCCTTATGATATGGCTATTGGTTGTTGATGGTTGAATGATAATGACTATTATGAATGTGTTGTGCAAATAAGGGTGGCAATTGGCTTGGAAAATGGCCTTAAATTTGTCCATACGGGTAGACACATGGGCGTGTGTCTAGACTGTGTGTGACACATGGCTTGCCTAAGGGCTTGTGTTCTGGCCATGTGTCCCCTACACCCTAATTAATGTTAAACAGAATACCTAGTAATAAACACACGGGCAGAGACATGGCCGTGTGTCTCAGCCGTATGGAGGACACGACCTTAGAACATGGGCGTATGCCCAGGCTGTGTGAAGTTTGCACTTAATTTCGAGAATTTAATTCAACACACTTCCTAAGTACACGGGCGTGTGATTTGGCTGTGTGAATCTATTTGTATGATGACGTCATAGTTAGAGAGTTACACTGGTTGAGGACATGTGTAACAACCCAATTTAGACCCTAGTCGGAACGGTGGTTTCAAGACCACGAATTTGAGTCGAAAAATATTTTAAAATTATTTTCTATGTTTATTTAGTGTGGATTTATATCTGTGAAATTTTCGTGATTTAATTTTGTCGTTTAGGTGATAAAAGGACTTAATCGCATAAAATGAAAATTCAGTGGTTATTTCTAAAAGGGGTTGAATTGTTAGTGGCTTCTTAAATTGAAGCCTTAAAATGGTAAATAGGCCATAATTAATGTTGGTGGATGGTAGTGGCCATAGTTTATAATAGTTATATGTTATAATAATAAGGTTATATAGGTAATTTAGTTAATAAACTTATATTTAATAAAACCAAAGTTAAAAACACATGTTATTTCATTTGTTCATCCACCAAAACTTAAGAAAAGAAAGAAAGAAAGAATAAAAGCTAGGGTTCAGCCTATTTGGAGCTCAATCAAGGTTCATTTTCTTGTCGGTTTTTGTTAATTTTTACGTTTTTGATATCGTTGCTTAGTAATCTTCAAAACCCAAGCTTTGATTTTTGATTTTGATGAATATTTTGAGTTGTGCCATTGTTGATAGCTTGTGATTTTTGTTGTTTGATGATGAAAAATGAAAGATATGTTTTAGATTAACATATTTTGTATTAGAGTTTTTGATGATTTTGAGTAATTAGGACTTAATTGCAAAAATAATAATTTGAGGGACTAAAATGTGAAATTGATTAAAATATGGACTTGTATAAGCATGGGTAAGATTCAGCCAAACATGAGTGTTTTGAAATTTTGTGTATTTTGTGTTTTGTACAAAGGGACTAAATTGTAAAAATTGTAAGTGTCAAGGGTAAAATGGTAATTTGTCTATTTATGTGTTTCTGGACTAAATTGAATGAAAATATGTTTGAATGAGATTAATTTGAATATGTTTAGATCAAGAACCAAAGAAATCGGATTTGGACTGGGGAAAAACAAAAGTTGTCGACTAGCAGCCCCATCCCGTTTCATGACGTCCGAGGTAAGTTTATAAGCAAATAGACGTGTTAAATTGTAGTTAAATGTAAATATTACATATTTTTTTGTAATGTAAATATTATATATTTTTTTGTAATGTAAAAATATACATAAGCTATAGCCGAATATACTTAAGCTTGATTATCACATTTTCGAATTGGTTTTGACCGAGTTACGATGTCCGAAAGTCCCGTATGAACCTTAGGAATAGTTAGGATACGTATGTCATGACATAAGATTCTGATATGTGTGTGCGAGTAAGACCATGGCATCGATATGTGACTTCAATATGTGTTTATGAGTAAGACCCTGTCTGGGACAGCGTCATCAATTTGTGGCTACATGTAAGATCACGTCTGGGACGTTGGCATTGTACGACTTATGTGATTATCCGAGTGTCCTATCCAATTCCGAATGGTTCATCGAGAAAACATAAGTCGAGGTCTGGTATGTAAATTGAGCTAAATGGTTAGGTATGAGTTAGTTCGATATTTATTAAAAACAAGGTAAGTGTATTCAGCCTTTTGCACTTTATTGTATGAGCTTTAGTTTTATATGTGTGTGCTTATGAGTATTCGGTCAAATGATTAACAAATGTACATGAGATTATATTTTGAGCTATGAGTTTGTATATTTATGAGTATGTAAGCTTGGTGCCTTATGAATATTCGGCCTTGAAGGTTAAATAATGACTTGTTAATGTTGGCTATAAGCATGTGGATAAAGTGATAATATAATTGTTTACAAGTGCATATGATTATATGTATGTAACATGAATACACAAATGTTTGGATTTAAATGCGAATTGATGTAATAATCTTGTCTAATATAGTTAAGTTGAATAAGTTCTTGAGTTGTTTATTTGCTTATGACTTACTTTGCTTTGATAGCTTACTCTCTATGTTATGTTTACTTTGTTTTATAGATTTTGAAGTCAAGATACAAGCTCGGGAACTGTCAGCCAAGCTCATCACACTATGTTTTGGTACCTTATTTGCTAAACTTAAATTATGGCATGTATAGGTTGGTTATGTTTTGAAAGGTTGGATTCATTTTGGTTGTGTATAAAGCCATGTGAAAATGGCTAAATCCTTGTGGTTATATTGCCTATGGTTTGTGTGATTTTTAGTTAGAATTTTGTGTGCCTAAAATGCATGGTATTGTGGTAGCATTATATACTTGAAATGATGATGAATATAAATATCTTTAAGCAGGTTTGGATATGGTATAAATATAATGACCGTATATATATATAGACAAATTTGATGGTTTTGATTATGATTTTGTATACTTTAAGTCATGTAAAAATGGCTTTATCTCTAAGCTTGAACTTAGTCACGCTTGGACATGATTTAATCTGTTTTTGATTAAAATGTTATACGTTTAAAATTATAAGCTATATGTGCTGAACAATATATGTTTGATTCGGTTGTTGGTGTTGAAAATTGAAATGTGTAGTAGGTTTTGTAACAAGCACTACTTGGAGATTATGTTCTCTGGCTGTGTATGTGTGTGGTGTGTATGGATAGATAAATAGGTTCGAACATTTCTTTAGTTGGTGTACATGAACTTGCTGTTTTAACATGTCAATATTCGAATGATGCATATTACCATATTTCGGCTATAATATGAAAAAGTGATAGTAGTTTATTCGGTTGATAAGTAGGTCTAATGAGATGTGGAATTTAGTTAATGTATATGCTGATTTATGATTTTAGCCCTTACATTTATGTGACCATGTGTATGATGTACCTCCTCTAATATAAACATGTAATTAAATTTTTAAAAGAAACCATTTGATAAATTAAGTTGACAGCCGAAACCATATCAAATTAATTTGGTTGCTTTTATGGAATTTGAGACATGATAATTATCATGAGAATTGAGAGTATATAAAATCGTTATTTATGTCTTGAATGACAAATATTTGCTTATAAATAACTTGGATGTATTTATTTAGATATGTGAGCTTAACATGATATGTTTAAGCAATAAGGATTCGACAGTAGACCAAATATGATATAACTCTTTATGCTTATTGTGATTATGATTCATGAAATGTATATACATTCATATATAATCATTCGGTAAGTTTGCTTATGACATTTATGTTAAAGATCGAATTACCATGTAAATTGTTTTTAATTCGTTGAAGTTGTATGTGTCTAATACTTTATTATTTATATGTTTTATTTATATTTATATGGTTAATATTTGAGCTATTAAGAATATATTCAGAATTGTACCTTAGTTTAGTAATGCTCTACAACCTATTCCAGCGACGGATACGGGTTAAGGGTGTTACAACATGGGCGTGTCCCAAGCCACACGGGCGTGTGTGACCACACGGCCTACCCATACAGGTGTGTGACCACACGGCCTACCCATACAGGCGTGTGACTCTCCAAAACAAGAAAATTTTCAAAGTGTTGAAAAGATTTCGAAAGTTCTCGGATTAGTCCCGAATGCTTTCGATGTATGCTTTGGGCCTTGTAGGCCTTTATAAGGGACAATTTGCATGCAATTGAAAAATTTTAAATTTGAACGAAATTTTATAGTCCGGCTTTGTGTGATGTTTATGTTTTAGTTCAATAACACCTTGAACCCTGTGAAATAACTCGATTTAGACCCTATTCAAAACAGTGGTTTCGGGACCATGAATCCAAGCTAGAAAAATATTTAAAAATTATTTTCTGTGTTTATTATGTGTGAATTAATATCTGTGAAATTTTCGTGTTTTAATTTTGTCGTTTGAGTGCCCGATTTAATAAAAAGGCTTAATCGCGTAAAATAGAAAATTTATGGTTTAATTTGTAAGGGCCGAATTGTTGTTGTCTTTATTGCATGAGGTATTTAAGCTATAATATTACCATATGAATTAGTGATGGACTGTTGTGGCCTTAATATATAAGATTTAGTTATTAAATATCAAAGGTTAAATTAGTAAAATATGTAATAATAGGTATTAAATAAAACATAAAATTTAAAATCCATTTTGTTCATCTTTCTTCCCATGACCGAAACATCAAAGAAAGAAAAGAAATAAACATCAAAGAAAGAAAATAAATAAAGCTTTTAAGGGTTCGACCAAAGACTAGCTTGATTAAGGTATGAAACTAACTCGGTTTTTGATAATTTTTACGTTTTTGAGATCGTTGCAATGTAATGTACAAATCCCATGCTTTAATTTTTTATTTTGATGAATATTTTGAGTTATGCCATTGATGAATAATTGAGCTTTGTGATGTTAGTTGATGAATTATGAAAGATATGTTTTGGATTAATATATTTTGTATTGGAATTTTTGATGAATTTGAGTAATTAGGGCTAAATTAGAAAAATAATAAATTGAGGGACTAAATGTAAAATAAATGAAATGTATGGACTTGTATGAGCATAAGGAAGATTCGGCCTAAGCATGGTGTACTCAAATTTTGCATGTTTTGTGCAATTTGGACTAAATTGTAAAAAGTGTGAAATGTAAGGGGCAAAATGGTTATTTGTCCATTTATGTGTTTTTGGACTAAATTGAATGAAATTATGTTTGAATGAGTTTAACTTGAATATGTTTAGATCAAGAACCAAAGAAATCGAATTTGGATCGGAGGAAAACCAAAGTTGTCGAATAATCACCCCGTTCCGATTATCGTTGTCGAGGTAAGTTTATAAGCAAATAGATGTTATAAATTTTAAATAAATACGAGTTATATATGCTAAAATGAATTATGTGAAAGTATATATGTGGTAGCTGAATGTGTATATGCTTGGGAGCTATGTTTATGAGCTGGATTCGATCGAGATACAATGTCTGAAAGCCCCGTACGAACCTTAGGAATAGCTAAGATATATATTTCATGACATAGGATTTCGATATGTGATTACGTGTAAGACCATGTCTGGGACATCAACATCATATTTGATCTGTGTAAGACAACGTCTGGGATGTTGGATAAGACAACGTCTGGGATGTTGGATAAGACAACGTCTGGGATGTTGGATAAGACCACGTCTGGGATGTTGGCATCGATATGTGATTACGTGTAAGACCATGTCTAGGACATCGGTATCGTATTTGATTCATGTAAGACCACGTTTGGGACGTTGGCATCGATATGTGATTAAGTGTAAGACCATGTTTGGGACATCGGCATCGTTTTTGATTCATGTAAGACCACATCTGGGATGTTGGCATCGATATGTGATTACGTGTAAGACCATGTCTTGGATATTAGCATCGTATTTGATTCGTGATGTGATCCGGCTCGGGTGTTCGAGTCGAGTTCACAACGGTTACTTAATCGTCTTCAAGAAGAGTCGTTCTCAAGAGTGGACTAGTTGTTGGAATTGGCTTAGTAGGCTTAATGATAACAAAATGGGGTTCAAAATGTTCTAATATTATGATGGTAGGTTCGACTAGGGAGAAACAAAGATAGGTGATATGTGGATAGCTTGGTTTGGGAATAACAAGTAAATAAAGAGAGAATATGGAGATGAAAAAACATACTTAAACTTCAAAAGCGATTCAACACTAAGGAGTGTCACCCCAGTTCCTATATTGTTTAAGGTAATGTATGGAATAGCTGGATAGGAGAACGCCACACCAATACTGTGATAAGTTCTAAAACAAGCTCAGTAGACACCACTAGCACAACTAGATAAGTCTTCGAAACTTGTACGAGATATGAGAGGAAGTAAACCTCACAGAAACAATGTTTCATTAATCAAAATGTCAGAAAGTCCTTTTCAAATGAAAAGCAACAAGTATTTATAGCTAGAAACCTAGGTTAGCTGAATAGGCACATTCATAGCTCAATGGCTAAGTAGTTCAACTTTAAATGAGCTGGAAAACTCTAGAATAAAACCATAGGAATTCTATGTCTTTGTTCAGCCATTGGGACTCTATTAGACAACTTCTAGATGAAGGAAATAAAGCTGAATGTATTTGGGAAGAGTTGGAAGCTGACTAGCCTTCTTGGAATGTCCACAATGCTTAAATGAGCTCTTTTAATCCTTCCTTGAGAAACTGAACGTGCAGCAGCTTCTTAATGGGTGTTTTGGAGCACGAACAGCCTAAATGGTGTGAACACTTGAACTCTAATAGCCCCTAAGTGTAAAAGGACGAATTTAAATGGCCTATGTGTGAATGCTACAGCCGAATGGACATTTCAATATGAAAGGAATGTCTAGCTTGTGTGAACAAATTAAATCAGCTAGTGTGAACACTCCTTTGTCTCTTGCATTACACGAACAACCACTTTGGGGAAGAAAAATGAGCTGTCGATTTTAATTCTAGCTTTAAAACTCGCTTAATGCCGTCCATGTGGTGTGTACCTGCACCAATTAAATAGCAACATCAATTCACCTTAAGACATCATAAAAATCGGCTGCTTAAGACACATTAAAAACAAACTCAAACGAAGACATAATTAAAACATGTAATTGGTCTGGACAAATTTAATAGCAGCAGCTATTAAATTTGTTCTAAACTTAACACATTAAAATTATGTACTAAATAAGACATATTTAAACTTAATTATTATGTCCAGAATTGAACGCATTAAAACACCATTAAATTATTTGAGCTAAACTTAACTAAGTTAAGTAAATAAATTTTATTCTAGCAACTTAAAATGAAAAAACCAAAAATAAACTCAAAACGAGCTAAACAAGCTTATTGAGCTGGAAAGGAACTAAATTGAGCTCAAACGACCTGAACTAAGCTCAAATGAATTGTTTTGAGCTAAGAGAAGCTGGATGAGCTCGAAGTGAGCTGAACCAAGGGCATTCCCTGGCATGATCGTATCATCCCCTCGTCTTCGAAATGACTTGTCCTCAAGTTGAGCTGCTGGTGTATTAGAAAATATTTCTTGTTACGGGGCTCCTTGCAGACGAATGGGGCGAATGGTCTCACAACAACCTGAAATTCACACAAGACTTGAAAAGACAAAATATTAGTCTCGATCCCCCACTTTTTAGTAATGAGCCATTTCAAAGTATCATGGTCATAATAAAGAAAAGGATTACGGACATACCGAATTATGAACTTACAGACTTGTGCCAAATCCTTAGTCCAAACTAGAGCAAGTAAACCGTTGCCGGGATCAAAAATAAAAGTGGGTGTCACCTTATCATAATGAAGCAAGAATTTCATAACCAGCAACATAAAATGAGCAAGAAACAATTTTAAGTTATAATCAGAATCTTTAAATTTCGTTTCCTTAGTCAAAGGCCAAGCAACAATTAAACATAAATTATTCACAAAAAATTTAGGATGCTTGAGTTCCCTACATATCGAACCAAAATAACAAATTTCGAGTTTGAACACACGAGCTTGGTCACTCGATTCAACATGCAACAAGAGTGTCTTGATTTCCAATGTCCCACTCATGGTAGCCAAAGAAGATATGATCAAGCAATCATTCAAACAATCATAAAGCTCAAGTTTCACTCGATCAAACTTACACAAACATGCAGAATTTCCACAACAAGGCAAAAACGTTACACCACCATTACAATCAAATGAACTAAGCATTTTACACATCAACGTTTTATCACACAAATAAATCAGAGTGTAACACCCTATACCCTTAACCCACGCCGGGGCAAAGTACGAGGCATTACCTAACTTGATTTCATGCACACAAACAATCTCAAGTCACCAAGACTCGATCCAAATTAAATATTTTTCAATTTCTACTTTAAACTTCTTATTGTGGGCATACGAAACCTAAATCGACTGTTGAAAACTATTCGGGACCATTTTGGGTCCTTAAACCAACTTTAAGAAATTTGCCTTTAAAACAGGGCACACGCCCGTGTGGAAGGGTAACACGCCTGTGTGTCCATTTTGACATGGTCATACTAATGACCCATGTGGCTCACACTCCCTAACCACCCTGGGACACGCCCGTGTCCCGCACCCGTGTAGAATTAATTTCTAATCCATACCTATAAAGGTTTTCACACGACCAGACAGACGCTAGTGTCAATAGCCCGTGTCCCTCACACAGCCATGACACGCTCGTGTCCTAGACCGTGTGCGAAAACATGGACATTCTGTTTCTGACGTCAGCATGCTCAAAATGTAACACAGCCAAGGCACACACCCGTGTCTAGGTTGTGTCCTTCACATAGCTGAGACACACGGCCGTGTCACTACCCGTGTGTTTATTACCATGCATACTGCATTGAAATTTTTATGTACAGGGGACACACGGCCGGACTACTCACCCATAGGGCATACCATTTGTCACACACGGCCTAGACACACGCCCGTCTGTCTGCCCGTGTGGACAATATAAGGCTATTTACCAAGCCTTATTGCCCCCTTTACATACCTAGTTCGTACAAATACCAATCAATACCAAAACAAGCACGATTCATATGATCAAATCAGCCAATTAGACATTCAGTCAACCATTAAAAAATGTATCTTTTATAAACTCAAAATGGATGTTAGCCATCATTCAATGATTAATACGAAATAAAGGGTTTCCAACCCAAACCGACCCATTTGGCCATTTTTTTTAAAGTCACAAAATGATAAAGTCTAAACCCTATACATGCTATATTCAAAAATATAAATCCAACTATACCGAATGCTTCGGTCGATAGTGTGATCGATATCTTTAACTTTCGGTGATCCTTGAGCTAGTTAGGCGGCACTATAAGAAAAATTAAAAGGAAAGGGAGTAAGCATAAAAGCTTAGTAAGTTGCATATAAATAGATATACAACAACAATTTATCAATAATCAACATGCTCATAACACAAAGGTGGGCATAAGCACAACTTATTACCATCTATACAAGTCACACATTATATATTGAGCTCATATCTCATACGTACCAAATATGTACCTGTACCACTCACCACAAAGTTATACTTTTCTTCATTAACTTAAAATCATGACTCTCACTGTTGAACCATTCAGAAGCTATCGGACATTCCATAAGCCCCCAACATGGGGTAAATTGCCGATGCCATGTCCTAGACATGGTCTTACACTGGCTATCATCATCGAGGCTGATGCCATGTCCCAGACATGGTCTTACACTAACTCTTGCATATCCGTGTCGATGCCATGTCCCAGACATGGTCTTACACTGACACATCTCATAGCCGATGCATGTCCCAGACATGTCTTACATTGGCTTACGTCTCGAGGCCGATGCATGTCCCAGACATGTCTTACACTAGCACTCATCTTAATGCCGATGCCATGTCCCAGACATGGTCTTACACTGGCTCTAATAATGTGGTCGATGCATGTCATAGACATGTCTTACACTAGCCCACGAGAACCCATATGTTAAGGCATGAATATTTGATATATTTCCTAGGTTCGAATAGGAACAGGAACTCTACTATCTCTATTATCATCTTTCTCAATTTCAAAATCAAGCAATTCATGCTATATTAATTCAATACAATTCAACACATATACATTAGTGATGTAGTTGTATTATTTACGTACAACTTACCTCGGATTACAAAACGTACACGACTAGTTGATTTAGTCGATTTGCTTGGCTTTCCCCGAGTCTAGGTTCAAATTTGGTAATTCTTGATCTAAAATAGCAATGCGCACTCATTTAATCACTAAATAAAATTAAGCAATTAAAAATTCACATCTTCGGTAAAATGATCATTTTACCCCTATGGTCAAAAATTGATTTTTTATCGAATTTCTTTGCATATTAAGTCTAGCTAAACTCTTTTTACTCTTATAGCAACTCCAAATTCTTTCTATTTCGCACATTTATTAGCTATTTTACAACTTGTGCAAAATAGTCCCTTTAGGTGTTTTCATGCTAACACCTTTCACAAAAGTTGTCTATTACACTACTAAGACTCATTTTCTTCCATAAAAACTCAGCCATTACAAATTCATTCATGAAAAAACCCTAAACTCTTAATCATTTTGCAACATATACCCCTCATTTGAAAGCTCATGCTTTAAGGGTCTCAAAAATGCAAAAATCATCAACAAAAGGTATGGAAATCACTTACTTCTAGGGATGATAAGTTGTTGCAAATTTTGAAGCTCAAAAAAACCCCAAAAATGGATGAAAATTGATTGAGAAAGAAGATGGAAAAGGGATGCTATCATCTTTCTTTATTTTATTTCCTTCTTAGTCAAATAAGCCACCCAATTCCACCTAACCTTGAAAATTTCTCATCCTTTTCTCATGGCCGACTATGCTATCACAATAGGGTCTAATTGCCCTTTAAAGACCCCCAATTTTCCTTCTCTAGTTATTTGACACCTTTAGCTATCAATTTAGAACTTTTGTATTTTATGCGATTTAGTCCTTTTTCGAAATTGGGCTCACAAAACGTTAAAAGTTCTCCACCAAAATTTTCATGCACTATATTAAACATGCAATGTCTCCAAAATAATAATAAAATAAATTATTTGGCTCCAGATTTGTGGTCTTGAGACCACTTCTAAGTAAGCCCTAAATCGGGCTATTACATTTCTCCCCCTTAGGGATTTTCGTCCCTGAAAATCTTACTAGTGAATAAGTTTGGGTACTGATCTCTTATAGCCTCCTCGGCTTCCCATGTGGCGTCCTCGACCCTATGTCTATGCCAAAAAACCTTCACAAGTGCTATACTCTTATTCTTTAATTGTTTGACTTCCCGAGTTAAAATCTTGACTGGCTCTTCGCCATAAGTCATGTCCAGAAGAATCTCAAACCTCTGACTGCTAAATCACATGTGAAGGGTCTGATCTATATCGACGTAACATGGAAACATGAAACACATCATGAATCTTTTCCAATTCTGATGGCAAATCCAATCGATAGGTAGCAGGTCCTACTCTCTCGACAACCTCATAAGGTCCTATGAAACAAGGACTCAACTTGCCTCTTCTACCGAATCTGAGGACTTTCCTCCACGGGGAAACTCACAAAAATACTTTACCACCAACTTGAAACTCAATTTCCTTTCATTTCAAATCCGCGTAGGATTTCTGTTTATCCGAGGCGGCCTTCAAGTAGTCATGAATTACTTTAACCTTCTCTACAGTCTCTTTGACTAAATCGACCCCATGAATCTAACTTTCTCTCAGCTGAGTCCAATATAAGGGTGTTCGACACTTTTGCCCATATAATGCCTCATAAAGTGCCATATTCAAACTTTACTGATAGCTATTATTGTAAGCGAATTCAACCAATAGTAAGTAACTTTCCCAACTTCCCTGAAACTTGAGAACACAACACCGCAACGTGTCCTCTAAGATCTGAATTACTCTTTCTGACTAACTGTTGGTTTGCGGGTGAAATGCGGTGCTAAAATTCAATTTTATTCCCAATGCCTCTCGTAACTTTTTCCAAAACCTCGAGGTAAATCTTGGGTCCTATCTAAAATAATCAATAACGGCACCCCATGAAGCCTCACGATCTCTAATATGTATAAGTTGGCTAACCTTTCAAGGGAGTAGTTGGATCGCGCTGGTATAAAATGTGCCAACTTTGTTAGCCTATCCAAAACTACCCAAACAACATCCTTTTTCCCTGGGGTTATCGGCAAACCTGTCACAAAATCCATAGTAATCCGATCCCATTTCCACTCGAGGACCATGATAGGCTAAAGTAAACCTGAAGTCACTTCGTATTCAGCCTTCACTTGCTGACACACTAGACACTTAGAAATGAACTCTGAAATGTCTCTTTTCATCCCCGACCACCAATACATTTTCTTCAGGTAATTGTACATTTTTACACTGCTCGGGTGGACGGACAAACAACCACTATGTGCCTCTTGTAGAATCTTCTGAATAAGCTCGTTGTCCTTGGGTACACAAACTCTATCTTTAAACATTATACATCCATCGGTACCAATCCAAAAATCTGACTCGACGCCCGACTCGCACTGAGTTCTCTTGGCTTGCAAGTCACTGTTGTTATTCTGAGCTTCCCGAATATCTTGCAAAAACATCGGTTTAGCTCTAAACTCTGTTAGAATTGAACCATCTTCGGACAAGGCCAAATTGGTGTTCATTGCTCTCAATGCAAATAACGATTTTCTACTCAATGCATTGGCGACCACGTTCGCCTTTCCCGGGTGGTAGTCGATAATCAACTCATAATCCTTTAATAACTCTAACCATCGTCGTTGCCTTAAGTTCAACTCCTTTTGAGTCATCAAGTACTTAAGACTCTTATGATCAGTGAATACTGGACATTTCTCATTATACAAATGGTGTCTCCAAATCTTCAACGTAAACACTATATCCACTAGTTCCAAGTCATGGGTCAGGTAATTTCTCTCGTCTGGCTTTAGTTGTCTTGAGGCATAGGCTATAACCTTGCCTTCTTTCATGAGCACACACCCCAACCCATTCAAGGAGGCGTCACAATATATCACAAATTCCTTGCCCGACTCCGGTTGTACTAACACTCGTGCTTCGGTCAACAAAGGCTTTAACTTCTCGAAACTTTGTTGGCATTTTTTTGTCCATTCGAACTTGACATCTTTCTGTAATAGCCTCATCATTGGAGTAGCTATCATAGAAAACCCTTGAAACAAACCTTCTATAGTACTTGGCCAAGCTAAGAAGCTTCGAACCTTAGTCACATTGTTCGACAGTTTCCACTCAATAATAGCCGAGATCTTGCTTAGGTCAACTCTAATCCCATCACCCAATACAATGTGTCCTAAAAATCTGATCTCTTTGAGCCAAAATTCACTCTTACTGAATTTGGCATACAATTTCTTGTCTCTTAAGGTCTGTAACACAGTTCTCAAATGCTCCGCATGTTCACCCTCATCACACGAGTAAATCAATATGTCATCAATAAAAACGACTACAAACTTATCCAGATACGGTCGAAAAACGTAGTTTATCAAATCCAAAAACACCACCGGGGCATTAGTCAAACCAAAGGGCATGATGAGGAATTCATAATGCCCGTATCTTGTCCGAAACATAGTCTTCGGCACATCTTGCTCTTTCACCCTTAGCTGATAGTAGCCAGACCTCAGATCAATCTTAGAAAACACGGTGGCTCCCTTCAACTGATTGAACAAATCATCGATCCTTGGCAAAGGATATTTTTTCTTCACTGTTGCCTTGTTGAGTTGTCTATAGTTGATACATAACCTCATCGACCCATCTTTCTTTTTCACGAAGAGTACCAGAGCACCCTACGGGGAAAAGCTCGGTCTCGCAAAGCCCTTGTCCATTAGCTCTTGCAACTATGCTTTCAACTCTTTCAACTTTGTTGGAGCCATCTTATACATCGAGATGGGTGTCACACCGGGGACCAACTCAATGCCAAACTCAACTTTCCTCACTGGAGGCAATCAGGGTAATTCTTTTAGAAACATGTCTGTAAATTCACAAACTATCAGCATTGATTCAATCTTCAACTTAGTCACTTGAGTATTCAGCACAAAAGCTAGGTAAGCCTCATATCCTTTTCTCACATATTTCCCGGTAGTCAAATACGATCTATTACAGACAATTTATCTGACTTATCTGGTCCAACCCGAAGAACATTATCGTCTTCACATTTCAACTCAATAACTTTTCTCCCACAGTCCACTACAACACTATGAGAAGTCAACCAGTCCATCCCAAGGATTACATCAAATTCATTAAACGTCAATAACATCAAGTTAGCCGAAAAACAATGACCCCAAATTGACAAAGGATAATTTCTACATACTTGAACAACTAACACATATCTGCTTAAAGAATTGGACACTTTTATTACAAACTCAGTGGACTCTACTAACATACTCATACGAGGTATCAAATCCATACAAATATAAGAGTATGTAGATCTCGGGTCAATTAAGCAATAACAGATGTATCATAAATAGAAAAGGTACCCGTGATCACATTGGGAGACTCTGCCTCTTCTCGGGCCCGTATAGCATAAGTCCTTGCAGGCGCTCTGCCCTTGGACCTTACCGCAGCATCTCTTGGCGTGACTCTACTACTAGCCCCACTTCCGGGGTTCTTTTGTGGTCTACCCCTCAAAGGAGCACTACTTACTTTCACATCTTATTTTCTCTCTCTTATTTAATTTGGGACAGTCACGAATGAAGTGTTCGAATGATTCGCACTTAAAACAGCCCCTTTCATTCCCTCGGCACTAGCCAAAATGACACCTACCACATTGCGAGCATTCTGGCTTATTTGGCTGAGTGCTATCGACGCTTGCGACTGAAGTGGTCTAGGCTCTAGAAGTTGTGTTCTATCGATTCTTGTTCCTATTTGAATACCCCTCGTAGCATTCAATTGGGTAATGAACTCTCTTGATCTTTTGGATGAGGACTGATGTGATTTCCCCATCTGTCTCTTCTTTGATCTTGCGATTAAAAAGCTATTTTCCTCCTTTCTTTTACCAGCTCATCTCCCTTGCATGCTCTTTCAACAAGCACTACAAATTCTCTTATCTCTAAAATACCAACAAATACTTAGATATCTTTATTGAGGCCATCCTCAAACCTCTTACACACAGTGGCTTCTGTAGACACCCACTCCCGCGTTTACTTACTGAGCCTCACAAATTCACGCTCATATTCTGTCACTGACATTCGGCCTTGCTTTAGCTCTAGGAATTCCTTTCTCTTTTGGTCTATGAATATTTGGCTAATATACTTTTTTCGAAATTCCTCCTAGAAGAATTCCCAAGTGATCCTTCTCTCGGTACGATGGACATGAGAGTGTTCCACCACTGATAAGTTGAGTCCCGTAGGAGTGACATTACGCATTTCACGTACTCTTCAAGTGTGCATGATAGTTCATCAAATACCCTAATGGTATTTTCTAGCCAAAACTCTCCTCTTTTCGGGTCATCATCTATGCTAGCCTGGAATTTCTTGACCCCTTATTTTCGAATCTTGTCTACCGGAGGCTTCTCTTTTCTAAACATGTCTACGTTTTGAGGAGCTATTGGGGCATACTGAGGAAGGAGGTGGAGTGTTCGGGTTCGCACGGACAAACTTCATGTACCAAGCATCCATCATTCAGAGATAGGCTTCTCTAGCCCTTCTATCTTGGCCTACAGTCACGGGCTCACTTTCAACTGGCGTGGTCCCTTTGACGGGAGCCGACACGTTACTTTCCACGTCATCCGCTGTGGCTCTATCAAGATTAATTTACTATATAAAAACATAACTTATAATCTTCAGGAATCGTCACACTATCAATATATAGTTATGGCATGTATGGCTAGACTCGTACTCTTGCCAGGTTAGTCTTAAAACCGACTAAACCATAGCACTGATACCACTAAATGTAACACCCTATACCCTTAACCCACGTCAGGGCGGAGTACGAGGCATTACCTAACTTGATCTCATGCACACAAACAATCTCAAGCCACTGAGACTCGGTCCAAATTAAAACTTTTTCAATTTCTACTTTAAACTTCTTATTATGGGCCTACGAGCCCTAAATCGACCATTGAAAACTGTAACAGCCAAATTTTCAGTGGTGTCGGAAACAGTGATTCGAGATCACTAAATCCGACGAGTAAGTTTAGAAATTTTAATAAATAATAATTATGGGCCAAGCGCGAACTTAAAAGAATTTTTTTTAGTGAATTTTATGATTTTAAAAGAATTAATCAAGTAAATTGGGTTGAAAACTAGGTATCGAGACCTCAGATTCATAAACCGAGCCATAAATATTTTTATAAATATTTATGGAGTGTTATTAAGTTAGTATTAAAGTTTCGCTAAAAAAATTTAACGTTTGGTTAGTCAATTAATTAAAAAGGACTAAATTGAAAATAGTGCGAAATTTGTTAAATTGTGATTAAATAGTTTAAGTGATTAAAAGGAGGGATTTAAAAGGCAATTGGACCCAAATTGTATGGCCTGGACGGTTGGGCAAGAAAATCAGCAAAAGGACATGGAGAAACAAGGGCAAAATGGGAAATTTTGTAAATTAAACATATAAAACAAGACAAAATTGAAAAGCTAGATATATCATCATTTTTCTTCAGCAAAAACACCATGGGAGGTCTGAAAGTTGCTGATTTTTCATACTTTGACATATGTGAGTTCAATTCTTGCCCTTTTCTTTGAGATTTTTATGTTTTTGTGACTTTTACAATTAGGTCCAAGTGTTTAATTCATTAGTTTTTGATTTTATGGACAAAATTGAAAGCTACCATTGATAAGTGTTGGATGTTTATGATGAAACAAAATGAATTTGAAGCTTTGATTTTGTTGTTTGATGATTTTATCAAGTAATTTCAATAGAAATTGATTTTAGGACCTAATTGTGAAAAAGTTGTGAATTAGGGTTTAGTGTTAAAATTCTGATTTTCAAAGGTTGTGTAATAGTTTAGAATGATGGAATAAAATGTTAATTGAGAAAAATTAGCTTAATAGATGGGCTAATTGAGCAAGGACTGAATTCAATGACCTGTGAAATTTAGAGGAAAAATGGTAATAAACATCTTGAACTAAAACAGTTTTGGACAGCAGCAGTAGGTTAACTTTGAAAAATCACCATAAATTGTAACAATTGAATTATAGGATGAAAAAAATATTTCATTAAATCTTATTGAGTCTAGTTTCTCATAGAAGAAACGGTGTAAGCAATTGAATTGTAAATTATGAGATATAATGAATTTTGTGAGACAAGGTCAGAATGAATTCGGGTTCCCCTGTTTTGACTTTGGAAAATCACCAAAAATTGGATAAAATTTATCTGAGGCTAAAATTTATATGCTTAGAATCCTTAATGAGTCTATTTTCAATAGAAATCAACATAAATATTATCTGAGTTCTGTACTATGATATAATTAATTATTAGTGAAGAGAGGTCAGAACTGTAGGATAGTGAAACAGGGGAAACTTAATTGAATAAACTGTACTAATTGGCTAAACCAAAAATTTTGAAAATTTTATTATGGAATGATACATGAGTCTAATTTCATAGAAAATTTACAGATCTTAATTTGGAGCTCTGTATCTCAAATTATAAATAAATCAGTGACTATGACTTGTGTGAACAGCTTGATGTGAGCATTAATAAGCAAATTCTGCAATAGTACTTACAAGAATGTTATATACATTAAGGATGTGGAATGGAGAGGAGGAGGAGGAAAATAAATGATATATGTTTATAAGAAAATAGTATGAGAATGATACATCCATGACATGTATTTATATAAATAGTTTCAATATGATGCTTGTTGGGTATGAAGTTGGATTGAAATGTCTTAGGCAAGTATTTTATTCTGCGCATCTGAAATGTGGTATTTTATGAAGATATAATCTAGCTTTAAATATGAATGCTTGATGATTAAGCTGAAAATATTTGGTAAGATGATAATCATGGTATAAAAGTATAAGTGGTACCATAATAGACAAGGTAAAATGAGTATGAGAGATACATGTATGATGACATACAAATACTATGTTTGTAGTTTAATTGAGAATGTTTAATCATTAAATGAATACCATGTTATATGCTTTTGATTTTGTATGAGTGTGTAAGAGATTAAGGTTGACCAAGGCTTGGAAAATAGCTTAGGTATTGACCACATAGGCAGAGACACGGCCGTGTGTCTCAGCCATGTATGGAACACGACTTTAGGGCACGGGCGTGCTATGTGGCCGTGTGCCCCTAAATTGATGATGATGTCATAAACAGAAAGCTCCATGGACAAGGGACACGAGCGTGTCCCAAGCCACACGAGCGTGTGGAATCCACACGGCCTAATCACACGGGCATGTGGGTACTGATCACAAGTAAAATTTTTAAAAAAATTAAGCGAAATTTTTTATGAGAAATCGATTAAGTTCCGACTTGATTTTAATGTTCATGTTGGCTTCGAGGGCCCAAATAAAGGTCGTTATATATATATGATCTTAGAAAGTGAATAGTAATGTTTCGATTAATCTGTAAATGTTTTGTATGTACTGGTAACACTTTGTAACCCTGTTTCAGCGACGGATACGGGTTAGAGGTGTTACAAACGCTACTCGGGACTATTCCGGGTTCTTAAACCAACTTTAAGAAATTTTCCTTTAAAATAGGGAACACGCCTGTGTGGAAGGGTCACACGCCCGTGTGTCCATTTCGACATGGTCATGCTGATGACCTGTGTGGCTCACACGCCCTAAGCACCCTGGGACACGCCCGTGCCGCGCACCCGTGTAGAATTAATTTCTAATTCACACCTACAGGGGTTTTCACACGGCCAGACACACGACCTTGTCAATGGCTCGTGTCCCTTACACAGCCACGACACGCCCGTGTCCTAGCCCGTGTGCGAAAACATAGACATTCTGTTTTTAATGTCAGCATGCTTAAAATGTCAGACGGCCAAGAGACACACCCGTGTGCTAGGCCGTGTCCTTCACACGGCTGAGACACATGGTCGTGTCTCTACCCGTGTGTTTATTACCATGCATACTGCCTTGAAATTTTTACGTGTAGGGGACACACAGCCAGACTACACACCCATAGGGCATACCATGTGTCACAGACGGCCTAGACACATGCCCGTCTGTCTGCCCGTGTAGACAATATAGGGCTATTTACCAAGCTTCATTGCCACCCTTACAGACCTAGTTCGTACAAATACCAACCAATACCAAAAACAAGCACAATTCATATGATCAAATCAGCCACATTAGACATTTAGTCAACCATGAAAACGTATCTTTTATAAACTCAAAATGGATGTTAGCCATCATTCAATGCTTAATACAAAATCAAGGGTTTCTAACCCAAGCCGACCCATATGCCCAATTTTTTTTTAAAGACACAAAATAATAAAGTCTAAACCCTATACATGTCATATTCAAAAATATAAATCCAACTATACCAAATGCTTCGGTCGATAGTGTGATCGATATCTCTAACTTCCGGTGATCCTTGAGCTAGTTAGGCGGCACTATAAGAAAAATTGAAAGGACAGGGAGTAAGCATAAAAGCTTAGTAAGTTGCATATAAATAGATATACAACAACAATTTATCAATAATCAACATGCTCATAACACAAAGGTGGGCATAAGCACAACTTATTACCATCTATACAAGTCACACACTATATATTGAGCTCATATCTCATACGTACCAAATAGGTACAAAGTTGTTAAATGAATTATTTTTAAAGGTTACTTTAGTAAATTAGTAAAATAAGTTAATAAAATAAATCAAATGCATGAAAATAAAGCCATTATCACCTTTGTTTTTGCCAAAAATCAAAAAGAAAGGAAAAGATGAAAGCTTGTTGAACATTCGACCATGGTTAGCTTGATTTGGTAAGTGAATTTTGTTTGGTTTTTGATAATTTCTATGTTTTTGTGATCGTTGCTTCGAATACTAGTAAACCCATGCTTCAATTTTCGAATTTGATGATGAATTGGAGATTTGCCATTGATGATAGCTTGATGTTTTTGTTGTTTGATGATGAAAAATAAATATTTGTTGATAGATTATTATTTTAATTAAGTGGTTTTTGATAAAAATCCAAATTTGGGATTAAATTGTGGATTTTGTAAATTAGGGGGTCAAAATGTGAAATAAATGAAAGAAATGGGCTGTTATGAACCTTATCAAAATTTGGCTATACTAGAGTTTAGTGAAATTATGTGTATTTTGTGTTTTGTGAAATAGGGACTAAATTGCAAAAAATGTGAAATCTCAGGGGAAAAATTGTAATTAGCCTATTTATGTGTTTTTGGATGAATTTGATTGAATATATGATTAAATAAGTTGAATTTGTATTAAATTAGATCAAGAAATGTAGAAATCGGATTTGGACCGGGGAAAAACCAAAGTTGTCGACTAGTTGTCTCGTCCCAATTACCGTTGTCTGAGGTAAGTTTTACTTAAATACAAAGTATATATGCTGAAATGAAATATATGAATTAATATATGCTAATGCCGAATGTGTATAAGCATGGTAACTATGTTCAAGCATTCGTTTTGACTGAGTTATAACATTTGAAAGTCCGTATGAACTATATGGAAATCTGGAATTTTTTTATATATGAATTGTTTATGAGACAACTTTATAATAGTGATATTTGGGCTTTGAGCCTAGCAAGCCTTGTGCTGGTGAATTAAATCAGGCTTATGCCTAGCAGGCTTATTACCGGTGTATGAAATCAGACTTTGAGTCTAGTAGGCCTTGTGCCGGTGTGAGATTCAGGCTTAGGCCTAGCAGGCTTTATGCCATTGAATTATTATAAGTTTATGCCTAAAAGACTTTATGCTGATGTGGTAATTGGATACGTTAAATGAGCTAAATGATCAGGTATGAGTTAGCTTTTTGTTTACTTGAAAATAAGGTAAGCTGATTATTTGATATGTGATACAAACATATGTATGATGTTAGTCTAAAATTTGTGAGTAATTGTGAAATATATTCGACCAAAGTTAAGCCTAATTATGTGGTATGAAGGTTTGAGACATGAGAATATGAAAAAAAGTGTTTAAATATTCAACTTTATGCATTAATAATATGATTTTCATAGTGTATGACATTTGGGTATAGATACATGTATATTCGACTACACGATATGTGTAAGTATGAGATATTAAAGTTTGACTCAAGAATATATGTTTGTGGGTGTGTATATTCAATTATATAATGGTATTATGGTTTTGAAATTGAATGTTACATTGATAATAGTTATAGTACATTCGTCCAAAGGTTATGTATAGTGATATCATATTGTGGCCTATGTGCAAACTTATATAAATAATTATATACTTGCCTAAATGATATAAAAAGAATAATTATAAGTGATTCATGAATATATGTATATGAGTTCATATATTTTTTCAGTTAATTATTGATAATGTGGCTTTGAAATTTGAATGATATATATATTAATATTAGTTGTATGGATATTTGGTAAAAGTGAAAGTATATGTATTATATGAAATTATAAGTTTGAAGTTAAATGTGATTATGATAGTATAAATTGGTTTGGTAATTAAATCGATATTGACAATGAGTTATTATTTGCTTATAGCTTACTAAGCTCTCAGAGCTTATTCTGTGTGTTTTTCCTATGTTTATAGATTTTCGGAGATCTGCTCAGGTTGGAAGTTGGTGGAGATGACATCACACTATACGGTTATCATTTTAGTAAATAATATTTTGAGACTTGGTCATGTGGCATGTATAGGCTAGTCTTAAAGTTAATTGTTTTGAATAAGTATGTATTAAAGCCATGCGAAAATGGCTTAACTACCTTGCTTGAAATCGGTTACGTTAAATTATGGTTTGTGTTCATTTTAGTTATAATATTAGGTGCTATGGTTGAATAATATTTGTGATATGCGTTTTTGTGCATTGAAGTTGTTTGGTGAGCTGGATGTGGTTTGAATGATTCAACCATGGTATACTGATAAGTATGAAGTATATTTGTTATGTTACTTTTGGTTGAAATGCTTCGGTTATGACTTGTAATGATAGTAATAACCTCATTTAGTTGACCAATACATTTGGTTAAATGATAGTAAGACATATTAACTATAATTGATTATTAGTTCGGCACGTATATATATATATTCATGTGAATTGCGGTAGTTTATATGATAAGGGATGTGTTAATATTTGGTCTTGGACTAAACTTTTGTTAAAAATATATCCAAGGTATTATAATGTTTATGAAGTTGTTTATGTGTTTCAGCTACATGATATATAATGATTGTTAAATGAGCTAAGTATATCCCCTACTAGCTAGGTGACAATTAAGATACATGCATAAGGTATATTCGGTGTTCCCTTATGGTTCAGAATAATGATATGTATAATTCATGAATTGTTTATTATGGTAAAAGATATGTTCTAATTTAATCAGAAATGCTTTGTTAGTTGAATTTATAAATGTATATGTATAAATGCACTTATACTATGGTTGGTATATGCGTAAAATTGAATAATACTTGTCCTTGTGATTCGGTTTGTTTTAAAAATGCATATGTGATACAACCACACCTCCCGAGTTGTCGGCTGCCAATGAAGATCCTCTCGAATTGCCCGTAGGACCGATCACCCGAGCTCGAGCAAAGAGATTCAAAGATGCAACAACAACCTTAGTTGATAGAGTTTGGGGTGAAACCGTTGCTGGACTTCTTGAAAGCTCTTGGACCAGCAAGCCAAGCAAACCATGCATACTCCTTCAAGCTCAAATCAGCTCAACTTCAACTTAACTTAGCTCAACGAGCTCGTTTCACTCATTTCATTATTGCGTTTATTATGCCGGAATAAATCATTTAAGTTGCTGTTAGTTTTTAGTTATTTGTTTTAATAATTAATTTGTCATAATCTGGACATGTTTTAATTATGTTCTAAATTAAGTACTTAATTAATTAGGACCAATTAAATATGTCTTAACTATTACAAAGATTAATTATGTCCAGCCTAATTTATGGTGCAAGTTTTATTTATGTTGCCGAATTTAATGTGTCTAAAAGGGATTTAATTTGCTGAATTAAATGTTGTAGGTACATTACCCCTTGGACGGCATAGGTGCATGGATGATTTAAAATTGGTGTGCTGATCTTTGGTGTTCCCTAAGTGACCATTCAGCCAAACCTTACAACTCTTCAAGAAGACCGATTGGCGCCCAAGACAAATTAAGGCATTCACACCCACCGATTATTCCTTTCACACCAAGGGCTGTTCGGTTTTGTTTGTTCACACATGTGTGGCTGTTCAAATCGGTTTGTTCACATTCTAAGACTATTGAAGTGCTCTAGACAGCTCCTTAATCACATGAACATTCGGCTGAATCAAGCAAAGAAGATTAATTCCAAATTCAAGCATTTGGTCGAACCTATTGATGGCATTTCAGCTCCCAAACAATTCATTCAATTTTTCTATTGAATCAAGGCATCTAGAAGCTGCCCTTACCGTTCTCCATGCACAAGAAACTTCAAGGAAGCTTCATCAAAATTCTGGAATTTTCGAAACCATTTAGCTACCTCAAGAGCCTATTCGGCTATCCCTTGCATTCACTATAAATTGTGGCTTGTGTTACTTTGTAAAGAACTTTTTGGACTTTTGTTAATGTTATGCTGCCAAATTTGTTAGGCAAAAACTTTTCTCAAATTTCGTTCAAAGATTCGATTGGCTTCCTAGCGTTCTAGTGTGTCAGCCATTGCTCTTTGTCGAAACCGAACTTATCACTACTCGTAGTGTGGCGTTCAAACATACCGAGGTTCCTATCTTGTTAGATAGTGGGTCGAGGTTTTTCCTTTACCAATTCCAAACCGAACTAAAAGAGCTTATAAACAACGGGTCGATACCAAATTGGTATTGGTTCTTGTTTGCACTTTTTGTTCAACCCCATTTCTCCATTTACCTAATTGAACCAATTCCTTCATCCATACCTATTCGGACTCCAAACCCGAATTTTCAAACTCTTCTTACCTATTCTAATCCGAACCCAAAACCAATACCCTTCTTTCCTTCATCTGACCTTTTCAATTAAACCTAACGTAATTTCTTGTTGACGATCGGGCACACTAATACGACTCGACTCTTCCGAGGCGGTTCCTATAATCTGGTGTCAGAGCTACTTAAAACGAGAAGCTTAGACGTTTGAAGCGGAGCATTCCCGAGGTAGGGTCAGAAAAAAAAAAAATTTCGTATACCGAAGTTTTCTCATTTTGATTGGTTTGTTGCTGTTATTATAAAAACAAAAATTCACGCAATTGAGAGAGGAAAAAATCGTGTACAAAAGTGCTTCTATTGTATTTAGTTTGCTGATATAGTACAAAAAAAGTTATACAAGTTTGAAAAAAAATTCAAAAAAAATTCAAAAAAAAGTGATTTATGCAATTCAATTGTTAGTTGATCGTCAAGCTTTGAGTTGATATAGTTTCGATCCATCTTCTATCCTACTCTTCCTAATACGCCACACTTTTAACCCAATTCCTATTCTTTCAAATTTCACCCAAACCGAATACATCAATCACTTGTTACCCTTTTGAACCGACCACCTAGACCAAGGACTAAGCCTTAACGAATCGCTACGAAATCACGAGAAAAGGTTAAGAGAGGTAAAAGGCACGAGAGTTGTAAGTGCAATAGAGTGGAGGTAAAAGCCTAATTTCGAGTGCAAACACGAGTGTGAGAGAAACAACTTCTTTTCCTTTTCGAGATTGTGAGCTTTTGTGGTGAGGTTTACTTTAATAACGTTTTAATGTCACAAGAGTCAGATCGCAATGTGGAAGATCGTCCGGCAAGACAACCTATTCGCAACGTCCCCGACTTAAACATGCAAGCCTTATTACGAGAAATGGAGCGACTCCTAGATCGAAGGCTCAATCCCATCGAAGACCGTTTGTTCCAAGTTGAAGTGAATGGCCAACGTGAAAGAGCACCCGAGGGGGTTAGACCAAGACGAGAGAGACCAAATCAGAACCGGGGAAGAGGAAGGGTCCAAGACGATGAAGCAAATGACCTTAGTGATCTTGAAAGTGAACAAGAGTCTAATGCTAGTGATCGACGTAGGCAACACCGACAACGAGATCGAAGACGCGAAGATGATGATCTCAAGAACATTAAACTGACTATTCCACCTTTTCAAGGTAGATCAGATCCGGAGGCCTATCTTGAGTGGGAAAAAAAGATAGAGTTGGTGTTCGATTGTCACAATTACTCCGAGAATAAAAAGGTGAAACTAGCCGCAATAGAGTTTTCGGACTACGCCATGATTTGGTGGGAACAACTAACCACTAGTCGGAGGCGTAACGGTGAACGTCCTATCTCTACATGGACCGAAATGAAGGCGGTGATGAGGCGACGATTTATCCCTGCGTACTATCACCGGGAGTTGCGCCAAAAACTCCAAAATCTCACACAAGGGTCCAAAAGTGTTGAGGATTACTACAAAGAGATGGAAATCGCGATGATTCGAGTGGATGTCCAAGAAGATCCCAAAGCAACGATGGCAAGATTCCTGGCTGGTCTAAATCGAGATATAGCAAACGTAGTGGAATTACAACACTACATTGAAGTGGTTGATATGGTCCATATGGCCATCAAGGTGGAAAGACAACTCAAGAGAAAAGGCCCAAGTCGAGGGTTTCCCACTTCCAACCCTTCAAGGTGGAGCCAAGGATCAAGCAAAGGACCTGCCAATCCTCGAGGGAAGGAGACCACGGTACCTCCAAAAACCAACAAGCCCATCGCCGAAATGAACAAAGGCAAAGCACCCGAATCGTCATACAATCGAAATCGGGATATTAAGTGTTTTAAGTGTCTCGGAAGAGGCCACATAGCAAGCCAATGCCCAAATCAAAGGACCATGGTATTGCGAGCCGATGGCGAGATCGAAACGGAGGATGAGGAGGAGAAAGAATCTGAATCAGCTTCTGACGTCGAGGAGGACGTGGAACAACCCATGGAAGGAGAACTACTTGTTGTAAAACAAAGCTAAGTCTCCAAGGCGCGGAGAATGATCTCCAACGAGAGAATATCTTCCACACTCGGTGCCAAGTCGGAGGCAAAGTCTGTAGCGTCATTATCGACGGAGGCAAATTGTACCAATGTAGCAAGTACCATGATGGTTGAAAGACTTGGTTTACCTACTACCAAGCATCCGAGCCCCTACAAACTACAATGGCTCAATGACGGAGGAGAGCTTAAGGTAACAAAGCAAGTACTTGTCTCTTTCAACATCGGCAAGTATTCGGATGAAGTTCTTTGTGACGTCGTCTCGATGCATGCGGGCATTTGCTACTTGGCCGACCGTGGCGCTTTGATAGACGAGTTCAACACGACGAGTATGCCAACCGGTATACATTCAAATTCATGGGAAAGAATGTGACGTTGGCGCCATTGACTCCCAAACAAGTGTATGAAGACCAAATCAAGCTAAAAGCTTCTATTGAGCAAATGAGAGAAAAGAAAAGAAAGTTGTAAAAAATAAAAGAAGAGAAAATAAGAAAAGAAAACAAAAGAGAGACAAGAAAATATCCAAGAAAAGAAGAAAAGAAAAGAAAATCGAGAAAATGAGTGTTTTTGCAAGAGTTAGTGATGTGAGGAAGGCTTTGGTGATGAATCAAACTGTTCTTGTACTTTTGTACAAGGAAGCATTAATTTCTACTAACGATTTACCCGATACCCTACCCCCTCCTATTTTGTCTTTGTTGCAGGATTTCCAAGACGTTTTTTCGGAAGAAACCCCGAGTGGTCTTCCACCACTTCGTGGAATCGGTTATTCCAAATCGACCTGCTTACCGAGCCAATCCGGAGGAGACCAAGGAGTTGCAAAGACAAGTCAATGAGCTAATGGAAAAAGGCTACATTCGCGAGAGCCTAAGTCCCTGTGCTGTTCCCGTATTATTGGTTCCCGTATTAATGTGAATATTAAATAAGTTAAATTTGATATTATAGATCAAGAAGAGTGAAATTTGGGAGTAGATCGGGGAAAAGAAAAAGTAAAGGACTAAATTGTAAAGTTTAGTCACATTTTGTATCGAGGTAAGTTTACAGTAAATAAATGCAATATTCTTTTATTTTACATTATTATTGTTAATTTCCAGCATTTATATACTTATTTTATTTGAATATTTAAAGTCGAATTAAAGGCGAAGTGACAGAGAAAAAGCATTAGGAAGCCCCGTTTGAACCTTAGGAATGTTAGGATATTGGGGTTAATAGGACAGGACAGGACAGAAATGAGCCATGTAAGTCCATATCAGATATATAGCTTTGGAGACAAGAATGAGCCATGTAAGCCCATATTAGATATATATATATATATATGGCATTGGAGACAGGAATAATTCATATAAGTCCATGTCAAAGACATGGCATTGGCAGGATATTGATAGATAGGAACGACCCTAGTATCCTTAGTATTCCGAGTGGTTCAACGGGTCATTGTACACGTTAAATTACAGTGAATTATCAGAAAAAGGGAAGGTAGATTATATTTATGAATAGTGAAAGGTCAGGTAAGAAAGAAGGTAAGTGAGTAAAGAAGAAGGTAGAAAATGAGAAGTAAAGAAAGTTTATGAGGCTAGGTGACATTATGTATAATTATTCGTTATGTTGAATGTTGTAATTTATTTGCTTGTAAGCTTACTAAGCCTAGTGCTTACTCTCATTATTTTATTTTTTCTTATAGTTTTTATCAAGCCATTCGGGGATCGAAGGAAACGTCGGAGACCCGATCACACTATCAAAGAAATCACATTGGTATAGTTAGACGTTTCGTTTTGTGTATGGCATGTATAGGAACTTGGTTTCTTTTGATATGATATGATCAATGAATGATGTGTAAATACTTGCTAGTGATTAGCTAATAGAGTGGCTGATGATATACATGTTTAATAGTATGTATGATTAAGTAGTAACTATCACATGAAAACTAAGAAAATGTGAAAGTAACTTAAAATGATTCAAGTATCGTAAATAACGGATTTTGAAAATCACAAGAAATTGTAAAGACATGGGTTGATGGTGAATAATATATGAAATTAAAGCTCGTTGTGTCTATTTTCATATCGAATTAGCAAAACAGGTAAAGGTTTTGTATGTTATAGGGTACTGAGTTTTGGTGAAATAGGGCCAGAGCGATTTTTGGACCCCCTATTCCAACTTTAGAAATTCACCATAAATTTTAAAAAAATAATTAGGTGGTGTACTTTATATGGTTAGAATCCTTATTAAATCTAGTTTTAATAGAAATAAATGGTATAGTCATATGATTTTTTTACAGAGAGAAAAGTGGTTCGTAGTAAGTAGAGGCCAGTGCAGTCAAATTCTGAAACAGTGGTAACTTTAACTAATAAACCGTACTAATTGGATAAGTAAAAAATTCTAGAAAACAATTAGTAGATAGATATATGAGTCTAGTTTCAGGAAAAATTTACGGATCTTAATTTTGAGTTTTGAAACTCGAGAAATGAATTTTTAAACAACCATGACGCAGAAAAATAGTTTATTCTGAAAATTAAAATAAGTGGTTTAGAGTTGTTTAAAAGGTAAGATAAGTTTAGTAACACCTCAAGCTTGACTCCGATGATGGTTTTGGGTGTGGGGGTGTTACATTTATTGGTATCAAAGCAGGTTTAGTCGGTTCTCAGAACAGTTAGTGTGAGTAAAAGTCTAGCTATACATGCCATACTTGTATTTTGATAGTGTGGCGACTCCTGACGATTTTTAGATATTTTGTTTTATAGTAATGGATCCCGAGCGAGCTGGTGATGATGATGTAGAAAGTAATGCACCTGCTCCCGCGAAAGGGGCAACGCCATCTGAGAATAGGCCAGTAACAGTTAATCAGGGAGGAGTGACTCGAGAAGCTCTCTTCCAAGCTTTGAATGATTTGTTTGCCGAGTTCGTTCATACGAATCTGGCAGTTAGACCTCACCCCCTAATGATTCTCAGGCTACCCATGTAGCTCAAGCTCCCCCAGTCACAAGTACAGTGATCAGGAAACAAGGGACAGAAGAGTTTCGAGCAACAAAAGATGATGATGCAGAAAGAGCAGAATTTTAGTTAGAAAATACTACCAGAGTCTTTGACGAATTATCTTGTACACCCGAGGAATGTATGAAATGTGTAGTATCACTTCTTAGAGACTCAGCTTACTACTGGTGGAAGACACTTGTATCAGTTGTACCAAAGGAGAAGGTCACTTGGGATTTCTTTCAGGAGGAATTTCATAAAAAGTACATCAGTCAGAGGTTTATTGACCAGAAGAGAAAGGAATTCCTAGAATTGAAACAAGGTAATATGACAATGACCGATTATGAGCGCGAATTTGTCAGGCTTAGTAAATATGCTCGAGAATGTGTGTCCACAGAGGCTATTATGTGTAAAAGGTTTGAGGATGGGTTAAATGATAATATCCGATCGTGCAAGGGTGTCCTAGAAATAAAAGAGTTCGTTATTTTAGTTGAGAGAGCCAGTAAAGCGCGAGGAGTATTAAAACAAAAGGCAAAGTTGAGACAGAGACACAAGATACAAAGAAGAGACAGATGAGCAGGTTATTCCAGGCTACATCCAAAAGACCAAAGGAGTTTTCTACCAGATCTAGTTTCTCAGCCGGGTATTCTAGTCAGAATAGAGGCAGCAGATTTAAGGATTCGAAGGCTCAGAACACCTCGATTGAGAGTGTAGGTAATGTTGGACAGGGTAGATCAGGGTGTTCACGGTGTGGTAGACTTCATTATGGTCCTTGTCGGGTAGGCGAAAATGTTTGTTATAAATGCGGTGCTCCAAATAATTTTGTACGAGAATATCCAGAGGTGGCTAATCGAGAGATAACACAGAGTGCTAGATCCAGAAATGCTCCTACTAGAGGCAGATCACCGAGGCAACCGGGAGTAGGAGCAAGTAACAGAGGTACCTCAAGAGATTCGGCTGTGAGACCAGATGTTAGAGCCTCTGCAAGGACTTATGCTATTCGTGCACGCGAAGAGGCATCCTTCCCCGATGTGATTACGGGTATATTTTCTCTATATGATATTAATGTCATTGCTTTGATTGATCCGGGTTCAACTCATTCATATGTTTGCAAGAAATTGATGTCTAGTACAAGTATGCCTATAGAATCTACAGAATTTGTGATTAAAGTATCGAATCCATTAGGTAAGCATGTATTAGTAGATAAAGCAATTAAGGAACAAAAGTATTGCACTTGTGAAAGTACTATGGAATAGACATGGGGTAGACGAGGCTACATGGGAACCCGAAGAGGCTATGTGAAAATAGTACCGAAATCTCTTCACAGGTAAGATTTTCGGGGACGAAAATCCCTAAAGGGGGGAGAAATGTAACATCCCGCCTAAACGGAACAGTGGTCGTGAAACCACAAATTCGAGGTAGAAAAATTTATTTTATTATTATTTTGAGGTTCATGATATGATTGCATGATTGTGTGAAAATTTTGTAATGAAATTCTATGCATAAAGTGCTTAAGTTGAGATTAGGGACTAAATCGAATAATTTGCAAAACTTGCATTCTAGAAGTTTTTAGTATGAAATTGCTTTGGAATATTAATTAGGAGGGTTTAAATAAAATTTTACCAATTTCTAAGTTCATGGACAAAATAGGACATGGATGGAATTTTTGAAAGTTTAATAAGGAAGGGCACTTTGGTCATTTGGATATTAAATGAAATAAAAAGGGAAAAATAACACAAAATTCATTATCTTCTTCATTAGCACGAAATTTAAAGGTTTCTCCATAGCTAGGGTTTGTTTCAAGCTTTCAAGCTCCATAGTAAGTGATTCCAAGCCCCGTTTTTAATGTTCTTTACGTTTTCGGAGTCCCGGTGGCTCGATAAACCTTATGCTAGCAATAATTTAAGTTAGGGTTCATATTTGGAAAAATACCCATAGGTGAAAAGTGTTTATTTTGATGTTTTATGATAGAATATGAGGTTTTAAATTATGTTAGACAACTTGTGCTACTCGGTTTTAAGTGAAAACGAGTAAAAGGGCTTAATCGGTAAAAATACTAATAGTCATAAGTACATGTTAGAGTGTGAATTTGATGTTGTCATAGATGGGAAAAATGATCAGCATGTCATAAAACATAAGAAAATAGGATGAAGTTTAAATTACGAGCCTTAGGGAAAAAGTGCAAATATGTGAAAGTTTAGGGGCAAAAATGTAATTTTTCCAAAGTTTGGGTCAAGGACTGATTTGATAAATGTGAATATTAAATAAGTTAAATTTGCTATTATAGATCAAGAAGAGCGAAATTCGGAGTAGATCGGGAAAAGAAAAGTAAAGGACTAAATTGTAAAGTTTAGTCACATTTTGTATCGAGGTAAGTTTACAATAAATAAATGCAATATTCTTTTATTTTACATTATTATTGTCAATTTCCAGCATTTATATACTTATTTTATTTGAATATTTAAAGTCGAATTAAAGGCGAAGTGACAGAGAAAAAGCATTAGGAAGCCCCGTTTGAACCTTAGGAATGTTAGGATATTGGGGTTGACAGAGACAGACAGAGACGTAAATGAGCCATGTAAGTCCATATCGGATAAATGGCTTTGGAGACAGGAATGAGCCATGTAAGCCCATACTAGATATATATATATATGGCATTGGAGAGGAATAATTCATGTAAGTCCATGTCGAAGACATGGCATTAGCGTGATATTGATAGAGTGAACGACCTTAGTATCCTTAGTATTCCGAGTGGTTCAATGGGTCATTGTACACGTTAAATTACAGTGAATTATCAGCAAAAGGGAAGGTAGATTATATTTATGAATAGTGAAAGGTCAGGTAAGAAAGAAGGTAAGTGAGTAAAGAAGAAGGTAGAAAATGAGAAGTAAAGAAAGTTTATGAGGCTAGGTGACATTATGTATAATTATTCATTATGTTGAATGTTGTAATTTATTTGCTTGTAAGCTTACTAAGCTGATACAACCACACCTTCCGAGTTGTCGGCTGCCAATAAAGATCCTCTCGAATTGCCCGTAGGACCGATCACTCGAGCTCGAGCAAAGAGATTCAAAGACGCAACAACAGCCTTAGTTGATAGAGTTTGGGGTGAAACTGTTGCTGGACTTCTTGAAAGCTCTTGGACCAACAAGCCAAGCAAACCATGCATACTCCTTCAAGCTTAAATCAGCTCAACTTCAACTTAACTTAGCTCAATGAGCTCGTTTCAGCTCATTTCATTATTGCGTTTATTATGCTAGAATAAATCGTTTAATTTGTCGTTAGTTTTATTAGTTATTTGTTTTAATAATTAATTTGTCATAATCTGGACATGTTTTAATTATGTTCTAAATTAAGTACTTAATTAATTAGGACCAATTAAATATGTCTTAACTATTACAAAGATTAATTATGTCCAAATTTAATTTATGGTGCAAGATTTATTTGTCTATGTTGTCAATTTAATGTGTCTAAAAGGGATTTAATTTGCTGAATTAAATGTTGTAGGTACATTACCCCTTGGACGGCATAGGTGCATGGATGATTTAAAATTGGTGTGCTGATATTTGGTGTCCCCTAAGTGACCATTCAGCCAAACCTTACAACTCTTCAAGAAGACCGATTGGCTGCCCAAGACAAAATTAATGCTGTTCACACCCACCCGATTATTCCTTTCACACCAAGGGCTGTTCGGTTTTGTTTGTTCACACATGTGTGGCTGTTCAAATTAGTTTGTTCACATTCTAAGACTATTGAAGTGCTCTAGACAGCTCCTTAATCACATGAACATTCGGCTGAATCAAACAAAGAAGATTAATTCCAAATTCAAGCATTTGGTCGAACCTATTGATGGCATTTCAGCTCCCAAACAATTCATTCAATTTTTCTATTGAATCAAGGCATCTAGAAGCTGCCCTTACCATTCTCCATGCACAAGAAACTTCAAGGAAGCTTCATCAAAATTCTGGAATTTTCAAAGAACCATTTAGCTACCTCAAGAGCCTATTCGCTACCCTTGCATTCACTATAAATTGTGGCTTGTGTTACTTTGAAAAGAACTTTTAGACTTTTGTTAATGTTATGTCTGCCAATTTGTTAGGCAAAACTTTTCTCAAATTTCGTTCAAAGATTCGATTGGCTTCCTAGCGTCTAGTGTGTCAACCGTTGTTCTTTGTCGAAATCGAACTTATCACTACTCGTAGTGTGGCGTTCAAACATACCGAGGTTCCTATCTTGTTAGATAGTGGGTCGAGGTTTTCATTTACCAATTCCAAACCGAACTAAAAGAGCTTATAAACAACGGGTCGATATCAAATCGGTATTGGTTCTTGTTTGCACTTTTTGTTCAACCCCATTTCTCCATTTACCAATTGTACCTAAACTGACTATTCCATTCGAACCATTTCTTAATACCATTTCGTTCTTACCCTTCATTCCATTACGTCCTTTTTTTCAATTCCCCCTTACCTAATTGAACCAATTCATTCATCCATACCTATTCGGACTCCAAACCCGAACTTTCAAATTCTTCTTACCTATTCTAATTCGAACCCAAAACCAATATCCTTCCTTCCTTCATCCGACCTTTTCAATTAAACCTAACGTAACTTCTTGTTGACGATCGGGCACATTAATACGACTCGACTCTTCTGAGGTGGATTGTATCATAAGCCTAGTGCTTACTCTCTTTATTTTCTTTTTCTTATAGTTTTTATCAAGCCACTCGGGGATCGAAGGAAACGTCGGAGACCTGATATACTATCGAAGAAATCACATTGGTATAGTTAGACGTTTAGTTTTGTGTATGGCATGTATAGGAACTTGGCTTCTTTTGATATGATATGATCAATGAATGATATGTAAATACTTGCTAGTGATTAGCTAATAGAGTGGCTGATGATATACATGTTTAATAGTATGTATGATTAAGTAGTAACTATCACATGAAAACTAAGAAAATGTGAAAGTAACTTAAAAATGATTCAAGTATCGTAAATAACGGGATTTTGAAAAATCACAAGAAATTGTAGAGACATGGGTTGATGGTGAATAATATATGAAATTAAATCTCATTTTGTCTATTTTCATATGGAATAAGTAAAATAGGTAAAGGTTTTGTATTTTATAGGGTATCTGAGTTTTGGTGAAATAGGTCTAGAGTGATTTCTGGATCCCCTGTTCCAAATTTAGAAATTCACCATAAATTTTACAAAAATAATTAGGTGGTTTACTTTATATGTTTAGAATTCTTGTTAAATCTAGTTTTAAAAGAAACAAACGGTATAGTCATATGATTTTTTTACAGAGAGAAAAGTGGTTCGTAGTAAGTAGAGGCCAGTCAATGAATTCGAAATAGGGTAACTTTAACTAATAAACTGTACTAATTGGATAAGTAAAAAATTCTAGAAAATAATTAGTAGATAGATATATTAGTCTAGTTTCAGGAAAAATTTACGGATATTAATTTTGAGTTTTGAAACTTGAGAAATGAATTTTTAAGCAACCATGATGCAGAAAAACAGTTTATTCCGAAAATTAAAATAAGTGGTTTAGAGTTGTTTAAAAGGTAAGATAAGTTTAGTAACACCTCAAGCTTGACTCCGGTGACGATTTCGGGTGTGGGGGTGTTACAAAAGATATATGTATATGTGGCGAAGCCACCGATTGCGCCGAGGTCGCCGAGATATTGTATGGTTACCGGATTGCAAATGAGGTCGCCGGATATTATGACAAAGTCACCGAATCAGATATATGTGGCGAGGCCACCGAATGCAAATGAGGTCGCCGAACGCTTCCTCCATCAATATAAACCCATGTCCCATGCAATGTAAACAATATGTCATGGAATACGATACGTAAATGTAACATCCTCGCTTTTAAAAAAATAACCCTGGGGTAAAATCGTAATTTTGCATGCATAAGGGTATTTCACTAATTATTACCTATTGCTAAGGTTTCATGCTCATTCTAATGTTTATCAAGTAATCAGAAGTACTTACCTCGTCTTTTTACCAAAGTGGGCCAACGCGTTGGCCCATTGGCCCGTTTTCGGCCCATTAAGCCCAAAAATATCATTGGGCACGAAAATGCACACTCTGCACTCTAATCATCCAAATGCACCATATTCATTTACAACTGTCTCACGAGCGCTCGCACGCTCGCGAGTTCTCAAAATACCAATTTTTCAGTATTTCGGTTTTTACCGATTCAGTCTAAGGGAGGGTGTCGTTTACACACCTGGTTGATGACGATTGATGACGATATCTCCTACACGATAATATTACAATCGATCACTAACATATTAGACTTATGAATTAACGATAACTAACATAAATCCACATCAACTAACCCAATCATTACACAAGTTAGTCATTTACGCACGTGGTGCAAAATAGTCATTTTACCCTCCAGGGGTAAATCGGTAGTCCTACCCTACAGGGGTATTTTAGTAATTCTACAACTTATCCATTTGGGCCTACGGACCCATTGGGACCACATGGCTCATTTCAGCCCATTGCGGCCCGAAATAGCCGTCCTACTGCTAGAGTAATGAGAAATACACACCTGTTAGGAGACTACAGTTAATCCATGCTCCAAACACTCTTAGCTGACGCCCAACCCAAACGAGCACGTCACAAAGCGAAAGGGATCAGCCAAGAAGGGTATGCCTACTCTCCTCATGGTTTGCTCTATTTAAAGCCAGCTCTCCATCTACTCTTATGTTAGCTTCCCGATGTGGGATCCCTCTATCACCAGAGTTTAAAACCAACACCAACTCTTGCCGTCCCAATATAGCAAAATAATCAACCTTTGTGTGCCAAAGGATTTGAACCAAAGTCCTCTCACATGCCAATTCACGCCACCACCACTAGGCCAACAACTCATTTGTGTCATAAATCCAACACATTAAACTTTAAAGCGCACCTACTTGCTTCCAGATTTATTGAAAAGAAAAACTAAAATATATTGCAAGAGCCAAGACTTGAACCTTGGACCCCTTGCTTCCTCTATGGCGTCACTTCCTTGTCCCCTAAGTGGCGCCACCTTGCCACTACACCACACTCCTTTTGTGTCATCTTTACCCTTTACTCTTAAAAGCCCAAACGCCAATTGTATCACTGCTCATAAAATTAAAATTTCGAAGACTACCACAGATTTAACTTAAGTTTGGGCCTTCCAAAGGCCCACTAACCTACTAAAATATATATTTTAACCAACCAGAACACACACAAATTTTAAAAATCATAGAAACACAGAAAACCCAAAAATTTGGGCATACAGTTTAAGTCCATGCGCGGGCTCGTTTTGTTGGTGCCTAAAAAAGATGGTTCATGGAGAATGTGCGTAGATTGTCGAGCTATCAAAAAAATTACCATCAAATATCATCATCCAATCCCTAGACTTGATGATATGTTAAATGAGCTTAGTGGTGCAAAATTGTTTTCTAAGATCGATTTGAAAAGTGGCTATCATCAGATTCGCATGCGGGAGGGGGATGAGTGGAAGACTACGTTCAAAACCAAATACGATTTGTATGAGTGGCTAGTGATGCCATTTGGCCTCACTAATGCTCCAAGTACTTTCATGAGGTTGATGAACCACGTTTTGACGTTTTTCATTGGTCATTTTTGTGTAGTTTATTTTGACGATATTTTGGTTTATAGTAAGTCTTTATATCATATTGAACATCTACGATCTGTGTTGGAAGTTTTAAGAAAAGAAGTGCTATATGCAAACCTTTAGAAATGTAACTTTTGTACTAACAAAGTTGTTTTTCTAGGTTTTGTTGAAGTGAAAATGGTCTAGAAGTGGATCAAAAGAAGATCAAGGCAATACGAGAATGGCCACGTCCGACCAATATCAGCCAATTTCGAAGCTTTCATGGCCTTGCAAGTTTCTATAGGAGATTTGTACCAAACTTTAGCACACTTGCTGCCCCATTGACTAGTATTATAAAAAAGAATACACCTTTTCTTTGGTCTGATAAACAAGAATCTTCTTTTGTTAAAATCAAAGAGTGTTTAACTAATGCTCCACTTTTATGTTTGATATACATACGGATCATGAGGCTTTGAAGTATTTGAGAGGACAAACCAAGTTACACAAATATCACGCAAAATGGGTCGAGTTCTTAGAATCCTTTCCATATGTCATCAAATACAAACAAGGTAAGGAAAATATCATTACGGATGCTCTTTCGCGAAGGTATGCTCTTTTAAATTTTTAGATGTTAAATTACTTGGTTTTGTTTATTTAAAAGAATTATATGCTGATGATTCTAATTTTGGAGAGATTTATAAGTTTGTCCATGTATATGGAAAGAAAATGGCAAATTTTGTTAAACAATTGCATCAGCGAGTTAAAGATAATATCGAGCAAAGAATGGAACAATATGTTCATTAATTTAACAATGATCGTAAATGAGTGATATTTGAACCTAGTGATTGGGTTTGGATTCACATGCGTAAAGAGAGATTTCCTGTTCAACGATGATCCAAGCTTTTTCCACGAGGAGATGGACCTTTTCAAATCTTGGAAAGAATTAATGATAACGCATATAAATTGGATCTACCTGGTGAGTATGGGGTTAGTGCAACTTTCAATGGTGCTGATTTATCCCTTTTTGATGTAGGTGATGATTTGGGGACAAATCGTCTCGAAGGGGGGAATGATGCGACCACAGCTCGGGAAATTACTACCGAATCTATTGAGCTGCCACAAGGACCTATATCTCAATCACGAGCTGAGAAATTTCAAGAAGCATTAGTGGATCGAGCTTGGGGAGAGCGCAAAGTCGAATCTAATAGCCATGCATGGAACAGGTCAATTGGATTCACTTGCAATTTATTGTAACTCTTCAGCTCATAACTGTTACAATTCAAGGTTGTTACACATTCAATAAAGTGGCTTTTCAAGTCATTTTTGGTTGCAAGAAAGGGGGCTATTACAAATGAGGTTTTATACATCATTTAAGGAGCTTTAAGGAGCATTATACCATCCTTTTATTTCAGTGGCAACTGCTTCATCTACAAGCCATTTTTGCTACTTCAAAAATTAACTCAAAGCATTCAAAATGCCTTTAGGGAGTTGGTGTTTACTCGGCTAGCCAAGGGACAATTCAAGAGTCATTTTTCAAGCATTTACGGTCATTCATTCAGCTGAATTGAAGAGAATTCAAGAGTGGAGCTATTTGGTTCAAGAATGTCAAAAAACTTGAACTTTATTTTAGTTTTTAATTAGCATATTAAGTTGAATTCTTATGACTATTCGTCTAGCCTATTCTAGCACTATAAATAGGAGAAATCAACCTTTGTAAAAGGACTTTTTTTGATGAATTTGATAATATCTTATTACTTTGTGAGTGTTCAACTCCCATTGTTCTCCAAAGACTGAGTTGGCTTATCAAGCAACCTTTGTGGTGTCAATTCTGTTTATTTTATAAACTTATCACTTGTATCCAAGTGTGGCATTCACCATACCGAGGTTCCTATCTTTGTAGATTGCGGGTCAAGGTTTACTATCAAACGATCTTTACCATTTTTTCATCACCCTATTCAGCTTAATTACTTTCTAAGCTTTGGGTCAACAGGAATCTATTATGTTGGTTCATTCTTAAATTTTAGCCTACCATCTATCATTGTTTATCTAACCTTTGTGCAACCTTTTCTTTTAACTTATCCTTCAACTATCTTAAGCATATTTTTTTTCAAATTGTCAATCTTACCCAATTTAAACGATCGGACAAAACATGACTCGTGACATCCATATTCGAGTTCGTATCACCTAATCTGGCTATAACGTCCAAACCAGGTTTGGGGTGTTACATTGTTTTCTTGATTCTTTTAATTGTCTAAAATAGTAAAATTGGACCAAGATTCAGTTTCTTGATTTTCTTGAAAACAAGATAGTGAATCTTGATTTTCTTTTCCAATCATGTCTGCATCTAGGGCCCTCGTAACAAAGTCTTGGATGGGCTCATTCAATCTTGCTTAAATTTGCTTGGCCTTTGACTCTGTTATTGAGTCTTAAGGAAATTTGAGGCTACCACATTCATGAGCCTGATTTTAGGCCTTGCGACTCATATCACATGTTGTGATGGAGATCTGAGTATCCAAAAAGAGTCTTTAATATGTATTTTCATCTTCAAAAATTGCCAATGTATCAATATGATTTGATATTTTATGATGCTATGTGATAAATGAGTCTAGCATGCCTGTTTTTAACTCTTATGTTTGTGATTTATTGTAGCATCTTGAATACTTACTGATGTGATTTCGTGCATCAAGGTTGAACCAATTCTTATCAAGGCGAAATAAGTTGATGTTGGGCCAAATTTCCATGATCCATATCTTCTTGTGATGATCAAAACAAAGACTGATCCTTTGTGTTTACCAATTGGGCTAACTATAGGAGGTCGAACAAAGTGGGTCAAAGAGGAGTTTAAAGGGCCTATGTGCGGATGAGAAGGAATGAGGTGGATGAATGCAAAAGTGGATCATACAGTTTGTTCAAGTCGCGAATTTGACTTAGGGTTCTAGACGTTGGGAAAGAAACTTGGACTTTAACACAACCTGAATGCAATCAAATCCAAGTTAGATAAAACAATTAAAATGAATAACTAAGATAATTAAAATAGAATAATAAATCTACGATTAGAATAATAAGGAAGAAAATAAAAAAGATAAATGGAAAGATAGAACGTGGTATGTAGAAGTCTTAAGAAGCCTTGGAAACATGAAGCAACCCCTTCAAGTGACTCTAATTAGGGGTGAGCATTATCAAATGAAAAAATTGAGTTAAATCAAGTTGACGAATCCTATGTTATCATCCTAACTCGATTTGAAATTTTCTCGAATTGAGTCGAGTGAGATGGAATTTAAATCGAATTAAATCGAATTAAATCGAATATATTTGTTCAAGTTAAATTTAAAAATGACTTTGGATCCTTGTAACCGTTGTCACTATGTATTTTGAAGTTAAAAATATATTAAATATAAAAAATGTGATTTTTAATACAAGTTATCTTTAAGATAATATGTAAAATTGATACCAACATAAAATTTTAACATGAATATTTTATGGCATCATCAATAATTCAATTTTAACAAAAATTTATAAATATTTAATATGATTAAACAATTCAATTATATAAATAGTACAAATTGTGAAATTTAATTGAATCATATAATAGTAGATATAAATAAAATTGTTACTATATAAGTTTAGGAATTTTTGGATGATTTTTTATTTGGGGATAAATGGTGAAAATGTAAAAGTTTAAGGAAAATAAAAAGTTTTGAGAGTTAGGGGAGTAAATTTTTGAAGGGAAAGGAAATGGGGGGAAAATATTCAAAAAAAATGGGGGAAAATATTCAAAAACATGGGGGGAGAAATGGAAGGTAGATGGAGGGTAGGATGGCAGGGAAGTAAAAGTTTTAGGGTGTAACACCCCTTACTCGAGTTCGATGCCGGAACAGGATACGAGGTGTTACCAGACTTAAACACATACAAACATATATTTCCCTGTTATGAAGTTTCGCTCTAAATAAAAACTTCTCGCAATACCGTAATGTCCCTCCTACGGGCCTACGACTTTAGGATTGATTCGGAACAAATCTGTGCACTCTAGAAAACTTTGTAAAATTTCAAGTAGACAGGGGCACACTCTCGTGTGGAAGGTAAACACGCCCATGTGCATTCTTAACATGGGCATGTTGAAGGCCCGTGTGACTCATAGGGGCTGAGCATATCGGGACACGCCCATGTCCCTAGCCCGTGCGAATTTATTTTTCGATTCAAACCTACAGGGGTTTTCACACAGCTTGGCACATGCCCGTGTCCTCTACACGCCCATGACACCCCCGTGCCTTAGCCTATGTGCAAAAACCTTAACATTCTGTTTCTGACATCAGCAACATCTTAAGAGCACACAGCCATGGTACACGTCAATGTACTAGGCCATGTCCTCCACACGGTTGGGACACACGGTCGTGTCTCCGCCCGTGTGGTTACTACTGGGCATTTTGTTTTGCCAAAAATTAGGTATAGGGGACACACGGCCTGACTACACCCCATAGGGCAAGCCGTGTGTCACACACGGTCTAGACACACGCCCGTGTGTCTGCCTGTGTGGACAAAGACAAGGCTATCTACCAAGCCTTTTTGCCACCCTTACTTGCACCAACCTACACAACATCAAGCATAAACAATCCAAGCATGAATACACATAACCAAACAGCCACAACTATGAAAATCTTCATCAAATGCATTTAATAAAAATCAATATTAGCCAACATTAATGGCCTATACAAAATGAATATCACATCCATCATATGAGCTAACACATCTGGCTAAAATAACAAGACACTAAAACAAAAGATCAAGTCCCTATACATGCCATACTCAAAATATTTAAACTAATTATGCCAAGAGCTTAAAGTGATTGTGTGATCAATGCCTTCAACGTTTCTTGATTCCCGATGCTAGCTTGGCAGAACTATAAGAAAATGAAAAGAGAGGGAGTAAGCATAAAACTTAGTCAGTTGCATATAAATAGGTAACAACATCAACCATGCGTATTACAAATTAACACAACATTCTTGAGTGAACAAAGGTAATTATCACTACATGCCTATATATCCCAAGTATAAGCCAAAGATTTCAATATCATCCCAAAATCATTTTTATGGCTAGAACTTACTCATGTCAATCTTATCATCAAGGCAACATAACTAGACTCATATCTCATGAGTTTCGAATAAGAACTTGTACCACTCACAACATGATTATATCATTCCATATTTTTATCATCAACTTTTAAATAACCAATGAAACCATTTGGAATACTAAAGGAAATCTAATAAGCCTTACACAAGAGGGTGAATTGCTGATGCCATGTTCCAAACATGGTCTTACACTGGCTCACATTTTGAGGTTGATGCCATGTCCTAGACATGGTCTTACACTAGCTCTCGTCTCAAAGCCGTTGCCATTCCCAGACATGGTCTTACACTGGCTCTCATGATGTGGCCCATGCCATGTCCCAGACATGGTCTTACACTGGCTCTCACAACATCACCGATGCCATGTTCCAAACATCGTCTTACACTAGCTCTCATATCGTGGCTGACGCCATGTCCCAGACATGGTCATACACTAGCTCACATATCACCCAAATGTCATGGCATGGATATCCAGTTTATTCCTAGGTTCAATCGGGACCTTACTACATTAAATTTCATCATGCAATATTTATAAGCAATTTCAACCATATTACGCAAAATTAATCATTCAACACACAATAACGATAAAGTTGCCTTACTTATGTGCAACTTACCTCGGTATACAAAAAGTGGGCGATTAGTTGGATTTAGTCTACTTGCTTGGCCTTCCTCCGGTCTAGGCTGGATTTTTATTTCTTGATCTAAAATGATAAAAATTCACTAATTCAATCATCATATTAATCAATACATTTCATAATTCATATCTTTTCAAAATGACCATTTTGCCCCTAGAGTTTCACAAAATTACAGTTTTACTCCTGGGCTCATAAATTGATTTTCATCGAATTTCCTCATTAACCAAGCTTAGCCAAAACTACTTTAAGGCTACAACATCTCATAATTTCAATTATTTCACACATTTACCAAATAATTTATAACTTATGCAAAATGGTCCCTAGTTAGGGTTTTCATGAAAACTACTTCACAAAAGTTATTTATTTAACAACCATAAATCACTTTCTTCTATAAAATTTCAGCAACCAACATGAGTACTCTCATGAAAAAACCCTAGACTCTCAACCATTTTGCAAAATAGTCCCCTCATTAGTTAGCTTATGCTACACGGGTCCCAAAAGTACAAAAATTATCAAGAAAAGTCATCAAAATCACTTATTTTTTAGAGAACTTAATGGCTGAAAATTTCAAACTTTCAAGACCCCTTTCTTGCTGAAAATTTTGATGGAGAAGAGAAGAAGAGAAAAAAGATGATAGCTAGCCTTTAGGTTTATTATTTATTTATCAATTAAGTCACCTACCGTTTGACCATCTCATGAATTAAGGCTCCATTCTAGGCACTAACATTTTATTGGTCTATTTACTTATTAAGGACCTCTATTTTAATGTTCTATAGCTATTTGACATCTCTAGTTAGTAGAACAAGACTTTTGCACTTTATGCGATTTAGTCCTTTTTCGTAATTAGGCATACAATTGCTAAAATCATTTCACCAAAATTTTCATGCACTCATATAATTAAGCTAAAACACATAAAATAATATTAAAAATAATTTTTTGGCCTCGGGTTAGTGGTTTCAAAACCACTGCTCTGACTAGGCCCAAAATCGGGTTGTTACATGGGGAGAATATGGAAGGGAGTAAAAGTATTGGGGGAAAGTAAAAAGGTTTGAGGATTTGGGGTAAAAATGTAAAATATTATAGTTTGGTATTCGGTTTATTTGAGTTATTCAAATTCAAAAATTAAATTTGATTCAAACTTAAAATTTAAAAAAAAAATGAGTTGACTCAAAAAACTTGATTTCCTTGAATAAATCAATTTGTTAAACTCAAAATTCAAAATATTTTTCAAATTTTTCTAGTAAAATCGAGTTTTACTCACCCTTAGCTCTAATTTCCCCTCCAAGAAAGGAAACTTGGCAAGAAAAAGTTTGAAGATGATTCCCACAATTTGAAAAATTTGTTAAAACTCTTCTAAAAGAAGCTCAAGAGAAATTCTTGAAAGGAAAACTCAAAGAGAATTTATTAATTCAAAAGAGAAGTTGAATAATAATCAATTGTTTGATTTGTGTACAATGCAAAAGCCTATATATAGGTTAGCTAAATAAATCTAAATAAAGCTCTTAAACATAATAGAACTCTATTTAATCTAAACAAGAAGTAGTTTTAAACTAAACTTTCTTATTGACATAAAACTCCAAAATAACTTAAACTACTTTATAATTATTAAAAATTTGAAATAATAAAATAATAAGAGCTGATAATTACAATATTGGGCTCATTTATAATAAAAATTAAGCCCAAAGCCTAAACCCAGTATGATTTAAATCTTGAATTAAAAGCCTGAAACTCGTAATTTCTGTCATAATCACATCCAGAAATTCTACTCGCGTAGTCTTTATTTGATGCGATCACGCCCTCAGCACACTCTCGGACCAGCTCCCTAAGCATTGCTTGCCAACTCTTGCAACCTGACGTAGTTCGATTCTAGCTCAATGGAGCTCGATTCTAGCTCATTGAGCTCAATTTTATCCTTTTTAATTTTGTTTTAGTTCATTTTAGCTTTCGTCTATCTTATTTTTTTTGCTGGAACAATTTCATGCTGGAAAATTTTCATGTGTGTAGCTAATTCGTTAATTTATTTCAGCTCATAAATAAATTATAATTTGAATCTAATAATTGTAGTGTTTAATGTGTCTTAGTTTAATGCATGTTGTTAATATGTCCTAGCTTAATATCGATTTTTAATGTGCCTTGGCTGCTGCTGAAAATAAGTGTCTTAGTCATTGTTTGATTTTAATGTGTCTTAGTTTAGACAAATTAATTACATGTTCCAAATTAATTAGTTTAGCTGCTGCTGAATTTAATTGTGTCTGTGATACGAGCACGCCCCACGAACTTCATCGAACAAGCCTGTCAAGCCGAGCATTGACATGTTGGCAAGCTGATCCAAGCTCATTTCCAGCTCCACTAGCTTCGTCCAGCTCAAATCCAGCTTATTCGAGCTCAATCCAACTTGCCTGAGCTAAACCGAGCTCACTCCTAGCTCATATTCAGCTCACGAGCTAAACCTTAGCTCAGCTTCAGCTTAGGAGTTTAATCTCAGCTCAACTTTAGCTCACGAGCTAAAGCTTAGCTCATTTTAGTTTAACTCGGTTTGTCTTTAATGCATTAAATAAAATTTGCACATATTTATTTAAGCATTAAACTTGTCTTATATTAATATTTGTTATTAATATGTCATAGATATCACATAACTTAAATGTGTTCACCTTGTGCTGAATTTATGTGTGTTCACATGATGTCTTATGAATTGTTTTATTTCTTGTAGGTACAATGCTCATGGACGGCGCAATGAATGCTTGAAGAAACATCTCTTTTGGACATCCCACATGCATGAATGAACAACATTTAATTAGGTGCATGTATGACCAGATTCAAGGTGTTTACAAGTTCATGTATTTGCCAAATACATGAATGCACAAAATACATGAATGCTTGGGTTCAAATGCACATTCGGTTACATGAATGATGAAGATTCATGCATGAATGTATCTAGAAGATCCAATCCTTTGACGGTACACATGCATGCATGGAAGGAAATTAATGCAAGTTCATGTAGGGCTTGGTGCAATGTATGAAGAGGTGCATGTAGAATTGAGGTTCAATGGGCGGCATTTAAGGGAGTACATGTCTGGAGACGTTCATGCAAGTAGGGGCTATTTAATGTTCATGTTTTGAAGGTTCATGGACCGAATTTATGGAGGAACATACATTGGGACGTTTCATGCATGACCCACGCATTTTCAAGCTAACCATTCAAGTATTCAAGGTGCATTAAAGCTTCATTCGCCAAGGGGATGATGGAACATTAAAGGGCTGCACATTCATGGATATTCATGATTTTTCTTCTAGAATTATCTAGGTGTTTATGGTAAATTTCTTAGCTTCTAAACTTGTCCATTCAGCTACTTTTATTTAGGCTATAAATATATGTTATTTCATTTGTAAGAGGTTAGACTTTTCACTTAATGAAACTTTGTTAAACTTTTATGGAATTTGTGAGATTTCTTTCTCTCATATTTCGTTGAGGACTTCGTTGGCTTATCTAGGAAGCCTAGTGGCGTCAACCCTGTTCTTCACTATCCTAAACTTATCACTATCAAATAGTGTGGCGTTCACCCATATACCGAGGTTCCTACTTTGCTAAGTAGTGGGTCGAGGTTTATCACTTTCATCCTCCACCTTGAAAGCCTATAAGCATTTTGGGCCGATATTTTCTAATATTGGTTCATGCTTGCTTTTAAGAACCCTTTTCTTCTATATCCATCCTCTATTCACTTCTTTCACTTTCCCTTCCAATTTAGTCGAACCTGTATTTATCCATAAACCATCATAGAACCATTATACATAGCTTCTGTCCTATTTTTCCATCAACTTCATTTCAAAAGTGAATTGAATGATAGTTTCTAGTAGACGATCTGGCAACTCAGCATACGACTCGACTCTCCCCGAGGCGGTTCGTATCAGTCTGAAACTTAATTAATTTGCTAAATTAATTTGTGCAGCCATAAATAATGGACAGCTTGAATATCAGAGAGCTGCTGATTTAGTTCTCCCAAGCATCCCTTCGTGGAGACCAATGGCCAAGAGAGTTTTCACATTGCTAGAAATGTTTTTCACACTAGGGACCATTCGGTTTGGGGCTTTCACATTGATGCGAGCTTGGCCAAGGAGCTAGTTGCTAAACCCTTGGAGCTGCCGTTGGGACCAATCATCCAAGTCCAAGCAAAGAGGTTCCAAGAGACTATTTCAAGCTACATAGATCGAGCTTGGAAAGAAGGAGTGTTTGATCAACAAGTGACCAACTCAACAAGCTCATTTTGCAACGTTCTACAAGTTGACTTAGTTTGTTTCAATTCAAAAGGAGCTCAATTCTACACAAAGCTAGCTCATTGAGCTGGTTTCAATTTATTTACTTAATGCATTTATGTTGCTGGAATAAACTTAATTAGTTGTGTTAGTTAATTAGTTAAATTTCAGCTCAAAATAATTAATTAATTTAATGTGTCTTAAATATGGACATTTTAATTTAATGTATTAAATATGTCTTATATTAGTATATGCTTTAATGTGTCTAGTTTCAGACATAATTTTAATGTGTCTAGTTTAGGACAAATTTATTAGCTACTGCTAATTAATTTGTCTTAGCTGAATTAATGGTGTTTTAATTCAATTAATTTGCTGCCATTTAATGTCTCTAGGAATATGCATGAGACGGCATGGAATTGGCAGCCAACAAATGCACCCTTCATGGAAACCAAGGGCTAAAGATGGTGATGCCTGATCGTCTAATGAAGAAGTGTTGTTCGACTTGAGAAGCTTGGATGGAATTAGGCTTAGATTGGGGTTTAGGAACAAATATGGATTCAAAATGGTTGAGTTTGGATAGGTGTAGCTTCAGCTAACAAGAAATAAAAGTATAAATGATAGCTTGTTCAGTTAGGTGGGTAATTGTGGATGGACGGAAAGGAAATTTTAAGATGCAAGAGTGAACCAACACTAAATAGGAGTGCTGACCCAAAAATTATAATATATTAAGAGGAATAGTTGATGGTGATATCGACCTTGACCCGTTACCTAAAAAGGTAAGAACCAATGGTATGTAGGATGGTGAATGCCACACTCAAGTAGAGTGATAAGTTCGGAAAAGATTCAGGTTGATGCCACTAACTAAGTAGATAAGTCAGCTGAGTCTTTGGATGAAATTGAGAGAAGAAATTCTCACAAAAACACTTAGATAACATTCAAGTTGACAAAAGTTCTAAAACAAAGAAAAGAGTTACATATTTATAGTGCTGATCTTAGTCTAGCCGAATAGTCACAAAGCTAGCTGAATGGTCACTTAATTTTAGCTTTTAAATGAGATGAAAATTCCCGAATTCTTCAAGAAATTTCCAGGAAGCTTCCTTGTGCATGGGAGATGTCAAAGGGCAACTTCTAGATGCCTTAGTTCAGCTGGAACTTAATTGAGTGTTTTGGGAGCTGAGTTGAATCAATAAATTTGGCCTTGGTGTTTAGGATACTTAATTGAGCTGATGCTTGGAAAAGTTAAATGGACTTGAAGTTTTAATGAAATTCTTGGGTAGCTAGCCGGCCATGAAATGTGAACACAAGGAGACAATTGGCCACAAGGTGTGAAAGCAAAAATATGAACAGCCTTGTAATGTGAACGGCATGGGCTGCTAGTGGGAAAGCTTTCAATGGTAGCTTAGAGGAGCTAACCGGTTACTTTAAGAAGAAGAATCAGTAGCTGGTTATGGTTGTTGCAATGACCGAACCATCATGTCTTTTGGAGAAAATAAATCAGCAGCTAAACTTGCATTAATGTAGTCCCAAACATTTCACCTGCACTCAAATTAATTCAGCATATTAACTGAACTTAGACACATTAATTTCAGTAGCTCAAAGACATATTAAAACCTTGTATTTAGCTATGACATATTAAACATGTAAGGTTTAAGACATGTCTTAAATTCGGCTATAGCTTAGAACATCTTAATTAGCTAAATCGACTGGACAACATAAATGGGCAACAAGCTTTAAATTGGTCCTAAACTTGACGCATTAAAATAGCTAATAAATATGAACAAACTAAGACATAATTAAACTTAATTAAAATGTCTAGAATTAGACAAATTAAAACACATTTAATTATTGAGGCTGACTTTAACTAATTTAACTGGCTTATTTAATTTATTCCAGCAAACATAATTAAATAGAAATTAAGAATGAGCTCAATTGAGCTAGATGGAGCTGAGTTGAGCTCATGGAACTGAATGGGAGCTAAGGTTGCCTTGCAAAAGAATGCAAGGTGTCCTTGTTGAGCTTGTTTGAGCTCCTTCAATGCGTCCAGCCATGGTTTCATTCCATATGTGAGCAGCTAAGGCAGAAATGTGTTCTTTAAAGGATTTAGCTCATGCCCATGTAATGGGGCCTTAGGGTAGCTCGATCGGATCTTGGTTTGAGCTTGAGGAGCTCCACATCAGCCCCCCTCTTCGAAGTGACTTGTCCTCAAGTCAAATTCTGCATCAAATGGGGATAAGTCAGGCACACTGAATGTTGCACTTATGTTATACTCACCCGATAAATCAAGTTTGTAGGAGTTCTCGTTGATTCTTTCAATGACTTGGAATGGTCCATCTCCTCGGGGTAATAACTTAGATCTTCGTTGGGCAAGGAATCATTCTTTGCGCATATGAACCCAAGCCCAATACTGGGTTCAAAGACAACTCATTTCCGCCCTTTGTTTGCCTTTCGCACATTTGTCTCTGTCCTAGCTTCAATGTTGGCCTACACCTTTTGATGTAAGTCTTTAACGTAATTGGCTTTTTCTTAGCGTTTACACGGATAAGTTGATCATTAAGCAAAGAGACTAAGTCTAAGGGTGTTAAAGGATTAAAACCGTACTCTATTTCAAAAAATGAGTATTTTTTCACCGAATGAACAAAACGATTATAGGCAAACTCTATATGCAACAAACAATCCTCCCATGTTTTTAAATTTTTTCAGATGATGGCTCGAAGTAGTATAGATAGTACGTAGTTGACCACTTCCGTTTGGCCATCTATTTGGGGGTGATAGGTGGTTGAAAATAGCAACTTAGTTCCTAATTTCCTCCTCAATGATCTCTAAAAATGACTTAACAACTTCACATCTTGATTGGACACGATGGTTCCCTGGATGCCATGCAACCGAACAATGTCCCTAATGAAACGGTTAGCAACATGAACAGTGTCGTCAGTTTTTGTACATGCGATAAAATGAGTCATTTTCAAAAATTGGTCAACAACGAAAAAGATGGAATCCTTCACCATTGTTGCTCACAGCAATCCAAGGACGAAGTCCATGAAAATGACCATCCAGGGCGCTTCGAGAATGGGCAAATGGGTGTATAGACGGTGGGGTTGAACTTTGGACTTAGCCTTTTTATACGTTACGCATCGCTCACAGATTTATTCGACATCTTTCCTTATTTTGTTTCCAAAGTCTTGCTTACTCCAAAATGTCCCGTGAGGCCTCCGTTGTGCGCCTCGAGCACAAGTAAGTCCCGCATAGACCCTCGAGGAATGCATAACTTTCCTTCCTTGAAAAGATATCCTTCGTACCTATAAAAATTCTCAAAAGCACCATTCTCACAAGCAATAAAGATATCACCAAAATCAACATTGTTAACATATGAATCTTTCAATAAGGAAAAGCCAAGTAATTTTGAATCATGGTATGATAGCAAAGCGTACCTTCTCGAAAGAGCATCGGCTATGATATTATCTTTACCTTTTTTTTTTTTACTTTATTACATAATAGAATGATTCAAGATACTCAACCCACTTGGCATGACATTTATTTAACTTGTGTTGGTCCTTGATGTGTTTTAAGGCCTCGTGATCAGAGTGAATCGCAAACTCATTTGGCCATAAGTAATGTCGCCATGTCTCGAGGGCTCGAATTAGCGCGTATATTTCTTTTTCATACATAGGGTAATTAAGCACGGATCCATTGAGTTTCTTACTTAAGTATGCCATAGGCCTTCCATCTTGAGTTAGAACAGCCCGATCCCAACACCTGAAGCATCGCATTCAATTTCAAATGTTTTAGTGAAATCAGGTAATGAAAGCAAAGGAGCGTTAGTAAGGTAATTTTTAATTTTAATACAGGACTTTTCTTGCTTGTTGGTCCATTGAAAAGCTGAGTTCTTTTTTTATGAAACTCATCAATGATACGGCAATTGTGCTGAAGTTTGGCACAAATCATCAATAGAAGCTGGCCAAACCATGAAAACTCCGTACTTGGCTGAAACTCGTAGGCCTTAGCCAATCATGTATGGCCTTGATCTTTTCTTGGTCCACTTTTAGACCTTCTGAGCTGACTACGAAGCCTAAAAAGACAACTTTTTCAGAACAAAAGGAACATTTCTTGAGATTAGCATAAAGGGCTTCCTTTCATAAAACTTTCAAGATAGACTTAAGATGCATCACATGTTCTTCCAAAGTTTTGCTATATATAAGGATATCATCAAAGTCAATGATGCAAAACTTACCAATAAAAAACCTTAAGACATAATTCATTAACCTCATGAAGGTGCTAAGTGCGTTGGTTAGGCCAAACGGCATGACCAACCACTCATACAAATCATGTTTAGTTTTGAAGGCTGTATTCCACTCGTCGCCTTCTCGCATTTGGAGTTGATGGTAGCCACTTTTCAAGTCAATTTTTGAGAAAAGTTTGGCACCACTTAGTTCATCAAGCATATCGTCTAAACGAGGTATGGGATGCCAGTATTTAATAGTGATATTATTCATGGCTCTACAGTCCACACAAATTCGCCATGTCCCGTCTTTCTTTGGCACCAACAAAACGGGAACGGCGCAAGGACTAAGGCTCTCATGAATATAGCCTTTCTCTATTAACTCGTTAACTTGTCATTGCAATTCTTTAGTCTCTTTGAGATTAGTCCTATAGGCTAGTTGGTTCGGAATAATAGCTCCAGGGACAAAATCGATTTGGTGCTAGATTTCGCGAAAAGGTGGTAATCTGCTCGGAATTTTATCCGAGAACACGTCTTAAAAACCCTGCAAAAGGTTCAAAACAGTGGAGGGCAAATCCTTGGGCAACTCGTTAGTGTTAAACAAAGTTTCCTTATACATGAGTACAAGAACAGAACGTTTCGTCACTACGGCCTTCTGAATTTCACTCGCTTTAGCAAATACACTAATTTTCTCACTTTCTTTTTCTTTTCTCATTTTCTTTTCCTTCTCTTTTGCTATTTTTTCTTTCTTTTCTCTTTTTTTTTTTATTTTTCACTTTTACACTCTTTTCTTTTTCTCTCATTTGTTCTACAGAGGTTTTCAGCTTCATTTGATCGTCGTAAACTTGCTTGGGCGTCAATGGGGCTAGGATGATTTTCTTACCCAAATGCTTGAATGTATACCTATTGGTATACCCATTGTGGATAACTCTTCAATCTAACTGCCATGGTCTTCCTAGCAATAAGTGCCCCGTGTGCGAATAGAAAAAGAAACAAGCACTTGTTTTGTTACCTTTATTTCACCCCTGTCGTTGAGCCATTAAAGTTTGTAGGGGCTCGAGTGCTTCATAGTTGGTAAACCAAGCTTTTCCACCATATGTGTGCTTGCCACGTTTGTACAACTTCCGCCATCAATGATGACACTATAGACTTTCCCTTGGACTTGGCATCGCGTATGGAAGATATTTTCGCGTTGTTGCTTATTCTCCACACCTTAAAGACTTAAACTTTGTTTGACGACAAGCAACTCACCATCAATGGCGTGCTCCAAGTCCTCCGCTTCATCAGATGTCACTTCAGGCACATTTCCACGTCGGACTCCGATTCAATCTCACCATCCACTCGCAACACCATAGTGCTTTGGTTAGGACACTGACTTGCAATATATCCTCTTTTGAGACATTTGAAGCACTTGATATCCCTTGTGTAGTTGGAATTACTCTCGATGGCCTTGCCTTTACTTGACTCAGCCATAGGTTTATTTGCCTTGGCTGGCATCGTCGGTTCCTTGGCGCGGTTGGTTGGAGTGTTCTTGCCCACACCTTGGCTCCACTTTAAGGTGTTCGCAGTGGAATAGCCTCGGACAGCTCCTTTTCCTTTTAATTGTTTCTCCACCTTGATGGCCATGTGTACCATGACCACCACCTCAATGTAGTGTTGCAGCTCTATGACATTAGTGATACAACCACACCTCCCGAGTTGTCAGCTGCCAATGAAGATCCTCTCGAATTGCCCGTAGGACCGATCACCCGAGCTCGAGCAAAAAGATTCAAAGATGCAACAACAACTTTAGTTGATAGAGTTTGGGGTGAAACCGTTGCTGGACTTCTTGAAAGCTCTTGGACCAGCAAGCCAAGCAAACCATGCATACTCCTTCAAGCTCAAATCAGCTCAACTTCAACTTAACTTAGCTCAACGAGCTCGTTTTAGCTCATTTCATTATTGCGTTTATTATCTTGGAATAAATCATTTAAGTTGCTGTTAGTTTTATTAGTTATTTGTTTTAATAATTAATTTGTCATAATCTGGACATGTTTTAATTATGTTCTAAATTAAGTACTTAATTAATTAGGAACAATTAAATATGTCTTAACTATTACAAAGATTAATTATGTCCAGCCTAATTTATGGTGCAAGATTTATTTATGTTGCGAATTTAATGTGTCTAAAAGGGATTTAATTTGCTGCATTAAATGTTGTAGGTACATTACCCTTGACGGCATAGGTGCATGGATGATTTAAAATTGGTGTGCTGATCTTTGGTGTTCCCTAAGTGACCATTCAGCCAAACCTTACAACTCTTCAAGAAGACCGATTGGCTGCCCAAGACAAATTAAGGCTGTTCACACCCACCGATTATTCCTTTCACACCAAGGGCTGTTCGGTTTTGTTTGTTCACACATGTGTGGCTGTTCAAATCGGTTTGTTCACATTCTAAGACTATTGAAGTGCTCTAGACAGCTCCTTAATCACATGAACATTTGGCTGAATCAAGCAGCATATTAATTCCAAATTCAAGCATTTGGCGAACCTATTGATGGCATTTCAGCTCCCAAACAATTCATTCAATTTTTCTATTGAATCAAGGCATCTAGAAGCTGCCCCTTACCATTCTCCATGCACAAGAAACTTCAAGGAAGCTTCATCAAAAATTCTGGAATTTTCAGAAACCATTTAGCTACCTCAAGAGCCTATTCGGCTATCCCTTGCATTCACTATAAATTGTGGCTTGTGTTACTTTGTAAAGAACTTTTTGGACTTTTATTAATGTTATGCTGCCAAATTTGTTAGGCAAAAACTTTTCTCAAATTTCGTTCAAAGATTCGATTGGCTTCCTAGCGTTCTAGTGTGTCAGCCGTTGCTCTTTGTCGAACCCGAACTTATCACTACTCGTAGTGTGGCGTTCAAACATACCGAGGTTCCTATCTTGTTAGATAGTGGGTCGAGGTTTTCCTTTCAATTCCAAACCGAACTAAAAGAGCTTATAAACAACGGGTCGATACCAAATCGGTATTGGTTCTTGTTTGCACTTTTTGTTCAACCCCATTTCTCTATTTACCTAATTGAACCAATTCCTTCATCCATACCTATTCGGACTCCAAACCCGAATTTTCAAACTCTTCTTACCTATTCTAATCCGAGCCCAAAACCAATACCTTCTTTCCTTCATCTGACCTTTTCAATTAAACCTAACGTAACTTCTTGTTGACGATCGGGCACACTAATACGACTCGACTCTTCCGAGGCGGATCGTATCAATTAGCTATGCCTCGATTAAGACCAGCTAGGAAACGGGCCATCGTCGCCTCGTGATCTTCTACTATGTCTGAGTGAATCATTGCGACCTCCATTTCCTTGTAATAATCTTCAACATTCCTCATTCCTTGAGTGAGATTTTAAAGTTTCTGATGAAGCTCTCGGTGGTAGTAAGAAGGGATAAACCACTGTCGCATGGCCGCTTTCATCTCAGCGCAAGTAGTGATGGGTCATTCTCCGTTGTGTCTACGGCTAATGGTTAATTGATCCCACTAGATCATTGTGTAGTCTAAAAACTCAATTGCAGAGAACATGACTTTCTTGTTCTTGGAATAATTGTGGCAATCGAATACCAATTCAATTTTCTTCTCCCACTCTATATAGGCTTCGGGATCCGACTTGCCTTAAAATAGAGGAATTGAAAGTTTGATATTCTTTAAGTCATCGTCTTCTTGCCCTTGGTCTTTTTGGCCTTGATTCCATTGCCCCCTCTGCTGAAAGCTCAAGTTGGACCCTTGGTCACTCCTGGCTTCACTAGGGTCAAACGGATCATCTTCGTTAAGTCATTGTCAGCCTCGATTTCATGGTGGACTTTAGGGTAATCTCTCCCATTGGGCTCTTTCCTCAACTTAAGCCTTTCTTCGATAGGCTTGAGCTTTTGATCGAACAATCGCTCCACTTCTTGTAACAAGGCTTGGAGATTTAGATCTGGGATATTTTGGGCTGGTTGCCTTTTGGCTCTTTCTTCCATATTATGATTAGGACTTCTGGACATAGAAACTTTAAATCCTTACAACAAAACCTCATGGTCACTCGAAAAGAAAGGAATTGGTGGCACCACACTCGTGTTTGCTCTCGTATTTTGGCTTTTTCTTCTCTCTATTGCACTCTCGTACTCGTGCCTTTTTTCTTTTGTTTCTTTTCGCGTAATTTTGTATAAGACTCCATTAGATTTATTCTCTAGTCTAGAGGATTGGTTTCAAAGGGGTTGCAAGGGATTGATGAAGAAGGTGTAGGGTAGGCTGACAAGAAATCAAAATGGGCTTTAAATGTGTGTGTAGGGTTGCAAGGGAAATAGAAGTGGAATTTTGTTGATCGAGATTACAAACAATGAAAACAAAATTTTAATCACTTTATTCTTTTTTAAAATAATTTTTGAATTTTTTTCAATATATAGACAATACCTTTGTAATACACAAAATAATACTAAATATATATTTTTTGGAATTTTTTTACAAACCTATTTAGGGGTGTTTTTGAATGTTCGTACTTCTTGTTTTAAGTAGCTCTGATACTAAATAATACGATTTTGCCTCGGTTTAGTGAGTTGAATTATTTAGATGCCCAATGATCTAACGAAGAAGTGTCGTTCGACTTCAGAAGCTTGGATGGAATTAGGCTTAGATTGGGGTTTAGGAACAAATATGGATTCAAAATTGTTAAGTTTGGATAGTTGTAGGTACGGCTAAAAGGAAAGAAAAGTATAGATGATAGCTTGTTCGGTTAGGTGGGTAATTGTGGATGGACAGAAAGGAAATCTTAAGATGCAAGAGTGAACCAACACTAAATTGGAGTGCTGACCCAAAAATTATAATATTTTAAGAGGGATAGTTGATGGTGATATCGTCCTTGACCCGTTACCTAAAAAGGTAAGAACCAATGGCATGTAGGAAGGTGAACGCCACACTCAAGTAGCGTGAAAAGTTCAGAAAAGATTCAGGTTGACGCCACTAACTAAGTAGATAAGTCAGCTGAGTCTTTGGATGAAATTGAGAGAAGAAATTCTCACAAAAACACTTAGATAAAATTTAAGTTCACAAAAGTTCTAAAATAAAGAAAAGAGTTACATATTGATAGTGCTGATCTTAGTCTAGCCGAATAGTCACAAAGTTAGCTGAATGGTCACTTAATTTTAGCTTTTAAATGAGCTGAAAATTCCAGAATTCTTCAAGAAATTTTTAGGAAGCTTCCTTGTGCATGGGAGACGTCAAAGGGCAGCTTCTAGATGCCTTAGCTTAGCTGGAACTTAATTTAGTGTTTTGGGAGCTGAGTTGCATCAATAAATTTGGCCTAGGTGTTTGGGACGCTTAATTGAGCTTATGCTTAGAAAATTTTAATGGACTTGAGTTTTAAGGAACTTCTTGGCCATGAAATATGAACACAAGGAGACATCGGCCACAAGGTGTGAAAGCAAAAATATGAACAGCCTTGTAATATGAACGGCATGGGTTGCTGGTGTGAAAGCTTTCAATTGTAGCTTGGAAGAGCTAACCGGTCACTTTGGGAAGAATAATCAGCAGCTGGTTGTGGCTGTTGCAATGAACTAACCATCATGTCTTTTGGAGAAAATAAATCAGCTAAACTTGCATTAATACTGTCCCAAACATTGTACCTACACTCAAATTAATTCAACTTATTAACTCAACTTATACACATTAATTTCAGCAGCTCAAAGACATATTAAAACCTTGTATTTACCTAAGACACATTAAACATGTAAGGTTGAAGACATGCCTTAAATTCGGCTGTAGCTTAGAACATCTTAATTAGTTAAATCGGCTAGACAACTTAAATGGGTAGCAAACTTTAAATTGGCCCTAAACTTGACACATTAAAATAGCTAATAAATATGAACAAACTAAGACATAATTAAACTTAATTAAAATTTCCAGAATTAGACAAATTAAAACGCAATTAATTATTTAGGCTGACTTTAACTAATTTAACTAGCTTATTTAATTTATTCCAGCAAACATAATTAAATAGAAATTAAGAATGAGCTCAATTGAGCTAGATGGAGCTGAGTTGAGCTCATGGAACTAAATGGGAGCTAAGGTCGACTTGTAAAAGAATGCAAGGAGTCTTTGTTGAGCTAGTTCGAGCTCCTTCAATGTGTCTAGCCGTGGTTTCATTTCATATGTGAGCATCTAAAGATGAAATGTGTTCTTTAAAGGATTTAGCTCGTGCTCGCATAATGGGACCTTAGGGTAGGTCGATCAGATCCTGATTTAAGCTAGAGGAGCCTGGGGCATGCTTGCATCATCCCCCCTTTTCGAAGCGACTTGTCCTCTAGTCATATTCTGCATCAAATGAGGATAAGTCAGACACATTAAAAGTTGCACTTATGTTATACTCACCCGGTGAATCAAGTTTGTAGGAGTTCTCGTTGATTCTTTCGATGACTTAGAACGGTCCATCTCCTCAGGGTAACAACATAGATATTCGTTGGGCTGGGAATCGTTCTTTGCACATATGAACCCAAACCCAATCACTGGGTTCAAAGACAACTTGTTTTTGCCCTTTGTTCACCTTTCGCACATAGGTCTCGGTCCTAGCTTCAATGTTGGCCCGCACCTTTTGATGTTAGTCTTTAACATAATCAGCCTTTTTCTTAGCATCTGCATGGATAAGTTGATCATTAGGCAAAGGCACAAAGGATTAAAACTATAAACTATTTCAAATGGTGAGTATTTTGTCACAGAATGGACAGATCGATTATAGGCGAACTCTATATGCGGCAAAAAATCCTCCAACATTTTTAAATTCTTTCAGATGATGGCTCAAAGTAGTGTAGATAGTACGTGGTTGACCACTTCCATTTGGCCATCTTTTTGGGGGTGACAGGTGGTTGAAAATAGAAACTTAGTTCCTAATTTCCCCCACAATGATCTCCAAAAATGGCTTAAGAACTTTGCATCCCGATTGGACACAATGGATCGCGGGATGCCGTGCAACCGAACAATGTCTCTAAAGAAAAGGTTAGCAACATGAACAGCTTCGTCAATTTTTGTACATGCAATAAAATAAGACATTTTCAAAAATTGGTCAACAACGACAAAGATATAATCTTTCCTTGTGTTCGTTCGCAACAATCCAAGGACAAAGTCCATGGAAATGTGCATCTAGGGAGCTTCGGGAATGGGAAAATGGGTGTATAGACCGTGGGGTTGAACTTTGGACTTAGCCTTTTCACACGTTACGCATCGCTCACAAATTCGTTCGACATCTTTCCTCATTTTGGGCCAATAAAGGTGTTCTTGGAGTGTCTCCATTACTCCAAAATGTCCCATGCGGCCTCCGCTGTGCGCCTCGTGCACAAGTAAGTCCCGAATAGAACCTCGAGGAATGCATAGCTTTCTTTCCTTGAAAAGATATCCTTCGTACCTATAAAAATTCTCAAAAGCACCATTCTCACAAGCAATAAAGATATGACCAAAATCAGCATCGTTAACATACAAATCTTTCAATACGGAAAAGCCAAGCAATTTTGAATCAAGGTATGATAGCAAAGTGTACCTTCTCAAAAGAGCATCGGAGACGATATTATCTTTACCTTTTTTATACTTTATTACGTAAGGGAATGACTCGAGATACTCATCCCACTTGGCATGATGATACGAACCGCCTCGGGGAGAGTCGAGTCGTATGTGAGTTTGCCCGATCGTCTACGAGAAAGTATCGTCCGGTTTGTTCAAAAAGGATGTTTCTAAATAAATTATGCGGAAACTATTCAAGGGGTTCAAATAAAGGGTTTAAAATATGAATATTAAGGTTCGGTTTAAAGTAAATGAAAGAAGGGAAAGAAGGAACTCAAAAGCAAGCACGAACCAATACTAGAGAGTATTGACCCAATTGCTTATAGGCTTTCAAGGTGGAGGATGAAAATGATAAACCTCGACCCGCTACTTAGCAAAGTAGGAACCTCGGTATAAGAGTGAAAGAAATAGGGTTGACGCCACTACTAGGTAGATAAGTCAACAAAGTCTCAAACAAAGTTTAGAGAAGAAAATTCTCACAAGATTAAATTCAATAAAAAATTTGGCAAAAAGTCCCTTACAATTGAAAGAAAACAAATATTTATAGGCACATAGATGACCATTCAAATTCGGCATCTAGGTGTTCACACAATAATAAAAACGTTCACACTAATGTATTAAAATAGTTCATAAATTCGGCAGATTCATGAACTAGTTGAATGGACACTTTCTTCCCCCTAAGTGTGTGCATGAATACTTAATCATAAAGAAAGGCTTCAAGTGACTTGTATGTGCACCAAAGGTTGCATTCATCTCCTTGGGACGTTCATGCACTTGTATGGAGCATATATCCTCATAATTAAACTCTTTAATAGCATGTAGGTTCATAAATGGCAGCATGAACCTAGTAAATTCGTTCTCCCCTTTGTGCATACACTTAATTCAATCAATGTGTTGAATTATTGAGTTAATTCCTTCCTTTGGACGTTCTTGAACCCATCCATGCATGTGTAGTAGCTTATAGGTCAATTCAAAGTGTGAACAGCTACTTCTTGGCCGAATAAGCGCCTTGGAAAGTTAGGAGATAGCCACCATACATGCACTTAAGCCATTCATGCATTCTATCATCCCATGCATTTGATCCATTCATGGACTAGCCTTTAATGTCCATACATGCATTCGACACATGCATGAATTTGTAGAAACCTTGCATCTAGCCGTACATGCACCAGCATTTAATACTTCTTCATTTATGAGTGTGGAATGCCCAAAAGAGATGTTTCTTCATCCATACATTGTACCGTCCAAAGGGATGATGTACCTACATGAAATAAACAAGTCATTAAGATATCTCATGAACACTCATAAATTTGGCATGATGTGAACACATTAATGTCATGCATTAATTCAGCTATGTGAACATAATCAATTTATGTAATGACTATGACATATTAATAACAAATATTAATATAAGACATGTTTAATGCTTAAATAAATATGTGCAAATTTTATTTAATGCATTAAAGACAAAATCGAGTTTAAACTAAAATGAGCTAAGCTTTAGCTCGTGAGCTAAAGTTGAGCTAAGGCTAAACTCCTAAGCTAAAGTTGAGCTAAGGTTTAGCTCGTGAGTTGAAAGTGAGCTAGGAGTGAGCTCGGTTTAGCTCAGGCAAGATGGATTGAGCTCGAATAAGCTAGATTTGAGCTGGACGGAGCTCGTGGAGCTGGAAATGAGCTTGGATCAGCTTGCCAACATGTCATTGCTCGGCTTGACAGACTTGCTCGATAAAGTTTGCGGGGCGTACTCGTATCACATGACATTTATTTAACTTGTGCTGGCCCTTGATGTGTTTCAAGGCCTCGTGATCGGAGTGAATCACGAACTCATTTGGCCATAAGTAATGTTGCCATGTCTCAAGGGCTTGGATTAGCGCGTACATTTTTTTGTCATAGATAGGGTAATTAAGCGCGACTCCATGAGTTTCTTGCTAAAGTATGCCACAAGCCTTTCGTCTTGCTTTAGAACAGCATCGATATCAACACCTGAAGCATCGCATTCAATTTCATATGTTTTAGTAAAATCGAGTAAAGCAAGCAAAGGGGCGTTAGTAAGGCAATTTTTAATTTCAATACAGGACTTCTCTTGCTCGTCGGTCCATTGAAAAGCCAAGTTCTTTTTTATGACAGTCGTCAATAGTGCGGCAATTATGCTGAAGTTTGGCACAAATCATCAATAGAAGCTGGCAAACCATGGAAACTTCGTACTTGGCTGACACTAGTAGGCCTTGGCTAATCTTGTATGACCTTGATCTTTTCTTGGTCCACTTCTAAACCTTCTGAGCTGACTACGAAGCCTAAAAACACAAATTTTTCGAAACAAAAGGAACATTTCTTGAGGTTAGCGTAAAGGGTTTCCTTTCATAAAACTTCCAAGATAGACTTAAGCATCACATGTTCTTCCAAAGTTTTGCTATATATACGGATATCATCAAAGTAAACAATGCAAAACTTACTGATAAAAGACCTTAAGACATAATTCATTAACCTCATGAATGTGCTAAGTGCGTTGTTTAGGCCAAACGGCATGACCAACCACTCATACAAACCATGTTTAGTTTCGAAGGCCGTCTTCCACTCATCGCCTTCTCGCATTCGGATTTGATGGTAGCCACTCTTCAAGTCAATCTGCAAGAAAAGTTTGGCACCACTTAGTTCATCAAGCATATCATCTAAACGAGGTATGGGATTCCAGTATTTAATAATGATCTTATTCAGGGCTCGGCAGTCCACACACATTCACCACGTTCCGTCTTTCTTTGGCACCAACAAAACGGGAACAACGCAAGGACTAAGACTCTCATGAATATAGCCTTTCTCCATTAACTCGTTAACTTGTCATTGTAATTCTTTAGTCTCTTCGGGGTTGGTCCTATAGGCTGGTCAGTTCGGAATAATAGCTCTAGGCACAAAATCGATTTGGTGCTCGGTTCTGCGAAGAGATGGTAACGCGCTCAGAATTTCATCTTGGAATACGTCTTAAAAATCCTGCAAAAGAGTCAAAACAGAAGAGGGGAAATCCTCGGGCAACTCGTTAGTTTTAAACTAAGTTTCCTTGTACATGAGTACAAGAATAGAATGTTTCATCACTAAGGCCTTCTGAATTTCGTTCACTTTTGCAAATACACTCATTTTCTCACTTTCCTTTTCTTTTTCATATTTTTCTTTTCTCATTTTCTTTTCACTCTCTTTTGCTATTTTTTCTTTCTTTTTCTCTTTTTTTTTTGTCTTTCACTTTTACATTCTTTTCTTTTTCTCTCATTTGTTTTATAGAGGTTTTCTGATACGATCCGCCTCAAATAATGAGTCAATTCGTATTTACATTGCCCGATCGTCTAGGAGAAAGTATAGTTCAATTAGATGGATATCTAACTAAATCAGTGAAATAGGCTCAACTGGGATTAAAAGATCAAAAATAAAATGGCTAATTGGAAAGGGAAAATATTTGGTTATCAAATAAGTGGTAAAAGTTGATTATGTTTTGGATATGGTAAAAGGATGGAAAGAAATGGTTCAAGAAGCAAGCAAGAACCAACACTAATTAGTTTCAACCCAATACTTATATGCTTTTGAAAAGGTTTATAAATTCGGTCAAAACCTCGACCCACTATCAAGAAAGATAGGAACCTCGGCGTAGGGTTCAAACGCCACACTTGCAAAAGTGATAAGTTCGGGAAAGGCAAAGAACGAGTTGACTTCACTAGCTTTGTAGATAAGCCAACAAGTCTTTGAACAAAATTGGAGAAATGTATTTCTCACCAAATGAGCAGAGTTTCATTAAAATGTCCAAAACCTAATCAACTTTTACCATTTATTTTGATAACCAAATATTTTCCCTTTCCATTTAGCCATTTTATTTTTGAACTTTTAAACCCAATTAGATATCCATCTAATTGAACCATACTTTCTCGTAGACGATCGGGCAATGTAAATATGACTCGACTCATCATTCGAGGCGGATCGTATCATTTGGTATCAGAGTCGTTAAAATGAGAAGTACGGACCTTTGAAGACAAACTCAGAATAGTACGTGAAGAACCGAAGTAAGTTCGAAAAGAATTCGAAAGAAAATTTGAGTTGAAAATTTGTATTTATTATTGTATTCCCCGATCAAGAAAATTCCCATTCTCAACCATTCCTACCCATTCCACACCACACTTAAACCCTTTTTCATCTTTTCTTTCAGCCTACCCTACCCCTCTTCATTAATTCCCTTGTTTCCCAATTTGTGACCGACCCCTAAGCCTACAATTAAGCCTTGGCAAGTCTCCTTACGAAGTCGTGAGAAAAGAAGGAGCAAAAAAAGGCACGAGAGCATGAGCACAATCGAGAGGAGGTAAAAGCCAACATACGAGTGCAAACACTAGCATGAGTGCTATCAATTTCTTTCTTTCTAAGTGAACGTAAGGTTTGTTGTGAGGTTTCAATTATTATCTTTCTTCAGTTTTGATTTGTTTTATTTTCTTTGTTGTCACAAAATCCTAAACGAAATATGGAGGAGCGACAAGATCGACAATGATACGACCGCACCCCGGAGTGCATCAAACTCAACCAAGGACTCAATGGTGCTGCTTCAAGGACCAATTATGCGGGCTCGAGCTAAGCAATTCAAGGAGGCCATTTCGGCTTTAGCCAACCAAGTGTGGGGAGAGGCATTGGCTGGTGAAATGGAACGAGCTTGGATCAGCTCAACAAAGTGTCCTTGCAACTTTTTTCAAAAATATTTTAGCTTAACTCCAACTCCATGAATTTAAGCTAGCTCGTTTCAGCTCAATTGAGCTCCTTTTTTATTTTTCCAGCCTTGCATTGAATTAATTAAATAAATTGCATATTATTTTTAGCTCAAATAAATATTAAAGTATTTAATTTGTCCAAAATCAGAACATGAAATTAATGTGTTATGCTACAGTAATTTAAAGTGTCTAAATTAGGACAAATTTATTTCTTGTTATTTAGTGCAGACGAATTTAATGAGTCTTAGTTCTAGCATGTTTTTAATTTGTTTTAGTTTATTACATGATTTAAATGTGTTTTTGAGCTGCTGGAATTAATGTGTCTAAGTTGAATTAATGAGCTGAATTAATTTAAGTGCAGGTGCAATGTTTGGACGACATTAAAGCTAAGTTAGTTGCTAATTTCTCTTCTCTAAGAGGCATGATGGTTCGGTCATTGCAACAGCCACCTCAAGCTGCTATTTGTTCTTCTCAAAGTGACCGGTCAACTCTCCAAAGCAATTTGAATGTTTTCACATTTGCTGAACATTCCTTTCACACCAGCAGCCATGCGTTCACATTAAGGGGCTGTCCATTGCTTTGCTTTCACACTTTATGGCTGGCTAGCTACTCAAGGAGTTCATTTAAATGTTAAGACCATTCAACTCTTCCAAGCATCAACTTAATTAAGTTCCCAAGCACCAAGGCTGAATTTCATGAATCAAATCAGCTCCCAATATGTCCAATTAATTTTCAACTGAACAACTGCCTCTAGAAGCCATCCATTGCTGTTATCCATGGCCAAGAAGTTTCAAGGAAGTTTCCTAAGCAAATCTGAAATTTTGTAGCTTAATTAGGAAGAAAACAAAGGCTATTCAGCTAGCTAAAGTTGTCTATCCGTCTAGCCTTCTTAAAACTATAAATAGCTAGCTCATTTCTTTGTTTAAAAACTTTTGTCAATTTTGTTTAAACATATATCAATTTGTGAGATTTTCTCTTCTCTCAAATTTTGTTATTAGAATTGTTGGCTTATCTGTTGTTAGTGGTGTCAGCCGAGTATTCTTTTTAGAACTTATCACTCCCAAATGAGTGTGGCATTCAAACCACCATAACTTCGGTTCTTACCTTTGATAGGTAATGGGTCAAGGTCCTTTTCCTTCGTTCATCAATCCCCTTTAGGCCAAATAAGTTTCGGGTCAACACTCTCTTTTAGTTTTGGTTCAATCTTGAGGTTAAGATTGTTTTGCCATTTCCATCATTTTATCTCAAGTCCATTTTATTTCCTTTTGAGCCGAACCTATAGATAACCAAACTTATCTATTGTTGAACCCTTATTTAACAACCCATCCTAACTTAATCCATTTACAACTCAACTCTGCAAACTAAAAAAAATTTCCTTGTTAGATGATCGGGTATTATAACGACTCAACTCACTAAACCGAGGTGAGATTGTATCAGACTACCTGTTAGAAATATTTCAGACCTTAATCTTCAAGCTATGCTTTGAGAGGTGGAGCGACTCTTTGACCGGAAGCTTGATCCTATACAAGAAAGGTTGGATTTAGTTAAAGAAAGAGTACGACGGAGAAGGACACCTCAAAGTCCCCCTAAAAACCATGGCCGACAACAATTTAACGAAGATGATCAGTCAAATCCTAGTGAGGCCGAGAGTGGCCAAGGGTCTAATGTGAGTGTTCAACGGAGGGAACAATGGAATCGTGGCCAAAGAAATCGGAGATGAGAAGATGATGATCTCAAGAATATAAAGCTATCAATACCTTCCTTTCAAGGCAAACCCAATCCGGAGGCATACCTAAAGTGGGACAAAAAGATTGAATTAGTATTTGAATGCCACAACTATTCCGAGAGTAAGAAGGTCAAACTAGCTGCAATAGAGTTTTCCGATTACGTGATGATCTGGTGGGATCATTTCACGACTAGTCGAAGCTGCAACGGAGGAAGGCCTATTAATACTTGGGTTGAGATGAAAGTTGTAATGCGACGGCGATTTATTCCTTTGTATTATCACTTGAAGCTTCATCAAAAACTTCAAAATCTTACTCAAGGAACTAAGAGCGTAGAAGACTATTACAAGGAGATGGAGGTGGCGATGATTCGAGCGAATGTGCAAGAAGATCGCGAAGCGACTATGGCTCATTTTCTAGCTGGTCTTAACCGTGACATTACTAATGTCGTCGAACTTCAAAATTACATCGAGGTGGTACATGGTTCACATGGCCATTAAAGTGGAAAAACAAATGAAGCGTAAGGGTGCTACCCGAGGCTACTCCATCAAACCGAGCGAAGGAGTCCACGGTGTTGCTTAAGACAAATAAGCCTTTGGCTGAATCAAGCAAAGGCAAAGCTATCGAGAGTTCATCCAACCGTTCCATAGATATTAAATGCTTCAAATGTCTTAGAAGAGGACACATTGCAAGTCATTACCCAAACTGAAGCACCATGGTGTTGTGTGCTGCTGGTGAAATTGAAACAGAGGATGAAGAGGAAGATGAGCCCGAATTGAATTTTCACGAAGAAGGATTTGGAACACCCTGTCGAAGGTGAGTTGCTTGTATTCAAGCAAAGTTTAAGCCTACAAGGAGTGGAGAATGAGCAACAACGAGAGAATAGTTTCCATTCAAGATGCCAAATCTAAAGGAAAATTTGTAGCATTATCATAGATGGTAGAAGTTGCACGAATGTGGCGAGTACTCTCATGGTGGAAAAATTAGGATTGCCGACCACCAAACATCTGAACCCGTACAAGCTTCAATGGCTCAACGATGGTGGTGAGCTCAAAGTCATGAAACAAGTCCTAGTTTCCTTCAGCATTGGAAAATACTCTGATGAAGTTCTATGCGATGTGGTGCCAATGCACGCGGGCCATTTGCTTTAAGAAAACCATGGCAGATCGATTGGAGAGTGGTTCATGATGGCTATACTAATAGATATACCTTCAAGCATTGTAGCAAGAATGTAACACTTACACCATTAACCCCGAAGCAAGTACGAGGACAAACTCAAACTCAAAACATCTATGGGACAAATGCGAGAACAAGAAAAGAAAAATGAGAGAGATAGAGGTAAAATTTCAAAAGAGAGTGAAGAAGAAGCAAGAAAAGAAAAAAATGGAGAATAAAAAGAAAGTGGGAAAACAAAGTATGTTATTAAGAGTGAGTGATGTTTGGAGAGCTTTAACTTTGAGGCAACCTATATTTGTACTTATGTCCAAAGAAATTTTGTTAAACACTAACAAGTTACAATACGATCTACCTTCTTCTATGTTGTCTCTTTTACAGGAATTCGAGGACGTTTTCCCGAAACAAGTGCCGAGTGGATTGCCTCCCATTCGAGGCATCGAGCACCAAATCAATCTAGTACCTAGAGTCGCACTTCCTAATAGACCTGGTTATCGAAGTAACCCATAAGAAACCAAGGAATTGCAAAAAAAAGTTGTTGAACTTATGGATAAGGGTTACATCTAAGAGAGTCTCTGTCCTTGCACTGTGTCAGTTCTACTTGTTCCTAAAAAGGATGGTTTGTGGCGAATGTGCGTTGACTACCGTGCTATCAACAAGATCACTGGAAAATATAGACATTCAATTCCTCGTCTCGATGATATACTCGATGAGGTAAGTGGTGCCAAGATATTCATGAAGATTGATCTTAGGAGTGGCTACCATCAAATCCATATGTTAGAAGGCGATGAATGGAAGACTGCCTTCAAGCCTAAACATGGTTTGTACGAATGGTTGGTAATGCCATTTGGTCTTACGAATGCACCTAGTACTTTTATGCGATTAATGAACCATGTGTTGTGTGCTTATATTGGAAAATTTTGTGTAGTTTATTTTGATGATATCTTGATATATAGCAAGTCATTGGAAGAGCACGTTCAACATTTGCGAGAGGTGTTAGAAACGTTGCGACAGGAGGTACTCTATGCAAACCTTAAAAAGTGTTTGTTTTGTACTAACAAGGTTGTGTTCTTAGGTTTTATAGTGAGTTCAGAAGGGTTGGAAGTTGATCAAGAGAAAGTTCGAGCGATCCAAGAATGGCCGCACCCGACTAGCATTAGCCAAATCCGAAGGTTTCATGGGTTGGCAAGTTTTTATTGACGTTTCGTACCTAACTTTAGTACAATTGTTGCACCATTGACAAGTGTTATTAAGAAAAATTCATCATTTTATTGGACAAATAAGCAAGAAAATTCATTTAATAAAATTAAACAATGCCTTGTCCAAGCACCTTTATTATCACTTCCTGATTTTAATAAAACCTTTGAAATCGAATGTGATGCTTCAGGTGTAGGAATTGGGGCTATGCTAACCCAAGATGGAAGACCGGTGGCGTATTTTAGTGAGAAGATAAATGGGGTTGTTCTCAATTATCCCGTGTATGATAAGGAAATGTATGCCTTAATTCGATCTGTCAAGATGTGGCAGCATTACTTGTGGCTGAAAGAGTTCCTGATTCACTCCGATCATGAAGCCTTAAAGCATATTAAGGGCCATCATAAGTTAAACAAGCATCATGCAAAGTTGATTGAATATCTTGAATCCTTTCCATATGTCATCAAGTATAAGAAAGGTAAAGAAAACATAGTGGCTGATGTCCTATCAAGGAGGTACACTTTATTGTCTTATATTGATTCTAAGCTACTTGGTTTTCTTATTTGAAAGAATTATACGTTAATGATAATGACTTTGGTAATACCTTTGCTGCTTGAGAGAATGGATCTTTTGAGAAATTTTATAGGTATGAGGGCTTTCTTTTTAAGGAATGCAAGTTATGCATACCACAAGTGGTGCAAGCATGCCCCATGCAACAGCTAGCTCGAGCAAGGACTCCATGGTGCTACCTCAAGGTCCTGTCACTCGAGCTCGAGCCAAGGTGTTTAAAGAGTCTATTGCAGCTTTTGTGGCTCAACTTTGGGATGAAACACTATTATGACGTTCTGAGAAAGCTTATCCCAGCTCTTTGAATTCACCATACAATTGCCTACAAGTCCATTTCAGCTTACCGAGCTCACCACCAGCTCAAGTCAGCTCACATTTAGCTCAAAACCAGCTCACTAGCTTGGAATTCAGCTCACTTCTAGTTCCCCAACTCGGGTCTAGCTCACTACCAGCTCACGAGTCCAAGCCCAGCTCGGTTTTAGCTCATGAGCTAAACTTCAGCTCATGAAGTCCAACTTTGACTTCATTTATTTCCTATTGACTTAAATTTAACAAGCCTATTAAAAGTTATTTAATATGCTATAAAATAAATAGTGTTCATATTAGTAGTTAATTATGTCCTAAAATGCTTAAATGATGTTAATTAAATTTAGTCACAGCCGAATTTAATTCTTTTGCTTGTGTTCACATTAACCAAAATTTTCACTTGTCTTGTGTAGGGACACCAATGGACACATGAGGTTTGAAGAGACATCACTCTTGGAGGGTGCATGGACGGCTAAGGTGCATGGACACTTAAGATGCATGAATCGGTTAAATGCATGAATGGAAAGGTGCAATGATTCCAAAGGTTCATGAATGACCAAGGGCCATGAATGCTGTGCTACCTCTTCATCTACACAAGTGACTATTCGGTCAAAGGGACATAATACATGCATGAGATAGTTGGCCGAATGTCTTCCTCCATGAACCTCTACATTCCGTTCACATTGTGTTCACACAACAAGTCCTTTTGGTTCACCATGTTCACACCTATGGACTCTTCAGGTTTCGGCATTCACACCTATTTTGGCCCTTGGAGTTACATCATTTAATTCATCACTTTTGGCTAAAGGTTGTCACTTAATTGATTCATTAAACAAGGGAGGCCGAACCTAGCAAGTGTCCCTTGGAGCTTCATTCATTCACTTATTATTTCTTAAGCATGAAGCATTCATAATTCATGTTCCATAGCCGAACCTAGTCATGCACATTAAGGGTTAATTTTTCAAGAATTTTCTTTTACTTAATTTGTAAGTATGAAAGGCCATTCGACTACCTAGACTTTAGGCCTATAATTACTTGTTAATTTTCCATGTAAAAGAACTTTTGACTCTTTGTTAATATTAAGCTGCCAAAATTGTGAGGCAACTTTTTCTCCATTTCGTTCAAAGATTCAATTGGCTTTCCTAGCGATCTAGTTGCATCAACCATTTTCTTTGTCGAACCCGAACTTATCACTACCCGTAGTGTGGCGTTCGAACATACCGAGGTTCCTATCTTGTTAGATAGTGGGTTGAGGTTTCCTTTACCAATCCTAAACCGAACTTAAAGGGTTTAAAAATAACGGGTCAATACCATTTCGGTATTGGTTCTTGTAAGCACCTTTTTAGTTCAAACCCGGTTCTTCTTTACCAATTCGTGCCTAAACCGACCAATTCATTCATACCCCTTCATTCATACCATTTCGTTCATACCATTTCGACCATTCTTTCAATTCAACTAAACCTAACGTAACTTCTTGTCGACGATCGAGCAATCACTAATACGACTCGACTCACCCGAGGCGGATCATATCATCTGGTATCAGAGCTAATAAAATGAGAAGTTTGTGCGACGAAAACATCCCCGGGCTAGTCCAAGTGTACTCGAGTAAGTGAAAAAAGAGTAAAAAAAGAAAAAAAATTTGCTTCGAGAAATTCAAGTATTATATTGTATTTACCATCTTAGTAGTTTATAAACAAAAAATATATATATATACAAAAAAAAATATTACTTCATGAAATTCAAGTATTACATTGTAATTATCAATTTAGTAGTTAAAAAAAAGTATATAAAAAAATGTTTGAAAAAAATTCAGAAAAAAGGAAAAAAAGGTGTTTTATGCAATTCGATTGTTATTTGAACGTCAAGCTTTGATTGATATAGTTCCCGATCCATCTTCTATTCTACCCTCCCTAATCATAATACACGCCACACTTTTAACCCAATTCTCTACTCTTTCAGCCTACCTTAAACCGAATACATCAATCTCTTGTTACCCCTTTTGAATCGACCACCTAGACTAAGGACTAAGCCTTAACGAATCTGCTTACGAAATCATGAGAAAAGGTTAAGAGAGGTAAAAGGCACGAGAGTTGTAAGTGCAATAGAGTGGAGGTAAAAGCCTAATCTCGAGTGTAAACACGAGTGTGAGAGAATCATCTTCCTTTTCCTTTTCGAGAGATTGTGAGGTTTTGTGGTGAGGTTTACTTTAACAAAGTTTTAATGTCACAAGAGTCAAATCACAACATGGAAGATCGTCCGGCAAGACAACCCATTCGCAACGTCCCCGACTTAAACATGCAAGCCTTATTACGAGAAATGGAGCGACTCCTAGATCGAAGGCTCAATCCTATCAAAGATCATTTGTTCCAAGTTGAAACGAATGGCCAACATGAAGAAACTCCCGAGTTGGTTAGACCAAGACGGGAGAGGCCAAATCAAAATCGGGGAAGACAAAGGGTCCAAGACGATGAAGCAAACAACCTTAGTGATCTTGAGAGTGAACAAGAATCCACTGCTAGTTTTCGTCGGAGGGAACCACGGCAACGAGGTCGAAGGCGTGAAGATGACGATCTCAAGAACATCAAGCTGTCCATTCCACCGTTTCAAGTTAAATTGGATTCGAAGGCCTATCTTGAGTGGGAAAAAAAGATAGAGTTGGTGTTCGATTGCCATAATTATTCTGAAAATAAAAAGATGAAACTAGCAGCAATAGAATTTTCGGACTACGCCATGATTTGGTGGGAACAACTAACCACTGGTCAGAGGCTTAATGGTGAATGTCCTATCTCTACATGGACTGAAATGAAGGCGGTGATGAGGCGATAATTTATCCCTGCGTACTACCACTGGGAGTTGCACCAAAAACTCCAAAATCTCACGCAAGGGTCCAAAAGCGTCGAGGACTACTACAAAGAGATGAAAATCGCAATGATTCGGGCGGATGTTCAAGAAGATCCTGAAACAATGATGACGCGATTCCTGGCCAGTCTAAATTGAGATATAGCAAACGTAGTGGAATTACAACACTACATTGAAGTGGTTGATATGGTCCATATGGCCATCAAGGTGGAAAGACAACTCAAGAGAAAAGGCCCAAGTCGAGGGTTTCCCACTTCCAACCCTTCAAAGTGGAGCCAAGGATCGAGTAAAGGAGCTTCCAATCCTTGAGGGAAAGAGACCACGGTACCTCTGAAAACCAACAAGCCCATCGTCGAAGTGAACAAAGGCAAGGCACCCGAATCATCATATAATCAAAATCGGGATATTAAGTGTTTTAAGTGTCTCGAAAGAGGCCACATAGCAAGCCAATGCCCAAATCGAAGGACCATGGTGTTGCGAGCCGATGGCGAGATCGAAACGGAGGATGAGGAGGAGAAAGAATCTGAATCGACTTTCGAAGTCGAGGAGGACGTAGAACAAACCATGGAAGGGGAACTACTTGTTGTAAAGTGAAGTCTAAGTCTCCAAGGCGCGGAGAATGATCTCCAATGAGAGAATATCTTCCACACTTGATGCCAAGTTGGAGGCAAAGTCTGTAGTGTCATTATCGACGGAGGCAGCTATACCAACGTAGCAAGTACGATGATGGTTGAAAGACTTGGTTTGCCCACAACCAAGCATCCGAGCCCATACAAACTCCAATGGCTCAATGATGGAGGAGAACTTAAGGTAACAAAGCAAGTACTTGTCTCTTTCATTATTGGTAAGTACTCGGATAAAGTTCTTTGTGACGTCGTACCGATGCATGCGGGGCATCTACTACTTGGTCGACCATGGCAGTTTGATAGACGAGTTCAACACGATGGGTATACCAACCGGTATACTTTCAAATTTATGGAAAAGAATGTGACTTTGGCGCCGTTGACTCCCAAACAAGTGTATGAAGACCAACTCAAGCTAAAAGCTTCTATCGAGCAAATGAGAGAAAAAGTAAAAGAAAACTGTAAAAAAATAAAAGAAGAGAAAAATACGAAAAAGAAAACAAAAGAGAGTGAAAAGAAAATCAATAAAGGAAAAGAAGAAAAAGAAGAGAAAATTGAAAGAATGAGTGTATATGCAAAAACAAGCGAAGTGAGAAAAGCATTGATGATGAATCGAACTATTTTTGTACTTTTGTACAAGGAAGCATTATTTTCTACTAACGAACTACCCGATACCCTACCCTCTCCTATTTTGTCTTTGTTGCAGGAATTTAAAGACGTCTTCCCAGAAGAAGTCCCGAGTGGACTTCCACCACTTCGTGGAATCGAGCATCAAATTGATTTTGTGCCGAGAGCAGTTATTCCAAATCAACCTGCTTACCGAGCTAATCCGGAGGAAACCAAAGAACTGTAAAGACAAGTCAACAAATTGATGGAAAAAGGCTATATCCGTGAGAGCCTAAGTCCCTGTGCTGTTCCCGTACTATTGGTGCCAAAGAAGGATGAAACATGGCGCATGTGTGTGGATTGTCGAGCCGTTAACAAAATAACGATCAAATACCGTCATCCCATTCCTCGCTTAGATGACATGTTAGATGAACTTATTGGAGCCAAAGTATTCTCAAAAATCGACCTAAAAAGTGGCTACCACCAAATCTGGATGCAAGAGGGAGATGAATGGAAAACGGCGTTCAAGACCAAGCAAGGGTTATACGAATGGTTGGTTATGCCTTTTGGCCTTACCAACGCTCCAAGTACGTTTATGAGACTAATGAACTATGTATTAAGGTCTTTCATCGGTAAGTTTTGTGTGGTGTATTTTGACGATATTCTGATCTATAGCAAATCCATGGAAGATCATGTTAGGCATCTCAAGTCTATTTTGGAAGTTCTGCGAAAAGAGACCTTATATGCTAATTTAAAGAAATGTTCTTTTTGTTCTAACAAAACTATCTTTCTAGGTTTTGTAGTTAGTGTGGATGGCCTCGAGGTAGACCAAGAGAAGATTAAGGCCATACAAGATTGGCCAAGGCCTACGAGCATTTTGCAAGTCCGAAGTTTCCATGGCCTAGCAAGCTTCTACCAACGATTTGTTCCGAATTTCAGCACTATTGCTACTCCACTTACGAGTGTTATTAAGAAAAATTCTTCTTTCATTTGGAATGACGAGCAAGAGAGTTCATTTATTAAAATTAAAAATTGTCTTACTAACGCACCTTTGCTTGCCCCTCTAGATTTTTCGAAGACTTTTAAGATCGAGTGCGATGCTTCGGGCGATGGAATTGGGGCTATTTTAACACAAGATGGTCGCCCTGTGGCTTATTTTAGCGAGAAAATCAGCGGAGCTGTACTCAACTACCCGGTGTACGGTAAAGAGATGTACGCACTTATACGGGCCTTTGAGATGTGGCAACATTACTTGTGGCCAAAAGAGTTTGTTTTTCACTCCGATCATGAAGCTTTGAAACACATTAAAGGCCAGCATAAATTGAACCACCGCCATGCAAAATGGGTCAAATTTCTTGAATCGTTTCTGTATGTCATTAAATACAAACAAGGTAAAGATAATATAGTGGCTGATACGCTCTTAAGAAGGTATACCTTATTATCGTATTTGGATTCCAAAATTCTTGGTTTTGCATTATTAAAAGAGGCTTATGTTAACGATTCTGATTTTGGTTAGATATTTGTTGCTTGCGAAAAACGTTCTTTTGAAAATTTTTATAGGTACGAGGGCTATCTATTTCGAGAAGGCAAACTTTGCATTCCCTGTGGATCTGTTCGAGACCTCTTAGTGCACGAAGCACATAGCGGTGGTCTCATGGGACACTTCGGGGTCAACAAGACGCTAGCCACTCTCCATGAACATTTTTATTTGTCGCGGATGCGAAAGGACGTGGAGCGAGTTTGTGAAAGGTGGTGTATAGCCTATAAAAAGGCTAAGTCGAAGGTTCAACCCCATGGCTTATACACACCATTGCCAATTTCGAAAGCACCATGGGTTGATATTTCCATGGACTTTGTCCTTGGCCTTCCGCGCACAAAAACGGGGAAGGACTCTATCTTTGTTGTTGTTGATAGATTCTCAAAAATGTCTCATTTTATTGCTTGTACTAAGACTGATGATGCTGTTCATGTTGCAAATTTGTTTTTTAGGGACATCGTCAGACTCCATGGCATTCCCCGTATGATTGTGTCGGACTGAGATGCTAAATTTCTAAGTCACTTTTGGAGGTCCTAGTGGGGAAAACTAGGGACCAAACTTCTATTTTCGACCACGTGCCACCCCCAAACCGATGGCCAAACAGAAGTTGTCAATAGAGTCCTATCTACTTTGCTCCGGGCCATCATTCAAAAGAATTTGAAGTCGTGGGAGGACTGTCTACCACATATTGAATTTGTGTACAATCATTCTGTCCATTCCGCGACCAAAATTTTCACCATTTGAAGTTGTCTACGGTTTTAATCCCTTGACACATTTAGATTATTTCCTTTACCTACTGATCAGTTTGTCCATGCAGATGCTAAGCAAAAAGGCAGACTTTGTCAAGGACTTACATAAGAAGGTGCGGGCAAATATTGAGGCTAGGACTGAGTCCTATACCCGTAATGCGAACAAAGGCCAAAAACGAGTAGTTTTTTAACCCGAAGAATGGGTTTGGGTCCATATGCGCAAGGAGCGCTTTCCAGTCCAACGTAATCTAAGCTACTGCCTCATGGAGACGACCCTTTTCAAATACTAGAGCGAATAAATGAAAATTCATATAAAATTGATTTTTTCGGTGATTATAATGTTAGTGCTACTTTCAATGTTTCAGATTTAACCCCTTTTGATGCAGATTCTGACTTGAGGACAATTCATTTTAAAGAGGAGGGGAATGATGCGAGCATGCCCCATGCAACAGCTAGCTCGAGCAAGGACTCTATGGTGCTACCTCAAGGTCCTGTCACTCGAGCTCGAGCCAAGGTGTTTAAAGAGTCTATCGCAGCTTTTGTGGCTCAACTTTGGGATGAAACACTATTAGGACGTTCCGAGAAAGCTTATCTGTAACACCCTGATTTTCGAGATTTTCGTAATTTTAAATTTTTAAAAATTTGGTATTTGGTTGTGAAATTCATAATTGGAATATGTAAATGGGCCTATGGAGGGCCCATGTGTTGGCCAAAACTCGGTGGAGTTTTTGAATTTTGGACTTAAGGAGTTAGGGGTATTGGTTAGGTGGCCTTATTAAAAGATGTGGGTAAAATGTAACACAAGAGAGCCCCTGGGAAAGTGGCTAAGTGACGCCACTAAGGAGCTAAAAAAGGGTGGTGTGTAAGTGGTTGGGGGAAACCAAGGTTCGATCCACTAAGCTGGCAATTGTGTTGTTATTTTTTGTCTTGGGCATGCAGGAGTTGGAAGTCGAATGGAACTCTATTGGAGAGAGTTTGAATTAGTCAAATGCATGGATTAAGGAGTGATAAGGGGAGAGATTTTAGGGATTTGAAGGGAGGCTTAGAGTTAGCTGAATAGTGGGAGTTAGGGAGGAGAAATTGGCTTAGGGGTTCTAGGGTGGGTATTTCGGCATTAGGGGCTTAGGTTGTGCCGCTTCCTTTGTTTAAACATCAAAGAGTGATTCTTTTTCTCCCCTTCTTCTTCTCTAGCCGAAATTACCACTCTTTCCATCCATCTTTCTTTCTTTTCTTTTCAAAAACCAATCTACTATTCCCTTTTCTTCTCTTCACCCTTACTGAATAACCACAAGAGCCGAAACCTGTGAAGATTGATTGTGCCAATTTCCTTTAGATCAGCCACCTTCTCTCCTTGTCATTGTGGTGACGATTCCTTCAAACTCTAAAAGTCCCCGACGGCAACACCAATACAAGCCACCACACCATTTCTTTTCCTTGGTCCTAAAAGCCGAAATACCTTAGTTCTAGGGGCATAGTCGAACCTATGGACCTCTAGGATTCAAAAGCTACTAGGTGGTTGAAGGCTAAGTTTATGTTGGATCTAAGCGGTGAAGAAGGGAAGATTGTGTGAAATAGATAACTTTGGAGGAGCAGCAAGGCTTGGAATATCAGTTTTGTATAAGCTTGAATCGAATCGTCGGACCCTGTGAAGGTTGTTGTGGAAGACTTTGTTAGAAAATGCCACGAAACAAGTGTGTAACAAGCCTTGTAACACCCCGTACCCGAGACTGTTGCCGGAGTCGGACACGAGGGGTTTGCAGACTTAAATCACTTATTTGCACAGTCCATTTTAAAATTTCCAGACTAGTTGGCTAACTGCGTCACTGTCACCTTAAAAATCATATCTCGAGTTCCAAAACTCGAAAACCAGTTCCGTAAATTTTTCCTGAAACTAGACTCATAATTCCATCTACAAATTTTTTTCTAGAGTTTTTGGTTGAGCCAATTAGTACAGTTTATTAGTTAAAGTCTCCCCTGTTTTAGGGTTCGACTACACTGACCTTCACGCACTACGACTTGGATATCTCCCTGTACAGGGCTTCAATACTGATGCCGTTTGTTTCTATAGAAACTAGACTCGAAAAGGAATCTATAAATATATGGCATGACTTATAATTATCTCTGGTTAATTTATAATGAATTTCCAAAGTCGGAACAGGGAATCCAGAAACTGTTCTGGCCCTGTTTCACGAAAACTTAAATATCTCTTAACATATGACTCATATGATCATTTCGTTTCTTCCATATGAAAGTAGATTCATTAGGGTTCAATTACATAATTTATTCACTATTTAACTCCATTCCTACTATTTTTAGGGATTTTTCAAATTCACACTACTGCTACTGTCAGCATCTGCCTTTAGGGTAGACTTTACCTATTACACAGTTTCCATGATTCAACTAACCCTTTAGCATATATAGCACAAAGTATGATCGTGATTAACCATTCCAATGGCCAATCATTGCCAAGCATATCCACACCTCTCAATAACCATATACATACAAAATGATTATAACATTATGCTCAAAAATATATATAAGCCATTTTCGCATGGCTATCCAAATTTATACAAAACCGAAGGGTACAAGACCCACAACAAAAAAAGGTAGTCCTATACATGCCATTTCAAAGTTCAACCAAAAGTGTACCAAAAGGGGGTTTGATAGTGTGGACGACTTCGACTTCGACAATCCCGAGTCCGATGGTGATTTAACCAAAATCTATAAAAGAGATTCAAAGAAACGGAGTAAGCATTTAATGCTTAGTAAGTTTTGAGCCATAAAATTTGACACAACTAAAGTGTAACATTCATATGGCTAAACAGATAATTTCATATGCACAAATTCTCAATATCATACTTACTTCACATTACCAACCCTTATATTCATACACAAAAGATCAACTTAGCCAAAGGCCTAGCTCATTTATCGATCGAGCGAATACTATTTGTAAGGATCAACTAAATCAATGAATGTACGAGACATACCTCATTGCTTTGGGATTTTACGAGCATATTAATTGAAACTATTACAGCAAGGTTGCTCATTCCCAAGCCAAGTACCTTGAGATTTAACCGGATATAGCTACTCGCTCAATGCCTTGGGACATAGCCCGGATATAGTAACTCGCACCAATGCCTTGGGACTTAGCCCGGATATAGTAGCTCGCACAAATGCCTTCGGGACTTAGCCCGGATGTAATAACTTGCACAAATGCCTTCGGGACTTAGCCCGGATATAGTAGCTCGGACAAATGCCTTCGGGACTTAGCCCGGATCTAGTCACTAGCGCAAATGCCTTCGGGACTTAGCCCGGTTATCATCCGAATATTCATGCACATATCAATAAATCATGACACATTTATATCTCATTTTCATAATTAGAGTTCAAACACAAGTCACGTATTAAGAACTCCCATTTTCGGCTCACTAGCCACATACAAACAGCATGGTTTAGTTTGCTTTATGACACGATCTCTATGCACATACGGCTACCCGTCATACGTATAAACTAATTAACTCATCATATAATTCAAGTAGAATCATCATATCACCGTATATTTGTTATGCTCATACATCATGACTTAATCAAATCATAAACTAAGTCTCATTGCTCAAAACTTACCTCGGATGTTGTCGCATCGATTTCGACGGCTATTCGATCACTTTTCCTTTCCCTTATCCAACTTTGGTCCTCTAAGCTCTTGAGCTAATTCAAACAAATTTAGCTTATTAAAGTCTCATTATGCTAGCTTATGGCGAATATGACAATGAATTTGATAGGTCATATGGCCACCTTTAGCTCAAATACAAAATGGTCATACGCATTTTTAATCACATTAACCAATTTAATACCATTAATCTAACATTTCCTCATGTGCAACTTTATGACCGAATACACATATCATTAACTCAATATCAATTAACTAAGCACTTAAACAAATTCTCTTTAACTATACACACATTCGGCCATGACAAAGACAATTTAGCAAACCTTAAATTCAACTTATAACAATATATATATATTCAATATTCAAAGCATTTAACATCACTCCACCATAATTTTTACATCATGGCCGAATGTTCCTTTGAACCATTTACCTTTACAAGGCATAACTTTCACCATCAAAACTAACAAGCTTATAATCCCATGACCGAAACCTCTAACAACATCAATTGAGAATACTTCATGGGTTTGAGGTAAAACCAAGAAAGAAACTCATAAATATCGAGATATAAGCACAACATTGTTCATCTAGATTTAGCATGAAACAACATCCATCACCCTTATAATTACCATAGCCGAAAACCTTACACATTCCAAAATCCAAATCTCAACTTGGGTCACAAAAATAACTTGATATCTCATCAACACAACATCAACACCAAGCAAGAATGATACATCCATGGCCGAGTGTCATCTCCATCACATAGCAAGATTTAGACCATGGGCTAGGTAGAACTCAAGCTAACAACTAAAACATGCATGCATCTCATAGAACATCATCAAACATACCTTAGTCTATCAAACCACCATAGCCGATTTCCTCAAAGCTCTTTTTCCTTCTTTTTCTTTCTTCTATTCGACCAAGAACAACATGAGAGCTTTTTTTTTTTCTTTCTTTTCCTTTTTTTCATCATCATTTACCTTCCCATTATTATTTTATTGCCCATACTTCTTATTTTATTTTTTTCTAACATAAACCATTATCACAACATGTTTTATGACATGTTTTGCCCATCACCCTTTGTCATGGCCGGCCACTAGTAATTAAATGGGGGAAATTGACATGCAAGTCCACCCCTTTGATTACATGCACTAATAGATCCTTATAGATTAACCTATCACATTTCAAAAGTGTCACACATAAGTCCTATCGACTAATTTCACATGTAATTTACTAAATCGAAGCTTAAAACTTTCACACATTCATAATCACATATTTTAGACAATAAATATCATATTCAAATAATTTGGTGACTTCGTTTAGCGGTCCCGAAACCGCTTCCGACTAGGGTCACTTTAGGCTGTCACAACTCTCCCCACTTAAGAAATTTTCGTCCCCAAAATCTTACCGTAAATAGGTTTGGGTATCGCTCTTTCATAGAGTTCTCGTGTTCCCAAGTAGCTCCTTCCATCCGTGTTTGAGCCATAACACTTTTACTAAAGGAACCTTTTGTTTCAGAACTCTTTCACTTCACGAGCTAGGATACGAATTGGTTCTTCTTCATAACTCATATTGGCTTGAATTTCAACCTCTGATGGACTAATTATGTGCGATGGATCAGATCTATAACGTTGAAGCATCGAAACATGAAAGACGTCGTGAATCTTTTCAAGTTCAGGGGGCAAAATCAATCGATACGCAACTGGACCGACTTGCTCGGATATTTCATATGGCCCGATGAACCTCGGACTCAGTTTGCCCTTACGGTCAAATCTGAGTATCTTTTTCCAAGGTAAGACCTTAAGAAACACTTTGTCTCCCACCTGATACTCAATATCTCTTCGTTTTAAATCCGCATACGACTTCTGACGATCTGATGCTGCCTTCAGACTTTCACGAATTATTTTTACTTTCTGTTCTGCATCTTTAATCAAATCCACTCTGAAAATTTTACTTTCACTGAGCTCGGTCCAAAACAATGGCGTACGGCATTTACGCCCGTACAAAGCCTCGTAAGGTGCCATCTTAATACTTAATTGAAAACTATTGTTGTAAGCGAATTCAATCAAAGGTAAATACCGCTCCCATGAACCACTAAACTCGAGGATGCAACATCTCAAAATATCCTCAAGTATCTGGATTATCCGCTCAGATTGACCATCGGTTTGTGGATGAAAAGCGGTGCTAAAATGCAGCTTGGTACCCAAAGCTTCTTGCAATTTCTTCCAAAATCACGAGGTGAATCTCGGATCTCTATCCGACACAATAGAAATCGGTACCCCGTGTAATCTCACAATCTGAGAAACATACAATTCAGCTAGTTTATCCAATGAAAAATCCGTACGTACGGGGATAAGATGAGCCGACTTAGTCAGTCTATCAACAACAACCCAAATCGTATCTTTCTTACTTGTCGACAATGGCAACCCAGACACAAAATCCATTGTGACTCGATCCCATTTCCATTCAGGTATCATGATCGGCTGAAGTAAACTAGTAGGCACTTGATGTTCCGCCTTCACTTGCTGACATACTAAGCACTTCGAGACAAAATCGGAAATGTCTCGTTTCATACCATGCCACCAAAACTGATGTCTTAGATCGTTGTACATTTTCATACTCCCCGAGTGAATTAACATTCGGCTACAATGAGCTTCGTTCAGAATCATCGAAATGAGTTCTGAATCTCTTGGAACACACAACCGACTTCTGAACCTCAAACAATCGTCATCATCAATTTGAAACTCTGATTCCATATTCGGAACACATTCAGCCCGTTTTGCAACCAATTCATCATCGACTTTCGAGCTTCACGAATTTGATGAATCAACAATGGTTTGGCCTTTAATTACGCCACTAACACATTGTCGGATAGAATGCACAAGTGTACATTCATCGCTCAGTAAAGCAAATAGTGATTTACGACTTAAGGCATCCACAACCACATTAGCCTTTCCGGGTGATAGTCAATGACAAGCTCATAATCTTTTAACAACTCGAGCCAACGTCTTTGTCGTGATTTAAGTCTCTTTGAGTCATCAAATATTTGAGACTTTTGTGATCCGAAAATACATGGCACTTCTCACCAAATAAGTAATGTCGCCATATTTTCAAAGCGAATACGATGGCGCTAATTCGAGATCATGGGTCGGATAATTTTCTCATGTGGCTTTAATTGTCTCGACGATAGGCCACAACTCGACCTTCTTGCATCAATACGCAACCCAACCCAAGTAGGGAGGCATCACTATAAATGACAAACTCTTTGCCTGATTCGGGTTGCACTAGAATTGGGGCTTCAGTCAAATAAGTTTTCAGTTGATCAAAACTTTTCTGACATTTTTCCGTCCATTCGAACTTAACATCTTTCTGAAGTAGTTTCGTCATTGGTGTGGCTATCATCGAGAAACCTTTCACAAACCATCGGTAGTAACCGGCAAGTCCCAAAAAGCTCCGAACCTCAGTAATATTTCTTGGAGGCTTCCAATTAAGTATGGCTGAAATTTTGCTCGGGTCAACTCGAATACCGATCGGATACCACATGACCCAAGAAGCTAACCTCTCTTAACCGAACTCACACTTCTCGAACTTAGCATATAACCGCTATCCCGTAAAATTTGCAACACTAATCCCGGTGTTCAAAGATGATCGGTTTCATTTCTCGAATAAACCAAAATATCATCGATAAACACGACTACAAACCGATCCAAATACGGTCTGAAGATCCAATTCATCAAATCCATAAATACCGCGAGGGCATTAGTGAGCCCAAATGGCATCACTAAGAACTCATAGTGACCGTATCTCGCTCAAAGCGGTTTTGGGTATATCCGAATCTCGAATTCATGAATCGGTAATAACCCGATCTCAAATCTATCTTTGAAAACACTGAGGCTCCCTTTAGTTGATCAAACAAATCGTCAATACGTGGCATCGGATATTTATTCTTTATTGTCACCTTATTCAGCTGACGATAGTCGATGCACAACCTCATGGTTCCGTCCTTCTTTTTCACAAACAATACTGGTGCACCCCAAGGTGAGAAACTTGGTCGAGCGAAACCTCTATCCGTCAATTCTTGCAACTGAGCTTTCAACTCTTTTAACTCGGTTGGTGCCATACGATATGGAGCTATCAAAATCGGCGTAGTCCGTGTACAAGCTCAATACCAAACTCTACCTCCGAACAGTGGTAAACCCAGTAATTCCTCGGGAAAAACATCCGGGTATTCACAAACCACCGGCACAGATTCGGGTCTCTTTTCTAACTCTTTGTCATCAAGTACATATTCAAGGTATGCTTCGTACCCCTTTCTTACATATTTCTGAGCCAACATTGATGACATTACAGCTGGCAACCCCTTTAAGTCCGTAGACTCAACTCAGATTATCTCGTTATTTGCGCACCTCAAATCAATAGTCTTGCTTTTGCAATTCACAACCGCATCATGCACAGTCAACCAATCCAAACTGAGAATAACATCAAATTCATCAAACGGCAAAAGCATCAAGTCCGCGGAAAACAGAACCTCAAATTACTAGGGACATTTCTTACACACTTTGTCGACAAGCACGTAACGACCCAAGGGATTTGACACCGAATTACGAACTCGATGAGACTCAATAGGTAAAGTCTTCTTGGATGCTAAGGTTTCACATATATAAGAATGAGTAGAACCGGGGTCAATCAAAGCAATCACATTAGTATCAAAGAGAGTAAAAGTACCGGTAATAACATCTGGCGACGAAGCATCCTCGCGTGCACGTATAGCGTAAGCTCTAGCAGGAGCATGAGCCTCAGATCTGGTTGTAGCATCTCTAGATCCTCTCTGACCACCACTAGGATTTCTCGTGTTTCTAGATGGTCTACCTCGAGCAGTGGTAGCACCCGGTTTCCTACTCTGGTTTACATTCTGTTCAGACAACCTCGGGCAATCTTTAATAAAGTGGTCAACTGATCCGCACTTGTAACAAGATCGGTCATGGAATCTACAACTCCCCGAATGCCATTTACCACAATATTGGCACTCCGTTCTGTCTCGACGATCATTTCCAACACTGGCGATCGAAATGACTCGTGTACCCACAGGGGGTCGATCACGATCTCGTCTAGAAAAGCCCGAAGTGTCTCTAGGCCGGCCTAAGCCATCTCTAAATTTGTTCGATGACTGTTGGAAGGGCTTCCCTGAAGACCTCTTACGAAACTCCTTTGCTCCCATATCAGCTTTTCTTTTCTCCACACTGAGTTCCTCGGCTTTGCAAGCTCGCTCGACAAGTATCACAAATTCTCGGATTTCCAAGATGCCAACATACAGCTTTATCTCATCATTTAGTCCATCCTCGAAATGTTTACACATTACGACTTCTGAGGAAATGCATTCTCGTACGTACCGGCTAAGCCTCACAAATTTTCGTTCATAGTCGGTAACCGACATGGAACCTTGTTTAAGTTCAAGAAATTCCTTCCGTTTTTGATCCATGAATCTCTGACTGATATACTTTTTTCAAACTTGGTTTGGAAAACTCCCAAGTTACTTGCTCTCTGGCACAACAGAAGTCAACGTATTCCACCAATAGTAGGCGTAATCACATAGCAAGGAGATAGTACACTTTAGGCACTCATCGGTGTGCAAGATAGCTCATCGAAAATTCGAATAGTGTTGTCCAACCAAAATTCAGCTTGCTCGGCATCATCGCTGTCCGTAGCTTTAAATTCAGTAGCCCCATGCTTTCGGATTTTGTCAACTGGGGGCTTATTTGACCTTATTTGGTCAGCTATCAGAGGTATTGTAGGTGCGGGGGTTGTGTTTGTCAGGAATGGAGGTTGTGGAATAGCCATATTAGTTCGAATGTATTGGTTGAACCAATCATTCATCACGCTATAAAAAGCTTGTCTAGCTTCATCATTCGGATTACTAGCAATAGGTTGAGAGTCCGCGGTGCTGTCCCTTGTCTTGAGCAGCGCTACACTCTCAAGATCATCACTACCGCTTCGTCGGGATCGGGATCCATTACTATAAATAAACAGATTTGCAAATGTCAGAAATCACCACACTATCAAATAATCACAAAATGGCATGTATAGCTAGACCCAAACGTATTACGGTAGTCCTAGAATCGACTAAACCGTAGTTCTGATACCAATTTAATTGTAACACCCCATACCCGAGACCGTTTCTGGAGTCGGACACGAGGGATTTACAGACTTAAATCACTTATTTGCACAGTCCATTTTAAAATTTCCAGACGAGTTGGCTAACTGCGTCACTGTCACCTTAAAAATCATATCTCGAGTTCCAAAACTCGAAAACCAGTTCCGTAAATTTTTCCTGAAACTAGACTCATATGTCCATCTACAAATTTTTTTTCTAGAATTTTTGGTTGAGTCAATTAGTACAGTTTATTAGTTAAATTCTCCCCTGTTTCAGGGTTCGACTACACTAACCTTCACGCACTACGACTTGGATATCTCCCTGTACAGGGCTTCAATACTGATGCTGTTTGTTTCTATAGAAACTAGACTCGAAAAGGAATCTATAAATATATGGTATGACTTATAATTATCTCTGGTTAATTTATAACGAATTTCCAAAGTCGAAACAGGGAATCCAGAAACCGTTCTGGCCCTGTTTCATGAAAACTTAAATATCTCTTAACATATGACTCATATGATCGTTTCGCTTCTTCCATATGAAAGTAGATTCATCAAGGTTCGATTAAATAATTTATTCACTATTTAACTCCATTCCTACTATTTTTAGGATTTTCAAATTCACACTATCGCTGCTTTGTCAAGATTCGCCTTTAGGGTAGACTTTACCTATTACACGCTTCCATGATTCAACTAACCCTTTAGCATATATAGCACAAAGTATGATCGTGATTAACCATTCCAATGGCCAATCATTGCCAAGCATATCCACACCTCTCAATAACCATATACATACAAAATGATTATAACATTATTCTCAAAAATATATATAAGCCATTTTGCATGGCTATCCAAATTTATACAAAACCGAAGGGTACAAGACCCACAACAAAAAAAGGTAGTCCTATACATGCCATTTCAAAGTTCAACCAAAAGTGTACCAAAAGGGGGTTTGATAGTGTGGACGACTTCGACTTCGACAATCCCGAGTCCGATAGCTGACGAACCAAAATCTATAAAACAGAGATTCAAAGAAACGGAGTAAGCATTTAATGCTTAGTAAGTTTCGAGCCATAAAATTTGACACAACTAAAGTGTAACATTCATATGGCTAAACAGATAATTTCATATGCACAAATTCTCAATATCATACTTACTTCACATTACCAACCCTTATATTCATACACAAAAGATCAACTTAGCCAAAGGCGGTAGCTCATTTCTCGATCGCGAATACTATTTGTAAGGATCAACTAAATCAATGCATGTACGAGACATACCTCATTGTTTGGGATTTTACGAGCATATTAATTGAAACTATTACAGCAAGGTCACTCATTCCCAAGCCAAGTACCTTCGATTTAACCGGATATAGCTACTCGCTCAATGCCTTCGGGACATAGCCCGGATATAGTAACTCGCACCAATGCCTTCAGGACTTAGCCCGGATATGGTAGCTCGCACAAATGCCATCGGGACTTAGCCCAGATGTAATAACTCGCACAAATGCCTTCGGGACTTAGCCCGGATATAGTAGCTCAGACAAATGCCTTCGGGACTTAGCCCGGAACTAGTCACTAGCGCAAATACCTTCGGGACTTAGCCCGGTTATCATCCGAATATTCATGCACATATCAATAAATCATGACACATTTATATCTCATTTTCATAATTAGAGTTCAAACACAAGTCACGTATTAAGCACTCCCATTTTCGGCTCACTAGCCACATACAAACAGCATGGTTTAGTTTGCTTTATGACACGATCTCTATGCACATACGGCTACCCGTCATACGTATAAACTAATTAACTCATCATATAATTCAAGTAGAATCATCATATCACCGTATATTTGTTATGCTCATACATCATGACTTAATCAAATCATAAACTAAGTGTCATTGCTCGAAAACTTACCTCGGATGTTGTCGCATGATTTCGACAGCTATTCGATCACTTTTTCCTTTCCCTTATCCAACTTTGGTCCTCTAAGCTCTTGAGCTAATTTAAACAAATTTAGCTTATTAAAGTCTCATTATGCTAGCTTATGGCCGAATATGACAATGAATTTGATAGGTCATATGGCCACCTTTAGCTCAAATACAAAATGGTCATACGCATTTTTAATCACATTAACCAATTTAATACCATTAATCTAACATTTCCTCATGTGCAACTTTATGACCGAATACACATATCATTAACTCAATATCAATTAACTAAGCACTTAAACAAATTCTCTTTAACTATACACACATTCGGCCATGACAAAGACAATTTAGCAAACCTTAAATTCAACTTATAACAATATATATATATATATTCAATATTCAAAGCATTTAACATCACTCCACCATAATTTTTACATCATGGCCGAATGTTCCTTTGAACCATTTACCCTTACAAGGCATAACTTTCACCATCAAAACTAACAAGCTTATAATCCCATGACCAAAACCTCTAACAACACCAATTGAGAATACTTCATGGGTTTGAGGTAAAACCAAGAAAGAAACTCATAAATATCGAGATATAAGCACTAACATTGTTCATCTAGATTTAGCATGAAACAACATCCATCACCCTTATAATTACCATAGCCGAAAACCTTACTCATTCCAAAATCCAAATCTCAACTTGGGTCACAAAATAACTTGATATCTCATCAACGAACATCAACACCAAGCAAGAATGATACATCCATGGCCGAGTGTCATCTCCATCACATAGCAAGATTTAGACCATGGGCTAGGTAGAACTCAAGCTAACAACTAAAACATGCATGCATCTCATGGAACATCATCAAACATACCTTAGTCTATCAAACCACCATAGCCGATTTCCTCAAAGCTCTTTTTCCTTCTTTTTCTTTCTTCTATTCGGCCAAGAACAACATGAGAGCTTTTTTTTTTCTTTCTTTTCCTTTTTTTCATCATCATTTACCTTCCCATTATTATTTTATTGCCCATACTCCTTATTTTATTTTTTCTAACATAAACCATTATCACAACATGTTTTATGACATGTTTTGCCCATCACCCTTTGTCATGGCCGACCACTAGTAATTAAATGGGCGAAATTGACATGCAAGTCCACACCTTTGATTACATGCACTAATAGATCCTTACAGATTAACCTATCACATTTAAAAAGTGTCACACATAAGTCCTATCGACTAATTTCACATGTAATTTACTAAATCGAAGCTTAAAACTTTCACACATTTATAATCACATATTTTAGACAATAAATATCATATTCAAATAATTTGGTGACTCAGTTTAGCTGTCCCGAAACCGCTTTCCGACTAGGGTCACTTTAGGGCTGTCACAAGCCTCATAGTAGCTTAGGCTAATACTCACTGAAAAGCCGAAATGCTAAAATTTCGGCATTTCGAGAACTTGAGATTTTGCATGTGGTTTTAGGATGCAATAGATACAATATGGTCGGTGGTTGGATCAATGGAACAGGTAAGAGTGCAATTTTGTGCACGTTGGTAAGTTGGGCCTCAGTGGGCTAGAAATTGGGCTCAATGGGCTTTCGGGCCCATTTGGGTAAAATTGATAGAAAATGGAATTTGGAGAAGTTGCATGTTAACACGGTTATTGATACGAACCGCCTCAGGGAGAGTCGAGTCATATGCAAGTTTGCCCGATCGTCTACGAGAAAGTATCGTTCGGTTTGTTCAAAAAAGATGTTTCTAAATAAATTATGCGGAAGCTATTCAAGGGGTTCAAATGAAGGGTTTAAAATATGAATATTAAGGTTCGGTTTAAAGTAAATGAAAGAATGGAAAGAAGGAACTCAAAAGCAAGCACGAACCAATATTAGAAAATATCGACCCAAATGCTTATAGGCTTTCAAGGCGAAAATGAAAATGATAGAACCTCGACCCACTACTTAACAAAGTAGGAACCTCGATATATGAGTGAACGAAACAGGGTTGACGCCACTACTAGGTAGATAAGTTAACAAAGTCTCAAACAAAGTTTAGAGAAGAAAATTCTCACAAGATTAAATTCAATAAAAATTTTGGCAAAAAGTCCTTTACAAATGAAAGAAAACAAATATTTATAGGCACATAGATGACCATTCAAATTCGGCATCTAGGTGTTCACACAATAATAAAAACGTTCGCACTAATGTATTAAAATAGTTCATAAATTCGACAGATTCATGCACTAACTGAATGGACACTTTCTTCCCCCTTGGTTTGTGCATGAATGTTTAGTCATAAAGAAAGGCTTCAAGTGACTTGTATGTGCACCAAAGGTTGCATTCATCTCCTTGGGACGTTCATGCACTTGTATGGAACATGTATCTTCATAATTAAACACTTTAATGGCATGTAAGTTCATAAATGGCAGCATGAACCTATTAAATTCGTTCTCCCCTTTGTGCATGCACTTAATTCAATCAATGTGTTGAATTATTGAGTTAATTCCTTCCCTTGGACGTTCTTGAACCCATCCATGCATGTGTAGTAGCCTATAGGTCAATTCAAAGTGTGAACAGGTTCAAGGAGCTCTATGGTCAACATAGAATTAGTTAGCATCTACTTCTTGGCCGAATAAGTGCCTTGGAAAGTTAAGAGACAGCCACCATACATGCACTTAAGCCATTCATGCATTCTATCATCCCATGCATTTGATCCATTCATGGACCAACCTTTAATGTCCATACATGCATTCGACACATGCATGAATTTGTAGAAACCTTGCATCTAGCTGTACATGCACCAGCATTTAATACTTCTACATTCATGAGTGTGGAATGCCCAAAAGAGATGTTTCTTCATCCATACATTGTACCGTCCAAAGGGATGTACCTACATGAAATAAACAAGTCATTAAGATATCTCATGGACACTCATAAATTCAGCATGATGTGAACACATTAATGTCATGCATTAATTCAGCTATGTGAACATAATCAATTTATGTAATGACTATGGCATATTAATAACAAATATTAATATAAGACAAGTTTAATGCTTAAATAAATATGTGCAAATTTTTATTTAATGCAATAAAGACAAAACCGAGTTTAAACTAAAATGAGCTAAGCTTTAGCTCGTGAGCTAAAGTTGAGCTGAGGCTAAACTCCTAAGCTGAAGTTGAGCTAAGGTTTAGCTCGTGAGTTGAAAGTGAGCTAGGAGTGAGCTCGGTTTAGCTCAGGCAAGATGGATTGAGCTCGAATAAGTTGGATTTGAGCTGGACAGAGCTCGTGGAGCTGGAAACGAGCTTGGATCAGCTTGCCAACATGTCATTGCTCGGCTTGATAGACTTGCTCGATAAAGTTCGCGGGGCGTGCTCGTATCATTCCCCCCCTCTTTTAGGCTACTTTTCCTCAAGTCGAGCTATTTATCCATGGGAGAACTTTGACTCGTGCATGGTTTTCCTCGATCAAATGGGATGGAAGATGTCACACAAACCTGAAAAATTCTTACCATAGCCGGTAAAAAGAAACTCAAAGGAGTCAAATTCAAATGTGTTCGATAGTTCATAAAATATTCATTCAATCGACCATATGCCAAAAATCTCAATTGGACAAAGCAAGCATACATAAATTTATCAAAGAGTTTTGTTTGACCATCGTTACAAACATGAAAACTAAGTTGGATCAAGGGATAATTGGTTGAAAATGATGGTAGGCACAGAAACACATTATTCCTCATCCATAACATTTTAATTTCTTTAATCGAATATAGTAACTCATTTGGTCCCTTGTCTTGCTCATGCAAGGTATGCCATGGCCAAAGGTATGCTAACTCTTCCTTTTGTTTTTAAACAACATGAGGGGAGTCTCCAAATTCCAACGTAATAATCAAATCATCACAATGTTTGGGAAAAATCCATCACATCAAAGTATAAATAATTTCCAAACAACCAATCAATGGAATTTTCAACTTCAATCGAATTGAGCAAAGATATTTAAAAATTTTCAGATGACTTACCTTGAAGAATATGAAGAGAAGACAATTGAGGATTGGGTTTACCTTTCTCGGTCAAAATGAATCTTCTCTCTTTGGATAGATAACGTAAGACAAACCTATTACTCTGATAAATTTGAATAGGTGGTGACGCACCATGACATGTCCTGCTCCTCGATGGGTGGAATTCACAAAAATAAGACTGGTTAGTATTATCGAAAACTATGGACTTAAATGGAAAAGGAAAGTTACCATGGAAATTTGATTCAATTCCAAAAACATAGGTTGGCCTTACCTTCTCAAAATGAAACGAAAATTTCAGATGTGGCCAAACAAGGTGATTAATAAATGAATCAAAATTGAAACCGAAATCATTGAATTTCACCTTGTTATCAAAAGTTTGAACATCAAGCAAACATATTTTGATTGCAAATGATGCAAAGTGCTTAATGTTTCCATAAAATGAATTCATGTAGCAAATACCAGGCTTGAACACACAAACTTGTTTAGAAATTCCAACAAGAAACATATTAGAAAAAGATAAAATCAACTCACCACACGAATTATATTTCACTAGTTTATTAAACACACATGTTGATTTGACAAAACCGAGCATACCAAAATGCAAAGGTTCATACTTCAAGAGTATTAATCGGAATGCAAATCACTACATGGAAATTTCGCACAAAACTCAAAGATTGTTCATGAAGAACACAATTGCACATATCATGTGAAGATCTTTTAACATGGATGCCAAACAAAGAATTTTTAACGAACATGCAACTTTTCAAACAGTGATTTATCACAAATCAATTGAGCAGGCATATTTAAATATAAAGATTTAACACATGAGTTTAAAAAGTTTGCGTGGTCAAACACATGAGAATTTTACGTGATGACTTTGATCAAACATGTTCAAAATTCGCTTAGAAAAACTAATCCAATGTTGTCAACAAATTTGCCAATGTAGTAATCGTCATAAGAAAAGCTATATATGGCACCTTTTAAAACAAATTCGTTAACAACAGTAAGTGAACAAAAATTATCCAAATCAAGTGACTTTGATTCGATAAACAAAGAATCCTTACCTTCCTTACCTTCGATCGCAAGTGGGTGGTAGTCATTCGCGAACTTACCTTTTTCGAACAACCTAAAACACCTCTCGTTTGGAAGGTAATGTAGATGGAATTGGTCGCACAAACTTCTAGGAACCTGAAAAGTTAATTCACAAGAAGATCGAACAGGTGGGTTAGTAGAAATAATCCTCACTTGCTCACTTGTTTTCTCACTCGATTCTTTTTCTTCTGAATCACTCGTTTCTTTTGTTTCAATTTCTTTTTCATCTTCTTTTTCACTCTCAAATTTCTTTTCGTTCTCTTTTTCAATCTCATTTTCTTTTTCATTTTCTTTTTGCTTTTCAAAGGCTTTTTCAAAGGCTTTTTCAAGTTCTCTCAAGATTCACTCATTTTCTCTCTTACTTGCCTCTTGCCTCTCTTTTCTTTTTATTTCATTTTCTTTTTCTTCTTTTGCTTTTTCTTTTCTTTTCTTTATTTTCTCTTTACAAGAATGTACAAAAGAACGATGAGAATATAAATCTTGTTCGAAAGATGAAGAACTATTTGCATATGATTCACAATCAAAACTTCGTGAAGAATACTCGAGTAAGATTTCTTTGAAGATCTAGTAGGAGTATGTCTTTCTCTTGAACGCCATCTTGGAATGAATCAAAATCGTAATCGGCTTCGTCTTCTCGAATTTCTTGATGAAAAGGACTTTCGATCAAGTCACTTCTCAAATTCGTTGATGAATATGAGTCATAGTATGAATCTCTTTGTCTCGGCGTAGATGGCGAAAAGGAGTCACAATTGGAACTTTTTTCGGTAGCGATGGGGTATATCTCCGTGGGGTTCTTGGTTCCGTTTTACGACTTGAAGAAACTCGATCACTTTGGTCTTGTTTAGTCGCCATTCTTCGTATTTCTTGCACCAAGTATTGGTATTCCGATTCGGTGAACTCTTCGTGTGACATGATTTTTGTTGCTAAAAAGAAAATGTTAGATCACAAAACAAAATAAAAAAAAATTAAGTACCTCACCACAAACCTCACAATTTCGCTCAGAAAGAAGAAGAAAAAAAAAGGTGTCACTCCCGCTCGTGTTTACACTCGTTTGGCTTTTACCTCCACTTGAATGATCTCACTCGCTCATGCCTTTTTTCGCTCCTTTCTCCTCTTATAACCTTGTAACAGACTTAGTATGACTTGATCTCTAGTATTGTGGGTCGGTTTCAAATGGTTTTACAAAGGATAACATGTGAGGGGTTACGGGTTGGCTAAAAGAAAAGGAAATTGGGTAACAAAAAAGAAGTGTGGCGTGGATGAGATTAGAATAGAAGATGAATCAGGAACGATATCAAACCAAGGGCTTTGACATTCGAACAACAATCGAATTGCATTAAACACTTTTTTTTTAGATTTTTTTCTAATATTTTTTTGAATTTTTTTTCAAATTTTTTTTTTACTTGTATAACTTTTTTTTGTACTATATTGACAAACTAAATACAATAAAACACTTTTTGTACACGATTTTTTTTCTTCTACACGTAGATTTTTGTTTTTATAGCAACATCAGCTAACTAATCAAAATAAGAAAACTTCGGTATACGAAATTTTTTTTTCTATACTCTTTTTTATTCGGATCCTACTTACTTGCGTTCACTTGGACTAGCCTGGGATTAATTTTGTCGCACGATCTTCTCATTTTAGTAGCTCTGATACCAAATGATACGAACCGCCTCGGGGAGAGTCGAGTCATATGCGAGTTTGCCCGATTGTCTACGAGAAAGTATCGTTCGGTTTGTTCAAAAAAGATGTTTCTAAATAAATTATGTGGAAGCTATTCAAGGGGTTCAAATGAAGGGTTTAAAATATGAATATTAAGGTTCGGTTTAAAGTAAATGAAAGAATGGAAAGAAGGAACTCAAAAGCAAGCACGAACCAATATTAGAAAATATCGACCCAAATGCTTATAGGCTTTCAAGGCGAAAATGAAAATGATAGAACCTCGACCCACTACTTAACAAAGTAGGAACCTCGGTATATGAGTGAACGAAACAGGGTTGACGCCACTACTAGGTAGATAAGTCAACAAAGTCTCAAACAAAGTTTAGAGAAGAAAATTCTCACAAGATTAAATTCAATAAAAATTTTGGCAAAAAGTCCTTTACAAATGAAAGAAAACAAATATTCATAGGCACATAGATGACCATTCAAATTCGGCATCTAGGTGTTCACACAATAATAAAAACGTTCACACTAATGTATTAAAATAGTTCATAAATTCGGTAGATTCATGCACTAGCTGAATGGACACTTTCTTCCCCCTTGGTTTGTGCATGAATGCTTAGTCATAAAGAAAGGCTTCAAGTGACTTGTATGTGCACCAAAGGTTGCATTCATCTCCTTGGGACGTTCATGCACTTGTATGGAACATGTATCTTCATAATTAAACACTTTAATGGCATGTAAGTTCATAAATGGCAGCATGAACCTAGTAAATTGTTCTCCCTTTGTGCATGCACTTAATTCAATCAATGTGTTGAATTATTGAGTTAATTCCTTCCCTTGGACGTTCTTGAACCCATCCATGCATGTGTAGTAGCCTATAGGTCAATTCAAAGTGTGAACATGTTCAAGGAGCTCTATGGTCAACATAGAATTAGTTAGCAGCTATTTCTTGGCCGAATAAGTGCCTTGGAAAGTTAAGAGACAGCCACCATACATGCACTTAAGCCATTCATGCATTCTATTATCCCATGCATTTGATCCATTCATGGACCAACCTTTAATGTCCATACATGCATTCGACACATGCATGAATTTGTAGAAACCTTGCATCTAGCTGTACATGCACCAGCATTTAATACTTCTACATTCATGAGTGTGGAATGCCCAAAAGAGATGTTTCTTCATCCATACATTGTACCGTCAAAGGGATGTACCTACATGAAATAAACAAGTCATTAAGATATCTCATGGACACTCATAAATTCAGCATGATGTGAACACATTAATGTCATGCATTAATTCAGCTATGTGAACATAATCAATTTATGTAATGACTATGGCATATTAATAACAAATATTAATATAAGACAAGTTTAATGCTTAAATAAATATGTGCAAATTTTTATTTAATGCATTAAAGACAAAACCGAGTTGAAACTAAAATGAGCTAAGCTTTAGCTCGTGAGCTAAAGTTGAGCTGAGGCTAAACTCCTAAGCTGAAGTTGAGCTAAGGTTTAGCTCGTGAGTTGAAAGTGAGCTAGGAGTGAGCTCAGTTTAGCTCAAGCAAGATGGATTGAGCTTGAATAAGTTGGATTTGAGCTGGACGAAGCTCGTGGAGCTGGAAACGAGCTTGGATCAGCTTGCCAACATGTCATTGCTCGGCTTGACAGACTTGCTCGATAAAGTTCACGGGCCGTGCTCGTATCAGTTAGTACTATTGTAAAATTTGGATTCTGTTGGCTTAATGGGTTAAATCGGGATTCGTAGGGGCCATTAGGGGTTTTGGGCCCAAAAGCCCGAATTTGATAAAGTGCGTTAAAATCATTGTTTAAACACTTGAACATATTGATAATTGTTAATGAACGTGGAAAACCCATAATATTTGGTAAATTTAAAAAAGTATCCTTAAAATATGAAAAATAACCATTTGGCCTTGGGGAAAAATGACCATTATACCCCTAGGGTTTAATTAAGAATATGATGCATGAGATTTTGATATACATGATATGACATGATATGACATGAGTGCACATGATATGTTATGAGATGCACATGATATACTCATTATATGCATGGGTTGGGTTTGATATAAATGGAAGAAGTGCAAAAAAGGGCTTTGCCCAGTTTACCGAAAAGGGCTTTGCCCCAGTTAATCAAAAAGGGCTTTGCCCCAGTTATTAAAAGAGGCTAGGCCTCCAATTATCTGATAAAGCAGCTATGCTACCAGTGGAGAGTTTGGTTGGGTGGGTTGAGTTATTCCCCACATGGAGAGCTTGGTTGGTACGGGTGGAGAGGAGCGGATGGTGGGTTGAGTAGTCTCCCCAAATGGGCTTGCATACATTCATGGATATTACATGTGATATTGAAATGGGCCTATGGGCCATACTGCTTACAGTAAAGGCTTCGGCCCAATGATATGATTCATGATAAGGCTTCGACCTAGTAACCGTTAAACGAAAGGCTTCGGCCCAGTATACTGATATTGGATGGGCTCCGAAAGGGGCTTGTTGCACACTGAGTTCCCAAACTCACCCCCTTTTCCTTAACCTTGCAGGTGAGCCTTGATGGGAAGACTTGGAGCCAGAGGGGATTCAAAGTGGCCATGGTGATCGCTTTTGAACTTTGCAAATCAGTAACCGGTTTTTATTTTAGTTTAACTTAACTGTTAATATTATTTGTTTTGGGGGTTGTAATAAGGCCATTTTAAATATTTTCTGGAATTATTTTATTCTTCTTAATAACTCTAAATTTTTTTGCTAATAATTCAAAATGGGCTAGACTTAGGGCGCGTTTTCAAAATGATACTCCTTTTCAAAATAACGCAGCAATACAATTAATCGGTTTATCAAAAATATCTACTTAAATGAAATTTCAACTCGTCTACCAAAGTGTGGCAATGGTTGTGGGCATGTCTGGGATTGGATCCATTTAGGAGCCTGGTACTTAAGCAGCCTTTGTGGCTCACCTCCTCTATATCGGATACCTACCTGGTGCACAGCTTCCATTCACTTTGATCTTATAGCAAAGACTATCTTTTAAAACACTAGGAAGAACATTGAAAGAGGCTTGGGTTTTTTTTAAAACTTCAATGTGACACGTCAGATCCGGCCATAACGTTTAGGTCGGGTTTGGGGTGTTACATTTAGTGGTATTAGAGCCAGGTTGCAACAACTGGATTGTGGGTTTCTAAACGGGTTTAAAATCAAGAATTTCAAAACAAGGGTATTTTAAATCAATTTTTAAAGAATTTCTATTTTTGTGACCAAATACAGGTTTTTGTTTTAAATGGTTTGGAGAAAGAAGTGGCACACTGAATCCCCGGCACCAAGTCTATAAGTATACTTTCTTTTACACCGTGTGATATTGATATGATGCTATGGATAGAACTAAGACCCTACTATGATACTTTAGATAGGGTAGAGCTATAAAATAGTAAGATTTAGACTGTAGCTAGGCTACGACGTTACGAGAACAATCCCTGAACTACTATATTTCCATAAAACATCTTGTAATAAACAACTGAAATATTAAACTAATGTCATAAAATTCGTAATCAAATAATTCAATATAAGTACAAGGGGAACTCGTGGACAACGCCGCGGACGTGGTCGCGAAAGGGTGCAAGCTAAATCTTCATCCTCAGGACATAGGCCAGCTGAGGAGGCATACGTGCCACAGGCAACTGAGACTGGGTCACTTGATTGGGCTGCGGGGGACGATGCTTTGTCCCAAGCGATGTTAAGGGTTTTGGAAAGGGTTGCTGGAGCTAGCACCGGGATAGTGAATAGGGGATCCATCTCTGAGCGACTCCGGGCTAATGGAGCAGAGGTTTTTAAGGGCGTATCTGGAGTAGCCCCAAACATGGCTAAATATTAGCTAGAGGCAACAGAGTGGATTATGGACGACCTAGATTGCTCTATGGAGCAAAAGCTGACGGGGGCTGTGCCGTTGCTACTAGATGAGGCATACCAATGGTGGATCACGGTAAGGGAGAGCACCCCGATCGAACGAGTAACTTGGGAACTGTTCAAGACCGCTTTTAAGGGGAGGTATGTTGGAGCTAGTTATGTGGATGCCCGTTGAAAGGAATTTCTGAATCTGGTTCAGGGTAATAAGACTGTTGCGGAGTATGAGGAAGAATTTTTGAGGCTGTGTTGATATGCTAGCAGGATAGTTACGACCAAATATGAGCGCAGTGTTCAATTCGAGGATAGCCTCCGCAATGAACTTAGGGTGCTGATAGCTCCACAAAGGGAGCGTGATTTCGCTGCATTGGTAGAGAAGGCTAAGATAGCTGAAGAAGTAAAACGAACTAAACGGCAGAATCGTAAGAGGGATCGACCCAGATTTAGGAGGGATTTTGGACCCTCGGGTACTGCAAATAGAAATGCTAAAAGAGCTAGAATGGAGTAACCGGTTCGAGCAGTTCCGGTGAATACCTTTAGACCGCAAGCTTGCAGGGATTGTGGCAGAGTGTATATGGGGGAGTGTTGGAAATGAACTGGAGCATGTTTTCGATGTGGGTCAAAGGAACATGAGTTCAGAGAGCGTCCTCAAAGAATAGCTCAGGACCAAGTTGCAAAAAAAAGAGGTGTCCAACCGCTGCGAGGAGGACCAGAGGCCATGGGCAAAGTAGAGGTGGTAATGGACGTGGATGTAGGGCACCTGGCAGGGGTGCTGGGCATGTGGAAGCTTGACAGCCAGCGTTGGTTTATGCTGCACAACGTCGTGAGGAGGGTGATGCTTCTGATGTTATAACCGGTAAGTTCTTCATTCATAGCACGCCTTACACTACTTTGATTAATGTCAGTTCCTGATACGAACCGTCTCGAGAAGAGTCGAGTCGTATGTAGATTGCCCGATCGTCTACGAGAAGTTACGTTAGGATTAGTTGAGTTGAAGGTATAGTCAGAGTAGAAAGAGGGGTACGAATGGAATGGTAGGAACGAAAAGGTAGGAACAAAATGGTATGAACAAATTGGTTGGTTTAGGTTCGATTAGGTAAAGAAGAAAGAACGGGTTTGAACTACTAAAGGTACTTTCAAGAACCAAATACCGAAATGGTATCGACCCGTTGATTTAGCCTTTTGAGTTCGGTTATAGGTTTGGTAAGGGAAACCTCGACCCACTATCTAACAAGATAGGAACCTCGGTATGTTGAACGACACACTACGTATAGTGATAAGTTCGGGTTCGACAAAGAACACGGTTGACACAACTAGAACGTTAGGAACGCCAAACGAATCTTTGAGCGAAATATAAGAAAAGTTTGCCTCACGATTTTGGCAGCATAACATTAACAAAAGTTTCAAAAGTCCTTTACATGAAAATTGAACAAGTATTTATAAGCCTAAGTCTAGGTAGCCAAATGGCCTTTCATACTTACACATTAATTAAAAGAAAATTCTAGAAAAATAACTCTTAATATGCATGACCAGATTCGGTTTTGGGAATGGTGGATGAATGCATCTTCATGCTTAAGAAAACTCAAAGTGAATGCATGATATCCAATGGTCACTTGTAGATTCGGCCAACCTTGTTAAATGAAGCAACGTTTGGCCAAAAAGTATGAATTAATTGTGGACACTCCAAAGGCCATCATGTGTGTGTAACCGAATGTTGAAGAGTCTTCTAGTGTGAACAAGGTGAACCGAATGGTCTTGCCATGTGAACATAGGTGTGAACGAATTAAGGAGAGTCATGGGGAAGCTAATTGGCCAAGCTATCTTCATGCATGTGTGAGTGCCCTTTGGCCGAATGGTCACCTTGGAGAATGAAGAGATAGCACACCATACATGAATGGAAACATTCATGAACCTTAAAGACATTGAATATGGTCATACATGCACTTGGCCGAACATGCACCTAAGAGATTCAAGCCCCCCAACCGTCCATGCACCTTCAAGATTCATGCTTGCTTTTAATCTCCTTATGTCCATTGTGTTCCTACAAGAAATGTGAACATAATTAATTCAAACTAATGTGAACACAAATATCAACACTAAATTCGGTTCTGACAAATTTAATTATCATCAATAAACACTTTTAAGACATACTTAATATAACTAATGTGAACTAAATTTAATATGTAGGATATTAATTAACTAATTATTAAACTTATTAATTAAAAAGTCAATAGTAGTCAAATGAATTCAAAGGAACTCCATGAGCTGATGGTTAATTTATGAGCTAAACCCGAGCCGAGCCTAAACTCATGAAATGATAATGAGTGGTTCCGAGCTAATGAGCTGGTGTGGAGCTACATGGGAGCCGACTTGAATCAAGGTGAGCTTGGTGAGCTGAAATGAACTTGTAGAAAAGTTCGCATGGATTTCCAAAATGGCCACTAACTGGTTCGATAGGTCTAGCATTGACATCATCCCACACATGAACTAAAGCTATAACAGCTTCTTTAAATTGTTTTGCACGAGCCCTTGTGATCGGCCCTTGAGGTAGCACCATCGGATCTCGGCTTGGACTTGGCTTATGGGAAGCCGTGATCGTATCATCCTCCCCTCTTGAAAATGACTTGTCCTCAAGTCAAGATCTACATCAAAAGGAGTCAAGTCGAGACATTAAAACTAGCACTAACATTGTACTCACCGTAAGTCAAGCTTATACGAATTTTCATTGATTCGCCGATGACTTGGAAGGGCCGTCTCTCGCGCAACAACTTAGATCTTCGTTGAGCTGAAACTTTTCTTTTCTCATGTGCACCTGCACCAGCCTCCCGGGTTCAAATACAACTCGTTTTCCCCTTTGTTGGCTAGTTGGACGATTGCTCGGTTCGAGATTCAATATTCTCTCGAACTTTCCTATGTAAATCCTTGACAAATTCAGCCTTTTTCCTTGCATCTGTATGGACAAATTGATCAACAGAAAAGGTAATAAATCAAGAGGAGTAAGAGGATTAAATCCATAGACAGGTCTCAAAAGGAGAGAATTTGGTTGTTGAGTGAACAGAGCGATTATAAGCAAACTCGATGTGGGGTAAGCATTCTTCCCACGCCTTGAGGTTCTTTCATACCAACGCCAGCAACAAAGTTGACAAAACTCGGTTTACCACCTCGGTTTGGCCATCCGTTTGGGGATGACAAGTGGTTGAAAACAATAACTTCGTCCCAAGTTTTCCCCATAATGTCCGCCAAAAGTGACTCAAGAACTTTGTATCTCGATCGAAACAATCGTTCTTGGTAATCCATGCAATCAGACAATTTCCTAAAAACAAATTAGCAATATGCACAGCGTCATCAGTTTTAGCACAAGAAATAAAATGTGACATTTTAGAGAATCTATCGACTACAACAAAGATTGAGTCCTTCCCTGTCTTAGTTTTTGGTAATCCAAGAATAAAATCCATAGAGACATCGGTCCACGGGTGTCGAGAATGGGAAGTGGTGTGTAAAGTCCATGAGACCGGACCTTCGACTTAGCCCGCTTACAAATTAGGCAGCGCTCACAGATCCGCTCCACGCCTCTCGCATTCGCGCCAAGTAAAAATGTTCATGGAGGGTCGACAATGTCTTGTTTATTCCAAAGTGTCCCATTAGGCCACCACTATGCGCCTCCAACACAAGTAACTCTCGAATGGAGCCTTGTGGTATACACAACCTATTTTCTTTAAAAAGAAACCCTTCGTACCTGAAAAATTTCTCAAAAGACCCATTTTCACAAGCAGCATATATATTTCCAAAATCCTCATCATTAGCATACAACTCTTTCATATGATAAAAACCAAGTAACTTAGAATCAAGAGTGGTCAATAAGGTATATCTCCGTGACAAGGCATCAGCCACTACATTTTCTTTACCTTTCTTGTATTTGATGACATAGGGAAATGACTCTAAATACTCGACCCATTTTGCATGTCGTTTGTTGAGTTTATGCTGACCTTTAATAAACTTAAGTGCTTCGTGATCGGAATGAATCACGAACTCCTTCAGTCTTAGATAGTGCTGCCAAGTTTCAAGTGATCGAATCAAGGCATACATCTCTTTGTCGTACACCGGATAATTGAGGGAAGCGCCACTTAATTTCTCACTGAAGTACGCCACCGGTCTTCCATATTGGGTCAACACAGCCCCGATCCCTACACCTGAAGTGTCACACTCAATTTCAAATGTTTTAGTAAAATTTGGAAGGGACAATAGAGGAGCTTTCACAAGACATTCTTTAAGCAAATTAAATTAACGTTCTTGATCTTCAGACCAGTGGAATGCGGAGTTTTTCTTAATCACGCTTGTTAAGGGTGCTGCAATGGTACTAAAGTTGGGCACAAATCGACGGTAGAAGCTAGCCAATCCATGGAAGCTTCAAACTTGGCTAATGTTCGTCGGACGCGGCCATTCTTGAATCGCTTGAACTTTTTCTTGATCCACCTCCAAACCGTTGGCACTCACGACATAACCTAAAAACACAACTTTATCAGTGCAAAATGAACATTTTTTGAGATTAGCATACAATACCTCTTTTCGTAAAGTTTCCAACACCGCTCAGAATGTGGTACGTGCTCCTCTAAAGTTTTGTCTTTGTAGACCAAGATATCGTCAAAGTATACAACACAAAATTTACCAATAAACGCACGTAATACATGGTTCATAAATCTCATAAAAGTGCTGGGAGCATTTGTAAGGCCGAATGGCATTACCAACCATTCCTACAAACCCAATTTCGTTTTGAAGGCCGTCTTCCATTCATCGCCTTCTCGCATTCGTATTTGATGATAGCCACTTTTAAGATCGATTTTCGTGAAAATCTGGGCTCCACTTAATTCTTCAAGCATGTCGTCAAGACGGGGTATCGGGTGTCGATACTTGATAGTGATTTTGCTGATGGCGCGACAGTCCACGCACATCCGCCACAACCCATCTTTCTTGGGTACAAGCACCGCCAAGACCGCACAGGACTTAAGCTCTCGAATGTATCCTTTGTCTATGAGTTCAATAATTTGCTTTTGCAATTCCTTCGCTTTCTTGAATTACTCCGATAAGCGGAGACGGTTGGGTAGTGCACTCGGGTACTAAGTCTATTTGATGTTCGATGCCTCGGATAGGGGCAGCCCACTTGGTATTTCGTCCGAAATATGTCTTCAAATTCTGAATCAAAGACAATATGTAAGCGAGCAAGTTTTCGTGTAATTCGTTAGTATTCAACAATGCCTCCTTGTACACAAATACATACATAGGTCGTCTCAAAAACATCGTCACGGATATCACTAACCCTCGCAAACACACTCATTTTTCCACTTTCTTTTCCTCTCCACTTTTTACTTGTTTTTGTTTCTTTTCATTTTCTCTCGCATTTTTAGTCTTTTCTCTCTTTTCCTTAATTTTCTCTTTTGCACTCTTTTCTTTTCTCTCGCTTGTTCCACTGAAAGTTTAAGTTTTTGTTGATCCTCGTACACTTGCTTCGGAGTGAGGGGTGCAAGTGTCACGTTCTTGCCAAGATGTTTGAAGGAGTATCTATTAGAGTAACCATCATGCATCACCCGTCGGTCGAACTGCCATGGTCGTCCTAGAAGTAAATGGCCCGCGTGCATCGGCACTACATCGCATAATACTTCATCAAAATACTTCCCGATGCAACAGGACACTAGGACTTGTTTTGTCACTTTGAGTTCACCGCCATCGTTAAGCCACTGAAGCTTGTATGGATTCGGTGCTTGGTGGTTGATGACCCCAACTTTTCTACCATGAGGGTGCTTGCCACGTTTGTGCAACTCTCTCCATCGATTATGATGCTACACACTTTCCTTGCACTTGACATCTCGAATGAAAAATGTTTTCACGTTGTTGTTCATCTTCCACACTTTGAAGACTTAGGCTTCACTTGACGACGAGCAACTCACCTTCAACGGGTTGTTCTAAGTCCTCCTCAACTTCGAAATTCGATTCAGATCATTCTCTTCCTCGTCCTCCGTTTCAATCTCACCGTCACTCGATCACCATGGTACGCCTATTCGGCACCTCGACTCGCTATATGTCCACGACCAAGACACTTGAAGCACTTTATGTCCCTTGAACAGGCGGTGGAACTTTCAGAGCCTTACCTTTACTTGACTCAAAGAATAGGCTTATTCGCCTTAGATATTGTTGAAGAATCCTTCGCTCGATTTGTTGGAAAACCCTTGCTTGTGCTTTGGCCCCATTTAGAAGGATTGGTGTTAGGATAGGCTCGGTGGTACCTTTTCGCTTCAACCGCTTCTCCACTTTGATAGCCATGTGGACCATGTCCACAACCTCAATGTAATGTTGCGCTTCTCGACATTTGCAATCTCTCGATTAAGTCCCGCTAGAAAGCGAGCCATTGTGGCTTCTCGATCTTCTTGTATATCGGCACGGATCATAGCCACTTCTATTTCTTTATAATAATCTTCCACACTCTTCGTCCCTTAGATGAGATTTTGGAGTTTTTGATGCAACTCCCGATGATAGTAGGATGGAATGAATCGTCGTCGCATAACCGCCTTCATTTCGGTCCAAGTGGAAATGGGATGCTCCCCGTTACGCCTCCGACTAGTGGTCAACTGATCCCACCATATCATTGTGTAATCTGAAAACTCAATTGCGGCGAGTTTGACTTTCTTAGTTTTAGAGTAGTTATGACATTCGAACACTAGTTCGATTTTCTTCTCCCACTCAAGATACGACTCGGGATCAGATTTACCTTAGAAAGGAGGAATGGAGAGTTTGATATTCTTCAAGTCATCATCTTCCCGCCTTCGATCTACTTGTCCACGGTTTCGGGGACGTCTCCTTTCTAGGCTTATGTTAGACCCGTGATCGCTTTCATCTTCACTATTTTCATTAACAACATCATCTTGAACCCTTGGTTGTCTTCGCTTGGTGATCGGGCCCTTCACGCCTTTGCCTAGCAACTTCGTGGATATTCATCACGTTGTCTTTGGGCCTCGACTTGGTAGAGTCGATCTTCAAGAGGATTAAGCCTTCGATCAAGTAATCGCTCCATCTCACGCAAAAGGGCTTGCATTTGCAAATCTAGTACGCTTCGACGGGTTGTCGCCTTGTTGTTCTTCCATGTTTTTGTCCACTATTTTGGGACATCTATTCGCTTAAGATAGCCTCACAAACAAATCCTCTCAATCCGCCGTAAAGAAAGAAGCTTGATGACACTCGCACTCGTGTTTACACTCTTAGTTTGGCTTTTACCTCCTCGAATGCGCCACGCTCTCTTGCCTTTTACCTCTCTTGACTTTTCTCGTAATTTCGTAAGCAGATTCGTTAAGGCTCGGTCCTTGGTCTAGGTGGTCGGTTCAAAAGGGATAGCAAGTGATTGATGTATTCGATATAGGGTAGGCTGAAAGAATAGGGAATTGGGTAAAAAAAATGTGGCGAATTAAGGAGAGTAGAATAAAAGAAGGTTCGGGAACTATATCAGATCAAAGCTTGACGATCAACTATCAATTGATTTGCATAAATCACTCTTTTTCTTTTTTTTCGAATTTTTTTTTCAAATTTTTTTTCGAATTTTTTTTTGATTTTTTTTAACTTGTATAACTTTTTTTTGTTGTACTATATCGACAAGCTAAATACAATAAAATCACTTTTGTACACGATTTTTTTTCTTCTATTGCGTAGATTTTTGTTTTTATAGCCACAATAACAAACTAATCGAAATAAGAAAACTTGATATACAAAATTTTTTTTTCGAACCTACCTCGAATGCTTCGCTCAACGCCTAAGCTTCTCGCTTTAGGTAGCTCGATACCAAATGATACGAACCGCCTCGAGAAGAGTCGAGTCGTATGTAGATTGCCCGATCGCTCACGAGAAGTTACGTTAGGATTAGTTGAGTTGAAGGTATAGTCGAGTAGAAAGAGGGTACGAATGGAATGGTAGGAACGAAAAGGTAGGAACAAAATGGTATGAACAAATTGGTCGGTTTAGGTTCGATTAGGTAAAGAAGAAAGAACGGGTTTGAACTACTAAAGGTACTTTCAAGAACCAAATACCGAAATGGTATCGACGCTGATTTAGCCTTTTGAGTTCGGTTATAGGTTTGGTAAGGAAACCTCGACCCACTATCTAACAAGATAGGAACCTCGGTATGTTGAACGACACACTACACGATAGTGATAAGTTAGGGTTCGACAAAGAACACAGCTTGACACAACTAGAACGTTAGGAATGCCAAACGAATCTTTGAACGAAATATAAGAAAAGTTTGCCTCACGATTTTGGCAGCATAACATTAACAAAAGTTTCAAAAGTCCTTTACATGAAAATTGAACAAGTATTTATAAGCCTAAGTCTAGGTAGCCGAATGGCCTTTCATACTTACACATTAATTAAAAGAAAATTCTAGAAAAATAACTCTTAATATGCATGACCAGATTCGGTTTTGGGAATGGTGGATGAATGCATCTTTATGCTTAAGAAAACTCAAAGTGAATGCATGATATCCAATGGTCACTTGTAGATTCGGCCAACCTTGTTAAATGAAGCAATGTTTGGCCAAAAAGTATGGATTAATTGTGGACACTCCAAAGGCCATCATGTGTGTGAAACCGAATGTTGAAGAGTCTTCTAGTGTGAACAAGGTGAACCGAATGGTCTTGCCATGTGAACATAGGTGTGAACGAATTAAGGAGAGTCATGGGGAAGCTAATTGGCCAAGCTATCTTCATGCCCTTTGGCCGAATGGTCACCTTGGAGAATGAAGAGATAGCATGCCATACATGAATGGAAACATTCATGAACCTTAAAGACATTGAATATGGTCATACATGCACTTGGCCGAACATGCACCTAAGAGATTCAAGCCCCCCAACCATCCATGCACCTTCAAGATTCATGCTTGCTTTTAATCTCCTTATGTCCATTGCGTTCCTACAAGAAATGTGAACATAATTAATTCAAACTAATGTGAACACAAATATCAACACTAAATTCGGTTATGACAAATTTAATTATCATCAATAAACACTTTTAAGACATACTTAATATAACTAATGTGAACTAAATTTAATATGTAGGATATTAATTAACTAATTATTGAACTTATTAATTAAAAGTCAATAGTAGTCAAATGAATTCAAAGGAACTCCATGAGCTGATGGTTAATTCATGAGCTAAACCCGAGCTAGGCCTAAACTCGTGAGTGATAATGAGCTGGTTCCGAGCTAATGAGCTGGTGTGGAGCTACATGGGAGCCGACTTGAATCAAGGTGAGCTTGGTGAGCTGAAATGAACTTGTAGAAAAGTTCGGCATGGATTTCCAAAATGGCCACTAAGCTGGTTCGATAGGTCTAGCATTGACATCATCCCACACATGTGAACTAAAGCTATAACACTTCTTTAAATTGTTTTGCACGAGCCCTTGTGATCGGCCCTTGAGGTAGCACCATCGGATCTCAGCTTGGACTTGGCTTATGGGAAGCCGTGGTCTATCAGTTCCACTCATTTATATGTTGCCTGTAATGTATCTATGGCGTTGGGTAAGCTTCTTGAGGAGATTGTGAGTGGGGTATCAGTGATAAGTCCTTTAGGGCACTCGGTTAAGGTCGATAAACTCTTTAGGGAGGTGCCTTTAGAGACACAAAATAGGATATTCGTAGGAGATTTGATGGAGCTTCCATTTGGGGAATTTGATCTTATTTTGGGAATGGACTGGCTGACTAAGCATATGGCGACGTTGGATTGTCCTGTTAAGAGGATGGTGCTAAGAACTACCGAGGATGAAGAGATAATGGTCATAGGGGAGCGAAGGAACTATTTGTCTAATGTTGTCTCGACTTTAAGGGCTGAGAAGTTGATTAGGAAAGGTTGTGAGGCGTTTTTAGCATTTGTGAGTCAAGCTGAGCCTGAGGGGATGACTATGGAGTCGGTTAGGACCATCAAAGAATTTCAAGATGTATTTCCAGAGAAACTTCCTGGACTACCTCCGAATAGAGAAGTCGAGTTCGGAATCGACTTGTTACCTTGAACAGCTCCAGTATCCATTGCACCTTATCGGATGGAACCAAAGGAATTGGTGGAACTAAAAGCTCAGATTCAAGAACTATTGGATAGAGGGTTTATAAGACCAAGTGTTTCTCTGTGGGGCACACCGGTGCTGTTCCTAAAGAAGAAAGATGGGACCATGCGGATGTGTATTGATTATCAGCAGTTGAACAAACTGACGATCAAGAACAAGTATTTGTTGCCAAGAATCGACGATCTGTTCGACCAACTGAGATGAGCTTCAGTATTTTCTAATATTGACCTTCGGTCAGGATATCATCAGTTGAGAGTCAAAGAAGAGGATATTCATAAGACGGCATTCAGAACTCGATATGGTCATTACGAGTTTCTGGTTATGCCCTTTGGGTTGAGTAATGCACCGGCAGCATTCATGGATTTGATGAATCGGGTATTTCAGCTGTACTTGGATCAATTCGTAGTTGTTTTTATCGATGATATCTTAGTGTACTCGGAAATGGAAGAGAAGCATGATGAGCATCTTCATATTGTGCTGCAAGTGCTGAGGGAAAAGTAACTCTATGTAAAGTTTAGTAAGTGCGAGTTTTGGTTGAATAAAGTAACTTCCTTGGGGCATGTTGTGTCTACTGAGGGGATCAAGGTAGACCCTCGGAAGATTGAGGCAATTCTAGAGTGGAAGCCACCGAGGTCAGTAACGAAAATCTAGAGTTTTTTGGGGTTGGCAGGTTATTACCGAATATTTTTGGAAGGATTTTCTGTGTTGGCAGCATCGTTAATGAAACTTATAAGGAAATGAGCACCGTTTGTTTGGGAAAATAAGCAGCAAGAGGCTTTTGAGAAGTTAAAGAAGGTTTTAACTAAGGCACCAGTGTTGATTCAGCCAGAGTCTGGTAAGGATTTCACTGTGTACAGTGACGCGTCACATGGAGGTTTGGGCTGTGTGTTGATGCAAGAGGGTAAAGTGGTCACTTATGCTTCACGATAGCTTAAGCCTCATGAGGTATACTATCCTACTCATGACTTGGAGTTGGCAGCAGTGATCTTTGCGCTTAAGATATGAAGGCACTACTTGTATGGGGAGAGATGCGTTATCTATACGGACCATAAGTGATACGATCCGCCTCGGAAGAGTCGAGTCGTATTAGTGTGCCCGATCGTCAACAAGATGTTACGTTAGGTTTAATTGAAAAGGTCAGATGAAGGAAAGAAGGTATTGGTTTTGGGCTCAGATTAGAATAGGTAAGAAGAGTTTGAAAATTTAGGTTTGGAGTCCGAATAGGTATGGATGAAGGAATTGGTTCAATTAGGTAAATGGAGAAATGGGGTTGAACAAAAAGTGCAAACAAGAACCAATACCGATTTGGTATCGATTCGTTGTTTATAAGCTCTTTTAGTTCGGTTTGGAATTGGTAAAGGAAAACCTCGACCCACTATCTAACAAGATAGGAACCTCGGTATGTTTGAACGCCACACTACGAGTAGTGATAAGTTCGGTTTCGACAAAGAGCAACGGCTGACACACTAGAACGCTAGGAAGCCAATCGAATCTTTGAACGAAATTTGAGAAAAGTTTTTGCCTAACAAATTTGGCAGCATAACATTAACAAAAGTCCAAAAAGTTCTTTTTAAAGTAACACAAGCCACAATTTATAGTGAATGTAAGGGATAGCCGAATAGGCTCTTGAGGTAGCTAAATGGTTTCTGAAAATTCCAGAATTTTTGATGAAGATTCCTTGAAGTTTCTTGTGCATGGAGAACGGTAAGGGGCAGCTTCTAGATGCCTTGATTCAATAGAAAAATTGAATGAATTGTTTGGGAGTTGAAATGCCATCAATAGGTTCGGCCAAATGCTTGAATTTGGAATTAATCTTCTGCTTGATTCAAATTAATGTTCATGTGATTAAGGAGCTGTCTAGAGCACTTCGATAGTCTTAGAATGTGAACAAACCGATTTGAACAGCCACACATGTGTGAACAAACAAAACCGAACAACCCTTGGTGTGAAAGGAATAATCGGGTGGGTGTGAACAGCCTTTGGGCAGCCAATCGGTCTTCTTGAAGAGTTGTAAGGTTTGGCTGAATGGTCACTTAGGGAACACCAAAGATCAGCACACCAATTTTAAATCATCCATGCACCTATGCCGTCCAAGGGTAATGTACCTACAACATTTAATTCAGCAAATTAAATCCTTTTAGACACATTAAATTCGCAACATAGACAAATAAATCTTGCACCATAAATTAGGCTGGACATAATTAATCTTTGTAATAGTTAAGACATATTTAATTGGTCCTAATTAATTAAGTACTTAATTTAGAACATAATTAAAACATGTCCAGATTATGACAAATTAATTAATAAAACTAACAGCAACTTAAATGATTTATTCCAGCATAATAAACGCAATAATGAAATGAGCTGAAACGAGCTCGTTGAGCTAAGTTAAGTTGAAGTTGAGCTGATTTGAGCTTGAAGGAGTATGCATGGTTTGCTTGACTTGCTGGTCCAAGAGCTTTCAAGAAGTCCAGCAACGGTTTCACCCCAAACTCTATCAACTAAGGTTGTTGTTGCGTCTTTGAATCTCTTTGCTCGAGCTCGGGTGATCGGTCCTATGGGCAATTCGAGAGGATCTTCATTGGCAGCCGACAACTCGCGAGGTGTGGTTGTATCATTCCCCCTCTCTTCGAAGCGATTTGCCCCCAAATCGTGACCTATATCATAGAAAGAGAGATCAGCTACATTAAAGGTAGCACTTACATTGTACTCACCTGGGAGATCAAGTTTATAAGAATTATCGTTTATTCGTTCCAAAACTTGAAACGGCCCATCTCCTCTCGGCAATAACTTCGACTTTATTGAGCCGAAACCTTTCTTTTGCATATGAACCCACACCCAATCTCCGGGTTCAAAACTACTCGCTTTCGCCTTTGTTCAGCATTACGTACATAGGACTCGATCCTAGCCTCGATATTGGCCCTCACCTTGCTATGTAAATCCTTGACAAAATCTGCCTTTTCTTTGCATCTACATGGACAAACCGATCAGAGGTAAAGGCAATAGATCTAAAGGAGTCAAGGGATTAAAACCGTAAACAATTTCAAATGGGGAGAATTTAGTCGCAGAATGGATGTAACGATTATACGCAAACTCAATATGGGGTAGACAGGTCCTCCCACGTCTTCAAATTCTTCCAACGATGGCCCAAGCAAAGTAGATAGAACTCTATTGACAACTTCCGTTTGGCCATCGGTTTGGGGGTGGCGGTGGTCGAAAACAAAGTTTGGTCCCTAATTTACCCCACAAAGACCTCCAAAAGTGACTTAAAATTTTGCATCTCGATCCGACACGATCGTCGAGGAATGCCATGTAGTCTAACGATATCCCTAAAAAACAAGTTCGCAACATGAACGGCATCGTCAGTCTTAGTACGGGCAATAAAATGAGACATTTTTGAAAATCTATCAACAACAACAAAAATAGAATCCTTCCCCGTTTTTGTGCGCGGAAGTCCAAGAACAAAATCCATGGAGATGTCAATCCACGGTGCTTCAGGAATGGGCAATGGTGTGTACAAGCCATGGGGTTGAACCTTTGATTTAGCCTTTTGCGGGCTATACACCTTTCGCAAACTCGCTCCACATCTTTTCGTATCCATGCCAATAAAAATGTTCATGGAGAGTGGCTAGTGTCTTATTGACTCCGAAGTGTCCCATAAGCCCGCCACTATACGCCTCATGTACTAATAGGTCTCGAACAGATCCACAAGGAATACATAGTTTACCTTCTCGAAAAAGATAGCCCTCGTACCTATAAAAATTTTCAAAAGGACCTTTCTCTTGAAACAAATATCTCTCCAAAATCGGAATCGTTTACATAGGAATCTTTTAATAATGTAAAACCAAGAATCTTAGAATCCAAATATGATAACAGAGTATACCTTCTTGAAAGCGCATCAGCCACAATATTATCTTTACCTTTCTTATATTTGATGACATACGGAAACGACTCAAGGTATTCAACCCACTTCGCGTGGCGTCGGTTCAACTTATGTTGGCCTTTGATGTGCTTCAAGGCTTCATGATCGGAATGAATAACGAATTCCTTAGGCCACAAGTAATGTTGCCATGTCTCAAGGGCTCGTATGAGCGCGTACATCTCTTTATCATACACCGGATAGTTGAGTACGGCTCCATTGAGTTTTTCACTAAAGTAAGCCACAGGACGTCCGTCTTGTGTCAACACGGCCCCGATTCCAATGCCCGAAGCATCACACTCGATCTCAAAAGTCTTCAAGAAATCTGGAAGGGCAAGCAAAGGAGCGTTAGTGAGACAATCTTTGATTTTTATAAATGATTTCTCTTGTTCATCGTTCCAAATAAAAGAAGAATTTTTCTTAATAACACTCGTAAGTGGAGCAGCAATTGTGCTAAAATTCGAAACGAATCGTCGGTAGAAACTTGCTAGGCCATGGAAACTTCGAACTTGCGTGTAACGCCGTAGGCCTTGGCCAATCTCGTATGGCCTTAATCTTCTCTTGGTCTACCTCAAGACCATCCGCACTAACTACAAATCCTAGAAAAATAGTTTTGTTAGAACAAAAGAACATTTCTTTAAATTAGCATATAAGGTCTCTTTTGCAAAACTTCTAAAACAGATTTGAGATGACTTACATGTTCTTCCATAGATTTGTTGTAAATCAATATATCGTCAAATATACCACACAAAACTTACCGATGAAAGGCCTTAAGACATGGTTCATTAGTCTCATGAACGCATTTTGGAGCGTTGGTAAGGCCAAAAGGCATAACCAGCCATTCGGATAGTTCGTGCTTGGTCTTGAATGTTGTTTTCCAATCGTCTCCTTCTCGCATCCGAATTTGGTGGTAGCCACTCTTCAAATCGATTTTGAGAACACTTTGGCCCCACTAAGCTCATCTAACATGTCATCTAAGCGAGGAATGGGATGACAGATTTGATTGTTATCTTGTTAACGGCTCGGCAATCCACGCACATGTGCCATGTTCATCTTTTTGGTACCAATAATACGGAACAAAGACAGGACTTAGGCTCTCGCGAATGTAGCCTTTTTCCATCAGCTCATTGACTTGTCTTTGCAACTCCTTGGTCTCCTCCGGATTGGCTCGGTAAGCAGGTCGATTTGGAATAATCGCTCCCGGCATGAAATCAATTTGATGCTCGATTCCACGAAGTGGTGGAAGACCACTCGGGGTTTCTTCCGAAAAAACGTCTTAGAAATCCTGCAACAAAGACAAAATAGGAGGGGGTAGGGTATCGGGTAAATCGTTAGTAGAAATTAATACTTCCTTGTACAAAAGTACAAGAACAGTTCGATTCATCACCAAAGCCTTCCTCACATCACTAACTCTTGCAAAAACACTCATTTTCTCAATTTTCTTTTCTTTTTCTTCTTTTGCTTGGATATTTTTCTTGTCACTCTCTTTTGTTTTCTTTTTCTTATTTTTCTCTTCTTTTATTTTTTTACAACTTTCTTTTTCTTTTTCTTTTTCTTTTTCTCTCATTTGCTCAATAGAAACTTTTAGCTTGATTTGGTCTTCATACACTTGTTTGGGAGTCAATGGTGCCAACGTCACATTCTTTCCCATGAATTTGAATGTATACCAGTTGGTATACCCGTCGTGTTGAACTCGTCTATCAAACTGCCACGGTCGGCCAAGTAGCAAATGCCCCGCATGCATCGGTACGATGTCACAAAGAACTTCATCCGAATACTTGCCAATGTTGAAAGAGACAAGTACTTGCTTCGTTACTTTAAGCTCTCCTCCGTCGTTGAGCCATTGTAGTTTGTAGGGGCTCGGATGCTTGGTAGTAGGTAAACCAAGTCTTTCAACCATCATGGTACTTGCTACATTGGTACAGCTGCCTCCGTCGATAATGACGCTACAGACTTTGCCTCCAACTTGGCACCAAGTGTGGAAGATATTCTCTCGTTGGAGATCATTCTCCGCGCCTTGGAGACTTAGACTTCGTTTTACAACAAGTAGTTCTCCTTCCATGGGTTGTTCCACATCCTCCTCGACTTTAGAAGCTGATTCAGATTCTTTCTCCTCCTCATCCTCCGTTTCGATCTCGCCATCGGCTCGCAATACCATGGTCCTTCGATTTGGGCATTGGCTTGCTATGTGGCCTCTTCCGAGACACTTAAAACACTTAATATCCCGATTTTGATTGTATGACGATTCGGGTGCCTTGCTTTTGTTCATTTCGGCGATGGGCTTGTTGGTTTTTGGAGGTACCGTGGTCTCCTTCCCTCGAGGATTAGCAGGTCCTTACTTGATCCTTGGCTCCACCTTGAAGGGTTGGAAGTGGAAAACCCTCGACTTGGGCCTTTTCTCTTGAGTTGTCTTTCCACCTTGATGGCCATATGGACCATATCAACCACTTCAATGTAGTGTTGTAATTCCACTACGTTTGCTATATCTCGATTTAGACCACCAGAATCACGCCATCGTTGCTTGGGATCTTCTTGGACATCCGTCGAATCATCGCGATTTCCATCTCTTTGTAGTAATCCTCGACACTTTTGGACCCTTGTGTGAGATTTTAGAGTTTTTGGTGCAACTCCCGGTGGTAGTACGCAGGGATAAATCGTCGCCTCATCACCGCCTTCATTTTGGTCCATGTAGAGATAGGACGTTCACCGTTACGCCTCCGACTAGTGGTTAGTTGTTCCCACCAAATCATGGCGTAGTCCGAAAACTCTATTGCTGCTAGTTTCACCTTTTTATTCTCGGAGTAATTGTGACAATCGAACACCAACTCTATCTTTTTTTCCCACTCAAGATAGGCCTCCAGATCCGATCTACCTTGAAATGGTGGAATGTCAGTTTAATGTTCTTGAGATCATCATCTTCGCGTCTTCGATCTCGATGTCGGTGTTGCCTACGTCGATCACTAGCATTAGACTCTTGTTCACTTTCAAGATCACTAAGGTCATTTGCTTCATCGTCTTGGACCCTTCGTCTTCCCCGGTTCTGATTTGGTCTCTCCCGTCTTGGTCTAACCCCCTCGGGTGCTCTTTCACGTTGGCCATTCACTTCAACTTGGAACAAACGGTCTTGATGGGATTGAGCCTTCGATCTAGGAGTCGCTCCATTTCTCGTAATAAGGCTTGCATGTTTAAGTCGGGGCGCTGCGAATGGGTTGTCTTGCCGGACGATCTTCCATGTTGTGATCTGACTCTTGTGACATTAAAACGTTGTTAAAGTAAACCTCACCACAAAAGCTCACAATCTCTCGAAAAGGAAAAGAAGTTGTTTCTCTCACACTCGTGTTTACACTAGAAATTAGGCTTTTACCTCCACTCTATTGCACTTACAACTCTCGTGCCTTTTACCTCTCTTAACCTTTTCTCGTGATTTCGTAAGCAGATTCGTTAAGGCTTAGTCCTTGGTCTATGTGGTCGGTTTAAAAAGGGGTAACAAGTGATTGTTGTATTCGGCTTCGGGTAGGCTGAAAGAATAGGGAATTGGGTTAAAAGTGTGGCGTATTAGGAAGAGTAGGATAGAAGATGGATCGGAAACTATATCAAATCAAAGGTTGACGATCAACTAACAATTGAATTGCATAAATCACTCTTTTTTTTTCGATTTTTTTTTCGAAATTTTTTTTTTCAAACTTGTATAACTTTTTTTTTGTACTATATCAGCAAACTAAATACAATAGAAGCACTTTTGTACATGATTTTTTTTTCTCCGGCTGCATGAATTTTTGTTTTTATAATAACAACAACAAACCAATCAAAATGAGAAAACTTCTAGATATCTGAAATTTTTTTTTCTCGACCCTACCTCGAATGCTCCGCTTGAACGCCTAAGCTTCTCGTTTTAAATAGCTCGATACAGATGATACGATCCGCCTCGGAAGAGTCGAAGTCGTATTAGTGTACCCGATCGTCAACAAGAAGTTACGTTAGGTTTAATTGAAAAGGTCAGATGAAGGAAAGAAGGTATTGGTTTTGGGCTCGGATTAGAATAGGTAAGAAGAGTTTGAAAATTCGGGTTTGGAGTCCGAATAGGTATGGATGAAGGAATTGGTTCAATTAGGTAAATGGAGAAATGGGGTTGAACAAAAAGTGCAAACAAGAACCAATACCGATTTGGTATCGACCCGTTGTTTATAAGCTCTTTTAGTTCGGTTTGGAATTGGTAAAGGAAAAACCTCGACCCACTATCTAACAAGATAGGAACCTCGGTATGTTTGAACGCCACACTACGAGTAGTGATAAGTTCGGTTTCGACAAAGAGCAACGGCTGACACACTAGAACGCTAGGAAGCCAATCGAATCTTTGAAAGAAATTTGAGAAAAGTTTTTGCCTAACAAATTTGGCAGCATAACATTAACAAAAGTCCAAAAAGTTCTTTTTAAAGTAACACAAGCCACAATTTATAGTGAATGCAAGGGATAGCCGAATAGGCTCTTGAGGTAGTAGCTAAATGGTTTCTGAAAATTCCAGAATTTTTGATGAAGCTTCCTTGAAGTTTCTTGTGCATGGAGAACGGTAAGGGGCAGCTTCTAGATGCCTTGATTCAATAGAAAAATTGAATGAATTGTTTGGGAGCTGAAATGCCATCAATAGGTTCGGCCAAATGCTTGAATTTGGAATTAATGCTGCTGCTTGATTCAGCCAAATGTTCATGTGATTAAGGAGCTGTCTAGAGCACTTCAATAGTCTTAGAATGTGAACAAACCGATTTGAACAGCCACACATGTGTGAACAAACAAAACCGAACAGCCCTTGGTGTGAAAGGAATAATCGAGTGGGTGTGAACAGCCTTAATTTGTCTTGAGCAGCCAATCGGTCTTCTTGAAGAGTTGGAAGGTTTGGCTGAATGGTCACTTAGGGAACACCAAAGATCAGCACACCAATTTTAAATCATCCATGCACCTATGTCGTCCAAGGGTAATGTACCTACAACATTTAATTTAGCAAATTAAATCCTTTTAGACACATTAAATTCGCAACATAGACAAATAAATCTTGCACCATAAATTAGGCTGGACATAATTAATCTTTGTAATAGTTAAGACATATTTAATTGGTCCTAATTAATTAAGTACTTAATTTAGAACATAATTAAAACATGTCCAGATTATGACAAATTAATTATTAAAACAAATAACTAATAAAACTAACAGCAACTTAAATGATTTATTCCAACATAATAAACGCAATAATGAAATGAGCTGAAACGAGCTCGTTGAGCTAAGTTAAGTTGAAGTTGAGCTGATTTGAGCTGATTTGAGCTTGAAGGAGTATGCATGGTTTGCTTGGCTTGCTGGTCCAAGAGCTTTCAAGAAGTCCAGCAACGGTTTCACTCCAAACTCTATCAACTAAGGTTGTTGTTGCATCTTTGAATCTCTTTGCTCGAGCTCGGGTGATCGGTCCTACGGTCAATTCGAGAGGATCTTCATTGGCAGCCGACAACTCGGGAGGTGTGGTTGTATCAATAAGAGTCTTAAGTACTTGTTGACTCAAAAGGAGCTGAATCTTAGACAGCGAAGGTGGGTAGAGTTGTTAAAGGACTATGACTGTTCGATTGAGTACCATCCTGGTAAGGCAAATACCGTGGCTGATGCGCTGAGTTGAAGGACTATGGCGGAATTTAGGGCAATATTTGCTCGATTAAGCTTGTTTGACGATGGAAGCTTATTGGCAGAATTACAAGTGAGACCGACTTGGGTGGAGTAAATTAAGAAGCAGCAGTTGGTGGATGGGTCGTTGGTTTCTCGGTTTCAGCAAGCTGAAAAGGGGGGGAATCCAGACTTTGGATTAAATGGTGATGGGGTTCTTTATTTTCGGGGAAGAATTTGTATGCCAAAGGACTCTGATTTGAGATTGACAATTTTGAGGGAGGCACATGATGGACCTTGTGCTATGCATCCAGGAGGGAGTAAGATGTATTAAGACTTGCGAGAACTATATTGGTGGCCTAGGCTTAAACGAGAAGTAGCTGAATTTGTAGGAAAATGTTTGACGTGTCAACAAGTAAAGGTCAAGCATCAACTACCTTCAGGATTGTTACAGCTGATGAAGATACCACTTTGGAAATGGGAAAGGGTGACCATGGATTTTGTGAGTGGTCTGCCATTGACACCTTCCAAGAAGGACTCAGTTTGGGTGATTGTGGATAGGCTGACGAAATCTGCCCATTTCATACTTGTTCAAGTCGATTACTCACTTCAAAGGTTGGCCAAGTTGTATGTGGCAGAAATAGTGCGGTTGCATGGGGTGCCAGTATCGATAATTTCTGACCGAGACCCAAGGTTTACATCTCGATTTCGGTAGAAGTTGCATGAGGCATTGGGAATGCGATTGGATTTTAGTACGACTTTTCACCCTCAGTCGAATGGACAGTCAGAGAGAGTCATTCAGATTCTAGAAGACATGTTGAGGGGTTGTGTTATTGATTTTAGGGGCAGTTGGGAGGATTACTTGCTATTGGTGGAGTTCGCGTATAACAACACTTACCGAGCAAGTATTCAGATGGCTCCTTACGAGGCACTATATGGGCGAAGGTGCCGTTCGCCTACTTGTTGGGCAGAGTTGGGGGAAAGGCAAGTACTTGGACCGGAGCTAGTAGTCGATACTGAAGATAAAGTTAAGGTGATCAGGAATCGGTTAAAGGAGGCATCGGATCGACAAAATTCTTATGCTGATCTGAAGCGTAAGGATATTGAGTATGCTGTAGGGGACATGGTCTTTTTGAAGGTTTCACCGTGGAAGAAGATTTTGAGGTTTGGTAAGAAGGGCAAGTTGAGTCCACGGTTCATTGGGCCTTATCGGATCCTTAAGCGGATAGGGCCGGTGGCTTATCAGCTAGAGTTACCTCCAGAGCTGGATCGTATTCACGATGTCTTTCATGTGTCCATGCTAAGGCAATATCATTCTGACCCTACTCATATCGTGCCAGTCACAGAAATTGAGGTACAGTCAGATTTGACCTTCGAAGAAGAACCTGTACAGATACTTGATCATGACGTCAAGGTGTTGAGAAGAAAGTCAGTTCCATTGGTGAAGGTACTTTGGAGAAACCATGGCAAAGAAGAAGCTACTTGGGAGACAGAGGAGGTGATGCGTCAACAATACCCTCAATTGTTTGGGTCAGGTAAAATTTCGAGGCCGAAATTTCTTTAAGGAGGGTAGAGTTGTAACACCCTAATTTTTGGGATTTTCGTAATTTTCAAGAATTTGGTAAAATTTTTAAAAATTTGGTATTTGGTTGTGAAATTCATAATTGGAGTATGTAAATGGGCCTATGGAGGGCCCATGTGTTAGCCAAAACCCGGTGGAGTTTTGAATTTTGGACTTAAGGAGTTAGGGGCATTGGTTAGGTGGCCTTATTAAAAGATGTGGGTAAAATGTAACACAAGAGAGCCCCTGGGAAAGTGGCTAAGTGACACCACTAAGGAGCTAAAAAAGGGTGGCGTGTAAGTGGTTGGGGGAAACTAAGGTTCGATCCACTAAGCTAGCAATTGTGTTGTTATTTTTTGTCTTGGGCATGCAGGAATTGGAAGTCGAATGAAACTCTGTTGGAGAGAGTTTGAATCAGTCAAATTCATGGATTAATGAGTGATAAGGGGAGAGATTTTATGGATTTGAAGGGAGGCTTAGAGTTAGCCAAATAGTGGGAGTTAGGGAGGAGAAATCGGCTTAGGGGTTCTAGGGTGGGTATTTCGGCATTAGGGGCTTAGGTTGTGCCGTTTCCTTTGTTTAAACATCAGAGTGTGATTCTTTTTCTCCCCTTCTTCTTCTCTAGCCGAAATGACCACTCTATCCATCGATCTTTCTTTCTTTTCTTTTCCAAAACCAATCTACTATTCCCTTTTCTTCTCTTCACCCTTGCTGAATAGCCACAAGAGCCAAAACCTGTGAAGATTGATTGTGCCGATTTCTTTTAGATTAGCCACCTTCTTTCCTCTTCATTATTGTGACCGATTCCTTCAAACTCTAAAAGTCCCCGACGGCAACACCAATACAAGCCACCACACCATTTCTTTTCCTTGGTCCTAAAAGCTGAAATACCTTAGTTCTAGGGGCATAGTTGAACCTATGGACCTCTAGGATTCGAAAGCTACTAGGTGGTTGAAGGCCAAGTTTATGTTGGATCTAAGTGGTGCAAAAGGGAAGATTGTGTGAAATAGATAACTTTGGAGGAGCAGCAAGGCTTGGGGTATCAGTTTTGGATAAGCTTGAATCGAATTGTCAGACCCTGTGAAGGTTGTCATGGAAGTCTTTGTTAGCAAACATCACGAAACAGGTGTTTAACAACCCTCGTAGTAGCTTAGGCTAATAATCGCTGAAAAGCTGAAATGCTAAAATTCTGGCATTTCGGGAACTTGAGATTTTGCATGTGGTTTTAGATGCGATAGATACGATATGGTTGGTGGTTGGATCAATGGAACAGGTAAGAGCGCAATTTTGTGCACGTTGGTAAGTTGGGCCTCAGTGGGCTAGAAATTGGGGTCAATGAAACCATGGCCATTAAGCTTCTTGCATCCAAGTTCATCCAGTTGACTTTTCCTTCATCAAGAAGCTGTCCATTGAAGATCCAATCAGCCGAATTTAGACAAGCACATTTATTGATTTTATTCTAGATTATTCTAGCCTATTCATAGCTGATTGCTTAGCTCTTAAGTCTTGTTAATTTGTCCATTTGGCTAGCTTTATGTAATGCTATAAATATTAAGCATATTTCAAGTTGTAGGGACTTTTGCCAAAATTATAGCCGAACCTTTGTTCTTGTGAGAATTTTCTTCTCTAAATCTCATTTAAGAAAAGCCAACACCCTTGCTCGATGAAATAATTTTCATAATTTTTTATTTTGTTTTGTGATCTAACATTTTCTTTTCAGCAACAAAAATCATGTCACGCGAAGAGTTCATCGAATCAGAATACCAATACTTGGTACAAGAAATGCAAAGAATGGTGAAGTCCAAATTAGATAAGTTGCATGAGAGATTAGATCGATTGGAACAAAGAGATCCACAAGAACGAGTTTCATCAAGGCGAAACATAGAGTTGAGAACCCCTCGAAGAGATACATCCAATTATTACTTGAGAAAAGAGTCCCATTGTGATTCCTATTCGACATCGACTTCAAGACAAAGAGATTACTATCGAGATTCTTTTTTGTTAAGGAATTCGAGAAGTCAAGAAGCTGACTATGATTTTTACTCCGTTCGAGAAGACGTCCAAAATGAGATCCGAAGAGATAGATATACCTCTTCCCGAACTTCAAAGAAATCATTCAAGAAGTGTTCTACACGAAGTTTTTCACATGCAAATAGTTCTTGGCCTTTCGAACATGATCTCTATTCTCATGATTCTTTTGTACATTCTTGTAAAGAGAAAACAAAGAAAAGAAAAGAAAAAGCAAAAGAAGAAAAAGAAAACGAAATAAAAAGAAAAGAGAAGCAAGAGGCAAGTAAGAGAGAAAATGAGCGAATCTTGAGAGAACTTCAAAAAGCCTTTGAAAAAGCCTTTGAAAAGTAAAAAGAAAATGAGATTGAAAAAGAGAATGAAAATAAATTTGAGAGTGAAAAATAAGTTGAAAAAGAAATTGAAAAATAGATTAAAGAGAAAGAAATTGAAACAAAAGAATCGAGTGAGAAAACAAGTGAGCAAGTGAGGATTATTTCTACTAACCCACCTGTTCGATCTTCTTGTGAGTTAACTTTTCAGGTTCCTAGAAGTTTGTGCGACCAATTCCAAACGAGAGGTGTTTTAGGTTGTTCGAAAAAGGTAAGTTCACGAATGACAGCCACCCACTTGCAAGTGAAGGTAAGAAAGGTAAGGATTCCTTATTTATTAATTCGAGGCCGTTTGAATACAAAGTTGCTTATATAGATTTTTATGGCCTTATTTTTGAAAATCTTTCATCTTTTGATTTGGTTAATTACTGTTCACATATTAATGTTAACGATGTTGTTTTAAAAGATGTCATGAAGATTCCGTCTTATGACATGTTTTATAATGACAATTCTGTTGATTTTGTTGGATTGGTTCATCCTGTGCAAATTGTGAATGTGTGTGATAGCAGTTTTTCACGTTTTGATTTGTTTGATTATAAAAATTCTTTGAATTCATCTTTCTGTTTAAACGTGCCTATTCAAATGATTTGTGATGGATTTGAATTTTTGAAAGGTTGCATGATCACAACTTCTTTGCTCGATATATGCGTTAAAAGATTTTTGCATGAAATAAATGATCTGTTTGACTTTGTTCTTCAAGATAAATATCTGAAATTTTATGCGAGATTTCCATGCTTTGATCTATCTATTCGAGTAGAAATTACGATGCAAGATTGTTCGAGTATTTGCATGTTTAAGTCTCCTTTTATTTACATGCATGATAACATGTTGCATCGTTTCTTTGGTGATAAAATGAATATCCTTGGTTGTGCCAATTTTTAAAGTCAAATTGAACGAGTGAAATTTGAATCATGCGATGAGTTGATTATATTTTCCTTATTTAACATGTTGCCTGCTAAATCAAATGACCAAGTTCGTGTGTTCAAGCCTGGTATTTGCTATATGAATTCATTTTATGGAAACATTAAGCACTTTGCATCATTTGCATTCAAATTATGTTTGCTTGATTGATGTGATCGTGCCCCATGGTTCAGCTAGTTCGAGCGAGGATTCTATGGTGCTACCATAAGGTCCTGTTACTCGAGCTCGAGCCAAGAAGTTTAAGGAGTCCATCACAGCTTTTGTAGCTCAACTTTGGATGGAAACGCCATTAGGACGCTCCGAGAAAGCTGATTCCAGTTCCTTGAACTCACCATGCAACTACACTGCAAGTCCACTCAACTCATCGAGCTCGCCACCACTCACTTCAGGTTCCCACTGGGTCAGCTCACTACCAGCTCATGGGTCCAAGTCCAGCTCGATTTTAGCTCATGAGTTGAATTCTAGCTCATGAAGACTACTTTGACTTCATTTGACTGCTATTAAATTTTTATTTAATAAGTTCATTAATTAGTTAATTAATAAACCACATATTAAATTTAGTTCACATTTGTTTTATTAAATATGTCTTAAAAGTGTTTATTGATATTAATTAAATTGTCATAACCGAATTTAATGTTTACATTTGTGTTCACATTAGCTTGAATTAATTCTGTTCACATTTTCTTGTAGAAACTCAATGGATGTATGGAGCTTGAAGCAACATGTCTTTTGGAGGGTGCATGGACGGCTAAGGTGCATGGATACTCAAGATGCATGAATCGGTGGAATGCATGAATGGCAAGGTACATTAATTCCAAAGGTTCATGAATGACCAAGAGCCATGAATGTTGTGCTACCTCTTCATCTACACAAGTGACTATTCGGTCAAAGGGACATAATACATGTTACGGCATTCACACCGATTTTGGCCCTTGGAGTTACACCATTTAATTCATGATTTTTGGCTAAAGGTTGCCACTTAATTGCTTCATTAAACAAGGGAGGCCGAACCTAGCAAGTGTCCCTTGGAGCTTCATTCATTCACTTGTCATTTCTTAAACATGAAGCATTCACAATTCATGTTCCATAGCAGAATCAGTCATGCACATTAAGGATTAATTTTCTAGAATTTTCTTTTACTTAATTTGTAAGCAAGAAAAGCCATTCGGCTACCTAGACTTTAGGCTTATAAATACTTGTTATTTTTTTCATGTAAAGAACTTTGGAGACTTTTGTTAATGTTATGCTGCCGAATTTGTTAGGCAAAACTTTTTCTCAAATTTCGTTCAAAGATTCGATTGGCTTCCTAGCGTCTAGTGTGTCAACCGTCGTTCTTTGTCGAAACCGAACTTATCACTACTCGTAGTGTGGTGTTCAAACATACCGAGGTTCCTATCTTGTTAGATAGTGGGTCGAGGTTTTTATTTACCAATTCCAAACCGAACTAAAAGAGCTTATAAACAATGGGTCGATACCAAATCGGTATTGGTTCTTGTTTGCACTTTTTGTTCAACCTCATTTCTCCATTTACCAATTGTACCTAAACCGACTATTCCATTTCTTCAATTCCCCCTTGCCTAATTGAACCAATTCCTTCATCCATACCTATTCAGACTCCAAACCCGAACTTTCAAATTCTTCTTACCTATTCTAATTCGAACCCAAAACCAATATCCTTCCTTCCTTCATCCGACCTTTTCAATTAAACCCAACGTAACTTCTTGTTGACGATCGGGCATACTAATACAGCTCGACTCTTCCGAGGCGGATCGTATCATTGATGTTTGAACTTTTGATAAGAAGGTGAAATTCAATGATTTGGGTTTCAATTTTGATTCGTTTACTAATCACCTTGTTTGGCCACATCTAAAATTTTTGTTCCATTTTGAGAAGGTAAGATCGACGTATGCTTTGGGACTTGAATCAAATTTCAACGATGATTTATTTTTTTCTTTTCAGTCCATACCTCCTATTGAAACTAACTTTTACATTTTTGTGAATGTAACCCTTTAAAAAGCACGAGCTGTCATAGTGCTTCGTCACCCACCCAAGTTGATCGAGATAAAAGGTTTGTTTTACATTACTGTCCGAAGAGAGAAGATTCATCTTGTTTGAAAAAGGTAAAACCGATCATAAATTTTCTTCTCTTCAAGATTGACAAGGTAAAGTTTACGAAAATTTTCAAATACCTTTACTCTATTCGAATGTTGTTGAAAATCTTTTTGATGGTTTGATGTTTGGAAATTGTTTGTACCTTGTTGTGATTGATTGTTGTCTTTGGCCTAGTAGTGATCCGTTTGTGTTGGAAAATGATTTCACAAATCATGTTGTTAATAAGCAAAAGAGTGAGTTTTCAATTGGCCATTTGCGTGTACATTCCCATGAATTGTTATTTTTGAATAAACATACTGAAAAGTTTTGGTTGTGGATTAACGTATTTGAATCTTTACAAATGTTCATGACTAATTACCCCTTGATTCAACTAAGTTCACATGTTTGTAAAGATGGCTTAACAAGACTTTTTGATAAATTTACGTATGCCTGTTTTGCACAATTAAGATTCTGGGCATATGATCAGTTGAGTGTGTTTTACTTGAATTTTGATTATCATGTGTCTCTAACTTCTTTGAGTTTCTCTTGTCCAAAAGTGGTGAGACTTTTTTAGGTTTGTGTGACATATTCCATCCCATCCCATTTGATCGAGGAAGACCATGCATGAGTCAAAGTTCTCCCTTGGACAAACAGCTCGACTTGAGGACAAGTCACCTAAAAGAGGGGGGGATGATACAAGCACGCCCCGCGAACTTTATTGAACAAGTCTGTCAAGACGAGCATTGACATGTTGGCAAGCTAATCCCAGCTCGTTTCCAACTCCACGAGCTCCGTCCAGCTCAAATCCAGCTTATTCGAGCTCAAATCCAACTTGTCTAAGCTAAATCGAGCTCACTCCTAGCTTATATTCAGCTCACGAGCTAAACCTTAGCTCAACTTCAGCTTAGGAATACAATGATCAAGGACGGCACAATGTATGGATGAAGAAACATCTCTTTTGGGCATTCCACACTCATGAATGAAGAAGTATTAAATGCTGGTGCATGTACGGCTAGATGCAAGGTTTCTACAAATTCATGCATGTGTCGAATGCATGTATGGACATTAAAGGCTAGTCCATGAATGGATCAAATGCATGGGATGATAGAATGCATGAATGGCTTAAGTGCATAGCTCCTTGAACATGTTCACACTTTGAATTGACCTATAAGCTACTACACATGCATGGATGGGTTCAAGAACGTCCAAAGGAAGGAATTAACTCAATAATTCAACACATTGATTGAATTAAGTGCATGCACAAAGGGGAGAACGAATTTACTAGGTTCATGCTGCCATTTATGAACCTACATGCCATTAAAGTGTTTAATTATGAAGATACATGTTCCATACAAGTGCATGAACGTCCTAAGGAGATGAATGCAACCTTTGGTGCACATACAAGTCACTTGAAGCCTTTCTTTATGACTAAGCATTCATGCACACACTTAGTGGGAAGAAAGTGTCCATTCAACTAGTGCATGAATCTGCCGAATTTATGAACTATTTTAATACATTAGTGTGAACGTTTTTATTATTGTGTGAACACCTAGGTGTCGAATTTGAATGGTCATCTATGTGCCTATAAATATTTGTTTTCTTTCATTTGTATAGAGGTTTTTTTGAACTTTGTTTATTGTTTCTTTGTTAATGAAACTATTTGGAGAGGATCTTTCTCCCATATTTCGTTGAAGACTTGTTGGCCTATCTAGTTCTTAGTTAGTGTTAACCTTGTTCTTCTTTTGAACTTATCGCTCAGCCGAGTGTGGCGTTCACCCTTATACCGAGGTTCCTACTTTGCTAAGTAGCAGGTCGAGGTTTATCACTTTCATCCTCCACCTTGAATGCCTATAAGCATTTGGGTCGATATTTTCTAATGTTGGTTCGTGCTTGCTTTTAAGTTCACCATCTTTCATAACCATCATTTATTAAACTACCTTCAATCTATTTTCATTCTTTTATTTCTTTTAAAATTGAACCTTTAATATACATATTTCAAACCCATCCTCACCCTTTTTAAAAAGCTTCTGTATTATTTAACCTAAAAACATCTTCTTTAAAAGAGCCAAACGATACTTTCTCGTAGACGATCGGGTAAAGTCACATATAACTCGACTCACCCCAAGGCAGATCGTATCAGTTATGATACGATTCACCTCAGGGATGAGTCGAGTAGTATGTGAAATGCCCGATCTTCTACGAAGAAGTATCGTTTGGTTTGTTAAAAAAGGATATTTTTAAGTAAATAATGCAGAAGCTATTCAAGGGGTTCAAAGGTAGGGTTTAAAATATGACTATTAAAGGTTCGGTTAAAAGTAAATAAAAGAATGGAAAGAAAGAACTCAAAAGCAAGCACGAAACAATACTAGAGAGTATTGACCCAGTTGCTTATAGGCTTTTAAGGTGATCGGATGAAAGAAGGTAAACCTCAACCCACTACTTAGCAAAGTAGGAACCTTGGTATAGTTTTGAACGCCACACAATAAATAGTGATAAGTTCGGAATAAAAGAAAACAGGTTGACGCCACTAGGCTTCTTAGATAAGCCAACAAGTCTTCAACGAAATTAGGAAGAAAAGTATCTCACCAAATAGTTTCATTAACAAGAAACAATGATAAAAGTTCAACAACCTTTACAAATGAAAGTAAACAACTATTTATAGCCTAGTTCTTAGGGTAGCCGAATGGACATAAAACAATGTTTAAAGACTAAGTAAAATTTGGCTAGAAAATCCTAGAATAAACTAGAAGACAATTTGTTAAGTGACTAAGTCTAAATTCAACTACTTGGAACGCCAATGGGCATGCTTTGTGGAGAAGAAATTCGGCTGAATGAATGTGAAGCATGGAAGCTTAACAGCCACGTCTAGATTCGGCTAAGGAGAGGATGAATGGAAACCTTCATGCATGCTTTTTGGCCGAATGGTCACTTAGAAAATATCAACCAACATATGTCCATTGGTCTCCACGAAAAGGCGTATGGGAAGAAGGAAAATTCAGCAACTCCTTTAAGTCGTCAATGCATGGTAAACACTTTAATAAATGCTGTCCATGAACATGTCTTGGCCATGCACAAAACACCCACTTAAATGCTGCACATTAAATTCGTTTCTTGCCATGAACCTACAATAAATTAATGCATCAAGTAAACAGCAATTAATTCAGCCATGCATGCTTGCCACAAGCAGCCTCTTTAATGGACGGCCCTTGCGTGCTGGACAAGTCCTTAAATTCGTCCCATGCTTGCTCCAACACCTTTTTAATTCGGTCAGCCATATGCACCATAAATTCGGCTGGACAAAGTAGCAACATGCATTAAATTCGGTCAAGACATTAAACCAGCAGCTCATTAAATTTGTCACAAGCTCCAACACTCATTGAATTCGGCTTCTTTAATGCTGATTCATTCATGTGCCTGAAAGCAATTTAATAAAGCAAATTAATTCATGTTAAACACATTAAATTCGGCACATTCAACCTACAGCAAAGTTGAGACAATTTAAATTCATGGTTTTAATCACAAAACATATTAATAACATGTCTAAACAAGGACATATTTATGACCCACGTTTTAATGCTAGGACAACCATTAAATTCGGTTTAGACAAATAAATAGCAGCAGCTAATTAATTTGTCTTAAACTTGACATCTTAAATTCATGTCCTAAACTAAGACACATTAAAAACTTTATTTAATTATGTATTGATTTGACAAATTAAAATGAGCTAATTATTTTAAGCTAACTAAATAAACTAACTTAATTATTTCAGCAAATTAAAATGCAAGAAAATAATTTCGAATCGAGCTCAATGAGCTTGCGTCAAAACGAAATTAAATCGGTAACAAGATGAATTGAGTTGGACGAAGCTTGGGGAGTTGGAAACGAGCTAGGATCAGCTTGCCAACAATGCAATGCTCGGCTTGGTAAGCTTGACCAAAGTAGTTCACGAGGCGGGTTCGTATCAGAAATAAAGACATAATTAAATAAAATATAATTATTCATATAATCATAATTTTAAACAGCAACTAGACAACTTAAATGACACTAACTAAATTCGGACACATTAATTAAAAGTCAACTAGCATATTAAATTCGGCTAGCTCAAATAATCAAAAACAACTAATGAACTAATTTGAGCTAGGGATTTCATCATGAGCTGTAGCAAATTTAATTAAAAACAAATTTAAAACTTAGTTTATTGAAATGGAAAAGAAACAAGCTGAAACGAGCTAAAATCAAGCTCAAACGAGCTGAAACGGGCTGAAACGTGCTCAGGTGAGCTGATTGGAGCTAAGTGGAGCTTAGGGAGTTGGAGAGGAGCTGAAATCGATTGAAAGAGAGTGCAATGAGTTATCAAAGAGTTTTCCATAGCTTCTCCAACGTCATGGGCCTTGATCTCTTCCCAAATGCACATCAATAAAGCTAATAAAGCTTCTTGAAGTTGCTTAGTACGAGCTCGAGTCATGGGGCCTTTTGGAAGCTCGATTAGATCTTGATTTGCATTTGAGGATGCCCCGGGTGTGCATACATCAATGTGCCATCTTTCTTAGGCTCCAATAGAACTGGAACAACACAAGGGCTAAGACTTTCTCGAATATAACCCTTTTCCATCAGTTCATTGACTTACCTTTGCAATTATTTGGTCTCCTCAGGATTCATTCTATAAGCGGGTCGATTTGGAATAATAGCTTCGGGCATGAAATCGATTTGATGCTCAATTCTGTGTAGGGGTGGTAGTCCACTCGGGGTCTCTTGTGACAGTCCTAATTTGACCCTAGTCGAAAAGTGGTTTCGGGACCACAAAATTGAGTCACGAAAATAATTAAATGTTATATTCTATGCTTATTATAAGTGAAAGTGTATGTGTGAAAATTTCATGCTTTGATTTTTGTCATTTAGATGTGAAATTAATTAAAAAGGACTTATGTGAGAAACTTTGAAAATGTGATAGGTTGAAGTGTAGTGGCCAAATATTGCATGGCTTAAAATATGGGGATTTGCATGTCAAATTCCCCATTTTTAAGTAAGTGGCTGGCCATGATGATGGTTGATTAGCCATATATACATTTTATATTAATATTATAATAGTTAATGGCTTAAATTATGAAATAAAAAAATCAACTAAAATAAGAAAAGATGATAAAAAGAAAAACAAAGTGTTTTGTTCATCTTCTTCCTTAGCTTAGCCGAAACTCAAAGAAAGAAAAAGAAAGCTTGTTGTTGGGTCATTGTAGATCAAAAAAAAAATCCAAGGTAAGTTCATGGTAGTTTGCTTATATCCTGATGTTTATGAGTTCCTTTCTTGGTTCTACCTTAAACCCATGAAGTATATTTTTTATTTTTGGTGTTATTGGAGGTTTCGGTCATGGGTAGAAAAACTATAGATTTTGAGATTTATGATAGAAGTTAATGAGTGAGAATTGGATATATATTATGATGTTAAAATTCATGGGATTATAAGCTTGTAAGTTTGATGGTGAAATTTATGCTTTGTGAGGGTAAATGGTTTAAAAGGAGCATTCGGCCATGATGTAAAATTATGATGAAGTGATGTTAAATGCTTTGAATATTGAGTATATATTGTTATAAGTTGAATTTAAGGTTTGTTAAATTGTCTTTGTCATTGCCGAATGTGTGTATAGTTAAAGAAAATTTGTTAAAGTGCTTAGTTAATTGATATTAGGTTAATGGTGTGTGTGTATAAATTATTTAAAATATAAACTTTGTATGAGTATTAAAGGTTGTATATGAATTCGACCTTGGGAGAAATTTTAGTATAAAATGCTTGAATGTTAAATAGGTTATTGCTTTAATGACCGAATGTGCCAAAGGCTAATGCATGGACTAGTTGATCAATATGTGTTAAGGGAACGTGAATAAATATCTATTTGATGAGCTATATATTCAGCTATATGGTTAAGATATGTATATGAAAATATGATAAGCCATATGAGTTTTGTGTTTGTGTATGTGAACTAGGTATACAATGTGATGTGATCCGGCCCGGGTAGATGAGTCGAATTCACGTAGTTGCCCGATCGTAGTTCGAGAGAGTCATTCGTGCCTTGGATTTTAGTAATAAAAGTAAAATAATGGATTAGAATAAGCGGAAGGTTTCAAGAAGGCTAAGTTTATTAATAAGTTCAGTTATGTGTAGCAAAGATGGGTGATGGATAAATGGGTCGGTTTGGTTACAAGAAGGAAAGTTGAAAGATGGGGGATGGAAAAACAAACTCAACATCAGGAATGATTCAACACTAAGAATTGTCACCCTGGTTCCTATATTTTAAGGTGAAAAGATGGATAGATGGATAGGTGAACACCACACCAAGATTGGTGATAAGTTCAAACAAGACGATTGACGCCACTAGCACAAGCCAGATAAGTCTTTCGAAACTTGTACAAGATATGAGAGGAAGCAACCTCACAAGAACAAATGTTCATTAACAATTTTGGCAAAACTCCCTTTACAATGAAATGTGCAAACTATTTATAGGCTAACAAGTAGTAGCTGAATGGACAAACTAATAGCTTTAAAGACTAAATAAATTCAGCTATGAATGCACTAGAATAATCTAGAACAATTCTTTAATTAGCTAGGACTAAATTCGGCTGATGGGAACTCCATTGGACAGCTTCATGTGTAAGCAAAGCATCTTGGATGAATGTGATGTCTTGGGAACTCAATAGCTTGCCTAAATTCGGCCATAGGATGAATGGATCATTCAAAAAGTGTCTCTTGGCCGAATAGTCACCTAGGGAAGTCAATTGGACAGCAAACAATTCATGTATTTCACCCACATACATTCGACCATGCATGAACTAGAAGGGAGCTTGAATCTGGCCATACATGAACATGCAATAAATGGCTTCATTCATGCATGTGTGCCGTCCAAAGTGAATGTATCTTCTTAATCCACATGCATGTAATTAACCTCCCATGTATATGAACTTAATTCCCTCCAAGCATTGAACCAGGCCGTGCATGAATCTTCCCATTCATTGAACTTTCCAGTTCATGCATCTCTTCATGAATGTACCTTCCACATTCGGCTAACCTACATGAATTAACACACAATTAATTAAAATATAACTATTCATAAAATCATAATAATTAATAATTAAACAATTTAATGAAATTAACTAAATTCAAACATAATAATTATAAGTCAACTTATGAAGTAAATTCGGCTAGCTCAAAAATAGTCAAAACACTTAATGAGTTGAAATTGAGCTAGGGGTTTCGGCATGAGTTGTAGCAAACTTAATTATAAACTAAATTAAGACTTAGTTTATTGAAAGGAAGAAAGAAGGAGCTGAAAGTAAGCTCGGTTGAGCTCAAAAGAGCTGAAACGAGCTCAAATAAGTTGAGTTGAGTGGACTTGAGCTCGAGGAGTCGAATGAGCTAGGATCAGCTTGCCAACAATGCATGTGTCCTTTGGATAGTTGCTTCAAGCTGATTTTGTGAGCATTGGCCCTTGTTTCGAACTGTTTTGCATTAGAAGCTAAAATAGCTTCTAGGAAATGTTTAGCATGAGCTTGAGTTATAGGTCCTTTAGGCAGCTCGTTTAGATCTTGGTTTGCATTCGAAGATGCCCCGGGCGTGCTCACATCACAATGAATATTTGGCTATGAAGGTTAAATGTTTAAGTCATAGGAATTTTGGTGATATACATATTCGGTCATTAGGGTTACATGTACTTTGGCTATGTGGGTTGTGTGTTAAGGTAAGTTACTTATTTGATATGTGTATTCGGTCATAAATGTGTACATGAGGAAATGTTAAATTAATTGTATTAAATTGCTTAATGTGATTAAAAATGTGTATGACCATTTTGTATTTGAGCTAAAAGTAGCTATATGACCTATTAAATTTCTTGTCATATTCAGCCATAAGCTAGCATGATGGGACTTTAATAAGTTAAATTTGTTTGAATTAGCTCAAGAGCATAGAGAACCAAGGTTGGACAGGGGAAAAGAGAAAGTAGTTGAATAGTCGATCCGAGACTGTTCGAAAATATTCGAGGTAAGTTTTAAGTAGTTAAACATAAATAATATTCGATAATGACATGACATATTATGAAAATTAAGTATTACTTGTAATGTATGTATATGGCCGAATGACAAGTATACTATGGAAGTAAAATGTGATATGCTTTTATGAGCAAATTGATATGAGCACGTCCCGCGAACTTCATCGAACAAGTCTATCAAGCCGAGCATTGACATGTTGGCAAGCTGATCCCAACTTGTTTCCAGCTCCACGAGCTTTGTCTAGCTCAAATCCAGCTTATTCGAGCTCAATCCAACTTGCCTGAGCTAAACCGAGCTCACTCCTAGCTCATATTCAGCTCACGAGCTAAACCTTAGCTCAACTTCAGCTTAGGATTTTAATCTCAGCTCAACTTTAGCTCACAAGCTAAAGCTTAGCTCATTTTAGTTTAACTCGGTTTTGTCTTTAATGCATTAAATAAAATTTGCACATATTTATTTAAGCATTAAACTTGTCTTATATTAATATTTGTTTTTAAAATGTCATAGTCATAACATATTTTAATTATGTTCACATTTTAGCCGAATTAATGCATGACATTAATGTGTTCACATCATGCCAAATTTAAGAGTGCTCATGAGATGTCTTAATGATTTGTTTATTTCATGTAGGTACATCCCTTTGACTAGCACATGCATGTAAGGAGATTAAAAGCAAGCATGAATTTTGAAAGGTGCATGGACGGTTGGGGGACTTGAATCTCTTAGGTGCATGTTCGGTTAAGTGCATGTATGACCATATTCAATGTCTTCAAGGTTCATGAATGTTTCCATTCATGTATGGTGTGCTATCTCTTCATTCTTCAAGGTGACCATTCAGCCAAGGGACACTCACACATGCATTGGACGGTTCATGTATTGATCATGTGTTCACACCTTGTGTTCACACCATGATGACCATTCAGTTGGATGTTCACACACAAGAGTCTACTCAAGCTCCTTGTTCACACCAAGTTTGACCCTTCATGAAGCCTCATTTAATTAAGCCACTCATGGTGAAACAACATGAATTAAAGGAGTTAGCCGAATATAGCCATGCATGCATGAAGATAGCTTGGCTGATTAGCTTCCCCATGACTCTCCTTAATTCGTTCACACCTATGTTCACATGGCAAGACTATTCGGTTCACCTTGTTCACACTAGAAGACTCTTCAACATTCGGTTTTCACACCCATGATGGCCCTTGGAGTGTCCACAATTAATTCATACTTTTTGGCCAAACATTGCTTCATTTAACAAGGTTGGTCGAACCTACAAGTGACCATTGGACATCATGCATTCACTTTGAGTTTTCTTAAGCATGAAGATGCATTCATCACCATTCCCAAAGTCGAATCTGGTCATGCACATTAAGAGTTATTTTTCTAGAATTTTCTTTTAATTAATGTGTAAGTATGAAAGGCCATTCGGCTACCTAGACTTTATGATACGATCACGGCTTCCCATAAGCCAAGTCCAAGCCGAGATTCGATGGTGCTACCTCAAGGGCCGATCACAAGGGCTCGTGCAAAACAATTTAAAGAAGCTATTATAGCTTTAGTTCAAGATGTGTGGATGATGTCAATGCTAGACCTATCGAACCAGCTTAGTGGCCATTTTGAAATCCATGCCGAACTTTTCTACAAGTTCATTTCAGCTCACCAAGCTCACCTTCAGTTCAAGTTACTCCCATGTAGCTCCACACCAGCTCATTAGCTCTGAACCAGCTCATTATCATTTCATGAGTTTAGGCCCAAATGGTTTAGCTCATGAATTAACCATTAGCTCATGGAGTTCACTTTGAATTTATTTGACTACTATTGACTTTTTAATTAATAAGTTCAATAATTAGTTAATTAATATCCTACATATTAAATTTAGTTCACATTAGTTATATTAAGTATGTCTTAAAAGTGTTTATTGATGATAATTAAATTTGTCATAACCAAATTTAATGTTGATATTTGTGTTCACATTAGTTTGAATTAATTATGTTCACATTTCTTGTAGGAACGAATGGACATAAGGAGATTAAAAGCAAGCATGAATCTTGAAGGTGCATGGACGGTTGGGGGCTTGAATCTCTTAGGTGCATGTTCGCCAAGTGCATGTATGACCATATTCAATGTCTTTAAGGTTCATGAATGTTTCCATTCATGTATGGTGTGCTATCTCTTCATTCTCCAAGGTGACCATTCTACCAAAGGGCACTCACACATGCATGAAGATAGCTTGGCCAATTAGCTTCCCATGACTCTCCTTAATTGTTCACACTTATGTTCACATGGCAAGACCATTCGGTTCACCTTGTTCACACTAGAAGACTCTTCAACATTCGGTTTCACACACATGATGGCCTTTGGAGTGTCCACAATTAATTCATACTTTTTGGCCAAACATTGCTTCATTTAACAAGGTTGGCCGAATCTACAAGTGACCATTGGATATCATGCATTCACTTTGAGTTTTCTTAAGCATGAAGATGCATTCATCCACCATTCCCAAAACCGAATCTGGTCATGCATATTAAGAGTTATTTTTCTAAAATTTTCTTTTAATTAATGTGTAAGTATGAAAGGCCATTCAGCTACCTAGACTTAGGCTTATAAATACATGTTCAATTTCCATGTAAAGGACTTTTGAAACTTTTGTTAATGTTATGCTGCCAAAATCGTGAGGCAAACTTTTCTTATATTTCGCTCAAAGATTCGCTTACGCGTTCGAAGCGTTCTAGTTGTGTCAACCGTGTTCTTTGTCGAACCCAAACTTATCACTATACGTAGTGTGGCGCTCAACATACCGAGGTTCCTATCTTGTTAGATAGTTGGTCGAGGTTTCCTTACCAAACCTATAACCGAACTCAAAAGGCTAAATCAACGGTCGATACCATTTCAGATTTGGTTCTTGAAAGTACCTTTAGTAGTTCAAACCCATTCTTTCTTCTTACCTAATCGAACCTAAACCGACCAATTTGTTCATACCATTTTGTTCCTACCCTTTCGTTCCTACCATTCCATTCGTACCCCTCTTTCTACCCTGACTATACCTTCAACTCAACTAATCCTAACGTAACTTCTCGTAGACAATCCATGTAAAAAAACTTTTTGCCAAATTTTTATTGAATTTAATCTTGTGAGAATTTTCTTCTCTAAACTTTGTTTGAGACTTTATTGACTTATCTACCTAGTAGTGGCATCAACCCTGTTTCATTTGCCCTTATACTGAGGTTCCTACTTTGCTAAGTAGCGGGTCAAGGTTTATCACTTTCATCCTTCACCTTGAAAGCCTATAAGCATTTGGGTCGATATTTTCTAATATTGGTTCGTGCTTGCTTTTGAGAACCCTTTCTTCCATATCCATCATTAAACCATTATACATAACTTTCGTCCTATTTTTCTAGCAACTTCATTCCAAAAGCGAATTGAACGATACTTTCTCGTAGACGATCGGGCAACTCAGCATACGACTTGACTCTCCCCGAGGTGGTTCGTATCACAAATGACAAGTGTTAGATGAATATGAGTGAGATGTTATGTGTAAACTATCAAATGATAAGTGTGAATGATGAAATGAAATAAAAGTGAATAAAATGTAGGATGATATATTCGAATGATGCTAGTACCTAATTTGGTGTGATTGTGTTATATGAAACTTGTTGATTTGAATATTGTACGGTACTATTCGAGCTTTTGAACCTAGCAGGCTATGATGTCGGTGAGATACTATTCGAGCCTTTGAGCCTAGCAGGTTATAATGCCAGTGAGATACTATTCGGGCCTTCGAGCCTAGCAGGCTATAATGTCGATGAAATGATATCGAGCTTCGAGCCTAGCAGGCGAAATACCGGTGGATGAATTCAGGTTTAAAACCTAGCAAGCTAAATGCCGATGATTTGATAAAAGTCTAAGACTAAGATACCTCGTGTTAGAACGACAAATGAATACATTCAATATGTTAAGTTGGTCAGGTACGTATTATGTACTTATATGTGAGTTTGATTTGAATTGAATCATAAGTGTATAATGTGATACATATGTGAATAAATGTTATAACTATATCTATGATCATGATACATTCGGTCAAGGTGTGAAAGTATGTGAAAGTATTTGATTTATTTATGTTATATGAATTCAGATTAAGTGAAATAGGAATGCTAAATGTGTATTATGTGCTTGTGTATATTCGGCTAAATGGCAATATACCTAGAAAATAGCCTCTTGAGAAATTAAATGATCGAAGTATAATTGAGTTTATTTGTTTGCATTGCTTAAAACTTACTAAGTTTATGAAAGCTTACTCCGTTTGTTACGTTTCTCTGTTTTATAGATTATTGACTCCAGTCACCTACTGGGGGGATCGTCAGCAACTCGTCACACTATCTATCATTTTGGTACTACTATGTTTTGGAGCTAGTATGGCATGTATAGAATAGACTTAAGTGAATGATATTTTTAGATGTTGTTGTATATAAGCCATGTGAATATGGCAACTTTTGAATGTCAGTATAAGTTTGAGTTTTGATCTTTGATTGTGTTTGGCTATGCATATAATTGCTAATGAACTTATGTAAATGTGAATGTACAAATGTAGTGTTTTGGATTGGTAACTCTTCATAACCCACTCCGGTGACGGATACGGGTTATAGGGGTGTTACATCTCTTCCGGAAACACGTTGTGGAAATCCTATAAAAGAGCCAAAATAGAAGAAGGCGAATCCTCGGAAAGTTCATTAGTGTTAAAGAGATTTTCCTTGTACATAAGTACAAGAATGGTTTGTTTTGACAATAATACTTTTCGAACTTCTCTTTCTTTTGCAATCAAGCTTTTCTTTTCATTTTCATTTTCATTTTCATTTTCATTTTCTTGTTTTTCTTCTCTCATTTTTTCTTTTCTTTCATTTTCTCATTTTTTTCTTTTTCATTTTCTTGTCTTTCTTTTTCCACTTCATTCTTTCTTTTTCTTTCAACTAATTTACAGAGGATTTCATTCTCATTTGTTGATCAAAAACTTATTTTGGTGTCAACGGGGCTAGGGTGAAATTCTTCCCCAAATACTTGAATGTATACCTATTGTTATACCCATCATGGATAACTCTTCGATCGTATTGCCACGGCCTCCCAAGTAACAAGTGTCTCGCGTGCATGGTTATTACGTCACAAAGAACTTCATCTTCGTACTTGCCAATGGAGAAGGTCATGAGAGCTTGTCTTGTTACCTTAATCTCACCTCTGTCGTTAAGCCATTGAAGCTTGTAAGGACTCAGATTCTTGGTGGTCAACAGGCCTAGTCGCTCCACCATAAGGGTACTTGCCACGTTGGTACAGCTTCCACCATCGATAATCAAGCTACAAACTTTTCCTTTCACTTGACACTGGGAATGGAAGATGTTTTCTCGTTGCTGCTCATTTTCCAAATTTTGAATACTCAGACTTCTTTTGACAACAAGCAGCTTGCTAGTATGAACAAGCCTTGGTCTTTCCTCCACCCTTCATTCCATGTTCAATGACAAGAATAATTTAAAATCCTCCCCATAAACCTCACTATTCACTCGGAAAGAAAAATAATTAAAGGACTTCACTCGCGCTCGTGTTTGCACTCGTTTTAAGGCTTTTTCTCCTCTTAAATGTTCTCACTCACTCGTGCCTTTTACCATTCAAACTCCCTCTCATGGTTTCGTATGTCGTCTCTTTGGGCTTATTTGCTGCTTAGAGGGTCGGTTTCAAGGGGGTTACAAGGATTATAATGTAATAGGTGTGTAGGGTAGGCTAAAATAAAGAAAAATATTCGGTTTAGTGTGGCGTCGGGGGGGGGGGGGTACAAAGATGATGATAATATGAACACTTGAAGATCGGAATGAATTAAATAAACAGCAAACGAAAAGAACTTAAGACTTCTCACCTCTTTTTTTTTTTGTAATTTCAAATTTCTCTTTTTTTTATAACTTAAAAATAATGCTAATACAAAAGAATATTGAAGTACAACTTGATAGAATTTTTTTTTAATTTGAATTTTTTTACAAACCTATTTTGGACTTGATACGAACGTCGGTGCTTCTTGTTTTACAAGCTTTGATACCAAATGATGTGATTCGGCTTGGAAAGATGTATTCAAATTCACGTTGTTGCCCAATCATCAACGAGAAGAGTTGTTCACAAAATTATCAGTTTGTTTGTAACACATTAAGAGGATAGATATTAATGAAATGAGTTCAAAGTGGGCTAGGTATAAGATAGTAGGTTCGGCTAAATAGAAACAATGTTTGAAAATAAGTGGATGGCTCAATTTTAAGATAATAGGATAAACAAAGAAGAAAAATGGAAATGGATAAATGAACTTAAACTTTAGGAGCGATTCAACACTAAAAGTGTTATTACCCCGGTTCCTATATTGTTTAAGGTGATAAAGATGGATGGTAGAGGGATAGTTGAACACCACACCAATGCTTGGTGATAAGTTCAGAAACAAGTTCGGGTTGACGCCACTAGCGAGCTAGATAAGTCACTCGAGACTCGTACAAAATTGGAGAGGAAATTAACCTCACAAGAACAAATGTTCATTCAATAATTTGGCAAAAGTCCTTTACAATTAAAAAATGCTAAGTATTTATAGCCTAACATTGATAGCTGAATGGACAAAAGACTAACTTAAGAATTAAGTAATTCGGTCCTTAAATGAGCTGAATGTTCTAGAAACAAAACTATGAGTCTTCCATGTCCATGTACAGCCTTTGGGACGTCACAAGTCATCTTCTTGATGGAGGAATTCAACTGAATGTATTTGGAAAGCATTAGGAGCTGATTGGACATGTCTAGGTCCGACCATGAGTTTAATGGAGTCATTCAATTTGCAATGCTTGGCCGAATAGGTGTGAGCAATAAATGAGTAGATTGAAGGGCCTTTAGAGGTATGAACAACAAGTTTGAAAGGTCTCTTGAATGTGAAAGCAACAAACCAAATGGACACCAAGTGTGAAAGGGAGCTTGGCTAGTGTGAATGCCTTGATGGTTGCCTTGAGAAGATGTTCAGCCAGCTTGGGGATTTAATTGGCAGCTATTCCTTGGCCGAATAGTTTCTTGGAAAAGCTATACAATCAGCCACCATACATTGTAGTCGGCCATGCATGAATCTCTCCATTCATTGTAACCGATCGTACATGCATCTTCAATTAATTCACCTTCACATTCGCTGCACCTACAAAATTTATGAACATATTAAATCAAAATAATTAAAATAACAACTAGACAACTTAAATAACAAATTAAAATAAATTGGACACAATTAATTTTAGACTAGCTAACACATTAAATTTGGCTAGATCAAATAAATGAAAATAATTTTAATGAGCTGATTCGAGCTAGGAAATTTGACTATGAGCTGTAATATATAAAATAAAATAAAATAAACATTTAATTTATTTAATGATTAAAAAGATGAGCTGAAATGAAACTGAATTGAGCTCAAACGAGCTGAAATAATCTCAAGTGAGCTAATTGCAGCTGAGTTGAGCTCGAGAAGCTAGAGAAGAGCTGAATTTGATTTGCACAAGGGTGCAAGGATTCTTTTTAGAGCTGGCCCAAGCTTCCTCATTGACTTGGATATTAGGTTCATCCCAAAGTTGAGCCAATAAAGCTAAAACAGCTTCTTGAAGTTGCCTAGCTCGTTGATACGATCCGCTTCGGGGTGAGTCGAGTCGTATGCAAGTTTGCCCGATCGTTTACGAGAAAGTATCGTTCGGCTTTTTTAAAGAAAATGTTTTTAGGTTAAATAATGCGGAAGCTTTTTAAAAAAGGGTTTGAAGATGGGTTTGTAATATGAATATTAAAGGTTCGATTTTAAAAGAAACAAAAGAATGAAAATAGATTGAAGGTAGTTTAAAAAATAATGGTTATAGAAGATGGTGAACTTAAAAGCAAGTAAGAACCCATATTAGGAAATATTGACCCAAGTACTTATATGCTTTCAAGGTGAAAATGAAAATGATAGAACCTCGACCCACTACTTAACAAAGTAGGAACCTCGGTATATGGGTGAACGCCACACTATTTGATAGTGATAAGTTCGGGATAGTGAAGAACAGGGTTGACGCCACTAGGCTTCCTAGATAAGCCAACTAAGTCCTCAACGAAATATGAGAGAAAGAAATCTCACAAATTCCATGAAAGTTTAACAAAGTTTCATTAAGTGAAAAGTCTAACCTCTTACAAATGAAATAACATATATTTATAGCCTAAATAAAAGTAGCCGAATGGGCAAGCTTAAAAGCTAAGAAATTCGGCCATAAACACCTAGATAATTCTAGAAGAAAAATCATGAATATCCATGAATGTGCAGCCCTTTAATGTTCCATCATCCCCCTTGGCCGAATAAAGCTTTGATGCACCTTGAATACTTGAATGGTTAGCTTGAAAATGCATGGATCATGCATGAAACATCCCAATGTATGTTCCTTCATAAATTCAGTCCATGAACCTTAAAAAACATGAACATTAAATAGCCCCTACTTGCATGAACGTCTCCAATACATGTACTCCGGGACGTGATCTCCCTCTTCTTCAGAACGACTTGTCCTCAAGTCAAAATCTACATCAAAAGGGGTTAAATTCGACACTTTAAAAGTCACACTAACGTTAAATTCACTAGGAAAATCGAGTTTATAAGAGTTTTCATTGATGCGCTCAAGAATTTGGAAAGGACCATCTCTGCGAGGTAACAATTTTGGTTTTCGTTAAGTCAAAAAAACCCTCCTTGCACATGTGAACCCAAACCCACACTTCGGGTTTGAAGACCACTCGTTTTCGTCCTTTGTTAGTGTTACGCACGTAAGACTCAGTTCTTGCCTCAATGTTAGTTTGCACCTTTTGATGTAATTCTTTGACAAAGTCAGCCTTTTTCTTCGCATTTGCATGAACCAATTGATCAATAGGCAAAGGTAATAAATCTAAAGGTGTCAATGGATTGAAACTGTAGACAATTTCAAAAGGCGAATATTTGGTAGCAGAATGGATGGAGCACCGTACGCAAACTCGATATGTGGTAGGCAATCTTCCCAAGACTTCAAGTTTTTACGGATGATGGCCCAAAGTAATGTGGACAATACCCTATTGACGACTTCCGTTTGGCCATTGGTTTGGGGGTGGCTGGTGGTCGAGAATAATAAATTGGTTCCTAATTTTCCCCACAAGGATCTCCAAAAGTGGCTCAAAAATTTTGCATCACGATCTGATATAATGGTATGAGGAATGCCATGAAGTCGAATAATGTCTCTAAAGAACAAATTTGCAACATGAACAGCGTCATCAGTTTTAGTGCAAGCAATAAAATGAGACATTTTTGAAAAATGATCGACAACAACAAAGATAGAATCTTTCCCCGTTTTTGTGCGCAGTTGATGTGATTCGGCTCAGGTGATTTGGTCGAGTTCACGTAGTTGCCCGATTGTAGACGAGAAGAGTCCTTCGTGTCTTGGTCTTGGAAGTAGAAGTTAGATGGATTGGTTTGGATAAGTGAAAAGGGTTCAAAAGAAATGTAAAGGGTAGTGATATGCTCGGCTAAGGAAACAATAAAGGAAGTTGAATAGATGGTTCGGTTTAAAAATAATAAGAAGGAGATAATGCAAGGTGGGGATAGAATAATGAACTTAACATCAGGAATGATTCAACACTAAAAAGTGTCACCCCGGTTCCTATATTGTTAAGGTAGATAAATGGAATAGAAGGATAGGTGAATGACACACCAAAGATGGTGATATGTTCAAACAAGATCGATTGGCGCCTCTAGCACAAACTAGATAAGTCTTTGAAACTTGTACAAGATATGAGAGGAAGCAACCTCACAAGAACAATGTTCATTCAATAATTTGGAAAAAGTTCTTTTACAAAGAAATGAGTAAACTATTTATAGTTTAACATGTGTAGCTGAATGGACAAATTAGCTAGCTTAAAGACTAAGTAAATTCGGCTAGGAATCAACTAGAATAATCTAGACAAGTTATTTAATTTGCTAAGGCTAGGTTCGGCTGATATGAACTCCATTGGACAGCTTCATGTGTATGCAAAGTATCTTAGAGGAATGTGAAGTCTTGGGAGCTTAATAGCTTGTCTAGATTTGGCCATGGGATGAATGAAACATTCAAAAAGTGTCTCTTGGCCAAATAGACACCTAGGGAAGTCATTTGGGCAGCAAACAAGTCATGTATTTCACCCACATACATTCGGCCATGCATGGAACTAGAAGGGAGCTTGAATCTGGCCGTACATGAACATGCAATAAATGCCTTCATTCATGCATGTGTACCATCCAAAGTGAATGTATCTTCATGATCCAATGCATGTAATTAACATTCCATGTACATGAACTTAATTCCTCCAAGCATTGAACTGAACCGTACATGAATCTTCTCATTCATTGAACAAACCCGTACATGCACCTGGCCTTTAATGTATCTCCACATTCGCCAGAACCTACAAAGACATGATCACATTTAATTATATCATTTAATCATAATTAAACAGCAACTAACAACCTAAATAACAACCAACTAATTTCGGACACATTAAATTAAAATTAACTAGCATATTAAATTCGGCTAGCTCAAATAAACAAAAACAATTAATGAACTAATTTGAGCTAAGGAATTCGATATGAGCTGTAGCAAATTAAGTTAAAAACAAAATTAAAACTTAGTTTATTAAAATGAAATAAGAAACGAGCTGGAAGGAAGCTCAAACGAGCTGAAACAAGCTCAAGTGAGCTGGTTGGAGCTGAATTGAGCTGGGAGAGCTGGAGAGGAGCTGAAGTCGGTTTGGAAGAGAGTGCATTGATTCTTCAAAGAGATGTCCACAGCTTCTTCACGTCAAGGGACTTTGTTTCATCCCAAATTTGAGTCAACAAAGCTGTTAAAGTTTTTTGAATTCGCTTGGTACAAGCTCGAGTCATGGGACCTTTTGGCAACTCGATAAGATCTTGATTCTCACTTGAGGGAGCCCCAGGCGTGCATACATCATTCCCCCCGTCTTCAAAGCGACTTGTGCTCAAGTCGAGTCACCGGTTAATTTTGAAATAGGGATGCCTACTTGTTCGTTCTTGTACAAATGTGATTAATTATCGCATCATGCCTTGCTGCAAAAATGTCACAGAACTTGCAACCAAATGAGAATCATTATGGAACATGAACTTATTCAAATAGTCATAATAGCAATTCATCTTGCGTTTAAAACAATTACAACAAGACAATACCAATATCTCATTTTCACTATCAAATAAACATGTTTCATTGCAACTTAAGAACTTAATGAACAAGGGTTCTAGGAACATAATGTCAGTAATTCACTTGGGCATCTCAAATTGTATTCACAAAGCATAGTGACTACGACAGGAATTCGTGCAACGGTTCAGAAATTACAAATGTTCGTCATAAACAAACAATGGAAAAGATAGATTGAATTCATGTTTTTGTTTACTTAAACAATGCAATTTGGACAACAAATATCCATCAAACTCAACAATATCACTCGTACCAAAAATCTTTTGTTCATCAACCAAAATAGTTATATCTTCATCGTAATTGCTTTCTTCATCAATCAAATTGGACAAAGATGTATTAGAGATTCCAGAATCCATACCTTGAGCAGGGAAACAAGAATTAGTTTTACCTTTTTCAATCATCACAAACCTTCTCTCTTCGAGAATGTATTGTAATCGAAACGTAGGCTTTGAGTCAACCTGAAAAGAAGTAGGAAGAAGAAAACTTTGGTTAATCAAAACTCTTTTCTTCCCCTCACTCATTTTTTTTGAATTTCGTTTTCTCTGGCTTTGATCTTATTTTTATCACAACTCTTTTTCTTTTCTCTCTCATTTTTTTCTTTTCCTTCTTTGTCTTTTTTTGCATTTTTACTTTTTTTTCCTCTCTCATACACTCCAAAGATTGTTTTAATCGTTTTTGATCCTCTAAAACTTTTTTTGGTGTCAAGGGTGCCAAAATAAAGTTTTGGCCGTGAAACTTGAAAGAATATTGATTTGCGAACCCATCGTGTTTCACCCTTCAGTCGAATTGCCATGGCCTCCCAAGTAGTATATGGCCCACATGCATGGCACCACATCACAAAGAACTTCATCTTGATATTTTTCAATTGAAAATGGAAAAAGGACTTGCTTGGTTACCTTTAACTCAACTCCGTCATTGAGCCATTGTAGCTTGTAAGGGCTTAGATGCACACTTGTCAGCAAATCAAGCTTTTCAACTAGGAGGGTGCTTGATACGAACCGCCTCAGGGAGAGTCGAGTCGTATGCTGAGTTGCCCGATCGTCTACGAGAAAGTATCGTTCAATTCACTTTTGAAATGAAGTTGATGGAAAAAATAGGACGGAAACTATGTATAATGGTTCTATGATGGTTTATGGATAACAATAATATGAATATTCGCTAAATTGGAAGGAAAGTGAAAGAAGTAAATAGATGATGGATATGGAAGAAAAGGGTTCTTAAAGCAAGCACGAACCAATATTAGAAAATATCGCCCAAAATGCTTATAGGCTTTCAAGGTGAAGGATGAAAGTGATAAACCTCGACCCGCTACTTAGCAAAGTAGGAACCTCGGTATATGGGTGAATGCCACACAATTTGATAGTGATAAGTTCGGGATAGTGAAGAATGTGGTTGACGCCACTAGGCTTCCTAGATAAGCCAACGAAGTCCTCAACGAAATATGAGAGAAAGAAATCTCACAAATTCCATAAAAGTTTAACAAAGTTTCATTAAGTGAAAAGTCTAACCTCTTACAAATGAAATAACATATATTTATAGCCTAAATAAAAGTAGGCGAATGGACAAGCTTAGAAGCTAAGAAATTCGGACATAAACACCTAGATAATTCTAGAAGAAAAATCATGAATATCAATGAATGTGCAGCCCTTTAATGTTCCATCATCCCCCTTGGCCAAATGAAGCTTTAATGCACCTTGAATACTTGAATGGTTAGCTTGAAAATGCATGGATCATGCATGAAACGTCCCAATGTATGTTCCTCCATAAATTCGGTCCATGAACCTTCAAAACATGAACATTAAATAGCCCCTACTCGCATGAACGTCTCCAGTACATGTACTCCCTTAAATGTCGTCCATTGAACCTCAATTCTACATGCACCTCTTCATACATTGCACCAAGCCCTACATGAACTTGCATTAATTTCCTTCCATGCATGCATGTGTACCGTCCAAAGGGATTGGATCTTCTAGATACATTCATGCATGAATCTTCATCATTCATGTAACCGAATGTGCATTTGAACCCAAGCATTCATGTATTTTGTGCATTCATGTATTTGGCAAATACATGAACTTGTAAACACCTTGAATCTGGTCATACATGCACCTAATTAAATGTTGTTCATTCATGCATGTAGGATGTCCAAAAGAGATGTTTCTTCAAGCATTCATTACGCCGTCCATGAGCATTGTACCTACAAGAAATAAAACAATTCATAAGACATCATGTGAACACACATAAATTCAGCACAATGTGAACACATTTAAGTTATGTGATATCTATGACATATTAATAACAAATATTAATATAAGACAAGTTTAATGCTTAAATAAATATGTGCAAATTTTATTTAATGCATTAAAGACAAAACCGAGTTAAACTAAAATGAGCTAAGCTTTAGCTCGTGAGCTAAAGTTGAGCTGAGATTAAACTCCTAAGCTGAAGCTGAGCTAAGGTTTAGCTCATGAGCTGAATATGAGCTAGGAGTGAGCTCGGTTTAGCTCAGGCAAGTTGGATTGAGCTCGAATAAGCTGGATTTGAGCTGGACGGAGCTCGTGGAGCTGGAAACGAGCTTGGATTAGCTTGCCAACATGTCAATGCTCGGCTTGACAGGCTTGTTCGATGAAGTTCGCGGGGCGTGCTCGTATCATCCTCCCCCTCTTTTAGGCGACTTGTCCTCAAGTCGAGCTGTTTGTCCATGGGAGAACTTTGACTCGTGCATGGCTTTCCTCGATCAAATGGGATGGAAGATGTCACACAAACATGAAAAATTCTTACCACAACCAAGAAAAGAAACTCAAAGGAGTCGATTCAAATGTGTTCGATAGTTCATAAAAAATTCATTCAATCGAACATATGCCAAAAATCTCAATTGGTCAAAGCAAGCATACGTAAATTTATCGAAGAGTTTCGTTAGACCATCATTGCAAACATGAAAACTAAGTTGGATCAAGGGATAATTGGTTGAAAATGATGGCAGGCACTTAAACACATTATTCCTCATCCAAAACCTTTTAATTTCTTTAATTGAATATAGCAACTCATTTGGTCCTTTGTCTTGCTCATGAAAGGTATGCCATGGCCAAAGGTATGCTAACTCTTTCTTTCGTTTTTGAACAACATAAGGGTTGTCTCCAAATTCCAACATAATAATCTCATCATTACAATGCCAAAAGGAAAAATCCATCACATCACAGTATAAATAATTTTCAAACAACAAATCAATGGAATTTTCAACTTCAATCGAATTGAGCAAAGATATTTTGAAAATTTTCAGATGACTTACCTTGAAGAATATGAAGAGAAGACAATTGAGGATTGGGTTTACCTTTCTCGGTCAAAATGAATCTTCTCTCTTTGGATAGATAACGTAAGACAAACCTATTACTCCGATAAATTTGAATAGGTGGTGACGCACCATGACATGTCTTGCTCCTCGAGGGATGGAATTCACAAAAATAAGACCGATTAGTATTATCGAAAACTATGGACTTAAATGGAAAAGGAAAGTTACCATGGAAATTTGATTCAATTCCAAAAACATAGGTTGGCCTTACCTTCTCGAAATGAAATGAAAATTTCAGATGTGGCCAAACAAGGTGATTAATAAATGAATCAAAATTGAAACCCAAATCATTGAATTTCACCCTCTTATCAAAAGTTCGAACATCAAGCAAACATATTTTGATTGCAAATGATGCAAAGTGCTTAATGTTTCCATAAAATGAATTCATGTAGCAAATACCGTGCTTGAACACACGAACTTGATCATTTGATTTAGCAGCAACATGTTAAATAAGGAAAATATAATCAACTCATCGCATGATTCAAATTTCACTCGCTCAATTAGACTTGAAAAATTGGCACAACCAAGCATATTCATTTTATCACCAAAGAAACGATGCAACATGTTATCATGCAAGTAAATCAAAGGAAACTTAAACATGCAAATACTCAAACAATTTTGCATCGTAATTTCTACTCGAATAGATAGATCAAAGCATGGAAATCTTGCACAAAATTTCAGAGATTTATCTTGAAGAACAAAGTCAAACAGATCAATTACTTCATGCAAAAATCTTTTAACGCATATATCGAGCAAAGAAGTTGTGTTCATGCAACCTTTCGAAATTCAAATCCATCACAAATCATTTGAATAGGCACGCTTAAATGAAATATGAATTCAAAGAATTTTTATAATCAAACAAATCAAAACGTGAAAAATCATATCACACACATTCACAATTTGCACAGGATGAACCAATCCAACAGAATCAACAAAATTGTGGTTATAAAACATGTCATAAGACGGAATCTTCATGATCTTTTGAAACAACATCGTTAACATTAGTATATGAATAGTAATTAACCAAATCAAAAGATGGAAGATTTTCAAAAATAAGGCCATAAAAATCTATATGAGCAACTTTGTATCCAAACGGCCTTGAATCAATAAATAAGGAATCCTTACCTTTCTTACCTTCAATTGGAAGTGGGTGGCTGTCAATCGTGAACTTACCTTTTTCGAACAACCTAAAACACCTCTCGTTTGGAAGGTAATGTAGATGGAATTGGTCGCATAAACTTCTAAGAACCTGAAAAGTTAACTCACAAGAAGATCGAACAGGTGGGTTAATAGAAATAATCCTCACTTGCTCACTTGTTTTCTCACTCGATTCTTTTGTTACAATTTCTTTTTCATCTTCTTTTTCACTCTCAAATTTCTTTTCGTTCTCTTTTTCAATCTCATTTTCTTTTTCATTTTCTTTTTGCTTTTCAAAGGCTTTTTCAAAGGCTTTTTCAAGTTCTCTCAAGATTCGCTCATTTTCTCTCTTACTTGCCTCTTGCCTCTCTTTTCTTTTTATTTCGTTTTCTTTTTCTTCTTTTGCTTTTTCTTTTCTTTTATTTGTTTTCTCTTTACAAGAATGTACAAAAGAACGATGAGAATACAAATCTTGTTCGAAAGATAAAGAACTATTTATGTATGATTCACAATCAAAACTTCGTGAAGAATACTCCTTGAATGATTTCTTTGAAGATATACTAGGAGTATGTCTTTCTCTCGAACGACATCTTGGAACGAATCAAAATCGTAATTGGCTTCTCGCCTTCTCGAATTTCTTGATGAAAAGGACTTTCGATCAAGTCACTTCTAATTCACTGATGAATATGAGTCATAGTATGAATCTCTTTGTCTCGACGTAGATGGCGAAAAGGAATCACGATTGGAACTTTTTTCGTAGTAGTTGGGGTATATCTCCGTGGGTTTCTTGGTTCCGCTTTACGACTTGAAGAAACTCGATCACTTTGGTCTCGTTTAGTCGCCATTCTTCGCATTTCTTGAACCAAGTATTGGTATTTCGATTCGTGAACTCTTCAAGTGACATGATTTTTGTTGCTAAAAAGAAAATGTTAGATCACAAAACAAAATAAAAAAATTTAAGTACCTCACCACAAACCTCACAATTTCGCTTCGGAAGAAGAAGAAAAAGGTGTCACTCCCGCCGTGTTTACACTCGCTTGGCTTTTACCTCCACTCGAATGATTTCACTCGCTCGTGCCTTTTACCTCTCAATCTTTTCTCTCGCAACTTTGTAGTCGGACTTGCCAAGGCTTTATCATAGGCTTAGGGGTCGGTTTCAATAGGGTAACAAGGAGACGCGATAGGTTTAAGGTTGGTGAAAGAACAGGAATTGGGCAAGAAAAAAATGTGGCGAATTAAGGAGAGTAGAATAGAAGAAGGGTCGGGAACTATATCAGATCAAAGCTTGACGATCAAGTATCAATTGATTTGCATAAATCACTCTTTTTATTTTTTTTCGAATTTTTTTTCGAATTTTTTTTTGATTTTTTTTTAACTTGTATAACTTTTTTTTGTTGTACTATATCGACAAGCTAAATACAATAAAATCACTTTTGTACACGATTTTTTTTCTTCGGCTGCATAGATTTTTGTTTTTATAGCAACAATAACAAACTAATCGAAATAAGAAAACTTCGGTATACAATTTTTTTTTTCTGACCCTACCTCGGGAATGCTCCGCTTCGAACGTCTAAGCTTCTCGTTTTAGCTAGCTCTGATACCAAATGATACGAACCGCCTCGGGGAGAGTCGAGTCGTATGCTGAGGCAGCTCGTTTAGATCTTGGTTTGCACTCGAAGATGCCCCGGGCGTGCTCACATCATTCCCCCCGTCTTCAAAGCGACTTGTCCTCAATTCGGGCCATTTGCTTGCGAAAAAGCTTTCGTCGTCACTAGACCCTTGGTCGTCGAATGGGGTAGAATGGCTCACAATAACCTGAAAGTCACACAAGACTCGAAAAGACAAAATATTAGTTATATGTCCTTCCTCTTTTTGGAAAGGCCATTTCAAAGTTTCAACAAAAAAATAATGAAGAAGTTTAAGGAAACACCGAAAGAAGAACATACAATCCCGCTCTAGCTTCTTAATCCAAAGTTGGACAAATAAACTAATGCCGGGATCAAAATTAAAATTTTCAGAATCAAAAACTAGGTTTTGATTTTGTAATCCAGCCACATGCTTAATTTCCAAAAATAAAGATAAGACTCGAAGAAGATGAGAAGGTAAAACAAAGTTACTTACAATAAGATCACAATGCTTACCTTTTCTTGAAACAACTCGAATTCGCTTACTCCCACTTAACGACTTCGGTTTTGATCACTTATCCCAAATTGCAACAAAAATTTCATTTTCACAGATAGGTCGCAAAAGTGAATCAAAGAGACTTTAAACTGACAAATACACAAGCATTCATGTTTCACAAATCCTAGTTGAACAAACAGTCCGAAACATGGATATTTTGCATAGAAATTCAAAGATTTCTCTTGAAGAGCATAATCAAACAGATTAAATATTTCATGCAAAAATCTTTTACCACATATATCGAGCAAAGAAGTTGTGTTCATGCGACCTTTCGTAAATTCAAATCCATCACAAATCATTTGAATAGGCACGCCTAAATGAATGATGAATTCAAAGAATTTACATAGCCATGCTTATCAAAATGTGAAAACCTTTTATCACATACATTCACAATTTGCACAGGATGAACCAGTCCAACAGAATCAACAGAATTGTCGTTATAAAACATGTCATAAAACGAAATCTTCTTGGCATCTTAACATTAATATGTGAACAATAATTAGCCAGATCAAAAGATGGAAGTTTTTCAGAAGTTATGCCATCAAAATCTTTATGAATAATGTTTAAATCAGGCGGCCTTGATTCGATAAACAAAGATTCCTTACCTTCCTTACCTTCGATTTCCAATGGGTGGCGGTCATCCACGGACTTACCTTTTTCAAACAACTGAAAAAGCCTCTCGTTTTGAAGGTATCGGAGTTGGATTTGGTCGCACGGACTTTTAGGAACCTGAAAAGAAAGATCACTAAAAGATCGAGCATAGGTGTTAGTAGAAAGAATTCTCGCTTGCTCACTAACATCATTTTCACTTGATTCTATTTCTTCTGAACCACTCATTTCTTTTATCTCAATTTCTTTTTCCACTCTTTTTTCTTATTCACATTCTTTTTCTCTCTCAAACTCTTTTTCATTCTCTTTTTCAATCTCATTTTCTTTTTCACTCTCAATCTCCTTTTCTTTTTCTTTCATTTCTTTGTTTCTTTTCTCGATTTCATTCAAGATTCTCTCATTTTCTTTGTTTCTTCTCTCGATTTCATTCAAAATCCTCTCATTTTCTCTCATAATCTTTTCTTGCCTCTATTTTCTTTTGATCTCTTTTTGCTTTTCATCTTCTTCTTTTCTCGCTTGCTTTTTACAAGAGGTTACAAAAGATTTAGGAGAAAAATCATTTTGTTCAAAAGAAGAAAAATCATTTACATATGATTCACGAACAATCCTTCGTGAAGATCTCTCCGTGGTTATTTTCTTTGGAGCTCTTGAAGAGGTGTATCTTTCATCTCGCACATCTTCTCGGAAGGATTCAAAATCAAAATCGGCTTCTCTTCGTCTTGAATTCCTTGATGAAAAAGAATCTTGATTGTAATCTCTTCTTGAGTAGTCGTTGGATGTGTATCTCCATGATGCTCTCGAATCCACTTTTTGACTTGATGACATTCGTGCCCGTTGGTCTCTTTTCTCCACACGATCTAATCTCCCGTGCAATTTGTCAAACTTAGTTGTCACCATTCTTCGCATTTCTTGCACCAAATATTGATATTCTGATTCGGTAAATTCTTCGCTAGACATGATGTTATCGTTGAAAGGAAAATTGTTAAGTAAAATAGACACAAAGTCCTCACTACAACATCCTCACGATTTCACTCGGAAAGAAAGAATGATGGCACTCACACTCGTGTTTTCGCTCGTTTTTGGCTTTTCAACTCTCGAATGTTCTCACACACTCTAGCCTTTTACCACTCAAGCTTACTCTCATAACCTCGTATTTTGTTTCTTTCGACTTGTCTTGGTGCCTTGGGGTCAGTTTCAAGATGGTTACAAAGGTTAGAATGTCACGGTGTATGGGTAGGCTAAAAGAAAAATAGTCTTTGGTGTAGTGTGGCGTTTTGGGGGGGTAAAAGTTGCTGGAAAGAAAGATTGAAGGTCGGAACAAAAATGTAAACAAAAGAATAGATCTTGATCACACACTTTCCTTCTTTTTTTTTAATTTCGTATTTTTTTTGTCTCTTTTTTTTAATACTTCACAATATCACTATTACAAGAGAGAGAACGAAAATTACAACTTGAATTTTTTTTTAATTCAATTTTTTTAACTATGAACCTATTTCGATCTTGTTACGAACGTCGGCGGCTCTCGATTTACAAGCTCTGATACCAAATGATGTGATCCAGCTCAGGATGATGAGTCAAATTCACTTAGTTGCCCGATCGTCGTTCGTGCTTCGAGTTTTAGAACTAGAAGTGAATGAAAAGCTACAGGTAAGCGGAAGGTTTCAAAGTAGGGTGAATTTAGTAATAGGTTCGATTTAGTAGCAAAGATGGATGATAGTTAAATGGCTCGGTTTGGAATAACAAGAAAATAATTCGAAGGATGGGAATAGAAAACAAACTTAACGTCAAGAATGATTCAACACTAAGAAGTGTCACCCTGGTTCTTATATTGTTAAGGTGAAAAGATAGATAGATGGATAGGTAAACGCCACACCAAGATTGGTGATAAGTTCAAACAAGATGATTGACGCCACTAGCACAAGCCAGATAAGTCTTTCGAAACTTGTATGAGATATGAGAGGAAGCAACCTCATAAGAACAAATGTTCATTAACAATTTTGGCAAAAAGTCCCTTTACAATGAAATGTGCAAACTATTTATAGGCTAACAAGTAGTAGCCGAATGGACAAACTAATAGCTTTAAAGACTAAATAAATTCAGCTATGAATGCACTAGAATAATCTAGAACAAGTCTTTAATTAGCTAGGACTAAATTCATGGATGGGAACTCCATTGGACAGCTTCATGTGTAAGCAAAGCATCTTGGATGAATGTGATGTCTTGGGAACTCAATAGCTTGCCTAAATTCGGCCATGGGATGAATGAATCATTCAAAAAGTGTCTCTTGGCTGAATAGACACCTAGGGAAGTCAATTGGACAGCAAACAATTCATGTATTTCACCCACAAACATTCGGCCATGCATGAACTAGAAGGGAGCTTGAATCTGGCCGTACATGAACATGCAATAAATGCCTTCATTCAGGCATGTGTGCCGTCCAAAGTGAATGTATCTTCTTAATCCACATGCATGTAATTAACCTCCCATGTATATGAACTTAATTCCCTCCAAGCATTGAACCAGGCCGTGCATGAATCTTCCCATTCATTGAACTTTCTCGTTCATGCATCTCTTCATGAATGTACCTCCACATTCGGCTAACCTACATGAATTAACACACAATTAATTAAAATATAACTATCCATAAAAATCATAATTAATAATTAAACAATTTAATGAAATTAACTAAATTCAAACATAATAATTATAAGTCAACTAATGAAGTAAATTCGGCTAGCTCAAAAATAGTCAAAACACTTAATGAGTTGAAATTGAGCTAGGGGTTTCTGCATGAGCTGTAGCAAACTTAATTATAAACTAAATTAAGACTTGGTTTATTGAAAGGAAGAAAGAAGGAGCTGAAAGTAAGCTCGGTTGAGCTCAAACGAGCTGAAACGAGCTCAAATGAGCTGAGTTGAGCTGGACGAAGCTCGAGGAGCTGGAAATGAGCTAGGATCAGCTTGCCAACAATGCACGGGTCCTTTGGATAGTTGCTTCAAGCTGATTTTGTAAGCATTAGCCCTTGTTTCGAACCAAGGTTTTGCATTAGAAGCTAAAATAGCTTCTAGGAAATGTTTAGCATGAGCTTGAGTTATAGGTCCTTTAGGCAGCTCGTTTAGATCTTGGTTTGCACTCGAAGATGCCTCGGGCGTGCTCACATCATCTTTTATCGAGGAATTAGACCTGCTATTAACATCGGCTTATCTTTCAGTCCTGTCGGGTCTGCCGTTCAGTTGAAAGCTATGAAACAAGTCTGCGGTAGTTTAAAACTGGAATTGGCACAATATCGCGAAGTGGCCGCCCTTGCTCAATTTGGGTCAGACCTTGATGCTGCGACTCAGGCATTACTCAATAGAGGTGCAAGGCGCAATGGCTTTTTAGCCGTTGTTGCTTGCTACTTGTAGGCTCGACAATCTTTCTTTCGCCTCTCCCCCCTGTCTCCATTCTGATTGATTCGCTTCTTCTTTTCCTCAAAAATTGTTGATGAAAAATGACTGCTCTCATTTATTTGTTTTCGCCTTTTGTCTTTGCTTTGCGGTACATTCTTTAGCTTATCCTATCTGTGAACACGAATCAGAGAAAATTCCTTCTACTTTATGATAAAATGGGAATTGCTGTAGCGCAGCTACCGTTCATGCAGGGAGTTAAAAGGCTTAGCAGCAGCCATTATGATACAACCACACCTCCCGAGTTGTCGGCTGCCAATGAAGATCCTCTCAAATTGCCCGTAGGACCGATCACCCGAGCTCGAGCAAAGAGATTCAAAGACGCAACAACAACCTTAGTTGATAGAGTTTGGGGTGAAACCGTTGCTGGACTTCTTGAAAGCTCTTGGACCAGCAAGCCAAGCAAACCATGCATACTCCTTCAAGCTCAAATCAGCTCAACTTCAACTTAACTTAGCTCAACGAGCTCGTTTCAGCTCATTTCATTATTGCGCTTATTATGCTGGAATAAATCATTTAAGTTGCTGTTAGTTTTATTAGTTATTTGTTTTAATAATTAATTTGTCATAATCTGGACATGTTTTAATTATGTTCTAAATTAAGTACTTAATTAATTAGGACCAATTAAATTTGTCTTAACTATTACAAAGATTAATTATGTCCAGCCTAATTTATGGTGCAAGATTTATTTGTCTATGTTGCCGAATTTAATGTGTCTAAAAGGGATTTAATTTGCTGAATTAAATGTTGTAGGTACATTACCCCTTGGACGTCATAGGTGCATGGATGATTTAAAATTGGTGTGCTGATCTTTGGTGTTCCCTAAGTGACCATTCAGCCAAACCTTACAACTCTTCAAGAAGACCGATTGGCTGCCCAAGACAAATTAAGGCTGTTCACACCCACCCGATTATTCCTTTCACACCAAGGGCTGTTCGGTTTTGTTTGTTCACACATGTGTGGCTGTTCAAATCGGTTTGTTCACATTCTAAGACTATTGAAGTGCTCTAGACAGCTCCTTAATCACATGAACATTCGCTGAATCAAGCAAAGCATTAATTCCAAATTCAAGCATTTGGCGAACCTATTGATGGCATTTCAGCTCCCAAACAATTCATTCAATTTTTCTATTGAACCAAGGCATCTAGAAGCTGCCCCTTACCGTTCTCCATGCACAAGAAACTTCAAGAAAGCTTTATCAAAATTCTGGAATTTTCAGAAACCATTTAGCTACCTCAAGAGCCTATTCGGCTACCCCTTGCATTCACTATAAATTGTGGCTTGTGTTACTTTGTAAAGAACTTTTGGACTTTTGTTAATGTTATGCTGCTGAATTTGTTAGGCAAAACTTTTCTCCAATTTCGCTCAAAGATTCGATTGGCTTCCTAGCGTTCTAGTGTGTCACCGTTGCTCTTTGTCGAAACCGAACTTATCACTACTCGTAGTGTGGCGTTCAAACATACCGAGGTTCCTATCTTGTTAGATAGTGGGTCGAGGTTTTTCCTTTACCAATTCCAAACCGAACTAAAAGAGCTTATAAACAACGGGTCGATACCAAATCGGTATTGGTTCTTGTTTGCACTTTTTGTTCAACCCCATTTCTCCATTTACCTAATTGAACCAATTCCTTCATCCATACCTATTCGGACTCCAAACCCGAATTTTCAAACTCTTCTTACCTATTCTAATCCGAACCCAAAACCAATACCCTTCTTTCCTTCATCTGACCTTTTCAATTAAACCTAACGTAACTTCTTGTTGACGATCGGGCACACTAATACGACTCGACTCTTCTGAGGCGGATCGTATCAGCATAGGTGCATGGATGATTTAAAATTGGTGTGCTGATCTTTGGTGTTCCCTAAGTGACCATTCAGCCAAACCTTACAACTCTTCAAGAAGACCGATTGGCTGCCCAAGACAAATTAAGGCTGTTCACACCCACCCGATTATTCCTTTCACACCAAGGGCTGTTCGGTTTTGTTTGTTCACACATGTGTGGCTGTTCAAATCGGTTTGTTCACATTCTAAGACTATTGAAGTGCTTTAGACAGCTCCTTAATCACATGAACATTCGCTGAATCAAGCAAAGACATTAATTCCAAATTCAACCATTTGGCCGAACCTATTGATGGCATTTCAGCTCCCAAACAATTCATTCAATTTTTCTATTGAATCAAGGCATCTAGAAGCTGCCCCTTACCGTTCTCCATGCACAAGAAACTTCAAGGAAGCTTCATCAAAAATTCTGGAATTTTCAGAAACCATTTAGCTACCTCAAGTGCCTATTCGGCTATCCCTTGCATTCACTATAAATTGTGGCTTGTGTTACTTTAAAAAGACTTTTTGGACTTTTGTTAATGTTATGCTGCCAAATTTGTTAGGCAAAAAAACTTTTCTCAAATTTCGTTCAAAGATTCGATTGGCTTCCTAGCGTTCTAGTGTGTCAGCCATTGCTCTTTGTCAAAACCGAATTTATCACTACTCGTAGTGTGGCGTTCAAACATACTGAGGTTCCTATCTTGTTAGATAGTGGGTCGAGGTTTTTCCTTTACCAATTCCAAACCGAACTAAAAGAGCTTATAAACAACGGGTCGATACCAAATCGGTATTGGTTCTTGTTTGCACTTTTTGTTCAACCCCATTTCTCCATTTACCTAATTGAACCAATTCCTTCATCCATACCTATTCGGACTCCAAACCCGAATTTTCAAACTCTTCTTACCTATTCTAATCCGAACCCAAAACCAATACCCTTCTTTCCTTCATCTGACCTTTTCAATTAAACCTAACATAACTTCTTGTTGACGATCGGGCACACTAATACGACTTGACTCTTCCGAGGTGGATCGTATAATCTGGTATCAGAGCTACTTAAAACGAGAAGCTTAGACGTTCGAAGCGGAGCATTCCCGAGGTAGGGTAAAAAAAATAAGAGTATAGAAAAAAAAAATTTTCGTATACCGAAGTTTTCTCATTTTGATTGGTTTGTTGCTGTTATTATAAAAACAAAAATTCACGTAGCCGGAGAAAAAAAATCGTGTACAAAAGTGCTTCTATTGTATTTAGTTTGCTGATATAGTACAAAAAAAAAGTTATATAAGTTTGGAAAAAAATTCCGAATAAAAAAATTTTCGAAAAAAAATCGAAAAAAAAGAAGTGATTTATGCAATTCAATTGTTAGTTGATCGTCAAGCTTTGATTTGATATAGTTTCCGATCCATCTTCTATCCTACTTTTCCTAATACGCCACACTTTTAACCCAATTCCCTATTCTTTCAGCCTACTCGAAACCGAATACATCAATCACTTGTTACCCCTTTTGAACCGACCACCTAAACCAAGGACTAAGCCTTAACAAATCTGCTTACGAAATCACGAGAAAAGGTTAAGAGAGGTAAAAGGCATGAGAGTTGTAAGTGCAATAGAGTGGAGGTAAAAGCCTAATTTCGAGTGTAAACACGAGTGTGAGAGAAACAAGTTCTTTTCCTTTTCAAGAGATTGTAAGCTTTTGTGGTGAGGTTTACTTTAACAACGTTTTAATGTCACAAGAGTCAGATCACAACGTGGAAGATCGTCCGGCAAGACAACCCATTCGCAACGTTCCCGACTTAAACATGCAAGCCTTATTACGAGAAATGGAGCGACTCCTAGATCGAAGGCTCAATCCCATCGAAGACCATTTGTTCCAAGTTGAAGTGAATGGCCAACGTGAAAGAGCATCCGAGGGGGTTAGACCAAGATGGGAGAGACCAAATCAGAACCGGGGAAGACGAAGGGTCCAAGACGATGAAGCAAATGACCTTAGTGATCTTGAAAGTGAACAAGAGTCTAATGCTAGTGATCGACGTAGGCAACACCGACAACGAGATCGAAGACGCGAAGATGATGATCTCAAGAACATTAAACTGACTATTCCGCCGTTTCAAGGTAGATCGGATCCGGAGGCCTATCTTGAGTGGGAAAAAAAGATAGAGTTGGTGTTCGATTGTCACAATTACTCCGAGAATAAAAAGGTGAAACTAGCAGCAATAGAGTTTTCGGACTACGCCATGATTTGGTGGGAACAACTAACCACTAGTCGGAGGCGTAATGGTGAACATCCTATCTCTACATGGACCAAAATGAAGGCGGTGATGAGGCGACGATTTATCCCTGCATACTACCACTGGGAGTTGCACCAAAAACTCCAAAATCTCACACAAGGGTCCAAAAGCGTCGAGGATTACTACAAAGAGATGGAAATCGCGATGATTCGAGCGGATGTCCAAGAAGATCCCGAAGCAACGATGGCACGATTCCTGGCTGGTCTAAATCAAGATATAGCAAACGTAGTGGAATTACAACACTACATTGAAGTGGTTGATATGGTCCATATGGCCATCAAGGTGGAAAGACAACTCAAGAGAAAAGGCCCAAGTCGAGGGTTTCCCACTTCCAACCCTTCAAGGTGGAGCCAAGAATCAAGTAAAGGACCTGCCAATCCTCGAGGGAAGGAGACCACGGTACCTCCAAAAACCAACAAGCCCATCACCGAAATGAACAAAGGCAAGGCACCCGAATCGTCATACAATCGAAATCGAGATATTCAGCGTTTTAAGTGTCTCGGAAGAGGCCACATAGCAAGCCAATGCCCAAATCGAAGGACCATGGTATTGCGAGCCGATGGCGAGATCGAAACGGAGGATAAGGAGGAGAAAGAATCTGAATCAGATTCTGAAGTCGAGGAGGACGTGGAACAACCCATGGAAGGAGAACTACTTGTTGTAAAATGAAGAGTAAGTCTCCAAGGCGCGGAGAATGATCTCCAACGAGAGAATATCTTCCACACTCGGTGCCAAGTCAGAGGCAAAGTCAGAGTGTCATTATCGACGAGGCAAATTGTACCAATGTAGCAAGTACCATGATGGTTGAAAGACTTGGTTTACCTACTACCAAGCATCCGAGCCTCTACAAACTACAATGGCTCAACGACGGAGGAGAGCTTAAGGTAACGAAGCAAGTACTTGTCTCTTTCAACATCGACAAGTATTCAGATGAAGTTCTTTGTGACGTCGTACCGATGCATGCGGGGCATTTGCTACTTGGCCGACCGTGGCGTTTGATAGACGAGTTCAACACGACAGTATACCAACCCAGATACATTCAAATTCATGGGAAAGAATGTGACGTTGGCGCCATTGACTCCCAAACAAGTGTATGAAGACCAAATCAAGCTAAAAGCTTCTATTGAGCAAATGAGAGAAAAAGAAAAAGAAAAAGAAAGTTGTAAAAAAATAAAAGAAGAGAAAAATAAGAAAAGGAAAACAAAAGAGAGTGACAAGAAAAATATCCAAGCAAAAGAAGAAAAAGAAAAGAAAATCGAGAAAATGAGTGTTTTTGCAAGAGTTAGTGATGTGAGGAAGGCTTTGGTGATGAATCGAACTGTTCTTGTACTTTTGTACAAGGAAGCATTAATTTCTACTAATGATTTACCCGATACCCTACCCCCTCCTATTTTGTCTTTGTTGCAGGATTTCCAAGATGTTTTTTCGGAAGAAACCCCGAGTGGTCTTCCACCACTTTGTGGAATCGAGCATCAAATTGATTTCATGCCGGGAGCGATTATTCCAAATCGACCTGCTTACCGAGCCAATCCGGATGAGACCAAGGAGTTGCAAAGACAAGTCAATGAGTTGATGGAAAAAGGCTACATTCGCGAGAGCCTAAGTCCTTGTGCTGTTCCCGTATTATTGGTACCGAAAAAGGACGGAACATGGCGCATGTGCGTGGATTGCTGAGCCGTTAACAAGATAACAATCAAATACCGTCATCCCATTCCTCGCTTAGATGACATGTTAGATGAGCTTAGTGGGGCCAAAGTGTTCTCAAAAATCGATTTGAAGAGTGGCTACCACCAAATTCAGATGCGAGAAGGAGACGAATGGAAAACAGCATTCAAGACCAAGCACGGGCTATACGAATGGCTGGTTATGCCTTTTGGCCTTACCAACGCTCCAAGTACGTTCATGAGACTAATGAACCATGTCTTAAGGCCTTTCATCGGTAAGTTTTGTGTGGTATATTTCGACGATATATTGATTTACAGCAAATCTATGGAAGAACATGTAAGTCATCTCAAATCTGTTTTAGAAGTTTTACGGAAAGAGACCTTATATGCTAATTTAAAGAAATGTTCTTTTTGTTCTAACAAAACTATTTTTCTAGGATTTGTAGTTAGTGCGGATGGTCTTGAGGTAGACCAAGAGAAGATTAAGGCCATACGAGATTGGCCAAGGCCTACGAGCGTTACGCAAGTTCGAAGTTTCCATGGCCTAGCAAGTTTCTACCGACGATTCGCTTTGAATTTTAGCACAATTGTTGCTCCACTTACGAGTGTTATTAAGGAAAATTCTTCTTTATTTGGAACGATGAACAAGAGAAATCATTTATAAAAATCAAAGATTGTCTCACTAACGCCTCCTTTGCTTGCCCTTCCGATTTCTCGAAGACTTTTGAGATCGAAAGGATGCTTCGCATTGGAATCGGGTCGTGTTGACACAAGACGGACGTCCCTGTGGCTTACTTTAGTGAAAAACTCAATGGAGTCGTACTCAACTATCTGGTGTATGATAAAGAGATGTACGCTACCATACGAGCCCTTGAGACATGGCAACATTACTTGTGGCCTAAGGAATTCGTTATTCATTCGATCATGAAGCCTTGAAGCACATCAAAGGCCAACATAAGTTGAACCGACGCCACGCCAAGTGGGTTGAATACCTTGAGTCGCTTCCGTATGTCATCAAATATAAGAAAGGTAAAGATAATATTGTGGCTGATGCGCTTTCAAGAAGGTATACTCTGTTATCATATTTGGATTCTAAGATTCTTGGTTTTACATTATTAAAAGATTCCTATGTAAACGATTCCGATTTTGGAGAGATATTTGTTTCTTGTAGAAAGGTCCTTTTGAAAATTTTTATAGGTACGAGGGCTATCTTTTCCGAGAAGGTAAACTATGCATTCCTTGTGGATCTGTTCGAGACCTATTAGTGCATGAGGCGCATAGTGGCGGGCTTATAGGACACTTCGGAGTCAATAAGACACTAGCCACTCTCCATGAACATTTTTATTGGCCGCGGATACGAAAAGATGTGGAGCGAGTTTGCGAAAGGTGTATAGCCTGCAAAAAGGCTAAATCAAAGGTTCAACCCCATGGCTTGTACACACCATTGCCCATTCCTGAAGCACCGTGGATTGACATCTCCATGGATTTTGTTCTCGGACTTCTACGCACAAAAACGGGGAAGGATTCTATTTTTGTTGTTGTTGATAGATTTTCAAAAATGTCTCATTTTATTGCCTGTACTAAGACTAACGATGCCGTTCATGTTGCGAACTTGTTTTTTAGGGATACCGTTAGACTACATGGCATTCCTCGTACGATCGTGTCGGACCGAGATGCAAAATTTTAAGTCACTTTTGGAGGTCTTTGTGGGTAAATTAGGGACCAAACTTCTTTTTCGACCACCGCCACCCCCAAACCGATGGCCAAACGGAAGTTGTCAATAGAGTTCTATCTACTTTGCTTTGGGCCATCGTTGGAAGAATTTGAAGACGTGGGAGGACCTGTCTACCCCATATTGAGTTTATGATAATCGTTCGTCCATTCTGCGACTAAATTCTCCCCATTTGAAATTGTTTACGCTTTAATCCCTTGACTCCTTTAGATCTATTGCCTTTACCTCTGATCAGTTTGTCCATGTAGATGCAAAGAAAAAGGCAGATTTTGTCAAGGAATTACATAGCAAGGTGAGGGCCAATATCGAGGCTAGGACTGAGTCCTATGTGCGTAATGCGAACAAAGGCCGAAAACGAGTAGTTTTTGAACTCGGAGATTGGTGTGGGTTCATATGCGAAAAGAAAGGTTTCTGGCTCAGCAAAAGTGAAAGTTATTGCCGAGAGAAGATGGACCGTTTCAAGTTTTGGAACGAATAAACGATAATTCTTATAAACTTGATCTCCCAGGTGAGTACAATGTAAGTGCTACCTTTAATGTAGCTGATCTCTCTTTCTATGATATAGGTGACGATTTGGGGGCAAATCGCTTCGAAGAGAGGGGGAATGATACAACCACACCTCCCGAGTTGTCGGCTGCCAATGATGATACGAGCACGCCCCGCGAACTTCATCGAACAAGCCTGTCAAGCCGAGCATTGACATGTTGGCAAGCTGATCCAAGCTCGTTTCCAGCTCCACTAGCTTCGTCTAGCTTATTCGAGCTCAATCCAACTTGCCTGAGCTAAACCGAGCTCACTCCTAGCTCATATTCAGCTCACGAGCTAAACCTTAGCTCAGCTTCAGCTTAGGAGTTTAATCTCAGCTCAACTTTAGCTCACGAGCTAAAGCTTAGCTCATTTTAGTTTAACTCGGTTTTGTCTTTAATGCATTAAATAAAATTTGCACATATTTATTTAAGCATTAAACTTGTCTTATATTAATATTTGTTATTAATATGTCATAGATATCACATAACTTAAATGTGTTCACATTGTGCTGAATTTATGTGTGTTCACATGATGTCTTATGAATTGTTTTATTTCTTGTAGGTACAATGCTCATGGACGGCGCAATGAATGCTTGAAGAAACATCTCTTTTGGACATCCCACATGCATGAATGAACAACATTTAATTAGGTGCATGTATGACCAGATTCAAGGTGTTTACAAGTTCATGTATTTGCCAAATACATGAATGCACAAAATACATGAATGCTTGGGTTCAAATGCACATTCGGTTACATGAATGATGAAGATTCATGCATGAATGTATCTAGAAGATCCAATCCCTTTGGACGGTACACATGCATGCATGGAAGGAAATTAATGCAAGTTCATGCAGGGCTTGGTGCAATGCATGAAGAGGTGTATGTAGAATTGAGGTTCAATGGACGGTATTTGAGGGAGTACATGTACTGGAGACGTTCATGCAAGTAGGGGCTATTTAATGTTCATGTTTTGAAGGTTCATGGACCGAATTTATGGAGGAACATACATTGGGACGTTTCATGCATGATCCATGCATTTTCAAGCTAACCATTCAAGTATTCAAGGTGCATTAAAGCTTCATTCGGCCAAGGGGGATGATGGAACATTAAAGGGCTGCACATTCATTGATATTCATGATTTTTCTTCTAGAATTATCTAGGTGTTTATGTCCGAATTTCTTAGCTTCTAAGCTTGTCCATTCGCCTACTTTTATTTAGGCTATAAATATATGTTATTTCATTTGTAAGAGGTTAGACTTTTCACTTAATGAAACTTTGTTAAACTTTTATGGAATTTGTGAGATTTCTTTCTCTCATATTTCATTGAGGACTTCGTTGGCTTATCTAGGAAGCCTAGTGGCGTCAACCCTGTTCTTCACTATCCCGAACTTATCACTACAAATAGTGTGGCGTTCACCCATATACCGAGGTTCCTACTTTGCTAAGTAGCGGGTCGAGGTTTATCACTTTCATCCTTCACCTTGAAAGCCTATAAGCATTTTGGGCCGATATTTTCTAATATTGGTTCGTGCTTGCTTTTAAGAACCCTTTTCTTCCATATCCATCATCTATTTACTTCTTTCACTTTCCCTTCCAATTTAGCCGAATATTCATATTATTCTTATCCATAAACCATCATAGAACCATTATACATAGTTTCCGTCCTATTTTTTCCATCAACTTCATTTCAAAAGTGAATTGAACGATACTTTTTCGTAGACGATTGGGCAACTCAGCATACGACTCGACTCTCCCCGAGGCGGTTCGTATCATTTGTTATCAGAGCTAGCTAAAATGAGAAGCTTAGACGTTCGAAGCGGAGCATTCCCGAGGTAGGGTCAGAAAAAAAAAAAATTGTATACCGAAGTTTTCTTATTTCGATTAATTTGTTATTGTTGCTATAAAAACAAAAATCTACGCAACCGAAGAAAAAAAATCGTGTACAAAGGTGATTTTATTGTATTTAGCTTGTCGATATAGTACAACAAAAAAAAGTTATACAAGTTAAAAAAAAATAAAAAAAAATCGAAAAAAATTAGAAAAAAATTCGAAAAAAAATAAAAAGAGTGATTTATGCAAATCAATTGATACTTGATCGTCAAGCTTTGATCTGATATAGTTCCCGACCCTTTTTCTATTCTACTCTCCTTAATTCACCACATTTTTTTTCTTGCCCAATTCCCTGTTCTTTCAGCCAACCTTAAACCTATACGCGTCTCCCTTGTTACCCTATTGAAACCGACCCCTAAGCCTACGATAAAGCCTTGGCAAGTCCGACTACGAAGTTCCAAGAGAAAAGATTTAGAGGTAAAAGGCACGAGCGAGTGAGATCATTCGAGCGGAGGTAAAAGCCAAACGAGTGTAAACACGAGCGGGAGTGACACCTTTTCCTTCTTCTTTCCGAGCGAAATTGTGAGGTTTGTGGTGAGGTACTTAAATTTTTTTATTTTGTTTTGTGATCTAACATTTTCTTTTTAGCAACAAAAATCATGTCACGCGAAGAGTTCACCGAATCGGAATACCAATACTTGGTTCAAGAACTGCGAAGAATGGCGACTAAACGAGATCAAAGTGATCGAGTTTCTTCAAGTCGAAACGGAACCAAGAAACCCACGAGATATACCCCGACTACTACACGAAAAAAGTTCCAATCGTGATTCCTTTTCGCCATCTACGCCGAGACAAAGAGATTCCTACTATGACTCATATTCATCAAATAATCCAAGAAGTGACTTGATCGAAAGTCCTTTTCATCAAGAAATTCGAGAAGACGAGAAGCCGATTACGATTTTGATTCATTCCAAGATGTCGTTCGGAGAGAAAGACATACTCCTAGTATATCTTCAAAGAAATCATTCAAGGAGTATTCTTCACGAAGTTTTGATTGTGAATCATATAAATAGTTCTTCATATTTCAACAAGATTTGTATTCTGATCGTTCTTTTGTACATTCTTGTAAAGAGAAAACAAAGAAAAGAAAAGAAAAAGCAAAAGAAGAAAAAGAAAACGAAATAAAAAGAAAAGAGAGGCAAGAGACAAGTAAGAGAGAAAATGAGCGAATCTTGAGAGAACTTGAAAAAGCCTTTGAAAAAGTCTTTGAAAAGCAAAAAGAAAATGAAAAAGAAAATGAGATTGAAAAAGAGAACGAAAAGAAATTTGAGAGTGAAAAAGAAGATGAAAAAGAAATTGAAACAAAAGAATCGAGTGAGAAAACAAGTGAGCAAGTGAGGATTATTTCTACTAACCCACCTGTTCGATCTTCTTGTGAGTTAACTTTTCAGGTTCCTAGAAGTTTATACGACCAATTCCATCTACATTACCTTCCAAACGAGAGGTGTTTTAGGTTGTTCGAAAAAGGTAAGTTCACGATTGACAGCCATCCACTTCCAATTGAAGGTAAGAAAGGTAAGGATTCCTTATTTATTGATTCGAGGCCGTTTGAATACAAAGTTGCTCATATAGATTTTTATGGCCTTATTTTTGAAAATCTTCCATCTTTTGATTTGGTTAATTACTATTCACATACTAATGTTAACGATGTTGTTTCAAAAGATGTCATGAAGATTCCGTCTTATGACATGTTTTATAACCACAATTTTGTTGATTCTGTTGGATTGGTTCATCCTGTGCAAATTGTGAATGTGTGTGATAGCAGTTTTTCACGTTTTGATTTGTTTGATTATAAAAATTCTTTGAATTCATCTTTCTATTTAAACGTGCCTATTCAAATGATTTGTGATGGATTTGAATTTCTGAAAGGTTGCATGAACACAACTTCTTTGCTCGATATATGCGTTAAAAGATTTTTGCATGAAGTAATTGATCTGTTTGACTTTGTTCTTCAAGATAAATCTCTGAAATTTTGTGCAAGATTTCCATGCTTTGATATATCTATTCGAGTAGAAATTACGATGCAAAATTGTTTGAGTATTTGCATGTTTAAGTTTCCTTTGATTTACTTGCATGATAACATGTTGCATCGTTTCTTTGGTGATAAAATGAATATGCTTGGTTGTGCCAATTTTTCAAGTCTAATTGAACGAGTGAAATTTGAATCATGCGATGAGTTGATTATATTTTCCTTATTTAACATGTTGCCTGCTAAATCAAATGATCAAGTTTGTGTGTTCAAGCCTGGTATTTGCTACATGAATTCATTTTATGGAAACATTAAGCACTTTGCATCATTTGCAATCAAAATATGTTTGCTTGATGTTCAAACTTTTGATAAGAAGGTGAAATTCAATGATTTGGGTTTCAATTTTGATTCATTTATTAATCACCTTGTTTGGCCACATCTGAAATTTTTGTTTCATTTCGAGAAGGTAAGGCCAAACTATGTTTTTGGAATTGAATCAAATTTCCATGGTAACTTTCCTTTTCCATTTAAGTCCATAGTTTTCGATAATACTAACCATTCTCATTTTTGTGAATTCCACCCCTCGAGGAGCAAGACATGTCATGGTGCGTCACCACCTATTCAAATTTATCGGAGTAATAGGTTTGTCTTACGTTATCTATCCAAAGAGAGAAGATTCATTTTGACCGAGAAAGGTAAACCCAATCCTCAATTGTCTTCTCTTCATATTCTTCAAGGTAAGTCATCTGAAAATTTTCAAATATCTTTGCTCAATTCGATTGAAGTTGAAAATTCCATTGATTTGTTGTTTGAAAATTATTTATACTGTGATGTGATGGATTTTTCCTTTTGGCATTGTAATGATGTGATTATTATGTTGGAATTTGGAGACAACCCTTATGTTGTTCAAAAACGAAAGAAAGAGTTAGCATACCTTTGGCCATGGCATACCTTGCTCATAGCAAGACAAAGGACCAAATGAGTTGCTATATTCAATTAAAGAAATTAAAAGGTTTTGGATGAGGAATAATGTGTTTAAGTGCCTGCCATCATTTTCAACCAATTATCCCTTGATCCAACTTAGTTTTCATGTTTGCAATGATGGTCTAACGAAACTCTTCGATAAATTTACGTTATGCTTGCTTTGACCAATTGACATTTTTGGCATATGTTCAATTGAATGAATTTTTATGAACTATCGAACACATTTGAATCGACTCCTTTGAGTTTCTTTTCTTGGTCGTGGTAAGAATTTTTCATGTTTGTGTGACATCTTCCATCCCATTTGATCGAGGAAAGCCATGCACGAGTCAAAGTTCTCCCATGGACAAACAGCTCGACTTGAGGACAAGTCGCCTAAAAAAGGGGGAGGATGATACGAGCACGCCCCGCGAACTTCATCGAACAAGCCTGTCAAGCCGAGCATTGACATGTTGGCAAGCTGATCCAAGCTCGTTTCCAGCTCCACTAGCTTCGTCCAGCTTATTCGAGCTCAATCCAACTTGCCTGAGCTAAACCGAGCTCACTCCTAGCTCATATTCAGCTCACGAGCTAAACCTTAGCTCAGCTTCAGCTTAGGAGTTTAATCTCAGCTCAACTTTAGCTCACGAGCTAAAGCTTAGCTCATTTTAGTTTAACTCGGTTTTGTCTTTAATGCATTAAATAAAATTTGCAAATATTTATTTAAGCATTAAACTTGTCTTATATTAATATTTGTTATTAATATGTCATAGATATCACATAACTTAAATGTGTTCACATTGTTCGAATTTATGTGTGTTCACATGATGTCGTATGAATTGTTTTATTTCTTGTAGGTACAATGCTCATGGATGGCATGAATGAATGCTTGAAGAAACATCTCTTTTGGACATCCCACATGCATGAATGAACAACATTTAATTAGGTGCATGTATGACCAGATTCAAGGTGTTTACAAGTTCATGTATTTGCCAAATACATGAATGCACAAAATACATGAATGCTTGGGTTCAAATGCACATTCGGTTACATGAATGATGAAGATTCATGCATGAATGTATCTAGAAGATCCAATCCTTTGGACGGTACACATGCATGCATGGAAGGAAATTAATGCAAGTTCATGTAGGGCTTGGTGCAATGTATGAAGAGGTGTATGTAGAATTGAGGTTCAATGGACGGCATTTAAGGGAGTACATGTACTAGAGACGTTCATGCAAGTAGGGGCTATTTAATGTTCATGTTTTGAAGGTTCATGGACCGAATTTATGGAGGAACATACATTGGGACGTTTCATGCATGATCCATGCATTTTCAAGCTAACCATTCAAGTATTCAAGGTGCATTAAAGCTTCATTCGCCAAGGGGATGATGGAACATTAAAGGGCTGCACATTCATTGATATTCATGATTTTCTTCTAGAATTATCTAGGTTTTTATGTCCAATTTCTTAGCTTCTAAGCTTGTCCATTCGCCTACTTTTATTTAGGCTATAAATATATGTTATTTCATTTGTAAGAGGTTAGACTTTTCACTTAATGAAACTTTGTTAAACTTTTATGGAATTTGTGAGATTTCTTTCTCTCATATTTCGTTGAGGATTTCGTTGGCTTATCTAGGAAGCCTAGTGGCGTCAACCTGTTCTTCACTATCCCGAACTTATCACTATCAAATAGTGTGGCGTTCACCCATATACCGAGGTTCCTACTTTGCTAAGTAGCGGGTCGAGGTTTATCACTTTCATCCTTCACCTTGAAAGCCTATAAGCATTTTGGGCCGATATTTTCTAATATTGGTTCGTGCTTGCTTTTAAGAACCCTTTTCTTCCATATCCATCATCTATTTACTTCTTTCACTTTCCCTTCCAATTTAGCTGAATATTCATATTATTCTTATCCATAAACCATCATAGAACCATTATACATAGTTTCCGTCCTATTTTTTCCATCAACTTCATTTCAAAAGTGAATTGAACGATACTTTCTCGTAACGATCGGGCAACTCAGCATACGACTCGACTCTCCCCGAGGCGGTTCGTATCAAATGAAGATCCTCTCGAAATACCCGTAGGACCGATCACCCGAGCTCGAGCAAAGAGATTCAAAGACGCAACAACAACCTTAGTTGATAGAGTTTGGGGTGAAACCATTGCTGGACTTCTTGAAAGCTCTTGGACCAGCAAGCCAAGCAAACCATGCATACTCCTTCAAGCTCAAATCAGCTCAACTTCAACTTAACTTAGCTCAACGAGCTCGTTTCAGCTCATTTCATTATTGCGTTTATATGCTGGAATAAATCATTTAAGTTGCTGTTAGTTTTATTAGTTATTTGTTTTAATAATTAATTTGTCATAATCTAGACATGTTTTAATTATGTTCTAAATTAAGTACTTAATTAATTAGGACCAATTAAATATGTCTTAACTATTACAAAGATTAATTATGTCCAGCCTAATTTATTGTGCAAGATTTATTTGTCTATGTTGCCGAATTTAATGTGTCTAAAAGGGATTTAATTTGCTGAATTAAATGTTGTAGGTACATTACCCCTTGGACGGCATAGGTGCATGGATGATTTAAAATTGGTGTGCTGATCTTTGGTGTTCCCTAAGTGACCATTCAGCCAAACCTTACAACTCTTCAAGAAGACCGATTGGCTGCCCAAGACAAATTAAGGCTGTTCACACCCACCCGATTATTCCTTTCACACCAAGGGCTGTTCGGTTTTGTTTGTTCACACATGTGTGGCTGTTCAAATCGGTTTGTTCACATTCGAGACTATTGAAGTGCTTTAGACAGCTCCTTAATCATATGAACATTCTATTGAATCAAGCAAGAAGATTAATTCCAAATTCAAGCATTTGGCGAACCTATTGATGGTATTTCAGCTCCCAAACAATTCATTCAATTTTTCTATTGAATCAAGGCATCTAGAAGCTGCCCCTTACCATTCTCCATGCACAAGAAACTTCAAGGAAGCTTCATCAAAAATTCTGGAATTTTCAGAAACCATTTAGCTACCTCAAGAGCCTATTCGGCTATCCCTTGCATTCACTATAAATTGTGGCTTGTGTTACTTTAAAAAGACTTTTTGGACTTTTGTTAATGTTATGCTGCCAAATTTGTTAAGCAAAAAAAACTTTTCTCAAATTTCGTTCAAAGATTCGATTGGCTTCCTAGCATTCTAGTGTGTCAGCCGTTGCTCTTTGTTGAAACCGAACTTATCACTACTCGTAGTGTGGCGTTCAAACATACCGAGGTTCCTATCTTGTTAGATAGTGGGTCGAGGTTTTTCCTTTACCAATTCCAAACCGAACTAAAAGAGCTTATAAACAACGGGTCGATACCAAATCGGTATTGGTTCTTGTTTGCACTTTTTGTTCAACCCCATTTCTCCATTTACCTAATTGAACCAATTCCTTCATCCATACCTATTCGGACTCCAAACCCGAATTTTCAAACTCTTCTTACCTATTCTAATCCGAACCCAAAACTAATACCCTTCTTTCCTTCATCTGACCTTTTCAATTAAACCTAACGTAACTTCTTGTTGACGATCGGGCACACTAATACGACTCGACTCTTTCAAGGCAGATCGTATCACATTAGCCATTCTCCTTCCTAAAGCATCACTTCAGCGGTCATTTTCCCCGCCTAAATCCTGGAAGTCTTGGGATCTTTCCCATAGCCTTCTTTCTTTATTCTTTATCACCTGATCTTTCGTATGGGGCATGGGATCTTTCTTTCCTAAATCCATTTACCTTGCTAGCCTTAGTGGTGCAATGGGGACTACGATAGACCGATGCCAAGCAAAGCAATGCTACCCGAAGACTCAAATGAATAGCTATCGATGAAAGATCCCGCCCATTTCTGGTTTTCTTCGAACCAATGGGAGACTTGCATCTCCGGCGACTCAGATATGGGACTTCCGTCAAAGCTTCCTGGTTGTAGCGAAGGCGAAATAGACCAGCCTATCTACTTAAGAGGGAACGAAGGCCCCTGGACCATGGGAGACTACCAGTTCTTGCTCCGGATGCTGCTACCGAAAGAATTCATAACTTGCATAATGAATTGCATCGACATCTTTGCCCGTGATCGAATGCCCCTTTCCCACGCCACCAATCAACGAATGCTGAGGAAGGAGTGAATCAACTGCTGCAACCAACCACAATACAAGACACCACCCAAGAAACTAGAGAGCCTCTTCTCATTTCTCTTTGGTGGTCAATTGGCAGTAATGATGAATGTTCTTCAAAACTTTATAACTTTTGTGACGCTTTTGGGGAAAAGATCAGTCTTAGCAAGCAGCATCTATAGGATCACTACGTAGGGGGGGCGGTCAACTTGATGCGGGAGAGGCATGAGTGCAGTTCGATCTTTTGGTGTATTCGTTTGTAGTGAGTAGGGCCTCTTTCTCGTTGATCAGTTCGCCTCCGCTCTATTGAAAGGTCTCCATTCCTACGGCGGTTTTTTCAACGAACGCGTCTCGGGCTGGATTGACTAACCTAACCCTTAAGGGGGCCTTGCCATAGTTGGTGCTCTGCTTTAGTGTGATTGACGAAGGCTAGGCTAGGTTTGGTAATACCCAAAACAAATGAAAAGAGATCGGGGTCGATAGTTGGCAAGGAACTTGATCCCCCCCAAAAAAGGGGCAGCTGCGGTCGAACTCTAATTCGGAAATAGATGGCATTACCAAGGTTCTCTTTCTACATGGAATCAATCCTATCTCGCCAGAGCGTGTGGGAAAGGTAAGACTCTTTTTCTTTTCCTTGGAGAGTAAGAGCATTCGATATTTTCAGTCCTGGGAAAGATCATTTAATAGAGAGACGGGAGTAAATCATTTCGCATAGTTGGGCTCTTGCCCATTCTTTCTTTCATGGGCATGTACTAAATGAAGCATAGAAGATATCCTGTTTCCGGGGTTGGAGTCACCGAAGTAAACGATTGGCAAGAAAAGAGACAGGAGTGGACCTGACAAGCATAAGATTCATTCAATAGACAACAATAGACAAGCCGGAGAGTATGCACCACTCCGAAGTACTAATAACTAAGTTGAAAAGAGAGCGGGGCAGGCCATAGACGAAAGTGAACTATAGACTACTTACCGGAGACCATAGGCAATGGACGAAAGACCAGCGGAAGGGCATTAGTCGCCGAGGAAGATAGTGCGCGTAGATCAAAGCTTAGTGGAGAGACCCTACATAGGCCAGTTCCAAGGCCAGGGCTCGATCCTGCACAATTGACCTGCTTCATACCATCTACTTACTATCTGACTTACTTAATGCACTCACAAGCGTTCGCATCGCTGCCCTAGCTTCGTGTTAAAGGCACAACGGAAAGAACTACTTACTCTATTCTATTGACGTAATATTCATTCATAGTGGCCAGGCGGGTCGTGAGAGAAAAAGCTATGTGAACGTACGCACCAACCTGAAAATCCTTCTCTTTCTTCCCTTGCCCGAGAGGGGTTGATCCTTACACCGCCCCTACTTCTTCCTTATGCAGTGCCCTTCGGGGAAATCAAAGCTTGAAGAGAGACCTACGTATCTATTTCATGAGTTGATTAGTGGTCTTTAGAGAAAAGAGGTCTTTCCTTTACGTCGTAAAGAGAAGCATGTGCCTTCCACCTATCCTGCACGTATAGCAGGGCTTTAAAGTTAAAGAACGCATCGGGCAGCGAGCGGAAAAAGAAAGTAGATTTCATTTTGGTAATTGAGTGAAGAAGCTCTCAGCGAAGAACAACCCCTAAATCCCGGAAGTCTTGAATCGGGATCCGATCTCTTTTGGTACACTCGAGTCATAAGGTGTGTACAGACAGACAGGCTTCCTTTCGAAAGGCTAGGCACCATTTGATCCAAAGCTCCTCATATGATGGGTATAGGCTAGTTGAAAGGTGATACGAACCGCCTCGGGGAGAGTCGAGTCGATCTTTGAGTTGCCCGATCGCTCACGAGAAACTATCGTTCAATTCACTTTTGAAATGAAGTTGATGGAAAAATAGGACTAAGCTATGTATAATGGTTCTATGATGGTTTATGGATAAATACAGAGTTCGGCTAAATTGGAAGGAAAGTGAAAGAAGTAAATAGAGGATGGATATGGAAGAAAAGGGTTCTTAAAAGCAAGCACGAACCAATATTAGAAAAATATCTACCAAAATGCTTATAGGCTTTCAAGGTGGAGGATGAAAGTGATAAACCTTGACCCGCTACTTAGCAAAGTAGGAACCTCGGTATATGGGTGAACGCTACACTATTTGATAGTGATAAGTTCGGGATAGTGAAGAAACGTGGTTGACGTCACTAGGCTTCCTAGATAAGCCAACAAAGTCCTCAACGAAATATGAGAGAAAGAAATCTCACAAATTCCATAAAAGTTTAACAAAGTTTCATTAAGTGAAAAGTCTAACCTCTTACAAATGAAATAACATATATTTATAGCCTAAATAAAAGTAGGCGAATGGACAAGCTTAGAAGCTAAGAAATTCGGACATAAACACCTAGATAATTCTAGAAGAAAAATCATGAATATCAATGAATGTGCAGCCTTTAATGTTCCATCATCCCCTTGGCGAATGAAGCTTTAATGCACCTTGAATACTTGAATGGTTAGCTTGAAAATGCATGGATCATGCATGAAACGTCCCAATGTATGTTCCTCCATAAATTCGGTCCATGAACCTTCAAAACATGAACATTATTAAATAGCCCTACTGCATGAACGTCTCCAAGACATGTACTCCTTAAATGCCGTCCATTGAACCTCAATTCTACATGCACCTCTTCATACATTGCACCAAGCCCTACATGAACTTGCATTAATTTCCTTCCATGCATGCATGTGTACCGTCCAAAGGGATTGGATCTTCTAGATACATTCATGCATGAATCTTCATCATTCATGTAACCGAATGTGCATTTGAACCCAAGCATTCATGTATTTTGTGCATTCATGTATTTGGCAAATACATGAACTTGTAAACACCTTGAATCTGGTCATACATGCACCTAATTAAATGTTGTTCATTCATGCATGTGGGATGTCCAAAAGAGATGTTTCTTCAAGCATTCATTCACCGTCCATGAGCATTGTACCTACAAGAAATAAAACAATTCATAAGACATCATGTGAACACACATAAATTCAGCACAATGTGAACACATTTAAGTTATGTGATATCTATGACATATTAATAACAAATATTAATATAAGACAAGTTTAATGCTTAAATAAATATGTGCAAATTTTATTTAATGCATTAAAGACAAAACCGAAGTTAAACTAAAATGAGCTAAGCTTTAGCTCGTGAGCTAAAGTTGAGTGAGATTAAACTCCTAAGTCAAGTCGAGCTAAGGTTTAGCTCGTGAGCTGAATATGAGCTAGGAGTGAGCTCGGTTTAGCTCAAGCAAGTTGGATTGAGCTCGAATAAGCTGGATTTGAGCTGGACGGAGCTTGTGGAGCTGGAAACAAGCTTGGATTAGCTTGCCAACATGTCAATGCTCGGCTTGACATGCTTGTTCGATGAAGTTCGCGGGGCGTGCTCGTATCAAAAGGAATGACCTCACGTCAAGCGAACGGCATCAAGGAATCTCCGTTTTCAACCTTTGTGGCATCGGTTACAGCTGGCAAAGCTAACCTCTATCCATAACAAGAAAGAAGAATCTCGATCTAATTGGAAATTTCCCATCACCTTTTTGACTTGGCTGGTTCCTGTTTGCCAAAGTGGCTTCGTCCGCCCTTCCCCATAAGAGAAAACTACGATTAAAGCTGGAGTAGATAGATCGACCAGGCAAACTTCCCCTTCCTCCCATGTGGAATGCCCCACTCAGATCGCCCAGAGCCCCAACGAGTCACTACACACCAGCTTCGCTAACCGAACCAAAACATAAGTGGAAGGAATTCTGGTTATAGAAGGTCTAAAGGATGGATCCTATCGTCGAACCGTGAGATAGTGGTCCTGAATAATCCAAAGGCCATCCAACAACACCTTTTCCAAGTCTTCATCCTTTCAAGTTGGTGAAGCGGAGGGAAGAACGAAGTTTCCCGGTGGAAGGGACGAAAGTGAAGCAAGTGATCCCGGCCATCGAACCAAACTCTCAATCTCTAGTGCTTGGCCAGCTCCACCATCTACTACATCTCCCTCTCCCGATTAACCTTCCCCGGGCGAAGACGCGGAACCAAACGAAGCGAGTGATTCAACAAAAGAACTTCCCACTTTTCTAATTCCGTTCTGTCACCCTCTCATTCTCCATCAACCTCTCCTACAAATTTAGCAAAATCAAAAGCTTTAGGCTAAGCCTTTTTCCTCCCTATACATCTTATAGGAATGCCCGGTTTAGCCCTTTATCAGCTTCTCTCAGAGGAGTCATAGTCCCATTCATACGATCTAAGGCGTTCGAAGTGGAATAGCCTCAGACAGCTCCTTTTCGTTTTAATTGTTTCTCCACCTTAATGGCCATGTGTACAATATGCACCACCTCGATGTAGTGTTGCAGCTCTATGACATTAGCTATGTCTCGATTGAGTCCAGCTAGGAAATGGGCTATCGTTGCCTTACGATCTTCTACTACATCCGCGCGAATCATTACGACCTCCATTTCCTTGTAATAATCTTCAACACTCCTCATTCCTTGAGTGAGATTTTGAAGTTTCTGATGAAGCTCCCAGTGGTAGTAAGAGGGGATAAATCACCGTCGCATGGCCGCTTTCATCTCGGCCCAAGTAGTGATGGGTCACTCTCCGTTGCGTCTACGGCTAGTGGTTAATTGATCCCACCAGATCATTGCGTAGTCTGAAAACTTAATTGTGGCCAACTTGACTTTCTTGTTCTCAGAATAATTGTGGCAATCGAATACCAATTCAATTTTCTTCTCCCACTCTAGATAGGCTTCAGGATTAGACTTGCCTTGAAAATGAGGAATTGAAAGTTTGATATTCTTTAAGTCTTTGTCTCCTCGCCCTCAGTCTCTTTGGCCTCGATTCCATTGCCCCCTTCGCCGAACACTCAAGTTGGACCCTTGGTCACTCTCAGCTTCGCTAGGGTCGAACAGATCATCTTCGTTAAGTTATTGTCGACCTTGATTTCTTGGTGGACTTTGGGGCGATCTCCTCCGTTGGGCTCTTTCCTCAACTTGATCAAGCCTTTCTTGGATAGGCACTAGCTTTTGATCAAACAATCGCTCCACCTCTCACAGCAAGGCTTGGAGATTTAGATCCAAGACATTTTGGACTGGTTGCCTTTTGGCTATTTCTTCCATATTACAATTAGGACAAGCTTTAAATCTCACAACAAAACCTCATGGTCACTCAGAAAGAAAGGAATTGATGGCACTCACACTCGTGTTTGCTCTTTTATTTTGGCTTTTTCTTCTCTCTATTGCGCTCTTGCACTCGTGCCTTTTTCCTCTCGTTTCTTCTCACATAATTTTGTATAAGACTCAATTAAAATTGTTCTCTAGTCTAAAAAGTTGGTCTCAAAAGGGTTGCAAGGGATTGATGAAGAAGGTGTAGGGTAGGTTGAAAAGAAATCAAAATGGGCTTTGAATGTGGTGCGTAGGGTAGCAAGGGAAATAGAAGCGAAATTTTGTTGATTGAGATTACAGACAATGAAAACAAACTTTTAATCACTTTCTTTTTTTTAAAAAATAATTTTTGAATTTTTTTCAATATATAAAACTACAATACCTTTGTAATACACGAAATAATTCTAAATATATATATTTTTGAATTTTTTACAAACCTACTCTGGGGTGCCTCCGAACGTTCGTACTTCTCATTTTAAATAGCTCTGATACCAAATAATATGATCTCACCTCAATTTAGTGAGTTGAGTCGTTTAGATGCTCAATCATCTAACGAAGAAGTGTCATTCGACTTGAGAAGATTGGATGGAATTAGGCTTAGATTGGGGTTTAGGAACAAATATGGATTCAAAATTGTTGAGTTTGGATAGTTATAGGTACAGCTAACAAGAAATAAAAGTATAGATGATAGCTTGTTCAGTTAGGTGGGTAATTGATGATGGACGGAACGCAAAACTTATAATATCTTAAGGGGATAGTTGATCGTGATATCGACCTTGACCCGTTACCTAAAAAGGTAAGAATCAGTGGTATGTAGGATGGTGAACGCCACACTCAAGTGGAGTCATAAGTTCAGAAAAGATTCAGGTTGACGCCACTAACTAAGTAGATAAGTCAGCTGAGTCTTTGGATGAAATTGAGAGAATAAATTCTCACAAAAACACTTGGATAACATTCAAGTTGACAAAAGTTCTAAAACAAAGAAAAGAGTTACATATTTATAGTGCTGATCTTAGTCTAGCCGAATAGTCACAAAGCTAGTTGAATGGTAACTTAATTTCAGCTTTTAAATGAGCTGAGAATTCCAAAATACTTCAAGAAATTTCCAGGAAGCTTCCTTGTGCATGGGAGACGTCAATGGGCAGCTTCTAGATACCTTAGTTCAGCTGGAACTTAATTGAATGTTTTGGGTGCTAAGTTGCATCAATAAATTTGGCCTTGGTGTTTGGGAAGTTTAATTAAGCTGATGCTTAGAAAAGCTGAATGGACATGAAGTTTTAATGAACTTCTTGGGTAGCTAGCTGACCATGAAATGTGAACACAAGGAGACAATCGACCACAAGGTGTGAAAGTAAAAATATGAATAGCCTTGTAATGTGAATAACATGGGTTGATGGTGTGAAAGCTTTCAATGGTAGCTTGGAGGAGCTAACCAGTCACTATGGGAAGAATAATCAGCAGCTTGTTGTGGCTGTTGCAATGACTGAACCATCATGTCTTTCGGAGAAAATAAATCAGCAGCTAAACTTGCATTAATGTCTTCCCAAACATTGCACCTGTGCTCAAATTAATTCAGCATATTAACTCAACTTAGACACATTAATTTCAGCAGCTCACAGACATATTAAAACCATATATTTAGCTAAGACACATTAAACATGTAAGTTTTAAGACATGTCTTAAATTCGGCTGTAGCTTAGAACATCTTAATTAGCTAAATCAGCTGGACAACTTAAATGGGCAGCAAGCTTTAAATTGGTCCTAAACTTGACACATTAAAATAGCTAATAAATATGAACAAACTAAGACATATTTAAACTTAATTAAAATGTCCAGAATTAGACAAATTAAAACACAATTAATTATTTAGGCTGACATTGACTAATTTAACTAGCTTATTTAATTTATTCCAGTAAACATGATTACATAGAAATTAAGAATGAGCTTAATTGAGCTAGATGGAGCTGAGTTGAGCTCATGGAATCGAATGGGAGCTAAGGTCAACTTGCAAAAGAATGCAAGAAGTCTCTGTTGAGCTGGTTCGAGCTCCTTCAATGCATCCAGCCATGGTTTCATTCCATATGTGAGCAACTAAGCCGAAATGTGTTCTTTAAAGGATTTAGCTCGTGCTTGCTTAATGAGGCCTTGGGGTAGCTCGATCGGATCCTAGTTCGAGCTAGAAGAGCTCCAGGGTGTGCTCGTATTAGATGGTGTTGTTTTCTCTCCTCAAGGATAGTCGGCCAACTCCCCCAAGTAGCATCTATTATGTTCACATTTGCTGGCTGATTGGTTCTATGTTTTCATACTTAAAGGGCTGCTGGTTTCATTAAAGTCAAGTCCTTTTAGCTCAATCAAGCAACACATTTAAGGAGCTGATGCGATCCCGGTCGCATCATGTTTCGGTACATCTCGATGACATCGAGATTGGCCTAAACTCGAGGGGCCCAAATGCAAAATGAGACCTTTAAATTCATTTATGCTGTTGGAATAAAGACTTGATTTATCTTAGTTACTTTAGTCTTTAATTATGTCTTATTTATTAAATACATATTTTAATTATGACATGCATTATGTGTTCTGCATTTAATAAAGTCATACATTATGTGACTCGATGTTAGTTTAAGTCACTTCATTAAATTAAGTCTTGCATTAAGTAACTCATTTGTTCATTTAGTTTGCATTTTAAACCATGCATTTAAGCATCTTAGTTTAATAAATGAGTTGCTGGACATTTTTCAACTCATCTTAGTTTAATTAATAAGTGTTTTGTTGAACTTTATTTAATAGTTGCTTCTTTAAATAATCTAGTTCCTAGGATAATTTATTGATGCATGAATTTAAGTTCATTTAATAATGCTTCTCTTAATTAAACTTGTTGCTGGAATAAATGATGCATAAGTGTTAGTTCATTTATTTAAGTTAGTTGTTAATTTGTTTTAAGCTTAATAAATGAATAAATGTGACGGTTACATGTGTTAATTGCAGGTGACTTTTTAGCTCCCATCTATTATTATTAAAGGCTGTTATGCATTCAATAAGGTGACTTTTCAAGAGATTTCAGTTACAAAAGAGAGGGTTGTTACAAAGAGGCTTTAAAAATATCATTAAGAAGTTGTTTCTATCAATTAAAGGAGAGCATTATTCTTCTTTAAATTAGGCAGCAACTTTGTTTCATCTTCCATAACCGTTTGCTTCATGAGTAATCACTACATGCATTCAATTCTCCATCAAAGAAGCTGGTGTCTTTTCGGTTGCTCATGGAGACTTCAAAAGACTTTGAAAGCAACTTAATTGAAGAAGTAAATCACATTGAAGGCTGGAGTTACTTGGAATAGAATTTCTATAGTTGTGACTTTTCATTAGGCCTCATTATTAGCTTCATTAAAAGTGACCTTTCAGCTAGCTTTCCTTTTGACACTATAAATTCATGTAACCAGCCTTTTGAAGGGAGACTACTTTTTTTTGGAATATTTTTGTTAATGATATTCTGCCAAATTTGTGAGGCAAACTTTTCTCTATTTTCGTTCAAAGATTTGTTGGCTACCTAGTGTTCTAGTTGTGTCATCCATTTTCTTTGTTGAAAACTGAACTTATCACTACTCGTAGTGTGGCGTTCAAACATACCAAGGTTCCTACTTTGCTAAGTAGCGGGTCGAGGTTCTCATATTCTCCATCTGACCACCTTGAAAACTTATAAACATTTGGGTCAATATTTTCTAATATTGGTTCGTGTTTGTTTTTGAGATCATTTTCATTTCCATTCCATTCCATCTTTTCGTTTCATTATAACCAAACGTACAAAAACTTTATATCCATAAACCCATCTACATAACTTCATATCCATAAACCTATCTTTGAATACTTTTACATAGCTTTCGTCATTATTTATGTTAAAACATCCTTTTGAATAAATCAAACGCTACTTCTTCGTAGACGATCGGGCAAACTCACATACGACTCGACTCACCCTGAGGCGGATCGCATCAGGAGCATTCAAGCTGATTTTAATCACCTTTGCCAAACATGGACAACACTATTCAACTTCTCCAACAACTCCATCAATGTTCAGGTAAACAATCAACATCTAGAAGGTGTCCATTCATGTTTTCTAAGCTAGGAAGATTCTAGGGACGTCCAAGAAGCTGCAAGGAAACTTCTAGCCTCTTTCTAGCTTAATTTAGCCATCCATTTAGTATCCCATATAGTCAAATGGCTACCCATTGTTTAGGCTATAAATATGAGATGTTTTTCTCTTGTAAAAGGTTAACGAAGATTTTATTAACTTTTAGTTATATTGTGAGTGTGTTCAGCTCTCACTGTTCTCCAAAGAATGACCTGACTTATCAAGCAACATCAAACCATCTTTGTTTTCAAAATTATCACTTTGTCCCAAAGTGTGGTGTTCGCTATACCGAAGGTTCCTAGCTCGCATAGATAGAGGGTCTCGATCATTAACCTATCCACCTACCTTTTTGTTGCCATTCCTTTTTCCTAAGTGTTCTTATAAGTTTTGGGTTAACACACGATTATTGTGTTAGTTCATTCTTGAACCTTAGTCGAACCATATTCCTATTTTCCCTAGCCAACTTTGGCCTATTTCCATTTGAACCTTTCTTCTTCAATTTCAAGCCTATTTGCAAACCATTTTAAGCTTACTCAATTTAACGATCAGGCAAACTTTACGACTCAATTCTTAATCGAGGTGAGTGTGTATCATTTGGTAACAGAGCTGGTTAAATGAGGTACGAATCTACGTTTTTGATATTTTCGGGATTGCATTTTAGCAAAAAAACAAAAAAATTCAAAAAAATTCGTACAAGAAAAATATCTTACAGAGCAAAATTCAAAATTAGCAAAAAAAAAATTGAAAGTATAAAAAAAAGAGAGAAGAGAAAGTTAGTCGTATTAATTTTTCTACTCAAAATCACTTCTTTAACCCAAAATCACTCAGCCACACTTAACCCCCTTTTATCTCTTTTTTGCTAAGCCTACCATTAGTCTCGACATCAATCCTACACCTAACCACATCACTTTTGCAAGCCGACCCCAACAGGTTCTGATTCATCCAGATAGTCCATGGAGAACTTTGAGAGGTGAACTCGAGTGAAAAAGGCAAGAGAGCGGTGAGATCAACCGAGAGAATAAAAGCTGATTAGTGTAAATTTTCTTGTGAGTGAAGTGTGACAATTTGTTGTGTGTTCTTCTTTTTAAAAAAAAATCTCGTCTCTAGAAGTCTCGAAAGAAATCCGATAGATAGAGGAGGATTGTGACCTGTTCGCAACGTTGCTGGTGGAGGAGTGCCTGACTTAACTTTACAAGCCCTTATGCGTGAAATGGAGAGGCTTTTCGATCAAAAGCTCGAGCCCATCGAGGATAGACTATTCTGAGTCGAGGCACGAGAACAACGTGAAGGAAGCCCTGAAGGTGCAAGTCGAGGACGTGGGTGACCTAATCAACATCAGGAGGAGCCTTATGAGTCAAGTGATCGTGACCACTCATCTGCTCGGAGTGTGTGGAATCAAGGCCAATGATATCGGGGACATCGAGAAAGAGATCGTGATACGATCTGCCTCAGGGATGAGTCAAGTCGTATGTGAAATGCCCGATCATCTATGAGGAAGTATCGTTTGGTTTGGATAAGATGAAATGTAAGTATGGAAGGAAAGGAACTCAAAAACAAGCACGAACCAATACTAGAGAGTACTGACCCAATTGCTTATAGGCTTTTAAGGTGATCGGTTGAAAGAAGTAAACCTCGACCCACTACTTAGTAAAGTAAGAACCTTGGTATAGTTTCAAACGCCACACTATGAATAGTAATAAGTTCAGGATAGATGAAAAATAGGTTGACACCACTAGGCTTCCTAGATAAGCCACCAAGTCTTCAACGAAATTAGAGAGAAAAGAATCTCACCAAATAGTTTCATTAACAAAGAAACAATAATCAAAGTTCAACAACCTTTCAAATGACAACAAAAAACTATTTATAAGCTAAGGGAAGGTAGCCGAATGTGATACGATCCGCCTCGGAAGAGTCGAGTCGTATGTAGATTGCCCGATCGTCTACGAGAAGTTACGTTAGGTTTAATTGAAAAGGTCAGATGAAGGAAAGAAGGGTATTGGTTTTGGGTTCGGATTAGAATAGGTAAGAAGAGTTTGAAAATTCGGGTTTGGAGTCCGAATAGGTATGGATGAAGGAATTGGTTCAATTAGGTAAATGGAGAAATGGGGTTGAACAAGAAGTGCAAACAAGAACCAATACCGATTTGGTATCGACCCATTGTTTATAAGCTCTTTTAGTTCGGTTTGGAATTGGTAAAGGAAAAACCTCGACCCACTATCTAACAAGATAGGAACCTCGGTATGTTTGAACGCCACACTACGAGTAGTGATAAGTTCGGTTTCGACAAAGAACACGGCTGACACAACTAAAACGCTAGGAACGCCAAACGAATCTTTGAACGAAATATAAGAAAGGTTTGCCTCACGATTTTGGCAGCATAACATTAACAAAAGTTTCAAAAAGTTCTTTACAAAGTAACACAAGCCACAATTTATAGTGAATGCAAGGGATAGCCGAATAGGCTCTTGAGGTAGCTAAATGGTTTCTGAAAATTCCAGAATTTTTGATGAAGCTTCCTTGAAGTTTCTTGTGCATGGAGAACGGTAAGGGGCAGCTTCTAGATGCCTTGATTCAATAGAAAAATTGAATGAATTGTTTGGGAGCTAAAATGCCATCAATAGGTTCGGCCAAATGCTTGAATTTGGAATTAATCTTTGCTTGATTCAGCGAATGTTCATGTGATTAAGGAGCTGTCTAGAGCACTTCAATAGTCTTAGAATGTGAACAAACCGATTTGAATAGCCACACATGTGTGAACAAACAAAACCGAACAGCCCTTGGTGTGAAAGGAATAATCGTGGGTGTGAACAGCCTTAATTTGTCTTGGGCAGCCAATCGGTCTTCTTGAAGAGTTGTAAGGTTTGGCTGAATGGTCACTTAGGGAACACCAAAGATCAGCACACCAATTTTAAATCATCCATGCACCTATGCCGTCCAAGGGGTAATGTACCTACAACATTTAATTCAGCAAATTAAATCCCTTTTAGACACATTAAATTCGGCAACATAAATAAATCTTGCACCATAAATTAGGCTGGACATAATTAATCTTTGTAATAGTTAAGACATATTTAATTGGTCCTAATTAATTAAGTACTTAATTTAGAACATAATTAAAACATGTCCAGATTATGACAAATTAATTAATAAAACTAACAGCAACTTAAATGATTTATTCCAGCATAATAAACGCAATAATGAAATGAGCTGAAACGAGCTCGATGAGCTATGTTAAGTTGAAGTTGAGCTGATTTGAGCTGATTTGAGCTTGAAGGAGTATGCATGGTTTGCTTGGCTTGCTGGTCCAAGAGCTTTCAAGAAGTCCAGCAATGGTTTCACCCCAAACTCTATCAACTAAGGTTGTTGTTGCATCTTTGAATCTCTTTGCTCGAGCTCGGGTGATCGGTCCTACGGGCAATTCGAGAGGATCTTCATTGGCAGCCGACAACTCGGGAGGTGTGGTTGTATCATTCCCCCTCTCTTCGAAGCGATTTGCCCCCAAATCGTCACCTATATCATAGAAAGAGAGATCAGCTACATTAAAGGTAGCACTTACATTGTACTCACAGGAGATCAAGTTTATAAAATTATCGTTTATTAGTTCCAAAACTTGAAACGGCCCATCTCCTCTCGGCAATAACTTCGACTTTCATTGAGTCGAAAACCTTTCTTTTCGCATATGAACCCACACCCAATCTCGGGTTCAAAAACTACTCGTTTTGGCCTTTGTTCAGCATTACGCACATAGGACTCGGTCCTAACCTCGATATTGGCCCTCACCTTGCTATGTAAATCCTTGACAAAATCTGCCTTTTTCTTTGCATCTACATGGACAAACCGATCAGTAGGTAAAGGCAATAGATCTAAAGGAGTCAAGGGATTAAAAGCGTAAACAATTTCAAATGGGGAGAATTTAGTCGCAGAATGGATAGAACGATTATCATAAACTCAATATGGGGTAGACAGGTCCTCCCGTCTTCAAATTCTTCCAATGATGGCTGAAGCAAAGTAGATAGAACTCTATTGACAACTTCCGTTTGGCCATCGGTTTGGGGGTGGCGGTGGTCGAAAATGCAAGTTTGGTCCCTAATTTACCCCACAAAGACCTCCAAAAGTGACTTAAAATTTTGCATCTCGATCCGACACGATCGTACGAGGAATGCCATGTAGTCTAACAATATCCCTAAAAACAAGTTCGCAACATGAACGGCATCGTCGGTCTTAGTACGAGCAATAAAATGAGACATTTTGAAAATCTATCAACAACAACAAAAATAGAATCCTTCCCGTTTTTGTGCGCGAAGTCCGAGAACAAAATCCATGGAGATGTCAATTCACGATTGCTTCGTGAATGGGCAATGGTGTGTACAAGCCATGGGGTTGAACCTTTGATTTAGCCTTTTGCGGGCTATACACCTTTCGCAAACTCGCTCCACATCTTTTCGCATCCGCAGCCAATAAAAATGTTCATGGAGAGTGGCTAGTGTCTTATTGACTCCGAAGTGTCCCATAAGCCCGCCACTATGCGCCTCATGCACTAGTAGGTCTCGAACAGATCCACAAGGAATGCATAGTTTACCTTCTCGGAAAAGATAGCCCTCGTACCTATAAAAATTTTCAAAAGGACCTTTCTCGCAAGAAACAAATATCTCTCCAAAATCGGAATCGTTTACATAGGAATCTTTTAATAATGTAAAACCAAGAATCTTAGAATCCAAATATGATAACAGAGTATACCTTCTTGAAAACGCATCAGCCACAATATTATCTTTACCTTTCTTATATTTGATGACATACGGAAATGACTCAAGGTATTCAACCCACTTCGCGTGGTGTCGGTTCAACTTATGTTGGCCTTTGATGTGCTTCAAGGCTTCATGATCAGAATGAATAATGAATTCCTTAGGCCACAAGTAATGTTGCCATGTCTCAAGGGCTCGTATGAGTGCGTACATCTCTTTATCATACACCGGATAGTTGAGTACGGCTCCATTGAGTTTTTCACTAAAGTAAGCCACAGGACGTCCGTCTTGTGTCAACACGGCCCCGATTCCAATGCCCGAAGCATCGCACTCGATCTCAAAAGTCTTCTAGAAATCTGGAAGGGCAAGCAAAGGAGCGTTAGTGAGACAATCTTTGATTTTTATAAATGATTTCTCTTGTTCATCGTTCCAAATAAAAGAAGAATTTTTCTTAATAACACTCGTAAGTGGAGCAGCAATTGTGCTAAAATTCGAGACGAATCGTCGGTAGAAACTTGCTAGGCCATGGAAAACTTCGAACTTGTGTAACGCTCGTAGGCCTTGGCCAATCTCGTATGGCCTTAATCTTCTCTTGGTCTACCTCAAGACCATCCGCACTAACTACAAATCCTAGAAAAATAGTTTTGTTAGAACAAAAAGAACATTTCTTTAAATTAGCATATAAGGTCTCTTTCCGCAAAACTTCTAAAATAGATTTGAGATGACTTACATGTTCTTCCATAGATTTGCTGTAAATCAATATATCGTCGAAATATACCACACAAAACTTACCGATGAAAGGCCTTAAGACATGGTTCATTAGTCTCATGAACGTACTTGGAGCGTTGGTAAGGCCAAAAGGCATAACCAGCCATTCGTATAGTCCGTGCTTGGTCTTGAATGCTGTTTTCCATTCGTCTCCTTCTTGCATCCGAATTTGGTGGTAGCCACTCTTCAAATCGATTTTTGAGAACACTTTGGCCTCACTAAGCTCATCTAACATGTCATCTAAGCGAGGAATGGGATGACGGTATTTGATTGTTATCTTGTTAACGGCTCGGCAATCCACGCACATGCGCCATGTTCCGTCCTTTTTCGGTACCAATAATACGGGAATAGCACAAGGACTTAGGCTCTCGCGAATGTAGCCTTTTTCCATCAGCTCATTGACTTGTCTTTGCAACTCCTTGGTCTCCTCCGGATTGGCTCGATGGCGTGTCGATTTGGAATAATCGCTCCCGGCATGAAATCAATTTGATGCTCGATTCCACGAAGTGGTGGAAGACCACTCGGGGTTTCTTCCAAAAACGTCTTGGAAATCCTGCAACAAAGACAAAATAGGAGGGGGTAGGGTATCGGGTAAATCGTTAGTAGAAATTAATGCTTCCTTGTACAAAAGTACAAGAACGATTCGATTCATCACCAAAGCCTTCCTCACATCACTAACTCTTGCAAAAACACTCATTTTCTCGATTTTTTCTTTTCTTCTTTTCTTGGATATTTTCTTGTCACTCTCTTTTGTTTTCTTTTCTTATTTTCTCTTCTTTTATTTTTTACAACTTTCTTTTCTTTTCTCTCATTTGCTCAATAGAAGCTTTTAGCTTGATTTGGTCTTCATACACTTGTTTGGGAGTCAATGGCGTAACGTCACATTCTTTCCCATGAATTTGAATGTATACCGGTTGGCATACCCGTCGTGTTGAACTCGTCTATCAAACGCCACGGTCGGCCAAGTAGCAAATGCCCGCATGCATCGGTCTGACGTCACAAAGAACTTCATCCGAATACTTGCCGATGTTGAAAGAGACAAGTACTTGCTTTGTTACCTTAAGCTCTCCTCCGTCATTGAGCCATTGTAGTTTGTAGGGCTCGGATGCTTGGTAGTAGGTAAACCAAGTCTTTCAACCATCATGGTACTTGCTACATTGGTACAATTTGCCTCCGTCGATAATGACGCTTCTGAGACTTTGCCTCCGACTTGGCACCGAGTGTGGAAGATATTCTCTCGTTAGAGATCATTCTCCGCGCCTTGGAGACTTAGACTTCGTTTTACAACAAGTAGTTCTCCTTCCATGGGTTGTTCCACGTCCTCCTCGACTTCAGAAGCTGATTCAGATTCTTTCTCCTCCTCATCCTCCGTTTCGATCTCGCCATCGGCTCGTAATACCATGGTCCTTCGATTTGGGATTGGCTTGCTATGTGGCCTCTTCCGAGACACTTAAAACACTTAATATCCCGATTTTGATTGTATGACGATTCGGGTGCCTTGCCTTTGTTCATTTCTGCGATGGGCTTGTTGGTTTTTGGAGGTACTGTGGTCTCCTTCCCTCGAGGATTGGCAGGTCCTTTGCTTGATCCTTGGCTCCACCTTGAAGGGTTGGAAGTGGGAAACCCTCGACTTGGGCCTTTTCTCTTGAGTTGTCTTTCCACCTTGATGGCCATATAGACCATATCAACCACTTCAATGTAGTGTTGTAATTCCACTACGTTTGCTATATCTCGATTTAGACCAGCCAGGAATCTCGCCATCGTTGCTTCGGGATCTTCTTGGACATCCACTCGAATCATCGCGATTTCCATCTCTTTGTAGTAATCCTCGACACTTTTGGACCCTTGTGTGAGATTTTGGAGTTTTGGTGCAACTCCGGTGGTAGTCTGCAGGATAAATCGTCGCCTCATCACCGCCTTCATTTTGGTCCATGTAGAGATAGGGCGTTCACCGTTCGCCTCCGACTAGTGGTTAGTTGTTCCCACCAAATCATGGCGTAGTCCGAAAACTCTATTGCGGCTAGTTTCACCTTTTTATTCTCGAGTAATTGTGACAATCGAACACCAACTCTATCTTTTTTCCCACTCAAGATAGGCCTCCGGATCCGATCTACCTTGAAGCGGTGGAATAGTCGGTTTAATGTTCTTGAGATCATCATCTTCGCGTCTTCGATCTCGTTGTCGGTGTTGCCTCGTCGATCACTAGCATTAGACTCTTGTTCACTTTCAAGATCACTAAGGTCATTTGCTTCATCGTCTTGGACCCTTCGTCTTCCCCGGTTCTGATTTGGTCTCTCCCGTCTTGGTCTAACCCCCTCGGGTGCTCTTTCACGTTGGCCATTCACTTCAACTTGGAACAAACGGTCTTCGATGGGATTGAGCCTTCGATCTAGGAGTCGTTCCATTTCTCGTAATAAGGCTTGCATGTTTAAGTCGGGGACGTTGCGAATGGGTTATCTTGCCGGACGATCTTCCACGTTGCGATCTGACTCTTGTGACATTAAAATGTTATTAAAGTAAACCTCACCACAAAAGCTCACAATCTCTCGAAAAGGAAAAGAAGTTGTTTCTCTCACACTCGTGTTTGCACTCGAAATTAGGCTTTTACCTCCACTCTATTGCACTTACAACTCTCGTGCCTTTTACCTCTCTTAACCTTTTCTCGTGATTTCGTAAGCAGATTCGTTAAGGCTTAATCCTTGGTCTAGGTGGTCGGTTCAAAAGGGTAACAAGTGATTGATGTATTCGGTTTGGTAGGTTTGAAAGAATAGGAATTGGGTTAAAAGTGTGGCGTATTAGGAAGAGTAGGATATAAGATGGATCGGAAACTATATCAAATCAAAGCTTGATGATCAACTAACAATTGAATTGCATAAATCACTTTTTTTTTCGATTTTTTTCGAAATTTTTTTTTTCAAACTTGTATAACCTTTTTTTTTTGTACTATATCAGCAAACTAAATACAATAGAAGCACTTTTGTACACGATTTTTTTTTCTCCGGCTGCGTGAATTTTTGTTTTTATAATAACAGCAACAAACCAATCAAAATGAGAAAACTTCGGTATACGAATTTTTTTTTTTTCTGACCCTACCTCGGGAATGCTCCGCTTCGAACGCCTAAGCTTCTCGTTTTAAGTAGCTCTGATACCAGATGATACGATTCGCCTCGGAAGAGTCGAGTCGTATGTAGATTGCCCGATCGTCTACGAGAAGTTACGTTAGGTTTAATTGAAAAGGTCAGATGAAGGAAAGAAGGGTATTGGTTTTGGGTTCGGATTAGAATAGGTAAGAAGAGTTTGAAAATTCGGGTTTGGAGTCCGAATAGGTATGGATGAAGGAATTGGTTCAATTAGGTAAATGGAGAAATGGGGTTGAACAAGAAGTGCAAACAAGAACCAATACCGATTTGGTATCGACCCGTTGTTTATAAGCTCTTTTAGTTCGGTTTGGAATTGGTAAAGGAAAAACCTCGACCCACTATCTAACAAGATAGGAACCTCGGTATGTTTGAACGCCACACTACGAGTAGTGATAAGTTCGGTTTCGACAAAGAACACGGCTGACACAACTAGAACGCTAGGAACGCCAAACGAATCTTTAAACAAAATATAAGAAAGGTTTGCCTCACGATTTTGGCAGCATAACATTAACAAAAGTTTCAAAAAGTTCTTTACAAAGTAACACAAGCCACAATTTATAGTGAATGCAAGGGATAGCGAATAGGCTCTTGAGGTAGCTAAATGGTTTCGAAAATTCCAGAATTTTGATGAAGCTTCCTTGAAGTTTCTTGTGCATGGAGAATGGTAAGGGCAGCTTCTAGATGCCTTGATTCAATAGAAAAATTGAATGAATTGTTTGGGAGCTGAAATGCCATCAATAGGTTCGCCAAATGCTTGAATTTGGAATTAATCTTCTTTGCTTGATTCAGCCGAATGTTCATGTGATTAAGGAGCTGTCTAGAGCACTTCAATAGTCTTAGAATGTGAACAAACCGATTTGAACAGCCACACATGTGTGAACAAACAAAACCGAACAGCCCTTGGTGTGAAAGGAATAATCAGTGGGTGTGAACAGCCTTAATTTGTCTTGGGCAGCCAATCGGTCTTCTTGAAGAGTTGTAAGGTTTGGCTGAATGGTCACTTAGGGAACACCAAAGATCAGCACACCAATTTTAAATCATCCATGCACCTATGTCGTCAAGGGGTAATGTACCTACAACATTTAATTCAGCAAATTAAATCCCTTTTAGACACATTAAATTCGGCAACATAAATAAATCTTGCACCATAAATTAGGCTGGACATAATTAATCTTTGTAATAGTTAAGACATATTTAATTGGTCCTAATTAATTAAGTACTTAATTTAGAACATAATTAAAACATGTCCAGATTATGACAAATTAATTAATAAAACTAACAGCAACTTAAATGATTTATTCCAGCATAATAAACGCAATAATGAAATGAGCTGAAACGAGCTCGATGAGCTAAGTTAAGTTGAAGTTGAGCTGATTTGAGCTGATTTGAGCTTGAAGGAGTATGCATGGTTTGCTTGGCTTGCTGGTCCAAGAGCTTTCAAGAAGTCCAGCAACGGTTTCACCCCAAACTCTATCAACTAAGGTTGTTGTTGCATCTTTGAATCTCTTTGCTCGAGCTCGGGTGATCGGTCCTACGGGCAATTCGAGAGGATCTTCATTGGTAGCCGACAACTCGGGAGGTGTGGTTGTATCAGAATGGATAAAAGAACATTGCTTAAAGACTAAGTAAAATTTGGCTAGAAAGTCCTAGAATAAACTAGAAGAAAATCATTAAGTGACTAAGACTAAATTCAGCTACTTGGAACGCCATTGGGCATGCTTCATGGAGAAGCAATTCGACTGAATGAATGTGAAGCATGGGAGCTTGATAGCCATGTCTAGATTCGACTAAGGAGACAATGAATGGAAGCCTTCATGCATGCTTTGGCCGAATGGCCACTTGGGAAATATCAACCAGCATGTCTTTAATTCTTTGTCCATTTGTCTCCATGAAAAGGCATATGGGAAGAAGGAAAATTCAGTAACTTTTAATGTTATCCATGTATGTTTTCTTTAATGCTTCAGCAGCTCATTTAAGTCGTCCATGCATGGGAAACACTTTAATAAATGCCGTCTATGAACATGTCTTGGCCATGCACAAAACACCCTCTTAAGTGCTGCATATTAAATTCGTTTCTTGCCATGAACCTACAAAAAATTAATGCATCAAGTAAATAGTAATTAATTTGGCCATGCATGGTTGCCACAAACAGCCTCTTTAATGGACGCCCCTTGCATGCTGAACAACTCCTTAAATTCGTCCCATGCTTGCTCCAACATCTCTTTAATTCGGACAGCAATTAACATGCACGATAAATTCGGCTGGACAAAGTAGCAACATGAATTAAATTCGGTTAGAATTAATTTTTATCATGAAATTAATCTATCCTAACTAAATACACATTAAACTTTAATTAATTATGTCCAAATTTTGACACACTTAAAGGAACTAATTATTTGAGTTGACTTTAACTAAAATTCACTAACTTAATTAATTTAATTTATTTAGTAAATTAAGATGCATGGAATTAAATAATTTCGAATTAAGCTCAATGAGCTTGCATCAAACCGAGTTGAGCTCTAATGAGCTGAGTCAAACCAAAATTAACCCGATAATAAACTAAATTGAGCTGGACGGAGCTCGGGGAGCTGGAAACGAGCTAGGATTAACTTGCCAACAGTGCAATGCTCAGCTTGGTAAGCTTGACAAAAGTAGTTCGTGAGGCGAGTTCGTATCAGATCAACCCAACGACAACCTCAAGAACATTAAAATGTCTATACCATTATTCCAAGGAAAAAATGATCCGGAAGCATATTTGGAGTGGGAAAAAAAAAGCTCGTCTTCGAGTGTCATAACTACTCAGAGAGCAAGAAAGTGAAGTTAGCCGCCATAGAGTTTTCTGATTATGCAATCATATGGTGGGATCTGCCCGTGACTAGTTGAAGGAGGAACGGGGAAAGGCCTATCTCGACTTGGGCCAAAATGAAGGTTGTCATGCAAAAACACTTTGTTCCCTCATACTATCACCGAGATTTATACCAAGGCTGCAAAATCTCACTCAAGGAAACTGAAGTGTCGAAGATTATTACAAAGAAATGGAGGTTGCTAAGATACAAGCCGACGTGGAGGAAGATCGTGAAACGACGATGGCGAGATTTCTAGCGGGCTTGAATCGAGACATTTCCAATAAAGTGGAACTTCAGCACTATGTTGAAGTGATGGACATGGTCCATATGGCAATAAAAGTCGAGAAACAATTGAAGCAGAAGGGAGCCAATTGAGCCTATCCATTCTCTTCTGCTAACAAGTGGAGTTAAGGGCCGATCAGAACTCCCATTTGTTCCAAGGAACCTATCATAGCTACAAAATCCAATCAACCAAGTGGTGAGGCAAGTAAGAACAAGAACGAACCTGCTTCCAATCATTCTCGAGATATTAAGTGTTTCAAGTGCCAAGGGAGGGGACACATTGCTAGTCAATGTCCTAATCATCGGATGATGGTGGTTCGACCAAATCGTGAAATTGAGTCCGAAGATGAAAAGGAAGAAGAACCTGAAACCCCCACTGATGAAGAATAACTTGAGATGCCCATCGAAAGAGAGATCCTCATTGTAAAATGAATTTTAAACATCCAAGGAGTCGAAGATGAACAACAACGAGAAAACATTTTTCAGACTCACTGCCACGTTCAAGGCAAAGTGTGCAACTTGATAATCGACAGAGGGAGTTGCACCAACATTGTAAGTACCATGCTCATTGAAAGACTCGGCTTAGCCACGATGAAGCATCCAAATCCTTACAAATTGCAGTGGTTAAATGATGGAGGTGAACTCAAAGTAACCAAGAAAACGAAGGTGGCATTTTTTATAGGCAAGTACCAAGATGAAGTGATGTGAGATGTTGTGCCGATGCACGCGAGACACCTTCTATTGAGTCGTCCTTGGTAATTCGACCTACGAGTTGTCCATGATGGTTACACGAATAGATACTCGTTCAAGCATCTCAGAAGGAACATCACTTTAGCCTCTCTTACACCGAAGCAAGTCTATAAAGACTAGCTCAAGATGAAGCAATCTATAGAAAAGTCAAAAGAAAAAAGCAAGAAAAAAAATGAAAAAGAAAAAGAAAAGAAAGTGGAAAAAAAAAGAGAAAAAAGTGAGAAAAGTGATTTAAAAATGCGAGTGATAAAAGAAAAGAGAACGAGATTGAGAATAAAAATGAGTGTCTTTACGAAGAAGCGAGAAATCCAAAAGTTATTTTTGGAGAGACAATCCATTCTTGTACTTATGTAAAAAGAATGTCTTTTGGATACTAACAAAATTGAAAACTCTTTGCCATCTCCCATTGTATCTTTGTTATAGGAACTGGAAGATATATTCCCGGAGGAAGTGCCAAGCGATTTTCCTCCCATACGAGGCATCGAGCACCAAATCGACTTTGTTCTTGGTGCAACTATTTCGAATCGACCGACTTATCGGAGTAACCTTGAGGAAACGAAGGAGTTGCAAGAACAAGTAGCTGAGTTAATAAGGCTACATCCGAGAAAGTCTAAGTTAGGTTCCTGTCTTGCTAGTACGTAAAAAGGACGGTTCATGGCAAATGTGCGTTGACTGTCGTGCCATCAATAAGATCACCATCAAATATAGACATCCCATTCCCTGCCTTGATGACTTGCTCGACGAACTCAGCGGAGCCCAACTTTTTTCAAAGATTGGCTTAAAGAGTGGCTACCACCAAATTCGTATGTGGGAGGGAGATGAATGGAAGACTGCATTCAAGATTAAGTATGGTTTGTACAAATGGTTGGTAATGCCATTCGGTCTTACGAATGCACCTAGAATCTTATGTGTTTAATGAATCATGTATTGCGTGCCTTTATTGGAAAATTTTGTGTAGTCTACTTTGATGATATTTTGATCTATAGCAAGTCATTGGAAGATCACGTCCAGCATTTGCGAGTGGTGCTAGAAGTTTTGTGAAAGGAGGTACTTTACGCTAACTTTAAAAAATGTTCTTTTTGTATTGATAAGGTTGTGTTTCTAGGTTTTGTGGTAAGTGTCGTGGTTTAGAAGTAGACCAAAAGAAGAATAAACCGATCAATATTGGCCGCGCCCAACGAACATTAGTCAAGTGTAGATTTTTCATGGGTTGGCAAGTTTTTATCAAAGGTTTGTGCCTAATTTTAGTACCTTAGTCGCCCCCTTGACAGATGTAATGATTTGATTCAAAACATATTAATAAAAATTATAAATCAATTAGAATTCACTCTAATAATAATATGAGAAAATTATTTGAGAACGAGCTAAAAATTCAGGAATATAAATAACCTCCCCATACTTAAGATGTACATTGTCCTCAATGTACAAAGATAAATAGATAATAGCCATATAATATCATAAGAGAGGGAGAGAAGCAAAACTGCCTTGAATTTTTGGAGGCAATCCTTGGAATAATGAAAGTGAAAATTATAGATATGGCCAATGATGTGCATGAGTCGAAGCTACTATTAAGAAAATTAACACAACTGTGAAGAGAATTAAAGGGTTACTCGATAATAGCCATAAAAATAAACATAGTTAAAAAGTATAAATGCCAAGTCTTTAGAACTAAAATAAAAATAAAAATAAAAATGAAAATGAAAATGAAAATGAAAATGAAAATAAAGCAAAAAATAAAAGATAAAATAAATGGACTCAAAAGCCCTCATCGGTGGATGGATCTTGAGGTGGTGGTGGTGGAGGCGAGATGTTGAAGTGCTGGCAGATCTACTGCAAAGCCGCCTCGATGCTGTTGAACCTCGCAAAACACTGTTGCTCGAATCTAGTGAGTCGCTTGGATATATCGATCAAAGTGGCTGTAGGAGGTCGACGACTCGGTGGTGGCGGTGGGTGTGGGTCCTCGTGAGGGGGAGGGACATCATCAGTAATGTCCTCTAGCTCATCCTGGTCGTCAGAGTGAATGTGTCTGTACTGAGGAGGGTCGAATCCACGACGTTGCTCTATCATCCTCATGAGGATCATACTGGAAATTCCTTAAGGAGACATCTAGCCTACTAGTGTGAGTGTCAAAGACATCTTTAGAGTGTCGAAGAGGCCGAAGTGTCGAGCTAGGCGAGTCACGTAGGGACCAAGGCAGATGGGGCCCCTCCTATGGCGATCTATCTGGTGGAAAAAAGTAAGGGCAATAAAGTATGCCAAATCGAATACATGACCAGTAGTCATGCTCCATAAAAAGTAAGCATAGGTGATGCTAACGACGCTGGTGCTCTATCTCCTCCCAGTCAAGGTGTGAGCCAAGATGGCATGGATGTAGCATAGTGCTGGAGGAAGAGAAGTCGCCTTTGAGCAACTTGTGTTATGGGGAACAGTGCTCGCCGTAAGGTCGGTCCAACAGCAAGAAGGCGAGTGGTGTATATGTTGGTGAAGAATTAGAAAAGCCTCGAAAGCCATAAACTCCTCCGTGTAGAGGCCCAAAGTAGCTCCAAACTCTGGTACACTCATGTGTCTTACGAGTCCACCAAGTCTAAAAATGATAGTACGGGCCTCGTCGTGGGTATTCATCACGTGCTGAAGATGGAAAGTAGAGCAAAATTCTAAGGTAAGCTCCGAATAGGTGGGCTCGATAATCGTAAAAAATCGATCCCATGGGGTAGTGGCGAGATGGAATCGAACAAGGTGGGTAAGTTGGACCTGCTCCAAGGTGGTCCAATCTATGAAATGGCCCACTCCTAATGGTCGTACTCGAAGAAGCTAAAAAAGTCGTCCTATGGGCCTGACGAGAATCGAATCAGAGGGTTACAAGCTTCGGTTGAGGCGCTCGAGGAGGTTGTGCTAGGACCCTTCTACTTTTTCGAAGTGGGGACAGCAGTTTTCTTGTCTCGTGTGTTTGTCATAGTATTCCTGAAAATGACAGAAGCCAAAAACAATACCAAATATTCAACCACAAGTAAAAGGAAAAAATAAGAATCTAAATAGTAAAAATAAAACTATAGTTCGAAAAAGAATATGCCCTAATAGTAATCATAGCAAGGACCGAAATAATAGAAAAACATATATGAACATAACAATTGCACTAAGGAATAAAAATTAAGAAAAAGATCATGGAGAAAATAATATAAAGTAAAATATAGGAAAATATAAATACTAAAAATAATAAAATAAGAGAAAACAATGATCAAAAATGAAAGAATCGAAAGCTAAAGTAAAACAAAAAAAGTAAAAAATAATAATCAAATAATAAATAAAAATATGATGAAAAATAACAGTAATAATAATAAAGACTAATAATAAATAAATAAATAAAATTGACTAAAATAAAAATGGAATAACAATTAAGAAATAAAGAAAGAAATAAGTAAAACTGGAATAAAATAGATGTGAGGGTAAAAGAGGAAACCACGAGTAGTGATCGGAGATGCAGACGGCAGCGGTTGGTTGGGGTGGTGTGGGCCGAACAGAGGTTGGCGTTTTGTGTAGAAAGGGAAGGGGTTGACATGGTGGTGGGTGGTCGGTTGAAGAGGAAGAAGGGGAAAAAGGGAAAAGAAAGGGGAAAAAAGAAAGAAGAAAGGAGAGAAAGGGTGGGGGTAGGGAGGAAAGGAAGAAAACAAAAAGGGAAAAGGAGTGTGGTGGCCGGCGGTTGGTCAAAAATGGAGGGGGAGGGACTTGCGGCGGCGGCGGCTGGTTGGGAAAATTTGGAGAAGAAGACAAAAAATAAAATTTTAGGTTTTTGGGGGGCTTAAATGGGACACGGTCGTGTGAGGCCCGTGTTGGGCCACACGGCTGTGTCACACGCCCTGTTTATCGTGAAAATTAAATGCTCATTCGTCACACGGCCTGTGACACACTAGTGTTGTCTTGTCGTATGGTTCACACGGCCGTGTCACACGACCGTGTGCTATGTCCTTCGTTTTTCCCGCGCCCGTGTGGTATCCTACATGCCCGTGTATCTGAACACACGGTCGTGTCACACGCCTATGTGACTCATCCTCTAGCCCGTGTTTATCGTGAATTTGAATGCTTAGTTTTCCACATGACCGTGGCACATGGGCATGTAGGACATTCTTCATTTCTCCCATGCCTGTGTAACCACCCACACGCCCATGTGTTCCCGTCATGTCTCGTACACGGCCATGGCACTATCCCATGTCGACCTCTGACTAGTTAAAATTTGAAAAATTAAGCTCCAAATTTCACACGGGCATGGACACGCCCGTGTATACTAACCGTTTACTTCACACGACTGTGTGGATTTATCGTAGGCCGTGTGTACGTTATTTTTTTGGGAAATTTCAGCCCTATTTCCACACGGCCAAGGACACGCCCGTGTGTCCATGTTGTGTGGGTTACTGTACCTGTAAAAAAACACATAAAATAAATAAAATAAATGGGTTAGTGGTGTCAGTGCTCGAGTTGCCTCCCGAGAAGTGCTTATTTATACTCTAAGCTTGACTTACCTCATATTTGCACGGACTTGGTGGTTCAAGGAGTTGAAACTCCTTATCCCTACTAGCAATCTTATCAAAATGAGGTTTTAGATGAGTACTATTTACCTTAAAAATGCCGAATTTGGGATGAGTTACCTCGATTGTACCGTATGGGAAAACGTTGTGTACCAAAAAAAGAGTTGCTCCATTGGGTTCAGAAGTAGCAACATGAGGGTCTGTTTCATCTAACAGTACTTTGTCTCCAACCTTAAGATGATTCGATTCATCTTTAGGTTTGTCATGGAACTGCTTTGATTCATTGTGTATCCCCGGTTTCTTCTTAACTGTTGTTCGCCATTTATCTAGTTACTTGATTTGTAATCTTCGTCCCTCAAGAGTTGGTCGTGGCTCCATCACTTTATCCCTAGGGATTTCCTGCATAGCAATCTGAGCCTACATGTTGTTCTCATGGAAAGAACTTGTAATATCATCTCGATCACTAGATAGTCTAACAGAGTCACGAGCTTGAAGTTTAATCGTGTCATCACTTACACGAAGCGTTAATTCTCCTGTACCAACATCAATAATAGTCCTAGCAGTCACTAAAAAGGGTCGTCCCAAGATGAAAGGAACGTCATCGTTCTCTTCCATATCTAAAACAACAAAGTCTACTGGGAAAATGAATTTATCAATCTTAACAAGTACGTCCTCAACAATACCCCTAGGAAATCTAATAGTTTTATCTGCCAGTTGTATACTCATCCTAGTTTGTTTAGGTTTCCCAATACCTAGTTGTTTAAACATTTTATAAGGCATGACATTTATACTTGCCCCTAAATTAGCTAAAGCATTATCAACATTTAAACTACGAGTAAACAAGTAATAGTAAAACTCCCTGGATCCTTTAACTTGTTGGGAAGTTTATTTTGTAAAATTGATGAGCAGACTGCATTTAATTCCACATGCGATGAATCATCTAATTTTTGTTTGTTTGCTAGAAGCTCCTTTAAAAATTTCACTGAATTGGGCATCTACAAAATAGCTTTAATAAACGATAAGTTAATATGTAACTTTTTTAAGATGTTAAGAAATTTACCGAATTGTTCGTCTGTATGGTCTTTCTTTATCGCTTTAGGGTATGGCACACGAGGTGTGTATTCTTTGCTTACCAATTTTTGTTTGTTCTGGCTTTCGTCCACCTTATTTTTCCTTAGCATAGTATCTTGCCTTGGTTTTGGTGTGGACTCAACTAACCCTTCTTCATATTGAACAGTAATCGCATGACGCTACTTTCTTGGGTTAGCCTCGGTGTTGCTGGGCAAGCTACCTTATGGTCTTTCTGAGATCCGCTTAGCAAGCTGACCTATTTGAGTCTCGAGACCTTGAATCGATGCTTGCTAATTTTTAAGTGTTGTTTCGATGTTTTGGAAACGTGTTTCTAACACCGAGATGAATTTTGTTAACATCTCCTCGAGGTTCGGCTTCTTTCCTGCTAGTAAGGTGGTTGAAAACTTGGAGGGGGTTGTGGTCTTTGATTGCCTTGACCACCCTAAGAGAAGTTGGGATTGTTCCTCCAACCTTTATTGTAAGTGTTACTATAGGGGTTATTCTGAGGTCTAGAATTGTTACCCATATAGTTGACTTATTTGTTTGTAGTGCTAGGTCGTAGGCTAGGCATTCTATATTATTCATTCCTCCTCCATTTATACTGAATTGCATCACCGAATGTACCTGCATAGAGACACATAAGCCATCAATCTTTTTATTTAAGAGCTCTACTTGGTTTGATAACATGGTGATCTCGTCGAGGTTGAAAACACCGGTTGCTTTATTAGGCTTTGTCCTCATGACTTGCCACTGATAATTATTGTAATATCCTGAATTAGGGCCTAATCGGAATAGTGGTTTCGTGACCACAAATCTGAGATAGAAATAATTATTTTACAATGATTTTGATGTTTATGATATGATTGCATGATTGTGTGAAAATTTCGTGATGAAATTCTATGCCTAAAGTGCTTAAATTGAAAGTAGGGACTAAATCGAATAAGTTGCAAAACTTGCATTCTAGAAGTTTTTAGTATGAAATTGTTTTGGAATATTAATGAGGAGGTCTTAAATAGCAATTTTACCAATTTTAAGTTCATGGACAAAATTAGGACATGGAAGGAATTTTGGAAAGTTTAGTAGTAAGGGTATTTTGGTCATTTAGTTATTAAAATGAATTAAAAACAAAATTAAAAGCCAATTTTGTCCATCTTCTTCATTAGCCCGAAATTTCAAGGGTTCTCCATAGCTAGGGTTTGTTTCAAGCTTCCAAGCTCCATAGTAAGTGATTCCAAGCCCGTTTTAATGTTCTTTACGTTTTGGAATCCCGAAGCTCGATTAAGCTTATGCTAGCAATAATTCAACCTAGGGTTTATATTTGGAAAACTACCCATAGGTGAAATTTGTGTATTTTGATGTTTTATGATAGAATATGGGGTTTTAAATTATGTTAGACAACTTGTGCTACTCGGTTTTTAGTGAAAACGAGTAAAAGGGCTTAATCGGCAAAAATACATAATAGTCACAAGTATATGTTAGAGAGAGAATTTGATGTTGTCATAGAAGGGAAAAGTGATCAGCATGTTATAAAACATAAGAATAAGGAATAAAGTTTAATTCCCGAGCCTAGGGGTAAAAGTGTAATTATGCAAAAGTTTAGGGGCAAAAGTGTAATTTTTTTAAAGTTCGAATTAAATGCTGTTTTGATAAATGTATGTATTAAATAAGATTAATTTGGTATTATAGATCAAGAAAAATGAGATTCAAGTCGTGATCGAGGAAAAGAAAAGATTGTGGACTAAATTGCAAAATCTTTATATTTTGGTACCAAGGTAAGTTCATGTGTAAATAATGTAGCATAAATGTTATTTTAAGTTATTAATGTTAATTATATGATATGCTGATTTTTAATCGTGAAATATTATGCTTTGTGGTTAATGTTGAGTAATATGCAAATTATGTTTACTACTTGATAAATATGAATTGCTACTAGAGTATCGATTCACGATATTCCATGGAAGGCGGCAAATGTGAGATCGAGGAAAAAAGCCCGTTTGAACCTTAGGAATAGATTAGGATACAAGTGACATGTCACTAGGATGGTTGAGCATCCGAACTCGTTGAGTTGAGTCCGAGTTCACTTATGGATGCAAATGTCCGAACTCGTTGAGTTGAGTCCGAGTTCGTGAGATGTAACTAGGCATCCGAACTCATTGAGTTGAGTCTGAGTTCATTTATGGATGCGAACGCCCGAGCTCGTTGAGTTGAGTCCGAGTTCACTTAGGGTCGGGTTACATGATTTCTTGATTACATATGTGGCACTTATGTGCAAATTATCCATGTATCCGAGTTATATATTCCGATGTGTTCAACGGGTGAAATTTCTAGTTTAATGGAAGAGCACTTAAGATATAAGTGACATTTTGGGTAAGTGTTGTGAAATGGACACTTTGGACAGGTATGTTCTTAACCGTCGGGTTGAAAATAGATACAACAATGATAAGGAGGTAAGATGATGAATGATGTTTAAAGATGTGATATATGTTTTGGTGGTACTATGCTAAAGTTGTTTGGTATATTTGTATTGTTATGTTACTTGTTATTTACATATGAACTTACTAAGCATTTATGCTTACTCCTTCCTTTTCATTCACTGTAGTTTTGAACAAGCCGGCTCAGGAATCGGGACAGGTCGAAAGTTCGATCACACTATCCAAAGGACTTTTATCTTGGTAAATGGCTTGTACAACTACTTAAGTATGGCATGTATAGCAATATACCTATTTTGTGTAAATAATTTTATTATATGCCCATGTTTGGTTGAGAAAATGTTTGATATTGATAAGTCATGGTGATGGCTAATTTAGATCATGTTTGATATCATGGAAGTTTAACAGGTTATCTAGTTCATAAAATTCATGGAAAGATGAAACTTGCCTTAAAATGTAATATTGTTTGCAATGACATGAATTTGAAAATCACTAAAATAGTATAAATAGAACTAAATGATGAGTAAGTTATGAAATTGAAGCTTAATGAGTCTATTTTCATATGGATTGAACAAAATAGGAATATAAATTATATTTTATGAGATATTTAAACTTTTACGAAACAGGGCCAGAGTGATTTCTGGATCCCTATTACGACTTTACAAATTCATAATAAATTTTACTAAAATAATTAGAAGTTTTTATTTATATGTACAGATTACTTATTGAGTCTAATTTTAATAGAAACAAACCTCATAGTCATTGAAATTTTGTATAGAGATATATCTAATTCGTAATACACAGAGGTCAGAGCAGTTGAACCCTGAAATAGGGGATACTTTAATTAATAAACTGTACTAATTTTCCAAATAAAAAATTATAGAAAAAAATTAGTAAATATATATATGAGTCTAGATTCAGGTAAAATTTACGGATCTTGATTTCGAGTTTCTTAACTCAAGATATGATTTTTCTTGTAACTGTGACGCGAGTAGCTAGAAAGCTGTGAATGTAGAAACAAATGATTTGAAGTTCTTAAATTGATAAATTATGTTCGGTAACCCCTCAAGCTCGACTCCGGTGATGGTCTCGGGCGTGGGGGCATTACATTTAGTGGTATTAGAGCAGGTTTAGTCGGTTCTTGGACTACGTGTTGTATGTCTGATTTTGCTATACATGCCATATGTATGAATTGTGATAGTGTGACGACTTGACCTTTTAAATGATTTTATATAGTAAATGGATCTCAATCCAGTTGTGGCGGATGAAGTAGAGAGTAATGCGCCAGACTCATTTGAAAGGGCGTGGCGACCGAAAACCCACCTCCTCTTGTTGGTCGGGGAGGAGGAGAAAGGGATCGAAGCCTTTCTCCAAATGATGAGTGCATGGTACACTAAGTTCGTTCAGACGAACCCAAATGTACGACCTCCCCACCTCCCCAATGCCTCAACCTATGCCTCCAATGCCTCAAGGAGTGGATATGATAAAATTTCACAGAACCCCATTGATAGAATTAAGTAAACAAGGGGTGAAGAATTTAGAGCAAATATTGATGATGATGCAGAGAAAGCGAGTTCGGCTTGAAAATTCTATCCGGTATTTGATGAATTATCTTGTACACGAAGAATGTTTGAAATGTGCTACATCTTTGTTGAGAGATTCACCTATAATTGGTGGAAGACTTTGATTTGGTGGTACCGAAAGAAAGGGTAACACAGGAATTCTTTCAAGAAGAGTTTCGGAAGAAATATATTAGTGAAAGATTTATTGATCGAAATGTAAAGAGTTTCTTGAGTGAAGCAAGGTAATATGACAGTCTCAGAATATGAAAGAGAGTTTGTTCGATTGAGTAAGTATGCCAGGGAATATGTTCCTATAGAAGCCAAGATGTGCCGACGATTTGAAGACGGGCTCAACGAAGACATTAAAGTATTTGTCGGGATCCTTGAACTGAAAGAAATGGTAGTCCTAGTTGATCGAGCTTGTAAGGCTGAAGAACTACTTAAAGAGAAGAGGAAGGTAGAGGCTGAGACACGAAATTGGAAGAAAAGGCCAATGAGTAAGGCACCTTCACAGCAACTCGGAAAGTCAAGAAATATGAATTTCAGCTGGGCAATCATATGGAAATTTTAAGAAGCAGAATGTGGGTCCTAAATCTCAGAATACTTCTGTAACACCCCTATCCCGTATCCGTCGTCGGAATAGGTAAAAGGGGCATTACCGGACTTGAAACTCATATCCGAACAGTAAAAATTTTGAATATATATTTTTTTTATAAAGAACGTTCCTTTAGGTAAATACTAAAGACAGTCAGGGATACAATTTAACTGCTATAAGTACACATTCAAAAGATGTCATTTTCGCATGGCTTATATACATTAACCAAAATATTCTTGACCCTTTGGTCTATTCTTTACATGCCATAAAATAACTCAAAACATAACAGTAACAAGCGTGGATAGTGATAGTGTGACTAGTTCTTGACGATCCCAGAGCACTCAGCTTCCAAATGAGATCTATAAAATAGAGGAAACAAAGTAAACAGAGTAAGCATTACAATGCTTAGTAAGTTTTAAGCAGTGTCAACAGATAACAATGAAATTATCACATAGTTGTTCGTATTTTTATTTCACTCTTCCTTCGGGCATACCATCCCTTTACCGAATATGCCCATCTCATCATATATAATATGCAGATAAATTCTCACTTGATAGTGGTCTCTTATAAACATAGGTACATTACATATTTTCACCTAACTTTCCACATTGACCAAACGCACAATAATCATAGAACAGTCTTATTGCATTACTCACATATGCATCACATAACGACCTTGTGATTTAGTCCAAATCAAGCTTAAATATAATCTCAAAATACATACCGACCAACAACGCATTGAGCGTATTTATTACCAATTATTCTTGTGAAGTCGTATAATCTTATGCTTTACTCCAATCTTCAGCGAAACCTTTAGCTCGAATAGTCCCCACACGTAGTTATCGGGTCTTACCCGGACAAAATCTCTACACGTAGTCATCGGGTCTTACCCGGACATAATCTCTACACGTAGTCATTGGGTCTTTACCCGGAATATATTTCCAAGTTTTATGTACATTTAATCACATGTTACAACATTCACATCGACTGTCATATTTGTAATTCATTTGCCTCATCAAATATCTAATAATACACACCTATCACATTTGGTCATTCGGCCACAATATACACACATCTCCTACATATTTCACACTAGCCATTCGGCTTTACCACATATACATATCTCATATATATTTCACACTAGCCATTCGGCTTTACCACATATACATATCTCATTCATATTTCACACTAGCCATTCGGCTTTACCACATATACATATCTCATTCATATTTCACATTAGCCATTCGGCTTTACCACATATACATATCTCATACATATTTCACATTAGCCATTCGGCTTTACCACATATACATATATATTTATCTTGTACAACAATTTCAGCAATAGCTTATAAGCAACTCAAATAGTTTCATCAATGTTTACAACAAATTCACATATTCACTACAAGCTGTTTTCCTGAGCAATAGTCACTAAATTATTTATAACTGGAGCTAAAAAACTCAAAATCAATTGCCGTTAATTTTCCCTGGATATAGACTCATATATCTTTCATCCATAAAATTTTCAGAATTTTAGGTTTGGCCAATCAATACCATATTTTTCTTAAAGTTTCCCCTGTTTCACTGTTTGACTAATCTGACTACTCTTCACTACGAATCAAATTTCTCATTGTACAGAATTCAAAATATGTTCTATTTGATTTCATTTGAAACTAGACTCATTAAGGAGTCTAATCATATAAATTTTATCTTATAATCATTTTTGTACAAATTATAATGATTTTCAAAAAAACGGAACAGGGGATTTCGGAGTCATTCTGACACTACCTCACACAACTTTAAATACCTCTTTATGGGAAATTTCTTTGCTTACACGGTCTCTTTTATAAGAAACTAGACTAATTAAGCTTTGATTACATATTTTATTCAGCCTAAAATTCCACACAAAAATTTATAGTGATTTTCTAAAATCACGTTACTCTTCTTGTCCTAAGCAAATTATTACAATTTGCTCTTAAATTTCCAAGTCCAAACACTTATGAACTTACCATTTGAGTTTAAGACATATCATGGCCACATCATATCTTATTAAATCAACTCATTATGTCCTAATATGATTGAATTTACTCAATGTTTAATCACTTAAAACTTACCTCGGAAGTTGCCGAACGATTATAATGACTCTTGATCACTTTTTCCTTTCCTTATCAAACTTTGATCCTCTAGGCTCTTGAGCTAAATCAAACAATTTGCTTCCCAATCAAACACAATCACATGGCATCCATATATATTTTAGGACCATTCTTAACATACTACTCATTTACAAAACAAAACACTCATATCACATTTATAAAACCACAAGTCGAATATACCTATACTTACCTCACTTAAACATCAACCCTCAATTCATGTACATTCTCAAATAGAGTAATCCTTACTTGAACTATTAGCCAACTTTATCAAATGAACAATTTTACTTAAAGTGCCATATATATATATATCTGCATAAGTGCGTAGATACCATGTTTCCAACAATTATTTCCTAGCTTAGTAGCCGAACCAATATTCAATAACAAACTCCTCTTTGATCAAATATATATTCGGCAAGGACATGATAATTTATACTACATCAATTTTAAGCACATAAATTACTCAAACATAACCAAATTCACATTCGGTCTTGGCACATAATAAGGTAGCCGATCCTTTACCCTTAGCACCCAATGCTCACATATGATTATTTGTATAGTTCAAACACTCATCTACCATCGTTCATCTAAATTTAACACGAAACAACAACCATATATCTCTTCCATTTTCTACCATGGCCGAATGCTCTAGCTACCACACCGTCTCAAATTTTGCCATGGGTTAAGCAAAGAACTTAATAACTAACTCAAAAATGCTAAAAAGAAAATCAAAGAATCATCAATCCACCATCACATGTATCATTACAAAGCTTCACACTTAGCATGCTAATGACATCAACACAAATCCACCTTAGCCGAAACTTAACTCATACAAAACCTATCTTCAAACCATAAAATAGGTAGAATTTTCAAGAATGGCATTGAACTTACCTTCCTCTTGCTATCCACCTTGGCCGAATTTCTTCTCTAAAGATTTTTCTTCCTCCTCTTTCTCTAGTCACGGCAATGGGGGAGTAAGGGTGAGACAACTTTGGGTTCTCCTCCCACTCACCTCATGTTTTATCATTCTTAATTCACTATTTTATTTTCTAAACTAATAATGCTAATAGAAAATTCATATTATCATCAATGACCCATCCATGGCCGGCCACTACTCATTATAATTGGAAATTTGACATGCAAACCCATCATTCTTATAACATGCATTAATAGATCCTTATAGATTAACCCATTACATTTCAAAGTGTCACACATAAGTCCTATTAACTAAATTCACATGCAATTGACCAAATCGAAGCTCAAAACTTTCACACACTCATATTCACATATTTTAGACAATAATTGTTATACTCAAATACTTCAGTGACTCGGTTTAGCGGTCCCGAAACCACTTTCCGACTAGGGTCAATTTAGGGCTGTCACAACTCTCCCCCACTTAAGAAATTTTCGTCCCCAAAAATTTCTACCGATGCCTAGTTTAGGATAACGTCCTCTTATTGAATTATATCCATATAAATATTAGCTCATCGATAGCAATTGTAATTCATTACTGATTTCGCATCGATCTATAAAATCATTTTCTTATCTTAAAACAAATACATAAACATTTCTACAAGTATGCACATATATCTCATTTTCTTGATTTCATAAGCAATAATCACTTAATTTAATTCACAAATGCATTTCAAACACATATTAAGCACATATTAACATGTATAATTCACATCATCAACCCACATATTTGTAACCCACATTTTCATTCATGTATAAGCTGTAACCTAACCGAAAGTGCACATATACTCAAACATCCCAATAAATATCCTTTATAACTCATCATATCTCACTATTCAACTTAACCTATTTCCAACAGAAAATCAACTTCCACATACCTGAACATTGAATTCATTTAGCACATTCAATCACCGTTAACGATACCCGTATATAATCGATTTGGCATAAAGCCTTATATATTATACCGGCATGGGATTTATTTTAGCACATAACCCATATATCCAAAATTATCAGCATTCATCAAAAATTCTTACAGACTTTCAAATGTCGAACTTAATCGAAATAATTTCTTGAACATGATTAACAAAAATAGGGGTCATTTAGCAATAGCACATATGACTTCATATACCAAGCATTCCATAAACTAAATCTGTAACACGTTTATAACATGAATTCATTTCTTAACAACATATCCACCATCTTAAATCAATGCCTTCGTTCCATACGAGGTCTTACATGAATCTTGTTTTACTCACTTAATGTCTCTCGACCGATCTACATTACATAGTGCTCGGTTGAAGAACTCGCACTCTCAGTGCCTCTAATCATTTGCACATATAGTACCCCTATTCATTTGTTGTTACACATTGAAATGATTTAACCAAGTCTATAAACATCATGTATGTAAACTTTTAAACATATCCTTTCATTTAAATTTGAATTCGTATAGTAATGAACACTTAAACTTTGCTCAAATTACCAGCACGAAGCCTACTAGGCACGGAGGCCCGAATGCACATCACCAGCACGAATGCTCTTCGGGACTTAGCCCGGATATAACACCAGCACGAATGCTCTTCGGGACTTAGCTCGGATATAACACCAGCACGAATGCTCTTCGGGACTTAGCCCAACACCAGCACGAATGCTCTTCGGGACTTAGCCCGGCTATATAACTCTCAATTCTCATGTACCTATACATATATAACAATATACATTAGTATATCATTTACATTACTTGAATACAAACACAACATGCTTATCGACCATTCAACTTTCAGTTCCATAGCCACATACAAAGATCACATTTATAGTCGTAACACTCTTTCAAAATTGCATCACTTATACCCTTATAATTCAATCCAAATCAAAATTCAAATACAAGTACATGATACGTACCTGATCAACTTAATGATTTAATCATATCCAAGTGAAGTTATATCGCAAATTCTCATAGTCAGAAGCTTGCTACAGCTCGATCGGGATCAAAATTCATTACAATACAACAAACACATTTTAATAGTCAAAAATCATCACACTATCACTTTATCACTTTATGGCATGTATAAATAGACTCACGCGTGCTCGTTAGTCCCGAATCGACTAAACCGTAGCTCGATACCAATAAATGTAACACCCTATCCGTATCCGTCGTAGGAATAGGTAAAAGGGCATTACTGGACTTGAAACTCATATCCGAACAGTAAAATTTTGAATATTTTTTTATAAAGAACATTCCTTTAGGTAAATACTAAAGACACCGGGGATACAATTTAAGCGCTATAAGTACACATTCAAAAGATGCCATTTTACGCATGGCTTATATACATTAACCAAAATATTCTTGACCCTTTGGTCTATTCTTTACATGCCATAAAATAATTCAAAACATAACAGTAACAAGTAGTGGATAGTGATAGTGTGACTAGTTGCTGACGATCCCCGAGCCTGTAGCTTCCAAATGAGATCTATAAAACAGAGGAAACAAAGTAAACGGAGTAAGCATTACAATGCTTAGTAAGTTTTAAGCGGTGTCAACAGATAACAATCAAATTATCACATAGTTGTTTGTATTTTATTTCACTCTTCCTTCGGCATACCATCCCTTTACCGAATATGCCCATCTCATCATATATAATATGCAAATAAATTCTCACTTGATAGTGGTCTCTTATAAACATAGGTACATTACATATTTTCACCTAACTTTCCACATTGACCAAACGCACAATAATCATAGAAACAGTCTTATTGCTTTACTCACATATGCATCACATAACGACCTTGTGCTTTAGTCCAAATCAAGCTTAAATATAATCTCAAAATACATACTGACCAGCTTAACGCATTGAACATATTTATTACCAATTGTTCTTTGTGAAGTCGTATAATCTTATGCTTTACTCGAATCATCGGTGAAACCTTTAGCTCGAATAGTCCCCACACATAGTTATTGGGTCTTACCGACAAAATCTCCACACGTAGTCATCGGGTCTTACCGGACATAATCTCCACAAGTAATCATCGGGTCTTACCCGGAATATATTTCCAAGTTTCATGTATATTTAATCACATGTTACAACATTCACATCATTGTCATATTTGTAATTCATTTGCCTCATCAAATATCTAATAATACACACCTATCACATTTGGTCATTCGCCACAATATACACACATCTCCTACATATTTCACACTAGCCATTCGGCTTTACCACATATACATATCTCATACATATTTCACACTAGCGATTAGACTTTACCACATATACATATCTCATTCATATTTCACACTAGCCATTCGGCTTTACCACATATACATATCTCATATATATTTCACACTAGCCATTCGGCTTTACCACATATACATATCTCATATATATTTTACGCTAGCCATTAGGCTTTACCACATATACATATCCCATTCATATTTCACACTAGCCATTCGGCTTTACCACATATACATATCCCATTCATATTTCACACTAGCCATTCGGCTTTACCACATATACATATCTCATTCATATTTTACACTAGCCATTCGGCTTTACCACATATACATATCTCATATATATTTCACACTAGCCATTCGGCTTTACCACATATACATATCTCATTCATATTTCACACTAGCCATTTGGCTTTACCACATATACATATCTCATTCATATTTCACACTAGCCATTAAACTTTACCACATATACATATCTCATATATATTTCACACTAGCCATTGGCTTTACCACATATACATATCTCATTCATATTTCACACTAGCCATTAGGCTTTACCACATATACATATCTCATTCATATTTCACACTAGCCATTCGGCATTACCACATATACATATCTCATTCATATTTCACATTAGCCATTCGGCTTTACCACATATACATATCTCATACATATTTCACATTAGCCATTCGGCTTTACCACATATACATATATATTTATCTTGTATAGCAATTTCAGCAATAGCTTATAAGCAACTCAAATAGTTTCATCAATGTTTACAACAAATTCACATATTCACTACAAGCTGTTTTCTGAGCAATAGTCACTAAATTATTTATAACTGGAGCTACAAAACTCAAAATCAATTGCCGTTAATTTTCCCTGAATATAGACTCATATATCTTCCATCCATAAAATTTTCAGAATTTTAGGTTTGGCCAATCAATACCAGATTTTTCTTAAAGTTTCCCTGTTTCACTATTTGACTAATCTAACCACTCTTCACTACTGAATCAAATTTCTTATTGTACAGAATTCAAAATATGTTATATTTGATTTAATTTGAAACTATACTCATTAAGGAGTCTAATCATATAAATTTTATCTTATAACCATTTTTGTACAAATTATAATGATTTTCAAAAAAAGCGAGCAGGGATTTGAGTCATTCGACCTTTGCCTCACACAACTTTAAATACCTCTTTATAGGAAATTTCTTTGCTTACACGGTCTCTTTTATAAGAAACTAGACTAATTAAGCTTTGATTACATATTTTATTCAGCCTAAAATTCCACACCAACAATTTATAGTGATTTTCTAAATTCACGTTATCTTCTGCTGTCCTAAGCAAATTATTACAATTTGCTCTTAAATTTCCAAGTCCAAACACTTATGAACTTACCATTTGAGTTTAAGACATATCATGGCCACATCATATCTTATTAAATCAACTCATTATGTCCTAATATGATTGAATTTACTCAACGTTTAATCACTTAAAACTTACCTCGGAAGTTCTTTGAACGATTATGACGACTCTTGATCACTTTTGCCTTTCCCTTATCCAACTTTGATCCTCTAGGCTCTTGAGCTAAATTAAACAATTTGCTTCCCAATCAAACACAATCACATGGCATCCATATATATTTTAGGACCATTCTTAACATACTACTCATTTACAAAACAAAACACTCATATCACATTTATAAAACCACAAGTTTAATATACCTATACTTACCTCACTTAAACATCAACCCTCAATTCATGTACATTCTCAAATAGAGTAATCCTTACTTGAACTATTAGCCAACTTTATCAAATGAACAATTTTACTTAAAGTGCCATATATATATATATATATCGCATAAGTGCTTAGATACCATGTTTCCAACAATTATTTCCTAGCTTAGTAGCCGAACCAATATTCAATAACAAACTCCTCTTTGATCAAATATATATTCGGCAAGGACATGATAATTTATACTACATCAATTTTAAGCACATAAATTACTCAAACATAACCAAATTCACATTCGGTCTTGGCACATAATAAGGTAGCGATCCTTTACCCTTAGCACCCAATGCTCACATATGATTATTTGTATAGTTCAAACACTCATCTACCATCGTTCATCTAAATTTAACATGAAACAACAACCATATATCTCTTCCATTTTCTACCATGGCCGAATGCTCTAGCTACCACACCGTCTCAAATTTTGCCATGGGTTAAGCAAAGAACTTAATGACTAACTCAAAAATGCTAAAAAGAAAATCCAAGAATCATCAATCCACCATCACATGTATCATTACAAAGCTTCACACTTAGCATGCTAATGACATCAACACAAATCCACCTTAGCCGAAACTTAACTCATACAAAACCTATCTTCAAACCATAAAATAGGTAGAATTTTCAAGAATGGCATTGAACTTACCTTCCTCTTCCTATCCACCTTGGCCGAATTTCTTCCCTAAAGATTTTTCTTCCTCCTCTTTCTCTAGTCACGGCAATGGGGGAGTAAGGGTGACACAACTTTGGTTTCTCCTCCCACTCACCTCATGTTTTATCATTCTTAATTCACTATTTTATTTTCTAAACTAATAATGCTAATAGAAAATTCATATTATCATCAATGACCCATCCATGGCGGCCACTACTCATTATAATTGGAAATTTGACATGCAAACCCATCATTCTTATAACATGCATTAATAGATCCTTATAGATTAACCCATCACATTTCAAAGTGTCACACATAAGTCCTATTAAATAAATTCACATGCAATTGACCAAATCGAAGCTCAAAACTTTCACACACTCATATTCACATATTTTAGACAATAATTATTATACTCAAATACTTCGGTGACTCGGTTTAGCAGTCCCGAAACCACTTTTCGACTAGGGTCAATTTAGGGCTATCACAACTTCTGCAGCCAGTGTAGGGAACTCGAGATTTGTTAAACCCGAGTGCCAGCGGTGTGGTAAAAATCATTTTGGTCCATGTATAGCAAATGAATGTTTTCGATGTGGTTCTCGAATCATTTTATTAGAGACGCCCGAGAGAGTGAGAAAGAAAAATTTGAGTGTAAAAGCTAGTGGTGCAAACTCGAGGGGAAGGTATCCGAGAAAAGCTAGAAGTGAAACAAGCAGTAAAAATGTAGCCAGAGATGCAGCAGTTAGATCTGAGGGAAGAGCTCCGGCTAGAACTTATGCTATTAAAGCGCGTGAAGATGCTTCCTCACCCGATGTGATTACTGGTACATTTTCTCTTTATGATATTAATGTTATTGCTTTGATTGATCCTGGTTCTACTCATTCATACGTATGCATTAAACGGTGTCTAGTATGAATATACCTGTGAGAA